>NC_134243.1:32272500-37272500 GCF_965152275.1 Natator depressus | reverse complement strand
TGTATAAAAACGCTTTCTACAAACCGACTTCTATAAATTCGACCTAATTTCGTACTGTAGACATAGCCTAAGTGTTATCCAGCATACCCAACAGACTGGATTTAATTCACGGTTACCTAGGAAAGCTACCCACTGGTGCCTTATATACAGTGCCCACCTGAGGGATGGATACCTCAGGAGACAGGTAAAGGGCTGTGGGACTTTTCACCTCAGGCTGGTCTGGTCTAGGGCAGTAGTTGCTGACATTCATCTTCTGAGGTGTGTCTGTGTGTCTCAGTCCAGTTCCTAATGGACAGCTGTCCACATCGCACAAACCACTGCAGTTGTCTGTCTCAACAGAGAGGCCAGTAACAGAATGGCCAGAGACTGAACCCTCCCACCTCACACACACACTCTTGGAGGGGGGCTCTCAAGGTCAGGGTTGAGGCACAGCAGTTGGGTGGTGGAGGAAGCTCTCACAACTGTTTCCTGTGTTGCAGCCTTCACATTCCAGCCTTGCTGATCTGGGACCATTCATGAGACCTAAATTCACTGACATTTTAAAGAAAAGCATAACAGAAACTATAGACTTCAGTGCAGCATTAGCAGATGGTAAGGTGTACTTTAATGATCTCTTAATACAGGACTCAGAGCAGTTGGTGCCTTCAACCTCTTTCCGTGCCATTATAAATCTAGAGACAAGGACTGGGACACAGGAGGTCTTCTGGGCTCTGTTTCTGGCTCTGTGACAATCTTGATCTTGGCCAAGTCAGCTAACCTCTCTGTTTCTCAATTTCACCATTTGCACAATGAGGATAATACCTACCAGCCAGGGATGCTACAAGGTCTAAGTCATTACATGTCTGCAAAGCGCTTGCAGACTCTCAGACACGGTTCTAGAGAAGGACAAAGTAACATCAACTTGAGCCACCTAGTCCACCCCCACTTGTTAGGTTTCTGGTCACAGTGAAAGCCTAATGGGATAAGCAGCAATAAATGGCTATCCGTTTCCAGCCTGTGCCACCACACAGATTTAGAAACCCCACACATACATTAACTTTCCCTTCCAACGAAACTATGGAGCCGTAACAGTGAGGTTATGTTTCTTAGCCAGAAATTAATTCACATACCTGCATGGTTTTGTCCTGGAGGGACAAATCTGTGTCTTCACATCCACTGGCTCCCATCTTCACCTTCTTGCTGACCTCAGCTTCCGCCATCTCCTTCTTACTATTTGATGGTTTCTTTTTCTTCTTCTTCTTCTTGAATGCTCCAGCTGCTGCTGTCTTCCCTGCCTTCACCTCATCTACAGAAGCAATCTCTGGTTTTGGGGTCTCAAAAATGAGAGCCTCTCTCCCTAATCCTCCACCCACACAGCCCACAACCTCAGGCATATTAGCCTCCAACAGGGTTGAATGCTTCATTGGTCCTGCAGATGCTAAGCCATCTGATGTCACATTTTCTGCTACACTCTCCGCTCTTTGGCCTGTAACAACAGACGGCATCATGGGGCCATCTTTATCTGGGATGACAAAATTGAAAGCAAACTTGGGCTCTTGTCCAGTGGTGGAAAAGTTCAACACTCCCCCAGAACTAGAAGATTTGAGTGAACTTACACTGATCGGCTTCTGTTCAGAGCCACCTACCCCCTGGGCCTCTTCCAAAGTTCCATTGGTTGCTTGTGGATCCATCTCAGGAAGTGCAAAGCTGAATTGGAAGCTATTATCAGATGGTGTGAACCAGTTTGTTGTTGACTCGGAGGTCTGTCCAGATCGCTTCCTATACACCATGCTCCCTGAAGCCTGCGCCTTCCCTTGCTGTATTTGCACTTTCCCAGGTTTCATGGCTAGAGAGAAGAGGAAGATTTGTGTTTCTATTACTTCTCTGATTTCTTACCAAGTTGGTGCCACATTAGAACAATTCACTTCTATAAGGGACACCCAACCCATGTGTATGCAGAATGCTATTGTATTTTGGTACCAGCAAGGGATTGTGGGCAAAATACTGTGGCAAATTGCCAGCACTACTATGATGGGACTCCCGCTCTCTCTTCTTGGGGGTGTGGGGGGGGTTCAGGGCACCGTTTCTTGCCCCTGAACTGGGGTATGAACTGCCCCACTAGCGTCCTAGAGGAGGGGAGTGGAAAGGGAGGGACCCGGGCCCGCCCCCTACTCCGGGTCCCAGCCCAGGGGCCCTAGGGATAGCGGTAAACCACTAGAACTAGCAGTTCCTTCCCCTGGGCTACTTCCCTCTCCTGCCCTTCAGCTCGTGGGGCTTCCTGCCCTCCCTCTGCACAAATCAGGTGTCCCTTTATCTAGCGTCTTGGTCTTCTTAGCCCACCACAGCACTTCTCCAAACTCTCCTCTGCTTCCCTCCAAACTGCTCTCTGCTCCAACACCAATCCACTCTGCTTCAACTCCTCCTCTTGTCTGACTGAAGCATGGAGTTTTTATCATGTGACTGGCTTCAGGTGCTTTAATTAATTTATAGCAAACTTTCTTCCCTCTACAGGGAATAAGGTTCCCTTCTAACACTCTCCTGCTGCCCTCTGGCCATGCTGTATCACATATCCCCCCTCCCCCCCCCTTTGCTCAACCATGGGGTTGGGCTACTTCAGACGAGAGGCAGTGCTGTCACGATAGGCCATCAGTATTGCCGTATTGGCTTCCGGCCCTATACTGTACCCGGAAATGGAAGGGCTGCAGGGATAGGAACAACCTAGTCACTCTTGCATTCTTCTCCTTGTTTCTGTGCATCCACTGGAGTGGGGCGTGGTCTGTTACGAGGGTAAACCGCCGCCCCAGTAGGTAGTAGCGGAGAGTCTCCATAGCCCATTTTACCGCCAGACATTCCCTTTTCAATGACGGCGTATGTTTGTTCCCTGGGGAGGAGTTTCCGGCTGAGATACAAGATCGGGTGTTCCTCTTCCCCTACCATCTGCGAAAGGACAACTCCTAGCCCTACCTCCGAGGCATCTGTTTGTAGGATGAATTCCTTCTCGAAGTCTGGGGCTATGAGTACTGGATGGCAGCAAAGGGCTGTCCTTAAATCTGCAAATGCTCCTTCTGCTGCATCAGTCCACTTTACTATCTTGGGGCCCCGAGCCTTTATGAAATCCGTCAATGCTCTTGTGGCAAAATGAGGGATGAATCTCGGATAGTATCCTACTACCCCTAGAAATGCTCTGACCTGCTTTTTGCGGACTGGTCGAGGCCAACCTTGTATTGCCTCCACTTTATTCCACTGGGGTTTCACCAAACCTCTCCCTACTACATACCCAAGGTATCTGGCCTCAGCTAGTCCTATCACGCGCTTGAGAGGGTTGGCAGTGAGGCCGGCCTTCCGCAGGGCGTCTAGCACCGCTTCTACTTTTCCTAGGTGCATTTCCCAGTCAGAGCTATGGATGACTAAGTCATCTAGATAGGCATACTTGGCATGGGGTCGCAGCAATTTGTCCATAAGTTGTTGGAATGTTGCAGGGGCCCCATGGAGTCCGAAAAGGAGGACAGTGTATTGGAACAGGTCATCGGGTGTAGAGAAGGCAGTCTTTTCCCTGGCATTCTCGGCCAGGGGAATTTGCCAATATCTTTTGGTCAGGTCCAGAGTGGTTAGGTACTGGGCCTTGCCTAACTGATCAACTAGCTCGTCAATGCGTGGTATCGGATAGGCATCGAATTGGGATACTTCATTCAACTTCCGGAAGTCATTGCAAAACCTCAGGGTGCCGTCAGGCTTGGGAACTAGGACAATAGGGCTGGACAACTCACTGTGGGATTCTTCAATAACCCTGAGTTCCAGCATCTTCTTTACTTCTGTCCTAATTTCTTCCCTTTTAGGTTCCAGTATCCAGTTCAGTCTTATCATCACCCTCACTCCGGGCCTGGGGACAATATGATGTTGGACCAGTGTCGTACGGGCTGGCTGTGTATAGAACACATCCCGGTTCCGTTGGATCATAACAATGACCTCTGTTCGTCGTTCTGGGGTTAACTCAGGAGATATCTTCACCTGCCCCTGTGGGTCGTCTGTCTGGGATGGAGCTCCCCGAATGACCAGGCACATCTCTCGGTCACGCCAGGGCTTCAGTAAGTTGATGTGGTAGATTTGCTCTGGCCTTCGGCGGTCTGGTTGTCTGACCTTATAGTCCACCTCCCCAATGGCTTCCACTATCTCATATGGTCCATGCCAGCTGGCAAGGAGTTTGCTTTCTGCTGTCGGCACTAGCACCATCACCCGTTCCCCCAACTGAAATCTCCGTAATTTCGCCCGACAGTTGTAGTATGTCTTTGGTCTGTCAGGATCTCCTTAGGGATGCCCACTCTGGCAAAAACCTGGAGTAGTTCTTTTGCTATTGCCTTGGATGTGGGGTTTCTTAAAGGAATGGCTTCTGGATACCATGTGGCGTAGTCAAGGATGACTAGTACGTTTCGGTGGCCCCATGCCGATCTTTCCAGTGGGCCCACTATGTCCATGGCTATCCTCTCGAAAGGGACTTCAATAATAGGCAAAGGTACTAATGGGGCCCGCAAGTGAGGTTGGGGGCTATGCAACTGGCATTCAGGGCAGGAGGTACAATAGCGCTGGACCTCTGCATGTAATCCTGGCCAATAAAACCTTCTTAGGACTCTATCCAGTGTCTTGTCTACTCCTAGATGTCCCCCAAATAGATGACTGTGATCTAACTCTAGTACTACCCTTGTGGGTTTCCATGCGACTAAGTTGTTCTACTTCTAACCCTCGTATTTGTGCTATCCCGTACAACAGATCGCGTTTGAGCACATAATACGGCCTTGGGCCTTTCCTTCCACAGGTACGCCATTTACTTCCACTACCTCCTCCCTCACATTTGCATATAGCGGGTCATTGACTTGGTCCTGCCCAAAATTCTCATGTGCGGTACCAATATGACCTAATTCCAGGGGGCCTGTTTCTACTCTGCCCCCTGGGTTGCCTCTACTTGGGCTAGGAACCGCCTCCAAGTCCTCACTGGCCTGAATTATCTCCTGGCCTCCTGAACAGGTTCGCCTACCAACAAGGGAGGTTTTCTGGTTCTCTGCTAGAATCCTGGTCCCCAATCTTTTATCTGCCCTCCTTTCCCGCCTAGACTTTTTGGGTTTTCCGGGGGATGAGAATAACTCTGGGACAAATTCGGCAAACATTGGGGTGAGGCTATCTGTAGGTGCCTCCGTCTCAACCCGGGGGTTGCTGCCCTCCCCTGGCTCTACTGGGGGGAGTAAGCTCTCAAACCCGGGGAAGTCCCTACCAATTAAGACAGGGTAGGGGAGCCTGGGGACCACCCCTGCAGTATTCCCCTGGATCTCAATCCGTACCAGGATTGTGGGGTAGAAATTTACGGTGCCATGAACGAACGTTACCCCTGTGTTTTTGGCCTGGGTTAGTTGGTCTTGCCCCACCAACTTCCCTGAGACCAGCATGACAACACTCCCGGAATCTATTAATGCTATGGTCTCAATACCATTCATTTTTACTGATCTTGTATACCCATGCGAGGTCATTGCGACCCCTACCAGGCCGATTAGGCCACATTGCTCCCCATGATCCTCAACATTACATTGCATAGACTCTTCCCTGTTGGGGCACTGGGCTGCTCTTTCAAAAGCCAAGAGGTATGCCTCCACATCATCCTCCTGTGTCATTTTCTGTAGGCACTGGCAGGCCCGTACGATCCGGGTCCCGTCGCAGTTGTGGTTCAGCTCCATAAGGGCCTTCATCTGGTTCACCAGCTCTTGCAGCAGGGCTCGGTCCTGGGCAGCCTGACTCATCAACAGACGATTAGTCTCCTGCTGCATTCGAGTCGCCTCCTGTTGGGCGGTTGCTTGGACCCGGGTAGCCTCCTGCTGGGTTGCGGTGGCTTGTATTAGGGCCTTGACCTTAGGGATGGCTAACCCTGGTTTAAGTCCCCAGCACATAGATCCCACTTCTCACACCACGTGCAGCAAATTGCCGGCACTACTATGATGGGTCTTGCGCTTTTCTCTTCTTGGGGGGGTGGGCCATCGGGGCACCATTTCTTACCCTTGAACTGGGGTATTAATTGCCCCACTAGCGTCCTAGAGGAGGGGAGTGGAAAGAGAGGGACCCGGGCCCGCCCTCTACTCCGGGTCCCAGCCCAGGGGCCCTAGGGATAGCAGTAAACCACTAGAACTAGCAGTTCCTTCCCCTGGGCTACTTCCCTCTCCTGCCCTTCAGCTTGTGGGGCTTCCTGCTCTCCCTCTGCACAAATCAGGTGTCCCTTTATCTAGCGTCTTGGTCTTCTTAGCCCACCGCAGCACTTCTCCAAACTCTCCTCTGCTTCCCTCCAAACTGCTCTCTGCTCCAATGCCAATCCACTCTGCTTCAACTCCTCCTCTTGTCTGACTGAAGCATGGAGTTTTATCATGTGACTGGCTTCAGGTGCTTTAATTGGCTTCAGGTGCTTTAATTAATTTATAGCAAACTTTCTTCCCTCTCCAGGGAAGAAGGCTCCCTTCTAGCCCTCTCCTGCTGCCTTCTGGCCTGGGCTTTCCTTGCTTTTTGCCCCTGCTTTAGTCCCCCCGCCCCCACGACCGGGCCAGACGCTTTTTCTTCGTTTTGTTTTGTTTTTGTTTTTTTTTTTGCTGCCGTTCGAGTGCTGGTCGGCTGCCAGCTTTCCTGCCAGCCCCCCAACGCCGCTATTGCTTCAGCTGCAACCCCCGGAGGAGAGGGGGAGGACTGCCGACCAGCTCCCCGGAGGAGGGGAGTGGACGGCCCCAGACCCAACCGTTTTGCTGTTCGTTTGTGGACCCGCGATTACTCGTCTTATCTTTGCTTGGTATTTTTGGAATGCTCCACAAAGAGCGGGAGAGAAGACAGCTGACAGAGACATCGCCCAGGGAAGCTACAAGTCATTGTGGAGGGGGCCGTAAGACTGAGTAACTTTTGAACTGTACTCTCGTGTGGGGGGAGTTTGTGTCTTAACTGCGTTTGTAGGGGCATAGGGGGTGTGGCACAGAGCTGCCCCCCGATCCATCGGTGCCCCCCCCACACTACTACAACTGTCACGGCCCCCCCCGCCGTCCGTCCCTGCTGGCACCCTGCCATCTGCCTCAACTGCTTGCTTTGAATTCCATCATCCGGACCAGACACAACAGCCGACCAAACGAGACTCTTTGGATAAACGCGCGTGGGTCCGCGTTCCCCCCCTCACCCCCGGACTGCCCACCCCACAGTTTGCCCCTACTACCTGACCCCAACTCCTGTTTCCTTCCCCTGTCCAGTCCGACCCATTTGGCCACCCCCTGCCTGCAGCCCAACAGGGAGAAGTGGTTAATCTGCTTCCCCCTCCCCCCTCCTCCTTCTGGTGTCTCCCCATCTCTCCCTACTCACGATGGCGGGGAATGAGAGGGGTGAGACCCCTCTAACAACCTCAGTTGCCCCTCCCCCACCTACCCCCCTGCCCAACCCCCAAGCCTCCCCCCCCGACCACTGCTGCCAAAACACCTGCCATCACCCCCACTGGGGCATCGGCAGCCGGAGGCACCGGGGTGACTATTGCCGCTGCTAAGCCCACCGCCCCCCCAGATTCTAGGAAAGCCCCCCCGGTTAGCCGGAAAGGCCAGGGTGCGAAGAAGGGGAAGGGCCCCACCACAACCACCAAGCCCTCCATAGCAGAGGCTGCCCCCACCGCTGTGGCCTCGTCATCGATCATGGCGTCCCTCCCCGCTGTTCCCTCCACCAGCTCTGCGAGCGTCCCTCCCCCGGACCCCAGGGTGTATGCCCGGGCGGTGGCAGCCCCCCCCCCCCCCGCCTGCCGCCTCGTCATCTCACCCACCCACCGCCCCCGCTACCATCAATAGCGGCTGAGGCCCCTTTCCCACCATGACCAGGAAGCATGGCGTCCGTTGCCTCCTGGTGCCCCCCTCGCCCCACGTGGAGACATACGTGCAGGCGTTGGCGAGGGTGGTAGGACCCACGGCCATTGTGGCGGCCTCCAAAATGTACGGGAAGGTTGTCTTTTTCTTAGCATTGGAGGCTGCCGCCCAGGAGGCGGTGGAGAAGGGCCTGGCGGTGGGGGGGGTATTTGTCCCCCTGGAGCCGCTAGAAGACCTGGGCGTCCGCCTAGTCCTGACCTCCGTCCCTCCTTTTCTACCCAATGCCGCCCTGTTACCTGCTCTCTCCACGCTGGGGAAACCTGCTTCCATCAGCAGCCCTCTCCCATTAGGCTGCAAGGACCCCACCCTCCGTCACGTCCTTTCGTTCCGCCGGCAAGTGCAGCTTTTACCGCCGCCGCCAGCGCGTGACGGAGAGGCGCTCGAGGGGTCCTTCCTAGTCCCCTACCAGGGAGCCCACTATCGGGTCTACTATTCCACATGAGAGGCCTGGTGCTACCTCTGCCGCTCAGCGGGGCATGTCCGAAGAGACTGCCCCTTGGCCCGGCGGGGAGGGGCACCCGAGACCCGGCAGGACATCGGCCCCGTCGTTGCCGACGTCCCTAGCCGCCCGACATCTGAAACCACCTCTCCTCCTGCTCGATCCACCGCTGCTCCTGCCCGGGCCCAAGAGACACCTCCCCTACAACGCTCAGACGAGCGAGGGAGCCCTGCCCTTGCTGTTAACAATCCAGCAGAGCCTATGGAGGAGGGTGCAGCAAAGATATTACCAGGCATAGGAGAGGGTCCGCCCCAAGGAGAACTGCCCCCCCCATGCTGCCTCACCGTTACCCCCCCAAGCCCCTGAACCATCGCCTCTGCCCCCCCAACATGACCCCTGCTAACCAGCCCCCCCACGATGCTACGGAGGGCTGGACCCTAGTCCAGGGAAAGCGAGGCAAGCGGAAGGCTCGAGCTCCGCTGCACCCATCCGATGCGGAAGCCCCCCGGAAGACCAGGAAGGGAGGCACTGACACTGAGCCTTCCGCTATGCCCACAAGCGAGATCCATCCGCCGGCGTCGGGAGGGGAAGACAAAATAGCACTGGAAGGTAAAATCTCCCCTCCACGAGAGACTCTGCCCTCCGAGACCCCTGAGGAAGCCCCTTCTGCCCGAATATCACCCGAACCCCCCACGAACCCTGAAGCGACCGTCGTAGCGGGCGCCAGAGGGGAGCCCCCCAAGGTGGCAGAAGACGACCTCTCCTCCATGTATGAGGAGATCGAGGCCCTAGGTTTGACCCCGGTCACCCAGGGAGAGAATGAGCTACTGCCGGCTGGCCTCGATCTGGGCAACCTTACCCCAGTCCCCCTTTCCCCATGCTCGCTCCCTCCCTCTAACCGCCTTTCCGGGCGAGCACCCTGCAGAAGGTGGTCCACCACCTGAGGCCATGGCTGCCAAATCCACCATAGAGCCTGCGCCTAGCATCACTGGGAGCCCCCTCCACACCCCCTTAACCCTCGAATCTGTTCGGAAGGCACCACCTCTCAGCTGCTTGCCTCCCGAAGCCCAGAGCCTCACCTCTGCCCCCGCCCCCACCCCCGCCCAATCCACCTCCTCCTGCAATGCTATTGCCACCCCTGGGGTTATTTCCTTCCCGTTTTTTGCGGATCCCCCCCAAGGAGCAGCCTTTGCATTTTCCTGCCGCGACCCATTAGGAGCTGCAATTTTCCCTCCGCCATCCTCTTCTACCCCAAGGCTTGAGATGGACCTAATAACTTTAGCCTGTCAGACGCCCCGTCGGTGGTCTCCACCCTGCCTGCCCGCCTCAGCGGACCACAAGGCTGCACCAAGAGCCCCACCAGGGAATAACCCGGAAATCGCAACCCCACCCCCCCATGAGCTGCGAAAAGCGTTGCGACAGTTTTTAGAAGATATCTGTGGCTCCCGCAACAGGGTACAGCTAGCTCTCCAGCTATGGGGGGACTTTGATCAAATCCTCCAGGCCACAAGGGCCCTTATAAAGGAGGGTAAAGGGAAAGGAAGGCACGGTGTCGCGGCCTACGGGTGGGCCCGCAGCTTCCGTGATGATTTACTCACTTATGGGATGGGTCACGGATTGTTGCGTGACCCGCTGGGGGCTGCGAATACCCCCACCAACAGGGAACGCCCACCCCCCCAGCCCTCCGCATGACACCCCTCATTATTGCAACCTTGAACACCAGGGGCTGTAGGATGGCTCTCCGCAGGTCCCAGGTGCTCTCTTACCTTCGGGAAGGGGGGTACTCTGTGGTTTTCCTGCAGGAGACCCATACGGATCCGACCGCCGAGGACAGCTGGCGGCTGGAGTGGGGCGACGGGGTCTACTTCAGCCACTTCACGATTTGACAAGCTGGAGCGGCGACCCTGTTCTCCCCCAACCTACGGCCCGAGGTGCTAGGGGTCACTGAGGCCATGCCGGGCCACCTGCTGCATCTCCAAGTCCGTATGGAGGGGCTCGTGGTCAACCTCGTTAACATCTATGCCCCAACGAGCCCGAAGTGGCCGCAATTCTATCAGCGGGTGTCCGACTTCCTCAGCACCCTAGATTCGCACGAGTGCTTAGTCCTGGGAGGGGACTTTAACACCACCCTCGAGGAACAGGGCTGCTCAGGGGCCGAGCTGAGCCCAGCTGCTGCGAACATTCTCCGAGAAATAGTCGAACATCACTCCCTAGCAGACGTCTGGCGTGACCACCACCCAGATGACACTTCCACGTTCACCTTTGTCCAGGTGGAAGCCCATTGGTCACACCACTCTCGGTTGGACTGTATTTATTTATCCCGTTCCCATCTTTCACAGGCCCACTCCTCCAACATTCGGCCGGCCCCATTTTCCGACCATCATCTAGCCACCATAACAGCCTCCCTCCATGCAGAGAGGCCGGGGCCGGCCTATTGGCACTTTAACAACAGCCTGTTGGAGGATGAGGGCTTTGTGACGTCCTTCTGGGAGTTTTGGCTGGCCTGGCGAGAGCAGCAGTGTGCCTTTCCCTCGGCGCGGCGATGGTGGGATCTAGGGAAGGTGCGCACCAAGCTCTTCTGCTGTGACTACACCTGGGGCACCAGCCGACGGAGAAATGCAGTGATAGAGCAGTTGGAACGGGAGGTCTTAGAGATGGAGAGGCGTTTGGCCGCCAGCCCCGAGGAGCCGTTCCTCTGCGGAGCGTGCCGGGAGAAGTGGGAGGAGCTCCGGGCCCTCGATGTCTTTGTTCGATCCCGCATCCACCTCCTTCGGGAGATGGATCGTGGCTCCCGTTTCTTCTATGCCCTGGAGAAAACGAGGGGGGCCAAGAAACACATCACCTGCCTTCTAGCAGAAGACAGCGCCCCCCTCACAGATCCGGTGGAGATGTGTGGGAGGGCCTGTGACTTCTACACAAGCCTTTTCTCCCCGGATCCGACCGATCCTGGCGCTTGCAGGGTGCTCTGGGAGGAACTCCCCACGGTCAGCGTGGGCGACCGAGACCAACTAGACCTGCCTCTCACCCTGGCCGAGTTCTCGGAAGCCCTCCGTCGCATGCCCACCAATAAATCTCCGGGCATGGACGGGCTGACCGTGGAGTTCTACCGCGCGTTCTGGGACATTCTTGGCCCAGACCTAGCCACTGTCTGGGCTGAGTCTTTGCAGGGCGGGGTCCTCCCTCTTTCGTGCAGGCGAGCGGTGCTCGCCTTGTTGCCGAAGAAGGAGGACCTCCCCGATTTACGAAATTGGCGTCCCATCTCGCTCCTTAGCACGGATTACAAAATCGTAGCGAAAGCTATCTCGCTGCGGCTAGGGTCCGTGATGGCGGACGTGATCCACCCAGACCAGACCTATACTGTCCCGGGTTGCAGCATTTTTGACAACCTATTTCTAGTCCGAGATCTCTTGGAACTCGGGCGTAGAGACGGTCTGTCGTTCGCCCTCTTGTCTCTTGATCAGGAGAAGGCGTTCGATAGAGTGGACCATGGGTACCTCCTGGGCACTCTGCAGACGTTTGGATTCAGACCTCAGTTTGTGAGTTTTCTCCAGGTGCTGTAAGCTTCCGCGGAGTGTCTGCTTAGGCTCAACTGGACCCTGACCGAACCGGTCAGCTTTGGGCGAGCAGTACGGCAGGGTGCCCCCTCTCGGGCCAGCTGTACGCTCTGGCGATCAAGCCCTTCTTCTGTCTCCTCCTCAGGAGGTTGACAGGGTTGGTGCTGCGGGAGCCAGAGCTGCGGCTGGTCCTGTCGGCGTACGCCGATGACGTGCTCCTCGTGGTCCAGGATCTGGGGGACTTGGCGCGGGTGGAGGCTTGCCAGGCCATCTATTCGGCAGCCTCCTTCACCCGAGTCAACTGGGTCAAGAGCTCTGGCTTGGCGGTGGGGGATTGGCGGCGGGTGAGCTCCCTCCCACCCGCGCTTCAGACCATCCGGTAGAGCGCAGGTCCACTGCTCTACCTAGGCGTTTACCTTTCTGCCACGCACCCTTCTCCGCCGGAGAACTGGCAAAATTTAGAAGGTGGGGTGATAGAGTGGCTCCGGAAATGGACGAGGCTACTCCGATGACTCTCCCTCCGAGGGAGAGCACTGGTGCTTAACCAACTGGTCCTGTCCACGCTCTGGTACTGGCTCAACACCCTGGTCCCGGCCCCGGGTTTCCTGACCGACCTCCGGACATCGATTCTAGAGTTCTTTTGGTCAGGAATGCACTGGGCCCCTGTTGGGGTTCTTCATCTACCCCTGAAGGAAGGAGGGCAGGGCCTGAAGTGTCTGCACACTCAGGTCCGTGTCTTCCACCTCCAGGCCCTGCAGAGGCTCCTTTATAGTACAGGTAGCTCGACGTGGAGCATATTGGCGCACGCCTTCCTGCACCGCTTCCAAGGGCTCCGATACGATCAGCAGCTTTTTTATCTTTGTCCAAGAGGTTTTCCGCGAGACCTCTCCGGGCTGCCGGTCTTCTACCAGGACCTCCTCCGGACCTGGAAACTGTTTTCAACGACCAGGTCCATGGCAGCCACCGTGGGAGCAGATCTCCTCGCGGAGCCCCTGCTACACAACCCCCAGCTCCGTGTGCAGGCAGCGGAGTCCCGCTCGGTGCGCCAGAGTTTGGTCCTGGCGGAAGTCACGAGAGTCGGAGACCTCCTGGACTACGACCGGGGAGACTGGCTGGATCCTGTGACGCTCGCTCGGCGCATGGGGCTTTCCAGACCTCGTACCCCCCAGCGCGTACTTCAGGAGATGAAGGCCACCTTGACGCCCGCTGCTCGGGCTTATCTCAACCGAGCCCTGCGCGAGGGCGCACCCCGCCCACCCTCTACCCCAGGCCCGCCAGACCTTTCAATTGGGCCCCTACCCCGTAGATCCCAACAAACCCCTCACCCTTTCACTGCGAGCCGGCTGCATGAACTGCAGCCAGTCAGCTTCCAAATCGCGCCACGGAAATATCTATACACACTCATGCTTCACACCCTTCACGCCCACACCCTGGTGTCCCGCCCTGATACAAAGTGGCGGGACCTTCTGCCACCTTTGGAGGGTGAGCAACCCTGGTGGGCCAGCCTGTATTCCACCTTGGTCCCGAGGCCTGTCGGGGACATTAGTTGGCGGCTCCTTCACGGAGCTGTGAGCATGGGCGTGTTTTTGACATGGTTCACCCCCATCCCGGATACTTGCCCTTTTTGCAACGTGAGGGAAACCCTGGAGCACGTATATTTAGAGTGTGCCACATTGCAGCCCCTTTTTCGGCTCCTCACGAATATTTTATTATGCTTTTGGCTACACTTTTCCCCTCACCTTTTTATCCACACCCTCCCCATCCATGGCCCCACAAAATCGCGAGATCTCCTGGTTAACCTCCTCCCAGCCCTAGCTAAAACAGCCATTTATAAAACCAGAGAGGGGAGGTTGGCTAATGAAGCGTCCTGCGATTGTAGGGCCGTTTTCCGATCCTCAGTACATTCACGTATCTGGGCGGAGTTCCTTTGGGCGGCGTCCACCGACTCCCCTGACACCTTCGAGGAGCGGTGGGCGCTGTCTGAGGTTCTCTGCTCGGTGACCCCGTCCGGTTCCCTCCATCTGACCCTTTGATTGAGGGGAAGAGCGAGAGACCCCAGCCCCAGCCGTTGCCGCTGTGGATACCATCATCACTGTCACCTAGGAGGGGTCCTATCACACGTGGTGTACGTCCCCCTCACCCCCAAACCGCCCACCCCGCAGCCGTGCCCATCTTGTCGGGCACTCTAAGGAGAGGAATAATTGGTGACACTGGGCGTGGCATTAGGTAACTCGAGGGGGTGGAAGACCATGAGTGTCGAGGAAGCCCCCCCGCTCTAGGCCCAGGCTAGCCTGAACACTTCTCCCTTCTGAAGGCTGCTGTGTTATACCTTGTGTTTGTTTTTGTTTTGTTGCATAGTTTTGCTTTATCCTTTTTGGTGATTCCTTGTAAGTGTTACACAAATAAAATTCTTTTCTGCTTCAAAAAAAAAAAAAAAAAAAAAAAAAAGCCACTCTCCTGCTCCCCTCTGGCCATGCTGTATCACAATACCCAGTGCAGCAGAACTAGCTGTCTCTCCATTTCCATATGGGACTGCCTGACATGCAGCGGGAATGGGGGACTCGGTCCTATTTATTCAGGCCTTGTGCACCACCACCCTCACCAATCTCACACACAGATCCACAATGGATTCTTGGAGGAATCCCATCTTCTGCTATTTCATCCTGCTCAGTGCCATGTTAGGCCTTACTCTAGCTGTCACTAATAGGGCTTCCAAAACTATGAACTTCTCCTTAACACTGGACCCCACACCATGGTGATGCCATGAAGTTCAAACAGATACAGCCTTTACTTCACCCTCAAAACCCCCTTCAGTCCTGGGATTACATGTGTTTAAAGGCCCTTCCACTTTAATGGCATCTGGCTGGCCCCTTAAAGAACAGGACGGGGGAAAGGAGGTTTATTCCTCATGGGAATGACTGGACGAGAAGCCTCAAGAAAGGCCATTTGCTAACACCTGGACACCACATCAGAGGGAACCAAATGGTTCTGTAGACTTTAGGGATGGCCCCAGCCTCACCTGCTTTCTCCGTCCTCTTCCGCTCCTCAGCCATCTTCAGTCGGTAATCCCCAAACACGCGGTTCATCACCTGCTGCTTCTTCACAAAGGCAGCCTTGTGGGAGCGCAGGATTTTGAGGATGTGCCGTGTCTCCTCTTCTGCACTCAAGAAACCGACCGACACAAAGACAAGAAACGGGATCACAGTGAGTCCTACGAATCATAGTCAGGAAGGGAAATGATGGTGATTTTTCCCTCGGCCAGGTACTCAGATAGGAGAAAAGTCTCAAAGCGGCAGTACTTACAGACGTGTCCTAATCACTATTCTTTGACTGCATGAGGACTGGAATGGCTACTGGTTAGGACACTGGGTATTTATACCACATACAGAATTAGTCCCTTATCAGTGGTCCAGAGATAACTATTTTCAGGATTTTTACAAATGGATGCAATACCATGTAATGCTTTTCCGGCGAGCACTCTTATGTGCTTATTATTATTGCATATACCTTTCTATTGTACCTGTCCCCATAGTATGTGGGCATCGACTACAGCAGGCGCTCTCAAACTTCACTGCATGGCGCCCCTCTTCTGACAACAAAAATTACTTCACAATCTCAGGAGGGGAACCAAAGCCTGAGCCTGCCCAAGCCCCACTGCCCCGGGTGGGGGGCCAAAGCTGAAGCTCAAGGGCTTCAGCCCCAGGCTGGGTGCCTGCAACCTGAGTCCTGCTGCCCAGGGCTGAAGCTCCGGGCCCCAGCAAGTCTAAGCCAGCCCTGGCAACCCCGTTCAAAGGGGGTTGTGACCCACTTTGGGGTCCCAAACCACAGTTTGAGAACTGCTGGATTACAGGATACTAGACTTGTATGACCAATAGCATATGAAGCAATGCTTTAATATATAAATGATCAAATCTCATGCTTCTGCATAAACCAATGGCTGCAGTGTTCAGGACAGAATTTTGTATCCTCATGTGCACCACAACAAAGACAGCCAAATGCCTTACAAGGGAAGTTTCACTTTCCTTTGAACCACTAAGCAGTGGTCACAGAGAGGCACGATACAGGGCCTGGTGGATCAACAGGTATGAAATCTTGAAACGTTCCGGAATACACCTGAAGCCAGTATTTCAATGTTTCTCTTTTAAGTGATTTCATCTTTTTCCAGCGACAATGCTTAAAAAAAATAAAGCTACAAGCATTTAACGGGTATGTCTATTGATACTATGCAGCAGCAGTCACTTGAGATTGTGGGATTATACCACAGATAAGTAACAGATACAGAATGTGATAGATCAACGCACCTAGGGGGATAAAACCACTGTCTGAGCTGCAAAGCAGTGTAGGAAGCCTGAAGTAGCTGAAGAATATGTAAGTGGAAGGGTACAACTAAGGGGAAGGGAGGAATGAGGCAAAGGGGCTAAAAGGAAAATGAGGAGAGAAGAAACAATGCATAAGGAAGGAGACAGTCCAGGTCACAGGAGTAAGGGCGGATAGGCAGATGGAGTTCAAAGTAGAACAGACGTAAAATAAGGCCAAAATGTTTAATTACATTTCACATTTAGAATGAATTCCAATTATAATTCAACAGACAGAGAAATCAGAAAGGCTTCTGGGTGAACTGAACCAGCATAGAGTTTTGATTTTAGCCAGAAATCTTGGGGGAGGCAGCATACCTTGTTTTGGGGTTGGGTTGAGATGAAGGAGGCCTGTTTCCAGCTGCAAAATACACCACTCCAACTCATCTTGGAATGTCCCTTGGGGAGCCTGGGATATTGGGAAGTGCACAGATGGGACAATGTTTATTTTTAATGTATGGACGTGTACATAAACCAACCCCACACCCTTGCATCTGACACCAAAAAAGGTTGTTCTAAAATTCCCTGGCTTGAGCTATGATAAGATGATCACAATGGTCCCTTCTGGCCTTAAATTCTATGAATGTTGCATATGCTGCAAAGCAATGAAGAATAAAAGTACAATGGGCCCGGTATTAATCCAGGCTCAGAGTGAGGGTGGTGGTGGTTATATGGTTAAATTGTTAAAAGCCTATTGAATGAGGCCCCTGTATCATAGAAATTAGTGACAGAAAAGATGTGTTCACTGTCTGTCATTCTGTCCATTTCTATGCCATCAGGATTTTCCCTATGGGATTTTTCTAGTTCGATGCCCTGTTTAATTTAAAAGGTCCTAAGTGATGGGTTCCCACCAATCCTCTTTGCAAAACAGTCTCCAGTCTAACAGATCTCTTGGTCAAGAAATTATCTCCCTTGTAAAAAGAAAAGGAGGACTTGTGGCACTTTAGAGACTAAAAAATTTATTTGAGCATAAGCTTTCATGAGCTACAGCTCACTCCGATGAAGTGAACTGTAGCTCACGAAAGCTTATGCTCAAATAAATTTGTTAGTCTCTAAGGTGCCACAAGTCCTCCTTTTCTTTTTGCGGATACAGACTAACATGGCTGCTACTCTGAAACCTATTTCCCTTGTATAACTTATACCCCATCCCCACCCAATCTCTCTTGGTTGCATTAAATAACTTGTATCTATGTTACAATGTAAAGAGCAAAGTATGTCAAACAAAATCAAACAGATAATTTAAATACATTTGAACATACATAATTAAATTACATTGAACAAACAGAGGACTCACTAAACCCAAAAGATTAAGGCCAAGATTTTCAAAACTGACTAATAATACTAATACTTCAACGGGGCCTGAATTCAAGAGGGCAGGTGCTCATCATTTTCAGAAAATCAGGCTTCTTTAAGGTGTCTCAAGTTGGGCTCCCAAAATCACTAGTCAGTTTTAAAAACTTTGGTCTGGATTCTTTTTCATTATTACTATAAAAGTGGTAGACCTTAGGACTGATTGTCTGCCAAGACTTCTTATATTCCTCAAGAATATACCATAGGTAAAATTAAAATGAAAATAGTTTGTGTATGTTTAAAGATGACAAGTTTAAAGACAAGTTAGAAATTATATTGGTCCCTTTTTAATTTTCTGAAATGTTTTAAATTAGGGTTTCATTTTGCAATCGCATGAAGTTGGGGATCAATACAAACTTTTCTACCTCAATGTAATACTGTTAGCAAAGTGCTGTACTCTGAACAGTATGTTCCATTGCATTTATCATTACAAAAATATGAAAGCTTAAAAAAAACCATTACAAGTATTAACAGATGGACATATGGTCAGCCTGTTGATATGTGGAGAATTGGGGGGAGCTTTAAGGAGGGGAAACAACGCATGGCAACCTCTGCACAGGGCAGCAGGAAGATGCCTTGAAAGATCAGGGCAGGTGGCAGTTTTAATTGTATCAATTAACTTGAGTGCAGAAGACAGAGAAGAGCACACTGAATTTTTACCTCTTCCATTAGGAAAGTTGGCCTTGTTGATGTTCAGCTCTGGAATCCTCCTACATCGCTCCTGTTACCTAGAAGCACAAGACAGTAAGTGAGCTTTTGCTTCCTTTATATCATAAGGAGGAATGAAGAAATCCAGAGGCAGCAGAAAGCAGTGATGGAAGCAGCCCTTGGCATACTTCAAAAGTAACATTTCAGGAGTGGGAAAGGAGTAAAACCATTCTACCTAACTGCTCATTTCAGAAAGCTCCCTATTGTGGGGAATTTCTAAGGGCGGGAGGAAAGAATGGGATCAAAACTAAGGTGGCTACTTTCAATTGGTGCTCCATCTCTGACAGACTCCAGCTTCTTCAGCAACCAATCACTTATGTCATTATGGGAGGCGGCAGTGTCAGTTGACGGGTTTGCACAGAATGCAAAGTGACTGTTTTTGTCTTTTAATGATCGGCTGCACACCTAATATGGCCAACCAGACTTTTAGCAGCTGGAGCTGCCAGTGTCCCTTTTTGACCGGACGTTCCGGTTGAAAACCGGACACCTGGCAACCCTATGCTCACAACTGAGGGTCAAGGCCCAACAGAATAAAAGATACTGCCAGTGGCTGTTGACCCAACCCATCATCATGATTGAATTATGTCTAGTGCAGTAATGTCTCCTACCAAACTCTAAGAGCTTGTATGTTTCTTTATTAATAGATCCCACTGGAACCATATCCACAAAACAACCACCAAGCCCTCCACAAATTCAGTACCCTACTTCTCCTCCCCAAATATTCATGCCCCATTCAACCTACTCAGGATAAGTCCAGGTCATAGATAAATTTTGTTCTGATAAAAAAAATCAGGGCTCTGTGGAGCAGGGGGAAGAGACTAGAGCTCCACAGCCAAGGAATCCTTACTGAAAGCACACAACCCCCCACTGCAATGGGGCTACAACTGAGTATTGCTCAAGTGTGCAAAGTGTTACACAGTAAAGGGTCAACAGCTCACAACCCAGTTGGCACAACTGGGTACACCCTTGGTCTGTTTAATGATGCAAGAGATGAACCAGTAACACTGTCAGGTTGGTGATGGCTGTCAAAACTATAACCTACTCCCTGCCAGCCTCAACCCCGTGAGCACCAGGACAGCCCCTCTCCCCAGCTCCGCATACACCCCGTGGGGGGAAGGGGCGGCTCGGCACCGGGAAAGCTCCCTCAGCTCTGTAGACAGACACTCCAGGGCAGGGCTCAGCACCGGGACAGCCCCCCGAGTTCTGTAGATAGATACGCTCCCCCGGGTAGGGGGGTGGGGGTGTCTCAGCACCGAGACAGCCCCCTCAGCTCTGCAGACAGACAGACAGACACACACGCCGGGGGTGGGGGGGGGAACTCGGCACCGAGACAGCCCCCCTCAGCTCTGCAGACAGACACACACACACACACCCCGGGGGGGACGGAGCTCGGCACCGGGACAGCCCCCGCAGCTCTGCAGACAGAGACGGGCGTCCCTGCACACAGACACCCCGAGGCCGGCTCTGCTCCTCACCTGTCGCTCTCGGGCGGGGCGGTCCGGCCCTAAACTCCTTCCGCCACCGCGCTCCTTTCCCGCAGGTTCCGCCCTGCGCTCTGGCCCGGCCGGCTGCACTCTGCGGGGATTCCCGAGCCGGGGCTGGGCCGGGCGCGGCCTGGAGGTGCGGGTTGGGGTGCGCTGGGGAAAATTGGGCTCCTAGGGGGTTACTTACCTGGCGTAAGTTGCAGGTGAGACGCGGGGTGTGTGGATGGGGCCGAGCCAGCGCCTGTGCTGGAGGCCAGCCAGGCAGGGCCTCCGTTGCGAGTGCCCGGGTAAAGGGCGGTGTCAAGCAAGAGGAGCGTTTTGTGCAGGGTGTGGGCTGGGACTTGCCCGCCACCCACCTGCACGTGCTTCAGCAGCTGGGTCCTATTGACCGAGGTGCGCTCCTTTGTCACCCCTCATTGCATGTATCTCCACTCGGTCCCTACAGCTGGGTAAGGGCACAACAGGCCACAGCTCCCTCCTGGGTGTTACTGGGCTCAAGGGGCTGTGGTATCTGAGCAGCTCCCCACAGGAAAGAGGCATCTCCCTTGTTCCCAGGAGAACTCATTTTAGATGTAGGGGGAAGGTGTGAGCATCTCTGCTTCTAGCTCTGCTCTTGGTGTACTGGGTGTATGTGTTAAACTGAAGCAGTAGTTTCTATACCCGAAGCACTGAGGAGAGAGAGAGAGATCTGGGGCAAGGCTGCTTGCCTTGGAGGATAGCAGCAGCAGCAGCATGGTCCTGGTGGCAGGGAACCTTGTCCCCACTCTGCTCCTGTAGTGGGGGCAGGAGGTGGGGAAAAATGGAAGTTCTCTAGGACTGATGCCCCTGCCCAGAATACAGCAGTCCCAACCCTGAGCTGTGTCTAGTGCTTCATGCCTGAAGAACCAAGGGAAAGACCAAACAGCACCAATCCACAGCATAGGAGCAGGCTGCCTCAGAACATACTACTCCTAAGAGGGATTCTGTCTCTCCCCTTATTACTAGACCAGTAATAGAGATCAGTGAAAAAACACAGAAGCAGTTTATTGCACACAGATGGACACCACAGCCCAAGTGCACAGCCTCATTTTCCCCTCAGCTGGCAGTAGTTGCTCCCTTCCTTCTGCAAAAAGCCTTCTGGAGCAGAAGGGTGAGCTGATTTTATTAGCACTGGACCAGGTGAGCACAATTATTAAAGGGAAATCTGTAATAAGAACATTGTATTGGGGATGGTGGGGGGATGAGAAAGTGAAGCAATAATATCTAATTTGAAGCTGGGCAGGCAAACATTAAGCCCCTAAGCCTGCATTTTGCAACTGCTTCAATAAAGAGTATCCCCAGGAGGGCACTGCAGCTACTCAGCTGTTAAAGTTAAGCACATTTAGGAGTGTTTGCAAGACTGAGGCCACTTCAACACTTACCAGTAGATCAGGGGGCTTCTGCAATCAATGCAAGAGGTGTCTATTTAGTGGGTCTAGTGAAGACCTGCTAAATTGATGGGAGAGCATGCTCTCCGGTGGACTTTGGTACTCCAGATCCCCGAGAAGCATAAGGGAAGTCAGTGGGAGAGCGTCTCCCATCAACACAGTGCAGTGTAGTTGCTGCGGTAAGTCGACCTAAGCTACATCAACTTACGTAACTGGAGTAGTGTAACTTAGGTCAACTTACCACGGTAGTATACAGTGACGTTCTGTACCTTGGGGGAACATCCAGCACCCTCATGTTCATCCTTATAATATGATTGTGTGGTATCTAATGCAAAGTTTGTCATGTCGGGTGCTTTGGAAGGCTCATGATGCACTGAGCATTGTTGTTATAGTGTTGTTATAGTAATGTTATAAGTTGTAATTTCATGTATATCGTTAATGGACTTAACCTCCATGAATTTATCCAGTTCTCCTTTAAACCCTGTTATAGTCCTAGCCTTCACAACCTCCTCAGGCAAGGAGTTCCACAGGTTGACTGTGTGCTGAGTGAGGAAGAACTTCCTTTTATTTGTTTTAAAGCTGCTGCCCATTCATTTCATTTGGTGGCCCCTAGTTCTTATATTATGGGAACAAGTAAATAACTTTTCCTTATTCACTTTCTCCACGCCACTCGTGATTTTATATACCTCTATCAGATCCCCCCTTAGTCTCCTCTTTTCCAAGCTGAAAAGTCCTAGCCTGTTTAATCTCTCCTCATATGGGACCTGTTCCAAACCCCTAATTATTTTAGTTGCCCTTTTCTGAACCTTTTCTAATGCCAGTATATCTTTTTTGAGATGAGGGGACCACATCTGTACACAGTATTCAAGATGTGGGCGTACCAGGGATTTATATAAGGGCAATAAGATATTCTCCATCTTATTCTCTGTCCCTTTTTTAATGACTCCTAACATCCCGTTTGCTTTTTTGACTGCCGCTGCACACTGCATAGACGTCTTCATTACCACCAAGCAACTGAAGCACTGATCAAAGGGAAAAGCCTGGGTGAAGGGCAACCAGCCAGCCTGTGGTGAGAAGCATCTAAGGTTGTAAGGGCATTGGAAGTGTTAAACTCAGCTTAGAATGTGTTTTGCTTTTATTTCATTTGACCAAATCCGACTTGTTATGCTTTGACATATAATCACTTAATATCTATCTTTGTAGTTAATAAATCTGTTTATTCTACCTGAAGTAGTGCGTTTGGTTTAAAGCCTGTCAGAGACTCCCCTTAGGATAACAAGCCTGATACATATCAATTTCTTTGTTAAATTGATGAACTCATATAAGCTTGCAGTGTCCAGCAGGCATAACTGGACACTGCAAGACTGAGGTTCCTAGGGTTATGTCTGGGACTGGAAATATCGACTAGTGTCATTCGGTTGCACAATCCAAGGAGCAGCTTACATACCAGAGGCTGTGTGAGAACAGCCCAGGAGTGGGGGTTCTCACAGCAGAGCAGGGTAAGGCTGGCTCCCAGAGTCAAGGATTGGAGTGACCTAGCAGATCACTGGTCTGGATAACACCAGAGGGGAATGTCACATATTCATAGTGTGATGGGGCAAAGCCAGATGGCTATAGTAAGGTAATGGGAGACATATTAGCCACAGGCTAAACAAATCCCTATTACCAGGATAAGCAAATGGCAGCTACTCCAGGTCAATTAAGATACCTTGGCTCAATTAACATCTTTCCAGAAGGCAGGAAGGACTAGGTTGATTAGGACACCTGAAGCCAATCAGGGGCTGGCTGAAACTAGTTAAAAGCCTCCCAGTTAGTCAGGTGGGTGTGTGTGTCAGGAGCTGTAGGAGGAAGCCATTCTGTTGGAGAGACTGAGCAGCACAAACCATATCAGGCACAAGGAAGGAGGCCCTGAGGTAAGGGTGAAGTGGATCTTGAGAAGTGGGGGCTGCTGTGGAGAAGTGGCCCAGGGAATTGTACATGTCCTGTTTCTAAAAAGTCAGCTACCATAGCTGATACTATTAGGGTTCTTGGGCTGGAGTCCGGAGTAGGGCAGGGGCCTGGGCTCCCCCTTTTGCCCCCCAATTAATCACTGAGACTGGGAGACAACAGAGACTGTACAAGGGAGGGTAGCTTCTCACCTCCCTTGCTGGCTTATGATGAATATGGCTCAGTAGGCTGTGACCCTTGCATCTAGAGAGAGAAGGGCTACATGGAGGGTCACAGTGAGCCTCTGAAGCTAGTGAATTCCGCCAGGAAACATGGGACCCATGGAGACAAGGACAGAGCTTTGTCACAACTGGTGTAAGGCATGAGATCATCATTCATAGCGTGGCGGAAGAAAGAGGTTAAAAAAAAGTGAACTGGGGTTTTGGATTTTTGTTTTGTTTGTTTGCTTTGTACCACAATAGAGGAGGTGGTAAGAGCTCTGGTATAAGCCATGGCAGCCCAGCAGGAGGCCACCCGGGTTCAGGCAGTGGCACAACAGGACTCTATGTGGCTACAGCAGGAAACCAATCAATTATTAATGGGTCCAGGTGACTCAAGATCGTGCCCTCTTGCAAGAGGTAATGGACCAGCTGAAGATCCTCACCACCCAGAGATCTTAGCACGATCGGGGTGACAGCAGCAGTGCGGGCCCAGAGGTTCAATGAGTGGAAATACCAGGAGAACAAACCCCTGAGGTTCCAGCTATTCGACCTCAGACACCTTGCTTGGAAGTAGTTACAGCCTGAGGCGTGCAACCCGGAGGAGATTTTGGAGACCCTGGTCATGGACCATTACATTCGAGGATGCCACCAGGTCTCCGCAAACGGGTAGGCCAGAATGATCCACCCACCTATGGTGAGATGATCATGCTGGTAGAAAGATGCATGACACCCAGGGAATTGACCCGACTACCCAAGGAAGGTTGGACAGCCAGACCCCTGGGGAGTCTGAGGTGGAAGAAGGGTGGGGGGCAAAAACCAGTGGGGACCCCAGAAGGAAGGGATTGGCCTAAGTGTGGGGAACCCTGGGACTAAAACTCTAACCCCCATGATAGGGGAGTGATTAAAAGTAATTATAGATGTTATGCATGTGGCGAGTGGGGACACATAGCAGCACAGTGTCCCAGCACTGAGGAGCCTATGCAATGTTACTTGGGGGATTGGGAAGTCCCGTGCTCCCTTATCCACCTTCCTTGCAGGCGTCACATTAGCACCACATAACTACACCAGGCTGGTCTTTCGGGGGGGCCTCTGCATCCTATGCTTCAGATGGGAAGAGCGGAGCTTGAGCCTTCTGCTTGCCCCGCTTACCCCTTACTAGAACCCAGCCCTTCATGGTATCATCTGCTGGCGGGGAGGGAAGATTCCCCCTGGGGCGGGTCCTCTCCCATGCCTGGCGATAATCCCGCTGCATCCTCCTCCATAGGCCCCGCCAGACTGCATGCAGCAGAGGCGGGGCTCTCCTGCTCATCTTTGTGTGCTGGGGGAAGTGCCCTTAGGGCCCAAGTGGGAGCAGTAGTGGGCTGGGAAGGAGGGGCGGCTCTAGGCAGCCAGCGATGACTTGGGTGGCACCCTGCTGGGGGTCCCCAACACTCCTTCGTGCCAGGCCAAGGGGAAGTCCCTCCAGACATGTCCCATCGCCTGGCAGAGGTAGCACTGGGCCTCCCCTGTAGAATAATGCACCTGGTAGCGGGCCCCCTCATAGGGGACCAGGAAGGACCCCTTGAGTGCCTCTCCGTCACGCACTGCCAGCGGCAGTTGAAGCTGCACCTGCCGGCAGAATGAGAGGATGTGATGGAGGGCGGGGTCTTTGCAGCCCAGCGGGAGAGGGCTGACCACGGAGATGGGTTTCCCAAGGGTAGAGAGGGTGGGTAGCAGGGAAGCATTGGGAAGAAAGGGAGGGACGGAGGTCAGGACCAGTAGGACGCCCAGGTCTTGCAGGGGGATGAACACACCTTCCACCGCCAGGCCCTTTTCTACCGCTTCCTAGACAGCAGCCTTTGATGCCAGGAAGAAGACTACCTTACCGTACATTTTGGAGGCCACCACGATGGCCGTGGGTCCCACCACCCTCATCAACACCTGCACGTAGGGTCTCCACGTGGGACGAGGCGGGCACCAGGAGGCAACAGACGCCGTGCTTTCTGGTCAAGGTGGGGAAGGGGCCCCGGCCACCAGAGATGGAAGTGGAGGCGGTGGCCGGGAGAGGTGACATAGCGGCAGGTGGGGGGGGGCGCGTTGCCGCCACCTGGGTGTACACCCTGGGGGCTGGGAGACGGGCACCCGCAGTGCTGGTGGAGAGAGCAACGGGGAGGGATGCCGCAGCCGGTGGCGGGGCCGCGGCAGAGGGGGCAGCCCCTACCATGGAGGGCCTTGTCTCTTTGGTGGGGCCCTTACCCTTTTTTCCCTGGCCTTTCCCACTAGGTGGGGGGACCCCCCCCCACAGAGTCTGAGGGGGCATGGGACGTGGCAGCAGTGGAGTCTACCCTGGTGCCCCCCGCTGCCGGTGCCCCAGAGGGGGTGGTAGCACGTGATTTGGCAATGGCAGTCGAGGTGGGAGCCACAGGGGACAACGGGGGGTGGGCAGGTGGAGGAGGGGCAGTGGGGGCTGCCTGAGGGTTCCCACTTACTTTGTCCCCTGCCATAATGAGCATGGATGGAGGACAGACACCGGAGAGGATGTAGGGAAATGAGGAAACAGGGCAACCACTCCTCCCTGCTAGGCTGCAGGCAGGGAGGAGGGTGTCAGAGGGGAGGGCTGGATGGGGGGGCTATCAAGAATTTGGGGGGCTCAGTCACCCACACAGGATGGGATTCCGACTCCTCTAGCTGCACTGGGGAGGAAGAGGTTATAATAGCATTGGGGAGTGCAGTGACATGGGTTCAAGCAAAACAGGAGGGGCATAAGCACATGGGAGGGGGCTTGGGTGCATGAAGCAAGGGGCTAATCAGGGCAGGGGAACCACAGGGGGGAGGAGGGGGAGGGGGGACACAACCAGGCTAGAGGTAGGACAAGGAAACCAGGGGCTAGCTTCAGAGGCTGGGGCGGGGCAAACAAAACTGCAGAGGGAAAAGGGCAGGGCAGGCAAACAAACTGAAGCTGCTGAGGGGGAAGCAAAGGGATGCAAGGGGAGAGGGGGAGACTGCTGCAGGGAAGGGGGGCACATGCACCCATGTGCGTTTGCAGAAAAAAAGTCAATGTTGCTGGCCACTGCTTCAGGCCCAAATGGTGGAAATGGGGCGTGGCAAGCCAAGCAAGCAGCTGAGTCCCAGAGGCAGGAGCTGAGGCAGAGAGTAAGCAGCCAGTGGCGATAGTGGAGGGGGCAGCGATGCTGGTGCGGGGGACACATAGATGGACCAAGGGGCAGGCTCCACCCCACACCCCCTGTATCCTCACAAACACAGTCAAGACCCCCACAAGAGCACAGTTTGAAAGTTATTCAGCCTGTAGAAGGCCCCCTCCACAGGGGTCTGCAGAGGCGCTGCATGCTCCCCCAGCAGCAGATGGTCCTCTTTTTCCTTATCCTCAAGACTCCAACAGCTCCTAGGCAGCAACAGCAGCTCCAGCAGGCAGTCTGGTGGCCAAGCAGGAAGGACCCCTCTCTGGTGGTTGTGGTGTCTACTGCAGCAGCAGCAATGGCTGGGGGTGGGGTCCCTCACTCCCCTCCTCTAGGGAGTGGGTCAGCAGCCCCCCCCCCCAAGGGGCTGCAACAGGAGCAGCAACAACTGGGGGGGCAGGGTGGTCCAGCAACCAGGTAGTAGAGAAGGGGGGACTATCTGGCCCAACCAGGGGAGTAGCTAGAGCAGGAGCAGCAGTCTCCCACCTCCCTCCAAGCCAGAGGGCTATAGGAAAGGAGTGGGAGACAGAGATAGTAGCTCCAGGATAAGCAAATGACAGCTGCTCCAGGTCAATTAAGATACCTGGGGCCAATTAAGAACTTTCCAGAAGGTAGGGAGAACAGCTATGTTGATTGGGGCACCTGAAGGCAATCGGGCTGGCTGAAACTAGTTAAAAGCCTCCCAGTTAGTCAGGTGGGTGTGTGTGTCAGGAGCTGTAGGAGGAAGCTATGTTAGAGAGACTGAGCAGCACAAACCATATCAGGCACAAGGAAGGAGGCCCTGAGGTAAGGGTAAAGTGGGGGCTGTTGTAGGGAAGTGGCCCAGGGAATTGTATGTGTCCTGTTTCTAAAGTCAGCTACCATAGCTGATACTATTAGGGTCCCTGGGCTGGAGCTGAGAGTAGAGAGGGTCCTGGGCTCCCCTTTTGTGCCTGCCCCTGATTAACCATTGAGACTGGGAGATAACGGAGACTATGTAAGGGAGGGTAGCTTCTCCTCACCTCCCTTGTTGGCTTATGATGAATATGGCTCAGTAGGCTGTGACCCTTGCATCTAGACAGAAGGGCTACGTGGAGGGTCACAGTGAGCCTCTGAGGCTCGTGAAATCCGCCAGGAAATATGGGACCCACGGAGACAAGGACAGAGCTTTGTCACAATAGCCTTAGGCTTACCTCCAAAAGCGGAGACTAGCTGATCCCTTTACTATTTATTTGCACCCATTCCCACTCCCACCCCCGCCCAAATAAAAAACCCACACAAAACCACAACCCTGTGTTAACTGAGAATTCAGCTTTCTCCAGTGGATTTCCTGGCCGAAAACACAACCCCTAAAAAAATCAAAGAAACTAAGTTTAAAACCGTCACTCCCCTCACCAAAAGTGCTCTCCAAACATTCAGTCACTGGAGCACACCAACTCCCCTGAACATATTCATTTTCAATTCAACCATCCCATATCAATACACACCAACAATTGACTGTGACACTCTGCACCCCATGTTCACCATAGTGTTATGATTGACATAATTATGATGCACCTTGTACAAAGTGTCATGTAAGGTAAGTTATGATTTGCTGAATGATTATCCTATTTGTATGCATGTATTATATTTTGTATCTGGAGTTATGAATATTGACTATGCATCTGTATTTCAAGTATGCTTGCTCTGCATAACACCCACAAAGCTTTACTTCTCGTCTGGCCAGCACATTGTGAAGGAACTATTCAAGTTGAATGGCCCATCAGAGAACACTTAACTCACAATGGACCATGGAAGAAGCCTATCTACACCTGATGGACCTTCCTCAGGAAGGTCCATCTAGTATATGGGTAATGGCCCCTGCTATGACTCAGTGAAGCATGCAAGGGCATGTGATACTGAACTCCATTTTGGTACTTGTATTTTTCCACAAACTGGGCTTGGAACTTGTCTTGGAACAAAGGGGTTCCTGCCCTATGGAAGAAACTATAAAAGGGGGAAGTGACATCACCAAGAAGCCTCACCCTCCACCCAAGATACATAGATATTAAGGTCAGAAGGGACCATTATGATCATCTAGTCCGACCTCCTGCACAACGCAGGCCACAGAATCTCACCCACCCACTCCTGTGAAAAACTTCTCACCTATGTCTGAGCTATTGAAGTCCTCAAATCGTGGCTTAAAGACTTCAAGGAGCAGAGAATCCTTCAGCAAGTGACCCGTGCCCCATGCTACAGAGGAAGGCGAAAAAGCTCCAGGGCCTCTTCCAATCTTCCCTGGAGGAAAATTCCTTCCTGACCCCAAATATGGTGATCAGCTAAATCCTGAGCATATGGGCAAGATTCACCAGCCAGATACCCAGAAAAGAATTCTCTGTAGTAACTCAAATCCCACCCCATCTAACATCCCATCACAGGCCATTGGGCATATTTGCCAAAATCATGTGATTCCATCATATCATCTCTTCCATAAACTTAGAGTCTAATCTTAAAGCCAGATAGGTCTTTTGCCCCCACTGCTTCCCTTGGAAGGCTATTCCAAAACTTCACTCCTCTGATGGTTAGGAACCTTCATCTAATTTCAAGTCTAAACTTGAAAAAGAACACCTGGAAACACCTTTGAAACAAAGATTGAACTAGGGGGAACTGCTGGTCCCAGGCTGGAAGAGAGGATTCCTGCCTGCACATAAAACATCTATAAACTGCTTGTACTGTAAGGTGGAATCTCCATCCTTAGAGGTTTTGACAAAGCCCTGGCTGGGATGATTTTAGTTGGTGTTGGTCCTGCTTTGAGCAGAGGGTTGGACTAGATGACCTCGTGAGGTCTCTTCCAACCCTAATCTTCTATGATTCTATCTAACAGGGTGAGATATTGTTTTGATTCAAATCCTGTGTAATGTATATGATTACTTAAACAAAATACAACCTTCTTTGATCTGTTATCACTTATAATTAATCTATTTTATATTTTACCTAAAAACAGTGTGGTGTGAGTGAAGTGTTTGGGGGAAAATCTCAGCTCAGTTAACAAAAGTTTGTACATATTCCTTTCCACTGAGGGAAGGGCAGACTGGATAATTGTAATCTTTACTAGTCAGGCTTTTTTGGACCAGCGCAGGATGCCAGGGTCCTGGCCTGGGGGTATTTTGGCTGGAGCCAAAATTACTATTGTTAGTTCATGTAGTGGCTGGCCAGAACATTCATGAACACAGCTGGGTGTGACCCCTGCCTGTGGATGTTTGTGTGAGGGCAAACTTGGAGGGCTTTGCAGCTTATTACAACGGCACTCTGAGAGGGAACCCAGATCGGTAAAATAAAGGGCTCAGCAGTACCCCAGTTCCAGGTTGCACTGGGGGGTGGGGTGGGGAGAGGAACTGTCACAGTGACCACCACACAGCAACTGACAGTCTAAACACTGGCCTGTTAACATGCCATTTCAGTCTACAACACACTATGTATGTACATAAAAGGGTGGGTATGGGGGAGTTTCAATCATACATGCATATAGTATTGTTAATTCTCTGCATTGGATAACTGATCCACCTCATTCTTAAAGTCAGACTATATTTATACTGCAGTTTGAGCACTTGAATCTATAACCTTTATTCAATTAAAGTAAAACATTCTCAAAATTAGTCTATCAAACTTCTTTGTCCTGACATTTCCTCCAATTTTATACAGAGGCCCCATGGCAGTCAGAAGTGCCACTGGTGAGGGGTGGAACCCCAGAGTGCTGCACATGCTCGCACACTTGACATCTCCTTCAAATGTTGCAGCCTGGGAGGGCAGAGTATCCGCTGATCTAGGCAGCAGATGTTAGAAATTCTCTGAGGAGACCAGTGATGCCAGCAGGGGTTACATCTACAATGAGGCCTCATTCAGATGTTTTTTCCAGTGAACTTATAAAAAGGTATGGCAAAGAAGAACAAATCTAACTAAAACCCACCAGATTTAGGGTTTCTTTATGAACTTGAAACTTGTTAAGATGCCCCACAGGTTTTTAAGTCCCATCATTGAGATGATTTAGGTCAATCCAACAGACACTGTCTCCTCTACCTATGAGGGGGCGTTTCAGATACATTTTTCTTGGTGGTAAGTTCATAATCAAGATCAGGTTTAGAATGGAAACTCTCTCAGCCTCCTATAGAGAGGCAGAAAGCTAACTGACACATCAAGTGAAGGTAATTATGAGAATGAGCAGATAAGCAGCCATCTAATCCCATGCAGAGCTTCTAGTGAGGATATAAACCCTGAGAGAACCCCGCACCTCAAGATGGAATGGTGTCCAGTTACATCACTGCCATTTTGGATACATTCCCTACAGCAAAAGCATCTCTCCTCATCACTGACACGTAGGGCTTGTCTACTTACATTTTATAGCACTCTAACTTGCTGGCTCAGGGGCGTGAAAAATCACCCCCTGAGCGCAGCAAGTCTGAGCGCTTTAAAGCGCTAGTGTAGATGTGCTCCCAGCGCTCTGAGCTAATCCCCTCGTGGAGGTGGATTACCAGGAGTGCTGGGCAAGCTCTCTCCAAGCACTCATGCATGACCACACTCGCACTTCAAAGTGCTGCCGCGGGAGCGTTCCCGTGGGAGCGCTTTGAAGTTTCCAGTGCAGCCATGCCCAAAGAAACTAACAGACCAGCAAGCTGTGTGGAGTCCTCAGGAAGCTCTCCAGCCATATTAGTTTAATACATATGGGAATATATCCTAGAGCCTGTAAGACCCACTTTGCACGTGTATATAGTTCAAGACCAACATTGCTTTCTGTTGCAGAATGAAGTCCATGCACCCAGCAGACAAACTCGCTGCCAAAGCAGCAAGATAGCATGAGGAGCCAGCAGCTCCTGCTTTTCTTGAGTTTGTACACAGCCCTGAGGATTCAGCCCAGGAGGAAAGTTGGCAGTGTGGGTCTCACCCCAGGGAGCAACACAAGGCACTAGGGCTGCCCACAGCCTGAGCAAGGCGGTGAGTACTGTGCTTCTGGGTACAGGAAATCAAGGGTGCGACATGAACTCACGGCCCTTGGCTGACAGTGCCAGGTGGAGAAGTTGCCCCCTCCACAGGCTCCCAGACAGATTGCAGGCTGTCACCAGAGCTGCTTCAAGGCCACTGGGATTTCTTTAGAAAATGGGCAGATTAACATTAGGAAGTCAACATACTGGTACTAAGAGGCCCTATGGTGAGAGACAAAAGGGCACAGCCAGAGGCCTACTCTGGGAAGTTAAGTTAGTGTTGTGTGTCTGCAGTGATATGCACACAGGCCTATGTGGTCACATATAGACACAGAACAGCGCATGGAGCAGCTACCCTTTCCTCTACAGCAGGGCTCAAATGCAGTGCTCTGGAGAGGACAAGGAGACAGACAGGCACCTTGTCCTTCAGGTAGCTCCATCATAGAGTGATCCCAGCAGCAGAGCTCCACCCACTCTTTTACCTCTTGTCTAGCAGAGAGCTGATGAACTCATTGCAGGCAGGGCTGGCAACTGAAAGCAAGGGCTGCTCTGGGACATGCAGCTCTTTGGTACTTTCAAGGGTGACCCAGGAGGAAGAAACACCAAGGTCTTAAAGCATTCTTTGAGAGGGAGAGGACAATGTGGCTGCCAGTGACCGCTGAGCATGGCACTTGGGGGAGCTGGTAGTTGGCACCAGGGTTGCAGGAGTGCTGCCAGTCCCAGGTGAGTCTCTGGTTTCATATAGTGAAGGTGTCTTGACTCCAGACCCGTTCACCTGCGATGTACGTGGCTCGCACATGTAGGCTGTTGTCCAGCAGCAGGAAATCTGCAGCAGACAGAAGAAGCAGGAATCAGAGGCAGCAGGAGTGGTGTTTGATCTGTTGGGGTTGCCATGGGAAAGGACTGTAAGGGTTACATTTCCTGCTCATGGAGGAGACATTCCAATATCCATGGGAGACTGCAGAGGATTTACAGTAAGGCACGTACCCCAACAGTGGTAGAACTGCCCCTACCCAGGCTGGCTTCTCCACCATTCTGGGGGTGGCAGTTGCATCTTGAGTCTGTACAGGGAGAGCGACCTCCCCTGGTTTACAGATGCCACAGGGATGAAACAGAATGAGAGGAATGGATTCAAATAGAGACAATAGGAATCAAAGGAGCCATTTCCCAATCCAAGTGCCAAGGCCAAGCTTGAGAGGGCATCATGTTACTGAGCCTCAGACAGCAGATCCCAGCCCCAACCTGTATCAGTAGGAAGCACTGGAGGGAATGGTGTAGCAGTCCCAATGGTAAGGGAGCTCATAGGTGTCTCAGCCTCAGCGCCTTCTAGGAGCCACCCCCCTGGGGAATGGTGATGGTGGGCTGGGGAGCTCACAGCTACTCCAGCCCTGGCCTCAGCCACCAGAAGACACCGTGGAGAATGGTGAACTGACGCATCAACCTGCCATCATGCTGATACCTGCATCGTTGTCATAGTTCAGCGTCCCCTTTTGGTGCTCAATTCCCAGGAGCTGGGCAGGGTGGAGGGATGCTGCCTCCAGGGCTGTCTCCACAGTGCATCCTTCGGGGAAGAACAGTGCCTTGTTACGGCAGTTAACAAGCATCCTCTTTCAGGACCCCCCACTACTTACCACAGCGGGCAGCCCTTCAGACAAGGTAGGGCTGCTGGAGCAAGGTGCCAGCTGAATCAGGGTCCTGCCAAGATACCGACAGCCATCTCTGTGGGAAACGGAACAGCGGGGGGCTGTTGGCTGCTACCCAGCCACACACTGAAATCCGACACACGCTGGGTCTGCTGTGACTACTAGGCCCATAACATTTACCCCCGTTGTAAGCTCAAATGTACAAAGCATGTGAAAGCTCATAAGACAAAATGCTAAACAACTTTTGCCTACTTGGAAATTAACCATGAACAGTAGGTTGAGTTTCCAATAAATGAATTATAAACAAGTGCAAGAGTACCAGACAAAGAAGCTAGGTTAGTCCAAACGGAGACCTGATGGTATGACTCAAGGACTGTGTTGAAATCATCCTTGGTAAAAACAGAAAATGTGGAACCAGAAGTTAATGGACCAAAATTGGTGTGAGGGATATTGGGTCTAGTTGGTAGAGAAAATTAATGTGGGGGATGAACTATGCCACCAACATTTCCCCTTTTGGGACTTCCTCAAACAAAAGACTTTGAAAAAAAAAACAACATCTCTTCTCCCATCCCCCCCAACCTTGTCTCATCTCATCTTCCCTCACCCCAAGATGGAAGGAGCAGAGCAGACTGAAAGACTTTCTTCCAGGCAGAATGCCAGCTGGCCTTGCTCTCAGTTAAAGAATTTTATTTTCACCTTAGTTCTGAAAATCATCACAGCATTATGACACCCAGTCTTTAGCCCACCAGTGGGGATACCTGATTGCCAGCATTGCAGAGATGCACAAGATCCTGTTTTGTCTCCCTTCCTTTCATGTTGTTCCTCCCACTGACCCCCTTCCTGTCCTATTTCTTATTCTCTTGGCTTTCTAGCATCCTGAAATCAGCTGCACTGCAACAGCACAGTGAGATGAGCTGACCAGAGCCTTGCCCCATCTAAGGAGAAAAGACCCAACCAGAGGACATCCCTGATGGGAAAGTGAACCAGGATCCAAGCAACTGGGGCCATGGTCAACCTGCCAGCCAAAGCATCCATTTGAGACTGACCAACCAGCCAGTATTCTAAAGACATCAACAAAAGTCTTTGATGTTGCACACCATATGATTTTACGGAAATATGCTTATGAGTGTGAATATAATGCAACTGGAATATGCTTTATGTAAAAGGTCTCTTGTAAGATATTACAAAGCTTATCTACTGAGTCTGTTCATCCTATTAGTATTTATGTATCATTTTTGTATCTAAAACTAGAAACGATGTTAACTCTGAGGTCCTATTGTAATTATGCAAAGTGTGGGACATTAATGGTGGTTTAGAATCTTGATGGCACCCGTTGCCTAGGACAATGGGCTGTAGATGGCTTATTTACCTGCAAGCCTACTTGTGGACATGAGGGGCCAGCCTATGGGTAATGAAGAATGAGGTCTTACCATGTCACCTGATACTGAAATCCATCTTAAACCTGGTGCTCTTCCACTTAGAAGGAGGGGTAGGAACCCAGAGAGACAAAGGATTCCTGCCTTGGGCCAAAGCTATAAAAGGGGATGAAACAGAACAAAGGGGGCTGCAGTCATGAGAAATCCCCCAGCTACCACCTGAGCTGGAACAAGGACTGTATGGGGAAAAGGATTAGGCCCAGACTAAGAAGGAGTCAAGTCTGTGAAAGAAGCTTATTGGAACATCTCTGAGGGTGAGATTTTATCTAATCAGTTTCTTGATATATTAGGCTTAGACTTGTGTGTTTTGTTTTATTTTGCTTGTAACTTACTTTGTTCTGTCTATGACTTATCATAGAATATCAGGGTTTGAAGGGACCTCAGGAGGTCATCTAGTCCAACCCCCTGCTCAAAGCAGGACCGATCCCCAATTAAATCATCCCAGCCAGGGCTTTGTCAAGCCTGACCTTAAAAACTTCTAAGGAAGGAGATTCCACCACCTCCCTAGGTAACGCATTCCAGTGTTTCACCACCCTCCTAGTGAAAAAGTTTTTCCTAATATCCAACCTAAATCTTCCCCACTGCAACTTGAGACCATTACTCCTTGTTCTGTCACCTGCTACCACTGAGAACAGTCTAGAGCCATCCTCTTTGGAACCCCCTTTCAGGTAGTTGAAAGCAGCTATCAAATCCCCCCTCATTCTTCTCTTCCACAGACTAAACATCCCCAGTTCCCTCAGCCTCTCCTCATAGGTCATGTGTTTCAGTCCCCTAATCATTTTTGTTGCCCTCTGCTGGACTCTTTCCAATTTTTCCACATCCTTCTTGTAGTGTGGAGCCCAAAACTGGACACAGTACTCCAGATGAGGCCTCACCAGTGTCGAATAGAGGGGAATGATCACGTCCTTTGATCTGCTGGCAATACCCCTACTTATACATCCCAAAATGCCATTGGCCTTTTTGGCAACAAGGGTCACACTGTTGACTCATATCCAGCTTCTCATCCACTGTAACCCCTTGGTCCTTTTCTGCAGAACTGCTGCCAAGCCATTCAGTCCCTAGTCTGTAGCGGTGCATTGGATTCTTCTGTCCTAAGTGCAGGACTCTGCACTTGTCCTTGTTGAACCTCATCAGATTTCTTTTGGCCCAATCCTCTAGGTCCCTCTGTATCCTATCCCTACCCTCCAGCGTATCTACCTCTCCTCCCAGTTTAGTGGCACCACTTATACTTAATAAAATCACTTTTATTAACCCAGAGTAAGTAATTAATACCTGGGTTGAGCAAACAGCTGTGCATCTCTCTCTCTGTGTTATAGAGGGCGGACAGTTTAGGAGTTTACCCTGTATAAGCTTTATACAGAGTATAACAGATTTATTTGGGGTTTGGATCCATTGGGAGCTGGGTGTCTGGGTACTAGAGCCAGGAGCACTTTTTAAGCCGTTTTCAGTTAAGTCTGCAGCTTTGGGGCTTGAGGTTCAGACCCTGGGTCTGTGTTGGAGCAGACTGGTGTGTCTGGCTCAACAAGGCCGGGTTCCGGAGGCTCAAACTGGCAGAGAAAATGGTCTCAGAGGTGGTCTCAGCATATCAGGTGACAGTCCTAAAGGAGTCTCTGTGAGCGAACCTGCCACAGCCATATGTTCCCCACCTTTTCTGTCCTATCTCACCTCCGCCTCATGTGGGTCTGTCTGTCAGACACAGGAGAAATGAATACCCTTTCCAGATCAGGACTGAATGTAAATTTAACCCTTTCCTTTTACTTAAAGAAAGGTTGTTCTGAAAATGAGACTAATTTTTCTCCAAAAGGAGAGCGACTTTAAAGGGTTTGATTAAGCTTGTTTTGTGTAATCACTCAGTTTTAATATAAATGCTTGTTTTTATTTCTTGTTCTTTCTTGTTCCTGATAAATAAACTTTCAGCTTTAGAATGAGTGCTTTTGTACGTTTGCCAAGAAATCTAATACACCAAGACCCTGGTTGACAGACCCTGGGCCTCTTTACATCACTCATTTTATGTTGGACAGTGGAACACTATCTGTTCTGACCCTTGAAGTTAATACGACAGGCCCCAACTTAGCCTGGTAACCCCCTTTGCTCCCTGAAAAGGAGGGTGGAGGAGTGAACAATCATACAGAGAGATGGACACTTTGCTGAACCACTGAGGACACAAACGTGTATGAGCAAGAGCAACTCAGACACAACTTTTTAATAGTTACTTTTGGATGGTGCTTGCAGGGAAAGGCCCAGAGGGGTTGCAGGAGAGGGATAAGCAGTTGCGGTGTGGCTGGAGGGAGGAATCAGAAGTTGTGGACAAGATTATTCACCTTTGGTTCCTTTGTACCTGTGACTACAGAGGAGCTCGCTCGTCCTCATTGCAGTACGAGTAAAGCCTAATCTCTCCCTGGCTGGCACCCAGTGTGGCTCTGCTGACTTGAGGGCTTGGAAAGAATGCCACAGCCAGCCTTGTCTGGGGAGAGGATCTCCCTCCTATGCTCTCTGGATATGTGTAGAGCCCTTTAGCCCTAGAAGAGGTGATAACAGCAGGGGGTCCTGTACTCCATCCCAGAGCCTGCAAGCAGAGCAGTAAGTGAGTTGGGCTCACCTGTGGCTTCCATGAAGTGCCGAACACAGGAGTCCATGGTTGCTACACTGCCACTCAGCGTCTTTGTCCCTGAGCAGGAGAAAAGACAGGAAACTGAGCAGATCCACCTGCCATCTAACAGCAACGGTCCTCGTGGGGTTACAATCCTATTCCACAAGTGGAATGAATCTGAGGGCTCTCAGCCTCAGCTCCAGAGAAGCCATAGCAGATTTTGGCAATAGGCTGGGGTTGCAGGGGGTGCGACAGGGCAGGACTGAGGAGTATGGTGGGAAGGAGGTTCTGGACTGGAAATCACAGGTTGTTAGAGGTGCATGGCCAGCTCCTGCTCACCCCATGCCTGACTCTGCCCTGTGCTCCTGGCACCTCACTTTCATGGGCACCACAACCCTAGGGGAGGGTTTGGCTTTAATGGGGATGAAGTAGCTGCTATTGTCCCACATAGTGCAAGGAGACCTCCCATAATGGCAGAGCATGTGCCTCATACCAGTGCCCTCTGCCACGTCAGATGTGGCACCATTTGCTCATATTTCCTCCCCAGCCTTTCCCTTCGCAAGGTACCTCACCACTAGGGGGTCAGGATTTCAATCAGCCAACAGCGAGTGAGACACAGCCAAAGGGCACTCCCTTCTGGGCCAGGCAACAGCGAGCTCCCTCATGGCACTGCCAGCCTTTGCTAGCTCAGCACATGCAGGGCTCACACTTGCTCTGCAGCCAGTGGAGCCATCTGGAAGGCCCAGGTATCTGCCTTAAACACACGTGGCCCTAGGTGGGGGCTGAAGGTGACAGGGCTGCATATGGAGTGCTCACCTGCAATGTATGTGTTCAGCCCGTCCACCTCGACCACCTGCTGGCCCAGGGTGTGCCTTCCCGGGGCCAGCCCCATTCCAGCAATGGCGTCCGTCACCAGCACCAGGCCTAAGGGAGACAAGAAGGGCCTACATTAGCTCTAGCCTGCAGCCAAGCTTTGCAGGAGGTTTCTCTCCAGTTCTTTGGCACAAGTCCCAGGCATTTCATTCTGCTGGGAGTGGTAATGGCACCAGTCAGAATGTCTGTGACCCAGCAAGGAAGACTCTCCCGAGAGCACTGTACCTTCTGGGTGCAGGGCTGACTGTAGCTTAGGAAAGTGGGGAGGGAAAGAAGATGGAGAAGCAGGGAGACGACAGACTGTTTCACAAGACAAGCACATAGTTTTGGGCAGGTCACACAGAGGTTTGGGCTGAAGGACCAGGCTGTGAGCTGGGTAATTCGGAGCCACAAAGAACATGTAAGTGCAGTAGGGGGTGGGGAGTGACACTGGACTCTACTCGTAAGGGGCCATCAACACACAGGATTCCCTTCCTGCAGCACTGGAGAAGGGTGCAGGGGTGCCCTGGTGCCTGAAGTCCCCTGGTTATCCACAGAACAGGTAGAGCATGGGTCACTCTTCACCTCCCATTGGGCTACCAATTGGCCTCCCCCAAGCTGGGAGGCCGCATCCTCAGGGCAAGAACTTGGGACATTCTCTGGGCATCTCTCCTGAGATGGTCAACAAGGGGGCAGTTAACCCCACTCTCTATGACGGCGTGCTATGCAGACACCTATTCTTTGAAAACTGGAGGGAGCCCCAACAGCATGGGCCATACCTCAGAGAGACTCCGGGAGCCTGCTCCTCCCAACACTCCTGACCACAGAACAGCCTTTGGGCAGCTACAGCAACTGCTCACATTGGAAACAATAGCAACGAATCATAGTTTTTCAGCTTCTTTTAGCAGGAACAAGGAGGAACCACCAGCACCATGTGATCAGCAAATGAGGCACAGGCCATACTGGTATGAAACCAGTAACCTAGAGGTGAAAGCTCCCACTATCCAGAGCCAGCCAGGTCCCTGACACACACCATTCTTAAGTGGAAGTAATCCCATCTGGTACCATTTGAAGAGGATGCTGCATGTCAGCTGGGAGAAAAGCAATCCACATGAGCACAGCATTTGGGTTCAGAGGTCTTGTGCTGTCCAGACCAAGGGGATCCCCAGTGATTCACCTTTGGGGTGCGCTCGATGAGCAATTCTCAGAGCCGCAGGGTTGGTGTGGATCCCATCTGATATCATGCCATAGAACACCCTCCGCCTGGCAGGAATCTGGTCACTCGTCAGCAGCCCCACGATCCCAGGGTCGCGATGGTGGAACTGTGCAAAGGGATGAGAAAACAGGTGTGATGACTGCCATGAAGAAACCCACAGGCTGCCAGTGCCAAGTAGGGTGACCAGATGTCCCAATTTTATAGGGACAGTCCTGAAATTTAGGGCTTTGTCTTATATAGGCACCTACTGCCCCCCTAACTCCTGTCCTGATTTTTCACACTTGCTGTCTGGTCACCCTGGTGCCCCGGCTAGGGGGTGCTGCCATGGGGTGGCGGGATAGCTCAGTGGTTTGAGCATTGGCCTGCTAAACCCAGGGTTGTGAGTTCAATCCTTGAGGGGGCCATTTAGGGATCTGGGGCAAAAATTGGGGACTGGTCCAGCTTTGAGCAGGGGGTTGGACTAGATGACCTCCTGAGGTTCCTTCCAACCCTGGTATTCTATGAGGGCAGCAGCTGGACGTAGTGACAATGAATAGGCATGCATGGTGATATAACCCACTCAGGGTGGCACTTTATCCCCCACTAGTGATGGCTGGCCCATGTAAAAAAGTTTGATGAGCCTGCTACAGCCTTAGCTCACAGAGCTGGGTCTTCAGCTCAGGCAATAGGGGCTTGTGCATTTAGACTCAGAGTCACATCCCCCTGCTGACAACCCACCCAGATGTGTGGTAGAGAATAAATGTTCATGGAGGAGAAGACAAGCCAGAGCGAGCCACAGGTCCCCTCGGTTACTTACAGGTAACATGGCATTGAACAGATGGGTGATAAAAGTAGCACCATGCCGGACAGCTTCCTCTGCCTGAGACAGATTAGCCACAGAATGTCCTGCGAATAAAGAGCACCAGGTGACTTCTCTTGCTATTTCCCCCTTTACTCTCTCCATTTACTCCAATAACACCAAGGGGCAAGTGTGCTCAGTCCACAAATCACTAGAAGTTTGCTGGAAATCCATCTATTATCCAGTCATGCTACACTCCAGTTCTGACAGCCTCATTCAGAACCCAGCTGGAGCATGGAAGTTCCAGTTCCAGTGGTTGAGATTAATTTGGATCCCTACTGCAGCGTACCAGGCACGTAGAGTGCTTGGCTTCCAAGGACTTCAGCAGAAAGACAAGATGGGTGAGGTAATATCTTTTACTGGACCAACTTCTGTTGGTGAGAGAGACAAGCTTTCGAACTTACAAGGAGCTCTTCTTCAGGTTGCGAGGGTGCTGATAAGATGAGACTGCGGGGCTTTGTTACAGTGATGGAATGAGCTTGTTTTTCCCAATGAAGATGAGAACCGTAGTCCTTTCCAGGGGCCTTGAATCCTGCTGGAGGCAGAAATTTGCCCTTCTGGATTTTTCTTTTATACTGCTTGTAGGGCAGTGAATGCTATGGCCGATTATATACAGATTTACTGGCTCTGTGGATGAGGGGAAAGCGGTGGACATGTTGTTCCTTGACTTTAGCAAAGCTTTTGACACGGTCTCCCACAGTATTCTTGACAGCAAGTTAAAGAAGTATGGGCTGGATGAATGGACTATAAAGTCGATAGAAAGTTGGCTAGATTGTCGGGCCCAATGGGTAGTGATCAATGGCTCCATGTCTAGTTGGCAGCCGGTATCAAGTGGAGTGCCCCAAGGGTCGGTCCTCGGGCCGGTTTTGTTCAATATCTTCATAAATGATCTGGAGGATGGTGTGGATTGCACCCTTAGCAAGTTTGCAGATGACACTAAACTGGGAGGAGAGGTAGATACGCTGGAGGGTAGGGATAGGATACAGAGGTCCCTAGACAAATTAGGGGATCGGGCCAAAAGAAATCTGATGAGGTTCAACAAGGACAAGTGCAGAGTCCTGCACTTAGGACGGAAGAATCCCATGCACCGCTACAGACTAGGAACCGAGTGGCTAGCCAGCAGTTCGGCAGAAAAGGACCTAGGGGTTACAGCGGATGAAAAGCTGGATATGAGTCAACAGTGTGCCCTTGTTGCCAAGAAAGCCAATGGCATTTTGGGATGTATATGTAGGGACATTGCCAGCAGATTGAGGGACGTGATCGTTCCCCTCTATTCGACATTGGTGAGGCCTCATCTGGAGTACTGTGTCCAGTTTTGGGCCCCACACAGAAGAAGGATGTGGAAAAATTGGAGAGAGTCCAGCGGAGGGCAATATTCTATGATTCTATGATTTCATAGAATATCAGGGTTGGAAGTGACTTCAGGAGGTCATCTAGTCCAATCCTCTGCTCAAAGCAGGACCAACCCCAACTAAATCATCCCAGCCAAGACTTTGTCAAGCTGGGCCTTAAAAACCTCTAAGGATGGATATTCTACCACCTCCCTAGGTAACCCATTCCAGTGCTTCACCACCCTCCTAGTGAAATAGTGTTCCCTAATAGCCAACCTAGACCTCCCCCACTGCAACTTGAGACCATTGCTTCTTGTTCTGTCATCTGCCACCACTGAGAACAGCCTAGCTCCATCCTCTTTCGAACCCCCCTTCAGATAGTTGAACACTGCTATCAAATCCCCCCTCACTCTTCTCTTCTGCAGACTAAATAACACCAGTTCCGTCACCCTCTCCTCATAAGTCATGTGCCCCAGCCCCCAATCATTTTCGTTGCCCTCCGCTGGACTCTCTCCAGTTTGTCCACATCCTTTCTGTAGTGGGGGGGGACCAAAACTGGACGCAATACTCCAGGTGTGGCCTCATCAGTGCCAAATAGAGGGGAATAATCACTTCCCTCAATCTGCTGGCAATGCTCCTGCTAATACAGCCCAATATGCTGTTGGCCTTCTTGGCAATGAGGGCACACTGCTGACTCATATCCAGCTTCTCGTCCACTGTGATCCCCAGGTCCTTTTCTGCAGAACTGCTGCCTAGCCAGTCGGTCCCCAACCCGTAGCAGTGCATGGGATTCTTCCTTCCTAAGTGCAGGACTCTGCACTTGTCCTTGTTGAACCTCATCAGAAGACCCAATCCTCCAATTTGTTTAGGTCACTCTGGACCCTATCCCTACCCTCCAGCATGTCTACCTGTCCTCCCAGCTTAGTGTCATCTGCAAACTTGCTGAGGGTGCAATTAACCCCATCATCCAGATAATTGGTAAAGATGTTGAACAAAACCAGCCACAGGACTGATCCCTGGGGCACTCTGCTTGATACCAGCTGCCAACTAGACATTGAGCTGTTAATCACTACCCAGACAATCTAGCCAGCTTTCTATCCACCTTATAGTCCATTCATCCAATCCATACTTCTTTAACTTGCTGGCAAGAATACTGTGGGAGACCGTATCAAAAGCTTTGCTAAAGTCAAGATACATCACATCCACTGCTTTCCCCGTATCTACAGAGCCAGTTATCTCATCATAGAAGGCAATCAGGTTGGTCAGACATGACTTGCCCTTGGCGAATCCATGCTGACTGTTCCTGATCACCTTCCTCTCCTCCAAGTGCTTCAAAATGGATTCCTTGAGGAGCTGCTCCATGATTTTGCCAGGGACTGAAGTGAGGCTGACCCGTCTGTAGTTCCTTGGGTTCTCTTTTTTCAGTTTTTTAAATATGGGCACTATATTTGCCTTTTTCCAATTGTCCGGAACCTCCCCCGATCGCCACGAATTTTCAAAGATAATGGCCAATGGCTCTGCAATCACATCTCCCAACTCCCTTAGCACCCTTGGATGCATTAGATCTGGACCCATGGACTTGTGCATGTTCAGCTTTTCTAAATAGTCCTTAATCTGTTCTTTCACCACTGAGGGCTGCTCACTTCCTCCCCATACTGTGCTGCCCAGTGCAGCAGTCTGGAAGCAGACCTTGTCTGTGAAGACGGAGGCAAAAAAAAAGCATTGAGTACTTCAGCTTTTTGCACATCATCTGTCACTAGGTTGCCTCCCCCATTCAGTAAGGATCCTACACTTTCCCTGACTTTGCTGCATAAACCCTTCTTTTGCATGGTTCATCAATTTCAGCCCAAAGAGGAACAATGGGGGTGGGGGGGAGGGGTTAAGCTTTTCTATCCTTGATCTCAGCCCCAAAGGAGAGCTTGTGAGGAGACCATGAGCAAAATCCAGCCAGTGCTAAGTTATCAGTGTGTGTGTACGGGGGGGAGGGGGGGGAATTCTCCGCACACACGGCTTCCACTTTAAAAAAAAGAAAGGACTGTGCTAAATTTTCCAGAGATTAGTGATGCCTCCATTTTTGGGTGTGTAACTTGAAACACAGTAAAGGCCCTAGTTTTCAGAGGGCAGGTATTTAAGGTGGCTACAGCTGGACACTTAAGACTTTTTGTGCAAGGAGAATTCAAACAGGTTAACTTTAGAAGTTGAACCTTTGCATGTGGTTGGCCCTCACTGAGGTCTTAGCTAAGTTTAAGACAAGAAAAGGTCAGGATCATATTCTTCCCTCAAATACAGATGACCCACCCACCCACCCCACTCCTCCATTTTGCTGGAGTCAGAGTTGCTCACTCTTATCAAAGTGGAATTTGGCCCTTATTTACAAGCACTTTGAAACACTAAGACACGCACACCGTCAGATGTGCCCACCCAGTTTAGAGCCATGTTACACAGATGAGTTTTTGTACTTCTGTTTCACTGCAGGGCTCCAGAGCTTTGAAGGACATTGACTCTGCACAGTTGTGGACATGAGGAGTGGAAGCAGAAAGGTTTTCCTTTGAGGTTGGAAAACAGACACAGAGGAAAATCCAATGCAGATAACTTGCACTAATGCACGATTACGGTTACTATTCAAATACTACATCAGGAAATGCAGATGTTAGGGTTCTCATAGCCATGTTGGCTTGAACACACAGCTTGCACTTTGCACTACAGACAATGGGCCTGATTTGCTAGGGTAACTCCATTAACCTCAATGCACCTGCACTGGCATGAGACCAGTGTGACAGAGCAGAGGATCAGGCCTAGGACGAGCAATGTGAGCAAACAGATTGGGCCTCTAAGGGACTGCCCAGACCCACCCACACAGCCTTCCAGGCCCTAGCCAGCAGACACCCTTACCCAGCGAGACACAGATGCCCCGTCTGGTAAGTTCCTGGATCACCTCACTGCTCCTCTTCATCTCAGGGGCCAGGGTGACGATCCGGACACAGTCCAGGTACCTGTAGGTGGCAAGCAGGTCCTGGAAAGCTCCCGAATCGAAGGTGCTGAGGTAGTGCTCTGGGTGTGCCCCCTTCTTCTCCTTGCTTATGAAAGGCCCCTCCAGATGGGCTCCTGCCCACCAGGGAGGGAAAAAATATCCACAACTGTTTCCCTTTCTTACCCCGGGGGTGAGGACACCCCCACCTCAGCCCAGCCAATCCCCTCTCCCGGCCAGCCCCACCTTGGAATTTGCCAGTCCCCCTCCCTCTGCAAGCTGGCTCCGAGAATGAAAAAACAGGCAGCTGCAGTGTAAGAGAAAGTCAAGGCTCCTTCGCATCTCCCTGTAACTGTTATCCTGCTCTATCCCCTACCCCAGACTCCTTCCCCTCGCCATCCACTCTTGTCTGGCTTTGCTTGACCTCACCAGTGCTGGCACCTATAATCTTTATTGCCCCAGCCCACACCTCCCCACAGCCCCTTCCTGCTGCCTGTTTCCCACTCTCCTCTCCTCAACGAGCTTGCCCCAAATGCCAGCAGCTCAATTTTAAGTAGCAAAGCAAGGTCCCTGAGGTGCAGCCTTCCCCGAGGTGCCTCACCCCCAGTTGTCAGGCCGAGATCTCCCCACTCCTCAGAATAATGAAGGCCCTTGGGCTGCTCTCGTCAACATGGCAAGAGAGATGGCATCGCTGCCATCATGGGCAGTCTGCCCACTCACAGTGACCCACTGCCACACACTGCCCCATTCCAGCAGGGCCAACATGTTGGATGCAGAGCCCAGCGGAGAGGAGTGCAGTAGCAAGTACCATGGGGTGGAACTGAGGGAGGAACATGGCAGTCAGCGTACGGAGATCTTCGGGAGTCATGGCTAGGCTGCACCTGGCCTTGCACAGGGTAAAAATCTCAACCCCACCCCCACTGCCCTGTGGCACAACACTCCCAGCCACAGTGAATGCTTTCCACAGCAGTTGCTTCTCCTCCCTCCACAGAGGAGTGAGACCAAGAGGACAGGACCATGCTGTTCACTTACCCAGGATACCAGCCCCATGAGGCCCTCCATTTCTTACGCTGATCTGAGGAAGAACCTAGAAGGATGGGGATGTGTTAGAAGCCTCACGGACACAGTACCCTGCCTGCATTAAGGCATTATGCTAGGGGCCCATGAGTGCCAAAGGGAACTATTTCACCCACTCAGCCCCAGGACAGTGAGAGAGAGGTAACTACCCCAGCTGGAATCGTAAAAACTAGGCCCAGGGTTAAATGTGCTTTTCTGCTGGGCATGGCCTGGGCAGTTCTCATAGCGGTGGGGCAGATTGAAGCACTGGACTTAAGCAGAAAGGGTTAATCTCTGCTGGAGGGGGACACTACTTCAGAACCCACCTTCTTGTGGGCCCATGTACCCCAGCCCCGGTTCTCAAAAGCACCCAAAACAGATCACTGTGGATGACTTGCAATTCACTGTGCTCTGAGAAAAAGCACGTCCCAAGCCCTGTATAACTTGTCTCATGGGACCCTGGGAATATTGCAGCGTCAGCTGCCTAAATGTGCAGACAAGTCATCTGGGTTTAGAACCCAGCTCCTCACACTCCCTCCCCTTCCCAACAGGCCACTGACATCACAGAGCCCACACATTCCACTTCTGTGGTGAAGCCCCCAAGGCTTAGCCACCTGATCCAATGGTGCCAGCTCCACTGCCCTGAATGTTTTGGTGCCCTGTGGGGTTCCCCTTACCTTGTGATAGACGGATGGCGGGGAGGTCACCAGGGTTGGGCAGAAAGAGGTCACGCCATGGGAGAGAATCTTCTGACTCACCAGAGAGATCCCTGATTGGACGTCATCCGTGGCCAAGGAGAAATCCACCCCAAAGCCCCCTGCACCATAAAGGAAACAAGGACAGCTGTGCACTCGGGAATGCCAAGTGGTGACATGGCAATTGGCTCTAGAAACCAGGGAGGCCAGCTCTGGAGGCAGGACTGTAAATAGTGCCTAATATAACATGCAATTGAAGATTAGCTTTGAGAATAAAGGTCGTGCTACAAGCCAGCAGGGTGGGGGGGATTTTGGGTTCCACAGACTATTTAGAAAAGCTGGACAAGCACAAGTCCATGGGGCCGGATGCGCTGCATCCGAGAGTGCTGAAGGAGTTGGCGGATGTGATTGCAGAGCCATTGGCCATTATCTTTGAAAACTCATGGCGATCATGGGAGGTCCCGGATGACTGGAAAAAGGCTAATGTAGTGCCCATCTTTAAAAAAGGGAAGGAGGAGGATCCGGGGAGCTACAGGCCAGTCAGCCTCACCTCAGTCCCTGGAAAAATCTTGGAGCAGGTCCTCAAGAAATCAATTCTGAAGCACTTAAAGGAGAGGAAAGTGATCAGGAACAGTCAGCATGGATTCACCAAAGGCAAGTCATGCCTGACCAAACTGATTGCCTTCTATGATGAGATAAGTGGCTCTGAAGATGAGGGGAAAGCAGTGGTCGCGTTTTCCTTGACTTTAGCAAAGCTTTTGACACGGTCTCCCACAGTATTCTTGACAGCAAGTTAAAGAAGTATGGGCTGGATGAATGGACTATAAGGTCGACAGAAAACTGGCTAAATTGTCAGGCTCAATGGGTAGTGATCAATGGCTCCATGTCTAGTTGGCAGCCGGTATCAAGTGGAGTGCCCCAAGGGTCGGTCCTGGGTCCGGTTTTGTTCAATATCTTCATTAATGATCTGGAGGATGGTGTGGATTGCACCCTCAGCAAGATTGCAGATGACGCTAAACTAGGAGGAGAGGTAGATACGCTGGAGGGTAGGGATAGGATACAGACGGACCTAGACAAATTAGAGGATTGTGCCAAAAGAAATCTGATGAGGTTCAACAAGGACAAATGCAGAGTCCTGAACTTAGGATAGAAGAATCCCATGCACCGTTACAGACTAGGGACCAAATGGCTAGGCAGCAGTTCTGCAGAAAAGGAGCTAGAGGTTACAGTGGACGAGAAGCTGGATATGAGTCAACAGTGTGCCATTGTTGCCAAGAAGGCCAACATTTAACATTTTACATTTTGGGCTGTATAAGCAGGGGCATTGCCAGCAGATCGAGGGACATGATCATTCCCCTCTATTCGACATTGGTGAGGCCTCATCTGGAGTACTGTATCCTGGTTTGGGCCCCACACTACAAGAAGGATGTGAAAAAGTTGGAAAGCGTCCAGCGGAGGGCAACAAAAATGATTAGGGGACTGGAACACATGACTTATGAGGAGAGGCTGAGGGAACTGGGATTGTTTAGTCTGCAGAAGAGAAGAATGAGGGGGGATTTAATAGCTGCTTTCAACTACCTGATAGGGGGTTCCAAAGAGGATGGATCTAGACTGTTCTCAGTGGCAGCAGATGACAGAACGAGGAGTAATGGTCTCAAGTTGCAGTGGGGGAGGTTTAGGTTGGATACTAGGAAAAACATTTTCACTAGGAGGGTGATGAAGCACTTGAACGTGTTACCTAGGGAGGTGGTGGAATCTCCTTCCTTTGAGGTTTTTAAGATCAGGCTTGACAAAGCCCTGGTTGGGATGATTTAGTTGGGGATTGGTCCTGCTTTGAGCAGGGGGTTGGACTAGATGACCTCCTGAGATCCCTTCCAACCCTGATATTCTATGATTCTAAGCCAATATAAAAGGAGATGTGGAGTACCCGATTCCACTAGCTGTCCTGGTCACTAATCCGCAATGGCAAGCAGGCAAACCCACCAGAAGGGGCCTGACCCATCTATTTCATTCCCCCACACTGCCCCCTAATCTTTCTTAGGTACTTACCTGGCCTCCATTCCCACAGTATATGAGCACCTCATGAGCTATAATTCATTCATCCTTACACACACCTGGGAAGCAGGTTAAGACTCTGATCCCATTGAACTGAAGCACAGAGAGGCCCAAGATAATGCAAGAAATCAGTGGTGGAGCAGGGACTTAACTCATGTCTCCCAGGTCCTTGGCTAGTGCCCTAACCACTGGACCATCCTTCCTCTCTGATCCTTTATGCCACACTACACATCATCCTTCAGATCCCTCCTCAAAACCCAGCCCATCTCCACAATTCTCCCACTGGCGACCCACCCGGCTTTTTTACCTCCTAACTTAAAACTCTGTAGTGTACACATGGACTGTCAACAAAAGTTATGCTGCTTTAAACAGACTGCTACTGCCTGCCCAAACTATGCTCCTTGTGTTGGAGGAGCACATCCACACTAGCAGCTCTTGCATTGACACAGAGAGCACTGATGGTAGCTATCCCACTGTGCAACTGGCCATGGGGTGCTTTGGGAAAGGTTTGCAATGCCTCATGGGACAAGTATAGCATCACATGATGCAGGTTTCTCAATCCTGTGTTCCATGGGCATCCTACTAGATTGTCAGCCACTTTTCAACTGAAGTGTGTGCATGGGGGAGGAGGGAGAGTGTGAGAGACAGGGAGCGTTTGGTGAGAGGACAGGGAAGGAGAGACAGAAAGAATGTGTGTTGGGGAAGAGTGTGTCCGCATGCTCTCTCTTAAGTTCAGACAGCAGGCTGAGCAATCATTCCTGGAAGAGGGGACCCCACCCCCGCTCCCCATCAGCCCCCGGCTCTGCACAGCAGTCTCCCTCCCTCTTCCTCCCGATAGCAGCAGCCTGCTCTGCCTGCCTGTGGTTCTGGGATTCCCTCCGTATTCTCCCACAGCAGCTCTGTGAGCTCTCCAGGCTGAGGAATGTCAAAGCTTCAGAGCTTTGAAAGTGGAGAGGCACATGCCTGTAGGGCAGCCGAGTTCAAAACAGTGAGCAGAGCGGTCACAATGGGCATCGTGGGGTACTGGAGGAGGCCAATTATGTCGACATAATGAATGGCAGCATCTACACTGAGTGTTTGCCACTTTAACTTTGCTGCAAAAAGCTTTATGCCTCTCATTGAGGTGGTTTTATTTTATTGGCAAAACAGCAGAGTTTTGCACCAAAAGTAGCTTTGTAGTGTGTACACCTCCATTGTTTTGTTGGCAAAAGCTGCTTTTTGCCGACAAAATTGCACAGTGTAGACAAGGTCTTAAAATAGAGAGCCAGCCACAGACTGCTAAACTAGAAGCTAGCAAACCTTATCTGCTGACGCAGCTGACGTCCCAAAAAAGTCTGTTTTCAGGAAACAGGCGCACTGTGAGTCAGAGTTCAAAGGGCAGGAGGGGACACGTTTGTGTTGGAACTCATCGGTCTGTTTCTAAATGGCACACGTGGAGCCTGTTTCTCACTCAGATCTGCTCTAGATCAGTTGGAATGCCTTACCATTAATCTGCACATCAATGAATCCGGGGGCGATGATGCTGTCCTTACAATTCAGCTGAATATCAGCAAATCCCTTCTCATCAAAGAACAGCTTCTCTGGGTTAAGGATCTTCCCTTCTCGCACCCACAGATCCTCCCTGACGGAAGAACCACACAGAATAAAAGATGAACAATTCCTCCCAGCAGCAGGGGAGAGGCCTGGACTGCTTTCCACACTATTCAGTCCCCCTTTACCTATTAGGAAACCCAGCGCATAGACCACCCCAACATGGGGGCTGGTGGTTAACCCACCATGTGCTGTTATGGTCAGCAGGTGGAAGAACCAAATCAACACCAGGCACTCCCGCCCCAGGGAACTGCATGTGTCACCTCTAGGAAGTTTCCCACATGCCCTTCCAGTGAAACTGTATAGGCATTGTTCATGTTGTGGTGGCAGGCATCCTTCCTCTCTCCCTGCAGAGGGAGGATGTAGGAAGAGGTTAGCATGGATCAAATGATTCTAGCAAGAGTCTATGCCTGTTCTGATTGTTACCTAGGTGGCAACCTAACACATAGTTGAGACCTCTCGGTCTCTGCTACAGGGAACAACTGCAGCTTTACAAAACAGAGGGAAGTTGGGATATTGTCAGAACCAGCAGCCCTGTGGTTAGTGCTCTTTGCTGCCACGCAAGAGATCTGCATAGGTTCAACTCCCAGGCCTGGTTTTTCCAAAGAGCAGCACTCTGGGGTCCAATATCTTCTATACCTCGCATTCCACGGCATTGGAGGAGCACATTTTGGTATGCAGGCAGCCATCCCAGGGCAAACAGCCCTATCTGCTCACCTTTGCAGCTGGTGACTCCTCAAAATCCGGCAGTTAGTGAACTGGAAGATTGGAGCATCCGAGACAGACTTATTAGACGGCATTGTCGGGCCTTTGAGAAAACACCTGAAACAGGGAAGGGGAATGATGTAGACGATGGGATACTTCCAGTAACCCTCATAGAAGGACAGACAGAAGAATGAGAAAGGAAGGGTGGTTTGCGCACAGGGCTGAGACTCAGGAGACCTGGGGCAGGCTGGTGGAAAATGGGAGAAAGGAGGTGCTGCTTTACAAAGAAAAAAGCAGAGTGAGAATACAGTAGACAGAGGTCAGCCAGATGGGGCAGGGATCATCAGTGAGTTCAGACAGTGCCTAGTGCAATGGGATCCTAACCTTGATTGGGACCTGAGTGTGCTACTATATCACAAATAAATAATTGTGGGGCAAAAATGGAGATAATGTGTTGGAGATGGAAGTAGAAAAAAAAGGGGGGAGGGAAAAGCAAGAAGATAGACAACTTAATTTAGTGAATATCATTTATTTGTGCTCTTTTGTTTTACTGTACTTCCAGGACCATGATTCTCCAAGCTGCTCCACGGACCCTTAAACCTGCAAGGAGCTCTTATGAAGTCAATGAGGCTGAGGGGCATGGATCAGCGTTCATGTCACGCTCCCCATCAGTACCCGGCCCAGGTCAGGGAAGCTAATGATCCAACCAGTGGAACAAATTCAGCGATGAATCCTGGTCACATGCCACCTGAGGCACATTGCACATATGCTAACAAGAATGAGGCTCCAAGGAGTGGTTCACCCATATGGAACAGTGGATGGGACAGCTACTCGGAGCCCTTAGGCTGCAGTTGCTTACCATGCTGGATTCGAGAGAGAAGTATTTGGAGGAAGACAGAAAATAACCTGATCTCTGTCAAACTGCACACAAAATGCTCTGATAGGTGGGGGTCTGGTTGCTCCAGGGCTCCTTATTTAGAGCATTTCCCCACTGAAAGGTTTCAGGTGTTTGCAACTCCACCAGGACCTTCACAGCTGCAGCTTGGCTCCACTTATCTAGCAGCACAGGAGGATAGGGGGATGGGGAGGCAATAAGAGGAGGAATCTTTAGGTCACCAACACACACATTTTGTTTCACATGAGTCTCTGTTTAGAAGCACCCCAAAATCCTGAAGTCCTGCTGACAAACAATTGATCCAGGCTAGTCTTAAAACACCCTTCGCTAGTCTTAAAACACCCTTCAATAGTCACACCAAGTTAGAGAGACAAGGAGACCTTAAAGACAAACAGATTTATTAGGGACTGTCCGGTTTGGCCAATGAACATGGCAGAGGGGCATTGCTGGCACATGATGGCATATACAATATTAGCAGACATGCAGGTGAATGAGCCTCTGATGGTGTGGTTGATGTGGTTGGGTCCTCTGATGGTGTCACTAGAGTAGATATGGGGACAGAGTAGGCAACGAGGTTTGCTACAGGGATTGGTTCCTGGGTTACTGTTTCTGTGGTGTGGTGCGTAGTTGATGGTATTTGCTTCAGGTTGGGGGGCTGTCTGTAAGTGAGAACTGGCCTGCCTCCCAAGGTCTGGGAGAGTGAGGAATCGTTTTCCAGGATAGGTTGTAGATCGTTAATGATGTGCTGGAGAGGTTATAGCTGGGGACTGTATGTGATGGCCAGGGGTGTTCTGTTATTTTCCTTGTTGAGCCTGTCCTGCAGTAGGTGATTTATGGGTACCCATCTCGCTCTGTCAATCTGTTTCCTCACTTCCCCAGGTGGGTATTGTAGTTTTAAGAATGCTTGATAAAGATCTTGTAGGCATTTGTCTCTGTCTGAGAGATTGGAGCAAATTCAGTTGTAAACTAGGGCTTGGCTGTAGACAATGGATCGTGTGATGTGTCCTGGATGGAAGCTGGAGGCATGTAGATAAGTATAGCCGTCAGTAGGTTTCTGGTATAGGGTGGTGTTTATGTGACCATCACTTATTTGCACTGTAGAGTCCAGGAAGTGGACTGGTCCAGACAGAGGTTGATGGTGGGGTGGAAATTGTTGAAATCCAGGTGGAATTCTTCAAGTGCCTCCTTCCCATCCCTCCAGCTTCCATCCAGGACACATCACACAATCCAGACCACAACAGACCTTTTACTAACATGTTACTACCCCAAGGGATGCCAGAAATAATTAAGTAAGATGCTCCAATTTACGATTCTGTGAACAGGACATAAAAGCTGACAATGTAACCAAACTGCCCCAAACGCTATGATTTTGAAACACAACATGGTACCACAGGAAAGTCAAGCACAGAGAGTGGAGACAATGAATAGAAGTCATTTGATTTCTTTTCAACTAACCTCAATTCCTGGGAAGATCAATTTGAGCTCTTCAACCTTTTCAGCTTGTGATACTGCTCCTCTCACTCAGCATCCCACACTGACTTTGGAGGAGGACTGCATTGACAGTCTGCTGGTACCTGTGGAAGAAACTGTTAAGTATAACACAGTGGAAATGAAAGCAGAGAGTCTCTGAGTATCCCACTCCTTGACAGACAGTTAGACCAGACTCCTACTTTAGTAACTGAATAAATTATATTGTATTATGGTACAGTCAAGAGGCCCTCGAAGGCATCAGGGCCACTTTGGGCTAGCACTGACAACACAGAATGAAAAGATAGTCCCTGCCCCTTTATTCTCTCCTTCCCCACTCTCCATATTTTTGGGTCCCCCAGGTAGTTTCAGTGGCATTGCAGCAGCTCTTCTTTTCAGAGCTACCTCGCTAGGCAGATGAGAGGGGTTATGCAGTCCAGTGCAAGTCCCACTATTGCTGTCCTACTGGGAAAAAAAATCCACCCCCATATCCAGGTACTGAGAGGGAGACCGTGTCCCTGCAAGGAGCCAGCACAGCGAGAAGGCAGCAGCAGACAGAGTTGGGGGCAGGCACAGAGAGGGTACTGTGGAAGGAGCTCAGGCCATGCTCCCTCGCTGGCACCCCAACGCTCTGGTAGAGTATTGAGGAGGCAGCATTAGCAGAAAACGGGATGGCTGGTGCAGCTCAGCTGAGCTCAAGTCTATCTCCCGGCTCCCTAAGGCCCGTCAGCGCCGGGCAGAGGGGGCAGGAAGCTGGAGGGGGAGAATGGAGGTCCTTAAGACAGCTTAGCCCGGGCCCGGGTTCTGCGGGTTCCGACCGGGGCGGCGGCAGCTCAGCCCGGGCCCGGTTCTGCGGGTTCTGACCGGGCTGAGGGTGTGGGGGCAGCCCAGCCATGCTACTCCCGGCGCGGGTGCAAGGTCCCCACCTTACCCCTGCGGCTCTGCCCGCTCCTGCTACAGCAGCGGCTCCCCAACGTCCGGTCAGGTGAGTCTGCTCAGCTGATCGGGAAGCGAAGGGAAGGTGGGGTTACCCTGAGCACGTGATCGGCTGCCCGGGGCTGCCATCATGGGAAGGGCGAAGTAAAGGAGGGTAGTCAGCTGCTGCCGCCCTCTTAGGGAGGTCGTAAAGCCAAAGGGCTCAGATAGGGAGCTCGACCCTGGGAGCAGGTTTGGCGGGTGAGTTGCTGGGGGGATGTTTGGGGGACGAGTGGGGCGGGTGGGGAGCGAGGCAGGTTTGGGGGCGGGTCAGTGGGGGGGTAGCTTGCAGGATGGGTAGCTAGGGGCAGGTTTGGAGGGCAGCTTAGCGGGTGAGTTGTGAGATGTCACTGGGGGTGATTTGTGATGGGCTGCCGGTAGGGTTCTGCCAGGCGGAGCCAGAGATCCTTAGGGTGGCTAGACCCAGAGGGTTTTGAGGTTACGGGAGATGTGGGGGAGGGAACTTGGATCCATTTGACTCTTTTCTGAGTTTGTGAGCTGGGGTGAGCTCTGCTGCCATGAGAGGAGGTTGTGTTGCTAGTTACAATAATGCAATGTGAAGCAGGGTATCAAAGTCACATAATTGAAATCAAGCTGCCAGCATGTTGTAATGCAATGCTCCGCTTTTACAACCATCTTTATTCACTTTTTTCAGCTTAGTAGACTAGAATAGGGACAAGCTACCTTTGCCTTTACAAATGCATGTTACCAGGATCTGGAATGGTCCCCTGTCCTCATCTCAAAGTGCTTTGCAAGTAGTCCCTGGTGAGATAGGTATTTTTGTTCCATCAATATAATGATTGGCCAAAAGTCACACAACAAGTCAGTAGGCTTTAATTTTGTACCTCCTCAGAGATCCGTGCTACAGCGCCAGTCAGTTCACAAATGTAAATACATTATTTGGAATGGCTGCAATCAGTTCTGTGAAAATTCTCCTCTACCGACCCTTCTATGGCTGCTCAGCTCCTGTGGCGATCAGGCCATGGATATGGGGAGCATTGAATTTGTTTGGTAATTTTGTATTTCCAGAGAGCCGGGGCTATGTGGGGTGGCTATCAGGAGGGGATTTCGCCTGAGGTTGCATGGGCTGTTCGGAGGAATTTCTTTTTAAAAGCTTTTTTGATAGGGGATTACTAGAGCATTACACACTTCATTACTTCTGTAGGCTGAGCACATTGCATTCCTCCATCCCACCCCACCAGCCTCCTCTATTTCAGGGAACCACCTCCACTCCCTCTCCCACGCAAGGGGCTCTCTGTGACCCCCTTCCTCCATACCATTGTCTTTGACTCCCCCGCTCCTTACTATGCCAGGGGCTCAGTATGTTCCCCAGTCCTTCCTCTCCCCATACAGGGGTCCCCCATTCTCCACCCCCACCCCATGTGCCAGGGGTGTGTGTCTCTTTCATACCTTTCTTCCCCTGCGGATCGGAAGGGACGGGCAGATGGTTGGTGCCATCTCTCTTTCTCTTTGCCTCCCCCACTACGGAGCAGGCTTGGGGGGAGGCAGCACGCTTGGATGGAGGAAGGAATGAAGGCTCCTTTACATCTCTCTCCCTCTGGCTCCCCTGCCAGCTGAGCATCCAGCTCTTAGCTAGCTCTCCACAGGCAGAGCCAAGAGCAACTTTTTAAGTGAAAACAGCTTTTCCAGTTATGACATTACACCACACCCCAAATTCTTCATAGAAATATTGTTCTGATATGAATATGGCATGACTAAGATATGTTTTATGCAAGAGGAGTCATGTGAGGTATCATTGAAAAGGTTGTGATCTACTGAATGTGTTTATCCAATTTGTATGCATGTATCATTTTTGTATCTGAAGCTAGGAATATTGAACATGTATCAGTATTTCAAATGTGCTACTCTGGGTAACACCCATAACTAGCCCTTCAGGTACAACAATGAAAAAGTCAGACAGGGCTGATGGGTCATCAGCATAGACAATGGACTGTGAAAGAGCTTAGTCTTCATGTGGACGCTCCAGACAGCTTGTGAGTAATGGCTGCTATGACCCTGTAGAGATATGTGACTGAGTCACCTGGTACTGGACCCCACCTTGGAATGCCAGTGTTTTTTCACTGGAAGACAAAGGGTTCCTGTCATACACAAAAAGCTATATAAGGCAGGGGAGTGACATCATCGTGGTTGTCCTCTGCCTCCCCACCCAAAAAGATGCTGGGAAACACCTGAAAATAAGAACTGAACTTGGGGGAAAAGAGTAGAGCCCAGGCTGGAAGGGTGTCTAGCCTGTGAGTAAGAATACCTGAAGTTTCACGCTGCATGCCAGTACAGCTGGCTTCCAAGAACCTTTGCAATCTGCCTGAAACAACATTTAGGATAAGTTTCATAGTTTCATAGATACTGAGGTCAGAAGGGACCATTATGATCATCTAGTCTGACCTCCTGCACAATGCAGGCCACAGAATTTCACCTACCCATTCCTGCGAAAAACCTCTCACCTATGTCTGAGCTAATGAAGTCTTCAAATCGTGGTTTAAAGACTTCAAGTAGCAGAGAATCCTCCAGCAAGTGACCCGTGCCCCATGCTACAGAGGATGAGGAATTACTATTTGTAGCTAATTTCTTTAGTGAATCAAACTTAGTTTATGTGTTTTGTTTTATTTGCTTAGTAATCTGCTTTGTTTTGTTTGCTATCCCTTATAATCACGTAAAATCTGCCGTTTATAGTTAATACATTTGTTTTGTTTATTATTAAACCCAGTTTGTGCAATTTCTAACAGGGCGGGGAGGGGGGCAAGAAGTTGTGCATATCTCTCTTCACATTGAGGGAGAGGGCGAACTTTTATGAGCTTGCCCTGTACATAAGACATATTGCACAAGACAATATACCTTAGGGTCTGTACTCCAAGGGAGGTGGGCACCTGAGTGCTGGGACAAGTCCCTTAAGATGAATCTTCTCAGAGCTAATCTCAGGGTATGTCTACACTATGAAATTAGGTCAATCTTATAGAAGTCGATCTTTAGAAAGCGATTTTATACAGTTGAAGTTATGTCCCCACTAAGCATATTAAGTCGGTGGAGTGCATCCTCAATACTGTGGCTAGCATCGACTCATGGAGCGGTGCACTGTGGGTAGCTATCCCACAGTCCCCACAGTCTCTGCTGCCCATTGGAATTTTGGGTTAAACTCCCAATGCCTGATGGGGCAAAAACATTGTCACGGGTGGTTTTGCGTATATGTCGTCAGTCTCCCCTCCCTCCTTCCATGAAAGCAATGGCAGACAATCGTTTCACACCTTTTTTCCTGGGTTGCCCATGCAGACACCATAGCATGGCAAGCATGGAGCCCGCTCAGCTCACCGCTGTTGTGAGCATTGTAAACACCTCGCACATTATCCTGCAGTATGTGCAGAACCTGACTAGGAGACACCAGCACAAGGATGATTGTGAGGAGGACATGGACACAGACATTCCTGAAAGCATAGGATGTGGCAATTAGGACATCATGGCAGCATTGGGGCAGGTTGATACAGTGGAACGCTGATTCTGGGCCCGGCAAACAAGCACAGACTGGTGGGACTGCATAGTGTTGCAGGTATGGGATGATTCCCAGTGGCTGCGAAACTTTCGCATACGTAAGGCCACTTTCCTGGAACGTTGTGAGTTGCTTTCCCACACCCTGACACGCAGGAATACCAAGATGAGAGCTGCCCTGACAGTTGAGAAGTGAGTGGTGATAGCCTTGTGGAAGCTTGGAATGCCTGACTACTACCGGTGAGTCAGGAATCAATTTGGAGTGGGCAAATCTACTGTGGGGGCTGCTGTGATCCAAGTAGCCAATGCAATCACTGAGCTGCTGCTGTCAAGGGTAGTGACTCCAGGAAATGTGCAGGTCATAGTGGATGGCTTTGCTGCAATGGGGTTCTCTAACTGTGGTCAGGTAATAGATGGAATACATATCCCTATCTTGGCACTGGACCACCTTGCCAACCAGTACATAAACCGCAAGGGGTATTTCTCAATGGTGCTGCAAACACTGGTGGGTCACAAGGAACGTTTCACCAACATCAACAGGGGATGGCCAGGAAAGGTGCATGATACTTGCATCTTTAGGAACTCTGGGCTATTCAAACAGCTGAAAGAAGGGACTTGCTTCCCAGACCAGAAAAATTAACGTTGGGGATGTTGAAATGCCAATAGTTATCCTTGGGGACCCAGCCTACCCCTTGCTCCCATGGCTCATGAAGCTGTACACGGGCAGCCTGGACAGTAGTAAGGAGCTGTTCAACCTCAGGCTGAGCAAGTGCAGAATAGTGGTAGAATGTGCCTTTGGACATTTAAAAGCTTGCTGGCGCAGTTTGCTGACTAGGTTAGACCTCAGTGCAGCCATTATTCCCATTGTTATTGCTGCTTGCTGTATGCTCTATAATATCTGTGAGAGTAAGGGGGAAGACATTTATGGTGGGGTGGGAGGTTGAGACAAATCACCTGGTGGCCAATTTTGAGCAGCCAGACATCAGGGCAATTAGAAGAGCACAGCTAGGTGTGCTACACATCAGAGAGGCTTTGAAAACCAGTTTCATGACTGGCCAGGCTAAGGTGTGACAGTTGTGTGTGTTTCTCCTTGATGCAAACCCGCCCCCTTTGTTGATTTTTAATTCCCTGTAAGCCATCCGCCCTCCCCACTTTGATCACAGCTGGCAAAGGAAATAAAGTCACTATTGTTTTGAAACCAGGGGGAGGGACAGCTCAGTGGTTTGAGCATTGGCCTGCTAAACCCAGAGTTGTGAGTTCAATCCTTGAGGGGGCCATTTAGGGATCTAGGGCAAAAATTGGGGATTGGTCCTGTTTTGAGCAGGGGGTTGGACTTGATGACCTCCTGTGGTCCCTTCGAACTCTGATTCTTTATTAATTAAAAAAAAAAGTGAGATAACTTACAAGGTAGCCCAGGTAGGGAAGGGGAGGAAAGGATAAGGTCACATTGCTTATTGAAGCCACACTACAAAATCAAAGCTGTTTGAATGACAGCTCTCTGTTGCTTGGGCCATCCTCTGGAGTGGAGTGGCTGGGTGCCTGGAGCCTCCCACCCTGCGTTCTTGGGCATCTGGGTGAGGAGGATATGGAACCTGGGGAGGAGGACAAGCGGTTATACAGTGGATGCAGCGGCAGTCTGTGCTCTTGTTGCCTTTCCTGCAGTTCCATCAGATGCCTGAGCATGTCCGTTTGCTCCCCCATTAGCTTCAACATCTCTTCCTGCCTCTTCTCATTGTGCTCACGTAATGCTTTCCTGGCCTCTGACACTGAATGCCTCAGTGCAGGAGGACTGCACAAGCTCAGAAAACATGTCATTGCGAGTGCGTTTTTTCACCTTCTAATCTGCGATAACCTCATGGAGGGAGATGATAGGGGGAGCATAGAAACATTTGCACCTGCAGGGGAGATAAAAAAAGGGAGAGTAAAATTTATGAGGATGCATTTCTGAGAACAAAAGGGAGACTTTCACAGTAAATCAGGCAATTCACAGCAGACAGCACATGTGCTTTAAGTACAAGGTCGCATTTTGCCTTTTATATTGAGTGCCTGCTGGTATGGTGACACATTATACACAGCTGGGCAACAGAATTCAGTTTCCAGACAGCCATGGTAAGCCAAAGGCTATGTGGGGTTGGCTTCTTCTGCCTTCATAACATGTGGGAATGGCTTCTGTCCTAAATATAAAGGGAAGGGTAACCACCTTTCTGTATACAGAACTATAAAACCCCTCCTGGCTAGAGGAAAAACCCTTTCACCTGTAAAGGGTTAAGAAGGTAAGAACCTCGCTGGCATCTGACCAAAATGACCAATGAGGAGACATGTTCCTTTCAAAGCTTGAGTGGGGGGAACAAAGGGTCTGTGTGATGCTTTTGCCAGGAACAGAAAGGAATGCAGCTCAGAACTCCTGTAAAAAGTTAGTAAATAATCTAGCTAGAAATGTGTTAGATTTCCTTTTGTTTAATGGCTGGTAAAATAGGCTGTGCTGAATGGAATGTATATTCCTGTTTGTGTCTTTTTGTAACTTAAGGTTTTGCCTAGAGGGATTCTCTATGTTTTGAATCTGATTACCCTGTAAGGTATTTACCATCCTGATTTTACAGAGGTGATTCTTTTACCTTTTCTTTAATTAAAATTCTTTTAAGAACCTGATTGATTTTTCATTGTTCTTAAGATCCAAGGGTTTGGGTCTGTGTTCACCTGTACAAATTGGTGAGGATTTTTATCAAGCCTTCCCCAGGAAAGGGGGTGTAGGGCTTGGGGGGGTATTTTGGGGGAAGACTTCTCCACGTGGGCTCTTTCCCTGTTCTTTGTTTAACCCGCTTGGTGGTGGCAGCATACGTTTCAAGGACAAGGCAAAGTTTGCATCTTGAGGAAGTTTTAACCTAGGCTGGTAAGAATAAGCTTAGGGGGTCTTTCATGCAGGTCCCCACATCTCTACCCTAGAGTTCAGAGTGGGGAAGGAACCTTGACAGTTTCAAACCGCAGCGCTCTCCTTTCCCATAGCAAGCCATGCTGGTTGAGTTTGCCATTTAAAAGGAGGGGCTGCGGTTTTCAGTTGGATGTGCAGCACACTCCTCTCCACACCCCACCGTGTGGCTATTCTCTGGGATGATCCCTTTTAGCCAAGCGCAAACAGCCCAGCATGAACGGGGTCCTTTTACTGTTCCCTTACAAAAATTCCCCTATTTCAACCAGGTGACCATGAATGATATCACTCTCCTGATGCTGACACAGAAAGATAAAGACCGAATGTTGCTTGAATGCGACCAAAACCCAGGATCATTTGCTGCCATGCTTTGTGCTGCAATGATTCCACACTACTTGCTACTGGCTTGGCATGGTAAAGTGTCCTACCGTGGGGGATGACATAAGGCAGCCCTCCTCAGAAAACTTCTGCAAAGGCTTTCAGAGTCTTTTGGACGACTGGAAAAAGGGCTAATGTAGTGCCCATCTTTTAAAAAATGGGCGAAGGAGGATCCTGGGAACTACAGGCCAGTCAGCCTCACCTCAGTCCCTGGAAAAATCATGAAGCAGGTCCTCAAGGAATCAATTCTGAAGCACTTGGAGAGGAAAGTGATCAGGAACAGTCAGCATGGATTCACCAAGGGCAAGTCATGCCTGACTAATCTAATTGCCTTCTATGACGAGATAACTGGCTCTGCGGATGAGGGGAAAGCGGTGGACGTGTTGTTCCTTGACTTTAGCAAAGCTTTTGACACGGTCTCACACAGTATTCTGGCCAGCAAGTTAAAGAAGTAAGGGCTGGATGAATGGACTATAAGGTGGATAGAAAACTGGCTAGATTGTTGGGCTCAATGGGTAGTGATCAATGGCTCCATGTGTAGTTGGCAGCCGGTATCAAGTGGAGTGCCCCAAGGGTCGGTCCTCAGGCCGGTTTTGTTCCAGATCATTTATGAAGATATTGAGGATGCTGTGGATTGCACCCTCAGCAAGTTTACAGATGACACTACACTGGGAGGAGGTAGACACGCTGAAGGGTAGGGATAGGATACAGAGGGACCTAGACACATTAGAGGATTGGGCCAAAAGAAATCTGATGAGGTTCAAGAAGGACAAGTGCAGAGTCCTACACTTAGGACGGAAGAATCCCATGCACCGTTACAGACTAGGGACCAAATGGCTAGACAGCAGTGCTGCAGAAAAGGACCTGGGGGTTACAGTGGACAAGAAGCTGGATATGAATCAGTGTGCCCTTGTTGCCAAGAAGGCCAATGGCATTTTGGGATGTATATGTAGGGGCATTGCCAGCAGATTGAGGGATGTGATTGTTCCCCTCTATTTGACACTGGTGAGGCCTCATCTGGAGTACTGTGTCCAGTTTTGGGCCCCACATTACAAGAAGGATGTGGAAAAATTGGAAAGAGTCCAGCGGAGGGCAACAAAAAACGATTAGGGGACTGGAACACATGACTTATGAGGGAAGGCTGAGGGAACTGGGATTGTTTAGTCTGCGGAAGAGAAGAATGAGGGGGGATTTGATTGGAACCCCCTTTCAGGTAGTTGAAAGCAGCTTCCAAAGAGGATGGATCTAGACTGTTCTCAGTGGTAGCTGATGACAGAACAAGGAGTAATGGTCTCAAGTTGCATTGGGGGAGGTTTAGGTTGGATATTAGAAAAAACTTTTTCACTAGGAGGGTGGTGAAACACTGGAATGCGTTACCTAGGGAGGTGGTACAATCTCCTTCCTTAGATATTTTTAAGGTCAGGCTTGACAAAGCCCTGGCTGGGATGATTTAGTTGGGGATTGGTCCTGCTTTGGGGGGGGGGGGGGGTTGGAGTTGGACTAGATGACCTCCTGAGGTCCCTTCCAACCCTGATATTCTATGAGAATCTCCAGGAGAGCTTCATGGAGATGTCCCTGGAGGATTCCCGCTCCATCCCCAGACACGTTAACAGACGTTTCCAGTAGCTGTACTAGCCGTGAATGCTTCCCAATTCTTCAGGGCAAATCAAACATTAAACAAAATTGCTTTTAAACCCTGTACTGTAGTTACAAATGTGCACTCACAAGAGGTAATTCTCCAGCTTCAGGGTCCAGGAACCTGCCTTGGGAGGGTATTGGCTCCAGGGTGAGGAAAAGGTCCTGGCTGCGTGGGAGAACAGATTCTCCACTTGTCTGCTGCGCATTCTCCTCCTCCCTGTTGCGAGGGACTCCCCCCTTGCAGGTGTCTACAGACAGTGGTGGGGTAGTGGTAGAGTCCTCCCCAGAATGGCATGCAGCTGATCATAGAAGCGGCATGTCTGGGGCTCTGACCTGGAGTGACCGTTTGCCTCCTTTGTCTTTTGGTAGGCTTGCCTGAGCTCCTTAACTTTCACACAGTACTGCTGTGTGTCCCTGTTGTATCCTCTGTCCACTATGCCCTGTGCGATTTTGGCATATATAGATAGCTTTTTTTTTTTTTTTAATCGGAGTTCAGCCTGCACAGATTCTTCTCCCCATGCAGCAATAAGATCCAGTGTCTCCCATTCGCTTCGTGCTGGAACTCGTTTACGATTCTGGGACTGCATGGTCACCTGTGCTGCTGAGCTCACCATGCTGACCAAACAGGAAATGAAATTCAGAATTTCCCCGGGCTTTTCCTGTGTACCTGGCTAGTGCATCGGAGTTCAAAGTGCTGTCCAGAGTGGTCATATTGGAGCACTCTAGGATAGCTCCTGGAGGCCAATACTGTTGAATTGCATCTGCACTACCCCAAGTTCGACCCAGCACGGTCAATTTTAGTGCTACTCCCCTTGCCGGGGAGGAGAACAGCAGTCGATTTTAAGAGCCCTTTAGGTCGATGGAACGGGGTTGGTTGTGTAGACGCATTGCTTATAATATCGACCTAACGTGGCTAAATCCGGCCTAACCTCATGGTGTAGACCAGGGCTCAGTGTCTGTGTCTTTCTGCAGCTGGGTGTCGCCCTTTCTGTGTGTGGGGCAGAGCAGGCTTAAGAACCTGGCTCAGCAAGACAGGTTAAAGGGGCTCAGGCCAGCAGAACAGGCAGGCTCAGTGGTATCTCAATACATCAGGTGGTACCTTGAAGGGGGGCAACCTGTCGCATCGGTGTTCCTGATTTTTACCAGAATCAATAGAGTTCTGCCCACTGGTGCCTAGAACATCCACTGAACATTTTGGATTGATCAGATATGGTTTCAAAAGTTATCATGTTACACCCAGACAAATAGAGAAATGCCATTGGATTGAGCATAGGACCTTGTTTCATTTGGGCAGTTGTCATTAGTATAGTGATAGTGCTGCTATAGAGCCCCAGGCATACTCTGTTGTGCTAGGCACTATACAACTACAGAACAAAAAGCTGTGTGTTTTATATCATGTAAATGCTTAGAGAGCTGGCTCGCTATGCCCACTAATAAACAGAAATAATTCAGTGAAATGTTAGCCCTTTCTTTGTTTATGGATGTACGGAGTTGGGATTCACCACCACAGCGCCTCCTGCTGTTCACTCGGGGAATTAGCTCAGTTCATGCAGAGCACCCTCTGCAGGTGGTGTCCCGTCCATCTCTCGCCCTAGATTGGCGTCTCAACCCATGTTGCTCCCAGATTGCAGCGTCCTCTTCAGGACACTGCCCTCCAGCAGTGCCCACTGCTCCAGTCTCACCCCCTTCCAGGGGTTTGGTGTTATGAGCAGTCCTCTTCCTCCCAGCCACAATGGCCAACCCACACCCCAAAGTCTAACCTTTTTGGCAGGGGTCTGGTGCAGTCCGTGATGACCACTCCAAACGGCCAGGTGGAAGTGCAAGGGGGGGACCCAGGTCCACCCTCTACTCTGGGTCCTGGCCCAGGGACCCTTTGGCAGCAGCCTTCCTGCCTACCCTCCTTCTCTCCCTTTTTCCGTCTCTCTCCCTGGGCCGTTTCCCCTTCAGCCCCTTTGCACCGGCTAGGCCATTTTTCTCAGGGCCTGCAGCCCTTCTGCTCCCCTTGCCCACCGACTTCCCAGATCCCAATAGGGCTAGTCTCCTCACACAGGAGACTGTCCTTCACCCTCTGAAGGCCTGGGAGAGACTGCCTGCTCCCTTCCTGGGCAGCCTTTATATAGGGCCTAGCCTAGCCCCAATTGGCTGGCTGTAATACTGGCCCTGATTGGCTCTAACAGGCCCTCCCTGATTGGCTGCTGCCCTGCACAGCTGCTCTGGTCTGTTGTAGCCCAATCTGGCATGGGGGTGGGGCACTGCCCCACCACACACCTCCCCCCTTAAGACTATTCTCACAGGAACAGGGGATCCCTATCGCCCCAGCTTCCCTCACAGCTGGGCCCGCAGGGCATCCCTCTCCTCTCATAGGCCCTCCACACTCTGGAGCCACCTGCTTCCCTCTTCTAGGGTCTGGGTTCTCACCATAGACCACGCTGGTTCTATGGGGGTTCCCCTCTCCGTTTGGGTCCTCACTGTAGCCCTCCTGGCCCCAGTGTAGGTTCCTTGGTTTAGGCGGGGCCTCTCTGCCCCAATCTCTTTCTCCCTCGTGGCCCCAGTCTTCACGACCCCTTCCCTGGGGCTGGTCTCAGACCAAGCCCTTGTCTCGGACACTTCCCCCTTCCTGCCTTAGGGAGCAGCATCCCTTTAAGTGGCCCTCTGTGGCAGTGGAACCACCACTTGTGTCTTCCCTTGGCCACGGCCCTACCACAGCCTGTTTGGGCCCTAGCCGTTCCCTCTGGGCTGGCCCGGGCCTTGGGAGCCCTGCAGGGGCACTCCCTCTTGAGGTCTCCCCACAGACCCAACAAGCTGAAGGCCCCCTTCTTGCCCTCACAGGGGGCACTTTGTCTGGGTGGGGCCTCTCTGCCCCTTCTCAGTGGGGATACTCCCTCCCAAAGCGACCCAGTTGCCCACAGGCAAAACAGTTCTTGAGCCCAGGCCCTAGCCTCCCGCTCTTGGTGCCTGGTCTCTTATAGGGCCTGGGTGCCCACCCCCGCAACAGCCAGAGCAACCCTCTCTGCTGCTCGGCAAGCTGGGCCCCCCAATAAAAGTCCAAGTTCTCCACCATTTTCTCCTTTCTCTGTTCTGTCCCACAGTCCATGCCCTGCCCCTTGTAGTGGGGTAGACTGCTAGTGCCTGCATTCTCCACCACTTGTAAAGGAGCAGACTCACCCCTGTGGCGCCTCCTGCTGGCCATTGGGAACTAGCTCTTTTCCAGCTGGAGCACCCTCTGCAGGCTGGTGATCTGCAGAGCTCTGGCCCTCATATCCCTCACAGACCCCAGTGCCCCTTTCTCTGGGGATCTGCCCCCTGTCAGTACCTGTACACTCTGCCTCTGGGTCTCCCCTTCCTGGGGAACCCCCAACCCACTAGCCCCACCTTGCCTCAGTCTGGGCTACTGCTAGTCATCACCAAGCCCCCACTCCCTGGGGCAGACTGCCGTGTAAAGGCCACTCATCGTAGGCAAGGGGGTTCAGACCTGCTGCCTTCCTCTCAGTACCACTATGGGCCTTGGACCAGGCCCTACAGGCTGGGGAGTTACCAGCCTGGAGCACCCCTGCTCAGCCTGCTCCTTGCACTGCACTGCACTGCACTGCACTCTCCCAGCCTGGAGAGAGACTCCTTGGGCCTCTGGCTCACAGCCTTTTTATACAGGCCAGCTGGGGCCTGACTGGGGTGTGGCCCAGCTGCAGCTGCTTCCCCAATCAGCCAGCCCCAGCCACAGCTCTCTTCAGGGCTGCTTTTAACCCCTTCTATTTTAGTAGTAGGGTAGCCACCCCGCTACAATGGAGCAGAGGTAAATATATGATTCCGGAATCTCTAACTTCATTTCTCCAAGAATTTTAGGTCTTATTGGAAAAATATTACACCTTTGAAAATCATGCCCACACGTGGTGTCTGGAACTTGGGCAAGGCAAGTTATTTTTCAATATTATTTTTAACCTGACCGTGTCCCTTTAATAGTGACTTTACCTGAGGTCACACAGTGAGTCAGTGATAGTCTAGAATAGAATCCAGGTGTTCTGACTCTCAATTCTAACTTCTAGTTACCTGCTCTTTTCTCTCCAGTGATTATGATGATAACAGCAAAAGGGCTCACTTTTATAATGTTTTCAGTCTTTCCATTGACTTCAGTGGGAGTTGGATCAGGCCCCAAATATTTCAAACAGATAAATTACAAGCTGGGGACACTTGGGAACATCATCCATATTTCCCTTCAGTTTAAGCAAATGTCCCAAATAGTCCACCTGCTAAATCCTTCGTTTCGTTTATGTTCTTCTTGCCCCTTAATTGATGGCTCCCTGCATGAGATGGTTCCTTCCTTCTCAAGAATTCTTTAATATGTAATTTTTGCTTGTCCATTTGCCTGTTGGTTCACACTCCAACAACACTGCATAGAAAGACAAGTTCCTTAGCAAGTTTTGTATTTGGACGGGGCACTGATGCAATCTGCTGTTTAGTGAATCACATTGCACACAGATAAATGATAAGGAATTGAATTTTGTGTGTGTAACATCTCAGGCTGGCCAGCAATCTAATTTAGGTAAGGTTTTATATTGCGCTCAGCACCATAATAGCTGACAATAATGTCCTCATCTACACTAGTCCTCATCTACACTACGAAAACTACCCCTTGCTGTCAATGGGTGACAGCAGCAGGGCAGCTACAAGTTCAGCCAAGGAAAAGCCATGCTCAGCAGCGTGTTGGAAATCCTTAGTTAAGAATTGCTCAGAGCAGGTTTGGAACACAGTTTCTGAATGTGTGTGTGATACAGGTTGTTCCTGCCCTAATAGGTAGTTAAACCATGTTCAGCGGCACCCATCACTGACCCTTCAGGACTTTTACAGTGGTTTAACCCATTACTGAGCCCAGCTGTTGTCAGTAAGGGTTCATTTTCACAGCATGGTCATAAACTGAAGAAACAGCGCGGCCATTTGGAAGAGAGAAAATGCCATCCACAAATACATTCCAATGCCAGGCTGTTTGCTCAAGAGGGAGAGCGCCTTCTGAAGGTGCAAAATTGTGTGTATGCATAAAAAGGTGAGTATGGGTTCATACTCTACTATAAGATCAAAAGGAAACCTTGGTATACGCAAATAAGCATGAATAGGCTTGTTCTACCTCCAGAGCCAATTTGGGGAGAACTTCCCAGATTATGGAAGAGAAATGTATTTAAAATGTAAATATTCATTGTTTAAAGATGTTTAAACCGCTGTCAGGAATGGTCTAGATATACTGAATCGTGCCTTGGCGCAGGGGGACAGACTAGCTGTAATCCCTTCCAGCCCTACATTTTAGGATTCTGTTTAATATCCATTGATTAAGGATGTTCTGACTTGATCTGGCATGTTAATAAGGCTTTTTTTGACACCTGCATGACATGAGTTCTAAGAAGAGGATGCAAGCCAAAGGGTGATTCACTGAACCTGCTGAAGGGTGCATGCATAATAGCTTGAAACTTCCTCCATGCTGCTGGAAAGAGCAAAGCAGTCTGTGCTTAGATGTAAGACTTTGAATCCTGCCTAACCACTAAGTTGTAACTACAGGATTCAACCTACCTTTGCCCAGTTTCTAGAATATTTGATTCTGCTTAACTTTTATCAGTGTAAATTTTCTATTTTCAATGCCACATTGACTTTATTTGAGAGGATCAGAACTGCCAACTGTTATTGGAAGTTTCTGAAAGACCCAAGATTAATTTATCAGAGGATGCCAATGAGAGAGAAGGATGCTAGCGTGAGAATGGGTCAAAAGCATGGGGGGGCTCATCTCCAAAAGGTACTGATAAAGCTGCGACCTGAATTCTAAACAGTTTGCAATTTGTACACTCTGGATTGCTCAACAATTCCAAACCAACCAACATGCCAAACGGATCTCAGCTTCTGATCTCTCATGTACACTCACTCAGGTATCTAAAAGAATAGTCTTAATCCTTAATATCTCGTCTGAAACTGATTTCATGGATGACCCGGGGAATACATCAGTCTGGGACTCATGCTTTCATGGGGTTTCATCTCAGTATGCATGACCCAAAGGGGAAAAATAGGCAGTAATTATAATTTTTAGCCACTTGGGGTCACCCCTTGTCTCCACAAAAGGAACAGAGGCTGACAGTCAAATTGGCAGCCCCTATGGAGGGAATGGCATAAACATGGCAGCCTGACGTGCTGACAAAGAACCAGTCAGCATAGCTGCTCGGCAAGTCAGAATGAGAGGGAGGATTTCAGCCTACGCTACATGCACCTGGTTACCTCTAGAAAAGATTGGACTTAGCTGACTCTTAACCAAGAGCCTGATCCTTTGAAGTCAACGAGAGTTGCAGATGCTCAGCATTTTGCAGAAGGCATTTTGGACTCCAGGATTGGGACCTGTAAGAATAGCTGTACATACTAGATGCAAGGTGTTGCATTATTAAGCTTTCTCAGGGTTTTCTAATGCTTTTATTAATGTTATTTGTCATTTATTATTTGTATTATCATACCGCCTAGGAACCTCAGTCATGGACCAGAAACCTGTTGTGATAGGTGCTGTGAAAACACAGAAAAGCCAGTCCCTGCTCCAAAGAGCTGACAATCTTGGATTTGGAACATCAATACCAAAACCAGCTTGACCTAGAAACTAGACTCATTCAAAAATTTTAAGGACTTAATGTCTTTAGCCAAAGACGCACTACACCTGGGGGAATTCTGTGCCACTGCGCATGTGCAGAATTTATGTCCTCCGCAGATTTCTTTGCTTCCCTATAGAAAAATGACTTTCTGATGGGGAAGCCACAAGAATGGTCATGCAACCCTCCCCAGCAGTATGTTTCGGTTGCCAGGGACAGCTGGCAGAGAGGTAAATCATTGTGGGATAGGGAGCGGGACTGCGGAAGACCTAGCTGGTGGCTTCTACCCTGCGCCAGGCTCAGCTGCTAGTCCCAGCTGGGCTGGGGAGGATGGGATTTCCTCTTCCCCTATCCAGAATCAGTGGCGGGGTCAGACCCACCCCCAGGTTTCTCCCCCAGCTGCAGGAAGCTCTAGAAACTCCCCCCTTTCCTCCATGTTTCCTGCAACCATCACTCCTCAGCTGCAGGGGGAGGGATCCCTGTACAGGGAGCTGCTCCCCCATCCACCCAACCCCATGCATCCAGACACCCTCATCCCCAGACCCTCCCACCGAGCCTCACCCCCCTGCATTCAGAACCCCCCACGATGAGTCTCACTTCCCCTACACCTGGACCACCCCAAAGAGCCACCTGGATTCCCACCTCACCAAGCCCCAACCAGCTGCACCTGGATCCCCACCCCACTGAGACCCCCACACCCAGACCCCCCTGCCAAGCTCTATCCCCCCCACATTCAGACCTCCTGCAGTGAGCCCCAGCCACCTTCACCTGGACCACCTTCACCTGCAAAGTCCCATTACCGTTGCATCTAGAACGCCCCAACAAGGCCTTGTGCACCCAGGTCCCCACCAAACCTGGATACTCCACTGAGCCGTCTGCACCCAGATTGCCCCACAAAGAACCCTCTCAACCCACAGCTGGCTCCCCCCACACTAAGCCCCTCCACACTTGGATCTTGCCTCGCTGAGCCTGCCTGCCCACACCTAGTGCACCTGGCAAGGAGGGGCAGGGCCCTGGGGTGTTTCTGGGGCAGGCCTGGTTCTTTCATTGTGTCACAGTTGTGTGCAGCCTCACCGCTGAGTCTGTGTCCCAGCGGGGCTGCACAGTGATCTCCCATCTCTGTGCAGCCAGTGGCCTGTGCTCTCCAATGCCATGATGAAGCCTCCACATTTATTTGACAAATAAAATTTGCAGAATTTTAAAATATTGTGTGCAGACATTGATTTTTACAAATTAGAATGTTCTAATGATTTTTTCCTTAAGTAAATTTTCTGACTTTCATCTTAATGATTTCTTGTCTGAAAATTTCCTAAACTTGGGATAAATGTATCAAGGAAGATTACAGGACCCTGCAATGCACAATTATTTATATTAGGTAAATTAGATAGCAGTTAGTCCTATGCATTTCTTAGTCTTTCAAACCAGGCTCTTTACTCCTGAGGGCATTCTGCACCAAAGAATTAAAAATTCTGTGCCAAAAAAACCCCAAAATTTTAGCCTGTGAAACGAATACCTGGGGTGTTAAGCTGCAAGCAAGGGCAGCTGGCCCCAAGAATCACCAAAAACTGCTTTAACCATCATTTAGGGTAAGAATTTGCTACTCATATCCAATTTCTTTAGTTTATTTATTTCGTTCTTTCATTTTGTTTATTTGCTAGGTACACTTCTTTGATCTGTTTGCTATCCCTTATAATCACTTAAAATCTCTTTTGTATTTATTAAACTTGTTTTCATTTTTTCTAAAACCAATGTGTGGACATTATAACTTGGGGCAGAAGCTGTTGCATATCTCTCTCCACACTGAGGGAGAGGGCAAATTTAATGAGCTTACGCTATAGTTCTCTGTGAAGCACAAGCTGGTATAATTTTGGGTTTACCCTCTAGAGGGGGTGTGTGCCTGAGAAGCTGGTAAGTGCCCTAGCTGTATAAGCCTTCCCATGTAGGGGCTGGTCAGAAAGCCTGACTGCCTTTCCAACAGCAGGCTGTGTCCCTGTGTGTATACTGATTGAAAGAGCAAGATTGGAGAATTTAGCAACTTATCACAGCAATTCAGTGTGAGAGGGATCCCAGGCTGGTGGGTCAGGGAGGCTCAGTGGTACCCCAGTTCCAGGCAGCACTCTGGGGGGAACCCATCACACCCAGTAGCACCGGAAAACAGAAGTCCCCCTGCCCCCATTCCCCATCTGTGGTAAAGCATCAGCCACAGGAACACCTCTGTACCATGATAAAATTAATGGCCATTTGTCTGAATGGGAGTTTTATTTCCTTGCAGCTCATTTTAAGAGCCTTTTTAGCCCAACAAAGGGATCCTGGAAAAAGCACAGGGCCTGGTCAGTCACTGACCAAAGTTCTATTAAGCTAGTCTCCAGTGAGACCCATGAATAACTTATTTCCTTTGCCCTTTCCTCCTGGATCTCTAGAGAAGTCAGACACCTGGAAAGAGTTAGAGAGAGGAGGGATAGTCAGCTAAACAAGAACATGGTGTATGTAAGCAGTATCTGACACCCACCATCTCTCAACCTGGCCTAGCCAGAGCCTAGGCTGACTGTTAATGGATGTTTATCACCTCAGATCCCTCTGTTCTATTCTCTCTCCTATCTCTGCAGGGCTGACTCATGCTGCTGTACTCAGAGAATGGCTGAAGTATAGGTTCACAGGCAGGTAACCTGCTGTGGTAGAAAGAACTATTTATATCCCCCTTTAAAATTGGGCACTCCAGAGCCTGTGTATTCTTTTCCAAGGGTCAGGGTGGAGTCTCTATCAGACAATTGTTCAATCAAGATGGATGCTTTGCTAAAAGCTCTGCTCTAGGAATTATTTTGGGGCAGTCTCTGGCCTGTGTTATGCAGGAGGTCAGCCTAGATGATCACAATGGTCCGTTCTAGCCTGGGAATCTATGAATCTAACTAAACTCAAACTCCTCAACACCTCATCCAAACCCTGAGTCGACAAGGCTTATCCCTGGCAGGTAGGTAGGTCAGCATGCTGATGGGGTAGATTGCTGGAGCCTGTTGGGGGTAAAGGAAAGTGAGGGACTGAATGATCCTATAGTTCTCAATGGTCTGAATCATTAGAGCCATCTGCTGATGCAACACATGAAGGACTTGAACAAGCTTATTCCTGCCTGGGAGTGGTCAGTGACAATCACCACAGCGAGGCAGTTAGAGGAACTGCCCTGGCCAAAATATAAATTCAGAGGCACGCCTCTGAACTTGTTTTTCTTACTGCTATTTAACAATTTGTAGGTACACAAAATAAATTACCCTCACCTGGTATCCTCTGCTCTCTAGTCATATTGATGCATGCATACTTCAATATCAATTACATACCATGGGAGATGCCTGGCTTTCTAACCCATTTGAGGATCACAGCTATGTTTAGTTACACAGGAGTCATACTATAGACTTATTATACCTGGTCCTTGTAACCTTTACAAGCTCTTATAAGAAGGTACAACTGAGTCAGAAGCAGTTAAGTTTTAAGACTTCCCTAGACCAGTGCCTTCAGTTTGCTGTGGGGCTCGTTTCATATGCAGCCATTACAGATTAAAGTTACTCCCGGCATTTACTATTGCTATTTCATGTGCAATTTGCTAATATGCTTTCCAATTGTCTAAATACCATCCTGACTCTGTGTATTCCCTGAAGAGCATAAATGTGAAGGATCTTGCATGCATATCCCTAACTACTTTTAGGCCCTCCTCTAACTCTGCCATATGAGCTGTATAAATCTCTCTAAGATGGCTGCAGAGACCATTTTTATATTTATTTTAATATTTGGAAGATTAAATTTAAGCAGCTTGAGATGAGAACATTTTTAAAAAATTCATCTTAGTCACAGTTCTGAACTGATATTCTATGCAGAAGGGTGAGAAGAGATGATGCAGTTATGCTGCTGGAAATGTATAATATAGATCCTGTGCAACTTGAAGACCATTGGTCCAGCAGCAGTTTGAAGATTAGGACTCTGTCTTGGTGTTCTCACTTGGTCTGTTCAGGCTTCAGAAATGTCAGAAAGAATTTTTCTTCATGCAATCTGGTGCTCCTAGTAGAATTGTGGCATTTTCCACATTTTTCTTTGCCCCTACAACCTATGTCCAGGTCTACACTACAGAGTTTTGCCAGCACAACTATGTTGGTCAGGGTGTGAAATTTGATCTCTGACCAACACAGCTGTGTCAGCAAAAGCCCCTAGTGTAGACAGTTATATCAGCCAAACTGCGCTTGTGCCCATATAGCTTACAAGGGGCATGGGGCTGGAACAAACTATGTTAGCAACAGTGCTGCATCCACACTAGGGGTGCTTTGCTGGTATAATATCAGTATCGCTACACTGGCAAAGTGGTCCTAGTATAGATCTGGCCTAAATGTACACTGCAATCAGAGGTGTAATTTGCAGTTTGTGTAGATGCACTTATGCCAGATACTATCTCGCTACCTTTCTGAAAGTAACAGTGAGGATGTGGCAGCAAGGACTTCATCCAGCCCCCTGAATTCATAACATGCATTGCTCACTAGTGCTTGAGCCCATGACACCGTGTCCTCGTTGCCATTTTTAGCAAGCTAGCTCTCTTACAGCTAGTGCAAGTATACCTACACACACTGCACATTACTCTTCTGGGTGCAGTGTAGATGTAGCCAAAGCACACACTTCACCCCAAGAAAGGCACACAGCTACAAAGCATGTGCCTGTAGTGGAAAACTTGTCCATTCCATGTCTTAAAATCAACAAAGACATTGAAATGAAAGCAACTGGAAGGGAGTCACCCCTAGAGCTGTAGTTATAGGATATCTAGTCAGTTCCATGAATCCAGACACAAGTCAGCTTTTAGCAAAGAAGAACTGATTTAAATAACTGGTAACTTAATCTACACACTTGATTCCAAGTCAGGAGCAGTTTGTAACAAACTCAAACATGCCTTTGTGATGAGGCTGTTATTCTTTAGATTAATTAGAGCTTGGTTTTTAAGTCCTCTAGTTAGGATGGCAATTCTATTACTCCTTGTAATCCAGTCACCTTCAGTACAAGGAGTCAAATTTTAAATGCAATAAAAGTTTCTGCATCTTGGCTGAAGGCAGGGCCAGTGGTTAGGACTCTAACTTGGGAAACTGGGGTTCAATTCCCTGCTCTACCACAGATTTCCATGTGACCTTGTGCAAATGTCTTTGCCTCTCTGTGCCTCAATTTTCTCCACAATGTGGATAGCAGCACTGCCTTGCCTGACCTCACTGGTGTGTTGTGAGGATAACTACATTGACTGTGCAGTGTTCAGCTACTATAGTGATGGGTCCAGATAAATACTCAAGAAGCAGCAGCTATCTGAGGTAAGACAGTTGGGAAGCTGCAGCCATCCTTAAAGTATTATGTACATTGGATTCAGAATGTACAGACCCTCAGGGATGGTCCATGCGAGGAAATGTTTGACACAGTAGCTGCATGCATATAAAATCAGGGTTTGAACCAGTATACCTTAATCTGGTTTGTACTGGTGCAGCACAGCTACCATGGGTGCACAACACCCACTACAGACAAGCCCTCAAGTGGCAGAGATTCTGCCAGGCTAGCTCAGAGATTCACTTCACAGCTAAGGTAAAAATGGAGGCGATACCACTTATTAGCATCGTAGTGTCCAGGAAGTGGATCTCGTGTGGACTGGTCCAGGCTGAGGTTGATGGTGGAGATCCACTTCCTGGGACACTACGATGCTAATAAGCGATGGACATAACCACCACCCTATACCAGAAACCTACTGACCGCTATTCCTACCTACATGCCTCCAGCTTTCATCCAGACCACACCACACAATCCATTGTCTACAGCCAAGCTCTACGATACAACCACATTTGCTCCAACCCCTCAGACAAAGACAAACACCTACAAGATCTATGTCAAGCATTCTTACTACAATACCCACCTGCTGAAGTGAAGAAACAGACTGACAGAGCCAGAAGAGTACCTGGAAGTCACCTACTACAGGACAAGCCCAACGAAGAAAACAGAACGCCACTAGCCATCACCCCCCAAATAAAACCTCTCCAACGCATCAAGGATCTACAACATATCCTGAAGGACAACCCATCACTCACAGATCTTGGGAGACAGGCCAGTCCTTGCCTACAGAGAGCCCCCCAACCTGAAGCAAATACTTACCAGCAACCACACAACAGAACCACTAACCCAGGAACCTATCCTTGCAACAAAGCCCATTGCCAACTGTGCTCACATATCTATTCAGGGGACACCATCATAGGGCCTAATCACATCAGCCACACTATTAGAGGCTCGTTCACCTGCACATCTACCAATGTGCCAGCAATGCCCCTCTGCAATGTACATGGGTCAAACTGGACAGTCTCTACGTAAAAGAATAAAATGGACACAAATCAGACGTCAAGAATTATAACATTCAAAAACCAGTCGGAGAACACTTCAATCTCTTTGGTCACTTGATTAGACCTAAAAGTTGCAATTCTTCAACAAAAAAAACTTCAAAAACAGACTCCAAGGAGAGAGTGCTGAACTGGAATTAATTTGCAAACTGGATACAATTAACTTAGGCTTGAATAGAGACTGGGATTGGATGGTCATTACACAAAGTAAAACTACTCCCCCCCACCCCCCACTGTTCCTCAGACGTTCTTGTCAACTGCTGGAAATGGCCCACCTTGATCACTACAAAAGGTCCATCCCCCCCCTCCCCCCCCCACTCTCCTGCTGGTAATAGCTCACCTTAAGTGATCACTCTGGTTACAGTGTGTATGGTAACACCCATTGTTTCATGTTCTTTATGTATATGGATCTCCCCACTGTATTTTCCACTGAATGCATCCGATGAAGTGAGCTGTAGCTCACGAAAGCTTATGCTCAAATAAACTGGTTAGTCTAAAGGTGCCACGAGTACTCCTTTTCTTTTTGTGAATACAGACTAATACGGCTGCTACTCTGAAACCTGTAGTGCTATAGACTCATTCAAAAAAAGCAGGACAAGGACATATTTAGCTTTTTATATATATTCTCATAGCAAAATAACTGATTAAGTATTATATCACTTACAACTGGTTATATTAACACACTTGATTGAACTAATATGCTGCAAAGAGACAATAAGAGCTCATGAGCCTCAGTCTGACCATCACTGATCTACATTCTTCACCAGCAGAAACAATTACAAGAGCTTGTCCTTAGGGCAAGTCACAATAAGGAAGTAGCTGAAGACTTTGGCTCAGTCTGAAGAAGTCTCATGTCTAGGCTCTTTGAGAAATGCTTCCACAGCATAAGAATATAAGTGTAGCCCTACTAGCTCAGACCAAAGGTCCATGTAGCCCAGTACACAATCTTCAGACAGTGGTCAATGCCAGGTGCCCCAGAGAGAATGAACAGAACAGGCAATCAGCAGCACAGATGGGCAAGCCATTCCTGCCACCCCCACAGAAGCAGTATTAAAAACTCTGAAGTGTACATGCAGCATTAGCCTGATCAGTAAGCTACCAGGGGATATTTCTACATAGTAGGGAGTGAACCATGGATAGTCTGTTTAAGGGATATTGTCTCCCTCTGTTAAATGTGTTTTGAGAGCACTCAACCACATACAATTTTGTTCTCTTAGCATGTACTGTGTTTTATTATCCATTTTAGGCTCAGGTTTACAGCAAAGAAGCTACATTTAAGTAGCTTGCACACTGGGAAAGTAGAGGGATGATGCATCAATTGTTAAGTATTGCTAGTCCTGCACCCTTTCCATTGCAGTTGCACCAAGTACCAATGAAGCTTTCAGCCACACTTAACACCCTGTTCACTCTGACTTAATATGCAGCAGGCTGGAAGGACTGAGTGCATGAAGCATTGCTCTAGCCCAGTGCTTTCAGAGTGCCCAGCCAGTGTAAAGTAGGTCTCTGGCTTAGGTAAGAGCTCATTATCCTTGGTAAGGGGACATACTGCTTTCATGTACAGGCTATATTTGATGCACTGCAGTATGAACTCTTCCATTACTATATGCTCAACTGTATTGGAATCCTGCCTGCTCCCATGATTCAGACACAGAGTATGTATGTGTGGGCTGGAGGTGTCTAGGAGGTGGAGTGCGATACCACTTATTAGCCACTGTTTCACATGATTTAAAATAAACCACAAGATCTGCTACAGTAGGGTAGTGGAGGAAGTTTTATTTGGAAACATTGTATAACTGCAAAACCCAACACTGGGTGCACGACTGATGCTGGAGCATAAATTTTACTACTGGAAACATGGGAGTGTTGGACATTTGCTGTATAAGTAAAAACAATTCTCACACTCCAATACCAGGACACAACAGCAATCTTTAGCATCAAGTTACATCCAAGAAATTCTCTGCACTTACAATTAACCCCACAGTGTAATAATCTACCTATATATGATTAATATATATAGCATGGGAAATTGAAAATTCTTGCTCCATAATGCATGAACATGTCAAGTCTTTTATAAATAAACATCCAGTGAAGAGAAAAAAAATTACATTTCTAGTTCCTATTTATACATACTCTAATGGCAAATGGGTGGAAAGTTGAACATAGGTCATGCCAAGCCCTGAAGCAGGCTTGGGACAGCCCATCCAGTTTAATATTGAATTACACACAGGACAGACAACTCACTAACATACATTGCGCATTTACAAGAGATCCACTACCAAATTAAGACAACTGTACACATTGTGGAGACCATTTTCATTCTGGAGCTTTTGTTTTAAATGTGATTTTGTTTGTTTAATTCTTTACATCATACTCTGTGGTGTTTACTTTGTGGAAAGGATCAGGGCAACAATGAGGCCATAGAGACCCAAGACTTCAGCGAAGATCAAGATCAGGATCATTCCCACGAATAACCTGGGCTGCTGTGCTGTCCCCCGTACGCCTGCATCACCCACAATGCCAATGGCAAAGCCAGCAGCCAGACCACTGAGGCCCACACTCAAGCCAGCACCCAGTTGAAGGAAGCTCCTGCAGATCAAGGATGAGACAATTAGTGGTGAATGACAGATCTCAAGTTCAAGGGCTGGGTCAAAAAGGTAACTGCCATTTTTCTGTAGAAACAGCACTTCCATCACCACTTTTGAAGGGGGAAACCACATCCTCCTAAAGGGACAGATATTCCCTCACAATCTCAGCAGGGAACTTCCCAACTGTACACCTAGCTTTATCTCCCACTACACATGTGGGTGTAGTCTTGGAAGAAGACTGATATTGAACAGAGTTGGGAATCTCATGTTCTCAGGTGTCTGCATTTGCAGACCCTGACAGGACATCAAGCCCATATACTATCTGGAAGCATGCTTCTGAAAGAGCATTAGTAATTTAGTCGGAAGCAATTCCAAATACGGGCAGCACATGAAGCTATGTAAGAATCAAACAGTTCATTAAACATTCGAGACTCTGGCAACTATAGCTTTGCATAGGTTTTCTAGGCAGTTAATCATTAATGTGTACAGTAAGGAGTCATTCTGGTATTAAGTTCTATTCCAATAGATGAATGAAGTGAGCTGTAGCTCACGAAAGCTTATGCTCAAATAAATTGGTTAGTCTCTAAGGTGCCACAAGTACTCCTTTTCTTTTTGCGAATACAGACTAACACGGCTGTTACTTCTATTGGATTCATAGTGTGCTGCAGAGCTACAACTTTTGCTCCAAGTTGTTCTAATTCCATTTGTCTGGACACCTGGAGTGCCAGCTTCCTCCCAAGAATAAAGGTAGAGCATAATTTCACTTTCTACTGCTGATGGACAGCATTGCACAGTAACTCCTGCATTGTGATGTAGTCCTATTTCTAGGATCGAGGGGTTTAACAGTATCACACTGGACAGTTGAGGAGTGCCAGTCCCTCATTAACTTGCATAGAGATTGTTTAAGCACTCTTAGTTTTGGAAAAAAATTCCAAATCTGTTAGGGCAGAAGAGTTGCTACTTGAAAGGGAGTTGACAATAAGGACTGCCTTAATTTCAGTATCTGAAGATCCTTCTGCTTCTGTTACCTAGTTAGGATTAAGACAGATTTTAGTGGTCCTAAATAGGACCGACTTTTTAGGAAGTTACAGAATTACAGGTGTTACTGCCATATTAGGGTAGTTTCAGCCTGTCTCAGGAAGCACGGAAGGGATTGGATTTCAGACTGCTCCAGGTGCAAAAAGGCAACTGTTGAGAGATTAGCATAGCTAAAGGATTAATTTACCATCATGCTGGCATGCTCTGAAATAAGCAGTAAGTTGAATTATTCACAAACACCTCCCTGGTAACTCTGGTGCACACCAAAGCTCACAAATTGTGTATTTGACCAGCCTAATTAAGTTAGCACACCTTGTAAGGGGTATGGATTTTAAATAGTCTGTGTTTAATCAGGAGCTGTACCATAAACAGGGACTGTTTGTAAAGTTCTTCTCACTGGCTGATGACCCCTTTCTTGAACTGCTTATGGGCCATAGTGGGACAACTTTAAATGCCAGTTTACAGTAATATATGGAGAGAAACAGAATGGCAAGGTTAGACAACCATGTATTGAAGCTCTCCATTTTGCGTGATGCACTGAGTTCCTAATAGGACAGGCGAAAGTGGATCGGAACTTTGGACCAGATTGTTACAGGATTACAAGCTATTCTATAGCTATAAAATGCTCTAAGTACTTTACTGCCCTTATCACCACTGATTCCAAGTACTCCATAATAAGAGGCTTCTCTGCAGTAGTGTTTAAGTGCTATCTAGTCATTTGACAAGGGTCAAGAGTTTCAGGTTAACACTCCCAACACTGCTATTGACAGGTGTAGCAAAAACTTACTTGAATAGTGTGATGCCAGGTGCAAGGGAGTTGGCAATGAGGACTGCCACTACCAGGCCATAGATAGCTATAATACCAGCCATGACAACAGGGATGATTGACTTCATGATCAGTTCAGGCCTCATGACAGACATGGCTGCAATACCTGTGCCACTCTTTGCTGTTCCATAAGCAGCTCCCAAGGCTGGAAAAGAGGAAAACAATGTTAATGGTATCCCTACAATACCATATGCACTTATGAGAGCATAGTTTTCTAGGCTATTGTACCCTATTAAGTTAGCATAGGGCTTTGCTAGTAGGTAGGTAAACTGGCACCAGCTTCAGCAAATATTTCCCTGATCTCTCATTTGGTGGGGGAATGCTGAAGTAGGAATGACTTGCCCAAAGTAACATTAAGATTAAACTTCTTCCAAGTTGAGCCTGTTCCACCCATCACACACTGTAGCCAGGCTAGGAGGCTAGTTAGCCTGATGTCCCAAGAATGTGCTATGTTACCTGGAAACTGCTATTTCCTACATTTAAGATGGTCTAGTTACAGGGCACTGGCACAAAACATGGGCATCATTGGTGTTCTGTTCCCTTTGATTTACTGTTAATCTAGCACCTCTAGAATTAGGACATCACCATGCCCAGGTCTGAATCCGAATGTCTCCTCCACAATGCATTTAGTCAGGCTACCAGCTTTCAGCCCAAGCAATGACAGTGAAGTAAGTCTCCCAGCAACTACAATTGAGCCGATGTTGAATTACCAAGCAGCAGTAGAGTCACTGTATGGTCATTGAAACCTGATGGTTAAACAGGTTTGGATGAGGTTTCAGTAGAAGGGCATTAGGAAGCAGTTACAGGGTGGTACACATCTATCAACATTAGATAAGTGTGTCTAGGAAGGCATTTAAGATTAATGCCAGAGGCATACAAAATAAGTATCCGGTGTAGCTTTACAGCTTGAAAACTCTGTAGACACCCTTCCTCTTCAGGATTTTGGACTACCAGATCATATTTCTCCTTTACAGAGGAATAGTCTTCAGGTTTTCCACAGTGCATACAACTGAAGAATCCAACTCACACTGAATCTAGCTGCAGGAAAGTTAACTTAGCTAATTCATATTAGACTATTGCACTCCATTTTAAAACTTGCCCAAGTATGATGATCTGGCTCTCCGCTAAGGGGAAGCCTACTGCAGGTCAGGGTATTATCTGCATTGCCCCATAGACAGGTGTTCAGAGAACGCCACTACAAGTGTTTACACAGGCTGTGCCAACTGAAGCACAGTTCTGCTTAGAAGTAAAGATTTTTATGGTTTCCTCTTGAAGTGTGGAACTGTTATAGAGCAAATGTCTGCAACAGGAGCTTATTTGTACAGAGGCTTGTAGGAATCCCATGCTGTTTACAAATCAGAAGAACCAGCTGTTGTCTAGTAACTGTTCACTATTTAAATTCCCTGATTCAGGTTGCCTTACATCTCTTCCTTGTCAGGTGCTGACAGCTGTTGGTTCTTTTACTGCTGTTCTGTTAAGTGCGAATAGTTATTCAAAAAGATAACTCACAGGGTAATAAGATGCAAATGCGGGACATTGTCCTGGTATTCACTTAGTGCCTTGCTAAGTCCATGATTCTGGGTTAGGCCTCCCCACACGCCAGCCACCTTTCAATGGTTTCTTTTGTTGACTCTGACAAACCAACCTAGGAGCTTCTCAGGACATTGTGATCTCAGTACTACAGAGTTCTGAATAAAGGACTTCAAATAAAGCACTTTTCTACGTTTAGAGAGCTGGTACTTTAGTGAAATTCTTCAGGCTTCAGTGTAGAGGCAGATTTAGGCAACAGCTATGCTTTAGAAAGTGGTTCAATACTTCCAGAAGGCCAATGACTTGTTACGTCTTTGTCATTAGAAGCAAGTTCTACTCTATTTTTTATAATATAATTTCTTACAAGTTACAGAAAGGTCAACTGAAGCCTTGGGCTGAATTTATCATGGTAAGTTGAGGTATACATGTTGACAAAGGAGTGGTCTTGTTAAAGAACTAGTTTGGAAGAGTCCATGTAGTCTACAGTAATTTGGTTCATACCACCTTTTACAGTCTAAGGCATAACCTATAACTTTAAACAAACAATGCCAAGTTTAATTATGTAACATCCAAAAGGAATTGGCCCCCAACAGTCTCAACTGACTAAGTTTGTGCCTTCTACCAGCAAACTCAGGAAGATACTATAGTCCATAAGGGCTGGATACCAAGCTGAAGTCTGGTTAGGAAAACACCAGGCAACTAGATATTATGAACTTGTTCAGCTTTTGCTTCCAAATTCCCCATCACTGCATTTGATGTTCCTGTTTAGCAAGCATCTATACTCCTAGAAGTGCTACCTCTAGATAGCTGTTCTAGGCAGGCTATAAGATGAACTTGGACTCAATGCCCAGCAAGACTCAAAGATTTAGATACGGTCCTAAAAAAAAAAGCATGCTCTAGGAATTTTGGGGAAGTTCTATGGCCTGCATTGTAAAGCTTGGGATCATTATGATCCTATAGCAGAGGTGGGCAAACTATGGCCTGTGGGCCACATCCGGCCCACAGGACTGTCCTGCTTAGCCCCTGAGCTCCTGGCACAGGAGGCTAGCCCCGGCCGTCCCTGCTCCCCTGCAGCCACACCACTGTGCAGGGAGTACTCTGGGCAGCAGGGCTGTGTGCTCATGCAGGGCAGTGTGTCTGGCTCCGGCGTGGCTCCCAGACATGCTGCTCTGAGTGGCATGGTAAGGGGGGTTGGATAGGGGTGGGGTCCCAGTCAGGGGATGGTGAGTGGGGACCAGGCTGTTTGGGGAGGCACAGCCTTCCCTACCTGGCCCTCCATACACAGTTTCACCCCAATGTGGCCCTTGAGCCAAAAAGTTTGCCCACCCCTATCCTATAGTCTAACTGGCCTTTGAATCTATGATTGTTGGTCCCTGACAGACCCAGACAGCTTCCACTTCTTGCATAAAATACAAATGTTAAGAAGTCAGCAATATTGTAGCCATTTTACTTATCACAGACCTCAGACATGTAAATTCTGACCTTCCCCCACCGAGGCATAGTTGTAATAGGTTTTTGCTTCAGACTTCAAATCATAGTTACACCACTAGATTTCTAGTTGGCTTAGGATACAATCTGAGAGCCTTAAAAATGAGGGCATTTCTAGAACCATGCTGTGTTATGATTTTAGGATACATTCTGCCCACAATGAAAATACTTTCGCCTAGCTATTTTGCAGGAAAACAGAAGGAAGAGAAGCACTGACAGGGAGTCAAAGGTTTCTGTAGTTTCAACCTGCTAACAAGATCAGTTTCCCACATGCCATATTCTTGTAATCACAGAAGCACTAAAGAATCCTCTCGTGATTATTTAAGCATGCTATTGTTTGAAGTTGTGCTTTTGGAAAGCATGTTTTAGTTATATGGACATGAACTAGTCAGTTTCTTGCTCCTGTAGTTATTAGGTGGAGATAAGGGGTTTAGATTTAGTCAGCCCTTAGTTGGTAGTAGGAAAATTCTACACTGGTAGGATGTAGTAAGCTACAAATATTTAGTTTAGTGTATTCAAAACTGGATTTTGATTTTGGCAAGCCTCAGGAGATGGCACAACTTTCTGCTGAGACTGAGAACATAAGAACAATGGTACTGGGTCAGACCAATAGTCCAGCTAGCCCCAGTATTGGACAGTGGCCAGTGCCAGGTGCTTCAGAGAGAATGAACAGAACAAGGCAGTTATCAAGTGATCCATCCCCTAGTCTTAGCTTCTGGACACCAGAGGTTGAGACATGTAGAGCGTAGGGTTGTGTCCCTGAGCATCTTGGCTAATAGCCACTGATGGACACATCCTCCATAGACTTAGGATTATAAAAAAAGCCTAGTTACATTTTTTGCCTTCACAACATCCCCTGGCAATGAGCTCCACAAGTTGACTGTGCATTGGTTGAAGTACTTCCTTACATTTGTTTTAAGCCTCCTGTTTATTAACCTCATTGGGTGACCTGATTTTTGTATCATGTGAAAGGGTAAATGTTTCCCTGATTTGTTTTCTACACACCATTTGAGATTATAGATATCATTCCCCCCTTAATCAATTTTCTAAGGAGAACAGTTCTAGTCTTTTTAATCTCTCCTTGTACAAAAGACTTCTATACCTCTAATCATTTGTTGCTCTTCTCTGCACCTTTTGCAATTCTAATATATCTTGAGATTTGAGCATGCCATTCTGGTTGCCCTATTCAGTGTGGGTGTACTGTGGATTTATATAGTAGCATAATGATCGTCTAATCTATCCCTTTCCTAGTGGTTCCTAGGATTGTAGTAGCTGTCAAAGCTAACATTGAGCAGATGTATCACCTGCAAGCTTTGTTTACCCCCTTAAGATCACTGTTTAATCTTATCCAGATCTATGAATACGTTGAAAAGTACAGGTCCCAGTACAGCTCCTTGGGCAACCCTCTTTTGCTCTTCATTGTGAAAATGGACCATTTATTCCTACCCTTTGTTTCCTGTCTCTTAACCAGTTACTGAGCTATGAGCCCTTCCTTCTTATTCCATGACAGCTTACTTTGTCATAAATCCTTTGACAAGATCCCCATCAAACATTCTTAAGCAATCTAAGTACTATATCAACTGGATCAAAGCTTGCTGAGATCCTCAAAGAATTCCAATAGATTGAGGCATGATTTCCTTTCACAAAAGTCATGTTGACTCTCCAACATGTGTTCATATATGTCTGATAATTCTGTTTCTTACTAGAGTTTCAACTAGTCTCCCTGGTACTAAAGTTAGACTTACTAGTCTAATCGCCAGGCTTGCCTCTGGAGCCTTTTTAAACACAAAAACACAGCAATATATTAGCTATCCCCCAGTCATCTGGTACAGAAGCTGGTTTAAGTGATAGGTCACATACCCCAGTTAGTAATTCTGCAGTTTCATATTTGAGTTCCTTCAGAACTCTTGGGGGAATTCCACCCGGTCCTAACACCCCTTTATATGGGATGGCAGAAAAGGAATACAAAAGTTGTGCAGATATGCTCACCTGACTGGCAAGCTAGACTTCCCACTGAGTTTCTCAGACATTGTGTGGCTTAAGAATGTGCTGATCTTGTAAGAGTCCAATTATGTTTTCTGCAATGCAGTGCACAATTCCAGCAGGAAGTACAGCTTATTCTGGAAAGGAGAAGTCTGGCAGCTCTTAGCTGATTTGTGATCAAAGTTTACTTTGTCTCACTTTTTTACAATTTCAGTATCATGTCAGAGTGATCCACCTTTCTGTATGCTGAAAGAATCTGTATGCAAGAGAAACATCCTGGACAGCTTCCAAGTCACTCCGCTTCAGCTCAACTGATTCAGAAACAACTAGGACAATTAATTTTTTGGGGGAGGCCAACAAGTGCTTGGACTGCAAGCCAGGGTCAAAGTCTGTCTAACCAGTCAAGTCTTTGAACAATTCTGGAGTGGGTCAAAGCTAATCCAGAATACAGAACACAAGTGACCAGATTTAGTATGTAAACCAGACCCACCACAAGATACTGCCAGTGGTAATACATTACAGAAGTAAAACTGTACCTGCCACTGCATTAAAGCATAGGCTTGCAAGGAGGACACAAGTTGCCCAAATATCACTCAGTGTACAGCAGCTGTTTCAGGGGGGATTAGATCATTGATTTACAACTGCTTAAAAGTGCTTTTTGCAGGCAGACTGACCACCAGGCCTTCACTGGGACAGATTAATGAAATTTGGGGCCCTAGACCTACCAAGAGTCAACTGGTAGCAAAGATATTTTAGAGGTGAGATGCACAGGCACTGACTTTCCAATGTGCTGGAGGGTGCGTGACCCCTGGCTCTACCCCAGGCTCTGCCCACACTTCTTCCCGCCCCCTCCACGTCCCTGCTCCACCCCCCGAGCCTCCTGCATGCTACAAAACAGCTGATCATGGCAGGCAGGCAGGCAGGCGTGGAGCCAGAGGGGGAGGTGCTGATCTGTGGGGCCTGCCAGTGGGTGCACAGCACCCATCATTTTTTCCCTGTGGGTGCTCCAGCCCCAGAGCACCCATGGAGTCTGTGCCTATGGCGAGATGCAATATTGAAGTTTTTCCCCTCCTACCCATTTGAGATGGAATAACTTCTACCTACACTAGGTATTTCACTGCTTGGTCTGGAGGTAAGAGCTATTAGAGAGAAAGTCTGTATTTTAAAATAATCAGATAACTGTTTCCTGCAGCTGTTTGCAACCCCAGAGAGTTTTGAACCTAGAAGTGAAAGTAATTACTGTAAACTGTACCTTGTCTGACAGGCACATGACTAGGATTAGGGTTAGAGGAATGGTCAGTTTTCTAGTTCCTTTTTCTACACCTTCCTCCTCCAGTCTTCCCAGGAGATTAAAGTATGAACTCTTCCTGAAACCAAAAGGAGTTCCTCCTATTGCTGTATGGTAAGTGCACAAAATAGGGGAAGCAAGAATTATATAAAAAGTTATAAAGACAGAAAAATCTTTCAAACAGTGTTAAGTAGAAGATAACATTTGGCGGGGGGGAAGGAAAGCAGTGTTTAATCAGTCTGGCCTGGAGAGACTTTTTGCATCTTCTGCAGGAAAGCAGTACTGTAGCTTCTGGGAGGGAGGAAGAATTCACAGTGGACAGCCAAATATGCCTTTCTGGTCCTACAAGTCTGAGGATCTATTTAGAACATTGCCAAACTGATCAAATATGGAAATGTTTTTCTCCTGGAAGCTAGTTTTGCAAAACAACTTTGTCAACTGCTTAGTTCAGTTCTCATAGCTAACTCATCAGTTGCTGCAGACTTTTTACAGGGCTAAGACTTCAGGGAAGGGTTGGGCAAAACCAGGGTTCTAAAGCAGAACAAGGTAAGTAAAGCCACACTGCATTATCCACAATGTGGACACTGGTCAGAGGAATACTGAGAAGTAGAAAGATGCTGGGTAAAGATTAGAGATGCTCAAAATCTAGGGCCCTAGGCATAGCCATGAAGTCATGCAAATCTCAATTTTAGCTTTCATTTAATAGCCTTCCAATCTTTGCAGCGAGACTTAATTGATGCAGCAGTGTTTGCGGAGGTCTGCAGATTGATGGAGATGATAGCACTGAAGGAGTGGGGGAGACTAGTACTTTCTTTCCATTGAGATGGATGGGAATCTCTGTCCCTGCCATCCTGGCAGGACTGTGTGGCAGCTAGAGTGCAGAAGGTCCAGCCCACCTCAACACCCTAGCTCTAGAGGAGGTATTTGGGACACCCCTGCTGCTACCCCCACTTCTGGTGAGGGATGCTCTGTTGCCATCTTTGCTGCTCCTGATGAAAAGTGGTCCCATACTACTGTCCTCGCATCTTTGGAAGGATCCTCTGCCACTCCAAATGGGCATGGCTATCCCATGAGACAGCCTTACCCTATCTCTGCACCATGCTGTAGCAGGCCTAGGGCCAGATTGCCTTAATGATGAATATGCAAAAAGGCTATTCTTGAGTTTGATATTAGAAATTCAGGTCCTGGCTACATTGGAAGATGATTTCACAAATTCAAGTCAACAACTTGGAATGATTCCAGCAATTGGGGGTGGGGTGGAGGAGGAAGGTATTTTTAGTCCAACTTTACAACTTCAGTGACTAGTTAAGAAAAGAAAGCTTCTCAAACTTCTGGTCCATTGCCACTTAAGATCACACAAACATCCCTCTATCTTCAACACCAGGGAAAGTTGCACTTAGATCTTTTTCAGTCTGTTTAAGCCCTTGATGTGTAACAAGGGCTGATAGTAAGGTTTCTTTGCAAGAAACCTTACGTCTGAATCCATATTTTAAGCCAGGACTTTCCTGGCTTAGTTTTACAGACAAGATTAATCCAATATTTAAAAATGATTTCAAGTAATAGCCACAGTGAGATCCCTTAATCACTAGTGCTGTATACTTTTGGGTGGATGAGATATTCAGCTAGGTAGTCAGCTGAGGATCATAGACTGCAGATGGCCACTCTGACTTGAGCAAGTATTCACAGCAAGACCATACTGAAAGCATAAGCAGTATGAAGTGGAATGATCATCTCTGCATTAAGGTTGTACAAACAACCTTAACTAGTTTAAGTTTGAATTGCAGAACTTTGCAGTTCTGTTAAACTATCAGAAGACATTTGATTCTTCACCAACTGCGCAAGTTAGGTCACTATAATGTTAGTTGCATCCTGTGTTAATGCCACATGAAGTTTGAATCTAGCCTGAGACTTGAGTCTTTTCACCTGTTCTGCTGAAGACTTCAGTGAATTTATACAGGTAGCCTCTATTGATCTGTGGAAGAGGTTCAATTTTGTAGTGTGAGAAGTAGTCAGTACAGACCACCTGGAAGCATAAGAGACTGAACACCCTGAAGTTCAGCAAGGATGCTCAGACTGAAGATAAAGAGCCAGACCAGCCATCCCAAACACATTCTACTCACTTGTTCAATTAAGCAACCATTTTGAGAGCTTTAGGTAAAAATATTTAAAGAGACTTAACTTTCAAGATTTCAGGACTCTGACCCCAAAATGCTCCAAGTTTGAGGTGAATTGAAGAGCAGTTCCATGGCAGGCAGCCATTGAGAAGTTTTATATTAAATGATCTTATTTAAAAGCTGAAGTCCAGGTTAATGGGTAAATAGGCTACAAACGCTGCAGAGCTATAGTAGCAATGCCATCATTCTCAAAGCTGCAGTTTCTCTTTTCAGTCAGGCTTAGTGACTACTCTCCTGGACAGAATATGGATGCAAGTTGAATTGCTAGTGTATAAACATGTGATCAGACTTGGCTACATTAATATCTAATTACGATACTACACAGTTTACTTCTGCCCACCACTAGTCATCAAGTCTCAAGTTCCTCATTTACTCAGACTAGAAGAAATCCTCATTTCTTTACACATTCTAAAGAAATCTTGAGTGTTTGCAAGAGCAGTGCTAATTAAGATTTCCTCCAAAATAGCTTGTTGGAAGGCAAGTGCATGCTTATGTTCTTTGATGAAGGGTTTTCATCAGGACTCTGGAATGAAAGCTACATATGGAACTCAACTGAGGCAAACTTGGATTACAGTTTACATATTGAGACTTAGAGGGAAGGGATCCCACTTCAGATTTGGGTTGTTTTACATCATAAGTGGGTCTAGGAAAGGATTTGGCAGCCAAATGCCTGAATGCTTAGGACAGTATGTAGTCTGCCTGTAAGTATGTAAGTCTTACAAGTGAAGACAAGGTAAATCAGATCACTGCATTTACTTAAAAAAAGTTTCTCAAATATAGTATGAGTACAACATACTAGTTCTCCCTTAAAGTACTGAGGAAGAAGCAGCCATGTTATTTCTAACTAACTAAGGCTACATTTTAGTCACAGGTATTTTTAGTAAAAGTCATGGACAGGTCACGGGCAGTAAACAAAAATTCATGGCCCCATATCAGTCTAACTTTTACGAAAAACATCTGTGACTTGGGGGCTGCCTGGGGGCCCTGTGGGTGCTGGCAGCAGTGCATAGCCTAGGGTCCCCGCTGGTGCTGGGGGCGGTTGGTGGGGCTGGCAGGCTCCCTACCTGGCCCTGTGCTGCACCCATCCCTCCCCCCCCAGCAGCAGAGTTTGGGTGTGGGAGGGGGAGAGGCAGTCTCTGGCGGTGCTTATCTGAGGGGCTCCCCAGAAGTGGTGACATCCCCCTCACTCAGCTCCTAGGCAGAGGTGTGGCCAGGCAGCTCTGTGCAATAGACTACCTCTGCCCGCAGGCACTGCCCCTGCAGCTCCCCTTGGCTGCAGTTTTTGGCCAATGGGAGCTGTGGGGCAGTGCCCCAGACAAAGGCAGTGTGCTGAGCAGCCTGGCCATGCCTCCACCCAGCAGCTGAGTGAGGGGGATGTCATTGTTGCTGCTTCCAGGGAGTTCCCCAGGTAAGCGTCACCCAGAGCCTGCCTCATCCCATCCTGTAACCCAATCTTCTGACCCCTCCTACACCCAAACTCTGCTGCTAGCCGGGGGGGAGGGAGGTGGCACACGAGGGGGCCCAAGACTGCCCCAGCAGTGGCCAGTGCAGAAGTCAGAGTCATGGAATCTGTGACATGAGTTAGAAGTAAGGCTGCAAGTTTGTCACTGAAGTCACAGTGAGCACTCAGTTTGTTTAAAGGCAGTCAAAGACTATCAGGTCAAGCATGATGTGTGAGCAATAGCATGGGAGAGGTCCTCACTTACCACCCACTAAGCAAACCTCCACCCTCATACATTCCTCTATTCAGTATTTCATCTGCTATTTCTAAGATGTTTGTTCTTAGGATAAAGTTACTGGGGTCTTTACTATGCAGCTATCCTGTAGATACTTCTCCCCATCTGTGATTTAAGCAAGCATGTGCCAGATACAGTCCTACAGAAAAGTGCTTGGGCATATCCTTGCCTTGTTCTGGCTGTTGCCATTATCCTCTGCACTAAATGGAGTGGATAATGAACAAGACAGCAGCAGTTCTGTTCCAAAGCCAGGACATAAGCTAGTGTTGTAAGCCACAATGCCAAGTTGTTCTCTGACTGACTTCAGTAAGTGCTAAAGCAAGACTAGTTGTGATCTTGCAGGATGTCAGGAATATGGCTAATTGCCAGGGATCAAGTAGGTTTAATATTTTTGATTACACATTCTAGTCACATTCCCTGGCACTGAATTAGACAAAGGGCCCTAAGATTTTGAAGCATACTTTGCCAGTTCAAGAGATTTAGAGCAGCAGACAAGTCATCTTGGGTCTGCATTTAGAGTGCTTAAGTAATGTTTGGTAATAAGGGTTTGTACTATGCTATGCACATGGAACTCTTTCCAGCAACTGCGTATGTATAGCTGAGTTATCCTAATGACAGTTCTGCCAACAAAGGATGTGCTCCTGGAGGATTTTACAAGCTTCTGTACAGAAGTATTTCAGGAGATACCAGGCAGGTGCCCAATAGTTCTTTACTCTCAGAGAGCTGCACCATTCTTAGATATGCTAAATATTAGGTAGGCAGCCCTATTCTATAGTAAGGATATTTACCTTATAAACAAATAGGTTTGTAAGTAACAAAGTATTAAGCAACATGATCAAGTCAAGAACAGTCATGCCAAGCCACCCTGATTTCCTTCAACAGGGTACTAGAAGGCAGTGGATAGGGAAGCTGTAGATGCGATACCGATTTTATTAAAGCTTCCACAGTCCCTCATGATAGTCTCAATGTAACTAGGGAAGTATAGTCTAGAAAGACAAAGTTACTATAGGGAAGTTGCAAAACCATACTCAAATGATAGCAAACTATTGATATATAACAGGGGGGTATACCAAGTGCAGTCCTGCAGAGGTCTGTCTTGGATCCACTATATTCAATATTGTCATTAATGACTTGGATAATGGAGTGGAGAGCATGCTTATAAAAATCTGAAGAGGACACTGAGCTTGGAGAGGTTATCATCACTTTGGGGAATAAAATTAGAATTCAAATGACCTTGACAAGTCAGAGAATCAGACTGAAATCAACAAGATGAAATTCAATAAAAGCAAGTGGCAAAGAAAAAAATAAATGCACAAATACAAAATGGGGGATAACTGGGTAGCATGAAATACTGCAGAACCAGATCTGGGGTTTATGGTGGACTCACTCAACTTGTGATCAATAATGTGATGCACTTGTGTAAGAGGCTATATCATTCTAGGATTTATTAACCAGAGTGGCATATTAAGACATGGAAAGTAACTGTCCTGTTCTACTGACCACTACAAAGGCCTCAGCTAGAATAGTGCGTCCAGTTCCGGGTGTCCACATTTTTCTTGAAGCACGGCAAACTGGAGACATCCCAGAGAAGAACTATAAAAATTAGAGAAGATTTAGAAAAAACCCTAATCTGTGAGGGAAGCTTAAAAACTAGGTATGTTTTGTCTCAAGAAAACTGAGGGGGGGAATAATGATCAGATAAGTCTTCCAATATGTTAATTGATGTCAAAGAGGATAGTGATAAATTGTTCCCTGTGTCCACTGAAGGTAGAAGTAGTAATTAGCTTAGTCTGCAACAAGGGAGATTTTGGTTAAATACTAGGAAAAAACTTTCTAATTATAAGGATAGTTGTGGAATCCTTATCATTGGAGGTTTTTAACCAGATGGTTAGGCAAACTGTTGGGGATGCTCTAGCTTTACTTGGTCATACTTCAGTGCAGGGGACTGAACTAAATGACCTCTTGAGGTCTCTTTCAGCCCTAAATTTCTAGGATTCTATGTTGGTGGGCAATACTAAAGGTAAGTTCTAATGTGAGCCAGCAAAAATAAAAACCTAGCCAGGCAGATTCATTGAAATTTACCTATCAAGTGTGATGAAAAAATTCCAAGGCAGTCCATAGGTGCTGTGAATTGACAGTAATGAAAACCCATCAGGCAGAGAAATTCTGTAAACGGGCCCTTGTTTGATATAAGTTTTGCAGCAATGATAAAAAGGAACTAATGTGCACAAGACTAGCCATCTGCTATTTCTGAGATACTAAAGTAGTATTTCCTCCATCAGAAATCTTCTATCTGCTTGCAGTCTAGCAAAAGCACGATCCTGTTTCTAGGACAAATTCAAGAGATTAAGTGAAACTTCATATAGGATTATGGCTTTAAATGATTATCAGGGTTGAAAGTGTTTGAGACTCCTAATAACCCTTAACACAGCAACCCTCCATTGTGAAGTCTCCACTGATGAAAATGCAGAAGCAGACCACTTGGTCTTGATACCATGCCTCTATTTCCTTTTCTGATGTAAGGATGTGCTGTAGGAGTTAGAACACGGAAAGGATTATATAAAATTTGACCACTCAACAGCATCTGACATTTAGCCACCCACACATTTTACCCACTGGAAATAGCTTCCCCCCTCCATTTAAACCACAAGAAATGATTTAGGTCCGATTGCTGAGTAAGCAGTCTGAAGATATCCAAATACATGAAGGTCACAGAAGCCTGTCAGATGCTGCTAGTGGCCACCACAGTTATAGCTGACCAAAACAAGCTCTGCTAGCTATTTACTATAATCAAAAGTCAGTGTTCAAACCCAAAACAAAAATACTATATGCAATATTGTTTCCACATCAAGCCCGCCAGGACAGAACAAGCCTTGAACAGGTTTGCTAAAAGACAGAAGTCTCTGAAATACAAGCCTCAGAAGAAACAGTACACAAGACTTATTTGAGTTAGAAATGTATGACTTAGAGTTGTGTAACATATCAAGTCTACTGCATTAATTGACACCGAGCTCAGATGTTCTTTATGCAGTCTTAAAGCCACTGCCTCCCTCCCCAGAGAGAGTCGGTAGCTTCTCGCCTCTAAAATCAGTTTATTTTGAAACAATTAACACTTAGGCAAGAAGCACTGGAACATACTGTAGTGCTACACACCAGTTAAAAGTGCTACATGACATTGCAGATTTTAATGCTACATTTAAATCTTCATATTCAGTAACAGATCACATATGAACAAGATATTGCCTCATTTAGTTTACCCTGAATTGACAGCAATGTCAGCAAGACTCAGTTGATAACCCAGCAGTTCAGAAGCAAATATGGAACTAGAAAAGTCATTTTGAATTAGTGACAAATCTATTATAAGTCTGTATAAATGACTGCAGGTTTCCAGAGCCTAGTTTAGGATCGTTCCCTTAAGAGATTGGTAAACTTCTAACAGTAGTATTAATTCGTTAGCTTTAGGACTCATTCATATAAAAGCTTGGTGAGATGTAATAAAAATATTACTAGTCTTAAAAGCAAGTAATCCCTTTAATCTGTTGACAGGACTAGTTCACAGCCAGGTAGTGCCTAGTACTCTCCCTCACTTCAGCTGTATATGCTCACATCAGGAACAGGTTTCAAGACCCAGTGATTATGTAAAAGTGAACAGCTCAATGCCACAATATCATCTTCCTGCAGTAGGTATCTAACATTCAGAATACTAACATTAGGTATTAACAAGTTACTTGAAGGGTGTTGAGGCATATCTAGTGAACGGAAAAGCAATTAGAGCAGGGGTGGGCAAACTATGGCCTGGGGGCCGAATCCAGCCCCACCAGCTGTTTTATTCTAGCCCTCAAGCTCCCACTGGGGAGCAGGGGTCTGGGGCTTGCCCTCCCTCCAGTGCTTCAGCCAGGGAACAGGGTCAGAGGCTGCACATGCATGCATGTCCCCCCTCCCCTCCCACACACAGGGGGAGCTAGGGGCCTCTGCTGCTGTCTGATTGCATGTGTCAGGTTCCAAATGAGGTGTGTGCTTGACAGGTCAGTTTGTAACTGAGGTTCTACTGTACCACCGCTTGAGGGGGTGGATTTACTAGAGACACAGAACAAAGCCTTCCACCACTGAAGCACTTCAGCAGCATAGGAGCAGTTTTGAGTAGTTTTGGGGCTCAATTCCTTCCAACTCAACAGAACCACCTACTCTTCCAAAATGGGTGTCAATGGTTTAAAGAGATGTGTCACTGGGTTTTGAAATGGAGCAGAAAGCTTGACTGGGTTTGGCTACCAAGCTGTTAAGACCACCACCTTCTGTTTATTCAAATTCTGTGAAATCCTCTTCACCCCACTTCAGCTTCTTTCCCAAGGAAAGATCACATGCCCATCATTTTCCTCCTCCAGCCTTATAAGCCATCCTCTGGCAGATGAGGGTTAGACAGCCATCTAGAGCTACATTATGCAGGAGTCTGACTGTGTGCAGACTTGTTTCTCTATACCCAAGATTGCAGTACACTGGCTTGACATGACTGTCACTGCCGAGCCAGACAACAGCGTTCAAGATTTGGAGATGACCCACTGGCCTACCCTGCCCCGCAGCAGGCAACTTAAGTCTGTGCTCCAACACTTTCTCAGGAATGACTGAAGAGCAATGGCAACCATCTACATCAGTGGTCTCCAACCTTTACACCCAAGATCACTTTTTGAATTTAAGGGCAACCCAGGATCTACCCCACCCCACTCACTCCATCACTTGCTTTCCCCCACCCACACTGGGCTTGGATAGGGGGTGTGGGCTCTGGGCTGGATCTGAGGGGTTTGCAGTGTGTCAAGGGCTCTGGAGTGAGCACGGGGCAGAGATGAGGGGTGCAAGCTCTGGGAGGGAGTTTGGGTGCAGGAGGGGGCAAGGAGCTGGTTTAGGGTGCTGGCCCTGGGAGGGCAGCACTTACCTCTGGCAACTCCTGGTCGGTGGTGTAGCGTGACTGCTGTTAAGGCAGGCTCCCTGCCTAACCCGGCCCCACGCCGCTCCCAGAAGGGGCCAATGTGCCACTGCAGCCCTGGGAAGGTGGGGCAGCACATGGCTCCGCACACTGCCCCTCTCTGCAAGCACCAACCCCACAGCTCCCATTGGGCACAGTGCCCCGTTCCTGGCCAATAGGAGCTGCGGGGTCGGTGATCACAGAGAGGGGCAGTGCGCAGAGGGAGACCCCTGCTCCCATCACCTGCCCAGGGCCCCGCTGGCCACTTCCAGGAGTGGCATGGGGCCGGGGCAGGCAAGGAGCTGGTCTTAGCGGCAGCCCCACTGTGCCGCTGGAGAGTGTGATCGACTAGTTGGTGACCACTGATCTGCATCATAACACTCTACTGCAGAGGATAACATTTATGTGCAGAAGCCCATGAAAGTAGCCAACAGGGGAAACTAAAAGAAGTCTTCTCCTTAATTCAGGGGAGGTAATTATACCCATGAGCACTCAAAAAGGACACCAATGAATTAATAAGGATTTTTCTGTCTACTGCTTGCAAGTGTAGGTCTGACACATTTTGGACTACTTCATACCAAAAGTTCTCCCATCCAGCAAGGCTAATCTTCCACAAGCCTACTGGTACAGCAGAGACCTAGGTGTTTAGCATCCAGATCATGTTGTAGTGTTGGTGACCAAATAAAGAATGAGTTGCTCAGTGTACATTGTGGAAGAGCTGTAACAGATACTTAAGCATTTTTTATTGATTGAATTTAAATTCAGTTGTACAAAGTTGGGGCGTCAGAATTAAATGGCAGCACATGAAATTGAAAAGTTAAAGCTTTGGAACCATTAACAAATTATCATATGCCAAAATATACACAGTCAATATCCTTAAATTGAAGTGGTAAGTTGTCAAGCAGCATCTCACTTTGGACAAAATTCCATTGATTAAAACTTAGGCATTTGTGTACCCAGTGAAATTGATGTTGGCGGGGAGGGATAGCTCAGTGGTTTGAGCATTGGCCCACTAAACTTAGGGTTGTGAGTTCAATCCTTGAGGGGGCCATTTAGGGATCTGGGGCAAAAATTGGGGATTGGTCCTGCTTTGAGCAGGGGGTTGGACTAGATGACCTCCTGAGGTCCCTTCCAACCCTGATATTCTATGTTTATTGACATTTAACGAAAAAATTATGCTTGGAAGGATTAGGTTATCTCCCATCTACAAATGGAAGTATAGAGAGGCTTACTAGTTTCTGCTTGTGTAATGATCTTCATTTTAAAAGAGGTTAATTCAGCTGCCTACTTAAGGAATATCTACATATATTTTGAACTAAGCAAGGATGACTTGTGTCTATTGTAAGTGTCAGACACTGGAGTAAAAAAAATGGCTAGTCATAGCTGGGAAAAGTTGAAGTAGGTAATGCAATGGTTTACATACTATTTGGTCAGTGGCCTTTGCCATATTTACAGTTGTACTTAACAGAACTAAATCTGGACTTTTCAAATACAAGACAGTATTGCGCCAATGTAATCCTCTGTGTATAGAGTACAATGTGACTGGGTGATTGTACAAGCATGTGAAGGATTCGCTGCTTTGAGTTCAGTGGCTGCAGGTGACCAGTGTGGCTTTTTAGATTTTCCCATATATGAAGTGAAAGAAGGTTCCATCTAGCTTTTTATTCTACAAAATGAAGAGAGTTCCTAGAAGGTCACAGTGTGACAGATTTACTTAATGCCATGATTAACAAATCTAATTCATTAGGACTAAAGACCACATACCTCAGAAGAACTTGTTGGTTAACCAAGGTTTACATTTACACTGACATTCAGAATTTGTCAAAGTTTAGTCTGTCAAGTACTAACAGCCAAAGTTAATCCATATCCAAAAGTGATCTTTAGGTTGGATGGAATTTAGTTACTTGTTAAAGCTAACCATAGCTTCATAAGCCTGAAACAACAATTACTAGTAGTCATATGGGCATCTACAACTGACCCTGTACCCACTAACAGCTCTGGGATCACTCACTAAGTCAGAAACTCACTCAAAATGGTCCTCTTTTCTTGGTATCCAGTGGGTTAGCTCATTAGTCAGATTTACAGTAAGTAGTAAATATTTGCCCTGGTCTCCTGAATTGAGACGGCCAGCTATTGTAGATCAGCCACTTACATGCCCCCTCTTTGCAAGGCTTCCATTAGTCAGAAAGGTGGACACCTATTCAGCCATATGGAAACAGCCCCCTTCCCCATTCATAGCAGCATTGTCCTTACAACACATTTGCTAGGAAAGGCCCTCTTGGGAGAGCACCTGCACCAAGCACCCTAGCTGGCTCAGGCCATCCGCATTAGGCTCTTTGCTAAGCACAGTTCTTCCTTACCAGCCCCACACCCTCCCTGCAGTCACGTGATCAGCTGGGGGCTCCTCCACCAGCTGAGAGTCTCCCCAGTGACGTCAGCCTCAGACCCTCAGCGTCTCGCCCCGGAGGCCCCTCCCTCCGGAACCTTCCGAGCGCCCACTGTAGCCCGGATGGAGCAGCTGGGCAGGATGGCGGCAGGAGGCGGAGAAAGCGAACAGCTTCGACAAGGGGGGAGCCGCAGCAGCAAGCCACGGGAACTGCAGGCTCGGCAGGGTCCGCCCCCGCAGTAACGTCCCGAAAGCCCAGTGTACGGGCCACCCCCATACCCGGGGAGCGGCGTCCTGGCTGCCTTGCGGTGGAGCCGCTCCTGCCTCCCCCGACATCCCAAGTGTCAGCTCCCCGGTGGGCGGCGCTGCCCCTAGGCGGTCGCAGAGCGCGGCCAAGGAGCCCCAGCCTGGGGCGAGTCCCCCCTCCAGCCCCAAAGCACTGCCAAACAGCAAGCCCTCTGCCAGCACCCCCCCGTCCAGCAGCTATCACTCCCCCGGTCCCGGGAAGGCGAGTCTCCCCCACAACCCATCGCGGGGTTAACAGAGCCTGCGCCCCCGCCCGAGGGCCGGAAAGAGCCCCCCACTCGCCCCAGGTAAGGGCGCAGGCAAGCAACCATCGCCCCCGGACCGCCGAGGGCTCGGGAAGGAGCCGAGTGTCTCACCACTGAAGACCATGGCGGCGGAGGCGCCCATCACTGCGAAGAAGGAGGCGTACTCGGGAGCGCTGCCCTCGGACATGGCTGGGCGGTGCTGGGCCGCGGTCGGTACTTGCGCGCTGCGGGGAGCGGACTGTCTCCTTCTGCCTCGGGGCTCCGGCTCCTCCTGAGGCAGTGCTCAGCGACAAAACGGCGGAGACCGCGCTGGGACGGGGTCGGGGCGCAAGCCGATCTACGGGGGGGCAGCAGTGGCAGCGCGGGCGCTCGGCTGGGTCCTTACTGATGTGCGCTGTCTGCGGACGCTGCGCTCTAAATACCCAACCTCCGCAGGACAAAATGGCGGTCGCCGACAGGTCACATGACCCGCCAGCCGGAGTTCCCTCCTTCCCCCGCCGCTCGGGGGTCGGACCACTCACAGCCAGGTGGGTTTCACGCCTCACTCATGAACATTCAAACGCCATTCCCCAGCCTACAACACCGTCAAGAACATCATCCCCCGTTACAAACCAAACAGGGTTCCATCTGTCCGTCTCCAAGCGGCGTGAGGGGGGATCTGAATATCATCCTGCCCTTCTTCCATGCGCAGATGGTTTAGTCCACTCCCTACTTCGCTTCCTCCCGGCGCATCGGCCACAGCTGAGCGTGATTCAGCGAACATTAGCATATGGGGCGCGTCCAGCACAGCAAGCACCGCCTCTCTCCGAGCTGTGAGGAGATAAGGCCTGCATGAGTGGCCTGCGGAGCGGGGGCGTTTTTCTTGGGGTTCAGAGAGCGGGGTGAGGGTAATGATCTTCGTAAACCGAGGAAGTGCAGCGCACGGGGCAATTGCCTAGCCCAGCGCCCAGGATTCCCAGGTCTTGGGGACCCAGCCATCCACAGCACGGTGGGTGCCTTGCTGTTGGTGTGCACCCAACCCACTCCAGAGCCCTCCTGGACAGCAGGATGCTCCAGAGGCCTGGGGGTGGGGACTAGAGATGCTGGGCTGATGAGCGTGTAGAAAAGTGGAGTAAACACTGTTATTATTACATGCATAGGTGACAGTCTGCTGGGCACCTTATAGTTGTAAGACCAGCCAGACAGGGTCAGACCAAGTGGCCCATCTAGCCCAGTATCCTGTCTACCGATAGTGGCCAATGCCAGGTGCCCCAGAGGGAATGAACAGAACAGGTAATCATCAAGTGATCCATCCCTTGTCACCCATTCCAAGCTTCTGGCAAACAAGCTGGGGACTGCCCATCCTGGCTAATAGCCGTTGATGGACCTATCCTCCAGTAATTTATCTTGTTCTTTTTTGAATCCTGTTATAGTCTTGGCCTTCACAACATCCTCTGGCAAAGAGTTCCACAGGTTGATGCTGCACTGTATGAAAAAATACTTCCTTTTGTTTGTTTTAAAATTGCTGCCTATTAATTTAATTTGGTGACCCCTAGTTCTTCTGTTATGAGAAGGAGTAAATAACACTTCCTTATTTACTTTCTCCATATCAGTCATGATTTTATAGACCTCTATCATAACCCCCCTTAGTTGTCTCTTTTCCAAGCTGAAAAGTCCCAGTCTTCATGGGCAGTGGGTCGCATAGGCTGGGGGAGGCTCTGTCTCCTCAAACAGCCAGGCGTGGCCCCACCCCCTGCCATGACTGCTCCCCGTGTGTGGCTCTGGTCCTCCAGCTCCAGATCCCATTGCTCCGGCAAGGGCTGGGGAGGTTGGGGCCGTGTACCACGCACCTTCCTGGTGCTCCAGGGCTGGGGCCATGCACCACCTGTGCTCCAGGGCTGGGAAGGCTGGGGCCATGTGCCACCCTCCCTCCTGCGTTCCAGGACTGTGGGGGTTGGGCTGCATACCTTCCCGGTGTTGGGGAGGCTGGGGCCGTGAACTGCCTGCCTTCTTGATGCTGGAGAGTCTGGGGCTGCGCGCTGCCTGCCCTCCTGTGCTCCAGGCTGGGGCCACGTGCTGCCTGCCCTCCTGGCGCTCTTTTGAGGCTGGGGGGCTAGCTGCGGGGCTAGGCCGGTGGCTGCCGGGGGGGCGGAAGGGGCGTAACCTCAGGCAGAAGGGGCAGGGCTGGGGTTAGCCTCCCACCAGCTGGCAGTTCACACGCCACCCATGCCAGTTTTATTAATCTGTCCTATGGAAGCTGTTCCATACCCCTAATCATTTTTATTGCCCTTTTCTGGACCTTTTCCAATTCTAATATATCTTTTTTGAGATATGTATACCATGGATTTATATAGAGATATTTTGATATATATAAAATATCAATATGATATTTTCTGTCTTATTATCTATCCCTTTCCTAATGATTCCCAACATTCTATTCACTTTTCGGACTGCTGTTCCACACTGAGTGGATGTTTTCAGAGAACTATCCACAAGGACTCCAAGATCTCTTTCTTGAGTGGTAACACCTAATTTAGACCCCATCATTTTATATGTATAGTTAGGGTTATGTTTTACAATATGCATTACTTTGCATTTATCAACATTGAATTTCATCTGCCATTTCATTGCCCAGCCACCCAGTGGGTCCAGAGGGAAGCCTGATGAGATTACAGTGCCCATAAGGAGCATGCAGACAAAGGATGAATGGGGGTGGGTGTGCATTACAAGGCTTTGCTGACTTTATTTCTTTTGCTTAAACTGGAACGCCCCCATACTTTCACCCCAGGAGACTCTGCTCTTTCCACCACTACTAGTGAGACTAGATAACACCCCACCCCCATTTCCTCCACCCTTACTACTGAGGCTGGATGGTACCTGCACGCTCCCGAAACCCCTGTGAACTAAGTTGAGTAACTAAGTCACAGTTGACAGAAAGTGGCCACAAGGGAAAGTCCATCTGGACAGGGATCTGGCTGGGCAAATAATACTGTACGTAGATCCTTCAGAACCAGGGACTGACTCTTTTGTGGGACTCCAAGCAAGAGTGGTCCAAGGAAGGAACTGGTTGGAGAGCTTTGTTCTATTATATTCAGGTGCTTATACTGCCCTCATCACTATAATGTTGTTCCCTATTCCCATCCTGCTAGTGGAGTAGGGAGGAGATCGGGCTGATGGGTGCCACTGTTGATGTGGGAAGGAAATGGGAGTTTCTTCTCCCCAAGAAACTCTTGTCTTCACTCCTGACTGGGAATCAGGTATTCTGGGTTGTATTCTTAACTCTGCCACTAACTTTGTATGCAACTCTGACTATGTCACTTAAGCTATGTCCACACTAGCACTTTTGTTGGTAAAATTTTGTCAGCTAGGGGTGTGAAAAAAACACCCCGACCAAGAAAAGTTTCACTGACAAAAGTGCGGGTGTGGACAGCACTGTTAGTGGGAGAGTGTCTCCTTCGGACATAGCTACCATTGCTTGTTGGGGGTGGTTTAATTATGCCAGCGGGAGAGCTTCCCTCCCACCCCTCCAGCATAGAGCAGCTACAAGGGAGACCTTACAGCGATGCAGCTGCGGCGGTCAGCTGCACTGCTGTAAGTTCCATAGTGTAAACATAGCCTTAGCTTCAGTTTCCCTATCCATGAAATAGGGATCATAATACTCATCTGGCATTTAGAAAAAGAGTACTTGTGGCACCTTAGAGACCAACCAATTTATTTGAGCATAAGCTTTCATGATCGATGCATCCGATGAAGTGAGCTGTAGCTCACGAAAGCTCATGCTCAAATAAATTGGTTAGTCTCTAAGGTGCCACAAGTACTCCTTTTCTTTTTGCGAATACAGACTAACACAGCTGCTACTCTGAAGTCTGGCATTTCTGCACAAAAGATACCCTTACCCCCACAGGGCTTCTGAGGTGCTCTCAACTGTCTCTTGGTGGGTATATTCCTTGTTCTGGATCTGTGCCATGATTTTCCCAATGCTACCACTGTTTTCAGCCTGTATTCTCCACTGCTGTGGTAGCACGACTACTGTGTAGCCATCTTTGATTCCCTTTACTTCTGTCCTGACACCTATCTTACAGTGTCCTACATATTTGTGTCTCAGTGTTTTCCGTTCAGGTTTTAGCCAAGACGGAGTCTGGTGGGTTTTAAACATTTTATTATCACATCACTGAAATGCGGTAGGACCCATATTGGGCTAGCTCTTTTGAAAGAAGAGCAGTTCTTCTTTCAAATTGAGAAGTATCATCTTTGTCTGTCATAGTCCTGATGTTCCAAGCAGCAATCTTTAGTACCTTTTTAGTTTTCGACCACATTGAGGATGATCTGCCAGCACGGTAAGCCAGCCAGATTTAATTTGGGCAGGCAATATTTGAGGCACCTTTTCTAGTCCCTTCCCTTAAAAAGGGAGAGCAGTGCAATCCTAAAAAGGGCTGCTCTGTCACCTGGGGTGTTGCCGAGCTTCCTTGCTGCCCTTGGGTCAGGGATGGGAGACCAATGTCCCAGGCCGCCTGTGTGCAGGCTTGTGGCTACGACTGCTAGTAATCATCTTCACCTGTTGCTTTGCCACTTCCCCATTCCCACAGGACTTTTGAAGACAGATGTGCATGAATGACGTGTGCGTGAAGTTGATTAAAATGGGAAAGTCATTGCACTGGGACAATCCCATTCTCCTGGCTGCTGAAGCTTGGCCAGTGACACAAAGGCTGTTACAGCTGGAGGCTTCTTTAGCTGCTGTGGATAGCCATGACTTCTGTAGTGCCCTATCATGCCTTTTGCCCTCCACAATATGTTGCTGCATTGCTTTACAAGCCGTTGGACCAATATATTTTGCCTCGGCTACCAGAATAGTCTTTGTATGCTTGGGAAGGCAATCCCGAAATCACCATCTGTTTCCACACTTCCGGTTACCCTTACATGGTTTAGCCTGCCTGCCAAATCAGTTTAACGGGCTGTGGCCACTGTTGCATACTTACAGCTACTTGGAGCCACAGGTGAGAGCTGGGTGTACAGGGAGGACTGGACCACAGAGGAAAAGAACCACTGAAGTAGTTCAAATCACTCAAAGGTACTACCTCTCCCATACACCCCTACAGTGTAATTAACACATGCACACACTCTCTCAGCCAGGTTGCAGAGTAATTGATGCATGATTTAACAACAATCCTGAATCCCTACAAAATTATACAGCAATACAGTAGAGCCTGAAATATTATTTTATTTCATTGAATCAAAATGCGTGAATGAAGTTTTAAAATTACTCTAATTCTGGTCAGCTTGTAGCTGTTTATCATCATTCATTTCATTTATTAACATTGCACAGTCCATCATATCTCCAGTCCAACCCTTAAATAACAGCATTATAAGAAATCCATAGCTGTCTACCAGTTGTCGTGCTGCTGCTGCCCACCTTTTTGAACCTCACAGTGAAGGTGGGGACAGAACTCAGATCCTCCTGCTCCAAAAATCCAGGCTTCATGATGAATCACTCATAGCTATTAACAGTGTGGGGCCTATAGCACACAGCTGAGCAGCTCTGATTCTGTTCAGTAGCGGGCTGTGATATGCACTCTCACTAACCAGTTCCTTCTGGGCCTGATCTAAAATCCATTTAAATCAATCAAAACAATGGAACTTGGATCAGACCCCATCATAGTATTCTATCTCTCCACTAACAACCATGCAACAAAATGGTTGAAAAATATACAGTAAGGGGAAAGAGACTATATAAGGACACATAACCAAGGGCTACATGGTGCTCTGCCAGAGAACCACACTTAATATGGAAGATAGGTTTCAGAGTATCAGCTGTGTTAGTCTGTATTCGCAAAAAGAAAAGGAGGACTTGTGGCACCTTAGAGACTAACCAATTTATTTGAGCATAAGCTTTCGTGAGCTACGGCTCACTTCATCGGATGCAAGTGAGCTGTATTTCACGAAAGCTTATGCTCAAATAAATTTGTTAGTCTCTAAGGTGCCACAAGTATTCCTTTTCAATATGGAAGATGTTGCAGCCAGCTTCAATTATGTACATACAGCCACAGAGCCTATGGGTTCCAGCATGCAGTGCTGCATCTTAATTTAATCATCCTTTCTCCCAGATCTAGGTGGAGCATTGCATGCTAGGATCTGTAGTTTATTATTAATTGTTATTATTGTTCCCAAAGGTCTCAATTGGGATCTGGACTCCGTTGTACTAGGCCACAAACACATACGTAGACAAGCAGAGCTTAAGGATAATTAACCTGTAGAGTAATTTATCTAGGGAAGTGGTGGATTTTCCATCACATGGGGTCTTTAAATCAAGACTGGGTATCTTTCTAAAACATATGCCCCAGCTCAAACAGTGGTTGTGGTCTTGATTCAGGAATTGCTGGGTGAGGTTCTGTAGCCTGTGTTCTGCAGGAGGTCAGGCTAGATGATCAGAGCAGTCCTCCTGAACTTAAAATCTATGAATCTTATAGTCTAATTAGAAATGAGGCACAAAAAGTGAGCGTGGCAAACAAAAGGAGGGCAGGGATGTGGGTGGTGGAGATAGGAAGATGCAATCACAAAGGTTGGGTATGTGCACAACTCCATATTTCCCAATCATCTGAAAGTTGAAAATATATCAATAAAATTGGCTCTTCCAGACTGTTGCATTACTTGAACATCCTTCATTGGCTGATCTCATGTAGGCATCATGGAGAGGGTAGTGCTGAAAGAGGGGAGGGGAGAGGCCTTACAAATTCATTCAGGAAATGTGTTTCATATATAAGGAGCATTTTGGAAGAAAGCACAGAGACAGTTAAGGGATAAGCAGGCAAATGTGTGTACAAGGCTGGCATTCTTAGTGGCACAAAGGGCATGTAGTCAATGCAACAAGAACCAAGAAGGGATGAGTAGGGACCAACAGAATTGTGAAGGGTCTTCAGTTTGATGCAGATGGGAAACCAATGGAAAGTGTCAAAGATGGGGTCACATTGGAGCAAAAGACTGTGAAGATGACCTTAGCAGTTGCATTTTGAATGGATGGGGGATGGGACAGTGTGTGTGTAAGGGAGGCCAGAGAGGATGAGGTTGCAATAGTCAAGATGGGAGACGCTGAGGATATGGACTAGAGTTTTTGTGGTGTGGATAGAAAGAAGAAGCTACATTTTTTAAATTTGTGTAGGATGCTGCGGAAAGCTTTGGACATAGACTGGAAGTGTGGGCCAAGGGAGAGGGAGGCCTCGTCAAACATGATTCCCTAGGTTAAGAGCCTGAGTGACCAGGAAGTGTTGTCAATGGTGAAGTAAGCATGCAGGGAGAGGGGCTTCAGGAGAACAGATAAAGAGTTCAGGTCTGGCCATGATAAGTTTAAATTGCCGGTGAGGCATCCAGGAGGTGTCAGAGAAACAGGCTAAGATATGGAGTTGGATGGCGGAAGATAGGTCATGAGTGGAAAGGTGGATTTCCAAGTCATCAGCATAAAAACAGCATATAAAGCTGTGTGAGTGGATGAGATCTCCAAAGAGAGGATGTATAGCAAGAAGAGCAGACCGCCAGGGATGAAGCCCTGTGGGCTACACAGAGCATGGGAGAGGAGTGTGTGATGGGTTGGATCACAGAAACCCCCTTGGGGCTGCCAACTGATGTGCCAAGACTACTTCTGTCCCTGATTTCCCTGCCAGCTTGGGACTCCAGAGCCCTGCCTGGCCGTGCCAGACACACTTGCCGGCCACAAACACAGACCCAGGTCTGAACCACGTCCCACAATCTGCAAGCTTAATTAAAAGCAGCTTAAGAAGTGTTCCTGTCTTTAACACTCAGATGCCCAACTCCCAATGGGGTCCAAACCCCAAATAAATCCATTTTACCCTGTATAAAGTTTACCCAGGGTAAACTCATAAATTGTTCACCGTCTATAACACTGATAGAAACATATGCACAGCTGCTTCTCCCCCCCGGTATAAATACATACTCTGGGTTAATTAATAGGTAAAAACTGATTTTATTAAATACAGAAAGTAGGATTTAAGTGGTTCCAAGTAATAGCAGACAGAACAAAGTGAATTACCGAGCAAAATAAAATAGAACATGCAAGTCTATGCCTAATATAGTAAGAGAACCCAATACAGATAAAACCTCACCCTCAGAGTTGTTCCAGTAAGCTTCCTTTTACAGACTAGTCTCCTTCTAGTCTGGGTCCAGCAATCACTCACACTCCCTGTGGCTACTATCCTTTGTTCCAGTTTCTTTCAGATATCCTTTGGGGTGGAGCTGCTATCTCTTGGGCCAGCTGAAGACAAAATGGAGGGGTCTCCCATGGGCTTAAATAGACTTTTTCTTGTGGGTGGAGACCCTTTCCTCTCTCCTATGCAAAGTCCAGCTCCAAGATGGAGTTTTGGAGTCACATGAGCAAGTCATATGTCCATGCATGACTCAGTTTTTACAGGCAGCAGCCATTGCTCACATGCTATCTTGAATGTCTCCAGGAAGACTTCTTATGGGGATTGGAGCCTTCCAAGATCCATTGTTCGTTAAGTGTTTCTTGATTGGGCACTTAATTTGCACATTCCTTTCTCAAGAAGCTGACCAAATGCTTTACTAAGGCTACTTAAAAATCAAGCAAGTACACAGCCAATATTCATAACTTTGAATACAAAAATAATACATGCATACAAATAGGAGGAATGTATTCAGTAGATCATAACCTTTACAGAGATATGTTACATGGCATATGTAGCATCAAACATATTCCAGTTATGTCATATGTACATTAATATGCATATTTCCATAAAGCCTTATGGGGTGCAACGTCACAGAGTGGACCCACTAAAAGATTCAGAGGGAACAGCCACAGAGGTAGGAGGAGAACCAAAAGGGCAGCACCACGAAAGCTGATGGAAGGCAAGATTTTGAGGAGAGTTTGTGGATAGTGTCAAAAGCAGCTGAGGAGTCTAGGCGTATGGTGTAGAGACTGAGATTTGGCTATAAGCAGGTCTCCAGAGACCCTGGAAAAAGCAATTTTGATGGAGTGAGGAGGGCAGTGGGTGCATGCAGGGTTCTGAGGTGAAGCGGGAGAGGGAGATAGGGTGGTATCTGGACAGGTAGATGGGATCAAGGGTGGGTTTGGTGAGGATAGAGAGGCCAGAGTGTGTTTGTGCTGTGAGGAGAAGGAAACAGAAGGTTTGGCTGTTTGGGCTCCAAAAGGCTGTATTTGGCCCATGGCCTGTATTTAGGAGGTCAAAGAGATGATGAGGGATTGGGGTTCCTGCCTGGTGTCTTAGCCCTGTGGATATGAGTAGTGGCTAATCCATTGGCTGCTCCTCCACTGCTTTCCAGACAAACTGCCAAGTTATTATTGCAAGTTCTAACAGCGTGGACATCAGCATGGTTCTGTCCCATCAAGGCATTGCCATGCTCTAGCTGCCCCAGAAAAAGGTAACACAGAGCAAAGCTTCATGGAGTACATGGGATGTAGAGTCTCCTCAGAACTGCAGCAGTGGTGAGAGAAAACTGCAGGGAGACAGACGGGGGAGTAGAAGGGAATGGGGACCAGGTTTAGAGCCCTCCCAAAACAGGGGCTCATTTAGAGCCCTCCCAAAACAGAGCTTGCAGGTGGAGAGGTTAGGGGTTCACCATGGTCAGATTTGCCCTTGTGTAAACTCCAGAAAACCACTTCCTAACTGTAATCAAACTGTAATCAAAGCAAATGGGAGGTGTCCATTCTGAACTCATTTTTCCAGGAATTAAGCTGAAGGGGAAGAGGCGATTTGGGAGGCAGTAATATAAGCAGTGATTCTGCCATTTCAATTCTTGGATTGTGAGGCAAGAACAAATTCCAGCCACACCATTAATGAAGGCACCTGTTACCATTGCAGTGTGGCATGGGTGTGGATTGATTCTGGAAGAGGTTCTCGACTGCACAGTTGCCCTTGTTTTATTCATTGTTCACCATTGGTGATGCACATTCCTTGAGACAAGGACTCCTGTGGAGTCCTGCCGTGTTCCCTACATATTTACAACATTTTTCAGCTAAGGCCCAGATTCAGAAAAGCATGCCCGTATGTGCTTAAGTCCAGTGGGAAGTGCTTAAAGTTAAGGATGTGCTCAAGTGCCTTGTTGCCTTGAGGCCTTAGTTAGTCACACCAAATCTTACTACAAAGTGTTCATATATTATACTAATGCTACAGTGTGATTTTCAAAGGCTCCACAGTCAATATCAAATGCAAACCAGCACTCAAGGAACTTCTCACTGGGGTTATTTTCCTGCCAAATTTCAGCTTTCCACCCCAGCTGATCTGGTGCATGAGCTGTTTTTACATGTCACAACTGACACTTTTATAATGGGAAAACTACTCTGTTTTTTTCACAGGGACTTCGGAGAGTTGGGCTGAGTTCCCTACTCTACCATACACTCTCTCTGTGATTTTGTGCTAGTCACTTCATATCTCTGGGTTTCAGTTCCCCTGCTGTAAAATGGGGATAATAGTTAGAGCCAGTCAGGACTGTACAGACTAAATATTTTTTCATCAGAAAATGCAGATTTCTTGAAACAGAAATATTTTGTGGGAAAAGGTTGGGTCAGACACATTTTTTGATGGACAATTTTTGATTCTCCCCCCACCCCAATTGTCAAAATGATTTATTTTGACATTTTTAGAATGAAAAAATTCTGGTTTTCCATTTGAAATGACTTTTCATTTGGACATTTAAAGCCACTTATAGTAAAAATAAAAATAAATGTTTTGATTGCCCTGAATCAAATGTTTTTGGATTTTTGGCTCAGTAATATTTTTGAGATTTGTAATTTTTGTCCCAGTTTGGGACAGAAAAAACCCCTTTGAAATCTTGAAAATTTTCATGTGACAGGAAAACCATTTCCTGCCAAGCTTTAATAGTAATATTTTCTTCTTTCACCCTTTATCTGTCTTGTCCTTTCAGATCGTGCGCTCTCTGTCTCTCGCTATGTGTATGAACAGTGCCCAGTCCAATGGGACTCTGAGGTGCCTCTAGGCAATACTGTAATAAATAAATAAATACAAATAATAGTTTAACCACTTTCCCAAAAGCTTCATCCTCAAGCAGAGACCAAGTCTGGCTAACTTCAGCCTTAGAGGCAAAAGTTTCTGAAAATCTAGTCCAATAAAAGACAGGTTTCAGAGTAGCAGCCGTGTTAGTCTGTATTCGCAAAAAGGAAAGAAGTACTTGTGGCACCTTAGAGACTAACCAATTTATTTGAGCATAAGCTTTCGTGAGCTACAGCTCACTTCATCGGATGCTTATGCTCAAATAAATTGGTTAGTCTCTAAGGTGCCACAAGTACTCCTTTTCTTTTTCCAATAAAAGAGGGGACTAGAATGAAAATGGTTATGCAAATTTAGCTACAGCAGTCATGGTTGCTAGCACAATAATAAAACACTCTGTTATAAGGCCTGCACTGAGCCTGAGAAATTCTCTTTATTTTCAGCTCCAGTCACTATCCTGCATTTAATATTCCTAGTAACAGAGGCCACTCTTGGAACTTGTAGTGACTGCGTAATTACATTCCCTGGCTGATCTTTGCAAAGATTCTGTAAGCAACCCAAGTGGGAGAGGGAATGAGACTAGAAAGAATGAGGAAGGAAGCTCTGGGGCATGTGCGTGAAATGAAAAGCACAGAAGATTTCTTATATTACAGATTTGGCTATGTCGTTCTGGGCTTTGACTGTGTTCATACACATGGGAAGAACCCAGCACCAGGTGTGTGCAGAATAGACAGCAGCTGGAGACAGTATGGTCTAATAGAAAGCACACTGGATTAGGACTCAGTTCTATTTGCTCTGCCACTGATCTTCTGGGTGACCTTGGGCAAGTCTCTTTCCCATCCCACCTTTTGTCTGTTTTGTCTATTTAGAGTGTAATCTCTTTGGGACAAGGGCTGCTTCTCACTCTATGCTGTATCATGCTTAGCACAAGGGGGCCCTGATATCAGTTTTTTGGAGGGCCCTCTAGGTGCTGTTGTAATACAATAAATAGTAAGGATCCAGAAGTGAGTTCTCTTGCAGAATGGAGACCAGAAAGGAGGATAGTGATACCATGGGCCATTTTGCTCTGGTGGTATGGACCCTCCTCTCACCAGTATCCACAGCTAGGTTGTCCTCTACCATGGCAGGTCTCAATCTGAAGACTGGTTCAACTGTTACCCACACAGGATATCATTTACCTCCATTCCTCTTCTACCAAATGGGGCACAATTGTCATGGAGGTGAGGGAAGAGACACACAAACATGCAGTGAAGGAGAGTAATGCTAACTGCACCCTATCATCCACACACAACATGGTGTGCAGGCTGCATTGCATATGGTAAGCACTCCTGCTCCAGGGGCCAATGTGAAAGTACTTGAAGTGCTACTCATTTATGGCTGCTTCCCAGGCTACAGTGGGTATGGCGCGTGGCAGGAGGGCATAGGCCATGTCAGCATGGAGTTTGCACTGATGAGAGAGGTCCCCTGTCTGGCTATCTGTGAGCTGATTGACTATCAGTGCAGGCATCACATTAAGCCCAGTTTAAGATGGTGGGGCACAGGACTATAGAGGCATAGGAGAGATGGCCAGCTTGCAATGGGTGCCAATGAACCTGGTAGCCACATGAGACCATAATCATGGGGTTACTGTTAGAAAAGACTTATTTATTAATGATTTTTATTATTATGGTAGCTCCTGGAGGCTCCAGCTGAGATTTCTGGGTGAGAGACAGTGCTTGCCCTGAACAGCTTACTAGCTAAATAGGCAAAACAGACACAGGATGAGGTGGAAACAGGCAGAGAGTTGGTGTGACTTGCCTTTGATCACACAGCAGGTCAGTAGCAGAATGAATGGGTGAAGGCCCTAGACATGAAGCTCCAATTTCACACATGCCACAAATATTTCTCTGCCAATGTTAGTGTACAGGTCACAAGTTAAACCAGTTTCTCTGGGTATGAGCCACTGTTCTTTCTGAAAACTGGTCTGGATGTGAGTAAAGGAGAGATCCTGTCTCTCTGACAGCAAAGTGTTCATGTGTGTGCACGTGTGCGCGCAGGGAGAGTGACTAACTTTTTCCTCTTTCAAAGTTCTGACCCAGTGTAATAGTGGGGAAAGGTGCTAGCCTATTTAATTCCTGAAGCAAGAGAAGGCCTGTCTGCTCAGATGAGAGAGGACCCACATAGCCCAGGACTTAAGTGATTACAGGGGCCAAAGAATGAAAAAACGGGGACGGTGCCTGTTACTGGGTCCCTGGGTGCAGCCTCGACTGTGGGACTGCTGAGCCTTCTGTCCCACCAACCTGGGCTGCCTCTCACATGGTAATGCTGATGTCAAGCTACAAACCTCTGGTGTGTACTGCACTTACAGAGACATCCACAGGCAGGGACACACCCAACTGTGTTCCATGAACTATCTCCTAGCCACTCATGAACCATCCATAGGGAGGCTCCAGCCAATTCCCCCCAGCTCCAGCACTACACCGCAGAATTGTACCCTCTTACACTGCTCCAGGCTCCCCTGGGCAGTGCAAGTTCATTAGTTTGTCACTCCTTCAGTGTGGAGTAGACACACGTTAGCCTTTGTAAACTGAGCTGAGATTTCCCAAGCACTTCAACCAAAACACACTGTTTTAGGTAAAATATAAATCAGGTTCAGTAATTAGAGACAGATAGATTTTAAGTGATAAGTGACAGGCATAAAGGTCAGAGTTAGTTACCTTAAGAAAACAAAAAGTAAACACACAGTCTAAGTTCTACAAGCTAAGCAGGATTTGAATTAAACAGTGTCTCACTCTGACAGATGGCACAAGCAGGTTACAGTTCCTCAGTGCACAGACTGGAATTCCTTTGCAGCCTGGGACCAATCTCCCCAGATCCAAGTCTTTGTACAGACAATCTTCCAGGTGTTGAGATGGCGGGGTAATGGGGAGGAAGGAGAGAGGCCAAGTGATGATGTCATTTCCCCTCTTTTATACTTTCTTCCAGCTTGCTGGAAAGATCCTCCTTGCTATGACATGGAGCTCAGGCAGCCTCCATTGGACAGACAGTTGGGACTGTGGATTCCCTTTTAATGGGCCATCAGCACATGTCTGGTTGGCCCTTTGTTGCCACTAAAAGGCTGGCTGTGGGCATCTCCCAACCTCACAGCATATGTCAGTAACACCCACATAGCAATACCTCATAACTCCACATAGTGGGACCAGACAGCAAATGTGAAAAATCGAGACGGGGGTGGGGGGTAATAGGAGCCTATATAAGAAAAAGACCCAAAAATCGGGACTGTTCCTATAAAATGGGGACATCTGGTCACCCTAACTCCACATATGATGACAGCACATACAATCCAACAGGATATTACTGTTCAACAGATCAAGACTTTTAAAATAATACCTCACAAGGCATGCATTGTACAACACATATAATAAAATAATAATAATATCATAGTGGGAAATACAGGGGTTCCAGGGTGCTACTTTGAGGTACAGAGTGTCACAGTGCCATATTGCCAGTCCTGGAGACTGAAGGCCTCTTTCTAGCTACAGAACAGGTACGGTATGGGCAGCAGCAGTGCAAGCTTCTCCCCTAGAGGGATCATGTTAAGGGGGTGAAAAGATATCCCAGTCTCCACTCCATACTCTCCTGGGTTCCTCCATACTCTCCTTGGTAGCATGCTTGTAATAAGATTTTCTTTTCTGTGATGTGGACATGTATCCAATGGGAATGGGAGTGATGTAATTAAGTTCATTTCACAGAGGCCACTGAAAAGCACAAGATGGCAGTGACCAAAGGCTCTTGTCTCAGAAGAGGAGGTGAGGTGAAGAAGTGACTATATGTGAATGGTGATTAATGGGAAAGGGCACAGAAATCTTTGCACAATAACTTTCGTAATCCCCCAAAAGCTTAATCTCTGATTCCTCTTTGCTTGTGTCTCAAGAGTATGGAGATGATTGCAGCAGCTTACTGCAGCCAGCTGTTCCAACTGTCAGGGTGAAGCAGCACACGCAGTGCTTAATTTGTGCAGGGGATGAGCCCCGACTCCTCTAGGTTTAGTAGTTCAGAGCCCCAGCACCTCTTGGCTTGCTGCATCAGTTATCAATGTAAAAAAAATTGCTTGAGCCCCAGCACCTAATTGCTTGATCCCTGACCTCTTTCGTTGCACTGAGCACATGAGACTGTTAATATTCATGCTATTAAGGGATTTTCCAAAGTCTGGAGAAATAAGGAAACAGCTAAGAAATGTTTTCATTGTGCTTAACACTATACAAAAGAGGTTAATTGTGAGTAAGCTAACATATTAATCACTGAAAGCAAAACAAAGCATAGCACTTCACTTTGCAAAGCTCATACTATCTCCAGGGAAGTCAGGAATATTATTTATAGCTGGATCCAGTTGTATAAATTGCTTGGAGCTAGACAGAAAAAATACAATCTTTAGCTGGAATCATAGTATAGGAGGGCTCTTAAGGTATCACGTCCCCCCTTTCAGTGATTAAAGAGAACCCAGATTCACAGGGCCAAATTCTGTCCTATTTATACCCTGGCCATAGGTCTAACTCTAATCTCATTTATGTAAATCAGGAGTGACTCCACTGAAGTCAATAGATATACACTGAGGTCAGAATCAGATCCATCAACTTTAGTTACAGGGCCAGTTCCTCAGCAGCTGTAAATCAGTTTAACTCCACTGACATACAGAGAACTGCGCTGATTTCCACCAGCTGAGGATCTGACCTTCCCAGGCTGGATTATACATTAGTTTCCTTTGTCTTCCCTCTCTCCAGGAAGATACAAACATTCCCCATCTTTGTTTGTCCCTTGGGCCAAATCCTGGGTCCAGCCATGGCCTGAGGAAATGGACTGTGTCCTACAGGACTCAGCAGGGCTCTGTGGATGGAATCTTCTCCACAGGCTACTAAGAGCCCTCTAGCTCCTGGGCTTTCACCTCCATGGAGGAGAATGGCTGGTGAAGCCCACTGCTGAGGTGCAGGGAGAGCCATGGAGCACATCACGCAGGGGCTACAGACCACTGGCCTCACTCCCTGTCCCTGGCAAAACAGAGCCACATTGATCCATGCTGGTCAGGGCCCTGCACTGCCAGGGCTGGAGGGCATGGGTAGGATTAGCCCCATTCCACTTCCAATATGGTTTACTTTACTGCCTTTACCTGTGCCGAAACCCAAATGCTGAGCAACCCAGAGGCCACACTGGCAGCTTGCCAGGAAGGACAGGCATGCATGTCATTTGCATGTAATAGAGCAGATTGAAACCATCTTCCTGTCTTAGCCTCAGCCCTGGGAGATGAAAGGTCTCATCAGCATGCAGCATTCCTGGCCTGGACATGCCGATCCAGATGGAGCACTGTATGCTGTGACCCTGTAGGGCTGGGTTTTCAAAAGCGTTCACTGTTGGCTTAACTCCACTCCCATTGGAGTCAGTGGTAAAACTCCCATTGACGTCAATGGAGCAGGGTTAGGTCAACACTACAGGAGCTGGGTTAGGCTGAGTGCCTTGGAAAATCCCACCTAAGAGTATGTCTACACTGCAATAATAGACCTATGGCACAGACGCAGCTGGCTTGGGTCAGCTGACTTGGGTTCGGGCTGCCGGGCTATAAAATCGCAGTGTAGAGGTTCAGGCTCAGGCTGGAGCCTGGGCTCTTACTCTGAGACCCTCCCACCACACGGGGTGTCAGAGCCTGTGCTCCAGCCCCAGTCTGAACATCTATACTGCACATTTTCGCACCCCAGCCTGAGCCCCGTGAGCACAAGCCAGCTGTCCCAGGCTCTGAGGCTTGGTGCCGCAGATCTTTTATTGCAATGTAGATGTACCCTTGATCTCCGTTGGCTGCAGCTCTACTTGAAGAAGGAATGTGGTGGTATTATGGAGCTCCATGAGCCACCCCAAAGTAAGCAAGGTTTCCTTGCCTATTCCTGCATCCACTGAAAGCAATGGGAACTTGGCCATTTACGTCAGCGGGTACATGACAGGGCCCTTTGTAGCAGCAGGCCAAGTCCTAATGTGTTGCTTCTTTGAAGTATCCACCATCCATGGCTGTCAGGGTTTGTAGGACCAAGGCCAGAAATTGGTTAATCCTGGGGCTGGCATTTTTCCCTGTATAAAGGAACTTTAGTGACCTGAGTACTAACACAGCCCTCTGTTATGTGTACATACTCTATGATGTGTGCACACTGGAAATGTGTGTGTATGATATAACTAGGGTGGAATGTAAGTCTCTGGGTTAGAACTGATAGAAAAAAGAACAGGAGGACTTGTGGCACCTTAGAGACTAACAAATTTATTTGAGCATAAGCTTTTGTGGGCTACAGCCCACTTCATCAGATGCATAGAATGGAACATATAGTAAGAAGATATATATACATACAGAGAACATGAAAAGGTGGAAGTTGCCATACCAACTCTAAGAGGCTAATTAATTAAGATGAGCTATTATCAGCAGGGGAGAAAAAAACTTTTGTAGTGATAATCAAGATGGCCCATTTCAGACAGTTGACAAGAAGGTGTGAGGATACTTAACCTGGGGAAATAGATTCAATTTGTGTAATGACCCAAAAAGAAAAGGAGTACTTGTGGCATCTTAGAGACTAACAAATTTATTTGAGCATAAGCTTTTGTGAGCTACAACTCACTTGCATCCGATGAAGTGAGCTGTAGCTCACGAAAGCTTATGCTCATATAAATTTGTTAGTCTCTAAGGTGCCACAAGTACTCCTTTTCTTTTTGCGAATACAGACTAACACGGCTGCTACTCTGAAACCTGTAATGACCCAGCCACTCCCAGTCTCTATTCAAACCCAAGTTAATGGTATCTAGTTTGCAAATTAATTCCAGTTCAGCAGTTACACAATTACACTTGTTAGTGAGGGGGAAGGGACCCCGTGTAAAACTATTTTCTTCCTCTTAACAAAAAAAGACAATGGAATTCAAGATGATGGTGCAACATCAAGGGTGAGCATTTAAACAGCTGGAAGACAGAGAATCCAAAATTATAGTTCCCACAGCAACTGTAACTCAGCTAAATTGCAGCTTGAGGCATATATTTAACAGCATTTGTGCTGAATATGCACAAGGTAAGGGGGTGATGAACTACGTTTGCTCTGGGGACTATAACTTTAATTTTCTGGCTTTGTGCATTTAATTGCATTAACACAGATGTGTGTGTGTGTGTGTGTATTGCCATATTAAATGTGGAGTGGAGAGCAAATGCAGCCACAAACACACCCATCTCACTAGCAACAGCACAGTGATCCTCAGATGACAGCAGTTTAACAGCTCTGTCACTGAATATGAAAAGCCATCCATCTGATAGTGATGGATTTACAGTGGTTGCTGGGGAAAAAACAGAAGCAGAAATCTGTGCTCTCCATCAGCCAGACATGCAGAAGTAGGAAGAAAAGGGTCCATGAAGGAGGCTGGATGAAATGTGATGCTGCTACTCCTGGCAGAGTAAAATAAAATTCATGTATTCCCAATTTTGTGAATGGTGTGGCCAGTGAGCAAGCCAACCCCATTTAGGGACCAGCTCGCAATATCACAACGAGAAGAAAAGTGTAGAGCCCTGCCCAGTGACCACCAGCAATTAGTGCATGTGTTCAAAATAAATGATTGGGAAGAAGACAGGCATTTACTGCTAAGATCAGGAAGGAAAACATCCTTACTCGGCCCAAAGGGCTCTTGTTTTGATTCACAGAGGCAACTGTGTGTGTGATAGTCCAGGATTTTGTACACGATCCCGGGCACAGGCTGCTCCCCTGCAAGTGTGATTGTTAAAGGGCATTTAAAGGTTATCAGTTCCTTCACTAATGCAAGGAATCAACGGCAGGGAGAGGAGAGGACAATGGGATAGGCTGGGTACAGATGGGATTTCTGGCAGACACAGGCTCCAGGTGCACCCAGGCCTTTTGTGGAGTTTTATTTTTAAATGACCCTGCAGCAGCCAAAGAAATGTGCATATTTATCATAATTGAGAGCTCATGTCTATTGGCTCTTTCCACGAAATGGGCAGGCGTGACAAACACTTACTTTTTTCTTCTAGTAAATAGGATCATAGAGTGAGGCAGACTGTGGGCTAGTGCACTCAGCAGGGGGCTGAGAGTCAGGAGTCCTAGGGTGTATTCTGCCACTGACTTGCTGTATGTCCTTAGGCAAGTTTCTCCATCTGTAAAATGGGGTTCATTTTGGCTACCCCGCTGGGTAAAGTGGATGCATCAGCTATTAAACCAGTCTTATGAAGTAAGGGTGGCAGTGCCGTACCAGGCCATCCTTGCTTCTGCACTGCTGCTGGTGGTGGCTCTGCCTTCAGAGCCGGGCTCCCGGCCAGCAGCCACCACACTCCAGCCACCCAGCTCTGAAGGCAGCACCACTACCAGCAGCAGCGCAGAAATAAGGGTAGCAGTACCACAACCCCTGCCTACAATAACCTTGCATCCTCCACCCCCCCCCCCAATTTCTTTTTGGGTCAGGACCCCCTACAATTACAACAGCATGAATTTTCAGATTTAAATAGCTGATATCATGATATTTATTATTTTAAAAATCCTATGATCGTGAAATTGACCAAAATGGACTGTGAATTTGGTAGGACCCTACCTATGATCATAGCCAAAAGAGCTATGATTTTTCTTAGATAGTGGGGTGTATTACTTGCCTGTCTGAGTATCTATATTTGTAGCAAACCCTTATTACACTGAAGAATTTTTGAAAGATTTTTCCCCTCCTCCATATCCCTCTGGTCTTATTGGATAGAATGATTTTGGTCCCAGAGAGCTTTGAAGGACTGTGGAATGGTGGGTGGGGAAGAAGAGACAGTCCATGGTGGTGTTTCTATAGTCAGTGCCAGAAGACCTGCCTAGGCACGTGGGTGTGTGTCATAAAAATAAAGGGAAGGGTAACCACCTTTCTGTATACAGTGCTATAAAATTCCACCTGGCCAGAGGCAAAACCCTTTCACCTGTAAAGGGTTAAGAAGCTAAAATAACCTCGCTGCACCTGACCAAAATGACCAATGAGGAGACAAGATACTTTAAAATTGGGAGGGGGGGAACAAAGGGTTTGTCTGTTTATGTGATGCTTTTGCCGGGAACAGATCAGGAATGCAGTCTCAGAATTTTGTTAGTTAGTAAGTAATCTAGCTAGAAATGCGTTAGATTTCCTTTTGTTTAATGGCTGGTAAAATAAGCTGTGCTGGATGGAATGTATATTCCTGTTTTTGTGTCTTTTTTGTAACTTAAGGTTTTGCCTAGAGGGATTCTCTGTGTTTTGAATCTGATTACCCTGTAAGGTATTTACCATCCTGATTTTACAGAGGTGATTCTTTTACCTTTTCTTTAATTAAAATTCTTCTTTTAAGAACCTGATTGATTTTTCATTGTTCTTAAGATCCAAGGGTTTGGGTCTGTGTTCACCTGTACAAATTGGTGAGGATTTTTATCAAGCCTTCCCCAGGAAAGGGGGTATAGGGCTTGGGGGGATATTTTGGAGGAAGACTTCTCCATGTGGGCTCTTTCCCTGTTCTTTGTTTAACACGCTTGGTTGTGGCAGCATACGGTTCAAGGACAAGGCAAAGTTTGTACCTTGGGGAAGTTTTTAGTCTCAGCTGGTAAAAATAAGCTTAGGGGGGTCTTTCATGTGGGTCCCCACATCAGTACCCTAGAGTTCAGAGTGGGGCAGGAACCTTGACAGGGTGGCAGAGAGAAGCCCACAGCTACCCCATGGACTTGCCCAACTATTCATCCTGTTCAATTTCCCTCACATAGAGGACAAATGATACTTATGCTGATCCTTGTGCTTGGCAAGGAAGAGGCTCTGGCTTAGAAAAGCCCATTGCTGAAATTAGATGAGGTGGACTGGGAGGGAATTCTTTGATACCATTACACAGTATATATTAAATAACAGGCAAGTTTGTATCAGAGTTAGAAGAAGAGCCTGTCCCTTGGGACTCAGAGAAGGGTGCATGAGTTAACTAAAAATAGGGTTACCATACATCCAGGTTTTCCCAGACACAGCTGTTTTTTGATCCTCTGCCCTCGGTCCGGACGGATTTTTCAGATACCAGGCAATGTCTGGAATTTTTGCAGAGCAGTCGTTGCAGCTCAGAAAAAGCTTCAACTGGTCCATTTCCGCATCCGCAGCTGATTGGTCCAGTCCCCTACAGCCACAGCTGCTGGATGCTGCCCACCCAGGCCCCGGCTCCCAGCCCTGAGGCGCGGGGTCTCGCATGGAGGCACTGACTGATGGCTGTTGTTGTGTACTGGGTTTGCACCAGTCGCCCTGCCACTGTGACAGTGAGAGACACTGCCCACCTCACCTTCAGGGAGTACCCCTGCTTCAGGTATCCCCTCCAGCATCCCTCATATATTCCTCCCAGTATGCACACTCCTCCAGCAGCCCCCAGGTACTCCCTGCAGCATCCCCAACTGTACCCCACTCCAGCTCCCCCCTCCAGCAGTGTCCTCTTTTTGGGAACCTAAAATATGGTAACCCTAAAAACAACAGAGTCAGAGGAATACATAAACTGCAGAAGCTCCATTGACATCAATGGAGTGAAGCCAGTTTACACCAGCGGAGGATCTGGCCCATATCCTGACTGTGGTGAGAGGAAGGCACAGTTGGCAATCTTGGATTCAACTCCCCACTCTTCTCAGCAAGCACATCCCGTAAATACTGTACATCCAGCAAGGTCACTTCCTCCTTCCTGTGCCCCATGCACAGCCTCTTGGAAAGCACATGACTCTAGAGTCATGGGTTGAGGTTAGAAAGGCAATTTTTCCTCTAGGGGAACCACATATTCCTCTGAGGATGGAGACTTCAGAATCTCAGATCATTGGTGATTGTCACTCAGGGAACCACACCTTAATTAGCCTAAGGCTTATATATCTCCTCTCGACCACTCTCCCACCTAGTTTTGGCCCTTTGACTCCCACGCCTCACGGGGAGTCTGTTCCTTTCCCTGCTGTCCCACCCTTGTCTTCCCCTGCCCTCTCATCATCGCCCTCGTCCTCTGGCTCTGACCTGGCCAGCTAGCCCCCTTCTTTGGGGAGCTTGGAGCTTGTATGAGGGAGGCGCTGTAAGCAGGGAGCGCGGGCCCAGCCTCTTGTTTGTGAGGGGGAAGGGACCCCATGTAAAACTATGAAGGGGGTTGCTGGTGCTGGGCTTTCCATTGACTCCCCTGCTGATGTTCATAGTTTGGAGTCAGCAGAGGTTGCTGCAGCCACGGCGGCAGATAGTACTGCCTCTCTCATGGAGTCCCTCCCTGAGGGGGTCTTGGGGAGTGTCCCTGCTGCCTCTTTGCCATCTGTGCCCCCTGTAGGCGCCAAAGTGGCTACTGCCCTGGCTGCTGTCAAGGGGGACCCTGTAGGAGTGAGTGGGGACTTTGCCTCTATTTTTGACCCTTACCACCGAGGGGGGCAGATGCCCCCTGTTAGAGGGCCTCTGTCAGGGCAATTGCAATCTGTCAGCCCCACCTCCCCCTTCTCCCCTGCCTCAGGTGGTTACCCCTGTTTTGGCCTTTGTAATGCCCTGGGACCTGACCATCTGCCCGGCCGCGACTGGTAATCTGGCTGACACTGCTGTGCCCAGTGTGGCAACAGCTGACACCAAGCGGCTGGGCTCTGAGCCCACAGGTGCCCTTCCATCTAAGATGGGGTGGCAGCCTGTGCCCCCCTCTTCTCCCACCAGTGCTGTAATCATGGGTGGTTCATTTAGCGAGGCAGCTGAGCCTAGCGCTGTGGGGGCATCCCAATTCCTTGCTGCCCTTTCAACCACCGTGCCATGTCGAGAGGCGTTGTGTCCTGGTGGCTTTCCCACTCGGGTCCTCGATTTTGTCCCTGTCCCCTGCCCTAACCCTGTTCCTGTCCTAGGTCTGTGAACTGTCCCTGTCCCTGACCCCATTCCAGCCCCTGCTACTGTCCTTAACCTTTTCTCCTTCCCTTCTCCTGTTGCTGCCGCCCCCGGGGTTGCCTCATTTTCCTTTTATGAGGGCCCCCGGGAGGCGGTTTTTGTTTTTTCCTCTCCTGGCCCATCGGGAGCTGCAGTTCTCCCTCCGCCACTGTCCCTAGTGCTGAGTTGGGTGGCGCGGCACCAGTGGGATGGCGCCGCAGCGGGGATCTGATCCCTGCTTGCCTGTCTCGATAGGCCACGGGGATGGTAGGGGGGCCCAATTAGGAGACACTCCGGGGTCCGTGATGCCAGTCCCCGCCATGCAGAGGAACAAGCTGCGCTGTTTCTTGGAGGACACTCATGGCTCCACGAACAGAGTGCATCTCGCTCTTCAGCTCTGGGGCGATCTCCATCTTGCTCTCCAGACTGTGAGGGCCATTTTGGAGGAGGGCAAAGGGACCAGGAAGCGGGACGCTGAGGCTTACCAACAGACCCGCTGCTTCTATGACACCTTGATGGCTTTTGGGGTTAGCACCCCTGCCCACGAGGATCATCCCCAGCCCTCCTTATGCTGCCGTCCATCTTTGCCACTTTGAACACCCAGGGCTGTAGGGTGGGTTTCCATGCACCTACAGCCCGAGGTGCTAGGGATCACCGAGGTCGTGCCGGGTCACCTGCTGCACCTCTGGGCTTGGGTGGAAGGGCCCAGAGCGTCTATGTCTATGCCCCGATATCCGGCCCGGAGCGAGTGCGTTTCTTCCAGCAGGCGTCAGCCTTCTTTGGTTCCTTGGATCCTCGCGAGTGCCTGGTCCTGGGCGGAGATTTCAACTGCACCCTGGAGGAGCGGGACCGCACGGGGATTGAGCTGAGCCTGGCCGCCACAGATGTCTTCAGGGAGATTGTAGCTCATCACTCCCTGGTGGATGTTGGCGCAACCACCACCTGGACGATGTCTCTACGTTTACTTTTGTCTGGGTGGAGAAACAACGATCGAGCCACTCCCAGTTGGATCGCATTTATTTTTCTCGCTGTCATCTTTCACAGGCCCACTCCTCCAGCGTTTGGCCAGCCCCGTTCTCAGACCACCATTTGGTCTGCTGTGGGAGGAAAAGGGGCAAAAAAGTACGTCCTCTGCCTCTTGGTGGAGGACGGCGCCCCCTCATGGATCCGGTGGAGATGCGTGAGAGGGCCTGGGCCTTCCACACTGGCCTTTTCTCCCCAGATCCAACTGACACCGATGCCTGCGGAGTGCTTTGGGACAAACTCCCGACGGTCAGCACAGGCGACCGGGACCAGCTGGAGCTGCCTCTCACTCTGGCCAAGTTCTTGAAAGCTCGCCATCTCATGCCCACCAATAAATCTCCGGGTATGGATGGGCTGACTGTGGAGTTCTACCACAGTGTGGAGTGTTTTGGGACTGTGGAGTGTTTTGGGACGTCCTTGGCCCGGACCTTGTCACTGTCTGGGCTGAGTCTCTGGAGGGCAGGGTCCTCCCTCTGTCGTGCAGGCGAGCCTCTGCGATCTCCGGAATTGGCATCCCTTCCCACTCCTCAGCATGGACTATAAGGCCATGATGAAGGCCATCTTGCTGCAGCTGCGGTTTGTGCTGGTGGATGTGGTCCATCCTGACCAGACCTACACTGTCCCGGCCCGTACCAACTTTGATAATCTTTATCTGGTCCGGGATCTCTTGGAGTTTGAGTGTAGGGATGGTCTGTCGTTCGCCCTTCTGTCATTGGATCAGGAGAAGGCATTCAACCGGATGGACCACGGGTATCTCCTGGGCACTCTGCAGGCATTCGGCTTCGGGCCCCGGTTTATGGGGTTTCTCCAGGTGGTGTACGCCTCCGCGGAGTGTTTGGTCAGGCTTAACTGGACCCTGACCGCACCTGTCAGCTTCGGGTGAGGAGTGCATCAAGGATGTCTTCTGTTGGATCAGCTGTATACTCTGGCCATTGAGCCCTTCCTCCTTCTCCTTCGTAAGAGGTTGACAGGGTTGGTGCTGTGTGAGCTGGAGGTGCGGCTGGTCCTGGCAGCGTATGCTGATGATGTGCTCCTCGTGGTCCAGGACCCAGATGACCTGGTGCGGGTGGAGGTTTGCCAAGCTGTTTATTCAGCGGCCTCCTCCGCCCGGGTCAACTGAGTCAAGAGCTCTGGCCTGGTGATCGGGGACAGGTGGTGGGCAAGCTCCCTCCCACCCACACTTCAGGCCATCCGGTGGAGCGCAGGTCCGTCGCTCTATCTTGGTGTTTACCTTTCTGCCACACATCCATCTCAGCCAGAGAACTGGCACGGTTTAAAGGGCAGGGTGACTGGGCGGTTGCAGGGCTGGACAGGACTGCTTTGGTGCCTCTCCCTCCAGGGGAGAGCGCTGGTGCTTAACCAACTGGTCCTGTCCATGCTCTGGCACCGGTTCAACACCCTGTGCCCGCCCCCGGTGTCCCGGGCCAATCTCCAGAGGTTGGTTCTGGAGGTTTTTTGGCCAGGACTGTACTGGGTCTCTGCGGGAGTTCTCGATCTTCCCCTGGAGGAGGGAGGACGAGGCCTGATGTGCATGCGCACACAGGTCCATGTCTTCCACCTCCAGGCCCTGCAGAGAATCCTTTATGGTGTAGGTGGCTCGGCGTGGAGTGTATTGGCGCACGCCTTCCATCGGCCCCCTGCCCCGTGAGCCTTCCTGGCCTCCCACTCCTTGTACCCCAAGCCTCTGCATGCTATGCAGCTGGTTCATTTCTGAACCGCACCAAGAGACCATCTATACGCGCTCTTTTGCACACGCTTCATTATTCCACCCTCGTGTCCTGCCCAGATACCAAGTGACGGGACCTTTTACCAGCAGTGGAGGGTGGGGAACCCTGGTGGGCCAGTTTATATTCCATCTTGGTCCCACGGCCCACCGGGGATATCAGCTGGCAGCTCCTTCGTGGAGCCATGAGCACGGGCGTGTACTTGGTGCAGTTCACCTCTGTCCCTGAAACTTGTCCCTTTTGTAGCGTGAGGGAGACCCTGGCACATGCGTACCTTCAGTGCGCCGGGCTGCAGCCCCTCTTTGAGCTCCTCCAGAACCTCTTATTGAGGTTCCAGCTGCACTTTTCCCCGCACTTATTTATTTATGCACACCCGATCCAAGGCACCACAAAGTCGCGGGTCCACCTCGTCGACCTCCTCCTAGCCATGGCCAGGGAGAGGAGGTGGGCAGAGTGGGGTCCCTGCGACTGTGGGGCTGTCTTTCATTCTTTTACCCATCTCTCTCTGTGAGTTGTCTCCAGGTGCTGTATGCTTCCGCGGGGTATTTGGTCAGGCTCAACTGGACCCTGACTGAACCTGTCAGTTTCGGGTGAGGAGTGTGTCAAGGCTGCCCGCTGTCAGGCCAGCTGTATACTGTGGCCATTGAGCCCTTCCTCCATCTCCTCCAAAAGAGGCCCCTCATCCCAGGCCCTCCGGATCTCTTCATTGGGCCCCTGCCCCGTCAGCCCTCAAGACCCCCGCCCCTTTGTACCCTGTGTCGGCTGCGCTATTTGCAGCCAGTTCATTTCTGAACCGTTCCATGGGACCATCTCTGCATGCTCATGCTCCACACTCTTCATTTCCCCACCCTCATGTCCCACCTTGATACCAAGTGGCGGGACCTTTTACCAGCTACAGAGGGTGAGGGACCGCGGTGGGCCAGCCTGTATTCCACCTTGGTTCCACTGCCCACCAGGTAATACACCAGAAGGTAGGGATAGGATACAGAGGGACCTAGACAAATTAGAGGATTGGGCCAAAAGAAATCTGATGAGGTTCAACAAGGAAAAGTGCAGAGTTCTGCACTAGGACAGAAGAATCCCATGCACCACTACAGAATAGGGACTGAGCAGCTAGGCAGCAGTTCTGCAGAAAAGGACCTAGGGTTACAGTGGACGAGAAGCTGGATATGATTCAACAGTGTGCCCTTGTTGCCAAGAAGGCCAATGTCATTTTGGGCTGTATAAGTAGGAGCATTGCCAGCTGATCAAGAGGCATGATCATTCCCCTCTATTTGGCACTGATGAGGCCTCACCTAGAGTACTGTGTCCAGTTTTGGACCACACACTACAAGAAGGATGTGGAAAAATTCAAAAGCATCCAGCGGGAGGGCAACAAAAGTGATTAGGGGGCTGGAGCACATGATTTGAGGGGAGGCTGAGGGAACTGGGATTGTTTAGTCTGCAGAAGAGAAGAATGAGGGGGGATTTGATAGCTGCTTTCAACTACCTGAAAGGGGGTTCCAAAGAGGATGGATCTAGACTGTTCTCAGTGGTAGCAGATGACAGAACAAGGAGTAATGGTCTCAAGTTGCAGTGGGGGAGGTTTAGGTTGGATACTAGGAAAAACATTTTCACTAGGAGGGTGATGAAGCACTGGAATGCGTTACATAGGGAGCTGATGGAATCTCCTTCCTTTGAGGTTTTTAAGATCAGGCTTGACAAAGCCCTGGCTGGGATGATTTAGTTGGGGATTGGTCCTGCTTTGAGCAGGGGGTTGGACTAGATGAGCTCCTGAGGTCCCTTCCAACCCTTATATTCTATGATTAGTTGGCGGCTCCTCCATGGAGCCATGAGCATGGGTGTGTACCTGGCTCTGTTCAACCCTCTTCCCGATGCCTGCCCTTTTTGCAGTGTGAGGGAGATCCTAGTGCAAGTCTGTTTGCAGTGTCCCAGGTTGCAGCCGCTCTTCTGGCTCCTCCGGAACCTCTTGTTGAGGTTCTGGCTGCACTTTTCCCCTCACCTTTTTATATATGCACACCCCATTCATGGCCCCACGAAGTTGTGGGACCACCTTGTCAACCTCCTCCTAGCCATGACCAAAATGGCCATTTATAACACCAGGGAGAGGAGGTTGGCTTGAGGGGGGGTCCTGTGACTGTGGGGCCTGTTTTCATTCTTTCGTCTGTTCATGCATCCAGGCAGAATTCCTCTGGGTGGCGTTCGCTGGCTCCTTGTATGCTTTTGTGGAGCAGTGGGCACTGTGCGGGGTTCTCTGCTCCGTGTCCCCTTCCAGTTCCCTAGTTTTGGCCCTTTGACCCCCACACCTGTCCTGTTTTTTCTTCTTCATTGTCCCACAATTCTAGTTGAGTTCTGGGCTCAGTAGCTCCTCCCCAGGCTGGCTTATGCCCACCCACTTCTCAGCACCCAATAGGACCACTCTCCCAGGCCTTGCTGTATTACAGTCCACACTGGTGCTTAACTTAAATAATCCTCTCACTCCCTTGTACTTATCCCTCTGATGTATTTATAGAGTGCAATCATATCTCCCATCAACTTTCTTTTGATTAGGCTAAACAAGCCAAGCTCTTTGAGTCTCCTTTCATAAGGTAGATTTTCCATTCCTCAGATCATCCTCGTAGCCCTTCTCTGCACCTGTTCTAATTTGAATTCATCTTTCTTAAACATAGGATACAAGAATTGCATGCAGTATTCCAGATGAGGTTGCACCAGTGCATTGTATAATAGTATTAACCCTTCCCTGTCTCTACTGGAAATACCTCTCCTGATACATCCTAGGAGCGCATTCACCTTTTTCACAGCCGCATCACATTGACGGTGTCACGGGGCGCAGACTCACCGGTGGCGCCTCCTGCTGGTTGTTCTTGGGAATTTGTGTTCCAGCCTCCAGAGCGCCCTCTTCAGGCCAGTGTCTCGCCTTGCTGCTGGCTCCCATGTCCCTCCCAGGACCCCAGTGCCCCTTTCACTGGGTGCTGCCTCCTGTCAGTACCCCACACTTCTGGGTCTCCCCCTCCCAGGGGAACCCCCTACCCACTATCCCTACCTCACCTCAGTCATAGGCTCCTGCCAGTCACCAGCTAGCCCCCGTGCCCTGGGGCAGACTGCAGTATGAGCCACTCATTACCAGCAAGGTTGGGTTTGGACCTGCTGCCTCTGCCTACCTGTGGCTGCCCCTGCAACCCGCCATACCTAATAGACCTTACCAGGCCCGCAGCCTAGGACTTTCCTAGGCCAGAGCTCCCCGGCTCCCTTGGCCTTTCCCCAGCCTTGCTCCAAACTAGGTCCTGCTCAGCACCTTGCAGCCAGGCCCTTCTCCCTCTAGAGGTGGAGGGAGACTCTCCCTGGGCTTTTGGCTCACAGCCTTTATAGAGCCAGCTGGACCCTGATTGGGGCATGGCCCCCAGCTGAGGCTGCTTCCCCAATCAGCCCCGCTGCCTTCCTTCTACAACAGCCCTCTCTCAGGGCTGTTTTAAATCCCTCTGGGCCCGAGTGGGTGTCCAACCCGCTACAGACGGCTTATAGTCATCCTGTGATCAACCAATACACCCAGGTCTTTCTCCTTCTCTGTCACTTCCAACTGATAAGTCCTAGCTTTTGCACTATTACATTTCATCCCATTTCTATTACTCCAGTTTACAAGGTCATCCAGATCTTCTCGCATGACATTCTGGTCCTCCTCCATATTGGCAATATGTCCCAACTTTGTGTCATCCGCAAATTTTACTAGCACACACTCACTTTTTGTGCCAACGTCAGTAATAAAAATGTTAAATAAGACTGGTCCCAAAACCTATCCCTGAGGAACTCCACTAGTAACCTCCCTCCAGCCTGACAGTTCAACTTTCAGTATGGCCCATTGTAGTTGTCCCTTTAACCAATTCCTTATCCACCTTTCAATTCTTATATTAATCCCCACCTTCTCCAATTTAACTAATAATTTCCCATGTAGAACTGTATCAAATGCCTTACTGAAGTCCAGGTAGATTAGAACTACTGCATTTCTTTTGTCTAAGAAATCAGTTATCTTCTTAAAAAAGGAGATCAGATTGGTCTCGCACAATCTACCTTTTGTAAAACCCTGTTGTAGTTTATTCCAATTACCATTCATCTCTATATCCTTAACTACTTTCTGTTTCAAAATTTGTTCCAAGACCTGGCATACAATTGAGGTCAAACTAACAGGCTTGTAGTTTCCTGGATCACCTTTTCCCCCTTTTCATAAAAATAGGAACTATCTTAGCAATTCTCCAGTAATAAGGTACAACCTACCAGTTTACAGATACATTAAAAATCCTTGCTATTGGGCTTGCAATTTCATGTGCTGGTTCCTTTAATATTCTAGGATGGAGATTATCCAGGCCCCCCGATTTAGTCCCATTAAACTGTTTGAGTTTGACTTCCATTTCATATGTGGTAATTTCTACTCCCATATCCTTGTTGCCATTAGCTGCCGTGCCACTACCCCTAAGATCTTCATTAGCTTCATTAAAAACTGAGGCAAAGTATTTGTTTAGGTGTTGGGCCATGCCTAATTATCTTTAATGTCCACCCCATCCTCAGTGCTTAGTGGTCCCACTTCTTCTTTCCTTGTTTTCTTCTTATTTATATGGCTGTAGAACCTTTTACTATTGGTTTTAATTCCCTTTGCAGGTCCAACTCTGCTTGGCTTTTGGCAGTTTTCACTTTATTCCTACACTTCCTGACCCCCAAAAGGTAGCTTTCCTTGCTGATCCTTCCCAACTTCCATTCCTTGTAGGCTTTCTGCTTTCTCTTAATCACTTCTCTGAGATGCTTGTTCATCCAGTTTGGTCTGCAACCCTTCTCTATGAATTTCCTCCCCTTGCTTGGGATGCAGGCTTCAGAGAACTTCTATAACTTTGACTTAAAGTTGATTCCAAGCCTCCTCCACATTCAGATCCCAGAATGGCCCATTTCCCCATAGTCTACGCACTGAGGACCCTCCCTGATATGTTTAGAGTAGGAGCCATGTTAGCCTGTGTCCGCAAAAAGAACAGGAGTACTTGTGGCACCTTAGAGACTAACAAATTTATTAGAGCATGAGCTTTCGTGGGCTACAACTCACTTCATCGGATGCATAGAATGGAACATATAGTAAGAAGATATATATATATACATACATACAGAGAAGGTGGAAGTTGCCATACAAACTGTAAGAGGCTAATTAATATGTTCATAAGGGAAAGGTTTGTAAAAGCAGAGGTGGCCTCAAATGTATGTGAAAGCAGAAATGAGACCAGAGTGCAAGTGATGACTTAGCTTTGGAGTTAAGTCCCCTGGCCTCAGTGTCCTCAGACCATTATATTCCATTAGAGACGGGATTGATCGTGGAATGTGCTCGTTGTGCTGACTTGTGGGAAGCAGTGTAAGGCTGCCTTAATGCAGGGATCTGGCCCCTGATGTTAAATTGGCAGTGTCCCCTTAATCAACATGTGGCCTCTCCAGTGGGACCTTCCTGACTCTGTTCAGCACAAAAGGGATAATTAGTTGTGGGGAAACTCCCACAGCTGGACTGGAGAGGGACCCAGTAACCCTTCCAGGACAGAAGTGCGTGGGGCACTGGATTTTTGCTCCAGTGAAGAATAGCTATGCTGTCACGACCCAGAGAGAGACACTTTTGAAGAGGCTAATCTTAGAAACAAGGGAATCCAAACTTCTCACCTACCCTCTGTTGGAAGTGGGCGGATGTGGCTTTTTAATGAATTCTAACTAACATTTAGATCTTTAAAGCACTAGATATAATCAGGGCTACGTATTGTTAGTATTTTAATGTTTTTTTAATAGATCTTGGCCTCCACTCTCCTGGCTGGCAGAGGAGAGCTCATTGCAAATCCAGAGGGTGGGGATGCCATGCTGTTTTTAAGCTCTAACTATTAGACCACACTCCCTTAACAGAACACTGGGAAGTAGTTTTAGCTCAAAATGTAGGCTTTGTATGAGGTGGATTTTACAGCCATTGGCAGGAACTGAAATATCTTCATGCTAAAAAACTCAGGGAAAGCAGATGGTATTTTTTAATCATCCCCCGCAGCGTTTGCAATCCAACAATTGCAGCCGTGTGCTAGTGCATCAAATTGGGAGAACTAAAATCTTGGTTTCCTTGTAGGACATGTCCTGTTTTCATGTCCTGTTTGTGTGCAGTCCTTGCTGTCCATTGATCATGCCAAAGAAAACTGCTGTCGTTCTGCTTCAGATTGTACCAGACTGATAGACTGTTCTGTAACACCTTTCTCCTGCCTGCTCTGTCTCACCTCTCTAGATCAAATTGCCAGGATATCAATTTGTAAATTAAATCCAACAGAGCCAGCTCTTCCCCTCCCACCAACAGTCATGAGATGTAGATATTTATTTTCTGCCATTATGATTTTCAATCTCTCCAGCTTTTGGACCATTACTGGAGAATTTTGTTACCCTCCTACGGATTAGCAATTTGTTCTCTCAGTCTCTTCATGGGTGTTGAAGCTCAGCTCAGATTCTTCTACTTTGTTGCTCCAGGCTACGTGAACACTGATGATAACAATATGAATTCCTAACTCTTATGAACCATAGGACTGGAGGTCATCTAGTCCAGTCCCCTGCACTCATGGCAGGACTAAGTATTACCTAGACCATCCCTGACAGGTGTTTGTTTAACCTGCTCTTAAAAATCTCCAATGATGGGGATTCTACAACCTCCCTGGGCAATTAATTCCAGTGCTTAACCACTCTGACAGTTAGGACGTTTCTGCGCAGTAAAGCAGTTTTCTGCGCTGTAACTCCTGAGGTGTACACACTGCCAAGCCACTTAGTGCGCAGAAACGGCACAGTTGTAGCGCTTTAAAAACCCACCCTGACGAGAGGCGTAGAGCTTTCTGTGCCGGGGCTACAGCGCTGCGGTGCCAGTGTAGACACCGTGGTGATTACAGCTCTGTGATTGGCCTCTGGGAGGTATCCCACAATGCCTGTTCTCAACTCTCTGGCCATCGGTTTGAACTCTACTGCCCTGCCCTCAGGTGACCAACCGTCAGCCCCACCCCGTACATTCCTTTGAAAATTTGAAAGTCCCCTTCCTGTTTGCTCGGTGATGCATGCAGTGGTCTCAGTGCATCTTTCCAGGTGGCCATGCCCGCTCCATGCATCAGGAGATTCCCCGCTTGGAGCAATGCCGAGCTGCTGGACCTCATCGGCTTTTGGGGAGAGAGGAGGCTTTGCACTCCAGCTGTCGGAATTATGATACCTACAGACAGATTTCTAGATGCATGATAGAAAGGGGCCATGACCAGGACACATGGCAGTGCAGGGTCAAAGTGAAGGAGCTGTGGAATGCCTACCACAAGGTGTGGGAGGCAAACCGCTGCTCTGGTGCTGTGCCCACGAGCTGCCGGTTCTACAAAGAGCTGGACGCGATAGTCGGTGGTGACCCCACCTCCACTGCGAAGACCACTGTGGCTATATCAGTGGCTCGCATGCCAGTCAAGAGTGGACCAAGCCAGGAGGAGGAAATCTTGGACAAGGATGTAGGGGGGGGGGACCCAGAGGCAGAGGATGACTCAGAGGCCAGAGATGCACGCAGCCAGGAGCTCTTTTCTTCCCTGGAGGAGGCTAGCCAGTCACAGCTGTCAGATGTTGGCAAAGTGCAAACAGGAGAGGAGGCCCCTGGTAAGTGGATCTGATTTTGGGAGTTGCAGAAGTGAGTTGTTGGGGGCAGGAGGGTTGCAGAAAGCAGGCTTGTCTCCCACCACATGCCTAGTCTGAGCAGTGGATCACGCTGTTGATTGACTCCCTCACTTCATGGGAATCTTCCTCAGAGATCTCCAGGAAACTCTCGTGGAGATACTGGGCAATCCACTGCTGCAGGTTCTTTGGCAGAGCTGCTTTGTTTCTTGCCCCATTAATGGTAACTTTCCCATGCCACTGTGCCGTCCCAGGGGGGTGGGGTGGGGGACACAACCATTGCTGCACACAGGTGAGCTGCATTCCTATGCCAGGGCAGAAGCTGCAGGCTTGGAGAAGACCCTCCTTTGATTCCCTGCTCATCCTCAGCAACGGGATATCTTCCATAATGATCACATCCTGTGGAAAGGGTGGGGACAGGAATGACTACCAGGCCTCCCCTACAGTGCCGGCTCTCCCCAAGAGCCACGTGCCCAGTGTACAGCAGGGTCCGGGAAGAGTGATTTACCCTGCCCTTTTGGCTGCTGACTATTTTGGGGGTCTTGTGGCTCATGTGTGCTTGCCTGGGGTCAGCCAGTTAGTGACAGGTGTGTGAGTACTGACTGTGTTTTAAATCACTGAAATAGCGTTGTCTGTGTTGCAGACAATACTGCTTCTGTAAAATGTTGTGTTTAGATTTCACAGAGACGACCTTAGGAGCCCAGCCTCCCTCTTTGTTATCGGCGGCTGAATGGCTGCGCAGAATTAGAAAGCGGCCAAGAAGAACTAAGGAGGACTTTTTGCGTGATGTTATGATGCACTCAGCTGCCGAGAAACAGGAATTGAAGGAGTGGCGGGACAGTGAGAAGAGGGACTGAAAGGAGAATGCGGCATGCCAGAATGAATCCACGGAATGGCTCTTAAAGATTATGTAGCACCAAGCAGACACACTCCAGGCGATACTAGCTCTTCAAACCAAGCAGCTCCACGCTCGCCCTTCCTTGCAGCCACTCTCGCAAAACTTTTTCCCATATGCCTCCCGGACACTGCCAACACACTCTGATCAACCTCCTGGCTCCAGTCTATATCTGCAGCATTCCACTCCTCCCCCTCACAGTCCAGCACTGTGGACTCCCACTACCCACTGCACTCAATACTCATCCCTCTGCAGTTTGGCCCTGCTGAAGTACAGCACCTGTTGCATTGTACTCCAAAGGAGAAGGTTGGATATGATCCCTGGACATACACAAATCTTTAGCCATCCCAGGACCCCTCCTCCGCCTGGGACCTTCCCTTCCTCCATCCCCCTCCCTGCTGTTGGGGTTTTTTTAGTTTGACTCTCTCCTCCGGTTGTTGTTTTTTAATAAAATAATTGTGTTTGTTTGAATGCAATCTTTATTCTACTAATTGAAAGCAAACAGAGCACCATAAAGCAACATACAATTATGTTAAACCCCCTTATTGCATCATGTGCACCAATCACCTCCTAGCATTACAAGCACTGCAATCCCGAGCATAGCAACAAATATTAGTGGATTTCAGTTTCAAATTGCTGCCTCAAGGCATCCCTGATCCTTATGGCCCTATGCTGTGCCCCTCTAATAGACCTGGTCTCTGGCTGTTCAAATGCAGCCTCCAGGTATTGAGCCTCTGCGGTCCAGCCCTGAGTGAAGCTTTCACCCTTCCCTTCACAAATATTATGGATCGTATAGCACATGGCTATAAGTATAGGAATAATGTCATTGTCCAGGTCCAGCTTCCCACAGAGGCAGCACCAGAGGGCCTTTAAATGGCCAAAAGCACACTCAACGGTCATTCTGCACTTGCTCAGCCTGTTGTTGAACCGCTCCTTGCTGCTGTCATGTTGCCCTATGTATGGCTTCATAAGCCACGGCATTAAGGGGTAGGCAGGGTCTCCCAGGATCACAATGGGCATTTCGACTTTCCCTACAGTGATCTTCTGGTCTGGGAAGAAAGTCCCTGCTTGCAGCTTCTTGAACAGGCCAGTGTTCTGAAAGATGAGTGTGTCATGCACCATTATAGACCAGCCTGAGTTAATGTCTGTGAAACGCCCACAGTGATCCACTAGCACCTGGAGAACCATTGAGAAATACCCCTTGCAATTAATGTACTTGGTGGCTAGGTGCATGCCATCTATCACCCCTCCGCAGTTAGGGAAGGTTCTGGGGGTCTGTGATGGTTGGTTCATGGACCATTGCTAGAGAACCTTGGATCAACATTGTCCATTTTCTCCTTCAACAAGGTCTACATTATCACAGCCTTTATGATCCCCCATGGTGTCTGTTGGCAAGAGCTAGGGGTCTGGTGACGACATACAGGATGGCAATGAGTGGGATTTTGAGGATGGAAAAAACAATCACATTTTCCATGTAAATAGCCAGGTTTGCCTGCACTTCAAGTGATTCCCCAAGCACAATGCCAGAAAATAAGCTTCATACCAACATTTTAGGGCCCTATTTGTTAATCAAACGGAATGGGCTCTCAGGAGAAACTCACATCTGCTTATCTAGGCTGTCTTTTGCTAAACAGCTTTTGCAGCCACATGCCAGCTTTTACCTGGGCTATTCCCTTCTGCCCATGCAGATCTCTCATTGATGCCACTGGGAGTTCTGCACATGCAGGGAGAGCAGGAAATCAGTGCTCATAGCCGCTGTGCAGATCTGAGAGGAGGATTTTTGCGTACAATGTTTCTCAGTGAAAGGAATTTTCAGCTTGACATTGGCATGGGACCAGTCATCACATTATATGAATGACTGTGAATTAGAATGATGGGGCTCTGAGTTTCATGGGATCATTCCAAACACACACAGCATGTTAAACATAAAATCTCAAAGAAAACTCAGCAAGTGGCTGTTCCCCAGCCAGGGCTGGGACTTTCTGTTCCCCTTTCACAGCAGAAAAAGAAATGATCATGAAAAGAAATATTGTGCAAAGTTTACTTCCTGGGATGGTGTTTCATGTTCCGACCTTTCACTGTCTCTCATTTATTCTTTCACATGCCCCGGGCTCATTAGATCGCATCTCTAAGCTTCCAAAGAGAAGCATTGATGTTTTCAGCCATGACTGGGCCCAGCCTCTGAAGATCCTATCATTAAACCTGCCTAGAAAAAAATAGAACACTGCTTTGTACGTCAGATCCACCCTCTGCTGCTTCTAGGTTCCTCCACACACCAGAGAAGGGCACTGTACCTGAAGGTGTGATTCCCACACAGGGCCCTCACTGCAGTGGGATCTGTGACCCTCCCTCCCCGAGAGCACCAGTGGAGAAGAGCAACTGGGATCTCTGCTGTCAGAGGCTGCCTCTCCCTTCATTTGCAGAGAGAGGAACTGGTGAAGAACGCCTTGTTTATTGCTAGGTTGCGGGTGAGGGGAAATAGAGATGAGTCAGATCCGGATTAGGTTTGGGGTCTTCTAAACTCTCGCAAACCGGCCTTGCAGCTGATAGAGCAAGACTGCTGCCATCGTGAGTGGTGGAGATCTTATGGGATTAGCTGGTCTTACAAAATCGTTGGGCCATATCTGATTTGGATCTGCAAAGAGGCCCTGTCGGTTTTAGGATACAACAAGGACCCAGTCACAGGGGTGGCGTCAGCTCTCAGTGTTGGTATTGGACACTCCCTATCTCTGCAATCCAATTCGGGGCAGAAGGGTGGAAACATTTGCAAGATTGTTTTTTTTTTCTTCAAATGATCAAGGAAAAAATATAGACAAGAACTGCCTGTGCAAGAGTTTCCTCTTCCCCACCCCCATCCTTACCCCTGCTGAGCACAACTAATCATATAACCAGTTTGGCTTTGCTGAAAGTGGCCATTAAGGCCATTCAAAGATTTTGGTTCTCAGATCTCACCACACTAGGGAATCTTACCTATTCACACAACAGACATGAAAAGGATGTTTCTGTGAACATGCTGAGATGGCTGAAGCCAAGCTAAGCATGAAACACGTCGGCAGGTCAGGGAGGGGAATGGCTGTTTGCTTGGTAATATTTTTGTTTCCATTTTCTTAAAAGTTATTCTTCATTATTTGCATTCCAGCAGCCCCTCCTGGCCTCAGCCAAGGTAAAGGCCCCATTGCGCTAGGTGCTGTACAAACTAATAGGAGGAGACAGTGCCTGCCCTGAAGAGCTTACTATCTAAATAGCCAATTGAGACAGCATAGGAGAAAGGAAAGATTATTATCCCCATTTTACAGATGGGGTCCCAAGGCATAGGGAGATCCCACCACCTGTCTACAGTCACAGAAGGAATGTGTGCCAGAACCAGGATTTGAACTCCCAACTCCCATTCCTGTGCCGTAACAAAAAGCCCGATGAATTTCATACTGGTGAAAGATGCAGCAATGGCAGACGATGCAGCAGTACACAAACCATTGAAAGAACTGCTGAAAGAGGCAGCAATGGCAGACTATATTTTAGACTCAGCAGGGGCAGGCTTTTGTAGGCCAGAAATGACGCCAGTGCTGCCCACAACCACATGTATCCACTATCTGCTGCTAATACAGGTTGGGTGTCTTTGGGAGGGAGCCCGTCTCTGATTTAGGGAGCAAGTTACAAGAGCAATACTGTCACAGCCTCCATCTGTTTTCCTGCCCTGTTATCTGCATTCTGTTCCTTCTCTTTCCTGAACCTCTGTCTTCAGTTATAGGAGTTTGATCCACTTATTGCAAGCAGGGTCTTGTGCAAATGCAATGCACCCAAAGTTTCCTACATTATTATCATAAATAAAGAGTACTGTTTCACTAAGGGTTTAGCACAGGTGTTGTATAGACGATAATATGCCAGGTCTTGCAGCCCATGATCCAGGCTCCAGCAAACTGCTGGATCTGGAGTCCTTTCGAACAGTAGTTCACAATAAAGAGGAAGGATGGTCTAGTGTTTAAGGCACTAACCCAGGACCTGGGTTCAAGTTCCTGTTCAGTTACAGACTTCTTGTGCATCCTCAGGCAAGTCACTTAGCCTCTCTGTGCCTCAGTTTTCTACTTGTACAATAAGTATAATAGCCCTCCTCTGCCAGGTGTGAAGATAAATATACTAAAGATTGTGAGGTGTTCAGATACCATGGTGATTGGGCCAGATAAGACAACCTCATTGTGGGTTGCAACCCACCAAACATCCTCCTGGGACTGTGTGCATCCCACAAACCTTGCAGGATGGAAGAGGGACTTTTTTCTCTTGCCTTTGATTCCCCCTGCCAGCTGAGTCTGGTAGTGCTTCCCTGCTGCTGCACCCCTCAACAGCTGTTGGGCAGTGTAGGGGAGGGCCACTGCACGTTGCACCCTGAGAATGGAATCCTGTTCCCTCTCCTTCCTTTTCTGCATCCCCTCAACATGGGGTATCAGCCCAGATATGACCCCCAAAGGGTCCCTGATGACCCCAGGGGGTATGATCCACAGTTTGGGAAGCCCTGCCCTACAAGAAGGACAGGTACCCATCTGCTGGTTTTGGCTGGCAGGCTCCTTCCTGATCTAAGGCCCCTTTAGGTGCAGGAGAACTCCAGCCATCCCTGATGTTGGCTGGCCAGGAATGTCTCGAGTTTATGGCTCCTTTACTCAGGGAGGAGATTGATCACCTTAAGAGAGAACCAGCAGAGAATGACAAGGCTCAGAAAAGAGGGCTGAAGACAGCCATGGGTTTGCTTATGACAAAGAATTATACAGGCTAGTATTCTTCAGCCTAGGAAGAAGAGTAGGAGGGGACTTGAAGGAGGTATATAAATGTATAGGGTGTAAGTGGAAACTTATCTGTTCCTCTTTTAAACATGCACCATAATACAAGAACAAGGAAGACATTGGGGCAGTAACTGTGCTGCAGACAAAAGGAAATGTGCTTTCTGCAATGACAGAGTCAGCCTGTGAAAGTCACTGGCTTGATTTCAAAAAGACCTGGATGAAGTTATGGCCATTTGTAACAGTTGCAGCTGTGGCAGCTCAGACAATGACATGGGGAAATGAAATGCTTTCAAGGTACAATGCTGCTGTGCACGGCAGCCTCCATCTCAAGATCTCCAAGTGCTTCACACACATTAATACATTCAGCCTCACAATCACCCCAGAGAGGAAGGGAAGGATCCTTATCCCTGCTTCACAGATGGGAAAACAAAGGCACAGAGAGGGTGAAGGGGTTTGTCCAGAACCAGGAATATAATCCAGGTCTCCTGACTTCTAGTTCTTTACTCTCACCTCTAGGGCCTGGACCAAGCTTCCTGTCATAAACTCACCTTCTATGCATACGCAAAAAGAAAAGGAGTACTTGTGGCACCTTGGAAACGAACAAATTTATTTGAGCATAAGCTTTCGTGAAATACAGCTCACTTCATCGGATGCTGTAGCTCACGAAAGCTTATGCTCAAATAAATTTGTTAGTCTCTAAGGTGCCACAAGTACTCCTTTTCTTTTTGCGAATACAGACTAACACAGCTGCTACTCTGAAACCTTCCATGGATAGAAACTGAAGGGACTTACAGACTTGAGAACAGTGAGTCTGTTTCAAGTTTATCAGCCACAACGGCACAAAGACCAGAACAGGGCTGGCCTTACAATGAGGCGAACTGAGGCGGCTGCCTCAGGTGCCAGACTGGGGCGGGGGGGGGGGGGGGGGCGCCACTAGGACCCAGAGTGTAGAAAATTGTGTCTGCTGCTGGTGCATACTCTCTGCTCTAGATGCACAGAGACAGTGGAGTGCTGTGCTGGAGAAAGGAGGGCACAAGAGACATAACAGACAGGCAGGAGAAAAGGTGAGAGGGAATAACAGAAAGCAGCAGGAGCTGCAGGGAGAGAGAGGAGGGGGAGCCTCTTATGTACCTTTCTACCATCCCCAGGAGCATGGACTGATTAACACCAGCTTCTCAGGGAGCTTCCTGTTTCCTGCTGCTTCCCTGAACCCACTTGAGGAGAACAGGCAGTCATGTGCGATATTGATGCAAGTGATTTAGGTGAGGAACCGAAAGCCCTTTCAAGATACATTTCAGCAGGATCAACTCCAAAGGCTGTTCTGGAATATATGTGCACAAATAAGATGACCACCCTCTTTCCAAATGCTTTTGTTGCTCTGCGTATACTTCTAACACTTCTTGTAACAGTTGCCAGTGGAGAACGCAGCTTCTCCAAGCTGAAGTTAATAAAAACACATCTACGCTCCACAATGACACAGGAGAGGCTGGTCGGCCTTGCAACCATCTCAATAGAGCATGAGCTGGCCCAGGCTATGGACCTTCAGGAAGCAGTTTAAATCTTTGCAACCAAGAAGGCGCGGAAAGCAGCACTTTGATTATTCAAACAGATAAAAACGTCAGTGTTTACTATGCAGACAAGAAAAGTTACATTTGCTGTTCAGACGTTTGAAAGTTAAGTGTTACTTAAAATTTTTGAACACGGCATTTTAAGATGTTCTCCTTTATTAGGGTAGGTAGCAGAGCAAGTACCATGAGAGGAGTAGAACAGGAAGAAGGCAGAATTGAGATCTTTCAAAGTTTTGGCCCAAGCGAGGGGGCATGGGGGCGTCATTTGAGCTCCCCGCCTCAGGTACCAAAATGTTGTGGGCCTGCCCTGGACCAGAAGCCACTGGAAATGTCTGCACTAGAGCTCTCACTGGTGGAAATTTTTGTGTGAACATCACGAGTGTATGGCCTCTGAGAGGAGCTCCCAGAGACTGTAGTGTAGGACTGATATGGGATCGTTGACTGCTTAAAAAACAGTTAGTAAAGATCTGTGCTATAGACCATCTACTAGCTTGGTTTTAAGCATCTCAGGTCAATTCAACTTTGGTTTTCCCCACTTCACATAGTTTGTGAGTCTAGGGGCTTGTCTACATGGCAAGTTACTACACTGCAAGCCAGGTGTGAATCTGTAGTGCATCAGGTAGGCTGCACTCTGCACTGTACCCAGTATCTGCATGGGACGCTATTGCTGAGCAAGTTGGTGTGGGGAAGATTCACACCCTGGCTTGCAGTGCAGTAACTTGCTGTGTAGACCTAAATAGTTTGGTCCCCTTTGCTCAGAGATGCATTCCTAGAGCCTCTCCCCCTATAGCACAGCTTGCTATAAGCAGAATGAACAGAGAACAGCTTGGGGGAAAAGATGCACATGTCCCATGGTCTATATTAAGAGTGTGTTGCTTCTTCCTGAAGGACAGTTTTTTCCAATCAGCTGACCCAGTCAGGATCACATGGGGGTAGCCTGATTGTCAGCAAATATCTCATCATTATTTAATAATGCCTTGGCTCTCTATATAAATAAAGGCAATGGGGTTCTACCCATTCCCATGTGACTGACTACAGACTCCCAGTTCACAGCCTTTCCTGAAGAGATCCTGATAACTCCCTGAAGTTGCCGAGGAATTTCCTGCTTGATCAGGGACAAGTTCTCCTCCCAGTTATGCTGGTGCTGTTCTACTGGAGCTGATGGTGTAACGGGGAAAGCACGCTGGCCCACTGTAGAAAGCAGGCTCTGGACATAATATTCTGTGCCACAGTGTAATGAGCCCAGGTTGAAATTATGGTACTATTATTAACAGCAATAGCACCCACTCCATCCTAGTCCTTTCCAGTCACTCAGGAAGGGTGGGTCTGCTCTGGGCAGTTTACAGTCTATCTCAATCTTGTATTTGTCCCCGGCTGGCAGAGAGCTAATGCATCCAGAATCCTCTGCTAGTGCAGATGGGCTACAGAGAGACACTCATCCTGGCCTCCCCAGCAAGGAATTGGGGCAGGACCCTCTGCATTATTTAATAAATGGGGGGCAGGCGTCTCTGGGGGAGAGTATGGCAGAAGTTCAATACTCTCTCTGGCACAGAGGGGATGGGGAGGAGGGGAGAGATAATTAAAGAGAATGGGAAAAGGGGCCAGGTGTATTAGGAAAATTTACACAAGGAGACCATTTCAATCAGTAGGGCTGTTACTGTAGAAGTTCAGCATGGGGCATGGATGGATTTGAGCAGGGAATGGAGGAAAATGCCAGCTGGAAGAAAGGCGTGTAGTAAACCAACAGAAGGGCAGGGGCTTAGCATTTGTCTCTGGGACAATGACACACAGGGGCATTATACAGGCAGTGGAGAGCAATGGAGGTTGGAATCAGGCATTGGCTCACATTTGCTTCAGCCGTCCTTGTTCTACAGCTGTTTGCTGAATACGTGGAGACATGTAGGAGCTGATTGTAGCGCCCATCCTAACTGTGGCCCCAAAGACACACACACATCATGACATTCACTCTGGTGCAGAGAGCCAGCACAAAGCGCTCCACCTCTGTCCCACTGAAGCCCTTATGCTGTGATTGTGCAATGAGCTCAGCTCTGGGGCTTCACTGAGCTGCCCCAAATCTCCCTTCACTCACTTGCAAAGAGAGGTGTCCTGTGTGATGGATGGGGAGCTCTGCAATAACAGCTGGACACTGGAATTTGACCTGGTTATTGGGATGTTTAGCGTATGACTGTATTGGGGTTCAGTGTGAAAAAACAAGCCGGAAGGGAAGAATAGCTCAAGATATGCCACTCCTCAGCAAACACTTGAGGCAAATAATGACAGAGCCATCGGCCTGAGGAGCTGACTTGTCCTCCGGCTCAGCCATCCAAAATGGTTTTAACAAACAGGGCCAAAATCCAGGAACAAAGGAACTGGCTGATTTAAAGGAGAGCTGGTCAGGACAACCAGACTGACACAAGAATCCTGGCGTGTCTGAAGATGTTGGGCCAGCCTGGAGTCCCACCAGGAGCTAGCAAAGAGTTAGTTAAGAGAGACATAGGTGTGACTGGTTTCAGAGTAGCAGCTGTGTTAGTCTGTATTCGCAAAAAGAAAAGGAGGACTTGTGGCACCTTAGAGACTAACCAATTTATTTGAGCATAAGCTTTCGTGAGCTACAGCTCACTTCATCGGATGCATACTGTGGAAAGTATAGAATATCTTTTTATACACACAAAGCATGAAAAAATGGGTGTTTACCACTACAAAAGGTTTTCTCTCCCCCCACCCCACTCTGCTGCTGGTAATAGCTTATCTAAAGTGATCACTCTCCTTACAATGTGTATGATAATCAAGTTGGGAGAGTGTAAGTGTAGAAGTGTAGGGTCCCACTGCCTGCCCAATGCCATAGCCCTTCCCCACAGCAATGAAATGCTCTAGCAGCAGGGACAGGCTCTGGCAGGGTAGGGTGCAAGGTGCATGTAGAGTCTTTCCCTGCTGCCTTTCACTGCTGCTTGTAGTTACATACTGGAGCGACAACTATGGATACAGCCTGCTTTCACGGTGGTGTGTAGTTACACGTGCAGTGCCTGTACTCTACATGCTGCCATGAGTATAGACAAGAGCTAAGAGGGAAAACTGTGGGACTCCACCCCAGGAGAGGTAAAGGCATGAGAATTGAGTGTGCACTCAGAGAGACCAGAATGGGACAGAGACACGCCCAGCCCTATGACCATGACAGTCTACATGACATTGGGATGCTTTGGGGTTCAACCCAGACAGATAAGGGGCTGTGTCACCATCTGCCATGTAACCCTGGCTGCCTCTTTCCTATGCAGCTTTGGTTCAGAGCCTGGATATCAAGAGCCTGCTTACAGCACCCTGACATCATCCTGGTTTCCACCAGCCAGCTTACTTCTTGCAGGGTCACAATAGACTTTCCAGGCCTGAATTTTCCCCAAACTGTCTTCCCTCGAGTGTTGAGTTCACTGATCCAAAAGAGATACCCTAACAGGCTGCTGTGTGCTATCTCGGGTTAACACACCCTTCCCTTCAACCATCGCTTGCTTACACTAAAAGTAAAACAAGTTTAGTAACAAACGGACACAAGCATAAGCGATACAAAGTGGAAGGAACAAGGACAGAAATGGTTACAAACAAACACAAGTGAAAATATGCTACTAAGACTGAAACTCAATTTAACAAACTGGATGGTTTTGTTCATAGAAGATGTCTCACCATAAAAAGAACAGGAGGACTTGTGGCACCTTAGAGACTAACCAATTTATTTGAGCATGAGCTTTCGTGAGCTACAGCTCACTTCATCGGATGCATACCGTGGCAGTTTCCACAGTATGCATCCGATGAAGTGAGCTGTAGCTCACGAAAGCTCATGCTCAAATAAATTGGTTAGTCTCTAAGGTGCCACAAGTACTCCTTTTCTTTTTGCGAATACAGACTAACACGGCTGTTACTCTGAAACCTGTCTCACCATAGTCATTCTTCCTGCACAACTGGCTAGTCCTTAGTCAGGATCCAAAACAGAGGTCAAAGCGCTTGGTTTTCCTGTCTCCCTGGGTGAAGGATAACTCAGGGGTTCTCTCCCACTTCTTTTTATAGTCCAGTAAACCGCTGAAATGTATTTGAAAAGTAAGCCCAAAGTTTCTCTCTTCTGCTGTAGTGCAGAGGCCATGCTATCTTCTCCCCATTGGTTAGCTTTGTTTACCTTACATGTAAATGTACCTTCATCATCTCTGCTGGATGACCAAACTGATCAGACAAGCAAATTCATATTCCTTTGTCTAAGGCAGACTGGGCTTATGCATTGCTTGCCAAACAGTTTAAGAACATAATTCTAGCATATTTATAATTCTGGACACACCCTGTACAGACACAATGATTTTTGGGACCAGCATGTTACCTTTTTGTATGATACCTACATGATGCTTTTTAGAGACAGATTATGACAACAGTGTGTTAGGTGTAGTGAGTATGTCAGGCCTCACAAGAGTTGCTGTCAGAGCAGTGAACCACCAATGGGCCTGTGTGTCATAATCACATGTGGGAAGGGTTGCCTTTATAAGACAATCTTTCTGTTAAGATGTGGTCCATGCTATGAAGCAGTCTGAGAACCTCTGTCAAACTTTGGTCCTTTCTTGGTTTCCTGTTGAAGGAAGGCTGTCAATGTGGCTTGGAGAGGGGACAGTTTGCCAAAAGACAGGTGCTTTATGGCAGATAAGCTAGGAAATTAAGATCTAGTTTTCTATTTCTTCTGTTTCTTCCTCATGCCCCTTGCACAAATCAGTGCTTCTCATCCTTGCCCTGAATGTTATTGCTCTTTGGTGTGGTATGCATCTTTTGCTGGGCTCAGAGTGCATTTACTTGTACTGTATCAGAGGGGTAGCCGCATAAGTCTGGATCTGTAAAAGTGGCAAAGAGTCCTGTGGCACCTTATAGACTAACAGACGTATTGGAGCATAAGCGTTCGTGGGTGAATACTCACTTCGTCGGATGCATCAGATGAAGTGGGTATTCACCCACGAACGCTTATGCTCCAATACGTCTGTTAGTCTATAAGGTGCCACAGGACTCTGCCACTTTTACTTTTACTGAGATTTCATGTCCCTTTGCTTTTTAAAAGCTCAGAGGCAATTGAGTGGGTCATCATTATTTCTGAATTGCATGAGCACTGACATCAAAAAGTGTTTCTGGGAGTCACCATTGCTGTCAACCTCCCACTCCCACTTCAGAAGTGCAGGTTCATCAGTTAGCAGGAAACTAATTAAATATCAAGCTCCACATACATCCTCTGCCTCGAAAACCAGTTTAAAGACAGGAGGGGAACTGGCTGGCATTGGGTGTTCCGTGTTTTTTATTCCTTCTGCTTTGTGTACAAGGAAAGCAGAGATCCAGACTCTGCCAGTAGGTTCTGGCTAGATTGATGAGGACAGGTCATGCTCCATCATTCAGGACAAAAAACTCCTTCTTGAAACTTGTGTAGTCTAATTGTTATCTGTCCAAGATCTTGCCTCTCCTTCCTTGCAGAGTTGCTGAGAAGGAACTCACCCAAATAGCTCAACACCACAGCTCAGGAATAGTGGACATTGACTGGAGGCTGCCCTGACTAGTGACCAGTGAGAGGGCTCAGATAAAATGTCCACTCTCATTGGCTAGCAGAGCAGTGCAACTCCCCTCACAGCTGCAAGAATGCTTCTGGTTGGAGGGGGTTCTACCTCAGCACAAAGCAGCACCAAAGGACCCAGAGGGTTTAAAAGACAGCCCAAAATACAGCTACTAGCCCTGCCTGAAAAAATAACCAGACCCTTGCTTGGGAAACTTGCACACCTGATTATGACCCACCCGACCTACGGGCTCTGTTAAACACATGCTAACCCAACTTCCCCTCCCAGTCAGTTATTCCCCCGTGGCTTCCACGTCTGCAATTCCAAAACTCTGTATACAGTTAGTGTCTCTCCTAGGGAGGGGATGATGTTCTAAAGGGCTGACTGTTGCTTGGACTAAGCTTTGCCTTGTGGCCCTAAAACTGCTCCTATCTCCCCAGAGACCCTTTACAGTGTTGGGGAAACAATCATAAGCCTCCACTTCTGTTTGTACAGTATGTTAGGGGGTGGGTTTGACTGAAAGTGAGGTTACGGTCTAGATGGAGGCTAGTACATTTCCTGTTCAATACTGCACACCTTGCCCCCAGTGAATTTAAAATGTCTTTGAGTTAAAGGGGCCATTAAATAAGGTATAAGCAAAGTTTCACTAACTAGTGAAGCATGACAAAGACACTCAACAGATAGCTGCATTGGAGTAGTGTGCATCAGCTCTGTCAGCCATACACCCTTTGCTAGCTTCCCCACAGACCAAGATAAAACAACTATACAAGCAAAAAGCTGCCCTTGTGAGTGAATCCCTGGGAAGGGACTATGGTTATTGGCAAGGGTATTTTTCTTACTAACAACCAATTAGCTGCCCTATCAGTCTAGGCACAATACAACATAGCACTAGACTGTGAGTCCAAGGTCAGGTACCACCTCTTGCACCTGTGCACACAGGTAAAGGGGATGGAGGGGGAGGCATGTTGCAGAGGAGTAAAAAGGGCATCTTGGTGTTTGGGGGAGAGGGAGAATCTTCCCAACTCTATCACCCTGCCCTCTAAATCATGCCAGTTCTCTGGTGGAGAGGGATGCGTGGCAGAAAGGTAAACACTGAGATAGAGCAGCGGACCCGTGCTCCACCAGATGGCCTGAAGTGCGGGTGGGAGGGAGCTTGCCCACCACCTGTCCCCGACCACCAGGCCAGAGCTCTTGACTCAGTTCTTCTTAGCAGCGGAGGCCGCCACCCAGGAGGCGATGGAGAAGGGCCTGGCAGTGGGGGGCACGTTCGTCCCCCTGGAACCGCTAGAGGACCTGGGCATCTGTCTGGTCCTGAGCTCTGTCCCTCCCTTTCTTCCCAATGCCGCCCTGTTACCCGCCCTCTCTACCCTGGGGAAACCCATCTCCGTTGTTAGCCCTCTCCCACTGGGCTGCAAAGACCCTGCCCTCTGTCACATCCTCTCGTTCTGCTGGCAGGTGCAGCTTCAACTGCCGCCGGCGGCACGTGATGGAGAGGCGCTCGAGGGGTCATTCCTGGTCCCCTACCAGGGGGCCCATTACTGGGTGCACTACTCCACGGGGGAGGCCCGGTGCTACCTTTGCCAGGCGATGGGGCACATCCGGAGGGACTGCCCCTTGGCCCAGCATGGAGGTGCATCCGGGACCCCCGAGCCCCAGCAGGGCACCGGCCCCATCATCGCCGGCGCCCCTGGCTGCCCGGTGCCTGAAGCCACCCCTCCTCCTTCCCAGTCCACCACTGTTCCCGCTCGGGCTCAAGGGGCACCTCCCCCACTATGCCCAGATGAGCGGGAGAGCCTCGCCCCCGCTGCTTGAGGTCTGGGGGGGCCTGTGGAGGAGGGTGCGGCAGGGATACCGCCGGGCATGGGAGAGGGCCTGCCCCAGGGGGAATCTTCCTTCCCTCGTGATGTCCCACCATTACCCCCCCGAGTCCCTGAGCCATCGCCTCTGCCCCCTGACACGACCCCTGCTAGCCAGCCCCCGGATGATGCCATGGAGGGCTGGGCCCTAGTACAGGGGAAGCGGGGCAAGCGGAAGGCTCGAGCTCCGCTCCTTCCATCTGATGCGGAGGCCCCCCCCGAAGACCAGGAAGGGGGGCACCGATGCCAAGCCTTCCGGTTTGCCCACGGGTGTGTTACATCCACCGGTGCTGGCTGGGGAAGATGTGGCAGCACCGCAAGGTAGTATCTCCCCTCCACAGGAGTCCCTCCCCTCCAAGGCCCCCGAGGGAGCCCCTCTTGCCCCGGTACCATATGAAGCCCCTGTGAGCCCCGAGGCGACCGTCGCTTTGGGTGCTGGTGGGGAGAACCCTGGGGTGGTGGAAAGCGATCTTCCGTCCATATATGAGGAGATCAAGGCCCTGGGTCTGACCCCGGTCACCCAGGGGGAGGATGACCCTTTGCCAGCTGGCCTCTATCTGGGTGACCTCACTCCCTTTTCCCATGCTCCCTCCCCCTGATCGTTGCTTCCGCTCCAACCTCTGAGGAGCCCCTGGACTCCTCCATCAACCCGGCCGCAGAAGGCACCCCGCTGATGGCTGCTGAGCCTGTTCAGGTGATGGCCAGTGCCATGCAACCGGGACCTGAGCCACCAGGGGCATCCCTCGTTGGTGTGGCGCCATCAACCTCCTTCCCGGGCGGGGGCTCTACAGAAGACAGTCCACCTCCTGATGCTGTGGCTGCCAATCCCACCATAGAGCCTGTGCCCGGCGTTGCTGACTGCCCTCTCCCCACCCCCCAAACCCTTGAGCCTGATGGGGAGGTGCCACCACCCAGTTGCTTGGCTTCTGAAGCCCAGACTTTCACCTCTGCCCCTGCCCTTGTCCTTGATCCCGGCCCTACCCTTGATGCTGACCCTCTCCCTATCCCCTCCACTTCCTGCAATGTTATTGCCGCCCCGGGGCTGTCTCCTTCCCTTTTTCAGCAAATGACCGCCAGGGAGTGGCCTTTGTGTTTCCCTGTCCCGACCCACTAGGTGCTGCTATCTTCCCTCTGCCACCCACTATTGCCCCAGGGTTCGAGACAGGCTGCGTGGCACCAGCCCATCAGGCGCCCCGTCGGGGGTCTGCACCTTGCCTGCCCATCGCGGTGGGCCACAGGGCTGTGCCAGGGGCCCTGTCACGGGATGACCAGGAGACAGTAACCCCACCCCTCCATGCGCTGGAAGAGGAGCTGTGGGAGTTTTTAGAAGACGTCCATGGCTCCCGCACAAGGTACAGCTTGCTCTGCAGCGATGGGGGGACTTTCATCAGATCCTCTGGGCCACAAGGGCCCTTATGGGGGAGGGTAAAAAGACCGGGAAGCAGGCCGCCGCAGACTACTAGCAGGTCCGCGGCTTCCATGACTCGTTACTCACCTACGGGGTAGGTCACGGTTTGCTGCATGGCCCAATGGGGGCCGCGAGCGTCCCTGCCGGCGAGGATCCCCCCCAGCCCTCCTCATGGCACCCATCATCATTGCAACATTGAACACCCGGGGCTGTAGGATGGGTCTCCGCAGGTCCCAGGTGCTCTCCTTTCTTTGGGGGGTGGTACTCTGTGGTTTTCCTGCAGGAGACCCATACGGACCCAGCAGCCGAAGACAGCTGGCAGCTAGACTGGGGGGACAGGGTCTACTTTAGCCATCTCACAGTTCGTACAGCTGGAGTGGGGACTCTGTTGGCCTATGGCCCGAGGTGCTGGGGGTCGCCAAGGCTGTGCTGGGCTGCCTGCTGCACCTCTGGGTCCGTATGGAGGGGCTCACGGTCAACCTCGTTAACGTCTCTGCCCTGACATCGGGCCCAGAGCGGCTGCGATTCTATCAGTAGGCGTTCGCCTTCCTCAGCACCTTGGATCCTCACGAGTGCCTGGTCCTGGGTGGGGACTTTAACACCACCCTTGAGGAGCTGGACCGCTTGGGGACTGAGTAGTGCCCGGCTGCCGCAGACGTCCTCCGGGAGATAGTCGAACATCACTCCCTGGTGGACGTCTGGTGCGACCACCACCAGGATGACATTTCAACGTTCAACGTGCCACTCCTGGTTGGACCGCATTTATTTATCACGCTTCCACCTTTCACGAGCCCACTCCTCCAGCATCCGGCCGGCCCCATTTTCTGACCATCATTTAGCCACTGTGACGGCCTCCCTCTGCACGGAGAGGCCGGGGCCGGTCTATTGGCATTTCAACAATGGCTTGTTAGAGGATGTGGGTTTCGTGACATCCTTCCGGGAGTTCTGGCTAGCCTGGCGAGGGCAGCGGCGTGCCTTTCCCTCAGCGCGGCAGTGGTGGGACCTGGGGAAGGTGCACGCCCGGCTCTTCTGCCGTAACTACACCCGGGGCACCAGTTGACGGAGGGATGCGGCGATAGAGCAGCTGGAACAGGAGGTCTTAGAGCTGGAGAGGCGTCTGGCCACCAGCCCCGAGGATCCGCCCCTCTGCAGAGTGTGCCGGGAGAAGCAGGAGGAGCTCTGGGCCCTCGAGGACCATCGGGCCAGGGGTGCCTTTGTTCGATCCCGCATCCACCTCCTTTGGGAGATGGATCGCGGCTCCCACTTCTTCTACGCCCTGGAGAAAAAGAGGGGGACTAAGAAACATGTCACCCGCCTTCTGGCAGAAGACGGCACCCCCCCTCACGAATCCGGTGGAGATGTGCGGGAGGGTGAAAAATCTTCTACGCAAGCCTTTTCTCCCCAGATCCAACCGATCCTAATGCTTGCAGAGTGCTCTGGGAGGAGCTCCCTACGGTCAGCACAGGTGACCGAGACTGGCGAGAGCTGCCTCTCACTCTGGCTGAGTTCTCGGAAGCCCTCCATCGCATGCCCACCAATAAATCTCCGGGCATGGATGGGCTGACCATGGAGTTCTACCGCGTGTTCTGGGATGTCCTCAGCCCAGACCTAGTCACCGTCTGGGCCGAGTCTTTGCAGAGTGGGGTCCTCCCTCTTTCGTGCAGGCAAGCCGTGCTTGCCTTATTGCCAAAGAAGGGGGACCTCCACGATTTATGAAATTGGTATCCCATCTCGCTCCTCAGCATGGTCTACAAAGTCGTAGTAAAAGCCATCTCGCTGTGGCTAGGGTCCGTGCTGGCGGACGTGGTCCACCCAGACCAGACCTACACCATCCCGGGCCGCAGCATCTTTGACAACCTACATCTGGTCCAGGACCATTTGAAACTTGGGTATAGGGATGGTCTGTCGTTCGCCCTCCTGTCCTTGGATCAGGAGAAGGTGTTCGACAGGGTGGATCACGGGTATCTCCTGAGCACTCTGTGAGCGTTTGGCTTCGGACCCCAGTTTGTGGATTTTCTCCGGGTGCTGTATGCCTCCGCAGAGTGTCTGGTCAGGCTCAACTGGACCCTGACCGAACCAGTCAGCTTCGGGCGAGGAGTATGGTGGGGTGCCCCCTCTTGGGCCAGCTGTATGCTCTGGCGATCAAGCCCTTTCTCTGTCTCCTCCGCAGGAGGTTGACGGGGTTGGTGTTGCGGGAGCCGGAGCTGCGGCTGGTCCTGTCGGAATACGCTGATGACGTGCTCCTCATGGTCCAGGACCTGGGGGACTTGGAGCGGGTGGAGGCTTGCCAGGCCATTTATTCGGCAGCCTCCTCCGCCCGGGTCAACTGGGTCAAGAGCTCTGGCCTGGTGGTCAGGGACGGCTGGCAGGTGAGCTCCCTCCCACCCGCGCTTCAAGCCATCCGGTGGAGCGCGGGTCCGCTGCTCTATCTCGGCATTTACCTTTCTGCCACGCATCCCTCTCCACCGGAGAACTGGCATGATTTAGAGGGCAGGGTGATAGAGTGGCTCCGGAAATGGACAGGACTACTCTGATGCCTCTCCCTTCGAGGGAGAGCACTGGTGGTTAATCAACTAGTCCTGCTCATGCTCTGGTACCAGCTCAACACCCTAGTTCCGGCCCCGGGTTTCCTGGCCAACCTCCGGACATTGATTCTGCAGTTCTTTTGGTCAGGACTGCACTGGGTCCCTGCAGGGGTTCTCCATCTACCCCTGGAGGAGGGAGGGCAGGGCCTGAAGTTTCTGCACACTCAGATCCACGTCTTCCGCCTCCAGGCCCTGCAGAGGCTCTTTTATGGTGCAGGTAGTCCGGCATGGAGCATACTGGCGCACTCCTTCCTGCACCGCTTCCGAGGGCTCCGACACGAGTGGCAGCTCCTTTATCTCCATCTGAGAGGTCTTCCATGAGACCTCTCTGGGCTGCCGGTCTTTTACCAGGACATCCTCCGGACCTGGAAACTGCTTTCCATGACGAGGTCCGTGGCGGCCACCGAAGGGGCAGATCTCCTCGCGGAGCCCCTGCTACACAACCCCCAGCTTTGTATGCAGGTGGTGGAGTCCCCCTTGGTGCACCAGAGGTTGGTCCTGGGAGAAATCACAAGAGTCGGAGACCTCCTGGACTACAACCGGGGAGACTGGCTGGATCCCCGGATGCTTGCTCAGAGCATGGGGCTCTCCAGACCTCGTACTCACTGGCGCGTACTTCAGGAGGTGAGGGCCACTTTACCGCCCGCTATTTGGGTTTACCTCGACTTTCCGCCCCGCCCACCCTCCACCCCAGGCCCGTCAGACCTTTTAATTGGGCCCCTGCTCTGTGGACCCAACCAACCCCCCCACCCCTTCACCGTGAACCGGCTTCATGAGCTGAAGCTGGTCTGCTTCCAGACTGCGCCAAGGAAACATCTATACACTCTTGTGCGCCACACCCTTCATGCCCTCATCCTCGTGTCCTGCCCTGATACAAAATGGCGGGACCTTCTGCCACCTTTGGAGGGCGAGGAGCCCCAGTGGGCCAGCCTATATTCCACATTGGTCCCAAGGCCCGCCGGAGATATCAGCTGGTGGCTCCTTCACCCCTACCCCAGACACCTGCCCCTTTTGAGGCGTAAGGGAAACCCTGGCACACATATTTGGAGTGTGCCAGGCTGCAGCCCCTATTCCGGCTCCTCACGAACATTTTATTATGTTTTTGGTTGTACTTTTCCCCTCACCGTCTTCTTTATGCACTCCCTATCCTTGGCCCCACAAAGTCATGGGATCTCCTGGTCAACCTCCTCCTGGCCCTAGCTAAAATGGCCATCTATAAAACCAGAGTGAGGAGGTTGGCCAATGGAGTCTCCTGTGATTGTGTGGCCTATTTCCAATCCTCCGTGCGTTCACGTATCTGGGCAGAGTTCCTCTGGGTGGCATCTACTGACTCCCTTGAGGAGCAGTGGGCACAGTCTGGGGTTCTCTGTTCAGTGTCTCCATCCGGTTCCCTTCGTTTGACCCTTTGACAACACTCCTGTCCCTGTTATTTCATTAGTTGTCCCCCGTATTTATTTAGTGTCAAGGTCCTGTGGATCCCCCTCTTAGGCGGGGGGTGGGGGGAACTTTAGCAGTGGATCCCCATAGGATCACTCTCCTGTAGCCATCTGGCCTGAACCTGTCACACCTGATATTCTATGATTCTATGAAAACAATGAGCTCAGCGATCATTCCTATTGCAGAGAAGCACTGTAAGCATTACACAGTCAGTAGAGCATCAGGGGTATTGAACGAGGGCCTGGTCTACACTACACAGCGTTGTTAGTAAAAGGCAGCTTTTTCAGCAAAACAGTGGAGGTGTACACACTGCAATGCCATTTTTGGTGACAAAACTTTTCAGTTTTGGCAACAAAATAAAACCATCTCGACGACAGACATACAGCTTTTTGTGCAAAAGTTTTGTCGACAAAGTGCCAGTGTAGCCACTGCGCTTGATTTTATCGCTTTAATTGGCCTCCGGAAGGTGTCCCACAATACCCATCCTGACCATTCTGGTCAGAAATTCTAACTCTGCTGCCCTGCAGCCAGGTAAACAACCTTCCGCCTCTCCCCTTTTAAAGCCCCAGGAATTTTTGAAATTCCACTTCCTGTTTGCTCGGTGTAGAGAACTCACTTTGCATCTTCCCAGCTGACCAAGGCGGCTCCATGCAGCAGATGCTCTCCAGCTTGGACCACTGCAGAGCTCTTGGATCTGCTCAGTATTTGGGGAGAGGAAGCTGTGCAGTCCCAGCTGCACTCCAGCCAGAGGAATTTCAATACCTACAGGCAGATTTCTCAAGGCTTGTGTGAAAAGGGCTATGATCAGGACACGGTGCAGTGCAGAGCAAAGGAGCTGCGGAAGGTCTACCAGAAGGCAAGGGAGGCCAACTATCGCTCCAGTCCTGTGCTGAAGACCTGCTGTTTCTATAAGGAATTGGATGCTATCCTCGGCAGTGACTCCACCTCCACTGCCAAAAGCCCTGTGGATACTTCAGCAGGGCTGAAGCTGGTGGAAAGTGAACGTAACTCAGAGACCGAAGTCCTTGACGAAGAGGTGGAGATAGAGGACGATGTGGAGGCCATGGCAGGGTCGCCTGGTGGTGTGTCCAGTCAAGAGCTCTTCTCCACTCCAGAGGTGTCTACCCAGTCTTGGCAGTCACACTCCGGCAAGCGAGAAGCAGGAGAGGATACCCCTGGTACACGGTTTTGCTTTGTGAAGTGCAGAGGTGGGTTGAAGGCATAGAAATGTACAAGGCTGGCTGTGTTTCTGTGTGTTGGACATTTCCCTGTGCGGGTAACCAGTACGAGATTTTACAGGAATCCTACAGAGAGATCTCTAGGAAACTTTCCTGGAGGTACTTGGCAATCCTCTACTGAAGGGTCGGGTGTCTGGCAGAGCTGCTTTGTTCCTTCCCTTATTGAAAGAAACTTTACCACACCATTCTGCAATCACTTGTGCAGGGACCAAAGCAGCACACAGTTGAGCAGCATAGGGACAGGGTTGGAAGTGAAAATGCATCCTTGCTTACTCTCAGGAGTGACGTAGCTGCTACAATGACCCCCACCTGTGGAAAAGGGTGGGAAAATTTAGAATATTGTCCCACTGCCCCGCAATCCTTTCATATTGCTTTTCTCCCCATGTAGAATGCCTCCCGCCTTGGGGTAAACTCACTATGCTTGGGGTGTTCGCTGACATGTGTGCTTGTCAAGGGTCAGTGAGAAAGTGAATGGTATGTTATTAGAGGTGTTTTTTACTGTACTGTTTCAATGCTGTGTATGTACTTAATAATACTTCTGTGTATTGTTCCTTGTGGTTCTGCAGATGTGGCCTTCAGAGACACCCTCTACACACTGTGGGAGCACCTCTTCCAGATAAGAAAATGCCTGAGTCAGAGCAAGGAGGACATGTTCTGGGAGCTGCTGCAATACTCAGATGCAGAAAAGAGGGAACACATGGAATGAAGGGAAATTGAAAGGTGGGACAGAAAAGAAAATGAGGCCTTTGTTAAGGATGCTACTGAGAGGATGATTAAAGTCATGGAGGAGCAAACTCAAATGCTGAAGTCCCTCATAACATTCCAGACTGAGCAGATCTGTGCCCGCTCTCCCCTTCAGCACATTCAGAACTCTTTCCCATGCGCCCCCCCCCCAAACTTGATGCATTCCTTTCTCCTTTCCGGGACTTCTCACTTTCCTGTTCACTCCACCCCCATGGACATCTTTTCAAATGATAGCTGGACTTACGCACAGCTCTGAAAGTGAGCCCTTTCCTGGTACCTCAAGCATATGCATGTGTGTGGTGATGCAATAAAAGCAGTTTTTGAATGATAAGTAATCTTTATTTGTTTCCTACAAATTGTGATAGCAGATGGCAGAAAGACATACACAAGCAGTTTAATCATTTGCTTACTGGAATCCTAGATCACAAAAATCATAAGTGCTTCCTAGCAAAATTTGATTTCATTAAGCACTGCAGTCCCGAGCATAGTAATATAAAATACTGGTTTTCATTTTCAAAGTGTTGCCTCAAAACCTCCTTGATTTGAATTGCCCCCTGTTGTGCCCCTCTAATAGCTCTGGTATCTGGCTGCTCAAAATCAGCAGCCAGGTGGTCTGTCTCAGCAATCCACCCTGAGCAAAGTTTTCACCCTTACCTTCATAAATATTGTGCAATATACAACATGCAGCTATGACCACAGAAATATTAGCCTAACTGAGGTCTAACCTGCCATAAAAGCATTGCCAGCATGCCTTTAATCTGCCAAACACACATCCCAGGGTCATCCTGAACCTATTCAGCCTATTGCTGAAGTGCTCCCTACTGCTATCCAGGTTTCCTATGCAAGCCATGGAATTAATGAGCCATGGAATTAAGGGGTATGTCAGGTCTCCCAGGATCACTATGGGCATTTCAACATCCCCGACTTTAATCTTCTGGTTTGGAAAGAAAGTCCCTGCTTCCAGCTTTCTATACAGGCCGGTGTTCCTGAAGATGCGTGCATCATGCATGTTCCTGGACCACCCCGCATTGACATCAGTGAAACGCCTGCAGTGATCCACAAGTGCCTGCAACACCATGGAGAATTTCCCCTTCCTATTGATGTACTCCGTTGCATGGTGGTCCGATGCCAAAATTGCAATGTGTGCCATCTACCATCCCTCCACAGTTCGGGAAGCCCATTTCTAAAAAGCCATCCACTATTTCATGCACATTTCCCAGAGTCACGGTCCTTCATAGCAGGATGTGATTATTGGTCCTGAACGCTTGCATTAATGCGGCCCCAACGGTTGCCTTCCCGACTTCAAACTGATTCGCAACCAACCAGTAGCAATCTGGAGTCACCAGCTTCCACACAGTGGTTGCCAAGTGCTTCTCCACCAAGAGGGCAGCTCTCATTTTGGTGTCCTTGTGCTGCAGTGCTCGGGCAAGCTCCACACAGTTTCAGGAAGGTGGCTTTCCTCATTTGAAAGTTCTGTAGCCACTGCTCATCATCCTATACCTGCATGATGATATGATCCCACCGCTCAGTGCTAGTTTCCCAAGCCCAAAAGTGACAGTCCACCATGTGCAGCTGTTCTATGAATCCAAAAAGTAATCTAATGTTGCTCTTATTCATGTCAGACAGCATATCAGGCAACTGTGAATACTGTTGAGTTAGGAATGTCATAATTAACTGCACTGCCATCTGTGATGTGTTAATGACAGAACACTGGAGAGCAGTGCAGGATCCATCCTTTCACGTAGAGAAGACAGGGCAAACAGAAAACAAGGACCGTTGAAAATGCAGGAAATTGAAGATGGAAAAACATGGAATGCTGGGATGGAAAGCAATGCATCATGGGACATTGAGCCCGGACCCATGATGTGCTGCAATCCACTCTGCCTTCCCACAAGACCTAGCCGCAGAAGGTGGTAAACTGAAGTGTGGGATAGCTTCTCACAGTGCACTGCTCTCACTGTCGATGCTAGTGCCCCAAGTGTGGACACGCTCTGCCGACAGAAGGAGCATAGTATGAACATGCAATACCGATTTGCTTATAGTGCTTTTTGATCGTTGACAAAACTTTTACTGACAAAACTCTGTAGTGTAGACAAGGCCTAGGATGCAGGGATGAGATACAATGCTAATGTTGGGAATGGCATTGGAGCTTGGGTGTTAGTGGGAACTCACAGCTCCCCCACTGCCTCTCTCAGTGGGCCAGTATCCACTCCCACCACTGTTAGTATCTATAATTGTCAGGGTAGCTGCAGCCTGGAAAGCTTTTGTGGTTCTGTGATATGGGGAATAAGTGATTAATAGACACCCTGTTGTCTGAATCATCTCAGAGCCAGCTGACTGCCATGATTTAAATTGACAGAGGCAATCTTTCTAGCGAAGGAACGAACCACACGCTCCTTTACTATGTTCAGTGTGCTGTAGCATTGCTCCTGATAAACACTCTGAAGTTACAGTGGCTCTGCTAAGGAACACAAGGGAGCACACATCAGCTCCAGCTCTTATCCAGCAGGCGGCAGTGTGAAGGTTGGTAAGTAGCACTGATTGTGCTACAGTCCACAATTACTCCAGGCTCCCCCCTAGGAGTAATTCTTGGGAATCAGGTAGGACAGCTGGGTCTGGGGCAATTCTGATGCTCAGTTGGCAAGAGCAAATGGGACAAATGCCCAGTTTTGGAAAAAAAAAAAAAAAGGACAGGGCTTAAAAAGGGGACTGTCCCAGCCAACACGGGACATATGGTCACCCTACTTTTTAAGACCTCTTCAGTTGGGTCAGATATCATTATTACCTGAATTACAAGCGTGAAGATCTCTTAAAAGAAGCAGGTGATCGAAGAGTCTGACTTTAAAGCGCACTATACTCTATCTTCAGGCAAAGTGTTTGCTACATGGAGTTAACACCCTGAAATGCACACACGCAGCAGTGATGAGGAAGTACAGAGTCCCCTGTTCCACTGTCTTCGAATGGCTCATCCTACTATACATTTTTAGTGTGGGGGAGAGGCTGTTTCTCTTTAAATCACATCTGAGGATGAAGCTGGTATAAGGAAGAGCTTTTGTGGGCTCCGTGATATGGGGAATAAGTGATTAATATACTCCCTGTTGTCTGAATCACCTCAGAGTCAGCAGACTGCCATGACTCAAATTGACAGAGGCAATCTTTCAATGAAGGAACAAACCACACTATCCTTTACTATGTGTTGGGTGTGCTGTAACATTGCTCCTGCCTAACACTCTGAAGTTACGGTGTCTCTGCTGAGGAGTCACACTCATCTGGAGTACTGTATCCAGTTTTGGACCCCACACTACAAGAAGGATGTGGAAAAATTGGGAAAAGTCCAGGAGAAGGCAACAAAAATGATTAGGGGGCTAGAGCATATGATTTATGAGCAGAGGCGGAGGGAACTCGGGGGGGAAGGGATAGCTCAGTGGTTTGAGCATTGGCCTGCTAAACCCAGGGTTGTGAGCTCAATCCTTGAGGGGCCCATTTAGGGATCTGGGGCAAAAATTGGGGATTGGTCCTGCTTTGAGCAGGGGGTTGGACTACATGACCTCCTGAGGTCCCTTCCAACCCTGATATTCTATGATTCTATAAACTGGGATTCTTTAGTCTGCAGAAGAGAAGAATGAGGGGGGATTTGATAGCTGCTTTCAACTACCTGAAAGGGGGTTCCAAAGAGGATGGATCTAGACTGTTCTCAGTGGTAGCAGATGATAGAACAAGGAGTAATGGTTTCAAGCTGCAGTGGGGGAGTGTGACGGTGCGAGACTCACCCTTGCGGCGCCTCCTGCTGGTCTCTCAGGGAATTAGCTCTTCCAGCCTCCAGAGCGCCCTCTCCTGGCCGGTGTCTCGCTGCTGCTGGCCCCCATGTCCCTCCCGGACCCCAGTGCCCCTTTCCCTGGGATGCTGCCCCCTGGCAGTGCCCCCACAGTCTCTGGGTCTCCCCCTCCCAGGGGAACTCCCAACCCCCTATTCCCACCTCACCTCAGTCTTTGGGCAACTGCCAGTCACCATCTAGCCCCCGTTCACTGGGGCAGACTGCAGTATGTAAGCCACTCATCACCAGCAAGGGGGGTTTGGACCTGCTGCCTCTGCCTACCCGTGGACTGCGCCCTGCAACCCCAATACCCCTTTTGGCCTTCCACTAGGCCTGCAGCCTGGGGGGTTTCCAGGCTGGAGCTCCCCAGCTCCTCTGGCCTTCCCCCAGCCCTGCTCTACCTTAGGTACCTAGGTACGCTCCCCAGCAGCCAGGCCTTTCTCCCTCTAAAGGCAGAGAGAGAGAGACTCTGCTTCTGGCCCACTGCCCTCTTATAAGGGCCAGCTGAGCACTGATTGGGGCATGGCCACAGCTGAGGTTGCTTCCCCTCATCAGCCTGGGAGCTGCTTGCCCCCAGCCACAGCCCTCTCCTGGGCTGTTTTAAGCCCCTCAGGGCAGGAGCAGGGTGACCACCCCGCTACAGGGAGGTTTAGGTTGGATATTAGGAAAAACTTTTTCACTAGGAGGGTGGTGAAGAACTGGAATGGGTTACCTAGGGAGGTGGTTGAATCTCCTTCGTCAGAGGTTTTTAAGATCAGGCTTGACAAAGCCCTGGCTGGGATGATTTAGTTGGGGATTGGTCCTGCTTTCAGCAGGGGGTTGGACTAGATGACCTCCTGAGGTCCCGTCCAACCCTAATATTCTATATTGTATAACTTCCCAACTGTGTACATTTCAGTGACCATGACAAGATCACCCAGGCAGGTGCTGAGTAAATGGCTCCGCCTACTCCTGCCAATGGATCTCAAAACCTGACCTGAGACATGGCAGCTATTTTTGTCCTGGGGTCTCCCTTGAGCAGAGTCTGACAAGCATGTCCATTTTGCAGTATGGCTGGGCCATGCTGAGGTTAAACTCATTCCACTTGTGATCTAAACAGGATTCCAATGCAGATGTTCAGCAAGTTCAGTTCATTACCACACTGCATAGCCAGACCTCAGGTGAATATAAGTAGAGATTTACAAGCCTGCATCTCACAGTGGTGGAATGAGACACGTTTGATGCATTTTGTATGCTGTAGCAACTAGTTCCAGGGAGAAGGGGTTAACACATGAGAGGACAAGGACAGGTCTTTGCTACAGAGGCCATTGTGCAGCAGCCGTGAGAGGCTGACCTACAGGAGAAGTGCACTGTACCTGAGCAGCAGCCAGCAGGGAAGCACTGCCGCCAGCTCCTTCTGCCAAGTTGATCAAAATGACACCGGTACTGGCTGGACGAGAGCAGACCCAGCTCTGAGGGTTTGGAGTTTGATTTGTTTATGGTGTGGAGGGTCCAAGTACACATAGGAAGGAAGAACACTGTGATCCCCAGCACGCTGGGCTGCTGTCTGGCTTCATGAAGTCAGCTTCACCACCCCACCCCACTCACGTGGGAGAGCAAGTCAGGGCCAGTTGGAATTACCCTCTTGTTCTCTAGCAGGGAGGAGAGGGAGGAGTGGCTGGTGCTGTTAAACTTGAGAGGATGATTCAGACAGAGAAAATGAGCAGGAAAAGCCAAGAAGAACAGAGCAGCAGTGCCATGAACTGCACCTATCACCACTAGTGTTTACACTCACAGGGACCAGGTCCGGGAATAATAAGGAAGCACCTGTGGCTAAGCCTTGTTTAGATTGTAACAGCACTACCGTTCCACCAGTAGTAGCCCGGGTGGGAGCGCTAGGACAGATCAGGTGCTAGCCTGCGTCACAGACCTGCTCTGGCCAAGTTCAGGTGACATGGCACACCTGGTGCCTTGTCTAGGCTAGGGCTCCCACACTGTGTTAGCCACGATGGGACTTATCCAGGAAAAGGACTAGTGTACAGACAGCATTGGAGCCTTGTCTACATTAGCAGAACTAACCCGAGCAATGGGCACTGAGCAGTTTGGTCCTGGGCTACATTTGCAATTAGTGTTCAGAGCTGGTTCAAATTTCTCCCACTGAGGACATCAGTTGTCAGCAACCAGTAATTCTGCACATGAAGCCAAGGTCCTAGAGTCCTGGTTGGCACCGCTGTGAGGAAGTGCAGACTAATGCACCCAGTTCAGCCCTCTGCATGGTTTGAAAACTTGCTAAGAGCCAGCTCAAAGCTGCAGGGGGAAGAAACAAGCAAAGAACTGTCAAGCAGCCACCCACCTGCTAGCTCACCTAGAAAAGATATGGAGAGGGAGTGAGCTCCGCAATGGGACTAAAACCCCGGCTGGGATGTGTACAAAGGCAAACAGCTTTTCTGCCGCCCTTTGGAGGAGTCTACCGTAACCCTTGATTTGCCAGTGGGAAGATTAGTTTTTATTAGCTGATATTATGAAATGGTGCCAGAATCAACGTCCTACCGCTGTGTGTGACAGAGCTCACAGCTTCCAAGGACAGTGGGTGTGGGGTGGACGAAGGTGGGCACAACTAGCATGAAATCTGCATGTGCCATTCTAAAAGCTATCCTGTTACTGCACATCCAACCTAACACAGAGGACCTCTTGTCTCTTCAGGAGAACTCGTTCATCTCCATTATACTCAGTTACATGTTAGCGTTCTTTGGAGACATCACACTTGCCTTCCACAGCACAGGGCTTCTTCCATGAACCCCTACAGGCTCAGGCAAGTACAGATCCATCATAGGAGAGCGAACTTCCAATTTCTGACACTACCAGTCAAGCATGCAACCTCCTCCCAGCTCCCAAACAGTACAGCTTCAACTCTTACAGCTACTTGCACATAAAGCTCTGTAGCACTCACAGTTGCTCCAAAGCCCAAGATTAGACTTTCTGGGCTAGTTGACCCCAGGTCACTGATCTGTAAAAGCCCCAGCCCTAAAGGACTTTAGGTTTGGGACATTTCCTGCTACCCAGCACTAGCTTCTTGTGATACCAGAATGACATGTTATCTCCTTAGCTAACCTCAGAGAAACACCTATTCCTACTGAGGCCTCATTAGCCACTGACACATTTACAGTAGCATTACTGTTTACTAAATTGGGCTTTTTGGCTAGTAGAAGCAGTTTTTCTTTTAGCTGGTATCTGTCACAGGTAACTTGCTCATCTAATTTGAGATCAGCTGAAGAGTAGCCTCTAGTGGCCAGACCCTACCTTTACACTAAACATTCTCCACAGCATTCTTACTCATCGCTGAACAGAGATAGGCAGGAGCAGGGCGCTACAGAGACGCTTGTTTCAGTGATCCCTTACAGTCAGACAGTCCCACTCCTGCTCTTCACAATACATTTAAAGTGCAGCTTTACTCTAAGAAATGACTGTGTAAAAATGGCACTCTAAGGCTCCATGCTGTCTCTAATCGCTACATAAAATGCACTGTCAGCACTGTTTTTTCTAACTGCCAGCTCCAGAGACTCACCCTTAGTTCAGAGTTTCAAGTGAGCTCTTTCTGTCTCATGCATCATCACCAGTGACTGAGGTTCTGCAAGCCAAATTATGTCATAAGTGACACCGGTGCAACAACACTGTCCAGTGATTCCAGTTGCACCTGTGCAAACAGACTGAAGACTAACAAAGCTCTAGATGGCACTGATTGAGAACAATCTGAAGACAATGGGGCTGCCCAGGTGTTAACGAGGGCACAATGTGTTGTGCAGAACATCACTTAGTGGTGATGACACGAGATATTCAGAGGGCAGCTGGACTCAAACCTCATCCAGGAAATGTAACTGAACTGGCAACTGGTGCTGAACACTGTTTAACCGCAAGTGCAGCCAAGGATAAACCACCTGGAAAGAGGGAGAGGAAGGATGGTCTTGTGATTAACATGCCTGACTGGGACTTGGGAGATCTGGGCTCAATTCTCTGCTCTGCTACAGACTCCCTATGTGACTTGGCCAAGTCACTTAATCTCTGTCCTTCAGTTTCCCATCTGTAAAATGGAGACACCAACTCTTCCTTGTAGCTTTTGAAGGTGGTTATGTCTCATGATGCAGAGCAAGTGCCTACTACAAAATCTGGCTTTAGAACGAGAAATCTGTACCAGACAGCTTTGCTGAAAGGGTAAAGCCAACAGCTTGTATGTTTAAATTTTATTTTAATACTTCAACCCAAATTCTGTGCAGTCACATAAACACTCAACACTGACATGAATGGAGGGCATAGTTACATGACCTGGAAAGTCACAATTAGACAGCACTGCAATCACCTGGAGAAAAATGTCACTCAGGATATATTTTGCATTCATATCACCTACAAACAGACTGGTACAAAATTCATCTCAAAACAAGAGTTGGCTCAGAAGACAGAGCTGTTATCACACAGTGATGAGACTGTATCTGAGCCCTCTATGCATTTTGTGCCTGGGCGGGATTCCAGATGTGGATTGCAGCAGCTAACTTTTCCCTCTGCCCCAGCTTCAGGTGAGGTCTTGGTCCCTGCCCATTTGTGATATCAGAGCGTAGCTCTGAGGACACAAAGGCAGTGTAAACTCCGATTCCCCAGGATTTAAAACTAAAACTAGAAAGAGGTGAATCAGTAGGTACTGTTTTCAAACATACCAATGCTGGGATTAGCAGCTGATTTGATATGCAAGAAAATTATTTTTGGGAGGCTAAAAGATACTTCTGCTGATATAAGTTTAACCCTTTCAGTAACATTCAGTCTATATTCTCCACAGAAGAGAATGTAACCCTCAAGGAGGCTCCTCGTCTGTCACCTCTCTGGTGAGGGACAGAAGATGGAAGGTGACTATCACAAAAAGTGCATGATTATCAGAGAGCAATTAGCTTTCCAGAGACACAGCCACCCTGGGTAGCGTAACTGTTGGTTTCTGTGCTGTAAGTAGGTCAGAGGCTATTTTCAGATGCCTAGGGGAGGTGGGTGGTGGTTCTAATCTTCTCCATCCCCAGAAAGCGTCTGTCTAATAGAAAGTTACAACTCAGAAATGCATTCCCAGGAAGCCAGAGATGCTCTTAAAGAGCAGCGACTGCATCTCAACAGCCAGAACCGTAGCTCCACACTAACAGCATAAATTGAAGGGCACTGATAACACACAATACCACCACCAAAGGGACATGTCTTCAAAGGCTGTTCAGAATTACAGTAAAGTAACTCATCATACTACACACTTCCCAGCTGGAGCCCTGATCTCTGAGAAGCCACCCACTCTAGCAGTCTTCTCAAAAACTGGTCTATGTACCCAAACCCAAGAGTTCTGCATGTAACATACACAACACCGCTCACTGATTTACATGAACCTGGATGGATTTCTCTTTAACATCAATTTTTAAATCACAGACAGAAGATGCATCTTTGCCACTGGAGAGGAAGGGACAGGTCCTCAGCTCATAGCACCACAGCTCTGAGCTGCCTTAGGCTCACAAAGAAATATTATACACAAACATTTACATATAAAAGGAGCATTAGTTTTTATGGAATAACTACAAGAGGAGAATACGAAAGACAGCTTTATATAATACAATTCCTCTTGCATGTTTGTTGTGGCTTCTTGGGCAGGTTGGGTTATCCCAGTGCCGGACCTGCGTACACTAAATTGGTCTTCTGGGATTTTATTTCTCAAGTACTCACCCTAATGAGATCTTTTAGCACCACATCCTGGTTAAAAAAACTGCTTCTGCAATACATTCCTCCTAAGAGTCCTATGAACACAGATGGCAGTCAGTAGAGGGGTCACTAGTTTCCCCACCCACCTGGGCAAGGGGAGAAGTTACTTCTAGCACAGCTTCAGTGACTCGTCACCCATTGCTTCCAGAAGCGGGGTTCAGGCAGTGGAACCCTTTTGCACACGGATCATCCTGTAACATCAATTCCCCCTCCCTGCCACTTCCCCTCCCCCAATTACCCTGGTGAGGTAGTGTTTGTTCCAAGTCATAAGAGTATCCTCCCCTTTTCTCAAATTGCAAGGCTTATGCCTAGACATGGACTGCCTCATGAGAAGCTACTCACCAGACTCCCATTACCCAATGTGGTGAGCTCCTTTAAGAAGGAAGTGAAGACTCTGCTATGGTCACCTGCAGAAACAGGATAACAGGCCATCTGCATAGGTTGTGTGAAGTGTGATCCCCAGCCCAGGCAGACATTTGCGCTTGCTCAGCTCCAGTGCCCGTGCTAAAAATAGCAGTGTGAACACTGTGGGAGAGGTGACGGCTCGGGGTAGCCACTCAAATCCAAGCCTGCCCGAGCCCGCAGGTCTGAACGTGGGGTAGACAGCCTGACCTGCAGCATGTGCCACGACATCCACACTGTTATTATCAGTGCACTAGATTGAGCTGAGCTACCCCACGTCTGTCTACTTGTGCTGGAAATCACCTCCCAGCTGCAGCGTAGAAATACCCTCGGGACGTCTTTGTGGGCCCTCCATGGTGGAAGGATTAGGGGCATCTGCTATTTGTACACAACACAATCCTGGCAAAGGTCAAAACTGAGCTTTTCATTGCTGCTAAGAGGCAGATGCCCAAATGCCAGTGACTTTCAGTAGGATTTGGGTGCCTACCTCCCCGAGGGTTCTCTGAAAAACCAGCCTAGTATTCTAAAGCTGAGTTTGCTGTTGTCTTCTATTCAAGCAGTTTTCTGGGGTTACATTTCCACCCTAGCAGTCTGGGGGGAGGATTCTGTAGATGCTATTTGAGGAGTGGGAGAGGTTGGGGAAGGCAAGAAAACCAGAATGTCTCTGGATGTGTTTTGCAGACAGACTTAAGAATTGCTTGAATGTGAAAGTCTCCCACTCTTGCCAACCCAGAGCTCAAGGGACAGGTGGTATCTTAATTACATGAAAATTACTGCTAAGAACAAACTGTACACAAGCTGGAAGAATGAGGCAGAGGGGAGAACATATTTGAGAACCCCCCCTCCCCCCAAGGTACTCAGTGCATTTTCTGAATGAATCCTTTGCCCAAGGAAGTTGATAAGATGCCATTAAGCACCAAAAGTGATATGACATTTGCTTTTCAATATCCTACAGATAGATGGACACCTGCCAGTGCTTACAGAAAGCAAGGTACAATCATGCAAGGTTCTTTTCAGCCAACAGCCATTGGTGCAGGTGGATGATATAATCTGTTACCAGCTCAATTAACAGACATATGGATAGGAATTACCACTAGTTTCTTTCAGTCTGGAAAGAACTTGCTTTGAGATACAGGCATGAGAGCTCTGTATGGAAAGTTAAAGGCACTGTAGAGATTTTACAGTGCCAGTTACTGGGAGATGATCCACCCATACCAAAGCAGTTAATGAAGTAACTGTCTACAGATCATGGACCTCCATGTTCTCCATGGCCTGTGCTCAGCAACATAGCCATGGGTGCATCAGCAGACTTAACTATCACTCTCAGCAATATGCAAATAGGGACAGCCAGGCCACACCTAATCCTCTCAGCTTGCTTAGTCTCCCTTTGCAGCCTAATTACTTTGGTAAAAATGTCAACATTCCATCCTGGCATAGGAAACCTTCCAAACCATCGAGGGCAGAGGTGGGCAAACTACGGCCCGCGGGCCACATCTGGCCTACTGGACCGTCCTGCCTGGCCCTTGAGCTCCCGGCCAGGGTGGCTAGCCCCCGGCCCCTCTCCCACAGCTTCAGCTCACCATGCAGCCAGCGCTCTGGGTGGCGGGGCTGCAAGCTCCTGCCGGGCAGTGCAGCTGCGAGAGCCGCCAGTGTAGTGTACTAAATTGCTCCCCGTAGGAATGTGCTACTTAGGGCTGCCAGTCCTGGTGCTCTGAGCGGCATTTTAAGGAGATGGGGAGTCCCCGGGGCAGTCAGGGGACAGGGACTGGTTGGATAGGCGTGGGAGTCCTGGGGGGCGTGTCAGGGGACAGGGAGTGGGGGTGGGATAGACGGTGGGGTCCCAAGGGGGTGGTTAGGGGCCGGGGGTCCCGGGAGGGGGTGGTCAGGGGACAAGGAGCAGGGGAGGTTGGATGGGTCAAGGGTTTTGAGGGGGGGCAGTTAGGGGACGGGAAGTGGGAGGGGGCACAGTCCAGGCTCTTTGGGGAGGCACAGCCTTTCACACCCGGCCCTCCACACAGTTTTGGAACCCTGATGTGGACTTCAGGCCAAAAATGTTGCCCACCGCTGATCTAGGGCCAGAACCCTGCCTGGAATGGGGAATTAGCTCCTCAGACCAGTTATGTTATAAGCCATCTGGGATGGAAACTCCTGCTGACTGATCTTAAGGGGGCACTGAAATGAACTATTTTTTACTAGCTGAGCCAGTTGCTAATACTGACATTTAAGAACCCGAATGGTGCAACTATGGGGGTGAACATGCACCCCAAGGCTAGTGCACACTATCACTTGGAAGATAAAAGGGTCTTAGTTCAGTCAATTCAAATCTGGAAACTGATCTTTTAAGCAGGGGCAAACTTCATTCACCTCCCATGTGCTTCTACCATGTGCTGAACACAATATTGCAAAGTCCACAGCATATCAGATGGTATGGGCTGTCAGTCAATGGCATCTATACTCACAGGCACAGGGAGGCCTTTTCAAGGTGAGCAGCAAAACAAGCTGGAACCAAAGCTGCTTAAGATTCTAACAGAATATTTGTTCAGATTTAACACTGACAAATGTATATTTTTCAGCCAGAATATGAGTCTGCTCCTGCAGCCATTACTCAGCAAGGTCAGGGCCCAAGATTCTGGGTTAGCCACATGACAGCTGCCCTCTCCAAACACATTCGACGCACTGCAAGGATGCACAGGGCAAGGACAATGCTTCCTTGTTCCATCATGAGTGCTTGTGGTGTTACTAGCTCTTGCAGGAGTAAGTGATGTTGCTGTGCACCAACAAGAGAAAGATTCCGATTACAAACAGACTGTTTGATGTTCATCTATCATTTTAAAAGGGTGCATCCACAATCCGTTACTGACCTGGGTTCTTATGGAAGGGCTTCCAACAATGGCATCACAAGAAGCTGTTCATCTTCCAGGCTAACCTTTGCCAGTGGGTTCTTGAGAGGCAGTGCCCTGCCAAAGTCACACAACTGTCTGCCAGTCCCTTTAGATGTGGCCCGGGCAAGTAAGACTTAGCCAGCCTCATCTGAGCCAGTGGATTCTGAGGAGATCTTGCCCAGCCTAGTTAAGAGTTGGGCCACTGATTTTTCACTGCATATTTTGATCTCCCTTTATAAAAGAAATGCACCTTAAAAAAAGGTAATATTCAAGATTCTCTATTTTAATGCAATTGCTATCACTATATACCTGGTGAGGAAACAGTGCTCTCTCTTCCCTCCATCTGGCTGCAGAACTCCCCCTCACTAGTGATCACTCTGCTGAAGTACTCAGAGGAATCTCTCTAACACGTGCTCACACTGATCCTCCATTGAGATGCATAGACTAAGCCAGGAAAGGACAAGTCTCAAAGCTGGACTGCTAACTTCATCTGCCAAGCAATGGGAAATCATTTCCAGTCACGAAGCGTGTCTGCGGAGAAATGCTGCCAGAACTGTCAGGCAAGAAGAAAGGACTGTTTCACCTGTCCAACTTATACCATGAGGCATTACTGGCAAAGCATGGCTGCATTTTACACTGAGAGAGCACTAGTCTCTCCAGTCAATAGGCAGATTCAAGTGCTATAGAAACAGCAACCCCTAGAGCCTGTCTGGGGAACTAATACATTCCCAGACACAAGACTGAATTGATAGATGAGATCATTTTCTATCTCTGTAGGTACTCTCCCCTCCGCCCACTCTTATCTGCTTCTCTTTGGAGAAGGCATTGTGTTTCTGCATCCAATTGCTAATTTTCTGCCTGGCCTGTTATCACTACTGGTGCAAAATCTCATGTCAGCTGCCAGGAACCATGAAGAAGGGGAAGAGTTTGTGCCCCGCATATAGCCTGCTGGCTTTTAGCTGCCTGAGCCGTGAGTCATAATATTACAACTGGAAGTCATGATTCTGATATGTCATAGGAATGTAAACAGAAAGTCAGCCTTTGAGGAAGTGCTTTCCCAGACTGGATGCTTCCTACAGAGGGGCAGACTTTGTAAGCAGATTAAGAACACTAGCTTTCAGATGTGGGGAAAGACAACTATTAGTCTTTGTTCCTTTCAGAAGCTTTGCTGACTTGCTCAGGAAAGGGTGCTGAAAATGGATACATGGATCTGCCTGATGGGTGGACCCATATGCAAAGTCTACTTATAGAAAGCCACTGATTTCATAAACCAATATTCTGTGTCAAATATTTTATAAACCAATATTCTTCCCCTGCAAGTGGCAAACTGATGTCATTGGCACAAGCCAGGCACTATACAAGCCACACACAGCTCTGCCAATATACCTGCATCCTGATGAGCAAAACGCTGCTGTTCCAGTCCTGGCCTCAGAGACTGATTGCATATGGATACACATCCACTCAGGACTAGAATGAGATACCCACATTTCCACTTGTTACTGAAATCAGGATTTGAACCCAGTTTGCCAGAGGTAAAAGGAATTAACCAGATGCACCACCTAGCCCTTTACATGTTACATATAAGGAGCAACAGTAAACAACTAAGCCCTGCATTTAGCATGCTCCTTAATAGCTAAGCTAGGAGCCTAGTGGAATTTTTGTGCTAGCTTGGCTTTTGCATTAGTATTTGTCTTGAGAATTTTGAGATGTCTGACAGGCTCATTGTTTTGATGATGGTTATAGCCTCAGGCATTCATGGTGTCCTTGAAGCCCCACACCTCCATGGCAGAGATCTGGAAGCTTTCAGAGCACAGTGGCTGATTATTGAAAGTATTGCAGTGGCTGGTTCTCCCATGGTTCAGGTCCGCATCAAGGTAGAGGGCCTGGCCATCACCACCTCCTACAGAGAAAGGAAGAACAAAAATGTTACATTGCTTTTGCGTTTCTGAGGATGTGAAACTTACAGCTACACAGAGAAGGGGTCTGATGGCCTTTACCTCCAGGGACAGCTGGAATATAGGAAGACCCACCACGATGTTCAGCTGCTGTCTTTTAGAACGAAGGACACTTGTTTCTATGCATGGATTCTAATGAAGCTAGCAGAACTGCAAGTGACCATTTTGGCAAATTCATGGAAGACAACCCAGGCAGAAAGAAAAGGAGTACTTGTGGCACCTACTCCTGTTCTTTTTGCAGATACAGACTAGCACGGCTGCTACTCTGAACCCAGGCAGACTGGCTCCACACCTGCTTGACTTCATTGATTTTTTTATTTTCATGTTTTTAAAAAAGAAGGCTCCAGTAAGTTACTAACTGGTTATCTGAACTTGAATTAAACAGAACAAGTGACAAATCAAGATAGAATCCCTCGGACAACTTAATGAGCAATATCAAACTGGGGAGCGGGACAAAGCAGGGTACTAAAAGGGACTGGTACAATCTTCTAGATCATTGTAAAAGATATCCCAAAGTTTACTGCATGTTGATCAGATCTGTGAGAGACCAGACTGACAGAATATTGCACAGATCTTAGAGGGACAAGAAATTCAGTTAAATTAATTTAGATCAATGAAAAACATACTTGTTGGGATGGAGATGACAAAGACTCCCAGTCAAAACAAAATGAAGGGTGTTGTCTGAAGAGCAGTTACACAAGAAAGGCAGTTAGATAAGGCATAACATACTTGAGGGGTCACTCCAGTGGAAATCCTGTTCTGTGTCAGAGACTGGACTAGACAATAATTCCCACATACAAATCTGATGCACTAAGATGGATGTAACTAGTACCGCCTCCCTTAATAACAGAGCTTTGTGATGAGCCACGATACACCATCACTGGTCTCCAGTTGTCATGTGCTCTCTAGATTTCAACTCAGCTCGTGTTGTATTGTGAGCTGGTTGAGTTTGGAGCAGCCCACCCCACAGTGGACTATAATGCACATTACTAAATAGGAATCAGTAGGAACTAGATATTACAGCTGAAGTCTTGATCTGGTAACCATCAGACTAGATGCTCTCAAAGCAGGTCTCTTTCAACCCTGTTTTCAGACTTTAGTAGATGCACTTTAAAACTGTGGCTGTCAGAAAAACTGTTCTGGGGAAAACTTCTCAGTACATAACTGTTGCCTGCATTTCCAATCATAACTGACTACTTTATTAGCCAATAGGCTTTTGCCACAGTAAGCAGCACTGTAGACCCACTCCAGTTGCAGCAGAGCAAGCTGCTGTATTCTAGTTCACCTCGTGCTTCAACACCAGTTCATTGCCAGCTAAGTCCATATTCCAGAATTATTCGCAATCACGTGTACAGCAGACCATAGGTGGAGCTGTGCCTGCAGCATCTAGTCCTTACAATGTTTTCTCTTTAGAAGTGCGCTATCCAAGTTTTGATACAAAATTTGGCAGAGCAGGATGTTTTCACAGTCACTTTTCTCACTCTAGCTACAGCAGGAATGACATAAATGCTAAAAACAGCTTGATTGATTTTTTGCTGTGATAGACAGGAAGACTGGCAGGATAATTGCATGGATCCTGCACAGACTTACCTATGATGATGCACTCATTGCTGCCAGCCATGAACATGGAAGCGGTTTTGGAAGGCAAGTTGAAGTGACGAGCAGCTAGGAAGGGGGAAAGACGATCCGAGGAGTCCGAGGGGATGCTGCTGGAGGACAGGACAGTGGAAACCTGTGTGGACTTAGCCCCTGGCTCAGAAGCAGTCACAGCCAGTTCGGGGTGCTTGATTATCACCCACTCATAGCGTTCCACTTCTGGCTGCAACTAGGTGAGAGGAGAAGAGAAGACAGCCAGGAATCAGTTGGTGAGCATCCATTCCACTGAGGGTTCTGAATATGAAGCAGCCCTGGAGCTGCTCAGACACTGCCAGTACCACTGGTGAGTGATTCAGACTAACCCTTTGGCATAATGGACAGGAATGGTGCCAGAAAGACCTCTGCCTTGTAGAGGATTGAGAATAAGGGTTGGTAATACGTGGTGGTTTCTGAATTACCTTACTACGTATGGCATGCATCCATGCCCAGGTCTTGTGAGAATCATTCTGTACTCAGGAGAAAGGCCCTCCCCATAAAATTGAATAGGAAATCTCCTACCACATCCTTTCATAAGGGATTCCATAGACTTTAAGGCCAGAAGGGCATGGACTGGATCACAAGCTTGTCAGCCCATATATTCCACTCTAAATGGAAAAGGGGTGTTACTGATTAGCTATTAAAATCCAGTCATCTCCATTCAATATTGAGGCAGAACTGCGATTACTACTTACCCTGAATACAAAGCACTCTCCTGTCCCAAAGAAACTCAATTTATTCCCTCCTCGCCTGCGCTCGCTCCAGTCAGTTGACAAATAAGCACCACAGACCTAGAGCAAAGGGCACGGTCAGGAGGCTTTTCACCAGTTACTACTAATAAGAAACAGGGTATTTTAAATTCACTGATACCAAAAGGTTTTGGAACCCACAACTCAAGGTCTAATGTAGTTTGATGTTGAAAGTCTCAAGATCAGTGGATTAAGAGGGCACAAGTAATTTAGACCTAAAGCTAGATCTAGATTCTGATCAGCTAGGGAATGGCCTACAGATTCTAAATTTTAAAAATTATTTTACACCCACCACTTCTGAGAGGAAGGATGGTCCAGTGGATAGGGTGCTAGCCTTGAACTCTGGAGAACAAGGGTCAATTCCCTGCTCTGCCACAGACTTCTTATGTGACCTTGGGTGAGTCACTTAGCCTCTCTGTGCCCCAGTTCCCAATCTGTACAATGGAGATAATAGCCCAGCCTAGCCCCACAGGGATGTTGTGAGCTGCTCAGATACTATGGCGATGGCGGGTGGGCATGTAAGTACCACAGGAAGAAGCATTACAGACAGATCTAGTAACAAGAAAATGAAATTGTGGTAGCCAAATAACCACTTCCTTGTTTTGGTACCAAAAGCATCAACACTCATATCAGACCACATGAGACTGTTGACTGTGCAGCAGCTGCGAACAGGCAATAATCCCAGAGAACTACAAGCATGTCTGCTGCCTTCAACAATCTCGTCCACACTAGCAAGATTTCCCACTGCCAACAATGGGCATCAGGGACAGGTGCAGATGAATTGGTGCTGAGCCCAGTTTAACCTCTAAGATAGCCCAGGACATACACCACTCTAGACTCTGTCAGAAAGCTTGGTTTCACACATTCAGCACAATTTGTGCTAGGTTAGGCATGCAGTTAAATCTCCTACAGTACCTAGTGGTGCTGGAACCCTTTTAATAGTGGGGGTGCTGAAAGCTGGCCCCCTTACCCCTGTCCACACACCCCTAGCTGGGGCTGGGAGCAGTACCATGTTTCTGGGAGGGGGGGACCCAGACAGGGGTAAGGGGGTAAAGACTGGGGGCAGGCACGGGGCCTGCAGCCGGGACCCCGCATGCGGGGCCAGCAGCAGAGCCCCAGCTGCGGGGCCAGTGGTCAGGACCATGGGAGCAGAGCCTGGGAGCTGGGGGGGTGAGGGGCTCCAGGCACGCGGTCAGCACCCCATGAGCAGAGGCCCAGATGCAGAGCCCTGGGAGCACGGCCAGTGGCCAGGACCCAAGCCCCAGCCGCAGGGCTAGGGAGCGGAGTCCAAGGCACGGGGCCCCAGGTGTGGGGCCCTGGTGCGGAGCCCCAGGCGCGGGGCCCTGGTGCGGAGCCCCAGGCGCAGAGCCCCAGGCACAGGGCCAGCACCTGGGACCCTGCAGCACCCCCCACATGCCTAGTTCCCGTGCCTGTGTCAGCACCAGCAGAACTTCTCCCACTGCTGACACCCATTAGCAATGAGTAGCTTTGCTAGCATAGAAAAGGCTAGGAGATAACAAAAAGGTGGCCCGATACTGGAATTTGCTCCACTAGAAGCAAGAAAAAAAAACAACACAATATCTGAAGGGAAGAGCAGAAATTAGTAAATTATTTTTTCAAGCTTCTAAGATGCAATTATAAACATGGAAAGTAAAAAACAGAAAATAGACAGTGTCCTTTTAGACTATTAACATTTCTCCCCTTCCTTCCTCTTCTTCCTTATTTTCTAAGGGATCATACAACAGATCACTATTTGCTCTCTTCATGAAGAGGCCAGCAGCAGCCGCACAGCTAGAGTTAATAGCACTCTATAGGCCAAGAGGCAAATAAAGTTTATGATGGCAGATGCACTCTTTCCCCTCCCTCTGGATATCATGGGCACATCAGCCACTTACCCAGCCACTGTGGCCAGAGGATTAGAAACAATGGGCCAAATTCTGCTTTAATTTACTTGCATACAAACCCAATGAAACTGACCCCTGCAGGCTGCAATGGCACTATATGTGAGCAACAAAACACAATGAGGCCTCCACTGCTGCAGGAGTTTGGTGAAGCCACCCAGCAAGGACATAACCAGAGAGAGAAACGCACAGGCTGCATGCAGCAGGAGCTGAATATTGCAATGGAATTTTAAAAGCCACACAGTATTTAGCAGCAGGCCCTCACTCTCTGTCACCAGAGGACCTCTATTCCTGTGCAGCGCTCATCTCAGAGCTCTAAGAAATTTCACTGCTATTGTGCATTTGGTTTTATCACAACCACAAGATCAGCACTCTAATTTTTTTTTTTGGTGTAATAGGAAATCCAGTACTGCTTTCCCTTTTGAGCACTGCTACTGTACCAGGTTATCCTTGACCAAAAGGAAAACGCCTTCTCTGGATCACAAATGTCCAGTTCAGCACAATCCCACAGGCTCTCACTTCAGTCCTCATCCTAGCAGGGCATGTACATAATAAAATGGATGTCAGGGGTCTCTGTGGAAGTTACTGCAATCTGGTACCATTGCCACCATTACATATGGACTACAACAAAGGGGATGCCAGACCTGGACCCCGCTTAAAGTATTTAATCTGGTATAAAGTTTACTGGAGGTCCCTCATGGCTAGTGAGCACCACACCGAGTACCTAAGTCAAAAGCATGTGGCCATAAGAAATGAATTTCTACACCATCTCCTTTTTCATTGTTTCATAAATTGTGTAGGACAGGATGGATTTTAGGCAATCAGGTGGTATGTGGCATCACCATTTCCTCAGTTACCTTTTACCCTACTTACCTCTTTGGCTGTTGTCTTGATCACAAGGAGAGTTGGTTCATGTCCTTCGCTGTGAGAATAGAACCTGGTATGTGAAGAGATGGCTCCTTAAGCAAACATCGCACTGCTTACATTAACTGTTGTATGTGACCTGCAGTGCCCGCACTACCTCTCCAGCCTAAGATTTGTTTGCTGGCATGAGGTACAATGATTGCTCGGGGCTGATTGCACCACTGCCAGGGTCTCCAACAATACGAGGCAGAGGATAGCAGCAACCTGAAAAAGACTACGGGCCTGATTCTCCATTGCCTTGCTCCTTGCAGAGACACCTGAGCAGAGAGGGGGAAGACACTACTGAATCGGAAGAGCATCATTTTACAACCACTTTGCACAGGGGTAAATGGCTATGCAAGGTACCAGACAGCAGAGAATCAGGTCGTGTGTGTTGGTGTCATGGTGCATGAAAACTTTGCTGCCTCCACAGGCAAATGCTGAGGCATTCCTCTCACTGATGTCTGTCACTCTCACAGGCACTCTGTGCTGGGGCAGAAGATGAAGGAACCCACTTATTTGTTTCTCTTGGTAATTCACTCTTGGTAGCTTCACCTCCCATCCCATTTATTTGTCATTTCTGTGAACAATACAGGATCAGATCAAGGATAATGCCTTTCATCTGATGACAAGTTATTGCTATAACAAATTCACTTGTCTTGGGAACAGAGCAAGATTGACATATTTTGACTGTTAATTTTTAGGCTGTACCATTTTAACACACTTCAGGGATAAAAGCAACTTCACAGAAGACAGCTGGGGAAAGTGGTTTTTGCTAGGCTATGTCTCATCCTGCATATTTTTAAGTGTCTCTTTCCTTTTGCAGCAACCTCTGCTTATTATCACGTGAAATGAGAAGCTTTCAGAGAGCCAGTGTGCATTGGTCTGAAGGGACTTTCGGGCTCATCTATCAAGGGATGCATTCCGATGAAGTGAGCTGTAGCTCACGAAAGCTTATGCTCAAATAAATTTGTTAGTTTCTAAGGTGCCACAAGTACTCCTTTTCTTTTTGCGAATACAGACTAACATGGCTGCTACTCTGAAACCTGTAAGAGCTTTGTGAGTGACTGGTCATCATCAAACCAGCCAGCCACAGCAGTTAAAATTTCACACTAACAGGCTTAGCATGATTTAAATATTTTCATTAGGGACATGGATAATGAGTAGAGAGTGGGGCTTACACAATTCGCAGATGATACCAAGCTGAGAGGGGTGGGAAACTCACAGATTAACTCATTATGCCCATGGAGCCTGTGCCCAGGGCCCACAGCCAATTTGGGGGCACTGCAGGAGCATCGTAACCTGTGTAGAACCTGTAACAGAACTATGGCCCTGCCCCTTGCTCCTCCTGTTCCCCCTTGAGGTGGCGTCTGAAATCATAGACCTGGAAGGGACCTCGAGAGATCATCTAGTCCAGTCCCCTGCACTCAAGGCAGGACTAAGTATTATCAACAAGATGAAATTCAATAAAGAGAAGTACAAAGTACTACACTTAGGAAGGAAAAAAAAAAAGCAAATGTACAACTACAAAATGGGGAATGATTGGCTAGGAGATAGTATTGCTGAAAAGGATCTGGGGGTTATAGTGGATCACAACTGAATACAAGTCAACAATGTGATACAGCTGGGAAAACAGCCAAAATTATTGTGGGTTGTATTAACATGAGTGTTGTATGTAAGATATGGGAGGTAATTGTCCCACTCTACTTGGCAGGGATGAGGCCTCAGCTGGAGTGCTGTCTCCAGTTCTGGGTACTACACTTTTGGAAAGATGGGGACAAATTGGAGAGAGTCGACAGGAGAGGAACAAAACTAATAAAAGGTTTAGAAAACCTGACCCATGAGGAAAGGTTAAAAACCTGGGCATGTTTAGTCTTAAGAAGAGAAGACTGAGGGGGACTGATAAGAGTCTTCACATATGTTAAGGGCTATTCTAAAGAGGACAGCGATCAATTGTTCTCCATTTCCACTGAAGCTAGAACAGGAAGTAAATTGGCTTAATCTGAAGCAAGGGAGATTTAAATTAAATATTAGGAAAAATATCTAACTACATATCTAACTACGAGGATAGTTAAGCTCTGGAACAGGCCTCCAAGGCAGTGTGTGGAATCCCCATCATTGGAGGTTTTTAAAAACAGGTTGGGCAAACACCTGTCAGCGTTGGTCTATCAAGGGAGACTATGCTAGGCTGGGGAAGACACTTAAGGAAATCGAGGCTCAGGTGATCTTTAGTGGGATTCTGCCTGTTCCTAGAGAAGGGCAACAAAGGTGTGACAAGATTATCACTATCAACAGATGGCTTAGGCAGTGGTGCTATAAGGAGGGCTTTGGGATGTATGGCCACTGGGAGGTGTTCATGGACAGAGAACAGTTCTCTCGGGATGGACTTCATCTGAGTAGGGAAGGAAATAGACTTCTAGGATGGAGGCTGGCACAACTGATTAAGAGAGCTTTAAACTAGGAATCTGGGGGAGATGTCCAGGTAATCTCCACGCCGGATTTTAGCATTGAGAGGGAAGAAAACAAAGTAAGAAAGGATACAGCCGTGGGTAGGAGAATGGACATAAGGAGGAAGGGCAGTGTGGATACCAGTCTAATAGGTTATACTGGCTGTAAAATGACCGTGCCTAATCGGGTACAGAATGTGAGCGAGGCCAAACAGCAAAAATTAAGATGTTTGTACACCAATGCAAGGAGCCTAGGTAACAAAATGGAGGAACTAGAGCTACTGGTGCAGGAAGTGAAACCAGATATTATAGGGACAACAGAAACATGGCGGAATAGTAGTCATGATTGGACTACAGATATTGAAGGGTATGTGCTGTTTAGGAAAGACAGAAACAAAGGTAAAAGTGGTGGAGTAGCATTGTATATCAATGATGAGGTAGAATGTAAAGAAATAAGAAGCAGTGGAATGGATAAGACAGAGTCCGTCTCGGCAAAAATCACATTGGGGAAGAAAACTACTAGAGCCTCCCCTGGGATAGTGCTTGGGGTGTGCTATAGACCGCCGGGATCTAACTTGGATATGGATAGAGCCCTCTTTAATGTTTTTAATGAAGTAAATACTAATGGAAACTGCGTGATCATGGGAGACTTTAACTTCCCAGATATAGACTGGAGGACGAGTGCTAGTAATAATAATAGGGCTCAGATTTTCCTGGATGCGATAGCTGATGGATTCTTTCATCAAGTAGTTGCTGAACCGATTAGAGAGGATGCCATTTTAGATTTGGTTTTGGTGAGTAGTGAGGACCTCATAGAAGAAATGGTTGTAGGGGACAATCTTGGTTCAAGTGATCATGAGCTAATTCAGTTCAAACTGAACGGAAGAATAAACAAAACTAAATCTGCGACTAGGGTTTTTGATTTCAAAAGGGCTGACTTTCAAAAATTAAGGAGATTAGTTAGGGAAGTGAATTGGACTGAAGAATTTATGGATCTAAAGGCAGAGGAGGCCTGGGATTACTTTAAATCAAAGCTGCAGAAGTTATCGGAAGCCCGCATCCCAAGAAAGGGGAAAAAATTCATAGGCAGGAGTTGTAGACCAAGTTGGATGAGCAAGCATCTCAGAGAGGTGATTAAGAAAAAGCAGAAAGCATACAGGGAGTGGAAGATGGGAGGGATCAGCAAGGAAAGCTACCTTATTGAGGTCAGAACATGTAAGGATAAAGTGAGACAGGCTAAAAGTCAAGTAGAGTTGGACCTTGCAAAGGGAATTAAAACCAATAGTAAAAGGTTCGATAGACATATAAAGAAGAAGAAAACAAAGAAAGAAGAAGTGGGACCGCTAAACACTGAGGATGGAGTGGAGGTTAAGGATAATCTAGGCATGGCCCAATATCTAAACAAATACTTTGCCTCAGTCTTTAATAAGGCTAAAGAGGATCTTAGGGATAATGGTAGCATGACAAATGGGAATGAGGATATGGAGGTAGATATTACCATATCTGAGGTAGAAGCGAAACTCAAACAGCTTAATGGGACTAAACTGGGGGGCCCAGATAATCTTCATCCAACAATATTAAAGGAATTGGCACATGAAGTTGCAAGCCCATTAGCAAGAATTTTTAATCACTCTGTAAACTCAGGGGTTGTACCGTAGGATTGGAGAATTGCTAACATAGTTCCTATTTTTAAGAAAGGAAAAAAAAAGTGATCCGGGTAACTACAGGCCTGTTAGTTTGACATCTGTAGTATGTAAGGTCTTGGAAAAAATTTTGAAGGAGAAAGTAGTTAAGGACATTGAGGTCAATGGTAAATGGGACAAAATACAACATGGTTTTATAAAAGGTAGATCGTGCCAAACCAACCTGATCTCCTTCTTTGAGAAAGTAACAGATTTTTTAGACAAAGGAAATGCAGTGGATCTAATTTACCTAGATTTCAGTAAGGCGTTTGATACCGTGCCACATGGGGAATTATTAGTTAAATTGGAAAAGATAGGGATCGATATGAAAATTGAAAGGTGGATAAGGAATTGGTTAACAGGGAGACTACAGCGGGTCATACTGAAAGGTGAACTGTCAGGCTGGAGGGAGGTTACCAGTGGAGTTCCTCAGGGATCAGTTTTGGGACCAATCTTATTTAATCTTTTTATTACTGACCTCGGCACAAAAAGTGGGAGTGTGCTAATAAAGTTTGCGGATGATACAAAGCTGGGAGGTATTGCCAATTTAGAGAGAGACCGGGATATCATACAGGAAGATTTGGATGACCTTGTAAACTGGAGTAATAGTAATAGGATGAAATTTAATAGTGAGAAGTGTCAGGTTATGCATTTAGGGATTAATAACAAGAATTTTAGTTATAAGCTAGGGATGCATCAATTAGAAGTAACAGAGGAAGAGAAGGACCTTGGAGTATTGGTTGATCATAGGATGACTATGAGCCTCCAACGTGATATGGCCGTGAAAAAACCTAATGCGGTCTTGGGATGCATCAGGCGAGGTATTTCCAGTCGAGATAAGGAGGTTTTAGTGCCGTTATACAAGGCACTGGTGAGACCTCACCTGGAATACTGTGTGCAGTTCTGGTCTCCAGTGTTTAAAAAGGATGAATTCAAACTGGAACAGGTACAGAGAAGGGCTACTAGGATGATCCGAGGAATGGAAAACTTGTCTTATGAAAGGAGACTCAAGGAGCTTGGCTTGTTTAGCCTAACCAAAAGAAGGTTGAGGGGAGATATGATTGCTTTCTATAAATATATCAGAGGAATAAATACCGGAGCGGAAGAGGAATTATTTAAACTCAGTACCAATGTGGACACAAGAACAAATGGATATAAACTGGTCATCGGGAAGTTTAGACTTGAAATTAGACAAATAACCATCAGAGGAGTGAAGTTTTGGAATAACCTTCCAAGGGAAGCAGCGGGGACAAAAGACCTATCTGGCTTTAAGATTAAACTCGATAAGTTTATGGAGGAGATGATATGATGGGATAACATGATTTTGGCAATTAATTGATCTTTAAATATTCAAGGTAAATAGGCACAATGGCCTGTGATGGGATGTTAGATGGGGTGGGGATCCAAGTTACTACAGAGAATTCTTTCCTGGATATCTGGCTTGTGAATCTTGCCCATATGCTTAGGGTTTAGGTGATCGCCATATTTGGGGTTGGGAAGGAATTTTCCTCCAGGGCAGATTGGAAGAGGCCCTGGAGATTTTTTGCCTTCCTCTGTAGCATGGGGCACGGGTCACTTGCTGGAGGAGTCTCTGCTCCTTGAAGTCTTTAAACCATGATTTGAGGACTTCAATAGCTCAGACATAGGTGAGAGGTTTATCGCAGGAGTGGGTGGGTGAGATTCTGTGGCCTGCATTGTGCAGGAGGTCAGACCAGATGATCGTACTGGTCCCTTCTGACCTTAATATCTATGAATCTAGGTTTACTTGGTCCTGCCTCTGTGCAGGGGGCTGGACTCTATGAGATCTCGAGGTCCCTTCCAGACCGACATTTCTATGATTCTAGGAATTAACTACAATTCCTATGGTTAGCACTCAAACAGGGGTAATTCAGGACTAGCACTCACACTGAGGGCTTGTCTTTACTACGAGGGTAAGCCGATCTAAGTTCAGCTACGTTATTCTCGTAGCTGGAGTAGCATGAGTCGACGTAGCTTAGGTTTGACTTACCATAGTGTCTTCATGGCGCTGAGGCGACAGGAGATGCTCTCCAGTCAACTTCCCTTACTCTTCTCAGACAGCTGGAGTACCGGGGTCGACCGAAGAGTGGTCTTAGTGGGTCTTCACTAGACCTGCTAAATTGATCCCTGCTGCATCGATTGCAGCAGCATTGATCTCCCTGGTAGTGGAGTCCAGCCCTAATTGGAGGCAGGACCATAGCCTCTAATTTTGAAAGCTATCCTTGTGGTAACTGTAACTGAGATGGGGGAGGAGAGATTCAGACTTCCCTGGCACTTGCAATCGGTCACTCCCATAATAGTCTTTGGATGCACATTTTGGTGAGCCATGCTTTGGATGAGGATTTCTGTACCCAGTTAGCATTGGTTGGCTGTTCTTTTCTACTTGTACAATAGGAAAGACTAGGTTACCTGTTCAGGCTGCAGCCATGCTCCAAGGTGGTGAAAAGCAGTAGGGGCTGGCAAAGTGCAAAGCGCTCTGGGATCCAGGACCAGATGTCTCTCATCTCTTTCACGCTGACGATTTCGGACTTGAAGTTCTCAGCATGCACTGCCAAGTGCACGTTCTGTCTGTGAAACATGGGAGACACCGTTGAGAGAGAGAAGATAATCTGACAACAACACACAAAGGGGACAGCTGAACATGAGAACATGCCTAGGTGGAAATGCCTCGGTGAGTACCCTGCTCTCTGAAGCTTCAGGCCACGAGGTGAGGACAGCGTGGGTTTGATGGAGGAAAGAAACACTGTTGCCGTTTGGTGGAATCCATAATGATTAGTGGCTTTACTGGAGAGAACTTTGCAGCTCTTACTCAGCCATGCTATCAATGGCTGGTGCAGAGGAGCTAAATGTTTGAATGAACAGGGGACTATCAGGACCTTAAAAAAAAACAAATTCAGTTAGATTTGCCACTCAAGGATAGCCCCACTAGTACCAGCACAAGAGAGATGCACCCCACAGGGGAGAAAATACAGTAGGTCCACACAAATATTCTGGCACTTCCTGGTCTCTCGAGTCCTGTTTGTATTTGTGGAATTTGAGAATTCCTGCAAATATCCCAGTCACACAAGAGTTGCATAGATATCAGAGTTGCCATCCCCGACAATTTTATCATGAGTCTCATGATATTTGGTGTTTTTGGAAAGCCCTGGCTTCTGGAGTCATTGGATTATTGAGAATCTCTGCTTTTGTTAAAAAAGAGTTTTGCATCCTCATGGTTGCAGAGATAAGCTTGAAAACATGATCCGAGTGCACCCTATACGCTCAGAAACCAAAAGATAAAGTAAAAGATCCCAAATGTATTATTTTTTAAAATCTTGTGATTTTAAAATCCAATCTCTTGAGTTGTGGGGGGCTGACTCATGATTTGTGAACCCTTGGGATTGGCAATACAAGGATCAATACATTTACCCACCCTTTATTACTCTGGGTTAAAGGAGGAATCAATCCACTCAAACCCATGATAACAGAAGATTTAAAAAGTGTTATTGCATCTGCATCTGATGGTGAAGCCAGTTATCAGTACAAGTGCCACAGCCAAGTACATCTGGTGGAAGAGACACAAGGGCTCAAACAAGGTGCTAAAGGATCAGATAACAATCAGCTGAACCAAGCTCTGGAGAATCAATTCTGCATTCCACGAGGGTGTACTGAGTGTGGGAAAGGGTCCCAAGTGTTTGATAGGTTTTACAGTATTTTTATTTCAGCCATTGTTGGTTTAGTTCTTTTCTTTCCCCCACAACTTCACAGAATGCAGAGAGGACCTCATAAATAATGCACTGAGTATGTTAGTGTAGCTAGGAGCTCCCTATAGTGTGAGAAATGCTATATCACTTTATGAAGATTTCTACTTGGGAGTCCTGAGTAGTCACTCATGCACTTGCAGCACTCCTTAGTAACTGCTTGCTAAAGAGAGAGATTGGGAGCTGCCCAACGTTACCAATCCTGTGTCATTTACTATAGCAAGTAGGGCATCTCTAAGCTGCCCCGCTGTCAGCATTCCTAATGGGGAGGCTGAACGTGTGTTGGTTTAGGCACAAGTCGTTTTATGAAGCTCACTAACCTTCCGATAGAAATGTTGAATGAGGCTCACCACTTGCACGGCAGCCCTGAATTCTCATCTAACCATCAGTGTACTTAGGGCATGGCTACACTTGCAGATGTAGAGCGTTGTGAGTCAAACCAGCCCTCGGAGACCGCTGCAGGGAAAGTGCTACAGTGTGTTCACACTGTCAGCTGCAAGTGCACTGGTGTGGCCACATTTGCAGCGGCATTGGGAGCGGTGCATTATTGGCAGCTATCCCACAGAGCACCTCTTCCCATTCTGGTGCTGTGGCTTGTGGGAAGTGGGGAGGGGGTGCAGGGCATTCTGGGTCCTGTCCCAATGCCCCATGATGCATCACTTCGCATCCCAGCAATCCCTGTGCTTCCGTCCACATTTGGCACCATCTTTCAACTTTTTTTGTACTGCGTGCTCTGTCTTCCCTTTCAGTCTATGGGAATGGATCCTGAAGTGCTGAGGAATATGCTGATGGGTCTCGCCAGCATGTCCCAAATGGCAGTTGAGTTACTCCTTAAGCTACAAGCTGACAATGAGGAGTCCAATGATGTTGACCTGTATAACGCACATGACACGAGATTGCTTGGGACATTCACGGACATGCTCACCGCAGTAGAACGCTGCTTTTGGGCTTGGGAAACAAGCATTGAGTGGTGGGATCACATAGTCATGCAAGTCTGGGATGACAAGCAGTGACTGCAGAACTTTCAGATGAGAAAAGCCACTTTCATGGGACTGTGTGCTGAGCTCGCCCCCACACCCTGCGGCACAAGGACACGAGATTGAGAGCTCCCCTGCCAGGGGAGAAGAGGGTGGCTATTGCAATCTGGAAACTGGCAACTCCAGACAGCTACCAATCAGTTGCTAACCAGTTTGGAGTGGGAAAGTCAACGACTGGAATTGTGTTGATGCAAGTTTGCAGGGCCATTAATTGCATCCTGCTCAGAAGAACCGTGACTCTGGGTAACGCGCATGACGTTGTGGTTGGTTTTGCACAAATGGGTTTCCCTAACTACAGAGGGGCGATAGATGGGACGCATATTCCAATTCTGGCACCCGCCCACCTAGCCTCCGAGTACGTTAATTGGAAGGGGTATTTCTCTATGGTTCTCCAGGCACTTGTGGATCACAGTGGGTGTTTCACTGACATTAACGCAGACTGGTTCGGAAAGGTGCATGTCACACGCATTTTTCGGAACACAGGCCTGTTCAGCAAGCTGCAAGTCGGGACTTTCTTCCCAGACCAGAAGATCACTGTAGGGGAAGTTGAAATGCCCCCTGTGATCCTTGGAGACCCCACTTACCCTTTAATGCCATGGCTCATGAAACCCTACACAGGGAGCCTTGACAGCAGCAAGGAGTGGTTCAACAACAGGCTGAGTTGGTGCAGAATGACTGTGGAGTGTGCTTTTGGACATTTAAAGGGCTGCTGGCGCTGTCTGTATGGGAAGCTGGATCTGGCCGATGAGAACATCCCCACGGTTACATCCGTGTGCTGTACCCTCCATAACATTTGTGAAGGGAAGGGTGAAAGATTCACTCAGGCATGGACCTCGGAGGTTTAACACTTGGAGGCTGAATTTGAACAGCCAGAGAGCAGGGCTATTAGAGGGGCTCAGCGCAGGGCTGCAAGGATTAGGAATGCCTTGAGGGAACAATTTGAGGCTGAAAGCTACCAGTAATGTTTGGTGCCCTGCATGGGAGTGAAGTCCAGTGGTTCCAATGTTAGTAGGAATCTGTGTTTGCTACACTGACTTGCAGTGCCTGTTTCTTTCCTGGGCTAAGGTATCTTTTACTTAATGCAATAATAAAGAATGTTTTCAAAGTCAAAAAATACATTTATTGAAAAGATACACAATTGCTTAGGAAACAGAAAGGGCAAAGGGATGGGGTGGGGAACGGTACAATCACAGATTTGCATATGTTCTGTTATCATACTCAGCCTTCCTGTCTGGAGTGCTGTGCAATGACTGCTGCACTTCAGGATGGCTATACTGCATGGTGAATGGGGGTTGAGTGCAGTGGGTAAGGGTCGTAGTTTGCAGGACTGGGTGGTAAAGCTATAGGTGTTGGAGGCAGCTGGTGGCGATAACAACCCGGATGTTGGGGAAAGTGGGTTGGAGGTGACATGGGGGCATAAGGGAAAGAGTTTTTGGACAAGGGCTGCAGGGCGGGGCAGGCACAGAAGTGCTCCCCCTGCATTGCTACAAGCGCCTGTAACGAGTCCGCTTGGAGCTCCATAATGCTTAGTAGCCGCTCCATGCTTTGGTGCTGGCGATTCACATTCTGCTGGCAGACCCTCCTTTCACTCTCCCGCCACTCCTGCGCTTTTTGATTTTCATTAAGGGACTGCTGCATTACTTCATGCAGCATGTCCTCTTTGCTTCTACGTGGCTGCTTCCTAATTCTTTGGAATCTTTTGGCCACTGATAACAAGGATGGCAGAGATCTCAAGGTTACATCTGTAAAGCCAAAATGCAACACTTAACAGAGGCAGCATTATTCACACCAGACAGAGCAATGATTCGACCGTACTTAAAGTAGACAAGCACAGTCTACACGATAGCAGAAACTGTCCGCCCCAAAGCGAGCGCACATAACCCACAGGAGCCCCAAAATGGTGAGTAAGCACAGGGGCAAGGGGGACTGATTGTTTCACGGCTGTACTGTCCTCTGGGGTTCTGTGCCTTGGGGAGAGCCAACAGCTGCAGGGGGCCCCTATATGGAACACTGTTCCCACATTTTCCACAGGATGAGTTTGTCCTGGGAGATATCTCGCTGCTGAGGGTGACCTGGGAAGCAAGGGAGGGTCTACTACAATGCAGCTTCCGCTCTGGCCCATATACAGCTTGCCTGTGTGTAGCAATGTTCCTCCCCCTTCCATGGCACAGTGGCATGGACATGGTTAGCCTTACTGGGACAAGGAGCACAGTAGCTCTGCCAAGGAACCTGCGCAAGCGGATTGCCCAGCTTCTGCATGAGACCTTTGAAGACATCACTGAGGCCGATTACCATGGATGTGAGGGAGCACATCAACCCCCTATTCCACTGCTAGGCATGCATGCAGCCCTAACTCTCCTTGCCCCAAGATCCCGCAATGAACTTCCTTCCCAAAATAAAAGCTGCTTACCAGACATCTCCTCTGGCATTTGTTCTTCCCCAAGCACCGGATGCTACGACTGGCTACCTTCCTCCTGACTGCATGCATCTAGGGATGTCGGGCTGTCCCCTCCTCCTCAGCACCCTCGCTCTCGCTTTCCTTCTCTTCCTGCCTCATTGAACTGGGCTCTGAAGTGTCCAGGGTGGTCGTCGGAGTGGAGGTGGGGTCTCCCTCAAGTATTGCGTCCAGCCCTTTGTAGAAATAGCAGGTTGCGGGCACAGCACCGGAGTGGCAGTTTGCCTCATGGGCTTTGTGGTAGGCATTCCGCAGCTCCTTCACTTTAACCCTGCACTGCAGTGCGTCCCGGTCATGGCCCCTTTCCATCATATCCCTTGATATTTGCCCAAAGGTATCGTAATTCCTACGGCTGGAGCACAGATGGGACTGGACAGCTTCCTCCCCCCAAACACTGATGAGGTCCAGCACCTCACCACTGCTCCATACTGGGGATCGCCTGGTGTGTGTGGAGGCACGGTCACCTGGAAAGATTCACTGAGAGCACGCCATGCCTTGCTGAGCAAACAGGAAGAGTATTTTCAAAATTCCCACAGAATTTAAAGGGCAGGTCTGACGGTTGGTCACCTGAAGGCAGGGCAGTAGAGTTCAAAGTCATGACCAGAGTGGCTAGAACAGGCATTGTGGGACACTTCTGGAGGCCGATCAGAGCGCATTAATAGACCAGGGTGTCCACACTGGCGCTGCGACACTCCAGCCAGGGCGCATCAAGCGTTCTGCTTCTCATCAAGGTGGATTACAAGGAGCGCTCCAGCCACGGAGTCCGGGCGCCCTGTGTGCCTTGCCAGTGTGGAAGTGTCATGAGTTAGAGCGCCCGGGGCTGTATTAATGTACTATAACTCGCCAGTGTAGCCATACCCTTAGATAGACCCCATTAGGGTGGATTTGATTTAAATCATTAGTCAGGAAGACTTGATTTAATCATGGATTTCTACATAAAAGTGCATTCTTGGTGGTGGTTATAACCTTCATACATATTCTTCACAACTCAGAGATAGATGTAGGTTTTCAATTTTAGAAGGTACACACTATATATCTTTTAAGTGATTTATTTTGAAAAAAATTTTCAGACTAGTTTTACAGCTATATCATAAAATGAATGAATGATTGGTTATTTCATTTATCAAAGATAATTGAAGCAAATATTTATGAAGTCATTGGGAGGTGAATTATCTCCAGTTCAACAGGTTAATCATTAATATTTGGAGGATTTTCTTGCCATGCTGTATTAGGAGGAGAACATCACCAGACAGACATTTAAATTGTTTTATTTAACTAAAACAACAATGTTATGTATTCTGGATTTTTTTTCCCCAACAGCAAACATATTTTAAACAAAACAAGCATATGAATTTCCGAATTTAGTTAAAAATTCACGTTTTTAAAAATATGGGTTGCTTTTGTTAAAATTATTTTTAACTAAAATAGTTAAATGAAATATTTTTTAAAAAAATCAACAAAAATTAAATTGACTAGGTCAGCCAGGTCAACATGAGAAACTTAAAATACTGGCTTCTTCAGCTAACTCAGTCGTCTTCACCTTCATTTTCCTGTTTGTTCATAATCTGGAAAAGAAAAACAAGCTTTCCTACTTTTTCAGGTCCCAAACGATTTCTTGATTTGGAATGAATTAGTCCAAAGGAAGAAAATATTCTTTCTACACCAGCTGAAGAAGCTACTGCTGTTAAAAGTGAGATCATCATTTCAAGAGTCTCTGAATCCAAGTGCCTTAGTGACTTCCACCAACTCACTGGTGTGACTTTCTTTAAAACATCATCAGCAATCATATATTTGTTGAATGTTTCACCCTTAGCTCTGAAGTTTATTATAGTTGGCATTATGGAGGGATGATTGCTGGATGCTGGATGATTGCCAGCAAGTTAAAAAAGTATGAATTGGATGAATGGACTATAAGGTGGATAGAAAACTGGCTAGATTGTCAGGCTCAACGGGTAGTGATCAACAGCTCGATGTCAAGCAGAGTGCCCCAAGGGTCAGTCCTGGGGCCGGTTTTGTTCAACATCTTCATTAACGATCTGGATGATGGGATTAATTGCACCCTCAGCAAGTTCACAGATGACACTAAACTGTGGGGAGAGGTAGACACGATGGAAGGTCCAGAGTGACCTAGACAAATTGGAGGATTGGGCCAAAAGAAATCTGATGAGGTTCAACAAGGACAAGGGCAGAGTCCTGCACTTAGGAAGAAAGAATCCCACGCACTGCTACAGGCTGGGGACCGACTGGCTAAGCAGCAGTTCAACAGAAAAGGACCTGGGGATTACAGTGGACAAGAAGCTGGATATGAATCCGCAGTGTGCCCTTGTTGCCAAGGCCAATGGCATATTGGTTTGTATTAGTGGGAGCACTGCTACCAAATCGAGGGAAGTGATTATTCCCCTCTGTTCGGCACTGGTGAGGCCACACCTGGAGTATTGCATCCAGTTTTGGTCCCCCCACTACAGAAGGGATGTGGACCAATTGGAGAGAGTCCAGCGGAGGTCAATGAAAATGATTGGGGCTGGGGAACATGACTTACGAGGAGAGGCTGAGGGAGCTGGGCTTATTTAGTCTGCAGAAGAAAAGAATGGGGGGGATTTGATAGCAGCCTTCAATTACCTGAAGGGGGGTTCCAAAGAGGATGGAGCTAGGCTGTTCTCAGTGGTGGCAGATGACAGAACAAGAAGCAATGGTCTCAAATTGCAGTGGGGGAGGTCTAGGTTGGCTATTAGGAAACATTAGTTCACTAGGAGGGTGGTGAAGCTCTGGAATGGGTTACCTAGGGAGCTGCTGGAATCTCCATCCTTTTAAGGCCCGGCTTGACAAAGCCTTGGCTGGGATGATTTAGTTGGTGTTGGTCCTGCTTTGAGCAGGATATTGGACTAGATAACCTCCTGAGGTCTCTTCCAACCCCAATATTCTAGGATTCTATGTCTATGTCACAGCCAATTCCTCTTCTTCAGCAGTTAAGGTTTGACCCTGGTACTGAGTATTGAGAATATTTGCGAGAAAATGAGCTGGAGATAGTGCTTTGCCATTCGTTTTTTTAATGCTTGTAATTTAACTCTGTCATTGCATATTTCTCTTTTTAAGATCTCACTCAGTTCCTTCCAAATTTCAACAGCGTCAGCAATAAAACAGCTGTTTCCCTGCATTTTGTTCAAGGCTACAGAAATAAAGTTTCATGATACTCAGCATGTGTTCAACATTTCTCTTAAGCCCAATGCTGAGAACTTTGGCTGTGACAGTGCCATCTATTTTTTTTTTCACAATTTTGTTCACAAACTGTCATCAGATTAGGCCAGTTCTTGATCTAGTGCTCAAAACAGTCCACTACTGAGTTCCATCGCACGTCCTGTGGGAGAGTTAGCTTGGTTCCTCCCACTTTTTTCAGAGCAGCTGCTGCAAAGTGGTTGTTACGGAAGTATTTTGCCATTTCGACAACATTAGCCTTTATTTCTGGAACACTGAAGTCTTTGGCTAGGAGGTGAATCAAATGAGCACTGCAACCATATGTTTTTAGCTTGGGACTCTCTTCTAAATAATTTCTTCTCATCTTGGATACATTTGCAGCATTGTCTGTGACCAAGCTGCGTACTAGACATTTGAATTTTTTTTCACAGTTTGTTATAGCTCTACTGCTACTTCTTGTAAGTATTCTGCTGTGTGTGCATTTCCTGATGTATCAATTGTTTCTGTAAGGAAAACATTCCCTTCTTCTGTTGTCAAGCACAAGCACATACAGCAGGATCATTGTGGGCATTGCTCCACCCATCAAGACTCAGGTTAACAATTTTACCCTGTAGACCTTTTGCACACTGCTGAATTTCTCTTTCATACACTTTATCCAGCAATTTGCCTGCGAAATCTGCTCTTTTGGGTGGACTGTATCCTGGTCTTAATGACTGAACCATGTTAATGAAGTGTGGGTTCTCAATCATATGGAAAGGAGCATAAAAAAAACCAGGCAATATTTTCATCAATTACCTCTTTTTGTAATCTGCTGGTTCTTATCACAAACATATCTATGGTTGTTTCTGGATGATGGAGATTTTTTTTCTTTTGCTACAGGTGATATACTATGGCTATGTGACGTACATGATGTGACTGAAACACTATCATTGGCAGATAACTCTGAAACTATAGAAAATGATGGTGATCTTAAAGGTGGAGAGTCTTCAGAATCCTGTATGTTGAGGATAGATTCTCCTAAACAAAATAAGTCAATGCAGTTATTTAATTACCATACTGCTCATTTAGTATTACTCACTGCATTCACTGACACTCAGTACTACTTTAAAGGTGAAATTGTAAAAGGAAGATTTGCCTATTTCAGCTATTTATTTTTTTTTTATCACAACTGCATCTGAAATGTTAGTACCATAGAGTAACAACTATATTTTTTGGTCAAACATGAGAATTCAAGAATTGTTCAGAAGGAAGACAGGCAGTCCTTAAGGAAGTAGTATGAAATAAAAAAAGTTTACCAACCTGAAGATCCTGCATGTTCAGACATGTTCCTTTCATCATCTTCAACACACCTTTCTTCTGAGAACGAACACTTCTCATGATGATGTTTCTTTTGCGCAACCAGGCTTTGCATTTCTTTGTTGCACTGTTTGCATTTTGCACGCATGCCTGTCTTACCCACAAGTAGAGGGGTATTTCGTTATTTAATTAAAATATTCCCAAACTGGGTCTCTTTTACAGCCTGCTGCCGTTATAGGTTTTCTCTTCTAGTGAGAGAATGGTATGGTAGATCTCAAATCAATGAAGACTACACTCAGAAAGACCTCAAGGCTTCTGGAATATGCTGCTCAAACAGTTTCACTTTTGTTTCTACTGCCTGTCCCTCCCTTCTCACATTTATCTCCAGACTTCTTCTCCTTGTCCAGATCTATTCCGCCCCCAACAATCTTCTATTCATTGAACTTTTTGAAACTTTGCACTTTTACAGAGAGGTAAGGGATTGACTCTGTGTACACAAATTTGCAGAGGGACAGTAGGGTTGAGGTCTGTTATTTCTCACCTCTCTATATTATTTTAAAACATTTTTGCTGTTAACAAGCATGTTATCTCTGGAGACACAAATCCACACTTTGAGAACTACAAAACTAAGCATCTCTGATGGTATTTTCTAGACTGAGCACTGAGTCCCATTGGGTAGATAGAAAGATTAACCTAAATAATCTATACAGAAGCCCCTGGAACCCCATAAGATTGGGTCCCTAATCCATGAACTCTTGGAACTCATTTACAAAACTTTTCTTAAACATTACATGAATATATTGTCTCATACTATAGAATTAGAATTTATAATCCCTATTCCATGATGAGATAGTTTTAATTAAGATACATTATAGCTCAAATAGATCTTTAGAGAAAATGCTTTTTGAGGAAAAAAACCTATCCAAAAAATCTGATTTAAATAAAAAATCCATTTTTTTTTATTTTTAAAAAATATAATTGATTTTTATCCACCCTGGACCCCATCACCACAGTACTTGCGTGGCTCACAATTATTAATGGATTTTCTCCTCCCAATACCCCTGTCAGGTAGGCAAAAAACCCACTTCTTCAGAAGTGCACCTGAAGAAGTGGGTTTTTTACCCATGAAAACCTATGCCCAAATAAATCTGTTAGTCTTTAAGGTGCCACCGGACGCCTCGTTGTTTTTGTGGATACAGACTAACACGGCTACCCCTCTGATACCTGTAAGGTAGGGAAGTATTATGTCCATTCTATAGATAGGAGACAGAGGCACAAGAAAGACTGACCTGTCAAAGGTCAAAAAGGAAATCTGTGTTTGCACCAGGAACTGAATCTAGATCTCTGAAACATCTGTCCACTGACACAGCCTTCTAACTTTACCTACCCTGCAATTAAAAAATGATGGCATCATGGAAAAGAATTGGATAAGTCCTCCATATCCTTCCACAGGTAGCAGAAATTCCTGCTTGCAATACATAAGCATTAGACAACTTTCGCCACACTCAGGGAAAACTCAAAAATCATTGAAGACTATTGATTGGTTTGTGACAGTACTCCTGGGGAAAAATCGTGGTAAAGAGGCTAAGAGTTAGTATGAAGTCCCACACTAAACACTGCTATTCTCACAATTATAGTTATCCATGTAGACCTAGGATTCCCTACCTACCACCAAAGGATTGTGAATGTTAAGAGGGTGCATTGGCGTCTTCTCTATTCCCTTTCCTGGTTATCCTCTACTGTTCTGGGAGAAGCCACCCATCTCCCCAGACTCCAGTCTGATCCTGTGTCCCGCTAGCATTCTTGTTTAACCCTCAATCTTAGCAGCCACTTTGCTTTCCTACAGCTTTTCTCTTAAAGCTTGCAGTGTTTGTATGTACTCCATATTCTCCCATCCACCTTATCTCTTGCAAAAGTCCCCAAATGGCCATCATCAGATTTGAAAAAGATTATGCAAAGCATGGAATCTTTGACTCTTGACAATCACCCTTCATCATTTTCCATTTATTGACAGGACACAAATACTAGACTGCAGCATTACTGAAGGATTTGGACAAAAGGAGGTGGATCAGAAACTTTAGACAACAACGACTAACCAGCACTGATGGAATGGAAGGCCAGAAGAGTTAAATTTGTATTTTAGTATAGCAAAAGTGATACTTTAAAATGCCTGCATGAGTGGGGCAGGTACCTTTAAAAGTAAAGGTAAATTAAAATGAACAGTTCAGATAGGCTGGGTAGGAGTGGGGGACTCTGGCACGTGCGTTGCTGAAAATAGAATCTATGAGTTAGTACACCACACTGTGACGGGTTCCCTCCAGGGTGCCACCTGGAACTGGGGTACCACTGAGCCGTCTGACATACCCAGCTGCAGTTACATGTAGGCTCTCTAACTACCAGCTTCCCAACCTGGGACCCCAGAGCAGTACTGTCTGCCCTGGTCAAATCTGGCCAGTATATGGGTTTAGTACCTGGTCCACCTCTCCCTCAATGTGAAGAGAACAATGCACACTTGTGGTAACCAAGCTGAGATTTTCCCCAACCACTCCAGTCAAAGCTCACTGGTTTAGAACAAAACAAAAACAAGTTTATTAATTACAAAAGAGAGATTTTAAGTGATGATAATTAGGGCTCCGTATCTGTCATGCAGCTCGTGGAAGTCACGGGTTACAAGACTTTCCGAGACCTCCATGACTTCTGCAGGGGCCTGGGTGGCTGATCCCAAAGTTGGCTAGAGCAGCTGCCGGGGCATGGCCCTAGACAGCCATCCCCGGCTGGCCTGAGCAGCCATGGGGCGAGACCCCAGGCAGCCATCCCTGGCCGGCTGGAGTAGCCGCCCGGGGCGTGGCCCCAGGCAGACGCCCCCTGGCTGACCGGAGCAGCTGCAGGGCACAGTCCTGGGCAGCGGTCCCTGGCCGGTCTCTCACCAGCAGCCCCCCCCCCCAAACACCCTTCCTCAGCAGCAGCCCCCCCCATGGCCCTCCAGCGCTGCCCCACCCACAAGATTTAATCACAGGTAATTTTAGTGTAAGTCATTGACAGGTCACAGGCCGTGAATTTTTGTTTATTGCCCGTGACCTGTCCACAACTTTTACTAAAAATACCCGTGACTAAATCATAGCCTTAATTATAAGGGATATCAAATGGATCAAAGCAGATTAGTAGGATTCCCATCCTGTCTTAAAGAGACAGTTTCCATAAATATATCAGGAACAGCATTTTGCAGAAGTGCGACCTGGATTGGCGTACCTTCTGTCACCCATCTATCTCTATTCCCAAGTGATTAGTTGTGACTGCTCCCCTCCGGGAGATCAGTTACACAGCTCCCTCTTAAAGCCTGACCCACAGATTGCGTGCCTGGGAGCACAGAATCTGGAACAGCTGTTCTATTCTGAACAAATCCCACCACGTAATTAGTGAGGAGACATTCCTGTACGCCTATCAATTCTCTCTGAGCTTCCTTCTCTGGGCCCCCTCTAAGACACACACCTCTGTGCTATCTAGAGTGGGATCTATCCCCTGTCCAACTGTGATGAGCTCACAGCAAATAGCTTGAACAGTTCTTTCACTGGCAGGCACTGCACACACCTCTCTCTGAGTGGAGTTTGCCCCCAGCTACACAGTCAATGGAAGCATCACCCACCTCAGTGGTCTCTAGGATTCTATCACCCTTCTCTGGGCTTTCCTCTAGGACACATCTTCCTATGCACCATAGAGTGAGGTTTGTCTCTCGCTTAGCTGCAACCTGCTGGCAGCCAGCAATCTGGACAGTTTTCTCACTTACAGGCAACACATTTCCCTCCCCACCTAGAGGAGATGCTGCCTTTAGCTACCAGGCAGCAGGAGCTGGTCTCAACTACACCCATCCCTGGCAGCATAGAGTTTTCCACTGCTGCAGAGGAATTAAAGAGACACTCTTTCATTCCTCCAGCAGTTCCTTTCCCTCTGGGGTTCCAGCATAAAATTTCTCCTTGACAGCTACATGGAAGAAATCATTCCCCAGCAACAAAAGCAATCGGGTTATCATTTACCACAGCCACAGACAATACAGCTTCCAAATCCTCAGTTTCTATATGCACTTTAGCCAAAGCCACAAGGATTTTGTAATCTCCCACTAATAAAAGCTCTGCCATCTGCCCTGACTGTAAGTCACTTTCCTTCACAATACTTCTAACCACAGAAATTTCTGCCCCTGTGTCTTCCCACCCCAAGTGTTCTCTGCCATTAATCCTGACAGCCTTTATGTGCTTCATGCCTGGCTGGGCAGTGGCTACTTTTACAAACCTTGTATGATAAGTGGTAATTGCTTGAGGTGCCTCTGTCCTCAGGGTAGCAGCATTTTCATGAGCTGCTTGCTGCCTGTTCCCAGGGCATTTATTCCTCAAGTGCTCAGTAGAATTACAGTGATAGCACCTTTTGGGCTCCTCTGTTTTTACAGGCGATTTGGGACAAGAACTAGAGGAATAGATTTGGGGAGGTGAGCGCCCAGCCTCCCATCCACCCTCCTTCCCAGGGGTAAAATGGGAACCCTGCTTCTCACAGGGTTTAAACCCCTCTGTCTGTAGTTTTTTTGCAATAGATGCTTGAATTTGCTCAAATTGATCAGCTAGAGTAGCCATCTCCTCCACAATTTTTACCTTTTTGTTCCATAAACACTGTTTCACATCATCTCTCCCTATACTCAGGAAATGTTCCTGAGCAACAAGATCACATATTCCTCCAAAGCTTATAACACCTTTTCCCTTTACCCACTTATCCATCAGATCTTTCATCTAGTTTACATATGTCACATTAAAGTTTTGAAGCCTTAAGAGGGCTGTTGGGATGAGTACTCTATATGTTTCAGTGTAATCTGAAACTGTTTTAAAACCATTTCCTTGAATTCACCATAATCTGAAGCCTCTAGAGATGCTGGCATCTTATTTAATATATCCAGAGCTCTCCCAGACAACTTTGCAACCAAAGTGGGTATCTTTTGGTCCTCAGGAATCTCATGAAGTACCTACAGCCTCTTGAAGGTGATGAAATATTCAACAATGTCCCCTGTCTTGCGGTATGCAGGACACAACTGTTCCCATTTGTGGATTTTTTGAGAGGTGGGTCTTGCTGGAGAAGCAGAACCAGAACCCCCACACACCAGGAAGTCCAGTTGATGCATTCCTTCTCCTCCATGGCTAATTTCTGGCTTCAATTTCTTTGTCAGTCTCTATCTTTTTCAGTTCTAAGGCTCTCTAGTGTGCAGCTTCTTGCCTGGCATTCTCTGCTTCTATGGCTCTTCGGTATGCAGCTTCTTGCACATCAATTTCCATCTGTTTTAATTCCATAAGTCTTTTGTGTTCTTTTCCCCTCTCTTCTGCCTGCAATCTACACAGCTCCAGCTTCTTATTAGTTTCACTTTCACTCATTTTCCTGCTTTCCTGACCCTACTTCCCTTTCCCGAAAAAAGCAAACAGAAAATAAACTGGTAACCTCTTTAACCGATCTCTGGTCACCACACTTAAAATCACCACCAGTGTATGAAGGGCAAATCTCACTCAGGACAACAAGCTATGCATTTAATTCTGTACAACTACACCACTGTGACAGGCTTGCCCCCGGGGTGCCACCTGGAATTGGGGTACCACTGAGCCCTCTGACCCACCAGCTTGGGCTCCCTCTTAATACTGTGCTGCTGTGACAAGCTGCAAAGCTCTCCAGCCTGCACTTTCACCAGCATTCATACAGGCAGGGAAACACCCAGGTGAAGTTACGCGTAGTCTCTCTAACCATCAGCTTCCCAGCCTAGGGCCCCAGAGCAGCACTGTCCTGCCCTGGTCAAATCTGGCCAGTATATGGGTTTAATACCCGGTCCGCCTCTCCCTCAACGTGAAGAGAACAAGCACTCTAGTCAAAACGCACTGGTGTAGATTAAAACAAAACAAGTGTCCTTACTACAAAAAATAGACTTGAAGTGATTATAAGGAATAGCAAACAGATCAAAGCAGATTACCTAGCAAATAAACAAAAAATGCAAACTAAACTTAATATACTAAATAGATTGGATATGAATTAGCAGATTCTCATCCTGAGAAATGATACAAGCAGGCTGGAGATTCTTAAAGGACAAGCTGCACTTGCTTTACAGTTTGGAATCCCCAGGTGTTTTATACACAGGCTAGAAATCCCGTGAGCCTGGGTCCAGCACTTCCCCCAGTTCAGTCTTTGTTTCTCAGGTGTTTCCAGGAGTCCTCTTGTTGTGGGGAGTGAAGAACCCCTGAGGATGTCACTCCCTGCCTTATATAGCTTTTGCATATGGTGGGAACCCTTTGTTCCAAAGCTTGGTTCCTGGACCAGTTTGTGGAAAAATACTGACATCCCAAAATGGAGTCCAGCATCATGTGGCCTGGTCACATGTCCTTCTAGAGTCATAGCAGCCATCACTCACAGGCTGTCTGTAGTGTTCTCAGGAAGGCTCACCAGCGGGGAAATAAGCTTCTCCTAAGGCCTACTGTTCTCCCTAATGGCTCATTGCCCTGAATAGTCCCTTCCCAACCAGCTATCTAGACTGAAAGCATCTTGTCTAGTGGGCATTACCCAGGTGTAACTACATCTGAAATACAGATACATAGTCAATATTCATAAATTCAGACACAAAAATGATACATACATAAAAATAGGATAATCATACTCAGCAAATCATAACTTTTCCAATGACATCTCACATGACCTGTCTTGCATAAAATGCATAATTATGTCATAATCATATCATAATATCAGTATGAAGAATATGGGATGCAGTGTCACACACACACACACCACTCAAAGAAGTATGCGTTCTGAGTTAGTACTGCACCATTAGAAGAAGTCTCTCATTGTTATCTAGGAAGAACCAGTAGTTTATTGAGAAAACCTACTGAAGATGAATTAGCCATGCAAATGTAATAGCCATTAGTTGGAGCTCACACTGCAAAGCTGTAGCCATTTACCAATTAAAGATTTCTATCCTTCATTAGTGTTCTTTTTATCCTTCACATTAGTTTGTTTACTGGAATCTGCATTGCAATTTTCTATTTAATGTGTTTAAAATACATCCCATGCACGGAAGGAAGGACTCTTACTTCTTAATTACCATACCAAAAGTGTAGCATACTCTAATATTTACAAATTTGTTCGCTTATTTACTGTTTTGGTGGGAATGTGGGTTCTCATACAGATTCATCACTAAAACTGAAGTGCTTCAAGGCCACCAAAGCTCAGCAAGATCAAGTTAGCTTTCATTTCCTGTATCAGCAACAGCCAGTGCAGACACTTTGAATCGTTATGTTCATTAATTGCTTGAAATATATACAAAGTGTAAGTAGCCACTGAATCACCTTTTCTATTTCTCAAGATCTTGAATTGGGTCTGAAATCTCCCAGGACCTGTGCAAGTTTTTAAATCCATGACTTTTTCAAAATCTTCCAGAACTTGGATGCGGATGAAAGTGCACTAAGTGACTCAGCACCTAGTGTAGGCATGGACAAGTCATGTTTTAAAATGTTTACCCTGCTAGGATTAACCATGACCACATAGCATGTTTTTAAACATAAATGTCTATGACCTTTCTAAGAGGAAAACCAGGTTTATTATGTAAATTATGACAGATTAGTTTAGTTTTATTACTTGTATTGCAGTAGCCCCAGTCAGGGCTAGGCACTGTACAATCACGTTCAGTTAACACGTTTTCTAACACGGTGCATTTTTTCCAGTGCAGACAAGGTCTAAGGAGTCCAATCACCAACACTAGAATTTCCATCCCAAGATGACGACCCACATTTATGAATGAAATCTAGGCCTCCTGTGTGGCTGTGCAGTGCAGAACAATAATGCTAGATCAGTGGGATGGTCTCATGAACTCTCATTTGAACACCTTTATAGGTTACTTTGAATTAGTTTCGCAAGAGCATATTCAGGAACTATTTACCTTGCTGTTTGTTGCTGCAATCAGCATTGCTGCTACTGCCACAGCATGGCAGGGATGACACACAGCCTTTAAAAACGCAGCGAAGCAAAGACAGAAGAAATGAGCAAAGCACAAACATTCAAAGTTTTTTAACCTACCTTTTAGGAGATGAAACACTGCAAACAGGAGGAGTGCAGCGGATATGGAATTGACAGAAGGAGAACGCACAAGGAGAAAGACATAAAAAAAAGACAGGAAAAGAGATCAGTGATTTCCTACATCCCCAGCAAAATGCATGGAAGGCGCCTAAGGAGAAACACAGAATCAGGTTTGAATCAAACAATGCCCAAAAAAGAAAAGAGGAGGACAGGTTAACAATATTCCTCATTTAGCATCAGTTCTCCTGTTCTCCCGTCAACCTTCAGTCCGTTTCCTTCCTGCTGTGTGGTCAAATCTATCAGGATGTTAGGGGAACAATTCATATCTGCTGCGTGGCTCACTCACTATCAAACAAGTTTGGATAAGGGAAATTGAGTTCTCTCAAAGACTGGAGAGAAAGCTTCCGTTGCACCTACTTTTGCCTACCTAATGTCCTGCGTCAAACCTACTCTACGGTCTCTCTTTGAGAGATCATCAGAGATTATGGTATGTTCCAGCAAATGGCACAGAAAGGGTGATAACTTTTCATTAGCCAGTGACTCTGCTTGTTGCTTTCACCTGGTGATGACAATACTGAACCTTGCTTGGAAGAAATCTAAGACTGCACCTTTGTTGCTCTGGGCTGGCCATTGATAAGTCATTTCTTAGTGTGTTAGGGAGTGAAGAAGCCAGGAGCTGCTACTCGGCTCTCTCTCTCTCTCTCTCTCTCTGAACATACACATTGACTGTCTTAACTCTTTTGCCCTTCCCCAACAGGGAGGAAACCAGTGATATACCAGACTGTCACATACTCAGTGCTTCCAATGCGGTGCATCAAAAACAGTGGTCTGGAGGCCCTGGTAACTACTAAAGCTTCCCTGTTCAAAGTTTCTAACCAACACTCCAGTAGATAGAAGCCTTGAAAGGTATGCGTGGATTGCCTGACAAGGGAAGGTGCTGACTCTTTAGAGGTTTGACCAACATGAAGAAGCCACACATCAAGGTCTGCAGGAGAAATACAGAAAGGATGTTAATAGGATGTAGGATACGGAGAACAAGCAGCTGGAGAGGAACATCTACCTTATGAAGAGATGAACAGCTGCATATAAGAGCACCATCAAGGCTTGTGTTATTTCATAGGCCAACATATGACATAAGAACATAACAATGGCCATACTGGGTGAGACCAAAGGGCCATCTAGCCCAATATCCTGTCTTCCGACAGTGGCCAATGCCAAGTGCCGCAGAGGGAATGAACGGAACAGGCAATCATCAAGTGACCCATCCCCTGTCGCCCATTCCCAGCTTCTGGCTAACAGAGGGTAGGGACACCATCCCTGGCTAATAGCCATTGATGGACCTATCCTCCATGAACTTATCTAGATCTTTTTTGAACTCTGTTATAGTCTTGGCCTTCACAACATCCTCTGGCAAAGAGTTCCACAGGTTGACTGTGCGTGGTGTGAAAAAATACTTCCTTATGTTTGTTTTAAACCTGCTGCCTATTAACTTTGCTGGGTGACCCCTAATTCTTGTGTTATGAGAAGGAGTACATAGCACTTCCTTATTTACTCTCTCTATACCAGTCATGATTTTATAGACCTCAGTCATATCCTCCCACCCTCAGTTGTCTCTTTTCCAAACTGAAAAGTCCCAGAATTATTAATCTCTCCTCATACGGAAGTCGCTCCATACCTGTAATCATTTTTGTTGCCCTTTTCTGAACCCTTTCCAATTCCAATATATCTTTTTTGAGATGGGGTGACCACATCTGCATGCAGTATTCAAGATGTGGGCATACCATGGATTTACAGAGAGGCAATATGATATTTTTTGTCTTATTATCTATCCCTTTCTTAAGGATTCCCAACATTCTGTTTGGTTTTTTGACTGATGCTGCACATTGAGTGGATGTTTTCAGAGAACTATCCACAATGACTCAAAGATTTCTTTCTTGAGTGGTAACAGCTAATTTAGACCCCATTGTTTTATATGTATAGTTGGGATTATGTTTTCCAATGTGCATTACTTTGCATTTATTAACATTACATTTCATCTGCCATTTGCTGCCCAGTCACCCAGTTTTGAGAGATCTTTTCGTAGCTCTTCGCAGTCTGCCTGCGATGTAACTATCTTGAGTAGTTTTGTATTATCTGCAAATTTTGACAGCTGTTTACCCCTTTTTCCATATCATTTATGAATATGTTTAATAGGAGGGGTCCCAGTACAGACCTCTGGCAGACACCACTATTTACCTCTCTCCATTCTGAAAACGGACCATTTATACCTACCTTTTGTTTCCTATCTTTTAACCAGTTACCAATCCATGAGAGGACCTTCCCTCTTATCCCACGACAGCTTACTTTGCTTAAGAGCCTTTGGTGAGGGACCCTGTCGAAGACTTTCTGAAAATCTAAGTACATTATATCCACTGGATCCCCCATGTCCGCAAGCTTGTTGTCCCCGCAAAGAATTCTAGAAGATTAGTGAGGCATGCCTTTACAAAAAACATGTTGACTTTTCCCCAACAAATTATGTTCATCTATATGTCTGACAATATTGTTCTTTCCTATAGTTTCAACCAGTTTGCCCAGTACTGAAGTCAGGCTTACTAGCCTGTAATTGCTGGGATTCATCTTTGGAGCCCTTTTTAAAAATTGGCATCACATTAGCTGGATAGCAGGATTCCAGGCATTTGGTACAGAAGCTGATTTAAATGATAGGTTACAGACTACAGTTAGTAGTTCTGCAATTTCACATTTGAGTTCCTTTAGAACTCTTGGGTGAATACCATCTGGTCCTGGTGACTTATTACTGTTTAATTTATCGATTTGTTCCAAAACCTCCTCTCATGACACCTCAATCTGGGACAGTTCCTCAGATTTGTCACCTAAAAAGAATGGCTCAGATTTGGGAATCTCCCTCACATCCTCTGCCGTGAAGACTGATGCAGAGAATTCGTTTAGTTTCTCCGCAATGGCCTTATCATCCTTCAGTTCTCCTTTAGCATACTGATCGTCCAGTGGTCCCACTGGCTGTTTAGCAGGCTTCCTGATTCTGATGTACTTAATTTTTTTGCTATTACTTTGAGTCTTTGGTGAGGTGTTCTTCAAATTCTTGTTTGTCCTTCCTAATTATATTTTTACACTTCATCTGACAGAATTTATGCTCCTTTCTATTTTCCAGTAATATGTTTCAGTAATCACAAATACAGGTCCTTCGAGGGTACTGATTCAAACTCACTGTTCTACATAAGTGGTTGTGAGAAGATACATTAGTTATGTGTACCTCCTGATCCCACAATTTAGAAGAAGAGCGTGGAAGAGCATCTCTCTGGATTACACCATTCCAGATACTATGCTCACAGGTTTCCATGGAGAGTTTTCCTTGTGAAGGATAGAAGGGCTAGTTAAGCTATTGCTGAACTCTCCAAACTTTAGATTTGGGAAAAACAGCATTTAGTAGAGATTTCCTCCAAACTGTTGGCCTTGGGAGGAAAATGTTACTGTGACTGTAGAATTTCAGGATCTGTTTAAAGTTTATCTAAATATGCTTTTATTTCATACACCACTTACCCAAGTCTTATCTTGTTGGGTTTAATATAAATATATAAAACATTGAGATAGCTGCCTAGAAAAGTGAGGCATGAAGCTGTACTCCCAGGAATTCTTTATTGCACCTGTTGTATATGCACGAGGCGCTTTGTCAGATAAGTAAGCTGGTACTGTTCTGTATTTCTTCACCATTCTGAAGCAGCGTATCATATAGTCTAGCCTGGTTAGATAGATATCTGATCAGTTTGCAAGTTTCCTGGTTGCCTCTTTCCCGTATCTGATGAGAAAGCATGTTCTATAGGTTCATCTTTTGTCCCAGCCTATAGCCATTCTGTCTGTGACTGGTTTATTTCAAATCACTCATTTGTAATCAGATGTGCACCTGTCTATCACTAAACAGATTAAGACTCTACCTGTGAGCCTTACAAAGTGTCCTTGGATTTGTATAAGAGGCTTTTTGACTGTAAAGCTCCTTTTCAAATATCACTTGTAAATAAAGGTCCATTACAGTTTAATTACTCTCAACTCTACTGAAAGAAAAACTAAATATGGCTCAGCTGCACTGTTAAGCAGAACATTCCCACTTTCAGATACTGTTTGCTTCTGTTATAATACATTGGTGTTCAATGCTGCAATTTCAAACATACATTGAAATCACAATTTACATAAAAATCACAGTAAAAAACCTAATTTTCACATTTGTTTAGGTGCTGTCCCTCCCAATATAACTTTGTTCTCAGACTGCTTTTTTTGGTTCACTGTGTTTTAACTTAAAAAAGCCAGAAAAACTTGCACGTCTTAATATTTGTAGTGAACATCTGACTATGTCAATAGTTAGAAGTTTGCTCCTGTAATAGCAAACTGTCAAAATTGCTTCATTTCAGTAATGGCATAACAGATAATAATAAGAAGACGTATAATCTATTTCAGCAACATTCAGACAATTTAGTAGACAGATGGAAGCCAGGTTTACATGACTACATTTGGGGCTGCAGCTATGTCCCCAGGAGAATGACTCCTCTGGGATAAAGATAACATGATGTGCTAGCAGAGCATTCAGCCTCCTAACCGACCTTGCAGAGCTGGCTGTCCCCTTCACTAGAGAGAAAGAGCCTGTTGGTCTTGTTGGGCAGGGCTAAGTAAATAGAGCATCTGGGGGCCTTACCTCTTCTGTTTGACTGTGATGCCTTTCTGCTGTAGGGCCTTCTCATTGGCCATATGCAGAAGCTGGATCTCCTTCCGGGAAAAAAGCCGTATGGCAAAGGCTTTCTCCAGCAGCTTCTCAGGAGACACTGACTTGGCAATGTCCCTAACAAAAGCTCGAATGTCTTGCTGCACATTGTCCGACTCCATGGGCTGCCCTGCTCTCACTTTGTGGAAGACTTTGAGAAGAGCTAGTGCAATCCGATAGAGCACCTTGTAACCCTCCACCAGGAACACATCGAAGACCCGAGCAACATACACCAAGGGCAGCTCTCCAAAGAGCCACCGCTGCCAGTCAGAGTACACCTCCAGCACGTCCTCAGACACTGCCACCATCAGCTTGTGTGCTGCCTGGCAGTACTTGTTAACCAGGTCACCAAAGGTCATACAGGAGGACTCGAATGCCAGGAATGTCTGATCAATGAGCCGCTTGGATGGATCATTGCAAGCAAGGATGCGACAAACCATCTCAAAGCACTCTGCCTCATCCCTGCTGTAGTGGAGGAGCAGAGCCACCACAGAAGGCAGCGCTGGGCAGAATGATATGTCAGGGAACTGATTTGCGATGCAACAGATTATCTTCCTGACTGCCCCAATGCCCTCAGCATTCAAACAGTAATTGGGAACCAGACTATTATCCACAAACTCTGGCAATGGGAGGGTGCCAGTGTTACGCTTGCCAACGATCTTCACAACAATATCCCGGTACACATTTGCATCTGGCGTCACTGTGCGGCATGGGATGTTGCCAATTAGCTTCAAGTATACTTTGGCTCTCAAAGAGTGGTTCTTGGCCCAAAAGCCCTGTCGGGCAAGCTGTTTGAACTCCTGGAAATCTGTGCAGATTAGCTCCTTTGAGTCCTGGGTCTGGATGGTGGCATCCATCTTGTCCCAATCCACAAAGCAACTATATTCATCCATGGCTGCGGAGTATGTTTTTGCAGAAAAACAGAAGAGTAAAGACCTTATCTGGCCATTAGGGGACTTGTACTTTTTCCTGGAAGAGAAAGAAAAGAATGTTTAGTGGTTTCTCATAACAGATCATTTCCCATCCTCTTCAGGACAAAGAAATTCAGGTTGCTCTGTGTTGCTGTGAAGGTGCTTCCCATTGCAAGCAAGTTCCCAGATGCAGATTTTTGTTTATAATATTTTATTCCATTTTCACACCACAGCATGTTGTTAATCCACATTTAACTAGTACATTCAAATTCAGCCCAAGTGTAGATTCTAAACACATTCCAATGTGCAGTTTCCCTAGTACAGCTGTTCTGGCTAGAGACTTCTCTGCACATTTGCACAAGCTCAAGTTATGGTTGCATTAACTGTGTAATGAAGAAGATGCTATCATCCTAATGATTCAAAGGCAGCCATTGTGATGTGTTGTCTAGTACCAGCCTCTCCCCCTTGATCTTAGTGCAAGGTGAAGATTACCTGGACTGCAAGCACCTAGTGTAACGCACTGGCCTGTGGGGTCGTGAGCTTTCATACATAGACTTGTATGATCAAGTCACCCTCTAGTGGCTGTCCCACAAAGAGACCACCTATTATCAGCACCAGAAGATCTCCTTTAAAAACACAGATCTTTGCCACATGAGCCAGAGCTGAGAGATCATGGGTCTGGGCCCCAACTCCTCAGGGAGGGCACACATGCATGTGTTATCTAGTAATTACAATTGTGGCCTAAGACAACTGGATTTGTTACATTTGCCAGGGACAGTCATTGTACCTCTCCATAGTAAAGCATAATGTACAGCTATGATGCTGCACAGCAATGTTAATAAATAAGAGTAAAGATTATCAGTGTTCCAGAAAACAAAAAACTCCCCGCTCCATAAATCAGAGTGTTTTAGGAAATTAACATTTACAGGCAAGTTCACCCTCAACAATAAGTTGCATTAAAAATATTTTGAAATGCCTAAGATAGATATCTTGCCCATGAAAGCTATTCTTTCCCCCATTAAAGTGAAGCAAAAACTTTTCCCTACTCAAGGCAAGCATGTTTACAAATATTCAACCAGTGCTAGCTAAAACAACAATAACTCTGATCCAAATAGCTCTAGATCGTACTTGAATATTCATCTGGATATCTTGGAACCATGTCAGCTTTTAAAAGAAAGGAGTTACTTTTGAAAGTAAAGCATGATAAAACAAGTAAAAGCCTCTCTAAAAGATTCTTAGTAAAGGTTTAGTTTAAAAATATATTTTCTCATTTTGAAATCTGCTTCTGCTTTTTGTATTAAAAATATCAATTTTGGGAGGAAAAAAAGACACTGCTTAAGAGTGTGGATTATGCCACCCTCTGTTCTCAGTCCCATCCTTCTGTTCTGATTCTGAGACCAATTTTCAGTGTGTGGTCGAATTGGGTGGGGCCATGTTCCCACCCCTATTCAAACAGACAGAATTTCTTTCAACATTTGGGAAGGATGAATAATAGAGGTTTGAGTTCTCCTATGAATTTCTAATTTGGGGTTTCCACCAGTTTATTCCTGGGGGATGACTATAGGATACTGGTCCATTGCAGTGTGAAGTTCATCAGTTACTAGGAGTTCCAGAACAAAGTAATAATACTTTGTACTTCTCTATCACCTTCCAACCAAGGACCCCAGAAAGATTTATGAACATTAATTATCAGGGTGGATTTGATTTAAATCACTAGTCAGGAAGACTCGATTTTATGTTTTCTACATAAAAGTGTATTCTTGTTGGTTGTTATAACCTTCATACATATGCTTCACAACTCAGAGATAGATAGATGTAGGTTTCATTTTTAGAAGGTACACACTATACATTTTTAAACAGTGATTTATTTTGAAAACTTTTCAGATTAGTTTTACAGCTATATCAGAAAATGAATGATTGTTTGGTTATTTCATTTACCAAAGGTAACTGAAGCAGATATTTATGAAGTCATTGGGAGGTGAACTATCTCCAATTCAACAGGTTAATCATTAATATTTGGAGGATTTTCTTGCCATGCTGTATTAGGAGGAGAACATCATGAGACAGATATTTAAAATGTTTTAGTAAACTAAAACAACAACATTAAGTATTCTGGATTTTTTTTCTTCAAGAGCAAACAAGCATATGTCCCTTGCATCTCACATTTATCTACAGATTTCTTCTCCTTGTCCAGATTTATTCTGCCCCCAACAATCTTCTATTCATTGAACTTTCTAAAAGTGCAAAGTTTCAAAGAGAGGTAAGGGATTGACTCTGTGTACACAAATTTGCAGAGGGACAAGAGGGTTGAGGTCGGTTATTTCTCACCTCTATATATTATTTATTTATTTTAAAACATTTTTGCTGTTAACAAGCATGTTATCTCTGGAGAGACATATCCATAGTTTGAGAACTGCAAAACTAAGCATCTCTGATGGTACACCTTTACCCCGATATAACGCGGGTTCGCATACAACGCGGTAAAGCTCCAACACGCTGCTCTGAGCAGCACGTTAAGGGTGCCAGGCCGGGCTGGGGCCGAGGGGTTGGATAAGGGGCAGAGGGTCTCGGTGGCGGTCAGGGGCTCCCCGTCCCCAAGGTCTGGGAGGCAGCAGCTGTGGGGGGGCATTTTTGGGGGCTCCACAGTCCCAGAGTGGCCCGGGGGATTAGCAGGCGCTGGGAGCAGCCCACTCCGCTTCCCTTGCCCCGGACCCAGCCGTGTCGCTCGGGGGAGGGGACTTGGGGGAAGGGATCCCCCCCCACTCACCAGCAGTGGCGGAAGCGGAGCAGCCTGGCCCCAGCCCGCTCCACTCCGCCAGCTCCCAGCCACGGCCTCCACTTCCCGCCGCAGGTGAGTATGGGGGGCATCCTTTCCCCAACCTCCCCAGCGGCGGGAAATGGAGCGCTGCGGCTGGGAGGTGGCGGAGTGGAGCGGGCTGGGGCCATGTTGCTCTGCTTCCCGCCGCTGCCGGTGAGTGCCTGTCAGGGGACGGGGGTGTGGATAGGGGTCGGAGCAGTCAGGGGACGGGGGGGTTGTGTAGGGGGTGGGGTCCTGGGGGTGAGTAGGGATGGGGGTCTCTGGAGGGGGTGGTCAGGGAACAAGGAATGGGGGGGGCAAAACAAGTTCGATATAACGCGGTCTCACCTATAATGCTGTGAGATTTTTTTGTCTCCCAAGGACCGCGTTATATCGGGGTAGAGGTAGCTCTTCTAGACTGAGCCCCGAGTCCCATTAGGTAGATAGAAAGGATTAACCTAAATAATCTATACAGAAGCCCCTGGAACCCCATAAGATTGGGTCCCTAATCCATGAACTCTTGGAACTCACAAAACTTTTCTTAAACATTACATGAATACATTGTCTCATACTATAGAATTAGAATTTATAATCCCTATTCCATGATGAGATATCTTTGAACTATAATGTATCTTAATTAAAACTATCTTTAGATCGATTTTTTCCCCAAAACTGTATTTTATCAAAAAAATCTGATTTAAATTAAAAAAATCTGATTCCCTGTTCCCAGCCAGTGGGAGCTGCAGGGGGTGATGCCTACAGGCGAGGGCAGCACACGGAGCCCTCTGCCCTCCCCCAGGGGCCACAGCGACGTGGTGCCGGCCACTTCCGGGAGCGGCGTAGGGCCTGCGGCGCCACTGGGGTGGCAATCCCAGGGGCCGGATGTAAAGTCTTGACAGGCCAGATCTGGCCTGTGGGCCGTAGTTTGCCCACCCCGATCTAGAGTCATAGACCTTTACCTGCTCCACCAGTTCTTCTCCCATCCTACAAATCCAGTGTGGTAACAATCCTAGCTTGGGAAACTCTGGGGCAGAGCCCTGATGGCAAAAGAGCCCCAATCAGATCATTGCTAAGGAGGCTTTTCCAGGAAGGATAACACATATCTGAACAAAACCATCAGTCTGTAGGTGATTAACATTAGCAAAGGGGCACTGTCAAGGCTGTCCAAAGCATGACCAGCTCATTGAAACAAAATTCTTCAATGCAGTGGTGCCCAGCCAAGTACCTGTGCTGGAACCGGTACCTGAAGCCTTTGTAAGTGACATTCTAGGTTTTTCCCCTGCATCTTAATGAGCCATGGTGCATTGCCACTGCATGTCCTACATTCAACAGGGCATATTTTATTCTGCCACGGAACTTGGGCTGTTCCAAATTCCAGTCTCATGAGGTCATAAGCAGGGTATGCATTAGCCCAGAGCTATGGCAGAACAGCTTTCATATAACCACACAGGAGGCACCTCCGTGTCAGAAACTCCGACTCTCAACAACTGCAGCTTTTCTGTACTACCCATCTCCTCCTACTGGTTCCATGTGAAAGGAAGGGGATGGGATCCAGCAGTTGCGAGCAATTCAAAGTAGACTTGGTGGAGAAGAAGGGTGGTGGGGGGCGGGGGGTTGATGTTCCACCAAGATATAGTGGGGACTGGCTTTAGAGTCCCAGACACACCTCCTGGCAGCCACAAATCTTCCCTCCTGCCACAGCAACCCTGGAGAACCTGACACTCCAACCTAGGAAACTAGCTGGAACTATAGTATAAGAAAATGTCCTGAACACCAAAGAACTGGAATGTTTGATACCAGTGAGGACAGGAAAATACGAAGGGTCACAATTTTTTTCTCCTGTCCATACCATAATGAGATTCAACCCAGAAAAGAGTGACACAGCCCAATGTGCAGACAGAAACACAAGCCACCTGAGTACTGAATGGAAGAGGAGTACCTGGAAAGCAGTAATGCCAAGAGACACCTATGGATGGTAGCAGACAGCAAACTAGCATTATGGCAAGTGACACCAAAAAAAGCTGTGATTCTGGGCAGAAACATGACATGGAGCCAATAATACTGATTCATAAAGATTTGACAAGATTGCACCTAGAATACTGTATTAAGTTCTGGGTATCTCAGCAACAGAAAGAGATGGGGTTTAGAAAATAATAAAACTGATAAAGGGGGTAAAGGGAGAAAAGATGAGAAAAGATTAAAAAACTATTCACAGTTTGTTTAAGGGGAGACAATTGTCTCAATTGTGTTTAGAGACTGTGTATGTCAAGAAGGGATAGAATTATTTAGCATGCATCAAGGGCATATAAGTAGGAGAACAGAATTAAATTAAGAAAAGGATTTTTTTTTTGCTGACTCTCAGAAGAGGTTCCTGAGCGAGATCTATTACACAATAAAATAGTCAAAGGGAAGTGATGGAAGCTCTGTCAACTACTCTGTCAGGATTATCTGCCCTTGCAATGGCATGGACTAGAGGCTTTTCTAGGGTTAGCTTCTACTATTAAACCGTATAAATAAGACCGAAGAAATCTTATATCCTAAAACCATGCACTGGATAGCCTCAAAATTGCTATGTTTTCCGACAATTGACTAGGGGAGAACTGGACAGATCTTTGTAATTAATTAGTTCGGCCACATTTCCTATTCCATGAACAGAATTATCTTTATCTGCTTCCTCTTGTGTGCTTGTCATTTGGGCTACTTTCCTTCCACTATCTTTCTTAAAAACTACATTGAAAGAGACTGTTCTCTCTGTACCAGCAGAAGAGGTTACTGCAGACAAAAAGAAGATTTTTCCACTGAAACTGTGCATCAAAAATTAAAAGGGTTGGGCCAGCAACTGAAGAGGCTCAGCCTTCTATGCTCTTTTGGCAGTAAGACGTCAACTGAAATACACAAGGATATTGATGAATGATTAGCAGATACCCATGGCATAGTAGCACTACCCTTTTCAGCAGAAGTTATTAAAAGAGAAGAGGAGATTTTAACCCAGGTATGCTGGCCAATTCTAATGTGGGTGATCATATTCTGCCTTCTTAGACCTCCCCTCAGATGTTCAACTATAGAAGTTATTCTTCTCTTTTCCTTTAAAAGGTGTTGTGTAATATTATTATAGCTTAATGACTGTCACATTCTACCCTGCAAATGGCTGCATTTCAATACGATTCCTGTAGCTTACAGTCTCTGTAAAACACTTTGGATCTTGGCCCCAATTCAGCAAATTGCCATTTATATGAATATAACATTAACCCATTTCATCAAATTGTAATATATGAAGAATCCGAATAAAATGTATAGTAATTAATCAAACACTCTCACCACTTGAATAGGACTCAAGAATTCTTTGACTGCTACCTGTGATAATTATTTTTTTCCCCTCCTAAAGAAAAGTGGCAAAATATTGATTTGAGTAATCTTGAGTTAAATCAATCTATCACTTTAAGGAGAATCTGCCAGGTTAAAAATATTTGTTGGTAATAAATAAAAGGTAAGAACATTTGTTAATATTTTAGATTATAAAATCTACAAATTTTAAGCACTAATTTTTTGCATCATCATCAATCCAGATAGTGAACATTGTCTAGTCAGGTGTAATTTTTGCTTATAGCTTATTTCAAGTCAGTTTTACTTTCTGACACTTTGGAACTGGCAACAATTGAAATATCTGAGTTACATCACTGTAGGAGAATGTTTAAAAATCAAGAACACACACCTGCGTTCAGTGAATTTTTTAAAAATCATTTTAAAAATTTATCTCCAGTGTTTTTATTGTTTAAAAACTAAATCATCCTATGTTGACCTGATACTGCCTCTTTTAATAAGCCTGACATGCTAAGAGTCACTTGGATAACTTTGTTCCTTATGTTTAAAGATCTTGTCAATTCCCTATTAACTGGTTGGTGTTAAAGTAGGGAAGTTTGTCAAAGCTGACACTTCACCTACATTTTGCATACTTGTGACATAACAATGAACCATGGTTCTGAAATCAACATTATTCATCTAAAGTAGCAGAAGTTTCACTGGCTTAACTTGGGAGGGATAGCTCAGTGGTTTGAGCATTGGCCTACTTAACCCAGGGTTGTGAGTTCAATCCTTGAGGGGGCCATTTAGGGATCGGGGCAAAAAGTAGGGATTGGTCCTGCTTTGAGCAGGGGGTTGGACTAGATGACCTCCTGAGGTCCCTTCCAACCCTGATATTCTATGACAATTACCTCCTTTCCCCAAACATCTTCAAGGATCTACAACCTATCCTGAAGGACGATCCCTCACTCTCACAGACCTTGGGAGACAGGCCAATCCTCACTTACAGACAGCCCCCGAACCTGAAGCAAATACTCACCAGCAACTACTCACCACACAACAAAACACTAATCCAGGAACCTATCCCTGCAACAAACCCCGTTGCCAACTCTGTTCGCGTATCTATTCAAGGGACACCATCATAGGACCTAACCACATCAGCCACACCGTCAGGGGTTCGTTCACCTGTACATCTACCAATGTGATATATGCCATCATAGAATATCAGGGTTGGAAGGGACCTCAGGAGCTCATCTAGTCCAATCCCCTGCTCAAAGCAAGACCTAATCCCCAACTAAATCATCCCAGCCAGGGCTTTGTCAAGCCTGACCTCAAAAACCTCTAAGGAAGGAGATGTGCCAGCAATGCCCCTCTGCCATGTACATTGGCCAAACCGGACAATCTCTACGCAAAAGAATAAATGGACACAAATCAGATGTCAAGAATTATAACATTCAAAAACCAGTAGGAGAACATTTCAATCTCCATGAACACTCAATAACAGACTTAAAAGTGGAAATTCTTCAACAAAAAACCTTCAAAAACAGACTCCAACAAGAAACTGCAGAACTGGAATTAATTTGCAAACTGGACACTATCAAATTAGGCCTGAATAAAGACTGGGAGTGGATGGGTCACTACAAAAACTACTTTCCCCCTACTGTTACTCACACTTTCTTGTCAACTGTTTGAAATGGGCCACCCTATTTACTTTGGCCCGATTACCACTACAAAAGTGATTTTTCCTCCCTTGGTATTCTACTATTGAGAATAGCCCTTTTCCACTTTACTGAATTGTCTTGTTAGCACTAACCCCCATTTGGTAAGGCAACTCCCATCTTTTCTTCATGTACTGTGTATATATACCTGCCTACTGTTTTTTTCTACTCCATGCATCTGATAAAGTGGAGTTTAGACCATGAAATAAATTTGTCAGTCTCTAAGGCGCCACAAGTACTCCTTGTTGATCTTGCATATAGCTACCCTAATTTGTACTCCAGAGGTATTTCTAGACAACTGTCATCAAACTAAATTGCAGCATATATTTTTATAACATGTTATACAACATATTAACAGAAAACAGATTGTCTATTTTCCCCTCCACATAAAGACCACTAGCTAACCTCCTGATGCTGCAATGCAGAGCCATTCCCACACTCTCGCTGGTTTCACATTTAGTTGTTTCCTTATCACTTGCTGCAGCATTACTAACCTCTGTCTCCTTTGCATCCCTGGTACACTCATATTTGAGTAGAGTTTACATGTACAGATTATCACATCTACTGCTTCAAAAGTGATTGGCTATTAATTCTCCCCACCCACACTTAAAAACAAAACAAAAAACCTCCCCACAACTTTGAGTAGACATAACTTCACATTCTCCAAGAGCACTGAGCCATAACTGAGATGTTGATGTTGTATACACCAAGGGGTCTGTGACTTAAAAGGGAATACAGTAATTTCCTGTTGGTACAAAAATACTGTAGAAGAAATGATGGTCAGCTAATACACACTTGTGCTCTTACTCCCTGTGTTCAATCTCTCCTCCAGCTTCTTCTCTACCCCCATGTGGCAGGGCGCTGCTAGGAAAGCCCCTAATCAGCTCCTGCTACCCCGGCCTCCAATCAGGGGGAATGGATTGGGGCTGGGTAAATAGTCAGTGCTTGCCTGGGAACTGCCTGCATCTGCCAGCCTCATTAGCAGGAGCTAAAAGGCTGGGAGGAAGCGGAAGGGAGGTGGAGACCAGGAGGGAAAGGGCAGGCTCAGAGGGAGGAAAGAGCCTACTAGTCTGTTGCTGGTCAGGCCTGTGAGAGGCCAAGCCATGTAAATGGCCTGTAAATAGTGGGAAACTGGCAGTGGGAACGGACACAAAATAGAGAGTACGGGTGTTGCACCAGCTTGGAGTGTCCTTGAGTCTTTAAGGAGTGGGGCCAAGGAGCTGAATCCAACGGGGCGAGGCGTGCACCCCATTATACCCCTACATTTGTAGCAGCTAACTTAATAAATACTCCTACTATATTAATTTGGAAACAAGACAGGGACAATAGAAATCAACATACCCTAATAGAAGAGGATTTTCTTTAGCGAACAAGAGATACCTACAACTTTAGCTAGCTTCCCTAAGTATGCAGATATTTGCACCACAGGGAAAACTGAACATACCATGCTAACACTGGAATCAATTTCTATGCACTAGGATGCAATTAGTCCAGTTAATCTAAGAGATTTATTAGAAATGCTTTCTTTCAAGAGCAGTGCACGGAGTTCAATGGATTGCCCTAATGAGGTTAAATGCAATTCGATCTCCCTATGAATTGCCCAAGGCTTTGTGTACAGCAGCACCAGCTCTCTCATGGCTTAACTTGGGCCTTTGAGCCAGCTTCATGAGCGTAGATCTGAGTAATACCCTAGTACTAATTTATCCAGAGCCACGGAAAACTGGGTGACTGCTTTCTGCTCTAGCTTCCCTTATACCTTGGGGACAAAGTTCTATAAGATCTGGAGGTCCACCATGAACTAAAATTGCTACACTCCATGTCTCACTTTTACAGCTGGAAAAGAGTGCTCAGTAGGATGAGCTGGTTCATGAGTCTTAACCAGGTCCCTTGGGACAGCATGCATGGCTGCACATAGAATCATAGACTATCAAGGCTGGAAGGGACCTCAGGAGGTCATCTATTCCAACCCCCTGCTCAAACCAGGGCCAATCCCCAATTTCTGCCCCAGATCCCTAAATGGCCCCCTCAAGGATTGAACTCACAACCTTGGGTTTAGCAGGCCAATGCTCAAACCACTGAGCTATCCCTCCCCTCATGAAGGACAGTGACAGAAAACAGGCATTAGGACCCTATGCTTCAATTATTAAGGCTGCATTAATGGCATCTTAATGTGATCCAATCTATAATGCATTTAATTACCATCAAATGCACACGAGCAGCAGGAGTTAAGTCACCAGTGGTCCAGAGAGATAACTGGTGCTAGAGATTTCTTAAAGGAAACTAGATTTCTTTCTTAGAAAGTGTAGGGTCATTTCCAGAATCTCTCAAACTGATGAAGCACAGATGAGCTAAATATACTGTCAAACTGTATATAGAACATGTTCCAAACACAAAGGATTCCAAATGTTCTTGATTCTTAAAACCAGAATCTGCACATAATTTCTGATGCAAGCAATTACATTTACAAGAAATGTAAAGTAATGCACAATGGCAGGGAAAATTAAAGCTATTCATATACCTTATGGGGTTCTAAATTAACTATATCAACTCAAGAAATGGACTTGGGAGTCACTGCAGATAGCTGAATAGCGACCTCCACTCAATGTGCAGTGGAAATCAAAAAAGCAAACAATGTTAGGTTGCATAAAGAATGGGACAGTAAACAATACTGAGAATATTATAATGCCATTATGTAAATCAGTGGTGCGGTCTCATCCGAATACTGTGTGCAGTACTGGTCACCCCATCTCAAACAGGATATTGTAGAACTAGAGGGAGTCCACAGAAAGGCAATAAGAATGACCAAGAGCCTGGAAAAACTCCTTTTCAGTCTTTCTGCACAAGGATTGGGATTGTTGTTACTTTAGAAAGAAGACAAAGAAAGGACATGAAAGAAGTATGTCAAATAATGAATTGTGTAGAAAAGGCGGATTAGGACCTTACTGTTCTGTTTGCTCTGTGTCTTAACACAAGAACAAGGGACAGTAAATGAAATTGAAAAAGGAAAAAATTTTTCCACTGAATGCATCCGATGAAGTGAGCTGTAGCTCACGAAAGCTTATGCTCAAATAAATTTGTTAGTCTCTAAGGTGCCACAAGTCCTCCTTTTCTTTTTTTGAAAAAGGAGTGAAATTCAAAACTAACGACAGTGTGTAATTAAATGGTGGAACTCTGCCACATGAAATGGTTGAGGCCAAGAATTTTAAAAGATTCAAAAAGGGACCAGGTGTTTATACAAGTAACAAGCATAATCAGAGTTATAATTAATAATGATAAAAATTTTGTGGAAGGGCTTCAGAGCTTAAGTCAACCTACAACTATTAGAGAGAGAGAGAGAGAGAGAGTGAGTGTGTAGGAGGTGGGTGGGAATTACCCCATATGTGCCTACTGCAGGATTCCCACACATTTCTCTGAAGAATTTGGTGCTAGCCACTCCTAGAGATGGGACACTGAGATAGATGGACCACGGGTCTAATCCAGTCTGGCAGATATGTTCCTACCCAGAGTTTTATTTTTGCATCTGAAAAACACCCCTACATTCACAGGCACAATAACTCAGTGAAAGTGCTCTGGACTGCTACACAGATGACTGCTACTGCAGTCCCAGATTTGCCCTCATTTCCTGGGAATGACAGCACAACAAAGGTAGCCTCAAATAAATGTTCTCTGTTGCTAACTACTGGAAAGGTTGCCAAACAAGTAGCACCACGGAAGAGCTTCTTGGTCAGGATAGCGACCATAATACAAGGACTTGAGGTTGAAGAGAAGAGGGATTTCAAGTGTCAAAAATATTTTCAAAATTGTTCTAAGTAGGTTACACTAAAAAAATAGTATGAATTTGATTGACACTTTGTTATAATTTAATACAGTGAACACAAAACAGTAGACAATTGTTTTATTCTTTTAGGTTACAGCGGCTGTGAGCTATGGAGCTATAACACACTGGCAGCAGTTGGAGCATCTCTTTCTAATGAGTAGGCCACACTGGATGACAGCCTACTATTGCTATCTGCCAATAGAGTTATGCCTTTAGCTCAGGTGGGGTCTGTACTGTGATATTAAGGGTTCCGGTTTCCAACTCTACTGAAAACCTGCATGTGTATAGGATTGTTCGAGCAGCTCAGTTATTTTGCACCCTGGGTCGCAGGTTTAGTCTTTGTCTAACAGCTTTTCAAGCATTGTTCTTCAGTACAAAGGATCACAAAGCACTTTCTAAACAATACACAGAGATCACTCACCAAACACTGAGATGCCGCCACCGCTCAGGTAGAATGAGGCAGCCATTTTGTACCAACAACCTTTTTTTTTTTTTTTTTTTTAAAGGAAGGAAAGAGCAAAAAATAACTTCTTAGGTCAGAGAGAAGAGGAGTCAAGCTGTAATTTTGCCAGAAAACAAGAGTTAATGGTTCTATTCTTGCCGGGAGTCCCATTACTAATGAGATAGATGGACGCTACTATAATATCAGCATCTACTAATCGCTGAGGATGGTAAGCACAGTTAATGAACTTCACAGCTGTAGCTAAACCATTCCAAATGTGTACGTTTGCCCAGCAACTTCCACGAGTTCAGTGGTTCAACTTTGGCATCAGTCACCTAGAGGCAACTTTGCTGAGGTGGCATTTCCAATTTTTGTCTGCAGATGTAGAGAATACTTTCTTCTATGTGACTAGTTCCAATTTCAGAAAGCCATTAGGAGTAGGAAAGCTAAACTTCCTGCTCCAAGAAATGAATACAAAAGCAGCAGATGAAAATATTCCATTCATAGAATCACTATCTACCAAACAGAAAAGGAGTACTTCTGGCACCTTAGAGACTAACCAATTTATTTGAGCATAAGTTTTCGTGAGCTACAGCTCACTTCATCGGATGCATAAAAGTGGAAAATGCAGTGAGGATGTTTTTATACACACAGACCATGAAAAAATGGGTGTTTATCACTTCAAAAGGTTTTCTCTCCCTCCACCCCACTCTCCTGCTGGTAATACTATTACCAGCAGGAGAGTGGGGACCAGCAGGAGAGTGGGGTGGGGGGAGAGAAAACCTTTTGAAGTGATAAACACCCATTTTTTCATGGTCTGTGTGTATAAAAACATCCTCACTGCATTTTCCACTTTTATGCATCCGATGAAGTGAGCTGTAGCTCACGAAAGCTTATGCTCAAATAAATTGGTTAGTCTCTAAGGTGCCAGAAGTACTCCTTTTCTTTTTGCGAATACAGACTAACACGGCTGCTACTCTGAAACCTATCTACCAAACCAAGAGGATTCAGTGAATTATAATAATCTTTTCAGTTCTCCCATTAAGTGAAAGCACTGAGATTTAGAGAATACCAGCATTCCCTTCAGTCAATGCTTTAAAACTTCTTTAGTAATATTTAATACTATTTAAGCATAGAATCAAAGGTGGAAAATACTCAAATCATCTAGTCCATCCCCCCTTTGACAAAGGAGAATCTCCAGGTTACTCTGTAATGTCCAGAGAAATGAGGCTTTCACAACTTTCCTTGAGAGGCTGCCAAAAGTAGAGATCAGAAAATTTTTTCTAATCTGTAGCCCAAATTTTCCCTTCCTTAATTTTGCACATTTACTCCCTTATGTCATGCTCAACTGCCCTTTCCCGCCTTGGTGTTCCCAGACAGGTACGTCTTCATCAGCTAAGCAATACCTATTCAGGCTTTAATGTTTCCTTACCACAGAGTCAGTGTCTTCAATCTTTAAAATAATTTTAGTTCTTTCCCAAACACCTCTAGTTTGTCTGCATCTTTCTGACATTCAAATGCCCAGAAAGGAATATTGTATTCTAGATGCAGTAGAGCTTAACTGTCTGCTCAAAGCTATATGATGCAATGGCATATTCATCCTGAAATAAAAATGAACCATTTTACAGCTGTATCGTATAGCAAGCTCATCTTCAATTTCCTCTCCACTATCATCCTTAGGTCTCCTTTTCCATTACTAATTTTAAAAACATTTCCTATTAAAATGTCTGCACTTTGGTTTAGTCTCCCATAAGATATATTGCTTGCATTTGTCTCTCTCTTTCTATTTTCTGTTCTCACTGATGTTCATGCCACCATGTTTTATTATTATCTGCAAATTTAGATTATGACCAACATAGAGACAACAGCAGCTTCATTATGACCAGCACAGAGACAACAAAAAGAAAAGGAGTACTTGTGGCACCTTAGAGACTAACCAATTTATTTGAGCATAAGCTTTCGTGAGCTACAGCTCACTTCATCGGATGCATTCAGTGGAAAATACAGTGAGGAGATTTATATACAAACAGAACATGAAAAAATGGGTGTTATCATACACACTGTAAGGAGAGTGATCACTTAAGATGAGCTATTACCAGCAGGAGAGCGGGGGTGTGGCGGGGGGAAACCTTTTGTAATGATAATCAAGGTGAGCCATTTCCAGCAGTTAACAAGAACGTCTGAGGAACAGTGGGGGGACAACAGTAGCTGATAGCATCAGTAGAAGCTTGTAGAGAATTTTTACAAAGTGGGGAAGATTAATAGATAATGGGCATACACTACTAAAACCCAGGAGAGAGCATAACACTAAACAATTAAGGTAAATCAGAGGCATCTGAAAAGAAATGATAAAGTGACTCAGTTCTGAGTGCCTGTAGACAATGTCTAGAGACACCACTGTGTGCATTAGCATTGTGCCCACATTAATAATAGTGTTGTATCAGTGCATACCTATCAGCTCTGTTCTTCCCACTAATTAATATATAGATGGAAGTGCAGTAATAGTAACAGTACACATAAGCCCTTTAGTGATAAATCTGTAGAAAAGACAGCACTGGTACAACCACTCACATACAGCTGACCTCTACGCAGTCCAAATCCCAAGGCATACAGCCCCACTATAAACATACTCAGTATGACACCAATATGATAAGTGAGTTCCACAAGTAACTGGAATCCCCTGCCTCTACACTCCACATCGACACCAACAGCTCCTGGAATCCATTGTGCAGGTTCGCAAAGGAGAAAATTAGAGCTGCTTTAAGGGATTTGGCCTGGCCCACACCTTTCAAGACGGTCTCACCCACTTTTTCTACAAGCTTCGCGCTAAGCCACAATAGACAGCCCTTTGATCTTCCAGTATCATAAGGGTAGGATCTTTTTTGATGCAATTTATACTTCAAGAGTATTAGTTAAATGTGCACCAGACTGGGATATCAGGCCCAAGAGCTCTGGGCTTCTGAGCTGCTCCAGTCACTCACTATTCAGACACAATGCAAGCCAAAAAAAAAAAAAAAAAGTTTATTAACCAAACAAACCTTTCATTTTCCTGCCTTGCCCCGTTACAAACACTGAAGAATACATGCCTGCATGATAAACTAAAAGGCAAACTCAGTGCTGTGGAAAGTGGCAAGTTAAGACTCTTACACACAAATTCCTTGAGAACTATTTATACCCCCTCACTAACAGGCAAAGGTGTCTAACTTGGTACAATTTACAAGCCAGAGAGACGGAAGAGGGTGTAAACTAGTGCGTCTCTTGCTGCGCTCCTCTTGCAGCCCCTTCAAAATATGAGCTACATCAGCTTAAACTAGCTTCCAGCCAGTGGGCCAAATTCAGAGAGTTACAAGCTGATCAAGTGGATGCAAGCCACAAATTAGGCCTTGTCTACATTAAAAATTACACAGATTTAACTAAAAGTGTGTTTTTAAATACATTTAATTAAACCAGTACAAAACATGCCTGTGTGGATGCTTAAATCAATTAAAACAGTTAATAAACTAGATCAGTGTAAGCCAGGTTTAAAAATCGATTTAAGAGTGAATCAACTGAGCCAAATCGATTTTAAAACAATGTGTGTATAGATAAGGCATTAATCTGACAGTCTAAAAAGGTAGATGGTATTTAAATTGGTGCAACATCCAGTCCCATCCACCTGTAAAAATATTCAAATTATGTCAACTTAGACTACCTAATTGTTCTCTTTATTTGGCCCTTAATTTCCACAAGATTTCTTGGTGAAAAGCAAAGATGATTTACACTATAGGAGAGCACACACTTAAAAAATTAAAGTTGTCATTATATAAACACTTTATAAACCCAAGTCTATTTTCTCCTCTCTCACCCTCTGTGATGTTATCGACATGAACTGTGACCGTATAGATCATTGTTGCAACCAAGATCCTGTAGTGGCACCAAATCTTGTACAAAGGAGGTCAAGTAAGGTGTCTATGAAAAGGTTTTGATTTTCTGGTTATGATTATGGTATTTGGATGAATGTATCATCTTTGTATTTAAAGTTATAAGTATTGGCTCTATACTGTCTGTATTTCAAACTTGTGCTATGCTTCTGGGTGACACCCCAGACAATTTGGCATCAGCACTGCCTAGCCTGCTTGATGGCCCATTAAGGACCATCAGCTATACAACTGACCCACTGAGAGAAGGCAGGTTTCAGAGTAACAGCCGCGTTAGTCTGTATTCGTAAAAAGAAAAAAGAAAAGGAGTACTTGTGGCACCTTAGAGACTAACCAGTTTATTTGAGCATGAGCTTTCGTGAGCTACAGCTCACTTCATCGGATGCATAGCATATCGTGGAAACTGCAGAAGACCAGATACCAGATGAGAGAAGGCAGATACACCTTATGACTCAGCAAGGCATGCAGGGACATGCCTATGGAGGGAACTCTAAGGCTTTCAAGCCATGTGCCGGGCAGCTTGCCTTTGAAACATAGGAAGCACAGGCCACATGGGAAGAGACTATAAAAGGCAGCTGTATCTTCTCCATTTTGTCTTCAATACTGTTTCTTACCTCTGGAGGAACTTTCCTACAAACTGAAGCTCTGAACAATGGACTGAATGACCCATCCAAGCTGTGGATGTACTCCAGAGACTTTACTTAAGCCAGCAGTTTATTCCATCATTGCTACAAGCCTGAACCAAGAACTTTGCCATTACTGTATATAATTAATTCCATTTAACCAATTTTGGCTAACCCATCTATATTTCTTTCTTTTTATGAATAAACCTTTAGATTTTAGATTCGAAAGGATTGGCAACAGCGTGATCTGTGGGTAAGATCTGACTTGAATATTGACCTGGGTCTGGGGCTTGGTCCTTTGGGATCGGGAGAACCTTTTTTCTTTTACTGGGGTATTGGTTTTCATAACCATTCATCCCCATAAAGAGTGGTGCTGGTGGTGATACAAGGGAACTGGAGTATCTGAGGGAATTGCTTGTACAACTTCTGGTTAGCCAGTGGAGTAAAACCAAAGTCCTCTCTGTTTGGCTGGGTTTGGTATGCCTTAATAGTAAAGGACCTCCAGCCTTGGGCTGTGACTGCCCTTCTCTAAGCAATTAGTCCTGAATTGATACTCTCAGTAGTGTCCCGCCAAAGGCCACTTCGTTACAGCCTCCCACCTCCGCAAAGTAACAAAACCTAACATGAGATTCTTTGCTAGGTTGCTCAGAAGGGCATCCTTATCGAGGACATCTATACCATAGAATTAATGGATAATCCCTTTCCTGAAAAAGCTAATTCCCAATAGCAAGTGTCACCAAAAAAATAATAAAGGATGATCTCTTCACTTTGGAGGACAGCCAGGCACTGGCAAACAGCCAATATGGCAAATATAGTTCCTCCTTTCATTGTAATTTCAAGCAGCTTGCCAACAATTGTACACAAACACCTTTCAGGCAATAAACTGCTACACTTCAGTGTTTTCTTCTCTAGTCTTTCCAAAGTTCTGCCCCACTGGTGAAGCTGGAGAGTAGGAACATTCAACAACAGTGTGAGCAAAAAGGTTGCAAAATGTTCAACACAGAAATCCTTCACCACAAATGGCACCTTTTTTGTCAGCCCCCTCAGAAAGGGGTACGTCTCAATACAAAAAAGTGCACTTTTTACATCAAGATAGCTACCTTGATGTAAAATCCTAGTGGAGACAAGGAACTATAGTTTTTGCCCTTGCCTGCTTATGTCAAGGTTAACTCCATGCAGGTTGGGGTTGACCTCAACTATTTACCGAGAAGTAAACTGTCTGTGCCTTGCCTCCAGTATGATCTTATATTCAGATAGCTATCGTGATTGAAAACGCAGTGTTTGCAGCACAAATTATTAGACTATGGGTTGAACCAAAATTGGACTGAATTACCTTCTTACCCCTAAAATTTGTCCCTGCACATAAGGGTTGAGGCACATTGGCTGAGTAGCATGGAGAAGTCTGCACTGATGTTGCCTCTAGTTTGAGGTACCAAGTGAGTGGATGGGGGACCTGGTTCAAAGACTGTAACTGGCACTGTTAAACACTAAATGTACAGTTTTAAAAGGTGTGATTTATTCCAAATACCTGCACCTCCTGGCTTCAATCACCTATAAAGAATAACTGCTATCCAGAATAATTGCACTTGAAGTATATGAAAGCATGAATGAGCAAATATGAAATTCCCATAAATACAGTATTGTAGTTAATTACTTGCTGTTCCTATCGCTTAGATTGAAATAAGTAGCTCATCTCGTTATTCATATGAGCACGTTCATCATACGTATCAAGGTGCAATACATACACGGTGCAATTTGTGGTATCTAAATAATGCAGCTTTAGCGGATGTCCTCTTATTATGGACTGTCCCTGGACTCTTCTCTCCTATTTTGGCCTTAATATTAACATAGCAACTTTGTAGAATCCATAACATTACATATAAAGCTTATAGGCAATGTGAGGACATCTTTCTTCCTTACTTGGGATTGCATAGAGAAGCATTTTTTTCATAGGTGACAGATACTCTAGAAAACTGGCTCTGACGTTTGTAATATTTCTCTTTTTAGATTTTGTGCTACCAGTTCCTGGAACCAGAAGAAACGTGTACTAGACTCTGCTACGTGGCTTCAGATCAGCAAATCTGTTGTAGCTTGATGTACCACTCCTGGCATCCTGTGCAGTGTATAGAAAGCTAGCACTCACAACAACCCTGCTGTACTCATATTCAGCTATGTCCAATCTAAAGTCTGATGGGTTGAAAAATAAAGAAACCCTTCTTCAGAAACACCACAAAGACCTGCTTTAGTGGGAACTGATGAGGCAAGACACTATCAGAGCAGATATTTACAGCCTATGAGTCGGAGAACACTTCAATCTCTTTGGTCACTCGATTACAGACCTAAAAGTTGCAATTCTTCAACTTCAAAAACAGACTCCAACGAGAGACTGCTGAATTGGAAGGTTTCAGAGTAACAGCCGTGTTAGTCTGTATTCGCAAAAAGAAAAGCAGTACTTGTGGCACCTTAGAGACTAACCCATTTATTTGAGCATACGCTTTCGTTAGCTACAGCTCACTTCATCGGATGCATACCGTGGAAAATACAGCAGATGTTTTTATACACATAGACCATGAATTGGAATTAAGTTGCAAACTGGATACAATTAACTTAGGCTTGAATAAAGACTGGGAGTGGATGGGTCATTATACAAAGTAAAATTATTTCCCCATGTTTATTCCCCCCCCACCCCCACCTCCGTTCCTCAGATGTTCTTGTCAACTGCTGGAAATGGCCCACCTTGATTATCACTGCAAAAGGTTCCCCCCCCCCCATTCTCCTGCTGGTAATAGCTCACCTTAAGTGATCACTCTCGTTACAGTGTGTATGGTAACACCCATTGTTTCATGTTCTCTATGTATATAAATCTCCCCACTGTATTTTCCACTGAATGCATCCGATGAAGTGAGCTGTAGCTCACAAAAGCTTATGCTCAAATAAATTTGTTAGTCTCTAAGGTGCCACAAGTACTCCTTTTCTTTTTGAGTTAAATCAGTGGTTCTCAAAGCGGCGCGGGGCCAAGGGACGTGCTGGCCGCCCTTCCCGCAGCCCCCATTGGCCTGGAGCGGCGAACCATGGCCAGTGGGAGCCGCGATCAGCCGAACCTGCAGACGCGGCAGGTAAACAAACCGGTCCGGCCCGCCAGGGGCTTTCCCTGAACAAGCGGCGGACTGGCTTTGAGAACCACTGAGTTAAATCGTTCTTCCGTTTGTATGTTTTCTGGGAAACCCACTAACAGGATGATCCACCACACTATTGTTTTAGTCTATGAAATCTCTTCTTCCTAGGACAGTGGTTTTGAATGGTGATGTGCATTTTCCAGCATGTTTCTAGAGCTCAGCTATTTTTCTAACTACCCTGAGAAAACTCAGCAATTATGCCTATTGGTTTAAGCAGCAGAGAGCCAGGACAACAACAGACATGGAATTGCAAAGTCCAAGAGCATGAAACCTGCAGTTAGCCCTCATGTGTCTGAGCAAGTAATTCAAAACATTAGTTGTCTCCATGGCTGGACATCACCAGCACATGCTTTGATTAATACATGTGATCCAAGCAAGTCAATCATTAATATAACACAATCAGCCACATCCATTTTTATATTAATGTGGCCATATGATCAGTTCAGGCAAATCCAAAAAAATTGCACGACTGTAGACTAGCAATTCCTTATTCAAACAGTAAATGTACCACCACCAAGAAGGTGGGAAACTGTTGGGCAAATGGATCAGGATATTATAAAGGAACTTACCAGTAAAGTAAGATCTCAGTGACTGAAAACCCTGCTAGGCCTGACTTTGGAAATTTAGGATTTCACCTGCCTAAAGGAATGAAAGGATCCCTGCCTTGCAGTCATTAAGTCTCAGTCTGCATATGGAGGGCTCCGTATGGAGGCTGCAGACAGGGCTGCATATGGAGAATAAACTGCTCTTCATCTTCCTTCAGTGCACTAATTTCTGCAAGTTATTTACTTTAAATGTTTGGTATTTGGGGAACTTTAACATTTCCTAAAGCTTGTTGTTTTTTTTTTTTTTAGTTTGTTAGTTTTCTGCCCTGGGTTATGAACCAGTGTGACACTCTGTACCTCAAACAGCACCCTGCAACCCCATGTTCACCACAGTGATATGATTAGGATATGCTTTGTGCAGGTACCATTTGAGAGGTCATGATCTGTTGAACATTACTATCCTATTGAATTATATGTGTGACCATTGTATTTGAAGTTATCAAGTTTTGCTATGTGTGTGTTATTGAAATATGCTGTGCATCTGGGAGATGCCCACAGCTGGCCTTTTGGTGGCAAAAAAGGAGCAACTAACATCCCCTTACACACAACTAGATATTGTGCAAAATGTTTATCAGTGAAACAGTCCTGAAATATCACTGCCAGTACTTAATTGGTAACTCATCATTTGAATCTGCCTCTATTAAATATAAACTCACATGGTGTTTTGAAGACACTCTGTTATAACCGAGGAGCTAGGAATCAAACCCATAAACTTCAAACCTACCATCTGAAGTTAGAGGCTTTCAGGTTAATTATTGGAGCCTGGGATTATTTTTAGTCCCACTTTGTGTGCACAGTTGCAGAATCAATATGGAGTTTTTACTGGATTTAAAACAAATATGTTAAAAAATTAACAAGCACACATCAATGTTGTTTACACAAGCAGTTCCCATAATCTACAGGATAATGGAAATTTTAATCCAACAGCAAACAGTCCGCTGCATTAAACCCCAGTCACATGAATAAAAAACAAACAGATAGGTATTTCAAATTTAAATCCATGCTTGTCACTTGTGTTTCCAAAACAACCACTCAGTAACCACTAACAATTCAGCTTGCTTATGGTGTCAACATCCATGCCAACTGATAGAGGCAGCAGCCAGCACTGCCTGAGCCTATGTCTTCCAGACACCACAGAGGCTCCCCAACCTTCCCTATCTTTCCCCAGCTACTCAAAGTTTCCCCACCCCTTGCCCAACTAAAACCTCCAGCCCCCTGTCCTACCATCTGAGACTAAAGGCCTTTCTTCAGTCCCCTTCCACTCTCCCCAATAGCTGAGTGCATCCCACTTTTCAGCATACCATCTTCCTGTGCCCCTGTATACCATGGCACTAGCCACACTGCCATCCCAAGCAGCACCTCTAAACCCACTGAACCCCACTGCTACACTCCAACCCCTGTGCACTTAGATGCACCCCCCCAGTCTGCTCACACACCCCAAGCTGTACCCCAACTCCCATAAAACATTTCACTACTCCCACAAGGTGCACCCCTGCCCCATACAGGACCCCAACCCCATAACACTCATGTCACATCCCTCCTACTCCTTAATACTACACCCCATCCCATCAACCCCAAGATGTATCCCACTGCTCCCCTATGCTCCAACTCCACCCCATCACAACCCCGTATGCTACACCACAGAAGCGATGCTGCACCCCACTACTCCCCCGCCCCATCACAGCCCTCCATGGTACCCTATAGCCCCCAATGCTGCACCCCAACCACATCACAGCCCACCATGGTACCCCATAGCCCCAAATGCTGGCTCCACTACTCCCCCACCCCATCACAGCCCTCCATGGTACCCCATAGCCCCAAATGCTGGCCCCATTGCTCTCCCACCCCCATCACAGCCCTCCATGGTACCCCATAGTTCCCAATGCTGCACCCCCGCAGCCTGGGCCCGGAGTAGCTGGCCGCCCCCCGGGCCCGCTCCTTAACCCTTCCTGGAGGCTGAGCCCCGCCACGCTCCCTTACCCGGCCCGACCCAACCCTGCGCCGCCTCCGCCGCCCGCTGGGGTATCAGCCGCTCCCCACGGCCTAACAGGCCGGCGCAGGCGCGAGCTCCCACTCAGAGCCAAGGCGCAGGAGCCAGACACGATTGCCTTCCACCCTCGAGACGATGGAGTAGGCGCATGCGCAAGAGAATGAAGTACTTTGCCTCCGCCTTGGGCGGGCCGCCACCAGGAGTATTTTGCCTATGCGCAGTAGTGGCAGGAGGAAGCAGGCAGTGTGAGCCTAGGGCTATACACAGACAGGGCTCCCGTGACCCCACCCACGCTGACCCCCATGCTCACCTAAGGCTCTGAGTCCCAGGGTCGGGCTGGTCCTGCCCTCCCAGCTCCAAGGGTCCTGGGGAGTGAGAAATGTCTCCCGTGGAGCTGGATAAAACGTGCTCCACTGCGGAGCGAGAGGTTGGCCTCAGGGCCAGGGAGCAGCACGGCAGCACAGACCCAGTGCGTTGTGGGGGTGCTCGGCTTCCTCTGAGGCATTGGGTTTTGCATGCTGCAAGAGGCGGAGTTCTGGGCGTGATGGGCCACTTGTCTCCGCTGCTAGGACGTTCCATGCCCCGAACCTTTAAGACGCAGAAGTGGCTGCATCTTGGAGTGGGGCTGTAAGGAGCTCACTGGGTACTGTGCAAAGTGGCCAGGGCAGCAGGCTGGAAATCAGAAACTCCTGGTTCTGTTCAGGGCTGTAAATACTAATGGAAACTGTGTGATCATGGGAGACTTTAACTTCCCAGATATAGACTGGAGGATGCATGCTAATAATAATAATAGGGCTCAGATTTTCCTAGATGTGATAGCTGATGGATTCCTTCATCAAGTAGTTGCTGAACCAACTAGAGGGGATGCCATTTTAGATTTGGTTTTGGTGAGTAGTGAGGATCTCATAGAAGACATGGTTGTAGGGAACAATCTTGGGTCAAGTGATCATGAGCTAATTCCGTTCAAACAGAAGGATTAACAAAAATAACTCTGCAACTAGGGTTTTTGATTTCAAAAGGGCTGACTTTCAAAAATTAAGGAAATTAGGGAAGTGGATTGGACTGAAGAACTTATGGATCTAAAGGCAGAGGAGGCCTCGGATTACTTTAAATCAAAGCTGCAGTAGCTATCGGACCATCCCAAGAAAGGGGAAAAAATTCATAGGCAGGAGTTGTAGACCAAGCTGGATGAGCAAGCATCTCAGAGAGGTGATTAAGAAAAAGCAGAAAGCATACAGGGAGTGGAAGATGGGAGGGACAAGCAAAGAAAGCTACCTCATTGAGGTCAGAACATGTAGGGATAAAGTGAGACAGGCTAAAAGTCAAGTAGAGTTGAACCTTGCAAAGGGAATTAAAACCAATAGTAAAAGGTTCTATAGCCATATAAATAAGAAGAAAACAAAGAAAGAAGAAGTGGGACCGCTAAACACTGAGGATGGAGTGGAGGTTAAGGATAATCTAGGCATGGCCCAATATCTAAACAAATACTTTGCCTCAGTCTTTAATAAGGCTAAAGAGGATCTTAGGGATAATGGTAGCATGACAAATGGGAATGAGGATATGGAGGTAGATATTACCATATCTGAGGTAGAAGCGAAACTCAAACAGCTTAATGGGACTAAACTGGGGGGCTAAGATAATCTTCATCCAAGAATATTGAAGTGGCACATGAAATTGCAAGCCATTAGCAAGAATTTTTAATGAATCTGTAAACCCAGGGGTTGTACCGTATGATTGGAGAATTGCTAACATAGTTCCTATTTTTAAGAAAGGGAAAAAAGTGATCTGGGTAACTACAGGCCTGTTAGTTTGACATCTGTAGTATGTAAGGTCTTGGAAAAAATTTTGAAGGAGAAAGTAGTTAAGGACATTGAGGTCAATGGTAAATGGGACAAAATACAACATGGTTTTACAAAAGGTAGATCGTGCCAAACCAACCTGATCGCCTTCTTTGAGAAAGTAACAGATTTTTTAGACAAAGGAAATGCAGTGGATCTAATTTACCTAGATTTCAGTAAGGCATTTGATACCGTGCCACATGGGGAATTATTAGTTAAATTGGAAAAGATGGGGATCGATATGAAAATTGAAAGGTGGATAAGGAATTGGTTAACAGGGAGACTACAGTGGGTCCTACTGAAAGGTGAACTGTCAGGCTGGAGGGAGGTTACCAGTGGAGTTCCTCAGGCATCAGTTTTGGGACCAATCTTATTTAATCTTTTTATTACTGACCTCGGCACAAAAAGTGGGAGTGTGCTAATAAAGTCTGTGGATGATACAAAGCTGGGAGGTATTGCCAATTTAGAGAAGTACCGGGAAATCATACAGGAAGATTTGGATGACCTTGTAAACTGGAGTAATAGTAATAGGATGAAATTTAATAGTGAGAAGTGTCAGGTTATGCATTTAGGGATTAATAGCAAGAATTTTAGTTATAAGATGGGGACGCATCAATTAGAAGTAATGGAGGAGGAGAAGGACCTTGGAGTATTGGTTGATCATAGGATGACTATGAGCCGCCAATGTGATGTGGCCGTGAAAAAAGCTAATGCGGTCTTGGGATGCATCAGGCGAGGTATTTCCAGTCGAGATAAGGAGGTTTTAGTGCCGTTATACAAGGCACTGGTGAGACCTCACCTGGAATACTGTGTGCAGTTCTGGTCTCCCATGTTTAAGAAGGATGAGTTCAAACTGGAACAAGTACAGAGGAGGGCTACTAGGATGATCCGAGGAATGAAAAACCTGTCTTATGAAAGGAGACTCAAGGAGCTTGGCTTGTTTAGCCTAACCAAAAGAAGGTTGAGGGGAGGTATGATTGCTCTCTATAAATATATCAGAGGGATAAATACTGGAGAGGGAGAGGAATTATTTAAGCTCAGTACCAATGTGGCCACAAGAACAAATGGATATAAACTGGTCATTGGGAAGTTTAGACTTGAAATTAGACAAAGGTTTCTAACCATCAGAGGAGTGAAGTTTTGGAATAGCCTTCCAAGGGAAGCAGGGGGGGCAAAAGACCTATCTGGCTTTAAGATTAAACTTGATAAATTTATGGAGGAGATGGTATGATGGGATAACATGATTTTGGTAATTAATTGATCTTTAACTATTCATGGTAAATAGGCCCAATGGCCTGTGATGGGATGTTAGATGGGGTGGGATCTGAGTTACTACAGAAAATTCTTTCCTGGATATCTGGCTGGTGAATCTTGCCCATATGCTCAGGGTTTAGGTGATCGCCATATTTGGGGTCGGGAAGGAATTTTCCTCCAGGGTAGATTGGAAGCGGCCCTGGAGGTTTTTCGCTTTCCTCTGTAGCATGGGGCACGGGTCACTTGCTGGAGGATTCTCTGCTTCTTGAAGTCTTTAAACCACGATTTGAGGACTTCAGTAGCTCAGACATAGGTGAGAGGTTTTTCGCAGGAGTGGGTAGGTGAGATTCTATGGCCTGCGTTGTGCAGGAGGTCGGACTAGATGATCATAATGGTCCCTTCTGACCTTAGTATCTATGATTCGCTGTGTGAGTTTTGGTAAATCATCTGATAGCTCTGTGCCCCGGTTTCCCCATCTGTAAAATTGAGATCATGCTATTTACCAAGGTCCAGTGGTTAGGGCACATGCCTACCTCTTGCTCTGCCACAGACTTTTTACATGACCGTGGGTAAGTCAATTAGCCTTTTTGGGCCTCATTTCCTGATCGTATAATGGGCATAATAGCAGTGCCTTATTTCGCAGGGGTGTCGTGAGCATAAATACATTAAAGGTTGTGAAGTGCTTTGAGAGCTGATGAAAAGAGCTATATGAGAGCTAGGCATTATGATTAAGGCTACGTTTTAGTTGTGGGTATTTTTAGTAAAAGTCATGGACAGGTCATGGGCAGTAAACAAAAATTCACTTGTACTATATACCCCTAATTAAAACTTGGGCCAGGGGGCTGCGGGTGCTCTGGGGCAGTGATCCGGGGTGCAGCGGGTGCTGGAGGGGTGAAGGCGGGCGGCGGCGCGCAGCCTGGGACCCTTGCTAGTGCTGGGTGGGGTGGGCAGTGGCGTGTGACCCAGGACCCCCGCTGGTGATGAGACAGGGGACCGGGTGGCAGCGTGCGGCCCAGGATCTTCTCTGGTGCTGGGGGAGGGGGAAGGTTGTCAGGGCTGACAGGCTCCCTACCTGGCTCCGCATGTTCCTGCAGCTCCTAGGGGGAGGGAAGGCCAGGAGGGCTCCACGTGCTACCCCCCGCCAGAAGCTTTAGCGCCGCAGCTCCCACTGGCCGGGAACTGCAGCCAATGGGAGCTGCAGGGGTTGCGCGCAGAGCCCCCAGCCCCTCCGCCTAGGAGCTGCTGGGACATGCCGGCCACTTCGGGGGAGCCCCCCTGAGGTAAGCACCACTCTGCACCCCAACCCCTTGCTCCAGCCCTGAGCCCCCTCCCACAACCAAATTGCCCCAGCAGTGCCCGGTGTGGCTGGCCCAGGGGCTGCCTTTGATCTGCTCGGGCAGCCCCAGAGCCAGCCGCACTGGCCACTGCAGAGGTCACGGAAAGTCAAGGAATCCGTGACTTCCGTGACAGACATGCAGCCTTAATTATTATATCCTCAGATGAAAAGTACTATATAAGTACAGAATATAATTATCACTGTAGATCTGGATAGCTTGCTACTCAGTAACAAAGTCAATGTCTTTTAGCAAAGCTTGAAGTGGCCAGGACTGAAACCAAGGAAGAAAGGAAGAACTTCTGTAATGTTTATTTTGTTTTATTTTATTTGGCAACAAAGCTCTCTGTTCAAAACTGGATAAGTAACCAGCACACTAAAGATTAGTAACCACAAATGAATCAGAGTAGCAGCCGTGTTAGTCTGTATCCGCAAAAAGAAAATGAGTACTTGTGGCACCTTAGAGACTAACAAATTTATTTGAGCATAAGCTTTCGTGAGCTACAGCTCACTTCAAATAAATTTGTTAGTCTCTAAGGTGCCACAAGTACTCCTTTTCTTTTCACAAATGAATCAGTGACTAATAAAGCACTATTATTAATCTTTTATACAGCACCCTATATCTGTACAATTTTGTGATGTGTTGGTAAGTCCCTGTGTAATGAGGTGGTGTGGTGCCCCACGACCCTGCCGAGGGAAGAACCTCCCCAGACACCAAAGTGGGCAGAGCCAGTGGGTCCTGCACCCACCCCCCAGAGGTCAAGGCGCAGGACAGGAAGTAGAAAAGCCCAACCCCAGAGCTCAATTGGGCAACAGTAGCCAGAGAGGCCAGATACCCGGGGCCTGGCTCTAGCTTGGGAGACCCCGGCACGCTGCAGCCGACCCGAGGACCGGCCGAACCGGCCAATGCCTGACACTGACCTACGCCCAGAGGAGCTGCCGAGCCTACCCCTCGCCAGCTACCCAGAGGAGCCCATGGTGCTGGAACCCTCCAAGGAGACCACCCTGACCCAGGTACCCTATGAGGAGGAGTCTGGAAGTAGCCTGGGGGCAGCCGACTCCAGTCTGGCTGCAGCACTGCCAGCGCCAATGTCAGTGTGTTGCGGCCAGGATCCCCAGTGACACAGCAGCGGGTCTTTGGCTGCTGCTAGGGCCCCGGGCTGGGACACAGTGGAGTGGGTGGGCCTGTGTCCCCCCCTGCCACCCACCTTGTGGGTGGCAGTCTCCCCATCCCCGTGGTTGCTAAAGCTAGGAGCCTGGGCTTATATTGAACTGTTTGGCTCAGCCTCTGCCTGAGGGCCTGAGCCCCTGACTGTTTGTCTGCTGCCCCGCTCTGACCCAGGGTCTGGGCTTATATTGAACTGCTTGCGGTACACAGCCTGAAGGTCTGGGCCATAGACTGGGTATTCCCCAACCCAGCAGAGAGTGTAGTGAGGCGGTGTGGTGCCCCACCACCCCGCCGAGGGATGAGCCCCAGCTGAGTTCCCTTACACCCTGTCTAACAGAGCCCTGCCCTAAAAGGTTTGCAATCTAACTGCACAGATAAGAAACACAGTGGAAGAGAACATCAGAAAAAAATACACAGAGCAGGGGGTTGCTGTTGCAGTTGAATGCTACATGGAATGGGTGGGGTTTTAGGAGTTCCTAGTATTTGTGATATCCACCCAAATGCAACTGGACAGTAAAGTGAAACAAGATAGAAGTTACAGGATCCTCAATACCCAGAAATGAATGGATTTAGCTGTGCATGGAGGTTCACAAACACTGCCACAATAGTCCATCTCAGCTATCCTGTCTCTGACAGTTGGAAGAGGATGTCATAATCCCACTCCATTTCTTTTTGGAAAGAGTGCCAGAGATCCCCTCTGTGACTGAAATTAAAAAATAAACTTGTTAATGTGTGGATGCTTTTGGGGTTGCTTGAGACTCACTGAGTACTGCTGTGGGAAGCTGCAAATGTCTGTCATTTAAGCGTGTGATAGGGCCATTTTCAGAAGCTATAGTGAAAAATCATTAATTGATCAAAGCATTTTGCTGATCTTTTTCCAATGCTGGTAGTAAAAAAATATAATTTACTATAATTATATATATTCATTTCTTGAGTGTCACACAGAGCACTTACACACATGGAAAGAGATGCATTCCCTGCCCCAGAGTGAGGAAAAATGAAGGTAGCAGCAAGGAAAGAGGATTAAGAAAAGTGTAGCAGGAAAGGGAGAGGAAACAGGGAGATACAAAGTCGAAGATGGAGGTCGGAGTGAAGTTATGTACAGTGCTTGACAGTGAGAGGCCATGTTTCAGTCTCCTAGGTCAGGATTCTGCCTGCTGAAGCATTCTATATATATCCTCAACTTTCTATCTCTACTTATCAGGTGTTGGGTCTGCGAAAGATATGCTTGATTAGGCACCCAATAATGGATGACGCTTTTGCGGTACCGGCTTCAAGCTCTTTCTCAATCTCACAACAGAGCTGATGTTGGTGAAATCACTGACAATCTCAACTGGGTAGTTCCCTGCTAAGTTGCTAGAGTCTTCAGCATGTTTTAAATCACCAACTAAAAGAATTTTGGTGAGGAAGGGCAGTGCTATTATCTCCATTGTACACAGGGGGAACTGAGGCACAGGGACACTAAGTGTTGAACCTGCTGTGGCTCTTTTCTCAGGGGTCCGACAGCACTGGGAGTGGCAAGGAAAGAGGGAATAGACTTTGAGATGGGGCATGAACCATGGTGCAATTTCTAGTGGAGTCAGAGCCCTAATTAACATTTTGCCAGGGAGTCATCATTTTCTCATTATGCTTTTTTTGCCACTTAGGAATGGAGGTGATCTGGCTCTTTAAAGGTGCATGCAACTGGTACCCTGACAGTTCACCTGCTTGCTTGGAAACCCTCAGGACATGGAGCTCCCATTGACTTCAGTGGGAGTTCTGTATACAAACAGCTTGTAGAATGTTGCACTGGAAGTACTACACAAATGTTCTCTCTCTACCTGAGAGGAAGGATGGTTCAGTAGTCAGTGGCTAGCCTGGGACCTCGGTTCAACTCCCTGCTCTGCCACAGAATTCCTGTGTGACCTTGGACAAGTCACTTAGCTTCTTTGTTCACCATCCATAAAGTGTTGATAATAGCACTGCCCTTCCTCACAGGGATGTTTTGTGGATAAATACATTAAAGTCTGTGAGGTGCCTGGATACTATGGCGATGGGGGGCCAGAGAAGAACCTTAGATATCTCCCTGAAGTCTTGACATGGAGGTACCTGAATACCTCTCAGGAACAGGAATAACACCACTATCTCTCTTGAGTCCTTCCCTACTGGATGATGGTTTCATTGTTGCAGTGGATCATAGCTGATGTGGTCATGGAGAGAAGGATAGAGACACAGTCCTTCAGGGAGCTAAGGCCAATCTCAAGCAACTCTCTGCAAATCAGGACTTGGATTGTTACCAGTGCAGACATTGGAGCAGTGGAGTGAGATGGTAGGTCTGAACAGTATTCTAGGGCTAGCAGAGGTTGGCAAATGCTGTTGCAGGGAAATAGCTGACAGGTTGCTGAGTGAAGGCAGCATAGAAGAGGTGGGTTTTGACTGTGCTTTTAAAAGATGAGGGAACTAGATGCTCCAGGACCCATGGGACTTTTCATCACTAGCTCACCAGGTAGAGCTCCGATCTAGGTCAGAACATAGTTTGGCAGTAATGGCTAAAAGCAGATAACATCTGACAGTGGTTCGGTGACCAATGGAAAATCAGGTTGGGGACCTAAGACTAGATCCTAGTGGATAAGTGTCTGAATCACAAAAAATTGCCACCATAATTGGGTCCCTTGTTAGCAGCTTTGTGGAAGCCAAGGGATGAGTGGACCATGGAGACTCAATTGTCCTCTAAGGTCAGGAGTAATGTATGTTGGCCCCAGGGGACAATGGGGGATGTTTGCAGTGCCACTGCCTTTTCTATGGATAAATGAAGTATTTAAGTCTGGCAGCTCTCATGAGCACTAGAAAGGTCACATGGCACATGTAAAAATTTGGTCCAGATGGTAGCTGCAATGAAATCAGTCCTTGGCAGAGGTGAATAGGGAGTTGTTGTGGGTGGGGAGAGTGAGTGGAAATGGCAGAGTAGATGGAGTGAGTTGGGATATAGAGAGAGTTGGCAACAGAGTGGTAAATGGGTTTTGAAGCTGAGCATGGGATGTTTAGAATGGATACAGGAGTGGGTGATGCACCAGCAGAGATCTTCCAGGCTGGGCAGTCTGGACATATCTGTGTTTGAGGGGCAGACAGCATGCTGCAGTGCTCTGTACAGATTGGAGTGTGCCCCAGTTTGTGACTGAGCGCCTGGGGGAGAAGCAGTTTGTACAAAGCTAAAGACAATTAGCCAGTCTCTGTAGCGTTACAGAAAGCATTGCCTATATGGACTGCAGGCTCTGAAACAAGCAATGCTGCATGCACAGAACTCTCCTTTAACTGGAAGGCAGAAAAATCTGGGGAAGTGTGACCCCCTGTGGGTAAATAGGGAACTACCATGTGGATAAGTGGACACATTATTTTTCATAGTGTGCGCCATATCTTAATAGAGAACTTGTCTTGTGGGCTGCCTTCACTCTACTCTGTCATAGCACAGCACCTATCTTCTCCTCGGTTATTGGATAACATCCATGTGTCAATTTCAGCAAGAACTTCCATGCAAAAATTAGGAAAGCAGGTGTGTATTTTTCACTTCTTTTAATACAGTTTTTAGTAGCTAGATACAAGGAGGGACCATTGCCATGTGGCCAGCCAACCAGCTAGCTCTTCGTGGATAACCAGCAAGTGCTCCATGGACCACAGTTTGGGAGCTGCTATTCTAGGTCAGTCGGCCATATTTCCTTATACTGAGGCTAGGATTGCATTGCTTGTGTTTCCCATCCCCATTCACTTTATTTACTTCTTGCTATCTTCTTCCTCCCTAGGTGTGATGGTATCTGCCTTTCCTCCTGGGGCTTCGGTGCTAGTTCAGTATGCACTCTAAGACCATTTGTGCCACCTGCTCCTCCTGGCATACACATGGGTACTCACTGTTAGTGTCATTGTTTAGTGACCTCTAGCTTGGATGACCACAGTGAGCCTGTGATGCTACTTGGGGCCATTCCCTCTCCTCAGGGCTACACCAACCCAATCTTTGCCTTGCAGGTTGACAACAGATGCACACCAGCCCCTGAGTCCCTTCAAAGTGTCCCCATGTTGTATCCAGCCCCGATCACTGGATAACCACAGAAATCCCAGTGAGATGGGTTCCCCCTGGGGTGCCACCTGGAACTGGGGTATCACTGAGCCCTCTGGCCCACCAGCCTGGGCTCCCTCTCACACTGTGCTGCTGTGAGAAGCTGCAGACCCGCTCCCGGTCCTACACTTCCACCAGCATTCACACAGCTAGGGACACACCCAGCTGCAGTTACACACAGGCTTTGACCAGCCACTGCATGAACCAACAATAAAGAGGCTACAGCCAAAATAACTGCTAGCTTCCCAGCCTAGGACCCCAGAGCAATACTGTCCTGCCCTAGTCCAAACCCCAACCAATATGAATTTATTATCCAGTTCGCTTCCCCCTCAATGTGGAGAAGAAATGCAACAGCCCCTACTCCTTGAGCTAAGATTGCCATGCACTTCACTCCAAACTTACTGGTTTAGGTTAAAACATAAAATAAATTTATTAATTACAAAAAGATAGATTTTAAGTGTTTATAAGTGATAGCAAACAGATCAAAGCAGATTATCTAGTAAATAAAGAAAAATGCAAACTAAGCCTAAAATACTAGAAAGATAGACTATGAATTAGCAAATTCTCCTTGTGGCTGATGATACAAGCAGGCTTGCAGATTCTTAAGGAATAAGCTGCATTTGCTTTACAGCTTAGAATCTGCACCCCCATTCCAAGTCTTTTTTTTTTTTTGAGCTTCTCTTAGGTGTTCCATTGTGGGGGAGTGAAGAATAACCAGTGATTTCGCTCCCTGCCTTATATAGCTCTAGCATATGGTGGGAAACCTTTGTTGCAACCTCAGTTCCCAGACCAGCTTGTGGAAAAACACCAGCACCCCAAAGTGGAGTCCTGTGACCTGGTCACATGCCCTTGCAAAGTCATAGCAGCCATTACTTACAGGCTGGCTGAAACCTCCACAGGAAGATTTAAGCTATTCCACAGCACATTGTCTTTGTTGATAAGCCATTAGCACCATCTGGCTTCTTCACTGTTGTACCTGAAAGGCTGGCTGTGGGTGTTTTCCAGAGTAAGCCCATTTGAAATACAGATCTATAGTCAATATTTATAACTTCAGGTACAAGAATGATACATGCATACAAATAGGATAATCATATTCAGCAAATCATAACTTTTTCAATGACATGTCACATGACCTGTCTTGTACAAAATGCATCATAATATCACTATGAAGAATATGGGGTGCAGTGTCATACCTCCCCTGCCGCCCTTAGATTACTTCCAGAGAGTTAGTAATTGACTAATGGGGAGGCATGAGTTAGGTTTTGGCTATATAACTCCCAAGTGCTACCAAACATTGTAGTGTCAGCCACAGGTGTTCCTGCAAAGTTCTGTGTTTCTTTTTCCAGGTTGCCTGAAAACATTCTTTTCTGTACCATTGTTAACATAATGCAGATATCAATATCTTTTAGAGTGTAGATGTCTTGGCATTTAGCCACCAATGGCATGAGGCGATGTGCCGTAGTTTCCCCTTCCACTAGGTTTGTTAGGGTTTCCCTGCTGTGCCAAGCTCTAGGCCTGTTTACAGGTATTAGCGGAGAAGTAGTATCCTTATAGGACTTCCTTGATACCACTCCTAGCAAGTTCATAACCTTTTCCCAAAAATCATGCAGGTTCCATCTTTTCAAAGTATTTACCACCAGTACAAAATTCTTTGTCATAACCGACAAACTGCATATTCTAAAACTTAACAGTACCAGCAAATTCATGACAGGAAGGTGTTTCCAAGTATTTTTATCATACCATGCCTTTGGTTTAGACAGTTTGGTTTGTTTAATACTTATTGTGTTTTTCAACTCCTCCCTGAACCATTGCTTGTGTTCACATACTGGTCTTTCTTCCTCTTTAGTGTTTTCTCCAGTATCCCCTTCAGTAAAGGTTATTAGTTTATGTATGTCTTTGGGGTTTTGGTGAGGTAAGGGTGTGAGGGGACCTTGCATGTTGGCTTGTCCTCCATGGAGCTACATTTGATCTCCAGGGCTACGCCCATTGAGAAAATTCACCCCCGCCCAGGGTTTCATTGTAATTTTCACTCCTAGCACTAGGACTTTTCCCACCCCCTTTTCCTAGAGAGCTGTGATCTTTCAGCAGGTTTTCCTTAGCTGCTTGCTGTATCTTACCGGCCCGGGAAATTGCTTCCTCCTCCCCTTTCTCAGGTGGGTCATTAGCATTTTCACTGACACACAAGTCTTTAGTAGGATTTCCATACTGTCTTAAAGAGAGAGAGTTAGTTTCCACAAGTACATCAGGAACAGCATTTTGCAAAAGTGAGACCTGGATTGGGGTATCCTCTATCACACCTCTCTATTCCCAAGAGGTCAGTTGTGTGACTGCTCCTCTCCTGGAGGTTAGTTACACAGTTTCCTCTTGAAACCTGAGCCACAGGGTGTGTGTGTGTGAGATGTTACACCCCATATTCTTCATAAAAATATGGTTCTGATATGCATGTGGCATAACTAAGATATATTTTATGCAAGATGGCTCATGTAAGGTATCATTGGAAAGGTTACGATTTACTGAATGTGATTATCCAATTTGTATGAATGTTTCATTTCTGTATCTAAAGTTAGGAATATTGACTATATAACCATTACAACTGGGTTGTGTTTTTGGGAGACACCCACCAGAAAACAGTCCATCAGCCTTAATGGGCCATTAGGAAGAAACAACAAGACTGATGATACTAATCTCTCTCCTTCCAGAGAGTTGTCCTGGAACATAGCTGTGACACTACCATGTCAGATGGTCCTGTCACCTGGTACTAAACACTATCTTCAACTTCTAGTAATTTTCTGCTAACAAGGGGGGGGAGGTAAAGTTTGGGAAACAAAAGGCTTTCCACATTATGTAAATTCTATTTAATGCTGGGAAGGCAGGCATTCCTGGCTCTCCATTTTGCCTGCCTGCCCAAGAAGAGGGATGGCTCAAAACACCTGAAAGGAAGGGAAGGCAAGGGGGGTGGGGAGTCCAGACTGAGATGGGGTCCTGTCTGTAAAGAGAAGAGATAACTGGAACTATAGAAACTGCATCCTGCCTAATTCAACATCTAGGGTGAGAAATTACATTTTGTGACCTGTTTCTTTAGTGAATCAAACTTAGTTTGCATGTTTTGTTTTATTTGCTTAGTAATCTGCTTTGTTATGTTTGCTATCCTTATCACTTAAAATCTGCTTTTTGTAGTTAATAAAATTGTTTTGTTTTATTAAACCCAGTTTGTGCAATTTCTAACTTGGGGGTGGGGGGGCAAGAAGCTGTGCATATCTCTTTTCACACTGAGGGAGAGAGCGAATTTTTATGAGCTTGCGCTGTACAGATCTTTCTACACAGTGTGAGACAATAGACCTTAGGGTCTGCACTCCAAGGGAGGTGGGCACCTGAGTGCTGGGGCAAGTCCCTTAAGGTGAGTCTTCTCAGAGCTGATCTGAGTGTCTGTGTCTTTCTGCAGCTGGGTACGGCCCTGCCTGTGTATGTGTGGGTGTGCTAGAGGAGGCTTAAGAGCCTGGCTCAGCAAGTCCAGGTAAAGGGGGCCCAGGCTGGTGGAACAGATGGGCTCAGTGGTATCCGAGTACATCAGGTGGCACCTTAAAGAATGGCAACCTGTCACAAGGTGCCTAGCTGCATAGAAGCTGATCCAGCGGTTCTGTCCTAGGCAACCCCCACCCATGTAACCAGTGAGGAGACATTCCTGTACTCCCACTAATTCTCAGCTTCCTCTTCTGGGCCCCCATCAAAGAGACACACCTCTGTGCTCTCTGGAGTAGGGTCTATCCCCTGTCCAGCTGTGATGAGCTAAGAGTCTGAACAGTTTTTTCACTGGCAGGCACTACACCCTCCTCCCTCTCTGAGTTGGGTTTGCTTCCAGCTACAGAGTAAATAGAATCTTCACCCACCTCAGTAGTCTCTACGATTCCATCACTCTCCTCTGACTTCCCTCTAGGACATCTCCCTATGCACCCTAGAGTGAGGTCTGTCCCTGGCTTAGCTGCAACCTTCTGGCAGTCAGCAACTTGAACAGTTTTCTCACTGGCAGGTCTTACATTCTCCTCCCTTCCTGGGGAAATGCTGCCTTTAGCTACCAGGTGGGAGCTGGTCTCAACCACATCCACACCTGGAAGCATACAGTTTCCTACTGCTGCAGAGGAATTAAAGAGACAATCTCCCATTCCTTAAACAGTGTCTGAGACTTTACCATTTTCCTCTGGGGTTTCAGCATGAGATTCCTTCTTGCTACAGGCAGACCCCTTGACAGCCTGAGCTACATGGGGGAAAAAATCATTCCCCAGCAATAAATCTATCAGGTAATTATCCATTACTGCTGAAAATAATACAGTTTCCAAATTCTCAGTTTCTACATACACTTTAGCCAAGGCACAAGGATTTTCTATCCTCCTACTAATAAGAGCTCTGCCACCTGTCCTGGCAGTATGTCACTTTCCTGTACAATGCTTCTCCTAACCACAGAAATTTCTGCCCCTGTGTCTTCCCACCCCAGATGTTCTCTGCCATTAATCCTGACAGCCTTTATGTGCTTCATGCCTGGCTGGGCAGAGGCTACTTTTACAAACCTTGTATGATAAGTTGTAATTGCCTAAAATGCCTCTGTGCTCAGGGTAGCAGCATTTCCATGAGTTATTTGCTGCCAGCCTGTTCACTCCCAGCACAGGACATTTATTCCTCAGGTGCTCTGTGGAATTACAGTGATAGCATCTTCTGGGCTCCTCTGTTTTTACAGGAGATTTGGGATGAGGACTAGAAGAATGGTTTTGGGGAGATGAACGCCCAGCCTCCCATCCACCCTCCTTCCCAGGGGTAAAACGGGAACCCTGCTTCCCACCAGATTTAAACCCTCTGTCTGTGGTTTGTTTGCAATAGATGCTTGAGTTTGCTCAAATTGATCAGCTAGAGTAGCATCTACTCCACAATTTTTACTTTTTTGTCCCATAAACAGTGTTTCACATCATCTCTCCCTATACTCAGGAAATGTTCTTGAGAAACAAGGTCACACACTCCTTCAAAGCTTGTAACATCTTTTCCCTTTACCCACTTTTCCATCAAATCTTTCATCTGGTTTACATATGCCACTGCCACATTACTCATCCCAGCACCGCTCTTAAGACTTCTAAATTTTACTCTATATGTTTCAGGTGTAATCTGAAACTGTTTTAAAACCATTTCCTTGAACTTTCCATAATTTGAAGCATCTCCAATTGGCATCTTATTGAATATATCCAGAGCTCTTCCAGACATCTTTGCAACCAAAGTGGGCATCTTCCGCTCCTCAGGAATTTTATGAAGTACACACAGCCTTTCAAAGGTGATTAAAATATTCAGCAATATCCCCTGTCTCGCTGTATGCAGGACACAACCGTTCCCATTTGTGGATTTTTGGAGAGGTGGGACTCACTGGTGCATGGGGTTCTGTTTCTGCTTCTCTAAGAAGTCCACTTGTTATTTCCTCTCTCTTTCTTTCTCCTGCATTTCTTTAGCTTGCAGTTCCATGGCTCTTTGGTGTGCAGCCTCTTGTCTTGCATTCTCTGTCTCAATTTCTAGCTGTTTTAATTCCATAAGTCTCATGTTCTTTTCCCCTCTCTTCTGCCTGTAAATTTCACTTTCACTCATTTTGCTGCTTTTCTGTCCCTACTTCGCTTTCCTGAAATAAGCAAACAGAAATTAACAAGCTGGGAACCTCTTTGACTGATCTCAAGCCACCACACTTAAAATCTCACTTAAAATCACCACCAGTGTATGAAGTGCAAATCTCACTCAGAACAACAAGCTGTGCATTTAATCTGGTTAGAGTATGCCACTGTGACAGGTTCCCCCCGAGGGTGCCACCTGGAACTGGGGTATCACTGAACCCTCTGACTCACCAGCCTGAGCTCCCTCTCACACTGTGCTGCTGTGAGAAGCTGCGGACCCGCTCCGGGTCCTACACTTCCACCAGCATTCACACAGGTAGGGACACACCCAGCTGCAGTTACATGCATGCTTTCTGACCAGCCACTGCATGAACCAACAATAAAGAGGCTACAGCCAAAATAACCACCAGCTTCCCAGCCTAGGAACCCAGAGCTGTACCGTCCTGCCCTGGTCTAAACCCCGACCAGTATGAATTTATTATCCAGTTCGCCTGCCCTCAATGTGGAGAGGAAATGCAACAGCCCCTACCCCTTGAGCTAAGATTGCCATGCACTTCACTCCCAACGTACTGGTTTAGATTAAAACATAAAATAAGTTTATTACAAAAAGATAAATTTTAAGTGATAGCAAACAGATCAAAGCAGATTACCTAGTAAGTAAACAAAATACAAACTAAGCCTAAGATACTAGAAAGATATGAATGAGAAAATTCTCATCTGGGCTGATGATACAAGCGGGCTTGCAGATTCTTAAGGGACAAGCTGCATTTGCTTTCCAGCTTGTGATCCGCACTCCCGTTCCAAGTCCTTTTCTTTTGGAGCTTCTCTTAGGTGTTCTGTTTTGGGGGAATGAAGAACCGATGATGTCACTCCCTGCCTTATATAGCTCTAGCATATGGCGGGAACCCTTTGTTCCAACCTTCGTTCCCAGACCAGCTTGTGGAAAACCCCCCGCACCCCGAAATGGAGTCCAGAGTTATGTGGCCTGGTCACATGCCCTTGCAAAGTCATAGCAGCCATTACTTGGGCCTTATCTACAGTATAAAGTTTTGTTGACAAAGGTGATGTCGACACTCAAAGATTGGCATAATGAAAATCGGAACGTCATGTTCACATTCGCTCTCTCTGTTGGCAGAGTGTGTCCACAGTTGGGGTACTACCGTTGACAGTGTGCGCAATGCACTGTGGGTACCTATCCAACAGTTCAGCTCTACACCTTCTATTGCTAGGTGTTGTAGGAAGGCGGAATGGATCGCAGCACATCTTGGGACTGGGCTCAATGTCCCAATGATGCATTGCTTTCTGTCCCAGCACTCCATGGGCTTTCAACTTTCTTTCACAGCATTTTTCAACGTCCCTTTTTTGCTGTGCATCCCAGCATCTTTATGAGAAGGGATGGATCCCACACTGCTCTCCTATGCTCTGTTAACTGTCATGACATCGCAGATGGCAGTACAGTTAATTGTGAAGTTCCCTAACTGAAGAAGACTCCCAGTCGCCTGACATGCTGTGTGATATGGATAGGAGCAATTTTAGATTGCTTTTGGCATTCGCAGAACAGCTGCATAGGGTAGACCGTTGCTTTGGGCTTGGGAAATGAATGGTGGGATTGTATCATCATGCAGGTGTGGGATGATGAGCAGTGGCTACAGAATTTTCGGATGTGGAAAGCCACCTTCCTGGAATTGTGTGTGGAGCTCGTCCCAGCACTGTTGTGCAAGGACACCAGAATGAGAGCTGCCCTATCTGTAGAGAAGCATGTTGCAATCGCTTTGTGGAAGCTGGTGACTCCAGACTGCTGGTCGTGAATCAATTTGGAGTTGGGAAGTCGACAGTTGGGGCCGCATTAATGCAAGTGTGTAGGGCAATTAATTGCATCCGGCTATGAAGGACCGTGACTTTGGGAAATGTGCATGAAATAGTGAACGGCTTTGCAGAAATGGGTTTCCCTAACTGTGGAGGGGCGACAGATGGCACACACATTCCAATTTTGGCAGCAGATCACCTTGCGATGGAGTACATCAATAGGAAGTGGTATTTCTCCATGGTGATTCAGGTGCTTGTGGATCACTGTAGGCGTTTCACTGACATCAACATGGGGTGGTCCGCGAAGGTGCATGACGCATGTATCTTCAGGAACTCTGTCCTGTATAGAAAGCTACAAATGGGGACTTTCTTTCCAAACCAGAAGATTAAAGTGGGGATGTTGAAATGACCATAGTGATCCTGGGAGACCTGGCGTACCTCTTACAGCTATGGCTCATGAAACCTTACATGGGAAACCTGGACAGCAGTAAGGAGTGGTTCAACAACAGGCTGAGTAGGTGCTGGATGACAGTTGAATGTGCCTTGGCAGATTAAAGGTGCACTGGTGATGCCTTTATGGCAGGTTAGACCTTAATGAGGATAATATTCCCATGGTCATAACCACGTGTTGTACATTGCATAATCTATGTGAAGCTAAGGGTGAAAGGTTTACTCAGGGGTGGAGAGTTGAGGCAGACCACTTGGCTGCTGATTTTGAGCAGCCAGATACCAGCTATCAGAGGACCCCAGAGGAGGGCAATTCAAATCAGGGAGGCTTTGAGGCAACAGTTTGAAAATGAGAACCAGTAATGAATATGTCTGTGATTGATGCTGCCATGTTACATTACATATAATTTTCCTATGAAGTGATGGTGACATTTGGGGCCTTACATCCAGCAAGCAAATGAATAAACTGCCTGTGTATGTATTGGTAGTGCCTGCTATCTCAATTTGTAGAAAACAAATAAAGATGAGTTACCATTCAAAAACTTTGCTTTTATTGCACAAGAAACAACACACATGCACATGCTTGGTGAGAAAGGAGGAACCAGGGAAGGGCAGACTTTCAGAGCTGTCTATAGGTCCAGCTATTGTGAAAGTTGTCCGAGGGGGTGGAGTGAAGGGGAAACCAAGAAGTCCTGGAAAGTGGAAAGGACTGTGCATGCGAAGTTGTGGGCGGGGCGGGGGGGGGCATGGAAAAGAGTTCTGAATGTGCTGCAGGGGAGGGTGGACATGGATCTGCTCAGTATGCAGCATTATTAAGGACTTCAGCGTCTGCGTTTGCTCCTCGATTATTTTAATCATCCACTCAGTAGCCTCCTTAACAAACTTCTGATTCTCTCTTCTGCCCTGCCTTTCAGCTTCCCAGCACTCCTTACGTTCCCTTTTCTCTGCGTTGGAGCAATGCAGTACCTCCCGGAACATGTCTTCTTTGCTGCGTCTTGGACGCTTTCTTATCTGGTGGAGTCGCTCGGCCTCTGTGTGGAGCATTCCTGAAGGCCACATCTGCCAAAGCACAAGGGACAATGCACAGAAGCAGGATTGTTTAATTCATGCACAATGTTGAAACATTTCAGTTAAATACACCTTTTGCAACATAGCAATCACTTTCTCACTGACCCTTGGCAAGCACACATCTCTGTGAACACTCAAAGCATGGTGAGTGTTGGTGCGGGAAGGGCACTCCACATGGGGAAAAGAGTATGCACTCTGCAAGGGTCGTGGTGCAGCCAACTAGGAAAAAAATTCTAAAATTCTCCCACATTTTTCCCCATCTGGGGGTCATTGTAGCAGATATCTCACTGGTAAGAGTAAGCAGGGAAACAAGGGTACTCCACGCTTGTGGGTTCTGCCCTGTGTGCTCCTTTGGTCCCTGCACAAGCGATTGCCGAATGGCACGGGAAAGTTTCCTGCAATGGGGAAAGGAACAAAGCTGCTCTGCCATGGAACTTTTGGCAGAGGATTACCTAGTACCTCCAGGAAACTTTCGTGGAGATCTCTCTGGAGGATTCCTGTGAGATCTCGGCATGCATCAACATCCTGTTCCGCCATACCAATTAGCTACACAGGGAAATGTCCAGCTCACAGAAACACAGCCAACCTTCCACATTTCTATACGCTGAACCCACATCCGCACTACACAAACCACAGCCACTTACCAGGAGTCTCCTCTCCTGCTTCTTGCTCGCTGGAGAGCAACTGCTGAGACTGGCTAGACACCTCTGGAGTGGAGAACAGTTCCTGGCTGCCTGCCCCACCGGGCAACCCCGCTGGGAGCGCCACATCATTGTCTAACTTCACCTCTTCATCAATGACTTTGTTCTTTGGGTTAGGTCCTCTTTCTGCCACCTCCAGGCCTGCCGAAGTATCCACGGGGCTCTTGGCGGTGGAAGTGGGGTCACCACTGAGGATAGCGTCCAGCTCCTTATAGAATCGGCAGGTCTTAGGTGCAGCACCGGAGCATTGGTTTGCCTCCCTCACCTTATGGTACACCTGCCTCAGCTCCTTTATCTTCGCTCTGCACTGCAGCATGTCCCGATCATAGCCCTTTTCACACAAGCCTCAAGAAATGTGCCCATAGGTATCCCAATTCTTATGACTCAAGCACAGCTGGGACTGCACAGCCTCCTCTCCCCACATACTGAACAGATCCAACAGCTCTGTAGTGGTGGAAACGGGAGAGCGTTTGCTGCGATAACGCACAATGGTCACCTGGGAAGATGCGATGAGACCTCTCCACGCCAAGCCAGCAGGAAATGGAATTTCAAAAATTCCTGGGGCTTCTAAGGGGGAGGGGCGGATAGTTGTTTACCTGGCTGCAGGGCAGCGGAACTCAAACCGCTGACCAGAGCGGTCACAATGGGCATTGTGGGACACCTTCTGGAGGCCGATGAAATGAAGTGTGGTGTCTACACTGGTACTTTGTCAGCAAAAATTTAGAGGAAAATGACTTATGTTTCTCATTGGGGTGACTGTATTTTGTCGCCAAAACAGGGCATTTTTGCTGACAAAAGTTGCATCGCAGTGTGTATGCATTCACTATTTTGTCGACAAAAGGCAGCTTTTGTCAACAAAACTTTGTAGTGTAGAGAAGGCCTTACAGGCTGGCTGAAATGTCCACAGGAAGGTTACGCTATTCCACAGCCCGTTGTCTTTGTTGATGAGCCATTAGCACCATCTGGCTTCTTCACTCTTGTACTGTTGTACCTGAAAGGCTGGCTGTGGGTGTTTTCCGGGGTCAGCCCATTTGAAATACAGATCCATAGTTAATATTTATAACTTTCAGATACAAAAATGATACATGCATACAAATAGGATAATCATATTCAGCAAGTCATAACTTTTTCAATGACATGTCATATGACCCATCTTGTACAAAATGCGTTATAGTTATGCCATAATCATAATAATATCACTATGAAGAATATGGGGTTCAGTGTCACATCCAGAATCTGTTTCCCAAGGTGCAGTGTACCACCGTTTACCAGTTTCACCTTAAACCACTGCTCTTGTATCACACACAGCACCTGAGTTCAATTATAAAACAAAATGAAATGTTTTTAAGAAAGAACAGAGATTCAAATAAAAGCCAGTGAGAGAGACGGAAAGAAACAATTACATACTAAAAAAAATCATAACATGCAGTCTAGAAACTAATGTAACTAACGAGGTAACCTCCAGGTCTAGTCTACACTATTCACTTATGTTGACATGTGTTGACCTAGCTGCGGAAGTGTCTTCTCTTAAACTTGGCTCCTGCCGATGTACGTGCCTCTCTCCACCAATTTAGTAACACCACCTCCTCCACCGGCATAGAGTCACAGTTGATTAGGTCAATGCAGTGTCAATGTAGACATTGACTGTTAGTGGCTTTCAGGAGCTGTCCCACAATGCCCCTGTCATAAATATAAAGGGAAGGGTAAACCCCTTTAAAATCCCTCCTGGCCAGAGGAAATCTCCTCTCACCTGTAAAGGGTTAAGAAGCTAAAGGTAACCTCGCTGGCACCTGACCAAAATGACCAATGGAGAGACAAGATACTTTCAAAAGCTGGGAGGAGGGAGAGAAACAAAGGGTTTGTGTGTCTGTCTATATTTTGTCTTTGCCGGGGATAGACCAGGAATGAAGCCTTAGAACTTTTAGTAAGTAATCTAGCTAGGTACGTGTTAGATTATGATTTCTTTAAATGGCTGAGAAAAGAATTGTGCTGAATAGAATAACTATTTCTGTCTGTGTATCTTTTTTGTAACTTAAGGTTTTTGCCTAGAGGGGTTCTCTATGTTTTGAATCTAATTACCCTGTAAGGTATCTACCATCCTGACTTTACAGGGGGGATTTTTTTTTATTATTTCTGTTTACTTCTATTTCTATTAAAAGTCTTTTTGTAAGAAAACTGAATGCTTTTTCATTGTTCTCAGATCCAAGGGTTTGGGTCTGTGGTCACCTATGCAAATTGGTGAGGCTTTTTATCCAACATTTCCCTGGAAAGGGGGGGGGGGTGCAAGTGTTGGGAGGATTGTTCATTGTTCTTAAGATCCAAGGGTCTGGGTCTGTAGTCACCTAGGCAAATTGGTGAGGCTTTTTACCAAACCTTGTCCAGGAAGTGGGGTGCAAGGTTTTTGGGAAGTATTTTGGGGGGAAAGATTTGTCCAAACAGCTCTTCCCCAGTAACCAGTATTTGTTTGGTGGTGGTAGCGGCCAATCCAAGGACAAAAGGGTGGAATATTTTGTACCTTGGGGAAGTTTTGACCTAAGCTGGTAAAGATAAGCTTAGGAGGTTTTTCATGCAGGTCCCCACATCTGTACCCTAGAGTTCAGAGTGGGGGAGGAACCTTGACATGGTGGCATAGCGGTGGGATTAACCTGAAATCATTTTGAGATCCAGTTGAGATTTTTTTGAACTAGAAATACAGATTTTAAAAAAGGAGATTTTTTTTTTCTTTCCTTTGGAAAGGAAGTCCAGAAGCAGCTGAAACTGAAAGCAGCTTGTTTTTTTCTCTGCTTTGTGGCCAAGCAGAGACAAAAGGGGATTATCTTTGTGAATTGCAGGTTTTCTTTGCCTGGAGGCAGGGTACTTAACTCCTGCAGGGAAATTCACAGTCTTCCAACCCAGAGTTTTTTTTTTCCCTAAAAGTAAATAGAAGGGGGGGGTGTTCTACCCATTTGCCTGGAGACAAAAGTGGCAGGGTTTTTTTTTTTTGGATTTTGAGTTTTTACAAGGAGCACAAGTTTAAAAAGGAAACTTGTTTTTTCTTTGGGCTGGGTAAACAGGTTTCCAAGTAGTTGGAAGTTTTTTGCTTTGATTTGGGCCCAGAGCAGAGACAAGGGAATTGTCTTTTTCTGTAGGCTGACAATCACTATCAGAGAATAGGTATTCTATTCCAGCACAGCAAAATTTTACAGCCAAGTTTTGTTTGTTTATTTCTAAACTTTGGGTGTAAAGTTAGTTAAAAACAGAGAGGTTAGAATGACCAAATCCGCGGCTCGACTACAGCTGGAATTAGCCAGATTTCAGGCTGAGGAAAGACAAAGGGAACATGAAAGACAGATAGAACTCATGCGGCTGAAGAAGGAGGAGAAGGAACAAGAAAGGGAGGCAGCGAAAGAGGCAGCAAAAGAGGCAGAACAACACCAAGCGGCTGCTCACAGGAGAGCTATGGAAGCAAGGGACAAAGAACTGGAGGAGAAGGAAAAAGAGAGGAAGTATGTGGAGGAGATAGAGAAGATAAAGGCTCAGCAGAATATCCCAACAAACCCTAGCAATCCTTCTCCAAGTACCACTTCCCATCCCAGAAAGTTCCCCACCTACAAGGCAGGCGATGATACTGAGGCCTTCCTAGAAAACTTCGAAAGGGCCTGCCTTGGGTACAACATCTCTACTGACCAATACATGGTAGAGCTGAGGCCACAGCTCAGTGGATCCTTAGCTGAGGTGGCAGCTGAAATGCCTAAAGAACACATGAACAAGTATGAACTGTTTAAATCCAAGGCAAGAGTCAGAATGGGGATAACACCCGAGCAGTCTCGTCGGAGGTTCAGAGCCCTAAGGTGGAAACCAGACGTGTCATTTACCCGACATGCCTACCACATTGTGAAACATTGGGATGCCTGGATATCCGGAGCAAGTGTTGAATCTCCAGTAAATTTGCCCTTCCTAATGCAAATGGAACAATTCTTAGAGGGTGTTCCTGAAGAAATAGAAAGGTACATCCTAGATGGGAAGCCCAAAACTGTAATCGAGGCAGGAGAGATTGGAGCCAGATGGGTGGAGGTGGCAGAGAAGAAAAAAACTGATCGCAGTTGGAGCGGAGACCAGAAGGGACAACCCCAGGCCACACCCTATTACCGGGGGCCGCCCAAAGCCCCACCTACCTCCCAAAGAACCCTCCAGACCCCTTATCGTCCCACCACCCCGTTCTCCAGCAACCCTCCTCGCCCCAGTGACCCGTCAGCTGGACGATGTTTTAAATGTAACGAGCTGGGGCATGTAAAGGCCAACTGCCCCAAGAACCCCAACAGATTACAGTTCATTGCACCGGAATCACACCAGAGGTCCACAGGCCCAGATACCTCCCAGATACCCTTGGAGCGGAGGGAAACTGTGAGTGTGGGCGGGAAGAAGGTCACCGCGTGGAGGGACACCGGAGCACAAGTGTCAGCTATCCATGCTTCCTTAGTGGACCCCAAGTTAATCAACCCAGAGATCCAAGTGACAATTCAACCCTTCAAGTCCAACTCTTTCAATTTGCCTACAGCCAAGTTGCCTGTCCAGTACAAGGGCTGGTCAGGAACGTGGACTTTTGCAGTCTATGATGATTATCCCATCCCCATGCTGTTGGGGGAAGACTTGGCCAATCATGTGAAGCAGGCCAAGAGGATGGGAACGGTCACCCGCAGCCAGGCTAAACAAGCCGTGAGGCCTAGCTCTGTTCCGGAAACTTCTATCAGGACCCGGTCAGAGGTGATGGACCTGGACCCCAGACCAATGTCTGCAACAGCAGTAGTGGATCCAGTCCCAGAGACCCAGACGGAACCAGTCCCAGAACCGGAACCAGCCGAACAACCAACACCAGACCCATTGCCAGCACTGAATCCAGTACTTGCAACCTCAACACCAGAGGGCCCCACCGACCCTGAACTGGCAGCAGCCGATAACCCGACACAAGAGGCTCAGCCGGAGCCTGAATCCCAACATAGTGCACCAGCGGAGAGCGGTTCACAGTCAACAGAAACAGCTCCATCCCCTATATCGCTTCCAGAGGGACCAAGCCTAGGTCCACAATCCAATGAGGAACTGATGTCTCCAGCATCAAGGGAACAGTTCCAGACCGAACAGGAAGCAGATGAAAGCCTCCAGAGAGCTTGGACGGCGGCACGGAGCAACCCACCGCCTCTCAGCTCTTCTAATCGATCCAGGTTTGTTGTAGAAAGAGGACTTTTATACAAGGAAACTCTTTCTGGTGGACACCAGGAAGACTGGCATCCTCAGAGACAGTTGGTAGTTCCAACTAAATACAGGGCCAAGCTCTTGAGCTTAGCCCATGATCACCCTAGTGGCCATGCTGGGGTGAACAGGACCAAAGACCGTTTGGGGGGGTCATTCCACTGGGAGGGAATGGGCAAGGATGTTTCTACCTATGTCCAGTCTTGTGAGGTGTGCCAAAGAGTGGGAAAGCCCCAAGACCAGGTCAAAGCCCCTCTCCAGCCACTCCCCATCATTGAAGTTCCATTTCAGCGAGTAGCTGTGGATATTCTGGGTCCTTTTCCGAAAAAGACACCCAGAGGAAAGCAGTACATACTGACTTTCATGGATTTTGCCACCCGATGGCCGGAAGCAGTAGCTCTAAGCAACACCAGGGCTAAAAGTGTGTGCCAGGCACTAGCAGACATTTTTGCCAGGGTAGGTTGGCCCTCCGACATCCTCACAGATGCAGGGACTAATTTCCTGGCAGGAACTATGAAAAACCTTTGGGAAGCTGTAGCCAGACAGACAGCCCCCCCCCCCCCCTCAGACCAGCATTGCTGGAAACACACGGGAGCCAAAACACCAGGGCACTCCAGCACAGCCTTTGAAGCTGAGAGAAGCACAGGTGTGCTGCTAAAATGTGCCTCTGGGAACATATACAACAATTGGGCTCACAGCAGGCAGAGGCGCTGTGACAGACATGGCTCTTAGCCCCCACTAAAACAGCATGATGCACACACACCAACATCCTAGGTGGGAAAATATTTACCCTGATAAAAGAAGTGTCCAGTAGTCGAAACTTATTGTTTCTCCCTTGCAAGTGTGAACTACTCTTGCGAGAGCTGGTGTCACCCCGACAGACCAGCCCCAATTTGGCATAGAAAGGAGAAAGAGAATAAAGGAGTACAGAGGTATAAGTAGGGGACCTACAGCACCATGATTTTTGAGTGCTTTTCACTATCTATCTGCTGGTCAGATAAGTGACAGCCTCCCAAGGCTTCTGCAGCTAAGAGGGTCCCTAAGCCTTGTCCCTTATTCGTCTTTCCGCGGAATTGAGTGACCGATCCTGGCTTGGCACCGCTGGAATCGAGAGATGCAAGGAGGGTAAGAAGCACCCACACCTGATCTCCTATCTTTAGTGTACACATATTTTGAAATAGAGCTCTATACTTTGTTTTCTTTCTTTGGGATTGTAGCTTCAGTTTTGTAACTTGTTTGTGTGTGTAACATCTCTACACTTAAATAAGTAGGCACTAGCAATTTTGTAACCACATGATTAGAATCTAGTTTAATAAATTTTGGTAACCATTTATGCATAAGCCTGACTTGTTTCTCTGGTTTACTGTGAAGCAGCCAACACAATTAAAGAACCTCAGCCGTTTTGGCTATAAAGCCTGGCCATTAGGTGAGAGTACTAAGAGCCTAGCGTTGAGTTGTGCCGCCTCCACGGGGCAAACTCTTGGGGCACCTGTCAGTCAATCCTGATTGCCCGCTGCGAAGGAGCTCTGAGCTCTAGCAGTTAAAGTCACGGGTGTGGAGAGGCTCTTAGTGCTGCCATTGGGGCACCTGTCAGTCAGTGTTGACTGCCCGCTGCGAAGGAGCTCTGAGCTCTAGCAGTTAAAGTCACGGGTGGTTAGGACCTTGGGGCATCCGTCAGCCTAGCCCGGGCTGCCCGCCGCGAAGGGACAGTGCGTCCTAGCGGTTAAAGTCACGGATGGTATAAACGGGCATAGCTGGCACCTCACCAAACATCCCTGGCCATCGGCTAACAGAAGCTCATGGGGTAAATCACTTGGTTGCCACTCCTTACCACCATCAAACAAATGGCATGGTGGAGAAGTTTAATGGAACTTTGGGGGCCATGATACGTAAATTCGTAAATGAGCACTCCAATGATTGGGACCTAGTGTTGCAGCAGTTGCTCTTTGCCTACAGAGCTGTACCACACCCCAGTTTAGGGTTTTCCCCATTTGAACTTGTATATCGCCATGAGGTTAAGGGGCCATTGCAGTTGGTGAAGCAGCAATGGGAGGGATTTACACCTTCTCCAGGAACTAACATTCTGGACTTTGTAACCAACCTACAAAACACCCTCCGAACCTCTTTAGCCCTTGCTAAAGAAAACTTACAGGATGCTCAAAAAGAGCAAAAAGCCTGGTATGATAAACATGCCAGAGAGCGTTCCTTCAAAGTAGGGGACCAGGTCATGGTCTTAAAGGCGCTCCAGGCCCATAAAATGGAAGCATCGTGGGAAGGGCCATTCACGGTCCAGGAGCGCCTGGGAGCTGTTAATTATCTCATAGCATTCCCCACCTCCAGCCGAAAGCCTACGGTGTACCATATTAATTCTCTAAAGCCCTTTTATTCCAGAGAATTAAAGGTTTGTCAGTTTACAGCCCAGGGAGGAGACGACGCTGAGTGGCCTGAAGGTGTCTACTACGAAGGGAAATGTGCTGGTGGTGTGGAAGAGGTGAACCTCTCCATGACCCTTGGGCGTATGCAGCGACAGCAGATCCAGGAGCTGTGCACTAGCTACGCGCCAACGTTCTCAGCCACCCCAGGACTGACTGAACGGGCATACCACTCCATTGACACAGGTAATGCTCGCCCAATTAGAGTCCAACCTTACCAAGTGTCTCCTCAAGCTAAAACTGCTATAGAACGGGAGATCCGGGATATGTTACAGATGGGGGTAATCCGCCCCTCTGAAAGTGCATGGGCATCTCCAGTGGTTCTAGTTCCCAAACCAGATGGGGAAATATGTTTTTGCGTGGACTACCGTAAGCTAAATGCTGTAACTCGCCCAGACAACTATCCAATGCCACGCACAGATGAACTATTAGAGAAACTGGGACGGGCCCAGTTCATCTCTACCTTGGACTTAACCAGGTACTGGCAGGTACCGCTAGATGAGTCTGCCAAGGAAAGGTCAGCCTTCACCACACATCTCGGGCTGTATGAATTTAATGTACTCCCTTTCGGGCTGTGAAATGCACCCGCCACCTTCCAAAGACTTGTAGATGGTCTCCTAGCGGGATTAGGAGAATATGCAGTCGCCTACCTTGACGATGTGGCCATATTTTCGGATTCCTGGGCAGACCACCTGGAACATCTACAAAAAGTCCTTGAGCGCATAAGGGAGGCAGGACTAACTGTTAAGGCTAAGAAGTGTCAAATAGGCCTAAACAGAGTGACTTACCTTGGACACCAGGTGGGTCAAGGAACTATCAGCCCCCTACAGGCCAAAGGGGATGCTATCCAAAAGTGGCCTGTCCCAAAGTCAAAGAAACAGGTTCAATCCTTTTTAGGCTTGGCCAGTTATTACAGACGATTTGTACCGCACTACAGCCAAATCGCCGCCCCACTGACAGACCTAACCAAAAAGAAACAGCCAAATGCTGTGCAGTGGACCGAAAAGTGTCAGAAGGCCTTTAACAAGCTTAAAGCGACACTCATGTCTGACCCTGTACTAAGGGCCCCAGACTTTGACAAACCGTTCCTAGTAACCACAGATGCGTCCGAGCGTGGTGTGGGAGCAGTTTTAATGCAGAAAGGACCTGATCAAGAATTCCACCCTGTAGTGTTTCTCAGCAAAAAACTGTCTGAGAGGGAAAGCCACTGGTCAGTCACTGAAAAAGAATGTTACGCCATTGTCTACGCTCTGGAAAAGCTACGCCCATATGTTTGGGGACGGCGTTTCCACCTGCAAACCGACCATGCTGCACTGAAGTGGCTTCACACCGTCAAGGAAACTAACAAAAAACTTCTTCGGTGGAGTTTAGCTCTCCAAGATTTTGCTTTTGACATCCAACACATCTCAGGAGCTTCTAACAAAGTGGCTGATGCACTATCACATGAAAGTTTCCCAGAATCAACTGGTTAAAATCGTCCTTGAGATGTAGAAAATATTGTTAGTCTTTATGTACTTGGTAGTATATTTAGAGATGCATGTGTCTTATTAACTCTGTTTTTCCTAGAGCTCCAGGAAGAAATCCCAGCCAGTGTTTCACCCTAGCTGAGATTTGGGGGGCGTGTCATAAATATAAAGGGAAGGGTAAACCCCTTTAAAATCCCTCCTGGCCAGAGGAAATCTCCTCTCACCTGTAAAGGGTTAAGAAGCTAAAGGTAACCTCGCTGGCACCTGACCAAAATGACCAATGGAGAGACAAGATACTTTCAAAAGCTGGGAGGAGGGAGAGAAACAAAGGGTTTGTGTGTCTGTCTATATTTTGTCTTTGCCGGGGATAGACCAGGAATGAAGCCTTAGAACTTTTAGTAAGTAATCTAGCTAGGTACGTGTTAGATTATGATTTCTTTAAATGGCTGAGAAAAGAATTGTGCTGAATAGAATAACTATTTCTGTCTGTGTATCTTTTTTGTAACTTAAGGTTTTTGCCTAGAGGGGTTCTCTATGTTTTGAATCTAATTACCCTGTAAGGTATCTACCATCCTGACTTTACAGGGGGGATTTTTTTTTATTATTTCTGTTTACTTCTATTTCTATTAAAAGTCTTTTTGTAAGAAAACTGAATGCTTTTTCATTGTTCTCAGATCCAAGGGTTTGGGTCTGTGGTCACCTATGCAAATTGGTGAGGCTTTTTATCCAACATTTCCCTGGAAAGGGGGGGGGGGTGCAAGTGTTGGGAGGATTGTTCATTGTTCTTAAGATCCAAGGGTCTGGGTCTGTAGTCACCTAGGCAAATTGGTGAGGCTTTTTACCAAACCTTGTCCAGGAAGTGGGGTGCAAGGTTTTTGGGAAGTATTTTGGGGGGAAAGACGTGTCCAAACAGCTCTTCCCCAGTAACCAGTATTTGTTTGGTGGTGGTAGCGGCCAATCCAAGGACAAAAGGGTGGAATATTTTGTACCTTGGGGAAGTTTTGACCTAAGCTGGTAAAGATAAGCTTAGGAGGTTTTTCATGCAGGTCCCCACATCTGTACCCTAGAGTTCAGAGTGGGGGAGGGACCTTGACAGCCCCACACTGACAATACAATCTGTACAAGTGCTCTTGGTGAGGACGTGCATCACCGACACAAGGAACAAGTCTGCACACACACACAAGCAATTTAATAACTGCGGTGACTGTATGCCAACATAAGTTATGTTGACATAATTTTGTAGTGTAGACATGGCCTCAGTCTAAAGAAGTTTTCCTCACCCAATGTCCTTCCAGCGTATTTCAGCCAGGTTAGGCTTTGATCTTCCTCTCATGAAGCATGCAACACTGCAGCTTGCCTCCTCCTGAATGATACAGCCTAGTCTCTCTGCCTACAGTTATAGCCCAAAGTTTCATTGTTTTTAGTGGTAAATGGGGCTTCCCCACCCCACTGATTCACTTCTTCCTGTACATTTCCTCTCTTCAGAGATTTCATAATCCTTCATTAGCATTTGGCTCAGACTGTAAATGGGTGCCCATTGTGAACCCAGCCAATAGTCAATGTACATGTCAACAGATAGGTGGATAAACATAGCATGGAAAATCCTGCTTTTCACCTTTCCAGGTGATCAACTTCCAAGTTGCATACCTTATTAACGTGATTTTCAGCATAGATGCGTATCTCCTTATACAGTTTCTGTCCATACATTTCATAATTATTAGGGTGATACAGCCTTTCATTAGAGACTTTACATGTCACCCTTTGGTGAACTGTTATGTATACATCAGACCCTGGGCAACCCTGTAACCCCTATGTACCACCTCTGTGCCCTTTGCAAGTTGGCATTAAGAGGTTCCTGGGTCACAGCACTTTACAATGAGCCTAATCTTACAGACCATTGAGAAGTTGCAGCTGGCATGGAATGTCGCTGCCCATCAGTTTGGTGATGCTCGCATATTACACCAACTATCCACTTTGCTTCCGGATGCAATTCCAGGTGTTGATATTGATTTGGAGAGGCCCATGTGATGGGGTCCTGTCAGCTCGAGAGTCCACTATTCCATGAGGTTCAGTCTGATCAGCTGAGGTCTTTTGGGGCACTCTTGTTAACAGCCCTTAGATTAGAATATCAGGGATGTGGAAGGAAAGTGTTCTTGGGTGGGGGTGGGGGGCTCACACTTTGGAATTTGCCTCCCACGGTGGAATGGAAGTTTTCTGACCTTCACGGTCTCCTGTAAATTCTGTTTGTTTTTTCAAGGTTTTGCCTGACTGGGTGATTTTGAGGTAGTTAGGTTTATTCGAAGGGGCAGGAGTACTGTACATGCATCCAGAAACCATATGATGGTCACATTCTATACATCAGAATAAATAAATACCACTTGATTAATGCTGTGGATGCTCTTTAAAAGCACCCTAGTCTCCACTAAAACCCTGTATGCTTTGCCATCAACCCAAACCTTTCAGATCTGTGAACATGACAACACTTGCTTTCCCCCAGAATGACCAGGTGTTTATTCAAGGATAAGCTGATTTTGCCAGACAAAGCCAACCTCTTTGGAAATATCAGTGAGTGTTTTTCCTGTGTTAAAAGCTCAGTTTCACTAGCAAGGCTGTATGGCATCACAGTAACGACCAGCAGGGTGTAGTGCAAGTCAGGCTGGAGGTGCATTCACGATGGACCAGAAACAGACCAGCCAGGAGTCACCTAGATTACAACTGAGATGCAAGAGCAAGCTAGTGCAATGCCAGTCTGCACCCTGTGGTCTCAGTCTCTTGCTTTCTTAAGAGTTAAAACATTCTGAATTTATCAAAGAACTAGAACAATCCAGGGTAAAGTTCCTAGATGGGTCCCGAATGGACAGTACTCACGGCTATCCAAATACAATGATCAGGCCACACTGATTGGCCGGACCTAGCATTGGAGTTCCACAGCATCAATCTCCATGGCACGAAGCTGCTCTCTGAACTGGCTGTGTTCTCATCTAGCACAAATCAATTACTGTTTCCAAAAGGTGTGAAACAGCAACCGGTCAAATGTAGGCTCCATGGGGGCCCTGACCTGGGCTCCAGTTCCCTCCCAGCCTCTCACATCTGTGCTTGGGAGTGAATTGCCACTCTGTACCAGAGCCACCCCCTCCTCCACACACTCTGTTTTCATTAACGTGCTTTCTTGGGCTAAGGATAGTTCTCGTTTCCAGCTGAACAAACAGTTTCCATGGCATGTAAAACCCAGCTCAGTGCTAATAGGCATCCCTCCCCCGCCCCATTGCCACCTTTGTGCAGTTGGCGGGACAAAAAAGTGGCCTTATTACCTGGCTTATTATCGGCACGGGACTGTAATTTATGGAGTATGCTTGGTAAAGTGCCATTTCGAAAACATTTACGGCCCACTTACAGTCCCGCAGGGTGGTGGGGAGGGAGAAGGGCTTAGGAGAGGAAAGCAGTTGTTCCACCCTTAGAAAATGCTGCAGACCCTGAGAGCTTCGTCTCCTCTCCCACAGTAAAGTTCTGAAACCCTATTGGAATGGCAATCTCAGCAGCCTCTCATCGCACCTTTGTACGGCCTAGAGGCAGCAGTAGATAGGGGTGGGCTGCATTGAAGAGTTGGTTGAGGATGGTGGCTCCCTTGGTGTATACATTTGTGGGTGCCCCAAAGTCTCTTACAATGTGGTCTGCATGGTGGGAAAAGATTGCCCCCTGGGCACCTCCCCTCTGACTGGTGATTGCACGGGCCACCTCCCTTTCCATTTGCATTCGCATCACATATGCTGACAATTCCAGAAATTGCCTGCATGGCAACGGGGTACTAGGTCTTTGTAACTGTCTTCACTGTGTCAAATGTTAATCACTTTGAGCCTGATTCCTTATTGCCTTACACCTTATGCAGTCATTACACAAGTGCAAAGGGAGGGAAAAACACAGTTAATTGGATTTGATAGCACTTAGCACCTAGTTTATACTGGTGTCACTGACAGTACAAACAGCACAGCAACAGAGAATCAGAGCTACTATCTACTTTTGCTCTTAATGTCATCTCCCTGCTCACATCTGTTCCATTCCCCTCTCTCCTACTGCTCCCTGGCACCTATTTCTCTGTTGTCTCCTCTCCCCAGCCAACCAGTCCTTTTCTCCCCCTGCTTCCCTGAACATAGTGCTGGCTTGATTCCATTCTTCCCTGTATGCTTGGACATTCTGCTCTTGCTGGTGCATGGTAGCTTCAGCCTCATTGGTGACGCTGGTCCCTGAGGTTGTGGCTTCTGTGTCTTCTCCCTCCTCCCATTTATGTAGGAGTGGCCCCTAGAGGAGGCCTCTAGACTGGCTCATCCTTGAAGAGCATGGAGGCCTGTAGAAGCACCATCCTGGAAACAAGGAGGAGAGACAGCACCATGTAAGCAGCTCTCTCTCTGCAGATCCCCAGTTTGGGAACTGAGGCATTATGCCAGCTTAGCCTCCATACATCTCTCAGACTTGCTTACAGAAATGTAACCTACACCCTCTCTTACATTACTTTGGATTTGGCTGGCAAGTACGTTGGGGACGGAAGGGGTGAGCAAATCTTTGTAGCCTCACAGCAGATGGCCTTGACTCTGGACTTGTTCAGTGGACAGAGATTTGATGCATGCAAGGAAAAACATACACATTAGTACTTACTGTTCCATGGAAGAGATCTGAGGATAAATGAGGTGGCATTGCCCAGGCCAGAGGTATGCTGAGTGTTTCACAGAAATGGAGAAGAGCCCTTCTGGACCAGTGCTGCTGGCCCTCAGCCCTTTCCCACATTTCTTCCAAGAGGTCCATAAATCCCACTTTCTGTTCTCTTTGTACGTTGTTCATCAATCGTCAACTCTTCAGAGAGAGAGAGATCCTTGTCTGTAAAGTATCTTGGCCATGATTGCGGCTTTATTCATGGTAACCTCTTAGATCACCTAGTCCGCTGCCAGGGGCCAGAGCAGGGCTGCTTGCTGAGTGGCCTCCACTGAGATCCAGATTGTTACATTTGCTTGTGGAGGGTGTCACAGTTCAAGGCAGCAGCACCTGTGTTTCCCCATAGCGGCTCAGCAGGGCACCCATGCTTGGCTTCCGGCTCCCTAGCCATTGCCTCTCTTGGGTGGAGGAGACATGCGTATCTCTCCTTTCTGACCAGGGTATTTTCAGGCTGCACAACTCCCTCATTATACTGTTAACTCACCAGCAAAGTCAGACTGCACAAGTGGGCCTGCTTGCTTTTTCTTCAGAGACTAATAACAGTGTAACTGCCCACAGTTAACCTACCACACAGGTCTTTCTGTGCAAGCTTATTTATTCTTTGGGTAAAAGCATTACAGAGAAAATAGTAAAACCAATAAAAGAACCTACATGGATGCTAATAAGCTTATCATAGATCACCCCAACTCCAACATCGACTCTGACAGAGTCCTTCAAACCCTACAAAGGGGTCTCTTTGATAAGTTCATAACAGCCTCAGCTCAAAGTCAGAACCCAAGCACTCATGAAAAGTTTAGACTATGCTTTAGGGATCTTTGATCTGGAGTTTCCAGGAGCAGGGAATGAGTAGACAATGAATTTTTCTTCCCAAGGCATAGCTTCAAATGGCCTCCCAAGTACCTCCTAGGAAACCCACTTCACACGTATTGTCCAAAACAGAAAAGGAGTACTTGTGGCACCTTAGAGACTAACAAATTTATTTGAGCATAAGCTTTCATGAGCTACAGCTCACTTCATCAGATGCATAACATGGCTGCTACTCTGAAAATTGTCCAAAACAGTTCTCTGAAGTTCCTAACATGTACGTTAGTCATGTTCCTGGCAAAGTTACATCCAATCCTACAATAACATATAAAATTGCCTTTTTAATACAATGGACCCCAAAGGTATTAAACTTGATTCAGTAACATTTAAGTGAATTCAATAGATTTTATCCAGGATATTGCAGGAAATTGCCATCTGTCACAGAGGGCCTCTTGTTGCTGCTAGTTATTTCAGGTTGTTTGGATGGTGGGCACCTGTCTTGTCCAGCTGCCCCAACTCAAGGGTGAGGGGCTGGGAGTAGTGCATTGTTGTCTGAGCCATCCAGCATCTTCAGGAAGAGATGGGAGAAAAACTTTGCCTGAATGTGCCCACTGACAGGGAGCATTTGTTGGGGTTGCAGAATGAGTAGTGGTGGGACCTGCTCAGCTGGTGGGATGGTAGCACTGACTCAGTACTGGGAAGGGATTCAGCATGGGAGCAAGCCAGGGAATCCTCAGGGGTGGGGGGGATTCAAAGACAAGAATGATTGGCATTGGCTTTAGACAGGTGTCCTCTCATTCTAGGCTGCTTGGACCAACCAGCCCCTTGATTCTCAGACATAGGGCTTGATCCTGCAGCACAAAGGTAGGGGTGAAGTGTTGAGCAAGACAGAAAGGGCAGGATCTTCAGCCTCCATTAATGAAAATGTGGTTGTATGGCCACCAAGTTACTGCTGTCCAGTGGCAGTAGTGAGACCACCAGTGATGGGCATCTCAGCAGAGTGAGCCCGTCTCCTGAGACATGCCCATTCTCCACCCACCACACTCCGCTCCTATACTCTGCTCTGGAGAGGAAAGAAGCAGCCAGTTAAGGTTTGGGATTTGCATATTTGCAACACCCACATGTAGCCTCTGCTCATGTGCTTCTGCTAGAGCACTGCACATTCCTTGCTGTTTGCCATGCAAAGGCCTTCAAGCTCAGACCCTCAGGAACACGGTGACATGAGTAATACAATGAACATAACATAAGAACGGCCATACTGGGTCAGATCAATGGTCCATCTAGCCCAGTATCCTGTCTGCCGACCGTGGCCAATGCCAGGTGCTTCAAAGGTAATGAACAAAACAGGCAATGACTGAGTGAGCCACCCTCTGTTGTCCATTCCCAGCTTCTGGCAAACAGAGGCTAGGGACACCATCCCTGCCTATCCTGGCTAATAGCCATTGATAAACCTATCCTCCATGAATTTATCTAGTTCTTTTTTGAACCCTGTTATAGTCTTGGCCTTCACAACATCCTCTGGCAATGAGTTCCACAGGTTGATTGTGCGTTGTGTGAAGAAATGCTTCCTTTTGTTTGTTTTAAACCTGCTGCCTATTAATTTCATTGGGTGACCCCGAGTTCTTGTGTTATGAGGAGTAAATAACACTTCCTTATTTACTTTCTCCACACCTGTAATGATTTTATAAACCTGTATCATATCCTCCCTTAGTCATCTCTTTTCCAAGATGAAAAGTCCCAGTCTTATTAATCTCTCCTCATATGGAAGCTGTTCTATACACCTAATCGTTTTTGTTGCACTTTTCTGTACCTTTTTCAATTCCAATATATCTTTTTTGATATGGGGTGATCAGATCTGCATGCAGTATTCAAGATGTGGGTGTACCATAGATTTATATAGAGGTGTGACGGGGTTTAACTCACCACCACTGGCGCCTCCTGCTGGTTGCTCCGGGAATTAGCTCTCAACTGCTGCAGAGAGCCCTCGACGCATGGTGTCGGGCCCATCATTTGCTCTGCTGCCCTGGGACCTGCATTGCTCCCTGCTCAGCGACATCCTCTTCAGGGCAGTCCTCGTCTGCTTCAGGACACTGCCCTCCGGCAGTGCCCACTGCTTCAGCCTCACCCCCTTCTGGGGGGTGTGTGTTGTTAACAGCAGTCCTTCTGTCCGCACCTGCCTCGGTGGCCAACCGCAACCCTGTAGTCTAGCCCCATCTCTCAGGGGCAAATTGCAGTCTGTCTCGGCCCCTCTCTTCAATGGCCAGGTGCAGTGAGAGGACTTTCCCTCTTACCCCATAGTAGCTTACTTTGCTTTTGAGTCTTTGGCGAGGGGCCTTGTCAAAGGCTTTCTGAAAATCTTAGTACACTACGTCCGCTGGATCACCCTTGTCCACAGGTTCAGATTAAGACATAAGATAATTAAGCTACATTTTAGGGCCTCACAATATGAGGGGCCCCTAAAAAAGAAAAACTGACTCCATTTCAAATTTTATCAAAATTTTATCAAAATAGGTTGATAAATAAAGGCGATATGGGAAAAAGAAGATTCTCTCTAAATATAGACTTTTTCATTCAAATATGACAAAAATATACACATCTTGCGACACAAATACCCTTACCATACCCTTACCCTTCACTAATTGTTCATTATTGACATGCGAGAGGCCAGGGCTGAGAAAAAACCAATAATTTCACTTGTAAAATTAGTATTTCTATGAGTAAGTCTGCTATCAGTCTCTTACGGCAGAGTTTTGTTGGGCAGCTGCTACTGGTAAAATTCTGACTGTGCATTCACAACGTATTTAAATAAATAAATAATCTCACTGCCGATAAAATCGGGAAAAATGTGAGATTGGAGACTGCAGTGTCGTGAAGCAATCCTGCCACGCTCATACTTGTATGGGACTTGTCCTATGAGTGACATCATGTATAGCATCCCCCTTGGCTGGTAATAGCCGGAAGGCCTCCATCTTTTGTTTATGGTCCAGCAAGCTCAATTGTATAGTGCCTTTGTGTTTTTCTTCATTTTCTTAAGTGTTAGTGTGTTCTTTCTTCTTTTGATCTGTACATATGTACTAAAATTGTGTATTTTAGTGTGCGTGCTGCTTTCTGCTTCATGCGCTATCCATGCTTCACATGATTGAGTTTGCAGGTGATTGTCTTATGGACTTGGTTTGAGTGGATCTTGAGGAGGATAAATTTGTGTTGGCTTCCTCCGTCAGTATTTTGAGTACTTGATGAGCAAGTTATTTGAAACTATGTGATTTATAGGCTATTAAAGCCTATAATATTTATTATATTTGCTTAAATATAGGTTAGTTTTTCTTACTTTCTCAATGCCTGTCTAGAGATTACCAGTCTTTTTTCTGGTAAATTCTTTCTTTCTTTTTTGCACATATAGTTTGTTGTCACTCTGTGTGTCCAAGGTGTTTACTTGAGATTAATTAGTGGTCCTGGGGGAGACAGAGGATAGAGAGGCGAACGTGAAGAGAGATACCAAGTGTCAGAGGGGTAGCCATGTTAGTCTGTATCCACAAAAACTACAAGGAGCCTTAAAGACTAACAGATTTATTTGGGCATAAGCTATTGTGGGTAAAAAACCATGATAGGGTGGGTTTTTTACCCACGAAAGCTTATTCCCAAATAAATCTGTTAGTCTGTGAAGAGAGATGTCTGCCTAGAAAATGCTTCAAGAAAAGCTATCTGCCCTAAGCATTCTGTGCATTGAAAGTGACAAATGCCATAGCTCATCATTTGAGGACATTATCAATGACTTTGCTCTCCAAAAATCATAAAAGAAAATGTAAATTTCAGTGTTAAAATTGATGTGATGTGCAAACAGACATACTACAGGTTGTACTGCTTCCATTAAGTAAGCTGGTCTGTGTAACTGTAACTGCTTTTGTGTTGCTGTAGATATAAAGTTTTCAAATCTACTAAGAAATCATAGATGAAAATATGTTAATTTGAAACTATTTTATAATGCAAACAGCCATATTGCAAGATGTGTTTTAGTTAGATTATTATTCTATTTTTACAACTTTACCTTTGTATATATGCAAATATAAAGCTTTCATGTTTATATATTCAGTGTCCTTTCTGTGAAAATAATACATTACTTTTTTTTATTCTATGGGGCCTCTTACACTTGGCATAGTTTAGGGCCTCAGAATGTCATAATCCAGCCCTGCTTGTCCACATACTTGTTGATTCCCTCAAAAAATTTTAGTAGATTGGCAAAACATGATTTCCCTTTACAAAAACCATGTTGACTCTTCCCCAACAAATCATGTTCATCTATGTGTCTGTTCTTTACTACAGTTTCAACCAATTTGCCTGGCACTGAAGTTAGTCTTACTGGCCTGTAATTGTCAGGGTCGCCTCTGGAGCCTTTGTAAAAAATTGGTGTCACATTAGCTATCCTCCAGTCATTTGGTACAGAAGCTGATTTAAATGGTAGGTTACATACCACAGTTAGCAGTTCTACAATTTCACATTGGAGTTCCTTCAGAACTCTTGGATGATACCATCTGCGCCTGGTGAGTTATTACTGTTTAATTTATCAATTTGTTCCAAAACCTCCTCTAATCTGGGAAAGAATGACTCAGGTTTGGGAATCTCCCTCACATCCTCAGCTGTGAAGACTGATGCAAAGAATTCATTTAGTTTCTCCGCAATGGCCTTGTTGTTCTTGAGTGCTCCTTTAGCATCTCATTTGTCCAGTGGCGATGTACAGCGATAGAGTGGGGACCGGCTCATAGTGAATTCCAAACCCCCTCAACAGTGCAGGGGAAGCAAAGTCCTCAAATGCCTCTGTGCATCCCAAAGGGTAGATTTCATTTTGGGTTACACCGAAACCTCTGCTTAGTGTGAAACTGTTCAGTGGAAAACCCCCACACCATACCTGCCTTGAGAGGGTTCACTGTATGTGCACCTGATACAAGACAAAACGTGGGATTGACTTTCCTCTCTGCCTGTTTAGCTTTTGGCATGCGTAACTGTACTCTGGCAGGCAGGGTGAATTTAATTCTCCAAGGTTGTTAAACAGATCATTTTCCTCTTTAAAGAAAGGGAGGGTTGGGGGCACTCAATCAGCCAACAGCCAGCCCTGCCCATGCAGAGTCCCAACTTTCTCCTTCCCCACCCCCAGGTTCTCCGTGACGTTAGACATGTGGAGCTGGATCTGTATGAAAGCAAACACACATCTGGCAGTTCCTTCAGTTAATTGGGCAATTATTCATCCTGCTCTTGCTGGAAGCAGCTTGCCATTACTGGGCCAAAACCAACAACAACAGAGTGTGGGTTTTCTCCTCCCCCTGGCTTCCGTCCTCTTAAAATATGTAGGCATGGAATGGAGGGGCCAGGGGGGTGAGGAGAAAGAGGAGGGGCTACTTCAGGCTGCTGATCATGGTGACTGAGACAAATATCTTTTTCAGCATGACAGACAAGTGTCTCCGGCAGCTGAAGAACACAGGCATGGGTTTCCCCTGTGGCATGCAGGGGAAGGAGGGGGAAGGAGGCAAAGCCATGGAATGCCAGGAGAATCAAAGTCAACCTGTTTGGGGTTTTATGGGGCAACTTGGCAGGCTACGGCATTGGGGAAGGCTGGGTAGGCCCAACCGGGCTGTGTAACATTGCCATATATAAGTTGCCATGATTGCCCATAGTTCACCTGAGCCAGAGTGTGAAATCCCTCATCCACCTTCTTCACCTCTGGGTCCCCCTCTTTCTCCTCTAGACAGAAGGACCTCTTCTGAAGCAGGGATTCATGGTGCTTTAGAGTTCACCCCAGTTCTTGTTGATATAAGCTGAAACACTTTCTTTGAATTTTGGTTGTTGGGTTTAGTATGTGGGTGTCGGGTGGTGTTGGTGGCCTTAAACTCTATGACTGCATGATATCGTGGTTTTATCTACCTCCCTTCTCATCTCAAAACTCTCATGTCCTGGGGCACTCCACCATTGCAGATTGTTGGGATGGAGTCATGTCTGGAGGCCATTTGCACTGGAACAGAGAGTGATTGCTCATTTGAGTGCTCTGCCCTTTCCCTGATTACTGCGTAGGTTACAGGAAACTTGATCTTTTCCACAAAACCCCCACTGGTTTCACCCACTGGTAGAAAAACTGGCCTCCTCCTCTAGAATTGACCCTACCTTTGCTGGATTTCAATTCTGCACCTAACCTGTCTGTTTCCCCCTTTGATTGAAAACAGATCTCTGTTGCTCTAAGATATTGTGCAAAACCATGGAAGAGTCTGAAGTGTAAGCAGCATCAGTGTAATTAAAGACAGTGTAATTACTTCCAAGCAAGCTGCTTCAAATCCAGAATTGGAGGTGAATGAGTGGAGGGTTCTACTTTTTCCTTCATTCCTTGTCTCCTTCTCTCTTTCCTGATTCAGCTCTTCTCTTCAAGAATCATGGTGCAATTTACTCAAGGTTTCTTTCAGACTAATGAGAATCAGACAGACAGTTTGCACTGTTCAAAGATACAACAAAGGATTTATGTAGCCAGGCAGACAGATTTCACAATGATAACACAACCAGCAGGGTTGCTGAAGGGCCTTTGAACAGGTAATCTAATGCAAACAGTTGATCAGGGCACCTGAAGCAGAATCGGTTACACATTACTGATTAGTGGCTTCCAGCCAGCAACAGATAAATGACTGCTATTTTCTTAAAAAGAAAAGGAGGACTTGTGGCACCTTAGAGACTAACAAATTTGTTAGTCTCTGTTAGTCTCTAAGGTGCCACAAGTCCTCCTTTTCTTTTTGCGGATACAGACTAACACGGCTGCTACTCTGAAACCTGCTGTTTTCTTGTAGGTTGCATGTAGTAGGGTGGCACGTGTGAATTGCTGAGTGAGACAGTGGCCGTCTTGTGCTTCACAGCACCTGGCACAGCATTTGCAAGAAAATTTCTGGAAGTGAAGGGTGGTGATGGAGCAGACTGCGTTCTGGGGGGCACTGGCACTGGGCTATCCCACCCCTCTGGGTTTCCCTTTATGTGCTGTGCTGAGAGCCAAAAACTCCCATCGATTTCCCTGGAAGTTGAGGGCACTCAGTACTGTGCAGAACTGGGCTGTGAAGCAGGCACTACAGTTCAAGGGTTGGTGAAATGGGCTAGCCCACATTTTGAAAGGCGGTCAAAGTGCTGAGCATTTAGCAGCTCATAAAGATCAGGCCAGTCACTTGAGTTTCTCCAATTTGTAAAGTGTGTTGGGGTAAAAGTAGTCCTACAAAGGTAAGCAATTGAGTAGTTAAATCATGTTTATACAGTGCTTGATGGTGAAAAGTTCTATTACTATCTAAGATATGTATACGGCCATCAGTAATGTAGTGTTTGAGTACCTTACAACACCCCTGTGAGCAGGGCTGGCCTTACCATGAGGCAAACTCGGCCACCTCAGGTGCCAGACTGTGGGGGAGGGGGGCGCCACACTGTGGCAGCTCAGACAATGACATGGGGAAATGAAATGCTTTCAAGGTACAATGCTGCTGTGCACGGCAGCCTCCATCTCAAGATCTCCAAGTGCTTCACACACATTAATACATTCAGCCTCACAACCACCCCAGAGAGGAAGGGAAGGATCCTTATCCCTGCTTCACAGATGGGAAAACAAAGGCACAGAGAGGGTGAAGGGGTTTGTCCAGAACAGGAATATAATCCAGGTTTCCTGACTTCTAGTTCTTTACTCTCACCTCTAGGGCCTGGACCAAGCTTCCTGCCATAAACTCACCTTCCATGGACAGAAACTGAAGGGACTTACAGACTTGAGAGCAGTGAGTCTGTTTCAAGTGTAAGCAGTGTCAGGATGAGCTCCACCCTGACATCTGGTGGTGAGGTGTGGCAAGTTGTGGAAAAGAACTTCAGGGGCTGATCTCATTTGCATAGGCACACCCACCCCGCCTAGAATGAGGCCATAGCTGCCCAAATGGTCACTTTGGCTGCTGTGGGATCCCCAGTGTCTCTTTTATTGGGGCAGGAAGAATAAATTGTTATTATCCTGATTATGGGAACTGTGCTTGGAACTGTACTTGGCCTTTTGTTATGATGGAGGGACTCACCATCAACTAAGTAGCACTCGCTAGGCAAGGGTCATGGGTTCCAAAACTGTGTGAATTGAGAGAGGCTGGGAACAAGTATTACTAGTTGGTGGCATGGGCCCCTTGGTGAGGGCCTTACATGCTAATTGCACTTCCTCCTCTCTCCACTGTGGAGTATCAGAGCTAATTTTGATTTTGTTAGAAGGCTAATTACAGACTGCTGAGCTCAGCTCAGCTCACTTTGGGCTAATAGTGCACCAGCACTGAGGCTCCCCTACTACAAGCTGAATTCATCAAAGAGCTGAACGGTGACTAAGAGCTGAAATCACTGAGTGTTGTGTTAAGTAGTGGGGGAGCCTGAAGATATATTGTGGAGCAGTTTGCGGGATGACTGGAGTGCCTTGTGGACAGGCTGGTGGAGCAGTTCATAGGACGGCGGGAGCTGCTGGTGGGACGCGGAGCAGTTTGTGGGACGGCGGGAGCTGCTGGTGGGCCGCAGAGCGGAGCTGAGTAAAGCAGTTCGTGGGGCGGCTGGCGGAGCAGAGTGAAGGCCTATGGAGCTGTGGGGCGCTCAGCTTCAGATCATGTAAGGTGCCTCTTACCCCCATCCCATCTCCACCCAGGGTGGGAGGTAAAGCTCTGCAGATAAACTTTCGAACTCTGGGGCTGCCCTGACCAGGGACAGAGACTTTTGGGTCATTGGACTTTTGGGACTTTGGGTGATTTGGGGTTGCTGGACTCAAGAACCAAAGGGAAAGGGCATGCCCCAATTTGCTTGGGATGGGTTTTTTTGCTCATGGGTTGTGTTATGAATCCTGTTGGTGGTGTTTCCCCAACATAATGCCACATTGTTTCTCTCTGTTATTAAAAGGCTTTTTGCTACACTCAGACTATGTGCTTGCGAGAGGGGAAGTATTGCCTCTTGGAGGCGCCCAGCGGGGGTGGTATATATTTGTCCCAGGTCACTGGGTGGGGGCTCGAGCCGGTTTGCATTGTGTTATTGGAATGGATCCCCTAGATATTGAACCCGGCCCTTGTTGCTGCCAACTCTGACGGGCAGAAGGGTTACACAAGTTTATCAGCCACAACGGCACAAAGACCAGAACAGGGCTGGCCTTACCATGAGGCGAACTGAGGCAGCCGCCTCAGGTGCCAGACTGGGGCCGGGGGGGCGCCACTAGGACCCAGAGTGTAGAAAATTGTGTCTGCTGCTGGTGCATACGTATTCTCTCTGCTCTAGATGCACTGAGATGGTCGAGTGCTGTGCTGGAGGAAGGAGGGCACAAGAGACATAACAGGCAGGCAGGAGAAAAGGTGAGAGGGAATAACAGAAAGCAGCAGGAGCTGCAGGGAGAGAGAGGAGGGGGAGCCTCTTATGTACCTTTCTACCACCCCCAGGAGCATGGACTGATTAACACCAGCTTCTTAGGGAGTTTCCTGTTTCCTGCTGCTTCCCTGAACCCACTTGAGGAGAACAGGCAGTCATGTGCGATATTGATGCGAGTGATTTAGGTGAGGAACCGAAAGCCCTTTCAAGATACATTTCAGCAGGATCAACTCCAAAGGCTGTTCTGGAATATATGTGCACAAATAAGATGACCACCCTCTTTCCAAATGCTTTTGTTGCTCTGCGCATACTTCTAACACTTCTTGTAACAGTTGCCAGTGGAGAACGCAGCTTCTCCAAGCTGAAGTTAATAAAAACACATCTACGCTCCACAATGACACAGGAGAGGCTGGTCGGCCTTGCAACCATCTCAATAGATCATGAGCTGGTCCAGGCTGTGGTCCTTCAGGAAGCAGTTCAAATCTTTGCAACCAAGAAGGCACAGAAAGCAGCACTTTGATTATTCAAACAGATAAAAATGCCAGTGTTTACTATGCAGACAAAAGTTACATTTGCTGTTCAGGCGTTTGAAAGTTAAGTGTTACTTAAAATTTTTGAACAAGGCATTTTAAGATGTTCTCCTTTATTAGGGTAGGTAGCAGAGCAGTACCATGAGAGGAGTAGAACAGGAAGAAGGTAGAATTGAGATCTTTCAAAGTTTTGGCCCAAGCGAGGGGGTATGGGGGCGTCATTTGAGCTCCCCGCCTCAGGCGCCAAAATGTTGTGGGCCAGCCCTGCCTGAGAGATAGGGAAGTATTATTCCTAGTTTTACCAATGTGGGAGAACTGAGGTAAAGAGAGACAAAACGAAGTGTAACCCTTCTGCCCGTCAGAGTTGGCAGCAACAAGGGCCGGGTTCAATATCTAGGGGATCCATTCCAATAACACAATGCAAACCGGCTCGAGCCCCCACCCAGTGACCTGGGACAAATATATACCACCCCCGCTGGGCGCCTCCAAGAGGCAATACTTCCCCTCTCGCAAGCACATAGTCTGAGTGTAGCAAAAAGCCTTTTAATAACAGAGAGAAACAATGTGGCATTATGTTGGGGAAACACCACCAACAGGATTCATAACACAACCCATGAGCAAAAAAACCCATCCCAAGCAAATTGGGGCATGCCCTTTCCCTTTGGTTCTTGAGTCCAGCAACCCCAAATCACCCAAAGTCCCAAAAGTCCAATGACCCAAAAGTCTCTGTCCCTGGTCAGGGCAGCCCCAGAGTTCGAAAGTTTATCTGCAGAGCTTTACCTCCCACCCTGGGTGGAGATGGGATGGGGGTAAGAGGCACCTTACATGATCTGAAGCTGAGCGCCCCACAGCTCCATAGGCCTTCACTCTGCTCCGCCAGCCGCCCCACGAACTGCTTTACTCAGCTCCGCTCTGCGGCCCACCAGCAGCTCCCGCCGTCCCACAAACTGCTCCGCGTCCCACCAGCAGCTCCCGCCGTCCTATGAACTGCTCCACCAGCCTGTCCACAAGGCACTCCAGTCATCCCGCAAACTGCTCCACAATATATCTTCAGGCTCCCCCACTACTTAACACAACACTCAGTGATTTCAGCTCTTAGTCACCGTTCAGCTCTTTGATGAATTCAGCTTGTAGTAGGGGAGCCTCAGTGCTGGTGCACTATTAGCCCAAAGTGAGCTGAGCTGAGCTCAGCAGTCTGTAATTAGCCTTCTAACAAAATCAAAATTAGCTCTGATACTCCACAGTGGAGAGAGGAGGAAGTGCAATTAGCATGTAAGGCCCTCACCAAGGGGCCCATGCCACCAACTAGTAATACTTGTTCCCAGCCTCTCTCTCAATTCACACAGTTTTGGAACCCATGACCCTTGCCTAGCGAGTGCTACTTAGTTGATGGTGAGTCCCTCCATCATAACAAAAGGCCAAGTACAGTTCCAAGCACAGTTCCCATAATCAGGATAATAACAATTTATTCTTCCTGCCCCAATAACAGAGACACTGGGGATCCCACAGCAGCCAAAGTGACCATTTGGGCAGCTATGGCCTCATTCTAGGCGGGGTGGGTGTGCCTATGCAAATGAGATCAGCCCCTGAAGTTTTTTTTCCACAACTTGCCACACCTCACCACCAGATGTCAGGGTGGAGCTCATCCTGACACTGCTTACATCAGTGATTTTATCAAGATCAAACACAAGGATAAGAGACCCACAGCAGGGCCCCTGCTGGCTTGCATCAGCTGACTTGGGCTAAAAATGGCTGTGTAGAGGTTTGGGCTCAAGCGCCACCCTGAGCTCTGGGGCTCTCCACTCTCCCAGGGTCCCAGAGCTCATGCTCTAGCCACTACACAGTCACTTTTCAGCCTCAGAGCCTGAGTCTTGTATACCCAAGTCAGATGACCCGCACCAGCCCTGGCTTTTTTTTTTTTTAATCTCTCTGTAGGCAGAGCCTCAGAGAGCAGGGAATTGAGCCTTGGACTCCAAAATTTCAGACTAGCACCCTAACCACTTGACCATCCTTCTTCTTTGATAACTACTGTTAATTGCACCCATTGGAGATTTAATAAAGGAAAGCAACAGTTACTGATGACTGAGTTAAAATGGAAAGAAAACAATCCAGAGTAAAAGTCTTCACCTAGTGTCAGCCTGCAGAAATGGGAGCAATGTGAGATGAGTTCACTTCAGAATTAGAAGACCTCCTAGTTAGAAAGCCCAGGTGACAAAGCCTAAGAGCAAAACTTGTCTCATCTGTTTTTCAGCAGTTAATCCATTAGCAAGAGGCTAGCTGGAGAAGTCACCCAAACAGTGGGAGATGAAGATGAAAAGCCTCAGAAAATGTGGACAAAGCCAGGAGAACAAATGAAAACACAAGTGGCCTGAGGCTTAATGAGGAGTGGTTCCGAGCTGGATCTACCATTCAGTTCTGAGGGGATGATTAGACCCACAAATCACTTAGAGAGAACAACAAGAAATGCAGGATTTGAATCTGGAAGACATACAACCTGGGCACTTAAATTAAACAACTGAGAACCAGGCCTGGCAGGGTGCCTCCAGCTCTCACTGAAGTCATTGGACAGACTCCCATTGCCATCAATGAGAGCTGAATTTGGACCCTTGCGAAGATGTATTGAACACAGACAAACCCAACAAAATCAAACCAGATGATGCAGCCCACTCAGCGCAACCACAGGGAACTTGTTATGAAACCTTTTAACAAGGCAGTTTCTGTGAAATAGCCATCCCCAACCCAGACTAAAAAGGCTCAAGGGGAGGACAGAGACATGGGAGACGATCCAGGGTGTAGAGCACTTTCAAGACAGAGGGAAACAATATAGGGTGGGAATTGCTTGTACTACAGGGATCCGATTAGTCATGTTGCTTAATGCATTGCTTAAAGGGGCTCAGATCATAGAATCATAGAATATCAGGGTTGAAAGGGACCTCAGGAGGTCATCTAGTCCAACCCCCTGCTCAAATCAGGACCAATCCCCCACTAAATCATCCCAGCTAGGGCTTTGTCAAGCCTGACCTTAAAACCCTGTAAGGTTCGTCAATTTAACAAAGAAATTGATATGTATCAGGCTTGTTATGCCAAGGGGAGCCTCTGACACACTTCAAACCAAACGCATTGCTTCACCACCCTCCTAGTGAAAAAGTTTTTCCTAATATCCAACTTAAACCTCCCGCACTGCAACTTGAGACCATTACTCCTCGTTCTGTCATCTGGTACCACTGAGAATGGGTTACCTAGGGTTGTGTCTGGGACCGGAGATATTGGCTAGTGTCATTGGGTTGCCCAATCCAAAGAGCAGCTTACATGCCAGAGGCTGTGCGTGAACAGCCCAGGAGTGGGGGTTCTCACAGTGGAGCAGGGTAAGGCTGGCTCCCAGAGTCAAGGACTGGAATGAGCTGGCAGATCACCCATCCAGATAACACCAGAGGGGAACATCACAGTACGTTCTTTGGAAAGGTAGAAGGAATAGGATTGGCTGAACAAGCCCATGCTCTAGAAGTAGGAATTTCTCTTTGCCCTCACTGCCCAAATAACTGGGCATTACCACTTGTCTGTCAGCTGGGGGCTCTGGGCCGTACCATAATGCAAATAACAGTAACAATGAATAATGGCAGGCTAGTGAGAGGGGAAAATGGTCGGTCTGATTTTCCAGGTTACTCATACTCATAGACTTTAAGATCAGAAGGGACCATTGTGATCATCTAGTCTGACCTCCTGCACATTGCAGACCACAGAACTTTGACAACCCACTCCTGCAATAGACCCATATCCTCTGGCTGAGTTACTGACGGACACACCTCTGCAGAGATGTACTATGAACCCTGTCTTCATGCTAGCTATGTTCATTGACTGGTACATCCTGGTTCTAATCATTCTGGAAATACCACAAGAACAGCTTCTCTCATAGTATTTTGTTAAGGAATAGATAAAACTCTCGTATTTGGATTGGATAATAATTAACAGAAGTGGTCAGGTACCAGAAAAATATTGATTGCGATATCTATAAAGATTGTTGAACACTGGAGGGGGAGAAAAGTTGCTTCTCTAATAAATTATTTTGGAAAATGGCTACATTTGAAAAATATCTTCAATAAACAGTATTCAACCACCTCTGATATTCAAGAATTCTGTCACTCAAGATATTTTTGGACCTGGACACACACCCATCCCTTGAACTCCCGTCCCTATTATAAATAATATCCAGATGAAAACATCTACCTCTCCTTGGGCCTGTCTAAAATTAGTCATCTTTTTTTGAAGCCAAATTTTTCTCTCCCCAATCACTCTAAGGATCAGGGAGTCTGGGCTGGCCACAGACCCATTTCTACAAATTCTGTAATTGTTAGAAAGGCCAGCATTGAAATCCCTAATTGCTATCCCTACCACCTTAGAGTAAGGGGAGATCACTGAAAGACCTGCTAGAGAGCTTAACCTTCATGCCTTATCCCCTGAAACCCAGAGAAGGAAGCTTGTGGGGGCAGTAGGGTAGCTGCTAAGGCATTCTTTACTCCCCTCAGGCTGTTGAGCACTCTCTGTTCTAGCTGGAGTTGATGGAAACTGTGGGTGCTCCACAGCTGTGGCAATCAGGCCCCTGTTCTACCATCTTGGAGGAAGAAGAGAGAAAGAGCCAAGGAGGAGTGAAAAGAGGAGCAGTGGAGACTCCAGCCCTGTGGAAAGGGTATTTCTCGTCAGTTACAGATAGAGACCTGGATTCTCATCCCCAACTAGCGTAACTGCATTGACTTCAGAGGAGCTACTTCTGCTTTACAGTTCTGGGAAAGCAGAGTCATGCCCAGAGAGTCTTGCCTCCAGGGAATTCTGACTTGGGCATCCGTGCTGTGGCAGGAAAGAGAGGATAGGCCCAAATAACCTGGTTTAAGGCAGGAAAACTGCAGCCAAACTTAATGGAAATACAGCCAGGAGGTGGAGATAGAAGAGGGCCTGTTTCTTTTGCTGTTAAGATGCTCCCAGATGGAATTTACTTCTTAGACATTTTGTATGGGGGATTATCCCCCACCCAGTGCCCACACTAGACTGGGATTCAGCTCTACCTCCATTTAATTCTGGATCAGCTAGAGTAGTAGTGGCCGGCCTGCCAGCCAACAGCTCCCACCCAGCAAGAGGGCTGTGCTGGTGAAAATTTCCCAAAGCCCTGATCTCCATTGGTGTAAATAGGCACAGCTCATTGACTTCAGTGGGGCTAAGATTTCAATCTGGGCGTGTGGGGGTGTGAGAAGCTGGGAAAAAAGGGGCCCCCTCCTTTGAAAAACATGTTTTTAAAGATTTCAGGCTATAACAGAGATGTTCTAGAAATACAGGGTGGCCACAGCGATGGGTGGGGGGTGAGAGCAATGGATGATCCTTGAGCACCTATATTGCACACACTAAACTGCAGAGATCCCCTATAGGATTGTTTGCATGCCATTGCTCCATGCATTTCAGGGCAGATGGTCCTGCTTTATCATTCCACCAGCTTTGCATTTTTGACTCTGGCCTTGTTTGCTTTCAGTGGTGTTTCAGATTGTGCCTTCTTTCTACAGAGATGCTGGAAATGAACTCACCTCCCAAGGCAAACAGTTTCAGGGGGTGTGTGGCTGTGGGGAGGAGAGGTCAGTGTGGAGACTCTCTCCTCCCCCAGAAAAGTCTGTGGAGAAATGAAAAGGAGTACTTGTGGCACCTTAGAGACTAACCAATTTATTTGAGCATGAGCTTTCGTGAGCTACAGCTCACTTCATCGGCATCCGATGAAGTGAGCTGTAGCTCACGAAAGCTCATGCTCAAATAAATTGGTTAGTCTCTAAGGTGCCACAAGTACTCCTTTTCTTTTTGCGAATACAGACTAACGCGGCTGTTACTCTGAAACCTGTGGAGAAATGGTGCATCTTGGCAGTTAATGGTAAAGAAACACAGCATGGGGAGGAAGGCAGCCTCTGAGGGTGACTCATAACTCTCAGCACCACCCTCCTAGACTATTCAGTAGCACAGCTGTAAACAACTTCTTAGAGTGAGCCAGCATCTGGGATAATTGGCTCCCCTAAATCCTGGTACCCACTCTTCCCTCATTCAGAGAGTGCTGTCTAAGGGGGCAGGTTATTGCTTATTCACGAGCAGCACTGATTTTCCTCTCCCACCCTCTCTGCTTAGCACTGCTCCTGCCTTGACATCTAGATTCCATCCCCCATCCCTCCACATCCACTGACATTCCCTACCCTTGGAATCAGTTTCAATATATTTATTGGCCTGACAGCGTGAAGTGGTAAATGTTGCCAAAGTCAATGCATCAAGTGTCTGTCTAGGACAGGACTGGGCTGCCTACTCTGTGTCTCCTGAGCTCCCAAGTCTATTTACTTTTCTCTCACCTGGTATTAGAAAAACATTAAACTTTTATTAATTTCCCCCCCTTCCCATTAGCAGATGAAGTGCAGGAATGGACAAATGAGTCACTTTAAAGCAGATTGAGCTTTCGTACGATTTTGCTATTAATACTTTAAGAAAGCTGGGGAAAAGGACCAGGAAATTATTACAGTGAAACCTGTTTTAAAGGACCTGAAAATTATCAGCTTTTTTGTTATTAAGGGCTGAGGGCATTGTACGGATTATGTGTGCGTATTCTTCTGGCTGGTTTCTTTAGACAAAAGCTTGCCTCTGTTGTATAGGTTTCACTGTACTTGGTCTGTCAGTTTTTTGAGAGATTAGTAATCTCTGCCTGGGTTTGATGATAGTGTCATAAATTACAATCAGACACATTTTCTGAGATACAAAAGCAGAGGTGGACACGGCCAACTCCATAGTGACTAAGAGCATTGCAGAGGTCTTGAGAAAAATGCTTTGCACTTCTTGGGCTGGATCCTTTGCATGTGCAAATTGGTGTTGTGGTATTGAAGTTAGTGGATTAGTCCTGATTTACAGTAGCTGTGGATCTGGCCGAAGACTATAGAGTCTGGCATGTGTGGCTCTCAAAGGACTTTCCAAAGCAGGGTATTGTCATTGCAGATGGGGAAACAGAGGCACAGAGATTTACACCAGTGGGAGGGCACAATTTATACACTTTGGGACAGGGAAAATGTCTTATTCTAGTGTCCCAATTCTCTTACCTGGGTGCTCCTCCCACAATGGGAATTGCACCCAGGTAGGTGAGAACATGTATGTTTATATAGTGCCCTTTATGGTGCACATCTATGGTTTGTAATAATGATGACAATAATTCCATGGACGTGCTCCTCAATCCTATTTGCTGTAAATCCAAAAATAGGAGTGAGGAAAGGAGTCAGGATCTTCAGGTGGTGTCAACGGGCATTGTCACTGGAGCTATGCTGATTTACCCCAGTTGAGGAGCTGACCCAGGAAAACAGTGTTTAGTGCAGAAACAAACAAATGCACAACATCTGTGATGAATAATCCAAAGCATCCACATCTGTTATCGCCCACACTCGTAAGACTTATCCCACCTGGATTTCTCACATCAGTGCTTTCAAAGCCAGCGCAGTCGATACACACAAACTGAGATTCAACATTGCTGACACTGAATAAAAGATTGAAAGCCTCTGTCTGGGTAGTGACACATGTGCACACACTCTTTCCTCATAAATCACCAAGAAGCATAAAAAAGCCATTTTGCGAAAGAGTGGGAAATGAAACTGTGAGTAACAACTTACGGGGACTGCCAGAGGATCACCTCCTTGACAGTCACCTCCAGACAGTAACCCTAAGCTATATGCAGCAGAATTTCTCAGTATTGATCAGGGTCCCTGCTCATGCACAGCTCTCCACCCAAAGCAAACCTCTGGACTCCTGCAGCCGCTGTTACCAAGGCCCTAATGACCTACCCCCCACTCCCTCCTCCGCTCTCTGCCCAGCAGTCTTGCCATACCCAGTGTTCAAAAATCATGACATACAAAAATAATACACTTTCGTCTTCATTTATTTGCCCTGTGGCTTTTGAGCCTTTAGGGTGCACTCATGTGACATTTACAAGCTTTCTTTGCAGCTTTGAAAGCTAGAAACTTACTTTTTTAGTGAAAGCTGAGATTCTCCTGCAATCACCTACATGTAGGAGCTGGGGCTTCAAGAAAAATATCAAAAATTGCAAGAGTTGGCAACACTGTGAACATATCTTGTAGGTGTGATTTCTCTGTGAAGTCACCTACCAGCTGAGTGCTCCACTCTCCCAGCAACCATTTTCTTGCACTGCTCCCATGCCTTTCGGAGGACAGGGCTACGCCTGAGTAACAGTCAGGGGAATTAGTGACATTTCTGTTATTTTATTCGTTCTGTTGGCAACCTGCTTTAGGAACTCTGGTGCTCTGGCTCTCAGTGATACCAACAGATGTGTGTACACAAAGGTACATGAACATTGTCCAACACATACGCACACTCCCCTACCCCCACACATGCACTACACATACACACACGCTCCTGCCCCCATGCATGCACTATGCATGTGCACACATCCCTACCCCCAGGCATGCACTAAACGTGTGAACACCCACCCACATGCATGCTCTATACCCATCTATAAGCATGCACTAGATGCCCATGTGCATGCTCTATGCACATGCACACCTACCCACACATATGCACTATGAACATGAACACCCAGCCAAATGCATACATTACGCACATTCATACACCCACGCACATGTATGCTCTGTGCATGTGCACATATCCACACACGCACAGAATTCAATATCTTTCATATTTGGACTTCTCCTTTCTGGCTGTGGGTCGAGGACACCAGCTCCAGCCAATTAGTCCGAAGGTTCCTCTCTACCAGCCACATGGCTGACTCAGACTCTTCACACTGAGGCTGTTACTTACACACCTGACACAACCCACCTCACCAAACGTTTGGCCTTTGCTACCAAAACTCATTTGATGAGTGCTTGGCATTTTGCCGCATCGAGCTGTTAACGTATGATGGATGAAGCTGTCCTGGGCTGTCTGCTCCATGCTAAGTGCCCTTTTCCGGATCAGTTATGACCTGTAGGGGGAGGGTGTGTGTGGCCTGGCAGAGAGGTGATTCCAGGCATGTCACAGGGAGTGAGTATGCTGGCTAGGTGGGGTCATAGGCCATGTTTTTTTATTTTTGCAGAGCACCATTCACCCTTTTGGTGCCACATAACCATTAAATAACTATCATTATTATTATTATAGCCATGGAACTGGCAGAACATTGCAGGTATCCCCCAGGATGGCTCTTTGTCTCCCTCTAGTGGCTGGGCCACTTGTAGAAATTTATGACTCTGCTACTACCTTCAACGCTGTTAACATGGTCTTTTAGCTCCAGAAGTAGTGGTATGTGCTTTTGGATCCCGAGGTCCTGGGTGCAGTCCCTGCAGATGGATCCCTCTAGATATAGACATCCCAAAATGTCTTCAGGTTTGAAGCAGTGTCATGGCACAACATTCTAAAATCACGAGATGTGCTCAGTTTGTTAGTTTTTTTGTGCCCTGGTCCTGCTAAGGTGAGAGTTGGTGCAGCAGCTGGCAGGGCAACCTCTGGTTCAGCTGCTGCTGCTGAATGTTAAAATGATCTTGTATGTCAGAGAGGGTGTACACTAGGCAAAGTGAGTGACTGGCAGTAATTGCAGAGGTGTCCCTTGAAAGCTATCTGGTTACACGCAAAGCTCCCTTGCTGGATTAGTTACGACCCCTTCGACTGGCCTGTTACAAAGTGTTCATGAGTCCCTCAGTGGCTGGCTGGAAACTGGGCTGACAGGGTCATGGGCAGGTTATGCGATGATGTCATGGCTTGGCAGACTGTTGCTAGGCTACAAGATGTACATGGTTTCCAAAGCACTTGGGGTTGGACTTGAGGCACACCTAGAAGTACCCGCAATCTGATGGAAGCCAGGAGGACTGATCCTCTTCTCACTCACAATGGGTCAAATCGGGGGGTGAGTCCAGTGAAGATGGTGGAGTTACACTGGTATCAGACTGTTATAACTGAGATCAGATGGACGGCCTTGGGGGCCAATGTACCTGGGTGCCTGAAGATGCAGATAGGTGCCCGGCTCTCATGGAAAGACTTGAATAAATCTCTTTAGGGGCCTAATCTGGCCCTGTGTGTTTAACTAGCCTGGAGGAGATGAGTCCATCTCTGCCAAAATCTGCATGGAATTAACAAGGACACCAGAGAGGGATGCGGACATGAGACAGGGGAAGAGAGGAACAAGGGGTGGGGGGAATAAACCCTCCTGCTTCAGGGCATGAGCCAATCTATGCTTATTGGGGGTCAGGAGGGAACTTTCCCTGGGAGAAGGTTATCACAGGACTGTTGCTGCCGGAAGGGTTTCTTGCATCTTCCTCTGCAGCAGTTTGTCCTGGCCACTGTCAGAGACAACTGCAGTACACGGGCCACTGGATGATCCAGTCGGGCAACCCCGAATGATCTTATGGTAGGGAAATGAGGGTGGAAGATAATAGGGACATGGTATGAGGGCAGCAGCCTTGTTGGTGAAAGGGAACATGGCCCAGATCCACATTCTGCCCTTGGGAAGAGGAATCTCCCTGCAGCCAGCTAAGCCATTTTACGGCTGTCTAATTGGAGTGCTTTGTAGAGTTGGCTTTCTTTGGGGCTGGATCCTCAGCTGGTGTAAATTGGCATTGCTTAAGTAAAGTCAACATCAGTACACCAGGCTGCTCTCATGTACCCCAGGGTTGGGATGTGCAGAGAACTACGTCCAGAATCAGGGAGATGCAGCCACCTTCTTTGTGTCCCTGCTCCCAAGCAGAGAATGTGGCTTAGTCAGATCAAGTGACTTGCAAAGGCCACCTAGAGGCAGAGTAAGAATTAAAACTCATTTTCTCCTGGCTCCTGTCCCTGTGCTCAACCCACTAGACTATATTCTCAAAGGCTACCCCATGCCATGGCCTAGTTAAGCTGCAGGAAAACTTTATTATGTAGTGAACATACTGGGTCTTACAGGGAAGTATTTAGCTCTTGTGCCAATTGCCCTGCAGCCCTGGTGCATTGAACTGTAATCCTTGTATCCATGTTGAAGTGTATTCCCGGAATGGCTGTACTGTCTTGATTGATACTGACCTCCTTTCTCTGAAATTGTATACAACTATATGGGCCACAGGTGTGTGACTTCCACAGTGCAGCTTGCCCCTTTAGACAGCACTGCCTCAGGGGAGTCGAGGGAGTCCTGCCTAGAAGAGAGAATGGGCCCAAACCATGCGGCAATGTGCCACAGCAGAGAAATGCCGTTTTCTGTTGAACTGACTCAAAACAAACATTCTGGGTCAGTTTAACAAGCTGAAATGTTTTGTTCCAGGCTAAACCAAACTAACATAACTTTTTTGTTTTGATTTTCCTACAGAAATTAAAAAAAAAAAAAAGGCAAAATTGCCATTTACCTGCAAAAAATGTTGATTTTTCAGACACTGCATTTTCCATTGTTGTATCACCCTGATGGAGAACTCCTGCACCAGTTCTCCCCATAGTCTTTCAGGCGAGATGGCCACAAATGGTGTCAGTTTTATTCCATGCCTGTGCACTGGAAGATAGCCTGGGACTCATCTAAGTTGCAGATGATTGAGATGCGAGATGTAAGAACATGCCCAAAGGAGCCTCTCTGAGCTTAAACCACATGCATCATGTCACCGGTGAAGAGGTCAGTGGATGCAAGGGCAGTCTAGGCATCACAGAGGGGGAGAAAAGCCACCAGATTGACCCCTAAGGGTGGTCTGAGCTTTGCAAAGGAGAAGCCCAAGCCAACAAACCTGCGACTGTTTCCCATGTATTGAAAACTGCAACAACCAACCCCGCCAAATCCTTCTCTCCAGACTTGGATGGAATATGCAGGCAAGAGGCAGATAACCATGTGCTCTGAATCTTGGAGCTGTTGATTTACTCCTATTCAGGCAAAAAGAAAAGGAGTACTTGTGGCACCTTAGAGACTAACCAATTTATTTGAGCATAAGCTTTCGTGAGCTACAGCTCACTTCATCGGATGCATACTGTGGAAAGTGTAGAAGATCTTTTTATACACACAAAGCATGAAAAAATACCTCCCCACACCCCACTCTCCTGCTGGTAATAGCTTATCTAAAGTGATCACTCTCCTTACAATGTGTATGATAATCAAGTTGGGCCATTTCCAGCACAAATCCAGGTTCTCTCCCCCCCCCCACACACACACACGCGCACACACACAAACCCACTCTCCTGTTGGTAATAGCTTATCTAAAGTGACCACTCTCCTTACAATGTGTATGATAATCAAGGTGGGCCATTTCCAGCACAAATCCAGGGTTTAACAAGAATGTCGGGGGTGAGGGGGTAGGAAAAAACAAGGGGAAATAGGTTACCTTGCATAATGACTTAGCCACTCCCAGTCTCTATTCAAGCCCACGTTAATTGTATCCAATTTGCAAATGAATTCCAATTCAGCAGTCTCTCGCTGGAGTCTGGATTTGAAGTTTTTTTGTTGTAATATCGCAACTTTCATGTCTGTAATCGCGTGACCAGAGAGATTGAAGTGTTCTCCGACTGGTTTATGAATGTTATAATTCTTGACATCTGATTTGTGTCCATTTATTCTTTTACGTAGAGACTGTCCAGTTTGACCAATGTACATGGCAGAGGGGCATTGCTGGCACATGATGGCTGTCATAAATATAAAGGGAAGGGTAAACCCCTTTAAAATCCCTCCTGGCCAGAGGAAATCTCCTCTCACCTGTAAAGGGTTAAGAAGCTAAAGGTAACCTCGCTGGCACCTAACCAAAATGACCAATGAGGAGACAAGATACTTTCAAAAGCTGGGAGGAGGGAGAGAAACAAAGGGTTTTGTGTGTCTGTCTACATTTTGTCTTTGCCGGAGATAGACCAGGAATGAAGCCTTAGAACTTTTAGTAAGTAATCTAGCTAGGTATGTGTTAGATTATGATTTCTTTAAATGGCTGAGAAAAGAATTGTGCTGAATAGAATAACTATTTCTGTCTGTGTATCTTTTTTGTAACTTAAGGTTTTTGCCTAGAGGGGTTCTCTATGTTTTGAATCTAATTACCCTGTAAGGTATTTACCATCCTGATTTTACAGGGGGGATTTCTTATTTCTAATTACTTCTATTTTTATTAAAAGTCTTCTTGTAAGAAAACTGAATGCTTTTTCATTGTTCTCAGATCCAGGGGTTTGGGTCTGTGGTCACCTATGCAAATTGGTGAGGCTTTTTATCCAACATTTCCCAGGAAAGGGAGGGTGCAAGTGTTGGGAGGATTGTTCATTGTTCTTAAGATCCAAGGGTCTGGGTCTGTAGTCACCTAGGCAAATTGGTGAGGCTTTTTACCAAACCTTGTCCAGGAAGTAGGGTGCAAGGTTTTTGGGAAGTATTTTGGGGGGAAAGACGTGTCCAAACAGCTCTTCCCCAGTAACCAGTATTTGTTTGGTGGTGGTAGCGGCCAATCCAAGGACAAAAGGGTGGAATATTTTGTACCTTGGGGAAGTTTTGACCTAAGCTGGTAAAGATAAGCTTAGGAGGTTTTTCATGCAGGTCCCCACATCTGTACCCTAGAGTTCAGAGTAGGGGAGGAACCTTGACAATGGCATATATCACATTGGTGGATGTGCAGGTGAATGAGCCTCTGATAGTGTGGCTGATGTTATTAGGTCCTGTGATGGTGTCCCCTGAATAGATATGTGGGCACAGTTGGCAACGGGCTTTGTTGCAAGGATAGGTTACTGGGTTAGTGGTTCTGTTGTGTGGTATGTGGTTGCTGGTGAGTATTTGCTTCAGGGTGGGGGGCTGTCTGTAGGCAAGGACTGGCCTGTCTCCCAAGATTTGTGAGAGTGTTGGGTCATCCTTCAGGATAGGTTGTAGATCCTTAATAATGCGTTGGAGGGGTTTTAGTTTGGGGCTGAAAGTGACGGCTAGTGGCTAGTGTTATTTTCTTTGTTAGGCCTGTCCTGTAGTAGGTGACTTCTGGGAACTCTTCTGGCTCTATCAATCTGTTTCTTCACTTCCGCAGGTGGGTATTGTAGTTGTAAGAATGCTTGATAGAGATCTTGTAGGTGTTTGTCTCTGTCTGAGGGGTTGGAGCAAATGCGGTTGTATCGCAGAGCTTGGCTGTAGACGATGGATCGTGTGGTGTGGTCAGGGTGAAAGCTGGAGGCATGTAGGTAGGAATAGCGGTCAGTAGGTTTCCGGTATAGGGTGGTGTTGATGTGACCATCGTTTATTAGCACTGTAGTGTCCAGGAAGTGGATCTCTTGTGTGGACTGGACTAGGCTGAGGTTGATGGTGGGATGGAAATTGTTGAAATCATGGTGGAATTCCTCAAGGGCTTCTTTTCCATGGGTCCAGATGATGAAGATGTCATCAATATAGCGCAAGTAGAGTAGGGGCGTTAGGGGACGAGAGCTGAGGAAGCGTTGTTCTAAGTCAGCCATAAAAATGTTGGCATACTGTGGGGCCATGCGGATACCCATAGCAGTGCCGCTGATTTGAAGGTATACATTGTCCCCAAATGTAAAATAGTTATGGGTAAGGACAAAGTCACAAAGATCAGCCACCAGGTTAGCCGTGACATTATCGGGGATAGTGTTCTTGACGGCTTGTAGTCCATCTTTGTGTGGAATGTTGGTGTAGAGGGCTTCTACATCCATAGTGGCCAGGATGGTGTTATCAGGAAGATCACCGATGGATTGTAGTTTCCTCAGGAAGTCAGTGGTGTCTCGAAGATAGCTGTGACTGCTGGTAGCGTAGGGTCTGAGGAGGGAGTCTACATAGCCAGACAATCCTGCTGTCAGGGTGCCAATGCCTGATATGATAGGGCGCCCAGGATTTCCAGGTTTATGGATCTTGGGTAGTAGACAGAATATCCCAGGTCGGGGTTCCAGGGGTGTGTCTGTGCGGATTTGATCTTGTGCTTTTTCAGGGAGTTTCTTGAGCAAATGCTGTAGTTTCTTTTGGTAACTCTCAATGGGATCAGAGGGTAATGGCTTGTAGAAACTGGTGTTGGAGAGCTGCCGAGCAGCCTCTTGTTCATATTCCGACCTATTCATGATGACAACAGCACCTCCTTTGTCAGCCTTTTTGATTATGATGTCAGAGTTGTTTCTGAGGCTGTGGATGGCATTGTGTTCCGCACGGCTGAGGTTATGGGGCAAGTGATGCTGCTTTTCCACAATTTCAGCCCGTGCAGACTAACACGGCTGTTACTCTGAAACCTGTCATTATGCAAGGCACTGCATTTAGCTGTATGGAGTGGAAATCTATCAACTGCATGAAAAAACTTGTACAGATACAGACAGACATCATCTTCCTTTCCAAATGCAAACAGATGGACATCGTACCAAAAGGACTGAAGGTAAAAAATCCATTACAATCTACATACCACACAGACTATGCTGACAGCTTGTGCCACACGCTCTCAAAGAAACTGCGGAACCACCTGATCAACATCCTCTACAGCAAACAGGGAAAGATTAAGAATGAGCTCTCAAAAATGGATACTCTCATAAAAAACCAACCTTCCACAGAAACTTCCTCATGGCTGGACTTTACTAAAACTAGACAAGCCATTTACAACACACACTTTGCTTCTCTACAAAAGAAAAAGGACACTAAACTTTCTAAACTACTACATGCCGCAAGGGGCCACAGCAATGGTTCCCTCAACCCACCCAGCAATATTGTTAACCTATCTAACTATACTCTTAGCCCAGCAGAAGCAGCTGTCCTATCTCGGGGCCTCTCCTTCTGCCCCTCCACCCCCACGAACATGATACAGTTCTGTGGTGACCTAGAATCCTATTTTCGACGTCGCCGATTCAAGGAATATTTCCAACATACCTCTGAACAACATACTAATTCACAGAGACCTTCCTACCAACACTACAAAAAGAAGGATTCTAGGTGGACTCCTCCTGAAGGTCGAGACAGCAGACTGGACTTCTACAAAGAGTGCTTCCGCCGACATGCACGGGCTGAAATTGTGGAAAAGCAGCATCACTTGCCCCATAACCTCAGCCGTGCGGAACACAATGCCATCCACAGCCTCAGAAACAACTCTGACATCATAATCAAAAAGGCTGACAAAGGAGGTGCTGTTGTCATCATGAATAGGTCGGAATATGAACAAGAGGCTGCTCGGCAGCTCTCCAACACCAGTTTCTACAAGCCATTACCCTCTGATCCCATTGAGAGTTACCAAAAGAAACTACAGCATTTGCTCAAGAAACTCCCTGAAAAAGCACAAGATCAAATCCGCACAGACACACCCCTGGAACCCCGACCTGGGATATTCTGTCTACTACCCAAGATCCATAAACCTGGAAATCCTGGGCGCCCTATCATATCAGGCATTGGCACCCTGACAGCAGGATTGTCTGGCTATGTAGACTCCCTCCTCAGACCCTACGCTACCAGCAGTCACAGCTATCTTCGAGACACCACTGACTTCCTGAGGAAACTACAATCCATCGGTGATCTTCCTGATAACACCATCCTGGCCACTATGGATGTAGAAGCCCTCTACACCAACATTCCACACAAAGATGGACTACAAGCCGTCAAGAACACTATCCCCGATAATGTCACGGCTAACCTGGTGGCTGATCTTTGTGACTTTGTCCTTACCCATAACTATTTTACATTTGGGGACAATGTATACCTTCAAATCAGCGGCACTGCTATGGGTATCCGCATGGCCCCACAGTATGCCAACATTTTTATGGCTGACTTAGAACAACGCTTCCTCAGCTCTCGTCCCCTAACGCCCCTACTCTACTTGCGCTATATTGATGACATCTTCATCATCTGGACCCATGGAAAAGAAGCCCTTGAGGAATTCCACCATGATTTCAACAATTTCCATCCCACCATCAACCTCAGCCTAGTCCAGTCCACACAAGAGATCCACTTCCTGGACACTACAGTGCTAATAAACGATGGTCACATCAACACCACCCTATACCGGAAACCTACTGACCGCTATTCCTACCTACATGCCTCCAGCTTTCACCCTGACCACACCACACGATCCATCGTCTACAGCCAAGCTCTGCGATACAACCGCATTTGCTCCAACCCCTCAGACAGAGACAAACACCTACAAGATCTCTATCAAGCATTCTTACAACTACAATACCCACCTGCGGAAGTGAAGAAACAGATTGATAGAGCCAGAAGAGTTCCCAGAAGTCACCTACTACAGGACAGGCCTAACAAAGAAAATAACACTAGCCACTAGCCGTCACTTTCAGCCCCAAACTAAAACCCCTCCAACGCATTATTAAGGATCTACAACCTATCCTGAAGGATGACCCAACACTCTCACAAATCTTGGGAGACAGGCCAGTCCTTGCCTACAGACAGCCCCCCACCCTGAAGCAAATACTCACCAGCAACCACATACCACACAACAGAACCACTAACCCAGTAACCTATCCTTGCAACAAAGCCCGTTGCCAACTGTGCCCACATATCTATTCAGGGGACACCATCACAGGACCTAATAACATCAGCCACACTATCAGAGGCTCATTCACCTGCACATCCACCAATGTGATATATGCCATTGTCAAGGTTCCTCCCCCACTCTGAACTCTAGGGTACAGATGTGGGGACCTGCATGAAAAACCTCCTAAGCTTATCTTTACCAGCTTAGGTCAAAACTTCCCCAAGGTACAAAATATTCCACCCTTTTGTCCTTGGATTGGCCGCTACCACCACCAAACAAATACTGGTTACTGGGGAAGAGCTGTTTGGACACGTCTTTCCCCCCAAAATACTTCCCAAAAACCTTGCACCCTACTTCCTGGACAAGGTTTGGTAAAAAGCCTCACCAATTTGCCTAGGTGACTACAGACCCAGACCCTTGGATCTTAAGAACAATGAACAATCCTCCCAACACTTGCACCCTCCCTTTCCTGGGAAATGTTGGATAAAAAGCCTCACCAATTTGCATAGGTGACCACAGACCCAAACCCCTGGATCTGAGAACAATGAAAAAGCATTCAGTTTTCTTACAAGAAGACTTTTAATAAAAATAGAAGTAATTAGAAATAAGAAATCCCCCCTGTAAAATCAGGATGGTAAATACCTTACAGGGTAATTAGATTCAAAACATAGAGAACCCCTCTAGGCAAAAACCTTAAGTTACAAAAAAGATACACAGACAGAAATAGTTATTCTATTCAGCACAATTCTTTTCTCAGCCATTTAAAGAAATCATAATCTAACACATACCTAGCTAGATTACTTACTAAAAGTTCTAAGGCTTCATTCCTGGTCTATCTCCGGCAAAGACAAAATGTAGACAGACACACAAAACCCTTTGTTTCTCTCCCTCCTCCCAGCTTTTGAAAGTATCTTGTCTCCTCATTGGTCATTTTGGTTAGGTGCCAGCGAGGTTACCTTTAGCTTCTTAACCCTTTACAGGTGAGAGGAGATTTCCTCTGGCCAGGAGGGATTTTAAAGGGGTTTACCCTTCCCTTTATATTTATGACAGCCATCATGTGCCAGCAATGCCCCTCTGCCATGTACATTGGTCAAACTGGACAGTCTCTACGTAAAAGAATAAATGGACACAAATCAGATGTCAAGAATTATAACATTCATAAACCAGTCGGAGAACACTTCAATCTCTCTGGTCACGCGATTACAGACATGAAAGTTGCGATATTACAACAAAAAAACTTCAAATCCAGACTCCAGCGAGAGACTGCTGAATTGGAATTCATTTGCAAATTGGATACAATTAACGTGGGCTTGAATAGAGACTGGGAGTGGCTAAGTCATTATGCAAGGTAACCTATTTCCCCTTGTTTTTTCCTACCCCCTCACCCCCGACATTCTTGTTAAACCCTGGATTTGTGCTGGAAATGGCCCACCTTGATTATCATACACATTGTAAGGAGAGTGGTCACTTTAGATAAGCTATTACCAACAGGAGAGTGGGTTTGTGTGTGTGCGCGTGTGTGTGTGTGGGGGGGGGGAGAGAACCTGGATTTGTGCTGGAAATGGCCCAACTTGATTATCATACACATTGTAAGGAGAGTGATCACTTTAGATAAGCTATTACCAGCAGGAGAGTGGGGTGTGGGGAGGTATTTTTTCATGCTTTGTGTGTATAAAAAGATCTTCTACACTTTCCACAGTATGCATCCGATGAAGTGAGCTGTAGCTCACGAAAGCTTATGCTCAAATAAATTGGTTAGTCTCTAAGGTGCCACAAGTACTCCTTTTCTTTTTGCAAATACAGACTAACACGGCTGTTACTCTGAATCCTATTCAGGCAGCAGCTCTAGAATATTAGCAGGCTATAGACACACCCTATTTAAACCACTGGTGATTAGCATGGCAAAGCCCATTGACACCAAGGAAGGAAGGGCTGTGTCTGCAAGTGAAACACACCTCCCAGGTGACCCACTGCTGGCAGGGCTCAGACTCAGACCTCTGAGCTGGGTACAGGCTTGGCCTATGGGTGGCTGTAAACCAGCAGGCTCCCATCACATAGGCCACCATTTTCAGTAAGGGCCTTTGGGTATATGGGTGCTCAGCCTGAAACACCTGGGGCCCAATTTTAAGAGGTGCTTGTAACGTGTCACTCCATATTCTTTATGAAAATATGCTTATGGTACGAATATGACATAACTGAGATGTACTTTATGCAAGATGGGTCTTGTAAGGTGTCATAAATATAAAGGGAAAGGTAACAACCTTTATGAATGCAGCAACATAAAATCCCTCCTGGCCAGAGGTACAGACAGAGGTACAGAAACATTTTACCTGTAAGGGGTTAAGAAGCTCAAATAACCTGGTTGGCACCTGACCAAAAGGACCAATAAGGAAAGAAGATACTTTCAAATCTGGGGTGTGGGAGGGGGAGGTTTTGTTTGTGCTCTCTTCGTTGTTCCCTCTCGGGACAAAGAGAGAGACCAAGCAGGTAACCCAGCTCCTAAAAAGATCCTGAAATGATACATCTAAAATTACAGAAATTGTAAGTAATAGCAAGGATTATCTTTTGTTTTAGCTTGTGAATTTTCCCTATGCTAAGAGGGAGGTTTATTCCTGTTTTTGTAACTTTGAAATTGAGCGTAGAGGGGAATCCTCTGTGTTTTAAATCTTTTATTAGCCTGTAAAGTTACCTTCCATCCTGATTTTGCAGATGTGATTCTTTTACTTTTTTCTTTTTAATAAAATTATTCTTTTAAGAACCTGATTGATTTTTAGTGTCCTAAAAACCCAAGGGTTTGGTCTGTGCTCACTTTGTTAACCTATTGGTTAGTATATTATTCTCAAGCCTCCCCAGGAAAGGGGGTGAAGCAGTTTGGGGGGATATTCTGGGGAAATAGGGACTCCAAGTGGTCTTTTTCTTTAATCTTGTCTAAATCGCTTGGTGGTGGCAGCAATACCATCCAAGGACAAGGAAAGGATTTGTGCTTTGGAGAAGTTTTTAACCTAAGCTGGTATTTATAAGCTTAGGGGGTCTTTCATGTGGGTCCCCACCTCTGTACCCCAGAGTTCAGAGTGAGGAGGAAACGCTGACATAAGGTATCATTGGAAAGGTTATAATTTACTGAATGTGATTATCCAATTTGTATGCCTGTATCATCTCTGTATCTGAAGTTAGGAATATTGACTATGTATCTGTATTTCAACTATGCTACTTTGGATAATGCCCACTGCTAACACTTCAGGTACAACAATGGAAAAGCCAGACAGAGTGGATGACCCACTGGCAAGGATGGTGGACTGTGAAAAGGCTTGGCCTTCCTGTGGACATGCCATACTGCCACTGACTCATGGACGCTGTGATGCTACAGAGTCAGGTGGTCTTGTTACTTGATACTAAACATTACCTGGGACTTCTTGTAACTTTCTACTGGAAGGGAAGGGGGGTAAAGTTTGGGAAACAAAGGATACCTGCCTTATGTAAATCCTATTTAAGGGTGGGGAGGAAGGCAAACAGGACTCCTTCTCTCCATGGCCTGACTGCCCAAGAAGAAAGACTGCTAAAGCCACCTGAAGAGAAGGCAAGGGGGGAGTCCAGACTGAGACAGGTATCCAGTCTGAAAAGGAATATACCTGGAACTCTGAACCACAGAAGCTTTGCAACCTGCCTAAAATAACATTTAGGGTGAGAATTTACATTTTGTAACCTGTTTCTTAAATATATTGAGCTTAGCTTGCGTATATTGCATATATTGATCTTAGCTTGTGTTTATTTGCTCAGTAATCTGCTTTGTTCAATCTGTTATCTCTTATATTCACTTAAAATTCACCTTTTGTAGTTAATAAACTTATTTCTTGGAGGGAATGTTGACTTTGAAAGGGATGCAGAAAGAGGGACCCTGAGCAGTATCCCATCTCTTCAAGAAGAGAAGAACCTGCAGGCCATGTGGGAACAGCAGGGGAAGTGGGCAGGTGGGCGCATGCAACTGACTTGCTCTGAAACAAGTCCCAGGCAGCTCTCTGTCTCTCTCCCGCCTGCACCTGGATAGATAAAGGCAGTATACCCTGCATGTTTGGGTTGGGCAGCGAGAGTGTCAGAGGAAGTTGGAGGCATCTGGCACTGTACATAAGAACATAAGAGCGGCCATATTGGGTCAGACCAATGGTCCATCTAGTCAGGTATCCTGTCTGCTGACAGTGACCAATGCCAGGTGCCCCAGAGGGGATGAACAGAACAGGTAATCATCAAGTGATCCGTCCCCTGTTGCCCATTCCCAGCTTCTGACAAACAGAGGCTAGGGACATCACTCCTGCCCATCCTGGCTAATAGCCATTGATAAACCTATCCTCCATGAACTTATCTAGTTCTTTTTTGTACCCTGTTATAGTCTTGGCCTTCACAACATCTTCTGGCAATGAGTTCCACAGGTTGACTGTACATTGTGTGAAGAAATACTTCCTTTTGTTTGTTTTAAATCTGCTGCTTATTAATTTCATTTGTTGACCCCCAGTTCTTATGTTATGAGAAGGAGTAAATAACATTTCCTTATTTACTTTCTCCACACCAGTCATGATTTTATAGACCTCTTTATCATTTTCCCCCTTATCTGTCTCTTTTCTAAGATGAAAAGTCACAGTCTTTTTAATCTCTCCTCATACGGAAGCTGTTCCATACCCCTAATAATTTTTTTGCCCTTTTCTGTATCTTTTCCAATTCCAATATATCATTTTTGAGATGGGGTGACAAGATCTGCACGCAGTATTCAAGATGTAGGCGTACCATGGATTTATATAGAGGCAATATGATATTTTCTGTCTTATTATCCATCCCTTTCTTAATGATTCCCAGCATTCTGTTAGCTTTTTTGACTGCCGCTGCACATGGAGTGGATATTTTCAGAGAACAATAAGTCCCAGAACTCTTCCTTGAGTGGTAACAGCTAATTTATAGCCCATCATTTTATATGTATAGTTGGGATTATGTTTTCCAATGTGCATTACTTTGCATTTATCAACATTAAATTTCATCTGCCATTTTGTTGCCCAGTCACTCAGTTTTGTAAGATCCCTTTGTAACTCTTTGCAGTCTGTTTTGGACTTAATTATCTTGAGTAGTTTTGTATCATCTGCAAATTTTGCCACCTCACTGTTTACCCCCTTTTCCAGATTATTTATGAATATGTTGAATAGGACTGGTCCCAGTACAGACCCCGGAGGGACCCCGCTATTTACCTCTCTCCATTCTGAAAACTGACCATTTTTCCTACCATTTGTTTCCTGTCTTTTAATCAGTTACTGATCCATGAGAGGACCTTCCTTCTTATCCCATGACAGCTTACTTTCTTAAGAGCAGGCAGGGGCAGATTAGGGTTTTGATGGTCCCCTGGGCCAGAGCAAGTGGGGGCTCCTCCCCTCTCCACCTTTCTGCCTGCAGTCCCCCTCTTCCCCCAGCACTCCTCCCAGGGAGTGGGGTTGGGGAGCAGCTGGAGCACTGGGCGGGTGGAGCTGGGCAAGCCCCTGTGCCACAACCCCACTCCCTGGCTGCAGTGCCGGGAGGGTGGGTGGATTGAGCCAAGCCCCACACCCTGACCCTGCTCCTTGGCAGGAGCACCAGGCAGGTGGTAGGTCAGGGAGCCCATTTTTCCAGGGCCCCCCCAATTGGCTGAGGCCCCAAGGCATGGGCCCCTTTGGCCCAGTGGCTAATCCACCACTGGGTGCAGGGTCTGAGCTGCATTTCCTTGGCTCCAGCCATGGCCCCTGTGTTGAACCAACAGAAGGAATGTTGTAGTACTGCAAAGCTTCTGGAATGGATCTGAGAATAGGTCCTCTCCCATTTAAATCTGGGGACTGTCAGCTCTAGCACCTCAGCTAATGTCAACTGCTGGATGAGAGTGAAAGGAGAAAGTGATCACTAAGGTATCCAGGGCCCAAGCACTAAGGGCTTTAAATGTAACCCTTCTGCCAGGCCAAGTTGATAGCAGCAAAGGCCGGGTTCAGTACACAGGGGTTCCCTCTCATCAAAGCAAATGCAAAACTGGCTCGAGCCCCCACCCAGTGACCTGGGAAAATCTTACACACCCCCTGGGTGCCTCAAAGAGGCAATATTTCCCCTCTCACAAGCACAGAGTCTCGGTGTAGCAGAGAATCTTTAATAACATGAGGTAAACGACATCAGCATTAAATTGGGGAAACACCACAACTAGTGTTCATTAACCAAACCATAAGCAAAGACCCACCCCAGCAAATTGGGCCACATCCTTTCCCTCAGGTTCTTGAGTCCCAGAACCCAAACATCTCTTGAGTCCAGCAATCCACAAATCACCCAAAGTCCAAAAAGTCCAGTCCCAGAGTTCAAAAGTTCATCTGCAGAGTGTTACTCCCCAGTCTGGCTAAAAACGTGCCTGTGTGTGGGGGGAAAGAGGTAAGGGGCACCTTACGTGACCTGAAGCTGACTGCCCCACAGGGCTCCGCTCTGCACAGCTCCACCAGCCTATCCACGAACAGCACCACTGCACTCTAGATCTTCCGGCTCCCCGCTACTTGACACAGTGCTCAGTGATTTCAGCTCATAGTAGTGGGAGCCTTAGTGCTGGTGCACCATAAGGCCAAAGTGAATTCAGCACAGCACCTGTAGCAAGACTCTTAATAGACCCAAAATTAGCTCTGACATTCCACAGTGGAGAGAGACAGAGGTGCAATTGGTGTTTCAAGCCCTCACAAAGGGGGCCCACACAACCAGGTACTAATGCCTCTCTCAATTCACAGAGTTTTGGAACCCATGTCCCTTGCCTAGCGAGTGCTACTTAGTTGATGGTGAGTCCCTCCATCATAACAAAAGGCCAAGTACAGTTCCAAGCACAGTTCCCATAATCAGGGTAATAACAATTTATTCTTCCTGCCCCAATAACAGAGACACTGGGGATCCCACAACAGCCAAAGTGACCATTTGGGCAGCTATGGCCTCATTCTAGGCAGGGTGGGTGTGCCTATGCAAATGATATCGGCCCCTGAAGTTCTTTTCCACAACTTGCCACACCTCACCACCAGATGTCAGGGTGGAGCTCATCCTGACTCTGCTTACATCAAGATCAAACCCAACAGCTTGATTTGCAGTTGGAAATGAACTGGAAGCCAGCACCACCTCTGGAGAGTAGGGGCCATGTGCTGCCTGCAAGGAGCACTGCTCAATGAGCAGCCCGCTGCAATCCATGCTAGCCTGGTGTGAATCTTCCAGCATGGCCTGCTAATTCCTGCATTTCTGCTTTCCCAATTCCTGTGTGGCCCTGGGCGCCTCCCAGGTGAGTGCAGTGTGAAACAATGGGTGCATGTTCTGAGTCCTGGAGGGATGTGTGTTTGTGTCTGCTCTAGGGATCCCCTCCCAATGGTACAAAAGGACGCATGGGCTGTGGAAGAGTCAACATATATATACATAATCCCAACTAATATATACATAATCCCAACTATATACACACACACACACGCACGCACACACATTAATTGCCCACTTCATCTATATATTGTGACAGAGTTGGGCCAGATGGCTACAGGAGAGTGATCCTATTGGGATCCAGGAAATGGGCAGGCAAAGCCCACCCACTGCTAAAGGATCCCCCCCTCCCACAGCCTAAGAGGGGGATCCACAGGACCTGGAAACTAAATGAATACGGGGGACAACTAATAAAATAACAGGGACAGGAGTGTGGTCAAAGGGTCAAACGAAGGAAACCGGGTGGGAACACCGAGCAGAGAACCCCGGACAGCGCCCACTGCTCCTCAAAGGTGTCAAGGGAGTCAGTGGACTCCGCCCGGATACATGAATGGATGGAGGATTGGAAATATATATGTGTGCCAGGGTTTCCCTCACGCCGCAAAAGGGGCAAACCACGCCAAGTACATGCCTGTGCTCACGGCTCCATGAAGGAGCCGTGAACTGATATCCCTGGCGGGCCTCGGGACCAAGGTGGAATATAGGCTGGCCCACCGTGGCTCCTCACCTTCCAGAGGTGGCAGGAGGTCCTGCCATTTTGTATTGGGGCGGGACGCGAGGGTGAGGACATGAAGGGTGTGGAGCATGAGGGTGTATAGATGTTTCCTTGGTGCGGTCTGGAAGCAGACCGGCTGCAGCTCGTGCAGCCGGCTCACGGTGAAGGGGCGGGGGGGGGGGGTTGGTTGGGTCCATGGGGCAGAGGCCCGCTGAAAAGGTCTGGAGGGCCTGGGGTTGAGGGTGGGCAGGGCATGCCCTTGTGCAGGATCTGGTTGAGGTAAACCCGAGCAGCAGGCGGCAAAGCGGCCCTCACCTCCTGAAGTACGCGCCGGAGAGTACGAGGTCCGGAGAGCCCCATGCACTGAGCGAGCATCAGGGATCCAGCCAGTCTCCCCAGTTGTAGTCCAGGACGTCTCCAACTCTTGTGACTTCTGCCAGGACCAACCTCTGGTGCACCGAGGGGGACTCTGCCACCTGCACGTGGAGCTGGGGGTTGTGTAGCAGCGGCTCTGTGAGGAGATCTGCTCCCACGGTGGCCGCCACGGACCTGGTCATTGAAAGCAGTTTCCAGGTCTGGAGGAGGCTCTGGTAGAAGACCGGCAGCCCAGAGAGGTCTTGTGGAAGACCTCTCGGATGGAGACAAAGGAGCTCCCGGTTGTATCAGAGCCCTCGGAAGCAGCGCAGGAAGGCGTGTGCCAGTATGCTCCACGCCGGACTACCTGCACCATAAAGGAGCCTCTGCAGGGCCTGGAGGTGGAAGACATAGACCTGAGTGTGTAGACACTTCAGGCCCTGCCCTCCCTCCTCCAGGGACAGATGGAGAACCCCTGCAGAGACCCAGTGAATTCCTGACCAGAAGAACTCCAGAATCGATGTCTGGAGGTTGGCCAGGAAACTCGGGGCTGGGACCAGGGTGTTGAGCCAGTACCAGAGCATGGACAGGAATAGTTGATTAAGCACCAGCGCTCTCCCTCAAAGGGAGAGGCATCAGAGTAGTCCTGTCCATTTCCGGAGCTGCTCTATCACCCTGCCCTCTAAATCGTGCCAGTTCTCCGGTGGAGACGGGTGCATGGCAGAAAGCTAAACGCTGAGATAGAGCAGCGGACCTGTGCTCCACCGGATGGCCTGAAGTGCGGGTGGGCAGGAGCTCGCCTGCCACCCGTCCCTGACCACCAGGCCAGAGCTCTTGACCCAGTTGACCCGGGCAGAGGAGGCTGCCAAATAGATGGCCTGGCAAGCCTCCACCCGCACTAAGTCATCAGGGTCCTGGACCATGAGGAGCACATCGTCGGCGTATGACGAAAGAACCAGCCGCAGCTCCGGCTCCCGCAGCACCAACCCCATCAGCCTCCTACGGAGGAGACAGAGGAAGGACTCGATTGCCAGAGCATACAGCTGGCCCAAGAAGGGGCACCCCTGCTGTACTCCTCTCCTGAAGCTGACCGGTTCGGTCACGGTCCAGTTGAGCCTGACCAGACACTCTGCGGAGGCGTACAACACCCGGAGAAAACCCACAAACTGGGGTCTGAAGCCAAACACTTGCAGAGTGCTCAGGAGATACCCATGGTCCACCCTGTCGAATGTCTTCTCCTGATCCAAGGACAGGAGGGCAAACGACAGACCATCCCTACACCCGAGTTCCAAGAGGTTCCAAGATACAGGTTGTCAAGGATGGTGCAGCCTGGGACGGTGTAGGTCTGGTCTGGGTGGATCACGTCCACCAGCAAAGACCCTAGCCGCAGCAAGATGGCTTTCGCTACGACTTTGTAATCCGAGCTGAGGAGAGAGACGGGACGTCAATTTTGTAAATCACGGAGGTCCCCCCTCTTCGGGAATAAGGCGAGCATGGCTCACCTGCACGAAAGAGGGAGGACCCTGCTCTTCAAAGACTCGGCCCAGACGGTGACTAGGTCTGAGCCGAGGACGTCCCAGAACACACGGTAGAACTCCACGGGCAGCCCGTCTATGCCTGGAGATTTATTGGTGGGCATGCGGTGCAGGGCTTCCAACAACTTGGCCAGAGTGAGAGGCAGCTCTAGCCGGTCTCGGTCACCCACATTGACCATTGGGAGTTCATCCCAGAGCACTCTGCAAGCGTTAGGATCAGTTGGATACGGGGAGAAAAGTCTTGCGTAGAAGGCCCTGGCCCTCCCGCACATCTCCACTGGATCCGTGAGGGGGGTGCCATCCTCTGCCAGAAGGCAGGTGACATGCTTCTTGGCCCCGCTCCTTTTCTCCGGGGCATAGAAGAAGCGGGAGCCGCAATCCATTTCCTGAAGGAGACAGATGTGGGATCGAACAAAGGTGCCCTGGGTCCGATGGTCTTCCCGCTTCTCCCGGCATGCTCCACAGAGGGGTGGATCCTCAGGGCTGGCAGCCAGATGCCTCTCCAGCTCTAAGGCCTCCATCAGAGGTTGACGGGGTTGGTGCTGCGAGAGCTGGAGCTGCAGCTGGTCCTGTCTGTGTACGCCAAAGACATGCTTCCTCGTGGACGGTGAGCTCCCTCCCACCCACGCTTCAGGCCATCTGGTGGAGCATGAGTCTGCTGCTCTATCTTGGTGTTTACGTTTCTGCCATGCATCTGTCTCCGCCGGAGAACTGGCACGGTTTAGAGGGCAGGGTGACAGAGTGGCTCTAGAAATGGACAGGACTACTCCGGTGCCTCCCCCTTCGAGGGAGGGCACTGGTGCTCAATCAACTAGTTCTGTCCATGCTCTGGTACCAGCTCAACACCCTGGTCCCAGCCCAGGGTTCCTGGCCAACCTCCAGACATCGATTCTGGAGTTCTTTTGGCCAGGAATGCACTGGGTCTCTGCAGGGGTCCTCCACCTGCCCCTGGAGGAGGGAGGGCAGAGCCTGAAGTGCCTACGCACTCAGGTTCATGTCTTCCACCTCCAGGCCCTGCAGAGACTCCTTTATGGTGCAGGTAGTCTGACGTGGAGAGTATTGGCACACGCCTTCCTGCGCTGCTTCCGAGGGCTCCAATATGACCGGGAGCTCCTTTATCTCCATCCAAGAGGTCTTATGCGAGACCTCTCCAGGCTGCCGGTCTTCTACCAGGACCTCCTCCAGACCTGAAAACTGGTCCATGGCAGGTTGCAGCCCCTATTCTGGCTCCTCTTAAATATGTTTGTGGTTGCACTTTTCCCCTCACCTTATCTACGCACTCCCTAGCCATGGCCCCACGAAGTCACGGGACCTCCTTGTCAACCTCCTTCTAGCCCTGGCCAAAATGGCCATCTACAAGACCAGGGAGAGAAGGTTGGCTGACGGGGTCTCCTGTGATTATGGGGCCTATTTCCGCTTCTATGTCCACTCATGCATCCGGGTGGAGTTCCTCTGGGTGGCGTCCCCTGTCTCCCTCGACACCTTCAAGGAGCAGTGGGCGCTGTCTGGGTTTCTCTGCTCAGTGTCCTCATCAGGTTCCCTTCGTTTAGCCTTCTGACCTCACTCTTGTCCCTGTTCTATCTTTAGTTGTCCCCCGTATTCACTTGGAATCCCAGACCTGTGGTTACTCCCCTTAGGCTGCGGGGAGGTCCTTTAGTAGTGGGCTCATTCTCCTGTAGCCCTCTGGCCTGGAGGGAGGCAGGAGGGAGAGGGCTGCTGCTCCTGATGCTGCTGGTGCTGCTGTTAGGGCTCTCCCTGCTGCTACTGCCACTGTTGCTGCTCCAGCTGCTCCCCTTCTCTGCTACCTGGTTGCTGGCCTGCTGCTGGACCCCCCCACCCTCAGGTGCTGCTACTGCTCCAACTACGGCCCCTTGGGGGAGGGCTGCTGGTCTGCTCCCCAGAGGGGGGAATGAGGGATCCCAGCCCCAGCCGTTACTGTTGCAGATACCACCACTGCCACCTGTGAGGGGTCCTTTCTGTCTGCCTGGACCACCAGACTGCCTGCTGGAGCTGTTGCTGTGGTTGCTGCTGGGGAGCTGCTGGAACCCCGAGAAGGAAAAGAAGAGGACCATCTGCTGCTGGGGAAGCACACAGAGACTCTGTAGACCACTGTGGAGGGGGCTCTCAAAGACTGAGTAACTTTTGAACTGTGCTCTTGTGGTGGGGGTTTTGACTGGGTTTGTGGGGACACAGGGGGTGTGGTGTGGAGCCTGCCCCCATGGTCTATCCATGTCCTCCGCCAACCCCCCCCTCCACCATCACTGCCCCCTCCACCACCCCAGTGGACACTTACCATCTGCCTCAAATTCCTGCCTCTGGGGCTCAGCTGCTCCCCTGGCTTGCCACGCTCTTTCACCACCTTTTGGGCCTGAAGTAGCAGCCAGCCCACAATGACATTTTGTGCAAGTGCACTAGGGTGCACGTGCCCCCCTCCTTGGACTGCCCACCCCATAGCTTTGCCCCTTGCTATCTGCCCCATTTGCCCCTTGCAGCATTTTGCCCCCCCTTTGCCCCAGCCCCCCTTACTAGTTTCAGTTTGTTTGCTTGCCCTTTTCCCTGTGCAGCCTTTGTTTGTCTGCCCTGCCCCAGCCTCTGAAGCTAGCCCTTGGTTTCTCTGCCCCATTCCCAACCAGCTTGTCTCCCTCCCCCTGTGGTTCCCACCTACCCTGATTAGCCCCTTGCTCAATGCTCCCATGCCCCCTTCCATGCACTTGTGCCCCTCCCCATTTTAGTTTGAACCCCCTTCACTGCACTCCCCAATGCTGTTGTATTCCCCCCTCCCCTAGTGCAGCTAGAGGAACTGGAATCCCACCCCGTGTCGGTGACCGACCCCTAGCCCTTGATTGCACCCCTGTCCAGCCCACCCCTTTTGGCACCCTCCTCCCCTGCCTGCAGCCTAGCGGGGAGGAGTGGTCGACCTGCTTCCCCTTTCCCCTCCTCTTTCTGGTGTCTTCCCTTCCCTCCCTGCTCATTATAGTGGGGGACAAGGCGGGTGGGGCCCCTCCAGAAGACCCTGCCGCCCCTCCCCCACCTGCCACCCCGTTGCCCTTCTGAGCCTCTATTTCCGCTGCTGCCGCTGAACCACCTGCTACTGCCCCTGCTGGGGCACCGGCAGCAGCAGACACCGGGATGACCTCCGCTGCTGCCACGTCCCTCGCCCCCTCCGACTCTGGGGAAGTCCCCTCAGCTGGTGGGAAGGGCCAGGGTAAAAAAAAGGGTAAGGGCCCCGCTAAAAAGATCAAGCCCTCCATGGCAGGGGCTGCCCCCGCTGCTGCGGCCCCGCCATCGGCCGCAGTGTCCCTCCCTGCTGTTCCCTCCACTTGCTCTGCAGGTGCGCCTCCCCTGGAGCCCAGGGCATATGCCCAGGTGGCAGCAGCCCCCCCCGCCTGCCGCTACGTCATCTCTCCCGCCCACCGCCTCCGCTACCATCTATAGCGGCCGGGGCCCCTTCCCGACCTTGAACACCCAGGGCTGTAGGATGGGTCTCTACAGGTCCCAGGTGCTCTCCTTCCTTCGGGGGGTGGGGGGTACTCTGTGGTTTTCCTGCAGGATACCCATACCGATCTGGCCGCCGTTCCAACTGCTCTATCGCCGCATCCCTCCATTGGCTGGCGCCCCAGCTGTAGTTGCAGCAGAAGAGCCGGACGCGCACCTTCCCCAGGTCCCACCACTGCCGCGCCGAGGCAAAGGCACGCCGCTGCCCTTGCCAGGCCAGCCAGTACTCCCGGAAGGATGCCACGAAGCCCACATGCTCCAACAAGCTGTTGTTGAAATGCCAATAGGCTGGCCCCGCCCTCTCCGCACAGAGAGAGGCTGTCACGGTGGCTAAATGATGATCAGAGAACGGGGCCGGCTGGATGCTGGAAGAGTGGGTTAAAGTGGGCGAGAAGCTGGATATGAGTCAACAGTGTGCCATTGTTGCCAAGAAGGCCAATGGCATTTTGGGATGTATAAGTAGGGGCATTGCCAGCAGATCGAGGGATGTGATCGTTCCCCTCTATTTGACATTGGTGAGGCCTCATCTGGAGTACTGTGTCCAGTTTTGGGCCCCACACTACAAGAAGGATGTGGAAAAATTGGAAAACGTCCAGCGGAGGGCAACAAAAATGATTAGGGGACTGGAACACATGACTTATGAGGAGAGGCTGAGGGAACTGGGATTCTTTAGTCTGCGGAAGAGAAGAATGAGGGGGGATTTGATAGCTGCTTTCAACTATCTGAAAGGGGGTTCCAAAGAGGATGGATCTAGACTGTTCTCAGTGGTAGCAGATGACAGAACAAGGAGTAATGGTCTCAAGTTGCAGTGGGGGAGGTTTAGGTTGGATATTAGGAAAAACTTTTTCACTAGGAGGGTGGTGAAGCACTGGAATGGGTTACCTAGGGAGGTGGTGGAATCTCCTTCCTTAGAAGTTTTTAAGGTCAGGCTTGAGAAAGCCCTGGCTGGGATGATTTAGTTGGGGATTGGTCCTGGTTTGAGCAGGGGGTTGGACGAGATGACCTCCTGAGGTCCCTTCCAACCTTGATATTCTATGATTCTGTGAGTGGGCCTGTGAAGGGTGGAAATGTGATAAATAAATGCAGTCCAACTGGGAGTGGCGTGACTGATGGGCCTCCACCCGGACAAAGATGAACATCGAGATGTTGTCCGGGTGGTAGTCGCACCAGACGTCCACCAGGGAGTGATGTTTGACTATCTCCCGGCGCATGTCCGCGGCGGCCGGGCACTGCTTGGTCCCTGAGCGGTCCGCTCCTTGAGGGTGGTGTTAAAGTCCCCACCCAGGACCAGGGACTCGCAAGGATCCAAGGAGTTGAGGAAGGTGGACGCCTGCTGATCGAATCGTAGCCGCTCCGGGCCCGATGTCAGGGCAGAGACATTAACGAGGTTGACCCAATCCCCTCTCCCAGCTTGGAACCCCTCCCACACCCAAACTCCCTCATGGAGCCTGAACCCCACACCGCCTCCCATGCCCCAACCCTCTGCCCCAGCCCTGAGCCCCCTCCCACACCCCAAACCCTTCATCCCCAGCTCCACCCCAGAGCCTGCACCCCCAGCCGGAGGCCCCCTTCCCACACCCTCACCCTCCATGAGCCCCTCCATGCGGACCCAGAGGTGTAGCAGGCAGCCCGGCACAGCCTCGGGGACCCTCAGCACCTTGGGCCATAGGTTGGGGGAGAACAGGCTGCAGCTCACTGCAAGCTGTCTTTGGTGGCCGGATCCGTATGGGTCTCCTGCAGGAAAACTATAGAGTACCCCCCTTCCCAAAGGAAGAAGAGCACCTGGCACCTGCAGAAACCCATCCTACAGCTCCGGGTGTTCAACGTTGCAAAGATGATGGGTGCCATGAGGAGGGCTGGGGGGGATCCTTGCCGGCAGGGATGCTCACGGCCCCTATTGGGCCACGCAGCAAACTGTGACCTACCCTGTAGGTGAGCAAGGAGTCATGGAAGCCGTGGACCCGCTGGTAGGCTGCGGCAGCCTGCTTCCCGGTCCTTTTACCCTCCCGCATGAGGGCCCTCGCGGCCCGGAGGATTTGATGAAAATCCCCCCATTGCTGGAGAGTGAGCTGCACCTTATTGTGGGAGCTACCGACATCTTCGAGAAACTCCCGCAGCTCTTCTCGCAGCGTATGCGGGGGGGTGTCACTGGCCCCCGGCTGTCCTCTGGCTCTATGGCGGTTGTGAAAGCCATGGCATCAGGAGGTGGACAATCTCCAGTGCGGCCCCCGCCTGGGAAAAAGGTTGGTTGCCCTGCACCAAGGGATACCCCTGGTGACTCAGGTCCTGGCCGCGTGGCACTGGCCATCGCCTCAATAGGCTCAGTGGCTGTCAGCGCAGTGCCATCTGCACCCAGGCAGATGGGAGAGTCCAGGGGACCCTCGGAGGCGGGAGCGGAAGCAGCAGTTAGGGGGAGGGAGCATGGGGAAAGGGGGGCCAGGGTGAGGTCACCCAGATCGAGGTCCGCTGGCAGAGAGTCATCCTCCCCCTGGGTAACCGGGGACAGACCCAGGGCCTCGATCTCCTCAAAGATGGAGGGGAGATCACCTCCCACCACCCCGGATCCTCCCCGCCACTGCCCGAGGCGACGGTCACCTCGGGCTCGCTGGGGCCTTAGGTTGCAAGGGGGCAGGAGGGGCTCCATTGGGGGCCTCTGCGAGAAGGGATTCCAGTGGAGGAGCGGTGCTAGCCTCTGGTGCTGCCATGTCTTCCCCAGCCAGCACCGGTGAATGGAATCCTCTCTGGGGCAAAGCAGAAGGCTCGGTGTTGGCAGCCCCTTCCTAGTCTTCCGGGGGACCTCCACATCCGACAGCAGGAGCGGAGCTCAAGCCTACCACTTGCCTCGCTTCCCCTGTACTAGGCGCCCGCAAAGCTGGTGGAAGAAGCAGTGGGGAGGGACCCTGTGGCCGGTGGGGGGCAGCCCCTCCCACAGAGGGCCTGGTCTTTTTGGCAGGGCCCTTCCCCTTCTCTCTGCCCTGGCCTTTCCCGCCTGCTGCGGGGGGGGGGGGGCTCCCCCAGAATCGGAGGAGGCAAGGGATGTGGCAGCAGCGGAGTTCACCCCATTGCCCGCCGCTGCTGGTGCCCCAGCGGGGGTGATAGCAGGTGGTTCGGTAGCGGCGGTTGAGGGAGAGGCTAGGGAGGGTTATGGGGGGGGCAGGTGAGGGAGGGCCGGCGGGGTCCACCCGAGGGGTCCCACCCACCATGTCCCCCACCATAATGAGTGGGGAGGGAGGGGAAAACACCAGAGAGAGGAGGGGAAAGGGGAGGCAGGTCAACCACTCCTCCCCGCTAGGCTGCAGGCAGGGGAGGAGGGCGCAAAAAGGGGACGGCTGGATTCAGGGGCTATTAGTGACTTGCTGGGGGGTGGAGGGCAGGGGAAGTCAGCAACTCAGGGTGGGATTCTGGCTCCTCTAGCTGCATTAGGGGAGTGGGGGATATAACAGCATGGGGGGGTGCAGTGAAACAGGGGCAAACTCAAAGAAGGGAGGGGCACAAGCGCATGGGAAGGGGCATGGGTGCACAAGGGGAGGGGCTAATCAGGGCAAGGGGGGCCACAGGGGGAGGGGAAGAACCAGGCTGGGAGTTGGGCAGAGGAACCAAGGGGCTAGCTTTAGGGCTGGGGAGGGACAAACAAACAAAAACTGGAGAGGGAAAGGGCGGGGCAGGCAAACAAACTGGAGCTAGCAAGGGGCTGGAGCAAAAAGGTGGGGGGGGAAGCAAGGACTGCAAGGGGAGAGGGGGAAGACTGCTGTAGTGGTGGTGGAGGAACAGTCCAAGGGGGGGCACATGCGCCCACGTGTGCTTGCAAAAGAAGAGTCAGTTTGGACTGGCTGCTGCTTCAGGCCCAAATGGTGGTAAAAGGGGGTGGCAATCCAAGGGAACAGCTAAGTCCTCGAGGCAGGAGCTGAGGCAGATGGTAAGCAGCCAGTGGGGGTGGTGGAGGGGGAAACGGTAGTGGGGGGGGGGACACAGATGGGTCAGGCTCCCCACCACACCCGCTATGTACCCACAAACACTCAAAGTCCCCACCACAAGAACACAGTTTGAAAGTTACTCTGTCCTAGAGGCCCCCTCCATGGTGGTCTGCAGAGTCTTCTGCGCGCTCCCCCCAGGGGCAAATGGTCCTCTTCATCCTCCTGCATGAGGTCCAGCAGCTCCTGGGCTGTAAACACTGCAGCAGCAGCTCCAGCAACTCCAGGTGGCAGTCTGGCAGCCAGGCAAGCAGGAAGGACCCCTCTCAGGTGATGGTGGTGTCCACAGCAGCAGCTGGGGCTGGAGCAGGGGTCCCTCACTCCCCTCCTCCGGGGAGCAGGTCAGCAGTCCCCCCAAGGGGCTGCAGCAGGAGCAGCAGTAACCAAGGGTTGGGGAGGGTCCACCAGCCGGCCAGCAACCAGGTAGCACAGAAGGGGGGGGAGGGGTGTCTGGCCCAGCCAGGGGAGCAGCTGGAGTAGCAGCAACCCCCTATCTCCTTCCTCCCCCCAGGCCAGAGGGCTACAGGAGAGTGAATGAAGGGAGAGATATTAACCCCAGGTGAAGCAGGTCCCTTTTCCCTGGGTAAGGTAACAGGGGCAGTCCCAGAACAATCAGGAACTTGCTGGAACCTATTAAGGCAGGCAGACTAATTAGGACACCTGGAGCCAAATAAGAAGCAACTAGAATCAATTAAGACAGGCTGGCTAATCAGGGCACCTGGTTTAAAAAGGACCTCACTTCAGTTAGTGAGGGGCTTGTGAGGAGTTGGGAGTGAGTGAGAGAGAGGTGCCCAAGGAGCTGAGAATGGGAAGGTGTATTGCTGGAGGAGTGAGGAGTACGAGCATTATCAGGAGGAAGGTCCTGTGGTGAGGATAAAGAAGGTGTTGGGAGGAGGCCATGGGGAAGTAGCCCAGGGAGTTGTAGCTGTTGCGTAGCTGTTGCACAGCTGTTACAGGAGACACCATAGACAGCTGCAATGCACAGGGCCCTGGGCTGGAACCCAGAGTAGAGGGTGGGCCTGGGTTCCCCCAACTCCCTATTTGACACAAGAGGAGTAGATCTGGACCATGAGTCCCACCAGAGGGGAAGGTCTCTAGCCTGTTCCCCAACCCACTAGGTGGGTCAGCAGAGACTGAGGAGATTGTTCTCCTCCCTTTCCCCATGCTGGCCAGTGATAAGGTTAGCTGAGTGAACAGCAGGCTTGTGCCACTAACAAAAGGAGCCAAACTGAGGACTGCTGTGAACCTCTGAGGCAAGCAAATCCGCCAATAAGCCCAGGCTTCACCAAGGCAGAGGAGGAACTTTGTCAAAATACATAAAATATAGTGTATGAATTACACTTATTTTATATATCACACACATCTAATTTATGATTTTATAAAATACAAAAATACATTTTTGATTTGACCTCTTCCCTTTAACTGGAAGAACCTTAAGATGCTCAGATATATGTGAACATTGTGATATGTTCTTACTAGTCATTATATTCCATTATATTTTATATTTATTTTTTGTTGCCCATATTGAAAGAGATGCCAAAAGCAAGCAAACATCACATATTTTGAAAAGTAAATCAGATTTTTAAACTTCCTTGGGCTGAATTCATTAGAACGGCAACACATCTGGGCATGTTTGATTTTTCCAAAATTGGTGACTTTGAACCTGACAGCATCTTGTTGAGCTTTGCCAGTCACTTCCTGTGGATGAACAGGAGAGGGTGCTGTTCCTCTTCCTGGAGAATGACCCAGGGTGCCTGGGCTCAGCCTTGCCTGTGGTCTGTCAGTAACTGAGGAGGCAGCCTGTGACTTCTTGAAGCAGATGTGATTCCGTCTTGACTGCAGCCAGTTGGAAAATGGAGGGGGAAAATGTGCATTTCCGTGCTTTTCGGTGGAATTTTCCAACCAGCTCAGCCATGGCAGCAGGTGAGACTTGCACATGCCAGACAGTCTTGTTTTCACAGGATGCTGTGTGTTTCCACCTTCTCTTGCTGCCTTTCATCCTCCCCAAATCTCCATGGCAATTATTATAGGGCTGCAGTAGGACCAACAGGGGCCTGCTGTGCTATGCGCTTGCACGGATACATGCTCCCAGCCCCTAAGGGCTTACAATCTGCATGGACGAAGTGGGAGAAAGCTGCTTACCCCATTTTAGCAGCGAGGAGCTGATGCTTGGAGAGATTAAGTAACTTGCAGAGGTCACACACTGCCTCTGTGGCAGAGCAGGGAATGAACCCTGGGTCTCCTGAGTGCTAAGCATAGGGCTAGCCAGCCTAGGCACCTGCAGGCTTCTCTTTGAGGCTCTCCAGGTCTCTGTCTCTCTCGTGCTCCCTATTTCTGCCCCTTTCTGTTTCACTCAGAGGCCTGGGACCTTGTTCTCCAGACTACTGGTGAAGTCAGTGGAAGTTACCTGTATCCTGACAAGGGAGAATCTGGTCCCAGGGTGTGTATTTCTTTCATCCATTCTTCCTCTTTGTCTCCTGCTATCTCTACACTGCAGCTGCAGTGAGCCTCCCAGCCTGGGTAGGCAGATTCATAGCAGGGCTAAACACAGCTGTGTGCTGTTCTGGCTTGGGTGGAGACATAGCTACTGTGCTCAGACCAGGGACCGGGTGGGATCTGAGCTGCCACCAAAGTTCAGGTAGCCACAAGGTTATTTTTAGCACGCTAACTCAAGCCCAGCTAGCATGAGTCTGTCTTCCCTGGGCTGGGAGGCTTGCTGCCAGCTGCAATGTAGGCAAACCCTGTCTGTCTGTGTCTGCACCTGTCTGTCTCTCCATTGCCTTTCCTGTCCCTCATGTGCCCCTTTCCTTTTCTCCAGCAGGCTGTGCCCTGTTGGGAGGCCAGGTGTTACAGAAGGTTTGACCCAGCTCTGTCCAGATCTTGAAATCAAGAACCCCAGCTCAGGATGCTCTGCCACTGCCCTGCCCTGCCCTGTGCCCTTGGCCAGATCCCTTCACCACTAGGTGTGTCCTGAGTTATAGAACAGGGATACTTCCACTTCTGTGTGCAACACAGGAGGAGAAGCACTAGCCAGTCTGTGTGAGAGGAAGCCCGCTTCGCCATGTGACAGTCTAGAATTTCAGCTCTAGTTTCTACAAACAACCTTACCGCTACCCCCTCCAGCCTGACCTCCCTACACCTACTCCCAGAGACACCCATCCAGCCACACACCAGGCCTTTCACCATATTTCTATTAGCCTCATACCCCCAACAGAACATCTCAGAAGGCACTCTGAAATTTCCCAGAAGCCCCTGCTTCAGGGAGTTGTGCCTGGTACTACTGGATTGGTACCGAGAATGCAATGCAGCCACAAGGTAGTCGGCATGGACACAGCGTAAAACTGCACCTGCAACAGCAATGCTGGTATGGACATACTGCTCCAGGGGTGCTTCTGCCAGGGCTGACCCACCAGTTCAGTTACTAATGGCTCAGCTCTCTGGTGTGGATGTTGCATGGTAGTAACAGCACTCAGCTCTCACTGAAATCCAGGGCACTCAGCACTTTTCAGGATAAGGCTCATTGTTTCACAGCCTTTGGGCCAGCCCCCAGTTAACTCACCTGCATGGCTGTGCACAACCCTTGATCCAGGCCAAAGGGGGTCTTGTACAAGTCTGAGCACGGGTCTCTGGGGGAAGGGAATAAGATGAGCTCCCGTGACTCCAGGGAGACGCAGCAGCTGAGTCTGCTGGAGTTTGAGATCTGAGGCAAGACCTGGTTTCGTGATGCTGGGGAGGGCAGTTGGTCTGGGAGGAGCTTGGAAGAACGGGGCTGCTCAATACTATGGAAGGAAAATGGAACAGGTGAAGTTTAAATCTCTTCTGGCATCTGCAGGTTAATTAATGCTTCTCCTGGAGAGGGTCAAACTGCAGCCTGGACAGCAACTGGCATTCAGCTCAGAGAAGGCTGCTGGCACAAAGCACACCACTGACATGGGCCTCAGCTTTTAGGAGAACTGGGTTTAAACCCTGTTTTCCTCTTATGTGTAAGTGACAGGTAGGTACAGCTCCCTAACCATCTGGGAGGCAGGTACTGTCCCATCCCCCCATGTTAGAGATGGGGAAACAGGCACAGAGAGGGGACAAGGTCACAGAATGAGTCAGTGGGAGAACTGGGAATAAAGTTGTCTGCTTTAACCACTAAACCATACTGGTCACCGGGGAGGCAGGATGAGGACCATGACCTTGTCTCTTGCCTGTTTCAGCAATTTCCAAATCGCCAGGGCTGCTAAAGCCACTGATGCTGGTTCCATGGAAATAAGTTTATATTTTAAATTGCTACATACAGTAACAGGAGGCTGGCTTTGAAAAAAAAATCAAATCCCAAGAAGTACAGCAACTAGGTTACTCCAGCTGGGGTTGATCCCCAGCATAGAAGCTCCAAGGGCTGGGGGATAGGGTACGGAGCTGGACAAGCCATTTAACATCTTGTGGCCTCAGTGTGAAAGATCCTGCAGAAGTGTGAACTGGGATAGCTTCAATGCATTTCATGGGTTAAGGCCCGCAGTCTCCAGCTGAAAGAGGCCTCTGGGGAGGTGGAATGTAAATGTGGGGTTGGGAGGTGCCATAGGACCATAGCTTTATATCTTACCAGAAGAAGAATGGGGATCCTTCTAGACCACCTGATTCTCTCCCCAGGACTCCCTGGAGGTAGTTGTGAAGGAGGTGTAAACAGATTACTCTCTCCACCAGGAAATCTGCTCATCAGCCCAGGACTCTGCAGCTCCATGATCTTCTTCTTCTTCCTATACCACTTCAGCTGAGCATATGGTTTTGGTAGCAGCTTATCACAGAGCATCCATCTCGGTTTTCAATGCACAAACCCAGCCAAGCTGTACATGCTTCTTTGTTTGTTTGTTTCAATTTCATTTTCCACAGGCAGCAGGGAGAAGATGATTCCACAGTGACCACAGGGATGAAACCTAACCACCCCAGCCATGCTGCATGCAGGATGGGGCCAGCCAAGACAGCTGCAGTGGCAAGAGGCAGCAGCCATAACAAAAAGACTGTTTGTTTACCCTGGGCCACTAGCACACTCGCAGAGGAGACCAGGGGCACGTGCCAAGCCACAGTGTCTGGCAAATAAACCACTAGAGTAAAGAGCACACAGGAATTGGAATCTGTCTTCTACAGAGCAAGGCAGTCGGTGCATGAGCGAGGCTGCGTCTCAGAGGAGAGACAGCTCCTGGCATTGGAACAGAGGTGTGTCAGAGTCCCTGGTCTAAAGGCTGCTTCTGTTTGGGTTTCCACATGCTGGGCTGGAGTCAGGGCTCACTTACACCAGCAGGACCCAGCTGACTCTCTGGTGGTGCTGCCCTGGGGGTGGTGATTAGAATCAGGCCCACGGGCTCCCATGATTTACGAGGGTGCGTTTCCCCTCTGTGATGCTATCCAGACCCACTGGCGGACCCATGGGGGTAAACCCAGCGGTGAATGGCTGAAGGGGCCCAGTTTTCAAATGTGGGTGGTAAAGGAGGACCTAGGAGTCCTGCCTTTGGGTGCTTAGCCCATCGTGTAGGCTAGTGCTACTCAGTGGGTGTAGGGTGTGTCTATACTGCTAGCTGTTTGTGAGTGGAGCATGTGAAGACACCGTACCCCCACAGTCCACTTGCACAGCCTTAAATGCATGCCCAGGGTAGTAGATTCCAAGGTGGAGAGTTCATCTGGCACAAGTGGGCAGATGCATGGCTTGAGCAGTGACCTGCCCCTTGTTGTCCATGTTGAAGTGTGGTGATAGCAAAAGCACAGGTACTTGGGCTCAAGCATAGATAGTCCTCCACAGCTTTTCCGACAATTCCCTGTCCCTGTATCTTCTGGGGCTTCTCCATACAAACTTCCCATGTGCCCTCTATGTGCTGGCAGCTACCTTGGCATTTAACCCTTTATTTCCCACACACTCCACTCTGTTGTCATTCTCTGACATGCATGCTGCTAGTGGGCCAGAGTAGCAGTGGGTGAACCTCTGGCAGGAGTACGCGCAGGGGCAGGATTTTCCCGAGAGCCCAGAAAGGCTGGGAGGTGGTGGGCATGCGGCGGATTGAGCACCTCAGACAGTTGGACTGCAAAGCCATGCATACAAACCACAAATCTGGCAGTGAGCCCTCTCTGTGATCCTGCTACGTGGAACTTGAGCAGGCACTTGGCACTACCCAAGCCCAGAGCCCACCATCACCCAGGGTGTCAGCCTGAACCTGACCTGTCTGATGATCAGGTCCAGCGAGTGACACCATGGTGGAGTCCCAGAAACAGGGTCAGACCATGGACCTGGAAGCTCAGGGTCAGCCTATTCATCTGGCTGGGTTAGTGGGTGTCCTGGGGCTATTTTCCAAGGATCTGCTTGGGGATGAAGCTTGGAGAGATTCCTGGCCAGGGATCTGATCCCAGCCTGGTAGGTGCCACCCACTGTGTCTGTCATTGTATTGGGGGGAACTGGATCTGTAAAATGGAGGGATTTCCAGATTATGGCCAATGGAATTATTGTCATGGAGGACATGCCATGTGTTGTGGGTGATTAGCTTTGATTTAAGGTGGAAGCCACATCATTCTCTTGGCCTGTCCTTCTTCCCTCCCTGCCCTGGATCACATGTGATCCAGAACAGGTGTTGAGCAGAGACAGAAAGAGAGAGACCTAGTACCCGTTCCTTAAAATGCCCTTTGCTCTTTGAAAAAGAATAACTGGCTCCCAAGCTGGCTGAATCCTCAGGAGGTAAATCCCCTAAATCTCCCCTTGGCCTTTTGGTCTGGTTGAGAACAGATGGACTGAAGATCCCAAATGCTGGACTTGGCCATCTTATGTGTCCAGTGAGTCCCTAATGGGGACCCCTGTGCCAATTATAACAACACTGGGCATATAGTGCCCTCTGCCAATGAGTTGCTAAAGGCCGGGCATTGAGTTAGGGGCCCATATCTCCGGGTTGGAGACACGTCTGCTCTCCTTGTTTAACCAAATTCCCCTCTGACCCTTTCCAGGGAGGGGCAGGCCAGTGAGGCCAGGGTTAGTGCTGGGAGTCAATTGAGGCGACAATGTGAGAATTCCAGGATTCATTGACTCTGAAGGCTGAATTACGCTCGAGCTCCAGGTCAAGGCCCCAATGCCCCTGAAGGTCAGGGTTGCCTCTGTGTCCTGGTGCCAGGTGGGGGATGGGATGAAGTGCCCACGATTATGCAGCAAAGAGGCATGCTGATCTCTGGGTGCTCTGCTGTGCACCAGAGCCCCTGGCTGTGATCGTTCGTGCCCCAGACCGGCGCGAGAGCATTGGTAGACCCCTGGAAGGCTAAACATTTCTCTAGGGGTCCAAGTCCATGATAACTCTGCCAGTGAGGCCAGGCATGAGAGCAATGGGGAAGTGGCTGGTAATATGCAGAATGGCCCAGTGGGTCTGTGAGGGGGTATATCTGAGGTAGGATGCATGGAGATAGGTCTGGAGAGATCTCCCCGCTACCCTCCACAGGGACTTGGGTGTGAGAAAGTAACAGCAAGGGAATAGGCTACCCCTGCGCTCACTTGGGATCCTCTTGGAAGGCCAGCTCCTCTCCCAGCTCACTCCTTTCCCCGAGGGTGCAGTCACATAAGGGGCAGGAGACTGAAGTGGCTTCAATGCTGTGGGCTGCTGCTGTTGGTTACATCCTCCCCTGTCTTTGTGCAGACTGGGCCTTCCTGAGGACACCCCCTCCTCTCTCCCAGCCCCTTCCCAGGTTGGCTCTCTTGGCCTGGGGCGTTGCTGTCATCTGCAAATATGATACTGGTTGAATTTGTACCACCTGGCAAAGAAAGATGAGTGGGCGGCTGCCATGCATGGGGCAGGGAGAGGCTTGAAGTGCAGGGTAACTGGTGGAAGAAGCCTCTAGGAACTCCTGGAGAGCCCTGGACTGCGCTACAACCAACATGGTGCCTCACTGCTTGTTGACTAAAATGCTTCACTGCTGGGGCAGGGGGGGTGCCACAGCCCCTCTGGAAATGCCCCATGAATGAGAACCACTAGGCTGCTACACAGCTCCTGCTACACCTCTTCATAGGCTGGCCCCTGATGGGATCACATGCCTTGCCTCTGTACGATGCACAGCAATAACAAGGCACCCCCTGCCACCTCCTCACCACCCCTGCCAGCCCTGGAGCACTGTCACCCTGACCCGTGCACCAAATTCACCTGGCTGGGGAACTCGATAGGCATTGCTGGGACGATGCCAGGGCTGAATTCATCCCAGGCCAGGGAGAATGTACTGCGTGGAACCCAGTCGCTGCTTGGCACACAGCAGAGGTCTCACAAATGCCCATCTATGTGCAAATCCCCAGCATGTCGGTTCATCTACCCATAGTGCTTGACAGCTGGCCCAGCTGATCCTGGCAGTCTACTTACAAATTGGTATTAGTGGTACTAATAAAGTGGTTAATGTTGTGACTAGAAACCCACCTTATTTCTAGTCACCAGGGATTCCTGCAGAAGTACAACAGACCATTGGAACTCTCCCCTTCAAGGCTGTGTCCTACTTGCCTTGAAGACAGATGAAGCACTTCATGCATTCTATGCATTAAAAGATTCTAGGGCACTGTTGAAATCCCTAGGCCCATGTATACGCCTAACAAAACAAAGATCAGTCACCAGTCAGTTAAGGGCTTAATTGCCAGGGAAGCTATTTCTTGTCTCTATCAGGCTGCTATTATTATTGGATGTATTATCTGTATTACCACAGTGCCTAGGAGCCCCAGCTATGGAGCAGGACCCCACTGTATCAGGCACTGTACAAACCCAGAACTGAAAGATGGTCCTTGCCTCAAGAAGCTCAGAATCTTGCCAAGCTGGAGCATCAGCTGGTATCACCAATTCAGCCCTGTCCCTACAATGCACATCTCCTGAGGGTCATAGAGTCATAGATTATAAGGCCAGAAGGAACTACTATGATCATACAAGGGCCCTCCTGTACAACACAGGCCACAGAGCTTCCCTGAATTAATTAATTCCCAGCACATCTGTTAGAAAAACACCCAATCTTGATTTTAAAATTGCCAGTGATAGAGAATCCACCACAACCCTAGGTAAATTGTTTTAATGATTAATTACGCTCACTGTGAAAAATGGGCACCTTATTTGTGGTATCTTCCTATCTTCCACCAGGCGCCATCTGCCATAAGTAGCATCTTCTGCATGCCACCTCCCAGTGCTGGACTGGTGGCTTGGACAAAGGGGGCTGTAGCGAGGTAACGCTGGGTGCACCATCACAGGAATGGCTTCTGGTTTGCACAGATGTGATTGTAGTAGGATGAAAAGTGCTGTGATGCTTCCCTGACAGTCAGCAGGTATCTCTGTATAATAGATGACTCCACAGCTTGGAACAGCTCTACAGACAAGCCAGCCTGCCTTATTTTACTTTGTAAATTAACAGCCAGAAACTTCCTCACCTCGGTCCCTGGCCAGCTGCCATTGCATGTGGAGGCTGAGACAAGCTATGCCATACTTTAATTACACTGATTAATTTCAGAATACCAGCTTCAGCATCACATCAGGCAAAGTGGAGGAGGTCACGGGAACTGGTAACACAAATGAATTGTTGTACTGTCCTCTCACCTCATCTGCTGCCAGGGCACCCGCCCCTGCTGATCTGGCCCCATGCTCATTAGCTCTCTGGTGTCATCTCAGCTGATCAGATGCTTTTGGTGTGCAGCACTTTGCTGGGACCCTGGTGCTGGGACAGGACTGGATTCAAGTCAGAACATGAAGGGGGAGGTGCTGGGGGAAGTGAGGGGCTGTGATCCATGAAACCAAGGCCCAGATCCACCGAGGTATTTAGGCTCTAAACCTTGTTTGTGGAGTTGGGTCAGAAAGTCTAACAGTACCCTGTCCTTCCATAGGAGGATCTCAAAGCACACCCTGACCATTAGTCCTCATGACCACTCTGGGAAACTGAGGCACTGAGGGGCAACATGACCTGCCTGTGGTCACACAGTAAGTCAATGCCACAGCTGGGCAACTGTCACTCAGATCTCCTGATTGCCTGTTCTGTACTTGCAACACCCTTTTGATGGGCAAGCAGAGGCTGTGGGTGCTGGGGCATGCTGGGCTCAGTGGCATTGCAGGAACAGGTCTTTGCCATGGGGTGGGAGGGGGCTCATTACAAGCCACAGTCACAGGCAGAGAGCTGCATTGCAGCAACAGGCAGGAGACAGGTGGATTACTGAGGGGGAAACTTGGGATGCTGGGGTTCAAGGGCTCCCCACAAACTTCCTTGGTGACTTCAGGTAAGCTGCTTAGCCTGTCTGCGCCTCAGTTCCCCAGCTGTACAATGGGATAGCAGCTTTGCCCTACCTCCTAGGGGTGTTTGAGGATAAACGCATTAAGGATAGTGAGGGGCTCAGATGCTTTGGCTGTGCAGGCCAGAGACATAGCGTAAGAACATAAGAATGGCTATACTGGGTCAGACCAAAGGTCCATCTAGCCCAGAATCCTGTCTTCTGACAGTGGCCAATGCCAGGTGCCCCGGAGGAAGTGAACAAGTAATCATCAAGTGATCCATTCCCTGTTGCCCATTCCCAGCTTCTGGCAAACAGAAGCTAGGACACCATCCCTGCCCATCCTGACTAATAGCCATTGATGGACCTATCCTCCATTAATTTATCTCGTTCTTTTATGAACCCTGTCATAGTCTTGGCCTTCACAACATCCTCTGGCAAGGAGTTCCACATTGTGCATTGTGTGAAGAAATATTTCCTTTTGTTTGTTTTAAATCTGCTGCCTATTAATTTCATTTGATGACCCCTAGTTCTTGTGTTATGAGAAGGAGAGAGGGAGGTTAATGGCCATTTGGGATCCCTGCATAAGAGACACTCATGCAGTGTAATATCTTGTTCCCCATCTTGTGGTCCCGGGGGGATTTCCCACCTGACCCATTGGAGATGGTGAGTAACAACAGTACAAAACTCTGGCAGCAGCACAGGGGTGATGCTGTCCTCTTACTGAATTCACCAGGGACATGTAGGGCTAGATCATGCCTTTAGCCCAGCCCTAGCCAAGGAGTGACATGCCCTGTGTTGCCTCAAAAGTAGCTCTAGAGGACAGTGTTCTTCACAGATGCCCCTTGGTGAAAGGATCCATGGCCTGCTACTGTTTTGCTCTGGGAGGTGGAGGGACAGTACTGTGCTCACAATGGCAGATTAGGGGGGGCCTGGAAAAATTGGGGGGGCCTGGAAAAATGGGGGGGGGCTGGAATTGGAGGGGCCTGGAAAAATGGGAGCCCTCACACCCAACCCACTCTGCCTGCCCGATGCTCCTGCCCGGGAGTAGGTCAAGCCCTGTGCGCGACTCCACTCCTCGGCAGGAGCGCAGGGGGATTGCAGGCGGAAGGGGTAGGGAGGGCCCGCACTTGCTTGGGTGCAGGGCCCCCATAAAAGCTTAATCCATCTCTGTGTGCTCCAAGACAGGGCCCCCAGCACACTGGTCTTCCCAGCTCAGCAGCACTAGCCAAGGGGAGTGGAGAGGGACCCATGATTTCATATATGCCCCCCACTGCCTACACACCTGCTTTGGGAGGGGATGGGCCTTCTGCCAAGGTGAAAGCAGCCCACATGTGGGGGCAGGGGAGAGCTTCTTATTTCTTCTTACTCCCTAGCACTATCATGCAATCGGAGTCCCTAAATAACTACAGCAAAACTGGTTTGTTAAGCAGTCCCAGCGCTACTGGGAGGGCAAAGGGGGTGTCTGACCTCCCCAGATGTTTGTCAAGGGGCCCAAGTTATTGTCAGAAAGGCCAAAATAAGTACAGATTTATCCTGTATTAAGAGCAAATTAGAGAATCATCATCCTTTCTAGAAATGATAAATCTCAGGAAACTACTGACCCAGAAGCCAAATGTTACCTATTTAAATGCTTAAACTCCAGGATTTTCCAGGAGTCTAAGTAGCCCCTGGACTCCTGGAAGATTGTTTGTTTTTCAAATAGCCACATCCAGGGCCCCCAAAATACCCACGTCCCCTCCAATAATGGGACCCTAGAACTGGTCCTGTTGTTCAGGGCTCCCCGCTGCATGGCACTTCCCTTGTTTGACAGAAAAATGGCTGAAGCAGTTCTGAAGGGATAGAACAATGCTACTTAGGGTTGCCGGGTGTCAGTTTTCTACCGGAACGCCCGGTCGAAAAGGGACCCTGGTGGTTTCGGTCAGCACTGCTGACTGGGCTGTTAAAAGTCTGGTCAGCAGTGCTGTGGGTCTCAGGCAGGCTAGTCCCTACCTGTCCTGGCTCCGCGCTGCAGCCCAGAAGTGGCCAGCATGTCCAGCTCCTAGATGGGGGGTGTAACGTTCCCCTCTAGTGTTATCTGGATCGGTGACCTGCTAGGTCACTCCAATCCTTGACTCTGGGAGCCAGCCTTACCCTGCTGTGCTGTGAGAACCCCCACTCCTAGGCTGTTTACGTACAATCTCTGGCATGTAAGCTGCTCCTTGGATTGTGCAACCAAATGACACTAGCCAATATCTCCGGTCCCAGACACAACCCTAGGAACCTCCATCTTTCGGTGTCCACTTATGCCCGCTGGACGCTGCAAGCTTATATGACTTTGTCAATTTAACAAAGAAATTGATATGTACCAGGCTTGTTATCCCAAGGGGAGTCTCTGACATGCTTCAAACCAAACACACTGCTTCAGGGAGAATAAACAAATTTATTAATTACAAAGATAGATTTTAAGTGATTATAAATCAAAGCATAACAAGTCAGATTTGGTCAAATGAAATAAAAGCAAAACACATTCTAAGCTGATCTTAGAAAGCCCTTACAAACTTAGATTCTTCTACCACAAGCTGGCTGGTTGCCCTTTAGCCAGGCTCTCCCCTTTGATCAGCGCTTCATTTGCTTGGTGGTGATGTCTGTAAATGGAGGTGGAAGAGAGAGGAAGAGCATGGCAAACATCTTTTCCTCCTGGCTTTGCTCCCCCCGCTTTCAGAGTCAGGTGAGCATTACCTCATCGCAGCCCCAAACTGACAATAGGAAGGGGGGTGACTCACTCGAGAGTCCAACAGATCCTTTGTTGTTGCCTAGGCCAGTGCCCTTTGTTCCTGTGAGGTCGGGCTGGGTTTGTCCCATACCTGCCCTGATGAGGTGTGAACTCTCTGCTCTTGGAGAGTTTTTTCCTGGACTTGCTTTAAGCCATGAGGGCACGTTTTCAGCCTCATAACTATATACATGAAATTACAACCTATAACATTACTATAACATTACTGTAACAATGATTACTACAACATTACCATAACAACAATGCTCAGTACATCATGAGCATTCCGAAGACACCCGACACGACAAACTAGATACCACACAATCATATTATAAGGATGATCATGGGGGTGTAGGGTGTTCCCACGAGGTACAGAATGGCATAGAAGGGCCAGGGGGACCATGGCCAATGGGAGCTGGGGAAGCAGTGCCTGCAGGTGAGAGCAGCGTGCAGAGTCTCTTGTCCCCCACACCTAGGAGCTGAACCTGCTGGCTGCTTCCGGGGCAGAGCGCAGAGTCAGGACAGGCAGGGAGCCTGACTTAGCCCTGCTGTGCCACTGACTGGGAGCCACCCGAGGTAAGCCTGTGCTCCAACCCTGAGCTCCAATCCCCTGTCCCAGCCCTGAACCCCCCATACACAAAGCCCCCTCCTGCACCCCAAACCCCTCTTCCCCAACCCTACCCCAGAGCCCACACCCCCAGCCCAGAGCCTGTACCCGCTCCTGCACCCCAACCCCCTGCCTCAACCTGCAGCCCCCTCCTGCACTCTGAATCCCTCAGCCAGCCCTCTCCTGCACCCCAAGTCCCTCATCCCCAGCCCCACCCCAGAGCCTGCACCCTCAGCCGGAGCCCTCACCCCCTCCCACACCCCAACTCCCTGCCCCAAGCCAGAGCCCACTCTCACACCCTGAACCCCTGATTTCTGGCCCCACCCCAGAGCCTGCACCCCCAGTTAGAGCCCTTACCCCCTCCCACACCCCAAACCCCTGCCCAAGCCCAGTGAAAGTGCGTGGGGGGGGGAGAGAGCCAGCCTCTGAGGGAGGAGGAATGTGGGGAGTGGGGCCTTAGGGCAGGGGTGGGGCAGGGACAGGGCTAGGGTGTTCAGTTTGGTGTGATTAGAAAGTTGGCAACCCTAGTGCTGCTAGGAAGTTTAGGGAGCCCAAAGCACAATCATCAGCCCAGCCAATGAACTACGCTCAGCTCCTGAGTGGCTGCCGCATGGGAAGGAAGGGGCAGGCTAATGATTTCATGAACAAATCTCCCCCGTCTCTGCTCTGCTTGAACAAGTTCATATTTGGAACATTGCAGGATCATGGAGCAGTGTCCACCCAGCAGTCACCTTGAATCTGAGTAAATGGAGATGCTGGCTCTCTAAAACCTTTGATAAAAGAAGCAGCAAGGTTACACCTGGGCCAGCTGATGAGGGTGGGGTGCGGTAGGGGGTGGCAAAGGGGTCAATTGCCTAGGGGCCAGCCATTTAAATCACCGGCCTTTAAATCACCGCTGGAGCCCTGCCACTGCCACCCCAGGGCTCCGGCAGTGGGGCTCGGGTGGGGATTTAAAGGGCTTGGGGCTCCGGGTGCTGCAGGGAGCCCCGGGTCCTTTACATCACTGACCTGGGGAAGCCGGTCTGGTCCGGCACAGCGTACAGGCTCTTGCCGGTATGCCGTACTTGACTGTACCAGCTTACTTTCACCTCTGACTAGGTCTCTGGTATTGTTGGATGTTCATAGAGTCCAGGGACAGAAGGGATTATTGTGATCATCTAGTCTGACCTCCTGCATAACACAGGCCAGACCTGCCCCACAATAATTCCTAGGGCAGAGCTGTTGGGAAAAACATCCCAACTTCATTTAAAAATGGCCAGTGCTGGAGAATCCACCACAACCCTTAGGAAATTGTTCCAGCAATTAGTTACTCTCAGTGTTAAAAATTTACTCCTTATTTTCAGTTTGAATTTTTCTAGCTTCAACTTCCAGCCACTGAATTGTTTTAGACCTTTCTCTGCTAGAATGAAGAGCCCATTATTAAATGTTTGTTCCCCATGTAAATACTTATTGACTGTGATCAAGTCACCCATGAACAGTGGGAGCTCATGTTCAGCTGACTATCCACCATGACCCCCAAAATTTTTCAGTCACTGCTTCCCAGGACAGAGTCCCCTGTCCTGTAGGCATGGCCTGCATTCTGTGTTCTGAGCTGTATACATTTATGTTGAGTCAAATTAAACCACATCTTGTTTGCTTGTGCCCCGCTAACCAAGCGGTCCATATCGCTTTGAGTCAGTGACCCGTCCTTGTCATTATTTACCACTCCCCCAGTTTTGTCATCTGCAGACTTTATCAGTGATGTGTTTCTAATAAAGTTAAATAGCATAGGTCCCAGAGCCAATCCCCCTGGGAGCCACTGGAGACAGACCTGCTGCATGGCAATTCCCGGGTCACAGTTACATTTTGGCTGTTGTATTGGTTCTGCACACTCTTGGGCCCTGCTAATTAAAATGACAGAGGTTTGTGCTGGCCCTTTGGACTCATAATAACAGCACTACTTTATTACATTGCTATAACTTATTTAATCCCAAAGCATCTCACAGTGCTTCAGCTCTGCTCACTAGTCCATCCCCATTTGAAGTGATGGACATCAGTGAAGCATGACTTTGCCACTCAGCAGTCCTGGGGCCATCCCAAAGTCATGCTGATGAATTGCTGATGAATTGCCATCACACACCACCACAAACTGGACTTCATTCCCTCATTCATCGATAAGATACACCAGCACGCCTGGGAATCCCCTCACGTGCGTGTGACATGCGGCCACCTCTCGGGTGAAAGACCACTGCTGTTTAACAGCCCCCCTGCATAATGAGCCACGCGATGAACACAGGAGCACCACATGCAATTTCAGCTGCAGGGGGGAGGTAGGTAGAAAATGGGCTGTCCACCTCTGGGTATGTCTACACTGCCATCAGGAGGTGTGATTGCAGTGAGTGTAGACATACCGCAGCAGGTGTAGACATAATCTAGCTAGTTCAGAGACTGATAGCAGTGAAGCCACAGTAGCATGCCCTTCAGTGTGGGCTGTGCAAGCATGCCGGATCCCGGGTAATTACTAAGGTGGCTAGGCTGTGCTACTGTGACGTCACTGCCATTAGTACCTGAGCTAGCTAGATCAAAGCTCGCTTGGGTATGTCTATGTGTGCTGCAGTGCTACCCCCCTCTTCCCCCCCGATCGCAGCGTAGACTTACATTCCATCAGAACACCAGCTCTAACACTCCTACACCAGAGAAAGGGTTAGGGAATCCTTAGAAATCTCACTAACCTCAGGGGTACAGCTCATCACAATTCCCCTGAACCGGCTCCAAGGGAGAAAAAGCACCATCTACTGAATCAGCAGAACCATTCCTTGCCAGACGAAAGTTGGCTGCAATGGTCAGAGTGCTAGCCTGAAACGTAGGAGACCTAGCTTCAAGTTCCTGCTCTGCGACAAACTCCCTAGGTGGCCTCGGGCAAGTCACTTGGCCCAGATCCTCAAAGGTGTTTAGGCTCCTATCTCCCATTGATTTCCATGACCTCTGAAGGTGATTGTGGTGTTGGGTGATGGCAATTGCCTGAGTACCTTGGAGGCTTTGAGCCTCGGTCACTCTGTGCCTCAGTTCCCTATCTGTAAAATAGGGAGACCAACGCTTTCCTGCCTCACAGGGGCGGAGGGTAAATATACTAAAGATGGTGAAGTGCTGAGATGCTGTGGGGATGGGGCCCAGATCACTACACATCTAGGGGAAATTGCTGGGACACAGAGGCCCTTTGATGGGTCACTACTCTGCAGCAGCAATTACAAGGCAGAGGCCCACCCAAGGGTGCCAGCTGGCAAAGGGTTCTCTACTAAGGTGTGAGCAACTCCTACCAAGCTTGACAAATTCACTACACCTAACACACTGCTGACAGAGACTTCTCCCTGAATAGTGTCTTGTAAGGTAGCAAAGGAAAGGTGGTAACACAATGGTCCCTAATATCATTGCGAGATGTATGGATGATATTTAAGGAGGTGGGTATATGTACTTGTTATGGGCATTCACTCCACACCAGCCCTGAAGGGGTTAAGATGGCTAGGTGGGCTGATTAACCCCGTTGGCTGCACCTGGAGGAGGAACCATGGAGCAATGAGGACTAATTAAAGGATGAAGCTTACCTGGGCAGGAACAGGTGGGGCTTGTCTAGAGCCAGGTAGCTGAGGGCAGAATGGGGTTGCAGGGAGGAGGTTTGCAGTCCCTCTCCCTGAGGCTAGGGAGAGCATGGAATTTGGCTCAGGGGAAAGGGTGTACCGGGTGGAGAAGGAGTCTGATAGATAGGAAGCAGCCCAGGGAATCAGTAGCAAGGTATGGGACAGTGCAGACCTTAGCTGCTGGTTGTAGGGGCTCTGAGCTGGAACCCGGAGAACAGGATGCACCAGGGTTCCCCAACTAGTCACTGGGGAATTGGAAAACTGTCTGGGACAGCTGGTATAGAAAGACTTTGATACACACACACTTAGAAGGGGAACACTACAGTGACCTTGCCAGAGGGCCAAGCCAGGAAGAGGGAGCAGTCGAGTCCTGATAGAAAGAGGTGGAGTGAGCCCCCACAGGAAGGTCATTGTAGGAACAGGCCTTTGCTAATCCCCAGCTGTGGCCACATGGAGCACTCCATGACAGTACTGAACATCTGTTTTAGAGTCTGTCTCCCAAGCAGGGTTGGCAAACAGGGTTTTCCAGACAAGGGATGTATATATTCACCTATCTGCCTAGGCTCATATGTAGATTAAGTGTTGTAAGTCAAACATAATGGAAACCCATTTTGCATATGGTGCCAACATCAGTGCATGAAGACAACTTGGAGCCAGCACACCAGGAAAAGAACCATGGAAGTTGTCCTGTCTCTGGGGTGCAAAGGCTATGAACTTTGGGGATATAAGTAGAAGGCAAAAAGGGCACCATTTTATCCTTCACTGAGTGTAACTGGGTTAAAAAAAAAATTAGATAAGTCCATGGAGGACAGGTCCGTCAATGGCTATGTGATGGTGTGGACTAGGCCCTGAGGGCCCCTGCTGGAGGCCTTGTGGCCCTGACACACCCCATCCCAGAAAAGGCAGTAGAGAGGTCTTACAAGCTGCCTAGAGCAACCATGTGGGAAACAACCAATCAGGGCCCAGCAGGCTAGTATAAGAGCTGCAGGGCCAGAGCAAGTTCAGCTCCTTGCTAAGCCCTGAGGTAGGGGTGAAGAATGTGCAGGAGCCACTGGGAAGTGGTCCAGGAAACTGTAGCAGCACCACAGTTTATTTAAAGGGATATGCTGGACGGCAGCTATCTATCGGGTGCCTGGGATGGGACCTGGAGTAGAGGGCGGGCCCGGGTTCCCCCGCACCAGCCACTGGGAAAGTGGCTGGGACTTTGATGCACCCCAGAATGGGGACTGAACTCTTTTAGTGGCCCAAAAGGCCCAGAGAGGTGGAGAGTCTCCCGGGAGGGAGCCCTGGGGGATGTGGCCCCACCTCAGGGTTGGGACTGCTTAAAGAGCAGGGATAATTCGAGGGAGCCCAGAAGGGGCTGAGACACAGTTTGGAACACAGTACTGTGATACAGTTTGGAACAGGGCCCTGCTGGACTGATTGTAGAGCAAGCCCCAGGATAGGAGGAGGAGGATAGGTGGAGGATAGATCCATTACATGGAGAATAGGTCCATCAGTGGCTATTAGCCAGGATGGGCAGGGATGGTGTCCCTAGCCTCTGTTTGCCAGAATCTGGGAATGGGTGACAGGGGATGGATCGCTTGATGATTGCCTGTTCTGTACATTCCCTCTGGGCACCTGGCATTGGCCACTGTTGGCAGACAGAATACTGGGCTAGATGGACCTTTGGTCTGACCCAGTATGGCCATTCTTATGTTATCAAAGGACCTTACAGAGGGCGCTGAAATAGGCCCCCGGAAGGGGTTTGCTTTGCTTTTATCACACAGACAGACTGTGTGTGATTCGGCCGGAGGGCTGAGTCACTGAAGACCCACCACAAACAGGTAGAGAGAGAATGCAGGCACACGCATTCAGCCAGGGGCCACTCACGAGAGATGAGTACAACCCCATTATAGGCTATTAGCCAACAAGGTCAGGGTGTCCCTAAGCCTCTGACTGCCAGATGCTGGGAGTGGATGACAGGGGATGGATCACCTGATAATTGCTCTGTTCTGTTAATTCCCTTTGGCCACTGTCAGAGACAGAATACTGGGCTAGATGGACCATTGGTCTGACCCAGTATGGTTTTTCTTATGAGGAAGCAAAAAGGACAGTGGTTTTTGCATTCAAGAGAGGGGGATCCTAGCCCTGTTGGATGGAGATGCTGGGAGATTGCTTTAGATGATGTTAGTGTGGAACAAAACAGACTCTTCACTCTAAGGTTGGTTGCAGCAAGTCAGAGACAGTCTTTATTCTCTAGCAATTGCAAGGAGGGAGAGAGTGCACACGGACAGGGATTCCCCCTTCCTCGGCAGGTCTCTCAAAAGGTAAACAATTTGGGCAAGAATTTATACCTTTTGTTACCTATAATAATGATCAACAGCTGCATTTTGTTTATACATATTCCTTCCTGATATCTTACTTTTGTCAGTAGTTCCTGCTACAGTCTGCGTTCCATTCGTATCTTAAAGCAAGGTCCCTTGTAGTTTTCCCATCCGCCTGGCACAAACCCCACTTCTACAAATCTCGCGTTATTAGGGTTAAGGTTGGCCTGTTTCTTGCTCTGTCTCTTAACCAAACTAAAATAACTGCACACAAATCCTCTTTTTCCTTTCACACTTCCACAATCCCCCCTTTTGTGCTTCCAGCACAACTATCCTTCTTAAACCTCCATTTTCATCAAACCTTGTATTTCTGATTCTAGATCAAATGGTTCAGCTTCTTGGATTTTGATTGAATGCAACGACAATGCATGATTAGTATGAACATGGAAGGTGTTATTATTATTAGGTCTTTAAAACAACAACAACATAATCCTAAAAAGAACAATAATAAAAGCATTAACATTCCCACTGTAATAATATAATGGGGTTGTTATATAGCCTTAGTCACAAAATAGAAGACATCATAATTAGTACATAGACACTATGTAGACTGTATAAAAGGCATACTTTTCAATTTGATATATATTTTGGAGCATATGAATTTGCCCTTGTAATTCAGAGATTTTCTGGACCTCTGGTAGGAGTGAAAGCAAATTTTGGAACCGGTCAGATACTAAGTCAGTCCAGTTAAAAGGTATCTGAAACCTAGGGGCTGATTGTAGAATTCTATCCACAGGCCAATAAATAATGTAATTGCCTGCAGCAGTGGTGAGATTAAAATGTATGTCTTGTAAAGTGGTGGCCTTAACATGCACACAGCTGTCATTAGCTTGCAAAAACAGGTATCCTGTCAGGGTAGTTCCTTGTCCCATGCCCTCCCAACAACCATTGTCATGAGCAGTGACAACTTCCCCTGGCTTCAGTTTACATACACACTGAAAGTGTGGGGGTTCTAACGGCCAGAGTGTCCATTGACTCCCTGTCCCTATCCAAATGTTGGGTGTTATTCGAGGAGCACTGACTATAAATCGGTTAGGCATACCAGGTAGTTTAATTTCCCAAATGTCTCGGTGAATTATCCAGTCCTACATGCATCCTCCCCACGGACCTGGCAGGATTCGGTATGTGGGAGCCCACACCCCTCCAACCGGCCCGTATGGTTGGAAAGAGCACTGTGAGTGTCTGCACTTCCACCCAGAAAATCTCCAAGTATGTCTCCATGGCCACAGATCAGATGGCATTCCTGAAGTGTCTGTAAGGGCAGTGGGCCAAGCCTGATGCTCTGGATCACTCTGAATGGCCATGAGCTGGTCAGTCAGGAAATCCTAAATTTCTGAACATGCCAGATCCCACTGCAATGCCTTCCCAGCCTCAGTGATATTCAATACCATCTCTATCAACAGCTTCTGGGTCATTGAGCTAAGGGCAAAATAACATATAATTCACCAACCCCAGCCTGTACCTGCGTTAACTGTACTCCAGTAATAAGACCTGTGGCTTTTTCCAACTGTCCTAATTTCTCTTCATGTTGTTGGCCTTTATAAATATTCAAATTGCTGCTGCACTATTGGCACCATCCCATAGGGATCACTAAGGTGTGAAGGTCTTGGCCGTTGGGTTTCATCAGAGTATATGGTATTATCTGTATTAGGATGTGTTACGGGGTGGTAGTGGTAGTGAGGATAATGGCGGGGGCAGTGGTCGTGGCAGCAAGGCATCCTTGGTATTTGTCATCTGTACGCCAATTAGGGAGGGCTATACATGCTGAAGGTACTTATCCAAAAGCACAGAGCCCAGTCCCCAGAATGAACCCAAACCACCACTCAAAACCACAGTCTGAAGCGTGGTTCCCACAAGTTCCTCCCTGCCAGGTTACGATGCTCTGTCTCTTCCACCAGGGCCAATTTTTAATGTCTTTTGTAATTAAGAATCCCTGGACTTTGGCGGTTTCAGTGGAACAAACATACTTTCTTCTTTCCTGGAACAGTCGTGGTTCAGCATCATACACGGGAGAAGTTACCAGCACGTCACCCTGTAATAACTGGGTTCCGCCAGCAGATGGTGAAGGTATGGTGGTTCTGTTAGTGGACAAGGGAGAGGTTACCAGCATTTCACCTTGTCCTTTTCTCCTGCTGTCCAGAAGGAGGAAAAGAAGTACCAGAAGGAGGGACAGGCTGATCAGCAGTCAGAGGGTCATCTGGAGGTGGAGGGGCCTTCTTGCAGTGAGAAGCATGGGTCCAGGCAGTCAGTCCTTGGCACTTCATAGCGGTGTTGATAGTTAACAGGACTTGGTAAGGGCCTTTCCAGCGCGGGATCAGGGCAGTCTTTCGCTGATGGACCTTTATGTAGACCCAGTCTCCTGGTTCCAGTGAGTGGCAGGGTTGCTCAGGATCCTTCGGTAGTGCTTCTTTCACCTGTGTATAAAAAGACCTGTCACATTTCATTAGTGCCTGGCAGCAATGAAGCATTGTATCATCCATCAAATGAATGTCCACCTGGGCAAGGGCCAGAGGAGGCGCTGCTGGAAGTTGTATCAGGTGCCCTGTCAGGACGTCATGAGGGTTAAGCCCAGTCTTTCGGTTGGGAGTGGCCCTCACATATTCATCAATGCTAATGGGAGGGCATCTGGCCACTTTAAGTTTGTCTCAGCACAGATCTTAGCCAGTTCATTTTTCAAAATCCTATTTTGATGTTCCACTGTCCCAGCAGACTGCTGGTGGTTGGGGCAGGGAGGTTGTGTTGGATCTGCAAAGCTGCACATATTTCTTCTACAGTCTATCCAATAAAATGAGTTTCACAATCACTGTTGATACTCACAGGTATGCCAAACCTTGAAATAAAATCCTTAAGCAAAATTTTCACAACAGACTTGGCATCTGCCCTTCTGCAAGGGAAGGCCTCAACCCAGTTTGAAAATACATCAACTAAAACTAACACATACTCATAATTACAACATTTAGACATTTGAATAAAATCAATCTGAATATTTACAAAAGGTCCCCAGGCAGGGGGATGTGCTGCTTTTCTAGCTTTAACTGCTTTACCAACATTATGCTGTAGGCAGATCGTACGTTGTTGGCAGTAGTGCTGGGCTACAGAAGAAAAATCTGGTGCAAACCAGTCTCATTTAATACAGCAACCATCCCCCCCCCTTTGCTTACGTGCGCCACTCCGTGGTGCTTGCGAGCCTAATAGGGCAAGAGCACCCTCGGCACAACCAGGCGGCCTTCTGGGAAGGGCCAAAGGTGATCAGGATGTAAAGTGCACCCAGCAACACTCCAAGAACATTTTTCGGCTTCCAGTTGGTATCAGCTTTCCCTGTTTTTCTGAAAAACAAAGAGAGCATGTTTCTACCCCCTTGGGGTTGGCAGATTATTGCTTAAAATATTCCTTTCTTTACAAATACCCTTGCTGATTGCAGGTAAAACTGAGGAATTACCCCCCTATTTTCCTGTATTTGTTTTATAGGCAGGTCAGGTTTCAATGGCTTTCATCTTTTAACTTAGGTGATTTGCATTAACACAGATTCTTTCGGCTTGCTTTTGATTCAAAGTTATCAGTCGCTTAGACTCTGTCTCAAAAGGACACAATTAACTTTTAACTCCTCCTTTCAAAACACACAATGATTTGAAAAGGAAAACACAACCTATTGTGGCTCCCCTTTGGCAAAGTAACTGTTTGATTACACAGAGTCACCTTAAGGCTTAGTGTGGGGCACGGTCTTCCTCTCTTTTACTACAGGTTTTATCTGCTATTTGTTACCAAAAACAGATTTAAAATCTTTTCCCATTCTGCTGGCTTTGACTGCCCTGCTGCAGCCACAACTTTGGTCTTTATTCAAAAACATTTTAAATTTTGTAAAGCATTAAGTTACCTTAAGGGTTAAATGCTAAATACCAAAAATTAAACTACACTAGTTTTCTGTGTCTGGCAAAGGTATTTCTCAGTTTTGCAACTTAAACAACACCAATTCATCTCAAACTTATAAAACAAAGATTGTACACACCAGGAATGTTCTTTTATCAAATTCGACTAACTTATTCATAGTCAAATGATTCCACTTAAATAACCTCTTTGCCTGGATTATTTACAGACATTCGTTTGGAAAAGGGCCGATTTTTCCTTCAGAATGGCTGCAAAGAAACCAAAAATTCTTTTTCTTGAGCATTTTTACAAATTTCAACTGATAATTCCCTCCAGCAACTACAGAGTTAACTTCTCACTTCCTTTCCTTAAATCACTTGCTTGTTTTCCAAAACAACACCCCAATCAACTCAGATTTTACCATTCCAGTTATTATTCCGGGATTGAAATTTCCCATGCCTGTAATTACTTCTTTCCTTCCACTATGCCCTCAGAGTTTCCAGCCTGTTTTCCAGTCTCTCTATCTGTTGCCTGCCTGCTTGCCTGGTCCCGATCCTGTTTTTCTCATTGAATCGTCCCTTTCTGTGGGCACAGGCTTTATTCCACTACCAATAAAGCAAGGAGGGTGGGGTCTTCTCAACTAACCCCCACCCTTCCTGGTCCCTTTCCTTCAACAATATCACTCACAAGGCTACCTGAGTCCTTTCCAGTGAGGCTTGCCACCTAGACAGAACGCACGGTCAATTGGTGTTTTAACTGTTCAATTTTCTCTAGCTGTCAGGTACACATCTCTTCCCTTTTCCCCAACTCCTCTTATTGCCCAGTCCTTCTATGACCTGGGGTAGACCCATCTGCAACCTTTTTTACTTTTCATACTCACAAACACACTGCCCGGGCTGGCCAGGCCTGGGGGTAGAAGAGACAGAGAGAGAGAGAGAAAGAGAGTGGACGGGAGGTTATCTTGTGCACAGGTTGTCCAGAGGTAAGCTGCAAAAGATCTCCAACTTGCTTCTGCTCTTGGTTTTTTTTCCTGCCCTGGGGTCTCTTGGGGCATCCCTTTCAGAGACCTTTGCTCAGTATTCCAGTCCAGGCCAGCTGCCTGTGGCTTCTTCAGTGTCCCCAAACCACCCTGGCTCAAAGGCAGACTGTTGGGTTTTATTGGGAGGCCAACCTTTGCAAATGTAATCTCAGTCCTGTAACTTGTGTTGCCTTTGTTTGCCTCTGTCTATATTTTCCACAGCATGCAGAGCAAGGCAGACTGTGTTGATTCTTGACCTTGAATGCAGAGCAGCTTTCTCTTTATCTCTAGGCCAAGCTGAATTTTCAAATTAACCCATTCCTTTCCCTCCTCGCTTCAGCCTTAACTAATTGGGGATATAAAGGAGCCGAGAGGGTTGATGAAGTGGTTTGGGTAGGGAGGCATCCGGATGCTTTACATTTAATTTTCAAAACCTGTACTTGAGTTTTTAATTTTTCCTGGGAGTCCTTTAGACTCTGCACTCAAGACTCATGGAGTCTCTTTGTAGCTTCCTCCCACCAATAGACAAATTGCTCCCACTGTATATCAGAGGCCTTTGGTGATGTAAGGGTTCATAGAATCATAGAATATCAGGGTTGGAAGGGACCTCAGGAGGTCATCTAGTCCAACCCCCTGCTCAAAGCAGGGCCAATCCCCAACTAAATCATCCCAGCCAGGGCTTTCTCAAGCCTGACCTTAAAAACTTCTAAGGAAGGAGATTCCACCACCTCCCTAGGTAACCAATTCCAGTGTTTCACCACCCTCCTAGTGAAAAAGTTTTTCCTAATATCCAACCTAAACCTCTCCCACTGCAACTTGAGACCATTACTCCTCGTTCTGTCTTCTGCTACCACTGAGAACAGTCTAGATCCATCCTCTTTGGAACCCCCTTTCAGGTAGTTGAAAGCAGCTATCAAATCCCCCCTCATTCTTCTCTTCTACAGACTAAACAATCCCAGTTCCCTCAGCCTCTCCTCATAAGTCATGTGTTCCAGTCCCCTAATCATTTTTGTTGCCCTCCGCTGGACTCTTTCCAATTTTTCCACATCCTTCTTGTAGTGCGGGGCCCAAAACTGGACACAGTACTCCAGATGAGGCCTCACCAATGTCGAATAGAGGGGAACGATCACGTCCCTCGATCTGCTGGCAATGCCCCTACTTATATATCCCAAAATGCCACTGGCCTTCTTGGCAACAAGGGCACACTGTTGACTCATATCCAGCTTCTCATCCACTGTAACCCCTAGGTCCTTTTCTGCAGAACTGCTGCCGAGCCATTCGGTCCCTAGTCTGTAACGGTGCATGGGATTCTTCCATCCTAAGTGCAGGACTCTGCACTTGTCCTTGTTGAACCTCATCAGATTTCTTTTGGCCCAATCCTCTAATTTGTCTAGGTCCCTCTGTATCCTATCCCTACCCTCCAGCGTATCTACCTCTCCTCCCAGTTTAGTGTCATCTGCAAACTTGCTGAGGGTGCAATCCACACCATCCTCCAGATCATTTGTTAAGATATTGAACAAAACTGGCCCGAGGACTGACCCTTGGGGCACTCCACTTGATACCGGCTGCCAACTAGACATGGAGCCATTGATCACTACCTGTTGAGCCCGACAATCTAGCCAAATTTCTATCCACCTTATAGTCCATTCATCCAGCCCATACTTCTTTCACTTGCTGGCAAGAATACTGTGGGATACCCTGTCAAAAGCTTTGCTAAAGTCAAGGAACATGTCCACTGCTTTCCCCTCATCCACAGAGCCAGTTATCTCGTCACAGAAGGCAGTTAGATTAGTCAGGCATGACCTTCCCTTGGTGAATCCATGCTGACTGTTCCTGATCACTTTCCTCTCGTGTAAGTGCTTCAGGATTGATTCCTTGAGGACCTGCTCCATGATTTTTCCAGGGACTGAGATTAGGCTGACTGGCCTGTAGTTCCCAGGATCCTCCTTCTTCCCTTTTTTAAAGATGGGCACTACATTTGCCTTTTTCCAGTTGTCCGGGACTTCCCCTGATCGCCATGAGTTTTCAAAGATAATGGCCAATGGCTCTGCAATCACATCCGCCAACTCCTTTAGCACCCTCGGATGCAGCGCATCCGGCCCCATGGGCATGTGCTTGTCCAGCTTTTCTAAATAGTCCCGAACCACTTCTCTCTCCACAGAGGGCTGGTCACTTCCTCCCCACGCTGTGCTGCCCCATGCAGCAGTCTGGGAGCTGACCTTGTTCGTGAAGACAGAGGCAAAAAAAGCATTGAGTGCATGAGCTTTTTCCACATCCTCTGTCACTAGGTTGCCTCCCGCATTCAGTAAGGGGCCCACACTTTCCTTGGTTCCTCTGAGGTACATGATTTTATCTAAATTGAAGGTACCTTCTAGTGGGAATTGTTTAGATGGATCATCACGCGGGTAAAAATTCCAATTTTCTAAATACCTGCAGGTTCTAGGACCATAATGCATGTACATGTAGTACACAGGGGTGCCCTTTGGTGGTGCAGGGGAATTCTTAGACTGTCTCCCACCCATTTTCCAATCTCAGAGGTGAGTGCCTTGTCCACTCAGCAGCTCATCCCCTGTCCACTCGGCGGCTCATAAGCTAGGGAAGATTTCCACACACTACAGAGAGGGCACCCTGCCTGCTAAATCAGCAGCTCATGAACTAAAGAAAATCCTCACTCCCTCACATCCCAAGGAAAGGGTCCACTGGGTCACGGATTTCACTGACTAGTGGCTTAAGTCTGGACCTCGTCAGTGGCTCATGAATAAGAAAAAAATGTGTATCCGCTGGGTCAAAAGATTCAGCTGACCCCCCTTGCTTTCAGAACTCCCACATAGGGTAGCCCTGGTGTGGCTGGAGTCAGCTTAAGTCTTAGACCTGGTCAGCGGCTCATATCCCCCTTTATTCATTCATACACACACATTCATATACACACACATTTATTCCCCATATCTAGATGCATCTCATTTACAATAACCTTAATGCTTTATGTCCAGACTTAATACAACCTTCTCTTATTTGAGGCAGTAAAAGCCCCTCAGCACTGATGCATCAACCTTATTGGGGGGAGGCAAAACTATTCCCCAGTACCGCATATAACTAATCTTGTTGAGGGTGGCAAACTAAGTTCTCAGTACCACTTCAAACTAACCTTATTGAGGGCAGCAAACAGTTCATCAGTACCACTTTGCATCTGATCTTGCTGCACATGAATAAGTTGGGATGGCGTAAACCCCAAAGGGACAGACGGCCCCACGGGCAGTCCTCCTCCAATACCCCAATAGAGATTTCAAAAGGTCTCCTACCTCTATTGTGGTGCTATGGTGTTTGAAGGGGAATGGTCCACAGCAGCTACCACTGTCTCACCAGGCATTGCCATCCGAGTCACGGCACCAAATTGTGGAAGAAAACAGAGTCTTCGCTCTTAGGTTGGTTGCAGCAAGTCAGAGACAGTCTTTATTCTCTAGCAATTGCAAAGAGGGAGACAGTGCACATGGACAGGGATTCCCCCTTCCTCGGCAGGTCTCTCAAAAGATAAACAATTTGGGCAAGAATTTATACCTTTTGTTACATACAATAATGATCAATAGCTGCATTTTGTTTATACATATTCCTTCCTGATATCTTACTTTTGTCAGCAGTTCCTGCTACAGTCTGCGTTCCATTCGTATCTTAAAGCAAGGTCCCTTGTAGTTTTCCCATCCGCCTGGCACAAACCCCACTTCTACAAATCTCGCGTTATTAGGGTTAAGGTTGGCCTGTTTCTTGCTCTGTCTCTTAACCAAACTAAAATAACTGCACATAAATCCTCTTTTTCTTTCACACTTCCACAATAGCCAAAAGTTTTAGCCTGTTAAAGTGGAGTTTAGACTCTAGGAAGCATGTTATACCTTTTTGTTTTATATGTAACCATTTTCGTAACCATCATTATCCTAATTCATGATCTCTTAAAACTCAGCCTTTGGTAATAAACTTATAAATATATCACAGTACTGTGATGGTACATAAGAGCTGACTCTCAGTTGAATCAAACAGGCTTGTGGGTACACTGTGCCCTTGGCAATAGCAAAGCTGGTACCTTCTTAGTGTCCAGTGACAGGCTCTGAGTACACAGGGTAGCACATTCAGGGGCCTTGGGTGCACCTACTGTTAACCTGCAAGGCAGAGTAAGGGCTGGCCGTGCCCTGAGGAAATTGTTTGGGTGACCAACAGGCTGGTGGGTCAGGGAGCTGACACCCAGTTAAGCACCAACAAGTCTGCCTCTCTCTGGAGGCAGGGAGGTAACAAGGGGACACAGCCCTGGACACTGTAAAAAAGTGTCACTGTCTCCCATGCAAGTACACAGGACATGTACTGCTTAGCTTACAAGAGCACAAAGCAGCTGCACTATGGCTGTACAAACACGGGGAGAGAAAGTGTAATCTGATGCATCCCCTGGCCACATGCAAGCAAAGACTCTGACTAGTGATGTTTGGGCTTTGTGGCTTGACCCGGCAAGGTTGTGGCAGGAACAGGCCTTTGCCATGGGGAAGGGGAGGGCCTGTCACAGTCCACAATCACAGACAGAAAGATGCATTTCAGCAGCAGAAAGAAGACCGGGGGCTGGGATACTGGGGGCCGGGGTGGGTGGAAGGCTGGGAGCCTTTCCAAAGTGATTCGGAGCCGACACAGGGTGGTAAGGGCTGCTTACTGTGTGCTTGTTATCAGAGCTGCCAAGCTCACAGCTGCTGGTGGCCCTGTTCCCTAGCAGAGAACACTTTGACACAGCACAGTTTAATTCAGCCCATTGTAATTTTCTCTGCAGGACCATGTTTGTGGAGCTTTTCTGCTCATTACAGTGGGGACATCTGTCTGCAATTCCCAGCTGCAGGTCCCCCGGCATTGCCTCCAACATGCTGTGTCACGAGCCACCAGAGCGGGTGCTTCCCCTGCCATCCATCTTTTTCCCCCGACCCCTCTCAGGCCCAGAACGCTGCTTGTGTGCCATGATCCTGCCCTGTAGCAGGGCCAGCAAATTATTAATGCATGTGTGAAATGTGAAGAAATCTTTGCATGGATTGCCTACAGCTGGGAACTGCGAAGAGGGGGGAGAAAGAAAGAAAGTAAAAACTGGACAGATCCTTGTTAAGAAAGTCCCCAGTACCCTGCAACAATGGCCAATGCCCTAGCAGTGTCACTGGTGCCAACTGAAGGTTTGGCCCATTACTGCTGAGCCCTGGAGTATTGCAACAGTAGGCTCCTAGATCAGATGGGAGGACCATTTGGCCATCTGGAAGAAGAGACCTAGGCCTTCTGCTTTTCCCTTCTTGGTAACAAGCCTGAAAGGGAATTTTTCTGCATGAGGTGGGGAGTAGGGAGAAGAACCTCAGTGGAAATAGAGCGATGCTGAGGGAGGCAGTGTGGCCAAGTAGTGAGGATACGAGAAAAGGAGTGAGGAGTCTTGGGTTCTCATCCCAGCTCTACTACTGACTCACTGGGTGAGCTGGGGCAGGTCCCCTCCCTGCTCTGTGGCTCAGCTCCCCATCAGTAAAAGAGCATGGGGGGCTGCTGCTGCTGGTTACTAGCTTTTGTAAAGCAGGGTGAGAGCTGTGGACATGACGCATTCTAGGAAGTGAGAATGAGACATGCTGGTGGAGGAGGCAGCTCTGATGTTGTGCTGACTCTCCCGGCTCCGTGTGAGCACGGCTTTGTGCAATGAAGGAGCTGAGATACTCAGCCCCTCTACCCGGCACCCCCTCCCAGCCTCACAATGGCAGCGCTTCCAGCGGAGCTGAGGGAGCTGGAGCAGATCAAGCAGTGTTTTCCCAGGAATTGAAATTAGGTGAGGTGTTTGAATTTACAGGGGGGCGGTCAGGGCCGATGAGGGGTGAGACCGTGAGGGTGAAGGTGGGCTGTATGGCACCATAGTAAAAACTGAAAAATGTTTCATGACCATTTTATTAGATTTAACTCGTTTTAAAATCATCACACAACTTAAAGTTGGCTACTCAAGCCTTCTATGAAGCACTACATCTACATTCTTCTTGGTTTCTTGTTATAATTTTGCACAACTCTATTAATGAACTTCTTGAATGCAATGCGTTCATCTTTGGTGGCTTCTTGTGTGTCCAGTACTTCCATTCCTTCAGTTGATATGCTCATTAGTTCATTCACGTGATCAGGCAGAAGGCGACTTCTTTCAGAACACAAAATTCTATTCAATGATGAAAAAGAACGCTTAACTGTAGCTGTTGTGACTGGGAGTAGCAAGAGATGAATTCCTACTTCTTTCATCCCAGAATACATAGCATAAAGATTGGGTCGAGCCATTAGTAGTGATAAAAAAGAAGTTAAAGTCAAATCTTCATTCATTTATCGTATGATATTCCACTCTGTGTTCAAATTCTCTATTCTGTCCTGAGCACATGGCAGCCCCATTGCTGGTAGTGCCTCACTCCACTCAACTGTCAGGATCTGTAAAAGCTACGTAGAGGTTGAGTGGAATCTAGAAGTCGCTGTTGTAGATTTTTAAGAATCAAGTCTGTGTACTTTTTCAGTTGTCTTAAACACTTCTTGTCCTCTTCACTTAAGGATTCAAGATTCAGTATAAAGAAAAAAGAAAAGGAGTACTTGTGGCACCTTAGAGACTAACCAGTTTATTTGAGCATGAGCTTTCGTGAGCTACAGCTCACTTCATCGGATGCATAGCATATCGTGGAAACTGCAGAAGACATTATATACACACAGAGACCATGAAACAAAACTTCCACTTCATGGTCTCTGTGTGTATATAATGTCTTCTGCAGTTTCCACGATATGCTATGCATCCGATGAAGTGAGCTGTAGCTCACGAAAGCTCATGCTCAAATAAACTGGTTAGTCTCTAAGGTGCCACAAGTACTCCTTTTCTTTTTTCTTTTTACGAATACAGACTAACACGGCTGTTACTCTGAAACCTGTCAAAGATTCAGTATAAATGCCTTCATTAGTCAACTTCTTGACTGAAGTCTTTGCTTCTTCCAGTACTTTTTCAGTGGATCCAAATGTAGCTTCTGGACAAGCTTTGCTGGACAAAGATCTACTACTGTTGTAGCAGTTGCCTGGATGGCATTGTTTAATGACCCAAGTGGTTTCAACAGTAGACTTACAAGAGAGAGAATGGCAATAGTCTTCTCTGAACGTAGTAGCAAAAGTAATCCACCAGCCTCACTACTTAGATCCATCGCATCTTGGTAGATACTTTCCAAAGTCAGTAATAATGTCTGGAGTAATTTTAAGACAACAGCCAAGGATCGCTCATGAGAAAGCCAGAGGGTTTTCCCAGGTTGGACTAATTTGAACTTCAGTCCCAGTGTATCTTCTATATTTTCCAAGATATTCAGTCTTTTTGGACTCTTGCTGAAAAAAAAGAGTATAATGAAGATATTAAATGTGTAGCTTTTTTAATGTCTTTTGAAGAGTCTGCAGCTCATACTAGCGCTAGTTGGAGTAGATGGCCTCTGCAAGTGTGTATAGGAGAGATTAGGGTTACACTTTTCTCTGAGCAAAGCTTGTACTCCACCATGTCTTCCAGAGAAGTTTGCAGCTCCATCAAATGCACAAGCAGCCCTCTGTTTGGGGTCCAATTGACAAGCATTTAACACTTCTAAGATGTGGGTTGTCACAGATGCAGCCGATGTGTCTTCTGTAACTTGAACATCTAGAAATGCATCTACTGGCCTACCACTGACATCAAGATAACATACACAATGACTTAATACTTGATGCCCATTTGCATCGGTGCATTCATCAGCCATGTAGGCAAATTTTTTGAATGTGGTGAGAGAGATCTTCACTTTTTCAACTGTTGTGTCTTTCACCGTTGCACCACATGCTTCTAGCCAGTCAGTTGAGTTTCTTGCAGAAAGATAGTGAGCATTTGCTGGTCTTGTTCGGAACCAGTGTTCAACTTCAGGATGAACAAGTGACAATGCACTTACCACAAACTACAAACTGGAGGCCAATGTTATCTCTTGCCTAAATAGAAAGTATGATGCCACAGCCATGTTTGTTCGCATGAACTGTGTTGTGTTTCCAGCATTCTTAACAGCTTCATTAACACTCACTGGTGTTGTCCTTGGTCAGTGGAGACTCAGAGTTCAGAGGTGCTTTCACATGAGTTCACCTCCCAGGTGGGGAGCAAGAAGGCACCTTGCTTGTTCCTCCAGCTGCTCACTGTTCGCTCTGGACACTGTTGTTCGTTGTGCCACCGTTCACTCCATCGATCTGTTGCTAATGGCCCTGCGCCATCACCTTCTGCTGCCACCTGCCACTGTGACCTCTGTGAGTTGGTCTCTTGAGGTTCCACCCAGCTCTCAGTGATTTCAGCTGAGCTCTTAGTGGGAGAACTTCGCTGCTAGTGCAGACTGGGCCGTCTCTTCCACAGAAACACTGTCCCACAGCAGGTCTAAGCACTTAGACTGGATTATCAGTAATTTCAGCTGTAGTGGTCACTTAACAAAACAAATGATTCTCTCTGGAGACTAATCAGCTCTGTCTTTAAACAGAGGAGAGGGGCAGGTCAAATAGTATTTGTGACTCAGGCAGACCATCAAGCAAAACACCTGTTCCCACCCTTTGTCTTGATGCCCTCTATCAGCAGAGGCTAAGTACAGTTCTACTGCCCTTGACTCAGACAATAAGAATAACAACATTTAATTCCCCCCAGTCCCCCCACATTCAAGTGATTTGTAACCCAACCCCAGCCAAAATCTATCACTTGGGCAACATAGCTCTGTTTGCTGGATACCTAGGTAGATTAGGTGTGAGTGTAAATACAATCTGGTCTGAAGCCTTTCTCCCCAGCCCCCAGCTCATCACTAGCTGTCTGGAGTGCTCCTTTAGACTTTGCTTACAAACAATAATTTGAAATTATTCGATTGGCCAACATCACCAAAATGAATGCACTGACATTGTCATAAAAACAACAGCTGTATAAGGAAACTAGTCTATGTTCATACTTTTCAAATCTATTATACTTTTTCAGATACACGTATTTTATCATACACTGTATATGCTTTTAAAGTGTGTATTAATGTTTCAATTTCAATTCAAATTTCCAAACAATCACTAAATTGGCAACACTGCATGTAACTAGTTCACAAAACTGTGTGTGTGTGTGGGGGGGGGTGTTGGGGAAATTGGGGGGGAGGAGTGTAGGGAAATCCCTGAGACCAAGCCAGGTGTTGGTGATTCTCTGAGCAGGCCTCTCACAGCCTCCCTTTCCCATCAAAGAGGCTCTCCGGAGGACTGGGGCAAAGGGACTCCATGCAGCCATCTTGGGTGAGAAGAGTTGCACACCCGTTTTCCTGATCTGGTCCAAAATGCTGCCTCGGAAGGGAGCTGGGACCCAGATGGATGCAAACTCCTTTTCAGTCAGTCTCTATGATGTGCCAGACTGGTATGCTTGGTCCAGGCCCCATGGCCATTGGGGGAGTTGGGCACTGATGTCAATCCAGACCCAAATGTTGCTGTTTGGGCCCACCCCCTCATCCAGGGGTTTAGCTAGGAATTGCCCTGTGTGTATGGAGGGGTGTTGAGATGTATCCATGTGAGCAGCCTGCCTGTGTTTGTCTACAGGCCTACATTGGGGTGCCACCTGTCCAAGTTTCCCAGGATTGTCTTGTTTTTGAGGAAGCTGTCCTGGATGAAATTGTTCACAGATCCCATTTTTTGTACCTCACAGGTGGCAGCCCTAGCCTAGGCATAGAGGCAGGGACACACAGCTGTTTAGCTGTGTATATGCAGGGCTAACGCAGACTGAAACAGAAGAGGAAGCACCCAGTGCCCCAGGCAAGAAAGAAGGGGAGCATCTTACCCAAGCCAGGAAGGGGTTCATGACCATTCCCCTTCTCTCTGCGTTTCCCCTTGTGAGCATAGATGGTAGGGGTGTGGTTGTGTATAGATGGATGGGAATCCTTAGGATTTGAGTGGATACATGTTCAAATCGATTCCAAAGGGGAACCAATATGTCCCTAATCCCGATTTCCCCTTCCTCCAGAGTCACACCTGGAAACAAGGAGTCACAGTATTCCTGCAAGCAGCATCTCCTGTGCCAATTCTGCGCACAGTGCCACTGAGCCGTCGGACGTCGTGCCCTGGGGTGGCTTTGGCATTTTCCATGCAGTGAGCAGGTGCCCGAGTCAGAGGCGGTTCTGAAGTCCTTTCCTGGGAACACTCGGACGCCCGAGCTGTCTCTGAGCTCATCAGGTGGAGCTGATGCCATGTCAGCACATAAGAACGCCAGATCCCTGTAACTAAAATGTTCTGTTTGCAGCAGAGAGTTAGAAAACAAACCAGATCTTCCAAATCAAATGGGACTTGTTGACCTGAGCGCTGGGAAATGCTGGGAAATAAAGTCCAAGCAAACATTTGTTTAATCCCCTCCCATGCTCCTTTGCAGGGTCAACATGCTCAAAACAAAGACTCTAAGGGCCAATTCCCAATCCCTTTTCCATTCCGCCTCCCTATGGATGTGTCAGTGCAGGATGGCACAGGACACCTTGGGCAGCCCATTGTAGCTGTCCCCAAATCAATCAGGCAACCACTGCTAAGCCAGAGACTGAACACCGTGGGGCTGATTTTCCCCATTGCCCCATGTGGGTTTCAGTGACCACCATACGCTTAAGGAGCATGCAAGAGCTCCGCTTTATTCTGAGTCCAGTTCCAACTGGCTGTGCACAACAACAAGAGGAAACTCTTTGGGTGTGGCTGCATTGCAGCTGGAGAGCAGACAACACGTACTCACTTCGACGGAGCTACTGTGCTAAAAACAGCCATGTGGGTGGGGCTAGTCACCCCAAATACAATCCCATCTGAGACCGTAGGTATGGGGCTACCACCCTCCCACCCCTCCCTCCACCATGGCTACACAGCTATTTTTAGCATGTTAGCTGGATCAAAGATAGTGCACCTATGTCTACCTGATCTGGAAATTACACTTCCAACTCCTGTGCAGACAAACCTTCAGTCTGGGAAGCTCAGACCTTAAAGGCAAAATCCCTGACACTACACCCCGCACAGAGTCCAATTATACATCGCAGGGCAGAGGGAATTGAAATGGGATGTAAAAGGCTCCCAGTTGGGTTAGTAGCATTTCACATGCACTTTGCACTGGTGTAAATAAGTGCAGGAGGTACAAGGCAATGGAGAACCAAGCCCAAGATCTCTTCCCTCCCGACTTTAATTCTAGAGGGTGCCCCTTGGTCTAGGGTTGCCAACTTTGTAATTGCACAAAACCGAACACCCTTGCCCTGCCCCTGCCCTGCCCCTTCCCAGAGGCCCTTCCCCCCATTGACTCCATCCCCCTCCCTCTGTTTCTCCCTGTCCCCCACCCTGAGTCGCTCATTTTCACTGGACTGGGCAAGGGGGTTGGGGTGTGAGAGGTGGTGAGGGCACTGGCTGGGGGCACAGGCACAGGGATGGGGCCGGTGATGAGAGGTTTGCAGTGCAGGAGGGGGCTCTGGACTGGGGCAAGGGGTTGGGGTGCAGGAGGGGGTACAGGCTCTGGGCTGGGGGTGTGGGCTCTGGGGTGGGGTGGGGGATGAGGGCTTTGGGGTGCAGGAGGGGCCTCCGGGCTGAGGGATGGGGTGTGGTGGAGGGGAGGGGGTATGGTACTCTGGCTAGGGGTATGGTCTCTGGAGTGGGGCTAGGGATGAGGGGTTTTGGGTGCGGGAGGGGGTCTGGGCTGGGGCCGAGGAGTCTGGAGTGTGGGAGGGGGCTTTGGGCTGAGGCAGTGGGTTGGGTGTGAGAAAGGGCATGGGCTCTGGGCTGGGGGAGTGTGCTCCAGGACGGGGCCAGAAATGAGGGGTTCAGGGTGCGGGATGGGGCTCCAGGCTGGGGTAGGGGGTTGGGGCATGGGAGGAGGTTTGGGGTGCAGGCTCCAAGAGTGAGTTTGGGTACAGGAGGGGGCTCTAGGATGGGGTAGGAAGTTGGGGTGTGGGGGGTGAGGGATCTAGCTGGGGCCGTGGGCTCTGGGGTGGGGCCGTGGGCTCTGGGGTGGGGCCAGGGATGAGAGGTTTGGGGTGCAGGACGCTGGGGCCAAGGGGTTCGGAGTGCAGGGGGTTGGGGTGCAGAAGGGGGTTCAGGGTGCAGGCTCCGGGCTTACTTCAGGCAGCTCCTGGAAGCGGCGACATATCCCTTGGCTCCTAGGTGCAGGGGCAGCCAGCGGGCTCTGCACTGTGCGCGCTGCCTCCGCCCGCAGGTGCTGCCCCACAGCTTCCATTGGCTGTGGCTCCCCTGGCTGTCCCTCCACCTCTGAGCCGAGGGACATGTCACCGTTTCCAGGGAGCTGCATGGAGCCGTGTAGGGAGTCTACCAGCCCCATGCCAACCGGACTGTTAACAGCCCGGTCAGCAGGTGCTGACTGGAGCCACCATGGTCTCTTTTCGACCGGGTTTTCCGGTAAAAAAAATGGACATCTGGCACCTACCTTGGTCCCATCTTCACATTTTTCCTCTGTACAAGCCTTCTCACAATAGACTATCCAGTTGCTGAGGCGGGGGAGTGAGAGATGGGGGAGCAGGGAGTCTAGCAGAATTGGGGGCTCACAGTCTCACTTTTCTTGATATGCCCCATCTACATAGGTCTAAGTCCCATTCAGATCTGGCTTTACTTGTTACTGTGCAGCAAAGGAGGCAAAATCCTCAGCACAATTCCAGCTGTCCCGAGACTACTGGAGCCAGTCCAGGAAGCGGAAGTGTCCCCGGCAGACCCCAGCTGTTGCCTGCCCAGTTCTCACACAGGACTCTACCGGCTGCTGCTTTGCCAGCTTCATCACCCTGATTTACCCATGGGCAGCCAACCACAGATATCTGTGGGGAGGAGCAAAGGTGAATAAGCAAAAAAGCTCCCAGGCAGCCCTGGAAGGTATCAGATAAATGGAGAAGTGAAATCTATGAGTCTGCTCGACCCCACTGCCAGAGGTCCTCATGGCTGGCTGTTCTCTGTCGCTGGGCATTGATGGTGGCATTGATGGTGGAAGGGAAGGGGCATTCCGGGGGCCCTCTGCCTTCCCCTTCCCAAAGATGGCCTAGCAATACAGTACTCTAGGGCCCAGAGCCACAGAGCTATTTCAGGGCCTTGCTTGCATTGAAATCAATGGAAGTGAGGAACCTAAATAGCTCTGTGGATCTGGGCCTATCTCCTGTCTTTGTAGAAAATGCTGGGAGGGAGGGGGGAAGAATCCCAATTAGGAGAGCACTATGTGTGATATTGGGGATTGTACCTTTAAGGGCTGAGCTGGGTGTGTTGGATAAAAGCGTGGATTGAAGCACAGAGAGATGAAGTGAGAGTCTCAAGGCTGCATAGCAAGTCAGCGGCAGAGCTAGGATTAGCACTCAAGCCCCTGATTCCGAGCGCAGAGCCCTATCCCCAGATCAGCCTGTTGGCCCCCTCCATTAATCATTATGTAACTCTGTAAAGAGTCTGGAATATAGTTGCTCTACAAACGTGCATTGCATAGTATTGTCTGTCTCTATTTGATCCTTGTCTCTTGATCACTAGAACCACTAGAGAGGAAAACATCCTCAGATGAAATTGAAGCAGCTGGTACAAGACTCAGCAGTGTCTGGCAAATGTAGAATCCAATCAAAAATATTTATGGAACATGAAAAAAAAATCAAAGAGTTTGTGAAAGACAGAAGACAACATCCCAGACTGACAACATCCTAGACAGACAGAAACCCTGACAGTAACTCCCCTCAGGAACAGGAAGAGGGAAACATAAGGAGCCATTTATTTTAAATAAACTATAAAGTACAACAAATGCATGTAAGAAATGAAAAGTTGGACTGAATCCAAAGAGTCTTGAACAAACATGTCTGATTGAATCTGGCAATTTTTTTTCTGGTGTGTGTGTGTTAAAGTTAATCAGGGGAGCCCAGAGTAAGATATAGCATAATCCTGGAAAATTAAAACCAGATCAAATTAAAAACCAAGACAAAAATCTGGAGGAGCCCCAAGAATTACGATAAGATCAATCAAAATGTGGGAATGAAAGCAAAGAACTTTCTGTCCTGCTTGTCGCAAGGGGGGTAAAAGGAGTGATTGCTGCTTGTTGGGAATTGTTTGCTGTTAGAGACAGGGGGAGGGCCATTTTTAACATAGTTTTTTATTTTTAATTGTAGAAATAACTGCTAGAGGAATTGCTAATGAGTTACAGAGAACTCCACTTCAAGGTTGATACACTAGAGGGTAGGGATAGGGTCCAGAGTGACCTAGATAAGTTGGAGGATTGGGCCAAAAGAAATCTGATGAGGTTCGACAAGGACAAAGGCAGAGTCCTGCACTTAGGAAAGAAGAATCCCATGCAATGCTACAGGCTGGGGACCGACTAGCTAAGCAGCAGTTCTGCAGAAAAGGACCTGGGGATTACAGTGGATGAGAAGCTGGATATGAGTCAGCAGTGTGCCCTTGTTGCCAAGAAGGTCAATGGCATATTGGTCTGTATTACTAGGAGCATTGCCAGCAGATCAGGGAAGTGGTTATTGCCCTCTATTCGGCACTCGTGAGGCCACACCTGGAGTATTATGTCCAGTTTTGGTCTCCCCACTACAGAAGGGATGTGGACAAATTGGAGAGAGTCCAGCGGAGGGCAACAAAAATTATTAGGGGGCTAGGGCACATGACTGATGAGGAAAGGCTGAGGGAACTGGGGTTATTTAGTCGGCAAAAGAGAAGAGTGAGGAGGGATTTGATAGCAGCCTTCAACTACCTGAAGGGGGGTTCCAAAGAGGATGGAGCTAGGCTGTTCTCAGTGGTAGCAGATGACAGAACAAGAAGCAATGGTCTCAAGTTGCAGTGGGGGAGGTCTAGGTTGGATATTAGGAAACACTATTTCACGAGGAGGGTGGTGAAGCACTGGAATGGGTTACCTAGGGAGGTGGTGAAATCTCCATCCTTAGAGGTTTTTAAGGCCCAGCTTGAGAAAGCCCTGGCTGGGATGATTTAGTTGGTGTTGGTACTGCTTTGAGCAGGGGATTGGACTAGATTACCTCCTGATGTCTCTTCCAATCCTAATATTGTATGATTCTGCCTTTCTAAGGTCATCAGCTCTAATCTGGTCTAGGTTGGAAACATCCCAAATTTGTTAAATAGGAAAATAGACATCACCAGACTAGAACAGGCCTATGGTCCATCTGGTCTAGGTCCTGTCTCTTACAATGACCAGTGGCCTCTGTGAAATGAGCTGGTGGACCCATTTCACATGTCCACAACTCAGAAACTTCCACCAAAGCTGGTGTCCTTGGGGTTGCTGTTTTATCAGAAAAAACAAGAACAGAATGCGACTGAGCTACCTATCTCTTTGCCCTTAGAGGTAGATCCTTCAAGCCAGGGTTTGAGGTATGTTGGCAAGAGGCCCAGAGAAGTTCTCACTGTTCTTGCTTGTGCTGGACCTAGACAGTGGACACAGGTGCTGGAACTAGTGGTACTGGGGGTGCAGCAGCACCACCTGGTTTGAAGTGGTTTCCATCACATAAAGGGTTTACAGTTTGGTTCAATGGCTCTTAGCACCCCCACTATACACATTGTTCCAGCACCCCTGACAGAGGATAAAGAGAGGACTTCAGTCCTTGGAGCTGTCCTGCTGGAACTAAAAATAAGAAATGATTCCTTGTAGGCTTTTGAGTAATCACAGTTAACTCACGAGATTAACTCAAAAAAATTAATCACAATTAATCGCAGTTTTAATTGCACTGTTAAACAATAGAATACCAATTGAAATATTTTAAATATTTTGAATGTTTTTCTACCTTTTCCTATATATTGTATTCTGTGTTGTAATTGAAATCAAAGCATATATTATTTTTTATTACAAATATTTGCACTGTAAAAATGATAAACAAAAGAAATAGTATTTTTCAATTCCTCTCATATAAGTACTGTAGTACAATTTCTTTATTGTGAAAGTGCAACTTACAAATGTAGGTTTTTTTGTTACATAACTGCACTCAAAAACAAAACAATGTAAAACTTCAGAGCCTACAAGTCCACTCAGTCCTACTTTTTGTTCAGCCAATCACTAAGACAAACAAGTTTGTTCACATTTACAGGAAATAATGTTGCCCTCTTCTTATTTACAATGTCACCAGTAAGTGAGAACAGGCATTTGCATGGCACTTTTGTTGCTGGCATTGCAAGGTATTTACGTGCCAGATACGCTAAACATCCGTATGTCCCTTCATGCTTCGGCCACCATTCCAGAGGACATGCTTCCATGCTGATGAAAACTTGTTAAAAAAAAATGTGTTAATTAAATTTGTGACTGAACTCCTTGGGGGAGAATTGTATGACCACTGTTCTGTTTTACCCGCATTCTGCCATATAGTTCATGTTATAGCAGTTTCGGATGATGACCCAGCACATGTTGTTCATTTTAAGAACACTTTCACTGCAGATTTGACAAAACGCAAAGAAGGTACCAATGTGAGCTTTCTAAAGATAGCTACAGCACTTGACCCAAGGTTGAAGAATCTGAAGTGCCTTCCAAAATCTGAGAGGGACGAGGTGTGGAGCATGCTTTCAGAAGTCTTACAAGAGCAACACTCCAATGTGGAAACTACAGAACCTGAACCACCAAAAAAGAAAATCAACCTTCTGCTGGTGGCATTTGACTCAGATGATGAAAATGAACATGCTTCAGTCCTCACCACTTTGGATTGTTATCGAGCAGAACCCATCATCAGCATGGACGCATGTCCCCTGGAATGGTGGTTGAAGCATGAAGGGACATGAATCTTTAGCGCATCTGGCATGTAAATATGTTTCATTGCTGGCTACAACAGAGCCATGCGAATGCCTGTTCTCACTTTCAGGTGACATTGTAAACAAGAAGCGGGCAGCATTATCGCCTGCAAATGTAAACAAACTGGTTTGTCTGAGCGATTGGCTGAACAAGAAATAGGACTGAGTGGACTTGCAGGCTCTAAAGTTTTACTTTGTTTTATTTTTGGATGATGTTTTTTCTGTACATAATTCTACATTTGTAAGTTCAATTTGCATGATAAAGAGATTGCACTACAGTACTTGTATTAGGTGAATTGAAAAATACTATTTCTTTTTTTTTTTTTTTTACACTGCAAATACTTGTAATCAAAATTAAATATAAAGTGAGCACTGCATACTTTGTATTCTGTGTTGTAATTGAAATCAATATATTTGAAAATGTAGGAAACATCCACTAATATTTAAATAAATGGTATTCTATTATTGTTTAACAGTGCGATTAATTGAGCAATTACTATTTTAAATCGCTTGACAGCCCTAATTCCTTGACATCATCTCAGACAGCTGTGCAGCTCTTCGAGAAAACTGAGCCCTCAGTAATATGGGGTGGGGAGAACTGTACCAGGAAAGTTTCCTTTCAATCATTAAACATGTAGTCACAATGTTTGTATGCAAAGACAAGGGACCAGAGAGACACTGGAAGATTCTAAAAGGAAACCTCCGTCTTCATGCAGTGGGCAGTCGCCAGTAACAAATGCTATGACTGCAACTAGGCAAAGCCAACCAGTCTGGTCTGGATATGCCAACTCCACTCCTTTGGAGGAGGGGGTTAATTCTAGCCGATTGTCCCAGGTATGGCTGCTCTTCCCAAGGACACTGGAGGAAGAACAACCCCAGAGGAGCCCTTTTCAGAATAAATACATATAGGGCCATATCCTAAGCTAGTGCAAATTGGCATGGCACCAGTGACTTCAGCAGAGCTATGCCAATGTACACCAGAGGATCTGGCCCATAGACTCAACTAGTTGCTCACATATGGCAGAAAATAGTGGCAGGGATACAGCAAACGAGCTGGAGACAGCTCCTAGTGGTAACTGTGACAGGATGAGCTGGCCCTTAATGGTGGCTGGGGCTCCACTGCATCTGTGCCAGACTTCACTCAACTCCCCAGGTGGTGGGCAAGAGAGCAGGAGCTAGGAGCAGATCTGTGAGCTGGCTGAAGATGGCAGAGCAGTTAGGAAAGGGCCAGTGAGGAGGCCAAGGTTGGTTGTATAGGATGAATGGGGATTGTTGGGGATTATGGGGCAGACAGCCCAGTTGTTCAGGGTCCCAGGGCTGGGAGCCTAGAATAGAGAGGGTGAGTGTGGGTACCCCTATGCTGCCACCTTATGAGGTGTTAACATGCTATGCTGGGGGAAGAAGGGATGTACTGGTACCCATGAGTGTAGGAAGCTGAGTCCAGAAGAAGAGCTACAAAGTCTTGTGGAAGACGAGAGACCCTTGAGAGGAAGGCCTGTGCCTGGCGTGAGTCTGGGTGGGAGGCTGAATTTGGTGTTTGATTGCTTCCACTCTGGAAGGGGGTGGACAGCCTGTGGCTAAGTCTCAACAGAAGTCACTGCAGTGACTTACAAAGTGCTGGCTGTTAGAGAGCTTATTCCTTCACTCTCGCACGTCCCTGGTCCTTCTCGCATGAACAGAGAGCAACAATACCCAAAGTCCGAAGGTGCAAACAATTCAATGTTTATTGGGGTGAACTTCCAGCAAGCTTAAATCCAAGTTCCTTTTTCCTTATTTTAGAATCACAACTTACTTCTTGTTTGCCCCTAATTCATATAGTAATATTCTTAGCTACACCTTAACCAATCATTCTACTGAAATTTACCTAACCAATCCTAACATATTGTAACATGATTAGCTAACCAAATTATATCCCACCACCTTAATTAGTTTACACCCAGCAAAATTAATTATACAGCAGACAGAAACAATCACAGAACCAGACAGAGACCATGCAAACAAACAATAGCAAAGTGGGAACTATAATGACAAAACAACACAGAAGTGAGGATTTCACAACTACATCTATAAAGACATAACGGTTTCCCAGCTGTGTCTATGGATAAATGAGTTCTTACCAGACAGAAAACTATCAAACTAAATTTACTTTTACATCTTGTAGGCTCTTCCCTTTCTCTGGAGGTGATAGTTCGGATCACCTTGCTAACAGCCCCATATTGACTAGTTTGGAATGTGAGGATGTGACCAGTCACTTCCCAGCTTATGGCTGCCTCTGCTGCTTAGCCAAAGGCATTGGCCTAAGAACAGGGCCTCAGACTGTGACAGTGAGAGAAGGCCCTTACACAGATTCTTTCTTGTATACCTCTATTACTAGCTAAATGATAAACATATACCTAAATTCTTAAAGTATAGGCCTTTACAGGCAGGCCTGAATATCTATATCCTAACACTGGCAGCTGGTGTCTCTCCATCTGAGAGGGAAACTGAGGCAGTATCTGGGCTCAAAGCCAAACTGGGTAGCTCCTAGTTACAGTAATCATATCTAAGAAATCAGGCACAAGGAGTATGTGCCTGGGTCAGGGGATCACAAGCAAGGCCTTTGCCAACAGCAGAAGGCTGTAGAGAAGAAGCCACACATGGAGTATTCCTAGAACCCAGGTGGAGTCTGGGCTCAGATACTTCTTGCTGCTCCTGGAGCTCTGACAGGATTAAATACCAAGCACCTTCTCTGAGGGAGTGTTTCTGGATGGACAACAGCTGCTCCCGTCCAATGTGAGTCTGCAAGTCAGACCAGACACGTGAGTAGAGACAAAAATGTTAAACCAGCAGCTCAGTTTTCCCCTGGGGGAGGGTTTCTACACCGGCCTGAGGCATAACAGGCCAGATCCTCAGCTGAGGTAAATCAGCATAACTCCACTGATACTAAAAGGCCGGCTTTGTTCAACATCTTTATTAATGATCTGGATGGTAGGATGAATTTCACACTCAGAAAGTTTGCAGATGACACTAAGCTGTGGGGAGAGGTAGATATGTTGGAGGGTAAGGATAGGGTCCAGAGTGACCTAGACAAATTGGAGGATTGGGCCAAAAGAAATCTGATGAGGTTCAACAAGGCCGAGGGCAGAGTCCTGCACTTAGGAAAGACGAATCCCGTGCACTGCTACAGGCTGGGGACCGACTGGCTAAGCAGCAGTTCTGCAGAAAAGGACCTGGGGATTACAGTGGATGAGAAGCTGGATATGAGTCAGCAGTGTGCCCTTGTTGCCAAGAAAGTCAATGGCATATTGGTCTGTATTGGTAGGAGCATTGCCAGCAGATCAAGGGAAGTGATTATTCCCCTCTATTCAGCACTGGTGAGGCCACACTTGGAGTATTATGTCCAGTTTTGGTCCCCCCTCTGCAGAAGTGATGTGGACAAATTGGAGAGAGTCCAGCGGAGGGCAACAAAAATTATTAGGGGGCTGGGGCACATGACTTACGCGGAGAGGCTGAAGGAACTGGGTTTCTTCAGGAAGGAAGGGTTTCTTCAGGTATGTTGGCAACAAGAAGAAAGCCAAGGAAAGTGTGGGCCCCTTACTGAATGAGGGAGGCAACCTAGTGACAGAGGATGTGGAAAAAGCTAATGTACTCAATGCTTTTTTTGCCTCTGTTTTCACTAACAAGGTCAGCTCCCAGACTGCTGCGCTGGGCATCACAGAATGGGGAAGAGATGGCCAGCCCTCTGTGGAGATAGAGGTGGTTAGGGACTATTTAGAAAAGCTGGACGTGCACAAGTCCATGGGGCCGGACGAGTTACATCCGAGAGTGCTGAAGGAATTGGCGGCTGTGATTGCAGAGCCCTTGGCCATTATCTTTGAAAACTCGTGGCGAACGGGGGAAGTCCCGGATGACTGGAAAAAGGCTAATGTAGTGCCAATCTTTAAAAAAGGGAAGAAGGAGGATCCTGGGAACTACAGGCCGGTCAGCCTCACCTCAGTCCCTGGAAAAATCATGGAGCAGGTCCTCAAAGAATCAATCCTGAAGCACTTACATGAGAGGAAAGTGATCAGGAACAGTCAGCATGGATTCACCAAGGGAAGGTCATGCCTGACTAATCTAATCGCCTTCTATGATGAGATTACTGATTCTGTGGATGAAGGGAAAGCAGTGGATGTATTGTTTCTTGACTTTAGCAAAGCTTTTGACACGGTCTCCCACAGTATTCTTGTCAGCAAGTTAAAGAAGTATGGGCTGGATGAATGCACTATAAGGTGGGTAGAAAGCTGGCTAGATTGTCGGGCTCAACGGGTAGTGATAAATGGCTCCATGTCTAGTTGGCAGCCGGTGTCAAGTGGAGTGCCCCAGGGGTCGGTCCTGGGGCCGGTTTTGTTCAATATCTTCATAAATGATCTGGAGGATGGTGTGGATTGCACTCTCAGCAAATTTGCAGATGATACTAAACTGGGAGGAGTGGTAGATACGCTGGAGGGGAGGGATAGGATACAGAAGGACCTAGACAAATTGGAGGATTGGGCCAAAAGAAATCTGATGAGGTTCAATAAGGATAAGTGCAGGGTCCTGCACTTAGGATGGAAGAATCCAATGCACCGCTACAGACTAGGGACCGAATGGCTAGGCAGCAGTTCTGCGGAAAAGGACCTAGGGGTGACAGTGGACGAGAAGCTGGATATGAGTCAACAGTGTGCCCTTGTTGCCAAGAAGGCCAATGGCATTTTGGGATGTATAAGTAGGGGCATAGCCAGCAGATCGAGGGATGTGATCGTTCCCCTCTATTCGACATTGGTGAGGCCTCATCTGGAGTACTGTGTCCAGTTTTGGGCCCCACACTACAAGAAGGATGTGGATAAATTGGAGAGAGAGTCCAGCGAAGGGCAACAAAAATGATTAGGGGTCTAGAGCACATGACTTATGAGGAGAGGCTGAGGGAGCTGGGATTGTTTAGTCTGCAGAAGAGAAGAATGAGGGGGGATTTGATAGCTGCTTTCAACTACCTGAAAGGGGGTTCCAAAGAGGATGGCTCTAGACTGTTCTCAATGGTAGCAGATGACAGAACGAGGAGTAATGGTCTCAAGTTGCAATGGGGGAGGTTTAGATTGGATATTAGGAAAAACTTTTTCACTAAGAGGGTGGTGAAACACTGGAATGCGTTACCTAGGGAGGTGGTAGAATCTCCTTCCTTAGAGGTTTTTAAGGTCAGGCTTGACAAAGCCCTGGCTGGGATGATTTAACTGGGAATTGGTCCTGCTTCGAGCAGGGGGTTGGACTAGATGACCTTCTGGGGTCCCTTCCAACCCTGATATTCTATGATTCTATGATTCTATGGGGTTATTTAGTCTGCAGAAGAGAAGAGTGAGGGAGGATTTGATAGCAACCGTCAAATACCTGAAGGGGGGTTCCAAAGAGGATGGAGCTAGGCTGTTCTTAGTGGTGGCAGATGACAGAACAAGGAGCAATGGTCTCAAGTTGCAGTGGGGGAGGTCTAGGTTGGATATTAGGAAACACTATTTCACGAGAAGGGTGGTGAAGCAGTGGAATGGGTTACCTAGGGAGGTGGTGGAATCTCCATCCTTAGAGGTTTTTAAGGCCCAGTTTGCCAAAGCCTTGACTGGGATGATTTAGTTGGGGATTGCTCCTGCTTTGAGCAGCGGGTTGGACTAGATGAGCTCCAGAGGTCTCTTCCAACCCTAATCTTCTATGATTCTAAGAGATGGTGGAGTGACTAAAACCACTAATTCTGAGCCCCTTTACACCACTGTTATCCTAGGGTAACTCCAGGCATCTCATTTTTTGTTAGGAGATCAGACTCAGGCTGTGCTCTTAATTATTTAACTAAAATACAATAAAATTGCTCTTTGTTACTTTGCCGTCTGTGCCTAATGTGATCTATTCTTTTGTTATATTCCCAGTGTCTTGAAAATTACTCTAGTGTGATCTATTCTTTTGTTATATTCCCAGTGTCTTGAAAATTACTCTAGTGTGATCTATTCTTTTGTTATATTCCCAGTGTCTTGAAAATTACTCTAGTTTTGCAATTCTATTTGGAAGGATCCTTACTAGACGCACTTCAGCTCACTCTTCTAGCTTGTCTAGACCTGTACCGCCTGCCACGAGCACTGTTCAGGAATGGCAGGTATTCTGTGATTAGGGATGTGGCCAACAGCTTATGTGTAGCTCAGTGCTGACCCTGTTCTCCAGTTTTCACTCCCACTGATGTCATTGGAATCTCTGCCTAGGGAAGGGCTTGAGGCTTAGGGCAAATCTAGCCCCCTGCTCTGCACACAGGGCCTCTCCCCTGCTTTGCTGTGCTGAGGGAGAGCAGGAGATGAGGTGGGACCAGTGGATACTGTGACAGGTTGGATCACAGAAACCCCTTGGGGCTGCCAACTGATGTGCCAAGACTACTTCTGCCCCTGATTTCCCTGCCAGCTTGGGACTCCAGAACCCTGCCTGGATTTGTCAGACATGCTTGCCAGCCACAAACACAGACCCAGGTCTGAACCATGTCCCACAAACTGCAAGATTAACTGAAAGCAGCTTAAGAAATGTTCCTATCTTTAGCACTCAGATGCCCAACTCCCAATGGGGTCCAAACCCCAAATAAATCCATTTTACCCTGTATAAAGCTTATACAGGGTAAACTCATAAATTGTTTGCCCTCTATAACACTGATAGAGAGATATGTGCAGCTGTTTGCCCCCCTACCCAGGTATTAATGCGTACTCTAGGTTAGATAATAAGTAAAAAGTGATTTTATAAATACAGAAAGTAGGATTTAAGTGGTTCCAAGTAGTAACAGACAGAACAAAGTAAATTACCAAGCAAAATAAAACAAAACATGCAAGTTTATGCCTAATACAGTAAGAAAACTGAATACAGATAAAACCTCACCCTCAGAGGTGTTCCAGTAAGCTTCCTTCTACAGACTAGTCTCCTTCTAGTCTGGGTCCAGCAATCACTCACACCCCCTATAGTTACTGTCCTTTGTCCCAGTTTCTTTCAGGTATCCTTTCGGGTGGAGCTGCTATCTCTTGAGCCAGCTGACAACAAAATGGAGGGGTCTCCCACGGGCTTAAATAGACTTCCTTTTATGGGTGGAGACCCCCTCCTCTCTCCTATGCAAAGTCCAGCTCCAAGATGGAGTTTTGGAGTCACATGAGCAAGTCATATGTCCATGCATGACTCAGTTTTTACAGGCAGCAGCCATTGCCCACATGCTATCTTGAATGTCTCCAGGAAGACTTCTTATGTGGATTGGAGCCTTCCTAGATCCATTGTTCATTAAGTGTTTCTTGACTGGGCACTTAATTTGCACATTCCTTTCTCAAGAAACTGACCAAATGCTTTACTAAGGCTACTTAAAAATCAAGCAAGTACACAGCCAATATTCATAACTTCAAATACAAAAATGATACATGCATACAGATAGGATGAATAGATTCAGTAGATCATAACCTTTACAGAGATATGTTACACAGCATATATAGCATAAAACATATTCCAGTTATATCATATATACATTCATAAGCATATTTCCATAAAGCCTTATGGGGTACACCATTGCAGATACGTTGCTGTACAGATGCACTAGTCACAACCTTTGAGAGGAAGGATGGCCCAGTGGTTAAGGGACTAACCTAGGACTAGGGAGACTGAAGTTCAAATCCCTACTCTTCCCCGGGCTTTCTGGGTGACCTTGGGCAAATCACTTAGCCTCTGTGCCTTAGTTTCCTGATCTGTGTCACTGCCTTACCACACAGGGGTGTTGTGTGGCTCAGCAGGTTGAAGACTGTGAGGTGTTCAAATACTACAGGGCAGGGAGCCAGAGAATTACATAAGACAGAGCCCCTCCCAGAGGATAAAGAGCCTGAGGGTTGCAGACACAGACACTCTCTGCCAGGGGGTGGGGAAGAGGGTCACTGTGCCTCAGTGGGTCACAGCTGAGAACACCAGATTCAGGAGAAACAACTGAGAAATGAGGCAGATCCACCCCAAACTGGTGGTTATTCTTTCCTAAAATATACCAAACCAGCAACAAAAGTAAACTTCTGTCTCACCATACTGGTCAACAAGAAGTCAGAAATGCCACATCCTTAGGTATCCCAGCTCTTATTTCACTACCCAGACACCAGACTTAATGATAAGTGGTTATTGAAAACCAATTTAATCAAACAAAGGGTTCTTCTAATCCCAAGAGATCAGCCACAGAGCCAGCTCAATATATAACTCAGATCTTACCCAATAATCATACTGTTGCCAATCCCTTAGTATGTAATATCTAGCAGTTTATTTATAAGAGAAAAGAAAGAGGAGAGAGTTAAAATGGTCAAGGAAAACAAATACATACACTCATTGCAAAGTTCTTGGATCAGGTTTGTAGCAGTGATGGGATAAATTGCTGGCTTGTAAAGTTTCTGATCACTTCCAAAAGATTGGAAGGTCCTCAGTTCATTGGCTGTAATGCTCCTGTTAGTGTAAGTCCAGAGATCAGAGCAGGAAAGAGGCAAAATGGAGATGCTTCCAGGTTCTTTTATACTTTCTCCCATGTGGAGGGAGGAATGTTCTCAGTCTTAGTCTGTGGAAAATTACAGATGCACAAGATGGAGTCCAGGGTCACATGAGCTAGTCACATGCCCTTGCATGCTTCGATGAGTCACAGAAGCAGCCATTACCCATATTCTGACTAAAACATCCTCAGGAAGGCCAATCTGGTGGGGATAAGCTTCTTCTATGGCCCACTGTGTTCATTAATGGGCCATCAGCAATGTGCTGGCTAGACTGGATGCAAACTACCTTGTGGGCATTACCACAGGAGCAAACACATTTGAAATACAGGTACATAGTCAATATTCATAACTTCAGATACAAAAATGATACATGCATATAAACAGGATAATCATATTTGATAGACTGTAACTTTTCTATTGATACCTTACTTGACATACTTCATATAAGATATGTTGCAATTATATAAGAACAATCTGTTTGGTTATATTTTAATCATAAAACATCACAGAGGGTTTCTTCCCTTTGGGTCTTCCGCAAAGTTCACCAGTGCATAGCCTAGTACTTGATGTGTGCTGTGTGCTCATCCTAAGTCAGGGCATTAGCAGAGTCATCCTGATCCTCTCACACGTGTAAGCGTCAGAGAAGGGAATCCCAGAGATCAGCAGCTCTCCTTGAAATTAGTGTCTGCTGTAATCCCACTGGTGTCACGCCAAGGATGAGTTGGGATCCAGGAGTACAATAACAAGTGCATTTCCAAACGATAAGCATCCTTAACATAAAGGACACAGTCACAAATCGGCTGGACCCAGCAGTGCGATTCCCAGTTACAGCCCCTAAGACAGCGGTCCCCAACCTTTCTTGTGCTAATAGCATATTGCTATTCCCAGAAGACTGTGGCGGGCGCTGGACACCTTGCCACCGAAATGCTGCTGCCGAGAAGCAGTAGCAGCAAGAAGCGCTGCTGCCAAAATGCCACCGGGAAACGGCAACGCTTCTTGGCGGCATTTTGACAGCGGGGTGTCCTGCGGACGTACAAAAGTGGCCCGACGGGCACCGCACTGGGGACCCCTGCCCTAAGAAAACCTGTCCCACAGGGCTCCTCACCCCAACGTGAACATCCATGCCCTTCCCCTGCCAAACTCCTGAGGGAGGAGATAGGGTGTGTGGCCTGCTCTGAAGATCACCTCAGCTGTGCTAGCTTGGACCAAAGTTCCAAAGCCAGGGCCCTTCCCAAAGAATGCGGTGCCCTCAGCCCCTGGTGCCTGGGAGGGGCAGGAGGGTGAGCTTGTGGCTAAGGTAGTGGGTTTGGACGAGCTGATTTAATTTCTCAGCTCTACTATAAACATCCTGTGTGAGCTTGAGCAAGTCCCCAGTCTCACTGTTCCCATTTTGTAAAACCAGTATAATACAGCCCTACCTCAAAGGGTCATTGCGAGGCCAAATGGATTCCTAAGCCAGAGGGGGTCGGATGCTATGGGGATAAGGCAGCATGGCCCCTAGAGAGAGAGGGATCCAGCCTCAGGCACCTCACCACAGGCTATCAGATAGGACGTTTCCAAGACATCAGGAACACTTTAAACACCCACATGACAGTAGACAACCAATGCTGATCATAGATAGTGGGTCTCATATGCCCCTACAAAGATGTGCTAAATCAGTGGGCCACTGTGTTCTGTAGCAGTTTGAGGGCTTGTCTACACACAAACTTGCGCAAATTTAATTCAACTAGTTTAAACTTGTGCAAACCACAGTGTGGTCTCACTTGTGTCAGTTTAGCTTGCCCCTGCAAATGCAGGCCTTGGCTGTGTGAGAAAGTTGTACTGGTTTAGCTGAAAAGAGCATAAGTCAAGCCTAAGTTTCTGGATTGATCTAAGATGCAGAGCTCATTGCAGGAATCCTGGCTCTAGGTGACAAAGATAATTGATCTATTTCTCTTCGAGTGCACTATGCTGTATATGAACGTACAGAGCCTCTTGCATTGCTATTTATCCTCCTCATCAGATTAAAAGTGATACCCATGGTGTCAATAGCCTGTATGGTATTTCACACAATACTGCACTTGTTTAGGGGAAGGCAGCCCATATTTCTTCTAGCAGAGTTCTCTCATTTCCAGAGCATTTCAATGGAGGAGAGAGAAGGGCATGCCCCTCTTCTCCCCCATGCCCTTTGTGTCCCTATTTGTAGACATCAGAGGCTGGCAGGTGTGAAGATGGGGAAAGGGATCCCTCAGGGGTATGCTGGTCCCCACCAGGTGGGAGTCCATGCAAGGGTAATAGACACTGATCGACATATCGACATAAAAATTGCAACGTATTTAGCATATGACTCTATGGCTAGAGCTGCCAGCCTCTGAGCCCTGGCCTCAGCTAGATTCATTTTTGGAAGCCTGCCTCAGAAAACAGCATCTAGCTATTCTGATGTACAAGTTGGCACAGAGGCACTGTCTTATATAAGCTAACGACTCATTGTAACAACTCAGTGTAGGCTGGGGGAGCCAAAACCGCACTCAGAGGGTTGAACTCTGTTCTGTGTCTGTTTGCTATCCCGTGGTGCAGGATGGATGGCGTTGCCTGTTGTCAGATAGTAACTATGTTGCTTGGAGGTGGCTCTGCTTTATTCAGTCATTCACTGAGTTAGTCAGAGATCTCAACCTATATCAGATAAAATGACAGATCGTCAGCTCAGGGAATGGTGGTTCTGTCACCACTCTGCATCCGATCATCCCCATCAGGTCCTTCCTATTTATCCTCTCATTAGACTTTCCATCCCCCCTCTTTTACTTTGTATATTACATAGGATTAGCCATACCAGATTGGACCAATGCTTCCTCAAGTCCCATCTCCTGCCTGTGAGAGTTTGCCATATGAGACAGCTCCGTCAGCTCACATATCCTGCCTCTAGCAGTGCCTTGTGTCTGATGCTTCAGAAGAAATTGAGAGATCCTCATAATGTTCTTGTTTGCAAAGTGCCAGATGCACCTTTGGGGCGATATAAACAAGCAACGATCATGTAATAGTTACAGAGTACTGTATCTCACCTCTTCTGGTTAGTCAGTGTGCCAGCAGCATCTTCTGTACCATTACCCCCATGCCCATTGCACAGATGTCAACCTCTTTCTTTTTAGCTGCCATCATTTGTCATCTTCATCAGTCACAAATATTACCCTCCATCCTGGGTCATTAGGTAGAGCAGTCTTCAGACTGATCAGTTTTTCCCCATCATCACTATCTTTATCATCAACCTTGCCATCTTCATCACCCCCCAATGCACATCATCATCTTCATTTCCTAAGGGTGTGGTGGACTCAAAAGTCTGAATGGATGCTGTAGAGCTCAAACAGAAGTTGTGGGATTGGTGCAGCAATTACTGGTGAGGTTTCCTGGCCTGTGTTGGCTAGTTGACCATAATGGTCCCTTCTGGCCTTTAAATCTATGACTCTACGAATTATCACTGTAAGCCTGGTTCTGAGCTCTCCAATGACTTCAGATGAGGTACTCCTGGTTTGCGCTGGTGTAATGCGCAGAATCAGTCAGTGTTTGTGCACGTTTCCGGGGAAGATGTGGAAGATCCTCATAAGACCTTTGGAATACTAATGAATAATGAATAATCCAGTTTTCATCCTTGAACTCTAGTAAATTGCCAGTCTCAGATCCCCAGCTGCTTCCGTTCCACCAAGAGAGGGATAGTTTTGGCCATGTGTCATACCCTGTGGAGCACAGTGTAAATCTGCATGTGTTCCAGTGCAGTCACACGGTGGGTTGGTAGGGCTGTTTATGGAGGGGGACATACACAGGTGTGTATTTAGTTTTGTACAAGCTGGAGGCAGGACGCTGTGGACCAGGCAGAACCTGTTTCTCTCCTTGCTGCCCCTGGTTTTAGCCCATTGTGACCTATAGTGGGGAAGAGAATCAGGCCTTTCAGAAACCAGCATTTTTCATTCTAAAAGTGAGTCGATGCACTGGGCTATTCCACAGGATCCACACATCTGCTTTAAATCCCTCTGACTGCTTTAACCTATGCCAAGGGGCCAAAACGGCTGGGGTGCTGGGATGTCCCACTCATGCTTCCTTCCCTCTGGTGTGCTGGGTGTGGCGCAGAAGTGGCATAAGAGACCCCATGCTGGTTCTAGCCACCTTTCCAAGGGGAAACCTTCGTGAGCCAGTTCAGCCGGCTTTATGGCCAGGCCCTGTCCGTCATGTGGCACCAAGCAGCCCCCTCATACTGGAGCAGCTATCCTCCTCCTGGACTGCTAGGTATTATATAGGAGTATGTGCTCTACTGCATCTTGGTGTCTGTCTGCTCAGCAGCTGGGAGGTGTTAGTCCCAGCGTGAGAAGGCAGACACGCTAGCTCTACTCGACCTTGTGTGCTAAAATAGGACTATGGCCATAGCTCCTTGAGTGGCAGCTCAGGCTAACCATGCGGGAATAATCCATCCCTATCACTTGGGTACGTACTTGGGTGGCCAGCTTGTCCAACCACAGCCACACTGCTATGTTTAGAACACTAGCTTGAGTAGTGCGTGTCTGTCTACCTGTGCTGGGAAGCCCCCTCCCAGCTGCAGTGCAGACATATCTTTGGATGTGTATTTCCAAACCACATCCATGCTAAGCAATTCTGCTGGCTGGGCTTGCGTGCTGATGAAAATTGACTGGCCTAACTGCATCATAATAACTGTCCATGTGGACTTCCTATCCCAGAGTAATGGGGACTTTACTAATGCAGACTACAAGGACGGGTATGGAGCTCAATGCCCAGAACTTCTTCTTAGTCCCCCTGTTTTAAGTTTAAAATATGCAAGGGCGTTTGCACCTCTCTGGTCTAAACGTGAGCATTCATGGAGGTTTCAGGCTGCACTGTAAAAGGACATGGGGAGAGAAGCCTGTAACATTAACAGACAGAACTTAAAGGAGATACCACCATCTTTCATGCACTTATAACCTGCACAGCCTTCATATTGCCTATGGTGCTCAAAAGCAGTGCCCATAAAAGCCAAGAGAAGAGCTCCTAGGATGGCTGCCCTAGAACATGAGCAATCACAATGCTGAGAGAACAGCTGTTATATGTTTAAGGTTAAACCCAGAAAATGTATCATCCTAGGCCATCGTGAAGGTCAAACAAAGCATTTGTTTCCATGCAGAATGGTCAGAAGTGTTTAGCAATCACATCCAGATGCTGAAGTTAAACATCTGGGCTTCACCTCTGTGTTGTTTTGTCTACGCCCCCAAATTGCAGTGCTGCCTTTGGAGCCATCCACCATGGCATTATCACCTCATTCATCAGACATTGTTTCTCCTTGGCTCAGCCTTGCTCCCAAATCCCCTCACACAGTGTTCGGAGTGAGTAAAGCAGAAAGGCTAGCGAAAAGTCATGAGACACATTCCTGTTTGGAGGGACCTACACCTGCTCTGTCCTCCTTCACTCAACCCTTGCTGCCTGTGGCTGAGTCCCATGGAATAAGTTTGGGGGACTCAGCTCAACTCCACCTAAGTTTTATTTCTTCTGACGTTCTAGATGAATACATATGGGGTCCACAGGCAAGCATCCAGCTCCACAAAGACAATCTTATTTCCCCACCTTCAAAGCATAACAGGTTCCCTTCTTTTCTAGAACATCACAGCAATCAGTAATACATTGAACGAATGCCCATAGCACTTTCTACTTGGAGATCTCAAAGTACTTGATAAATGTCCATTAATTAGTCATCACAATTCCTCTGGAAGATAAACATCATCCGTGTTTTATAACTGAGGACCCTAAGGCACAAAGAGGCTCAGTGACTTATCCAAGATGGCAGGTGAAATCAGTGGTAGATCCGGGAACAGAATTCAGATCTCCCGACTACCACAAGCTTTTAGCTACGTGACCGAAAGGCTTTAGCCCTGCAATCAAAGTCCACATACTGGGTTCGTACTGCCCAAGGTGGTAGAACCCAGTGGAGTATTGTGGTGAGCACTGACAAGTCCCAGTGGTAGATAGAAGAGGGGCCATGCTGAGTCCAGATTGCCTCTACTGTGGAAACAAGGCCAGTGTTGGTGGTGAGAGCAGCAACAGAAAGACAGCTGAGCTATGCTTGCCTTCCGCGGTAGTTATTTTAGACTAGGTAGATCAAGGCGGACCTGAGAATCAGACCTCAGTGGTAGATACGCTGGAGACTCAGTGGTAGATACGCTGGAGGGGAGGGATAGGATACAGAAGGACCTAGACAAATTGGAGGATTGGGCCAAAAGAAATCTGATGAGGTTCAATAAGGATAAGTGCAGGGTCCTGCACTTAGGATGGAAGAATCCAATGCACCGCTACAGACTAGGGACCGAATGGCTAGGCAGCAGTTCTGCGGAAAAGGACCTAGGGGTGACAGTGGACGAGAAGCTGGATATGAGTCAACAGTGTGCCCTTGTTGCCAAGAAGGCCAATGGCATTTTGGGATGTATAAGTAGGGGCATAGCGAGCAGATCGAGGGATGTGATCGTTCCCCTCTATTCGACACTGGTGAGGCCTCATCTGGAGTACTGTGTCCAGTTTTGGGCCCCACACTACAAGAAGGATGTGGATAAATTGGAGAGAGTCCAGCGAAGGGCAACAAAAATGATTAGGGGTCTAGAGCACATGACTTATGAAGAGAGGCTGAGGGAGCTGGGATTGTTTAGTCTGCAGAAGAGAAGAATGAGGGGGGATTTGATAGCTGCTTTCAACTACCTGAAAGGGGGTTCCAAAGAGGATGGCTCTAGACTGTTCTCAATGGTAGCAGATGACAGAACGAGGAGTAATGGTCTCAAGTTGCAATGGGGGAGGTTTAGATTGGATATTAGGAAAAACTTTTTCACTAAGAGGGTGGTGAAACACTGGAATGCGTTACCTCGGGAGGTGGTAGAATCTCCTTCCTTAGAGGTTTTTAAGGTCAGGCTTGACAAAGCCCTGGCTGGGATGATTTAACTGGGAATTGGTCCTGCTTCGAGCAGGGGGTTGGACTAGATGACCTTCTGGGGTCCCTTCCAACCCTGATATTCTATGATTCTATGATTCTATGACTTGGAGGGTGGTCAGACTTGGGGCCACAGACATGGCTGGTGGAGGGACTGAAAGGAGCCTGTTTTCACTTTCTCTAGTCAAGGGCTGCCAGGGACCTATTTGGCCCCTGGCACAAGCCAGAGTAGCCCAGCTTGTGCCCCTTGCTGCTATAATTCCAGCCGGGCTGCAGAGAATCATCAGAGTGCCGAACTGCCCTAGCCACACCTCCTCCTGCTTCCATTCCACCACTTTCTCCCCCAGCTGACCCTTGGTCTATCCTCAAGGTACACTAGGATGCCCCCTGCAGGGGCAGTGCATAATCCTTCTCTGCTAATACTCTTCACCAGGAGGGAGAGGGTTGGTGATGTCTGCTCTACAGCTCCTTAAGGCACATGCTGTGTGCCCCTCAGCCCATCAGTGCTGTCTCTCCCTGCCCATAAAGGAACTGTATTTCCCCTTTTACTAATGCACTGACCAGTTCTGACATGGCTAGTGGAGGTTTCCCTTCTCAGTAATAGGCATGGTCCATATGATTAAGACCAATTGTAGAGTTTCACTCATTGTCCTCATATAAAGTAATAGCCCTGCAGCAAACCACCCCCAGGAAGTATCTTTGTTTGTAGGTATGTTACCAGCCACATCCCAGCAGTGTCATACAGAGCCAGCAGACCATCTTCTCCCTCCTTGGGTATGTCTACACTACATGCTAAGCCCAGGTCTGGGGGACCTGGCCTTATGGGCTTGGTGTATCCAAGTCCAGGCTTGAGCATCCACACTGCATTGTAAATCTGGGTTTATGATTGCTGGAGCAGGTTTCATAGGCATACTAACATGTCCATACTGTGCTGCGCAGACTTTCTGACTCTGGTCTGTGTCCTGAGCTGTGTCCAAATACAGGGCTTGGACCCCAGTCAAAGTGGGTCTCTCCTCAAATCCATCCCTCTAGCAGGGTCCTAAGACCTGGGACCTGAGTGTTTGCTGACCTGAGTCAGACTGATTTGTGTTTGGATGGAAGGTGGGATTGTGCTCATTGGTCTGAGTGAGAGATTGGGATTGGGCTGAATGAGAGTCCACCGCGTGGGCTTAATGTACAGTGTAGACATATCCCCTTAGGGGCCAGCACAGGATTAGTTCCAATAAGACTCTTCCTAGTGCTCTGTCCAGTCTAGCTCCCAGTGTCTCAAGCAATGGAGCTTTCCCCACTTCCCGCGGGAACCCAGTTGACTGCCCTGTCAGGAAATATGTGACTTATGATACAGAGGTCATGGGTTAAGTCCTAAAGCCTCAATGCCAATCCAGGGAAAATCACCTTGACAGTGACATGGATAGTTGGGTTGGACTAGACCTACCAGGTCAGTCAGTCCCTCCCCTGCCAGTGCAGGGCAGATTAGCCATCTCTGAAGAATGATCCTTTCTGTATCCAGACTGCCCAAATTCATAGAGCGCTCAGCTGCGGGCCCAGCTGTGTGCCCGTGCAGGGAAGCTGTGTAGTATAGGGAGCCCCCCCACTTCTCTATGTGGACAACCAGTGTCCCAGGGCCTGTGCAGGGGGAGCACAGCTGCTGCCTGGCCGCTGCTCCCCATCCCACACAGGTTGGCAAGGAGCTGGTGGGGAATGGGTAGGGCCTCGGCTCTGCCCCCATGGCTACACTGGCCAGTATAGCTGAACCAGCACAGAGGGGAAAGGGGAGAGCCAGCAAAAGGGCTGTCACAGATTATGTGCTCCTCCTGGACCAAGGGAACCAGATTGTGATGCTCAAACTAACAGCCTTGTCTGTGCCCTGGCCCTGAGGCAGCGCAGCTCCATGCTGCCTCCCATGGGGCTGTCTGTGAGGCTCCAGTCCTGAAGAACAACCCCTGAAGTGCAGCACAAGCAGGGTGGGCTGGCTTCCAGCAAAGCAGCCAGCAGCATGGACAGCTCAACTGACAGCAACAGGCCAAGCAGAGAACAAAGCAAAGCAGCCCCAGACAACACTAAAGCACATGCTGCGGGTTTGGGAGACAGGGAGCAGAACCGGAGACGTGCAGCCCCAGTCACGGCCGATTACACCCGCTGGGAGTGGTACCACAGGAGCCACTAGACCAGCATTCTTCTGACGGCCAGCCTCCTGGCTCCTTGGCATTCTGGGTTCTCACCAGCAGCTCAACCCCAGTTGTGATGCCACTACGCTGGGAACAGGGCTGGAGGGGCTGTGGCTCAGAGCTGTGCTGTGGAGGTGGGGAAACTGGACAGGTCTGAATGTGGCTGGGTCAGATTCTGTTCCCTGCAGAGGCAGGCAGCTGGGATAATCACTCTTTAGCTGGGTGCTGGAGTGACTCCACATGTAGCCCTGTGTTGTCCCCATATCCCTCTGCTCAGCCTTCACTGTCCTGGCTCTGGTCTCCAGGGCCCAGGTTATGCTTTCCCCTTCCTCTTTCTGGTCGCTGTGTCTTGGCCACAGCAGCTTGTCAATTCCCCTTTCTGTTTCCCCGTGATCCTTGGTCACCATGTGAGGAGGAACTTTCCTGAGTGCACCAGGACATACCTACCCCTCTGATGTGATCTGCGGGCCATGTTCCACTCTGCTGCACTGCGAAGTCATTGTGCACCCCAATCTCTTGCACACTTTCCTGCGGGATGTTTTGGCCTTCTCTGTGCTACTTTTCTGTGCACATCTTAGTGAGGCCATTTCCTCTCTTCCGTGCAGTGGGGATAATCAGGTGCATGCACTTTTCTCCTCTTATTTATTGCACTTGTGGAACTGGAGTCCTTCCCTGAGATTCCAAAGGCTTGTTGCTGTGATGATCTGTCTACCTGTCCATCACTATCCCTCTGCCTATCCCCTTTATCCTGTGCTTAACACTAGAATACTGAGCGCTCCACATACTGTTTTTTTCTCCAGTGAGGATGGAATCCTTTCCTCAACCCCTGAACCTTGGAGGTTGGATGAAATGGGAGACGTGGGCACAACCCAAAATTCTGGATCCAATCAGCCCAGACCTTTGGATCAGAACTGCTCCTGATTTGGGGCTTGGCTTGACAAAGCCCAAACCTGAACAGCAAGCTTCTGCCAGACCCCAGGTCCCTAGTTCTATCTCTCTTACTCCAGCTCTTGTTCATAGAATCATAGAATATCAGGGTTGGAAGGGACCTCAGGAGGTCATCTAGTCCAACCCCCGCTCAAAGCAGGACCAATCCCCAACTAAATCATCCCAACCAGGGCTTTGTCAAGCCTGACCTTAAAAACCTCTGCTGTTCTGCCCACAGTTTTGCTGGTGCCTTCGTCTTCCAGATTCCTGCTACAAGGGCTGAAGTATGATGAGAAATTAGGTCTGTTTTCCCTGTATTCTTAGCCTGACAGGAAGCAGGAGGTACCAGAATCTCCTTAGAAACCCAGTTATCTCCCCATGTCCAGACCAGTTGTGCAGGCTTGGGAAGTCTGGAACTTCAGAGAAGATTTTAATGAGTAGCTGCAAGGATAACAATCTTGCATTTCCATCCCAAGGATTCCAGCACACTTTGCCCATTCACTACACACACAGGGGTAATGTCATGGACCATGACGGCATAGCCACTTCTGGGGCAGGAGGCAGTTTGGACTAGATAACCCTCTTACCCATCTGAAGTGTGCCCATCATTGACTTGCAGGAAAAGATACTCTGACATAGAGAGGGGCCCAAACTAAACCCCAAGCCCAAGCTCCTTTTGAACATCGAGGGTGTTTCAAAATCCTAATCACAATTTAAATTTTCCAAGTGCTTTGGGTATTTTATAATGGGCTGAATCAATATTTTATGACTTCAGCTCAGTGAGCTCTCATTACCTAGCAGCCTTCATCCATAGCTCTCAAAGGTGGCTCAGCATATTGTGCTTCCACAGGTTTGTGATTAGGTACTTGACTCTTACATATTCCTTTTCGTCCAGAGATCTCACATCACTTTATTTAAAAAAGTATGCCTATTTTATAGATGGGGAAACTGAGGCACAGAGTTGAGGCTGTGAGTGGCCTTAGGACACACAGCAAGTAAGTGATAGAGCTGGGACCAGACTCCAGCTCTGCTGGTTCCTAGAATCATACTTTAATCACTGCACTACCCTGTCACTGTATTACTACTTTGGCAGAGGACCCATTTCAGCAGAACGGAGAGGTGCTCTCGACCTTCTGAGGAAAGAAACAAAACAGCCAAGAAAGACTGATCAGAAACCCTGGAAGGTCAGCACTACTTCATGCTCAGCACCTTCCTGGCTCTTTGTATCACACACACAAAGATCAAAGGGCTTTCTCTTGTTTGCTTTGTTCTTGTGCTGGGAAACCTTGTGAGTGTGCTGGCATGGGTGCCTCTGGATCACCTTCTCAATGGAGCTCTGATCCAAGTCAATAATGGAAGAATTCGGTTCCTTCCATGTGTGCCAGAGGGAAGGAGGCTTAATGCTGCAGCTGAAGCAACACATAGCCAGGGCTCATTGACAACACGTCTGGGTTCCGACTCTCCTCAGGCGAGGCTGCTCCTTTCAACCCGGTGGCAGAGGGCTGGGTTTGGAGCCCTGGGGGCTAGCACCAGTTACAATATCTCCTCATAACTAAGTATATGTGGGCACGGCTCTGCTTGGGAAGTGGGCGATGACCTTGGTTAAGCAAAGCTGACCTCCATGTGACCCACTCGCTACAGGCTATGCCAAGAGCTTCAGCTGATCTGTCTGTTTTCCTTTAAGGTTTGAATCCTGTTTGTCTTGTGACTTCAGTCCCAGCTCTGGCCAGAAGTGAGTTACTTGTGCTGATTTCAGCCATTTAACTGTGCCAAGGGCTGGAGTCACCAAGGCAAAATCTACCCTGCATCTCCTTTCCTGGACAGGGAATGCAGCAGCACAGATCTCTAGACAGGTGCAGAGGGGAATATCATCTGAGTGGGTGGCCATGAGCAGTAACGATTGTGTCATTGTTTACCGTTTCAAGCTGGTTACCTGCAGAGTGAAGGGGTCAGTGGGAAGATGAGTCCATTGCTGGCATCACGTTTCAGGCCTAAGGGTAAGGAGAGTAGAGTTAAAAGACATTTGGAGCTAATTAATAGGGGGACAAAGGCAAGGGGGTGGGCTAGAAAATAGGGAACATCTGGCCATCCTAAGCAGATGAGGGCCTAGTTTAATGGAGGGGTGCGGGGGTGGGGGGGGGGAGAATGGAAGTTTAAGGCATATCACGGGATTCATGGGAACTAACTGGCACTTCCAGAATTTCTCTAGTCTCAGTGTATTAGTCACAAGTATCCCGGCTCTCTGAACCCCATCCCTAAAGAGATGGCAGCTACAGTCAGAAACCATGACTGGGGGTTACTACCATCAGCCACAGCAACAGCCTAACCACAGCAGTGGTCAGTAGCTGAATGGGGAAAGGCTCAGTGTCTTACAACATCCCCAAGCATCCCAGCCCAGAGTCAAATGTGTGGGTCCTGCCAGAGTTCCCTGAACAGCTCCTTTCTTTGTCTTCATTGCTGGTGACCCTCCCAGCTGCAATGACCATCCAAGGGACATTTTCGGGTGCTAATGGAGTTGGGGAAACAGAGAAATTCACCATGGGGCAGATGATCCACACAAAGCCTATGCACCCGGGAAGTCTTCCTTTTGCCCGATTTTGAGGGTGTAACTGGGACTTGAGTGCTGCATTGTTCTTTTGCTGGCCTTCTGCCCCAAGGTGGGTTTCCCCCACTCCCCAGCTCTTCTCATTAGGTGTAGCTCATTTTTCACAGCTTCTTCATGGTCTTCAGGACATCCATCACCTGGTTTGTTCTCCTGCCTTGTCATGTGACACCATCATCCCTCTTTCCATGCTGCCAGGATCACTGAGAGTATTGGGGTTATGCTTATTATAGCCTTATTTTCCTCAGATAGTGATGGGATGTAAACAGCACCACTGGTCGCTGGTCATCTGTTTGGCTACAGATGCTACAAGAGCATCACTGCAGGTGACAGCTGCAGTCCCAATGAAGTAAATCGATAGACCCAATGCAGCATTGTTGCAAATAGAACCTACACCCCATCTATCAGCAGTGTGAAAGCGCTAATCCTCGGCCTCCAGGTCCCGGGTTGGCTGGGAAGTTGGTAGGAAATCCTACCCCTGCTTCCTACTGTTTGCTTTTCTCCGCTTGAAGGATGGGGATGCCATTCAAGAATGGACAGCAGGGCATGTGCTGCTGCTATAGGGACCCTGTAGGGCCAGAGTCTGGGGCTCCGGGCCAGGCCCATGGAGCTGCCTGGGTGCATTGCCACTTGGAGTCTGTACAGTTGATGGGAGATCATTCAGAGCCAAAGGGAAGGAAGTGGACTGACATTAAAGACACTTGGACTGTTTGCTGATAATGGTGTTGGAGTGATTTCTGGGTAAACTGCTTCCACACAAGCTATAGGAGGGTTGCGACCAAGGCAAGGGGTGGGAGTTTGGAACTAGCTACCAGGGCAGGGAACCCCCATTGGACTTCTGTTTTAGTGTTGGGCTGAGTGGTTCAATGGTCAAAACACGGCAATGAGTGTTCACAGCTAAAGCCTCCTCCAGCACCTTAGATATGCAGCTAGGTGCTGTTGCATGGATGCACTTCTTTGAGGGATCTTCTTTGTGTCCTTCATCTGGCACACCCGGGGTTATTTTTTTTGGTAAAGGATGGCATAATACTTCATATTTACCATTCCTCAGTTGAATTAGTGCTTGCTTTGGTTTTGTGGAGACCATGGAAACTGGAATTAGTCTTAATTCACAAAGCTGAAATCAGAATTTTGAACACCCCTGAACCAATGTGTGGTTTAGTTCATTATTGATGCAGGCAGCAACTCTCAAATTTGGATTCAGCCAGCCTTGAACTTCAGGATGGAAGCAGTTGGGTTTCGGTTTGGCCAATCTCTAGTGGAAACTTTAGATGCATCATGTAACTTCTAATGCTTTGGAAGAGGTAGTGAAGCAGAGTCCTTGGCATGAGGTCATGGATTCTTGGTTCGTTTGAGTTATTCTCAGGTGTCTTTATTATATTAGTCATATACAATTCTGTGGCTGCTAATTGTGTTTCATTGTCCTCACTCTGCATCAAGGCAGAGATGGGTACAAGGTGCATGCAGCTTAATACAAAGTGCATCCCCTACTAGAGCAACCTCTTCTTTCAGAGGCTTCTTTCTGGGGAATGTGGCATACACACCCCTGCCACATTTGGATATGTTGGCAGAAGATTGTGGAAACAGTCAGTTGAAAATCAGAATTTCTGTTCTATGGGAAATTCTGATATTCAAAAGTTGTTTTTGTCCTGAATTGGGTAGAAAAATCAAAATATTTAATTTTATCACAGCATGGAAAGTTCTGAAAAAAATTAATTTGGAAATGTCAACACGTCATTTTAGTTTGGTGCAACATTAATCTATGTCCTTCAGAGCTATCGCCGTGCCTCACTGGAGCTATAGTTCTGGTGTCTCATGCCCCCATTCTCCTTTTTGGGCTGGGTTCCACAGCTGGCCTACATCTGCCATGATACGCCTTGCCCATGGGATTCCCATGATGCACCACAATGGTTCACCCAGATGGGAGACCCAGGCACATCATGGGAGATATAAGGTTGAACTGATCTGAAAGGATAGCTCAGTGGTTTGGGCATTGGCCTGTGAAACCCAGGGTTGTGAGCTCAATCCTTGAGGGAGCCATTTAGGGATTGGGGCAAAAAAAATGGGGATTGGTCCTGCTTTGAGCAGGGGGTTGGACTAGATGATCTCCTGAGGTCCCTTCCAACCCTGATATTCTATGACATGAAACATGTCAACGTGGTTCAACAAACCTGAAATATTTCAATTTGATGGAAAATCAATTTTTTTTTAACAATCAAAACTTTCCCATGGAAAACTTAATTTTTTGTAGAATGAACATTTTCCATTAACTCTCTCTCCCTCCCCCCTCCCCCCCAGTTTGATGGAAAATTCCTGACCAGCTCTATTGTGGACAAAGCCAGAATCAAAGGAACTGGGGGCATTTCCTTCTCCCATGGTGTCATGAGAGTGTGAACAAGTGGAATTCTGAAACCAGAATTCAGCCAGTCAGCCAGAGTGCAGCTGAATTTGCCTTTCCACCCAGAAGGACCCATCTGAGGCTGCAGGTCACTGGTAGAGCTGTGTGAAGGAAGACAACTCCAGTCCTGTGGAGACCCAGTGCTCCTCACCCAGGAACCTGGGACTGAGAAGGTAGCTCTTTTTGCTAGAGCAGAATGGGGGAGTTCAAAATTAAAGGAATGAAAGCTCTTTCCTTTTATTCTTTCTTCACCCACATTGAGCCACAGCCACGGCTCTCTCCTGATTGAGGAAAGGGACTAAGCCTTTCATTTTTTCCACCCCTGCTTCCTCTAATGTCGCAGACAAGAGAAGTATTCCAAGAATTCAACACGCAGAAGTCCTGTGTAAACAATCCTGGAGAGGGAGCCCACATAAAGGGAAATATGTTTTTCTTGCTTTCAGTGCTGGAATTAAGACCCAGGCATGACCGGCATGGGGCAGCATGTGTAGGGGATACTTTTGAGAAGCTATCAGAGCTAAATCCCCTTCATTCTGGCTATTTTCTACCTCTCTTCCCTCCTTTAATGAGACATTCAGTTCCAACTAAAGAAGGGCCTGACCCCAAACCCAGGTCTGCATGTCCCCAGATTGTGTTGAAATTTGCATCTGGAACTGGATCCCATCTTTGAAACACAGACCTATTGTTAGTCCTTAGCACTTAGCCATTGTCTGGATGAAGAAGCAGATAGCTGACATCAGCACTAGTGGGAGAGGTTTCGTGGGCAAGTCCATAACTATCTCCATGCCTAGACTTTTAAGCATTGTACTCTTCAATCTCGCCATCCTCCTGCATCATTGGAGATTGCATCAGCCCTTCTGCCCAGCTTAAATGTTTAGAACAATGAGCCTCTTGAGGGGTCCCTCCCATGGTCATTGGAAGTCACCCCATCTGTGATACAAGATCCCTCTGGCCTTCAGCCATTGCAGTTTGTCTGGGACATGAAACATTCAGTTATTGACTAGCACCTTCAGGAATGTCCTTAAAGACTTCCCCTATGTCTCCTCCTATAATTATTTGCATTCTCCTTGTACAATGGATCGTGTTGTGGTACAATAGGCTGTGATGGACATAAATTGCATTGTGGTGTCAGGGACTGCAGAATGGGCATGTATTGTCTGTCTGTTTTCCTTCAAACTTTGCAGGGGGTTTGGAATCTGAACCAGCAGCCAGACCCAAATTCCACAGCTGGCCCCAACTGTTTCAATATAATAGACTACACCAAAACCCTGGACTTAAACACTTTCAAACTTGGGGCATTCTCTTCCCTCCTCTGGATCTGAATTTTGTGGCTAATCCCTGTCTCTTTTCAGGCCACCATAGAGAGTATGCTTGAGCTCCACCAATGCAATGCTGCTCCTGGATTTCCTTCCCACGTGCAGGCAGCCTGGTTCTGCCTCTTTCTTCTTCTCCACTTGTGTAATTGTTGTGTAGACCAAGAGCTGATGCAGAGGTACCAGGAACTGGAAGGACCCTGAGAAGGGGTAATACATGGCAATGCAAAGCATCATCAGCATCTCAGCCAAAGCAATCTCTTGCCCAGTTGTGGAGAAAAGGACGATCATAGAATGAGTTGGGGTCAAGTGGGAATAAAGGGAGAGGCTGTGGGATGGGTCTGCAGTAGGTGAGGAGAATTATTACTGATTCTGTATATCCTTCTCTTTGTGGGCCAAATTCAGCTCGGTAGGCCAAATTCCATGTACATTCAGACTAGCTCCAAAGAAGTCCCCTGGTGGAGTCCATAGAGTCCATAACAGGGAGTTTCGAGAGGGAGTTCTCCAGGTGAAGGAGGAGGAAATACGGGACCCTTGGGGTAAGTGGCTGTCAGTAGTGTGGGTTTGTGTTTGAGGGTTATGTGCTGTGTGTTGAGCTTGTGTTTGTCTGTCTGTTTGTTTGTTTGTTTGAAGGACCATGTGCTGTGGCCGGCAGTTGGAAGTTGTGACCTTCTAAACAAGGTTTGAAATCTAGAAGCCTCTGCTCATTGGCTGAGCCTTAGTCAGGGGGTGGGGCTATCAAGAAGGCCAGGGCTTTATAAAGCAGTGAGCAAGCAACCAGGGACTGCTAAGAGGGAGTTGGGAAGGGGAGTGGAAAGGGGGTGAGGTACACTTGCCATTCTTTAAAACCTTTAAACTAAACTATAATAAAAACTTCTTGATTTAAACAAACACCCTATCATTAACCTAGGTAGTTGTAGGAGAGAATGCAGGCAGAAGCCCAGCAGCAGAGTGGGGGCTATCCTGTTTATTGCACTTGGTGTAGCCTGTATGATTACCTGCCCTCTGGGCAGATGGCATATTCGGTGCAAGGAGCTCTTGGCCCTCAGAGACCGTGTACGGGCTTTGGAGGCCAGGGTAGAGGAACTGGAGGAGCTAAGGGAGGCAGAGAGGTAAGTTGATGAGGCTTTCCAGGACACTGTAGATTTGTCCCATTTCTGGTCAGAAAGCCCCTGTGCTGTTAAGGAGGATGAAAGGCCCAGAGAAAGAGAGCAGTAAATGAGAACAGCGGGAAACCTTCCCATAGTTGGGACCCTCCTTCCAGATGATGTTGGGGTATCCTCTCACATTGAGGTTACCTCTCCAGGGGAGGGAACTCCAGTCATTAGGAAAAGGCAGGTATTAGTAATGGGAGATTCGATCATTAGGAACATAGATAGCTGGGTTTGTGATGACCAGGAGAACCGGATGGTGACTTGCCTGCCTGGTGCGAAAGTTGCAGATCTCTCAAGGCATCTAGATAGACTTATGTGTAGTGCTGGAGAGGATCTGGTGGTCGTGGTACATGCAGTGGTGAGCTGGAGCTGGTTCGCACTGGTTCACTTGAACCGGTTGTTAAATTTAGAAGCAGTTTTAGAACCAGTTGTTAGGGCTTCCTGAGCTCCCGACCAGGGAGGCTCCCCCAGCCTCTCCCCTGCCTTCCCTCCTCTCGCAGAGCCTCAGCATGGAGCGCCGCTGGCGCCAGCGCCCTGGACCGCTCCTGGGCAGCTCTGCAGCGCCTGCCTCTTTGAGCAGCATGGGGGTGGGGCTGTGAGCTCCAGTGGGCTGCGCGGCATCCATACACGCTGTCCTGAGCAGCATGGTAAGGGGGCTGAGCTGGGGCTGGGAGGAGGGGTTGGATAAGGGACAGGGAGCGATTGGAGGGGGCAGAGGTTCGGGGGGGGCGGCAAGGGGACGGGGGACAGGGGTGGGTGGGTAGGCAGTTGCTGCCCCAGAAAGTCCCAGACAGCAGCCTTTGCCTGCAGGGAGCCACCGCCCCACATGCTGGGAGCGACCCCACAGATGCAAGGGCTGCAGGACTCCTGCGCCACCAGCAGGCACCTGGGATGGAGAATGGGCCTGGGGAGGGCAGGGGGGCAGGACAGAGCCTGGGGGGCAGGATGGAGCCTGGGGAATGGGAGTGGGAGGGGGCAGGACAGAGGCACATCCCTTAAATCAGAACTTCTCATAGGGAACCGGATGTTAATATTTTGGCAGCTCATCACTGGGTACAGGTAGGTACCAATGACATAGGGAAGGGTAGGAGAGACGTCCTGGAGGCCAAATTTAGGCTGCTAGGAAAGAGACTGAAATCCAGGACCTCTCTGGTGGCATTCTCAGAAATGCTGCCAGTTCCACGCGCAGGGCCAGGTGGGCAGGCAGAGTGTCAGAGTCTCACTGCGTGGATGAGACGATGGTGTAGGGAGCAGGGGTTTAGAGTTATTAGGAACTGGGGAAACTTTTGGGATAGGGGGAGCCTATACAGGAAGGATGGGCTCCACCTAAACTAAAGTGGATCCAGACGGCTGGCACTTAACACTAAAAAGGTTGCAGAGCAGTTTTTAAACTAAGAGATGGGGGAAGCCGATTGCTGCAGAGGCGCACGTGGATCGGGCAGAGACTTCTCTTAGAGGAGAGTCTATTGATAGAGATTCTCTAGGGTTTAGTCAGGAGAAGAGGATGGAAGAGGATAAAGTATGGGCCAGATCACACAAGAAACGTTCACATAAAGAATCTGACACATCAGAAAAGGGCAGACAAATAAACAGTGACAAGTTTTTAAAGTGCGTGTACACAAATGCTAGAAGTCTAAATAATAAGATGGGTGAACTAGAGTGCCTCATGTTAAAGGAGGTTATTGATAAAATAGGCATCACAGAAACCTGGTGGAGTGAGGACAATCAATGGGACACAATCATTTCGGGGTACAAAATATTTCGGAAGGACAGAACAGGTCGTGCGGGGGTGGGGAGGGGGAGTGGCACTATATGTGAAAGAAAATGTAGAATCAAATGAAATAAAAATCTGAAATGAATTCACATGTTCCATAGAATCTCTATGGATGGTAATTCCGTGCTCTAATAAGAATATAACAGTAGGGATCTATTATCGACCACCTGACCAGGACAGTGATAGTGACGATGAAATGCTAAGGGAGATCAGAGAAGCTATCAAAATAAAAAACTCAGTAGTAGTGGGGGATTTCAATTATCCTGATATTGACTGGGTACATGTCACCTCAGGACGAAATGCAGAGACAAAATTTCTCGATACTTTAAATGACTGCTTCTTGGAGCAGCTGGTACAGGAGCCCACAAGGGGAGAGGTAACTCTCGATCTAGTCCTGAGTGGAGCACAGGATCTGGTCCAAGAAGTAACTATAACAGGACTGCTTGGAAATAGTGACCATAATATAATAACATTTAACATTCCTGTGGTGGGAAGAACACCTCAGCAGCCCAACACTGTGGCATGTAATTTCAGAAAGGGGAACTATGCAAAAATGAGGAGGTTAGTTAAACAGAAATTAAAAGGTACAGCGACTAGAGTGAAATCCCTGCAAGCTGCATGGACACTTTTCAAAGACACCATAATAGAGGCCCAACTTAAATGTATACCCCAAATTAAAAAAACACAGTAAAAGAACTAAAAAAGAGCCACCATGGCTTAACAACCATGTAAAAGAAGCAGTGAGAGATAAAAAGGCATCTTTTAAAAAATGGAAGTCAAATCCTAGTGAGGTAAATAGAAAGGAGCATAAACACTGCCAAATTAAATCTAAAAATGAAATAAGAAAAGCCAAAAGGGAGTTTGAAGAGCAGCCAGCCAAAAACTGGAAAAGGTAATAACAAAATGTTTTTTAAGTACATCAGAAGCAGGAAGCCTGCTAAACAACCAGTGGGGCCCCTGGACAATTGAGATACAAAAGGAGCGTTTAAAGATGATAAAATCATTGCAGAGAAACTAAATGAATTCTTTGCTTCAGTCTTCATGGCTGAGGATGTTGGGGAGATTCCCAAACCTGAGCCGTCTTTTGTAGGTGACAAATCTGAAGAATTGTCACAGATTGAAGTGACACTGGAGGAGGTTTTGGAATTAATTGATAAACTTAACAGTAACATGTCACCGGGATCAGATGGCATTCACCCAAGAGTTCTGAAAGAACTCAAATGTGAAATTGCGGAACAATTAACTATGGTTTGGTCCTGTAACCTGTCCTTTAAATCAGCTATTGTACCGAATGACTGGAAGATACCTAATGTAACACCGATATTTAAGAAGGGCTCTAGAGGTGATCCTGGCAATTACAGAACAGTAAGTCTAATGTCAGTACCAGTCAATTAGTTGAAACAATAGTAAAGAATAAAATTGTCAGACATATAGAAGAACATAAATTGTTGTGCAAAAGTCAACATGGTTTCTGTAAAGGGAGATCATGTCTCACTAATCTATTAGAGTTCTTTGAGGGGGTCAACAAACATGTGGACAAGGGGGGTCCAGTGGACATAGTGTACTGAGATTTCCAGAAAGCTTTTCACAAGGTCCCTCACCAAAGGATCTTACATAAATTAAGTTGTCATGGGATAAGAGGGAAGATCCTTTAATGGATTGAGAATTGGTTAAAAGACAGGGAACAAAGGGTAGGAATAAATGGTAAATTTTCAGAATGGAGAAGGATAACTAGTGGTGTTCCCCAAGGGTCAGTCCTATTCAACCTATTCATAAATGATCTGGAGAAAGGGGTAAACAGTGAGGTGGCAAAGTTTGCAGATGATACTAAACTGCTCAAGATAGTTAAGACCAAAGCAGACTGTGAAGAACTTCAAAAAGATCTCACAAAACTAAGTGATTGGGCAACAAAATGGCAAATGAAATTTAATGTGGATAAATGTAAAGTAATGCACGCTGGAAAAAACAACCCCAACTATACATACAATATGATGGGGGCTAATTTAGCTACAACTAATCAGGAGAAAGATCTTGGAGTCATCGTGGATATTTCTCTGAAGATGTCCACGCAGTGTGCAGTGGCAGTCAAAAAAGCAAACAGGATGTTAGGAATCATTAAGAAAGGGACAGAGAATAAGATGGAGAATATCTTATTGCCCTTATATAAATCCATGGTGCACCTACATCTTGAATATTGCATACAGATGTGGTCCCCTCATCTCAAAAAAGATATACTGGCATTAGAAAAGGTTCAGAAAAGGGCAACTAAAATGATTCAGGGTTTGGAACGGGTCCCATATGAGGAGAGATTAAAGAGACTAGGACTTTTCAGCTTGGAAAAGAGGAGACTAAGGGGGGATATGATAGAGGTATATAAAATCTTGAGTGGTGTGGAGAAAGTGAATAAGGAAAAGTTATTTACTTGTTCCCATAATATAAGAACTAGGGGCAACCAAATGAAATTAGTGGGTAGCAGATTTAAAACAAATAAAAGGAAGTTCTTCCTCACTCAGCGCACAGTCAACCTGTGGAACTCCTTGCCTGAGGAGGTTGTGAAGGCTAGGACTATAACAGGGTTTAAAAGAGAACTAGATAAATTCATGGAGGTTAAGTCCATTAATGGCTATTAGCCAGGATGGGTAAGGAATGGTGTCCCTAGCCTCTGTTTGTCAGAGGGTGGAGATGGATGGCAGGAGAGAGATCACTTGATCATTACCTGTTAGGTTCACTCCCTCTGGGGCACCTGGCATTGGCTACTGTCGGTAGACAGGATACTGGCTGGACGGACCTTTGGTCTGACCCAGTATGGCCATTCTTATGTTCTTATGTACTCTGGATTTGCACTGGTGCAGCTGAGAACAGAACTTAGCCCTGAACAGTTACAGGGAAATCCGGCCAGGTGCGCGTGTGGCTGCTGTTCAGAGATGTGCCTTCATGCCTGAAACAATCTTTTAAGACAATTCAGGGAGGTGAGGAGTCTGTCCTTGTAAGGCACAGACCCAAAATGTTGGAGGGGGGCCTACCAAGCCTTTGCCTTGTCTCACATATTGTAAAGAGGGTGTACAAAATGGGAGAGCTATGGAAGACTCTGCTGGCTTGCTCTGAAAGGATAAGCAAATCTGTATCCATCTCCAGAACACCCTTATGGTGGTCCTGTTGCTTGGCTGGAATCTAGAGTATCCACTCAGGAGAGAGAGAGACAGTCCCAGCACTGATAAGAAACAACATGTTCTCCTCTGGCGTATCCACCCTCCCACCCTACTTCTCTTGTTCCTCTGCCTTCTTTCCCTTCCACTATGTTCTTATAGCCAAGTACCCATAAGTCTCTGAGCTGGGTGGTCCCATGATATACTGTATCCAGGCCATGATATGGCTCTCAGGAATGTAGGGGGGGAACACTAATTTTTGGAATCAGGAGTCTTGCTGGTGGGAAGGGAAGGCTTTTGTAAAGCAAATGACAGGTAATTCTCCAGGGGTCTCCCCCACGGACTCTCTAATATCTGGCCAGGGGCAGGTGTTTCCACCTAAATGGAAATTCCAGTTGAAATGTTTCAGCTTCTTCCAGGTGGCACCTAGTTTTTGGATTAGAGCCAGGAGTCAGTTTGGTCTGCTGCTGTCTGGAGCTCCTAGTTCTTCAAGTAAAATCCAGCAGTGATCAGCTGGAGGAGTCTAATGGAGGCTGCTGGAATATCCACTCAGGCATGAAGGGGCCCTTCACGTGCCTTTCTCTGCTGCAGTTCTCCTTTCTACTCAGATCTCTGAGGTTTATGGAGCAGGGAGAGGATCCTTGAAATTGTGCATCGCTGGTCAAATGACAGTTCTAGTGGTGAAGAGATGAAAACTTTGCATGAGTGCAGCATAGCCACCACCCAGTGGAAGTGCGTATTTGCAGGAGATGTAGGGAATGAAGTGTTCAGAGCTTTCTGTCAGTCACTGGGTCCATCTCCATCCCCATCTATACGAGAGTGACTCGCCCATGCAGAACTTTAATGAAAACAAAGCCATCTTTCCATTGTTGGTGCCAGCAGGGACTCCAGCAGTGTCCTATCCATGCCAGCTGGGATTTAGCTGGATGTGGGCTTCCCCCCAGCAGCAGTCTGTCAGTGCCAGCTGGGACCCCAGCAGTATGAGCTTCCCCACAGCAGTGGCCGTTCAGTGTCAGCCAGAAGTCAGGCAGCACTCGTACTGTTGCCAGTTTCCTCACGTCAGTGTTTGCTTAGTGCCAGGTTCCCACAGCCATGGCTGCTCAGTGCCAGCAAGAGCTCCAGCAGTACCATTTCAGGGCCAGCTACAATCCCAGCTGTGTGAGCTTCCTCACAGCAGTGCCCTGTCAATACTCAGCAATAGGAGCTCTTTCACCCCAGTACCAGCCACAGGAAATGTGTGTCTGCTACATGTGAGTCATATTGGAAAGAGAAGGAAATCTTGAGCAGAGGAGAGTGCTCCTCATGAGCTGATACTGTGTCCAACTGGGATCCATTCATACTCCCACAAATGGGTTCTGATTGGTCTTTAGCTGCCTCATCAAGAGGAAAGGAAAGGTGTGAGGGAGCCAATCGGTTTCACTTGACAGAAAGCAGATGGGCAGATGGCTGGAGAATGTATATTCTGCACCTGGCCTGGTCTGGCTTTTCTTAGAGAATTAAAAAAAAGTATTGTACCTTTCATTCTGGTGAAAGCTCATTCTCCCCTTCAGACTCCCCAGCTCGGCTATTATTAGGGCCAATTTGTGCAACAGATTAACTCATCCCTAGATTTGAAAGAAGTTTCCATTTTCTGTGAAAACACATTAATTAATAACACTAGAGATGTTGTGATTTCATCCATCTGCAGAAAAGTGATGTCTGACAGCAGCTAACAGAAACCAGCTGGCCTACCTTGTCTCCTGCTCTCTGCCATTCCTCCCATCCCCTCCCCCAGCATCTCTCCAGCTTTCCTTTCACTGTGACTCCAGCTGTTGGCTGTGTGGTGGTGGGGTGCATGGGGACCGGGCTGTGCAGCACGTCTGGGGAGATGCCTCGATTTGTATCATGCACATCAGTGCTGGAGACGGACCTGCCTCTGGAGCACTCCTTCTTGCCCCTGGACCTCTGCCAGGCAGGGTGAAGGAAAAGGCAGAGAATGTCCCGCAGAGGATCAGGGGTGAGGTAAGTCCATACAATTGCTGCCATAGGCAGTGAGGTTGGAGTGTCTCTGAGTTCTGGGAAGAGACAACCTCCTTGGCCCAGGGAATGAGTAAATAAAATGAAACCCCATGGGAGGCCAGGTATCTTCCAGGGTACAGGCACTGCCATTGGGGTCACATGTGGTCTGGGAGACAAATAACAAGGCATTTGGTGGAAGCAATCAAGTCCTAACTGGCCCTTTGTCCATGTTGCAATATGGCACAATGGGTTGTGGCAGAAGAACAGTAGGGGCATAGTAGGGGGCTCTGCAGATCATGACTGTGCTGCATTGACAGATCTGTGTATTGGCCCAGCACTGGATTAGTGGGGGGAGGGCCAGGGGTGCTGTAGGCCAGGACTGAGCTGCATTGGCAGAGCTGCGAGGGGCCCAGCACTGGAATGGGGGAGGGGCAGCGGGGCTGCAGGGCAGGATTGAGCTGCATTGGCAGAGCTGCGAGGGGCCCAGCACTGGAATGGGGGAGGGGCAGCAAGGCTGCAGGGCAGGACTGAGCTGCATTGGCAGAGCTGTGAGAGGCCTAGCACTGGGATAGTGGTGGGGGAGGAGGGCACAGGCCAGGACTGAGCTGCATTGACAGAGCTGCGAGGGACCCCAGGGCTGGAAGAGCAGAGTGGGAGGCTGGAGGCCAGGACTGAGGGGCATTGCATGACTGTGTGGGAAGGGTGCAAAGTCCAATGTCTGTTACTCCTTTGCTACCTGCCTCTGATAGCACTGTGGGTGGGGTGGGGTTGATGGAAAGACCTTAGTTTGCAATGAGTTGCCTGCCTCACTCCCGTATTCGGGCCTGCTCCATGTGACGCATGAGTGACCAACTCTGAAACCCTCAGCTTCCCCAGTATTCGCTGGAGCAGGGGCCTTGAGCACTGCACTGTATGTGCAGCCGGCTCCTTGTCTTCGTCTTGTTGTCCAGGAGCAGGGATCTAGCGATTATCCTGGTATGTGAAGCCAGCCCTCCTGCCTTTCAGCTCTCACTGGCCAGCAGCCGACTCAGGGGAGGCCCAGCCAGCCAGGCAGCTAGGCTTAATTGGGCTAATTACAGAGCATAACACTGTGGACGTTTGTGAAAAGGACAAAATATTTGGGATGAGGAATGAGCAACTGAGGGTGTTTTTCTTCCTTTGCTGGCTCTTTTTGGCACGGAGCTAGGAGCAAAGAATGGAGAACTTCAAGGCTCTGGGCAGGCCTAATGCCTTCCGTTGAGTCTCCCACCCCCCAGATTTGAACCCTCTCCGCTATGTCGCTGTGTGCACTGGATGTTCCTAGCACTTCCCTTGGTGGCTCATTCTATTTCCCACCTATTCTTTCTGTAAGTGAGCAACATGGAACAAATGGAGAATGGTAAATAATGGTGTCCCCCAAGGGTCTGTACTGGGACCAGTCCTATTCAACATATTCATAAATAATCTGGAAAAAGGGGTAAACAGTGAGATGGCAAAATTTGCAGATGCTACAAAACTACTCAAGTTTGTTAAGTCCCAGGCAGACTGTGAAGAGCTACAAAAGGATCTCTCAAAACTGGGTGACTGGGCAACAAAATGGCAGATGAAATTTAATGTTGATAAATGCAAAGTAATGCACATTGGAAAACATAATCCCAACTAGACATATAAAATGATGGAGTCTAAATTAGCTCAAAAAGAGATCTTGGAGTCATCGTGGATAGTTCTCTGAAAACATCCACTCAATGTGCAGCGGCAGTCAAAAAAGCAGACAGAATGTTGGGAATCATTAAGAAAGGGCTAGAGAATAAGACAGTAAATATCATATTAACTCTCTATGAATCCATGGCATGCCCACATCTTGAATACTGGGTGCAGATCTGGTCACCCCATCTCAAAAAAGATATATTGGAATTGGAAAAGGTTCAGAAAAGGGCAAAACAAAAATGATTAGGGGTATGGAACGGCTTCCATATGAGGAACGGTTAATAAGACTGGGACTTCTCATCCTGGAAAAGAGACAAATAAGGGGGGATATGATAGAGGTCTATAAAATCATGACTGGTGTGGAGAAAATAAATAAGCAAGACTTATTTACTCCTCATAACACAAGAACTTGGGGTCACCCAATGAAATTAATAGGCAGCAGGTTTAAAACAAACAAGAGGAAGCATTTTTTCATACAACGCACAGTCAACCTGTGGAACTCTTTGCCAGAGGATGTTGTGAAGGCCAAGGCTATAAACAGGGTACAAAAAAGAACAAGATAAGTTCATGGAGGATAGGTCCATCAATGGCAATTAGCCAGGATGGGCAGGGATGGTGTCCCTAGCCTCTGTTTGCTGGACGCTGGGAATGGGCTACAGGGGATGGATCACTTGATGATTACCTGTTCTGTTCTTTCCCTCTGGGGCACCTGGTATTGGCCACTGTCAGAAGACAGGATACTGGGCTAGATGGACCTTTGATCTGACCCAGTATGGTCATTCTTATGTTCTTATGTTCTTCCTGTACCACCCTTTCTACACAGCCCCAAAAGAGCACATGTTCTGGCATGTCTCGTCACCTCCAAACACTCTTTGGGGGATGCTCCAATAGGATGCCCCATTTTTCTCCCTTTCATTGCTGTACAGCTTTTGACAGTGGGGTCGGAAGGGCAGGGAGTTGTGTCCTAGGTTACTGGGAGCCTTTGATTAATACATGAAGGGTCCAATTCAGCCCCGTGTACATCCAGAGTAACTCTTACATTTCAGTGGAGCAATTCTAAGTAGTAAGTGGCTTGAGCATGAGCCCTGGCTCCTAACTCTACATCTGAGTTTTCAGCTTGTACCTACCTCTCTGTTCCCGGCCCCAGGAAAGTTTGGATTCAGACTGCCTTTTTGAACCACAGAGTTTGGGAGCATTGCCAGCCCCAAGCATTCAAAAATCGTGAGTCAGGCCTAAAAAAGTCAAGAGCTCGGTTTAAAAAATCATGAGATTGCAAATGAATAAATAAAGTCTAGGGTCTTTTTCTTTGCCTGCAGCTTTCTGAGCCCTTACAGAGTCCTTGAGTCATGTGGAATCATCTGACTCCAGCAGCTGGAGGTTAATGAGAACACTAAATATCCCAAACCTCGTGATAAAATCACCAGGGCTGGCAGCACTAGTGTTTGGATGTAGAGATTTCTAACCATTAGGGGGATACAGGCTCCAATTCTTTGCTGTGCCCAGAATCCACTTTGTATCCTGGGGGTGGCAAGGGGGCAGGTGTGGCATCTTGATTTTGGGACTGGTTCTCTGCCAGCCCTGACCTTGGGCTGCTGTAATCTGTGGCAGTTGGCCAGGTCCCCCAACTGGCCATCTGCCAGCAAGAGATTGCTGGAGCACTGGAGCAGGCTCTCATCCTCAAGACACGTTGTGTGTGTATGGGGCCGGGGGGGGGGGGGGGGAAGGTTGCAGGAAGTGTGGTGTAGGAGCTGGCTATCAACACCAGCTCAGGAGTCCTTCCCCATTCTGGGGGAATTCCTAGCAGGGAAGATCAGTGGTTTTCCAGTCCCTTTGCCCCTGCAGACTCAGCAATGGGGGCAGAGCAGTCCATAGACTCTGGCTCACCCTGGTCTGATACAGGTCTTTGTCCCTGCTGTGGCTCTAAAGCAGTGGGGACCAAACTTTTAACCTCGCGCACCCCCCTCTTTACCCCTGTCCGCCCCCCATCCCCAGAGCCATGATAGGACGCAGACAGGGGTAAGGGGGCCGAGGCTGGAGCCATAGCTGGGGGTGGGGGTGGGGCCAGGCGTGGAGCCCCAGCTGGGGGCCGGGGCCAGCAGCCAGGGGCTGGAGCCAGGAGCGGAGCTGAGTGGCGCTCCCTCCCCTGTCCCACAGTTTGGGGACCTCTGCTCTAAAGTAAAAACACTAGCAGCAGATCCACTGAAAACATCACGTTAATGAGACACTCCCCAGGTGCCCTGCCTGTGTGGGAACCTTGGGGTGGAGTCTTTAGGGTCTGTTCCCACTTCCAGTTGACCAGCTCTCTCCAGGCCCGTACAATGGTGCTGCTAGGAGGGGCTGGGCTGAAGGAAAGCGGGGATGAAGTGCTGACATCCCTGGCACCTACACACTTTTGCCCTGTCTTGAAGGAGGCAGAGACATGTGCCCCCATTCCCAAGATGGCCTTCTAAAGAGAAAGCGAAGCTGGATGAAGGCCCAGCTGCTGGGACCTTGCTGCAAATGAGGGGACAATGCAGTGCTGCTGCCTTGTGTGAGGTTTGCTGCTTCTCCTACAGCCCCAGCTTTGGGAGTCATGTTATTAGGTGAGAACCTCAGCTTTCATTTGTAAACAAAAGTAAGGTTCTAGCAGGGGTGCTGGAACAATGCGTACAGTGGGGATGCTGAGCCACTGACCCAAACAGTAAACCCTGCACAATGATGGAAACCACTTCAAGCCAGGGGGTTCTGCCCCACCCCCAGCACCTATGGTTTCTAGCCCTCATGATAGCAGAGAAAAGCTTGGAAACACGGCCCAAGTGTCAAGTATCAGAGGAATAGCCCTGTTAGTCTGGATCTGTGAAAGTGGCAAAGAGTCCTGTGGCACCTTCTAGACTGACAGACGTACTGGAGCATGAGCTTTCGGGGGTGAACACCCGCCTCGTCCAAGTGTGACTCAGAAGCCAGAAGGAACTCAACATCGACATCCAAACCGAACCAAACCAAACCAAACCAAACCAAACCTCGTGATTTTTAAGCCAATCTCATGATTTTTTTGTGGTCTGACTCACAATTTTTGAACTCTTGGGTCCGTCAGTGCTTGCTCCTTGGGTGGGCGAGTGCTTGGCATCTTCCCTGCACCCAACTCTTTCTTACCCCTGTTGGCTGCTGTAACCCCAACAGAACAAGACCCTAAATCCTACTGCCTTGGGAACAGAACCTCCGCTAGCCCCTATCCCACAGAGAAGGGTGTAGGTGTCATGGTGGGGATTATTAGAGTTCAGGAGAGGGGGCTGTTGTGCCTGTTGGTGCGTGGGCAGACACTAATGCAGACTGAACCCATGAATTATGGCAGCTGGCTCTGAGCTAGCGAGCCCTACATGCATGTACCCCATTGGTAGCTGGACTTTGCTTAGGCGTCCTGCTGTACAACCCTTACTCACACTGGGTGGCGTCAATGGGAGTAGCCCCATTAAATTCCTGCTGATATCAATGGGACAATTGATATGAGTCACGGCTCACCAAGGTCTGATATTCAGCCCTGTGTATGTGCAGCACCCAGCACAATGCAACCTTGATTTCACATCATGACTTGATGGGGACTTAACTGCTGCCTAGCCCTTGTGCTGGCCCTCTGCACAGGGGTGAATTTCACCCTGGTGTAAGGATTGCACAACCAGGCCCGAAACTTGCCTGGGGGGAGGGGAAGGAATCTCTTCACCCAGCAAATTGCCACTTCTAAGGCCATCTCCACAGCTCAAGCTGGCTTTGAAGGAAAGCTCCAAAGTATGCATTTCATTATGATTTAATAAAGCAGCTGCATGCTAGAGAAGCACACGATGATTATTAGAGCCTTTATTGAAGATTAATAGCTATGTAATCAGCACATATCTGGTTCTTATAGGCATCTATTACATAGCTTCTAAACCTCAGTGAATATGTTTCTAATTGGCCTTTAAGAACATGCTGTTGCTTTATTAAACCGTAATTAAATGCATATTGGGTAGAGTCTATGCAGAAGTGGTTACCATGAGCTACTAGTCATTAATATGTGACCAAATGTGTTTTCAACTTTGTTGCTCTGTGAATTATTATATTTTATTTCCTTTGCTTGTGCTTGGTTGTCTTTGCAATTTGTATTGTGTACATTGTTTTCTTCTCTGGTCAAGCACTTTGAAAAATGCAGGCTACTGTCGGGGAATAGAACAGAAATGATTTCCTCAATTTATACGACCTGGGGTCAGCTCCACCTCAGACACAGACTCCCTGTGGTCCTGGGTAATTCATTTAATCTCCCTGTTCCTCCTTTCCCCATCTGTAAAATGAAGATGATAATACTGCCATTGCTTGTCTCTTACGATGTGCAGTAGAGCCCTGATCTCACTAGGGGCCTGGAAGTTCTACCATAATACAAACAAAACAGAATTGCCATCTCCACGCAGCTCTAGTACTGAGTATTATTAAAAAGAAAAGGAGTACTTGTGGCACCTTAGAGACAAACCAATTTATTTGAGCATAAGCTTTCGTGAGCTACAGCTCACTTCATCAGATGCATGCTGTGGAAAGTGTAGAAGATCTTTTTATACACACAAAGCATGAAAAAATACCTCCCCCCACCCCACTCTCCTGCTGGTAATAGCTTATCTAAAGTGATCACTCTCCTTACAATGTGTATGATAATCAAGGTGGGCCATTTCCAGCACAAATCCAGGTTTTCTCTCTCCCCCCCCAACACACAAACCCATCTCCTGTTGGTAATAGCTTATCTAAACTGACCACTCTCCTTACAATGTGTATGATAATCAAGGTGGGCCATTTCCAGCACAAATCCAGGGTTTAACAAGAACGTCTGGGGAGGGGAGGTGGGGAGGTAGGAAAAAACAAGGGGAAATAGGTTACCTTGCATAATGACTTAGCCACTCCCAGTCTCTATTCAAGCCTAAGTTAATTGTATCCAATTTGCAAATGAATTCCAATTCAGCAGTCTCTCGCTGGAGTCTGGATTTGAAGTTTTTTTGTTGTAATATCGCAACTTTCATGTCTGTAATCGCGTGACCAGAGAGACTGAAGTGTTCTCCGGCTGGTTTATGAATGTTATAATTCTTGACATCTGATTTGATTATCATACACATTGTAAGGAGAGTGATCACTTTAGATAAGCTATTACCAGCAGGAGAGTGGGGTGGGGGGAGGTATTTTTTCATGCTTTGTGTGTATAAAAAGATCTTCTACACTTTCCACAGTATGCATCTGATGAAGTGAGCTGTAGCTCACGAAAGCTTATGCTCAAATAAATTGGTTAGTCTCTAAGGTGCCACAAGTACTCCTTTTCTTTTTGCGAATACAGACTAACACGGCTGTTACTCTGAAACCTGAGTATTATTAGTTTATTAATAGAAATAAGCTGCAATCCAAAGCCTGGATCTAAACACACCCAGAATTTTGGGACATTTGGATCTGGGTTTAGATCCAAAGTTTGCACATAGTCTCTTATACTGGGTCAAACTGATATCTCAGGTCCAGATGCCCCTAAACTTTGGGCAGGTCCATAGCTAGATCTTTACATTGTGCCGTGGGTCTGTTCCTAATTATTATTAGTCCCTGTATGTTTACAAGCATCCATTGATCCACTTACGGTACCCTCTTCAGCGCTATCATATTATTGTTAGCCCTAGTAGAGATAGATGCGCTCATTCAGATGGCATAAGAACCCTGCCTGAACTTTCACCTCAAACTTGAACTGCACCCAAGTCAACCTTTCTAATGTTTGGAAAAGTTCTGTTAACTTTTTTTCTTATTATGCTTTGATTTTGCAGCCTTTGTACTTTCTGGATTCCTGCTGGAAGTAAAGTCGCCCAAATACCTCAAGAAAGGCTATTCCTGCAGTGTTTCCCAGACTGTCCTGCAGTAGAAAATACCAGAAATTGTGGGAGAAAACCTGGTCCTCCAGAGATTTTCTAAGCAGTTTTGCAGACCCAGGAGATCTGGAGAAGCCTCACATCAGCATCTGAACTGCCAGACGTTTGAATGCATCTCCAAAGCCAGCAGGATCCCTGAAATGTTGAGGTTCTCCTGTTAGCTATTCTGTAGTCCTTGAGTCTTCCTGCTCCCCTTTCTCCATATAGATAATGCTCCCTTTATTGAGGAGCCACAGTTGCAATTCCACAGTAAAAGATGCACTCCAATAACTTGGTGATCCATTAAATGGGAGCCTGATCTAACTCCCATTGAAGTAAATAGAAAGATCCCCACTGAAGTCAACAGAAGCTGGATTGAACCCGTAAAGAGCAAGCGAATGAAATGGAAAGAACTGGAAGTAACTTCCGCTGATATTTTCAGAAAGATCTAAGGCCATTACGTGCCCAGCTCCCACAGAATTTCAATGGGAGTTGGGTGCCTAAATCCCGTAGGCCCTTTTAAAAAACCCAGTCCTCCAGTTTCCATTATCACCTTGAGACTGAAAAATGCACACATCAGCTTTCAGTCAAATGCATTCTTCCATCTGTGAGCTTGTGTATTTGTCTGTGTCTATTTGCATGTACTCTGAAGTTCATCAGTCATGGCAGTTTGGAGGCATGACACTGAATAAGGAATTGTTTTTCCATTATTTTGAAAACTCTCCACTATTTTCTAAATTGACATTTTTCTGAAAGCAGCTAGTCCAAGATCTCCAGGTCTGTTTTATACAGTCGTCCTCTCAGAAGACTCATGCACAGCATTATTTCTGATAAGGCTGGGATGAAAATGTTCGTGTTATTCAAGGCAAATATCTGAACATCAGAGAACTCTGTGAAGTCTCAATGGATAATGCATAAATCTTGCTGCCATCAAGTGCATAAATCTTGCTGCCATAATCTGCAGAGTTTGTAAACTCTGCAAAGCCAAAACAATGAGTTCAAGGAGCTTATAAGATCTTCAGTCACAATGGATGGAGCTTGCATATTCCTCAACACACATACAGGAGCTCTGCTAGGCACCATTTTTAAGCAGCGGCTCAAGAAATCTGCAAACGTCGCAGTCCCACGGTGTAGAGTTCAGAAATGAAATGGGCCAAAAAGAAAAAAATGTAAATCCAACTGCATTGCTGAAGTCAATAGAGTTGTACTAGTTTACACCATCTGAGGGTCTGGACAGGTTTTTTTTAACAACCTTAGCTCTGCCTTGAAATTAACACCATCCTCCATATACATAGCTAAGATTTTAACTGCTTGCTTCATTGTATTTGTCTGTTCTGGTAGTTATGGGCCTGATCTAATTCCCATCAGAAAACCCGCATTTACTTCAATAGGGGAATTGGTTTGGCTCCTAGTGTTTTCAGTGTGGCTGTCACTGGTCACATGACCAAAGAAATAAAATTAAATCAAATGGAAGGCCAGGTAACTCAGGTGTTGACATCTCACCTTTAGGGACTAATCATAATAATAATAATATCCAACTCTTATACAGCACTTTTCATCAGTGGCTCTCAAAGTGCTTTTACGAAACTTTTATTTTTACAAAGGAGGTGAGTCTCATCATCCCATTTTACGAGTGCGGGGCGGGGGGCGGAGACTGAGGCACAGAGAGGGGAAAATGATTTGTCCATGGTCACCCAGAAGCAGAGCTGGGAATAGAGCCCTGGTCTCCTGGGTCCCAATCTAGTGCACTAACCACACTGTTCATCTCCCTCCTAGTCATATGTCTAGGGTAACTCATATGTTTGCAGGACTGAACCCTGTGTTTATAGGTTTTACAGCCTTTGTGAAAGCCACAACAGAAAAAACAAGAGTATTGGCGTTACTGGAAAATCATGCTGACATCATCCATATAGAATGTGATTGAACGTTCATTGACCTCACTGGAAGTCGTTCCATGAATGGAAGTTGGAGCAGGCCCATTCTTAGAACACACATAAGTAAAGTTGCATGAGTATCTGTAGGAGCAGGCATATTGGATGCATATGCAGTGTGTTCTCTCTGATCTAAACTGAGAAGATAAGCGGAGTATAGCTTTGTGTCTAGCACATATGGCGGGTACATAGGCGACTTAATTCTCTGGCCTGGTGGGTGATGGTGGATGGGGAGACGTTGTTGTCTCTGGCTGGTACGTTGTGATTGCGAGTCTCTGGATTTTTGTTGGGTGGAAGGTCAAGTCTTAGACCTTGTCTGCACCGAAAAGGGTTTGCTCTTAGCTACAGCATTAGGGGAGACCCAACTTATACAAGCAAAAGAGGGCTTTTGCCAGTGTAACGGTACCAGTTCCCCAACTTTTTTGTTGGTACAACTGCATCTACTCTGGAGCTTTTGCCAGCAAAGCATTGTCTGTTACTGGTTTTCCCCCTACCCGACACTCCTAAATGACATAGGTATGCTAGGAAATCTTTGCTGGTATAGCTATCATGGTCTACTCTACTGGCAAAGCACTCTGAGTGTTGACACAGCTCATACTGGCCAAACTGCATATTGACTGGTATGGCTTATTCCAGCCACCCAGAACGAAATAAGCAACACCAGCCAAGCACGCAGTTTTGCCTCTAGATGAGAGGATTTTGCCAGCGCAGCGCTGTCGGTCACAGATTATACCGCGTCACCCCCGAGTGACATAGCTCTGCTGGCAAGAGTTATAGTGGGGATTCAAGTGCCTTGACTTCTGGGACACTGGGGGCCTGGCTTTCTGAAGAACTGAGATCCAGCAACTCCCATGGGCTTTGATTGAAGTTGCAGGTGCCCAACGCCCCTGATAACAAAGGCTTTTGATGGCTCAAGTTGGGCGCCCCAAACCAGCAGCACCCGACATTAATGGAGACATTTGAAAATCCAGGTCTAGTGGTTCAATGGAGTGTAAGCAAACAGCAATTACCAAACTGTGCGTAGAATTTTAGGGCTGATCCCACAGTCTGTAGAGATCAATCAAAGGGCTTTGGATTGCAACCTGAGTGGAAAGACGTCTGTGATCTGTAGAGAAGAGCAGATCAGATGGGGGTGGTGAACAGTAGGTAAGTTTGAAAATAAGAACCTCTTAACCACAGTGTTTGCAAATGAGACACTCTGAACAAAGTTTTTTGTCTGGAAATAAAGTGAGGAAAACTGGTCGCTCTGTATTCCAAGCGTGGCCTCAGCAGCCCCGGACACGGCTGACATAACTTCCTCGGACTGTCTCAGAATTGATATAGCTGTGGTTTATTTCCCTTAATTTCTTTCACTGCTCTTAGACACAAAGCTAACGGCTTTTGAGCTGTATCCACTGTTGTCTCTGGATCCTTCTCCCGCTTTGTGCCACAGACTGTAGCCCCTTCTTTTCTACTGTGGTGGTTGTAGCAGTGACTAGAACTCCCAGCTGAGAGAGTCTCGCCATTGACTTCAGTGGGTGCAAGACTGAGCCCTATGCTAGGCACACAGTGAGAGACAACCCTGCTCCAAAGAACTGACAGTCTTAGTAGACCAGACCAGCAAAGAGTGAGCTGGGAAACAGAGGCACAGAGGGGTTGAGTGACTTGTCCAAGGTCACACAGCTGGTCGGTGGCAGAGCTGGATAGGGCTGGTTTAAAAAAAAATCCCCACAAATCGTTCATTTCATTTGATATCTTTGGGATTTCTTTTTAGGTTTGTTTTTTCCCCAATTAAAATGTTCAGAATAAAACAAAACATTTTATTTCATTTTTTTTCTGTTGTATTTTCCTCCTCCCTTCCCTCTCCCCCAGAAAAGGGAGACAAGTTAAAAAAAACCAACACAATTGAGACTGTTATTTTCACTTTTTAAACCAATTCTCTGCTCACTTTTCAAGTGCAAAATGTAAAAAGAAATAAAAAAGGGAGGAGAGGAATTAGTTGGTTTGGTTTCTTTTAAACAAACCAAGAATTTTTGTTTTGAAAATTTTCAGAGAAAGGAAAAACATCGACATCAACCAACATTTGGTGTGAAAATTTCCATTTTGTCAGACATTTTTCATTTTAAAAAAAGTTTTCAATGAAAAATGTTCTGTGGGATCTGGAAATCAAATGCTCATAGGTCTGAATGCTGGCCTGGCTCAGCACTGAACGGCATAACCCTGCTGCTTGTGTGTCTATAGTACTGCAGGTCTTTACTAGCTTGCATGCGCTCACTGATCCCCTTCTGCCTGCACCAGTTTCACATCAGAAGAAAATTTCACCACCCACCTGATACACAGTTTAAAGTGAACATAAGGAGTCCTATCAATGGGACCTTGTAGCTAGCCATCTCCATCCATTGAACTTGCTGTCACTTGCAGGTACCCTCTGATTTCCAGACCTAACCACTTTTTCGGCACAAACACAGCTCCCCCTGATTCCCAAACTTACATAGTAGATTGGTATTTCTGCAGTACTGTAATCATAATTTTCTTGGAGTCCAGACCACCTTGTGGGTAAGGTCTCAGCTCAGATGTGCACCCAGTCATGTCCCAGGCTTGTTACCTTTGATCTCAGAGCTCAGCCACCAGTTCTGCAGAACAATCTGGGTGTCATCACAAAAGCACAGAAATCAGAGATTGGTGAGCTAGAATCAGGTAATGTATTCAATTCACAGGCCAGTGCAGGCTAGCTTGGGGGAGGATTCGTGGGTATATGAACAAGGGCATGGTTAGAGAACGGAGGGATGATGAGGTGAATGGAAGAATGTATGGGTGGATGGGGAAAAGACTGGGTCTATTAATGGATGCATAGTTATAGATAGATGGAAGCTAGCAGGAATAATGAATGGAAGGTTAGAGGCACGAGGTGAGATGGATGGGTATAGTGGGTAATGGTGGGTAATGGCTTCCACACCCTCTACTTTACACAGTGCCTGTAGTAGAGCAGATGGTGCAAACGGCCACCCCCTGTTGGTGCCCAGACAGCGTTCCAATTGTGGCAGACACACTGGGAGATGCAAAGCTGATTCCACCTCTTGGGAGTGTTTTTTTCCCCTCCTGACATTTCACTTGGCTGTTGCTCAGCTGGCATGCAGCAGAAACTCTACAACAAAGATGCAGAGAAAATCATCTATGCCTGTAAAAGGAAGAATGAGAGCACGGCAGAGACAGGCAGACTGATATAATGCAATGCTGTTCTGCAGAGGCGGTTAGCCTTTTGTATAGGATTTATTTTGTATAGTCTTTCATGCAAAGTGTATTCCCCCCAATCCTTCACAGACTTAAATCATACCACTGTGTAATGACACTCTGTGCTTCTGTGGCGCCTTCTTTCTGAGCATCTCAAAGTGTCTTATAAATAAAGAATGTAGCCTCCCAGCCTTGCTGTGGGATAGGCAAGTACCAGCATCTCCAGTCCACATCTGGGGACGCTGAGGAAAAGGAAGCTGAAGTCACATTCCTGAGGCCTCTTATTGAGTTTATGGTCTAGTTGGGAAAGAGAGCTCTGTGCTACTTGTCCTAGGCCTTTCCTTTAACCACCAGGCAGCCTTCCTTCACCACTGCATTAGTTACAGACTTAAATGATGGCAGAGGGAGAGAGAACCTAACAGTCACAGGGCAGGTGAATTATTTTAAAAGCAGCTGGTACTGGTTATGAACCACTAACTACAGGCCTGATTCTGTATTCTGTACTCAGGGGGGTAAGTGCTACTTAGTTCGCTGGGGTTACAGGATGTGACTCTGATGAAGTACCAGAGACTTTTCTCAGTGCTGAAAATAAAGGAAGCATCCAGATCACGTGTTATTGGGTTCAGTGTAGGATTTACTGGGTGAGTTTCTCTGGCCTGTGTTATGTAGGAGGCCAGTCTAGCTTCATAGATTGGCCAGAAGGAACCATGGTAATCATCTAGTCTGAAACTGGCCAGAGAAGTTCCCCAAAATAATCCAGAGAGCGGATCTTTTAGAAAAAGAGCCAATCTTGATTTTAAAATGGTCAGTGATGCAGAATCCACCATGGCCCATGGTAAATTGTTCCAATGGTTAATTACTCTCACTTACACCTTATTTCCAGTCTGAGTTTGTCTAGCTTCCACTTCCAACAACTGGATTGTGTTAGACCTTTCTCTGCTAGACTGAAGAGCCCATTATTAAATATTTGTTCTCCATGTGGGAATTTATAGACTGTAATCAACTCACCCTTTAACCTTCTCTTTGTTAAGCTAAATAGATTGAGCTCCTTTAGTGTCTCACTAGAAGGCATGTTTTCTAATCCTTTAATCATTCTTGTGGCTCTTCTCTGACCCCTCTCCAATTTATCAGCCTCCTTCTGGAACTGTGGGCACCAGAACTGGACACAGAATTCCAGCAGTGGTCACACAGTGCCAAATACAGAGGTAAAATAAACTCTCTACTTCTACACAAGAGTCCTCTGTTTATGCATCCAAGGATCGCATTGGTCCTTTTGGCAACAGTGTCACACTAGGAGCTCGTGTTCAGCTGATTATGCAGCACAACCCTCCAATCTTTTTCAGAGTCCTGTAAGTACTGCCTGCATTCTTTTTTCCCAGATGTAGGGTGACCAGATAGCAAGTGTAAAAAATCGGGACGGGGGTGGGAGGTAATAGGTGTCTATATAAGAAAAAGCCCCCAAAATCGGGACTGACCCTATACAATTGGGACATCTGGTCACCCTACCCAGATGGATACATTTACATTTAGCCATATTAAAAGACATATTGTTTCCCTGAGCCCAACTTACCAAGCGACCCAGATCACTCGGTATCAGTGACCTGTCCTCGTCATTATTTACCACTTCCCAAATGTTTCTGTCATCTGCAAGCTTTAGCCATGATGATTTAATGTTTTTTTTTTCAGGTCATTGATAAAAATATTAAATAGCATAGGGCCAGAACCCGATCCATGTGGGAACCCACTAGAAATACATCTCTTTGATGACAATTTCCCATTTATAATTACATTTTGAGTCCATCAGTTAGTTGGCTTTTAATCCAATTAATGTGTGCCATGTTAATTTTCTTTCATTCTAGTCTTGTAATCAAAATGTCTTGCGGTTGTAAGTCAAATGCCTTAGAGAAGTCTAAGTATATTACATCAACACTATTCTCTTTATCAGCCAAGACTAGATTATTATAATAATGGAGTTTTCTGGGCTTAACATCTCTGGGTGAAATCCTGGCTCCACTGAAGTCAATAAGAGTTTTGCCATTGGTTTCAAGGTGGCCAGGATTTCAGCCTATGAATCTAGGAACACGTGGATAAGACAAAGTTTGGTTTTCCAACAGTTCACCTTTCTGAATGGGGATGGAGTCATATGCCAGAACTGATACTGGCACTATGACAATGCTGGGGGCTAAGTGTGTGGAAAGATCTCTCTTGAGCAGAAGTCCAAACGATATAAAGTTTCTTGTATTCCCTCTTCCTCATCTAAACCTTTTGCTGTCATCAGGTCCTCCTTAACTTTATCCAGAAGTGAGTTCACAGCTGCAGCATCCCAGAAGATACAACATACACGACGCTCGCTTGGCCCAGGAGCAGGATTTTAGTCTCCAGAGCCAGGTCTATAAACATGTTCTCGATGCCAGCTGGTTTCTTCCATCTGGGCTGTGTGGTCTGAAAGGGAGAAATGGAGCCTGTTTCCTTTAAGAGCAGCATGTCTGTTTATGCGCTCTGCATTAAGGACCCTGGGCAAGGTATTCAGAAGTGGCTAGTGATTTTGGGTGCCTGTTTGAGACATCGTAAAAGGACCTGATATTTCTGAATGTGCTGAGCACCCGCCCAATGGAACCCTGGCCCCTGTAAGTAATCTCAAGTTGAGCACGCAATATCACCAATCACTTCTGAAAATCTTAGGGTCAGAAACTGTTGTAATTAAAGAAGAAAAATACTTTGCACTTGGATCCTATAGCGCTGTACAATAGCTGGTGAGGATCTTGTAGCTGAGGCAGTGGAGTGGAACTCAGAGGAGCCAGGTTCAGCTTTGCTGTGTGACCTATAGTTTCAGGGCTTCTATTTCCCCTTTGTAAACTGGGAATGATACTTCTCTGCCACACAGGGGCGCTGCAAGGATAACTCCAGAGACACTTGGGAGGTGCTCAGATACGCTGGTCATTGGGGGCATAGAAGTTTTCTTGTTTTGTGGATGGGGACGCTGAGACCTTGTCTACACTACAGGTTACTTCGGTATAACTTACGTTGCTCAGGGATGTGAATAATCCACTCCCCTGAGTAGCGTAAATTACACTGACCTAAGCGCCAGTGTGGACAGCACTATGTCAGTGGGAGAGCTTCTCGCACCGACATAGCTACCATTGCTCGCGGGGGCAGGCGTTATTAAGCCAGTGGCAGAGCTCTCTTCCGTCATCTTAGAGCATCTCCACCACAAGCACTGCAGTGGCACCGCTGTAAGTGCTGTAGTGTAAATGTAGCCAGACACAAGGAAGCTAATGAGTTGATGTGCAGAGGTGTCGAGCACTCTCACCTCTGAAAATCAGGCCATACAGGACTTCCTACATGTTCATGGTGGTGCTGGGAAAAGGAGTCAGCTCTCCTGCTTTTGAAACTAGGTGCCTAATTCCCATTGGTTTCAGTGGGAGTTTGGCACCCAACCTATTTAGGCATTTTTGAAAAAAATCCCACTTGTCACCTTTAGGCACCTAAAGACCTTTGAAAATCAGCTGGTGTGGATTGTCACTGGCCCATTAAAGTCAAAGGTCCCAAGGCAATAAACATGGGTGGCAGGTGAACCCTCCATTCATGGAGGCTAGCCCCTGGCCCTGCACCTTCCACCAGCACCCCAAACCCCCGCCATGGCTGGAGGAGTCCTGGCCCACCTGCCCAACTGCGCCAGCCGGCCCAAGCACTGGCCTGAGTACCTGGCCGCCGGCCAGCCAAGCTGCCCTGGGCCGCCCCAGCCTCTGGCTGCTGGCTGGAGCAGGGCCCCCAGTGACTTCAGGGGAGAAGGGGAGTGAGGGTGGAGCCTCAGGGTGGAGCATGGGCAAGGCCACAGGCCTGGGTTAGGGGAGGCTTAGCTTCCCTGGCCTACGGTACCTGCTGCCCATGGCAATAAACACCATCTAAAGATTTGCCCCGTACTGTATCCAGTCTCGGGGCTAGCCCTCCATTCCTCTCCTCCCCACCGCCAAGATTTTAAATGGGAAAAGAGCAAAATGACACCTGGCCCCAACATGCAACTCAGAAAGCCAGAGATTGGGGGAATTTTAAAAAAATGTGTATTTAAATCAATGCTGGTTATTATATTAGACTATGTGGAAGGTGGAATGCTGAGGACTTTGTGGGGATGTTGGTATCTATGTGGGTTTCCACTGAAGGACTGGGCCTCCTTAACAGTCTAACTTAAAAAAGTTACAGACTGGCAGAAATGTGCAATAATAAAAGAGGTGTTTTGTCGCTGACCTGCAGCTAGAGTGTGAACTGAGATCCTAAATTCCACATTAAACTAGACTACATGAAAGCATGATTCAGCCACAACCTTTTCACAGCCATCCTGTATCTCTGCCACGTCAGTGCTCCAGGCCAGGTCCTCAGCTGAGGTGTACTCAGCTTGTGTACTGAACTGAGCTGGGTCAATTTACTGCAGTCGACCCAGCTCAAATTATCTCTCTTCTCCCTCTTCTGTGCCTCTTAATTTCTTGTTCCCTCTGTTATTGACCTTATGACTAAATGCTGTAATTTTGTCCCCATTACATTTTTTAATTAGAATTCAGCCTGAAGTGCAGAGTTTGGATCCAGGAGTGGATTCCAGATCTGGACAATCCCAAAGCTCAAGCATGTTTGGATCCAGGGGTTTGAGCTGGATTCACGTCTAGTTTTTACCCTTTTCTGTAATGTGCAGACCATGGTGCTTCTGGACATAAAGTTTGGATGAAAAATACCGTACACAATAAAGGGGGCATTCTGAAAATCAGTGCAAATAGTTACCTTTATAATATTACCAGCTAAATCTTTGCAAATATTTCAACCTATAAAGGGCTGCTCTTTGGACATTTGCTGATCCATGTGTCAGAGTATATGAACACAGGGCCATTTTCCATGTGGGGAAGAGAGTTGGTAAAATACCTTATCATATTCAGTTGTTTATTTTATCCCTTTCACTCCAGTGATCATTAATGTAGATCTCGCTCTTTCTATTAGGTCCTGAGAGTGTCACAGCACCAGGCAAGACGTGATCTGTGGCCAAATGGCATTTCTGATGTCAGCCTGGCAAGCTACACAACCATGAAAGCCCAGACTTCCAACAGAATACTGCATAGAGAATGATACACAAGCACTGGTGGTAGAGCTCCCAACTAATCTAGTCCAAGATTTCCCAGAAGGGGGCGCCAAACACCAGGTGGCATGTACTCTCTGTGGCAAGGTGGACTGAAATTCTGCATCAAGGTTCCTGGGACCTCAAGTGCAAAATTCTACAGCAGCTTTAGATTAATTTAAAAATGGAGGATTTTGACTGTCATGGGCTCACAAGACTCACTCTCTCTCTCAGCTCTGTATGGTCCCTGGGAGGAACCCCCTTCAGTGCCTCAGCCCTTCTCAGGGGTCCACTCTGTCTCAGGGGTTAAGCCATAGGCCCCTCCACCTCCTGGAACAGCACCTCTCTGAGCCTTCAGCATCCCTGTCTCTCGCCATGGGCCCCCTCAAAGAGTCCACTCGTTCTGGACTCCCGGGGCTTCCATACCCAGGGGGAATAATGCAACCCTGATCTCTAGACTGAGTGACTATTAGCCAGTGTAAAACAGGAGGGTTTACTGAGTGTCTGAACACAGTGTAGGAAACTCTCAGGGCCTCAGGTCTAGCATCCCTCAGCACAGTACATCTAGATCTCTCCAGCCTCCAGGTGGGCTCTGGTTGCTCTCTCCTCCCATCCCAGAAAACCCCCCTCCTTCCAGCTATACATCTGATATCATATCCCCCAAGTCCCACCTCTGTCCTTTGTCTTCTGTCCCAGGTAAACAGGCTGCCTGGGCCTCCTCTTCTCTGAGCTTCTCCTCTCATCCGTCCTTTGTTTCCCCTCTGGCTGGAACCGGCTGTTCAGGTATCCAGGGTTCTCTCTCCACAGCCCATTGTCCTCCCACTGGCCAGAACCGGCTGTGACTCCCAAACTGGGCCTCCTGCTCACCAGGTCACCAGTCGCTGGGGTATCCATTCTCCAGGCCATTCACTGGCCATCTGTAGCAACAAACTCCCTCTCCCACCACCTCATTAAATCAGTAACACACAGGGAAACTGAGTCCCACACCCTCTGCATGCAAACTTTGAAAACAACAAGAACACCCCCTGCTTCGTCACAAACACCAATAAACTTAGCCTTGAAATTAGATGATGGTTTCTAACCATCAGAGAAGTGAAGTTCTGGAACAGCCTTCCAAGGGGAGCAGTGGGGGTAAAAAATCTAACTGGCTTCAAGACTGAGCTTGGTAAGTTTATGGAGGGGGTGGTATGATGGGACTGCCTACAATGGCATGTAGCCAATCTGTGACTGCTAGTAGCAAATATCTTCAACAGCTGGTGATGGGACACTAGATGGGGAGGGCTCTGAGTTACTACAGAGAATTCTTTCCCCGGTATCTGCCTGGCAGGTCTTGCCCATGTGCTCAGGGTCAAACTGATCAATATATTTGGGGTCAGGAAGGAATTTTCCTGAGGGGCAGATTGGCAGAGACCCTGGGGTTTTTTCACCTTTCTCTGCAGCATGGTGCTCGGGTCACTTACAGTTTTAAACTAGTGTAAATGGGGGATTCTCTGTAAGTTGAAGTCTTTAAACCATGATTCAAGGACTTCAGTAGCTCAGCCGGAGGTTAGAAGTCTATTACAGGAGTGGGTGGGTAAGGTTCTGTGGCCTGCGATGTACAGGAGGTCGGACTAGATGATCATGATGGTCCCTTCTGGCCCTAAAGTCTATGAGTCTATGAATAACAATCAGTGCAATATCTCCTGTGTTATTGATTTGGGGAATGTGGGACAAGCAAATTAGCTGGCTGTTTCCACTAAAAGGATCAGCCTTGAATAGTTAATGATGTTGACATTTAAATGTCATTGTTAGATTTAAGAGTCGACACTCTGGTGAGATGAACTGGACAGATCACACTTCTCAGAGCTATGGCTCCACACTCATGAAGACAACCACTGCCTCTAGATGTGGTTCACATTGTAAATGGAAACTGAGATTCTGGAGCACAATTCGGTACCAAGGGGCGGTTTGTGGTCATGGGCCCTGACTACAGAGACTGAGCCAAGTGCATTAGTTTTGAAGGAACTATTGGCCCAAGGCCTAATTCTTGTTTATACTCAGGCTTCAATTTGCTTCTCTGGCAGTGTGAAGGAGCCTTAAATGGGGTGGAAACTGCCTCCTGAGAACAAGCCCCTGTGCAGGGAGCACCCCAGCCAGCGCAGAGCTGCCATAAGGGCTGCTGCTCCCAGCCTCGGGTACAGGGCTGGAGAGCACCTGTGAGTGCAGCACTCTGTGCTACCACTCTTTTCATAGGGCATATTTGGAGTCATGGGATGTGGCATATTCCTGGCTGCTCTGGATGGCCCCAGAATACAGGAAACCCCAAAGTGGTTTAAAACCCTATTGCTGCCCTAAGCACAGAGCTGGGGGAACTGAGGCTTCCTCCCTCCCCCCTGAACCTTTTTGAGCAGGATGTGCTGAAGGAACAGTGTAGATATGCTGGCTATTGGAGAGCTCCCAGCTATGCCAGACCCAGCCTCTACCTGACAAAATTACGGTAAGGAATGGATGTCAGGGGAAATCCTAGCTACCGCAGTCCTAGTCTATGCCAGCAGGAGGTGCTGTAGTTACCCCAATGATAGCCTTTCCCAGCCAGAGCTGCTGTAGCAAATGGTGCGCGTGCATTGGCTGTGGGGTCGTTCAAAGCCTTTTCCTATCCAGGAAGTATCTCAGTGAAAATAGAAACATAATAAGCAAGATAAGGAGACGAATTATACCAGCGTTTGTGAACTTTACAGCCAGAGTTTCCAGACCACACAGGGAGAGGTTCCACTCTCCAAAACCTTGGAGATTTAAAAAAAAATATTTTTATATTTAAAAAGAAAAAAGCGTTTCCAAGAATTAAATAACACAAAAGTGTATGAAATATGATGTAGGAATGTTCCCATTGCTCTCACATCTGAAGTTAATTTGGGATATGCACTGAATGGCTTTTTAAAGAGTGGATAAACATTGGCATCAAAAGTCTAAATAAAGCTAGCAGACAAAGTGAGTGTTCAAAGGGAATTGTCTCTGGGATATTAGCCGTGCAGTTTTTAACGGGTTTCATGGACGACCATTTGAAGGTAAAATAAGATCTTCACTGACTAGCTCGGAGCACGTTCTCTGCTCTTTTGCTTACATGATCTCAAGTTAAAGGGATGCTTTGAAAGGGTTTTACATTCTGAGTTAGTGCTGGGGAGAGGCATTGTTTCTACAGCACCATGGGCCAAACTCTTTTGTTTATCGAAACATCCCCTACCCCGGGTCACCTCTTGGAACGAGAGGACAGCTCTCAACAATAGGTTGGCAGCTTAGTGTGTCGTGGTGGCTGGTTATCATGTTAACGATCATGGTTTCATAGTCACCTTGTTTTCTTCCTTGTCTGTTTGCTGTAGCAACCTTCTGTCTCTTGCTGTGTTAATCTGGGGGACAGGGACCATCTTTTTCTCATGTGTGTACAGTGCCTAGTGCAATGACCCTGATTGGGGCCTGTATGCGCGACTGCAATACAAATACATAATAACAATTAGGGATGTAAATACGGTTTAAAAAGTTAACCGTTTAAACTATTTAAAATATGTCGTTTAAAAGGTTAACTGATTAAGTGGCTGGGGCCGATTCTGCTGGCCGGCACAGCTGAGGCAGGGGCTGCTCTGGCTGGGGCCGCTCTAGCCAGGTGGCACAGCTGGGCCTGCTCCAGCCAGGCGGCACTGCCCTGGCTGGGCTGCATGGCTGGGCCCACTGCGGCTGGGCGGCGCTGTTCCGGTCACTCTGGTTGGGCTGGGCGGCGGGGCTGGGTCTGCTCCAGCTGGGCGGCGCTGCTTCCGCTGGCGTGGGGCTGCTGGGGCCAGCTGGCTGGCCGGCCAGGGGTTAACAGTTAAGGCGGGTTAACTGGTAAGACTAATGCTTGCTGGTTAACTGGTAAACTGGTTAATCTTTTACATCCCTAATAACAATAGTTCTGTCAGTGCTTTGGGAGGAGTTGTCATACAGGTCTTGATCACTTGTGGTTATTGGAAATCTCATGTTAACCTTGGTGTCCTGGCCAAATTCCAGTCCAGGTACAGTAACTACATTATTATGATCTAAATTTCCCTGTTGCGTTAATTGAGTGAAGTATTGTCCCTCACTTCCTGTCCTAAGCTGTTTTGCAGTGTTCTTGGCATAATACACTGTGTATTACTCCTCCTCTCATGGGTGATAATTGGAGGATAGCATCCTACTACTGCTACCAGTTTCATCTAAGAGCAGCTACTTCTTTAGCTTGAATGGCAGAGCTCTGTTCTGTGGTGCTGAAGGTCCTGGGTTCATAGAATCATAAACTTTGAGGCCAGAAGAGCCATCATGATAATCTAGTCTGACCCTCTGCATATTGCAGGCCACAGGCCTCACCCACCCACTCCTGTAATAAGCCCATAACCTCTGTCTGAGTTACTGAAGTCCTCAAATTTTGGTTTAAAGACTTCAAGGTACAGCTAATCCACAGTAGGGCTCAAACCTTACTGACACATTGTGCAAGGGAATTGTTAAATTGCTACTGTTAGAAAGGGTGCCATACCCTAACCATTTTGCTGTTGGATTAAATTATTTGATCTTGATATGTATAGATCTTTATTTTCAATTGCGCAGAGTACATTGAGGTTTACAAAAGGAATGTAAATCAGTCAGTGACAGCCCTAATTTATTCCTTGGCCTTTCTGCTCAAATTGCGAGCCAAGGTGTCATGTAATGATAATTCTTGTGATGTTCACATGGAAATGAGTTGAGGAGCTCCAGCTAATTTCCCATAGAGCAACATGCAGCCACCTGACTTTCAGAAACAATCCTTATTTGCTAGTAATGACTCCACAGCAGCCAGCAAAGGGAGTCAAGAGCATCCGATGAAGTGAGCTCTAGCTCATGAAAGCTTATGCTCAAATAAATTTGTTAGTCTCTGAGGTGCCACAAGTCCTGCTTTTCTTTTTGAGGATACAGACTAACACGGCTGCTACTCTGAAACCTTTTGTTTTTATGTGAGTCCTACACAAATAGGGGGATTTGTCTGAGAGCTGATTGAATATATTTATGCGCTTCTTGTTGGGAGAGAGGTGGATCCCTTTATTATTTTCTCTTTCAAAAAATGGAAATAAAAATTTAAGGCTAAATATTGAACTCCTCACCATTCCCTCTGATGCCTAGACACTGACCTTCAGGCAGAGAACAAAGCTGCATCTGGGGCCATTGGTTCAGCCCCTCTCACAACTAAATAGTGAATTCCTTGGTCAGGGCATCTCCATTAGAGAGCAGCTGTGTTTTGTCCACAGTGGTAAAGCCGAGGAAGTGATCTGCAGGTTCATACAGGGAAGAGTAATAAGGCTGACACTGAGTGCCTGATTTTTCAAAAAGTTCAGTAAAGATTTGGGTGCTGAGATCTTCTGAGAATCCACCTCTAAGAATCACACTGGGAGCTGCTGAGTGCTGGGCACTCTTCAAAATCTGGCACCCTATGTTGATGGCTCAATGGAAGCTGAGCTCTTGTGAGTACCTGGTCCCATGTTGTTGGCAAGGCAGATGAAGAAATGAACAGCACAAGGCCCACATATACTCAGCATCCTTAATCCTGTGTCAGCCCGGGAGGATGGTCTATATGACCTCTTGAGGTCCCTGTCACCCCTATGATTCTATACTGATAGGGAACCAGTTATGGGAGCAAAGGAGACTGCTTGTCATTTTAATCAGTCCCAAAATGCTTGGTGGTCTGAACCCTTCCCTTTGCCCAGGCTGACAGTAATGTATGTCTCTAGTAGACTCTCCTATCAAAAGGCAGATTACAGTTATGGTTCTAGAATACAACAGGGCAAGGCTTAAAATTGAAGCTGGTGGGAAAAACTTAGATGGCACAATTTTTCATCAGAATGTGCGGTTCCATCTAAACACTTTGTGAAATTGACATGATTTTGCAGAAGTTTTGTATCAGAGGAAAAAAGGAGGAGGAAAAGTTCCAGCAAGGTAGAAGCAGAATGTGTCAACATCTTTGGAATAAAAAATGTCTATTTTTTTTTCAAAATGACTTTTTCATTTTGATTTTTTAAAACATTTTCTATTACATAAAATAATAAAGTCAAAAACTAAACAAAAAGTTTGGTTTTGTCAAAATGAAATGTTTCAATTGACTCAAACTGAACAATTTGGGGGATTTTTCTTTTGCGTTCCAAATTGGAACAAAACCACCTTTTACATGAAATCCTCCACAAAATGGACTTTCCACTAGCCACACAGCTTTACTTACAATGGTAGCATATGAACAGGAATAGGGCTGATAGCTCCTTGTCATACTGAGCTCATCCCATCTGCTTTGCATGGCAAAAGTTGCCCCCGTTTAATGTATGAGGCTATTGTATATCACACATACAAGGAGAGCAGGTCCCTGGAGACTGACTTACTCTCTTCTTAACTAAACCTGAAGATACCGGCCATGATTCCGGAGGAGTGGTTGGATCAGCTCAGTACACTTCATTAATATCCTGGTGACAGGCTCATAATAGAGACGGAAAAGACAGAGTGTATCATCAAGTCTATACCATGATTAGTTTCCCCTGACAGAGGATGTATCCAATATTAAATTGATACATGGTTAGAGTTTAATTCTACTTCTAGGTTGTGACAGGGTGTATAAACCCCTCACTGGACAGGAGGGGGTTAAGGAGCAACTCTGGGCTAAGGAGGCCTCGCCCCTCTGCCTGTGCCAAGCATGCTCAGGTTGGAGGCAGGGTTTAAAAAGCAACCAGACAGCTCAGTCATGGGCTGGCAGGTGAGGGAGAAGGACGTGCTCTGGGAGCTCCAGGGATGGATGTGAGCCAAGCCTGCACCATGCCAGGTAATGGGGAGCCACAGCATCCAGAGACTGAAACCAGGGCTGGAAGCCTGAAAGGAACAACTCCCCAGGGACAGACAGTGGTCAGCAGGGATGCAGAATTTGGTAGGAAGTAACCCTGGGAAGCTGACATGAGGCTGATTGTGACCATGGTGCCAGGAGGGGCCTCACTGAGAATTCTCAGTCAGGGCAAACTGCAAAAAATGGGGCTGACGATCCCCTAAACTGGCGGTCCTTTTTATAATTACATTTACGGAAAGAGTAAAAAAGAAGCTTTCATAATACCTAACTGGTTACCAAGAAGCCCCAAAATATTGTTTTCCTTATGCAATGCAGCCCTGGGCTCCCACCCAGACAGCCAAGTCAAATATGGTGAGGATTACTGAAAATCTTTTTCACCATATATAAAGTTCTATGAATCCCAAGAGATTGGACACATTACCCACCGGGTCAATGAATATTTCAGATCTTACCCAAATACACACTTACAGCCAATTTTTATGAACTAATCTAAGATTTATTAAAAAAGAAAGAGAGAGAGAGTATTGTGATTAAATGTCATTATACATATAAATATGAATAAAGTTCCTAGGCCAGTTTCATAGTACAGATGGTGAGGTGCTGATCTATAGAAAGTTCTTTCAGAATCAGTTCCATAGGTTATAATCCAGAGGTGGTCAAACCACAGCCCCCGGGACACATCTGGCCCACGGGACCGTCCTGCCCGGCCCTTGAGCTCCCGGCCGGGGAGACTAGCCCCCAGCCCCTCCCCTGCAGCCTCAGTTCGCCGTTCCGCCAGTGCTCTGGGTGGCGGGGCTGCGAGCTTCTGCCAGGCAGAGTGGCTGCGAGAACCACCAGGGCGTAGTATATTAAATTGCTCTCCGTAGGAATGTGCTACTTACAGAGCACCAGGACTGGCAGCTGTAAGTAGTACACCATAAGTAGCACATTTCTATGGGGAGCAATTTAATACACTCCACCTGGGTAGCGAAGGCTGTGCCTCCCCAAACAGCCTGGCCCCCACCCCATTCGCCCCTCCCACTTCCTGCCCCCTGACTGCCCCCCTCAGAACCACTGACCCATCCAACCCCCCCTGCTCCTTGTTCCCTGTCCGCCCCGGGACCCCCTGCCCCTAACACCCCCTCCCTGGGACCTCACCTGCTCCCTGTCCCCTGACTGCCCAGACCCCTATCCACACACCTGCCCCCGACAGGCCCCCTGGGACTTCCACGCCTATCCAACCCACCCTGTTCCCTGTCTCCTGACCGCGCCTCCCCCAGAATCTCTGCCCCATGCAACTGGCCCCTGCTCCCTGTCCCCTGACTGCCCCCTGAAACCTCCTGCCCCTTATCCAACCCCCCCCCCCCGCATGCCACTCAGAGCACCAGGACTGGCAGCCATAAGTAGTACACTGTAAGTTGCACATTCCTATGGGGCACAATTTAATACACTACACTACACCGGCCCTCCATACAGTTTTGGAACCCCGATGTGGCCCTCAGGCCAAAAAGTTTGCCCACCCCTGTTGTAATCTAATAGGCAATCCATGTATAGAGTTTGTTCAAATCCTTCCATAAGAATTTTCAGGGACAGTCCAGGGTACCTGGAGACCTCAGTTTTGCAACTTAACCTTCCCCTGATGAAGCTTAAGCAGATCTGAGATGACAGGATCAGGCCCTAGAGTTCTTTTATAGATCTCTGGCAAGTTACGCTAGCCTCTTGACAGCAGATAACGCAGCAGGGGCTTTCCTGGATGAAGAATAGTCAGTGTATATTGTTGCTTTGAAGTTAAACTTCTATTTTCAATGTATACACAGATAAACCAGTAGTATTAATTAGCATAAGGCAATTATCTATTCAAAGATTCACAGGTAGTTTACTACAAACTTTAAAGAGAAATAAAGACAATGATATTATTGCACCACATGTTTCATCTAAATATTAATATTACCTTTTGATCTCTGAATCAATAGCATGTAGTAACAGACAGGAATAGAAGTTTATCTACCGGCTAATGAGATGACATTCTTAAGCTTCTAACAGCTATAGGTAAACACAGACAAATACAATTACTATTTACTTCTAACTCTCTAACAATACAGAACTGTCATTCATTTAACATGGCTTTGATAACTATCTCCAAGAAATGGCCCTGTTTACCATTTCAGTACTTCCCTAATATGTTCTTAAAGGCTGACCTGTAGGTCACTTAGCCTGCTGGTTACTTAACCCTCACTGGCTCTGCATCACACTGATGTAAGACACCACTGGGTGAATGAGGCCAAACCATCCTTCCAGGGCCCTGGGTTGGAACATGGAAGAGTGGTAGGGCCAGGGTTCCCCTACCCACAGGAGCATTAGGGGTTTGTGGGGCCCTGGGCCAGAACAAGTGGGAGTCCCTCCCCACCCCTTCCGTCTGCAGCCCCCCCACCCTTCCTGGTGCGCCTCCCAGGGAAATGGGGTTGGGGCACAGGGGCTTGCCTCGCTCCGCCCACCAGGCACTCCTGCTGGGGAGTGGGTGCAGGGGCTTTCCCTGCTCCCTGGAAGGAGCGCCAGGCAGATGGGTGGGCGGAGCGGGTTGGGGACCATTTTTCTGGGGGCCCCCCAATTAGCTGGGGCCCCTGGGCACGGGCCCGTTGTTCCAGTGGCTAATCCACCACTGCTCCTACCCAGTGAAAGAACTGTCCCCGGTAGACATGGTTGCAGCCGGGAACTGTACCCATTAAGTGGGGTTGCTGCAGGGAACTGTGCCCATCAGGTGGAACTGCCACTCAAGAACTGGACCCACCAAGCAAGGCTGTCATCGGGGACGAACCACTGGATGTGACTGCTGACTTGGGCCCTAATCACTAAGTGGGAGAACCTGCTCCCACTCACATAGATCATAGAATCATAGAAGATTAGGGTTGGAAGAGATCTCAGGAAGTCATCTAGTCCAACCCCCTGCTCAGAGCAGGACCAATCCCCAACTAAATCATCCCAGCCAGGGCTTTGTCAAGCTGGGTCTTAAAACCCTCTAAGGATGGAGATTCCACCACCAAAGCATTCCAGTGCTTCACCACCCTCCTAGTGAAATAGTTTTTCCTAATATCCAACCTAAACCTCCCCCCTGCAACTTGAGACCATTGCTCCTTGTTCTGTGATCTGCCACCCCTGAAAACAGCCAAGCTCCATTCTCTTTGGAACATTCGTTAAGGTAGTTGAAGGCTGCCTGGGGCCGGTTTTGTTCAACATCTTTATCAATGATCTGGATGATGGGATTAATTGTATCCTCAGCAATTTCACAGATGATACTAAACTGGGGGCGGGGGAGAGATAGATACGCTGGAGGGGAGGGATAGGGTCCAGAGTGACCTAAACAAATTGGAGTATTGGGCGAAAATAAACATGATGAGGTTCAATAAGGACAAGTGCAGAGTCCTGCACTTAGGTGGGAAGAATCCCATGCACTGCTACAGGCTGGGGACGGACTGGCTAAGCAGCAGTTCTGCAGAAAAGGACCTTGGGATTACAGTGGATAAGAAGCTGAATATGAGTCAGCAGTATGCCCTCGTTGCCAAGAAGGCCAACGGTATATTGGGCTGTATTAGTAGGAGCATTGCCTGCAGATTGAGGGAAGTGATTATTCCCCTCTATTCAGCAATGGTGAGGCCACACCTGGAGTATTGCATCCAGTTTTGTCCCCCCACTACAGAAGGGATATGGACAAATTGGAGAGAGTCCAGCGGAGGACAACAAAAATGATCTGGGGGTTGGGGCTCATGATTTATGAGGAGAGGCTGAGGGAACTGGCGTTATTTAATTTGCAGAAGAGAAGAGTGAGGGGGGATTTGATTGCAGCCTTCAACTACCTGAAGGAGGGTTCCAAAGAGGATGGAGCTCAGCTGTTCTGCGTCGTGGCAGATGACAGAACAAGAAGCAATAGTCTCAAGTTGCAGTGGGGGAGGTTTAGGTTGGATATTAGGAAACACTATTTCACTAGGAGGGTGGTGAAGCACTGGAATGGATTGCCTAGGGAGGTGGTGGAATCTCCATCCTTAGAGGTTTTTAAGGCCTGGCTTGACAAAGCTCTGGCTGTGGTGATTTAGTTGGTGTTGGTCCTGCTTTGAGCAGGGGATTGGACTATTGACCTCCTGAGGTCTCTTCCAACCCTTATATTCTAACATTCTATTCTATGATTCTTCTTGTTCGTAATGTACCTGTAGAAACCCTTCCTGCTACCCTTCACCTCCCTTGCTAGCTGTAACTCCAGTTGTGCTTTTGCCTTCCTGCTTACACCCCTGTATGCTCGAGCAATATTTTTATACTCCTCCCTAGTCATCTGTCCAAGTTTCCACTTCCTGTAAGCTTCCTTTTGTATTTAAGCTCACCAAAGATTTCTCTGTTAAGCCAAGCTGGTCGCCTGCCATATTTGCTATTCTTTCTGCACATCGGGATGGTTTGTTCCTGTGCCCTCAATAAACCTTCTTTAAAATACCGCCAGCTCTCCTGGACTCCTTTCCCCCTCATATTAGCCTTCTCGGGGATCCTGCCCATAAGTTCCCTGAGGGAGTCAAAGTCTGCTTTTTGAAGTCCAGGGTTGTATTTCTTCCTTGGGATCAATGGGAGTTTTGCCACTTGATTTTAGCTAAAAGGCTAGCAGATTGGCTTTATCGCTGGCAAAAGTCCTCCAACAACACGAAGAGACTCCTTGACCTTACTTCAGGTCCTATATGTTCCATGAACCTATGGCTGTAGAATTTGCTGTGGAATACACCCCCTTGCCACTGAATTGTGATTCCCAAACCTCAGCTTTTATTTAAAAAGAAAATGTCTGTAGCCCTCATGTTTGTAAGAAAACCTTGGAATCATGAACTGAGTGTAACAAATACAGTGGTATCTTACTGAGTCTGCAGCCTTCCTGAAAGAATAGCTCTGAAAGGTGTGAACTGACCACATTCATCTTAATTGAGGTGCGAACTCTGAAACCTACAAATAATTTTAACTATTAACTATTTTTCACTAGAAATGTCTAACTGATGTGCTTATCTCACAATCCAAAATTGCCTCCTATTCCTTCTTGGGTGCCAAAAGCTCCAGCTGTCCCTTACCTAGTGTCCAGACCCCCAGCTTCTCTCGTCAACTTTCATGGTGTTTTTCTATGTTGCCAACATAAAACTCCATGGCACCTTGAAAATCAAATCTCCATTGTTTATTTAACTGAAGCTGCTGGAGAATATCCAGACTGTCACACCACAGTCCCTCAGAATCCAGTCTTTATTGTAGAGTACACAGGACTTTGTCTTTACCCACTAAATTCAGTTAAGATGAAAAGCTTTATTTTTGTGACTGAAAAGGCATATGAGTGGGTTGAGTCAGTTTTTTTGTTTGAGGCCCAAGAAACAGAGAATCTGTTTCTCGACTGCCTTGTGCTTCATGCAGTCAGGTACACTAATGCAGAGCAGCTGTAAAACACGGACAATCAGACCTGGTAGTTTTCTTCACCCACTTTGCACTCACATTACATAGGAGTAAATGACTCCTCAAAAGTGCAAGGCAGGGCAGAATCATTTGGATATTGGATTTGGCCTCACTTTCACCCAATAGATTTTGCTATTTGTTTTTAATACAATCAAGCCAAGTAATAGTGAATATTGTTTTACTAAGTCTTTGTGGTCACAGAATGGGATGAGACACTAGGATCCCTTCTCACTGAATTTATGGGTGCTGACTTTGGAACATTTTCCCCATGCTATAAAGAATTACCCTAATTCTAATGTGAGTGGCTTCAGGATTGGAGATCACACTGGCTCCTTATATAGGTGACACATTGATCTGATTTCATAGCTGCTTGTCTGTTTCTCCAAACTTTTAGAACAATGTTGGATTGTAACATAATGCCAGGGCTTTTGAATAAGTGATTCCAGAAATCTTTGAGGCTTTCTTCAAGAGGCATGTTTGATACAGGCAATGATGAGATCCCCCATCCAACAGTCATAATATACCTGTTACCCAGGTTTGGACAAAGGCTGGAAACCTTTACAGATCAGTTGATATGGCAGAGCTATGCCATTAAAGTACATCGACTCCTGCATGTCATATATCATACAGTACGTATCTATATGCTTCCAGAGTTTGTTCTGGAGATGTTCTTTAGGGGGCTTAAATCAATTACCTATCAGGAAGTTGGCACCTTTGCTTGAGTCTGTACCCAGGTGGTGTCTACTCTTGTATTTGTATAGCACTCAGCACAAGCGGACCCTAACCTCTGGGCATGCCCATAATATAAGTATTAGATACTAACAATAATGGTAACAATAAGCTCCATCTTCAGGATGTCAGCCTGTCCTATTCCACCCTGTTTTCTATTGCATTAGCAGAAATGTCACCGGGATCCTGCCCTCCTGGCACACTCTCATGATCGGTAAGGATCTGGTTTCCTTCAAACAAAGGCCATGTCTCAAACTCGTTGCAAATAATTTAGTCAACAAATGTAGATTTTTTGTGTGCATTTGCAACTTGTCCACAAAGAGATCACAGTTTTTATTCATTTGAAATCATCCAAAGAATAGCTTTTCCAATCAGGAGCCCATGGAATACTGGTCAGACTGTGCATTCCATCCATTATGCAGAATTTGCTACTCAAGTACTGTGACAATTCGCTTAAGTCAAACAGGGTTTTTTCTGTTCCCTGATTAGAAAGGCAGTATAAACTACTTTGTCTTCCATCTTGAAACTAACTTCATCTTGTCTGAAAGCTAATTTTGCTTCTGGATTAAATGAATCTTGACTAGGGTTCTGTGACATTCCCCTGGTGTTATCCGGACTGGTGATCTGCTAGGTCACTCCAATCCTTGGCTCTGGGAGCCAGCCTTAGCCTGCTCTGCTGTGAGAATCCCCACTCCTGGACTGTTCATGCACAGCCTCAGAGTTAGGTGAACATTATCTCATCGCAGTCCCAAACTGACCAAAGGAAGGGGGGTGACTCACTCGAGAGTCCAATAGATCCTTTGTTACTGCGTAGGCCAGTATCCTTTGCTCCTGTGAGGCTAGACTGGGTTTGTCCCATACATGCCCTGATGAGGTGTGAACTGCCCCTCTGCTCTTGGAGAGTTTTTGCCTGGGCTTGCTTTAAGCCATGAGGACACATTTTCAGCCTCATAACTATATACATGAAATTACAACTTATAACATTACTATAACAACACTATAACAACAATGCTCAGTGCATCATGAGGCTTCCAAAGACACCCCATATGACAAACTTTGCATTGGATTCCACACAATCATATTATAAGGATGAACATGGGGGTGTAGGGTGTTCCTCTGAGGTACAGAGCATCACACTTGCCCCCCTTAGTTTACTGCAAGAGGGTTAGTCACTGACTAGCTCAAAGGCAGTTTGTGTTATAGTTGTCTTGGCACCCAGACATCAGGGCCATGAGGCTGTGTGCCTCAGTTTCCCCATTCACACACAGCAAACTAGGGTTTTTTATGGGTTCTCTGCTGTGATAAGCTTTAAACCTGTTTACAGGTATTAATTGAAAAGTAGCATTATCATAAGGGTTAACATCCATGTCAAAATCTTCTCCCCAAAACTTAACATTAATACCAATTTTTTTAATCACAGATGTGCATTTACAAGTATCTTTATGATACCACACCCTCCATTCAGATAGTGTAGTTTGAGAATAGTTTTTTCACTACCCATGGTGTCCTTTGATTCTCTCCCATGTAATCAGTCACTGGCTTTTCTTTCCCTCCCAGTGTTCCCCTTTGTGTGGGCTCTTAATTCAATAATTATTTCTGGAAATTTGGTGCCACAGGGTCTGGCAAGATAAGGGTCCAGGGGGATCCCTCACATGGGCTGTCCCTTTGGGGAGCAGTATCCCAACCCCAGGACTGTACATATACGGAAAATTCAGCTCCCTTTTTGGGGTTACCTGGTGTTCCCCTCTCCCAGAGTCCTTCCTTGTCCCCTAGAGGGCTTTGATCTGTGCTCTCTGGGCTAGGTGTGTTTACCCTTTGATCAAATTCATCTTTCCCCAGCAGCTTTCCATAACTGCTCTCTGAGTCTCACCAGCCTGGGGGAAAACACCCCCACCTCTGTCAGCTGGGTCATTTGTATTCTGGCAAACAACCACAATGGCAATTTCCTGGTCCCAACTCCTCTGTTATCACAGGCATTGGAGCTGCATCTTGATGTAAAGAGACACAGTTACTTTCCAAAAACTTATCAGAAATAGCAACCTGAAAAAATGGAACCTAGATTGGCGTACCCTCCGCTACCCCTTTCTCTGTCCCTGAAAAGTCAGCTGTGTGACTGCTCCCCTCCAGGAGGTCAGTTACACCGTTCCTTCTCAAAACCTGGGTCACAAACTGAGTGCCTGGGTGCACAGATGCTGACCCAGCCATCCTCCTAGTGTCCTGGGCATCCTGCCCCAAGTGACCAGTGAGGAGCCATTCCTGCACCCCCACTATTCCTTCCCCAGTTTCCTCCTCTGGGACCCCTCCTAAGACGCATTTCTCTGTGCTCCCTAGGAAGGGTTCTGTCTCTTGTTCACTGAAAAACTCTGCCAGCTAACAACTGGGACAGTTTCCTTAATCACTGACAATACCTCTCCTGCCCCTGCTCCTGAGGGCATGTTGCCTTCTGCTGGAAAGGAGCTAGTCTCAGCCCCTCCCATACTCGGAAGCACCCCACTTCCCTGTGTTACAGAGTCACAGGAATCCTCACCCACGTCAGTGGTTTCTGAGATCCCCTGCCCCTTCTCTGGGCTCTCCTCTGGGACACATTTGTCTCTGGTTCAGCTGCAACCTGCTGGCAGCTGACAACCTGGACAGTTCTCTCCCTGGCAGGCATTACACCCCCATCCATTCCTGATGTGATGTTGCCTCCAGCTGCAGTGTTGGAGTTGGTCTCAACCACCCTCCCCCTACTGCAGAAGAATCAAGGAGACTCTCTCCCATTCTCTCAGCAGTTCCTGAGATTTTACCCTTTCTCTCGCGGGTCCAGCATAAAACTCTCTCCTGCTACAGCCAAATATTTTAACCTGAGCTACACAGTAAAAATCATTACTAAGGAGCAGGTCGACTAGGAGGTGTTCTATTACCCCCACAGTCAAAAAACTTTCCAAGCCACATGGATTTTAGCTAGTGGTATGAGGAATCTGCTTTCGCCCACTCCTACAATCTCTGCCATTTGGCCAGGCAGCATACTGGCCTTTGGGACCACACTCTACTTAACCAGAGAGATCTGGGCCCCTGTATCTCTCTGCCCCAAGTATTCCCTACCATCAATTTGGACAGCCTTCACACGCTCCATATCTGGTTCTGCAGAGGCTAACCTCACAAAACTAATATGATAGGTTTCAATTGCTTGGGGGGTTTCTGTGTTGAGGACAGCAGAACTAACAGGAGCTATTGGTTGCCTGCTTCCTCCTAGCACAGGGCATTTATTCCTCAGGTGATCAGTGGAATTACACTGATAACACCTTTTGGGTTCTTCTGCTTTTACAGGAGATTTGGGATGCAGGTTAGCAGTAGAGGGATGTTTTTGGGTAAGAGAATGTTTAGGCTCCCAACCCCCTTCTCTCTTACTGGGGCAAAATGGGCCTTCCCACCAGCTTTAAACCCCTCTTTCTGTGGCCTGCCCTCAATAGACACCTGATTCTGTTCAAAGGCATCAGCTAAAAAAGCCATCTCATCCACAGACGTTACATCTTTGTCCCATAGACACTGCTTTAATTAGCCTTACGCATGCCTAGGAAATGCTCTTGAGCAACAAGATCCAACATTCCCTCAAAACTTGCCACTTCTTTACCCCTCACCCATTTCCCCAACAAATCTTTCATTTTGTTTACATATTCCCCATTTCTCATACCAATATCCCTCTTAAAATTCCTAAATTTAACTCTATACGTTTCAGGGGTAATCTGAAAACTTCGCAAAACAGTATCTTTAAATTTACAATAGTTTAAAGCATCTTCAATATGCATTCCATTGAATACGTTTCGAGCTTTACCAGTTAATTTCGCAATCAGGGTAGGAACTCTCTTATCATCAGGGATTTCATGTATTACACACAGCCTTTCAAAGGTAGTCAGATATTCAGCAAGATCATCATCCTCACTGTATGCAGGACATAAATGTTCCCATTTGTGGATTTTTGGAGTGATGGGAGTCGTTGGGATTGGGGGGTTCTGGTTCTGCTTCTCTAGCAGGTCCAGTTAGTGTTTTCGCTCCCTCTCTCTTTCTTCCTGCTCTCTTTCTCTTCTCTCTCTTTCTCTTTCTGTTAAGCCTCCTCTTCTTTGAGCCTCATTTCTGCCTGCCACATTTGAAACTCACGGTCCTTTTCCTTCTCTGCCGCTTCCAATATGGCCAGCTCTAGTCACTGGTAGTCATTTTTCTGCTTTCTTGTGCTTATTTCCCTCACCCAAAATAAACAAACAGACAATAACAAAACTGTGACCTCCTTCTGACTGTTCTTAGCCACTGCACTTAAGACTCACTTAAAATCACAAATATCACTTCTTAAAGTGTGAACTTCATTTGGAGTAACAAGCTGCATATACACCCTGCTCGCTGAGCCACTGTGAGATTCCCCCTGGTGTTATCTGGACTGGTGATCTGCTAGGTCAGTTTTGGGGCTGACCGCAAGTTACCTTGGCCTGTTATTACAGGATGGTCCGGGTGGAGCTAGTAGTGAACTGGCTTTGATCGGCCAGGCTGGCTTGCAGCCATGCTGACTGGATAAACAAGTAAAGAGATAAGGAGGGCCTAAGAGTGTTAAGTGTGGGAATAGAAAGCAATAATGTTTCCTGCCAGAGCCTGCTTGTGGATGAATACGCCCCGCCTTAGAAAGAGATGATGATAAAAAAACGGCTATGAGAACTGCTTGAGACCAACAGTCTCACCTGTGGACCTAGGCCTTGTGACTGCCCAGGAATTCCCCATGCTGGAGCAGTGCCTGCTACGAGCCCTCAAGGACAAGGCTGGAGGGTCCGGGACTGTCTGCAGCAGAAGGAGCGTAAGCATTGGTTCTTGCTTGCTTGCTTGGTTTCTGGAAAACACGTATTTAGTAACTTGTGAAGGCTGGGAAGCTTATTTTACTTTGGCAATAAAACGGGTTATACTTATGCACCAGGTGTGGCTTCACTGAGTGTATCTGAGCCCCGCTTTGGCTCGACAGTCACCCCAATCCTTGACTCTGGGAGCCAGCCTTACCCTGCTCTGCTGTGAGACCCCCTCTCCTGGACTGTTCATGCATAGCCTCTGGCATTTAAGCTGCTCCTTGGATTGTGCAACCGAATGACACTAACCAATATCTACTGTCCCAGACACAACCCTAGGAACCTCTGTCTTGCAGTGTCCAGTTATGCCCACTGGACACTGCAAGCTTATATGAGTTTGTCAATTTAACAAAGAAATTGATATGTACCAGGCTTGTTATCCCAAGGGGAGTCTCTGACATGCTTCAAACCAAACGCACTGCTTCAGGTAGAATAAACAAACAAATTTATTAACTACAAAGATTTTTAAGTGATTTATAATTCAAAGCATAACAAGTCAGATTTGGTCAAATGAAACAAAAGCAAAACGCATTCTAAGCTGATTTTAACACTTCCAGTGCCCTTACAAACTTAGATTCTTCTCACCACAGGCTGGCTGGTTGCCTTTCAGCCAGGCTCTCCCCTTTGATCAGCGCTTCAGTCGCTTGGTGGTGATGTCTGTAGATGGAGGTGGAAGAGAGAGGCAGAGCATGGCAAATGTCTCTCCCTTTTATCATGTTCTTTCTTCCCTCTTGGCTTTGCCCCTCTCCCCCCCCCCCGCCTTCAAAGTCAGGCAAGCATTACCTCACTGCAGTCCCAAACAGACCAAAGGAAGGGGGGGTGACTCACTCGAGAGTCCAACAGATCCTTTGTTGCTGCCTAGTCCAGTGTCCTTTGTTCCTGTGAAGCTGGGCTGGGTTTGTCCCATACATGCCCTGATGAGGTGTGAACTCCCCTCTGCTCTTGGAGAGTTTTTGCCTGGGCTTGCTTTAAGCCATAAGGACACATTTTCAGCCTCATAACTATATACATGAAATTACAACCTATAACATTATTATAACAACAATTACTACAACATTACTATAACAACAATGCTCAGTACATCACAAGCCTTCCGAAGACAGCCAACATGACAGACTTTGCACCGGATACCACACAATCATATTATAAGGATGAACATGGGGGTGTAGGGTGTTCCCCCAAGGTACAGAGTGTCACAGATGCGCACAGGGACGGGACAAGAAAACACAGAGTAGTAAAAGGTGAGGAAATCCTAAGTGTAAAGAGAAAATACAGATAAGTGAAATCCAAACTCTTTCTTTCTCAGAGCAGGCTGTTCTTAATTTAGCTGAGAACCAAACACAAGTGTAGCATGTTAGGGCTTCAAAAGAGAGACTTGGATATGTCTACATTATTATTATTATTATTTATTTGTATTGTCATAGCACCTAGGAGCCTTAGTCACGAACCCATTGTGCTAGGTGCTGTACAAACATGTATGTGTGTACACATTTTTTTTGTACATTAGAGGTCGTTGTCTGCACTGCCTCCCAGGGTCTCAATTGCATTGTTAAGACATGACAGCTGCCCTGGCAACCTGGCACATTAGGAAACACTGGCCTTGATACCACTTGTGTAAACTATTATAAGAAAAGTCAGAGGTTAAATGCAGCACATGTGTGGCATCAATTAACAGAATTTGAAGGTCTCTAGTGGAGTTTCAGTTCAAATCTCTTGTGCCAGGGTTTGTTTTTTTAACCCCTTGGATGCTATCTGGTTAGCGAAGCTTGGAGTTGGTTCCATGTGGCCCCATGAGATTAACAGGCTGGAACTGAGACATGCTAATGCCAAAAGGTTGGGCTCAGTTTCAAGAGCTGCACATCTCCTGCTTCCTCAAGCAGGGACATCCATATTTCTCCAAGGAGAACACAGAAGGTTCGGTGCTGGTTTCTGCATTAGGACTGATATCATCCATCGCACAGAGGGGACGCTGCTTTGTGACACAAAGAGTGATGTCTCCCCTGCTCACGTGATTCCAAAACTATGCAGAACATGGTGCTGAGCTTCATGGATTCTACTGGTAGCATGTCCTCCTTCATTCTCAGTACAGCGTCGCCTACGATCACATCAAACACAAAAATAAGGCCTTCCCTCTCCCCCCCAAAAACAGCATTTCCAAGCCTTTCTTTAAACACTTGTAAGTGAATTGAATGCTGGTAAAAGATGGTGGATGGACAGGCCTGGAGACTGAAATTCTCTATCCACCAGACAGGCACAACCAGGATGGAGTAGTGCGAGTTTCTCTCCATATCATCCCCTGCCAGTGGGCTTTCACCCTGACTTGAAAACATCTCCAACAATGAGAGAGGACTTCTCTCGCCATGCTCTGCCATCCTGGGCCCTACTGCTGAGACTGCCCTCTCGCATCCATCATGCTGGCAGGTTTTTTTTAATGTGGATGCTTGTCTGCAAGTAACTGGTACAAGGGCCCTCCTGCATCCCCCCAAAAAATTCAGACGATGATGACTTTGGGTCCCTCTTCCCAAGAGGAGGAAGGATGGTCTTGTGGTTAAGGCCTGTAGTTCAGAAAAATTGGGTTCAGTTCTAGACTCTGCTATAGTCTTCCTTGGTCAGGTCACTTAATCTCTCTTTGTCTTGGCTTCCTGTCTGCAAAATAGGGATAATATTTTCCTTCCTCATAGGGATGTAGGGAAGATCAATTCATTGATACACGTGAGGTGCTTAGCTACTATAGAGAGGTTACATAAGAACTCCGACAGATACAGTTGAAAGAACACTGGTGGCCTTGGGGCAAAGTCTCTATGATTCACTGCCAGTCCTCTGAGTCATTCAGTCCCAAGCAGCAGTGTGCTTCCGCTCCCTCTCCACGCAGCCGAAAATGGCGCATGTCCCAGGCACAGTTCTCCTGCCAGGACTTGGGCAGCAGGAGAGGGGGCATTATTTACAGGAGCAGTGTCACAGCATGGCCAATCCTTGGTTTCTGACTCTACAGGGAATGTCATTCCACTGGGGAACTTGGTGCTCCCCAGGAGGAGAATCCAGCGGGGAGAGAGATGCTCAGCAGTTTGGGTTATACTGCTGCCACAGCTCCTGGAATCATGTTATTTCATGAGACTATCATCTTTCATTTCAAAAAACAAAACAAAAGGAAGTTTCTAGCACTCATCATTGTGGAGAACAGCGTGAAAATGTGACCTGTGACCTAAAGACTCAGAAACCAGAAAGCAAAGAAAAATGACCCAATTTTTTAAATTTAATAATTTGTAAACCAATCTCATGATTTTTAGGAGCCTGACTCATGATTCTGGAGTGCTTGAGGTTGGCAATACTGGGTTTAAGGTAAGGTTAGGCATGAATACTTGCTCAAGTTCTGTGGCACTGTATAGGGACCACTCACTCAAACACTCTGGTCCATCAGAATGTCAATGCTGAGGCCCAAAAGACATCATAGACCTGTGACTTGAATGGCAAGAGCCAGTGGAAGTGTGCGTGTGCATGTGTGCGCATATGGATTCACAATTCACATATTTTTGTGCATTCATCTCTGGTACAGCTATTACGCAAGGCCAGTTGCTTTTCACAGGAAATTTTTTTAAGCAATCGTTTTCTTTAGAAATTTCCTGCAATGGTTTTCCAAAAACTAAAAAAGTCTGTGGTCAGAAAATTGTTGAATAAGCCAAACATTTTCCACAAAAAAATTCGTTAAGAAATTTTTCAGCTAGCTCTAATCATGGGTGTAACTGCTCCAGTGATGTCAATTGAGTTACACTAAGGATGGATTCGGTCCATACAATCCAACACCGTTATTCCTTTGCTTGTCAGTATTTCTATTATTATCTTGGCTATTCCCAATGACTAGAGCTCCATTTACTGTTACTGCTTTTACTATGAGATACTGCCTAATGCCATCACATATTTTGATTCTGTGCCTGAGAGTTTGTTTCAGTCAATCGCTGACTGGAAGCAAAAGTCTCCTCTCAGATTAATGCTGTCTCTGGTATGCTGATATCTCTACGATCACAGAACTCCCATAATTTAACCCTTCCTTTTCTGGGTTGTCCTTCTGATGGATAATTGAATGGGCTCTCTTCTGAGGCTGCCAGTGAAGATACTGGTGACATGGGCATCTGTCTAGCCACCATGAACTGAATTAAGGCCACTGACTCAATTCAAATAGGCCAACAAACAACCAGCACAGAGGGATAATGTTTGACTTCCACTGACCTGCAGCTGCATTCAAATGGGCGACCTACAGTTGAATAGTTTTGCATCAGACCACCAACCCCCTCAGAAGTCCAGTTCCCCCAAGTCTGGCTTTTTAGAGACGCCCTTGATATGACCTCCCCTGCTGGGAGGTGAGTCTTAATGGAAACTTTCCTGCCCACCACTTCTAGCAGTCTACCCTAAGTCAGGTCAGGAGTGGCTGAATGGGATGACTGGTGGGAAATCCAGTTGGAATTGCTACAGCAGGAATCTCACTGTACTGCTGCCTTAGACCAGTGCCAGCCATTCTCCTGTTCCTTCTGGTGCTGATGAGAACCCCTTATGATCTGTGGTCTGATAGAGATACACAATGGCGCACTGGCGTGGGGAAGCCGAGGTGGCTCTTAGACCCTGATGCTATATGGGGCTTGCACAATTCCATCTTTACCACCTGGAGTGGCCGTGGGGCTACAGTCCTGTCTGCCTCCACTCCACGTAGAGCCCAGGAGAGGGAGATCCCAGGCAGAGATATCCTCTTGAAGCCAGTTCACCCTCAGCACAAGAATGGACCAGTCACTCCTTTCCACGTTCACTATACCAAACCATAACCCAGTCAATATGTGCCCATTCACAAACAAGGTGAATCATTGCCTCCCCCTAGCTGTGGCCCTGCTCCCCTGAGCACTGCCCTCCCAGGTCCCAACAGCTGAATGTAAAATTAGACCCCTCCAGAGAGGCAGCATCAACCAGATGAACCCTGGCCAGTTTTGTTTTGATTATACATTTGTTTCCTCTCTCCTGGGAGCCCCTGACACGGCTTTTACCTCTCAGTGCTTCACTCTGATTTTCCTCCAGCTTCCCTTACTCTCTCCCCTCCCATCCGCTATGCATGGGTTAGCCCTGACCTCTGCTGAACCTTACTGCCAGCAAAAGTGTCAACTGCTTTCACTTTCTGAGTTCTTTCCAGCCCAACACTGAGCCTGGAATTAAAAACACCCACATCATTTTTTCCAGCTCCTTGCTCTTGGAGAAGTCAGCAAGACTCATGGATTACTCAGCTGCTGGTTAGAACCATCTCTCATTTCTCCAGGATCAACTCTGTCCCAGCTGGCATGGAGCATGCCGTATATAACAGAACTCCCCTTCCCCTTGTCTTTCCACTTGGGCAGATGGACAGAATTCGCCACCTCCCAGTCCTGTTCACACATTCCTGGTGAGGGCCACACACAGAACTGCCTGTGCGAGTAATAGGTCATGTGCCTGTGTGGCCAGACATTCCCTTGCTTCAAAAAAGTTTAAGGCAGTCTGAGCTGTTGCCATGTGTTTCTGGATGACAAAGGCATCTGTGGCCTTTGCTATAGCACCATCGTCGTGGTGCTCGAGCGCTGAACATGTGCCAAGGGACGTGTGTGTATGTGTGTGTGCGTGCCCGTGCGCAAGATTAGTAGGTGATGAGGGGAGGGAAACTGACTCTGACTCACTATGGTGGGGACAGTGACTTTGTGTGCATGCATGCATGTGTGTGTGCACGTGTGCATATGCCTGTGTGTATGTATGTGTGTGTACATGCAAGGAGGACAGGGTGTGGGTGGGAGTGATTTGTGTGGAGGGATCTGTGTGAGTGTGTGATCAGTAGGTGAGGGTGGGAGGGAAAATGACTGACTCAGTGTGATGGGGATAGTGATTCTGTGTGTGTGCGCGCATGCACACACACATGCGTGTGTGATATCAGAACAACTAAGTACAGCAGACAGGAGGATGGGCGAGTGTATGTAGTAGTGTTGGTGGTAGGGAAAAATAAGTGTGCACATGGGAGGTAGGGGGGTGACTACATGTATGGGTGTGGGCTTGTTTATACTTAAAAAAAAGACACACCTGTAAACTGGGATAGTGAGCATGTTTTAAAACCCTACAGGGCAAGTTTTTGCTTAAACAGGAGTTAGCTGATGGACCACAGTGTGTGTGACTGGCTATCTGGGGTGTGGTAGAAGGTGACTGTGTGTGTGTGTGTGTGTGTGTGTGTGTGTGTGTGGTGGTGGTGGTGGTGGGGTGGCGGAGTGTAACAAGGAAGCCTGTCCCTTTAAAGGCTTGGAGGCCTGGAGCCAGTCAACCCTGCTGAGTTGGGCCAGCCTGCTAAACCTGGATGGCATGTTGGACTGGAGAGGGGGAAAGCTCTGCTGTTGAGGCTGGTGGGAGAGGAGAGTTGAGAGACTGCTCCTATGTGGTGCAAGAAGACCCTAGGGACTGTCTGAAGGGTGTGGCCTGCCAGAGGCCCTAGGTAGGAGGGTAGCCTGGCCTGGACTGTTGCGGGGGATGGAAACTCTGACACTGGTGGCTAGGCAGGAAGACAAGCTGGACCAAAGAGTCTCTTGCTTTGTGGTTGGTGTTTTTGGACTTGGGTAAAGGGTCTCTGTTCCCAGAAGGGGTGAGAACATAAATGTGAGCTGGCCTGAAGCCCATGTCACCCTACAGACCATGGGCTTCAACGCCAGGTCTCCCCATGAGGAGTAGCTCTGGGAGGGTGTGTCCTGTACAGGGAGAGTGATGGTATATACTGCATAGGTGTACAGTGGGGGGACCTCGGCACAATGGGGTAAAAGGGCAACGGACAATGTGAGTGTATTGCCTGTGTGAATCATGGGCCGTAGCAGAATAGTTGTCTCCCTCCCGACGGGCAGGAAAAGAAGAACCAACCACTTTCAACATGACCATAGAAGCTGGGGAGAGGAACTGCTCCTTAGTGGGCAGAGCTCCCCCAGCATTGCACTCAAGTCTGTGTGCTTCCCCCTCAGCTAATAGTAACTTGAACATTCCTTGAAAGCTCTGAACAATTCATGGAAAACTAGCACATAAAGAAACCATGGGGGGGAAGGGGAGCGGTTAATGCACCTGTGTCTAAGGCTGAAGGACTGTGATGTAAACTCCTTCCACGCTGAAAGGCAGAGCAAGGCATACTCCCCATAAGCAGTAAGTAGACCCCTATAACTACAGCAGGACAAGACAGAGTGTGCGTTGTGCTGTACATGGGTTTCCCATTCACCAGAGTGGATGTTCTGTAGAAACTGCTTCCTGAGTCACACACACATTCTGGCTGCACAGGAGAGGTTAGGTTAACAACCACCAAAAAACAAAATAAAAACAAGAATGCCACTTGCTAAAGCATTGCAGATGTTTGGATGTTGGCAGGGTTCTGGGTGGGGCTGCTGATACACAAAATAGTTCAGAATGTTCTGAATAGCGGAAAGTATCAAGAGAAAAACCTGCCCTTACAAAACACCTAGGAGTAATCAGGCTTGTGTATGGCAATGCAAAACTGCAGATACCTAGTTGGAACCTCTTTTGTATCATCATTGAGAATATCCCACCTCCCTTTAAAATTCAGAACTGCAGTTGTTAAAAAGCGGGGGGGAGGAGAGATTAAAAAATTGGCCATAGCCTCAGCTCACTGCCCAGTGAAGTGACATCTGCTGTGTCCCATAGCCCATCTTCACTGGTGACCCCATTACTGACCATCTCAACCCAGAAGTGAGGCCTATATGTGCCATGGCCTGTGAAATTATTCCTTCTGGTTACAAACCTTCTTGAGGGTGGTCTGGGGGAAGGTGGCATGTCCTCTGGAGCTGGGAGGGAAATGGCTTTCCTGTCCCATGAGAGTTTTTGAAATTTCAAAATATTTTCCTGTCCCAGATTAGGACAAAAATGTGAAAATCTTTAAAATTGACATGAACCATTAATCCAAAAAAATTTCAGATCAGGTCAATTAAAATGTTTCTTTTCAATAATTTTGAAATGTTTCATTTTCATTTTGACCTTTTTAAAAAAATAACCATTTTAGTCTAAATTAACTAAAATTTCAAGATGAAAAGTTGTTTCGAACTGAAACTTTTCATTTAAAAAAGGTTGAAATGGGACATGTTAGAATATCAGGGTTGGAAGAGACCTCAGGAGGTCATCTAGTCCAACCCCCTGCTCAAAGCAGGACCAATCCCCAGTTTTTGCTCTCTATCCCAAATGGTCCCCTCAAGGATTGAACTCACAACCCTGGGTTTAGCAGGCCAATGCTCAAACCACTGAGCTATGTTGACAATATTGAAATGTTTTTCCCAAAGATTTTCAAACTGGGAGATTTGTTGAAAATGACCCTTTCCTGCCAATACTTTGAATCAGCATTTTCTGATGAAAAAACATTTTGCTGGGCAATTCCTGACCAGCTCTGATGTCTACTGCCTGGATCATGGTGATTCTGTGGATAAACTGTTAAGGATAATTCCCCACTCTGGAACTTCGAGTGAAGAAGGGGGGGGCCCCGCAAGGATTCTAGAAATTAATATTGGCCACTCCAGGCTTGTATTAAACTCACAAGGTTATAGCTTTTCTCTGACCTTGGATGGGTAGATGCTGCCACCACCCAAGTGCAGAACCCCTTTGAGAACCCAGGAAGGCGCACTTGGGAATTTCTTCCTGTGGGGTACCCTCAAGCCCTTTCACCCTCCACCCCCTTCCAGGGAAGAGATGAGAAAGAAAAAAAAAAGAAATCAGCTGTTGCCACCAGCTAATTAAACAACATGTGCACAAACCTCTTAGGAAACAGAACTCCAATCCTGTTCTTTAAAAAGGTAAATTTTATTAATTAAAAAAAAGAAAGAAAATACATCAAGGAACTTAGGCATTTGCTAGATTTTTAAAAAAAACACTACAAGTATTGAGCATCAAGAATAGCTTTCTTGAAGTCCAGCTTAAAGGTTACAAGCAAAACAAAAGCACCTGGGGTTAACACAGAGGAATCCACAAGCCATAACGAAATGAAAGGAATAAACCTAATTATGTCTTCCTAGACATTTCCTGATCTATTTACATATCTGGGGTTTTTAAATGAGTAGTTTCTAGGTATGATATTGATAACTTTTTCATACCTGGCCCAAGCTCTTACAGCATAGCTCTGTCCTGTCTGCCTCTCCCTGGAGAACAACAGACAAAAGGGGAGTCTTGTTTCAATTTTAAAAAGTTTTAGCCTTCCCATTGGCTCTTTTGGCCAGGTGCCCACTCACTTCCTTTTACCTATGCATAGCAGTGAGACTTTTCAACCCTTTACATGTAAAGCAAGTAGAGAACAACTACCAAGAGGGATTCTATAGCTAGTGGCTGGCTGGGTGTCCATAAAAGAGAACTAATTCCTCACCACCACCACCCCGCCCCATTCATTTATCACATACCCATTCAGGGCTGTCAGTTTGGATCCATAGTCACCACTGTGGACTCTGACTCCAGCATCCTGAATTTGAATCTCGGGATTTGCCTGTGTCCATTTTCCCCATCTGGACTTATCCTCAATCTCGTCGTCCTGGCTGAATGGTTAAAGTGATGGACTAGAAATCCAGCAAGCCAAGGTTCTCTGCTTGGTGTCCCACCCTGCTTCCCTCATTTTGACTCTGTGACCTTCATTCCCATCCCTGTTTGTTCATTTTTTGTCCCCCGTACTCAGGTCTTGGGCCCTTTTGCCCTTCCGTGATCTGAGGTGACGGCCTTCCATTACTTTTCTTGGCTCCAGGCATGTAAATTGGCCACCTCCTTGCACCCAATAAAATTCACTCAGACTGAAGAAAATTTTTAAAACAGAAAAAGAAGATCAGTGGGTGGTGGGGGATGGGGGAATAACAGCTCCATTCCCCAAAACCCCATCTCAGAGAAGGGAGAGGCCCTGTCTTGGCATGTAGCACAGAGGAGGTTGGATGAGGTGGAGGAAGGCTGCGAGGCCTGGGTGTCAGGAGTGTACACCAGTGCCTCTCTCCTCCCCACAAAAAGGCTTTCGCCATGTGGCAGTGTATAAATACACACACTTTCAATGCACATCTACGTCTGCAGTAGATACCATAAGACCTATACTCCAGTTAACGGGTTTAACGTACTTAACCCTGCAACTGACAGGCAATTTGGAGCGCAGGCAGGGCTCTGACAATGCAGCGTGACATTACCTGCTGTTGGTGGGACTCTGGGATGTGTAATATTCTTGCTATTATGCAGAGGAAAGACTCCTTGATGATGGTCCAAGTGTAGGTCTGCTGGCTAACAGGCTGCATGGCCTGGTGGCTAGTGTATTGAACTTTGACTCAGAATAGCGGCGTTCTATCCTTGGATCTGCCATTGATCTGTTGTCTGACCTTGGGCACATCTGTTCCATTTGTCTGTTTAGGTTGTTAGCTGCTCAGGACAGACTCTGTCTCTTCTTATGTTTCTGTACAGTACCTAGCAAAATGGGGCCCTTGTTGGTGTTGCGGCCTCTAGGAGTTACCTTAATGCAAACAGTCTTAATAATGCTGGCACTTATAGAGCACCTTTTGTCTGTAGATTTCTGTTCAAACGGCAACAGATCTGGAGCCTGCACTCAGTTGATGTCTTTCAGATAGGTTGTTGAAAGCAGCCTGGGCTGCCTTTCATGTGAAATATCTCCTGGCTGCTTCAAATAAGACTCATTTTCCCCTCTCTCGGTGATGTTGCATTCACCCAACGCTTTCCAGATCTTCTGCCTGGTTATAATCCCAATGAGTAAGTGGTCATCATGGTTGACCTGTTAGATCTCTCTCTTCCAGTGGCGCTATCTGCAACTCTCCATCAGCCAGTTTTGACCCCTTTTAGTTTTCAGTGATTTCACAGACATATTCATTTCTTTGTTCAGAAGGGACATGCAAGGCTCGTCCCTAGGTCGTAACTTGTTAAGGATTATAAACAGTGGAAGGACAGCAGATGGGTCTTAGTCACAGGGATCTGGAATGGCTTCCTAAGGTGTGTGTAAGTGACTCTTTCATTACAGCATGAGAGGAAGTATCCAGTGAGATGGTTGTATTGAAGAGGAGCCCCCTCATGTGCTAGTTCAAGGCATCACCAGAGGACCTTGATGTGTGTCACGACTTTTTTTCTATATTGTGCACTGCAAGAGGCATATAGGGTGGGATCTTCAGCTGGATCTTTGACGTCTTTCAACTGCCCTCAAAAAAGTTTCATGAAAATTTTGCAAAGTTCCTCCCATCCCCATGTTTTGACCAATTGTTTCCTTCATGTGGGATGCAGCTGTGTATGTCCCAACAATTCTCTTCTGTGCTGCTATGCACACCTGCAATCTTTGAGGCACACAGTATGCACATGAAGCATTTCACAGAATCATAGAATATCAGGGTTGGAAGGGACCTCAGGATGTCATCTAGTCCAACTCCCTGCTCAAAGCAGGACCAATCCCCAGCTAAATCATCCCAGCCAGGGCTTTGTTAAGAATGACCTTAAAAACCTCAAAGGAAGGAGATTCCACCACCTCCCTAGGTAATGCATTCCAGTGTTTCACCACCCTCCTTGTGAAAAACTTTCTCCTAATATCCAACCTAAACCTCCCCCGCTGAAACTTGAGACCATTACTCCTTGTTCTGTCATCTGGTACCACTGAGAACAGTCTCGATCCATCCTCTTTGGAATCCCCTTTCAGGTAGTTGAAAGCAGCTATCAAATCCCTCCTCATTCTTCTCTTCTGCAGACTAAACAATCCCAGTTCCCTCAGCCTCTCCTCGTAAGTCATGTGCTTCAGCCCCCTAATAATTTTTGTTGCCCTCCGCTGGACTCTTTCCAGTTTTTCCACATCCTTCTTGTAGTGTGGAGCCCAAAACTGGAGACAGTACTACAGATGAAGCCTCACCAATGACAAATAGAGGGGAACGATCATGTCCCTCGATCTGCTGGCAATGCTCCTACTTATACAGCCCAAAATGCCTTTAGCCTTCTTGGCAACAAGGGCACACTGTTGACTCATATCCAGCTTCTCCTCCACTGTAAGCCCTAAGTCCTTTTCTGCAGAACTGGTGCCTAGCCACTCAGTCCCTAGTCTGTAGCAGTGCATGGGATTCTTCCCTCCTAAGTACAGGACTCTGCACTTGTCCTTGTTGAATCTCATCAGATTTCTTTTGGCCCAATCCTCTAATTTGTCTAGGTCCCTCTGTATCCTATCCCTACCCTCCAGCATATCTACCACTTCTCCCAGTTTAGCGTCATCTGCAAACACCATCCTCCAGATTATTAATGAAGATATTGAACAAAACCAGCCCCAGGACCAATCCTTGGGGCACTACACTTGATACCGGCTGCCAACTAGACATGGAGCCATTGATCACTATTCGTTGAGCCCGATGATCTAGCCAGCTTTCTATCCATCTTATAGTCCATTCATCCAGCCCATACTTCTTTAACTTGCTAGCAAGAATACTGTGGGAGACCGTACCAAAAGCTTTGCTAAAGTCAAGGAACAACATGTCCACTGCTTTCCCCTCATCCACAGAGCCAGATATCTCATCATAGAGGGCAATTAGGTTAGTCTGGCATGACTTGCCCTTGGTGAATCCATGCTGACTGTTCCTGATCACTTTCCTCTCCTCGAAGTGCTTTAAAATTGATTCCTTGAGGATGTGCTCCATGGTATTTCCAGGGACTGAGGTGAGGCTGACTGGCCTGTAGTTCCCCGGATCCTCCTTCTTCCCTTTTTAAAAGATGGGCACTACATTAGCCTTTTTCCAGTCATCTGGGACCTCCCCCGATCGCCATGAATTTTGAAAGATAATGGCCAGTGGCTCTGCAATCACATCCGCCAACTCCTTTAGCACTCTCGGATGCAACGCATCCGGCCCCATGGACTTGTGCTCGTCCAGCTTTTCTAAATAGTCCCGAACTACTTCTTTCTCCACAGAGGGCTGGTCACCACCTCCCCATACTGTGCTGCCCAGTACAGTAGTCTGGGAGCTGACCTTGTTTGTGAAGACAGAAGCAAAAAAAGCATTGAGTACATTAGCTTTTTCCACATCCTCTGTCACTAGGTTGCCTCCTCCATTCAGTAAGGGTCCCACACTTTCCTTGACCTTCTTCTTGTTGCTAACATACCTGAAGAAACCCTTCTGGTTACTCTTAACATCCCTTGTTAGCTGCAACTCCAAGTGTGATTTGGCCTTCCTGATTTCACTCCTGCATGCCTGAGCAATATTTTTTTACTGGTCCTTTGTCCAATCTTCCACTTCTTGTAAGCTTCTTTTTTGTGTTTAAGCTCAGCAAGGATTTCATTGTTAAGACAAGCTGGTCGCCTGCCATATTTACTATTCTTTCTACACATCAGGATGATTTGTTCCTGCAACCTCGATAAGGATTCTTTAAAATACAGCCAGCTTTCCTGGACTCCTTTCCCCCACATATTAGCCTCCCAGGGGATCCTGCCCATCAGTTCCCTGAGGAAGTCAAAGTCTTGCTTTTCTGAAGTCCAGGGTCTGTATTCTGCTGCTCTCCTTTCTTCCTTGTGTCAGGATCCTGAACTCAACCATCTCATGGTCACTGCCTCCCAGGTTCCCATCCACTTTTGCTTCCCCTACTAATTCTTCCCTGTTTGTGAGCAGCTGGTCCAGAAGAGCTCTTCCCCTAGTTGGTTCCTCCAGCACTTGCAACAGGAAATTGTCCCCTACACTTTCCAAAAGCTTCCTGGATTGTCTGTGCACTGCTGTATTGCTCTCCCAGATATCGGAGTGATTGAAGTTCCCCATGAGAACCAGAGCCTGTGATCTAGTAACTTCTGTTACTTGCCTGAAGAAAGCCTTGTCCACCTCATCCCCCTGGTCTGGTGGTCTATAGCAGACCCCCACAACGACATCACCTTTATTGCTCACACTTCTAAACTTAATCCAGAGACTCTCAGGTTTTTCTGCCGTTTCATACCGGAGCTCTGAGCAGTCATACTGCTCTCTTACATACAACGCAACTCCCCCACCTTTTCTGCCCTGCCTGTCCTTCCTGAACAGTTTATATCCATCCATGACAGTACTCCAGTCATGTGAGTTATCCCACCAAGTCTCTGTTATTCCAATTGCATCATAATTCCTTGACTGTGCCAGGACTTCCAGTTCTCCCTGCTTGTTTCCCAGGCTTCTTGCTTTTGTGTATAGGCACTTAAGTTAACTCTCTGATGGCCCTGCTTTCTCAGTATGAGGCAGGAGTCCTCCCCTCTTGTGCTCTCTTGCTTGTGCTTCCTCCTGGTATCCCACTTCCCCACTTACCTCACGGCTTTGGTCTCCTTCCCCCGGTGAACCTAGTTTAAAGCCCTCCTCACTAGGTTAGCCAGCCAGGATCTTGTTCAGGATTGGTTCTATTTCACCCAGTCAGGCTAGACTTTGGTTTCTATAAACCTTCCTCTTCATCTGTTGTCTGGAGTCTCCTTATGTCTCTGAAGCCCAGGATTATGGGTCATCTGCCCACTCACTTGCTTCCTCTGAATCCATTGCCTGCCTCAGCAGAGCAGATAACAAAGTCACCTAAACTAACACCACAAGGCACAGCAATAGCTAGGTCTCCACCCTAGCCACCCACTGCCTGAGCACCCCCAGTCAGCCCTCTCACCACTCTGCAATCTAAACAACCCATTCACCCACTCACTCAGACATCAGGTCAGCAGCCCACTGACTCAGCCAGTCACAAGCCCATCCTACTGTGAGGGCTAGAACCTGGGCCTGTGGGGTGGCCGAACCGTCCACACCACTACCCAGCCACCATGATATGCATTATGGAGATAAACACCACAGGAAATATCACCTCAGAAGGTGGGACTGACAACTTCCCTCAAGCCCCTGATTGGTCCAGGCACCCTATTTAAGCCCAACAGAAGTTCCATGAAGCATCTGTGCAGCTAGGTAGATAGCCCACCTAGTTGTAGTCATGGACCAGCCTCTCGGCTCTCCCCCGGACTTTAACCTTGACTTGGACCCCCAGCTTGCACCCTTGGACTGTGATCTCGACCCTTGGCTTCAGTACTTGGACTCTGCCTCCCGCTTCAACCCCTGGCTTTGGTACTTGGATTCTGACCCCAGTTTTTGACTCCTGGTTTTGGTGCTTGGATTCAGACTCCAGACTTGACCCCTGGCTTCTGAACTCGATTCCCAAACTAAGGTCTTCTTGGACTCTGGCCCTGACCACTAGGCCTGACTGCCCAAGCCTCAGCTGTGATCCCTTCTGAGATAGGAACTTGAAGCGTCGGGAGGATGACAAGCCACTGGGATTTGGTCATGGGAGCTAGAAGAAATGTACCAGGTGGAGAGTTGCTGAGATCCCCACCTCAGGTGAACACTGTCCAATTCCCACAACACTCAGCCCTCTTTCCTGCTGCAGGTAGGCCCCCCACTCACCGGGAAGAAAAGAGTGCTTCTCACAAAGAAGGCAGCACAGTGGAAAAATCAGTGCCACTCACAAAGAGGGTGGTGAAGTGGGAAAATAAATCAGTGGCCCTCACAAAGATGGCTGACTTGATGGGACAGCAGCAGAAGTTCACCTATCTTGAGAGTCAAAGCTTTATTAAGCTGGACAGAGAGAGAGAGAGAGAGAGAGAGAGAAGCCAAATGTCTGAGTTTCCAGTAAAATATCAGAGACTTTGGTAGGTAGGTCTGAGTGTGGGGTGCAGGGAATGGGAATGGGATGATGATGCAGAGATGGCAGGGGGGTGCATAGAATGGGAGCAGGGCAGGGGGACACCAGCAAGGAGCCAGAAAGCAGGGGAGATGTGGGGGCAAGAAACCTTAGCTGGAGTGGCTGGCATGGAAACAGAGAGCGCTGTGGTACAACATGGAGATGGAGTAGTATGGATGTCTGTGTGTGAAAGAGAGACAGGAGGTGGCTCTACAAGGTTGTAAATTTCTTTAGATGATGTTTTAAAGTTTAACACTGAAAAGCAGCTCTCTGCCTTGCTCTCTAGGTCTTCTGTGGCTGCAAATGCTGTGGAAGAACTGGGGTGGGAGAAAAGATGACTGTGTATAGTGGTCTTTTCTGACCTCCCTTGAGGATATATGTGTAGTGAAATGTGCAAGAATGAAACATTAAAGACTCAGATCCTCAAAGGTATTTAGGCACCTAACTCCCATTGATTTCAACATTGACCGCCCTGGTCCTTATTTTTTGCTGTCTCTTCTTTGGCCTCCTAGGACCCTGTCTTCTGAAGATATTGCCAGCTGGCACCCAAGAACATGATATTGCATAGGGACACTGAGCTGTCCCTCTGCTGGGTGTGCAAAGACCTCAAGACTTTCATGGGAAACATTTGCACAGGTGTGCAACGTGCATGAGGGTAATGTTCACATTGCACATGATTGTCTCCTGCAGACTAGTTATGTGTCACTTCTTGCTGAGTGTGTTTCCGCAGTGCACTGAGAGGTGGCAGTAAAGTCCCTGCAAATGGAGAGGCAGCAGGACTGTGTGTGTCTCCTTGACTGAGAATGCTCTGTAGCTTCCTCAAGCAGACCTGGAAATGACCATCCAAGGTGGTGATAGCATGGGGAGCTGTTCTATGCATTCAGTTTAATCAGTTTTCAGAGTAGCAGCTGTGTTAGTCTGTATTTGCAAAAAGAAAAGAAGTACTTGTGGCACCTTAGAGACTAACAAATTTATTTGAGCATAAGCTTTCGTAAAGCTCACAAAAGCTTATGCTCAAATAAATTTGTTAGTCTCTAAGGTGCCACAAGTACTCCTTTTCTTTTTTAGTTTAATCAGTGTTCACCTGTCCTGTAGGCCTTTCTGCTTAGAGATGGAGGAGAAGGGTGTGTGTGAAAGTCATGTGTTAAAGGGGCTGCTAATCCATCAGCCCAGATCCTTTTAGGTGAACCCTTAATATCTGCTAGATCTCCTTACACTTCTATAGTGATCTTTGCCCTGCTGGCCTAATCACTGAGTTAGCAAATCCCCCATGTGCCTGCTCCAGCAGGTCTGCCTCTGTCAATGGCTTTGTGTTTCTGTGCTAGAACCATGAATCTAAATCCCTCTGAATTTGGGAGGACTGTTTCTGTTTCGAATCAAGGGATCTGAGCCTGCTCTATGGCTTTAATTCTGTCCTTGACTTAAAATGAGAGAAGGTCAATTTTCCTCATTCTACTTAGAAGTGTTCTTGTGAGATGTCAGTCCAAATTGATGAGCACAGCTCATGAGATTTCAGTATCATCAAATCTCAGTCTGAACCCTGATCCTCATCTGGCCCCACACCCAACCAAAAGCTAACCTGGGACCAAACCCTGACCATGTTTCATTAGATAGTGCATGTGTATGGGTATGAGTTGGTATATTTGGGTGTTTGCACTTGTGTCTGTACTGTAGGCGTTTTGCTAAATGTTGGCATGCGTCTGTTAGCAGCTGTGTGTCTCTGTGTATCTTAGTGTTGCATGTTTGTAGATCTGTGTGAGTGTCTGTGGATCTCTGTGTATTACTGTGTTTGGGTGTTTATATGTACAGAGGTGTTCACAGGACCTTGTCAGTGTCTCCTCAGGCAATTCTCCCACCAGTGGCCTATAAACAGGACTGCTCTCAAGGCTAGCAATGGTGGAAGCATTAGTGTCGACTGGCTGCTCGTGTTTCTACCACTGTGTCATCTAACCTGCGTCAGTGAGATTAGACCAGTGCTGGGCATATTCCCTAAAATTCTCTGTGCAGCCACGGCCTAGAGGTGCAGGGGCATAGGTGAAGAGCACTTCTCTCTCTTTAGGGGAAGCGGGAGCTACCTGCCATGCTGGTGTAATGTGAGTTCACCTCTCCTCGGGGGTGGGGGCACCTCCCAAGCCCTCTGGAACTTGGATTTCACAGCTGAAGTTCTAACAGACCCCATTCCCTCTCCCAAGCCTCAGTGATATAGCTGCTCTCTGTATCCCTGACTTCATCCCGTGTTTAACTAAAAAGGAAATCTCCCTCTTCACTGAGCAAAAGATTTGTCCTTCATTCAACGTTTCAGCCCCTTCCCCTCCCATCTCCCCTGCCTCGCCCTGCTGTCACTGAATCACTCCAGGCTGTTAGAAACGTTTCTTTCCACACACTAAGCAGGGGCAGATTGGAGAAGGTGATAGCAGGGACCAGCTGTGGAGGACTGGAGTGATGCTGACAGCTCACTGACAAGTCCCTGTCCACGAGTTCAGCTGTTGGAATTCAGCCTCTCAGGTGCTCAGTAAAGATGTATGTACATTCACTAGCAGACAAATGTCTAGAATATATGCAAATGTATGTGCACACAGTTACACATGTAAACAAATCAGAAAAGCATATAGACTATGTGCACATCTCTGTATTCATGCCCCTGCGTGGACAAACACATCAGATGATGCAGTGCATTGGTAGACATACACACCAACACACACGTGCTCTTACACATACTCCAGATACATGTCAGTCCAAGCTGCTGATCACTTTCCTTAAAGCTTTAACACTGAGCTCTGGACTCTGCTTCAGAGAGTTGGGTTTTTCTCATCATCACTCTCTCATCATCTGCGTTTTACATGAATTGATTAGGCTGTTCATTGATTTCTGGGCTGCACAATGGGCCATAGCACCTTTTGCCTCTAGGTCACTAGTTCAAATCCAGACCTCATCCAGACTGATGAGGCCTTTGGAAGATTGTCACTGCAACATACTATCAAACACCAGCTCAGTCTTCTCCGTGATGCCCTCTTGGACGCACCAATATTCTCCTGATGCACGGAAACCTTGGTGGAAACCAGCAGCAGTGTTAGGCTCCCTAGTATCTCTATTGCTAACAAACTCAATCTCACCCATCACCCACAGGGAATATCCCATCTTTTCTCTTTCTCTGACATGGCACAAAGAAAACGGGTGATGCAGGCTAGTGGTTTCTTCTGAGATTTCCTTCTTGGCATCAGTGTGTGTCAGAAACTGACCAAGAATGGCCTTGGTTGATGCTTTCTGCCATTGTCATTCTCCTGTCTCACACAAACCAAGAAGGGGATGGAGCAGGGCGTAGCAACCTTCATGGAGCTCAGAGGGAGGAGCACAGGTTGCAAGAAGGAAGCCTTTGGAGGAGGCACCAGGAACTCAGTCTAGGCACACCTAGCTAGAATTCTAGCTGCAGTTGCAACATCTCTGTAAATAGTTTTCTTAATTTAGACGTTTAGAACCTGGAGTCCTCTATGTTATTAACCAGCATGTGAATATGAAACAGGGTGGTAGCAGGAAGTCTAGTGAGATCCAGGCCAAGGAAGAGAATGTGATTAACAGGAAAACCAGCCACAGCAGAGCAAACTAGCAGCAGGGAGGGACTCATCACCAAGAATGGTGGATTTCCAGACAAAAAGCCTTGCACAAGCACAGAAGCAAGAATTGAATCTGTATCCAGAGCTGGCCAGGGGGGATTAAGATGAGCAAATGATGACACATCTTTTTTACTATCTCACTGGGGGAAAAGCATAAGTAGTGAGACACTGTTGCCAGGAATAAAGTCCAAAACACTGGAACGGCTGATTAAGGTGTTTGATGAGTACTGTGAGCCCAGACGGAATGAGACTGTAGAGAGAGAGAGACCATTTTTTCCCCAAACAAAGAAGCAGAAGATGGCTTGTTTTATTACAGAGCTGAGAACTCTGGCATCCACATATAACTTTGGAGACATAAAAGCCTCACTAATCAGAGACAGAATAATTTGTGGGACACGTGATTCCAGCTTACAGGAGAGACTATTGAGAGAAACAGAACTAACTCTAAAGAAATGCCTCTAAATAGCAAGGGTAGCTGAATTGTCCAGAGAAAGGATCAAAACAACGACCGTTGCTAGTGCAGAACAAGTACACAGGTTAAAGGAAGCAGAACAGAGATGGACTGGCCAAGAATGCAGGCATCTAGGTCCAGTTTATATATTGGGGAAAACAATATGAAAGCCATGGAGGAAAATTTCCAGCCTCTGGGCAATGGTGCAAGGGGTGTGGGAGACAGAGCCACTATGATCCAATGTCACTGCTACTCCGGGAAGAAAAAAGCAGCCGTATGCATAGTGAGTGAGGGCATGGACACTGCCCAGGGAGAGAAGGAGATTGGCAATGTTCACACACTGCAAAAGGCTGCCAGCCGTTCAACTATCATATTTGCAACTATCCTGTTATATCAATGACGACTGTGATTCCAGTTGGGTTACGAAGACAGCTGCAATGTAACTCTACCTATACTGATAAACATCAATATTAGATTGGAGAAATGTGACTAAATGCTGGTTATGTGCTATAAAACATTCTAAGGCCAGTGGGCAAATACAGCCTGTTGATAAGCAAGCCTGAAAATGGAGACATTATCACTTGGAGTTTACATTAGTTGGCACATGAAGGTACCACCCACTGCTGGCAGCAGGGCAGCACAAGACACGGGTTTGATTGCAGCGCACCATCCTCAATGTGACAGAGGAGGGAGAAGAGTCTCCATGGGCCCAGCATTGTAACTGAATATAAGTTGCCATTTCAATGGCACCTGGAGGGAAAGCTGAAGTTAGCAATAGACCCACATTGCAGCCTGTGAGCCTTGTGAAACGTGGCGTTCCATTAGCTCTTGTGGAGCTCCTGAAGAGGGAACTGGCAAGCCTGCAAGGAAGAGGCATCATTACACCCACTGAAACTAGCCCGGTGTGGATCAGCAGCCAGGTAGCGGTGAGAAAACCTCAGATAAGCTGAGGCTCGGCACTGGCCCAACACACTGAGCAGGGCACTGGGAAGAAGTCACTGAGGACCTGCTGCCCAAGTTGTCAAGGGCAAAAGTGATGGTAGTTCTGACATCAAGCATGGGTTCTGGGTATTGAGCCAGATGAGCCACCAGCCACCTGACAGCCTTCGCCAGGCACCTTTTGGCAGGCACCGCTGGGTACGAAGGCTGATGGGCATCAGCCTGGCCAAAGAGATGTTCCAGCGCAGACTGAACCAGATGCTAGAGGGGCATCAAGACTGCAACTGGTGACATTCTGATTGTAGGAGCAGGAGATGTCAGGGAAGAGGCTACCCGGGACCATGATACCAAGCTGTGACAAGTACTACACAGGTGCCAGGAGCAGAGTATTGGGCTGAATGCAGAAAGGCTGAAGCTGAGGAGAACTGAAGGTCCCTCCACCAGACATCGGTGAACTCCAGAAGGATTCTGGTCAGATCCTGAGAAGCTGAGAGCCATTCAGGAAATGTCCAGTCATAGAATCATAGAATCATAGAATATCAGGGTTGGAAGGGACCTCAGGAGGTCATCTAGTCCAACCCCCTGCTCAAAGCAGGACCAATCCCCAATTAAATCATCCCAGCCAGGGCTTTGTCAAGCCTGACCTTAAAAACTTCTAAGGAAGGAGATTCTACCACCTCCCTTGGTAACGCATTCCAGTGTTTCACCACCCTCCTAGTGAAAAAGTTTTTCCTAATATCCATCCTAAACCTCCCCCACTGCAACTTGAGACCATTACTCCTTGTCCTGTCCTCTTCTACCACTGAGAATAGTCTAGAACCATCCTCTTTGGAACCACCTCTCAGGTAGTTGAAAGCAGCTATCAAATCCCCCCTCATTCTTCTCTTCTGCAGACTAAACAATCCCAGTTCCCTCAGCCTCTCCTCATAAGTCATGTGTTCCAGACCTCTAATCGTTTTTGTTGCCCTTCGCTGGACTCTCTCCAATTTATCCACATCCTTCTTGTAGTGTGGGGCCCAAAACTGGACACAGTACTCCAGATGAGGCCTCACCAATGTCGAATAGAGGGGAACGATCACGTCCCTCAATCTGCTGGCAATGCCCCTACTTATACAGCCCAAAATGCCATTGGCCTTCTTGGCAACAAGGGCACACTGTTGACTCATATCCAGCTTCTCGTCCACTGTCACCCCTAGGTCCTTTTCCGCAGAACTGCTGCCTAGCCATTCGGTCCCTAGTCTGTAGCGGTGCATTGGGTTCTTCCGTCCTAAGTGCAGGACCCTGCACTTATCCTTGTTGAACCTCATCAGATTTCTTTTGGCCCAGTCCTCCAATTTGTCTAGGTCCCTCTGTATCCTATCCCTGCCCTCCAGTGTCTCTACCACTCCTCCTAGTTTAGTATCATCCGCAAATTTGCTGAGAGTGCAATCCACACCATCCTCCAGATCATTTATGAAGATATTGAACAAAACTGGCCCCAGGACCGACCCTTGGGGTACTCCACTTGATACCGGCTGCCAACTAGACCTGGAGCCATTGATCACTACCCATTGAGCCCGACAATCTAGCCAACTTTCTACCCACCTTACAGTGCATTCATCCAGCCCATACTTCTTTAACTTGCTGACAAGAATACTGTGGGAGACCGTATCAAAAGCTTTGCTAAAGTCAAGAAACAATACATCCACTGCTTTCCCTTCATCCACAGAACCAGTAATCTCATCATAGAAGGCGATTAGATTAGTCAGGCATGACCTTCCCTTGGTGAATCCATGCTGACTGTTCCTGATCACTTTCCTCTCGTGTAAGTGCTTCAGGATTGATTCCTTGAGGACCTGCTCCATGATTTTTCCAGGGACTGAAGTGAGGCTGGCTGGCCTGTAGTTCCCCAGATCCTCCTTCTTCCCTTTTTTAAAGATGGGCACTACATTAGCCTTTTTCCAGTCATCCGGGACTTCCCCGGTTCGCCACGAGTTTTCAAAGATAATGGCCAATGGCTCTGCAATCACAGCCGCCAATTCCTTTAGCACTCTCGGATGCAACGCGTCCGACCCCGTGGACTTGTGCACGTCCAGCTTTTCTAAATAGTCCCGAACCACCTCTTTCTCCACAGAGGGCTGGCCACCTACTCCCCATGCTGTGATGCCCAGCGCAGCATTCTGGGAGCTGACCTTGTTCATGGAGACAGAGGCAAAAAAAGCATTGAGTACATTAGCTTTTTCCACATCCTCTGTCACTAGGTGGCCTCCCTCATTCAGTAAGGGGCCCACACTTTCCTTGGTTTTCTTCTTGTTGCCAATATACCTGAAGAAACCCTTCTTGTTACTCTTAACATCTCTTGCTAGCTGCAGCTCCATGTGTGATTTGGCCCTCCTGATTTCATTCCTACATGCCCGAGCAATATTTTTATACTCTTCCCTGGTCATTTGTCCAATCTTCCACTTCTTGTAAGCTTCTTTTTTATGTTTAAGATCCGCAAGGATTTCACCGTTAAGCCAAGCTGGTCACCTGCCATATTTACTATTCTTTCGACACATCGGGATGGTTTGTCCCTGTAACCTCAATAGGGATTCCTTGAAATACAGCCAGCTCTCCTGGACTCCTTTCCCCTTCATGTTATTCCCCCAGGCGATCCTACCCATCAGTTCCCTGGGGGAGTCGAAGTCTGCTTTCCTGAAGTCCAGGGTCCATATTCTGCTGTTTACCTTTCTTCCCTGTGTCAGGATCCTGAACTCAACCAACTCATGGTCACTGCCTCCCAGATTCCCATCCACTTTTGCTTCCCCCACTAATTCTTCCCGGTTTGTGAGCAGCAGGTCAAGAAAAGCTCCCCCCTAGTTGGCTCCTCTAGCACTTGCACCAGGAAATTGTCCCCTACACTTTCCAAAAACTTCCTGGATTGTCTATGCACCGCTGTAGTGCTCTCCCAGCAGATATCAGGAAGATTAAAGTCGCCCATGAGAACCAGGGTGTGTGATCTAGTAGCTTCTGCGAGTTGCCGGAAGAAAGCCTCATCCACCTCATCCCCCTGGTCCGGTGGTCTATAGCAGACTCCCACCACTACATCACTCTTGTTGCTCACACTTCTAAACGTAATCCAGAGACACTCAGGTTTTTATGCAGTTTCATACCGGAGCTCTGAACAGTCATACTGCTCCCTTACATACAGTGCTACTCCCCCACCTTTTCTGCCCTGCTTGTCCTTCCTGAACAGTTTATAACCATCCATGACAGTACTCCAGTCATGTGAGTTATCCCACCAAGTCTCTGTTATTCCAATCACGTCATAATTCCTTGACATCACCAGGACCTCCAGTTCTCCCTGCTTGTTTCCAAAGCTTTGTGCATTTGTATATAGGCACTTGAGATAACCTGCTGATCGCCCCTCATTCTCAGTATGAGGTAGGAGCCCTCCCCTCACAGACGTTCCTGCCTGTGCTTCCTCCCGGTATCCCGCTTTCCCACTTACCTCAGGGCTTTGGTCTCCTTCCCCCGGTGAACCTAGTTTAAAGCCCTCCTCACTAGGTTAGCCAGCCTGCTCGCAAAGATGCTCTTCCCTCTCTTCGTTAGGTGGAGCCCGTCTCTGCCCAGCACTCCTCCTTCATGGAACACCATCCCATGGTCAAAGAATCCAAAGCCTTCTCTCTGATACCACCTGCGTAGCCATTCATGTGAAAGGAGTCCAAAGCATGTGAAGGGAGTCCAGTGATGTATAGGGATGAAGAACTGTCTTTCTAGCTTCTGGGCACATCTCGCAGAAGCGTGTGAGCCTCGAGACAATTAACACACAACGACGCAGTGTGGGAATGATCAGAGACCCAAGAACAGACACTGGAAAGAGGAAAGAAGAGCAGAACACCACAGCCCTGCAGACCAGCCAGAGCTACGGAGTGATCCCTTGGAGGTCTAGGAGCAGCAGTGATTGACAGCCAGCAGCCCATAGCATTGGCTAGCAGGGCCCTGACAGATGCAGACAGGGAATATGCTCAGATAGAACAGGAGCTCCTGGCTGTACTCTATGGAATGGAATGGTTCCATCACTATGATGTGATTGGAATAACAGAGACTTGGTGGGGTAGCTCACATGACTGGATCACTGTCATGGATGGGTATAAACTGTTCAGGAAGGACAGGCAGGGGAGGAAAGGTGGAGGAGTTGCACTCTATGTAAGAGAGCAGTATGATTGCTCAGAATTCCAGTATGAAACTGGAGAAAAGCCTGCTGAGCGTCTTTGGGTTAAGTTTAGAAGCTAGATCAACAAGGGTGATGTCATGGTGGGCGTGTGATATAGACCACCAGACCAGGAGGATGAGGTAGACAAGGCTTTCTTCAGACAATTAACTGAAGTTTCCAGAACACAGGCCCTGGTTCTAATGGGGGACTTCAATCATCCTGACATCAGCTGTAAGAGCAATACAGCAGTGCACAGATAATCCAGGAAGTTTTTGGAGCATGTTGGGGACAATTTCCCGGTGCAACTACTGGAGGAAACAACCAGGGGCCATTCTCCTCTTGACCTGCTGCTGACAAACTGGGAAGAATTGGTAGGGGAAGTAGAAGTGGGTGGGAACCTGGGCAGCAGTGACCATGAGATGGTTGAATTCAGGATCCTCACAAAAGGAAGAAAGGAGAGTAGCAAAATATGGACTCTGGACATTAGAAAAGCAGACTTTGACTCCGTTAGGGAACTGATGGGCAGGATACCCTGGGAGGCTATATGCTCAGGGTTTAGCTGATTGCCATATTTGGGGTCGGGAAGAAATTTTCCTCCAGGGCAGATTGGAAGAGGCCCTGGAGGTTTTTCGCCTTCCTCTGTAGCATGGGGCACGGGTCACTTGCTGGAGGATTCTCTGCTCCGTGAAGTCTTTAAACCACGATTTGAGTACTTCAATAACTCAGACATAGGTGAGAGGTTTACCACAGGAGTGGTCGAGTGAGATTCCGTGGCCTGCGTTGTGCAGGAGGTCGGACTAGATGATCATAATGGTCCCTTCTGACCTTAATATCTATCTATGAAAGCTGGATATGAGTCAGCAGTGTGCCCTTGTTGCCAAGAAGGCTAATGGCATATTGGGCTGCATTAGTGGGAGCATTGCCAGCAGATTGAGGGAAGTGATTATTCCCCTCTATTTGGCACTGGTGAGGCCACATCTGGAGTATTGCGTCCAGTTTTGGGGCCCCCACTCCAGAAAGGATGTGGACAAATTGGAGAGAGTCCAGTGGAGGGCAACGAAAATGATTGGGGTCTAGGGCACATGACTTACGAGGAGAGGCTGAGGGAACTGGGATTGTTTAATCGGCAGAAGAGAAGAGTGAGGGGGGATTTGATAGCAGCCTTCAACTACCTGAAGGGGGGTTCCAAAGAGGATGGAGCTCGGCTGTTCTCAGTGGTGGCAGATAACAGAACAAGGAGCAATGGTCTCAAGTTGCAGTGCGGGAGGTCTAGGTTGGATATTAGGAAACACTATTTCACTAGGAGGGTGGTGAAGCACTGGAATGGGTTACCTAGGGAGGTGGTGGAATCTCCATCCTTAGAGGTTTTTAAGGCCCGGCTTGACAAAGCCTTGGCTGGGATGATTTAGTTGGTTTTGGTCCTGCTTTGAGCAGGGGGGGTGGACTATATGACCTCCTGAGGTCTCTTCCAACCTTAATCTTCTATGATTCTATGATCAGTCCCCTTTGGGCACAGGGTGAACGTACAGTCTGAGTCATTAGAAAGCAGCATGGAAGCCATTGCTGAGTGCACCCGTGTTCTTGAGATTCCATAACTATGAGGTGAGGGTAAAGTACTGCCCTGCAAAGCCCCAGATACATGGAGCAGGCTTGCCTTTCAGAGCACAACACAGATGGCTCCGTGGACAGGGGATGTAGCACACTGATGGACTCTAATACTGTCACATTTTGGAGTCAAGGCTCCAAGCAATCCAACAAAGCACTGAACAGGATGGATGCTACAGGTAGGAAGTCATCATATTGCAGGGCTGGGCAGACTGCAAGGACCAAGTGTTACAGGAGGTTACCCCTCCTACCAGGGAAGGGATGAGCTGTGTGTGGAAGATGGGATTTTGTTTAGAGGATTTGGAAGTAATCCCAGCAGATTTAAGAGTTGACAGCATGTGATGGCTCCACGCTTCACACCTGGGGATAGAGGCAGAGTGGAAATGAAGTTCATTGCAGACAGGGTGGCCCAGATCCTCAGCTGGGGCAACTTGCCACAGCTTCACTGGAGGCAAGGCACACAAGCTGAGGATCTGGTCCAGCCTATCTAATTCCCTCCAAACAAGAAGCAAAGGATGCACAGAGCATCACTTTGTGATGCAAACCCTCCCAATTGATCCTAGACCATTTTTTGTCCCCCAGCTCCCCCTCGTTCCATTGACAAAGATGTGTTTGCCCAAGATATTTACCGAGCAATTTGCCTTCAGTTATAGAGGATGGGAGAGCTGGAAAGATTTCCTTCTGGCTTTCTCGTAACTGATTCCAACTTGTCCCAATTACAAACTTGGAAGCATCTCATTAGTGGGAAGTGAGGTCTCCGGGAAATTGAGATTGTGGAAAGATTTCTCCCCAGCAGCACAGAGATCAGAGTTGGCCAGAGAGCAAGTGGGTTAGGTGCTTATCATCTGAGCGTGTTCGCTGCCTATTTGACACTTTCCCAAATTTCTCCCCTGGGGGCACCCAGACAGCGTTGTGCAATCCTGGTAGCTTCAAAATTTCAACACACAATCCCTCGGTCACTTCCTGGGCATGTCCCTCGTCACCATGCTCCTCTCTGCACTGTCTGTTTGCTCAGAGATGAGGCGGGGATGGTTTTCATTTCCTTGGCTGAAACTCTTCCCCCACACTCCTGCCCCCGCCCCACAAATGGTTTTGATTTTAACCAAAAGGAGGTTGAGATGGGAGGGTTGGAGATTTAAGAGCAGCTTTCTGGGTGAGTTAGAGGGGAAGCATTTAGAACCACAGCTACTCCCTTACAAACACAAATGCCTGAAGTGAGGGCAGCGACGATTATATTAATGATAGCAAGTAGGCAGAGTGTGGAGCGGAAACCTGGCTGTAACAGGGTGGCCTTGCCCATCAAGGACAGGAGGCCTGGGGCCAGTCAGCCCTGTTCAGCTAGCCCTGCATTGCTACACCTGCCCCTGAGAGGAGGAAAGCCCAGCAGCTGAGCCCTGAAATGGCGGAGAGCAGACAACTGTTCCTACCTGGGGGCAGGAAGATGGCTGAGGTCCAGGAGCTGTCTGAGGATTGTGGCTAGTTAGCGCCCTGTGTCAGAGGATGGGCCAGAGCCCAGGTACCTGTTGGTGGGTGTTGAGACAGGCTGTTGCAGCTGGGGCCTGCTGTAAGGAAAGGGGGCTGGATTCCGAATGCAGCTGGGCCGAAGATTCCTTTGTTTTGTGCTTCTCTTGCACTTCATCTAAATGACTCCGTGACCCTGGAAGGGGCTGAACTCTCTGAAGTGTCTTGGCCAGAGGGTGGGGTCCTCCCTGTGGCTGGAGTAGGCTGAAGAGCATGGTGGGGAAGCTGAGGTAGAGCAGCTGCAATGCCACAATATGCTACAAGGGGGCACTTTGGGCTAGTGAGTCCTGTACAATGGCCTGGTGGTTATATCACTGGCCCGGCACTCAGGAGAGCTCGGTTCAATTCTCAGCTCTGCCTGTGTGAGCTGGGGCAAGTCATCTAGTCCCTGTGCCTCAGGTCACGGTTCAAATGGGGGATAACAATGAGATGGCGAGCTCTTCGGGGCTGGGACTGTCCCTTGCTAAGTTTGTGCAGCACCTAGCGCAACAGGGCCCCAGTCTCACTTAGGGCTCTTAGGGTATGTCTTCACTACCAACCTTAGAGCGCTTCCGCAGCAGCACTTTAATGTGGCTGTGTAGTCGTGTCACCAGCGCTGTAAAAAACCCACCCGCACGAGGGGAATAGCTCCCAGCGCTGGGAGCGTGGCTACACTGTCTACACTGCCACTTTACAGCGCTGAAACTTGCATCGCTCAGGAGTGTGTTTTTTCACACCCCTGAGTGAGAAAGTTTCAGCGCTGTAAAGTGGCAGTGTAGACAAGGCCTTAGATCCTACTGTCATGTCACTCTGACCATTAGCAATAGGCCCTACTGCAGAATTCAGATCTGGATTTCAAGTTCAGGGCTATTCGGAGCCAGGGCTTTACCTCAGCCCAGGATGGAGTTAGGGACCATTTGCAAAGTTCAGTCTGGGCTACAGCTTTGGCAATTGGTGCCACTTTATGCAGGGCAATTGGACCTGAAGTTTTGGTGCAGCCAAATGATAATGATACTCTACTAATGAGAACTGATACTGTGGTGTAGGGACCAGCCACCATCACCACCCTTCTTCTCCCTGAGGAGGCAGGGATGGTGATAGTGGGCCATGGCTCCCTCTGCACCAGTTAACAGGGCTGAACTGACACCAGGCTGAGCGCGTGCGATGCCCTGTCAAAGGCTGGCTGAGCTGCTGCTTGGGCATGTGTGGCCTGGATCCCCAAGGAGAATCTTGGCTCATCCAGCCAGAATCCCTCCAGGGGCTCCCGCTGCAGCATGTGCTCTCCTCAGCACGGACCATGGCTCGAAGCCACCAGCTGGCCTGCTGGGCATCATGCACACGCTGCCTGGGGGCAGGATCTGGCCCATGTGGTTGTATGATGGGGCATATACCTTACAGTGGCCAAGGGTTAGCAAGAGTCTTAGGGCCTAATTAGCCTTCCAGGTTACACCTGGGGGTGGGTCAGACCCAATTCAGTATCAAGCCCAGCTGAGGGGGGCCCTACATAGAGGCAGAAGGACGCGTGTGAGTCAGGGGCCTGTCAGAGAGCCTGGGAGTGGCTTGGGGGAAGTTCCTCAGTAGTGGGCTGGGGAGGAAGCTGCCTGAGGAGACAACCCCAGAGCGGGAGCAGTGCAGGCTGCAGCCCTGTGAAAACCTGATAAACAGGGAAGGGCAGGCGAGGGATTGTAGGGAGCAACCCATAGCTGCCTGCACACAGTCCCTGGGCTGGAACCCAGAGCAGAGGGGGGTGGCTTCCCCTCCAACTCCCAGCATGAGGGAGGTAAAAGCTTCAAGACGAAAAGAGGCAAGGCCTGATTCCTAGCTGGAGGCTGAAGGCCTGGCGTCAAGGCCACCAGACTCTTTCCTTTCTGTCCAGACTCTTCTGTTGTCCTGGAAAGGAACATGGAAGGTGACTGGAAGGCGGGGCCATGAAAGCTGCAGAACCGGAGCAGTACGTGATAAGGGTGCTGCAGTAGGGCACCTGCAATGCTGCATCCTGACTTGAGGGGGCACTCCAGAAGTGAGAGCTCACCTATTGCAGGTGGCAAAGCTCAGTAGAAGTTATTAGCAGAGAATGAGGAGAACGATGGGATGTAGGCGGAGAGAAATGTGTTTTCCGCTGACCTTTGAAAGCAGGTGGGTGCATGAGGTGGAGAGAGACATGGAAGTGAACCTGTGTGGCTGTATTTGGGTTTCCAGTGCTGCAGGGGAACATCTTAAAACAAGAGCCCATCCCCCCCTCAAAAAAAAAAGTTCTCATGAATCTACCATGGAACTTGTTTGAGCAACTTCTAAGTCAGCTGCTCTAGTGTAGCTGGTCTCTGGAGTGGGTTGGGTGGGGGTGGAATATTCCTAATATTTCTGTTGATATTAGGTTTTGTGAAACACACATACACACACACACATTGGGCCATAACTGCTTGGTGTCTCTCTAAATCAGCAGTTGAGAATAAGGAGAGGGGGCTTGAATCTGAGTAGGCTGGTTCTTCCCCACATTTTCCAAGAGCAAACAGAGACTCAGGACGCTTCAGGGCCATTGGCAGGGGAGATGTGTTATTGCTCTGCCTTACGTAACTCACATAGTCTCATCTTCTCTCTTTCACCTGCTGCCTGTGCCATCTGGTCCCTGGGCTGGGAGGCCAGGTTTTCCCTCATTGGCTGCCTTCTCTGCTCAGGTTCCTCCTGATTCTTCCCTACACATTGGATGCCAGGGGAGGAGTCAGCTAAACCTACAATACATGCACAGTTGCCAGTACAGCCCGTTGCATTGGCCGATCTGGTGGCCTCTGCAGTAAAAGGGGTGAGCTGCTATAGCTTGAGCTCGAGAACTGGGGCTGCGATAGACTCCTACTCTTTGCAGATTGGGCATGGAGGGGTACATGTAGCACATGCTCACCAGTGGATTACACCAGCGTGGCAGCTCTTGGCAGGCTTGATGTGGCAGAGATTATTCTGGGTGTTGGCAGTTCCAGCCAATGTCTCGAGCCAATCCGCAATCTGCAAATATAAAGTGGATGTCTGTGGATTTGCAGGGCTTTACCAATGTCCCAGGCCTGGTGGCCTCTGAAGATTCTGTCCTCCGACCATCAGGCGCTGCTGTGCCAAATGGGTGGAGGTCTAGCCCCCTGCTATTTGCTTCTGCTGCTGTCGCTGAGTGCAGGGTGAATGCAGAGAGCCATGGCCTCCTTCCCATGTGACATGGGGAATTGCACCTCCCCTCACTTAAAAGTGCAGTTGTCGGTGTGAGTGAGACAGTGGCATACCTCTCCCACCCTGCTTAGGATCTGGGGCAGGATTCAGAGATTCCAAGGCCAGAAGGGCCCCTAGTGACCTCTAGCCTGATCTGCACAGCACAGGCCAGAGAACTCCCCCAAAATAATTCCTACAGCAGATCTGTTAGGAAAACATTTAGTCTTGATTGAAAAAAGGCCAGTGATGGAGACTTGAGCATGACTCTTGGTAGATTGGCCCAGTGGTTAGTTACCCCCACCATTAAACATTTGCATCTTTATTTCCAGTCTGAATTTGTCTAGTTTCAGCTTCCAGCCATTGGATCATGTTACATTTTCTGTGCTAGATTGAAGAGCTCATTATTAAATATTTGTTCGCCATGTAGATACTTAAAGACTATGATCAAATCACCCCTTTACCTTTGCTTTCTTAAGCTAAATAGATAGACTGAAAGAGCTCAATCACTAGAAGGCAAGTTTTCTAATCTTTTAATCATTCTTATGGCTCTTCTATGATCCCACTCCAGTTTATCAACCTCCTTCTGGAACTGTGGGCCCCAGAACTAGACACAGTATTCCAACAGTGGTCGCACCAGTGCCAGACAAAGAGGTAAGATAGCCTCTCTGCTCCTACTTGAAATTCCTGTTTATGCAGCCCAGGATCACATTAGCCCTTTTGGCCACAGCATCACACTGGGAGCTCATGTTCCGCTGACTATGAAGTGAGCTGTAGCTCATGAAAGCTTATGCTCAAATACATTGGTTAGTCTCTAAGGTGCCACTAGTACTCCTTTTCTTTTTGACTATCCACCATGACCCCCAAATCTTTTTCAGAGTCACTGCTTCCTAGGATAGAGTTCCCCATTGGGAAGTTTGGCCTACGTGCTGTGTTCCTAGATGTATACCTTTACATTTAGTCATATTCAAACTCAAGTTGTTTGCCTGTGCCAAGTTTACCAAGCAATTCAGATCGCTCTGTATCAGTGACCTATCCTCGTCATTATTTACCACTCCCCCAATTTGTGTCATCTGCAAACTTCATCAGGGATTTTGTTTTCTTCCAACTCATTGATAAAAATGTTAAATAGTGTAGGGCCATGAACTGATTCCTGTGGAAGCTCACCCGCTCTCTGATGCTTCCCCATTTGCAGTTACATTTTGATCCATCAGTGATGGGGAGACAGAAGTTGTTTTTTTTGGGGGGGGGGTCACAACCTGGCAGAACAAAGGGGAGGAATAAACCACTTGAAGGGGAGAGTGAGAAACGGGGACTTCAGGGGTCGGAAGGGAGACAGGAGTCCCAAGGGAGGGAAGCCCCATGCCCCCTCACCCCCTGGGAGAGGCACTGTGCAGATGTACTTTCATTTGCCAGAGTGGGGGAATGGGGTCTCCCCCGTCCCCTGAAGATGCTGGAGGAGGGAAGCGATGCTGCTGTCCTGAGGCATGAGAGAAACTGGGTCTGTTAGCCACTTGCTGACAGGGGTAGCAGGCCAGTGGGCCTCCCCACAGAGAAGACCTGAAGGAAGGCTGGGGCCTGTTGGGTGAGGGGCAGTGTGAAGGTCTAACGCCTAGCAGGTCTTCTGGGAGGCTTTCGTTGGTTCAGATCAGCGTCCCAGCCGCCACGGAGCTGCTCTCAACAGGAGCATTTGAGCATTTTTGTGTTGGTCACCGGGAGAGTTAATGCCAGAATCTCAGAACTGATCCCCCCACATGAGAAGTCAATTAGCTCCCTGTCAGATCTCACCAGCAGCCCTCTGGCAGCCACCCCTCCCCCGGCCACCTGCTTACGTGGAGCGCTGTCACTGGGAATTACTACAATGCCTGGCAACTGGAGCACTGGGCGCTGGAGAGGCCTCTGCCCTATCTCACCAGGAAGATCCCTACCTAAGAGGGCAAGAGGAGCTGTGCCAACCCCTCCTGGTCATGCAGCTCTCCCCTGCTCAGTGGGTGTGGGACACTTGTCTCTGTGTGCATGCTGTGGGCTCTGTACTGAGCCCTGCGCATGTTGCTCTGAAAACAAGGAAATTAATCCAAATCTGTCCCAGGGCAAGGCCCTGTGCTCCTCACCATGGTACCTATGGCTAAATTGCAGCACAAGCCACCGCATTCCCTTGATGCCCCCACCTGACAGTAGGCTCAGATAATGCCTGGGGTTCAGGAGGGAGCCAAGCATCTGTAGAGGGGATACTGTGGGAACAGAGGACTGGAGGAGGTTACCATGGCAACCCAAATCTGAGACCTGAAGGTGATGCAAAATAGAGAGCCAACCCCAGCTCTCCATGGGCTCCCTGCCAGGAAATTGGCTCCTGCTGACTCTGACTCACTGTGGACAAGAACAGGGGGTCCCAGACATTTTACTAGGTTGTCCTACTACCTGCATTTTATCTCTTTGGGGGACCCACCTTGACCCCGCTTTCCCCAGCCCCCATGCTCTCGCTCTCCTGGCCCTGCCCATTCCTGCAGCCCAGCCAGCCCTCTCTTCTCGGGGCTGGGCTGCATTGCTACCAGCAGCTGACTGTCTGCTCTCTGGCTACAGCTGCTTCCTCTGTGCTGCTGCTACCAGGGCCGCTCCCAGGGGAAGTGAGAGTGGGATCAGGGCAGTGGCAGCAGCAGCCTGTCCCTGCCCCATGCATGCTCTGAGGTGGTTCCTTTGCACTGCTGCTGCTGATGGGGAAGTAAAAGTGCGGGGGAGGGGCGCCAGGTGACCCACCTAGACCCTTCCTGTGACCCACTGTTTGGAAAACAGTGCCCTAGCACAGTGTCTCATTCTTTCCTTGTGCTCCCCTGTTGGTCTGTCTCCGCCTGTGGTCACTTGTTTTAAACTTACATTGGAAGCTCTTCGGGACCAGGACTGCCTTTTTCTTCTGTATTTGTACAGCCCCTTGCACAATGGAGTTCTGCTTCGTGAGTGGGTCTCCTACTGCATTTCAAATTGCTACTAATTAATTGCAGAGCTAGCTACTGTTCCGATGTCTGACAGTTGCAAACCCTGTACTAGAGTCAAACAGGGGCCTAGAGAATACGGAAGCAAAGCACAGGAGCAAATTTTTACGTTGTTTCAAAGGTACCTGTAGCTCTTTAAACTTGGTGGCAAAGTATATACATGGCTCTGCCTCAAGTGCCCTGGCAAAGTACCACAGCATGCTGTGACATTGGGGAGAAGACATCTCCTCTCCAGCCTTGTGCACTGTCAGAATCCACTGCAGTGGGGGGTGGGGAAGAGTTTGCCTGTCATACTCAGTGATGCATTATCACCATGTGTTATCACTCTGGCACTACGGAAATAATAAATAATTATAATAATTTAAATCCAGATTGTACCATTGCTTGGGATAGCCTGTGGCTGGCGGCAGGAAAGCTGGGCAAATGGCCCCTCCTGGAGTTATTTCAGTAGTGTCTAAAGGCCTCAACCAAGATCAGAGCCCCCTTGTGCAATCACTGTAGGGGGAGAGAGTCCCTGCCCCAAGGAGTTTACACCTATATAGACAAGAGTGCGGAAGCAGTGGCAGGGACTTGCCCAAGGCCAGTGGCAGAGTGGAGACTAGAACCCAGCTCTCAGCAGTCCCATGCCAGTGCTTTAACTAGTGAACTCTTCTGCCTCCAAGACTGTCCCCTTCTAGGATTGTCCTCCCTTCAGAAACACAAAGCTCTATCAGATGGTGGCCACCTGAACTATTATGACCATTGAGAAGGCTAATTGGCCCAAATGTGCCCCTCTTTCCTCTGGCCTGGTCCCCAATGGTCTGTTTATCCACCTGTTGCATCTTCTCCTACGTGTGGACAGTGCTGTCTAGGGCCTGGTTGTCTGCTCTGCTCATACAGCGGGGCTCTCTTGACACCCCTGTGACACAAAGAATAGCTATGAGGGCCTATGGAGATCTCAGAGGCCCAGGATGACTGCTCAGAGGCCCTGTCTCCTGCCCTGACTGCCCCCACCCCAGAGATGCTGTGTTTCAGGCACTTTTTGCCATCTGTGGGGCTCCAGAACATGGAGGAGTCTTTTCAGGAGAGGTAATAGAAGCTCCACAACCGATGATTCCACGCTGGGGGTTGATGGAGGGATGATGTGTGTCCAGCCCACTCTGGTTATGGCTTTTCCCCATACACAAAGCTCCTGACACATACCGGGTCCCTCACAGGGGATGGGGTAGGTGGCCTGAGCTGCAGAATCTGCTGACTCTGGTGTCCCTACAGCAGGGTTAAGACATGTGCATTGACCTAGGAGTCTGATCCCCCTTTATTGAGCTTGTAAGCTCCTACTTAGACTGTGAACGCCTCGTGGCAGGCTCTGCATCTTGCAGGGGGCTGAGCGCTTCATACAGAGCTACTGTGTATGCTGGGAGGCTGACTGGCCCCTCCCCATAGCACAGAGCTCAGGACCAGCTCCCACTGGGGTGGGCAGTGTGACCAGAATTCCTGTGCCATGGCCTTACAGGTGCGAATATAGGGCCATGCCCCGCAGTAAAACACAAGGCCACAGCCTCTGTTTGCCCAGAGCTGGGAGAACCCACCAGTGGGGGAGACAATAAACAGCAAGATGATTTAAAGGTGTCTGGGGGGCAGACGGAGCAGCCACATGCTCTCCCCACCCCTGGCACCCCACTCTGGGGTCAGCTCCACCCGCTTTGTTCCCCTTCCTCCACAGCCTCATTTATTATACCAGGGCATTCATCAGCCTTGACAAATGCCCCGCAATAAAGGCGGCTGTGATCGATAATCGAAGACAATGGGGTGGGAGGGGCCGGGGGGGTCGCTCATGAATAGGCATGACTCTGTGAGGACATCAGCTTCCTCGCTTTGCAAAAGAGGCCGATTGTGTGGCAGGCGTTTAAAATTCAGGCTTGGTCGGCCTGTCTTCCATCCGCCCCTCAAACCTATGAGGTGGTTTATTTATTTAATTACCCGCCCCGAGTGACAGACCTGGTTCTTTTCACTCCTTGTCTCCCCTCTTTCTTTCTTTTCTTTTTTTATCTTCCTTCCTTTTCCTTCTCCATTTTTTTTCTCTCCCTGCTTTTGTGAGTGGGGCCATGACGAATGGCGGAGAAAGGCGGGTGCTGTGAGAACCTGGCGCTGCCATTGAGCTAGGGGTGCTGAGCACTTTCTGCCTTGCTTGGGGGTTTTGTGTGTGAATTTCATCTGGAGGCTCAAGTGCGGGGGAGGGGGAGCAGTGGAGCTAGGCTATAGACATGGCTTTCTTTCTATGGCGATGGGGGGGGTGTTTGAGAAGGAAACCGGGGCCCCTGCGCACAGACAATGGGGAGTGTTGTAACCCTAGCATTCCCCAGAGCAGGGGGCATTGGCTGGTCAGGGGGAGCAGCTCATGCCAGGAAAGCTACGGCTCCCTTGCTGGGGTTCAGCAGAGCATTCCTCCTCCCACCGGTCTTTGAAAATCTCAATGCTTCTGCACTAGTCACTGCTGGACAAGACTGGGGGGCTGGGGAGAGGGGGCAAGGAATCAGATCCCACCAGCAGCAGCAAAACCCAGGCTGATTTGTAGCTGCATATGCAGCAGCATCTTGCCAAGGAGCCGAGAGCCCGCTTCAAGTCCTGGTCCTAATTGTGAAAGCCCTCCCCATTGGCTGGGGTCTAGCTCAGAGAATGCCTCTTTCTCTTCAACCCACCAGCGCAGCTGGGGCAGGTCCCAGGGTCAATCTCCTGGAAGCTGGGGCTGCTGGGTGTCGGGTCCTCAGCTGTGGAAGTCACCTCCACCACTGATCAGGAGCCACCTGGGTTCCGCAGAGGACTAAGGCTGCAGCCTCACCAGTTGCAGCTCACTGGGAGAGCAGCAAGTTCAGTGAGGTGGGGTTGGGTGTAAGTTACACTCAGCTGGCCAGATTTAATAGGGATGTGCCACTGGAGGAAGCGTCACACTGGTAAGTGAGTGTGAGTCTGAATATGCCTGAGGGAGTCCAAGTCTAGAGTAGGCCTCATTTTCTGCTGTGCTGTGACCCATTTACACTGATCAGTGGGTGACCAGACACCAGGTGGGACCAGCCCCTGGGGAATACCATTGGCATGGGGAGTAGCCACTGCACTGTGCCACTCAGCCCCTGGCCTGGGGAGAAGGCATGGCTAGAACACACTGCATTCTGACTGTTCTTGGCTCCCCACAGCCCCTTGAGGGTTATCATGGCTGATCTGTGTTTAAATTGGAGCAGTCCTGAGGCTGCTCTAATTTACACTGGGCCAGTGTTTAGGCCCTGCAAAAATGGCTTATAGCCTCCCTTGCCTCTTCCCCACATTCAGTGTGCCTACCACAAGGATGGAGGAACAGATAATCAAGGTCCAGGAAACTGTTTGTGTAACCTGTGTGCTGGAGGGAAAGAAGAAGGAGTAAGATACAGGCCTTAGACTTGATCTAGGCTTCTATCTGAATCTGGCCCATCGGAGGAACACTGAAGGAAGTGGCATAACCTGTGGTGGGATGGAGATGATGATATTTCTAATTTTTCTTTGGTGTTTATTTGGCCCCCATCACTGAAGTATCTGGGCACCTCCCAATCTCTAATGTATTTATCCTCACTGCACCCCTGGGAGTAGGGCAGGGCTAGTGTCCCCATTGTACAGGGGGGGAACTGAGACACAGAGAGACTAAATGACTCACCCAAGGTCACCCGGACAGTTGGTGGCAGAGCAGAAAATTGAATCCAAGCTAATCCAAGTCCCAGGCAAATGCCCTAATCACTGGTCCATTGTCCCTCTCTAACTGATAATGCCTAAATCCTGAGTAGGCATTGACTAAATACTCTCTCAACTGCATCGTGCTGCACACAGTTCTGGGCACCACAGTAGGAGAAGCAGTTCTGTGAAGGGAATTCAGTGAAGCCTGAGGGGCTGGGTTATAAGAAAAGAGGATGATAACGCTGTATGGCTTAACCACACAACAGTGCCATTATGGCAGGGTCTGGAGGCTCCACACTCCCAGGGAGGAGAGGAATTGTTCCCTGGGATGCTCACATTCTGCCCATGGTACAAACGATCCCCTGGATTCTCAAGTTTGTACTGACTTTGTCATTTGATATCCTCAGCTCTTGTGGAAGGAGTTGCTCGGCTATTAACCAGCTGCTACATTTCATTCCAGAGGTGGCTGCCTTTCAGCAGTGGATAAAGTGACCCTTTCATAGAGTCTTTAGGCCCAGATCCTCAAGGGTATTTAGATGCCTACCTGCTAATAGGAGTGAGGCACCTAAATACCTTTGAGGCTCTTGCCCTGTCCCCGTTAAGGCCCTGCTCCCTCCCCTACTAACGTGGGTGGGAGTGTTTCCATTGAGTGTAATGGGAAGCAGCTGGGTTCTGAGGGCCCCGTTCCGCAAACCCTTACGACTGCAGGTAGCGCTTACTACCCAGTGCCCCCCTGGCGGCAGAGGGTCTCCAGCCCTTCAGGGAACACTGTGGGAACACTGTGGAGGGTTTGCTGTGTTGGGCCTGTGGACCTGAATTTCACGTAGAATTCTTGATCCTCCAGGTCCCAGATAGGGCCAGGCTTTGTTGTAGGAGGAACTTAACAAAGCAAGGGCTTCTGGGTAAGGGGGTCATTCTTGTTCTCTGCTGGAGTGCATGGATTGTCTTGGCTCTCTGCTCACACTGGGGAGTGTAACATGGTTTGGGCTCTCCCAGAATAAAAGATACTGTAGAAATAGGGGAGCATGTTATTAAATAACCCTCCTGCGAGGGCCAGTGTGTGCACAGGTGTGTGCTGTGAGAGTACGCAAGGAGCCACCCCCTCCCAATGTGTGTGAATGCTGGGCACAATTGAACACAGAGCCTGTCCCCATTGCAGGGCTGAGCTGTGTGCCCTGCGCCCTTGTCCCCACTGCAGGGCTGAGCTGTGTGCCCTGTGCCCTTGTCCCCATTGCAGATTTGAGTTTTGTGCCCTGTGCCTTTGCCCTACTGCAGGGCTGAGCTGTGTGTCCCGTGGGTTGAGCTGCGTGCCCTGTGCAGGGTTGCGCCGCGTCTCTCCTCCCTTGCCCCTTGGGAAGGCTGGAGCTCTTGTTGGTGGGTTGTTGTGAGTAGGGGCTTGGCAGTTTTCAGGCACAGGAGGGCTCATGCCATATAATCCTGCACAATCGGCCCCCCCCCCCGCCGCCTTTGCCCACCGGTAAGGGAGACGGCTACTGTTTAATCCCATTTGACAGCTCTTTCATCATCTGCCTCCCTCCCTCCAACTTGGCTGTGGCTCATCCAAGGCTTCTTTGTAGCCATAATCAAAGCCTGGTGAGTGATGGGCGGTCGGGGGAGGGGGCGAAGAGATGGTGGAGGAGTGGAAGGAGAGTGGGTGGGGAGGGGGGTCCTGGCAGCCCATTCTTTGGGCCTGGAAGAAGGACTCGCTGCTGGGATGGCTTGCTCCCTGAGACCCCATCTGGGGGGATAGTCTCCCTTTGTTCCTGCCCCTCCCTATGCTCTGCAGGTGCGCATTGTGGGTGGCAGGGTCCACCAGGGGGGTAGGCTGCCGCCCAGACAGTGAGGAGCAGGAGAGATATTCCCACAGGCTGGCTGGGGGGGGGAGGGGACATGGCTTCCCCTGCTCTGATTACTTGTTGATGAGTTGGGATGCAGATGCTGTGCTCCGGCAGGACAGAGTGGGAACAGCAGGAGCCATTGTCTTCTGGGGGATGGGGGGGGATGGATGTGTCCTGTTTCCGGTGCCTTGCGGACACTCGCAGACTGGCAGATTCTCTCTTTTTCACTACAACCCCCTTTCCCTTTGCTCCAGGCCTATCTGACCTGGACACACCAGATCTTCGATCCCGGTGCTACGAAGGAGGGTATCACACTGGGGACCCTCCCCAAGGAGCCTTATTCCTTACAGTGCAGTAATTCCGTCCTTCTCCAGCTCTCCTCCTCCTCCTCCCACTCATTCGTCCTTCCATTCTTCTGCTGCTATCTCTTGATCCGCCCTCCCAGTTGCATAGGGGGAGAGACAGGGTCCTTTCTAGGCTCACGCCTGTTGCTCCTTAGCCATTTCTCACTGGATTGTACCACCTACTCCTGGCTGTGGCTAATTCGACGCTTACTGCTCATATGCAACTGCAGGGGACTGAGTCACGGACACATCCGCTGGCAGGGAATGTCACAACTGAGCCTGCAGGCACTGTCCTGATCTAGGCTTCCAGGATGTAACTTTATGCTAGACCCCTGCTACTAGCTGGCTCTTTGAAAGGGGGCGGTTTCCTGCAGACCCGAAGCATGTTGGCAAGGCAGGCCCTGATCCAACGAGAAGTCAGAGTTGTAAGTGCATTAACTGAAGGAGGGCACATGGTGGTGGGAGAGGACATGCCTTCCCAATCCCTCTGCTGACTCCCAGCTGCAGTCCTTTCAGATGAACGCTGGCTGTTGCTAGGGAGAGAGGGCAGGTCAGCCCCTCGCAGAGACTCCCCAAGAGGAAAACAAATGTCTTTTGTGCAGGCAGTTTAAAAACCTCATTGTGCAGGACACCTTGTTTGAGGCCTATTTAGTGCCAAAGGCTGTGTGTGTGTGTGTGTGTGTGTATGTGTGTGCGTGCGTGCATGCGCACAGAGGGGGAGATGCAGCACACGCCGTACTTTCTGCTGGTGCTTATTTCAGAAGTCTCTTTCCACCACAGAAATGCTGCCTGGGCAAAGTCACTGGTTTCTCAAGGCACCTGACCACGGCAGCCAGAAATTGCAGTTAGAGTAGGAGACTGGGAATTAGAACTCCTGGGTTTTCTTCCTGGCTCTGGGAGAGAGACCTATGTTGTGGTTAGAGCAGGGGATGGGAGACTGGACTCCTGGGCTCTGTTCCCACCTCTGCCACTGACTTCCCACATGTAGCTCACTTAGGCTGGGTTTCCCCATCAGTATACCAGGGTTGATCGCATTTACCTAGCTCACGGTGGGGCAGGCAGTGATGGCGGAGGTTCGTTAGTTATGTGAAGTTCCTCAGATGAAAGGTAGTGGGGAGCCACAGAAGGTTACTATTGCCATGGGTAGATTTTAATGCCAAGAGCATCAGCCCTAGGGCAGCAAGACTAGACAAGACGTTACAAGCCATCATCTAAAAGAAGGTTGCAGAAGGTCATTCCATCTTTTCTCTGAGGGAGGGGAGGGCATCAGTGGAATGGGCAGCATCTGTGGTTGATGGATTTTCTTGTCTGGGCTGGGAGTAACTGAATCATTCTTAGTGTCTCTGTGTATTTAGAGCTGTACATCTTCAGGGCCCTGCAGTGGACTCTTGCCACCTCCCCATGATGCAGCCCTGAAGTTGTGCCCTTTCCAAAAGATCTCAGATGGAGAAGAAGGGACAGCCAGGCACTGAACATGCCTGGGGCTCTATGCAAGTGGTCGTGAGAGCTGGTGGCAAGGATCTACGAAGCATATAGGCCCTGATCCTCAAAGGTAGTTTGATTTCAGTGGCAGTTAGGAGCCAAAATACTTCTGAGATCTGGGCCATAGTTTCTTACTAACCTTTATGGTTCTGCAGTTACACTAACTAGGGTGAATTTACCCCCATTCTCATGCTTCAGAGCGTAAGCTGATCACCAGCTTGGAGTTGGGAAGAAACTCTCACTGTCTCACCTATGGCCTGATCCAAAACTCACTGAAATCAGTAGACTTTTCCACTGTCTTCAATGAGGCCATTAGGGTTTGGCATTGCCATTATCTAGCACTCTGAGGGCTTTACACCTCCATCTGACATTGGCTCCGGCCAGGAGACAACACCATCCTGACAGCCGCTATGTTCCTAAGGCAAATTGTCATGCATAGGTAGAGCATGGAGCTTTTCCATATTTACTTTACAAATCTCTGTGTTTCTCTCCATAAAGACCACCATGTGATAATTAACACTAGAGTGTTTCTTTGCACTGTGACAGTAGATCAGGGAAGTATGGGAACACCACCAAGGAAAACTGCTTGCTTTTCTCTCCCTTGCTTAGCCCAACTCTGTCTCAACAGGGACAGTTGGAGGAAAATCCAGAAGCAGACTCAATAGTTTCCCTGGAAGGGAATCTGCTCTTCTTTGGGTTATCACATGCATCAAGACTCAGTGGCTAGGAACACATGTTAGCTCATAAACCCAGGATCCTCTTATCTCAAAGGGCACAGCCCACAATTAGCTTATCTGCTGTGAAAGTGAGGAACAGCTCTGGTTATCTAGATGGCTTCCTCATGTTGAAAAGCAGTGAAAAGAGCCCCCTAGAAAAACTAAGAGCAAACTTGTACCCTACAGACAAAGTGACCACACACTGAATGTGCTTTAGAACTAAGATAATGACAGGTTTCAGAGTAGCAGCCGAGTTAGTCTGTATCCACAAAAAGAAAAGGAGGACTTGTGGCACCTTAGAGACTAACGAAAGCTTATGCTCAAATAAATCTGTTAGTCTTTAAGGTGCCACAAGTCCTCCTTTTCTTTAGAACTAAGTGTACTTAGCATATTGTAGGAGGGGCCAGTAGCGCCATCTATTATGAAAGTTGCCTGACACTTCCCATTATAGGACCCTGTCTTCAATTGCTTATAACTTTGCCAAACTTTCACTGTTTGGGCTGAAATTTTCCATGCCAAATGTTTGCCTCTGGCAGAATTTGTTTAGAAAATTTCAGTCCAAATGGTTCAGCCATTTCCAAGAATGAGGGTAGGAAAAAAATACATTGTTTTGCCATTTAAAAAAATTCTGATGACCTTTTCTTTGTAAAGCTCTAGCACCTCTGTGCTATGGAGCAGGGACTTGCAATTTGGTAAGGCCCTAGCCTTTGTGAGAGGGTTTTTTGTTTGTTTGTTTGTTTGTTTTGTTTGTTTCTTTCTTTCTTTCTTTCTTTCTTTCTTTCTTTCTTTCTTTCTTTCTTTCTTTCTTTCTTTCTTTTTGTTTTTTGCTGTCCATGTGAAAATCCACCCAAATTTGGCCAAGTTATAATCCCATAAACCTTTGAAAAATCAAATTACAAATGCTCAGTAGTGACTTCTTGTATTTTAGCAGGTAAAATCTTTGAGATTCCATCCTCATGGGACATGCTTGAGCCTCTCACAGCTCCTGCTACTGACCAGACCAGCTGGCAATTCTGGTGCTACTGGGTGGAGGTCAAAGGGGACATTTGCACCCCCAGATGATCTTCAAGGGCCCCCAAATTATTGTCAGAAAAGCCAAAATATGTACAAAGTTACCTGATGTTAAGCAGCAGACTTGCAGAAGATTGGATTTATAAATTATAAATCACAACTAAATACTGATACAGTAGCCAAATTTTGCTTTTTAAAACTCTTAAAACCCAAGACCCCAGACCACCTGGAAGGTTTTTTGTTTTTTAAATAGCAACATCCAGGGGACCCTAAATACCCAAAATAATGGGACCCTAGAACCAAGTCTGCCAGCTGGCCTGAGAGTCTGAAAGCCCTGAGGTCTTCAAACCCCCAGGGTAATCCTCATGGTGGGCCTGCCCTGGAGGTGCAGACTGAGATCCCTGGCAGAGGCTGAATGAAAGTGAGATTCCTGTCAATTTTACCTCTGCAATAGCAGGAATGTCAATTTCACTCAGCAGCTGCAGGGCTAGGAGAACACACTGTCAGTGTGTCCAAAATGGATTTTTCCCCCCAGAATTTCCATTTGTGAGAAATTTTGGGGGGAAATGGTTATGTTCCTATTAGGAATAACACCCACATTCTACAAAGTTGTAATTTCTTGCAAACCGGAAATCACTAGTTGAGGCCAGATCTAACCATAAAGCATACATCTGGGGGGGCTGAATTAAGGTTGCACACTTCATTCTGACATTCCTAACTTTTGAGTGCTTGCCTTTGCAACCTTAATAATGTTCTTTAAACATATTCTCTGTGTGTGTAACTAGAGACACTAGAATTACATCTTTCATTTATACAGCACCTTTATCACAAAGGGCTTTAGGAGCCACACATGGGAGTCACTTTGTTTACCCTTGGAGATGGAACAGGGCTTCATTTAACAGTGCACAGCACAGTGGAGGTTCTTCTGAATCCAGTACTTTATGATCCGCAGCCACTGCTGCTCTGGACATACCCTTTACATGTCAATTAGCCCCCCCATGGAATTGGTCTAAGCCACCAGGGCTAACGTCCATGAAACACTCCACATGAATCTTTATTGGCTGTGAAGGGTCATGATCTTACTTCTACACATTTCACCCACAAGATGTCACATCCAGCAGCTGAGTACCACTGGGGAAACTAACTCAGCAGGAAAACCTACGGTTGGCTGACTTGCCAAGACCATTTCCTGCAGCACCTGGGTTTTCTTTGGAGGTCACCCATCTCATCACAGAACTGCCTAACCCTGCTTAGTTTGAAAGATAACACCCTGAGGGGGGCATAGCTACAGGCCATCCTTCACTGCTAGCTTGTTAATGAGTATTTGTTCATATTATTGTAGTTCCCAGAGGCCCCAGTCAGGACCCGTTGTTCTACATGCTGTGCAAAGACATGATTCATGCTGCAGAGGCTGAGGCACACTCTGTTTGTACTGTGCCTACCACAATGGGGTCCTGTTCCATGTCCAGGGCTCCTAAGCACTATGAAGATACAAACAAATAATAATAATGAATGCAGCATCAGCTCCCTGTGCAGATGCTTTTTGACTTTTTGTCAGGTGTGTCTTTGGCATAAATTCAGCCAGGATCAAATTTGTTGGTGACTCTAAAATTGTAGGTGTAGCAAATACAGAACCAAACCACAAAGAGGCCTGGAGAAATTAGAGCAGCAGGGGCTTCAGATAACTTCTCCCTCCTGTAACCAAGCACTAGACTTGTTGCAGGGAAGGTGAGGATTAAGATTAGGATCAGGGAAGGGAGATATCCACAAGAGGGTCACTGTGCCAGATCCTGACCTCAGTGACATTCATGTAAATCCAGAATTCAGTGGCATTTCTCCAGATTTCTCCCTGGGTCTGATCTGACTCCCTTTGAAATCAAGGGGAAGATTTCATTGCTTTTAATGGAAGCTGGATCGGGCTTAAAATGAGATCTGAATCTGGCCCTCTGCCTTAAGAAATGATGACCCACACTATGAAAATGTTTGGGAACCAGAGTAGGAAGGGTCAGATCCAATTGACTTCAAAGGGTCTGGGATCAAACCCACTGTCTCTGGCTAGTCTCTTGTGGGGAATGTTTACACTGCAGCTGGAAGCAAGCCTCAAGCCTGTTCTTCAGGACTAGGGGGTCGGGTGGGCTCAGAAGCTGCAATATACATGCTGATATATTTAGCCCACTAGTTCAAGTCTTGCTAGGGCAAGTCTGTTGACCTGGGCTGGGGAGGCTCATTCCCAGCTGCAGTGTAGATGTCCCCTTCATCCCCTGTAGCAGTGTGCTGCCCCACTCACAGAATGCTTTCATTGTTAGCAGGGCACCTGCGCTCTGCCCTGTAGGGACCTGTGTGGAAATGCAAAGACTCTTAACAGTCTATAATTTAGACAAGGGTGAAGTGCTTGCTGCTTTCCCTGGACTGTTTGATAGTCTCCTCTCCAGCAGACACAGTCATTATTTCATCTTCAACCTGTCTTCCCCCTGATAGTCCCCTTGCTCTTCATCTCACTGCTGAGCTTGGGGGCTGTTCCTTCTCCTGGGACTGTTCCAATAGCTGAGTCTTTGGGAAATTTGTCTTCTCCAATCTGTTTTATGGCTGCTGTTGAATTTTTGGTCTTACAGTCAGGACCCAGCAAACAGGGCAGACCTCAGCAGCTGCTGCCCCAGCCCATCTCTGGGCCATCTGGGCATCACCTTGGCTCTGCCAATGTTCCCAGCCTTGTCTGCTCTTGGGTCAGCTTCTAGCACAATTGACTGCATGGCCCCTATGCACGGGATGACTTTTGTAAGCGCCTGCCCTGTCCGCATTCAAGTCTTTCTTAAAGACCCACTAGTGCTGTGCTGCCTACAGTGAACAGAGTTGACTTGTGTATGCATTGTCTAGGATTCCTCTTCCCCAACCTGTCTGTCCTTAGACTGTGAACTTCTCAGAGCAGAGGCCATCCCTCTTGAGTGTTTGGGACGCTCTTAGCATGTATTGGACACTCCTATAAATAATACTAATAGAGTATTTGAGTGTTACAGTATCTGTCTCTTGGAGTCTGAGCCTGCTGAGTATTGCCAGAGGGAGCTCAGCACCAAACAGGATTTGGCCCTTCACTTTCATACTATGTTTAGCATGAAGGGCTTTTCAGCACTGCCCTGTCCGTTCTGCGGCAGGGTTTGACTGTGAGCAAGCTGCCTGTGCTGGTGAAGGCATGAGAGTCTGTCTCCATATCGGTCTCACCTGCCAAGCTGAACCCCACAGGGGGTGTCTGTTACCCTCTCTTGACAGTCATTGCTCTGGCCTTCTGTGTCAGATTTGCTGATCATGATGCACAGGCTCTGATGGTCTTTGATGTGTGGGTTACTTGGGTCTCTTTTCTCCTGTCTCATGAGAGGCCGGGTCTACACACAGAGCTGCGCTGATGTCACCACAGGTGGGAAACAGCACTGTGCAGCTTTGTATGGACAAACTGCATCAGCTGTGTGCCGTGTTGGTCCACCTGAGTCGGTTCCAGGATTTGAGAGAGATAAGGTGGGGGAGGGAATATCTTTTATTGGTAAACAATCTGTTCCATCATGTATTTAGCTGTGACACTCTAATTAAGTTTCCCAGACCTGAAGAAGAACTCCGTGTAAGCTCGAAAGCTTGTCTCTCTCACCAACAGAAGTTGGTCAATAAAAGATATTATCACACCCACCATGTCACACTACATTTGTATAAACCTAGCTTGTACTGGCTTAGCTCGCCATGTATGAATAAGCTCAGAGAAAGACATGCAAAAATACCCTTCCCTGCACACTGTGAGATGTCACAGATCATAGCCAGATAAGGGACAAAGTTTCCGCTGTCAGGACCTAATTAAAGGAGCGGACAGGGTCTTTGAACAAGAGTCTTGGATGATGACTCTGGTTTCAGATCTCAGCTTTGCCACGTTTCTGGTGTGACTTTGGGCAAATTACATAATCACTCTGTACTTCAGTCCCCCATATAAATGAGCATCTTAATATTTCCTTTGTGTGTCTCACCTCTTTAGATTGTAAATAGAGCTGGGCAAAATTTTTCAGCAAAAAATGCTGATTCAGTGACACTGAAACTTTTTGTGAATTTGTGTCTGTTTTGCAGAACGGTTTGTGTAAAAAAAAAAAAACCCGCAAAATTCTGAAAAAGACAACTTTACAATTTTTCCATTCAAAGCAACTTTTGGTTTTGAAATTTCCTTTAGTTGTTCTAAAAAATTTTAAAAACATTTTGAAATGCTCAAAATCTAAATGAAATGGTTTGTTTGGGTCAAATTAAACATTTTGTTAGACCTAAACCAGAAATTTTTTCAACTTTTTCAATTCATCAAAAATTTTGAAATATTTCATTTCCTGGATGAACGGAAATAAATTCCCTCCCCCAGATTTTTCAGAATTGCCACTGGACCAAAAACCAGTTATTCTCACAGAGCTCTACTTCTAAATTCTTTGAGGCAGGCACTGTTTCATGCTTTCTGTTTGTGCTGCACTTAGCACAATAGGGCCCCAATCTCAGCTAGAGATGGTGGGTAAAGTATCCAACAGTAGTAACACCTCTCAGCACAGGAGTCTGATTTTCCAAGCTGAAATTGACTTTTGGGTTCCTCCTGGAGTAGGCAGTCAAAATCTTTTGCTGGAATAAAGCCACTTTGTAAATCATAACTTCACTTTCAGTCAATCAGATCCTTCCTCTCTTTAAACTTTTTGGGCACTCCTTTAATGGTTCTGGATGCCACCTAGTGCAGATTGCTCCATTTAACAGGTCCTTGGGGGTGGGGGTGGAGGGGTGTTTGGTTTGTATACAATTCTAGCTTTCCCCTCCCTTAATCTTTAAGGGGAAACAATATCTTGTTTGGAAGCTAAAGACTAGAAATGATTTATATGTTCATAAGTACAGTGCTGGCTCCCTTTATTTTGGCAACAGCGTTGTTTGCGTCTCTTGAATCATTCCTTCTCCCAAATCCCTCATGAAATATGAATTTCAAAACAGCTAGGCAATCGGATGGCTCAGGAGATTAATGGCTGGCTTCTAAAGCCCTTTACTTCTGGATCACTGCAAATCAGCTCAGGTTGGTAGTGAGCAGCAGTCTTTGTGTCAAATGGATGGAGATCCAGTCACCTATAACAAATGAGTTGGGGGAGTGTCTTGGTCTATAATTTCTAGTGGACAGGTGCTCATCCCATAGAAAACACCATCCAATAGGGCAGTGTTAGCAGCAGGGCTAGGAATGGGCTATGGAGCCAGCACTATTGTGATGTTTCAGCCTGTAGGAGCATGTCTTTCTCAGCAAAAATCAATCTAGCTGGTGGCCAGCACTCTGATGGGCACCTAAACAGAGACAAAATGGATTCCAAACTGCCCCTTCTGTTTGCTAAGTGTCTTAGAGTGTGCCCATTGTCTTGGCATCTGGGCGTATATTGTAAATGCACCAAGCATCCCCATTCGTCTGCCCACAACAAGCAACAGTGCTCTTCCCCCATCCAATAGACCTTCCCCCCAGCAGGAGAGAGATCATAGAATCATAGAATATCAGGGTTGGAAGGGACCTCAGGAGGTCATCTAGTCCAACCCCCTGCTCAAAGCAGGACCGATCCCCGACTAAATCATCCCAGCCAGGGCTTTCTCAAGCCTGACCTTAAAAACTTCTAGGGAAGGAGATACCACCACCTCCCTAGGTAACGCATTCCAGTGTTTCACCACCCTCGTCGTGAAAAAGTTTTTCCTAATATCCAACCTAAATCTCCCCCACTACAACTTGAGACCATTACTCCTTGTTCTGTCAACTGTTACCACTGAGAACAGTCTAGAGCCATCCTCTTTGGAACCCCCTTTCAGGTAGTTGAAAGCAGCTATCAAATCCCCCCTCATTCTTCTCTTCTGAAGACTAAACATCCCCAGTTCCTTCAGCCTCTCCTCATAAGTCATGTGTTCCAGTCCCCTAATCATTTTTGTTGCCCTCCGCTGGACTCTTTCCAATTTTTCCACATCCTTCTTCTAGTATGGGGCCCAAAACTGGACACAGTACTCCAGATGAGGCCTCACCAATGTTGAATAGAGGGGAACGATCACGTCCCTCGATCTGCTGGCAATGCCCCTACTTATACATCCCAAAATGCCATTGGCCTTCTTGGCAACAAGGGCACACTGTTGACTCATATCCAACTTCTCGTCCACTGTAACCCCTAGGTCCTTTTCTGCAGAACTGCTGCCGAGCCATTCGGTTCCTAGTCTGTAGCGGTGCATTGGATTCGTCCGTCCTAAGTGCAGGACTCTGCACTTGTCCTTGTTGAACCTCATCAGATTTCTTTTGGCCCAATCCTCCAATTTGTCTAGGGCCCTCTGTATCCTATCCCTACCCTCCAGCGTATCTACCACTCCTCCCAGTTTAGTGTCATCTGCAAACTTGCTGAGGTTGCAATCCACACCATCCTCCAGATCATTTATGAAGATATTGAACAAAACCGGCCCCAGGACCGACCCCTGGGGCACTCCACTTGATACCAGCTGCCAACTAGACATGGAGCCATTGATCACTACCTGTTGAGCCCGACAATCTAGCCAGCTTTCTATCCACCTTATAGTCCATTCATCCAGCCCATATTCTTTAACTTGCTGGCAAGAATACTGTGGGAGACCGTGTCAAAAGCTTTGCTAAAGTCAAGGAACAACACGTCCACTGCTTTCCCTTCATCCACAGAGCCAGTTATCTCGTCATAGAAGGCAATTAGATTAGTCAGGCATGACTTGCCCTTGGTGAATCCATGCTTGCTGTTCCTGATCACTTTCCGCTCCTCTAAGTGCCTCAGAATTGATTCCTTGAGGACCTGCTCCATGATTTTTCCAGGGACTGAGGTGAGGCTGACTGGCCTGTAGATCACAAAACTAGGGGAGGAAATGACCTAATCAGCATACTTAGCTAAAAAGCTGAGCCTTTCACCATGCTCTGAAGGCAGAAGCTGAGAATAGGCGATAGGGGATGGATCACTTGATAATTACGTGTTCTGTTCATTCCCTGTAGGGTACCTGGCATTGGCCACTGTTGGAAGGCAGGATACTGGGCTAGATGGACCTTTGGTCTGACCCAGTATGGCCTTTCTCATGTTCCAAAGCAAGCTGCCCTGGACTCTGGTGGAGTGTCAGAGTGGGGGCGTTTTGCAGTCAGGAACCTTTCACCAAGAACCCTATGACTCCTGCTCGTAGGAGTGCTTCTCTGGCTGCTCTGAGTAAAAGCACATCAGCTGGTCTCAGCTATGGTGCCAGGGAGTGAGTCAGTCCCTGTGATAGCCAGGTCACCAACCACACAAGACATCACTTATTAGAGCCAGCTTTGACTTCCACCTGGAAGCAGATGGGAAGCTGGCCCATTGCATGGAGATCAGCTGCCCTTTTTCATTGGCAGTGGGCTGATTTTCTTTGCTGTTACTGACCTTTCCACTGCCACCCACATCTCTGTCCCCTTCCCCCCATCCTACCACCACCCTGGTCTGGAATAGCAGGGCAGCTTTGAAACCTAGAGCCATCCTCTACCGGGGATCCAGGAGCATGTGAGGTTCCAAAAGTACCTGTGATGGCCAAGGGTTGAACAAATCTCACCAACAGATGGAGGCACCACAAAGCCCAGAAACATCACTAGTTATTTGTCCCTGTTTCATGGCTTCAGCTACTTTGTTCTCCTCCAGCCTCCTGTGTCGGGCAGGCACTGGGAACACAAGGGGATTATTCTGCTTGACTCTGATGAGGAGGAGACTGTACCAGGAACTTGCTGCCTCCTGCTGGAGGCCCCACCCCCTTGGCATACCCCACTCAAAGAAGGTGTTCTTTTGGGGACAAAGGGCACCTAGTTTAGTCCTTCACAAGCTGCCCAGAAAGGCCACTTAGGCTCAGCTGTGACTGGAACCATAAGTATGGGTCCTCCAGAAGCTAGAAGGGCTGGGAACCACACAGAATCCAAACAGAGCCCAGCAGGCTGGATAAAAAGAGCTGGTTGCTTCTTAAGTTCCAGGTATCAGTTTTAGGGGAAGCTGGGATCGGGGGAAGCTGGGCCTTGTCAGGCTAACTCTGACTGCAGGTTTTTGTTGAGTCAATGAAAGACTCTATTGCGTACTTTGTGGCAGGTGAGGCCCGGTGGCACCCTGAGCTGGATATGAATTTGGCTTCTGTAGGACGAGGTCAGATTCCTTTGTAAGATGCTCCACTGATTCAGGTGGGCCTGGGACAGAGACCCGCAGCTGGGTGCCATAAGACTTCTTACTGCACATCAGCCACTGGGCTTGACAGCCTCTCCCAGCACCCTCAGATGCCCCCTGACCAGGAGACGGGGTGGAAGAGAATTCTGCAGGTACCTAACTACCCAGCACCACCCTGAGATCCATCCCTTCAGACAGGAAGGAAGGGAGCCAGAAAACATATACAAAATCCCACAGGGGGGCAATCAATACCTCCCGGTCTGTTGTGGCAAAGGTTGCTGAAAGAAAAGGAGTACTCCTTTTCTTTTTGCGAATACAGACTAACACGGCTGCTACTCTGAAAGGTTGCTGATAGATCTAATAAAAATCAGCACAACCACCTTGATCTTTGTCCAGCACTTAGAATGCGATCATAGACCAAAGTCACCAGCTGACACTGTCTCCATACTACACATGTGCCACACTGGTAGGGATCCAGGAAGTCAGAGGACTCTGCATGAAGCTGGGCTCGCTCTGCTGTAGCCTTCTTAATAACCTTCCTCTGAAAGGGAAGCTTAAAAGCAGGGCAGTAACTGACCAGGGCATTAATGGCTTGAGCCAGGGTCTACTTACTACTTGTGTCAGTGTGGTGGGCATATTGCTATCCCGAAGGCACACTGGGTTTTTTTACTACACAGGAACTGTTAGCTTCACAATAACCATCCTGCATCTGGTCTACAATCTCTCTTTGTACCCAAGTTTCTGGGAATGCTTAGGCCTTGTCTACACTTGGGAATAGCAGTCAATGGCCAGAAATCATACCCCACATGAGGACAAGGGCAAGCCAGGGTTTGCACCCATTGAGGTAATAGGAGCTGGTCCTGAGTGCATGCAGATGAGGCTTAGTTCAGGCCTAAAAGGCTGATGAGCTCCCTGCTGTTCATGTGCCCTCTCTGATTCCCAGCCTCCAGCTTTGGAGAGGGGATGACACTGTGAGGGAAAGAGAGATTCGGTGTCTTTCTAAGCAAATCTTCGCCCTCGTCTGGCAAGTGGAGAGGAAAATAAATTCTCTACCCGAGTGAAAATGAATGTGCCCCCTCCCCCCGTTGCCCTGTAAATTTCCCTCACTGTGAAATATCTTCCAGATATAGTAAAAAGATGGATTTAGGGATTTTTTTAAACATCTTTAACTGCTGTGTATACTTCCAGAGAGACATAATAAGTACTACAGCTAATTTATCTGCGTCTATTGTAAATATTTTCAGGAGATAGCAGAAAGGATTTCAAACACATGGCTCCAAGGATCGGCACACAGCACAAGCAGTGTCTGAGGGACACCTTTAACCCTTTCAGTGCTGCATCCCTTCCTCCTCTTTCCCCACCGCAGAGCAGATCACCCGCACACCTGTGCTCCCCAGGACCTCACTGATATGCATGGATGGAGTTTGCATGTTTCACCAGCACATTGATTCCTAGCTTTTCCCTCCCCATTTCTGTGGTCATGTGCTAGGGTAATGGGTGTTTAACATGGTGCTCAGCCATACACCCAGTACCAGGCCTGCCTGAGGGCAGGCAGCAGAGACGGTGGGCAACATGAGGCTATTCAGGTTTTCCCTGAGGATCACACTGGGATTAATGCAAACGGAGCCATGGGGGGAGGGTCTAGTGCTGAAGCACGGCCAGCCTGTTGGCCACAGTATGTGCTCCTCTGAAGGCTGGCACATCTTGCAGCTCAGCGCCCCCTAACAGCAAGCTGGGGTGCTGGTCGATATTGGGTCTGCCCACTGAATCCCAGAACATTAATTGGGATGGAGGAGAGAATGGTAGGGGCCAGGCTGTGGTGGGCTCCGGGCTGTGTGCCCAGAGGTGAGGGAAAGGAGGGGCAGGCACACGGAGCCCTTGCACCCTGTGGTACAGGCACAGTCAGCACGTTGCATGGAGCCACTGCTGTAGGCTAGTGACTGACTCGTGGAAAGGAGCAAGGTGCAAGTATGACCGTGGTCCCCCCCTCCGCCGGTACTGCCCAGCACAGCTGGTCTGGTGGAGTGCAGCATACCCTACACCCACGCAGATGGCCTCAGAGCAGCTGCTTCAGCCTATGCTCCATTGAGTTCCTGGCTGAGTAGGCACATCCCTCTGCCTGCCATCACCCGGGGGGGGTCAGGGGGCGCCTCCTGTGACCGTGGAGCCTATTTCCGATCCTCCGTCTGTTCACGCATCTGGGCAGAGTTCCTCTGGGCGGCGTCCACTGGCTCCCTTGACGCCTTCAAGGAGCAGTGGGCGCTGTCCGGGGTTCTCTGCTCGGTGTCTCTGTCAGGTTCCCTTCGTTTGACCCTTTGACCGCACTCCTGTCCCTGTTATTTCGTTAGTTGTCCCCCGGAATCATTTGGTTTCCAGGTCCTGTGGATCCTCCCCTTAGGCTGAGGGGGGGAGGGGTCCTTTAGCAGTGGGCGGGCTTTCACCTGCCCACTTCCTGGATCCCAGTAGGATCACCTGGGCTGGCCTGGAGAGTGGACTCTCATCCTTCCCTTTGATTAGGAATGACTCTGAGAAATGCAGGGCTTGAGAGCAGAGCAGGTGGAGAACAGGCAGCAATACTGTAGTGCCCCATGTGATTGAGTTGCCGTTCTCCCCGGCTCCCTGTGCACCACAACTCAGTGGCGCCCTCCAGGAGTCCTGCTCCTTGGGCGCCCGGGCCCAGCATTCAGCAGCAGCTGCCGCTGGGTCCCCGGTGATGGCAAATCAGGAGCAAGGCAGAAGCAGTTGGAGAAGAGCAGCAGCAGCTGGTGTACGGAGCAGGCCAGTTAGGCCTCAAACTGAAAGGTCTAGGACTTGCTGCTAAGGTTGGGAACTTTCCAGGCAAAGTGAGGGCTGAATGTGGGAGGAGCAAAGGTCTCTCGTCGTGCGAGTTGGCCTCAGCAGGGGCCACCATGAGGTCCCATTCAGTTCAGTTAATGTCATTACATGGATAGAGCTCTATGGCATGCCCAGTGTGTCCTGAAGCCATGCCATCACCAAGGCTGAGCAGGCGTGCCACAGGGCTGGCTCCGAACCAGGCTGGGGTGAGTATAAACGTGACGGCGAGAAGGGAGAGCAGGAACTCCAGGTTGATTTGATTGTAGCCAGAGCTCCTGGAGGTTCTGTTTTGACTGTTAAAAACTCTCCATTCTAAAACAAACCCTCCCCACCCCCCTTTGGAACGTCCCTCTTCACCTCACCAATCTGCTCTGCCTTTGATTCCTTTTCATTTCTCTTAATTGATGGTGATTTTGCCAAGTTGTCCAAAACTTTGTTTTGCCTGGAATTCTATAACAATAAGCCCCTTCCTCTGGCTACAGCCACATCTGTCCTGCAGCTTCTTGCTCCCAAAGCCTTTCCTGGGGTCAGTGATTTCAGAGGAGTCATAAAAGCCTGCTGAGGCCTCCCTCTCATGACATAGCTGGTCTCTCAGGGCACGCCTGGGCTGCTGCAGCTGGGGTGTCAGCCTCCAAGAAGAACAGACTTTTGGAAGGATCTGCGGTAGGGGGCTTGCACTAGGGGAGGATGGAGTTGGGGGGCAGGGAGATGTGTGACGAGGGGTCTTGTTAGAAAGGAATATTGTGAAGTCTGGATTTTCCATGCTGTCTGCAGAATCCCTTCTTATTTGGCATGAGCCTTGTGGTGCAGATCCAGATTGAAAAATTTCTGAGTCTCCAGGGTGCAGCGACTTGGGATTTTGGTGCTGGCCCCATGTAGATGTGGCCCCAGCTGGCAATGTTCTGATCCAGATGCAAAGTTCAGGCACATTCAGATCCTCAGTCTGGGTTCAAAGCAGCTATACTGGGCTCTTTTGGAGATCTACATTCGGTTCCCTCCCTGCATTTCAGGCTCAGGTGTCATCCTGGGCTGGAACTGGTTGCAGCTTTGATTATTAGGCACATTACTTGCACTGGGCCAGCACATGCAGTCCTCAGCCAGGGCTTCCATCTCTTGCACTTGCATTTACCCAATGAGGGTGAAGATTTGATTTAGCTCAGCTTTGATTTTAGTGTTTGTTAAAATGAAGCGACCAGCAGCCCTTCAGTAGTATTGTCAAGCCCAGTGCACTCTACCCACACGGTCCTGACATGCAGCATCCGCTGCCTTTCCTATTCTGGGTCACCACACAGCTCCACCAAGGCTCCTCAATCCTCATCTGCAGTTTCCCTGCTGTTCCAGCTTTGGCCTCTCCTACACAGATATTGCCAGTAATACCAAAGTGCAGAGAAAACTCCACTGGAGAAGAGCCTGAGGCAATAACATTGGTAAATCAATTAAACTAACTTCATTGGGCACATCTGAACTTGGTCACCAGAGGTGAAAGGTCTGTAGGGCATTAATGCATTGTGGTGCTCAGTCACTGACCCAGCGGCTTTGGGCTTTAGCTCATTTCCCACTTGTGCTGTGTCATGTTCTCCAAAAGAGAAAATCTGGTTTTCTTTTCCTTCTTCACCTTCTTCCCAGTTTTGCTGCCAGGACAAGTTCTCCCAGAGCTTTTGTTCCTGGCATACATGCACGGGTACATGAGGTGCCATACAACATATGGGGGTCAGGCCTTAGGAAGTTAGTTCTTTTCCATACATTGGTTAAAACTTCACCAACCTTAGGAAGTGGCTGTCTTGGATATGAGACAGGGAGTATACAGATCAGAGGTGGTACCATTTAGGGGTGAACTTGTGGATTTTGGAAGAGGATGGCAAGGAAACAGGAGGTGTTTTGATCAAGAAACAACTTGTTGTTCAGACCCATTCCTTCCAGAGCTACATCAAACTTTGTTTGGAAGTTAATCGCAGAACATTATGTTCAGAGCCAGGCAAACGGAGGTGGTGGGGGCCAGTGGATGCAGCATTGAAGTTGGACTCAGGAAATCTGTGTTCTGTTCCTGGATTATCAATTCATATCCAGACTCAGGTTGATCGTTTAGTGGCCTCAGTCTGCTTTTTAATAGGCAGTCACTGGACACTAGTTGGCCTCCTGGTTGGCAGTCCCAGCAGGGAGGCTGAAGACTGCACTCTCTCCCTTAGAGATGGCAGTTTCAGTTCAAGGCTGACATGTATTGTTTCAGTGAGGAAAACTTGAATTGTAGTAGTCCATGCTGTCTGGGTCCTGTGGCTCAGCAGAGCACTGTGTTCTATGTCACGCACTCACTTAGTGCCTGCAGCTAAGTGTTAAGGATCTTCAGTTCCCATAAGCTCTCATTCTCCATTGCTCTGCATCTTGTGTAGGTATTTACCTCAGTGCCAGTGGATGTGAAACTCTACCAAACCAGAACTGGGCTGGTGTAAATAACAGCACCAAGTAAAGGGCAATGCAGACTCAGGCCCACTGAGTCCGCCTCACCGGATTTCAGAGCTCTAGTGGGAACAGCTACGCTGCTGTTTTTCCTGCCATAGAACGAGTCCTGGTCTGTAGACCCAGGCTCTGAGACGTGCTGTCATGGGTGGGTGTTTTGGGTTTTTTTTACAGTGTAGACATACCCAGAGATAGAAGAAACTCGGCACCCAACTCATAAGGGAAACAAGTCACCATGAAGAGTAGGCAACTGGCAATGCAGCTGTTGGAGTGAAGCGGGATCTCTAGGTTAGCATTGCTCCAAAGCGGAAGGCAGGGAAGATGTATAATTTAAGAAGAATGGGTCTTTAACAACACATGGTGGGATGGAAATGGGGGGGTCCAACTGGGTTCATCTTCCTGTAGGGGGGGCTCAGCTTTGAAGAGTTTGGGAATGCTGTGCTAGGGTGAGAAGGAGAAAAGCACTTTTGGGAGTCTCAAGATGTTCACATTTCCTTCCTGGGTCTTTAGGGTGAACAAGTAGAAGGAGCCGAGAGAGAAAGTGTAAGGAAAACTATTGCTAGCACGCTTGATAATGAAACTCATGTGAGCCAGTGAAAAAGGAGCAGGAGACCTTTTAAAAATAAAAAAGGCAAAATTTTTCTTGGAAAATGTGATTTTTTTTCCCCCAATCCCTTCTTTTCATTATATTATTTCATGTTATTGCAACATATACAGAAGACCGACCCAATGCACCTACTGGCACAGACCCAAAAGAAAAGCCATAAAATGAAGATAAAAGCACTTTAGCATGGAACCCAACTGAATAAACAATAAAAGGCAAATGTCTTTGCAGTTTTATATCTCTGCCCTTCCTTTAGTTAGGGTCTTTTGTTACTGTCCTCCCTAGTTTGCTTCTCTCCAAGCCACTTGGTGCTCTAAGATCCATAGGGGCTGGGGTGCCCCCTCCCAATCTAAACCCCTCTCCCCCCGCCACAGTGAAGCATCACTGACATCATCATCTGATATCAAGGCCGTAGCTCTGACATCACCCCAGAAGATGTGGAGATGTTGTGCTCACAGAAGAACGGAGAAAGAGGTGATGGGACAAATGGCCCCGAATGTTTCTGTTCAGCCTCCTAACGAACAGCAATGTTTGGGACCAAAAGCTGCAAAAATAATTTGGAAGGGGGAAAATGCAGCTGCTCCTGCGAAATCTTAGCCTTGTTTTCTTTTGGGCTGTTTGCTGAAGTAGAAGGTCAGGGAGCACACATCCATACATCCATGCTGATGGATGAGAAACTGTCCATCAGGAGTGAGGGATTGGGATGAAATTATTATTGTAACACAAATGTGTGCCGATACGGCAGTTACTGGCCTGAGAGCAGGATGTAGGAGAGAATGTGCATTAGAGGTTGCAGGGTGTTAAAGAAATATCTCGGCAGCGAGAGGAAACAATACAACAGTTCTCTCTCTCTCTTTTTTTTTTAAATAGTGGAGCCATGCCCCGAATTTCTCAGATGACTTTCCCGTTAGGGCCACCTCCTTGGAGAAATATGAAATCAGAGGCGTTGGGGAACGAGACATCTGAGAAGAAACCATATATTATGGCCGCAGCTGGCTCCATGGTGATAGTGTGTCCTTCCAGAAAATCTGTTCCTGGATTGGGTCAACTTGCCCTCAGCCAAACTGGTGCTGGGGCATCCCATTGGCCTTTGGTCAGGGTGTTGATTGTTTGAACTGGTGTAGCCCTTTCTTAGGGACTGTTCCTTCACTGGGCATAATGGAGATTGAATGCAAAGCAAAGGCTGCTTTTCTTTCTTTCACCACCATTTGCTCTGCTTTTCTTAGGACAGTCCTTCAGTATTTCCAGGCTGGCTCTTACCTCAAGTCTCCTGCAACCTCAATGGGTGGAGCTGAAATGCCTCCATCCCAGCTAGTCCCCAAGGGGTGCTTTGCATCCACTCTTCTTTTCCCCCCAGCTGTGTTAATGGGCTCACAAGGGAGACATGGCCGAAAGAGCAGAGCCTGCCGTGGGGGATCTTGAGACAGCAGTTGGACCCTCAGACCCCCAGTGGCCACACAATCCATCTGTCAGGAAAGGTCCCTCTTTTCCTGACCACCATGTGGTTTAGTCTCTCACATGTAGCTCCCCATCGGTGGAGCGGATTCAACTTGTACCACAGGGATGTCATTGTCCTCTGAAAGGCTGCTGCCAGAGCCCTAGCAGCTTCCTCTGCTCCAGGATGAACTTCAGAGAAAAATGCTACCTTTTCCCTGGAGCTTGACCAGTGCTCAGCAACACAACCGAGACAGCTGGCCTGCTTGGAGCTGCATTTACCAAGCTGAACTGGGACCCTTTCTGGGCTTTCCATAGTCAGGATCCTGAGCAGGAGTAAAAATTAAAATTAGCCCAGTTCTCTGCAACTGGTGTAACATCTGGGAAGGGAAGGAGGATCCTGAAGGGGAAGAATGGCTGTTTCAGAGCTCCCTTGCTCCCCATCCTGCTGAGTCCAGCTGCCAGCTCTAGACCCAGATCCTCTGGACCAGCCAAGACATGCTCAGCTCAATCTTGGATGGAGACAGAGTGGCATTAAGGTAACTTGATGGTTCTCTGACTCCACTCTCTCTTATACTGGATGCCAATGGCCCACAGAGGCCATTTTGGCAGCATGCAGGGGCATCCCAGCTACTCCTTTTTTCCCTGACCGCATCCCTTTGTCCAGGAGCTGAAAGGGGTTGCACCAGGAGCTGCTATGACAGCCCCATGCCACTGGACAATTCTCCTTGGCTAGGGGAATGTTCAACTGGCCAACTAAATCAGGTTTAAATTGCATTTGTGCTGCCAATTGGTGTCTATCAGACTTAATGGACTGGAGAATCTATCCAGGCCCAGGGCCTCAGCTGGTATCAATCGGTGTAGCTCCAGTGAACATGGCATGTGCTGAGTTACGCCAGCTGTGGATCTGGCCCTAAACTACTTGCTTAGTTTCTGCAAGAGAAAGAGATTTGAGGGTCAGAAGAGATATCTGATTCAAAAGAGTGGATCCAAACGCCCTGGAAATTCTGAAGAATTTGGATCTGGATTCATATTTTGCATCTTGGATCAGCCTCTCTTTGAAAGTGGTCTTTGGTTGGGCCACAAATTAAAGCCGAATGAACAGCCTAGCTCCTGTGGAGCTGACAGAGCTGTTGACCATCTGTGAAATTTATGGCTAGTCCATAAGAAAGACAGGGGAGGCTGGCCTATCCTTAAAAGTCCCTAAAACAATATATTCTTGCCTATAAAAAAAAAGAAAAAATTAGTAATTTTAAACCACAAGCAAATATCTTACATTCCTAAGCAGTGATGCCCTCTGTTTACCACCGGTATTATTCTCAATGAGCTGGAACTGTGAAAATGAATATTTTCTTCGACCCCATTCGTTACCATCGAAAAAAGTCAGAGGAAAAACAAAGTCGTTCAACAAAATGATTGAATGAAAGAATAACATGCAAGCGCGGAAATATATCTGTCATGCTTGCATAAATTGATTTAAAATGATACTTTAATGCAGTCATAATAGTGATTAATAATACTCAGCACTTACTGGGGCTTTAGTTTTGGTTACACACAGTTGTCAGTCAGTTTTTAAAAGAAAATATCAGAGTGCCCCTAAAACATGTGGTCTGGTGACGTACAGGGGAGCAATAGACGGGGATACAAGGATTAAAATCTCAAACATACTTGTGCCTTCAGTCAGGTTATCTCCAGGCTCAGTAACAACTCAGACCACACAAGTAAAATGCTGAAAGAACTTTTACTGGTTCCGCAATATAACCTACAGCAGAGGAATCTGGTAAGCAGAAGAGACTTACGGCTGCCAACTTTGCTGAAGAAACCTTTCTAAGCAAACTAACCTGTCTGCCAGGGGTGAATCGCCCCCTACAGGGCAAGACAGGTTACATGCACTGGAATTAAAGAGAAGTGTGACTTGCAATAGGGGACGGGGCACTGCCGAAGAAGCTCATGCTGCTGGCATCCCATCTGGCACTGGCAGGGCATTGCTGAGGGCAGTTATATGCATCTAGAGAGACCAGGGAATATAGTTGTCATTGTCACCATCAAGGGAAGCCTGGGTAACAAACAAGAGGAGTTGGAATTGCTCACTAATGAGCAATTGGATGCAGTTGGTATTTCTGAAACCTAGCAGGATGATGTGGGTGATTGAAATGGCTGAGGGAGGACTTCCACGTTTGGCCTAACAAGCAAAGAATACACTTCTATCTAGAGACCCCCTACACTGGGCAAGTATGGTTATCCCTGCGATGCTGGAGGGTTAGGCCAACTCCAGGCCTAGATATCAACTGAGAGTCTTTTGGGCGTAACGCCTGGGGAATGTTCTTAAAAGTAAGCTAAAACTGTGGTAAAATATTGAGTTTTTGGAATTTCCTCAGTGCTGGTGAACGGACAACTGTACTACTCATGGGCTAATCTCTATTTCTCACATTGAGAGTAATATTTGTACAGATGTGTTACAGAGCTCTCACCTGGCTGGGACAGACCCCAGGGTAATAACAGCCATTAATCATTGCTGAGTTTCACCCAGAGCAATGGCTACACTCCTGAGGGGACAGAGTAGTTGAGCGATGCCCATTAAAAAGCAACGTGTCCAGAGGAAACTCATCCATTGCATGAAGATAGGTAGAAACCAGCGTATGGGACAATGGAGAAGGGGGGAACTCCCACTCAGGGAAGAGTAACCCAGGATGGCTTCACCGAAGAGTTACCTCCTGGACTCCCCCTCCTCCCCACCTGTTCCATCTTTGAGCCCTGGGTCGGAATAGTCCCATGGCAGGGCTTTCCCACACAAGCTGCCTAGTGGAAGGAAACAGGGTTCTCTTTCCCAGACTGGACTCTAAGCAACAAGGACTTTCTCTGCTGGATGAAGGACCACCAGCTGCCACTGCAGGGCTAAGCTTCAGAAGCTGAACCTATCAGACTGTGTTACATTTAACAGAAGTTTTTGTAACCTCTATTTGTGTTTGTCTGTCCATGTCTTTAGTTTTAGGAGCATTGTGCAACTCTCTCTTGCTTCCTTTGCATTTAATTAGTAAAGCCAACATAAGTTCCTGACAGGATGGGGCTTATTGGAGAAAGGCAGGAGATCGAGGGAAGGACTGACCTGGTCCTTTGGAAACAGAGGAACTTGGATTTGCTGGGATATTACGGTGAAAGGGGCCGAATGTCACAGGGGTCCTCCTCACTCGGTGTCAAGAAGGACTGGGGTTTCCAAGGGACTGTTTAAACTCTATATTAAAGCTGGCAAAAGCCCAGGGCGTTACTAAACTGTGTAGTTAAGTGGTGTGTCTAAGGAGTTAGAGTCACAGCTGGCTCTGGGTTAGCTTCCCTGTTATTGGACAGTCTGAAGTGGAACCCCTGGTCTTGAGATACCAAAGGGCATGACAATCCCCATTTTAGATGTAGGGAAACTGAGGCACAGAGAGGGGCAGGGACTTGCCCAAGGTCACCCAACAGGGTGCTGGCAGTGCTAGGAATAGACTGCAGGGCTCCTGAGTCCGAGTCTAGTGCACAATCCACAGGTGCACCAATGCAGCTGTGTAAAACATTTATTTCTTGGGCTCACCTGTATAACGGGCCCATGGCACAACCTGTGATCAGAGCCCCCTTCCTTTGGGAGTCAGAGCTGGATGTGGCTCCAAGTACCAGAGCTGACACCTGGCTCTATGATAGGCCCCAACAAAACTGCTGGAGCCATCCCTTTGAACTGCTGGGAAGTTTGGGTTTCTTTCTGGATCAGAACTTGGCACCTCACTGTCCCAGGACTGCTAGGGTGCCAGCTGCGTTCCGGAGCAGAGGCAGCGCCCGTCCTGCACTCCAGGGCTGGCCTGGCTCATGGCTATGATGCCTCCCACAATGGTTGTTTGTGCCGCCCATTTGGCGCGCAAAGGCTGGTCGACGTCCCCAGCCTGCCCAGCTCCCCATAGCTAATCATCACGTCGGGTAATTGAAAAAGCCACCAAGTGTCGGCCAGGAGCCGTCAGTGATGGCAGAAAGGCCAGGCCTGCAGGTGTGTGCTGGGAGCCAGCCGGCTGCCTCTGGCTGTGACGGGAATAGGGTTACAGGTGGGCAGCCCAGCAATGCCAGGGATGCGAGGAATCCATTCTTGGCCTCAAAAGGACGCATTCTTTAGCGACTAATTAAAAAAAAATATTCAGGGACGGTGGGGGCTGTGGGGTGGGCGCACACCTGCTCCGCGGGGACCCAGCCAAGCGGGGAAGAGGGACAGGAACAGGAGGATGCAGGATGACAGTGGGAACCAAGGTGCTGGGAAACAGCAAGGGGGCCCCAGAGGGCTCATTTGTGAAACTGGGCTGGGGGAAGACAGTGTAGGGGGAGCAGCACAAAAGGATCAAGAACCAGGATCATATGACTTTGCGGTCCCTCATGTGAATTCTTCCTTTAGCACAGCCCATCAGTGCCAGCTGGGACTCTGCCAGGGTGAGCTTCCCCATGGCAGTGCCCGGCAGTGCCAGCTGGATGCCAGTAGTGTGAGTTCCCCACAGTATTGCCCTGCTGGTGCCAGCTGGGACTTTGCCAGGATGAGCTTCCCCATGGCAGGTCCTTTTTCACAGCTAGTATCCAAGGCTACAATTACCGTACGATAAGCCTCTTCACCTTGGTGTCTCGTTAATATAATATGGGCCTCGAGCAGTGTGAGCTTTCCCACAGCCATGCCCTGTCCCTGCCAGCTTAGGGTGTCAGATCTCCCTTCAGTCCCTTCCCCACTTGCTCCTCTGAATTCACCCTTCACCTAGGCCAGAAGGAGAAGAAACTCCAAAGCGCCACCTCTTGGCTCAGCTGGCAAAGTGGGCAGTGCTCCCACCGCTCCCCCACTGTCATGTATTTGGGGTCAGTTCCCTGGCATTGTCTCCAGCTGCTTTGCTCTCTGTCTCTATGCCACTCCTTTCATTCCCCCTCTGAACAGGGGCTGGGAGAGGTAGAAGCCTGTCAGAGTTGGATCACACAGCACTCACTCTGATCCTTGGGGAGTGCAGCCACCCCTATGCATGTGCTGCAGTTGATTTGAGAGCAGCCCTTAGGCTGCTCTAAGTTACACCTGGAGCCATTTAAGGATTTAAGGATCAGAGAACCACAACAGAGGCTTAGAAGTATTTTTCCCATGTTCTCCTCAACAGCACCCAGGGCAAGCTCAGTGCAGCTGAGAATCTAGCCCTTGATTCCTACCAACTCACCAGTGTTGAGGCTGATCTGGAGCTCTGCATCTCTTGGAGGGGTCATTGTCACATCTCCATCCCATTCATTGCTACCCCAGGGAATAGCAAGAGAGGGACCTGCTGTAGCCTGCAGAGGCTAGCCTGCACATTCATCTAGGGCTGCCTGGTCTACCCAGCCTTGGAGCAATGCTGAGATGGCTGGGGGCAGAGATTAGAGATTTGGAGAGTAGGGGGCATGGAAAGAGGGGAGCTTGGGAGAAGCCTGGGGATAGGAGCAGAAGGAAATGAGAAGAGACCATGGATCTGTGTGCAAGGCAAGCAGTGAATGATTGCAGAAAAGCCACCAGCCACTGGAGCAATAGACAGTTGCTAGATGTAGGTGGGGTTAGTGGAAAGCAATTCAAATAAGGGCTCCCAAGGGGTGAATGGGTGGAAGGCTGGCCAAAGGAGGAGTGTGACAGGGAGGGAGCAGCATTCTCGAGGCAGTAGGAACACCTCACTGCAGTACTGTTATTTAACAATTATATTCGGCAACCGGATGGATAAAAGTGGAGTCTGTATTTTAATAAGAGAACCCCCAAACTTTGTAACTCTCTAGGTCTCTCATTAGCCTCCTTCCTATTAGGTACCTACAGGGACCACCAGATGGTGTTACGCCACAAAGGGGTTTTTACAAGGTAAAAGTAATGTAAAAAAGAAAGGCTCCCTGTTGTGACGTGTGTTTTGCCCTATAATATCTGTTAATCTGGTAGCTAGATGGCTAATCATTTTGCAGTGCTTGCTCATGGATGAGCTTTGATGGCGCCCATGTGAGTTGCTATACATATTTTCTAGGTGTGCCAGGAAAGCTGATATAAAATATAGTATATTGTTGTAACTAATGTTCTAGCTCAGTGGTTCCCAAACTAGGGGCACCGCTTGTTCAAGGAAAGCCCCTGGCAGTCTGGGCTGGTTTGTTTACCTGGCACATCCACAGGTTTGGCCGATCACAGCTCCCAGTGGCCGCAGTTCGCCGCTCTCGGCCAATGAGAGCTTCAGGAAGTGGCGCGGGCCGAGGGACATGCTGGCTGCCCTTCCTGCAGCCCCCATTGGCCTGAAGCAGCGAACTGCAGCCACTGGGAGCTGCAATCAGCCGAACCTGTGGATGCAGCAGGTAAACAAACTGGTCCGGCCCGCCAGGGGCTTTCCCTGAACAAGCGGTGCCCCTAGTTTGGGAACCACTGTTCTAGCTAGTAGCTATGTTTAATGTTCCTGCCACAACCAGCATTTTAAGGGGCAGATTCTGCTCCAAACAAAATTAGTTGGAATTTTGGCCCAGATTCTGAATGGAATTTTGGTGCCTGAAATCAATGGGAGTTAGGTGCCTAAATACTTTAAGGATCTGGTCCTTGGCCCTTGTGTTCAGTGGAGCAGGACTGAGGCTGAGGTTATTAAACCTGAAACTATTTTAAAAAATCAAATGTACCTGTCACTGTTTATGCTGGCTGGTTACTCTTTGCATGGCTCTCAGCTCCACCAGCAGCTGGACACAAAATCCATTTCATATTGGTTCCTAAGCAGTTTCTAGTCTGTTAGAGGTTCAGGTTCTCATGCACTGGTGCAGTGCTACAATGTTATGGCTGGAAACAGTTCAGGGAAGCTTGTGTAGCCTTGAAAGAACTGTTCCTTTTTTCCCTGCAAAATGACAATGGTACGAAGAACAGAAAGCTTACCTGCTATAGAACAGTAATGATGGTGAGGCCCTCGGAGAGCCCTTGCCAAAAATAGGGGAAATCTCCTGTACTGATCTATCAAATTTATTGACTCTGCAAAATGGGAGCCTGCCAATTGACTCAGAAAGAGCTCTCCTTTTCACGTCGGCTTCCCAGAGGTTACGTGTGTAGGAAACACTTCCTACTTGTGTAGGAGTTCAATTTGTGTGGTTATCCCTAATACCTAGCTCTTACTGGTAGATCATAAAGCACTTTACAAAGGAGGTCAGGAGCATTAGCCACATTGTATAGCTTGGGAAACTGAGCAATATAACCCAAGTCTCATAGGCCCGCCATTGCAGGGAACTTTCCTGGCTTATACACTACCCCGGTGAAATGGGCTAGGGAAAGGATCTGAGTCCTCACTCCCACTCCCTTTACCCAGAGGCCTGCCTGACCTCAAGGGCTCCCCTTCCACTCTCCTGTATGTCAGAGTCCTCGTAACCCCAAAAAGGCTGGGCCAGAGCCGTCCTTAGGCATACGCAGCATACGCGACTGCGTAGGGCACCCAAAAATTTGGAGCATCCCTGGGTCTTCGTGTCCACCCTCCCATTCTTCCTATCCCTGTTCTGACCCTTTCTGCAGGTTCCCACAGCTAGCTGCTGAAGCCTGGTGAGTCTTCCTCCAGAGGGGATCTAGTAACTTAAAAGTGAAAAAGCCTTCCAGCTGCCAGACCTATTAGCACAACACAGAAACTGTTAAAGAGCCATTCAAGTGGTAATGAAGCCATTTAACAGGCATTTGCCAACCCCCAGGTATATACTGTCAGTTTCTGAATTTACTGACAAAAGAAGTTGTGCATTACTGTAATATTTACTCAGAACATGTTAGTCCTCAGGACCTTAGTTTAAAAGTTTCTCTAAAAATATTTCATTAAAAGATTGACAAAGATAATAAAATCACATCTCTAAAAAATCCTTGCATAGATTTTTAGATGCATAATCTATTCATCAAAACTAGTTCATCTAGTTTGATGAACTAGATGAAGTGAGGTTTTTACCCACAAAAGCTTATGCTCAAATAAATCTGTTAGTCTTTAAGGTGCCACCGGACTCCTTGTTGTTTTTGTGGATACAGACTGACACAGCTACCCCCGATACTTGAATCTATTCATCTTTAGCCTTATATGCTTGGATCTTCAGACATATAGTTTTTTAAATAAATCCTTCAAAAGACTATCTTTATCTAAAATACACATTTTAATTTTAATTACTATAGTACAAAAAACTTGCTTCCAAAGTCTTCCTGTCCATCTCTTTCTCCCTTCACCCCCCTGTTGAAGAGAGCCCTTAAAGAGACAACACCCCTTTCCCTCCAGATAGCTGGACAAACGAGTTTCCCCTTTTTTTGCTTCTGGCTATTTGATGAACTAGTTTTAAGAGAACCCTCCAGCAAAATCAGTGCCTTAGTAAGATATAAAATCCTTTGTTATGCCTAAAATCTTTGGAAACATTTTTTAAAGTTGATGAAATTTCATAAACATGTCTCTTCTTATGTAGATCACACAAAGTAAACTAGTGTTTCCTTTTTCTAAAAGCAATGAACATTGTTATGAACACACTAAACCTCTGTGACTGATTAATTGGATGTCTTTGTTAACTGGATGTCTTTGTTTCAGTGAGTTAAATATGTAGTAATCGGGAATGATTACTTTATGAAGATTTAAGAGTACATTTAAAATATAAAATCAGCTTAGAAATATTAAGAAATTGTAAAACAGAGAAGAGCTGCATCATGTATTCCATAATACTTAATGTTGTATTCAGCAGGACAGCTGACTTGCCTTTACTACAAAGTTTTTGCGAATAAATCTCTGACAAACTTCAGGGTATATCAAAATACCTGACATTTTTTATTCCCAAGTTTAGTGCTTTTAATTGGGTACCTTCTGCATGTCCAGTCTTCACCATCTGGCATGCAGTGGAAAACATGCTCCATGTTCTTTTGAAAAAAACACTCTTCTGCAATTTCTTTCTAATGTCATTTGCTTCATTTGGGTTCAGGGATTTGGCTGGAAGGGGGTGAGCAGGGAGGGGGGGAAGAGAGGAGGGAGACTTAAGCAGAGTGGGGGCAGGGTGTGGGGCAGAACAGGAGTGGAGTATGGGTGGGGCCACAGGCAGAAGAGATGGGCTGGTGAGCTAGCCTCCCCAAGTGGCAGCTTCACCCACTGCCCATGACAGCAGGTAAGAGCGGGTCGGCTTCTGCACACCCATCACGCACAGCAGTCTCCTTAGGCAGGGGCCGTGTTCACAGAGCCAAATGCGCCGGCGCTGCACATTCTGCGTGAGGGAGAGGGTATGGGAGTCTCTAGAGGGAACTGTGACTCTCCACCACCGTGAGGCAGGCCGGGCGGCTCGCTATCCTTGCTGCCTCGTCCCTCCCCCTGCAGTCTGCGAACCCCTGTTGGGCATGGGGCACCAGTTTAATAATACTACTGGGCCCAGGATTCCTGGGGGGCTCAGTCCCCAACCTTGTCATGGTCATTTAGGGCAGGGGCTAGGGTGTTCCCACTCTGGGGTGCTCTCTCCGCACTGGATGCTTCCCTGATCCACTGATCATTACATACAATAAAAAGCAAATACAATTTATTAAACAGCAATCAGTTAAAAAAAATAAGGAAAAAATGGGAAAGGTTAAAGGAAAACACATAACCCTGCTCTGTGGCACGGGGACACCACAACCAGCCATCTCTGGAATGTAAGGGAACTTCAGTCTGTTCCTCACAAGTCCCAAGCCTCCTTCTCTGGCCCTGGCTGTGCTGCTGGGATGCTGCGGGTCAGACACTTGCTCTGGTGGTGGCCATGTGCCTTCAGGCTCTAGGTGGCAGGACTCTTCTTTCCAGCATCAGCCTCCCCCCTGTCAGGGTTACGATGCCCCTCCAAGTCTTGCCCCTGCTTGCTGGGAGCCGATCAAAAAAAAGAAGCAACAAGCTATAAGCCAAACAAGCAACAATCTACAAACCAAAAACTAGTCAACAAGCAACTCACAAGCCAATTAAGCCTAAAACAAGCCCAATTTCTGCTTTTTCATGGGTTTGGCATGTCTGCCAGGCAATTCCAGCTCACATGGAGGACTATACCTGCCCTCCCCCCTGCCCACCTCCTGACTCCCACATTGGCCTGCCCGCCCTGTCAATCAGCAATGCCCCTCTGCCATGTACATTGGCCAAACTGGACAGTCTCTACATAAAAGAATAAATGGACACAAATCAGACGTCAAGAATTATAACATTCAAAAACCAGTTGGAGAACACTTCAATCTCTTTAGTCACTCAATTACAGACCTAAAAGTGGCAATTCTTCAACAAAAAACTTCAAAAACAGACTCCAAGGAGAGACTGCTGAATTGGAATTAATTTGCAAACTGGATACAATTAACTTAGGCTTGAATAAAGACTGGGAGTGAATGGGTCATTACACAAAGTAAAACTATTTCCCCATGTTTACCTCCCCCCCCCCAGATGTTCTTGTCAACTGTTGGAAATGGCCCACCTTGATTATCACTATAAAAGGTTTCTCCCCTCCCCCGCTCTCCTGCTGGTAAGAGCACCTTACCTGATCACTCTGGTTACAGTGTGTATGGTAACACCCATTGTTTCATGTTCTCTGTGTATATAAATCTCCCCACTGTATTTTCCACTGAATGCATCCGATGAAGTGAGCTGTAGCTCACGAAAGCTTATGCTCAAATAAATTGGTTAGTCTCTAAGGTGCCACAAGTCCTCCTTTTCTTTTTGCGGATACAGACTAACACGGCTGCTACTCTGAAACCTGAGTTTTAGTAAGGGGCCAACAGTCCCCTTACACAAAGTTCACACCGTATTTTGTGAAAATCAGGCAATTTTCCTAATAATTTTGCATACAAGAAACACCCCACCACCAAACCCATATTTTGAGTTTTCTCCATCATGATGTGAATATTTCACATGCCGCCTCTGCTTTTAAATGATTTCAGGTGGGAAACATATGTCGGGGGCTGGTGAACGCAATGTGCCACAATGCAAAGAAATCATGCCCCAGATTTCTAATGAAATGCTGGTGGAAGTTTTGATGGCCTGATGAGTGGAAAGACAGTGCAATTCTGCTGGAGACCGGGTTCTCTTCCCTTCTGTATGACTGTGCATCATTTGTGTCATAGCTCGGTGCCTCAGTTTCCCCAACTGTGAAATTGGGATGATGCTCAGAGCTCTATGGATGGAAAGTGCTTTGGAAAAGCTAAGTCCTGTTATATTACCTAAACATGAGCCAGAGTTGATATTCTCCATGGGTTCTCTGAAGATACCCCTCTCCATGTGGGCTATGCTGTATGCACCTTTTGCTCCAGAAAGTGGCTTGTGTGCTGCATGCTCCAAAGCCACCTTGCTGATTCCACAGGGAAGCCTGGACACTGGAAACCTGGGCTGAGGAGCTGGATGCAGTCCCGGGTCCCCTGGGCTGGGAGGGCAGGTGCGAGTCCAGCAGGGGATGTGCACTGTTGTCCACATGGAGTCAGAGGGTTGCAAGAAGGCAATCTCCTTTCCCCAGATCCACTCTCTGCCCCTCGCTCTCCCCTGTCTCCTGCACAGACCAGCAGTTCCCAGATGCCCCTGCGGATGACAAATTGATGGATTAGCACCTCCACTCCAGCAGTCTGCTCTCATGGACCAGCCCCAGGTAGCACCAGATTTTATAATCAGCATTTTCTGGGGTTGCAGGAGCTCTTTCCCTTTCTGCCTTCCCAGCTCTTGGCTGCATCTCGCCTTTTTGCCTTGCCTGGCGTGGAGCTCAGCTGGCCAAGAACCAATGCCCTTCCTGTCCTTGCTGAGGGAAACAAAGGATGTATCCAGCACTCTGTCTGGGGAAAGCCTGTTAGGTTGGGGCACTGCTCACAACCTCAACCCCTTCCAAAACAACCCTGCCTCTCATGGGCCCCAGGGGGCATGGACAGGTAACCTGCTGCCCCTCAGCGCACACAGATGGGATGTTAGTCATTGGCCTTTGGCTGCTGATCCTAAGAGCCTAGATCCCTTCAATCCTCCCTTCCCAGGAGCTGGTGGCATCATGGATCATGGAACTAGGGGTGCTGGGGGTGTGGCCGCACCCCCTGGCTTGAAATGGTTTCCATCATATACAGGGTTTAAGGTTTACTTGGAGGGCTCTCAGCACCCCCACTATACACATTGCTCCAGCGCCCTGGGGTGCACACACCCGCATCAGCAATGTCAGCAAAAAGAGCATGGGGGAAGGAGCAGGAGGAAGTGGCCACAGTCAGCAATGACAGGAGTCCGGCAGAGTGGCACAGACACTGATGAGACACAGGGAGGGCTTAAGGGGAGGAGCTCCCAGTGAGGGAGGTGGTGCGCTGCAGGATCTATCCCTAGGGCAGAACGAATGGGGTGCACTGTGGGATCTGGCCCTAGAGTAGAGGGCAGGGAGTGCACTGCAGGATCTGGCCCTAGAGCAGAGGGCAGGGGGTGTGGGCGGGATCTGGCCCTAGAGCAGAGGGCAGGGGGTGCACTGTGGGATCTGGCCTAGTGCAGAAGGAATGCGGTGCTCTGCGGGATCTGGCCCTAGAGCAGAGGTCAGGGGATGCACTGGAGGATCTGGCCCCAGAGCAGAGGGCAGGGGATGCACTGGAGGATCTGGCCCTAGAGTAGAGGGTACGGGGATGCACAGTGGGAACTGGCTGTTGGTTGCTGTCTCTGGCTTTCCAGGAATGTGTTTTACTGAATCATATTCTCCTGATCTACCTCCTCTCCCCCCCCGCCAAAGTGAACCAATGGGGTCAGGCCAGCTAATATGCCTAGACTGGGTTTCTCTCCTTTTCTCTCCTCCAAGGCAGGTGCTCTAGGATGCTGCAAGCTTTGTGCACTGTTACTCCACCTCTTTCCAGTCCTGCACATTATGAGAGCAAATATGTCAATCATAACACAGAAACTCTGCCAACTAATTGTGCCCTGTGATTACTCCAAACAGGAGCTCAAGCCAAGCAGGCATACCCATGCTGACTGTGCCATGGGAATTCCCACTAATTACACCGCTGTGTACTGTAATACTTAGTACATAGGCACCATGTTACAAGTTATATGCCTTGCAGTATTGAGAAAAGGAGGGTGGGGTGGGAGAGACTGAGCCTGGGAGGTGGGTGGGGAGAGACTGGCACTGGCTGGGCAAAGAGCCTGGAACTTGGATGAGGAGCATGGGAGGATGAAGACTGGGACTAGCTGGGTGAGGAGACTGGGACTGGGATGAGGAACCAGGAAGAGACAGGAGGGGGACAGGGGCAGAAGAAAGTAAATCCTGGAGGAAAAGGGACAGAAGGGTCATTGCCCACTAGAGGACTCTCTCCTCCAGGACTGGGAATGTAATCCAAGGTTTCTTGGGCTCAGTATCCCTCTGCTTTCAGCAAATGTCTGTGAAGTCCATTGGCATAGTGTGTGTCCCACCCTCCTTTAGTGTAGGTTCATGTAGAAGATTACAGCCTACTACTGCTATCAGTTATTCTATCAGCTCCAGTGGTTGAGGTCTGTGTGGTGGATCTAAAAGTTCCAACCCTGCTGATAACTCATGTGGGCATCAATACGATGGCACATGGTGAAATTTCTGTTTTTCGAATCTGCTTCTTTAAAAAACCCAGGGAATTACACCAAAAAACTATGTGAAAAAGTAACTGAGGCTGCAAAATCAAGCACTCAATAGCTAGGAAATGCACAGAGCCTGTGCAACACACTAACTGTATTATGTGAACCCATGTCATGCCTAGATTCACGGACATGCCCATTATACTAGTACATGCCAATAATACCATGTGAACACAAACAAATCATCCCACGTGAGAACATGCAGTCGTACCGTATGAAAATATGCAATCCATCAAATGTGCACACAAGGGGATTTCCACTGGGTGCTTCCAGCACTGCCACCCAGCTCCCTCATGTCTTCAGATTTTCTGTAAGTGAGTTGAAAATCCGAGCTACCTCCAAGGAGAAATTGTTGGTGCCAAGTGGAAGTCTCCTCTCCTAATTCTGATCAACTAAATTAAAGGGGTGGAAAATTGGTATTTCATGCAAAACACTGGGAAGGTTAACCAATTCCAGATGCTGTTTCAGAAAGCCTCCCTCTGACATGATCTGCTGCAGATAAACGCATGGAAGCTGCCTCATGGTATTGTATTACAAGCCATTGGAGTTTGCAAACAATGCTGTGTGCCAGGCCCAGTCTCCTGCCTTATTGCTGTTCTATAAATGGAGCAGATGGGCTCCAAAAGACAGCAGGGCTGCAACTCTGTCCTGGCTCGAGCAGAGTGCCTACCTTTGCAGTTCTGGAGGCTGAAGCAGCCAGTGATATCATGGGGGTTGGGATGGCTACAAAGTTCCATCCCAAACATCAGGCAGAGCTATGCCAAGTCTCGCACAGGGAAGTTTGTTGCATTGAACAGATAGGGACAGAAACCCTGTGCTTCAGGGCATAAGCCAGTCTCTAGCTGAGGAGGGTTAGAAATAGGTTATTCCATAATGCACCACTCTGGGGTTTCTTACACCTTCTCCTGCATCTTGTGCTGTCTGCTGTTGGAGAGAAGATCCCAGCCTGGATAATGGGCTGCTGTGATCAGTTTCGGCAATTCCTGCAGTGCTATAGCATTGGGCAGCATGTTGCGCAAAGCAGTGGGTTGCATTAATTGGCAGCATTAGGCAGTACGTTGTGTGGAGCAGTGCATTCCATTAGGTAGTATGTTTAGGGCTTCATTTTTAGGATTTATTTTTAGCAGTTTTTGAGTTCTGTGTAGATGTCCAAGAACCAGGGTTGTGGGGGGTTGGTCTTTCTCTTTGTGTGTACATGGAGTACTGTTTCAAATAGCACTATATTAAAGCATGCTAGGGAACCTTTAGTGCTCACCAGCAGGATCTACAGGGACTAATTAATGTACTGCACATTAGTGTGCTTTAGAAATCACACCACATAGTCCACATTACTTCTCCAAAGAAGTCACACAAATGAGGATCATTCTTGTCAGTTGCCAGCTTGTGCAGATCAAGGAGTGACTGGTTCACATTCTTTTCCAGGTGCAAGGCACACTCCATTGCTGTCAGCCCATTCTCCCAATCATCACGATCTGGTTTCTTGATGTCCTGCAAAAAGATAGCCAAGTAGCCCTTAGACCAGTGGTTCCCAAACTGGGGTTCGTGAAATGTTACAGGGGGTTTGCAGGAAAAAAATTCCTGAATGGTGGACAGAGCTGTCCCTAGGGACTCCGGTCAGCATGGGACCAGCAGCCTGGAGCCCCTGGACTTCCAAGAGCTATGCAGATCAAAGCAAGCTATCTATCTCACTGAGGAGATTTAAACTTCAAGACTCCTTATAAGAAATGCAAAGGGAAGTGGATATTTTTTGCTGTTTTTAAAATGAAACAGGCAGCGAGTATTGTTTTTAAAATTATGATGAAGAACAAGTTTAAGCTTTGTTGTAACGTTCGTGATTTGCCTGGACTGTTCAAGACCTGAATGCTTGTGTAGCAGGAATTCTTGATTTGAGTTGTCTTTTTAAATCCCTGCATGCTGTTTCACATCTGATACTCCTTGATGAAAGCTAGGAGCCTTGTCTTATAACAGGCTTATTCAAAGTGATATAAGTGACGGAAGTGAGATCTTGGAAGAGTGTTGCCGTTTTCATAAGGTAATAAAGATACTGTCATGATAAATAATAATTAATAATACATAGTGTGTAATAAGCATGTCATAAAAACCAATGTTATATTTCCAAGAGCACTGCTTTTCTAATTTATACTCAGGTAAAGGAGAAAAGCCCTGGAAATGTTCACTTTTAGGAGGGGGTTTGCGAGACTTGTTATTTTAGTGAAAGAGGTTTGCGGATTGGTAAAGTTTGGGAACCACTGCCTTAGACACATGCCAGGAGCAGTGACATTGCCTGTACAGATAAGCTGGACTGGGAAAGGGGTGAAGTCAGCACAAACTGGGCCACTATTTCTCGTGTTTTTCCAGTGTTTATTGGATAAACACCTATTGCATTTGTTTTGCACTGGTGTGTTTATCAGTTAAAACCTAAACTCAGACACCCTAAGTATGCTGCATTAGACAGCATGTCATATTAGCTAGTCCCAAACTTTGCTTCATATCAGGTGCCAACATAGTTAACAAGCTGTGCTCCCGCTTTGATTCAGTCCCTTTAATGAAAGCCATATATAACAACTATAGCCAAAATCCCTCTCCCAGCTGCTATCAAACTAGGTCCAATCTCATAACCCTGATGCCACAGAGAGCACTTCAGGATCTGTGCACATGTGATTTTTTCATATCTACTTAGAAAGCATTTTAACTAATGGGAGTACAGTATGCAAATATACTACTGCCAGATGTAAAATGATAGGCTGAGTTATTTCTGACTTCATACAGTCCCACGTCCTTCCTAAGCATGAAATGTTCATAACTGTGGAAATTAATCTGTTAATTTAAACAAAAATCTTGACAGTTTTCCTCCTATTTTCCCTTTGTTTCTTTAACAGAAATCTTACATCACAATTAAAATGCAGGAGGAAGGGAGTATTTTGAAGAGAACATTAATAAAACTAGGTTTATAAACCGACATCCTTCAAATACATGAAACATAATCCATGAAACCCCAATATGGCTCCACGTCTCAGACCTCAGAAACCATTCTCTCCTGGGGATGTGATGAGACCTCTTTGTGCAGAGGTGTATTTGTCTTGTCCTGTAGCTCACGTAGGGCTTGTCTGGACAAACTCTTTGTTCATGGCAAACTGAGGTGTAAATCAACCCTTCACAGCCTTCCGCGCACTAAGGCTACGTGTGCACTATGAGCTAGAGCCGTGACCCAGCTCCGGTAGACATACTCACGCTAGCCTAGATCGCACTGAGCTAGCATGCTATAAAAGTAGTGCAGCCATGGTAGCACGGGCTAACTACCCTGAGTGTGCCCCCATGGGGTCAGGTGGGTTTGGACCAGGCACGGCTAGCCCATGCTGCTGCTTGCTGCTGCCAGTGCCACTGCGGCTACGCTGCTATTTTTAGCGCACTAGCTCAATTCAGCTAGCACAAGTGTGTCTACACGAGCGGGGAGTGACACCCCTAGCTCCAAGTGTAGATGTTGCCTGTGTAGCCCCTGCTGCTGCATGCTACACTTCCCTAGCGCACTTAAATCTCCTCCCATTTCAAAGTACACCAAGCACGATTGTGTGGTGTTCCCTGTCCAACATGGAGCAGAACGCTTTAAAAGGGTGCATAGTGTCACTGTCCCCATTTTAAAGATGGGGAAACTGAGGTACTGAGTGGCCAAGCCACATAACAAAGACAAGACTAGAACCCACGTCTCTTGCCTTCCAAGCAAGGGGTGTGATGATGTCTTAGGATCAGACCCACACGCCATTCGAAGCTGGGTTTGGAGGTGTAGTTCACTGGCTCAACCTCTCTTTTGTGGCTGACCTGGGAAAGCTCAGCTTTGTCTCCCTGACTCCTGGCCCTGTGCAGTTTGCTGCCTTTGCCACGTGCTCCCCATCTGGCTGCCTGTTCGGTAAACCCAGCCTGTTGCTCTGCAGGCGGCAGCACACCTGCCCCGGAGCTGGGGACATTGCTGACATTCCTGACTGCCCGAGCCCACTTCCTGCTCCCCCTTGTTTCTTTCTGCTGGAAGCTGTTCTACCCCCACCTCCTCTCACCCTGAGTTTGTTTTCTTAGAAGGTGGGTCTGGCACTTGCAAAGCTGAACAATTTCCTGCCCCAGAAAACACAGTCCTTCCCCGTTTGGTCTCCTTGCCTTTCTCCACCCTGGCTTGGGATTTTCTGTCCTATATGCTGCAGACTCTCCCACCTGTGACCCCACCTGACCTCACTAGCAGCTCTGCTGGGGAGTGACGTTGGGAAGATCATGCCACCCCTCTGGACCTCATTTTCCCCAGGATAATGAAGCTTTGAAATCTCTGGATGGAAAAGGTTGAGGCTTGTGCAAAGCAGCAGTAATTTGAAGGTTCAGGCTCTGTCAGTACTTAGAGTAGTGGTTCTCAACCCGCAGCCTGTGGGCTGCTTGCGGCTCAATCAGCACACAGCTGTGGCCCATGTGACATCTTCAGGGCCATACAGGTAGTGTATATATTGTGTGGATGCAGCCCACACACAGAGAGCTGCATACGGGGACCCACAAAGGCAAAGAGGTTGAGAACCACTGACTTAGAGGGAATCCTCTCAGGAGCATGTGACACTCTGTATCTCAGGGGAACACTCTGCACCCCCATGTTCATCCCTATAATATGACTGTGTGGTATCCAATGCAAAGTTTGTCATGTCGGGTGTCTTCGGAACGCTCATGATGCACTGAGCCTTGTTGTTATAGTAATGTTACAGGTTGTAATTTCATGTGTATAGTTCTGAGGCTGAAAATATGTCCTCTTGGCTTAAAACAAGCCCAGGAACAGAGGGGCAGTTCACACCTCATCAGGGCAGGTATGAGAAAACCCAGTCCAACCTCACAGGAACAAAGGACACTGGCCTAGACAGCAACAAAGAATCTGTTAGATTCCCAAGTGAGTCATCCCCTTCCCTTGGTCAGTTTGGGACTATGATGAGATAATGCTCACCTGACCCTGAAAGGGGGAGGGCAAAGCCAAGAGGGAAGAAAGAACATGATAAAACGGAGAGACATTTGCCATGCTCTGCCTCTCTCTGCCACCTCCATCTACAGACATCACCACCAAGCGACTGAAGCGCTGATCAAAGGGGAGAGCCTGACTGAAGGGCAACCAGCCAGCCTGTGGTGAGAAGCATCTAAGTTTGTAAGGGCACTGGAAGTGTTAAGATCAGCTTAGAATGCGTTTTGCTTTTATTTCATTTGACCAAATCTGACTTCTTGTGCTTTGACTTATAATCACCTAAAATCTATCTTTTGTAGTTAATACATTTGTTTGTTTATTCTACCTGAAGCAGTGTGTTTGTTTTGATGCATGACAGAGACTCCCCTCGGGATAACAAGCCTGGTACCTATCAATTTTTTTGTTAAATTAACGAACTCATATAAGCTTGCAGCATCCAGCAGGCATAACTGGACCCTGCAAGACGGAGGTTCCTAAGGTTGTGTTTGGGCCTGGACATATTGGCTAGTGTCATTCGGTTGTATAATCCAAGGAGCAGCTTACATGCTAGAGGCTGTGCGTGAACAGCCCAGGAGTGGGGGTTCTCACAGAAGAGCAGGGTAAGGCTGGCTCCCAGAGTCAGGGATTGGAGTGACCTAGCAGATCACCGGTCCAGATGACACCAGGGGAATGTCACAGGCACCCAGTGCTGCAGGAGAGTGCTTGTACAATCCAGTAGGTGGCATTCATCCCTCTGTGTCAATATTGACCCAGTGGCCTAGTGTAAGACTGGGCTTCATGCTGCTAGAGAGCATGCTTTTCAGAGGAAATGTAAAACCAAGCTCCTAGCTACTGGGATAACTAAAGATCCTGGCATTTTCCCCTGTGTGTGGGGGGGGCTTAGCCCTGCTGTCCTGGTGACACTCCTGCTCAAGTCATTACATTCTGCCTAATTGCATTCCCTCTGCAGTTTCATTTCCCATCCTAAACAGCTGCCCCATTCCATCCCAGAAGTGGCTGCATTCTGCAGTGAGTGAGGGGGAAGAGCTTCTCCTGATACTGCATTCGTACATCAGCTGGAGTGTAAGATATTCTCCCTGTTCATCTCTAGCCTTTCTTGCCCGAGAGTTTGCCTGCCCCTCTGCCACCATGACCTCTCATGATAGTTACGTCCTGCCGGAACAATGATACTGTTGACCAAGAGGGGGAGAAGGAACCTGGACAGGAGATGGACCTAGCCTATGGTACTCACTGCCACAAGAGGTAAGAGACCACCAGATGGGAGATAGGTAAGAGGGGAGAGGGGCAGTCAGTCAGATGCAAGAGAGGAGCTGGAAGACAGTGAGCAGGATGGGTTCTGGGGCTGAGCAGTGATGAGAAGGAGCAGAATGGGCCAGGTGACGGTGGGCAGGAGTGGCGATAGGGCTGGCCAGTGGTGGATGGGGAGGAGTGATGGGGTTGGGAAGTGGTGGATGGGGAGGGGTGATGGGGCTGGGCAGTGGTGAGGCTAGGAAGTGGTGGGTAGGGCTAGGGAGTGGGGTTGGGCAGTGGTGGATGGGGAGGAGAGATGGGGCTGGGCAATGGGGGTGGCCAGTGGCAGATGAGAGGGGGAGGGGTCTGGGCAATCGGGTTGCACAGTGGCAGATGGGAGGGGGCTGGGCAATGGGGGTGGACTGTGGCAGTTGGGAGAGGAAGGGGGATGGGCAATGGGGGTGGACAGTGGGTGACCAGATGTCCCAATTTTATAGGGACAGACCTGATATTTTGGGCTTTGTCTTATATAGGCGCCTATTACTCCCCATCCCCTGTCCCAGTTTTTCATATTTGCTGTTTGGTCACCTGTAGCGGGGTAGTTACCCCGCTCTGGTGGAAAAAGTCTAGGTTGATTGGGGAAGCAGCCACAGCTGGGACCACACCTGTCCCTGTTGTAAGGGCTCAGGGAGAAGCTAGGTCAATCTCTCTCTAGCTGTGGAGAGAGAAGGACCTAGCTGCCTGGGAATAGGGTACCTGGATCAGACCCATGCTGGGGAAGTGCAAGAGGAGCTGGGGAGCTCTAGCCTGGCAACTCCCCAGACTGAGGCCTTGATAAAGGCCTATGTGGGTATTGGGCATGGAGCAGGTCCTCAAGGAATCAATTTTGAAGCACTTCGAAGAGAGGAAAGTGATCAGGAACAGTCAAGATGGATTCACCAAGGGCAAGTCATGCCTGACCAACCTGATTGCCTTCTATGATGAGATAACTGGCTCTGTGGATGAGGGGAAAGCAATGGACGTGTTATTCCTTGACTTTAGCAAAGCTTTTGATACTGGTCTCCCACAGTATTCTTGCCAGCAAGTGAAAGAAGTATGGGCTGGATGAACGGACTATAAGATGGATTGAAAGCTGGCTAGATCATCGGGCTCAACGGGTAGTGATCAATGGCTCCATGTCTAGTTGGCAGCCGGTATCAAGTGGAGTGCCCCAAGGGTCAGTCCTCGGGCTGGTTTTGTTCAATATCTTCATTAATGATCTGGAGGATGGCATGGATTGCACCCTCAGCAAGTTTGCAGATGACACTAAACTGGGAGGTAGATACGCTGGAGGGTAGGGATAGGATACAGAGGGACCTAGACAAATTAGAGGATTGAGCCAAAAGAAATCTGATGAGGTTCAGCAAGGACAAGTGCAGAGTCCTGCACTTAGGAGGGAAGAATCCCATGCACCACTACAGATTAGGGACTGAACAGCTAGGGAGCAGTTCTCCAGAAAAGGACCTAGGGGTTACAGTGGACGAGAAGCTGGATATGAGTCGACAGTGTGCCCTTGTTGCCAAGAAGGCTAATGGCATTTTGGGCTGTATAAGTAGGGGCATTGCCAGCAGATCAAGGGATGTGATCGTTCCCCTCTATTTGACATTGGTGAGGCCTCATCTGGAGTACTGTGTCCAGTTTTGGGCCCCACACTACAAGAAGGATGTGGAAAAATTGGAAAGAGTCCAGCAGAGGGCAACAAAAATGATTAGGGGACTGGAACACATGAGTTATGAGGGGACGTCGAGGGAACTGGGATTGTTTAGTCTGCGGAAGAGAAGAATGAGGAGGGATTTGATAGCTGCTTTCAACTACCTGAAAGGGGGTTCCAAAGAGGATGGATCTAGACTGTTCTCAGCGGTAGCATATGACAGAATAAGGAGTAATGGTCTCCAGTTGCAGTGGGGGAGGTTTAGGTTGGATATTAGGAAAAACGTTTTCACTAGGCGGGTGGTGAAGCACTGGAATGGGTAACCTAGGGAGGTGGTGGAATCTCCTTCCTTTGAGGTTTTTAAGGTCAGGCTTGACAAAGCCCTGGCTGGGATGATTTAATTGGTGTTGGTCCTGCTTTGAGCAGGGGGTTGGACTAGATGACCTCCTGAGGTCCCTTCCAACCCTGATATTCTATGATTCTATGAGGCACCACACCAGTGAGTCAGCGCTGTTACATCACCCTACCAGTGGCAGATGGGAGGGCTGGGAGGGGGACCGGGCAATGGGGTTGGGCACTCGCAGATGGGAGAGGGAGGGGGCCAGGCAATGGGGGTGGCCATTGGCCGATGGGTGGGTGAGGTGGCTGGGCAATGGGGTTGGACAGTGGCAGATGGGATGGGGAGGTGGCTGGGCAATGGGGTTGGACAGTGGCAGATGGGATGGGGAGGGGACCGGGTAATGGAGTTGGGCAGTGGCAGATGGGTGGGGTGGGGTCCATGAGACAATCTCTCTGTTCAGATGTGACCCACACAGGAAAGCCTTTGAGCCCCCAGTGCTCTACAGCTCTCTGTCTGTCTATCCATCCCTCTCTCCCCTTCTCTCCACATTCCGTCTGCCTGTCTCTCCCTTCTCCCTCTCTCCCGTTATCTGGCCCCTCTGCTGTTTGCAGAAGGCTTTGTTGGTTTAAGGGGCAGCTTCCCAGCCTGTGAGTGCCAGGGAGGTGTGGTGCTGCTCAACCATTTCCTCTCCTGACAGGGAATGGGACAGCCTGCCTGCTTCCCAGCTCACAGCCTGGCTTCTCCGGTGCTGGAATGCTGGGGCCGAAGTCAGGCCTTGGGGATTTTTCCTTTGCTTGTCAGCGTGATGGTAGCCACAGGTATTCAGAGGGGCCTTGATAGAAAGAAAACGCGCACAGGGCAGCAGATGGGGACGCCCGGCCCAAATCACTGCAGATTGCACCCCGCCGGCTGCTGTGGGAGGGGAGCGTGGAGCAGGCCAAACGACACCCCTCCCTGACCTAGGCAGCACAGCTCCGTTTGGGGGTCCGTGTGCAATGAGCCGGGGAGGGCTCAGACGCTGGTGGATGGATGGCACCATCACACACACGGTGCCAGAGCTTTGGCTTGGCCTTAGCTTCTGGCTGATAAATGCCTGGTGCGGAGCCTCACTGTCCTGAACCCCAGGCTGGGGCCTGGCTGGTTCTGAAATGAGCCAAGGCCATGAATGGTGTGTGCTTTGGGAGTCATTGTCAGTGCTTGGGGACCTGGCAAGGAGAGGGAGCACACTTCACATGGGTGCACAAAGGGCCTGCTTCGGTAGGCAGCAGAAAGGGGCTTCACAGAGGTCTTAGGGGGTGTCTGCGGCCTCAGTGTACAGGAGACTCATGTGCCCGTATGAAGCACGTTCCAGCTCCCTCTCAGCCCTGCAGCTGGGAGTCACCCAGTTCCCATCCCCCATGCTGCCTCCCTGAGTCCCACACCTGTCCTCCTCCCGCTGCAGACTCCCGGACTCTAGTGCCTGCCTGATCCACTGCCATGCTCACACCAAAGCATCCTGCTGTGGGCCCCAGTGCTGACTCAGCTAGCCTGGCACTAGCTGCTCCTGGCACCAGGCAGGGAATCTGGGTCCATCCCCCTGTGTCTCATGACTGACGAAGCTAGTGAAATAGTGCTGCTTTCCCGGGAGCCCTGTGCCTGCTTCCCTGGCCACTCCTCCCAATGGCAACGGGGCAACAAGGCTCCTGTCTCCCCCTGGGACTGGTAGTGTTTCACTGTGGTGGGGACATGTCCCACAGACAGTGATGACATGCCTGGGAAATGCCCTCCTCCCTGGCTCGGGCTGCTTACCCTCCTGAGCCAGATGGGGGAGGTGAGGCTGGGGCTGTAGAGACATCATGGCCAGCTCGCTCCTGGCACTTGAACCCACCAGCACACAGAAGAGGCAAGGGAACCTACTTATTCCTGGAGGGTGGCAGGCACAGGAAGCCTCCAGGAGGGTGTGAATCACAACCTGATGGCTGCTAGTGAGCAAAGACACGTGAGAGGGGGCAGCTGCTCTGCTGCTGTCAGTGCACAAAGCAGCATTCCTGCCACTCATGGCTGATCTGATGCACAGCCTGCTCTCTTTGGCATGACACCAGGTGCCGCTAGGCCCTGTGGCCAAGAGGCAAGAGGATCCCACCTCCCAGCACTGTGCCCTCTCCTACCCGTGACTGGTATGTCCCAGTTGGCTGAGATCATGCAGACTGCAGCACCCTGATGGCAGGTGCTGGCCCAAGAGCTCTCCCCCAAACTTGGTCTGGTCGCCACTCCATCTGGACAAAGGGGTACCCGGGTCCCATGCGCCAGGTCACAGTGCCACTCACTGAAATGGCCTGGCCTCCCCTCTGTACAGAGGCGCGGCTTGGACAAATGTGAGTGGCGCTGCGATCATGCAGCCCAAGCAACACTCTGGCTCACTCTGGCCACAGTCGTCCCGATTGAAAGCATTCAGGCCATGGCCCCCATCTGCAGCCTATGGAACTTTGAGCAAGTGCAAAACCTTAGGGGGGCATCCGCCACCCCAGTTAGCAGCATTGTGCGCACTCCCAGGGCCCTACAGACCTGCCAACAAACTGGTATTGCCTGAACACAGGGACTGGTGCCAAGCTCCTGGCCACGCTGGACTTTGTCGACAAGTGGCTGTTCAGCTACTTCCCTCTTCTCCTCCTGGGCTGTGTTTAATTCACACTTCTCCTACCCTCCGATCCCATTCCCAGATCTGCTGCCCTTTGGGACTCCTGTCCCCATCCCCAGGCCCAGTTCCTGCCTGTCCGCCGCTTCCTACACGCCAACCAGGGGGTGCGTTTGGTTCGGGGCTTGCAAATCATCCCCAGAACATCTCCCCTTTGTAGCAGTTTAGGGCAGCTCCTTCCAGCGAAGTCTATGGACCTTAGAAACATGGAATTAGCAACTACTCAGATCAACTTGGGCCAGGGGCATGGGCCAGGATTTTCCTATTTCGGTATTTATCCGGCACCCATCGCTGGAGTGTTTAGCTGCTTGGGGCTCGTGAATCCCATGGACACATTTTAATCCCTTGGGGCAGCATTTCTTATGGTGGCTGGCAAGGCACAGTGATTTTCAGGGGACCTTCCATTACCATGCTGTTCGGTATCTCTGTCTAGTGGCATCTGCCATGTCAGGGAGGATGTTGTGGGTGCTGGCAGGTTACCCCTGGGGTTCATGGTGCCAGAAGGAGATGGTTTCTATAGGTTATTTGTGTGGGACTGTTCTTATAATACTACATTTTGAGTTGATGATGGGAGAGAAGCAATCATGGAAGGGCAGTCAACCAGTGCTGCTTCTGCTCCCCTTGGAAGCAGCGTCCCAGGGCGATCCACAAACTGTGACTAAAGGAGCCAATCCAGCTGCAATCCAATTTGGTGGACATGAGAGTGAAGGATGCTTGTGGAAAGGGACCAGGCAGCTTGTGGTGGAGCTCAGTCCTGTAGGAGGTTGCCTTGCTGCTGGGGTTGCTGACCTGAGTGCAATGGCTGCCATGGTCAGAGATGCCGGCTTCACCCATCATGTCTTACTTCCTAATGCACTTGGCCGTGTTTCACTGTGGGACCTTCCAGGTCAGTGCTGCTACAGAGAGTAGGACACAGCCTGCAGAGTCCCCCCGACCACTCCCTTTTTCCACGCCCATCCTTTGTTGCAATTCAGATCCAATCTTTCCAGTTGGGCCTGTAGCTCAGAACCAGCCCCTGGATCCACTAGTCAGTGGGTTCCCTACAGGTGATACTAGATGAGATTCACTTGCCTGGATTATGCAGGGTAGATCAGATGCTCTAACGGTCCCTGCTGGTCTTACAAATGGACAAGTCCAGAATGGGCCTGGCCGTTGAGGGCAGGTTCTGAATCGGATCTGAACGCGGTGGCTCAGAAGATGGGGGTGGAGGGACCCAGAAAAGGTGAGAAATGGGCTGTGATCAGATGGTGAAATGCAGAGCGAACAGGAGCAGAGACTCTCTCCCACTGTGGCCTCACTCTTGGCCTCTGCTAATATTCTCCCCACCCCACTGCCGACAGAAACCCTGAAAAACGACACGCCTGTCAGGAAACCTCCAACCTGGGCCAATGGGTTTTTACACATCTGCCAATATAATCCAACCTTATCCAAATAACTATAACCCGGGCTCTCCAGCTTTGATCCGGTGCTCCAGCTTTTCTATTTACTTAATTGTCCCGTCCCTGCTCTGAACGGGCTCTGTGCCCACAGCTGCTGCCTTTGCATTCTTCAGGGCTTATCACAGGCTGCTCACCTGTTTGCCATTACCCAGAGTGCCCCAGGAATACGGGGCTGTCTGAGCGCACCTACCCCCAGCTGAGCATTCGCTGCAGGGCGACCACCTGCTCAGGAGTTTAAACAATGGCCCTTATATGGTGCCTTGGCCTGTGTCGGATTGATGCTGTGATCCAGTCTGGACCAGTATTTCCTCACCCTGTGATGCAGAGGTATATGGCTTTCCTCTTAGTGGGAAATTGTGGGAGGTGACCCCATATGTCTGGTATTTTCCACATACTCAACCTTCCTCACATCAGACAGTAGCTGCTGATTACTAGCTCAACCATGGGTTGGCTGGGGCCTATGGCCACCACTTGAATATTGTCCAGGTCCTTTTCATGCTCTTCCTTTTTTTCATCACTAGCCATCCCTTTCCCTCCACACCAAAGGTGGCTGTGGACTCCACTTGGTCTCATACAGCCATGTTACCTGTAGCTGGGAAGCAACTTTGGATACGTCTACACAGCAGTTGGGGGTTATGACTGCAGCATATATAGACTTACCCAACCTAGCTTTGATCAAGCTAGCTTGCTAAAACTAGCGTAGCCACGGTGGCACAGGCTAGCCGGCTGAGTACAAGCCCTCCTGGGACCCTAGGTATGTACTTCAATGGCTAGCCCATGCCACCATCTGTGCCACTGAAGCTACACTGTTATTTTTCATAATCTAGTTCGGGTATGCCTATGCATACTGCCCTGACTCTTTGGATCTGCCAATGACAGCATGGGTGGAGACGTGAACTGGGTGGGTGAAACTGATGCAAAACAACAAAGCTATGCATCCATTAGCAGCAGCCAGTAGAGACCATCATGGATCTGGTTCAATGCAGGGCAGGTCATGCCCATCCATCCTGGCCCTGCAGAGCCACCAGTGCTACTTTATGGCCTAGTGGGTGGGAATTTGCCATAGGATGCATCCCGTCCAGATTGGTGGTGGGAGTGAACTGAGATTTGATTTGCATGAACACCCCATAACTAGAGTTTGTGAGGGGGAGTTCAGATTGCCACATCCTTGGCATCTTAAAGTATGAATGTCCCTGCCTTCCTACGTATGCATGGCGGCTTCATACAATGCTGGCCATTTGCTCCCACACCACATGTCCTTTGCGTTGGCCTGTGCCTGCCCCACTGCTCAGTGCAACTTGGCCTTTGCAGCTTGACTGGCCTTTGCAACTTGGCCTTTGCAGCTTGGCAGCCTGTGTTCAAAGTCTCACTTCCTCACCCCCTCTGTCCACATCATCAAACAGCTTGGTACAAGTGGCTCAGGCTGGGAATGCCAAGGGATGCTGCTCAACAGCAGTGAGGTATGGAAGCAAGGTCTGCATGACCTCTCCCCTGACATCTAGCGATGAGCTGAGGAAGAAGATTTCATGAACTGACCTTGTTTGCATAGACATGCCCGCTCTGCCTAAGTGCATGGCATGATGGGTCTGCTTTACCCAAATGATCATGTGATGGGTTTGGTCACAGAGACCCCCTTGGGACTGTCACCTGATGTGCTGAAACTACCTCTGAGCCCATTTTCTCTGATGGCTTGGGACTCCAGAACCCTGCCTTGTTGTGCCAGACATGCTAGCCTGCTGCAACACAGACCCAGGGTCTGAACCACACCCCCAAAGCTGCAGACTTAACTGAAAACAGCTCAGCAAGTACTCCTGTTTCCAGCACCCAGACACCCAGCTCCCAATGGGATCCAAACCCCAAATAAAATGGTTTTACGCTGTATAAAACTTATACAGGGTACACTCATAAATTGTCAGCCCTCTATAACACTGGTAGAGAGAGATGCACACCTGTTTGCTCCCCCAGGTATTAATCACTTACTCTGGGTTAATTAATAAACAAAAGTGATTAAGTATAAAAAGTAGGATTTAAGTGGTTCCAAGTAATAACAGACAGAACAGAGTAAGTTACCAAGCAAAATAAAACAAAACACGCAAGTCTAAGCCTAATACATTAAGAAACTGAATACAGGTAAATCTCACCCTCAGAGATATTTCAATAAGCTTCTTTCACAGACTAGACTCCTTCCTAGTCTGGGCCCAATCCTTTCCCCTGGTACAGACCTTGTTTGTTCCAGCTCAGGTGGTAACTAGGGGATTTCTCATGACTGGTAGCCCCCTTTGTTCTGTTCCACCCCCTTTTATAGCTTTGGTACAAGGCGGGAATCTTTTGTCTCTCTGGATTCCCATCCCTCCTTCTAAATGGAAAAGCACAAGGTTTAAGATGTATTCCAGTACCAGGTGACACGGTCACATTTCTTGTGAGACCCCAAGCCTCCATTCTTTCTGGTCTGACTCACAGGAACACAGGAAGGCTTACAAGTAAACAGAGCCATTTACAACCAATTGTTCTAATTAATGGATTCCAGTTCAGGTGACAGGATCATATGTCACTGTAAGACTTCAGTACCCACTTGCTGGCACACATGAATGCAGGAAGGCTTACAAGTAAACAGCCATCTACAACCAGTTGTCCTAGTTAATGGGAGCCATCAAGATTCCAAAGCACCATTAATGGCACACACTTTGCATAATTACAATAGGACCTCAGAGTAATACTTCATATTTCTAGTTTTAGATACAAGAATGCTACATTCATACAAATAGGATGAACATACTCAGTAGATTATAAGCTTTGGAATGATACCTTACAAGAGACCTTTTGCATGAAGCATATTCCAGTTACATCATATTCACACTTATAAACATATTTCCATGAATCATATGGAGTGCAACATCACAGATGACTTTTGGCTGGTGTTGGATCATAAGTAACTTTGTTATTGGGGCAGAGATAATAAAGGGTTGTTATCCTTGTTGTGTGAATCAAGGGCAGCAGAACTGTGTTTGGCATGCCCTGATTGAGGGACTCACCCTCAACTAAACTGCACTCACTAGCCAGGGGACAGGGGTGCCAAAGCCTAGCAGAGTTGAAAGAGGGGGTGTGGTTGCTTTAGATGACGTTTTACTCTTTTTCACTATGTAATAACATAGCTGTTTAAGACTCAACTGAGAGTCTTTTGTTGCTGGCTAATAAAGCAGAAATCACTGATAATCAGGTGTAAGTATTAGATCTGCTTTAGTACCCTGTCTCAGTCTCTACTAGCAGTGAAGCTCCCCCACTAACAACTAAAACCACTGAGAGCAGTGAGTGACATCCCTGAGGGTGCAAAGCAGCCTGTGGAGTGGCAAGTGCCTGGGCAGGGGAGTGAACAAGGTGCCTTTCTTTTCCCCCAACCCTGGGGTGGGAGGTGAACTCATGTGGATACACCTCTGAACTCTGGGTCTTCCCTGATCAAGCACAACAACTGTGAGTGGGATGCAATGGAGGGAAAAGGGAGGGGCACATTAGAGGAACCTTTGGTTGCTGGGTTTAAGAACCCAAGGCAAAAGGACATGGCCCAACATAATCTGGGGTGGGGGTTTGGCTCATGGTTTTATGCATATGAATCCTGCTTGTGGCATTTTCCCAACTTAATACCAAGTGACTTTCCTCCTTTTTATTAAAAGTTTGTTTTTGACACTCAATGCTTGTGATGGGGAAGTATTGCCTCTCAGAGGTGCTCAAGGGTGGTATGTAATTTCCCCAGGTTACTGGGTGGGGGCTCGAGCTGGCTCTTTGTGGTATTGTGAAAAGGAACCTCTAGATATTGAACCTGGCCATTGTCACTGCAGACTCCACCTGGCAGAAGGATTACAGGGGTCTTGGCCGGGCTTGGGGAGGGAGTCTGTGGGGGAGAAACAGAATAAAATGGGGACTGTAATTCAGATGATAAATTCTCTGCAGCAGAGATTGTCTCTTGCTATGTGTCTGTACAATGGGGCCCCAACCTGCTTACCAAGAACCACTGATGCATTTACTCTTGCCTGAAGCTGTGACAGGCCTAAGCCCCACCCAGGATGGCTGTGAGAGTATGTGACAGTTTGATTCTGACACACCTAGAACTAAGCTCCCTGGACTGGTGGACACGGTATCACTTTCCTCAAGAGCAAGAGTGTTAGCCTAGGCATGCTGCCCAACTCCCAGGCTGCGTAACTATGTCCTGCTGGACTAGGTCTCTCTGCTCTGCTTTCAACCAGCAGCAGAATCATCAGCAGTCCTGTCTCAAACTGTCGGGTAGTGTTGCTGTGTTTCATTTCACCCCAGCGGAGGCTGCATTTCTGTAGTGGACATTAAAGCATTCTTGAAAACACTGGGCACCCATCTTGCTCTGTGGTGATGACAGTGTGAGATCATGAGTGTTTGAACTGGTGTTACCTGATTTAAATCAGGTGAAATTCCTGCTGATGAATGGTTCTAGGGGGACTTTGCTGTCACATGATGGGGGTGCCCTTTTGCTCACCTGGTAGAGAAAAAACGTTCTCAGAAGGTTGTAGTTGTAGTTCTATAGATACATGTAGCCTCTGTGGCCTGAAACCCTGAAAGTAGGGACCTCGCTGCTGGCATCTGTTGGTAAACAGACAGCAGAGCGGCCCAGAGCTGCTTGAGAACTCCGGTGAACAGGGCTCCATTGGGAAGGGAGCTCTCTGCTGGCATGTGTTGGCAAGTAACTGGAAATGACTGCTTGGGATAGGCCTCATTTGCATGTCAGTGATGGGACAATTTGGGGCATTCTAGTTAAATACAGGTAAGTTTTGAGTTTGGGGGCAAGAAAATGCTGTTGTCCCTGTTGGGATATGAAGGGACAGGAGAGCTACACCAAATGTACCTGTGGTGATGGGTCACTCTCACCAGAACCACAGTCAGCCATAGCTGGGTTTAGGAGCTTGGAGAGGCTTGAAAGGGGAAGAAGTAGTTAGAGAATTCTATGTTTGTGGGGAGTTCAAGAGTGTATTATATACCAGTTGAGCTGAGCTATAAAACAGCATATGATGCAGAACCCAGGTGATGTTGAAGCACGGGATAGTATAGAGCAGTGGTTCCCAAACATTAACAACCCGTGTACCCCTTCACAAAAATGTCAAGTCTTGTGAACCCCTCTCCTAAAAATGAATATTTCCAGGGATTTTCTCCCTTACCTCAGCATAAATTATAAAAGCAGTGATCTTGGAAATATAAAATTTGTTTTTATGACATGCTTATTACACACTATTTACTAATTATTATTTATCTTTGCAATATTTTTATTACATTATGAAAATGGCAACACTCTTCCAAGATCTCACTTTTGTAGCTTGTATCACTTTTGATTAAGCCTGTTATAAGGCGAGGCTCTTATCAGAGGCGGCAGTAGAAAAAACGGGTGCGGGGGCAAAGCCCTCATGCACCCCAGAGCCTGGGGGGACACCACCTGAAAAGTGGGGGGACCCGCGGGGGCTGCCAGAAAAAAAGAGGAGGGACCTGCGGGGGGAGGGGAGCTGATGCGGGGGCGTCATGTGACCCTCGTCACCCCCCCAGTACTGGCGCTTCTGGCTCTTACGTTTCATCAAGGAGTATCAGATATGAAACAGCATGAAGGTATTTAAGAAACCAACTCAGAGTTCCTCCTACACAAGCATTCAGGTCTTGAGCAGTCCAGGCAAACAACACACATTACAACAGAGCTTAAACTTAGTGTTCATAATAATTTTAAAAACAACACTAGCTGTCTATTTAATTTTAAAAACAGCAAAAAATATCCACCTCCCTTTCCATTTCTTATAAGGAGTTTTGAAGTTTAAATGTCCTCAGTGTAATAGATATGCTTGCTTTGATCTGCTTAGCTCTTGGAAGTCCCCAAGGCTCCGGGCTGCTCACCCCATGCTGCCCACGGTCCCTATGGACAGCTCTGTCCGCCATTAGGGAATTTTTTCCTGAGAACCCCCTGTACCATTTCATGAACACCCAGGGGTACACGAACCCGTTTGGGAACCACTGGTATAGAGGCAGCAGGTGATCATTGTGAGGTAGTTCAGGCTGAAGTTGCAGAGAGCAGCAGCCTATTCAAGGATCTTTGATGCGGCCTCCCTACCCAGCAATCAAAGCTGAAATCACCTCAGCTGGGGCAGGTGGCAGAGCCTCCAGAGTGGGGCAGGGCCAGAATTCTTGGACTCCACCAACCCAGGACAACGCACTGTGATTGGGGAAGCTGGGGAGGAAGGATGTGGCTAGAACACACCAGCCACTCCCAGCTATAAGAGCGGGGCTGAGATGGGACAATTGTTAAGGCATGGGCACCATGGGCGTGGTGGTGGTGGGGGGTCTTGCCTAATATTGTTAATAGATAATATTAATTGTTATTTGGTTAATATTATGGTTAATTAATTAACGGCTGGCTTTCCCAAGTTCATTTTGTTGTCTCTCTCCTCCCCTCTCCCTAAAGTTTTCTTTGTTTTAAATGCCTGGACTCAGCCTTGTGGGTGGGGAAGTACTGCCTGTCAGCAGTGTCCAGCATGGTAGAGAGAGTTTCCAAGGTTTCTGGATGGAGGCTCAAGCCAGTGTTATCTACATTTTCAGAAAGAACCCCTAGAAACCTGAGCCTGGCCCGTTTGGCTGTCAGCAGCTGGCACAAGGATGTCACTCTCACTCCCTCATACACACACACATTCTCTCTCTCTCTCTCTCTCTCTCTCTCTCTCTCTAAATTCAGATTAAAGTTTGATTTTAAACCCCCCACCAACAGCCACCACATTTGAGCATCTTAAAGTGGATGATTTCCAAAAGCACCTAAGGGTTTTAGGAACATATGTTCCATTGGCTTTCAATGGGATTTATGCTCCTAAATCCATTAGGCACTAGACAGTCTCCCCCTGAATTAATTCTTAAAGTCCCATAATAATGAGGTCCAGAATGGGTGCCCTTTGCTCATGCTGTATAGTACTGGTGCCACCCAGTCCCACTGCACATGTGGGGTACAGCACAACTCGGCATGACTAATGGTATCAGTCTGATGCATGAATTCTAAGGCCACAAAGGAACCCTCGGAGCATCTTGCCTGCCCTCTGTATGACACAGGCCATGGCATTTCACTCAATGCTTCCTGTAGCTAGCCCAGTAATGGCTTTGAACTAGGCAGATCTTCCTGAAAGACCTCCAAACTCGATTGAAAGACTTCCTCCTGCTTTTCATGCCAATGCCCATCCTTTCCTGACCCATTCAACCCCTTTACACCCACCCTTTCTACATTTCCAGCATGGAGTACAGACCTCACCTACCAGGGATGACTGGGGCACCAAGAGGATAGAGCCACCTTGAGCAAGACCAGTTGATGGTGGTTTGGTTGGCAGCAGCACAGATGATGGCTGACTAGTCTTTCCTTTCTGATCATGGCATGAGTGAAATGAGTGTGAAAGTCTTAGCTTGGCCTCCATGAATTTCCCTTCCCTCCCCTCACTGTATTTTCAGAACTTGTCACTCATGCAATGAGTAGAGGAGCAGGGCTTTCATTCACTGCAGCAATGGAGGGAGAACAGCAGCATTCCCGAGAGAGGCAGAGACAGCACGAGGGGCTGCAGTGGCGCCCACAGCTGTATGCCCAGCATGCACCATGGGCAGGGTGCCAACTGGGGGACAGGGCTGCCGGGTCGAGGAGGACGACAAAGGAGTTAGTTTGCCCTGGGCCACCTGTTTGAAAGAGCCCAGGAGTTGCAATGTCACTCAGGTATGGCCCAGTGACCATACCTTAAGGTGGCTCTGGCTGCCCCTCAAACCTGAGTAGCGCTAATGACCCTGTGTGTCAGGTCACATTGCCCAGAGCAGGGAATTAGGCCCAGCACCATGGGACTGGAGACAAACTGCCACTGGTAGGGGAGTGCAGGTGTGCGTCAGATGCTAAATTTCTGCAGTTCTGGGGCTGTGGGGAATGACAAGAAGAGGTTTAGATGCATCACACAAAGAGTTATCACCCACATCCCAAATCACTGCCTAATTTCACATGATGGACAGCTCAGCTCAGGAAGGCCTAGGACTGGAATAACAATGGTGGGAAAGTTTAGGATTGAGGTGTATTGGAGGGGGCCATGGTTAGGGTACCAGGCCTGAAATTACAGTACATTGGCAGAGATGTGACCATATGGCACAGGGAAGAAAGGTCCTGAACAGCAGGGAGAGTGATATCCCAGTATTCCCTTTGCCCACCCTGGGAGGGTGCTATCCCAGAATTCCCTTTGTCTCACACTGGGAAGGTACTACCCCGAAATTCCCCTTGTCCCACACCAGGAGGGTACGATCCCAGAATTCCCCTGGCCCATGCCAGGAGAGTGCTATCCCAGAATTCCCCTTGACCCATGCCAGGAGGGTGCCAGAATTCTCTTTGTCCAGGGAAGTCTTTTATTTATCCAGCCATCCCTGGCAGTTTATTGGAATAGTCATCTGATTAACTCCCGGGTTCTGGTTTTTGACATTGCGGCTCATAATTTATAAGCAGGAGCCGCTTGTGGAAAAAAGGAATATTTCACTCGCAGGCAGCCCTGGGTGACTCTCCTGGATGCCCCGGCTCAATGATTGATGGGCACCATGGTGTGGGCTAGATGGACTGTGTCCAGAGTTCTGCAGAACAGCCTATTCAAGAACACACAGCCCTCTGATACCACCCCAAGCTGCTGACAGATGGAGCATGTCCAGCATATGAAAGATGACCCCTCCAGCCGCTGCGCCTGCTCCTCTGCCTCTTGCTGTTACACTGGGGTGTTGTGGTAGACGGAGTGTGTCCAGTTTGTGAAGGACATCACCTCCTATGCTATGCAGGGTTTTCACTGAAGGGCACTCCCTCTCTTGCTCTCTCCCTGCATCTGTTCCACTCACTCCTGGCCAGATCCTCAGTTGGTGTAAATTACTGTAGCCCCACTGATGTGGGGCTGTGCCTATTTACATCACCTTAGGATCCGACCCTTTTTTCTCTTTAATTCTATTAAAAAAAGATTAATCCAAGTTCCCTCTTTGTGGGAGCGGCTCAGAGTATACTGGCTGCCTCTGCCCAAATGCCCGGTCTGCGATTTCTCAGCGATGAATCACTGATCTGTATCAAGTCAGCAGAGTTCACCCGGGGAACAATAAAGAGCTTCTCTCCTGGCTGTCTGGGACTCTTGAAAGGGCCAGGTGCCCAGGGGCAGAGGCTGGCATGGGGCAGACAAAACAGTAATAACACAGGACCTCAGACACTGCATGAATGCTTAGCCCTTCTGCAGCATTTCAAAGCACTGTGGAAACATGAAGTAATTAAAGAATTACGCTCCCCCCCACAACCTAGCCCGCAGTTCTGACCCACAGTCCCCTGGCTATTCCAGTGCTGGGTCCCCACCCAGCTCTGACAACACATAAGTCCCAACCCCTCCTGCTAATCCTCAGGGAGGCCTGATGCAACACCTTGTTGTGTTCTCCAGAGCACAATCGCTCTTACACACCCTCCACAGCTGGGCAGATCTGATGTCTGGTGCAATGAGGGGGCTGGGCTATACTCCCATCCCCTTCTCCCTACCTCTCTTGAGGGGTGTATTGCACCATTGCAGGCAACCCTGGTATTTGCTTTAATACAAGGGCTGCAATTGTGCTGGGGCCCTACAGTTGTGCTGGGCCTTTGCAGTTGGGCTCAATCTCTATGCAGTCACTCCCTGCAACCAACCCTGCTTCCCCCAGGGCATCTCCACAGTCTGGCCTGTAGCCTGTGAGCTCCATGAAGCAGAGCCCATCCTTTGGCCTTCTACAGTGCTGAGCATACTGACTACATTCAGCGAATAGCTGGCAGGCCAGTGCTGTCTCCCCTATTCCCTTGCCGTTTGGTCACATGTTCCCAACAGAACCACACTCAAAATCAATGCCATGTGTCAGGAAATTATTTGCAGCCTAATAACAATGCACCAATGACAGCCTTATGCTGTTATAACTCAGCCAATGGGAATTTAGCCTGAGTAAAAATTGAGAAAGGATCCCAGGCTTTGGCCCAATAACAACATTTAACCCTGACATAATGTTTTTCATGTGCAATGCAGTCTATATACATTAACTGCTGAACCTCAGGGAAGAGGTAAGCTGATAGCCAGGCAAGTGTTTGGAGGTGGGGAACCTGTTGAGTTGTCTGGACGCCAACTCCTGTGGGCCACGAATGGCTTCTGCAGATGCAGTATGGATGTGATCAGATTGGGATCACGTTGTCCTTTAGATATGTGGCCATCACAACACCCTGACCCAAACACTTGGGTTGCAGTTAACAATAGGAGATGCAATGATTATTGTGAAAACCCTGGCACCCCCTTATTCACCACTGTCATATAATTAAGATATGTTTTGTAGAAAGTATGCCTTGTGAGGTATCATTCTAATAGTCTTGATCTGCTAGACATTAATATCTCATTGGCTTGCATGTGCTGTCATTGTATGTGAAGTTATTAAGTTTGGCTATGTATGTGTTACTAAACCGTGAGGTTGAAAACACCCACAAGCAGCCTTTCAGGTACAACAGTAAAAAGGCCAAACAGTGTTAATGGTTTATTGAGGAAATGCAAACAAGCACAAGGAGGAACTGTGTACAATAGCAACCTCTCAGAGATAGCACTACACAATGGAAACTGTTTGACTCAGGTCACAGCAAAAGAGCTTTCCAGTTCCAGCAAGTGGGAAGAAGATAGAAAAGGGGGAAATAACATCATGATAGTAACTCACTCTCCCTAGAGCAACACATCTGGAAACACCTGAGGAACAAAGACTGAACTGGGGGAAGTGATGGTCCCAGGCCAAAGGGATTTCTAACCTGTGTATGAAAACCTGGGAAGCCCAAGCTGCAAAGCAAATGCAGCTTGGGCCTTAAGAATCTGCCAGTGTGTTTATCACCAGGGTCAGAATTTGCTAATTCATATCCTACCTATGTAGTATGTTAAGATCAGTTTGCGTTTTTGTTTATTTACTAGGTAATCTATTTGGACTGTTTGCTATCACTTGTAATCACTTATAATCTATCCTTTTGTAGTTAATAAACTTATTTTATGTTTTACTCCAAACCAGTGTGCATTTGACTAAGGTGTCTGGGGAAAATCTCATCTTGGTTACCACAACTGTGCATGGTCCTCTTCACACTGAGGGAGAGGCAGACCAGGTATTAAACCCATATACTGGCCAGATTTGATCAGAGCGGGATGTTACTGTTCTGGGGTCCTAGGCTGGGATGCTGGTGGTTAGAGAGCCTGCATGTAACTACAGCTAGGTGTGTCCCTAACTGTATGAATGCAGGCTGGAGGGCTTTGCAGCTTGTCACAGCAGCACAGTGCGAGAAGGAGCCAAGGCTGGTGGGTCAGAGGGCTCAGTGGTACCCCATTTCCAGGTGGTACCCCGGGAGGAACCCGTCACAATTATAACTGGCGGGACTGCAGGATGGAAATGAATTGAAGAGGCGTGGCTGTGGAAAGAGTGGGATGAGTGCGGGGGGGAAGGTGATGATTGTCTGTCTTAGTCTGGATTGTCACAATCCCATCAACCACCATGAGCTTTTCAGAGGGCATCAGTGGAAGGGAAGAAGAGAAGTGGTGTGAATGAGGAAGTGAAGGAGAAGAGGTCAGAACAAGACCACTCCTGGGACAGGCTACCAACTAGTTCAGCTCCATGATCCAAACATTCTCACTGCAGCCTTACTCCCTGCCCTTCAAAACCACAGGAGAGCATCTGCTCGCAATGCCCCAAACTCACCTGTTCCTAACTGCAGCGGTATCAAGAGCTCCCAAGTTCTGCAACTCCCTCAAGTTGAATGAACTTGGGATTTCCAAGGATCAAAACTCCAAGCAAATTGTCCTTAGAAAAGCTCAGAGCACCAGGACTTTTCCAGAAAGCTCAGCAGGGTCCTATTCTGAACCAAGACTTGCCAAAATCTTAATCTGACCAGCAGGGGATGCCCCAGGCAGTATCTCTGAAGGGGAGCCAATCATGAGGCTGAGGAGGGAGAAGGACAGGGGAGGGGAGAATGTGGTGGTGGATGGAATTTTGAAGTTTGACATGTTGACATTTCCCAAGTAGCAGCCAGTCTCCCAACATCTGGCTGGTTATATTGCGTCTTGCCTAAGAGCAACTCCAGATGTTCCAGAGACCTTTTTTCATTATTTTGTTTCTTTCTTTCATTCTTCCCCCCCCACCTCCCCGCCACTATTGACTCACTAAATCAAGGGAGACAGGCTTTTAACTTCCTCGAAAGAAATAAACAACTCAATGGCGAGATGAAACGAATTCTCTGGAACTGAATGAGCAGATGTGTGTTGTGGGAGAGGGGAGGGGGAATGAGGTGTGAGACACTCACCCACCCACCCACCGACACAGAAAGACACCTCTTAACTGTGTGAGCTGCCCAAGGTAAATCAGAAACATGGTACAAGGACTGAACCCTTGGCAAGCCTATATGACCAAGAGAAACAGTGAGGGCAAAGTTAGGAGAGTTTGGGATTTGGAGGAAGAGGGAAAGTGACCAATACATGTCTTCCTGGGTCCACTGGTAGTCCCCTCTCCAATGTAATTGTGTCCAGTTCTTATCTACTAGAGGTGGCTCAGAGCTGAGGTCAAAGGAAGGATGAGTTAGGTGTATGGAAAATGCTTATCTGAATAGATAATTTATCACTGATGGGGAGGGGGCGGTGATCAGCCAAACAGCAAGAGGCATGGAAAAAGTGAAAGGGGGTACAGGAAGTGGGGAGGCAGAGAAATGGACAGAAAGAAAGATGAGCGAGAGAAGGGGATAGTGAGGATGTGACAGAAAGATCCAGGGATACAGAGAATTTTAATACCAGAGGGATAGCCATGTTAGTCTGTATCCACAAAAACAATGAGGAGTCCGGTGGCACCTTAAGGACTAACAGATTCATTTGGGCATAAGCTTTCATGGGTAAAAAACCCCACTGAAGCATCTGAAGAAGTGGGGTTTTTTACCCACGAAAGCTTATGCCCAAATAAATCTGTTAGTCTTTAAGGTGCCACTGGACTCCTCATTGTTTATTAGAGAATTCTAGAAATGAGGCAATTTTGTGATGTTCCCTGACTCCTCCTGGCTTGCTGAAGATATCCTAGAATTCACTGTTTGGTGTCATCACAGAGGCACAAATTTCCATCATGCACAAAGTGGTATATGACATGACACAAAACTTCAGGTGTCTGCGATGTCCCAGAGTGGTGCATTCTGGCATATTTTCAGGAGAAGACCTGTTAACTCATCTGATCTTTCTCCATAGTCAATGCAGGATTGTTCCCTACTACATTCTTGAGTGCTTGATCTGGTCTAATTTTAAGTGTCCCAAGCAATGGAGCTCCCCATCATTTCCCCGTGTAGACTATTCCACAGTCTAACAGGTATAATCATTAGGAAAATACATCAGGCTTAAATTTCCTCTTCATTCAGTTTCATCCTAGTTACACCCTCTCCATGCTCAGTGTTTATACTCTGCATGTACCAGTAGATAGCTAGCATGTTCCCTTTCTTCATCATTTGGCCCAAGCACTATTGGAACATGGAGTTTACAGTAGCTCTGTACTTATTTTGTTAGCACTTGCAGAGCTCTTCTCAGCCCATTCCTGCTTTATTTAAAATCTGATGTGCCAGATGCATCCTGATGTGAAGGTCCCAATGTACTGGCATGTTGAATGAAGGCTCCTACACCTTGTGACAGATGCACAAAATGCTAAAAGGGGGCTTGAGTCTGTTGACATCCTACTAAACTGGATTAATTGTGAAGAACTAGATTCTGCCACCCTTACTTATTTTGTGCAGGACCTGTGTGAACCAATGGAACGACTCTCAGAGTAAGGAACTATTCAAAGTGTGTTAGGGTAGGAGAATCCAGCTCTAAGTTACTTGCCCTAAATCAGTGGCCTACCAGGCCTTCTGGAGCAATTCACCAAACAACTCCAGGAAGTGCTCAGAGAACTAGATAAATTCATTGAGTTTAAGTCCATTAATGGCTATTAGCCAGGATGGGTAAGGAATGGTGTCCCTAGCTTCTGTTTGTCAGAGGGTGGAAATGGATGGCAGGAGAGAGATCATTTGATCATTACCTGTTAGGTTCACTCCCTCTGGACCACCTGGTGTTGACCACTGTGGGTAGACAGGATACTGGGCTGGATGGACCTTTGGTCTGACCCAGTATGGCCATACTTATGTTCTTATGAATGCTGAGAACCTGGGCGAACTATCACCTGTGCAAGATGGCCTCCCAAGAGACTTACACCTACTAGAAACATGCTGCAATCCTTCAGCTGTACAGGCCAATCTGGAAAAGACCAGGGCCCACATTTTCAAGTGAAAAGAATGAGGAGTACTTGTGGTACCTTAGAGACTAACAAATTTATTTGGGCATAAGCTTTCATGGGCTAAAGTCCACTTCATCAGATGCACGCAATGGAAAATACAGTAGGAAGATACATATGTACAGAGAACATGAAAAAATGGGTGTTGCCATACAAACTCTAACAAGACTAATAAATTGAGGTGGGCTATTATCAGCAGGAGAAAAAAAACTTTTGTAGTGATAATCAGGAGGACCCATTTCAAACAGTTGACAAGAAGGTGTGAGTAACAGTAGGGGGAAAATTAGCATGGGGAAATAGTTTTTATTTTGTGTAATGACCCATTCACTCCCAGTCTTTATTCAAGCCTAATTTAATAAAGACTGGGACCTGAATCAGAGCTGTGCTGGGGAAGTGCACGAGGAGTTGGGGAGCTCTAGCCTGGCAACTCCCCAGACTGAGGCCTTGATAAAGGCCTATGTGGGTACTAGGCATGGAGCAATCAAGGAATCAATTTTGAAGCACTTCAAGGAGAGGAAAGTGATCACGAACAGTCAGCATGGATTCACCAAGGGCAAGTCATGCCTGACCAACCTGATTGCCTTCTATGACGAGATAACTGGCTCTGTGGATGAGGGGAAAGCAGTGGACGTGTTATTCCTTGACTTTAGCAAAACTTTTGATACGGACTCCCACAGTATTCTTGCCAGCAAGTGAAAGAAGTATGGGCTGGATGAATGGACTGTAAGGTGGATAGAAAGCTGGCTAGATCATCGGGCTCAACGGGTAGTGATCAATGGCTCCATGTCTAGTTGGCAGCCGGTATCAAGTGGAGTGCCCCAAGGGTCGGTCCTGGGGCCGGTTTTGTTCAATATCTTCATTAATGATCTGGAGGATGGTGTGGGTTGCACCCTCAGCAAGTTTGCAGATGACACTAAACTGGGAGAAGTGGTAGATATGCAGGAGGGTGGGGATAGGATACAGAGCGACCTAGACAAATTAGAGGATTGGGCCAAAAAAAATCTGATGAGGTTCAACAAGGACAAGTGCAGATTCCTGCACTTAGGACGGAAGAATCCCATGCCCTGCTACAGACTAGGGACCAAGTGGCTAGGGAGCAGTTCTGCAGAAAAGCACCTAGGGGTTACAGTGGATGAGAAGCTGGATATGAGTCAACAGTGTGCCCTTGTTGCCAAAAAGGCTAACGGCATTTTGGGCTGTATAAGTAGGAGCACTACCAGCAGATCGAGGGACGTGATCATTCCCCTCTATTCAGCATTGATGAGGCCTCATCTGGAGTACTGTGTCCAGTTTTGGGCCCCACACTAAAAGAAGGATGTGAAAAAATTGGAAAGAGTCCAGCAGAGGGCAACAAAAATGATTAGGGGGCTGGAGCACATGACTTATGAGGAGAGGCTGAGGGAACTGGGATTATTTAGTCTGCGGAAGAGAAGAATGAGGGAGGATTTGATAGCTGCTTTCAACTACCTGAAAGGGGGTTCCAAAGAGGATGGATCTAGACTGTTCTCAGTGGTAGCAGATGACAGAACGAGGAGTAATGGTCTCAAGTTGCAGTGGGGGAGGTTTAGGTTGGATATTAGGAAAAACTTTTTCACTAGGCGGGTGGTGAAGCACTGGAATGGGTAACCTAGGGAGGTTGTGGAATCTCCTTCCTTTGAGGTTTTTAAGGTCGGGCTTGACAAAGCCCTGGCTGAGATGGTTTAGTTGGTCCTACTTTGAGCAGGGGATTGGACTAGATGACCTCCTGAGCTCCCTTCTAATCCTGATATCCTATGATGCTATGATTCAGAGAGCTTCAGACTGGTTATAAAAGCATCCTGGGAGAAAGATGTGAGGGCCTTCTGTGCTATAACAAAACCACAAATACAGTTCACCAATAAAATACTGCTAAAATAATTCAGCAGAATAATTTAACCCCTTCCATTTATGGGAGCGAAGTCTGGGGTACTACTGTAACAGCCCACTCTGCCAAATCGGGCCAAACCCAACAGAAGCCCAGCTCGTACCATTCTGTAAGAAATACTTCATGCAACTGGAACCCCAGCAACAACAGTTCCTCTTCCAAATCAACATAGATTGAAGAGCTTCTGGTGCCAGCTCCACCAAGTCAGGGGACCAGAGAGAGCCAGAACTTGAGATGGTTGGAACGGTCTTCCATTGGAAAATGCTGATTTGTCTATATGGAACCAGCTTGCCCATTCAGATCCAGCTCACTGCCTGGCGCCTCAGCAGTCCACCTACTGGATTGCCTTCGCAGTGGTGAATAATGACAAGAATGGGTCACTGACTGAGAGCAATCTGGATCACTTGGTAAGCTGGGCACAAGCAAACAAGATATGTTTTAATATGGCTCAATGTGAATGTGTTCATCTAGGAGCAAAGAATGTAGGCCATGCTTACAGGATAGGGGACTCTATTCTGGGAAACAGTGACTATGAAAAAAGATTTGGGGCTTGGGGTGGACAATCAGCTGAACATGAACTCCCACTGCGACACTGTGGCCAAAAGAGCTAATGTGGTCCTGGAATGCATAAACGCAAGAATCTTGAGTAGGAGCAGAGAGGTTATTTTACCTCTGTATTTGGCGCTGTTGCAATCACTGCTGGAATCCTGGGTTCATTTCTGGGGTCCACAATTAAAGAAGGAGGTTGATAAATTGGAGAGGGTTCAGCGAAGTACCATGAGAATGAGTCAAGGATTAGAAAACCTGCCTTCTAGTGAGAGACTCAAGGAGCTCAGTCTATTTATCATAACAAAGAGAAGGTGAAGGGGTGACTGGATCACAGTTTATAGGTACCTACGTGGGGAACAAACATTTGCTAATGTGCTAGTCAATCCAGTGGACAAAGGTGTAACAAGATCCAGCTGGAAGCTGAAGCTTGACAAATTCAGCCTGGAAATAAGGCGTACATTTTTAATGATGAGGATAACTAGCCTTTGGGGCAACTGACCAAGGTTGATGGTGCAATCTCCATCACTGGCAATTTTAAATCAAGATGGATGTTTTGCTAAAAGCTCTGCTCTAGGACTTGTTTTGGGGAAGTCCGGTGGTCTCTGTTATACAGGCGGTCAGACTGGATGATCACAGTAGCCACTTCTGGCCTTGGAATCGATGCATGCAGCTCCAGACACAGGAGGGTTTAAGAAAGAAGATAGAGAAGAGAGCATGGGAGAAGGGCAATCAGAGAGCAAACAGACGAGTGTTACTGTGACCTTGCACTCCAAATGTTTATGAAAATATGTTTATAAGCGTAAATATTATGTAACTGGAGTATATTTTATGAAAAAGTTCTCTTGTAAGGTATCATTACAAAGTGTATAATCTACTGAGTGTGTTCATCCTATTTGTATGAATGTAGCATTCTTGTATCTGAAATTAGGAATATGAAATATAATTATGAGGTCCTGTTGTAGTTATTCAAAGTGTGGGCCATTAATGGTGGTTTGGAATCTTGATGGCTCCCATTAACTAGGACAATTGGTTGTAGATGGCTGTTTACTTGTAAGCCTTCCTGCGTTCATGTGTGCCAGCGAGTGGGTACTGAAGTCTTACAGTGACATATGATCATGTCACCTGAACTGGAATCCATCTTAAACCTGGTACTTTTCCATTTAGAAGGAGGGGTAGGGATTCCTGCCTTGTGCCAAAGCTATAAAATGGGGTGGAACAGAACAAAGGGGGCTGCAGTCATGAATCATAGAATCATAGAATATCAGGGTTGGAAGGGGCCTCAGGAGGTCATCTAGTGCAACCCCCTGCTCAAAGCAGGACCAATCCCCAACTAAATCATCCCAGCCAGGACTTTGTCAAGCCTGACCTTAAAAACTTCTAAGGAAGGAGATTCCACCACCTCCCTAGGTAACACAGTCCAGTGTTTCACCACCCTCCTAGTGAAAAAGTTTTTCCTAATATCCAACCTAAACCTCCCCCACTGCAACTGGAGACCATTTCTCCTTGTTCTGTCATCAGCTACCACTGAGAACAGTCTAGATCCATCCTCTTTGGAACCCCCTTTCAGGTAGTTGAAAGCAGCTATCAAATCCCCCCTCATTCTTCTCTTCCACAAACTAAACAATCCCAGTTCCCTCAGCCTCTCCTCATAAGTCATGTGCTCCAGTCCCCTAATCATTTTTGTTGCCCTCTGCTGGACTCTTTCCAACTTTTCCACATTCTTCTTGTAGTGTGGGGCCCAAAACTGGACACAGTACTCCAGATGAGGCCTCACCAATGTCGAATAGAGGGGAACGATCACGCCCCTCAATCTGCTGGCAATGCCCCTACTTAGACAGCCCAAAATGCCATTGGCCTTCTTGGCAACAAGGGCACACTGTTGACTCATATCCAGCTTCTCGTCCACTGTAACCCCTAGGTCCTTTTCTGCAGAACTGCTGCCTAGCCACTTGGTCCCTAGTCTGTAGCAGGGCATGGGATTCTTCCGTCCTAAGTGCAGGACTCTGCACTTGTCCTTGTTGAACCTCATCAGATTTCTTTTGGCCCAATCCTCTGATTTGTCTAGGGCCCTCTGTCCTATCCCTACCCTCCAGTGTATCTACCTAGTTACCACCTTAGCTGAAACAAGGTCTGTACCAGGGAAAAGGGTTGGGCCCAAACTAGGAAGGAGTTTAGTCTGTTAAAGAAGCTTATTGGAATGTCTCTGAGGGTGAGATTTACCTGTATTCAGTTTCTTAAATGTATTAGGCTTAGACTTGCGTGTTTTGTTTTATTTTGCTTGGTAACTTACTTTATTACTTGAAACCACTTAAATCCTACTTTTTATATGGATTTATTTGGGGTTTGGATCCCACTAGGAGCTAGGTGTCTGGGTGCTGGAGACAGAAATACCCGCTGAGTGGTTTTCAGTTAAAGCCTGCAGCTTTGGGGGCGTAGACCAGACCCTGGGTCCGTGTTTGTAGTAGACTAGCGTGTCTGGCTCAACAAGGCAGGGTTCTGGAGGCCCAAGCTGGCAGGGAAAACGGTCTCAGAGGTAGTTTCAGCACCTCAGGTGACAGTCCCAAGGGGGTCTCTGTGACTGAACCCGTCACAGGTACAAAGGAGATGGCTCTCTCTGGGAAGGGAGTGGATCAGGGTGGTGGGGCTAGTGTCAGCAAAACGACTGACATGAATGTAAATGAAAGCCGCACGTTGCTACATCGCAACATGAGCGATTTCTTCTGACACTCGTGGTTGTTACAGTGTCACTGATAATGTTGGTGCAAATCCACCATATTAACCATGATACACAGCACACATTGTCCTAAACAAGAGTAACCAGGCCAGGTCTTTACAGTGAAGCAGTACAAACATATAGGGCCTGATTCTACCCCCATTCCCGTTGATTTTACTTTAGTCAGATGGACCACAATGAAGATACTCCTGATTTACTCTGGTTTAACAGAGCAGAATTCTGTTCTTACCCTGTATACTTTTGATGACTTGAGTGTGGGGCTAGCCATCCACCAATATGCCCTCATCAACCGGTAGCTCATGAATGCCCAGTTCCCTACATCTCATGGTCTGGCCCAACTCAGTTGTGTTGCATTTCACTGGGCTAGGTGCCTGCGAATCCAGGGACAGACACTGGAGTTGCTGGTACCTGTTGCTCCAGCCACCTAACACATCTGCAAAATGTGTGTGGCAAGCTAGTGGCCAGTCTGCTGCAGCATAACAGCCTTTTGGCCCAGTGCCCCCGATGTCCGCTGAGGATAGGACAAGAAGCAGTGGGCTTAAATTGCAGCAAGGGTTGTTTAGGTTGGACATTGGGAAAAACATCCTAACTGTCAGGGTAGTTAAGCACTGGAACAAATTACCCAGGGAGGTTGTGGAATCTCCTTTACTGGCGGTTTTTAAGAACAGGTTAGGCAAACACCTGTCAGGGATGGTCTAGGTAATACTTAGTCCTGCCTCAGTGCAGGGGACTGGATTAGATGACCTCCCCAGCTCACTTCCAGCCCAGCATTTCTATGATTCTGTGAGTGCAAAGGGCAGCAGGGAGTTATCCAGCAGAGGCACACACCGTGCTGATGACACAATAACAGAGTTCCCAGTGAGCATTTGCTCACTGAGCCAGGAGGAGTTTTGCTTTAGCATGCAACCATTGCAAACTCTTTCCAGCCGGCAGAACTTCCCTTCCTTTCCCTGATCTGACACTCCCACTGCTGCCCCGGTGGTGCTCGCTGTGTGTCGTGCCATTGGGACACGATCAGGCTCCTGTTACCTTCCTTCCTGGCAGCGGGCTCTGGGTGGAAAGATTTTCTTTCCTCCCTCTTGTTTGCTTGTGGTAGGTAGCAAGAAGGGCAGGAAACACAGAAAGCATTATTCACAGCCCAGGGACAGCTGAGGAACCCAGGGCATGTTTCTGGAAGAGGCTTAGAAATTCCGCCGTCCCTGGCTAAGGCCTGTATTTCTAAAAGCCGCATCAGCTATGCTGGTGCAAGAAATAGCATGGGCTCAGCCTGTGGACATTTCTCCTCTCTATTCAGGGTGCCCTGCGCTCGCTGTGGGAAGTGCACAGCTTCGGTCCTGGCCTGTCCCAGCAAGAGGGGCTGGCTGGTGGGGGGAAAAGCTCACAGATACGCTTGTTTTACACTCTGCCAGTAGGAGGCACTCTAGAGGATCTCAATAGAAGCTGGGTTCCAGCTAGAGCAGGGTGGGCAAACTTTTTGGGCCACATCGGGGTTCCGAAACTGTATGGAGGGCGGGGTAGGGAAGTCTGTGCCTCCCCAAGCAGCCTGCCCCCCCCATCCGCCCCCTCCCACTTCCTGCCCCCGAACTCCCAACCCATCCAACCCCCCTGCTCCTTGTCCCCTGACCGCCCCCTCCTGGGACCCCCTGCCCCAACCACCCCCCCCGGGATCCCACCCCCTATCCAACCTCCCCTGCTTCCTGTCCCCTGACCCCTATCCACCCCCCACCCCCTGACAGGCCCCCCAGGATTCCCACGCCTATCCAACCACCCCCTGCTCCCTGTCCCCTGACTGCCCCCCGGAACCTCCTGCCCCTTATCCAACCCCCCTGCTCCTCACCCCTTTACCATGCCACTCAGAGCACCAGGACTGGCAGCCATAATTAGTACACCATAAGTAGCACATTCCTACGGGGAGTAATTTAGTACACTAAACCTGCGGCTCTTGCAGCCACGCAGCCCAGCAGGCACTCACAGCCCTGCCGCCCAGAGTGCTGGTGGCACGGCAAGCTGAGCCTGCACGGGAGGGGCCGGGAGCTCAAGGACCGGGCAGGATGGTCCCGCAGGCCGGATGTGGCCCGTGGGCTGCAGTTTGCCCACCTCTGAGCTAGAGTACAGGAACTCCTCAGTTAAAGTTGTCCCGGTTAATGTTGTTACGTTGCTGATCAATTAGGCAACATGCTAGTTTAAAGTTGTGCAATGCTCCCTTCTAACGTCGTTTGGCAGCTGCCAGCTTTGTCCACTGCTTGCAGGAAGAGCAGCCCGTTGCAGCGAGCTGGTGGGTGGTTGGAACCAGGGTGGACCGGCAGCCCCACTATCTGCTCCCCGCTCCCCTACGTTCCCTGTGCAGCAGCTGCTCAGCAGGCTGCAGTTCAGCTGTCTCTCCCGCCACTGCCATGTGCTGCTCCTGCCCTCTGCCTTGGAGCTGCCCCCAGAGACTCCTGCTTGCTTTGTGGGGGGGAGAGGAAGAAGAGGGGGGATAATGTCAGGGTGACCTCCCCCCCGCTCCTGCACCCCACTTACCCCATCTTCCATAGAGCAGGGGGACACATGGAGGGAGGGAGCTGCTGCCTGAGGCAGCAGCTGCAGCTTTGGTCAGGTCTCAGCTTGCTGATCTAATTAACAAGGCAGTGTACTTCTGACCCCACTCTTCATACTTAAAGGGGAAATGCGAATCTCTATCTCTCAGACACACACAGGGTGTGTGTCTCTGTCTCTGTCTGCCCTCCCTCCTTTCCTGCTGCCTTGTAGAGTGTGAGAGTTAACCTTTGAGGGCTCAGCCAAGTGCTAGTTCATCATTTAGCAGTAAGGCATTCCCTGGGAAATATCCCACCCTCTGACTCCACCACCTTAACCAAGCTTCACAATCATCATCACAGTGTACCAGTATTAAATTGTTTGTTTAAAATTTATACTGTGTGTGTGTGTGTGTGTGTATATATATATATATATAATCTTTTGTCTGGTGAAAAAAATTTCCTTGGAACCTAACCCCTTCATTTACATTAAGTCTTATGGGGAAATTGGATTCGCTTAACATCGTTTCACTTAAAGTTGCATTTTTCAGGAACATAACTACAACATTAAGTGAGGAGTTCCTGTGTAGTGATTTAGTGCTGGAAGTTGGAATAGATACCAGCAAGCCTGGCTCCTAGATTGTCTCTATCCACTGGACCACACCAGGAAGCCTGACTCCCTCCCTCTGAGCACCAGACCAGACTATCTCTGTTAACATCCGCCATCCTCCTCCATCAGCCAATAGGAGCTTCGGTGTCTGAGGCTGGATAGCTCTTTTGCAGAAAGACTTCCCCATGGGACCCCTACTGCAGAAAGCATCATCCCCAGCCCTGGAGCGAGGCAGCAGATGCAGAGTGGCTCTAGCCAGCCCCTATTTGTGTTGGGGATTTAATCCTTGCTGAAATTATTGCACTGTAGACAATATGAAGTGATGCAGCTTTGGGGTCAGCTATTTAACGCTTAGCTGACATAGCAGGAAGGCTTGTGGATAAGGCAATGGCCTGTGAATCAAGAGCCGTGCATTCATGTCTCCCACAGCCTCCCTGTATGACCTTGAGCAAGTGATGTAGGCTGAGATCCTCAAAGGTGTTTAGGCTCATATTCTCCATTGAAATCATTGCCCTGGAGGGGCTGGGCCCTAGACCAGGATTTTCAAAAGTGACTAGTAATTTTGAGTGGCTCCATTTTCTGGTGTTCATCTTCAGGCACAGTGCAGTGCTCAGCATCCAGGTCTGCAGCTGGGCCCCCAGAATCACTATTCCCTCGGAACATTGCGGCCTCCCTCTGTGCTGGAGGAGATTCGAATGCTTGTGCCCCAGATAGCAGCTATTTCCTGTCTGCCTTCAGCAGCAGAACGCAGTGAGCTGGGCCAGAACAAACCTGCACCAGGGCTAGAACTGCTGGCTTTGCAAGGAATGTCCCTAATAATGGGACAGGGCCCTGGATTTCTGCTTCTGTCTTCTCCTGGACCCATTAACCAATGCCACAGGGTGGGGAGAGGACTGCGGAGGGCGGGGGGGGAGGGTGGTTTCCAAAGTGGTTAATTGTACATGCCCTTGTAACTGAGCTGGGTGCTGGGCCAGCAGAGAAATAGAGCTTGGGCCCGTAAGGCGCATAACCTGGGTGGGTGGAGCTCGGCTCTTTGTCTCCCTCTAATGGCTGGACCACATCCAGCAGTCGATGGCTCCACTGCTGCTAAGAGCAGTGGGACTTGCTTCTTTAGCTCATGGATTGAGAGTATGAGGCTCCAGGTTCAGCGCCCACAGGTGATCTGTCCACAGACATCATAACACCGGCCCGTGTGAGCTGGCTGCATTAGGAGCGGCGAGGAAAGTTCGGCATCCTTCAAGGAGCTACCTGGGAAGTACATTTGCAATAGGGACCAGAATGAATAAAGGGAGCCATTCGCTTTTCTCTCCCCTCCTACGGTGTTCTGCCCCTCCTGGGTAACCTGTGGGGGTGGGGGCTGGGAGCAGCTGCCCCCACCCACACTGATGAGCAGGTGCAGACGAGATCCGACTTGCCTGGCTGCCCCCAACTCCTTGCTGTGCTGTGTAACATGCCAGTCAGTCCTTACAGTGTCACTCTCCTCTCCTTGCAGGGAATGAGTGAGAGATGTTGTTTGTGTTACTGCTGGGCAAGAGCTGGGGCTTTGCTCCTGATGGGGTGGACGGTGCCAGAACTGGCCACTTTTGAGCGTTGCTCACTTGGGCTGTCAGCGGGCGGGGTGGGGGGTGGAGAGGCAGGAGGATGGGGGTGGCTGCAGCTGGCCCTTTTCTGCCTTGAAGTGCCCCTCATCTGAGCTTGTGAGGCACCATTAGTAATGCAAACACTAAGCACCATGGGGCTGCTGTGGCCTAGTGGGAAGAACACAGCACTGGGAGGGGCTGGTCTCTGCTCCTTACTCTGCCACTGATCTGTGGGCATGTCTCTTAGGCCTAGCCTGTACTGTGTCAGCCAAGTGGGGGTTTGCTTGGCTCTGAGTCTGTTGTGATTTCTTCCCTCCCCTCTGCAAGCAAATGGCCAGGGATGGGTGGTAAGAGAGTGGAGCCTTCCTCTTCCCGCCAGCTGGAGGTGCTGGCCTGGCACCGGAGGGAGGGAAGTGGCACCGCTCCAAGTGCTGCAAACCCTCCAAGGTATGGTGGCCCCCTGTGCCAGGTGAAGTGCTGGAGCATGGCTCTGTTTTGGTTGGGCCCCTGTGACAGGGTATCCACCCCACCCAGGACTGGAAGGGTTTAAGGGGCCAGGTAGGCCTATTAACTCCACAAGCTGCACCTGGGGGGAGAGCCAGGGAGCAGGGAATTGCTGGCAAGCAGGCTCAGCTGCTATAAAGCCAGGAAGCTGGCACCAGATGTAGGCAGCAGTTACTCCCTGGGAAGAAGGAGGAGGGTTTGGAGCTGTTACTCCCAGGATAAGGAGGGGAACCAGGAGTGGTAGGAAGCAGTCCAGGAAAGGAGCAGTGAGGGATGGGGGAGGAAGCCCAGAACTGCTGGGTGGAGGATTCTGGGACTGGACCCAGAGTATAGGGTGGGCCAGTGCAAGCATATTATGCGCCGTAGGTGAAACTTCCACCTTGCGCCCCGCCGTCCTCCGCCCCTCCCCCTGGAACATCGCTTATTATAAACTTTCAAAAATGAATACTGCATAATGTGGCATTGTTCATTAGAATTAATACATGTTCGGCTTGAAAATTTATTAATTTAATTATTTAGTCTACATATTTAATCAAAATAAATGGCCTTGGGTCTCCTGCATGTGGTTAGAGTCCCTCCTGCATCCCCCCGCCATGGATGTGGAAAGGCTGTTTTGGGGATCAGAGCACAGAGCTGGGAGTCGGGATCTGGCTTCTATTCTCCACCCTGGCACCAACTCGCGGGATGACTTCAGGCAAGTTACTTCCCCGTTCTGGGCTTCAGCTCCCCCCAGCGCTAAGTTGTGAAACGGTTCCTTGCTCCTGGGCTGGAAAGTGCAATGCAGGCAGGAGGGGTGTCTGAAGGCCTGTCTTCCCCACAGGTGTGAGGCAAGGACAGAGTTCCAGCCTCCGTCATGGCCGTCCTGGTTGCTTTACTCTGCCCCCCGCCAATCGCTGCTGAAGCCCCTTACTCAGCGTCTGGCCCAGGACAGAGGTGTCAGTGTCACTCTGGGCCTGATTTTCAGAGATGCTGAGCACTTCAGGTCTTACTCAGGCAAAACTCCCGCAGATTGCAAGGAACCCAGCGAGCTAATCTCCAGTCCCATCACAGCAAACGCTGTTTGCCTTTGGGCTATCGTGAGGCTGCCGTGCAATCCTATTCGCTCCTCCAGCCCCTTTGTAGGGGGGGGAGAGGGGGGCGGGGGCAGGAAGAGATGGTGGCAGGGGTTTAATGGACAAATGTAAGCAACTGGTGATGATGCATCGTGCCCTGGTCTGGTTGCCTTCTCTAAGGGAAGTAAGAGCCTAAAGGACTTCACTGGGAAACTGTTGCAAAGAAGTTGGCACCCAGCTCCCCAAGCCTGGTGTACAGCATGAGCACAGGGGGAGGGAGGGCACCGAACCAAGCGGTTCTCCCACATGTGACTGTTCTCAAAGCTGCATGTGTGCTTGGGGCATTTCCCCATGACCACTTGCAGGGCTCTAGCCTGTGGGACAGCTGAGCACACCACACTGCTCCTGCAAAGCCCCCTCGTGCCGATCCAGGCTGCACCCCAGCCACCAGTCCCTGAAGAGAAGCGGGTGCTCGTTACCTTTGGCGTCTGCCCTTCGGGTCCTGCCACCTCCAGTCTCCTCCTCACCCCCAAGAAGACGAGGAGAGCAGTGATTCACAGGATACCCAAGAGAGACAAAGCCAGCCGGCGACTCGGCCATCTCATCGCTCAAAAGTCCCCCCTGACGGCAAGGCGCGGGGCAGAGGGGCTGGCTCCCCCATGGCACTACCAGCAGGCTGCTTCCCCTGCACAGGGCATGGCTGGAGCGGGGGCTACTCCGAGCCTGGGTGGAGACAGAGAGCAGTGAGTCCCGGGCTGGGCGCTGTGCGGGGCGAGAGAGCAGGAACCACCGGGGGTGGAGAGGGCTGGAGAGCAGGGAGGGAGAGGCTGGCTCAAAGCAGGAGCTGCAGCGCCAGATGGTGTCAGGCTCTCCGGGAGGCAGGAAGGTGTCGTTGTGTGTCTAGCTGTGTCACCCTGGCTGGCAGCCCCCAGGGAGCAGGGGGAGGCACTGTCGGCTGCACTGTTTCCCCTGCCACTGCCAGCCAAGGCATCCCCCCACCGGGAGCAATAGTGTAAAAAAAAATTGGGGGGCATTGCTTTTTGGCGTCCCCAAATCTTGGCGCCCTAGGCAGCCGCCTAGTTCGCCTAGTGGTTCCACCGGCCCTGCGGGCCTGGTTCTCCTACCAGCCACTGAAGGAGGGGCACCTGAGGCAGTGAATGGGAAGACTGCCTAGGGCTCTTGGAGGAAAGACTTTGATATACCCCGGAAGGGGGAAAACTGAGTGACCTGTTGGAGGACTGAGACGTGAAGAGGACGCTGCGTTTCCTGGGACGAGAGAGGAGCTGCAGACCTGAGACAGATGGTGCGATGGTGTGCGACTGCAGGAAGGGGTGTTGAGCTCGAGAGCTAATCCCCAGAGTGACCAGGAGGAGGTGCCAGACAAGCGGTTAGTGGTGTGCCCTGTCCCAGCCTCCCACAATGGTGTAGGCCTTGGTGCGACTGCACCACCCGCACATGGTGGCTGCATCACTGCACCATTAAACTGGGGGTAACCAGGCAGCTCTGAGATCTGGCAGTGAAAGTGTGTGCACTGAATTATTTAGTAGCCTGTTGGTTCTATGCTCTGTCTATACAGCTGAAGTGGAGGCAATGTAAATTTCATCTCTCCTGAGAGGCCCTTTAATACTTGGACGGAAAATACGCATTTTCATACGATTATATTTCACAGAAGCCATTCATCTATTTAAAATGTAGGAGACAAGGTACAAAAGACATTTAGAATTGTAGAACCAGCCAAATCTTCATGAGATTTGAGATATATGGTATGTGATCCAGCCCCAGTTTAAATCTGCTCCACTATTGTAAATTCCAATTACATCATGCCACCTATTTTAAATACCATGAAAACTGGCTCATTCCTCAAGTATGTTTTATATATTGCCACATCCATTTGAAATAGATGGGCAGTGCATTTTATGGCACATGTGAAAATCTCTCTCTATTTTTTTCCATCTGGGGTGTTATAGGATCTTTCAGAATATTCATAATGGGGCTCAGAGGACATGTTCGACTTGAAGGCAATAGCAGAGATTTATGGCTGGTGCAGAGGATGCCAGTGAAAAGTCTGAAAGAACCCTCAGAAGACAAAGACCTGTGATTTCATCTTACACTCCCTGCAAGTTAATTTTGTGAAACAGACAAGACTGGAAGTTTCCTAGTGTAAGCTGGGTAGGCTATTGGAAAGAGCTTTCTCTTAAAGGCGGTGGACTTTTCCACCGGAACAAAGGAAAGATTGCTATACAAAGCAGCAAACAAGCCAGCGTCTGCATTCCCTTTGCCATCATTTCAGATGTTTTGATGTCTGAACTGCACCAACATCCACCAGGGATTGGTGGAACTGAACCCTAGATGTTCATCACCAAGAGCCCAGAGCCTTGCTGTGGGAGCTAATGGGACCACTCTGCTGATGGCTCACTTAGCCCCAGTGTGCATGATGCAGCAGCATGGGCTGTTGGTTAGAAAAGTTGTGCTCTTACACGTTCAGCATTTTCACATCCATGTAGGATGTAAGGAGAGAAGGAGGCTGTGACAGAGTGGACTTTGGGTCCTGTTGTGTGTGCTAAAAATCCCATTAAAGTCAGCAGCAGTTTTGGTGAGACGTGACACCTGAGTCGAGGCACTGGTCCCCGTACCACCGGTACCGGTGAGCTTCCCGCCAAAGATCACCCCGGGGCAGGTCACCCTCGCCTAGACGGTCTCCCAGACGTCCGTTCCCACCAGGGTGGGATCGCTCCCTGTCGTGCCCCCAGTCGCCATCCCCACGGTACCACTTGTCCAGCAGGCACTGATCCTCGCCTCGCCTCACCAGTCACCGACCAGGGTCAGTCAACAGACTCAGACCTCAACGGCTGCACCCTGGTTGCTGGAAGGACAATGGTCCAAGTTGGACCAGGAGTTCAGCCCTTGCCAAGGAGGGGTGATTTGCAGCCGACCCATGGAACTGGCACGGCGCCTGCAGCAATGGCATGGCAACAGGGACAGTGGCACGCTCAATGGCTGTACTGGAACCCGTAGGGAGTGCCTGTTATGCCAATCCCATATTCCCTCCAGTCCTCCCTGGCCACCTTGGACAAACCGCCCCCAGCATTGCTGGCACTGGAGTCAGAACACGGTACCGAATCCTATGTGGGAGCAGCACATTTGACTCTAGCACCTAGGGAGCCATCCCCGGAGATGGAAGGGGAACCCACCACTCCCCAGGTGGTGCGTTTGTCATTGTTGTCTCTGGACAAAATGGTGGCAGGTCCCTCCCAAAAGGTCAGTCCCCCTGACCACTTCAAGGAACACCAGGCCCTCCATAAAAGGGTGGCTACCAAATCGACTTTAAAAATTGAGGAGGTCGCGGAGGAGTGTAATGACCCCTTTAATGTTATATCCTTCTCCACCCCGGCCCGGGTGGCACTGCCCATCCATCCAGGGGTCCTTAAGATTGCCAAAGGTTCTACTCTCACTACTTCCTAATCCCGAAAGCAAAACGGGGCCTCAGACCCATTTTGGACCTGTGTTGCCTCAACAAGTCTCTCAAGAAGTTGAAGTTTCACATGGTCTCCCTGGCCTCCATCATCTCCTCCCTGGATTCAGGAGACTAGTACGCCGCCCTCAACTTGAAGAATGCGTAGTTCCATGTTTCCATTTTCCCAGGGCACAGGCGCTTCCTTCGTTTTACACTGCCATTTCCAATTCACGGCGATGCCATTTGGTCTCTCATCAGCCCCACAAGTGTTCACACAGTGCATAGTGCTAGTGGCCACTTACCTGAGGCAGTGGGGTGTTCAAACGTACCTGAACCTTGATGACTGGCTAATACAAGGTTGGTCCTGGGATCAGGTGCGGCAGCTGCAGTGGCTCAGGAGCCAGCAAACAGAGCTGTAAACAGGGGAGTTTCAGTGGGAGTTTGTATTGCGGTGCTTGTTTGGGGTTTGTTTTTGCTGTGGGTGGTGGTGGTTTGGTGTGGTTTGTGTTTCCCAGATTAACAGGATTTAGGTGAGAAGGCTATGACAGATATAGAGGCAGCAGTGGGAGTGACCCATGTAGTGGAAGACACAATGAAGATGACTGGATGTGGAAGCTGCGGTATGTATATGATCCTGGAGGGGCGACCTGGTAAGAGTTTTGTCTGTATGAAATGCAATCTAATAGATCTGATGGAGGAAAAGGCTAGTGAAGGGGAAATAGAGCTCAAGAATAGGTTTGCAGAGTTGGAAAACGAAGAAGGGCCTCAGCAGGTGGTCACTGAAGGTGGAAGGGCAAGGAAGAAGAGAAGAGAAGCTAGTCCTATAGGAAAAGGGGAAGAGTCAATGGAGACTACACCAAATATGAGTCCCAGGAGGATACAGGATGGGTTGAAGAGGATTACAAGGGAGAATAGGAATAGAAAGAACTTGCAGCCAGAGGGAACAGGGGATAGGCTGGAGAATAGCACAGTCACCAGGAAAAGGCAGGTCTACGTGATCGGGGACTCTTTACTGAGAAGAATAGACAGGTCTGTAACCAGAGCTGATCCAGAGAATAGAAAGGTGTGCTGTCTTCCAGGTGCTAAGATACGGGATGTAGACCTGAGGTTGAAAAGGATCCTAAAGGGAGCGGGAAAGAATCCCCTAGTTATCCTTCATGTGGGAACAAATGATACTGGTAGATTCTCGCTGGAACGTATCAAGGGAGACTATGCTACGCTGTGGAAGACGCTTAAGGAAATCGAGGCTCAGGTGATCTTTAGTGGGATTCTGCCTGTTCCTAGAGAAGGGCAACAAAGGTGTGACAAGATTATCACTATCAACAGATGGCTTAGGCAGTGGTGCTATAAGGATGGCTTTGGGATGTATGGCCACTGGGAGGCGTTCATGGACAGAGAACAATTCTCTCGGGATGGACTTCATCTGAGTAGGGAAGGAAATAGACTTCTAGGATGGAGGCTGGCACAACTGATTAAGAGAGCTTTAAGCTAGGAATTTGGGGGAGATGGTTGGGAGATGTCCAGATAATCTCCACGCCGGATTTTAGCATTGAGAGGGAAGAAAACAAAGTAAGAAAGGATACAGCCGTGGGTAAGAGAATGGACATAAGGAGGAAGGGCAGTGTGGATACCAGTCTAATAGGTCATACTGGCTGTAGAATGACTGTGCCTAATCGGGTACAGAATGTGAGCGAGGCCAAACAGCAAAAATTAAGATGTTTGTACACCAATGCGAGGAGCCTAGGTAACAAAATGGAGGAACTAGAGCTACTGGTGCAGTAAGTGAAACCAGATATTATAGGGGTAACAGAAACATGGTGGAATAGTAGTCATGACTGGAATACAGATATTGAAGGGTATGTGCTGTTTAGGAAAGACAGAAACAAAGGTAAAAGTGGTGGAGTAGCATTGTATGTCAATGATGAGGTAGAATGTAAAGAAATAAGAAGCGATGGAATGGATAAGACAGAGTCCGTCTGGGCAAAAATCACATTGGGGAAGAAAACTACTAGAGCCTCCCCTGGGATAGTGCTTGGGGTGTGCTATAGACCACCAGGATCTAATCTGGATATGGATAGAGCCCTCTTTAATGTTTTTAATGAAGTAAATACTAATGGGAATTGCGTGATCATGGGAGACTTTAACTTCCCAGATATAGACTGGAGGACGAGTGCTAGTAATAATATTAGGGCTCAGATTTTCCTAGATGCGATAGCTGATGGATTCCTTCATCAAGTAGTTGCTGAACCGACTAGAGGGGATGCCATTTTAGATTTGGTTTTGGTGAGTAGTGAGGACCTCATAGAAGAAATGGTTGTAGGGGACAATCTTGGTTCAAGTGATCATGAGCTAATTCAGTTCAAACTGAACGGAAAGATTAACGAAAATAAATCTGCAACAAGGGTTTTTGATTTCAAAAGGGCTGACTTTCAAAAATTAAGGAGATTAGTTAGGGAAGTGGATTGGACTGAAGAACTTAGGGATCTAAAGGCAGAGGAGGCCTGGGATTACTTTAAATCAAAGCTGCAGAAGCTATCGGAAGCCCGCATCCCAAGAAAGGGGGAAAAATTCATAGGCAGGAGTTGTAGACCAAGTTGGATGAGCAAGCATCTCAGAGAGCTGATTAAGAAAAAGCAGAAAGCATACAGGGAGTGGAAGATGGGAGGGATCAGCAAGGAAAGCTACCTTATTGAGGTCAGAACATGTAGGGATAAAGTGAGAAAAGCCAAAAGCCATGTAGAGTTGGACCTTGCATAGGGTATTAAAACCAATAGTAAAAGGTTCTATAGACATATAAATAAGAAGAAAACAAAGAAGAAGTGGGACCGCATGGAGTGGAGGTTAAGGATAATCTAGGCATGGCCCAATATCTAAACAAATACTTTGCCTTAGTCTTTAATAAGGCTAATGAGGATCTTAGGGATAATGGTAGCATGACAAATGGGAATGAGGATATGGAGGTATATATTACCATATCTGAGGTAGAAGCAAAACTCAAACAGCTTAATGGGACTAAATCGGGGGGCCCAGATAATCTTCATCCAAGAATATTAAAGGAACTGGCACATGAAATTGCAAGCCCATTAGCAAGAATTTTTAATCACTGTAAACTCAGGGGTTGTACCGTATGATTGGAGAATTGCTAACATAGTTCCTATTTTGAAGAAAGGAAAAAAAGTGATCTGGGTAACTACAGGCCTGTTAGTTTGACATCTGTAGTATGTAAGGTCTTGGAAAAAATGTTGAAGGAGAAAGTAGTTAACGACATTGAGGTCAATGGTAAATGGGACAAAATACAGCATGGTTTTACAAAAGGTAGATTGTGCCAAACCAACCTGATCTCCTTCTTTGAGAAAGTAACAGATTTTTTAGACAAAGGAAACGCAGTGGATCTAATTTACCTAGATTTCAGTAAGGCGTTTGATACTGTGCCACATGGGGAATTATTAGTTAAATTGGAAAAGATGGGGATCAATATGAAAATTGAAAGGTGGATTAGGAATTGGTTAACAGGGAGACTACAGCGGATCCTACTGAAATGTGAACTGTCAGGCTGGAGGGAGGTTACCAGTGGAGTTCCTCAGGGATCGGTTTTGGGACCAATCTTATTTAATCTTTTTATTACTGACCTCGGCACAAAAAGTAGGAGTGTGCTAATAAAGTTTGCGGATGATACAAAGCTGGGAGGTATTGCCAATTTAGAGAGAGACCGGGATATCATGCAGGAAGATCCGGATGACCTTGTAAACTGGAGTAATAGTAATAGGATGAAATTTAATAGTGAGAAATGTAAGGTCATGCATTTAGGGGTTAATAACAAGAATTTTAATTATAAGCTGGGGACGCATCAATTAGAAGTAATGGAGGAGGAGGAGAAGGACCTTGGAGTATTGGTTGATCATAGGATGACTATGAGCTGCCAATGTAATATGGCCGTGAAAAAAGCTAATGCGGTCTTGGGATGCATCAGGCGAGGTATTTTCAGTCGAGATAAGGAGGTTTTAGTGCCACTATACAAGGCACTGGTGAGACCTCACCTGGAATACTGTGTGCAGTTCTGGTCTCCCATGTTTAAGAAGGATGAATTCAAACTGGAACAGGTACAGAGGAGGGCTACAAGGATGATCCGAGGAATGGAAAATCTGTCTTATGAAAGGAGACTCAAGGAGCTTGGCTTGTTTAGCCTAACCAAAAGAAGGTTGAGGGGAGATATGATTGCTCTCTATAAATATATCAGAGGGATAAATACCGGAGCGGAAGAGGAATTATTTAAGCTCAGTACCAATGTTGACACAAGAACAAATGGATGTAAACTGGTCATCGGGAAGTTTGGACTTGAAATTAGACAAAGGCTTCTCACCATCAGAGGGAAGCAGCGGGGGCAAAAGACCTATCTGGCTTTAAGATTAAACTTGATAAGTTTATGGAGGAGATGGTATGATGGGATAACATGATTTTGGCAATTAATTGATCTTTAACTATTCATGGTAAATAGGCCCAATGGCCTGTGATGGGATGTTAGATGCGGTTTGGGATCTGAGTAACTACAGAGAATTCTTTCCTGGGTATCTGGCTGGTGAATCTTGCCCATATGCTCAGGGTTTAGCTGATCGCCATATTTGGGGTCGGGAAGGAATTTTCCTCCAGGGCAGATTGGAAGAGGCCCTGGAGGTTTTTCGCCTTCCTCTGTAGCATGGGGTACGGGTCACTTGCTGGAGGATTCTCTGCTCCTTGAAGTCCTCAAATCATGGTTTAAAGACTTCAATAGCTCAGACATAGGTGAGAGGTTTATTGCAGGAGTGGGTGGGTGAGATTCTGTGGCCTGCATTGTGCAGGAGGTCAGACTAGATGATCATAATGATCCCTTCTGACCTTAATATCTATGAATCTATGAATCTTGATCTGGTTTGTTCCACCTGTTGCGACCTGGGGCTGTTAATAAATGAGCAAAAGTCTACCTTAATCCTGGTACAATGCATAGAGTTCATTGGAGCGGTCCTCGACTCTACTCGGGCCAAAGCCTTCCTCCCTGATGCTCAGTTCCAAGCCATGGCAGACCTCATCTCATGCATGCAAACCCACCCTCTTACCACCGCTCCCACTTGCCTTCAATTGTTGGGCCACATGGCGGCCTGCACTTATGTGGTCCGTCATTCATGGCTCCACCTCAGGCCCCTGCATGTGTGGCTGGTGTCGGTCTGCATCCCCAACAGACACAGCATGGATGGTGTGGTCAGGGTCCTGGATCATGTACTATCGTCACTCACCTGGTGGCAGAATCCTGCATCGGTGTTGGAGGGAGTCCCCTTCACGGCTCTGTTCAGGTCCTGATGGACAATACAGCAGCTATGTTCTCTCCCAACAAGCTGGGCCAGATCCTCTGCCCTTTGCCAGGAAGCCCTCAGGCTCTGGACCTACTACATACAACACGGCATCCATCTCATAGCCACTCACCTCCCCGGGGCAAGGAACACTTTGGCAGATCACCTCAGCAGGACCTTCTCATCTCGCTATGAGTGGTCCTGCATCTGGAAGTGGTCAGCTTCATCTTCCAGAGGTGGACCTGTTCGTGTCCAGGCAGAACTGGAAATGCCACGTTTTCTGCTCAGTTCGGGGATCGACAGAGGCTCCCTGTCAGACACTTTTCAGCTCCCGTGGTCAGGGGCTCTGTTGTACTCCTTCCCTCCAGTGCTGCTAATTCACAGAGTCCTCATGAAAATCAAGCAGGACAGGGCAAAGGTGATCATAGTGCTGGGGTGGCCGCACCATCACTGGTTCAGAATGCTGCTGGACCTCTTGTTGGCTGCTCTGTTACAGCTGCTGCTCAGGCTGGACTTGCTGTCCCCAAACCATGGCAGTCTTTTGCATCCAAGCCTGGCAGCACTGCACCTGACGGCTTGGTTGCTGCTTGGTTAAATGTGGAGGAGCAGGAGTGCTCAGTTGTGGCCCAGCAGGTCCTGTTGGGCAGCAGAAAGCCCTCCACCAGAGCAACCTACCTGGCCAAATGGAAGTGCTTGTTGGACCTTGGATAAAGGTATTTGGCCTGAGTGGGCCTCAGTGAAGTTGATCCTGGACTACCTTCTGCATCTCAAGCTCCAAAGCCTGTCCCTTTCATCTATCAAGGTCCACTTGGCCGCTATTTCAGCCTTCCAACTGCCACTCTAGAGCAGGTCGTTTTTTGCCCAGGATATGACTGCCAGGTTCCTCAAGGGCCTCAAGCCCCTCTACCTGCACGTCAGGGACCCTGTTCCACCCTGTTCTGCCATGACCCACCCTCCTAGAAGGAATTGAGATGGTGTAGGGTCGGCAGTGCCTAACATACCGATGCATGAGTGTGGCCCTCAAGGGGGCACCACAGCTGACCCAACAGATACCGCTAAGGCAAAAATCTCCAATAACTGTGCATGTGGGGGCAAACATGCCTAGCATGGAATGGATATGAGCAACACATCTCAAAGAACAACAGTTACGAAAAGATAGGTAACCATTTTTTATGATCAACTCTGTCTTCGTCTCTTGTTTTTCATAGATGACGACGTGTCTTTGTCCAAGTGCTGTGTCTATGAACCTTCTGTCCAATGTGCTGTACTCCTAATAAACCCCAGCCATCTCATTTCACATTGTGTGGGCTCCTGAGACAGGGGAATGGAGTGGGCAGTGTTTATTATGACAACAGAAAGTTCTGCTCTTTGGCATTTCTGGGAAATGGGATTTGTCTGAGATGGAAGCAAAAAGCATTTATTTTAATGTCGTGTATGGACCGTTTGTTGTATAAACAGAGGGCTTACTTTTACAAATGCTTTGTGATTTGTTAGTCCATTAGGGCCTGATCCTGCATAATGCTGAGGGCTTCAGAGAGAGATGCTAAGTGACTTTGCAGCTCCCCAAAGTGCTCAATAGCTTTCAGAATCAGACTCTTAAAAATCAGTCCCAGGGGAGAAAATGAACATAAGGACTTGATTTCCCCTCTTACTCCAGTCAGGAATGGGCCTTTGGTAGGGAAATTCAGGATGGAATAAACAGGGAGATCACATCCTCTCCACCCTCCAGCGGTCCGCTTCCATCTAAAACAACCCAGTAACATCTCAATGTGTCTAACCTGGGTGAATGTCCTAGCACTCTCCCAGTGCTAGCCAGTTCAGGCAGCTGGTGGGTCCTGGTGATTAGACATTTTCTTGGGTTCTATTGCCCGCTTCTTTTATAATGTTAGGAACCTCAGTTTCCCAAATTGATGCCCATCTCTCCACTTTAAGCTAGCAGTAATAACATACCTCGTAAGTAGTGCTGTAAGGCTTAATGAATTAACACTTGTAAAGCACTTTGAGGTTCCTGGATCAAATGTTATCTGCAGTTTGGATGTCAGCTTATTCCACCAGATTTTCTATTTGAACTACTGTGGCACCTTGCTTGAGGTCAGGGCCTCATGGTGCTGGCTGTACATAGGCAAAGGAGGAGACAGTCTCTGTCCCAAAGAGTTTATAGTCTAACTGACAAGACAGAATTATTGACACCATTGTACAAATGGGAACTGAAGCAGAGAGACACTAAGTGAATTTGCCCACAGTCACAGAAGGAATCTTTGGCAGATTCAATAATTGAACCCAGTTCACAGTCTCAACGCCAGCTAGGGGTTGGATCTACAGCAGGTTGGGATGAAAAGGAAACATTTTGATTCCCTGAAACAAAAGAAATAAATCAGTGTTTCAGCTCCTGGATATTTTCAGGATTTGGACTTTTCGTTCTGATTTGAGAAGGAGAAAGAGGTTGAATTCTCAAAAATATTTGCAGGATTCGAAAACCCGTTTCCCAGCAAGCTTCTAGAGGATCCCAGCACCTACCACAATGGGGCCTGTCCATGACTGGGGCTCCTGGCAATACAGTAATACAAATAATAAACAACAACACATGGGGGGTGGAGGGGGAGGAGAGTTCTAGTGTTACTGAATCTATCCAAGTGAACTCCAGGAGCATGGTGCCCAACCTAACACTGGCCACAGCCAACACCTCCTTTCCTGTAGCCATCACAGGAAATTCCTGGCTATGTCTACACCCCTCTGTGATCTCATCCCTGTCTCCCAGAGCAGAGCATCCCTGCACTGCCCCGCTCGGAAAGTCAGCAGTGATATTTACAGACAGATGCTCTCCCCAGGTCCTAGCCAAGAGCAGGAAGTAGCAGCTAGCCTGGGAGTGGCCAGGGTCAGAGATGGGCCATGAGGTAGAGTCCCAGCTTGGGATGGTGGATATTCTGACATTTCAGTTTCTTTCTTTCTTTTAACTCTTTCTTTTAACTCAGCAGTGGGAAAACCTGCACCGAAGGAAGCCAATGGGTTTCACCAGATGGCCACCCCTCTGACCCCAACCGTTCCCTGTCTTTAACTGTTCCTTACAAAAACACAGGGCAGGCCAGCCAATCAATTAATGGTTTCCTCATGTTCCCTGTACACTTGGCCTGATGCAGGAAACCTCCCTCCTTTTGCCACCTGGCCTTCCCTTGCTGTGTGTGACTTGACCAAGCCAAAGGGATCTGGGGCAGGAGGAGAGGTCAGGTGGCCATAGAACTGCCTGAAGAGAGTTACACCTTCATTGGGAAGATGCAACATTAATTGAAAAACCTGACAAAACACCCCCCCCCCCCGAGCAACGCTGCAAGCAAAGCAAATACATTGTCTCCAGCACACTTTATACAACGATGTGCATGTATAACACACTTGCATTGTGCCTGTTGCATCACCCTCTAGTGGCTACTCCACAATTAGGATAACAGTCTTTTGTTGCTGCCAATGCATGGAGGGCTAGAGGGTGCCATGGTATACGGTAAGTGTTATGAGCACAGACTGGGATTTCAAAGGAGTTAAGCACCCAGATCTTACTGAATTCCAATGGGAATTGGGTGCCTAACTCCCTTAGTCTCTTTTGGAAATCCTAGCCTTAGTTAACTAACTTCCTTCAAGATGTCAGGGAGGGTCAGGCTGGCTCACTCTCCATCAGCGTCTCTGGCTTTCCTGTGCCTGGAGCTGTGGGGCACAGTGATCAGTGGGCAGCTAAGTAAGCAATGGGTGTGGTGACAGTGGCACACCCGGATATACTATCTCATCCTGTCCGCAGCCAGAGCAAGGCTTCTCTGGGAACAGGGCACAGTGTTCTTGGTCAGATGGCTCCAGATGTGGAACAAAGGCCCAGAGGGAATCAGAATAAGCCCTATGCCTGGTTATGGAGCAAAATGCAAGAGCTGCTTTCCCCCAGAAGGAACCATCGGTTTCACTTCCGGTGGGCAGGAGACAGTGAGGGTCAGGGCAAAGCAGAAGGAAGACCACATCTCAGTTCTAACAGTGACTGAAGTTAAAGACCGAAAGAGCACAGAGCCATTTATGCAGGTCACTTGCTGGGATTATCTGGGTATATCTGCCCTGCTGGGCCTCAGGCCCTGGCGCACCTCAGTCCCTTTTGTTCTCTGCCTGTGGCACAGAACAGCCTCGTCTCCTGAGGGCTGTAATGCTTTGGTCTTATTTTGATTGTTGGCTTTAGTGGGCAGGTGACTGGGTTGTGTTGGTGGCCTGTGACAAACAGGAGGTCAGACTGAATGAGCTAGTGGGCCCTTTGGCCTTAAACTCTATGAATTTCAGGGAAATCCTTAACTGTAGCTCCGGTGCCAAGACATTATGAGAGGCGCATTAAAAATGCTGGTGAGGATAGACAGACAGACAGATTAGACTAAAGGTATGTTTGCAGTGTTTGTGTTTGCCCTGGCTATTAGAGCAGCCAGGTGGGAGAGGTGATATTTTTCATTGGACCAACTTCTGTTGGCGAGAGAGACAAGCTTTCCAGCTCCACAGAGCTCTGCTTCAGGGCTTAAAAGCAAGACACATATCGATGTGATTAGGTTTAGATTAACCGAAGAATACTCAATCATCGGGCTGCATGTAACAAACCACGCCCGACTTCTCCCCAGCCTGCTAGGCCCTTTAGAACCAGGAGAAGAGTGGATGTGATGCACTTAGAATTTCAGGGTTGAATTTTTGATTAAATCCTCACGAGGCTCTTAAGGAAACCTGGTAACTCCAGAGTTAGAGGCAAAGTCTGTCATGGATTAAAACCATCTTCAGAGCTAGCAGTAAATGGCAGTTCTCAGCAGCCAGAGGCGAGGTGTGCCAGGGCTTAGTATGGAAGAAATGGCATTTAATATGGACTGGAAGAAGGGTCAAGAAGTGACAAAAGTGAGAAAATTTGCTCAGGGAAGCTAAATTATTGAGGTTAACATGCCTGCTAGTCAGTGGCACCCTCTATTTTCAGAGTCCGTTTCTAAATAGCTTATAAAGGGTTAATAAAATGTTAATAGATGGTTTAATAAATAGTCCATCATTTATTACAGATTGTTATACAATCCAACAGGTCAATAGATTACATATAATCATCTGTAACACTGCCTCCTGATTTGTTCATAACCTGCTGTCACACAGACCACTCATAGCTGTCACATGCTTATAGCATCTGTTAATTATTTATCCACCTTATAGAAACTATTTGTAAGTGGACCCTTAACATAAGCGTGACCAGTAAGCGTGTGCATGCGCCATCCCCTACTCGTATCATCGGCTCGCATCGGTGGCCGTTTTCTGTGTGGTTACTGGCCAGCCTTTCTTTATGCTCCACCAAGTGAAGAGAAATGGGCTTTTTGCTCTACCCCTTTCAGAGGGCCGAGCCAGCGCCTCCGCTGTGGCGTGCTGCTGTAACCCCTGCAGCCGTGCTGATCTACACCAGCTGAGGAGGCATATTTCATCAGCAAAGGTGGCGCTAGTAACAAAGCTACAAGCAATTTTAAAACCATGGAGGCACATTTTCTACTGGTGCAAACTGCCCCAAGTCCAGTGATTGCCGTGGAGCTGCACCAATCGTTGCCAGCAGAGTTGGCCCCAGTGCCTGATTTTGATTTCACTCATACCCCCATGTCCAGTTACTGAAGCAAATGGGGTTGCACCAGAGTAAAATGGGGGTAAGAGTGACCTTCACCCCTGTGCAAAACACCAGCCCGAAGTCGAGGCACCACTCACAACAAGTGGAATGTAATCAGCGTGCACAGGCCCAGGGCTGCATGCACAGGGCTGAATTTCATTCTAAGTGAGCTCAGAATCAGGGCCCTTGGTTTTGATCTTGATGGGATCCCTTGAACCTCCTCCTTTGGAATCCAGTCTGAGTCTCAGTCCCACCCCCCAAACTCACAGGTCTTCAGCTGGTGTAAATAAGCACATTTACCCCCGCTATGCTGAGCACCTGCCTTGTGCTCTGCGCGAGGCATGCTTCCAAGTGGGCCTTACTGGTGCAATTAAGAAGCAGCTGAACCCATGTCCGGGGTGGGGGATGAGGTGTCATCAGCAGTTTAGCATCAAAAGCCAAATGCAAACTGCAGTCTCAGGGGAAGAAAACACCGATTTAGGCAGGCAATACACATTAGACTCGTGTTATTAAAAACAATAATAATAAAAAAGAAAAAGTACATATCTTATATATGTTACACTATGTTCCATAACATTGGTTGTTATTTTTTTTTACATATTCAACATTATTTCATGGAGATGGCCTGGTCCACAGCCTCCCTCCAATTCTTTTGCTCTGTTGCATATTGGAAACTATTGACAAGACATACATGGTATAACCTAGAGGTCCAAAGCTGGCCTGAGAAGAGGGTCAGGGAGATGGTGTTTCCTGCAGCGGGCTTGGCCCATGTCATACCTACCATTCTGGGTGCCCAAACTTTGCAACGTTCAAGGGCAACTTGCCAAAACACCAAAAACTGTCCTGAATCTGCCCTGCATGGTTGTATGTTTAAATACAAAGTAAAGGCACACAGGCATAGGCTGAGAGTCTCCAAGCAGCCTAGGGGCTGTAGATGTGCCTCTTTAATTAGAGCAGCGTCTAACTCCCCTAGCCAGCTTTGCAAATGTCAACCATAGCATTTACCTGCTCAGTAAAGGAATATGATGTGAAATGCCTTGTGGTCTGAGTTCACCAGCTGTCAAACCCGACAGTTTTGTCCTCACCTGACACAGAGAGAGCAGCAGTGAGCTTTGTTTTAGGCTGGGCTGGGTTGGATTTGACCCTCAGGCTGCAGTCTGGGCACCCAAGGTTCATAAGCTACAGCAGTGAAATCTACCCCTTGTGCAGATGGTCAGCAGGCAGCTTCAGCGCCCCTGCAGCCCCACTCAGGGTGTAGGTGTGATTTAAGATGCACTTGTGCCGCAACTCTATGTGGGGTGAGTTTCCTCCCCCAAAAGGTGCAGCCCAAGTGGCATTTAGTGCATGAGAAAGTGAGAAATTCTCCACAGCATGTTCACCCAGGAGCAGCCGTTCTCAGTGACCATGCAAATCCCCTCCACAAAAAAACCACCCTTCTCTTGGTTTGTGCCTAGCAGCTTGGGAATTAAGCAGTTACTGTGACAGTTGCACACTTTCCTGTTCGCTTTGAGGGGGTCTTTGTTGCAGAACAGGAACAGCAGCACACATGTGCGCACACACGGACACACACACACACACACCCCGTCTCCCCTACCCTCAAGAAACTAGGGACAGCGAAAGTGATGGCGACTGTGCCCATAGAAGCCAACAGAACAAGCCTCTTTAGGCTTCAGTGGGAGTTGACCAGGGCCCATCACACCGCTGCAGAGGCCTGTGGGCCTGATTCTCCCCTACCCTGCACCCTGTGTGCTGCAAGGGGGTGTCAAGCACTCCCACTCCTGGGCCAGCTCCTCAGCTGGTGTAAAGTAGAAGTGCTTCTATTGCCCTCCGTGGAGTTATGACAGGCTGCAGCAGCTGAGGGTCTGGCCCATTACTTGGTAACAGGTTGCATGACCACATTGCACTAGTGTAACGGACTGCAAGGCGGGGGTAAGGCGGGGGTGGACCAAGTCCTGTGGCTCACATACACTGGAGGGACGGGAAGGTAGAGTCACATTAGGCTAAAGCAGGGAATGGGTGCTCTGTGCATTTTCCCCATCAGCTGGCACCTGAACAGATTGTGCACCACCCTTGTGCTAGCTGGGCCCTTTCCCCCACACCTGAGAGCACAGGGGCTGCATGTGGAGCAGGAGGGGACATGACGTTTGTTCTCACTGTGTGGCTGTAATTCACAGGAACATTTTAAACAGAAAGTACCTGTAACATTTAACGCCAGGAGCGAGCGAATACGCTCAAAGCCCTGCCAAGCAACTTCATCAACGCAGGTGACCCGCGGGACGAGCAGTTACTATGCTACAAATGGGCCAGTGTCACAACCGTGTTAGTGACACACGAGTCTGTTACTTGTCAAGGCGCCTGTGGCCATTATGTCAATTACTATATTCAGCGCAACTCTGGGAGCCCTGCCCCCCATCTCATTGCCAGCCCACAGGTTAGTAACCGGGCGTTGGGCATTCGCGCCGCTCCACCACGCCCTAGCCAGTATTCCTGTGTCCCATGAGCCACATTCTGGGAGACAGGTCTCAGCCTCCCACCCCTCATTGGAGTAGGCTAGGCAGCTGCCACGCTAGCTTATGCTGCAGTCAGGCTCTAGGTGCCCCTTTGCATGTGTCAGCAGTAGGTAAGGGGATTGACACGGGATGGAGGGGGCATTGGTATGGCTCAGAGGCCAAAAATAAGCCCTGAAGGTTGCTAGAGTGTTGTTCTGCTAGAATACATTAGTATGGGCTTTATTTGTAACCCTACAATAATAAACCACTGTACAGCTTCTTCCCTAAGCATAGTCAAAAATGGCATTGCAGCTTCTTACACCAGGCCTGAGTTTGCCCCATGGTGTAAATTGGTTAGGAAATGACAATTCCTAGCACAGCAATGGCTTGTGGGTTTTTTTTGTGGGGGGTGTCAACTCCAGAGGTCAGTTACATCAGTGTAAATCCAGGGTAGCTCAGGTGCCTTTAATGGTGTTGCTCTGGAATTACATGGGTGTAAATGAGATCAGCGTCAGGGCTTTGGTGTTCAGTGGGTGTGCAAAATATGTGTGACACAGCACACTGTGGGTCTGGTCCTGATCACACTTACACCAGGGTAAATGAGGACTAACTGCACTCAAATCAAGCAAGTTGCACTGGTGTAAAATTGGTATGAGAGGAGAATCAGGCTGCAGTGTGAACTCACAGGCCCCCTGGAGAAAAGGGTGGGTTTTTTTGCAATTGATTTCAATAATTAGCCAGGTATTGGCATTGTAAGAAAACATGGCCTCACATGTATGGTCCCAGGTGACATTACCTGCTGGGACCTGGCCGGAGGGGGGACTGGATTGTGATTCAAAGACCATCCCATGATGGAGGCTGAATGTAAATAACATGAGTAGTGACTAGGTGTCAGGAATGTGCATTTCCACTCTGCTCCATGTACTAATGCAAACACAAGGGTGCACCTGCTAGTGCTGTCTGCTGTGAGAACAGCAAAGGCAGCCGCTGGGCAAACTAGTCCAGCTAGCACACCTCATGTGACCATTTGCTAGTCTGTCTCTGGTCCTCCCACAGCTATGGAACTTTGATTTTCAGCAACCCCTTGTTCTGCCAGCATTCATGGGCCTTCAGTGCATGACAGTCCTGACCTCAAAGAGCTTTGCTAAGCCAATTCTGGGCCTTCAGCCAGCTCTGCTAATGTACCTTAACCATGCCCCAAAGCACCTCCTGGTGTTCAGTCCTGCATCATTATGCAGATCACCTCAGTCTGGCCTCACAACACACTCTTCCATTCCTGAGCTACTACACAATTCTGCCAGTATCCTAACCTGCAGTGGTCCCTGTGCCAGGCCTGGGCCCTCACACAGCTCTGCCAATGAGCCTCAGTCTTAAACTGCTCTGCAGCATAATGCCTCCCTGAGCCACAGGTGCCCACGACAATTGGTTTACAAGGATTATCCCACCACACTCTGTTTCCAGGCTGCTCTATTATCTTGCTGCACCATTTCCTGCCCTCTGAGTAGATCCAATCCAACAGCCACCCAGGCCCACTCTGTGCCCATTTGGAATGTGCCTGTGTCAAGGGACTACAATTCCCTTGCCCTGGTGAACTAGAGCTTCTCATCATAACCACCAGTGCATTAGCTTTGCTTTATCAATCCTACCCCTTGAGACTCAGAGGGCTGGGGAAGCACAAAAACACCCCGAGGACTCAGTCTTCCTGGGATTTCACCTTCTGCCCCCATTTACACCTCTGCAAAACACTGTCCAAGTCCAAATGGCAGCATTTCACATTCCTTTGGCCCAGATGAAAATAACTACACCAGGTGAAAAGCAGGGCAGAATCAGGCCCACAGCTGACTTATGCATGTCGAGCCAGATCCTCAGCTGATACAAATTGGCTGATTTTCACCCAGCTGAGGATCTTCCCCCACAAACATACACATTTTCTGAGAGGATATAAGAGGGCCTTTGGCAGTGACCTTGGCTAAGACCAGTCTGTAGGTGGGGGCTGGTCCATGGCAGCAGTCGCTGAATAAACCCAAAAGGCCTGATTCTCACTGTGTCACGCCAGTGTCATGCCAGTGAAATCAGTGGTGGTATATCAGCATAAACATGGTGTAACTGGCAAATCAGACCCTTTGGTTTTTCATGGAACTCCAGGGCTGGAATCTCCTCTCATACTGGATGCACATGGAAATCCATTAACAAGCCATGCACATATTCCTTATCTATACCAGTACATATGACAGAAGAATCTGACCCTCTATGTCCAATGCTTTTGCTTTCCCTTCAGGGAGACCTGAAATAGGGTAGAAGATGGGAATGGGGGAAGGTACGTCAGGGAAATTCTCTGGCCTGTGCTATTCAGGAGGGCAAACGAGATGATCACAGTGGTCTCTTCTTGCCTCATAATCCATGAACTGACACCAGGTCAGTCTCAGTTGCTACGGATGGGAAGGGGACTGAAGAGCTTAGACTTCTCCACACCCAGGTGTACTGTGGCCAAGCGAAGAGTTGAGGACTTGTGCTTGGACACTGGGAGCAAGCAGGGCATGGAGCTCATCACCAAAAGGGAAGAGAGATCAGAAACATTGAGAGACACCCACAGGAGAGGGGCCCAGACAGAGAGGTCTTTTGCTTATATCTTCTGAGCAACTTCAGACCTAGTAACACTGGGCTCATCCTGCACTTCACTCCTCTTTAAAGGCTTGTCCTTACTCTGTTACTTTTAATCAACATTAAGGACACACACACCCCCAGGCACACCCGGGCCTTCACGCACACAAAGGAACCCATCGCAAATATACACTATAGACAGGAGAGTCTGTTCTCGCTATATATATATACAGAGTCTCTGGGGAACAGTCTGAAGAGTGCGCATAGGGCGGGGACTTTAGTAAGGGACAGACACAAAACCCATCATGGTTTCAAACACTTCCCCTTCTTCTCCCGCCGCTGCAGTTTCCGCAGGCGCCGGGTCCAGGCATCCCGCCACTGGATAACCAGGCTGTTCTTGTCTGCCATTAGTCCTGGACGGTCAGTGGGGTTTTCGCTGATCCCCATGACAAGGTATTTTCTGCTGATTTGGATCTTGGGGCACTTGCAGGCCAGGTCTTTCATGTGGATCCACAGGAAGTTATCACCACGCTTCACGCGCTCGTCGCGGCACTTGTAGACCGAGAGGACGTTGACGGTGAACTTAGCCCAGTTGGCCACTGTCTCCATGTCTAAGACATTCACTTGGACAACTGGGGGAGAGACAAAGAGAGATGTTCAGAATGGAGCAAGAGTCAGTGATGATACTCTTTTAGGGTGACCAGATGTCCCAATTTTATAGGGACAGTCCTGATATTTGGTTTTTTTTCTTATATAGGCTCCTATTACCCCCCACCCCCTGTCCCGATTTTTCACACTTGCTATTTGGTCAGCCTATACTCTTCTTCCACCCCACCCCCCACCCCCTTGTTCTGGCAACAGGCACATTTGCATGGCTCAATCTTTGTGGGATTGTTTCTGCTCTGACAGGGGAACCACCCACCCTTTAAGAAAACACTCTGTCCTGTTTCACTGCAGCTTCTCGACGGACCAATTCCACAAGATCTAGTTACATCTTCTTGCCACAACACTCAGTTCCTCGGCATTAGAGATGCTTGGAATTTTTCCTTCAAAACAGTTTTTGGGGATGAGAAATGGCTTTGTGATGAAAACAAAAATGCTCACAATAAATTTTTCAGTAAAAAATTTCTGGTTTTGGTAAAATTTCCCACAAAAAATGAAAAAAAAAAATCACCAACTTTTTTTGTTTTTGTTTTTTTATGAAAAACTGGAAAATTTAACTCCCCCCAACCTCATACCAATTTTCCAAAATTGCCAGTGAAAAGTAATTAGCATTTTTTGACCAGCCTTACTCAGCACAGCTGTCCCCATGCTTCTTAAAGCAACAGGCCCCCAGGGCACAGCTTCTGTGGTCCAGAGGATGACTGAGACTGCTGAGTGCTCAGAAAAGACAGCCTTCAGGAGCCTACTGAGCCTCCAAATTCTACCTGCACTGCTGGAGGACAAGATGTTGCTTAATTTTCCTTTTCAGACACACATTGCTAGTCAGTGACATTCACCCTGCTTTGGGACTGTTATATGGTTCTGAGTTTTGCTGGCCAAACATGATTTCATCTCAGGCCAGGTACATGAGGAAGGGGCAGGACGGTGGGGAAACCAAAGTGGAAAGGCAGTGATTTGGCCCTGGAAGACACAGGGAAGCAAAAAGAGTTGGAAGGCCTGATTCTCCCTTCACTGACACTGGTGTTAATTGGGGTTAATTTTATTGAGGTCAATAGAGTTATGCTGGGTTAAAACCTGTGTCAGGTTTCAGAACGAGGCCACATTAACTGGGAACGCCTCAGACCTCCCCAACCACGACCCAGTGACGGGACTCCTGACAAGCAGTTGTAGCAGCTGCCTGGCTGGCTGGGCTACGGGTGGTACTGGGTGTTTGTAGCCTGTCACTCAGGAGATGTGCACTCAGTTTCTAGCTCTGTCACTGAGTCCTTAGGTGACCTGGAGCCAGTCACTTACAATCTCTCTGTGCCTCAGTTCTCCATGGCGGGAATGATGTTTCCCTGCCTCTCAGGAGTGTTGTGAGGATAAAGTCATGCCTATCTGTGAGGTGCTCATATGGGGTCCATAGGTACAAAGAGCAGCTCAGGGATCATAGAATCATAGAATATCAGGTTTGGAAGGGACTTCAGGAGGTCATCTAGTCCAACCCCCTGCTCTAAGCAGGACCAATCCCCAACTAAATCAGGGGACTGAAGAGGAAAATCAGGGGTCACCCTAAAAGAAATAGCTGGAAAGTACCTGGAAATTAGAGTTTTGTGGCTCAATAGATATTTGCCGGCAAACACAATTTTGAATTTTTCGACACTGAAATGACCCACATTTAGAATTCCTTTTATGGGGGATCTACAAGCTCCCATGAGTCTATTACGGTCACATATGGCACAGGTGGCTACTTGGAACCCTTCCACTGAAAGTCCTGAGAAACGTAAATGGGTTAAAGTTGCAAGAAAGTCTAGCTGAATGGAAGGACTAGTTCTGGTGAGCTCTTCTCTCTCCAAGCTCACATTCACTCCAGCCTCCTCCCCCACCCCCTGACTCAGAGCCATCTGACAGCCATTTCTATTGCTCTCCACCTTGCCAAAACCATCTTTTCGGCTGGAGCCAAGGGTTCCTGTGGAAGATCAATCAACCAGCTCTCTCTAGCAAACCTCTCTCCACGCCCGAGTGTGAATGGCCCTGTGTCACAGTGATTAACAACGTGCAGTCAGCATCCGCCCAGCCTGGCCTCGCAGTAGTGATTCACATCAGCTTTCTCCCAAGACCCCTCAGACAACAAGAGTATGGAGAAAATGTTCTTTGTAAGGTATCTGGCAGGCAGGGAGGGACGGAGCGGGAGAGGGCATGGAATGGTTTAACAGGTTTGCTTTAATGAATGTCATGCTGGTGGAAAGGGCCAGACTGACAGCACCAGAGACTGAAGGTCTCACTTTGCCTCCACGGCACGTACCAGATGGGCAGTGGCAGCACTAGCTTCTAGCACCCCCTCATCGGTGTACTTCAGCAGTGTTCTAGACAGATGGCCTCAAGGAGTGAGAGGGTCACCTAAAGTCCATGTATATTCGGGGTGAATTTGGGGAAGATGGCTTCCCTTGAAGTGTCTGGAAAATTGGCCCCCTCCATTAAATTAAATTAAATCTGAGTACTTGTAGCCCAGAATTCCTGACTGCAGGTGCAAATCAGATAATTAAAACACCAAATTCTCAGATTCCTGCCCGCAAATGTATATTCAAGCCATTGAACAAGATAGCCTTTAATTTTTAGCATCTCTACGAACTAGGGTGCTGATTGCCATCTCTTACAGTGAGGGTGAGGGTCAGCTGAGGAAAGATAGGGGATGTGGACACCAGTCCACCATTGGCCAGAGACCACCATGCGCCATCGAACTACCACCAGATGGCAATGACTTTTGGTCACCGCTGACCTTGGATGCCTCTCTGTGAGCAGCTGGATCTCTGGCTAGATTGAGGCCCAATAGGAGAGGAACAGAGGGTGGGGGAAGCTTGGATGGAGTGAACACAGACTGAATTCCCCTCTCAGTCCAGAAGAGCACGACCCGCCTAGGGCAGGGTGAGATGCTCCGACAGATCAGGGTGGGACAGAATTGTGTTCCCATCCCAGGACTGGGTTTGCCCATCCAAGGCGTGGCAGCAGGTGTCCGCTGGCCCATTTCCTCACTCTTCTTCCCTGCGAAGTTGACTTCAGGAAGGAAGAGCAGCTTACCATAATCCTTCTTGCAGTATTTTTTCATATTAATCTTGTAGTTGCCTTTGGCTGGCTTGCAGTACGAATCACAGTCTGCAGAGAAGGAACAGAGCAAACTAAGAGCTGAGTAGTTTCAAACAAACCCCGTACAAGCAAAACCATCACAACCGGGGGGAAGGAGAGGCTAGGGGAAGTTTGCATCTCTCACCTGCAGCACTGTACGCTGGTATTAACAGTGAATCACCCACTTGGGGCAAAGACCAATAAAAGGCAATATCATTTCATACAGCAGATTTCAGAGAGACTGAATCCTCAAACTCTCTAGAGCTTTTGAGCCAGATCCTCAGTTGATGGAGCTCCTCTGACTTCAGCTGAGCTCTGCTGATTTACAGCAGCTGTGGATAATAAAACTGTAGAGCTAATAATAAATAACAGCGGTGGCCGAGAGAAATCGAGAGGCACAGATTTTAAGCTCTTCAGACAGGGACTGTCTTTGTATGTGTTTGCACAGCTTCTAGCATAATGGATTCTGACTGGGTCTTTTGGGATAACATAATGAGAACATTAAATAATAATAACCATGAGCAAGGGAGAAAATATGTCCTCAGCTTAGATTTGAGATGGACAGTGGAGTATTCGAGGCAAGGTGTCCCGGGTGGTAGGAGCAGCAAAGGAGAAGGTTCTTGCACCACCAATAGCCAGATTGTGAGAATGAGGCTGATGCTAGCTAAATAAAGGAGCTGGGAGAGAGGCCCAGAGAGGCCAGATCTTCAGCTGATGTAAATCAGCATAGCTCCATCAAAGCCAACAAAACTACACTGATTTACACCAGCTGAGATTCTGGCCCCATGTCCCTTAGGATGGGCTGGAGAAAGTTCCAAAGAGGGAGTTAGAACACATTTTGCCAAACTCATGTAATTCCACTGAAGTTGAGGGTGTTACTCCAGGGATGAACTTGGACCATGTAGAATCCTTTTGACCTGTATTCTGATGCAGACAGGAAGTCAGCGGAACTGTCTGTGGCATGGGTTGGGCTCAAGCTTCCTCGTAGGTGTGAGGAGGCAGGAGCAATGCAGTTCTGCACATGCCAGGCCCTGGAGCTCTGGGAAACAGAGCTGCAGAGAAGGGAGTTGCAGGAGTCCAAGGGAGAGGAGCTGCAAAGGGAAAGGTGGTGAAATCACGGCAGGATCACGCAGGAGGTGTGCTGCAGATCTGAGGGATGTAGGAGGAGAAGGAGATTGGAGTCCAGGGTAACACCAAGGCTACGGGTATGGAGACAACAGGAAACAACAGAGTCCAGCAACAGATAGGTACGTTTGAACACGTTCCATCTCCCCACCCCACAGCACACCAGCAGTGTAGGAGGCTGCTCTGCTGCAGGAGGTGTTTCCCTGAATAACCTGAACACACTCCACCTCCCAACCGTGGGGGGCATTGTGCTGCTGGGACGTGGCCGGGGAGGTGTTCTTTGTGGACAAGCAGCATCATTCCAGGTCTTTGGCACAGCACAGGGCGTTGCGCTCCCTGATCTGGCCACGTTCCCTGGGGCTGGGCTCATGCCATAGGCCAGCCTTTTTATGCCTATTGCTGGAAGCCCCAGCTTTGCATGGAGAGCAGAGCAGTTCTGGAACCTTTCTCCCCAGTGTCTTTGATCCCAAGGGTTTCCCAAAGCAGCCCCCTCTTCATTCCTTTCTCCTGCCACCGTCCTTTGAACAGCTCGATTTGTCTCTCTCCGCACATTTTGCTTAGGTTGTGTTTTTCTGAGCTCATCTTTCTTCCTTTCTTCCCCTCTTGCAGATTCTCTGTCCAGCTTGGCTTCATTTCCCCTGGGACAGAGCAAGCAGTCAATGAAGCTCTCTTTGTCTGTTGGTTGCCAGAGGGATCGGAGAGAAAGAAACAAAACAAAACACCAACCTCCCCGTGCCAACTTCCACAAGAAAAAAGGAAGAAAACCAGAAACACAAACGGACCCTGGATTCTGCTGCTCTCTCCCTTTCCGCCCTGCTCCCTTTTATTCTGGCCTTTGTGCTGCCGGCTCCAAATTTGTCACTGATAAAAGCAGCTCAGCACGAAGCTAATTCCCCAGCAAAGGGGAGTGAGTGCTTTCCTCTACCCCAGCTTGCCCTGCCCACCTCAGCTGGGCTCACGGTGCCCAGGGGGCACCGATCTTTTCCTGCTTTGCTTTGTTCTCCTCTCCCTTTTTATTTAGGGAAGCACAGAGCCACACTCTGGCAGCTTTTATGACAAAGACATTTATGCTAGGTTTTTCCATTTCTCTCCCTTCCCTTTTTGAATGAATCTAGCACTGACAGAGGATGCTCAACTGCCCGTCCTGGGACCTGAATCCCTTTCTTTGTTAACAGAACAAGTACAGTATGGGCAGCAGCAGTGCAAGCTTCCTGCACATCCACTGCCACCAATGGATCTGAACCGTGACTCCAAGGCATGGCTCTAGGGAGAGAACACAGTTCGTTCTCCATGACCCATTCAGTCCTCAGCTTCTCTGCTGAGTGGGCAGCCCGAGTGACCTTGGCAATGGTGGTTTTTGGACATGGACCTTTCTCCCCTGGGAAATGGTCTGAGATGGCCAGCTCATTCCACACAGGCCATGGAGCTGCTGCCAGATGGGGCTGACTTTCTGACAAGGGTGACCTGGGTCAGAACTTTATTATGTTTACGCCTTATGGGGAAAATTCACCCCTGTGCAGAGCCTATTTTCAGGGCTTTAGTGGACTTTTGAGATCTTGTGCAAGGAGTGAACTTCACATTATTTTTAACTGTTTTTGGAGAACTGCTCAGTGCTGCTTCTGATCTCACTGATACTGGCTTTACCTGCCCTGAATTATTCCAGTGGGCTCAAATCTGCTCTTGGCTAAACCACTACAAATCTAATCCAACTCAGCTGGTTTACACAGCCATTACTGTAGATTTACATCAATGGAAATAGGCGAGAATTTGACTGGCTGATCTCACCTGAGTTGCTCCTGATTTACACCAGGGTTTGAAAAACCAGAAGGAAGCCCATAATGTCATTGCTATTTTTTTAAATAATGGTAGCAAAACTAAACAGAACAACATAACTTGAAGTAACAGGTCTACCTAAAAATCTGAAGACTAAATGGGAAAGGAACAATGGGCAGATTAAAAGTACAGGAACTTCTCCATAGTAGTTTAAGAAACTCTACGGGTCAGATCCTTAATTGGTGTAAATGGCTATATTTGGACTCTTTTGTGAGCTAGTTGTTCAAGCTAATCAGTTGGAAAGTCTTGGCTCCTATACAGGAGTTATTTCAGGCCCAAGTGCTCCAGCCATGACGAGCAGATTTCATCCCCTCAGTTTGGTTGTGTTTATGGTAGAGCCCCTCCCTCCCCCCCGAAAATGGGTTTTCCATTCCACAGAATCTTTGGAGAACTTGAAATTTTTTTTCATCCCAAATGAAGAGGAAAAGCCAAAATTTCACAAATTTTCACAGAACAAAATTCGCATTTCCCCCCCCCCAGGTCAACCAAAACGTTTTGTTTTAATTTTGACCACTTATTATTATTTTAAATGTTTTCATATAAAATAAAGTAAATTTCAAAACAAAACATCTGGAAGTTTTGACATTTTTGAAATGTTTTTCCCAAAATGAACTTTCATCAAAATCGATACGATTTTGCAAAAAAACTATTTTAATCATGATGGCATGTCTCAACGGCAAATTGTTTTGATGAAAAGTTTTCATCCAGCTCCAGTTTATAGGGCACATGTGAAATGCCCCAATTTAAGATACTGTGATTTAGCAACTGCCCCAGCTTCTCCGGTGTGTTAAGGCTGCTTTGTACCATTCTGCTTTAAAGTCTGTCTATTGAATCCTGGGAAACTCACCCAGCATAGGTATATAGCACCCCCTCTTCCCCCATCCCTCCTGTCATGGCGGGGAGCACGGCTGAGGCAAGGAGGGCAGCTCGTAGATGTTGCTGTGGAGATGCTCACAAGTAGGCTAGGCTAACCTGGGTGCTCAGACCCAGGTACTGATCACCCAGGTTAACTGGGCAGTGTAACCATAGCCTTGGTGTTCGACGTCTGTCCTTAGGCTTCAAATGCAGCATTCAAGGAACCCACAAAGTGCAGGTTTATCCAGAAGAGGATTCAGGGTGAGTCAAGAATCCCACTGCAAGACCTCGTGCCAGTCTCTGCTCTCATGCCTTCATCAGACCTGTATCACTAATGCTGTATCACTAATGCAGTGGGGCACTAAGAGCCCTGTCAGAACCAGCGCCTCACTGGGCCAAGCACTGGCTGTATCTGCATGCAGACTAACTCTCCGTGGGAGAGAATTCACAGCAGTAAGTATCAGAGAGCAGCACCAGACTGGGGCAGATGGCACTGGGGCTGGTGGCAATAGCATAGCACCGAACCACATCCAGCCACGGGATGGGAAGTTGTTCAGACAGCTGAAAGGAGAGGGGATGCAAAAGAAGGAGGAGTGCTAGATGGCCGTACATGGCCTAGTGTTAGTCTGATTACAGGGACCTGGCTAGGTTCCATCTACACTTTATCGATGTTGGAACGAGGTCAAGTGACAACTGTGTTATAACCAATCCTCTAACTGGGTTGTAATTGTGGCACACACGGGGTATACGAGAGACTGTGATGAGTGACAGTTTGCTAACACCTCTCCCTGCAATAAGCCAGTAGATTATAGTCCTGGGGCAAAGCCCTGGGTTGTGGAGAAGAAGTTCATGAGATGTGCAGAGTGGATGGGAAGAGAAGGAGAGACAGAGCAAGCCTGGCAGCTGAAAAGCTTTGAAGAAACTGAAGTTTAAGCCAGCGAGCACTGCCAGGGAGATCTGGCCTGAGAAAGAGCCATAAATCTGAGCCTTTTTTTTTTTTGGTATAATAATAATGTTTTTAAGTGCCACAAGATGTAAACTAATCTACTTAGTTAGAAAAACATGTTTCTAGGGAATTGAACGATTTCTCTTGAAGAAACCAGGAGGGTTTCAGAGGAAACAGCGAAGTTCTTTACAAAGACTAGAAATTATTATTAGCACCATTATTTGTAAAAGCTATAAAGATTTCCAAAAGATCATTCCCCCTTCACTGTGCCACCCCACCATTCTGTCCCAGTCCCCCCCACACAATGCTGCTAGAAGCTCATCAGCAGAAGATTAAGCAGGAACATAACACAGAGGGCTGAGGGCAGCATGAGATGCGGAGGCGGGGGAGAGAAGTTGGCAAGTGGGAGGAATGAAAAATGATGGGGGAAGTGGGTGTGGGAGACAGTGGATAAAGTTTTCAAAAGTGACAGATTTTTAAAGGTATTTCAGTACCTAAAGATGTATTTTCTAATTGTATTTTCAAAAGCACTGAGGTGCCAAACTCCCTTGGAATCCCATTTGACTCCCACCTGCATCTTTAGGCACCAAAATACCTTTAAGAATCTGGCTCCAAGTGATTTAGGATCCCATCTCCCGTTATCAGAAGGGACTCAGGCACTTGGAAGCCCAAGTCTATGGGCATTTTTGAAAATGGGACTTGGGCTGTTGAAGATTTTCCCCAGTGTCCCAAGATAGAAGGAGGAGGAGTAAGGGAACAGGAGGCTGGAGAAATGAGAGCCTGTCTGCTCTGGTGAAAACCCTGATTCAGTCACAGGCAGCCAGCATTTAGCCCTCCTGCACTGGGGTTGTCAGTGCCCCTGAAGTGTAAGCAAGGGTGAGCTGCACTTGAAACAGGGATGGAACCTGGTTAGCTTCTCCTTGCCTACAGGTAGGAGGCAGCACTGGTGCATACACATGGACTGCTCATCTCCAAGAGTTGCCTTGGTCCTATTCCCAAGTGTAACAAGGCAGGAAAAATTGGGGATGAAATGCAGACAGAGGAATTGAAAGATGGAACAGAGTGGGAAGGATGACTGAGGAGAGGGAGGCATGAAGCTGAGTTTGGGGGGCAGCCAGAGACCTGGTGTGACGTGTGGGAGATAAAAACAAGAAAATACACCAGACACGAAGCACACAGGTGACATCTTCACTCTCCCTGCAGCCTCCCCACTCAGTCCTGGGTTTTGAAGAAAAAAAAAACAACTGCTCTGGATTTATAGTCATGATTAATATAATACAAATGTGATTATGAAAGAACGGAAATAGTGTTTGGAATTAATAATTTAGGCTTTTTTTAACCTCTGTTTTGTGCCGAGGAACATTCCTAGAATATAAAATTAATTTCTACTTCAATTTATGTAAGAAACTTAAAAAAAAACAAGAAACCCTCATTATTTATCTCCCCTTCTCTCCTCCCCCATTCTACCACATGGCCCTGAGTCTCAGCTGCATTCAAACCATTTGATACTGTTCTGGTCATGGAACATGGCCTTGAAGTGGGGGTACATATACTTTGCACTACCAGAGCAGTGTAACAGAGCCACAGTGGAAGTAAGACTCATGCCCCACGTGGGAGGGTATGGCTGGGTGTGACTGCAGTCCAAGCTGACATACTGGAGCTAGCTTTTACCAGTGTCACTTATTTTGCTCGAGTGGAGCTGGAATAAGCGCTGTTGGCAAAGGGGTAATTTTGCTAGAGCTTGTGTTGTGGCAGCTTCACTGTTCCAGGCCCCAGGATTTTGCCAGTACAGCTATGTCAGGCACAAATCCCACCCCGACTGACACAACTACGTCGGCAAAAGGTTGTAGCATAGACCTGACCAGCAATATGGGCTCATAGTTCAGACAAGACAAAGAAGTGATTTTCCTCTCCCGGGCATTGCTGTAAATCAGGAGTGACTCCACTGTGTTAACTGGAGTTATACGGACAGGAGAGTCAGGCCTGGGCTTGTCTCTTTCTGGGGTTACTCATTGTGCTGGGCATGGTGGAGACACCGCTCTGGGATGCTGTGATGCTGACCTGTGAGCGGAGCAAGAGAAACAAAAGACACAGAAGGGAAGGGACAGAAGAGTTGAGAAAAGAGTGCAGGGTGCAGCAAATCTGTTCCAAAGGCAAAGCAAAGAAAAGCCTCAAATCAAGTGGATTTCTGGCCCCGTGAGCCAGTGCTGTGCTACACCCTTTATATCAATCCTGAAGGGTAACCCTATAAAAGTGTCAAGAGAAGTTGGACAGCCATCAGAGGAAATGTTTCACAAGCACCGCTCCCACTTGCCAGCTGCCAGAGCATTTTTTCCTCTTCCCAGCTCCCTTGAAACTTCCCGGACATGGTGTTATACACACTAAGGGGATTTAGAAAGAAGATCAGTTTAAGTCTGACTGGCTCCCCAGATATCATCCAGGTGGAACAGACACCCACCCATCTGCCTCCCCCTGTAATAACCACCCTCCCCACCAGAAAAAGTACATGTAGCTCTGAGCTCGGGGTTCCCTCCAGGATGAAGAGGACATCTGGGAGCTGGGGGACCATCCACAGAGTCAGCTGTTGCCAGAGCTGAAGAACAGGTGTACACAAGTGTGTGATGGGGGGAGAGTTGACGTTTGGGGAGGGGGTGGTATGAGGGAGTCCTGGGGGGCACAATCCCGTTGCCTACTGTGTTGGCACCACTCAGAACGAAACATTCCATGTGGAAAGGGAAATCAAAGCAAAGGGACAGCAGCCAAAGCCAATCCACAGCTGATGTTTCCTCTTTCTCCACTGGGTGAGGTATAAATGGGCCCAGTGCAGATCCATCTATGTTCCCAGGGTACAGCACGCAGCCCTGCTCCAGCGTAGCTAAGCCACCAGCACTGGCTGGGACAGAACTGCCAAGGGAGCTCTGGTGGAGGTGAGGGTGAATGGAGGGGATCCCAGCTGTGGCTGTGGGTGAAGGTGAATGGAGGGAATCCTGGCTATGGCTGTGGGTGAGGGTGAATGGAGGGGATCCTGTCTGTGGCTGTGGATGAGGGTGAATGGAGGGGATCCTGGCTGTGACTGTGGGTGAGGGTGAATGGAGGGGATCCCGGCTGTGGCTGTGGGTGAGGGTGTGTCTTTGCATGCAGAAGAGGGAATGCTGTTTCCATGGCATGCTCCCTGCTAGATCCCAACCCCTCATGGACCGAGGTCTGGAGGCTGGTAGGGGGCATGGGGCCATCTGGTCTCTAGTGGATACTTCCCCCTATTGCATGGGGCACTGCAGTGTAAGTCACTGCAGACAGCCTACAAGGTGTAAGCAGCCCCTGCCCCAGTCATGAGGGATACTTTTGGTAGCAAAGTTACTGCAGGACCCATGTTGACCAGCAGAGGAAGGCAGCCAGGATGCAGGGCAGAGACAAGAGGTCCTCACAAGGCTGTCCAATGGATTCCCTGAACCTCCGATCTCATCCATGGGAGCAAACCCCTTCACACGCAAGGAAACTCCAAGACACGCTACTCTGCATGGGAAGCAGCAGCATAGGGCAGAAATTGCCTGACTGTTAATAATAAATAACATATGATATTCACATAGAACCATCCATCTCTGAGAATTTCAACGCACAAACTGCAAACACAGCAGGAATGACGTCGCCCACCCATGACATGCAGCCACCTCTGGGGTGACTCACAGCAGCTATTTTATAGCACTCAACTATTGGTAAACTGTTGGGCCAAGACATCCACTGGTACATCAGTGTAATTCCTTTGACATCTGGCCCTTAAATTGCAGGTCTCAGGACAACCTTTGAGTAGCAGCCTCAGCCATATGTAAAGCTGCCCTTAGGAAACAGGCCCATTGAAGTACAGGGGAGTTGGGCACCTAACTCACCTAGGCACTTCTGTAATTTCCCCTAGGCCCTATCAACATTTTAGGCTCCAAATACCATTGTAAATCTGGCCTTAAGACATGGCTGCATCATTTCTGCTGTGTCATAGCACCTGGGAATCCCAGCACTGAGACACAATGTCATCACTTGGACTACAAAAAAACAAGAAGTCCAGTGGCACCTTAAAGACTAACAGATTTATTTGGGCATAAGCTTTCATGAGTAAAAAATCCACTTCTTGAGATGCATAGAGTGAAAATTACAGATATAGGCATAAACATACTGGCACATGAAGAGAAGGGAGTTACCTTACAAGTGAAGAACCAGTGTTGACAAGGCCAATTCAGTCAGGGTGGATGTGGTCCACTCCCAATAATTGATGAGGAGGTGTCAATACCAAGAAAGGGAAAATTGCTTTTGTAGTGAGCCAGCCAGCAATTTTCCCTCTGTTATGGCATAGCACCTGGGGACTTTCCACACTAACACACTACTGGATCCACTCCCCGACAGGACAGCACCCAGCTGCCGCTGGCAGTTAGCCATGACATGCACTGAACTATAGCATGGCCCACAGGAAACCTCCAGCACTGAGACCTAACCACACTACAGCACTCCAGAAGCTCTAACACTGAGACACTTGGATCACTCCTGTTATATATCAGGCCCTGGAATCCTCACCACTGAGACACAACCACAGCCCCCCGAGCCCAAGCCCCAGGACACAGTTGGATAGCTGCCACTATCTTACAAGTACCACAGCTGGACACATCTCTCACCACTACAAATCTCTAGACTCCTGTGTCAAAGTCCTTTGAAATGGGGATAAGCTCTCATTGGGTTCTGCTTAAAGCTTCTGCCTGGTCTGTTTGCACAAGAGCGAGCTTTTTCTTTACAGGTCCTTGCAAATGAGAGACTCCCAGTGCTGGGGAGAACCAGGCACAGGGCGGGCAGATCACGTGCCATTGCCGGGGCTGGCAAAAGCTGGGCAGTGGTACCACAAGTGCATTGGCAGGGATGGGGATGTCCCAAGCAGCTGTGGAGTAAGAGGTGATGCCAGTGGAGTTTGCACCCACTCACCCACCCATCAGTGTGGAGTTTTCTAACATGTCCTAGAATTTAAGGCCAGAAGGGGCTCATGGAGTCTGACCTCCCACACAGCCCAGGGCACTAAACCAAATCACCCTTTTAGTACATCCAATAACCTAGCTTAGACTAAAGTATTCCAGCTCTGGAAACTAAACTATCTTGTGCCACAGGCAGAGATCAGGAGGGACTGAGGTGCTACCAGTGTCCAAGGCCCCTGCATGGCAGGAAATACATTTTGTGAGATAGCCCCAAATGATCATACCACTAGACCACTAACACTCGCTATGACGCTCTCTACCTCGGGGGAAAACCCTATACCCCCATGTTCATCTTTATAAAATGATTGTGTGGTATCCAATGCAAAGTTTGTCATGTCGGGTGTCTTCAGAAGGCTCATGATGCCCTAAGCATTGTTGTTAGTGTAATGTTATAGTAATTGTTACAGTAATGTTATAGTAAGGTTATAGGTTATAATTTCATGTATGTAGTTATGAGGCTGAAAATCCTCATGGCTTAAAATAAGCCCAGGCAAAAACTCCCCAAGAGCAGAAAGGCAGTTCACACCTCATCAGGACAGCTATGGGACAAACCCAGCCCAGCTTCACAGTCACAAAGGACGTTGGCCTAGGCAGCAACAAAAGAATCTGTTGGACTCTTGAGGGAGTCACCCCCCTTCCTTTGGTCAGTTTGGGACTACAATGAGGTAATGCTCACCTGACTCTAAGGGGGAAGGGGTGGGCAAAGCCAAGAGTGAAGAAAGAACATGATAAAAGGGAGAGACATTTGCCATGCTCTCTCTCTCTCTTTCACCTACATCTATAGACATCACACCAAGTGACTGAAGCGCTGATCAAAGAGGAGAGCCTGGCTGAAGCACAACTAGCTAGCCTGTGGTGAGAAGCATCTAAGTTTGTAAGGGCATTGAAAGAGTTAAGATCAGCTTAGAATGCGTTTTGCTTTTATTTCATTTGACCAAATCTGACTTGTTATGCTTTGACTTATAATCACTTAAAATCTATCTTTCATAGTTAAAAATGTGTTTATTCTACCTGAAGCAGTGTGTTTGGTTTGAAGCATGTCAGAGACTCCCCTTGGGATAACAAGCCTGGTACATATCAATTTTTTTGTTAAATTGACAAACTCATATAAGTTTGCAGCGTCCAGCAGGCATAACTGGCCACTGAAAGATGGAGGTTCCTAGGGTTGTGTCTGGGACTGGAGATATTGGCTAGTGTCATTCGGTTGCACAATCCAAAGAGCAGCTTACATGCCACAGGCTGTGCGTGAACAGCCCAGGAGGGGGGGGTTCTCACAGAAGAGCAGGGTAAGGCTGGCTCCCACAGTCAAGGATTGGAGTGACCTAGCAAATCACCCATCCAGACAACACCAGAGGGGAACGTCACATTCGCCCACCCCCAAATCCTGCCACCACTTCCTCTGGGACCTGGCCATAGCGCTTGGTAAAGGAGGCTGTGTGTGGTGAAGGCATGAGAACAAGGTGAGAGCTGGAAAGTCCCAAATTCTAATTCTGGCCATGCCACTCACTTGATGTGAGATCCTGGGCCACCTGACTTCACTTTCTGTGCCTCAGTTTCCTTCTCTGTACAGCAGGGATAACAACAGCAGCCTACCTCGCAGGTGTGCTGTGATGTTGAGTCACTGACTACAGTGTTTTGAGGCCCCTGAGCCAGACTCTTCTTTCACTGCACTCATGTACACTGAAGTGACTGCAGATGGAGGCTGGAGTGGCTGAGCAGAATCTGGCCCATACAGAGCTATATAAGTGCTAAGTGGTATTGTGAAGGAGTCCCTGCATTGGCAGTGAGGTACTCGACTCCGCTTAGGTTTCTCTAACACTTAGCTAACACCACCACCGAACAGTTAATTTCTCCCCTACAGGAAGAACGAGTCGGGCGGAGCTCTTTAACTTTCAGTTGGGCTGTTAGTCTGGGGCACTCACCTGTATCACAATGAAAAGCTTTACTGAAACACAAGGGGAAAATCAGATTAAAAACAGACGTCAATAAACTGCCTTTCCTCCTCCTGCCTCTCCTCTCCTCCATAGACACATTCCCCAGGTCAGCCTCTCTAATCCAAAGCACATACCCTCCGTCCCCTCCCTCCTTCCCATCCCTCCTCCATTGCCCCGAAACTTCTTTTTCCACTTAACCAAGTCTCCGTAGCTCAGCTTGGAACTTTCAACACCACCAGGAATGATCTGAATGCATCATGCTCAGCAGGGGGACTCGGTACTGTGGCACAAATCCAGGTGGGCACAGAAAGGAAATAGCTGCCATTTGTGTGAGCGTGGACAGGAGAGAGAGAGAGTGCATGGGTGTGTGCATGATAGAGATTATAGATGAGTGTGTGTGTGTGTGAGACAGAGACAGAGTGAATGTATGTGAGTGTGTATTGGGTGTGTCTGTGTACATACTGTGTATATGAGACTGTATGGCTACATTGTGTGTGTGTGTGTGTGTGTGTGTGTGCACGCACGCGCATGCATTGTGGGCCTTAGACTAAAGTAATTCCACTCATGTCAGTGTATTGACCCTGGATATACACTGGGGTAAATGAGAGAAGAAACAGGCTCTGTGTATGGGAAAATATATGGGTGTGTATGAGGGTAAAGCATACATGTACTCTGTGTGTGAGTGACAGAGAAAGAGAGGCCATTAGCCAGCCAGCCAGAATTTGTGTCTGTGTATTGTATGTATTTCTGTGAGTGACAGTAGTATGGGAATACGAAGGAGTGCATGAGACAATGAGTGAGTATACAGGAAACAGATGGAGAGTGAGAGAGATAGTGTGTGTGTGTGTGAAAGAGAGAGAGAAAGGGGACTAAACCCAGCCCTGGCACAACGGGGTGTTATTCCCATTGACTTGGAGGGCAGTTGCACAAACTGCATTTGGCTGTATGCGTGTGTGAGTGTGCGAGTGAGTTTGCACATCTGGTTTACTTCTCCCTGCTTTAAAAAAAGACGGCATATTTTGTTTTAAGAGAGATGTAACTTAATTAGGTGTTACGGCTGCAAATCTTTTACTGCTGACTTTGAATTCCTTTAAAGCCCTAAGACGCACTCCGCCAGTTTTTGCTAATTCTAATGGGGAACAAGCACTGAGCAGAAATTTTTTAAAAATAATAATAATAATAAAAAGAGGGCCCAGAACACTTTGTTCCAAAGCTAGCCTGACACTTAGATGGAATCGGGGCTCAGGAGCAGAAGCCTGGGTTGCTGGAGACATTTGGGGACTAGGAGACGCCAGCTGGGCAAATGGAGATCTTAGAGAAAAGCCAGGGCTCAGCCAGGGACCTGAGTGGGGGAGGAAAGGGGAGGGGAGCCAAACACCTGAAAAGCAGGAGGTTTGAAACAATGAAACACTGTTAGCAGACGCCTCAAAGAATGTGACACACCTGCTGTGAACTCTGCAAGCCTTTGGAGATGAAATGAACGGGGGAGGGAGGGTGCATGTGGGGTATTTGGGGACTCACCAATGTTGTGTGTAAGTCATCACTGCTCTGAGGTGGTTGTGGGGTCCCTGCACACGCCTGCACTGGGTTTTATTGTAGCGGGATGCTGGCCCCAAGCAGTGGATCTTCAGTTTGAAAGTAAATGAATGGGGGGCCTTGGGTGAATGGCTGCACAGGGGAAACCCGGTAGGTTTGCTGGCACTGGCTCAGGGAGAGAGCAAAGGGGCATTTGAGGGGGATCAGACAGAAGAACTGACAGAAGAACCAGTGGAAAAGTGGTAAAAATTAGTGGTAAATCAGGCCACCAAGGGCTTGCCAAAGTGCTCAGCTACATGAGTGTTTGCGAGGTGAACCCGTACAGTGGGGACAGAGTTGGGCCTGCGGGGCATGGAAGGGGGGAGGCGTGGCAAAGAGGTAACAGGAAAAGTAACAGGAAGGTGTAAGATAAAGGAGGGGGTACGCTGCCCACCCATTGAATGCACATGGGTGTCAGGTCGCCTGCTCTACCACTTCCAGTCACTGACTCCTGCTGTCTGACTGACTTCAACCTTATTCTCCTCCCACGGAGACAGGCTCTGGACCTGTCCCTCCACTCACCTACACCCTGTCACACCAGGGAAACTCCACTGACTTCAGTGATACTACAGCTTATTTACATCAGTGTACCTTAGGGAAGAATTACCCTCCCCCCCACATCACCTGTATACCTCACATCATTGCGCCTGCGATGTCATGGCAGCTGCTCCCACAGACGGCAGGGGTTTACAGAGTCCAAGGCCAGATGGGACCATTGTGATCAGCTAGGCTGACCTCCTGTATCATGCAGGCCAGAGACCTGCCCCAAACAATTCCTGGAGCAGAGCTTTTAGCAAAACAGCCAGTCTCAATTTACAAATTGCCACTGACGGAGACTCCTCCATGATCCTCAGTAAGTCATTCCCACGGTCAATTACTCTCACCATTAAAAATTTTCACCTTATTCTCAGTCTGAATTTGTCTAGTTTCAAATTCCACCCATTGGATCTTGTTAGACCTTTGTCTGCTAGACTGATTAGCAGATGTTTGATCCTCACATAGGCACTTCTAGCCTGGAATCTCATGCCCCTTCACTTTGTTAGGCTAAATCGATCAAGCTCCTTAAGAGACCGGGATGAATATGGCCCAGTGAGTGTTGTGATTTCAGTCCTGGTAGAGATCATAAAATCACTGCTGTGTTCAGCATTAATGTCAGCCCCCACTTGAGCTCGGGGGTGGGGCATGGACCGTGAGGGCCAAGTCTGCCCAGCACCTGCCCAGCTCTCAGCTGTGGCACTATCCCTCCCTTTTCATCAGGGCAAAATTCTCCCAATAACAACAGCAATAAAAATCAGAGACAGGCTTTGATTCAAGTCTGCTTTCCCACCACCAGGAAGGGATGAAACAGGTAAGCATGCCCCAGCAGGTGAGCAAGACCTAGTGATGGAAGGCAACAGGAAGCGGCTTTGCTAAATTGCCATAGGAACAGGATCAGCTGGTAGGGTTGCCAGGTATCTGGTTTTCGACCCGAACGTTTGGTTGAAAAGGGACCCTAGCGACTGTGGTCAGCACCACCAACCAAGCCGTTAAAAGTCCGGTTGGCGGTGCTGCAGGACTAAGGCTTGTCCTGACATTGCGCTGTGCCCCGGAAGTGGCCAGCAGGTCCGGCTCCTAGGTGGGGGGGCCATGGGGCTCCATGTGCTGCCCCCGCTCCGAGCACCGGCTCTGCATGCCCATTGGCCGAGAACCACAGCCAATGGGAGCTGGGAGCACAGCACGTCGAGCCTCCTGGGGCCCCCCACCTAGGAGCCGGACCTGCTGGCCACTTCTGGGGCACAGCATGGAGCCGGGACAGACAGGGAGCCTGCCTTAGCCCTGCTGTGCCGCTGACCGGGAGCCGCCAAAGGTAAGCCCACACTCCAACCCCGAGCCCCAACTCCGTGCCCCAGCGTTGAGCCCACCCAAACCCAAAGCCCCCTCCTGCACCCCAAACCCCTCATCCCTGGCCCCATGCCAGACCCTGCACCCCCAGTCGAGAGACCATACCCCCTCCTGCACCCCAATCTTTGACACCTCTCATGAACAAAGGCAGCCAGCATTGCCCAGCAGTTGCCATCCATTCCCCAAAAAGCCACTCACCTTCTCCCCCAGGCGCAGACTGGGAGCATGGAGGGAAGGGAATGGGCACAAGGGAACCAGGCTCCCTAGTGACCAGGTCTGCCAGGCTGGTCCTCTAGCTTCTGTACCTGCTTTCCCCTCCCCCTCCTTTCCCTTTCAGCAGCTGTTGGGGGGATCCAGGATTGATAACCTACACAAGAGCATGTTTCCCTTTGAGACCCAACCTCGGAAAGAGAAGTCTGAGGTGGACATAGCATGCCAGCCTGGAGGGCTTGCAGAGAGGAGGACAACCCCAAGGGGATGGATGCATACAGACTTGAGAGACACTGACACTGGGGGAAGAGGAACCTGAGCAGCGCAGGGCAGAACAAGAATAGTACTGGATTTTTACTTATTTCATCAAAACTGCATTGCAGTGAAAATTTTATGACCAGCTATGAACCTGAACTGGATTCCTGTGCCCTCCTGGAATGGCCCATGGGTACAGCTCCAGGGAGAAGCAGACCCCAAACCCGATTCATGGGCTGTCCTGTACCCTCGCTCCACCAGTAGTTATGAGCTTGATGTAGCTGGGTTCTCTGGTCTGTTACGTAGGAGGTCAGACAACATGATCATAATGGTCCCTTCTTCTGGTTTTAAAAATCTGTGTATCTAAGAGAAAGAGGGACCTGAACTGGATTTCTGTGCCCTCCTGGAATGGATTCTGCACTGAAGATACTTGAGTTAGAAGCCGAAAATCTTAAAAAAACAACCCCTCGGATAAAACTACAAGCAGCTTAACACGGGCCCACTCCACTAAAGCAAAATAAACACTAAGGTCTCCATCAAGTGTCATTTATTTTTATTCGGCTGAAAATATTAGGATCTGTTTCTAAGACCATCCTATTTGTAAAGCACTGTGGGTGGGTGGGGTACATCGATTAACTCCTCTCAAAGTGTAACTCCAGTCTTGGGATCAACACTTACGGAAAAAAACATTTGTTTCCTTTCCAAAGTGTCCATTCTTTGATGTTCCTGATAGGACTTTTAAGGTCCAAAAGCAAAAAGCTTCTATTTCCAAGTGACCTGGGAAGTTGTCTTGAATTTATTCCCTGCAATCTTTCCTGCCTAACAACGAAGACCAAAGAAATTATTTCAGGTTCCCCACCTTCTTCTCACCAGAGGTAGGGATGAAAAATGGAGATCCTGAATGGCAGAGTGGACTGCATCGGGGCGCATCTTGTGGTACCAAGCTCAGCCTCTCAAGCAGGAGTTGCTAGGTAACAGTGGATATATTGGTCACAGTTCTACCAATTCTCACTATCCCAGCAAGAGGGATTGGACAAAGGACTCCTGCTGGGGGATCTCACAGCTCCTTATCACATTTCAGACTGGAGGGAATGGGGCAGGAGTGCTGCTTTGTGGAACTCCAATCCTAGCTGCCCCCACTTGAAGGTATTGTCAGGAATGATGTGTAGAAGAGGTGGGGGTAGGTGGCTGTCAGAGTCCCAGTCTCCTCCAGCAGGAGGTGCTTTAGGAAACAATGTAGGAGCACAGGTCATGTTGGTCTATTGTCAGTCTCCCCAGCCAGGAAACACTGTCGAGAATGCATCACAGCCCCTATTATTTGTCCAATTATACTGCACAAGTCACTTGACTTGCAGAGAACTGTCCCTATGCCATGCTTGTCGCATGAAATGAAGCGTAGTTTATAGACACTATAGACTAGGCTACAAAAATATAAATGTCACTCCAGTTTGACATTATGTTGATATACTCTGAGCCAGCTCTTCATCTGGGGTAAATCACTGCAGCTCCATTGGAGACAGTGGGTCAAAGCCCCAGCTATCGGCATAGCTCCATTACTGTCAATGGAGTCAGGCCAGTTCACACCAGCCGGGAGTCTGGCCCAGGAAGGTATCTTCACTAGTCTATAAAACATGCAGCCAACTCCAGCTCACACTGAAGTGACTTTCCTTGGAAAAATAAAGCAACCAACACAGTCAATATCTGAATATTTTTTAAAAAAGTGGGCCAGGTGGGGGCCCCACAGATTCATGGGACTCAGAAAATGCCCCAAAGCACTGACATACTGTTGTTGAAGGGTCCACCCTTGAGCCAGGCTGGGAGAAGAGCTTGCAAGAACTCCAACAGCCACGAGCCCAAGTCAGAGGGAGACGTGCAACAACATTCCCACAGAACTCCTAGCACTAAAGAGCAACTGCACAGATGTGCCGGGGGGTGGGGGGACAGAGATTACTAACTCCACAAATGGCTGGGAGGATATGCTGTGGGGGGTCACTGTATGCCCAGTTTGGGTAAGGCAGGAGGGGTTGAGGAGGCTGGGAGAGGTCACTAAGGATCCCCTTTGTTCTACACCTCTAGACTTCATGTTGTTGCAGCTACATCCTCCATATGTACCTGGGGGCAATGACCTGTCCATAGGAGCCCATTCACACTAGGAAAGCAGAAGTGGCATGAGACAACCTGGCATCTTGACAACATGGAGGCATTATGATACAGAAAGCCCATGCTACTCCACCCTGTCAGGTACTTGTCCAAACACATGATCATTACAAGGAGTCTCCTGATCTCAGCCAGCTATTGGGGAAGCTCTCGAGAAGGTGGCTCGTTGATCCTGAGGAGGTGCTCAGCAGCAAGAACATGCATTTGTTGTCCTCTTAGCACCATAATCCCCATGTGTGCTATCGACCAGGAGCGGAAACTGGGTAGGGTGTCTGCTATTTTCATGCTGAGGTGTATGAGAAGACCAAGGCCTGAGGGGAGTAGTATGATGGGTGGAAGAAAAAAGTGTCAGAGACCCTTACACTCCCTTCCTCCCCTGCTCTTTGACTAGCTAATAAGGAACACTACGATGGATACAGAGTGAGTTGGAGGTTGCTTGTGAGACTATTACTATGGCAATAAACACCTCAGAAATACAGGCGACAGACAGATTAGATGGAAGGATTACATGCGGATCGGAAGGAAAATGTGACCTAAAAAACAGTGGCTCCTCTACCACAGTGATGAGGGAAGGAAAGAGATTGCTTTACTTTTCCACCACTGCATGTGGCAGGTCACAGCAGTAGAGCTAGTCAGAAGACTGACGGCTGGCTGCTATATCAGTCCGGACTCTTTATCCGGACTCAGGCACAAACATAGTAGCACTGAAAGTCGATAGCAGCATGCTTTGTGTAAAAGATTCACCACCTCTATCTATTAATCCCTCCATCCCACAATCATTACTAAGGTATCTGGGAGCCTGGCCTGACCGAGTACTGGCACATCTCAGAGGCACAATTTCTGAAAGAGTTTGAGGAAGTCCAAGCCACCACCTGGAAATCAGACCTGTGCCTCTCTGGGGTAGTGCAAAGCAGTGGAAGTGTCTGGATGTCTAATGAGAAAGACTATCGATACTTCCCCTTTGAGAGACAATTTACCAGGTCAGTCTTTGCTCAGGTCACCATCCCTCCATGCTAGCAATGTTGTCAATGCCATTCTATCTCTAATCCCTCTACTTCAGTGCGGATGGGTCCCCTCCAGCAGCATCTCCTCTGCTGCAATATCTGAGACCCTTTCCAGGCCTAGATTTGAGATCTGGGCCTTCGATGGAGATAGGGTCCATCATATTGATGGATGATGTCATGAGGCCTGAGGACAGAAGGCCTTGCTCTTGCTATCATCAGTCTTTGGCTTGTGGACCATGAGGTGCCACTAACCTGCCCGCAGGATCTAGCAGGGGTGGGTGGAGTTCCATTAAAACAGTCCTGTTCCTTCCTCTTAGATAGCTCCTGGGACTATGATGGACAGCTGTTTCTCCTTGTCAAAGCATGCTCCTAGGTTTCCCATAGTTATCAATCCTGTTGCCTCTTAGATCCGCTTAACTCAGATCTGCGCCTCCTGTGGAAGCTGCGAGACATTATGGGCTTACCATGCCATCGCTATGCAGCTGACACTTGGCTTCTCTCTCCCCTTCCCATCAAGTGTGCACCATCACCCTGCTATCCTAGCCTCTCAGAAAACAGCTGGCTCAAGCCCAATCTGGGAGGAAGGAGGCGATGCAGATAGGTGAAGCCGTCGGAGGAGCTAGCAACAGGAGGCCAGTCTTCCATTTGGAACCATGGGTGTTCATCTAATCTCAGAAATCAGCTGTAGCCAGCAATGGTTTCAGTCTGCTTAGGCAGGCCAGGAGCTCCCCGCTCTCAGGAGAATGCCAGGACAGCAACTATGCCAGGCCCTTGTGTGGGAGTGCAGGGATGGGGGGATGCACCCACCCCAGGACTAGGCCCCATCTGGCTCTGAAAAGAGAACTCAACATGTGTCCCAGTGGTGCGAGCTGATCCATTTCTCAACCTGCCACTGGATGGCACAGCTGTGGGACAGATGCCATGGCCTGAGAGCCTTGGAACAAGAACAGCAGATTTGGAAACCACACGTTCCCCAGAGGGAGCTGATGCTGCAGCAAAGAGCACTCAGGGGAAATCTCTTGTGTTTGGAGGAGATTAAAGAAACAAACTCCCCTTGAATCCCCAGTGTGAGAAAGAACTAGGTCCCCTCCGCCAAAGGGGTGGGCTGCTCCTGGCCAGAGTGCATGCAGGCTGCTAGGACTCCTGTCAAGTTTCTTTGGTTGGTTTCCAAAAATAAATAGGATTTAAAACCTCATTTGCACATTTTATTTTTCGTTGGAGGAGACCTACCTGCTTGCTCTCTGCAACCAAGCTGGGCATGAGGAGACTATTCAGTGTTCAATGCCAGCACATGCTTAAATAAGGGGAGAGTGGGGAGTCCTCCAGGAATGGCAAGGGGAAAATACAATTAGACAGGGATAGCTGCAAGGTGCCCAGATAGTGTTCTTCTTATGTCTTTTGTAAACCGGGATTTAGAGCACTCACCTGCCGGCTCTTCTGTGCTGGTGACCACGGAGGTTGGGTTGATGGCAGGAATCTCTGGAAAAGAAAGGGTGAGATTCTTAAGGAAGTGTGCTTGCTTTCCAACTGCTGGGTTTGTCCAAACCTATACCTTCTCCCCCGTTTCTGCTGGTGAAGAGAGAGTCCATTGTTAGCAGCAAGAAAGGACAAAGCAGCTCCTCCTGCTGGTTTCCTTTGCTGCTGCCATGGGGACATGCCGGGTACTAAGAGGGGGTGCATCACAACACATCCCCCTTGTTGACTCTGCCAGTCAGGCTAGAGGGAGCCCTGGGAGTCGTAGGGTTCCCCTAGGGATAAGCCCAGGAAAAACACACCCCAAAGGAGTCATATAGAGGATTAACAAGCTTCATTCATGGTGGCCGCTGGTTCTGTTTTCAGGGTGAATCTAGAATAACTCCATTGAAGTCAATGGGCCAAGACCAGCATAACTCTGATGATTTCAACGTAGTTAACACCAGGAGGGAATTTGGCCCACTATATACAGTTCAGGCAGAGCGGTGACTGCTGGGAGCCATGGCAGATAAGTGGCAGTGAGGGACAAGGCCAGTGTGTGCTGTGTCATGTTCTCTATTGGCCTGTGCAGCAGCACTGTCTCCCTGCCTCCACCCTGGCACAAGCCAATCTCTGGAAGAGATGTTCTCTGCTCAGATATCTCCTCCTCTTCCCAGCCAGTGCTGCTCTCTGGACAAGAGAGCCAGGCCAGGCATCCGCTGACCCTGCTGGGACAGCTCTGCTGTTGCTGATGCAGAGATAAAGAGGAACTGGAGGCTTCCAGGAGACCTTTAGAGAAACCACCAGAGCTGCCCATCTTGGCCCCGAGAGCCATTGCTGTGCTCCCTGCAGCACTGCGATCAGTGGGTGGAGAGGGATGCCAGTTAGCTGACTCTGTGCACTATGGGGCCCCCACTCTGCTCCCTTGTGCTCCTGCAAGGGAGCCGAACTAGGAGCATCCTATTCCCATTGGCACAACGCAGCTGCCACCTTTAATCTTTTCCCACTGCTGGCCTCCCTGGGGCAAGGAGCATGGAAAGACTCTTACAACCTCCCCAAGGCTTCCAGTTCAGCTTCAACCCAGCACCGCTGTGGGAGCTGGGACACTGGCCAGGCTGCCAGTGCAGAAAGCGAGATGGAAGAGAAGGAAGTGAGTAGAGAAAACCTCTTGTGCAGAGTTCCCACATGGCTGCAGGGTCATTCAAAAGATGTTCTCCAGCAGCACAGAGCCCCTGAGGGTATGGATCCACTAGCATGTGGTGCTCCCTGAAGGGCTCCTACCCAACTGCTGCCCCATGCCAGCCCTGCTTAGCTTCTAACAGCCAATGACCTCACAGTCCTTGGCGGCAGGACAGCACTTCACAGCCCCAGGTAACAAAATGGCTATAAGATCTTGCACTTGTAAAGATGGCGAAGGAGGAACTGGGGCTCTAGAACACAGGAATGCTGGAACTAGGCATTGCTGACAGCGTTACTCACTGATGCATGGAGCCACAGGTGACCGGCTCTGCTGGTAGCCCTTGGCACAGCGATTGCAGGTGAGCCCTGTCACACCATCTTTGCATGGGCACTGCCCGGTGGTCTGGTTGCAGGTTTTACCAGCTGCACCAACAGGGTGGCAGTCACAAGCTGAGAAAACAAGAGAAAAAGAGAAATGCTGCGAAAAGAAAGTCAATAGATGTATTTCACACACAGTCCTCTGTGCTGAACAGGACATGTCTCTGATAACAGCCATTGCACACAGACTGAAAATGAACAAAATATTGTTAAAACACCATAAATCCGGCTGGGGGTATTACTTAGCTCATTTAGACCCTTCTTTTCTGTTCATTAACCAAGCCTGATTTTCTGTGTATGGGTTTGATGAATTCACTGAACCTTTCAGATAAACAATTTTAAACCGAAGGGCTGCTCACAACTGGCTATTCATGATCTGGTATTCGTGGCATGTGACTGGTCACCTGAATCACATGATGAAGTGAGCTGTAGCTCATGAAAGCTTATGCTCAAATAAATTTTCTAGTCTCTAAGGTGCCACAAGTCCTCCTGTTCTTTTTGCAGATACAGACTAACACGGCTGCTACTCTGAAACATGGTATTGTTGCTAATCCCTGATTGGATGACTGAAGTTTTTACGCAGAAAAATAATGAATGGTGACCAGTGACTAATGAAAAATGGCAGTGATTGTCTCTAAAGGTATTTTTACGAAGAACAACCCCCCTCCAAACACTTTGGCATCAGGAGCCCATTTGTGTAGGTGAGGGCATGTGTGTGATGTAAGTGCTGCACAGGCTGTTTGCACACATACTAATTGACTGCATAATGAATATAAAGGTAGGGCTACAGGGCATTGGCAAAGCTGGGTGGGGCGCAGAACTGAAATAGGAGGGGCTGCTGCCAGTCAAGACTGAAGTGCCTTGACAAAACTAGGTAGGAACAGTTTGCAGAACACCCGCCTGAACTACATCTAGCACCAACTACAACTAACAGCCTATTGCTTGGATAAACACATTAGCTTCGGTGACAAAATATAAAGGAGACTGAGTTTCGAAACTCCCCAGAGGATTCTCCTGAGAGGAAAGAGCCTTGAGCAATGCAAGTGACATCATGGGAATCTCAAGGCAGGGTGAAACAGACAAGAGTGGGATGGTCCAGGACTGGAATGTGGAGAATTAATTCTCTTCTCACCCATGAGAGAAGGTAGTCCCCCCTCAGTCAGGGATGGGGGTCCACTGGAGAAGCAGCCTCCAGGATCAGAGAAGCATAGAGCTGGAATTCCCATCTCATTCCAAGCGCAGGGATCTGGTCAGAGGATGCTCCTACTGTGTGTTTCTTTTCATAAAGGGCTTGGAGCAGGGCATGACCTTTTCTCAGTTAGGTCTCCTCAGGTTCAGTCCCTAGAGCTCAGAGTGTTTGAATTGGCACTTACAGCTGTCTGCCATCCTTCGAGCTTCGGACATCAGAACAGCCAATTTCTCCCACCCCCTTCCCTACCTTAGGGCGAACACAGCTGCAGCTGCTTCAGAGGACCTTGTGGAACCTGGGAGGAATTTCCAGGGGCTCTCCTGCCAGCTGGCCCCATCAATTAGCCAATCGTGAGCAAGCTGGGGGGGCCCAGGGTGAAAGAGAGAGTGTTAAGGCTCATTAAAGGTAACTAATTGCAGCCTTGTGAAAAACGGGAGGGAGTGAAAAAGGAGGAGAGAGAGAGAGAAATAAAAAAGTTGGGTTCCAGCAGGGGATTTTTAACTTTGGAAAAAATGTGTAAAAACCGACCCTGGTTTGTGTCAGAAAAAGGGAGAACCATTTACGATGCTCTGCTCGTTTTTATTGTTGGCAAGGTGAGGAGTGTGTGTGCCATGGCTGATGAGCCCAGCATACTGGCAAAGGGGGCAGTGAGCTGGGATCTGCCGGGTGCAGTGCCATGGCCAGGGCAGAGCGGGGGAGAGGAGAGGCAACACCTGTGTCATCGCTGGTGATCCAGCCATACCAGTTGCTCAGTGTCTTGTAAGCAACCACAGCTGTGCTGCTCCTAGGCTCAATGGTCTGGACTCCTCCCTCCTGCCTTCCAGCTACTCCTGGCCTCTATGCTATCTCCCTCTCTCTGTCTACAGAGGCAACAGAGGAGGTCTTGGAGCCTGGAGCAGTGCGTCAATCTCACGGGATGAAAGGTACTGCAATGAATGGAACACCCGTGAGGTTGCAACACTTTTGCTGATGCAGCAGGAATTTGCTGAACCAAACCATTGACACCCTCAAGGAGGAAGCTGAGGGACTGGGATGAAAGCTTCAGTCCAGGAACACTGCTTGTATCACAGCCATGCTTAGCAACGAGACCCATCTTCTCATTCTTCCATAGCGATGGGGTGATTCTCTCTCAGATGGGATGAGTGCTAGAACTGGGACTGGAATACAGTTTCCTCCTTACAGGCACGCACATGCACACACACACACTTCCATAGTCCAATCTCCCCTCATCAGAGGACACAGCTAAGTTAGAGTCAATCTGAGTCTCCTGTCTTCATTGGAAAGACTCACAGTGGGTCTTTCCCTTTCACTCCCTCATCGCAGGAGCTATACGCAGGGGATGGAAGTGAAGTTATTCCTTCATGGTTCTTGCTTTCACATCTTCCTCTCTGGCTCTAGAGCCATGGGATGAATCTGAAGTGAGTCTTCTTGGTGATTCCCAGCACATCTGATCTCCAGCTCCATGGGGAGGACCCAATCTGGCTCATTTCCGTGCCCCAGCCCTACAGCCACACGGTTTACTCATTCTGTAGTGAGTGCTTGATGGGAGAGTCACAGGAGGGAGAAAAGCTGCTAAACCAGGAGATGACTGTCTCATTAGCCAGCTTAGGACTGGGGCTGTTTAAGAACTGGGAAAGGTATCTTGGTTTCCATCAGTGTAATAGTCAAACGTGACTCCAAAGCCAAACAAAAACAACTCCCCTTGTGCTCCCCCCCCCCAAAGATGTTATCATTTCCCTCATTTTCACCAGATGGGATCTCACTGGAGCACAGCATCCCTGCTCACCAGGCCTTCTCATGCTCAGCAAGAAATGAGAGCATGCAGTGTCTAATGTGGAACAGATGCCTTGGTCCTTATCAGATCTTGGCTGGGATTGGAAACGGACGTGTTTCTGGCAAGGGTATTTGGGGGCTCAGCTGTGATAACAAATGGCAGCAGATGAGGGAGTCCTGGCATGGCATGGGACCTTCAGAAACACGGGACCTTTCTTCAGCCCCAGCATGCTTTGGTGCCAGGACTGTGGGGGCCTGTAACGCCTCACTTAGCAATCCACGGCTTCACTAGCTCTCCTGGAAACACGAAGTAGTCAGCAGAAACCCTGAGAAGACCCCTGGGGCCATGTCCTAGGGGGATCCTGTGTGGGCCCCTGGAGCTGATCTGCAGTGTGACACTGCCCAGGTCCCTGGGCTGGACTGTGGGGTAACCCAGAGCCAGTTGCTCCCTGGAACCAGTCACACTAGCTCTCACCCAGCTCTATGGCTCTGGCTAGCCCCTGTCCACACAGCTTCTTTAACATGAGGCTTCAATTTGCAGTGAACCCAACCCAGCACCTTCCCCTGAACCTCACTGGACTGAGTCCATCCCTCTCACTGCTTCATCCCGTCTCCCTTTCCAAGGCCTCGGCTCTGCTCCAGACTTCTCACGGGGTAGCCACAGCAGTGACATGCTCGCTCTCGAGGGCAGAACTACGGAAACTCCCACCAAGACTCAGCCACCCTCCACGCCAACAGCGTGCTGGGAAATGCCCCTCCAGATGGGCAGAGGGGTCTCATGCAGCAAGACTGAGATGCAGGGATGTCAACATCTCATTGACGTGATGCAGGTGGTTATTTATCAGCCATCTCTCAATCTAGGGGCTTGAATGATGTCAACAACTACAGAAGTGATGCCAGAGAGCAACAAACTGTATAACTCATCATGCCAACCCCACTGCTATTGACTCTTAATAGCAATACTACTTTGCCTTTCTCTGGACTAGAGCAATGGGCACTTTCATCTCCTCTCTCGACAGATGCCTGGGATGGCTCAGGCATTTTAAACAACTTTGATGATTCCTCTGGCGTCTCTGCCTGTTGGTACAATACATGACTGTGACTGAGCTGCAGGGGTATCATAGGGTTGGAAGAGACCTCAGGAGGTCATCTAGTCCCACCTCCTGCTCAAAGCAGGACCAACCCCAACTAAATCATCCCAGCCAGGGCTTTGTAAAGCCTGACCTTAAAAACCTCTAAGGATGGAGATTCCACCACCTCCCTAGGTAACCCATTCCAGTGCTTCACCAACCTCCTACTGAAATAGTTTTTCCTAATATCCAACCTAAACCTCCCCCACTGCAACTTGAGACCATTACTCCTTGTTCAGTCATCTGTCACCACTGAGAACAACCTAGCTCCATCCTCTTTGGAACCCCCCTTCAGGTAGTTGAAGGCTGCTATCAAATCCCCCCTCATTCTTCTCTTCTGCCCAGTTCTCTCATTGTCTCCTCATAAATCATGTGCCCCAGCCCCCTGATCATTTTCATTGACCTCTGCTGGACTCTCTCCAATTTGTCCACATCCTTTCTGTAGTGGGCGGACCAAAACTGGACGCGATACTCCAGATGTGGCCTCACCAGTGCCAAATAGAGGGGAATAATCACTTCCCTCGATATGCTGGCAATGCTCCTAATAATGCAGCCCAATATGCCGTTAGCCTTCTTGGCAACAAGGGCACACTGTTGACTCATATCCAGCTTCTCATCCACTGTAATTCCCAGATCCTTTTCTGAAGAACTGCCGCTTAGCCAGTAAGCCCTCAGACTGTAGCAGCGCATGGGATTCTTCCGTCCTAAGTGCAGGACTCTGCACTTGTCCTTGTTGAACCTCATCAGATTTCTTTTGACCCAATCCTCCAATTTGTCTAGGTCACTCTGGACCCTGTCCCTACCCTCCAGCATATCTACCTCTCTCCCCAGCTTAGTGTCATCCGCAAACTTGCTGAGGGTGCAATCCACCCAATCATCCAGATCATTAATGAAGATGTTGAACAAAACCGGCCCCAGGACCGACCCCTGGGGCTCCGCTTGATACCAGCTGTCAACTAGACATTGAGTCGTTGATCACTACCCGTTGAGCCCGACGATCTAGCCAGCTTTCTATCCACCTTATTCAATCCATAGTTCTTTAACTTGCGGCAAGTATTGAGTGTTGCTGGGGCACTGGCTGCTCAGCCGTCGGTCTAGAAAGCAGTTCTCCATGTCTTTGCTTCAGACACCTGTACAGTTTCCTTAGTGAGCTTGTTCTATATTTCCCCTGGAATAACTCTAGTTGTGCTCCAGTATCTCACCTGAAAAGCTACAGTTCTGCCATTGCCATTTGACTGCATTTGCCAGTCTGAAGCAGTTTGCTCTGCTGCAGATGTTGCACCTACAAGGAGATTGCCTTGCTCTTCTGCAAGTATTTGAGCACTCTGGGCTTTAGCTATTTGACAAGCCTTTGAAAAATCATCTTTCCTGTTGCTTTTATGGGCAATTTCTTGGATCATAGAATCATAGAATATCAGGGTTGGAAGGGACCTCAGGAGGTCATCATGTTCTCATCCACATCTAGTACAGAGTTAGTTTTGCCTGCTAGAATAGCTCGTAGTCCTATTCTGATGAATATTTTGGGCTTTCTTAACTGCTAGTTGTTGAAATGCTGCCATATAGATGCCTCTTGCAGTGCATCAAGTTGACTCATTTCACTCATACCTAAAGCTTGGCTTGCTATTGGAAATGGCAGCGAATCAGGAATTCTAGCCCAGTGGTCACTCCTGCCTCCTGACACTTGGAAACCTTCCCCTAGCCACGCACAGGGTGTGATTTATAAACAGCCTTGCTAGTGCACTAAGCAAAATGGACCCTGGTAGGATCCCAGGTACTCCTGCTCTCGTGTCCATTTCAGTGCAAGGCTGAGCTGGAGCGGCTCATTAACTGTGCTGCTCTGCATGAGAATTAGTAGGCAGCTGGTGTGGCAGAGATGTTACAGTTCCCATATGGTGGAAATGTTGCTCCGTATTATATGTATTATGATCACATCTCGAGGGCCCTTCCATTGTGCTGAGCACCATATAACCACATAGATCATCCTGATTACAAAGAGCTTACCATTCAAATTAACAAGATAGAGCACCATGGGAGAAAGACAATAGGATGATCCCTATTTTATAGATGCCGAATGATGAAGTGACTTGCCCATGGTGTCTGTGGTAGAGCCAGGAACGGGACCAGGCTCACCTGGGTCACAGCAGAGTGCCTTTACCACAAGACTAGCCTCCCGCTCAACACAGACAATGCAGCAGGGGATGACCCAGTGCAAGCGTTCCCCTGGTTTTGTCGAACTTTGTGACATTCTGGGGGTGTTTGCAAATTCTGCCGGCTCTCCAGGAAAACGCACCCAAAAATGTAGCTGGCAAAACACCTACCTTTTGCTTGCAGTGCATACCGGGGGTGCTTGCCTCCCAGGAGAGAGCTGCTAAAGATTCAGCTGAGTGTGCAGAGTCATTGTGCAGAGCTCTCCTGGTGAACTGCATGCTGGAGCTCTTCCCTCTCAGTCCCCTCCCTCTTCCTAGGACTATGTAGCCTTCCTTGCCAGCAGGCAAGCTGTGTTTAGAGATTCCTATCCCTTCCTCACCTAGCCGGGACTCCTGGTGTTCCCGGTAAGTCTGAATTAGCGAGCGGAATCCCTGTCTAAGATCTAGGAACATGGGAATGTCAAAAGCCACTGGGAAGAAGGCCATCTTCTGCCTGGCTTGTAGGCCCTCAGCAGCAGCACAACCAGCCCTGCAGGATCTGTCCCAAGGAGCAACAGGGTAAGCAAGAAGGCTTCCTTTGTGCATCACAGGCTGCAGCTTGGCTATAAAATCACAGCAGAATTGCCTCTGAATGGATACTTTCCATCAGCCTAATACTCTGCAATTATGTTCTGCGAGGATATCAGAGTGGGACTGTCCCGACAGACTTCAAGCTGCTGCTTTTGCCATGTGGATTAGGCAGTCAGAACTGTGGCACACTTCACTGGAGGGGACCAGGGCCTCTTATGCTACCCTGCCCTCATCTCCAAAAATAAAGATGCCTGAAAGACAGCCAGGGGAGGAAATGCTCAGAGTTCCTCCCACGACTCAGCGTGTGGAAATAAATCTGCCTGGTCCTTTGAATACTCATACTCACTCATACACACGCTGTCTAGTGTCTTCCTGTCTGTCTGACGGGCTTCCACAGCAACTTGTCTGTGTGTGCACACGGGTGGTGCATAGGGTAAATAGGACATCTGCAAGGAAGGCACCTAAAAATCCCCAGCAAAGAACACAGGCAGGGTAACAACAGTTTCTGCTTTCACAGTGCCGGGTTATGACGATGCCCAGCCATCTCCAGCCGGGCTGGACAAACAGGTTCAGAGAAGATCAGAGCTCACACAAATCTCTGTGCAAGACTCAGACTGAACTGCGGAGATTGGAAATAGTTGGCTAACTCGCTTCCACCTTTTCCAATGTAGTGTTCCCTCTGCTCTTGCTGGTTTGGGCTGGGACCAGCTGCAGAAGTGACAGAGATCTTTCGGAGGGCCTCAGTGGCTCAGATGGAGCTGGAACTAAACTCAGAAGACTTCCAGCCTAGCTTGTAGCAAAGAAGTTGGGAGAAGCCTCTGACCCATAAGAAAGGAAGAGTTATTTATAAAAGACGTCCTGTAATTAAGGCAAGAGAAGGCCTTATTCTCCTCCTAGTGGATTCACAACAGTGCAAATCTGGAGTAAGAGAGATCAGAATCTGGCCCAGTATCTGCGGTGCTGAGCTAACATTGCCCAAGTCTGCAGTGTCAGCAGTGGACAGCATCCAGGACAGCACTGGGCAAGGAGTTCTATAGAGGGAGCACCACATGGCTGATACAACGGCTCCTCCATGCATGGGGAGCTGCTGTACTGGCAAGAGAAGCCTGAAGAAGCCAGGCAGAGAGAGAGAGAGAGCTTGAAGCCACATTCTGGAGGGCTTGGCAGGCTGAGGGCATCGCTTTCTAGCCTCTGCAGAACTGAACAGCCAACCAGCAAAATGTGGGCCACCGTGGGAGTCACACACAGCTTTGGCTGGAGCTGGTCAGAAGCATAGGAGCAGTGGCATGGGTACTGACTGAGCAGATCAAGGGCAGGTGTGTAAAGAGATGAAACAAAGGCAGGAATAAAGCACTGCCTCAGCAAACTGCCACCACCAAAACTTTCACAGGGCGGGTGTGTGAGAGAGAGGATGGGGAGAGAATAGTGGCAGAGGGAGCCGGGGAGATTGCGTTGCAGCAACGGTTCCTGCAGATCCCCTCCCTACCCCCCAGAGGAAATGACTCAGGGTTTTTTGGAGAAACCACAGGCTGACAAGTCTGCTGCCTGCCCTTCTGCATTTGTGCTGGGTTGCAATATTTAGGGAATACTTTGCACTCAGAGCTGTTTCCTGGGAAACCATATGGCCTGACCAACAGGGCAGCAAGCCCAGAGGCAGGATGAGCAGTGTCTGGAGATGGCAAGAATGCTTCCACAGTGACAATGCAACCTGGGTATAGATCCCGAAACTGGAGACACTGGAATGAAAATCTGTGAGGAAGAGACACTGGCTCCCTTTCATTCCAGCTCTCATGCAGCAAGACCCAGACGCGGGCATTACCACTCACAGTACCAGCCTTTGAATCCTGCACCAGTGCCCTGGCGTGTATATCCTATGCACACACCCATCACAGGGGGTGACCTCTGGCAGCAGGGCCCTGGCGTGTGACACTGGCTGTATGTATAGAGGTTGGAAATGTGCAGCTTCAAGATAGTCCACATTGCCCTCCTCCCTTATTCCTCCTCTTTCTTTTCTGCCGATAACATTTTCCTCCTTTGCATCCCTCACTGCTCCATCCCAAGTCTCTCCATCAGATGCAACTGCTGTTAGCATGTTCCAAGCCAAGACTGACCCTTGCCCCACCCATATAAAGAGGGGTTGGCAGAAGGGGAGCAGCAGGGAGCCAAGGCCCCTAAAGCAGAGATCTAACCATCCCCTCTTCCCTAAGGCCCTCAGATGGAGGAGGGAAATGGAGAATGGCGCAACAGAAGGGGATATATCCCATCCCCCACAAAGCAGACATAGGGGTTCCCATTTTACAAAAGGTGTCATCCCAAGTGGGTACTGAGACCCATCCCCAAAGAAAGAAAAGGAGGACTTGTGGCACCTTAGAGACTAACAAATTTATTAGAGCATAAGCTTTTGTGAGCTACAGCTCACTTCATCGGATGCCAAGAGTGACAAGTCTCCTGCACCTTCAGCCCCATGCTTGGATTCAGAGCTACAGCCTGATTCTGCAGCCGGCTTGGGCAACACCACATCTCTTGGGATAGCGGGGCATTGATGGCCTGGGAGCATCAGACCAGGGTTAGCCACTCAGCTGTTCTGCAGAGCTCTCTGTCCCTTGCAGTACTCCCAGAGGAAGAAAATTTCCCCTTGGCAGCATCACAGGGTGGAGGTGCACCACAAGCCACTGGAGCACTGCTCCTGCTCCGATGAGCCACGTTCCCTCCCATTGCCACAGTAGGACACTCAGCTCCCTTCTGGCACAAGGTGCTCGACATAAACCACACCCCACTTGGCTCCCACACAGAGCTGGGGGGGCGAGGGGGAGCATTTCCAAGCCGAGTCACCGAAAGGCCAATGGTATCTGAAGCAAATGTAAAATCCCCCAGCCACGGGAGAGCTGGTTGCCGAGGTGAGGCACACATGCACGAGGGGCCTGCCAACTCAGAGGCTCCACTTATTAAAAACGATTTGTTCTCAGTTCCTAATGCCCTGGCTGCAAGGCAGGTCTCAGCTGTCTGTGCCAGCCCCAGACTCAGTTGCGCTTTCTGCCACTGCTGCTTTTCACTTTATGAGACGCTTGTTAAAACGGGGACTTTTCTCTCCTCTTCGCATCCGCATTCGCGCCACTCCCCAAAGGCGGGGTGGGATTTGTATACGTCATGCACTAGGGCTGATGAAGAGGCTACCAATTTGCCCAGCACAAAGCAACATGCTTAGCTCCCTACCTTCAAATTGTTCTAATCTGCCAAAGAACAGGGGCCAAATGTCAACGTTCTAAACCTATCCTACTGCTGCAAAACTGCCCCCTCCTCCCCAAAATCTTTAGCAGTCACTGTTTATATGTAAGGCCTACATAAAAGCAACATTTTGTGGTCTGGCACTCCTTCGACTCTGCAACACCCACAAGAAAAACGATCCACTGCATCCCCTCTCCAAGGCTGCCTGGCCCATCAGCATGCTCCCACTATGTGACTGGGTCAGGACTGAAGTCCCTCCCAGTATGGATGGTCACCCACCACAGTCTGACACAGGCATCAAGGTTGGAGAAGAAGAGAAGCTCCCAACCTCCCAGACTGGAGTCCTTTGAGGTGGTGAACTGGCTTCTCCCAGCTCCCTCTCTCCGGCCTGGGAACTACTAGTTTGTGTAGGGTGAACCTCAGACCGCTGGAGCTGCACTGGCTTCGATGCCTATCCAAAGCTTTTCTAAATATGCTGCACCTCTTGCATATGGGAAACCAGGCTTGAGATCCTGAGCGTGTCTGGGCGTGTCTGCTTCCAGAACCCATAAGGAGGGTGGCAGAGGACCAATATGAACCCTAATGAGCGGCCTGTTTTCTCAGACCTCAAAAAGGATCCGTTCTTGTCAGGGGGAAGGAGAGGTTGGTTCTAGATTGGTGCACAAACTTGTTGGGGTAAAGAGAGACTTATTTTACCCACCCGTTCCCTGGGCCCAACCCAGCCCCAAACAAGCCAATGGAAAGGCTCCCACCGGCATGACCGGAAGCTGAGAGATCCCTAAAGCCAGCTGCCAAGTGCATACTGGCCACTGTCTCGCACTGTGGTGGGTGGAAGAGTGTTCCAGAGTAGAAAAGAAAGACAAGACAAGGCCTGAGTGTTCCCAGCAGCCTCTCCGGCTTGTGCAGATAAGATGTCTTCTTGATGCCAGCAAGGCAGCCCCACTCCCTTCTTGAAGAAACTGACAGTCTCCATTAGACATAGTCCAGGGGAGAAATCCTGGCTCCATTGAAGTCAATGGCCAAACTTGTGTTGACATCAGAGGGGACAGTATTTCATCCCAGGTAAATAGCTTTCCCAGCAATGGCCTAGGTGATGCCAACTGTCACTCGCTCTGTTATCTGAAGCGCTCCTTTCCTTGGGGGAGACTGTGGTCATGCTGCATCACAGAGGACGTGTGCTGTGAGGGGGGATTGAATGAGAACAGCTGGCTGTAGGGCTCTGCCTAAGGCAGAGCAAAAACCAGGGGGAGGATAGGTCCAACAGTGGGCAGAATCCAGTGCAGTTCTGATCCAATTTTCAGTGGTGCTGAGCACTCCAATGGCAGTTAACAGGAGCTGTGGGGCACAGCCCACCTCAAGCACCCCCAGGTCCTAGAAGTCAATCTACATTAGAAAACTTGCACCAGGGGAACTAAGTGGATCTAGTTACACCAGTGCAACCCCCTACAATAGACACACCCAAATCAGTTCCAGTTGTATTCAAACCAATGTAATAATTGACCGCATTAATCTAAATCAGGTTGAAAGTAATTTCCATCCTTTTAAGTGCGTCTACATTAGCGGTTTGCCCTGGTGTAACTAGATCAATATTAAATGAATTTAGTTACCTTGGTGCATGTTTTCTAATATAGACAAGGCTTTAGATATCTATGTGTGTCTATGCATCGCCTCTTCGAGATGAAGAATGGGTGCATTAGACATCAGAAAGACAGACTAAGCTGATGGACAGATGGATTCCATCCTTATTGCTGGGCAGCTGAAACTCACACACTCCCATCAGTGAAATGCTGGGATTCTCTGTGGGAGGAAGACAAGCCCAACCTGTTATTTGTCTCCCTTCTGCTCTCCCTCATGCTCCATCAGCTCACTGGGAAAGCAGCAGGGACCTCAGCCTGCAGCCAGAGGGAGATGACTGCCCTGGTGAGTGGAGTTTAGAACCTGGCAGGGGCAGCAGGACTTACGGGGCTATATAGGACAAACAGCTGCATTCAGAAGGAATTAAGTAGAGAAAAGTAGGTGTGCCCCCTTAGAGAGGGCAATGGTGCAGCCAACAGAGGAGGAAAGGGCTGGGAGATGGGGTCTAGGGGGAGAGGAAGGCCGAAGGGGGTGGATCCCCCTTGCTGACAGCTCCCCTTACCTTTGCAGGCCTTGCGGTCGGTGATGGATTTGCTCATGTCCCGGTAGAACCCCTCTTTGCAGTAATGGCAGTGCCGGCCGGCTGTGTTGTGGCGACAGTTGAGGCAGACACCTCCGCTCTTCCTGCCTGAGAGTTTGTACAGCTCCATATTGAAGCGGCAGCGCCGGGCATGCAGGTTACAGTTGCAGGCTGCAGGAGGAGGGGGGAGAAGAGGATGAGCAGGTGAAAAAAGGGCTCAGGGACCAGAGAAGAGTCCCCTCACGCAGCCTCCAACCCCAGGGCCAGACCCACTCAGAGGATTGCCCTGGCCAGGATGCAGACTCAGAGCCACTAGCAAAATTTCAACTCAAGGCACTAAGCCAGAGGAGGTCGGAGTGAGCCACCCAACACAGAATGTCCATAGACGCCTCGAAAGGGAGGCCCGATTCAAGCTCTTGTACTCAGGTGGTGCAATCCCCCAGCGAGGTAAGTGGGGTCAATGTTAGCTGAGAGGTCAAGGACTGAATGGGCCAGAGCCCAAAGCACGGCTACTGCACCTCCTAGGCATTCTGCGTGTGCAGTGCAGGCAGGAGCAGAATAGTAGGAGGTTGATTGGCTACAGATCAGTGAGTAAGGTTGGGACAACTAGTTCAGATCAAATCAACCTGAGCCTTCACCCCTAACTTGGAAACAAACATTCGGAAACTTCTGCTAGTTCACTCGCACTCACATGCTATTTTTCCTTTTGCTCTTGTCTGTGCCCTTGCAGGCCACAGCTGTGAACAGAAGCTGGAGAAGCCAGAAATCCCATGAAAAAGCCTGTTCTCATGAGACCTCCCTCCCATTTTGCAAACCTGAGAGAGGTGCTGAACCTTTGGCTTTGGCCCATCGCTGCAGAGAACAGACTCACACTCAGAGGGGATTGCAGGTAAGCTGTTGTAAGTCACGCGCAGACTCCCTGGACGTATTGTACACCCACTCACCACAGTGTCAGGGAGTCTAAATCAATGTAATTTACACACCTAGAAATCAGGAGGTGTAAGTTACAGCCGGGAGTATCCAGATATTCATCTACCCTCCCCTTAGTTGTTTTTGTTGCTCCAGGTCTTCCATCCAGCGTATCTGAGCTCCATCGGCTGAGACTTGCTTAGGCACAGTGGGCCAAGCGCAGAAGTGACGGGAAAAGAGAAGGGAAGCGGCACACTGAGTGGTATGGGGTGAGGGAGCGACTCTGTGTGCACCACAAATGTCATTGGGAGCTTTGCCATGGACTTCAGCCGGAGCAGGATCAAGATCTGAGGCTAAGGACAGAGGAGGTCTCAGGGAGCCGGGAGGGCATCTAGGCTGGTGCAACACTCATGCTGAGGGGCAGGAGGCACTGCAGGCTACACCAGTCTAGACTGCCTTAGACTTTCCTCTGAGAGTTTGGTGTATTCTTATACAAGGCAGGGACTGTCTTTGTGTTCTGTGTTCGTTCAGTGCCTAATACAAAGGAGGCTGGTCCAAACTAGGGCTCCAGGGTGTTACCACAATTCAAATAACAACCACCACCATGGAGATCCAGCCAAAATCTCAAAACCTCCAGTGCCCCATACCAGGCTAACTCTTCCCAGCCTCCCCTCACCCTTCACACACACCCCCCACGCCTTTCTCCAATGAGGCGCAGAACCTGAGCTAATGGAGCTTGAAGCCAGAGAGAAGAGAGAGGGAGGAACCCTTCCCCGGCAGCTGCCAGATCTCGCCCAGGTCCCCTCCATGGGGTGGAAGGAGCAGGTGCCGACCTTTATCGCACCCCATAAACAGGCTCCCCACAGGAACTTGTCTCCACTGCGGGGGGAGGGGGAAGGAGAGAGGGGAGAGGGGAGGAGTAAACAATCAACCCAGAGGGCCTCTGAGGAGCTAGGGGAGGGCAGGGCAGTGCTGGCAGACAAAGGACCATGCAGGAGGCAGAGGGGAGGAGGAGAAGAAGACAGCTGCCCAGCGCCTGTTGTCTAGTGTAGTTCCCTCCGAGGAGCCGTGATTGTCTCATTGCCCATCGACTGGCTCATGGCTTCGCTGCTGGCAGGATGGCTGAGGAGACGGGGAAGGGGAACGAGCAGCTTGCCTCCATGTGTTCTCCAGATGTGTAATATCCTCTGTGCCCTGTTGGGCTGGGTGCTGGGGAGGTCGCTGCTGAGGACCTGGGGCATGTGGAAGAGGAAGGTGGGAGGCCAGTTCTGCCATAAATCATAGACAAGTGCAAAGTGGATAGTTAGAATGAGACACCCAGCGGAAAGGCCAGCTGGGCACCTGCCATCCTGCTGCCATGGCATCTCCCCCCTTGCTGCCAACAGATGGCAGCTGCCCCTGGCACAGAGCTACCCCGGAACATAAGGTTGAATCTGCTTCGCACCCAGCCCCCCAGTGGCAGCACACAGTATGCTTCTGGGACAGATTGGAAGAACCGGGCCCTGGCACTGAGCCACTTGCCATGCCACCTGTGCGCCCCCTGCTCACATGGCTCGTGGCTCCAACCTGCCTGTTACAGAGGGCTACACACAGGCCTGTATTGCGAGGTACTCCTTGCTGATTACTTGAGACTCATAACTCCCCAGGAGGTCATTATTATTATCCCCATTTTAGAGATGAGGAAACTGTGGCACGGAGAGGCTAAAGCCCAGAGCCTCAAAGGTATTTAGGCTCCTAACTCCCAAGTGACTTACCCAAGGCCACCCAGTATGTCAGTGTCAGAGAATGGAGACCAGGTTTTACTGCCTAACTGCAGCCTTGCCTGTTAGCTTTCACTTTGGGAGGCATGCCCCACCTTTCTGACCAGCCTATCTGCCCCGTGGCCATGAGCTGTAAGCCTTCCCCCCTGCCTCTCCCGGGGGTACAGGCAGGGTGGGATTCATTCTGGGCTGCACACACCATCCTCGCCAGGCTACCAGATCTGTGTCACCGCAAGTCCAGAAGATCCTTTTATGTGAAAAAAAGCCACGGAAGCACCCCACTCCCTTAGGCTCTGCCCTATTAAAGGCAATAGAGGTTGTGCTATTACTGTCATGGGGGCAGGATTGGGCCCCTGAGGTGCAAGGAGAGTTATGTTTGTTGCTTCCTGGCCTGTCCCCACAGCCCTCATCCCCAACAGCCCCCAGTCTGGCCCTTTAAAAGGACCACCCGCTTTGCACTGGGTTGCGGGGTGGAACGGCAAAGCTCCTTCTGTTGTTGTGCAGTGCCAGGCCCATTAGGGAGCATGAACAGTGCCAGCTGTGGCCAGGGTGCTGTGGTGGAGAGGAAGGGCCTGGTCTCCAATCTGCTAGCCAGAAGCAGCAGAGGAGAGAGCTGCTAAACTCGTTTTATTTCAGATCTCCCCCCCACACCACACACATACCCTTTATTTTTTATTAGCCGCAGGAACCCAAAGGGGAGGGGGGGGGGAATTCCAAATCCACGTGTGTGAGATAAAAAGGAAAAAGCGCTGCCAGTTCCTGTTTAACACTCTCGCAAAAAGATAATGGGAACAAGATTTCCTTCGGCGAAGCCCAGCGCCCTCTCCCTCCCCCGCTTCTCTGGGAACTTGAGGCTGGGTGAGAGTTTTTCCAGGCATACTGTGAAATTCATTAACATGTCAGCCCAAGATTTAACTGCTGGGCCTGCTTGTCATTGTGTGAAATTTCCTCTCCCAGCCCCCTCCCCATCAGCTCCCAGCTTCAACCCTTTGCAGAAGCCGACAGAAGAAAGCTGGGGAGGGTTAACTCCTCAAGGTCAAACAGCTGCCTGCTGCCTGCTGCCTATTGTCAAGGCCCCTCTCCCCTGTCTGCTGCTTTCAGGCCCAGCCTCAGAGGTGGGGAGACACTGTTGAATGGTAGGGGTGGGAAATGGGGTTCCGAACCACCCTGTGCCTTCTCCCCAAACCAGACCTCTGTACACCAAGAGCCTTTCTGGAGGTGGGAAAAAGCTCAGCGACATTTTTCTGCCCCCGGTTGCAGTATTTGCCGATCCCAAATGTTAAAAAATCACAAGTCAGCACCCCCAAAAATCATGAGATTGGTTTAAAAATCCTACCTTTTGGGTTCCTTTTAGTTGCCTCTTTGGTTTTGAGCCATGAGAGCTCATATTTGCTCCACAACCATGAGGGACAGAAACTTACTTTTGTTTTAAACCAAAGCTGAGATTCTCTCATAAGCACATGACTTCAGGAGCTGGAGCTTTAAGAAAAGCATCGAAAATGGTGAGCTTTGTGATGACACCACGCGAGTGGGGGATACTGCTGTGATTTTTCCTTTGTGCATCTGCTGGGCTTTTGCATTTCCACCTTCCGGCCGGGACCAGGAGAGAAGTGGCAGAAGAGGGAACAAAGCTGTTCTTATAGCATTCCAACCTAATGGGACTCTCAAGAGAAAGAGGCTCTCAGGGGCTTAGTCCCACGTGAGGGCTCCTTCCTCCAGCACTTCCACACCGGTCTTGATTCTGCGGGGCACTGAGTGCTCCCAACTCACTTGGAGGCAAGGGTGACTAGGGTTAGTCCTGTGGCCTAGCAGACAGGGCACTGCATTGGGGCTCAGCAAACCCTGCTTCTTTTCTGGCTCAGCTGCTCAGTGAGTCCCAGCATCTTGTCTGAGAAATAGGGACACTGATCCTTGCCTCCTTTGCCAAGTGCTCTGAGCTCTGTGGCTGGACAGAGCTAGTTAAGCAATAGGTGTTAGGAGGGTGCACAGCACCTCCCAGTTTCTGGCAAGCGGGGAGGAAATCCATTAACATTAATGAGACTGCACCCAGGGGCTACAGGTGCAGGTCCTGATTCTTCATTCTCAGAAGGGCCTGATTCTTCTCTTCCTCCCACCCACCATTGTCCAGGCCTGATCCAAAGCCCGCTGCAGTCAGCAGGAGGCCTCTCATTGACTGCAAGGAGTTTTGGGTCAAGCCAGTAAATGGGAGGGACGCTGTGGAAGTCAGCAAGTTGCAGCGGTGGCAAATCAGTATGAAAGGAGAACTGGGCTTTGAAGGCTCTGGAGGCTTCTCTAAACTGAACATCTGACTCAGGCTGAGGTCCAGCACTGCTGTTGAACAAGCAACCCATCCCCTCGTGCCATCCACATGTCCCCACAACAGGGTTTGTGAACATAACAAACCAGCCAGGAACGCTCTGGGAGGAGGCTCCCATCACATGCGATGACCAGCCAAAATCAGGGAGCAGCTGCAATGCTGCCCCCCATCTTCAGCCTAACTGGGAGACCGCATAGCCCACCATTGCTTCCCGACGCAACGCCGTCTGCACTGACGCTCTGCCACCGCTGGCCGAGCAGGGTTTCAGGCCTTGTATGACCTTGCAGGGACAGGACATCACAACCACCCAACCCAGGCGGTGATGGAGGGCTAGAGACGCTGCTCACCATTACAGCTACGAACCAAGGGCAGCTCCCACCACGCTGCCGGTTGCTCACACTATAAATCTGAGCTGTGGTCGGGCTGCAGCTGTTCAGCAATGCCAAGTGCAAGTGCCCCACTTCCACCCTGCTCCTCGCAAAAGGAAGCCCCATTGCAGTATTCCCCTGGAGGCGGATGGGGGCTGGGCTGGGGTGGAAGTGTGGCACAGACGAGGGGAAAGGTCAGGTAAATAATTGGCCAGTCTTGTCCCATTTCACTCTCTGCCTCCAGTTTAATGAGTGAGAGAGTAACTGACGAGGGGCCTGTTGCAAAGGAGGGAGAAAAAAGTGCCGGGGAGCAGCCCAGGTAGCCCAGCAAGTGATCGGATTGTCACCCCAACTGCATCCCACTGGCCAAGTCCTGGCCCTGCAGGAGCTCCTGAGCCCATTTCTGACACAGCCTCAAGCGCGAGAGGTCCCATGCAGAGAGCTGGGAACCAGGGGTCTCAATAGCAATGAAAAGAACCATTGACTTTACTGAACCCAACTACCAGTGCTCAGGACCAACAGACTCCCACAGGCCTGTCCTGCTGGCTTGTGCTGGATCTCCTGTGGCACCTGGGAGGGGTTCTTTGGGGAGAGCTGCTCCCTGGGCTGTGCCATAGGCCTGGAATCTGTCCAGGGTACTCCTCCCCCAGGAAATGACTGGCTTGTACTCTTAGAACAAAGAGACGGTAACGTTCTACTTCCATCCCTTCGTCCCCCACCACTTCGCCACTGGTGCAGCTTCGATGGTAGCAATCCTGGGAGAGCGAGTGAAGTCAGGGCAAGAGTATTTGAACCACGCAGGATTAGGCGACACGAAGTGGGGTTACAGTGCTGGCCTGGAGCTCTTCCCACAGGCATCACTGGGAAAACGCTCTGTAGCATCAGTGGGAGCTGAGATAGACCAATGAGGAGCACCTGATAATCTCACCCATGGGGAGCAGCTGCCAGCCCAGCACCTTGGCTACTCTATTCCCTCAACCTCTGATGCTGCTGGTGGAGTTGCACAGCTGCTAGCCACAGTGCGAAATTCTAGGGAAGAGTGTCTGGCGAGGACAAGGCGCAGAGGGCCACATTCATAAAGGTATTTAGGTGCCTAAAGATACAGCTAGGCGCCTAAACAGTGTTATAAATCTGGCCCCTAGAGACCAGTGGAAATCCAGCTTGAGAGGCCAGGTTTGAAGGTGGCATGCGGTCCATCTGGAGAACCCGAGTTCCACAGGACGGTGGTTGTGCTAAGAGACAGGAATGCCTCATTAGCCAGGGGTGCACGGATCCAACTGGGCAAGAGAGGAGTGGGCAAAGCTTGCAAAGCGCGCTCCTCCCGTTCTCAGGCCCAGCCATCCACATCTTCTAGTGCTAAGCAAACAAGCTTCCCTGGGACGTGTGCTGTGACTGAGAGCTGGGCTGGTGCAGCTCGCTGTCTGTCTCACATTAATCACTAATTAAAGGCTTGAACCTTCCCTGCTGTTTGGGTATTAATAAGAATTTAATTGCACAGTTTGGAGCTAATTACATGGTGCCTTGCTTCCTTCCTTAGACAGTACGCCCCATTAAACAATCACAGGATGAAATAAACAATCCCATGATCAACTCATTTGCAATAATAGCCTAATTCAACTTAAACCCTCTGCAATGGGGCAACCTTCTGTCCCCCTTTCAAGTGTCTTGGGGACACTTTAGCCTTCCCTGATCTAGCTGGAAGCTCCTTTGCACCAACACTCTGCTGCTCCCTGTGCCATGGCAGGGAATGTAGCCCGGGCAGTCCCAGGGAGACAATCACTAACAGCAGCCACCTCCTGCTCTCCCCGAGGAGATGCCTTCTCCTTCCAGTACAGTCTGGCAACAAGTGAGCACAAACAACAAGGGTGGGAGGTGAAGTGTTTCTGGTTGTGCAGCCGACACTGGGGACAACTGGGCAAGAAGAGAGGATGATGGAGCCCAGGCTGGCGAGGGGTGGGTAGAGGGATCCCTCGCTCAGGGGATGATGGAGCCCAGGCTGGCGAGGGATGGGTAGAGGGCTCCCTTGCTCAGGGAATGATGGAGCCCAGGCTGGAGAGGGATGAGTAGAGGGCTCCCTCGCTCAGGGGATGATGGAGCCCAGGCTGGCGAGGGATAAGTAGAGGGATCCCTCACTCAGGGGATGATGGAGCCCGGGCTGGTGATGGATGGGTAGAGAGATCCCTGACTCACAGGATGATGGAGTCCAGGCTGGTGAGGGATGGGTAGAGGGATCCCTCGCTGAGGGGATGTGGGACCCAGGCTGGTGAGGGATGGATAGAGGGATCCCTCATTCAGGGGATCATGAAACCCAGGCTGGTGAGGGATGGGTAGAGGGATCCCTCGCTCAGGGGATGATGGAGTCCAGGCTGGTGAGGGATGGGTAGAGGGATCCCTCGTTCAGGGGATGATGGAGCCTAGGCTGGCGAGGGATGGGTAGAGGATCCCTCCCTCAGGGGATGATGGTGCCCACACTGATGAGGGATTCATAGAGGGATCCCTCACCCAGAGGATGATGGAGCCCAGGCAGGCAAGGGATGGGTTGAGGGATCCTTCACTCAGGGGATGATGGAACCGAGGCTGGCGAGAGATGGGTAGAGGGATCCCTCACTCAGGGGATGGTGGAGCCCTGGCTGGTGAGGGATGGGTACAGGGATCCCTGATTCATGGGATGATGGAGTCCAGGCTGGCGAGAGATGGGTAGAGGGATCCCTTGCTCAGGGGATGTGGAAACCAGGCTGGTGAGGGATGGGTAGAGGAGCCCTCGCTCAGGGGTTGTGGAACCCAGGCTGGTGAGGGATGGGTAGAGGGATCCCTCGCTCAGGGGATGATGGCGCCCACGCTGATGAGGGATTCGTAGAGGAATCCCTCACCCAGAGGATGATGGAGCCCAGGCTGGCGAGGGATGGGTAGAGGGATCCCTCACTCAGGGGATGATGGAGCCCTGGCTGGCGAGGGATGGGTAGAGGGATCCCTCACTCAGGGGATGATGGAGCCCGGGCTGGCGAGAGATGGGTGGAGGGATCCCTCGCTCAGGGGGTGTGGAACCCAGGCTGGTGAGAGATGGGTAGAGAGATCCCTCGCTCAGGGGATGATGGAGCCTAGGATGGCGAGGGTTGGGTAGAGGGATTTAATGTCAGTACTGGGCAAATTAGTTGAAACAATAGTAAAGAATAAAATTGTCAGACACATAGAAGAACATAAATTGTTGTGCAAAAGTCAACATGGTTTCTGTAAAGGGAGATCATGTCTTACTAATCTATTAGAGTTCTTTGAAGAGGTCAACAAACATGTGGACAAGGGGGATCCAGTGGACATAGTATACTTAGATTTCCAGAAAGCCTTTGACAAGGTCCCTCACCAAAGGCTCTTACATAAATTAAGTTGTCATGGGATAAGAGGGAAGATCCTTTCATGGACTGAGAACTGGTTAAAAGGCAGGGAACAATGGGTAGGAATAAATGGTAAATGTTCAGAATGGAGAGGGGTAACTAGTGGTGTTCCCCAAGGGTCAGACCTAGGACCAATCCTATTCAACCTATTCATAAATGATCTGGAGAAAGGGGTAAACAGTAAGGTGGCAAAGTTTGCAGATGATACTAAACTGCTCAAGATAGTTAAGACCAAAGCAGACTGTGAAGAACTTCAAAAAGATCTCACAAAACTAAGTGGTTGGGCAACAAAATGGCAAATGAAATTTAATGTGGATAAATGTAAAGTAATGCACATTGGAATAAATAACCCCAATTATACATACAATATGATGGGGGCTAATTTAGCTACAACTAATCATGAAAGAGATCTTAGAGTCATTGTGGATAGTTCTCTGAAGACATCCACGCAGTGTGCAGCACCCGTCAAAAAAGCAAACAGGATGTTAGGAATCATTAAAAAAGGGGCAGAGAATAAGACAGAGAATATATTATTGCCCTTATATAAATCCATGGTACGCCCACAGCTTGAAGACTGCATACAGATGTGGTCTCCTTATCTCAAAAAAGATATACTGACACTAGAAAAGGTTCAGAGAAGGGCAACTAAAATGATTAGGGGTTTGGAACGGGTCCCATATGAGGAGAGATTAAAGAGACTAGGACTTTTCGGCTTGGAAAAGAGGAGACTAAGGGGGGATATGATAGAGTATATAAAATCATGAGTGGTGTGGAGAAAGTGAATAAGAAAAAGTTATTTACTTGTTCCCATAATATAAGAACTAGGGGCCACCAAATGAAATTAATGGGCAGCAGGTTTAAAACAAATAAAAGGAAATTCTTCTTCACACAGCACACAGTCAACCTGTGGAACTCCTTGCCTGAGGAGCTTGTGAAGGCTAGGACTATAACAGGGTTTAAAAGAGAACTAGATAAATTCATGGAGGTTAAGTCCATTAATGGCTATTAGCCAGGATGGGTAAGGAATGGTGTCCCTAGCCTCTGTTTGTCAGAGGGTGGAGATGGATGGCAGGAGAGAGATCACTAGATCACTACCTGTTAGGTTCACTCCCTCTGGGGCACCTGGTATTGGCCACTGTCGGTAGACAGGATCCTGGGCTGGATGAACCTTTGGTCTGACCCAATATGGCCATTCTTATGTTCTTATGATCCCTCGTTCAGGGGATGATGGAGCCCAGGCTCGCGAGGAATGGGTAGAGGGATCCCTCACTCGGGGAATGATGGAACCCAGGCTGGTGAGGGATGAGTAGAGGGATCCCTCACTCAGGGGATGATGGAGCTCAGGCTGGCGAGGGATGGGTAGAGGGATCCCTCGCTCAGGTGATGATGGAGTCCAGGCTGGCGAGCAGAGGAGAGAGAGCTCCCTGAGTCTGGGAATTCACTGGGAATAATTATTTAACGGAACAGTCTCAGCGAAACCCTAGAATGGCCAGTCCTGCCAAACCCACAATGGATTCGAACTACGCCCCTGCTTTTGCTGGAGGATTGCCCAGCCGGGATGCTTGCAAGGCACGGTTGCTACTGCTAGCCTGTGGGAGGGGGAATCTAGACCCAAACACCCCCTTCACCTCCCACCCTAAAGAAATACATTGTGCCTTATGAAGAAAAGTCTACCGCCATGGCTGAGAGCACTATGCAGCTTACATTGGTCTCATGCGAGCACTCCAGCTATTCTTGCAGTCCCCTGCAGGTTTGTATACAAGCACGCCAGAAGAACTGACACAAACCTCTCTAAATTCACACAGAATCCCTGAGGTTCGGCAAAGCCCGTCTCATTTTTCCCTGCTCTTCCAATTTTGTGTGACTTTGGGAACAACGGGGACCAAACCCGCTGTCAGAATCCCCCAAGGAAAGCTGCTTCTCGGAGATTTTTCAGCCCTGTTTGGCAGGAGCAAGAGGTTGGAAAAGCAGCTGAGCTTGTGGAGGCTCAGTGCCAACAGTCTGAGGTTCAGCCATCGTTAGCCAGTGCCCCGCTGGCTAGTAACCATCTCCCTCTGCTGAGCTCCACCTGAGCAGCTCTTGGTGGTGCTACATGCTGCACCACAGTCATTTGCATTTGGCCTATGCCGGTGGCTACTGTCCTTTCCAAAACAGCATGGCTCCTCCTTCCTGTCAGAAGGGGTGGGGCCGCCCCTGCTCCACAGGTAAACTCAGCCTCCCCTTGCATTCCGTCCTGCTTCCTTGCCACCACCTGGATCCCAGTCATCTCCAGTCACATGGACAGGCCCAGCACAGACCTCAAAGGGGGCTCTTTTAACTGACCTGAGCCTTTCCCAGAGCATCCCCTCGCAGCCGTCAGCAGCAGTCATGACCCAGGCCAGAGAGCAGAGAGAGACATGGCGACTAACATATAAGGCCGAACATTAGAGCTAGACGCTCTTGGCATTTCTCCCTCATCCCACTCTCCACCCCAGCCTCCAGGGAGCTTGTACTCTGTGCTACAGCAGCTCTGGAGATGGAGTGGGCAGCAGCCGCCTCTGCCTTCTCCCAGATTTTCTGAGACCTCTTGCTACTACTAATCCTCCGGGATGGGTAGAGGGATCACTCGCTCAGGTGATGATGGAGTCCAGCCTGGCTGGAGAGCTGCATACAATACAGGCGGCCCCCCGACTTGGGTCCCCTGTCATTGTCTGGCTGTGCTCCCTCCTCTGGCCAGGTAGGATTTATCTTCCAGGGCAGAGGAGAGGAGGCAGGGGCTTCAGGCTATGAGCCAGGCCTTGTTGTGCTACCTCCCAGACATGGCCAGCAACATTCAGCACGGCCTGGGGCTGGAGCCACGACCTCAGGCTGTCTAGCAATTGCAACAAGCGCAGGCCTGTGAAATAAAACCCCCAATAACACTTTTCTAGGGAATTTGTGCCACAGAGCTCCAAGCACTTTACAAAGGAGGGCAGTGTCACGATCCCCACTGTAGAGATAAGTAAACTGAGGCACAGAGAGAGGTACTGTGACTTTGCCCAAAGTCAGTAGCAGAGGTTGGAAGGGAAGCCAGGTCCAACTGACACCCAGTGCAGCATCCTAACCAGACCTGAGGAAGGGTGCACAGACAGGGATCCGTCAAGAATTTGGGGGGAGGGCAGTTCTCATGCTCTCCGTCCTGCAATAACTTATTCTGTGAAGATGTGGAGGAACCAGAGAATGAGACTGAGGGTTTTCCCCAGCTCCGGGGAAGTCTGACCCAACTGAAGGAGCCCCAGACACAAAGCTTCTTTTGGCGCACCAGACTAGAGGCAAATCCTCACTATGCTGATTGTGTTTCCTTGCCCCACCCGGGGCAACCATCTTGCATCCTCTGAAATGAGGCTTGCAAAGGGGCCGAAGGAGTGACTGAGAGGCTCATTAACCTTCTGAGGCTGTAAGGATGTTTTGGGCCAGCCCCAGTCACAGGCCGGAGCCCCTCATGCCTCCAGCACGCTCAGTACCTAATCCTGCTAGGGAAGAGAGAGACGCTCCCAGTCAGAGAGGAACCGACCCGAGCCCTTGCTTACTAGTGTCGTTCCATTGCCCTGCATTCCTGGAGTCCAGGTGAGCATCTCTCTGATCCCTAGCAGGATTAGGTACTGAGCATGCTGGAGGCATGTGACTGGGGCTGGCCCAAAACATCGTTACAGCCCTGCAGGAAAGAACGCTGCAGGAAAGGCAGTTCCTCCGCTGGCTCAGCCAGAGCTAGGGAAGAAAGCCTGCTCACACCAGGCTTGCCTGCTATTTGGATAAGCTGCCGACCCAGCTCTCGTAGTGCCTGTCTGCTGATGTGCCTGGCTTAATGCTGCTCTCTCGTGGAGGGTCTCCAACAGCTTCGCTGCTGCGGTGATGGAGGCAGCTGTGAGCCTCCACGTTGGGAAAATTGCTTCAAAAATTCTAACCGGCTTTAAACCCAGTTCTTCTGTTCCAAGTTGTTGCAGACAACACAGAGCAGGCTCCAGGCAGCTTGGCCTGTTTTTTCTGAAGGGGGACAAAGCCACTGTAAAGGCTCCAGGCCACCTGGAACCAGGTTTACTTTATGACTCCAACCAGTTTTAAAACCAGTTTGAATTTCTGAGATAGTTTCCCACCTATAGACAGGTGCCCTGAGAGGACAGAGAGAGAAATGGGCACAGGATGGAGCTGAGAGAGGAGATGGCTAAGGCAAAGGTTTGTGACGCCAGGAGTTGTTCACAGACACTGGTGTTACAAATTCATTAGGCCTTCGGCTTCCCAGCTCAGCCCAGCCAGCTTGGCTCTTCCAGGAGAATTTACCATTTCCCTGGCGAGTGCTGGGATCAAAGCTCCCCTCAGCTATTATTTCCCTCTTGCTCCTCTACAAACGGAACGGATTCCAATCACCGGAGCAAGGTTTCCCTTCTGTACTCCATTCAGAAAAGTGCTCCAGCCGTGGTGGCGACAATGGGAACAAGAGCTCAAGAATTACCAGAGAGTGGATCAATTACTTCCAGTGGCTGCGTCCTGCTAATCCCCACCACGCAGCCCTTGGTGTCTGCAGAAGCCCTAATGACAGGTCTAATTCCAAGAGCAGGAGCCTGAGGAATGCTGCATCTCTTATGCACGCTAACAATTAAATGTGGGGTGGGCAGGGAAAGCCCAGCAAGAATAATTCGCACTTATTATAACACAATCACTAGGAGGAGCCTGTGCACACATTCACACCCCTTTGACTCCCCCCCTTGTGGGCTGTTAAAAAGAAAACAAAAGCCCCAAGCCTATGAAAATGAAGCCAACGGATCACCACGGGAGTCTCTTGAGCCTACAGACCTGACTGCAATCTTTCAGCCTCCAGGGTTATCAGAGGGGCTTCCTCTCTTGGCAATTCTCCCCCATCTGGGATCCACCCAGGTGGGTGGCTGGCAGGCGATGCCCATCAGGAAGCGGGAGGGAGGGAAGGAGGGATCTCTCCCCCCCCCCCCCGCAGCAGATAGTTTTAATCTGCAAGAGATCTCTTTGAATCATGCCAAAGCAGAGTCTTGGGCCCAGCCCCCAACTCACAGCTTCTCTTCCCAACTCTCACAAGAAATTAACAAACCTTACTGCTGAGCAAGGTCCACACTTGCGGGAAAGAGGGGCAGTGTCTGTGTAACGCTGACAGATGCCTGCCGTCAGGGGGCAGGATCAAACCTGGGGTCTCTGGAGCTTAGTATATGAGCCGCTACTGCATGAGCTAAAAGCCATATGGCTGTTAGCTAAGGCTATAGAGCAGACTCAATCTCCCTCTAAGTGGTCTGTCTCGGGGCAGAGCATGGCACCCAGGAAGTGTGTGGGTTACATCTGCACAAAGGCTGGGCTGGGCTGCATGTGCTGGAAAGACGGCAGGGTGTTGGGTGGCAGGGAATGGATTGAGCTGGCATGCAGGGGTGGCAGAGATGAACAGGGTGGCTCAGGTGGGAGTAGACTGACCTGCTGCCCGGTGGGAGTGGTTCTCTGCAGTTTCCTTAGGCTTTGGCAGAATTTAAGCTTTTGCTTTTATATTTTCAAAATCAATTATCTAGCCCAGCTCACTGCAAATTAAGAAAACCCTCTGAATGTGACCTGCCTGCCAGAGTCTGCAGACAGCGTGAAACAGCAGTGCTGAAAGGGGGTGTGATCTGCCCCCATTCATCTCAAGTGGGGCTTGATTCTGAAGCCTAATGAAGGCAAGCTAAATATCAATATTGTTCACTATTTTCCTGTTGATCATTTTGACATAAGCATCCCCTCTTTGGGAGCAGGAGGTGATGATTGGGCAAGGTACCACCATGAATGTTTGTCCCGCAAGGGACCTGCTGCTCAGGACATTGGCAATCAGATATGGAGCCTTCCCATCTGACTCAGACCAATATGGGCAAAACTTGTTACCAGCAGATGGCTGTTTAGTGGCATGAAATAAGCTGGTGGCTTCCATTTCAATATCCTCAGCTCAAAAGCAGGCACCACCGCACCACGGCCTGTCCCCCTCTGGCTCCTCCCAACAGAAGTCAAGGAGCCTTGGAGAGTGAAATACCCTCTCAACTTCCTTCCAATTAGGAGAGAGGCAAAATGGTGAGTGCCAAGGGTGCCAAGAGTGCCTGAATGTGACAGCGTGCTCTCCCTTCCTGCCAGCCAGGCATGGCAGCACATCAAAACCATCTGGAGCTATCCCTGGGGCTAATGCTGCAGCATCCCATGACCTTTCATGTCCCGCCAGGGGGCTGTGTTGTATACTGGGGCCATTTGTGCCCCAGTGGCATGACATGACACCACGAGTACCCCACCTTTATGCCATGGTTTACATTACCTGTGCTGGGCCACTCTCCCTTCCCGGCACCGCAGCGGCAGCGCCAGCACTGCAGACTCTGAGGGGCAATGCGAAACCCCCTGTCCAACAACGGGCAGCCCAGCTCGCGGTGCTATCGACCCGGGAGGCCTACACAGCTGCAAAGGACTTAATGACTCTGCCGGTACGTGCCTTGCCACCATATTGCACTGGCTAGGCAGCAGTTCTGCAGAAAAGGACCTGGAGATTACAGTGGATGAGAAGCTGGATATGAGTGAGCAGGGTGCCCTAGATGCCAAGAAGGCTAACGGCACATTGGGCTGTATTACTAGGAGCAGTGTCAGCAGATCGAGGGAAGTGATTATTCCCCTCTATTCGTCATTGGTGAGGCCACACCTGGAGTATTGCATCCAGTTTTGGTCCCCACACTACAGAAGGGATGTTGACAAATTGGAGAGTCCAGCGTAGGGCAACAAAAATGATCAGGGGCTGGGGCACATGACTTACAAGGAGAGGCTGAGGGAACTTGGCTTGTTTAGTCTGCAGAAGAGAAGAGTGAGGCGGGATTTGATAGCAGCCTTCAATTACCTGAAGGGGGGAGTCCAAAGAGGATGGAGCTCGGCTGTTCTCAGTGGTGGGAGATGACAGAACAAGGAGCAATGGTCTTAAGTTGCAGTGGGGGAGGTCTCGGTTGGATATTGGGAAACACTATTTCACTAGGAGGGTGGTGAAGCACTGGAATGGGTTACTTAGGGAGATGGTGAAATCTCCATCCTTAGAGGTTTCTAAGGCCCAGCTTGACAAAGCCCTGGCTGGGATGATTTAGTTGGTGTTTGTCCTGCTTTGAGCAGAGGATTGGACTAGATGACCTCCTGAGGTCTCTTCCAATCCTAATCTTCTGTGATTCTATGAAACTGCATTTGCCCTGCAGCATTGCACTGGTACCTTGCCATGATACAACCCAGCAACACACAGCATCAGGTGACTCTTTGGTTCCAGGAGCTAAAATTGCTAACTGGGCACCTTACACCAGCGCTTTGAAACAGACAGCAGCAGGCAGTTCCAAAAGAAGAACCGACCCTTCCTTCCTCCTGAAACTCAAACCCATGTCTTTTTTGAGGTCCGCAAAAACAACATTCAATTAACGTTTCTTTGTGGGTTTGTTTCCACCGCTGCATTCCTATGATTCAGCTGCGACTGGAAACACCCAAATCATCATAACAAATATCTGGCTGTGAGCTGAGACCAGGTTGTTCTGTGAATCTAATGGGAGCTTCTCTTTGCCAGGACTCAACTCACAGAACTTCAGCAAAGTCAGTGGAGCCCAAAGAATCCCTCAGTGCTTTCCCCATTTTCTGCTTCTTCACTGTGGGCCAAATGAACTCTTAGTCTCACTCTGGCACCTCCCATGAAATCACAGCCCGAAATGCATGCCTGAGGGGGGGCAGGGGGTGTCCAGCTCTCAGGATTGCCTCCAGAATCTCAGGACTTGAGTGTGGAGGCCACAGGAGACACGGCTACAGTATTGCTGCCATGCAAGTGACGCTACAGAAGGAGGAAAGAACCTATCCAGGCAGCCACAAAGACAGTTTCTGAGCCCCCTTTTGCCTGGCTTCACTTAGTCAGAAATGTGTAATTGTCCCCATTACAAATCATTTCATGTCATCTTTCTCCCACGTGGTATCAGCCAAGGAGAACATCATGGGCATTCCAGTCTCCCACCAGGGGCAGATTCTGAGCTACCTCAGGGCTGGATCTGGCCCTTTGGCAATGACAGCAAGCTGAGACAAGCTGTGACAGCCCCAATGGGAACATTAAGAAAAATGTATTTGTAATCTCCACTGGTTTGTCGTCCAGAGCAGGTCCTGGAATAAGGCATTCTGCAGATCGCCCCTGGTCCTGCCTGCCTGGATCAGGGCTGGAGTCCAGCTACCAAGACTCACGCCCTCCACGTTGGCTTCATCCATCATGACAGCACCTTCTGTTTAGGCTGCCTTTGCCCAGCTACCGAGGCTCAGGCCCAGCCTAGCCCCACGCCAAGGTGGAGCCAGCTCCAGAGGTGCAGGGCCCCTAGAACGGGGGCTGCAGGGGGATTCGCAGGGGTGGCAGTGAGGAAATGCCAAGGCTGTGTGAAGCGAATGGCCAGGCAGGCCCTCTCCCTTTAATTGGTGCTAATTGCTGCATCTGTTCGGGCTGGCTAGCAAGATGTCATTGTTGAAAGGCACAGAGGGGAAGGCTTGAGGAGCTAATCCGGCTTTCAGCCGCTAAACCCTTCGGAGGCGTGTGATGGAGGAGTTCTTTCAGGGCCCTTCACAGAGGGCACAAAGCCTGAGAGGGGAAAGGGATGCAGAGGGGATGGAGTCCACAGGAAAAACTTTCACACGGCAGCTCTGCTAAGCCGCCTTTGTGTGTGTGGTGGGCTTGTCAGGGACATCTTAAAGGGCCAGCGCTTCTCTCCCTCCTCCTCCCAGCTTTTCTTTTCTCTATCTTTTCAGTTCCATCTGCCAAAGGACTGACCCCAATGGTGGTGGGGTGGGAAAGAAGGAGCAATCTCCTTGTATATTTCTGGAAGGGATGGCGAACATTACCTGCCTTTTTCAGCCTCCTCTCTCCTGGGGAGGTCAGAGGATACTCTGCTGTCTCAAGCATGGACATGGATGGTCAAGGACCAGCCACGCAGTTCAGTGATGCAATCAGAACCCAGAGGTGGGGGTGGGGGGTGGGGTGAGGTGGGGTGGGAGGTGAACCTCATGAGGTTCAGAGGTTGGGTTTGGAAAACATCCTCAAAACCCAAGCCCTGATCTGAATCCCTCAGCCCCCGAGTCTCCTCTAGCTTATCAATCCACTTTACACTGACTCCGGTGGAGTTACACTGGACATATACTAGATAGAATGGATTGCTACAGCCAGGGTGACTAGCAGAAGCTATTCTTAAGCTTGCCCAGTTATTCCCATTTTAGTATTCTCTTTTCAGTTCATGATTTTCCTAAAGTTTCACTGTTCGATCCAGAATTTACCAGATTTGGCTTCTTTTGGGGTCTGCTTGCTTGTTTGAGCAAAACTGATTCAACCAGTTTTGAGACTGAGAGGTTGGGGGGAACACACTAGCCTATACATTTTCAAAACAGCAACTAACTCTGTTCTTCGGAGCCAAGCTTTAGATACTGACCCACAAGCCATTATAAAAGTACTCTTGCAATATTGTTTTGAACAGGAAGTTGGGTTCTAGCACATATAAACAATACATTAAATATAAAAGAACCTAACAAGCTTCTCCAGTGTCCTCTAGACACATTCATTAGCCTCTCAAGTGGCTGCATAATCATATGGTTTTCTCCTTCCTCCTTTCCCTCTGGTTCCCCCATGAGACTCAGGTTTCAATTCTGATTTCACTTACACCAGAGTTACACTGAAGTAATCCAATTTGTTACACTGAGTAACTCGTCATTTACACCCAGTGTAAGCGAGAGCAGCATCAGGCCCTGATCAATTTTTAATTGTGTTGTAAAGTGCTGTGCTTGACATTTATGGCATCATTCAAGTAATAAATCGTAACAATAACTTCCCAGGGTACTTTGGTGCTTTTGCATCTGGCTGATTCAAGGAAGATGCAAAGACACCTATGAGAATGAAGCATAATACAGGAGGGGGGAATGAGTTACTTGAGCTTTTCCAAACCTCTAAAAAGGTTGAGGTTTGTTATGAATTTTAGGTATGGCTCTAATAGATGTGATGGCAGAGAGAATTTTTAATCTACCCAGCCCAAAGCAGCTGCTCTTTAGGAGAACCCAAGTGCTGTGCTCAGTGAGGGAGTAATTGTTCTGAGAAGCAGAACACTGGGCCAAAGTTGTTCCTGGTGTAACTCCACTGACCACTCTGGAGAGCACTGTTACTGAATGTGAGACAGGGGATGGCTACACTGCAATCAGATGTGTGACTGCAGCACATGCAAACATACCTGAGCTGGCTTTGATCTAGCTGGCTCGAATAACAATAGCAGTGAAGCCCTGGGCAATAAAGCGGCAGCTTGAGTACATACCCAAGGTCCCAGCTGGCCTTGTGCAGCCCTCGCTGCCTCAGCTTCCCTACTATTAGTACCCACTATTAGTAGATCAGTGCTAGCTCAGGTCTGTCTGTATGTGCTACAGTGTAGACATACCCATAGACAGATACTGAGCACTCATCCCTGGCATTGCTCCATTGATCACTCTGGAGATACCATGTCGATGAGTGTGATATAAACAGAATGCTGTCTGAGTGAATCTGCCCCTGCTTCTCTGCACATGCTCCCAGATCTGATTGTGATGGGCGAGGAAGAGGATCAATCTCTTACCTAGACACTCGTTGGCCTCCCTGGCGTTGGCCCTCTGCCACGGGCGGTCATAATGGAAGGGTTTGCAGCGGTCACACTCGGGGCCCTCAGTGTTGTGCTTGCAGTCGCACACCAGCTTGCCCTCCTTGTCCTTCACGCAGCGGGAGGCGTGCCCATTGCACTTGCACCGCCCCCCGACCTGGAACTCACCCACGGCATAGTAGTATGAAGACGAGCCGGTCCCGCCATCATCCTCCTCATTGTCCCGGCCCCCCAGCTCTCGGAACAAATGGGGGCGGCTGAAAATGACCCGGATGTCCGTAGCTGTCACCCAGTCCTGGAGCACTGGGCTGTTATCAAAATCTTGGGCGGAGGGCCGTCCGTCCAGCGTGCTGAAGGCAATGAGGCCCCCAGTGAGTGGGTACAGATCTGTGTGGCCATCAGTGCACAGCGCCTCCTGCTCATTTTGCTTGGTGACGGTGGCTTTGTTGGGCTTGCCGTAGATCTTCCGGCACTGGGAGGAGTAGTACTGGTAAGGCACCCAGGTCTTACCATAATCCATAGATTTTAAAATGGCCGCTGACTCAGGCCGGGGCGAGCAGAACTGCAGGCTGACGTAAATCACCTCAAACTTCTTGGCCAGGGAGAGGGTGAGCGTGACGTTTTGAGGGGAAAGGTGCAGGCTCTCGGAGCGCCAGCACGTCATGTTGGAGGCAGTGTTGAGGTCGGTGAGGTAAGATGCCGGGTGGGCTTTGCGGGGGTCTGAGGCATCGCAGTGGCGAGTGGGAGGCTTCCCACACGTGCTGGAGGCCTGCACTTCCTTCCCAAAGGCGGCATTGACAAACTCGGGGATGCAGCGCCGGGGGGCGCTGTTCTCATCGTAGCAAGGGTCAGATGCAGTTTGCTGCACCACAAAGGGGTTGATTGTCTGGGACAGGCCGAACACACAGGCAGTAAGCAGCAGCCGTAAGAGGTGCAAGAGATCCATCCTCGCCGGATAAGCTCTCTCCAAGACACACAAGCCAAATCCTCCCTAAACATAAAGCAAAGGAGCAGTGAATCACACATTCCAACCCCCAAGGTCTGAGCTCCCTTTCGGCAGGTAGAAACGCAGAGGCCAAACCAGTGTTTGGAGGCTGGCTGGGGGTTATGCTGGTGTCAGATGGCAGAGAATAGCCAGAGCTGATTGATTGGCTATTGTCAGTGCTGGCGAGCATGCAGAGGTCTGAGTCTGATGACATCTCTCCTTTGGGTGCCTTTCACCCAGACTGTAACCACGGAAAGCAGCCAGATCTCATTTAGATTGGGGGGGGGGGGGGGGTTCCTCAGTAACACGTTATTTATGATTATCTCCCTGCTCCATAAAATAGCTTCACAGACAGCTGGATAGATAGCATACAGGTCTGTGGGTTAAAGGAGGAAGGGTGGCCTTATGGTGCAGACAATGGGCTGGGACTCAGACAGCTCTGGTTCTTTTCCTGGCTCTGTTAGAAACTAGCTCTGTCTCCTCGGCCAAGTCACATAACCTCTCCGTGCCTAGGCTCCCACTGGTAAAATGGAAGTCAGAATATTCCCCTCCTTCCTGGTGGCACAGGGAGACTGGTGTTTCTAAGGCACTTTGATAGCCTCCTCTAGAAGGTGCAAAAAAATTGCAAAGTATCATTAAGAGAAGAAGACAGTGAGTAACTGCCAGCGCTACTCGATATGTTAACTTTGGCAACACATGTACACTGCGTCATACCGGTAAAGTCATTAACACTGAAGATAATCACACATTCAGAGCTGCTAAAGGTAGGAGCACAGGCCCAGGTCCTCAAAGGGATTTGGTGCCTAGCTCAATGGGAGTTAGGTGCTTAAACACTTTTGAGACGCTTGGCCATAGTGCTGTAGGAAGGGGCTCTCACTAACTGGGGACTGGGCACCTGGCAACCTGGATTCTATTCCTAATTCTGCCACTGACCTGCTGTCAGACCTTGGCCAATCATTTACCCCGCTCCTGGCCTCAGCTTCTCCATCTGTAAAATTGGGGTAAGGATACTGCCTTCCTTTAAGGCACTTTGAGAGCTATGTGTGAAAAGCAGTTCATAAGAGCTAAGCCTGATTATTATTAATCACTCTGTTGTTACCTTCACCACTGTCGTGTCTGAGCACCTGCAACATACACTAAGCGCCTCTGACAACACACAGAGATTCTGTCATTCTGTGTTTTGGCCACACTTGTTCAGCCAGCCAACAAAACCAGTTTGAATTGCACTAAGAATTCCCAGTGAGGAAGCAGCTGATGCTACACTGCAGTGTCTAGATTCCAGTGGGCTGCAACCCAGCCCAGGTTGCTTTCCTGACCCCAATTCAATGCTTCCCTAGCATTTCCTCACTGTCCATTCACACTGCTCTGCTCCCTTTCCCTCCGGCACCAGTGTCAATCTTTCTCTCCCCCTGGCCCCGGACAATGTGCTCCTGCCTCAGGCAGGGTGAGAATGCAGGGATTTAATTAGCTCCTAATGCCCCCAGAAGGGGAGCCAGCCAGCTTCCAAACTCTGTGTCCCACATCAAAGTCAGAGGGGGAGGTGTGAACACACCAGAACTGAGCAGAGCCTGCTGGGCAGCCATTCTCTGAGAGAACAGGGCATGTCCCACCCACTGCAAAGCCAGGGCCAGAGTTTATTCTCTGAGTGGGAAGTTAATCAAGCCATTTCCTTCCCTCTTCCCTCACCCTGCCTTTGGCTCTCCTGATAGTCACCCATCCTCAGGCTGGATCTCCAGGAGAACCCTGTATGAATATAATGGAACGTCGATTAGGGGGTGACAGGGTGGGGCATTTTTATACTAGTAAAAGCCTTTTCTACAAGACCTCCATGCAGTTAGTCCAGAAGAGAGTGTGTTTGCTGGGCTAGCTTATCTCACTGGGGACCTAGTAGAAGCTGTGCTGGCAAAAGCTCAGTTGTGCCCGTAGAAGCTACACCTCCATTAGGAGGGTTTGCTGGTATAGCTACCCTGGCAAACCTTTTCTATTTGGCTTTGGCTCTTCGGTGCCCTCCATATCTATCTACCGGTACTTATCTGGCCCCATCACTGCAGTGAGCTGAGTGCCTCAGCATCATACTGTATTTCTCCTCAACAGCCACCCGGTGAGGTAGGGACTATAGACGAGGCCTTAGTGAAGCAGTGACTGTGAGGAGCACAGAGTGGGGAGAACCCACTACAGCAGGGGCAGCCCAGCTTCTGATGCACTGACCCCTCACACCATGTGACACTAATGCCAGGGTGCCTTTCTCTGTCACAGTCAAGCTGTGTTCAGCCACGCGCTGGGCTTGTTTTTAGTGTGGCGGGTTGACTCTAGGCTTGGAAACATTCTCCCACCAGTGCTAACCCTGGGGCAGTTCCATGTTAGCAATGGTGGGAGCCCTAGTGTAGACAGGGCTGCAAGCCTCTGTCTGTGTTTTAAGCCCTATGGATATACCTACACTGCAAAGAAAAACGCCCAGCACCGAGTCTCAGAGCCTGGATCAATTGACTTGGGCTTGCGGGCTCAGGCTGTGGGGTTAAAAATAGCTGTGCAGATATTCTGGCTTTGAGAAAGCATGAAGGAGAGGAAAATATCAGTGAACATGGCAGGGTGCGGGACAGAAGAGTCATGCAAATTGTGACATTCATGAACGTGCTTGACATGTAGCAACCGGCAACATCATTGTGTGTAAGTCTGCCCATGAGCATGTAGAAAATTAAATCCCATGCTTGGGTGAGCAGGATAGTGAAAATGTTTTATGTGATGTCACAGAAATGACACACATGCCCGTCTAGCTCTCACCTTTGCCATCAGTGGGCAAGCTGAACCAGGGGAAGCAATGCTGAGAAATTTAAGCAGAAATTTTCTATTGTACAAGAGGCCCATGAAAGAGAAACTTTCAATGCATCTAAAAGGTGAGCTTGCCCGTTCTAAGATCTACTTCTACAGGAAACCATTGATGGCTAGATTGGCCAGCAGTTCAGGACAGGTGATTTGGTTTATTTTACATTTCAGATAAATTGGAATAACCAGGAACCATGGAGTTGTGCATGTAGCTAATCTATGTAACCACTGGATCTTACCTTCTTCATCCTCAATCTCCCTCCCCACTTCCCATCTTTTGTTTAGCATGTTCATCTTGTTTCACTCTAGGTTTAATTTCTTCCATGCAAGAGCCACGTCTGTCTGTGTACAAACATGCAGCACCTAGCGCTATGGGACGCTGAGCCTGATGAAGGCTTTTGGGAGCTACCTCAATACAGGCAATATATAATAGTGCTAACAGTGACCTGACAAAACAGTGCAACAGGGCATGACAAACAGGGCTGTGGTGCAGTGATACTTCATAGACGTTATGCTCAGTGCATATTAACCAATGCCCTGCCATTCCTGCTGCTGCGTCTGCCTAGGGTCCCCGCTGCATTCCCTGTTACTTCAAAGTCCCTGTGGCTGCTGTCCAGAACCAACAGAACATTTTCTGTTACCCTGAGGTTCCTGGGCAGGGTCAGAGGTGGCAGATGAAGCTGGGAGGGGAGAGTGGATGAAAAAAAGCCAACAAAAGTGTTTGCCAAGTTGAAAAGGACAAAAAATCAATTGGAATCAAATGTTCCTGCTTCTAAAAGAAGAGTATGAATAACAGGCCAAATTCTACTCTTGGTTATACCAGTGCAGATTTACAGTAACTCCACTAGCTTAATGGAGTTATTCTGGATTTACATCCAGACAGCTGAGATCAGCATCTGGTCTAAGTAGAAATGAAAAGAGAGAGAGAGAGAAATCTCAATCCTCGGAGATGGATTCTTCCACCCCGCATCCTAGAATAACCATGTAACAAGACATCTTGACTTTGTATCTCTCCACTATGACATTGCAACATCCCCCTGTTATGGCTTGGAGATGTGCTGATGTGCTATTGGCTTTGAAGATGCAGCAAGAGGCATTTAAACTTTCAATGGCCCTGCCAAAACTGGGACTGTCTTTTGAAATAGCAGGACAAGCAACCATGCCACATCCCCAGCTCTGGAAAGACAGTGCTGCCTCGGGGAGCTGATGTTTGCTTCTGCCAAACTTGGGCACTTTCCTCTTAAAAGGAGTTTTAGGAAAACAGAGATACCAGCTGTGATAAATGAGAGGGGGGATAGCTTCCTTTTGTGGACACCCAGCCAGCCAGTTGGCTATGGAATCCCTCTTGGTGGTTGTTCTCTGCTTGCTTTACCTGTAAAGGGTTAACAAAGTCCCCCAGGTAAAGAAAAGGGAGTGGGCACCTCACCAAAAGAGCCAACGGAAAGGCTAGAACTTTTTAAAATGGGAAAAAACTTCTCCTTTGTCTCTGTTGTGGTTCTCTGGGAAAGAGGGGAACAGGGAGCAGTTATGCTATGAGAAGCTTTAAGCCAGGTATGATGATAAATCATCAGATCATACCTAGAGCTACTTATTTGGAAACCCCAAACGTGTAAGTAGATCAGGAATGTTTGGAAAGACGTGATTAGTTTATTTCTGTTTATTTCTTATGGCTAGTGGACTCCTCTGTGCTAACCCCAGATGCTTTTTGTTTTGCTTGTAACCTTTAAGCTGGACCTCGAGAAGGTTATTCTTGATGTTTAAATTTTGTAAGTCAGTTTTTTAAATCTAGCAAAAGCCTAAGTTCCAGATATATTTTCTTTCTTTTTGTTTTTAATAAAATTTACCTTTTTTAACAGGATTGGGTTTTTGGTGTCCTAAGAGGTTTGTGCATATGTTGTTAAATTAGCTGGTGGCAACAGCTAATTTCCTTTGTTTTTCTTTCTCAGCTCTTCCCCTGGGGGGAGGGGCGGGTGAAATGGCTTGAGGGTACCCCACAGGAAGGAATTCCCAAGTGCGCCTTTCTGGTTTCAAAGGGGTATTTTGCATTTGGGTGGTGGCAGCATGTACCCATCCAAGGTCAGAGAGAAACTGTAACCTTGGGAGTTTAATACAAGCCTGGAGTGGCCAATGTTAATTTTTAAAATCCTTGCGGGCCCCCACCTTCTGCACTCAAAGTGCCAGAGTGGGGAATCAGCCTTGACACCAACAGCGTTCAGTGCTGCCCCCACCCCACAAGCCAGGTCAGAGTATTTATTCAGAACAGCAGAAACTGCCACTTTGCAGGATTTCTCTTTCTGCAGATACACCAAGCACAGGACAGGACAGTCTTCCCAGCAGGCACTTACCACTCACCAGTCCTGGAGCAGGCATGTAGGGGAAGCTAAATCACTTTCTTCCCCATATTTTGTGTTTTTTGTAGTTTTTAAATATTCTCATTTTATTAGTGATGCAAAAGAAATTTCCCGATATCCTTCCCCCACCCCTGTGTAAACCACTGCACTACCTTCTGAAGAATCAAGTATTGGAGGCATCATACTGGATGCTCAAACTCTGATCCAATATGGCAAACCCTACATTGCTAAGGCTCAGACTTCGCCACCTTTCACCGTCTCCTGGACACCACTCCTGACTGTACAGCCACTCGCTCCCGCTGAGGAAGGGAGAGAGGCTGAGGACCAGGTTAACATGATCTGGGAGGTTTTCCTTTAAAGAACACAGCCAGTCCTTTGGAAGGAAGCTCGCTCTTTTCCTAATGCCAAAACCACTAATGGGTTGGGAAGCTCCTCCTTTCCCAGCCAGGCACAGTCGTGCATCTGACTACTTTGGAACAGCAAAGCTGGCACCAGACTCCTCACAACTCCAGCCAACAGGAGGAGAGGTGGCAGGGAAAGGGGGTTCCAGCATGTCACTGGGGATCCACACAGACTGATCCCTGGACTTGCCCCTATTTGGTATCTATTTTCAGCAGCAATCCATGTCAGAAGAGAAGGGGCAATTTGCTGTGTGAACACTGGAGCCTTCCCATACAATAAGACTCGGCACTTCTATGGGACCATCCCTGTGAGGATATCAAAGCACTTAAAACATTACTGAATGCAGCTAAGTGTTGTTACCCCGATCTACAAGTGTGGAAACTGAGGCACTGAGAGATCAAGAATCTGATCAGCCTCCTCTTGGCATGCAACTCTGCACCCAAACTAACCGAGGGTACCAGTGCCAGTGTGCGTAGGACAGATGGATGCCTAACTGCTTGAATCTATGCGTTCAAAACTGGAGACTGTTTTAAAACAATGATCGACGTGCTATTACGCTATTATCGACGTGCCTGAGGTTACCCACAAAATCTGGAGCAGGGCCCAAGCTAAAGGCCAGATCTTCTGACTCCCAACCTGTTCCTTTACCACAACTGTCCTCCTTCAATAGCCCCCTGGCAGAATGAGAGGGAATCTGTCTCCATAATATCCAGTCACAGAGGGACGGAGAGACCTGCCTCCATATCCCAGGCTTGGAGGGGAAAATTTCCTCCCCTGATATCCCATCATGGGAGAGAGAACAAGCTTCTGCTCTACCTAGCTAGAGCACTCAGATGCCCCCCTAGTATCAGAGCACCGAACAACCTGTAGCATATTTATCCTATGGCAGGTAGGACACAGCTATTATCCCCATTGGGAATGTGAGGCACAAAGCAGGTAATGGACTTGCCCAGGGTCACACAGGCAGCCTGTAGCAGAGCAGGAAATTGAACCCAGGTCTCTTATGCCCGAGGCTAGCGCCCTAGCCACTGAACCATCTTTCTCAGCATAACCCATCTTGGGGAGGGCAGAGAGGGGCTCGTGGGTATGTGCCACAAATCCCATCCCCAATGTGATGGCAGAAAAGGCAGATGCCTCTTTTCATCATTGCTTTGATTTGGAGGCAGGGATGTGGATGCAGGGAGGCTACAAACCAGGAAGTTTCTGTCTAGTGTCATTCCCCCTCCTCCAACTTCACACATCAGGGAGACTGTGATAGGCTTCTGCAGATGATATAACCAACCCATTTCACAACACAGAGCAGACCAGTCATTGCACCACTAGGCATGGAAAGGCCTGTGGATGTGAAGGCCAGAGGGACCATTTATGGTCATCTAGTCTGACCTCCTGCAGAACAGAGATTTGTTGACCCCAGCTCGACATGGCATTGTGAGAAAACTGACTATGCTAATGGGCCCTGAGACCAAATTCCTTTGGAAATCTTTCCTGCATCATTAACAAACAATCCATAACTCCACAGTGTCCATCCAACAGCACATCTCCATTACAGATCAAAAGAAGGCAAGGACACGACATTTGGGCGTAAGCCAAGCAGCAATGATGGATGGATAATGGGGGAGACAACCGGAGCCCTTGTCTATTCATTGCCAGATTTTTTAACATTTGCTCTTTGGTTATTTTGTTTTTTTTATCTGTAACGTTTTTGTAGAGCAAGTGTCATTTTGGGGACAGTGACAGCTGGACTCCCCTGGAAAACACTTCCAATCTTAACTCTTTCTAAATTATGTTTTTGTTTGAATGTATGAAATTCTTTCCCCTGCAAATGCATTGCTTTGTTACCACCCCAATGCAATGCTGGAGACCTTTAACATGGAGCAAAATGCTGTGGATAATTGGAGGCGGGGAAGGGTAACACCCCAAAACTCCCAAACATTACCAGCCTGCTAAATCTCCTAGTGTCAGGTACCACGAACCAAGATGCCTATCTCACTGTGTCCTGCCCGCACAATGCACTAGTATAACTACCCTGGTGCAAACCCCTAATGCAGACAACTGCTCCACCACTACAAAACAAGGTTTGCAGCAGTGAGATTTTCCCTGGTAAATTGCTTACTAGTGGTAGATTAGGTGGTTGTTTCAGTGTAATAAGGCTGATGTAGTTATAACACCATTGCAAATTTTCCTAATGCAGACAAGCCCCCACCCACTCTAACTCCTCTCCTAATTCACTGGGCCCTTTGTCAGGTTCTCCCTGGTGCTGCTGCCCTAACTGAAATGTGCAGATGGTCACTGATTTCTCTGTCAAGAGCATCAGTTTAGCCTGTCTGGTGGCTTCCTTCCCTTTACGGGCACAGTCCGGACTTGCAGCGCTGCTGGGATCAAACAGCAAAAACACACTGGAAGAGAAAGAACAGGATAATGCTGACTGTAGGAAATACTCCTGGCAGGGCCAGCAGACGCAGCAAAGCAGCTAGCTGTTCTGAGTAAAGCAGCTAGCTGATCTGTGACTGAACCCTTGATTTATAGCAGGGCGGCTGCTTCGTCCAAATGCCTCCCAAGGGGCAATGGCTGATCTGAGCAAGAGATGCATTATTGTGAGTGTGTGCAATCCACACCTGCTCAGCATCCCCCCCCCCCCCACAACACCTCTAGTCAATACAATCAGTCTCCCCCACCTGAAGCCAAGAACTCATTTCCCCAGCCTACAAACTCCCTTTAATCGCCCCCACTTAATAAGTCTTAAACACCCTGCTGAGTGTTGTGGCCAGCACACCCTGGATCGTCTGGCACCTTGGCCAGGGACTTCAATCCCCTTGGGGCTAATCCAGCAGCAGCCCAGACTCAGTACTCCCCAGTCCAATGCCAGCATCGGCTATTTCAGAGCTCAGCTCAGGCCCAGACAGAATGAGAAGAGGAAAGCTGCAGGGAGAGAGAGAGAGAGAAGCCCTGCTGATCTCCCATCCCAAGCTCTGCCAGGAGGGGCAGGATGCTGCAGCTGCTCCTCTTCTGTCCAGTGTGCACTGGGAACTGTCCAGCAAAAGAGCACATGAGATCAGTGCTGAATCCTGATCTGAGGACACTGGAAAGCACCACCACCTGCTCTTCCTCTCCCTCCAAGCTGCTCGGAGAGCTAGATCCTCTTGGCAGAGGACAATGCACGGAGGACAACCCAGCTCACTCCACCTCCTGCCCAGCAGCAGAGAACCCCAGTGGTAACTCAGTGCAAAGAGGGTGCTTGGTGTTTACAGACTCCTTGCTCTCGGTGCAATGGGCTGTCATTCATTTCTTTCCTTCCTACAAACTAACAAGACTGCTGCCATTGCACATGTTGCTCATCTGTGTGCGTATGCCATTGCATCTGGTCTGCCTGCAGGGTGAGTTACACCACATCAGCTGTTCTGGGGACAGGGCAGCATTATGGGGAGAGGAGCCACAGCACTGGAAGGAAGCTCCTGTTTCTTCTATACCTTTCATTGCCTCTGAGCTCTTATGCCCTGCCCTGCTCTGATTTTGGACATTCGCTGGCCCCGATTCCAGGTTCAGTTCAACCTATTCCCAGACTAAGGGGAACCTACTTAAAAAATAACAAAGCACCAAAGAAGCTGGAGCTTTCCAAATGTGCCTTGCCCTGTCTCATGGAGAGACTCCCTTTCCAGCACACCTAGTTATCCCAAAGATAGAGAGCCCACCCTGTTATACTATGGAGACCAATGTTCCCTCTAATTTTTAACTGGCCGTGTATGCAAAAAATTTCTTCTGTGCCGCCGCCGAAGCAAAAAAATAAATAAATAAAAGCTGCCGCCAAAGCCAGAGTGCGCACGGTGCTTCACCGTGTGCGCAGGGTTTAAGATCTGTGTGTGCACACACGCGCACAGCTTAGAGGGAACAGTGCTAGAGACTCCAGCATATATACATTTAGCCCATCCTGTTCTCCTGGGCAGAGAGACCGTAACACACACAGCTCCCCCATTATGCCATGGGGAGAGAGCCCAACCCAGAGACTTAGCACACTTAGCACTGTTATCCTATGTGCAGAGAGTCCAAACAACACACCCAGCTCCCCCGTTTTCTCAGTGGAGAGAGACTACCACACATGCCTCGTCTGTTTATGACACACCAGCATTCCACCACTACATCACCAAAAGACCCCAATGCAGAGAGGTCACCCTACAAGGCCCTGGAGAGACCCCCTACATCTCACCCTATTATGCTTCAGTTATTTATTACATTCGGAATAGCTTCTAATAGCAAATTCCTGTGCAGAATTCATTTGTTCCCAGATGAGTTTATCAAAATTTAAATTTAATGCTCCTCAATGTATCCTGCATGAGCAAACGTGAAAATGAGCAGCTAGGAGGAGACTGCTTTAAACCTGTGAGTGACCAGAGAGGTAGAACAGTCTTGTGCTTAAGGCACTGGCTAGCAACTCAAGAGCTGTCGGTTCAAATCCCTGAGTGACTTTGAGCAAGTTACTTAGCCTCCCAGTACTTCAGCTCCCCTTCTGTAAAACAGAGGTGAGAGTCATTCCTTTCTCCCAGCAGGAGCTGTCTCGTCTCTTTAGATTGTAAGCTTTTTGGGACAGGGCCATCTCTTGCTCTTTGTTTGCACAGTACCTAGCACAATGAGGCCCCAATCTCAGTGAGGAGCCACCATAATAATAATTTTAAAAAACCCAAACTTGCTAATATTTGCAAACCAGTACCCACCAGCAAATACATCAATGTGCATTCTACTGCAAAGACACCTTCATGATTCCACAACTGCATCACCTGCTGGCAGAGTGGATTGATTTAAAATCAAGGCAATTTAAGTCAGCCATTTAAATCACCAAGTGGAAAGCCTCCATTTAAGTCATTAATCAACTTTTCCATTTGTGTTTCAGATAATTTTCTAAAGAAAGGTACTTTCTCATTGGTTGATATAACCATTAAACTATGTTGATTTACAGCTAAATAGAGCCTTTACATGAGATTTTGTACATCTTGTGGCAACCTATGAGGGTACACGATAACTATATGCATTTATTTAAGCAATTATATAGCGTAATATTTTCAGATTCTTATTAATTGTACCTTGTTAGTGTGTTAGAAAATGGTAAATGATATATTGCTTGTTTACCAGCCAGTTAATTTTTTGCTCATGATTAGTATCAGGCTGCATTAGGATAGTAATTTAAACAGCATATCAAATGTAGTTGTGTTAAACAAAACAAGCCCTTAATTGATCTATTGTGCTGTTTATAAAGCTTGACCTCAAAAGTTAGAATCAGGAGGGAAAATCTCTCTTTATAATGAAAAGCAGCCTTTAACGCAAAGTTTTTGATAGCAGTTCATGGATTCAGCATATTTATTTTAATGTTTTAAGGGATTTTAAAAAGTTTAGGCCTTAACATATTTTGTATTAAATTCAGATTTAATTTTAATCAGGTTTATTTTTGAAAGGAAAAATTTTATAATACTAATGCAAAACCAGACCTCTGCTCTCCAGCCCATAGGTGCAAACAGCATAATCCCTGAGCCACATATCTATGGCTCTGCATCGCAACGAAGATGGGGTCCACATGTTCACGAAGCAGCCTAACGTGGTGATATAATCCAGGGGCGTGACCCATTTGGAAAAATCTCTGCCAAGGAGAAAGGGAGTCAAGAAGGAGGAATCCATAGTGAACAGTCAAAACCTTGATCTGCTGCTGAGATGATGCTGCATCTGGGAAGAGCTGAGCACCCTCATCTCCCATTGACTCTGATGGGAACTGACCCCACTTACACCAGGCTAACCTCAGCCTATGGAGAGTAAAATCAGAAGCCTGTTAAACGCCGTGTCAATGATAAAAACATATCCCCCAGTTCTGCTCACAGTCACACCAGCATAAATCAACCTCTGCTCTACTGAAGTCACCCTGCTGTCAGACAGGAGTGAGACCAGGATCAGTTCCCTGGCTTTTAATGGGTTTTGGCAGCCTTTGGGATGGAATTAGCTCCCACCAATGTTTCTCCATCTGAAGCACACCATCCTGGAGCGTCTGGGCCATTTTCAGTCATTCCCAGAGCAATAGGCAGACACGCCACTCGTATTATGACAAACCCTTTTGGCAGTAATTCTGGGAGATTCCATTCCCAAGGCTCAGTTTCCACAGCACTCCAAACTAAAGAGACACGTCAAAGAGCCCAACTTAAAAAAACGGATCCGCTAGTGAGAGCTGAAAGAATAAACATAAGCACTAGGAACCAACAACGATTAATAATGGGCCCCAGCGGGTGCGACACAGCCCCACTGATTTCAATGGAGCTGTGCCCATCTACCCCAGCTGAGGATCTGGCCTGAGCTCTCACTATTAGTGACAGAAACATAAAAGCCCAGACTGTGGCTGATCCTTATGCTGGCGTGTAAGGGGGGTCACAACGAGCCACCCCCCCATTCTGTCCTCAGCCCAGCAGCCAGCTACAAGCGCACTGTGCCAGGGCTCCCGTTAGCAGCAGTGAGCTGTGGCCAGGGCCTGACCTTGGACCTTGGGCAGCAGAATGGCTCTCCAGGAGATAAACGTTTCTTGCCCGACTCTCTCATTTTATTGGCTTTCTGAGTCATGCTGAGTAAATATTTTCTCTCCCCTACAGAGGATCAGATACATCTGAGACTCACCCAGTGGAAGGGCTGGGGGGAGAGAGGCAGGACTGGGGCTGGAAGGCTTGGTGCCAAAACATTTGCTTCAGTTTTGGTTGCTGCTTCTGCCTCTCACTTGTGTCAAGCAATGAGCCAACACTTGCAGACTAATGTATCAATGTTGCAGAGGCCCCACATGAATGGAAATCATTATCACCATCCCATAGACAGAGACCACACACACACCACCCAGAACTCACCCCAGGACACCACTGAAAGAGATCTGGGGACTGTGGTATCTGCGGGCCTCACCTGCCTATTGCAGATCACGGCAGCTGCAATCTGCTCCATTTGATGCCTATTCAGCGTGACCCACAGACTACTGGCAAGTTACCAGGGAGGCCCTTGGTGGGGAGAAAGTTTAGGGCAGCCCCTCCCCCAGTTAACATGTCCAATGGAGACTCTGGAGGTAGAAAGGACCTGAATGTGATCTCACTTACACCAATATACACTGTGAGTAACACCACCAGCTCCAGCAAGCACTTTTACTCGGCTAGCAGACAGGCTCTGCAGCCCTCCTGAGTGAGACCTGAGTCAGAGCCTCTGAGGGCTGTGAGAGCACATCATTAACCCTTTACCAGGAGCAAGCCACCAGTGGATGTCTCGAAAGTGCCCTTTGGAGGCCTGAATTCCCACTACAGGTCCAGCTGGATATTTTCCTTGACTTGCTGTCCTAAACTGCTGTTTAGTGTTGCTGCACACTGTTAAACAGCTGCCACGATCCACCCTTGAGGTGGCTGCATTTTAGTGATAAGTGAAGTGATTTCCCCTGCTAATTTATTTTTTGGAGCCTTGATAGGATTTAAGGTTTAAAAGGAGGTATTACATTTTTACATTAGAAATCAGTGTGACTTTAATAATCAAGTAACTGTTCCATTAACACCTAAACACGTTGCCTCTTAAAACATTTTATAAACACTAACTGTGGATATCCTTACCCTGCATGTCTTAAGGGAGAGAATTTATGGGGCCAGATTTTCAGCCTGGCCTTAAATGGAATTTCTGTTTTACAGCCACAGTTATGGGGGTATAAATAACTGCAAGATCAATGTGTGTCATTTAGATGTCTAACCATATGTCCACACTAGAGCTGGCAGGTGCAAAATTCCCACTTAAGGAGACATCTCTGCGCTAGCTCAGTCCAAGCTAGCATGCTAAAAATAAAAGTGTAGCTGTAGAGGTGTGAGTGGCCCAAGTGGCTAGCTGCCCTGAGTACCTCTGATCTCGGATAGGACTGTGCTCGGGGCAGCTAGCCCCATCCTGCTGCTCGTGGTGCCGTAGCTATGCTCTATGGGTTTGTCTACACTGCAGCTGGAAGCCAGTGTGCTAAAAATAACAGAGTAGCCGAGGGGAACCCAGGTGGCAGCTCAGGCTAGCCAACTGAGTATGTACCCAGGGGGTCCAAGCAAGCTGATACTCAGGCAGCTAGCCCGAGCCACCGCCCGTGCTACCCCAGCTACACTGCTATTTTTAGCACACTAGCTCAATCAACTGGGATGCAACATGGTGCTTAATTGTCTGACCGGACAGCACGGTGCCCACAGACTGCAGGCGCAGACAAGCAACTTGTTTTTAAAGCTCTTTCCCTGTGGGTCAGATTTTCAAAGACAGGTGCAATGGATGAGCCAGCAAAAAAACAAAAGAAGCCAAGCCACATTGGTACCTGCAAAGGACCTTATGAGGGCACCCAACAGGTTAGTGCAAAAGAGATCCTTTGTACATAACCCCTATTGTGGGTCAGCAGAAGAATTTGAGCCCAGGACCTACAGCACCATCCTAGTTAAGCAAAAAGTGCAACTAAATTAGCAGACAGCAGTACTAGATGGTTATCCTCTAGGTGGGCCCACCACTAGAGCGGGGCATGACATACAACAGACCAGTCTGTTACATGGCAGGTTTGGGGCCATCCTTGGAAAATGTGGCCATATCAGATTTACTTTATGGGTAATGGGCGATTGTTAATCAAGACTAATTGAATTAGTGAAATCAGCCCAGAGTCTCAGAAGTCCGAGATGGAAAAGAACTGTCAGATTACCAGTCATTCTACGCACCAGGATTGTTCCCCAAAGGGCAGTTTCTACCGTTTTTATATAGTGACAAGAATGAGAGTACAGTGCAGATAAAATGGATCTTTTTTCTCTTGGGGAAATGGGAAAATAAAGCTTCATTCCAGGGGATTTTCACAGGCCCCCTTTTCCAGCAGCTCTCCGGGGAAACACTTTTCCTTATTTGGAATTAGTTTGGAAATGGAAACTCTGGTCTCCCCTCCTGTAGTACTCCTTTGCTTGCCTGGCACACCCCCGGGGATTAGTTCCAAGGATCAGTGAGGGATGAGCTCGTTTGCAAGCTGCCCTTTGCTCCAGCGGAGAGCTACGATTGTCAGGAGAGGAAGGAGCACGTATGTGCTCTGTTACAGTGCAGCCAGGCCCAATGCCCTCCAACATGGAGATGCTCAATGACAATCAGCAAGAACACGTCCAGTGGCATTGGCGAGGAGCAGGGGACCCTTTCTAGAAACCTCAGTCACAAGGATGTCGGAATCAGAGCGGGGTGGGGGGGGATTCAGATTAAACAAGAAATTGCAGATTAACAAATAGATTCAGAAAGAACCCATCTCCCAAAGTCCAACTGTACTGGACAGGTGTGGGCACCATCCTGTCACCAGCAAACCCTAGTGCCAGGCATCCCCCTTCCCTGGCACCCAGTCACAGGCCTCTGTGCCTCTCACCCCAGCACCCAGTCATGGACCACGCGGCACCTGACCCCAGCAACCAATTAGAAAAAGCAGCTCTCTATAGACACCACTAGATCTGGTTAAACTATTCATTTAAAATAATATTGATTATTATTTCAACTCCAATTGCAGTTACAGAGCCCTTCCAAAGGGATCCCAACTCTAGGGGCTGTCTATATTACTCACAAGCATTTTCAACAACTGACTTTCAACCTCTGTGTTGTTTGCCAGCTTGTTCACTTTGACCATTCAGGATTAATTATCCACTATTTAGAAGAGATGATTGGTCACCTAGGCCTCATGGTATTGATTCTGCACACTGATTGGATGACTGAAGGTTTTTAAAAAGAAGAAGATAACAGGTGAAGCAGGTGGGAAGTTGGTTCTGATGTTGAAGGGAGAGGGAAGGGGTACCCTGGGGAGCAGGCTAGCAGCAGGTGAGGGGTGGAGGAGGGAGATTGGGGTCTGTAATGCGAGGGATAGGAGGTGTCCTTGTGTGGAAATGATTTAGATGTGAGAGCCTGGATGGAGGGGCAGCAGCATCAGAAAGATAATTAAAAAATAAGGGACGACATATAAACCATCCAAGCCTTCATATGAAGACTGCTGAACTTATGCTCCTTCTGGTTGGTTTAGATTGGAGACCATAGATGGGTGTCAGCTACTGGAGTATGCCCCATTAATAGGGTATGTCTGATACCAGAACATGCAGGAACTAGTCCATATAATGAGGGAGTCCTTTCTCTCTTGCTCCCACCTTGCTCCACTGAAACCCATGGTGAGAAATCTGCAGATTCTGAACTCTTCATTGTATCGGGGCTCCCCTTAAGTGGTGATCCCTCTAATACGGGGGTCCAGCCTATTTCACCCATGAGTGCACTTCACTGCAGAACCGGCCCCTCTGCCCTCCCAACCCCTTTTTGGTGCTGCTTCCCGTGCATGTTTAGCCCAGCGTCAGCTGTGGAATGTTTCTGTCCCCAATCTACGAGCGGAATGTGCCAAGACCAAACTCAGCTCCGGCCACGGATAAATCATTCCATGTGTCGCCGGGATAAAAACACAACTGAGAAAAATGTAAAATGAAAGGAAAAACTCCACACAGCCAGTGGTGGGACCAACGTCTGGTTTGACATAAGGTGGCAACGCATATAACAGTTAAACCAAACGAGCGGGCGCTGGCCAAGGAGCTGTATGCCTGGGACACCACCAACAGCGTGGCTAGAAGAAAAGCTGGTGAGGTGCTCCAACAGTACGCTGAGGAGGACCAGAAAGAGACAGAGCGAATGGCATTTCCAGCACACCCATGGGAGAGGGTTAATGGAATGATCAGTGTACACAGGGGAGGCTGCTAATGGCACATGCATAGCATGATGTGCTGTATGTCAATGGTGCTAATGAGGCTACTGATGTTTCCTTATGTGCTCTGTCCCTCTGGCCCATTTTAAATTTAAATATCAGAAATCAATACAAAATATTTATATATAGACACACCAATTTTTTTGCTCTTGGATTTGGTCTGCTGATCATTCTGCTGATTCTCAGAGTAGAGCGGGTCTGGAGGCATCTGCTGTTCACTCCACAAAGCATACATGTATGGACGCACACACTATAATACAGGGATCAGAGTAACAGCCGTGTTAGTCTGTATTCGCAAAAAGAAAAGGAGTACTTGTGGCACCTTAGAGACTAACCAATTTATTTGAGCATGAGCTTTCGTGAGCTACAGCTCACTTCATCGGATGCATTCATCGGAGCTGTAGCTCACGAAAGCTCATGCTCAAATAAATTGGTTAGTCTCTAAGGTGCCACAAGTACTCCTTTTCTTTTTATAATACAGGGAGAACATCCAAGAGAGCCTTCCCTGGAACAGGCATTCACAGCACTGGACACTACAGTGCATTGTTGCAGACTAACGAGACAGTATTACGCAAGCTGTGTGAAACCACACTGGCACTACTAAGATATAAGTACAGGTAACACCAAACAGAACTTTATGGTTTAAACTACATAGGCCAGATCCTGATCTCAATTACACCAGAATAAGACATAATCAACTGCATGCAAATGAGTAGAATTACTCCCAATTTACACTTGTGTCCTTCAGAATCTGGCCTAATTTCTCAGAACTTGACTTACATACATTTCAGTCTTGACATGGGGGTGGGAGGAGGGGAGAAAGTCTTCCCTAAAGAGACCAGATTTCCTATGTTATCAAAAACAATGGAGAGAAATCCATAGAGGCCCAAACCTGACCAAAGACTGTCAAATATGCAGGGAGAGCTGCCAATGAATGGTTGCTTAAAAGCATTCCCATTATCATTAGGAAGCTCTTTTGCAGAGTTTTTAATACCACAGGGAGAGAAAAGAACTGAAACTAGTGAGATGACAATGGCCATCTTGCTTTTAACCCTGAGATTCTGCCAACTCGAGCTTTGCTCACTGGACCCCCAGGGTAAAAACCACACAGAAGGGCAGCTTGGGATGATTTAGATGCGCACACTGAAAAACTGATTCTATTTCAGGGAGTGACCTAGTCTGCTGCATTCACCGACTAGCTCATCACTCCAATGCTTACTTATGTGATTTCTCCCACTAACGACACTCAAGACCAACAGTAGCTCAAGAAGACACCTGGAGCCACTGTTCTTCCAGGAACGGAAAGCCGGGATAGTGCGGCTGTCCCGACACTAAACCATTTAGTAACGTCTAATGGTGCCCAACTTGTTGCTTTACATGACCTTAATCCTGGCCCAGCCATCCTAAACCCCTTCACACATTCCTGCCGCATTGTTCCACTCTGTCACGTGCTCTCAGGACTATCACTTGGTATGCAAAGGGCTTTATTACTGCTGATCCAATCCCGACTGCTGGGGCTGTGGGATTCTCACAGTTCTGCTGCAGAACTCCTATTGTTTTTGCCCCCATCCGGGAACAAAGTGATCTGGTTTCCATAACGTTCCTTGTTGCCTTTTCATAACATGCCGGGCACAGATGTTTAAAATAGACTGGATGAATATTTAATATGTTATTAATAGACGACAGCTCTTGGCTGGCTTTGAAAGATAGCTCACGTATGGTATGGGGCGGCATATGACAACGGGTCCAGAAATCTATTTCACTCTGACATGGGGTTGATCTAATGTTTCTCCTTGGTTACTGGTAAGACATTTAACTCTCCTTGTGTCACATGGCTATGTATTGTGCTTGAGTGCAGGCCAAGTCTGTGAGACTTGGAATAGATTTAATAGATGGACTCACATTTTTACCATTGTGGGCAAGGCGGAATATGGAAAATGCTCTAGCGCCCTGTGCAGAACTTGGGGAGAGGTGAGAGGAGAATGAGGTGCTGAATGAACCCTGAGTACTACCAGCTGCTTGCTAATGTAGTAATACTAAGCTCTCCTAGGATGCAGAACACAGGCCCTGCTCCAAAAGCTGTACTGCTCTCAGGCCCTGGCACCAATGCTCCAAGAGCCGTACTCACCCAAAGACTGGACCCTCTGATGACTGTGAACCCCTGCCCTGACCCCTGTCCCAGAACCTGAGCCCCCTGCTCTGAGACCTGTGTCCCCTCAGGTCCCAGAATCCCTGCCTAGAAGCCTGTATCGCCATAAGCTGTGAAACCTGCATCCCCCTGAGACCCCAGTATTCCCTGCACCAAGGCCTGTGTCATCTCAAGCCTGGCTCTGGGACTCACACATCTCTTAGGCCCTGGATCTACTTCATGCCTTGTAAAACCCAGCCCTGTGCCCAGCACTAGACCTGGACTCCTCTCAGTATGTGGGGCTCACATTCCGGACCCCACCCTCCCTTGGGCCCATGCTCAGAAACCTCCCCCTCACCCCTTAAGTTGTGCTTGGGGATCTGTATTCCCCTCAGACCACAGTACCCTGCTCCAACCCCCACCCAAACCTTGGTCTCTGGGACCTCCACACAGAGCTGGGCTGTTCAACATAAGCATAAAAGCACGTCAGCTCCCTCTGTTTTATAAAGGGAATATTGCAGAAAAAAGGCAGTCCCTAAAGTTTCCTTTGCGCTTGCATTCAACACTTATGTGGAGCCCCTGTCCCTGCGTCCCAGGCCCCTCTTGCCTATCCCTCACAGAATGCAAACAGACATGCAGGTTGTGTGTGAGAGAGTGGAGCTAAAGCAACAACCCAGAGTCGGCCTCCAGCCATCGCAGGTACACAGGCCTGGTCCCCCCAAAGTCGGACAAACTAAAGGTTGTGATTTTGGAATGATGTCGTTGGACTGGTACAGCTTTGTGCGTGGACACTCTTAGGCCAGTTTAAACCTGGCTTAAAGCAGTTTAGTTTGCACTGCTAAATTCAGGCCTTGGCCACTGATGCTGGCATAGCTACTGATCACTTAGAGAAAACACCCACCCCCCGGAGCGACACAGCTACCCCAAAAAGCGTAGTTGCAGCTGTGCCAGCAGAAGAGTGCTTCTGTTGGCAGAGCTAATGTCCTTCAGGGAGGTGGTGTTCCTTCCCTCGCGGAAGAACTTCTTCCGTCGGTGTAGGCAGCACCTACACGAGGGGGCTATGTGGCCATAGGCTCTGGAAGAGAGACAGAGCCCTTGTCCACACTAGAAAAGTATTGCTGTCATAGCTGTATCCGCACAGGTAGATCACAGCAAACCCTTCAAGCAGTTCAGACTGGCATACAAGCACTTCTACCGGGACAGCGTAGAGGAGTGCCCCAACAGACAGTGACTCCTGCCAAAGCACTTCCTGCGCTGTTAGAAGTGCGTCCACACTAGAGTTGATACCAGCACAGCTATGTTGGTAAAATAAAAGTGACACCCCCCCCCCGCCCCAAACAACATAGTGATGCTGGCACAAGCTTAAGCCAGGCCTTGAAGGCACAAGATAACCTGAGGCCACGTCTACATTACAACAGCACGGCTAGGGCACCACAGAAGGAGCTTTTCTGTCACTTGTGGGAACTCTGCCTTCTTGAGTGATGGCAGCTGCGTTGGCAATACCATTCTTCCGCTGAGCGAGCTGCGTCTCCACCCGGATCGTGTCGGCAGAGCTACAACGCTGTGGGTTTTCTCACCCCTGAGTGAGCTATGTCTACCTAACTTTTAAGTGTAGCCCAGGCCTGGTATAATGAGTTTTAAATAGCTATAAGAGCGTCTGCACATGGAAGTTGCACTAGCTTAACTACTCTGATTTAACTTAGCAGTGCAAGTTCTGGGGCTAGACAAAATCTGCCCTGGGAGGAGAGGGCTGCCTTTGCATGTAACTTTACTTGGCATACTTCATTGGTTAGCAGCCACCCTGTGTCTCGCACTGGGTCTTCCTCCCTCAACCCATTCCACCTGCCACTGCCACAGGGCCAGATGGGCCAGGAGCTGCAGGCTGCACTGGAACTGGCTCTGGCCACCCCACTCTGCAAGCTATTGCCCAAGAAGAAAGATGCTTCTGTCCCATCTCCCCTGGGTGCCAGCCATGGGGACTTGGGGAAGGGAGCAGATATGGGATCAGGCAAACATATAAAGAAACCAAGCGCTTCAGTGGCCCCCCACCAAACGTTTCCTCCCAATTTACATCCCATCCTCTGATCAGCTGACTTTTAGTCTCTCTCTCTCACATACACCTTCCTTCTTTACTCTGACAACTGAAATGCCCAGATCTCTGCCTTGCCCGGCCCCCGGGCCCAGCTGCAGCGGGCTCCATCGGAGACGCCACCTGTCCCGAAGGCCTTTCCCTCGCCTACCCGTGGCGGAGGGGGAAGGCGCAGAGAGCAGCAGCAGGATGGGAGGGGAAGAGCCCTCAGGTCAGAGGCCGAGGGGCCTCTCCCAGCACCTGCCTCCCGCTGCTAGGACCCCGCCGCCGGGCCCTGCACTTGCAAAGGAAGCGAAAAGAGAACAAGCGGCCGAGCGCTGGGGCTGCTGCGGCTCGCCACGGAGCGGGCCCGGCTCAAGGCGAAGCTGGGGCCGGGGGAGAGGCAGCGAGGCCAGCGCCCCAGGCCCTTCCCCATCCCGGCTTAGAGCCAGCTCGAATACCGCAGCCCGGGAGCTGCCAGGGGCTCCTGGAGCCGGTGCTCCCCGCCCTCACCCCCGGGGCAGCGGGCCGCTGGAAGTCCCAGCACGGCGCGGCGCTGCTCGCACGGAGCAGGGGGCAGGACCGGCCAGCCAGGAGCTGTGTAGGAGGACGGGGCCGGTCCCTCGCCAGGCAGGCTCTGCTCGGGGTCCCGCATCCCCCCCCCCCCCGCCCCATCCCGGAATGCGGGGCTCTAGACCAGCCCAGCTGGCAGGGGCCAGCCCGTGTCCTCCCGCGCACAGCCCGGGGTGCCCCGTGTCCAGCCCCTGGCGGCTCTCCAGCGGGTCTGCATCCGGCAGAACCGGGCACCGCCTCCGGCTGCGGCCCAGTTCTCCGGACCGAGTCCCGGAGCTCGCTGCCCCCCGCCCCCCGACTCTGTCTTTCACAAACTGGGCGGAAAGCGGAGCCTGTCACACGATCCCCAGGTCCGGGGAAGCAGCGCCTGGGAGACCGCCGGCTGCTAGAGCCCCGGCGCGTTAGCAAAGGAGCGGGGCGGGGGGAGACTGGTGAAAAGTTCCGTCTCTGCTGCGCTTGCGGGACGGGGCCGCGAACAGATCCCACAGGAAACCCGGGGGGAGCCCAGGAGAACAAGGGAGCAGAAAAAGCATCTAGGGCAAAGGAAAAGCGCACTGAGCGGGGTTTAACTTGGAAAGGGCGGAATTAGCAGGGCGTGCGCGCCCCAGGTCGCTAGTAAGCGAAAGAAAAGGGCCCCCTCCCCCAAACAAGCGTCGAGGCATTGGGAAAGGACGGGAGACAGGACACAACCTCCCCCCAGCCCCAGGGACAAGATCTCTCCCCTTTCCTTAGAATGAGAAACACTGTCAGAGACTCGTAGGGCTGGAAGCAACTTACTGGGAGCCCGGCAGGTAGACGGTTCCTGGTAACGCGCGGTTCCCAGCAGTGATGCAGCCGAAGGGGTGTAATTCCAGACGCCAAAGCCCTTTTACACAGACGCGAGTGTAAGATTTGTGCTTATTTATCTCGTGGGGAGGGGGGAGTAAAGCAAAGCCCAGCCCCCGCACGGTGTGGTCTGCAGCAGCCCCTCGCTTGGTCCTCGAGTCCCTTGGCCGCTTCTCGGGGTTCTCCCAGCTCGCTGCACTCCTCCTCTCTCCTGGATCTCACTGAACTGCTGCTGGGAGGGACGAGAGCAAAAGGGAAGAGAGGGGAAAACATAGGCAAGAGGGAAAAAACTGAGCCCCAGCTGCTGCCTTGAAGCAGAGTAAAAAGGTTTCAATAAATCCAGGGGTTGAAAAGAAGGGAAAAGTCAACTCCCCGAGGAAATCAGAAGCAGATTTCAAGACATTTAATCACATGCAGGGAGGTGTGTGTGTGTGATGTGGCTTGCCTCCTCCCTCCTTCTCCAGCCCTCCCTCTGCTCTCCCTCTTCTGCTCTATTGAGAGCAGGGGCTGCCTAAGCCATCCCCATTGCAAGAAAAGGCAGAGGGGAAGAGGGGAAATGCAAAGGAAATACAGGAGGAAAACAATGTCAAATGTATTTGGAGAGGAAGGGAACCAAGCCAGGCCAGAGAGCTGAAAGGGGAGGAGAATGGCAGAGGGGGAGCAGAGGAGAATGGGCCAGAATGCTCTAGGAGAGGGGGGATGCTAGCAGGAAAGCTCAGCTGAGAAAAGGGAGGGTATAGCAAACAGAGCAGGGACTAGGAGGGTGTATGGGAGTGGGAGAGTGCCTCACCTCCAGCTCCTTTGCAAAGGGTGAGAACAGGAAACTTTCCGCTTCACAGGCACTTGGGTTCTTGGAGGTTCTAGGAAATTGAAAAAGGAGGGGCTGGCCTGGGGGAGGCTGGGCTCAAGCTAAACACTGGGGCCAGAGGGGAAAGTGTCAGCAATGTCCAGGACTCTGAGCTCTCCTGTGTGGGGTGCTTTTCCCAAAGGGGCGGGGGGGGGGAGAATGCTGTTACATAACTATCATGGTGCCAGAGGATGCTGCTGTGGCCTTTTCACTTTACACTGGTGACACTCACAGGGAAAGCCCTGGCAGGTTCTAGGAGTCCCCAGGTCTGGTTGCAGTCCCTGGGCACTGCAGTCATTAAGGCTGTTTCAGGGGCAGTGAAATGACCTCAAAGACCTGGGTGATGTACACTGCTGGCCTAGGCCAGCACCAACAAAAGTGCATCCACAGACACCAGCAGCAAACTGTAGCCTTAGCTAGAAATTGTCTGATCTCATTTGCATATGCAAATAAGATGCCTAGCTAAATGACCTCCTTTATCTTCATGCACCTGACTGGTGCAGAGCTTGGACACAAGGGGAGAGGAAAAGCCACCATTAGACACTAGGTTCATAGATTCCAAGGCCAGAAGGGACCACCAGGATCAGCTAGTCTGACCTGCAGAACACAAACCAGAGAACTGTCCTGAAAACTGCAGAGGGGATTTTTCTTTTTCAATCAGATGCAGTCTGGAAGTATTGTAACCCCTGTTTTGCCTGGCCGAGAAGCTGCCAGGACTAAACCAATCTGTGCCTGGCCTCCCACTGGGACCAGCCACCCACCCTGATGGGGAAAGCCACCTGAGCCACTCTGCAGAGCAAGGAGTGCACTGGTGAGCCAACAGCCCAGGAGGCTGTATATCAAAGGCTGATGTAATGCAGAAGGGGGAGCAGAACTATGCCTAGCATCCTGCCCACATCCCAGATGTGAAAAGATCCAGGATTATCTCCTGAAGCCAGATCTCTCCCTGAGCACTTCCAATTCCCAGAACCTGAGGCTTCATCAGGTGACCTGGTCTACACACAGCCAGTGTGGTTATGCCTGGGATGGATTTTTCCCATTCTGTTTGATTGGAGTTTCCAGGATTTCAAGTCTAGGAATAAAATTCACAAATCAAATGGTCTCTCTAGCTGATCCACATCCAGGTTTTACCCTGATCTCCCTATCCTTCAGCCAGCCCCTAGGTCACCTGTGAAATGAATCCAAAATTCCCGTGTAGGAAAAGATGAAACTAATTTAATCATCATTTGTGTAAGTGAGGAAATAGAGACAAATGGAAAAGCTGGATCTGGATCATTCATTCACTGAACCTTTTGGTGCTAGTATTAATTTCAGAGGGAGAACTCACAGCTATCGCAAGTCCCACTGCCAGTCCCTGCTTCTCCGCTCTTATTCTAGGGAATGGTTGCATCACTGGAATCAGCATGCAGGCCTGTGCGATGAGCCAGTATAAGCCCACAAAAGCTTATGCTCAAATAAATTTGTTAGTCTCTAAGGTGCCACAAGCAGATACAGACTAATATGGCTGCTACTCTGAAACATATCTGGAAAGCCTGGGTGGGAGCTGGGGAATGCCAGGTGCCAGTGCACTGCTAGTCACCTGCTTCGAGGCCAGCTGGGGGACAAAGGGCACAAATACTCTGCTCTAATGTCCAGAAGCCTCCAAGACCCCATTCTTCTCATGGCGCCAGTCATCACCTGTTGCTTACCCACCTCACAGCAGTTCCAAACCCACCCCTCCCAACATGGTAAGAGATATTTTCAGGAGCAGACATCCAGTGAATCCACAGTGATCCAGCCACAGTGGTACTGACTGAGGATAGATCCCACAGCTCTGCTGAGACAGAAGTTCTCAGCCAGGGAAATGCTTGGAAATTTAACAGGCTATTGGAGGGCTGCATCCGTAAGCACATTTCATCCATCCCCCCAGTGGGGTCACACACACGCACAGGCAGAACTCTGAGTGGAAGGGGGCAGGGGAGTCCTGAGAGCTGGGAAAATGTGGTTCAAAGCCCTTGATGTTGGGAGCTTTGCTGGTCTGTTTCAGGCCAGCCAGGTCTATCCATGGTCCCAAGAGGCGTAAGTCAGAGAGCCTTTCACCAGCATTGGGAATAAGCCCCTAAAAATTAGTGTGTGCTCAGCAGCCTGTCTAGCTCAGCCTTTCATCCAGCTAAGCAGGAACAGGCATCTCAGCCACGCAGTGAAATACAGGCTGTGAAGCCAAAGCGCTCAGTATGCTCCAAATGCAGGAGCTAAGGGTGGAGACCATCACAGAGACACACAGGGCACTGTTTGCTGTGCAGTCACAACCCTGACAAAGGTGCAGAGATGGAGGACAGTACTCGCTTGGGGGCCGAGATCCCAACAGAGGGGTGGCTGTACCGAGGGGCGGGGGTGGGAATGCTTTTGGTAGGGCTGGAACCCCAGTGGAGTCTCAGAGACATACGGGTAGCCAGAATGGGGCAGAGATCTCACTGAGAAAGCAGAGCCACATGGGGAGCATTCTCAGGGGCCAGCTGGAGGCAATTCTCCCCCCAGGACTAGGGTTGTAACAAGGTGCTCAAGTGTCAGAGTCAGCAGGGAGAACTTGGGGCCCATGGGGCATGACTGCAATCAGGTGTCAGAGTCAGCACAGCAGGGGAACGTGGGACTCACAAGGCATGGCTGCCCTCAGTTGCAGGGTCAGCAGGAAGACCATGGTGCCCACGGAGCACAGCTTAGGGTAAGCGCAGCAGGGAGAATGTATTACCCCCGGGTCACAGCTACACTCAGGTGTCAGGATCAGCAGGGAGAACGTGGGGCTCACAGGGCACACCTGTGCTCAAGTGTCAGGATCAGGAGGGAGAAAGTGGGGCCCACGGGGCATGGCTGTGCACAAGTCTCAGGGTCAGCAGAGAGAACATGGGGCCCATGAGGCTCAGCTACTCTAAGGTGTCAGGGTCAGCACAGCAGGGAGAACAAGGGGCTCACGGGGCATGGCTGTGCTCCAGTGTCAGGGTCAGCAGGAAGAAAGTGGGACCCATGGGGCATGGCTACGCTCATTTGTCAGGGTCAGCAGGAAGAAAGTGGGATTCATGGGGCAGGACTGCACTCAGATGTCCGGCTTAGCAGGGACAAAGTGGGGTCCACAGGGCACAGCTGCACTCAGGTGTCAGAGTCAGAAGGGAGAACGTGGGGCCCAAGGAGTGCAGCACTACTCAGGTGTAGAGTCACCACAGAGAATGTAGGGCCAACAGGCCGTGGCTCTGCACAGCAGACAGGGTCAGCAGGGAGAAAGTGGGCCCCACGGGGTACAACTGCGCTCAGGTGTCAGGGTCAGCAGGGAGAACATGTGGCTCAAGGGCCACAGCTACTCTTAGGTGTCAGGGTCAGCAGGGAAAACCTGGGACCAACAGGACATGACTACACTCAGGTGACAGGGTCAGCAGGGAGAACATGGGGCCCATGGGACATGGCTGTGCTCAGGTGTCAGGGTCACCAGGGAGAACGTGGGACCCACTGGACATGGTTGCGCTCAGATGTCAGGGTCAGAAGGGAAAATGTGGACACCACAGGGCATGGCTGCGCTCATGTGTCAGGGTCAGCAGAGAGAACATAGAGCCCATGGGGCACAGCTACACTAAGCAGTCAGGGTCAGTTTGACAACATGGGGCCCACAGGGCATGACTGAGCTGAGGTGTCAGGGTCAGCAGGTAGAACGTGGGGCCCACGGGGCACGGTTGTGCTCAGGTGTCAGGGTCAGCATAGCAGGGGGAACATGGGGCCCATGGGGCAAAGCTACACTAGGTGTCAGGGTCAGCAGGAAGAACGTGGGCTCACAGGGCACAGCTGCACCCAGGTGACAGGATCGGCAGAGAGAATGTGGTGCCTATGGGGCACGGCTGCACTCAGGAGTCAGGGGCAGCCGGGAGAACGTGGGGCCCATGGGACATTTCTCCACTCAGATGTCAGAGTCAACAGAGAGAAAGTGGGGCACACAGGGCACGGCTGCGCTCAGGTTTCATGGTCAGCAGCAAGAATGTGGGGCCCCTAGGTCATGGCTGGGTCAGGTGTCAGGATCAGCAAGGAGGACTTGGGCCAATGGGGCACAGGTGCACTCAGGTGTCAGCATGAGCACAGCAGGGAGAACGTGGGGCCCATACGGAACAGCTACACTCAGATGTCAGGGTCAGCAGGGGCATGGCAGTGCTCAGTAGTCAGGATTGGCAGGGAGAATATGGGGCACACGGGGCACGGCTGCCCTCAGATGCCAGGCTCAACATGACAATGTGGGGTCCACAAGGCACGGCTGCGCTCAGTTATAAGAGTCAGCAGGGAAAATGTGGGCCCACGGGGCAGGGCTGCGCCCAGGTATCAGGTTCAGCAGGGAAAACATAGGGCCCATGGGACATTTCTCCACTCAGGTGTCAGGGTCAGGAGGGAGAACATGGGGCCCACGGGGCACGGCTGTGCTCAGATGTGGAGTCAGCATGGAGAACGTGGGGCCTACAGGGCGTGGCTGTGCTCAAGAGCCAGGGTCAGCAGGGAGAATATGCGTCCCAGGAGGCACAGCTGCGCTCAGGTGTCATGGTCAAAAGGAAAACGTTGCTCCCACTGGGCACAACTTTACTCAGGTGTCAGGGTCAGCAGGGAGAATGTGGGGCCTACAGAGCATTGCTGTGCTCAGCTTTCAGAGTCAGCCGGAAGATCGTGGGGCCCATGGGGCATGGCTGAGCTCAAGTGTCAGGGTCAGCAGGGAGAACGTAGGGCCCACGGGACATGACTACGCTCAGTGCCAGGATCAATACGACAATCTGGGGTCCGCAGGACACGGCTGCGCTCAGGTGTCAGGGTCAGCAGGAAGAACGTGGGGCCCAAGGGGCATGGCTGTGCTCAGCTGCCAGTGTCAGCAGTGGAACGTGGGATCTACAGGGCAGAGGTACATTTGGGTATCAGGGTCAGTAGAGAGAACGTGAGGCCCACAGGGTATGGCTGCACACATGTGTCAGGGTCAGCATAGGGAAAGTGTGATCCACAGGGCACGGCTGCGTTCAGGTGTCAGGGTCAGCAGAAAGAATGTGAGGCCCACAGGGCATGTTTGAGCTCAGATGTCAGGGTCACCAGGGAGAACTGGGGCCCACGGGTCATGGCTGTGCTCAGATGTGGAGTATCATGGAGAACATAGGGCCCATACGGCATGGCTGCGCTCAGCTGTTAGGGTAGGAGGAAAAAGTTGGGCCAATGGGGCATGGCTTTACTCAGGTATCAGGGTCATCAGGGAGAACGTGATGCTCACAGGGCATGGCTGTGATCAGGTATCAGGGTCAGCAAGGAGAATGTGGGGCCCATGGGGCATGGCTGCGCTCAGATGTCAACCTCAGCACGAGAATGTGGGGTCCACAAGGCATGGCTGCGCTCAGATGTGCGAGTCAGCAGGGCAAACGTGAAGCCCACGGGGCACTTCTGCCCTCAGTTGTCAGGGTCAGCACAGCAGGGGGAATGTGGGGCCCACGGGGCAGTGCTACACTCAGGTGTCAGGTTCTGCACAGAGAATGTGGGGCCCATGGGACATTTCTCCACTCAGGTGTCAGGGTAAGCAGGGAGAACGAGAGGCCCACAGGGCACGGCTGTGCTCAGGTGTCACAGTCAGAAGGAAAACGTTGGGCCCACTGGGCCCGGCTTTACTCAGCTGTCAGGGTCAGCAGGGAGAACATGGAGCCCACGGGCCATGGCTGTCCTCAAGTATCAGGGTCAGCAGGGAGAACGTGGAGCCCACCGGGCACTGCTGCACTCAGGTGTCAGGATCAGCAGGGATAATGTGGGACCCTTGAGGTATGGCTGCGTTCAGGTGTCAGGGTCAGCAGAGCAGGGAGAATGAGAGGCCTACAGGGCATGGCTGCGCTCAGGTGTAGAGTCAGCATGGAGAAAGTAGTGCCCATGGGACGTGGCTGTGCTCAGCAGTCAGGGTCAGCAGGGAAAACGTGGGGCCCACTGGGCACGGCTGCGCTCAGGTGTCAGGGTCAGCAGGGAGAACGTGGGGCCCATGGGGGATGGCTGCGCTCAGATGTCAGGGTCAGCAGGGAAAACGTGTGGCCCTTGGGGAGTTGGCTGTGCTCAGTAGTCAGGGTTAGCAGCAAGAAAGTGGGGCCTATGGGCATGGGTGTGCTCAGGTGTCACAGTCAGCAGGGAGAAGGTGGGACCCAAAGGGCATGATTATGCTCAGTTGCAGGATCAGCAGGGAGAACATGGAGCCCACGGGCCATGGCTGTCCTCAAGTATCAGGGTCAGCAAGGAGAACGTGGGGCCCACGGGACATGGCTGTGCTCAGGTGTCAGGGTCAGCAGGGAGAACATGGGGCCCACGGGGCACGGCTTTCCTCAGCAGTCAGGGTCAACAGAGAGAACGTGGGGACCTCGGGGCACGGCTGTGCTGAGGTGTCAGGGTCAGAAGGGAGAACATTGGGCCCACGCTGCACGGTGTTACTCAGGTGTCAGGACTGGCAGGGAGAATGTGGGGTCCACGGGGCATGGCTGCGCTCAGATGTCAGGCCCAGCATGACAATGTGAGATCCAAAAGGAATGGCTGTGTTCAGGTGTCAGAGTCAGCAGGGCAAATGTGGGGCCCACAGGGTACGGCTGCTCTCAGGAGTCAGGCTCAGCTGAGCAGGGGTAACGTGGGGCCTACAGGGCATGGCTGCACCCAGGTGTCAGGCTTGGCAGGGAGAATGTGGCACCCACGGGCCACGGCTCCACTCAGGTCTCAGGGTCAACAGGGAAAACCTGTGGCTCACAGGGGCGTGGCTGTGCTCAGCAGTCAGGGTCAGCAGGGAGAACGAGGGGCCCACAGACCCTACCTACACTCAGGTGTTAGGGTCATCAGCAACAATGTGGGGCCCATGGGGCAAGGCTGTGCTCAGGAATCAGGGTCAGCAGGGGAAGGTGGGGCTCACGGCGCAAGGCTCTGCTAAGGTGTCAGAGTTAGCATGGAGAACATGGGGTCCATGGGGCACGGCTACACTCAGGTGTAGGGTCAGCAGGAAGAACGTGGGGCCCACAGAGCATGACTACACTTAGGTGTCAGGTTCATCACAGCAGGGTGAACAAGGGGCCCACGGGGCAGGAGTGAGCTCAGGTGTCAGGGTCAGCAGGGAGAACACGGGAACGAAACATGGGGCATGGCCATGGTCAAGTGTCAGGGTCAGCAGGGAGAATGCTGGGCCCACGGGGCAGGAGTGAGCTCAGGTGTCAGGGTCAGCAGGGAGAACGTGAGGCCTGTGGGGCATGGCTGCGCTCAGGTGTCAGGGTCAGCAGGGAGAATGCTGGGCCCACGGGGCACGGCTACACTCAGGACTAAGAGCAGCAAGTGCAGGTGCTGGGTCAGCACAGTGCACTCGGACCCGAGTGAGCAGAACTGGATGTCATGCTGGCCCCTCTGGACTAAGGACAAAAAGCGAGAGAGGACAAACTGAGGGACCAAACAAGACAAAGAGCCTCAGCATAGATTACTGCAGGAGATAGGTCAGTTGTAGCCATTAGGTGAAAGTTACTAGCCGCTTCCCAGCCCCCCTCCTTTACCCAGCCTCCTGAGGAGAGACAGGCTAGAATGCCCCAAAGATCCACCATGGTGGCATCCTTCCTGCCCGTGTCATTAGCAGGGCAGGGCAGTGAGCCCCAGAGGAACAGTATGCAGGCAAGCGTGGGCAAGTTTTCAGCGCGCTCAGGGAATCTGCTGGATGGCGCAGCTGGGCTGGTATGCCTGAGCATAGGTGCTGGAACTAGGGGTACAGCCGCACCCCCTGGCTGGAGGGGGTTGCCATCACAGAAAGGGCTTACAGTTCAGGACAATGGCTCTCATTTTGGGCTGTATAAGTAGGGGCATTGCCAGCAGATCGAGGGACATGATCATTCCCCTCTATTCGGCATTGGTGAGGCCTCATCTGGAGTACTGTGTCCAGTTTTGGGCCCCACACTACAAGAAGGATGTGGAAAAATTGGAGAGTCCCGCAGAGGGCAACAATGATTAGGGGGCTGAAGCACATGATTTATGAGGAGAGGCTGAGGGAACTGGGATTATTTAGTCTGCAGAAAAGAAGAATGAGGGGGGATTTGATAGCTGCTTTCAACTACCTGAAAGGGGGTTCCAAAGAGGATGGAGCTAAGTTGTTCTCAGTGGTAGCAGATGACAGAACAAGGAGTAATGGTCTCAAGTTGCAGTGGGGGAGATTTAGGTTGTATATTAGGAAAACCTTTTTCACTAGGAGGGTGGTGAAGCACTGGAATGGGTTACCTAGGGAGGTGGTGGAATCTCCTTCCTTTGAAGTTTTTAAGGTCAGGCTTGACAAAGCCCTGGCTGGGATGATTTAGTTGGGGATTGGTCCTGCTTTGAGGAGGGGGTTGGACTAGATGAGCTCCTCAGGTCCCTTCCAACCCTGATTCTCAGCACCCCCACTATACACATTGTTCCAGCACCCCTGTGCCTGAGGGTTATTAATAAAGACCCAGAGATTCAGCATGGAGACCATGCAGGAATCGACTCCTGGAACACTGAGTCCCTCAGAGCTCTGCACTCCTACGGCATGACCAACTTATCACTCGGTCCTCACCTCACACTAATGCCAGTGGTACCACAGGCAGCACCATGGTTGGGACAGAGAGCACCCTCTGGCTTCAGGCATCCACACACTGGCAACTAGATCCACTGCCTAGCAGCTCTATGGTCCCTTGGTTTCTAACCTTGCTCTCCAGTGCCAGCACAATGGGAGCAGTCCAACTGGCAACAGAGGGCAAGACGGCTCAGGGCAGGCAAGTCTCTCCTTCACCAGAGCATGCTGGACGGCTCGGGGCAAGCCTGGGGCTCAGTCTGGCTGAGCAATGGAGGAAAGCAGAGAGTTCGGGCCCACGCACTGAGCCTGTCAGGGACAAACTTGTCTGATTCTCTCTGTAACAAGCCTGGGCCCTTAGACCTCTACTGCCAGTCAATATCGAATACCAGATAGGCCTTGTGCCAGGCAGCTCATGAGCTGTAACATCGCCAGCTGCATGTCTGTCACAACATGCAGCTTGCACAAGGGTGGGGGGATTGTTTGTTAGGGAAAACCAGCCACAGCCCAGTTTAGAAACAAGCTTTTCTCGTCATCTTTCCCACGGAGCCCCTCCCTTCCGCCCTGCAGCCATGCCACAGGAAGCACGGCCTGTCTCTCCCATGCTCGGAATGCTGGCAGCAGAGTACGATTTCTGAGGTGCCCAGATGCTATGGCAAGGAGAGCCATAGGCATGCCCCTCAATACAGAAAACGGGCGTCAGTGCACTAGCTCCTGTGAGTGCAGACACTCCGCTGACTGCCATGCAGCTTTCCCTTGGTTAGTCTACACTTACCTGGCTTGGGGATCTTGACCTACTTGGGGAGCCACTTGAAGAACCCAGCCCTTGAACGTGCCCTGCAGGCTCCATCTCGAGTCTGGGTGAGGGGAGGGAGGCAGGGCTTCTGGCAGCTGAGCTTGCTGGAGTGCTGAGTTGGACCTGCAGAGGGAGGACCCTGGACTGTGCTGCTCTCATTGCTCCCTCAGCCAGCACCACGTTCAGCCTTCTACCCCTGGGAATCCAACAGAGCAGGGGCTGAGCAGCTGCTTGGGCCAACAACAGGCCAGAGGAATCAGGGAAGCCAGGGCGAGGTCTCCTCTGTGAAGGGGGTGCGATGACCTCTACACGGGCATCTCAGTGTCCTGTCCTAAGTCAGGTGGAGCTTAGAGAGGGGAAAGCTAGGGATAACCTGGAACAAGGTTCCTGTGGCTTTAGAGGAGAGGGAGGAGAGAGAGGAGCTGAGCAGAGAAAAGGAAGGAAGAGGGCTACTGCAAGAGTCGGGGAGAGGGATGAGACCCAGACATAAAAATCCCAAGGAATCAGGTCAGTGAAAGGGGAAAGATGCTGGGGAAAGCAGGAGAGAAGATGGTGTTCTTAAGTGCTGAGATGGCCCATGGAGCAATGGCACAGGGAGGGAGGGGATACTGCAACATGCACCCAGACCTAGATATAGGACTTCATCCTTTCTCTCAGACTCAGCAATGAGGAGGTGTTTATATGAGCTTAGCTCGCCCTCTGCTGGGCACCCGGGGGATTTTTGTGCTTATCCAATAAGCTCATGGGAGCCAGGGTGTTAAGGTGCCCTATGGTAACCCCACTAATGGGCAGCCCCATTTTGCTCAAGGAGAAGTGCGTGTGTGGCATCATGCACAGTGCCGGGCAGACGGAGGTGACCATGGTCTGGGTGACTGCAGGAAAGTCCACCGCGGAGGGAAATGGGTTCAATGGGCAAAGGGACAGCTCACCTCTGATGCCTCTGGGAACTCTAAGAGCAGCTGACAACCCAGAAACACCCCCAGTTCGTGAACCTGTAGCCCAGTGGGCCAGTTTACCTGTATTATATTTATTGCTTTATTATTTTGCTTTATTATATTTAGTAGTAATGCAAGGAACCTACAGGCTTTTATCCTGTAAGATTTGGCTTTAGCAGATGGCGTAAGGCTTAAGGCCTATAACCTTTGGCATAAACAAATTTAAGTAACTAATAAGTTATAGGAAACTGAAAATAGCATACAAGAGGGGGAATTTTGTTCAAAATACCGACATTAGCCACCCACAGAACATAGCTGACACCAGCATGTTGAAGGTTCTGGACAAAACGTCTGACCGCAAAGGTGCCATTGACATGTATGCTAATAGGGTAACATTATATATACACTAACCTATAAAAAACGAACACCTTAAGGGGAAGAAATACAAATAAGGACCTTTATTAATTATGCATTGGACATGGCAGCGTCAGCGTAACTGACTATAAAAGTAACATCCCAGGGACAGCAGAGGGTTGAAAAGATGTAGACCTTGGGAAGGGCCAGAATGATGGCCACTGGGGAAGATGGGGATGATGATGGTGATAAGAAAAATAATGGTTAAGTATGAAAGATAAAGGTTAAGTATGTAAAATAATGGTTAAGTAGGTTAAAAAAGATAAGGTTGTAAGTATGGACATCAAGATGTACTTTCTGTATTATCTCTACCTGCCTTGTTAAGTATAAGTGTGTGTATAACTTTATTAAATTATTAATAAATCATATATTTGTAAATATATATTAAAAGTTCCTATTGTGTGAGTGTTGCACCTGTGCACATCGGGGTTCCCAAATTATATGATCATGTTACAATAATGTTACTGGGCCTTATCTTGGGACAAGAACCTGTTAATCCTCAAGTTACAATTATATATACCCAACTTTGGCTCAGGCTACAAACCTCACTACAAACCCCATACACCACTGCTCCCGGCAACCTTTCCAGCTGCTTCTCCCTGCCCACCAGCACTTCCCTCAGGTTTGGGTCAAGTCACCCAAAGCCCCAGCCACCTCTAGGGCCTGACAAAGCAGGGGCTGCATTGTCTGTGTTTGGCAAAAAGCATGGAGATGCACACCAGTGTCAATCTATGGAGAGCACTGCAGTTCCAGCCACCTCTCTATTGCCCATACTGGTCTTACATGCACATTTTACAGGCTGGGGGAGAGAGTAGAACCCATACATGAAAGCACCATGGGCAGAGAAGTCACCTAGTGCCCTCTAGAATCATCCTGAGAAGGAAAAACAGAACCATCTGCCATGGGCCTTGTCTCTAGTGCTTTCCCTGCTCTGTCCCCTCACCTAGCTTCCCCAAACTCTGGCTGGCCCAGCAGACTCATGCTAGAATGCAGAAAGCCCATTCAAAGAGGCAGTAGTATGGTCATGACCTTAGCTTGCCGCACCAAAACTGCAGCCAAGATCTTGAGTTATCACATATCTCCAGCAGTCTCTTGGGAGTACAGGATGTTGACAGAGGGTACTGCACCAGGCAGCATTCACGTGTTTGCCTGAGCTCTCTGCATTCACATTTGGGGTCATTCTTCCGCTAAGGGGACACTACCTACCAGGTCTTCATTAGTGGCATAGTGGTACCAGGACCCAATTTGGAGATCCAGGTATCGTATCCAGACATTGTGAAGTCATGGGCAATGTCTCACTCAGGGTCTGTTTCAATACCTGTTTCAAAACCTGTTGAAATCAATGGGAATCTTCCTTGGAACAGCCCCTTACTGAGCTGGAAAATGACTCATGGCCACTAGGTGGCCCTATTTCTCCACAGCCAGCTAGCTTATAGCCCACTAGAGAAGGAAAAGGGATGCTGCCCTGTAGTCTGTCAATCTCTCTGCTACATCTTTCCACAGCTGGATATTGCAGCCCGAGACATGTGGTTTCTCCAGTCAGCAGGATATGGGAGTCTTTTAACAACTCTGGCAAGGCCTGGAAGGGCTCCTTCACTCTGGGAACAGTTCACTTGTTATTATTAATTCATGAAAACTTGTAACGGGGACTGTCCCCAAGTGACACTTGCACTTCTGCCAAAGAAGCCACTGTATAAATTAGTAAGAGGAAGTGTACTATGCAGTCTCTCTCTCTCACACACACACCCTCCTCCTACATCTCCCCCCTCTCCCCCCCTCCACCGGAGCAGACATTCTGAAAAATGTGAGTCACAACCCCTTCTAGTGGCTGGTGCATTACAGGATAAAAACGTAGTACTGCTGTCAGCCAATGGCATGCACCTTTAGCTCAAGTGACAGAGGTTTGTGCTGCAGATTCCTCAGTTCCAACGCTGCTGCTGACCCAGACAAGGCTACATGTACCTAAGTGTGAAACCCTCTTTTGGATAATGCTTTGTGTGTTCTGTCAGGCTAGGGGCTCCACTGCATAAGGCCAGGGGAGGAGGTGGGTTCACATATGCTCAGCCCTGTGGGGAGAGGAGCTGGGCGCACACTCTGAGAAGAATTTGGCTGATGTGACTGAAGGCCAGGTTTTTAAAGGAGGTCTGGTGGCTAGGGATGCAGACAGGTGCCTAAACACCTTTAAAATCTGGTCCCAGTTGCCTAAAACCAGTGCTCAATTATGTGCCCCCCACCACTGGCCTCACTGTGCTGGCACATGAGGGATCTGGATCAGTAACCTGTAGCCTGCTGGCTCATGTATTGCCTGGAAAGAGAGAGATTAATTAGGTTGTTGCCTGCATAATGCACCATAGGCAGCATGGCAGGGAAACTGGCTTCAGCCAGACAAAGTGGATTGCATGAATCCCTGAGACTCCTTTGAAAATCCCAGTCAAAGTTCTGGTCTGGTCCAAATTCTGCGTGGGGACTTGGCTTGGCTCTTGTTTGATCCACACCAAGTCAGCCTGTCATATTTACAGACTTCAACAGGGATTTTCAAAGGGGCCTCAGGCACTTGCCCCAGTCTGCTTGAATTTGAATGGGTTGTGGTGCCTAACTCCCTTAGACACCTTTCTTGAAGTGGGAACACATGGCACAACTAGATCACTAGGACAACACAGGGCAGACCTGGGGAAGTTCTCCCTCTATCCTTGGGAAAGGGCAAAGTAAATCTGGGTGCCTGACCAAGCTGATCAGTGCTATTGCAAGTACCTGCACATTGATAAGACACTTCAGGCTGTAGCCTCCTTTCACGTACATCAGGGAGACTCAGGAATAGCTCCACTGAAGATAGCAGAGTTACCTCAAAGTCAAATCAACACAAGGCCCAAGCTTATGTCCACATCCCAGAGCATTTGTATCCATGTAAATGTTTCTCACATAATTGCTCTGGCACTTGTTCAAGGAAAATCTCACCACCACCGGGTCATTTTACAGCACCGCGGTGCAGCACAGCTGGGAAGTGCAGCTCCCCTGGGTCAGCTGGTCCTCTCACTGCTCTCCCAGAGTGCTAAAAAGTACAGAAAGTACTGAATACGGCAGCTCGCCCCTGAATTTGGTCTCCTCTGGTAAATCATCAACATCCTGGCAAATCCCAAAGGACACCACCTACACTGATCCCTAGCAAGGTGCATTCATTGTCTAGTTGCATATTCAGCTGATATCCAATCTTGTCATGCCACCAACGCTTTTGATACCCATGTACTTGCCAGCCATGTGACAGCATTCCCTGATTTGGAATTCATCAGTCTTCCAGTCTCACAATACGTCCATACCACAAACTCTTCCAAAACCAAACCAGTGCTGATGGAGGCGGTTGCTTGGTTTGGCTTCTAACGTCCTCTGGTAAATCCTAGGCTTTAACTCCAGCCAGAATGAGAGCCATCTAGCAGCTAACACTTCTTGATCACATCGGCCTCCTTCAGGTGTGGCCCATTTCACTGCCCAGCAGCAGCAGAGAGGGTGGCACCAAGTACATCCTCAGTTGAGGCCTCTCAGAAACTAGATCAAATGTGCTCATTCACATATGACCTGGAAATGAGCCCAGTTGGAGCCTCTGCATAGGGACAATCTCAGTCTCAAACAAATGGGAGAGCTGGGGGAGGGGAGGGGCAAACAGAAAGCGCATAAGGAGAATGCAGGGAACAGAGGAAAAGTGGGAAATGGGAGAAGAAGAGAAAAGAGGAAGAGAAAAAGAAAAAGAAGTGAGCGTGAAAAGGGGAGAATGAACAAAGGAGAGGAAGAAGAGAGGTGACAGTGACAAAAGGAGAGGACAGGAAACAGGAGAGTGAAGGAGGAAGTGAGCAAAAAGAAGAGCACGAAAGAGGAAGAGAGTTTTGTAACAAACTTAAATTCATTCCAGACAATGTCCAAGGAGCCCTGGCAGCACGGTTTGAAACAAACCCTGCCTTTGATTTTATTAGTTCATTATATGTTGTTTGGGACAATGATTCACATGTTGGCTGGGTCAGATTTTCCCTTGTGTTACAAATGAAGAGAGGACCACGAGATGGATTATTTGTGTGGAAAATATGCCCTCAGTTGTTAGGTAGACTGCTTTGTACCATGCAGAGAGCCCTGGAGAATGATCTCCTGTGCTGCCCAAGGTCTCCAGAAATGTCTGTGTACACAGCTTGAGGAGAGTCAATTGGTGGCAGCAATGGGGGAACTTGTGCATCTGACAGGGCTGGTCGGAAGTAGCCCTGGGACGGAGAGCAAAGAGGAGCTGCAGGCCACAGTGGATAGTCACTCCCCTGCCGGGGCCTGGGGCAGGAGCAGAGTGAATCTGGGCTCTCCTCAGCAGCACCCCCTGGAGGCAGGGTAGAAGCTCAGTGTAGAAAGGACTATGTGCAGAAGGAAGGAACGAACTGCTTACGCCTAGGAGAGAAGAGGGAACTGTTTTCTTTCTCATCCTGTGTTAAACTAACCCCAAGGGGGAAAGTTACATGAAACGTGGGTGCATGCACATCCATTGGAGAGTCAGAGGGAAACTGAGTCCCTGAGTCTGGGCCTGGAGAGACTGACCCTCCTGTGATGGGTTGGGTCACAGAAACCCCCTTGGGACTGCCACCTGATGTGCTAGGACTACCTCTAAGCCCGTTTTCCCTGGGAACTGGGTATCTGGGTGTTAGAGACAGGAGCACTTCTTAAGCTGTTTTCAGTTAAGCCTGCAGCTTTTGGGGGATGTGGTTCAGACCTGGGTCTGTATTTGTAGCAGGCTAGCGTGTCTGGCACAACCAGGCAGGGTACTGAAGTCCCAAGCTGCCAGGGCAAATGGACTTAGAGGTAGTCTTAGCACATCAGTTGGCAGTCCCAAGGGGGTTTCTGTGATCCAAACTGTCACACCTCTCACACAGCACCTTTGTTGGCAGCCTCATAAGAAACACTAGGGACTGAATTGTCACAAAGTCTGAATTATCCTCCTGCCCCAAGACCAAGTTGCTCCAGGTCAATTGGGTGATGAATCCTGGTCACGTGCCACCTGACATATGTGGTACATACACTAAGAAGGGTTGAGACAATAGCTGTCAATGAAGCTTGCCCTGCCACCGCTGGATCTAGTCTGAGGATAAATAGAGAAACTCACTCATCAGGATCCTTCACCAGAACTAAATTCACTTTAGGAAAATCAGGGTTTAAAAGAAAGAGAGAGAGAGAGCACATTCTTGAGGAAACACTGATTGGGATGGCTCGTCTGGTTGTCATAGTTATCTGGGGGCCAAAGGGAAAGGGTGTGGGCTATGATACACGCCCACAACATTGCAATACGGGAAGCAAGTAATGCAGAGGGAAACCATTGCATGATAAAACTTTAAAACAACAGAAACTGAGAACCCACAGAGCCCATGGTATTTCTTGTGGTCAATGGGTAAGAATTCCAAGATAAGTCAGCATGACAGCAAAATAACAGAGGGTAAAAGCCTAGTTTTACAATTAGAGGTTTTAGAACATCCGCTGGTACCTATTAACAACACTCATTTTTATTTGATTTTCTTATATGGCCCATACATAGCATTTTTCAGCTTTGAAGCACTTTACAACCACCAGCTAATTCATACTTGATCTCAGACTAGAGGATTGCAGGGTTGTATCAGCAGCAGGGTGGGGAAGACTCTAGTCTGGGGACTCCTGTCGCTGGGTTTTCAACCCAAAGAAAGATGCTGAATGCTAGTTAACCTTAACCTGTGCTGAAGTTTTCCCTGGTCCACTTCCTACCCAGCCTCTCAAATTCTACCCAGCCTCTCAAATTCTCCTCTGGGTCTCTCCAGCTCTTTCCTGCTCAGGCAAGGTCTGCCCCATGCCCTCCTGCCTGCAGAGTGTCCCTTAGCCTCGGAGCTTCCTGCCCAGCTCTCCCTCTAGCCCTTTCCCCTGGGCTTTCTCACCACCTATGCCTGGCTCCCTGCCTTTGCTTCTGCTCTCTAGAGGAAATTGCCAGATTGGCCTCACTTCATAATCAGACTGGCTTAGCTCCAGCCCCCAGGGCCAGCCGCCCTGCTACCAAATCCTATTTCTTTCCAACCAAAGGGGGTACTCTAAGGGATGGGAATGCTCCACATTCAAGTGATTTTTCCTATTCTTCACCCCTAAGCCTTACACAGCTGGTACATCTCCATAGAGGAAGCTCCAGTAGGAAAGCAAGGTCTTCCTGACATTCCTCAGAGCTTCTCATTGCTCCTTTCATGAGCCAGACCGCTAGTAACAGGTACTTGTGTTGTGGAGCAGGAATGAGCCTGGAGGTTCTCCAAAAGGGCTTGATCCAAAGCCCAGTGAAGTCAGTGGGAGTCTCCCAGGGGCTCTGGTTCAGGCTATATGGATGCATGCACTGCAGGCTACAGCTACTTAGGCCAACCGTGCCTTGGTCTTGCTTTATCTTCCTTAGGGCTTTGCACAGCAGTGGTAGGAGGTGAGACACATGCTAAACTGAAGTACCATGCAACCAAGAAGACACCTGCTACAGAATTTTACCACTTTCTTATGACAAACAAACCTGAGGAGAGCTGAGATACTCACAACTGGAAAAGACCCTCTGTGAGGGCCCATTCCCCAGTGGTTAAGCTGGCCTGTAGGATTTCCTTTTCCAAACTGACCACATAGCTTGTTCTTGGAGACCCAGAGAACTAACTTCAAAGCTCTTGGGCCAGCAGAGTGCAGCAGCAAAGTTGTCCAATGAAACAGCAAGACCCAGCTGAAAGGTGATTAAAAAATACCAAGATTTACTTTGAATTAAAAACAAGGAATATCCTGTATACCATAACTCCAAACACCCCCAGGTGACTCTTCCTCCCACAACTCTGACTCCCAGCAAGAAGCCAGACTATTTTATAAGAGCGCTTCCCTACCCAGAACCCTTTGCAGGGAAGGGAAATACCTCTCCTGTCTCTCTGGGTGATTGACATTCCATCCAGCCAATCAGTTCTCTTTTTCTTACTCCTGGCTCTACAGGAGCATCACCCCATCACATTCTCCATCCAAGGAGGCTGGCATCTCTAATCAACTGAATGCTAGGAAGGTTCTTAAGAGTATTTTCCCCACACAGCAACCAGTCCAGAGATTTCTTCACCAATATATAGGTGCGCATTTTCCCATCCAAGCTGAGTTGGATCCTTGGGGGAGGGAGGGAGACTGAATTATTGAAGAACCCCCACATGTAGCTGGGTGATGGGATCAGATCTGGGCATAAAATCATGAGACCCAGCACATTCATCAGATAATTTCCTGGTTGTGCACAAACAGAATCCACTGGCCGCATTCTACCAATATAAATCTGGATGAAATCAGTGCATACACTCTTCACATACACTGGTGTATCTGACAGCAAAACTTGACCAAGTATCTCCAGCTTTGCCACTAGTTCCATGGCAGGAAGTCAAGCCCCTTAGGAGTATCCGCAGATAGCCATCGGTGCCAGAGTTCTAGTGAAGGGACAAGGGAGCTCTGTTCCTCATTGATCACCAGACCCAGAGCAAGGAACAGTCTCCTGCACTTTCCCAGTGGAGACTGGGCTTCTGAAATCAGTGTGCCCCAGTTAGCCAGTCATAGGAGACTTGGAGTTACACATATTCCATCCCCCTTCTGGCACACTGCTGTGACTGCCATGGTCTTTGTGAAAGTCCTTGGGGCAATCATAAAGCCTAAGGGCAGATATGTACTGGGAATGGTGTGGTCCTACTGCAAAATACAGGAACCTATAATGAGTTGGGACAAGAGATGCATATAGGTAAGTATCTTGCATGTCTACGGAAGCAAGAATGTCTCTTGTCCTGGGAGCCACTTGTGCGGATCTGAGGAATTCTCTCTTGAACCATTGACACCAAACTAACAGGTTCAAGCCATTTTAGATCCTACACTAGGTACATGTACCGTGCTATGGGAAGTGGGAATAAATGAGAGCTGCTGCTGAGTTGAGTATCTACTGTTGGAAAGAACTTTCTTCTTACTTTGCAGATAAAAGTAGTCAACAAAAAGAAAAGGAGTACTTGTGGCACCTTAGAGACTAACAAATTTATTTGAGCATAAGCTTTCATGAGCTAAAAGTAGTCAAATGTATCCAGCCCTGTCTGCCTCCATGTGAGCAGGAGAAGTTCTAGCATAGACAAACACCAGAGACACCAGTGTCACTCTCTGAGATATTGGAAGTGTTGGGAACATTTCATGCAACCACTTGTGCCCAGCACCCATATCCTTCCTGGTTGGTGAAGACCAATAGGGAGTATTGGGTCCTTTTTTGATAGAGACAGAGGTGTCAGTATACTCAGGAACCTATTGCTTGCTGTCAGCAATCTGGTCAGCTGCTGTCGTGCGTCTCATCTTCCATCCTTGGTTAAGCTAACTGAAAAGGTTATGGCAAGACAGTTCACAGTTCCCAGTTGTCTCAGATCTTCCTGATCCTTTTCAGTCTGGGTACTGACCCATGCACGGGACAGAGATAGCATCAGTTAGCCTCCTTCAGGGATGGAGGAAGGTCAGGTGTCTATGCTGGTATTATTAGATCTGTCAGTGCTTTGCATGCCATTGATCATGAGGTGCTGTTGACGTGCCTGCAGATCATAACAAGAGTGGATGGGGCTGTTCTTGGGAGGCTCTGTTCCTTCCAGGGGGACCATTCTTACAGAGTTGTGATGGTAAACTGCTCCTCCAACCCCCTTGTGTTCAGCATGTGTACAGAGCTTGTGGGAGGGTCAGTGAAAAGTCATGAGCTGCACTGCCTTCACGCAACTTTATGCTTCCATTTCTTCTGACTGGGCCAAAATGGGCCCTGGCCATTGGCTTACTCAATGTCTGGGTGAGACTGGAGCACAGATGGGAGCCAGCTGGCTGAGGCTTAAGCCAGACAAGAGGTTGACTGGCTAGGGGAATCAGCTGGAGGAGACAGATTAATATCAGTCTGTAACTGAGCCACCTCAGCCCTGTAACATCTCCTGGCAGTCTGCAATGGAACTGTTGTTGTGCCTGCCTCAGTTTCCTTTAGCTGGTTCAGGGATGGAACTTCTATCCATCAATCTTTGTGTGTAACTCCAGACCTCTAGCTAGGTTACTTGTGTCTCTCCCATTTCAGGACTGAAAGGAGTCACCCCACATACCAAAAAAAAAGTTCTACCCACCCCTTTAGTGGCCCTTTGCTCAATAGTCCCAGGAGTTTGAGCTTTCGTCTCCAGGCCACTCCAAGCCCCTTTTCCAGTGCTGCCCCCTTGACGGGTTTCTTCCTTTTTCCTTCGACAGGGCAGAAATAAAGTAAGTTAAAGCAGGAACGCAAAGGTGACGTCCAATAGACCTGTCATTGTTGCCAGCCCTGCTCAGGGAGTGACAGGAGACCCAGGCCTGCCCTCTTCTTTGGGTCCTTGCCCAGGGACCCTGGGTGATGCAATCAGGGACTTGTTTAAATCTCCTACTGCTTCCCTGGGCTGCCTCCTACCTTGGTGCAGGTACCTCACCTCCTGTCTGGCAATCTTCTCTTATCTCTTCTGGCACAGCACTGGTTTCTCTAGGCAACTTCTCCAGTCTGACCCTTTGGAGCCCCTTCACCAAGGCTCTCTGTTTCTCTGGCAGCTGCCATGTGCTCCTTGGTCTGAGGCCTTATATCCCTGCTGTTGTTAGCCTATCCATAGGCTGCAGCTGGGGAGGTGATTGCTCCCTTTTTAACCCTTTAATGTCCTTTCCCTTGTACACACACCATCACACAGCCCCTTGAACTGAGGATGTGTGCTTGTCACTTGTTGGTCTAGGGAAGTGGTTGGATTCCCAGCTCCTGTGGTAGCAGCAACAGACAGGTCAGCTTTTTCCTTATTTATGTCTGGCCAGGAGGCCATGTGTTTTGAGTGGTGTTGGAAAGCGCTGTTTTGTTAAAGTCAAAACATTTAACAGAAATATGCTGACTTTGGGGAAACTTCATTTTGAAAAAAATCAGAACAGAGCATTCCAGTGAGAATGAAATATCCCCTTTCGACTTTCTTGGAATGGAATATTTTGATTTCCCCTTCAGAAACGACTTTTGTTTCTGTTTTTTTTTAAATATGAGATAATATAACATTTATAAAACAATCAAATTTGGAACAAAGTTGTTTGATGTTATTGAAAAGGAAATGTTTGAATTAGGTTTTTTTCTTAATTTCATTTCCTGGGAAATTTCACATTTTTTTTTTGGTTTTGTTCCACTTCATGGAAAAAAATTTAGAAGACAGAATTTCCCACAAAATGGAAAACCCCGTCCCCCTCCAACCACCTGGCTAGTTGTGACCATTCCTTTCAGATGTGGATCTAGCTACTGCCATCAGGACTTTTGTCAGTGCAATGCTCTGTTCATGGAGCTAGCTCTTCAAATCATCCAGAAGTTGAGGCTGGCATAGAATGCTGTGGCCTGCTTGGTATGGGGAACATCTTGTTGTGAGTTTATTCAGTCTGTGCTCCATAGAATCATAGAAGATTAGGGTTGTGTGACAAAGCTCTGTCCTTGTCTCCGTGGGTCCCACGTTTCCTGGCAGATTTCGCTAGCCTCAGAGGCTCACTGTGACCCTCCACGTAACCCTTCTCTCTCTAGAGACAAGGGTCACAGTCTACTGAGCTATTTTCATCATAAGCCAGTGAGGGAGGTGAGGAGAAGCTATCCTCCCTTGCACAGTCTCTCTTGTCTCCCAGTCTCAGTGATTAATCAGGGAGGGGGCAAGGGGGGAGCCCAGGCCTGCCCTCTACTCTGGGCTCCAGCCCAGGGACCCTAATAATATCAGCTTTTAGAAACAGGACACATACAATTCCCTGGGCTACTTCCCCACAGCAGCCCCCACTTCCTCAGGCTCCACTTCACCCTTACCTCAGGGCCTCCTTCCTTGTGCCTGATATGGTGTGTACTGCTCAGTCTCTCCAACAGCACAACTTCCTCCCACAGCTCCTGACATCCACACCCACCTGACCAACTGGGAGGCTTTTAACTAGTTTTAGCCAGTCCCTGATTGGCTTCAGGTGTCCCAATCAACTTAGCATTCTCCCTGCCTTCTGGAAAGTTCTTAATTGGCCCCAGGTGTCTTAACTGACCTGCAGCAGCTGCCATTTAACTTATCCTGGTACCAGGGATTTGTTTAGCCTGGAACTAATATATCTATCTCCCACTACTTTTCTATAGCCATATGGCCTTGCCCCATCACAGTTGGAAGAGACCTCAGAAGGTCATCTAGTCCAACCCTCTGCTCAAAGCAGGACCAACCCCAACGAAATCATCCCAGCCAGGACTTTGTCAAGCTGGGTCTTAAAAACCTCTAAGGATGGAGATTCCACCACCTACCTAGGTAACCCATTCAAGTGCTTTACCACCCTTCTAATGAAATAGTTTTTTTCCTAATATCCAACCTAGACCTCCCCCACTGCAACTTGAGACCATTGCTCTTTGTTCTGTCATCTGCCACCAATGAGAATAGCCAAGCTCCATCCTCTTTGGAACCCCCCTTCAGGTAATTGAAGGCTGCTATCAAATCCCTCCTCACTCTTCTCTTCTGCAGACTAAATAAGCCCAGTTCCCTCAACCTCTTTTCATAAGTCATGTGTTCAGGCCCCCTAATCATTTTTGTAGCCCTCTGCTGGATTCTCTCCAATTTGCCCACATCCTTTCTGCAGTGGGGGGGCCAAAACTGGACACAATACTCCAGGTGTGGCCTCACCAATGCCGAATAGAGGGGCATAATCACTTCCCTCGATCTTCTGGCAATGCTTTCACTAATGCAGCCCAATATGCCATTAGCGTTCTTGGCAACAAGGGCACATTGTTGACTCATATCCAGCTTCTCGTCCACTCTTATCCTTAGGTCCTTTTCTGCAGACCTGCTATTTAGCCAGTCAGTCCTCATCCGGTAGCCGTGAATGGGATTCTTTCATCCTAAGCTCACCGAAGATTTCACATTATCTGCACTGGCTGCCTCTGGGTTTCCAGGTGATTCTTACGGTGCTAATTTAGAATCTATCTATCTGAGAGACACCTTGTTCCCTGTGCCAGACAACCACAGTTGTGATCTGCAGAGGCACTCCAGTTCACGCCTGTCATAAACATACAGCTAAATGTATGTTTATGACAGGCATAAAATCCCTCCTTTACCTGTAAGGGGTTAAGAAGCTCAAATAACCTGGCTGGCACCTAACCAAAAGGACCAATAAGGGAAGAAGATATTTTCAGATCTGTGTGGGGAGGTTTTGTTTGTGCTCTCTTGGGACAGAGAGAGGGACCAGGCAGGAAAAAAACCTCTCCTAAAACCCTACCTGAATTAAGCATCTAAGATTACAAAAATTGTAAGTAAAGCAAGGAAATGCGTTAGATTATCTTTTGTTTTAGCTTGTGAATTTTCCCTATGCTAAGAGGGAGGTTTATTACTGTGTTTTGTAACTTTAAAGTTTTGCCTAGAGGGGAATCCTCTGTGTTTTAAATCTTATTACCCTGTAAAATTACCTTCCATCCTGATTTTACAGAGGTGCTTCTTTTACTTTTTTCTTTATAATAAGGTTCTGCTTTTAAGAACCTGATTGGTTTTTAGTGTCCTAAAAACCAAAGGGTCTGGTCTTTGCTCACCTTGTTTACCTATTTGGTTGGTATATTATTCTCAAGCTTCCCCAGGAAAGGGAGTGAAGGGACTTGGGGGGCTATTTTGGGGGAATAGGGACTCCAAGTGACCCTTTCCTAAATTTTTGTATAAATCACTTGGTGGTGGCAGCAATACTGTCCAAGGACAAGGAAGAATTTGTGCCATGGGAAAGTTTTTAACCTAAGCTGGTAGAAATAAACTTAGGGGGGTCTTTCATGCAGGTCCCCACATCTGTACCCCGGAGTTCAGAGTGGGGAGGGGACCCTGACAACACCCCTGATATAGATGAGAAGGGGTTGCTGGCTGGACGCTGTCTGTGAGGGACCCATGGGTTTGGAATTTGCTAGCTCCCTCTTACCCCTCACCACCAGCACAAAATAGCTCAAATCTGATTACTTTCAGGGCATACTACATAGTTCATCTTTCCCCCCCCCGAAATGTGAAAACACTCAGGGAAAGGGGGAGAAGAAGGGAGAGAGGGGAAATGCTGGAAGGGATTTGATCTTTAGATTTGCTTGGTTTACTGGTAGTGGGTTCTTCTGAATTGCCTCACTGCACATTGAGTATTTAATTTGTTGTCTCTTTAAGGTTTAGCAAGGTTGCCTAAAGCGTGTGGATAAGTGTTCTTGTGTGTGTGTGTGTGTGTGTGTGTGTATACAGCTAAATAAATCAATCCCTGACACAAGACTGTGGCGTTGAAACTTGCAGGTGGCTCTTCTGAATATACACAGGGAGCAGAACATTTTCAAATTACAGCAAAAGATGTGAACGTTTCCAATTGGATGGAAAAACAGAGGGGGAAAATGGACTAAATCATCACAATTTCTTTCCCTGACGTCTGACCTAGCGTAGAATTGGTAAAATGTTTCTAATTTCAAGACAATTTGAAATTTCAAAATTTGGCCAAAAACAGGAACTTTTCTGGTTTTTAAAAAAAAGTCTCAATTTTTCCCTTGTGTTCATAGTCACTTTTCTGAGTAGGCCCACACTGTCATTAGCTGAAAAATCTTGCAGCCATGGCTAAAGACAAATCATATTAGTCTTCAAATCATATTGAAGACTCAAACAGCAGCATGGGAATTAAGTAACTGCAGGGATTCTTCGGGCAACTGGGTCCGGACAACTGGACATAAACTGGGACAACTATTCCATACAGGCCTTCAGAACATAGGCAGCATAGATAGAGGAGCCTAACTGGGCAGCAGCTAAATCTATGGAAGACATCTTCTTTCTTCTGTCCAGGATATCTTTGGGTGAGCGTCTAGCGACCACTCTCCTGAGCAGATGGAGAGCCTGCTTTGTCAGTTCACCTTGGCATTCTCTGCCCAAAACAAAAGGAAGGTTCCCATGAAGAACACGGGACCCAGAAGAAGAGGGACACTGCTTCTGACTTCTTGTGCCTCTTTACTGGCTGATGCCTGCTATCACTATAACATTGTCTGAATGCAAGGAAGCGATCATGCCAGCAAAGAAGTGTAGGGCTCATAGACCTTTTCTGACTTCCATGGTTTGAAGCTATTGATATGAAGCTCCATTTGCCAGTTGGACCAGACCATCTGAGTTGTGGTATATCCAGCATGTACTGCCCAACTCTCTAAGCTTGTTACTTAGAGCCTCTCTGGTTCTTGCAAAGGACATCAGGTTTTGAGGAGGTTCTCACTTAGACTCATAGACTCTAAGGTCCGAAGGGACCATCATGATCATCTGGTCTGACCTCCTGCACATTGCAGGCCACAGAACCTCATCCACCCACTCCTGTAACAGACCCCTAACCTCTGGCTGAGTTACTGAAATTCTCAAATCATGGTTTAAAGACTTCAAGTTACAGAGGATCCATCATTTACAGTAGTTTAAGCCTCCAAGTGACCCATGTCCCATGCTGCAGAAAAAGACAAAACCCCCACAAGGGTCTCTACCAATCTGACCTGGAGGAAAATTCTTTCCTTACCCCAAATATGGCAACCAGTTAGACCCTGAGCCTGTGGGCAAATCCCACCAATTACACACCTGGGAAAGAATTCTCTGTGGTAACTCAGAGCCCTCCCCATCTAGTGTCCCAACACTGGCCATTGGAGATATTTTCTACTAGCAGTTGCAGGTTGGCTACAAGCCATTGTAGGAAGCCCCATCATACCATCCCCTCCAGGAACCTATCAAGCTCAGTCTTGAAGCCAGTTAGTTTTTTTTCTCCCACTGCTCCCCTTGGGATTCTGTTCCAGAACTTCACTCCTCTGATGGTTAGAAACCGTCATCTAATATTGAGCCTAAACTTGCTGATGGCCAGTTTATATCCATTTGTTCTTGTGTCCACATTGGCACTAAACTTAAATAACTCCTCTCCCTTCCTGGTATTTATCCCTCTGACGTATTTATAGAGAGCAATCATATCTCCTTTCAGCCTTCTTTGGTTAGGCTAAACAAGCCAAGCTCTTCGAATCTCTGCCCATAAGGTAGGTTTTCCATTCTCAAGCACCCTCACAGCTTCCCCTCTTAAGCACCAAAGCAGGGAAGAGGTCAGCAGCTGCAGGAATTTTGCAGTTACATTCTATTGCAGCAGGAGCTGGTGAAGGGACCTTAGATACACCCACAGAGTGATGTCTATAAAACTAGGATTCTCAGGCTGTGGCCATGGAGCACTTGTTGAGGATCTGCAGATAGCTGGTTAGGTTACACAATTATCAATCTGTTATTATCTGTACAGCAATCGCTCAGGGTTCCCGGTCACAGAGCAGGACCCCATTGTGACAGGAGCTGTGCAAACACAGAACCAAAACACAGTCTCTCCCCCAAAAATCTGGCAGCCTAGGAGTCTGTACACCAGCAATAATACATGGGGCCTGCTCTTCTTGTTTTTCATCAACTTGTATTAAAAGAAGCTCAAATACACTAAATACTTTCCTAATGTTAATTTTTGCATGTAAGCAATTGCTTTTGTCTGATTATAAATGGGAGGGGAGGTGTTCCCTGGCTGTGCACCAGCTCAGCTCTGGTCTCTGCTGCAAGACCAAAGATGTTGAGGCACTTCGGTGCGGGCATATGTTACACTTAGCAGAATTGCTAGGGAAAGCCAGGAGGTTTTTAAGATGCTCTCTCCAGAACCTGCTGGCATGGTGTGACCTCTGAGAACTGATGGGGAGCTCCAGCCATCCCAGCAAGATGACACACCAGCTGGACATGTCTGTCAGGGACATTGTGCCACTATAGTCTTAAATCTGCTGTGCCATCTTCCTCCCTCTATACCTGAAATGGCCAAAAAATGGCCAAATCTCTGCAGCATTGACAAGCATTGAAATGAAAAGGATAAATTCATAAGAACGGCCATACTGAGTCAGACCAATGGTCCATCTAGCCCAGTATCCTGTCTGCCGACAGTGGCCAATGCCAGGTGTCCCAGAGCGAATGAACACAACAGGGCAATTATCGAGTGATCCTTTCCCTGTCACTTATTCCCAGCTTCAGGCAAACAAACGCTGGGGACACTCAGAGCATGGTTTTGCTAATAGCTATGGATGGACCTATCCTCCATGAACTTATCTAGTTCTTTTTTGAATCCTGTTATAGTCTTGGCCTTCACAACATCCTCTGGCAAAGAGTTCCACAGGTTGACTGTGTGTTGTGTGAAGAAATACTTCCTTTTGTTTGTTTTAAATCTGCTGCCTATTAATTTCATTTGGTGACCCCTAGTTCTTGTGTTATACGAAGAGGTACATTACACTTCCATATTTATTTTCTCCCCACCAGTCATGATTTTATAGACCTCTATCATATCCCCCCTTAGTCATCTCTTTTCCAAGTTGAAAAGTCCCAGTCTTATTAATCTCTCCTACGGAAGCCGTTCCATATCCCTTATCATTTTTGTTGCCTTTCTCTGTATCTTTTCCAATTCAAATATACCTGTTTTGAGAGGGTGTGACTAGATCTGCAGACAGCATTCAAGATGTGGGCATACCATGGATTTATACAAAGGAAATATGATATTTTCTGTCTTATTATCTATCCCTTTCCTAATGATTCCAAACATTCTGTTAGCTTTTTGGACTGCTGCTGAACACTGAGCAGATGTTTTTAGAGAACTATCCACAGTGACTCCAAGATCTCTTTTTTGAGTGGTAACAGCTAATTTAGACTCCATCATTTTAAATGTATAGTTGGGATTATGTTTTCCAATGTGCATTACTTTGCATTTATCAACATTGAATTTCATCTGCCAGTTTGTTGCCCAGTCACTCAGTTTTGTGAGATCCCTTTGTAACTCTTTCAGTCTGCTTTGGAATTAACTATCTTGAGTAGTTTTGTGTCATCTGCAAATTGTTTACTGTTTACTCCTTCTTCTAGATCATTTATGAATATGTTGAACTGTACTGGTCCCAGGACAGACCCCTGGGGGACACCACTATTTACCTCTCTGCATTCTGAAAACTGACCATTTATTCCTATCCTTTATCTCCTATCTTTTAACCAGTTACCAATCCATGAGAGGACCTTCCCTCTTATCCCATGACAGCTTACTTTATTTAAGAGCCTTTGGGGAGGGACTTTGTCAAAGGCTTTCTGAAAATCTAAGTACATTATATCCACTGGATCCCCCTTTTCCACATGCTTGTTGACCCCCTCAAAGAATTCTGTAGATTGGTGAGGCATGATTTCCCTTTACAAAAACCCATGTTGACTCTATATGCCTGATAATTCTGTTCTTCAGTTTCAACCAATTTGCCTGGTACTGAAGTTAGGCTTACTGGCTTGCAATTGCCGGGATCACCTCTGGACCCTTTTTTAAAAAATTTGCATCACATTAGCTATACTCCAGTCATCTGGTAGAGAGGCTGATTTAAATGATAGGTTTTACATACCACAGTTAGTAGTTCTGCAATTTCACATTTGAGTTCCTTAAGAACTCTTGGGTGATACCATCTGGTGACTTATTACTGTTTAATTTACCAATTTGTTCCAGAGCATCCTCTACTGACACATGCTTTCCAGGGGTAAAGCAGAGAGCCTGTTACAAGTACCAGTGCACATAGCTCCGCGGTGGACAGCTGATGAAATCTCAGCGGGGCTAACTCAGCATGCTGTTCAGTCAAGCACTTGGCTGTCTGGTAAGGAAGAGTTAACATCAGAACACCAACAAAGCAGCGGAACTCCATCAAGACCTTCCAGGATAGTGGGACAACAGGGTGAGGGCCCTTGGTGTATTAAAAGTACAGCAGAGACCCAGCAGAATTAGAACTAATGCAGAAAATAAAATACAGGCTCTCTAAAGAAGTGCGATTGCTAGTGGGCTGACCTCAGAGGGTAAAACTGTAAAGGATACCATGACGGGGTATACTCACCCTGCACTGGACAAGAAGGGGTTAACTCTTCCTTGGTGGCTGAGGAAGCCACACTCCCGTGGCCCTACAGGGCATGCTATAGGTGCAGTGGCTGTATAAAGGCAGGCAGCCCAGTTCAGTTGGGGCTGACTGCCGGAGGGGAAGGATGTAACATATAGGCTCCCTCCAGGGAGTGGCTACCAACCCACCCCATGGAAACCCAACGTTCTGAGGCACCAGCCGACGCCCAGGCTCCCACTGATACCCAGGAGGGGTTGGAGAGGCCGGGAACAGCCCCAGCCGAGCAATCCAAAGACGCCCCAACTACTGCCACCAGAATCACTGTAGGAAGTAGCCCGGGGCGGAGACTAGCCATAGTCCTGGACATTGGCAGTGCATTGCGGTTGGATCCCCGATGACCTCAGTGGCAGAACCCTCTGCCACTACTAGGGCCCTAGGCTGGGACCTGGTGTAGTAGGGAGGGCCTGGGTCCCCCTCCCCTAAGCTGCAACCCTCCCCCAGGGGGCGGCCCATTACCCTGTGAATCAGGGATGCCTCATTGACTCTAGCTGCGAGGCCTGCCTACCCTGCAGCCCAGGGACTCCTTGTTGACTCTGGCTGCCAGGCCTGCCTACCCTGCAGCCCAGGGACTCCTTGTTGACTCTGGCTGCCAGGTCTGCCTACCCGGCAGCCCAGGGACTCCTCGTTGACTCTGGCCACAGGCCTGCCTACCCAGCAGCCCAGGGACTCCTCATTGACTCTGGCCACAGGCCTGCCTACCCAGCAGGCCAGGGACTCCTCATTGACTCTGGCCACAGGCCTGCCTACCCGGCAGCCCAGGGACTCCTCGTTGACTCGGGCTGCTTGGCCCGGGTACCCGGAAGCCCAGGGACTCCTCGTTGACTCGGGACGCTAGGCCCGGGTACCCGGAAGCCCAGGGACTCCTCGTTGACTCGGGACGCTAGGCCCGGGTACCCGGCAGCCCAGGGACTCCTCGTTGACTCCGGCCGCTAGGCCTGGGTACCCGGCAGCCCAGGGACTCCTCATTGACTCTGGCCGCTAGGCCCGGGTACCCGGCAGCCCAGGGACTCCCCGTTGACTCCGGCCGCTAGGCCTGGGTACCCGGCAGCCCAGGGACTCCTCGTTGACTCCGGCCGCTAGGCCCAGGTACCCAGCAGCCCAGGGACTCCTCATTGACTCTGGCCGCTAGGCCCGGGTACCCGGCAGCCCAGGGACTCCTCGTTGACTCCCGCCGCTAGGTCTTGACCCCATGAACCAGAGAGTTGCCACTGCCTCTGACCAGTAGGCTTTATTACCCTGTGACGCAGGACAATCTTATCAGTATAAGTTCATCAGGCAACCTACCCCGAAGAAATGGGCACTCGGGGGACGGGGTGTACTCACCCCGCACTGGACGGGGACCCCCACCCTGTCACAGATACAAACAGCTGAATGAAGCTGAAACATCATGTGAGCCCAAATACTTTATTCTTAGTGTCTAGTGAGAATAACAGATCCGAAAGGGAATGCAGGGAGTTAATACAAGTAACTGGTCATTGGTGTGTGCAGGGGGGTACCTGAAAAGGTTAAAAAGCTTGAAGTTCCCAGGTTTTTTTCAGGGGAAGCATGGGCCCAGGACAGAGAATCCAGTGGGGGAGTCCTTGTGGCACCTTAGAGACTAACCAATTTATTTGAGCATAAGCTTCCGTGAGCTACAGCTCACTTCATCTGATGCATTGAGGTAACTCTGGAGCATACTTAGACTGTCAGCTCATTAGGGCAAGGACCATCTTTGTGCTCTGTGTTTGTACATTGCCTAGCTCAATGGGGTCCTGGTCTAGGACTGGGGCTCCTGATCGCTACAGTAAACTATTAATAAATAACACTGAAATATGGAAAGCACATGGGCAAAACAAAAGGGTGAGTCCACTGCTCCTAATGGCTTTGATTGAGGAAAACCACTCAGAGCTCCATCCACAGCAATTTAAACTTGATCAGACGCAGCCAGGATACTGTCTACATTTGGTAGTCCTCCAAGCACAGATACTCCAAAGTGTTTCATTTCCTCACTCTCTTCTTCATAAGAGCCCTTGGACATGTGGTGTTAGACAGTCCCATATGGCGACACACTTCAGCATTTGGCCACTAGGTGGGGCTCTCTTTCACTAAATGAGCTTTCCAAGCGATTCCCTCCCCCCCCCCCCCACTGTCTCTCAGGGAGGTGGCCAGAACTACTCCCTTCCCTGAGACAAGCCCAGGGTCAGCTCATATATTAGGACAGAGCTCTCCAGTCCCCCAGGTCCCTACTGCCCACAAACAGCCCTCTTGTGGGATGAGCCCCATGGCCAGACTCAGCCCCTGTTTACACCTGCCCTCAGCATCCTGGGCCACTCCAGACCAAGGAAGTATTCACAGAAAAAGGCCCCTTTCTATACTTGGTGTGTTTAAGGGACTGCCTTCACCTGGGACAAACCTTATTCCCTTGTGTGCCCCTGTGGCCCTGCGGAGGAGTGGGCTAGAAGGAAGCCCAGTCTTTTGTTGAAAGGGGGACTTTTTTTTTAATTGAGTTCAGAGCATGCAGACTTGTCCCCAGAAGCCTTGGAGCTACGCCTTTTCCATCTTACATGCCATTGTGTCCTCTGCTGAACCAAAAAGGTTTGGAACTACCCCTGCAAGCTCTTCTTACTCTTTCTGTGTCTGGAACACTGAGCCCCCGCCATCATACACCATGAGATAACAGCTCTGGTGAAGAGACGGGTGGTCAGGGCTGGATTTAATGATAAAGGCTCCATCGGGAAAGGAACTGGGGGCCTCTAGTGAAATATTCCTAAAAGACCCTCCTCAGCCCAACACAGAGAGCACCTGTTGACCTTGCAGTCCCTTGAACATGGACCTCGGAGGGTCCTCCAGCACTACTGGGATGGAACATCACCATGGATAGGGTGACCATATGTCCCATTTTGGCCAGGACAGTCCCCTTTTTCAACTCTGTTCTGGCCATCCCTACTTTTTCACTAAAACTGGGCATTTGTCCCTGATTTGTGCAGGCAACGCTGCCTTCAGAGATGTCCCCCCGGGCAGTAGCCCCCTCTTTCCGGCTGCAAGGCAGAGCAGAGAGCGGCTCTGAAGGAAGTGCTGCCCACCAGCGGCATGATGGAAGAAATTTGCTGCTGTTAGGCAGTGCTGCTTTCAAACATGTCCCCCCGGGCAGCAGCCCCCACCCTCTGCCTGGACACGACAGGTAGTTCTTATACCTGGGTCAACCTGGGACAGCTGTCCACTGCTTGCATCACAGGACAGTGAGGAGTTTACTCAAAGTATTGTGTCTCAGAGAGGTATAATCCCTCTATTCCAGCTGCAAGGCAGAGCAGAGAAGTAACGGTGACATGGTATTGCCACCCTTACTTCTGCACTACCTCAGAGTCTGAGCCTTCCTCACTGTGAGGCTCAATATATACTCCTCAGGGAATTCTGCATCACTGTGCATGTGCAGAATTCATATCCTCCGCAGATTTCTTTGCTTCCCTGCAGAAAAATGACTTCTGATGGGGAAGCAAAGGGAAGCCACAAGAGCAGTCATGTGCTCCTCCCCAGCAGCTCAAGCAGGTTGGTTCAGGTGCCTGAAGCAGCTGGTAGAGATGTAAATCACTGCAGGGAGGGGCTGGGCAGTCATATGTGTGAGAAGAGATACTCTGTCCCTCTTGCTCGCTATTGCAGCACTTTGACATGGAGGGGCAGGGCTTTGGGGTGTTTCTGAGGAGGTTGGTGTGGGGCAGGCTCTGTCCCTGCAGGCAGAGCAGAATGTAGCAGCCTGCCTGCTTAGTGAATTGTTCCCATTGTCTTTGTGAATTCCCGCAGGAGCATAAAACAGGTGTAAAAAGGCTCCTTTACATTGCCAGAGTGGTGTAAAGGACAGTATGGCCTTATAAATGCTTATAGTGCTTTAGTGATTAGAGCTGGTCTAAATTTTTGGACTGAAAAAATTTCCATCAAAATATGTTCCTGAACTATTTGTTACCTTTCTGGAGATGGTGAATAGCCAATATAATTTATGAGTTTGATTCCCCAGCCGTTACTTGCTCTTCAGTTGCCTGTGATGTAACACTGAGCATATGGCTGCATATATTAGTTGAATAATAACTAGAAATAAAGGGTCAAACCTAGCTACATTACTATTATACAAAGGGGATTTGGGGATTTACTCCAGTGCTCCCCACTCCCATTCTCCGTCTATTGTATTGTAGTTTAAATAAATCACCAAAATTGAAACCAGTGTGATTATATTGCTTTATTTTGACAAATAAAATATTCAGAATTTTAAAATATTGTGCATGGAATTTTTAATTTTTTGCTGCAGAATTTTTATTTTTTTGGCACAGAATTCCCCCATGAGTAAATATAGAATGCTTTGAGCAACTTGATCAGGAGGGTTTATGGAAGCACTATATTAATTCTCCTGCTCAGTGTAAGGTCAACAGCAAGAAGGTAGGAACCCCATTTACTGATGGACACAAAACATGGCTAAATGGATTGTCAGCATCAGCAGGGTTGAGGGATGCTGCACGCAGGTCATCCGATGGGGGTTAGTGGCAGTGCTCTAATTTAAAAGCAGCTCTTTGTTGATTAGCTGTGTTGCAGCTGCAGGCTGAAAGCAGTGTGATGATCTCTTCACAACTCCAATATTTGCCTAGGAAAGGGAAAATAGGAAGGGTTTTTAAAGCACATTTTGTGGTAGGTAAGAGTCCCCCCTGGCCAAACAGGCTGCCTGCCATAGAGGCAGATGTTCAGATGCTCTGAACACTGCCGGAAAGAGGGGGCTACTGCCTGCTGGGTTCAGATGCTGGGCTGAGCCAGTGTTCAGAGAATGCCTTGTGAAGGAACACTTGCAAGTCAGTTCTACCCTGGTGTTTCAGATATACCAGGCCATAGAGATCTCTGGTGTAAACTCTTCGACTTGGAGATTAATTGGCCCATAGCAAGGAATTGGTTCAGCAAAACAGGCGCTATCAGGAGCAGGGTCCCAGCCAGAGGCAGACTGACATCATTATCCAAAAAATCCCCCCAAGGAGCATAGACAGTTCATTCACACACATGTTTTCCTTTGTCTAGGGCTGGTTACCACCATGTTACCCTTACTTCTGTGCTGCTGCTGGTGGGGAAACTGTCTTCAGAGCTAGGCACCTTAGCAAGCAGCTGATGCTCTCCATGGCCCAGCTGTGAAGGCAGTGATGCCACCAATCACATGATGTTGCCAGATGATGCTTTTGTTACATTTCTGGGGGAAGGGAGGCTTGTGCATACCTGTGTCCTTAAAAGAATCAATAGTTTGTGTGTGGTCGTTTTTTGCTATAAAAATGTCTAGGAACCATCTGTGTAATTGTAACGAAGACCTCCAAAAACAGTTCAAGTTTTTTTAAAAAGACACTTCAACATTGGACGGCAGCAAAGTTATATGCAAGACATGTGGAGCACATTTCTCCATGGCCCACGGTGGTTCAAATGACATTACCCAGCACCTTCAAAGCAAGAAACACAGAGATGCTGATACAGTGTTTAACACCAAGTGTTTCAGGATTTTTTCTGAGGCAAGATACAGAAGCTAAAAAAGCACTGGAGCCCCGCCTTTGAGTGCACCAAAAAGTTGAGTGAGCTCTGCTGAGGAATATGCCACAGTGGGAGCAAATACAAGACAACCTCACTGCACGCCACACTAGTATTCCCACTTTAAATATGTTGGATGAAAATCGTCTCTTTGAGTGGTTTAGTGCAAAATCAATTGTCTCCAGTTGTCTTTCAGACTGGAACCATCAGAGAATGCCCATCACCAAAAGGTGGCAAAAGATTTTTCGAGAGATGGACCATACTGAAGTACAATACAGAGATCTAGCCAAGGCTGTGGGATTTGTGCTGTGTCTGCCTGGTACTACAGCACTTGTTGAACATGTCTTTTCATGTGTGAATGATGTGTGGTCTCCTGAAAAATCACGTCTGAATGTCTCCACCATGCAGGCTGTCTTGGGTGTGAAAGTTAACTTTTCTCTAGACTGTACTGCATTCTACAATAAGTTGCTGAAAGACAAGCAAATCCTCAAAAAATAGCATCATCAGAGAAATACAACTGGAATCAAGCAGCTTCACACCCTGAAGAATGGCAAAACTAGGAACAATGTCAGTAACTACTGAGTTTTAAGTAAAATACACGAAACCATGTGAACATATATATAAAATATATGAAACCGCCTTATCTTTTTTGCGTACTGTAAGTAAACTCCCCTGAGTACTAAGCATCTCTTACCGGTGTCCTGTTTTCAGTTTAGGGAAACATGGTCACCCTAGCCATGGATGAAAGGACAACACATATGCTCTCTCTCCAGGCCCTCATCCAGCCATGACTCTAAGCAGTGAGGAGGATGAGATTGTCCAAGCTAGAAATGGACTTCCCAGGCAGTGGGTTTTTCTGCTGAGGTGACTAATTCTCCTTTCTTTCCAGCTAGAAATAGCCTTGCAGAGCAAGAGAGAGCTGTTCAATGCTGAGTTTTCACAGCCTCTTTCATAAGAGAGACGATTCACAAAGGAGATACTTCCCAAACTGGAGATTCCCTGCTCTGCCGCCCTTTCCTCCTTCTGCAGGGATAAGCTGCAGCTTCTCTTGAACCCAGCATTGCATCCAGGGGGAATCAAGCAGCTCCCAAATCATTCAGTGCAAAGTGTCCACAGAGCTGAGCATGGATTCTGACTCCCACTGTGGAGCCATGTCTTCTCCAGATGGAAGAACCACCACTTGTGCCAGCCGAAGCTGCTCCTCAGTAAGAATGGTCACAGCAAAGATAACGCCTGCTTTGATTCCCACAAACCGCTGAGTAAGGCATGAGCTGCCAAAGTGTAGTTCATGCCCATAGCATTCTACTTCTCGTCATTGTTAACGCATAGAATCCGCAGCCCCTGGGCACTACAGCTCCCAGCATGCAATACTCCATCTTGTTCCAAAGCTTTATGGGTAGGGCCCTACTGAAGTCATGGTCCATTTTGGTCAATTTCAGTCATAGGATTTTAAAAATCATAAGTGTCATGATTTCAGCTATTTAAATCTGAAATTTCACAGTGTTGTAATTGTAGGGGTCCTGACTCAAAAAGGAGTTGTGCATGTGTATGGGCGGGGGGGGGGGGGAGCTTTGCAAAGTAATTGTAGGCAGGGTTGTGGTACTGCTACACTTACTTATGTAAGGTTTCAGAATAGCAGCCGTGTTAGTCTGTATTCACAAAAAGAAAAGGAGTACTAGTGGCACCTTAGAGACTAACCAATTTATTTGAGTATAAGCATCTGATGAAGTGAGCTGTAGCTCACGAAAGCTTATGCTCAAATAAATTGGTTAGTCTCTAAGGTGCCACTAGTACCCCTTTTCTTTTTATTTATGTAAGTAAGGGAGCCCAGCTCTGAAGGCAGAGCCGCCACCATCAGCAGTGCAGAAGTAAGGATGGCATGGTATGGTACTGCCACCCTTACTTCTCTGCTATTGCCTGCAGAGCTGGGCCCGCAGTCAGCAGCCACCACTCTCCAGCCACCCAGCTCTGAAGGCAGCAGTGCAGAAGTAAAGGTGGCATGGTATGGTTTTGCCCCTCTTACTTCTGTACTGCCTTCAGATCTGGGTGCTACCTTCAGAGCTGGGCGCCCAGCTCTGAAGGCAGTGCAGAAGTAAGGGTGGCAACACCGTGATCCCCCTAAAATACCCCAGTGACCCCCCTGCAACTCCCTTTTGGGTCAGGACCCGCAATTTGAAAATGCTGGTCTCCCCCATGAAATATGTATGGGATAGGGTGAAAGTACACAAAAGACCGCTTTCACAGGGGGAGACCAGATTTCATGGTCTGTGACATGTTTTTCATGGCCATGAATTTGGTAGGGCCCTGTTTATGGGTCATGCCATTCCCCCTCCACAGGGGGGGGGGGGGGGAGAGGGCCTGCCTAGTAAAGCAAAGGGCAGCTGCAACCTGATGCATTTTATGGAATTTAAGTGTAGTCGTTGGATTCCTGGCAAGTTATTGAGTGAACCTCAGTTGAGCAAAGTTTGGGCAGCCCTGATGTATGACACCCCCACCCCAGGAACTGCCATTGGATGTTGCAAAGCTACACGCACAAACACACACCTTTACTGGCATTATTTTCTTATAAACAGTCAGAACCAGCCTCTCTCCTACCCGAGTGCCTGGAAGAGGAGGTACCCAAGTGCCTGGAAGAGGAGGTACCTGGGGTAGTTGCTAGCAGGGGCGTAGGTTCCCTTACATTCCAGAGCAGGGAGGCGAGAGCAAGCTCTGTGCTACGGAGCTGCTTCCAATTTTAAAGCAGTCCAGCTTATGGCCTCATCTAACTTACATGATGAGATATTGCCCCTGCCCAAATGAAGCAGATGAGCTGAGCCTGGGGTGGCTCTCCCATCCCTCACAAACAGCTGTAGGAGAGAAATGGTGCATCTTGGCAGCAAATGGCGAAGAAGCATGGTGGGCAATATCAGAGGGAGGAAGGCAGCCGCTGAGGGTGACTAATAGCTCTCAGCACCACCCTCCTAGAACAACATTCAGTTGCACAGCTATAAACAACTTCTTGGATTGCGCCTGCATCTGGGATAACTTGCTCCCCCCCTAAATCCTGCTACCCACTCTTCCCTCATTAGCAACAGCCCTGGGGTCCCACCCAGTATAGAATAATTGCCCCATCTTTCATGCAGCATTGTCTTCATGCTCCCCCACACACTAAAGGCGCTCTCCCCCTACGCACACCCCTACCCACTCACCCAGAGATCTAGCCCTCACTTGCCTTCCAAACATTACTGCTGCCCATCCCTGCTTCCCACAGAGTCTGGCTCTCCCCGGTGTGTCTCTAGAGAAACTGACACACCATGTCCCACTGCCTGAAGCAGCACTGCAAGTGCTCCTCCCACTGTGACTGTCAGGAGCAAAAGCATGTGGGGTGCACTACAATGGCGGCTGATTGGGAGGTGGAAACTTCTGGGGACATCAGTGGGGCTGCAGAACAGCCAGCAGCAGCCGGGCAACAGAGCTGAATTGTATGAAAAAGTTTATCTTTGCTCAAAAATAGCCTGAAGCAAAGCCCACTGAAGATAAGGAGACGCTTCCCATTGACTTCTGTGAGTTACAGATCAGATGTTAAGGTTTGCGCTGTGGGAAGGAGTCAGGGGGAGAGGTGAATGACTCCTGGCAAATTCCACTCTGATTGCTACCCAAAGGCCCATAACTGGTTATCTGATTTCCTATGCTGTCCCACAAGACAAACCATTCACCACCCAACATTATCACTGGAGAGAGAACATTTGTTTCTATAGGGTCATCTTTATTTCTAGAGCCCTTTGCCTATACTGGCATGGTATAGGTAGAGGCATAACTCCATGTAGATCTGTAAAGAGTCTTTGGCTGAGATCCTCAAAACTATTTAGGAGCTTAACACCCGTTGATTTTAATGGACGTCAGGAGCCTAAACAACTTTAAGTATCTAGGTCTTTAAGTATACACACATTCTGCATATAGCCCAGGACATGTGGTGGCAACATACATGAAAAAAGAATATGCAAATATCTAAAGTAATGCAATGAGTCTCTTGAGACCAAATCCACAGAATAAATATTTCAAATGTTTTCATTTATTTTAAAAAACCACCATTCACCTCTACTAAAGTCCAGCTCAGTAATTTCAGTACCAACAAGCATTGCACCATGTGTATAATATTTTAAGTAAGAAATAAGTACCGAGTCATAATAGTACATTGTACTACACTGCAGAATCCCAGAGTTACTCCTTTATTTCAGTTAAACCATACTACTCTACTGCACTTCATCAATGTTATTGCCCATTCACTTAATATTCAAATGTGTCAACGTGGTGGAATCCTTCTTTGCCAAGAATACTTAGACCCATTTTTCTGTTTGCAAACTCATCCTGAATTTTGTGAGGGGCCTCATTCTTCAAGTGTTCACTGAACAGTGTGAACAAACAGTTTTTAGCCAGTGGGGTGCTTCCAAACTGTTCGTTTCAACTGGTCATGAATGATTCACTATGTTACTCACACTGCATGACTGGACTCTTAAAAAGTCACATGGTATTGTTTCTTCTCCTTGACTGGCTGGCTGAGAATTTTTGAACAGAATGACAAATGAGGAATAAGAAACTTCTGGTATGAATTTTTGGATTAATAATCATTTGAGTTCATGACATTTTGGGGGTTCCATGAACATTTTTTCCCCCACATATGAACTGGCAGCTGTTCAGACACTTTTGAACAACAAATAATACGCCCCCTCCCCAAATAACAGGGGAGAGAACCTGCTGCTTTTATTTGCCAACATGTTAGCAATAGGTCTGTGACCTGCTCTGCTGGTGAGTATGCAGCTGAGTGGGATGAGTATATTGTTAAGGGCAGCATGTGAGCCACAAGTTGGTACAACGGCAGCCAAATTATACACAGAAATATGCAATTACACAGAATTACAACATATGCAGCCCCCTGAGGAATGATTGAGGCTAGGTGGGCATTACACATATAAGTGGACTTTGCACTTACGTACCATCTAACGCAGTGATTCTCAACCAGGGGTATGCATATTCCTGGGGGATTCCGAGGGCTACTAGATATTTGACTAATTTTACAACAGGCTACTGTGATAGACCCAGGCCAGTTGGGTACAACAGAGTAGTCCTGTTGGGATCCAGGAAGTGGGCGGGTGGAGCCCACCCACTACTAAAGGACCTCCCCCAGCCTAAGGGGAGGATCCACAGGTCCGGGATTCCAAATAATTGCGGGGGACAACTAAGACAAGAGTGATGTAGTGGTGGGATTCTGCTATAGACCACCAGACCAGGGGGATGAGGTGGATGAGGCTTTCTTCCGGCAACTCACGGAAGCTACTAGATCGCATGCCCTGATTCTCATGGGTGACTTTAATTTTCCTGATATCTGCTGGGAGAGCAATACAGCGGTGCATAGACAATCCAGGAAGTTTTTGGAAAGCGTAGGGGACAATTTCCTGGCGCAAGTGCTAGGGGAGCCAACTAGGGGGGGCGCTTTTCTTGACCTGCTGCTCACAAACCGGGTAGAATTAGTGGGGGAAGCAAAAGTGGATGGGAATCTGGGAGGCAGTGACCATGAGTTGGTTGAGTTCAGGATCCTGACACAGGGAAGAAAGGTAAGCAGCAGGATACGGACCCTGGACTTCAGGAAAGCAGACTTCGACTCCCTCAGGGAACAGATGGCCAGGATCCCCTGGGGGACTAACATGAAGGGGAAGGGAGTCCAGGAGAGCTGGCTGTATTTCAAGGAATCCCTGTTGAGGTTACAGGGACAAACCATCCCGATGAGTCGAAAGAATAGTAAATATGGCAGGCGACCAGCTTGGCTTAATGGTGAAATCCTAGCGGATCTTAAACATAAAAAAGAAGCTTACAAGAAGTGGAAGGTTGGACATATGACCAGGGAAAAGTATAAAAATATTGCTCGGGCATGTAGGAAAGATATCAGGAGGGCCAAATCGCACCTGGAGCTGCAGCTAGCAAGAGATGTCAAGAGTAACAAGAAGGGTTTCTTCAGGTATGTTGGCAACAAGAAGAAAGCCAAGGAAAGTGTGGGCCCCTTACTGAATGAGGGAGGCAACCTAGTGACAGAGGATGTGGAAAAAGCTAATGTACTCAATGCTTTTTTTGCCTCTGTTTTCACTAACAAGGTCAGCTCCCAGACTGCTGCGCTGGGCATCACAGAATGGGGAAGAGATGGCCAGCCCTCTGTGGAGATAGAGGTGGTTAGGGACTATTTAGAAAAGCTGGACGTGCACAAGTCCATGGGGCTGGACGAGTTACATCCGAGAGTGCTGAAGGAATTGGCGGCTGTGATTGCAGAGCCCTTGGCCATTATCTTTGAAAACTCGTGGCGAACGGGGGAAGTCCCGGATGACTGGAAAAAGGCTAATGTAGTGCCAATCTTTAAAAAAGGGAAGAAGGAGGATCCTGGGAACTACAGGCCAGTCAGCCTCACCTCAGTCCCTGGAAAAATCATGGAGCAGGTCCTCAAAGAATCAATCCTGAAGCACTTACATGAGAGGAAAGTGATCAGGAACAGTCAGCATGGATTCACCAAGGGAAGGTCATGCCTGACTAATCTAATCGCCTTTTATGATGAGATTACTGGTTCTGTGGATGAAGGGAAAGCAGTGGATGTATTGTTTCTTGACTTTAGCAAAGCTTTTGACACGGTCTCCCACAGTATTCTTGTCAGCAAGTTAAGGAAGTATGGGCTGGATGAATGCACTATAAGGTGGGTAGAAAGCTGGCTAGATTGTCGGGCTCAACGGGTAGTGATCAATGGCTCCATGTCTAGTTGGCAGCCGGTGTCAAGTGGAGTGCCCCAGGGGTCGGTCCTGGGGCCGGTTTTGTTCAATATCTTAATAAATGATCTGGAGGATGGTGTGGATTGCACTCTCAGCAAATTTGCAGATGATACTAAACTGGGAGGAGTGGTAGATACGCTGGAGGGGAGGGATAGGATACAGAAGGACCTAGACAAATTGGAGGATTGGGCCAAAAGAAATCTGATGAGGTTCAATAAGGATAAGTGCAGGGTCCTGCACTTAGGATGGAAGAATCCAATGCACCGCTACAGACTAGGGACCGAATGGCTAGGCAGCAGTTCTGCGGAAAAGGACCTAGGGGTGACAGTGGACGAGAAGCTGGATATGAGTCAACAGTGTGCCCTTGTTGCCAAGAAGGCCAATGGCATTTTGGGATGTATAAGTAGGGGCATAGCGAGCAGATCGAGGGACGTGATCGTTCCCCTCTATTCGACACTGGTGAGGCCTCATCTGGAGTACTGTGTCCAGTTTTGGGCCCCACACTACAAGAAGGATGTGGATAAATTGGAGAGAGTCCAGCGAAGGGCAACAAAAATGATTAGGGGGCTGGAGCACATGACTTATGAAGAGAGGCTGAGGGAGCTGGGATTGTTTAGTCTGCAGAAGAGAAGAATGAGGGGGGATTTGATAGCTGCTTTCAACTACCTGAAAGGGGGTTCCAAAGAGGATGGCTCTAGACTGTTCTCAATGGTAGCAGATGACAGAACGAGGAGTAATGGTCTCAAGTTGCAATGGGGGAGGTTTAGATTGGATATTAGGAAAAACTTTTTCACTAAGAGGGTGGTGAAACACTGGAATGCGTTACCTAGGGAGGTGGTAGAATCTCCTTCCTTAGAGGTTTTTAAGGTCAGGCTTGACAAAGCCCTGGCTGGGATGATTTAACTGGGAATTGGTCCTGCTTCAAGCAGGGGGTTGGACTAGATGACCTTCTGGGGTCCCTTCCAACCCTGATATTCTATGATTCTATGATTCTAATGAGATAACAGGAATGGGAGTGAGGTCACAGGGCTAAGCGAAGGGAACCAGACGGGGACACCGAGCAGAGAACCCCGGACAGCGCCCCCTGCTCCTCAAAGACGTCAAGGGAGCCAGCGGACACCGCCCAGAGGAACTCTGCCTGGATGCATGAATGGACTGAGAAGCGGAAATAGGCCCCACAGTTGCAGGAAACCCCATCGGCCAACCTCCTCTCCCTGGTCTTTTTGATGGCCATTTTGGCCAGGGCTAGGAGGAGATAGGCAAGGAGGTTCTGTGACTTTGTGGGGCCACAGATGGGGAGAGCGTAGATGAACAGGTGAGGGGAAAAGTGCAACCAAAAACATAATAGTACATCTAAGAGGAACCAGAATAGGGGCTGCAACCTGGCGCACTCCAGATACACGTGCACCAGGGTCTCCCTCCCGCAAAAAGGGGCAGGTGTCTGGGAGGGGAGTGAACTGCGCCAAGTACACGCCCATGCTCACGGCTCCATGAAGGATCCTCCAGCTGACATCCCCGGTGGGCCTCGGGACTAGAGTGAAATATAGGCTGGCCCACCGTGGCTCCTCACCCTCCAGAGGTGGCAAGTGGTCCCACCACTTCATGTCAGGGTGGGACATGAGAGTGAGGACGTGAAGAGTGTGGAGCACGAGCATGTACAGGTGTTTTCTTGGCGTGGTCTGGAACCGAACCAGCTGCAAGTCATGCAGCCAGCTAGCAGTAAAGGGGTGGGATGGCCTGGCAGGTCCATGGGACAGGGGCCTGATGAAAAGGTCTGGAGGGCCTGGGGTTGAGGGTGGGAAGGGCGTGCCCTCTCACAGGACCCGGTCGAGGAACATTCGAGCAGTGGGCGGTAAAGCAGCCCTCACCTCCTGAAGTACGACCCAGGGAGTACAAGGTCTGGAGAGCCCCATGCGCTGAGTGAGCGTCAGGGGATCCAGCCAGTCTCCCGGGTCGTAGTCCAGGTGGTCTCCGACTCTGGTGATTTCTGCCAGGACCAACCTCTGGCACAGCGAGGGGGACTCCGCCACCTGCACGCGAAGCTGGGGGTTGTGTAGCAGGGGCTCCACGAGGAGATCTACCCCCTCGGTGGCCGCCACAGACCTGGTTGTTGAAAGCAGTTTCCAGGTCTGGAGGAGGTCCTGGTAGAAGACCAGCAGCCCGGAGAGGTCTCATGGAAGACCTCTTGGATGAAGATAAAGGAGCTGCCGGTCGTATCGGAGCCCTCGGAAGCGGCGCAGGAAGGCGTGCGCCAGTATGCTCCACGCCGGACTACCTGCACCACAAAGGAGCCTCTGCAGGGCCTGGAGGCAGAAGACATGGACCTGAGTGTGCAGACATTTCAGGCCCTGCCCTCCCTCCTCCAGGGGTAGATGGAGAACCCCTGCAGGGACCCAGTGCAGTCCTAACCAAAAGAACTCCAGAATCGATGTCCAGAGGTTGGCCAGGAAACCTGGGGCCGGGACCAGGGTGTTGAGCCGAGGCCAGAGCATGGACCGGACTAGCTGATTGAGCACCACTGCCGCTCACCTCGGAGGGAGAGGCACCAGAGTAGTCCTGCCCATCTCCAGAGCCGCTCTACCACCCTGCCCTCTAAACCTTGCAGAAAGGTAAATGCCAAGATAGAGCAGCAGACCCGCGCTCCACCAGATGGCCTGAAGCACGGGTGGGAGGGAGCTCGCCTGCCACCCATCCCCGACCACCGGGCCAGAGCTCTTGACCCAGTTGACCTGGGCGGAGGAGGCTGCTGAGTAGATGGCCTGGCAAGCCTCCACCCGCACCAAGTCTCCCGGGTCCTGGACCACGAGAAGCATGTCGTCGGCATACGCCAAAAGGACCAGCCGCAGCTCCAATTCCCACAGCACCAACCCCATCAGTCTCCAGCAGAGGAGAGGCTCCATCACCAGAGAGTACAGCTGGCCCGAGATGGGGCACCCCTGCTGTACTCCCTGCCCAAAGCTGACTGGCTTGGTCAGGGTCCAGTTGAGCCTGACCAGACACTCCGTGGAGGTGTACAGCACCTGGAGAAAACCCACAAACTGGGGTCCAAAGCCGAATGCTCGTAGAGTGCCTAGGAGATACCCATGGTCTACCCTGTTGAATGCCTTCTCCTGATCCAGGGACAGAAGGGCGAAGGACAGACCATCCCTACACCCGAGCTCCAAGAGATCCTGTACCAAATACAGATTATCAAAGATGGTACGGCCCAGGACGGTGTAGGTCTGGTCGGGGTGGGTCACATCCGCCAGCACGGACCCGAGCCACAGCAATATGGCCTTCACTACGACTTTATAGTCCATGCTGAGGAACAAGACGGGACGCCAATTCTGAAGGTCGTGGGGGTCCCCCCTCTTTGGGAGCAAGGCGAGCATGGCTTGCCTGCATGACAGGGGGAGGACCCTGCTCTCCAAGGACTCAGCTCAGATGGTGACAGGTCTGGGCAGAGGACGTCCCAGAACACATGACAGAACCCCACGGTCAGCCCATCCATGCTCGGAGATTTATTGGTGGCATGCGGTGGAGGGTTTCACAGAACTTGGCCAGAGTGAGAGGCAGCTCTAGCTGGTCTCAGTTGCCCACACTGACCATCGGGAGTCCGTCCCAGAGCACTCTGCAAGCATCAAGATCGGTCGGATCTGGGGAGAAAAGGCCCGCTTAGAAGGCCCTGGCCCTCCTGCACATCTCCACCGGATCCGCAAGGTGGGTGCCGTCCTCTGTCAGGGGGCAGGTGATGTGCTTCTTGGCCCCCCTCTTTTTCTCCAGGGCATAGAAGAAGCAGGAGCTGTGATCCATCTGCTGAAGGAGGCAGATGCGGGATCGAACAAAGGCACCCCGGGCCCGACGGTCCTCCTGCTTCTCCCAGCGCACTCCGCAGAGGGATGGATCCTCGGGGTTTGCAGCCAGACACCTCTCCAGCTCTAAGACCTCCCGTTCCAACTGCTCTATCATCGCATCCCTCTGTCAGCTGGGGCCCCGGGTGTAGTCTCAGCAGAAGAGCCAGGCACGCACCTTCCCCGCGTCCCACCACCGCCGCGCTGAGGGAAAGGCACGCCTCTGCCCTAGCCAGGCCAGCCAGAACTCCCGGAAGGATGCCACGAAGCCCACATAGTCCAACAAGCTGTTATTAAAGTGCCAATAGGCTGGCCCTGGCCTCTCTGCGCAGAGAGAGGCCGTCACGGTCACTAGGTGGTGATCTGAGAATGGGGCCAGCCGGATGCTGGAGGAGTGGGCTTATGAAAGGTGACAGCATGAGAAGTAAATGCGGTCCAACTGGGAGTGGCGCGACTGATGGGCCTCCACCCAGACGAAGGTGAACGTCGAGACGTCATCCGGGTGGTGGTCACGCCAGACATCCACCAAGGAGTGACGGTCAACAATCTCCTGGAGGATGTCCGCGGTGCCTGGGCACTGCTCGGTCCCCGAGTGGTCCCACTCCTCGAAGGTGGTGTTAAAATCCCCACCCAGGACCAGGCACTCGCGAGGATCCAAAGAGCAGAGGAAGGTGGACTCCTGCTGATAAAAGTGCAGTCGCTCCGGACCCGATGTTGGGGCATAGATGTTAACGAGGTTGACGACCAGCCCCTCCATACGGACCCGGAGGTGCAGCAGGTGGCCCAGCACAGCCTCGGCGATCCCAAGCACCTCAGGCCGTAGGTCGGGGGAGAACAGGGTCCCCACTCCAGTCGTACAAACTGTGAGGTGGCTAAAATAGACCCTGTCCCCACACTCCAGCCGCCAACTTGCTTTGGCGGCTGGATCCGTATGGGTTTCCTGCAGGAAAACCACAGAGTACCCCACCTCCAAAATGAAGGAGAGCACCTGGCACCTGCGGAGACCCATCCTATAGCCCCAGGTGTTTAATGTTGCAAAGATGATGGGTGCCATGGGGAGGGCTGGGGGGGATCCTCGCCGGCAGAGATGCTCACGGCCCTGGCCGCACAGCAAACCATGACCTACCCCCTAGGTGAGCAAAGAGACATGGAAGCTGTGGGCCTGCTGGTAGGCCGAAGTGACCTGCCTCCCGGTCCCTTTACCCTCCCCCAGAATAGCCCTTATGGCCCGGAGGATTTGATAAAAGTCCCCCCAGAGCTGCAGAACAAGCTACACGTTGTTCTGCGACCCACAGGGGTCCTAGAGAAACTCTCGCAGCTTATCGGGGAGCAGGGTTACAGGCCCCTGGCCATCCTCTAGTGGGGCCCCGTCAAAGCCCCGTGGCCTACTGAGACGGGCCGGCAGGTGGCGGACCCCTCGCGTGGCACCCGATGTGCTGGCACCACGCAGCCTGCCTCAGACCCCGGCTCAGTGGGGGACAGGGTAGGGAAAATAGCAGCCCCTCGGGGGTCAGGGCAAGGAAACACAAAGGCTGCTCCCTGGGGGTCATCCTCCGGGAAGGGGAAGGAGACGGCCTCAGGAACAGGAATAGCAGCACAGGAGGGGAGGGGGCCAGGGTTGGCATTAGGGGCAGGGAAGGGGTCAGGTGCAGGTTGGGGAGAGGAGCAGAGTCAGAATCGGGGGGTCCCGGCAGCCAAGTTACCAGGGGGGTGGCATTTCTCAGTCAGGCTCAGGGGTCTGGGGAGCGGGCCCTAGACGATACCAGGCTCACATTCCAAGGCAGGTGTTGTGGCCACGGCATCAATAGGTGGGGAAGCAGCAGTGGGGCCCCCACCCGGGAAGGAGGCCAGCTGCCCCACATCAATGAGGGATGCTCCAAGGGACTCAGGTCCCGGCCGCGTGGCACTGGCCGTCGCCTCAATAGGCTCAGCGGCCATTAGTGGGCGGCCAACTGCAGCAGGGCTGGTGGAAGAGTCCAGGGGTTCCTCTGAGGCAGGAACAGAAGCAGCGGTTAGGGGAATGGAGCATGGGGAGAGGAGGGCCAGGGTGAGGTCACCCAGATCAAGGCCCGCTGGCAGAGGGTCGTCCTCCCCCTGAGTGACTGGGGTCAGACCTAGGGCCTTGATCTCTGCGAAGATGGAGGGGAAATCACCACCCACCACCCCGGGGACCTCCTCGCTGGTGCCCGAAGCGACACTCGCCTCGGAGCATGCAGGGAGTTCAGGTGGCAAGGAGGCAGGTGGGGTTCCATTGGGGAGCCCCCCAGGGAGGGACTCCAGAGGAGGGGCAGTGCTACCCTCCATTGCTGCCATGTCATCCCCACCAAGCTCTAGCAGATGGGATGCACCCGGGGGCAAGGCAGAAGGCTCAGTGTCGGTAGCCCCCTTCCTGGTCTTTCGGGGGACCTCCACATCAGATAGAAGGAGCAGAGCTTGAGCCTACAGCTTGCCCCCCTTCCCCTGTACTAGGGCCCAGCCCAGAAGGGGTTGGGTCAGAGGGCAAGAGCGATGGCACAGGAACACAGGGAGGTAGTGGTGGGGCGGCACGAGGGAGGGAAGAGTCCCCCTGGGGCAAGCCCTCTCCCATGCCCTGCGGTAATCCCGCCACACCCTCCTCCATAGACCCCGCCAGACTTCCCAAGCGGGAGCAGTGGTGGGCTGGGAAGGAGGAGGTGCGGCTCCGGGTGCCAGGCAGCCAGGGGCGCCGGCAATGACGGGGCCGGTGCCCTGCCGGGGCTTGGGGGTCCCGGACACTCCTCCGGACTTGCCCCATCGCCCGGCAGAGGTAGCACCGGGCCTGCCCTGTAGAGTAATGCACCCAGTAGCAGGCCCCCTGGTAGGGGATCAGAAGTGACCCCTCGAGCACCTCTCCGTCACACGTTGCCGGCAGCAGTTGAAGCTGCACCTGCCAGCGGAACAAGAGGACGTGACGGAGGGCAGGGTCTTTGCAGCCCAGGGAGAGAGGGCTGACAACTGACAGCGGTTTCCCCAGGGCAGAGAGGGCAGGTAACAGGGCGGCATTAGGGAGGAACGGAGATCAGGACCAATTGGACACCCAGGTCCTCTAGCGGCTCCAGGGGGATGAACACCCCCCCTACCACCAGGCCCGTCCCCACCGCCTCCTGGGCAGCGGCCTCTGATGCCAGGAAGAAGACAACCTGGAGGACATTTTGGAGGCCGCCACTATGGTCGTGGGCCCACCACGCTCACCAACGCCTGCACGTAGGTCTCCACGTGGGGCAAGGCGGGCACCAAGAGGCAATGGACAACGTGCTTCCTGGTCAAGGTGGGGAAGGGGTCCTGGCAGCCAGAGATGGTAGCCGAGGCGGTGGCCGGGAGAGATGATGTAGCGGCAGGCGGGGGGGCCACTGCCACCTGGGCATATGCCCTGGGGGCCAGGAGAGGGGCACCCGCAGAGCTGGTGGGGGGAGCAATGGGGAGGGACGCCGTGGCTGGTGGTGGGGCCACAGCAGTGGGGGCAGTCCCTGCCATGGAGAGTCTAGACTTTTTGGCGGGGCCCTTACCCTTCTTTTTACCCTGGCCCTTTCCACCAGCTGGGGGGGCTTCCCCAGAATCGGAGGGGGCAAGGGATGCGGCAGCAGTGGAGTTCATCCCACTGTCCACTGCTGCTGGTGCCCCAGCAAGGGCGATAGCAGGTGGTTTGGCACTGGCGGTTGAGGTAGAAGCCACAGGGGATGATGGGGGGGGGCAGGTGGAGGAGGGGCAGTGGGGTCTGCCCGAGGGGTCTCACCCGCCTTGTCCCCCACCATAATGAGCAGGGATGGAGGAGAAACACCAGAGGGGGAGTAGGGAAAGGGGAAGCAGGTCGACCACTCCTCCCCACTAGGCTGCAGGCAGAGGAGGAGGGCACCAGAAGGGGGGAGACTGGATGGGGGGGCTATCAAGGACTTGTGGGGGGGGGTCAGTCACCAACACAGGATGGGATTCCAGCTCCTCTAGATGCACTAGGGGAGGGGGGCTATAATAGCAGCAGGGGGAATGCAGTGAGACAGGGGTTCAAACAGAAACAGGGGAGGGGCACAAGCGCATGGGAGGGGGCACGGGCGCACAGAGCAAAGGGCCAGTCAGGGCAGAGGAACTGCAGCAGGGGACAACCAGGCAGGAGGTAGGACAGGGAAACCATAGAGCTAGCTTCAGAGGCTGGGGCAGGGCAAACAAAAACTGCAGATGGGAAAGGGTGTGGCAGGCAAACCAACTGAAGCTGCTGAGGGGCTGGGGCAAAAAGGGGAGGGCAAAGGGCTTCAAGGGGAGACAGCTGCAGGGAAGGGGGGGTGTCAGTCCAAGGTGGAGGCATGTGCATCCACATGCACTTGCAAAAAAAGTCAATGGTTGCTGCCTGCTGCTTCAGGCCCAAATGGTGGCAAAAGGGCATGGCAAGCCAAGCAAGCAGCTGAGTCCTTGAAGCAGGAGCTGAGGTAGATCGTAACTGCCCACTGGGGGTAGTGGAGGGGGCAGCGATATTGGTGGTGGGGGCAGTGGGGGGGGACACACCAATGGACCAAGGGGCAGGCTCCACACCACACCCCCTGTGTCCCCATGGTCAAGACCCCCACCACAAAAGCACAGTTTGAAAGTTACTCAGCCCATAGAAGGCCCCCTCCATGCTAGTCTGCAGAGTCTCCACGTGCTCCCCTAGCAGCAAACAATCCTCTTCTTCCTCCTGCTTGAGGCTCCAGCAGCTCCAGGCAGCAACAGCAGCTCCAGCAGGTGGTCTGGTGGCCAGGCAGGAAGGACCCCTTGCAGGTGGTGGTGGTGGTGGTGATGTCCACAGCAGCACTAGCAACAGCTGGGGCTGGAGTCCCTCACTCCCCTCCTCTAAGGAGCAGGCCAGCCGCTCCCCCTCCCCAAGGGGCTGTAGCAGAAGCAGCAACAACCAAGGGGTGGTCCAGCAGCCAAGTAGTAGAGAAGGGGGGGGTTGTCTGGCCCAGCCAGGGGAATAGCTAGAGCAGCAGCAGCAGCAGCAGCAGCGAAAGCCCAGGGCCTAGCAGCAGCCTCCCACCTCCCTCCAAGCCAGAGGGCTATAGGAAAGAAGTCAAAAGCCACTCTACTGGCCACTAGAGAAGCAGGGGCTGTGCCAAAGCAATCAGGAACCTGCTAGAACCAGTTAAGACAAGCAAGCTAATTAAGACATCTGGAGCCAATTAAGAACATATTAGAATCAATTATGACAGGCAGACCAATCAGGACACCTGGTTTAAAACGGACCTCCCATCGGTTAGTGGAGGGCATGCGAAGAGCAGGTAGTGAGAAGACGTGCGGCTGGAGGACTGAGGAGGACAAGTATGATCAGGCTTCAGGAGGAAGATCCTGTGGTGAGGATAAAGAATGTGCTGTGGGGGCATTATGGGGAAGTAGCCCAGGGAGTTGTAGCTGTCACGCAACTGATACAGGAGACATTGTTGACAGCTGCTATCCACAGGGCCCTGGGCTGGAACCCAGTGTAGAGGGTGGGTCTGGGTTCCCCCTATCCCCCCAACTCCTGATTGGACACAGGAGGAGTTGACCTGGTCTGTGAGCAACACCAGAAGGGAAGGTCTAATTTGGAAAGGGATCTGGCCTGTCCCTGACCCACTAGGTGGGACAACGGAGACTGCAGAGATTGTTCTCCATTTCCCCCATGCTGGCCAGTGATGAGGTTAGCTGAGTGCACGGCAGGTTTGAGCCTCTAGCAGAAGTAGCCAAACTGAGGGCTGCTGTGAATCTCTGAGGTGAGCAAATCCGCCAAAAAGCACAGGACCCACCAAGGCAGAGGAGGAACTTTGTCACACTACATAAGATGCACTAGTGAAGTCAGAACAAATTAAAATTTCATACAATGACTGGTTTATACTGCTCTATAGACTCTACACTGAAATGTAAGTACAATATTTACATTCCAATTGATTTATTTTATAATGATATGGTAAAAATGAGAAGGTAAGCCCTTTTTCAGTAACAGTGTGCTGTGACAGGTGTGTATTTTTATGTCTGCTTTTGTAAGCAAGTAATTTTTAAGTGCAGTGAAATTTGGGGGTACATAAGACAAATCAGACTCCTGAAAGGGGTACGGTAGTCTGGAAAGGTTGAGAGACCCTGATCTAACACACTGGTTACGTTTTTGGCATGTACCCAGCTAGTGGCTGGCCTACATAACGATAAGAACCTACTACTAGCCAATTGAATTACTCCTTTAGTTCAAGTAGTAGAGGCCTCTGCCTCTGACATTGAAGGCTGTGTGTTCTAGCCCCATTGATAATCCAGACATTCAACGTAGTTCACTTGTATTTCTATAGTTATGGAGCTTCACTTTTAGGCCATGTCTACACTACCAGCGAAATAGGCACTGCTGCAATTAATGCAGTGGTGTCGATTTAGCGGGTCTGGTGAAGATGCAGTCTCCCATCGATTTAGCGTTCTCCCATCGATTTGAGTATTCCACCTCCCCGAGAAGCATAAGGGAAGTTGGCAGGAGAGTGTCTCCCGTCGACACAGCACAGTGTAGACACCAGGGTAAATGAATCTAGCTATGTTGACTTCAGTTACGTTATTCGTGTAACTGAAGTAGCATAACTTAGATCAATTTACCGCAGTAGTGTAGACCAGCAAGTTGCATTTCTGGCACCACTGCTATAAACTACTCAACACTTGGGTGCTATTAGGATGCGTATCCTGCTCACCTGGAACTCTTGGTCTTGGATTCTCAGAAGAACAGACTTTGTGACATTTCTGGTACTTTCAGTTTGGCTGGAAATACTGTGGGAACAGCTTTTCTCCTCCTACTTCAGCACTATTGCAGCAGCAGCAATAAAAGCCACTGGGGGGGAGGAGAGATTTGTCCTTTTTTGAACCAAAGAAATGTTCAGGTTCAGTTTGCATTTCAGATAGATTCACAGAGATTGTCTTCTTCAGTCCAGTTCACTCACCTGTCTTAAAGCTGAGCTATTGGTTTACATTACAACTGGGCTTCAGTCACATGGTGTGTGCTGACGCTAAAAACCCTGGGCCCTGGACCTGAGAGGCTGGTTCATGGGGCACAGAGGACGAGTGTAAAGTGGAAAACTGGGTCAACCTAAAACCCAGTCGCTTACTGGTGAAACAGCAGGAACTGAAGAGCATGGGGCAGGGTCCATGTTCTGATGTCACACTGACCTGAGCTAGCAAAGTCCAAGACGCAAGGTCTTGGGCTAATGGTGGAGCAAGCAAAGGCAAAGGGGAGAAAATAACCTCTTTGGCATTGGACAGAAAATAGTTCAACAGCCACACAGTGCAGAACTGGTGTGAAAGTCAAATGTTTAAAAGAGGTTTCTCTACACAGGAGAACTGTATCCAGATCCCAAGGTAAATAGCAGCAACCATCCAGATCCGAGGCTGCTTTAAGAAGAGGAACTGTCAGCTGGCAGGGAATGTCTTGATCTGGGGACTCTGGTTAGAAGAGAGAACTTTACCACTCCCCTGGTGAGGGCAGGCAGAAGTACCCTGACGTAAGGTTCCTGTACGAGAGAGATTTTTATAAACATACACAAGTTTAGCTCTGTTTTGAGCTGTGGTTTTCAGGGAATACTATTGGAAAAGGGTGTTTGGCATGCCCACAACAGCCTCTCCCAGTCACTCGCAGTCTTTCCCGCTCTATGTAAGAAAGGGTTAAGCTGCTGATCCTCTAGTTAACCACCTCATCCTGTTCTGTCGGCTAAGTGGCGCCTCTGAGTTAGTAAGGAGCTTCCAAAACCCTGGAGACTTTGCCTTCAGAGGGAGCCAGAAGGCCAGGGCTCCCCCCCGAAACTCGTTGTTGCTGCTGCAGAAAACACACTTTGAAATCACACTACATATTCATCAAGTTCCTTTCACCCTAAACAGGCCTGCATGTTAGAACAGTGCATGGGGGTGGGGGTAGAGGTATGGGATGGAGGGAATGAAGGGATGCAGCAGAGTCTGGAGGACCAAATGCACAGAGCCTATAGGCAATGCATTGAAGGGAAACGGAGGGGTCTGAGGGCAATGTGGACTAATTATGGAAAGATGGGCCAAAAATGCAAGTGCCAAGGTATGACCGTGGTTCCCAAGTGTGTTTGTTCCTGGACACGTGACTAAGTGTTCCTATGCCCATGCTGAAATGTACCTGTCTATAAGCAAAAGGGATAGCAAGGATGAAGTGGCATTTGTACAGATCTCAAAGCACGACAGATGTGGAAACTGAGGCACAGAGCTGGCCCACATCACTCATCAAGTTACTGTCAGCGCTGGGGGAAAGGAGCCAGATCTCAAAGTTTGGTGTCCTGTACATTGGATCACATAGAGGCACAAGAAAGATTTTACACACTGCCTGTCCCCTAATAGCAAGCAGATACTATGAAAGAAACACACTACAAACTAGGCCTTATTCCCGTCCATCTCTCATTCCACCCAAAACTCCTTCTGATGCCAAGGAGAGTTAAGAAGACTGACAGATTTATTTGGGCATAAGCTTTCGTGGGTAAAAAACCACTTCTTCAGATGCATCTGAAGAAGTGGGGTTTTTTACCCACGAAAGCTTATGTCTAAATAAATCTGTTAGCCTTTAAGGTGCCACCAGACTCCGTGTTGTTTTTGTGGATACAGGCTAACATGGTTACCCCCGATATAAGAAGATTGTTTAATCATCCTGCCTTCTGCACACATCTCCATCCCCAGTTCCACGGATGTCACGTTTCTACATTCACAGCTGTTCCTTAGCTGCTGAAACCACTGTTTAACACAGTGGCAAAACCTTCATCAGAAAATAATAGGGGCATTTTAGCAATGGGGATTGGCAGAGGAGATCAGGAGTGAGAATGCTTTTTCCCTGCAGCCAAATCAGAGGGACATGAATGAGGGAGTCAAATGTTGTCTGGTGGGGTATGTCCCCTTATTCTCTCCCCACATCTGGTTAAACTTAAAGACTGAAGAAGAAGCTCCAGGACATTTGGTCCTGGCTATCTTGTATCAGGAATATGCTCCTGATCTCGGGACTGAGGCAGCCCCTCCAGTTGCACAGCATGGAGGCTTTTAGACTGTTTTTTCCTCTGCAATTAGGACACACACAAAAAATCACCCCCTTTCCCCTCCCCCCACAACTAAATTCAGCCACTAAGTCTGAGGAATGGTTTATTTCCCAGGTTAGCACAAAGCAGGGTCTCTGCATATCCCTGGAAACTGCAGAACAAAACACACTAAGATGTTAAAGGGCCATTTGTAACCAAATCCCAACACACCAGATACTGTTGGGATTATGTCCAAAATATTTTCCCAGAATACCCTCCCCCACCCCCCACCCCCGGCAAAAGGCCTCCTACAGATGTTTGGTGTCCACACCACAGATGTCATTCTTCCTGCAAGATGAGCTGACCCATTCTTTTCCCAAACACCCCTTATGTTTTGCAAGTTGCACTAGAAGTGTTATTTTTCTGTCCCCTTGAAAGAGACTGGGTATAGAGGGCGGGGGGAGGCTGGGGAAGGCCAACCTGTTTCCCCTCCCATGAGTGAATTACGGTTTACACAACTCCTGGAAGATGTCAAGTGCTAAAATCATTATCCCCTGGGAAACACACTTTCCTTTCTGCAGCAGTTTGCACCTATTCCAAGTTTGGCCTGTGTTTTACTAAAATCTGAATCCAGTCCCTCCACGAGTCGCGTTGGCCCCGCAGGAGCTCGGCGGGCGCTCTACCCCCACCAGAAGAGTCAGGCACTGGCTGGAGGTGGTTTCTATAAAGCTTGATGGGCCTGATCCAAACCCCACAGAAGTTCCTGGGAGTCCTTCCACTGACTTCAGCGTGACTCAGGCCTGCTGCCATTTGCCCACCATCCTAATGCACTTTGCTCAGACGGATGGTGATCAGAGTTTTCCCTGCCTTTGCTGGAATTCACTGTCGGCATCTCCGCACACCACTGACATGGCTGCACTAGGGAACGAGTTTTACTCCTCACTGACCAAGAGTTTTCCAAAGAGCTTTTTTTTTTTTTTTTGGTCTTTGCAATGTACTTTATGTCCTGGGATGGCAAGTATTTCAAACAACTGGGAAAAATGCCTCTGTCACCATCACTATCTGCAGACTACTCCATGCACACAGTCGCAATACAGATCCTGCCACCGACTTTCCCCTTTTGCTTTTTTCCCCCTCTTCCAATGTGGCAGCCCTGTTAGGGCCTGATCCTATCCCAGTGGCAGAACTCCCATTGACTTCGATAAGAGCAGGAGTAGGTTCTCAGGGCCCAACTTTGCAAAGTGCTGAGCTCCCTCAACTTCCACTCACTTGAGCACCTCACAGGATCATGCCAACATCCTTCCCCCTGCAGCCCGCCATCTGGAGGCTGATGATCCTACAAGGAGCTGAGCACCATCTGAGGGAGAGTAGGGCATCCTGCTCACCCTCTGGGAGGATCGGGCCAAATGGTGACTTCAGTGGGAGCTGAAGGCACTCAGCACCTCTGCTGGGTCAGTCCCCCAAGAATGTTCCTCCTCCTTCTGACTCAATAGCAAATGACACATTCCACTGGAGAGAGAATTCCCAGTTCCCACCCCACTCGGGTTATTCCTCCAAGGCACCGGCCCTGAGCAACCCCCACTCCTTCCCTCCCCTTCTAATGACTAGCAACAGCTACGACATTTGCTCTAACACATGGGCTTTTGAATTTTGCCAGGCATTTTAATGGCTCAGGCGATAACCTCTACCCCTTCCTCCACCACTGAGAATCTGAGAAATCTGAAACTCAGAATCCTAGTGACACAGTAAGAGAGAGAGACCCTGACAAGGCACAGTGAAGAAAGAAGAAAAACTCATGCAGATACTAGACTAGATACTAGATAATTGCTCCCTTTCCAAAACATTTCAATTATTTTATCCCTTATCAGCCATTTATCCCTCTCCATCTCCCCACCAGGTGAATTTAAATAAAAACAGAGCCTGATCCTCAACCACTGTAAAATGGTGCAAGTCTCTTGACTCCAGTGGAGCGATAGTGATTCAGCTCAGGATCTGGCCCCAAGAAACCTAGCACCATAATCTCCTGTCCCAGAACTCTGTAGTGCATCAAGAATTGTTTCTTCAGAGATAGGGTTTATTGCTAAAAATGTTTTGATCAGTCATAGTTCATATTTACACTGATATGTTTTTAAAGGAATATTCAAGTAAACATTTCCAATATTTTCTGGCATAATCTCTAGCTTTTTTTATACACAAACATTAAAAATAAATAAACTGTACACAGAAAATTTCTTTTAACATCTCTACATTACTATATGTATTCCAAAACCAACAAAACAGACTCCACTCGTTCATAACTTTGTACTTTAAAAAAAAATCTCCTTTGTAATTAACCAGTAAACTCTTTTTAAAAAGGTAGAGAGCTTTGCAGATTAGTTGAAACATCTGAAGAAGACAAAAATACAGGAAATAGAAATTAACATCTTCAAGGGCTTCTGTGTTGGTTTTTTGTTGAATCATCTTGACTGGAAATTTCCCCCTTCCCTTTTGCAGGGAAGTACTCAGATTTTAGTGAGATGGATTTAAAATGTGGTCCTATGTCTTTAAAATAATAATAATAATAATTAATAATAAAATAATAATAAACAGCTGCAATTTTCCCCTTCTTTTAAAAATCTCTATATTTACAAGGCTGGTAACTCCCCACCCCCCGTTTTGTTTTGTTAGAACGCTATATATGTATAAAAATAAACATCTGATTGTAGTGCTTAGCTTTGCCTCTGGCCTGCACTGCAGTTCCTTTCAGTTTGCTTTTCCCATTTAAAATAAAATAAGTCAAAAACAGTGCAAGGGGTGTAATAAGGGGAGAGAAACGCACAAACAGATCCTCTTGTGAGCATGTGTCCATCTTTGTGTGTGTCCTTTCAGTCTCAGGGTCTCGGTGGGATGGAGGGGAAGGGGGACGAGTTGCACTGCGAGAGACAGCTAGGTACTGGGCTGGATGATGCCTCCTGGTGCACCGATCCTCTGAGATCCCCATGCAACGGGGTTGGGATCCAGGGCAATGGAGACCGCCCCCCTCGCTGCAGTTGGGATCCCGGTGAGTCTGTCCAGGAGCCTGGCACGGGGCACGCCCAGCGCGGCGGAAGCGGCTCCCCAGCCCGGCTTAGCAGGAGCACTTGCACTCCGAGATCAGCGGGTACTGGACCGGGATCCAGGTGCAGTACTTCTGCCTGGACCAGCCCTGGCAGTACCAGCGCAGAAAGGTCTTGGGCACCGACTTGGCCGGCTTGCAGTACATGCCCTCGGGGAAGGAGCAGGACTTCTCGGCGAAGCAGCTGCCCTCCTTGATGAAGCGCGGCCAGAAGCGGACGCCCAGGTCCTTCCAGGTGTAGCGCACGGGGCAGTGGGTGTAGGCCCACAGCCACTGCAGGAACTTCCTCCGGGCCTTCTTGCCCAGCTTCATGCGGGCCCCCGAGGGGCTCTCGCCCAGCTCCAGCTTCTTCAGCTCGCCGGGCAGCGGCGCCGAGCCCCTGAGCCTGGGCGGGGGCGCCGGGCTGGAGAGGTTTCCCGGCGCCGGGGCGGCCACCGACATGAAGGCGGGGTCGAAGCTGCTGCCCAGCTTCTTCCTCAGCGTCCGCTCGTCCAGGTCCTGCTCCTTGGGGTCGTACTCGGGGTCCGGGTGCTCCAGGATGTCCTTGACGGGCAAGTTGTCGCTCGGGGAGGGCCGGAGGCGGAGGTAGGGCTGGCCGGAGCCGCGTTGCAGAAGCAGCCAGCCGGCCCAGAGCAGGAGAGTCTGCGGCCCCTTCATGCTCCGGCCGGTGCAGGCAGGCCCCGGGCGGCGGCCGGGACTCGCCCCGGGATGGTTTCCGAGCTCTCGCTACTGCCCCGCGCTGCCCCTTGCCAAGTCCAGGGGAGTCATAAATAGGCCGAGACAAAGTCCAGCGAGGCCCGTCGCTTTAAATAGCTCCCCCGGGGCTGCTGGGACTCAGCATCGGCGGCTCCCCGCTGCCGCAGCCGGGCGAGCAGCCCTGCGCCCCGCCGAGCAGCCTCCCGAAGGGCCACGGCGTCTTCCCCCTCCGCGGCTCGCTCCCTCCCTCCGCTCTGTCTGGCTCCACAAGATTCACAGCGGCCCCGGCTCCATCCCCATGGTGACAGCTGGACTTAGAGCCACGACAGCTTGTCTAGACGCTGGGACAGGGTTTGGCGTGAGACTGGAGCCCAAGAATAAACCCCTCTTTATAGACGGGGAGCCGGGCAAAGGGTCCGGCCGGCGGCAGCGAGGGGGAGGGGAGAGTCCTGCACACGCACTAACAGCTGCAGCTCGGGCTGGGGGGGGGTCTCCCCACTTTTCCCTTCCCCGCCCTGCGATCGGAGCAGGCCGCTGCCTCAGGCGGACACGCAGCGCTGGGCGAGTGGCGCGGAGCTCGGCCCCATGGCTGGGTTCGCCTTGTGCCGGGCAGCTCCGGGATCGGGGCGCCGGGGTGCGGGAAGCTGGACTTAGCCCCCGAGGGTCCTCCCCGGGCTCATCCTCCTAGCGAGTCGCTCTCCCACCCACGACAGGTCCGCACCCGGCTCCGGGCTGTAAATCCCCCGCTGCCCCGGCCCGGGCAGGACGCAGGCTGGTGCTCCGCGCTGCGCACTAGGGACCCGGCGCCGTCCTCGGGGGCTCCCTGCCCGGCGAGGGCAGCGCGGGTCGCATGAAGCAGCAGCTCTCGGAAGGGGCTGTGCACAGGGGGCCAGGGAACCCCCTGCTCTGCGAACAGCCCGTGGCGAGCCCCAGCCCTCAGCGAGCCCAGGCTGCAGAGGAGCTGCCCATTCCCCCGCCCGTTTGCGGGGTGCCTCGGTCACTTCAACGCCCGCTCGCTCGGTGCAAGGGGAGGGAGCCGCGGGCAGCGCATCCACGCCTGGGCCGGGGATGGGGGGGTCTGCAGGCTGCGCGGGCGGTCCCGGCGGAGGAGCCCTGCCTGGACCCCGATCCTGGGGCACTGGCAGCCCGGCTCCCTTTGCCCGCCTGGCTGCGGCTGCTGTGCTCTGCGGAGGGCAGGGACCCACGTGCCCGCTCCGCTCTGCGCTGCCCAGCTGCTGCCCGGCCGCCGCGCACTGCCGAGCGCCCCGCGCGAGCCCAAATTAAATATCCCCCTCGCCGGCGCGAGGTGTCAGCTGGAACTGCCCACCGCTGTCACTTTCCCCACGCTCCCTGAGTGACAGCCCCCCGCCTGCGCCGGGGGGCCCGCTGGGTCCTAATGCCCAGCCCTCCACCCGCTCTCAACCCTTTCCCTGCTACCGGGGCTTGCAGCGGCTCAAAGATGGACCCGTCAGGGCAATATATGGCACCTCTGCCGGGCCTAGCTAGGTCTCTGCTGGCCGAGCTTGCGTCTGGCTGCACGGCCCTCCCGGGAACAGTCGATGTGCTGGAGAGCACTGCAAGGGTTAACACGAAAACAGAGGTGTCAGATAATGCTGCAGAGGCTGCTGAGCGACCACTGGGAGCTGCTGCAGGCACTTGTTTTGGAAAGCAGGGGAACCCGGTGCTTCTCACATGCTGCTGTTTTGCAGAGAGATCAGGGCCAGCCAAGCAATGGTCGATTGTGACCCCGCTCTTTTTGGAGGGCTCATCATGCACTGGACCTAGCTCTCCCTCTCTGCCAGCAGGGCCACGGGAGTATTACAAACCAGATCCCTGACCCCTTCCAGCATCAGGACCAGAAGAGAAGCAAGCAAACATGGCATGATTTCCCCCCACCACACCCCCTCTTCCACCCTGCAAATTAGAAGGCCAGCCCTGAATGAGGTCACCTTTGGACAGACAACTTAGTGACTTATGCTGCTCTGGGGAAGTGACCACTGCATGGGATAGCAGTAAGCTCTGCTTCGGGTGGGCACATGGGACCGAAAGTCTGCTCTCATTTTCACCAGTGTAAATTCGGAGCAAGTCCATTCACTTAAAGAGAATCAATCATTTAACAGGAGCAGAATTTTGTCCATAGTGTTTAGACAACTAGATGACACAAACACTGCACATTATCCCACACCCAAGGGAGTGTTCCTACAGTTTGTGCAGACACTTAAACCATACAGAAAGTTGGTTTCTTTCCTTGTGATGTCACAGAACTTTCTGATATCCCCCCAAACCCACACTTCCTGATTAAGGACAAATCCACCAGGTTTTGTCCAACAGGTGTCTTAACTGTACCTCTTAACAGCTTCCAACTTGACCAGGGAACTAGATCATTGAGTTCAGTGGTTCTCAGGCTGTGGCACTTGCCACTTCAGGCAGGTGCCGTGTTGAAGCATCTGTCAGTCTTCAGGCAGTGGTGTTTCTTGTACTGTAGGCCGAGTTTCTTTCAGTGTCCTAGAGACTCTTTTGAGGGACTAAATGAAAAAAAAACCCTGCGTTTCTTTGGAGTACATTTCAAGCAGGACCACATTTGTGGATGACTCCAAAATTGGAGGAAGGGCAAACCTACAAGCAGGTAGAAGCAAACTACAGAGGAACCTGGAGATAGTAGAGAAGTGGGGTTTGCCGGCGATGAAGGGAGATTGGTACCAAGGATTGCAATGTCCTGCCCCAGAGGACAGGAAATAGATCAGATACAACTAGGGAGATGTAACAGCCTCACCACCCATCGTTCTAGTGATTTTGTTTTCAGCTTATCTCCTAATATTGCTTTTTCAAGTAGCCAAGTGCTACAGCAGCTGCAGGGAAGGCAAGGGACTTGGGTTCCCGTACATATGGCCTTCGCAGGGCCATTCTACCAGTTGTGAGCATGTCAGGTGGACATGGCCCAGGGTTTGAAGCAGAAATTTTTTAGCAACATAATGTTTTTGTTTGCCATTTCTAGCCTCTGCCACATGTGAAAGGGGTGGACAGAGATTCTTGAGGAGGAGCAGCTCTGAGCCAGATGGAATCTCAAATGTCATCAGTGCTAATTCTGGTCCTTTCCCTCTCCAGAATGGCAGTGCTGCACCGTGGCAGCCCATATCCCCTTCAAAGCCTTTTTATCACTATGCACAAAACTAAAATGTGCTAAGTGTAGTGAGTCAGTGTCCGGTTTTGACCAGACTGTGACTTCCCATTCTCCCTTGCACAAAATCCCAGTGCACGGTTGCTGGAACATAACTCCAAGGAGAGTCTTACTCCACAACTGAATGTCCTGTATTTGTGCGTATCTATGGATCTGCAGCACACGAGGGCAGGACCTCGCTCAGAGCATCACTACAGTTTAAGAGAAACACCTCTTCCACCCTGGAACCTCCTGGCTTAAAGTAAAGCTGGGTTAAGGCAGTTGGAACTTCATGCTATTTCCTTCCCCCTTTTCAATATGGGAGGAGGCTAAGGATAAAAACCTCTCATCTGAGACGTACCCACAAGCTTGTAGGCTCAGGGGGTTGGAGCATGAGGGCTGGTGTATGTTAACATAGTGAAAAACCCAAGCCCTTCTCACCTCCTTAACCTCTGCATTGCTCTCCACTGACATCAGCATTGAATGTGGTCCAAAAATTGGACACACAGCTGGCTTCTCCGTGCTGACAGTATGAAAGAACATTCTTGCCCGTGCCCGTCACTCCCTCACAAAGGCATGATGTAACCAGTCGCCCAGTGGGGCCAAAGCAGGGCAAGTAAGGAAATGCGGTGTACTAGTGAGGCAAATTCTCACCATGCACCTTCAGGAAACCAGGGTGCCCCAGTCAGCAGGACATTTGTGGGCCCCATGCAGGATATAAGCTGATCACAGATGGCTAGATGCAGGATGCACCTGACAAACAAATAAAAAGGGCATTTCCCATTTCTTTTTCACTTCTACTCTTCATTCAAGATAATGTCAAATTATATAATGGAAGAATGTTTTAAATAAGGTTTTTAAGTACTGGGCCAGATCCTTAGCTGCTGTAAATCAGAATAGGCCCGTTGACATCAGTGGAGAGACACAGACTTACACCAGTTGAAGATCTGGCCTCTAGCATTTTCCAACTACAGTAATTAAAATATCATAGAATCACAGAAGTGCAGGGCTGAAAGGGACCTCGAGCAGTCATCTACTCCAGGGGCTCTCAACCTTTTTCTTTCCGAAAACCCGCCAACATGCTATAAATGCTCCATGGCCCAGCTGTGCCACAGCAACCCTTTTTCTGCATATAAAAGCCAGGGCCGGCATTCGTAGAATCATACAATCATAGAATCTCAGGGTTGGAAGGGACCCCAGGAGGTCATCTAGTGCAACGCCCTGCTCAAAGCAGGACCAGTCCTCCAAGCATTAAGGGATAGCAAGCGGAACCATTGCCTGGGGTCCCATGCCACAGGGGGCACAGCAAAACTAAGTTACTCAGGCTTCACTTCAGCCCCAGGTGGCAGGGCTCAGGGCCCCAGGCTGCAGGCCTGCACTGCGGTGCTTTGGCTTTCTGCCCTGGGATGTAGCGAGTCGAACACTGGCCCTGCTTGGCGGACCCCCTGAAACCTGGTCACGGCCCCCCAGGGGACCCCAGGCCCCTGGTTGAGAACCACTGATCTAGTCCAGCTCCCCTGTGCTGAGGAAGAACTAAGTAAACCTAGACCATCCCTGAGAGGCATTTGTCTGTCCTGTTCTTAAAAACCTCCAATGACAGGGATTCCACAACCTTCCTTGGAAGCCTGTTCCAGTGCTTAACTATTCCTACAGGTAGAACATTTTCCGAATATGGAACCTAAATCTCCATAGCTGCAGATTAAGCCCATTACTTCTTCTCCTACCTTCAGTGGACGTAGAGAAAAATTGATCCCCATCCTCTTTATAACAGCCCGTAACAGATTTAAAGGTGGTTATCAGGTGGGTCCAACTCCTCCCGCCCCCCTGTCTTTTTTTTCTCAAGGCTAAACATGCCCAGTTTTTGTAACCTTTCCTCAGAGGTCGGGTTTCTAACCCTTTTACCATTTTGGTTGCTCTCCTTTGGAGTCTCTCCAGTTTGTTCACATCCTTCCTAAAGTGTGGTGTCCAGAACTGGACACATTACTCCAGCTGAGTCCTTACCAATTACAAGTAGAACTGGACAATTCCTGCCTGTGTCTTACATATGACACTCCTGTTAATACACCCCAGAATATTAGCCTTTTTATATTGTTAGCATCACACTGTTGACTCACATTCAGTTTGTGATCCACTCTAACCCCCAGATCTTTTCCAGAAGTACTGCTGCCTAACCAGTTATTCCTCATTTTGTGCTTGTGCATTTGATTTTTATTTCCTTACTATTTTGCACTTGTCTTTATTGAATTTCATCTTGTTGGTTTCAGACCAATTCTCCAATTTGTCAAGGTGATTTTGAATTCCAATCCTGTCCTCCAAAGGGCTAGCAACCCCTCCCAGCTCAGTGTCATCTGCAAATTTTATAAACATCCTCTCCACTCCATTGTCCAAGTCATTAATGAGAATATTGAATAGTACCAGACCTAGGACTGACCCCTCTGGGACTCCACCATATACATCCCTCCAGTTTGGCAGCAAACTGTCGATAACTATTCTTTGAGTATGGTTTTTCAACTAGTCACTATAGTAATTTCAGCTAGACCACATTTCTCTAGTTTGCTTATGAGAATGTCATGGGACTGTATCACAAGTCTTATTAAAATCAAGATCTATCACATCTACTGCTTCTCCCCTATGCATTAGGCCAGTAACCTGTCAGAGAAGGAAGTTAGGTTGGTTTGGCATGATTTGTTCTTGACAAATCAACACTGGCTATTCCTTATAACCCTATTTTTTGTTTGATTGTTTAATAATTTGTTCCAGTATCTTTCCAGGTATCGACGTAAGGCTGACTGATCTATATTCACCAGGTCCTCTTTGTCTCCCTTTTTAAAATTAAAGACAGGAACTACGTAAGTCCTTCTCCCATCCTCTGGGACCTCACCTGTACTCCCTAAGTTCTCAGAGATAATCACTAACATTTCAGAGTCTGCTTTAGCTAGTTCCTTAAGTAACCTAGGATGAATTTCATCAGGCCCTGCAGACTTAAATACATCTCACTTAAAAGTTAAAAGGTTAAAAAAAAAAAAACACAAGCCAAACTTCCTCTCCCCCAATATATTTACACATTCCAGGCCTTCCTTATGCATGATAATTAAGGCTGATTGCCTAGCAAGGCAAAAATTGAAAAGGCATTTCTTTGACTTGACAAAAAAATACAAAAGTCATAATTTTCATTTAAAAGAAAATGGACTAGTCATGGCACACAAGGTTTTAATTAGTGTTATGTATATTTTCCAGTAGAAATATATTATATAGCTGTCATCAGTACGTTTAAAGCATATGAACACCATCAGCCATGCACAGGGCTAGGTTATGACTTGTATTACACATCTGCACAGAACCACACTTACCTCTCATGAAGACTTCCCAGACCTTGTGGCGAAAATACAGCCTTAACGATGAAGCCAACCAGAAGAGTACACTCCCAATAATTGCTCTGCAGTTAAATGTTAAAAAAAAAATCGTTCAGAAGTCTGGAGATTCAGAATAAAGGCACTAGAGAAAGCCTTAAGTCTGACCTGGTTCACAGTTTACAGGCTCTTCCTATCCAGGTACCCACTTACCTCCAACTACCCTACAGTGATATCTCCTTGCCTCTTCCCACCTCCAGCATGGGACACAGAACTCACCTGGTCTACTACAAACACAGCTCTGCCTCCCACAGATGAACCACCAATCTACACATGAACATTCTTCCACTTCAGCAGCCCATTGAGGCCTTGTCTGGACTAGGGGGAAAGGTTTTTTTAAATTGAATTAGCTATCTAGAGGGAGGAATTCAGGGCTGGCCAGCTAAGCCAGGTTTCAAGGTGTTAAACTGCATCTCCAGAATGCAGAAATACCGCTGGTTCTAAGCGGTATTTAAAATGGGGTTAGTTACCTTGAGACTGCTAACTTGTTTCCAAAAACAACCCCTAGCATCTCCTCTTTTATACTCCAGATACACTGGAGAAACATCACTATCTCAGATCCACCATTACACTGTCAGCTGGAGACCCCATCAACCCCCTCCTCCATCCAAAGTACAGAGCAGATGTAACACTCCCCACATCTCTTCATCTCCTAATAAGACTCAGACACTAGTCTATAAGGAGACTGCTATACCTGCACCACATTAAGGCCCACAGAAATCACAGCATAAGATCATTACTATATCTACATCATATACTTGGGTAACTCACAAGTATATGACATGTTGGGAGGGGACATGGTACAAGAGTGATGGTTGTGGTGGAAACTGTACTGTGGATTTTCAGTGTCAAACATTTGCAAGGGAGTGGGTTAAATTTTAACCCTTTCAAATTTCCTCCCTTTCAAATATTTATGCTTCTGTTACTACAGTATTTTAATCAGCCTTTCTTCTTAAGTAAATGTTGTGTATTTACAAGCTCCATCACAGTGGAATAATTCACTGTCCAATTTCCCTCTTGAGTAGCAGAACTGTTGGTGAAGAAAATCTTCTCTCTGATGCCTTGGGATGAAACTGATTCTAAGGCTGGAGCACCAGATGGACTGAGCAGGGGTATTTAAAAGGGGTGGTCTGAGAAACATAGCAATAGCACACCACTGTGGTGTTTGGGCACTCCACCCCAGCAGCACAATAAGGAGTGCAGTTAAATCTCACATGGTACTTCCCCCATGTTGTCTACATTCAAATATGTCCTCGCAGCTAAAGGGCTGATGGAAAAGAAAGTCTTATTTAAAAAAAATAGCTCCATCTGGAGTTTACCTTCTCCTTGAATACGCACCCTTTCTATAGACCAGGCTATTCTGTGTGCCCTGCCTTACTTTCCTGTCCTCATTGCTAAATATTTTTCTAGCCTTTTAGTTCCTTGTGTCTTTCACTACTCTCCACCATGGGACTGTTCTCCATCTCCCTCTGTCCCTCCTGCCCTTTGTCTCACTAAGCTATTCCCCAGAATGCTTTTCCTCCTGCATCTCTAGAGACACACATGCACATTGTTTCCTACTATTCCTATTAATATTCTGAATTTCATTCTCTTCTTCTATTGTTAATTCCTTCCATAGTCACTTGTATTTTGTTTTTTCAAAGACCAATTTTGGTTGCATTATCTCCACTGCTTCCATACCCTATATCTCTCCAGCCTTCAATCTTCTTGCCATTCCTTATGTTCTAGCAACTGTTTTACTGGATTGGATATATGGTCCATCTAGTCCTGGATCCATCTAGTCCTGGATCCTCCTAATGCAGTAGTGTGCCCAGGGGGAGGTTTCTTCCTATCTCCAGAAAGGTAGTGGTTGGCTTTGCCTGTAGACTAGACACCCCAGGGGGCTGCAATGAAAGCTTTTCACCTCCCGGTTACTAGTCTGAATCCATCAGTAATGACCATAAGTCATGCCATTAGATAGCCTATATCTAATAGATTTATGGTCTCAGTCCAATTCCTTGTGGGCAACTTTCCACAGGATAAAAAGGAAAAAGAAAAGACATTTAATCCCAAATATGTTTTTGTGTGCACGCAACCACTCACAAAGCACACACTGATTACCCTGGCCCTGCTCTTTTGGGCAGGTGATCTTACCCTTTGACAGGTTTATTTCTTTAGGAAATACCCAGAAGAATTGGCCCACTGTGTTACACCTTGAAGTTACAGACCTAGCTCATGCTGAAGCATTCACGCACATTAATGGGAATTTTGTGTGAGTAAGCTCTATTGGATCAAGTCCCCAGATATTGGGGGCCAAATTCTCTTCTACTGACATAGCTAAAGGGAATGTTCCTAAACAGATCCTTGTATTCTTGCCAGCTTTTCAAAAATGTGGAACCAAGAGATTCCCTACCAACATTGGCATGGCGTCCTTCCTCACATGTGTTGATATAACACAATGTTGCCATGCCGTGTTGCACAAGGTTACTGATGTCAGCACTATTCAAATGGTAGGAGAACTGTTCAGGATAGCTTCTTCTGAAAATGTAACAGAGAAAGGGCTGGAGTATGCCACAAGAATCTAAGGGTGGTGCATTGCTTTGCCACTCCAGGAGCATTCCAGGGAAGGAATCATGGCTCAGAGAATTCTGCTCCCCCCTTGCTCCTGAGGGAAAGTAATTTTCTGCTAGCCTATATCAGCAACAAATTACTATCCCTATCCCAACCCCCATGCCAGCCAGTGCAGCCAATGTGCTGCCCATCCCCCCATCCAATCAACGTCCAGTACTTGCCTATCTGTTATGAGAAAGGAGTAAAGAGGCATACAATGCTCCTTCCTCTTGTGCACCTGGTGGCCATGCTGGGATGTAAGGGAAGTTCTTGCTTCCCTGTTCAGGCATACAGCTCAAATCACAATCTAGCCCTATGTGTTTAATACATTTAGGCAAAGGCAAAACATTGCTCAATATAGCTACAAGGAATCTCTGTATATTGTACATGAACCAAAACACGGTTAAAGTGTTCATCTGGTCCCCATTATTATAGTAGCTGAGAACCTCACAATCTTTAAAGTATTTATCCTCACGACACCCCGATGAGACAGACAGTATTATCATCCCTCTTTTATAAATGGGAAACTGAGGTCCAGAGAGACTAGTGAATTGCTGACCAAGGAAGTCTGCAACAGAGCAGGGAATTGACACTTGGCTTCCAAACCGCAGGCGAGCATCATAACCCCTGGACAGGCCTTGGTCCAAGAGACCAGTAATACATCATGTTGTTCCCAGTGAGAGAATGTCTAGTAGAGGACACAGTAACACAGGCAGGAGGAATTTCCATAACGGTTTAACTAAATACATTAACATTTGTTGTAAAAATAAAAAATCAAAGTCAGAATTGTTTCTTTCACTGAGATTTTAAATAGAATTATGGCAGGCCACAAATAAATAAATAAATAAACATTAATAATTAATAATATAATAATAAACAACCCACACAACCCAAATGAAATTTCAAGACACTTAACTAAAAATTACGAATTAAATTCTGTTCTCAGATCATGTAGGACCACTGAAGTAAGGCCCTTTCTATGCTATGGCCCTGTCCATAGTGCAAGGTAAAACCATGTTACTCTAGCCAGTGAGTCTCAACCCATGGTCCACGCGCCGCTTGCGGCCCAATGAGCACACAGCTGCAGCCCATGCAACATCCTTAGGGCCATACAGTTAATTCATATATTGTGTGGATGTGGCCCACATAATACATAGAGCGCTGCATATGCAGCCCACAATAGTAACTAGATTGAGTCTAGTCAATTCATGACATACTCATTTACCACAAACAGTTTGAGCTGTTTCCCCACGGCAGATTTCCTACCTCTAACCAGTCTGCATCTCTAGAGACATACATGTTTGCAGGTCCACACTCATTGTGCAGCCTGTGATGTTGCACTCCATATGATTTTATGAAAATATGCTAATGAATGTGAATATAATGTAACTGGAATATGCTTCATGCAAAAGGTCTCTTGTAAGGTATCATTACAAAGCTTATAATCTACTGAGGTTGGTCATCCTATTTGTATAAATGTATCATTCTTGTATCTGAAACTAGAAATATAAAATATAACTCTGAGGTCCTACTGTAATTATGCAAAGTGTGGGCCATTAATGGTGGTTTGGAATCTTGATGGCTCCCATCAACTAGGACAATTGGTTGTAAATGGCTCTGTTTACTTGCAAGCCTTCCTGTGAGTCAGGCCAGGAAGAATGAAGGCTCTCACGTATGACCATGTCACCTGGAACTGGAATCTATCTTATACCTGGTGCTTTTCCATTCAGAAGGAGGGGTGGGGACTCAGAGAGACAAAAGATTCCCACCTTGTGCCAAAGCTATATAAGGGGGTGGAACAAAACAAAGGAGATTCCAGTCATAAGAAATCCCCTAGTTACCACCTGGGCTGGAGCTAACAAGTACTGTACCAGGGGAAAGGATTGGGCCCAGACTAGGAAGGAGTCCAGTCTGTGAAAGAAGCTTATTGGAACATCTCTGAGGGTGAGATTTTATCTGTAATCAGTTTCTTAATGCATTAAGCTTAGACTTGCATGCTTTGTTTTATTTTGCTTGGTAACTTACTTTGTTCTGTCTGTTATTACCTGGAACCACTTAAACCCTACTTTTTATACTTAATAAAATCACTTTTGCTTATTAACTCACCCAGAATAAGTAATTAATACCTGGTGGAGCAAACAGCTGTGCATATCTCTCTATCAGTGTTATAGAGGGCTGACAATTTATGAGTTTACCCTGTATAAGTTTTATACAGAGTAAAACATATTTATTTGGGGTTTGGATCCCACTGGGAGTTGGGTGTCTGGGTGCTGGAGGCAGGAGCACTTCTTAAGCTGTTTTCAGTTAAGTCTGCAGCTTTGGGGTGCGTGGTTCATACTCTGGGTCTGTGTTGGAGCAGACTGGTGTGTCTGGCTCAACAAGGCAGGGTTCTGATGGCCCAAACTGGCAGAGAAAACAGGCTCAGAGGTAGTCTCATCACATCAGGTGACAGTACCAAGGGAGTTTCTGTGACTGAACCCATCACACTGCCAAACTGTGTTTGCATCAGTGCATTGTGGGAAAATTTGGGAAGCTCTCCTACACGCCTCAGCACTTTGACACTTGAGTCACCAGCACCACATGGGGCTATGCAGTCCAGGATATCTTACTGCTCAGGCAGCAGAGAGGAAGGAGAGACCAGCCAAACCAATTACACATGTAGAGTTAGGGATTTTTGCCCACAATGAACAGAAACAGTCTGCCAAACCTGTTTCAAGAAGACAACCATATGCCAGCCTACGCCTCTGGCAGGGGCAAAACACTGTCTGTTGCAATGGTTATTAACCGATTACCAGCCATGTGGTGTCGGGAAACATCCCATGCTGAGAGCCAACCGCATCACTAAATAGTTACCACTGGGTTATAATCAAGCTGGGCAAAGCCTATATTGTGACTCATACACAGGATGGCCAATATTTGGTTAGTAACCATGGCAGCAAACCATGAGTTCCCTAAGTCAGTGGCCTCATTAGGCCAGATGGTTGTCTCCTATAACCGGGTAGCAATTTTGCTATGCACAAGAGAACCCCTCAGCTGCTGTGTAACTGGGAGGCCAATCCTCCGTCCTCCCAGCAGTCTGTGCAGAAGGATGTCCCAGAGTGCTTTGTTCCCGCATGCCGCTGGAACCAATCTGTGTATGTGTGCCCTTTGGACTCTCTGTCCTCTGCGGAGGCATTACAGGGCAGCTGCCGAGACTTCCACCAAGCTTCAAGGTATCCATGTCGAATCATGCTGCAAGAGTTCCCTTCCAAGGCTTACCTTGCTGATGTAGCCCCGCCACCTCCATCAGAGGGGTCCTGGGCTCAAAGTACCTATCAGCCACTGAACTGTTAAGCCCAGAGACTTCCTTGCACATCAAGAGCTGAAGCTATAGCCTCCCAGCCCTTGATAGGAAAGCAGGTCACACAGCAGCCAGAAGGCTGCCTCCCCAGAGAGGCCAGGGCTGCCAAGACTTGTGCAGCTCCAGCAGTGACATTTCTCACTAGTGCCAAACAGTCACTTCTCCCCACTGTCAGGTGCCCCCGAGCAGTGAGAAGGATGTGGGTGGAGGCCGGGGTGTCCCTCTCCCACCTCACAGAAGCAGGGGCTGCAGGGAGCTGGTGGTGCCTGGGGAGCCTGGTGAAGCTATCGGAGGTCAGTGCCTTTTACTACTGCTGCCCATTATGTTGCCTTCAGTCCTGTTTCCAGCCTGCCTGGGTCCCCGTGCGCTCCAATCAGGTGGCTCCCTCCTCTGTCACGCTAACTGGGTGCCCACATGGGAAAACAGCACTGAGCTCCCTGCTCTTGGTTCTGGCACCACAGTTGGCTGCTGGTGGGGAGCAATTGCTGGAAAGCTCCTGCTCCATCCCTGGGCTCTGTGGGAGGACTGACCTCCCAGCAGGTCACAGGAATGCCTGAGTGCCAGGCTCCATGCATGAGGGCAAGGGTCATGCCCAAGGCCTTCTATTGGGCAGGTCAGAAAGAGTTGGAGGACAAGTGCATGGGTGAATTGGGAATCCCAGCGTCAGCAGCTGCCTCTCCCATCAAGCTAGACAGGGACCCAAACAAATGCACAATCTCTGTTGCTGCTGGGACTCTTCCAGTTTTTCCCCTTCATTTTAGTAGAAGGTTTGATAACTCAGCTACCCCACAGCTTGAAGAGCCTAGACTCTGAAAGCAAGCTGCAAGGCCAGGGATAAAGGGAACAAAGCAGACCACTGGTACAGTGGGTGGGATGCTCAGCACTGGCACCTGGAGAGCCTGCCTCCTGCTGGAGCTGGTGTGCCTGCTTCTGCTACATTGCCTCCACCTAGCAGCTCCATTTGCATGCCGTCTCTGAACCAGCAGCCAGCCACTCACAAAGGAACCGTTGCAGTCAGGTCAGGCAAGGAGACATCATCCCATCCTGTATGACAAGTCAAGCTTCTCGGGGTAGCGTCTTATCCCCTGCATGGAGAGAGCACATTTATACAACTATTTAACAGAGACAAGATGTGTGGCTTTCCCATAGGAAGGACCTCACTTCTCATGAGGGAGATACCTTTTTATTCTGAAATATGAACTTTGCACATTACATATAAGTTACAATTATGGTGCCTGAATTCCACCAACTGGCTCCATAGCAACCTTGACAGCAGAACACTACGGGTTCTGCCTGAGGACAAAACTTTTCAATGAAATCTGCACACCTCAGCTGCCTGCCTGACCCCATGTTCTTCACCAGCCTTACTACTGTGCACCAGCGAAACTGGACTCTGCAAAAGCTTTGGCAGGCACTTCCCTCCAGTATTCTACAAGTGTTAGCTGTTTAACCCCCTGAGGGTAAGATTCAGAAATACTCTGACAATGCAAGGCTTAGAGCAGTGCCCCAGTCTTCATCAGTGCAGACAGGCAACCCAATTCCATGCAACCATCATATCAATGGGCCAGATCCAAAGCCCACTGAAGTTAAAGGTTGTTTTTCCACTGACTTCAGACCCTTTGTGAGCTAAGGTTTCACCCCTATGAGTGTCTTGTAGCAGAACCATGCCGATGTGTGTGTTTTCTCCCGTCATTTGATTCCACATTTACTTGGCTATAAAGCACTATGGAGATGTATGGAAATAAACATAGAGGCTGGGATACTCAATGGAACCTAAGGGAATTATCTGACCAAATCCCATTGAAATTCAACAGGAGTTAGTTGCCAAATTCTCTGTAAGGTCTTTTGAACAATCCCAGCCATATGTCAACACAACAGCATCCTCTGAGGCCCAGAAATTCACTGTGTGGGTTATAGAATCCCCTTCTTGCCCTCATGAGGCACAATGTACTGCAGAAAGGCAACCAGGCAGAGTGGAGCAGCCTGGCAGGGCATTGGGACACACCCTGAGCCACCAGGCAAGATCCCAACCCAAAGGGGCTACCCTTTTCTAGTATGTGGGGAAGCTGAGAGGGATTAAATGAGTGGGACTCCCTCCCTAATGGCAACACCACTTAATAATATGAATACCCAGCTCTTATGTAGTACTTTACAGAGGAAGTCAGTATCATCCCCATTATACTGATTGGGAAAATGAGGCACAGGACAGTAAAGTGACTTGCCCAAGGCTACCCAGCTCTCCTGAATCCCAATCCAGCGCTTGCTCCAATAGGACACGCTGCCCAACTCAGCATGTGTGAAGTGCTTTCTACCCAAAGATTTCAATGTCCTTCACAAAGGTGGGTGGGTATCATTAGCCTCATGTCACAGAGGTTGATGACTTGCTCTAGGGCACATGGTGGGCCAGTGGCAAAGCCAGGAAAAAAAGCCCAGTCACCTGACATCTGCTGCCCTGGGTCTGCACTCTAGCCACTAGACCATACTGCCTCCCGCCAGAGGACAGAGACGTCTATCAGGTGAGTAGTGTGTGGAGGATGAGAGAGCAATTTCATTACTCCCAGATTTACCAATTAAGTTTGAACCCAAGCCTAGCCAGTTTCTTATTTTTAAGCAACCAATATATCCCCCAAATCCAATCCAAGCTAAGATTACAAACAAACTGAGACAGCAGCTGTTGTCAGTCATCCTCCTGCTCTCAGAGCCCTGAACATTAGCCACGGACAATGAGAAAAGTCCCAGCAGTTCTCGCGAGTACATGGCAGGGCTCAGAGATTTTCTGTTCCCTGGTACCTTGTGCAGCTGTTTACATGTGTGCTGCATGAGAGCAGAGTGGGTGCAGAACATCACTCTTCAGACTGAGTAGCATTTTATGCCTACTTTGCACTGTTGTAAATCACTGCACAACATGCAGGGACATCGAGAATTAGGACATAGAATCAGAGAAATGTAAGGCTGGATGGGAGTTTGAAAGGTCATCAAGTGCAGCCCCTTCACTGAGGCAGGACCAAGTAAATCTGGACCATCCCTGACAAGTTATGTCCGATGGCTGCCGCTCTCCTTCCACAAGCAGTGGAGCTCACCAAGGAGCCATGGGAAATGTTCTTAGAAAGACTGATGGGTTTACCTGAATGTCCCAATGTCCCCTGAAAGAGATGCTCCAGCATGAGGACAACCTTAGGTAGAGAAACACAGCAATCGCTGATAGCCTTCTGCATCAATCATAAAACCTTGATAGCTACACCTCCTCACCAACCCTTATTAAGCTGGGTCTTATTTACACAGCCAGCTCCTCCGGGTAGCAGCCACGTTTACTTCTGTGCCTTAGCGCAACTGAACAAATAAGCCAGTAAACTAGAACTGTGCCTAGCTAATAACAATACCCAGCTCTTCCAAAGATGTTTCATCAGCAGATGTCAAAGCACTTTACAAAGTGAACCAGAATCATGACTCCCGTTTTACAGATGGGGAAACTGAGGCACAGAGCGGTGAGATGACTTGACCAAGTTCCTGCAGGAGGGTCATACAGAGCTGGGATCAGAACACAGGTCCCCCAAGTCTCTGTCTAGTGATCTAGCCTCACTACCACCTCCATAAGCAGCTAGGTGCTTGTATGGCCCTCATCACTGTCGCGTCTGAACACCTCACAATCATTAGTGGGTTTTATCCTCACGGCCCCTCTGTAGCTAGGGCAGTGCTATTACCCCCATGTTACAGACTGAAGCACAGACTAGGGTAACTGACTTGCCCCAGGTCACACAAGAAGTCAGTGCCTAAGCCCTGTTTGGCACCCTATCCACTGGACCATTCTTCCTCCCGTGTCAGTTTTAGTGCTTGCCCCCTAACCCCAGATCCTCAAAGAACTCAGAAGGGGTGGAGGTGCTCTGCCCCTCTGGGAATCCCTGCAGGTAAGATTGACCCCTACCTGCTAGTTCGGGGGGGGGGGCGCTCTGAGGCAGAAGATGTCCTTTGCCCATGCAGGACTGTTCTCTGAGGGTGTCCCTGTAAGAATGCACACTTCCGCACCACCACCACCACGCTGGTTCTCTAGCAGGGGATAGAGATAGCTCCTCCCTAGCGCTCATCCTCTTGGTTCTCCAGCAGAACGGTGCTCCACATCTCACACCACTATCTGAGAGAGGGAGACTCCAATTTGTCAATCATTTTCTGGGAGTGAGGTGCTCAGAACTAACTTCGTACTCCCGGTGTGCTCCACTAATGCTCCTGCAGCTTGCAGGGCTCTTTCATTCTTACTGCTTTCCAGGTGCTTCCCCAGTGAACCTCCATCTTTCAGTTTCTACTCCTTCGCTGTAGAACAGAAACCATCTTTAACTCCAAGGTTCTTCATATTTTTTCAAGCTGGATTTCACTGGGGTGCAGGGGGAAGAGGTTCTGCCCAAATATCTAACCTCTCTAATTCTCTTTGTCATATTTGTCTGTCTCTTTGGTGTTCACAAGGCTTCCCAGTTTAGCACTATCTGCCAGTTTCAGTACCATGCTGTTTACTCCTTCTTTACACCATCCTGGCCACTATGGATGTAGAAGCCCTCTACACCAACATTCCACACAAAGATGGACTACAAGCCGTCAGGAACAGTATCCCCGATAATGTCACGGCAAACCTGGTGGCTGAACTTTGTTACTTTGTCCTCACCCATAACTATTTCACATTTGGGGACAATGTATACCTTCAAATCAGCAGCACTGCTATGGGTACCCGCATGGCCCCACAGTATGCCAACATTTTTATGGCTGACTTAGAACAACGCTTCCTCAGCTCTCGTCCCCTAATGCCCCTACTCTACTTGTGCTATATTGATGACATCTTCATCATCTGGACCCATGGAAAAGAAGCCCTTGAGGAATTCCACCATGATTTCAACAATTTCCATCCCACCATCAACCTCAGCCTGGACCAGTCCACACAAGAGATCCACTTCCTGGACACTACGGTGCTAATAAGCAATGGTCACATAAACACCACCCTATACCGGAAACCTACTGACCGCTATTCCTGCCTACATGCCTCCAGCTTTCATCCAGAACACACCACACAATCCATCGTCTACAGCCAAGCTCTACGATACAGCCACATTTGCTCCAACCCTCAGACAGAGACAAACACCTACAAGATCTCTATCAAGCGTTCTTACAACTACAATACCCACCTGCTGAAGTGAAGAAATAGATTGACAGAGCCAGAAGAGTACCCAGAAGTCACCTACTACAGGACAGGCCCAACAAAGAAAATAACAGAACGACACTAGCAATCAGCCCCCAACTAAAACCTCTCCAACGCATCATCAAGGATCTACAACCTATCCTGACGGACAACCCATCACTCTCACAGATCTTGGGAGAAAAGCCAGTCCTTGCTTACAGACAGCCCCCCAACCTGAAGCAAATACTCACCAGCAAACACATACCACACAACAGAACCACTAACCCAGGAACCTATCCTTGCAACAAAGCCCGTTGCAAACTGTGTCCACATATCTATTCAGGGGACACCATCATAGGGCCTAATCACATTAGCCATACCATCAGAGGCTCGTTCACCTGCACATCTACCAATGTGATATATGCCATCATGTGCCAGCAATGCCCCTCTGCCATGTACATTGGTCAAACTGGACAATCTCTATGTAAAAGAATAAATGGACACAAATCAGACGTCAAGAACTATAACATTCAAAAGCCAGTTGGAGAACACTTCAATCTCTCTGGTCACTCGATTACAGACCTAAAAGTGGCAATACTTCAACAAAAAAACTTCAAAAATAGACTCCAGCGAGAGACTGCTGAATTGGAATTAATTTGCAAACTGGATACAATTAACTTAGGCTTGAATGGAGACTGGGAGTGGATGGGTCATTACACAAAGTAAAACTATTTCCCCATGTTTATTCCCCCCCACCCCCCACTGTTCCTCAGGCGTTCTTGTCAACTGCTGGAAATGGCCCACCTTGATTATCACTACAAAAGGTTTTTTTCCCTCGCTCTCCTGCTGGTAATAGCTCACCTTAAGTGATCACTCTGATTACAGTGTGTATGGTAACACCCATTGTTTCATGTTCTCTATGTATATAAATCTCCCCACTGTATTTTTTACTGAATGCATCTGATGAAGTGAGCTGTAGCTCACGAAAGCTTATGCTCAAATAAATTTGTTAGTCTCTAAGGTGCCACAAGTACTCCTTTTCTTTTTGCAGATACAGACTAACATGGCTGCTACTCTGAAACTCCTTCTTCTAGAATTCTTGATGATGGTATTAAATAAGACAGAACTTAAAACCAGTCTCTGTGGTATCTCAGTAATACTTCCCCATTTATGATCACCCTTTGATGAGGACCATTTCAGTCAATATGACAGTGTTCATAAACAAGTCAAAGTGAATTAATGTTTTAAGTTATGATTACATGAGATACTGTATCATATACTCTACTAGAATCCAAGTACGTTATATCTTATCACATTCAACTTGTCTAATCAATTCTGTAATTCTATTCAGCTTATTTGTAAAGATTTGGATTTATAACTCCTAAACTGATTACTGCTTAGCAACATTTTTCTCTAATTTGCAAGAAATTAAAGTTAGATTTATTAGATGGTAATTGTCTTGAAAATCCTTCTCTCCTCTTTCAAAGATGAGCACCACGTTTTTTTCTCCAGTCTTCTGGTGTATCCTTACTTCTTCATTACTTTTCAAAACCATTTGTCAGTAGTTCAGTAATTCTGTCAGCTACTTTTCTTAATACCCTAACATGTAATGTCAGTTGGACTGACTGATGTGTTCATGTTCAGATTTTCCAAGTATTCCTTTACCTGCTTTTTATCAATAGCTGTTTTGTCTGGTCTTCATTACTTCTTAATGACACAAATGTTTTTATATTTATGTGCTTAAAATCACATGTTAAAAAGATCAGTATCTCAGACATTTTTGAATCATCATAAATTTCATCCCCTTCTGCATTCAGCCGCAATTCAGCAAAGCACTGAAGCACAAGCTTAATTTTAAATGTGCTTAAACCTACCCCTGTTCATCAAAGCACTTAAACACATGCTTAACCTTAAGCATGTGCTTCAGTTCTATTGACTTCAATAAGATTTAAGTATGTGCTTAATTGGTGCCCTTTTTCATCTCTGGAGCTAGGTTTTCAATTGTGATATGTTTACAAAAGCCTCTCTTAGTCTTTTTCCCTTCTCCAGCTACCATTAATGCATACCTCCTCTATGCAGTCCTTATTTTATCTCCTAAGAGCTTTGTCTCCCTTGCACTCTGCCTAAAGCTTCCATTCTTCCTTGAGGCCACACTGGCCTCCATCTTCATTAAGTCTCCACCTGCTTTTTGCCCAGAGTCTCCACTTGCCTCATTCCTCCTGATGATCATTGCCTTTAGTTTCTGTGCATTTTGGCTCTCATTGTTTGGTTCAGAGGCTTCAGCTGCTGTTCAAGTGTCTCTTCCTTTTCCTGTAGAAACCATCTTGAACTTCATGAGTAGTCCTCACGTTCTTCCTTCTTAAATAGGAACCTTGCACCAGTCCCATGTCAGGATGATTTATACCCCTCAAGAGCTATTCCTGAGGCCACTCATTGCTTCCTACTTCAGGATGTTTCCACTTCTGGTGGCCTCTGTTATGTGGCTGGACACTCTGCCCTTGTTGCTGAGGGAGATCTTTGAAAGCATCAAAGCGATTGAGCAGCACAAATTCCATTTAATCAATTGGACTTGTGCATCTAAATCCTTCAGGTGCTTTTGAAAATATACCTTCATCTGAATGTTCTGAACTTCTACCTCTGGTTGTGGCTACCTCACATTACCAACCTACCTACTCCCTTATTTTTTAATTGACTCCATTCCTATCTGTACACCTTGGAGGTGTTTCTCATGAGGGACATCAGTGACTTGTGTGACAAAGTTACTCCTCTACAGTGGGTCTTGCACTTATTGGTGGATTTGCTCACCTTGGAGCTTCACGGAAGCCCTCAGCTTGGCCGTTTTTCTGAACCCACAGTCCAGGTCGACTCCTCCTGTGTCTGACCAGGAGTTGGGAGGTTTGGGGGGAACCCGGGCCTGCCCTCTACTCCGGGTTCCAGCCCAGGGCCCTGTGGAATGCAACTGTCTAGAGTGCCTCCTGGAACAGCTGTGCGACAGCTACAACTCCCTGGGCTACTTCCCCATGGCCTCCTCCCAACACCTTCTTTATTCTCATCATAGGACCTTCCTCCTGGTGTCTGATAATGCTTGTACTCCTCAGTCCTCCAACAGTCCTCATTCTCACTCTCAGTTCCTAGTGCCTCTTGCTCCCAGCTCCTCACACGCGCACCACAAACTGAAGTGAGCTCCTTTTTAAACCCAGGTGCCCTGATTAGCTTGCCTTAATTGATTCTAACAGCTTCTTGATTGGCTGCAGGTGTTCTAATCAGCCTGTCTTTCTTAATTGTCTCCAGAAGGTTCTGGAACCTTCCCTGTTATCTTACCCAGGGAAAAGGGACCTACTTAGCCTGCTCTCCTGCTGCTGCCCTCTGGCCTGGGCTTCCTTGCTTTTTGCCCCTGCTTTTGGCTTCCCCCCTGACCGGGCCAGATGCTCTCCCCCTTTTCTTTTCTCTTTGTTGTTTTTTTTTCTTTCTCTGCTGTTGCTAGAGTGCTGGCCGGCTGCCGGCCGGCTGCTAGCCCCCCCCGCCCGCCCTCGGACGCTGCTTCTGCTCCAGCTGAAACCCCCCCTCCCGAGAGAGGGGGGGCCTGCTGGCCTGCTCCCCGGAGAGGGGGAGTGGAGGGACCCAGCCCCCAGATCCAGCTGCTTGCTGTTTGTCTGCGGACCCGTCTTCGGTCGAGAAGACTCTTATCACTTACTCCGGCATTTCTGGAATGCTGTTGCTGAAAAAAAGAAAACCCGGAATAGACAGAGAAAAAGCCATCCACCAAAGGAACACCTCCCGGGGAATCTACAAATCGCCGTGGAGGGGGCCTAAGACTGAGTAATTTTCGAACTGTGCTCTTGTGTGGGGGGAGGCCTTGACTGTGTTAGTTGTGTTTGTAGGGACATGGGGGGTATGGCACGGAGCTGCCCCCGATCCATATGTGTCCTCCCAACCCCCACACCACGACCTTCCTCACTGCCACCCCGCCATCTTTGCTGGCTATCTAACATCTGCCTCTGGACTCAGCTGCTCGCCCTGATTCCACTGCGTGGACCAGAAGCACCAGCCAACCAAACAGGACTCTCTGGACAAGGGTGTGGTGGTTTATGTGCCCCCCCCCCCGAACTGTCCACCCCACAGCTTGTCCCTTTCTATCTGACCCCAACTTCTGTTAACCACCTGCCACCGCCCCCGCTGGGGCATCGGCAATGGAGGACACCGGGGTGACCTCCACCGCTGCCATGCCCATAGCCTCCCCAGACTCTAGGGAAGCCCCTCCAGCTGGCGGGAAAGGCCAGGGCAAGAAGAAGGGGAAGGGCCCCGCTAAAACCACTGGGCCCTCCATGGCAGGGGCCACCCCCACTGCTGTGGCCCCGCCACCAACCACGGCATCCTCCCCCGCTGCCCCCTCCACCAGCTCTGCAGATTTCCCTCCCTCAGCCCCCAGGATGTATGCCCGGGCGGCGGCAGCCCCTCCACCTGCCGCCTCGTCATTTCTCCCACCCACCGCCTCCGCCACCATCAGTAGCGGCTGGGGCCCCTTTCCCACCATGACAAGGAAGCACGGTGTCCGGTGCCTCCTAGTGCCCACCTCGCCCCACGTGGAGACCTACGTGCGAGTGTTGGCGAGGGTGGTGGGGCCCTCGGCCATTGTGGCGGCCTCCAAAATGTACGGGAAGGTTGTCTTCTTCTTAGCATCAGAGGCTGCCGCCCAGGAAGCAGTGGAGAGGGGCCTGGCAGTGGGGGGGGTGTTTGTCCCCCTAGAGCCGCTAGAGGACCTGGGTGTCCGCCTGGTCCTGACCTCTATCCCTCCTTTTCTCCCCAGTGCTGCCCTGCTACCCGCCCTTTCCACCCTGGGGAAACCTGTTTCTGTTATCAGCCCTCTCCCATTGGGCTGCAAAGACCCCACCCTCTGTCACATTTTTTCCTTCCGCCGGCAAGTGCAACTTTTATTGCCATCGGCGACGCGCAACGGAGTGGCGCTCGAAGGGTCCTTCCTAGTCCCCCACCAGGGGACCCATTACCTGGTGTACTTTTCCACGGGGAAACCCGGTGCTACCTCTGCTGGGCGTCGGGGCATGTCCGGAGGGACTGCCCCTTAGCCCGGCAAGGAGGGGCACCTGGGATCCCCAAGACCCGGCAGGACATCGGCCCCGTCATTGCCGACGCCCCTCGCCGCCCGGTACCCGAACCCGCCCCCCCTCCTTTTTGGACCACTGCTACTCCCGCTCAGGCCCAAGGGGCACCTCCCCTACAACGCCCAGACAAGGGGGAGAGCCCCGCCCTCGCTGCTGACAATCTAGTGGAGCCTATGGAGCAGGGTGTGGCAGAGATACCACCAGGCATGGGAGAGAGCCTGCCCCAGGGAGAATCCTCCCTCCCTTATGCCGCCCCACCATTTGCCCCCCAAGTCCCTGAGCCATCACCTTTACCCCCTGACACAACCCCTGCTAACCAGCCCCCGGATGATGCCTGGAGGGCTGGGCCCTAGTCCAGGGGAAGCGAGGCAAGTGGAAGGCTTGAGCTCCACCTCATCTACCCGAGGCAGAGGCCCCCCGGAAGACTAGGAAGGGGGGCACCGATGCCAAACTTTCCGCTTTGCCCACAAGTGCGTCCCATCCACCGGTGTCAGCCGGGAAAGACGTGGCAGCACCGGAGGGTAGTGTCTCCTCTCCACGGGAGACCCTCCCCTCCGAGACCCTTGAGGAAGCCCCTTCTGTCCTGACACTATCCGAAGCCCCCGTGAACCCCAAGACAACTGTCGTGGTGGGTGCCAGCGGGGAGAACCCCGGGGCGACGGAAAGTGTCCTCTCCTCCATGTTCGAGGAGATCGAGGCCCTAGATCTGACCCAGTCGCCCAGGGGGAGGATGACCTTTTGCCAGCAAACCTCGATTTGGGCGACCTCACTCCACCCCTCTTTTCCCCATGCTCCCTCCCCCTAACTGCTGCTTCTGCTCCCACCTCCGAGGAGCCCCTGGACTCCTCCATCGACCCGGCCACTGATGGCACCCCACTGACGACCACCGAGCCTGCTCAGGTGACAGCCGGCGCCACGCGGCCGGGACACGAGTTGCCAGGGGCACCCCCCGTTGGTGCAGAGCAATCGATTTCCTTCCCGGGTGCGGGCCCAACAGAAGATAATCCACCTCCTGATGCTGTGGCCGCTAAATCCACCATAGAGCCCGCGCCCGGTATCACTGAGAGCTCCCTCCCCACCCCCTTAACCCTCGAGTCTGATCGGGTGGTGCCACCATCCAGCTGCTTGCCTCCCAAAACCCAGAACCTCACCTCTGCCCCTGCCCCTGCCCCTACCCCTATCCAATTTACCTCCTGCAATGTTATTGCCGCCACCGGGGCTGTCTCCTTCCCTTTCCCAACTGATGACCCCCAGGGAGCGGCCTTTGTGTTCTCCTGCCCCGACCCATTAGGAGCTTCTATCTTCCCTCCACCGCCCCCTATCGCCCCAGAGCTTGAGGCAGGCCTAGAAGCTCCAGCTCATCAGGCACCCTGTCGGGGGTCCGCACCCTGCTTGTCCATTTTAGTGGACCATGGGGCTGCACCAAGGGCCCCGCCGGGGAACAACCGGGAAACCGTAATCCCACCCCCCCATGAGCTGCGAGGAGAGCTGTGGAAGTTTTTAGAGGATGTCCGTGGCTCCCGCAACAAGGTACAGCTTGCTCTCCAGCGACGGGGGGATTTTTTTCAAGTCCTCTGGGCCACAAGGGCCCTCATGGGGGAAGGTAACGGGACAGGGAAACAGGATGCCGCAGCCCACTGGCGGGTCCACGTCTTCTGTGACCAATTACTCACCTACGGGATGGGTCAAGGACTGTTGCACGGCCCGCTGGGGGACGTGAGCGTCCCTGGCAGTGAGGATCCCCCCCGGCCCCCCCCCATGACACCTCTCACCATCGCAACGTTGAACACCCGGGGTTGTCGGATGGCTCTCCGCAGGTCCCGGTACTCTCCTTCCTTCGGGAGGGAGGGTACTCTGTGATTTTCCTGCAGGAGACCCATACGGATCCGACAGCCGAAGACAGTTGGCGGCTGGAGTGGGGGGACAGGGTTTACTTTAGCCAATCCACGATTCGGCAGGCTGGAGTGGCGACCCTGTTCTCCCCTGACCTACAGCCCGAGGTGCTGGGGGTCGCCGAGGCCATGCTGGGTTACCTGCTGCATCTCTGGGTCCGTATAGAGGGCCTTGTGGTTAACTTCGTTAACGTCTATGCCCCGACATCGGGCCCGGAGTGGCTGCAATTCTATCAGCAGGCATCCACCTTCCTTGGCACCTTAGATTCTCATGAGTGCCTGGTCCTGGGAGGGGATTTTAATACCATCCTCGAGGAGAGAGACCGCTCGGGGACTGAGCAGAGCCCGGCCGCCGTGGACACCCTCCGGGAGATAGTTGAACATCACTCCCTAGTGGACATCTGGCATGACCACCACCCAGATGACACTTCCACGTTCACCTTTGTCCGAGTGGAAGCCCATCAGTCGAGCCACTCCCGGTTGGACAGCATTTATTTATCACGCTTCCATCTCTCACGAGCCCACTCCTCCAGCATTCGGCTGGCCCCATTTTCTGAACATCACCTAGCCACCGTGACAGCCTCCCTCTGTGCAGAGAGGCCGGAGCTGGCCTATTGGCATTTTAACAACAGCCTGTTGGAGGATGAAGGCTTCGTGACATCCTTCCGGGAATTCTGGCTGGCCTGGCGAGGACAGTGGTGTGCCTTTTCCTCGGTGCGGCGATGGTGGGACCTGGGGAAGGTGCGCGCCCAGCTTTTCTGCCGTGACTACACCCGGGGCACCAGCCAACGGAGAAATGCGGCAATAGAGCAGTTGGAACGGGAGGTCTTAGAGCTGGAGAGGCGTTTGGCCACCAGCCCAGAAGACCCGCTCCTCTGCGGAGCGTGCCGGGAGAAGCGGGAGGAGCTCCAGGCCCTCGAGGACCATCGGGCCCGGGGTGCCTTTGTTCGATCCTGCATCCACCTCCTTCGGGAGATGGATTGCGGCTCCCGCTTCTTCTATGCCCTGGAGAAAACAAGGGGGGGCCAAGAAACACGTCAGCTGCCTCCTGGCAGAAGACAGCACCCCCCTCACGGAACCGGCGGAGATGTGCAGGAGGGCCCGAGCCTTCTACGCAAGTCTTTTCTCCCCGGATCTGACCGACCCTAGAGCTTGCAGAGTGCTTTGGGAGGAGCTCCCTATGGTCAGCACAAGCGACCGAGACCGGCTAGAGTTGCCTCTCACTTTGGCTGAGTTCTCGGAAGCCCTCCGTCGTATGCCCACTAATAAGTCTCCATGGATGGACGGGCTGACCGTGGAGTTCTACCGCGTGTTTTGGGACGTCCTCGGCCCAGACCTAGTCACCGTCTGGGCCGAGTCTCTGCAGAGCGGGGTCCTCCCTCCTTCGTGCAGGCGAGCTGTGCTTGCCTTATTGCCGAAGAAGGGGGACCTCTGCGATTTACGAAATTCGTGTCCTGTCTCGCTCCTCAGCATGGACTACAAAATCATAGCGAAAGCAATCTCGCTGCGGCTAGGGTCTGTGCTGGCAGACGTGATCCACCAGACCAGACCTACACCGTCCCGGACCGCAGTATCTTTGTTAACCTATTTATGGTTCGGGATCTTTTGGAACTCGGGCGTAGAGACAGTCTGTCATTCGCCCTCCTGTCCCTAGATCAGGAGAAGGCGTTCGATAGGGTGGACCACGGGTACCTCCTGAGCACTCTGCAGGCGTTTGGCTTCGGACCCCAGTTTGTGGGTTTTCTCTGGGTGCTGTACACTTCCACAGAGTGTCTGGTTAAGTTCAACTGGACCCTGACCAAACCGGTCAGCTTCGGGCAAGGAGTACGGCAGGGGTGCCCCCTCTTGGGCCAACTGTACGCTCTGGCGATCGAGCCCTTCCTCTGTCTCCTCCGCAGGAGGTTGACAGGGTTGGTGGTGTGGGAGCCAGAGCTGCGGCTAGTCCTGTCGGCGTACGCTGATGACGTGCTTCTCGTGATCCAGGACCCCGGCGACTTGGCTCGGGTGGAGGCTTGCCAGGCCATCTATTCGGCAGCCTCCTCTGCCCGCATCAACTGGGTCAAGAGCTCTGGCTTGGCAGTAGGAGACTGGCGGCAGGCGAACTCCCTCCCACCCGTGCTTCAGACCATCCAGTGGAGAGCGGGTCTGCTGCTCTACCTCGGCATTTACCTTTCTGCCACGCATCCCTCTCCGCCAGAAAACTGGGAAAATTTAGAGGGCGGGGTGATAGAGCGGCTCCGGAAATGGACGGGACTACTCCGATGTCTCTCCCTCCGAGGGAGAGCGCTGGTGCTTAATCAACTAGTCCTGTCCATGCTCTGGTTCCGGCTCAACACCCTGGTCCCAGCCCCAGGTTTCCTGACCAACCTCCGGACATTGATTCTGGGGTTCTTTTGGTTAGGAACGCACTGGGCCCCTGTAGGGGTTCTTCATCTACCCCTGAAGGAAGGAGGACAGGGCCTGAAGTGTCTACACACTCAGGTCCATGTCTTCCGCCTCCAGGCCCTACAGGCCCTATGGTGCAGGCAGTTCGGCGTGGAGCACACTGGCGCACGCCATCCTGCACCGCTTCCGAGGGTTCCGATATGACCGGCAGCTCTTTTATCTCCACCCGGGAGGTCTTCCGCGAGACCTCTCGGGGCTGCCGGTCTTCTATCAGGACCTCCTCCGGACTTGGAAACTGTTTTTTACGACCAGGTCCGTGGCAGCCACCGAGGGGGTAGATCTCCTCGCGGAGCCCCTGCTACACAACCCCCAGCTCCATGTGCAGGTGGCGGAGTCCCGCTCGGTGCGCCAGAGCTTGATCCTGGCAGAAGTCACGAGAGTCGGAGACCTCCTGGACTACGACTGGGGAGACTGGCTGGATCCCCTGACGCTCGCCCGGAGCATGGGGCTCTCCAGACCTCGCACCCCCCAGCGCGTACTTCAGGAGGCGAAGGCCGCTTTGCCGCCCACTGCTCGAGCTTCCCTCGACTGGGTCCTGCTCGAGGGCATGCCCCACCCACCCTCTACCCCAGGCCCGCCGGACCTTTTAATTGGACCCCTGCCCCGCAGACCCAATCAACCCCCTCACTCCTTCACTGCAAGCCGGCTGCATGAACTGCAGCTGGTACGCTTCCAAACCACCCCAAGAAAACATCTATACTTGCTCGTGCTCCACACCCTTCACACCCTCACCCTAGTGTCCCGCCCCGACACAAAGTGGCGAGACCTTCTGCCACCTTTGGAGGGTGAGCAGCCCCGGTGGGCCAGCCTATATTCCACTTTGGTTCTGAGGCCCATCGGGGACATCAGTTGGCAGCTCCTTCATGGAGCTGTGAGCACGGGCACGTACCAGATACTTATCCCTTTTGTGGTGTGAGGGAAACCCTGGCGCACGTATATTTGGAGTGTGCCAGGCTGCAGCCCCTGTTCCAGCTCCTCACAAATCTCCTATTACGTTTTTGGTTGCATTTTTCCCCTCACCTTTTTATTTATGCACTCCCCATCCGTGGCCTCACAAAGTCGAGGGATCTCCTAGTTAACCTCCTCCTGGCCCTGGCTAAAACGGCCATCTATAAAACTAGAGAGAGGAGGTTGGCCGATGGAGTTTCCTGTGACTGTGGGGCCGTTTTCCGATCCTCAGTCCGTTCACATATCCGGGCGGAGTTCCTCTAGGCGGTGTCCACCGACTCCCTTGATGCTTTTGAGGAGCGGTGGGCGCTGTCCAAGGTTCTCTGCTCAGTTTCCCCATCCAGTTCCCTTTGTTTGACCCTTTGATTGGGGGAGAGAGTAAGGGACCCCAGCCCCAGCCATTGCTGCTGCGGACACCACCACCTTAGAGGGGTCCTTTCACACGTGGGTGCACATGCCCCCCCCCCGGATTGTCCACCCCCCAGCCTGCCCCTCTTGTTGGGTGCTTTCAGAGGAGGGAATTGTTGGTGACACTCGGGCATGGTGCCAGGTAACTCGAGGGGGTGGAAGACCACGAGAGTCGATGAAGCCCCCTCGCTCTGGGCCACCAGGTAACTCGGAAGGGTGGAAGACCACGAGAGTCGAGGAAGCCCCCCGCTCTGGGCCCAGGCAAGCTTGAACACTTCCCTCCCCTAAAGCTAATGAGAAAACAATTGTGATTGGTTGCTGTGTTACACATTGCATATGCTGCTGTTTTTACTTTGTAAGTGTGTTATGCAAATTAAAAAAACATCTTTTGCTTCAAAAAAAAAAAATTACTCTCCTGTAGCCCTCTGGCCCGGAGGGAGAAGGAGGGAGAGGGCTGCTGCTCCTGCTGCTGCTCCTGCTGCTGTTAAGCCCTGGGCTCTCCCTGCTGCTACTGCTGCTCCAGCTGCTCCCCTAGCTGGGCCATACACCACCCCTTCCTTCTCTGCTACCTGGTTGCTGGCCAGCTGCTGGAACCCCCCACCCTCGGGTGCTGCTACCGCTCCAACTACAGCCCCTGGGGGGGGCCTGCTGGCCTGCTCCCCAGAGGGGGGAATGAGGGACCCCAGCCCCAGCTGTTGTTGCTGTGGCCACCACCACCTGAAAGGGGTCCTTTCTGCCTGCCCGGATCACCACCTGGAGTTCCTGGAGCTGCTGCTGTGGAGGTTACTGGCTAGAGCTGCTGAAGCCCCGAGGAGGAGAAGAGGACCATCCACCAGTGGGGGAGCAACTAGAGACTTTGCAGACCACTGTGGAGGGGGCCTTTTGAACTGAGTAACTTTTAAACTGTGCTCTTGTGGTGGGGGTTTTGACTGTGTTTGTAGGGACACAGGGGGTGTGGCGTGGAGCTGCCCTCCAATCCATCTGTGTCCCCCTCAACCCCTACCACTTCCACCACTGTTGCCCCCTCCACCACCCCCACTGGCTGTTTACCATCTGCCTCAGCTCTTGCCTCTGGACTCAGCTGCTTGCATGGTTTGCAGCACCCTATTTCCACCCTTTGGGCCAGAAGCAGCAGCCAGCCTAAACAGACTTTGTGCAAGCGCACATGGGCGCACGTACCCCCCCACCCCCGGGACTGCCCACCCCACAGCTTTGGCCTTTGCTACCTGCCCAATTTGCCCCTTGCAGCCTTCCCTCCTTTTACCCCAGCCCCCCTTACTAGCTTCAGTTTGTTTTCCTGCCCCACCCATTTCCCTCTGCAGCCTTTGTTTTATTTACCCCGCCCCAGTCTCTGAAGCTAGCCCCTTGGTTTCTCTGCCCTAACTCCAGCCCACTTAGCCCCTTTCTCCGTGCGCCCATGCACTTGTGCCACTCCCCTTTTTTAGTTTAAACCCTCCTCACTGCACCCCCAATGCTGTTGTATTCCCCCCTCCCCTAGTGCAGCTAGAGGAGCCGGAATCCCACCCAGTGTTGGTCATTGACCCCTAAACCCTGATTGCCCCCCCCCATCCAGCCCACCCCCTTTGGCACCCTCCTCCCCTGCCTGTAGCCTAGCAGGGAGGAGTGGTCGACCTGCTTCCCCTTTTCCCCCTTCTCTCTCTGGTGTCTCCCCTTCCCTCCCTGCTCACAATGGCGAGGGACGAGATGGGTGGGGTCCCTCCAGAAAACCCCAGCACCCCTGCCCCACCTGCCACCCCGTTGCCCCCCTGAGCCTCTACCTCTGCTGCCGCAGCCAAGCCACCTGCTACTGCCTCCGCTGGGGCACCGGCAGCAGTGGACACCGGGGTGACCTCCGCTGCTGCCATGTCCCTCACCCCCTCCAACCTTGGGGAAGCCCCCCCAGCCGGCGGAAAGGACCAGGGAAAAAAGAAGGGTAAGGGCCCCATAAAAAAGACCAAGCCCTCCATGGCAGGGGCTGCCCCCACCGGCCGCGGCATCCCTCCCCGCTGTTCTCTCCACCAGCTCTGCGGGTGTCCCTCCCCCAGCCCCCAGGGCGTATGCCCAGGTGGCGGCAGCCCCCCTGCCTGCCGCTACGTCATCTCTCCCGCCCACCGCCTCCACTACCATCTATAGCGGCCAGGGCCCCTTCCCAGCCTTGACCAGGAAGCACAGTGTCCATTGCCTCCTGGTGCCTGCCTCGCCCCACGTGGAGACCTACGTGTGGGCATTGGCAAGGGTAGTGGGGCCCACGGCCATTGTGGCGGCCTCCAAAATGTACGGAAAGGTCGTCTTCTTTTTAGCATCAGAGGCCACTGCCCAGGAGGCGGTGGAAAAGGGCCTGGCGGTGGGGGGCGTGTTCGTCACCCTAGAGCCGCTAGAGGACCTGGGCATACACCTGGTCCTGACCTCAGTCCCTCCCATTCTTCCCAGTGCCGCCCTGTTACCTGCCCTCTCTACCCTGGGGAAACCCATCTCCATGGTCAGCCCTCTCCCACTGGGCTGCAAAGACCCCGCCCTCTGTCACGTCCTCTCATTCCGCCGGCAGGTACAGCTTCAACTGCTGGTGGCGGCACGTGATGGAGAGGCGCTAGAGGGGTCATTCTTGGTCCCCTACCAGGGGGCCCATTACGGGTGCACTACTCTAAGGGGGGAGGCCCGGTGCTACCTCTGCTGGGCGATGGGGCACGTCCGGAGGGACTGCCCCTTGGCCCGGCAAGGAGGGGCATCCAGGACCCCCGAGCCCCGGCAGGGCGCCAGCCCCGTCGTCGCTGGTGCCCCTGGCTGCCTGGCACCCGAAGCCACCCCTCCTCCTTCCCAGTTTAGCACTGCTCCGGCTCGGGCCCAAGGGGCACCTCCCCCACTATGCTCAGACGAGTGAGAGAGCCCCGCCTCTGCTGCTTGCAGTCTGGAGGGGCCTGTGGAGGAGGGTGCGGCAGGGATACCGCCAGGCATAGGAGAGGGCCTGCCCCAGGGGGAATCCTCCCTCCCTCATGCTGCCCCACCGTTACCCCCCCCCCCCAGTCCCTGAGCCATCACCTCTGTCCCCTGACACAACCCCTGCTAGCCAGCCCCCGGATGATGCCGGATGATGATACTGGGCCCTAGTATAGGGGAAGCGAGGCAAGCGGAAGGCTCGAGCTCTGCTCCGCTCATCTGATGCAGAGGCCCCCCGGAAGACCAGGAAGACCACCGGTGCCAGCTGGGGAAGACGTGGTAGCACCGGAAGGTAGTATTTCCCCTCCATGGGAGTCCCTCCCCCCCGAGGCCCTCAAGGGAGCCCTTCCTGCCCTGGTACAATCTGAAGCCTCTGTGAGCCCCGAGGTGACCGTTGCGTCGGGTGCTGGTGAGGAGAACCCCGGGGTAGTGGAAAGCGATCTCCCCTCCATATACGAGGAGATCAAGGCCCTAGGTCTGACCCCGGTCACCCAGCGGGAGGACGACCCTTTGCCAGCGGGCCTCGACTGGGCGACCTCACTCCAGCCTTTGTGTTTCCCTGCCCCAACCCATCAGGGGCTGCTATCTTCCCTCCGCCGCACCCTATTGCCCCAGGGTTCAAGGTGGGACGTGTGGTGCCAGCAACATCGGGTGCCCCGTCGGGGGTCCGCACCCTGCCTGCCTGTCTCGGTGGGCCACGGGGCTGTACCAAGGGCCCTGTCAGGGAATGACCAGGAGATAGTAACCCCACCCCCCCATGTGCTGCAAGAGGAGTTGCGGGAGTTTTTAGAAGACATCCGTGGCTCCTGCAACAAGGTACAGCATGCTCTCCAGCGATGGGGGGACTTTCATCAGATCCTCCGGGCCATGAGGACCCTTATGGGGGACAGTAAAAGGACTGGGAAGCAGGCTGCCACAGCCTACCACCAGGTCCACGGCTTCCATGACTCCTTGCTCACCTGTGGGGTAGGTCACGGTTTGCTACGTGGCCCAATGGGGGACTGTGAGTGTCCCTGCCAGAGAGGATCCCCCAAGCCCTCCTCATGGCACTCATCATCATCACAACATTGAACACCCGGGGCTGTAGGATGGGTCTCCGCAGGTCCCAGGTGCTCTCCTTCCTTCGGGGGGGGGGGGTACTCTGTGGTCTTCCTGCAGGAGACCCATACGGATCCGGCTGCCGAAGACAGCTGGCGGCTGAATTGGGGGGACAGGGTCTACTTTAGCCATCTCACAGTTCATACGGCTGGAGTGGGGATCCTGATCTCCCCCGACCTACAGCACAAGGTGCTGGGGGTCGCCGAGGCTGTGCCGGGCCGCCTGCTGCACCTCCAGGTCTGTATGGAAGGGCTCGTGGTCAACCTTGTTAATGTCTATGCCCCGACATCGGGCCCGGAGCGGCTGCAATTCTATCAGCGTGCGTCCGCCTTCCTCAGTACCTTGGATCCTCACGAGTGCCTGGTCCTGGGTGCGGACTTTAACACCACCCTCGAGGAGCGGGACCGCTCGGGGACAGAGCAGTGCCAGGCCACCACGAACGTCTTCCGGGAGATAGTTGAACACCACTCCCTGGTGGACGTCTGGCGCAACCACCACCAGGATGACATTTCCACATTCACCTTTGTCCGGGTGGAGGCCCATCGGTCGCGCCACTCCCGGTTGGACCGCATTTATTTATCACACTTCCACATTTCACGAGCCCACTCCTCCTGCATCTGGCCGGCCCCATTTTCTGACCATCATTTAGCCACTGTGATGGCCTCCCTCTACGCGGAGAGGCCGGGGCCGGCCTATTGGCATTTCAACAACAGCCTGTTGGAGGATGTGGGCTTCGTGACGTCCTTCTGGGAGTTCTGGCTGGCCTGGTGAGGGCAGTGGCATGCTTTTCCTCGGTGCAGCGATGGTGGGACCTGGGGAAGGTGCGCGCCCGGCTCTTCTGCCGTGACTACACCCAGGGCGCCAGCCGATGGAGGGATGCGGTGATAGAGCAGTTGGAACGGGAGGTCTTAGAGCTGGAGAGGCATCTGGCTGCCATTCCTGAGGGTCCGCCCCTCTGCGGAGCGTGCCGAGAGAAGCGGGAGGAGCTCCAGGCCCTCGAGGACCATCGGGCCCAGGGTGCCTTTGTTCGATTCCACATCCACCTCCTTTGGGAGATGGATCATGGCTCCTGCTTCTTCTATGTCCTGGAGAAAAAGAGGGGGGCCAAGAAACACATCACCTGCCTTCTGGCAGAAGACGGCACCCCCCGCATGGATCCAGTGGAGATGTGCGGGAGGGTGAGAGCCTTCTATGCAAGCCTTTTCTCCCTGGATCCGACCGATCCTAAAGCTTGCAGAGTGCTCTGGGAGGAGCTCCCTATGGTCAGCATGGGCAACCGAGACCAGCTAGAGCTGCCTCTCACTCTGGCTGAGTTCTTGGAACCCCTCCGTCACATGCCCACCGATAAATCTCTGGGCATGGTCGGGCTGCCCATGGAGTTCTACCACATGTTCTGGGACGTCCTTGGCCCAGACCTAGTCACCGTCTGGGCCGAGTCTCTGCAGAGCGGGGTCCGCCCTCCTTCATGCAGGCGAGCTGTGCTCGCCTTATTGCCAAAGAAGGGGGACCTCCGCGATTTACGAAATTGGCTTCCTGTCTCGCTCCTCAGCACGGACTACAAAGTCACAGCGAAAGCCATTTCTCTGCGGCTAGGGTCCGTGCTGGCAGACGTGGTCCACCCAGACCAGACCTACACCGTCCCGGGCCACAGCATCTTTGACAACCTATATCTTGTCCAGGACCTTTTGGAACTCGGGTGTAGGGATGGTCTGTCGTTCGCTCTCCTGTCCTTGGATCAGGAGAAGGCATTCGACAGGGTGGATTACGGGTATCTCCTGAGCACTCTGCAATTATTTGGCTTAAGATCCCAGTTTGTGGGTTTTCTCCGGGTGCTATACGCCTCCACAGAGTGTCTGGTCAGGCTCAACTGGACCCTGACCAAACCAGTCAGCTTCGGGCAAGGAATACGGCAGGGGTGCCCCCTCTCGGGCCAGCTGTATGCTCTGGTGATTGAGCCCTTCCTCTGTCTCCTCTGCGGGAGCCAGAGCTGCAGCTGGTCATAGAATCATAGAATATCAGGGTTGGAAGGGACCCCAGAAGGTCATCTAGTCCAACCCCCTGCTCGAAGCAGGACCAATTCCCAGCTAAATCATCCCAGCCAGGGCTTTGTCAAGCCTGACCTTAAAAACCTCTAAGGAAGGAGATTCTACCACCTCCCTAGGTAACGCATTCCAGTGTTTCACCACCCTCTTAGTGAAAAAGTTTTTCCTAATATCCAATCTAAACCTCCCCCATTGCAACTTGAGACCATTACTCCTCGTTCTGTCATCTGCTACCATTGAGAACAGTCTAGAGCCATCCTCTTTGGAACCCCCTTTCAGGTAGTTGAAAGCAGCTATCAAATCCCCCCTCATTTTTCTCTTCTGCAGACTAAACAATCCCAGCTCCCTCAGCCTGTCTTCATAAGTCATGTGCTCTAGACCCCTAATCATTTTTGTTGCCCTTCGCTGGACTCTCTCCAATTTATCCACATCCTTCTTGTAGTGGGGGGCCCAAAACTGGACACAGTACTCCAGATGAGGCCTCACCAGTGTCGAATAGAGGGGAACAATCACATCCCTTGATCTGCTCGCTATGCCCCTACTTATACATCCCAAAATGCCATTGGCCTTCTTGGCAACAAGGGCACACTGTTGACTCATATCCAGCTTCTCGTCCACTGTCACCCCTAGGTCCTTTTCCGCAGAACTGCTGCCTAGCCATTCGGTCCCTAGTCTGTAGCGGTGCATTGGATTCTTCCATCCTAAGTGCAGGACCCTGCACTTATCCTTATTGAACCTCATCAGATTTCTTTTGGCCCAATCCTCCAATTTGTCTAGGTCCTTCTGTATCCTATCCCTCCCCTCCAGCGTATCTACCACTCCTCCCAGTTTAGTATCATCTGCAAATTTGCTGAGAGTGCAATCCACACCATCCTCCAGATCATTTATGAAGATATTGAACAAAACCGGCCCCAGGACCGACCCCTGTCCTGTCCTGTCGGCATACACTGATGACGTGCTCCTCGTGGTCCAGGACCCAGGCTACTTGGCGCGGGTGGAGGCTTGCCAGGCCATACTATTCAGCAGCCTCCTCCGCGCAGGTCAACTGAGTCAAGAGCTCTGGCTTGGTAGTAGGGGACTGGTGGCAGGCGAGCTCCCTCCCACCCGCGCTTCAGGCCATCCAGTGGAGTGTGGGTCCGATGCTCTATCTTGGCGTTTACCTTTCTGCCACACATCCCTCTCCGCCGGAGAACTGGCATGATTTAGAGGGCTCTGGAAATGGACAGGACTACTCTGGTGCCTCTCCCTTTGAGGGAGAGCACTGGTGCTTAATCAACTAGTCCTGTCCATACTCTGGTACCGGCTCAACACCCTGGTCCTGGCCCTGAGTTTCCTGGCCAACCTCCGGACATCGATTTTGGAGTTCTTTTGGTCAGGACTGCACTGGGTCCCTGCAGGAGTTCTCCATCTACCCCTGGAGGAGGGAGGGCAGGGCCTGAAGTGTCTGCACACTCAGGTCCATGTCTTCTGCCTCCAGGCCCTGTAGAGGCTCCTTTATGGTGCAGGTAGTCCGGCGTGGAGCATACTGGCGCACGCCTTCCTGCGCCGCTTCCGAGGGCTCCAATACGGCCGGCAGCTCCTTTATCTTCATCCGAGGGGTCTTCCGCACGACCTCTCTGGGGTGCCGGTCTTCTACCAGGACCTCCTCCGGACTTGGAAACTGCTTTCAGCAACCAGGTCCATGGCGGCCACTGAGGGGGCAGATCTCCTCACGGAGCCCCTGCTACACAACCCCCAGCTTCGCGTGCAGGTGGCGGAGTCCCCCTCGGTGGGCCAAACGTTGGTCCTGGCAGAAGTCACAACAGTCCGAGACCTCCTGGACTACGACCGGGGAGACTGGCTGGATCCCCTGAAGCTCACTCAGCGCATGGGGCTCTCCAGACCTCGTACTCCCTGGCGCGTACTTCAGGAGGTGAGGGCTGCTTTGCTGCCCATTGCTCAGGTTTACCTTGACTGGGTCCTGCTCGAGGGCGCACCCTGCCCACCCTCCACCCCAGGCCCACTGGACCTTTTCATAGTGCCCCTGCCCCGTGGACCTAACCAACCCCCCCACCCCTTCACCGTGAGCTGGCTGCACGAGCTGCAGCTGGTCTGCTTCCAGACTGCACCAAGGAAACATCTATACATGCTCATGCTCCATGCCCTCACCCTCGTGTCCCGCCCCGATACAAAATGGTGGGACTTTCTGCCACCTTTGGAGGGTGAGGAGCCCCGGTGGGCCAGCCTATATTCCACCTTGGTCCCGAGGCCTGCCGGGGATATCAGTTGGCGGCTCCTTCATGGAGTCGTGAGCACGGGCGTGTACTTGGCATGGTTCACCCCTATCCCAGACACCTGCCCCTTTTGCGGCATGAGGGAAACCCTGGCACACATATATTTGGAGTCTGCCAGGCTGCAGCCCCTATTCCAGTTCCTCACGAATATTTTATTATGCTTTTGGTTGCACTTTTCCCCTCACCTTCTTATCTATGCACTCCCTATCCACAGCCCCACAAAGTCACAGGATCTCCTGGTCAACCTCCTCCTGGCCCTAGCTAAAATGGCCATCTATAAAATCAGAGTGAGGAGGTTGGCTGATGGAGTCTCTTGTGACTGTGGGGCCTATTTCCGATCCTCTGTCCATTCACGTATCCAGGCAGAGTTCCTCTGGGCGGCATCCACTGACTCCCTTGATGCCTTTAAGGAGGAGTGGGCGCTGTCCAGCATTCTCTGCTCAGTGTCCCCATCCGATTCCCTTCGTTTGACTCTTTGACCACACTCCTATCCCTAGGAAGGACAGGCAGGGCAGAAAAGGTGGGGGAGTAGCACTGTATGTAAGGGAGCAGTATGACTGCTCAGAGCTCCGGTACGAAACTGCAGAAAAACCTGAGTGTCTCTGGATTAAGTTTAGAAGTGCGAGCAACAAGAGTGATGTAGTGGTGGGAGTCTGCTATAGACCACCGGACCAGGGGTATGAGGTGGATGAGGCTTTCTTCCAGCAACTCGCAGAAGCTACTAGATCGCACGCCCTGGTTCTCATGGGTGACTTTAATTTTCCTGATATTTGCTGGGAGAGCAATACAGCGGTGCATAGACAATCCAGGAAGTTTTTGGAAAGCGTAGGGGACAATTTCCTGGTGCAAGTGCTAGACGAGCCAACTGGGGGGGGAGCTTTTCTTGACCTGCTGCTCACAAACAGGGAAGAATTAGTGGGGGAAGCAAAAGTGGATGGGAATCTGGGAGGCAGGGACCATGAGTTGGTTGAGTTCAGGATCCTGACACAGGGAAGAAAGGTAAGCAGCAGGATACGGACCCTGGACTTCAGGAAAGCAGATTTCGACTCCCTCAGGGAGCAGATGGGTAGGATCCCCTGGGGGAATAACATGAAGGGGAAAGGAGTCCAGGAGAGCTGGCTGTATTTCAAGGAATCCCTGTTGAGGTTACAGGGACAAACCATCCAGAGGAGTCGAAAGAATAGTAAATATGGCAGGCGACCAGCTTGGCTTAACGGTGAAATCCTAGCGGATCTTAAACATAAAAAAGAAGCTTACAGGAAGTGGAAGGTTGGACATATGACCAGGGAAGAGTATAAAAATATTGCTCAGGCATGTAGGAATGAAATCAGGAGGGCCAAATCGCACCTGGAGCTGCAGCTAGCAAGAGATGTCAAGAGTAACAAGAAGGGTTTCTTCAGGTATGTTGCAACAAGAAGAAAGCCAAGGAAAGTGTGGGCCCCTTACTGAATGAGGGAGGCAACCTAGTGACAGAGGATGTGGGAAAAGCTAATGTGCTCAATGCTTTTTTTGCCTCTGTCTTCACTAACAAGGACAGCTCCCAGACTGCTGCGCTGGGCATCGCAACATGGGGAGTAGATGGCCAGCCCTCTGTGGAGAAAGAGGTGGTTAGGGACTATTTAGAAAAGCTGGACGTGCACAAGTCCATGGGGCCGGACGAGTTGCATCCGAGAGTGCTAAAGGAATTGGCGGATGTGATTGCAGAGCCATTGGCCATTATCTTTGAAAACTCGTGGCGAACGGGGGAAGTCCCGGATGACTGGAAAAAGGCTAATGTAGTGCCAATCTTTAAAAAAGGGAAGAAGGAGGATCCTGGGAACTACAGGACAGTCAGCCTCACCTCAGTCCCCGGAAAAATCATGGAGCAGGTCCTCAAGGAATCAATCCTGAAGCACTTACATGAGAGGAAAGTGATCAGGAACAGTCAGCATAGATTCACCAAGGGAAGGTCATGCCTGACTAATTTAATCGCCTTCTATGATGAGATTACTGGTTCTGTGGATGAAGGGAAAGCAGTGGATGTATTGTTTCTTGACTTTAGCAAAGCTTTTGACACGGTCTCCCACAGTATTCTTGTCAGCAACTTAAAGAAGTATGGGCTGGATGAATGCACTGTAAGGTGGGTAGAAAGTTGGCTAGATTGTAGGGCTCAACGGGTAGTGATCAATGGCTCCATGTCTAGTTGGCAGCCGGTGTCAAGTGGAGTGCCCCAGGGGTCGGTCCTGGGGCCGGTTTTGTTCAATATCTTCATAAATGATCTGGAGGATGGTGTGGATTGCACTCTCAGCAAATTTGCGGATGATACTAAACTGGGAGGAGTGGTAGATACGCTGGAGGGCAGGGATAGGATACAGAGGGACCTAGACAAATTGGAGGATTGGGCCAAAAGAAATCTGATGAGGTTCAATAAGGATAAGTGCAGGGTCCTGCACTTAGGATGGAAGAATCCAATGCACCGCTACAGACTAGGGACCGAATGGCTAGGCAGCAGTTCTGCAGAAAAGGACCTAAGGGTTACAGTGGACGAGAAGCTGGATATGAGTCAGAAGTGTGCCCTTGTTGCCAAGAAGGCCAATGGCATTTTGGGATGTATAAGTAGGGGCATAGAGAGCAGATCGAGGGACGTGATCGTTCCCCTCTATTCGACATTGGTGAGGCCTCATATGGAGTACTGTGTCCAGTTTTGGGCCCCACACTACAAGAAGGATGTGGATAAATTGGAGAGAGTCCAGCGAAGGGCAACAAAAATGATTAGGGGTCTGGAACACATGACTTATGAGGAGAGGCTGAGGGAACTGGGATTGTTTAGTCTGCGGAAGAGAAGAATGAGGGGGGATTTGATAGCTGCTTTCAACTACCTGAGAGGTGGTTCCAGAGAGGATGGTTCTAGACTATTCTCAGTGGTAGAAGAGGACAGGACAAGGAGTAATGGTCTCAAGTTGCAGTGGGGGCGGTTTAGGTTGGATATTAGGAAAAACTTTTTCACTAGGAGAGTGGTGAAACACTGGAATGCGTTACCTAGGGAGGTGGTAGAATTTCCTTCCTTAGAAGTTTTTAAGGTCAGGCTTGACAAAGCCCTGGCTGGGATGATTTGATTGGGGATTGGTCCTGCTTTGAGCAGGGGGTTGGACTAGATGACCTCCTGAGGTCCCTTCCAACCCTGATATTCTATGATTCTATTATTTCATTAGTTGTCCCCCATATTTATTTGGTGTCTAGGTCCTGTGGATCCCCCTCTTAGGCTGGGGGGGATCCTTTAGCAGTGTGTGGTCTTTGCCTGCCCAATTCCCGGATCCCAATAAGATTACTCTCCTGTAGCCATCTGGCCCGACCCTGTCACACTTGTTATCTTTTTTCCACATGCATTTGAGGTTCCCCTCACTTTTACTGTTGAAAATGCTTTACACTAGAAACAAAGACTCAAAGCTGAGGCTGCAGATTATTTACCCAAAAGGAAGAAATCCTGCAGCACTTTCAGCTACCTGCATGAATGATTGTGGTGTGTCCTCCATTCAGGGTCTTTGTTCTGCACTATGTTCCCCACTTGGGCCTTGGCAGGTTGAGAGGTACAACAGGCCAGTCTCCCAGGACCTCTTGGGTTAAAGTTAGTTTTGCGTCCCCCCACTGCAGGCTTTAGGCACAAGGTCTCATTCTTTGGGTCATGACTTCCAAGAGATCTGCCAACTGCTGGGGGAGAAGTTCAAGCTTCCATCTATTCTCTATCACTAGTCTCCTGCCGGAAGCAGATTCTCCAAATGTCACTTGCAATTGGGTCCTCCTCAGACAGCAAGATCCATCCCGCGTCCTGTCCTGTAGGCTAGGTGGTAACATGAGAGGACTCCATGTTTCTAAAACTAAACTGGCTCCTTATGAAGAGAACTTGGAGGCAGGTGCACAGGTATAGGAGGGAAGAATTTGGAGGAAGCACCAGAAAGTCCATCTGTTTGCATCTGGGCACCTTCCTCCAAGTGCCATGAAGGTATGGACTTCTAAAAACCAGTTTCTCACTATTCTGTGTGTTAGGGTTCCCTCCCCACTCTGAACTCTGGAGTACAGATGTGGGGACCCGCATGAAAGACCCACTAAGCATATATTCTACCATTCTTAGGTTAAAAAGTTCCCCAAGACACAAATTCCTTTCCTTGTCCTTGGACGGTATTGCTGCCACCACCAAGTGATTTATACAAAAATTTAGGAAAGGGTTACTTGGAGTCCCTATTCCCCCAAAATATCCCCCCCAAGCCCCTTCACCCCCTTTCCTGGGGCAGCTTGAGAATAATATACTAACCAATTGGTTACAATGTGAGCACAGACCAAACCCTTTGGTTTTTAAAGAATTTTATTATAAAAGAAAAAAGTTAAAGAATCACACCTGCAAAATCAGGATGGAAGGTAACTTTACAGGGTAATAAAAAGATTTAAAACACAGAGGACTTCCCTCTGGCCTCTGCTTCACAGTTACAAAACAGGAATAAAGGGAAAATTCACAAGCTAAAATAAAAGATAACCTAAATTCATTTCCTTGCCTCACTTACAAGTTTTGTAATTCTTAGATGGATTATTTCAGGTATATTTTCAGGAGATGATGTTCCTGCTTGGCTTCTCTCTCCATCCTGAAGAGGGAACAAACAAAAAGAGCACAAACAAAACCTCCCTCCTATCCCCCCAGATTTGAAAGTATCTTTTTTCCTTATTGGTCCTTTTGGTCAGATGCCAACCAGGTTATTTGAGCTTCTTAACCCCCTACAGGTAAAGCAATTCAGTACAGCTACAAGCAGGGATTTTATGCTACCCTTATCTTTATGTTTATGACACTGTGTTATAGCCGTTGGTGGGGGACTTGTTTCCATCCTGTTACTGCCACAATTCAGTTGGTGGCATCCTGTTGGTCCACTGTATGCTCGTGTATCTCATTTCTTCTGATGCTCCAACCTCAGGCCAGCTGATGCTGAGGGTCTTTCCAAGTCGTCCTGGTTCTAGCTTTGGCCCAGTCCGTCTGGGTGTGCTGGCTGTCTGGTCCTGCTCTTCATGTGTCTTCTGTTTCAACTCCAGTGCTATCCTGTATCTGTGGCTACCTCATATGACCCACAGGTGCCGGCTTCTAATTTTCCCCAGGTGCTCAACCGCTGCTCCACCCCAGATCCCATCCCCACCCACCCCCTTCCCCCAAGCTCCCACTCCACCCCCTCCTGCCCCCACTCCACCCCCATACCTGCCCTCACTACACCCCTTCCTTATGGCCCCACGCCCTGCCCCATCTCTTCCTGCCCTCCTCCGCCCCATTCTGCCTCTTCCAGCCCCTCCTCCAAGCGCGTTCCATCCCCGTTCCTCTCCCTCCCTCCCAATGCCTCCTGCACTCTGCTGAACAGCTGTTCCATGGTGCGCAGGAGGTGCTGGGAGGGAGGGAGAAGAGTTGATCGGCGGGGGCCACAGGCAGGTGGGAGTGGGGGGGAGAAGAAGGGGAGCTTGGCCGCCGGTGGGTGCACCTGCTAATTTTTTTCCATTGGTGTTCCAGCCCTGGAGCACCCATGGAGTCAGCGCCTATGACCTGTGTCCCACCTCAGCTTGGACTATTGCCTTTTGCCATTGCTTTGTGGGGCTCTGTGATGGGTGGAACCATCAGACCTGCTCATACCATGCATACTGGACTCATGTCCTTGGCTCCTTTGTTGTTGCAGCTTCCTGCCTAGCTCAGCGATCTCTTAATGGCTTCTGTGTCCTCTCCTGTCTGTCATTCCTCTGCTGGCCTGCAGCAGACTACCCCTTGCGGGAAGCCAAGTCGGTTCTCCAGCCCATCAATCCCTGTGCTAGGCTACTATCTAGTCACTGGGAGTGGGAGATATGGTGATGGAGCAATACTGCCAGGTAGGGATCCCTTCCTGTCTATTTGACCTTTGCCATAGATCTCCTGGCTGTCATCACTGCCAGCTCTGCCTTCCCCTTGCTTTGTGAGTATCCAGAGGAAGATGTCATATGCTCAAGTGTCCATTCGGTGATGAAACATTTGAATCTGCTGCAGTGTGCTGGGGCCTATGATCTCAGTGTAACATGTTAGGCATGTACCTTGGGAATGTGAGGAGAATTCAGTAAATAGCTTTGATTGAAACAAAATGTCACAAGAGTCAAACCATCTTGTATCAGCTTCTTCTGTTTGAAACATTTCTAGTTTTCATTTTGAAATAATGTTTTGCATTGAAATGGAGCCAGATTTATTTTAAATGACAAAACAAACAAAACACAAACAAGGGGGGTAAAAGCTGCCCCAAAACAAAATGAAATTTAAAAAAATCCTTTTGGGTGGAACAAAACATTTAATTTGATGTGGTGACTGAACTGAAAACTCAATGAGTCACTCAGTTCTATTCACAGGCTTCTGCTAGATGTGCGCAGAATCTATACATCACTAGACTCCCTTCACATGCTTTGGTCTGGGCATTTCTTGAATGGCTCTCAGCTTCTCAGGGTCTGGCCAGAATCCCTCTGGAGTCCACAGACATCCACTGGAGGGACCCTCAGTTCTCCTCAGCTTCAGCCTGTCTGCATTCAACCCAATACTCTGCTCCTGGCACCTGTGTAGTACTTGTCACAGCTTGGTATCATGGTCCCGCGTGGCCTCTCTCCTGCTCCTACAATCAGAACGTCACCAGTTGCAGTCTTGATGCCCTCTAGCATCTGGTTCAGTTTGCGCTGGAACATCTCTTTGGCCAGGCTGATGCCCATCGGCCTTTGTACCCAGCGGTGCCTGCCACAAGGTGCCTGGCGAAGGCTGTCAGGTGGCTCATCTGGCTCAATACCCAGAACCCATGCTTGATGTCAGAACTACCATCACTTTTGCCCTTGACAATTTGCGCAGCAGGTCCTCAGTGACTTCTTCCCAGTGCCCTGCTCAGTGTGTTGGGCCAGTGCCGAGCCTCAGCTTATCTGAGGTTTTCTCACCGCTACCTGGCTGCTGATCCACACCGGGCTAGTTTCAGTGGGTGTAATGATGCCTCTTCCTTGCAGGCTTGCCAATTCCCTCTTCAGGAGCTCCACAAGAGCTAATGGAACGCCACGTTTCACAAGGCTCACAGGCTGCAATGTGGGTCTATTGCTAACTTCAGCTTTCCCTCCAGGTGCCATTGAAATGGCAACTTATATTCAGTTACAATGCTGGGCCCATGGAGACTCTTCTCCCTCCTCTGTCACATTGAGGAGGATGGTGGTGCACTGCAATCAAACCCGTGTCTTGTGCTGCCCTGCTGCCAGCAGTGGGGGGTACCTTCATGTGCCAACTAATGTGAATTCCAGGTGATAATGTCTCTTGTTTCACTGGTTTCTTATTGACAGCCTGCGTTTGCCCACTGGCCTTAGAATGTTTTATAGCACATAACCAGCATTTAGTCACATTTCTTCAGTCTAATATTGCTGCTTATCAGTATCCAGCTGGAACTGAATTGCTCATTGGTCTAATAGCATAATTGTAAAGATGATAGTTGAATGGCTAGCAGACGTCTTTTGTAGTGTGTGTATATTTCAAGTCCCTGCATCTTCTAAAGTCACACTGCAGATCTCCTCTTCATGGAAGTCTTTACGTCCTCAGTCACTGCATGTAAGGGCTTGACTGATGACTTCTCAAGGTCATTCCAGCCCTACATTTCTATGATTCTATGAACTGCTGGTTTTTTTCTTCCTGGGGTAGCTGTGGCATTGGGACATAGGGGGTCTGTCTGCCACATTGCTTGTACCACTGCCCAGAGGCTGGCAATTTGCTTCCATGCCTTTCATGTTGCTTTTCACAGTACATACACAGGACCATGATGCCTGCATTCTTAGCCTGTCTCTGTCCTGCTTCCTTTAACCTGTGTACTTGTTCTGTATTGTTGCTGTTTTGATCCTTTTCCTGCACAGCTCAGTTTCCCTTGCTTTTTGAAGGCATATCAATCAGGTTTGATCTGTGTCTCTCAGTCTCTCCTGTAAACAAATCACATGTCCCACAAATGATTCTGTCCCTAATTAGTAAGTCTTTTATGTCTCCAGAGTTACATGTGGATGCCAGAGTTCTCAGTTCTGTTAAGTAAGCACCAATTCCTTCTTCTGTTTCTTAGTGTCAATACAAAAAATGGTAGCTGTAGTCATATTGGAAAACCCGGGATGTGGGCGGGCAGGAGCCTGTCCACTTCTAAGGCCCCTCCCCCAGCCTAACAGGAGGGACCACTGGACCCAGGGACCAAATGAATGCAGGGGACAACTAATGAAAAACAGGGATCAGAGTGAAGATCATAGGTTCAAAATGAGGGTTCCAGATGAGGATACTGAGCAGAGAACCCTGGAGAGGGCCCACTGCTCCTCAAAGCTATCAAGAGAGCCAGCGGACACTGCCCAGTGGAACTCTGCCCGGATGCATGAGACGAGGGAGGAACGGAAATAGGCCCCACAGTCACAGAGCACCCCCTTGTCCAGCATCCTCCTCCTGGTGTTACAGATGGTGACTTTAGCCAGGGCCAGGAGGAGGGTTGATGAGGAGGTCTCGCGACTTTGTGGGGCCATAGATGGGGTGTACAAAAAGGAATAAATGCCGGAAAAAGTGCAGCCAGAACCTCAACAATAGGTTCTGGAGGAGCCAGAATAGGGGCTGCAACCTGGCGCATTCAAGATGGCGTGTGCCAGGTTCTCCCTCACACCACAAAAGGGGCAGACCTCGGGTATAGGGGTGAACCACACCAGGTGCACGCCCATACTCATGGCTCCATAGAATGAGCCATCAACCGATGTCCCCGGTGGGCTGTGGGACCAAGGTGGAATAAAGCCTGGCCCCCCGGGGCTCCTCATCCTCTTGAGGTGGAAGATAGTCCCGCCATTTGGTGTCAGGGTGGGACACGAGAGTGAGGAAATGCAGTGTGTGGAGCATGAGCATGTACAGATGGTTTCTGGGCTCAGTTCAAAACCGGACGGTTGCAGGGTGTGCAGCCAGCTCGGAGTGTGGGAGCGGGGAGGCTCGCAAACAAGGGCCGCAGAAAAATGTCCAGAGGGCTCAGGGTGAGGGGTGGGCAGGGAGTGCCCTCTCGCAGGCCCTGCCACAGGAAGACGAGAGAAACACGTGACAAAACGGCCTCCACCTCCTGGAATACACACAGGGGGGGTCAGGAGGGTGGAGAGCCCCATGTGCTGACTGAGCACATGGGGATCCACCCAGTCCCCACTGTCATAGTCCCGGAGGTCTCCAACACTGGTGGTTTCTGCCAGGACCAACCTCTGGCGCACCAAGGGAGACTCCGCCACCTGCACACGTAGATCGGGTTTGTGTAGCAGGGGCTCCGCTCGGCGGTCCGCCCCTCAGTGGCCACAAAGGACCTCGTTGCCATAAAAAGCTTCCAGATCTGGAGGAGGTCCTGGTAGAAGACCAGCAGCTCTGAGAGGTCTCGCAGAAGACCCCTTGGGTGGAGAAAAAAGAGCTGCCGGTCATATCGGAGCCTTCGGAGGCAGCAGAGGAAGGTGTGCACCAATGTGCTCCACTCCAGACTACCTGCACCATAAAGGAGTCTCTGCAGGGCCTGGAGGCAGAAGACATGGACCTGGCTGCACAGGCAGACCAGGCCCTGTCCTCCTTCCTCCAGGGGAAGACTCAGGACCCCTGCAGAGACCCAGTGCAGCCCCAGCCAGAAAAGCTCCAGGGCCATCCTCTGGAGCCTGGCCAGGATCCCCGGGGCTGAGCTCAGGGTGTTGAGTCAGTGCCAGAGCATGGACAGGACTAGCTGGTTCAGCACCAGCGCCCTCCCTCGCAGGGAGACACACCGGAGCAGTCCTGTCCATCTCCGCAGCCGCTCACCCACCCTGGCCTCCAAATCCTGCCAGTTCTCCGGTGGAGAAGGATGAGTGGCGGATACATAAACGCCAAGATAGAGCAGCGGACCCACGCTCCACCAGATGGCTTGAAGCGTGGGTGGGAGGGAGCTTGCCTGCCACCCGTCCCCGACCATTAGGCCAGAGCTCTTGACCCAGTTGACCCAGGCGGAGGAGGCTGCCGAGTAAATGGCCTGGCAGGCCTCCACCCGCACCAGGGAGCCCAGGTCCTGGACCACGAGAAGCACATCGTCTGCGTATGCCGACAGGACCAGCCGCAGCTCCGGCTCCCAGAGCACCAACCCCGTCAACCTCCGGCGGAGGAGACAGAGGAAGGGCTTGATCACCAGAGCGTACAGCTCGCCCGAGAGGGGGCACCCCTGCCATACTCCCTGCCCGAAGCTGACCAGCTTGGTCAGGGTCCAGTTGAGCCTGACCAGACACACTGCGCCAGCATACAGCAAATGGAGAAAGCCCACGAACTGGGGCCCGAAGCTGAACACCCGCAGAGTGCCCAGGAGATACCGTGCTCCGTCCTGTCGAACACCTTCTCCTGGTCCAGGAACAGGAGGGTGAACAACAGACCATCCTTACACCCCAGCTCCAAGAGGTCCTGGACCAAATACAAGTTGTCAAATATGGTCCGGCCCAGGATGGTGCAGGTCTAGTCGGGATGGACCATGTTTGCCAGCATGGACCCCACCCGCAGCGAGATGCTCCTCAGCACGAACTATAAGGTCGTAGTGAAGGCCAAGATGGGACGCCAATTCCGTAGGTCGCGGAGGTGCCCCTTCTTTGGCAATAAGGCGAGCGCGGCTCGCCTGCATGAGAGAGGGAGGACCCCGCTTTGCAAGGACTCAGCAGAGACTATGACAAGGTCCAGGCCGAGGACGTCCCAGAGTATGCGATAGAACTCCACGGTCAGCCCGTCCATGCCCGGGGATTTGTTGGCGGGCATGAGACAGAGGGCTTCCAAGAGCTCAGACAGAGAGCGAGGCAGCTCCAGCCGGTCTTGGTCACCCACACTGACCATTGGGAGTTCAGTCCAGAGCATCCTGCAGGCTTCAGCGTCAGTCGGATCCGGGGAGAAGAGGCTGGCATAGAAGGCCCTGACTCTTCCACACATCTCCTCCGGATCCGTAAGGGGGCACCGTCCTCCACCAGGAGGCAGGTGATGTACTTTTTGGCCCCTCTTTTTCTCCAGGGCACAGAAGAAGCGGGAGCCGCAATCCATCTCCCGAAGGAGACGGATATGGGATCGAACGAAGGCGCCCCAGGCCCGATGGTCCTCCAGGGCCCAGAGCTCCTCCCACTTCTCCCAGTACGCTGCGCGGAGGGGTGGATCCTCGGGGCCAGAGGCCAGATGCCTCTCTAGCTCTAAGACATCCCGCTCCAACTGCCCTATCACCGCATCTCTCCGCCAGCTGGCGCCCCAGGACTAGTCGCAGCAGAAGAGCCGGGCACGCACCTTCCCCGCATCCCACCAGCACCTTACCGAGGGAAAGGTGTGCCGCTGCCACTGCCCCTGCCAGGCCAGCCAGAACTCCCGGAAGGACACCACAAAGCCCACGTTCTCCAGCAAGCTTTTGTTAAAATGCCAATAGGCCGGCCCCGGCCTCTCCCAAACTGAGAGAGGCCGTCACTGTTACCAAGTGGTGATCCGAGAATGGGGCTGGCGGGATGCGGTCTTGTGCCACATGCAAATGCGAGAAATAAATACGGTCCAACTGGGAGTGGTACAACTGATTGCTTTCCACCCAGACATAGGTGAAGGTGGTATCGTCGTCCGGGTGGTGGTCGCACCAGACATCCACCAGGGAGTGATGGTCCACGATCTCCCTGAGGATGCCTGGGATTTCTCATCTCCTGAGCGGTCCCAGTCCTCGAGGGTGGTGTTGAAGTCCCCGCCCAGGACCAGGCACTCGTGAGGATCCAAGGTGCTGATGGAGGCCGACGCCTGCCGATAGAAACGCACTCGTTCCGGGCCTGCGTTCGGGGAGTAGATGTTGACCAGGTTTAATGTCAGCCCCTCCACAGAGATCTGGACGTGCAATAGGTGGCTCGGCATGAAATTGGCAACCCTCAGCACCTCAGGCCATAGCTCAGGGGAGAACATGGTGGCCACCCCAGCCGAGCAGACGCTGAGGTGGCTAAAATAAACCCTGTCCCCCCACTCCAGCCGCTAGCTTGCCTTGATGGCTGGAGCCATGTGGGTCTCCTTCAGGAAGACCACAGAGTACCCCCCCCCCCGAAGGAAGGAGAGCACCTGGCTCCTGCAGAGACCCACCCTAGAGCCCCAGGTGTTTAATGTGGCAAAGATGGTGTCTTTCATAGGGAGGGCTGGGGTGAATCCTCATGGGTAGGGTGATCACCCTCCAGTGGACCCTGCAACAACCTATGTTCGAACCCAAAGTTCAACAGGGAGTCGTGGAATTTGTAGGCCCGCCAGTAGGCCGTGATGTCCTGCCTTCCGGTCCCTCTCCCTTCACCCAAAAGGGCCTTCACGGCCCGGAGGACGCAATGGAAGTCCCCCCAGCGCTGGAGGGCGAGCTGCACCTTGCCCTTCGAGCCACGGGTGTCCATTAGGAAACAGCGCAGCTCATCCCTCAGCGCAGAGGAGGGCATGGCAGCCAACCTGCTGCCATTATCCGGTGGGGCCCCTGAGAGATCCTAGAAGCCTGCGGAGATGGGCAAGCAAGGGGCGGAGCCCCAGCAAGGTTGTGCCGGGCAGCCTGTCCCCATCCCTGGCACGGGAGGGGGCAGCGGAGGGAATACTGCAGCCCCCATAGTGTTGGGAAGAGGGGACACAAAAACCACCCCATCAGGGTTGTCCGTGGGTAGCGGTAACGAGACAACCTCGGGGGCGGCAATAGCACGGGAGGTGGAGGGGAAAGGGGCAGGTGATAAATTGGGGGTAGAAGTGGGATCAGGGGCAGGAACAGGGACAGGAGCAGGAACTAGGGCAGAAGAAGGGATGGGAGCAGGGACAAGGACTGTTTTTGGCACTGGGACAGGAGAGGGGACAAGAGCAGGATCAAGGGTAGGGATAAGGGCAGGAGCGGGGACAGAGTTGGGATTATGGTCCTCGGCAGCCAGGGTGCGGCTCCTCTCGACCAGGATTGGGGGCCAAGGGGACGGGAGTTAGAGGGGGGCCTTCACTGACACCGGGCATGGGAGCTGTAATAAGCATGTCACCCACAGCCATGGCGTCAGGCACAACAGAAACTTCAGCGGGGGCCCCCACTGAAGAGGGGAGGCTAAACGCGCTGTCCGGGTAGTGGAGAGCGCTCCCACAAGCTCAGAGCCCGACCGCTCGGCTTCAGCCATCGCCCCAGGGGCTCGGTGGCCTCGGACGAGGTGCCATCCACGGCTGGGCAGATAGGGAGGGCCGGGGTGCCCCAAGGACTAGAGCGGCGGCTAAAACTGGGGGTGAGGGGCAGGGAGGAGGAGGAGGGGGCAGTGGAACTGAGCCACCGCCCAGATGGCCCACTAGTGGAGGGTCATCCTCCCCGTGGGTCGATCTCCTCAAATATGGAGGTGTAATCAGTCCCCACAGCCCCAGCGTCCTCCCCGCCAGTAACCGAGGCAACAATAGCCCTGGTATCGGTGGCAGTGGGGGGCACAGGTGACAAAGGGGCCAGGGGAACTCCTACGGAGGCCTCCTCGCAGGGGGGGACTCAGCAAGGGGGACATGGCTTCTGTGGTTAGCGCCTCCTGGGCTCCTGCTGGGGGTGCGGCGGAAGATGTAGCAACATCAGCCCCCCACAGCATCTTTCAGGGGGCCTCCTCATCAGAGAGGAGGGAATCGAGCCCACAATTTGCCGGTGCCGCACTTCCCCCAGACGAGAACCCAGCCCTCCAAGGTGGAGGTGGAGGGCTGGTTGGCAGGGGCAGGGCCAGGGGGCAAGGGTTCTGTGGCACGGGGCAGCAAGGGCAGGACATCGGGGGGGGGGGGGGGAGGGAAACCTCCCCCTGGGGCGGGCCCTCTCCTTCAGCTGGCAAGGGTCTTGCTGCTCTTTCCTCCATGGGAGGAGGGGCAGCGGCAGCCAGGCCACCAGGGTCACTGGCGGTGACAGGGCCGGTGCCCTCCTGGGTTTCGGGGATCCTGGGCCTCCCTCCAGGCCAGGCCAGAGGGCAGTCCCTCCGGACCTGCCCCGTCGCCTGACAGAGGAAGCACCGGGCCTTCCCCGTCGAATAATAGACTTGGTAATGGTCCCCCTGATAGGGCACCAGGAAGGACCCCTTAAGTGCCATCCCGCCACGCATTGCCGGCGGCACTTAGATCTGCACCTGCTGGTGGAAGTACAGAACGTGGCGAAGGGCAAGGTCCTTGCAGCCCAGCGGGAGAGGGCTAATGACAGAAATGGGCTTCCCCAGGGTGGAGAGGGCAGGCAACAGGGCAGCATTGGGCAGAAGGGCGGGATGGAGGTCAATACCACCCGTATGCCCAAGTCCTCCAGGAGTTCTAGGGGGACGAACACACCCCCCACTGCCAGGCCCTTCTCTACCACCTCCTGAGTGGCGGCCTCCGACGCTAGGAAGAACACAACTTTACCATACATCTTGGAGGCCGCCACAACGGCCATGGGCCCTACCACCGCTCGCACATACATTTCAACGTGGGGAGAGGCGGGCACCAGGAGGTAGCGGAGGCCGTGCCTCCTGGTCAGCGAGGGGAAAGGACCCCAGCAGCCAGAGATGGTACCGGAGGCGGCAGTCAGGGCAGATGGCATGGTGGCACATGGAGGGGTGGCAGCCACCTGGGCATACATTCTGGGGGCTAGGGATGGAGCGCCCACAGAGCTGGTGGAGGGAACAGCCAGGGAAGGAGGGGCCGTGGCAGAGGGAATGGCCCCACTGGCAGGAGATTTTGTTTTCCGGGAGGGGCCTTTGCCCTTTTTGTTCGCCTGGCCTTTTTTACCAGTGGAAGGGAGGGCCATGGCAGCAGCAGAGTCTGGACCAATGGTGGCCAAGAGTTCAGCTGCAGGGATGGGCAGGGATGGTGGCGAAGGGGGGACCACAGGGTCAGGAGCAGGTGCAGGGGTAGGGTCCTCCTCCATGATGGCAAAAGACAGGAGGAGGCCTTGATATGGGGTGGGGACGATGGACAGCGGCTCCTCCCCGCTAGGCAACACCTAGGGGAGGAGGGCATTAACAGGAGGGGGGGGGAGTGGGCAACTACACCTCCCGGCTAAGCTCTATTCAGGGAAGGAGGGCACCTTTAGGGAGTTGGGGAACTGTAGGGGAGGTAATGGGGAAGGGGGAGCAAGGGAACAAGCAACCACACCTCCCAGCTAAACTGCATGTAGGGGAGAAGCATCCTGCGGGAGGGGAGGGACCACCCACTCCTCCCTGCTGAGGCAGGAGAGGAGGGTGTCCCAAGGTCAGGGGATAGGGAAAGGGAAGAAGCAACCACTCCTCCCCGCTAGGCTGCAGGCAGGGGAGGAGGGCGCCAGCAGGGGCAAAAATCTGGGGGTGGGGGACAGTTACTGGACGGAGATACGAGCTCCTCTGGCTGCACCAGGAAAGGGAGGGATTACAATTCCATTAGGAAGGCTGTGAACAGTGGGTGTGGGGGCAACTGAAAGGGGCACAAGAGCTTACGGAGGGGGCATGGGCGCACAGGGAGAAGGAACTGAACCGGGGGAGCAAGGGAGGACAGGGGAAAAGGGAAAGCTAGGCAAATCACAAATGGGAGCTACAAGGGGAAGGGCAGGGCAGGCAACCAAACTAAAACCCAAAGTTTGGGGCAGGGCAGGTAGCAAACACAGAAGGGCTGGGGCGGGAGAGGCAAACTAACAGAAAGGGAAACTCCAAAGGGTCAAAGCAAGTGGCAGGCAGGGCAGATTGCAAGGGGGGGAAGCTAACATAGGGAGGCCAGGGGGACAGCAGAGAAGGAGCCCCACCAGCCAAACGCAGCTAGGGGGTGGGGTAGGCCCAAGGTGGGGGGCACATGTGTCCACGTGTGCCTGTAACTCAGTGTCTGCCGCTTATTGCTGCACACAGTCCCAGGTGGTGAAGGGGGGGAAGAACAGGCAGTCACGATGAGGGGCAAAGAGCAGATCCAGGTGGTAAGTGGGGTGGTGGAGGGGGCAACAGCAATGGTGGGGGTGGGGGGGGAGCAGATAGCCAAGGGGGAGGGCTCCGCACCTCTCCTCCATTCTTCCCACAACAGCAACAGGAGTTACCACCACCCCAGGAGCAGAGATGTTGAAGTCACTCAGTCCATGGACAAACCCCCTCCACAATGTCCCTCAGCAGGTGTCCTCCTCAAGGACAGCAGTGTCTCCAGCACAGCAGCATCTCCGGCACAGCAGCAAACAGCTGGCCAAGCAGGAGGGACCTCTAGGTGGTGGTGGGGCCCATGCTTCTCTCTCAAGAGGCCAGGGAGCAGGCTAGCAAGGCCCCACCCCACTCAGCAGCAGTAGTAGTCCAGGGAGGGAGACTCCAGCCAGCAGAAGCGGGAACAGCCCAAGGAAAGAGGGAGCTCCAGCCAGCAAAGGCAGCAACAGGCTAGGGCAACCAGAGAGGCGCTCCAATCAGCAGGGCAGCCCAAGCAGACTGATCTCTCCCTGTAGTGAGGCAACTGCCCCCTCTTGCAGAACAGGGAATAAAAGCAGCCATGGAGAGGGCTGTGGCTGGGAAAAAGAGTGAAAGCAGCTGAGGGAGTAGCTGACCACAGCGGTGGCCAGCTCAATTAGGGCCCAGCTGGCCCTGATAAGAGGGCTGTGGGCCAGAGGCTGGAGGCATCTTACTGCTGCCCTGGAGGAAGAAGGGCTAGCTGTCTGAGAGGAAGGTATCTGAACCAGTGCAGTGCTAGGGAAGGGCAAGGAAGCTCCAGCCTGGTAAACCCCCAGGCTGCAGGCCTTGATGAAGGCCTATGAAAAGGTACTGGGGCAGCCTGAGGATAGATAAAGGCAGCAGGTCCTAACCCCTTGCTAATGATGAGTGGCCATTGCAGTCTGCCCCAGTGAGCAGGGGCTAGATGATGACTGGCAGTAGCCACTGAGGCAAGGTGGGTTTAGAGGGTTGGGGGTTCCCCTGGGAGGGGAGACCCAGAGACAGCAGGGGTACTGTTGGGGCAGATCCCTGAGGTAAAGGGGTACTGGGGTCTGAGAGGGACATGGGGCCAGCGGTTGGTGAGACACTGGCCTGCAGAGGGTGCTCTGTATGCTGGAAAAGAGCTAATTCCCAGATGACCAGCAGGAGGCGCCGCACCTTTGAGTTGTAGCTTTGCTACAGTATCATTCTACAGTCTCATTCTGTCTGGGCTTACGGTACTCTGCAGTGTGCCCTTGTTGCCAAGAAGACTAACAGCATATTGGGCTGCATTAGTAAGAGAATTGCCAGCAGATTGAGGGAAGTGATTATTCCCCTCTATTTGGCACTGGTGAGGCCACATCTGGAGTATTGTGTCCAGTTTTGGGCCCCCCCCACTACAGAAGAGATGTGTCCAAATTGGAGAGAGTCCAGAGGAGGGCAATGAAAATGATCGGGGGCTGGGGCAAATGACTTATGAGGAGAGGCTGAGGAAACTGAACTTCTTTAGTCTGAAGAAAAGAAGAATGAGGGGGGATTTGATAGCAGCCTTCAACTACCTGAAGGGGGGTTCCAAAGAGGATGGAGCTCGGCTGTTCTCCTTGGTTGCAGATGACAGAACAAGGAGCAATGGTCTCAAGTTGCAGTGGGGGAGGTCTAGGTTGGATATTAGGAAACACTATTTCACTAGGAGGGTGGTGAAACACTGGAATGGGATACCTAGGGAGGTGATGGAATCTCAATCCTTAGAGGTTTTTAAGGCCCGGTTTGACAAAGCCCTGGCTGGGATGATTTAGTTGGTGTTGGCCCTGCTTTGAGCAGGGGGTTGGACTAGATGACCTCCTGAGGTCTCTTCCAACCCTGATTCTATGATTCAAACACCTTGATCAGCCATTCCAGTGTTTGGGGGTTTATTCTTGGCAACCCCAATGAGATAGTCAGAAGCTTTATCTTCATTTGCTCATCTTTATCCCGTGGTGAGCTGGAGCTGGTTCGCACCAGTTCACTGGAACTGGTTGTTAAATTTAGAAGCCCTTTTAGAACTGGTTGTTCCACGAGGGACAACCGGTTCCAAAGGGCTTCTAAATTTAACTGGCCAAAAGTGGTGCCTTAGGTGCTGACTCCATGGCTGCTCCAGCGCTGGAGCACCCAAGGTGAAAATTTGGTGGGTGCAGAGCACCCACCAGCAGCTCTGCACCCAGCCCCAGCTCACCTCTGCTCCGCCTCCTCCCCTGAACACACCACCCCGCTCTGCTTCTCCGCCCCCCGGCTTCCCGCGAATCAACTGTCTGTGTGGGAAGCCGGGGCGGGCTGAGAAGCAAGTGGCGGCTTCACACTCAGGCCCAGGGAAGAGGAGGCAGAGCGCAGGTGAGCTGGGGTGGGGGGGGCACAAGGAGGGCCGTCCATGCTGCAGCAGGTAACCCAGAGGGCGCACAGGGGAACTGTTCCCCGCCCCAGCTCACCTCTGCCTCCCTGGGCCTGAGCATGAAGTTGCTGCTTGCTTCTCAGCCCTCCCTGGCTTCCCGTGCGAACAGCTGATTCGCCGGGGGGGGTGGAGAAGCAGAGTGGGGTGGCATGTTCAGGGGAGGGAGCGGAGGGTGAGGTGAGGTGAGCTGGGGCTGGGTGTGGGGTGGGGAGCTGCCGGTGGGTGCTCTGCACCCACCAAATTTTCCCCGTGGGTGCTCCAGCCCCGGAGCACCCACAGAGTCAGCGCCTAAGGCATCACTTTTGATGTGATCAGTGGGGGGAGCAGCTGCTATGCTACCCCGCCCCTAGGAGCCAGAGGGACCTGCTGGATGCTTCCTGGGAGCTGCCCCAGGTAAGTACTGCCAGGACTCCCCACCTCGCCCCCTGGCAGGTCCCTCTGGCTCTTGGGGGCGGGGTGGGTACCCACTACAGTGGCCCACGAGACCCTCCTGCCTGGTTCTGGGGGCAGTCAGGGGATAGGGGTTGAGGGTGGATGGGGCAGGAGTCCAGGGGGCAGGGGTGGGCAACGACCCCCTCGTTCCCTCCTCACCGCACCGGTAGTTAAGATTTTGGCAGCTCATCACTGTCTTTATCCCTCGTAACCAGCTCTGGATTCAGATTCAATTCTTGCTTCTAAGCTTCTGAGAGGCTTTTTGTCTGCAAATCCATCATCCCTGGTGATGAGTCCTTCCCTGCTGCCTGTTTGCTCTGTTTCTAGTTGCTGCTTTGTTTGCCTGCTAATCACACTCGCTTCCTTGCTGTGGGTCTCACTAGACTAACCGCTGCCATCATGTTTCATGGAGCACATGCTGGGTAATAACATGAGAAGACTCCAGGCTTGGAAAACCGAACTAGCTCTTTATTAAGAGAACTATTTGCAGAGATGCTGCAACTGCAGCTAGAATTCTAGCTCTGTACACAGAGAATGTATTTCTGATGTCTCATCCCAACTCTTCCCTCCTGCAACCTGTGCTCCTCCCTCCACGTACCATGCAGGTTGCTACACATCCCACTGGTCACAGCACCAACTCCTGTGGCCCCTCCACAGCAGTGCTGTAGAAACAAGCAATTTTGCCTCTTCAGCTGGCTCAACAGATTCTGGAGAGTATCTGAGAATGACTAGTTACAAATAACTATGGGTGTGATCACAGCATGAAACTGGTGGAGAGAACCATTCCTATCTCTCTAGGTTCTTATACCACACCTGTCACTGTTGTATCTGAGCACTCCCATGTTTTAGGAACACCAATCTGTTCTCCTTCCCTCTGTGCCTGTTCCACGGGTCACCCTTTGCCCTCTCTATTTAGCTTTTCAGGGCAGAGACTGTCCCTTACTATGTATTTGTTCAGGGTCCACCACAATGGAGCCCTGATCTCAGCTGGGGCCTCTACACGCTACTCAAATACAAATAATCATTATGCCATGCTTTGCTGGTAAGGAATGTGATTGTTTGGGTTTTTTTTAATTAAATCATGGTCAGTAAAGAAAAAGCAAACTGGGACTTGTTACTACATCGATGGTTGTTTCTGACTAGGTCAGTTAAGTTCCTTCTTTACACTATAAACCCTTTATCTTGGTTTATTTGACTTGGGAGGCCTTTATTGTCAACTTATAAAGTCTTCACAAATGCTTCAAACAGTCCCAATGTAAATATGCAGTGAAGGAGGCAGGTTCCTTAGTTCTCACCCTTTCATGCCTGCTGTGAGTTTGGTTTCCTCTCTGCAAAGGAGGTCTGAAAACATATAGACCCAGTGGATTGGTACACTCAGGGCCAGCATGCAGCTGTGGGCAATGTCGGTATTGTCAGTAGCTGAAATCAGGACGGATAAAGCCAGCTCGGAGGAGGTTCCCTGTCAAGACCTCTCTTTTAGGGGATGAAATGAGTCTCCTTGCTTAGCTGTACGCGGAGAAGGCAGAGATGAGGCAAGGAGACAAAATAAACTGGAAGGGAACAGGCTAGATAAATGAGACTTCAAGAACACCCGGATGTTGAAAGTGACCGAGGAAAAGCGACATAGAGAGACAGCAGAAAGTGGAGTTAGTGGAGGGAAAGCAGGAAGGGGAAGGCAGAACCAAGGTGATCTAGGGGGAGGGCAGGGAACTGACAATCAGTAAGAAGTGCAGCTGTTGTGGCAATGAGTTAAGGGCACCCAGTGGCATTAGCAATATGGTGGTGTGGGGGGGAGGTAAGCTGCATCGGTCTGCTGATATGCTGTGGGTGGGAAGAAGAAGTCTGCTGTTGGTGAGTTGTTTGTTTGTTTGTTTTTTTTTACTCCTACTTTTCTGTGTTCTTAAATGTACATTGGGGTTGACTATATGGCCCAGCAGGGAGGGCACTGGCCTAGAAGACAAGCAACCTGTGTTTCTAGTCCCTGATCTGCTGAATCATGTCACACCTTTGTTTTCCTTGTTCATTTAGATCAGGGGCTCTCAACCTTTTTCTTTCTGAGGCTCCTCCAACACACTATAAAAACTCCACAGCCCACCAGGGCCACAACTACTGGTTTTCTGCATATAAAAGCCAGAGCCAGCATTAAGGGGTAGCAAGCAGGGCAATTGCCTGGGGCCCCATGCTACAGGGGCCCCCACAAAGCTAAGTTCGGCTTCAGCCTCAGGTGGTAGGGCTCAGGGCCCTGGACTTCCACCCCATGGGGTGAGGCTTCGGCTTTTTGCCCTGGGCCCCAGCAAGTCTAACGCTGATCCTGCTTGGCAGCCCCCCTGAAACCTGATTGCAGCCCCCCAGGGGGCCCAGGACCCCTGGTTGAGAACCACTGGTTTAGAGTGTAAGCACTTTGGTGTGGGGGACAGTATACATACAGCACCTAGCACAACAGGAGACTGATCTCATTTGCAGCTTGCTGTGCTGCTGTACTAGACAGGATGATAAGGGTCCCTAGAGTCTGGGTCTCTTTGCAACCAAAATCAAAATAAATAAAAATAGCGCTCAGTGGCTCACGACCAGAGCCAACTGGGTATGCACAATGTGGGGTTATTTCCTAGGCCTTTTTTGAAGCAGGTCAATAATTCCCAGACACTATTCTTCTTCTCCCCCCCCCCCCCCCCGGGTCCCTCCACCAACAATTTTCAGTACCAAACAAGTAATTCTATTCCTTATGTTAAAGGAGCAAATCTCCAGAACAGACCAGCAGGGTCAGCGAGTCAAGGATGACTGGGAGACTAACACCAACATTAAAGATAGCTGGGGCGAGATGCAGTACAGAGTCGCCTTGGAAACAGACTGACTTTCGTTCCCAAGCATCCCAAACTGATTCTGGCCTCTCCAGAGCAGCGGCGCAGAGAGGAAGCTTGGCCAAGGCACTGCATGGGGACTCTGGTATCAATTCCTGGCTTGACCACACACACCCTACCTACGTGACCACGTGCAAGCCACAGAGTGCCAGCTCTTCAGCGCCTGCCACCAGGGCCAGATTTTCAACAAGGTTCAGCTGCTATTTAGGCACCTGGACATGGCTGGGATTTTCAAAAAGGCATAGGTCGGGATTTTCAAAGGTCACCAGGTGTCTAAAGGTGCAGCCAGGCACCTAGTGGGATTTTCAAATGCGCCTAGAAGCTCTTTAAAACCTAGCCGTCCACTCCTAAAGTTCTGGGCTCCTCAGAAAAGCTAGTCCTGATTTCTGTGCTTAAATAGGAGCCAAGCCCTTTTGCAAATCTGGTCTTTAAGCCCTCCATGCCTCACTCCTCATCTGTAAATCAGGGATTGAAAATACCATGGCTCCTGTTCCCAGCCTTTTTCTGACCTGCTGCATGACCTCAGGCAAGGCTCTGCCCCCTTCTGCCACACCTTGCCTCTGTTTCCCCCTCCCACACTTTGTCTGTTTGCTCTGTGCAGACTGAGCACTTTGGCGTATCTCACTGCATGGGCCTGGAAATGCATACATCTCTACCCCAACAGGTTGAAACTTTCTTCCGCCTCTCAACCCTTAGCATCTCCTGTGGCTCTAAAGCTCCCCTCCCACCCCAGCACCCCCTTCCAGCTCCATCCGCTTCCGGGGGGGATAACATTTCTTGTTCTGGGTAGATCTGATGATGTCAAAAGTGCACTGGATTAAGAGCCAGCTTCTCCAATGCTGGGAGCTTTAGTCTCCACTCAGTCTGGGCCTCGGAAGTCGTGACACTCTTATAACAATCCTACCAGCAGTGGTCAGGGTTTAGTATAACGAAGAGGGTGAAATCAAGACACTAGGCTCTCGCTCTGGCCAGCCCCTCCCCTCAAGTAATACATTTTACCAAAGAGAATCTCTCTCCTTTTCTGCACTTTCTCCACCTTTTGGACTCTGCTCACTCCTTCTCTCTCCATTTCCCCCACCCTGCCTTTCTTTATTACATGCTTCCCCCTCACTCTCCTTTGCTTTCCTTTCTTTCCCTTACAAGCGCCTGTCTTTCGCACTCCCGTCCCCATGCTCTCTTGCTTCCTGCTGCCTTCCCCACAACGTGCTCTCGCTCCGCTCGCCCCCTTCCCAGGCTAGGAGCTACAAATGATTCGATTTTCAGCCCAATTAAGGCAGCCTGTCTCCTGGCTGGGACAGAGAAAAGGTTGGCTCTGGAAGGTGGGAAACGTGCTTTGACAGGTCCTGGCGTCTCCAGCGCCCTCCAATGGCACTGCCTGCTGGGTTCCTTTGTTGTTTGCTCCAGGAAAAGGGCCAGGGCCCAGTGGGGGTTGGGGAGGGTCTCTCTTGCCCCTCCTCTTCCCAAGCTGAGCAAAAAGAATAGCTAATTAAGAGGTCTAAATGCAGGCAAAACTAATTCCCTATTCAGACCACTGACGGGTGGAGGGGGAGGCAGGCGGACAGGGAGCTGGAGAGCATGACATCATAGCTTGCAGGAGCTAAAGCCAAGAACCTGGGGGATTAGGTTAACCCTCTCCTCACAGCCCTCTAGGGATGGGCAATGAAACCAAGGAGCCTTCACTAACTGCACCTCCATGCAGCCCTGCTGCCATGTGAGAGGCCCCAGGAGAGCGGCTCGCACACTCCCCTCTGGGCCCCTTGCCGGACAGCTGCCGAAGCACATTGGCACTGCTGGGCACACAGCATGTCTGTCTCAGGCGGGGCCGCGAGCTAAGGAGAAAGCAGTAATGGGCCAGTGAAAGGTGGCAGGTCTTGACCCCCACACCTGCCCTTAGTGCACAACCACAATCCCCTCTACCCCCCCCCAAGCTGCTACCTCTCCCACACACCCCTTACAGACCCAGCTTCTCATCCTCTGCCCCGCACTGTTATCCTGCTCCATCGTACCCCTCACCCCTGTAAGCAGGGTCTGCATGAACTCTTCTTTGACATCGAGTGATGAGCTGGGGAAGAGGACTTCAAGAACCAACCTTGTTTGCATGCACACACACACCCTGCCTAGGTGCGCACCCTGCTTTTCCCAAATGCTCACCTTTGGCTGGTGTTGGATCACAAGTCACTTTGTTATTGGGGGCAGGGGTAATAAAGGGTTATTATTAGGGCTGTCAAGTGATTAAAAAAATTAATTGCAGTTAATTGCACGATTAAAAAAATGAATCATGATTAATTGCACTGTTAATAATATTTAAAATATTTAATAAAGTTCAATTGGTAATCTACTGTTTAATAGTGTGATTAATCACAATTTTTTTTAATCGCAGTTAATTTTTTAGTTATTCGCATGAGTTAACTGCAATTCATCGATAGTTCTAGTTATTATCCTTGTTGTGTGAAACATGAGGGGCAGAACTGTACTTGGCATGCCCTGATTGAGGGACTCACCCTCAACTAAACAGCACTGCCTGGGCAGGGGATGGGGTGCCAAAATACAGTGGAGTTGAGCAGGTGTTTGTGCCTGGTGGCGTGAGTATGGCTTAATAGGCCTACACACTGTTTGATTCTTTGTCTCTTCACTGTGTAATGACAGAGTTGATTAAGACTTAATTGGGAGTCTTGTTCTGCAAATCAGTATAGGTGAAACCCAGGTTTAGGCATTAACCCTGCTATGGGAGAGTGTGTCTCTGATGAGAGAGTCTGCCCAGCCTGCACTAGCAGTGAGGCTCCCCCACTAACAGCTGAAATCACTGACAGCTGTGCTAAGTGGTGTGACCTCAAGACATCTCACAGGGTGCAGAGGGGCCAGAGGAATGAACAAGGCGCCTCCCCCACAAGTGGGAGCTGAACTCACTACAAAGCACTTCTGAACTCTGGTCTCTGTTGACCAATAACAACAACTGTGAGTGGGGTGCGGTGGAAAGAGAAAGGAGGGGCATATTAGAGGAACTTTTGGTTGTTGGGTTTAAGAACCTGAGGTGAAAGACATGGTTCAGTGTACGCTGGGGTGCAGGTTTTGGTCCTCATTTTATGCTTATGAATCCTCCTTGCTTCGGTTTCCTGAGTTAATGCCGGGTTACTTTCTTCGTTTTATTAAAGGTTTCTTTTCTACATTCAGACTTAGTGCTTGTGAGAAGGGAAGTATTGTCTCTTAGCCGTGCCCAGGGGATGGCGTGTAATTGTCCCATATTACTGGGTGGGGGCTCAAGCCGGTTCTGTGTTGCATTGTTGAAAAGGAACCCCTAGATATTGAAACCATCCCTTGTCACTGCCAGGTGAAGTCAGCACAAGGATTACACCCCCATTCCTGACCCCCATCCTTTTCCGCTATCCTGTCCACTACCATATCACCCCATCACACACCTGCCCCATTACTGACTTCACCCCCCTTCCTCTGCCCCCCTTGCCACTGTCCTGCCCCATCATACCCCTCACCCCCATTATTGACCCCACCCCCTCCACTACACCCCCATCCACCACTATCCTGCTCCATCATACCCCTCACTCGCATTACTGACCCCAACCCACTTCCTCTGCTCTCTCTTGCTACTATGCCACCCCCTGTATCTTAGCTTCCTCCACCAATCACAGACCCAGCACCCCTCTGTCCTGCTCCCCCATCTCATTCCCTCTCATGCTGGAATTGCTGCTATGTAGCAGTGCATCTCTAGGTGCCTGTGTCACTCACAGGTAAAAGGCCCTGTTCCCATATATGTATGCTGGTGCTGCTGTTATTGAGACAGGTATGTCCGGCTGCTTCCCCTGCCCTACCCACCCTGAGCCTGGCATGGATTGCATTACACTATTTATTCTAACACCAAACCTAAAGTACCAGCCTGAGTGTGGGTTTCCTGTTTAGGCCCTACACTATCTACACTGACTGAACATGGCAGGCTCCGGGAGGGTGGATGTCCGGTGGCTAGGGAGCTCATCAGGGACTTGACAGAGGGGGTTCAGCTCCCAGCTCTGCTACAGCCTTCTCAGGTAACCTTGGGTAAGTCTCCCTGGGCCTCAGCTCCCCCTCTGTAAAACAGGAGTGGCAATTTCCTACCTCACAGGGGTGTGGTGAATGAGTATGAAGTGCTTAGGTACCGAGGTAAACGCCTAGGTCAACAGACAGGTATGACCACTGTGTAATATTCACCCATTAGGTTCTGTGGTAAAGAATGGGCACAGGCTCCCACTCCAGGCTAAGCTTCCACAGCCTGTGCTAGGGCCATGCAGCACCTTGCACTCAATGGCTGTGAGTCTGGGCTTATGCTGGGATAACCTAGGTCAGGCTCAGGCTGTGCAGCTCTTAGACAAATTACTCTTAGGTAGAGTGGATCAAAGGGGTCTTTGCAAATAAATCATCTAATTGAGCCCTTATTTTGGTTTATGAATCATTTCCATGAGCCAGTTCCAATTTCTGCAGTTGTACTGGTTATGTCTAAGGATACAGTACAGATGAACAAATATTGGCTATCGGCTCTTTCACAGACTATTTGACTGACGACCACATGACTGACATTAAGAGGTGAGACTGTGTGTCAGGGGTTCCTAGCTCTTAGCCCTATGCTCTGTCCACACAATATGCTGGCCCTCTACTTCTGCAGCACCACTAAACTGAGGCTCCCAAAGCATCAGAGACTACATTATTGACTATTTGCGGTGTGTGTCATATGCTGGGTAAAAAACATGGGAAGACTCCATCATGCTTGCAAAGCTAAATTGGTTCTTTATTATTTTTAAAGGGACAGTCCCGTATTAAACTCTGATGCCAGTGTCCCGACTTTTTCTTAAAAATGGGCAAATTGTCCCGTATTTTCTGTCTTCCCCCTCCATCAGTATTGACAGGTCCTGCTGCTGGCCAGATCCCTGCTTGCCAGCTGTCTGCCCACCAGCGTTGAGTGGGGGGAGGGTCCAGTGGCTGACGATGGGGGTGGGTGTGCAAGGCTGATAATGGGGGCGGGGGGGTGGTGGTACAGAGATGAGCTCTGCAGCCAGGTCATCCCTTCCCCCTGCTCCTCCTCCTCTGTGGCTGGAAGCAGCTCCCATCCCTTCCCTCCCACACAGTGCTCAAAGGCTGCTGCTGACCACATTCTGATATGAACCCTGGCAGAAATCTGGGAGGGCTGTGTGTTGACACCCCCCCACACACACACACACACATGCTGCCTCAGGAAGACGTGGCACCAGGTACAAGGAGAGGCCCCCTGAGGGCCCAGCCAGGAATGAAGGGTGGAGAGCACCGGGCAGGGAGGGTCTGGTCAGTCTGTCACCCCTGCATGTCAGAGAGGTGTGTGAGAATGTGTATGTGTCACCCCTCCCCGTGTGAACCTTAAAGATAAGAAGGTAAATAAAAAAGAATCTGACTACGCAGTATTTCTTTTTAACAGGGGCTCAGTCACCTTGATGTTAATCTGAACATTTGTACTGCATAGTTCTGATTGATCCCCATTGAATTCACTTGAATATGAGCAATTTTACCAGGTGTCTCGTATTCAGCCTCGGGAAATATGGTCACCCCACCTAGTTACAGAGAAGCTGCAACTAGCATTCCACCCATGTGTACACAGATTGACTTCCTGGTGCCTCACTTAACTCATCCCTCCTGCAATCTCTGCTCCTCCCTCCAAGTTCCTTCCATGCAGGTTGCTACACATCCCATTGGGCACAGGCAAAACATTTTTCTGTCGTAAATGCTATGGAAATTTTACTGGGAAAGTTTCTCAGGTCCAGGATAGAATTTTTCCAAAACCTTGAAATCTGTCACAAAATGGAGTTCTTGTTTTCCAGCCAGCCCTACCTGTGAGTGGCTGGTAAAGGATCTTGCAGTTATTGTAGGTAGAAATGGCAATGACCCCTGATGATTCCATCTCTCTCTTACTGCCCCCCCCCCCGCCAATGTCAGCCAGTCAAGTCAGCCATCCTATGTGGGTTAATGGCTCTCCCAGCACTCCAGCTCTCTCCCTGTGCATTTTTCTTCTGAAACTGTTTTATTTAGTTTCAGCAACAAGGAACCCACCCAAAAGCTAGGCTAATGGGGGCAAGAAGAGATCAAACGAGCAACAGAAATACAGAGCACATGAGAGTGAGCACCATCAACAACCCTCAGTGCAGAGAAATCCTACTAAGAGCAGGGGAGACAGACCCCACTCTTCCTGGGAGAAGTGCATAAGAGAAAGAAACAATTGGCCCCACATTCTTCAATATCCACCAGCTTTTCAACCTTCCCCAATCAAACCATAGTATCAGGCAAACCTCCCTCCTTCCCTCCCTCTCTCCAATGTTCAGCCAGGGAGCATCCCACTGCAACCAGAAGGTCTGGTTTTCAGCAAGGAAAGCCTCCTTTGCTGCACAGTTATATCTACTTGGGTATCTGAGCTCACAATACAGTAAAAACATAGGGAGGGAACCCCACAGACAGCCAAGCTGTGATCCCTCACAAGACTATGCGGCCTGCTTGTGTGGTTGGGGTCAAGCCATTATTACCTTTAATAAGGATCGTTTGCCCTTACACAGCACTTTCATGCTGTACAAACATTAAGAGGTGGGACTGTGAGTCCGGGGTTCCTGACTCATAGCCCTGCGCTCTGACCACTACCACATGCTGCCCCTTTACTTCTGCAACACCATTCAACCAAGGATCTCAAAGAATTAATGAATGAAACGTCACATCATAGCTACGGCTCAGACTAAGGATCACTGTCCTCATTTTACAGCTGGGCAAAGCAAGGTATTGAGAGTGGAAGGGCTTTCCTCAGTGTGACCCAGCAAGTGTGGGGCAGAGCTGAGAGGTGAGCTTAGGAATCCCATTTCCCCCATCCCCGTGCAGGATGCGAGTAACACTCACTGAATTCACAGGGCAATTACTCCTGTCATGTGGCAGAAGAATCAGGCCTGATGAGTTCTGCCCCACTCCTCCCAAACCTCACTTCTAGGATACACGTATGATCATAAGAGCACAGGGCACAGAGAAGTACAATGAGAATGAAGAACAGAGAGAAAAGGACTGAGACAGCAGGAAAAGCTGCAGAAAAGACAAAGGATCTTCAAAGGTGTGTCAGCTCCTAAACCTCCATGGAAATCAGTTAGGAGCCTACATAGTTTTGAGGCTCGGAGCTGAAGAGACTGGACAGAAAATAGTCTCAGCTGAGCAAGGATGCTGATGCTTTGTATTTGTGTTGATTTCTTTTAACTCAGCTAGGGACCATCACTTGTCTATTACCCTTTTCCTCTTCCTGTGCCCACCCTCATTTTCCTTCTGTATTTGTTGTGGCTCTGGCTAGAGAGGAGAAGGAAAGGTTAGCAAAGAGCCCCGTTTTCATTCATCCCATTAATTACAGAATCATCAAGATGTCGGGCTGGATGGGACCTCAAGAGCTCTAGTCCAGGCCCTTGCGCTAAGGCAGGACCAAGTAAACAGACCATCCCTGACAGGTGTTTGTCCAACCTGGTCTTAAAAACCTCCAATGATGGGGATTCCACAACCGCCCTAGGAAGCCTATTCCAGCACTTAACTCCCCTTATGGCTAGAAAGTTTCTTCTCATAGCTAACCTACATTTGCCTTGCTGCAGATTAAACCCATTACTTCTTGTCCTACCTTCAGTAAACAGGAAGAGCAGTTGATCCCTGTCCTCTTTAGAACAGCCCTTAACATACCTGAAGACTTATCAGGTCCTCCCTCAGTCTAGGCTTGAGAAAAGAAAACCTGCCCAGTTCTTTTAACCTTTCCCTATAGGTCAGGGTTTCTAAACCTTCTGTCACTTCTGTTTCGCTCCTCTGGACTCTCCCCAATGTGTCCCCAGCTCTCCCAAAGTGTGGTGCCCAGAACTGGACACGGTGCCCAGAAAGAATACCCCATGGTGAGAGAAAGAGCCACACTCACTTTACTCTCTTTGCAGTGTGCCCTGGGATCTCCTCTGAGACAGGCAGACTAGTCCTCGGGCCTGCTATCCCACTTTGTTACTCCATTTACATGCTAGGGTAGCACCACTGATTCCAATGGAGTAATAACCCTGGGGCAATAAGGTGGGGAATCAGGATCCTTGATATCACATTTTCCCCTCCCTACCTCTGGGAAACAGGCTAAGTGTTTATACCTCCTACAGGCTGGGGGTTAATCTTGACTTCAAGAAGGACTAAGAGCTGACTGAGTCTTCATTAAAGAGCAACTGCTGCCCTTCACTAAAGCGGATTGGTGCCTGAAGGTTACCTATAAATCAGAGTGATGGGTGAATCCAATAGCAATTAGTGTAACAGGATGAATTGCAGCCCCGTTGGGAAGCGACGAATGGTGCCAAACAGGAATCAGAAAGCATGTGGCTGCCAGATAGTTGGGAATGTTCAGGCCAAAATGGGGCTAGGAGGAGACCTCCAAGTCTCTGGAGAGCTTTGCAGCCAATCAGCAGCTGGACTGAGACTCTCTATCATGTGACTGAGTTGATTTGCGGTCACTCACTCCTCCCCTGGTTGGGGTTTCTGGAAGCAGTTTACTGCTCTCAGTGTGGAAGGCAGAAAGTTCTCCCGGCTATCTCCCTGTTGTCAAATTTACACATCAAAAGAGGATGCTGGAGAGAAGCCCCACTCTGTAAAGTGGCATTAAAAATGACATTGTGGGCTTCCATAGCGACTGTCTCTCACCGATTCCAGGTTTGCTTACAATGAAACTGGAGCGTCACGCTGGGTTCTTTCTGCCTTGGCCGCCTGGCCAATGGAGATGCACAGGGCCAAGTGAGAGCCTTGCAGCTGGAAACTACTTCATATTTTTTTGCAGGTGCCCAAGAAGGGATAAACTCCAGCACTGATGTTTGATATCTTTAGTGTAGACAGAAAGAGACTGTTATATCCATTTGGGTCCAGGTGCCGCCCCCGACACCTCAGCTGCCTGCGTCACTCTGCCACCCCTCCAGTCACCCATAGCTATTCAAATATAATCTCAGCTCTCTCTACCTGCTTGCGATGCTAACGCTGCCCTTCCTCTCCTGTCCAGCACAGGTCACACTGCTACCGCAGTGTGCTCTGAATAATGGGATTGCTGAATAGATTCAGAAGCTTTTGAGGCTAGAATGGACCGCTGTAATAATCTAACGTGACCTCCTGCGTAGCACAGCCAGAGACCCTCGCCCTCATTCCTGTACCTTGCCCTTAACTTCGTGGTTCTCTAGACCAGCGGTTCTCAAACTTTAGCAAACCGAGGACCCTCATTTTTATTTTAAAAATTTCAGGGACCCCCAAGCCCCCTGCTCAGCCCCAGGCCCTGCCCCCACTCCACCCCTACCCCCAAGGCCCCACCCCCGCCCACCTCTTCCCATCCCCTGCTCCACCCTGCCCCTCCTCTTCCCCGCCTCTTTCCGCCCCCTCCCCCACTCCCTCCCAGCTGTTCCCTGGTTTGCAGGAGGCACTGGGAGGGAACGGGAGGAGCTGATCCGTGGGGCCAGCAGCCCTGGACATGATTCCACCCCCTCCCCTGAGTGCGCCCCATCCCCCACTCCTCCCCTTCCCTCCACAGACCCCAGCTTGAGAAACAATACGATCAGAATCCAAATATCAGTCCACTGGCCCATCCCCATGAATAAAGGGACTATATTTTCAATATAAAAAGCAGCACATGTTTGTGCCAATGGTTTTAAGGTAGTGCAACATTTGTACAAAGACAAAAGCCCTTTTCCTCCCGCCACAGCATGTGCTGATGGGACTGTTTCCACCTTCTGACTCCATCACAGCATGTACAAACCTCTGCCTAGTAAGCTAGGGTCCTGAATGAGTATGTCGTGATATACCAAACAAGTGTCACTAACATTGACTTGGAGCAAAAGAGCAGTTCTAAGACCATCGACGCTCCTTCAATTTCGTTCTTCACTCCGCAATGCGTTCGTCGCACTGAACGCTCGTTCCACTGGATTGTTTGTTCTAGGGACTTCTGACAAGAACAGGATGCTGTGAGATCCCTTTACCTACTAACAGTAACAATGGTTACATGTTGGCCATAGTTACAGTCTTCCTGAGATAAGCCCCATCCCAGACAGCACTGAGCACGTGGATCCCATATCACTACTATTATTACCTATATTACAAGTAGCGACTAATGGGCACTGTACACACACAGGAAGAGACAGTCTCAATAGACAAGAGAGAAAAAGGGTGGGAGGAGAAACAGAATGGAGGAGCCACATGTTCCACCCCAGTCAGTAGCAGAGCCAGGAACAGCATGCTAGTCCCCTGGATCTTAGTCTAGCGTCCTTGCCACTGAACCACTTTACCTCTCTGTGCTAGCCGGCTTGGCAAGTCAAGCTGTTTACACCTTGAGATAGAAAGATCTACCTGATCAGGTCCTGGCTGCCAGGCCACCTTTCCCCTTGCATGCTGTTGCAACAGCTGAGTTCAGCTTCTGGATGTGAACACAAAGGGAACTGAACACAATGTACTGTGTTCTGAGTGACAAGTCTTTCATTCTGCAATTCACCTCCTCAGTGCTCTGGCACCCAGACTGGATCCATCCGGTGGAGGAGGCTGCTGGGTGCTGTTAGAGAAAGAATTACAGGGAACATGCTGCTAGGGCTACTGTAGCAAGGGACTGCCTCAATATTCTGGTGTTAGATGGCCAGGAAGGCCCCAGTCTGACCCAGGGCAGCTGTAGATGTGGGAGCTTTATCCACCCTCTGGTGTTAGATGACAGGGAAGGCCCCCAATTCAGTCTCCTGCACAAAGGGAGATGTAGAAACACTGCAGCTGCGCAAAACATTTCACCAGATTCAAAAACTTTTGGGGGGGGGATAATGATGGAAAAACAGACTTTTTGCCCCAAGCACAAATTTTCATTTCATCTAAAATTTTCAATGTCAAAGTCTTTCACTGAAAAAATAAGTGTAACCAAAAACCTGTTTCTCCCCTCACCCCCTCGACCCATACCAGTCTTTCTATTGAAAAACTGGATAATTTCCACAACATCAACAACACAAAATCCAGAATTTTTCATAGACAATCCATATAATTTTCTGCCCAGCTTTAATCTGTCCTTGCTGTGAGCTGACAAGCAATAGTCCGATTTGAGTCTACATCATGATACCCTCATGTTATCTGACAGAAGAAGCCCTGACCTAACACACAAAGAAAAAGCTCATTGGGGCAGCATGTAGCACAATGGGGTCCTGGGTCAGGACTGGGGTTCCCAGGTACTACAATAATAAACAAGAATGATTATAATAACAATTTCAGAGTAGCAGCTGTGTTAGTCTGTATTCGCAAAAAGAAAAGGAGTACTTGTGGCACCTTAGAGACTAACAAATTTATTTGAGCATAAGCTTTCGTGAGCTACAGCTCACTTCATCGAATGCATTCAGTGCTTATGCTCAAATAAATTTGTTAGTCTCTAAGGTACCACAAGTACTCCTTTTCTTTTTATAATAACAATAAAGAACATCAAAGCCAATATAATTTCTTAAGAACATCGCCGTTCCTACCCTCCATGGGCCAGACTCGCACTGCCTTGTGGAATCATTTACACCATGCCAAGTGGGCCAGATTCTGCTCTCATTACACTGGTGTAGAATCCAGAGGTCAGCCCCAATGAGTGCCAAATGGGTATCAGCTGACTACCAGCTCAGAACTCCGGCATTTGACACCCACTTTGGCTAGTGTTGGTGATGACAAAAGGCACGAGGCACCGGGGAATCAAGACCTACAACTCCATTTCAAGCCAAACTCTGCCTTGACCCTGTGTGACAGGAGGGATGTGTCTGGTTGCGGCCCACAGCCCACTTCCCAGGTGCTTTCCTTCACAGTGAGCCAGGACGTCAGGCCCAGCCATGGCAAAGGGCTGCAGATGCTCATGCTTGGGTTTGGCAAAGAACCTAAGGGAGTTAGGCAGCCAACCTCCCATGGGATTTGAAAATCCCAGCCTGAGAGCACATGAACCTAGCACTGAGCTAGCGATGCACAGAAACAAGCCTCTGGCAGTTGGGGGGCGGGGGCGGATTTGGGCCCTTGAAACAAAAATAACCTGCTTCCTCCTTGGAGTCCGGGGATCCAAAGTTTGATCAGCCCCAGCCCCAATTAAAGAGCCCCATGGAAAAGGCCGTAGAGAAAGAGTGAAAGGAACGGTGTTTCCTGCCTGAGGAGATTAACTCTCCAAATTACATGTGAACAGAGAAGGAGGCGAGAGGGGGAAAAGGAAACCAGGCCTCCACCCCAAGAAAAGCTACTTCATTTAATAAAGGAGGAGTGGGGAGGGGGGAGACTAGTGAAAGAAAATGAGACTGGGGGGGTGGAATTAGCCTTGTCAAACAAGGGGCTTTGCTGTCCCCGAACTACTTCTTTATTGTTCCAATTTTTCATGCTTACTTAGTTCTGAATGCTGCACAAGACAACAGCTCATTATCAGGGGGCTGGGGTGGCGAGTCTAAGGTCCCAGCCTGCTCCCTGCAACTTCAAGGAGGTGGAAGGGGGGGGCTTTTCCCCTGGGGTGTTCTGTCTCTCCTAGCCCCCCTCCCACTGCAGACACTGGGACTGGGAGGAGCCGCGCATTGACAAGCCAGGGAAAAAGGGTTGCCACAACCTTTGGCACCAGTAGCAGAACAAAAGCAGCTGACCCTGAGGCACTAGCTAATGGGCTGGGGGAAGTTGCAGGGGGAATGCAGGGGAGAGGAGGATGCCATGAATTGCAGGCTTGATGTAGGGTTCGCCCATCCCCAGGATGCTACTGAGGCCGACCCCACATTGGCTCCAGGGAAAGGAGCACTGGGGTATTGTAAAGCATACACAAAGCAGAGAGCTGGGAGGGCTGCAATGCAGGGTCAGACACTAAAGGACGTTCCAACCGATGAGGAAGCCAAGAGACACCAATGCCCATGTGAATCCAGTCTCCACTAGGAAAATATACATATGGGCAGCCTTGAAGAGATCCAATGGGATAAGGCATGAGAGGGAATGTAAATGGGTAAATACAGATTTGGGGTCACCTGTCTATTAAAAAGTGGGATTAAAGCATCCATGGACTCTGGCAACTGCCTAGAAATCACAGTCTAGGACTTGTTGTGTATTTTCTCTCTGGCATTTCCAGATCCAATTGGCTCACTTTACTAGTCAAAACCACCCCAGAAAGAGGTCTCCTAGCATTTGGAGCTAGGGAATATTATGGTTGTTCTAAGAGATTCTGCCATCATAAAGCCTGTTGTGACATGCTCATAACTTCCAAAAAATGCTCCCTCTTGGGATCAGGTGTTGAAGATAGTGGGACACGTGTTCTACAGCTAAGACAGGAGCACACCAGTTACTGCAAACACTGAGGGACACGCATAGCCAGGAATTGAACCCAGCTCTCCTGAGCACTAGTTTAGGGGCTCAACCACAAGATCAGCATTCCTCTAAAGGGGCCTGAAGAAGAGAGGAGAAGCTAAAAAAAAAAGGCAGAGGAAGGAATGCTAACACAGGAGAGCAATGAGGGCAAGAGAGGAGATGAGTGTCACAGGGTTTTTTGCTTTCCTGTGACTTTTCGAGGGGCAACAAGAACATACTCATAGCATCTCAGGCGTTTGGGATGGCAGCCACTGGCAGAAATGAAAAGAATGTAAGTCAGGAGAATTCTTTAGCCAAGGACAGTGCCATGGGTACAAACAGCACAGTGAGCATGCTGCAGGAACACGCAAGGACCAGTTGCCCATTTTGTATCTATTTACTCTTAATTTGTTCACCATGCCTGACAACAGATCTCTAAGTATGTATAAGTATGTTAAGTCAAGTATGCACAGTAGTCAATGGTTCCTCTGTCAGAGCTTTTCATATGTACTCAAAGGTACCATTCTCACCAGTAAAATCTATCAAGTGCATCAGTGATTAAAGGTTAGGCAGATTCAAAGACTGCTCATGGGTTATTTTCACTTGCCCTGTCAGTTACAGTCCAAAACCATTTAGAGAATGGATCAAAATTTTTCAGTGAAAAAATGGCCACTTTTTCTAACAGAAATTTTCACAAAATTTGTTTGAATTTCTCAAAACATTCTGGGTTTGAGACAAAATATTTCAGGTGTCATTTACGGATTGCAGTTACCTTTTTCAGGATCTTGGGGGGGTTATTTTTCTATTGCCAATTCTGATTGGTTGGTTCAACCACATGGGCCCAGATCCTCAGAGCTAGCTGCCTCAATACCTTTGAAGGTATGGGCTGCGGTCATTTCATTTCCAAGCTGATATTGTTTGTAAACAACACAAAAACGGATTGAAAAAGAAGTGTGAGGAAGTGAAAAATTGGTCATTTTGAGACTCCGCAGAATCAAAACATCTTCCAAATTTTCATATCTTCCCCCAACCAGTTCTAGTTATCCGGTTATTGATCCAAACTCCATCTGGGGAAGTGCCAGTGAGATGGAGTCTGGAAATAGCAGAAGCTGGGATCAGTGTAGCTCAGGCCTTTCAAGACTTTCCTTTTACCATATATAGGTCAATAGTCATATATGGTTCCACGAGCAAAAGAAGAGCTAGTGTAGTTCAGCCCAGCCCTGAAGGCAGCTGCACATCTTCTTAGGAGCAAGGGCAGGGAAAGGGCTGATCCCGTTATTAAGTGGAAACCATGTCATGATTCAGATTCCAAGGCCAGAACAGACCATTGTGATAATCTAGTCTGACCTCTAGTCTATAATGCAGGCCATAGAACTCCTCCAAAATATTTCCTAGAGCAGATCTTTTAGAAAACCATCCAATCTTGATTTAAGAATGGTCAGTGATGGAGAATTCACCACGACCCTTGGTAAGTTGACTCAATGGTTAATTACTTTCACCATTAAAAATGTGCACCTTATTTCCAGTCTGAATTTGTCTAGCTTCAACTTCCAGCCATTGGGTCATGTTTTACCTTTCTCTGCTAGACTGAAATGGCCATTATCAAATATTTGTTCCCCATGTAGGTACTTATAGACTGTAATCAAGTCACCCCTTAACCGTCTCTTTGTTAAGCTAAATAGATTAAGCTCCTTAAGTGTCTCACTAGAAGATGTTTTCTAATCCTTTAATCATTCTTGTGGCTCTTCTTTGAACCCTCTCCAATTTATCAACATCCTTCTTGAATTATGGGCACCAGAACTAGACACAGGATTCCTGCAGAGGTCAAACCAGTGCCAGAGACAGAGGTAAAATAACCTCTCTACTCTGACTCAAGATTCCCATTTATGCATCCCAGGATCATATTAGTCCTTTTGGCCATGGCATCACACCGGGAGCTCATATTCAGCTGATTATCCACCACAACCCCCAAATCTTTTTCAGAGTCACTGCTTCCCAGACTACAGTCCCCCACCATGTAAATATGGCCGACATTCTCTCTTCCTACATGTACACATTCACATTTAGCCATATTAAAACAAACGTTGATTGCTTATTGCCAATTTTTTTTAAAAAAAATCCCTGCAGGTTCCCCTAGAAACAAACCCGTTTGAGGATTCCCCATTTACAATTACATTTTGAGACCTATCATTTAGCCATGTTTTAATCCATTTAATGGTGTGCCCCGTAAATTTTATATCTTTCTAGTTTTTTAAACAAAATTTCAAGCTGTACCAAGTCAAATGCCTTACAGATGTCTATTATATCAACACTATTACCTTTATCAACTAACCTTGTACTCCCATCAAAAAAAGACATCAAATTAGTTTGACAGGATCTATTTTCCATAAACCCATGTTTATTGGCATTAAATTATATTACTCTCCTTCAATTCTTTATTAATCGAGTCCCATACCAGCCACTCCATTGTCTTGCCTGGGATCAATGTCAGACTGACAGGCCTATAATTGTCCAGGTCATCCCATTTACCCTTTTTAAATATTGGCACAAAGTTACCTTTCTGCTAGTCTTCTGATGCTTCCCTGGTGTTCCAAGATTTTTTGAAAAATTAAAATTAACAGTCCAGTGGTCTCCTTGGCCAGCTCTTTTTAAACTCTTGTTTGCAAGTTATCTGGAGATGCTGATTTAAAACCATCTAACTTTGGTCGCTGCTTTTTGCCATCCTCCTGAGATACTAGCGGAATTGAAGATGTGTTATATGATATGACTACAACACTGTTTTTTCCCAAATACCAAACAGAAATATTTATTGAACACTTCTGCCTTTTCTGCATTATTATTGATAATTCTAACATTTTCATCTCATAATGGATCAATATCACTGTTAGAATTATTTTTGTTCCTAATACACTTAAAAACTCCTTCTTAATGTCGTTAACTCTGCTGGCCATAGATTTTGCCTTGTGTCCCTTTGCTTCCCTTATCAATTTTCTACAATACCTACCTTCGGATTTATATTCATTACTATCAACTTCCCCTTTCTTCCACTTGTTATATATATATTTTTAATGTATAGATGCCTTCACTTCCCTACTAAATCATGTTGTTTTTTTAACCAGTATGGCCTTCTTTTTTGTTTGTATCTTTTAAGGCGCCTAGTAAATTATCATTCACATTTTTCTGATTAAATTATTCATCCCAGATGATTTGGCTCATAATTTTTTTCAGCTTTGTGAAATTGTCCCTTTCAAAGCACCAAGTATATATATATATATATATATCTCACTGGTCTGGACTTTATTCTGTTTGCACATTATAAATGTGATGAAGTCATGATCCACCCTTCCAGGAGCACAGCCAGCATCCTTAGCACTACAATGAGTGTCACTCCATTCACCATGTCCAGACTGAGATCTGTTCTCATAACAGCTTGCTAAGGGGCATTGATATGAATATTAATAACACCTTAACTAATTATACAGAGCCTTTCCTCACAAAGTGCTATGCAAACTTAACAGATGGATCTATGACTTATACCCAGCCATTCCTTCACCCACCACTGAAACACAGCACCTGCTGACAGCACACAGCAACATTCACTACAACTTAGAGCAGGAATTGAAGGATATAATGCCTAAATTCAGCTGTAAGGGGAATGTCAGTAGGAAGGCTCGAATATGGCCAGGGCACTTCAGCTCTTCCAAGAGAGTCCTGAAACTTTTAATGACCACAAATGCTCAATTGTCCTGCTCATCACAGCAACAGTGCCTCTGGAACCGCCTAACACCCTGCAGGGACATTGACTCAATGCAAAACCAGAGTGCCATTTTCAAACCCAACAATGCCATTTGCTGCAGGACTTGAGTTTTCCTTAGAGGTCTGCCAGCCAACTGCCAACCCAGCAGAAGCCTGCTTAGCTTGTGAGACAAGACCACAGCACATGACAGCAGACAGAGTTGGGGAAATAGGTAATGCCACAAGGACAGCAATTCTACCCACAAAGCATTTCCCTTCACCTTCCTATAATATTTGTGCAATAGGTAAAGGATGCCCAACACCTGAATAGCACAGAGCCCCTTGACACTATGCTGGGGTACTGCAAGAGGAAGAACAGTGCTACAGCAAGGCAGCAACACCCAGCCCCAACACAATGCAATAATGTTGGAAGGTGAGTGAGGTCTGAGTTGTGGAGGACAGTAATTCGGGGCCCTAATAGTATCTATTGGTACAAGGGGTTTGTCTAATTATGCAAATTTTCACCCAAAAACAAGACAAAAAGCCCTGCTTCAAACAAATTTCTACAACCTGAAAAGGGCGGATAGCTGGAGACTCCATGAAGTCCGCTAACGACTTGGCTATGGCCAATCTATTTCATGTGGAAGGCACCCAGACACTAGGGTGGTGGGCAGCAGTAAGCCTTGCGCTAGATAGATAGACTGAGCAATGAAGATAGGCCTAAACCAAGATCCCAGATCCAGGGTTGGATCGGACTTTGGTGCTCAAAGCCATTTGTGTAATGGACCAAATCAGAACACTGAATTTCAATACCCCAAACGCTGATAAAGATCACTTTTCCTGTGGCTTTTGAGCTTCCAAGCTCAGACAGGTCCCAGGATGCTAGCTCTAGGAGTATGAAGTTCACATTCTCCAGAAGTTCAGAAGCCAGAGCTTGGTTTTGCATCCATCCCTACAAGACCAGCGCTACCTTTTCTTTCCCCTCTTTCTCTCCTCTCTGTTCCCCTCCCTCTGCTGTGCCTTCAAACAGTAAGGAACAAATTCCAGGGATTTGGTCTGGGGGCCCACAGAGCAGGGATGAGAGCTGCTCTCCATCTGACTGCGACGGAGCCACTCCCCTCGGTGGAAATTGAAAGCAGAAGCCATGGAGTGGTGACAAAAATCTGCATTACGTTATGGCAACTGTTGTTTTTTTTTTTTTTTGAAGATTTTATAATACATCGATTTGAAACCTTGCCAATCATCATCATCAAAGTGGTAGAAGTGCCTTAGAAAGAACAATGGTTCTGGAGGTGTGGGGGAGCTCGGAGGCTGCATATTGATGTCTAATCCTTTTTAATGCCAGTTCTAGAGACTGCATGGGATATTTTTTTTTCTGAAGTGTAGATACAATTTAGTATGGTAACAGGAGCCAGTAATACTAAAGCCCTAGATAGATACACTGGATTCCATTAGGCCTGGGCTGCAATTTTAACCCACCCTTTCTGAGCCCTTCACATTTTAACTCTTCGGAGGGCAGAATGCAGGGCAGGGAAGAGGAGTTTGAAGACTGGAACTAGGGGGCCCAAAAGCAAAGCTCAGGAGAGAAATGACAGAGGGGTCGGGGGGAGAGGAGCGAGAGACGATCCAAACGGGAACAGGGCTCCAGATTCCAGGCTCTGCTGGGAGATCAAATACAGAAAATGTCTTCATGGGATAGGGCAGCAATTCAATCTCTACCAATAGGCCCTGCTAGGATTCTGCTAATATTACAGGCCTTATCTATCACCCCTCACTGGGGCCTGATCCAACCCAACCTAATCCAATGAACAAATTCCCACTGCATTTTGGTTCAGGCCCAAAGCAGCTCTCTCTTTTTGTACACAGCCAACCAACCTCCCCCCACTTTCTCTGTTTTTCACCTCCACAAGAACTTGTCATCTGAGCCAAATGAACTGCAGGAAGCTTTGTCTGTTTCCTGAACATATGCTCATTGTAGTGCCTTCAATCCCCCCATGGGACACATGGAGGGGAAAATGGCAGCTCTAACTGGAGCCATCATTCCACCATGAAATGCCACCTCGTCAGAGGGAAGCTGCAGGTAAAATAGTTTGGAGATGATAAAATACTCCACAGGCTGCTGAGAAAGGGTAAGCATAGAAAGACTCTTCAAAGATGAGTGTCACGGAGCCGTGGATTCGATCTGCGCCCACCCTATCTCAGCTGCTAAAGCCCTCACAGCAAAGCACTAGCAGATGCAAACCGTTTGTTGCTAGTGACATGCAGTGTTCACTCAGCTTGGTTTCTGAGGACACGTTTATTATGCACCCATCTCTCCTGCATTTGAAGTTATTATTAGCAGCTACCACTGGTGCCATCAGCTGGAGTGAGGTTCAGGGAGCCCCACTGGCCCACGGAAACAGGGGGTAACTTGATGATCTGGAGACATCACCACACTGTACCACAACATGCTACCCCCACCAGTTCCCTGTCCCCACCTCATCCCAAAGAGTTCTCTTGCAAGAAAGGGCTGAGATGGAGTCATCTTCATCAGTGACCCTCAACTTCCAGATACTGTGCCCCTTTCAGGAGTCCGATTTGTCTTGCATACCCCCACGTTTCACCTCACTTAAAAACCACTTGTTTACACAGTCAGACATAAAAATACTCAAGTGTCCTCACAGCACACTATTACTGAAAAATTGCTTACTTTCTCATTTTTACCATACAATTATAAATTAAATCAATTGGAATATAAATATTGTACTTACATTTCAGTGTATAGTTTATAAAGCAGTATAAACAAGTCATTGGCTGTATGAAATTTTAGTTTGTACTGACTTCGTTAGTGCTTTTTATGTAGCCTGTTGTAAAACTAGGCAACTGTCTAGATGAGTTGATGTACCCGCTGGAAGACCTCTACGTATCTCCAGGGGTACACATACCCCTGGTTCAGAACCACTGATCTACATTAGTGTTTGTCAATCTTTTTGCTACCAGGGACCGGCTTGCTGCCTTCCTAAACTGTGTCAGGGAGATCTCAGGGACCATTGCCAGTCCATGGGCCAGTCATTGAGAACCACTGATCTACACCCTCCAATTGATAGCAACAGAAGAGGTTCCTTCAGCACTTTTCAGGGAAGGGGCTCTAGTCCTGATCTTTCCTCATTCCCAAGCAAACAGGACCATATCCCATTCGTGAGACTATTCAAGAAGTTCTTCTGCAGAAATTCAAGCTAGTGACACTAGGCCCTAGACTTCCCTCTGTAAATGCATAAGATTACTGTATGTCCTCCAGGACACAATCTCCAACTCCACCAGAGATGCCTATGGTTTTAGACAGGTGCAGATCATCACCCGCATAAAGCTCTCCATTTTTGCCTCTCCATGGCACCAGCTGGGTAGCCACAGTGACAGATCATGTAAGAGGGCCAGAGACCCACATTTACCCTGTTTTTGATGATTGGCTGAGAAGAGCTCACTCCCCTGAGGGGATAAACTTGTCCTTTTGTATCCCCTGCTCTTTGTTCCCACCACTAAGGTTAAGGATCAACAAAGAAACATCACTATTTGCACCAACCGAAGTGACAACTTTCAGTTCAGTTTGGAGCCTCTCCACACCGTTCCATCAAGGGGCTCCAGACCTGGTCTGCAGAGCTAGCCCTTTCCTGAGGTCAGGGGAATTCAGCCTCTAGGTGTGTTTAGCTCGCGTTTCATCCCACGCTGCCATACCAATGCACCCCACTCCTATGGTCTCCTACCTAAGCTGAGAGGAGAATTCAGCCTCTGTGCTCATTCAGTCCCGGGCTTCCTCACTCTGTTTCAGCAATGATCTTCTGCAGGGCTGAGATGTGCTTTAGGCCACAGGATTGCCCAGCCTCCTTCCCGCTCAGTAAAGCAGGCATTTCCCCTTTTGACGGATGTGCAGCATCCACACTGCTTCCTTCCTGCAACTAGCTGAGCCCAGCGCTCTAAACTCAGAGTCAAACTCCTCTATCAGCTGCACACAGTATAAACCAGAGCAACTCAGCTGACTTCAGTATAGTTATATATTTATTTACAACACTGCAGCCGAGAGCAGAATTTGGCCCATCGACTCCCTGGTGTGCTACAACCAGAGCCCAAGAAATTCAAACAGCAGCAGCTGCAACACACCAGGACTACAGTTCTGAGCCAGTCACCATTCACTGGCATTCAGCAAACTGCTGATGTGACAATTTCTCATGCCCCATCTCGCCCCAGGTTAGGTACATAAAGTCTGGGCCTTAAACCCCAATTTGGGGCTCACTTACATCAGTGTAAAACAGGAGTAACTCAATTGAAATAAGTAACTTTACACTAGTGTGAAAGAAATGTGAGATCAGAACTGGGCTCTTTATTTGAGTATGAGCATGAGCATGTTTCGGGTGACCAGATGTCCCGATTTTATAGGGACAGTCTCGATATTTGGGGCGTTTTCTTATACCAGCACCTATAACCCTCCACTCCCTGTCCCAATTTTTCACACTTGCTGTCTGGTCACCCTAATTGTGTTATGTACTGTTCAGACTCCAAGCCCTCCTCACTGCCTTGGCGCGTGCCATCACCTCACAGAAGTGGGGTTCAGTCGCTGGGCTCTCTTTTCTTTGCTGTAGAGTGATAGCCCCCACATGGGCAATGGCTCATTCCCCCATACCATGGAGAAGCACAATGAGAATGTCCCACCATGGGAGCTGTAAATCCATTGATTAAATCTCCACACCTTGCTAAGAGTTGCTGCTGAAACCAGTACAGCACTCCCCAGCTGAGAAGATTCCATCCCAGTTAACAATGGGCTGATAATTGAGTTCTACCCTTTCCAAAGGAGACCTCTCCCCACCATCCAATCCCACAAGCAAATAATGTAAATTGACTTTGCCTTGGTCAGTGGGTGAGCTCCTAGCCACCAAGGCTCTATCCTGAGAGGCCTTGATTCTCCAGATGGGAATAGACCCTACTGTATTTCTGAGCCCCACTCCCTGGGCAGAAGGTGTCAAATGCCTCAGTGAGATGTCAGCTCAACTGGGACCCCAGCTGTCCCCTTTGCAAATCGGCCCTGACCTGTATGTATGTGTGAAGTGATTTGACTAATCCCTCAAGGTGGTCCAGGAAGGCAGCAGAGGAGTGGAGTGGGGAGATAGCACAGGACTACTGGAGTCACAAAGCAACATCACCCTCTCAGCTGTGCTCATCATGACCCAACTTGCTAGTGCAAAGCAGAGCTGGGATGGGAGGAGAAAGCGAGACAGCCTCCGAGGAATGAGTCAAATGCTCTAGACCGCCTCCATTCCCAGCCCTGGCCTTTTTCCCCTGCATTGATCACAGATGTCAGGGAAGAGCTATCATGGCCCCCCCAGGAATAGCAAAGCAGGGAAAGGGAACTCACCAGAGTCTGCAAACTGGCATGTTTTATTTATCTACCAGCAAGCAATCAGTCCTTGCCAGAGATGAATCTGGGATGGTTCAAATCTGGACATGACCCTTCTCATGTTAAGCAGGGCCACATCCAGGTGTTTGGGGTGGGCTCATCAGACACCTGGATGTGGCCCTGTACAACAGAACCTGCCAAACCCACCTTCTCAGGTAAACTATAAGAGCCTCAGTGCCCGCGCTCATCCCTAGCATTCCCCAGTGGTGCTAGCACTCGGCTGCACCCGCATCCACCACAGATCTGGGTGGGTGAGGGGAATCTGGTCCCTGATTATAGTCCTAGGCTTCCCCATCAATGGACCCCAACCCTGACCTACAGGGGTCACCATCCCCTGGTGTGAAAGGAGAATTCTGTTTCCAAGGACTTCCCAACACTATCCAACCAACAGATGGCCAACTCCTGCCTGGGGGATTCTTCTAAAGGGACAGGGGGAAATTTATTCTCCATGATCTCTCATCTATGGACTTTCCATGAGTAAGGAGAACAGATGGCTGGACACAGCCAGAGCTAGAGAGAGGGGGTATGACGAACAAGAGCAGGAGTGCCAGGATTAGGCCATGAGCTACAGGTGATACAGGATGACAGAAATGTAACATTAGCGAGAACAATGAAATTAATCTCACACCTGGGACAGATGGACAATGACAGGGCATATTCACTGGATGGATGGAAAGCGCTGGGCCTAGTCCTTGGTGGCTTCGTAGGGGTAAGCTAGACAGCTGCTCCATAATTCCTAAGAGAACTGAAATGTACCCATGCAGGGTACATCAGCCACGCACTGGGCATGGGCCTCGATCCCATTGTGACAAAACAGGTGACAGATAGAGGGCAGAGGGGTCGTGTTTGTTCTGGGTCCACCTTTGTCAGCATCGAGGGGAAGGTATGTGGGTGTGGCAGGGAGCTCCTCCTCCTTTCTCATGCCTAGCCTCCCTCGGACAGGACATCACCCTAGGAGCACTGCCGCAGCCGACCTTCGGCCTCAGCGGGAGCGCCCTGTGGATGCATGGCCAGCAGGCTGTTCTACCCTCAGGCACAGCTCCTCGAAGACAGTCAGGGTGCATGGCTGTATGCGAGGGGAGCATTCAGCCCCACCGGGCTACAGGGCACTCAGAACTCACAACCCTCACTGAGCCACACACCTGCAGCCTGGAGGAACCGCAAGACACTGCATGGCGTGCTGCAAGAGAGACAGCTGCCCGGCACACCTGCCAAACGTGTGCCCCAGCTTGCAGAGGCCTGTGCTATTCTGTGGCCTTCCTGACGCCGAGGGAGCAGCCGCCTCTCTGGGGCTTCATCAGACCAGGGATCCTGCCTGCAACGTCACTCACAGCTCAGACTCAGCCCCCAGAGGCTAATAAAGACCAATAAGAAAATATTATCAGCACATTTGGTTATTGGCTCCCTGGGGAAAGGGGCCTGACCCTGAAGCCCCATCCTGAAGGTGGGAGGGATAGCTCAGTGGTTTGAGCATTGGCCTGCTAAACCCAGGGTTGTGAGTGCAATCCTTGAGGGGGCCATTTAGGGATCTGGGGCAAAAACAATTGGGGATTGGTCCTGCTTTGAGCAGGGGGGTGGACTAGATGACCTCCTGAGGTCCCTTCCAGCCCTGATTTTCTATGATCCATTCAATAGGTTTACTTGCCTGAGTAATCCTTACGCACATGAGGAAGGCTTTGCAAGATCAGGACTTAGATTTGCACAGGTGTGGATCCCCCTGGCCAAGGCGTGCAGGTGAAGTACCACCCATGTCTGCTCCAGCCAGAAGCAACACCGCTGGGCAAGTCCAGTAGTGTCCTCCTAGAGCCGCACCCTAGCTGAGAGCAGTGGTACTACGGGAGCAGGAGAGGAAGGAGAATCATAATTTCTTGCTTGTCCTTGTCCTTGCCTCGCCTGGTGGAAGAATAAGTCACAACGTCTGTTTCCTCCCTGAGCCACTGCTGGAGCAGCTCCTTTGCTCTGCTCCCTTTGCGCTGGGTGGAGAATGGAGAGGGCCTGTAAAACCCTAGCTAGGGAGCTCTCCTGGCCTGGCAGAATCCCCAGAAGGTGCAGGGGCAGAGTAACCAACCCCTACATCTTGCACCCCACAGCCCTAGCAAAGAGGGCGTGTTAGGAGGGGTGCACAGGGGCTGTGGCTGGGAGTGCACAGCGCTCCAGCAATCCCTAGATGGATGATGTTCTCTTTGGAGACCACAGCCAGCTGCTGCAGGTTCAAGACCCCAGCCTCCGATCCCACGGGATGTAGCAGAGCAATTGGGATCACTGTCATTAAATGGACAGGTCTAGCTCCCAGCATGCAAAGCCAGTCTCCCACAGGATGGTAGTCAGCGAGGAGATACTGATTCCAATGTTTAAACCCAAACACTGTCCGGGAGGTAATACCCTGTAGCAATCCTGGGCTGCTCTGCACACCTCTGGGAGGGGGGTGAAGAGCAGGGCTGGGGTCGGCCTCATGGCTGGAGGAAGAACAAGACGTGAAGGGCTGTGACAATGCAGCAAGGGCACCATGCATGCTCTGCTTCTATGACAGATGGAGCCTGACTCATGGCCTCTATTCAGCTTCAAGAGGGGCAGCGTTTGATCTCGGCAGGGAGCCTGCAGCTAACTGCTGCTCAAATGCCAACCAGCACCTCCTCCCGACCTCAAAGGCTAGAGCTGCCTTGGACCCTGCATCCCCTCCTCAGGCAGGTCCCATGGGCCTAGCTTTTCCACAGGAGATTAGGGCAGGTTTAGAACTCAAACCCCAATCCCCATGTAAGCTAGGCCAGGGCTCTGTGAGATCAGCCCTGCCCATGACTCACAGGGACATGGCAGACTGCTGAGTTTGCAAAGAGCTGGTGACTCCAGAGAGCTTCTGGGATTCCCTCCAGCTGCCATGGGCACTGGTTCCTTCCCATCGCTGCTGGAGGGCACAGAAGGGGCCATGTCCCATACCAGCCCCTGGAAAACTGGATATTGGTTCCCCCAAAGAAGTCTCAGCTTTGCCCTAGAAGGGCAGGGTCTGATGCTTGGGTGTGTCCTGCCCCAGGCAGGAATGTCCCTTTCATAACGATAAAGCAATCCTTAGAGCTTGCCCTTTCCTAGCACCTTCCGAGGATCTCAAAGCACTGCAGAAGCCTCCATACTTTAAAACTCACGACAGCCCATTTGCTGGGTCAGTATTATTATCCCTACTTTGAAGACCAGGAAACTGAGGCATACAGAGATTAAGGCCCAAATTTTCAGTGGCTAAGGCCCTCGGCTATGTGCGACTTTGCACACCTACCTTTGTGTGGGCAGTTACAATGACTGTGCATGCAAATGGGGATTTAGACATCCAAATGCTGCTCTGCATGTGCAGGGATGGCAGCAAGTGTAAAAGCTGATGCCTCAGGCTGGCCTGCCCTCAGAACCATGCTCAGGGTCACCAGGGCATCTGCACCAGGGCCGGGAACAAACCCTATGTCTCCTGCCTCCCTGGCCTGCACCTTAACCATTAGCCCACATTCCTCCCACATGTATGACACATTCCCTATCACAAAACACACCCCCTCCTCCTCCATGCAGCAGGAACAAGGGGCGCTCTCCACATTGGATGTACTAAGGGGGCAGGGCCTCAGCTGGTGGACATAGCTGATTTAGGGGATTTGGCCTCTGATTTGGAGGGAGAAGAGTTAGGGTCAGGCTGGGAGTTGCCTTCCTATCTGTCCTTGCTGCTGGGGAGGATCCAGCAGCTCCTCTCCCATCCTACTACCCGAGTGGAAGATTGTGAGGCCACAGAGGTGCCCATGGAGTCATGCCCAAGGCTGCCCCAGGTTGAACAAAGGCTAAATGGGCCCCAGATCCAAACTTCTGGGTCCCTGGAAAAACCAGGAGGCTCCTCCAAACTGCTTGACCGTCCTCTCCCTTCCCTTTCCACCACAGTCTCCTATAGTCTGGCTCTGCAGTCCTCAGGGCAGACACAGTGTGTGAGAGCCATATCAGGCCCCGTCTTCACATTGGATCACTCCAAGGGTCCCAGAGCCCAGCATCCAAAGACCCTGCCTCCCCCCCGCACACACACCTCTGCTGCTTGCGCCCATCCCCAGTACAAATGCCTGCTCCCAGCCAGGAGCTCTTTGATTTTCCCCTCTGTTGGGGTGTTTGGGGAAGACCAAACAAAAAAAAAGGGAGCAGGATTCCCTTTAATGAAAAGCAACAGATGGGTGTAGTTGGCGAGTGCTCCCTCCCCCCCCAGGGGTGGGGGTGCAGGAGACCTTTTAACGATGTCTGCGCGTCTGTCTCTCACTCGGGTCCCTTCTGCTGTGCGCTGGTGCTGTCTCCCCAGGCTGGTGCCTTGGAACGCATCCTCTCACCAGCCGGGCAGGTCAGTGAGATGAAAGCATGCTTGCGAATCCCAGCCCTTAGTTCCTAGGAGACGGACGTAGCCCCACACCAGCACAGGACAATGGCGGGGCCTGGGCCCTCCGAGTTGTCTCGGGATGATGTCACATCTATCAGAGCAATCATACGAAGGGGTGGGGAACAAACACGCACACACACAATGGAGCCAGCTTTGATGTCCCGCCAAGGAGCGTGCCTGCTGCCTCCGGCCTCTGCATACCTCCCACCTCTTGGGCAGAGAATGTGTGTGAACCGGGCCCGGGTGGACACAGACACCTGCGGTGACCAGCAAGGCAGGTTCCATCCCATGTATTTTGACTCAACCCCCCCCCGCCCCCCCAGCTCAGGCTGTGCAGGTGGGGAAAAGCTCCTTTGCCTACACCACTATCCTGCTACGAGGCCCATTCACATTTACACCATGGCTCCTTCACACCACTTATACAATATACAGGGGCCATACTGTGGGTGCAAAAGTAACATGCTCTTTGCACAGCCAGAGTAGTGTAAAGGGGCCCTAGTGTAAAAGAGAATCAGGCCTATTACATTCATTGGAGTCACTGCTAATCTACACCACTGGACTGTACCCAAGCGTTAAAAAAAACAACCCAGCATGAGTCACACCCCCAAAAATCATCAGCCTGACTCAAAAATCATGAGAGTTAACAAATACACACATACATTTAGGGCTCTTGGTGTGATTTCTGTGCTTTTAGGTCACACTGGCATCATATTTTCAAGCTTTACTCAACAACCAGGACGGCTAAATGGTTGACTCTTTTTTTTAAATGAAAGTTCAGCTTCTCGCTGATCATCAGAAGCAGCAGAATACGGACCCTGGACTTCAGAAAAGCAGACTTTGACTCCCTCAGGGAACTGATGGGCAGGATCCCCTGGGAGAATCACATGAGGGGGAAAGGAGTCCAGGAGAGCTGGCTGTATTTTAAAGAATCCTTATTGAGGTTACAGGGACAAACCATCCCGATGTGTAGAAAGAATAGTAAATACGGCAGGTGACTAGCTTGGCTTAACAGTGAAATCCTTGCTGATCTTAAACACAAAAAAGAAGCTTACAAGAAGTGGAAGCTTGGACAAATGACCAGGGAGGAGTATACAAATATTGCTCGGGCATGCAGGAGTAAAATCAGGAAGGCCAAATCACACCTGGAGTTGCAGTTAGCAAGAGATGTTAAGAGTAACAAGAAGGGTTTCTTCAGGGATGTTAGCAACAAGAAGAAAGTCAAGGAAAGTGTGGGCCCCTTATTGAATGAGGGAGGCAACCTAGTGACAGAGGAGGTGGAAAAAGCTAATGTACTCAATGCTTTTTTTACCTCTGTCTTCATGAACAAGGTCAGCTCCCAGACTGCTGCACTGGGCAGCACAACATGGGGAGGAGGTGACCGGCCCTCTGTGGAGAAAGAAGTGGTTCGGGACTATTTAGAAAAGCTGGACGAGCACAAGCCCATGGGGCCAGATGCGCTGCATCCAAGAGTGCTAAAGGAGTTGGCGGATGTGATTGCAGAGCCATTGGCCATTATCTTTGAAAACTCATGGCGATCGGGGGAAGTCCCGGATGACTGGAAAAAGGCTAATGTAGTGCCCATCTTTAAAAAAGGGAAGAAGGAGGATCCTGGGAACCACAGGCCAGTCAGCCTCACCTCAGTCCCTGGAAAAATCATGGAGCAGGTCCTCAAGGAATCAATCCTGAAGCACTTAGAGGAGAGGAAAGTGATCAGGAACAGTCAGCATGGATTCACCAAGGGCAAGTCATGCCTGACTAATCTAATTGCCTTCTATGATGAGATAATTGGTTCTGTGGATGAAGGGAAAGCGGTGGACGTGTTGTTCCTTGACTTTAGCAAAGCTTTTGACACGGTCTCCCACAGTATTCTTGTCAGCAACTTAAAGAAGTATGGGCTGGATGAATGGACTATAAGGTGGATAGAAAGTTGGCTAGATTGTCGGGCTCAACGGGTGGCGATCAATGGCTCCATGTCTAGCTGGCAGCCGGTATCAAGTGGAATGCCCCAAGGGTTGGTCCTGGGGCCGGTTTTGTTCAATATCTTCATTAATGATCTGGAGGATGGTGTGGATTGCACCCCCAGCAAGTTTGCAGATGACACTAAACTGGGAGGAGAGGTAGATACGCTGGAGGGAAGGGATAGGATACAGAGGGACCTAGACAAATTAGAGGATTGGGCCAAAAGAAATCTGATGAGGTTCAACAAGGACAAGTACAGAGTCCTGCACTTAGAATGGAAGAATCCCTTGCACCGCTACAGACTAGGGACCGAATGGCTCGGCAGCACTTCTGCAGAAAAGGACCTAGGGGTTACAGTGGACAAGAAGCTGGATATGAGTCAACAGTGTGCCCTTGTTGCCAAGAAGGCCAATGGCATTTTGGGATGTATAAGTAGGGGCATTGCCAGCAGATCAAGTGATGTGATCGTTCCCCTCTATTCGACATTGGTGAGACCTCATCTGGAGTACTGTGTCCAGTTTTGGGCCCCACACTACAAGAAGGATGTGGAAAAATTGGAAAACGTCCAGTGGAGGGCAACAAAAATGATTAGGGGACTGGAACACATGAGTTATGAGGAGAGGCTGAGGGAACTGGGATTGTTTAGTCTACGGAAGAGAAAAATGAGGGGGGATTTGATAGCTGCTTTCAACTACCTGAAAGGGGGTTCCAAAGAGGATGGATCTAGACTGTTCTCAGTGGTAGCAGAAGACAGAACAAGGAGTAATGGTCTCAAGTTGCAGTGGGGGAGGTTTAGGTTGGATATTAGGAAAAACTTTTTCACTAGGAGGGTGGTGAAACACTGGAATGCGTTACCTAGGGAGGTGGTAGAATCTCCTTCCTTAGAAGTTTTTAAGGTCAGGCTCGACAAAGCCCTGGCTGGGATGATTTAGTTGGGGATTGGTCCTGCTTTGAGCAGGGGGCTGGACTAGATGACCTCCTGAGGTCCCGTCCAACCCTGAGATTCTATGATTCTATGATCACATGACTCCAAGTGCTGGGGCTTGAAAAAAAGACACCAAATATGGCAAGAGCTGGAGTCTTCCCTTATCACACCCCTGCATTATGGGGTGGGACGAATGAAGGGGAAGGCTTCCAAACCCAGCACTGCTTGCACCCAGCGCCACACAGCCTGCGTTCGCTCTAGGAGCGGAGCACATCTTTAGCCAAAGGGTGGTTTTAGTTCTTTTCCTGGTTGTATAAATTCACTGGATAGGCCATATTCTTTCTAAATGCCTGGGGTAAATGGATGCAAATTCCACAGCAGACTCTGGGCTGAATTTGGTAGTGATGTAAACAAATAGGGTGAGCCCCGAGTATGTGTAGAAACTGGTCAGAAAAGGGGCATACGGTATGTGGCACTTTGCAGGCGTTTGGGAGTCAGCGTGCAGGCAGCTGTGTGCGTAGCAGGAACAGCAGCAAATAGGCTGTAACAATGCGTGCCCACAGACACACTAACTTCCACTGCAGCGCGGAGCCCAGTCCAGCCACGTGCGCAGTACTAGGAGCCCTTCCTACTGACGTCATCATGAGTCACACCTGCTTCTGCCAGGAGCTGCCCTGAATCCTGCTGGAGTCCTAGACTGGTGTGAATTACACTCATTGTACATACCCGCTGAATACCACGGCAGGGCCAGTCACACCCAGCGTGTGGCCTACAGCACAGCTGAAGGCTGCCAGCTGTGGCTAGGGCTATGTCTACACTGCACGCCTTACAGTGGCCCAGCTGTGCCGCTACAGCCAGTGCCCCTGTACCATACGCAGTGTAGCCGCTCTCCCACCGGCAAAATAAAACCACCTCCAATGAGGGGCAGTAGCTTTGTCGGCAGGATAGCCACCTTCCCTATGTCCTTCAGCAGTTCTAATCAAGCTGGATCTGAACTTGGCGTTCCCCTCTGTTCGGTGCAGGCACCCCCTAAGCTCACAGCTCTGGGGATAGCATGCATTTACTGCTGCTGCAGAGCCAGAGCAGGGAGCCTAAGAGCTGGAAACACTAATAGGTAGGCCCTACATAAACTGCAGCTACAATATTTGTTTATATTTTTTTTAAATGCACCCCCTTTTAAAGTGGTTGTTTCGGATTTTTCGATACAAAGCAGTGAAATTGTGAGGGGACACATGTTTCTGACTTCTTGCACGTTAGCTCACGGCTGGGGCCTGACTCACCTGAGAATGACTGTAGGCCAGTGGTCACAAACTTTTCCTCTCCTGCTTCCCCTTACAACTATTAGAATGTGTTCCCCCACCCGGGCCAGGAGTGGAGTTGCAGCTGGGCCGGGGGCTGTGGCCAGGGGCAGGAGCTGGGGACCAGGTGTCGGGGCTGGGATCTGAGAGCAGGGGTCGGGAGCCAGGGCTGCAGCTGTGGCCAGGGGCTGGGCCAGAGCAGGAGTGGGGGGAAGGAAGGGCCTGGTTGGTGCTCTGTCCCCATCCTCTAATGGGGGCTGGCCCGGGAACCGGTGTGCCCCCCAGATGTTCCTCTGTGGCCCCCCCAGTTTGGGGACCACAGCTTTAGGCTGAACCCTGTCACTGTGCCCAAAGCCTGAGTAAATAAGTGTCATGCAGCGCAGAACCCAGGGGCTAGGCACTCTCTCCCCACTCAGTTTCCACTTGGTGTGGGGTGCGGGAGCTGCAGACACACTAGCCATGCCCTTGCCGCAGGCTTATTGGTCCCCCGAAGGCAGCGCCCTGCTGAGAGCAGGCAAGGCAGAAATCTCACTCTCTCACATACACGCAGGCTCTCTGCAGCTTGCTGGTCTTCCCAGGCCTGCTGGTGAAGCCACAACCCTTTGGATGTGACCTGCATTGTAGCTGACTCAGCCCCCACCTTTTCTAAAAGGCCACGGTGTAGTTCAGGGTCTTTTCTCTTCCCTGCTCCACAACAAGCCCTGGGAACCCTGTCACTCAGTAAGCCAGACGTGCGCCGGCCTCCCTGGGCACCCCTGCTCTGGGTTTGGAGTTGCAGTAGGGTTGCTCACGGCCTGCACAGGGCAGCTCTGAGGGATTGATTTTTCTTTAATTGAAACAAAAATCCATCCAAACACCTGTTGATAGATTCGCTTTTCTCCCCAGACCAACCCAAACTGAGAGGCATGAACTTTACAAACCTGTTAACAGGAAGGAAGGTAAAATCGTTAGGCAGCCTATGGCCCGTTCCGCATGGAACCTGCAATCCTTTGCCTAGGCCAGTTCCCGGCATTGGCATTTCTTGCAAATATCCCCTGTAGCCAATCTATGGAAAACGGGCTTTTATTTTCCACAGGGCAGGTCCATTTCTTTGGCATCTTGTATGTCAAACATTCCTGAAGCAACTCAGTGCAAACACACTGAGCTCCTGAGCTGGGGTGGGCCACAGTAAGTCCCATCAGAGCTCCCTTTAGGTGACAGCTCCTCCCCTCCCTGGTAACCTAGCCTGGGACACAGAGACACAAGATGCCTTTACCAGTGCAATTTATTTGATCTCCCCACCCCCCTTTTTTTTGATTTTGCGTGTGTCCAAGTAAATTTAGTTCCCATAAAAATGAGGGACTGTCAACACTGTGTTTAGAGCCAACCACAGTGCAGGCAGCTGTTGTGCAGGCTATGCACACAAAGCTCTGCCAATGCACCTCAGGCCTGCCCTGCAGCCCCTCCCCCACTGTTCCAGGCTGGACCCTCAGTCCCCACCCAGCTCTGCCAATGCACCTCAGTCCTCCCCTGCAGTCCCCCACTGTTCCAGGGTGAGCCCCCAGCCAGCTCTGCCACTGCACTTCAGTCCTGACCTGCAGCCCACCCTCTCCCTCCCCCGCAGCTATTCCAGGCCTGGGCTTCCCTCCAGCTCTTCTAATGCTCCCCAGTCCTGCCTTTCACCCCCCACTCCTCACACGCACATTTGTTAGAGCTCTGGAGGAGCCTGGGGTTAGGACCCTGGGGCGGAGCAGGGTAGGGGGAATATCCTTTGTGCTCCTCCCACCCCATGCATCCAGCTCACGTGACATAAAAGGGGCAGGTTTGGGGTTCCCCGTGATGACAGCCTTGGCATCCTCTTTTCCTCAGGAGCCCCTCTTTCAGCTGCCTTGCCATGCCCCAGGAGGCACCTCAGACTCCCCACGGGAAGAAGGGGAGAGCTAAGATGAGGCCGTCTGTGGGCAGCCACTGGCCTCTTTGACAGCTTCTACCCCTCGCTGGGGGCAGAGGAAGAGACACGGGGTGGGGACAGGACCAGCCCTAGGCATGTTGCTACCTTAGGCAAATTTCAGTATATGCACACATGCACTGCCCACTCCCCACTGCCTCCCCCAACATTTTAGGCCCATGCACCCATAGACACACACACAGCTCATCCACATGGGCATGTGCCCTGACACACACACTAAGGGCCACACATGCACATCCACACAGGCCCACACATCTGTGTGTGACTAATAATACTAGTGTTGATGGCTCTACTGCAAAGATACAGCCATTTATTTCTAAGGTACTGGCCAGGAGATTTCGGTTTGGCCATGCTGCACTACACACAGGTCCCAGGGTAAGGACAAAGGGAGCCATACACCCTAGTACCAAGCCTGAGACCAGCCAGGGATGGAGTTAGCCCCTGTGGCAAGGTAGAACAGCCTCAGGGTTGCAGTGGCTTGTGCTCATGGTTCTCAAGGGGCTGTTGCACCACCTGGGGCTCGTTGGGGCAAGGCCAAGGTCTAGATATGCCCCCTTCCCCAGCCACATACCTCAGCGGCCTGCCATACTAGGGGATCCACAGCTGCCTGGAATGGGCTGTTTTGTAGCACCACCAGAGCAGTGCAAAGGGCAGTCCTGTAACCAGGACACAAGATACAACTTCTAGGTCACCCATCTCTTTCCATCCTCAGCCCCTTATTCTTGCTGTCTAGCACCTGCCTGTACTTGAGTCTCCACTTAATTTTTTGTAGGCAAATTATGGCTAAATTTAGAGAGTAAAAACTCATTTTACCCTCCCCCACCCCAAATTCCATACACAATGGGTCTTCTCTGACACTCACATTCTGCAGGCTGATAGCCATGAGAATGCCCTAGCTCACAGCGCCCCCCAGCTGGGGCCTTTCCCCTCAGTCTTTGTAGAACCGGGCTGGAGGGACCAGCCCAAGGAAACCCCAGTTTCAGTTGTTCCCGCAGTACAAACCACAATGTGTCCTGAGTCAGAGCCTTGCCAAGAGGTGAGAGAGCCATCTTGCCAGTACCAGCTGGGCTCTGCAGCCAGGCATGGCAGGGCCCAGGTAGAACGGGCAGGTTCTAGCCCAACGGGTCCTTCTGAGCAAGGGCCAGATTGTCAAAGGGCTTTAGGCACCTAGTGGGATTTTAAAACATGCCTGAGCAGGTGAGGCATATGGCACCCATCTATAGGAACCTAAATATCTTGGGCAAACTGGCCCCAAATGCTTTGCTGAATCTGGAACCTGCTTGCAGTCTTCAGCACACTGCAATCCCTGAGAGCCAAGGAGTCTGCTTCAGGCAGAGTCTGCCTGTTACCTGGTTCCTGACGGTTCTCCCAGTGCCTCTTCAAGGTCCAGTTCCCCACATAACTGAGCTGGGCAGAGAATGAGTAATGGGATGTAAGGAGCCACGTACGTCGCAGCGGAAGATCTCTCTCTTCCACTAGCCCAGCACTCAAGGGGCTGCTGCAGATTAGACAAATGTTCCTAACCATCAGAGGGTGAAGTTCTGGAACAGCCTTCCAAGGGGAGCAGTGGAGGCAAAACCCTAACTTGTTTCAAGACTGAGCTTGGTAAGCTCATGGAGGGGGTGGTATGATGGGACTGCCTACAATGGCATGCAGCTAATCGGCAACTGCGAGCAGCAAATATCTCTAATAGCCAGAGACAGGACACTAGATGGAGAGGGCTCTGAGTTGCTACAGAGAATTCTTTCCGAGGTGTCTGGCTGGGGGCTATTGCCCACATGCTCAGGGTCTAACTGATCTCCATATTTGGGGTCGGGAAGGAATTTTACCCCAAGTCAGATTGCTAGAGACCCTGAGGGTTTTCCACCTTCCTCTGCAACGTGGGGCCTGGGTCACTTGCAGCTTTAAACTAGAGTAAATGGGGGATTCTCTGAACTTCATTAACCTGAAGTTTTTAAACCATGATTTGAGGACATCAGTAACTCAGCCAGAGGTTATGGGTAGAGCCAGCACTAGGCATAAGCAGACTAAGCAATTGCTTAGGGCCCCCTATTTGCTTTTTATTATGTGTTGGGGGGAGAAATATTCCAGTTTAGGGCCCCCAATCAGTTAGCATCACCATCATGAGTCTACTACAGCAGTGTGTAGGCGAGATTCTGGGACCTGAGCTGAGCAGGAGGTCAGACTAGCTCATCATGGTCCATTTTGACCTTAGACTCAATGAGGTGGTGTATCCTACCAGGGCGTTACAATCCCAAGGAGCCATGGTCTTCTGGCGAGCATGACCAGGCATTTTGGACAGCGAGTGCATATGCTGCAGGTAGCCAGGCTGGATGCTGCTCCTTACCCAACAAGAAGCGACACATGCCCAAGAGAGGAGTGCGCCTGCCCTGGTTTGCCCCCTCATCTGCAGGGTAATTTGTCCAGCAGCACTCCGCCCGCCCCGAGCACAGCTCCCGCATGGGCAGGGCAGGAGTTTGTCCTAGGTTATAGGTTTTTCTCTCCAGTTTGATTGAAAGAGAACAGTGTTTATTAATTAACTGCAGAGCCAGGAGGGGGCACACTGGAGCGTAAGGGGAGGCAGCACCATTAGCCCCTTTGATGAAGAAGATGGCTGGGAGGTGGTTAACGCCCCAGCGCTGGAGTGATTTCTCCTGGAAGGAAGGAAGTGTCCTCAGGCAGAAAAAATGCAGAAATAACAGGGTTGGGGGGGGGGGTTGTTGTTTTTTAAAAATAGCTATTCTTTTTTTCCGCAGCCATATGGGCCATTCCCAGCTGGTGGGAGAGGCAGGGGGAGCGGGACGGAGCTGGGAGAAACGGCTATAATCATTTCGGATTTTATATCACATTTGCAACATATTAAATGAGGGAGGGCATCCATCCCCTATGGATTATTATATACAATCAAGCTGCCTAGGATTTTATATTTGGACAGTCACATGTACAATCATACTGTACACACACACATGCACATGCCTCATTTGTAGTAGTGATAGCCACATGAGAAATTGCATTTTTCACACCTCTTTGACCTCCTCATCTGCACTCTGTCCACTAACCCATCTCCTTAGGAACATCTTGTAAGGATGGTCCAGTGGGTAGGGCCCTGGCCTAGGAGCTGGGTTCAATTTCATGATCTCCCAGAGGCATCTTCTGTGACCACAGGCAAGTCACTTAGCCTCTCGGTGCCTCAGTTTACCATCTGTACAATAAGGCTAACGGCACTGCCCTGCCTTACAGGGGGTTTGTGAGGATAAATACATTAAAGATTGTGATGCGCTTTGAAATCTGCTGATGAAAAAAGCTCTGTATAAGAGCCATGTATATTTATTGTTCTAACATCTGCACAACATCAAAGAGCCAGCATTTAAAAAACCACCTCCTAGAGAAAGGTTTCAATGTGAAAACTCCCCCAGCATGACTCTATGCTGAGCCCCAGGCTGGCCAGCATTCAGACACATGCTCCTGACCAGTGTGGGGGCTGATAGCCCACTGTTCACAGAGCTAGAAACGGGAACTTTATACCAGCCCCCCAATAAGACCCAGTTCTTGCTTCTCTGAATTGGGGCCTCTCGGGTTACTATAATAAACATCAAATAGTCATAACAACTGAGGAGCTTGAAATGGCATTATTAATTATATGATCTGGTAATTAATAATTATTATTTATACTGAGGTAGTGCCTAGGCATCCCAGCATGGTCCAGGCCCCGTTGCGCTCCGTGCTGTACAGACACAGGACAGTAGGACAGTCCCAGCCCTGAATATTACAATGAGAAAAGCAACTTTCTCTCTTTCATAGCTGCTCCTAAAACAAGATGTTCTAATTTTTCTCTCCCTCACAGGTCTTTGCAGTTGGACTCGTAGGGTTGGGGGGTGTTGATTCTCTGTTCCACTTGAGCATGGTTTTAAACCACCATTAAACCTTCCCTTCTTCTGGACTTGGCCCTCAGCATAAGCAGCCTTAGGGCTGCTCTAATTTACATTCAGCTTCAGCCTGCCTCCTTCCCCCAGCTATGTTTCCGGCCCTCACCGCAGTAAGGGGTATGGGGCAGTGCATTATGCCACACGGGGCACATACCCCAAGAATCTCTCTGTCACCAGCCAGTCACACACAGGCGCTATCGGGACTCTACCTGGCACATGAGTGGCTTGAGTTCTCCTTTAGTGCTAGCATGGCAGGGCGGCTGGGGAGGAGCTCTTATGCAGAACATACACATGTGTGCATCTGTGTGCATCTTCCACTACATTGCCTTACTTCGACAGCTTCGTATTTACACAGAGACTGACTTGGCATTATCCTAACCATGGCTACCTGACGTAAAGGACTGGATTTTCTTAATATACTCAGTATTTTCATGTTTTTAGCAAAACTTTCAGCCAATCGTTCACTTTCCTTTCTTTGGATTTACTACCCTGCTTAGTCCTCATTTGAATTGTAACAGCGGAGCTTATGACTGGCCAGAGGGTATTCCTGTTCCCATCATGTCAAACAAATTTCAGATTGTTCGTGGACATTCATCCAAAACTGGTTATGGGACAGATTCTCAGCTGGCATAAATCAGTGCAGCTCCATTGCCACCAACAGCAAATTGGGCCCTCTGGCTGTGTGGATGCTCAAGATTATAACAAATAATGGGGGTGAACTGCAATGTGGGTCCAGGTCTCTTGCCCTTACCCAGATTGGAGCTAATGGCACTGCATGGGAGGCGTGGGGAGGTGCTACTGAATCAGAGGTGGGAGGTTAGAATCTGGCCCTTAGTAGAATCATAGAACTGGAAAGGACCTCGAGAGGTCATCTAAGTATTATCTAGACCATCCCTGACAGGTGTTTGTCCAACCTGCTCTCCCTCCTCCTTGTAACAACCTTTTATGTACTTGAAAACTGTTATAATGTCCCCTCTCAGTCTTCTCTTCTCCAGACTAAACCAACCCAATTTTTTCAATCTTCCCTCATAGGTCATGTTTTCTAGACCTTTAATCATTTTTGTTGCTCTTCTCTGGACTTTCTCCAATTTGTCCACATCTTTCCTGAAATGTGGCGCCCAGAAGTGGACACAATACTCCAGTTGAGGCCTAATCAGCGCAGAGTAGAGCGGAAGAATTACTTCTTGTTTCTTGCTTACAATACTCCTGCTAATACATTCCTGCTAATACATCCCTTTTTTGCAACACTGTTACACTGTTGATTCATATTTAACTTGTGATCCACTATGACCCCCAGATCCCTTTCTGCAGTACTCCTTCAAAGGCAGTCATTTCCATTTTGTATGTGCGCAACTGATTGTTCCTTCCTAAGTGGAGTACTTTGCATTTGTCTTTACTGAATTTCATCCTATTTACTTCAGACCATTTCTCCAGTTTGTCCAGATCATTTTGGGACCCCATTCGTTATGCCCTTCCAGCATGACTGTGAACCACTGATAACCCTAACAGTTCCCAGAGAATCGTCATCAGTGGTTCACAGTCATGCTGGAAGGGCATAACGAATGGGGTCCCACAGGGATCTGTTCTGGGTCTGGTTCTGTTCAATATCTTTATCAATGATTTAGATAATGACATAGAGAGTACACTTATAAAGTTTGCGGACAATACCAAGCTGGGAGGGGTTGCAAGTGCTTTGGAGAATAGGATTAAAACTCAAAATGATCTGGACAAACTGGAGAAATGGTCTGAAGTAAATAGGATGAAATTCAATAAGGACATGATTTGTTTTTGACAAATCCATGCTGACTGTTATTTATCACCTTATTATCTTCTAGGTGTTTTCAAATTGATTACTTAATTATTTGCTCCATTATCTTTCTGGATACAGAAGTTAAGATGACTGGTCTGTAATTCCCGGGTTGTCCTTATTTCCATTTTTATAGATAAGCATTATATTTGCCCTTTCCCAGTCTTCTGGAATGTCTCCCGTCTTCCATGACTTTTCAAAGATAATTGCTAATGGCTCAGATATCTCCTCAGTCAGCTCCTTGAGTAGTCTAGGACGCATTTCATCAGGCCCTGGGGTGATTTGAAGACATCTGACTTGTCTAAGTAATTTTTAACTTGTTCTTTCCCTATTTTAGACTCTGATCCTACCTCAATTTCACTGGCATTCACTATGTTAGATGTCCAACCGCCACCGGACTTCTTGGTGAAAACCAAAACAAAGAAGTCATTAAGCACCTCTGCCATTTCCACATTTTCTGTTATTTGTCTTTCCACTCTCATTGAGTAACAGGCCTACTCTGTCCTTGGGCTTCCTCTTGCTTTTAATGTATTTGTAGAATGTTTTCTTGTTTCCTTGTATGTCCCTAGCTAGTTTGATCTCGTTTTGAGCCTTGGCTTTTCTAATTTTGTCCCTACAAACTTGTGTTATTTGTTAATATTCATCCTTTGTAATTTGACAGAGTTTCCACTTTTTGTAGGACTCTTTTTTGAGTTTTAGATCATTGAAGATCTCCTGGTTAAGCCACGGTGGTCTCTTGCCATACTTCCTATCTTTCCTACACAGTGGGATAGTTTGCTTTGTGCCCTTAATAATGTCTCTTTGAAAAACTGCCAACTGTCCTCAATTGTTTTTCCTCTTAAACTTGCTTCCCATTGGACTTTACCTACCAACTCCCTGAGTTTGCTAAAGTCTGCCTTCTTGAAATCCATTGTCTTTATTGTGCTGTTCTCCTGCCTACCATTCCTTAGAATCATAAACTCTACCATTTCATGACCACTTTCAGCTGCCTTCCACTTTCCAATTCTCAACCAGTTCCTCCCTATTTGTCAAAATCAAATCTAGAACAGCCTCTCCCCTAGTATATTTCTCTGCCTTCTGAAATAAAAAATTGTCTCCAATACATTCCAAGAACTTGTTGGTGATGATGAGGGACTTCAACTACCCAGACATCTGTTGGGAAAATAACACAGCAGGGCACAGATTATCCAAGTCCTGGGCTTTGGATGATTTTGTTAGTTGTTTAAAAAAAAGCCTCATCCAGCTCTTCTTCCTGGTCTGGTGGTCGGTCGCAGCCCCTACCATGACACCAACCTTGTTTTTTACTCCTTTTATCCTTACTCAGAGACTTTCAACAGGTCTGTCTCCTACTTCCATTTCAACCTCAGTCCAGGTATATACATTTTTAATATATAAGGCAACTCCTCCACCCTTTTTTTCCCTTCCTGTCCTTCCTGAGTAAGCTGTACCCTTCTATACCAATATTCCAGTCATGCGTATTTTCCCACCAAGTCTCCGTGATGCCAACTATGTCATAGTTGTGTTTATTTACTAGCTTTTCGAGTTCTTCCTGTTTATTCCCCATACTTCGGGCATTAGTATATAGACATCTAAGATACTGATTTCATTCCCCCACCCCCAGGTTCTGTCTTGTCTCTCCCTTATTTCTGCTATAACAGCCCATGCTCCCCCCAGATTCTGACACTTCTCCCACGTCTCCATGTTTTTGACTTATCTGTGGGCTTCGGTCACCTGCCCCTGTTGAACCTAGTTTAAAGCCCTTCTCACTAGGTTAGCCAGTTTGTAGCCAAATATGCTCTTCCCCTTCCTCAATAGATGGACCCCATCTCTGTTTAGCAGTCCTTCTTCCTGGAACAGCATCCCATGGTTAAGGAAGCTGAAGCCCTCCTGGCAACACCATCCTCGCAGCCAGGCATTCATCTCCAGGATGCATCTGTCTCTGCCGACACATCTACCCTTGACTGGAAGGATTGAAGAGAACACCACCTGCTCTCCTAACTCCCTCACTCTTACTCCCAGAGCCCTGTAGTCACTTCTTAATTCCCTGACTAGTTCGTGAAAAATGTTCCCTGCTGTTTGCTCTGCACTAATGCTAACAGCACACTTTGGTGCTTTGGAGAACAGAGGCACCCAATTGGCCGCTGTGGCAGTCATATGATTTATAAGAAATTTAATAATTGTGAATTAATAAAACATGCAATTGGCTACAAAAGTGACATCTGCCTGTATTAAGGAGTCTGATGGACGTTCTAACTCTGAGCACTGGATTTCCATGCAGTAACTGGCATGGAAATAAGATGTATCTCTCTAGATTTAATGGGACAGTTATTGTACATTAATTAAACGCCATTGGACTGTTCAGCCATTGGACTGAGATAGCTGCGCAACCTCCCACAACACCCACTGAAGTCATTAGGGTATGTGGGTGTTCAGTACCTATGTAACAGACTGATCCAGAGATGTCCATTGACTAACCTGGCCTTTGGGTCAGATTCAAGATGCACACAGGACAGGTAACATACGTATAGGATGATGACACCCAGCAAGAGTATTGAGGGCATTATAGTGACTACAGCTCTCCGAGATCTATGCTCTATGGAGGACAGAAACCCAGAAGTTAAAACTTCTCATCTGGATTCTACTCTTGAGCGTACTGTTCTACTATAATTAGAACTTCCAGAACCCAAACTTGTTGGAAAATGATAGAAATTAAGGTTTAATGACATACAGCTCCAAATCCTGCTGTCAGTTACACTGGGGTACATCTGGAGTGACTTCTCTGATTTTACACTGGCGTAAGTGACAGCAAAATGGGGCTCAGAATCACTAAAGTCAACAGAAAGGGAGATTTCAATCCATGTGGCATATCTGACTCCATGGCAGCGCTTGCATGCATTTTCATAGAATCATAGTGTGACGTTGTACTCCATATGTTTTATGGAAATATGCTTATAGGTGTGAATATGAAGTAACTGGAATATGCGTTATGCAAAAGGTCTCTTATAAGGTATACTTACAAAGCTTATAATCTACTGAATATATTCCTTCTATTTGTATGTATGTATCATTCTTGTATCTGAAGCTAGAAATATGAAGTATAAATCTGAGATCTTATTGTAATTATGCAAAGTGTGGGCCATTAATGGTGGTTTGGAAGCTTGATGGCTCCCACTGACTAGGACAATTGGTTGCAAATCGTCTGTTTACTTGCAAACCTTCCTGTGTGCCTGCTGGCCAGCCCTGGAAGAATGGAGGCTGGGGTCTCACAGGACATGTGAACATGTCCCCTGATACTGGAATCCATCTTAAACCTGATACTGGAATCCATCCATCTGGTGCTTTTCGACTTAGAAGGAGGGGTGGGGACTCAGAGAGACAAAAGATTTCCGCCTTGTGCCAAAGATATAAAAGGGGGTGGAACAGAACAAAGGGGCTGCCAGTCATGAGAACACTCCTGCTTTCCACCTAAGATGTCTGCTGGAACTACAAGGATTGTACCAGGGGAAAGGTTTGGGCCCAGACTAGGAAGGATTCTAGTCTGTAAAAGATGCTTATTGGAACATCTCTGAGGGTGAGATTTTACCTGTAAACGGTTTCTTAATGTATTAGGCTTACACATGCATGTTTTTGTTTTATTTTGCTTGGTGACTTACTTTGTTCTGTTATTACTTGAAACCACTTAAATCCTACTTTTAATACTTAATAAAATCACTTTTGTTTATTAATTAACCCAGAGTAAGTGATTAATACCTGGGGAAGAAACTGCTGTGCATATCTCTCTATCAGTGTTATAGAGGGCGGGCAATTTATGAGTTTACCATGTATAAGCTTTATACAGAGTAAAACGGATTTATTTGGGGTTTGGACCCCATTGGGAGCTGGAGATAGGTGACCTGCTTGAGCAGTTTTTAGTTAAAGTCTGCAGCTTTGGGGGCATGGACCAGATCTGGGTCTGTGTTGCAGCAGGCTACTGTGTCTGGCTCAACAAGACAGGGTTCTGGAAGTCCAAAGCTGGCAGGGAAAACGGGCTTAGAGGTAATTCCAGCCTGTCAGGTGACAGTCCCAAGGGGGTCTCTGTGACGGAACCCGTCACACATAGAATCATAGAATATCAGGGTTGGAAGGGACCTCAGGAGGTCATCTAGTCCAACCCCCCGCTCAAAGCAGGACCAATCCCCATCTAAATCATCCCAGCCAGGGCTTTGTCAAGCCTGACCTTAAAAACTTGTAAGGAAGGAGATTCCACCACCTCCCTAGGTAATGCATTCCAGTGCTTCACCACCCTCCTAGTGAAATAGTGTTTCATAATATCCAACCTAGACCTCCCCCAGTGCAACTTGAGACCATTGCTTCTTGTTCTGTCATCTGCCACCACTGAGAACAGCCGAGCTCCATCCTCTTGGGAACCCCCCTTCAGGTAGTTGAACGCTGCTATCAAATCCCCCCTCACTCTTCTCTTCTGCAGACTAAACAAGCACAGTTCCCTCAGCCTCTCCTCATAAGTCATGTGCCCCAGTCCCCTAATCATTTTTGCTGCCCTCTGCTGGACTCTCTCCAATTTGTCCCCATCCTTTCTGTAGTGGGGGGGCCCAAAACTGGACACAGTACTCCAGATTTTACAGCACTTTGCACATGACTTCCTCTACCCCTGCTGTACAGAGCTAGTTTCACTGCTGCTGGAAGTTTCTGGAGGGCAACAGAGCCAGCAGAAATGGGGACCCACTGTTTCTAGTGTGTGGTGTTTATTTGGAAGCCAATTGTGGCTAAGAATAGAAATCAATTTTGAATCCGAGATTACAGAAATGGTTTCCTGAGCATAATACTGCGAAAATGGCCTTCCCCACACAAACTCCCCAGACCAGGGGGGCAAGATTCATACTGTGCCGACCATCAGCCTGAGGCTGACTCAAGGCTTCCACCCCCCAGGTGCCTGGCAAAGGAGGGCATCTTGTGAGCCACCACTACCTCCAACAGCCTTGGCATCAAGGGCTCAACTGGCAGCAAGCCGTGAGCTTTTGGTCCTGTAAACAGTTTTCAGCACTGCAAAAATGGAGTATTTCAGGTATTTTCCATGTGTATTTCATTCCACCTAGTCTCACCTAGTCATTCTAGTGCCAGTGTTTTAGGATTTTATCAGTTTTAACATCTAACTGGAACCTGTGAGCCAACTTCTCTGCTGGTGTAAACTGGTGCAGCTCCATTGAAGACAACACCGCTGATGACAGTGGAGGATCTGGCACCTTATAGTTAAACAAATAAGAGTTCACAAAGGGCAGCTGTAGCCCTGTCCTGTTCCCTACGGCTCAGCCCCTGTAGCCCTCACCAGTTCCCACTCAGCGCTTGAAGCAATGGGGGTTCTGCTTAAGTGAAGACTAAAGCCCAGATTTTTAAAGCTATTTAGGCATTGCAATGCATAACTGCTTTAGCAGCCTAAATCTCATTTTCAAAGGCACTTAAGACTCTACTCACTCTTGACTGTCAGTGGGGTTTGGGCTCCGAAGTGCCTAACTCTCCAAAAGGAGACTGAGTTTCCTAAGTCACTCAATCATTGCAACACAGCACAGCAACCCTAAACATCTGTACACATCTGGGCCTAAGGCCTTCGGCCATGGCTCTGCTGTGCTGCCAACTGATTTCCTGCAGCAACCCCAAGCTGGCTGCCTACCCTTGCAACTGGTTCTCTCTTCCTCCCTGCGCTCAGTGGAAGGGGTCCCTTGCATACTGTGCGGTGGCCTTTTCCCCTGCACCTGAACACAGTGCTATCACTGCCCAGTTTTACAGGGCACCTATCACCTCTGTGTGTGGCCAGGCTGCACCGAGTTCAGCTCAACCTTTCCCCCAAGATGGGGAGCATGTGTCCCATGAACCCAAAGGAGCTCGCACACTAATGGCCCCAGAAGGGCCAGGGATGAGAGGCCAGGCTCAGGGCACTAATTGCGAAGGTGATCCCAGTGCCTGCATTAGTAAAACACTGGACCAGAGAGACAGCTCTTGCACCGTGCTCTAGAACTGGCTTGAGTTGGGCTCAGATGGATTTCTGGCAGGAAGCCGAAGTGCCCTAGAGATGAGCTCCCAAAGACCAAAGAGAACTCCTACCCCTGCCAACTCCCCATGCGCACAGTGCAGTTGGGGATCTATGTAACACAGTGGCTCCTCTATGAATTCCAGGGGTGTGGGGCTCAGCTGTCATCAAATTTCAACCTCAGGGGCTTTCCCTCCCTCTTCACAAACAATTCCTCACCCAGAAAAAAGAGAGAGCTTCCAAATATTTTCAGTGCCTCTTCTATAAAAACCTGCCCCAAATTCCCTTTGTGCCTTTGTGACTGTGCCCCAATGGTGCCAAGCCTGGCTGTGGAAGAAGAATGCTGAAAAGCATGCTGGATGCTTTCAGGTCTGCTAAAAAGCTGCTCAAAGGTGATAAATCTAAAGCAACATGCAACGTGCGGCTCTGAGCCCCTCGCCCTTCCAGAACCCAAGCCCATCTCCAGTGGAAGTCAGTTGCTATCGCTGATAGCTGGATCCAATTTATAAGCACTCGATGGAGACAATCACCAGGGAAGAAGATAAATAATATTCAGATGGAACAATTACATTTAATTGACTGAACTCTATTTGTCTTCTTTCCTGATGATTGTCTCCGCCAAGCACCTTCTAAATTGGATCCAGCTATCAGCAATATTAACTTAACTTCTCCTTCCCATTGGCCCAGCTGCCCATGCCAAAATATTGGGCTCAGAATAAACTTTCACTGTTCATCTACATAACATTTTGGTTGTTCTGAACGTGTTGGCCTTCAAACACTTTTCTCTGCAGACTTGGAAGTAAGCAGAGATGTGTTTTAGGTGATTTTTAAATTCTAAGGGCCTGAGATTTAGCTGGTCTGTCAGCATCACTTCACTGAAGTCATTGGTACACCAGGCGAGGATCCTGCCAGGAAATGAACAGCAGGCTGTGTGACAAAGTTTCTGTGCAGGTGGGAGTTTGGCATAACCACAAGGGTGAGTGCTGAGCCAATTTGTGCTCCTGAATGAAATTCACCCGTCAGAGAGCAGGCACGAGGCCTATGCACCATTGAACTTTAAGTAGGACTTACATGGTGCATGTATTGGTGCTCGGCCCATGGGTGAATCTCACCCACCCTGATTGTTACATTAATCGAAGAGAAAATGCCTTTAAAGTGAGTGTGAAACTCGCTCTTGCTAATTTCAGCTGTAAGCTGCCAGTTTCAGCAGCTACTGTCCTCTGGCCCCCTGGGACAGTTTGCTCACATGCTCCTGCTCAATGTAGGTGCTATGAGAAGCACAGGAGAGGTGGCCTCTGAGGCAGGTCATCCAGGACTTCATAGATAGTCCAACATCTTGTATTTCACTTGGAAGTGAATTGCTAGCAAACCGAGGGAAGAAGGTCTAGGAGAAGTCTATAGCTATCCACGGAGCAGACAGAGCCTGGGTTCTGGGAGTGCAAGCTTCCTCACCTTGCCCTGCTGACATATGTCACCTGTGACTTGGAGGGACCATTGCTCAGGGGAGAAGGGAGTTCAGTTTCTAGGGCCGCCTTAGTGCTTGGCCCCTCTGCAGAGTTTGTCAGCAAGGAGGTCAGCTGTGGTAGGACAGAGACCCACCCACCTATTGCAGCGTGACCACTGAACAGCCACAGAAGGAGGATGACTAGGTTACTCCTGACCGGGTCCAAAGCTGATGCTGAGAGTCACAGGGTGTGCCCATCCACTTCCTTCTGTACATGAAATTCAAATAAGTAGGGACAAGGTCTTATGAATATGGGGCCAGATCCTCCGCTGGAGGAAATCAGCAGAGCTCCACTGACAACAACGGCGCTATCCTGATTTACATCAGCTCACTGTCTGGCCCATTTACACAAATATTTTCCCGTTGGGGAGGAGTAATGACTTCAGGGCATCTCAGTCTACACTGCATCAGCTCTCCATACAGGCAGGCCCTTCGGTAGCCCTTCAGGTATTGGGGAGTCCTGAATCCCAGTTGCTAAAGGTGTAATGCCTCAGGCACCCAACAGAGGAGAGAGAAATCTCATCCCAAGCTGGTTTTCCCCCAGGGAACAGGGAAGATGGGAAGCCCCAGGTTTCCTGTCTTTGAGTCCTAGCTGCAGCAACCTGGAAAAGAAAAAGGTTCGGGTTGCAGAATCCTAGGAGTAAAGGGAGAGTATGTAGCTTTGCCTCTTGCAAAGCCAGGACAAGCAAAAGAGAACTCTCTGGAGACAGCAGCCTGGCCTTCAGTAGGATGTACCTACAAATGCACTGCACAGCAGTGGCCAATGACAGGACCACAGAAAGCATGAAAAGGCTGTGGGGATGGAGGCAGAGAAACAAAGACCCACTTGGGTACCATGTTCTAGGCAACCAGAGCCCACAATCATAGACGCAGAGACTTTAAGGCCAGAAGGGACCACTGTGATCACCTAGTCTGTCTGCCTGCCCATCACAGGCCACAGAATCTCACATACCCACTTCTGTAACTAACCTCCGACTGAGTTATTGATGTCCTCAAATCATGGCTTAAAGACTTCAAGTTATAGAGAATCCCCCATTTACACTAGTTCAAACCAGCAAGTGACCCATTCCCCATGCTGCAGAGAAGGGTGAAAAAAAACCCAGGGTCTCTGACCTGGGGGAAAATTCCTTCCCGACCACAAAAATGGCAATCAGTTTGATCCTGAGTGTATGGGCAAGAGCCACCAGACAGACACTTGGGAAGTGACAAATGTGCTAACAACATAAGAATGGCAATACTGGGTCAGACCAAAGGTCCGTCTAGCCGAGTATCCTGTCTACCAAGAGTGGTCAATGCCAGGTGCCCCAGAGGGAATGAACAGAATAGGTAATTATCAAGTCATCCAACCCATGTTGCCCATTCCCAGCTTCTGGCAAAACCGAGGCTAGGGACACCATTCCTGCCCATCCTAGCTAATAGCCATTAATGGACCTAGCTACCACGAATTTATCTAATTCATTTTTGAACCCAGTTATACTTTTGGCCTTCACCACCAACCCCTGGGAACAAGTTCCTCAGGTTGACTGTGCGTTGTGTGAAAAAGTACTTCCTTTTGTTTGTTTGAATCGTGCTGACTATTAATTTAATTGGATGACCTCTGGATCTTGTAGTGTTTGAAGGGGTAAATAACATTTCCTTATTCACTTTCTCCACACCATTCCTGATTTTATAGACCTCTATCATATCCCCCCTTAGCCATCTCTTTTCCAAGCTGAAAAGTCCCAGTCTTTTAAATCTCTCCTCATATGGAAGCTGTTCCATACCCCTAATAATTTTTGTTGCCCTTTTCTGAACCTTTTCCAATTCCAATATATCTTTTTTGAGATGGGGCAACCAGAACTGCTTGCACATTTCAAGATGTGGGCATACCATGGATTTATATAGTGGCATTATGATATTTTCTGTTTTATTACTTATATCCCTTTCCTGATGGTTCCTACCATTCTGTTAGCTTTTTTGACTGTCGTTGCACATCGAGCAGATGTTTTCAGAGAACTATCCACGATGTATGTACAGCTGGGATTATTTTTTCTAACATGCATTACTTTGCATTTATCCACATTGAATTTCATCTGCTATTTTGTCACCTAGTCATTAAGTTTAGTGAGGTCCCTTTGTAACGCTTCACAGTCAGCTTTGGACTTAACTACCTTGAGTAATTTTGCATCAATTGCAAATTTTGCCACCTCATTGTTCACCCCTTTTCCAGATCATTTATAAATATGGTGAACAGCACAGGGCCTGTACAGCTCCTTGAGAGACCTCATTATTTACTTCTTGTCTTTGTGAAACTGACCATTAATTCCTACCTTTCGTTTCCTGTCTTTTAACCAGTTACTGATCCATGAGACCTTCCCTCTGATCCCAGGACAGCTCAGTTTAAGTGCTAGGGCAATGGAGAACTCAGTCCCTGGCATCTCCTGTGGTGCGTCATATCACTAATAACATGACTGAGGTTCCATCCCCACCTGCATTGCAACTTAGCATAGCTCCTCCCAGGCACTCTCCAAGGCCATCAATACATCTCCTTTGTTAGCTCCTTGGGAACAATTAGCAAGTCACACTCTGTGACTCTTAGTACAATGAGGACCCCTGGCAATCCCAGCGTGAGCATATGTAATCTGGGAGATCTTTTGGTTACCCCAAACCACCATTCCGCAGTGTCACAGACTATTTATGAGCCCCAGCTAAACTGCCAGCAGACCTCAAATGCCTACAGCCTAGACATGACCCAAACTGAACACCTCGTTTGGTGAAAGAGACACTGGCGGTAGCACAGGCAGAGAGCAGATATTGTGTGTTGCTTTACCAAGGACAACACAGAAGAGACCTTGGAGTCAGCATGTTTGTTGACCGAAATGAGGTTCTTTGGTTTTATCTAGGATGGCCAGTGCCCCCAGCACAGTAACCCTGTCACCAGCATGAGCTGCTGGGGGATAGATCACGTCCAGCTTTTGAAGCATAGCATCCCTGATGCCTTTCTGGGATGCTGGCAGCTGGAGTAAATCCTGGTAAGCAAAGAGCAAAACATTCCCCCCAGAGACTGATGGAAAGAAACAGTGCCCTGCTGGGAGACAGCTAGATTGTCCATAGTTAAGGCTAAGATTCTGTCACCCATATATTTAGTAAAAATCACAGACAGGTCACGGGCAATAAAGAAAAATTCACTGAAGCCTGTGACCTATTGGTGACTTTTACTAAAAATATGCATGACCAATGGAGAGCTGCAGGCTCCCCACATCACACAGGGGCCTGGTCCCCCCACTGACCGCGGCGGATCCAAGCATCCTGGCCACCTGCGGCAGCTCTGAGCCCCAGGGTACCCTGGCCGCCTGCGGCAGCTCTGAGTTCTGAAGTACCCTGGCCGCCTGTGGGGGCTCCGTGCTCCAGGGCACTCATGGCGGCTCTGTGCTCTGGGGTGCCTGCAGCAGCTGGGACTTCCCAGGAGCCTCACTGCCTGCAGTGGCCAGGAGTTCGGGGTCTCCCCACCGCCTTGGAGCTCATGGCATCCCTGCCTCCAACCTGGCTTGGAGCTGCCTGTGGGGCACTCCTGCCTCCCTCTGTGGCTGGGAGCACGGGCCCCTGCAGTTCTCCACCGACCCTGCAGCTCCCAGGCACTGGGGGCTCAAGTCATGGAGGTCTGTAGAAGTCACGGATTCCATGACTTCCGTGACCTCCGTGACAAAATCATAGCCCTAGCCATAGGTAAGTTATGGAGACTGTCACTGCCCGCAGCACTGAGCCCAACTCATTGCTAAAGTATTGGCAGATAGGAGGATGTCTAGATTATGAAGGACATTGGGGCCCCTAAAGCCATGGTTCCGTCCCCACCTGCACTGCGACTTAGTATAGCTCCTCCAAAGCACTCTCCAAGTCCATCAGTACATCTCTGGGGTTGTGGGGAGTTAGGGCATGTCTGGGTTAAGGAGTACAGTGCCTCCAGCAATCCATGGCCACCAAGAATGGAGATGCTGGAAGAGGAAAAACAGCCAACTCCCCAAACACTATGGGTGGGTAGTGTTATATAGGACATGTCTGGGTCCAGAACCTCCACTTCCACTGAGTCAACTCAGTTCCAGGAATGGGGCATAACTCTTGGGCCTTTTGCCAGTCACGATCCATGACAACACCTTACTGCATCCCAGCTTGTTTCAGTTTGGCTGGGATCTGAGCAGTGAAGCTGTATGTGCTCTCTCGCTGACGCAGGTTTACTTTGCTCAGCATTTGACGGCACGGGTGGCCTCTTCAGTGCCGTGCTGCCAGTACCGTGAACTAACAGAGTTGCAGAAGATATATTAAAAAACCTCCACCTACAAAAACATGATTTGTTTTGTAATAAATCTCCTTCTGTTTTGTTTTTGATGGGAGATGGTGGCTCTGGGATCTGAAGGGCTGGGAGACAGCTCAAGACAGTTCAAATTCCTCCCCCAGGTGCTATCAATTAATGCCTTCGTTAAACATCAAGATCAAAGGCAGCCACAGCTGGAGCATGATGGAACAACAGAGTTCAGCTCCATGAAGTCACCCACAATTGGTGACAAGTTCAAAAGGGGCTGGATCGTGCTGCACCAGCAGGACATGGAAATGGCAGAGCTGCCTGTGCCTGGAGGGAATGAGAGAGAGGACTCTTCCTGGGTCCCCCAGTCCATCATGGAATAAAAAGCAGGGGGACAACCATGGCCAAGTGGCCTTCAGCACTTGTGCTCCATAGGGAAGCCACATGACCCAGCTGCCAGAAAGCCACCCCTTGAGCAGCAGCTCAAGGACTAAACCCTGGAGTCAATAGCACATCGCCCATTGATGTCACTGACAGACTCGAGTGCTCCCAGTGGAGTGTGGGGCCTGGAGCTTTGGTGGGGGGAGGGATGGAAAGGGTTTGGGAAGAAGGCAAAAATCACTCATCTGGGGTTTCCAAGGAGAAGCTTACCTAAAGCACAGACTCCCCCTGACACCACTCCTCCGGTAGCATCTCAGCTCTGCTCCCGCAGTATCCAGGCTCCCTCAATCAATCCTGGCCTTCCCTGCACTGCTCCAACATTATTCATTTGTTTCTATCACCAGAGCACCTAGGAGTCCTGCTGAGGGACCAGGCGACCACGGGATTCGGCGCTGTACAAACACAGAACCAAAAGATGGTGCCTGCCCTAAAGAGCTGACAGTCAAAGTAAGTGTCTTCAAACTTGATTGCAAAGGGATCTCTCTCTCCTGCAGGTGAGATTTCTTCTCCAGGTTCACTTGGCATCTAGCGCATACCAAACAGACAAGCCCTAAACAGATGAATTCCGAGTCCTTGCCTGTGGTTCAAATGTTCTGAAAAAGGCACCAAAGCTGATCTAGAAAGACATGGTTTCCTTTTAAAATTCCTTGGTAGAATTCAGCCCTCTGCACCAGTCCTGTATGTGCTTTTATCTGCAGTCAGCTCTCTTTGGCAGGCAAGATAACCCAGGTTTGGTGAGACAAACGTGTGCTTCACCCAGGTGAAAACATGATCCCCGCACGCTCTGACGAAGCAAGAGGAGGAACTGGTGCCTCTCGCGATGGGCCCCTTCAACAGACCCTGGGAGTCCAGGGATGCACCCGAGTGAAATGCAGCATGTGATCTCATGGTCAAGGACCCTGAGAAAATGGTTTCATTTCAGAAGCCGCTGCTGTTGATCAGCTGGCACAAGGCATGAGAGTTGTTGTGTATTACAAGATAGTCACCACCTGCCACAGCAGAACTGCTGATGGGCTGCTTGCAGCTCCCATCCACATGGCATCCTTCTGTTCCACCTCCGTGAGCCATACTCCCTTGCCATGGCTACCCTGCAGGTGCCCATACGCTGCAGCTATTCCATCTTTATCAGCTCTGCCTCAGCTACTGTTATGCCACCTGTGAGTCCCTTACACACCAAGAGGTTGATTGTCGGTGGTGCACAAAGTTCCCACTGTTTTCAGTGGGAATGGTGGGTGCTCAGTGCACTGAAAGTCAGACCCTCTCTGTGCATGCATTCACTGCCCCCCTTCTTCCACCCAACACCCACTTAGCCCTGCATTCCCATGCACACGGCACACACATCCTAGGAGCACTCCCCCAGGCCAAACGCCTGCATGCAAAGACCTGCCATTGCTTTCACACTGCTTTCTAATTTCGTGCCTACAATCATAGGCCAGCACCAAACCGCAGGAACTGCTGACAGAATCCTAACATCCGGCTCCCTGATCGCACCTGCAAATGGGTGAGAACTGATTGCACCTATGCGTATAGGCAATGTTCAGTCTTCATAAGCATTGCCCCTAGTGTCTAGTAATGTACACGCAACACTGACACACACAAATCCGTAACTGCAGCTAGTCCACACAACACAACCCCAGGAACGTTTTCTTTAAAGATATGCAGGTCTATGTTTAGTTTAGTTAGACCCTTTCCGATACATTTAGTAGATACTAGCATCTAGTTGGGTGTGTGAAAATCCAGTGTGTGTTAAAGTGCGGCCCTTGATCTTAGCCACAGTGGTACATGCGAGATCCCATCGAGTGACCTGCACAGCTTCCTACCCCGTACACACAGTGAGGCAAAGGACCAGCAGCTCTAGAGCCAGGAATAGGGCAGCAGGCACTGAGGGTACGTCTACGCAGCAAGCAGATTCCCATGCCAGCGAGTCTCAGAGCCCATCTTGGGGGGGAGCTCAGGCTCTGAAGATGAGGAATGGGGGTGGGCTTCAGAGCCAGGGTTCCAACCCCAGCTCCAGCGTCTACACAGCTGGTTTTAGTACAATAGTGTGAGCCCTGCAAGGCCTGTGATCTGAGACTTGCTGCCATGGGATTCTGCTTGCTGTGTAGGTGTATTCTCAGCAAGCTTCTGCCACTAAACACTCCTGCAACAATCCTTAGCCCTGCCTGCAACATCCTATGCTATCCTAGTCTGGAGCCCTCACTCAGCTCTGCTGTTGAGCCTCACTTTTCATTTGTAACTGTTCTAATCCTGGACTCCCCCAAAGGTTGCACCCTGGCCTAAATCAACCCTTGCTAGCCTGCTCCTTGTGCCAGTGGTAGGGGCCTTTGACGCTGATTTCCAGGGACTCTGCTGAGGCTTGCCAACACAGTTTGTTTGTGACTTGCACAAACTATTTGAAGTTGGATCTAGCAAAGTAAACGGCATGGCATGGAAGGGTATTGTCTTTCCTACTGTCATTGTATGCATTAAATCACCTGATTCTACAGGGTGGACATCTTGCAAATGCCTACGACCATAGTGACATTTGCCTTTGCAGAGTGCTGCTGAGGTGTGGATGCACCAGGAAGCTCAGGAGGAAAAGGGATATTTGACTAGCTAAAAGAGCAGCACTCGCATCTAGTTCAGCAACAGCAAACCCCATCTCCAAGACAGGGATGTTCAGATCTACTGCAAGTTTGGCAGCAGATTCCAGTCTGGGATTTTCCTGCAACTGTCTCAGATGAAAAGTGTGTGCTTGGCTAAGCAATGAGCAGCAGAGTCACATGTGCAGCTCTCATCAGGTTTCTGAAGCGTCATCCTTCTGCAGAGCTGCCTTAAGCTTCTGATACGCACACTCCATTCACTGTCCCATGCGCTTTTGTGGCACTCATAGCTTAGAAGTGGGACAAAAAGCAACAAGATTTTATCATTATGGTTATTTTAATTTATAGAGCAAATCAAACTCCTTCAGGGCGAATCTGTTTGCACTTCAAAAGAACCTCTCTGAAGCCTGAGTCAGCAAAACTCTTTGGTATGTGCTTCATGGAATATCAGGGTTGGAAGGGACCTCAGGAGGTCATCTAGTCCAACCCCCTGCTCAAAGCAGAACCAATCCCCAATTATTGCCTCAGATCCCTAAATGGCCCCTTCAGGGATTGAACTCACAACCCTGGGTTTTGCAGGCCAATGCTCAAACCACTGAGCTATCCCTCCCCCCCTTTAAGCATCTGCTTAAGTTTCACTGACTTGACTTGGGGCCAGAATTTGTATATATTAGCATGTATATGTTCAAAAAGGGTCAGAGTTAAGGTTGCTTTGAGAAGCTTGGGCCAATCCTGATGTCATTGAAATCAACTGGAGTTTTGAAATGTCTTCAGTGGTGCCAAGATTTGGCTGCTCAACTAAAAATTTCTATGTGATGGGGAGATTAAAATCTCAGCTCTAATGTTTGCATTCACCAGCTTTATTCCACATTGGCTGTGGCTTTCCTGGGAGCATATAGCCTCCAACAGTGTGTGACAGTGTGATCATTTGGGTGAAATATGCTTTACCAAGCAAGTACCTTTTTGCTCAGAGAGGCCACTCTGCATAGCCCATTCTCAGTGGGCATTGTTCACAGAACAGAAATGTGAGCATCTGGCAACCCCTTGAGTCACAAAGCATTAATTGAATCAATACCATCTTTCACTTGCATGGCACTGCTATTTATAAGTTACAGGGGCTAGATCAGTGGTTCCCAAACTGGGGTTCACGAAATGTTACAGGGGGTTCTCGGGAAAAAATTCCCTAATGGCGGACAGAGCTGTCCATAGGGGCCCTGGGCAGCACGGGGCCAGCAGCATGGGGCCAGCAGCCTGGAGCTTTGGGGATTTCCAGGAACTAAGCAGATCAAAGCAAGCATATCTATCCCACTGAGGACATTTAAACTTCAAAACTCCTTATAAGAAATGGAAAGGGAGGTGGATATTTTTTGCTGTTTTTAAAATTAAATAGGCAGCGAGTATTGTTTTTAAATTATTATGAAGAACAAGTTTAAGCTTTGTTGTCACATGCTTTGTTTGCCTGGACTGCTCAAGACCTGAATGCTTGTGTAGGAGGAACTCTGAGTTGGCTTCTTAAATACCTTCATGCTGTTTCATATCTGATACTCCTTGATGAAACATAAGAGCCAGAAGCGCCAGTACAAGTGGGCAAGGAGGGTCAAATGCCGCCCCCGCATCAGCTCTCCCCCCCCCCCCCCCGGCGGGTCCCTCCTCTTTTTTTCCAGCAGCCCCCGCAGGCCCCCCCACTTTTCCGGTGTGCCCCCCCCAGGCCCTGGGGTGCATGAGGACTTTGCCCCCACACCCGTTTTTTCTACTGCCGCCTCTGATAGGGGCCTCGCCTTATAACAGGCTTAATCAAAAGTGATACAAGCTACAAAAGTGAGATCTTGGAAGAGTGTTGCCTTTTTCATAATGTAATAAAAATATTGCAAAGATAAATAATAATAGTGTATAATAAGCATGTCATAAAAACAAATTTTATATTTCCAAGATCACTGCTTTTATAATTTATGCTGCGGTAAGGGAGAAAATCCCTGGAAATATTCATTTTTAGGAGGGGGGTTCACGAGACTTGACATTTTAGTGAAAGGGGTTCATGGGTTGTTAATGTTTGGGAACCACTGGGTTAGATCCATAATTAACTTCATAATTGTCCATGTAATAGCAGTCCTGGAACTTCTGCTGTACATTAATGGCTGACATATCCCTCCCTCTGCCACATAAGGAAGATTTCCATTGACTTCAACTGGCATTGGATCAGGCCCATAGCATCTTCTCAGAGTTAAACTCCATGGCAGATCCCCAGGGTTCATAGATTCATAGATATTTAGGTCAGAAGGGACCATTATGATCATCTAGTCTGACCTCCTGCACAACGCAGGCCACAGAATTTCACCCACCACTCCTGCAAAAAACCTCACACCTATATCTGTGCTATTGAAGTCCTCAAATCGTAGTTTAAAGACTTCAAGGAGCAGAGAATTCTCCAGCAAGTGACCCGTGCCCCATGCTACAGAGGAAGGCGAAAAAACCTCCAGGGCCTCTTCCAATCTGCTCTGGAGGAAAATTCCTTCCCGACCCCAAATATGGCGATCAGCTAAACCCTGAGCATATGGGCAAGACTCATCAGCCAGATACTACAGAAAATTCTTTCCTGGGTAACTCAGATCCCACCCCATCTAATATCCCATCACAGGCCATTGGGCCTATTTACCATGAATATTTAATTACCAAAACCATTTTATCCCATCATACCATCTCCTCCATAAACTTATCGAGTTTAATCTTAAAGCCAGATAGATCTTTTGCCCCCACTGCTTCCCTTGGAAGGCTATTCCAAAACTTCACTCCTCTGATGGTGAGAAACCTTAATCTAATTTCTAGTCTAAATTTCCTGGTGGCCAGTTTATATCCATTTGTTCTTGTGTCCACATTGGTACTGAGCTTAAATAATTCCTCTCCCTCTCCGGTATTTATCCCTCTGATATATTTATAGAGAGCAATCACATCTCCCCTCAATCTTCTTTTAGTTAGGCTAAACAGGCCACGCTCCTTGAGTCTCCTTTCATAAGACAAGTTTTCCATTCCTTGGATCATCCTAGTAGCCCTTCTCTGTACCTGTTCCAGTTTGAATTCATCCTTCTTAAACATGGGAGACCAGAACTGCACACAGTATTCCAGGTGAGGTCTCACCAGTCCTTGTATAACGGTACTAAAACCTCCTTATCCCTACTGGAAATACCTCTCCTGATGCATCCCAAGACCGCATTAGCTTTTTTCACGGCCATATCACGTTGGCAGCTCATAGTCATCCTATGATCAACCAATACTCCAAGGTCCTTTTCCTCCTCCGTTACTTCTAATTGATGCATCCCCAGCTTATAACTAAAATTCTTGTTATTAATCCCTAAATGCATAACCTTACACTTCTCACTATTAAATTTCATCCTATTACTATTACTCCAGTTTACAAGGTCATCCAGATCCTCCTGTATGATATCCCTGTCCTTCTCTAAATTGGCAATACCTCCCAGCTTTGTATCATCCGCAAACTTTATTAGCACACTCCCACTTTTTGTGCCAAGGTCAGTAATAAAAAGATTAAATAAGATTGGTCCCAAAACCGATCCCTGAGGAACTCCACTGGTAACCTCCCTCCAGCCTGACAGTTCACCTTTCAGTAGGACCCGTTGTAGTCTCCCCTTTAACCAATTCCTTATCCACCTTTCAATTTTCCTATTGATCCCCATCTTTTCCAATTTAACTAATAATTCCCCATGTGGCACGGTATCTAATGCCTTACTAAAATCTAGGTAAATTAGATCCACTGCATTTCCTTTGTCTAAAAAATCTGTTACTTTCTCAAAGAAGGAGATCAGGTTGGTTTGGCACGATCTACCTTTTGTAAAACCATATTGTATTTTGTCCCATTTACCATTGACTTCAATGTCCTTAACTACCTTCTCCTTCAAAATTTTTTCCAAGACCTTGCATACTACAGATGTCAAACTAACAGGCCTATAATTACCTGGATCACTTTTTTTCCCTTTCTTAAAAATAGGAACTATGTTAGCAATTCGCCAATCCTACGGTACAACCCCTGAGTTTACAGATTCATTAAAAATTCTTGCTAATGGGCTTGCAATTTCATGTGCCAATTCCTTTAATATTCTTGGATGAAGATTATCTGGGCCCCCCAATTTAGTCCCATTAAGCTGTTTGAGTTTCGCTTCTACCTCAAATATGGTAATGTCTACCTCCATATCCTCATTCCCATTTGTCAGGTTACCGTTATCCCTAAGATCCTCTTTAGTCTTATTAAAGACTGAGGCAAAGTATTTGTTTAGATATTGGGCCATGCCTAGATTATCCTTGACCTCCACTCCATCCATCCATGTTTTATAGGAGGGCAAATCTGGTTCTTCCCCAAGTCACCAGAGCTTCGGGATGGAGATCCCAAACCAGAGGTACCTGAGAGAGAGAAATGTCACAGTGCAGGGACCAAACCTGAACCTCAGATCTAAACACTGCCAGACTTTGGGGTGATCCAAATCTGAGATCCACAGGACCCCACTCTCTTCAATGGAACAAACCAGGACCTCAGATCAGAGGGGGAATGTGGGGAAAGCTTTGTTCTGACTTCCACAGCTCAGGCTCTGCCCTAGTTCATTTATTCCCTAAAAGGGTGAACACTGAATCTACAGTCTGAGCAAAAAACTCACGGGGCCAGATCTTCAGCTGGTGTAAAGCAACAGAGCACCATTCTCTTCAATAGAGTTACACCAATTCACACCAGCTATGCCCCAGGCCATCAAGGTCCACATGTGGGTGGAAAGATGAAGAAGGAAATTCTGGTTATTGAGGGCCTGCTGCAAATACTGGTATAGTTGAGGTTCACATTCTGGACCTCACAATGTGACAAGTCAAATGCATTGAGTGGCTTCTAAAGCTTGCTGCTGACTGAAGTGACATTGACAACAAGCCAGTGCCTCCCTAAGTGCAGCTAGTTCTGTGGTGGTCTCCGTGTTCCTCTGCGCCTAGGAAACAGGCATCCATAGCCCTTGTAGGGTGCCCCAAGAGCCTCCACCCACGGGGCAAAATGGATTTGTAATGAATCACAGCTGGGAATGCTGCCCCAGTTGGTGACACCCAGGCCCCTACCACAGCTGAAAGCTGGCCTTTTTTCGGGATCCTGGAGATGATAGAATCAGTTCCCATTCCAATCAGCAGGAGAACGATGGTGGTTGCATAATAAGCTTTCCCATGGATTTCAGTGTGTTGTATCAAGTTCTCCAGCACTTTGGTTCCCCGCAGAGACACACTGCTAAGAGCTGTTCCATTGTCCGCATGGTGGAGATTTTAATTAGGCACATGTCATGTAACATGGGTGCCCCTCACTCTTTGCTTCCAGGCTTTCACAGCCTACAGGTGGCACTGCCTACTCCGGGGGGGCACACAGCTTGGAGCTTGCAGATGTGCCCTAACCATAGGCCCTTGTTTCTTGCTGGGTATGAAGAATAAGGTGCAGAGGGGGATGCTGGCTCTGTTGATACCCAGAATGCTCTGCCAGCTCACAGCAGGGCTGATGTCTGAATCCTGAGCACAACTGCAAAGTTTTAGGTCTTCCTGCGTATAGACTGCTCTAGCTAGCAGGGGAGGCTGTGTGTGCATGTGTCACCAGTTTTATCTCACCTGCTGTTTGATCTTGTTACGGAGTGGCCTTCTGCTAACCCAGCCCTGACTAAGACTGCTAGAGAGGGTGGGCAGGGGAGAGAAGGGGTGCTGGCTATGTGGGAGGGGTGAGAGGTGCGGGGGAGAGCGAGCGAGAAGGAAATGTGTGCACATGTGCAGATAATGGCACCAGAAAACCCTTCTGGGCTCTTGCTCTTGACTAAACAAACATCCAAGGGGAAAAAATGCTATAAAAGCCAAATAGCAACCCCCTCTCCCTGCACTGGGCTCCCGTGTGTGTGTGTGTGTGTCACAGCGGAACGTTCCTATACCTGCTAGTGTCCGATGCACCTTGGTGAATGAGCTCAAGTTGGCACAGAGTCAGACAGCAGCAAGTGCCAGGCTGGTGTCCATCGAGATGGCCACTTTGCCAGAGTGCTGTCACCAGCGTCATTAGCACAGAGCATAAGAAAACCTACTGGGGCGGGTGCTGTTAATCCTCCTCCAATGACAGCACCCGCCCTCTTCTTCTGCCCCAGGTCAACACATCACATGGGGCCTGCGTTAATGACACCACTGGTCAAGCTCTGAGTTCGTGGGAGAACTTGGGGCTGATACCAGCCTCGCTCCGTGCTCTTAGGCAGGCGCCTCCTGAGCTGAAGCATTTGGATGGCTCTGAAGGGATCCGTTGATGTGTGATGTGTGACTTCGCACATGAGAAGAAACTGAAGGTGATTTTCCTGCACAGCCCTTTATATCCTCAGTATGGGGCATGAAGAGGTGCAAGTGCATGCATGGGTCCAACGGGCACTGCTACCAAAAATCTGTGATCAAAGGCACATGGGGCGCATACACACCTGAAGTGGAGCACCCATAAGGGACTCTACTCAAAGAAGAACTCTGAGATTAATAATCCTACTCCTTCTTCGGGTTGGAAAATTGGGACCAGTTTTAACCTGCTGAAAGTTGTCGGCAAAGGAAAAAGAAAACGGGTATATGCCTTTTTTTATTTTCATTTGCAGATTGTCTTTAAAATACCATCAATGTCTCTGGGATGGCTTCTTGGCTGACTCCAGTGGAGCTCCATCTATTTACACCAGCTGAGGATCTCAGCCAAGCCTTAACTTTTGAACGTGACTATGATGGGGACAGGTATTAATACCTGGTGGTATGGGCCCTGATGAGGGCCTTACATACCAATTGTACCTTCTCCTCTCTCCACGGTGAAATATCAGAGCTAGTTTTGATTCCACGACAAGTCTACTGACAGGCTACTGAGCCGAATTCACTTTGGGCTAATGTTTTTTTTTTGGGGAGTGATAGCTCAGTGGTTTGAGCATTGGCCTGCTAAACCCAGGGTTGTGAGTTCAATCCTTGAGGGGGCCATTTAGGGATCTGAGGCAAAAATTGGAGATTGGTCCTTCTTTGAGCAAGGGGTTGGACTAGATGACCTCCTGAGGTCCCTTCCAACCCTGATATTCTATGATTCTATGATGTTTCGTGGTGAAGGGCTTGCATTGCGATGTACTGCTAATCTTCCTGTATGAGGTACTGTTGGCTTTATCCATCAAAGCTATTCAAAAGAACATTTAAACAGAGATGGCAGCAGCTAGCCCTCAGAACGGCTGCATGTATAACCATTAAGGCACCAATCCTGAAATGTGGCGTGACGCCTGTGTCTGCATGGAGCCCAATGGGGCATTACAGGATCTGTGCCTAACCTAGGGGAAAACAGAGAGGGGAAGACAGGGGCACTGTCAAGATAGAAATCATACTATCCTTATCCTGTTACTAATTACACCTTTGATTACTGCAAACAAATAGTTTTAACATCTAACTTACTGTTCACCCTTTAGGTTCTGTTTTCCCGTTGCTGTCGCTCAGCTTGGGCCATGAAACGAGATTAGTCAGTTTCACTGTAAGTTTACAATCCTTTTCATTCTCTGATCCTCCAGCCCTACCACAATGCTCTTGTGTGTGGGTTTCCACTGGTTCAGACAATGGTTTAATTCCCCTGCCAAACCTCCTTCCATGGAATTACGGAACACAGTGTCCTTTTAAACAGTCTGCAGGCTGTGGGAAGTCCAGAGTTTAAATTCAGAACCTCATCCCAGTAACATAGGCTATGAAAATGTGCACTATGCATCAGGCCAAGAGAAGGAAAAATGTGATACATTCTCAGCAACACAGCCATCTTTACTATGGACCACAGGAGTTCAAAAAAACAACCTTAGTTAACAAGAGACCTAGTCGCTAACAAAACATCATGCTATTGGAGATACAAGAGAGGCCAATCACAATCACCAGAATAAAACGGTAACCAAAAGAAAGAAAACCCCACAGCACGGCTAAATGCACTGTGGGAAATTCTCTGTAGCAAACCTATAGTGGTAACATCAGTGAGTGTGAATGTGTGTGTGTGTGCACGCGTGTGTGGGATTTCCTTTTGCCTTTAAAACAAGTAAAAAGGATGTCCGGCTTTCACACAGCTCTCGTGTCTCTTACACTTTTTTTTTTAAAGGGAAAGAATCAGTTTGTTCCAAGAACTGTGTGCAATAACGTGTTTCTCCAGGTATAGAAACAAGGACAGTTAACAAAACAATCTTCTCTGCAACACCTTTGCAAGCCGCCTCCTTCCCTCATCCACACTCTCCGCGCTGCCTGGAAATCTCTGGCTTGTCCTTCAATAAATCCCCAACTTAGATTATCAGGGGGAGGGGGAGAATTATGTATTGCTGCTGCTGCCTCTTTGTGATTTTTTTCTACTCACCCTTCCTCCCTCCCCCCAAAATATTGACTTTCAAAAATCCCATTCCAGCTACTGCTCCCCCCGGAGGCTGTGAGGTCTCCTGTGCTCCACCCTCATCTCTTGCAGTCATAAAAACCAAGTCTTGATGTGTCTTTGGTTAAAAAACCCCACAAACAAGTAATACACAGCCCAGTGTGATCCTATTCCACCCTGGGGATGTCTAATGAGAGGGTATCTGAGTAGGAAGGAAGCATTGGAGACGAGCTGTTTGCTCAGTGGAAGTTGAGGTTCCTCTAGTTTACCCTGTCCATTCCCCTCCTCTCATACTGTGGTCGCTGGCCCGTACTGGAACAAAAGAGGGGATGTCTCTTTGATTCGGACATAGAACCGCCCCTCAGGCCAGGCATTGTGGAGAGAGAGGGGTAAGAAGTCATCGGGCAGCCACTGCTCGGTGTCGTCTGACACGAACACTAGTCCAAAGTGATCCAGCTGATCCTCGCTGTAGCAGAAGGCGTCTACGTTGCCCAGCACATTCCGGGAGACCTCATTCATCTCCAGCACCACCAGCTTCACCACCTCTTCTGCCGACATCTTGGTGGTGACGTGCAGCTGTGGAAAGACGGGCAGAGAGACAGATGGTCAGCGGGGAATAAGAGAACCGGGAGGTGTCACAAGCCCACAGGCATGAACCAATGCATCCTGGGCAGATCCTTTGCAAGTGAAAGGACTTAGGGACCTAGCCCCAATCCTGCAAACGCTTGCACACAATGTGAAGCATGTGCAGGATTAGGGCCCTAGCTGGGGGCTAATTCTGTCCTTCTTTGTCCTTGTGACAGTCTGATGGGGACTGCCCTCTGAATTTTAAATCACTGACAAGCAGCTAACCTCCTCTCAGCTTGGGGCTCTCAACTACTGTGGGTATGTCTACACTGCGAGCTGGAGGTGTCATGGCCAGCTCGAGGAGACATGCCCATGCTAGCTCTGGTCCAGCTAGTGTGCTAAGCACTGAGGGTAGCCATGGCAGCAAGAGCAGCAGGGGGGGCTAGCCACCTCCAGTACATACTCACTGTCTTGGATGGCGATGGACTCGGGGCAGCTCTAGCCTCTCCCACTTCGGGGGGCGACCCTCTACTGTTAGCGCACCAGCTGGATCAGAGTTAGTGTGAGTATGTCGCCTTGTGCTGGACATGACCTCTCCAGCTCCAAGTGCAGAGGCACAGGCTGGTCCCGAGGGTTTGAAGCAGGCAGGTATCCCCATCAGCACGGCGGGGCCAAGCTCCCGTTTCCCTTGGCACACTCACGAGAGCTATGTGCAACACCCTGCAGTGCGGTGCGGTGCAGCTCCTCAGCCAGCCAGTGGGGCTAAGCCGCCTTGCAGCAGCTGAGCACCCAGCCCTGTGTTTTTAGCCTGGCATCCTTGGGGACAGCAAAAAATGCTTTAAAGCAGGCGCGTCCTGCCTTTGCAGCACCAAAAGCCAGGCAACTGGGCAGACCCCAAGGGGCAGGCTCAGTTTGCACAGAAAGTGATGGTCACTTTTAAAAGGAAAAATAAACTCAAAGAGTCACATTATCCTCTGCTTGTAACTCCCTGCTAGATAAATAGAGAGCACTCAGTTATCTGCGCTCCCTCGAGGGCCAGAAAAACCTGTAGACGTCAGTGCTGTCCTTCTCTGCAGTTACAAGGGCAGGAGCGGCAGAGGCTGCTCTGTCAGACCCGTCACTTTCCCAGAAGAGTGAAAGAGATACTTTCAAAGGGAAAGAGGCTCCATGTCTTGAAGGGAGGAAGGGAGCCCACGCCAGAGAAGGGCCAGTGCGAGGGACAGAACACAGCCCTTCCCTGCTCAGACTTGGGAGAGATGCCGGAGAGAAGATTGAGGCTGAAGGAGTGGAGTAAGCCTGTGCTCGGGAGGGCAGAAGGGTACGGCAGGCTGAAGTCAGTTGATGGAGAAAGCTAGGAAGGGTCATTTGGAGCGGGATTCATAGATGGGGAGGAAACCGTCCTTGCAGTGAAGGGAGAGCGGTCCCACTTCCGTGAGCAAGAGCAGCCTAGTTGCCAACTTCTTCAGAGTAAGAGAGGAGAGGACCCTTCTTCCTTCTCCCCACACAGGGGCCCCCTGCTGATTGCACAGCTACTTGGCCCTGGGGGCTGACGGAAGGGAGGGGCTCGCTACATAGGATCAACTGCGGGAGGGGACGGTGACACAGGATAAAGAGCGGGAACACTGCAGGGAGGATACAATGATGTAGGATAAAGAGCGGGAATGATGGGGGAGGGGACGGTGAGCCAGGATAAAGAGCGGGAAGGCTGGGAGAGGGGACGGTGAGCCAGGATAAAGAGCAGGAAGGCTGGGGGAGGGGACGGTGACCCAGGATAAGAGCGGGAAGGCTGGGGGAGGGGACGGTGACCCAGGATAAAGAGTGGGAAAACTGCGGGGAGGATACAATGACAGGATAAAGAGCAGGAAGGATGGGGGAGGATACAATGATGTAGGATAAAGAGCGGGAACGGTGCGGGAGGATACGATGACGTAGGATAAAGAGCAAGAAGGTTGTGGGAGGATGCAATGACATAGGATAAAGAGCAGGAAGGTTGGGGGAGGATGCGATGACATAGGATAAAGAGCAGGAAGGCTGGGGGAGGGACAGTGATTTAGGATAAAGAGCAGGAACACTGGGGAGGGGACGGTGACCCAGGATAAGCCATGGGATCACTGCAAGGGACGTTGACCCAGGATACACTGTGGGAATGGTGACCCAGGAGAACACAGAGTCATAGAATCATAGAATATCAGGGTTGGAAGGGACCTCAGGAGGTCATCTAGTCCAACCCCCTGCTCACAGCAGGACCAATCCCCAACTGAATCATCCCAGCCAGGGCTTTGTCAAGCCTGACCTCAAAAACCTCTAAAGAAGGAGATTCCACCCCCCCCCTAGGTAACCCATTCCAGTGCTTCACCACGCTCCTAGTGAAAAAGTTTTTCCTAATATCCAACCTAAACCTCCCCCACTGCAACTTGAGACCATTGCTCCTTGTTCTGTCATGTTGCATTGCATCTAACTGTCGAATTAAACAACTCTCTAGTGGCCCAGAAAGGAGGCTGTGGACTATGGAGTGGTGGAGCATTAGAGGAGGGGAGGGAGGGAGGGAAGATCATGCCCATATCGAAATGAGCTCCCTGGACACAGGGTTTCTGCACCGGCCAGTATCTCCATCAACCCCAGCTTCTGGCAAGGCTGCACGCATTGGGAACAGCACAGGCCTGTCTACCTGGCCCTTGCTCCTTAACTCTCCTGCCATCTCTAGCATCAAATCAGCCGCACTGGCACAGAAAAGGTGGGGTACTGCTGCCAACACAGTGGGTGCCAGCTCCTGTCATCTCAGCCTGCTGGGACGTTGGTGGCCATGCTGCACTGTGGAGCAGCTGTGATGGCAGCAGCAAGAGCAGAAAATATTAAGGAGAAAAGCCTCAGTGGGAAGGTTGGACAAACGCAGTATTCTCAGGCCTACGGGCAAAGAGCCCCCTCATCGAGTGCTCCCCCCAGGCCCTATTTACATCGCCAAAGCTGGGCTTTATTGTTGCTGTTCAGAGCAGACTTTCCTGCTGCCCTGGGGGCACGGTGATACCTTAACGCTGGTCTCGTTGGACAGTCCGGTTTCGTACTGAGGACAGACCCGTAAGGTGGCTGAGCCTGGCTTCTTCCCCCGGTTTGCTATGTATCCTGGCTCTGGTGGCTCCTGGAAGGTGCGAGTCCACTCTGCTGAGCGCGTCCGGAAGACAGGTTCAGAGCTTTCAACAACCTGGCTGTGCTCAGGGCTGAAAGCTGAGCCAGTCTCCAGCCTGAGCAAGCTGCACTGGCCTGCTGTCCTGGTTTCTGTTGGGGAGCTATCGACGGAGCCAGGACAGGACTTCCTGGCCACCTGGAAGAGGGGCTTGGGGAAATCCAAGCTGCTAGTGCGGACGCAGTAGGCCTGACGCTTCTCTGTGATGCGGAGAAGCTCAATCTGCCGGCTGGGGAGGACAAAGTCACTGTCATACAGCTCTGGGGGTGGCCGGGGTTCCTCCGGGAGCAGCGGTGGGGCTTTGAGTTCATGGCTCTGCAGGACGTCAGGGGCACTGTCCCTCAAGGTTCGGGCAATTTTTCTGCCACAGCACTCAGGCCCCGAGGAGTAAACCAGGTCCAGCTCCTTGGGGCTTTGGGCCCTGCTGGAATCATAATCACTGTCTGTAGCCAGGAACACCTCTGATGAGCCCTCCTCATCTGAGATCCCGTGGGAATCTGCTGGGAATGAAAAGGAAGAGTAGGGTCATCATTTCTCTGAGTCAATGCAAAAGGCCAGTGAAGCTGTCTGAGTATGATTTGGAGTTCAGGCAGCAAAAACCAGAAGGCATCACCCCCCTACTGCGGGCTGAGATATTTGTGCCTCTACCTTGGGTAAGTTGATTTAGTCAATGTCTGGCTGCAAAGGTCACAAGTGAGCAAATCTATGAGTCTGAAGGCAAGAAATAGCTTTATCCTCTAGGCTTCTGATTTCCAGCTTTTATTGACATTTACTAGTGAAAGCCTATGGCCAGAATTAAAATCAGAGCCACTAAATATCAGTTTGAACAACCAGAATGTGACATTTACCAGGTGGCTTCAGTCCTCCCCACTTCTGGCATTGTTCCAGCTCCCGGTCCATTTCCCCTACACTGCACAGCTGGAGATGGATCTGTTCACTCAGCATGAGAGCTGCAGAAAAATGACGCTTTCTGAGCGAACATTCCACCCTCCTCCTTGACTTCTGGTGAACGCCCCCCAGACCATGAAGCCACTGTGTCGGAGTTCTCAAGGCCCACCTTTGACTCCTCCTTCCCAGGGCTGCTCGTTCGCTCACGGGCAGGGCCTACTTAACATGGGGCTCATGGTACTCATTCAGCTATGTAAATGCCACCCTGGCTTTGCAGCTGTCTGCTGCCTCTTGCTTTTCAGAGCCCTATGCATGGAGTCAGAGAAATATGCCAAGCCATCTGAGTGATCTGGATTCTAGCCTACCCCCTGATTCATGAACGCAGCTGTTGGCTATGTTCTGATTCCAGGCAGCCAATTGCGATGTGGGTCCCCAACCCAGCTCCTCAAACCTTTATCACTGGTGATGGTACTGGAGACAGGATGCACCTAGATTTATTTTCCAGATCCCAGGTGGAGTCTGCAGTGCTGTTACTTAGAGGCACCTGTTATGACTTGTGAGCTGAGCCAACTGGGTATGAAAGCTATTGAAATTGTACTTAGATGATCAGCTGCTTGGGGCAGAGCCTGTCTTTTTGTGTGTGTGCCTAGGACAATGGAGCTCAGATCCATGAATGAGCCTTCTAGGAACCATAATAATAATAATAAAGGATAATAAAGTATATAGAGCATATGTGGAATAATTAGATACCATCATTACAGAGTCATTTTTCTATTCATAGCCTTAATGCAAGCATCAGATGGGATCTGGGTAGCAAAACCTTCCACTCTAAGCTGAAATAGGTTTCCATGAAGGATCGGAGAATGCCAGACCCATTGGACTTTGAAAACTCACCAGTCAGATTTCATTCACAGAATATTTACAAGCAGCTGCAACATTCCCAGTTGTATGATAAAACATGAACTGACTAGGCACCACCTGGCTAGGTGCTTCATGACACGCCAGGATCCCTTACCAGAGTTGAACTTGCGGCTTGTTTCCGGAGATGGGGTAGGTGAGGGGAGGTAGTCCAGGTGCGATGACGTGGACTGCGTTTTCTCCTTCATTGCACTGCTGGATTCACTGAGAAACCAGATGAGAGGTACGCCACAAGACGGCTGCTTGTACCGGGCATGCTGCAAGGCGTCCATCATCCAGCGCATCTCACGCCAGATCTCCTCCATTTGCTGCCAAGGAGAAAGATAAAGAACCCGTTTAAAAAAAATAACAGGTCTCTCCCTGGCCCCAAACAACCACAGGCAAGGTCACACGTCCCTAAATGCACAGGGACCTGGTACTGGGATAACAGTGCCAGAAACATTCCCGAGGGGAGTCTTTTCCCAGAGGATGGCACTGCTGTCTCATGAGCCCCAGAATCCCTTGGACATAACAATACGTAGCAATTGTGTCAGGTGTTTCATCTGCTGATCTGAAAGCACTTTGTAAAGGTGGGGTGAGAATCTATCTATACATCTCAGGTACTGAGCTGGCCCCCATGCCAGGCATCTGAGTGCCTCACAATCTTTAGTGTATTGACCCTCACAATGCCCCAGGGGTAGGGCAGGGCTGTTATCCCGGTTGTAGAGGGGAATCAAGGACATCTGTGGCAGACCAGGGAATTGAACCCAGATCTCCCATGACCTAGCCACTGGGCCATGCTTCCTCTCCCCTGTCAAAAGAGGAAACTGCAGCACAGAGTGGTCACGGTGGTCTGGAACCAGGTCAGCGACAGAGTCAGGAACAGAACTCAGCTCTCTTAGCTCCCAGCATGGTGCCCTCAGCACAGCAACGTACTACCATGCTCACCTAATGGCCTCTGCAAAGCCTGTCCCATTTGCAAGAGTTCCTTGCTCTGGCAATGGAAACTCTGGAAGCAAAGGCATGGCGTGCTCTTTGCATTTGCATACCCAGCATGCACTTCCAAAGCCAGTCCCAGCAGGGCAGGTTTCAGGCTATGAGAACAAGGTGGGAGACCTGGGCTTGCCATTAGCATTGTTAATGGGAGCATTGCTTCAGAGCAGGGGTGGCTTGACAGAGTGTCTGCTGCAGCCACTTCCCCTGCAGACCATCACTGCTAGGTCAGAGAAGCACCGTAAAAGTACCTAGATGCAGGACAGTAGAGCTGATAACTACAGTGGAAATGGCCAAGAGCCTCAAAAGTTTTAAACTCCTAATGCCCATTGATTCCAATGGGAGCTAGGAGCCTAAATACCTTTGAGGTTCTGGGCCTGTGAGCTGTAGATGATGCACAGCTGGCAGAGGCAGATCCATGCCAGATCATACCAACCTAAAGTGGGTAATCTGATGATGGACACGGGACCCTCTGGACAACCCGTACAGGGTGAACAGAATGCTGGCATGGCAGCCCAGTCCAGAGCAGGACCCACCCACTGCGCCCCTCTTCTGCCACACACCTGTATGTAGTCCTGAACCTGCTGGTGCCTCTGCTTAGCTGTGGAGAGCTCAGCGTCTGAGAAGGCCTCCCTGAGGCTCTGCTGGGAAAGGAGAGACTCAAGCTCCAGGAGCGCGGACACTTGGCAATACTGGCTGATGAACTCTCGGTCATACGTGAAGAAGTGAACTGGAAAAGCAAAAGGCGAGAGGGGAAGGGCATACGATGGTGGGAGGGGCACTGCGAGGTGGGAATGGCTGATGCTGTGTGAACAGACTGAACCCGGCAGAGATGTATCAAGGACTCCGAGGACAGGACTGCACACACATGAAGGCTGAATTCTGCCCAGACCACATGAGGGGAGGGTGTTCTCCATTACTGAGGGTGAAACCCACAGCTGGGGAAAGCAGGACTGAATGAGTATGGACAAAGGCCCATCTTTTGCTATCACCGCTAGCTCTGCAACAGTTCCCATGCTGCAGTGCTAGCCCAGGTCCAGGTACTGGATTTAGCATTATTTCAGAGAAGTGACATCCTTTATGGAGGTTGCTGAAACGGGATGGAGGGACTGGCCCTCCTCACAGGTGTATCTGAGCTGTAACAAGGGGCAGCCATTGTTCTCTCCCCCTGGTGGCTGCCCAGAGGAATGCAGAGAGTGCATGATGGGGGCTGAGCTGGGATACCAGAGAGATGCAATGTCTGCTGCACCTGCCATTCACTGTCACTGTGCTGCCAGCATCTATCACACTGCTCTCTGAAGAGCTGGGGGGTGAACAAGCTAGTGTGGTTAGCAGTCCAGGCAGCTGGAAAGACCTCACTCAGCAGCACCACCTACAAAAGCAAAAGACTCGTTCTTGTAAGCCCTGAGTGGACCCAGCAGACTGAGCCATTTCAGTCTGCCCTCATCAGCAAGCTGCGTGGCAAAAGCAGGCTTTGTACCTACAGCAGCTACCCCAGCGCCTTGCTTCTCTGGAGCCACAGTCCTGCTTTCTCCCCTGGAGCCCCTGGCTCCTGCAGACACTACAGGACAATCCCACTTAACAAGGACAACAGGAGACTTTCCCCTTCCACCACACAGGAGAGATCAAGGTGGATCACTGCGACATGGGAGAAGATACCCACCTCTCCATGGGGGTATCAGCACTCCTGTTACCAAGGATAGGCAAGACAATCACAAAGCCCACAACAGTGTGAGTTCCCACCCACTCCCTGGCACCTGAGAAGCTTTGAGAACCCCTTCTGCACATTCTCCTTCCCTGGGGCACCTGCACCCCACCAGACTCTAAAAGCTCCTCTTCCAGGAACTCCAATGGTCCTCTCTAAGGTGGGGTTGCTCCTGCCCTGACTGTGGTGGAGCTCAGCACTGAGGTGACTCTCTAAACCTCTGGAAGGCTAACTCCTCCCAGCTGGCTTTGTTAGGGCAGGGGAACGTGCCCCTAAGCAGGGGGAAGGCACTGCCTATCACTGCAGGGCCCAAAGGATTGTGAAGGGGAAGGAAGGCAGGAGAAGGGCAAGATGGAGGTGTTCTGGAGCAGTACTGTGCAGGTCACATTCAGATCCAAGATTAGAGGACACAGGAGGCAGGGATGGTTGGGCTTCCTCTGTTGACGTTCTCACCTAGCTCAAAGATCTGGAGAGGCAGCGTGAGGAAGCCAGAGCGAGGGGTGTATGGGCTGTTCTGGCCCGGGGCAGTGCAGACATCATCAGATGGAGGAAGCAGCAGGAGAAAGGAGACTTGTCCCCCGAAGTCTAGCACCTCCTGACTGTACAGACGGAAATCTTTAGCCTGCAGCATTCAAAGAGAAAAGCAGGAACAATGCGTTATTTCCACCAGTGTAACCAGAGCAGCGCAAAATCATCACCCCTCTTCGTCTTAGACAGAAATGTCCCAAAGCATGGCTGATGGCAGAGCGCTCCCCTGCCCACCGAGCATGCTTTGAGCATCACCACTTCCCATATGACAAAGGCTCCCAACGGACCTCCCCACTGATGGGGAGATAATTAGCATCCATCATTTACTCCCCAGGTGCCAGGCTCCATTGCTTTGTTATGCTGTACTACCATCCCAAATTCTCTTTGGTCTGGGATAGCTTGGACACCTCACCTCCTCCGATAGCCTCTATGCTGCTTCTTTAGACTTCTTTAGAGCAAAATCCAAGAGAGAGAGAGACCCTCCACCCACCCCTGCAGTGACCTCAGCCCCAATCCAGCAAGGTATTTATGCATGTACCTAATGTTAAGCATTAGGATGCTCACCTGCCTATGGACCTTGCTGAGTCAGGACCCTGGGTTGGAAATTGAATGGAGGAAAAGGGATCAATTCTCAGTGTGCCCCAGTGAGTCCAGCTCCTACCAGAGGTTAGCTGGAAGAGGGGTCCCATCACTGCAGTGAGCTGAAACAAGTCGCCTCAGGCAGAGCCAGGTGCTACTGCCAATCAAAACACAACTGTTTTGTTTTGGGCCCAAGGGCAGTTACTGAGGAGGTGCTGAACTCAGAGAGCAGCTCCCAGCTCTGCCTCTGGGGCAGGGACAGAGACATGCTTGTAGCCCCACAAACTCAATTCAGTTTGTGGGGCAAGGGAACACAATGAACACTTTAACCACAAAGGGGCCAGTCCCGCCTCCAGAGGCTGAGACAGCTGGTTTGCCACGGCACAAGCCAGCAGGCTGTGTGGACCACAGCTCCCGCCATTCCTCCCACACCCCTCAGCTCCCACTTTTACCTCTTGCAGGGGGATGTTTACCAGGTTCACTAGCTCCTTAATGGCCCCTTGGAGCTCCTGATACAAGGGGTTCTGGGAAGTCTCAAACTCTGGCTCGGTGGGACTTGGCTCCTCCAAATTGGCCAGGTTCTGTAGCCACTCCCACTCCTCCCTGGAGAACAAGAGACAATCACAGAGAGAAACCAGAGACTCGCCATCGTTCAGAACTGTCCACAGCCACGTGTCAGTGAGCATGCATTAGCAGGTATGTACTGTGAACCATGGCATTCATCCCTGAAATGCAGCCTAAGCTTCACCTTTCTTCGGGGAGGCATCTGAACGGTAGCCAGCAGCTCCTCATAACAGTCTCCTAGCTGGTGAAAGAGCAAGAGGGAAGAGCACAGTGCCTTGGTTTAAATCTCAGCTACAGAGGATAGCACTGGGTCATGGTTTAATTATAGCTCACAGAGCAGCTGGTGCCTTGGATGTCCCAGGCAGCCATGAACTGGGTTTGGAGCAGAATGTAAAGCTAACGGCAGGGATGACAGTATGGGAGAGGCAGGCAGCAAAGGTGGGATTTTGGGGTCTGGATTCGAGAAATGATCTTGGCTGGCCAAGCTAAGCCACTCAGGACTTCAGCTGCTGTGCATGCCCACCTGGAGATGTTGGGATTGGTCCGTATTTTCACATGGCAAAGGATGTTGGGTAACTCTTCAGGCACCAGCACTCGGATCTGGTCTACTGCACTGCAGAGCTTCAGATAGCCCAGGTAGAGGCCTGGGGCGAGGGCTTGGCTGCTTCTATGGTGGTAAGCCAGTTTGTCCTGAGGAGGAAGAAGAGGTCAACATAAAGCATCTCACATGGCAGAACTCTCCCTCACACTCTTCCTCGCTACCTCTACACACAATCTGCAGACGGACAATGGCAGAACTGGGGCTGTCAGGGGTAGCTCTGAGGAAACTTGCCCTTTCGGAGTCCTAGGCAGAGGGATGAACAGATCTGGATAAATTAAGAACCAAACCAGGCCTCAGCCTCACACTGAACCGCGTGTGCAGTTTGAATGAGTTCTGTTCAGTCATTTCACCTGCACTTCCAGTCTTCAGCCAGGACCAGCGCCCCAACAGCAGAGAGCTAGAAGGACTGGCAACCACACAAAAGAGCCTGTTGTCAGATTGCCAGCCCCATGTTGCAATCCTCCAAGATTCGAGAGCCTTACAACCAAACTTTTTGTGGTTTGCCTGCTGCTAATCCTACCTGGCACTGACAGTGGCTTTGTGTCAGCTGCCTCAAGAGCCCCTTGTACAGGTGCTTGAGGAGATCTTGTTGAGACAGACACATGTCTGAAGGGAAGAGAAAGGAGAGAGGCTGCAGTACGAGAATCAGAGGGTGCAAAGACAAAGGTAAGGCCAGGCCATCAGGGAAGGGGAAATTCTTTGCAGAGGTTTGCTAACAGGCTGGGGAAAGAAACAGCCCAGGGAAGCAAAAGGAGCAATTGGTATAAAAAAAAGGTAAACAAGTATTTGGAGAACTAAATACCACATTGAGGGGACTTGCCACAGACTGCTCAGGAGACGCAGAGCCCAGATCGGCTCCTGAGCCTTATTCTCCTAAAACTTTCCATGATTCCTTTCCCCCCTCCAAGCCCTCCTTTGGCATGAGAATGGCCACCTGCATTGTTATCAGCAGCATATCCAGAGAGGTGGGCTCTTCTGGAGAGGAGATGGACTTGCGGCTTGTCTGCAGCTTGGAGAGTGGGACCCAGCGGACGCTCTCAAAGGTCTGGTTGGTTTTCACCTCCTTCAGTGTCACTATCAAGATGTTGCCCTGCTTGTCTTTGATTGGCTCAAAGAAGACCTGTCCCAGGTCCTGGATTCCTAGCAGCCCCTTCATAGACATAGACATAGATAGGAGACTTGTTATGGGGCAGCACTGACTGATCTGGCTCTGCAGGAAGCTAGCCACTCCATATCCTGAGAGGAGGCTGTTTCTGTGTCTGGGGAGGGGGCTGGAGTGGTGGGTTATGAAGGGCATGGGCATCCTTTGTCTATGTAGTCTTGGCCAGGGCATGCATGGGGGACCCTCTTCATATACCACCCTACACCCCTCAGCTGCAGCATTTAGCCTGGCAGACTTGGAGAGGACAAAGAAAGCGATAGTGGTCCAGGGCACTGGTAAGACTGGTGGGCTAAAACCCGGGGTTATCATTAGGGCCCTACCAAACTGAGGGTCCATTTCGGTCAATTTCATGGTCATAGGCTTTAAAAAATCGTAAGTTTCATGATTTCTGCTATTTAAATCTGAAATTTCACGGTGTTGTAATTTTAGAGGTCCTGACCCAAAAAGGAGTTGTGGGAGGGTGGGGGTCGCAAGGTTATTATAGTGTGGGTTGCGGTACTGTGCTGGACAGCTGGAGAGCAGCGGCTGCAGGCCGGGAGCTCAGCTCTGAAGGCAGAGCCGCCGCCAGCAGCCGCGCAGAAGTAAGAATGGCCTGGTATTGTATTGCCACACTTACTTCTGTGCCGCTGCCCACAGAGCTGGGCCCTCAGACAGCAGCTGCCCAGCTCTGAAGGCAGCAGTGCAGAAGTAAGGGTGGCAATACCATACCAGGCCATCCTTACTTCCGCGTTGCTGCTGGCGGCGGCTCTGCCTTCAGAGCTGAGCTCCCGGCCTGCAGCCACCGCTCTCCGGCCTCCGAGCTTTGAAGGCAGCACAGAAGTAAGAGTGGCAATACCACAACCTCCCTAAAATAACCTTGTGACACCCTGCAACTCCCTTTTGGGTCAGGACCCCCAATTTGAGAAATGCTGGTCTCCCCGGTGAAATCTGTATAATATAGGGTAAAAGCACACAAAAGACTAAATTTCACCAGGGAAGACCAGATTCCACAGTCCGTGATGGGTTTTTCATGGCCGTGAATTTGGTAGGGCCCTAGTTATCATCCAACTTGGATCTCCCTAGTTATCATCCAAATTGGATCTCCTCGTCTATCACACACTAGGTTCTTATGTTCCGCTAAGTAGGTTAGGGAGTGACTGGGTGTGTCTCACGGCATCACGTCCATGTAATACTGCAGTAGGATTCCCAGGTCGGAATGTCCCCCTGCTGACATTACTGGATTGGTACAGCGAACCTGTCTCGATAAGAGATGCCCCACACAGCGGGGCTGTTGGGCCCACTGCTTCTTTCTCATGCACCTCCTCCCACCTGCATTTGTGAGATGGCCAGCAGCATCTTGAAGCGCGTCTGCAGGACACAGGAGCAGGATGACTGGGAGACGGTGAGACACTGACGCAGCCACAAGATCTCATCCCACATGCAGGCAACCTGCAGTGTATGGAGCAGAGCCATCAACAACACACCCCCACCTAGGATTTTATAACACGCCTGTCACCCAGGAGACCTGTTCAACCCCCAGTAATGTCAGCACAGCTCAGAGACGAGGGACAGCTACACAGTACAAGAGCAAAAATAAAACACTGGATTTGTGTAGGTCCTACATAAATTTTGTCCGTGCATTTTAACATCTCTGCAATCGAGGCCTTTTTAAACCTACATCTGGGACATCCCAGAGGGTGTTCCTCGGCAGATTAGAACCATTTTAAGATATGGGAGATCAAATGCTGGTCTTGAACTACTTGGCAGCATCCCTTTCCACCGCTTCAGTGCTGCCTCCGGAACACGCTGCACTACAGTGGTATCCTGTATGCCTAGTTCTGCATGAGCCTACGGAAGTGACAACGCTGCTGCTGCAGCAAAAGGCAGCAGTGACACAGTCAAACACAAGGCTGCTGACAAAGAGGCAGAATATCCCTTCAGAGAAAGGTGGTACAAATCCGCAGCAGCATAGATGGGTGGCACACAATGGGCACACACAAGGGGGGTTCTATGTGGGCCACTGCAAGCGGATATGTTGTGTTTCTTCTCCATTAAAGGCTTCAGGCATGTCGTCAGTGCTTGGGCTGTGTGGAAGCATCTTCCAGGAGGTTTCTCCATTAGTACAGAAAGTGGGACGAGCTACAGTCCTGGAACAGTCACCCCAACTGGTGTCAGTGGCTGCCAATTGGAGGTTGGCACTAGTCATACAGCTTGATTCATGCTGGCTCTGCCAGTGTCTCACTGCAATGAGCTCTCTATGGTATTCTATAGCCATGCTGTGTTGAACACATGAGGGTAGCATCACAGAGAAATGTCTAGAGACAACATCGGGAAGCCCAGGAGCTGCAGTGGTCTGAATGTGCAGTGGTCTGAAACCTTGGTGTAAGTCACAGAAGTAGCACCCACTAATTTCATCCACCTAGGCTGCCACTGACATGGTGCAACTGTTCTCAATCCAGCTAAACCTCAGCCCTCAGGATAAACCCAGATCCAGTTAGCTGAGGGTGAAAGAACTGCAGTAGTAAATCATTATGGGGCTACTACATCTACTCAGCAATAGAAATGGAACAAGGCTGGTTTCAGACACTGGTGGGTAAAATCTGAGTCTTTCCTTGATCTTGTTAAAAGAATCCCGCAGCAAAGCACTTAACTGGATGGTGTACTGCCCTGAGCCCTAATTTCACCAGTGCCTGAACAGTGGTGGCATAGGAAAGGTGGCCTGCAAACACAGGTGCTAAGGCCATAGCATGCAGGACGGAGCAGCCACATGTGTTACCTTGGTGAACCAAAGGAAGTCCTGCATGAGTAGGCAGGAGTAGGTGTCATCTATCTCCACCACAGGGATCTGATCCTCATGTGTCACCAGGATGTTGTCATCTTTGTAGAAGATGGAGGTGAGATACAGGCCCCTGTGGTGAGAAAGGAGATAGATTTTGGGAGAAAGCCCGTTATTGCTGCGGGGTAGGTTAGTTTCCAAAGGTGTCTTTCTCCCAGAGTGCACAGGGGAGCCTAGAAGCAGGGACTTCGAGATGCAGGAAAGCAGGGAAAGCAGGTGTGTGTAAGAGCAAGGGGAAAGATTTCCTAAATGACTGTTTTCTGCAGCCCCTCAGAGGTCCACTGTCCCCGGTGCTGATGCAAGCCAGTGGCCAGCTCCCCTTGCTGACTGGCTCATCCCTGAGGACGAGCCCATCTCCTCCAAGAGCAGAAACAGCTTTTGCTATTGAAGCTCAGGTTTTTCATTAAGTTTTGCTTTTGTTTTTATCATGTGCAGGAAGCCAAGTCCAGGCCGCTTTACACCATGACAGCATGGTATAAGTCTACGATGGGAGACACGCTCCCAGATATTAGAACATAAGAGCGGCCATACTAGGTCAGACCAATGGTCCATCTAGCCCAGCACTGCGTCATTGACAGTGTCCAGTGCCAGATGCTTCAGCTGGAGTGAACAGAACCAGGCAATTTATTGAGTGATCCATTCGCTGTCATTCAGTCCCAGCTTCTGGCAGGCAGAGGTTTAGGGACACCCTGAGCATAGGGTCGCCCCTGCCATTTCACCCACACTTACCTTTTCAGAGTCTTTAAGAACTTGCTGCCAGGGTGGAAAAGGTGCTTCAGGCTTTTGGAGACTGAGTGCTTCCTGCTCTGGGGCTGGTTCTTGCAGGACTCTGGAGAACAAGGCAGCATAGAGAACCGTAAATCGGGATGTGGGGGCGCTATTTGTACAGTGCCCACCACCACAGCATGCTGACCCTGGAAACGCTTAGTGCCAGTGAATGGTGCTGGGGTGACAGTTCTGTCTTTAATCAGAGACCAGGTATATGGTGCATGGGTGGTGCAAGCTTCCCCACATGGATCCAGGGCTGGGTTTGACCCAGTGACCTGTAGGTGAAAGGCTCTACAGACTGATACCAGCCCCACTTCTCTGCTAACTTGCTACGTGCTTGTGAGACTTCTGCAGTTCCAGCACTGGGAGCAGAAATGCAGCGGTACAGTGAGAAAGGCTGTTCTGGAAGCCAGCAATACCAGTGATCTCAAAGGAGCCTCCGAGACACACCAGGACTGGGGTGCAGGTCTCAGTCACCCCAGAGCCTCTGGATGTTCCTCACCATTAAAGAGAAGCTGGTTACAATCTCCTCCCTCATGCTTTCACTGGCTGCCTCCTTCATGTCTTTTCAGACAGGACACTGGCAATGGCTTTGTCTCCCCATTTCCTCTGACCCTGCTGATACCAGCAGTGTACCAGGGTTCCCAGTAGCTCCCTCTGCTAAGAAGCAATGCAAGTGGAGGGGGGCAGGCCCACCCCAAAGCCATCTAACGTCTTCTGAAGGGGCACCACCCCACCAAGAACAGTACTGTCATGTGCAAAGGAACATGCTGTAGGGAGGGACAAGCTGTACTGATTCTAGTGTTAAAACTCAGCTACCAGAACTACCCCTCTTGCGCCTATCTAGTCTGATTTCATCCCTCGGAGCAACTCCTCCTAGCTAGTAGGGGTTGGCTCACATGCTATCCTAGCCTGTGCTGTAGAAACCGTGAGCTTTGCATCGGCCTGAACACCCGGACTCACCATGGCAGACACAATGCTGGTGCACAGTCTTCACTTGGCTGAGAAGGTGATCTAAGGCTTCGGCTTGTCCCCTGCGCCTTGGTGCTCTCCCATCATATTCCCGCCAGTCTATGGGGAAGGAGGGTGACTATTACCCCAGTGTAGGTTTGACCAGTGCTGAAGCTGCCTCAGGCTGATGGAGCCTCAGCTAACCCCTTTCAGCCTCACAGCTAACGTTCAGGAACAGCTGTTTCCTTCTATTTCCTACCCCACCCTCCAATGTCAGGTCTCCATGAAGTCACAGCATGCTACATGGTTCTTTACCTCCTGGCTGCCTCATCTGCCCAGTCCATAGGCAGGAGCAAACTACTGTAGCCAAGTCATGGGGTAGGGGTCTAGGGAGCCTGTGAGAAAGCCTTCTTTGTCTTCTTTTCTCTTGCCCACAGGCCACTCATGGCTACGCTTTCCCGAGATGGATGGGATGAAGTGAGCAACCCTTGGAGCTCAGTTAGTGACACTAGCTGGGAGGCATTGCTGCCTAGAGAAAAACAGAAGTCACCAGGGTGGCTCACTGGGCAGGAGAAACTACATGCCTTGCATGGGATACTGGGCCAGATCCCCAGAGGATGCAAATGGATGCAGCCCTGTTGTCTTCACTGGAGCCGCGCACATTGATACCCGCAGAGGATCAGGACCAATATTTTGTGAAGCTACAGAGTACAGAAGAGGGGAGCCAAGATTCAGCGGAACAATAACACAGATGTTCCTTTCTCTTATGAGCCCATTTTGTGGGAGCCCATTTTGTGACAGCCATGCAAAACCTGCACTGTCCCATGGCAGCAAGTAGGCTTTGGAGACTGATCTTGGGTCATTCTTCAGAGACAGCACAGATCTTTCTTTCGCTCCCCATCTCGCCCTGTCTCTCTCTCTCTCTCTGGATCAGTTCAGATTTTGGACAGACATTGGCCATGCTTAGCACCTGCATGCCGCCCACCCACCCAACAGTAACTGTGAGTGGTCAGACGTTAACAGCTGTGGCCAGGAGAAGGAGATGACAAATCAAGGTAAAGAACAAGGTCGTGTCTGCTGCTGCTCTTGACTGTTTGTTTAAAAATCTTTCCAGTGTCTTCCTCCAGGACTTCCCTGGAGCTGAAGCTTCCTCAGACCAGTCAGTGCTGAGAGCACAATGCACCTAGACAAATAAATAAATAATCCCTTTGGCCAGCTCCAGCTGGTTATGAGGTGGCAGAGCTACTGAGCGAGGGGGAATCAGGGCTGACTGGTCTTTTACATTAGCTGTACCTTAAATTGGTTTAAACCCCCCTGTCTGGCACACTGCTGTTTTCCATGGAAAGTTCAGCTCTGTTAACTTTGGCTGGGATTTGGCACTATTTTTAGGAGCTTTAAAAACACGCAGGGAGGTGCCTGGCTATATTACATTGGGAACGCGAGGGATTTGTATACAGGGGAGTAATATTAAAGAAGATAAAAATAAACCAGTAGTCTGTTTAACTTCAACTCCATTTATACATACCTGCTATATCAATATGCACACATATAATGCAAACACGCACACACACGCACAGCCTGATTCTCATTATGCTAAGGCAGCTTTACACTGCTCCTGCACTGTAAAGAGGCTTTAAAGTGAGTCTAAATGTAATTTATACTCACTGCCAGAACAGCGTACAGCCATTTCAGTGTAAATGTAATCAGATGCACTATCTGTACTATTTATACCTATTACTGTACATGTATACACCCATTATTATACACACATAGCAGAATGTAGATCCATTTATTATTTATATATATGTTCTATATACAGAGCTACATCTAGTTTTATATATAGATCAACACATACACACATTACACATCTACATCCAAATCTCTCTATATTATTATACACATAGATCTAAAACTGGATCTAGATCTCTACATTATTTCCATTACACATACATCTCGAGATCTAGAAGTAGATAGATATCTAGATTCTACTTTTCATTCACCACAAAGCTGCTTTACACTGCTTGGAAAGTGTAAAGGGGCCTTAAAGTGAGTAGAAGTCATTTGCTCCCACTTTCAGGCACCCTTTGCCTGCCAGAGTGGTGCAAAGTGGCCTCTTGCTATAAATGGGAGTCAGGCCTGTAACATCCACAACCACCCAGAAGTCCAAACCAGTTCACATGAGGCAAGCAGCAGCCCCCATATCCACAGTCCCCCATGCTCGTACTTACTGGAGGGGATAGCAAAAGTTGGCACTGAGGCTTGTGGGGGTCCCCAGCCCTTCATGTTGTAGGCCGACACCTGGACGTAGTAGGCTGTGCCCTGCAGGGGACGGGGAAGTAAGCGGCAGTAAATATGACTGGAAAGTCTCACAGACTCATAGCATCCCATTGCTCCCAGCACTTGTAAGGGAGTAGGGTTCCCTGCAGCCTTCCTTCCCCTGGAGCAGGGGTGGCCAACCTGTGGCTACGGAGCAGCATGCGGCTCTTCAGCATGCGGCTCCTTGCATAGGCGCTGACTCTGGGGCTAGAACTACAGATGTCAACTTTCCAGTTTGCCGGGGGGCTGCTCACTGTTCAACCCCCTGCTCTGCTCCAGGCCCTGCCCCCGCTACACCCCTTCCCCCAAGACCCCTGCCCCTTCCCCCAAGCCTGCCATGCCGTCATTCCTCCCCCTCCCCCACAGTGCCTCCTGCCATGCGAAACAGCTGATTGCGGCAGGCAGGAGGTGCTGACTGGTGGGGCTGCTGGCGGGTGGGAAGCACTAGGGGCTGGAGGGTGGGAGCTGATGGCGGGGCTGGTGATGTATTACTTTGCCTCTTTGGCAATGTATATTGGTAAATTCTGGCTCCTTCTCAGGCTCAGGTTGGCCACCCCTGCCCTGGAGCATCTCCATGGCATTATCCACCCCCTCCTCCTGCTACACAGAGGAGAGTGCCGCAAGCTGGGAGGTGAGGGGCCAAATGAACAACGTAGCCTGCCGTCATCCGTGCTCATGCAGAAGCAGCTGCAGAACTGACAGTGACCTACAGCTCAAGCCATGCATTTGTGGATTGAGAGCTTTTGGGTTTTTTGGGAGATGGATGGATGGACCAAAGCTTTCAGTGCTCATGAAACAAACAATGGTGGCTCTGGTTAGAGCTAGGCACAGTGGGCCCGATTTTAGGTGCCTAAAGATGCGGATAGGCACCTTGTGGGATTTTCCAAAGCCCCTAAACACCTTTGGCCCACTCTGTTAATGACCTTCCACTATGACCTGCAACATCCCACTGCTATTGCAGCTCCATCACTGGCCATCCACCCTGACTCACAGCACTGCCTCCCTTTCTAGTCCTACACTGCCCTGCAGCTCTGCTGAGGACTTTCCCATCACTACCTACAATACCCCTTCCTTCCACCTGTCCCGGGTCCACACACAGCTCTGACAATGCATTTTGATCCTGATCCAGCTCTTTAGTCCTGCACCTCTCACACAGCTCATTCAATCACACTCAATCTTTCCCTGCAGCACCCCCACTATCCCAACCCAGAGCCCCCATCTGACTCTGCTAAGGCACCAGCTGATCTGCAGCTTCCCTTGCTACTCAAGCCTAGGAGCTGTATGGAGCAGAGATGATCAATTATGCCAGACTGTGAGTGATGTAGGGTACGTCTACACTTGCAGCGGAGTGTAGAGTACAGGCACCAGCTAGCACGGGTGTAAACAGTACATGGTGAGGCACGGCTTAGGTGAGTAGAGTAGAGCGCCCTATGCACCTGAACGCTAGGATATGTACCCTACAGGCTCTCCACATGCCCAAGCAATGCCTCCCCTGCCACACTTCTATTTTTAGCAGTGCAGTGTCCCACAGCCTCCCCAGCTGCCAGAACCCTTTCCCAGGGCCTCCCCAGCCACCAGAGCCCTCCTCTGCAGCCTCCCCAGCCACCAGAGCCCTTCCCTGCAGCCTCCCCAGCCACCAGAGCCCTTCTCTGTGGCCTCCCCAGCAACCAGAGCCCTTCCCAGCAACCAGAGCCCTTCTCCGCAGCCACCCCAGCCACCGGAGCCCTTCCCCGCGGCCTCCCCAGCCACCAGAGCTCTTCCCTGCGGCCTCCTCAGCAACCAGAGCCCTTCCCCATAGCCTCCCCAGCAACTGGAGCCCTTCCTTGCGGCCTCCACAGCTGCCGGAGCCTTCCTCTGTGGCGTGTAGCTACACACAGTGCCTGTACTCTACACGCCGCCATGAGCATAGACATAGCATTATAGTGAACTTCTGTGTCTAGCTTTAACATCGAGCTCAGGGGTGGCCAACCTGTGGCTCCGGAGCCACATGCGGCTCTTCAGAAGTTAATATGCGGCTCCTTGTACAGGCACCGACTCCGGGGCTGGAGCTAAAGGCGCCAACTTTTCAATGTGCCGGGGGGGTGCTCACTGTTCAACCCCTGGCTCTGCCACAGGCCCTGCCCCCACTCCACCCCTTCCCGCCCCCTCCCCTGAGCCTGCCGTGCCCTCGCTCCTCCCCAGAGCCTCCTGCACACCTCAAAACAGCTGATCGGCAGGTGTGGGGAGGTAGGGGGAGGCGCTGAATTGGCAGGGCTGCCGGTGGGCAGGAGGCGCTGGGAGCAGGGGGAGAGGGAGGAAGCGGATGGGGGGCTGCTGACGTATGACCGTGGCTCTTTGGCAATGTACATTGGTAAATTCTGACTCCTCCTCAGGCTCAGGTTGGCCACTCCTGGTCTAGCTCCTCCTGCTCAAACTCCCCTCCCACTGCAAAACTGTCTTACACCAAGACAGTAGCTCCCTCCAATCACTGCAGGAGCCTCTCTCGTGATCTCTCTGCCCCCCTGATGAGGAGTCTCCAATGGCCTTTTCACTTCCTCAGCACTGCTCCAGATAATACCATCACACTCACGCTGGGGTTTGTGGGACAGACTTGGCATATTGGCTTAAAAGCTACATCTCTGACTCAGCTGCCACCTGTCAAGTTCGTCACTGAGCCACACTTCTCAGAGCCATGGCTCCTGTGTTTGCTTTCTGAACGGCTCCATAGCACCCTGGGAAGGAGACAGCTGACAGGCAACATGGGCCCTGAGGGTTTCAGAGACATTGGCCCAAACCAGCCCATGACCTTGGTAAGCTCTCAGAGATGGAACCGGAGGCTGGTTCTCGTTCCCAGTTAGCTAAGGCCGTGGTTCTCAACCAGGGGTATGGGTACCCCTAGGGGTACACAGAGGTCTTCCATGGGATACAGCAACTCCTCTAGATATTTGCCTAGTTTTACAACAGGCTACATAAAAAGCACTAGCAAAGTCAGTACCAACTAAAATTTTATACAGACAATGACTGTATTGGGGAAGGATAGCTCAGTGGTTTGAGCATTGGCCTCCTAAACCCAGGGTTATGAGTTCAATCCTTGAGGGGCCATTTGGGATCTGGGGCAAAAATTGGGGATTGGTCCTGTTTTGAGCAGGGGGTTGGACTAGATGATCTCCTGAGGTCCCTTCCAATCCTGGTATTCTATGACTGGTAATACTGCTCTATAGACTATACACTGAAATGTACGTATAATATTTGTATTCCAATCAATTTATTTTAGAATTATATGGTAAAAATGAGAACATAAGCAATTTGTCAGTAATAGTGTGCTGTGACACTTTTGTATTTTTATGTCTGATTTTGTAAGCAAGTAGTTTTTAAGTGAGGTGAAACTTGGGGGTATGCAAGACAAATCTGCTTCCTGAAAGGGGTACACTAGTCTGGAAAGGTTGAGAGCCAATGAGTTAAGGAGTTGGTGAAAGAATATGATCTTTGCAGGTGGCTGAGGAATCAGCCTCTGATTTGCTGGTTAGTAGGAGCCTGGGTAGAAATGGGAGCAGGGTGGGAGACACGGGATAAATTAGAGGCTTAGTGAATGAACCTATTTTCTCTTCTACTTGGGGATCCTGCATGCATGGGAATTCCCTCCTCCCCATTCCCTTGCCATGCAAAGTAGCCAAGGCCGTGCTGTGGAAACCAGATTCCTCTCCAGTCCCCTGGGTATTTATCATTTCATGGGGTCTAGGGGAAGATGCTACCCACAAGGGTAAACTGGTGGATCCCATCCTGCCTGTGAACAGGGATAAGCCATCCCCTCCCAGGGGGTGGTTTGGGGAGAGATGGGTCACTTCCCCAAACTGCTAGCAGCATGTCAAAGAGCAGGAGTCCTGCATGGCACTAGGGTTGAGGGGCTCATTGATCTAGAGTGCTGTCCCCAGGATCAACAGCAAATGTGGCTGCATGGCTGCCCAGAGGAAAATCGGAATCAGCATGCCTTCCGGCTGCCCCCTTCCTGGACGGTGCTGCTCACTGACTCCACTCCCAACAGCCCTCTAGCTGCAATGGAAGTGGCAGCAGTTTGGCACTACCATGACCTCTTCCCCCACTGACCTTTCCACCCCCAGGGGCCTGTGCCTTACACTGGTATAGACCCTGCACTGAATCTCACGCTGGGCTCTCAGTCCAGAACCATTCCCCAGCACTAACATGGAGTCCTGCACTCCCCTCTTCCATTAACCCTGTGCCCTGCAGGTTGTAGTGTCAGCTAGGGAAGATCACTGCATGCATGTGTGTTCAAATATGCATAGTGGCATATGGGGATGTGCTGTTCTGTCTCTTGGCTTTTTAAGGCTCCTTCTCCTTTGTCTTGTCTCTTGGAGAAAAGCACCACGGGTATTTGTGCAAACGAGCAAAGGCTCAGTACCTTATTACGGGTACCACTGGCAGCCATGTTTTTGGGAAGCCAGAGAGGCAAGTACCCACATGTGAACTCATAATTCAAAACTGCGGGTGGAAGACGCACCTCGCCTGTCTTTGGAAAACTTGGCCCCAAACTGACTAAATATGGCACCTGTAATACAGAACCCCGGGGGAACACACTTGCCAGATGGCTGCTTGGAGCTGCAGAGGGCTCTGTGGCTCCCAACATGGTGCCGTGCCCACAGAGCACAGTATGGGTACCCCCTGTAGAGGGCACATATGGGGTTTTGTGTGGGCACTCATTCCGGCTGAAATTCACTTCAGTCCAGAGAGCCACACAAAGGTGACTATCACTCTGAGTGGAGCCAGGCCCCTGCGGGGAGTAATCCTGGAGATGGCGATGCCTGCTAAAGAACAGGCTACAGCCATACTCAGCTGCCCTCAGATGACTCTAGCACTGCCCCCATCTGGGCAGGGCAGCTCTCCGTGGAGCCCATCACCCCTCTTTACCCCTCACACACAGCTTCATTGCCATGGCTCAGAATGAAGGGATGTGGCGTTGCGCTCACTTACCGACATGAGCCCCCGGATCGTGAAGTGCAGGTTCCTTAGTTTGTCAATCACCACCTCCCCTAGGGGAGGGGAGAAGGTTGGGGAACAGCTCCACTCAACTGCAAACAAAGAGAGCCCCACGGCCTTGTCAGTAATTGGGGAGGCATTCATGAACAAAGAGAGGGATGTAGTGCTTGGCAGGCAGACTGGGCTAGCTTACAGTGCCAGGCTGCCATGGACGGTACAGCTGCTGTAAGGGGATTGACTATGAAATCAACGAACTAGATACAGCCAGGCCAGCTGCGTATGCTGCAGAGATGTCTGAGAAAAGGCACAGCGGAGTGAACGGGAGAATGGATCGGAAACCAACTGCCTGGAGAGCCCCCAAGCATTCGACACAATACAGGCGCTCCCGTGGGCTCAACTGTATTTCTGGACATAGCAGAGACAGAGCATAGAGCATTTGGGGAAAGAGATGGAGAGGCAGACAGACAGACAGGCTAAATGGACAGACAGATAGACGAGCCTGGAGATAAAAAGACAGACACATGTACCAGACAAAGGCAAGAGAAAGGCATAGAGGGGGAACAGATAAAGTAGATTAAACATCAGGATTTGGTGGTTCCTGGTAAAAGAAAACTCTTGTGAAAGCCAAAGATATTAGAGGACACACCAGATTGAAAAGGAGGGATCGGAAATCCCTCTGCAGGAGCAGGTGCTAGCGCCAAATGGGCCTTGTTCCTGTGGGATCCAGAGATCAACCTGAGGAAGAGACAGGGTTGCAAAGTTCAGCTCCAGACCCAAACTTCTCCTCTGTCTGGGTGTGTACGAATCCTGATTCAGCCCGGAGTAGGTTCGGGCCAGCTGCAAAGTTCAAATATACAAACAAACTTCCTGACGTTTCCAGGGTGTTTGGACCAGGGTTTTGCTCAGGGCCCATCCTGAGTTGGAATTTGAGCTTCCCTAACACAGACTTGATAATGTCATTACAAACGTTATTCCTATGGACATTAATGCCCATTGGTCTTTGCAGTGTCCGGTATCAGTTAGCAGTGACTGGAAAGGGATCATTCAGCAATAACTAGGCTGCCCTGTGGATTTTTACTCCTCATCAACAGTTGTGTCAAAGAAGAGGGGAGGGAGGCAAAAACCCCCTTGCCTCAAGCCATAGCAGAGATCACTGGTCTGCAGTGAAATCACACAGGCTCTGACATCACAGGAGCTCTTTCCATCTATAGTTCCCAAGCACTTTAATACCACTATCACTGTACAGATGGGGAGGGGAAAATGACTCACCTCAGGTCACTGACAGTCACTGGCAGAGCTGGAAATAAAACCCAGCTCTCCTGACTCCTAGCCTGGTGCCCTAACTATTAGACCATGCTGCCTTCTACCCCTGAGCATGGGAGCATCGGGCCTGCCCTGTTCTGGCGTCCTTCAGGGGCCACGGGTGCGTGGTTCTCCCATGGCCTCACCTTTGTATTTGGTGACAACGGCTGAGTTGACACTTAGGGGCTCCCCGAAGGTAACCTGCACAGAACTGCTGCTGGCCACAGACAGGTGCACATTAGCGGGTGGGTCCGGCGCACCTGGGAACAGAAAGGACAGGGATAGGTTCAGAAATGTCCAGTCATGGGGAGGCTCAGGGCGGAGTGCACTCTGCTGTGACTATCCGGGAAAGTATCAATCTGCAGCTCCCATGGCAATCCCCCCGCTCAGTGCAGTCCTCTCCCCAGAGTCCTTCTCCCCAGGCATGCACCGCTTCCCTCCTGCTCCCTGTGCTGGTGCTTGTTGTCCCCACCCCGTGCCATGTGCAAGTCCATGGGGCACTCACGGGCATGCTCGAACCCAGCTTTCATGCGCTTGTAAAGCCGGTATCGCCACTCCCAGGATTTCAGCTGCTTCTCCTTCTCTGAGCAATCAGTGTTGGGCGTCTCATTCACCACCTGTGCTGTGAACTCGTTGACTCGCTGCTCTGCCTCCCGCACCAACGTTGCCAGATGCAAGGCGCGGCTCTCCAGGCTCATGACTGCCGGGGCAGGGAAGTGAGAGAGAAAGAAGACAGGCCCGTTAGGTCCAGCCCACTGCACGCAAGCCCCCAACACATCTTTGATTCTACACTGTGCCCTGTGCTCCTCCCTTATGTACACTGTGATATGTTCATCAGACACTTGGCCTGATTCACATCCTCCAGGCAGCATCATCAGCAATTGTTGGATCATATTAAATAAGTTCTGTATTAAAATCACAAATGAGTTTGATTCCCCACAGTTTAAATTCCAGGGTATTACAAATTAAGAGGTCTCTTGGTTTTTGGTACTGTTTCTCTCCCTCTCTGTGTGAAACGTGCAAGCTGCTAATTGTGTTAGTACATTCTAAGACAGAGTCTGTTCTCAAAGCAATTCTTTGTAACAACAGCTACTCACACAGAGAGAGACTCAAAGCAATACTCTATAACAACACAAACAGCACCCCGAGACTCCCCGCCCTTCTGTTGTATTCATCTCTCTTTGTTAACAATTGTGAGTAAAACAGAGATAGAGGATGTATGTGGATGGATGCTTGGTGTGGATAATAACTGAATGATCAGGGAGGAGCCAGCCTAAGAATCCAGTGTCCATCAGCTGGAGAAGGTGTCAAGTGGAAATAACCAGAGGATCCCTGGAGGGCAGACTGGAATGCACCCCACAGCCTCAAGGATGGGAGAACCAAAAAACAAGATAACATCTAGCAGCACGGAGCCATCAGGAATGTGCCATCTGCTGATTGGTTCAGCAACAGCATGATGAAGCAATTCCCATAGAATGGCATAGGAATAAATTCCTATAAAAATGGACTCTAGAAAGTGAGAACTTTGGGGTCTGATTCTGCAAACCAACTTCCAGGAGCATCAGATGTGCATCTGACAAGGCCCTGCTTCCTCCTCATGTCCAGGCCACCTGGCCAGTGGCTTGGCATGAGCAACTCTAAGGCTGGTAACTATGATAACAACCTTGCAGAACCTGTGTGCGTGTGTGTATGAATGAATGTGTGAATAAATATGAAACTGAATGGAATGTTATAGCTATAACTAACTGCTTACTATGATTCTTTCTGTATTCACAATAAATGTGGCATTTTGCCTTTTCCCCTTTAATAAGATCCTGCTGGTTTTTATTTTATTGGTATAACACAATGGCCATGAGCAATGTCCCAGAGCTACCCGGGGTCACTCCCATGCACACAGCTGGAATGAGTGGGCTTTGAACAGGGCTTTAGGAAGGATGGAATGGCACAGAGCTGATCGCTATGCTGTCCCTCCAGCCAGGAGATCCATGTAGTCACAGATCTACTGGCCAGGCTGCCTCCCCGTCCCCACCCCTCCGTGCAGTGTCCCGGACTAGTGCTCGTGTCCTTCCTGCAGGTTGCAGGAGCTGGCCCATGGCTCCAAACTAAAGCTGTCTTGAGAGTAAAGGGTTGCTGTCTGTTCCCAGGCACTTGGCCACTTCCCAGGGTGAGTGGCAGGGTGAGCAACTTTGAGACAGCCTGTTCCCACCAGCTCCCCTGGCTCTATTACACAAACTCAGCTGGCTTGGAGAACTGGGATCAGAGTCTGAATGGCTGGGTGCCGATCAGGACTGACTATGGTCTCTGACCCTTCTGAGATTTGCCCACCGCTATGCAACGTGCCTGCTCTGGAATACCCCACAGTCCAGGAAAAGTGGGAGTCATGCTGTTTGTCTGCAGAAAGCAACTGTGATCATTCTTCTATTACCCCCTTAAAACATGAAGCCAATCCCCTTCCCTGCTGCTAGCTGGTATTTCCTCCTGCACAGAACAGAGGCCACTGTATGAAATGAGACCTCCATCAAGCCAAGCAGATGAGTTAATAACCTGCCTTCAACCCTCCCACCTGTGAGAGTGACTTGGCTATCTACATGGGCTGATACCTTCTGATATTCACAGTTGCTCTAAACCATGTCCACCCTTCCAAGGGGAGCCTGCGGGCTTTCCTCACTCCACTGGAGGTAAAGGAGCCCATCTGTCTGTCTGAACTCCTGGTCTCTGTCTGCTCTTCTGCCAGCTATCCCCACTACATGCTGTCTGCATGGACCCACTGCCAGCCCAGTCCCCAATACAGCACAGCCTCATTGCTGGGAGACAGAATATTCCTCTATCCCTGAAGGCAGAGTGATAAATGCTTAACAGGGCATCCCCTTGTACAGATTAAACTAAGTGACTTCATTTAAACAGGGAAACCTCATTCCCCCATGGCACTGGACAAACCGTTCAGGGCTCTTTATGGGACACTCAATCCCCACACCTCTATGCTGAGCAAACAACACAGGAGGTCTTTACCCACCAGCTCCTTTATCCAGCAGAGACTGCAAGATCACAAGAGGTCCAGGAGAGGGTGGGACGATCTCCTAGCTCCATCTTCCCACCCTCTGCTGTACAGAGCAGTCCCCTTCCACCTCACGAAGCAGCTGAATGTGCCTTGAGGCCAGCAAAGGGTAGCAAGTGGCAAGCTCTGGGAGGGGCACTGCAAAGAGACATCCACTTGTCCCCCCGCTCAGGAAACATATGCTGCCAGTCTCAGGAGGACAATCACCTACGGCAGAAGGGGCACATAGGCCTCCTCCTTTGACCTTCCACAATGCATCAGGTGCCTATTTTTAAGTCCTACTGTGCTCTCTTTAGAAACACACATGCTCCCAACTCAGCCTGTCCTGCAGCCCTTGGCTGTCCATTCCACAGGAAGGCCTTACAGAAATCTCTCCTGAGCTCTCCTGCTGTCTGGCTCCCTCCTAGTTTTAGATCATGCCATTGGGTTTGGGGACTTGTGTCACCCCAATGCATCCACCTTCTCGTTAACCCACAGGATCTCACACATTTCCCTTTGCACCACTCCTTGCACTACGAGCCTCCTCCCGTCAGCCTTCCCCAGGTCCTCGCTGCCTTCTTCCTTTGGGTCAGTGGAGCAGAGTGGACTCTCAAAGAGGAAGACACTGGCCCAGGCACTAGGGTGCCTAGATGCTACGGTAAGCGGAGCTCCATTAGCATCTAAGACAGAGTGCATGAGACGCAGCAGAGCAGGTGGGGGTGAGAAAAATACCCCGTAATGGTGACTTACAGTGTGGACTCTCCTTGGCTCCGGCCTGCAGCAGCATCCTGGCAATGGGGGCATTGTTTGTCATGATGGCGATATCCAGCGGCAGCAGCCCCTCACTGTTTGGGGTGTTAAGGTCCAGCTCTTCTGGGCTGTACTGTTTTAGCAGCTCCTGCACCCTGTCCAGATCCTGCAGCTCAACAGCCTCAAAGAGAGCTGCATTGCTCTGAAACTGCAATGACACAAGAAATGGGGCCCACTGAGCCTGGGGTGCTGGGCATTGCAGCCTCACCCTGCTTTCCTCACTGAGATTTGGCCAGGGTCCATTCCAAGTCATTATATGGGGTTCTCAGTGTATTTAGCGCCAGGTGGATGGAGAGCCGAGCCTCACGCCTATCCACAAAACAGGCTCTGAAAGGACAGTAGGGACGGAATGGAGTCTATTGCCAATCTCCACCAGAAGGGCTGATCCTTGACATCATAACACCATTAGGCAAAGGGGCTCGTTATCCACAGCTGTTCCATGCCTAACACGACGCACAAAATGCCGGTGGATTCGTCAGGCACCTAGGCCTGTACTGATTAGTATTGATTGGTTTGTATTACTGTAGCCTTGAGGAGCCCCAGTCATGGACTGGAACCCTACTGCGCTAGGCATGGTACAAACAGAATGAAATGACGGTCCCTGCCCCAAGGAGCTGACAATACTAATCCTTTGTTTTAAGAAAGAGCAAACGACCCTATCCTGAGGAACCATTCAGGACTGGATTCACCTGCTCCAGGAGGGACAGAATTTACTGTGCCTCAGACCCCACAGACATCCAGCCAGCTCTGTTGCTGGGATGTGTGCACAAAGGATGGAGTATAGCCAGGGATCTGACCACCCCCCACCCCCACCCCCGCTCGTCTCCACCACCAGTGGAGTCACATTGGGGTACACCTAGCATTACCACAGGGCCAAGTTTTGGTCTGAAGCACTCACAAGATAGGCCTTGCGTAGCTTCTCCTTCTCACTCCTCCCTGGCAAGCTGCCCTCGTCGAACGAAGTGTAGTTAACGCGGAACTTCCCCGAGAGGTTGCGGTAAAGCCTCTTGGCGGCGTTCGGGGAGGAAGGTCCCGGCGGCTTCCTGCCCTGGGCCAGCTGAATGTCCCGCATCTGCTGCGTCATCTTAGGCGAGGAAGACCTTGTAAATGGAGGAATAAGAGAGAGCGAGATAATGATGAACAATGAAGCAGGAGCAGCTGGCAGAAATCTGGCCTGTAAACACTACCAGGAATGTCGGTGGGTCTGTGTTGGCCCCTTCATCACAGCTCCTGGGAGCCTCACCTACACCCATGAACCTATGTAATACCACAGGGAAGTATTGGCCTCCTCCCACAAACATGGGATGCAGACAGATTACTCAAGGTCATATGGGAAGGTTTTGGCAGAGCCCGGATTTGGACCTAGATCTCCAGGGTCCTCGTCCAGCACCTGGACCATAAGCCCATCCTTCAGTATTAGGGTGGGATTTTCAAAAGCACTCAGTGTTGGCCTAAATTTGCTCCCATTGTCTTCAAAGAGAGAAGAAGCTAGCCCAGTGCTGTGCACTTTTAAAAACCCATCCACTGAGAATCCATCTATTGACAATGATTTATTTACCTATCGCTGTCAAATATGGTCAAGTTTGAGAACATGCAGCCTGATTTCCCTTCTCTGTTTACACTAGTGTAGCTCCTGGTTTACACCACTGAGGAAAAGGAGAATCAGGCCCAAGACAGACAAATGAGTCACAGTGAGCTAATTTTTAGTAGACCCTAATTAATTTCTGCTTTGAACATTAATTTGTATTGCATCACTTGGAGTTTGAAAATGTAAAAATAATCTGAAATTAAAACCATCACATCCAAAAAGACATATTTTTTCCTGACTAGTTGTTTCCACTCACATGGAAGAATTTAAACAGAACAGAACTCCATCAATTTCACTTCAACTGCAAGTCCATGATATTTGCAGACATTTTAACCACATCTGGCCCACGGGACCATCCTGCCCGGCCCTTGAGCTCCCATCTGGCCCTGGCCCCTCCCCTGCTGTCCCCCCTCCCCCGCAGCCCCCGCTGCGCAAGCAGCGGGGCTGTGAGCTCCTGCCACTCTGAGCTGCATGGTAAGGGGGTGGTAAGGGGGGGGTGGCGGCGCGTGCAGCAGTGGGGGGGTTGGGTAGGAGGTCCCGGGGGGCAGTCAGGGGACAGGGAGCGGTTGGATGGGGCGGAGGTTCCGGGGTGGTCAGGGGTCTGGGAACACGGGGGGTTGGATAGCACGTGGGAGTCCCGGGGGGAATGTTGGGGGGCGGGGGGGTGAATAGGGGCTGGGGGGCAGTCAGGGGTCAGGGAGCAAGGGGGGTTGGATGGGGGTGGGATCCATGGGGGGGCAGTTTGGGGCGGGGGGTCCTGGGAGGGGGCGGTCAGGGGACAAGGAGTAGGGGGGGTTGGATGGGTCGGGGCTCTGAGGGGGGCAGTCGGGGGCGGGAAGTGGGAGGGGGCGGATAGGGGGTGGGGGCCAGGCTGTTTGGGGTGCACAGCCTTCCCTACCTGGCCCTCCATACAATTTCCCACCCTGATGTGGCCCTCGGACCAAAAAGTTTGCCCACCCCTGTTCCATACAAATAAGCATCCAGAAGTTTGGATTCCTATTAAAACATTGAGAGTGCTAAATTGGACTAACAAATCGGGTGAGATTTTGTGCTAGATTTCCATGACTTTCCTGTATGGTCAGAACCCAGAGAAGCTGAGAAAAGTGAAGATGAAAAGATTATTTTTTTTAAAGAAAAAGTTGTATAAAAGTATAGGACGCCTGAGTAATTTTTTATCTGCCCATCCCTCCTTTAACTCCAAGGTGCTGCAGTGTCTAATGTCTAATCTTCTGCTGGTGATCATGGTTCCCCTAACTGCAGTAGAAGTTAGTATCAGAAATGCAATAGGAGCTGAACTGGTTGAAGTTTAGAAGGGCCTGTCTCCACTGCAGCAGGGAGGGAGCCTCCCAACCCGGACAGACAAACATGTATTAGCTCGGCTCGAGTTAGTGCACTACAAACAGCAAAATGGATGTTGTGGCCTGGGCCCTGGCTCCGGCTAATCATCTGAGTACAGACCCGCAGAGCAGGGCAGGCACAAGTGCATGTAGTTAGGTGCAAACACACTGGAATACTTTCACTGGAGCAATCTGACAGCTGAAAATTGAGACTGCATGTGCATACAGTTGCATGTGCAAAATATGGGATTTACTGAAAAGCCTGGCAAAAGGGGTCTGTGCTCAGTTAGCCCTTCATCTCTCATTCAGTCAAGGGGAAAGCTTTTATACAATAAAAATTAAGGGACTGCAAAGATCCCAAATCATTCAAGGAAAACTCCAGTGACCTTAGACTTTGTAGCTAGATAACTAGCAAGGACCCAACTGTGCCACTTTCACTCAACCTGAGGAGCACCTTTGTCTGCAAAATCCTACAGAAATCATCAGTGAAACTGCTTGTAGAATAAGGTGCTTTTCTCAATAGTGTTTGGAAATACCTGTCATTATTCCAGCCTCTCACTGGGAGCTAACACTTCGAATGAGACGTCTAAGGCCATGTCTACACGAGGAGCGCTCTGCCAGTACAGAAGTACTGGTATACTCCAAAAAGAAAAGGAGGACTTGCGGCACCTTAGAGACTAACCAATTTATTTGAGCATGAGCTTTCGTGAGCTACAGCTCACTTCATCGGAGCTGTAGCTCACGAAAGCTCATGCTCAAATAAATTGGTTAGTCTCTAAGGTGCCGCAAGTCCTCCTTTTCTTTTTGCGAATACAGACTAACACGGCTGCTACTCTGAAACCTGGTATACTACACTGGCAAAGCGCGCCTAGTGTGAATGCTGCTATACTGGCAAAACTGCCCCCAATAAGGAAAACAACCTATACTGCTAAAAGCACAACTTTGCTAATAAAGCTGCATCTACACAAGGGACTTCTGCCAGCACAGTAAGTGATCAGAACCCTTTGCACAAGGACTGACGTAGCTATGCCAGCAGCAGTCGGTAGTATAAATGCAGCCTAAGCAAGGGTCCACTTTGATGATACAGAAGGGGAGCAAAAGACTCTGCTTTGCTGTTATAAAACACAGACCAGGACGTTTAAAAGTCATTGTGAACTAGGCTCTTTATTGCACTTAAGAGTTGATTTAATACCCTGGGACATTAACTGAGCATCTTTAAAACCACTCTTACCTTCCAAACAACTCTGAAGCACTCAGGTTTCCAATATTTTCAAATGGACAAGCTGAGTTAGGCAGCCTTTTTCTGCATCAGACATTCAAGGGAAGCCAGTGTGGGTTGACTGAGGACTGCAGGGCCAAGTCCCAAACTAGTTCGGATGAACTGTTTCTTTTTATGATAGAGGATTTTTCTTAGTGATTTACTCTTCTCTTCAGTTAGAGCTAGTGATCAGAATGTCTTTTTGTACCCCACAGCTTGTCCGATATGGGCATGCTTAGCAATTAAAAACTCAGTTACATACGCAGGCAATTTGCTCTGAGAATCAGCTTCCCCTTTGCTTACCTGGCAAGTCCTGAGCTCTGGATTTTGTGTGTTCCAGTATTACCAACCCCAAGCCTTCAAAAAAAATCACGAGTCAGGCCCAAAAATCAGGAGATTGGCTTAAAATCAAGGGATTACCAAGAAAAAAATAAACTGTGAGGTTTTTTTTTTTTGCCTTCTATTTATTGAGCCTTTTGGAGTCACATTTGCAAGCTTTACTCTCCAACCACAAGGGAAACCTCGAAAGCCGAGGTTTTCATATAACAGCATGACTCCAGGAGCTGGGGCTTTAAGAAAACACCAAATATTGCAAGACTCACAATAAAATTGCAGGTGCTGGAAATACTGAGTGTTTCCTTGCAACTCCTGAAAACACATCTTCCTAAAATGATGGACCTATAGGTGGAAGTTTCATCAGTGATGTGCGTGAAACAAGGACAACTGAATTCTGGACTTGGCAGCTAAGTAAGTGATTTATTTTAAAAAAAAAAAAAAGATAAGAGAGGGAGGATGGTCTTTTGGTTAACACACAGGCCTGTGAATTAGGAGTGCTCGGTCAGTTCCCTGCTCTGTGTGACCGTGAGCAGGTCACTTCATCGCTCTGTACCTCAGTTCCCCACCTGTGAAATGGGGACAATAAGACTTCTTTAGTCTTGTCCAGTCTTGTCTTGTTCATTTAGATTGTAAGCTCTTCAGGGCAGGGGCCATCTCTGGGTGTGTGAGGAAGAGGAGGTGGGGGGGTTCTTGGTCCTGCTCACAGGCTAAGGGGCTCTGTATGGAAGCATGTGATCACAGTCCGTTTGCTCTGCTGAAAGCCAGCCTAGAGTAAAGTGGTTGGGAGTAAAGTGTTTTTAGGTAGCAGCCTGTTTTGTCTCTCTGTTTTGGGGTTTTTGTAAGCTATTGTTCTAAATTCTAAGAAATAAATTAGTGTTACGTTGTTAGCTTCCAGCAAGAGTATTTCTATTTCTATTTAATTTCTTTATGTGTATGTCAGGAAGACATGGACAAACACCAATTTTTACTTATACTTAATTACTTTAAGATTAATCTGTTTGTCTTTCTTAGCCTCCTTTAATCCTTTGCACACCAGGACATTATAACTTGTTATTCACCTCTATAGGTCGTTACCTAGATGCCTTGTTGGCAGAGTAAAATTGTCTTTCCTCCCCTCTAAAAATGTGATCAACATGTATAAAATGGCTGGGATTTACAGATCCTTTTCATCTTGGACTATGGGATATCATTGGAATTTGGGGATTTCTCTCTTTCTGTACCAGATTCTGTATGTTTACTCAGGTTTTATGTCAGCAAAGCCTGTCTTTGATTTCAATGCAAGTTTTCCCTGAGTAGATACTTTAGGACTGGGTCCATCACAAGTAAGTCATCTGTTATGTGAATAAGTGTTTTTATTAGTGGACCAGCCACAGAGAAAGGGTCTGATTCTACTTCCTTTGCAATCAATAGCCAAACTCCCATTGATTTCACTTAAAGCAGGACAGTAGTATATTTGGTTTCTATACATTGGACAGAATGTATTTCATTGTTGGCCTCATACTTTGGTATATGAACTGAGAAATGTTGATGCTGATTTTCCGTGCAGGTCACTTTATCAGTTAAGAATCGAATAGGGGTGAATGTTATAAAGAGTGTGACATGTCTAGCAGGCTATGTCAAGATAATACTCTGAAGATGGAGACAGAGAGAGCTGTGAGAGTTATAATGATTATCAATGAAGCCAAAATCATATAAAGGATATTAATAGCAGCCCTGCTGCACTCACTTGATCATTCTGATTTTAGATTAGACACTCTGGGTTGCAGAATTGCTTTAGCTATTTTACCTTTTATTATTGTGCTATTTATAAACTGCAAATGATGGGGAAGTTGGCTGGCTCCTGCCGGTCATGTCATTTGGTTGGGTTTATTCTACAGATTAATAGGTCTGTTTGTGTTTGGAATAGGACTGAGCTGCAAAATTCAGATGCCGACCTGGATTCTGCCAGAGCTGGGGGGTACTATGGATGAAAGGCTTTGGTCTGGCCTTTTACAAAAATGGACCAACTATGAAATTCTAAGTTGGGTTCAAATTTCTTCAAAGTTTGGAGTGTCTGGCTCTGGGGATTTGGTCTTGGCCCATCTCTTTGAGCGTATATATTATAGTGGTTTGGATTTGTATGCTGTGCTTAGCTGAAGGATTGGTTTTGTGTACTATGTTGCTGTTGGTTGGGGAGATAGAGGGAAGGGGAGATGATTTTTTTTTTGTGGGGGGAGAGGAAGAGTTGTTAACTTTGTAAAAATGTAATACAAAGACAACCAAAAATGAAAGAACAAATAATTTTCCTCTGCAAGCAGGTCTCTTCCAGAGTCCATGAGCTATGTAGAGTCCACACTCCCGCCCTTTAATAGGACAATAGAACATAGGTTAGAAGGGGCTTTTGTATTTTATTTATTTATTTAAATGTAAATTTTATTTAAATTAATGTACATTTCTAAACAAAAAGTAATTTCATCTTGAAAAACCAGAATTTCCCCTTTTGAAGATATCAAAATGAAACAGCTCAACAATTTCAAAAAAGATTCAAAAAATTTTTGACTACATTTTTTTTTGTTGAAACCAACCATGCATCCGATGAAGTGAGCTGTAACTCATGAAAGCTTATGGTCAAATAAACTTGTTAGTCTCTAAGGTCCCACAAGTACTCCTTTTCTCTTCCCCAAAAAGTTTCATCAAAAAGTCCCCGACCAGCTCTAAGAAGGATCCAGGATCAGCTCTGCTTAGTTCTCTGTAATGCTGATGTAAATCCAGAGTTATTTCAGATTTACACAGTGTAACCAAGTGCAAAATGGGTCCCCTTATGGACAGCCAAAGTTTGTCCCCTCTAAAACCTGTATAGGGATTCAATGAATGGTATAGCTCGATTTTGTTGGTGCAAACATCTCTAAAGGCAAAGCACCACGTGGAAATATCAGAGTCCTGTTGAAACACTAAACAGGCCCTCTGGTCTTGCACAGTTGTCCTACAGAAGTATCAGCATTAAACTAGGGGTGGACATACTGGTCCAGATAATAACAGAGCCCGACCTCCCACTCCAAAGCTCTGATCTAAACTTCAAACCAACATGTTCTGAAGTTAATAAAAGTCTGATTTTATTTTTTTCTTTCCTTTCCACTCACCCCCTCTCACTCTGGAACCACAAAGCATTCCTGGGATCTGGGCAGGTGTGAAGATATTTCATCACCACAAGAGAAGCTACTCTTTTCTATCTAGAGCCCAACCAGAAGCAGGACACAGTGGAATTTCTCATGAAGATCTTTACTCTCACAAGACTCTAGTCCAGCTGAACCAATGGAGCAGCGCTGGCTTGTTTAGATGTGCATCTTGGGTGCTTATCTGAGTCAAACCTCTGAACAATTGAGATTCACCTATCCCTATGTGATAAACCCCACCCAACCTCCACCAGACAAACCACACAGTACAAAGGGGATTCTCTGCTCCTCCTGACTACTCCCAGGGCATTGTGTGTGTAACCCACACACCTCCTGCGTGTGGTGCTCTGTCCCATCTAGTGGCACCGAGACCACTTAGAGAGAGAGATTAATGAGTCTGCTCTACAGCCTTAGCTAAGAGCCACATGGCTTTTAGCTCATGCAGTAGAGACTCATGTACTAAGCTCTAGAGATCCTAGGTTTGATTCTGCCCACCCACAACTGGGGTCTGTTGGAGTTACATGTGCATCACTGTTCATTGCTGCTTGATCACCTAAAAGGATGCCTATCCAAAAGTACCACCCAGGAGAACCACCAGAACAGCAATAGCCCACCTCTCCCTGAACACAGCATCATGTTGGTAACATCAACCCTTTCCCTCTCAGAGCCCCCGAAGGGGCTCAGCCTCACAGAGGCCCCCCAGACTCTCACACCTCATCTGGATTATCCCACCACATGCCCTCTGGGATTTGTGCTGAAAATTCCAGCTGTTTCTGATCAAGGGGAAGGGATGTGGATTCCACTTCCTGGAGAACAACCTGTCATTGCTGCACAAAGGGAGCTCCAGTGGGAGTGGCTCCAGCCCACTGATTGCTATTGTGGCCGTGTTGCATGGGGAAAGGATGTAAGGAACACAGGTGGGAGAAGCTTGCCCCTCTGCAGAGGGCCATCTGGAGACTGAAGTGGGACTTCACTTTGGCCATGCCTCGGTCTCTACATTGGAGTGGATTTTACCTGTGACCACCATCCCAAGCAACGGGCTAGACCTGGGGAAGTGGCAGAGTGTTTTTATTGTATTTTAGGAACAATAACTAATGGACCCGTGAAAAAATCTGAAGCACACGTCCTCTCGGACAGTAACCTTCCCCTCACCCTAATTCTCACACGCATCATCCACTAGCTGCAGCGTGAGAAGTCAACCTTGCTTGTGTCTCTTAACCTGGTGAGTGCCAATATCCTCCCGCTCCAGGGAAAGAGAAATCAGGGCCCAGTTCTATTCCCACTGAAGTAAATGGTAAAATTCCTACTGAAGTGGAAGCTGGATCCGGTGCGATACTTATGGGCCATTTGGACTTGGTGAAGAGGTCTTGATTTAGACAGAGCTCCGCCTTGCTGTGGAGCAGTTATGTGAAAACAGCACACAAGTGTCACGCCCTTAGGGCATGATCAGCCAATAAGAGTTCCTCCTGATGATGTAGCCTACTCCTACTGGGGACAATTAGTTAGGAGGGGTTTCTGAGGAGTCAGACAACTGCCCTCCTTGCTCTTGCAGTTTCAATGAAGCTCAGCTAAATTCATCTTACTCTGAACGCAATCAGTTCTTGCTTTAATTACTTGCCTCCAGAATTGTAAATACAGTCACTCCAAGCACAACAGAAAGGACACACCCACAAGCCGGGACTTCGGACCACTGGCAGCTCTGTGTGTGTGCATGCCTGTGCATGTGCGCATGCGTGTGTGCACGCATGGCAGCATGGCATGGCAGTGATGTAACACGTAAGCTCATGCACAAATCAGTTACTGATGGGTCACATCAACCTATACCCATGAAAAGGCTGAGGTCCTTTTAAATGAAGCATGAGGGACAGCAAGACAGTTAACCAGTGTAATTTTTTGAATTACAGACCTGAGAACAGATGTGCAAAAGATCTTTTAACTTCATCCCTCTCTTTCTCTGTAACAATGTTTCCCTCAAACACAAGCAAATCCACTGGGTACTTTAGAGCCATGTGGTTTCTGTATATTCCATTTTTATGTTTCCGATGCTCTGTGAACTTGGCCTAGTAAACAGTGTTAATAATTGTTGTAATTATAGGATTTTTAACTGTATTTAAGGGTGTATCCTCTTCGACTCTTCGGCAGATCTAGTCAATTTCAGGCAGGGCCGTTTTACCCTGTTAGCAGGGCAGACAGGTTGAGAGCACAATGGAATGAACCAGTTTCTTTGCAAGCCAGGCCAGAAGCATAGAGGGATGTAACATGGAAGGGACCTGGTAGAGAGCCGTCTAGGTTCCGAGAAAGAAGATACAGACCTGGCAACCTACAGATAGACCTTGGGCCTTATTATCAGAGAAGCCAAGCAGTCATAACTTCAGCTGATGTCAATGGAGCTGCAGGTGCTCAACACCCTTGAAAATCAAGCCTTATATGGGTAATGACTTGTCTCTGCCCCTATATATGATTACCTATGTCCAGATGTCGCTTGGTGGCTAGTCCAAGCTGCATCCCAGTTCTCCTGCCAGTAGGGTCTGAATGTGAATGGATTGGTGTGAAAGAGTCTCTGCAGGGGCTGGTGGAGGCGATCAAAAGATGAAACTAAAGACTAAAGCAGTTCAATGAACTTGTTTAGCCCTCCCATGTCCTCCACCCCCACCTCTTTTAGACACTGGGCTTGGAAATGATTAGCTCATCCCTGCGCTTGTTGGTGCTGGCAAGAATGGGCAGATTCCAGAACAGTGTGGCAGACATGAGCTCAACGCCGTCCCTTCTGTCCGCAGAACCAGTGTGAGTAGGTCGTTACTTAGAGAAGTTGCTCCCTGCTGTCTACAGCCTTATGCAGCACGAAAAAAGTTGTGAGGCTTTGTGGAGAGTGAGAGAGAAAGTGAGAGAGCAGGGCATTAATCCTTTGGAAGGTAGAAAAAGACTCTGGGTGGAGAGGAGGTGAACAGAGAACTCTCCAGTGGAACAGCTCATCAGTCAGGTAAGCTTTTAGGTCAATGCCATGGAGAATGTGCTACCAAAATTTCCAGAAGTGGTAGCCACCAAATCTACACCCACAATTAACCTGCAACTTCCTTTGCTGATGAGAAGAGGCTTCATGAATGGTCCATCTCATCTGAAAGAGATATCAGCTCTACAGGTTGGACTCTCTCTCTCTCTGCAGAGTTTAGGGGGATGATGACAAAAAAAATCAAGGCTCTGATTCATGACAGCACAAAAGCATAGGCTTAAGTTCAGGCATGTGCTTATGTTCCATTGATACCAATGGGACATAAGCACCCACTTTTAGTGCTGCCATGATGAGGGACACTTTTTTGAATGGGGGCCTAACAGAAAAGGTCACTAAATAAAGGAATAGACAAGTGGCAGGAGGAACCTCAATATCCATAAGGTCAGGGGAAATATCCGTACCCACAACGCACTGAACTGCCAGCTTTCAGTGAGTGGGCAGTCTGATGTCGTCAAAATCTTCATGCCCCGCTGTGCAACGCTGCTTCTGCAGAAGAAACAGGAAGTCTGAATCCAAAGGGCCTTTTTTCTTTCGATTTCTCTATGGCCCCGTCTACACTGGCAAGTTTCTGCACAGTAAAGCAGCTTTGAGCGCTGTAACTCCCGAGGTGCACGCACGGCCAAGCCACTTAGTGTGCAGAAACTGCGCAGATGCAGCGCTCTAAAAAATCCACCCCGACGAGAGGCGTAGAGCTTTCTGCGCCAGGGCTACAGCACTGCGGTGCCAGTGTAGACACCATGGTGATTACAGCACTGCGATTGGCCTCCGGGAGGTGTCCCACAATGCCTGTTCTCACCTCTCTGGCCATTGGTTCGAACTCTACTGCCCTGCCCTCAGGTGACCAACCATCAGCCCCACCCCGTACATTCCTTTGCAAATTTGAAAGTCCCCTTCCCGTTTACTCGGTGATGCGTGCAGTGGTCTCAGTGCATCTTTCCAGGTGGCCATGCCTGTTCCATGCACCAGACAATCCCCAGCTTGGAGCAATGCCGAGCTGCTGGACCTCATCAGCATTTGGGGAGAGAAGGCTGTCCAGTCCCCGCTGCTCTCCAGCCATAGGAATTATGATACCTACGGACAGATTTCTAGATGCATGATGGAAAGGGGCCATGACCAGGACACATGGCAGTGCAGGGTCAAAGTGAAGGAGCTGCGGAACGCCTACCCCAAGGCGCGGGAGGCAAACCTCCACTCCAGTGCTGCACTCATGAGCTGCCGGTTCTACAAAGAGCTGGACATGATACTCGGTGGCAACCCCACCTCCACTGCGAAGGAGACTTCATTGGCTTGCATGCCAGTCGAGAGTGGACCAAGCCAGGAGGAGGCAATCTTGGACGAACAGTGGGAGGGGGACCCAGAGGCAGAGGATGACTCGGAGGTCAGAGATGCAGGCAGTCAGGAGCTCTTTTCTTCCCCGGAGGAGCCTAGCCAGCCACAGTAGTTGGAGCTTGGCAAAGCGCAAACAGGACAGTAAGTGGTACTCTCCTGGTAAGTGGATCTGATTTTGGGAATTGCTGAAGCGAGGTGTTGGGGGCAGGAGGGTTGCAGAAAGCAGGCTTGTCTCCCACCACATGCCTAGGCTGAGCAGCAGAACAGGCTGTTGATACACTCCCTCATTCATGGGAATCTCCCTCAGAGATCTCCAGGAAACTCGTGGAGATACTGGGCAATCCGCTGCTGCAGGTTCCTCAGCAGAGCTGCTTTGTTTCTTGCCCCATTAGTAGTAACTTTCCCGCGCCACTTTGCCGTGATGGGTGGAGGGACCATTGCTGTACACAGGCTAGCTGCACAGGCGCCAGGGCAGAAGCCGCAGGCTTGGAGAAGACCCTCCCTTGATTCCCTGCTCACCCTCAGCAGCGAGGTATCTTCCATAACAATCACCTCCTGTGGAAAGTGTGGGGACAGGAATGATTATCAGGCCCACCCTACAGTGCTGGCTCTCCCCAAGTGCCCAAGAGCCACGTGCCCAATGTACAGCAGGGTCCGGGAACAGTGATTTACCCTGCCCCTGCGGCTACTCACCATTTTGGGGGCCTTGTGGCTCATGTGTGCTTGCCTGGGGTCAGCCAGTTAGTGACAGGTTTGTGAATACTGGCTGTGTTTTAAAGCACTGAAACAGTGTTGTCTGTGTTGCAAACAATACTGCTTCTGTAAAATGTTGCATTTAGATTTCACAGAGACGACCTTGGGAGCACAGCCTCACTCTTTGTTATCGGCAGCTGAATGGCTGCGCAGAATTAGAAAGCGTCCAAGAAGAACTAAGGACGACTTTATGCGTGAGGTTATGATGCACTCCGCGACCGAGAAAAAAAGAATTGAAGGAGTGGCGGGACAGCGAGAAGAGGGACCGAAAGGAGAATACTGAACACCAGAAAGAAGCCACGGAGCAGCTCTTAACACTTATGGAGCACCAAGTGGACACACTCCAGGTGATACTAGCTCTTCAAACCGAGAAGCTTCATGCCCACCCTCCAGTGCAGCCGCTGTCGCAAAACTCTTTCCTGTGCCCCCACTGCCAACACACTCTTATCAACCTTCTGGCTCCACGCTCTACCTGCAGCATTCCACTCCTCCCTCCTCACAGTCCAGCAGTGTGGACTCCCACTACCCACTGCACTCTACACCCATCCCTCTGCAGTTTGGCCCTGCTGAAGTACAGCACCCGCTGCATCGTACTCCAAAGGAGAAGGTTGGGTATGATCCCTGGACATACAAAATCTGCTGTCCCAGGACCCCTCCTCCTCTTGAGACCTTCCCTTCCCCCATGCTCTATCCCCCTCCCTGTTGATGATTTCTTTCATTTGACTCTCTCCTCTGGTTGTTGTCTTTCAGTAAAAGAACTGAGTTCGTTTAAAAGCAATCTTTATTCTATTAAGTGAAAGCAAAAAGAGCACTGCAAAGCAACATACAATTATGTTAAGGCCCCTTCTTATGTTCAATCACCTCCTAGCATTACAAGCACTGCAATCCTTATGGCCCCACGCTGTGCCCCTCTAATAGCCCTGGTCTCTGGCTGTTCAAACCCAGCCTCCATGCGCTGAGACTCTGCGGTCCAGCCCTGAGTGAAGCTTTCACCCTTCCCTTCACAAATATTATGGAGTGCACAGCACACGGCTATAAGCATAGGAATATTGTCATCGGCCATGTCCAGCTTCCCATACAGGCATCGCCAGTGGGCTTTTAAATGGCCAAATGCACACTCCACAGTCTTTCTGCACTTGCTCAGCCTGTTGTTGAACTGCTCCTTGCTGCTGTCAAGTTGCCCAGTGTATAGCTTCATAAGCCATGGCATTAAGGGGTAGGCAGGGTCTGCCAGGATCACAATGGGCATTTCGACTTCCCCTACGGTGATCTTCTGGTCAGGGAAGAAAGTCCCTGCTTGCACCTTCTTGAACAGACCAGTGTTTTGAAAGATGAATGTGTCATGCACCTTTCTGGACCAGCCTGCTTTAATGTCTGTGAAACACCCATGGTGATCCACAAGCACCTGGAGAACCATTGAGAAATACCCCTCGGCGGCTAGGTGGTCTGGTGCCAGAATTGGAATGTGCGTGCCATCAATCGCCCCTCTGCAGTCAGGGAAGCCCATTTGTGCAAAGCCAGCCACAATGTCACGCACGTTGCCCAGAGTCATGGTCTTTCGGAACAGGATGCAATTAATGGCCCTGCTCACTTCCATCAACACGACTCCAATGGTCGACTTTCCCACTCCAAACTGGTTAGCGACCGATCGGTAGCAGTCTGGAGTAGCCAGCTTCCACGTGCAATCGCCACAGGCTTCTCCAACGGCAGGGCAGCTCTCATTCTCGTGTCCCTGTGCCGCAGGGCTGGGGTGAGCTCAGCACAGTCCCATGAATGTGGCTTTCCTCATGCGAAAGTTCTGCAGCCACTTCTCGTCATCCCAGACGTGCATAACGATGTGATCCCACCACTCAGTGCTTGTTTCCCGAGCCCAGAAGCGGCGTTCCACTGTGGTCAGCAGCTTCATGAATGCCACAAGCACTCTCGTGTCGCAGCTAGTACGCATGGCGAGATCAATGTCGCACTCCTCTTGCCTTTGTAGTTTAAGGAATAACTCCACTGCCACTCATGAGATGTTGGTCAGTGCAAGCAGCATACTGGTCAACAGCTCGGGATCCGTTCCTGCAGTTCGAAAGAGGCAGGGCAGGGCGCGCAGTACACAAACCATTGAAAGATGGCGCCAAATGTGGACGGAAGCACAGGGATTGCTGGGATGTGAAGCAATGCATCACGGGGCATTGGGACAGGACCCAGGATGCCCCACGACCGCTTCTGCCTTCCCACAATCTTAGCGACAAAAGAGAAAGAGGTGCTCTGTGGAATAACTGCCCAGAGTACACCGCTCCAAATAGCGCTGCAAGTCTGAACCTGCTATTGTGCAGGCAGCTGTCAGTGTGAACACACAATAGCGGTTTTCCTTCAGTGCTCTGAGCAGCGCTGTAACTGCCGGCGCTGTAACTCTGCCAGTGTAGACGTGCCCTATGTTTGATAATAACAGTGTTTCAAACTTAACACAGTGCAGGGTGTATTTTTTCTGCTGACTTGAACTTTTGCTGTCATGGCTTATATGTTCTTCCAGAAAAACCTGGAGAAATCCACCCTTATGCTCTAGAGCTGAGTTTATGCTCACTCACATGTTCTGTCTCTCATATTTATATGCACTGTGGCTCTGCTTCTGTGGTTGTTCACATGTGGGCAATGCAGAATGAGGTGCAACATACACCAGCAGCATATATGAACTTCTGTAATCATGGGATTATATGATATAAACATTCTCCAGAAAACATACTCTGAAATATCGGGAAAAACCCTGTCTTCAGTAGTACTTTAGGAACCACTTTAGGTAGGAGAGGGTATTCTTGGCTACATATCAGTTATGAGAGCTACTCTTCTGCAGCAGAGTTCTCCCAGCCAAGTACCAGGAACACCTTTAAGCCACACCATGTCAGCATATATTCTGTATTTACCATGCATGTCACATGGGTGGGGTTGCGATCCTGACTGAACACATAAAGTGCATCTGTATATACTCTACAAAATGGTGGCCTCCACACAGTGTGACCTTGCACACAATTTACGTGTGAGGCCATGCTGCATGGAGGACACCGTTTTGTAGAGCATGTATTTGGGGGCTCGCTGAGGTGCCACAGAATTAGCATGTGGCTCATGTGACTGTAAAGGTTGGATCATTGTTGCTGTTTGGGGTAGTGGGAATCGATATGTCTCAAAATGGGGGTCATGCAGGCAAAAGTGTGGGAACTGGAAATGTAATGGGTACTCTTTGCCATATCTGTTCACATGGAGTTACAGCCCTGATAACTCCTTAGTTACCACGAGTCCAATTGTGCAGATCTTGAAGAGAGAAAGTTATCAAATTGTGAATTGTGGAAACTTCCCCAAAGGTGAAATTCGCAGTCCATGGCCTAGGCACCAATGAAGTACTTAGAGCTCTAGTGGGGTTTAAAGTGACAAGGCCTCGTGATGACTCTCTGCATTGGCTGAGTTGTATCACCATTGACCTAAAATAACTTTTCAAGCACAATAATGCCCTATTTTAAGGTATGATACCATAGGACCTTCCAGGGCTGCTGTACAATATAGCCCACTGGAAGGTCCCAACGGATTGGAAGATCCTGCACCTTAAACCTGTCACTGGTACAGTCACATTGCACCTCGGACCAGTGACATTTGAGGAGAATAAGGAGGTGTTTCTCCGCCAGTCACTGGTTTCTTTTCTTCATTGGTTGGTTGTGAAATAGAAGGTATTGCAAATGCCACAAGCAGTCCCAGCAGAGCTGGATTAGTGAGCAGGGGATAAGTGGAGTAGTCAAAGGTGTGTGCTAAATGCAATATACCACATAGTTCCACAGTGTATCACATGGATTTTCCCAGGGATACAGGAGGCTAAAAAGGAGGAAGGGGGTAGCCTTCACCATGTCTCCCACAGCATCGGGGGAGGGGGGGCTTGGGATGGCGGGGGGTTTGACATTGCACTCCATATGCTTTATGGAAATATGCTTATGAATATGACATAACTGGAATATGCTTTATGCTAAACTCCCCTTGTATGGTAGAAAGCTTGTAATCTATTAAGTGGGTTCATCCTATTTGTTTGCATGTATTATTTCTATATCTGGAGTTAGGAGAATAAGATATAAACTTGTATCACTGATGTAAACATATTAAGTGGAAGCCATTAAGGGTGCTCCAGAAACAATCAGTTGTAAATGGCCTTAGTTACGTGAAAGCCTTCCTGTGTACGTGTGGGCCAGCCCATTGGGAATGGAGACTAGGGGTCTTACAGTGACATGTTACCATGTCATCTGATAATGAAATCCATCTTAGATCTAGTACTTTTCCATTTAGAAGGAGGGGTGGGGACCCAGAGAGACAAAAGATTCCTGCCTTGTGCCAAAGCTATAAAAGGGAGTGGAGCAGGAGAAAAGGGGCTGCCAGTCATGAGAAAACCCCTGCTTACCACTGAGATGTCTACTGGCACTAACAAGGACTGTACAGGGGAAAGGATTGGGCCCACACTAGGAAGGAATCTAGTCTGTGAAAGAAGCTTATTGGAACATCTCTGAGGGGGAGATATTACCTGTAATCAGTTTCTTAATGTATTAGGCTTAGACTTGTGTGTTTTTGCTTTATTTTGCTTGGTGACTTACTTTGTTCTGTCTGTTATTACTTGAAACCACTTAAATCCTACTTTTTATACTTAATAAAATAACTTTTGTTTATTAATAAACCCAGAGTAAGTGATTAATACCTGGGGGAGCAAACAGCTGTGCGTATCTCTCTATCAGTGATATAGAGGGAGAACAATTTATGAATTTATCCTGTATAAGCTTTATACAGAGTAAAACAGATTTATTTGGGGTTTGGATCCCATTGGGAGCTGGGTGTCTGGGTGCTGGAGACAGGTAACCTGCTGACCTGTTTTTAGTTAAAGTCTTCAGCTGTGGGGGTGTGACCCAGACCCTGGGTCTGTGTTGCAGCAGGCTAGCATGTCTGGCTCTACAAGGCAGGGTTCTGGAGTCCCGAATTCGCAGGGAAAACAGGCTCAGAGGTAACTTCAGCACATCAGGTGACACTCCCAAGGGGATCTCTGTGACCAAACCCATCACAGGGGTCTCTCTGGTCACTCGATTTCTGACCTAAAAGTGACTATACTTCAACAAAAAAACTTCAGAAACAGACTCCAACGAGAGACTGCTGAATTGGAATTAATTTGCAAATTGGATACAATTAACTTAGGCTTGAATAGAGACTGGGAGTGGTGGAGTCATTATACAAAGTAAAACTATTTGCCCTTGTTTATTCCCCCCCCCCCGCAACTGTTCCTCAGACGTTCTTGTTAACTCCTGGAAATGGCCCACCTTGATTATCACTTCAAAAGGTTTTCTCTCCCCCCAACCCACTCTCCTGCTGGTAATAGCTCATCTTAAGTGATCACTCTCCTTACAATGTGTGTGATAAACACCCATTTTTTCATGGTCTGTGTGTATATAAATCTCCTCACTGTATTTTCCACTTTATGCATCCGATGAAGTGAGCTGTAGCTCACGAAAGCTTATGCTCAAATAAATTGGTTAGTCTCTAAGGTGCCACAAGTACTCCTTTTCCATCACAGAGGGTTTCTCTGCTCCATCCTCAACCCTCCCACCCTTCCCACCATAAGGATGGAGCAGCTCTGGAAAGATCAGTCCCACCTAAGCCTCAGTCTCTCTGGATGCTTCTCTGCTTTCCCTCTGCAGCCATCTAGCCTGAGTTGTGCACTTACCGCAGACAAAACCAGGACTTGGGAGTAATCCCAAAGCCACTGGGAAGGCAGGATATGCACACTACATGTGCGCAGAGTAACAGACAGCAGAAACCCTACCCCATTGTGCAACTTCTGGCTTCGTTTTTATCAAAGGGTTCTCTCCGGTATAAGCAAATTACAAGGATAAAGGTTGAGACATTCAAACCAAAAAATTAATGCACAGTTTAGTGGGGTTTTATTGGACACCAGTAAAAACCCCAGACAACCTTAAGAGAACCAGCCCAATAGGCTGAATAGCTTTGGGCCAGATTCTGATAACCTCATCTTACACCGAATAACACCTAACTCCATTAGTAGTCCCGCTGACATCAATGAGATCGTTCATGGGCAGTACAGGCGTGGTCAATGTGCATAAGGGCATGTGAAAATGTCCCCTGACATTTTGCTTTTTAGGCTCTCCAGTTGGAAAACCTGTCCTGGAAATGTGACAGTTCTGGGCCTGATTATCAGAACCTGGTCCCTCTTGTACACATGCAATTTTGTGTACACCTCCCCCCACATCCCATGTGCCAACACCAGCATATGCAAGTGACGGCTTCTAACACTAGTAGACACTGGTCGCTGGAATTCCAGAATGGAAAACCCGTTGGAGTGCATCGAAAACTGCCCATATATATGGGAACCTGAGGTTGAGGCTCACTGGAAATCAGGCCTAGGGTTTTGTCTCATACAGACATTCTCCTTTTCCCATTAGGCAAACTTGTCTGGTTTTTGTTTAGAATGAAGCTGAAATTAACATACCTGTTTTGTTTAGCAATAACAACTTTAACTTATATAGGAGTAGGCATGCCAATACATTTTTATTTGTGTTTCAGAATCGTTAAGGATGTCAGCCCAGCCCCGGGAGAAGCGTTTGTTAGTTCATTGCCTCTGCAAAGCCAGCAGGAGCAGCACAATCGACTGCATTTTTGTAGTGTCTACAGAACTAGTAGCAATTGCTTATAGTTTTATCCTTGTTATTTGTAGAAGGCCCCTGCTGAAATCAGGGCCCCACCATGCTTGGGATCTGTAAACACATAGTAAGAGACACTCCCTGCCTTGAGGACTCCACAGTTTAACTATCCAAAGGCTGAGAGGGGAAACAAGAGATGCAGGGAGGTGAAATGACAGACCCAAGGTCATGCAAGTCAGTGGCAGTTTTATTTCTCAGCGACAGATTGGTAGATTTGAAAACAAAACCCAAACAATTAGCTATTAGGAATACACACGCTCATTTAAACTCTATGAGCCTCAGTCTGTTTCCTATTGGAAATCTGTACCCTTCACTAAGCCCATGGCTATGCTTGGCATTCACTGGTCCCCTTGATTGAGGCTCCCCACAGAGAAGCAAAGGACTTATGGGGGAAAATTCACCACGGCAGCTGGGAAGCAAGTTAGGACAGCCTGGCCAAACCAGCCCTACCAGCACAAGCATAAGAAGCATGCAGGTTACCTTCCTTTGAGCCCATGTGCTGGATGCAAGCATGTAGCAGGGCATTTTCTCACATGCCTAGGCAGGGTCCCACTGACAGGGGGCATGGAGTGTCCTCACATCGGTGCTCTGCCTGGTCCAAGGATGCACTGAGGTCTGCTTTCCAGAGTTCTCCATCCAGCACATTTAACCAACACTGAAGTCATTCAAAAATCCAATACACTGGTCCTAAACTCTGAAACTCTATGAGGTATTTTGAGCTGTCAGTCTGCTAAGGTCCTGATCTTCTCCACAACGTGCACTGCTTCACTGAGACAACTGTAATTCTGGGAGCTTGGGGCTGGAACACATTTTGCTGCCATGTGATAATGCAAGTGATTTCCCAAATTCAGCACTGTGGTTGGGACTTTCAAATGAGCCTAAGGGGCTGCCCAGACCCCACTGAAGTTCAATAGAAATTGGATCCTTCATTCCTTCAGCCTCCTTTGATTCTCCCAGCCACTGCCATCATCAGGGTCTACTCTGTCTGTGATCTGCTCACATGACAGCAGTTCACGGGAAGTGCTAACACACACATACCCCCCTGTCTCTGTGTATATGTTTATCTACCTGGGTGCACCAGTGCGCAGAGATAACATTGCTTCCAGCATGCTGGAGAATTTCTCTGTAGTGATAATGACTAGGCACTATATACAACAGCCAGATCTTTTTTTCAACTTGACGGCATTAATAATATTATCCATCAGTGGGTTCTTGTTACAGCCAGGCACTGGCTGACAAACAGTCCCTATGCTGCATTTTCTCCTCAGGACAGCTCCCTAATCAGCCTTTAAGGGTGAGGGAAAGTAAAACCCCAGAGTCTCTTGCTGGCTCCATCCAAAGATCTGGGTCAGACAGGAGACGCAGCAGGAAAGAATTAATGTCAAGGTGTCAGGCTGGATCCTCAGCTGGTGTATAGCTCCACCAGCTTCAGCAGAGTGTTGCTGACTTATCCTAGCAGAAGATCTGGCCTGTCGTTTCTGGGCTGCTCTGAGATTGGCATAAGTGGGAACCATTGCCTGCAGTGACTGCTGCTTGGTGCAGAAGGCACTGGAATAGCACCGAGCACAGGCAGAGCTCCCATACCATTCCCTACAGTGCCTCCTGCTCGGAGAGGCTGCTCATGGTAGACAAAGGGTGCTCCTTCAGATGCTCCCAGCTGCAAATCTTGGTTTGGTCCACTTGGTTGGCCTGATACAGGTGAGAGCTGCCCCCCAGCCAGCACTCCCATATGTTCCCTACAGTGCATCCTGCTGGGGAAGACTAGGCCTGGAGGAGCTGGGCGCTCCCCACACCCAGCACCACAGCAGCTCTGGCTAGGAGAGACCAGCACTGATGTATTGTAGCTATACATGGCATCTCCACCGTCACATAGTAGAGAGGCTAAGATCTCCCCACCACATTCCTCACACCTCCAGCCTTTAATTGCTGCTCAATATTAAATATCTGAGTGAGGAAGCCTGGGGTAAATGTTCTTGCTATGGGAACATCCAGTGCTGAAGCCCTTTAATTACATTGGTTTTGTTTTGTTTTGTTTCTTACTAATTGTGCTGTGGGATCCCCTCCCTGACCAGAGAAGAACACGCTAAATATGGCTGGTTTTAAAGTCCACACTGAAACCCGAATCGTGGCACCAGCCTGGCTGGAAATGGTGCAACCTAGGGCTGCCAGGGACACACATTCCAACCCCTCCACTGAGCTCACTCAGATCCACGCTGAAAAGCAAAAGCACGCCTCCTTCTCCGCATGGCTGTGGGAAACAACCTCCAGTCCCTGCTCGCTCTCATTCAGTATGCTCTACATCCTGGCACTAGCACAGCTCCAAACAAAGCTACCACCCATCCACTGCCTAACCGCAGCTGGCCAACCGCTCAGTCACCTCCCTCTTCATTACAGACCCCAAGCCCCTCCTCGTCCCTTGCCACTATCCCATCCCATATCATCCCCCTCATAGGCCCCAATCCCATCCCCTATCATCCCCCTCACAGATCCCAACCCCCCTCTTTGCCCCATCCCATCCCCAATCATCTGCCTCACAGACCCCAACCCTCCCCCTCCCTTGCTGCTATCCCATCCCCCACACAGACCCCAACCCCCCTCCTCGCTATCCCATCCCCTATCATTCCCCTCCTTCTCCAATCCCATACATATCTTTCATAGAATCGGAAGGGACTTCAGGAGGTCATCTAGTCCAACCCCCTGCTCAGAGCAGGACCAATCCCCAATTTTTGCCCCGATCCCTAAATGGCTCCCTCAGGGATTGAACTCACAACCCTGGGTTTAGCAGGCCAATGCGCAAACCACTGAGCTATCCCTCCCCCTATTTATCTTGATGTCTCCCCCTGCTCTGGGTTATTTTAAAAGCATTCAAAAGGATGCTGTCAGGCTTTGAATGTGGCTTGGTTTGGTTGTTTGTTTTTGTACTGAAGTTTTATGATTGTATTGGGAAGGAGTCCTAACTGAGGCTGCAATTGGAATTACAGTATGTGACATTGTTTTATTTAGTTATTTATTTAGGAGGGGTTTTAACTACAGTATAATTAGACTGGCGAGTGGTTTTTTGCTTTGAAATGAAACCTGATGGAAACAGGACTGAGCAATAAGTACAACTGGTCTCCCCGCCACCATGTAAATATACGGTGAAACACTGTAATTCCACGATTGCCTTGGGGCCTTCAGAATGGCTACAAACTGAGGCTCTGACCTGGGTTACCTGATGACTGAGGCTCCGGCCTGGGTCACCTGTGATGGCACTGGCTAAAGCCTTGGATACCAGGTATTCAGGTACCACAGCCTAGACAGACAGACAGACAGGCAGCTGCCTGAATGCCTGCTCTGCATTATAAACTGTGCTTCACCCCTATCCCCAGCATGCCAAAGTAGGTTTTAAGTGCTGTGTAAGGAAAGTCTGGCCTGCCAGAACCAAAGTGGCTAAATCAAAGCAGCTGCACATAAAACATGGGCGGGGGTGGGCGGGCAGGAAGGGAGGTGGGAATTCTTACACCTGTTCCAGGAAGAAATCCTACCCCATCAGCCTGCTGGGAGGAAGCACTGCTTTGTGTTGTTAAAGGACATGAGCAAACTATGCTGAGAGGAATGTATCAAATGTAGGCTCTGAATCATTAACAGCCTGATCCAAAGATGGTTGAAGTCAAGGGGAAACAAACAAACTCCTTCTGGCTTCAGTGGACCGTGGAACAAGCCTGAAATGAGCAGATTTACAGTGAGGGCTAAAGAGATGAGTTTGGGAAGTCTCAGCTAGCTGGTCACCACCACCTAGATGCCACATGCTAGCAGGAGTTCCGAGGGAGGCAGAGACTCATTAATCTACAGCTCAGTTTCTTCCCCTGGGCTGAGTGAGGGGTCTGAGACACAGTTCTTAAAAGCAGGACGGGGGAGGACACTGGAGCAGGTTGTTGCAGGAGCTGCTGTGGTAACACAAGCCTGCTTGGAGCCAGTACCTTAATCTACAAGTCTTCCTGGCTACAGAAGGCGGGAGCAGGGATTGCACTGTGGGGACATGCAGCCGGCCTGAGCCACTCCCAATGCCTCAGACAGGTTCCTGAGGTGTGGCCTAAACACAAGGGACCCCAAAGGAGTTAACGTTACTGATGAAACCAAGACCACCTTGCATTTGCATGAACTCAGCAAACTCTGTCCCTTTCTCTATCAAATAGATTTAAAATATAACAATACTGCCTAACTCTGATACTGTGCTTTTCATCTTTAGCTTTCCAAGTGCTTTATAAAGCAGGTCACTATCTTTATCCCCATTTTACAGAAACAGAGGCACAGAGAAGTAAAGTGATTTGCCCAAGATCACCCAGCAGGCCCATGGCAAAACCAGGAACTGAAAGCAGGTATCCTGAATCCCATTCCAGTGCCCTCTCCACTTGGCTATACAGAGTAGAAGGCCAGAGGAACCTACTGCTTTACTGTTACCTTCCACAGATACCAAACAATGAAAATGCACATAGGTGTTACTGGGTCAAATGCGTATTTGATGTATCTCCAGTGGCATTACACCAAGGATGAGTTTGAAGCACCAACTATCACTAGACTGTAAGTGCCCTGGGGCAGAGACTATCTACTTTGTTGCTTGTCTGTACAGTCCCTAGTGCAATAGGGCCCTGATTCTCGATTGGTGTTCCTGGGCATTAATGTAATACTAATTTATAAAATTACAACAACATGGGGGGGCATACTGACCACACTGTTAAATAGATCTTTTTGCAGCAAACTTCTCTACAGCTAAGTGTCCATTTGTGGAAAGGATTTGAGTCCTGCAAGACCTTGGTATAAACAGGGTTGCACAGGTTATACAGCGCCTGAATTCATCGTTCCCCCAGTCCTTCTCCATGTGTGAGACCTTAAAACATCCAGTTTAAAACTCCCACCAATTGATGCTTTCTCATCTCTCCATTCTCTCCACTTGATTTTGTTGTGCCCCTTGTCCCCAGGAACAGTGGCTCTCTCTGGCTATTTAAAAAGCAGCACTGACAGGCTGTTCAGGAAGTTCTGGCTCATGCTCCTTGGTGCTGCAACACCTCAAGCCTGGTGGCTATACAACAGAAGCAACTGCTGCTGGGGAAGAACCCTGATGCTTCAACAAGGACACTGAGCAAGAGGAAAGACACTCCTTCCTAGTATCACCTACACAAAACTATGCTCAAAGAATGTTACAGTTGTAAAGTAAAACACTTGCAAGTTAGGAAATGCCAGAATTAAAGCTGCCCATGAACTTAGTTAGGCTGCCTTCTGCGTTTGCATGATGATTGTCTTGGTGAACATCACACATAGTCTGTGGCAGAGCTAGGGCCAGAACCCAGAAATCCTAGGTTCCAGCACAATGCCTTCAACACAGGAAAACATTCGCTTCTCTTCTCGTAACACTTTGCCTCACTCATCATCCTGTGCACTCCACAAAGCAGGGGTCTGGTAGAACATTTTGTACATGATTGAGGCCTGGGCCACACTTAAAACTTGGATTGACATAGCTATGATGCTCAGGGGTGTGAAAAATCCACACGTGGAGTGACATCACTATGCCAACCTAACCCCTGGTGTAGATGCAGTTAGGTCAATGGAAGAATGGGGGTGAAACAAGAGGTGGAGTTCCTACAGTGATGGAAAAAAAACCCTCATTGCTGTAGTCCCTGTCTACACTACAGGGTTACAACGACATAGTTACAGCGCTGTAGTTATGCTACTTCAGTACATGTAACGTAGACATGGCTTTAGATTGTCCATAAGTAACGGCTGCACCATGAGGCATACACACCAGGAGGTCAAAACTAAGGTTGCATAGGCAACATTCATTCTGACATTCCTAACTTAAATGTTCAACTTTGCAAGTTTTGTGCTCTTTTAACATGGGTTTGTACATATGTAAGCCCCACCTGTCATCAACAGGATTCTGAACCCAGGACCTTTAGAACCACAGGTGATCTAGTGTTCCCTTCTGGCCTTAAACTCGGTGACTATGACACAGCACAGATCTCTACCACTTGGGCTAAAAGACCCACTGGTGGCACTAGTAGGTTATCTGGTCTGTGGTCCAGGCAATAGAAGGTGACACAACAAATATTTTGCCAGTGGCTTACACAAGTATTTGCTAGACAGAAGAAAGCTCCACACCAGAAGTCTTCAAAGAGAGACTGAAAAAAACATTTTAACACTGGCAAAGCTACCTACTTCCCCCAGCTCCCTGCAGAAACTTTATGTAAACATTCTACCTGAGGCAGAAAGCAAGCATGGGAAATATCAGCCCAAATAGTTCAAGTTTGGCAAAGGTATAAGCTTTTGTATGCAGGATCTTATAGTGAAAAATGTTGGACAACCTTGACAACAGGTGTCTACCAATTCTGTCTACAATGAATGTGTGTGTGTCAAGAGAGAGATACAATCCCTGCCCTTTCCCCTCTGTATGGCCACCCCTTTCTCAACATCACTCGGTGCAGAATACCCTGCTGGAAGAGGGCTAACTATTGTTTAGCTAGAGCAAAGAATGGTGAATTGGTGGCGGGAGCTATCAGTCAGAGGTCAACAGCTGCAGTAGGCCTAAGAGCATGAAAGACAGCAGTTTAGTGGTTGGGTGGGGGGGTGTTACTGCAGAGCTCTCCATTGTTAGCCCTAACTTGTCTAGGTTTAGTGCAGCTAATGAGGTGCTGTAAGCACTGTCAGTAGATGTAGTCCCACGAGGCAAGTGAATAAACATGTGTGCTCAGCTAATCAATTAGAGACCAGCCCAGAGTCAGGCCTCACACTTGATAAGCTTTAAAGCATCATCTCACCCTGCTCAACTTTAACAGAATGTTTCAGTCCAACAGGAAAGGAGAATGCAGACATACTTCTGGAGAGAGAAGGAAGGGAAAGTGGGGTGTTTCGTGCATGCAGGATACCAGCTAATTTGGAAAACAAATCCTGCACCGCTGTTGGACTTAACAAGGGCAAGAATGGCTAATAGGACCCTATTAGCTCCTATGTGAGTGCTACAGGGAAGAGCCTTTTCAGTCAGAGATGCAGCAAAAGAGGTTGTCTCTCATTATTGTTATTTATTATTTGTTTTGCAGTAGCACCAAGGAGACCCAGTCATGGAGCAGGATCCCATTTTATATGGTTCTGTACAAACACAGAACAAAAAGACAGTCCCTGACCCAAAGAGCTTACAATCTAAGTGCTCTCCCAGTGGGTCTCTTATGATCTCACCTATGGTGCAGAGATCAGAACTGCTCAGCTGTCTTCTGGGATTCTCCCACAGCACTCATGAGATCAAACGCTTGCACAGTGGTACTGGCTGGGAGTTTCAAAACCACCTGATTGACCTAGGTGCCAGTGTTCCCTCTATGCTATGTGCCTGCACGGCCATGCAACAGTCCATCAAGTGCGGCACAGAGTCAGCAGCCCAGAGCAGCCCACCAAAGGGGGCACCATGCACAGAGTTTGTCTGAATCCCATCTGAAAGAGCCAGCTGGGCTGATGAAGGCAGCAGGCAAGCATCTGGAGAGGGTGGAGGGACCAGAGCTGCAGGGGGGTAGTGGATGACCAGTCAAGTCAGGTGACTTCTCCAGAGCAGGGGTGTCCCTCATCCCTCCACTCCACTGCTGTGTGCAGCCATCGCTGCTCCTGTTCCCCTCCCCCTCTGTTCCTTCCCTGGAGCCGCTGCTGGCCACACTGCTCCGTCCTGTCTGCTGTGCGGGGCAGAGTGGGGGTTGTGAAGGCTGATGTCCCCCTCCCCCTCCCTGCATACCCAGTCTTCACTGAGCTGGGGTGATAGGACAGAGGGAATCTGTGCTGCTGCCTCTCTGGGTCCGGAGCTGCCAGCTGCTGCTTGTGTCTGAACAAGCCTAATTCTGAGTGCTTTCTTAACTAGGCAGCATGCTCACCCCCACCAGGGCTCCCTGTATCCGATCACTTTCCCCACCTGGGCTGTGCTGTGAGGTGAGATTCAGCACTTGTTAATTATCCCTTGTTTTAATATTAGGGTTGTCAAGCGATTAAAAAAATTAATCGTGATTAATCGTGCAGTTAAACAATAATAGAACGCCATTTATTTAAATAGTTTTTGATGTTTTCTACATTTTCAAATACATTGATTTCAATTACCCCAAGAGTACAGTGCTCACTTTATTTTTATTACAAATATTTGCACTGTAAAAACAAAAGAAATATTATTTTTCAATTCACCTCATACAAGTACTGTAGTGCAATCTCTTTACCATGAAAGTTGAACTTATAAATGTAGAATTATGTACAAAAAATAACTGCATTCAAAAATAAAACAATATAAAACTTTAGCGCCTACAAGTCCACTCAGTCCTACTTCTTGTTCAGCCAATGGCTCAGAAAAACCAATCTGGTTACAATTTGCAGGAGATAATGCTGTCTGCTTCTTGTTTACAATGTCACCTGAAAGTGAGGACAGGCGTTCGCATGGCACTGTTGTAGCCGGTGTTGCAAGGTATTTACGTGCCAGATATACTAAACATTCATATGCCCTTCATGCTTCAACCACCATTCCAGAATACATGTGTCCATGCTGATGACAGGTTCTGCTTGATAATGATCCAAAGCAGAGCGGACCGACACATGTTCATTTTCATCATCTGAGTCAGATGCCACCAGCAGAAGGTTGATTTTCTTTTTTAGTGGTTCGGGTTCTGTAGTTTCCGTATTGGAGTGTTGCTCTTTTAACACTTCTGAAAGCATCCTCCACAGCTCTTCCCTCTCAGATTTTGGAAGGCACTTCTGATTCTTAAACCTTGGGTCAAGTGCTGTAGCTATTTTTAGAAATTTCATATTGGTACCTTCTTTGCATTTTGGCAAATTTGCAGTGAAAGCATTCTTAAAACAAACATGTGCTGGGTCATTATCCAAGACTGCTATAACGTGAAATATATGGCAGAATGCGGGTAAAACAGAGCAAAAGACATACAATTCTCCTCCAAAGAGTTCAGTCACAAATTTAATTAATGCATTGTTTTTTTAACGAGCATCATTAGCATGGAAGCATGTCCTCTGGAGTGGTGGCCGAAGCATGAAGGGGCATACGAATGTTTAGCATATCTGGCACATAAATACTGTGCAATGCTGGCTACAAAAGTGCCATGCAAACATCTGTTCTCACTTTCAGATGACATTGTAAATAAGAAATGGACAGTAGTATCTCCCGTCAATGTAAACAAACTCGTTTGTCTTAGCGATTGGCTGAACAAGAAGTAGGACTGAGTGGTCTAGTAGGCTCTAAAGTTTTGCATTGTTTTGTTTTTGAGTGCAGTTATATAACCAAAAAAAAAAAAATCTACATTTGTAAATTACACTTTCACAATAAAGAGATTACACTACAGTACTTGTATGAGGTAAATTGAAAAATACTATTTCTTTTATCATTTTTACAGTGCAAATATTTGTAATAAAAATAATATAAAGTGAGCAGTGTACCCTTTGTATTCTGTGTTGCAACAGAAATCAATATATTTGAAAATGTCAAAAAACATCCAAAATATTTAATAAATTTCAATTGGTATTCTATTGTTTAACATTGTGATTAATCGTGATTAATTTTTTAAATTGCAATTAATTTTTTTGAGTTAACTGCAATTAACTGACAGCCTTATTTAATATTCTCTTTTCTTCTTCCATACCTATGGTAACTTAAAAAATATATATTATATCTAGGTTTTTTGTTTCTACTGGTGGCAAACATCCGCACATTACCTCGATATTGGTGCACATAACAAAATTCATTCCACACTTGGATGGAAAAAATTAAGAGGGAACATTGATTGCCTAAATCACCCACCACTGCCACTTCCACTCCTGGGCGGTATTAACTCTTAGCCTGCCCCAGTATGGGCAGGACTGGTGCTGCTCTTCTTCTCCCCATCCTTCCTTGGCTGTCCCATGAACAGCTCATTGCTAAGTGGTGGAATGGTGACATAATACTTATGCTGCTTTATGAGGGTCCCACCTATTGTCAGTAGGGCCTCCTCTCAGCTGTCGATTTTGCTCATGCGGAGATGTATAGGCAGCTAGAGAGAGAGTGTGAAAACCTGGCTCAGAGGATACAGTACTGTAAGTCTCCCACTCCTCTCATCTTCTCTTCTCCTCCCCATTCTCCCTCTCCTTTCCTCAAGCACCTGGTGATAAATGAAAAGACTTTATAAATCCTAAATCTTGAACTCAGATGTGGAAGCAAGGAAACATGATCTTGGGGTTAAGCCACTGATGTAGGACTCAAGGGACGTGGATTCAGTTCCAGTCTGCCACAGACTGCTTATGTGACCTTGGGCAACTCACTTGGAGCCCATCTATAAAATGGGAAGAATATACTTTCCTACCTACCAAGGTGTGCTGTGAGGATAAATACACAGACTCGGGAGGTGCTCAGATACTATGGGAATGGGAGCCACATAAATATCTAAATACAAAGTGATGTCATGTTACAAACACACAGATACAAACAAGTAGGTAAAGTACAGAGCAGAGCCAGAAGTTTGGTAAGCTACATGCCAATTAGTAGCAGGGAGTCCAAGTTGGTATAACTTTGCCCTCTCCTTAGTTGCTTTTCCGGCTATATCTTTCTCTTCTGGTCCCTTAGCATGTAAGTTACACAACATGCACTCCTATATACCCAGTTACTGACGTGTAACATACAGCTCCTCACACTACTCCTGAATTTGGCCCTGCTTCTTTTATTTCTTGCAGTTCACCCTGCCAAGTTCACCCAGAGCCAAGAACAGAACCCAGGAATTCTTGCTTAACCCATACTCCCTCACACACACTGTGATCCAAAGCCTCTCCTTGAGAGGGATCCCTGGATAAAACTCAGGGTGTTGGCACCTTTTGAAACTAGCTGACTGGTCTGAATTTGGCACAAGACATCTATTGGCTGATCAATGGCCTACACAAAGTTAATTGGTTGCCTCATTCTAGTTCTTAGGGGAAAGAAACACCCACAGCAAGTACACCTTCAACAGTTCCTTTGTGGACAGTGCCAGGAGAAACCAGAGGCCGAGTGTGCCATGAGGAATAAACTGTTCTCTTGCCCCTCAAAGTGAGGCCTCTAGGCACACTGGTGCATGTGTTAGGAGAGAAGCTTTCACAGTTGCACTATGTTGTAGAGGACAGAGTGAGCACTTTGCTGTTCCAGGCTGTCACTTAGTGCCTTGCACCAACATACTGAAAAGTGCAGCCAAAGTCACAAAGTATCCATCTGTTTGAGGTCCCATGCAGAGTGAAGAGACCTATGACATACTAATGCATTTAAACCCCAGGAACAGTGAATCCTAACCTGTGTTTCACAGCCGTTTTTTATCCAAATGTTGGAAGGCTACTTCCAGTTTAATCATGCTGGTGTGTTAAACCTGCAATCAGGCTGCCATGTCCCCAGCGTAGAGGAGCAAGAGGGTGAGAGATATTGTGGTCAGACTTAGGGAGGGCCTGCCGGTGTTCCTGTGAAGCATGACATTCTTGTTCTCAGCGTCTCCAGATCATAGGCTAGGAGGGAAACAGCCAAAGATAAGGCCCACGAGAAACTTCACGTTTACAGGAAAGAAGCACTATTTCTGCTTGCGACATGCCTTTTGCAGCTAATGACCTGTGCAAAGCAAAGGCCAGAAAAACACTGGGAGGACAGGATCTCTTGGCAACATTAGCATGGAGTCGCTTACAGAAAGGGAGGCAACTGCTCCAACTGGTTAACCTTTTCCTTTCTTGATGAGACCTCAGCTATGCATCTTCAAGCCAAGTTTCCTGTTGGATAGATACTGGATGTAGACAAGGAAAAGGGAAGTAAGTGTTAGCAAATGGCAAAATGTTACCACAGGGAAACTGGACCACAATACTCCTATTCATACACATCCTTGCCTCCTCATACATTTCAGGATCCAATTCCAAACTGTCCCCATAGAGTCTGATTGTGCAAAATTCAAGAAGCCTATCATGAGGGCCTCTGCAGCCACACTGCCTGGGGAGCCCCAAGAGGCAGGATGCAATGGCTTTGCTTTGGCCTGGTTATCAACTATACCACAAATCACTTAGTCTCAGATCAGTATCGCGGTTAACTGTTCAGAGGCAGAGGACTGAGCTTTATTAGATAGATCTGTAACATCAGGACCAATGAGCTCAACTGGCCACTGATTTTTTGTGGAAAAAATGTGTCTTTCCCAAGTGACGTTTTTGCCGGGATCCCAGTATTCTTGACGTCTGCGAAAGACTCCAGCTGTTTGGAGTCTCCACCATGCCCACACTGGAATCTATTGTTGATCTCCTCCATCTCTGGTTCAGGCATTGTGCATTGTGGAAGATTTCACCCTCTCTGATTTCTCTTTAATACCACCTACTTCCAGGACAACTTGGAAGCTCTACAGTTCTCAGCCAGGCTCCCTTCCAGACTGAGGGGTTCAGGTGGCTTCATTTGCTCCATTTCTGTGCAAGAGTCAGTTTTCTTCTAACCCCATGTAATAAAAGTGGGACACACAGGAGAGCAAGTCTCTGTTTCTTGGTGTAAGCGGGGGAATAGTCCCACTATTGTGGGGAACTTTCCTGGCTTCTGCACTACCCCGGAGAAGTGGGCTAGCGAAAGGATCTGAGTCCTTGCTCCCACTTCCTTTACCCAGTGGCCTCTCTGCCCTTGAGGACTCCCTTTCCACTCTCCTGTCTGGCAGAGTCCTCGTAACCCCAATAAGGCTGGGCCCAGGATTCCTGGGGGGCTCGACTCCCAACCCTGCTGTGGTCACCTAGGACAGGGGCTAGGGTGTCCCCACTCCGGGGTACTCTCTCTACACTGGGCACTTCTCTGACCCACTGACCATTACATACAATTAAAGCAAATGCAAGTTATTTAATCAACAATTAATTTTAAAAAGAATAAAGAAAAATGGGAAAGGTTAAAGAAAACACATCAACCCGCTCTGTGGCAGGGAACATCACAAACAGTGTCTCTGGAATGTCAGGGCAGTTCACAGTCTGTTCCTTGTAAGTCCCAGGCCTTCTTCTCCAGCCCTGGCTGTGCTACAGGGATGCTGTGGGTTGGACACTTGCTCTGGTGGTGGCCACACGCTCTCAGGCTCTAAGTGGTAGGACCCTTCTTCCCAGTGTTGCCCCTGCCCTGTTCGGGTTATGATCCAAGCCTGGCCTGCAGAGCCTCTTGGCTGAGGCGTCTCCCTTTGCTGGGCCCGCTGCCCAGGGTCCCCCTCGCTCTCCCCAGCTGCTCACTGCACCCAGCTCCGGACTGCTCCAGCCCCAGCTCCACCACTCTGTCTCAGCACCGCTGCTGCTCTGCCTCCAGCTCCCTGGGCTGCTTCTTTGGCCCCTCTGGCTCTGGTTGCTGCAGCTCTGCTCCCAGCACGGGATCTGCTCTGCAGGCTGCTTCTGTGACTCTGCTCCCAGCACTGACCTGCTTCCTGGGCTGCTTTTCTGGCCCCTCTGGCTCTGGTTGCTGCAGCTCTCCTCCCAGGGCAAGTCTGCTCTCTTTGGGCTGTGCCTCTGGCTTTGGGGCTGCAGCTCTGCTCCCAGGACAGGGTCTGCTCTCTCTGGGCTGCTCTTCTGGTCCCTCCGGATCTGGCACAGCTCTGCTCCTTGGGCCCCTGCTTTCTCCTTAGCTCGGCCCCACTCTTGTCTGACCCAGGCAAATCCATCTCACACGGAGAATGGGACCTCCCTGGCCTCCTGACTCTCTGATTAGCCTGCCCACCCTGTCATTCAGGCTGACCTGGAGCACTGGCCTCTCCCCATTGTTCCTGGGGACTGTCAGTCTCAGGGTCCTGGTTTAGTACTGGGAGCTAGCCAACCAAAACACCCCCTCTGAATGTTGCTAAGGGGGCAACAGTCCCCTTACATTGGCAACAGTCACCTAACATGGGCCAGACTTATGAATGGTTAATTCCCCCTGTCACATGGCAGGTGTAGGAATCCTCTGGCTCCAGTAGCTGCTGTTATAGTGACATTTAAAACCCAAATAAGCTCACAATTTGTTTTAAAAATCCAATTGCTTGAAACTCCACAGACCTGCACCAAACAACAGAGACACTTGGGCATTCTATTTCAGTTCCCTCTTTTCTCACTGCCGCTGGCTAGAACCAGGCAGTTTGAGATGCCTCCTCTTCTCAGCACGCAGCACACAGAAGAGAGGGTTCTGTTGTGGGAAAGATGCCAGTGGACAGAACAACAGTTTGGGGGAAGAGGAGACATTTTTCAGTCTCTGCTCCCCGGGCAGCGTCAATTCCAGAAGTGTAAGCGCTACAGGGCACAACACACACAGGGAGTCACCAGAAACCCTAACCCTGGTGCTTTTTGTAAAATCAACAGCAATGTTTACTAACGACTCTGGTGTCTGATCCCAGATTTACAAGGTTTAAGAATAAATTCTAGATGAAAAATGTAGGAACTTCAATGGTCTGGAATGACTGATGTGAGTTCAGGACCAGCCTGTACCTCAATAGCAGGACACCATCACAGGGCCTAATAACATCAGCCACACTATTAGAGGCTTGTTCACCTGCACATCTACCAATGTGATATATGCCATCATGTGCCAGCAATGCCCCTCTGCCATGTACATTGGTCAAACTGGACAGTCTCTACGTAAAAGAATAAATGGACACAAATCAGATGTCAAGAATTATAACATTCATAAACCAGTCGGAGAACACTTCAATCTCTCTGGTCACGCAATTACAGACATGAAAGTTGCGATATTACAACAGAAAAACTTCAAAACCAGACTCCAGTGAGAGACTGCTGAATTGGAATTCATTTGCAAATTGGATACAATTAACTTAGGGTTGAACAGAGACTGGGAGTGGTTAAGTCATTATGCAAGGTAACCTATTTCCCCTTCTTTTTTCCTACCCCCCCCCCGTCCTTCCTGAGACCTTCTTGTTAAACCCTGGATTTGTGCTGGAAATGGCCCACCTTGATTATCATACACATTGTAAGGAGAGTGATCGCTTTAGATAAGCTATTACCAGCAGGAGAGTGGGGTGGGGGGAGAGAAAACCCTTTGTAGTGATAAACACCCATTTTTTCATGGTTTGTGTGTATAAAAACGTCTTCTGTATCTTCCACAGTATGCATCCGATGAAGTGAGCTGTAGCTCACGAAAGCTTATGCTCAAATAAATTGGTTAGTCTCTAAGGTGCCACAAGTACTCCTTTTGTTTTTGCTCAATAGCAGGGTTTGCTCACAGGGGGTTCCCTGTTACTGAGAATGGCAATTCCTGCAACTCTACATCCAAACTATTTCGAAGGCCAGGGTGCTCAGATTCTCTGGTAATGAATGGCAACTGAAGGGTCTGGGTGGATCAGAAGACAGATTCCCAGCTTTGATTTGGGGTTGGGTCCAGCTCTAGCACTCTTAGGCCCTTGATAGAAGGGTGAGGGCTTACTTGAAATTGGAGGCATTGACACCCTCACTAGACAGCGACGGAGTCGTATGGCTGAACATTGTTTTATTGAATTCTGAAGAAAAGGAGAACCAGAGAGAAGTTGTTTAAAATACTGCACTGATGTTATAAAATGTTCTATATTTTGTAAATAAAAACTTTATGCTAAAAATATTTCCCCAATGAGTGCTTTCTCCTAAACTAGTACTGTCTGGGCAGCTCCAGGAGATGACTGTCCATGAGGACTACTGGCCATGGGGACTTGCTGCACAAGTGCTCCCTGGCCTGCCAGCTGAGCAAGGGAGAGCACACAGAGCATCATGGGATGGAGATAGGTGTGCAGTTGCTCCACCTACTTCCCATCTGCACTAGCTCTGCTGCTCTTTGAACTGAGCCCATCAGGATGTAAGCGTTCCCAAGACTTCCCCTACACTGGGGCAGTCATGCTGATCCTGGGAATCTGGTGAAACTTTCACAGCACTTTGGTCTCTGCAAAGGTGTGATGGGGTGTTTTCTCCACACCCCAGCACTGAAGGGGTTAAGGTGACAAGAGAGGCCAATTAGCCATATGCTGCTCTTGCTGGGCAGGAACATAGCCTAGGAGTTGAGGCTGGGGGGCCTGCAGGAACGTGAGCCTGCAGTCACACTCCCTGATACAAGGGGGAGAGTAGGAGCCTGACAAAGGCAGTGTAGGAAGCTGTCCAGGGAAGGAGCAGTGAAGTCCAAGAGAGCATAGACCTCAACTGCTGGTTTGAGGGTCCCTGGACTGGAATCCGGAGTAGAGGGTGGGCCTGGTTTCCATACCAGCCACTGCAGGAGTGGCACAGTCAGCCCAGTGGATATGGAGACTGCATGAGACTTTGTGGAAAGAGACTGGTGAGACCCCGGAATGGGAGGATGAGTGTGATTTGGACGGAGGGCTAAGCCAAAAAGGAGAGGTACTGCAGCTCCTCACTAGTGAGAGGGAGTGGAGGGAGGCAATGGGCTAAGGGACCACAGGATAGGACGCAGAGAGTAGTGAGCTAATTCCCAGATGAGCCACGAGGAGGTGCTGCTGAGCAGTGAGTAGCAGACCCTGTTAAAGCAGGGAAGGGGAAGTTCACCCTTGTGCAGCAGGTAGGCAGAATTGCAGCATGGGTGGTGCAGAGTTGCTGCGCTGGTCCATGTGGTGAACCTTACCCAGAGCGCTATACAAGAGCTTCAGATGCCAGGACTGACCCTGGAGACACCTACATTCCCTAGTGAGGATGAAGGTTCTGGATGCTTAGGCCACCCTTCAAGCGGGAAGGAGATGGTCCTGCTGCAGGAAGGAGATGGTCAGCCATATTCTGCCCTCCTTTATACCCATTAAACCCCACTGGTGTTAAGGAGTGTGCACTGGGTGTGACTGAGGGCAGGGTTTGCCTAGCATTCCAGGAGTCCCATGGGGGCAAGGCAACATTCACTGCTTTAAGGCTGAGTTCTCTGCAAAATGCCCTTCGTACAAAAGACAAAAAAAAGATGTGTGGTTTGACCACTTGCTAACCAGAAATGACCCATCAGCTGCAAGCCCCATGGCCCAGACAGCTTCCCCTGCAGTGCAGTGGCACAAAATATCTCACTCCCACTGCACCTCTCGTCTGTTCTGCACAGGCGCTATGGGCAAAGGGAAGCGGAATATGGGAGCCAGGGAAGGAAAAAGATAAGGAAGTAGTTGGCGGCTGGAGGTGTATATGAAAAGTGGAGTGGGAAGAGCAAGGTTGAACATCGCAGTCACGTGGGGATTAAACACTCTAGTGACATGCTCTGTTGCAAATACCAAATATGTGTTGTCCCATCTCCTCCCCACCCTCCAGCTGCCCTAGCATTTTAACATTGTATCAAGGAAGGCATGAAGCACTACAGAAACACTGGAACCAAGGGGTGAGGAGAGGAGAGGAGAGGAGAGGAGAGGAGAATGGGCACATAGATTGGGCCTCAATCCTGTAAGATGCTGAATATCCTCCACTTCCGTTGGCTCAGACAGGAGTGGCAGGTGCAGGATCAGGGCCGTGGTGAAGAGAAACCTGAGGCTGAAATGGAAAACCAAGCATCCAGACAAAACCAAAGCAAACAGGCAAGCCCCTTGTCTTTTTCCATCTGTACATCTCCTAAGTCCCAGTCTGGTGCTTTAACCACAGGCCACATTTTGCTCTGGGTTCAATGGGGCTGCTCCTGACCTTCTCTGGTTAGAGGGAGAGGAAAATCAGGCCCATTAGTCCCGGTGGAACACATGCTTCAGTTTTTACACTGACTTCTTAGGGTGTGCCTAAACTGTAGTCTTAGCCCCTGCTCCTACATGTGTTTTTGCTTAGCCCCCGACCATCCACTCACCAATCCCTCAAGCATGTGCTTGCCAGCACTTGGGACCTATGCTTGCTAGCATGGCTGGCGGTATGAGTTACGGCAGCAGCTGTGCTTTAGCTCAGCTGAAACCTGCCCACTTTGCAGGCAAGATCACTGAGTGCTGAAATCCTCCTATGCTCTTCACACAACTTCCCCAAAGGGACAGACAAGTTCTCCCACAATTGGCACAGGTGACAGGAAAAGAATCCTAGAGCATCTCAGCACAAAGAACCATGGCATATGCCCATGAACACGTACAGGCAAGCACAGAAACAGTGAGGACACAGTAACACAGGTAGGGGATGTTGCATCCAGGCTAGGCTAACCTGCGTGCCCAGATCCAGGTGCCAATCACTCGGACTAACTATGCACTGTGTAGATGTACTCTTGGCTCTCCGTCTGAAATACGGAGATAATACTTCCCATCTCCCACCCTTTGTCTGGACTGTGAGCTCTTCAGGGCAAGGTTTCTGTGCAGTGCTGAGCACAATGGGGCCCTGATCTCAAATGGCACATTTAGGAGCTACTGGAATACAAATAACAATAATTTGATTTTCCCCATGAACGGAAAAGAAACCTGGCTTTTTACTTGATTACTTCTTCGTTGGTGCCCCAGCATGACTGACGATGCCAGCATAGCTCCAGTGACAGTGCTGAGACCCCATCCTGCAAACTGTTCTGTGTGGGTGGGCCTTACAAGGTGTATCTGTGCAAAGCCACAATGGATGGGATCCTTCTGCACAGAGCAGTCTGCAGGACTAGGGACTAGCTGGGGCTGCCAAATCAACAGTAAGAGCAGAAGTAAACATTGATTTGTGTAGGTCCTAGGGTAGGTCTATACTACCTGCCAAATCGGCCGGCAGCAATTGATCCAGCGGGGGTTGATTTATTGTGTCTAGTCTAGACACGATAAATCGACCCCTGAGTGCTCTCTCGCGGACTCTTGCACTCCAGGGCCATGAGAGATGCAGGCAGCTTTGAGGGGGGAGCGACAGCAGCCGACTCACCACAGTGAAGACACCGCAGTGAGTACGTCGACTTCAGCTACGTTATTCATGTAGCGGAAGTTGTGTAACATAGATCGATCCCCTGCTCCCCCAGTGTAGACCAGGCCCCAGATAAACACTGGCTCTCCCAGCTGCCCTTATTTCTTGAGGGAGAAGTGGTGGACATTTCTAAACTAAATGTTGTGAATCTGGTGAACGTCCACTTAGCCCCAGTGTAAAGGTCACACTTAGGTCGAAATTACTCCAGTATTTGTGCTTCTCACAAGCTTTGACCTCACAACTGAAGTTTTCAAAAGCCACTGCCTGTTATTTGGCACGGCTGCAAACAGTGGAGGACGTCATTTACTACACAGGTAGGGCCTGAATCAAGTGAGTCTCTCCATTGCTTCCGATGGGCTTTGGAGCAGGCTCTTGTTGCCATGGTCTATTTATCATGAAGCCTCCTGGTTTCTAACATCAGCATATTAAGATTAAGCAGCAACCATCTGGCAGTACAAAGAGAACACTATAAGTGGCTCCATCACATCACTGAAGGGTGCTATCTGCTGTTGCATAAGGCTTCCCAGTTCATTGCAGAAATGGGTGCTCGCTCACTTCTCTACCCACTTTCTCACAAGCTTTCAGCACCAGCTTCTATCTTGCACACTGCTGCTTTATTCACCCTGAGAGAAATCCCCCCTCCTCCCCCCCCCCCCCAACTAGGGGACCACACACTAGGCGGTACTTAATCCTTAAGTGAGGCTTGTAGTGTGTTGGCCTTGTGTGATGGTCCACAGCACAGGGCCTAATTTCACGTGCTGGGCTTAAAATACAAGATGAGTTTACAAAAGCATCTCCCAAATCATGTCAAGATTCTCCTGCTTCGCCCCTGCCCATGCAAATGACTGGAGCAAACAGAGCGGGGGAGAAATGCTGGTTTGAATCCCAGAGTGCATTTTGATTCAATGGCATTAATGACCCTGTTTCTGTGAGGGCTAAAGTTCTCTGCTGAAAAAAAGGGGGGGGGGGATTTTCAGCTCTAATGCGTAACTCTTTGCTGGAAACAGGACTTACAGAACCAACATGGTGCAAACTGTGACTTGTTTGCAATTTGTGAATGATCCGCAGGCCATGGATTATGTGCTGCATTATTTCAAAACAGCAATTACCTTTGAGACTCTCACACTGTTTGCAGAGAACTTTGCGAACAGGATTGTAGCAAGGTGGCACTCACCGGTGCCGCGCCTCCTGTCGGTAGTCCTGGAAATTAGCTCTGCTGCCCCAGAGCGCTCTCTGCATGCCAGTGTCTCACCTGCCACTGACCCCCCGTGTCCCTCTACAGCAGAGTTCTACCCCCTGCAGTAACCCCACAGCTCTGGGTCTCCCCTCCCCAGGGAACCCCCAATCCTCTGTCCCCACCTCGCCTCAGTCTATGGCACTGCCAGTCACCATCTAGCCCCCACTCGCTGGGGCAGACTGCAGTGTATAAACCATTCATCATTGGTAAAGGGGGGTTTGGACCTGCTACCTTTGCCTAACCCCTGGGCTGCAGCCTCTGCAACCCCAGTACCTGGTTTGGCCTTTGACAAGGCCTGCAGCCTGGGGAGTTGCCAGGCGGGAGCTCCCCTGCTCCTCTCGCCTTTCAGGGCCAGAGCAGGTGACCACCCCACTACAAGGATAAAAGATGATTTTTGTCAAATAAATTATTCACTGTAAATTATTTACTAATGACAAAGCTTTCTTTTCTCTGGGTACCTTTATGGGCCACCTCACCACAGGATGTGAGCACCTCACAGTCATTAATTAATTTATCCTCATAACATCAGGAAGGCAGGGAAGTGCTATCCCCACTTTACAGAGGGGGGATTGAGGCTCAGCGCTTAAGGCCCAGGTTGTCAAAGCTATTTCAGTTCCTAACTTCCATTGAAATCAGTGGAAGTTAGGAGCCTAAATTCCTTTGTGAATCTGGGTCTAAGTGATTTGCCCAAGGTAACAGAGGGAGTCTGGGGCACAGCTGAAACCAAATCATCTGGCTCCTACTTCAGGAGCTTAGCCCCAGAGGTTCTCAACCTGGGGGTTGAGAACAGGGGTCAAGAGGTTTGCAGCTAGATGGAAGGGGACCCTGGCTAGATGGGAGAAGATTCCAAGGTGATCTTGGTATGGAAAATGGTGTTCCAGTAGGTAAACAGCTAACCCCCCTCCTTAACATAAAGCCCCCCCTTTCAGTGAGTGGTGAGAGGAGGAGGGAGTTCAGCACTTACACAGGAGCCTCCCTAGTTTCTGGACTGCAGTTCCTCTTTCCCACATTCGTTTAACACAAACCTAGTTTCCAGGAGCCTGATCCTGAATCACTTATTAAAGCAAAACTCTGTCGGAAAAGCCAGTGGGAGTGTAGTCGGAACGAAGAGCTTAGGCTCAGGTCCTACTGTGTGTTAGCATTTGGCAATCCTAAGTTTCACAAAGCAGCATCGCACACTGGAGTAGACCGCAAGTGCAGTGTCAAAGTCCAATTCCATACAGCTAATTCAATAAGTCACAGATACCATTACTTCATAAGGCAGAGAGACTCCAAAGTTATTAGGGGAATTGCGAGTGGGGGGAGGAAAAGTTGAAATGGAGAAGGGAGAGAGACAGGGAGGGTGGGGGGGGGAGCTAAGACAAGCAGCAGAACAAAACATCCCATAAATCATGAGAAGCTGCTGAAATACCAGAACAAATGACCCCATAGCTTGGCCATTGTTCCTGCGTGATGGCTTAAAGCGCTCCCAGTCGAGACAAAGTGCCTCCAGGTTTGTTTCAACACTGTGCCTGCCCCATTCAGAGCACTGCATGAGATTCTGGGGAAGGCCTATGTGGTTTAGGAATAGTGGCTGAGATTTGCAAAGCCGCCTATGGGAACTGGACACTCCATTCCCATTAATTTAGTGGGCTTTGGGCATCCTCAGCTCTAAGCCTGCTTTGAAAATCTCATGTGACAGGAACACTCTCACTAGTCACAGGTTTAACCAAAGCACCTGCACATACCCCAGACCCACACATATGTCCCCCACCCCCTCTTTAATTATCAAGGGCTGTTCTTTTCCCCCCCACACTCTAGTTATTTTTTCCTCTCTTTGGCTAAGGTCTTCTTAGGAGCTTGAAAATTAAACAGGCCTAAATCTCATCTCACTTAACCTCATGTAAATCAGGAGTACTAGGATATGACAATGAAAACACACTGGTCACTTCCATGTGGAGTGCGAATCATTTTCACATTCTGGTTCTCATGCCTCAGCCCAAATCTGCAATTGTGGAGGTCACATACCGTAAGGGAATACTTAAACCCAAAGAGAAAGTCTACAGCATTACAAAATTTGAAACTACATCATAAAAACATTTCCATTAAAAGCGTTTTGCTTTTTAACCAAACCTAAAATGTGGGCTTGAGCAATCTGCCAATAATAATGCAATGACACCTGGCTCCTCTGTGGTGCCTGGAAAGGGGCCGGTACTGCAGAGACACACTGCCCCAACCTGGAGCGCCGGGACGCACCTTGCCAAAAGAAGGCACGGTATCTCTAAGGGCTCTACTGCAGAGGGAGCACCCTTTTTAGGTCCTACCCACACTACAATGTTCAGGGTCAGCTATACTTGCCAGAGGCTAGTGCTTTTGTGGATGCTAATCCTGCACAGTCCTTGTGCTCAGGGGAATGCATGATCAGCAAGTCTACCTGGTCTGTGTGTAGGGGCATAAAGGGGAAACCTTCTTGCCTCTTTTCCCCAGCCATACAGGGGCAGGCACAATCCAACCTTCAATAAGCTTCAACGTCTAGGTTTCCTTATTAGCCTCATTTTACAAATAGGGGGAACTGAGGAACAGAGATTAACTGATTTACAAATGCACAGCCAGGAACTGAACCCAAACATCCTCTCATCAGTGATCCTTTAACTGCTTGCAATGGGCTGCCAAAATGCAGAGCAGAGATACACGGGAAAGTGTAGAATGTACAGTATTTTTACTAAAATAGCTTAGAATAAGCTAGTCTCATGATACATTACAGTGAGGCTCCCCAATGTGAAAAACGTGAGAAAGAAGTGCAGAGAAGGGGGGAGCAATTAGAAAAAAAGAACATAAACGAAGGGAAAGAAACAAATCGGGGAAATATGCAAAACAACCAGAGGTAAAGGGGCAGGAAAGGAAAAGTAGAGAGGGAAGAGAAGCAGAGAGAACCCGAGGTTAAAGAAAGAAAAAACGGAAAAGGAGAGAGTGAATTAATGAAAGAGGAACCAAATCAAATGGAACTGAAAGATACAAGCCCGGAGCATGAAAAAAAGAAGCATCGAAGGAGATGAAATCTGAGACAAAGGCACTAGAATTTCTGATGAAGTCCCTTGCAAGAGGGTGTTAAAGGGACAAGCTAAACACAGACTTTATTATGGATTTAAAGCTGCTTAAGAGATGATGTAAAATAGAGAAATAACTGATAATTTCTAAGTATGCAAAAAGTTAAAGGTGATCTGTGGCAAAGGGATAAAATTGGTTTGTGGGAAGATTTCTCCTTGTTTTTTTTTTAACCTTAGAAAAACCAAGAATGTCAAATTTTGTCATCTCCGGTTTGCTAGAGGACTCATTGAAGGTGTTAGAGGTGGGATGTTTATTTTCTCAGTCCTTACTTGAGTAGGAGAAGGTGCTGAATCTTTAACAACGAGACCTTTTCTCCCATGTGTTGCTTGGTCACTGGAGTTAAACAGGTATTACAAACAAACAGAAATCAATAAGTTATAAACAGTGTCACTGAAAATCCTTTCCTCTCTCAATTTCCTAGCTTGCTCTCTCTTGGAACCTGTGATACCATAATCTTAGAATTTCTCCACCTGCCTATACAATCTTTCAACACAACAGACCTGAATTTCTAATATAAGAAATAAGCAGGGAAAGAATAATTTTAAAAATAAAAACACTGTTCAGGCCTTCTTCATATATCCTACAAAAGCCACTACGTGGATATTCCACTCTCTGCATTACCCCTCCCACTGCACATCAGACTGCCCCACAACCAGCCTGGCCTCTGAAGCATTAAGTATTGGGATTTGCCATGAGCACGATCCCAGACGAGAAGGACCAACGGTCTGAGGCAGTATGGCATATTCATAGGTCCCTAACAGAAGGGACTTTGTGGGACCAGCTTAAAAAAATAGCCTAAAAAAGTCTAATAATGAAGTACTTATATTAGTAAATAACATATGAATGAAATAAGTGTTTTCTCAATACTTCACTCCCCCCCACCCTTTTTCTTACCAAGTAGAACATAGCAGGCATCGTGTAGTTACAGCTAAACTCAGGAGCAAAATCTTGTTTCACTTGCTTTTTAGAGTACATAAATATGTGCTGCCTAAATAAAGCGTGTACTGTGCCACAGGACCAACAGGGACCATTGATGTTTTGCATCTCATGGACACAGGGCAAGAGGAGCCAAGCAAGCTGGGTTCTAGACTCTCCTCAGATGCTGACTGCCTGTGTGATCTTGGGGGCTAATCACTGAGGGGCAGATATTTAAAAGGTATTTAGGCACCTAATGGGATTTTCCAAAGCATCTAGGTGCCTAGCTCCTGTTGAAATCATTGAGTTTTGGAAAGCTAAATTCCTTTGAAAAGCAGCACTTGGGTGCCTACTCTTTTGGGTGCTCAGCTTCTGACATTTAGGGCCTGATTTTCAGAGGAGCTAAATAACTGCGGCTCTTATTGTGGGTGTTCAGTAACTCGGAAAATCCAGCCCTAAATGGGCACTTCAAATCAGTGGGCCTCAAAATTTGAAAATTTTAGCTTCAGCCTCCTGGTGCCTCAGTTTCCACATCTGAAGAATGAGGAACACTTACACACCTGATGGAGTGCTGTGAGAGGTAATCAATGAATTGGATATGTACCAACATACGTATTATTATTTATGTTACCAGAACAAATAAGAGGCCTGCTCTTGGACCCCACTTGCTAGGAGCCACAAACACACACCCACACCCATACACACACCAAAAAGAGCCTGCAATTTTGATTTACAAGTACACATTAGGTACTTTTACATAAAACTGAGGAATGTAAATGTACATGTCCAAGCACTGACAACGTGGGTTCCAGTCCTGCAAAGACAACTGCAGACCTCCAGGTCCAAGCAAAACCCCACTGTCTGGGGGAGCTAATGGAATGATGACATTACAAAGCCAAGCAAGTAAATGTCCCCTTTGCAGGGCCTGGCTTTAGCGTACAAAGTGTTACCTCCACATGTGGTCCACATTTTCGAATGGCAATCCACTCAGCTTGCAGATATGCGTCCGTCCACAATATTGTGGATGTGAGCACCTGCACACACCCTTTTCCAGCACCAACCCCAAAGCTTAGGTGATGGGTTTAAAATGCTATTATCTGCCAGTGCATGTTAGTGCTGAACAGTGTGCATGTGGGTGTCCGCACAGGCATGCTGCGGCTTTGAAAACTTGGCCATGTATGTTTGAAAGTAAATTAAATTCTCATACTGGAACAATATGCCTACTGCAGCTCCTGGATTTCCTACTGAACCAGAACAACAGCGGAAGGGGTAAGTAGAAGATCCAAACAATATCCTATGAAGACATTAAGATGCTTAGGGGCTCAGTTATGGCTCTGACTGTTACAGTATGCTTATGTATATATAGGCTTGGCAGAATTCGATTTTTAGGTTATAATTTTGACAGATAATATCAATGTTTATTTTTAAGCATTTTTTCTATTCTCAATATAAATTTTTACGGTTGCACAAAATTATGGGTTTTAAGCATTTTCCTCTATTTTTATTTATTTAAATTTTCAGTTGTAGGAAATTGGGAGGGGTGGGGGGGGATCAGACAATTATTTAATGAGAGCAGAGGTTGAGATTCAAAAAGTTAAAACTTTATAATAATTAAAACATAAAATGTCAACATCATGTCAAAACATACAAAGTCAATGTCCTTAAATCAAACGCTAACAAGTTCTCAAGTATCATTTTCCTTACTTTGCCTCTGTACATTTCAATTATTGATGGAAATATTTTTTGTCAACTTGTGTGTGTGTGGTGAAATCAACATTTACCACTAAAAAGCTAATCATTCCAAGCTAATGCATAGGGTAGTATCTTTGAGACCTGTCAAGAAGTTCTTGATGAGAGAAGTCAGAATATGTGCAGGAAGGAATGAAGCCTAAATGTTGTGCTGTCTTAGTCCACTTTCTTTTGCACACTTGACTACTGAACACTAGAGCTAGGTGAAATTTTTTGGCCAAAATATTTTTTCGGCAAAAAATGCAGTTTCAGCAACACCGAAATGTTTTGCAGATTCGTGCTGGTTTTGCTGAAATGTTTCAGTCAAAACCCCCAAGCACCCCAAGATTTTGAAAAAAATCTGTTCTGTTTTGACATTTTTCTAAATGAAATGTTTCAATTTTTCAGTTCAAAATGACTTTTTGTTTTGAAACTTCCTTTAATTTGATTAAAAATACACCCAAAACCATTTTAAATGGAGCAAAATTGACACAAAATATTTTGTTTGACCCAAACAATTTTTTGATTTTTGGATTTTCTGAACATTTTGAAAAATTTCTTGGGTTGACCCAAAACATTTCTTTCCTCCACCCCAGTGACTTGCAAGCCCCATTATTCACACTGCTTGACTGAACACTTGTGAACCTGGTCTCCCAAAAGAAGAGGAAGAAGCAAATTGCCCAGCTGCGATGCCTGAGGATGGGGTGCCTTGGAGAGGCATAGTACCTCGTCTAGAGGCCTGGGAGAAGAACAAGAAGTGCAGCCCTTAGCTACACCTTCACAAGTGAAGTTAGTGCTTTCCTACAGTATCACCAGCCTGACCCCGAGAGCTGGGTTTCCCCTGCCTAGAAATGGCCCACCTCGTGCTGCAGTGTGCTGCCAGCAGAAGTCAATGGCTGCCTCCACCCCCTTTGCTCTGGCAATGCTGGGAGTCAGACAATGCCTGATCTCTATGGGTGCATTATGGTGGGTTGACAGGGAAGTACTCTTAGCATACCTGTGCAGGGAGGAAGGTGTAAGTGAGCCACAGGTGTTGCAAACTGCTGGGTACAAATGTGACTGAAGGATGATTGTTACACTCCAGTGTACATTCCAGGTTACATTCAGGCATTAGAACCCCCGACAGGTGGGATAACATTAGAAAAATTACAAGGAGTCCAGTGGCACGTTAAAGACTAGCAGATTTATTTGGGCATAAGCTTTCGTGGGTAAAAAACCTACTTCTTCTGATGCATCTGAGCCACAGATTGTCTATCCTTGGTCTCCAAAGTGGTTGTATTTGGCAAGTTTTACCTAAAGGTGATTACTCCTCACTAAGGATTTGTTTCCAGGCTACCTCACAAAACTCGGTGAAATATTATCATTTATTATTGCCAAACAAACATGAGACAGCTGGCTCCCCCCAGCACTGACAGCTGAAGCTGAAATATACTCTAGAGATAATATGGAAACTCGGTAAGAATTAAATGGTTAAAGGTGACCAGCAAAGGGGGATGGATGGGAATTGGGCTTGTGCCTTTTTTGCTTCTTTATGCTGGAAAAAGAAGGGCTGAACTGGGTTTTTTGTTTGTTTTTTGGATTGCACATTAGAAATTTAGGTCTTGTCTAGTTTGGAAGATCCCATGGTGGTTGAAGGATGGAATGAGGACATCAGAAGAGCTATGAGAGTGAAAGCTGAGCAATTGGAAAGGAAAGGGATTTTTAGTCAGGTTGTTTAAAACTCTGTGGGTTTTGTTCATACCTATTTAACTTTGATGCCTAATTACCATTCTGGAGAAAGGCAGCCTATCTGAAGGATTCAACACCCTCACTCCTTCCATGAAGCAGTTAGAGCTTAGAATAAATGGCCCAGAATTCTCCAGCAAAAGCAGGGAAAAAAAAGACTTGACATTCCTAAGGATTTTTTTTTAAAGTTCTGATTTCTTTATCCAATCAATAATAAATAATAATAATAATAATAAAGGCACAATTCCCATTTTGAGAAAAATCCTTCCCTAATGCTGAGAGGATTGAGTCTTGGAGCCCGCCCATTGCTATCTCATCAAGACACACAAACCATGGATAAATTATTTCCATCTCAAACAGGTGAGCAGTCTCAGAATAAAGCTGGCAGTTTAGCTCAAACTGGAGCAGTGCATGCAGAGTCTCAGGGGTGGAGGGGTGTCACACCTACAGAACACCACAATAAGAATATTTTGCACTGCTAGAGCACGTCACCCAACGATCTCAAAGCACTTTACAAAGGGAGGCAAGGATCATGACCCTCATTTTACAGAGGAGGAAATGAGGCACCGTGAAGTGAAGTCACTTACCTAGAGCAAGTCCATGGCAGAGCTAGGAATAGATCCCAAATCTCCTGACACCTCGCACCATGCTCTAACCATCAGACAACCCTGCCTCCTACAACCGCAGCCTGCTCCAGTTTATATACATTAGGTGGGTGGCTGGCTGACAAGGTGCCAGTTGCACTGATCCCCTGACAGCTGGTGAGGGAGGCAGGGTGGGGCCTGCATGTGGAATGAAGGGGTGGAAGCCGTGGGCAAAGAGTCCCACGTGGCTTCAGCTTCCTGCTCCACCCCTCCAAAGCTCCTAAAGGAGGGAGAATGTAAAGGTGTCTAGAGGCTGTTCAAGCAAAAGACCTCCTTTGCCTGGTTTCCTGGCTTCTCTTTACCTCGAGCCAAAGGACTCGGCATTGGAGCCTGGATCCCTTTGTTTTGCAATAACACCGGGCAGCGAGTTTGTTTATTCACTCAGAACAAATAATCGTCTTAATTAAAAGTTTTTGCCGAAGCTGTATCCATCCCACATAGTTAGCGCTCATCATCTGCCTCCCACACACCTCCCGGAGCATGCTCCCTGCTCCCCCAGAGATACATTCATGGACTAGCAGGGCAAACAGGAACCCAGTGCTGACTCCAAACCTTGCAAAGCTTCTTTTAGCCTCCCGAGTCCCCTCTGCCAACATGGGCAGAGAGCTGTCTTCCTTTGGCACCTTTAACCCTAATCATTCTCTGTGTTCCATCCTGGAAGTAATAACAGCTTTCTGTGTCCTATACCACTTAACCCCTGAGGTCAACCTCTGCTTCACATGCTACAGGGGCCTGTTGGGGGGGGGTCTCTGTCACACACTACAGTGGCCTGTGGGGGGGGGTCCCCTGTGCCTCTCATGCTGGGAGGGGTTTATGATAGGTGGGTCCCCTCTGCCTCACACTGTGAAGGGTCTGTTAGGAGGTAGGGGGTCACCCCTGCCTCACATGCTGGAAGAGGTCAGTCATGGCGTCCCCTCTGCCTCACATCACTGGGGAAGTGTCCGAGACCCCAGTGAGCTGCTCCAGCTCAGGCTGGGAGACAGTGGCTGCACCCCAGGCTTCTACTGCAAGTGTCTTTCACCATTCTGTCTGGTAGAGGGTAGCTTCCAGTGCTGGGAGGAGGAGTGCGAATGGGTAGCCTCCTAGTACCCTTTCTGTACACCCCCGACATCACTCAGCACTAACCAACAACAGCAACTGTGGTGGGGCTCAGACAACCCCAAAGAGCTCCCTACTCTGCGGGGATCTCAGCAGAAAGCTGAGGGCTGGGGTCCAAAGCTTCTTTCCTCTCAGCCCTGCCCTGAAACTCTTACCATTCAATGCTCAGAGACCTGGGACGGATTGCAGGCAGCTCAGCTGAGGCATACTCAGCTTTCCTCCTCTTCTCCTGCTTCTGCTTAACTGACAAGCGATGGGCAAACTTAGAGAGGCTGCTCTCCGACCTGGGGAGGGGGAAAGGAGAGGTGTTAACTTCGCTGCAGCACCGTAGGGACCAGAGGCAGGTTCAGGTCAAGGCAGAGGGATGCTCATAGGAAGCAGGAGTGAAGCAGCAGGAGGCTCAGAGGGGTAGGTATGAAGCAGCAACAGTTTTAGAATTGATTTAGCCGGACAAATTCTATCGTTTGCATCTGCACAGCCCTGCTGATGCCAGCAGTATTGCATGGATATAATGGAGCAGCAGGTCTTGGCTCCATAGCATTAGGCATGATTCTATCCACCTGGATACGAACAGAGTAAGAGCTGTTCTTTTCTTCCCTAATCAGTGAAAGAGAATGTGTTACTGAGCCCTGTCTGGAGCAGAATGCAGTTAGCTAAATCAGAGAACAAGAGCATGTGAGCAAGATGCACCCGTATCTGCAGAGCGATTGCTGCTCAACAGCTGAGAAATCCTTCTTGCCATGGCGAATCTGCAACCCCAACAACATGAGGTTCTAACTCCTCATCGGCTGCAGCTTCCTGCTCAAGCAGAAATAAAACAACCCTGTAAGGTGTGAATGTTTTGCTTCAGTGTCGATCCGGAGAGTTCCTGTGATGGGAAAGGCAGTAGCAAATGGATGGAAACTGGCTGCTCTGGGCTCCCCGCATGCTGCTTGTCTCACTGCTTGGCAAGATGGTCAGCACAAGCCAGAGACTCAGCAACCTCCACAGAGAGAAGCAAAGGCAGCTGGGAATGGCACACGTGAAACTTCTGTCACAACCACACTCCCATTCACAAAAAGCCCAGAGCGCTTGCACATCCCCAGCCTGGGATTGGAAACACTGAGCAGCTTTCATTCTGGGGGTTGATCTGGAAATAAACCCACTGAGGAGACATTTTGGAACAGCAAATAGAACTCATATGTCTGCGCATAAGTTCAAATGTCAGGTCTTTTCACTGACCACACCTCTTTCCCGCATGGATGGAAAGCAACAGGCCAGGGTGGCAGCCACTGAGCAATTTTAGAGAACGGCCCCTCGGAGGATCCATAACCAAGATGTGACTGCATCCCCTCTGCTACATTACAGTCCCCAGGAGCCTCCAACACTGAGACACCCCTGCATCCCCTCTGCTACGTTACAGCCCTCAGGAATCTGCAGTACTGAGAAAACCGTGTCCCCACTGCTACGTTATAGCCCCCGGGAACCTCTGGCACCGAGACCCCTGCATCCCCTCTGCTACTTTACAGCCTCCAGGAATCCCCAGCACTGAGACACCCCTGCATTGCTGCTACTATATTGCATCACAGAATCATAGAAGATTAGGATTGGAAGAGACCTCAGGAGGTCATCTAGTCCAATCCCCTGCTCAAAGCAGGACCAACCCCAACTAAATCATCCCAGCCAGGGCTTTGTCAAGCTGGGCCTTAGAAACCTCTAAGGATGGAGATTCCACCACCTCCCTAGGTAACCCATTCCGGTGCTTCACCACCCTCTTAGTGAAATAGTGTTTCCTAATATCCAACCTAAACCTCCCCCACTGCAACTTGAGACCATTGCTCCTTGTTCGTCATCTCCCACCACTGAGAACAGCCGAGCTCCATCCTCTTTGGAACCCCCTTCAGGTAATTGAAGGCTGCTATCAAATCCCCCCTCACTCTTCTCTTCTGCAGACTAAACAAGCTCAGTTCCCTCAGCCTCTCCTCGTAAGTCATGTGCCACAGCTCCCTGATCATTTTCATTGTCCTCCGCTGGACTCTCTCCAATTTATCCACATCCTTTCTGTAGTGTGGGGCCCAAAACTGGACGCAACACTCCAGATGTGGCCTTACCAGTGCCAAATAGAAGGGAATAATCACCTCCCCTCGATCTGCTGGCAATGCATTACATTACCCTGGGAACCTCCAGCCCTGAGACATAACTGCATCCCCTCTGCTATGCTACAGCCCTCCTGAACCTCCAGCACCAAGCCCCTACACTCCTCTTGATCCAAAAGAAGACAAGAATGAGTGAAAACCCTCAGCCCTACCTCAGGCTGGGTTGCAGTTCACTTCTTCAGAGTGGACTCCTCTGCATGGTTCCATGGCACTGCTCCCTGAAGCATGCCCAGGCGGGAAGAAGCCAGAAAAGCCAGTGTGAGGTGCTGAAATGGGATGGTGGACCTTGCCCAGTGAGAGCAGTGATCGAATGATGCATGTCAGAAGCAGCATCAGCAGGCTTCCCAGAGGGGTCCCACAAGTCTTCCTCAGCTGCTGGTAGCCACTGCCAGCCTGAGCCATTTCCTCTGTGTTTTACTCCGTTTTGTTTTAAATCCTCGTTGTGAAGTTGCACTCTATATTATTTTATGAAAATATGCTAATGAGTATGAATATAATGTAACTGTAATATGCTTCATGCAAAAGGTCTCTTGTAAGGTATCATTACAAAGCTTATAATCTACTGAGTGTGGTCATCCTATTTGTATAAATGTATCACTCTTGTATCTGAAACTTGAAATATAACTCTGAGGGCCTATTGTAATTATACAAAGTGTGGGCCATTAATGGTGGTTTGGAATCTTGATGGTTCCCATCAGCCAGGACAATTGACTGTGGATGGCTCTGTTTGCAGGCAGGCCTTCCTGTGAGTCAGGCTGGGAGGAATGGAGGCTTGGGGGGGGGTCTCACAGGACATGTGACCAGGTCACCTGGTACTGAAATCCATCTTAAACCTGGTGCTTTTCCATTTAGAAGTGGGGGGTGGGGACCCAGAGAGACAAGGGATTCCCGCCTTGTGCCAAAGCCATATAAGGGGCTGGAGAAGAACAAAGTGGGCTGTAGTCATGAGAAATCCCCTAGCTACCACCTGAGCTGGAACAAGGGCTGTACCAGGGGGAAAGATTGTGCCCAGACTAGGAAGGTGTGCAGTCTGTGAAAGAAACATACTGGAACACCTCTGAGGGTGAGGTTTTATTTGTATTCAGTTTTCTTACTGTATTAGGCATAGACTTGTGTGTTTGGTTTTATTTTGCTTGGTAATTCACTTTGTTCTGTCTGTTACTACTTGGAACCACTTAAATCCTATTGTCTGTATTTAATAAAATCACTTTTTACTTGTTAATTAACCCAGAGTATGGAAAGCAGGGGCAGAAGTAGTCTTGGTACATCAGTTCGCAGCCCCAAGAGGGTTTCTGTGATCCAACCTGTCACACTCGTCTGCTCTGAAACAGGACTTTCCCCAAACAGCATCACCAAACCCACCAGACCTGCACATGCAGAGTCTCCACCACTGACTTTTGTGACTCAGATTTGATGCTTATCCTTTCTGTTAGACCCCCCTCAAAATAAAAAAGCTGCTGCAATCTAGTTCTGCTTGCACATCATGAAGGTCATTCTCAAATAAATTTAGCCATTGGTTACCTCTGTGCCACTCTGTCTTCCATGGAGCTGCATTGGTATAAACTGAGGGCAGAATCTGAGGATTGTGGGGCTCTATAGGTGTAGCTCAAGGTAGAATTTGTCCTGCAGAACCTTTATTACTGGCGACCACTGACGAAGCACAAGCCAGAAAAGACCCATGTTGGCTTTCAGATCCCAAGTTCAGCTTGCAGGGCTGGCAGTGCCTAGCACCCCAGCCAAACCCTCCACCCTTCCTTCTTGTAAACTGAGCATCAAGCAACAGCATTTGACATTTAAAACCCTAAAATGTACTGCTGTCATTATTAGTGCTTAATGATACCAGGGCCCCACTGCACCTGGTATGCACATTGCAAGAGACAGTCCCTGCCCTGATGAACTTACAATCTAAACAAACAAAGCAGAGCAAGAATAGCCAGGGGTACAGAACTGAAGTGACTAGCACAAGCTCAATGGCAGAGCTGAAAGTAGAACCCACGTATCTTGACTGCCGGTCCAGTAGCCAATCTGCTAGGCCACACTGCTTCTCCAAGAACAATCATTCTTCTCTCTCTTAACAAGAATGCTGGACCAATGATGTGCAATGTCCTGCAACAGCTTCAAACTTTTAACAGTTCTCACTCTCTTCCCCTTCTTCTGTGCTGTGTGTGAGCGCAGGTGCGTGTGTGTGCGTGTGCGTGTGGGTGGAGTGGGGAGAAAGAAAAACTGGGACACAAGACTAATGTGGAAAAAACAGGGCAGATGATAAGTCTGGCTGCAAAGGTGTAAACCATATGGACAGAGGCCCTGGTGATCTGACACATCTGAATGAGAACCATCCACACAGATCTGCACGGCAAGGAAACAAACTCCAACCTGCTCATATGTGTATGCAGCGTAGCTGTAGCTGTGCTGGTCCCTGGATATTAAAGAAACAAGGTGGGGGAGGCAATATCTTTTATTGGACCAACTTCTGCTGGTGAGAGAGAAGCTTTCAAATTACACAGAGCTCTTCTTCAGGACTGGGAAAGCTACTCCCAATGTCACAGCACCGTGCATTTTGCTGTGATGCTCAGAGAACCTTTCCCAGCTCTGACAAAGAGCTTGATGTGGCTTAAAAGCTCGTCTCTCTCACCGACAGAAGTTGGTCCAAGAAAAGATACCACTTCCCTCACTGTGTCTCTCTAATCTGCCCATATAGCATCTGTACCAGTTTGGGTATCTATGTTTTTTTTAAGTTAATACATTTCTCAACTGACTTAAACAGAACAACATACCCCCCAAAAAGGTATTTCTCAGAAATGTGAGCTCTCTGCCTCTCTTGCTGTACAATAATTGAACAGACCATGACTGGCTAGCCTTTCTTCCAGACATATTTTAAACACAGACATCTTCAATGCATTAACGCTGGTTATTGATTTATTTTTCAGTGTACAAATTGCTGTTGCTTGGGACAGGGTGGAGATGGTTTTTGGAAGGAGAAGATGTCTTTGTAAACATCACCACTGGGAAAGAGTCAGTCAGACCTTCTGGGGTCATTCTTTACATTTTAAAAAAAGTCATTTGCTTTGATGTAAGGGATGGGAGTTTGTCTTTTAAAAAATACAGATTTTTCTCAATGCTGAAGAAATCACTGTGGGAGAAGGGGTTAGATTAGGAACAATTTAAGCATCTCATTAAGTCTGTCTATAAAACACATTGCACAAACACCAGTGCTGTCATTAAACACTCTCCTTTGATCCCATGTCAAAGCTCATATTGTAATGAGTAATATTTCAATTAGCTAAGGCTTGGTAAAGTGATCTCTCATCTCTCAGGCCGTTTCTGTGTTCAAAGCTGAGACAGGGAAAGAGGGAACATGGAAGTAAAGGTTCTGTAGTGATGACCTTCAGAAATGGGACATTTTGTACCAAATTCAAGCCTGGCGTAAAGTGGATGTAACTACCTTTGACTTCCCAGTTCTTGTGCTGCATTTCCCCCTGTTCTGTTTAGCCACATGGCAGCATGGAGTCCAAGGTGGATGCTGCACTGGTGGAGCTGCTGTCCTGCGTCACCTGCCCTTGCCTCCTCTCCCAGCTGTCCTCAGCACTCTCTACTGACAGAGCACTGGGTCCTGCAAGAGGCTGAGTGCCATCTGCGTGGTACTGAGCACCTGCAGCCTCCACTGCACTCAATAGGAGTTGAGGGCTTTCAGCATCTATCAGGAAACACTCATCAAATGGGAGGATTGGGCCCATAGAGGTAGGAAAGACTCCTCTGATCATCTAGCCCATGTCTCTGCCAGCACAGGAGTGTTCCTCACACTATATTTCCTCGTGCTTTTTGCTGTTTAGTTTTAAGCAATAGGTCTTCTGCCATTCCCCACCAGAGACTATTCTACAGTCCAATACACCCCACTGTCTGGAGGTTTTTGATGCTATTCAGCCTAAATGTTCTCACTAGGAATAATGAGATGAAATTAATTTCCCTCTGTGACCCCTCCACAGAATTACACTCTCTTCTTGCTGCTTACACTCTACAGTCATCACATTCCCCCAAAGTCACCATACCAGACCAAGCTGCAACATACATAACTTTTAAAATCTTCTTTCTTCAATCAGCAAAGAGTCCTGTGGCACCTTCTAGACTAACAGTATTGGAGCATAAGCTTTCGTGGGTGAATAAAGCTCATGCTCCAATACGTCTGTTAGTCTGGAAGGTGCCACAGGACTCTTTGCCGCTTTTACAGATCCAGACTAACATGGCTACTCCTCTGATTGAAGAAAACAATCAGTTCCTCTCACCCTCTAGGACTTCTCCAATTAGTCAATTTCTAGTGCCCAGAATTGACCACCAATCCCCTCAGAGCTTATCACCGTCACCTTGCTGGTCTGCAGCCTGATGCCTTTGCACCCAGAGCCCCAAATTGCACAGGCCTTTTTTGCTGTCATATGACATTGCAAACACACCTAACTTGCTGTAACTCTCAACCTTAGGTCACTTTCATCACCACAACGGCACTCTAGGTTTCTCCTTCCCGTACTCTGCATCATTCACCACTTCCCGCCTAGTCGAATCTTATTTCATTATTTTTGGATCATGTTTATGCCTCCCTAGATCCCTTTGGATGATCTATCTAGATATTTATGTAGCCTTCAGCATCTCACAATCAGTAAGGAATTTTATCCTCACAACACCCCTGTGAGCTAGGTCTCTTCTAACCCAACTTTGCAGATGGGGACCTGAGACCCAGGGCAAAGTCAAGCGGCTGGAAGTGAAAGCCAAACAAATAATTTGAGTTGGAAAGAAGGCACACATTTTTGACAGTGAGGGTGATTAACCATTGTAACAAACTATCAAGGGAAATAGTCAATTCTCCATCTCCTGAAGTCTTTGAATCATGACCAGATGCTTTTCTGGAAGATGTGCTTTAGCTAAACACAAATTACTGGGCTCAATACAGGGGTAATGAGGTGGAATTCTATGGCCTGTGTTATGAGGCCTTAAAAACATATGAATCTATTAAATGACTAACCCACAGTCACACAGGGAGTCTTTGCCTGAACCAGAACCCTGATCTTTTGAGATCCAGTCCAGTGCCCTCCCCACTAGTCCATCTTTCCTATGCCATCACTGTTTTCTCACTGATATTGATGACCCCTCCCAGTTCAGCATCATCTGAAAATTTCATTAGCATAACCATTTCCAGTTATCAGGCAATTGCAGTTCTGGAGGAACATCTTTCCCACAACTCATTAAAGCAAACTCCTGCTTCCTGTGTGGATCTGAGAGTTCCAATGGTATTTTTTCAATTAGAAACCTAGGAGAATGTTACAGTATCATCTGGCTATTTATACAGTACTGGTTTATATAAACTGTACTGCAGTAGGGGGATGAATCATACCTGCTACACTATGACTATATGCAGATAAATCAGGCAGTTTGCAGTATCCCAGAAATGCATAACCCAAGGCAATTAACTGATATGCAGCAAGCAATAGGCAGAAAGGCTTCAGCATCAATTGCTTCAAAGGCTGGGTTACCACCATCAGTCCAATCACCATTCTTCTACTGCAGTGGGGCAAGGGCTCTCACCTGGCCCCTGGGGGTTGGCTGGCCTGCCTCCCTCCCTTTTTACAAGAAGTCTGACAAGATGATCACAGTGGTCCCTTCGGGCCTCGGAATCTATGAACTATAATGTGTGTGGGTGAGAGTTAGTTGCTTTTTTATTACTTTGAAATGAAGACCCCCAAGTACTCCGATACACTGATTGGTAAATAGTCTGGTTTCACTGAAGCATCCGTAAATGCCTTGATATCCTCTGCTTAAATGCTACTTTGTACATTTCTTGTAGCATAGCTGTTTGGTGACTAGTCACAACCTACCTAGCAGTGCAAAGGGGTGGCCTCTATTCCTCCTCTCATGTAGCAGAAGAGAACACCACAGTAATAACAACAAACACCACCACTAATATTTTCATTTCCAAAGCACCTTCCATGAGCAGATCTCACAGCACTTCACAAACTGACTGAATTAATCCCAACAAGCCCCCTGTGATGTATTGCTGGTCTTATGACCTTGTAGCAGACTGCAGACTCACTGGCACAGCACCTCCTGCTGGTCATTTGGGAATTAGCTCATCCAGCAATCAGAGCGCCTCCTGCCTCAGGCCCCCGTGTCCTTCCTGGACTCCAGTGCCCTTTACCTCAGGGTTCTGTCCCAGCAGTACCCCCACTCTCTGGGTCTCTCCTCCCAGGAGAACCCCCAACCCTCTAAGCCCACCTTGCCTCAGTGGCTACTGCCAGTCATCATCTAGCCCCCATTCACTGGGGCAAACTGCAGGCTTCAATGGCCACTCATCATTGGCAAGGGGGTAGGACCTGCTGCCTTTGCCTATCCCCAGGCTGCCCCAGTACCTTTCGGAGGCCTTCAACAAGGCCTGCAGCCTGGGGGTTTACCAGGCTGGAGCTCCCCAGCTCCCTTTGCCCTTCCCCAGCACTGCTCTACTTCAGGTACCTTGCTCCCAGAGAGATAGCCCTTCCCACTCCAGGGCTAGACTGAGACTCCTTCAGCTCCTGGGCCACAGCCCTGATTGAGCTGGCCACACCTGTGGTCAGCTACTCACTCAGCTGCTCTCACTTCTTTTCCCAGCCACAGCCCTCTCCACTGCTTCTTTTAACCCCTGCCTACTGGAGAGGGGCAGCTGCCCCACTACAGACCCCCCAATTCACAGATGGGAACACTGAGGTGCTGCATGTCTCAGAAGAAATCAGCAGGAATGTCATTCCAGCAGCTTAACAACAGTTGATCTAGGTGTGCACGAAAGACCTAAAAAGGGGCAGTTGCTTTTTGTTCAGTGGACTGATCAGCTGCTGAAAAACCAATGACACCCTACTGCTCCCATCAGCATGGCCTATAGGATTATGTACAACATAATGGCTAACCTTCTCCAGGGTGTTGCACTGCACCCACATCAATGCCATTCCAGCTGACTCCTACTGCCATAGCTGGAGGTTTTATTCAATGTTTTAAAATGGACCTTCTCCAGCCTCAGCACACGCAGACTAGGACATCATTCAGAAAGCAGGAATGGGAGCTGGGTGAGAATGGGGATCAGGAGCAATCTCCAGCTTTTTTCATTGCATGGAGCACTTAGGGACACCCCCCTCCTGCCATTCCTTGCTTCTCAAACCATGTCCCTCTATGAACCTCTGGGAAGAGCTCCAACCAGCACCCGTGATCCACAGAACACAGTTTGAGAGCCACTGTCCCCCTCTCTCTGACTGCCAGGTTGCAGCAGAGCTATCACAGATGTGATATTTGAAAGACAACTGAGGGGGGCTTTAGGGTAATTTACCTAACAACAGGAAATAATGTATACACTAAACACCGTGCTGATGCTGCTGTAATCCAGCCCAGAGGTCTCAGACTTTGCAACTGGTTCCTGCCCCAGAATGTGAGAGTGCCTCTCCAAGAGCCAGCTGGAAATGTGGCCATGCAGAGCATCCCACACAATGAGCAGTAACTTTACAACTTCCTGCTGGACACAGCCCTTTAGAGCACACAGCAGACCAATTGGGTCCTGGCTGAATTTAATCCCAACCCAATGAAAGGGGACTGAGGTGAGCCACGTCCATTATCCACCCACTATAAAGGAGAAACCCAATGCTTTACTGAATGTCACCTTTCCTCAGTGATTGCTACCAAATGCCAGTATCATAGAATCATAGAATATCAGGGTTGGAAGGGACCTCAGGAGGTCATCTAGTCCAACCCCCTGCTCAAAGCACGACCAATCCCCAATCAAATCATCCCAGCCAGGGCTTTGTCAAGCCTGACCTTAAAAACTTCCAAGGAAGGAGATTCTACCACCTCCCTAGGTAACACATTCCAGTGTTTCACCACCCTCCTAGTGAAAAAGTTTTTCCTAATATCCAACCTAAACCGCCCCCACTGCAACTTGAGACCATTACTCCTTGTCCTGTCCTCTTCTACCACTGAGAATAGTCTAGAACCATCCTCTCTGGAACCACCTCTCAGGTAGTTGAAAGCAGCTATCAACTCCCCCCTCATTCTTCTCTTCTGCAGACTAAACAGTCCCAGTTCCCTCAGCCTCTCCTCCTAAGTCATGTGTTCCAGACCCCTCATCATTTTTGTTGCCCTTCGCTGGACTCTCTCCAATTTATCCACATCCTTCTTGTAGTGTGGGGCCCAAAACTGGACATAGTACTCCAGATGAGGCCTCACCAACGTCGAATACAGGGGAACGATCACGTCCCTCGATCTGCTCGCTATGCCCCTACTTATACATCCCAAAATGCCATTGGCCTTCTTGGCAACAAGGGCACACTGCTGACTCATGTCCAGCTTCTCGTCCACTGTAACCCCTAGGTCCTTTTCCGCAGAACTGCTGCCTAGCCATTCGGTCCCTAGTCTGTAGCTGTGCATTGGGTAGAAGCCTAACGTGCCTTCCAGCAGGAGAACTCTGCTTGGCAAGCAAGGTTTGGAATTTCCAGAGCTTCTTCCTTCAGTTCTGCACCTGCAAAGGTTTTGATTTGTTTTCTCTTTGCCTCAGAGAAGCCAATGGAGCACACACAGAAAACCATCAGACGAAGTATCAACCGCAGTGGTGGAAAGAATCCTCTCCTACCTATCGGAGAAGGCTGTTTAGCTAGCATATTGTACCGTCAATCACACCTCCAGGATTTACCATCTGCCAGCTAGATTAAACATGCTCACTGCCCCGTTTCAGCATTTGAATCAGAACATTTCATCCTGTCTACAAAAATATTTATCAGCTACGGAGAAGCTTGCAGCTATTCCCTCCTAATAACACCCTGATCCCACTCCCCTCAAAAAAGCCTTTAGTTTAGCATGGCAACTAACTAAAACCAGCAGAAAACATGATGGGGACATGGGAATTATCACAGCTATGCATGTGTATGGGGGGAGGCTGTTTAAAAGGCATCACATTCGCTCTGATATAAAAGTACAGCTTCATGCACATAAGTGCACAGCAGGAACGCCACATGGTAAATGTGGCCATCGCACCAGCCTCAATGCCTGCTCCTTGACATGAGAAAAAGTCACCTGGACCAGGCTAGACATAAACACTGCTGGTTGGATCCTGGTGCTGCTATGGCCTTAACAACAGTCTCAAAACCTGGTATATTTTGATTATTTGTTCTATTCTTCCTACAACTGCTCACTGGTATGGTCCCCTGGCATGGGTGGAGGGAGCAAAGAGAACTCTGAAAGCAGCCCAGTCAAACCCTCCCCCAAAGCAGCGCCTGCTCAGGCTCAAAGCTAGTGTCTGGGTCCTGGCTGCAACAAGTGGCTGTCTGCTCCCCTCCCTGCTCATTCTCTTCCAGCCTCTTCTCCTGCACAGCACAGGCAGGGAAGACATTAATGATATTGCCTCAATGCTCAAACCAGGAAGCTCCTCATCTGACCCAGACAGTGTTCTCTGATTCCACCACCACAATGGATGACTCTTCCAAAATCAGATTGTTCAAGTGAATGCTCACAGGCCGCAGGAGCATTAGCGAGCGTGAAACAGGAGACAAACCAAGAGGAAGCATGGTGAGAGCTGGATGCCTTGGTTCTGACATGCTCCTCAGCTAGCAGATTCTTGCTAAGTTGTCGCAAAGATGTACCAGCCCAGGCACCAAGTCAACTCACTTGCCCTTTATAAAAGTGATGGCGAATTTTTTTAAAATTGCGTTTGACTTGCTCGCTCGCTAGTCCATGGGAATGGCTGAGTGACATTTGGCAAAGCTCAGTTGAAACCAAAAATGTAGTGGGCCCAATTCATCCTAATAGCTTCACTGGGTTTACATCAGAAATGAACTGGGCCCAGGGTGTATTGCCCTAGCAGTACAGTGAGAGGAAAGCGATTAGAAGAGAAATCCCAACAAACAGACCACAAGAGCAAGTTTGCACCCAGGGCCATCCCTAGCCATTTTGGTGCCCTACACAGCCCCCACAAGGATGTCTGTGTGGGGCCCCAGGTCTCTGCGGGGGGGGCGGAGCAGGAGCAGGCTTCGGGGGCAGTGGGGAATTGCCCCCCCAGCACAAGCCGGCGGGGCGGAGCGGGTTGGGGCCAGGTCACGCCACTTCGTGCTGCCTGGTGTGTGCAGGGCAGCCAAGCCCGACCCCGCGCTCACGGGGGGTGGGAAGTGGAGTGACCCAGGCCCAGCCCACTCCGCTCTGCTCCCCTGGCTCCCAGGCTTGGGGGCAGGGGGGAACTGCCCCCTAGCACTCACCAGCCATGCGGCTGGGAGCCAGGGGAGCGGAGCGAGCTGGGGCCAGGTTGCTCCACTTAACGCCGCCGGTGATTGAAGGCCTGACCCCTGCTGCAGTTCTTAGGAGAGTGGGGGCAGAGCGAGGGAAGCGGAGGGTGGAGCAGGGGCAGGGGCCATGGGGAAAAGGTGAAGCAGGGGCTGGAGCAGCACGCAGCTGTGTAGGGCACCAGAAAATTTGGTGCCCCAAATTTCCTGGTGCCCTATGCAGCTGCATACTTTGCGTATGGGTAGGGACAGCCCTGTGTGCACCATATCCCAACTACTCTGACAGACCATTCCTCCTGTAACCTAGACCCTGATCACATCTCACCAGCTCACTCTTATGCTATACCTGCCAGAACGGGCACCTGCTAACGACCGTTCCTTCTGAATTCTACACTAGGCCTTCATGAATGGGAGACTGGAAGAGTTATTGCAATTTGTATTTACAAAGGGTCACATGCTTGATTATACAATCATTTCAGAAAGTCCCAAGTGTCAGGACGAAACAGGTTCGTTTGTGGGGTGGTTAAGGCCAGCCCAGAGTCTCAAGTACAGCATTTCAGGACACACTGGAAACCACGCAGGCAGCATTCAGGCTCGCTGCAATGGTTACAGATAGATGGGGGTCCAGGTAGGCAGAACTCACCTCCATGCAGTGTTTACAGAAAGACCAGATTGCAAGGAGGAAGCACTTGCGTTTGTTCAATAGCTACAGACAGACCAAAACTCCACAACTCCACAATAAGGTGTAGACAGCACTCACCCTTGTACAATGCCTACAGACAAGTCAAGCCCTGCAGGACACATACCTATGCAGTGGCGGTAGACAGGCTGGAGAATGCATGTGCATTTGTGCATTCGAAACTGAGAATCCATATTTTAGGTAGGAAACACTTACACCTGTGCACTGATTGCACTGACAAGCCATGTGCTTTTGCAATGGTTCTGGTTCAGGAAGGCAGCAGATATTCTCGTGCTTTAGAATTACAGACAGCACTGTGTCCCAAGAGGCAGCACACATGCTTATAGAAAGGCTAAGGTCCTGGGAAGCAGTGCACATGCTGGTGCAATGGTTATGAGCAGCTCAGACTCTCTACAGCAACCAAAACAGCTGAATGATTTTGCTGCCCCCCCAACCCTCCAATCACAATTCTGTCACTTAAGGATTCAGCTTTCTAACTGGGGTCACCCTGACGGGCACACACGCCTCATGCCGGGATTCGGAAGGACTCATCGCACAGGAAGGGAGAGAGCATTGCTCACTGCATGAGTTACATTCCAGAGAGATTCGACTCTCAAGGGCTATTTATTTACTTGGATACAATCAGAATCAAAAATCAAACCTGACCATTAACACCAGGAGCTGCTTCCCACTCAGCAGCATCCTTTTAGGGAGCCAGGGCTTAACATTCCTCAGGCTTCAGAAAGGAAACAACACCAAACAGCCCTCCACTCAAACAGTCTAATGCAGGTGTCTTGCTGCAAACCCCCTCTCACCTGGATGCCCAGAATGGCATGTTCTTACACATGCTGATGTCTTTGAGTGGCAGTGTGCCCTGGGTCCCGTTCGCCACTATTCACTCTCACTGTGGCAAGCTCAGTGCTTGGGGAAAATGTCTCTGACTCGACATCCTGGGGAGCGGGACCCCATGCCAGCGGGCTGCACTGCCGGACCTCCCACTTAGGAAAGAATGCCAAAAACACAAACTGGCTGGCATTGGAGCCCTCTAGGTGGGTGCCTGTTACCCCGTTTGCTCACTCACCTGCCAATGCTCCGGTCCCTTTCTTTCAGTCTCTCCTGATTCCCCTTCTTGGAAGGATCAGTTCATTTCAGAAAATGTTTCAAAGAAACAAACAAACAAACAACACCCCCCTACACACACACAGGCGCGCGCGCGCGTGTGCACGAGTGCTCCGTCACAGTTAATCACTCATGCTGGGAATAGCGTCCGTTGGTCCCTGTCCCCACTTTGCAACTGCCAGATCCCCCCTCGAGCCTATCCTGCCTACGCGTCCCCCCACACACGCCGGCCCTTCCTCCTCATTCGCCACCTATAGTTCCCTCGCCCATCACCTCGGTTCTCTAGCTCTCAACTCGACTTTTTTTTTTTTCAATCTTGTTTCTATAGAAACGAGATTAGCAGAGGGGGATATAAAACAGGCCCATGTGACTCAGATTCCGACACTAAAGAATCTCTCTCCCTCTCTCTCTCTGGCTCACTCTCACTGGTGTTTTACATAACAACAAGTCATTGTGCAGACTCAAGAAAAAAAAAGGCAAAGAGAGAGAGTCAAAAGCAAAGGATACCTTCAGCTCAGCAGCAGGGCCTGTGTGGGACCGGCTGCTAACTCCCTGCTTCTCAGAAACTCGGAGCATAACCTGTAGGAAGTCAAAAAACACTCTTGGACTCAGCTTTTGACCAATTCCACTGCCGGGGGCACATCCAGAGATGAAACCACTTGGCTACAACGTCCTCTTATCTGTGGCACTACCAGCTTCCCATAGAAACCTGGTCTGACAACTCGCTTCCCCCTGGAAATCTGAACACCCAACAAAAAGATGTGGGTGATGAGAACATAAGAACAGCCATACTGGGTCAGACCAAAGGTCCATCTAGCCCAGTATCCTGTCTTCTGACAGTGGCCAATGCCAGGTGACCCAGAGGGAATGAACAGGACATGTAATCTTCAAGTGATCCATCCCCTGTCGCCCATTCCCAGCTTCTGGCAAACACAGACTAGGGACACCATCCCTGCGAATCCTGGCTAATAGCCACTGATGGACCTATCATCCATGAATTTATCTAGTTCTTATTTGAACCCTATAAGTAATAAAAAGTTAATGGGCTAACAAGAGGGAACCATTGGTAGCCTACTTATTCTGTAGGCACCAATGGCCAACCCCAGCCATTGCACACCATGCTCCTCTCCATGGTCTGCAGGCGTAGCTAAATGAGGCGTGGCCTGCGGATGGGTTAGGAACATCAGATCCTGGCACAGCGCAGATGGAAGACTGGGGAGTCTGATCACATACAAACACTGAGCACACTCAACTTCCACTGAAGTCAAGGGCAGCAGAAGGTGCTCAGCACCTTGCAGGATTGAGCCCTATGGCATATGATCTTCTAAAGCCCACGTGATTCCCTGAGCCTGAAATGCCCTGCATGCGGTTCTTTACCACTGTTACATTCAGCAGCAGGTGATGCTCATGAAGCAGCTGATCACTCAGCTGCCTGGGACAGCTGAACTCTTCAGTTCCTGAGTTGGTATGGGATCCCGCAGTTGAAGAGCTGATTGTCCTAGTTAATCTTTGGGGGACTTTATTGGATCGCAGACAGCACAGCCCAAAACTCTCCCCATCTTGTTGTGTTCTATTCCCTATCTCTTCAGGACACATCATGCACAATGGCCATTCCCTTGCAGTTTTATGTGCCAAAAACTTCAGATGACAGAAACACGTCGTATTTGTACTACCTTTCTTCTTCAATTCCATCCCCTTCTCCATCGTGCGCATCAGCCCAGCTCCAGTGCCTACTGACAACCAGAGGCTGGCACCACACTGCCATATATGTAAATGGGTGGGTTATGTACACCCTGCAAATGTCAAATCAAACCAGCTTTGGGCCAAGCAATGGGTCCCCCCACTTTATTCCATATGAGCTCAAGAGACTAATGCTTATCTGCTGAATTCCGAAAACCCCATCTCCCAGTGTCTAGGTGAGGCCAGGAGAGATTGCAGGGATGGCAGTGGCAGTTCTTGGTTAATTTTAGCTAGAACACACCAGCAGTTTAACAACAAACAGCAACACTACCTGGTAGGTTAGGACAGAAAGGTGAGAAAAACACCGCATCCAACTGAAACTGAAATGGAAGGTGCAATGCAGGTACTATGGAATGTGGCCAAAACAATGGGGTTACATGTTTACCGTCACAAAAAGTGACACAAGATATTTAAAGACAAGAAGCAATCAGGACCTCAGCTTTATATTTCATTTGAAAAACAGATGTCTCTAGCAAAGCGATGCCGCCAACTCCACAATAAGGCATTGGTCTAGCACTGACTCCGGTGGAAGAACTCACCAGCACTACTTCCTGAAATACCTAATTTCCCATCCATTTGCTGACCTGACTCAATTCTAATTAGCTTGTAAATTCCGAATGATATCATAGCCTGAGGTCTGGCTGCAGGCTATTACATGAAGTGCTTTCTCCTCCTTGTGTGTAATGTTATCGAACTGCAGAATTGTCAAAATAAGTGCTTCTTTACCACGCTGATGTGCTCAGGATAGATTGGACAGACAGAACAGTAGTAGGCAAACTATATGCAGAAATAGTTGGTCCCAGAGTATTCAGCTGGTACAATCTTGGAGGGTGTATCAATGTGTTCTGTGTTATAACATATGAAGTTGGGTGGGACTGCAGGAAAAGGAAGCTAAGGGCTTTGCACCAATATGTTTACGGCGAGTTTGCTATACAGTCAAGGAAGCAAGGCAAGGCAGGGCAGAGTAGGATCATACTCTTTAAACTGACTCAGAAGTTTAGATCAAAGGTCAAATAAGTTTAATGGTCTCATCTGAGTACCTGAGAGAAGCTGGTTCACATCACAAAGTAGTTAATTTGGTGCAGCTAAGCACAGCTGGCCGTTTCTGTTCAGGGGGAGTCCCAGACTGGAACAGGATTTATTCTGCAGGTTAGGAACAACTTGCACTTGGAGACTTCCTGAAGCCCAACAGTAAGTCCCAGGGATGCTGCAAGCTGGGAATTGGGTGCATTGTGGACCTGCTGGGAGGTAGAGCGTGGTACTGGAACAGAGGGAGGAACAGCAAGGCAAGCCATAGGTGCACATGGAGAGCTGTGAAGGACTCATGTGACTGGACTAGAGGGGTGCTGCAGCTCAGGATACAGGTGCAGTGTGTGTATGGGAAGCCTGCACTATTCCTCTCTGTATCACCCTTGGCTCCAATTAGGGCTAAAAGTTGCATTTTATGAGTGCCCTAAAGTCACCCCAGATAGATCAGTCAGGGTTGCGAAGCCATGGTAACACATTAACCCCTTCCATGCTAGCAGAATGAGCCCTTCAGAGTCTATGAGCATAGAGCAGATGCCCTACCTGCCCTTGTGTTTATTCACCACATACCCTGTGATCTGAGCAGTGTTTTATCAAAAGCAGCTTATGCCATTATCTCTGTATGGACACACAGTTAAACTGAATCCACGCTGGCCTCTGCAGAGATGGCTAAGTTAGACTTAACAAGATCTGGCTCTGAAACACTGAGCTTTGTGAGGCACTCCAGGCCCCGTGCAAAGTCCTCGATTTAAAGTAGAATAATGGGGTCAGGAAAACTTCCACCAACAAACCAACTCTCATACACATAGCTAATTATAGCTGGCATTATCAGGATGCATTACAATTAGCAAGTCAGTGGATACTATCTATTTCTGATCACAGACACCGGGCCCTTAGGTGCACCCGAGGGGAAGATGACGGGGGTGGAGGGACGGAGATACCTTACATGTAGGTCTAAAAATGTAGCGCAGCTGTGCTTGAGCATTACGGCAAAGTGGGTTTTAGAATGAGGGTATTTATAACAAGGACCGGAAAATAAACTCATTGCAAAATTTCCATGCAGCTCCTAGTCTCCATACCTAGTGTTGTCAATTTCACACCCCTCCAGACCTGGGTGAAGTTCGGTGCTAAGACCCTCACCCCAACTTGGTTTGAAGGATTTATGTTGGTGGACAATGCAGCCTGAGGTCTCTAGTACTGGCCTCTTCCTTCTACCCAACTTCCTCATGGCTTTGGTCTCAGCTGCCCATGGGGTTCACAAGCCCCTGCAGGTGGGCACATTACTTTGTTAACACCCATATTGGTTCCTGTCAGTGAAGCCCTTGTCTTGTCTCTCTTGGACTACATATAGGGAGTTAGACGTAATCAAGGAAATCCAACTCTGCATTCCCAGTTTGATTTCACTGCATGTACCCGTCACTCCTGGCTCTAGGGCGTGCACAATGAAAACTGCCCGGTCAATTAACTAATGTTGACTAGGGATAGATTCAGCCCAGGAAATGACATACAATGATAACCAGAGTTGGCTGAACTTTTTAGAACAAAAAACTTTATGAATTAAAGAATAAAAATGGCAACTTTATGAAAATTGAAATGTTTGGCAAAACCAAGTTGATTTCCATGCAGTTTTCAATTTTTGAGAGAAAAATTCAAAAAGAGACATTTTTGTATAATTTCAAATAGAAATTTTCCTTTCGTTTTGGTTTTCAAAAGCCAAACTGAAATTTTCAATTCAAACTCAAACAAATTTTTGTGTCATTTCCTTTAAAATTTGTTCAGTGAAAAAAATGAATTTTTCTTTGCAGAAATTAATTTGGAGATTTCAACCAGTTCTAAGAATAAGCATCCCCAGCCAGGGCTGGTTTAAGCAATGCTGGAGGTCCCTGAGGTACCAGTGAAGTGGGTCCCATGCTATATGACCCAAGATTCAGTGTACAACCTTTTCTCATGACTCTGCCATCTCTAACACTGTCTAGCCTAGCTGCATCTGTCTTAGCTATTTCTAAGGACCCCAGAGCAGAGGCATTACTGGTGAGTATTAGGGGAGTAGTGGATGGAGGCTGGACAGAAGGGGAAGAGGAGAGAAACATGTGATTTGCCCCATTAGGGCCTAGGTGCTAGGGAAACCCATACTTATTCTATAGAGGGTTCATGTTGCTTTCCCCACAGAGCTCTGAGTCATCAAGAAGCAGCACTATTCTATATTATACAACAATGGAGCACAAGCTGTTAAATCCCCCCCCCAGCACACTACCCGATGGGGCAGAGTCCTTCTGGCTTGCAGGAGCACCCTGCAGCTTTAGGTCTGGCACCACTGTTCTGACCCCATCCTCACTTCCCCAGGGAAAATCCTGACTGAACAGCTAGTCTATACCACGCCTTCTTGGGCTCTGCTGAAGTCCTGAGGGAAGCGTGTTTTCACAGAGCACGGTGCCTTCCACCAAGAATACCATGCTCCAAGTCTCCAGCTGGGTAGTACTAGGGCTCATTAGCACAAGAACATGGGCTGACCCCGGCTGTCACGAGGGTGCATAGGGAGGGAAGTGGCGCCACCGGAAATTCTAAGAGGAAAGATAGAGCGAGAGTCACCAGCATATCGACAAGCAAGGCTCAAAACCACCCTGTCTGGGTCTCCTGAACTGCCTTGCTGGAAGGAAAACCCCAGAGTGTGGCTCTCAGACTCCTGGGCCACCGCGCAGAGACAGAGCCTCAGAGATAGTTGGTGGCAACAAGGCTCACAACGAAGCGCTGAGTGATGCTGGCAGGAATGATAGTCCCTGGCAGATTTACTTTGCTGCGAAGTTCAGATGGGAACTGTGTGGTGCCCTTTCCAGCCTATGCTGACCCAGGGAAGTGACCCAAGCCCTTTGATCAACAGCAGGAACAAAGAAGAGTACACGTTCAACTGACAACTCCCCATCGCTCCGATTCTCCCTGGGCTTGAAAACCATATCTGCTCATAGCTGATTCCGGAGCCACCCTGAGCTGGACTGTCCCATTGTGACACAACAGTGGCGAGGAGGAGCAAACGAGGAGTAAGATGGAGAAGCAGAAAAGATGGGGTGGGAGGAGAGGGCAGAGAAGAGGATGAGTCTGTACCTGAGCTGGACTGCTGCTGATTGCAAAACTTCTTGATCTGTAGGTGCAGCTGCATAGGCCATCTACTCCAACATGCCATGTCCAATAGCAGCCAGTGCCAGTTGCTTCAGAGGAAGGTGCAAGAAACCCTACAGTTCTGGGATAACCGGACAAAGTTTCCCCCTGACCCCAACAGGTAGAAGTTGACTTGTGCCATGAGGGATGAGGGTCTCTATCTCTTCATGTTTATTTCCAATCTTTATTATTGTAACTATGGATGTTCTTATTTCCCATATAAATGTCCAGACCTTTCTTGGCCTCAAATATACATTGTGACAGTGAGTGCCACAGGCCAACGGTGCGTAGCATGAAAAAACATTCCTTTTTAATCAGTTTTGTGTTTAATTCCAGGTTCTCTCCAAGGTTGTCCATCATCTCAACATCTCCCATTATTCTGCTCAAGAGATGCTCATAAGTGTGCCCTAAATATGCTTAGAACATGGGAAAGGTATACAGGCCCCAAACTGAGGTGCGTAAAGCAATGTCCTGGCAAGTGCTGCAAGTACCAGGCTCCTGCAAGGATGTCCAGTGCACATTCTCCCTGGAAGTGTGTAGTAGGAAAGCTATTTAAAAGGCTTGGTCCTTGAGGGTCAGAGGCAGCCAACGTCTGAAGCTATGAGTTCTGTCTCACTTTATCCTGCTCTAAGTCTCAGTTTCCCTTCTCCCTGGCAATTAAAATAGAAGGGAATCATTTCTGTCTGTCTCTCCTTGCATCACACTGAAAGTCACAAGAATACTCCCACCCTACTCCTCATGACTCACCTCCAAAGTACAGCCTTTTTGCCAGGGACATCATCTCCAAATGCAGCCTCTGTCCCAGAAAAACTGGGATCACCAGCCAGGCTGGCTGCTCTGAAAGAAATACCAGAGGCATTTAGTAGATGAGAAGCTGGCCAAGTACCAGCTGGCCTGTAGCACAACACAAGCCAAGGGGAACCAAGCCTGGAGCGGTGGGTAGGCGCATGGACTAGCAGCAAGAACTCCAGATCAGAGAATTTAACTTCACCAGCATTTTCAATACTAAAGGTCTGTATGTTGAAAACATGCCTGGGATAACAGACCAAGACAGAATTACACAAGCCTGCCAGAAGCAGAGGAGGCCAATGACCCTTCTGCTTTCTTTGCGGCCTTCACAGTAGGATACTCTGGCCTACAAGGCTCCACAAGCTAAGCAGAAGGAGGATTTGCAACAAAACCTGAAGCTGATAGGTGGGAATGAGAAGGGATCCTGCAAGTGGTAAGAAATCATCAAATACACGTGCAGAACATTTTTCTTCCCAGACATAAAAGGCATTACACAGGCAGTGAGAAGGATCTGCAGGTTGCAAGGAGAAAGTTTTAAGAGGAACCCTTATGTGTCCAGAAAGCTCTGATTGACTTTTCAATGTTAAAATGTAATTTAGTCAAGGGAAGGAACTCAGCGTCAGTGGAAGAACCAAGGCAAAAGTCCCCAGAGACAGATGAAGGAATGATGAAGAAACCAAGCCTGTTAGCTACAGCAGCAAGAAAGCTGGAACCTGAGTAGCTTGGCAGCTGTCGGTGTGAGTTCTAATGATTTAGCTCCTTTCCCCATTCCTCCGGAATGTGTATTGTGTGCTGCTTCAGTTGTGTACACCGGAGTTCATGCAAATGTTAGCCAGGAATGGCTGGGCGGGTGGTAATATATTGAAGCTTAGAAAGACAGTGATTAAAGCTCAGACTTCTTGCCTTGTTAGGCATAGGAGGCCTTTTGGAGATTCCTTTCTTTGTTGTTGTCAGCAACCTTTTCCTTTGGAAAAGAAAGACCAGCAACAAGGAAATGAACTGACATGCCAAATAGCAAGAAGATTCATTATTCCCAAATCAGAGACTTTGTGCCCATTGGAATGAACAGCAAAGCTTCCACTGATTTCAATGCGGGTGTGTTATATTTCTACCAACTTTACTGCCCCTTTACGTTTCCAGAGCGGTGATCAGGGACCTTAGCATAAATGAGAATCAGGTCCAATCGAGTTGCTCGGTGTTGCCAACGCCTGAGATTTTATCGTAGGTGTTTTTCTTAGAACCCCAGCGTTGCAATCCTAGGGCTATGTGAGAATCTCAGTTTTCATTTTAAAAAAAGGAAGGTTCTAGCCCTCATGGCTTCAGGAAAACGACTGAAGTCATGACCTGAGTGTGATCTAAAGCTCAGAAACCAAATGATAAATCCAACCCCCCCAACATGTACATATAGTTAAAAAATCTCGTGATTTTTCAGACACTCTAGGGATTGTTTGGGGCCTAATTTTTGAATGCTTGCGAGTGGCAATACTATATGGGACTTACTGCAGTGAGCAGTGCCACTGATTCAGCACAGACCTCAAGAGAGGAGGTTACTTACCTATAACTGGAGGTTCTTCAAGATGCATGGGCCCTATTTGTATTCCATACCTGGGTACACGCGCAACATATGCCTGAATCCGGAAGTGTTTCTCAGCAGTGCCCACTGATCTGCACGTGTGTCATGTGTCCCCTTATGCTCGCAGCTGAGGGTATAACAGGTTGTGCAGGTCGACACCACTCCAGTGTCCCTCTTAATACTGAGTAATCCAATCCTCAGCAGTGGGGATGGAGGGCAGATATTGGAATACATATAGGGACCACACATCTTGAAGAATCTCCAGTTACAGGTAAGTAACTCCCTCTTCTCCTTTGAGTGATAGTCCCTATGTGTAGTCCATATGTGGGTGATTAGTGAGCAGTGCAGAGGTGGGTAACAGGATGCAATAGGACGTGCAGTCTGCAGTACAGCCTGACCTACAGCAGCATCCGCAATCACTGCTTGGGCAATGGCGTAGTGGGATGTGACCACATGGACAGAGCATCAGGTCGCTGCATGACAGATGTCTTGTCACAAGATGTCCACGATGCAGGCTGATGTGGCTGCTTGTGTGGTGTGTGCCATGACTCCATGAGGCAGTGGGACACTGGATTGTGTATAGCATTCGTGGATGGACCTGGAGACCCATTTGGAGATTCATTGGGAGAAGAGGGCTTGGCCCTTGGATTGGTCGGCAATGGCCACAAATAGTTTTGGCTATGTTTGAAAGGAGCGAACCCTGTGGAGGTAGAATGCCAGTGCACGGTGGTCGAGGGAGTATAGGACCCTCTCTGCGTAGAGAGATGCGAGAGGGCGCATGTTGCCAGCGCCTCAAAGAGTGTGGGCTTGAGTACTGTTGGGAAGGTATTGAGTAAACACTTCATGAAATGGGCTGTGGGAGGGGGTGAAAACATGGAGGCGCTATCTGCAGGGGAAAGAAAGGCACCAAGTGCTGCTGGGTGGACTCGTATAGAGCTGAGGGCAAGGCCAATGTTTTGATATTGAGAAGGTAGTCAAGGATGATAGGTATAGATATCATGGTCTGTGGGTGGTGATAGCCATGAGTCCACAAGGTGAAGTGTTGCCACTTAGCTCAGTAGCAGGATCTGGCGGATACCCTCCTGCTTTGGGTAAGGATATGTCACACTGGAATGGAGCATGCTCTATTTACCCCATCCAAATATCAGGCTGTGAAGTGAAGGGGGCCCAGGCTGGGGTTCCATCCCCGCCCCTGATCCTGTGTGAGGAGATCTGGGAGCATTCAGAAATGGAATGGTGAGCAGGTAGAAAGTCTCAGGAGGTCCATGAACCAGAACTGGCATGGCCAGAATGGGGTTACAAGAATTATGGTAGCTCAGTCCTAGAGGATCTTGCATAACACTTGTGGGAGGAGAAGAATGGGGGGAAAATCATAGCGGAGGCCACCCATCCAGGGATGGACCATCAGCCTGCATATGCTCCTCTATGGCTCCCCTGGAACAACAAAGGAGCAGCTTTTGGTTTTCATGAGTGGCGAAGAGGTCCCATCGTCAGGTGCCCCATTTGTGGAAGAGGAATCAGATTGTGGCATCGAGTAACTCCCACTCGAAGCTGATGTAGAGAGTCCTGCTGAGTGTGTCAGCCAGGGAATTCTGGGTGCCTGGGAGATATGTGACTTAGAGCATTACGTGGTGTTTAGTGCACCAGTTCCAAAGGTGGATGTGCTCAGAGCAGATGGAGGGAGACTTGGCGCTGCCCGGCTTGTTGATGTACACAAGCGCTGAGATGTTGTTGGAGAGTAATTGAACATGGCGGGACCAGATGAGAGGAAGAAACGCCTGACAGACGAAATGGACTGCCCTCAGTTCTAGCACCTTTATGTATATCCTGGCCTCTTGTGGCATCCAGATCCCCTGGGCCACGTGATGGTTTAGATGGGCTCCCCAGCCCACAAGGGAGGCGTCTGTTGCGATTGTGGCCTGTGGGGTGAGAAGGGTGAAGGAGGTACTGACCATGACCTTGGAAGGATCCATCCACCATGTGAGGGAGTCCACCTGACTCAGGCTATGCGGCAGTAAGAGGGAAATAGAGCACTGTCTGTTATACCCTCGGCTGCGAGCATAAGGGGACGCACAATGCATGTGTAGGTCAACTGACATTGCTAAGAAACTCTTCCAGACTCAGGCACATGGCGCACATGTGCACCCAAGTATGGAATACATACAGGGACCACCACTCAAAGGAGAAGCTTGAATTCTCATTTGCACTGAGAACCCTTTACCTTTCTCTGGTGGTGTAAAATGCCCTTAAAGAGGGTGCAAATGAGAATCTGCTCCTGAGTATTTACCATGTGATTTATTACTGACTTAGATCATAGTGATTATAGAGTTAGTGATTCCTATCAACATATAACTTTCAGACATCAGACTATTATGTGTTTCTGATCAGCGATGCAATAGTAGAGAGATGTATAAAACCCATAAAATAAAAAAGCTTTTTTTCTTTTAAAGGTGAAATCTTTGCTATTTTGCTGATTTTTATAAAGTCTATTTAATGTTTCCTTTTCTTGTTATTTTAAAATGATAAGATCAAGTAGATAGTACTGCGGATTCCTTCCTAGCATGAGCACTGTGCTTCTGGGCTGAATTTTCCAAATTGGCCACCTAACTGTGCTTGCAATTCATATATCTATCTATACACACAAACTATATTGAATGAATAGTTGTTCCCAAGTCCTTTCTTGCCAGGAAATGTGAGATTTTCACAAGCTGTTGGGAAGGCAGATTTTGAAAGTGTGCCCTGGTGTAATTAAAGCTTTTATCATAATTAAAAGATACCAGTGACCTGGGAGAACAGCAAACTTCTGTCTCCTTATATCATTTTAATAGTGGATTTGCCTGACCACTCACTCAGAGGGTTCAGAATTCCTGTGGCTGCTTTGACCATAGAATCATAGAATATCAGGGTTGGAAGGGACCTCAGGAGATCATCTAGTCCAACCCCCTGCTCAAAGCAGGAACAATCCCCAACTCACTAGAGAGCAACAAAGCTACTCACTAGAGAGCAACAAAGGTTGACCTAGCATGCTAAAAGGCTTTGCCAACCTCAGCACATTTCCCATGTGCCAGCCGCATGCCTCTGAACATATCAGCCAGATTTCCTCTACCGAGCAATTCAGTGCATGTGTGAAGGAGCAGAAAGTAAAGCCGGCAAGCAAAGGTAAAGACTTTATTATGATGGCAGAGGAATGAGGAGCTGCTGCTGAAATTTAAGGCTGTCACAAAAATGGCTAATCATAACAGAACTGCTAATGCACCTCTGAACTCAACTCCAACATTCCTCCTAGACCAGTCTAGCCCACAGACCCCTCTGCAGATTGACTTCTGCCCTGACCCACAGCATCCCTGCTGTTCCACTATGGAGCCCTCAGCTCCACTGATGCACCACTGCGCTGGCATGCAGGACCACTACTGTTCAAGATTTAAGCCAACGAACAGCTCTACTGACACATATTAATCCTGCAGCAATGTACGTATCTTAAAATATTTCCAGTCACTCCATTAACAGGAAAAACCTTTGGGGGTGTTCTGCTATTGTTTAGTCTGAACCTAGTACTTGCAATGGAGCCTCTTCTTGTTTTAAATGGCCGAGTGTCCAATGCTCCTCTCAGGAATGGAAAACCTTGTTATTCTGGGACTCCAGTCAGACAGAGTTTTCCAAGTTCAGGAAAGGAGTGATGTGGTTAAAGTGACTTGGCCACAGAGCCGCAATGGTTTTCCTTTTTGGACTGGCATCAACCTTCTTTAGTGGACCACACTGCCTAATATAATCAGTCACTATCTGGGACTCAGGGCAGGTGCCAGGAACTGTGTGTGTGTAACTGGACCGGGGAAAGGAGAATAGGTGAGGTACGAGTATATGGAAAGATATATGCAGAGAAAGGAGCAGAATGTAGTGACCTGGGAAGAGGCTGTGCTGGCCAAAAACATAGAAAAGGAGGGGAAGGCAAAGGAGAAAGGAGAGTGTTATAAAGAAATCATAGAAGATTAGGATTGGAAGAGACCTCAGGAGGTCATCTAGTCCAACCCCCTGCTCAAAGCTGGATCAACCAGCTAAATCATCCCAGCCAGGGCTTTGTCAAGCTGGACCGTAAAAACCTCTAAGGAAGGAGATTCCATCACCTCCCTAAGTAACCCATTCCAGTGCTTCACCACCCTCCTAGTGAAAAAGTTTTTCCTAATATCCAACTTAGATCTCCCACACTACAACTTGAGACCATTGCTCCTTGTTCTGTCATCTGCCACCACTGAGAATAGCCTAGCTCCATCCTCTTTGGAACCCCCCTTTCAGTAGTTGAAGGCTGCAATCAAATCCCCCCCCCACCCACTCTTCTCTTCTGCAGACTAAACAAGCCCAGTTCCCTCAGCCTCTCCTTGTAGGTCATGTGCCCCAGCCCCCTGATCATTTTCGTTACTGTCTGCTGGACTCTCTCCAATTTGTCCATATTCTTTCTGTAGTAAGGGGCCAAACTGGACGCAATACTCCAAATGTGGCCTCACCAGTGCTGAATAGAGGGGAATAATTACTTCCCTCGATCTGCTGGCAATGCTCCTACTAATGCAGCCCAATATGCCGTTAGCCTTCCTGGCAACAAGAGCACACTGCTGACTCATATCCAGCTTCTCATCCACTGTAATCCCCAGGTCCTTTTCTGCAAAACTGCCGCTTAGCCAGTCGGTCCCCAACCTGTAGTGGTGCATGGGATTTTTCCATCCTAAGTGCAGGACTCTGCACTTGTCCTTGTTGAACCTCATCAGATTTCTTTTGGCCCAATCCTCCAATTTGTCTAGGTCACTCTGGACCCTATCCCTACTCTCCAATGTATCTTCCTCTCCCCTCAGTTTAGTGTAATCTGCGAACTAGCTGAGGGTGCAATCATCCCATCATCCAGATCATTAATAAAGATGTTGAACAAAACTGACTCCAAGACCAACCCCCGGGGCACTCCGCTTGATACCGGTTGCCAACTAGACATCGAGCCATTGATCACTACTCGTTGAGTGTGACAATCTAGGCAGCTTTCTATCCACCTTATAGTCCATTCATCCAGCCCATACTTCTTTAACTTGCTGGCAAGAATACTGTGGGAGACTGTATCAAAAGCTTGTTACAGTCCAGGAATAACACATCTACTGCTTTCCCCATATCCACAGAGCCAGTTATCTCATCATAGAAGGCAATTAGGTTAGTCAGGCATGACTTGCCCTTGGTGAATCCATGTTGACTGTTCCTGATCACCTTCCTCTCTTCCAAGTGCTTCAAAATGGTTTCTTTGAGGACCTGCTCCATGATTTTTCCAGGGACTGAGGTCAGGCTGACCAGTCTGTAGTTCCCTGGGTTCTCCTTCTTCCCTTTTTAAAATATGGGCACTATATTTGCCTTTTTCCAATCATCCGGGATCTCCCCTGATCACCATGGATAATGGCCAATGTCTCTGCGATCACATCAGCCAATTCCCTCAGCACCCTTGGATGCATTAGATCTGGACCCATGGACTTGTGCATGTCCAGCTTTTCTAAATAGTCCTTAACCTGTTCTTTCACCACTGCGGGCTGCTCACCTCCTCCCCATACTGAGTTGTGCATGACAGCAGTGGGAGCTGACCTTGTTTGTGAAAACTGAGGCAAAAAAAGCATTGAGTACTTCACCTTTTTCCACATCATCTGTCACAAGGCAGATGGCATGAATGAAGAACTGAGGAGAAGAAAGGAATAAAGGCAAAGAGGGGTGAACCATCACCATGAATAGAAGAGAGAAGCAAACAGAGAATAATAAGCATTGAAAGAATTTGGGAAAGTTACAATTCCCACCCCAGGCACCGTGGCTTCCTGAATTCCCATGTTCAGTGTGGAAATGTCCTTTTTTGCTGGTGTGCTGGAGGAAAGTAATATAAACCCGCCTTATCCCTATGAAATGAGCTCCCAGTGCTGTCTCCTGCAATTCCCCTCTATTTAAAACTGCACCCCAAGCCCTTAGCTTAGTCAGGCACACTAGTAAAACATAACAGACGACTTCAGATAACCCGGCAGAGGATGGGGCCCAAGGAACTGACATATCAGCTGCAAATCCTCTTTGCCTGACACAAGAGGGCTAATGTACCGTGTGTGTCTGAGCCCACGGCATTACTGTATCCGCCCTGTGGCTATCAATTCACCCATCTCCAGGGTATTTTTTTTGCTGTTGAGAATGAGGCAATCAGCTATGTTGGTGGGCCCAAAATACCACCTGTCTTCCTCTATTTTCTGTTTGCAAAGTCTGTGTGATCATCACTATATTAAATCCAGGGCTTCAAAGCTCAATTTTCCACACACACACACAAAAAGGCCAATGCCATTAGCCCAACACTAAAATAACAAACTGGCATACACCAGCAATGGAGGGAAAAAACTCATTAAAGTGTGGTTATGGACAGAAAAATGACTATATAAAAATGGCACCTTGTTACTCAACATATCTGCTCCTTGTGTGTCTTGTGAGTCACATCTACTGGCAAAAACAAGTTCTTACAACTGTTAGAGTTCAGCAGAGCCAATGTGGTTCTGGGACAGCGAGCTGGATTCTATTCTGCCTTGTGCACCAGCGATGCACTTATTGGCCAGGTTCTACTCACAAAATCTTTGTTACTGGTCAGTAGATGAGGCAGGAGGGAGAAGTCTGGGGTTTCAGGTCACAGGTGGCATTTGCACTGCTGGAAGCTCAGAAACAAATCCCTTTCTGGCCTCTACACTGATCAAATCTGGACTGGGAAACCCGGAGGTGCAGTGAGCATGGGATCAGCCATCTCCTTGTTCCAAGCACACTGCTCCATGTCAGAGAAAGTGATTTCAGTCTCCCAAGGAGTTCTTAGAAGCTTCATTGAGTTAAAAAAAAAATGGCCAGGATCTGGGGATGTGGTGTAGCCACTCTGTGCTGTTTTGTCGTGGAGTATGGCTTTCAAGCTGGTGTTGGAGGGATCTTCTGGTGGGATACAGGCAGCATAGCAGCTCTTAAGCTGCCACTCCTCACAACGCCCTGCTGGCAGCGTAGGGAATGTGGCTGGGGGCAAAGGAACACGCCCAGGGCTTCAGTATGTCCCACTGATCCCTGGCTTGTCTATTGACCCTATGGGGCTACTGGCAACTGGGAGATTAGTCCAGCATACAAGCAGTCCAGGATCAGGGAATCTGGAAGCCCTCCCCTCTTGAGGTGCATTGTGCGCTCCTCGCCCACAGCTGAGGACTTGAAAACAAGTTTTGTTTTAATTTTACAAAAATACACCTTGCTGTTCTGCTGGAATAAAACCTCCCATCCCCACTCCCCAGTGTCTCTCACGGCTTTGTCTAACAGTGAGGTCATCACCTGGATTGATGACATCACATCAGGTTTTGCCAGGCAAGTGTTTGCCAGTTCACACCTTCAGCCTTCTAACATTCCCAGCAGGCTCTGGTGAGAGGAGATCTGGAGCTGGGAGGGTGAAAAGCTCTGTTTAAATGTGACTAGCCCCAGAAATGCTGCAGGCAAGCAAAAGGTAAATGGACCCATGTGGAAACAGAAGCTATTCCAATACTCTCCCCAGCATGAAAGTCTTCCTTTAAGAGCATTAGCAGTGACCCTTTGGGGAGAAAAGGGGCCAAAAAAAAAAACCAAAAAACCCTCCCAGACATCCACTTCTGTATCTTTCCCAAGAGCTACTTGTGTGCAGTATTCATTCACCCTCCCAGCCCAGTCTCCCTCCACCCTCTGTCCATGACTGGAACCTTCAGACACCATTTTTCCCCTCCATGGCTGATAAACACCAGGGAGGTTTGAGGGACTTGAAGGGATTTGTGATGCAATAAAAACATTCCTGTCGGCAAAGCATGAAACCCCAAAAGTTTATAGGAAACCACTGTCTTCGGATGTCTGCATATCTTCAGGCATCCTGGGAGCTGTAGTTCAAAAAAACCAAGAAAGAAAAAAAAAGGGGCCGATAATGATAGTTTCTGGATGAAGGCTGTGTGACTATTGGCTCACACATTAAAGCCTGAAATTCTGGGATTCCAAGCACATTTCTGCAGCCAAATGAGAGGAGAGCTCCTTGGCGTCTAGGCCATGAGGGATTCCAAACAGAGAGAGAGAGGTATGTGTGGCCTTCAAGGCAGAGCAAGTCAGGGTACTCAAATAGCCTCAGATACAAGCTGATCGATGAAAAAGTAGAGAAGAAACTATTTGCTGGAACAATTTGCCAAATGAGTAGCCAAGTGCCCTGGGTCTAGTCCTTTCCCCTCATCGTGCACATAATGCAATGTAGCAGGGATGCCGTTAGTCAACATACAATCAATTCCCCTGAGCTGGAATGTCTGTGCTCTGTGTTGTTTAGGGACGGGAGAAGGGGCTTGGGAATTGAGAGGAACGAATTCTATACCAAATTCTAGGAGGGCAGACAGCTTAGAGGTTAGAGAAAGGGCCAGGGATTCAGGTGTCTTGTGCTCAATGCTGGCCCATGTCACAGACTTACTGTGACATCCTGGACAGGTCACTTCAAACACTCTGTGCTTCAGTTTCCCTGTTAATCATACCCGCCTACCTGAAAGGGCTGTTGTGAGGCTTGGCTAATAAAATATCTGTAAGGCATGCCGATAGCTTCAGATAAAGGTCATGCATGCAGCATATGTCTAGTGTCATTACATTGTTACCGGATCTGTTGCCTTGGATTCTACATGATCTGGGCAAAGGACTGAAGCGCAAGGCAGGTCAATGGAAGGTGTGTTATTTCGATGGAAATGTCTCTTCATGGACTAGAGTCACCTCTCAACAAGAAAATAAATAGGGCACTTAACATGCTTTTTCTTACAAGGCCCCACACATCACAGGAGACACCTCAGCCACCTCCTGTATCCCAAATCCAACCACCAGTCCCCAGGCCTCTCTCCCCTTCCCTCACAGACAGAACCCTGCTCACTCTGGGCTCCCTAAAGCTCAAGTCCCAGTATCAGCGGGTAGGAGCTTGTTGTGAATGGAGTCCCTCTACCTGAAGTGTCATTACAGACAGTATGCAGTGTAGTCATAGCCATGCTGGTCCCAGGATATGAGAGAGACAAGGTGGGTGAGGTAATATCTGGACCAGAAGTTAGCCCAATAACAGATATTACCTCAGCTAGCCTATTTTGACAGTGGCAGCAGTGGGCTCGGGAGTGTGTGAATTGAATTTCACCCTGAACTAGCCATGGCAGCAAGAGAAAAGCAAGAAAGAGGAAACATTAGTTGAAAAGGAATTTAACAGCAGCAAAGAGCAATATAGCAAAAAAGCCATAAAGAATTCTTCTGAACATAGCTCAGTGGGAAAAGCACACAGAATATGAACATTAACGCACCGCATTGACTTAAAAGTGGACCGGAATAAACACAGATGTACACTTCCATTTCCAACCAAATAGTCTCATAGTGTAAACCACGACCGCTTGGCACAACAGCTCTGGAAGAGTCAGACCATGCTGGGTGACCTTCTGACCAGACTCCTTTCATCAGGGGCCCAGGGCTCACTTCAGATTGGGAGGCTGTATTATGGTTGTACAAGACCACTCCACTGTTGGACATTATTTGTCCACCTAACAAGGCAAGATGCGGAATCATGATGACAAATATATGACTTTGCATTGACCGAGTCAAAATCACAGTGTGTGGTGTGCTCTGAAGTGCTGGCTGCCAAGAGCTTGAAGCCTTCGAAGTTGTTGCAACTTAGAAATCAAACATTCAACGCTGAAAGGTAAACTGGAGATTTTCCCAAAGAAAACTTGTAGTCGTGAAGAATCAACAAGGCTTGATTATTCAAACTAGCAATGTCACCACCAACACCCTTCAGGCATCTTACTTGCTATCTCTACGAGTCACCGATCAGTGACTCAGTGATCAGTCACCGATCAGTGGAAAGCCATTGCAGAAATCTTGCCTCTCAGTGAAAGGAGGCAGAATGGTCAAGTGGTTAACAACATGGGGTTAGGACAGGGGTGGGCAAACTTTTTGGCCTGAGGGCCACATCTGGGTATGGAAATTGTATGGCGGGCCATGAATGCTCATGGTTCCCGGCCAGTGGAAGCTGTGGGGGCGGTACTTGGAGCAGGGGCAGCGTGCGGAGCCCCCTGGCTGCCCCTATGCATAGGAGCCAGAGAGGGGACATGCCACTGCTTCTGGGAGCCATGCAGAGCTACGGCACGTGCGAAGCAGGACAAGCCCTAGACCCCGCTCCCTGTCGGGAGCTGGAGGGCCAAATTAAAACATCTGAAGGGCCGGATGCGGCCCCCGGGCTGTTGTTTGCCCACCCCTGGGTTAGGAGATAGACTGTCTGGGTTCTAATACCAGCAACTTTCTTCAATGCATGACAGATGTGTAGATACCACAGTGATGAGTGTGGTATAAAATCAATATAGAACAGAATATGCTTTAGACCTGGTTTCAAAAGCTATAGGCCATGCAGCAGGTACTGAACTGAAAGCAGCACCCCCGTGAAATAACATGGTTCACACTGCATTGGTGATATTTTTGAGGACATCTGAGAGCAAATGCTTTCAAAACTTAGCAAAAGCGATAACTTGGCCATCCTGCTGATGAGTCAACCAGTCTCTATGCTGCCGCATTTTTGAGGTATGCTCGTGGGAGATCTAAGGAAGAAGACTTGCTTTTTGTCAAGTTGTGCCAAGATCACAGAATAATGGAAGATTAGAATTGGAAGAGACATCAGGAGGTTATCTAGTCCAATCCCCTGCTGAAAGTAGGACCAACACCAACTAAATCATCCTAGCCAGGGCTTTGTCAAGCTGGGCCTTAAAAACCTCTAAGGATGGAGATTCCACCACCTCCCTAGTAACCCATTCCAGTGCTTCACCACCCTCATAGTGAAATAGTTTTTCCTAATATCCAACCTGTCCTCCCCCACTGCAACTTGAGACCATTGCTCCCTGTTCTGTCATCTCCCACCACTGAGAACAGCCGAGCTCCATCCTCTTTGGAACCCCTCTTCAGGTAGTTGAAGGCTGCTATCAAATCCCCCCTCAGTCGTCTCTTCTGCAGACTAAACAACCCCAGTTACCTCAGTCTCTCCTCATAAGTCATGTGACCCACCCCCCTAATCATTTTCGTTGCACTCTGCTGGACTCTCTCCAATTTGTCCCCATCGTTTCTGTAGTGGGGGCCCCAAAACTGGATGCAATACTCCAGATGTGGCCTCACCAGTGCCACAAGAAAGCTCATTTGAGGCATTTTAGGCACCAGTCAAGTGTACCAGTAGTGGTATATTGCAATCTGCATGGGTGGCCTCAAGGCAAGGAGGGGTAAGAATAGTGAGCTGGTTCACACAGATCCAGTACATCACACCTCATGGCTTGTGGCCAAGCTCTTGCTACCAGGAAAATGCTTTGTAAAGCTTGGCCTGCTCCCTTGCAATGTGATGACTGGGGTCTTTCCATTAGCAATTTCTCCTCCACAATGAAGGGAGGTGGCTCTTTCCAGACAAACTGCTGCCCCGACCCTTCAAAATCAGAGCAGAAAGGCACGTTTTTCTGGATGACCGAAAATCTTCACTTTGCTGACATCTTCAACAAGTACAAGTAAGGTGGCATGCCTAGACGCCATAGCTAGCATTTGGGAGAATCTGTAAGCAACAGCTGCAGGATCATAGATTCATAGATACTAAGGTCAGAAGGGACCATTATGATCATCTAGTCTGACGTCCTGCACAACGCAGATCCCCTGGGAGAATAACAAGAGGGGGAAAGGAGTCCAGGAGAGCTGGCTGTATTTTAAAGAATCCTTATTGAGGTTACAGGGACAAACCATCCCGACGTATAGAAAGAATAGTAAATATGGCAGGCGACCAGCTTGGCTTAACAGTGAAATCCTTGCTGATCTTAAATACAAAAAAGAAGCTTACAAGAAGTGGAAGATAGGATAAATGACGAGGGAGGAGTATACAAATATTGCTCGGGCATGCAGGAGTGAAATCAGGAAGGCCAAATCACACCTGGAGTTGCAGCTAGCAAGAGATGTTAAGAGTAACAAGAAGGGTTTCTTCAGGGATGTTAGCAACAAGAAGAAAGTCAAGGAAAGTGTGGGCCCCTTACTGAATGAGGGAGGCAACCTAGTGACAGAGGATGTGGAAAAAGCTAATATACTCAATGCTTTTTTTGCCTCTGTCTTCACGAACAAGGCCAGCTCCCAGACTACTGCACTGGGCAGCACAGCATGGGGAGGAGGTGACCAGCCCTCTGTGGAGAAAGAAGTGGTTCGGGACTATTTAGAAAAGCTGGACGAGCACAAGTCCATGGGGCCGGATGCGTTGCATCCGAGAGTGCTAAAGGAGTTGGCGGATGTGATTGCAGAGCCATTGGCCATTATCTTTGAAAACTCATGGCGATCGGGGAAGATCCCAGATGACTGGAAAAAGGCTAATGTAGTGCCCATCTTTAAAAAAGGGAAGAAGGAGGATCCTGGGAACTACAGGCCAGTCAGCCTCACCTCAGTCCCTGGAAAAATCATGGAGCAGGTCCTCAAGGAATCAATTCTGAAGCACTTAGAGGAGAGGAAAGTGATCAGGAACAGTCAGCATGGATTCACCAAGGGCAAGTCATGCCTGACTAATCTAATTGCCCTCTATGACGAGATAACTGGTTCTGTGGATGAAGGGAAAGCAGTGGACATGTTGTTCCTTGACTTTAGCAAAGCTTTTGACACTGTCTCCCACAGTATTCTTGCCAGCAAGTTAAAGAAATATGGGCTGGATGAATGGACTATACGGTGGATAGAAAGCTGGCTAGATTGTCGGGCTCAACGGGTAGTGATCAATGGCTCCATGTCTAGTTGGCAGCCGGTATCAAGTGGAGTGCCCCAAGGGTCGGTCCTGGGGCCGGTTTTGTTCAATATCTTCATAAATGATCTGGAGGATGGTGTGGATTGCACCCTCAGCAAATTTGCAGATGACACTAAACTGGGAGGAGAGGTAGATACGCTGGAGGGTAGGGATAGGATACAGAGGGACCTAGACAAATTGGAGGATTGCGCCAAAAGAAATCTGATGAGGTTCAACAAGGACAAGTGCAGAGTCCTGCACTTCGGACGGAAGAATCCAATGCACCGCTACAGACTAGGGACCGAATGGCTCGGCAGCACTTCTGCAGAAAAGGACCTAGGGGTTACAGTGGACGAGAAGCTGGATATGAGTCAACAGTGTGCCCTTGTTGCCAAGAAGGCCAATGGCATTTTGGGATGTATAAGTAGGGGCATTGCCAGCAGATCAAGGGACGTGATCGTTCCCCTCTATTCGACATTGGTGAGGCCTCATCTGGAGTACTGTGTCCAGTTTTGGGCCCCACACTACAAGAAGGATGTGGAAAAATTGGAAAGAGTCCAGCGGAGGGCAACAAAAATGATTAGGGGTCTGGAACACATGAGTTATGAGGAGAGGCTGAGGGAACTGGGGATGTTTCGTCTACGGAAGAGACGAATGAGGGGGGATTTGAGAGCTGCTTTCAACTACCTGAAAGGGGGTTCCAAAGAGGATGGATCTAGACTGTTCTCAGTGGTAGCAGATGACAGAACAAGGAGTAATGGTCTCAGGTTGCAGTGGGGGAGATTTAGGTTGGATATTAGGAAAAACTTTTTCACTAGGAGGGTGGTGAAACACTGGAATGCATTACCTAGGGAGGTGGTGGAATCTCCTTCCTTAGAAGTTTTTAAGGTCAGGCTTGAGAAAGCCCTGGCTGGGATGATTTAATTGGGGATTTGTCCTGCTTTGAGCAGGGGGTTTGGACTAGATGACCTCCTGAGGTCCCTTCCAACCCTGATATTCTATGATTCTATGATTTTATGATTCTATGAATGCAGGCCACAGAATTTCACCCACCTACTCCTGTGAAAAACCTCTCACCTATATCTGTGCTATTGAAGTCCTCAAATCATAGTTTAAAGACTTCAAGGAGCAGAGAATCCTCCAGCAAGTGACCCATGCCCCATGCTACAGAGGAAGGCAAAAAGCCTCCAGGGCCTCTTCCAATCTGCTCTGAAGGAAAATTCCTTCCCGACCCCAAATATGGCGATCAGCTAAACCCTGAGCATATGGGCAAGATTCACCAGCCAGATACTACAGAAAATTCTTTCCTGGGTAACTCAGATCGCACCCTATCTAAAATCCCATCACAGGCCATTAGGCCTATTTACCATGAACATTTAATTACCAAAACCATGTTATCCCATCATACCATCTCCTCCATAAACTTATCGAGTTTAATCTTAAAGCCAGATAGATCTTTTGCCCCCACTGCTTCCCTTGGAAGGCTATTCCAAAACTTCACTCCTCTGATGGTTAGAAACCTTTGTCTAATTTCAAGTCTAAACTTCCTGGTGGCCAGTTTATATCCATTTGTTCTTGTGTCCACATTGGTACTGAGCTTAAATAATTCCTCTCCCTCTCCGGTATTTATCCCTCTGATATATTTATAGAGAGCAATCATATCTCCCCTCAACCTTCTTTTAGTTAGGCTAAACAAGCCAAGCTCCATGAGTCTCCTTTCATAAGACAGGTTTTCCATTCCTCGGATCATCCAAGTAGCCCTTCTCTGTACCTGTTCCAGTTTGAATTCATCCTTCTTAAACATGGGAGACCAGACAGTATTCCAGGTGAGGTCTCACCAGTGCCTTGTAGAATGGTCCTGATGCATCCCAAGACCACATTCGCTTTTTTCACAGCCATATCACATTGGGGGCTCATAGTCATCCTATGATCAACCAATACTCCAAGGTCCTTCTCCTCCTCCGTTACTTCTAATTGATGCATCCCCAGCTTATAACTAAAATTCTTGTTATTAATCCCTAAATGCATAACCTTACACTTCTCACTATTAAATTTCATCCTATTACTATTACTCCAGTTTACAAGGTCATCCAATCCTCCTGTATGATATCCCTGTCCTTCTCTAAATTGGCAATACCTCCCAGCTTTGTATCATCCGCAAACTTTATTAGCACACTCCCACTTTTTGTGCCAAGGTCAGTAATAAAAAGATGAAATAAGATTGGTCCCAAAACCGATCCTTGAGGAACTCCACTGGTAACCTCCCTCCAGCCTGACAGTTCACCTTTCAGTAGGACCCGTTGTAGTCTCCCCTTTAACCAATTCCTTATCCACCTTTCAATTTTCATATTGATCCCCATCTTTTCCAATTTAACTAATAGTTCCCCATGTGGGATGGTATCAAATGCCTTGCTGAAACCTAGGTAAATTAGATCCACTGCATTGCCTTTGTCTAAAAAATCTGTTACTTTCTCAAAGAAGGAGATCAGGTTGGTTTGGCACAATCTACCTTTTGTAAAACCATGTTGTATTTTGTCCCATTTACCATTGACTTCCATGTCCTTAACTACTTTCTCCTTCAAAATTTTTTCCAAGACCTTGCATACTACAGATGTCAAACTAACAGGTCTATAGTTACCCGGATCACTTTTTTTCCCTTTCTTAAAAATAGGAACTATGTTAGCAATTCTCCAATCATACGGTACAACCCCTGAGTTTACAGATTCATTAAAAATTCTTGATAATTGGCTTGCAATTTCATGTGCCAATTCCTTTAATATTCTTGGATGAAGATTATCTGGGCCCCCCGATTTAGTCCCATTAAGCTGTTTGAGTTTCGCTTCTACCTCAGATATGGTAATATCTACCTCCATATCCTCATTCCCATTTGTCATGCTACCATTATCCCTAAGATCCTCTTTAGCCTTATTAAAGACTGAGGCAAAGTATTTGTTTAGATATTGGACCATGCCTAGATTATCCTTGACCTCCACTCCATCCTCAGTGTTTAGCGGTCCCACTTCTTTCTTTGTTTTCTTCTTATTTATATGGCTATAGAACCTTTTACTACTGGTTTTAATTCCCTTTGCAAGGTCCAACTCTACTTGGCTTTTAGCCTGTCTCACTTTATCCCTACATGTTCTGACCTCAATAAGGTAGCTTTCCTTGCTGATCCCTCCCATCTTCCACTCCCTGTATGCTTTCTGCTTTTTCTGAATCACCTCTCTGAGATGCTTGCTCATCCAGCTTGGTCTACAACTCCTGCCTATGAATTTTTCCCCCTTCAGATGCTATCGGATGCAGGCTTCCGATAGCTTCTGCAGCTTTTGATTTAAAATAATCCCAGGCCTCCTCTACCTTTAGATCCATAAATTCTTCAGTCCAATCCACTTCCCTAACTAATTTCCTTAATTTTTGAAAGTCAGCCCTTTTGAAATCAAAAACCCTAGTTGCAGATTTATTTTTATTAATCCTTCCGTTCAGTTTGAACTGAATTAGCTCATGATCACTTGAACCGAAATTATCCCCTACAACCATTTCTTCTGTGAGGTCCTCCTCACTACTCACCAAAACCAAATCTAAAATGGCATCCCCTCTAGTCGGTTCAGCAACTACTTGACGAAGGAATCCATCAGCTATCGCATCTAGGAAAATCTGAGCCCTATTATTATTACTAGCACTCGTCCTCCAGTCTATATCTGGGAAGTTAAAGTCTCCCATGAGGATCAGGCCCTAGGAGTCTGATAAACAGATAGCTTGGTCAGAACAGAGCTTATAATCATGGGGAAACAAAGAGAGATCCCACACTCTATAATCATCACATACTTTTAGGGCCCAATCCTCAGGGGGTGTAAAATGGCATAGCCATTGGAGTTATGCTGATTTGCACCAGCTGAGGTTTTGACCCTCAGTATCTGGGTGACTCTAGTACCCAACTTTGCAACCTGAAAGGATAAAGTCCCTACAAGGCAGAAAGGTCAAGAAAGATTGTGCATGCTATCTAGCTAAGCCAACGCATAGAGTCTGGCTCTCCCTGAGCTCTGGACAGGAGTCTGGCCTGAACACTAGCCTCTGCAGGGTCACCTTGTACTTGATAATCAATAAGAACAGCCTCACCAATCAATCTGGCTTGGGTTTTGATGAGCTCCTGGACCCTGTGAACTTGACGATGCCCTCTGGTTTTCACTTCTCCGGACTTCTTGGGCCACCAGCTGAGTTTAGATTTTCATATCAATGATTCTGGGAAAGTAGCTAGTCTTTTTCTTAACACTGTTGCAACTAGAACGTCAGAACTACCACCCTTGGGCCCTCTCTCAGCTATGGAGTCACAATGTTCCTGAAACAGCTATGTGACGAAGTGGGATTTCCCCCTGTTATGTTGTGTGTGTCCTGCTGTTTTGCATGGATACTGTGTATGACTTGTGGAGGCTGCTCCAACTGCCTGCAGGGATGCTCTGGCTTTCCCTTCGTAACCTGAGACTCAGGAGAGGAATGCGACCAGGTGATTCTTGGCCCCGGAAGCAAGACAAAGGCCGGAGGAGGAACAACAGGCAGAGCAGGGGTCAGGCAGCTGGAAGCGAGTCAGTCTCGGTTGGCTTGGGGCGCAGAGGGAGGACCACAGCCCTGGCTCTGGGCTTCCCTCCCCGTAAGATGGACTTGGCTGAAAGTCACTGATTTCTGTGCTAACAAGTTCTGCCCTACACTGTGATCCTGTTGACTAATAAACCTTCTGTTTTACCAGCTGGCTGAGAGTCATTGCTGACTGCGGAGTTGCGGTGCAGGGCCCTCTGGCTTCCCCATGACCCCTGCCTGGGCGGACTCACTTGGGAAGCGCACGGTGTGGAAGGGGATGCTGAATGCTCCGAGGTCAGACCCAAGAAGGTCGAAGTTGTGTAAGCTTCTTGCCCTGGAGACAGTATGCTCAGAGAGGTCCTGACTTGCTTCATACGGAGTAGTTCCAGAGCATCGCCCCAGTGACTCTGTGACAGGCGAACGCCGGCCTCCGATGGCAGCTGTAAAGCAGTTTCCCTGTAGAACCCCACTGCCACTGGTGCCCTTCTGTTGTGTGTACTGAAAGGGGGTGCCTGACTCTGCCTGCTAACCCCTTCACTCCTAGCCACAGATCCTCCTGCTGCTGCCCTTACTGACTAACCAGTAGGCCGGGGGTAAAATTTTCAAAAGTGCCTGAGTCTCATTTTTGAACATGACACAGGCACTTAGGAGCCTTCATCCCAACAAGACTCAGGCTCCTACATGCTCAAGTCATGTCTGAAAATGGCACTTAGGTTCCCAGCTCACTCAGGGACCTTCAAAAATATTGCCTCTGAACCTCCCTAGTTCCCTGGTTAACACTAGTCCTGACCTGCATGCCTGGACTCCTTCCAGTTCTATCCCTGAATTGGACAATGGCTTGCTACAGAAGCACATCTGATTTTACAATGAAGATGGAGCTGAGGGAGGGACTAGGCAGCAGTAACCATCCAGCTCCAACCAAACCGAGCTCCTGTGGCACGTATTCCTTTAACACTCATTATGTCCTGAGTCCCTGCTGCATCATTCGCTCATTCCTAATTCTCCCTTCCCACATGGATCTCTTGTGCCTCATCCCTTCAACCACTCCGCTATTATCAACAATCTCATTACAGCTGGGCCTCAGCACAGCGCATGAAATGGATGTTTCCTGAGAGAGATCCTCAGGAGGGAGGGAAGGGAGAAGAAAGAGGGAGACTGCTATTAGAACTAATTTCTGAAAGGAAATCGACCATGTGAAGTCAGAGTCTCTTTCAAGGGCTCAGAGAGACAGATGTATGACACCAGGTTTTAATGCAGACCAATTTGCTGTTCCCCCGACGCATTACTGTACCTTCTGACGTCTAACACACAGCAATGTGACTGCGTGCTCTCTTTGAATTAATATTTCTTTTAAGATCAGACTGAAAATACTGTCATCTGCCTATTGTACCAAAAGGTGCTCCCAGAGCTACTGGCTTTCTCTCTGTGAACCTGGCCAGAGTGGCGAGAGCTGCGGAGCATTATTAACCGAGGAGGAAACGGGGCCAATGCTGGGGAATGTGATCTGCACTAATGTTCTTTTGCGAGATCTGCACTAATGAATGTGGAAAAGAAGTTCAGTCCTGATATCAAACTCCTTTAAAAGCTGCAATCAGAGCCCATACCCATGGAAAACAAAACAGAAAAATGAAATAAAAAAATAAGGGTAAAAATCAGATTTGGACTAGATGCCTTGGGGCATTAGGAACTGATACATAACTTTTGATGTTTAGTCCTAGGTCAATTCTAGTTCCAACATCAGGTCCATCACTGTAGTATCTGTGCACCTAAATTATAGCTGGGACTCCAGCCTAAGGTAAATAGTTAATGATACAAAACCATCATCATCAGACAGCTGATCAGTGGCTGTTGTAAAATGAGAGTCACTCATAAACATCGTGAGACTGTACTCCAACCCTTCCAAACTGCAGCACACTGCCCCCCGCCCCCACCAGGCAACTGATGCCCCAGTGTAACTGAATCCTGATACCCACAGATATCCCCTGCACCTGGCACCCTACGGCTCTTCAGCATTGATGCCCTAGTGCAAAGTCATCCTGATACACCAGACACCCCCTGCTCCCAACCATGTCTCAGCACTCTGACCCACACATATCTCTGCACACCACACTACTGCAACATGTCTTTACACCCTCTGCTGAAACCTGTGGGAATGCTACAGATTGGGGAGACAGGGATGTTTTTACCAGACTCTCTGGAAATGTTCTACCTCTTGACTGTCTGCATGTGACTATAGGATCCTCCACATAAATCCTGAGACTTACCATAGATAGAAATATCCTTTTAATCTGTCTCCTGTCCATTCCACTATTGCTATTGATATTACTTGGAAGGCACCCAGATACTACGGTGATGGACAGCAGGATAAAACCTTAAGATAGACAGCTAGATAGATTCCCAAGGGAATAATTATAATTTAACTTGTTTGATTTCTTTAATTTTAGACAGTAAATACAACCGTTTTAGGATAATGCTCAGGTTTCTCTCCTCAGGGGTTATTGGGACAATGCTATCACATCTGCAACAGAAGGCTCCAGCTCAAGGGGACCCCACCCCAGGCAGGATGGGCTGAAACGCCAGTCTGATGTCTCACCTAGCATGCAGTCCAAGCAGCTTCTTGCTGAGTGTTGAAAACTGGAACACTCAGAAAATCCAAAATTCTCCCCACATATCTTGGTTCTGGCTGGGGCACATCACACATCTCCCCAGCCTTCTGTTTAACAGCTGATATTTCCCTAACACCCCCACAAACACATACAACAGTTCTGGGCATGTTCCCTATCCTGTGTACAGCTGGCATATTGCTGGGGTTTAGGGTGGAGAGGTCACACTATGAATCTTGCACCCTGCAGGTGCAAGGGGGGCAATCATATGGGCTTGCAGGCAGGATTCCAGATTTGCTAGAATATTGCCTCCAATTCGAACAGTTGCTGAAGGGCCATTGCTTTTATGGGCCCTAATCCAGCCAAGTCTATGAAACATAGACCTTGGTGGGGCTACTCACGTGCTTTGCTGGATTAGGGCCCATACAAGCAATGGCCCTTCAGCAACTGTTGGAATTGGAGGCAATTGAAACATAGACCTCGGTGGGACTACTCATGTGCTTAAAGTTAATCACGTGCTTAAGTGCTTTGCTGGATCAGGTCCATGCTGAGTAAGCGAATGATACCAAACCCACACATTACCTGATAGTAACTTCCCTGGGGTGGTGGCCTATATTTTATGAGCATAAAAAAAAAATCCACCCCTCTCCACAAATAACAAAAATCCTGGGGAGAAAAAAAACAAAAAACTCTGTACGAAAAAAAAAGCGAGAAGGAGAAAAAAGAGCCCAAGTCCAAAGAAAGTAAAGTTTCAAAATGAAAATGTTAGCACAGCCCATGAGCTCTTGGTGACAGGTAAATTTGCTGCAGGGGACCTCTGAGCACCCTCCAGTCTCTCCCAGACTGTCTCAGCAGGAGCCTGGAAGGCTGGAACCTGTCAGGATGGATACTCTAAATTAGGAATCAAAACATTCCGTCCTACTTAGCAGAACTATAAATTCAAAGTGAACCCTTGTCTAGGATAGCCAGTGGTCTAAGCAAGAAGACGACAGCTCCTCAAGAGTCCAAAATATACTTGAAACTTGTCTGGAATTACTTTACTTTAAAATGCTTAAAAATTTCCATCTGACCAGGATGCAGAGCAGCAAGAGGGATTCCATTTTCTTCAGTGTAAACCAAAAACAACTGATACAATGAATTTTTCATGGATTAGTTTAACAAAATAAATACAGGGGGAGGAGGCAGAAGGGGGACAGAAAATATCAAGTCTCTTTTAAAGGGATTCTCAGTAGCATTCATGTCCTGTTCCTGCTGTGAATTGTATCCCCATCTTGCCTCCTTCTCCACAGATTGCTTTCTAGTGGCACAGAACACCAGTGGCTTTCGGAGGGTGGTGGTAGCATGCAATCTTACAAGCCAATGAATCTGGCTTTTTTAAAAAAACAAACAAACAATTTATTTTAAAATAAACTTGCATCTATGTCAGTGTCCATAAAGCAAACTGATGTTGGCTTAGATTTATGCAGCCACAGTGCAAATAAACCTCTAAGCCGATGATTCCTGTACGAAACAGCAGGGCATGGACATGGCCAAACAAACACTGAAAATGACTCCACGTAGACACCAAAAACTAGGATCCTGCTTCACAATGGCATGCCAGCTGAAGGGGGGGAGGGCGGGGGGAGGAACTGTACTTTGTATATTCCGCCAAAGCCTCTGCCAGACGAGATCGCAGTTGGGGAGAATGGAAGTGAGCTCTAGCTGTAGGGAAAGTCACAGATCCTGTAGTCTCAGCTTTGTCGACACAGGTCAATGTAGAGAACATTATAGGGACTGGCTACTGATGCTCATAGTTGCTCAAATCTGAGTCTACACCAGCAACAGGGAGCTGGTGCAGGAGCAATGGCTGAGAGTGGATTTCCAGTTACTTCAGGCCCTGTCTCTCCCATTCCCACTAGGTGTCGCTGTAGGGAATGGTGCAGGTGCACTGGTTGTAAATGGAGCTCTTATCTCGTCTATACTTGGATGTATCTCTTGCTGCTCACAATACAGAGTCACCTCTAACTGCATGCAGTTCACTGAATAGGGAGGATATATTTTAAAAGTATATGGGCAGACCACGAGTAAAGGCTTCTTCTCCGGCAGACAACTAATGGGAACATATCTGACAAGTTCGTTGCAATTGTTATCTTTACATATATTCATTTTGCTTTGCAACTAAGTTGTGCTGGCTGCTTTCCAGGAAACTGATTTCTGAGCTGTCTTTCTCTATCCTTCACCTCCACCCAAAATCACAAGACTCATAAATTCTTTCCTCTCCAGCTACGGTCACTGTCTCTTTTTCATATCTGTATGACAAGGTCAGTTCAACACAGCCTCAGCGCTTCCCCCGGCAGCCATCAATGCTTATTTTAGCACTTCTTCCCTTCACACCCACCGATGAACATCCAAGCTCCAATCCAGGGCCTCATCCTACTGTACGTGTGGTCCAACAAGTAGAAACATAAGTGCTAAATCAACAGTGATCTCGTAAACCACAATGCCATGGGAATACTCTCTGAAGGTGGCATTCAAAGTCTAAAAGACTCTTGATGGGGACTTAGGCACATCAATCAAAACTCATGAAGAATGGAAAAAGCCGATCTTAAGCCTGGTGCTAGTGTCCTATAAGGAAGGGAGCAGTCAAAAGGTACTGGGAACATTCACTAAATTTCTAGTGAAATTATACATTGTTGGAGGAACTCAGTACAAAAGGGGAAGCCTATTATTCCCCCTACTCCAATGGGAGACATGCTTTTCTTAACCATTTGTGACCCTAAATCTCCTACAAGGGAAAAGATGCAGGGGTATCAAGAATTAAAGGTCTCCCGCAAAATATAACATCACCACAACCTGGGTTTCAATCATCTCTTTGGGTCACATCTGAAAATAAGTTTGTACAAGTCTCCAAGCTATCACACCTTCTTTGTTCAAGTGAGGACCAGGATGGGAAGAGCAGGGGGTGCTGCAGGTCAGGACTGAGGTGCACTAAGTGAGGAGGAGGATTTCACTGTGCACTATACTAGGATTTAGCCAGTGCTTTTAGACCTTTGCTGACATGAGCCGAAGCATTCATCAGAATTATTGCAGACAACAATCCCTTGTTTGTGCACGCCAACTCTAAGGTATTTCAGAAGCTGTTCTCCAGCTTTTGCCTGGCAAAGACTCTAGTGCCTCGCAGAGCTGGGCGGAGGAGGAATTCTGCTCAAGACGTACCTCTGCAGGGAACCCTAGGTGGGATGTCACTATGTGGAGTATGCAAAGTGACAGATCTAAAGGAGCTCCCCTTCCATCTTTAACATTCCCCCAGTGTCGTAAGAATTTCCTCTTTGCAGGGATTTATTGCCCAAAAGATACCTGCCCCACTGGGAAGCGCCTCCCCATGCCCACCCAATCAATCAGCAAAGGCAAAGAGGCGAAATGAAGTTTTTCTATTTCTCCAATGTCAGCAAGTTCTCCAAAACAGCACCCACAGAACTGTTTTGCTTCTGTTCAGATTTTAATTCTGCATCCAGAAGCTACAGGGGATGGTAGAGGACAAGTTCTTATAACAACTGCAGGCAGGCAATTTGTTTTTTTAAAGAAGGGCACAAAATTAACCATTTGGCCCTGTCAACACTGCCACTTTTAAATTGGATTAAGGCACTTCTTAAGGGATTTTGCCCAGTTTAGAAGTTCGGTTGCACAGACTGCACCTGTAAAGAATTTAGACCATGCTAGAGTTATGTTGGAATGCTGGCTCACAGACTTTGGTGGTAGAGTGGTTATCTGCAAGTGCTAAACCAGTCTGAAGAATACGATATCAGATCAAACCATTTTTCAAACGGGTGACCATGGCGATTGGTTCAGAAACCCCGGAGCATGAACCTCTGCACAGCCTTCCCAGAGGCCAGTGTCTGCCAAGTTCCATTTACCATTCTGCGTTCCTTTGCATTTCCCTCAGAGGCATGGAGTGATCCATCAGACACAATCTCGGGGCCTTTCAGGGGAAGGAGGGCACAAGGGCCTATCCAGGCTCCTCACCTTGAGCCCCCCTACCCCCCATGCAAGGGCCAGGCACAGTAGCAGACCCTAGTTTTGGAGGAGTGCAATGACTCCTCCTCTTCTTACACCCCAAGGAGTGGACATTGTCCCATGGTGGGGAGGGAGAGTCAGAGAAAAAGTTTCATCCCACGGCCCCATCTCACTCTCCACCAATCTGCCAGGTGCGCCAGGGTCAGCACAGCCTGCTTGCTGAGAAACAAGGGCAGGGATTGTGATTCCTGAGGCTGTCTTTCCCAGAACCCCCCCTGGGGCAGTGCATCTCCAGCCCCACCCCCAACATGGGCCTCTTTGCCTAGCACAATCTGTCCTTCTGTTAGGAAGTATGGTGCAAAAGGGGAATAAAGGCGAGGGCAGGGCCATCTGTAACTATGGGCGGGGGGAGCAGTCGGGAGGGGGTAATATGATAACTTTTATTGCAAAGGCACTTTTTTCCCCCTTTCCCCACAGTGTTAGGACGGTGACTAATAGGCCAGGAAGGGGATGCAGCTCTCCTGCAATGATACACACTGCTAATCCTCTAGATTTATCTGTCACTTCCGTGTCCTGGCTCCAGAGAGCCAGATTGATCAAACTTTGCTTCTGTGAGCCCCGTCCAACTGATTAACATTACTCTCAAGACTTCCACTTCCTCTCACTTTCTCCTCTTACTCTCTGCATAGCTCCAGGCACAGATCATTCATTTTTATTCCCTACCCCCAGCCAGACTTTTTTTAATAAGCTTTTGTGGGGCTGTTTGTTTAAATAAAAGGAGCTGGAAATGAATCGAGCGGATGGGCGCCTTATCACAGAGCAGGGAGTGCTGACACTTCTCCTGCCCCAAAGTTAATCGGCTCTGCCCATTATTTTCAGCAAGGGGCCAGAGAGCGACAGTGATGAATGCTGAGAGCTTGTTTACCGCTCCGTATTGTAGGGAAGCAAGAGATATGCAGCCTGGGTGGTAATTAATGGTCTCCAGAGAAGTCCCCCTGTCACTTCAGTCTGGGGAAATGATAGAAACTCACTGTGTGTTTCAAACCTTTCTTCTACAATATTTAAAATTTTTATTAAAGCTAATGTTAAAAAAATATATAATACATAGGTTGAGAAAAGATTGTCTGTACATCTGGGTATAGTGCTTAGATTATTCACAAATACAAAGTTTGTTTTTTAAGTCATAGAATACATATAGTGCATAATCAGCAATAACCCAAATTTAGGCGAATGAATTTAAGAATACAGTTTAGATATTTAGCATCCATGCATTTGGGTATATTACTCATGAAAAAAGTTATACAGAGAGTTGGTGGCGGAAAGCAAAATATATCAATGAGTGAAGATTGTCCCTCAGTAATTGAGAATTTAGTATAGGTTGTCCATTTAGAGAAAAAATCAGTCCATCAGGAAAGTATTTCAGCTACTTTCCCAACTGCGCTTCTCCTCAGCACTCCAGCTCATCCCTCCTGGTATTGCCGATGTCCAGTGATGTGTTCTCTGGTGCCTTGACCACCTGATGGCATCCGACACCATGAGTTGCTGCATCAGCTGAGCGTAGCGTTGACCAACTCCACATTCTCTCAGCTCTCACTCGTTACCGGGGTCCCATGCACCCAGGGCTCCGATGATCAGCACGTGAGTCTGGACCTCGTAGCCCCTAGATCTCAAGGTGTCAGCCAGAGGGATATGTCTCCAGCTGTTGAGATCTGGTATCATGGAAAGCTGGGGTCCTCTTTTCGAAGGGCAGTGTGACGTCCACCATGATGATCTTCTTCTGGTCCTCGTTGGTGATGACGATGTCCGGTTGCAGTTGGCTGTCAGTTCCAGGGATGGCTCAGTTTACGGCAACCTTCCCCATGGGTGGTGGGATGGCTCTGGCCAGGCGATCTTGGATGGTGTTGTGTCACAGCTGCCAGGCTCTGGAATGGGGTTTGCAGCTACACAAGACATGGGGTAGTGTCTCGTTGGCATAGCTGCACTTCCTTCATCGCTTGTCCCGATTCCCGTGGTGGACAGCTCTGTTCAGTGGGATGCAATTGAGCTGGGCCCGGTGGATGAACCTCTCATCGGCAAATCAGGTGAAGCTGCTCCTGGGGAGGAAGTAGTTACTGGCATCCCACTTGCATGTTACGTCGAATGCCTTGCCTGGTCAGGCTTCCATTTCAGGTTTTCCACGTATTGGCAGTGGATGGCATCCTTCAGGGTCCTCTCCACCTTGGTTCTGGCTCTCAGAGTGATGATGGTGTGCTCTGTGTTCTTCACCTGTGGCACCGGGACTCCCATCTCCTGGCGTTCCTCGCACCACGTCCAGCGGCAGCCGATACACTTCTCCAGTCATTGCGTAGCATTGTGGGCATGAATTCAGAGCGAAGCAAAGTCTCCCGTCTCTTCCAAATTCACCTTCCAGCGAGCCGCTCAGGTAGGTGGTAACATCTTGATTGGAGCGGGTCCTGGAGATTTGCTTCTTAACAGCATCCTGCAGAGCACTCTCCGCTATGTTCCTCACCATGGCGTCCGGGCACATCAGAAGGCATAAGGCATGAGTGATCACAGCAACGTTGCACAGATCACCCATTCGAGGGACGTTGGCGCTGCCTTGCCTGTGCAAGATGTAGACCAGTTCGCTCCTGGCCCTCTGGGGAAGAAACATCCATTTCTTCACCAGCTGCCGGATGGTGATGTTTGCCTTGTTAAGAGGTACCTTCACCATGGCACATCCCCTCAGGACGAATGAAATCTGGGAGATTAGGAAGGTGTTCAAGGCATTGATCTTCTGCCATGGTGCCAGCAGGGAGGAGTCGATCCTGGCTACATCTCGAAGGATCTCCGCAATGGTATCTTCATGTGTCTGCTGGACGCGGAAACCCATCAGCATGCCGAGATGTTGGTATGCTTGCCTGTCCTCAAGGAAGATCATGGGTTCGCCCTGGATCTAAAATGGCGTCGCTGGACCGAATCCCTTCTACTGCCATCAAGATGCAGGGATGCACACTTCCTGGCATTGAAGTGGAGTCCCATCCAATTGGCAGCCTGGCTGGTGATGTCAAGCATTTGTTGGAGACTCTCGGGGCTGTCTGCAGTCAGGACCAGATCATCTGCATAGGCCAGGATATTCACTCTGTTGTCATATAGATCAAAACCGCCTAGACTGCTGGAGATCGCTCGAACGAGAGGCTCCATGGCTAAGTTGAAAACGATAGGGCTCAGGGGGCAGCCTTGCTTCACTATACTATGGATAGGAATTTCGGGCGTTGCTCCTTCCATGGAGCGGATGGTGGTGGTGCAGCCTTCATACAGTTCCTGGACCAGTTGGAGAAAGTTTTCAGTCATCCTGAACTCTTGTAGCATGTCAAAAATGTGCTGGTGGGGCATTGATCCAAAAGCATTAGCCAGGTCGAGCCATGCTATTGGCACATTGCCTCCGTGCCCTCCTGGCCATGTGGATGGCAGTCTGAAGGACAAAGTGCAGCTGTGTTCGTAGCAGCCTTTGCACGACATGAAGCCTTTCTGGATGGATCTGATGGCTCCTCGGTTCATCCACCAGTCTGTGATCCTAGCCTCAAGGCAGCTGGCATACAGTTTGTACATGGTGGACCAGAGAGAGATGGGTCTCCAGTTGTTGCTTCTTAACGGCATTGCTTGCCTTTCTTGTAGACGAGCACTGACATAGATTTCTTCCAGGAGCTGGGAGTAAGGCGGAACTGTTTGCATTTTTTGAAAATGGGAGTTAGTACCAGGCAACGGGGGTCTCATTTTTTCAGGAAGTTGTAGCGAATGCCATCTTTTCCTGGGGCTGTGGTTTTGGTCTTTGTAAGTCTGGTCTCTCTTACATTTCCTACAGGGCTGGAGGAGCAGCTATGAACTCCCCACCACCTCCTGCCCCATTCTCTACAGCAACCCCGGCTGGGAAAGGGAAGCAGCTAGAGGAGCTGTGCCCCCACTGCCAGAGCCCCTGCCCCATTCCTTACAGTGATGGTTGCTGGATAAAAGATGGGGCTGGAGGAGCTGCATGCTCCACCATTGGCAACAAGGCTACCCTGCAATCCCCACGGTGCCTCTTGCAGGGAGAGGCTGGGGCCAGAGTAATTATGATCTTGTCCAGAGCCAGTGCTCTGACACACTCCCCAGGGCCACCTGTACAGCATATGGAAAGAAGCTGGGCAGTGCTGCCTGCAGCTGAAGCAGTGAGAGACCATTCTGGGGCCTGGGATTGTCTGTGTGGGCCAGACCAGAGGGAGGCTCAATAGTCTGCAAAGAGCTTGGGGACAGGCTCACAAAGCCTTTCTCCATAGAGCACGGCATGAACGCTCCTCAGCAGAGCGCACCACACCAGCCATATTGCTCCAGTGCAAGGATATCGGCCTGGTTGTTTGCCTGGACTCCATTCCCCTGAGCAGGGAGCACAAGTCACTACAGCCCAGATATCACTGCTGGGAACCTCCCCCATCTTGCCCCGCAGATGGGAGGGACTAACACAGGATAAAAGACCCTGGAAACAAGGCCGCAAGGGAGCGGGGGAAGGAGAGGAGATCCCGCTAATATTGCCGCAAGGGGATGGGGGAAGGAGAGGAGATCCCGCTAACAAGGCCGCGAGGGACGGGGGAAGGAGGGGAGATCCTGCTAACAGGGCACTGGGGAAGCGGGGGAAGGAGCGGAGATACTGCTAACAGGACCATGAGGCGGTGGGGGAAGAAGAAGAGATCCCACTAACAAGCAGGAGGGGGAAGGAGAGGAGATCCCACTAACAGGGCCACGAGGGGGTGGGGGAAGGAGAGGAGATCCTGCCTACAGGGCCGCGAGGGCACGGGGGAAGGAGAAGAGAGCCCATTAACGGCTGCATGGAGGACAGGAGGGGTAAGAGATCCAGCTACCAAGAGGAAGCGTTGGGAGGTGAGAGAGAAGAGTCCCTGCCCAGAAGATGTGAGGGGTGCAGCTGACAAAAGCCCCCGCACGGGTGAGTCACGGAGAAGGAAAATCCCATGAAAGGCATGTGCAGAGAGAGATAAAAGGCTAGCATGGAGGATGGAGCATACTGAGAAATGGGGTGGGAGTGAGCACACCACCAACATGCCTGTCCCCGAGATCAGATTCGCCCTGCTGAGCTCGTGCCCTGGTACAAGCCTTGATTCCCTTTGGCAAGTAACCAGCCGCTGGTGGCCAACTGTGCTGCAAGTGCTAAGGCACCCGGCTCCACACTATCCCAGCTCTCCCACTTGGGACTTGTCCAAACACATACATAAAAAGGACGCAACTAAAAGTTGCCTGAGACGGTTGTTTGTCTCTGCGCTGGCCGGGACCCCCCGTCCCACTTGCTGTTTGACTTGGCAGATGACAGCTGGATAATTTGTTTCCATTGCAATGAAGTCCTAATTAACTGGAATAAACTTTTTACACTAAGTGTGTTTGTTTAACAAACTGGCCCTTTCAGAGTCTCACCGAGGCCTGATTGATGCATTCGAGGGGAGTGGAAATATGCCGCGTGCTTGGACATTAAAGATGCAGCGTCTGGGCAGGCGAGCACTGAAAAGGGCTCTCTCTGTGTTTGAACAATCGAAAATGACATCTCTCATGTCTGGACTGGGATGGAGCTTTCAGCTCAGCCTTTGGGTACAAATACTTAGGGTTTTTATTTACTCCTTGGATTTATTTAGTACAATTCAACCTCAGGGCAACAGTGTTGACACCAAGAGCTGTTGCAAGCTCCCGCACAGCTCCCCTCTGCATGGCGTGCCACACCACAGTCCCTGGTGGGAGAAGCAGGGATTCGCTGTAGCTGGGAACTTGCCCCTACAGCAGCTGCCTCACCCCATTCCCTATGGTGCCTCCTGCTGGGAGAAGGTGAGATCTGAGCAGCCGTCAGCTCCTCCACAACCAGGCTCCATGCACCATAGATGGCCAAAGTGCAGCCTGTGACATGGAAGTGCAAGCCCTGCAGACTACTGGAACCCATACGGAATATTCCTGTTTGATCACAGCAGAAGGTTGGTTAGATCAAGGTGGAGTAATGTGCGCTGGGATGCGTAGTCTCTACAGGCCGCCTCTTTATTCAAGACAACACTAGCTGTGATTGGTATGTGCCAATTAGATGCATCTTTCCATCTCATAGCAACTTGCCAAGACAGCTCTCAGTTGATCAAACTCTAGGAGTGCCCCCCACATCCCCCATACCAGCCACTGTCACACATCAGCCTTCTGGAGAATAGGGAATTGGGCAGGGGAAGGAGACTGAAAAACAAGAGGGAGCAAAAATAAATGAAGGGAAAGAAAGAGAGAAAACAAGACAAGGCCGGGGTGGGGGGTGGGGTGGGGGGGAACATACACAGAAAAGGAAAAAGAAAGACAAGAGCAGAGACACAGCAACTGCCCTGGGAGCATGGCCTGAGGGGTATTGGCTGAGGGAGTATGGGACAAGAAACAAGTTTGGGAATGGCTGGAGAGTGTCCTGCTGAAGGACAACAAAAGATATTACCTCCCCCACCTTGTCTCTCTCATGTCCTGGGGAAGGGCAGCTGAGAGCCTAGGAGCATTCCGTAGCACATGCCTTCACTTGGGGTATGACCTAGATGTTCCTGAGTCAGGCACGTGCCCTCAGGACAAAGATGTACAGTACTTGGCCGAGCAGTGCAAATCTGCCACCTCCACCAGTCAGTGCTCTGGGCTCCCACAGGCAAAGAAAAAGGAGTAAGTTAAAAAAGGAAATAAAAATGAAACCCAGCAGAGTAAACCACAAGAACACAAGTCAGATTAGTACAGCACTGTTAAGGCCCGAGGCCTGGAAAAGTTTATGTGCATGCTTGTGCATGCTTAAATGTATGACTTCAATGGCTGCAGAGTGCAAAGCTGAGCACCTGCATGAGTCTTTGCAGGATTAGGGCCGTAATGAACTCCAAGCTGTAGCTGTATTTCAACTGTTCAGTGGGATGATGGTATGTACAGGGTTGCCACCTATTCAGGCTTTTCCTGGACAGTCCAGTTTCTGGCTTCTGTGTCTAGTTGCCATTTAGAGTTGCCAGGTGCCTGGTTTTTGACTGAAAATTCAGGTTGAAAAGGAGCCTGGCAACCCTAAATAGCACCCAAACCCAAAGTCCGGTTACCACGGAGCCAGGGGAGGCACTGGGTCATTAACACGCACCAGGCCCTGCTCAGCTGGGGCAGCCTCTTACTGGCAGGCAGGCTCCTGAAGACGATCTGCCAAGAGACGGGGAGAGGAGTGAGCAATGGGGGCAGGGCCTGGGGCGGGTGGGGGGGGGAATGGCAGAGAAGAGGGTGGGGCCTTGAGGGAAGAGGTAGGACAGGGGCAGGGCCTTGGGGGAGGAAGCAGGGCAGGAGGCAGGGCCTCGGGAGTCCAGTTACCAGCAATTAGAAAGGTGACAACCCTAAGTATGAATAGCAAGAATCTCTGCTAGAAAATGCTGTCCAGTCTTGCAAACAAATCTGAGAAGAGTCCATTGTGGCTAAGTTCTGCATCATTATATTCTTTTTTCTCTACATAACACGTAATCATAGTAATGCTAAATTGATTTAAGAGCACACAGTTTTCTTAGATTGTTTCTTAGAGATGATAGAAATGTTTGGAATTAAAACATTTTTCATTTAAAATGGTCTTTTTTTGTTTTTAAACATAATGTTTCACAAAATCATTTTGTTTTTTTTCCCCATTTTTTTATTTTATTTTTGGAAACGCTTCAGTAGATGAAATAATATAGCCTATTAGTTGTTTTTCCACATATTTTGCATGTTTCCATTTGTTGTTTTTTGCACTGTCAGTTCTGATTCTTTAGCTTCATCAATGGTGGTTTGCTTTTGTTTTTTAAAAAAATCAAAAATTGTTTTGAAAAATCAATGGGAAAAAGATCCTCTGAAATCTGAAACCTAAAAACTGTTCCAAAACCAACAGAAAGAAAAAGATTTCAAAAGGTACACAACTTAAAAAAATCAAGAATCAACCAGCTTTATTGTTTATTTAGACCAATGGTTTTCAATGTGTGGTCCACGGACCTCTGGAGGTCTGCAGACTATGTCTAAGATTTCCAAAGAGGTCTGCACCTTCATTTGAAATTTTTTAGGGGTCTGCAAATTAAAAAAGGTTGAAAACCACTGATTTAAACCATTTGGGTTTACTCAGCCTTTCTGTAGCTCTGTTGGATTACTCTGTAACCACTGTCTCAACAATTTACATACAGGTCATCTTTCCCTTATCCTCTGTATTGTTTTCCCTTATCCTTTGATCTGTTTAGAGTCTAAGCTCTTCATGGCAAAGATCCATCCAATTCTGTGTCTGCAAGAAGCCTCGAACACTTTGGGATATTAATAAAATAAAAAAATACATAATTTGTTTTATTATTGTGGGGTTTTTTGTAATGCTGATATATTAATAAAAAAGGTGACAAAATATCATGGCCATTCAAATAAGCACCACAGCCAGTGATGAGGGAGAAGAAGAAAAGGAGGAGACTATTAAAAAGATCAAAAAAGGCCAGTAGATATTGATATTTATGCAAATGAAGGCACATGGGCTCTGGTTCAGCAAAGCACACAAATGTGTCAGCAATCCCACCACTGAGGTCAATGGAGCTGCTCACATGCTTCAGGTTAATCATGTCTGTAAATGCTTTGCTGAATCAGAGCCTTGAACAAGATTCTTTGGTGACCGTCATGTTTGGCTTACAAGTGACTGAACTTCACACCACCTGGCTACTGAGATTCAGTGATTCTCCCATCATAGAGTTAGAAGGGACTACAAGGGTCATCTAGTCTGACCACCTGCCAAGATGCAGGATTTCTTGTGTCTAATCCATCCCAGACAGATGGCTATCCAGCCTTCTTTTGAAAACCTCCAGCGAAGGACCTCAGACTCCCATTGTCATATTGTTCTTACAGTAGGGAAGTTTTTCCTGAGATTCAATCTAGATATTCTATGCTCTAGTTTTAACCCATTGCCTCTTGTCCTGCCTTCTGTGGTGAAAGAGGGCAACTTTTCTCCATCTTTTTTATGGCAGCCTTTCAAGTATCTGAAGACCGCTATCATGTCCCCCTCTTAATCTCCTCTTTTCCAAACTAAACATCCCTCGTTCTTTCAGCCTTTGCTCATTTGGCTTAGATTCCATCCCTTTATTGGGATGGAATACAAACCAGATCATCTTTGTTGCTTGCCTCTGGATCCTTTCCAGTTTCTCTACATCCTTTCCATGCATTGGTGCACAGACAACACATGGGGATGGGGGAAAGAGGATGCAGGGTCACATGCCCCCTGCCCCCAGATTTGCTGCTTGGCTGTACTGAGCATGCTCAGTAACACTGCTGAAGCCTACTGCCCTCACTCTGCCCTCCCCCGCCACCCCCCACCACCATTGGCAGGCATGGGTCATCTCTGCATTGGCACCAAAACTGGACACAGTACTCCAGCTGAGACCCAACCAACACCAAGTAGAGCAGTACTATCACCTCCCGTGACTTGCATGCTACACCTGTTAATGCACTTGCTTTTTTCACAACAGCTGACTCATGTTGAGGTTGAGATCCACCACATCTCCCAGAAACTTTTCAGCAGTGCTGCTGCCAAGCCAGTTTTCCCCCTTTCTGTATTTGTGCCTTTGGTTTTTTTCCCCCTAAGTGTAGCACCTTCCATTTGTCTTTGTTGAATTTCATTTTGTTGTCTATAGCCCTGTTCTCCCATTTATCAAGATCCCTCTGAATTTTAGATCTATGCTCCAAAGTATTGGCAACCTCCCAGCTTTGTGTCATCTGCAGATTTGATCAGGATGCTCTCTAGTTCTTCATCCAGGTAATTAATAAAGATGTTAAACAACATCAGACCCAGAACTGATCCCTGTGAAACCCCACATGAGACCTTCCTCCAATCTGACATCATTCCATTAATAGCTACTCTTTGTTTGTGGTTGGTTAACCAATTCTGTATCCACTTAATGGTAGTTCTGTCATCATTTAGTTTTATTAAGATCATTTTGTGGTGGTAGGGGAGGAATTTATAACATCTATACAGATCTCAACATAGACTAACTCCAGCAATATCTGTTGTAAGCTCACTATGATGGGGATTAGTTACATAAAAAACCCATTAACAAACATCTGGTGGTTCTGCTCATTTCATCCCCAAGTCCGTCTGCTGGAAGGGCCATAAGGAACTCAGTGTCTCTGTGCAGTCTGAATTGCTGGCCCAAAAGCTGAGAGACAAAACAAAAGAGTCCGCTGGGTCCCTCGTCTCTCTTTTCACCTACTTCATCTGCACATCACAGGAATTACCTTGCTCTTCAAAGACATGCTCTGGAATCTCCAGATCTGAATGGCAGATCTCTGCAGGAGCGCTCCAAGTTTCCAGATCTCAATTGTGTACACTCCCTTATGTGGCGACGCCATGAAGACAATGCACTTTCTTCTTATTGAGATGTACCCTCATCCAGTTGGTACAGCCTGCATGACTCCTTACAGTCTACTCAACAGTGCCTAAATCAGTCAGTGTAATCTGCTTTATCACCCACTGCCTTCTTGCAGCACACCGCTACAATAAAAACATGCTGCAGCAACAGATAACTTCCCTGTTGCCTTCAATGTAAACTAATAATTTCACTTAAACCACTTAAGGTATTTTTCTGTACATTTCTCAGGAACTCACAAGAACTGAAGAAAGCCTGAAGAGACACCATTCCCTGGAGATATCACCCTCCAGATTATATCAGTGTCAGGGAAAAGGGAGGGAAGAAGGTGAGCATTGTAGCAACCCAGGAATGGAACATCCAGGTAAGGATCTGTGTCTAGGGGAGCTAGCAAAGGGCCAGCCTTCACTGGCGGCCCTGCCAGAGAACAGGCACAGGGATAATAAAAATAGCTCCCTACGGGCACACATACAAGAAAACCTGTTTTTATGTCAACAAATCATTCAGCCACTAGCTCGCTGGTAATGAAATATCTTACTGAAAGATCAGCTGAGCAGAATTTGAACAGTTTATAAACTTGTCATCACTAACCACCTCTGGCTGTTAGTGTCCGGGTCTTCATGCAGCATTGCACTTAAGATCATGGGGGAGAGATTATGGGAGTCTGGAACACTTGAATGAAAAGATGCACAGATTCATTGATTCCAAGGCTAGAAGGGAGCACTGTGGTCATCTAGTCTTGTCCTCTTGTATGACACAGGTCACAGAACTTCCCAATATAATTCTTATTTGAACCAGAGCATCTCTTTAAAAAAAATCCAATCTTTATTTAAAACATGCCAGTGGTGATAGAAAAGCTGGACATGCACAAGTCCAGTGGTCCAAATCTAATGCATCCGAGGGTGCTGAGGGAATTGGCTGATGTGATTGCAGAGACATTGGCCATTATCTTTGAAAACTCATGGCAATCAGGGGAGGTCCCAGATGATTGGAAAAAGGCAAATATAGTGTCCATCTTTAAAAAAGGAAAGAAGGAGAACCCGGGGAACTATAGACTCACCTCAGTCCCTGGAAAAATCGTGAAGCAGGTCCTCAAGGAAACCATTTTCAAGCACTCGGAGGACAGGAAGGTGATCAGGAACAGTCAACATGGATTCACCTAGAGCAAGTGATGCCTGACCAACCTGATTGCCTTCTATGATGAGATAACTGGCTCTGTGGATATGGGGAAAGCAGTGGATGTGAGATATCTTGACTTTAGTAAAGCTTTTGATACGGTCTCCCACAGTATTCTTGCCAGCAAGTTAAAGAAGTATGGATTGGATGAATGGACTATAAAGTGGATAGAAAGCTGGCTAGATTGTCATGCTCAGCGGGTAGTGATCAACAGCTCGATGTTTAGTTGGCAGCCAGTATCAAGCGGAGTGCCCCAAGAGTCGGTCCTGGGGCCGGATTTGTTCAACATCTTTATTAATGATCTGGATGATGGGATGATTGCACCCTCAGCAAGTTTGCAGATGACACTAAGCTGGGGGAGAGGTAGATACGCTGGAGGGTAGGGATAGGGTCCAGAGTGACCTAGACAAATTGGAGGATTGTGCCAAAAGAAATCAGATGAGGTTCAACAAGGACAAGTGCGGAGTCCTGCACTTAAGAAGGAAGAATCCCATGCACCGCTACAGGCTGGGGACCGACTGGCTAAGCGGCAGTTCTGCAGAAAAGGACCTGGGGATTACAGTGGACAAGAAGCTAGATATGAGTCAACCGCGTGCCCTTGTTGCTAAAAAGGCTAACAGTACATTGGGCTTCATTAGTAGGAGCATTGCCAGCATATCGAGAGAAGTGATTATTCCCCTCTATTTGGCACCGGTGAGGCCACACCTGGAGTATTGCATCCAGTTTTGGTTCCCCTACTACAGAGGGGATGTGGACAAATTGGAGAGAGTCCAGCAGAGTGCAACGAAAATGATTAGGGGGTTGGGGCACATGACTTACGAGGAGAGGCTGAGGGAACTGAGGTTATTTAGTCTGCAGAAGAGAAGAGTGAAGGGGGATTTGATAGCAGCCTTCAACTACCTGAAGGGGGGTTCCAAAGAGGATGGAGCTAGGCTGTTCTCAGTGGTGGGAGATGACAGAACAAGAAGCAATGGTCTCAAGTTGCAGTGGGGGAGGTCAGGTTGGATATTATGAAACACTATTTCACTAGGAGGGTGATGAAGCACTGGAACGGGTTACTTAGGGAGGTGGTGGAATCTCCATCCTTTGAGGTTTTTAAGGCCCAGCTTGACAAAGCCCTGCCTGGGATGATTTAGTCGGTGTTGGTCCTGCTTTGAATAGGGGATTGGACTAGATGACCTCCTGAGGTCTCTTCCAACCCTAATATTCTATGATTCTATGATGGAGAATCCACCACAACCCTTCATAAATTGTTCCAATGGTTAATTACCCTCACTGCTAAAAATGTACATTTTCTTTCCAATCTGAATTTGTGTAGCTTCAACTTCCAGCCACTGGATCTTGTCATACCTTCGTCTGCTAGACTGAAGAACAGACAAATATTTGTTTCCCATGTAGGTACTTAGAGACTGTGATCAAGTCACCCCTTTACCTTCTCTTTGTTAAGCTAAATAGACTAAGCTCTTTGAGTCTCTCTTTATAAGGCATGTTTTCAAATACTTGACTCATTCTCATGGCTCCTCTCTGAACACTCTCCAATTTATCAATCTCCTTGAATTGTGGATACTAGACCTGGACACAGAATTCCAGCAGCCATTGCACCATTGCCAAATACAGAAGTAAAATAACATCTCTGCTCCTACTCAAGATTTTCCTCTTTATGCATCCAAGGATCGTATTAGCCTTTTTGGTCACAAAAATCACACTAGGAGCTCATGTGCCGTTGATTATCAGCCATGATCTCCAAATCTTTTTCAGAATCACTATCTCAAGGATAAGTCCTCCACCAGTTAAGTGTGGCGTACATTCTTTGTTCCTAGATGTATACATTTACTATTAATTGTACTAAAATGCATACTGTTTGCTTGTACCCAGCTTACCAAGCGACCCAGATCTTTCTTTATCAGTGACTTATCCTCTTCATTACCACTACCCCAATCTTTGTGTCGTCTGCATACTTTATCAGTGAAAATGTTATGTTCTTTTCAAGGTCATTGATAATAATGTTAAATAGAAGAGGGCGAAGAACCAAGCCCTGTGTGAGCCCACTGGAAACATGAACACATGAGAGATCTGTGGATGTTCCATTTCTTTCCATTCTAGACATTAAAAACATAAAATTACCTACCTGTCACTCATCTTCTCTGAAGATGCATATAGCAGTAGATTGCTGGGGACATGCTTCCAGAAATGCTCCAGGGAGCAACTCCATTAGTTCTAAAGTTCTGAGCTCATGAGCCCATGTTGTAGGGGCAACTCATGCCTCCTCACCCCCAATTACTCTATGCAAAGGCTGTCCCACCTCTCTGATCTGTTTTTCAGCACACATGGCAAAAAATGGGGAAAATAACAGGTAATTAACAAAGCTGAATAAAAGTAGAAACTACAGAACACTCAACTTTGTGAGGAAAGAGGGTGCATGAATGGTGATTCACGGACATGTGCGGATGGGATTTCCAAAGGTAACCCCAAATCCCATTGATCCTCAGTGAGAGCCTCACACCTAATTAGGATGGAATTTAGTAAATTATTAATGGGATTAAATGATAGGGTTGCCTGCAATAGCAGGGGTTTGGACTTGACGATGCAGGAGGTCGCTTGTCAGAACCATAGTGGCTCCTCTTAATGCCAGGGACTGGCTGGGACATGGGATGGACCTGTCACCATAGGGCGAGGTTCGCGAGCATAGAGGGGTGAAGTAAGAAGCAGGGTGGAGGCAGCGGGGGCTCCTGGGTGGAGATGGCAGAGGGACTCCCTCAAGGGATGAGCCTCTTGGGAGGGGTTGGATATAGGGACTCATAGGCCAGGGGGTTTGGATTGGTGACAGGGCACTTGAGAGAGGAAGATGAGGATTGAGGGGATGGCTGCAGCATGGCCAGGAGATGGCACTATGGCCCCCATCACTTCATATGGTGCTCTGCAGTTGCTGTTCAGAGAACTAAAATTTCAGGTAAGAAATTCTTTTGTCTCTAGAGATACCCCTTTCAGTGGATTCCCATTCCTGGAGAGTGTCCACACAGGGCTTTTGATATGGTCTCCCACAGTATTCTTGCCAGCAAGTTAAAGAAGTATGGATTGGATGAATGGACTATAGGGTGAATAGAAAGCTTGCTAGATTGTCGGGCTCAATGGGTAGTGATCATTGCCTTGATGTCTAGTTGGCAGCTAGTATGAAGTGGAGTGCCCCAGGGGTCGGTCCTGGGGCCGGATTTGTTCAACATCTTTATTAATGATCTGGATGATGGGATGGATTACACCCTCAGCAAGCGCGCAGATGACACTAAGCTGGGGGGAGAAGTAGATATACTGGAGGTTAGGGATAGGGTCCAGAGTGACCTAGACAAATTGGAGGACTGGGCCAAAAGAAATCTGATGAGGTTCAACAAGGACAAGTGCAGAGTCCTGCACTTAAGAAGGAAGAATCCCATGCACCACTACAGGCTGGGGACCGACTGGCTAAGCGGCAGTTCTGCAGAAAAGGACCTGGGGATTACAGTGGACAAGAAGCTGGATATGAGTCAACAGTGTGCCTTTGTTGCCAAGAAGGCTAACAGTACATTGGGCTTCATTAGTAGGAGCATTGCCAGCATATCGAGGGAAGTGATTATTCCCCTCTATTTGGCACTGGTGAGGCCACATCTGGAGTATTGCATCCAGTTTTGGGCCCTCCACTACAGAGAGGATGTGGATAAATGGGAGAAAGTTCAGCGGAGGACAATGAAAATGATTAGGAGGCTGGGACACAGTACTTATGAGGAGAGGCTGAGGGAACTGGGCTTATTTAGTCTGCAGAAGAGAAGAGTGAAGGGGGATTTGATAGCAGCCTTCAACTACCTGAAGGGGGGTTCCAAAGAGGATGGAGCTAGGCTGTTCTCAGTGGTGGGAGATGACAGAACAAGGAGCAATGGTCTCAAGTTGCAGTGGGGGAGGTCAGGTTGGATATTATGAAACACTATTTCACTAGGAGGGTGATGAAGCACTGGAACGGGTTACTTAGGGAGGTGGTGGAATCTCCATCCTTTGAGGTATTTAAGGCCCAGCTTGACAAAGCCCTGGCTGGGATGATTTCCTTGGGGTTGGTCCTGGTTTGAGCAGAGGGTTGGACTAGATGACCTCCTGAGGTCTTGTCCAACCCATATCTTCTAGGGATTTGCACTGTTCCAACTAACCTGGTCCAATAAACCCGGCACAAACCTCTTGATGGGGAAGGCCTTAGAAACTTGAGCTCCCTGTTATCAGGTGGCTCAAAAAGAGCTTTGACATGTCTAATCAGGATCCAAGGCCATAGATGCACCAACAAAGAAGCCAGCTCATGCCTAGCTACCTAGCTAGATGAAACAAAGCCCTAAGGGCATCAACCAAGTGTGTAAGGATGAACCCTGTTGATTGTCAGAGCTTCACAACTACAACAAAGAACAGAAGGGGACGCACTCCAGGACCTGGGGCAGTGAAGAATAGGGTGGGGAGAATCATCTACGCATCAAGCGAGGGGTTAGCATGAGATACTTACTATGGGTGTCTACCTGTTCTGGGACTCCTGCCTGGCCTCACATTGCTAGCACAGCATTCCAAGACCAAGAACCCCTTGAGATGCGTAGCTGTGGAGACAAGCGCCCTTCTAAATAGTATTCTTCTGTGTTCTCATTTAACAACAGTGTTGACAGCCCAGCTCAGAAAATAGCTAAGCACGTTTCCTCCCCTTAAACCGCATGGCTGCGTGGGAGTGTCTGCTGCTGTGGTGTGAGGGAGCGTGTTATCTCCCATGCCCACTGTGTTGACTCATTGTTTCAAACACTTTGCTCTCTAGCTTTAAGGAGAAGGCAGCCTCGGTTATTTTGTTAACAAATGCCCATCTTCCTACGCGCGATTCCCTTTTTTATGATTAATGCCAAGTTTAGAAATGTGAAAGGACTGCAGCTGGTGCACAGGTGGCTTCTTTGTTGTTCTCAGCTCTGAGCTCCCTTGGAGCGAGAAGCAAATTTGGGCTCCTGTTCATAACAATGGGGGGCTCTCTCTTATGGCTCCTCTCATGGACTTTAACTCTCCTCTGCATGGCAGGACATTCAGCTGCCATGTTCATTAAGCTACGCATGTCCCCCATACTGCTCTAAACAATGAAGCTCAATTCTTCTCTAAAGCTCAATTCCTGGGATGAAAGAGCAATTCATTTTCTAATTTCATTCAACTCTGCTTCTCCCACACTGTTCTACTGTAGCAACAATTCTGAAGGGACTGGTGCCTCCATAGTTTAGGAGACTGGTAATGAGTTATGGAGCCTGTCACCTCTGTCAAACTCAGCAGAAGATGGTCATGACCAATGATTTTTATCTGATGAGACCTGCAGTGCCTGACATGACTTTGTGGGTCAATGTCCAGTGGACAGGGGAGTGCATTACCATAAATGGCTCCTCATTCAGAAGAGTGGCCTTTCTTTTCTTAGCGAGAGGCTCTCCCAGGACAGGGGTGAGCGATACCGGTAGGAAGCAGCAAAATAAGCACATGCTAGACCTTTCTGAAGAGAAATTCAGTTCCCTGGGCTGTCACACCAGCACTAATTCACACATGCACATACACACATACAAAATTAGGTTAAATAAAAGCATACTTCTAAGAAATTTAATCCATTTGTGACAACTGCTGAATAATCAGAACCTGGGCCAAGCAGGTTTTAAATTGGACTGAAACTGAGATTACAGAAAAATCTGCATTGGCTAAATGAAAAAAAACCACACCAGTGTTCCTATGGCAACCAATGCAGTAAAAGCCTCACATTACAATCACACTTAACACATTAAAAGCTGTAGAGAAACGAGTGAAACTCATACTTCATTTTACCAAACTTAGCCAGAATGGCACAATCCCCAGATGGAAACCAAGAGGCCTGGGCAAACCTGGTAGTCATGGTCATTTGATGACCTCCCCAGGCTTAGAGTCACTGTCATCTACCACTCAGAGACCATCAGTGAATTGCTGGCCCCATGGAAGCCAATGAGAGTTTTGACATTGACTTCAAGGGGTGAGGATGACTATTTATTACTGGAGTTGTGGTAGCACCCATGAGCCCCAGCCATAGACTGGGACCCACTGTGCTAGGCACAGTACAAACACAGAACCAAAAGAAGGTCCCTGGCCCAAGGAGCCGACAGTCTAAGTAGTTCATCCTATGTTGGTAGCAAAGAGTTCTGTCGGAAACAGCCCTCTTGGATCTTCTGCCCCGTTAGCTAGGAAGGGTTTAGAAACATACCCCAGTTCCCAACCTTCCTCAACAAGGAGTGAGAGGGAAAAAAAGGAGAATTGCCTTAAATAGATGACTACACAAACCTGGGTGAGATTCACCACACTGCAGCGTAGGCCAGGTCCAGGCCTACGTACCACCTAAATCCAACTGAAGCTGGCCCACTCCCCAGGGACGGCATTTCACTCTCTGAGCTGTGTGGCTGATAAGACACAAAATGTGACCTGGCTTGGCGGGTGACCCAAGGCTCAGGCAAGGCTGAATGCAGCTCTCAGTGGTGAGATGTGAGAGGCTGAGGAGCATGGAATAAGCCACCATATATTCTTTGGAGCTTCTTTCTCCACAGAAGGCCTCCACTCTGTGATCAGAGATAGTGGAAGGGTCAGGAGGGTTGACTGAACTGCCTTGTCTTGTGTCCCATCAGCAGACAGACAGGGAATGGCGACAGAAATTGCTGGCTCTCGCTGGCGGGTGACGGGATGCTTGCTCCAGGAAATATTTGACTGCAAAGCAAGGAAGTGGCCGGCAGGGCAGCTCAATTAACACAGTGCATGGCAGCAATGCGACACAGACACCCCTGCTGTCCCAGGTCCACATCCAAACCGCACTGTCTGCCTGAGATGCCGCTCCTCCCATGGCTGTCAGCCCATACACCCCATTCTGTGTACTGCTTGGGCCTCCTCTCTCCGGCCCCATGCTTCCTGCCCCTTTACAACAACACTGCACCGCTCTGTTAGAATTACTTCATCTTCTCTTCTTGACCAGCTGCACATAGCATCTGAGGGTACAAGGGACCAGGTCAATCGTCTGTGCTTAGTGGAGCCCAGGAGTTTCCCCCTCCATGTGCCCAGGGGCACAGCATCCCCCTGCAGGGGGCAGAGACACAGGGGGCTACAGCCCTGCCCCTTGCTCCCATGCTGTGAAGGATGGTGCAGACTACACACTCCTTGTGTGAGATGGTGCATGCAGGGAGAGATGGTGCCTCCCTGTGACTTGTCAGCCAGGCAATGCAGCTATGCACTGCCCTCTACGCAGCACCACTGTCACAACATCTGCTGGACTGCTGAGGGTACCCCCAGGAGGGGTTTCTGCTCCCTCTGTCCCACCTGAACAGCTGAATCTCACCTGAAAACTTTCATAATGTCAAATGTCACTGCTGGGCAGAGACCGGGGCTAAATGTCACCTCCTAGCCCATTATGTAGCAGAAGAGTTCCCACAGCATTGTGATCCACTGAGCTTTCTGGCAAAGACTCCGCAGCCTTAACTTTAGCAGCTGCTCCTTGCCACCATTCCAATGCAGACCGGCCTTTGCGTTCTCTGCAACTGTCCCCTACCAAACTGTCCCTCCATGTACTCCTCACGTTAAGCCTACCTCTAGCGCAGATCTGCTCTCTCCCTCTGCCAGCAGTCAACTCCAAACCCTCATCCCCGCTGTCACCATGAGCAGCTACTGACTCCACGTTCCTACTCAGGGGTACCCACTAGAGACTTATTTCTACTCCCAGTGTTCAGAGACTTGTAAAATCCCTCTGACCCCTTGTAAATCAGACGCTGCCTCTACCGGCCAGACCCCAGTGAAACAGCTCCTAAACCTGCTAGAGACTTTAAAAGGCCAGCCCTGCTGCTAAGGTACCCTGGCTGGCATCGTCAACCTCTTTAAACCTTGTAAACATTGCCTGCTAAAAAGTTAAATGCACAAATCTAAAGGAAACTGGCTGTAGGGAGGGCTGTGGCCTACTGGAAACTGATACCCTACTCCAGGGCTCCCACTTGGGGAGCACAGCTCCTCTCTGCCTCCGTTCCCTCCCATATCTGCCCCCATCATACCTGTCACTTCCCAACAGACCCCAATGCCTCTCCTCTGACCCCGCCTGCTGCTATCCCGCCCCATTGTACTCCCACACCATCACAAACCCCAATCCCTGCCCCCCACCTACTCCTATCATACCCCCCCACAGACTCCAATCCCTGTCCCCCACCTGCTGCTATAGTACCCCCCAGTCCATCACAGATCCCAATCCCCACCCCCACCCATTGCTACCAAAGCCTGGTTCCTTTCACAGATCCCAATCCCTCTCCCCCACATGCTCCTATCGTACCCCCAACCCTCTTCACAGACCCCACAGGCCTCTCTGATGGACCGCAACCTTGTGGTAGTGGAGAGGCTTGCATGGGCTAAAGACCCTCAGAGTTACATTTTCCAGAGCTTTCATACTCCTGGTAGGGTCCCCGTTGGTGAACAGGTGTGAGATAAAGTTCCTGACTAACCACGGTCCAAACTTTACAAGACCCCAACAGTGGATCAGGTGCATATCAAGGACCTTTTAATATTCTCTGGCTGTGTAGACCAGGGATGCAGCAGGAGGGAGGCCCCTGGTTGTCTTGGATCCCCTTGCCACTGGGTCAGGGTTTTCCTCCTTCCAAGTCTCCTGTGGTCACCGCCTGCACACTGGTTTCCCCCTGTTAAAAGACTTCACATGCAGGCCTCTGCCAAAGGGCTCACACCCGCCCAAAGCCCTGTGGCGATGGAGGAGTGGTGGTGAAGACAGGAGCAGTGATCTTTGCGAGTCTTCAGTCACAAATCTGCACACAGGCAGCAGCCGTGTGATGGTTATCTTGTGCTTGGATGAGACAGAAGTGCATTTTGGCAGCAGCGGCTGTGACTGAGCAGGCCTTTTCAGGATCCTCTCTGCTCACCCCAAATGGGGAGGGGGCTAGAAAAGGTGCCCCAAACATAGGCTGCCTCATATTCTTCCGACTGGATGGCTGCATCCAGTGGAATCACTCAACTCCGTGGCTGAAACAAGAGATACAAGACAATTTCGCCACCTGGAACGTCCACACCCTTATGGGCACTCAGCACAGTGAATGCCCAGAAAGAAGAACTAACATAATTGCCAGAGAACTGGCAAGACTCAACATTGACATTGCAGCCCTTAGTGAGATCCGTGGGCCGATGAGGGCCAATTAAAAGAGGATGGAGGTGGCTACACCTTCTTTTGGAAAGCAAAGCCACCTGAAGAGAGACGCATTCACAGGATTGACTTTGCCAGTCAGCTTTTGGAACTTCCCATGGGGATCAATGAGCATCTCTTTGGCTCAAGCTCAGCAACAACCAATATGCCACCGTCATCAGTGCATACACCTCAACATTCAGTGATGAGAAAGACAACAAGGAACAGTTTTATAGAGCTCTCGATGCAGTCCTCACAGCCACACCTAAGGCAGACAAACTCATCCTCCTGGAAGATTTCAATGCCAGAGTCAGACAGGACTCCCAACTCTGGAGTGGCACAATAGGTAAAGAAGGGGTGGGAAATGTAAACCCCAATGGTATTCTCCTCCTCAGAAAACACCTGCTCATCACAAATACCATCTTTAGGCAGAGTAACAAATATAAGACCACCTGGTAACATCCTCGGTCCAAACTCTGGCACCTCCTTTACTATGTTATAGTCAGAGCTCAAGATTACGCCCATGTCCGTATAACACGAGCCATATGACAGAGGTACAAATCATTGTTGGATAGACCATCGATTAGTAAGACCAGTCATGTACCTGCAGCTCACTCCACCACTCCGCAAACACCCAAAGACTAAGCAAAAACTGTACAACGTCAAAGCACTTCAGGACCAAGCCAACTGCAAGATGTTCCAGCAACACCTGTCTCTAACTTGCCTGATAACATCATTGACATTTAAGAGCAATGGGATCAACTTAAAAATACCATTCACAGTGCATGTGCTGAAACTATAGGATATTCCACTCATCGGCACCAAGACTGGCTTGACGAAAACAATGAGGAAATCCTAGCATTAATTCAACAGAAAAGAACTGCATTCTGTGACTGGCAAAATGATTCCTCTAACCAATGAAAACATGAGGTTTATCACCTGCTCAGAGCCAAAGTCCAAAGGGGGCTACAGTGACATCAGAAATATGTTGTGGCTAGAGAAGGCTTCTGAGATCCAGGATTTCATAGACCAGGATGACATAAGAAGCTTCTTTCGAACAACAAAAGCTATATATGGGCCAAGCTCCAAAGGCCCAACCCCCTTATGTTCCCAGGATGGCTCCACCCTCCTCTAGGACAATGCTATCATATCCCCACCCCTTCAAAGACCCCAGTCCTCATTCCCCTCCTGCTCCTATTGTACCTCACCCCCTCACAGACCCCAATCCTCATTCCCTACCTGCTCATTCCCTCAATCCTCATTCCCTATCGTATCCCCGCCCCATCACAGATGCCAATCCCCATCCCCTGCCCACTGTTATTGTATCCCTACCTCCTCTCAGATCCCAATCGCTCTCCCCCACCAGCTACTATCAAACCCCCTATCACATCCTCACCTCCCATCACAGACCCCAATCCCTCTCCTCTGCCCCCACCATGCCTGCTGCTATCCCATATCCCATGGCAACACACACAGGCTCTCACTACCAACCTCAGCCATTTGCTTGCCTTCCTCTCCAGGTTGCCTGTTTCTCATGGCTGCCATCCCTCCCTCGCACTCCCCACTCTTAGCCAGATTGTCTCCTCTCCTGACCTCCCCTACACCCACATGCTACCTTTCTTGGCACCATGTCCCAGACTTCAGAATTTCTTCCTTCAATTCTCATCATGGCTCACTCCTGTCTTCCCTCCAGGGCCGGCTCTAGGATTTTTGCCACCCTAAGCAAAAAAATTTTTGGCTGCCCCCGCTTTTTTTTCATGCCCCCTCCCCAGCCCCGGCTCTGCCCAATCTCCACGCCTTCCAACCCTTTCCCCAAATCACTGGCCCCGCCTCCTCCCCTGGGCGTGCCGCATTCTCCACCCCCATTGCTTCCTGCGGCTCTCCCCCCACAACCCCCTGCCCTCGCTCACCTCCGCTCCGCCTGCTCCCCTGAACACGCCGCCACTCCGCTTCTCCCCCTCCCTCTCAGGCGAGGGAGAGGCAGTGCGTTCAGGGGAGCAGGCAGAGCAGGGGGGAGTGAGGGTGGGGAGGGGGGAGCGCAGGAAGTAACGCGGTGGGGTAGAGGAACCGCTCCCTGCCCCAGCTCACCTCCGCTCCACCACTGCCGCCTCCCCTGAGCGCACCGCCACTCGGCTTCTCCTCCCTCTCTCCCAGGCTTGCCGTGTGAAACAGCTGTTTGGTGCGCGGCAAGCCTGGGAGGGAGGGAGGGGGGAGAAGCGGAGCGGTGGCGTGCTCAGGGGAGCAGGCGGAGGTGGAGTGGAATCAAGCTGGGGCAGCGGGGGCACATTTCTAGCTAGGGGTGGCATGGCCGGCACTGGAATGCTGCCCCTAGAATTGTGCCGCCCCAAGCACCTGCTTGTTTTGCTGCTGCCTGGAGCCGGCTCTGCTTCCCTCTCCCTGTTGTTATTGGCTAGGCTGACAGCACTGCTTATTATTAAGGTTGTCTGACACTTCCCATTATAAGACCCTGTTTTCAGGGAAGATCCTGTCTGCACTGAGCATGCTTCAGCCCAGGGCAAAGCAGGACTTTCCCTGCAATTGGAGCTCTGGGCCAGGCTGGGAGTAGAACTAAGAGTAAATTGTCTCTTTCTCCTGTGCTCTCAGAGCCCCCATCGCTGGGAGGAGGAAGCTGACTCACTTTTATACACAGGGGAGAAGAACCAGGTGTAAGGGGAAGCAGGAGAAGGAGGTTGAGACAAAGACCTGGGGAGTAGAATAGGACTGAAGGCGGGAGAGAGGGAAACAGACTGAGAGGTGGAGGTGGAGGGGAGACAGCCCATCTGGGCAAGGAAACTGGGACTGTGAACCAGTAGGGTGGGGTGGGGAAGGCTGTGAGAGGAGAGTGGAGACAGATTGACAAGGAACCAATGTGTTGGGGAAGAACTGGGACTGGGATTGGGATTGGCTGGGCAAATTGCTGGGGGTGGGTGATAGTGGATGAGATTCCAGGGAAGGAGATTGGGGCTGGGAGCCAGTGGGGACATGGAACATGGAGGCCAGGGAGGGAGAGTACAGACAGAGCAGATGAAGAGCAGGGAGGGTGGGGGGAACTGAGACTGGTTGGTCAAAGAGACTGGGACTGGGATTATAAATTTGAAGATTGGAGACTGGGACTGGCTAGGTGAGGAGAATGGGGCTGGGCCAAGGAGCCAGGAGTGGCACAGGGACAGGTTGGAGGAGATGGAGTAGAAGGTGTCAAGCTTGGGGGAAAACAGGGAGCAGAGTCTGAGCACTCTCTCCTTCAGAGCCCAGAATGGAACCCATGATTCCCGTGGCTCATCATTCCTCTGCTGTCAGCAGCTACCTGTGAAACCCACTGGAGGAGTGTCCCATTCGCCTCTAGTGCTGGACCACAGAGAAGATGACCACCTACTACTGCTGTCACTTACTCCAGTCACATGGCAGAGGCCTGTGCTTTGGAGCTAAAGGTTCCAACCCTGCTGTTGAGCCATGTGGGTGTCAGTATGATGCCACATGATGGAATTTCTGTTTTTTTCAGTTTGTTTATTTTAAACCTAGGAAATTATACACAAAAACTACATTAAAATAACATGATTAAGGTTCCAAAGTGAAGCACTCAAAAGCTAGGAAATGCCAGAATTAAGGTTGCCTGTGCAATCTTAATTCAGCCCCCTTGTGTTTATGCATTATGATTAGGCTTGGGAGGATTAGATTTTTATCGGTCAGTATCAATAAATGTTGATTTCATAGTGCACACATAAGCCAGTGAAAGAATATTTCCCCAATAATAAAAAATTACAGTGGCAACGTAAGAAAAATGGTGCTTGAAAACTTTTTGGAGTATGATTTAAAGCTATTTACTTTGTATATTTTGACATATGATATTGACAGTTTGTGATTTTTAAGGGTTATAAAACTTTAACTCTTTGCAGCTCATCATCTATTGTCATAAGTTATTGTCTGACCCCTCTCAGTTTCCCACAACTTTGAAAACTGAAATCAACACAAATTGAAAACAAATGTTAAAAAATAATACAACAAAATAAAAATTGACTTCTGCTGAGAGTAATTAGGATTCAGTCTTTATCTACATGATGACATGACAATTTTAAAATGAGATCCCTGCCTCTTTCAGTGCGCAGAATGAATGGTGCTCAATTAATGAGTAGTGATTCCGTTATTCTGTTTTCTATTCATTGTTCAAGTTTGTGGCCCCAGGCCTTACTTACTGCACCCTCAGGCCTTACTTACTGCACCCTCTTTAAACCCTACTATGAAAACAGAATTATTGATTTCCTGATGGGCTTTCCTATGCCACACATCACTATAGTATCTGAGTGCTTTACAAACATAACTTATCTCCCTGTGAGGCATGGGGGTGGGATTTGCCCCATTTTACACATGAGATGCAGAGGCAGAGAGAAATTAGGGTCAAAAGTATTCAGTCACTTTGGGTACACAATTTGAGATGCCAAGAACCCAAATTTCAGAGTACTTAGCTGTATATAGTCCTTTCCATACTCAAAGCAAAGCTCCTGTTGCCTGTGAGTGCTCAGCACTTCTGGAAATCAGACCACAAGGCTTCAGGTTGTGCACCCAGAAAATGAGAAACACACAATTAGTGACTGTCTGTGAAAAGTTTGGTTTAAGTGACTTGCCCAGTGTCACACAGGAACTCTTTGTCAGAAACAAGGTTAGGAACCAATTCTCCATGAGACCGTCCTTTCTCTTCCTGCAGTCCCCTGCCTCATTCGCTGCACAGCTTCCAGCTTCTGCAACAAATGAAGCAAGGCTCCTACCGGCAGCAGTCTCCTTTATCACACAACTCTGATTCATCTCCAGAGCGGGTCTAGCCCATGCACTGAATGAGGGGCTAGTCTATGATCATGTAATTAAAGACAGTGTCATAATGCATGTGCTCAAGGGGGCCCAACTAAAATTAGGCAAGAAACCTTAATTCAGGCATTTCTGAACCTTGCAGTGCTTAATTTTGCAACCTTAATAATGTAGCTTTTTGTAATTACTGATATTACAAGCCCCAACCAAGACTGTGCTCAGCACTGTACATACACATAGTGAGAGTTTACAATGGAAACAGAGAAGAGTCAGGAGAAAGGAAAGGTTATTAGCCCCCCTTTACAGCTGGGGAACAGGGAGATTAGGCACATATATATTATACTTACAGGTTGTGATTATAGCTCACCTTTAATTGAGCTACCTTAGGTCCTGGAGCAGTGAAACCATGAAAGCACAGGCATCTGTGTGAGCTGTACAAGCCCATCTGGAACCCTGTGTAATTACTGGTAGGGCTAGTCTGTGCTGCTGCATCTTCACTGCTCTGGGACCCGAGCTAGCTAGATTAAAGCTAGCTCAGGGATTTCTACATGAGCTGAAATTGCACCTTGTGATTATAGTAGGCATATCTTCAGTGACTTGACCAATGTCCCACAGGGAGTCTGTGACAGAGACTGGAACTGATCTAAGCTCTTCCAAGTCCCAGTCCACCACCTTACTCACAAGACCATCCTTCCTCTCATGTTATCTTTCCCTTCCCATCTAACTCCTCGTCCTTACATTACTGCCTTCCCTTCCCATTCACAATGTATCCCATTCCTCTCTTTCTTCCCCAGTGCCCAGAACTTTGCCAATAGGGAGGTGGGGGTGGGAGGAAAGAGATTACAGTGTTAACTCAGCTTCACCAGCCAGGGGATGAATGTCCCTGCTGAGTGATTCTCACCCACTGCAGAAAATGTTAAATGTACTACGTATGTGCTGGTATTGTCGTTGTCTTTATTATAATGTCTGAATTATAGAAGGAATGCAAATGAATGTCCCTCACAGAAGTACAGCAGTGTTGTTATGACGGAATGTGATGTTTTGAAGGGGTAAATACCCATTTCCAGATCCTTTAAAATCCCAGGGTTTTAGAAGATAATAATTCAGCAATAAAACTTCACTTTAAGCTGAAACTGTGGCATAGAAAGTTCTTAGTCTAGGAACAAACATTCTGTCTTTAAAAGACAGGCAAAGCTATAGAGGCCAGTATTGATGTAATGAATATTGCAAGGCAAAACAAACAAACAAAAAGGGCTTTAAAAAGTGCTTCCAAATGTTTTCTTCTGAGCTGTAGCTAAAAAACTAGAGCTATATAAAAGTATAAAGAAAAGGAGTACTTGTGGCACCTTAGAGACTAACCAATTTATTTGAGCATAAGCTTTCGTGAGCTACAGATCACTTCATTGGATGCATACTGTGGAAAATACAGAAGATGTTTTTATACACACAGACCATGAAAAAATGGATGTTTATCACTACAAAAGGTTTTCTCTCCCCCCACCCCACTCTCCTGCTGGTAACAGCTTATTTAAAGTGATTACTCTCCTTACAATGTGTATGATAATCAAGGTGGGCCATTTGCAGCACAAATCCAGGTTTTCTCCCCCCCCTCCAAAACCCACTCTCCTGTTGGTAATAGCTTATCTAAAGTGATCACTCTCCTTACAATGTACATCAGCAGGAGAGTGGGGTAGGGAGAGAGAAAACCTTTTGTAGTGATAAACACCCATTTTTTCATCGTCTTTGTGTATAAAAACATCTTCCGTATTTTCCACTGAATGCATCTGATGAAATGAGCTGTAGCTCACGAAAGCTTATGCTCAAATAAATTGGTTAGTCTCTAAGGTGCCACAAGTACTCCTTTTCTTTTTGCGAATACAGACTAACACGGCTGTTACTCTGAAACATATAAAAGTATAACGCTTCAGTGTAGAAGATGAACAGGGATGAACCTCACCTAAGAATTATGTAGACCTGAGAACAGATAAGGAAGAATACAGTCACATGGCCAAGTATCAGCAGCTAAACTACATCAGGCTCACATCAGATAAAGGAGGTGGGTGACTAAATTGTGCTCAGAAATAACCAAGTGCCTCTACAGTTCAAATTCCTAAGAGCAAGCTCCAGTCTGCCTAGATCTTACTATCTACGGGAGTTACTCTGGCACTGCACTATATTTATTTAGACTATAACTGTAACTGTAATGCCCTTAGCATGTCCTGCCTCTCAAAGATTCTTCTTAATTACTTATGGAGCACATAAATCCACATTCACTTTACAAACTAAACCAAGACAGATTCCCTGCAATCTAGGACCCAGATCCTGCACTTGGGAGAGGAAAGAGGAAGAGAGAACCAGATTTGACAGATGCATGTGACATTGCTTAAATCGCTGCAAGGGGCTCAGGTAACACAGTGATGGGCACAGAACATAATGCAGGTGAGTACCTGTTCAGAGGTAGGAACACAAGAGTCCAGATGTGTGGGTGTGACTGCAGAATCGAGAAGCAAGAACAAAGGAGAGGAGACGAGAATGCATATCCTATTCCAACAAGGAGAACCCAATCATGTCAGATGCTGAATACTTCCTGACAAGTCCATAGCACGGCCCGCTCACACTGACTCCAAGGAGTACCCACAGAATCAGGCATGTATTGCACAGTCTCGCTGGGCCAGACAGTGCATTGTCATAGAGACTGTATCTGAAACAGCAACAATGCCAGTGGCAGCAAGTGCAGGGGAAAAATCAAACTGGACAGCAGTGATGCTGGCTATGTGTCACAGCCAGGAAGCTGTGCCTGTCAAATGCAGCTTTGTTTGTATGTGTAACACAAATCCCCAGACAACCAGCAAAGAATCTTACACAGGATAGCAGGATGCAAATTAATTTGCGTCACATGTCTTATGATTGGTTAGGTCATGGTCTGACATCACAGTCCACTCAGCGAAACACTGAGGTTCTCACAGCTCCCTGGAGGTGACGCTAAGGATTCAGAGCTCTGAGAAGTGGCTTAGAAGTCTGGAAGGTAGGAAAATACTAGCAAACTGGCAGGAATGCTTCTTATTTTGTTGGGGAGACAACTGAGTGGCATTCTACCCACTCCCTCCCATGGAAGCCCCCACCTGTGATCTCTGTGCATACAAGGAGCTGTGGCCAGGGAACAGCTGCTCTGCACAGAATCATTCCCTGGCAACGTTGGGGATCTCCAAAAATACAGACTTAACACTCTTTCAGGGTAGGGGTATGGCCCAGGTTTATGCAGGAAACCAAGTCATGGCTCCTGATGGAACTGTGTTACCAAAGGAAATGGAGGGGGTACAGGAAGCACCACTACAATACCAAGCCTCTGGACAAATGCCCTGACCCCTCTGCAACACACCTCCGCGGGGCCCACTGGATTAGCCCATTGATTATACGACTTCAATGGGTGGAGAAGGGCACACTCTCTGCCCTCTCTGAGGCAGGCAAACATCCCTCGTTCCCCTGATGGGATGATCTGTAGGAAACTCTGGGAGTCCCTTTGCCCTTCTATTGGGTTTTCCTGCAGGGCGGGGTTTGGAGGGGGGCCATGATTTGGCCCCTACATTTAAGAATAATCTCCACTGTTTGACTCCCACATTTCTGATAAGCAGTCTCACAAGAGCATGAAAAAGGCATGCTTTTCTTGTCTCAAAAATCATGCACTCCATGCAACATGCAATAGACAAACACTGGAGGATTGTTAATAAGGCTACAAATGTAATTCAAAGTCCTCAGCCACAGGTGCTTCACTTTCTTCACTACGTCTAGCATAGGGTCATAACTCTGTGATGGATCCTCAAAGCTTCCAGAAACCTGTGTGAGATTTCGGCACCTAAATAAGTGCTTTGATTTTCAAAAGGGCTGAGCACCAGCACCTCCACTGACTTTTAAAAATTGTGCCAGCATGTGCCTGTCCTGAAGCCAAAGAATTGAGAGCTCCTGTAATTTAGGTTTCTAAACATGGAATTAGGAGCCTAATGTTAGGCATTTCTTTTTGCAAATCTTGGCAATAGACAGATCAAGGGAACGTAGATGGATGGATGAATTGAAGAAATATACACACACACACATCATGAACTGCAAACAGGGTGAAGAAAAATCAATGCTTTTTAAAAAAAATTAAAAAATCAGATTTTTTTATTTAAATCGTTTTTTTTATTTAAATTGGATTTTTTTAATAAAATGCTTTTTGAGGGAAAAAACCGATCTACAGATAGTTTTAATTAAGATACATTATAGCTCAAAAATATCTCACCATGGAATAGGGATTATAAATTCTAATTCTATAGTATGAGACAAAATATCCATGTAATGTTTAAGAAAAGTTTTAAATGAGCTCCAGTTCATGGATTAGGCACCCAATCTTATGGGGTTCCAGGGGCTTCTGTATACATTATTTAGATTAATCTTTCTATCTACCCAATGGGACTCAGTGCTCAGTCTAGAAGATACCATCAGAGACAGGGCCAGCTCCAGGCACCAGCTTTTCAGCTTTTTTTGGCACTGAGAATGGGGCGGTGGCAATTTGGCGCCAGCTCCGCTGCTCTTCCGGGCGTGGCGGCAATTCGGCAGCGACTGCTTGGGGTGGCAAAATTGGTAGAGCCGCCCCTGATCAGAGATGCTTAGTTTTGCGGATCTCAAACTGTGGATTTGTGTCTCCACAGACAACATCCTTGTTAACAGCAAAAATGTTTTTAAATAAATAATATATAGAGATGAGAAATAACAGACCTCAACCCTATTGTGCCCCTGCAAATTTGTGTACACAGAGTCAATCCCTTACCTCTCTCTAAAAGTGCAAAGTTTCAAAAAGTTCAATGAATAGAAGATTGTTGGGGGCTGAACAGATCTGGACAAGGAGAAGAAGTCTGGAGATAAATGTGAGAAGGGAGGGACAGGCAGTGGAAACAAAAGTGAAACTGTTTGAGCATATTCCAGAAGTCTTGAGATCTTTCTGAGTGTAGCCTTCATTGATTTGAGATCTACCATACCATTCTCTCACTAGAAGGGAAAACCTATAATGGCAGCAGGCCGTAAAGGAGACCCAGTTTGGGAATATTTTAATGAAGTTCCTCTACCTGTGGGTAAGACAGGCATGTGTGCAAAATTCAAACAATGCAACAAAGAAATGCAAGGCCTGGCTGCCTGAAAGAAACAACATCATGAGAAGTGTTCCTTCTCAGGAGGAAGCTGCACTGAAGATGATGAAAGGAACATGTCTGAACATGCAGGATCTTCATGTAGGTAAACTTTTTTATTTCATACTTCTTTCTTAAGGACTGCCTGTCTTCCTTCTGGACTAGTCTTGAATTCTCATGTTTGAGCAAAAAATATAGTTGTTACTCTATGGTACTATCATTTCAGATGCAGTTGTGATAAAAAATAAATAGCTGAAATAGGCAGATCTTCCTTTTACAATTTCAGCTTTAAAGTAGATCTGAGTGTCAGTGAATGCAATGAGTAATACTAAATGAGCCGTATGGTAATAATAATTAAATAACTGCATTGACTTATTTTGTTTAGGAGAATCCATCCTCAACATACAGGATTCTGAAGACTATCCACCTTCAAGATCACCATCATTTTCTATAGTTTCAGAGTTATCTGCCAAGGATAGTGTTTCAGTCACATCATGTATGTCGCATAGCCACAGTATATCACCTGCAGCAAAAGAAAAAAAACAACTCCATCATCCAGAAACAACCATAGATAAGTTTGTGATAAGAACCAGCAGATTACAAAAAGAGGTAATTGATGAAAAAATTGCTCGGTTTGTTTATGCAACAAACTCTCCTTTCCGTATGATTGAGAACCCACACTTCATTAACATGGTTCAGTCTTTAAGACCAGGATACAGTCCACCCAACAGAGCAGATGTCACAGGCCAATTGCTGGATAAAGTGTATGAAAGAGAAATTGAGCAGTGCGCAAAAGGTCTAAAGGGTAAAATTGTTAACCTGAGTCTTGATGAGTGGAGAAATGTCCACAATGATCCTATTGTACATGCTTGTGTGACAGAAGAAGAAGGGAATGTCTTCCTTACAGAAACAATTGATACATCAGGAAATGCACACACAGCAGAATACTTACAAGACATAGCAGTAAAAGCTATAACAAACTGTGAAAAAAAATTCAAATGTCTAGTATGCAGTTTGGTCACAGACAATGCTGCAAATGTATCCAAGATGAGAACAAATTATTTAGAAGAGAGTGAAGAGAGTCCAAAGCTAATAACACACGGTTGCAGTCCTCATTTGATTCACGTCCTAGCCAAAGACTTCAGTGTTCCAGAAATAAAGGCTAACATTGTCGAAATGGCAAAATACTTCCGTAACAACCACTTTGCAGCAGCTGCTCTGAAAAAAGTGGGAGGAACCAAGCTAACTCTCCCACAGAACGTGCGATGGAACACAGTAGTGAACTGTTTTGAGCACTAGATCAAGAACTGGCCTAATCTGATGACAGTTTGTGAACAAAATCGTGAAAAAATAGATGGCACCATCACAGCCAAAGTTCTCAACATAGAATCATAGAATATCAGGGTTGGAAGGGACCCCAGAAGGTCATCTAGTCCAACCCCCTGCTCGAAGCAGGACCAATTCCCAGTTAAATCATCCCAGCCAGGGCTTTGTCAAGCCTGACCTTAAAAACCTCTAAGGAAGGAGATTCTACCACCTCCCTAGGTAACGCATTCCAGTGTTTCACCACCCTCTTAGTGAAAAAGTTTTTCCTAATATCCAATCTAAACCTCCCCCATTGCAACTTGAGACCATTACTCCTCATTCTGTCATCTGCTACCATTGAGAACAGTCTAGAGCCATCCTCTTTGGAACCCCCTTTCAGGCAGTTGAAAGCAGCTATCAAATCCCCCCTCATTCTTCTCTTCTGCAGACTAAACAATCCCAGCTCCCTCAGCCTCTCTTCATAAGTCATGTGCTCTAGACCCCTAATCATTTTTGTTGCCCTTCGCTGGACTCTCTCCAATTTATCCACATCCTTCTTGTAGTGTGGGGCCCAAAACTGGACACAGTACTCCAGATGAGGCCTCACTAGTGTCGAATAGAGGGGAACGATCACGTCCCTCGATCTGCTCGCTATGCCCCTACTTATACATCCCAAAATGCCATTGGCCTTCTTGGCAACAAGGGCACACTGTAGACTCATATCCAGCTTCTCGTCCACTGTCACCCCTAGGTCCTTTTCTGCAGAACTGCTGCCTAGCCATTCGGTCCCTAGTCTGTAGCGGTGCATTGGATTCTTCCATCCTAAGTGCAGGACCCTGCACTTATCCTTATTGAACCTCATCAGATTTCTTTTGGCCCAATCCTCCAATTTGTCTAGGTCCTTCTGTATCCTATCCCTCCCCTCCAGCGTATCTACCACTCCTCCCAGTTTAGTATCATCCGCAAATTTGCTGAGAGTGCAATCCACACCATCCTCCAGATCATTTATGAAGATATTGAACAAAACCGGCCCCAGGACCGACCCCTGGGGCACACCACTTGACACCGGCTGCCAACTAGACATGGAGCCATTGATCACTACCCGTTGAGCCCGACAATCTAGCCAGCTTTCTACCCACCTTATAGTGCATTCATCCAGCCCATACTTCCTTAACTTGCTGACAAGAATACTGTGGGAGACCGTGTCAAAAGCTTTGCTAAAGTCAAGAAACAATACATCCACTGCTTGGGGCTTAAGAGAAATGTTGAACACATGCTGAGTATCCTGAAGCCTGTTTCTGTAGCCTTGAACAAAATGCAGGGAAATAGCTGTTTTATTGCTGACGCTGTTGAAATTTGGAAGGAACTGAGTGAGATCTTCAAAAGAGAAATATACAATGACAGAGATAAATTACAAGCTTTAAAAAACTGAATGGGACAAGCAATAGCTCCAGCTCATTTTCTTGCACATAGTCTCAATATTCGGTACCAGGGTCAAACCTTAACTGCTGAAGAAGAGGAGTTGGCTATGACATGGACATCCAGCAATCATCCCTCCATAATGCCACCTATAATAAACTTCAGAGCTAAGGGTGAACCATTCAAGAAATATATGTTTGCTGATAATGTTTTAAAGAAAGTCACACCAGTGAGCTGGTGGAAGTCACTAAGGCACTTGGATTCAGAGACTCTTGAAGTGATAATCTCACTTTTAACAGCAGTAGCTTCTTCTGCTGGTGTAGAAAGAATATTTTCTTCCTTTGGACTAATTCATTCCAAACTGAGAAATCGTTTGGGACCTGAAAAAGCAGGAAAGCTTGTTTTTCTTTTCCAGATTACGAACAAACAGGAAAATGAAGGTGAAGACGACTGAGTTAGCTGCAGAAACCAATATTTTAAGCTTTTCATGTTGACCTGGCTGACACAGTCGATTTAATTTTTGTGGTTTTTAAAAAATATTTCATTTAACTATTTTAGTTAAAAACAATTTTAACAAAAACAAGCCTGATTTTAAAAAACTTGAATGTTTAACTACATTAAAAAATTTGTATGCTTGTTTTGTTAAAATATTATATGTTTGCTGTTGAAGAAAAAAATCCAGAATACATAACGTTGTTGTTTTAGTTAAATAAAACAATTTAAATGTCTGTCTGGTGATGTTCTCCTTCTAATACAGCATGGCATGAAAATCCTACAAATATTAATGATTAACCTGTTGAATTGGAGATAGTTCACCTCCCAATTACTTCATAAATATCTGCTTCAATTACCTTTGGTAAATTAAATAACGAAACAATCATTCATTTTCTGATATAGCTATAAAACTAATCTGAAAAGTTTTCAAAATAAATCACTTAAAAATGTATAGTGTGTACCTTCTAAAAATGAAACTTACATCTATCTCTGAGTTGTGAAGAATATATATTAAGGTTATAACAACCAACAAGAATGCCCTTTTATGGAGAAATCCATGATTAAATCGAGTCTTTCTGACTAGTGATTTAAATCATGATTTAAATCAATTTGATTTAAATCAAATACACTCTGATTGCAAACCATGCTTGCTGCTAGACACACCATGATGAAGTCTGAAATTCTACTAGTACTCCAAAGGCATCTATTCTGATGCTAAGAGTAATCAGACAAGGCAGTGACAGAGGCTGTTGTCTTGTGCTCACCACACATTTTGTACACAGTGCTGAAAAGGAGCCTGCTGGAGATGCTCTTTGGAAAGCGACCAGCAGAAATAAATAGCAGAACAACTCTATTTTTAAAGACATTTCTCCCCAGTCCCATCCCCTTGAAGGAGAAAATTCCAGTGCTGTTCCCAAAAGTTACAGCTCGCTTCCACAGCTTCCGTCACCAGAAATACCTCAACACTCTATTTTCGCAGATTGAAAAAGCTCAGAAGGTTATGAAAAAGGCCAAAGCAGTGATGACAACAGACTATGCACACACTAATAAATGCTCGACATCACAGTGCTGCAGGGCCACAGGAATGGCTCCGTTCCAGTCAGGACTGGATGCTGTAAGTACCTCTCCAGTTTTTAAGAGAAGTCACTCTTATCGAAAGATCACATTGGCAATGCTGCATTTCAAACAGGAAGCCTTCACATTCTGCAGCTCTATAGGTACCTTTCTCTACCGAAAGGCCTTGCATGTTTGGTGTAACTACCCAAATTCTGCAGAGATGAGGGCTTCGGTTGTACTTCAGTCAGGGGCCCAGAGTTTGAAAATGGTTTAAGGGCTTTATTCACTCTGTCTCGTAGGAACGGCCATACTGGATCAGAGCAACGGTCCATGTAGACAGGGAATGCGCTGTTCTGCCAACTGCCTTCCCTGTTGCTGGTCTGGTGGTATATTAGGAGAGCCTTCGTCTGTGACTACTGATACAGTGGCTCCAAAGAGCCCTCTTTCCCCGTTTTGCCCTCAGAGGTGATGGCTTGTATCAGATGGAATGAGAGGGAAGCATTTGTGTCAAAATACTGGCAGTGAAAAACTGGCTCCAAGACCAGCCAGTTACAACTTACAGCACCAGATTCTCCAGACCAACCACACAGTGTTCCATACAATTCCAGAGCAAGGAGTAGCAAAGGTGGGAAAGACCATCTTTGCAACCCCCTCCTCCCAAGGCTGCTGGACACCAGCCTGGTCCCTGATACCAGGCAGAGCAGCCTTGATTCTTCCTGACCCCATCTGGGGATTTGCATATGTCCTGAAGCAAAGCGACTGACAGCCCTTGCAGTGTCGTCCTAGCAAGGGTAATTGCAGAAGCTATTCTTATCCATTGACATGGCTAATCTTAGTGAGATACAGTGTTTCTCTCAATAATACATTGCAACTGTGAATTTCCATTCAGGTGCATGCACTCTCTCTCAAACACACAGGCCACTGGCACTTACTTCGGTTGGTAAAAGTCCTTCTTGTCCGCCGACCCAAGGCTCTGTAAGACAAAAACAGACATGTTTCTTTAAGCCCCTTTCATTCATCTGCCTGCCAGGAACACCTACCCCATGCGGAGAGAGCAACAGAAAGCATTCATGTGTGCATGTAGGAATGGGAATAGCACATGGATCCTTTCACCCCCAGAGGCTGGGTTCAAATCCAACTTCTGCCACGAGCCACTGAAAATCATGGATGCCTAATGGCTTTCTCAGTGGCCTGTGTGAAGTGAATAGGTGGCAGGAGTTGCCACCGGCAGCTGCATTCACTGCCTCCCCTGCAGGCAATCTCAGTGGAGACCAAGGACTGAACAGGTCATGCGGACACAACGATCCTCTCACTCCTAGATGCCAGGTTACAATCACGCTGGGGGGGACAGCTTGCACTGCCATTGCCTCAATAGTATCAGCCCTGGGGATGAACAGGAGGCTGTGATGCCCCTGGCTGGAGTGGCAACATTTCTCAGGACACTCAACAAGCATGTTGTGCAGAAGGGCGGGAGGGGTTCACAAGCTCTGTATTCAGATAAGCAGAAATGCCACCAGGCCCACGGTTCGCAGATACAGTTTGACTCACTATGCATCCTAATCTCTCTCAGCCCCTATCTGGCCACCTCACCCTGCAGGTGAGCACATCGTGAACTGGTTACTGGATTTTACCCTGTGAGGCAGAGAAGTGCTATTGTCCCCGGGCTACAAAAGGGGAAGTATGGCACAGATTAACTGATCGACTTGCTCAAGGATACACAGCATGTCTGAGCTGAACTCAGGTCTCCCAAGTCCCAGTCTCAACCACTCAGTACATCACACTAGATGAACTGTGTCAAACTCCAAGCATGCATCCACAAATGCCAGTAGAAGAGGTGATCTGACATACAGAGAGATTCCCATGTGCTATTGTTTTCCAAGTGTAGATGGTTTAATGTGGTGTCACCAACAACACCATTATTAAAAGTTTGACAAAATCTCAAACCACCTGCTCTAAGACAGTCTAAGAACTTTGTATTTTCCAAAGCATGTCCCACCCTGTCTCAGTCTTTCAGAAGGAAAATACCACAGGATGGATTTCCAAAGGGGCTTGGATTTTCACACATGCAAAACCTGCTCTGGCAAAGGTAGTGTGTTTTGGCATGCATTCAGCAAGCTTCTGTGAATTCCTGTTTGCATGTGGGAGAGAGCATACGAGAGTGTGTGGGAGAGAGGGTGTGCCAGGGGCACGCAGGTGTGTAAGAGGGGTGGACAAGAGGGTGTGTGTGACAGGTGTGGAAGTGTGTGAGAGAAAATGCACATGTGGATGTGTGCATGAGAAGAGGTATGGTTATGTGTATGGTGACTCTGTACACAATGTACATGTCCGTATATCAGCTGACCTTTCCTGGCTACCCCAGCAGCTGATTCTGGGGGGAAATACGTTCAGACAAATCACTCTCGGCCCCTAGAGAAAGGAAACAGAGAGATGTCACCCAAGTCCTAGGCAGGTGAGGAGAGCCCCACACCCTCAGCTCTCCTCTACTCTGGGACCCATTCCTGACAGACAAGACCTCAGGGCTGCAAACTAACTGGGGGTAAGTGATTGCCCCATGTGAGATATAAAGAGAGAGGGGCACACTGAGCAAAAGCCAGACCTCTTGCACTTCTGGGGAGTGGCTGGGGCCAGGCAAGGTGCTGCCAGCAGCACTTCCACCAGCAAATGGACATGGAAGGGAGGGAGAGAGGGGAACCAGCAGAGCCATACCTGGTAAGCAGACTTTCAGCAGCTGCAGTTATTGCCTTCAGGCTGCGCTGGGGCAAGGGAGAGACAGCAAGACAGACAGACAGACCAAACCTTAGCTTCAGCAAGCCCCGCCCATCGTCCCAGTGCTAAGAACCCTCTTTTCCTCTTTGTACTGCCTGGTCTTTGCTCTCGCTGCTTGTTTTCTTATTGTCCAACCTTCCCTCCTCTCCCCTTTCAATCTTCCTCCTCGCAGAGTTGAAGATGAGGATGGTTTAGCAGGGAGGATACAGCCCCCAGCTCCGGACCGGCAGTGGAGTAGGAGAGGATGTGTGTGCATGCGAGGAGCAGGCTTGAACTCTGGAGCTGGTGTTGTACTTTTACACTACGGTTGCCAGGCAATAGCTAAGGCTAACTTCAAAACAGTGAGAAGCAACCAGGCAGAATACTAATCAATGGAGCAGTAATCACCGCCCCCACTGAATTCACAACACCAGCCTCCTCGCCTCAAGGGACCCACTGGTTGTTTGCACTATTTAATTGAAAAGCAAGTGGCTACACTGCCTCTTCATTGAGAATTTCTAAGCCTTTCAGTGCCTGTCCAAGCACACTGGGTAGGAAGCAATATGCACCCAGCCCCTTATAGGTGGGATGTACTACGGCCCTATTTCCAGAAGGCTTTCACTCAAAACTAATAGAATCATAGAATCATAAAAGATTAGGATTGAAAGAGACCTCAGGAGGTCATCTAGTCCAACCCCCTGCTCAAAGCAGGACCAACCCTAACGAAATCATCCCAGCCAGGGTTTTGTCAAGCCGTGCCTTAAAAAGCTCTAAGGATGGAGATTCCACCATCTCCCTAGGTAACCCATTCCAGTGCTTCACCAGCTCCCTAGTGAAATAGTGTTTCCTAATATCCAACCTAAACCTCCCACACTGCAACTTGAGACCATTGCTCCTTGTTCTGTCATCTCCCAACACTGAGAACAGCCGAGCTTCATCCTCTTTGGAACCCCCCCCCCCCACTTCAGGTAATTGAAGGCTCATTCTTCTCTTCTGCAGACTAAACAAGCCCAGTTCCCTCAGCTCTCCTCGTAAGTCATGTGCCCCAGCCCCCTAATAATTTTCATTGCACTCTGCTGGACTCTCTCCAAGTTGTCCACATCCCTTCTATAGTGGAGGGACCAACACTGGACACAATACTCCAGGTGTGGCCTCACCAGTGCTGAATAGAGGGGAATAATCACTTCCCTCAATCTGCAGGCAATGCTCCTACTAATACAGCCCAATGTGCCGTTGGCCTTCTTGGCAACAAGGGCACACTGCTGACTCATATCCAGCTTCTTGTCCACTGTAATCCCCAGGTCCTTTTCTGCAGAACTGCCGCTTAGCCAGTCGGTCCCCAGCCAGTAGCGGTGCATGGGATTCTTCCTTCTTAAATGCAGGACTCTGCACTTGTCCTTGTTGAACCTCATCAGATTTCTTTTGGCCCAATCCTCCAATTTGTCTAGGTCACTCTGGACCCTATCCCTACCCTCCAGCATATCTACCTCTCTCCCCAGCTTAGTGTCATCTGCAAACTTGCTGAGGATGCAATCATCCCATCATCCAGATCATTAATAAAGATGTTGAACAAAACCAGCCCCAGGACCAACCCCTGGGGCACTCTGCTTGATAGCAGCTAACAACTAGACATCAAGCCATTAATCACTACCCGTTGAGCCCGACAATCTATCCAGTTTTCTATCCACCTTATATTCCATTCATCCAATCCATACTTTTTTAAGTTGCTGGCAAGAATATTGTAGAAGACCGTATCAGAAGCTTTGCTAAAGTTCAGATATCTCACGTCCACCACTTTCCCCATATCCACAGAGCCAGTTATCTCATCACAGAAGGCAATCAAGTTGGTCAGGTATGACTTGCCCTTGGTGAAACCATGTTGACTGTTCCTGATCACCTTCCTCTCCTCCAAGTGCTTCAAAATGGTTTCCTTGAGGACCTGCTCCATGATTTTTCCAGGGACTGAGGTCAGGCTGAACTGTCTGTAGTACCCCAAGTTCTCCTTTTTCCCTTTTTTAAAGACGGACACTATATTGGCCTTTTTCCAATTGTCCGGAACCTCCCCCAATCGCCATGAGTTTTCAAGATAATGGCCAATGGCTCTGCAATCACATCAGCCAATTCTCTCAGCACCCTTGGATGCATTAGATCTGGACCCATGGACTTGTGTATGTCTAGCTTTTCTAAATAGCCCTTAACCTGTTCTTTCACCACTGAGGGCTGCTCACCTCCTCCCCATACTGTGTTGCCCAGGACAGCAGTGTGGGAGCTGACCTTCTCTGTGAGGACCGAGGCAAAAAAAGAATTGAGTACTTCAGCTTTTTCCACATCATCTGTCACTAGGTTGCCTCTCCCATTCATTAAGGGTCCCACACTTTCCCTGACCTTTTTCTTGTTGCTAACATACCTGTAGAAACCCTTCTTGTTACCCTTCACATTCCTTGCTAGCTGCAACTCCAGTTGTGTTTTGGCCTTCCTGATTACACGCCTGCATGCTCGAGCAATACTTTTATACTCCTCCCTAGTCATCTGTCCAAGTTTCCACTTCTTGTAAGCTTCCTTTTTGTGTTTAAGCTCACCGAAGATTTTTATGTTAAGCCAAACTGGTTGCCTGTCATATTTGCTATTCTTTCTACACATTGGAATGGTTTGTTCCTGCGCCCTCAATAAGGCTTTTTTCAAATACAGCCCGCTCTCCTGGACTCCTTTCCCCCTCATATTAGCCACCCAGAGGATCCTGCCCATCAGATCCCTAACAGAGTCAAAGTCTACTTTTCTGAAGTCTAGGGTCCGTATTTTGCTACTCTCCTTTCTTCCTTTTGTGACAATCCTAAACTCAACCACCTCATGGTCACTGCTGCCCAGGTTGCCACCCACTTCTACTTCCCCTACCAATTGTTCCCTGTTTGTAAGCAGCAGGTCAAGAGGGAAAACGGCCCCTGGTTAGTTCCTCCACTAGTTGCACCAGGAAATTGTCCCCAACACTCTCCAAAAACTTCCTGGATTGTCTGTGCACTGCTGCATTGCTCTCCCAGCAGATGTCAGGGTGATTGAAGTCCCCCATTAGAACCAGGGTCTGTGTTCTGGAAACTACATTTAATTGTCAGAAGAAAGCCTCATCTACCTCATCCTCCTAGTCTAGTGGACTATAGCACACGCCCACCACAACATCACCCTTGTTGCTCTCAGTTGACTCTCAACAGGCTTTTCTCCAGTTTCATATTGGAACTCTGAGCAATCATACCGCTCTCTTACATACAATGCAACTCCCCCAGCTTTCCTCCCCTGCCTGTCCTTCCTGAACAATTTATAGCCAAACATGACAGTGTTGCAGTCATGTGAGCTACCCCACCAACTCTCTGTTATTCCAATCACATCATAGTTCTTTGACTGTGCCAGGACTTCCAATTCTTCCTGCTTGTTTCACAGGCTTCTTGCGTACGTGTACAGGCACCTAAGATAACTAGCTGATTACCCTTCTTTCTCAGTATGAATCAGGAGGCCCCCCGTTGCACCCTCCTCCTTGTGTTTCCCCCTGGTATCCCACTTCCCCACTTACCTCAGGGCTTAAGTCACCATCCCCCGGAGAACCTAGGTTAAAGCCCTTCTCACAAGGTTAGCAAGCCTGCCTGTGAAGATAGTCTTCCCTCTCTTCATTAGGTGGATCCGATTTCTTCCTAGCAATCCTTCTTCCTGGAACAACATCCTAAGAATTCAAAGCCCTCTCTCCAACACCACCTGTGTAACCACGCATTTACCTCCACAGTTCGACGGTCCTTACCTGGGCCTTTTCCTTCAACAGGGAGGATGGACAAGAACATGACTTGCACCTCAAACTCCCTTATCCTTCTTCCCAGAGCCACGTGGTCTGCAGTGACCTGCTCAAGGTCATTCTTGGCAGTATCATTGGTACCCACGTGGAGAAGTAAGAAGGGAAGCGATCCGAGGGCTTGACCAGTCTCGGCAGACACTCTGTCACATCCTAAATTCTAGCTCACACTTCTCGAGTCTCTCACTCTGGTCGGCAGATGGATGACTCTGTCCCCCTTAGGAGGGAGTCCCCAAGCACCACCACCTGTCTCCTCCTCTTGGGAGTGGAGGTCGTGGAACCCCCATCCCTAGGACAATGCATCCTATGCCTTCCAGTCGATGGGCTCTGATCCCTTCCCTCAGGTGGCTCTTCCAAATCATTCTCTGCAATAGTACCTGTGCAGAGAGCCTGAAAATGGTTTCTTACCTCTATCTGCATAGGGGGTACCTGGGTTCTCCGCATTCTTGTCTGGACATGGAGCTGCACAATGTTCATCTGCAATCAGTTTGAAATCCCCTCTCGGAGATGTGCACTTTACCGCTCTGCTCTCAGGGAGGCCTCTCCCCACTTTGCATATGTTTGGAAAGCACCTGCTTCTAAACCCATTGCTACGGCGATGAACACCCTAGAAATACCTAGCAATAAATCATTCTTCTGGAGCAGCGACCTCAGACAGAAAGTCTGAACCAGTCACATGAGGCAGCTCCCAGGAATTGCTCTGGAACCACATGTGGAAAGACAAACAATGTATAACTACCTGGTCACCCATTCTGGGGCAGTGTGGGAGGTGGGGTTGCTCTGCAGTGCCCCTTCAGGGCCACGCCTGGTACTTCAGGTGCTCCCTGCCTGAGTCTGCAACCTCTGGATGCCAGCTTGGGGCAAGGTAGCCTGTGCCGTAAGCTTGGTGTCAGCCTCTGAACAATCAAGTAACTAAACAGCAACTCCTGGTTCCACTGTCTGCACCTTGAAACAAAGAGGAAATAAAACAACCTTCAAATGCAACAGCTTAGCTGCAGCTCGTAGGACCAGGCCCTGGCTTCTGGGTTAGCCCTGAGGCACTCCTCCTCTGTCCCAGTGTCACCCAGCTCTGCCCCTAAGCAAACACAGGCAAGCCTCTGTAACTGGCCTACTGGTTCTTGATTGATCAGTATGTCCTCCTGGCCCTGTGGGGGGATCATCTCGCCCAGCTGAGAGGATTTTCCTTGGATGGGGAATGTCAGGGCACTGATGCCTCCCGTGGAGACAGAGAAGGCCTGACTGACCCCCTCAGAGGTTATTAGTTACCTATTGGTAGAGAAGTAGTCACATATAGGCAAATAGCCCATTTAACCAATACTTGAAGAATATACAGTATGTGACAGAGGTTAGTCACACTGCTTAGTGCACAGCTGGAAGGTGCTCAGCGCCTACAGTGACAAGAGTGCCTACACTGAACATTACACAGTACAATACCGCTGTGACCTGGGCAGTCAAAGCAGCAGCAGTCCAAAGCCCAAGAAGTCCGTGCACTGTATTTCCTGAAATCAGCCTTCGGGGTGCTGGAAGCATATCTTACGCCTTCTAATGGAGAACCTGGTTTTCACCAGTCTTCATTCGTAACCTTGTTTTACTAATCAGCACCCTGAAGAACTCATTCTCCTTCTCAACAGCCTTCCCTACCAGCTTTTACTTGCAAATCCTGTTCTTCACTCAAAAAGGCCTTCTCCTAGCAAGCCCACTTCACCTTCCCAATGGTTATCACTGGGAGACGGCCTCTTCCAAAAGCACTCCTACCTTACCCAACATCAGCCACAGTCATATCCCACTTCAATGGCTACATGGTCTTCTGCCATGGATCGCACCCCTTGCAGTAAGAGAAAGACATTCAGAGTGAGCACCAAGTTTTCACTTGTCCCCATGAAAGACTCCCATTACTTCTTCAAATGACCGCATCATAGGGACCTCACAATGCCTCTAGAAGGCACTTTTGGAAATGCTTAATCCACGATAAGGGGTTCACTCCAATTCCCTGCGAAGTCAATGGAAAGACTCTTATTGACTTTACTGGGAATAGGTCTGGGCCTTACCAGTCCAGCTGTCGTTTAGGTAACAGAGACTCACCAACAGTTCTTTGGAATAGCAGTTCTTCCTAGTACATTAATAAATAGCAACAACAACAGTAATAGTACTATCACCTACACAGCACTTTCACTTTTTTCAAAATGCTGCACACATGCTTGCTCAACACATTTCTTGTAGAAGACAGCTATATCCAAAAGAGCTACTTTGCCCAGTTATAGGAAACTGGGAATTTCTGAGGCATGATCCTGCTAATTATTATCCAGAAAATCTATCTACAATCCCTAGTGAAAGAATAACACAAATAATAAGAAAAAATTCTAGGAATGTGGTCCAGTGAATCGGACCTGGACAAGGAACCAGGATTCCCAGCTCTGCCATTGGCCTGCTGGGTAACCCTAAGGAAATAATTTCCCCTCTCCATGCCTCAGTTTCTCCATCTTTAAAATGGGGATAACACCACTAAGCTTCCTTTGTGAAGCTCTTAGAAATCTATAGATGAAAGTGCTTTATAGGAGTGAAGTAACACTATTGTTATTATTTACCTGCAAGACAATGGAACCAGGAGCAATAAAAAGTTGGGATGACAAAGAATAAATCTCGCCAGACAAACTTGATTTCATTTTTTCACAGAAAAACACTAATGGTTGAAGGGGGAACAGGAGATAGACTGGTCATATATTTGGATTGTAGGAAAGTTTTTAATATGATGCTCACGGAATGTTACCAGCACACTTAATTCAGATTGTCTTGAGTACAGATGCTGCCAAATGGGTGAAATTTGCCATAAGGACTATAATGGCCATGTACTCAGTCAGTGGAAGGTGGAATGAAGGAGGGAAAAAGAGGGAAAATTTAGTCAGGAAAAATGTCCTGATGCTGAGATTTATTAGCGTTTGGAAGAGTCTTCGGAGTGGAGGGGATTTTTTAAATCGCCCAGGATTTTTAAAAGCTGTCTAGATAAAGCACTAAGCAACATGCAGAAGGGACAATTCCTGCCCTCATAGGGAGATGGTCTAGTTCAGTGCTTCTCAAGCTATCTGATGTGGCGGACCGGCAACTTTTTTCCCCAATGTGCGCACAGACCGGCAGCCGATGGCTCGGTCCGCGGACCACCACTTTGAGAGGCACTGGTCTAGTTGATTCATGTCTAAATTCTGTGATACCCAACCTGTGCCTGATGACTGAAGCAGGCAAAGATGCTCCCTGGAATGAAACCTCTAAGGTTTGACACTTAACTCTCTGGTGATAGGAAAGGTTCCTACCCCTGAGGTGGGCATGAAATGATCTGAGATTTAGAGCCTACATATATATCTCTCATTATATTACTGGGCCGTCTGCTTTCTTGTTTCTATGAAGACTGGTGTAAAAGCACAGCAAGGTGCTACAGAGGGGTGATACTGGAGGAAGCACATTGTCTCTCCTAAAATATCTGCAGAAGCCACTGACGTTCTGGCTGACCTGTCGTTCCTGCAAAGCAAGCTGGAGCCCAGGAGAGAAGGAAACAAGGAATGGAGGGTGGTGACTGAGTTAAATCAACAGCGCCCTGATCCAAACCCCACCTCACGGTTCCTCACCACTCTGGATGAGTCACCTGGAGCACAGCCTTGCGCATTTCTCCTTGTCTGCTCATTTCATTGATGACTCAGGGTTTAGGAAGCACACTCCAAATCCCCTAATGAAATAATGGAGAGGAGTCAGTTTTATCGTGCTGGGTGTATTTTTAAACATACATTTTTACATGATGCTCAAGTCTGTCTCTAAAGCTCATCAGCCTCAAGAGATAGGGAAAAGAATTCCTCGCTATACAGAAACATTTCAGCATGATGGAAGGGGCCACTGGAGACAGAGGAACAGCAGCCCAGCCCATCTACCAATCCCCCCAGCATGGAACAGGGAGAGTGAATGTGATAGAGTCGGGGGTGGACGTGCTGCTGCCAGAGACATTGCACATGCTCCATCTCCTTGTACCCCAGCAGGACAATGCAGGTGGTGACGCAGTGCTGTTACAGGTGCTCTCCATAACCTGGCCACAATCCATCTCGCAGTTCTCCAATAAGGTGCTCGGAACACCGTGTTGTTGGAAGGCCCATCCTTCATAATGTAGATCTATTCTATCTTCCAACCCTAGACAGCTCTCTGCCTCCTCCTCAGCCTTACAGATCACCTTGGTGAACAGCTTACCTAAAATCAATGAAGCAGCAAAGGAGGAGACTAAGGCCTGGTCTACACACAGTTTTTGCACCAGTATAACTACGGTGTTAGGGGTGTAATTGTTTACCGATATAGTTATACTGGTATAACCCCAAGTGTGCCTGTAGTTATACTGCTATAAAGACCCCAGTTTCGCTTATTCTCCTTCCCATACAGGAATAGCTATATCGGCAAAAGCACCTTTATACCCCGTACAACTGCATCCTTATTAGGGGATTGTAGGGCTTTCAATATACAGTACCAACATAGTTAAAGAGATACAACTTTCTAGTGTAGGCAAGACATACAGTGACGGCAGGGGAAAGCTGGTTCCAAATGTGACCGACTGCAGCACAGACAGCTTTGGTGTTCCTATCCTGATGTGACTGTGGAAGGTAAAAGAGTTGATTTTTCTCCTGCCCCACAGCATCCATGATGTGTTGGATAAAGAACATCTCTGTTACACATTCAACGCCTGGTTCCACCCCTAAAGTTAAGGAGCAAGAGGTCACCCAAGAGATCTTCCAGAGAAACAAAAGAAAACTGGACTCACCATTCCTGATATTTCTAAGCTAAAACAACAAGAACTAAAAGATTCAGGCTTCTTTTTCTTCTCCATAAAAGAGCAATAGCAAGGGCACAAACTCAACTTTTCAAAATCCTTTTAATCCCACTGCAGCTTTGATGCCGTCCAGACCAGCTATGCAACACACAGTCACATTCAGAGCTGGCAAACTACCGAGCACCACCAACCCCCTTGACCAGTAAGATCATCAATAACAAAAGAACATATATAAATCTAAGTCAATGAAATTGTCTTTTTCTCATTTTCCTGAAGCCGTTTTGTGTGACTGGCACATAAGCTGCTGTTGCTAAACCCCGTCTCGCTGCATCCCACCCTGTTTTGAAGAGTACACGGTGTAGAGAGGACTATACCCCAAGTTTTAAGGCCGAGCTTTTAAAAAAATATCCCAGAAAGCCTTTGCCAGGATTGGTGCATCAATTAAAGGATGTGCTGGACCAATTCACCTCACTTGTACCTGATGAGAATCAGTGCAATGTGTTGCACAGATGAAAAAGCAAAATCTGTCAAAGATAGCTCTGAATTCCAAAATTAAGCACAGCTGGAAAGAAAATCTACAAGAGTTTCAAAACATATTGCATGTCCAGGGCCGAAGCAAAGGCTGGGCTGATTTTTATTTTGTTTTTTGAAGACCTGCTTCAAGGCAAACTTGAAAGATACCATAGACATCAAATTAATTGCGCTTTTCACTCAATTAAAGGTTACCATGTGCAGTCTCAGCTATCTACTTCTGGGCAGTGGCCTCAGTAGGAGAATAAACTATTAGTGAGCCTCAGGAAGTTTTGTACAATTTAGAAACTGCACCAAAATAATCCCTAAAAGACAAGCAGCTGCTGCAGGTGACAGTTTTCTAAGTCATTCCATTAAAAATTGGCCCAGTAACTCGTAGGGTAGTCACTGTTTGTGTAAACACAGAGGAAAGAGAAAGAAAGGGATGTTATTTTTCCAAGCTGCCAGAGGACCTCACAAGAGACTGTTTTGGGCCAATCTCAAAAAACAAAACAAAAAAACCCAACAACACTGAGTTATAAAACTGTCATCTACCCCTTGCCTCCTTGAGGGATTTCTCTCCCATCTAGAGCTGCCACCCATTCTCCTGTGGCTGCTTAGGACTCAACACTGAGAGCTTTATCCTAAGACATGCTGGACCCCTTTGACTGTCACTGACTTCAACAGCTGCAAAGGGTGCTCAGCCCACTGGAAGGATCAGATCCTAGGAACTGAGACATTTATGTCCTGTAAGCCCTTGGCATCTCCCCCATGAACACTGGCAGTCTGTATTTAAAGCATGCCCACTAGGCAGCTCAGTACACCTGCAATGCACTGCATCAGGAGTTGATGCCTGACTTTCCTAAGGGCAAACAAACCCCCATGCCTCAGGGTGCAAACTGATGGTTTGCAGGGCTTACAAAGGAATTTCCCCTCACTTGGCCCATTTCAGGCACAGCACTTGGAAGGTTTTTAGCCCTCCTCTGACCAGGGAGGGATGGATCCTTGAGCAACATGGACCCACACATTACACACACTTCTCTCACATGCTTAACCCTTTATGGGTCAGGCACAGCTCAGAGATTAAAGGACTGTAGCATTCCCACTATGCTCACACCTCACTTTACACACAGCCAAGCTTTGTTTCACTGGCTCTGCAGCTCCTAGTCCCAGCTAACTTCTTCTCCTCCCCATCCCAGCCACGCCTCCTCGCTACCCTCATTGGGAGAAGGGCTAGACAGCATGCTCCTGCACCACTGTATCTGGCTGGCTCCCTAAGGCCAGCTGCTAAATTAATGTGGCTCGCCTGCCATTGCTTGGGGTAACCCTGCATGTGGACATCCTCTCACTGTTGCTGTGCCTCTCTTGGGCCTTGTGGACCTAACAGTTAATAAGACCCTACCTCTGAAGCAAAAAGTATTGGCTGCTGTAGGAACTGGGAAACCAGGCTAGATGAGCCAGTAATCCCTTCCGATGAAGCAAATCTTCGACCAGCTCACACCCTGAGTGTTTACTGAAATCCCACTGCACCACCTTTGGGAGTCAGTTCTGTTCCTGGAAAGAATCTGTGATCTGTTCTGTGCCTTGCAGACTTCTATCTCCCAGGCTGTCCCTCATGGAACTGCAGGCCTTTGCTCAGGTGTCAGGAGAGCACTACATAAGTATGGCCAACATTTTCCAGCACAGGGGCCTAGAATAGGGCAGTTGAGGCCCAAAAGCAGAGGCTTGATTTTCAAAGGAGCCAAGTACTCGAGCTCCCACTGAGTTCAGAGGGGACTTGGGTGTGCTCAGCATTGTGTGTTACACTGAAGAAGCTCCTGTAGTTCCGGTGCCAGACATACACCCATGTGACTCCACTTGCTTTCTCCTTCAGTGAAAAGATCACGAGAGGCGATGGATGAGCCACCAGGCATATGGCACAGCCACACAACTATGCCAACGCTCTTAACATTTTCATTCTTCAATGCCTAGCTCATCCCAGCATGGCTCCGAGAGAGGATCTCACACTTGCCTGTGAATACTGACTGATGTTGCACGTGGGTGGGTGTGCATGTGTTAGTATTTCCCTGACTGGTCTCTGCCGCAAGATGAAATGTGTTTTGAAAATTGAAAAAAATCCCTTCATCCATTTCTGAATTTTGGGAGTCGTGGCAACAAAAATAACCAAAGTTTGTAACTTAGCCTGGAGATTGTGTTCAATAAGAATTAGGGCATTTGCTAGGCTTCCCATTATGGAAAAGTCCTATAAGAATGTAATAGAGAATTATATCCCTGCTGTAGAATCCTGTAGGTTGAGTCAAAGAATCAGTGGAACGAGCACCTCCCAATATAACAGTCTACAGGACTGAAGAGTAATTTCTATGGAATCCTGTTAGTTTCACCCCCATTCGGTTCTGTAGTACGTATCCAAAAAGGGTCAAAAAGAGTGGATTTTATTAATAAACCTGTGGACATCTACAAATTGTATAGTGAACAAAGCAGACTCCTCTATGTGGCTCCCCCTTAAAGACCTCAGCGCATGTATTCCATCATTTAAATAAACAAGTCTCTAATTTCATCTGGTTTGCAAAACCACCAAGACTCACCAACCATCAGAACGATGGACTGGGGCTCCCCAGTATACTGTACTGCCTGAGGGATGTGGCCAGTGGTGTCCAGATATACAGCCCACTCTGGCTTGGGACTGAAAGGGATGTAACTTTATCCTGGCAGGACATTCAAGCTATCCCCTTCTCAACCTTCCCAATGCCCCCCTCAGTTCCTTGCAGGTCACCCTACATGAAGGGACGAATTTACTAAAATCTAACCTGACCATCCTCTCCAAAATTCCCTTTATGGAACAATCCACATCTGAGAAGCAGAAGGAAAAGCTGTAGTAACATCCTGTGGGAATCAGGGAACATCAGATACATTTCAAACTTGCCCGAGAAGAAATCCAGCATTTTTTTCCTCCATCAAAACCAGAACCTGCCGTTAAAGCTATGCTCAGATGCCTTCCTGACCCCACCACCTCACTACAGGAGGAATGTACCACCAAAGCAAGTGGATACCCACACTTTGCTGGCTCAGGTTACCAATGGCTGAACGTTCCTACCGATCATTCATCCTCCCTCTTGGCCAGGACCACAAGCAATTTTAGAACTTGGACTCTCTCCGGGGGGTGAAGCTTGGAAGTGAATCTGCTGCCATGTGAAATGCCCTTCATCTTTTCCCATCTTCTTGACTACAGTTGTGAAGGTTGTGGGTTTGAGTCTCACCTGATCTCACACTGAAAGGTCATCCAGCTACAAAATGGGTATCTGATCCATCCAGTTAGGGCAGTCAGAAGTGATGTTGGCCTCACCACTCCCTTGTATAGTGGCGGCAATGAAACAGGTGCCTAACTGTGTCAGCCTGATGAGCTCAGGGGAAATTTTTTTTAAAAGGAAAAAACCACCTCTCTCTAGAAGCATTAGCCTGATTTGTACTGTTAGTCCTGAGAGAGAGTGCAAAACACTTTCATGCCACAGAAGTCCCTTTACAGTCATGTTTCATCAATGGTTCTCAATGCCCAGGGTGGTGGGTCTTCACCTGGTGGTTCCCCACTCCACCATTCTGCCTCTTTTTCATTCCTTCATTCCTTTCAACATCTTACAATCTTTCCATCTCTGATTCTTCCACCTGCTTAGTTTTCATTGACCTATGGTGACAGAAGTGCGTGGCATAGAGCCACCATGCTGCCAGTATGCCATCTAAGGCCAGTATGCCAGTATGCCTCAAAACCAGGGTATCTGTCCTCTTGTGTTCAGCTTCTTTGTGTACAGCTTGTCCAATTGGCTCTTATGGGACATCTGTATATTATTACTGGTTTATGAAAAATAAATAAATCTTTACTAAAAGAAAGGACTTACCTTTCTATGGACACTTTCCATGGGATTTGCATGGCGTACATATGCGGCTTGGGAACTATGCAGACTTTGGATAAGAACATAAGAATGCCCATACTGGGTCAGCCCAAAGGTCCATCCAGCCCAGTATCCTGTCTATCGACAGTGGCCAATGCCAGGTGCCCCAGAGGGAGTGAACTTAACAGGTAATGATCTAGTGATCTCTCTCCTGCCATCCATCTCCACCCTCTGACAAAACAGAGGCTGGGGACACCATTCCTTACCCATCCTGGCTAATAGCCGTTCATGGACTTAACCTCCATGAATTTATCCAGTTCTCTTTTAAACTCTGTTATAGTCCTAGCCTTCACAACCACCTCAGGCAAGGAGTTCCACAAGTTGACTGTGCGCTGTGTGAAGAAGAATTTTCTTTTATTTGTTTTAAACCTGCTACCCACTAATTTCATTTGATGGCCCCTAGTTCTTATATTATGAGAACAAGTAAATAACTTTTCCTTATTCACTTTCTCCACACCACTCAAGATTTTATATACCTCTATGATATCCCCCCTTAGTCTCCTCTTTTCCAAGCTGAAAAGTCCTAGCCTCTTTAATCTCTCCTCATATGGGACCCGTTCCAAACCCCGAATCATTTTAGTTGCCCTTTTCTGAACCTTTTCTAATGCCAGTATATCTTTTTTGAGATGAGGGCACCACTGCAGTATTCAAGATGTGGGCGTACCATGGATTTATATAAGGGCAATAAGATATTCTCCATCTTATTCTCTGTCCCTTTTTTAATGATTCCTAACATCCTATTTGCTTTTTTGACTGCCGCTTCACACTGTGTGGCTGTCTTCAGAGAACTATCCACGATGACTCCAAGATCTTTCTCCTGATGAGTTGTAGCTAAATTCGCCCCCCATCATATTGTATGTATAATTGGGGTTATTTTTTCCAATGTGCATTACTTTACATTTATCCACATTAAATTTCATTTGCCATTTTGTATCCCAATCACTTAGTTTTGTGAGATCTTTTTGAAGTTCTTCACAGTCTGCTTTGGTCTTAACTATCTTGAGCAGTTTAGTATCATCTGCAAACTTTGCCACCTCACTGTTTACCCCTTTCTCCAGATCATTTAAGAAGCTCTCTAGGTCAAGAAACTTGTAAACTCTGCTGGCAACCCCAGTGGAGCTTGTAAGCTCTATGGGCTCAATAGCATGCAGTTTGATTCTCATACACACACACCTTTTTCCCATTTCAAGTTGTCTTTTTTTTAATCTAGGAAATTAAATACATGAAATTATTAATGCAACATGAAGGTTGCACATTTGAAATATAATAAGCAAGGAAATGGTACTAATGAAGGTTCATCAGTAAAATTTACGAGAGTCGTCTTACACACATTCCATTTTCTCCATTAATCCTACAAACTACTAGAGTAAGTATACACACGTTGGGAAAGTTATGCATGTGCTTAGGTGTTTGCACAGTCAGGCTTATACGTATACTTTAATATCTTACTAGTTGTGTTATAAAATGTTAACCATAAAAGCATATGGGATGTGCAATATGGCTACGTTAGCATTGCTGTTGGAACCTGAAATTTTGTTTTCCTGACTTTCTGTGATTTCACCTGCGACACCTTAATGTTGCATTAACACACTGCTTGGCATTTCACACATACATTTTTTTATCTCTGCGCATATTGGCCCATACATGTTTATCTTGGTTCCAAGGTAAAGATACATATTTCATCACTGAAGAAAGGTGGCAGGGGAGGGGAGAAAAGAAAAGAATGGCAGAAAGAAGGCTTAGAGCAGTGCAGTCAGCTTTCAACTCCAAGGGCCTGTCATTAATTACACCCTGTCCTATGGTGTATACTTTAAACTCTGCATTACACAATCCCTGTCCCCTTGTTGTGTGTCATTCATTCTGACAACAAGTCTGCTCACCAACCTATCTAATTACAGTGCGGGGAGGAAAATTACTGGGATCCTTCCCTTCTGGATGCTCCTCTCAATCAGCTGCATGCTCCCGAGTGGCAGATGATCCAGTGCAGCAGCTCCAGCTCCCCATTTCTTGGGGAGCCATGGGGAGGAGGAGCTCCCTCTTCAGGGAGGTGGCAGGGAGTGTCAGGGAAGCAGGCCTCCATGAAGTTAATGCAGATCCAAAGGTCAGGCAATTTGAACCATCCTCCCAAGGTAGCAGATTTCCCCTCCATCCTTTGGCCTTAAACCTGCATGTGCAGCCTCGGGAGTGGACTAGCTTTGAGACCGACCTATTAAGGGACATTTGGAAGTAGCCTACCTGTGCACATTGAGGAGCATACACTGCCCTGGCTCAACAAACAGATCAAACCTATTTCCCCAAATCATGCTGACTTTCTGTATGATTTCATAGAATATCATAGAATATCAGCGTTGGAAGGGACCTCAGGAGGTCATCTAGTCCAACCCCCTGCTCAAAGCAGGACCAATCCCCAATTAAATCATCCCAGCCAGGGCTTTGTCAAGCCTGACCTTAAAAACTTCTAAGGAAGGAGATTCTACCACCTCCCTAGGATTTAGGCTCTTGTCCCTTCCCTGCTCTCTCTGCACATTCCCTACCTTCAGGGCACGTCACGCTCAGAAAAACCATAGCGGTAGACATCAGGTCAAAGGGTCTACTACACCAGTGAGTCTGTCTGGCCCAGCTTAGACTAAACAATAGCAGAGCCTATAATTACCACTGTCACATGGAGCCCCACATCCCCACCCCATGGCCAAATACTGGGTTGCGATTTGGTGCTAGTCAGCCACTCTGGGGGAATGTCTATTCTATTCTACATAAATCTTTATACCGCGCGCATCACTGTAGCACCTGAGCATCTCCAAGTAGCACGTTAAGCAACATGACTACACATCTGCCATGTGTCTGTTCTCTCATTGGGTGCAGTCATTATGCTATATAAATACACATGTATTATACACACAGAGAGAGACAAATCCATCACTATATGTTTATGTTAGAGAAGGCAGGTAAAAGAAAACGCCTCTTGCATTTGGAGCAGAAGGTGGTGAGGTTTGGTATGGTCCTTAGTTCCTGCCACAGTATGGGGCTGTCCTCTAAGAGCAGAGGCCAGACTACACCCATTCAAGACAGCTTCTCCACTGCCCCAGCTCTGCAATGGCAAATGCCAGGCCTAGTGCCACAGTGCGAGCCCCTTTTAAAATGGTAAAATTAGCAAAGGTAATACAAAGTCAATTCTCCAACTCATTCAGGAAAAGTGAGCATGCCTCTGTGTGTGTGTGTGTGTGTGTTGTGACAGGGCCAGGCCAGATAGCTACAGGAGAGTGATAGAAGGTAGATATATTAGCCCCAGATTAAGCAGGTCCCCTTTCCCTGAGTAAGATAATGGGCTGTTCCAGAACAATTAGGAAGTTGCTGGAACCAATTAAGGCAAGCTAATTAGGACACCTGGAGCCAATCAAGAAGCTACCAGAATCAATTAGGACAGGCAGGCTAATCAGGGCACCTGGTTTTAAAAAGGACCTCACTTCAGTTAGTGAGGCACGTGCGAGGAGCTGGGAACAAGAGGTGTGCAAGAAGCTGAGAGTGAGTAGGTGTACTGCTGGAGGACTGAGAAGTAGAAGCGTTATCAGACATCAGGAGGAATATCCTGCGGTGAAGATAAAGAAGGTGTTGGAAGGAGGCCATGAGGAAGTAGCCCAGGGAGTTGTAGCTGTCACACAGCTATTACAGGAGACACTTTCGACAACTGCAGTCCACAGGGCCCTGGGCTGGAACCCAGAGTACAGGGCGGGCCCGGGTTCCCCCCATCTCCCACAACTCCCTATTTGATATAAGAGGAGTTGATCTGGACTGTGGGTCCCTCCAGAGGAGAAGATCTCTGGCCTGTCCCCCGACCCATTAGGTGGGCCAGCAGAGACTGCGGTGATTGTTCTCCTCCCTTTCCCCATGCTGGCCAATGGTGAGGTTAGCTGAGTGAATGGCAGGTTTGTGCCACTAACAAAAGGAGACAAACTGAGGACTGCCATGAACCTCTGAGGTGAGCAAATCCGCCAGTAAGTGCAGAAGCCACCAAGGCAGAGGAGGAACTTTATCACAGTGTGTGTGTGTGCATGCACGCCCCCAACACCACCATAGGCGACAATCCTCAGAGAACACACACAAGTCTCCAAAGCTCACTCTGCTCTAGGAGATTAGAGCATGAGGTTCAACGTGTAGCATGATATATTTCTGGCCATGGCATTTCAGAGTTATCTGCAAAAGACTCTGTGCATAAGCTGTGGGCCAGGTCAACTAGTTTTCACTGCACTGGAGAAGAACGCATCCCCCTCTGTGATATAAAGGAGGCACAGTCATCATTCCCCAGTGCCTGACTGCTGTACATAGTGATTGGGGGAGTCAGAGACTTTGCCCCGGGGAGTTGGGCTCCCCCTCGGGATCAGTTTAGCCATCTGAGGTTGCGGAGTACAGCAGCACTGCAGAACTATTATAGGCAGGGTGCCAGTATTTGAATCACTGACCTTACTACTTCTGTAACACAAGAGTAAAGGACAGAGGATGTCAGATTCCTCTTTGAACAATGATCTGACCACACTGGTGAGTGGCTTGCCCACACATACTAATAGAGCTCTGGCTGTGGGCTCCAACATAATCTGACCTTCTTATGGCACCATGGCCTGAAATACCACAAGATGATCACTTCTCACATTATGGCCCTATAAGGGGCTCCCTGACGTTATACTAAAGTCTGTGTAAGATGTAAATACAAACAAACATCCCTCTTTGGAACCGAAAACTAGCCAGAAGACCACATGCATATCCCTCACAGTACGACACAGACTATTTTGATATGCTCTTCACGTAGTGAGATATTGCAGCAAGACGACCAAAGCTTATCTTCAAACGCAGTTAATTGAATTCTGTGCTTAAATCCTTAAAATAAAAGAATTTCTGCTAGATGGGCTCCTACAAGACAGCGCTTTAGAGAGTGTATTTGGAAATTCATGTCTTACCCCTGGCTTAAAGAACTGACTCAGAAAAGTGATAGTAAAAATGGGCCCCATAAATTCACTATTTTCCACATCTAATTTACTCTGTTAGTAACAAGGCAAGAGATGATGTTTCTGACTGCTTTCAGCTCAGCTTGGGATCAGAAAACTAATCTGTGTTCTTCCTGCCACTTTCAGCATGGCCAGTGATAAAGTTTATGTAATCACAATTTAACTGATCTGCCAAGGACGCATGAAACAAAAGAGAATCCAATTCATTCGTCAATCACTGCCTCAGCTTTGTAGTGGGCTAACAGGAGTAAGCACTTGTTTTGGTCAATAAAGTGAGCATGTGTGATGCTGACTCAGGGGCAGCAGAAACAGTGGGTAAGAAGGTGCTATTTATACAGTCACTTGATGGATTTTACTCACCTTTCAACAAAGAAACCTGCTCATGGCTTGCACCTTAACATTCCATTCTAAGCAGCGTTTTTCACATGCAGTCGCTTCGTAAAAATAGCTCTTTTAGGCCTCAAATTTCTCACGTTTAGTCTCATGCCAAAATTGAGTCTCTTTAAAACAGGGTCTGAAGTAAATCAGCCAAAGCATTTTGGAGTTATGGGGCTCTCAAAAATTAATATGTTGCAGACTTTTAGGAGTAGAATCTAACATATTTCATTCACTCAAAAAGCCACAAGCCTTTTATGAACTCCCAATGCACATATTATTTATTATAATTATTATTTACTTGTATTACTGTGGTGTCTACAAGTTCCTCCCTCCCCCTGGAGATCAGGGCCCCGTGGCAGGCGCTGTACATGAGAAATAGCACACAAACCAGTTCTAAAGAGAAAAAAATTGTCTAAAAATAAAAAAGGTATTAAAAGTGTCATTGCCAAGTGGTGGACGGTGATGCCTCAACAGCGGTAGCAACTGGGGAGTTCACCTTGTGTACATCAGTAAGTCTCTGGAGGAAAACTTGAAATTGCATCCATAGATATTTCCTCACTGCCTTCAAAGAGTTCACAGTAACAGGCTATTATCTGCTTAGTCACACATTTTTAACAAATATAAACAATTATTTAAATCTAACAAGAAAAGTCCCACAGCAAAAATGTTGTGAATGTATTGTTATGGGTGAGGTTTTAAATATGTAAAGTCAGAATTAAGTTTCTCATACTTTGCTAGAAGATTCCCTTGTAGCTATTCTGAAGCTTAAGGAATTCTGAATTATTCCAGACTCTGGAAGATTTAAATTTATAGGGAACTGAAAGGAGAGAAATCTTATTAAATATAAAGTACACTACACCTCCCCAGCGGGGTCTGAGCACCTCTCACAACATGGGATGGAGATGTGTCGATTGTGCCGAATGTGAAGTCACTGCTACTCTCCTCCCCTTCCAAGATTAGCAACACCAAAGATATTCCATTCTGTCATTCCAACCAATACCACTGCACACACTGATTTTAACTATTGCTAAATCATCAGGGACACCTGTCTGGATTGAAAGTAAACAGGACAAAATCATGCATTTAGTCACTGAACAAGAGAATGTCTTGCTATTATATGGGCTCCAACCACCATTAAATATTTAGGCATCAAACTGTACAAAGGAAGCACAAGACATACTAGAGAATAATTGGAGTACATTATAAAAAGTCTGGAGGGGAAAACAGATTTTTGGAACATGTTCTCAATTTCATTAATTGGGAGGACAGCCTTGAAAAAAATATTCCTCCCCAAATCATAATCCATTCTTCAGAGTGGATCATATGAAACGAGTTATACAAAAGAATAAATTGTATTTGGAATGGCAAGAACCCCAGAATAAAGCTAGAAACTCTGATGTTCCCATATAAAGATAGGAGACAGCTATCTGTTCCAAATTTTCAAGTTTTCTACTGCGCCAATACAAATTCACTACATACCAAAATGGCCATATAAAAAGGACTCCACCCATTAATCTTAGAACAAGCAATAATCCCCCAAACTATCAATTTAATGAGTGGGGACACAAAATGAGTCAAGAATGTACTTACAATACTAGTAACTCATTAACTACAGGGCAAAAAGCACTAGAGAGAATACAGCGGCATCTCATCCGATGAAGTGAGCTATTGCTCACGAAAGCTTACACTCAAATAAATTTGTTAGTCTCTAAGGTGCCACAAGTACTCCTTTTCTTTTTACTATCATGATAAAGATCAGATTTTAAAAGAAGATTTCCACACACACAACTACCTAGATTATGGAAATGGAAATAATTTTTTTTTAAAATATGTCCATCGTTATTTATACTGTTTATTTTTGCATTTCTCAGCTGGAAGGACGAAAAGAGCTTTCACTCCCTTTCATTTCTGTTTACAGTCATTTTTCTAGTCACTTTCACAGTCAGGTTCTCATGAACTAGCACAATATGGGGAAATTTAAATATTACTATTGATTAAATGTTGTGTATTCACAAAACCTGCGCAGAAGTTACATATTAGGCCAAATTTGATCTGAGTGCATATTTTGAATCCAGAAATGACCATACGGGATAACCCCGACCTCAGCAAGAAGTTTGTTGAGTGGGTGGTAGAAATAATGGAATAGCATATAGTGCATTTTCGTACAAAGTGTCAAACCTCCTGCATATACAGGCAGGTGATTCCCCTTTACTACAAATGAGGTAGGAGATGGATTATAGCCAGTTATACAGACCTCTGCAGATATGGCACATCAAAATAAATGGGATCCTATTAAACCATTTCTATTCCAATAATGACCCTTGTTGCTGCACATAAGGTAAGTGAAACTGGCCATCACAACTGTGGTGAGGAGCAGAGGACAGGACATATGGAGAAGGGGAAACACCCAATTGCTAGGTCTTATTGTGGCACTGCTTGCACAGGAGTGCCAGTTAACAAAGTGGTTCTGAAATTCTCTGATGAGCTGGTCTCTCAAACACACTGAATAATTAAAAATACAGATTCAGCGAGGATCTTCCAGCTATTCCCTCAGATTTAGAAATCATGGGCAAGTACAGCTGTATGGCATATTTACAGTGTCTGGTATGTTTCTGCTCCAACACCACTCTCACTCATGCAGCCTGTCTGTCTCTCAGTCAGTCACCTCTGTGCCTTCCTCCACATGGACCCATATGCATGGCGCGACCTCCCTGAGCTCATTTGCAAAGCCCCTACTGTGTCTGTGTTTAAGTCCCACTTCTGCCCTGTTGCCAGGTACATTGTATTATGTTGCCTGCAGAAAATCTTGTTGATTTATATAGAAAATCCTTTTTGTTGTTCTCCTTCTCTGTCCTTTGCCTGCCTGTTCATCCTTACCATGTGAGCTCCAAGGGGCAGACACTCTCCCTCCTTGTGTGCCTGGAAAGCACCTGGCACATTGTGGGCACTACTGAAAATAAACAACTTAGTTTGATGGATAGGATCTTCAACCAGTCAGCAAACAGAGCTGGAATACAGACCTGCTCAAACAATCAGAACTGATATGCAGGGTAAACTAGGTCAAGTGGCTAAAGGTCTCCATTCAAGCTAGACACTGACTAATCCACTATACATCTCTTTTAACATACCAGTTTTGTTACTCAAGTGACACTTAACTTTTCAAACCAGAAAAAGCCAAGATGTTATTCCAAGTGTAAAGCTACTGCTAGGTATATTTTTTTCACCCTTTGCTGTGAATGCCCAAGAGTTCATAATTTCAGGGAGGATGAGACTGAAATTCTTTCATGTAAAATGAAGGACAACAAATTCAACTTCTTGTGCTAGTCACAGCAATAGGCAGTTCATGTTTGTGCAGCATTTGGCAGCTCTGAAGTGCTACCTAAGCCCTACCGGTTGTTATTGCAACACATCAAGCTGTTGCGGCTGGCAAAAAGGATAGATGAGTTTGCATGAGGGGAGCTTCCACATTCCATATACTTCTGGATTAAAGGCAACATTTTCAAGTTCAACCAAAGAAAACTATATTGAAGAAAAGGATAAATATGGATGCATTTGTAAGGGTTTCTTTGAAGCTGACAAGTACTATGACCCTAATAAAGAAGGAATGCCAGGTTTTGACTGCCATGCACACTCCTATGAGGGATGGAAAACATAAGGCTCTCTGAAGTATTTACGCCTCACCCGGGTGGTATAGCCATACAGAGCTCCTGTGTGCCTGCTATGCCCTCAAGAAATGGTCTCCACAACAATGCCGTCAGGCTGAGACATGCCAGAGGCAGTATGGCTGACTCATAGGGTTCCAAAATCCTGAGTCAGGCCCCAGGAAATCATGAGACTGGCTTAAAAATCAAGATGGGATTTTATTAAAAATAATAAACTTGTGCATACTCTGTATTTGCCTTGTGGATTTTTTGTTTGTTTAAGCCTTTAGGGAGTCAAGTTTTCAAACTTTTCTCTGTAACCAGGAGGGCCAGACACTCATGTTTTTATTTTTAAGAAGCAAACAATCTCACATTATCACATGACTCCAGCAGCTAGGGCTTTAAGAAAAACATTAAATATCACAAGACATATAATACAGTTGCAAGAGTTGGCAAAACTGCTAAGGAGAGGCCATGGGAATCTAAGTTTCCTGAAAACCTGTGACCCCAGCACCACATGCAACTGGCACATGGGGCAGTGGCTGCTACTTCTGTCCATAAGTCTTGGTATGGGAAGGAGATTTCATCTGACTTAAAGCCAAATTACTCTTTTCTATTCAGGTTCATATGCTGTGCCTATTGCTGTGGTATCTGGCTCCATTCAAGCGGAATGGGTAGTATTCTGAGCGCTTTGACCTTGAAAATGCTATGATACAGAACTGACAAAGTTTAATTATTGCGCACAAATGAATTTAAACTCTTTGTCCCTACTTTTAGTTTAGCTTTAGTCAAGCTTTCTTATTAAAAAAATTCAAATTCATGAATTTATGTCATGATGTCAAAAGTATAAATATTCCAATAGATTACTGGATGACATTAATCGATAATAGCAAACCCTTACAGAGTGCTTTTCATCAGTAGATCTCAAAGCACTTTACAAAGAAGGTCAGTATCATCCACATTTTACAGATGGGGAAACTGAGGTACAGACTGGGAAGTGACTTGCCTAAGGTCAGCCAGCAGCAGAGATGGGACAAGAACATCCCACTCCAGCGCTCTATCCACCTTTTTATTCATCTTGCTTCATTTAACATACACCTACCTTTTCATGTAGGAGCAGAGAGCTGGATTTAGTTTATAAAGAACGCAAGCTGTAAAATCACTCTCAATGCTCACAGATTTTAGTTTCTCTAAAAAGAATCAGATGGACATCCTTTGTGAATCGTGTATTCAGGATTCTTTACACCCCCAAGAGATTGGTTGTGGCAAAGGAAAACAAGACCAATGCATGTGAGGACAAAAATCAATAGATAAATGTTTTTGTCAAATGAGTAGCTGTGACTGCCCTCTTCCACTGCATGCCACTGGAGACTTAACAAGAAGAAACAATGGGTGAAATCCAGACTCCACTGAAGTCAATCGCAACACTCCTATTGACATCAGGGGAGTCACGGTTTCACCCAAGGACCTCAGTTTATATTCACTATCTGCATGCAAGTGCAATAATAAAAAGACTCCTACGTCCATACAGCGCCTTGCTTGACAAGCGACACATACTGAAGCACTCTGCTGACCCACAGCGGCCGCTGGGCTGGAAGGTGGCACACACTGTACACGAACTCCATATGCATTCTGTGTTGCTTATGTTTTCAGGGCTCTGCAGAACTCCACCCCCAACCTCCACATCTTCCCTCCTCTCGCGCACACCATGTCCCCCACCCTGCACTCCCTTGACACTGCTCCCTTTGTCTCCTTCACCTGCTTCCAACTTCATCTCTGCCCATAGCTCCAAGCAGCCTCCGAACTAACGCTAGCTATGAAACAAACAGGAGCAATCATTTATTCTGTGGACATATTTTTTCCGGAGGAGTGGAGTATAGTTGCGTATATAAGACAAAGCCCCTAATATTGGGATGTCTGGTCACGCTAATGAGATCCTAAGTGCTGCGGAACCCATGTGCTGGCCCTCTGCACTGGGTGAATTTCAATTTTTAGTCATGGCCCACTTGTGTGTGTGGACATATAATGGCACAGAGACCTATGCGTAATAGCAGTTTATTTACCACACCACATCCCTATTACTGGAGGGCTGGTTTCTTTGTTGGCATAGAGGAATAGGATTTTAATGCTCTTTTAGGGTCTGATCCAAAGCCCATTGAAATCAATGGAAAGACTCCCATTGACTTTGGATGAGAGCCATAGTGCAGATAAAGAGGAAAGAAATAACTATTACTTTTGGAATAAAATGTCCAGCACCAGTGTTATGTCTAATGACAGAATCCGTGGGCAAGTTCAGATCATAGAGCAAGATGAGATGTCAGTGTTGGGAGAGGAGGGGGTTATCAGATGGAAATCACTCTCCACATTGTCTGCAGCATTCCACCTCCACAATTTTTCCAATGCTTATAACTGATCTAAACCAAATTTCTCTGAACTTGTCCCAACTGAGCTTATCCTCATTGAGGTCTGTGTCCAGAGGAAGCTAGACATTGTGAAAAGAAGCCATTTTTGCCTTATCTAAGGAATTTTTTTAAGCATCTGAAAAAATACAATCGTGACTATGTTAAAACAAAAGAAAACAAAAGGTATCTGGGGGAGTTGTAATGGTAGGTGGTGAGCATGCTCCTCTCTAGACCTGTTTGACAGGTGAAGACTGCTCTGTGACTGCAATCGTGAGCTGATGTGCATGAGGCATGGGTCCACGGTCGTGCCCACACCCTTTAGACACATGCCTTCTGGGGCTGGAGCACTGGCCAGCTTCCTTGCTTGGGCTCCAGGAGCACAGCCATCCAGATCATGCTGCTTCCTCTTTGGCTGCACTAAGCTGGGGGAGAGGCAACAGCCCCTCTTCCCCCTTCTAGTTAACTCACATAGGACAGCCACAATTTGGTCCTTAGCTGAGAGTAGCCTGTAAACAAGCTGACTTATGTGTATCTGCACTGCTGCGGCCTGATACCATGGGAACCAGGGCGCAGTATCCAGCCTGTCTGACTCATGAAAGACCTTTCCCACCCCAGCCTCTGCTTGAACCAAAACTGATCAGAAGACTTATAGAAAGCAATGAAAAGGCGGTGGGAGACACACCTAAACCCCTCCTGACAAGGGTGACAAGATTAAGGCAACTCCCCTAGCCTCATCTGCATCAAAGAGGGGACAGGGAGACATCTCCATTAGCATACAGAATGGAGAACAGAGATTCCAAGGCAAGAATCGCACTGAACTCTGGGACCTGAAAAGCAGGGAAGCACTGCACGATGGGGGATCTCTGCTCCAGATGTTAATGAGCCTATGCTCAGCAGTTATCAGACCAATTCTAGTAATGAATCCTTGATTGACATCCAAAATTCTGAAGCTGCCTAATTGCATTGTGAGCGCCCTCCCGGAATGATCAGCTCCCATGACTAGCCTGAACAAAACAACTTTGGTATTCTCCCTTGTTTGCACATCAACAAATCTAGTGTTCTCCCTTGAACCATTGTTGTTTCTCTACAAAAAACCCTACCTATGTTCAAGTAAGTGTTCTGATGCATGGATCCAAACTCTGCATCAGTTCCACTAGGATTACATCTTCTCCTGACTGATCGTGCTGGGGGCTCTGCCTGTCTCCAGCACTCAGGACTCTGAGCTACCACCATCACCTGGGAACCCCAACCAGTTCACGCTTCATGGAGTGGTGAGACCCCATTTCTCTCTCTTTCTCTCTGTTTTCTTTTCTACCTCAGGTTTTAACCCCGACTTGTTTGATCAGGTATAGTTTTCTATATATGACTTTTGTAATCTTTTATAATGTAACTGCTATGTTTGTTTAGGCTCTCCTATTATTCAATAAATAACTTTTAAGGTTAAGCTGGTTTCTTCCCTCCCTCTCTCTCTGAACTTTACTCTTCTGTGTTTCTGGCTTCCCCATTTACTCTGCAGCAAGGCTTCTCTTACCTAAGCTAAAGATCCCTGTAGTGCCCAAAAATACTGAAGGGTTTGCTCATCAAGTGGGTTACTACCAGAACAACTGTAATGTGAAAGTGGAGATAGGGACGTGCTGAACCTGTGACATACGAGGGTGGCAGCTTGGAAGTGCTGCTCGACCCAGACTGCTGAGTCCAGGGGCACATAAGGGTGGCAGCCTGGAAGTGCTGTTTGACCCAGCCTGTACAGGCCTTCTCTGTTCAGGTGCGGTACCTGTGGCACATAAGGGTGGCAGCTTGGAAGTGCTGCTTGGCCCAGCCTATTGAGCCCAGGGACATATAAGGGGTCAGCTTGACAATGCTGATTGACCAGGTCCACTCAGACTTGCTCTGTTAGTGTGTGTGTGTGTGTGTGTGTATGTGTGTGTGTGTGTGTGTTCATCTGATTCTGGGGCTGGAGGAACCCAGCCCTGGGGAACCTAAGTCCTGCAGGATAGCTCCATTGGGAGGGGACTTGCGGAAGGGAAAAATAGAGCTCCATATGAACACACAAGTGACACAAGCAGTACATTGATAGAATTACAGAACCCCATCCCCCAGAAGAATAACCCTAATAAATGAGCATACCCCAAAGTAACAGGCAAATCTGGTAATAGGCCTACAGGGCAGGATACCAGATCTGCTCAACAGTTGTCAGGTTCCAGCTCCTGGAACTGCCCCACTACATTGCTGCAGCTCAGGGTCTGAATGTCACCTGTTCTATTCCCCCCTGGGCTGCCACTCTGCAGTGACAGTCATGGGAGCTGTGCTCATTCCAGTGGGCTAGGCATCTCTTTGAAACCACAGAGATGGAGAAGCAGGTTTTTCTCTGCTGCCAAAACAGAGACCTGGTGTCAAAGCCGCTGGCAGGCTGGCTCCCTTGGGATTGTCCGTGTTCAGTTCTAACGGAGCGCACACATTCATTAGGAGTGTTAGATGGCAGGGCTAGGTTGTTTCTTTTATAAATCAGCCTTTTGTCTTCAGTTTTCAGAACGGAACGGGTTTCTCTGAAAACTACATTGAGCTGCAAATTTTGTGCTGAGCACCAAGGCAGGTAATGTGCTGCACTTCGCATCAATCAATTCCGAAACAGCAGGAACAAAAACCACTTTCTACCACACTCCTTCCTGCTGCCACCACAGCCAGCTCTGGGTCATCTTTGCTCAACTGCACCTGCTATTTCAATGTGCAGACAACACAGACAAGACAGGAAAGAAAGAATCCAGACTCCTTGGGAAATGGGATGGCTCACGAGATGGGTAATCAGATTGAGAACCTTTTGCCTATACTCCAGTCCAGGTTAGCAGTAAATGAAAGCCAGTGACACCGACCTGTCTCCCAGTGGTGCTGCCAGGCTGAATTCATTCATGTCTGTGATGCACTACGAGATCCCCACATGCGAGGCACTACAGAAATGTACAGTATTCCCATCTGCCAGCTGGTCACCGGGGACTGGCTCTTTAACAGCATCAGGCCCAGTTTAAACCGAGACTGATGAGCCAAGGATCAGGTGATTATAAAAGCTGCTGGTGCTAGCGGTGAGTGAAAGCTACAGCAAGCAGGCTGGCTCCTGTGGGAGGCCCTGGATCAGGGTGATTCTCAGGCAAGCAGCTGGTAGAGTGGGAACCTGTAGGGAATAGACAGGCCCCAGGTAGCGGGAAGGGATGAGTGATGTCTCTACTAGTTTTCGGTGGAAGTAAGCAAGTGGAAGCTCTGAGAAAAGGGCCTGAACCAGATGCAGGATGTGGTGTTAATCACTCCTGGGCTGGGGAGACAGGCTAGCAGCTGACAGAGCCTTTTGCTGGACTACATGAAACATGTTGGTGGTCTAAGTCCCATTCCTGGCTGCCATGGATCCACGTAACCAACCAGCCTTCTTGTGGACAATCTAAGCAGGAGGCCAAGGATTAAATGGACGATGGAGACAACTTCATCCAACACCTCCAGGTTCCCCTTACATGCCAAGGCTGAAAGCATGGAGCAGCTGTGCCTAAAGATTGCACTGCCATTGCCTATACTTGTATCTGTTCAGTGGACAGAGAACTTAATTCATTTTCCAGAGCTCTCAGATCTGGGATCTACCAGATCTGGGATCTGACACTCAATTAACTTTTAATGTGGGCCCCTGAACATAACTGAGAACAAACATTTTACTTCTTGCAACCTTTCAGTGTAGCACGCCCAGGCAGGGAAGCAGCCAGGAGCCCCCTTCCAGGGCATTCAGAACATTCTGCCGTCAGGAGAAGAATGAAGATGTTACTGACAACTCCAGGGTAGGTGTCCAGCTGTCTCCTTCTTCCAGCAGGGCCAGCCACCTTGGTTTAACAAATAAGCCCCAGCACAGCCTTAACACAGTTAGACCTGTATGCCTGGGGAGCAGAGGAGCATTCGCTGAAAGGAAAGGATCACGCCTAGTGGTTAGAGCATGGGAGTGGGCCTATGGACTGCAGAGTTCCATTCCTGTTTCTGCCTTTGCCACATCATGTGACCTTGCTCACTAATTATTTATTCATATTACATTCACACCTAGAACCAAGATCTGGAACCGAAAGAGCATAAATCTAACTACACAGAGTGTGTGTGTATCATTACCTGCATTGTACAATGGGGAATCGAGGCACAGAGATAAAGTGACTTGACCCAAGATCACCCAGGAAGTCAGCAGCAGAGCCAGGAACTGACCCCAGGCCATCTGGTCTGGCTATTCAGCATACCCCTGTGGCAATGAGTCTCAGAACCTGGATCTACAGACTCTGGCTTGTGCTACGGTGCTAAAAGTAGCTGTGCAGGTGCTTGGGCTGGAGCCTGAGCTCTGGAACCCACCCCCATCCCCAGGCTTCAATGTCCAAATGTCCACATGGCTCTTTTTAGCACCATAGCACAAGTCATAGAATCATAGAATCTCAGGGGACCTCAGGAAGTCATCTAGTCCAACCCCCTGCTCAAAGCAGGACCAACCCCAACTAAATCATCCCAGCCAGCGCTTTGTCCCGCAAGCTGGAGTCTGTAGACCCAGGCTCTGGGACTGGCTGCCATGAGATTTTTGGTTTTGGTTGTTTGTTTTTTTTGCCATGTAGACATGCCCTTAGTCCCAATCTAGAGCCTCAGCCACAAGACCATCCCTACACTCAAATCATTAACATGCTGCTGTCTCAGTTTACCCATCTGTTACATGAGGGCATAATACTACCGACATCATAAGTGTGCTGTGAGGCTAGTTAATGTCTGCAAACTCCCCCAGTACTGGAGAACCTCTAGATCCAAAAAGCTATTTAAATATACAGTATTGTTATAGGCAGTGCTGGTAGCACCCTCTAAGATTAAAATTGCCTGACACCTCCCATTACAAAGACGCTGTTTTCAATTGCTTATAACTTTAATTGTTTGGGCCAAAATTTTCCATACTGGGTGTCTGCCTCAGACTGTATTGTGTTAGAAAAATTCAGCTGAAATGGTTCAGTTGTTTCCAAGAATGAGACTCGAGAAAAACATTGTTTTGCCCATGTTAAAAAATGTGTTAGACCATTTCTTTGAGACACTCTAGCACCCCTGTTTGGACCAAGGACTTGAAATCTGCCGGGAGTGGGGAAGTGGGAAGAGGGGTGGTGTTGGTGCCAAGGAGCTGTGTTTTCAATATATAAAGTGCTCTGTAATGCTACGGAGTCTGAAAACTCCGTCTCCAATTGGGCGCGCAAAACCACTGGACACTTGACCTCTCTCTCTCTCTCTGCATCTGGATAACAGCACCCCCTTGCCTCGGAGGGGCTCGTGAAAACACAGAACGTTTGTGAAGAACTCAGACGCTATAATGATGAGTGTCATAGCAGAGCCCACGAAGAAATTAATAATTCTGTACTCAGAGAAGGTTTGAATAGTGTGCAGGAAATAAGGCTTTGGGCCACGCACTGACCAATGAAGAGAAAACAAAATACTAAATAGCTGTTCATTCAGTGAACACTGACCATCCTGTGCACTGAATGAAGCAGGAATCCTGTGAAAAAACAGTGTATGATCATGTAATTAAAATCTACTATAATGTATACGCACAAGGGTCCCAATTAAGATTGCACAAGCAACATGAATTCTGGCATTTCTTATTTTTCAAGTGCTTAACTTTGCAACCTTAATAATGTTCTTTTCATGTAGTTTTGTGTGTGTGTGAAAATAGTTACAAATTCACATACCATCTCCCCCTTTTCTTCCTATCCTATCCACTTCCTTGAGAAACCTAACCAACATATAGCACAGGGGATTCCTGCCAATATTCTTGACAGCAACTGGCAGAAAACTGGGCCCAGATGCCTATGATAAACCTGAATTCAACCTCTCCCCTGCCCCACTTTCTTGGGTTACTTTTCATTTTTTGGTGGGGTGAGGGAAGAAACTCAAGAAAGAAGAAGTAGGGAATGCGAAGGAGAAAGTTGCAACATAAGAGACACAGGGAAAACAAAAGTTGAAAAAAAATCCCAGGAGAGTTGTGGAGAAGAAGAAAGAGCCCAGACGAGCCAGGCAAGACAGAGAGAGACAGAAAGCAGGAAAAGCCTAACTAGAATGGAGACAGAGATACTACAAAATCACAGTGACATCATGCGGGAGTCAGAGTGGTTTCCAAAACAACTCCAAACTTCAGAAGAGAGAGAAAATGCATGAGAAATAGAAATGAGATGAGCCTCTATTCTTAGAGAAAGCTGGAACCAGAGCTTGACAAGTCTGCAGAGCCAACTAAACCAGCTCCAGTCGTCCTTTTTGGTTTTAATTGGCGGAGCGTGCTCTGGGAAGCGGGCGGACGGGGAGACAAAGGTTACTGCATAGTTAGGCAACATCTGAAAGGAAATTCTTTATGGCGTTTTCCCAATCAACGTGTGCAATAAAATTACAATCCCCCAAAGCCCTTCTGCAAAGGCCAATACCGGACACCCCCAAAAAACACAGCCTCAGCAAAACAATGAGCAGCGCCTGAGACAGACGCACAGGGAAAGTAAATACTAAATAGATAGAAACCATACATGCAGAATAGTTCTGATACTTGTCATGCTTCTGTCCCAGCCTGTTCAGATTAGTGGGTTTGCAGTTGGGTTTTCGAGGGGGATGGAAGCCATGGAGCGCGGAGATGCTTATCAAGGGTGAAATTAAGTTCGTTTGGAGTAGGAGGGGGAGCAAAGTGAGAAGAGGAAAGGAATAAGGGCCCAATCCTGCAGGGTACTGAGCATCCTTCACTCCAGAAACTCCTGGATGAGCTCAGCACCTGGCAGGATTAGGCCCTAAGTGAACAAAGCTAACACCAAATTAGCTGGTTTTCCCAGTCAAAGGACCCATCATCTCCTCTGTATTACCCCTCCTCCCCCAAACCAGTACTCCCCCAAGCCCACTACCGCAATAGGGAGGCAAAGTCAGGCATCCCACGGACACTCCTGAAAGGGGAGGGCAACGCAAAGCCAGCTGGACTATTTGAAAAGGAAGTTTTGTCACAATGGGGATGACCTGGTAACTGAGCAACTCCTGTTGGCCTGATGGGCCAATTTACTTTCCCACTGGCACATAACGTGGGGAACTGTGTATCAAACAGAGCTGTGTGTTACAGACAGAGCGCTGTGTTTCTCCTGTAGCTCGATTTGCAAAGGATTCCCCGTGGGGAAAAATCTGGCAGGTTGGGTTCTACCCCCCATCCCGCTGATCTGCCTTTGGAAATTCATTTTATTACCTTGCGTCCAGGGCGGAGTCAAAATGGGATGGCAGCTCTCATTCTCCCAGGAGACTGGCTTTGTGGATAAGCGCTGAGTCCCCCCATGAGACGCATTGCCAAGAGAGGACAATTTAAACACAGTGGACAGCCATACCTGGGGGCCAGCTGGTCTGCTGCAATGTGCTCCTGGAGACCAGCTGGCAAGCTACTGATTACTCACATGAGTGCCTGCTGCAGTAGCAGCATCAGGTAGCATGCTGTGCTGTGTATGTGTGACAGAGAAGCTGCCAATAATCCTCTAAACTTGCAGGAGCAGTTGCAGCAGACAGGCTGACCAGCTCTTTTCTCTCTGGGTCCCTGGTGCTGGGCAAAGGTGAAACCAGGCCATGATGGCCCATTTGCCTGCATACATCGTGTTGCACTCACCTCAGGCTAACTGTAAGGAGTTCTTAAGAAAGAGGACATGGGCAAGATGTGCACCATGCCTGATAAAGCTCTGTGATCACTCCAGCTGGCCAAATCCTCTACCCTCACCTCTAAATTAGGGCCATCAGGCAATGGGGCCAAGGTGTTGCAGCCAGTGTAGGATGGCAGGTTTGCCCATGTAGCTGTTTTGCAGACTTCATTACTGTAATTATGGGGAGAGTTCTTGGGAATGGAAAAGCCAAACCCTGAACAGGATGCAGATCACAGCTGTAAGCTCTGTGATTGCAGTCGCTGGTGGTACAGAGCATCCTGCAGGAGCTGCAGTATGTGGTAATGTTGCAAGATTCCCTTCTGCATGCACTGGAATGACTTAGTGCACATAGGGTGACCAGACAGCAAATGTGAAAAATCGGGACGGGGGTAGGGGGTAATAGGTGCCTATATAAGAGAAAGCCCTGAATATCGGGACTGTCCCTATAAAATCAGGACATCAGGTCACCCTAAGTGCACAGCAAGCCAAGCATTCAGCTCACAGGGCAAGGTGTGCATTAGCAACTGCTTGCACCTGTCATCCACAGAGTGGCCGCATTCTCAGATCCTGATTTAAAAGTCACCATGTTTGCTTTCCTGCCTGGGGGTGAGGAGGGCCTGAGTCATTCTCTAGAAGAAACTAATAACTGAGCATGGGAGATGGGCTCACCCCATACATCAGTCAGCATGAATCACTGGCTTTCCTGCCTGCACAATGTATTGTCGCCGCATTGAGTCAGTACGACTGTGCAGGTTGATTAGAACAAGGGGGCAAATTAAAAGAAAACACCATAGAAATAAAAAAATGTCATTGGAGAGAACGGTGCTTCTTCCCACTCATCTCCTTAGACATTCTGAGGACCCTATAAGAAAGACCACAAAGGCTTCCAGCAAAATCACTGGCAAAAGACGTGCTGGCAACCCCACTTTTCACCAGACTTTCCACTCCAGCTGTATTCTCCCAAGCGGGCTAGAAAACAAAATCTCAGGCCCAACAAGATGCAGTCTGAGGAGGATTATTCCGGGTGCAGCACATCTCATGGGGAATGCACTTTCAAATGTCAATTTCCTCCTTTCTTAAAAAATCCCAACAATTTATGAACTTCTATTTTGAAAAGGTTCCCATGACATTTGCATCCTAATTTTAATACATACACACACAGCCACAGCCACAGCCTCCCCCACAGCCCTTCTCTCTTTCCCAAAATAAATTGCCATCCTATCCTGCCATCAAAGAACCTTTTCAAAGCTGGTGGCTATTCTACTTCCACTTCAAACTGACATACCTGAGGCAGCTGCTTACTGGATTAAGACGCTAGGAGCTCAAGTCATTTCGCACCCACCACTAGAAGAGTGACTAGAAGAGTCAAGCAATCTCCATCTCTTGGGAAGGTGCAAACCCCCCTCATCAGAGCCAAAAGCCTCCCCCTCCCTTCTGGCTGCCAAAACCCCAACCTGTCCCCCCACCCCTTCCCCATTCCTGGGTGCCAAAAACCCCAGCTGTCCCCAGCCCAGCAGTCACAGCCTCCAGCTTCCCCTGGGATGGCTCCCACAATCTGCTACTCAGCTGCCAGGACAAAGAATCACTGCACACCGGAAAGCCGAAGGCAGTGTAAAATAAATTCCATTTCATAGCAAAATACAGATGACAGGATTCTGCATCGATGGTGTTATTCGTTCTACATTTAATTCAGTCACAGCCTCCATTTTAAAAGTGTCCTGAAGCTACTACCTAGTTTCCTGAATTCAGCACCAGGATGCTGCAGAAAGCATAAGGGCCTTCCCAGTACAATCTATCTCAGGCACTTATCCTGCCCTCATCACCACGGCAGCTGAGCACTTCACACCCTTTAATGTATTTATTCTGACAACCCCCAATGAGGCAGGCAGGACTGTTATCCCCCTGGTGCAGAGGGGGAAATTGAGGCACAGAGCAACTAAGCGATTTGCCTAAGGTCACACAGGAAGGCTGTGGCAGAGCTGGGGATTGAGGTCTCCCAAGTCCCAGGCTAGTGCCCTAACTACTGGACTATCTAAAGAACTAAGCAATGCACACTGTCTACCTGCTGTATCCTTCTGGGTAGATGGTAAAAGGGGCTGTACCAAACAATGTGATTGTGTGAGCAGAACAGGCCAGCCATGTCATATACCTTCTTGCATATCCACCTACCCCTCAATGATTCCACTGGTGGGATGAAAAGGTGGTGCTCTGGCAGGCAGAAGAAAGACAGCTGCTTTTCCAAAGTTAAGATGCAGAAGGACCAGACTGGAGAATAATGCAAAGAATATTATAATAGCATTCTCTGAATTGAGGACGTGCCCTCACCTAGAATACTGCATCCTATGCAGGTCAACGCATCTCAAAAGGACCCTGCAGAATTAGAGAGGGTTCAGAGAAGTGTGATGACAATGATTAGGGGCATGGGAAAAGTCTCCTATGAAGAGAGGTTCGAAAGATTGGGATTTGTACCTTAGAAAGGAGATGAATGAGAGGCAATATGATAAAAGTGGTAAAATAACAAATGGGATAGAGAAGGGAGAGCGGGAGCTTCTGTTCTCCCTGTCTCATAACTCAAGAACAGGGGGGAAATCAACAAAACTGAAAGGGAGAAAATTCACAACCAATAAATAAATACTTTTTCAGTCAATTCATAACTAGCCTGTGGAACTCACTGCCACAGGATGCCATAGAGGCCAAACATTGAGCAATGTTCCAGAGAAGATTGGACATTTATATAGTTAACGAGAATATCCAGAGTTAGAACAGTTAATGCAAAACAAACAGTTTGGGACGTGATACAAATTGCATGCTTCAGGACTCAGAGCAATATCTAACTATTAGGGATTGGGATGAAACCTTTCATGGGGGGCAAATTATCCCACATCTGCTAACTGCAGGGTTCTTACATCTTTCTCTGACACATCTGCTGCTGGCCACTGTCACAGACAGGCTACTGGACTTGATGGACCACGGGTCTATGCCGAAAGGCAGGCAGGGTGCAAATGTACTTTTATGAGTGTGGAGCAGATGTCACCAGAGAGATAGAGAATTTGTCAAAGAAGGTGTGATGGCGTGTGCACCCCGCACAAGCCCTGAGTGGTGTTATGTGGGATGGTAGGGGCCAATTAACCTCACATGCAGCCAGACATTGATAGGACCTAACTTACAGAAGAAGCTCAGCTGGGAGGAGCTGGGACAGGATTAGGAAGTCAGGAAGTGAGAGCAGGAGGAGGCTACAGGGAGGGGGCCTGCAGTCACTCTCCAGAGGGAAGAGGAGTAGGACAAGCACAAGGAGGAGATTCAGAGGTAGAATAAGCCTTGGAATCCTACCCTGGACTAGGGAGTCTGGTAAAAAGCTAAGAGGGTGAAGTAGCCAGAAGAGCAGCGGATACGCCAGTTACAAACCCAGAGAGAGACCAGGAGGTAGACAGGTAGGGTAGGAAGAAACCCAGGGAAACAACAGGGATTGAGACTGAGCAGCCCTGGATTGCTAGTCTTAGGGTCCCTGGGCTGGACCCAGGGGGTTCAGGTGGGCTCAGATTCCCCTACCAGCCACTTGGGAAGTGGCACAGGACCCAGAGCAGGGATGGAGACCATCTGAGGTGCATCTAGAAAGCTTGCCCAGGGGGACTTTGATAGCCCAGAAAGGGGGACTGCATAGTGACCTGGCCAGATGGCTGAGTCACAAAGAGAGAGAGGGACCACAGCATGAGCAACCAACAACCGGGGGCAGCATACAGGGCAAGAGCTAATTCCCAGACCTAGCCAAACGGAGGCTCACCAGCGGTGAGCGAAGCCCTTCACAAAAGGCTATACAAATATTTTGTAGCATGGTGATCACATGTGCAATTCTACCAGCAAACCAGTCCTCATGGCAGTGCATTATACATCTTATTCCTGACCTCCCATACAACTCTGTTATTCCAGTTTTATGCCCATACACAACAGACCTCATTGCCAGGTGACCTCAAACCTGACCTGTGGTAAACATAGGAACTGCCATGCCAGTATGCCAGGCTAGGATGACAGCACCTAAAGGGGCCCCATTGTTTTAGCACTCAGCAGTCAAGGAAAAGAGGCAACCCCGGCCTTGAAAGTCTAGTGGCCCACCTACTATAGCCCACCTTAATTGATTACTCTCTTTGGAGTTGGTACGGCAACCCCCTTTTTTTATGTTCTTTGTATATATATAGCTTCCTACTGTATTTTCCATGCACTGCACTGCATCTGATGAAGTAGGCTTTAGCCCACAAAAGCTTATGCTCAAATAAATGTGTTAGTCTCTACAAACTACTACAAGTACTCCTCGTTCTTTTTACAAGTTAGCTAGTCATTGTATAAAAAAAAGGATTTCCTTGTATCAGTTCTACACTGGCTGCCTTTCCACTTCACTGGATGTCTCTGTGCATTTCTGTTATGAGGAAAGGTAAATAGGAGCACCCAAATGATCCCCCGCTGTTCAAATCCTCATCCCAATGACATCTCTGCCAAGAAACTCCAACTCACCCTGCAGGACCTGTCGCTATTCCTGTGCTGAGACCCTGCGCACAGCTCTGCCAATGCCCCTTAATCCTGGCCTGGCACCTCCTGCCATTCCAGTGCTGAGACCCCCTGCGCACAGGGTGACCACCTTTTCAAAAGGCAAAAGCAGGAGACTCACCCCCTTCCACGGTCCCACTCCGGCTCCTTCTCTTCCCCCTGAGGCCCCGCCCCTGGCCAAGCTGGAAGCCAGAACTGGGCCATGGTAAGAGCCACCCAGGGAGCCCAAGCTGCTGTGGGGAGTCCCAGACCAGGGGTGCTGGAACAATTTGTATAGTGGGGGTGCTGAGAGCCATTGAACCAAACTGTAAACTCTGTCATGATGGAAACCACTTCAAACCAGGGGGAGCAGCCGCAACTCCAACATCCCTAGTTCCAGCACCTATGCCCCAGACCCTTCACCTGCCCGGGGCAGCGAGGCCCAACAGCAGCCACCGGCCCATGTGCCCACCCTCCAGGACATGCCACCCTGGGCAGATGGAGGGTCTGGGGCTCTCCACAGTGGCCCAGGCTGCCTGGGCAGCTTTTATGACAGCCCGGCTCCAGCTTTCTGCCTGGCAAAGGGGTGGGGCCTCAGAAGAAAGAGGAGGACCAGGGAGCAGAGACTCCTGGTGAGAGGGGCTAAGGCCCACCTTAGCCTCCACCCCCACACACAGGAAGAGGCTGGTGCTCCCCCTGAGCCTCAGGCAGGCGCAGAGCAGTGCTCCAGGGAATCTGGGATAAATGCTGTTCTGGAGTCATTCAGCCCGGGGCTAGGACTGGAACTCTGCATTTCAGGACTGTCCCGCCCAATTTGGGATGGGTGGTCACCTGACGTGCACAGCTCTGCCAATGCCCCTCCACCCTGGCCTGCAGCACCTCCAGCTATTCCAGTGCCAGCTCCAGCCATCTCTCTCCAGCTCTCACAATAAATGTGGGTTGTGACCTTGAAAGTCCTCTGATATTTCATTCCTAGGGCCCCTCTGAACAGACTGACAGTTGTGCCAGACTGCAGTGGTTCTGTCCTGTTGGGAAACCTTCCATAGGGAAGGCGACTACTGAACTTATTACCATGTGTTACCCAAACCAGGAATTTTGCTCTGGCCTCCAGAAATGCAGCTAGCACACTAATCCCACTGAACCATTGAGTCTAAAAAATTAGGTCACCCAAGTTTTCTCAAATAAGGCTTTAATTTAGCTCTAATAGCATAGTAACTATATGTTAAATAAACACCAATTGATTATTAAGAACATATTTATTGAGGCTTGGCAGACATGTAATAAGATATGCACGTATTACATAGCTGTGAAGCCATATTAAATATGTTCCTAATGACCAACTGGTATTTATTTAACATTCAATAACCATTGCAATGAGATGTCTCTCTAGATTTAATAAGACAGTTATTGTATGCTAATTAAATTCCCGTTGATTATCAAAACCATATTGAACTGAGGTTGAAACCAGTAAGAACTATATGTTATTACACAGCTGCTAAACCTCAAATATCGTCTTAATATATAATTGGTATTTATTTAACATACAATCGTTGTCCTTGTAAGTTTTCAGCTCAGTGTTTCTAGAGACCAAAGCTTGTTGCTTCTACAAACGATTTCATTGTTAAGATAGTCTGACCAATAAAAATAAATGAGGGCAGTGGGAGGCTTACTGCTGTGTAACCTGACCTATGAAAGCTCAACGTCCAGTACACCCACTTCTAGAGCGCCTGCTGGGTGCTGGGAAGGCCACTGGCATGCCTGCACAGGAAGCAAGGAATCTGGAAGGGTGCCCTCATGTGGTTAAAAATCTAGGCACTCAGGGTGGATTCCTGCAGGCCGCAGAACATTCATAATGCAACGGGCCGACATAGCTTGGCTTTGCATCGGAGATGGTGGTGGGGCCTTGGTGCTGAGGAGCCATGAAGGGAGACTTCCCATGTGGCAATCCCAGTTGAAAAATTTCAATGGCTTCTTACTGGTTGCACTTGGCAGGTAGACTTTGTAACACTGCCGTGGTCCCCATCTACTGGTTCCTCCAACTGAACCCAATAGAAGCCGGTAGAAGACTGTGATGGAGTCTACTGGAATTTATCACTAAGTTCCAAAGCCCCTGTGAGCTGTGAAGCATGGATGTGGAGGAGACAGAGTAATGGCAGGCCAGCAGTGTGGCCAGTGTGTCTATGAACTACCTAGATCCACTGGCCCAAAAGCAGAAGCTCAGGAGGAGCAGCAGCAGCCTGAGGGCGCTACACAGGCCCTTACCCTGCTGTAGCGCCTATCCAGAGCATACAGTGCCAGCTGCAGCATGGGGCTAAAGACTCCAATCCTCAGGCCTAGAGTCACATGGGCGAGGGACACAGAGCAGGAACTCAGGCTGGACACTCTTTGAAAGCTTCACCACTGGGCAGCTGATCTTTCCAGTGTCGCTGGGGAGATGGGGATGCGCAATATCGTGGGGAAAGCCGTGAGTCAGCACCATGTTGGCACCTGTGATATGACCCTTCCATCTTAGTGCCCCCTTCAGGTGCTTTTTTGCAAATACCCCTAAGGCAAACCCTATTGCTAGCAAAATATTATAAATACATATGCCTGTGCACATGCAGACTGCGCAAGAAACCTACTTAAAAACAGAAATGATGAAAGAGAATGAATGAAGATAAAAATATTGAGAGAGGAAATCCAAAGCATCTTTTCCTCCCTTCACTGCTCTCCTGGCCTCAGTCATAGTGGTGTAACTAGGTTTAGACTGTAAGCTGCATACTCAGATCCTGGAAGGTGAGTCAAGGGTCTGGAACTTGAGTTTGGCATCAGGCAAACTCGGTGGCAATTGTATTCTGAGCTCATCTATCTCATTCTGAGGAACTTAAAAGTGTCAGTTCCTGGTTTTGCAGGGTTGTAATGGGGTGTACAGACGAAGCTTCATAAATCCGAAAGCAATCCTCTTGCTGGTTCTGTGGCTGGATACAGCTTGGAGAAACCAGAGGTTTACCCCAAGTTACGTCCCAGGATGTAAAAGGGGAGTGAATCATTTTCCTGACATGAATGGCATACCAGAGCAGTAGGAAAGCATTCCCACCATCTGACAAGGCTTTTCAATGTGTAGGGGGTCCCTCTTGAACATGCATCTTTGAAGGAAAACCTCTGTGTTACTCAACATTACTGAAAACAAAAAGATCCTTGGAGTCACATTGTTTTAATCAAAGGAAAATGTTACAAGGAAAGATTGGGTAGACGCCTTTTCAGCTTGTGGTCAGGCTACTTCCCAGCTTCATTCTGCACATGCTCAGGACAGGAGGGGAGTGAGGGACATCTCCTTTTTGGGAAAGAGAGATGGAATAATCCCCAAAACATGAAGCTGTAAACAAGCATGTTTCCCAAATATACCTTTCTCCAGATACAGACCACACACTACGTAAAGTCCCAAATTACCCCTGCCCCTAGGTTTGGCTTTATTAACACAGTAATTAACAATAATTGAAGCAAAAGTTCATCTCAAATCTTCCCCCTAGGCATGGCTGCTCCTAGGACTCCTCCTTCAGGAATGCTCAGCCCAAACCCTAGATCCTCTCTCCTCAAAGAACCTCTCCCACCTCCCTTACTTCTGTGTGGGGTAAGGAGGCTCCTGCTTCAGTAACTCCGGAAAACTCCCTGAACTTTTTCCCAGCAGGATTACACTGGAGAGTTTCAGGCAAACGTTGCCACCTTAAAAAAGTATGCCTTGAAAACAAACGGAAGGCCTTTGATGAACCAGAGTTGCTACACACCAACGGCTTAATGTTCATCAGTGGTGAGTATCATGTACCCAGCTGACATCAACTGGAGTTGTGGGTGTACAGTAGCTATGAAACCCAAGCCAGGAGATTTCAGACATTCGGAAGGAGACCCACCAGAGTCTATGTGCCAAGCAGGCAACATCATGGCTGGCAGCACAGGAGACTGGATTCTGGAGAACCCTGGTACAGGGAGGGAGGACACTTTCCTTCTCTGGGCGGATGGTACCCTCAGGTATGCCTCTGAGATCACTAACCTGTCTGCCTAGTACCTCTCTCACTGCCCTTTTTCACTATGGTGCCAATCTGAGAAGGATCCACTCGCCTGCCATGCTGGAAAGGGGATGTTTTGGATAGTAGCTGTCTTGCATGGGAGGATAGAAGGAATGATAATAGCACCGCTGCTGGCGTGATCTTCAAGTCCTGGCTGGACTGGCACTGGTGAGGGCAGTGCAGATCTCTTTCACCCATACCCAAAACAAGATGGGGAAGCCTGAAGCTCCCCAGGGGGCTATGCTGGCTGAGTCAATCACCACCCCCTAGATTTTAAAACCAAGACAAAAAACAATAAAAGAATCCGAAATTAGATTTCCCTCCAGTTCTAATGATCTTATTTATTCTGACAGCAGTTCACATTAAATCCACAAATAGCAGCACTGATAAATAGTAGCAACCAGTACTACTAGCAAAACAAATGACAAAGTGGGAATACCGTGGGCCTGGCCCTGCATGTTCCTGCAACGCCCTCGGCCCTTCAGTTGGAGGGTTCTCATTTCTCAGGATGTTTGATGGCATCATTCTAACAAGTCTCTTACCAGAGTAATCTGGCTATGGGATCATGCTCACCACATGGGATATAAGGCTGGAAGTTTCAAAAGACCCCAGTGGAGCTGGACGCCCATCTCCCATTGGATTTGAATGGAAAGTGTGTGCCTAACCCCTTAGCTCCCCTTTGAAGATCCACTGCAGGATAAGCAAAGGTCTCTATGGTCCAGCAGACACAAATGTCAGAACGACCAAAATATGTGATCAGATAATAAAATCATAATGATAATAATGCTGATAGGCGAATGGCAATCTTATCTACTGAAAGTCAATTTCTGCTGCTTATATTTGAATTCTTAGGTGCCCTCTGCTTTCACCCCAGCTCTTCCCTTCCCCATCAGAGGGTCTAGATTCTAGAGTACTGTTTCTCAGGTCAGGGAAGGGGGTCTCTGGAGACGCTCCCTCCACTGCTGGAAGGGGAGAAAAAAAACGAACTCAACTCCATAAATATTCAGTGTAATTATGCTGTGGTTTCTTCCTCCTTAGGCTCAATAAAAAAACCATTCAACGTTCTCCGTCCTTATGCAAGCAAACACCCCACTACAGTCAATGGGCCAAGTTCTGAGTGGTGCAGAGCATCTGTATTTCCCATTGACTTGAATGGGGGAGTAAAAGTCCTCCAGATCTTGCCCACTGGGACTAAGCTTTGTTCATTTTACCTACGTTTACCATCAAGCACCCTTCTGGCCTTACTAATAAATGACAACACAGAAGCATCCTCCCACCCAGACTAATGGTATACCCTGTGCACATTTTCTCATGGCTCCTTTCTCTGCGCATCCCTGTCTCTGAGCTTCCTGATCTGTTTCAGACAAAACACCTTGGAACACAGCATGGCAGAGTGCTGTGGGAGGGGAAGGAAGTGAGGCAGGGGAGAGAGGGTACAGTGTACCCTGAAGGGATGGCTTCCTGAATTTACTAGTGGCAACAAACATCAGAAGCCTGTGGAGATACAGATTCAAGGTGGGGCACAACGGTTATCATTGAGGCAGGAGCATCAGGTCGTTAAGGCACAGTCATGGGATCTGGAAGATCATAGTTCTAAGCCCAGCTCTGCTACAGATCTCCTGTGTCACCTTGAGCTAGTTACTTCATGCCTGTGTGCCTCGATTCCCCCAGCTGAAAACACAGGGAGAAGAATATGATGCCAACCAAACTCACAAGGATGTAACAAGGCTTAACTCATTATTGTCTGTAAGTCACCTTGAGATCCTCCAATGGAAGGTGCTACCTAAACCCAATGTTGTTATTATTTTAACGTGCTGAGCAGATGGAGACCAGCAATCAAAGCCACAGCTGAGTAGGCTGGTCAGAGCCTATCCTGGCTCCACAAGCAGATGTATCAACTGCTGAGAAACAACAACTTCCTTTTTTCTTGTGTTTCCCCCCGAGTTAACTGGGGTTTAGTCTGGGATTCCTATTACGTTTGTGGCCAGCCCTTCTGGAGACAACTACATCCTTGATGTTGGTTGAGTATGAAATGTATAAAACCACTGGTGATTTTGTTTATTTTGATTCCAATCTTTCAATCATTCAAAATTCTGGGAAGATGAAGATATGTTACTGGGATGAAGTTTTCAATCAAAAACAAACTCCAGTCTGTGTGACGATTAGTTGTAAAACCAGCCAATTGAAAGGAAAGGATTCCTTCCTGCATTTATATCCTACCTTGGATTTGGCATTCACTACCTCTCTTGCCATTTATTTAACAGGAGCTCCCAGGAAAGATAATGATACATACAACTCCTGCGATAGTTGCAGGGAAAGTAAACCCACATGCACGCACACAGTCAGCCCTCAACACAAACTTGATACTGCTCTGGAATGTAGAAAATTGCAAACGATACTTTAATGCCACAATCATTCAACCTTAACTTCAGCCATGGGAACTACTAGGATATACAGAGAGAGAGCATATCCAACAAGTGATGTGATTAGAAACCAAGTTATATATATGAAAACTTCAGGTCAGATAGAGTCATCCCTCACTTGTCTCCACCAAATGAGGCAAGGAATGCCATTAGAATCTATAAGCTAATAGACCCAAGGTCAGCAGAAAGCTTACAGCTCCACCATAGGGACTGATATACTAGAGAGACAGTGGAACATGTAGTCTCATGGGGGTGAGTTTATGGGAGTGGGAGGGTGTTGGAGAAGAGGAATCTAATTTCTCTGCTTAAAGACATTCCACTGCTCATTTCAGTGCACTATTACCCGTCCTCTTGGGGAAGGCACAAGTTAACGAGTTTGCAGATTGGAGAGGAACCATTTTAGTTTAAGCCAAGAGACTGTCATACTGAAGCATCACTGAGGAACACAAAGCCCGTGAAGAGTAGCTCCATGCCAATTACGTAATCTATGAGACCATGTAAAACAGTTTCAGAGGTTCCCTAGCAGGAAGGAACGTTTAGCTGAATGCCAGCCTGCTAATTTTTCTTCTAACAGATCCCAGTAAAATACTTATCCTAACACCATCCACATTCAGCTGCTTTGACTTATATTACGGGACCAGGACCTTGGTAGCTCAAGATCTTTTAAAACACCTTTGCACCTTCCTCCAGAATTGCATTGTGCACCAATCAGCTGCAGACAGGACTACAGTGAGTGGCTATCTGATGCATAGCAATTCCATCCAACAACTAATACAGGAGACACAAGGGGACAAAACAGACACAAACAAAATAAACCTGTTAGCACACTAAAAATGCCACAGAGTTGTGACAAACCCACAAATGCAATATCCCATCCATAAGGAGACTGGCTCTTGCAGCTATTGGAGGCATTGCTTAAGGAGCTAGGCTTTAAACCCTAGCTCTCAGAAGGAATTCTGGAGTCAGGCTTAATACAACTTTGTGCCGCTTTCTCTTCTGCTGAGCCAAAGGGTTAAGATCTGAAAGACTCAGCAGTGGCAGAAAGAGGGCTGGTCAGGTTTCAGGAGCTTCCTGCTCCGGTTTCAAGTCTTGTCTTCCTTCCTTCCTTCCTTGCTGTCTCCCTGTGTAGTCAGTATTTCCGGAAGCCAAGGAGTAAAGCAATTTGCCTCATCATCGCCACGGAGGTAGTTTCAGGTTTTAACCATCATTCTCCAAAAGAAAAAGGGCTGCGCTAGACAGGTGCCAGCTAAAGGCAGATACTGTCATTCTGCTTCTTGGAAAGTTGCCGTACTACTGACTCCCGCCACCCACCCTCCCCCAAATGGTCTGAAATTCCCCCGGTCCTGAAAAGCCAAAGCTCCAAGAGATCTGGATCTTGTACATTTCCTTATAGCCCTTCCCCAAACTCCACCCGAAGCCCAACTGAAAACAGACAGACCACAGAGGAAAGGGCAGGAGGAAAAGAGACACTAACAAGGAGGAACTGCTAGGACCCTCCTTTATATTTGTGCCATTATTCATGATGCTGCCCGCCCCTGAGGCTTAGAACAGCATCTGAGTTCTTGTCCACCAAATGACCCCTCTTCCTTTCAAACCCACTTGTTCCAGGAATCCTCATCTCCTTATCCTTGTGCATCAGCTCTCCAAATCCCCTCTTCCCTAAAGTCTTGGGGTTTGGCTACCTCAGGGTACGCCAGCACTATGCAGACAATCCCAGCACAGCTATGGCGCTGGCATAACCCATAGCGTAGCTGCAGCTCAAAGCAACAGAAAGGATTTTCCATCAGTGTAGGAACACCACTGCCCTGAACGAGGGTAGCTACATAGGTGGAAGCATTCTTCTGTTGACATAGCCGCACCTACCCTGGGAGGTAGATGGCATAGCTACATTGGACAGGGGTGTGGCTATTCCACATCCTGACCAATGAAGCTATGTTGTCCTAACTTTTAAGCATAGCTCAAGCATCAGACTAAACTCTTTGGGGCAGGGAATGTGCCTTTTACTCTATGTTTGTTAAGTGCCATGTAATTTTATAGTTATAAATAGCAAATCTCTGCTCTGCTGTCTAACACCTGGAGGGAGCAATGAAATGGGACAGAAGCACATAGCTCACTTTAATGTGTGGATAAGACACCAAGGGCAATGGTCAAAGGGAGAATCTATTCAACTCTATGGGGAAAAAAACTGGCAGCATGTGACCTCCAGAAGAAGGAGGAGAACACAGATACCCGCAATGGAGACAGAGGTAAGAAACCGTTTTCAGGCTCTCTGCACAGGTACTACGGCGGAGAATGATTTGGAAGGGTCATCTGAGGGAAGGGATCAGAAGGAGAGCCCATCGACTGGAAGGCATGGGATGCATTGTCCTAGGGATGAAGGTTCCATGACCACCCCTCCCAAGAGGAGGAGACAGGTGGTGGTAGTCGGGGACTCCCTCCTAAGGGGCACGAAGTCATCCATCTGCCATCCAGCCTGGGAGACTCGAGAAGCGTGCTGCTTGCCTGGAGCTAGAATTTAGGATGTGACAGAGTCTGCCGAAACTGATTAAGCCCTTGGACTGCTACCCCTTCTTACTTCTCCATGAGAGCACCAATGATACTGCCAAGAATGACCTTGAGCAGGTCACTGCAGACTATGTAGCTTTGGGAAGAAGGATAAAGGAGTTTGAGGCACAAGTCATGTTCTTGTCCATCCTCCCTGTTGAAGGAAAAGGCCCAGTTAGGGACCGTTGAATTATGCAAGTAAATGCATGGTTGCACACGTGGTGTTGGAGAGAGGGCTTTGGATTCTTCAACCATCGGATGTTGTTCCAGGAAGAAGGATTGCTAGGAAGAGTTGGGATACACCAAACAAAAAGAGGAAAGAGCATGTTCGCAGGCAGGTTTGCTAACCTAGTGAGGAGGGCTTTAAAGTAGGTTTGCAGGGGGATGGAGACCTAAGCCTGAGGTAAGTGGGGAAGTGGGATACCAGGAGGAAACACAAGGAGGAGGGTGCAACAGGGGAGGCCTCCTGATTCATACTGAGAAAGTAGGGCAATCGGCTAGTTTTCTTAGGTGCCTGTATACGAACACAAGAAGCCGGGGAAACAAACAGGAAGAACTGGAATTCCTGGCACAGTCAAGGAACTATGATGTGATTGAAATAACAGAGACGTGATGGGGTGACTCACATGATGGGAGCACTATCATGGATGGATATAAACTGTTCAGGAAGGACAGGCAAAGGAAAAAAGGTGGAGGAGTTGCACTGTATGTAAGGGAGCAGTATGATTGTTCAGAGCTCCAGTGTGAAACTGGAGAAAAGCCTGTTGAGAGTCTTTGAGTTACGTTTAGAAGCGAGGGCAACAAGGGTGATGTCGTGGTGGGCGTCTGCTACAAACCACCAGACCAGGAGGATAAGGTAGACTAATCTTTCTTCGGACAACTAACAGAAATTTCCAGATCGCAGGCCCTGGTTCTCATGGGAGTCTTCAATCACCCTGATAGCTGCTGGGAGAGCAATGCAGCAGTGCACAGACAACCCAGGAAGTTTTTGGAGTGTTGGGGACAACTTCCTCGTGCAAGTGCTGGAGGAACCAACTGGGGGCTGTGCTCCTCTTGACCTGCTGCTCACAAACAGGGAAGAATTGGTAGGGGAAGTAGAAGTGGGTAGAAACCTGGGCAGCAGTGATCATGAGATGGTCAAGTTCAGGATCATGACAAAAGGAAGAAAGGAGAGCAGAAGAATATGGACCCTGGACTTCAGAAAAGCAGACTCTGACTCCCTCAGGGAACTGACGGACAGGATCCCTGAGAAGGCTAATATGAGGGGGAAAGGAGTCCAGGAGAGCTGGCTGTATTTGAAAGAAGCCTTATTGAGGGCACAGGAACAAACCATTCCGATTTGCAGAGTAGAGAATAGCAAATATGGCAGGCGACCAGCTTGACTTAACAGAGAAATCTTTGGTGAGCTTAAACACAAAAAGGAAGCTTACAAGAAGTGGAAACTTGGACAGATGACTAGGGAGGAGTATAAAAATATTGCTTGAGTATGCAGGGGTGTAATCAGGAAGGCCAAAGCACAATTGGAGATGCAGCTAGCAAGGGATGTGAAGGATAACAAGAAGGGTTTCTACAGGTTTGTTAGCAACAGGAAGAAAGACAGGGAATGTATGGAACCCTTACTGAATGGGGGAGGCAACTTAGTGACAGATGTACTCGATTCTTTTTTTGCCTCAGTCTTCACGGATAAGGTCAGTTCCCAGACTGCTGCACGGGGCAGCACAGTATGGGGAGGAGGTGAGCAGCCCTCAGTGGTGAAAGAACAGGTTAAGGACTATTCAGAAAAGCTGGATATGCACAAGCCTATGGGGCCAGATGCAATGCATCCAAGGGTGCTGAGGGAGTTGGCTGATGTGATTGCAGAGCCACTATCTCTGAAAACTCGTGGTGATCAGGGGTGGTCCTGGACGATTAGAAAAAGGCAAATATAGTGCTCATCTTTAAAAAAGGGAACAAGGAGAATCTGGGGAACTACAGACTGGTCAACCTCACCTCAGTCCCTGGAAAATCATGGAGCAGGTCCTCAAGGAATCCATTTTTTAGCACTTGGAGGCGAGGAAGGTGATCAGGAACAGTCAACATGGAATCACCAAGGACAAGTCATATCTGACCAAACTGATTGCCTCGCCAGGCCAACCAGAACTCCCAGAAGGACGGCACGAAGCCCACATCCTCCAGCAAGCTGTTGTTAAAATGCCAATAGGCTGGCCCCGGCCTCTCTGCGCAGAGAGAGGCTATCATGGTGGCGAGATGGTGATCCAAAAACGGGGCCGGTCGGACGCTGGAGGAATGGGCCCGTGAAAGATGGAAGCGTGACAAGTAGATGCGGTCCAACCAGGAGTGGCGCAACCGATGGGCCTCCACCTGGACAAAGGTGAACGTAGAGACATCGTTCGGGTGGTGGTTGTGCCAGATGTCCACCAGGGAGTAGTGGTCGACAATCTCCTGGAGGACATCCGCGGCGGCCGGGCACTGCTCGGTCCCGCTCCTCGAGGGTGGTGTTAAAGTCCCCGCCCAGGACCAGGCACTCGCGAGGATCCAAGGAGCCGAGGAAGGCAGACGCCTGCTGATAGAAATGCAGCTGCTCTGGGCCCGATGTCGGGGTATAAACATCAACAAGGTTGAGCATGAGCCCCTCCATACGGACCCGGAGGTGCAGCAGGCAGCCCGGCACAGCCTCGGCCACCCCGAGCACCTCAGGCCGTAGGTCGGGGGAGAACAGGGTAGCCATTCCGGCTGTATGAACTGTGAGATGGCTAAAGTAGACCCTGTCCCCCGACTCCAGCTGCCAGCTATCTTCGGCGGCCGGATCTGTATGGGTCTCCTGCAGGAAAACCACAGAGTACCCCCCGTCCCGAAGGAAGGGGAACACCTGGCACCTGCGGAGACCCATCCTACAGACCCAGGTAGTCAACGTTGCAAAGATGATGGGTACCATGAGGAGGGCTGGGGGGGATCCTCGCTGGCAGGGACACTCACGGTCCCCATTGGGCCACGTAGCAAACCATGACCTACCCCACAGGTGAGCAAGGAGTCATGGAAGCCGTGCACCTGCTGGTAGGCTGCGGCAGCCTGCTTCCCAGTCTTTTTACTGTCCCCCATAAGGGTCCTCGCGGCCTGGAGGATTTGATGAGGATAGGGATGGGGTTGGCATCAGGGTCAGGGCAGGGGTCAGGAACAGGGGCAGGGAGGGGGCAGAAGCGGGATCCTGGGCCCCAGTAGCCAAGCTGCTGGGAGGTGGCCCCTCTCGGTCTGGCTCAGAGGTCTGGGGCGTGGGAAGGGGGTCCCCAGTGATGCCGGGCTCAGGCTCTATGGCGGGTGTGACAGCCACAGCATCAGGAGGTGGATGACCTTCAGTGGGGCCCCTGCCCAGGAAGGAGGTGGGTTGCCCCGCACCATCAAGGAATACCCCTTGTGACTTGGGTCCCAGCCGCGAGGCGCTGGCCGTCGCTTCAGTAGGCTTGCCGGCCGTCAGCGGGGTGCCACCTGCGGCCGGGCACATGGAAGAGTCATGGGGACCCTCGGAGACAGGAGTGGAAGAAACGGTTAGAGGGAGGGAGCATGGGGAAAGGGGGGCTGGGGTGAGGTCGCCCAGATGGAGGCCCGCTGGCAGAGGATTGTCCTCCCCCTGGGTGACCGAGGTCAAACCCAGGGCCTTGATCTCCTCGTAGATGGAAGGGAGATTGCCTTCCACCACCCTGGGATTCTCCCTGCCAGCACCTGATGTTAAGGGGGCAGGAGGGGTTTCAGATGTTAAGGGGGCAGGAGGGGCTCCATGGGAGGGGATTCCAGTGGAGGGGTGGCGCTTCTCTCCGGTGCTGCCACGTCTTCCCCAGCCGGCACCGGTGGATGGAACATACCCGTGGGCAAGGCAGAAGGCTCGGCATCAGTGCCCTCCTTCCTGGTCTTCCGGGGGGCCTCTGCACTGGATGGAAGGAGCGGAGCTTGAGCCTTCCGCTTGTCCCGCTTCCCCTGTATTAGGGCCCAGCCCTCCATGGCATCATCTGGGTGCTGGCTAACAGGGGTCGGGTTGGGGAGCAGGGGCGATGGCTCAGGGACTCAGGGAGGTAATGGTGGGGCAGCATGAGGGAGGGAAGATTCCCCTGGGGCGGGCCCTCTCCTATGCCTGGCGGTATCCCCGCCGCACCCTCCTCCACAGGCCCCGCCATACTGCAGGTAGCAGAGGCAGGGCTCTCCCGCTCGTCTGGGCCTATTGCGGGAGGTACCGCTTGGGCCCAAGCAGGAGCAGTGGTGGGCTGGGAAGGAGGAGGGGCGGATCCGGATGCCTGGCAGCCAGTGGCGCTGGAGATGATGGGGCCGGTGCCCTGCTGGGGCTCGGGGATCCCGGACGCTCCTCCGTGCCGGGCCAAGGGGTAGTCCCTCCAGACATGCCCCATCGCCTGGCAGAGGTAGCACCGGGCCTCCCCCGTGGAGTAGTGCACGTGGTAGTGGGCCCCCTTATAGGAGACCAGGAAGGACCCCTCGAGCTCCTCTCTGTCACGTGCCGCCGGCGGCAGTTGAAGCTGCACCTGCCGGCGGAACGAGAGGACGTGACGGAGGGTGGAGTCTTTGTAGCCCAGGGAGAGAGGGCTAACAATGGAGATGGGTTTCCTCAGGCCAGAGAGGGCAGGTAACAGGGCGGCATTGGGAAGGAAGGGAGAGACGGAGGTCAGGACTATTCGGACACCCAGGTCCTCTAGCGGCTCCAGGGGGATGAACACACCCCCCACCACCAGGCCCTTCTCCACCGCCTCCTGGGCGGTGGCCTCCGATGCTAGGAAGAAGATGACTTTTCCATACATTTTGGAGGTTGCTATGATGGCCGTGGGCCCCACCACCCTTGCCAACGCCCGCACGTAGGCTTCCACGTGGGACGAGGCGGGCACCAGGAGGCAATGGACACTGTGCTTCCTGGTCAAGGTCGGGAAGGGGCCCCGGCCACTATAGATGGTAGCAGAGGCGGTGGGCGGGAGAGATGATGTAGCAGCAGGTGGCGGGGCTGCCGCCACCTGGGCATATGCCCTGGGGGCCAGAGGAGGGGCACCTGCAGAGCTGGTGGAGGGAGCAGCGGGGAGGGACGCTGCGGCCGGTGATGGGGCCGCGGCAGTGGGGGCAGCCTCTGCCATGGAGGGCCTGGTCTTTTTGGCAGGGACTTACCCTTCTCTTTGCCCTGGCCCTTCCTGCCAGTTGGGGGGGCTCCCCCAGAGTCAGAAGGGGCGAGGGACGTGGCAGCAGCGGAGGTCACCCCGTTGCCCGCTGCTGCCGGTGCCCCAGCAGGGGCGGCAGCAGGTGGTTCAGCAGCGACAGTTCAGGTAGAAGCTGGGGGGGTGACGGGGGAGCAGGTGGGGGAGGGGCAGCGGGATCCACCCGAGGGGTCCCACTCACTGTGTCACCCGCCATAATGAGCAGGAAGGGAGGGGAAGGGAGAGGAAACACCGAAGGGAGGAGGGGAAAGGAGGGGACAGGTCAACCACTCCTTCCTGCTAGGCTGCAGGCAGGGGAGGAGGGCGCTAGAAGGGGAGGGCTGGATGGTGGGGGGTATCAAGGGCTTGTGGGGGGTCAGTCACTGACTCTGGATGGGAATCCAGCTCCTCTAGCTGCACTAGGAGAGGGGGGGTTATAACAACATTGGGGGGTGCAGTGAGACAGGGGTCAAACTCAAACAGGGGAGGGCATAAGCGCATGGGAGCAGGCACGGGCGCATGGAGCGAGGAGCTAAGCAGGGCAGGGGGGAACGACACAGGGAGGGGGACAAGCAGGCTGAAGGTAGGACAGGGAAACCAAGGGGCTAGCTTCAGAGGCTCGGGTGGGGCAAACAAACAAAAGCTGCAGAGGGAAAAGGGCAGGGCAGGCAAACAAACTGGAGCTAGCAAGGGGCTGAGGCAAAAAAGGGGGGGAAGCAAAGGCTGCAAGGGGAAAGGGGTGACTGCTGTAGCGGTGGGGGGGACAATCCAAGGGGTGGGGGGGCATGTGCGCCCATGTGTGCTTGCAAAAAAGTCAATGTTTGGGCTGGCTGCTGCTTCTGGCCCAAATGGTGGAAATGGGCGTGGCAGGCCAGGCAAGCAGCTGAGTCCCAGAGGCAGGAGCTTGAGGCAGATGGTAAGTGGAGATGGTGGAGGGGGCAACGGTGGTGGTGGGGGTTGGGTGGGACACCGATGGACTAGGGGGCAGACTCCATTCCACACCCCCTATGTCCCCACAAACACAGTCAAAACTCCCACAACAAGAGCACACTTTGAAAGTTACTCTGTCCTCGATGGCCCCCTCCACGGTGGTCTGCAGAGTCTCTGCACACTTCCCCAACAGCAGAAGGTCCTCTTCGTCTTCCTCCTCTAGGCTCCAGCAGCTCCTGGGCAGCAAGGACAGCAGCAGCTCCAGCAACTCCAGGTGGCAGTCCGGTGGCCAGGCAGGCAGAAAGGACCCCTCTCAGGTGGTGGTGATGGTGTCCATGGCAGCAGCTGGGCTGAAGCAGGGGTCCCTCACTCCCCTCCTCTGGGGAGCAGGCCAGCAGCCCCCCCGACAAGGGGCTGTAGCTGGAGCAGCAGCAACCGAAGGTGGGGGGTCCAGCAGCCAGCCAGCAACCAGGCAGCAGAGAAGGGGGAAGGATGTCTGGCCCAGCCAGGGGAGTAGCTGGAGCAACAGCAGCAGCAGGGAGAGCCCAGGGCCTAGCAGCAGGAGCCCTCTACCTCCCACTTCCCTCTAGGCCAGAGAGCAGATATATTAGTCCCAGACTAAGTAGATCTGTTTTCCCTGGGTAAGGTAACAGGGGCACCTGAGTTTAAAAAGGACATCACTTCAGTTTGTGGCATGCATGCGAGGAGCTGGGAGCAAGAGGCACTAGGAGCTGAGAGTGGGAAGGTGTACTGCTGGAGAACTGAGGAGTACAAGCATTATCAGACACCAGGAGAAAGGTCCTGTGGTCAGGAAAAAGATGTCGGGAGGAAGCCATAGGGAAGTAGCTGTCATGCAGCTGTTACAGGAGGCACTCTAGACAGCTACAGTCCACAGGGCCCTGGGCTGGAACCCGGAGTAGAGAGCAGGCCCGGGTTACCCCCAAACCTCCCAATTCCTGATCAGACACAGGAGGAGTTGACCTGGACTGTGGGTTCCACCAGAGGGGAAGGTCTCTGGGCTGTTCCACGACCCACATGGTGGATCAGCAGAGACTGCGGGGATTGTTCTTCCTTTTCCCCATGCTGGCCAGCGATGAGGTTATCTGAGTAAAACAGCAGATTTGAGCCACGAAAGTGGCCAAATTGTGGGCTGCTGTGAATCTCTGAGGCGAGCAAATCCGCCAATAAGTGCAGGACCCACCAAGGTAGAGCAGGAACTTTGTCACAGTGCATAGAAAACTGGCTAGATCATCAGGCTCAACGGGTAGTGATCAACGGCTCAGTGTCTAGTTGGCAGCCGGTATCAAGCAGAGTGCCAAGGGGTTGGTCCTGGGCCTGGTTTTGTTCAACATTTTCATTAATGATCTGGATGATCGAATGGATTACACCCTCAGCAAGTTCGCAGATGACACTAAGCTGCGGGGAGAGGTAGATAACGTGGAGCAGTGGTGGGCAACTGCTGCTTCCCGCAGCTCCCATTGGCCAGGAACGGTGAAGCGCGGCCACTGGGAGCTTCTGGGGGCCATGCCAGCAGTCAATGTCAGCAAAATGTCCCACAGCCCGCAATCAGATTACCCTGATGGGCCGCATGTTGCCCACCACTGCGCTGGAGTGTAGGGATAGGGTCCAGAGTGACCTAGAAATATTGGAGGATTGGGCCAAAAGAAATCTGATGAAGTTCAACAAGGACAAGTGCAGAGTCCTGCATTTAGGATGAAAGAATCCCATGCACCGCTACAGGCTGGGGACCGACTCGCTTAGCAGCAGTTCTGCAGAAAAGGACCTGGGGATTACAGTGGACGAGAAGCTGGATATGAGTCAGTGTGCCCTTGTTGCCAAGAAGGCTAACAGCATATTGGGCTGCATTAGTAGGAGCACTGTCCGCAGATCGAGGGAAGTGATCATTCCGCTCTATTCAGCACTGGTGAGGGCACATCTGGAATATTGCGTCCGGTTTTGGGCCCCCCACTACAGAAAGGATGTCGACAAATTGGAGAGAGTCCAGCAGAGGGCAATGAAAATGATCAGGAGGCTGGGGCACATGACGTATGAGGAGAGGCTGAGGGAACTGGGCTTATCTAGTCTGCAGAAGAGAAAAATGAGGGGTGATTTGATAGCAGCCTTCAACTACCTGAAGGGGGGTTCCAAAGAGGATGGAGCTAGGCTGTTCTCCGTGGTGGCAGATGACAGAACAAGAAGCAATGGTCTCAAGTTGCAGTGGGGGAGGTCAGGTTGGATATTAGGAAAGACTTTTTCACTAGGAGGGTGGTGAAGCACTGGAATGGGTTACCTAGGAATCTCCATCCTTAGAGGTTTTTAAGGCCCGGCTTGACAAAGCCCTGGCTGGGATGATTTAGTTGGGGATGGTCCTGCTTTGAGCAGGGGATTGGACTAGATGACCTCCTGAGGTCTCTTCCAACCCTAATCTTCTATGGTTCTATAAATGTTGTCAATACTCTCTAGCAAAACTTCTTGGGTAAAGGTACAGCCTTCTCTCTGTTTGTATCTACCTTTGTGCAGCACCTTTTTGCACAACCACAACCCTCCCCATAAATAACTTAAATCTATTACTTATACAGTGAAACCCATAATCTGCAATATGAGATAGCATCAGAACTGTAGGGTTGTCTCTTCTTCCCTGGATGGATGCACGTAGCTCTCATTAATCTTAACAGGAGTTAGACGTATGCATCAAATAGAGGGTATATTCCTGAGCATTTACTGCATATTTGTATCATAGGCTCATAGACATGCAGGGCTGGACGGGATCTTGACCATTCATCAAGTCCAGCCCCCTGTGCTGAAGCAGGACCAAGTAAACCTAGACCAGCCCTAAGAGGTGTTTGTTCAACCTGTTCTTAATAACTTACAATGACGGGGATTCCACAACCTCCCTTGAAAGCCTAGTCCAGAACTTAACTACCCTTATAGCTAGAAAGTTTTTCCTCATTGCTAACCTAAATCTCACTGGCTGCAGAGTAGGCCCATTACTTCATGTCCTACTCTTGAACATGGAGAACAATCGATTCCTGTCCTCTTTATAACGGCCGTAACAGATTTGAAGACTACTATCAGGTCCCACTCAGTCTTCTTTTCCCAAGCTAATAATGCCCAGTCTTTCCTCATAGGTCAGGTGTTCTAAACCCTTTATCAGTTTTGTTGCTCTTCTCTGGAATCTCTCTGCAATTTGTCCATATCCTTCCTAAAACATGAGGCCCAGAACTGGACACAGTACTACAGCTGAGGCCTCACCAGAGCTGAGTAGAGCAGGACAACTACCTCCCACATCTTACATACAGCACTCCTGTTAATACACCCCAGAATGAAATTTGCCATTTTTGCAACTGCATCATATATGTGTTGGGTGATGTGCCTACCACGTAACGTGGTCTGAACTTGTTCTAAAGCAGGGATCCAGAGGAAGCAAGTGGTACAGTTTTAACTAAGATTTCACAGGGGAAAAGTTACCAGCATTCAACAAAAAGTGCTCTGTACCCCTCTGACACTAAAAAGGCACAGAAAGTCAGAGACCTTCGAGCCATCTGGCCTGGCTATGGAATACATGAAGCAGAACTTTTGGATAGCCTGTCCAATCTCTGCCCATCTGATTCCTGCTGCAGGGAAGGAGTCTGAATAATGCTCTCACTCCAACAACTAGAGAACAAGAAAATCACCATCAAATTTCACAGTTGTCCTTGACCAGAAGACCAAGGAAAACAAACCCCAAACCAAATCAAGCTGTAGCAAGCCGGACAGCGATAGGGGCTGGAGGAAGACTTTGGGCCATGTCCGCTCCCATACAATGCACTTCCTAAAACAGCCTGGCTGCTGACACGCTCTGTACCTAAATCCCACTGTGCAGTCTGTTCCCTGTCTGGCTAAGCCCAGCCTGGGAGTACGTTGACACTGTAAGTGACGAGCTGTAATCTAGTTAGTCTGGGTAACAACAGTAGCACAGATGTGGCAGCATGAGCTTCAGCATGGCCTAGCAACCAGAGCACAAGCCCAATATATAGCCTGGGTGTCAGGATGGAGGCTCTGCACCTGCACCTGTCCAGCTGCCGGACAGCCAAGGAGTGCAACTGGGCCACAGCAGAACCACCTGATCAGCTACGGCATTTAGGTGGCTTGCTCTTAAGCCCAGCAGCAGCAGAGGATGAGCAGCTGCTCAATGCACAAGCCTGCGGATTCTCTGCCTCCCTGTGCTTGCCTCACTCCAAGCCCTGCTTCTGCCCTGCACCCAGCCCAGCACCTGCTTTTCCTGATTCCAAGTAACCCGGTTGTGGCCTTTGGCTCTGATTCCTGGCTCCAACTCTGTCTCAATCCTTGGCTCCGGCATTCATCTCTGATTCCTACTTTGTGCCACCACATCTTATTGGCTGTGCTAACTAGATTAAAGTTAACACAGGTATGCGCACCCATGTTGCAGTCACACCTTCACTCGCATTGTGGACATACCCACAGACAGAAAGGAGAAAGCGTTCTAAGGTCTTTAGCCTGTGTTTTTTCTCCATGATATCTCAACAAAGGATCACACTTGCCCCAGGTACCGCACCACTGGTCTACCCTGCTGGATGCAATAGTATGAGATGCCAGACTAAGGTGGGGCAGACACTTGCTTGTGCTAACTCATTGCTTCATTAGAGGCTAGCAGGTTGTTTCACAATATAACTCTAGATGAGACACTAGATTATCTGGAACAGGAAGTGTAAGTTTTATATAAATCTGGTATGATACGCACAGAAGCTGGGGGCAGCAGGCCTAAGGGATAGAGCACTGGACTAGAACTCAGGAGATCTTGGGCAAATCACTTTACTTCTCTGTGCCTCTGGTTCCCCTCCCACCCCCTGTCTATCTTGTCTATTTTGGATATAAGATCTTCAGGGCAGGAACTCTCACTCGTGTCTGTGCAGTGCCTACCACAAATGGCCTTGATCTCATCTGGAAGCATTTGGTGCTTCTGTAAAATAAATAATAAATATTAATAATAATTAATCACACAGGTCATGCAGGTAATGGAGGACATCAGCAGGTCTACTGCCCCTACAATGCCAAATGAGTGTTTGCTTGCTCCAAAGCATGAATGGTGTTTCCAACTCTCACTACCATGTTGTGAGTCTCATGATATTTGGTGTTTCTCTTAAAGCCCCAGCTCCTGGAGGAAAGTGATCATGTCAGAATCTTAGCTTTCATTTTTAAAAAAGTAAGTTTTAGTCCTCATTTTTGCAGAGGAAAGCATAAAAACGTGACCTGACTGTGACCTAAAGGCTCAGAAACCAGATGTCAAAGAAAAGAACCTAACATTTATTATTCTTTTAAAATCTCATGGTATTTAAGCCCATCTCATGATTCTGGGGGGGTCTGACTCATCAGTTTTTAATGCTGGGTATTGGCAATATTGTATCTATCACACAAGATGTTCATTTCCGGCCCAGGACTATAAAGCAGTGGCTTCATTTCAGTGGCAATTAAGTTCCCTGCAACTTCACTTCCCCAAAATGGCCTAGAGGGACCAGATTTGCAATAACATAAGCCTCTCTCCCTCCACCATGGAACAGTAAGCATCATCTCTTCAAGGCTTCCATCTTCCATGACATCTCTCATCCAACAGACAGAAGCACAGATCCAAGCTACTCAGTAATGAACAATAATGCTGCTGGATCAGATGTTCAGCCATTTAGCTAGACCTATGTTTAGCCATTTAGCTAGATCATGCTAAGTGAACTTGTTCAAATGCTAGTGATACACGCCTGATTGCCAGTCCTGGAGACTGGAACCCTCTATTTAGCATGTATCCATGACAGCAGAAGTGAAAAGTTTCTCCCATACCCCTTGCCAATGCACGTTATCTTGATCTCAGAGATAAGAGAAAAAGACTTGATGCCCATTCATACCCTTGGATTCTACTCAGGGTTTCAACTGGGGTCCCAATTAGTTCCAGTTGTGAGGGTGGTTTTGTCTGACATGGGCAGCTGTCTACAGGAAACTGAAACAAGACCAACTAACTCATTCCACATTGTGAAGGTTACAAGATCTTCTTTCATCACTGATCGGAGACGGGCTGTGAAATCAATGCCTTAGTGATGGAAGGCTCCATGTCTCATCTTCAACCTCCCTAAACTATCCGGTTCTCTCGTTGCTTTTATTTTAACAGTCGGTTTCACACACATTAGACTCATTGGAATCAGTGTGACTTGGGGTCGTTATTAACAGGCGATGTTGCTTGGTATGGATCGGGGAAAGGATGGACAGGGCTACACACCAACCCTACTCATGCCAGTCTCCATTATCAGCAGTCTCCGTTATCAGACTTGCCCATCTACTGCCCAGAGCTAATAGCTTTGCTACCTTAATCCCTGAAAGCCAGACATAGCTTTCCTGTGGGCTGCCACTTTTCAACAGAAATTCCTCTCTCAGCAGAGTTCCTGTGGGCTGGGTTGGTTTTTTTATGCTGTTTATTGTGGGGGAAGAGAGAGCAGCCCCCTCCACTGACCAGAGTTGAGTATCACATCTTGTAATGAAAAAAGGTAATCCAAGCTGCGGTTCACCCTTCATTCCTCGCGGCTCCAGCTCCCCAGCCAAAACAAAACCAATATTTTCTTTTCCCCCCCCTTGAGACTAAAGAGAGAGAGACGCAGAGAGAGAAAGCTACAGTACTTAGCAGTAGTCAAGCTGGCTGAGAATCAGCTAAACTAATCCGGCTCCTGACACTGGATTCCAGCTGTGTCCACTACCGACAGTCAGTGCTGGCGGGCTGTCACTCCATTGCAAATAACACCCACACAAACAGGGTATACACAGAATGAAGTGCTACAGGGAGAGCACAACCCAAACCTCAGGTCAGCTACAACCAATTACTGCCTTGAACAGAAGCAGATGATACTGACCTCTGAGAAACAGGAGATGACGGGGTGAGTTCTGGCTGTATACACTGTACACATGCACATGTAAACATAGGTCAGATCCTCACAGGTGTAATCGGTGTAATCCTCGGCTGGTGTAAACTTCCAGGAAGCACTGGTGGTTTACATCAATTGGGGATCTGACTCCATCTTCTTCAATGGAGTAAGCCTGGTTTACAGCAGCTGGGGATCTGCCCCATGGATGTCAATAGAGCGTGCCTGATGTACACCAGCTGGGGAGCTCACCCTCACAGTCTATAGGTTTCTGAAAGTTCACACAGAGCAGCAAGCAACATAAAAAGTGATACCGCTACTGTGATAACATCAGTCACATTAACATCACTCTGTGGACACATCAATAGCCATGCGGCTTTCTGAGGAATACGGAATGTAAACTGAAAACTTTCTCAAACACAAACCGTACATCATATTTTCAAACTCAACAAATGGGCCACAGTACAAGAAAAGGAAATTCCACCCTGAGGTTAGGGGGAAAGCTCAGCTCTGGCAGCTTATGTTCCCAGGCCGAGGGAATTACTGTATAGTCCTGTTTGACATGAATACTAATCTGTTATCTTTGGACATCTTTACATTGTTTAAAAAAAGAAGTTTTGTGACAAGATCCAGTTGGCAAATTGCCTGGCAAATGCCCTGGCTGGGCAGGTAACCAATATAACCACATGGGTTGTGATCCCTTTAACCTGTTCTCAGAAAACCCTGTAGAGTGATCACTGCAAGTGCCATTCTCTTGCTGCCCACAATTACAGCAGGGAATCCAGAATGGGACTTCACAAGGGGAGCCGGAAGGCTGGGTCACTTACCGAGAGTCTCACTCGGGCAGAAGTGATGAAAATCCCAGCACAGAGTAAAGGTAAAGCAACAGTGGCAGGGCAGCAGCTGTGAGCACAAAAGAATGAACACAATGAAGGAAAGCTGAAAGGGGCAGAATGCTGGGAATCCAAGTGTGTAGGCCGGGAGGGCCTGGCTTGCAGGCCGAGAATCTCAAATCCTGAACAAACAAAAGCTGTCAAAGATTTCAGAGAGGGATGTGCCTCTCTCAGCGAGGAGGAGGGGAGGTTTAGCTAAATGGCAATGTTTAAAGTAATAAGTATTTGCTAGTTTCTTAAGTACTTTATCAAAGTGACTGCCTCATCTGAGAGCATGCAGCATGTCCATGAGAGAGATGAAGTCCCAAGAGCCTGGGTCACATCTCAGGCCCAGTATGAGTTAAAGGGCGTGTGACTGACAGAAGTGGGACCAGGAGGCTGCTACAGGAGTTAACCCAAGAGTTAACCCAATATTTCAGGCCTCCACACTATAACCCAGCTGGCAGAGCTCCAGTTATAGCCCTCCCTGGAGGTTCACAACAATCTTGTCAAGAAGTCCGGAGAGTTTCTCTAACAGCCTGAAAATTTCACGCTGTTCTTGGATTGTTAATGACTGAGCTGCAACGCTGCTCTCGTATTGCACTGACACAGAGAGACACAATCCCTGCCCTAAGGTGCTTACACTAGAGAGAGACGGTGAAGTGAAGCCTGAAAGAAGCACACTTACAGGGAGCCAACCCTCAAGCAAAGCAGGGTTTTTTAGGAATGTGTGGACAATAGCTAGTGGGTTAATGCTATGGAGGGATTTCCTAGGGAAGAGAGCTGATGGCTGGAGCCCAAAGAGAGGCAGTTGTAAGGCAAAGGGGTAGTATAAATGAAGGTACACAGACAAGAGTGGCAGGAGAACAAACGGGGCTTTCGGGATGAGCATGAGAAGCACACAGGTGGCGGGAGGAGGAGGAGAAAATGGGTCCTAGCTGAAAGCCTCAAACTTTTGGCCTCGTGCCTCCCAGCATACCAAGGTGTGGAGGTATCTGGCATGCACACACCCCGTCGTGCTTCTATGATAGACCTTGACACAGTGGGCGACATTAAAAAGTTGACTTTTTTCACACCATGTTATTTGTCTTTCCCTTGGTTTCTGTGGTATTCCCCATGCTTTGAATGGGAAATACTTCAAATGCCTTGGTTGAGTTAACTGCTGTGGGTAGTAAATGGCCAGGTTTCAATGGTGCCCACTGCACACCCACACACACTGTAAAACTCTGTCCAAGGGGGCGTGAGTGCATGCTCCTTTTCCCTCTTGTCTGGATTTCCTGCTATCAGGTGATCACAGAAAGTACAACAGCTCCAGTGACATAGCAATTCTCAACTTCCCGGGCCCCTGCAATCTCTGCTGTTCATCAGCAGTGCAAAGATTATGGTAGTTATAGCTGTTCTGAAGCACTGGCCAAAACAGCTTTGAATCCTGGCACTTTTCAGTGAATCAGAACTGAAGTTACCTGAACTCTTAGCTTTGGCCTGTACCGAACAGACCTAGAATCTCACGGTTTCTCATCTGTTTCCCTTGTTCTCAAGCAATCACCAAAAGGAGAGACATGGTGGGTTCTCCATTCACACCCTATGTTGCTTTGCAGTAAGATTATGAACTTGTTGTAGGAATGACTGGGTGAAATTTCTAGCCTATGCTACACAGGGGGTTAGCTGAGGTGATCACGATGGTCCTTTCTGACCTTAAAACCGGTAACTATTGTTTGCCTGTATAATCCATTCCTTGATTTTCCAGGACATCCAAGCGACAGGTAATTTTATATTCCTTCTCCACCTCCCCTGAGGTGCAGGGGGCGCCATTAAAGCCTGGACATTTACCACCCACAGCAATTAAACTGACATCATCTGCATTGCGCAAGCAACCCTGACTCCAAAGCACGCACACACTAGAGCTTCTCGACAAAATGGTCCAAAGAATTTTTTTAACATAGCAAAACAATGTATTTTCCTCAAACATCATTCTTGGAAATGGCTGAACTGTTTTAGCTGAAACTTGCCCAAAAAAGTTCAGCCAGATGCATACACTTATCAAAAATTTCAGCCCAAATGGTTAAAGTTTGGCAAAGTTATAAGCAACTGAAAACGCAACCCCACCCACAATAACTGTGTATTACCATGACATACAGTGGAAGCAGGACCCTTTCTCTGAGCAAGTTCCTGAAGAAGGAATGAATCTTCCCCTTTACTTACTCTAGTGTGGCCTGTGGTATCAGGAACTATACAATGATTCATACAGGGTATCTGCCTTATTTATAATTCTTCCTGTGAAAAAGTCTACGTGTTTAGTGAGCCAGATCCTCAGCTATGAAGACTGCCATGTAAGCAGAAAAGATATTCTAATCTTCATAGCTAATTACAAAGATGAATAAAAAAATTTCCATTGTGATAAAACCTGTCTTGAATGCAACAAAAAATAAAAATTAACAGTCAAATTGGGAACCGTCAGCCTGGAGAAGATGTCAGGTGAGATACAGGAAATACGTCTTGCACCAGCCATCTCAATAGGTGGGAGTTCTGTGATTTGCAAAAAATTAAAGGTAAGTTTGATTATGTTTTTAAATGTGGTTAATTGAATCCTAGATAAATTACTTGTAAATTAACTATTTTAAAACAAAGCTGACTTTAGTGTCATTTGGAAAATATGACTTTCCTATATAATATGATAGTGCCATGTGTGACCTCTTACATAATCTACTACCCAGCAGTAAATCCAGTGTGACGAAAGGCCAGCAATAGCCAGGTTCCCCCAAGAGACACAGCAGCAGCATTCTTTAAACAGATACTCAGTGCCGATCTTAGCAAGTTGTACAGAGGTGAAAGAGTTAGTATTTTCTCCAGTTCTTGCCCTGTTATTCAATACATTATGGACTTTGAAAAGTCATACTACAACCAAGCAGTCCACAAGTACTAAGAGGAAAATAGAGGCATGCAGAAATACACACACAGCAGAATGCAGGACTCCTCTCAGCTACAATTTACGTTTCTGCACAGAAACTTATTTCTCAGATTCAGTGTCCTCCCCCAGCTTTCCCATTTAGTGCAAAACTTCCTTGTTCATTATTCAGACTAATGTTACAGCGAATCCTTAAATCCCATTCAAGAATGGATTATAAAAGAGGGAAGAGGAACTAAAATTTTTCTCAGGATTCAAGAATTCTGATGCTCTTAGACCAGGGCACAAGGGGGCATGAAGCTACTTCACAATACAGCAAACTTCTTTCTGCAATGCTTTTTCTGTTGGTGCAAGCCAGGACTCTCACCATGTGAGCTTTCCTCCCAGCAATGCCCAGTTCATGCCAGTCACGACTCCTGCAGTGTGGGCTTTACTCACAGCAGTGTCCAGTCACCCTCCAGCAAAGAGTTCACAATGCTTATTACACAGGCCTCTTTTTCCTTTCCCCTCTTCCCCAACCCCGTCTCTATCCTTCACATTTTCCCTTCCTTGATTACAAACATCGATTGGGCTTTGCCTGTTCACACCAACTTGGGATCTGACCCTCAGCCTCTTGCCCCAGATCATTTATTACTGGTACATAGACAAAAGGCTACATATGAAGCATCCTACAGCTCTCCCTCTACTAAGCTTTCCCCTATGATGAGTGTGACACAGAGGCCCATTGGTGCCTACCAGCAAAGTGTTCACTGTTCTTTACAAGCAACTTCTGTGCCAGACCTGACAAACTCACTATACCCAATACACCACTTCACTGTATTTATGCATAAAGGGTAGCATGCGAGGTCATTACTGAAAGCTTGTAACTTATCGATACTCATAAGCTTGGCAGGATGAGTGTACAGATAATATGTAAAGAATCATGTAACTATAAGGAAAATTATGCCCTTGTGAATTTGGAGTAAAAGTTAGTCACTCGGGAATCATATATCTCGATGATGGCACGTTCAAGCAGGAGCGAGTTGTCACCTCTCCCTGGGTAAGCGGTGATGTAATGCAAGGCTCAGTTGTCCACCCTTGCTCTATCTCCAAACAGGCAATGGTAACACCATGAAAGATAATGGCAAACAATCGCAATCACTTGGAGCCAAAAAAGAAGCATTACAACAGACTGGAGGGTCGCCTTGTCTGTGAATAAAGACAAAAGACTGATTCAACATGTGACAGGGTGGAGAAAGATCTACATCCATTCACTGAGGAGACCTCTTGTTTAGTGGAGGGGCGGATGTCATGAAAGATGGGATCTGGGCTCCTGTGTAGCCAGCCAGCTCTGCAACAGGCTGATCTCTGGGGTGGATGGACCTACTCTATTAACGCACAGGCCCTAGTTTGCGTGTTATGATTTTGTTTTACATTGTAACCATTTGTTTCCATCCCTCTTGTTTCTAGTACAATCTCTAGTCTCTCATAAACAAACCTTTGGTTTGAGATAAGTGCTCACAAGCGCTGTGTATTATACAGGAGCAGTGGTTTAAGGTAAAACGGATAAACTGGGGCAGACAGATCCTTTGGAAGCGAAGCATCTGAAATTTGTGTGAGGAGCCTGTGCCAGCACTGGATATCCTAGGGGAATGATTCCAAGGGACTCGGGGACTGCAGGACACCCCTGTTAACTTGCAGGGAAAAACCAGGGCTGGCATAGTCTGGAGGAGAGGGCTTAAGTGGCTAACAGGCTGGTGGTATCTGGGAGCCAGCCACCACAGGCAAGTTTCCCTCATGCTGGAGGCTGGTGGTGACAAGGTGACTCCCATGCCTGGGTACCCCAGGAACCGTCCCAAGGAGCCAAAGGGCGTCATACACTAGGCCAGAAGTTCTCAAACTGTGGTCCGCGAGCTCCATTCAGGTGGTCCATGAGCTCCATTCAGGTGGCCCGTAGATAGTTCCCTTTAAGGTGCATGCCTGGGCAGCCGCACATGAGAGAATGACGGGCCACCCACCTAATTAGTGGAGCCGCGCAGGTGTGGCTCCACTAATTAGGTGCCTGGACCCTGGAGAAGACACACATGTAAGGTGAGATGGTGGCCTTGGGGAGAATAGGGGGTCGGTGGGAGGGGGTAGTTGGGTGAGAAGAGGGGGTGGAGGATAAAGGTAAGACTACTGATATTAGAATATGAGTTGTGTGCTTTTATTTGTAGAACAAAAAAATGTTAATTTTTTTATATATAGTATTTTTATCCAAAGGGCTTTACAATAGTTAGCTAATGGTACAAACAACATTTGGAAAGATCATTAAGTGGTCCGCCGAGACCCTCAGCAATTTTCAAGTGGTCTGTGAAAAAAACAGTTTGAGAACCACTGCACTAGGCCTTTCTCTGAACCCTGGTGAAGCTGTACCAATGGGAGCATAACTGGGAGCACCTAATGTGAACAAGGCTCTCCTGGCTACCAGCCCTGGCTCACCCTGCTCAGAGTGCTGAAGAGCCCTGGTGGCAGCAGCTGGGCCTCCACCAGTGCTCCTGGACTGCTGAGAGTTGCAGCAGGGCTAGCAACAACGGGAGGTTTCTCAGACCAGAAGACAGGCTTAAGAAGGCTACTGATACACATGCAGCCCTGTCATTAACCAGGGAACATCAGAGAAACCACTTACGAGTCGAGCTACTCAGCTTTGTCCCCAGCTTCTGCTCCCGACTTGGCTTCCCCAGGCCGGGTACCACCTTGCAGATTAAAAGGGCTGCGGCCAAGCGGTGGCTTGGAATAACCTAAATCACCTCAGCATTTTGGCGCCAAGAGAGTAGTTGTTCACTACTCCTTCAATATCCTTCCGCAAAGCCCAGTGCATAGTAGTCCCCGGTTCATAAAACGAACTGCAGGAAGCAATCCTGCATTGGCAGGGGGGTGGATTCAATGACCTCATAGATCTTTTCCAGCTCTGATTTCCTGGATTCTAGCTAAGCGCCACGGGGCAGCTGTTTGCATGACTCCAGCGCAACAGTGAGTCTAACCACCAGCTACAAAACATGAACATCAGACTTTCACAGAAACCTGCCTTCCTTCCAAACACAACCCCCATCCCCCAAAACGGCACCTTTGTGGGGAGTTTGAATCTGGAGGTGGAAAAAATACAAGCTGCTCTGAAGTAAGGGTGGAAAGGCAGGCTCCCAAGCAACGGCCTAATCCCCTGAGGCACTGCCTGAAGTTAGAAATCCCAGGACATTACAGCATTTGTTTCCCTTCAAAGCTTCCTCAGAAGCACGGTGGGCTTTACAAGCCATCCTCAGCTGCAGTTGTCAGCCCCAGAGGAATTTCCAGATTGCCACTGGTCTATTCCTGACTGCTTTAGTGTCGCCGCTTACAGGCCATAAGTTACTTAGAGCAAAGCTTCAGAGGGGAAATCTCACCAGTGCTCCGAAGGTCACATCCACCTTCACACCCCCATCTGTCTCAGAAGTTTGGGACAGCCTCTGCAAGGGTAAGATGATTTATTTCAGCACAGCGTCTTGCTTACAAAATTACTGCAACAGGATCACATCCATGCAAATACAAATGCACTGCAGAGGTTACCACAGCTACCTAGTGCATGTCACTCTGGTAGGTCAATAGGGAATGGTGAGATGCCGACAGGCTAGAAGGAGAAGGCTAGGCAGAAGCAAACGGGCAGGTTCAGAGAACAGGATCTGATTATTTTCTAGAGAGAGAGTTAGCACTTACAAACCAGAGAGAAGATGAAGCCTGAGACCCTCCTGGCTTACATCAGTTTTACCTCAATATGACTCACACTGACTTCAATAGAGCTGCTGCCAATTTACACAGGAGGCAGTGAGGGGAGAACTAGCCCAGGGGAACTGACTGTGATATCCCGAAGCAGGCTCCAAGATGGCGAGGGTAGCCTGTGGGAATAAAGGGACCTGATTCTCCTCTCACACGGCCCTGAATCCAGAGTAACTCCATCCATGTGTGGCCAGAATAAGCGAGAGGAGATGCAGGCCAAGGGAGAGTCTCAAGAGGAAGAGTGCAGTGAGGAGACAGGCAGTGCCACCTGCAAACCCATGGGGGGTCCATTCCCAGGGTAAGGGGGAAGAGGCCCCAAGCATATCTGGCAAAGGAGCTTGCCAGGCGAGCGTGTCCCACAGCCATATTTCAGTGTAGCTCCTGATGGGTGAAATGTGTCCTCAATTTGTTTTAAAAGACAAAAAGAGTGAGCTGGATTCTCACACCCATAACAAAGACAACACACAAAGCCCTTTAAAAACAGGCGCCACACATACTACGAGCTGCCTTTTTCTAATTAAAGATGTCTTTTCTAGTTAACTGGGACTGCTGGGGGCGGGGAAGGGAGGGGATCTCTATGGGAGCTCCAAGTCCAGCCACTTCACATATCGGTGTGCTCCAGCTCTGCCATTCCCCGCCCAGCACCCTGGTGTCTTTCGCTGGCACCTCTTTCCTCAAGGGTTTCACCATTCATTTGGATATGCACATGGTGCTGGGGCAGAGCGGGCAGGCATGGGAATCATACCCAAGTCATTCCCAGACAGCCCCCAGAGGGCTGTTCCGGCTCATCTAGCATTTGGGAAAGAGGGGGCTTCATCTGTTTCTAATCTCACCCCTCGCGGTAGCTGTCACCATGGGTTTGCTGTCAGGGTAAAGATGCCTTTATGCAGCCTCCAGGCGAAGCAGCAAACATTTTATTTTAGCAGCACTTTAAAACAAGACTAGAGGAAAGCTGGAGCAGCCTGTGCCACTGCAGCTATCGCAGCTCTGCCAGTGTACGGACACACACAGAGCCAGGTGTTGAATGCACCCTTGGGATGCTTGCTGCCCCATCCCTCTAGTCTGCTTGCCAGCTTAAAGAAAATGCATTAGCTGAGAAACATCTTGACATAGGCTATAAGCATGCGATTCCAGACAGCAGCCAAAGGTACCTCCGTTGAGACGGGGTACAAATGAGTCCACACTACACTGCATCTTCCCACCAAAGACAGAGAGAAAAGAGGTGCAAACAGGGCAGGGGTGGCTATCAGTGCTTTCACCGGCTAAGGCAAGTCCATTGTTCTGTGAGCAGCATGCCACAGCTCAGGGCGCTAGGACAGAGCTGCAAGCCATCCCAACTTAAACATCCCAGATACAGCATGTTTAAGCCCTGATTGCCTTTCCCCATCCCCTCCCCCCAAAACCACACAGCACCACAAGAACCACAAAAATGCATCTTCTCCACATTGCACTCTCTCTCTCTCTCTCTGAAGGCACGTGGAGCTGCTGGAGAACCAGTTGCTCTGCTGACTACTCTCACCGTCTGGAGACTGGCCAGCATAAAAGCAACCATTGAAACCCATTATATCTACAGCAGTTTATCTTTAATGCAGCCTAAGTTTCTGACTTCGCTCCATTATGATTCAGTTAAACAGTTTCCTGTTGAAGCTGGCGCTACCATTCCTCTGGCCTAATGCTCACTCCTGGCAGGCAGCTCCTCCTCCAAGCTTCCAGAGCAGTGACATTGCCGTGCTCTGCTGTGGCACCAACAGCTGTGAGGTCATGAAGGAATGCGCAGCTCGGCTGGCAAGTCCAACGCCTCACAGGCAACAGGATTTGGGAAAGATGTGGGGAGACAGGACACTGATGCTGCAGAGAAGATGCCACTGATTGGAACAGGCATATCCTCCTGTGTGATACACCTTATGGGCAGGGACCTGCTATCTCATTAGCTGAGAACAGTCCTGCTAAGGGCAGATCTGCACTACGATGGGAGACTTCCAGAGAAAAGCCTGAGAGATGCAGAGAATGGCGCTGGCAATTCAATAGGCAACATTTTTCCACCGGTGCCAGTGAGCCCACTGAGCCTATATTCCAGGGCAGGACTGGGGCACTGTGCTGATGAAGGCTCTGTTTTTTGGAGAAGACATAAAAGGAAGATTCTGGCTCTTTTTCGTGGAGGAACCCATGGTGTTTTCTGTGTGCTAGAGTCTATGATCCAGTGTGTACCTGAATGATATGGGTGCGGGTTTTACATTCTCCCACGCATTCATCTGGCTGCCAGTGTTGAAGATGCCAGCATTCTAGGGGTTAATACTCTGACTGCAGATGTAGCTTCACTGCAATTTGTATGTTATGTGCCTCATTTACACAGAATCAGAAGAGAAGTGAGCACATTACACTCCACATTGCCAGGATCAATTGCAAACCAGCATGTAACAATCTAATGAAACCCCTTGGAGATAAGGTCAGCCCCTGATGGCTTGCAGCCCAGGAAAGGAAACGTTTTCAGTGCTCCGTTCCCCTCCCCAAGCAGACCAGCACAGCGATGTGGAGCCCCCCGGATGCTGATTTGACACCCCCTGGGCAACTGCCCTGATTCTCCACCTTTGCCTGGGGACTTGCTAGGTGACCTAATGACATGGTTAAGGCACTGGACTGGGATTTGGGAGACCTGGGTTCTATTCCTGGCTCTGCCACTGGTTTGCTGGATGACCTTGAACAACTCACTTCCTCGCTCTGTGCCTCAGTTTCCCAAAGGCTGGAAGTTGAAGCTAGACAAATTCAGATAGGAAATAAGGCATAAATTTTTAAGTGTAAGTAATTAGCCATTAGAACAATTTACCACGGTCCATGGTGGATTCTCCATCACTGACAATTTTTAAATAAAGATTGGCTGTTTTTCTAAAACATCTGCTCTAGGGATGATTTGTGGCAGGTCTCTGGCCTGTGTCACCCAGAAGGTCAAACTAGCTGATCACAGTAGTCCCTTCTGGCTGGGAACTCTGTGCATTTGTAAAATGGGGGTAATGATACCTCTGTTGTAAAGCACTTTAAGAGCTACCGATGCAAAGAGCTATACAAGAGCCGGGTATTATCATTATCCTGGAACTACAGGTGTTGCCAAGATACAAATAACAATGGCAAAGGTCTACACCTGCTTGCCTCTGCTCAAGCCAATGGCACCCTGGGTTTAACTCATACACCAACCATTACGACGCTAACTAGCATGAATGTTCCTTTCCATCTCCATTCCCACTCAAGCCTCCAGCTCCTTCTTACATGGGCTTATGCAGAGTCCAGCCAGTGGCAAACCCACCTGTTCCAGCTGACAAAGGGACTGAAACATCTTACAGCTGCTGGACTCTCTCCTTTTCCCCCTCCCCTCCTAAGCGTTACGGCAGAGGGTGATGTCAGGGAATTGGGGAAATTATCAGTGTTTGCATGGGTCTGCGTGTGGGGGTCTGTTTATCCTTGAAGAGAAGCAGGCTGGGAGACCTGACAAGCTCCAGCCACTGGGGGGGAAGCCACTCAACCCAGCTACACGTTCTTTTTCCAACCTCCCCTGCATTCTCTCCTATCAACTGAACATACACATGCAGAAAGGCTGCAGTGTATTTCACAGAGCCATCCAAGTGCTCGCGGCTGAACAAGCCTTTGCCCTGTAAGACTGAATCAGAACAGTAGCAGTTTTGTTGAGCCCACGTATCTTTATATGGGTTCTCCACCACCATCAAGGCTGTGGGTTGTTTTTAAAACACACTTTGTTTTCTCAGTCTCAGTGCAGTGATTTAGGGTTCACCCATGCCAAGTGCTCAAGCAAATTGCACCTCAATGCTAGGCCGCAGGGAATACGGCCTGGACTGTTTCCCTCACTGTTTCCCTCCTATCTCTGGGTATGTTTACACTGCAATGGGGGGGAACCGGTGATTGCAGCACATGTAAACATACCCGAGCTAGCTTAAATCACAAGTACCAACAGCAGTGAAGCAGAAGCAGCATGGGTGTCGGTGTAGGGTGCCTGGGTAGTTACTCAGGTAGATAGGTGGCAATTAAGTCAGTTTACTGCTAGCAGTACGTGAGCTAGCTAGTGCATGTCTGTGTGTCTAATCACCAGCCACAGTGCAGTCATACCCTCTGCCTAGAAAGCAAGCACTCCCAAATGACAGTGATGTACCAATAACTACCTCTCGGCTCCTACATCACCCCAGCCACGTGGATCTCAATGCATTCCACGCATGGAGGGGAGGGTGTGAGAGCAGCATTATCATCCCCACGTTACAGATGGCAACAAGAGTTCAACCTCTTGTCCCAGAACATACAGTGAGACAGTAGCTGAGCTGGAGCATGGAAGCCCCAGCCCACGCCGAGTATCTCACAGAACATATGCTGATTGAAGTTGAGGTTCAGGGTAGTTGTGTGTAGCCTACATCACCTCGAGCCATGACTTCCTCTGCACTCTCAAACCAGAGAACCAGGCTAGGAGATCAATAGAAGACCTGTTAGGAACACCCATGTGCTGCTGCATGCAGTGTAGGTGATTCAATGGGGACACACTTTCCTTCAGATCTGCACTGAACTAATAATGTCTTTGCCTTGAGTGAAGGGGTGCTGGACTGCATAAGGTGACACCATCCATAGAAGGTCTAAAGCTCCCAACCACAGCATTAAAACCCAGTGGCACCTATTGCAAGAGTGGAATTGCTGGCTCCAGTGTCCCTAAATTGCAGGTAGTAATTACCTTGTCTACCTAAATCCCCCCTCTAAGTTTCACACAGAGACAATGTGATGGGGCTGGGTTTTTGTTTTGCATTCCCTTGGATTCACACAAATTATAAGGACAGCACCCAATTCCTCCAGAGATGAAAGTATTACAACCTCTTGAGCCTTTACAATATCTGTAGAACAAAACAGACAATGCAGACTTGCACATACCTTCTGTTATTTCAGGGCTCTGCATCCCTGAGAGCTCCAGATTAGGCCTAGGGTTGCCAGGTATCCGGTTTTCGACTGGAAAGCCCGGTCGAAAAGGGACCCTGGCAGCTCTGGTCAGCACCGCTCATCGGGCCATTAAAAGTTCGGTTGCCGGGGCTGGCAGGCTCCATACTTGGCTCCACGCGACTCCCAGCAGTGGTGACATCTCCCTCTGGCTCCTAGGTGGAGAGACAGCCAGGGGGACTCTGTGCTCTGCCCCCCACCCCGAGCGCCGGCTCTGCAGTTCCCATTGGCCAGGAACCACCACCCTAATTAGGCCAAATGTCTTCATTGTTACAACACTGATGAGTTGCCTACATCAGTACTCCTGCTGTTGTTACCAGTAGCATCAGTGCAATGGTGGGAGATTTAAAAAAAACCCTAGGCCGGGGAGTGGTGCACAATATGTGCTGTTATAAATTCTCCCTCCAGAAGCATCCATTGCAGGGTTGTGATGGCTGTGCTGCTATGGACTGGCTGCTATGGACTGCTCTAACTCCTGTGGTAACCAGCCACTGAAATGGAGGGGGCAGAAGTGGCAACTTCCTCTGAACAAATGCCCCTTGCTGTATTACCAGCTTTCCTTATTCACTTCTAATCCCACTCCCTTCTCCCCACTTTCTCCCCCCTTTTTCTCCCCAGGGCCTGGAAAAGATGCTTAATGAAAGGACACTCCATGTTCCCTCCCCAAGAGACACACTTCTGCTGGCAATGTTCCTCCTCCTCTCTCCAATGACTCCCACTATACCAGACTGCTTGGCCCCACACTGTTCTAGACACAGGAAGAAGCACTCCTCTAATTGATACTCATCTTGCTCCAAACCAGCCAACAGCTGCTAAACAAAACAAACAAAAGCTCAAAAGATTGTAAATTTGCATAAATTTGCATAAATCCAGAAGCAGCCCATTGGAATCACATACCTTTCCATTTTAAAGTATCAGAACCCTTGTGTAGGGAGACAGCTGCCTGCATTTCCACGCCAGGTTTCCTGTACAGTACTACTCTTATTCTCCAATAATGGCATTTCAGGGTAGCTTCCTAGAAAGACAGGAATCCAAAGCGTGCATTCCCATCCTCTTGGCTGGAGAGGGTGGTGGGGTTTGTCCATGATTCAAGGGACAGGCTGAGAAATTCCAAAGGAGTAGCAAGAAAGGGTGTTCCACTCCCCCTGAAGCGCCAGACCTGGCCACTGGCAGAGACAGGATACTGGGCTATATGGACCATTGGTCTGACCCAGTATGGCCGTTCTTATGTTCTAAATTCTCATAGCAGGTTCAAAACAGAATGGAACAAGAGGAAATATGTGAAATGCAGCCGTTAAAAGCAAACAGCCAAATATTTGCATAGCATTATGTCTTGTGGAAGACTCTGGAGGATACACATTTGGGTAATCAAGGCAATACAAAGAGTGTAGTGACAGGGCTAATGCACACACACATCACTCTCTGTCACACACAGGTTCTCATTGAGACCCGCATGAGAAAAAACACCAGGCAGGTCAAGAAACCCAGAAGAAAGGGCTAGAAAACAGTGGCCCAGTGGCAAATGCTGTCGATTCCTGTCTGCCCTGCCTACTCCCCAAGTATCAACCTCCCACACCTAACAAGAACATTAGAATGAAAAACTGTATTTAAAAACCTGGTCTGCACTTATGTCAGCACAGCTACGTTGTCAGAGCTGTGGGAGAAAAACACATGCTCCAGCGATATAGCTATGCCAATAAAGCCTTCCATGTAGCTGCAGCTATGCGGACAGAAGAGTGCTTCTGCCAAGCACAGCTAATGTCATTCAGGGTGGTGGTGTTCCTAAACTGGCAGAAAAACTCCTGCAGCTATGCTCCAGCACTATGCCAGTATAGCCATGGCGAAATAGGCTGTGTCTACACTGCAGAGCCTAAGTAAAGAAATGGCACGTGCTGCCCAGGGAGGTAAGAATAAGACTTCTCAATAAGAAGAGAAGACAGGCTCCTGATACCGCGGTAATGGAAATGGGAACACTAGAGAGAGCATAGATGTACGTGTGCTGTGGGACACATAAGGGGTATACAGAATGGGCACCCCTACTAGAATAAAAGAGTAGGGGCTTACCATGTGGTCACTAACATGCAGTAACTAACACATGGTAACGTCCTAGCAGAGACAAGATAGCTGTAATTTTAGCACGAGTTACAGGTCACTAAGGGTATGTCCACACTGCACCAACAGACCCACGGCAGGGCCATGGCTCACTCAGGCCCATGGTGGGAGGGTCTCAGAGCCCAAGCTCCAGCTTCAGTGGGAATGTCTACACTGCTATTTTGAGCCCCACAGCCTGAGCCTCGCAAGCCTGAGTCAGCTGACCTGGGCTCAGAGACTCGTTTAATTGCAGTGTAGCCAGACCCTAATTGCCTTCTCCCTGTTAGCTACCATGTGGTGAAAACACAGCTTTTTCCCCTTTGCCGAGGGGCTTTCACACTCTAAAGTTCTTCAGGGCAAGGGACAAACTTTAATTGTGGGTACTGTACAGAGTCGAGCATATTGCCAGTGCTGGACAAACTATACCAATGTACTCAGACCACATTGTTCCATTACGGGAGGTGGTGCCAACACTCAGGGTTTCATCCCATCTCGCAATATAGAGCATTACTCTTAGATCCCTCTTCCTGCAGCCAGACAATTATGTAGAAATCTCAGCATCTGATAGAAAAAGGAAGTTTCTAGCCCTCATGTTTGCAGAGAAAAGCTTGAAAACGCGACCCAAGTTCAGACTAAAGTCTCAAACCCCTAAAGGCAAAAAGAACCCAAAATGTATTAAGTTTTCAAAAATGTCATGATTTTTAAGTCAATCTCATGGTCTGGAGGGCCTGTCTCGTGATATTTGAATACCAGAGTTTGTCAAAACTGCATGGGTCATCGTGCCGTTTGTATGGCGAAAAAAGGGAAGTGTATAATGAATATGCACGCATTGCACACATGTTACAATTCAGGAGGAAAGCATGATAGGGTGTGGGAATACTGGAAACTGCTACTCACACCTAGGCTGTGTCTACACTACAGACCATCCCGATGAGTCGAAAGAATAGTAAACATGGCAAGCGACCAGCTTGGCTTAATGGTGAAATCCTAGCGGATCTTAAACATAAAAAAGAAGCTTACAAGAAGTGGAAGGTTGGACATATGACCAGGGAAGAGTATAAAAATATTGCTCGGGCATGTAGGAAAGATATAAGGAGGGCCAAATCGCACCTGGAGCTGCAGCTAGCAAGAGATGTCAAGAGTAACAAGAAGGGTTTCTTCAGGTATGTTGGCAACAAGAAGAAAGCCAAGGAAAGTGTGGGCCCCTTACTGAATGAGGGAGGCAACCTAGTGACAGAGGATGTGGAAAAAGCTAATGTACTCAATGCTTTTTTTGCCTCTGTTTTCACTAACAAGGTCAGCTCCCAGACTGCTGCGCTGGGCATCACAGAATGGGGAAGAGATGGCCAGCCCTCTGTGGAGATAGAGATGGTTAGGGACTATTTAGAAAAGCTGGACGTGCACAAGTCCATGGGGCTGGACGAGTTACATCCGAGAGTGCTGAAGGAATTGGCGGCTGTGATTGCAGAGCCCTTGGCCATTATCTTTGAAAACTCGTGGCGAACGGGGGAAGTCCCGGATGACTGGAAAAAGGCTAATGTAGTGCCAATCTTTAAAAAAGGGAAGAAGGAGGATCCTGGGAACTACAGGCCAGTCAGCCTCACCTCAGTCCCTGGAAAAATCATGGAGCAGGTCCTCAAAGAATCAATCCTGAAGCACTTACATGAGAGGAAAGTGATCAGGAACAGTCAGCATGGATTCACCAAGGGAAGGTCATGCCTGACTAATCTAATCGCCTTTTATGATGAGATTACTGGTTCTGTGGATGAAGGGAAAGCAGTGGATGTATTGTTTCTTGACTTTAGCAAAGCTTTTGACACGGTCTCCCACAGTATTCTTGTCAGCAAGTTAAGGAAGTATGGGCTAGATGAATGCACTATAAGGTGGGTAGAAAGCTGGCTAGATTGTCGGGCTCAACGGGTAGTGATCAATGGCTCCATGTCTAGTTGGCAGCCGGTGTCAAGTGGAGTGCCCCAGGGGTCGGTCCTGGGGCCGGTTTTGTTCAATATCTTCATAAATGATCTGGAGGATGGTGTGGATTGCACTCTCAGCAAATTTGCAGATGATACTAAACTGGGAGGAGTGGTAGATACGCTGGAGGGGAGGGATAGGATACAGAAGGACCTAGACAAATTGGAGGATTGGGCCAAAAGAAATCTGATGAGGTTCAATAAGGATAAGTGCAGGGTCCTGCACTTAGGATGGAAGAATCCAATGCACCGCTACAGACTAGGGACCGAATGGCTAGGCAGCAGTTCTGCGGAAAAGGACCTAGGGGTGACAGTGGACGAGAAGCTGGATATGAGTCAACAGTGTGCCCTTGTTGCCAAGAAGGCCAATGGCATTTTGGGATGTATAAGTAGGGGCATAGCGAGCAGATCGAGGGATGTGATCGTTCCCCTCTATTCGACACTGGTGAGGCCTCATCTGGAGTACTGTGTCCAGTTTTGGGCCCCACACTACAAGAAGGATGTGGATAAATTGGAGAGAGTCCAGCGAAGGGCAACAAAAATGATTAGGGGTCTAGAGCACATGACTTATGAAGAGAGGCTGAGGGAGCTGGGATTGTTTAGTCTGCAGAAGAGAAGAATGAGGGGGGATTTGATAGCTGCTTTCAACTACCTGAAAGGGGGTTCCAAAGAGGATGGCTCTAGACTGTTCTCAATGGTAGCAGATGACAGAACGAGGAGTAATGGTCTCAAGTTGCAATGGGGGAGGTTTAGATTGGATATTAGGAAAAACTTTTTCACTAAGAGGGTGGTGAAACACTGGAATGCGTTACCTAGGGAGGTGGTAGAATCTCCTTCCTTAGAGGTTTTTAAGGTCAGGCTTGACAAAGCCCTGGCTGGGATGATTTAACTGGGAATTGGTCCTGCTTCGAGCAGGGGGTTGGACTAGATGACCTTCTGGGGTCCCTTCCAACCCTGATATTCTATGATTCTATGATTCTGCCAGCAGAGCTATGTCGCGCCGGGTGTGATCCCTAATAGAGAGCTGTGATGGCAGAAGCCCCAATGGAGACGCAGTTATATTGGCAACACTACTGCACTTTTACCAAGATAGCTAGTTGCACTCCTGGGGGTGGTATTCCTATACTGGTACAGAGGGCAGCTTTGCCTATATAAGTGTCCACAATATAGCGGTATTCCTGTACTGGTAAAGAACTCCTTGAATAGACACCTAGTGTACACGTAACCTTAGGGTCCTTGCCATTTATTTGACTCTAATTACAAAATGGCTCAGTTAAAAACAAAACTGAGGAAGGTGAAAAATGTGTTCTTGGTTCTCCACTCTGACAGGAGAAAGGCAGCCATCAGAGAAGGAAAAATGATCTCTTGGGTCCTTAAACTCCCCAGGCAGGATTGCTCCTTACCCCATAACCTCCTGTATGGTGGTTAAATTCTCCAGTGTTCAGCCCCATTATAACTGACTGAAGTGATGGGGCTTCCACAGCTTTCCTTGGAAATTACTCCACAGTTCTCACCCCTGCTTCACTCTCTTTTTGCTCAATTTCACCCCATTATTCCTATCAGTTATACCCCAATTCAGCACCCTAAACCCATGTGCTTTGTGTCTACAAGAGACTCCCGCACAATATCTAAGCACCTCACTTATGCAGCTATCGTTTTACCAGTACTGTACATACAGGTGAGTGCCTGCCCTGAGCACTGCACATAGAGGTGGAAGAATTATTTCAGGGCATTACTGCTGGTAACAACTCGCAGCTGTGGGGATCTGCATCTCTGAGGGTATGTCTACAGTCACTACAGAGACTATGCCAGATAGCCCTGCATTGTAGTTTACGACAGAAGGGGGTTTTCTGTTGGTGAAGGAAAACCGCCTCCCCGAATGATGTTAGCTATATTGACTGAAGCACTCTTCCATCAACTTAACTAAATCTACACAGAAGGTTATGTCGGCATAGTTGTGTCGATAGGGGTATGGGTTTTTCCACATCCCTGTCCAATGTAGCTATGCCAATATAACTTTCAAATGTAGACCAAGCCTGAGGTCTGGCCTACACCTAAAGCTTAGGCTGGCCTAGCTACAGCGCTCAAGGCTGTGAAAAATTTAATGCCCTGTGAGATGCAGTTAGGTTAACCTAACCCCCACTGCAGCTAGGTCGATGGAATAAATCTTCCATCAACCTAGCCAGCGCCTCTGAGAAAGGTGAAATAACTACATGGATGGAACAGCCCCTTCTCTCAATGTGTGAAGCATCTACATTACAACAGGACAGCTGCAGTGCCGTAGTGCATGCAGGGTATGTAGTGCAGACATACTCTGAGTCACTGGGAGTTTTGCTGCTGATTTCAACGAGTGCAGGACTGAGCCCTTTATTTCAAAACATGGAATGGCCGTGGCAATAGAACAACGAGCTGTGATCAGAGAGCACTCGCACAGGCAAAGGCAGTAGCCTGGGCTTTCTAAAATACTGCTGTGGCCTGCAAGCAAACCACAACTAAAGGGCAGGCTAATCCCAGGCTGTGAACATGCAGATTTGGGGTGTAGGGCCATGAATGCACCCTTGGAATGTCTGAGTGGATTATATTGTCTTTTCCCAAGGAAGAAAAGTAACTGTATAGCCCCACTAGCTGGGACTAATGTGCCTTTGCACTTTGCTGTCTTGGGTATGCAGACAAACAATAATACAGAGAGGTGTGAACTACCCTGTTCAGCTTCATCAGGTGTTAATTTCCAGGCCTAATTATGACCACTTAATATGTCAACACACTTAAACAAGGCAAAGTTCTGAGCCAGCATATTTTTGCACACATAGTAGGATGCATTTGATCCTTTTGCACACACTGTAGCATGTGTTCTGTTTTTGTTCCCTTTAGTTGGTTATTAGATCACATAGAGACATTACAAAAACTCAGACAGCTTTTTGAATGTAAAGCTTTATTGACATCGTTCAAATGATACCTCCTTTTTAACCCGTGTCTAAATGCAAGCAACTTCACTAACAACAGGTAATGGTTGCACAAGTAAAATAAAATGTCAGGAAAGGACAAAAGGTTCAGTGGCATTAATGCAGCCATGACAGATATCCAGCATGGTTTATAGTAATATATCCATGTACGCATTAAACCAGAAAAATAAGACTTGAAATTATTGCAAATGCACAATGTGGCCACCACATTTACCTTGTTCTAGGAAGTTAGGGCCAGATCCTTAACTGGTGTAAACGGTTGGATCTACACTTTTTAGATCAGCTGTGGATCTGTTCCTTCCATTTTTGCATTTCCCGACTCTTTTTTAAAAATGTGTCGTTCATGTGTGTCATTGAAATGTGTCATTGGGGGTTAGACTACATGGCACTTGCAGTCCCTTCTAACCCTATGGCTCTATGCTCGGTAAAGATTTATTTTCTTAGAGAACTGCTTTGTTTTTAAAGGGAAAAAAATCAGAGGACAATAAAAAATATCCCTGTAGCCATTTAGTGTCCTGCCCAATAGAACTTCTGATGGTATGTGACAGACTTTCCAGAACTCACAAATGTTAATGAGATTCAGAATTGTCTGTATCACAACATGTGCAACAGTGGAGCAAAGCTCTAAGAAAGAGCTGCACAATGTTTTTTTGTTTCTAAAAGGTTTGTTCTTAAATCATTCCGGCAGAACACATTTTAACCAATGATTGCTTCATTTTATACTAGAACCTTGTGTTTTTGTTTTTCCATTGGCAGAAGTAAGAGTGTGTAACTGCATCTCTGCACGTAGGTCATAAATGGGCCTGAAAATCTACAGTTAAGGGGCTTGATTTCTGCAACCCTTGCTCACACTGGTGAGCACTTGCACAAGCCATCCCACTTGTGTCGGTAACTGCTGACCAGTATGTGTAAGAGTCATGCAATCTAACCCAAGTTACTTAGTTACTATAGCTTTGTTCTAACAGTAGCCATGTCAACACTAGATTACTCCCTTGGTAACCATGGCAGCACTTCAACTAGACTTTCTTTACAATGGAAATTCATATAAACTATACACACTACTTAACTTCTCCACATTTTGCTGTTAAATGTTCCCGCGAGGGAAACTGGGTGGCCTCAGAGGATTGGCAATGAACAGGGGAAGATGAAATTTGCACATTAAGCTGATTTAGGATTTCTCTTGGATTTCCCATATGTTTCTGAATAGTTTAAGCATTCATTTTAAAGAATGTAGGTTTCTAGCTCTACTGGCTGTGAATGTAACCTTCCAAACACACACCAATGGTAAGGCCTTCCTGAGCTAGCAGGCTGACACACACTGACAGCAGCCAATTACTGCCATGTCTCTAAGCATCCTCCTTTGGGAAGAATTACTTTGGAGGTTATATATCAAGGCAGCAATGGCCAGACTTACAGTCCTTAGACATCTTTGATCCCTATCAGACCAGGGGATGATAGAGAGAATGCTCTGGACCCCGGAATGCAATATTGCCATGCAGTGCTAGATGGGAGCTTGTTTTGTAGAAATTCAAGCTAATTCCCTCTAACCCCCCTGCAAGGGCAGTAATGAGGTGACCATGACTGCACATCCCTAATGAACCATGCAGTTTGCATGTGGGCAATCGCTCTCTGTTTGGGGAAACAGGATCCTGCCTTTTGCCATAGGTGAAGTCACTGTAAAACCAACAGCAAGACAAGGCCACTACCTCCAGAGCACATCTGCTTGCCAGTAGATCAGTCCCCAGGACCACTCCCAAAGCCTGGCCTCCCGCCTGGCAGAGAGCTCCATTGCTCCTAAAGCACTCAGCTAATGGGCATGTGCTCCTGGGTGCAGGGGAGTCATTCACATTCATGGAGTGAAAGCAAGCTCCAGCTGGGACGCACAGATGCAAAGGGCTGGCTGACTTCGTTCTTTAAAAGCAGGAGCATGCTCCATCTGATTCTAGCTGAGATTTTCCTGCCAGCATGTCTCTCCTGGTGCAAGTGCAGGCAATCCCATAGTGGAGATGATTTTCTGTAGGTTGAGGTTCTGGTTCTCTGTTCAGGAGAGGTACCCATCAATGGCAGGTGAGATTTCAATGTTAGGGACAGGTTTCTTTGTGGCTTTCATGGTACATCTCATACATATGATAAATAAGTGCTCTTAGAGAAAAGGAAGAAAGAGCCTTTACCAGCACATCCATTCAGCGGCGGGGAGAGAGAGAAAGAGAGAGAAGGGAACTGAAAAGGTGGTGAGAAAGGTCTGGGAAAGTAGATTACAAACAGCCAAGTGATTTCACTTCACTTGGCCAGTCTGGGGAGCAATCACCCTGCCTGCTCACTGGGGGTGTGAAAGGAGAAACCCAATCGGCTGTTAACCCTGGAATGCGTGGAAATGACAACTGTGCATAACTGCTAGGGAATCTACACCCAGTGTTCAGCAATCACCCGGAATTGCACAAATAATTGGAATGTTTCATGCATGAGCTCACTCACGGGATAATACCCTCACATGATCCCACCCTGCAGGAATTCACTGCATGCTCAGTAGACTCAAGGAAAAACCTCCCTTCCCTCCCTCCCTTTGCAAACCCCCAGCACCCACTTTGCTTCAACATGTGTATTATGTGCTCGGGGCACTCACGTAAGGCTCCAGAAACACAGCAAACTCAGGACATCTCATCTCGCAATAGATAAGGATGTCAATAACTTCCCACCATAGGGCAGCACTGAGTGCAGAGCGGGTGAGAAGATTGGCTTGAGGCAGGAAGACACTACATTTGGGGGGCAAATCCACTAGGAATGGAGAGGGGGTTGTCAAACTCCCACATCTCCAACAGTAGAAATTGCTTGTTTCAGCTCCTTGGATTTGCAACAAAACCGTTCCGAAGGCAAGCAGTGAGGACACAGGGACATCGTTCCTAATTAGTCAATAGAGTGACCGCTATTAAAGAGGAAACATCAGTTTTATCAACTTGTCTATATCTGCACACTACAATGTTACATGCCAGTCAGAGAAAGCTATCCTAACTCCCCGCTCTGTGCCAATCCCCCTCTCCCTTTGTCAGCCTTCCCTGTTTAGACTGTAAGCTCATTGGGACAGGGACTGTCTCTCACTATGTGCGTGCAGTGCTCAGCACAATGGATGCTTACACTTTTAATGTTGTAGGACATTTTGGGTTACAGTGTGCATAAAAGACAATACAAAATCCAATTATAGCATCGCATGACTGAAGAGGGAGTTTAGAAGGGCCATTTGGTCATTTTGCCCCCCCTCTTATAAGGGCCAGGCCCTGCAGTCACTGAAACTGATGGTAAAAATCCCATGGAACAGAGCAAGACTTAACCTAATGGCCAAGGGTTAGCAGTGGGCCTGGGAGTCAGGCCTGTCACAGTGATGGAGTGTAGGTCAGTCTTCAAGCAGGGATGCTCCCTGCTGGTTGTAGCTTAGTGAAATAGGAAAACCCAATCCAAACATGTCTGCCCCCTGAATGGCTGTCTCTAGCACAAATTTAAGTGCAATGAAACCACCAAACCTGAAGGAGAAGCTAATTCCTAGAAGGCCAGATCCAACCTGCGAAGGGACCTGCAGAGACCAGAGTGCTGGGGACTGTTAGTGACGAGGGGCAATACAGCCCTGATGCAAGTCATGTCCTGCACCCAAAGAGACGGGGATAAAGAGCACAGGTATGGTATGAGGGGAACGTAGCTGAGCAGATGTGCTTATTGCACTTGAGTGAGTTCATTTTTAGCTTGTGAAGAAGCCAGGATGGGCAGGGGTGGTGTCCCTAGCCTCTGTTTGCCAGGAACTGGGAATGGGCAATAGGGGATGGATCACTTGATGATTACCTGTTCTGTTCATACCCTCTTGAGCACCTGGCATTGGCCACTGTCAGCAGACTGGATACTGAGCTAGATGGACCACTGGTCTGACCTAGTATGTCTGCTCTTATGTTCCATAGTAAAGCCCGAACTGATTTCCATATAACAAAACCTAATAGCAGCAACAGGGCAGGGGAGGGCTCAGGAAGCTGGAAGGGGAGGTGGCAACAACAAGATTATATTTAAGGCAATCCAGCCCCTATGCAACATGGGGCAGCCATGGCCACACCCCCACACAACTGCAAGGGGCACCCTCCCTCTGAGCCAGAAAGGCAGGTGCCACTCGCCTTTAGGATGTATCTGCTTAGGTGGGAGAGCCAGGACTGCTGAGCTCTTCTCCTCCTGCTACAGACACAGTCCTCTGCTGGGGTGGTAGTGGAACCCCAAGAGCATTGGGGTTTTGGACTGGGAGGCGCGGGGCAGTTCTCCCCTCCCAGAGCTATCACTGCAGGCTACCTGCGCTCTCAGTTGTCTGCACTATTTACACCTGTGTCACATTTTCACACTGTTCTTTGTGGCCACGAGGGCTAGAAACTTACTTTGGTTTTTTAAATGACCGCTGAGATTCTGATGTGATCCCAGAAATTGAGGAATTGAGGCCCAAACCTGTGGTGCCTCCGCCTGAATCCAGCTCTGAGTCAGAAATATGGAAACAATGGAACCACATTAGGAGAAATAACTGCACCACACTCCATGGTATACCTCCAAAGAAAGCCATGCACAAAAGGGCTACAGCCCAGGTCACTTGGATCTATAATAAATAATGAAAATTTACCAACATGCCCCGGAAACTAGGAGTTATTGAAGGACACATCCAATGTGACACAGGGGAACAAAAGATCTCTGAGATGGTGCAAGGGAAAACCAAGCAATAAGAGAGTCTTTGGGGAATGTTGGTGCTCACAAAGCTAACCAATGACCGAATCAGCTACAATCTGACATGGTGTGAGCTTCCCTTCACTCCACAGCTTTGCCAGTGCGCTGTTCTTCAATCCTGATCTGCACGGCATGCCCTACATTGCTGTCCTAGGCTCCCTCACAGCTCTGCCAATGCCCCTCAGTCTGGACATGCAGCATTCCCTGCTCCTCCAGTCCTGGGCTCCCCATGCATAGTCGTGCTAGTGTACCACAATGCTGACATGCACCACCTCCTGCTATACCAGCCCAAGGCACTTCCTCGGCAGACACTAATAATCACACCACAATGCGCCAAACTGCTTGGCAGGTTTGTGGTGTGGATGATCATCCTATGCAAAAGCACAGCTGATGGGGAAGTACGACTCGATGGCAGCTTGCCTGACAGGGGGCAGAGCATTTATTACAAAGGTCAGATATTTTTGATTTTTGGATGTAATTCTGAGCTTTTTTGAATTGCATCCAAAAGAATGAGAAATCTCTTACCTTTGAACTAAATGATCCGTCCTTTCTGCAAGGCAATCCACAGCTGAATCCCTCCTCTCCAGTGGCTCAGCTTTGGAGCCTCTGATGACACCCACTGAGTGCCTGGAAATGCCAGGGCAGGAACAAAATGAAACAGCCAGCCCTAAGTCATATACGAGCTATTTTGTAAGGCAATACCTACTGCCAAGGTACATTCTGGAAATGTAATGCCAGGTCTATCATATGCCTGGGACTGACTGAGTGGATCTGGTAAAAATGCAGAAGTTGTAATGTATATGAGACCTTAACTGGGATCAGGAGGGTCCATTATATTGGACACTTACATAGATCTTCTGCTCTCAGAGGCACAGAATGTTAGGCCAGGGATCCCCGTTATAAACCCAGTAGAGTAGTGGGGCATAGGGAGCGCCTGGCTCCTCTTCCACTCTCTGTTGCTGCCAGTGTGGTGTTCACCCCCCTCTGCTAAGAAAGATGACATTGTGCTGCTCCCTGCGGGATGACTGCTGCTTTGCGTAGAAAGGGTCGCTAAGAGGAGAGGGACAGAACACACCAGGGCAGGCGTGGGGGGGGAGGGGGGTGGAAGGGAGGGGGGAGAGAGAGAAACATCCAGGGGCAGAATGAAGCCAAGGACTGAAAAACTAAAAGCATACCAAAGAGAGAATGGGGAGGAAGCAATAGAAAAAAGACAGAAAACAGGGATAGGTCAGGGCAGAGCTGGAGGGGGTAGGTGCCAATCCATCCCGAGTGGGGGCACTCTAAATAAAACAGATTTCTAAACTCTGTGCCCAGCATTAGTTTGTTATAAATTATTCTATTCCCCCTCGCCTGCACCCCTGGGATGGGGGGTGGGGGACCAGAGGCACTGATTTCAGTGTGTTACTGTTGTCCCATGGTGGAAACCCCAGTGTGGGCTCTGCATTTGTCCAGGCCTTTTTGTTAAACCCAGGATTCCCAGCCTGTGCGGTGGGGCCCTTACCACCAGCGTTACAAGGAAACCACCACCATGAGCAAAACAAACCAGCCAGGATCCCTTCACAAACTGTAATGCGAGTGAGGCAAGGCAAAGAACACAATAAAGATGCTTCAGAGCACTGGGGTAACCTGACACCAGACTGGTTAATAAAGGGCCAGGGATTTTCGTGTGGAGGAGGGGATAAAACCCTAGAGAACTACTGTAGGCAAACAGAGCAGCACCTCTGGAAAGAGCAGCAGGTAAGCTCTCCAAAGCCTCAAAGCTGTTTTCAGCCCAGCACATTCCCTTTAACGAAACCCATGCCAGCTTTTTCTTAACATGCCATTGCTCAGATTCCAGCCACATGCCAGGAGATGCTGCAGTCACGGCTTTCCATGACTCTCCCAAAGCCAGACGCAAGGAGACAGAGTTACCAAAGTCTCCAGAAGGCCAGACAGGTGGGGAGAAGGGGGGAGGGGGTAGAGAGGAGGGGAGAGTGGACACAGAATGAACACAGCAGGACTTTCTGCTGCAGTGCGACACCTAAAGGACTCAGTGCATGGCTGTGGCTGGACATATTTTTAGTAGTGTTTCCCAACCATCAATACAGCCCCGTCAGTCGTAGCGATGGTGAGGACACTAGTGTGGGCAGGTCTTTTTGTGGGCACAGGCATTTTAGGCACTGTGACATATAGCCCTGCTCAGAGAAGGCTTAAAATGGCTACAGATGCCTCATCTACATTAGCACTTATGCGGCTGAACTGGCTGGCAAAACCTGAGACACAGAGACAGCCACTGAGAAAGACAGATTAAAAGAGAGGTTAGACGGTGAATGGTGTCTGGTGATCCTGGGCACATGGTCGGAATGGCAGCACCCGAGATTATTAGTCTCACAGAGTGGGAAGCCAGAATGGAGTCAGGTCTGGTGCTGCTTTAGCCTCTTCTGATGAAATAAAAGAGAGAGACTGGCGTGCTGACTAGACTATGCAAAAACATACACATACCTGCACTTCACAGAGGGCATGCGTGTGGACCGGGTGAGCAGACACACACTCCATTCAAACACACACATACTCCTAATGTTTTATGGGGGAAACAGAATCAGAACAGAGGCTCTGTCTTGTGGCGTCTGCACCTTACATGTTCCGGGAATTCTATATTCCTGGCTCTGCCACTGATCTGCAGTGTAACCTTGGGCAAGCCACTTACAGCCTGATTTTCAGAGGTGCTTGAGTATCCTCAAATCCCACTGAAGTCAATGGGAGCTGTAGGAGCTGAGCCCTTTTGAAAAAATCTAACCACAATTAACCTCTCTGTACTTTAGGTTCCCCAGATTTAAATGGGGATAACAAAGATCACCCTTGTTAAAGTGCTTTCGACATACCAGTAAGTGTCAAGTATTAGCAGGCAAAATAATTCCAACATAGCCTGTTGTTTAAACACTATGCCTGTGACAAAGTGAGATGCTCCTCTCAAAAAGTCCATTGCTTGGGGACTATACTCAAGCATTTGCATATTCATCAGAGCCCTGGGAGGCCATTCACACAGGCAGGAAATCTCAGGAGAACAGCTTCTCACAGGCTTTTGGCACTTCTACTCTGGCAAAAACCTGGAAAAGGAGAGATGGCTAAAGGTTGGGGGGGGGGGGCATCTTGGCATAGGCACTGGCCAGGGAATCAGGATTATGTTTTTGGCTCTGCTACAGACGTTGTGTATGACTTAGCCTTGGCTGGGATGATTTAGTTGGGGATGGTCCTGCTTTGAGCAGGGGGTTGGACTAGATGACCTCCTGAGGTCCCTTCTAACCCTGATATTCCATGATTCTATGACTTTGGGCAAGTCTCTTCCTTTCTCTGTGCCCTCTCTTAGTTTTCCATCAGTAAAATGGGAATAACAACCGTTCCTGTCTGTTTGTCTTGACTATTTAGATTGCAGGCTTTTCAGGGAATGGTCTGTCTCTTACTGTGAGTATATACAGCACCCCACATAATGGGGGTCCTGATCTCAGCTGGAGCCCCTATATGCTACTGTAATGAAAATGATTAGTAATAACAATAATAATAATAATAATAATAATAATAATAATAATGAAATAAAGGGACAGAGGGAGGAAGTTACCCAAAACTTCAGACCCTCAAGAAAGAGTGTGCAGGTTCTGGGGGAACAATGTAGGCTAGAGAGAGTGGGGTTTTTTAAATACTTTATTTTACATTAAGTAATTTGTCAGCACCACACTCCTGTATATTTTACCTTAAAGGTAAAAAACCCATTAATGTATGTTGCACAATGAAAATAGCCAAGACACAAAAGCTAAGGCTTGATCCTACAAGCAGATGGATCCATGAAGCCAGTCCCCTTGCTTTTGTGCAGAGCTCCACAGACGTCTGTGAGACACTATAGGAAAGGGCAAGGTCCACTTACCACTACTGGATCTGAAACTAAGCCTGCTATAGCAAGAAACTCCCGAACATTGCACATTCCTTCTTTCATTGTTAAATGTGTTGCTAGAAGCATTTCTTTTCAAGCTGTTAAATCCTTTATGGCAAAGTCCTATAGAACTTAACGGGGTGAAAATAGTAGGGTCATATAGAAATTATTTTAATAACCTACAGTATTTAATTGATTAGGGAATCTTTTCCATAAGTTTTTTAACTGTCTTACCAAATTCCATCACATGGGTGTATTTCTCTATTCATTTCCAGTGGATGGTTCAAAACAACCTTTAGAAAGGTTATAGGGCCAGATCCCCAGCTGGTGGAAATCCACCTACCTCAAAGGAGCTTCATTTTATTCATTTATTCCAGCTAAGGATATGAATAATCATTTTCTTTTAAATTCTATGGATGTTTCTATACTGTCTGTAGCTTGTAAAATGAAACTCAGCTTGTATATTTTAGAGTACACCTTAATTAATACAAGGGACCTTATTGATACAGATATAATTCTGAACAGCATCTTCCATAGAAAAGATCCAATTGTTTCACAATTTGGACATAAGCTTTTGTGGGCTAAAACCCACTTCATCAGCTGCATGGAGTGGAAAATACAGTAGGAAGATATATATATAGAGAGAGAACATGAAAAGATGGGGGTTGCCTTCCAACTCTAACAAGACAAATCAATTCAAGTGGGCTATTATCAGCAGGAGGAAAAATCACTTTTATAGTGGTAATCAGGATAAATTAGAATTAGAATGCATTCCATACAATAAACATCATGCACACAGACTATATATAATACACATGGAAATAGAGTATGTAGTAGCTGTATAAAATGCTCACACTCGCTAAATATATGTATGTATAAAGCATACATGAAGAATGCCATACATGAGTTACTACAGGGAAAGGTGATCAGAAAACCCTGCCTACAAACTGCATGGACTGTCCCTCTGTTATCGAAGCCTACATTTCATCAAGCATGCTGTATGCAATCTGAGTTGAAGGAGCAAAGAAAGCATTACATAGTTCATGGGCATCATGGGGAAGGCAAGAAAAAGCACATGCCATCTCAAGTGAAATGTACATTGAGGCAGCAGAGAGAGAAAGTAGGGGAGACATTGTTGGGTTACAAATGGGGGAGGGAGAGAACCTTAGCTTGCTTCCCCAGCTAGCAATCCCCCATTTCTAACACCTCACTTTTTTCGTCTGACGAGGTTGCATCAGCTCCTATGCTGGTATTTATAACTGTTTTTAAAACCTGATATTCCATTTCCAGTAGCTGTGTGGGGGTGAACTGAACTTGCAAGGCCCCTAGCCAAGCAGCTGCTGCCAGCGTGATCCCTCTTTCCCTTCACATCCTGCTCAGAAAAGCTCCCCACAGTCAACCTGGTGCCACGGCTTACTGGCATGGTCTCTTTAATTAGCTGGCCAAGGCACGAGGTAGGCCTTCATTAAACAGATAGCTGATTGAAGTCTGGGGGCAGGGAAGGAGGAGGGGGGTTTGTTTGTGTTTTAAACTGTGCTACTTAATTCAATTGTCTCTGTGTTAAGGCAGCTTCCTTGTTTGCTTCTCCCCTCAAGCCCCTCTCGCCACCAGCCGGAGCATTTCCAAATGTAAAAAAAGAAAAGAAAAGCCAAAGTAGCTATTTTTAAACTGACAAAAATGGGGTGGTGGGAGTGGCCACAGAGAGAGGGGGGAGTCCTTTTCAGACACTGAGTACTTTCATAAGAGCTATTGCCTTTAGCTGCAATATTGCTAATGCAATTCCAGCACACACTCTATTCCCTGTGACAGAATCATAAGCTGGGGTATTTGAACACCATCCTCCATAATGATTCCTGCAGGGACGGAATTAGCTCTGAGCTCCCCCGCAGCCAACATATGGAAGAAGATCTCCATAGCTTCATCTGCTAGGTCTGGAGTGGATGTGGTCTCCCCCACAGCCTGCTCACTTAAGCTGCAAGTAGCAGAGACTGGGTTAGCTGCGTGCTCACCTCCCAGCCAGTGCACCATGCGATGTTCCCCAGAGGTTGGATTTTCCCGCACAAGTTTTCTAATGGGAAAAGGGTCATGTAGCTGGGAATGACACATTCCCAAGGGGATGGGTGTTGGGGATGAGATGCTCCATGGAGGGACCTGTTCTTATCCATCATGACTCTTATTGTGGAACTCCAGGGGCTTCTGCTGTGGCTGTTGCCAGAAGACAAATTCCAGTCACCCGGGGTTATAAATACAAATGATCTGATGAAAAGAGTGAACTTTCTGGGCAGTAGCATCAATCACACACCTACTAAATCTACAAAGCCACCTCTTGAAATAACAGCAATTTATAAACTCTGACATCACAGGCAGTTTTGAAGCTTGGCTTTAGCACATCACAGGGCTATGTCTCCACATGACAGCAGCCCTCCATTCTCACTACAACAATCCCACCTCCAAAACCTCATTCCTCAGTGTATTTCCAACAGTGACCCTCTGTCTCTTCCCAATACAAATCGCCTGATTCTCAGACGGTAGAGAGAGGAGACCCATGATTACTGCCTGTGGGCCTTATAGAAAACTAACTCCACAAAAAAAGAGGTTTCCAGAAATTGCATTTTCTTCTCCAATCCTTTTGCCTTCACTATAAAGTCTGGAGAATGATATCCCAAATCTAAGTGAAGCAGCGTAGCCTAGGGTTAGGAGGAGGAATTGGGAGCCAGGACTCTTGGGTTGTATTCCAGACTCTGCTACTGATTCAATGAGTTACCTTGGGCAACGTCTCCATGCCCCTGCTGGAAAAAGGGGAAAACAGTATTTGCCTACCTGACAGTGGTGTTGTCAGGACACATGCACTATTATTTTGAAAGTGTTTGGAGATCCTCAGATGAAAAGTGCATTAACTTTTAATAAGCCTCTAATTCTGGAAGCTCCTACCAGACCAATTCCAATTCCATACACTTCCTCTTGAGTCCCAAATAGAGATCAGTTTGTCTTACTTTTCATATCTCTTTTTCAATAAAGGAATATAATAAATGGTGTAATGTACAATGAATTCTCCTGGTTAGCAGTATTTACCTCCTCTGTCTCTTCTATTCTGATTATATTAACATGGCCCATAACACACTTGGCACACACTTAGAATTCAAGATCAATAAAGAATTGTGATAAAAAAAAATCTAAATCTGATTCTGATTTGTTTCACCAAGTCTCTGCTACTGTAATTCCATTGACTTTAGAGGAGTTACTCCTGATTTGCACTGGTGTGACTGAGATAAAAATTAGGCCCACTATTCTGTAGCATGGTTCCATCTCCTGATGATACAATCACACCCATGACTGACAGATGACAGTTTAAATGGAAGTGACAGAACTAGATAGCTCACTCCCCACAACACCTGATGTGCTTCTTATGTCCACCCACAATCACAAATGTCCTCTTCCTCACACAAGCCCTAAGGACATCCCCACTTCACACCATAAACTACCAGGGGTGGGGTGGGGGATTGGGAGGGAAAGTTACTTACAAGTATAATACTTTCTAATGAAGAGATAATCTCTGTTGTTTTGTAGTATATGAAGCAATAAACAGATGCTGAGATTGATTAAATGCAGAAGCAAAGCTGAGGCCTTCCATCAATCACAAAAGAGCATTTATTTTGAACACCCTACAAAGCAAGGGGGATAATAGCTATTATTCAAGAAACCATCACATGGAAAAAGAACAGTTTGTCTCCTGTCCCCTCGGGAGGGTTTGACAGCAATGGACTGCCTGTCTCTCAGCCTGCCTAATGACATGCACATTGAAGGCTAGGCTGAATGAGTGCAGCAAACTCTTGGAAAGAAGGTCTACAACGTGAAGTCTAGTAGGAGTGGCTTGAGATGGCAAAGCATGATTGGCTAGTTCAAAGTTCTAGTGTTCTTTGCCAGGGTGGGGCTGGCATTCAATCTCTCTTGCTTAAGGCTGGCTGAAATGCCTCTTTTGGGGTATATTTTCTTTTTAGTTATATTTGCACTGGGAAGAGTCACCAAGAAATGAACACGTTGGCTAGATGGTCTTGCCCGAGCTCCAATGGACACTTGACTAAAACTTTGCCCTCAGCTAGTTAACTCACTCACTGCCAAGGACATACCAAGTGCGGTGGGAGGGGTACAGATGTACAAAAGAGGGACCTGGTACATTCTAATATTTCACTAATTTCAAGCCTACTCCCATTTTACAAAAAGAGATTGGGAGAGCACAGAGAGTGTAAGGACAGGACACACTCATTACAGCATCTACAGTGGATTTTAGTGCTCATGAAGATGCACAGGCTTTAAAATCATGAAGAAGGAAATCCTCTATTTGGCCACAGCACAGGTATCTCATCTGCAGCAGCAGTGCAATCTTTCACTTCACTTCTTTAGAGGTGAGTTCAGACTCGTTAGCCCACTTAGTTCTTGGCTCCTCTACTGTGACAATGAACAATAGTGCCAATTGTGGCTGAAGTATCTACTCACATATGAACTGGACCAAAACCACCATTTAATTTCATGTGGACCAACTGCTGATAAATGAAAATGACTTTCATTTCACTACCAATCTGGGACAGGTTTCAAACCAGCTACCTACAGGAAATAATCCTATTACCAATCTCCCGAGTCATCCAGTCCCAGTCTTGGTTTTTTGGACTCTTGACAATTCGTGCCTTGGCTCCTGTCAGTTCCTGTCCTGTGTGGATGTGGGCTGGAACCGATGGACTTCCTATCTGTGACATTCAAGACTTGTGAGCTAATCACAGCTTAGGGAACTTTACTGTCATCGTTTTGTGAGCCTATGTGAGAATTTGGGCAGATGCTCAGGAAACATGAAAAAGAAAGTCAAAGCCCAGTAATGTTTCAAAATATTGCACGAGGTCATTCAGAATAAATGTTAGTGATGTTTCTGATCAGGAAGTGGTTTTGCAGTAAAATCTCCACTGCTATCATACAAGAGGCAGCTTCAGAGTAAGTGTAGGTATCTTCTTCCATCTGAGACACTAATTGCTCCAAACCCGAGTTCCTTTTTCTCAGTGGCAGCAGAAAGGTTATGCTGTTCTGAGTCCTGTAACCCCCCTAGGGCTTGCAAGTGGATTTGGTTGTAGTTCTTTGCACAGAGCCCCACACAATTCTCCAGAAGTAGTGCCAATAATACTGTAGAAGTCCATTTAAGAGGTATGGATGATGAATTCACAGGCCACTAGGTTAGAAGCTATAGGCAAGGACTCATTCAGGAACAGATTGAAAACATTCTTAAGACCTCATCTTGACCAGCCTTAGTTTGATTGCCCAAAGGTACAGAGACCCAATGGACAAAATCCAAAAAAATTAGAACATAATTTTCACTTGTCTGGGAAATTATCTTCTCTGCTCGCTGCCTCGGATTCCCTCATGATAAAGCAAGGTCTAGTAGGTAAAGCCCAGGACTAGGAATCAGGAGACAGTTTCTGACAATGACCTGATGACCTTAGACAAGCTACTTCACTTCACAGTGCCTCCATCTGCCTACCTGCAGCATGGTGATATCCCCACCTACCTCAGGGATGCTGAGAAGTTTAATGGATTATTTTCTGCAGCGCTTTGAACTCCTTGTCACTACAGAACTGCAAAAGTAGAATTATATTATTCATAAGGTGGATTTAAGGACATTGACCTTTATCAATTTTAAAATTTACCTAAGCAGTGTAAATTGCAGTCATGTCCTAAGGCCGAGAGGTGCGCTCCCAGATACCTATCTAGGGAAACGGTGTATGAACATATGGATTATACCAACAGTGACCTTTGCTAGTTACCAGACTGCTACCTAGGTAGTTGAGTTTTGTTTGTACAAGAATAATACCTAAGCAATTATTTTATTTCCAGTTACCACACTGCATCATAGGCATCATCAAAACAATTCCTTGCCTACAGCTGTAGAAGATGCAAGTCAAGAATAAGAAGCAGCTTGCTTACAAACAAATAGCAACTAGGGCAGAGCTATGCTCATGAGAGGCCTAATCCATTGCTTCCATATGTGAGCTTTACAAGTTTGGATAAATTTGGTCCTTCATCTTTACAGCAAGGTGGAGACCAAACTGTGGGCATCACTAAGTAATCATAGAATCAGTAGGGTTGGAAGAGACATCAGGAGGTCATCTAGTCCAATCCCCTGCTCAAAGCAGGACCAACACCAACTAAATCATCCCAGCCGGGGCGTTGTCAAATTGGGCCTTAAAATCCTCTAAGGATGGAGATTCCATCACCTCCCTAGGTAACCCATTCCAGTGCTTCCCCACCCTCCTAGTGAAATAGTTTTTCATAATATCCAACCTAGACCTCCCCCATTGCAACTTGAGACCATTGCTCCTTGTTCTGTCATCTGCTATCATTGAGAACAGCCGAGCTCCATCCTCTTTGAAACCCCGCTTCAGGTAGTTGAAGGCTATCAAATCCCCCTTCACGCTTCTCTTCTGCAGACTAAATAACCCCAGTTCCCTCAGCCTCTCCTCATAAATCATGTGCCCCAGCCCCCTAATCATTTTCATTGCCCTCCACTGGACTCTCTCCAATTTGTCCACATCCTTTCTATAGGGGGGCCCAAAACTGAATGCAATACTCTAGATGTGGTCTCACCAGTGCTGAATAGAGGGGAATAATCACTTCCCTCGATCTGCTGGCAATGCTCTTACTAATGCAGCCCAATATGCCATTAGCCTTCTTGGCAACAAGGGCATACTGTTGATGCATATCCAGCTTCTCGTCCACTGTAATCCCCAGGTCCTTTTCTGCAGAACTGCTGCTTAGCCAGTCAGTCCCCAGCCTGTAGCAGTGCACGGGATTCTTCTGCCCTAAGTGCAGGACTCTGCACTTGTCCTTGTTGAACCTCATCAGATTTCTTTTAGGGCAATCCTCCTATTTGTCTAGGTCTCTCTGGACCCTATCCCTACCCTCCCGTGTATCTCCCTCTCCCCGCTGCAGCCAAGATCCATGTGGGAATTGGTAACACTGAGTGAGATTAATCCTATCAGCCACTCTAACTCCAGACATTCAAATACTGTAGACTGGATGTGTCACCCAGCAGAAGGTGTGTGAACACCACTCCTGGACAGCTACATGCTCTGGGACTCTTGCTAGCCAATGCAATACTTGCTTCTTTTTCCCCAGTGAGCGTTATAAATGTAAAATCTCCACAGTGACTGAAATACATCAGTGGCGATGGTTCCAGGTCTCTCCATGCTTCACAGCTGGCACTTCAGATGGTCTAGGGTGCAGCGAAGTCTGAAGGGTCAAAGGCACCACTGACAGAGTAACAAAGACTCGCCTGACCAGTGAAGAAAAATGGAAGTAGAGACTCTGACCCACAGCTACTGTTGCTTTTACATTTGACAAACTTTCAAAAAATGACACTTTTGTTTTGATTGCAGGTTCTCTCTGAACTCCTTGTTATCACCGACCACGTGTGTTACAGTAGCACTCAGAGACCCAAAGACTGTGGCTCCATTGTGCTGGGTACTGCACAGAGTAGGCAACAGTCCCTGCCTTGAAGAGCACACTGTCTCAAGAGACAAGCCAGATAACAGGTGGGGGGAAAAGACTGAACATCCCTAGGTTAGAGATGAGGAACTAAGGCAGAGAGATTAACGGGCTTTCCGAGGACAGGCAGGGACCCTGTGACATAACCAGGAACTGAACCCAGATGGGCTGGGCCACAGTCATCGTGTTAGGGCTGGCCTACACAGTGAGTTACTGCACAGCAAGTCAGGTGTGAATCTACGGTGCGTCAGCTTACCTCACAATAACATCCCGTGTAGCCACTGCTGCAGCACAGTGACAGTGCTGAAGCGTGGCTCGGCTCTGCAGCCAGGTCCACACGGGATGGTACCACGTGGCAAGTTGGTGTGCAGTAGACTCACACCCTGGCTTGCTGCTCAGTGACTTGCTGTGTAGAAACACCCTTAGTCACAGAACCATCCCTCCGATGACAGGGCCCTCTCAGATCATCTCAGCTACTTCCCTGGAAGCAGCAAAGTTCCTATGGATTAACCCACGTCCCTCAGCGACACAACGCAGCACTGTACTCCAAAGAACCCTTGTGCTCTCTCTGAGAAGTGCAAAGCAAACTGGTGGTGGGGGGAGAGGCGGGGCCAGCTCTCCAGCAGGCTGCAAAGCATCCTCATGCAGAACATTGCTCCTGGCCTATAAGAAAATAGGTGGCTTGGCACAAAGGTCAGGCTGTAACACAAGGGGCTCAGCTGAGATGGAGCTCCAAAGGGCAGCAAGAGCAGCTAATCCACAGCAGCGGCACCCTGAGAACGACCTTCTGACTTTTCATTCAAACCACCTGAGCCGGATGGGATTTGGAATCAGGGGAGACAAGCAGAATATACAGGTCTGTTCGTGCAGAGGGTGCATTCAGACAGCACAGCATGCACATCTTCCACGGGCTGTCACACACGGATTTCAACCAAGGAGGAAGCTGCTCTTGTTATCTCCAGCACAGTATGTCCACCACAGCACCTTTCAGCTGCCCACAGGAGGTGACAGCTCTGGGATGCAGAGGCAGTGCATCGATGGGACCGAGAAGTCCAACAGGTGAGAGACCTTTCAACACCCCAGAGTGCGTCAGTATTTCACAACCCACCCCGGGTTCTCCAAAAACACCAGTAGCTAGTAAAACTGCCTCTCACCCACCCTAGCAGGGATGCTGGTACAGATGCACCACCCTGTTCATCAGTCCGCTGCAGCACCCGCAGAGCCCTTATACCCTCTTCATAGAATCATAGAAGATTAGGGTTGGAAGAGACCTCAGGAGGTCAACTAGTCCAACCCTCTGCTCAAAGCAGGACCAGCACCAACTAAATCATCCCAGCCAGGGCTTTGTCAAGCTGGGCCTTAAAAACTCTAAGGATGGATATTCCAGTACCTCTCTAGTTAACCCATTCCAGTGCTTCACCACCCTCCTAGTGAAATAGTGTTTCCTGATATCCAACCTAGACCTCCCCCGCTGCAACTTGAGACCATTGCTTCTTGTTCTGCCATCTGCCACCACTGAGAACAGCCGAGCTCCATCCTCTTTGGAACTGCCCTTCAGGTAGTTGAAGGCTGCTATCAAATCCCCCCACTCTTCTCTTCTGCAGACTAAATAAGCCCAGAGGGGAATAATCACGACTCTTCATTACAACATCTTCTACCTACAAGGCTCTGCGGCCACTCAGTATACGTCCACGCTATTTTTAGCCCTGTAGCGTAAGCCTGAGTCACTTGACCCAGTCTCTGAGACTTTCTGCCATGGGTTTTTTGTATTTTTACAGTGTGGATGTACCCTCAAAATTGCCCATGAGTCAGGAAGGAATGTAAATCTTGTCTTGCTGTTTCTTTGTGCTCCCCATCTGTTGGTAGCCACTTGTGGTCTCTTGTCTCACATTGAGACTGTAAGCCAGGGGTCGGCAACCTATGGCACACGTGCCAAAGACGGCACGCAAGCTGATTTTTAATGGCACGCTTCTGCCTGCCGCGTCCCAGCCTCCGGCCCCCCGGCAGGCAGCAGCGTGCCATTAAAAATCCTGCCTGCCCCGGCCTGCTCTTCTCCACGCCCCGTGGGGGCAGGGAGAAAAAGCTTGGTCCTGGCGGCTGCTGCTGCAGGGGAGGCATGCTCCCCCCTCCCCCGCCTCTTCCCCCAGCGTGCTGGGTTCCTGCCCCTCCTCCTCTCCCTCCCTGCTGCCGATCAGCTGATGGCCCTTGTGAGGAGGGGGAGAAGCGGAGCCACAGCGCACTCACTGTTCCGGGGAGAAGGCGGAGAAGAGGTGGGGACGGGGCCTTGGGGAAAGGGGGTGGAATCAGGGCATATCCTCTCCAGCCCCCTGCCGTGAGCCGCTCTCAGCAGGGGGCTGGGAGCACTCCCACGACCCTAGTCCACACCCCCAGCCCTGACCCCTACACCCCCCTCACACACCCCTAGCTCTCTGCCCTAACCCCTGTACCTCCCCTACACCCCCCCACACACACCCAGCCCTCTGCCCTGACCCCTCCACACCCCACACACCCCAGCCCTGACTCCAGCACCCCCCACACATACCCAGCCCCCCCACACCCCCTGCACTGGCTCCTGAACCCTCCTCACACACCCCCAGCCCCCTGCCCTGACTCCTGCACCCCCCACATTCCCACCTCCACCATGAGCACCAAACAGAAGCTCCTGCACCCCCCCCCCCACATTCCCACCTGCACCCCTCACACCAAATGGGAGCTGCCCAGGTAAGCACTCCACACCCAAACCTCCTTCCCCAACCCTGAGCCCCCTTCCTCAATCTAGCTCCTGGCCAGACCCTACACCCCATCCCGCAGCCTGCTCCTTCACCCCCAGCCCTGTGCTCAGTGCACTCCCACCTTCAGCTCAGTGCAGAGAGAGAGGAAGAGAATGGGCTAGAACCAGGGAGAAGGTAGGTACCCACGCTATGTGGGCAGGGCTGGGATCCCAGACCGGCAGCGGGCTGAGTGGGGCTGGCAACCAGGACCCTGGCTGGCAGGGGCTGGCGGACGGAACCCCAGACCAGCAACGGGCTGAGTGGCAGCGGGCTGAGCTGCTCAGCCCACTGCCAGTCTGGGGTCCCAGCCACCGGCCCCGCTCAGCCCACTGCCAGTCTGCGGTTCTGACTGCCTGCTCCTTGCCAGCCGGGGTCCTGGCCGCATGCCCCGCTCAGCCTGCTGCCAGCCTAGGTGAACAGAACCCCAGGCTGGCAGCGGGCTGAGCGGGCCGGCAGCGTAAGATGAGCATTTTAATTTAATTTTAAATGAAGCTTCTTAAACCTTTTGAAAACCATGTTTACTTTACATACGGCAATAGTTTAGTTATATAATATATAGATTTATAGAGAGACCTTCTAAAATACATTAAAATGTATTACTGGCATGTGAAACCTTAAATTAAAGTGAATAAATAAAGACTCGGCCGACCCCTGCTGTAAGCTATTTGGGGCAGGGACTGCCTTTTTGGCCTGTGTTTGTTCAGAGCCTAGCACAATGGGATCCTGGCCCACGATGGGGCTCCCAGGCACCACCACACTACAAAGACATAAATAACCATACTTGCGAAGGGGTGCATCAGAATCTGCTATCCTCAACAGGAGACTCCAATTCATTCACTAATAAAAGTGCCCTGTTCTCAGCTTCAGGCTCTGGAGCAGCCCATTGTGCTGTGTATACGGTGGGAGTTGAAACATCCTAAGCAGAGAAATCTTTACTTGTTTTATCATCACATTGAATCTTATAAACCCAGCTGCTTACAAAAAAACAAAACCAAGAAACCCCTCACAAACCCCCATGTTATCAACAGGCTCTTGAGAATGAAAGACAAATTTAAAATACTTGTGTGTGCGGTGGGGTGGGGGCAGGGTTGGAGTGAACCATCTCTTGCTGGCAACAAGTGGCTGAATCTAAAGGGTAAAGTCTTTAATGGGGAGGGAGAGGCTGTGCAGTGCTTACAAGAGATAATGTGAGTTTCCTTCAGCAGAGCATCTAAAGGCCAGGAAGCCCAATGTGAAAATGTCAGAATAAAAACGGGGCCGAGCAGCTGCTAAAGACATAAATACAGATCTAAAACCTGCAGGTTTAAGAGGACTGCACACAGAATTAGCACAGAGTTAGCACATGATTGCAGACAGCACAGGCAGACAGGGGGAGCGACAGCCCACCCTGCTCAGCACCATGCCGCCAAACATGCTAATGCCAGCAAAATGTCTTGGCAAACATGCTAATGACTCCATGGTGGAAGTGGGACCTTACAAAACAACCTCTGCAGCACAGGAGTCAAGGAAGGTTATTAACTATGAAATACCAGAGAAAGAGTGCAGCACAATACCTCTGTAAAGTTAAACATTCAAAAGCATTTCCTCAGCTTCTCACTGCTATAGGCAATTAGTCAAAAGAAAGACATCTCCGCTCCTGGCATCCCACGGATGGTACTTTCTGGTCCAAACACATTCCGGTTTGGAGGAAGGCTAGGACAGCTCTCTTCCTTCTTCATACAACAACGATTTGAAAGATCTCTGAGCGGAAAGAGAAGCCCCGATGGATCACGTCTTCCCTCTTCTCAGCAGGTCAAGCAGCCACCTGCACATTCAAGGCCTCAAAACATGCAAGAAACACAAGCTTAATACTCACACACAGTTAAACAGATGAACCAGATGGCTTTGGGAGAGAGAGTAGCCTAAAGGGTAACAATGGCAAGGGATGGTCACCAAGCTGGGTTCAAATACGCAAAAAATCAGCAAACTCCAGCTACACAGCTAGTGCAGGTTTGATACTTTATATTGAAGAAAACATGGGCAACCCAAGGCAGGACACATTCCTCTATTGCTTTGGGGGTACATGAGTACATGGTTCGCCATTCTAGATTTCTGAAAAGCCCACTGCCAATTTCCTACAGCACGGTTCTTGCTCCTTCCCCTGAACATCTGATACTGGCCGCTGTCAAAGTCAGGACTCTGGGCTAGATGGATTATGGCTCTGATACAGTCTGGCAATTCCTTTGTCCCTAGAACAAAGGACAGACAGACAGACAGACGGACACACACAGCCCATGTAGACACAGAAGTCAAGCATCCGCAGAACAAACTGGATATACTGCAGTAAGCAACAACCTCCAGGCGGGCTTTACCCATCAACAATGTGCTCCTAGATCTGGCTAAGATGGTGTGGCAGACATATGCCACTATTTAGCCCACTTGTAAATGGGCGGATCAGAAGAATCCTTGTGTCCCCCAAAAGGATTCAGATTTTTTGTTTTCCCACTCTCCACCTAACTCTGGGGACACTGTAAATGAACAGGGTAGACAGCACTTCTGTACGTCAACCCCATATGACAAAGACCAGAAAAGACTGGATCTCTTTGGGTGAAAGACCTATTTGTCAGCAACGTTTCAATTCAGGATTGCAAACTATCAGGCGATCATGGCCAAATATAATTTTATGAATTATAACAGATTCACAGCTTTTCTTGAACACCTACCACAAGAACACAGGCAGCAATTCCAGTCCACCATCTATGAGGGCCAATTATTTGGCCAGACCTGCTCTTCAAGCATCCTTAGATATTTCAGACACTGTTGCCAGGTCCATCTGCATGGCAGAGGTTACTTGGAGGGCACCATGGTTCCAACTCTCATGCCTCCTTGTGCCAGACACTGAGCTTATATAGAGGTGCATGGGAGAACCACCCTCAGTTCCTTCTCAACCCACATGTCCCATAAGGAGTGGTCCAAAGTAGAGGGGAAGGAGAGCAGGGAGTGGAGCATGCACAGGGACATTCAACTCGAAGAACCGCAGTTACCACACAAAGTGAGTAATTTCTTTGAGCAGCATCCCTGTGGGTGTTCCCCTTTAGCTGCCTCCTGAGCAGTACCCCAGATGGAGGAGGGTGCTTCGCAACTGAGTCCAGAACTGAAGACACTGCTGCAGAACCAAGTGCCACATCAGACCTGACAGCATGGATCAAGGCATAAGATTTCAAAAAGGTACGTATTGAAGCCCATGTAGCAGCCCCACAGATCTCAGATACTGACGCATTGTTCAGTGATGCCGTAGGTGTTGCCTGTGAGCTGGCTAAATGTTCTATTGCCCTTTGCGGGGGATGAACCCCTGCAGCTCATAACATGTGCTAATGCATCCAGATAGCCACCTCGATAGTCTCAGAGCAGAGATCGTGGACCCCCTTGGATCTATCCGTGAAGGACATGAAGAGAGGAATCTGAAGAGCATCAGCTACTCTCTTTATGAGGTCTTCAAACTGTTGAAAATCATTGGCCATGGATGGAAGCAGAGGTAAAACTGCCTCATCCAGAGACAAAGATGAAGTAGGTGTTTGAGGGGTGGCCTCCTTATCAATCCTGGCTTCCTGGTCCTCCAACATCTCCTCCTGGTGGTAGGGGCTGGTTGTAGAGAAGAAGGCTGTACAACTCTTGCCTCCCTATAAAATGGTACCAGTGGTTTGGCAAAGTGTTGCCAATAGGCAGCTCAGCAGTCTCAGAATGGCCATGGGGGTGGGGGACATGGGGGCTGGCTCTACCACTCTCGATAATGAGCCCAATCTTCTCTGTGACTGTCAGAGAACGGGTTCCTGAAGGGATATGTTGGAGAACCCCAAACAGAAACAGAGGAGACTGACTGGAAGTCTCCTTCACCCTTCTCCATCTTGTCCAAAGGAGGAGCATCTGCAGAAAATGGGGGAGGGCCCTGCAGTACTCAAGGACAGTGGTACTCATGAGGAGCAGGGACTCCGGTTCATCCATTGTCGAGAGTTCCTTTGTATATCTAAATTATTGTGGTACCGAGTTGGGGATTGGTACCAACGCAGTAACCAAGGGTATGATTGCTGAAGTTGACAGTACCATCTATGTGGGTGTCCCAAAGCAGACACTGACAGTGGCTAATGCCACTGCTTGCTCGGTGCCAAGGGTGCCACATGCATGAGTACCAATGGCTGGGCTGAATGGATAGGTACTGGCAGCTGGGCTGAACTCAGTGCCAGTCCCGACTGCCTGTATTTATCTTCTTTCTTGATAGGAAGTATCAAGGACCTATCAGAGCCGTCTCTCTCCTTCGAGCTCGGGGACTTTGCGGTTCTGCTGGAACCAGAGAAGGAGTCTGTGACACTGCACCCCATATTCTTCACAGTGATATTATTATGATATGATTATGGCATAATTATGATGCATTTTGTACAAGACGGGACATGTCAGGTGTCATTGGAAAAGTTATGATTTGCTGAATATGATTATCCTATCTGTATGCATGTATCATTTTTGTATCTGAAGATATCAATATTGACTATATATCTGTATTTCAAATGTAGTTACTCTTGGTTAACACCTACTAGACAAGGATCGGTTTTGGGACCAATCTTATTTAATCTTTTTATTACTGACCTCGGCACAAAAAGTGGGAGTGTGCTAATAAAGTTTGCGGATGATACAAAGCTGGGAGGTATTGCCAATTTAGAGAAGGACAGGGATATCCTACAGGAGGATCTGGATGACCTTGTAAACTGGAGTAATCGTAATAGGATGAAATTTAATAGTATGAAGTGTAAGGTCATGCATTTAGGGATTAATAACGAGAATTTTAGTTATAAGCTAGGGACGCATCAATTAAAAGTAACGGAGGAGGAAAAGGACCTTGGAGTATTGGTTGATCATAGGATGACTATGAGCCGCCAATGTGATATGGCCGTGAAAAAAGCTAATGCAGTCTTGGGATGCATCAGGAGAGGTATTTCCAATAGAGATAAGGAGGTTTTAGTACCGTTATACAAGGCACTGGTGAGACCTCACCTGGAATACTGTGTGCAGTTCTGGTCTCCCATGTTTAAGAAGGATGAAGTCAAACTGGAACAGGTACAGAGAAGGGCTACTAGGATAATCCGAGGAATGGAAAACTTGTCTTATGAAAGGAGACTCAAGGAGCTTGGCTTCTTTAGCCTAACTAAAAGAAGGTTGAGGGGAGATATGATTGCTCTCTATAAATATATCAGAGGGATAAATACCGGAGAGGGAGAGGAATTATTTAAGCTCAGTACCAATGTGGACACAAGAACAAATGGATATAAACTGGCCACCAGGAAATTTAGACTAGAAATTAGATTAAGGTTTCTAACCATCAGAGGAGTGAAGTTTTGGAATAGCCTTCCAAGGGAAGCAGTGGGGACAAAAGATCTATCTGGCTTTAAGATTAAACTCGATAAGTTTATGGAGGAGATGGTATGATGGGATAAAATGGTTTTGGTAATTAAATATTCATGGTAAATAGGCCCAATGGCCTGTGATGGGATATTAGATGGGGTGGGATCTGAGTTACTCAGGAAAGAATTTTCTGTAGTATCTGGCTGATGAGTCTTGCCCATATGATCAGGGTTTAGCTGATCGCCATATTTGGGGTCGGGAAGGAATTTTCCTCCAGGGCAGATTGGAAGAGGCCCTGGAGGTTTTTCGCCTTCCTCTGTAGCATGGGGCACGGGTCACTTGCTGGAGGATTCTCTGCTCCTTGAAGTCTTTAAACTACGATTTGAGGACTTCAATAGCACAGATATAGGTGTGAGGTTTTTTGCAGGAGTGGTGGATGAAATTCTGTGGCCTGCATTGTGCAGGAGGTCAGACTAGATGATCATAATGGTCCCTTCTGACCTAAATATCTATGAATCTATGAATCTAAGATGTTTTCAGTCTAGATAGCTGGTTGGGAAGGGCCTATTCAGGGCAATCAGCCATTAGGGAAAACAATAGGCCTTAGGAGAAGCTTGTCTCCCACCTGGTGAGCATTCCTGAGAACACTCTAGACAGCCTGTAAGTAATGGCTGCTATGACTTTACAAGGACATGTGACCAGGCCACATGATTCTGGATTCCATCTTGGGATGTCAGTATTGTTCCACAAACTGGTCTGGGAACCAATTTTTGAAACAAAGGGTTTCCGCCATATGCAAAAGCTATATAAAGCAGGGAGTAACATCATCTGGGGTTCTTCACTCCCCACACAAGAAACACCTTGGAAACACCCGAGGAACAAAGACTGAACTGGAGGAAGTGCTAGACCCAGGCTAAAGGGATTTCTAGCCTGTGTATGAAGACCTGAGAAACCCAAGTTATAAAGCTAATGCAGCTTATGCCTTAAGAATCTACAAGTCTACCTGTACCATCAATTAGGCTGAGAATCTGCTATTCGTATCCAATCTATCCAGGATATTAAGCTTAGGTTGTGTTTTTGTTTATTTGCTAGGTAATCTGCTTTGATTCATTTGCTATCACTTATAATCTATATTTTGTAGTTAATAAACTCCTTTTTGTTTTATTCTAAACCAGTGAGCTTTGACTGGAGTGCTTGTGGAAAATCTCTGCATGGTTACCACAAGTGTGCATTGTTCTCTTCACATTGAGGGAGTGGTGGACCAGGTATTATACCCATATACTGGCCAGATTTGACCAGGGCAGGATGGTACTGCTCTGGGGTCCTAGACTGGGAAGCTGGTGGTTAGAAAGCCTGTGGGTAACTGCTGCTGGGTGTGTCCCTACCTGTGTGAATGCTGGTGAAAGTGCAGGCTGGAGGGCTTTGCAGCTTGTCACAGCAGTACAGTGTGAGAGGGAACCCAGGCTGGTGGGTCAGGGGGCTCAGTGGTACCCCAGTTCCAGGTGGCACCCCAAGGGGAACCCATCACAGAGCCCTTTGACTCAACAGTACCAAGTTGAGAGATCGAGGCTTCAGAGACCATGGAACTTGCTGGAGACCTAGACTTTTCTGGAGCTGGCTCCTTAAGGTGAGACTCCATGCTCCCTTTTTGGAAGCCTTCCCTGAAGCCTTTGAAGTCTTCCCTTTCTTAGGGAAAGCCTGTGCAAAGTTGAAGGGGCACTGTCCAGAGACAGACTGGGGGATGGGGGGAGTGTCCTGACCTGACTCAGAAGCTGGCCTAAGAGAGTGTTGCATCATTACCAGTCTGAGTTTCATCTCCCTGTTCTTTCTTGCCCTGGACTTGAGGTTTCCTTTTTGCTGCATTTTTTACAAGGTGACTGGCCTGCTGAAGGGATGCTGTGTGTTTGTGATGAGGCTCCTGGTCAGTGATGACATGCCCCACACCTTCAATCCCATCCTGCCATGGGAAGGGGGTTCTGCACCATCACTGACACAGCCCATTCAATTAGGGAGAGGAGACAGAGGTGTAGAGAAGGGGTTGATCTGAAGTCAGGTGTGATGCAACCTCCAACACACACACACACCAACAGGAAGTGGGACCAGCTGGTCAGCTCCTTATCCCACTGCACTTGCCTCTCATTCGGCTTGTGCTGGAAAGACAAGATTCCCTCCTTGGCTCGTCCTTTCTAAATCCTTCCCCAGGATTAGCAGGCTTCAGGTGCTGGACTTGTGCCTCTACCTTTCCAATGAGGAGAGATTTGGTTCCAGTTCCTAGACTGTTGCCAACATAGACCTTTCCTGTTCTGCCCACTCTTTGGTAAGGCAGACAAACAGGTCAAGCAAACTGACACTCTATAGGCAGTGCAGATCCAGGTTCAGTTCTTGCTCTGTGTGTGGGGGGAAATGAGTCTCTCCTTGGGAAAGGCCCTGATTCAGCAAAGCACATGCTTACAGGTGAGCATGTGTGGAGTCCCAATGTCTTCAAGGGGACTATTCCCCTTGCTTGAAGCACAGCATATAGTAAGGGGCTTTAATCAATTGGGGCTTTAATCATTAAATAAACTCTCACTGCCAGAGGAACATCAGGGGACCCTGCTGGGCCAGATGACAGGGGAAAGCAGCAGCACTCAGACCCTTCTCTCTGTTAGCACAAGGAGGCCTGAGATTTTGTTCTTCGGCTCAAGGGAGACCTCACCATAGCTCATTTTGAGACCTTATGCTCCTGACACACCCAGAACATCTGGAAGTATTTTGAAGAGGATCCCTATAAAGCTCTGTGGCTTTTGCAGCTTTCCCGGATTTTGGTGCCAACATTGTACAACAGTTTCAGCTAGCTTCAAGCAAGAATCTTCCACCCCAGGCAGCTGTTAGCAGGTAACTCCTCCACGAGCGAGGCAGGAAAAGACCTTGTTCCACAGACACTTCAGTGGCCAGTGAGCAACTTGGAGACTTCTTGAGAGGAGCAGCTGATACCAATTATCAACAATCATTTTTGGTGCCCTCTGCTGTCCCTTTCTTCCCAGACATCTTGCTGCCTATTCATACACCCAGAGCTCTGTTCAAATAACTCACACTCACATACAGAGAGGGCCCATTTGTGCACCTGACTTATGCTGGTGAGCACCTACTCACCTAAGTAGGCCTATTTACTTCAATGGGGCTACCCAGGTGGGAATTTACTAATGTAGGTAAAAGGGAAAAACTATAGGGCCCATATAATTAGCTTGTGCCCAAACAAAGACTTTAAATTGTGGCCATCTTCACCATGTTTACTGTAACCCCCCCTGGGAGCACCCCTGCAGTGCAGGCTATGGAAATGCGTTCTACTGTTGTGGATAATTTTAAGTCTAAGGAGCATAGATTCAAATTCAGAAATCGAGAGACTACAAAGCTTAACCTATACCAAGGGCCTGATCCAAAGCTCACTGGAGCCAATGGAAAGACTTACACTGATTTCAACAGGCTTTGGATCAAGATCTAAAACACCCAGGGTGAAATCCTGGCCCTGCTGACATCAATAGGAACACTCCCCATGGGTCCAGGATTTGATTCCCAGACTATTTCCATGGTAGGTTACCCAGAATTGGTCTGCACACATGGGCTTGGGAAATCATATCAACCATGTGACTTGCCAACAGGATTCCTTAAATGAGGGCACTCAAATAGCACAGGGAGGGACGCAGTAAGAGAAGAGAAGGCATCTGCAGAAAGACAATTATCAGGTAGAATCTCTGCCTCTGTACTGTAAGCCAGCTCTGAACAGATGGGCTCTCAGTCACACTCCATACCCCAAAATTAGTACCTGGAAATAAATCTAGGAGGAAAGGGACTGAGGTCTAGCTGGACACAATTCCGCTGAAAAGCTGCTTCCCAGGGCTAAACATATCACATCTATAATGCTTTGAAACAGCACAAAAGGAGAACTGCATGGCTGCATTACAATTATTCCTCATCTGAGATGCCACTTCTTTCAGTCCAAGGTAAAATACATGTGGTGCAGCTATTTCTTCTATCTGTAGGATTCTTGCTTAAGAATCTTTTACCCACCTTGCTGCAATTGGCTTGGATGCTTGGTAACCTTCCACAAGAGTAAAAATTGTGCTAAGATCTGCAGAAATCCTGGGTCTAGGACCGGAGTCAATCATACCTTGGCAAGGGATAGGCAATCTAATCCAACATCTGGGTAATATTTCAGAACTCTGTGGACATCAAGCAGATGCTGCCTTGAGGAGATATTAGTTGAGGACTGAAACTAGATAGTGCTATACCTGATTAATCACAAAGGGCAAGAGGACCTACCAGAAAAAGGCAGGAGTGATTAATAAAATAATAATAATACCTAGCACTTATAGAGTGTCTTAGTGCCAGCTGATCCTGGTGAAAAGCCAAGGAGAGATTAAAGGAGAAGACTGCCAGTTCACCTACTCTTCTGGCTATTCAATAGCTACCACCAGAGAACTCCAGGATCAGGAACCATAAGGAAATGATGAGGGATTCAAAAGAGATTTACAGAAGTAAGATCATGCTCCAAGGGGGCAGAACGAAGGAACAACCTCCCAAGGTGTTAGACCCAGCTGGGTACCAGACAGTACTTGAATCATCCCTCTTGGAAAACATCTAAAGCATTGCATAAGGGAGCCGTGCAGGCGCCACTTCCTCCTGTTTGCCCCAGAACCAACAGTTTCTTCCAGACACAGCAGTTGCTCCTAGGATCTAAGCACAGATCCTTAAGGAGGGCAGCAAATGACTCCCCTGCTCATTATTATTATTACGTATTTGTTTTCCTTCTTGTGTTGGTAACGAAACCAACAGGGCTAGAGTTTCCAGATGTGGGCATAGTATGTGACCCTGCATCAGTAGGTCTGGTCTCTGGGGAAGGAGATTCGGATTGCCTTGAGTCAGCTGAATGAGGGGTCCGCATACCATGACCTGTCTGGCCAGGCCAGAGCTCTCTCCCTTCTCGCTGCCCTGAGCACTATGTGCACCAAGGCTATGGGAGGAAAGGTACATCTCCGCTCAATGCCTCAGACAGAGCAGAGAAGATAGGGTGAGCTGACACAAGATAACTGCTTGCTGCAAAGGTGTAAGCCTTCCTCTGCCCCCTTCCACATTAGGTTCCCCCCTCCTCTGCTCCCTACTGTGATGTACCTCCTAAGGGGGCAGGGCTGATGCTGCCAGGATGCTCCCCAGCTAGCAGGGCAAGTGGGATAGCTGGTACAGCCCCTAACCCGAGCCAAGCAGCATCCTTTGGAGACCAGAGGGAGGACTTCCCCCACAGTCTCAGCTCTTAGGAATAGAGAAGGGGGAATCGCAGGGCAGAAACATAAAGCAACAAACCAACCCACCGAAAACAGGACTACTGGCAAGCCAGGTGAGCACCAGTATTACATGCACTGTGACATCTAACCTGGTTCAGAGCATATCTGCCCAAAACAGGCCTCATAATGCTGGCAGCTCCTCACCCCTTCCCTACATAATGCCCCCATCACTGCTGCACCAGTGGGAAATATTCTGAGAGTAAACAAGGCCTTCGACAGCAGAGTGTTGAGTTACGCTGGAGAGGCCCTGTCACTGGCGGAAGAGCTAATAATTTAAACCAACAAAAAATGTTTATTTATATTATGCCAGTGCACAGATCGGGGCCCCACTGTACACACACATAACACGTACATCCTGTAGTCCCTGCCCCAAAGAGCCTACAGTCTAAATAGACAAGACAGACAAAGGGTGGGAGGGGAAACTGAGGCAAAGGGAGGGAAGTGACTTGCCCAAGGTCACACAGCAGGTCAGTGGCAGAGCTGGGACTAGAACCCAGGTCTCCCAGACTTGCACTCTAGTGCCCCACCCACTGGAACACGGTGTTTCAAAAGGCAAGAGCTTAGATTGTGAGGACCATAGGAAAAAACTGCAGTCACTGAGGATTTGGATGGTCGCTGGGATAGCGCTGAAAGTCCTCCCAGGTTAAACAGCATGCCACAAACTGTATCCATTTTAGTCAGCAAGTCTGGAGAGGGGAAAGAGGTGGCTGAGCTCAGGAGCAGCCCTCCACTTGCTCCTGTGCATCCCTGCTTGCTGAGCATACGTGCGTGTGGGAGCAGCATGTGAGTGTGATTTCATGTGGATAGAATTTCATGCGAGAAGTCACAGGTGCTATGGGGAATCAAACCCAGGATCAAACACACCTCGCCAGGCAGGGGAAAATCTACAGGCTCAACACACACCCAGTTCAACCCAGGAGGTCACAAACTGCCAGAGTCCCCATGAAAAGCTGGGATATTATCTAAAGCAGTTCATTTGATCTCTTGTTATTAGACACCAGCCTAGCCCTCCCTGACCACAGACTACGCAGACTAATACCATCAGAGAACTTCTGTTCAAAGAGGCGGGGGACTGGGCGAGATGGGGGGTGAGGAGTGTGTTTTGCTTGTAGCATGAGGCTTGTCTTGTTGGTTTAGATTTTGAGCCTGTGGTCTGCTGAGCAAACCACAAGGATTATATCTACCCGAGGGTTTCAGTTTTCATCATCTCCTCCCCTCCTGCCTTTCTTTTTCAGGGTTCTGACTGGGCTGTGTCAGCTCAGTGCAAACCATCGACCCGGCTTTCCAGAAGTGAAACAAAACCAGCGCCAACCTTTCTCCCCCCACGTGCTACCATAAAATAAAGGAGCTCAAAAGAAACATACATGGATGCATGTCACCATGTCCCTGCTGGAACCCTGCCCCTGCCTTAAGCGATTCCCTGCTGAAGAACACAGGCATGAAAACGTGCCTGGATCCAATTTGGGCCTGAGATACACATACAAGGTTGTTACACTCCACAGGTTGCCACTTGAAGCTGCTGCCTAGGATGCATTTGTGCATTCTCAACAGCAACGCAAGGGTTAAACTGTGCTTCTTCCCAGGTTAAGAACAGAAAGGGAGCTGCTTCTCCCCTCCCCTGGATGTGCATGACCCACACAGTCCAGAGAGCAGGCAGAATGCACCCTAGGGCCAAGTAGGCATGGGGACGAAGTACCAGCACCTCACTCCTCATTGCACCGCAGACACAGAGGAAGGGCAGGATCCTTCCTACAGCCCTGGCTCACACCAGCAGCACCAGTGATCTCAGCTAGAGAGCCAGAGCTGCAGGGCTGAGCCCTAAGTTCACACTTCCAGCCATGCTCATTTTCCCCATCAATAGCCAAGGAGCCCCACAGCCTCCCTTCACTGTCAGAAGCCTGGCATTTCCTCTCCAGTGCCGTGTACCACAGGGCAGGAGGGGGGAGTTTAGAGATGCCTTGTTGGACTGGGCTTCCTCACTTGCCAAAGTCAATGATGAGTCCCCAGCCCATGAGCCTGCCTCCCTTCCTCTCAGGGCAGATCTTTTACATTCCTGTGACTGAGTGTTCTCCGATGTTGTAGACAGACAACAGCAGCACATGGCAGGGGATGTATCCACCTTACAGCTGTTACAAGTCAACCCCACTAAGCAATACAGGACCAAGTACCAGTGACTGAGAGGTCCCGTGAGCATCCTGTATCCTATTTCATAGAATCACAGAATATCAGGGTTGGAAGAGACCTCAGGAGGTCATCTAGTCCAACCCCCTGCTCAAAGCAGGACCAATCCCCAATCAAATCATCCCAGCCAGGGCTTTGTCAAGCCTGACCTTAAAAACCTCTAAGGAAGGAGATTCCATCACCTCCCTAGGTAACGCATTCCAGTGTTTCACCACCCTCCTAGTGAAAAAGTTTTTCCTAATATCCAACCTAAACCTCCCCCACTGCAACTTGAGACCATTACTCCTCGTTCTGTCATCTGCTACCACTGAGACCAGTCTAGAGCCATCCTCTTTGGAACCCCCTTCAGGTAGTTGAAGGCTGCTATCAAATCCCCCCCATTCTTCTCTTCTGCAGACTAAACAATCCCAGTTCCCTCAGCCTCTCCTCAAAAGTCATGTGCTCCACCCCCCTAACCATTTTTGTTGCCCTCCGCTGGACTCCTTCCAATTTTTTCACATCCTTCTTGTAGTGTGGAGCCCAAAACTGGACACAGTACTCCAGATGAGGCCTCACCAATGTCGAATAGAGGGGAACAATCATGTCCCTCGATCTGCTGGCAATGCCCCTACTTATACAGCCCAAAATGCCATTGGCCTTCTTGGCAACAAGGGCACACTGTTGACTCATATCCAGCTTCTCGTCCACCGTAACCCCTAGGTCCTTTTCTGCAGAACTGCTGCCTAGCCACTCGGTCCCCAGTCTGTAGCAGGGCATGGGATTCTTCCTTCCTAAGTGCAGGAGTCTGCACTTGTCCTTGTTGAACCTCATCAGATTTCTTTTGGCACAATCCTCTGATTTGTCTAGGTCCCTCTGTAACCTATCCCTACCCATCAGAGTATCTACCTCTCCTCCCAGTTTGGTGTCATCTGCAAACTTGCTGAGGGTGCAATCCATGCCACCCTCCAGATCATTAATGAAGATATTGAACAAAACTGGCCCCAGGACCAACCCTTGTGGCACTCCACTTAATACCGGCTGCCAACTAGACATGGAGCCATTGATCACTACCCGTTGAGCTCAATGATCTAGCCAGTTTCCTATCTACCTTATAGTCCATTCATCCAGCCCATACTTCTTTAACTTGCTAGCAAGAATACTGTGGGAGACCATATCAAAAGCTTTGCTAAAGTCAAGGAATAACATGTCCACTCCTTTCCCCTCATCCACAGAGACAGTTATCTCATTATAGAAGACAATTAGGTTAGTCAAGCATGATTTGCCCTTGGTAAATCCATGTTGACTGTTCCTGATCACCATCCTCTTCTCAAAGTGCTTCAAAATGGTTTCACTGAGGACCTGCTCCATGACGTACTCCTGTCCCAAGCAGGGCTTCCAGTTCTGGCTGAGGTGATGCTCAGCAGGATCCAGGGAGAGGCCACATGCCACACCCACTGTTTGGAACCCTAGGGAGCCAGGAATCCCGCACATGCAGGACACCCGAAAGGGATGAACCCCCAGAGATCTGGAGACGCAAATTAACAAGGGAAAAATTTGCCAGACTGAATTATCCAAAACTGGTGCCCTGTCTCCATCTCCACTTCTCCACTCCTCTCATTCCTCTCCCTCTTAGTTCTCCTTTTCATCTTCCTCCTCCTTTTTCTGCTCTTTCCTGTCTTGTCTCCCTCCTCCTCCTTTTTCTGCTCTCTCCTACCTTGCTCTCTCCTCCTCTTCTTGCTTCTCCTTTTATTTGTATTGGGGCCTCATAGACTCACTGACTTTAAGGCCAGAAGGGACCATCATGATCATCTAGCCTGACCTCCTGCACATTGCAGATCACAGAGCCTCACCCACCTACTCCTATAATAGGCCCATAACCTCTGTCTGAGTCCTTAAATCTTGATTTAAAGTCTTCAAGTTACAGAGAATCCACTATTTTCTCTAGTTCAAACCAGCAAGTGACCCATGCCCCATGAGGCAGAGGAAGGCAAAACCCAGGGTCTCTTTTCCCCAAACCTGACCTGGGGGAAAATTCCTTCCTGACCTCAAATATTGTGATCAGTTAGACCCTGAGCATGTGGCTGAGACTCACAAGCCACATACCTAAGAAAGAATTCCCTGTAGCAACTCAAGAGCCCTCCTCATCTAGTGTCCCATCTCCAACCGCTGGAGATATTTACTAACAGCAGTCACAGATGGGACATATGCCATTGTAGGCAATCTCATCATATCATAAATTTATCAAATTTAGTCTTGAAGCCAGTTAGGGATTTTTGCCTCCACTGTTCCCCTCGGAAGACTGTTTTAGAACTTCACTCCTCTCATGGTTAGAAACCTTCATCTAATTTCAAGCCTAAAGTTTTTGATGGCCAGTTTATGCCATTTGTTCTCGTGTCAACATTAGCCCTTAACTTAAATAATTCCTCCCCCTCCCCAGTATTTATCCCTCTAACGTATTTATCGAGTGCAATCATATCTCCCATCAGCCTTCTTTTGGTTAGGTTGAGCATCCAAGCTCTGTCTCATAAGGTAGGTTTTCCATTCCTCTAATCATCCTAGTGGCCTTTTTCTGTACCTGTTCCAGTTTTAATTCACCTTTCTTAAACATGGGAAACCAGGATTGCACAAAGTATTCCAGATGAGATCTCACCAGTGCCTTGTATAACATTATTAACACTTCTCTATCTCTACTGGAAATACCTCTCCTGATACATCGTAGGACTCCATTAGCCTTTTTTTCAGAGCTGCATCGAATTGGCAGCCATAGTCAACCTGTGATCAATCAATAATCCCAGGTCTTTCTCCTCCTCCCTCTCTTTCGTCACTTCCAATTGATACATCCCCAGTAAAAAATTTACAGTAAAAAATATTTCTTGTTAGTCCCCACATGCATGACCTTGCACTTTGCACTATTAAATTTTATCTGATTTCTATTACTGCAGTGTTTGTTGTCATCCAAATCTGTGACTATCTCTGTGTGACGGGGTGGGACTCACCACTGCACCGCCTCCTGCTGGCTATCATGGGAATTAGCTCTGTTCATCAGTGCAACCCCTCTGGCGGTGCCTTGTTGCCGTCACTTTTGTTCCAGGGTCCGCGCCACTCCCAGGACTGCGGGGTCCTCTTCAGTGACACTGCCCTCCAGCTGTGCCACACTCTATGTTCCCCCATTCCGGGGGACCTGCAATCTCTGTCCAGCCACTCCTTCAGTGGCAACTGCAGTCCATTGTCTTGGGGCCACTTCCCATGCAGCTCCAGCACCTTCTTCTGCCCTTACCTCCGGGCCTCAGCCTGCAGGCCCTAGAAGCCAGCCAGGGACTCTCTCTAGCTCCCCCGGTCCCTGCTTGCAGCACTGCTTTGTCCCAGGTGCTGGTGCTCCTTCTTCCTGCCAGGAGCCTGGTCTTTGCCCCCTCAAGTTCCAGTCAGCTACCCAGTTCTGCTCTTCCCTGCAGCCCTTCTCCTATGAGCCTGCCATGCCATAATTGGCTGTTCCTCTCAGCCTCTTTCTAATTGGCTGCCTCTAGTGCAACCCCCTAGGGCAGCTTTTAACCCCTTAGGGCCAGTGTGGGGCAGATGCCCCATCACACTCTGTCTTTTGTATTTTACAGCGCCCCCCACACTCAGGTGTACAAACATACACCGTGCAGGAAGGCAGAAACATATGGAAATATGGCCTCTTATTATGGAGACACACACCACCTTACCACATGACATACAACTGTCCAGGCCTGAGATGTATGGCTGAGAAGAGCATGAAGCTGAGACTCGCTAGAAAAAGCAACAAAATGGTTACAGGCTGCGTCTGCTCTGAGGATGTTCTGAAATTTTCCCCATCAGTCTAGCATTAGTGGGAGCATTCATGTAAGCCAGCCACCAGCTTTTTTACCCACTGTGACCTGTAATCCTGCTCTTGGCAGGCCTAGATGACCTGATGGTAAACACACCAGCAGCTGGCTTAGACGAGCACTCCCAGCATTGCTAACACCAGTAACCCTCAGTGCAGGGAAAGGCATGAATTAACTCATTACCAGTCACACTCCTTTTATCGTCTCTTTCCAGAGTTCAGCATTTTCTGCATTTTTGTGGTTACGCTGTGCGCGTCTGTGGGAGGGAAGAGAGAGATCAGCAATACCAACCCTGTGCTTCAGCATCAAAGCCAATCAGTAACTTCCTGAACTTCCCCCATAGGCATGGGACCTCCAAATTGACCAGCATGAGGGTTTACGCCTTCCTCTGAAGCATCTGGTACTGGTGACTAGACTAGATTGGACTAGATGGAGCCACGGATCTGGATGGGCAATAACTGTGTGTGGGTGTATTTATCTATTCATTTTTTAAAGGAAACCACTTCGCCAACAGATCAGAATTCCCCAAACCCTCTGCGGAATGCATGAGAGGACACTCTTGCGTAATGAAGGCTGCCCCCCCACCCCCCAGGGCATCTTGAAGCATCCCTGCCTGATGAAGTTGCACGGATTCGCACTGCTCTCTGAAGGTCTGTGCGCAGCACCATGTTTGTCAGTGCAGCTGATTATTTCCTCCAGGTTTAAAATCCTCCTGTTAAAATCAGCACATGTGCACTGAGAGCCATAAGGATGAGCACTGAGGTCTGACTTCTGCCTATGCCCACATGGCTGTCATAGGAACACAAGAGCGGCCATATTGGGTCAGCCCAAAGGTCCATCCAGCCCAGTATCCTGTCTGCCGACAGTGGCCAGTGCCAGGTGCCCCAGAGGGAGTGACCCTAACAGGTAATGATCTAGTGATCTCTCTCCTGCCATCCATCTCCACCCTCTGACAAACAGAGGCTAGGGACACCATTCCTTACCCATCCTGGCTAATAGCCATTAATGGACTTAACCTCCATGAATTTATCTAGTTCTCTTTTAAACCCTGTTATAGTCCTAGCCTTCACAACCTCCTCAGGCAAGGAGTTCCACAAGTTGACTGTGCGCTGAGTGAAGAAGAACTTCCTTTTATTTGTTTTAAACCTGCTGCCCATTAATTTCATTTGGTGGCCCCTAGTTCTTATATTATGGGAACAAGTAAATAACTTTTCCTTATTCACTTTCTCCACACCACTCATGATTTTATATACCTCTGACATATCCCTCCTTAGTCTCCTCAATGCTACTAATACTGTTTCTTTGCCATGGAAAAATCCCAACAGTGAAGGATCCATGGTGCTGATAGAGACTAGCAAGGACCTAGCAACTGTGATTCATGCTTCTGACACTGCCAGATGTGATGACTGTAATTCCCTCTGCCTAGATCTGGTCAAACAAACATGATCAGAAGCTCCAGCGTGTACAACACAGAGCAACTGATCTCTTAAACCAGACTGTCCACCAAGAGCACATCAGGGCTGGCTCCCTGTTTGCTTCAGGATCCAGCTCAGGATTCCTGTTCTAATCTTGAAAGCCCTCAGTGATCTGAAACTAAGACCCTCACTTCAAGACCCAACTCTCCATTCACCATCTGACAGCACTATACTCATCAAGCTCATTACTGTACTATCAGCTCAAGGGATGAAATCTTCAGGAACTGGAAGCAAGGGGTGAAATCCTAGCCTCTCTGAAGTCAATGCCAAAACTCCCACCCACGTCAATGGGGCACGATTTCAACCCAGGAGTTGATAGTGTTGTGTCTTGGCCTATGGAACTCCCAGCAACAAGAGTTGTGATCTGATCCAATGCAAAACTAACCCTTTCACAGAGGATTACACAAAATAACTGAAGCTGCAGACAGATGATGAGGGGGCAGAGCAGGTAGAGGCAGGAGAAAGAGAAGCAGACATTTTAAAATACGAGCATAAGCAGCTGCACATGGTTATGCAAAGTCTTGGGCATGTGCTCGCTTAACTCTGGGGTTACTGAAATTAGTCACATGCCTAAAGTTAAGAACCCCTGTAAATCTTTGCAGGATGACAAGAGCAGCATCTATCTGAAACCAATGTTATGTTTTCTGTATCTTAATGATGTCTTCAGTGACTAGATAACAAAGTGATCAGGAATGCCTTAGATTAGAGCAGGGCAATGAAAGATGATCCATTACTGCAGATTATACATATTTTTTCCCTTTTTCTTACAAGGGATTTTTTTCCAAATAGTTAATTTCTGTGAAGTGTGCCCTGTGATTCACTCAGCACAATGCACGCAGCAGGTTGATGCAAAATCCTCTGGAGACATGGAGACAAACCTGACTGAGATCACAAATGAAAATAAATTTTTACATTTCAGGGAGCTTTGTGCACCTCGCAAAGCCACCCCACAGTTTGGACAATCACTGGGAGACTCCTCCCCGGTTAGCTTCACAGCAGGCATAGGAAAGAAGGTAAGGGCATTACCAAAATGCACTGACAGAGATGTACATGAACCCAGAACTATGGAGACAGCGGGTCACTGCTGAGGAGCGTGGTATGGTGCCGTGTATGGAAACCCTGTAGTGTGATAACAACCGTACTGAACTCTGACATGGTGCTTGTCATCTGTACATCTATACAGGCTTTACAGAGGAAGATTCACAGCACTGGGCTGCCCAGGAGTGTCCAGATGGAGTTTGAGGTATTGGTTATGATTTATAAAGCCCTAAATGGCCTAGGAGAAGACTACATAAGGGGGTCACCTCTCACCCCATGCCATACTGCCACAGCTGTGGTCAGCAGGTTTGCCCATCCCCCTCATTGTAAAAGAGAAGGTGCAGCTGGCAGGTGTTTTCTGTGAGGGTTCCAAGACTCTGTAACTAGCTCCCTGCGTGGTCTGAAATACCCCAGATTTGCATATTTCGCAATTCCAGATGGTCATCTGTTTGATAGGTTTTCTGGAGAGAGAAGAGGGTCTGCCTCCCACAATGATCAAAGAATGGAAAGGATTTTACGTAAGTGGCTGGTTGGCTGGCAGAGATCTTGCTGAAATAATTATTTTAATGCTTCTATGATTTATTTCTGTTATTAGTGATGTGTGAGGGCACCTAGAACATCCTTTTAAGTACTTTAAATATAAATATATAATTAAAATTATCCCCATTTTACAGATGGGGAAACTGAGGTACAGTGCTGTGACAGGATTTGCTCATCAGTGACAGAGCTAGGAACAGAATCCAAATCTCCTAACTCCTAAGCAATGCCCTATCCACTAGACCACACTGTCCTAGGCTCTAGTCTAGTCTCTCACTTTCATGAGCCGTGATATTTAACAGGAAAACTGGCACGAAGAGAAATGGAAACTGGTTTGGTGGGGGAAGTGGTGTCCATAGTGGGATTGGGTCCAGTAGGTGAGAGAGAGAGAGCGAATAGGACAGCTTTATCCAGCTGTGGTTCTGCCTCAAATAATTTTTAACTGGTGAAATAATGCAGTCATTTCTATTTTTAAAATAATGTTTTTAAAGTTTAAAGCTGAAGGCCTGGACATTGCTGGATTCAAGACTTTCCTTATCAGAATAAGAACGGTTCATCAACAGGGTTTTCAAGCACAGCTACCGAACAAAACCACTGGCCACACTTCCAACAAACCCCCTTTAACTAGACCTGCAGGCCCCAATTTTCAAAAGCAAGTCACAATTTTGGGTGTCTCAATTTCTGACAGTCTCTGAAGGGACCTGATTTTCACATGGTGGCTGCTCAGAGCTTCAAAGCGTCTCAAGTTGGGCAGCCAGAAACTGAGCCACCAAAATAACTTAAGTCACTTCTTGCAGGATAAACAGGTTGGGTTTGTATGACAGCAGCACCCAGAGAACCCTGAGCAGGATCAAGGCGCAATTGTGCTGGGCACTGTACAAACATAAAATAAAAGTTCTCTGCCCCCAAAGAGCTTGCAATCTGCGGGTCAGATCCTCAGCTGGACTAGCTCCACAATGGGGATCTGGCCCTGTATGCTTGATAAAATATCTTTATCCCATTCTACATGTTTCAGAAGGAAATATTTTCTGCAGTCGATGCTGCCTCTTACATCGGACCCTTCAGCATTCCTTTCCCCCTACACTGTTAGGAGAATCAAGGAGCCGAGGGTGGGGCTTGTGGAGTGACACCAGCCTGAGTGACAGCTGCAGCATAAATAGCAGTGTTCTGCTCTATAAAACTGAAAAATATTTCAAATGAGCAAGGAAGGGAAGTGTGAAAAAAGCATGTATCAATTTTTGTTTGAAAAATAGCTTCTCCCTTTGCAAAGAAAGGGGCACTCTCTTTAGCACATCCTCTTTCGATAAAGAAGCTGGCCCGTCAAAGAGGGCTGTGTGCTTTTTCGTCTTTAAGCTAATAACCAGATATTGCAGCAAGGCTGCCTGTAAAAACAGGGCTGAAGTAGAGCATGCAGTAGGGAGTGCAGCCTCCCTGAAAGCAGCGTGGAAAAACGACCCCACGGCTCACACGTTTTTATTTTCTCAGAAAACTTTGGAGTTGAAAGGTGGTCTCAAAGGTTGGCGTGTTTAAAATAACAGCTTGGAGGAGTCTGGAGGGAGGGCGGGGGAGGGCATGCAGAATAGAAAGGACGCTGCTCTTAAGTGTAAATGAGATTCTGTGTTCCTCGGAGCTGTGCTGCCAGTGGGGGAGCATTGACAGGGAGGCTGTATGCAAAATAAAATTTTAAAAAAGTGCCTTTGTTGGATCCTCCCCCTTTCTCCTGCCCCCCACCTTCCTTGAACACTTCTGGGTGGGCTGCCGGTTTAAACTGAGCCCCTTGTGTTTAAGGCACAGTTCAAACCCACGCTGGGTGAGGGCAAGGGGTTGGATCGCCATGATTTATTGGAAGTCTGGCAGGCCTTTAGAAGGGGAGGGGCGGGGAGCAGAATTTGAGGTGTGTGCTCCAACAGCTCTCTGTGTCACACAGATTGGGGGTGTAGGGGGCAGGTCACCAGCACGCATGTGTGTGTTTGGAGAGGCAAAACTGACCTAGGATAAATGCATCGTTTTCTCTCGGTGACTCGTGTACGGTATGTCTAAATATATACTTTACGGAAAGTGTGGAGTGATTTATTTTTGTTATTGTTGGTCTAAAATTATACCAGCTGAAATGTCACCGGTGACTTATAGGCCTCTCTGGTCACACACAACAGTATCAAAGATATGCCATAAAACAAACATGAACGCGCCCAGAGACGGAGCTTACACCAGGGAAGCTGGCTACCAAGCACAGCAGCCTCAAACCAGTAGCCAACCTGTAGGGTGACCTAATCAAACTGTATGGCAAGCACTTCCTCTTTTATCTGCTTAGCCAGCTGGCATCAAACAAGGAAAGAGGGCCAAGGCCCCAGATCCATCTCAAATTGGGAAGGAAGAGAGGTCCATGTCAGGAACTTGGATGAGCATTCGGACATTATGAACCTGATAGCCCTCAATGGTGGGTGCTAGGTAACCCCCACAGGCAATAGACCAATCCCAAAGGGGATTTCCACCACAGCAGCAAAGTGCCCCCTGCTAGAGGGTCCTCAGCACACCAGAGTACCGAATAATCTCCTGCCATGCCCCCAGTTTTGGCCCTGTGCCCTCCCCTACCATCATGACAAATCGGCCGGGAAGCCAAACCTGAGCAGTGCTGCAACCTCCATGCACCATGACACAACACTTCTCACTTCACTTTTGGCCCCTCCCCCATCATGTCAATGGGCCAGCAGGGCCAAACCTGACTGAGACATGGGGCAGCCAGTAGTATGCTCCTCCAAACTCACCGCTGTGGGGCCAGCTCCTGCATCAGGGGTCTTCCCTGAGGCTTGCCCAACCTCAGCCACTTCCAGCAGCCCAGGTGCCTTCTCAGGCATGGGGAGTGACACAGCACCTGGGCAAGCCAGGCTGAAAGGTGGGGGATGAGCCTGGTGCAGATTCAGCGATGAAGTGGTGGCTCCACAGGGACCTTGTTCCCATAGGAAACATTTCTGGGGATGTGCCAGCAAACAGCAGGAGCTGAACTGGGGACCTCGCACCTAAGCTAAACCACCAGGCTCTGTACCTGTCTCAGACTTAGACCCTCTGTTGATCAGGGACATGTAATGAACACTGACCAATAGCTTTCATCTACAGTAAAGGGAGCTAGTCTGGTAGCAGGAACACAGCGGGAGGGGGAGGTTTCCCGGTTGGAGGCAAGGCCTAAAATGCTAGAGTTTCTCCAGTCCAGCTCATCTCTGATAGTGAGACGCTATCTCCCAGAGGCAGAGCCATAAGGGAGTTATTAAGCCTTTCATCATGTGTGCAGATGGATGACATAAAATAATGAAGGCGCCATATATTTTTGTACACACGCGCACACACAGTCTCTTCGGTATGGTTTTCTAGGACACACTTCCAAATTTATTTTTTGATGAAAAAAATATGAACGGGGAAAACATTTTTCAAGAAGACTATTTCCTCTCTGGCTTTTTTGTGTGGCAGCTGTTGTTGCCATGCTGTCATCTTTGTTGCTATATATTTTTCTCCTCCCCCTTTGTGCATGTGCCAAATAGTGATTGGAAAGTTCAACGCACTTCCTGCTATTGGCCGAGATGTTTCTATGGCGGGTGCCAACATTTCGTTTTGATTCATGGCGTGCCATCCGTAAGCTGTAGGCAGGAAATACCATCAGGTGGAGAGAACTAGGACAATTTCAAAAATAGGAGGGAAAATCTGTTGGCCAATAATAGACATGCAATGCAGATATGCTTAGCATGATGCAGCTTCTCTGGGGCCAGAGTGTCACTTCACCTTACATGCCCAGTCAGGGGAGGCAGGAGGCATGAGGCCACATACTCCCTATGTGGTCAATTGGTTCCAGTGCAGTGGGAGATCACTCTTCTGAATCAGAGTAACAGCCGTGTTAGTCTGTATTCGCAAAAAGAAAAGGAGTACTTGTGGCACCTTAGAGACTAACCAATTTATTTGAGCATAAGCTTTCGTGAGCTACAGCTCACTTCATCGGATGCATCCAATGAAGTGAGCTGTAGCTCACGAAAGCTTATGCTCAAATAAATTGGTTAGTCTCTAAGGTGCCACAAGTACTCCTTTTCTTCTTCTGAATCACTATTTTCTCACCCATGCAAGTGGGGGGACAGGGGCAGGGAATGGGCAGCACATCTTGGCTCACATCCCACCCACCTAAAGTGCACATTTGCGCAGCTGAGCCAGTACAACAGAGAAAGTGATTGGTTACTGGTCTAGAACCCCTCTGGAGCAAGGGAGGAGCCAGAAAGAGAGTTAACACCTTCAGAATCACAATTCCCTCCCTGGTTTGCTCCTTCAGTAGCATGGCTACATGCCAGCCCTTATTTAGGGCAGACTGAAAAGTGACAACCCTGCCCATCAGCTATACATTTTTGATGTACTAGGTAACAAGGAAATTTTAAAAGTACCTCAGGGGGATAAGTTTTAAAGCTGGGAAATACGTAGTTCACAAATACAGGTCTCACCCCTGCAATCAGATCTGCTAGCCTGGAGCCCGGCACTGGGGACCCATGTTAGCCGATCTGATTGCAGGATTGGTGCCCTTTCTGACACAGACACAGATTATAAATTAAGATACTTGGACCAGCTGTTTTCCCAAATTTAACATCCACCAGTGCAATATCGGATATAGCTCCTACATGCATAAACACACAAGGTAAATAGAGAGCTATGTCTCAGTTGTTTGCCCAAGTTATATATCAGGACACAGTCAACGTGGGTTTTATCTAGCCATAAGGTTCTGTTCTGACTAATGACATATCACTTCTCACTGCTACAGTCTGCCATGCCACAAACGGAGTTTTATTACCGCTGCTCAAATGAGTCAGAGAGATGCTGGCACATCTTTCCATTTTCCATTTTCAAGCGATAAATTTTATAGCACTGAATCCTGTCCACAAGGCTCTGTTCTAGGTGGCCTCTCTTGTGTGCATGTTATCAGGACAGCAGCAAGCCAGCTGAAACATGCTACACCTCCCAGCTCTGGAGCCTAGGATGCAAGCTCCTGAAATGTTATCATCAATCTTCTTAAACCTCTGCATCTCACTAAAGAAAGCAGCTGAAGCCCCCCTTGCTGGGGAAGGAAGACTGCATGTACTGATGATTTTAACAAGAAGTGCAGCACACGGCAGCTCTCCTCCTTTTGCACAGTGTAAAATTGGCTTTTAAGAGCTTACAGCCCTGCCATGATAGATGCACAAAGCTCATATTAAGAAAGGAGTGAAGGACAGAAAGAGCAACACAGTGAGTGTTAGGGTCTGTGAGCGCAAGTATGGCAGAGCACAGGAGAAAGACAGGGAAAGCACCGGAGAGAAAGATGATAAGGGCTGGGATGTCCAGAGCAACCTAAGGGAGTAAGGAGCCCACCTCATTGATGTTTAGTAGGATTTATGTACTGAACACCCACAGCCCCTTTGAAAATGCTAATTTAGAATTCTAATCTTAGGATCTAGGAAACAGGAAAACCACCTACTCCTGCAGGTGGGAGCAAACAAACATGGAAATGTTGCTCCTGTTAAGATGAAACTCACAGGAATTCAATGTAGATAATAATACAAAGAGTAACAATACAGAAGACATTAGTGTGTTTTCCTTAAGGCTGTTTGGAAGATCACCATGTCCTGAGGATCCAGATGAGCATAATCTTCAACTGAAAATATTCTGAATTAGCCCTCTCTTGTGGGGAAACCTGCCCCTTTGTAGAGAACCATGTGCTATGTAAATCCCAGCAGCAGAGCAACCTCTACACAGGATTTCACCATTCTGGAACAATACCCTGCCCTAGTGTGGGGACTGACTCAATGAACTAACAGAACTTTTCCGGCTCTTATTTTTATCCCAAACAGATCCTCACTGAATGGTCTAGTGCTGCCTTCCTGTTCTATACATACCTGTTACTCAGCTGAGTATTTGAGAAGTTTCCAACCTAGCATGATCCAAGGTTGAGTCTACTCTAACTTTCCTACTACCACCATGGATATATTTACACAGCAAACAGTAACAGTAGCAGAAAAGACAGTGCAGTATGGACCCCAGGTATGTACTCGGCTTGCTAGCCTGCTCTGAACCCCATGCTGAGCTGTCTTTACTGTTACTGTTACCCACGCTAGCTGGATTCAAGGTAACTTGGGTAAGCAACTATATGCATGTAGCACTCGTCCAGGAGTGTTGCAAACAGCTTTTGCTGTGTAAACATACCCTGTGTTATATACATTGCAGAACTTACACAGCTTGACCTCTGAAGCTTGGCTGATTCAGTGTCTATGAGCTCTGATTCTGTTCCATGGTAAATCCATCCACTCAAAGATTTCGCTAGTAGGAGCTTCACCAAAATAAGCCTTCATCTCCCAAATGTATGCCTAATGCAGATGCCTTCTGGGATTGGAAGAACAGCCCCTGGTCTGGGCACAGTAAGTAGCAAGGAGCAGCCCAGGCTGAGAGACCATTCACATTCAAATTCAGCTTTTCATCTGAACTCGTCCAGTTTCTTGGTAACAAGTCATTGAAGTCATTGTCAGTATGGTATCTGAACTGTGCATTGTACATTAAGTTTCATCAGAGTCCTGCCCTATACGTTTATTTCTTCTCTGAGCACACAGTTCTAATAGACTCGCTCATGTTAGATGTCAATAAATTAATACACTGGCAACCAAACGTTGCAAAGTGAAAAAAACCCTCTAGTCTACCCAAGGCCTCTTTGCAACAGTAGGCTAATGATTCAAGTCTGCTTTTACTGTGCATTAGCCAGTCAGCAACATAAAATGGTGACCGTGTTATAGCACAAAATATTTTCATAAAACTAAATCTCTAGCTGCACAGATATCAGCTTATCCCAAGGAAGGCTCAGCAAAGGCAACTAGAGCATTTTTATTAGGGAGAACAGCCGGTACAACCCTCCCGAGTTCCAGTATCTCTCCCCTCAACCTAAACAAGTGCTGAATTTTAGGTACCCCACTTCTAATGAGCCAGTTCCTTTGGTGTTTCCTGCTGAAATGCTTCCCAGTTGGAAAGAGCTGTCACTCCCAGCACATGTTCAGAGGTGGGTTGCTCAGGGTGACTCAACTGTGCTTCTCAGCTCAATGCAGAAGATCGCCACCAATGGCCAAATGTACTGGAGCTCCCCTCAGAAAATCTGTTACAACCTTTGGCTTCATGTGGGATATGGATGGTGACTAACACACATGGCCCCATTTCTGTACTACAGTATTTAAAATATTTTTAGTAGCCTTATTGTTCTTGATAGTTTGCTCATTGTATTACAAAGGAGGCAGAAGCCTGATGACTTCAAGAAAAAACATTCAAACTGCTTACTCAGCAACGAATGCTAATTGTTTTGATTTCTTCTCTCCTTAGGATATGAGGGTGTGGAATTTAATGCTTCCTCTCCACCCATACCCCACACATGCACCCACCCCCCTCAGAAATCCAATGTTCTAATATTAAACTTCACACAACATCCTGGATCATTCTTTATTTCTATCTCTCTTTCAAATACATAAAATAAAATGTGTGTGTATGTAAGAGGCAGGAGAGATGTTTGAGTTTCATCTACAGAAGGAAAAATTAAGGCAGCAAAATCTTTACCCACAGATCATCTTTAAAGATTTTGGTTTTTAAATTGCTCCTCTTTATTAGTCCCAGACAGAAATCTGAAGCCCCCTTTAAAAAAAAAAAGAAAAAAAAAAGACATATAATGATTTTCAAAGCCATGTCACGTAATTAATGTCACATTTATCTCTTCAGCTGTAGAGATAAAAAAGAAGCCATTTATCCACGTCCTTGTTATTTTTTATTCTCCTTTTAAATCCAGTGTTAAAAAACAAAGGGGGGGGGTTGAAAAGAAGACAACCCTTTTGACTCTCCTTTACCCCACACAATGATGATTTTTTTACTCATTGCTCAACCTAATGGAGGGTGGCAGATGGTTAAATATCCATTTTAGCAATCTCTCCCTCTCCTTCCTTGCAAAGGCTCCTTTCTATCCCAATTGCTCTCCCCCACCCCAGCCTAATAAACCTTGTATGTTCCACCAAGGAAAATGCAGCAGCTAGAAATAAAATTCTGCTATGAATTTCTCCTCAGCTGGGTAAAAGCCCAACCTTTTATGGTCTACTGTGAAGCAAAAGAGAACTCATGCAATAAAAAAAGAGTTACATATATTCTACAACACACACCCGTGTGCACACACATTTTCCACCATTAGCACTTGCTTTGACTCATATCATATTGCATTCTATTTCATTTAAAGGGACATGGTCCACATTAAAAGGATATTTAAAACCATATCCTATGCTAGGTTTCAGAGTAGCAGCCGTGTTAGTCTGTACTCGCAAAAAGAAAAGGAGGACTTGTGGCACCTTAGAGACTAACAAATTTATTTGAGCATAAGCTTTCGTGAGCTACAGCTCACTTCATCAGATGCATTCAGGATTACTAATAGTATCTTAGAAATATTAGCACTGAAAGAATTTGTAACATCTATTTTTCTTCTTTCCATTGATGCTCTTTTGTTTACCATTAGTATTCCATTGAGAAGACTGGTCATTCTCACTTTCTGGGCTAGATGCCGGTGTAAAATCCACCTACCTCCATTGAAGTCAATAGAGCTACACCAGTTTACACCACCAGAGGGTCTGGCTTTCACTTTCAGGTTTTCAAGAGGTAATGTTATTGCCTAGAGTCACAACATTTAGAAACACAAGAGTGGCCAGACGGTATCAGACTTGGGGTCCAGCCAAACCAGTATCCAGTCTCTGTCACTAGCCAACCACAGCTGCATCAGAGATAGGCTTAAGAAACCTCACCCAAGCTGTCAATTACCAGTTGGCTTATCTCTAAATGCATTTACAATCACTGGAATGGTTATGTTAAAATATTCACTACCTGTTTTCATTGATGTCTTTTTTGTTACATAAATGAAAATATTTCTTTTAATATTATATTTTTACAAAGCCTTTTACAAAACTTTTTTTGGGGGGGAAGGTCTAAAACTAGGTCCCTTTGGGGACAACCGGCCGATATGGTTTCCGTGATCAGCTAATGAGTAGGTGAAAGTGTAGCCCAAGGCCCAGTTTGCTTCAGCAGCAGCAGCAGGAACTTACCCTATCTTGTACAACCAGGAGTTACAAAAGTATGAAGTAAGAGATCTTAGGAGCACCAGCACCTTTCAGATCCAATACTTAGGGCTTGAATAATTTATCAGCTCTTTGGGGAAAAGACTCATTTGCTGTATGTCTTTATAGCACCCACTGCTTATGACTTTGAGGTGCTACTAGCATATGAATGTTAAATAAAATAAGAATAATAACCAGAGGACTAAACTGACTAGCCCACCGAGGATACAAAAGACAAGTGATGCCCAGATGGGAAGGTCAGCTCTCACTGTCTTAGGGCTTCTGTTCCAGCTTTTAGCGTAGTGCTGAGATTTTTACAAGGTGTTGTCCCTTAGACCCTGCATCAGGGCTTCACTCTTTCTATCAGCCCCTACGTAATGGGTTTCCAATAGAAACAAACTTCCATTCCCTGGAGATGTTGGAAGGAAGGAACTTTTTGTTCCTTCTCCAGAGTCTCCTGGATCCTGTGGCAAAGGGGGAGGAATCTATTGACCTTTGACTTCAGTGTGATTACTCGTGTGACTAGAGTTACACACATGTTTAAGTACTTTACTGGATCAGGGCCTAAGTGCAGAGTATCTTCACCTAGTTTAAACACACACACATTGTTAATTCATTGGCAAAACCCATACATTCAATAGGATTTGAAAAGCGACTGCAGCTTGTTCCCCGAGATCTAGAGTTCCTCAAAAACATCACCTCCCCAGATGCACTCATTTAGATCCTCAGATGGTGCATACTACCTAGCTCCACTGAAGTCAATGGAGTTACACCAGAATACACCAGCTGAGGATCTGGCCCTTTGTGTCACATTCTGAGCTGTGCAGTCTAGCACCTTTTCATACAATCAGTGGGCCCAAACTGTGCTTGCATGCCTTGATGCATTGCTTGAATGGTACATTTATAAAGAGAGGGGATGATGGGTCCAGATGGCTTGCCTGGAGCAGCAAAATGTTAGCAGCAATTGAGAAAGAGTGAGTGTCTTTTAGTAGAGCTCAGAGCTCCAGTTATTGGTAGGGAATGTTTTTTCCTACAAGAAAGAGCCAGTGAAGATGCCCACTCTTGGAGAAAAGCCAGCAGTACAGGCCCTCTAGGAGAAGGGCTGGAGGCTACGGAAATCAGCAACAGACATGAGCATCACTCTATCAAAGTAGACATCAGACCCAGCCTTTGAGTCAATAAGATGGCAAAAGTATGTACTGAGCTCCAAAACTTGAGAGAGCAAGCAGACGAAATCAAGCCTTGGAGGAACGGAACTCAAGACAAGCCCTTTCATTCTGTGTTTTTATTTGAACATGCAGCCAGTTCCCACTCAGTCTTTAAAAAAGCCCAAAAAAACCATGGAAATTCTGCATAAACTCTTTTTGCAGAGAATTTAATACACGCAAAAGACAGGAAAAATCAAAGTAGCTTAACTCTGTCGTATTGCTTGCGCTGTTCAAACCAGTAAGGCATACTGCGCTTGCCGTAGAGTACTCTAAGTATTGTACATGCAAAAGAAGGTCAAAATTATAGTTGCTGTGGGAAACAGATCTTTGAATTTTCCAAGGAGTATTTAAGTTCTCGGCTATCATATTACCTGTACTTCTGCTTTTTTATTTTTCTCTCCCCAACCCCAGGAATAAAAATCCCATTAAACTGAGGAGAATCATTTGATGAGATAACTCGGGCATGCAGAAGAGTTAACAGATTTTGGATTATACTTTAAAACCTGAATTTTAAGCATAATCATTTATAACGGGTTGACAGGTGGCATGAGGAGAATGGTTATGGTTCTAAAAAAAGAAGAGGTGCTGGAAGAGTCTGACTGTGGTTCACAACACTCATGCTCTAAACATGCGCCAAAGAGAGTCTCAGAACCCCAAGCATGCTCCCCAGTGCACAGACAAATGTATTCAGGACTCATTAGAATCATAGACTATCAGGGTTGGAAGGGACCTCAGGAGGTCATCTAGTCCAACCCCCTGCTCAAAACAATTAAAGCTGGAGTAAATGATGCCAGTGAGACGGACACACATGCAACCTGTGAATTCTACTCTCACATTGGTTCAAAACCAGTGAAAGCCAACTGACTTTAAAACTTGGCGTTATTCCTGATTTAAACCAGTGTGTGAGAGGTAAGCCAAGTCCACACAACAAACATGTGACACTAACAACTGGGTTTTCCTTATTTCTGAGGTAAGCATATCCCCAGTCACCCTATTCCATTGTGCACCTCCATCAGAGTTGTCTGACCACTGCGCACTTCCTCAGGAACAAGGAGGATCTGCCAGCAATCTGTCCCATTATCAGAGATGCTGTTGCTTAGCAACATTAAAATAGCCATTCCTGTATTGCCCATAACTGTCCGTACCAACTAGTTTCGAGCTCAGAATCTGCCAAACCTAACACAGGGACAGTTTCTGTCCCCCATATTCCCATGGAATAATACCTCCCTCCTCCAGCTGCCTGGAGCTACTCATTCGCAGAATCAGGGAATTAATACAAGCAAGGCAGGCAACCGTCCAACCCAGCATTAGATGGGTTAGGGTTCAGCTACTTGATACTGTGTCAGACACTATAGCCACGGGCACCATAGCAACTGTCCCACTCTCGGAGGGTACATCTACACAGCAACAATAAGACCACTGTAGCAAGTCTCAGCTGACTCAGGCTCAAGGGATTCGCACTGTGGGGCTAAAAATAGCCATGTAGACACTCAGAGCCCGGGCTCCAGCCCGAGCCCGAGCCCCGGTGAGGGGGGAGTGTACACACATATTTAGCACCATGAGCCCAAGTCAGTTGAGTCAGCCTCAGAGATTCACTGTGGTGGTGGTGGGGGGAGGTTGGGGCTGTGCAGATGTACTCTGAGGGACACCCCATTCAGCCTTGTCTTTCTCCACTTCCCTGCTTCCATGCATTCTATTGCTCCCCTCTCACTCTTTCTCCCATCCCCAAATCCACTCCTTCTGCCAGTACTCATGTCCATCACTTATCCCCCTCTCATTGTCTAGCCTTCTCCACCTTTATCTCTTCTCTCTGACAGCTGTTACCACAAGAACAGTGCAATGTCCAGTAGCAGCGTTGCCCCTGCAGCCCCTGAAAGGACAGTTCATGCCGAGAGCTCCTTCTGCCAGCTCCTCTTCGACATTGCTTGATTTTTATCAGCTACTTAGTTTCCACTGAGCTGAGGAAGGATCCTCTCCATCCTGTTTCAGGATCTCTCTCACATGATCAGTTTCTCCTTGACCAATTGGATTTCATAGCTGTTCTCAAGACCAAGAGTTGGGATCCTGGAATCTGGCCATCCCACCCTGCTCTGTCCTCTGCTTCCACATGCCTTTCCATCTGTCATTATGGCAGAGGTCTGCACCTACGGCACAATGGTGTAAAGTGCAAGGCAACAGAGAATCAGGCGCACAGTCTCATGACCTGGGCAATTTTCTGCTTCAGGGCAGCTTGGCACAATTACCCATGCACACTATTAGCACTTAAAGGGTAGCTCTGTTTGGAAGAGCATCTTACCTTCTGACTCAATAGACTCACTCCACGTGTGCATGTTGGTGTCAGAGCTGCTGACTACAGTGACTCAGTTAAGGTTTCTCCACTTTTCACTCCCATTAGCCCCATAGATACAGCACAGCTCTTGGAGAGGGAGCTGGAGCCCATTCCTTCTTGTGCAAATACACTTCAGCTCGGGGACAGACAGCTGGAGTCTATTTCTTCTGGGACATCAACACAATTGTTAACTAATTTGCTGCCATCACATTTTTCATTCCATTTGTACATTATACCCTTTCCCCTACCCTTTGTCTGTCTTTATGTGATTGTAAACTCTTCCAGACAGGAACTATCTACCCCGTGTTTGTACAGCACCTAGCACAATGGGGCCTCATTCACAGTTTGTCACTAGGCACTGCCAAAGTAAACATGATTAATAAATAAATAAGAACTGCCAGTTGGTTCTACCTGTGCAAACCACAGGGAAATCAGACAGCATAATTTGGCCTACAGATCTTTGCTTGCCAATGATGGTTAGCACCGCAAGGTATGAGCCCTGTTTGTTTCTCAAAACTCTTGGTGAGTTTCCAGGGCTGGCAGTTAAACATGGAGCCCACAGTGCCATTTTTAGTTGATGTTTAAAACAGAATTGCACTTCAACAAATAATAATTGGTGGACTGTGGATTTTGTTTGTTTGTTGCTGGCCTTCATTTGATGCATCCTGCAATGATCACTGCCAAAGACCAGATCACAAACGTAATATATCAGTAACCTGATCTTTGAAGACAAATCTTATGTCCTCCATAACTCTGCTGTTAAAACTAAGCAGCAACCAGAAATCAGTGTTGTATGTTATTTGACTGCCACCTGAGTAGGGTGTGGGAAGAGAAAAGGGAGAGAAGTATTCTCTTCAAGCAGCAGAAGACAGACTAATAGAAAGACATGGTCCCAAGGAGGGGTGCACAAAAGCTCCTTCTCGTGCTGGGACTTGGCTCATGTTATCACCAGTTGCCCTGAGCATCATCCAAACTTTGTGCCAGAATTCCACTCATGGCCTCTGAGAGGGCCAGCTGGGGCTCTGTTTTCGTAACTATATTGGCATGGTGGGGGGACTCCCCAGCCTCTCTGAGTCAGGCTGTTCCCCTCATTGAATCCTTTGGAGTGGGACTCTTGCTATGCTTCCCTTAGTATGGGAACGAAAAAGAAACCCTGTACTTGGCTTCTTTTGTCCCTTCAGACTCCATCAGGGTGACTGCCTGCTATCATGGGCCCAGCCCCATTACAAAGCCAGCACTGGCATCCCTTGAAAGCAATAGTGAGGGGAAATGCTAACAGCAAGCCTAAAAAAATATTTCCTTATCTAGAAAGCCAAACATGAAAAGTCCATTCACCATCTATGACACTATCACAAATGTGCTGTAATCTGACAAAACCATCTCCCTGTACCGAGCCAGCCAGTCCCCTCCAAAGTCAGGACCAGGGCCATCAGCCAGATAATGTCTGAAAGGTTTAGTCTCCACCACCACAACATACCTGGTATGTGGATAAATAGGGGGATTCAACTACTAGTCCTCCCAATGGAAACTGGCAGCTTGCCCCCTCCCCCAACTCCAGGTTCAAAGGCACAACACACTAATCCCCAGACGGTCCACTTATCCCTTTATTTGTTGAATGAAGTTATTTATACAAGAGGGTTTGCAGAGATACCGAGAACTCATTTGCAGGGACATCCTGTAGCAACAATCCTTTTATCTATTTATTTATAGAAAGATATTTATGCAGGATAAAACACCCGCTGAGATGCAGCTACCCAGCTCATAGATTGGCCGTGCTGACAGAAGCAGCTCTATACAAAGCTTCTAAGGGAGGAGCAGAACTCAAACCACTACATACACGGACATAGGGCTCTATAGAGAGGCAGTGTAGTTCTGTGGATTAGGCGTGCACCTGGGGTCCTCGGTTCTAGTCCTGGCTCTTCCTTTAGTTGCTATGCAGTCTCAGGCAAACCACCTAGATAAAGAGAGGAAGTCTCCCCAACCGGGAAATGAGGAAGATAATACTTGCTTAATTACAGCAATGTCGTCTAGTTCATAGGGCACTGGATTGGGACTCAAGAAAGCAGAATTCAATTCCCACTACTGGGTGGGTGACCTGGAACACATCACTTCCCTTCTCTCTGCCTCAGTTTCCCCATCTGTAAATGGAGATAATGATTCTGACCTCCTGTGCAAAGTCCTCAGATCTACTGAGCCAAAGCACTAGGTATTATTACTTAGTAATTACTCAGCTATTACAAGGCAGATCTCAAAGCCCTTTACAAAGGGAAGAAAGTAGTATTATCATCCCCATTTTACAGATGGAGAAACAGGCACAGGAAGGTGAAGTGATTTAGGCAAGGTCACCCAGCAGGTCAGCAGGAATAGAACCCAGCTGTCTGGACTCCCAATCAAGTGTTCTATCTACTAGACCAACGATGGGCAGATTTTTTGGCCCGAGGGCCACATCTGGGTATGGAAATTGTATGGCAGGCCATGAATGCTCACGAAATTGGGAGTTGCGGTGCGGGAAGTGGTGAGGGCTCTGGCTGGAGGTGCTAGCTCTGGGGTGGGGCCAGAAATGAGGAGTTCAAGGTGCGGGAGGGGGCTCTGGGATGGGGCAGCGAGCTGGGATGCAGGGGGAGGAGTGAGGGCTCTGACTGGGGGTGTGGGCTCTGGGGTGGGTCTGGGGCTGAGGGTATTGGGGTGCAGAAGGGTGCTACGGGCTGGGATGGAGGGGTTCGGGGTCAGGTTCAGGGGCTGCATGTGGAGCCCCCTGGTTGCCCTACACGTAGGAGCCACAGGGGGGGACATGCCGCTGCTTCTGGGAGCTGTGTGGATCCATGGCACATACGGAGCGGGGCAAGGCCCCAAATCCACACCCTGCTGGAGCACCGGAGCGGGGCAAGCCCCAAACCCTGCTCCCCGACAGGAGCTCGAGGGACGGATTAAAATGTCTGACGGGCTGGACGCAGCCCAGTTTGCTGTAGTTTGCCCACCCTGTACTAGCTCTTTGTCCTCCTTCCTACTGGTATTTTAATTTTTACTACCCTACAGAAATCCTGTGCATGAACTTAATTGCATGATGATTAGCTGTCCTCCAGGGAGTAGCCATGCTGGCTTTAGCATTGGCTTATTCGCTTAATCTAGTTTTATTTCTAATTTAGCTAGCATCTGATTTTTAATTTTCCCCCTTTAAAGTAGGGATGAGCCTGAGCCAGAAAGCCAGATTCACACACCCTTGCTTATGGGGCAAGTTCTGAAACAGAGCCAAACTCTTTATACTTCCTCTCCCTCCTTCACATCTTTCAGGCATTTGTTGTGACCCCACTTTCCCTGAGTTGTCACTGAGCCACACTACTGCTATTTAGCTCTTTTAATCTTCCTTCCATAATCAGTTTTGGTATTCTTTTTGGAACACACTCCAACTTCCTGACAATGCAAGGTCAGGACCAGAACCGCACCAGTTCTAATGCAGGCGGGGCTCAGGAAGAGTTACCGCCCTGTCGCGAAACCCAGCTCATGACACCGTGGTAAAAATGCTGTGCCCTGTCTACCAGTGCTTAGCAACATTGCAGGGCTACAGGACTCTGGCTTTCCTCTCACAGACACACCTAGGGAGAATGGTGGGCTTGGCAGACTCACTGTACTCGTTCGCCTGCTGCTAGAGGTGCCGCGTGCTCTCCATCCTGGGCAAAGCATGTACCAATGCCTCCCCATTCCCTCATACAGCAAAACATACCCGCCGTGCTCACACACACACACACACACACACTTTGCAAACAATAGCCAAAAGAAGGTACTCTGCTAACTCCTCCCCCACACACACTCCCCTTAAATTCTCTAAATGCAGCCATGGGAGCCTTTCCAGTGGCTGCCTCTTTGCTGTACAGGGTGGCAAACGCTAACAAAATAACAGCCCTCAACTATGTCAGACTTTGCTAGAATCCGAATGTGAGGTTTTTCTTTAACGCTCCTTGCCCTGACTGTGAAGCGAAGTCACATTCATGTCACAGGCTCCCTCTCCTGGTACAGCATGAAGCAGCCACCACAGCAGCCTTTCAGAAAGCAAACCCCAGTAGCGAGGAGCTAAAAATGTATCCCTCCTAGGAAGGCTGGGAGCAAGCAGAGGAGCCCGAGTAATTAAGAAGGGACACTTCTCTCCCCAGGAAGCAGCAGTGCACAGGCTGCTGTGCCCGCTGCTGGCCCTATAAAAGAGGTCCCCACTTTCTGCCCAGTAGGGAGGCACTTGGAGGTGGGTAGTTCCCGAGATATATGGGAACGGCAGGCTTGGCAGCAAGGTATGCTGGGAAAGAGAGAAATGGATAGAAAACAGCCTCTTTCCATCAGTGTCATGAGCAAAGGCTTGTTTGTGAGCCTCCCCAGTGAGAAAAAGAGAGCCCAAGGAGTGTGCCAGACCCAGACCTGAAACTGGCTGGTGAAGCAACCCTTCAGTCAGAGAGGTCTCCCAAATCATTTCTGAAGTCTGTTATCTGGGGGACCTGATTACACTGGACCCCACAGGAGACAATTTGAGACTCGTCTAGTTTTGTTGCCATTGACCCAGACAATGAGGGAATGGGAGAGAGAATGTTGGGAGTGAGCTGCGGAAGTGCACCACTTACATCTACTTACCATGGGATCTGTTTCTAACAGGCCTGAAAACCCCAAGGCACGGCCAAGGGGGAGAGCAGTTCCCACAGTGAAACACTCAGAGGAATGCATTTTAAGGCTTCCCTTAGACATAACCCATGGGGGGGGCAAAGGAAACATGCTCTTCTGCCCCCGCCACACTCACACACGCATACTCACTTTTTCTCTTCTTGTTTCTATCCGCACTCAAGGCAGTTTCAGGACACATGTGTCTGCACTTGGGGTCCTATTCTCCCTCACAACTTTCCTTACCGGGGTTGCACCTACACCCTACTGCTTTTCCTCTCCACCCCAAACCTCTTCCCTCTACCTCGACTAGGAAAATACCTGACACGAGGAAATACAGAAGGAAAAAAATATGGCTGGCTGCATAGTGGAGCAGTGATGGAACTGGGGAAGGCTGTGCATCTGGAGAGAAGTAATGGCATGGCTTTGTAATTCTATTTTGTTAACTGGATTGGAATTTTCATCTTTCATCCATGGCGGAAGTTACTCCTTTGTATTTCCCCTGCATCATCAGAAAGAATTTGTGAAGAAGGTATTTTACTCTGAAATGATATCTCCTGCAGCAGGTAGAGAAACAGTGAGTTTGGGGGAATTGGGAAGAGAAAGTAATGGAGAGGTTGTAGCAGGAATCTTTAAAGAGCTGTTTGGTGGTGAGCCAATGCATCTTGCTGCCCGTCAATATTAGAGTTAAAATTAATGCTAGGCAGTATAGCCCAGTGGTTAATACTTAGCTTTTCATTAGTAGATCTCAAAGTGCTTTACAAAGGAGGTCAATCTCACTATCCCCATTTTACAGATGGAAAAAGTGAGGTACAGGGAGCGGGAAGTAACTTGCCCAACCTCACCCAGTGGGCCAGTGAATCTAGGTTTCCTGAGTCTCAGTCCAGTGCTCTACCCTCTAGGTCAAACTTCCACCCCTGTGGACTGGTAGTTAAGACTGGGAAGTGGAAGCACTGTTATCCACTCCAAGCATTTAAAAGATTTGATTCAGGCCCCACAAAACCACGAGATTGGCCTAAAAATAATGAGATTCTTTTAAAAAATACATTTTGGTTCTTTTCATTTGCTTCCTGGCTTAAGAGCCTTTGGGGTCCACTTGGGTTGTGTTGTCAACCTTGTCTCCACAACTGCGAGGGCTAGAAACTTACTTTTCTTTTGTAAATGCAAGCTGAGATTCTCCCACAGCCACATGATTCAAGGAGCTGGGGCTTTAATAAATTAATCCAATATCACAAGACTCCCAATAAAATCATGAGCATTAGCAATGCTGTGCGAGTTTACTTCCCACTGGCACAGCCTGTGTGTGACCTTGAACAAGTGCCTTCACCTTTCTGGGCCTCATTTCGTCCATCTACAGAAACAGCTTAACAACATTTATCTACCTCACCTGGGTAATGTGAGGCTCAATTAGTATTAGAGCTCCTTAGATAAAAGGCACAAAGGGATGAGTGTCCCATCTGACACAGAGGTCCTGGCTAACACTCCAAACAAAGACATTGCTGGACATGCTGTACTCGATCAGTTTCATAACTCTGCTCTTTGCACCTGGAACACGCCTATGTTCCCATAGTCCAGCATCACGTGTAGGAGCCAGAGAAGGCCATGCTACTACCACCCCCCCCCACCCCCAACCTGAAACATGCTCCATCTTCCAGCATCCCTGTTCATCACCTCTCTCTGAACACACAAACTCAGATCAAGAGAAGGAGCCACACAGTCCCACAGCAGCCCTCTTGAAAGCACTGATACATATAGGAAAAGACTAAGCACAAACCAGGATCAAATCACTTACCGTGACCCCTGTTTCACCCCTTCTGGAAGGTCAGTACTGTGGTGTGGCTGGAGGGGTCACAGTGTACTTGCTTCATAAATAATTTTCCAGTAAAAAGTGAGACACATATTTTTGGGACATTGGTGCTGGTAGCCAAATTAAAACCCAACTTTACTGTTAGCCTAGTCTATTTATACTGACTTGTGGTTACTTGAACTAATCACACCAGCAGCTGCAGAGGCACAGAAAATAAACTATGCGGTTCCAATCCAGGCATTCCCTTTTCAGTGTTACAAACCAGTCCTGCACCCTGGAAGAAGGTGGTGTGCTGAAGCAAAGGTTATTTGTTTGGGGAAGGGATAGGAGAGAGAAAAATTACCTTTATTATACACCCGTCACCCATACTCAAGAGCAGAGCTTGTGTATCTGTACATACATGAAAGGGCCGGAAGCTGAAGACGACACTGACTGGCAGCCGCTGTGACAGCATTTCCAGGAAGTCCTGCCCACTGGGGTTGGTGCTTCCTGCTGCTGCTGGAGAGAGGCATCAATGGCAGAAATATACCTGCTAGCATGTCTGAAATTCTGTTGAGGTAATTCTCCCAATTAGCTGGGGTTTAGCGATTGCCAGAGAGGATGTAGATATCTGCTTTGGGCACACAATCATGGTAATTGCTCATTGCACATTAGTGAGTCCCTACTTTGTAAAAAAAAAAAAAAAAAGAAGGAGTACTTGTGGCACCTTAGAGACTAACCAATTTATTTGAACATAAGCTTTCGTGAGCTACAGCTCACTTCATCAGATGCATACTGTGGAAACTGCAGAAGACATTATATACACAGAGACCATGAAACAATACCTCCTCCCACCCCACTCTCCTGCTGGTAATAGCTTATCTAAAGTGATCACTAGATAAGCTATTACCAGCAGGAGAGTGGGGTGGGAGGAGGTATTGTTTCATGGTCTCTGTGTATATAATGTCTTCTGCAGTTTCCACAGTATGCATCTGATGAAGTGAGCTGTAGCTCACGAAAGCTTATGCTCAAATAAATTGGTTAGTCTCTAAGGTGCCACAAGTACTCCTTTTCTTTTTGCGAATACAGGCTAACACGGCTGTTACTCTGAAACCTACTTTGTAAAAAAGTGTCATTGCAGCGCAAACAGGACCTCACTTGTTCAGGACTCATTCAAAAGACCCTGTGATGGGGCAGATCGGCCTCGCACTGGTACCGAGAGGGTTAACCCTTCCCTACTAGCTGAGGAAGCCCCGCCCCTTAGGCTCTGCTGGGCATGCGCCAACTGGAAGTTAGGTATAAAAGCCTGTAGAGCTGTTCAGTCAGGGCTGGCTGCCAAGAAGGAAGGATACTCAGCAGAGGCTCCAGCCCAGGAGCCACTACAGCCCTTACCCAGGAGGGGTGAAGAGCCAGAAACTTGGATCAGAGGCCTGATGTTATCAGAAGCCCAGGGAGTGTTGGGTGCTGAGGAGCCTGCAGATCCTGGGGCTGAAGAGCCAGAAATCTGGACCAGAGGCTTGCAGCTACTGGAACCCCAGGGAGTGTCTGGTGCTGGGGAACCTTGAGACCCCAATGCCATATGGACTACTGCTGCCAGAGAACTGATAAGAAGTGACCCAGGGAAGGTAAGGGTACCTCCCACCATTATGAGGTCAGCGTGTTTTGGTAGCCTTCCCCTCTGACCCTGTGGAGGACTGCTCTGCCACTGGCAGGGCCCTGGGTTGGGGCCCCCCTACCAGGGTTCACTGCCCCTTGTGATGGCCCCAGTTACCTGACCCCTGTTTTGCCTCCAAAGGGGGCAGCATGGACTCCGGCTGCTAAGCTGTGCTATCCCACTAGGGGAGGGGAAATTAGATGGACTCTGGCCATTGGGTCACACTGCTTTAGGGGCATATTGTATGAACTCCAGCCTCTAGGCCATGCTGTCCCACTAAGGGAGGGGGAATTAGGCGGACTCTGGCCATTGGACTGCATGGCCCTAGGGGCATATTGCATGGACTCTGGCTGCTAGGTTGCATTACCCCATTCAGGGAGAGGCAGTATATGGATCCTGGCCATTGGGTGACACTGTGCTGACTACCGAGTGGGGGTAAAACAGATGTAGGCCTAGAGAGGCAGGGTTACCACTCGCCCCCCTGACTCAAGGGGTTGACCAGGTACAAAATCCGCCACAGACCCCCACATAGTAATACAATGGTGCTTGGTTTGTGAGCCCTAGAATGCAGCAAGAGTGAATTCTTCCTGCTGGGATCTGACCTTATTGTTCCAGGGTGTCTAGGATTTTTAGAACCACTTCTGAGCCCCTAACCCTGCTTCACTTGATGGATTAATCTCTTCACCCTCACCACCACTTTGCCATGCTCTCTGCTCTGCTGACACTGCCTTTGTTGCTCTCCCAACTGCACAAAAAGTCCTCTAGCTCCCAGGTCCTCCTCCCCTAATCTCTAAGGAGCAGCAGTTCAGAGGCTGATGTGCTCTTCACTTCTCCCCACACCTGCCCAGCTTTGTAGCAAGGAGACGTGGCTTCCTTACCTCAAGGGTGAGAACCTCTCCCCACAAATTTCACTGCTGGAGAAGGTGACAAGCAAAAGCCTACTCCCTCCTGTAAGCAAGACAGGGAAGTCTGTAAATGCTTTACACATCCCCTTTGCCCCCAGCCAGTGGAGGGAAAGGCCAGGACAACCAAGGGCTCTTACATGCAGACTGGATTTGCCCAGAGGAGCCCTGGGATTTGGGCTGGGGGGTGATCACACCTGAAGCACATGGCTGCATTGTCACAGCAAGGCACCTGAACAAGTTGCACTAAGGCATGAGGGCCAGTCTACACTGGAGATAGAGCTGTGGCCATCTGATTGAGCTAGCGTGCTGCAAGTTGACGTCTAGATGCAGTGGCCTCAGGGACTAGCTGCCCAAGTACACACCTACGGTCTTGGATGGAATCATAGATTCATAGATATTTAGGTCAGAAGGGACCATTACGATCATCTAGTCTGACCTCCTGCACAATGCAGGCCACAGAATTTCACCCACCACTCCTGCAAAAAACCTCACACCTATATCTGTGCTATTGAAGTCCTCAAATCGTAGTTTAAAGACTTCCAGGAGCAGAGAATCCTCCAGCAAGTGACCCGTGCCCCATGCTACAGAGGAAGGCGAAAAACCTCCAGGGCCTCTTCCAATCTGCCCAATCAAATTTGGGTGGCTAGCTGCTCCCACCGTAACAGCTACACTTCAATTTTGACATGCTAGCATGATCTGAGCTGGAAATTACACCCCCAGTTCAGTGCAAACACACCCTGAGTCCAGGAATATCAGTCAGGTGGTAACCTTTAAACATATAGAGCATTAAAATCTATCAGAGTCCCATTTACTTGCACCTCTCGTGGGCAGACACAGAGAGATGGTGCCTCCCAGACATCCTGCAAAAGGTTGCCTACTTTTTAAGCACAGGGGTCAACTGACTCATCCAGTAGCACATTCCAAAGTCCAGGTCCCCCTGCTCAAGTTAAATGATGAACATCACTGAAACTGAACAGTGAACATCCACCACCTACCTATGTGAGCACTTCTGCTGCTCCCTCCCTGCTGGATCATAGCTCTCCCACTGTTAACCTCCCCTTCCTACTGCAAGGCAGATTTTACCCACTGGTTTTACCATATATTCCCAGCTATCTCTTCCCCAGCATCTAGCTCCTAACCCTGAAACAGGTTCAAACTTCTCGGTGACGCAGAGGGCTAGCTGACTGACATCCCGAAAGCTGCCTGCTCATTTCCCTCCTCAGTACCTTCCCACTCAGCCAACCTGGAGCCTGCTTAAGCAAGCTCTTCTCAAGGCTGGCAGGAGGGACACTCAGCCAAATTAATACTCCCTTCCTGCTCTGTCCTCTGCTTCGGAGGACACAGACCCTACCCCTGGCACCAATGGTCCAGACACTCCATTCCTAGGAGCTGAGCTGTTTTCCAAAGCTTCTTAATAAGCGACCGAGCAGAGAGAGAGAGTCTCTTAAGAGGAAGGAGCAAGAGGGAGAGTCACCCCTGGCTCCGATTTTCCATGTCGGCCCATACTTGGGCTGAAGTCCAGAACACCACTAGCGCGGTCAGTTCAGCGAAAGGGAATGTTTTGCCAGGAGATCGGCTTAACATACAGACAAACAGGTGTTGCTGTGGTGATGATCAGCAAATAAACATGCGTTTTGGGGAGAGGGGAAACAGCACAGAGATCCTACCAAATACTGTATCTTATCCTACCAAATACTGTATCTTAGAAGCAAATGATCCTGAAAAATTGAATAAAAAAAAATAAAAACCCAGATCAAGAAACATTGGGATTGCCAGAAGGGACCAGACCTGTTGTCCACCTAACTCCAGTATCCTGTCACGTTTGTCCACACAGGAAAGTGAATCCAAATTAACTTTAAAAGTGGATTAGTGAAACTGAATTAAATCCCTGTGTGGATGCTCTTCTTCTGAATTAAAGTAGCCTTAATTCAGTTAAGGCCACTTGAATTCTGAATGAGAGTCCACACAGGGATTTAATACCGGTTAGCTAATCCACTTTAAACATTGATTCAGATTAATTTTCCAGAATATCACCATCTATACCAGCCAGCTACTTCAAACAATGGTGCCAAGAAACCCTGAAGTAGCATTTATGGGACAATGAGTTCCCAGGGGAAGTTCCCTCCTGACTCCCATGAAATGGAGGTCAGCTTGTACCCTGATGCATGAGGTTTATAGCCCTCCACAAACTTTTTTTAACCTTTACTATTGTCTCTGAATGTTCTTGCTATCCATGTAACTGTCTGTCTTTTGTGAATCCTGCTAAACTCTGGGCCTCACCGAGATCTTGTGGCAGTGAGCTCCACAGGCTAATTGCACAAGGTGTGAAAAACTGTTTCCTTTTATCAATTCTGAATTCAATCACTTTTTAAAAAGGCATCCAAGTGACCCTATGGCAGAAGTTAAATAATAACCCTTAACTCTTTATACAAAAAGCTCAAGGTGTTTTACACAGGTTGGAGACCATCTTTATCCTTGTTGTACAGATGGGGGGGGAAAACTGTTACTCACCTTCTCGTAACTGTTGTTCTTCAGGACGTGTTGTTCATGCCCACTCCAATCAGGTGTGTGTGCGCACACATGCACAGTAGCTGGAAGATTTTCCCCCACCACAGAGGTGGGCAAACCACAACCCATGGGCCACATCTGGCCCGCAGGACCGTCCTGCCCAGCTTGAGCTCCTAGCCAGGGAGGCTAGCCCCTGGCCCCTCCCCTGCTGTCCCACTTCCACCACAGCCTCACCTTGCCGCCAGCGCTCTGGCCCGCCGCTCCTGCCGGGCAGCGCAGCGGCGTGGCTGTGAGCTCCTACTGCTCTGAGCAGCATGGTAAGGGGGCAGGGAGCAGGGGTTTGGATAAGGGCAGAGGTTCTGGGGAGGTGGTCAGGGGTCAGGGAACAGGACAGGGAGGGGGTGGATATGGGTCGGGACAGTCAGGGGACGAGGAACAAGGTGGGTTGGATAAGGGGTGGGGTCCTGGGGGTTGGTTGGGGGCAGGGGGTCCTGGGAGGGGGCAGTCAGGGGACAAGAAGCAGGGGGGGTTGGATGGGGCGGGAGATCTGAGGGGAGCAGTCAGAGGGTGGGAAGTGGGAGGGGAGGATAGGGGGCAGGGGCCAGGGTCTTTGGGGAGGCACAGCCTTCCCTACCTGGCCCTCCATACAATTTCACAACCCTGATGTGGCCCTTGGGCCAAAAAATTTGCCCACCCCTGCCCTAGCAGCATCTGTCGGGTCGGCCTGGGCATCCCCTGGAGTTGTGCTTTCATGGCACTCAATACAGAGCCCTGTCGACTCGTCATCCCCTCAATCCCTTCTTGCCAGCTACTCCAACAGAGGTGTAGGAAGGTGGGTATTGGAATGGACATAAACACCACATCTTGAAGAACAACAGTTATGAGAAGGTGAGTAACCATTTTTTCTTCCTCGAGTGCTTGTTTATGTCAATTCCAATCAGGTGACTCTCAAGCCTAAGTTCAGGAGGTGGGATCGGAGTCCTCCACTGATTTGGAGCACTGCTTCTCCAAAGGCTGCATTGTCTCTGGCCTGCTGGGTAATCGCATAGTGCGTGGTGAAAGTGTGGATGGAGGACCACGTCGCTGCTCTGCAGTTTTCCTGAGTGTGGACCTGTGCCAAGAATGCTCCTGATGAAGCCTGCACCCTGGTAGAGTGCACAGTGGTTGGGGGTGCAGGAACCCCATACAGCATTCACAAATACAGGATGTGATCCATGACTAAATGCATTGTGGTGACACAGGCAGACCTTTCAGCCCATCTGCCGCTGCCATGAATAACTGGACTGATTTTCTGAACAGCTTTGTTCTCTCGATGTAACAGGCTAGCGCCCTGTGAACATCCAGTGAAAGTCTCTGCTCCCTGCCAGTGGAGTGCGGCTTAGGGTAGAATACTGGGAGAAAGATGTCCTGGTTGATGTGAAACTGTGACACAACCTTCGGTAGGAAAGCAGGGTGAGGCCTAGCTGAACCTTATCCTTGTAGAATATGATGTAGGGAGGGTCTGATGTTAAGGTCTTGAGCTCAAACAACCTCCTGGCCCAGGTTATCGCTACCAGGAACACTACCTTATAAGAGAGGTAGAGCAGGGAGCATGTTGCCAACGGTTCCAAGGGTGGTCCCATAAGCCTAGAGCGGACCATTTAGGGATCAGCTGATGGACATGGGGGTACAGCCTGACAAGCCCTTTTAAAAATCAGCTGACCATAGGTAGTCCAGAATGAGCAGTACTGAGACTACTGCCGGGCATGAATGGCACTGCGCCGACCAGCTTGAAATCTCTTCCACTTGGCAAGGTAGATGGCTCTACTAGAGGGTTTCCTGCTGCCAAGGACGACTAGTCAAACCTGGTCTGAACAAGAAAGCTCCATCGGGTTCAACCATGGAGCTTCCACGCTGTGTGGTGAAGTGACACGAGGTTTGGATGTTGAAGACTACCATGATCTTGCGTCAGAAGGTCCGGGAAGAGTGGAAGGGTGACCAGGGCTTCCACAGACATCTCTAGGAGAGATGTGTACCAGTGCTGACGGGGGCCAGGCTCTGGAGTCTATCAATACGACCTGAGCTCGTTCTCTCAGGATCTCGAGGAGTACCTTGTGAACGAGCAGAAAGGAGATGGCATCCCCATGGAAGGAGGAACGTGTTCGTTCTGGAGACTGGGCTGTGATTCTGGAAGGAGCAGAACTGCTGCCACTTCCTGTTGTATTGCGTGGCAAATAGGTCTATCTGGGGAAAGCCCCACCTCTGGAAGATTGAAAATGCGACGTCTGGGTGAAGTCCACTCATGGACTCGAAACAACCTGCTGTGGTGGTCCACCAGCTTGTTTTGTACCTCCCCGGGGGGGAATGACAACACATGCAGGTGTGCTGAATGTTCCACACAAGTCCCACAGAATGAGGGCTTCTTGGCAGAGGGGAGCGGTGCATTTGTTGACATAGAACATTGCTGTTGTACTGTCTGTCATAAGACACAATGTCCCATTAAGTCTGCATGCTAGGCACACCACTCTCAGCTCTCTGACGTTGATGTGGAGAGCTAGGTCTGCAAGAGACCAAAGGCCTTGGGTCCTGCAGTCTCCCAAATGAGCTCCTCAGCCCAAGTCTGATGCATCCATCAATAGCAAGAGAGATGGCTGAGGACTAGTGAGGGGGATCCCTGAGCATACCTCCTGAGGGTCGAGCCACCACAGGAGGGAGTTGAGGACTGGGCGAGGCAGGGTCATGATCCTGTCCAAGCTGTCCTGGGCCGGTTGATACACTGACGCGAGCCATGCCTGAAGAGGTCAAAGCCTGAGTCTGGCATGTTGTACCACATAGGTACAGGTAGCCATGTGTCCCGAAGCTTCAGGCAGTTTCTTGCTTGGTGGTGGAAAACTGTCTAAGGCCTCAAATGATGTCTGCCAGGGCCTGGAACCTCACTTCTGGCAGGTATTCCCTGGCTTGGGTTGGGTCTAGTACTGCCTCTATAAACTCTATCCTCTGGACCAGGGACAGAGTCTATTTTGCTTTGTTTAGAAGGAGACCCACATTGTCAAAGTTGGCTCTGATGAATCTGACCTGAGCTTCCATTTGGGTCCTGAAGCAGCCCCGATCAGCCAGTCGTCAAGGAACAGAAATACCTGGTGCCTGCGCAGGAACGCAGCGACTGCCATGCACTTGGTGAAGACTCGAGGTGCTGCGGACAGGCCAAACAGAAGGACTGTGAATTAGGAATGGGTATTATTCACCACAAACCTCAGGTAATTTCTGTGAGGCTGAGTAATTGCAGTATGAAAATAAGTGTCGTTCAAGTCGAGGGCGGCATATCAGTCTGCTGGATCCAGGAAGGGAATGATGGAGGCCAAAGAGACTATGCGGAATTTGAGCTTCTTCATGAACTTCTTGAGTTCTCACAGATCCAAGATGGGCCTGAGGCCGCCTCTGGCTTTCAGTATTAGGAAATAACAGGAATAGAAACCCTTGCCCTTCTGCTCCTGAGGAACCTCTTCCACTGACCCTAGCAACAGGAGCAAGAGCACCTCCTGTATAAGGAGTTGCTCGTGAGAGGGATCCCTGAAGGGGGGTGGAAGGGCAGGAGGGCACAAAATTGGATGGAATATCCCCTGTACCATGCAGAGCACCCAGCGGTCGGAAGTAATGCGGCACCATGCACAGTAGAAAGGGGATAGTCGGGAAGAAAAAGTAGGGCGGGGTGGATCCAGATCTCGCTCTGCTGCGCCGTCCTTGACTGCACCTTCAAAAGGCTGGTTTGGCCCCTGAAGGCAGCTTGGATTGTCCTGAGCCCTGGCCAGAGGGTTGATGCAGCCTTCTCCTGGTGCTCCAATTTCTCCTTCTGGAGTCATCTTGGTGGTTCTGATGACTGAACCATTGAGGAGGCTGTGGACGGAAGTGTCTCCATTGTTTTGAAGGTGTATAGAGGTGGTTTTTTTTTTGGGGGGGGGGGGGGGGAAGAGTCTCACCCTCTTCCATAAAGGTCAAGCCTTTTTGCCTCCCGATTCTTTGGGGAGGGTCCTTGGAAGCCCTGACACTCACGTTGGTTGGCAGCATTGACCACAAGAGAGTCAGGTGTGGGATGAGTGTATAAATGCTCATAACCGTTGGACGGCACAAAGTAGCATCTTTTGTTGCACTTAGCCATAGGGAGCAACGAGGCTGGGGTCTGCCACAGTTTTCGTGGTGTCAGAGATGGTCTTTATGAGGGGAATGGCAATACGAGCAGGTCCAGAGGGGGCAAGGATGTCCACCATTGGATCTGCATCTTCCACTACCTCCTCCGCCTGAATGCCCAGGCCCTGGGCAACCCTCCGCAGCAATTGCTGCAGAACCCTGTTGTCCTCCAAGGCTGGGGCTGTCGCCATGCCTGTCAACACCTCATCTGGCAAGGACGAAGAAGAAACCTGTGAGGGGTGGCTGCTCCCTTCCTTCTGCCCCCAAGGGGTCCCATGGCACCTGGGTTTCTTGGGCCAGTGCTGACCCAGATGGTGTCGTGACCCTCAGTGTAGGGGCTGCATACACAGATGCTGGCACCACCAGTGCTGAAAGTGCCATCGGTGCCGATGCCATTCACAATGTTGGAATCACTGTTGGAATAGCCGCTGGTGCCACCGGGACCTCTGGGCCTGGTGCTGGCTGCGCCGGAGGTGCTGAAATGGTAGTGCCGGGTGGTAATGGGCCTATACCTGACCCTCCTGGTGCCAGTGATGCTGGCAGGGGAACAAATGAGGCTGAGGCCACTGACATTGCCCTGGAATGAGACTCTTGGCTCCGACCTTGGCTTTGATGAAAAGCCCAGAGTCCAAAAGGGCCACTGCACTGGGGACAGCCATTGGGCGGGCCACTGTGCCGGATAAGGGTTCCAGTCCCAAGTTGACATGGACTGTCTGCTCCTACTCCTCTGGGACCAATAGAAGCCTGACTCCGACTCCGAGGTGTCTGAAAACTATGACCACAGGGGAGCAGTACTTCTAAGCACCATGGTTTTGCACAGAGGGCTCGGGGATCAGTGTGGCTGGGTGTGCTCCAGTGCTAGAGAGTGGAGCGGTGGGGTCAGAGATCAGTGGGCCATCATAGCAGGCTTTCCCCTTGAAGGAGCCTGGGGAGCCGTGACTTATCCCATCTGGGCAGAGAGAACAGTGCTGTGGGGTGAAGCAGTTCTTGGGCTGCCTCAAACGTCTCCAGTGTTGAAGGGAGGTGCAGCTCACAGCTTGGCCTCAGCGAGCGAGGAGGGTCCAGATTCAACTGCCCCTCTAAGCAGGCAGGAGTCAGTGCAACCGTCCCCGGTGGAGCAGCACTAGTGTGGCCCGACTCGGGTCTAACAGTGGCAGGCTCTTCAGGTCTAGAAGGAGGAGAGCGACCCCTCTCCGACCTCTTCTTCTTTGCGGCACTGGCAATTGTGAATAGTGCCTGTGTGTGGCATGTGAAGGTTACGCAAGTGGAGCTGGGACAATGCCATAAATCTTTATCCTTACCCGGCACCGGTGCCCATGCTGATGGTGCCGGAGCACTCCGCACCAAGAAGGAGGTACTCAAAGCCGGGTCCATCGACCCAGGGTCAGGCTGGGGGTGGAGTGCTACCTCCATCAACAGGACCTTCAGGCGCTGCTCTCTATCTTTTAAAGTTCTGGACTGAAAGGTCTTACAAATGGCACAACAATCCTTCTGATGGCCCTCTCCTAAGCACCTTAGACACGAGGTGTGAGGATTGTTTCTGGGCATACACTTGCCACAGCCTTCGCAGGCTTTGGAGCCTGGAGACCCCGGCATGCCTCGGTGCCCGGAGAGCGTAGGAGGGGATTTCCCCCCCCCCCCCAACAGAAACTTATCTAACACTAATGAACTACTAACTATTAACATACAAACAATGGAGATCCACTGGAGAACAATATAAGAACACTGTTAAATGCGCTTTGTTGAAAAAAAGAGCACAGGAAAGTTCCAGATAACCATCATTGGCGGAAAGCAGAAACTGAGTGGGTGGCAAGTCGGCAGGGCTCTATATTGAGCGCAATGAAGATGTGACTCCAGGGGGTGCCCAGGCCGACCCAACAGATGCTGCTAGGGAAAAATCTTCCGGCTACTATGCTCGTGCATCCACCTGATTGGAATTGACACAAACAAGCACTTGAAGTGGAGGCACTGGGATGTGAAGCCCAAGGCCACCCAGTAAGCAACTGGTGGAGTGGGGGAAAAGATCTCAGGTCTCCCGGTTTGATGCCCTGTCCACACCACAGTGCTGGCCCCAGACAAACAACCCATTGCTGTCCTGAAGAGCTCTGTCAACACAAGCACCATGGTTATAAGGATCTACAAGGCAAAACTCATTCAGCACTGATGGGGGCTGCTGAGACCATAGTCAGAGGTCTTGTGAAGGACAATGGGAAGTGACTGACAAGGACGCTGTGATTTACAACCACAGTAAGGGCGAGCACAGCTTTCCCATGGGGCCCCAGCATTAGTGTGTCTCTGCTCTGCCTCCAACAGCCCTCTCATCTCCCTGCAGATTCTTTAGTGAGAGAAGAGAGTTGCAACCTTTCAGGCCAGGAACAGTTGTAATCAGTGCACTGGGATATCGGCCCTTTTCTCTATCCATACTGGCCTAGCAGAGTGCTGCTGTGGCTTCCAAGGGCAGAAGGTTGTAAACCCAGGCTGCCTAACAGGCTAGAGCCAATCTCCTTCAAGCCAGTTTTCTCCAGCCTAGCATTCTGAAACCCAACATTTGCCTATCAAGGGGAGCAGTGTTTTTGCAAAGCAAGGATTTTGCATCTTAAATCAGACTTGAGTGAGCTGTGTATGTGTCAGAAAAAGAGGAAAGGGAAAAATGGAGACAGGGACAGAAGAGTCTGCCTTTGGAAACTTGATTTGATTTAAGCCAACAGCATTTTGCAGACAAGTGCGGGGGTAGCTATAGGGTGACCAGATGTCCCAATTTTACAGGGACAGTCCCAATAGTCTGGGGGTTTTCTTATATAAGTGCCTTTTACCCCCTACTCCGTCCTGATTTTTCACACTTTCTATCTGGTCACCCTAGTAGCTAGTAACAGGGCGATGTATTTAACGGAAGTAGCAGGACTGGGGGGAGGTTGAAAGGGGAGGGAGGGGGAATGCACCATGGGTGACTCCACTTTTTGGACTGTGAAACTTGTCAGTAAAGAGTAGGTGGTTTTTCCTAGCACTTGGAGCTGGGTGCTGCGGAGTATGTGACCTTCTGGGAAGCTCTGTGTTTAACACCAGAGTAGGATGCTGAATGAAGGGTTATATTATTCACCCAAAAGAGCTGGGTGCCTGCCAGCCGGCTCAGAACTATTTCCCTCTCTTCTCCCCCCCCCCCCCCCCCAAAAAAAAAGAGACAAAAAAGGGGGTTGGGGGCAGTGAATGAATGTGAATGATGGAGGAGGAAGGAAGGACTCTGAAGAATCTTCAATAGATTGAAAAGAAATCCCCCCCCCCTTTTTTTTTCCCCTAACAAGAGGAATGTTAACCCTTCTGGTACTAGCATGGTTAGGAGAAGGGTGCCTGGCCTGTTTATTTTATAGTTCCAGAGGCCTGAGATCTACCATCCATCTCCAGTACCTGAGCCCTAAGTGAAATCTTTTGCAGAGTAGTGAAGAAATGCATCCAACACTGGGCAACAATCCCTAACTCCAAAACAGTCATGAAGCATTCAAACCTACTAGACAACCTTGAGGGCTCTGTCCATGCAGGCTTCTACCCAACCAAGCTTCATTATAGAATGAACTGCTGCCATAGTCACTTCCAAAAACTGTTTGTCTCCTGCCTCCACAAAAAAAAATACACAGGCATTTTCTACATGACAACAGCTTCCAAGACCCCTCCTGTTAGAATGGGATCTTTGGCCTGAGCTGTAAATTGAGCTGACTCATACCTGGTCTTACACAGGATCCATGCAAAATCCTTGAGTTTTACTGAGCCCTGAAAAGTGGGAGGAGCCCCATAGCACTAAATCACCCATTCATTTTCTAAAAACGAATGTCAATTGGGAGAGGGAGGAAGGAGATAGTAACAGAAAGAGCAAAGAGAGATCCCCAGGGTTAAGACTAGCAGTGATGCCAGGCACAGCAACTGTATTACCTTAGCAAATCTACACTACCCTTTCACTTGCAGTTATAGACTCAAATTAACATTACACCTAGAGTTTGAATTCCATGCATTCCCGTGTTCTTGAACTTCTCCAGCTGTTTCTGTATTGTATGTTACCATTTCCAAAGGTGGATTTGTAATGGCTTCTGCACTTTTGGACTGTGCAGGTGGATTAAGTGTCTGAACAAAAACCTCACTCTCTCCGCAGTGACAAAGGAAAACCTGTGCAAAGCACAGAACAGAAAAAAAAATAGTTTTAAACACCTATAGCAGTGCTTGGCTCATTCCTTCCATGCCACTGCATGTTTCATCAGTAACCAACTCCGGTGTAGTTTATGGTTGTGTCACCTGCTATAGACACAGATATGATGCCCTGCTATCCACTGCAGGCACCCACTAGGGCTGCCAGCATCCCCAGGGGACTCTGTGCTGAGCACACAAGCAAAAGAGATTATTGGCCATTTATGACAACAACTTTGAGTGCTAAACAGATTTAGCCATTCAAGCCCTCCCCTCCCCTGAGGCAGGGAGTTCCAAAGATCCAACCCTACCTCTAGAAAATAGATCCCCTGCACCCACAATGACCCCAATATAACTTCTCCTTATCTCTGACCCCAACCCCATGAAGGCCTGGTATTGGCACCATCATAGAATATCAGGGTTGGAAGGGACCTCAGGAGGTCATCTAATCCAACCCCCTGCTCAAAGCAGGACCAATCCCCAACTAAATCATCCCAGCCAGGGCTTTGTCAAGCCTGACCTTAAAAACCTCAAAGGAAGGAGATTCCACCATCACTCCTTTGTACATGGATGGTTGAACTGCCAGTCAACAACTGCCCCCTTGACTGGCCAGAGCTGTTAGCCTCTCAAGATCATCTGCTGCTGCTGTTTCTCTTTCACGTGCCATCATAGACACTCCAGAGCAACAGACCACAAAGTCACCAAGAGAAAGAACCCCACAGCATTAGTGCAATGAGAAGACAGGATAAAAAGGGACAGCTAGGAAACATTTCCCTACAACACTGGAGTTTCACACCAGGGACATTTATCATGTTATAATAGTTTGCATATGACACTAAACTGGGGGAAGAGCTAGATAGGCTGGAGGGTAGGGATAGGGTCCAGAGTGACCTAGACAAATTGGAGGATTGGGCCAAAAGAAATCTGATGGGGTTCAACAAGGACAAGTGCAGAGTCCTGCACTTAGGACGGAAGAATCCCATGCACTGCTACTAGCTAAACAGCAGTTCTGCAGAGAAGGACCTGGGGATTACAGTGGATGAGAAGCTGAGTCAGCAGTGTTCCCCTGTTGCCAAGAAGGCTAACGGCATATTGGGCTGCATTAGTAGGAGCATTGTCCGCAGATTGAGGGAAGTGATTATTCCCCTCTATTTGGCACTGGTGAGGCCACATATGGAGTATTCCATCCAGTTTTAGGCCCCCCCACTACAGAAAGGATGGGGACAAATTGGAGAGAGTCCAGCGAAGGGCAAGGGAAATGATTAGGCAGCTGGGGCACGTGACTTATGAGAAGAGGCTGAGGGAATTGGACTTGTTTAGTCTGCAAAAGAGAAGAGTGAGGGGGGATTTGATAGCAGCCTTCAACTACCTGAAGCAGGGTTCCAAAGAGGATGGAGCTAGGCTGTTCTCAGGGATGGGAGATGACAGAACAAGGAGGAATGGTCTCAAGTTGCAGTGGGGGAGGTCTAGGTCAGATATTAAGAAACACTATTTCACTAGGAGGGTGGTGAAGCACTGGAATGGGTTTCACTAGGGAGGTGGTGGAATCTCCATCTTTAGAGGTTTTTAAGGCCCGGCTTGACAAAACCCTGGCTGGGATAATTTAGTTGCTGTTGGTCCTGCTTTGAGCAGGGGGTTGGACTAGATGACCTCCTGAGGTCTCTTCCAATCCTAAATCATCTATGATTCTATATTCACAGAATCATATAAATGCAGTGCTGAAAGGGACCACGACAGGAGTCCAGCCCCTTGCGCTGAGGCAGGACCAAGTAACCCTAGACCATTCCTGACAAACACCTGTTTGTCCAACCTGCTCTGAAAAACCTCCAGTGATGGGGATTCCACAGCCTATTCCAGAGCTTAAACATCCTTATCATTAGAAAGTTTTTCCTAAGATCCTATCTAAATCTCCCTGGCTGCAGATTAAGTCAATTACTTCCTCTCCTTGGTGGACGCAGAAAACAGTTGATCACCTTCCTCTTTATAACAGCCCTTAAAATATTTGAGAATTTATGAGGTCTCTCCTCAGCCTTCTTTCAACCTTTCCTAACAGGTCAAGTTTTCTAAACCTCTTATTTGTGTAGCTCTCCTCTGGACTCTCTCCAGTTTGTCCACATCTTTCTGAAAATGACAACAGTCCAGCTAAGGCCTCACCAGTGCCTACATGGCATGCAAAACCCATCCCCTTCTCCCTATAGTCTCCATTAAGCACAGTGGGGAAAGGACACACAGAGTCCACAGTCAGACCACCAGCTGTCTTTAACAGGCCAATGAATAGCTCACAATGTTACAGCAAAACTGCACTTTGCTAATAGTAGGTTTCAGAACAGCTGCACCCTAGAAGAGATACTTGTCTTTGCATTTCAGATGGAAATCTCTATTACAAATTAATAAGGCCTATGTCTTCAGGAACCTTGCATAATGACAGGTTTCAGAGTAGCAGCCGTGTTAGTCTGTATCCGCAAAAAGAAAAGGAGTACTTGTGGCACCTTAGAGACTAACAAATTTATTTGAGCATAAGCTTTTGTGAGCTACAGCTCACTTCATTGGATGCATTCAGTGGAAAATACAGTGGGGAGATTTATATACACAGAGAACATGAAACAATAGGTGTTACCATACACACTGTAACAAGAGTGATCAGCTAAGGTGAGCTATTACCAGCAGGAGAGCGGGATGGGGGGGACCTTTTGTAGTGATAATCAAGGTGGGCCATTTCCAGTAGTTGACAAGAACGTCTGAGGAACAGTGGGGGGTGGGGAGGAATAAACATGGGGAAATAGTTTTACTTTGTGTAATGACCCATCCACTCCCAGTCTTTATTTAAGCCTAAGTTAATTGTATCCAGTTTGCAAATTAATTCCAATTCAGCAGTCTCTCCTTGGAGTCTGTTTTTGAAGTTTTTTTGTTGAAGAATTGCCACTTTTAGGTCTGTAATCGAGTGAACAAAGAGATTGAAGTGTTCTCCGACTGGTTTTTGAATGTTATAATTCTTGACACCTGATTTGTGTCCATTTATTCTTTTACATAGAGGCTGTCCAGTTTGGCGAATGTACATGGCAGAGAGGCATTGCTGGCACATGATGGCATATATCACATTGGTAGATGTGTAGGTGAACGAACCTCTGATAGTGTAGCTGATGTGATTAGGCCCTATGATGGTGTCCCCTGAATAGATATGTGGACACAGTTGGCAGCGGGCTTTGTTGCAAGGATAGGTTCCTGGGTTAGTGGTTCTGTTGTGTGCTTGCTGATGAGTATTTGCTTCAGGTTGGGGTGCTGTTCCTCAGACGTTCTTGTCAACTGCTGGAAATGGCCCACCTTGATTATCACTAAAAAAGGTTCCCCCCACCCCGCTCACCTTACCTGATCACTCTTGTTACAGTGTGTATGGTAACGCGCATTATTTCATGTTCTCTGTGTATATAAATCTCCCCACTGTATTTTCCACTGAATGCATCCGATGAAGTGAGCTGTAGCTCATGAAAGCTTATGCTCAAATAAATTTGTTAGTCTCTAAGGTGCCACAAGTACTCCTTTTCTTTTTCAGGAACCTATTGATTTTTTGCCCCCCTGTAGCAGGGTACGACTCACCCCTGCAGCGCCTCCTGCTGGTCTCGCAGGGAGTTAGCTCTTCCAGCCTCCGGCGCGCCCTCTGCAGGCTGGTGTCCTGCTTGCCCCCGTGTCCGTCCCGGACCCCAGTGCCCCTTTTACCCAGGGTGCTGCCCCCTGGCAATACCCCCACAGTCTCTGGGTCTCCCCTCCCCACCCACTAACCCCACCTCGCCTCAGTCTTTGGCTACTGCCAGTCACTATTGAGCCCCCGCACACTGGGGTGGACTGCAGTGTATAAGCCAACATCACAGGCAGGGTGGGGTTTGGACCTGCTGCCTCTGCCTACCCATGGGCTGCCCCCTGTAACACCAGTACCCTGTCTTAGGCCGTCTGCCAGGCCTGCAGCCTGGGGCTTTTCCAGTCTGAAGCCTCCCAGCGCCTCTGGCCTTCCACAGCCCTGCTTCACCTCAGGTACCCTGGTACGCTCCCCAGCAGCCAGGCCCGTCTCCCTCCACAGCTAGAGGAGACTCTGTGCTCCTGGCCCACTGCCCTCTTATAAGGGCCAGCTGAGCCCTGATTGGGCTGTGGCCACAGCTGAGCCTGCTTTCCCCAATCAGCCTGGGAACTGCTTGCTCCCAGTCATAGCCCTCTCCTAGGGGCTCCACTTTTCCCCTCACCTTTTTATCTACACACTCCCCATCCGTGGCCCCACAAAATCGCGAGATCTCCTGGTTAACCTCCTCCCAGCCCTAGCTAAAACAGCCATTTATAAAACCAGAGAGGGGAGGTTGGCTAATGAAGAGTCCTGCGATTGTAGGGCCATTTTCTGATCCTCAGTACATTCACGTATCCGGGCGGAGTTCCTCTGGGCGGCGTCCACCGACTCCCTTGACGCCTTCGAGGAGCGGTGGGCGCTGTCCGAGGTTCTCTGCTCGGTGACCCCGTCCGGTTCCCTCCGTCTGACCCTTTGATTGAGGGGAAGAGTGAGAGACCCCAGCCCCAGCCGTTGCCGCTGTGAATACCATCATCACTGTCACCTAGGAGGGGTCCTATAACACGTGGGTATAATCCCCCCCACCCCAAACCGCCCACCCCGCAGCTGTGCCCATCTTGTCGGGCACTCTCAGGGGAGGAATAATCGGTGACACTGGGCGTGGCACTAGGTAACTCGAGGGGGTGGAAGACCACGAGTGTCGAGGAAGCCCCCCTGCTCTGGGCCCAGGCTAGCCTGAACACTTCTCCCTCCTGAAGGCTGCTGTGTCATACCTTCTGTTTGCTTTTGTTTTGTTGCATAGTTTTGCTTTATCCTCTTTGGTGATTCTTTGTAAGTGTTACACAAATAAAATTCTTTTCTGCTTTAAAAAAAAAAAGGAAAAAAAAAAAAAAGCCCTCTCCTAGGCTGTTTTAAGCCCTTTAAGGCCGGAGCGGGTGACCACCTCGCTACACCCCCCAAAAACCAATCTGTTCCCAATTATACAAGCTGTTTGCCCCTCTCACAGGAGAGGATAGTAAGCAAATGGGATTGCTTCCTACTTATGCTGAAAGCTGATTGTCACTTAATTGCATGCTTGCATTGCTTAGCACAAGAGCCTCAATATGCTAAAGCTGTACATCTAAGAAATAATTGCTTAGCCCTACTGTTACACTGGCTATGTCTACACTACAAAGTTAAGTCGACTTTATGTAAATTAACATCGAGCCTCCAATTTAAGCAAGTCAATGTTGCATGTCCACACTATGCTCATTCTGTCGGTGGAGTGCATCCTCACTAGCAGTGCATCGACGCATGGATCACTGCACTGTGGGTAGCTATCTCACAGAGCACATAGCCGAGGGGAATTTTGGGTTGGACTTGCAATGCCTTAATGGGACCTAAACATTGGCACGGGTAGTTATGGGAACATGGAGATAGCCTCCCATGATGCACTTACCTCCCTGAAATCAACAGCAAACAAACCAAGTTTTTTTTGCTACTTTTTTTGTAAGCCTAGGTTACCCGTGTGGACGCCATAGCATGATAAGCATGGTCCCTGCTCAGTGTTACACTGTTGTGAGCATTACAAATACCTCGTGCCTTGTGCTGCAGTATTTACACAGCTGATACAGGAGCCTTCGCGCGGAACAATGTGATGCTACACAAGCAGCCCTGCTGGAAGACAGAGTGGAGCAATTGGCAGTTGCTGGCAACAGTCACGCATCACCTTGATATGGTTGAGCACCATTTCTGGGCCTGGGAAATAAGCACTGACTGATGGGACCGCATCGTTATGCAGCTATGGGATGACAAGCAGCGGCTGCAGGACTTTTGAATGTGTAAGGCCACTTTCCAGGAACTGTGGGAAGAGCTTTCCCCAACTCTGAAGCGCAGCAATACTAAAATGAGAGCTGCTCTGACAGTTGAGAAGCAAGTGGCGATAGCTCTGTGGAACCGTGCAACACCAGACCGCTACTGGTCAGTGGGGCATCAATTTGGAGTGGGATCTGTTGTGATCCAAGTTTGCATGGCCATTAACAGAATTCTGCTAAGAAAAACCGGTTACTCACCTTCTCGTAACTGTTGTTCCTTGAGATGTGTTGCTCATGTCCATTCCAATTAGGTGTGTGCACAGTCGTCGGAAAGTTTTTCCCCGAGGAGCACTCATCGGGTTGGCTGTAAAGCCCCCTGGAGTGGCGCCTCCATTGCGCTAAATATATGACCCTACTGACCTGTTGCCTCCTCAGTTCCTTCTTGCCGGCTACTCCAGCAGAGGGGAAGGCGAATGGGTATTGGACAACACATCTCGAACAACAACAGTTACGAGAAGGTGAGTAACCTGTTTTTCTTCAAGTACTTGCTCATGTCAATTCCAATTAGGTGACTCCCAAGCCCTATCCTGGAGGTGGGGTCAGAGTTATGGAACGATGCATCATCTCTGGCATGCTGGGTGATGACATAATGAGAGGTGAACATATGAACCAAGGACCACGTTGCCGCCCTGCAGATTTCTTGAATTGGGACCTGGGCTAGGAATGCTGCCGAGGAGGCCTGCACCCTTGTGAAATGCGCTGTTAGTGCCAGGGCCGGAACCTTGGCTAACTCGTGGCACATCCGGATGCAGGATGCGATCCATGATGAGATCCTCTGCAATGAGACTGGGAGTCCTTTCATCCGGTCTGCCGCCACCACCACGAACAGCTGGTTCAACTTCCGGAACAGCTTTGTGCACTCAATGTAAAAAGCCAGCACTCGTCGAATGTGGAACCTTTGTTCTCAGCTATTCGCATGAGGCTTAGGGTAGAATACAGGTAGGAAAATGTCCTGGTTGGTGTGGAATTGGGACACAACCTTTGGAAGAAAGGCTGGGTGAGGTCTGCATTACACCTTGTCTTTAAAGAACACCATGTATGGGGGGGTCAGAGGTGAGGGCCTTTAGCTCTGTAGCTTGTCGAAGTAATGGCGACTAGTAAGACCACCTTCCATGATAGGTAGAGGGGCAAACAAGTCACCAGTGGTTCAGATGGGGGCCCTGTTAATCTGGAAAGGACCAGGTTGAGGTCCCACACCGGAACTGGTTGTCTAGCCTGTGGGAGCAGACATTCCAGGCCCTTAAAGAAGTGGCCAACCATGGGGGTGGTAAAGATGGAATGCCTGGCCTCTCCCAAGTGGAAGGCAGAAATGGCTACCAAGTGCACCTTGATGGACAACGCTGCCAGACCCTGCTGTTTCAGGTGCAGTAGGTACTCCAGGATGAGCAGTATGGGCACCTGCATCGGTGATGTGCAGCTCTGAGAAGACCAGAGTGCAAACCTTTTCCACTTGTCCACGTAGGTAGCCCTGGTGGAGGGTTTCCTGCTACCAAACAAGACCTCCCTACTAGGGTTGGAGCACATTAGTTCCATGGGATTTAGCCATGGAGCTTCCAAGCCGTGAGATGGAGAAATTGGAGGTCAGGGTGGTGAAGGCGACCATGGTCCTGGGTAATTAGGTCTGGGAATAGTGGCAATGTGATTGGGGCATGCACCGACAACTCTAGGAGCGTGGTGTACCAGTGTTGGCGAGGCCATGCTGGCACCACCATTATGACCACCACCTTGTCTCTGCGAACCTTGAGCAAGACCTTGTGTATGAGTGGGAATGCGTACAGCAGATGTTCCGTCCAGGGGAAAAGAAACAGTCCGCAAGCAAGCCTGGGCTGTGCTTCTGGAAGGAGCAGAATTGTGGGCATTTTCTGTTGTCTCTTGTGGCAAAAAGATCAACCTGGGGAGCTCCCCACCTCTGGAAAGTGCTGTGTATGATGTCCGGGCGGATAGATTACTTGTGGTTGTGGAAGGATCTGCTCGGGTAGTCTGCCAGCTCGTTCTGGGCACCTGGGAGGTAGGATGCTTCCAGGTGAATGGAGTGGGCCATGCAGAACTCACAGCTGGAGGGCATCTCGACATAAGGGAGAGGAACAGGCTCCACCGTGCTTGTTGATCTAAAACATTGCAGTTGTGTTGTCCGTCATGACTCTCATGCTCTTCTCTTGCAGATGAACTTGGAAGGTCTGGCACACTAGTCGGATCTGAAGCAAGAGCTCAACCTGAGATCAGAGGTCCTGCGTCTGAATGTCTCCCAGATGCACACCTCATCCCAGCACTGACGCATCCATTACCAGGGACAGAGAGGACTGGGGTCTCTTGAAGATGACTCCCTTGCACACCTTCAGAGGGTCAAGCCACCAACGGAGGGACTTGAGGACCTGCACCAGAATGGTGACCACTAAGTCCAGGCTGTCGCGCCCTGGATGGTATACTAACGCAAGGCAAGCTTGGAGAGGCCTGAGCCTCAGTCTGGCAGGCCGTACCACTTATGTGCATGCTACCATGTGGCCAAGAAGTCTCAGGCACTCCCTTGCTGTGGTGGTAGGGTACCATCTGAGACCTTGGATGAGGTTTGTCATCGCTTGGCATCGAGTCTCTGGCAGGAACACCCTGGCTCAGATCGAGTCCAACACTGCCCCGATAAACTCTATTCTTTGAGTCGGTAACTGGCTCGACTTGTTTACATTGAGGAGACCCAACGTGTCAAAGGTGGATCTGACAAAGCAGACCTGAGACTCCAACTGGTTCCTGGAACACCCCCTGAGCAGCCAGTCATTGAGGTATGGGTATACCTGCACCTACCTCCGATGAAGGAAGGCTGTCATGACCGACATGCACTTAGTAAACACTCGAGGCACAGTTGACAGGCCAAAGGGAAGGACCATAAACTGGTAATGGTTGTGGTTGACTACAAAGCTGAGGAATCATCTGTGGGCAGGACATATGGAGATGCAGAAGTATGCATCCTTGATGCTGAGGGCGGTGTACCAGTCTCCCGGATCCAGAGAGGGAATAATCGCACGTAGGGAGACCATGCGGAACTTCAACTTTTTCATAAATCTGTTGAGGCCTCACAAGTCTAAAATTTGTCTGAGACCCCCCTTGGTTTGGGGGATTACGTAGTATTGAGAGTAGACTCCCTTGCCTCTTAGCTCCTGAGGAACATTCTCCACTGTCCCTGCAGCAAGGAGTGTCGGTACCTCCCAAATGAGGAGATGCTCGTGAGAAGGGTCCCTGAAGAGGGATGGGAAGAGGGGTTGGGAGGCAGGGGAGGAGCAGAATTGGAGGGAATATCCCACATCTACATGCGAAGGACCCAGCGGTCTGATGTTATTTGTGTCTGATGTTATTTGGGACTAAGCACAGCAGAAGCAGGACAGATGGTTGAGGAAACAGGGGTAAGAATCCGGTGCTGTGACTGGTGTGCCGTCCTCGTGGCAGAGCAGATGTCGCAGGCAAATTCCTGGATAAAGTGTAGGAAAGAGAAATTGAGTGTGCAAAAGGTCTAGAAAGTAAAATTGTTAACCTGAGTCTTGATGGGTGGAGCAGTGTCCACAATGATCCTGTTATATGTGCTTGTGTGACAACAAAAGAAGGGAATGTCTTCCTTACAGAAACAATTGATACATCAGGAAATGCACACACAGCAGAATACTTACAAGAAGTAGCAGTAAAAGCTATAAAAAACTGCGAAAAAAATTCAAATGTCTAGTACGCAGCTTGGTCACAGACAATGCTGCAAATGTATCCAAGATGAGAACAAATTATTTAGAAGAGAGTCCCAAGCTAATAACATATGGTTGCAGTGCTCATTTGATCCACCTCCTAGCCAAAGACTTCAGTGTTCCAGAAATAAAGGCAAATGTTATTGAATTTGCAAAATACTTCCGTAACCACCACTTTGCAGCAGCTGCTCTGAAAAAAGTGAGAGGAACCACGTGCGATGGAACTCAGTAGTGGACTGTTTTGAGCACTATATCAAAAACTGACCTAATTATTCACAGTTTGTGAATAAAATCGTGAAAAAACAGATGGCACCATCACAGCCAAAGTTCTCAACATGGGGCTTAAGAGAAATGTTGATCACATGCTGAGTATCCTGAAGCCTGTTTCTGTAGCCTTGAACAAAATGCAGGAAAAGAACTATTTTATTGCTGACACTGTTGAAATTTGGAAGGAACTGAGTGAGATCTTCAAAAGAGAAATATGCAATGACAGAGTTAAATTAAGAAAAGGAGTACTTGTGGCACCTTAGAGACTAACCAAAATTGGTTAGTCTCTAAGGTGCCACTAGTACTCCTTTTCTTTTTGCGAATACAGACTAACACGGCTGTTACTCTGAAACCAGAGTTGAATTACAGGCATTAAAAAAAACTAATGGGACAAGCACTATCTCTAGCTCATTTTCTTGCAAATATTCTCAAAACTCGGTACCAAGGTCAAACCTTAAGTGCTGAAGAAAAGGAGTTAGCTATGGCATGGACATCCAGCAACCATCCCTCCATAATGCCAACTATAATAAACTTCAGAGCTAAGGGTGAACCATTCAAGAAATGTATGCTTGCTGATGATGATGTTTTAAAGAAAGTCACACCAGTGAATTGGTGGAAGTCACTTAAGCACTTGGATTCAGAGACTGTTGAAGTGATAATCTCACTTTTAACATCAGTAGCTTCTTCTGCTGGTGTAGAAAGAATATTTTCTTCCTTTGGACTAATTCATTCCAAACTGAGAAATCGTTTGGGACCTGACAAAGCAGGAAAGCTTGTTTTTCTTTTCCAGATTATGAACAAACAGGAAAATGAAGGTGAAGACGACGGAGTTAGCTGCAGAAGCCAATATTTTAAATTTCTCATGTTGATCTGGCTGACATAGTCAATTTAATTTTTTTTTTAAATATTTCATTTCACTATTTTAACAAAAACAAACCTGATTTTAAAAAACTTGAATGTTTAACTACATTCAAAAATTCATATGTTTGTTTTGTTAAAATATTATATGTTTGCTGTTGAAGAAAAAAATCCAGAATACATAATGTTATTGTTTTAGTTCAATAAAACAATTTAAATGTCTGTCTGGTGATGTTCTCCTCCTAATACAGCATGGCAAGAAAATCCTCCAAATATTAATGATTAACCTGTTGAATTGGAAACAGTTCACTTCCCAGTGACTTCATAAATATCTGTTTCAATTACCTTTGGAAAATGAAATGACCAAACAATCTTTTCTGATATAGCTGTAAAACTAATCTGAAAAGTTTTCAAAATAAATCACTTTAAAAATGTATAGTGTGTACGTTCTAAAAATGAAATCTACATCTATCTCTGAGTTGTGAAGAATAAGTATTAAGATTATAACAACCAACAAGAATGCACTTTTATGTAGAAATCCATGATTAAATCGAGTCTTCCTGACTAGTGATTTAAATCAAATCCACCCTGCTGAGATCACAGTGAATGGGGAGGTGGTTGTTTCAAAAGCACATTGTAGTGACTGCACCACCAAAGAGCTTCACTCTTCACAGAGGACAAGGCATCAAATTGCCAGTTATCTACTTGGACGACTCCTTTTCTGCAATGAGACACTCCATAATTAGTGCTACCAAATAGGCAACTCAAGGGGATTTAAAATAATCAGTTTTGTGGCTGGACCACAAATACCAGGGTTGCTGCTATGAATCTATGGAACTCAGTGCTGCAGGATATTGAGGCAAACCGCTTGGGAGGGACTCCCCATAAGTATCTGCAAAGCTAACACATTATCCTCCTCAAAACTCTCCTCTTCCCTTATGCCTACAAAAAACCTGACAACAGGCTGCTGGTGTGCTGAGATCACCACTCATATTGCTGACCAAAAGTATCTCACTGTTTCCTTGTGCTTCCCCACCTGTTTGTATCCATCTGGTGCCTCTTGTTTGAAACTTAGATTATCAGCTCCTTGGGGGACCATCTTTTTGTTCTGTTTATACAGGGCCTAGCACAGTGGGGTCCTGGGCCATGACTGGGCCTCTCGAGTTCTACAGTAGTACTAATTAATAAAAAATTAAATTAAATTAAATAAAGATTCCAAGAAGCATTGGACAGCTATTAGAATCAAAACAGCATCTTCAGTTACAAGGCAAGTCATTACCAGAAACAGCCATATTCCTCTTTTAAACTGAGCCCAGGAAGAACTCCTGCTACACGACTTCATAATTGGCTCAAAGCATTAGGAGGTTCTGAAGCTCCCTATACAGGCCACTGTCAGAACAACAGACTGGACTATACAGACAACTGCTGTCTTCCAGTCGATCAGCTGCTGTGTTTCCTATAGGAATCTCTACAGCTAGTGCTGAAAGGCCATTATTTTTTTTCTTGAGATCACCCTAGCGTCCAAAGCCCCCATAAGTCAGGGCCCAAATTGTGCGAGGTGCTATAACGTAAAGTTACAAAAAAGCACAGGGATAATTAACTCAGGGAAAGAAAACCAACTTGCTCTTTTGTAGACTATGGGCTAATCTTCCTTTGTTGAAGTTTCCCAAGCTAGAACAACCATGACTCCTGAATGCAATGCCACTGAATACCTTTGAATGTAGTCAAAAGGGGAGAAGAGGAAATACTGACGGACCCCTGGACCAGAGGTCAGGCAGAGAACAGACATGCCATGCTATTCTTGAGTTTGAACTGATTACAACATCCTAGCACCTGTCAGTTTCCTAGAGGGGACATACATGTTTTAGTTGCAGCAGTAAAACATTTTTCATGAAACAGGAATTTATCATAATCTCATTGGCCAGATTTCTGTGCTTCCTCAGCTGTAAGGATTATTACCTCTGACGTCTCGTAGGATGTGACAACATAAGGGTATCAAGTTTGTCATGCCCGACCAGTTTAATGCTCCACACAGACAGTGGTTAGTAGCTGGTACATTATAGGGATTTTTTTCTTTTTTGTATCCCTCACCCTGCTTTTCTCCAAGGTACCTGCATCTTCTGTGCAATAACAGTAATCCTTAGCTATCTAAAACTTTTCATCTGCAGCTCTCAAGCACTTTCCAAGGGAGGTCACGGTCATTATCCCCATTTACAAATGGGAAAACTGAGGCACAGTGGGGGGGAAAAGACTTGCCCAAAGTCAGCCAACAGACTAGTATCAGAGCTGGGAATTGAACCCAGATCTCCTGACTCTCAATCCAGTGGCCTAGCCGGTAGACTATTACTCCACATACATGGAGAAGAATGCCTTCCTGACTGCCCCACATATGAAATGACCTTATGCCCTGAAGCATCAAATTTGAGCATCACAAGGCTGAGCAGTTCTGCCACCATAAGGACACACACACTGGCAGGCAAAGAGACCAAAGGGACTCACAGGTATGAGCAGCAGGGATCCTAACTAATACAAAAAGAGGGCTCAGGGCTTGGCTACACTTGCGAGTTAGAGCACATTAAAGCAGCCCCGGGGGTCCTAACTCATGATGCGTCCACACTGGCAAGGCACGCAGAGTGCTCGGACTCCGTGGCTGGAGTGCTCCTGATAATCCACCTCCACGAGAAACATAATGCTTGCTGTGCCCCGGCTGGAGCGCTGCAGCGCCAGTGTGGATGACCTGGTCTTTAATGTGCTCTGATTGGCCTCCAGAAGTGTCCCACAATGCCTGTTCTAGCCACTCTGGTCATCACTTTGAACTCTACTGCCCTGCCCTTAGGTGACCAACAGTCAGACCTGCCCTTTGAATTCTCTGGGAATTTTGAAAATCCCCTTCCTGTTTGCTCAGCCAGGCATGGAGTGCTCTCAGCAAATCTTTCCAGGTGACCATGCCCCCGTACACCAGGCAATCCCCAGTATAGACCTCATCAGTGTTTGGGGGGAGGAAGCTGTCCAGTCCCAGCTGCGGTCCAGTCGTAGGAATTACGATACCTTCAGGCAGATATCAAGGGACATGATGAAAAGGGGCCATGACTGGGATGCACTGCAGTGCGGGGTTAAAGTGAAGGAGCTGTGGAATGCCTACCGCAAAGCCCGCAAGGCAAACCGCCGCTCCGGTGCTGCCCCCGGGACCTGCTGTTTCTACAAAGAGCTGGACGCAATACTTAAGGGCGACTCCACCTCCACTCCAAGAACCACCATGGACACTTCAGAGCCCAGTTCAACAAGGCAGGAGGAGGAGGAAAGCAGTAGCGAGGGTGCTGAGGAGGAGGGGGACAGCCCGGTATTCCTAGATGCATGCAGCCAGGAGCTGTTTTCAAGCCAGGAGGAAGGTAGCCAGTCGCAGCGGATGGCGCTTGGGGAAGGACAAACACCAGATGAGGTGCCCAGTAAGCGGCTTTTATTTTGGGAAGGAAGTTGTTTGGTGCGGGCTCTTGGGGCGAGGAGGGTTAGGGCTGCATGCATGCCTAGATGCGGAATAGGGCGTTGATGTGCTCTCTTACATTGCGGTAATTGGCCTCAGTGATCTCTTCAAAGGTCTCATGCAGAAGCTGGGCAATACGCTTACGCAGGTTCCTTGGGAGAGCCACTGTGCTCCTTGTCCCAGTCAGGCTAACATATAAGCGCCACTGTGCCATGAGGGGCGGGGGGACCATTGCTGCACACAGGCAAGCTGCACGTGGGCCAGGGCAGAAGCTGCATTGTAGTAGAAGACCCTCCCTTGCTTCCCAGGTCACCCTCAGCAGCGAGATATCTTCCAGGACAAACTCATCCTGTGGAAAATGTGGGGACAGTGTTTTGTAAAGGGGCCCTCTGCAGCTGTTGGCTCTCCCCAAGGCACAGAACCCCAGAGGACCATACAGCCATGAAACAATCAGTCCCCCTTGCCCCTGTGCTTACTCACCATTTTGGGACTCCTATGGGTTTTGTGTGCTCGCTTTGGGACAGGCAGTATCTGCTATTGTGTACACTGTGCTTGTCATGAAGTGCGGCTGAATCATTGCTCTGTCTGGTGTGAACAATGTTGCCTCTTAAGTGTTGCATTTTGGCTTTACAGATGCAACCTTGAGATCTCAGCCGTCCTTGTTATCACCAGCCGAAAGACTCCAAAGAATCAGGAAGCGGCCACATAGAAGCAAAGAGGACATGCTACATGAAGTAATGCAGCAGTCCCTTAATGAAAATCAAAAAGTGCAGGAGTGGTGGGAGAGCGAAAGGAGGGTCCACCAGCAGAATGTGGATCGCCGGCACCAAAGCATGGAGCAGTTGCTAAGCATCATGGAGCACCAAGTGGACTCGATACAGGGGCTCGTAGCAATGCAGGCAGAGCACTTCCACGCCTCCCCACCCCCCCACAGCCCTTGTCCCAAAACTCTTTCCCTTGTGCCCCCATGTCACCGCCACCCACTTTCCACAACATCCAGGTTCCTATCGCCACCAGCTGCCTCCAACACCTGTAGCTTCACCACCCAGCCCTGAAAACTACAACCTTTACCCTCTGCACTCAACCCCCATCACCAGGTAGTATAGCCATCCTGAAGTGCAGCACTCGTTGCACAGCACTCCAGACAGGAAGGCTGAGTATGATAACAGGACATATGCAAATCTGTGAGTGTCCCGTTCCCCACCCCACCCCCTTTCCTCATCCCAAACAGCACAGACGTGTCATGCCCTTTCTGTTTCCCAAGCAGTTTGTTTCTTTTCAATAAATGATTTTCAATAAATGAATTTTTTGGCTTTGAAAACATTCTTTAATATTGCATTAAGTAAAAGATACCATAACCCAGGAAAGCAACAGGCACTGCAAGTCAGTGCATCATACATAGCAAACACAGATTCCTACTGACATTGGAACCACTGCACTTCACTCCCGTGCAGGGCACCAAAAATTACAGGTGGATTTCAGCCTCAAATTGCTCCCTCACGGCATCCCTAATCCTTGCAGCCCCGCGCTGGGCCCCTCTAATAGCCCTGCTCTCTAGCTGTTCAAATTCAGCCTCCAGGTGTTGAACCTCTAAGGTCCATGCCTGAGTGAATCTTTCACCCTTCCCTTCACAAATGTTATGGAGTGTATAGCAGGTGGATATAACCGTGGGGATGTTGTCATCGGCCAGGTCCAGCTTCCCATACAACAGCGCCAGCGGCCCTTTAAACGGCCAAAAGCACATTCCACAGTCATTCTGCACCGACTCAGCCTGTTGTTGAACTGCTCCTTGCTGCTGTCAAGGCTCCCTGTGTAGGGTTTCATGAGCCATGGCATTAAAGGGTAAGCGGGGTCTCCAAGGATCACAATGGGCATTTCAACTTCCCCTACGGTGATCTTCTGGTCTGGGAAGAAAGTCCCAGCTTGCAGCTTCCTGAACAGGCCTGTGTTCCGAAAGATGCGTGCGTCATGCACCTTTCTGGACCAGCCTGTGTTAATGTCAATGAAAAGCCCACGGTGATCCACAAGCGCCTGGAGAACCATAGAGAAATACCCCTTCCGATCTATGTACTCAGAGGGTAGGTGTGCTGGTGCCAGAATTGGAATGTGTGTCCCATCTATCACCCCTCTGCAGTTAGGGAAACCCATTTGTGCAAAGCCAGCCACAATGTCATGCACGTTACCCAGAGTCATGGTTCTTCTGAGCAGGATGCGATTAATGGCCCTGCAAACTTGCATTAACACGATTCCAATGGTCGACTTTTCCACTCCAAACTGGTTAGCGACCGATCGGTATCTGTTTGGAGTTGCCAGCTTCCAGATTTCAATAGCCACCCGCTTCTCCACCGGCAGGGCAGTTCTCGATCTCATGTCCTTGCACCTCAGGGTGGGGGCGAGCTCAGCACACAGTCCCATGAAAGTGGCTTTTCTCATCTGAAAGTTCTGCAGCCACTGCTCGTCATCCCAGACTTGCATGACGATGTGATCCCACCACTCAGTGTTTGTTTCCCGAGCCCAAAAGCAGCATTCCACTGTGGTGAGCATGTCCGTGAATGCCACAAGCAATCTCATGTCATATGTGTTATGTGAGTCGACATCATCATCGGACTCCTCACTGTCAGTTTGTAGCTTAAGGAGTAACTCGACTGCCATTCGTGACATGCTGGCGAGACCCATCAGCATATTCCTCAGCACTTTGGGATCCATTCCCACAGACCGAAAGGGAAGACAGAGCGCGCAGTACAAAACACGTTGAAAGATGGCACCAAATGTGAACGGAAGCACAGGGATTGCTGGGATGCGAAGCAATGCATCACAGGGCATTGGGACAGGACCCAGAATGCCCCGCACCCCCGCCCCCTTCTCACAAGCCACAGCACCAGAATGGGAAGAGATGCTCTGTGAGATAGCTGCCCATAATGCACCACTCCCAACGCCGCTGCAAGTGCTGCAAATGTGGCCACGCCAGTGTGCTTGCAGCTGACAGTGTGAACACACTGCAGTGCTTTCCCTGCTGCAGTCTCAGAGGGCTGGTTTAACTCACAGTGATCTACATCTGCAAGTGTAGCCATGCCCTTAGACTATACTTAGAGGCACAGCTCCATGCATGGCAGGAGTGGTGCGTAAGCTGCTCCATCCCAAGAGGAGCAACTGGAAAAACTGAGTTCAGACACACCCCTCTGAACTACATTTCCTCTAGAGCACTCCCTTTTCACATCAGCCCTCAACCACTCGTCTTCAGCCAGCTCTGCTAATCAATGAATAGGCGGTAGATCACAGCAGCCCTTAAGACCCACAAAGGAGGCCTGGGAATCCCTATCCTCCTGGATGGTAGCAGGAGGGCAGGGTGCAATCTAACTAGAGAGATTCATTATTCAGGACAGGAGAATTAACTGGTCTACATAAAGCCCCATCTGAAATGGGAATCTTTAAGTTTCGTAGGGCCTTATCGGCTTTTCCACATTATTTATTATTATTATTTCAAACTTTCATTCCTCCCTGCATTTCCTAGTTGCAGTTGGAATTGGAAAAAAGAAGTGCCAAGATACAGCCAGAAAATCCGTTTCCAGACCAGGCTGAGGCAGGAAGTACTGGAAATCCCATAACAAAGCTGCTTCTCACAATATTTTGAGCCCTGTTTCCCAGACCCAAAAGGTTCACACAGTTGCATGTGCCTTGGGTAAGCGCCTAAACAACTGGGTGCTTTCTGAACTGAACCTGGAACATTTTGAGATTCACCCGTCAATTCAAAACTGAAACTAGTTGAAATTGTTACTGTATACTGGTGGCTTAGTACTTTCCTCAAAGTCATCTTACGGATGCCAGACCTAGCCCTTTCATAAATATTTTTTATTTTAAATTTAGCTGGATTGTACCAGAAGATGCTGGTTAAAAAAAACAAAAACCCCTCCTACTTCTTTCAGTTTGATTGTTTCCCCTACACAGTTTTCTTGGGGCTTTAGTGAAAATTTCCTGAATATAGTTTTAATTGTTTTCAGATCATGCTCAAAACCACATCTTTCTCACAAAGATCCCAGGCTAGATAAACCTCACTAATCAGCTCAGTAATTCCACTGCTACAAGCCCTCCAAAGAATTGCATACAGTAGAAAAAGCACAAAGAACCACCCAAGCTCCTTCCAGGCCTTCGATCACATTACCCAGGCAGTTTTGTCCTATGGTGCAAAAACCAAGAGCTCGGTCTTGATACTGTGGTGTAATAAGGGGACATTTTCCCTTTTAACCTAAAGTTAGCCCTGGGGTATTTTTTGCAACCTGGAACTGGGCTTTGGAGGACATGGGACACAGGCTGCCAAAACCGGGACTGGTCATCTCACATTTAAAGCACATGATATGTGGTGGCAAGGTATTAACAGCGAGGGACATGCTAGAAATGCAAAGACACTGAAGATAAGATAGAGTATACAGACAGACAGACATCATCTATTGAGTTAAGGACGGAGGACTACCCTCAGCTCAGAGCCATTAACGTTCTTTTAAAATGTTCTTTAGTAGGGGAATTTCCTTTGTTTGATTTTGTTTTAATATAGCTTATAAAGAGGGGGGGAAATTCCTGCTCAGACCTTTCAAAAGAGCCACAGTCAGGATCATTTATTATCAACCCAGACAGCCATAGTGACTCATCTTGCATGCAAAAACACTGCCAGCAGAAAGTCCCCAGTTGGGTTTTACCTTAGTGAGACCTGCCTAGTGGAACTCTGGAGGCATCTGTGTGGTTGAGAGGGGACGGGGAGGGGGTTGGAAGGGTGTGTGAAGGGTGTGTGAGCGTGTGTGGATGTGCTGATGACTAAAAAGCATTACTTAGCATTAACAACCAGCCAGTCCTGCTACACTGAAACTCTCTCTTAAAAGACATACAAAGGATCTTCGCTGTAAGGCCCCATGAGCCTCATGGAACTCAGCTATAAACCAGCTCCTTTCCACATGCACCATAAATTTCTGGGACATTTGAACCAAGGGGATCCACAGCTGTAGCCTCAAGGCAGAACCCTCTGCCATGTGACTTGGTGGTTTAATTTAAAACTTTCTCTAAACACCATCAACATTATGGACTAACATGTGCCCAGCAAATCCTCTGTGAGAAGACACTCTGAGGGCCAAAGCCTGAAAGGTGCAGAGCACCCACTCTGCTGAAGTCGCTGCTCAGCACCTCTCAGAAGGTGGCCACATTTGTGTGTCAGGAGTTCCCCAGCCCAGCAGAAAAGGCTCCCTGAGGTGTCTGTCTGACTTAGCAGGAATGCGCTACAGAGAAAAAAGGGGAGTATGAAAGGAGGCCTGGTGGCTAATCACTGTGCACAGGATAAGTAGGGACAGCAGAATCATTAGATCTCTCCTAGAGAGGGGAGGACGACCCCAAACGCTTGGGGATGAGGAGAAACAGTGACTCCTGGTGGGGAAAACATTGCCACTTTGTTAAACAGTAACATCCTTTTGTACAATACTGTCACAACCTCACAGGGTGGCCAAATACCACCAGAATGACAGTTTCCCAGAGGGGTCTGGGAGCACAGACCTCTAACGACAATGGCAAGTAGGCTTCCTACATCAAATCTTATAGAAAAGTCACATCGAATTTAATGGAAAAAAAATAAGGCATCGTGTTTAATGGGTGGGGCCCTGAAAGGGGACTCATGAGATCTGGATTTTAGTCCTGGCTCTGTCACTGACCTGCTGTGTTGTCATGCCACTTCCCCCTTCTATCCTTTGCCTTGGCTATTTAGACTGTAAGCTCTTTGGGGCAGGGACTGTGTATGTGCAGCACCTAGAACAAAGGGCTCCAAAATCCTGGTTGGGCCCTCCAGTAATATAAATAAGAAGGTAGCAGGTTTTTTGACCATCCTATAGGACACCCCGCCATATCCGCTATAAAATTCTGTGGACCAAAGCCACAACTCTCTATTATAGGCTTTTAAAGTGATTTCTAAAGAATCCCTATTAAATTTCTACAGAACCTGTTTTCATCCCTGCAAAAAAATTCTATGGGACTTTTTCATAAAAGAAGCTTCATTAATGGGTTCCCCATAAATCAGCTAGTAATTCTGAAACACCAGCTTCAAGGAATTCCGTTTTAAACAGACACTATTTGGCCACTTCATTCCAACATAGGTTCCAGCTTAGGTGTCGTCTCTCCGGAGAAAAATGAAGGCTGTGTTGACACTGGGATTCCTGCCCCTGCCTCTAAAATCTCCCTACCACCAGTTCAGCTCTACAGCTGCTGCTAGCAGTGACGGGAATGCTCACATAGACAGAGCACAGGCATTTTAACCACTTGGTCATTTAGCCATGCTCAGAGCAAGCCTACTCAATGCAGTGCTTAAGGCTATATCTACACTTAAAACGCTACAGCAGCAGTACTGAAGTAGCACTTCGGAGTACACACTGCATCAATGGCAGGGCTTCACCCATCACCATAGTTCATCCACCTCCCTGAGAGGTGCCAGCTAGGTCGACAGAATAATTTTTCTGTCAACCCATTGCTGTCTACATCAGGGGTTAAGGTCAATAGAGCTACTTCTCTACGGAAGGTGCATTTTTCATACCCCTGGGAGATGTAGCTATGCCAATATAACTTTTCAGTCTAGACAGCCCCTAACTCAATAGAAACCACCACCCTCTTCTCTGGATTATCACTGGTGAAGCTGAACCAATAGTAGCAATGATGGGACTTTTTTCCCTGAAATTTCCCATTCTAGGCAAGTCCTAAAGGTCTGATTCTCAGATCTTAAACTGGCTCTAAAATGAGCAGTGCATCTAATAGCGGCCTATTGCATATACATGTATCCAAGCACAGATGCCTTTAAGAAGAAAAATAAAGCACATGCAGTAATTCAGATCTAATATTCTGTTGATTTTTCCCCCCCTTTACTGTGCAACATGTTTTTTAATTTGGCGCCTGGATTTCCCTCAGATATGCAAGTCTTTAACCAGGAATTCACAGTTGGAGGAATGGAGAGAGAAAATAAAACCACTTTTACTATTTTATCTGGTACCAAACCCTTCTGCAGGTCCATTTCCTTCTGGTTTGCTTGCTTTTCTAGGTCTACCAGCATATTTTAGGTAATGAAATGCACATTTGCTGGTCTGCTTTAATATATCCAGAGGGACTGGGGTGGGTGTGGGTTTGTTTGATTTAAACTTAAGGATGCTGTAAAGCCATTGCAATGGCATGGAGACGGGAAGATAAGACATGCCAGGCAGAGCCTGTTTAGTGGGTGGTTGTGGTATTAACATTTATCCCATAATTGAAGGAAGACGTGACAACATGAGGCGAGCAAACCACCACAATGTTTCCTTATGAGGCACACAATTAACCCTCCGACAGCGAAGATCACCAGACATTAAGTCTTCAGCACAACCCTTGTTTGTACCAAAGGTAGAGGATTCTCCTACAAGCCAAGCTCCTATAAAAAAAAAAAGACACAACGAAGTCTGTGCTATGGCATCCTCATCACTGTAAAGCTCTTCAGCTGTATTGCTGCTCCTGAAATAAAGACACTATAATCTGCCTACTATCTTCTGGCAAATGTGCTGCAACCTGTACGTGTGACACACCATGCAATAAGCCATGTACACCACATTGGAACTCACAAGCCCATATGGCAACGTGTGCTCCTCAGCTCCTGTGCTGATGCTGGGCTCCTTTCTCATCTCACCTCTGCTGGAGTAAATCAGGAGTAACTCCATTACACTGAGTGGGGTTACACTGCTGTAAGAGCACTGTGATCAAAGTCAGAATTAGGCCCACTGTTTACAGCACCTCCGACACCAGGCCAAGGACTTACCTCAGCTTTGGCATCTTCCTGCAGTTTTCTAAATTTCAGATGCAAAGAGGCTCCTCCTCTGAACCTAGATAATGGAGAAGTCTGAACCCAGGGTATGCTTACCTAGGCAGCACTGCACTAACTCTGCAGTGCTTTTGGAACTCTGTGTACTTGCACTTTTTCAAACAAAATTGAGTATTTTTCTGACTCAAAATCAAAATTAAGCTCACAAAACTGCAGGGAAGGATCTACTGACCTAGACACAATCAACTCACTTGACAAGGAACAAACTAAAGATATTTTATATGCCCATACAAAAACTAATAATTAAAAACACTCCTCGTCCTGGTGGAGTGGGCAAATTGAATGTTGCAAAGCTGTAAATCAGCAAGTAAACAGGCACAAACTGCATCCTAAATCCAAACACTTGTTAGACCATGATTTATAAAACGGGTACGAGCAAACATTGAGACTCCTGGTCAGGAAAGCATTTACACACAAGCTTAGCTGTGTGCTTAAGTGCTTTGCTGATTAGAATGGACTGAAGTCCCATTCTGTTCTACCCACATTCTAAGCTAAAGGATAATGTTGGCATAGGAACAAATGGGGATAAACCGGTCATGAATCAATTTGTGCTGGAAATTAGAAGAAGGTTTCTAACCATCAGAGGGGTGCGGTTCTGGAACAGCCTTCCAATAGGAGCTGTGGGGGCAAAGAACCTAATAAGTTTTAAGACAGAGCTTTACAAATTTATGAGTATGATTGTACGATGGGGTTGCTTGTGGTGATGTTGGGTGCACTTGACAGCCCTGAGGTCCCCTCCAGTTCATATCTTATGTTCACAAAAAATCTCATGCTTCAGGGCTTCAGCTGGTCAGCTGCAGGAGTCAGGAAGGGGATTCATTTCCCTCTCTCCTGCATACCTCACTCCCATGTATCAATGTATTCCGTATTGTTGTTGGATTGGTTGGTTGTTTTGGTTTTTTGTCTCTTTCCTCTGAAGCATCAGAGATGCCCACAGCTGGAGATGGGACGCTGCACGGGGTGGATCAGTGCTCTGAGGTGGTACTGAGAATTCTCTTTCCGGTGCTTGGCTGACTGGTTCTTGCTTGCAGGCTCAGGGTCTAACTTACTGCCGTACATGGGGTGAGGAAGGAATTTCCCCCCGGCTTAAACTGGCACAGACCCTGAGGGGCAGGGGTTGCCTTCCTCTGCAGCATGGAGCACGAGTCATCTTCTAGGATCATCTGGGTACCTCTTGCTTAATCAATTCCCTGCCACTGCAGGGTCCTCAGGCATTGGTGCACCTCAGTCCCTCTGTACTCTGTCTTGGCACATAGTAGTTTAGTCTCCTAAAGGCTGTAGCAGCTTGATCCAATTCTGGTTGTTGGCTTGGTGTGTGGGAGCTGGTTGGTATTCGCAGCCTGTGATATACACAGGGTCAGACTGAATGATCTGGTGGTCCCTTCTAGCCTTAAACGTATGACCCTGGGACTTGTACTGCCCTCAACACCCTAGTGTTCCCATTGAAGTCAGTGGGACTTAAACACTGAATAGGGATAGGCTGCTGTATCAAGGGAATTGGAGGGTTGGGAGGAATTGCAGTTAGAATACGGGTGCTACCATGATCTCCTTATTAGGCTTCAGTAATAAAGGTGCTGTGTGGGTGTGAATATGAATTAAGCACCTGAGACACTTGTATCACTACAGGGAGCTTGCTGCAGTGTTTGAGCGGTGACAAATTCTGCTGGGGAGGCAAGGATTACAGGGCTCCAATGGAGGGAAAGCAGGTTAGCTGTACCTTGGAGTCCATGTGTAAATCAACAGAGGCTGGGATCAAATCAGTACTCTCCTGGCCAGGGGCATGCTGTATGCTGGCTAGTCAGCGGGTTTCAAGCAACGGACCTGTTCACATACAGCTCCCCTTTACTTTTATACATGCCCCATTTTTCATAAACAAAAACGATCACATGGTGTAAGACTGTCATTGCACCTGGCCACAGGGGCAGTAAGCGCAGCTTTCCCCCATCTGTCTGGGCTGCCAAGTCTGGGGTGGGAGGACAGAGGGACTGGCAACACCCATCACAGAAGGTGATCCACATACACAAAGACCTTGCCAAAGTGGTTGACTAAATGCTGTAGGCTGACTTAGTGCCTCTAGTCATGAAAACACCCCTTCACAGAGCCTGAGGGTCCAGCCACATTGGAGCTGGGGGGCGAGTCCCAGCTCCAGCAGACACACCTGTGCTAGCTCTGACCCAGCTATCATGTTAAAGTAGTGTGTCGCTGCGGCAGCACAAGCAACAGCAAAGCTTAGCCGACCGAGTACACACCCCTCTGAGACCCTAGGCACTTATTCGGGCTGACTAACCCCTCCCACAGCTCACAGCTCCACTTGACCATTAGCACAGTAACTCAATCAAAGTTGGTGAAGGTACGTCACCTCCAGAAAATCATACACCCCACAGCTCAAAGTACCCTTAGCTGCTCAACTCCTTTAGACACCTGGCTTCAAGAACTGGGACCATAGTCCGAAATGAATTCCTTACTTTACACCAACCTCGTCTCTCTGTAACTCCCCAGCAGGGGAGAGACTGTAACCCATAGTGGCATCCCTTTTTCCCTCTTCCTTTTATGCTGCCCACGAGAGAGACGCAGGAAGGGAACAGAAATGATTCTCCAGAAACTTTCCCACCACCAATACAATCTATCTGAAGCTGACCCCACCCAGAGATGAAGGAGAAATGAGGGACGAGGGTAGTAACGCACTGAGATTATCAGTGAAAGAAAATATATTGATAATTACCATTTCTGTGCCTACAGCAGAGCCAACAAGGAAAGGCAAATTCAGCCAAAGTAGATAGATATTCTGTCTCATTTACTTGCTTTATTTCCATTAAACGCTGCTCCAGATGTTATTGTTTGGGGGGGAGGGGTTGTTTTTCCTTCATTCTTAATCCTGATGTCTGTGCACGGGAATGATTCTCCATCTATCCATCTATTCCCCTCTATCTTCGCAACTTCAGGTTTGTAAATTGGATTGTATGAGCTGCTAAAGACAGTGGAGGTTTTTAGAACAAAATTGCAGGTGGTTTGTGATTGGTTTCCACATATATTTTATTACTCGCATAGCTGTTTGCAGTGTTGTTGTAGCCATGTTGGTCCCAGGATGAGAGACACACAAGGTAGGTGAGAAGATATCTTGGTCCAGTAAAAGAAAGTACCCCATCTACCTTGCATCTCTTATTACTCCCTCATATACATTAATGAAACTTAAGACAGTCAAACAATTGCTAGCATTTCTTTTTCAATCTGGGTATAGTTTCTTCCTACCTTGTTTAGGGATCTCATTGCAAATGTAGTGAGTTGCCTTCTCTGGTTAAGGTTATGTCCTTCAGAAGATGTATTGCCTGACAGCGTAACTGGCTTAGTTAAACTGCAAGATATTAAAATTGGTGGATTAGTGACGGGGGTGGGTGCTAGTCACTTCAATGGCTGTTCGAATCTATGTCATTTTCCAGCAACCCCTTTAAGGGCTTATTGATTCGTAATGAATTTTGCCAAAAATTTTATCATCCCCACATCCCCTTTACATTGCATTTCAACTCTTGATTTATTTTATCTTACCTGGATCAGCAATTACACCAACTTTGCTCTGGAGGCAGCTTCTGCTGGACCATTTATTTCCTTTTTTAAATTTCAGTGGTAGGTATCTTCTTTGTGATTTCTGCCAAACATGCCTAAGAGAATATCTACACAGCAGCTGGAACAGGGTTTCCCGGTGTGGGCAGGTAGGCATATGCTAGTTCTGTTCAAGCTAGCATGCAAAAAATAGCAGCATGGCCATGGCGGCACAGGTGGTGGCTCAGGGTAGCTGCCCAAGCCACTGCAGACACATGCTATTCTGAGATTCGAAGAGAGCTAGTACACGTCTGTCTGCCCACGCTGGGAAGCCCTAAGTCTAAGACAAACCCTAAGTCTTTCCCTGTGCTCTTGACATTCCTTAGCCCAAATTTAAACATCATCCATTATAACCAGAACACCTGTAATCCTTCAAATGATTATGCAATTACTCCTTAAAAAATACCTCAGGAGCAGAATATCAAACAGCATTTGCTTACATTTGTTAGTCTCCAAATGAGGTATTAAAAGTCACTAGCTTAGAGCTTGACTCATCTACTTTTACTTGCCAAAATGCAAATCCTGCATCTAATACTGAGAATATTTTTGCTTCTGAGAGCTCAGCTGCTGCTCTGTCAACAATTTTTATTGAGTTTTATTGAGTAATTTGTATTGGCTTCATTTAAATCACTCTGATAAATGCACAGCCTCACTTTGTCTGGCTTTTCAATTACAAACATAAAATTAACCCAGTCTCTAGGCTGCTCTACTTTTTAAATAATTCCCTGCTTTTCCATATGATCAAGTCCAGTTTTACCTTATTATCAGATTGTGCAAGTGGAATTTTTCATATCAGATGAATGACTGGAGTCACTGAACTGTCTGTCTTATTGTGGTATTATTTATTAAGTGTCCACTGCATTCTGCTCTGTAAATGACACTGAATTAACACAGTCCCTGCTCCAGAAGGCACATAGCCTAACACAAAGCACTTAACCATGTTCTTAAAATTGAGCCTGAGCTTATGTCCCACTAAAATCTATGTTATGTAAGTATGTGCTTGAGCCCTTCCCTGAATTGGGGCCTAAAAGAATTGGGTTCTCCTTCCAGACATTGCAGCCGGGGAAGACATTTGGAAATGGTGTCTGATGAGACCAAAGGACACTTCCATAATATAAATATAAAATAAATGCTACGCTCTCAGAGGCATCTGCACACAGGGCATCTTCACTCCCAGAATAACAGGATGGCCATTCTTTGTGCAGTTCTTGGCAGAAGAACATTATTCAGCAGGCAGACCCTGCTGAAGAAGAAACTATCAATTATGAAAAAATAACAGCAAAAAATTGACTATTAATCCCCCTAAAATTCTTTGAATGTACAAGATTTTAGTGAGCTTTAACTATATGGGAAGCTTGAAGACTCTGCATTATTCCATTATTAACATAATTTGGGACTAAAATGATCATCTGATAGACCCAATTTCAATGAAAGGGTCAGTGGTAAAAACTTGAAAAGGATATGCTGTATTCTTCATATGGCAGTGACTGAATCCCTCTTATGGATGCAAAATTCTACTCAACCTTAACTACAGAACATCACAATCATCATCATCATCAACATAACACCCTTTGAGTTATTCTAGCCAGCTCCTTGTAACACCTTTGAAGGGGTAGCATGGCCTAGTGGATACAGCACTGGACTAAGAACCAAACTCTGTTCCAGCTCGCCACTGCCCCTGCTAGGTGACCTGGGGCAAGTCACATCCCGGCTCCATGCCTCAGTTTCCCCTCTCACCTTTTGTAACTCTTGTCTATTTAGACCTCAAGCTCCTTGGAGTAGGGAATATCTCTCAGTGTGTGCTTTTACAGCATCCAGCACAAGGGGGCCTCCGGGTGCCATTGCAATGGAATTGGATTCTTTATGAAATATCCTATTTAAAAAAGTATCTCTGAAGGAAAAGTTCACTTCTCACAAGCAAAGAACAAGCGGATACATAAGAAAATATGATCCACAGAAGACCATGTGCACAAGAGAATTCTAGTTAGAAGCACTTTGCTCTTCTGGAACAAAAAACAGTTTTTTGAATACTCACTGATTCATTTCTCCCATGTTTTATAACTTACTGGTGGGGCAAGCTACAGAAAAGCAGCTTGGGTGCCCTACACATTTATCAGACTCCCTGGTAAAATAGCAATTCAATGGATTTCTTTCCAAATCTTTCCTTGATCCTCAATTGCCATAACCCTACAGAAACATTTACAGAAGGATGTAGATATGAAGGATTTCATCATGAACGATTTCAAAGCAATTACTATGCCTGAGAAATCACTTCACCCAGCATTAAAAGGCAGCCACCTCTTCTGTGTAAAGTGGCATTTTTCAAATATCCCATGGCAATGCTACTGAGACAAAATACACGCTTCTATTCACACCCTACACATTACTGTAATAATCTGCATGCAAAATATGCCTCCTAAGATATCATTTGAAAACTCATAATTAGATGGGCAGTGTTGTTCTGGTAAAATACATGTGGGAACATTGTATGGGAAGTTATAAGTTTCTCCCGTACGATGTCATTAACACATGTTCCAAACCCCACCGCCCTGCCTATGCAGAAGTCACGTCTGTCCTAAACAAAGGAAGGACTGTGTGCTTGCCTTAATTTGCATTTGAGCAGCAAACAAAGTCATCAAGCAGGGAGGGAAAACAAAGGAAGTTCAAACAGGTGGAAAAAACCCCACCAAGGAACATCCTTCCACATGGACTCATTGTCTCCTGGGTCTCAGCTGGAAATGGTTTTCAAGAGTGGGACTGACACTATAAAAAGGTGGGACAAACACCCCAAGGGACCTCTCCCTGCTCATCACATTCACTGCACCTGAAGAAATAAAAGAAGCAGCCATTGAACTCTGGGAGAGTGTGTCCTGACCTAGAGTGTGTTCGGTAAGACTGCTAAAAGCACATGGTGAGACAACTTTGTTTTGACTCTAATATAGTAGGTTAGGTTAGGCAGCAGTAAGTATTTTATCTTTATTTTTCTTATATCCACTTCTGAATTTTATGCCTCATTACTTGGACTCACTTTAAATCTCTCTCTTTGTCGTTAATAAACTTGTTTTATCTAAACCAGTGTGCTCAAGTCAAAGTGTCTGTGTAAATCCATTTGGAGTAACAAGTTGTGTGCATACCATTCCCTTAAAGGAATAGAGGACTTAACATATTTGTTCTGTTTAGGAGAGAGTTGGGCAGTACAGGGCATACATTTCTGTGGGAAGATCCAAGACTATGGGTGTGTTGGGGTCACCCTGCAGCATAACCAGGGCGGTTTAGAACCAAGGTATGGCTGGCTGGCTGCAGCACACAGAGACATGGCTGGGAATGACTTGCATTCTGGAGGCTACAGCAGCAAGGCATTGTAAAGGGCACCCCAGGTTAGAGGGCAGAGGCGACATAGCTACTCATTGGTCTGGATTGTGCGCTGATATCTCATAGCTCCCAACAGTTCAGGGCAGGAAGTAGAGAATACTTTATCCAACTGAATTTGCAAGGTGTATTTTGGGAGGCAGAATGAAGGGAATCATACAGCTAAGAAGTCAGACAGCACACTAAGGTTAGCACTCACCCACTCCTGTAAGAAGTGCCACAAGATCTTTAACAATCTTAAATGGTCAGGACGTCAGTTTTAAGTCTCATCCACAGGACTGCTGCCTCCAACAGCAGAGTTCCCCCTAAGGATGCATGGAGGGACCGAGTCCATACTGACCCCAATGGAAGAGTGCAACCCACTGAAGCACCAATTCCAGCAACATTGGTTTTTTGCATGTGGGTTTCCCATTCAAGTGCCAAGCAGGCCCAGTGCTGCTCACTGAAGCTTGGGAGATCTGACTAGATCACAGCTAAAGGAGGTATATTCAACCTAAAGAGGAAGTGATCTGCAACTCAATCACACAGTATGTATTATTAATAGTTATACTACCTAGCTCTTCTACAGCACATTTAGTCATAAATTGCAAGGTGCTTTACAAAGGAGGCCAGTGTCATTATCCCCATTTTACAGGTGGGGAAAGTGAGGCACAGAGAGGGACGTGACTTGCCCACGGTCACCCAACAAAGCAGTGGCAGAGCCAGGAATTGAACCCAGGTCTCTTGAGTCCTATAATCCAGTGCCCTATTCACATGGCCACTCCACCCTCTCTGCCTTTCTGCACAGTTTTGATGCCAGAGCAGCAGTAGGTGGCAGCCCTGGGATTTAAGAGTCTCTCTTCGCATTCCCCTCCCACCCCCCAAACAGCCTTCTTCCTCATCCTCAAGTTATGCAGCCACTGCTGCTTGTCAGCAGTCTTCAGAACAGCTCAGTCCCCCTACTAGTCTGTGACTGTGGGGTTGACCCAGAAGTGGGGCTCTGCCCCCTGAAGATCATCTGTATGTACAGCAAGCTGGCACTGGCTTTGGCAATGATGCAGTATCAACACCACGACCTGCTACTTTCAGTATCTGGTCGGGTGCACATACCACCAGAATGTCCAGCCTATCCCAACACCTCAGACCTGCTTTTCCTCAGCTCCAGAACAAACATTTCATGACAAGCAAGAAGCAAGAGCTAAGCATTTATCTTAGCCTCCATTTTGTGAAGACAAAGAGGAAATGGTGCTAGCACCAGAGTATTCATGGGATTTCCCTAGGAATTACAGCAGCTAGACAACTCCTTGCACATGGCCCTGGGCTCCCCAAAAGCCCTTTTGAAACTTCCCAGAAGCCACTGCTTCCGGGATCTGTACCAGGAACTGCAGGATGGGTATCCAGAGAGCTGTGTGATTGCAGTAGGTAGCACAGTGTGGATGCAGGGCAGAACTCCAACCAACCAGCACACAATGCAACATAACTGTCCGGACTCACCACGCCACAGCTGCTTACAGAGGGCTGTTACACTAGGTGAGTTACCAAGAGTTCCAGTGCTCTAGTGTAGACAGAGCTGGTGTGAGAAGCACCCAGTTTGAGGAACAAATAATTCCATGGCAACAGACTGATGTCATCAATGGAGGATTAAGACTTTGCTGCAAGATCAAATAGGAGAGGAAGCAGGACTGAGGCAGGCAGAGAATTTAAAAACCACTGATCTGACAGAGCAGCAAAGGGAATGATATGGAATAGCGGAGGCACAGGAAATTGCCTTTTATGCCCATCTTCTCTTTTCTTCAACTTTTCTCCAGCATCAAAGTCCCTATTCAACAGCAGATTTGTATGCCATTAAAACAACACGGCACATTTAACACTGTCCCTTCCTCCCCATCCCCTCCAATGAAACAACAGGACTGGAAGATTTGGCCATCTCCCTGCAGCCCCAGCATGAAAGGGCAGCAAATCAACGTCACACAGAGAACCTTTGAAATGGAGTAAATGCTAATGGGAGGAACAAATGATTATTTTATTTCTAAAGATTATGTCCCCTATAACTTTATTTCATTCCAAACCCTCCAGCGCTGGACAGCCACAAGTTTAATCATAAATACATAAATTAGCCACAAATAAGAAGTCTCTAAATGCATCTCGGAGACTCAGAAATCAATTTTGCCTCCCTGCCTTTCTCCCTTTGCATTGAAAGGAGGGGGAGGGAATGAGGTTTACTGCCATGCTCTGCAATGCCCTCCTGCAGCTAAGCAATTTGGGCAATGCAAAGAAGACGCTCCCATTTATTCCCAGACATGGAATCAAATACCAATGCGTGCTTCCTACTTCTCAGGGGAAGCCAAAAAGCCACTTCTGAGTAGAGAAAAGGGAGAAGGGGTAGCAGATAGAGAGATGGCAATGGGAAACAGTGAGGGAAAACAGAGAAGGAAAAGCAGGAGAGATTGCTAGAGCATGGGAGAGTATGCAGATGAGGCAGCAGAGAAAGAGGGTGAGCCAAAGCAGATAAGACAGCTAGAGTAGGGTGGGAAATCAACATCTGACCCAGTGCAAAAAGATCAAACCAACTGCTTGGAATTGTTCATTTCATTCTGAGTTTGGCCCAAGACAGAGTAGGAAGATAGCCCTATTAAGAGCAGTCTACCTGGGATTTTAAGGAACTGAAATACACACAAGAGAGAGAGGCAGAGGGAGAGCTTGAGCCTACCAAGCACCAGAGCTAATAGTTATATTTACCATTAAATATAAAACCTTTCACTGTGGGGACCCTGCGTACAAGAAACTGGGCTGCCAGGGAAGCTAAATGCCACTTTCTAAACATCTAGCACGTGCTTCCTCCTCGGCCTCTGGTATTTTCTACTCTGACATTAACACACACAGTGATATGCTGAAAGATTTATGTTTGGAGGAGAGTAGGGGGTGAATAGCACTCAATATAGAATTGTGTAAAGCTCTGCATGTCACTTGAAAAGATAGCTGGGAAAAGGAAACAAGAGTTGGTCAGAACCTGCTGAGACTGGCTGGAGCTTTGGGAGGTGTTTGTGTTTTAAAGGGATTGGAGGGGGAAGACAATTTTAATCCCTAAGAATAGACAGGGAGAATGAGAGACATGAGCCACCGTTCTTCATGAGCATCTGTTGCTATACAGCATCTCCCCTGGGCTGGGGAGGGCACATAGCTGCACCAGTGCTATATTCCAGAGCCCTTCTGGATGGGAAGCAAGCAACACATGGGAAAATTCATTACCTCACTGCTTCCAAACCACTTCCCAGGGCCCCAGACCCTGGTGTGCACTGCAGCTGCTTGAACAGGGCAGCAGGGCCTGGGGAACAAGCTTCTCTTTGGGGGGGCAAAGCCCCTTAAGCCCCTGGGTACATTTCCAAAGGTGAGCAGAGGCCTCACAGCAGTAGGAGGCATCATGGCTGACTAAGCCAAAGTGCCTCCCTAGAGCACTGCCCTCCTTTTCCCAAGATGCAGTGTGCTCTTCTCCCTTTGTCGGGCCAGTATGAACGGGTGTGTGTGTGTGTGTGTGTGATGGTCTCATGCATCTTCACGCCTTTGACAGCTCCAGCAGCAGTGCTAGACTAGCAGGGCTCAGAACAGCAGGGTATGAGGGGGGCATGGGAGAGCATTAAGTATTCAAATACACTTGTTATAGCAACAAAGACATCTGGCAGGTCCCTCCCTTCTGCTTTCCCCAAATTGGACCTGCCTGCACACACCTGAGCTTCACATGAAATTATGATAACTAAGTTACTCGCATCTTCACTCTCCTCCATAGTGAGCACCCCAGAAGGAAAGCAATGGAGAGGAGCTGCCAGACGTTCAACAGTATCTATTCCCAGTTCCAAACCAGACGTACGGATCTCAGGCTCCCACAGAGATCTGGAGCATTCGGATCCAGGTTTTGGGTTTGGACTGGCTGTATTCAAACCTTAGCTAAGTGGAGGAGACACAGAGCAGACGGCCAATTCTCTCTCCTTCACAATTTCTGGCACATACCCCATATAACATGAGCCAACGTCGGCTGCAAACAGACAGTAAAATTTACTTTTGCAGAAGGGGAAGGATTCTTGAGGAGCACGTTTTGGGAATCCAAATGGCACTTCCTAGGAGAGTAACACAGAGCCACTGACTGGGGGAAATGATGTTGTACTGAAGCAGCCATATGACTTACTAGTGATCTTCTGACACACCAAAGTCCTCCTCTCCCCATCCAAAAATATTTTAGGGGTCTTCAAAGAAGCTGTCAAATGGCTTCAACGTGTACCCTAAAACTGTGATGGCTTGACATATTTGTTTAAAAATACAGCTTAACAGGTTTATTCCGATATTATTTCATCCTGAGTTGACTGAAGAAGTGATTGAAAAATAAAAGGGGTGGGAATACTTCTAAGTCAGTTAAATCATTTTAAAAGCAACTGAGGGGGTGGGGGACGTGGCTTTTCGACCTCACAAACTAACCTCCTGGAAGCAGGTTTCAAACCTGACACTGTCTGCCCGCTCTGGTGTCATGCCACATTCTGAGAATGCCTCTGGTTACTGAGGCAGTATCATCTTCACAGGAGCGCAGCATGGCTAACTAGTCTCTCAGCAGTCTGGGAGACGGAAGTCTGCAGTGCAAGCCAAGATGCTGGCAGCCAATACCAGGAACACTCTCCTGCCTCTTCAGAAACAGCTCCACATAAGGTTTCAAAATCTAAACTGACTCCATGCAAAGGGGACAGTTCATCAGGTAGCCCTTCTACCCCACCCTGAAAGAGGCAATCTCCATGTCCAAATCCCTTCCCCACAAGTCCCTAACAGGAAAGGGGAACTCCACGCATTTAGATCCTATAGCCCTGCTCTGCACACACCTACAGCCCTTCAGCACCCCAGCTACCCTACAATAGGAGGGGGCACTCTCTCTACTTCTGCACTCCAGAGTCAGTTGGAAATTTGCTCTGTTCAGGTCTGAGGAAGCCACCTGCATGGAAAAACACCTGCCTAGATTTGGAAGTACTTAATGGAAGCCACAGCTCAATCCTTCATTTTTAGAGGCTAGCCCCAGGCCCTAAAAACTTTGCAAATAAGATTTAAAGAAAGAAAGAGAGAGAGAGGAAAAGGTGGGTGGGAGGAACCTCTGCCGAGACAGAGAAAGGATGTGTGACTTTTTTATATGTTCATCACCAAGGTATTTCCCAATACAAGACACTCTCCTTGCCGGCTGCCATTGGGGATTTCAAAGCAGTCAGTGGTGGTCTGTTCGTAAACTGACTTCACTCACATAGGTTTACAATGCAGAGATTTCACAATGCCCTTCACTTTACTCCTCTTGCAACTGGACTCAGTGGAAACAGCCCCAGTAACTCCTACCACTGACTGGAAAACTACACCAGTTGTGTGTTAACTGTCCCCTCCCTCACCTCACCTGCAAATGTAAGCTAATCAGACAGCTTAACCAACACCAGATTCCATGCAGCAGGGACTGGCAGAGCTCAGGTGGGAAGGAAGCAGTTTATGTGAAGATTCCAGTTAATGAAAACTTTGACTCGAAAGTGAGGGAGGTCTCATTTCCCAGTGGGAAACAGGCAAAAATGCATCTCTTCTCCCACCCCAACACACGGACATACATCTAAATCTTGTGCCTCTAAAAAAGCTCTCTGCTTTATAATCTATGCATAGATGAGGACAAGCTGAAAGCAAGAGCTATAGGTGTTGGGTAACTACAGCCGGAGCTAAGTATTTCCAACAGCTAGGTATTTCCCCCTGACAGCATGTTTGCCATCACACCTGCACCTGTAGTACTGCCTAACCAGGTTTGAAGCAGTGCATTCTAGGAAAGTCAGGTCCGGTATGCCAGATTGGTTCAGCAGGAGACAAAATGCCTGGAGGACAGGCATGCACAGAGCAGTCAGCAGTGCTCTGGTCTGTCCTACCACTGGGAGAGAGAAGGATGGGACCTGCTGAACTGATTACAGGTCTCTAGGAGGGGCCTGCTAGCTCCCACGGTTACTAACTGTTTTCTCCATGGGCTGCAGTAACACCACACAATCACAGAAATGCAAGGCTGAAAGGGACCTCAAGAAGTCATTGAGTCCAGCTCCCTGTGCTGAGGCAAGACCAAGTAAACCTAGACCTGGCAGGTGTTTGTCTAACCTACTCTTAAAACCCTCCCGTGATAGGGATTTCACAACCTCCCTTGGAAGCCTAGTCGAGAGCTTAAGTATCCTTGTTGCTAGAGAGTTACCATGCCAGTAACTGGTTGCAAACTAGGTTAAAAGCTGCAGTATGGACAGGCCTAAGCCCGTGTGAAATGCTACAGCACTGTTTTCCTGCCTCTGCAGGATGCCCAAAAGAGGGGTGTGGACTGCCCCCATTTATCTCAACGAGCATTAATTCTGAAACCTAAAGATGCTCATTGAAATGTCAACATTGTTAATTTCAGCAGAAACATCCTCCTAATGTGTTTAAAAACCACCTCCCCCACACTGAACTCCCCTCCCCTCTTCAGCAACTTCTACAAATGCAGTTGATGCACTACACAAATCTGCTGCAAATCAAAAACTGAAAGCATGGGGACAGCTTAAAATAAATTCAGTATCAAAATAAAGAGCATGGGGATACTCGGACTGACCTGATCACTTTTCCATTTCAGAGCAGTGACTGCATCAACAGAGCGCAGCACAGAAACCCTAATACAGGAACTGACCTTCCAGTGCCAGGGGCATGGTTCCTAGTGGATCAGGCTCTTTGGTCTGTGGAACATGGTGCAAGCACTGCGAAGATGCAAGGTGCAAGATGAGGCTCTTTGGTACTGAAACATGATGCAAGCACTGCTGCACTGGGCAACACAGTATGAGGAGGAGGTGAGCAGCACTCAGTGGTGAAAGAAAAAGTTAAGGACTATTTTGAAAAGCTGGATATGCACAAGTCCATGGGTCCAGATCTAATGCATCTAAGGGTGCTGAAGGAGTTGGCTGATGTGATTGCAGAGCCACTAGCCATTATCTCTGAAAATTCGTGGCAATCGTGGGAGGATGATTGGAAAAAGACAAATATAATTCCCCTATTTTAAAAAGGGAAGAAAGAGAACCTGGGGAACTACAGATCAGTCAGCCTCACTTCAGTCCCCGGCAAAATCATGGAGCAGGTCCTCAAGGAATCCATTTTGAAGCACTTGGAGGAGAGGAAGGTGATCAGAAACAGTCAGCATGGATTTACCAAGGGCAAATCATGCCTGACCAACCTGATTGCCTTCTATGATGAGATAACCGGCTCTGTGGATATGGGGAAAATGGTGGATGTGATATATCTTGACTTTAGTAAAGCTTTTGATATGGTCTCCCACAGTATTCTTGCCAGCAAGTTAAAGAAGTATGGATTGGATGAATGGACTATAAGGTAGATAGGAAGCTGGATAGATTGTCGGGCTCAACGGATAGTGATCAATGGCTCGATGTCTAGTTAGCAACCGGAATCAAACCGAGTGCCCCCGGGGTCAGTCCTGGGGCCGATTTTGTTCAACATCTTTATTAATGATCTGGATGATGGGATGAATTGCACTCTCAGCAAGTTTGCAGATGACACTAAGCTGGGGGGAGAGGTAGATATGCTGGAGGGTAGGGATAGGGTCCAGAGTGACCTAGACAAATTGGAGGATTGGGCCAAAAGAAATCTGATGAGGTTCAACAAGGACAAGTGCAGAGTCCTGCACTTAGGACGGAAGAATCCCATGCACTGTTACAGGCTAGGGACCGACTAGCTAAGCGGCAGTTCTGCAGAAAAGGACCTGGGGATTACAGTCAGCAGTGTCCCTTGTTGCCAAGAAAGTCAATGGCATATTGGCCTGTATTAGTAGAAGCATTGCCAGCAGATCGAGGGAAGTGATTATTCCCTTCTATTCAGCATTGGTGAGGCCACACCTGGACTATTGTGTCCAGTTTTGGTCCCCCACTACAGAAGGGATGTGGACAAATTGGAGAGAGTCCAGTGGAGGGCAATGAAAATGATTAGGGGGCTGGGGCACATGACTTACAAGGAGAGGCTGAGGGACCTGGGCTTATTTAGTCTGCAGAAGAGAAGAGTGAGAGAAGATTTGATAGCAACCTTCAACTGCCTGAAGGGGAGTTCCAAAGAGGATTGAGCTAGGCTGTTCTCAGTGGTGGCAGATGACAGAACAAGGAGCAATGGTCTCAAGTTACAGTGCAGGAGGTCTAGGTTGGATATTAGGAAATACTATTCCCTAGGAGGGTGGTGAAGCACTGGAATGGGTTACCTAGGGAGGTGGTAGAATCTCCATCCTTAGCGGTTTTTAAGGTCCGGCTTGACAAAGCCTTGGCTGGGATGATTTAGTTGGTGTTGGTCCTGCTTTGAGCAGAGGATTGGACTAAATGACCTCCTGAGGTCTCTTCCAACACTAATATTCCATGATTCTATGAAGATTCACCTGCACTCAGAAAATGTACTCCCCAAAAGTCCCTCCAGGACAACCACCAAGTAAGTGACAACACCTATGGTAGGTTAAATCAGTTCAGCAGGTTTTACTACCATGGTGGTCAAGGCACTGAAAGTCAGGCAGCAATGCTAATGCTGGTGCAGCTGAACTGGTGGGACCAGTGGGTATTGCGGGGGGGGGGGGGGGGGGGCGGTACGATACCCTAACGTAGACACTGCCCAGAATTGACAACTTATCAATGAGCTTGGAGGGAGAGAACACAAAATGTGTATCAGTCCTTCCCCATGAGAGGAAATGGGGCCAGAGTCACCACAGAAATGGACAAACACACTTCCCTGTCTGCCTTTACACTGTACAGCCCAGCTCCTCACAAAACAGCAAAGTAGAGGAAAGATATTTTTAATGGCTTTTTTTTTTTAATTCCTTAAAGAAACAGCAGCAAATCCCAGCACAGAGCAAAATGGCCACTTCAGTCCTGCTTGGAGAGGGGTGGGGGAGGCGTGACTTTCAATGCCTAAATAAATTCAATTTGCTCATTAAGATGGGGGTTGGAGGGGGAGGTTAGCGGGAGGGTGGACTTTGTTATTCACTTCCCCCCCAATTAACATTCCATTGGCATTGCACTACTCTCTAGGAACAATAACTTTTGGGGAAGGGGAGTGGTTGTGGGGGTGTTAGAGAACAAGCTGGATCCATAAAAGGCGACGCGTTCCTGTCCTAAAAGAGGTAGAGTTTATGTATTATGGGAACTGCTAAACAAAACTAAGAATAAAAATCTAGAAAGGAACCTACAAAATACAAACCCTTGTGTCCTTATACCATGAGTATCTGCCTTTACTGCAGACATAAATATCTTCTGTGTAGGCCTTGATTACAGAAAGAGAGAGATGTTTTTTCCTAGTTTGTTTATAAAGGCCTCATGCAAGGTAATCAAAAATACTTTGGCCAGATTCTCAGCTGGTGTCAATCGGCATAACTGCACTGCCTTCAATGCAGCCATGCTGATTTACATCAGCTGAGGAAATACTCCAGTTGGGTTTTTAAAACAAACAAAACCAAAAGCTTTTCTCTCTCTTTTCCACTTTGCAGGGTTTCAGTTTGCTTCTGAATCTCTCATCATGTATTACCTCAGGAATGACAGGTGCTGAAATGTGACCTGCAAGGAAATGCACACAAAAGGAGAAGAGCTGGATGGCTTACAAGGGGGAAAGAATTACTTCACATGATCGTCTCTTGGATAATTAGTGAGGAAGGAGCCGTTTGGTGGTTTATGGCTCTATGGACAATCCCTGCATTAGGGATAAGCAGCACTCAAACATACTTTTGGCTTTTTTCCCAGTGGGCTTCTTGCTGCCCGTAGGAAATTCCTGAGCCCCTTGCTGAGGCCGGCCCATCACTCAAAGACAGTAAGTCATTCATTTATTTCCTTTGGAGAATGAAAAACCCCTTTTCTTACCTTTTGTCATTCACTTTTGACTTCAATAAAAATGTTTACAGCACATCTGAAAACCACAGTTGTTCTCACAGCTTCCTAGACGCTCTCTCTGGCAAGGGTACTGCAATGTAGCTAACCTAAAAAACTGAACCATACATTTGTATGCCCACGCAGCACAAGAACTACATACAACACCCTGCAAAACAACCCAACTGCAGGCACTTACCACTGGGAAATAACAAATGCAATGGGACCCTCTGAAGTATGAGTTCTCAGCTAATCTGCATGCCCTGGAAACCCACGCAGAACTCACCTTTCGTTGGTCCACCTGACCCCAGAATGTATTAACCTTCTGGCATGCTGAAGAGTCCAAACTTTTTATTTTGGATATCTGAGGGAGGGATAGATCGATGAGGTGGCCATAGGCAGAGAGATTTGATTTGGCAGTTTGATATGTGAACACTTAGAAGCTGTGCACTGTAGATCAATAACTCTGAACTGAATAGAGAATGAGTCTGCTTTTATACAAAATCTAATAGATCAATAGATGTTCATGTTCATGAACACCTGAGCATTCATGCTTGCAAATATCTGTTTCAGCTGTACAGTTTAAGAGCCTTCTGTGAAAGGTTGGGCCAAAGGGACAGACTGTCAAAGCTAGCCATTCAAAATACATTTTCACATGCCTAACTTATGCATACAAGTGGCAGAGGTATACACAAAAGTAAGATGTTTGCATGTACATGTAGCTAGTTAGGCACTACGCTGGCCACAGGCTTCCCCAATATCTGAATCATGCATAGTAGGTATTTATATGGGTAACTTGGGAGCGAGCAACTGCTGTGCTCAGCTGTGTGTGTGCTTAACTTTTACAATTTGATCCAAAAGTTCTCAAAAAATTGCTACCTTATTCCCTCCAAAGGGGACAATATCTTGTCCCTTAAAAAAAGCACATCAGTTCTCTGTGGTAACATGGAATGTACTGTCATTTAATCCCTTCTAGTTACATCTATAAGTTTGTAAACTGAGCTGTCTCAGTAAATAAAAATTGCTGGTCTAGCCTTTAAAGCTCTCAGTGCACCTCCAGGAATCAGAGAACATGCACAACTGAAGACACCCATTAAAATCAGGTGTCTATTGCTCCTTAATTGCAGCCAGATTTTACTTTAAATGGAAGTACAGGTTACTTGGAACAAATCAGGGCCAAGTAATTCAATTCACGCATCAACACCACATATTTAAGCTCCATAAAGGTAACTAAGCAGAGATTTCATAGCTCCACCAGCCAGAATACCTAGTTCATTCAAATGTGTCTGGGTTCTCTTCCTTACTCTTCTACTGACTGCTGGGAAGCATCGCACAAGTCCCATAACTTCCATGTACCCTAGTTTTCCCATCTATAAGAATGAGGTTGATAATAGCAATCTCACAGAGTGTGGTATAGTTGTGTATGGTCTTTGTAAAGCACCTTGAGGTCCTTGGCAGAGAGGGATTAGAGCAGTGCAGGATATTAATTATTCTTGTTACAAGAAAAGATCTGTGTCAAAATTCATCCCTTGTCAAACCAACATCGGGCACAAGGATTTCATTTTCTGCCTGTTTTGGGGTGCTGATCCTCTTACTCTAGCATCTGGGCTATGACAACACATAGCAGCCCTCCACCGATGATCTATTGTTCCATAGCTGGTACTCCAGGAAACACACGGGAGGTATCCAGCTTATTAAAATAATAGTGAAGCAGTTAAATAATCGTTCAAGCAAAAGCATAAATCGTAAACAGCTGCTTGGAAACTTTCTTTCTGTGGTATAATGAGCCATGAGCCAGGTTTGCCACTGGCTTCCAAGTCCAAGAAAAGAAGTCATCTATGAGAACAAGCCAGCAGTGAACACTGAGGCCAACCCATAGGCACCAGAGATGGGGTGCCAAAGGCCATTGCCCCCCATACTTTTAAAACAGGGAGTGCCATGCCCCCCCACTTGGCAGGCACGGAACAAGGAGGACCAGGAGTCCCAGGCCTGCCCCTTGGCCTCTCACTGGAGCTGGGTGGTGTAATGGCAGAGCCCTTCCCTGCTGGCCTGACAGAGGGGCAGCCAAACCAAATCTAAGTGAGTGGCGTTGCAACTTGGTGCATGGTTACTCAGACACTGGCCTCAGACACTTCAGCAGCCGCAGCCCTTCCAGCGCCTCAGGCCAGCCAGTCATAAGGAAAGCTCCTCTGAGAGATGAAAGAACTATGAACCAAAACACAATCAGGGCAAAGCTTTGCCCAAAGCACCATGTTTCTCATCATGTAACAGGACAGGTGCATTTGCCTGCTTCTCAACAAAGTGTAGCGACTGCCACAGCCAGAATGTTGGGATAAATGGTCAGTCCCAGAATGTCAATTCCAGAATGTCCTGAGAGAGCCCCAAAACCTTGTCCTCTTTATTACGTAGAAATTATTTTGCAAGACCTGACATTTAGACCCAGACAATAATGTTATGGTCCAAATAGTCTCTAGGTTACTTGGCCATCTATAGGGTGAGTACTGAGCAACACAGAGAGGAAAGCTTTTCCATTTTCTCCCCTGAAGAAATATCAGAAAGCTTGCGAGCACTGGAACTACTCACAAAGAAAAAAGTTTCTGCTGTTTGGAAGAATGAGCTCCAGAACCCTGGCATCTCTGCTCTTGAGATTCACGTTCTCACACTGGTAACAGGGTCCTAAATGCATAAGGAAGCTCCGATTACCTGAAAGGATTCTCTCTGGAATGATGAGGTGATGACAGATGGGGTAATGCCCTCAAAAATGTAAGCACAGCTCTGCTCATCTTCACCTGGCTTACGGAGGCCTCCTTTCCCCCCACCCTGCCTAGCAAATGGCAATCACATGGCAAGATCTGGAGCTTCTTCCTCACCTCCTACTGGAAGCCTGAAGGCTTCAGCAAAGTCACGTCCATGGACACTCATTCTTAAAGCAAGTGTCTTCATTGCCGTCTAAAGAGCATCAGGAAAATTTCTCAGGTGAATCTCACTCCGGGAGAATAAACACACCCAAGGGGGTTAAGAAAAGGAACTGGAGGTAGACTTATTCTGTAAAACATTTACACATTATTTCAAACACCTGGATGGCAGGGAGACACGACATGGATGGACAGACAGTGATGGAATTTTCTGCAGTCTGAAAGCAAAAGCTCTCTAAATTTCCAGCATCATTCATTACTAAATAAATATTCATTCTTGTTCCAAGGCATTGATTGTTATAATTTATTTGTATTACGCTAGCACCTCAGAATTCCAGTCAAGGATCAGGGCCCCTCCTGCTAGGCACTGAGACAGACTCCAAAAGCACTGAAGTCAATGTTGTTTGTGCCTTAGAAAACAAGTGACCCAGGAGACTGGCTCGGCCTCAGACAGCATACAGTCTAGGCTTTAAAGCAAAGGAAATGGGAAAAAAAATGCTAATAGGATCCCTCAGGTCGCTCATGCCTCCATTATCAGTAGCATTCCCTCCCTCAGCAACATACTCCTCGTAATGTTTAATGTGGTCCCAGCACTTCCCCTGTCCTCCCCAAGTAGCTCCTGCTGTAGTGGAGTCCTTTTGTTTCTATTTTTGGAGTAAAAATGTAATCAAAGTAAAGAGGGAAATGACTGTTAAGTCTCTGTATATTTTTTTCTCCTTCAAAACCTGACCAAGGCTGTTGTTGCTGTCAGGCTGGACACCTGACCTGGGATTTCATCTGGTTCCCACTGTAAATGTTCCACTTAATCTCTTTAATCATCAGAAGCCCCTTTCAAGCTCAGCCTTGGCTCCTTCTCCAAAGCAGCATCCCTCTCCCATTTCCTGGGAGGACTCCACACCTCACTCAGAGCCTCCCGGTGAGCAGCAGAGCGGATGCAGGCTCCTGCCCAGAATAGGGTGGCAAGGATAATTATGACAGTAGCAGCTAGGCCTCTTTTTCCACTGGGCCAAGGGCAGCTTGGCGATCTCTCCAGTTCACTTTGATGCTATGCTCTTTCATAGGCTGCAAATGTGTTCCCAGTCTGCTCCACTCCCCCTGCTCCTCAACTTCAGGAACAGAGGCCAGTTCAGACCTGGTGGCAAAATCCACCTTCCCCCCATCATCAAAAAGAAAAGCATCTGTTGTTCTTTATGACCCAGGCAGGGTGGGTCGGTTAGAGAGAGAGAAGAGCTTGTGCCTGCATATACATGCTAGAGAGAGAGATAAAATACACCAATCAGGTATAAGGAACACAAATCTTATTCACTGACCCCTTATTCTCTGAATGCAAGATTATTAGCTTATGTAACAGAGTTTTGGTGTTTCCTGCAGGTTGTATGGCACTGGTAGAGGAGCTATTGTAAACAGACAGGTGCAGGGAGGACAACTGAGAGATGGCTGAGCTCTGTTCATAAGGACTACATAGGGCTGAAGTTGCTACCTCCCAGTTCCAGGAGGGGAGTTAAGATTTTCCCCAGAAGAAGCTTGGTTCAGACACAGCACTGGGTCTGGAGCAAAGTCCCTCTAGCCACTGTCTCAGTTTTATAGCTGAGGTTCCATAAAGCCAAGCAGACAGCAGCAAGTCAGCAAGACAGCATAAGTGAGAAACCGGGAACCAGAATACTGGCTTTAGAGAGTGCAGACAGGATGAGGAAACAGATCGGGATGATTATCAGTGAACATGCTGGCACCTCGCTACATGAAAGTGGGTTATGGTGGAAAGTGGATTGCAGACACAGTGCTGAACTCCTATTATGGGGACAACTGAAGGAAGACACAGTGTGGCGTAGGGCTAATGAAAAGCAGACAATGCTTGATTAAAGTTTAAGGTCAAATGTGCCTGTGATTCTCCCACTAGTCCGACGACAATCAGAAAAACTAATATTCCAGAGGCCTCTACCATTTTCTTCACAACTGATCTATTGTGAGGAGTGTTTGAGTATTTCGAACCTGAGTAGCGCTTAGAGCCTCTCCAGTGAGCGAAAGGTGGCTAAACTAAAGCCCTTCTTTCAAGGGGGAGAGGGGAGAAAGAGAAAAGCCAGCCAAACATGCTGCTACTCAGCTTCTCTGTGCTGCTGTTCCACAGCAAGCGCAGTGCTAGAGGGACCTCTTGCAGCGCACAGCTGCTACTGCAGCCACAAGCCGAGGTTTAAACAAAACAGAACAAAGGATGGTGCTGAGCACAAAAAATTTAAAAAGAAAATCCCCTTTTATGAACCGGTTTTAACTTATACAATTCATCCATCAGCTCCCTACAAGCATAAACTACACACAGATGTTGTACATTGCAAGCAGACAAGCTTATTATACGCACAACACACAGACTGTTGGAACGTACAGAAACGTACTAAATACACCCGTTTACCCTTACAAACGCTGGCCCTGATTCTGCAATTGGAGCCCTGTGACAGACCCCTGAGTCTGCAGGGAGCCTCAATGGTATCAAATAGACTCTGCAGCGCAACAAGTGCCTCCATATGTGAATCCACTGACAGGAAGAGTATATATAATCACTACACCGCTATACCTCAACCACTATCTCGGGGCACCTTGCCAGACTATCTGTGGCCCCAGGCTGTCTCTGGTGGCTTGGGAAAAGGCTTATATTTGATGGTCCAGTGCACTTCAATTGTGACATCAGATCAACCTGTATTTTGGGGTGGGATGTATTATGTGGTGTTTCTGACAGCAGGAATGTTTGCCCGTAGAACACTGGTGTGTTTGGTTTGGTTTGGTATTTTACAGGTCCAAATACATAGGAAATTGTGTGGACCCCTAGCTCAGATCTCTAGGGAGAGCAGTTGCAAGACAGCATAGGGACTGGAGCAACAGAAGGCAAGAGAAATAGAGGAGGGTCCATGGTGGGGAGAGAGGGAGAGATGCAGGGATGCTGATGGAAATATCAGGAACACAAGAGAATTGCCTGTCTCTCATTTTCAAAGCACTGGTAAGTCTGAGATTCTTTGTTTGGGGCCAGGACAAAGTGGGAGTCAGACCACCATGCCTCCCCAATTTTAAGGAGCAGAGGATTCAGTCCAGGGGTGAAAGTAACTTAAAGGTCTTACTGGAACGAACGAGTCCTAAGTTGGGGGGGCAGCCTCAACTGGAAGGGGCAGGGCCTCAACCGGAAGAGGCGGGGCCTTTACATCTCCGACTAAGCCCCAGGGGCTCCTGGCTGCTGCCGCTACCCCAGGGCTCCGGCAGCGGGGCTCTGGCGGTGGTTTAAAGGGCTGGGGCGCCGGCCACTGCCGAAAGCCCCAGGCCCTTTAAATTGCTGCCCGAGCCCTTGGGCTCCTGGCTGCCGCCGCTACCCCAGAGCTCCGGCAGCAGGGTTCTGGCGGCAATTTAATGGGCCCAGGGCTCCTGGGGAAGCTAGTATGGTCGGCAGTATACCAGCTCTTGCCGGTACGCCGGACCGGACCAGACTGGCTTACTTTCACCTCTGATGCAGGTTTAAAACGAATAAAAGGAAGTTCTTCTTTACACAGCACACAGTCAACCTGTGGAACTCCTTGCCTGAGGAGGTTGTGAAGGCTAGGACTATAACAGGGTTTAAAAGAGAACTGGATACATTCATGGAGGCTAAGTCCATTAATGGCTATTAGCCAGGATGGGTAAGGAATGGTGTCCCTAGCCTCTGTTTGTCAGAGGGTGGAGACGGATGGCAGGAGAGACATCACTGATCATTACCTGTTAGGTTCACTCCCTCTGGGGCACATTGGCCACGGTCGGTAGACAGGATACTGGGCTGGAGGGACCTTTGGTCTGACCCAGTATGGCCCTTCTTATGCAGTCAGACCCTGACCACCTGCCTTCCCTAGTGCTGGTGCCCCCCAAGCAATCAGGCTCTATTCTCCTGCCATCCCTGATGTCAAGACTAGGCCCACAATTACTGTTCCATGGCTTGAGGTAGAGCTCAGCTTACCATAACAAAATTGGGGAACCTTCATCTGTGCACATATCCCTGCTTGCAAAATTATAGCCATCTCTTAAGACACTCTAGCATAGTCTTTGGTCTTAGAACAGCAGCGTTTCACCAGTGATCATAAGACAGTGGAAAGGCTGTAGCTCTCTCATGGACAAAATCATCCCCTCGCAACCAAGCAAGACAGACAGACAGGCTATAGCGGGGTGGTCACCCCGCTCTGACCCTGAAGGGGGTTAAAGCAGCCCTGGAGAGGGCTGCAGCTGGGGAAAAGGGGTTAAAAGCAGCCAAGCTAGGCCGATTGGGGAAGCAGCCACAGCTGTGGTCAGCTTAATTAGGGCCCAGATGTCCCTTATAAGAGGGCTGGGGGCCAAGAGCTGGAGGAATCTCACTCTAGCCCTGGAGTGGGAAGGCCTAGTTGCCTGAGAGGCAGCGGCAGCTGGGGAGCGCCAGCCTGGTAAACCCCCAGGCTGCAGGCCTTGTTGAAGGCCTATGAAAAGATACTGGGGCTGCAGAGACGCAGCCTGGGAATAAGCAGAGGCAGCTGGTCCTAGCCCTTTGCCAGTGATGAGTGGTTTACAGACTGCAGTTTGCCCCAGTGAGCGGGGGCTAGATGATGACTGGCAGTAGCCACTGAGGCAAGGTGGGTTTAGAGGATTGGGGGTTCCCTAGGGAGGGGAGACCTGGAGTGTGTGACAGAACCCTGAGGGTAAAGGGCACCGGAGTCTGGAAGGGACACGGGGCCAGTGACAAGTGAGACATCGGCCTGCAGAGGATGCTCCAATGCTGGAAAAGAGCTAATTCCCAGGATGACCAGCAGGAGGCGCTGCACTGGTGAGTCTTACTTCCCGACACAGGCCCATTGGTATATGCTGTATTGGTGTACCCCTGGATTAATCCAGTTAAATGCATCTACAGAGGCATTTCCATTGGTTTAGCTGATCCACTAAAAACTGGTTTAATGGGGCAACTTTTCTCACATATAGAAGATCTGAGAGGCTAGATGTCCAGTTCTCAAACACTGATAAGCTACTGGAGCACAGAGGTCTGAAAAAACACAGAACAAATATGGTGAGATTTTTCCAGGGTACCTGAGTCCCATTTTTCAAAAGTGACTTAGGAGCCCAAATCCAAAGTCAATGAGATGTGGCCTCCAAAGTCATTTCTGGAAATGGGACTCAGGTGCTTTTTGGTGTTTCACCCAGTATCCACACGCAAATGTGAGCCACCAAGGCTCCAGTAGATACCTCTCCCCAACAAGCGAAGCCTAGCCTCAGCAGTTAAGAGCTTCTCACCGCCTCCCATCACTGGCCTGGCCTGGTTTGGCTGCTCTCTAGACAGCTTTTAGAGCCTGATAAAGGGTCAGCCGGTCAGCAGCCAGCCAATCAGAAGACAGATCCCTCTCCAAAGCAGCTATAGAGGCAACCTCAGCTTGGTGTCCTCTTCTCTTCTTTTCTCCCATTTTCTGGGGAACCAAGTGTGATGGGTTCAGTCACAGAGACCCCCTTAGGACCAGGGTGGATTTGATTTAAATCAAATTGATCATGATTTAAATCACTAGTCAGGAAGACTCAATTTAATCACGGTTTTCTATATAAAAGTGCATTCTTGTTGGTTGGTATAACCTTAATACATATTCTTCACAACTCAGAGATAGATATGTTTCATTTTTAGAAGGTACACATTATACATGTTTAAACAGTGATTTATGTTGAAAACTTTTCAGATTAGTTTTACAGCTATATCAGAAAATGAATGATTGTTTGGTTATTTAATTTACCAAAGAAATTGAAGCAGATATTTATGAAGTCACTGGGAAGTGAACTATCTCCAAGTAACAGGTTAATCCTTAATATTTGGAGGATTTTCTTGCCATGCTGTATTAGAACATCCCCAGACAGATATTAAAATTGTTTTATTTAATTAAAACAACAATGTTAAGTATTCTGGATATTTTTCTTCAACAGCAAACATGCAATATTTTAACAAAAAAAATGTCCCTCGCTTCTCATATTTATCTCCAGACTTCTTCTCCTTGCCCAGATCTATTCCACCCCCAACAATCTTCTATTCATTGAACTTTTTGAAACTTTGCACTTTTAGAGAGAGGTAAGGGATTGACTCGTTGTACACAAATTTGCAGAGGGACAACAGAGTTGAGGTCTGTTGTTTCTCACCTCTATATATTTTAAAAACATTTTTTGTTAACAAGCATGTTATTTCTGGAGACACAAATCCTCAGTTTGAGAACTGCAAAACTAAGCATCTCTGATGGTATCTTCTGACCGAGCACTGAGTCCCATTGGGTAGATAGAAAGATTAACCCAAATAATCTACACAGAAGCCTTGGAACCCCATAAGATTGGGTCCCTAATCCATGAACTACTGGAACACATTTACAAAACTTTTCTTAAACATCATATGATTAGAATTTATAATCCCTATTCCATGATGAGATATCTTTGAGCTATAATGTATCAATTAAAACTATCTTTAGATAAAATGCTTTTTTCTTAAAAAGTTATCAAATTTTTATTTGATTTTTATCCATCCTGCTTGGGATTGTCACCTGATGTGCTGAAACTACCTCTGAGCCTTTTTCTTTGCCAGCTTGGGACTCCAGAACCTGCCAGACACGCTAGCCTGCTGCAACACAGACACAGGTCTGAACCATGCCCCCATAGCTGCAGACCTAACTGAAAACAGCTCAGCAAGTGCTCCTGTCTCCAGCACCCAGACACCCAGCTCCCAGTGGGATCCAAACCCCAAATAAATCCATTTTACTCTGTATGAGTTTACCCTGTATAAGCTTTATAAATTGTCAGCCCTCTAACACAGAGATACGCACAGCTGTTCACTCCCCCAGGTATTAATCACTTACTCTGGGTTAATTAATAAACAAAAGTGATGAGTATAAAAAGTAGGATTTAAGTGGTTCCAAGTAATAACAGACAGAACAAAGTAAGTTACCAAGCAAAAGAAAACAAAACACGCAGGTCTAAGCCTAATACATTAAGAAACTGAATACAGCTAAATCTCAGATGTTTCAATAAGCCTCTTTCACAGACTAGATGCCTTCCTAGTCTGGGCCCAATCCTTTCCCCTGGTACAGTCCTTGTTAGTTCCAGCTCAGGTGGTAACTAGGGGATTTCTCATGACTGGCAACTCCCTTTGCTCTGTTCCACCCCCTTTTTATATCTTTGACACAAGGCAGGAATCTTTTGGGTCTCTGGCTCCTCACCCATAGGCGTCAACTCCGTGGGTGCTCCAGGGCTGGAGCACCCATGGGGAAAAACTAGTGGGTGCTCAGCACCCACTGGCACCAGTCAACTGTTTACAGGGCCCATGGGGGCTCGGGGGCCCCATCAGCTGCTCAGTGGGGCTGTTGAGGGGCCGATCAGTAGTTTTTTGCAGAGCCGGGAGCCACCACCAATCAGCTGTTTCCAGCTCTGAGCTGCTGCGCTGATCAGTGTGGCCAAAACAGCTCTTCCCAGCAGGGCTGTTAAGCTGGTTTTTGGCCACCAGCCAATCAGCGATGGAGACTCTGCTCCTGGGGTTAGGGGCTGAGTGACCCACCACCACTGCCCCGCCTCATTCCCCTGCTTGCTTCTTGTGGGCAGCAGGCTGCTTTCTGTGGCTCTGCAGCTGAGCAGCTCCCAGCCTCGCTTCAACCTCTCACCCAACTAAAGGCAGTAGCAGCGGCTAGTAAGTGTATTTCAAAGGGGATCTTGGGGTGAGGGTGGCTGGGGGTGGGGACTGAAACCCCTTCCCAGGTGGCTGTGCTGAGAGCTGGCACCAGGCTGCTGGCGGGGTGGCTGTCTGCATGGGGGGGGGGCCCACAGGCTGCCACTCAGCTCTCTGCATCTGGCAGGGAGCTCAGTCAGAGGCGTCTCCAAAAACATCCCCCGGACCCCCACCTTTTGGTGGTGAGAGAGACAAGCTTTGGAGCTTTCACAGAGTTCCTCTTCCTGAAGAAGAGTTCTGTGAAAGCTCAAAAGCTTGTCTCTCTCACCAACAGAAGCTGGTCCAATAAAATATTACCTCATCCATCTTTTTTCTCTAATGTAAATCGCCTCCCTCCAAAACTGGCAGAGGTGCTCGGAAGAGGGGGTGGAGAGGGGAGAGCAGCAAGCAGTGGGCAGGTGGGGGAAGGGGCAGAGTGGGGGTGGGGCCTTGGGAGGGCAGCCACTGGCAAAACCAAAAGTCAGCACCTATGTCCTCACCCCTCCTTTTAAATGGAAAAGCACCAGGTGTAAGATGGATTCCAGTATCAGGTGACATCAGTGGTGAGCTGGAGCTGGTTTGCACCAGTTTGCTGGAACCGGTTATTAAATTTAGAAGCCCTTTTAGAACCGGTTGTCCCACGAAGGACAATCGGCCAAAAGTGGCATCTTAGGTGCCAACTCCGTGGGTGCTCCAGGGTTGGAGCACCCACAGGGAAAACTTGGTGGGTGCAGAGCATCCACCGGCAGCTCTCCACCCTGCATCAAGCCCCAGCTCACCTCACCTCCACTCCACCTCCTCCCCTGAACATGCCGTCCCGCTATGCTTCTCCACCCCCCCCCGGCTTCCCGTAGATCAGCTGTTGGCACAGGAAGCCGGGGGGGCGGGGGGGGCTGAGAAGCAAGCGGTGGCTTCACACTCAGGCCCAGGAAGGAGGCAGAGCGGAGGTGAGCTGGGGCAGGTGGGTGCGTGCAAGGAGGGCCGCCCGCTCCTCAGCAGGTAACCCTGGGGGGGGGGGAAGGTGAGCAGGGGAACTGCTCCTGGCCCCAGCTCACCTCCACCATCCTTGGCCTGAGTGCGAAGCCGCTGCCTGCTTCTCACCCCTCCCAGGCTTCCCACGCGAACAGCTGATTTGTGGGAAGCTGGGGGTGGGGGGGGGGGTGCACAGAGAAGCAGAGCGGGGCAGTGCCTTCAGGGGAGGAGGTGGAGGTAAGCTGGGGCTGGGCGTAGGGCGGGAAGCTGCCAGTGGGTGCCACTTTTGCTGTGATCAGTGGGGTGAGCAGCAGCTCCCCCTACTCCTCTTTCCCCCCCCCGCCAGCTACGCTACCCCACCCCTAGGACCCAGAGGGACCTGCTGGATGCTTCCTGGGAGCTGCCCTAGGTAAGCACCTCTGGCTCTTGTGGGTTCTCACCCCGCCCCTTACGGTGGCCCACGAGACCCTCCTGCCCGGTTCGGGGGGCAGTCAGGGGACAAGGAGGGGGTGGATGGGGCAGGGGTCCTAGGGGTTGGGGGTGTCAAGGAACATGGGGGTGTTGGATGGGGCAGGCATCCCGGGGGGGGGGGGGGGCATGACCCCTTCGTGGAGTGAGGGGGAACTGGTTGTTAAGATTTTGGCAGCTCATCACTGGGTGACATGGTCACATGTCTCTGTAAGACCTCATTCTTCATTACCCACAGGCTGGCCCACATGTCCACAAGAACCCTTGAAGGTAAATAAACCACCTACAATCAATTGTTCTAGTCAATGGGAGCCATCAAGATTCTAAGCCACCATTAATGGCCCACACTTTGCATAATTACAATAGGACTTCAGAGTAATACTTCATATTTCTAGCTTCAGAAACAAGAATGATACATTAAAGCTTATAATCTACTGTGTGTGTTCATCCTATTTGTATGAATGTAACTGGAATATGCTTATGCAAAAGGTCTTCTGTAATGATACCTTGCAAGAGTCCTTTTGCATAAAAGCATATTCCAGTTACATTATATTCAAACTCATAGCATATTTCCATAAAACATGGAGTGCAACGTCACACCCAGCAAGCCAGGATTTTCACTCCAACGGACTCCTTTGCTCCCTCCCTGCAGAGGTAAGTATACATCTCATTAGCAGTCAGAAACAGCTGGAATGCTGGTTGAGAGACAGAGCATGTTCCTTAGAAAGAAAAGAAAAGACAAGATTTTTTTAGCTGTAAAATATAATTTTTCTTCCTAAACTTCACACAAAGGATGCCTCTATGCAAAGCTTTTCTTTCTCTGCTGCACAGCTGAGAGCTGCATAGTTCATGGAGTGTCTGGTACAACAGGAAACAGGTAGCTCTCTAGCATATTCATTGCAGAACACATTCCATGGATTCCACTTGAAAAGAGATAATATCACAGGGCCACATTCTACTTTATTTACAGTGAGAAAAATCATTACTTCAGACTTAGGCTGACTTAACAGAGAACAGAAGCTGACCCATAGCCTACACTAGACTGTATGAAGTATCAATGGGAGACATACTCCAGGACATAAAGTGCCAAACATGTCAAGTTCTCCTTCAAACAGGTAATCTTTTGTCCAATGAAAAAGTGTTACTTTTTAAAAAAAGTTTAACTCTTTCCTGATCTCTTCCCCATAAAATTTAAATATTAGAAAAGTCTGCTTGGTGTGAACTGGACGGGGTGGGCGGGGGTGTTTTCAAACATCTATTGAACTAAAAATGACACCACAGGGACTTAATATTCATAAGAATTCAGTCAGCTACTTACAAGAATCCAACTGGGCCAATTCTGCAGTGGTTCAGTAAATCAGTATTTTTTCTGAGGGCTGCTATCTTGTGTTCTAATAACTAAGGTTTCAATTCAGAGCAGTTATAAGTTATGAAAGTAACCTTAAAAATGTGAACTTAGTGTACGCTAATGGCCTAATGTCTGCCAAAAGCCTGAAGCTATAAGTCATAGAACTGGAAGGGACCTCGAAGTCATCTAGTCCAGTCCCCTGCACTCAAGGCAGGGCTAAGTATTATCTAGACCATCCTTGATAGGTGTTTGTCCAACCTGCTCTTAAAAAATCTCCAATGATGGAAATTCCACAACTTTCCTTGGCAATTTATTCCAGTGCTTAACCACTCTGACAGTTAGGAGGTTTTTCCTAATGTCCCACCTACACCACCCTTGCTGCAATTTAAGCCCATTGCTTCTTGTCCTATCCTCAGAGGTCAAGCAGAACAATTTTTCTCCCTCCTTGTAACAACCTTTTATGTACTTAAACTGTTATAATGTCCCCTCTCAGTCTTCTCTTCTCCAGACTAAACAAACAATTTTTCCAATCTTCCCTCATAGGTCATGTTTTCTAAACCTTTAATCATTTTTGTTGCTCTTTTCTGGACTTTCTCCAATTTGTCCTCATCTTTCCTGAAATGTGGCGCCCAGAACTCGACACAATACTCCAGTTGAGGCCTAATCAGCATGGAGTAGAGTGGAAGAATTACTTCTCATGTTTTGCTTACAATACTCCCGCTAATAGAGACTGTCCAGTTTGGCCAATGTACATGGCAGAGGGGTATTGCTGGCACATGATAGCATATGTCACATTGGTAGATGTGCAGGTGAATGAGCCCCGATGGTGTGGCTGATGTGGTTAGGTCCTATGACTGTGTCCCTTGAATAGATGTAGACAGAACTGACACCAGGGTTTGTTGCGGGGTTTGGTTCCTGGGTTGGTGTTTTTGTTGTGTGGTGTGTAGTTGCTGGTGAGTGTTTCCTTCAGGTTGCGGGGCTGTCTGTAAGGGAGGACTGGCCTGTCTCCCAAGGTCTGTGAGAGTGAGGGATCGTCCTTCAGGATAGGTTGTAAGTGAAGAAACAGATTGACAGAGCCAGAAGGGTACCCAGAAGTCCCCTATTACAAGACAGGCCCAACAAAGAAATTATCAGAGCGCCACTAGCCATCACCTACAGCCCCCAACTAAAACCTCTCCAGTGCACCATCAAGGATCTATATTAGGACAATCCCTCACTCTCACAGACCTTGGGAGACAGGCCAGTCCTCCCTTACAGACAGCCAAACTGGACAGTCTCTATGCAAAAGAATAAATGGACAAAAAAACTCCAAAACCAGACTCCAGCATGAAACTGAAGAACTGGAATTAATTTGCAAACTGGACACCATCAAATTAGGCCTGAAGAAAGACTGGGAGTGGTTGGGTCATTACAAAACCTAATTTTCCCCTACTGTTACTCACAGCTTCTTGTCAACTGTTTGAAATGGGCCACTCTCATTACCACTACAAAAGTGACTTTTCCTCTGTTGGTATCCTACTGTTAATTGAATTGTCTCGTTAGACTGACCTCCCACTTGATAAGGCAACTCATCTTTTCATGTGCTGTGTATTTATACCTGCTACTGTAGTTTCCATTCCATTCAACTGATTAAGTGGGTTCTAGCCCAGGAAAGCTTATGCCCAAATAAATTTGTTAGTCTCTAAGGTGCCACAAAGACTCCTCATTGTTAATACTGTTATAAAGTCTTTGTTCTGCAGCCAAGTGGGAGGAGCATGATTTGGGAGGAGTTTAGATTACCATGTTTTTCTTAACTCAACCCAACCCCAGATATTTATGTAGTTTGTATTTTCATATTCTTTGTTGTTTATACAAAGCCTCTTAGGTTAATTTCATGTTTCTTACTTTCTCTAATTTTGTTCTTGTCTATTTGCCAGATTCCACTGGTTTCCTCTACATTTCCTAAGGTAGCTCAAAACCTGGCTCTCACTCAGTTGTCCTTGTTTTTTTTCAACAGCATTGCCAATGAGATCAGTAAATGTGGTCCATTAAATGTTAAATTGGTCCAGTAAATAATAATGCAGAACCAGCAGAGGGAGCACCAAACATTGTTTTTGCCTGGAAATTATAGTGGTTTTTAATTCTTCAATTTTGAATCTAGAGGACATTTCCCAGGGGTTTGTAAACCTTGTTTACATAGGCCTAAGTGGGGACCAAAACCAATATGCACTGCATCCTTTTATAACAGCTTTGGAAAATTCTTTGCAAAAAGTAAGTTTGTACTTCTACCCAACCTACAAAATGGCAACACTGAAATCAAAACCCAAGTGAAATATACCTCTTGACCACAAATATCTTCTATTTTCAAGCACAGAGATCTGTAGCTACTGCATATTTATTTATATATGGTGCTGGGATGATTCTCTCAATCCACTGAAACTGCAGACAAATTGGTTTCAAATTGCAGGGTTTTCCCATTTGTTACATCTAAGTAATCCATTATTACAATACCTTTTTAGCCTTTCAATGGGCTTTATTTTTAAAATTTAGCTCTAGATTTGAGCTGCTTTGCTCTCCAAACTCTGACTCATACTGGTAACTCATCTGAGAATGTCACTTCGCATGGCCCCTTCCCTACAGCAATGAAACCATTCCTACATTAACCCACACATTCTACCCTCTCTCATCTTTGTTCTAGTTAGTCAGCAGGGGAAATAAGCCAGGATGCTCTTCCTCAGTAAGAACCTGAACTCAATAGGTCTCCATGTCAAGTTTCTGACTCTGGAATTTGCCTGTTAATTTTCTGACTGCCACAGACCCATGAGGAATCTGAAAGGCTGACCACCAGGAGCACTGATACCAAAAAATGGTAATTCCAATCCCCTGGGTCAAGTCTATGAAAGAGAAGACAACACATGCTGCACAGAGTGCAGTCTGGGAACTAAGGGGGGGGGGAGAGGTAGTTGGCCCTGGGACTGATTCTGTATTTGTCCAATGTGCCAGACTAGGCCATTATGGTCTCATGGTGCCAAGATCTGGTATACTGTCTCAATATCATTACACTGATGCTTTGATGCCATAACAACACAATTCAGTATAATGAATTGTGAGAAGAGTTGCATGAAAGTATTGTGGACCCAACCCAAATTTGTACCATGAGGTCAGTTTCAGAGCCAGAATATTGACATGGGGCCCTATATGGCCTAAGAGGGGTTTCCTCTCTAATAACTGCAGCCCAATTCCAACACTGCTCATCAAGTCTTCAGGTTAAAGTGGAAATCAACATGCCACAAAGAAGGTTAACAAAGTGAAATGACTCTGCTTATTTCTTGTAGCTGTCATTTTTCAAACTGAATGAAATAGAAGAGCCCAAAGTCCCTCAGTCAAGGACGGCACCCCAGAGTCAGAGAGCCAGCTGCCGCAGGGTCAGACTCCTACCAAACACACTGGACGCAGCTGATCCTGGCAGGCGCTGCCTGATTGCTCGCACTGACTCATGAGCAGAGCTCTGACTTGACCCAACAGCAGCCAGAGCTCGCTGGCTGCACAATGTATTCTGCTTCCACAATTGTACTGGGTCCTATTTCCTGCTCCTTCCCAGCCTGCTCTTGTCTCCCTTCTCCATCCTTGACACCATTGGCTCTGACCCCTGGCTCCACTTCCCAACCACATCCCCAGCTCACCTCATTGGCTTTGGCATTCAGCTTCTGACCCCTGGCTCAGACTCTCAGCTCTGTTCTTCACTATGCCCTCATGTCTCTGGCCCTGATCCTTGACTCCAGCCCAGCGTGGCTCTAACCTCCAGGCATGGCTAGCCCCATGGCTCTGACCATTCAGGCCAATGACCCACGTCCCAGTCATTTCCCTCACACACACAAATTTCACACCATCAAGGTTTATACCTGGCATGTTCTATCACATTGTATAGTACAGTGTACATGAACAAATGTAAACAAATGGATGTGTTTAAAAGGGCATCCCAAAAACACCTCACACTTCTAAAATATGTTTGTCTTTCAGAAGCTTGAAAAATTGATGATGTGCCACTAAATTATTTCTTACCCATTATGAACATGAACATTGGCTTGTTGCTGTAAGGTTGCTCATAATCACTAGGCTACATGCACTGGTTTGTTACTGTTGGGCTGCTTGCGATTACTAGACTACGTGCATTGATTTAGATATTCCAAGGCCAGAAAGGACCACTGTGATCCTCTAGTCTGACCTGAATAACAAAGGCCAGAGAACTTTCCCAGAGTAATCTTTTACAGACTAGAGCATAATTTTAAAAGAACATTGCAGAATTGATCAGCCTCACTTCCCTCAGCAGGCACTGGGGTGAGGTTGCAAGAGCTGGGGGGGGAGGACAGAAAATTACACGTACTTTGCAAACTCATATAAAGGTGGGATACAAATGAAGGTTAGCTTAACATTTGGGTCTACCCTTCCTTAGCAAAGTAATTAAACCTTCAGTTTGGTTGTCTCTTGCACAGAGTTGGTACCCATTATTGTTTCTGCAGGATCATCCCCATTGTACATTCATAGATCCCAACATCCCTCTTGGAGTGCGTGAAATGTCGCTCTTGATTCCAGTCACAAACTCCTTCAAACACCACAACAGGCACAGAGAGCCAACAGCAATGAGTGCCCGATAGACAGATGAAAGCATCAGAAAATGTCTCTCTAATCTAAACATGACAGTAGCCCTTTCTTCACCCTGCTCACTTTAGCTTCTGTAATGGGAAGAAAATAGAAGGCCAGGGTAGTATTTTCTGAAAGGAAAATAAAATTTCTCTTCTTGTCTGTTCTCAGCTTGCTGTGAAATATCACAGTGGTTCGAAGCACTGCTCCATCCGGCGTGTCCCCTTGCTCCCCTAGGGAGTTATAGATTGCCCTGGTATTTATCTTTGCCATTCACACCTGCATACATTACGTGGGCTATCATTCCCAGTTTGACCTGGAGATGGACTGGCGTTTCTGAAGCCATTGCGACCACCTTGGTAATTTTCTCTCAATGTCTGTCTCAGCCAGTCAGTCTCCTCTTCTCAGATCCCTGTCACTCTCTTGGTTTATCTCCCTGTCACTCAAAACACTGTTCCTTTCTTTCTCCTGTCACACATCCTCTTGCTCTACTCGCAGGTGTTCCCACGAAGGCCTCAGCCTTCCACCTTTCCTTATCTCCCCCCGATTCAGGACAGATGCACAGGGAGGACAAGGTGACAAACAAATCCACTCAAGTGAAATAAAAGCTAGTTGTACAGCACAGCCTCTCCTGTATTGATGCTTCGGTGAGCGAAGAGGCTCTGGGCCATGCCTAGACCTCAGCAATGCTCATATAGCTCCCGTTATAAAGACATGTCCCCGTGGGCTGAGTTGGGCTTGAAGATTCCATCTGAAAAGCCAGTCTCAGAACTCCACTCCCAGAAATGGTAATGAACAAGGTGGATTAGAAAGAGCCCAGGCTGGGGCCACAGGGCAGAATCAAAAGGGCAGATCCAGGGTGGTTATCTGAACATGGGTAGGCAAAAAAACCATGCAATGTGCTTAGGGAACGTCTACACTGCAATCAGGAGGTATGATAGTGGGCAGGCTAGCTTATGTAGCAATAACAGAGAAGCTAGCACAGACTTCAGCGTGGGCTACTAACCTGAGTAAATACTTGGGTTCTTGGGGCAGGATTGTACACCCTGTGCTGAATCAACTTAATTTACAATGGCTAAAATACACTGCAGTGCCAGGAGTGTAGAGGCCAGGCATGTTCTGCCTCTTTTTGAAAACACCCATTATCTAGAGAGAAACAGACAGACATGTTATTTAAACTAAAGTTGGGAGAACTTTAGTTCAATATTTTGAACAGAGCAAAGAACTTGTGAAAGTTATAACATCAGCATAGTAGACCAGAAAAATCACCTTCAGCTGTAGAGTTGTTTCATTATGCAGAATACAAATACTGGGCACTATGAGGTGGTTATGTCTGTCATGTTGTTTCATTTCTTAGAATCTGGCTGTATTTGATATTCTGAGTTTTTATTCCAGTTTTGTTTGACAAATACAGAGCTATGGTATTATGACAAAAGAAAACCCCTGAAGCCCATGACTCTAAATGAATCATGAATGAATGAATCTGCAAATTGAATGTATCCTGGGACTAGGTATTATTAGCCGTATGTATATAAGATATATAGATATGACTTCAATAAAAACATTAGTTATAATAGTGGAAAGTGCTTTATTTTTTTCCCCACGCTAGATAAATTTAAAATGTAACAAAACATTCCACTGTGCCAGGATCCATCACCCCAGAGACTGAACCCAGTTGAAAGGGAGCTGCAGATTGGGTAAATACCCCAAACTAGGATTAGCACAGAATACGGCTGGGACAGGGGCACTGTCAGTGCAAACCACAGCAGGATTGAAGGAGCTCACAGCTTTGCAAGGTAGCCACAGTTTTTGCTTGGCTATGAGGCCAACACGTGGGTGGCACATGGCTGGAAGAAGACAATTCCCTGTCTCCTTGACGCTGCCTCCATCAACAGGGCTCCTATAGAGGAGAGGTGTTATCTTCTGCATGGGCATAGACAACTGCCCCCAAAAATGTGCTGATCACCATTAATAAAGGAAACACCGATGGTGGAACAGAAGCTCATTTATCTCACTTTAACAACTCTGAATAAACATAGTCATGGCCCAAAGCTACTCAATAAAACCAAAATCAACAGCTATTACTGTATTGTTTTTAACTCCCCCACCCCAATCAAACAGTTGTCTATGCCCCTGTTCTGGCAGAGTGCCTAGAGCATGCAGACCAAGTTGGCATGGAGGGTGGGTATGTTACACCTCCCTATGCCAGCAAGTGGAATCTCACCCACTATCCCTATTTACACAGCATCGGAGACACTGAAAACCTACTATACAAATTAGACAGTATCAAACTTGCCACACAACCATCACCTTGCTGTCTCCTTTGTCCCCTTTTTACTGTCTCTCTCAGCATCCGTTTTTCCCACCACCTAACTTTTTTCCCTCCTGTCTTTCCTTCCCAAGTCTCCCCTGTCTGCCCTTGGTGCCCACTCTTCTCCCCTCCTGCCCTGTCTAGGTATTGTTTCTTTTCACCAGCTCCATTTGCTCTGTCTGTGTCCTCCTCCCCTACCCACAGCTCCATTCAGCCAGAAGATCAACTCTTCTCCACTCCCTGCACCAGGGCCAAGATGGCTAGCACCAGAAACAGCTCTGGTGCGTGGCCTACTTCTCACCCTCTACCCATCAGCTGTTCAGTGAGCCAGGAGCAACTCATTAATGTGGGGCTGGCTATAAAGAGCTACTGCAGACTGTCCCAGAGCTGCTACTAGCTCTTTAGCTAAAGCATGTGGGAGAGATGACAGAAGAATAAATCTCTACTCCTTCTCAGGTCCCTTGGTCAAGTCAGTTCTGGGTCGACATATGCGTTTGTCCACTCCTGATGGCAGCCCTGGGAATGAGTCGTTATCTACTATGCAATGTGTGAGCTCAAAACACATACAGGAGCCAAGCAGATTTTAATCCTGCATGTCAGAGGCCGAGGGACTATAGAGAGAATGCACTGGCCCAACAGCTCAGGCAAAAGTTAAAGGAGTTTAGAGGTCTCAGACCAGTTTTCAGGAAGTGTCTTTTTACCTTACACAAACAGAAGAAAGTCTTACTGCTGCTCAAAGAGGGGGCAGGCGTGAGACAGCAAGTGATATGCAGGTCAGGATCGCCAAAGCTGCACAGGGGCTCCCAACTGGAACAGCAGGGAGTGTGGCAGGGCAGGGCCAGTGATCAGCAACAGTCAACATGGATTCACCAAGGGCAAGTCATGCCTGACAAACCTGATTGCCTTCTATGATGAGATAACTGGCTCTGTGAATATGAGGAAAGCAGTGGACGTGATATATCTTGACTTTAGCAAAGCTTCTGAAACGGTCTCCCACAGTATTCTTGCCAGCAAGTTAAAAGAAATATGAAGTGGATGAATGGACTATAAGGTGGATAGAAAGCTGGCTAGATCATCAGGCTCAACAGGTAGCAATCAACAGCTCAATGTTTAGTTGGCAGCCGGTATCAAACGGAGTGCCCAAGGGATCAGTCCTGGGGCTGGTTTTGTTCAACATCTTTATTAAAGATCTGGATGATGGGATGAATTGGACCTTCAGCAAGTTTGTGGATGATACTAAGTTGGGGGGGAAAGGTAAATACACTGGAGGATAGCGATAGGATCCAGAGTGACCTAGACAAATTGAAGGATGGGCCAAAAGAAATCCGAGGAGGTTAAACAAGGACAAGTGCAGAGTCCTGCACTTAGGAAGGAAGAATCCCATGCACTGCTACAGGCTGGGGACTGACTGGCTAAGCGGCAATTCTGCAGAAAAGGATCTGGGATTACAGTGGATGAGAAGCTGGATATGACTCAGCAGTGTGTCCTTCTTGCCAAGAAGGCCAACGGCATATTGGCCTGCATTAGTAGGAGTATTGCCAGCAGATCAAGGGAAGTGATTACTCCCCTCTATTCGGCACTGGTGAAGCCACATCTGAAGTATTGTGTCCAGTTTTGGGGCCCCCACTACAGAAAGGATGTTGACAGATTAGAAAGAGTCCAGTGCAGGGCAACGAAAATTATCAGGGGGCTGGGGCACATGACTTACGAGGAGGCTGAGGGAACTGGGATTATTTAGTCTGCAGAAGAGAAGAGTGAGGGGGGATTTGATTGCAGCCTTCAATGCCTGAAGGGGGGTTGCAAAGAGGATGGAGCTAGGCTGTTCTCAGTGGTGGCAGATGACAGAACAAGGAGCAATGGTCTCAAGTTGCAGTGGGGGAGGTCAGGTTGGATATTAGGAAACACTATTTCACTAGGAGGATGGTGAAGCACTGGAATGGGTTACCTAGGGAGGTGGTGGAATCTCCATCCTTAGAGGTTTTTAAGGCCCGGCTTGACAAAGCCCTGGCTGGGATGATTTCACAGAATCACAGAAGGTTAGGGTTGGAAGGGACCTCAGGAGGACCTACACCTGACTCATAGAATCATAGAAGATTAGGATTGGAAAAGACCTCAGGAGATCATCTAGTCCAACCCCCTGCTTGAAGCAGGACCAATCCCCAATTTTTGCCGCAGATCCCTAAATGGCCCCCTCAAGAATTGAACTCACAACCCTGGGTTTAGCAGGCCAATGCTCAAACCACTGAGCTCTCTCTCCCCCCGATTTAGTCGGGTTTGGTCCTGCTTTGAGCAGGGGGTTGGACTAGATGATCTCCTGAGGTCTTTTCCAATCCTAATCTTCTATGATTCTATGAGTCAGGTGTATTAGCAAACTATGGGTGGGGGAGAGCTGTAAATTACTTGCCACTTCATACCTGGCTCAAGTCAGTTCTATCCCTCATTCACATTCACAAGCACTAAGATAACAAATGATTAGCACCCAAGATGCATATTAAGTTCATAGGCAGTGTCAAGGAATTTTCCAGATTTTAGCGGCAAAGATGCAAGCAGACCGTTAAACAGCATAGCAGCAAGCGTTGCCATTGGGGTGAAAGCTCTGCATAATAGAAGCAGCTTAGCCCTCCAACAAGTTTACATTTCCAAGAAAAATTCCTGCAGCTTCTCAGAGATATGGTCATTCTACCTGCTCTTTGTGGTTTAAAGAAATCCAGTGGAAGATGGCTACCAAGAGGTGCAGCGTGCAAGCAGGCAGCGAAGTATAGTGCTCGGCAGAGTTTGTCCGGGGAGAGCGCCCAGCAAATTGAACAATAGAGTGAGGATTTAGAAGCAAATTAGCACGGTCTTGCTCAGATGGTGCACAAAAATGTGTCATTGATTTGCTAGCTGGCTGGCTTTGAACCCTGCTAAACTGAATGAGAATTGCATGCCCTTGAGCTGCTATATCCCCATCATACCAATGAGACAGCTGCTCCACCTTTAGAGCTGTATTACTTATTTGAAAAGACCAGCCATGGGCCAAAAATGGGCTAAAAATGTAAGACACCCTTTTCCTGTAACAGCTACATAAATGGGGATACCAGGGCAAGATGCTTGTTTCAGTGATTCATTACTCTGGTTCATTACTCTGGTCTATTTCAGAGATTTGGGCTTAATTCTCCACTGTGCCAGCTGAGAATTGGGTATATCAGAGCCTAGCTCTGACTCCTCCTCTACCCTCACATGCTCTGACTCCTCCCTGCCTCTGAGAAGCCTTTGTCTTCCCTTATGCCACACAGTCGGTTCCAACACAGTAGATGGCAGATGCAGAAGGCAGCAGAACCATCACTGCCAGCTTTGCACTGGGGAGATTCCTTTGGCTGTTTCAAGTCCACTCTGTGCTGCATAAGCAGAGAGCCGTCCTTTTAGGTCTGTAATACCAAAGACGGATAATGGCGTGATCTGATCTTAGACCAGGTTTACCTCCTCTATCACCACTGACCTGCTACTTCGTTGGCTTTGGGAGCAGAGCAGATCTGTTGCATCTCTCCACCAGACACCAGGTTCTCCTTAGCAGCCCAGCTTTTGGTAACTATAGTACAATCTCGCTAACATACACTTCCATTAAAAAAAAGAAAAAAAAGATTTCTCCCTGCTTTTAGCAGGCATCTCACTGTTGCATGCTCTCATCTCACTGCTTTTACTACACACACTACAAAACACTTACTACGACATTAGGAACTATTATTATAATTAAAACTACACTTGTAAAATAAATGACTAAAGTACATTTTGTCTGGCACTACTCATGCTTGTTTATTATGATTATTGTGTTGGTTCGCTTACTCGCTAATTTGCTAAACAGAGTGATTCAGTGGTCTCTCCCACTCAGTGTCTGTTACCAAGGCTTGTTCTGCTGCCTGTTGCACTCCTATGAATAAGCTGCTATCTGGCTAAAGTGCCATTTTATTTATTATGAGGATTATTTGTTAGGGTTTTTTGCATTTTTTTTCATAACACTCATCAATGAAGGATAGGTTGCTCAGTTGCTGACTATCTGTCAGGGTACCATTTTGTGTAATTAAATGACACCCAGTATACATTTTTTTAAATATACCTTTGTTTTTCACCTTCTCAAGAGACACATTCAAAATGTGCTTTGCGAAGGTTAGGACAGCATGTTCTCAGTTCCAAAAGAACACCCATTGCGTTGCTCAGTCACTTCAATTATACATTTGACCTGCTTGCTTTATGGCTTAAGCCTTAAATTTCTCTTTTCATTTTAGTTTTTGTTACACTAAAATACAGGGAACAAACAATAACTAACTGTATGTGTGCTGAGGATTTCTGGAACAATGTAAGCCATAAGATATTTTTGCAGCAGTACAGAAAAAGAATTAAATCTACTAGGTCAATTTTACCCCTGGTGTAAACTGGAGTCAGTGGAATTACAACAGAGCCAGAAGAGTACCCAGAAGTCACCCACTACAGGACAGGTCCAACAAAGAAAATAACAGAACGCCACTAGCCGTCACCTTCAGCCCCCAACTAAAACCCCTCCAACGCATTATTAAGGATCTACAACCTATCCTGAAGGACGACCCATCACTCTCACAAATCTTGGGAGACAGGCCAGTCCTTGCCTACAGACAGCCCCCCATCCTGAAGCAAATACTCACCAGCAAGCACACACCACACAACAGAGCCACTAACCCAGGAACCTATCCTTGCAACAAAGCCCGTTGCCAACTGTGCCCACATATCTATTCAGTGGACACCATCATAGGGCCTAATCACATCAGCCACACTATCAGAGGCTCGTTCACCTGCACGTCTACCAATGTGATATATGCCATCATGTGCCAGCAATGCCCCTCTGCCATGTACATTGGGCAAACTGGACAGTCTCTACGTAAAAGAATAAATGGACACAAATCAGATGTCAAGAATTATAACATTCATAAACCAGTCGGAGAACACTTCAATCTCTCTGATCACTCGATTTCTGATCTAAAAGTGACTATTCTTCAACAAAAAAACTTCAAAAACAGACTCCAATGAGAGACTGCTGAATTGGAATTAATTTGCAAATTGGATACAATTAACTTAGGCTTGAATAGAGACTGGGAGTGGTGGAGTCATTATACAAAGTAAAACTATTTCCCCTTTTTTATTCCTCCCCCCTTCCCCCCCCCACCCCGTTCCTCAGACGTTCTTGTTAACTCCTGGAAATGGCCCACCTTGATTATCACTTCAAAAGGTTTTCTCTCCCCGACCCCACTCTCCTGCTGGTAATAGCTCATCTTAAGTGATCACTCTCCTTACAATGTGTATGATAAACACCCATTTTTTCATGGTCTGTGTGTATATAAATCTCCTCGCTGTATTTTCCACTTTATGCAACCGATGAAGTGAGCTGTAGCTCACGAAAGCTTATGCTCAAATAAATTGGTTAGTCTCTAAGGTGCCACAAGTACTCCTTTTAACAGATTAATTATACCCCTAGCTGTCAAAGTGCAACAATATGCCATACCTTTCAAAACCTCACTGTATACAATACAGCATACCTTCTAATACCCCACTGTATACAATATTTTCAGAGCTTGTAACTTATAAGCCCCTATTAAGTATCCATGTATTGTAATAGAAATAAATATTGAAGTATCCATGTAATACTCAGCCACTGCAGGGATGGGTGCAGTAAAACAAGTTACAATTCTACTCTAGGGTTCCCAGTTGAGGGTACAGGCCATGAGACTGCAGCTTAGCTACCCAAACTCCAAGATAGAATCTCCTTGTATCACATGACTCACTGTCATTGTAAGGTTTCAGAGTAGCAGCTGTGTTACTCTATCTGCAAAAAGAACAGGAATACTGGTGGCACCTTAGAGACTAACAAATTTATTTGAGCATAAGCTTTCGTGGTCTACAGCCCACTTCATCGGAAGCAGGCAGTAGAAAATACAGTAGGACGATTTTATACACACAGAGAACATGAAAGAATGGGTGTTACCATACACACTATAACGAGAGTGATCAGTTAAGGTGAGCTATTACCAGCAGGAGAGAACAAACCTTTTGTAGTGATAATTAAGATGGGCCATTTCCAGAAGTTGACAAGAACGTGTGAGGAACAGTAGGGGGGGGGGGGGGAATAAACATGGGGAAATAGTTTTACTTTGTGTAATGACACATCCACTCCCAGTCTTTATTCAAGCTTAATTTAATGGTGTCCAGTTTGCAAATTAATTCCAATTCAGCAGTCTCTCCTTGGAGTCTGTTTTTGAAGTTTTTTTGTTGAAGAATTGCCACTTTTAGGTCTGTAATCGAGTGAACAAAGAGATTGAAGTGTTCTCCGACTGGCTTTTGAATGTTATAATTCTTGATGTCTTTACGTAGAGACTGTCCGGTTTGGCCAATGTACATGGCAGAGGGGCATTGCTGGCACATGATGGCATATATCACATTGGTAGATGTGCAGGTGAATGAGCCTCTGATAGCGTGGCTGATGTGATTAGGCCCTATGATGGTGTCCCCTGAATAGATATGTGGACACAGTTGGCAACGGGCTTTGTTGTAAGGATAGGTTCCTGGGTTAGTGGTTCTGTTGTGTGGTTGCTGGTGAGTATTTGCTTCAGGTTGGGGGGCTGTCTGTAAGCAAGGACTGGCCTGTCTCCCCAGATCTGTGAGAGTGATGGGTCGTCCTTCAGGATAGGTTGTAGATCCTTGATGATGCGCTGGAGAGGTTTTAGTTGGGGGCTGAAGGTGACGGCTAGTTGCAACGTTTCAATGTGGAACTCTGTTTATTTCATTTCCATAATACTGTTCTGAAGTCCATCAATAGTTGAGGGACTTTTAGATTGCTCTGGACTCTGTAGGAATGGGAAAACTACTTAAGCGTACATGGAATACAATGACCCTGCCTCCCTTCAGCACTTTCCTTGAAACAAAAGTCTATTGCACAGCAAGTTTCCTTTTTCCCTGTTGTCTTCAGCCCCATTGGTCTGTTTATCCACCTCCTATATCTTGTCAGGGATCCTAGATTGTAAGCTCTATAAGGCAGGTGTCTTTATTCTCCTCGGTGCTTCGCTGCTCAGCACAAGAGGGCCCTAAGCCCTGGTTGGGGCAAGCGAGTGCTACTACTGCCATACATAATACAAAACAATATTAATAACGGAAATACTAATTTTTAAAAAGTAAATCACTAAGGACAAAGCCAGTTTGGCCGCAGCTCCTTGCATCTCACCTGTTTGAAAGCCAGTCTTCCTGTGCCTTTGATTCATTCAGCTATCTCATTCTGTCCAGACACTGCATGGACTTTGTGCTGCAGATGGTGGGAACTGGTTGCCACCAGGTTACTCCCATTTCCAACACACTTGCTGGGACAAAGCTTTCTTTAACCCATAAGCCAGTTAAACGTGGAAATCTCAAAGGCATTGAAGCATGTCAGTCTAAGGGTTTATGAAGTTCACATCATGCACACACACACTTGCCATCAAGCAAGTCAGCTCACCAGTAGTTTAGGAAGATAATGCAGGATTATCTATGTGTTGACACTCAGGATTGCTGCACACTTGTTGTGTACTTTGCACCTGGTGGGAGAGAGCAGCTAACAACACTTTGTCCTTATCCTTTCTTGGTAAACTCTTTGCAGTGAAAACATTGTCATCAATGCTGCTTTCTGAATTTCCAGTGTGAGCTGGAAGTGGCTCTCTTGTTACATAGCTATAGCAAGACCAAAATGCTACTATGGGAATAGAGCTCATATGCTGTAGACCTACAGCAAACCAATCAAATGAGGTGCCACCTCGGAATGTGCTGCTAAGGGCATAGTTCCCTCCTCACTCTGAGGTACAGATGTGGGGACCCGCATGAAGGACCCCCTAAGTTTATATTCCACCAGCTTAGCTTAAAAACTTCCCCAAGGCACAAATTTCCTTTCCTTCTCCTTGGATGGTATTGCTGCCACCACCAAGTGACTTAAACAAACATTCAGGGAGGGGCCACTTGGAGCCCTATCCTCCCCAAAATATCCCCCCCAAGCCTCTTCACCCCCTTTCCTGGGGAGGCTTGAGAATAATATACTAACCAATAGGTTAACAAAGTGAGCACAGACCAAATCCCTGAAAATCAATCAGGTTTTTAAAAGAAGAATTTTATTTAAAAAAAAAAAAGAGTAAAAGAATCACACCTGCAAAATCAGGATGGAAGGTAACTTTACAGGGTAAATAAAAAGATTTAAAACACAGAGGATTCCCCTCTGACTCTGCTTCCCAGTTAGAAAACAGGAATAAAATTTCCAAGTGAAAATGAAGTAATCTAATGCTTTTCCTTGCGATTACTTATAATTTCTGTAATTTTAGATATATCATTTCAGGATCTTGTTAGGAACTGGTTTACCTGCTTGGTCTCTCTTTGTCCCAAGAGGGAACCAATGAACAGAGTACAAACAAAACCTTCCCCTCTCCACCCATTTGAAAGTATCTTCTTTCCCCATTGGTTCTTCTGGTCGGGTGCCAACTAGGTTAATTGAACTGATTAACCCCTTACAGGTAGGTGACAGGAGGGATTTTATGTTACTGCATACATAAAGGATGTTGCCCTTCCCTTTATATTTATGACAGAGGCCATCAGCTAAACATGCTGTACAGCTCTTCCAGCATTAGATACAAATCCTACTCCCAGCAAAACTAGGAGAGGAGTTTGTGGCTCTCTGAGGAGGCTAGGGTAAGCAACTGCTTCTGTCTCAAGGCGAAGAGAGAGGATGAATAATGAAAACCAAAAGACATTGCTGAAACACACACCCACAGCCCTGCTGACTATACAACAGAGCAATTTCCCCTCTTGAAAGCCTATACCTAAGGGAAGAATGGAATGTGGGGCTATGACATTGACACTGTCTAGACTAGGAAATAGGTTGTATTGAAAAACATGATAGTTCAAGCATGTTAGCTAGCACGTTTTTAAACACAGCCTATTTTCCCAGTTTAGACGTGCCCATTCAGAAGAAGGGCAAGGAAACAAGGAAGGGGCACTGGACATGTAAGAAAGTCCCGGTTCAAACCACTTGAGCATCCAACCAGAGACCTCAAACAGATACCCCCAAACCAGAGAACTCAGCTGGCCTTGAGCTGCTCTTGTCAACCCCAATAGTAGGGGCCTTAGCAAAGTGAAGTTCACTTGCCTGCAGACACGATGGCATGAACAGAAAATCCCTGGGAATTGTGGTCCTACCATAGTTAATCCTAAGGGATTTATCATGTGAGGAAATCCAGGGTATTTTAATTCTGACCTCAGATTCTGGGAGGGCAATAGAGTGAGTGTGAATTCACCCCTGGGCTACTACTACATACAAAGACTCTACCCCACTCCTTTCCTAGAAGCCAGAGAGGTATTCAGTGCTTCTCTTTGTTTCAATCTTTAAAAACAAACAAACAAACAAAAAAAAAACAGTGAATTCAGTGCGGGCAAGAAGTGCCAGACTAACTGGCCTAGAGGCCGAGTTGTTTACAGCACTGACAAAGGGCTTGGAAATCCTCAAAGGATGCCTTACAAATACAGCACAAGCTACTGCAATGCAAACTTCCTACCCATTGCCCTACCACTGAGACTCACCTTAATCTGGGTGATCGCCTCTAGGACTGAGGGGTGTTGGGTTTCCATGCCTCGTTCAGTTTTTGGCCTCTCTGTTGAGGATACCACCAAGAGAGACTGTCTTGTGATGGGGGTATCTGCTAACAGGGAACTACCAAGCTACACAGCAATTCACTCCTGAGCTACCTGCAAGGATCTGCCGCCGCTGGGGAAGGCGTGGGAAATACAGCCCTTGGATCTCTCTGACAATACCCTGCAATATCCTCAGTTTCCTCAGCCAAAGCCACTGTGTTTGGTAGCCATGCCTGATGAGAGCCATCTGCACTTCACGCCAACACCAAACTCAAAAAAATGACAATTTCCCTCAATAAACAACACAAAGACAAGAGAAGCAGGAGGAGGGCTCACCATGCTCCTCAAAGCACAGCACCCGACAAGATCCAATTCTCCTCCTCCTCGGGACTGCAGGCACGGATGAGCCTCAAAGGCCTTTTCCTTTCAAATAAAGTGAGAGCAGGGAAAAGCACCTGTGAGCAAAAGTGGAGCCCACTGGGCAGGAAATGAAAGCCAGCCCCTTGCCCATCACCTGGTAAATCAATACAGCATGCACCATGGCTTAGAACCCTGTCGATGCAATTGTGACAATGAGCCAGCAAACAGGGCAGCCCCTGACCATCACAAAGCAGATACCCCAATGGAGTATCCCACACGCAGCCAGGGAGCTGGTGGGGAGCAGGACTTCCAGCTCAGTCAGAGCCAGGTTCTTTTTGTGCTCTGCAGGAGGTCAGACTAGAGGATGACAATAGCCCCTTCTGGCCTTGGAATCTATTAATTGGTGTGGCTGGAATGCATTAAACACTTGGGATGACCATGACTACTGTTGTATACAGTGGCTTAAAACTGTTTTAGCCCCAATGCTTAGTACCAGGATTATGCAACATGGGACCCTGGGTTCCCTCTATGCCTACTGTACCTCCCCAACCCCTTCTCCACTGGATAGCTCATTCTTAAGCAACACTGGTAGAGCCTAAACCTGAGTCACCTCACCAGGATCTCAGATGCTTCCCAGAAATAGAAATGGGAGCAACTGCATCATGTGGCAGAGGCGTTTCAGGATGATTTTTAATACAAAAAGAATGAAAGTCAGCAATTAAACATTAAAAACTGGATAGAAGTAGCAGCACTGAAAACTCAATCAAGTTTTGATGAGACTTTACTAAGAAGTCCCAGGTGTGCCATCACAGAAAAATCAAAACCATCTCCTATCATCTGATGTTTTAGTGTTTCTTGAAACAGATGGAGCAGAGCACAGATGAGATGAGAAATCACTCCACCTACCCCTGAAATGCAGCCACTGCTGAGGTAGGACACAGGAGCTGTTAACTTCACACAGCAACACAACACAACAATTTGGAATAGAACATGAAGACAATACCATGTAGTTTGTAGGTAGATGGAATATAATTGCTGAACCTTGATTGGAATTTGAGCCAAACACCAGCCATAGCTATTTTTGCAAAATAGTTAAAGACATCACAATCTATCACCAGTTGTCAGGACATTCACTTCTAATTTGAAAGATGGCACTGTCAGCTGTGAGTGCCCCCTAGCACCACACTGGGGCACTGGTTCTGGGCTGATGCAGAACCTACCTAATAAATCACCACCACCTTTTCCTGCAGCTGGATTTCCTCTGAAGTTCCGCATTCAAGCACTCCCCCAGGCAGCATGTCCCTACTATACCACTTAGATCCATTGAGATCACAACCCACAGCAATATGCTTTTTGGATATTAAGCAGTTCAGAAAGGAAATAATGAGAAAAAATACCTGGCAAAATCCCAATACACTCCTGGATGGACAATGCTAATCAGCTATGTTGGCTTGCCACACAGGGGGGAGGGATAGCTCAGTGGTTTGAGCATTGACCTGCTAAACCCAGGGTTGTGAGTTCAATCCTTGAGGGGGCCGTTTAGGGATCTGGGGCAAAAATTGGGGCTTGGTCCTGCTTTGAGCAGGGGGTTGGACTAGATGACCTCCTGAGGTCCCTTCCAACCCTGATAGTCTATGATTCTGTGATTCAAGCTTTAAGGGCCTGATCCTGCTTCCTTTGAAATCAAAGGAAAAAATCCCATTGACTTCAATGGGCAGGATCAAACCCTAAAACATAATGCAGGAGTGAGAGGAGAGAATGGAACTGACAGTTAGTGGCACTGGCACCCATTATGTCTCACCAGAGATATGTGTGCACCAGATAAGAGTTCTTCCATTCTGTCTAGTGTTATGGAGCATTTCTTGACCTTGCCACAGACCGGGTGAGGGAAGAAGAATGTGCCCTTCCCATTAGAACAATTGGGCGGGGGAGGGGGACAAGATTTTCACAAGTAGGTGTCCCGTGTCTGATATTGCTAGCTCTTCTATAGCACTTCTCAGCAGGAGATCTGAATGCACTTTACAATCTTTAATGTATTTATCCTCACAACCCCTCTATGAGACAGGGCAGCGCTATTATCCCCACTGTACAGATGGGGAATGGAGGCAAAGAAAGGCTAAGTGACTTGCCCAAGGTCACACAGCAAAGCTGTGGCAGAGCCTAGGATTGATCCCAGATCTCACAATCTGGACTAATGCCCTAAGCACTAAATCTGAATCTTTAAATCAGATGTAGGTTTCAATGAGAGTTTTGAAAATTAGCCTGCTCGTACAGGTACCTAAGTAGGATTCATTTTCATTCTTGCCAGTCTTCTTAAGAAAAAAGGTGTACAAAAAACCACTGCTCTAGAGGAAGCCCTACAGAACAAAGAGCAAAGGTGCTCATGGTACGAAAAGAACGTGCTTTTGTTTTCAAAACAAGCAATCTGAGCTAATTTTAAAGGGGAAAAAAAATTTCAATTGGAAAAAACCTAACAGCAGGTTCCAGAGAGTGTAATAAAAAGAATGAATGCACCCAGGATGTGCCATGAGGCCTTAGACCATGGCCCATCTGGACTGTGTTCTGCCTCTGGCATTTGCCACCACCTGCTATGCTACAGAGCCAGAACCATCAGTGAGAAGGCAGGAAGGAACAGATGGTCAAGGGCACTGGCGTCTGTCACATCAGAAACCCAGGCCACCCTGTTGTGAGGCACTTCAATGTTTTCATAGTCAAGAGCTCCAGAGCGCTACCCGCTTGTCATAAGCCAGGAAGAGCAAGACCCAAGGGCAGGGGAATATCTATCCCAGAGACTCTTAAAGGAGTTTGCTTAATATTCCCTGCCCACGTCTGGCCCAGTATCACAGTCCTACTGCACTTATTACTCACACTGCTAATGCAGAAGGCACTATACTTTGTTTTGGGTAAACGGATCTGAAAAACGAAAGGCGCCTCTGATACAGGAAAAGCCTCTAATATTTCCATATCAGTCTCTTCCTAATCACCTCTCCTTCACTCACACTCTGATATGTGCACAAAGCCAGAGGTGGGAAAGCTTGTATGGCTTAAAGAACAAAGAAGTCGGCAGAGTAAAGAGATTCCATTTCTTACCCCACAGCAGAACGGTCTCCCTCTAAACATGTCTTTACAGTTACTGCTAAGATAACGTGCGCTGTTTATGCTGGTGCCTACAGTAGCTGGTTTCAGCCGGTTCCTACCTCTAAAACAGCACAACCCAGAGACTTGGTTTATTGCTTGTGGTTCACAGCACTGGGATTTTAACAGGCATCCATAAAAATTCACTGCAGGCTTCCACTTTTATCGCCGTATGAAAAAGCAACAACCCATAGTTAAAGTCAGAATTGTCATCCCACAAGATGAAAGAGAAATCACATTTTACTGCCCATCCAAACACAGGGACACACGTAAGGCAGCAGCGATGTGCACACACAACTGGGAGGGAAAAAATCCTCTGCTGGGATCTCTGAGGAATGCTTCCAAACCAGGGTGACTGTGGATGGCCCCAAGGAAATGAGATTATAAAAGCAGTTCCCAAGAAAACATGCTTATCTGTGGAAGAACAGAAGCAAGATCAGGTCTGTCACCAGACAGAGCAGCTCTTCCTCTTGGCTAGAGGGGAAGAAAAGTTACCAAGCCCCCTGCTGCAACAAAAGATTCTGAAAACCACCAAGGGTGAAACAACAGAAGTCACACAATTATCACAGGTGCTGAGCACCGCTCTGCTCTCTCTAGCTCACTGTTTCTCGGCGCACGGCAACCCCTTTCCAGTCCTCACATTCGTTCCCATGCCCACATCAGCTCCAGCTTCAGCAGTGTTGCGTTTCACTGCAGGGTCACCTGAGCCCCTCATTACAACCCTGAGGCCAGTAATGAGGCGGGGAGATGGCTGTATTAATGTCCATATCGGGTGTCTCTCAGAAAGAAAAGCAGCAAACCCATTAAACTTTAAACAGAAAACTTCCACTAACTGCCTCACGACCTGGCTGGTGCTGCTCCTGTGTCTTCTTTTAATCACTCTCCGAGGACTCCCTCCTAGGCAAAGTGCTACACTCTGCCCCCTGACCCCCATGATGCGGATGGGTGCAGACCAGCTGCCACCCATGCCAAGTCAGAAGCAAAGCTAATGCATGTGGTTTGGGGTTTGGTTTACTTGTGGGGGGAGGCAGAAATAGGTTGCTTTCTCTCTGTTGGCCTTCGTTTTCAAATGACAACAGCAGACCCCAGCTTTCCACCCTACCTCCAAGCCCCCTTTGAGATGAAGTTAATTTATTGCTTATGGAAGTGAGTAAATAACATTGAAACTGGAATAGCAGAGACAGGTCACGTGCAAGCTCCATGCACGCAACCAGCCAATGTAGCTTCAACTTCACCTAGGGATCCCAGTTCCCAGCTCCACATAGCTCTGCCAATGCACCACACAGCTGCATGCCCAGCACTATGACAGTCCCGGACATGCACCTAGACCTGTCAAGATGCCTCTAGCCTGGCCTGCAGCACTGCCTCCTTTTCCAGGGATCTGGCCTCCTATACAGCTCTGCCAGTGTTCTTCCCTCCTAACCCCATCCTCCTGCTCTTCCAGTCCCCTCCGACCCACTCCCAGCTGCATCCTCTGCTATTTCAGTGCTAGGACCATGCACAGCTCTGCTAACCCACCCATAGGTGTTTCTATCTTCCTGGTACCTCTTCATCCTGTCCGTTCTGACCTGCTGCCCCTGCCGTTATTCCAAGCCTGGATCCTTTTTTAAGCAGATACTATCACAAGGCCAAACTGCATGTTGAGGATTAAAGACTGGGATGAGAACACAAGCCCGTTTTTATTTGAGGCCTAAAAAAGAAAATCAGGATTTAAATGGCAGCTTCTGGAGGTGACAAGACAGCATGTTACCACACTGCATTACCCAGCCTAAGCAGGAGCAGTGTCTGATGAGAGCTTTTCTTTTAATGGTGGGGATTTAAAAACCTGACAAACAAGACAAATCGGTTTTGTGGCGTGATTTTGCCAAACTCCAGACAATGCTAGTGCCATTTGTTTGACCAGGCTTGGGAGCCAAACTATTTAACATGTTTTGAATAAAAATAACCATCCAGCATGTCACTGTTTTTGAGAATGTGTGCATGTGCGCAGGTAACCTTCAAGATAAACGACAAGAATTTGGGGGGGGGGCAGCCCCTCCCATCAGGTACTCACAAACTGCCTCCTGAGCTTGGTTTTGACGCGATCAGCCTTTGTCTCCGACTGGTGGAGAGAGTAGCTGAGGGAGCTCAGATGGTTGTCCATAGACAGGCTTTTCCTCATGTAGAAAGAGCGCGTCCGGAAGTGGCTGAATGGGGCCTCATCCATGGCAGTGCAGAGCTGGGGCCGGGGAGCGGTATCCCCCGGAGGCTCCACACAATCGTCTTCCAGCTGCCAGGCCTCCCCTGTAGGAAGGGAGACAGAAATCCAGCATTAGAAGGGGGTAGGAAGCTGGAAGGCGTGGAGCTCAGTTCCCTTCACAGCTAATTCTCTCCCTTCCTCACGAAAGTGCTGTAAAAGACAGCAAGATTTGAGGGCAAGGGCAGAGCACAGATGGGGCACTCATTGGGTTGGGATGGAACCTCGGGACCACGGCTGATCCAGTGGGACGCTTTAAGAGTAAGACAAAGTTAGTAATCATTCTAAATACACCCAACCTTATGGACTTCGGGTGAAATCCAGCCCAGTACGGAAGAGCCCAGTACAGAGGACCTCTCTGCTTATGTCCCGCTCAGGGTAAGGGGCGCATGGGCTTGCCTTGGCGCGCCGCACAGGGTGAATCTCCCCCTATGTCATTTGTTGCTGCACGTCAGGTGACCAGCTCCCCATAAATCAGAAGCGTTCCGTGTATGGTGCTTTGGAGGATGCTGCTCGCTTTCAGCCACCAAGGAACCAGACCAAAAAAAAAAAAAAAAAAAAGCCACTGCCAAATCAGAGATAGAAAAAACAGGCCATTCTACCCACCCCGCAGGCAGTGAAGGACTGTTCCCTGCAGCATGTTTACTAGGGCTTTGTGCACTGTATTCTCTAACAAAAGGAGCGGAGGTATGGTCTTGTACTTAAAGCACTAGACTGGGACTTGAGAGACCTGGCTCTGACTGTGACACCTTGGGCAAGTCACTTAGCCTCTGTATACCTCAGATAATATCATATTAGAGAGACAAGGTGGGTGACGTAAAAGCTTCTAGTGGACCAAATTCTGTTGGTGAGAGAGAGAAGTTTTTGAGCCAAGATACTCCAACCATCACAGCAAAACCCAAGGCGGAACAGATTGTTTAGCATAAGTAGTTAGCACATATTGTAAGGGAAAATTTAAGGTCTGTTAACACCTCTGCAGTCCATAGCCCAAAAAGAGGAGGTTAGTTGGTTACAGATTGTTATAAGCAGCCAGAAATCCAGTGTTTCTTTCAATCCATGATTTTTAGTGTCTAGCACAGTAATGAATTTAACTACTTAAAATTAAACAATGTGTTCCACCTTGCATTTTGCTGTGATGCTGGGAGCACATTTCCCAGACCTGAATAAGAGCTTGGTATGGCTGGAATGCTTGTGAAAGATGGGACATGGTAAAAAAAGAGAGAGCCTCCCATAGAGAAAAACAAATTTGGAAAACAAAAAAGAGTAGATACTTTTTAATAGGCTTGTCTATTTCAGTGCAACAATAAAGGAAGTAACGAAACATGCTGTTAAATGCCTTTATAATATCACTGTTCTGTTACGCTGTAAGCAGTTTGGCTATCACATATATTTTCTTGCCAAATTTGTCTTTTTACATTTGGCAAACAGTGATTTTTCTCTGCTTCCCATCCCCCCTGTTTTTCCCAACCCAAGCCATAATCATTTACTTCTTAATAATAATTAAAAAATAAAACTTGCTCAATTCCAATAAAAATGAAGTTGTCAATTATTAGGCATTAAATATAAACAGGAGTTTTGCAGAATTCTTCTCCATTAGAAATTCTCTCCTCCTGTTAGTCATCCCTATTGCAAAGATTGTTTGTATTCCTCCCCCTTTTGGAGACTCCAAAGCCTTAGACCAACAGTGCTCTTGAGCTTATAAAGGTCAGGCATAAGGGCAAATTGCTTACAATTCTACCAGAAGATGAGACCCTGAGGTGAAAACGAGCCACAAAACAGCAACAAAGTGGACTGTTGTTTACACAGGTATTTCTCCACTTGGCCTTTGCTGCATGCCCTGTGTAAGGGACAGCAGGCAGCTGCATGCCTCAGAGCAGCCTTGGGATGGAGTTTTATATGAAGCTAGCAGCATGAGAGAGAGGATATGCTGTCTAAAATCCACTGCTGCCCAAACTGTGTCCAGCTATTCTGGCGTCTATTGTAACAACCAAGCCTGTTCCCTAAGCCCCTAGTCTTGTTTAAAGCAGAAAGAGAGCGCTCACTGTGCAGAGTCCTCCCACTGAATTAGAGCACACAACCAGAAACTCAACTCAAAGAAGGGATGTTTGTGGGGGGAGGGGAGGTTAAAATATTAACAATGAAACAAGCTGAAAAGCAATACATTCCATTGTTACCCCCATTTTAAATTTAATAAGCTACTGCTGCTCCTCTCCAAATGTCAACTCATACAACACAGGAACTTCTGTTTGAAAGCTGTGATTATTCAACGCATAAACACATCAGTCCAAGCCCAGATTCAGACTGCCACTGTATGATAATATTGTTCTGGGAGAGAAGCAGGAAATGGCATGACAAAACAACCAAGCTGAGGATGCAAAAAAGAAAAGCCTCCTTTTTTAAGGCAGACCCCAACAATTTCAACTTACCACCCGAGCCATGCACAGAAAGGAGAGCTAGCCTGGGTCTCCTTGCATGGCTACCTGTCCTTTTCAAACACACATGGGGAGGCCAGGCGAGCGGTATGACAAGTGGTACACTGCTGTCAGGCACACTCCGCACTCCTCTCCACACCTCCGCTCATGAATCACTCATCACCTGCAGCTCCCTTTTAGCCAAGTTCTGTGCCCCTAAAGTAAGCTTGCAGCACACCCTGCTATTCAATTCCTTTGCCCCCAGTGCAGCTTTACCCTGACTGCTGGTGCCTGCTGCTTCAGAGTACTTCAATTTAAAGTGATTGAATCTGGTTACCTACAACCTTTGTTAATTTCAGGGAATCTAACTCTGCTGTAAAGACGAAACGGGATGATTGCAAAAAAATGGGGAGCCAAGATCCTCTGAAATTTGTCTATTTTGGAGAAACTCCTCTGCTCTCATATTCCAAAGAGCAGGGAAATGGGATTAAATGACTTGGATTTACCGAGCCTGATTTTGGGTTAATTTACACCAGTTCTACATAGTTTTTTCTCCACTTGGCCTTTGCTGCATGCCCTGTGTAAGGGACAGCAGGCAGCTGCATGTCCTAGAGCAGCCTTGGGATGGATTTGCGACTTCCCTCCCTGTTCCCCTCATTCTCCTGGGGGAAGTGATCTGTGTTACCATTTTATGGAGTAAAGATTATTTCCCACCTAGCCAAGGTTCCACCACTCAGAGGCACATACACCAGGCATACAGCCCCTCCTCTCACCCTACCCTTCAGCCAAGATGTGGACTCACAGGGATTGGGTGGGGAAGGTCTTACTCTGCTGTCCCCATTGAGCTCAATCATGTGGAGGGCAGGAGGGGCTGATGGCCCCAAGTATGATCCCATCTGAGACTGTAGGTCAGAGGTGGGCAAACTATGGCCCACGGGCCACATCCAGCCTGTGGGACCGTCCTGCCCAGCCCTTGAGCTCCCGGCTGGGGAGGCTAGTCCCCGGCCCCTCCGCTGCTGTTCCCCCTCCCCTGCAGCCTCAGCTCGCTGCGCCGCCCGCGCTCTGGCCCGTCGCTCCTGCCGGGCAGCACGGCGGCGTGGCTGGCTCTGGCCAGGCAGCCGGGCTGCGAGCTCCTGCTGCTCTGAGCGGTATGGTAAGGGGGCAGGGTGCGGGGGGGGCATTGGATAGGCATGGGAGTCCCAGGGGGCCTGTCAGGGGGTGGGGGTGTGGATAGGGGTCAGGGCAGTCAGGGGGCAGGGAGGGTCAAATAGAGGGTGGGGTCCCAGGCAGCGGGTCCCGGGAAGGAGCAGTCAAGGGACAAGGAGCAGGGGGGTTGGATGGGTCGGCGGTTCTGAGGGAGGCAGTCAGGGGGCTGGAAGTGGGAGGGGGCGGATGGGGGCGGGGGCCAGGCTGTTTGGGGAGGCACGACCTTCCCTACCCAGCCCTCCATACAGTTTCGCAACCCCGATGAGGCCCTCGGGCCAAAAATTTTGCCCACCCCTGCTCTAGGTACACGCTAGAGCAGCTAGCCCCTCCCACCACTCACCCCACCGCAGCTGCACTTTTATTTATAGTTTGTACAGTTACTGTGCTGGAAACAATACCTCCAGCTCCAGCGTAGACAGACCCTGAGGCACCAAAGTACATGGATAGGTTCTTAATAGAGCTCAGCACAATGTGAGCCCAGCGTGGAATGGGGGGAGGCAGGGAAAGAGCTAACAAATGGCTACAGCCCCCTCCCAATGTAAGGCAGGGGAAACTGTAGAGCTTGGAAGCATAAATCCCTCTTGATGTAGGACAGAGGGACTTGGCGGGGGGGTTAGACATACAACATGAAAACAGATGTTTCTGGGGCAGGACAGAGCTGACAGGGTTTAGGGACAGTCCCCTCCCATGGCAGAACCAAGGAAAGACAAGACCAAAATCGATTTCCCTCCAAAAGACAGAGACAAGAAGTAAGGACAAGGAAGCCATGGTAGGTCCAAGAGAAAGGAGACTCATTCCCCAGAGACAAGCAGGCTACTGGGAGTGTGAAATCTCGCAGAGTGCTACAGAATGTGATGCCAGGGGTATAATCTTTTGGACTAAGCTGGAGTTACCACGACCCCCTGTTCTAACAGCAACTGTTTGCCCATGTCTGCATCCTGCTATATTCCAGTCCTCATGGCCATGAGGAATTTCCCAACTAGCCCAATAGCCGGGGAGAGCACAGCTCCATCAAGGGTTCCACGGATAGACAGGAGGAGTGAGCCCAGTGCCTGTCACAGCTCTCTCTCGCTCCCCTAGACAATGCCTCATTGGATGAAACTTTACAAATTAATGGAAAGGAAATTGAACAAAACTGGATCCCTACAAAGCCCAATGCTGGCTCGGCAGGAAAGTCAGCTGCCACCCAGGCCACATTAAAACAGGAAGTTGCTTTTCAACAACAAGAAGGCTCACTTGCCATTTCTCTGCATTGAGACAATTCTGCAGATCTGTCTGGCCTGCAGTCTTGGATTAACTTGTTCACTTTTTGGTGGAACCAGGTGCCCTACTCCATTTTCCCTCCTTGAGGCCCTCTGCAGGGCACCAACTGTCTCCAGCCAAGGCTGTCCAAGACCTCCCATGGAGCCAGACATCACTCCCACAGAGCTCTCGGCATGTCCTGGGCACTTCCCCTCCTTCAGCCCAGGCACTCGCTCCAAAAGCTGGAATCACTGGCAGTTTGAGAGTGAAGGGCTGAGGAATACACTGGCTGGCCAAAGAAGGATGGAGCATCCTCTTGGATTAGGAAGTGATACTGTCCTGCCATCTCTCTGGGAGATTCTTCCCAGCCAATGAGAATTAGGGGCTTCATGACAAGCCAACCCACCAGACTGATTTTTTGCATGCTGCGAGACGCTTCTGGTGCCTGCTTCAGCAAGCCAGTTATCTGGGGCAAGTCTTTTCTAGACGACTTCAAACTGATCGGCTGATAACACAAGCAAGACAAAATGGTCTAAATCATTAGAGCTGGTGGAGTTAGGCGGAGAGTCAGAGCTCTTGAGCTCTGTTCCCATTTCTGGAGATGACGCAGTGCTATCTTGGACAGGCGACTTAAAGCTCTCAATGTATTAATTTCCCCATCTATAAAAAGATAATACTAGCCTACCTACAGGAGTGCTTTACTGTGAGGTTCAGTTCAGTGCATTAAAGTTTGCAGAGCGCTCTGATATCAGTGGATAAAAGGAGCTCTAAGGGCTAATTTATTAACTGTTAACCTTGCCAAATAGCAATTCAGGCTGGAGTTGGCTCCAGATTAGCGTACCAAGAATCCAGTCACCACAAAGAGAAGTTTCTCTTTTCCCCCCCCCCCCTTCCATCACTATTGTACCTTTCTGGGCTCAATGGGTACCTAATTAGCCATTTCCCACTGGGTGCCACAAAGGCAAAAAAGCAATCTGACCAGAATACTACAGCTCTCAATACATTGACTAAAGGGATTTGCTATAGAATATCTCTGTTCTATTTTATATGAAGTATGAAAGCTCATGCCATCGCCAGAGGAACTGAGCACCTTCCAACAGTTCATACAGTGACCTGACTAACCTTTGTCCTGTACGGTACGTCCTCTCTTATCCCTTCCTCAGGGTAGCAATACCATGTGCAGTGGAGTGTTTGTTTTGGTAGGGTTTGGTTTTGGGCTGTTTTTTTAATGTCCCTGCTGCTCTGTGTTTATGTCAGTGAAGGCTGGTGGAAGAGGTGCACCTGGCAGTTTGAGAAGAAGGTGGTGAGGTTTGTGATGGTCGTTCATGCCTGAGTTTGTTCCATGGCCTCAGATTGGCTTCCAAGAAAGCTCCAGCAGCTTTATTTTGTGTAGAAAGTTCCACTGGACCTGAGGTGAAGCTGTCAGCCACGGTCCTCACACTGGAGTTTTAGAGGATGTTTTACATAGATGGTCTTTGAAGATAAAATCTCTCTCGTGCACAAATGACTCCGGCTAGATGCTTCACTGCCCAACAAAGACTGTTTATCCAGCTAAACCACAAGAAGTCTGTGCATGTGAACGAATGCCAGTTGGTGACTGATGAAGTCCTGAGGACTAGCAGAGCATAGCCAAATACCCTCAATTCCAGTCTGTTTTTAGCTACTTTATTTTCCACCTAGGGGCACTGACCTCATGAGGATCATTCCCCATCATCAAATCTTAGCTGAGGAGAGGGCAGCCTATGCCCTCTCCCAGGTCTTCGTCCAGACACCACCATCCCAGAGAGAACGTACAGATTTGAGGGCCTCAGAGGAAGACGCGGGTGCTCATGACAGAAGTCAGTATGGGAGGACAGCCTAAACATGGACATTGATATCATGAGCCATTGAGCCCCAGTTCCTGTATACTCAGGAGAACCAGTCCAAGGGAATGGTGCCATTTATGAGCTTCTGTTTGCACACAACAATCTAGGGAATTAGCAATGCCAGTGAGAGAAACACAGAGTTCAGCGCATAAAAACTGAACCAGGGCTTGAGGAAAGATTCCATTGTCAGTTTGCAGAGGTCTGACAGTGGGAATTATACATTTTAGAAATGTAAGCATGCTGTGGGAGGGAACAGTTTTCTCTGGGTTGCATTTAGTGCTGGACTGGCAACACTGGAAAAGCAAAGGCCCTGTCTACAATAAAGTTTTTATCAAATTCTCCCACCATTGTTGTTGCCGCTGTGCAACTCCACCAGCATTAGCAATGGTGGGAGCACTAATATACACTAACTATCACTAAGCCTGCAGGGTCTGAGCCGGGTTAGACAATACAGTAGCCACTGCATTTTAGGGCTCTCACCGCTGCTAGCAGCTGGAGCTGCAGCAGGATTAGGTCAATGGTGGGAGAATGTGGCAAAATTCTCAGGATAGACAAAGACCAAGGTGCATTCCAAACCTGGCAGATGTTTGCAACAGCAAATTCTGTAGTGCTATCTCAGCCTAGGATTGATGGGAGAGGCTTGTTTCTCTGCCAAGGCTGCTGCCGAAGACGCTAATTAGTTCCAGCCACAGTGATGTTTGTTATGCTGTAGACACTTAGTCCACTATGAATGGGACTGCCACCACATTTCATTTTGCAAGGCCAAAGACTCATCAGATGGTGGTGACTTTTGCTTTGGTCCCTTCTGACCCAGGCTGTAGCTGATGCAGTGACCCAGAGGCAAAAGGCTCTGTATGCCCCAATACTAAGTCACTGAGCCTCTCATTTGGTTTTCAGACTTTTCAGTGCATTTCTACCACCAACATGCTAAGGGGAGGGGAAGTTGTCTGAATAGGTTGAAAGGAACGCTAAGGAATGGACAAAGCAACAGGGGTGACTATGATTTTTAGTGTGATAAAACCCATGGTGGCTGGTTTCTTAAAAAGGCTTATTTGGAAGGGTTTTGGGAAGAATGTCTGTTAGGATTTTAAAAACCTCCTCAAGACAGAAACATGCAAACACAAGAAATGCAGACCCACCAAAATGTACTGAAACTCACCAGCAGAGGGCACTGTGCACCCTTTCTGACAGTCTGAGGCAGAGTGGTTCTTGTACTGCTTCTGCTCCGGCATCTCCTCCCTGTACAATTTTGAATCCAAGAGAGGAACCCTGCTGAGGACAGGGGACTGAGGAATGCTGGGAAGGGTCCTTGACTTTCCCAGGAGAGGCCTCTGCAGTTTTCTATCCAGCGATCTAAAAAACAAAAACAAAAACAAACTAGGAAACAAAATCCACGTGTACGGACTTTTCAGCACGTGAGTGGAGCAACGTCACATCTCAGTCGGATACTCCAGTGCAACCATTAGTGCCACTGGAACTGACAATCACCAGGTGTGTTTGTTCCCCCCCATTCAGCTCCGCAACCCAAGGATGTCACTAATATCTTAGCCAAGTATCTTCCTCTTCCTCTTCCTCTATCAGTGGGTTTTAATTAAAGGCTATAACTTGGGATGTAAATCACAATTAACGTTAAGGAAAATAGTGGTTATAAATTCTAGCGCATACCACCACCACACACACTCCAATTTACAGGATAATCAAAACTAACCAAATACATAAACAAAGGGTTTGGGATTAGAGATGTGTGAACTGGTTTGGGGCAAAGGACTCATCCAAAACCAGCTTCTGAAATCTCAGAGAGACCCCAAAAAATTTTGGAGGCTGAAAAAATTGGGGAGGAGAGATGGGAACTTATGGTTTGTTTTAACCATCTCCCCCCACATCTCTACATTTCCTTGTTTCATCCAATAGCAAACGTCTCACGGGATAGTGTTCTTGCAGTGTTCCTAGCCCAATCAATACCAAGACACCGCAGAAATCTCACTGAAAGACTCTAGACCCAACCCTTCCCCCATCCCCACCCCGAAAAGACCACAGAAGTTTGGATGGATTTCAGATGAGCATCCACATTTGTACATTCTTACTCAGACAAAAGCTCCAGACCCACAGAGGTTTGCCCATCACCGCTATATACATTTTTTTTTCCTTTTTTCAAATGCGACTGCAGTCCCTGATTTGTGCTGGCGTTAGGTGTAATTTATGGGCAAACACCACCACCATGGCCAGAGGGGAGCTGCAAAATGCTACATTAAATTCTGCGGGATATTAATTTATCAGGCACTGGGAGCAGAGTACCAGGCATAGGTAGCACTGAGCCTGGTCTGGAGTCAAGAGAAATCTTTCCATTGACTTCTGTGGGCTTAGAATCAGCCCCTAGCGTACAAGTCTTTTCCCGGAGAGGCCGGAGTGCAAATGTGGCTTAGGACAGAAGTGAAATTAATTCAATCTGCATGTAGTTCACAGTGCGTGTTTGTCTGTTTTACAAAACCACCACTGGCGACTTTGCAATGGAGATGCCGCTAAATGCAGAGCACAGGTGAGGTGCACAGACAGAGCTGTAGTTTTGTACAGCAGCAGCCTGCCTGTTCTAAACCGCATCTTTGACACTTTGCTCACCTTCACACTGAAACGTAACACATTCAAAAAGTCAGAATGTTAATTCTACGTTTTCTTTCGTGAAACACCTCTCTCTGTAACACACTTTGCCGATACAAAAGGTTTGCAGATTACATACTGCTCTGCTAAATGAAGAGGTTCTATCCTGGTATTTTAGATTTTAAAACATTCAATAGTTTTGCATTTACATCTCAGCACTTTTAAATGCACCAGTTTGTGGCTTGGGATTCAACCACAGAGAGACGTTAGTGTTTGAGATGCTCACAGCTAGGTGTGCCCGTAACACCACCAGGAGATGAATTGCACTTTGGGTGGAGGAGAGAGAATTCTCACCCTGGAGGAGCAATTTTTCATGTGTCCAGTTGAGGGCAATGAGTTATACAGAAGGAAATGATGAACAAAGGTTATATTCAGCAACCAGGGACTTATTTTTGTTTTAAATCTGGACAACAAAACTAAATTCCAAGGAATACCCTGCTTTGTGGACTCACCATCCCCCATACAGCTCTGCCAGTCTTACTAATAACTGTCAATTAACAGTGCTTGGTACTAGGAAATCACAGCTATGTAAGACAGGCTAGGATGCTGAGGGTTATCAGCCATGCCACATCCCATTAGTGCAGATGGCTGATGAGGGTGCAAAGTGCAAGTAGACAAGCCAGAGTCAACTCTATTACAGCCTACAAATAGCGGCTGTTTGGCTTTTTGGTTGAGGGAAGAGTGTACAACCAAGGTTTGACAAGGGTGGAAAAATCCTTCTGCCTGCAGGTGGGGAATTAGCCAGGAGACCAATGACAATAGCATCAATTCCAGCCACTGAACAGCTGAACAAGTGTAAGATGCAGCACACAGGGAGCCATTGAAGGGCTGAAGGAATGGACCACAAGCTACGAAGGGGAGCGGGAGTAGCTTACGAGCCCTCTAGCACTATATGGTGAGAACCCCGCTGAGCGGAGAGGAGGGAGGACAGCTGAGCCACCTCCCCACAGCAACAATTCCATTCCATTCTCCCAGGCCAGTGTTCCCCCCCGCTACACACAGCCAAATTCCATGGCCTGTTTAGGATCGGGGAGTATAGAACGGTAACGACACGGATGTAGACGAAAAGCTCTCTGGAATCACAGTTACAGGGCTGTCATGGGCGCTGCATAACATGCAGTGCTCCTGTCACAGCATTCCACCAAGGCAATCTCCTGAATCCCATCCTGTCACCCCTCAAGAACTAAACACTGGTCCTACCCTGAAAAACAACTATCTAACAAAGGCCACCAGATCTGCTCCCTGTATGTACTCAGGGTTAGGGCAAAACACAAGTCAGACCTCAGGCTAACGCTACAGTGAACACAAGCCCTTAATCAAAAGAAAGAAACTCTGTCCATAGAGGACAACTGACATGTGTGCCCTGCACTGAATCCAGCAAGGGCAGAATGTATCACCAATAATGCACACGAGCAGGGAAGGATGCAGCTGGAGCCCCCAATTTCAAGGTGAGTTTGCAGGATTTAGGGTGTGCCTACACTGCAATCGAGAAGTGTGACTGCAGTGCATTGCTACAGTGTACTCCTAGCTAGCTCAATGCTAGTTCGGTATGTCTACAGATGCTACAATCATACTTCACAGCTGCTGTGTAGACATACACTGCATTTTAGGCAAACCGGGCCAGATGGTCAGCTGGCGTAATTTTGTGCATGCAAGTCAAAAGAACTTCTCTAAATTTACATACGTGGCGGATCTGGTTCACAATCCTTTTACTTGTAAAGAATCTGACCTGGAAGGTGAAACGGAATGATCACCAAACTGCACACTGCCATGTACAGAATAGCACTGCACTTTTAGTACCTCCATGTCACAGAGACGCAGCTTCAGCAACTGACAGCAGCACTGGGGATCTCCAGAAATCCAGCACTACATCTGGGCAGCAGCCCCCGGGACCTCAGGATAATGCAGAGTTGGTTCTAGGGACCACCCTGGGGGACCTCTGGATTTGGGGAATTTTAGTATTCAGTGTGTCTACAAACTGTACATTTTAAATAATTCACTGCACATTCTGTAGGCTCCACCAGAGTCTGGGCATCCCCAGTGGATGACTTTTTCCAGCAACTGCACAATCCCTTTGCTATAAAGCAAAGGAACCAAATGGAAGTAAGAAAGTGGAAGGGGAGAAAAGAAGAGAATGTTAATGTTAGCTAAAAGAAGGTTGGGCCAGATCCAGAGAGATGCTGAGTCCCTCCTTATAAGGTGCTGAATGCTCCCCCACTTCCCTTGATGTCAATGGGAGCTTAGCTCAGTCAGCACTTTGCAGGATTAGCTCCATCCTTTGCACGCACACATCTCTCCATGGAAAATGCCTTCCTGCTAACTCAAGCTTCTGGTTTTGGTCTCATCTTGCACTAAAGCCACTGTGCAAAGGTAAAGAGAGAGAAAAAACCAAAACCTCCCTGTTACCCTGGGAAAAATCAATTCAGCAATTTTGCAAATCTGTTGGAGGAGGAGCATTTGAAATTGTCAGGATATGAGCCAAATCAGGTTTTAGTCCAGCCTGTGAAACTGTATGCCCCAGAAAGGAGAGTTCCGTTTGTCTAAATTTGCATTTGGACCTATTGAGCTTGAGGCCTGCTTTGCTGATGCAGTTTAGTACAGACTGCAGGTTATTGTCATGCTCCTCTGAAGTATTTCCAAACACGATATCATCATCCAAATAGCACTGAACTCCATGTTGATTCTTCAAAATCAATGACATTTTTTGAAAGGCACTTGGGGCTGATGCGAGACCCTATGGAACACATTTAAAATGGAATAGTCCCTCATGTGTAATAAATGCTGTGAGGTCTCTGCTATCTTCATGCAACATAACCTGGTGGTATGTACTCTGCAAATCAAGAGTAGAAAATATCTTTGCTCCACGGAGTTCTGCAAATACTTCTTCTAAGTGAGGAAGAGGATGGCCGTCAATCACAATAGCTTTATTTGGCTCCCTTAAGTCCACACAAAGGTGAATATCTCCACCCTTCTTCTGCATCACTACTATAGGTGAAACACATTCCGAGGAGTTAAACTCTTCAATAATGTCCTCTTGAACAAGTTTTCTAAGTTCCCCTGAAACAGCTTCCCTGACTGAAAATGGTAAGCGCCATAATTTCTGTCATACAGGCATCAATCACATTATTCCACATTTTAACTTTATGCATAAACCCATAAGCACAGCCGAGTTTCTCCTCAACCTGGTGTTGGGTCCCAGCTGAAACTGGTGTGTGTACCGCATGAGTGCTTTGCTGAGGAAGATCAATTCGTCCATTAACTACCCTGAGATTTAAAGCAGCCAATAAATCTCTGACAAGGATAGGAGTGCCCTTGTGGACAATGTAGAACTCTGCAGTTACACAGCAATCACCAAAAGTAACTATTGCTGGCAGGCAGCCACGTACTGGAATATGGTTTTTCAAATAGCACACCAAGTGAAGCTTGGGTTCAGTAAGAGGCACATCTTTAAAGTAATGCAAATAGATGGAATCAGGTAGTATAGAAACTGCTGAACCAGTGTCCAACATTAGCTGAATAGAGTGTGATTTGCCTGAGGGTATGGCAGAAACATTTACCATGCACTTTATTTGTTCTGGAATATATGCAGTAGTGATTTTGTCCACGCTCAGCACAGTAACATCTGGTATTGTAACTGCATGCACCTGTTGATTGAACTGGCTGCTGCGACATACTTTAGCAAAATGCCCAATCTTTTTGCAATGATTGCACTGAGCTACTTTTACTTGTGTAGCTTGCAAGGTGTTGTAGGGATCCACAGCAAAAAGCATGCTTTTACTGTATTTGGAATTTGCAGATTTGGTGGTTTTTCATTAGTATTCCTCTTGTGATTGTTTGTCTGCAGCGATAGTGAACTTTTCTGCAAAGGAGTCACAGCCTGGATGTGCCTCCTGTATCCATGCTCATTATTTTGGCTTCATCTGTAGCTGACTCAATCTGGGTAGCAATGATTATTGCTTTTTCTAGTGTAAGTTGTGGTTCTAGAAGTAAACGTTCTCTTACACGAAGTATGGTTTTCTCAATGAGCTGGTCTCTAATCATCTCATCTGCCATATTCCCAAAGTCACAAGTTACAATCAGACTCCTCAGGGAAGCAATATACTGCATTATAGTCTCCCCTGGTTTCTGCTCACGCTGGTGAAATCTGTAGCGATTAGCTATTACATTCACTTTTGGTACAAAAAAGTTCTTTAATGCAGTGAGTGCAGTCTCATATTTATCATCTGCAAGGGGAAAAGTGTAAAATATACGCTGCCCTTCTGCTCCGAGGCAGTGGATTAGCAGAGCATGCTTTCTTACTTCAGAAATCTCTGTAGCACTGATTGCAAGCAGGTAAGTCTCAAACATATGGATCCAGGCAGTAAAAGCAATTGGAGGCTCAACTCGGCTTTGTAGAAAGGGTGCAGGTGGGTTCAGAGGCAGAAGATCCATCCTCGTCACCAAAATGTTGTAGTAGCCAGGCAAGGTACTAAGAAACTTCAACAGGACTTTATTTTTTAAAGTGGAAACCTCTTTACCAAGCTGCTGCTGCACCCTCAGTAGCTCTCCCTCAGCCTCTTCAACCCCTCCCCCCTCCTTCCTGTTTCCTGTCCTTTCAGACTCCCAACAGCCAGTGCTCCCAATTCTAATAATTACAAGCAACATCTAAACACCACACAATTCTAGTATTACAGACAGCCACCATCGAGCTACCAGATTAACAGCCCAGAGGCTGGCATACACTCGACTTTGACGCTCGGACAGAACTGTGTTTCCTTTCTTCGCCAGGCCCTGCTGCGTCTTGATGCATCCTTCCTGCGCTGGCTGCCTGGACAAAGGAGATAACCTCACAGAGCTGCTGGGACAAAGCAACAAGCTTCAGAGTGCTCACAATGCGGAGCACCTGGCAAACCTCTGCACTTGGCCACATCAGTGGCTGCTCCTCACTCGGCTGGGTCGTTTTCCGCCTCAGCAGGCGCTTTGTTTTTAAGTCGCAGTGACAGTAAAGTCTCTTTAAACATTAACAGATGAGCTGAACGAAGTGCAGGATTCCAGTTCACAACACTAATTGGTTTAAAAACTGCTCCTCCCGACTCTCTCTCCAGACTGGTGCAGCTTCCAACCCACCAGGCCAGCTTCCTGCAGGAGCAGTGCCAACCACAAGCAAGTGGAGTCATTCCTGTTCCACTCTGGAGCTAGGTTAATTCTTTAATTCATGTAGGACACTGAACAACGAGGAGGCAATACTACGTGTTAGCACCATGTGCTCAGTGCTGCACGAGGCACAATGGGCTCTGCCCTGAGGAGCTTACAGGACAGATGCCGATGAGATGAGGTTCACTAGGAGAGTACCAAGTGTTTGCTGCCCACTGCCAGAAGCTCCACTGCCTTGGCACACCCCCTCCTAAGAAGATGCCCTGCTGGAAGGAAAGAGCAGCAAGAGTTGGTCCTCCAGCACTGAGAAGAGCAGAGAGCCAGGGGAGGCCAATCAGAGCCAAGGCCATATACAAACGGCTGGTTGCTTTTACTAGGGGCCAGTTCTGCATGACGCCAAAACAGTCAAGGGTTCTCTTTCTACCTTAACCAAAATTGCCCAGTCAGGGCCCTAACCTTGGCAACACTGCCCTTGGGTTTTTGCGAAGGACTAGTGTTTCTACTACGGACTTTAATGCCAGGTGGCTATTTTTGAGTTAAGATTTAATTTGTTTTCTGTTACCCCTGGAAGAGGACTTGACTGAGAGCTGACCTGGCCAGAGGGCTAAGCCATGGAGGTAGAAGACCATTGTGGAACCAAGAAACGAGAGAGGAAGAGTCCCTACAATGCTGTGCCCTGAGATGAGGGAGTGCTCTGGTAACCAGCATCCGACTGGGGAGATCTGTTCATCCCTTCCCCCCGCCCAGTGTAGCACTGGGATGAAGGAGTCATGCGACTGCCCCAGGAGAGTGATTGTGGGCCTCACGGGGGAAAAAGTGAGGGTGTGTCCACACTGCGTATCGGTGCTAGCTCTGATCTAGCTAGCTCAAATATCGAGAGGAGCAGAGCCACCGCAGCACAGGCTATACAAACCCACCTAACACTCTGGGTATGTACTCAAGAAGCTAGCCTGTGCTGCCACAGCTTCGCGGCTACTGTCAGCCAAGTTCGCTACATCAAAGGAGCTCCGGTCAGTCCTCAGGGGGTGCAGTCACACCCCTGGGGCCTGACACACAGGACCTGGGAGAACATTCCTTGAGAGAGGGCAATAGGGACCGAAGCATGAAGAGAAATGCAGTACAAGGAACTGAAGGGGGAAATGAAACACGGGCAGAGTAAAGGGATGGGAAATACTTACAACAAAATCTGAAATACAAGCCAGAGAAATGGTGCAGGGCTCTGGGATGGGGAGAGAAATTCAAGTGAGACACTGGGCAAGGAGGCCCAGGAAGCTATGGAAGGATTCAGAGAGTAGGGACCTGGTCTGATAAAAACAGAGGCTGGGGTTTTCAAAGGAGTCGAAGGGAGCTGAGTGTCCAATTTCCACTGAATGTCGATGGGATTTGAACACCTAACTCTCTTAAATTCCTTTGAAAATTCCAGCCATATGCTTATACTGTGGACACAAACTCATAGGTGCTAGTATTTTTTCTCCACATAGTCATTGTATATGTATAAAGTGCAAGGCAGGTGGGGGTGGGGAAGAACCTCAGAACACTAATTCAGGTCTTCTCTCACCACTGGCCTGAACCAATCCCCAAAAGCATATTTATTCACAGTGGCCAGTCACATGCAAGACTGTCCAATATTTTCCTAAACACCCAGACAACAAACTAACGCTCCAGAGCACTGAACAGTTGACTTCCTCATTCCTGTGGGATAAAGAATCCATTTCTCATCCTGGCAAGCCAGGAAATATCGGATCTTAAAATCGCATTATTCTGATTACAAACATAAGTGCTAAGAAGCATTGTAAAAATATAACAAGTCACATGCTCAAGGTGTAATAGACCACACAGAATCACTGACAGATTGCCTAAATGCATCACAGACACTTCTTAACACACAGAATTGGGATATTTACATGGGTCAAATTTAATGCTGTGGTTTTGATGGAAGAACTAGAGAATTAATCAAGATTTAACTACAAGTCAGTCTATTAGTTGGAGACATTATGTAGCAATTTTTTATTAAACAACAAACTCTTGGCACTGTTTGACTCCACGGGGAGCGGGGGGAGGTGTCAGTAAACGTGTGCTGAGTAGTTTATTCTATCAGTAATGGAAAGTGAGACTACAAAATGTCAAATAATTTAAAACATTCAGTTGTCTCCAGCATCTCAGCTTTAGGTTCTAGATTTATGTTGGTATGTTTTGCTGGAGACAGTATGGCCCAGTGGCTGTGGCACTGGACTAGGAGTCAGGACACCCAGGTTGCTCTGTTCTCAGTTCTGCCACTGACCTGCTGCATGACCTTAGCCATGTCACTTCACATCTCCAGTGCCTATGTTTCTCCACCCACTTTTTATAGGTCTTGCCTTAAAAAAAGGCTGCAAGCTCTTTGGGGCTGGGACACTGTCTCCCTAAGTCCATGCTGCAAGCACAACCAGTGACTGCACCTTGAGGAGACAGACCCGAGCTGGCTTTAACCTAGCTAGCTCTGGTACTTGTAGCAGTGAAGCTGAGGAAAAGCACACTGCAGCACAGGCTAGCCCAACAAATAATCATCCAGGGTGCCAGGAGGGTTCAGACAGCTCAGGCTGAAGTGCAAACTACCACAGCGTTACCACTCTGGTGCCCACACCAGCTAAATTAAAGCTAGCTTGTGTTTATCTACTGAGCTGCAGTCGCACCCCATAACTGCAGGACAGACAGAGGGTATGTTTGTACAATTCCTACCACCTGGGGACCCAATCCTGGTTGAGACCTCTAGGCCCAAATGAAATAGAAATAATCAGAAATAATAAAATTCCATGAGCACCCCTACCAACAATAACACTGCTACAACTGATTGCCTTGGGTTCCTTTCTTTATCTGAGGATTAGGCTCTTTCCAGAGGGATTATAGTCCTCAATTCAATCCAATTTGGAGAGGGACATGCTGGACTTCCACTGGTGAGGGATTCTAATCATGGCCAAGAACAGCGCAGCAGTCCCCAAACCTCAGCCATTATTTATCTTCTGGATACTGTGTGAGGCAAGAAGCTGCAGCAATAGCCGTTTCTGGTATTTTTTAAATAAAAGACAATAAATCTACCCCAGGTGCAAGGAGTTCAACATGACATTTATTTTTTAATATATTTGTATATATTAAAATATACATATATATTTTAATTCAACCCAAACCTCTTTAAACGTCTTTATAAGCATCCTTTAAAATGTGGCTTAGGAGCTTAAAAAGTTGATTAAAAGATATAGCTTGGCTTACACAAGACTGGAATTTATATATATATATATATATAATATATTCAGCTTTGATTCAAAAAAATGTGTCAAGCTATAAAAATATCTTCCCCAAGCACCGTTATGAACTAGTAAATATCATGATTTCCACCAGATGGTTTATAAAAAGTTTTGCTTCCTGCCATCTCCCCTTGATTGAAGTGCATTTCTCCAGCAGGGGCCATCTTCCTGATGTGGAAGAACAGCAAAGGGAAAACAAAATGCCACTCTGAACTGAAAAATTGTATCTCTGCTAGAAAATTGAATTTTGGCTGGAAAGGTTTAGAAATGCTTCTGGGACCCTGGGGGTAAGGCATGGTATGTGCAATTTAAATCACACGGGGAACTGGAGGGAAGTTGGGGGACAGAGGAGAACCTTGGCAAAAAGCTATTTCAAAAACGAACATTTAGGGAGGGGAGTGACAGCTTCCTGCATTCTCCCCGCTGCTCCCTTTGCTCTGAGTTCGTTCACACAGCCACTGGCAACGAATGTTCTGCTAGTGTGAGGCCTCATCCCTAACAGTTACTAGCAACCCAGGTCCTGCTGTGGAATTTCTGTAAGGCGTGATGCTAAGGCAAGGTGCTCCCTGGGCAGACAGGTTGTGGAGCGCTCCCCGCGCCAGCATGCAGGGAAGGGCGTGGGCCTGCAGGAGAGCACGGCAGTGGTTGGTTTGGGTGGGGACTTAAAATTAAAAAGGTCATAGAGCAGTTTGTAAACTAGGGGTGGAGGGAAAGCCGACAGGTATGGAGGAGCACGTGGTTCGGACAGAGGCATCACTTAGGGGAGGATCTATTAATGGAGATTCCCTATGTCCTAGTAAAGAGGAGAGGATGGAAGATAAAATAAGGGTAGGATCTGATGAGAAACAGTCAAATGAAAAAGAGTCCCATTCAATTCCATCACGTAATGGCAGACAGCTAAAAAGTCACAATTTTTAAAGTGCTTATATACAAATGCTAGAAGTCTAAATAATAAGATGGGTGAACTAGAGTGCCTCACATTAAATGAGGCTATTGATATAATAGACATCAGACACACTTGGTGGAATGAGGATAATCAATGGGACACAGTAATACCAGGGTACAAAATATATTGGAAGGACAGAACAGGTCGTGCTGGTGGGGGAGTAGCACTATATGTGAAAGAAAGCTTAGAATCAAATGAAGTAAAAAATCTTAAATGAACCAAACTGTATCACAGAATCTCTATGGATAGTAATTCCATGCTCTAATAAGAAGAATATAGCAGTAGGGATATATTACCGACCTCCTGACCAGGATGGTGATAGTGACTGAAGTGCTCACGGAGATTAGAGAGGCTATAAAAATAAAAAACTCAATAATAGGGAATTTCAGCTATCCCCATATTGACTGGGTATGTGTCACCTCAGGATGGGATGCAGAAATAAAGTTTCTTGACACCTTAAATGACTGCTTCTTGGAGCAGCTAGTCCTGGAATCCACAAGAGAAGAGGCAATTCTTGATTTAGTCCTAAGTGCAGCACAGGATCTGGTCCAAGAGGTGAATAGAGCTGGACCCCTTGGTAATAGTGACCATAATATAATTAAATTTAACATCCCTGTGGCAGGAAAAACACCACAGCAGCCCAACACTGTAGCATTTCATTTCAGAAAGGGGGACCCCATAAAAACGAGGAAGCTGGTTAAACAGAAATTAAAAGGCATAGTGCCAAAAGTGAAATCCTCACAAGCTGCATGGAAACTTTTTAAAGACACCATAATAGAGGTTCAACTTAAATGTAGACCCCAAATTAAAAAACATAGTAAGAGAACCAAAAAAAGTGCCATTGTGGTTAAACAAAGTAAAAGAAGCAGTGAGAGACAAAAAGGCATCCTTTAAAAAGTGGAAGTTAAATCCTAGTGAGGAAAATTTAAAAAAAAAAAGCAAAGCATAAACTCTGGCAAATGAAGTATAAAAATATACTTAGGAAGGAAGGCCAAAAAAGAATTTGAAGAACAGTTAGCCAAAGCCTCAAAAAGTAATAGAAAAATAAATTTAAGTACACCAGAAGCAGGAAGCCTGCTAAACAATCAGTGGGGCCACCGGATGATCAAAATGCTAAAGGAGCACTCAAGGACAAAAAGGCTATTGCGGAGAAACCAAATGACTTCTTTGCATCGATCTTCACAGCTGAGGATGTGAAGGAAATTCCCAAACCTGAGCCATTCTTTTTAAGTGACAAATCTGAGGAACTGTTGCAGATTGAGGTGTCATTAGAGGAGGTTTGGGAATAAATTGATAAACTAAACAGCAATAAGTCACCAGGACCAGATGGTATTCACCCAAGAGTTCTGAAATTTCACATTTGAGTTCCTTCAGAACTGCTAACTGTGGTTTGTAACTTATCGTTTAAATCAGTTTCGGTACCAAATGACTGGAGGATAGCTACTGTGACGCCAATTTTTAAAAAGGGCTTCCGAGGTGATCCCAGCAATTACAGGCCGGTAAGCCTGACTTCAGTACCAGGCACATTGGTGGACACTATAGTAAAGAACAGAATTGTCAGACACACAGATGAACATAATTTGTTGGGGAGAGTCAACATGGTTTATGTAAAGGGAAATCATGCCTCACCAATCTACTCTAAATCTCTAAGGGGGTCAACAAGCATGTGGACAAGGGGGATCCAGTGGATATAGTGTACTTAGATTTTCAGAAAGAAAAGGAGTACTTGTGGCACCTTAGAGACTAACCAATTTTTTTAAGCTTTCGTGAGCTACAGCTCACTTCATCGGATGCATACCTATGAATGCATCCGATGAAGTGAGCTGTAGCTCACGAAAGCTTATGCTCAAATAAATTGGTTAATCTCTAAGGTGCCACAAGTACTCCTTTTCTTTTTGCGAATACAGACTAACACGGCTGTTACTCTGAAACCTTAGATTTTCAGAAAGCCTTTGACAAGGTACCTCACCAAAGGCTCTTAAGGAAAGTCAGCTGTCATGGGATAAGAGAGAAGGTGCTATCATGGACTAGTAACTGGTTAAAAGATAGGAAACAAAGGGTAGGTATAAATGGTCAATTTTCAGAATGGAGAGAGGTAAATTGTGGTGTCCCCCAGGAGTCTGTTCTGGGACCAGTCCTATTCAACATATTCATAAATGATCTGGAATAAGGGGTAAACAGTGAGGTGGCAAAATTTGTAGGTGATACAAAACTACTCAAGATAGTTATGTCCCAGGCAGACTGCGAAGATCTACAAAAGAATCTCACAAAACTGGGTGACTGGGCAACAAAATGGCAGATGAAATTCAATGTTGATAAATGCAAAGTAATGCACATGGGAAAACATAATCCCAACTATACATATAAAATGATGGGGTCTAAATTAGCTGTTACCACTCAAAAAAGAGATGTTGGAGTCACTGCAGAAAACATTCACTCGATGTGCAGCGGCAGTCAAAAAAGCAGAGAGCTAGGAATCATTAAGAAAGAGATAGATAATAAGACAGAAAATATCCTATTGCCTCTATATAAATCCATGGTATGCCCACATCTTGAATACTGTGTGCAGATGTGGTCGCCCCATCTTAAAAAAACATATATTGGAATTGGAAAAGGTTGGGGTATGGAATGGCTTCCATATGAGGAGCAATTAATAAGACTGGGACTTTTCAACTTTGAAAAGAGCAGACTAAGGGGGGATATGATAGAGGGCTATAAAATCATGACTGGTGTGGAGAAAGCAAATAAGGAAGTGTTATTTACTCCTTCTCATAACACAAGAACTAGGGGTCACCAAATTAAATTAACAGGCAGCAGGTTTAAAACAAATAAAAGGAAGTATTTCTTCATACAGTGCACAATCAGCCTGTGGAACTCCTTGCCAGAGGATGTTGTGAAGGCCAAGACTATAACAGGGTTCAAAAAAGAACTAGATAAGTTCATGGAGGATAGATCCATTAATGGCTATTAGCCAGGATGGGCAGGGATGGTGTCCCTACCCTCTTATGTTTGCCAGAAGCTGGGAAATGGGTGGTAGGGGATGGATCACTTGATGATTACCTGTTCTGTTCATTCCCTCTGGGGTACTCGGCATTGGCCACTGTCAGAAGACAAGATACTGGGCTAGATGGACCTTTGGTCTGACCCAGTATGGCTCTTCTTATGTTATTATGGGGAGGATGCTGTGGGATGTGAAAGGTGCAGGATGTTTAGCACAATGGTGCAGTGGCTGCTACTGCTTTAGTGTCCTAAATCACATGGGAAACTTCAAACCCAGCACAGACCAGTTTGACTTTAACCCACCCACGAAAACACTGTTCCAAGCCACCTCTTTGCCAATGAACAAACTGCACCTGACATCAAACACCTCACCTTCTTTCACTTCAGCAACAGATCCTGTCTAAATGCCAAAACCATTTGTAACAGACAAATGTAAGGATCAACAAAATACCAGCAGCTTCCCAGCATAGGTGAGACTGATCACCAGGCATAAGCACAGCACTCAGGGATAATACGCATATGATCGCAACATGCTGAACCCAGTGGCTGTAACTTTTTGGAAGAACTTAACAAAAAGTAAAATCAAGTTAACCCTGGGAAGGACAGAAGACTTCCCCATGCACCCGAGCACTCTACGTTCATTTCAGGTACTGGGATATGTCCCAAGATCACCTAACTGCTTCTGCAGGCATTGGAGCATTGAGGAGCCAGTAAGCAGTACTCCTCCCTCCAAATTAAGGCCCCACTGGGGGGCTAGTGGCACCTATGCTACTGGAGACAGGACAGATGCGGAAGTAGGTTCTAGTGTTAATCCTTTGCACTTGTAGAGCAATTGAATCTTCAAAGCACTTTATAAACAAACACTAACAAGCATCACAACATCCCTGTGAGGGAGGTCTGTGTCATTACCTGAGCCATTTAAAGATGGGGAAACTGAAGCAGAGATGTTAAATGCCTTGTCTGAGGCCACAGAATCAGCGTCAGAATGGAATTAGAGCTGAGGAGTCCCTCCCTCCCAGACTCGCACTCTCACCACAGACTGCAGTTCTTTTGGTCCTGATCACTTCTGGTCATTCTATATCTGATGGCACGGCCGAGGGACGTACTGGCCACCACTTCCAGGGGCTCCCATTGGCCTGGAGCAGCGAACTGCAACCACTGGGAGCCGCGATCGGCCAAACCTGTGGACGCGGCAGGCAAACAAACTGTCGCGGCCAGGCAGGGGCTTTCCCTGCACAAGCGGCAGAACAAGTTTGGGAACCACTGGGATAGAGGATTAGCTCTGGTGTCCTGCCCAAATTCAATCTGGGCAACTGCTTTCCTGCCTCTATAAATATTCTGCAGTTTCAATCACAGATATTATTTATCATTTGCCGAGCAGCATTGCTGTGCTCTGTTAAACATCTGCTCACATGGCTGCATTTAAGTATCAGAGGCAAGCGACGCATACAGTGTATGTGGTATTCATATTACAGCCAGGTTTTCACAAGCACTCAGCAATCATTTAGGCACCCGAATGAAGAGAACAGGAGCTGCTGGAGGTTGAGCTCTTGTGAAAGTCTGGCTCCGGTTTGTGAAGTTTGAATAATGCTGTGGGACCCTTGCTGGGAAAGCTGCCTTATGGCATCAGTGCAAGCTATACTACTGTCTGCCTCCTTCCCATTCAGAAACACCTTGTCATCATTTGGACTCCATAGGACACCCTCAACTAGGAAAGGAAAAATGTCTCCCAGGCCCAGATCATTCTCTGCTGTTGCTCTAATACTCTCACACCTGCCAACTGGTTTGTACTGCTGAGCCAGATGCATACCTCTTCCAACGTCAGCATCATGCAGTGACCTGTGTGGCAATGATGTTGTCCAGCATCACGTGAGGCAATGTGTTTGACAGGATGGTGGGATTAGTTTGTTTCCACCTGTAATGCAGAAGCAAGTGGGCTTGCTGGGAGAAGAATGAATTGGGTGAGAGATGGGTGCTCCCAGCCTAACATTTGACTCTCGTTCCTGAACAGGAAGATTGTTAAGCACAGAGCTGTAAACCACTATTAAGTAGCTGAGGAAAGGATTAATACACAGAACACAGAATCAAGCTTCCTGGATTTTAATCTCAGTTCTGCCACTGAGTCACTATTCAACTCACAGTAACATCACTTCGTCTCTCTGTGCCTCAGTTTCTCCATCTGTAACAATGACATAAATATACTGATGTACCTCTTGGGTGGGGATGAGAGTTTAATGTCAGTGAAACCATAACCCAACAGCGAGTGAGTGTGGCAGTTGCCTGTCTGCACCAATCCACAGAGAATGTGAGCTGCTGCAGAGCCTTGGCACTTTAGCTCAAGCTGTAGCAGCTCTTGCTTTTCACTCTGGAGGTCTCGGGTTCAGCTCCTAATGTGTCGACCAAAGTGGCAGTCATCACAAACATTTTCAGACTCTTGGATGAAACGTGCTAGTAGTGTAATGTTTTATTATCAGATGCAGTTCCAGAACTCTGAACACTAGCCTGGCCTCACATGCCAGTCCTAACACAGGAGCTTCACGCCACATAAAGGCATCACATAGCTCATGAAACATCACCTAGCTCATCCTCCAATGTCACACAAGAGTATGTTCAAAATCTATCTATCCCTTAGATTTTATGACTGACCTCCCGCATTCTAACTCTTTAAAACAATACTTCACCAGTGACAAGGAGGAGACCAAAAAGTCCGGATTTGTCCACACGGTCATCTGAGCTCTGTGCTCCCAGCTGTCCTGCTCCTCAATGTCTCATGCCAGGAACAGCACCACTGACTGACAGGAGCCCAGGGCCCAGAGAAAAATGCTGAGATACAGTAGGAAATCTGAGCAACAAATCCTGATACTTGTTGAAAAATACTCTCTCCTTCCAATTCATTTACTTTGAATCAAATGCTAAAACCCAGAAGCACTAATTCTCAACCTAACTTCATTACTCTAATTTCTTAATCTCACCTTGCTCTCCAGATCATCAGTTAGACTCCTCACTGCTTTGCAGTTTTCATTCTCACTTAGGAAAGCACCATAGCGATCAATCATTTCCCTCCGCCTCTCCCCCTCTTTCCTTCAGTCTTGAACCAAAGTTGTCAGGGCTTATCCATGGGAACCACAGTCCCCCACTGCAAATTGCACAGAACCTTTGGCGAGCATCCACTACATTCTTGCTAAATAAATATGATGTGCTTTCGTAAATCAAACACATCCATGCAAATAATGTGAAAGCAAAAACAGACCAACCTGGTTTCCCGCACACTTGATACTAAGAACACGCAGTGGAGGGTGTCATGTTCAGGCTGTCAGTCTCCACTCTGAGGCTCTGATATCCAAGAACTCACCCACCAGACTCCCCTACCTTTAAAGGAATGGAAATATGAAGCATACAGGTCTCTAGCTGGCCAGGGCTAGGTGGAAAATGTTTTCCAGTCATTGGGTTTTCTCCACTGGACGGACCCAAGAACAAACTGCATCTCTGATGGAGAAGCTCCAGAAACAAGTGTGAGGCCAACAGATGACCATCTTGAACCCAGGAAAGATAAAGCTAGCTTCTGTGGTTAAATCTTCTTGAAGGAAATCAAGTCTGAAGGCGGAGGAGGGACAGGAGCCATAGGAAGGGAGCGGAACAGTTTGGAATTAAGAACATCTAACACATCTGAGTTCCAGAGTTTAGAACCTCATTAAGGCCCCAGTCCTGCAAGCCAAACCATACAGGCAGATCCCTGTGCCTCCATGGAGCCCCACTAGCTTTAATGGGACTCACAATGCAGGAGTCTACCCCCCATAGTCCTCTTTGCAGGATCAGGGCCTAAATCCATACCATTGGGTGTCCGTTACTCAGAGTTGTAATCATCCCTAACTGAGGCTCAGAATCAACACTGCTAATTAATCCAGGGTCTGGATCCTCCATCCTACTAATTACCAAGATCAGCAAATTAATATATCCTCAGAGCAATGCCAACAGCCCTATTCTGGGCTTTCCCAACTCCTGGACCAGATAGAATGGTCTCATTCCAGGAAGAGAGAAGGAAGGTGCCTGTGTTACTTCTCCAGGCTAGCTGATCACAGAAGCAGCATGAATTGATGCCAGCCTGTTTGCAAGAGGAAGTCGGCCCTGACAATATTCTGAGGATCAGAGAAGCATGGTTTTAGTGTGTATTTCTATATAAAGTACTTTAACTTTGGGGAAGCATTTCCTGCAGATAGACAGACAGAGCTAGCGACAGGGCTAGGAGTGGGATAGCTGATACATAAAGAACACACCAGCCATTAAAAACCAGTTACAGTATTAAGGGAGACCAAGGAACATTGTTTAATATTTAGAGTAATTCCCACATTGCCGCAGGCACTTGCCCAAGTGAGAAGGCACAACCCCTGCCCTGAGGACAAATAAAGCATAAGATAAAAACAAAACAATATAAACTTCTCCAATCTAAACAGAAAAATATTTAGTAATGTATAATAGTAGCACAGATTTACAGCTGGGGAAATTAAAAACACAACAAGGTTAAGTGTCCTGTTCATGAGCACAAAGCAAGTGGTATCAGCCAAAGGACTGCAAACCAGATCTTGTGCTTCCTAGTTCCACAATTCAATCGTTAGACTGTAACACTTCTTGCAACAGAGAAATTGTGGATTGCCTCCCAGATTTCTATCAAATCATTTAGTTCTCTGTTTGCCCCCGAAAGCTTCAAAGACAAACTTAAATGAAACATAAGTAAATCTGAAGAAAAGTATTGTGGCTGGAATTTAAAAGGGTTGGCTAATTTAAAACAGATATGTTAGTAATGTCATTCATGATATTTACTTAGCACCTTTTATCTAAAGATGCTAATGCACTCATGCCTTATGTAGTGATTACACACACACACACAGCAGAAGTATTTTTCCCTTAGCACAATGCCAGATCACTGGCTCACTAATGACTCCGAGGAAAGACTATCACTAAATCCCTCATCACCACCTTTTCCTGCAGCTCCTGTGTTTTACTTGGAGAGATCACCATTTATGAGTATTAGCAGCATTGCCAATTCTCATTGTTATCATGAGTCTCATGACATTTAGGAGCCCCAGCAAAATCCCAGCTGCTGCTGCTTTCCTTAATTTTTTTTTTTAAAAAGCTAAGTTCCTATTTCTCGTGGATATGGATAAAGCTTCAAAACAAGAACACTAAAGGCTCAAAAACTATAAGGTAAATACCCACCCCCCCACCCAATGTACTTAAAACAATCATGATCTGGGGGGCCTAAATCAAGATTTTTGAACGCTTGGGATTAGCAATACTGTAGGAGTCACAGAGGAGCCAGCTAAGATTGTAGAAAATAATTTGATCTCATGCTTCAGGGCGAAAGCTGGTTTTTTGTCAGAGAGCTCAGGCAGGATTTGTTTTTAACCTTCATAGACAGCATTGCACAACTGGACAAGTGCATATGGGGATTTTTTGTTTACCTCTGAAGCATCACATACTGGTCACTGTCAGAGATGGGAGACCACAGCTGGACAGTGATCACAACTCTTGTGACAGACTTTATGTCCCCTGTGTTTTACAGTGACCTACTAGGAGAACTGCTTTAAATGAAAGTAATTGATACACTTACAGATTGAAAATGGTGTCCTTTTGTGCAAGTGGGAATCCCTGTCACAGCAGCAAATGGCATGCACTTGCCTCTACTCTCTTGGGCGGGCTGGGGGTTAATGCATTTTATTTGTTTTATAACAAAAAAAGAACAAAGAACGAACGTACAATCCAGAAATACCAAAGCCTAAGCTCAGCCCAAGCAGCAAATTCAATCTTTTATCAGACTTCATCTTCCCTGACGCTAAACCTAATCAGCTGAACACATTGGTAGCACAGGAGCCCTTGACCCACATCTGTTCATTCCAAGGTTTGTCAATTACATAGGTCTTTTAACAACATTCATTTAAAACCAAACAGGACAGTGGTGAAGAAGTCCCATCCTCGTCAGCAGTTCAGATCGGTCTTGTGTCATTAGCAACCAAAGATTTTCACTAGCAGATATAGGATGGCTTGTGAGCAGGGAGTCCGCTTTATGCCTAGGTCCGCTTCCTGTTGGGCAGATTATCACATCACAAAAGCCGGCATTACCCTGCAAACTTTCTGGCAGCCTTAGCAGAAGGGGCCAAAGATGATCACGCCTGGAGGCAGCATCTCTAGCTCAGGGTTTATTGGCAGGGCAGCATGGGGGAAGCTAGCTCTAATCCTGCCTCTGTTGTACCAGACTCTGACCCCAATTCCCAGTTAACCTTAAGGCCTCCCTGCAGCTCCTTTACACTAGCAGGCGTTCTCTTAACAAGTCTCCCTGCTGAAGAGTTCTTCTTGGCTGGTGCAGAACTAGCATAAGGGCTGTCTGCTGGCCCTGCTTTCAGCCCCCAGAAAAAGGGGTGTGCCAGGGGCCACAATACACTGCACTATGGCTATGGGAAGCACTGTAAATTACAGCGGCCTTGAGGCTGCTCTAACTTACACAGTGGGCCAGGCAGGCCACTAGCTGCCCCAGAACACATGAAGCCCCAGAATACATGAAAACTTTTTCACTAGGAGGATGGTGAAGCACTGGAATGTGTTACCTAGGGAAGTGGTGGAATCTCCTTCCTTTGACGTTTTTAAGATCAGGCTTGACAAAACCCTGGCTGTGATGATTTAGTTGGGGATTGGTCCTGCTTTGAGCAGGGGGTTGGACTAGATGACCTCCTGAGGTCCCTTCCAACCCTGATATTCTATGATTCTATGAAGCATAAAAGGTGATTTAAAGCACAGAGGGACTGAGAATTGGAACCCTTCTTCTTCAGGGCTCACAATCCAGCCCCTTTTGCTGTCACTTACTTATTTCATAAGGGAAGAAAAAAAAAGTTTTGTAGAATTCTGTTACCACATGAACGATACTCCACCAAGAGAAATCATTCCAGATCTCTACAGTAAGAGAATAAGACCAGGCACACACCCCACACCCATTTCATTCAAAGAAACAGACTATTGTAATTTTTAAAAGCGAACATTCTTGCTTGTTTTGCAACCTGCCAACAGCGAGCACTAGAGAAACTAATCAATGTGCCAAATGAAAGCCATTTTTTTGCAACTCTCCTCTCAGTGAGCTGTAGCTCACGAAAGCTTATGCTCAAATAAATTGGTTAGTCTCTAAGGTGCCACAAGTACTCCTTTTCTTTTTGTGAATACAGACTAACATGGCTGCTGCTCTGAAAAATCTCCTCTCAATGTATTTATCATTCCTCCTACACAGATGCTGCATATGGATTCGCTCTTCTTCCTCCTCCTCCATGCAGCTTAATGATGACAGATGCAATGAAATTAATCCCACTATCAGTCTCCTTCCAGGAAAACACACTGCCCCACACAACAAGCCAACGCCAATGCAAACAGATTTACTCTTCTCAAATGGCACAGGAGAGTAGTTTTAATTATTTTAATGCCCTTAATTTAGGGAGAAGAGGATGACTTAGTAGCATCTGCTGACACCTTCCAAAGGCAGGGGAGCCAGGTCAATAGCATCTCATCTGTCAGGGAGATGGTGTCCTAGAATTATCAGAGAGATGTGAAAGGGAGGAAAGAACCATCTACGGAGGCAGGCAAACAAGGAAGGAGGAATGGAGGCCCAGCAAGCAAGAGATCCCAATAGTGGCTGCAGGCATCAGCGCTGTAGACTGCCAGGATGTGGGAAATTTGAGCCAAAGAGAGGTGGTGTCCAGCCAGTTCTGCACAGGGAGGCTGCAGTACAACTGGATTGTAGCAACACTCTAAAGCTTCATCTGGCACCATGTGGCAAGGTGTAAAGGTGCTCCAGAACATAAGGGGTTCCTGAAAAGGGGAAGCTACAGTGAGGGAAGAGGGCTTTCCACCCTTCCAGCCAGCAGAAGCTGGAAAGGCCTTGGGTGATTATTGCCCAGCAGTTCGAGTTATGTGTTCTGGTTCGAGTTTGTATTTTTGGAAAGAGAGCAAGACCTGAAGAAACGGATGGGAACAGTTCTGCAGCTGGGACTTTTTCTTTCCCGGGCTGATGAGTCTGTGCACCAGCTTGCATATCATTTCACTGTGTGTCATTAAAAGGTTCCTTTGCTGAGGGTGCAATCCATACCATCCTCCAGATCATTAATGAAGATATTGAACAAAACCAGCCCCAGGACCGACCCTTGGGGCACTCCACTTGATACCGGCTGCCAACTACTCATGGAGCCATTGATCACTATCCGTTGAGCCTGACAATCTAGCCAACTTTCTATCCACCTTATAGTCCATTCATCCAGCCCATACTTCTTTAAATTACTGGCAAGAATATTGTGGGAGACAGTGTCAAAAGCTTTGCTAAAGTCAAGGAACAACACATCCACTGCTTTCCCCTCATCCACAGAGCCAGTTATCTCGTCATAAGAGGCAATTAGATTTGTCAGGCATGACTTGCCTTTGGTGAATCCATGCTGACTGTTCCTGATCACTTTCCTCTCCTCTAAGTGCTTCAGGATTGATTCCTTGAGGACCTGCTCCATGATTTTTCCAGGGACTGAGGTGAGGCTGACTGGCCTGTAGTTCCCAGGATCCTCCTCCTTCCCTTTTTTAAAGATGGGCACTACATTAACCTTTTTCCAGTCGACCGGGACCTCCCACAATCGCCGTGAGTTTTCAAAGATAATGGCCAATGGTTCTACAATCACATCCCCCAACTCCTTTAGCAGTCTCGGATGCAGCACATCCAGCCCTATGGACTTGTGCTCGTCCAACTTTCCTAAATAGTCCCGAACCACTTCTTTCTTCACAGAGAGCTGGTCACCTCCTCCCCATGTTGTGCTGCCCAGTGCAGTAGTCTGGGAGCTGACCTTGTTCGTGAAGACAGAGGCAAAAAAAGCATTGAGTACATTAGCTTTTTCCACATCCTCTGTCATGAGGTTGCCTCCCTCATTCAGTAAGGGGCCCACACTTTCCTTGACTTTCTTCTTGTTGCTAACATACCTGAAGAAACCCTTTTTGTTACTCTTAACATCTCTTGCTAGCTGTAACTCCAGGTGTGATTTGGCCTTCCTGATTTCACTCCTGCATGCCCGAGCAATATTTTTATACTCTTCCCTGGTCATTTGTCCAATCTTCCACTTCTTGTAAGCTTCTTTTTTGTGTTTAAGATCAGCAAGGATTTCACTGTTAAGCCAAGCTGGTCGCCTGCCATATTTACTATTCTTTCTACACATCGGGATGGTTTGTCCCTGTAACCTCAATAAGGATTCTTTAAAATACAGCCAGCTCTCTTGGACTCCTTTCCCCCTCATGTTATTCTCCCAGGGGATTCAGCCCATCAGTTCTCTGAGGTTGTCAAAGTCTGCTTTTCTGAAGTCCAGGGTCCGTATTCTGCTGCTCTCCTTTCTTCCCTGTGCCTTGATTTTATTAAGGCATTTGACACTGTCCCACATGACATTCTCACAAGCAAACTAGGGAACTGTGGTTTAGGTGGAATTTTTTGGTATAAAGTGGGTGTGTACAGCTGGCTGAAAGACCGTACTCAAGTTACCAACGGTTTGCTGTCAAACTGGAGGGATATTTCTAGTGGGTCCCACAGCAGTCCTCGCTCTGGTACTATCCTATATTTTCATTAACAACCTTGATAATGTAGTGGAGAATATGCTTATAAAATCTGCAGATAACACCAAGCTGGGAGGAGTTGCAAGCACTTTGGAGTACAGAATGGGAATTCAAAATGATCTTGACAAATTGGAGAATTGATCTTAAATCCACAAGACTTACTACACTTGGGAAGGACAAATGAAATACACAGCTTACAAAATGGGGAGCAATAGGCTGGGTAGTAGTACTGCTGGAAGGATCTGGACGTTATCATTGATCACAAATTGAATTTGTGAGCCAACAATGTCATACAGTTGAAAAAAGGCGAATACTGTTTTGGGATGTATTAACAGGAGTGTCATATGTAAGACCCAAGAAGTATTTGTCACAAACTATTTGGCACTGGTGAGGCCTCAGATGGAGTACTGTGTCCAGGTTTGGATGCCAGTCTTTAAGAAAGATGGGGACAAAATTGGAGACTGTCCAGAAAAGAACAACAAAAATGATAAAAGGTTTAGAAAACCTGAACTCTGAGGAAAGGTTAAAAAATGTGGGCAAGTTTAGTCTTGAGAAAAGACGACTGAGGGGGGACCTGATAACAGTCTTCAAATCTGTTAAGGGCCGTTATAAAGAGCATGGTGATCAACTGTTCTCCACATCCACTGAAGGTAGGACAAGAAGTAATGGGCCTAATCTGCAGCCAGGGAGATTTAGGTTCGATATTCAGAAAAATCTTTCTAACTATAAAGCTAACTACACACTGGAACAGGCTTCCAAGAGAATTTGTGGAATCCCCATCACTAGAGGTTTTTAAGAACAGATCAGACAGACACCTGTCAGGAATGGTCTAGGTTACTTGATCCTGCCTCAGCACAGAGGGCTAGATTAGATGACCTCTTGAGGTCCCTTTGAGCCCTACATTTCTATGATTCTGTGATTCCCTAGGCACTAGAAATAAATAAAAATGTCCCAAGTGGATCCTGCTACTTCCTTTTGAGTAGCACCACTAGGCTCCACAGTGGTGCCCCAATCACATTTGGGTACTCCTGAAATACACACCAGGACATATCTCCTGATGCACAACCTAAATTTTACTCATGTGTTGTTGAAGGTGGCAGGGGAAAGCACCCACGCATTTGTTAAACAAACAAGGACAACATGGATTTTTGCAGATGGAGACGATAACAAGTAGGTCAAAATTTGGTATTTTCAACCTAGGTTGTCACTTGAATTCCATATGTGCTCTAGTGACAGCCAAATAAAGACAATGTTGCTGAACTGAATAAATATCAACCCTATTCGGAGAGTTGATTGATTCTGTATAGCAATCAGAAAATATCCAGCTGCCACAAATCCAGAAGCGCCCAGGCCAAAGCAAGGGTAGAGGGAGAATTTCCAGAGCTCAGGAGAGATTCCTAACTGATCAGCAGTTGGACATAGATTCTTGACCAGGTGATCTGTGTGACTCAATAGCGTTTCTACTCAGAGTTTGCTCCTGAAAGGTATTGAGCACCATTTCTTTGTACAACCCTGCACAGCCCAGCCATGCGATAGGCAGGAACATGGTAACCACCTTACATGCTGCTGCTCCTTTTTACCTCCTGGCATGGTGACCAGACCCTTGCTGGAAGCTGATTGCTGCTCTCAAAGCAGAAAAGGGGTGTGGAGGAGGGGGTTTCATGATTTAAAAATTTACACACACACACACACACACACACACCCCTCAAAACATAACATCTCCTTGCATTTTTGCCCACTGATCCGCTCAACTCTTCGGCCCCAGGAAGAAAGAAGAAGCTCCATTCTTGCCTTCCCACCTGCTCTTGTGAGGCTGTAGCCATTTGCAGCTGTAATACTCTGCTCTCCACTTTCTCTGCTACCCCATAACGGGTCTGGACCCCTATAAGGTTAAAAAGGGAAGCAGTGTGGCCTACTTGATAGGTGCATTGGTTTGGGACTCAGGAGATCTGAGTTCTATTTGTGGCTCTGCTGCTGCCATTGGGCAAATCATCTCCCCTGTGCCTCAGTTTTTCTGCATCTGGGAAACAGATAATGATACTTATATCGTCCCTGGCAAGCGCTTTGAGATCTTTGTGTGAAAAGTGCTAAGTAAGAGCTAGCTGGTGTTATTTTATTATTCTTATTAAAAGAAAAATAATCTTAGCTTTGTCCTCTCTGCCTGCTCCTGTGATAACAGTGGTGCACCCACACTCCTGACAATTGTAGCTGACATTTAACCCCTATTATTCCCAAATTTCTCTCCATCCACCTACTCCCAAATATTACGCCAATAGGACCTATAAACATGGGTCGTTCACCTCTCCCTAGCACACACACAAAGCTACTGCTATATATGGCTCCTCCTAACGAACAGATACCAAACAATGTCCTGTGCAATCTGTGCTTCTTGTGGACCACACAGGCTGCAACAGGTGTCCGATTTCTCCTTGAGATTGAGACAAACAGTTCATCCCTTGTTCTCCGATATGCTCTTATCAAGGCCAAAAGGTACCAGAGGTTTCTGCTTCTGCTTTGGCAGATCAGATCTGTTAATGCGTTTAGCGTGATTGCCAGCTCCACTGCAAATTGACGGTAGACCTTTCAATACACTGTGCTATAGTTTCTCTCCAAAACAAATTCGGACCCAGAAAGTGAAATACACCTTAAACAAAACATTGAAAAGGTGATCCTGTACTATAGTGAATAGACTATGGACTGTACTGTGTCTCCTGGACAACACAGCAAACCATATAAAGGAGTTGCCCTCAGAAGCTTCACAGAAGACAGGGCTATTTCCCCAAGGAGAAAAAAAAACCCACCACCACCTACCCACTCTTCCATCCAGAAATCCCCTTCCCTCTCTCTGTAAAACTTTGACATTTAGGGGAGTATCCTCCAACCAGAACCCCTAACAGAGAGGTTAGTATTGACATCCCAACTCTGAAATTGCTTCCTTCCCTCTCTCTGCATACAAGACAATGATGTATGAGGACAGTGTTTCCCATGCATACCCACCCACCCAGCTGTGACTCAGTGACTGAGCAGTGGGTGAATTAAGAATCAAACATTCTTTCTAGCAACCGTGATTCATCAGCCAAGACTTCCTGCCGAAACAGAAGCAAATTTTCTCCAGTCACATTATGTGTCAAATTTCTCTTAATATCAATATAGCTTTCCCTCTCTCCTACTACCCGCAGCCTTTACCACATTATCATCTAACTGAAGCAGAGGGAAACAATCCTATAGTTGGGACCCTCCTTCCAGATGATGTTGTGGTATCCTCTCACACTGAGGATACCTCTCCAGGGGAGGGAACTCCAGCTATTAGAAAGAGACAGGTATTAGTAATGGGAGATTCGATCATTAGAAACATAGATAGCTGCGTTTCTGATGACCTCTCGAGACATCTAGATAGACTTATGTATAGTGCTGGGGAGGAGCTGGTGGTTGTGGTACATGTAGGTACCAGTGACATAGGGAAGGGTAGGAGAGACGTCCTGGAGGCCAAATTTAGGCTGCTAGGTAAGAGATTGAAGTCCAGGACCTCCATGGTAGCATTCTCAGAGATTCCCCCAGTTCCACGTGCAGGGCCAGATAGACAGGCAGAACTACAGGGTCTCAATGTGTGGATAAGGTGATGGTGTAGAGAGGAGGGGTATAGATTTATTAGGAACTGGGGAAACTTTTCAGAAAGGGGGAGCCTATACAGGAAGGATGGGCTCCACCTGCACCAAAATGGAACCAGATTGCTGGCACTTAACATTAAAAAGGTCGTAGAGCAGTTTTTAAACTAAGGGCTGGGGGAAAGCCGACAGGTGTGGAGGAGTACATGGTTCGGACATCCCTTAGGGGACAATTAATAGAGAATCTTTATGTCCTAGTGAGGAACAGAGGATGGAAAATGATAATACAGGCAGGGTCTGATCAGAAACAGTCAAATAAAAAAAGAGTCCCATTCAATTACATCGTGTAATGGCAGACAAGTTATTAAAGTGCTTATATACAAATGCTAGAAGTCTAAATAATAAAATGGGTGAACTAGAGTGCTTCGTATTAAATGAGGATATTAATATAATAGGCATCACAGAAACTTGGTGGAATGAGCATAATCAACAGGATACAGTAATACCAGGTTACAGAGTAGCAGCCGTGTTAGTCTGTATCCGTAAAAAGAAAAGGAGTACTTCTACTGTAGCTCACGAAAGCTTATGGTCTAATAAATTTGTTAGTCTCTAAGGTGCCACAAGTACTCTTTTCTTTTTTTTTTTTTTTAGTAATACCAGGGTACAAAATATATTGGAAGGACAGAACAGGTCGTGCTGGTGGGGGAGTAGCACTATATGTGAAAGAAAGCTTAGAATCAAATGAAGTAAAAATCTTAAATGAACCAAACTGTATCACAGAATCTCTATGGATAGTAATTCCATGCTCTAATAAGAAGAATATAGCAGTAGGGATATATTACCGACCTCCTGACCAGGATGGTGATAGTGACTGAAGTGCTCACGGAGATTAGAGAGGCTATAAAAATAAAAAACTCAATAATAGGGAATTTCAGCTATCCCCATATTGACTGGGTATGTGTCACCTCAGGATGGGATGCAGAAATAAAGTTTCTTGACACCTTAAATGACTGCTTCTTGGAGCAGCTAGTCCTGGAATCCACAAGAGAAGAGGCAATTCTTGATTTAGTCCTAAGTGCAGCACAGGATCTGGTCCAAGAGGTGAATAGAGCTGGACCCCTTGGTAATAGTGACCATAATATAATTAAATTTAACATCCCTGTGGCAGGAAAAACACCACAGCAGCCCAACACTGTAGCATTTCATTTCAGAAAGGGGGACCCCATAAAAAACGAGGAAGCTGGTTAAACAGAAATTAAAAGGCATAGTGCCAAAAGTGAAATCCTCACAAGCTGCATGGAAACTTTTTAAAGACACCATAATAGAGGTTCAACTTAAATGTAGACCCCAAATTAAAAAACATAGTAAGAGAACCAAAAAAAGTGCCATTGTGGTTAAACAAAGTAAAAGAAGCAGTGAGAGACAAAAAGGCATCCTTTAAAAAGTGGAAGTTAAATCCTAGTGAGGAAAATTAAAAAAAAAAAAGCAAAGCATAAACTCTGGCAAATGAAGTATAAAAATATACTTAGGAAGGAAGGCCAAAAAAGAATTTGAAGAACAGTTAGCCAAAGCCTCAAAAAGTAATAGAAAAATAAATTTAAGTACACCAGAAGCAGGAAGCCTGCTAAACAATCAGTGGGGCCCACCGGATGATCAAAATGTTAAAGGAGCACTCAAGGACAAAAAGGCTATTGCGGAGAAACCAAATGACTTCTTTGCATCGGTCTTCACAGCTGAGGATGTGAGGGAAATTCCCAAACCTGAGCCATTCTTTTTAAGTGACAAATCTGAGGAACTGCTGCAGATTGAGGTGTCATTAGAGGAGGTTTGGGAATAAACTGATAAACTAAACAGTAATAAGTCACCAGGACCAGATGGTATTCACCCAAGAGTTCTGAAATTTCACATTTGAGTTCCTTCAGAACTGCTAACGGTGGTTTGTAACTTATCGTTTAAATCAGTTTCGGTACCAAATGACTGGAGGATAGCTACTGTGACGCCAATTTTTAAAAAGGGCTTCCGAGGTGATCCCAGCAATTACAGGCCAGTAAGCCTGACTTCAGTACCATTGGTGGACACTATAGTAAAGAACAGAATTATTAGAAACACAGATGAACATAATTTGTTGGGGAGAGTCAACATGGTTTTTGTAAAGGGAAATCATGCCTCACCAATCTACTCTAAATCTTTAAGGGGGTCAACAAGCATGTGGACAAGGGGGATCCAGTGGATATAGTGTACTTAGATTTTCAGAAAGCCTTTGACAAAGTCCCTCACAAAGGCTCTTATGCTAAGTAAGCTGCCACAGGATAAGAGGGAAGGTGTTATCATGGACTGGTAACTGGTTAAAAGATAGGAAACAAAGGGTAGGTATAAATGGTCAGTTTTCAGAATGGAGAGAGGTAAATATTGGTGTCCCCCAGGGGTCTGTTCTAGAACCAGTCCTATTCAACATATTCATAAATGATCTGAAAAAAGGGGTAAACAGTGAGGTGGCAACATTTGCAGATGATATAAAATTACTAAACATAGTTAAGACCCAGGCAGACTGTGAAGAGCTACAAAAGGATCTCTCAAAACTGGGTGACTGGGCAACAAAATGGCAGATGAAATTCAATGTTGATAAATGCAAAGTAATGCACATTGGAAAGCATAATCCCAACTATACATATAAAATGATGGGGTCTAAATTAACTGTTACCATTCAAGAAAGAGGTCTTGGAGTTATTGTGGATAGTTCTCTGAAAACATCCACTCAATGTGCAGCGGCTGTCAAAAAAGCAACCAGAATGCTGGGAATTATTAAGAAAGGGATAGATAAGACAGAAAATATCATGTTGCCTTTATGTAAATCCATGGTACACCCACATCTTTAATACTGTGTGCAGATGTGGTCACCCCATCTCAAAAAAGATATATTGGAATTGGAAAATGTTCAGAAAAGGGCAACAAAAATTATTAGGGGTATGGAACAGCTTCCATGTGAGGAGAGATTAATAAGACTGGGACTTTTCAGCTTGGAAAAGAGACAGCTAAGGGGAGATATGATTGAGGTCTATAAAATCATGACTGGTGTAGAGAAAGTACCTAAGGAAGTGTTGTTTACTACTTCTCATAACACAGGAACTAGGGGTCACCAAATGAAATTAATAGGCAGCAGGTTTAAAACAAATAAAAGGAAGTATTTCTTCATACAATGCACAATCAGCCTGTGGAACTCCTTGCCAGAGGATGTTGTGAAGGCCAAGACCGTAACAGGGTTCAAAAAAGAACTAGATAAATTCATGGAGGATAGGTCCATCAAAGGCTATTAGCCAGGATGGGCAGGAATGGTGTCCCTACCCTCTGTTTGCCAGAAGCTGGGAAAGAACGACAGGGGATGGATCACTTGATGATTACCTGTTCTCTTCATTCCCTCTGGGGCACCTGGTACTGGCCACTGTTGGAAGACAGGATACTGGGCGAGATGGACCTTTGGTCTGACCTAGTAGGGCCATTCTTATGTTCTTATTATCAATTTTCTGCATGCTGAAGGGGAAAAAAATTAACTACAACTCTCCCCGTTCTTTCTTTGACATGGTTACCGGCCTAGTGCATGAGGGAAGTCAGTGGATGGGATAGATCTTGCTTTTAGTTAGGCTTTTGACACAGTTCCACAGGACATTTTCATTAGCAAACTAGGGATATATGCTCTAGATGAAACTACTATTAAATAGGAGGAAAACTGGTTGAAAGAGTAGTTATCAATGGTTCACTGTCAAACTGGGGAGACACAGGTAGTAGGTCCTGCAGGGGTCAGTCTGGCCCTGGTACTATTCAATATTTTCATTAAGGACTCAAATAATGGAGTGGAGAATATGCTTATAAAATTTGTGGATGACACCAAGCTGGGATGGGTTGCAAGCGCTTTGGAGGCCAGAATAAGAATTCAAAATAACACTGACAAATTAGAGAATTGGTCTGAAATCCACAAGATGAAATTAAATAAAAGAAGTTTAAAGTAATTCATTTAGGAAGGAAAAAATCAAATGTAACAACTACAAAATGGGGAATAACTAGCTGGTGATAATAGGTCACAAATTAAATATGAGTCAACAGTATGATGCAGTTGCAAACAAGACTAATATCATTCTGGGTGTATTAACTGGAGTTTTGTATGTAAGACACAGGAGACAATTGTTCCACTCTATTCAGCTCTGGTGAGGCCTCAGCTGGAGTACTATTCTGGGCACCACACTTTAGGAAAGATGTGCACAAATTGCAGAGTCCAGAGGAGAGCAACAAAACTGATAAAAGGTTTAGAAAACCTGACCTGTGAGGAAAAGTTAAAAAACTGGGCACGTTTAGTCTTGAGAAAAGAAAACTAAGAGGAGATCTGATAACATCTTCAAATCTGTTAAGGGCCATTATAAATAGGACAATGATCAATTGTTCTCCATGTCCACTGAAGGTAGAGCAAGAAGTAATGGGCTTAATCTGCAGCCAGGGAAATTTTGATTAGTTATTAGCAAAAACTTTCTAACTAGCAGGGTAGTTAAGCTCTAGAATAAGTGTCCAAGAGGTTGTGGAATCCCCATCATTGGAGGTTTTTAAGAACAGGACAAACAACTGTCCAGAATGGTTTTGGTCCTGTCTCAGCAAAGTGGGCTGGACTAGATAACTTGAGGTCCCTTCATCCAGGGCTTTGGAGCTGTGCTCCAGCTCCGCTCCAGCTCCGCACAAAAACCTGCAGCTCCACTGCTCTGGAGCTGCTCCGCACTCCAGCTCCGGGCTCCGCTCCAAAGCCCTGCTTCCATCCCTACATTAATATGATTTAAGATAAGTGAAGGGAACTTAATGTTAACTATAACTATTACAAATGGGCCGTACCCACAACACTTGGACTTAGACCAAAAACTCCCCAGAATTGGAGCAGGGGATTCAAATATGGAGTTTTGGGAATAGCATGAAATTCAGGTCTAGGCACCCAATGTTTTAGGGCATGTGCCCTGGATCTTGCTTGTGCCCACTTCTATACTTGGAATATTGTTGTTCCTACAGTACCAGAAGTATGGTGGGCTCTGAGATCATGTACTACTGGGGACACTTGTAATAGGATGCCTGGCTGCCTAATTTATGTCACATCTCTCTGCTAGCATGTTAATAGGTCAACACGATCACAGAAAATTACAGCGGGGAAAAGGTCTGTTGGATCATAATAGCCATAATAGCCCTACAGTACGTGCTATACTCTGACACTTATACACATGTATGTTAATTATACCACCAGAGTATAGTTCTTTGTTTGGCTGGTCTTTCTTGGATACAAAGCCAAGCATTTGGCATAGTACTTTGCTGGCTGGGCCCACTTCTCTTCCCTCATCAGTGTTCCAAGTGTGTATCTCAATTACTTTCCTATGTGTTTGGCTAATCTAGATGAAAGATAGCATTTGTTAGCATAATTGCCATTCTGCACCTAGAGAACAGCCAGGCATACGCTCTGCAAGTTTCCCTGTGCCAAGTACCTCCAATTCTAGCCAACAGCACTCCAATCTTATGCATCTCTAGAATAGGTTTCCTCATTGACCCAAACCATGTGAAAGCCGAGACTACCAAAGAAAGCACTAAAATCACCTGACTCATCTCAAATGATTATCTAAATCCAAATTTAAACACAGATTCCCAAAGATGAAAAGCCAGTTGATTTACCCATTCTTCTAACCTAGTGTTCCTTGGGAGGATTCACTAGAGTCAGGAATTCCACATATCCATGTCTGATAACAGGAGTCTTAATAGTAGGAGTCTTAAAATCAGCGGCTGTAAGATTTGTCAGCTACGGGCAGGTGAAGCACAGGCCTAAAGTGAGTTTGAAAGGACACGTTCCTTTGGAAGACGGCATTCTCTAGTTCATCCCATCTCTAAATTTCTTCCTGCTGGATTGAAACTATTGAGTGATGCAAAACAACAAGAGAAAACAGCCAGCAGGGAAAAGCCTCAAAGCTAAAAACTTCTTCTGGTTTAATATGCAAAGCTCAAGCAGCTCAATCAAGAAACCAAAGCTAAATGTCATTTCCTCCCTTGGCACCATCACTCTGCTGCTAAAATAGAACAGGTTATGTCTAGTGGCTTGTCAAATTCCCAAGGCCCTGGAGATCCAATGTCTGTAGAGACTGAATAAGGGGAGCATGGGTGGCTTTTCACCTAGTATCTCACCGCTAGCACACAACTAGTTAACAAATAACTGCTGTGAGACAATCACTTTGCCTCAGCCAAAAAACGGGCTTTGCTCTGTAGGTTTCCGTATTGTGCCAAAGCCAACATACAGAAGAAGAGTGGCACCTGCACAGCAGTATGAAGAGAGGAGGAAAGGGTTACAGAGGAGAACGTTACCCCTATGTCTGCAGCCATACATCTGTTTTTGAAGCAATAAGCCTCACCCAACAGCATGCAAGTCGTGCAGTGAAAACTACGGTAACCTAGCCACATGTCAGGCCATAGCCCTATTCCTCATCCAGCTGCAAACAGAAATGCCAAACCAGGTGCTTAGCCATCTCCAGGTTTCACCTCAATAAATCTAAAAATAGGCATAACAGAGCTACCTAAATAACAACAGTCTGCTTTCCAAAGATGTTGGACATCTTCTGTCCTCATTAACTTCAGTGGGATTCCTGGGTGCTCAGCACTCTGAAAAACAGACCATTTGTAATTAGGTGCCTACATGTGAAGTTAAGATCCTAACTGAAGACCTCCAGGCTTCAAAACCTTGGCCAACATAGGAATCAGCCTGGTGTATTTATGTACAGCAGTAGGAAAGTGCTACTGACACTGAGATTCTGATGTGTTACACTCAGCCATGAACAATAAGAATCATTTCTGCTGCATCTCACCAGGTGAGGTGACTGGGTGCGTGCTTGCCATATGGTACCTGCTGAATGAACCATGCATAAAAGGCTTTGAGACTATTATCATGAGGTGTGTAATGTATTTATGCCAGTCACTTCTTTATTTAAAGACTCTAAGATGTGAAGCTGAGGGCCCGACCCTCTCTTAGTTATTGTCCTTTGTACAAGGGCTAAGGGTAAACCCCAAAGTCCTAGACAAATTCCCATTCAAGTAATTACCATCTTTCTCTCATTAATACGTGTCATTTGTTGCATACTGCCAATACACTCAGCAGAGGGGATGGGATCGCTGCCTTGTGCGGCTTAAACTCCATTGTGAGGCACAGTGAGGGTTTCAAGGATGTTATACATTTTAAGTTACTATGTTAATGTCACAACATGAATAATTTGGGTTCAGGGTTCTGATTTCGCTCACAATGCGCCACAAAAACAATAAATCCTTTAAAATGTTTATTAAGCTCACATCTAATGTAAAGGAGGAGGGGAAAACAGTCAAGCATTTAAAACTCAAGCCATTATTTCTTTTACAAGCTTCCACATTCCCTCTCTTTTTGTATAGGAACATTTAAAGGGAAAACAACCCTCTGTCTTGAAAAAAGAAGAGTACTTGTAGCACCTTAGAGACTAACAAATTTATTTGAGCTACAGCTCACTTCATCGGATGCATTCAGTGGAAAATACAGTGGGGAGATTTATATACATAGAGAACATGAAACAATGGGTGTTACCATACACACTCCATCTTGAACGTCTCTTACATCAAATGTCCTTTCTGGGAAAAACAGCCACTCAGGGGGGAGCTCTGCAGCTCAGTTGTTAAAGTCTGATCCTGTTTCTTTAAGAAAAATACACATCAAGAGGAAGAGAAAAAGATGCGAAAATAAAGCTTCTGTCTCCAATGCTTGGACTGTCAGTTTCCAGGATGGAGGATCACAGGCACAACACATGACACACAGCCCAGTTAGCCACTCCTGTACCCCAGCCTGACTTGCTTGCTTCTGTAAATCTTTTGCTAGCTTGCACCTATTTTCCTCTTGTGAGTATGATGAAGGTATAGCTTTTAGGTTGCCCCGCTGATCCCAGCAAAATTACATTTTGTCCTGACTGGTTAAAGTGGATTCAGATTCAACACCAGGCCCAAAGGGAGGTAGCAAAGACAGGCAAGGACTGGGGGGAGGGTGGAAATGAACACATAAGGGGGAACAACTGGAATCTGAGGCTCACATCTCAGCAGTTGCTCAGGACGTAGCCACAGAGGTGGTTAGATCATCTAGTTCCCTCTCCTCATCTGGTCAGAACTTCTTTCAGCATCAGGAAAACAGAGGCCCAATGGTGTGGTGTGCGGTGGTGATGATCAGAACAGGGATACCAAAGCTGGTTGAGGTGGTGATGGATGATGCTGCCGCACCCTCCTCAGAAAGTAAGGCCCAAATTTTCCAAAGTGACTAGTATTTTTGGGCAACTCCATTTTTGGGTACTGTGGCAGATTGCTGGCACTACTATGATAGGTCTCACGCTTTCTCTTCTTGGGGTGGAGGGGGTTCAGGGCACCATTTCTTGCCCCTGAACTGGGGTATTAACTGCCCCACTAGTGTCCTAGGGGAGGGGAGGGGAGTGGAGAGGGAGGGACCCGGGCCCACCCTCTACGGGTCCCAGCCCACAGGCCCTAGGGATAATGGTAAACCACTAGAACTAGCGGTTCCTTCCCCTGAGCTACTTCCCTCTCCTGCCCTTCAGCTTGTGGGGCTTCCTGCCCTCCCTCTGCACAAACCAGGTGCCCCTTTACCGAGGGTCTTGATCTTCTTAGCCCACCGCAGCACTTCTCTAAACTCTCCTCTACTTCCCTCCAAACTACTCTCTGCTCCAACACCAATCCACTCTGCTTCGACTCCTCCTCTGGTCTGACTGAAGCGGGGGGTGGGGAGGGGGGTTGGGGGGTTATCATGTGACTGGCTTCAGGTGCTTTAATTGGCTTCAGGTGCTTTAATTAATTTATAGCAAACTTTCTTCCCTCTACAGGGAATAAGGTTCCCTTCTAACACTCTCCTGCTTTTCCTGTGACTGTGGCTAAGCATAAAGACAGTTTGCAGCAGTTTATTCATTCCCATATTCTTGCATTATGTAGAGGAGGATGAAAGTTCATACATCGGGCCAGGTCCTCACCTGAAGTAAACCAGCAATCCTTCAGTGAAGTCAATAGAGCTACACTGATTTGCACCAACTGACAATTTGGCCTATTCACTCCTTTACTCTTTTCACAATTATTGCAGCCACCATGAGAAACTAATTTTACACTGAGGTCTGACATTTCTGGACTACGCACACTGACACTCACTTCATAGAGTCCGTGCCACTCCCTGTTCTCAACGGTGTCACTACTCAAGGGCACTGGGCTGACACACAACTAAACATTCACCTCTGGAGATCTGACTAGCCATCTGATTTATAGGAAAACCTACACTATAAAGCCCTCGTATCACTGCGCACAGTTGGCAGTCCCTGTCTAGGATTGGAATAACAGGGCAACTGTAGGTCAGAACAGAGGTCTGTTGGTGGGACTGAGACAGGAACAGGAGCTGCAGATCACGATTGAGGTACATTGGTGGTGATGTGTGTGGGAAACTTGTATAACACTGTAGCGGAGTGGTCACCCCGCTCCAGCCCCGAAGGGGTTAAAAGCAGCCCTGCAGAGGGCTGCAGCAGGGAAAGGGATTAAGAACAGCTGGGAAAAGCTGATTGTGTAGCTGACCACAGCTGTGGCCAGCTCAATTAGGGCCCAGCTGGCCCTTAGAAGAGGGCTGTGGGCCGGAAGCAAAGGAGTCTTACTCTAGCTTTGGAGTGGGAAGGGCTAGTTGCCTGAGAGGAAGGTACCTTAAGTGGAGTAGTGCTGGGGAAGGGCAAAGGGAGCTGGGGAGCTTCAGCCTGGTAAACCCCCAGGCTGCAGACCTTGTTTAAGGCCAAGAGGTACTAGGGCTGCAGAGGGACAGCCTGAGGATAGGCAAAGGCAGCAGGTCCTAACCCCTTGCCAATGATGAGTGGCTATTACAGACTGCAGTCTGCCCCAGTGAGCAGGGGCTAGATGATGACTGGCAGCAGCCACTGAGGCAAGATGGGTTTAGAGGATGGGGGTTCCCTGGGAAGGGAGACCCAGAGTGTGGGGTACTGCTGGGGCAGAACCCCAGAGTAAACAGGCACCGGGGTCCGGGAAGGACATGAGGGCCAGCAGCAGGCGAGACACTGGCCTGCAGAGAGTGCTCCATAAGCTGGAAAAGAGCTAATTCCCAGACGACCAGCAGGAGGTGCCAGGCCAGTGCGTCCTTGCTTCACTACAAACACCTACTCACATCATGCGCTGCATTAGCAGGGGTGAAACTGGAAAAAAATAAAGGGAGTAGTCCTCTTCCAAGCATAGATGTGAGCCCTGCTAACCTATGCTCAGTCCCTCACTTTCACCAATGCGACAGATCTGCCTACGCCTTCAAAATTATGTTTTACATCTGTGGGCATAATATTAAAATGCAAAAAGAAAAGGAGTACTTGTGGCACCTTAGAGACTAACCAGTTTATTTGAGCATGAGCTTTCGTGAGCTACAGCTCACTTCATCGGATGCATAGCATATCGTGGAAACTGCAGAAGACCAACTCGCCAACAGAAGTTGGTCCAATAAAAGGTATTGCCTCACCCATCTTGTTTCTCTAATAGATAATATATAAGACAGACACCTGAATCTGACTCCCAGTGCACTGTTTTCTTTGTCTCATATCTTAGATCTCTGAATCTTTCTACACAGTCAGAGATGTGGCTCTTGGTGTTGTAACAGTAGCTAGTTGTATTTTGGAGATGGCATTTTTATTTTTTTTCTTTCCAAAAGAAAGGAGGTTGGAAAAATCAGGCAAACTAACACCCAAGCAGTTTGAGTGGAAAGTGACACTTTGGAATTAAAGAGTTTCATGCTTAATCAGTCAACATTTTATTTTTGCTTTTATAATCAATTACATGTAATTATGGGAAGGGTGAGACATGTATCAACACCAGGTGCAGAAAGAGAAGCTGAAAATCCAGTCTTGCAGCATGTGGAGTTGATTACACCCTGTGCATAGGAAATGTAAGCTGCTACCCAAGCCCATTTCTCCACTCCCGCACAGGGGTAGTATGTCAATCTTTCTCTCTCTCTCTCTCTCTCTCTCTCACTCACACACACACACACACACACACACACACACACACACACACACACACACACACACACACACACACACACACACACACACACACCACAACTGTAAATGACAATGGAGACACAAGGCAGAAGAATCAGGTGCAAAAACAAGGAAAGCTGGATTCTCTTTGAGTCAGTTCCATTAGGTTCCATTTCCTTACTGATACAGGCCTGGTCTACTCTTATAAGTTTTGTCGGCATAGATATGTTTGCTAAGTGTGTGTGTGGAAGGGAAATCACACCTCTAACAGACAGTGCTATGCCAGCAAAAGCCCAAGCTTAGACACAGTTATACCATCAAGAGAGCCCTTTTGTCAATACAGCTTATTTTGTTCAGGCAACCGGTATGCAGGTATCCCAGCCAACCCTTTCTAGCATACGCAATATCACAAAGCCAGAAAGGAATCTATTGTCTCTCGCTTGAGCATTCATGAGGGAGACACCCTCAGAAGACAGGATTCCCCAGTGCCCTAGTCCTCCCTATGTCGAAGCTCCAGAAGTCCATATCACTTGTGGTTGTGTTCCCCTTACATGGGGGAATCAACAGGTTGGACAGCAGCAAGAACAGGAAGATCCGAAGGTGTCAACGGGACAAAGAGGTGTTCTCTCCATGGCAGAAGCTTGTTCTCCATGAAGCACACTGTTCATGTACCACTACGGTCTACAGCATATGTAAAATTCCCCAGCACTTGTAAACTCTTTCCTTCAAACCTGGGCTCCCCACAAACCAGGTCTGAATGGACACTGTAAAGAAAATGCAGGTAGAAAGCAGATTTAACCTGAATTTATCTTTGGGGATTGTAATCAGATTCGTTCCAGTCTCTTCTTAATTTCACAATATCCTGATCGCCTGCCTAGCATTTCTTGGTATGTCTACACAGCCTATGACAGCAAGCCTCCCGGCCTGGGTTAGCCAACTTGTGCTAGCAAGACTTGTGCTAGCACTCTAAAAATAGCTGTGTAAACAGCACTTTGAAGTTGTGGTGCCGGCTGGAGCTCAGGCTCTGAAGCCTAGGGAGGGATCTCACTGTCTCTCCTGCAATGGCAGAATAGAGAATTCTGGAAAAGGGGGGAAAGTGTATAAGAGGAAAAGACAGAGTGACCCACAATGATAGGGTGAGTGAAAACCTTTAATCTCATCTATGTACCTGTGCAGGTATAGAAACAGCCTGCACGGCTTCTGAGCATCAGACTGGAAAGGAAATTTTAAGAGATGTTATATTGCTAGTTAATTTTATAAACACGCCATTCGTCCAGCGCACTCACTATGACCAAACTGATACAAGAGGAATGGAGAGAGAGAAAGAACGCAGCCCTAAATGAGTGCCCCACCCTGCATGAATTGCTTCTCTTTAGGTCTGGAAGCACTCAAATGATATATTCTGTTATACAAATCTGCCATCCATCACAAGTGCTCTCTCTAAAAGGCAAACACCACATACAGTTCAGAAGGTGAATTGTGGGGAGAGACACTGTTGAGCAGAATGTCGCTGGTGTCTACATTTCCACTCCCCCCCTCAAAGCAACCCTTTCACTGACCCATGAGAGCAAACATCGCTAGCAAGTGGCATCAAAGACCTTGTTAGAACTCGCCTGCCAATTGCTCATATATGAATAGAAAAATAAGCTACACAAAGCATTCTCCCAACAATAAGAATCAAATTCACATGCCACAATACATGCTGAAACAAGGGGTGCTGGGCTTGGGGCAGCACCCCCTGGCTTGAGGTGGTTTCCATCATATACAGGGTTTGCAGTTTGTTTCAATGGCTCTCAACACCTCCACTATACAAATTGTTCCAGCACCCCTGCAAGCCACAAAACAAAAGAGAAATCTTACACATTTGGAATGCTTTGGCATCTTTAAGCATGATCTAAAGCACCCCCAAAGCTGGATTCTCTCCCCAAAGATAAGCATGCAAGTGTACAACAACTGTTATACCCTACACTGGCAATCCCTGAGGTTTATTAGAGAATATTCCATGAGGTTAACAGCATTGGGTTTATTTTTTTCCATTCTCACCAGCCACTGTATGTCTGGAAACATGAGACTCCATTAAGGTAGCTTCCAAACACATACACTCTTTGAACTTAGACTGTTCAACAGCTCATCGTCCTTTGTGTAATATCCTGTTGTGGCTCCCAGTGCTTGGAGTCCCAGAAAAAGGGCCATTTGGCACCTGTAGCTTTAATGTCATATAGTAGGGAGAACAGGTGAAGCAGTTTAATATAAAATGAAAGAACAAGAAAAAAGACCGTGTATGTGCGCATGCAGTTAAGGATCAGGAAGACTGAACGTCCAAGTTATGCATACATCTACAATACACTTTCAGCAGGGAAGCAGACACCAGTACTCTATACCTTTCAAAGGCATCCCGGATGATGTAATGGTCAATTGTGCTCAGATGTTCCATGAAACAACACAGAAAAATATACACCATTTACAAAGGTTTCTCCCTCACCCCCAAGCCCTGGTGACAAAACAGATGAAAGCTTTCCCTGCCCACACAAACACAGGCAGATGCATCGGGAGGGAGTGGTGGACTTTTTCTCTCCTGGTACCTGCATTCGGTGACACTACAGCAGTAGCTGCCGCTCCGACGGCCACTCCGACGGTCCGAGCGGAACTCATTCCTCGACTTCCTCAGGCTGAAGTACTCTGTAAGCTTCCCGAATGAAGACATGGCACCAGCGGTGTCTGAGAGTGTGCACGCATACATCCGTGTGCCCTAGTCTGAACACACAGTCACACATGCTAGAGCCAGTGTGCGTTCACTACCCCGTGCATTTCACCTTTGAGGGAGGGACAAGAAGGGAGCACTAAGAGAGTCAGAGAAAAAGAGAGAGGACAAAACAGGAGCAGTTTAGAGAGGTCCATGATTCGCTGCACGCTGACATTTTTCCCATTTAAAAAGAAGAAATAAAATCCAGTATGTATTTATCCAAAAGGCAAATACTGGCAGAGGGAGAGCTGCTCAGTTTTACTGCAGCTGCCACTGAACTGAATTAAGGAGAAAGAAAAAAATAACCCCTCTGGAAAGAATCCCTCGGTAGTGACAGCATATATCTTATTGCTCTTGCTGTGAGCAGCAGCTCACCAGACACATGCTGCCACATCAGAAATAGAGGGTTTTGGCCTCTAAGGATGCCCATGAGGTATGTAGGAAGCATCCAAGATCTCAGTTTCATTTTTCCTTGAACAAGAGAAGTGGGGAGACACCGTCCAACTTAGTGGCAGATGATAATACACACAATCCAAAGAACAAGTGTGTCTACAAGCATTTCCTAAAGGTCCATTACCATCATGTCTGGGCACTGAAATAAACTCAATCAAGTACAGTACGTGGAAATGGGATCCCTGCTTATTTTTCTTATAGCTATTCAGAGTTTGTAAGCCTTTTGTTATGCAGAAACCACCCCCTCCCAAACAATGTATTTGAAATAAGTTGATTTTCTGTCTTGTCACCAAACAGCTGAGCACAGGGAAGTGGGAAAACTTCTCAAACAAATGAGACTGATCCATTTAAAAGTCACCTACAATAATTGGCCTCTGCACTGCAATTCTCCAACCCTTTCAGAATTTCAACAGCAGCAGCCAGTGACAAAGAACTTGGCAAACTAGCATGAAAATACCACTCCAAAATCTTCCCCTAGTCAACTGCTTTTGTGTTAGCATCCTTAGTGCCTGATGCTAGCTTGGAGGGGGGGAGAGGACGACAGTGAGACCTGTGAGAGACTGTGAGACTCACTTCCACCCTAGTGAGCAATAACACATTAAATCTGTGAAAATGTAGCCAGGAGAAAGAATATTTGTCAGAATACAAAAAAGCAAATAATGTGCTTAGGATCTTCAAGAAAACAACATTGACTCATGGCAAATCAGCCAACTGCCTTCACATCCTTTTGATCCCTCAGCTGTGGATGCCATATGAAAAAATAAAATATTAATTGCTGTTTTTCTGCCCACAGCTATCCACTGCAAACAGAACCCACTTGCAATAAAGGATGGGCATCCAGCGCTGCAACCCTGCTATGCATTTTTCTACTTCCCAATGCATCCTTCTGTTCTCCTCTTTCTTTTCACAAGGCTCTCATTCGCTCCTCTATCTGGATCAAACATTGGAAACAGCAGTTTACCACCAAAGGAGATGCTAATAGCTGCTCCCCAAACACAGCACAGGCACTGGGGGTGAGACAATCTAAGATCTACCTGAGAACAGCTATACCATCCCTGTCACACTCCTACACAACAATCAGCTTACTTGCAATTCTTTAAAAGCAACGGTCCTCTCTGTGTTGGGGTTTGTCTGTATTTTAACATCTCTGTTTCCTGCATCTTGACTCTGGGGAGCGAGATTATTCTAGCAAAAATAAAATAAATAATAGAGCCTGCTTTCCCCTAAGCAAACCTGTGCACAAAGCAGAAATCACCAGCACAATCCCCCTGCCTGATCCACCATCCGCTGGGCTGGCTGAGATGCCTGAACATTATTACAGCAGGAATGGGGGAGGGGAATCAAGGGGGGAAGAGAGCAGGAGGTAAATAAATAAATAAATAATCAACCCAAATTAATCCGATGTGCAGAAAGCACCTGCTGGCTACTTTTAGCCAAGCATCTTTGGGAGAGTCTCTTGTGGCAGCAGCGACAGCAGCTCCAGCTCCTCTGCCGTCTCTGAATGAATCTCTGTCCCTTTCTCTCTGGCTCCCAGTGACATGCCTCGCAGCAGGTAGAAAAACCTTCCCAATACCTTCTCGTTCCCATTAATATTGAATGAGCTCAGAGGGCAGGCTCAGGAATCTATTCACTTCTCAGGATTACAGCTGGGGAATCTATTCTCCCCCACGCACCCGCCAAAAACCAGCTCCACCTCTGCCTGGATGGTGCAGGAATTTTTTTTCAAGTCAATTCACTTGCTGAAAGATGGATTGAGACAGAGCGTTTATTATCTCTCTCTCACACACACACTCACACACACAAGGAGCACTCTGTCTGCCCCTCTTATCAACTGCCAGATTACCATCCTCAATGAAATGTAATTCTTCAAATAAATACGGTCCAGGGGAAACAGAATGAAACTGGGGGGGGAGAGAGAGGGAAGCAGCTTAAAGGGGAACCAAAAAATAAAAGAGACAGACAGACATGGAAGGGGACAACTATTTTCCCTGCACTGAACATGAAAGCTGTAATATGCCTGCTCTTTCTAGGCAGACAAGGCTTGCAGGAAGCAGACAGACCTTTGGAGGATTATGAGAACTGTTACCTGGTACAGAAGAAATTATCTTCTGTTGAACTATGTAAAGGGCAAAGGGGGAGGGGATGAGTTTAAAACCACACACACACATTCCCAGGCAGGCTCAGGAGAGAAGAATATCAAGATGAGGTTAATTTGATGCTTTGAGACCCCTCTCATCCTCATCCTCCTCCTCCTCCACGCTAGCTGATGGGAGGACAGATGTGCAACACAGGCCTCTCGGGGGAGCCTTCTTCAATTGTCTGCACTCCTCATCGGCATTGCTGGAAGGAGAAATGCTCCCCCAGCTCTCTCTCTGAGTGTCTGTGTGTGAGGCAGATGGGCACCCCACTACATAATACCTTGCCTAAAGGAGGGATGGGGTCAACTCGGGATGTTTCAATGATCTGGGTCGAAATCACAGCAGGAAAAAATGCCTGTGCCAACCCACTGGTCACACAATCTACTACCCCACGGGGGTTTCAATCTAACCACACCCTCTCCCCAGACCAGCCTGGGTTGGGAGACATGGCCCTGGGAGCCCCAAAGTGTACAAAGGAGGGAAGGCGGGGAGAGAATTGCCTTGCACTGCTCTACAGCAAACCGATCCAGTTGATGCTCTAGGTGTCCCTAACCTCTGTTTGCCAGAAGCCGGGAGCGGACAACAGGATGGATCACTCAGCGATTGCCTGTTCTGTTAACTCCCTCTGAAGTACCTGGCACTGGCCACTGTCAGCAGACAGGGTACTGGGATGGATGGACCATTGGTCTGACCCAGTATGGCCACTCTTATGCTCAGACTGACCCAAGCCCCAGCGTTCCCCTCAACAAGCGATGGTGCAGCACAGTGAGGGGCGGACACAGCCCCCAGACAGGGCTGTCAACTCGCATAATCCTCCCTGGCGTCAGGGATTCCAACTCTGGCTGGATCATCTGGCCAATGTGAAAGACACCCCCCGCCCGAATTTCAACCCTGCTGGGGGAAAATCCCCACTGATTGGCTGCCTCCCTCACTGCCTCACCTCCTGGGGACAAGCAGCCAATCAGAGCTGCTTCAGGAGGACAGGCAAAGCTCTCCTCTCCCACCCACCCACCAGGAGCCAACACCAATCTCACAGAAGAGCCCAGCAGTTCAGGACAGCTCCACTCTGCCCCACTCCGCAGTTCAGGACAGCTCCACTTCTTGGGAGCAACAGGATGGCTCCTCTACTCTCCTCCTGTCCCCTTCCCTGCAGCACTCGCCTGGGAAAGGGTTGAGGGGGTGACAAGCCCCTGGAGCTGCCCCTCCAAGCCTGAAAGCAGGAGCCTGCTGTAGACCCCCCCCCCGCCCCCAGGAGCTGCAGGAGGAACAGAGGAGAGGCTGGGAGGGCAGAAGTGATGTAGGAGTTGAGGGGGAGCACCTGCACCTTACCTTACTTTATGCATTTGAGAGAGTTGGGGTCACTAACTGCCACACATGGTGGAGAGGGGGAGATCAAAAATCCAGACAGGCCAAAAATGTATAATCAAAAAATAAAATCTTGTGATTTTGGGTGTCTGACTCATTTTTGAGCTGTTGCAGCTGGCAATACTGCACAAGGTAAATCCAATGCTGCTAACCGCCGGATTTTATCATGAATTGCACACTACTTGGGAGCTTTTTTCTTAAAGCCGCAGCTCCTGCAGTCAAGAATCTCAGCTTTCATTTATACAGAAAATACGTTTCTAGCCCTTGTGGTTGCAGCACAATGCTTGAAAATAGGTTTCAGAGTAGCAGCCGTGTTAGTCTGTATTCGCAAAAAGAAAAGGAGGACTTGTGGCACCTTAGAGACTAACCAATTTATTTTATAGTACCTCAACCCTGTTGCTTGGCTCTGTCTCATGGCAGGCACAGGATGCATGAGTGTTCACAGCATGCTCCTTCAGGGACTGGAAACCATAGGCTCTGCCACAGCCAGAGCAAGGCTGCTCCTGCCACTCTCACTCAACAGCACTCTTCCCTGTAAGCTGTGCGCGTGCACACAGATCCTAAACCCCACACACACAGTGAAACGCCGCACGCACAAAAATTTGCACAGAAGAAATTTTTTTGCGCACACCGCCTGTCAAAAATTAGAGGGAACATTGCTGAACAGGACTCAGAAGCAAAGAGATGCTGGGACTGCTCTCAGTGGAGTCCCAGCTCATGGGGTGCTGGTTACCACTCTACCAGGGGAGTCAAAATAGAGCAAGGGAGGTGATGAGCAGAGAGGCTGAGCACATGCAGCTCCCATGAACAGGAACTGACATAGTGGATCAGACCCATGGTCCATCTAGCCGATCTCTAGCAGTGGCCAGTGCCAGATACTTCAGAGGAAAGTGAAAAGAAGGCTATAGTAGGTAGCTTTGGGATGACCAAGGCACAGAGGAAATTTCTTCCTGATTTACATTATTTAGAGGTCAGCTTCTAGGCACAAGCATGAAGGCTCATATCCCTTCCAGAACCCCTTCACTTTTTAAATGTTCACTGCTGGATTTCTGGCTGTTTTTGTATCCAGACAAAGATCTAATCCTGCAAATTTCTTGGTGTCAATACACTAAAGGTTCCAACATCAGAGAGAAAATTAAAGGAAACCAATGTTTCTTATTTTAAAATCTCATGATTATTGGGGGCCTGACTCATGATTCATACACTTTTAGAGCTCAGGACACTGAGCAATACATCCATATGTCTGCTACCTCCCAGGGCTGCATGGAGTAACTTCATCCCTTATTTTCTTCCAGAGGTACTAGTATAAGGAGCCAGAGTGACACACACACATGCCTCTCGGAACATAATCTCTACTACTTGTCAGCTAACCTGGGCCCCCTCATTAAGAAAATCTTGGCTGCACCCCTGGGAAAGTTGTAGGTGCCAGGGAGTAGAAGAGAATGGTAGAATACACAGTATGGAGACCAGAGTCATAGAACAAGCATGTGAGGCTAGGGCAAAGGAAGAGGGGATGGAGGAACAGGAGAGAAGCGAATTACAACAGAGCTGGAAGACAGGAAAGAAAACACAATGAGAAAGCAGAAGAGATGACCACAGAAGGAAAGATACAGAAAATCCATGGCCTTTGGATATGTCTACACTGCAATTGAAGGTGTGATCCTCAAAAATAAATATCCTTTTAAAAAATTAATTATCAACTTTTTTGATCCTTAAAGAAAGCTCAAGTCCGAGTTTTGAGACATGTCATTTTCCCCTTTTCTAGGATCAGCCAGGAAAGGCGCTCCCTGTTTGTCCTGCCAATTTGAAAGTTGGAGTTTGCATCACCCGTTGACAAATGTGGATTAATAGTTTCAGTGCTACAAAAGGAAACAGAACACAGCGAGTGAACAAATGGCTAGGAAACATATATAGTTCTAAAAGGAGCTGCTCTTACTTCCATTTCTAATTACTTTACATATATACAGTGATTATATTGGTAAGAAGACTTTTCTTTTTCATTCATTCAAAAATGTTTGCAGCTATTCTTGGCTCTAGGCACATTCTACAAATTAAAATCCACAAAATGCTTGACAAACTGCCCATACTGTATGCAAAAAACAGTGGCTTGATGTAACAATCACCCCAAAACAGGCCAGGTTACATCCCTCAACCAGCCCACTCCCCAAATGCCCAAAAGAAAACCTAAGCTTTACAACATTCCCACAAGATTATCAAATTCAAGCTCTATGCTACCCAGAGGGGAATGAATTCACTTCCAAAGCAGAGCACCCCAACCTGAAAAGACCCTGCCAGCAACCCCCTCTTATTCAAACCAGGGGGCTGACAGATCAAGCACCTCTATTAATCTCATGTGAAGCAGCATCTCAGAGAAAGAGGTGGTCTCTTAGGTAAGCAGGTCCATGACAACTTAGGGCTTTCGAGGTTACAATAAACTCCACCAGCCATGTATTTACATCCAGTGCAGACTACAGTGTACCAGTGTAATGTGATCTCTGCATATGCACCACTTAATAAGCAAGCAGCATTTTCAGATTGTCTCAAGCTATAGCTTAATACAGAGCCCATTAGTGATCTCTTCTCGAGGCGGCAAAGGCATGGAATGAGTTATTATTTCCAGTAGCAACCAGAGGCCATTATCAGCACCCAGTTGTGCAAGACAGTTCCTGCTCTGAGCAGTTTACAATCTGAGAAATGGATAATGGTAGCAAGGGTCTCATCCCTGCGGAAAGGTCTCTCCACATTAGACAGAACAGGGCACTCCTGGCCATGACTGCCACCACAGCATCCAGAAGCAGTCCAGGATGTAATAAAACTCCTAAAAGGTACAAATCTGTTCAAATCTCTTTGGAGCAGAGACTTTGTGTGTTCCGTGTATGTACAGCACCTAGCACAACTGGGTCCTGGTCCAAGACTAGCGCTCCTTAGCAACACAGTAATACAAGTAACCATTAATAATAAATGGCACCTCCACTCCCTCACTGTGCTGGACATCACCTTTGCCAATGCTTCCAGCTAATTCCCCTCATCACCTCCTCCATTTTGTCTAGAGCACATCTCAGCCAGTCAGTGCTCCTCAGGCTGACACTGGTCATCTAGAGTCACCCAGGATTTGCACTCAGAGGTGCTGTAAAACATATGCTGCAGACAGACAACACAGCCTTCTTAGTAGCCCTGCTAGTGGCATTGTATCGAGGTTGAACGGGAGGGATGAAAAGCTGGACCCCTTCCCTATCTCACATAAGCATGTATTTATATGTACACACATTCCCTTCCCCTCCTTGCAACACCTACTTGCCTAGTATCTTAATTTTGTTGTTGTTGTTAAAAAGGGGAATAATTCAGCATTATGTGATGCAACTTCAGTACCAACAGATCACTCACTATAATATACTCCTGAGGGCATTCTGCACCAAAAAATTAAAAATTCTGGACCAAAAATTTAAAAATTCTGCAAACAATAATTTAAAATTCTGCAAAATTCTGCAAATTGTATTTGTCAAATAAATGTGGAAGCTCCAGCATGGCACTGGGGAGCACAGGCCATTGGCTGCCTAGAGGTGGGAGATCATTTTGCAGCTCCCCACCAGGACATGGACTCAGCGCTGAGGCTACACCCAACCCTGACACAGTGAAAGAACCGGGCTTGCCCAGAAACACCCCACGACCCTGCCCCTCTGTGCCAGGTGCACCAGGTGTGGCCAAGAGTGGAGGGCTTTAGTATGGGGGATTCAGGTGTGGGTTGAGAGGGTTCTGTGTGGAGGCAATCTTGATACAGGCAGCTCAGTGGGGGATCCAGGTGCAGGGGGGAATCTGGACACACAAGGGCTTGTTGGGGGGTTCTGAGTGCAATGGTAATGGGACTCTGCATGGGGGTCTAGGTGAAGGTGGTTGGGGTTCAGTGGGGGTGTCTGGGTGTGGGGTGGATAGAGCTCGGCAGGGGGGTCTGGGTGTGGAGGGTTCAGTGGGAGGGCCCAGATGTTAGGGGCTCAGTGGGGTGGGGATCCAGGTGCAGCTGGTTGGGGCTCGGTGGGGAGGGGATCTGGGTGCAGGTGTCTCATCAGGGTGGCGGGGGGGGTTCTGGGTGTGCGGGAGGTTGAGGCTTGGTGGGAGGGTCTGGAGGCATGGGGGTTAGGTGGATGAGGGAGCAGCTTCCCGTACTGTGATCCCTCCCCCTGCAGCGATGGGTGCAGAAGGGGGGGTGGATTTTGAAGAGCTTCCTACAACCTGGGGAGAAATCTGGGGGTGGGTCTAACCTGGCCCCGGATGCCATGCAGTGAAAGACGAAGTTCTGTCCTCCACAGCCCAGCCAGGACTAGCAGCTGAGCCCTGCACAGGGTAGGAACCACCAGCCGGGTCTTCCCCAAACCTGCCCCCTGTCCCACAGTGATTTACCTCTCTGCTCGCTGCCCTGGGCACCCAAAACATAGTGCTGGGGAAAGTCACATGACTGCTCTTGTTGCTTCCCCTTCAGAAAGTCCTTTTTCTGCGGAGAAGAAAAGAAATCTGCGGGGGACATGAATTCTGTGCATCTGTAGGGGCACAGAATTCCCCCAGGAGTAACTATAGTGCCTGAGAGGAAGGCAGCACAGCACTCCTCTCTAAGTCAGTGCTGAGGCAATGACTTAACATGGTGGTAGGGGGTGCTGTGCTCTTGCAAGTACTTAATTGACCACAGGTACTCATGACTTTTTATTTTTATATTTTGATCCCCACTTCACTTCTTATATGAGTCGGGGTCTTATCCAAATTCTAATTTCCCTGTGTTCCCCTAACAGTTTAAACTGATTCTTGTGCATTTCCTGTTTAAAACTTGAATATTATTGCTGTGTGCTGTGAAACAGTTGCTGTGTTTCACTCCAGAGTGGGCTTTCTGTGTTAAGTGCAGAGATTTAAGTGGGGGAGGAGAATTAAAATATTGTGTCTATATAGCCATCAAGTAGAGCACTCTGGAATCTTTAGGCATGAAGGCACTATATACACATGTAGAATTACTATACACAAGGGCTTTATGAATCCAATGGGAACTGATTAAACTGGCCTTCCAGGTTGCTACTTCTTGTGCTCTCTGCTATCACATGGGACAACTTAGGTGTGACTTCTCACAATCTCTATGTAGTGTGACGGGGCAAGGCCATATGGCTATAGAAAAGTGGTGGGAGATAGATATATTAGCTCCAGGTAAACAAATCCCTGGTACCAGGATAAGTGAAATGGCAGCTGCTCCAGGTCAATTAAGACACCTGGGGCCAATTAAGAACTTTCCAGAAGGCAGGGAGAATGCTAGGTTGATTGGGACACCTGAAGCCAATCAGGGGCTGGCTGAAACTAGTTAAAAGCCTCCCAGTTAGTCAGGTGGGTGTGCATGTCCAGAGCTGTGGGAGGAAGTTGCGCTGTTGGAGAGGCTGAGTAGTACACATCATATCAGGCACAAGGAAGGAGGCCCTGAGGTAAGGGTGAAGTGGAGCTTGAGGAAGTGAGGGCTGCTGTGGGGGAAGTAGCCCAGGGAATTGTACATGTAATGTTTCTAAAAGGTCAGCTACCATAGCTGATACTATTAGGGTCCCTGGGCTGGAGCCCGGAGTAGAGGGTGGGCCTGGGCTCCCCCCTCCCCCCACCTTTGCCCCCTGATTAATCACTGAGACTGGGAGACAACAGAGACTGTGCAAGGAAGGATAACTTCTCCTCACCTCCCTCGCTGGCTTATGATGCAAATGGCTCAGTAGACTGTGACCCTTGTCTCTAGAGAGAGAAGGGTTACGTGCAGGGTCACAGTGAGCCTCTGAGGCTAGCGAAATCTGCCAGGAAGTGTGGGACCCATGGAGGCAAGGACAGAGCTTTGTCACAGTAGGCAGAATCAGGGAGCATTGTGGAAGCAGCATGTTCAGCCCCTGGGAAAGGCACAAAAACACCTTCCAAAGAATGAGGCTACACTGTGGGGGGGTCAGAGAAAGGAGTCCGACACAGTCCTCTCTGCCTGGGGCAGAAGATGGTGGATGCCCAGAGCATATTTGAAACAAGAATGGGGCACAGAATCAATGATTTAGCATTGTCTTAATTGGACTTTTAAAAATATTTAATCACATTCATATAAAATTTAGGCTTGTTTAAAATGTAAACTTGGATGTACAGCCACCTGCCTCCAGGATAGAGCTCACTAAAAATCACAGCAGGCTTTTTGATAAATAAGCCCATTGCTGAGCAGAGCAGGGCTGGCTCATCCTACCAGTGGCATTGCTGGTATTTTTAACGCAGGTTTCTGGAGTGCTAACACAACAGCATGGTGTGCTGCTGGCATCTCTTTCCATCCTAAACATAAACAGAAGCACGCAGGCATACATGCGGCCTCTCCAATCCTTATCACCTCTACGAAGTGCAGGCAGCATTTGACAAAATGCTTTGTGACAGCTTGGGTGGCCAGAGCTGACAGCAGTGGTACAAAGTACTCCCTTTTTTAATGTTAAGTCGGGTTGGAGGAGATTCCTTCCCGGAGCTCCAAGCACTGCAGTCCGAGTCATCTCTGAAACACACTGCAGCGAGCTATGGGGATGAGGCAGTGCATTGAGGTTTCTGCCTTTACCACATCCCAGCAGACGAAACCCCGTTGTTGTATCAAGCGACTGCCTCCTCTTTACAGTTCTTATGCACATGAAGCTCAATGAGGAAATCAAGAAGCCATTTGTATATTTCCTTCCTTCAGGCTCTGTATGCAGAATCCCTAACCAGATATCACAGCCCTAACCTAATGCTCCTACAACAGGTGAACCAGGTCTGCAGGGCACAGTTCAGCATTTGCTTAAAGAAGCAAGTCCAACAGGGAAAAGCTTAAGTAAAAGTAGAACAGAAGACTGTGAAACACAGAACATACAAGCCATTCAACATTTCTTTGATAAATCCAGGTTACAAGGCTTCTGGCAGTTTGGAGAAGAGTGCAGGGATATTGAATTATTTCAAATGTAAAAAAAAATTTCCTGCATCATTAGGTGTTATAGCTAACAGTCAAACAGATTTATTCATTACAACCTAGAACACCTCAATTCTCATTCTCTTTGGAAAAACACACACATATTGCCTGGTACAAAAAGAAAGAAGTGATGACTTCAGCCTACCTCCAACCCTGGAGTGGCTGCTGCTGTCTTTTAGAGGCATATGAAAGTACAAGCATATTTAGCACAAACATACAGGCTGTTGTGTCAATTTGTGATCGCACACCAGCGTAAAGTTGAAGCAATGCACTGAACTCAATGGAGTTACTCTGAATGTACAAGTATCAGGGGGTAGCCGTGTTAGTCTGTATCCACAAAAACAACAAGGTGCCACCGGACTCCTTGTTGTTTTTCTGAATATACACACCAGCATAACAGCAAAATGCGTTCATGTACTAACTTAAAGCGTAACTTCAGGCAACTCAGTTTAGCTGACAATTACTCAAAAAGACATCTCTTCTGTGAGAACCACATCAACACAAACCCACTGCCAAATCAGTGATATATATACAGTTCCGTGAGTACAACACTGGGGAAAATGCTTACCTGCTAGCCCTTAGTGATAAGATGCCTTATTTGGCACAGCTCAGTGGAAGATCAGCACTGAAATAGCCAGGGCACGTGTGGATTGGCAGAGCTAGGATGGAAGCTTGCCAAAAGCATGCCTGCACTTTGCACTCCTGTGACCAGTACTGTCCAAACTTTCACTCATTAACACTGAAAATCACTCCAAACGAAGAAAATGAAAGCGGAAGTTAAAAAGCGCATGTGGGATTTTTTGATGATGGAAAGCACTATGCAAGTGCTAAATATTAAGAGTTATAATAAAAAGTATAGAGTACTGGATGTACTATAATTTCAGTATCACCAGGCATTTCCACTTTAATTATCAGTTATATTGTACTATGTATGAATTTCAGAGCTGGTACATGGTATTACAACAGCCACATTAATTTACTAATTTGCCTAGTGTATCATTGACAAGTTGCTGGAACAGAATCCATGTAGTAAAATTAGTACTCTATAATTCCATCAGCAAACGGCAGCAAATCCTGCTGTAGCATGGTCCAAGTTATAGTTACAATAGCTCATTCTAACAGAAAGAGCACTGAACTGTGCAGGGAAGGCTTCAGAGCCACACAATTACCGACTAATTTGAGCCACTTTCCTACAAATGAAACACAAGCCGGACATCCTGAAGGTGAGTAAAATGTCTATCACAGCAACACCTTTAAAACACTGAACTCTCCTTCCTGAATGCTATCCTCCACATTTGTTTTCTGTGGAGGTGTCAGCACCATACCACCAACCACACGCCTCCCCTGCACTTCCCAAAATACCTGCATCAGAGGGCTCAGCTCCTGACCCACTGCTGCTCGATGGTAAGAAGAGTCCAGTATGGCACGCATCCTTTGATACAAATGAATATTTATGGCTGAGATCAGCTCAAAATTCATTTCCATGAAGAATCATTCAGTGAGGGTGCAAAGGCATCATTTGACATAAAACAGAGAGAAAGGGAGAATAAGAGGGGAGTCAGCATTCACTGTGCTGCACAGCAACTATGAGTAAGTGGATCCAATCAGCATGGATGCCCACAGCAATCCATCAGCATTTAGTCCTTGCCAGTGTGGCAAAAGGAGACTCTACTTTCCTTCTCAACCCCAGAGATCACTGGGAATGAGCTGCTGCTCTCCCTTGCCAGAAAGCTCTCACCATAAAGTTATTTCTTCTCCACTTGAAAGGGCTCTTCTGGTCCGCAACTTTGTACAGTTGTTATCAAGTTACTCTGCGGATGATCACCATCCAAAGCAGGTCCCTTCTTCCTTCCCCTCGAACAATGCATACACAGCTAGTTCAGCCTTGCAAGCGAGAGAGACGGTCAGCACAAAAACCAAATAAGTTAGTAGCAGCCAAAGTGGTTAAATGTGGGGGAGGGCAGGAAAATGAGAAAGGCTTTGGTAACTAGAGAAGGAGAAGGAAAGTTGGTCCCTTTAAAAATAGAGGGGAAGATTAAATTAATAGCTCTCCAATCTTTGAGACACTAAGCTCCTTTACAAGAAAAGAAGTTTGCACAATTAGGAAGTAATGAAGACTTTGTAAAGCAGCACTGACCAGATGAAGGGAAGGGAAAAAACTGAGCACATGAGCTAAATCCTGCTCATTACTTTACATGAGCAAGGCAACCAAGACTTGTCCCAAACTACACAAATCCAGTTATACACCAGCATCATTTGTCAGAGAAAATAGTTCACTGCTTACTGAACCATGAACAATGTTTTCTGAGAAATTATGCAAATGGAGGATGTTCTGCACTGAAGGAGGAGCCAATGTAGTAAAAAGAAGTTAACAAAGGAAAGGAAAGTGATCCTGGCAATTACTATTCTACAGACTATCTACAGTCCCCAGAAAAATAACAGAGTCAGCATTGAGAAAGAAACCTACGCATCTAGAGAGTAACAGAACCATAAGCAATACACTGGATGGATTAATAAAGAATTACTTGTTCCCGTCTTAATTTTTGATAGGCTTCCCTACTATTCTCAGGTCTCCAATCAGTTCCTCCCTGTCAATCAAAGGTACATCCAAGATGGCTCTTCTGGTTAAGTTCTCTTCCTTCTGGATCAGGAAGTTGATTTCTGTATAATTTAGGAACCACATGCTACAGGTATCTGAGTAGCTGATGTTGCCTAGAAGTATTGTTTCCTGTGCTTTCGAGTACCGCCAAGAAATTTTTCATCATCACCTCACCCATCCCTGTCCCTCACTCCTGTCCTGATGGTCTGCAGCAGATGGCTTCTATCATTTCCCCACCAGTTTCCATTCCTTGTACGTAATTCATAGGATTTCACCACCACAATTCTTTATTGCCACTTGCACCTTCTTGAGGTTCGGCTCAGACCCAAAGGGTTAGGCTGACATTTGTACCCTGGTTTCGAGTTGGAAGGGGATATGCTGGTGAAGTGAGACGCTGACCCTCCAGCCAGCATACATTAAGACTATAGCATTTAGAGACTACAGTGACTGGAACCTTAGAAATTCTATCCATTATATTACCATAATTTCCTCGACAATTCACCATTCGTCTTTTAAAAGTTCCCTAAAGGGATCCCCTGAAGGAAGGGTGGAGTAGGTTGCTCTGTCCCTCTCCCTGACAGGTGTAGGGATTTACAGCCTTCTGTTTGGGGAGGAAGAAGGACCTCTTAGGAACCTAAGGGAAGCGTATGGTGAAGGCTGTGGCAGCATCTAGTTTCCAGCCCAAAGTGGTGAAGAACATCCTGACTCTCCTGGCTTTGATATTTTTATTCTCTTATCATTATTGATCTCTCATTTTCTGAAGCTGGCTGGTCATCATTTGCCTGCCTTTTTATTTCTCGCCAAGTTCTTCCCTCACCTAAACATCAGCCTTTCTCCAGACGTAGAGGGGAAAGGAAAAAGGGTGCAGAATTTGTAAGTTTCAGCATGGGAATAAAAACAGTAAAGCAGAGAGCCTGTGTGCTAGTTTGAACAGTTATGAAAAACCCCAAACACCTTGAAATACTTTTGTTTAAAGGGCTCATGCTCTAGTTCAGAGAGAAGTTACCAGATTGATGCAAAAGTTTAGGGTGAGGTTCTTTGGACTGTGTTATGAAGGAGGTCCTCTGTCCAGTGGCATATCGTGCCCTTCCAGGGTGTCAAGTTCAGCAAAACTCAAACCTCTGAAAAACAGGAACTAAAAAGAGTTAAGGCACCAGCCAACACCATCTTCACTCTGCCCCCTGGAGCTGGCAAGCACCACTGGGAGTTATCTGCATGCACTCCAGCTGCACACACTGTGTTAGGTGTAGCTATACAGAATGGTGGGAGGATTAGCTGGAGCAGTTTGGCAGAGCTGTGATTGTGATATGAGCAGATCTGGGAGGCCTCGATCTTCATCAGAAATGGTTCTGCAGAACAGCACCACCCAGGTTTCTTATTAGTGTCTTGGTGGTGGGGGCACAGTTCTGTGTGCCTGAAACACACCATGGTGGGAGGGGGTAGTTTAAGTGCTGTTTGTTTACTTGTCTCTCAAGACTGGCTCACTTTCCAGTTTTATCTTCTTACCCTATTTTCTCAGCTTTCAGCCCTTTTATCCCTGTAGCAGGGGAGAGGCAGAGCTTTGAACAATCTATTTGCCTTTGATTGATCAGACCTGAGCCAAGGTCTGGGCAATAGGGATATTCCACCAGCCAAACTAATTACCAGAGAGAAAGTACATCAATGCCAGCTGAACTACACAGAGCAGACAGTTTCTAACTCTACAAATTGACACTGTGGAATATTAAAAAGCTACAGTATGAACTAGTCAATAAACACCATTAACTGCTGGTCACAGGAGATCGTTCACAAATTGACTGATGTATTAATACATTTCTAAGAACCATACAAATCAGATAATAGGTCTCCTCTCTCCATCCCCTGACCACTGCATGGCTATTTGCTACAGTACATTAAGTAAAAAGAAAAGGAGTACTTGTGGCACTTTAAAGACTAACCAATTTATTTGAGCATGAGCTTTCGTGAGTTACAGCTCACCGATGAAGTGGCATCTCCACAAGCCTGGAGTCCAGACCAGAATTAAATTGGCTTTTTTTTTCTTAACACCACCAGAGCGCATCGCATCAGGACATCTCCAGGATCACATTACACCCCTAAACAATTCCTCTCCCTTGGATTTTGCAACCTTACTATGGTTCTAGTGATCATACCTCCTGCTTTCCTTTAATCAAGATATATTCAAATAGTTCTTTTGATCTTTCCCCACAAATCAGTCCCTCCAGCCCTTAATGATTTTGTTCTTTTCTGAATTCCTTGCAACTGGTGGCTGCCAGGTGCAATCTCACCAGAGCTGTATGGAGGGACTACCACTTCCCCAGGCCATGAAGTGACATCTCCACAAGCCTGGAGTCCAGACCAGAATTAAATTGGCTTTTTTTTCTTAACACCACCAGAGCGCATCGCATCAGGACATCTACAGGATCATCACTGCACTACAGTGAACTTGCTGCTTGCTTCCGGCATCCCCGCAGTCTCTTTACCTCCTGTGCATCCAGGAAGCCACAGAGCCCCTCCCAAATTGCTATGGCGTGCTGCCCCAGCAGGATTGAAACTCACAACTCCCATGTTAGTGGCAGGCACCCTCTTCTCAACACCATCAGCCCCAGCTTTTAGCTCTTCTGAATGCATTCTCTGGCTCACCCACAGACGCACACTTCTAATTTAAACAAGAACACGGACAGCCCCATTTGCCCATCTTTCCCTTCCCTTATTCCAGAAAGGGCATCATTTCCTCCACTTGTGCAGGCACAGATCCTTGCTTCTCCTTGTCAGAGACACTCCCTCCTCCCTGTCACCACCACTGCATTCTTTGGATCACACAAAATACATATTTCAGACTAGAAGAGACCGGAATGTACTGGCAGAATAGAGACCTGCATTGTGCACAAATGTGTCTTCTGCCTCATCTGCCCCACAGCAAGTCTTTCCTGCTGGGGCCCCAATTCTTTATTTACCCCACTACTTCATATCAAACAGTGTCAGCACAATTACCATGTAGCCAATGGCAAGTGACTGACTCCACCACTGAGTTCTTCGGGATAAAAAAGGCAAGGGAAAAGAACCAGTCCAGGAAATACGGAGCAGGCTGATAGGAACTCACCAAGAATGGCTGTCTGAGCAACAATGCTATAGCGCCAGTAGGAGCAAATCAGTCCATGAATGTGAATATTACCTTCCAAATGGAGGGGAAGAAGGGCATGCCTGTGACGCAGTACAGCCCTACCTGTCTGAGTACAGCCAAGCCTTCCTCTCCCTACAACACACGCACCCCCACACCCATACTCCCTACTGACACAGCCAGGTATCCTCAAAAAAGGGGCCGATTTAGATATGAAACCAATAATATTGAAGCTGCAATGCTGCTCCCAAGTTCAGTATTCCAACACACTGAAGACAGCTGCAAGAGTTAAAAAATGGAGGATCAGTAAATGGTCAAAAATCCCAACAGGCCGATAAACGCACCTGTCAAAGAAATATCCTCAACAGGATGATTCACCCCAGTGCACACAACACCATGTGCCATGTATGTCCTTAGAACAGATCTCCAGTGGTACCTAGGCCTTATGCTCATTCTGGACAGAGATGATTTCACCTCCAGAAACCCAAAGCAACCAGTGTAAAAATAAGCCCCTTCCACGTCAGAAACACTTCCATCAGGCTAGGGAGCACTGGCATTTCGATGAGGAAGCCTGTATCCCCAAGGAGCCAAGAGACAAGTGGGCTTCCGCTCTCCATGATCAGCAAAGTTGCTACGAATTGAGAGGGTTAGTTATTGCCTTGGGAACAGAGCTGGCCCGCCTGCTGATGTGCGGCAATTTGTTAAAGTGGCTGCTCATGCACTTGAGGCTGGAACTTGAAGCACCCTCATTTATTACACTCCCTTTGGACCCTGAGCTGGGCATCTCCTTCCGTCAGGATTAGCAAGAGGGGAGTTTGCTACCAGGCCCTAACAGCAGCTCAGGAGGGAAGATATGCTAACACACCAGCTGCAGGTCACATGTACCCACCTCATCATCAGGGTGGCACCACATCACATTCGATACAATACGCACACATCATAAATACTAACAGTGCTTTGCTACAGCTTTCTAGCAAGATAAGAAATAAGCTCCCTGGGCAAGAGGACAAAGCACCTTAAAAGCAAAAGCTTCCTCATCCACACTGACAATTTGGGATAAGGAAGCAGCAGAGCATAAAGTCCTTATGGCCATGGGTGGCTTTACATCATTTTTTAGCACATGAGATCAGGTGTGTACACACACATTCACACACCATTTCTTATTACTGCTAAGACACACAGGCAAGATATGCCTTCTGGACTCTCCAACAGGCCACGCACAGCCCTATGGAATGAGGATCTGGCTACTTGGCTAGATGCCTACTTCACCTCCAGCTTGGACCACTGGAACTCACTCTAGCTGACACTTCTGAGGGCAGCCACAAAATGCTGCAGCTCATGCAGCAGCACACCTCCTGGGCAGGGTAGAAATTCACAGGCACATCAAACCAGGCCTCCATGCTCTCTGCTGGCTCCCCATTTATTCCCAGGCCCAATTCAATGTCCCAGTATTTAACCAAGTTGTGACTGACCCAGGGCTCTCCCAGAGCCCACTTTACCATCCACGAGCCATCTCGAGAATTATATTCAGAGGTGTTGCGACTTTCAAGATCCAGGATGATGCAGTTGCAAACTGGAAGCAGAGAGATCTCATGGGACACCCCTAGGCTATGGACTATCTAAGCAGAATAATTCAGAGGAAGCCTACGCCCAACAGACAACAGGGCAAAATGCAAAGCACGTCTTGCATTGGTTCTCCCACAGTAAGCAGCTCAAAGAGAGCTAAAAGAAAAGGAGTACTTGTGGCACCTTAGAGACTAACAATTTTATTTGAGCATAAGCTGTAGCTCACAAAAACTTATGCTCAAATAACTTTGTTAGTCTCTAAGGTGCCACAAGTACTCCTTTTCTTTTTGCGAATACAGACTAACACGGCTGCTACTCTGAAACCTGTCAAAGAGAGCTGTCACTATTCATGTCTCTTGTTCACTGCAGAGTTAGCCAGATCTGGTTAACTCTTGGTGCCCCTAGAAGGGCACCTCTCTCCATTATGCACATGCACAAACTAGCAGCAGCCTGAAGAGCAGAGTACAAGTGCCTCACTTTTAGTTTCCTTTTACTCTTTAATTATGGTGCCTATACACTATGGTAACCGACCCCTCAAATACCAGAACAGAACAGAGTTAGATTAGACAAGACAGAATAAAGGCAAGGCCAGATTTTAATTAACAGAAGATGTCAAAATCCCTTCCAGCTTGCATCCAATACCCAAATGTTTAAAACCTCAGCTCCAGATCCCTCCTGACTGAAAGCGACTAATGATTCCCTGTGGTTTCTCTTAAAAGCTTCTGCTCTCTACAGAGACCTGCAAATTTACTCCACTTCTGACTTTTGTCAGGATTTAGAAGCCTCCACACTCAACCCTTGGATATAGGTAGTAAGATCTGCCTGTTGATCTAAGGAGGACGGCTGTGGCCCTTTACAACAGTGCTAAAATGTCTGCTAACACACACCAAAACCACAAAGCCTTCCACTCGCAGTGAAAAGAGCAAACTGTCATGTGAGAGATAAGGTACACAGAGATACAAGTTAAAGGGGCACTCACACAGATATAACTTAAAAATATAGAAACTGTAAAAACCTACTGTGAATAAAAATGGGGTTTCTTCTTTTGAAAGCCTTCCCTACAGCGACTGTAACACTGCAACCTGATGCTACTGCAGCAGTGGCAAAACGTGAAACTGACTAAGAATAGGTTAGAAACTAAAGTGAGTCTGATTAACCAGCTTCTTTTCATGCATTTTAACAGCTGAAAACAAGGACCAAGCTAGCACCAGGTGACCCACCAGCTCTCTGCCAAACAGATGCATGTGCCCTCTGCACCATTTGGCAGACCACAGACCAGGCTAGTCTATTTTCATTGTCCAAGCTGAGAAAAATGCAAAGAGCATGTCATGAGTAGGACTATTAAAAACGAAAAGTGTTATATCTTTTAATTAAATTGTAATCTGAAGTTTCATAGGCGCCGACTTCTAGTTTTCCCTGTGGGTGCTCCACCCCCACTCTACCCTGAGGCCGCGCCCCCCACTCCGCCCCTTCCCCCAAGGCTCTGCCCTCATTCTGCCTCTTCCTGCCCCTCACCCCTGAGGCCCCACCCTTGTTCCACCCCCCTCCAGTCTGGGCAAAATCAAACTCTGAACTCCTGCCTCTCTAACTATCCCTGAGTGAGTCCTCTGCCCTCCCAGTGCCTGGGCAGACCCTCAGTCTGCACCATTCCCAGGGCTCCCACTTAGGGAACCAGATGTGCATTGAAGGGCACAACTTGGCCTAAAAGTAACTTGTTCAGGATGCCTTTTTTATGTGTGTGTGGGGGGGGGAGGGTGCTGCTTGTAGTCATGCTAGTTCCTTAAGCCATCATTGTGCAAACTCTCCTCATAGCCCACCCACTGTACAATCTAGCAGTCCGTGCCATTCCTGTACACAAGCTGCTCAATGATTAGGTAGAAATAGTGGCACAGCTACTTTGCTTGCAACTCTTTCCACTGTGGGGTGACATTCTGCAGAGGTCTATTGCCCTTTGATGATAGCAGCTGATCTAATCCTGGCCATCATGAAACAATTAACCACTGCGTGTCCCCCCACCCCATATTCTGAACAGGACTTTCTTGCAGGTGTGTGTATCAGCCTATTATTTGTACAAGAGAAGCTCCAAAAGGCCACAGTCAGGCAGCAGCACCCCACAGTGCTAGGTACTGTACATATATTTTAAAAAGAGGCAACCCCTGCCTCAACAAGTTTCCAGCCTAGGTAACAACAGAACCCAACAAGGGGACCAAACAAAACTGGGAAGCTGGGGTGGAGGAAACTAGCCATACAACAGTACCTCAGCACCACGAGCATATTAGCCTGGATGGCTGCCTAACTAGCCACCCTCAGCTGGCATTGCCTTGGAGTCCTCTCAGCACAGGTGAGTTTTAAAGAGGAGTCTTAAGGCAGTGGTTCTCAAACTTTTGTACTCGTGACCCCTTTCACAGAGCAAACCTCTGAGTGCAACCCCCCCCCATAAATTAAAAACACTTTTTAATATATTTAACACCATTATAAATGCAGGAGGCAAAGTGGGGCTTGGGGTGGAGGCTGAGAGCTCGCGACCCCCCATGTAATAACCTCGTGACCCCCTGAGGGGTCCCGACCCCCAGTTTGAGAACCCTGTCTTAAGGGGAATAAGGTGGTACCACAGAAGCTAGGGCAGGAAGGGTGGTAACACTTATTGGACAGGCTGATGGACAGGCAGTGAAAGCTGGGAGTGCTGGCAGAGCAAAGGCGTGGTCAATGGCGCAATGAGTAAATGGAGCAGCAGAGCAGGATGGTGTCAGCTTAAGGGCCTTCAAGGTGAGGACAAGGAACTGAGCATCTCCCTCTTCAGTGTGTAGCAAACTATGAGGCTCTTCTCCTTTCCACATAAAAGCTAAGCCCCCACAAGTAGGGATACAGTAGAAGATAATACCAAACATATCCTAGAGTGTCCATTAGGTCCCCTCATTTCAACAACTTAGCAGTCCAGGCTAATAAAACAGGTGGCATCTTAAAACATGCTAGGTAACTCGTTTTAGTTAACATGTTTCCAAACACCACTTAGCACCTAATGTAGACAGTGTCTGACACATTAAAGCCACATTAGCTTGTCATGGCCAACCCTAGAGAGAAGCTTATTTGTCTAGTCTAGACAGGGTCAGGCTGTCACTCCTGGCAGTGGACAGAGTTGCTCTGAAAACAAACTGTGTATTGAAGAGGTGGGGAGAGACAGGAGACTGGGAATGGAGCACAGAAGGCCCTGTGCATCCTCTTTTTGTATTACTCCAGAAACTGGATACCATCTCACAAGGCACCCAGTTAAGTCACCGTAATAATACACTGCGCTGAAAATACCGACAATAAGAGGCTCTTTCATTTAGCAGCCAAAGACATAATAAGAGCCAATGACTGGAAGTGTAAGCCAACAAACTGAGAAGATAATTAACCACTAGGACAACTTACCCACAGTGGTGGTGGATTCTCCATCGTTTGGAGACTTGAAACCCAGCCTGGATGCCCTTCTAACAAACGCAGTTCAACCACAAGTCGTTGGGCTAGAGACAGGACTCACTGAGTGGAATTCCATAGCCTGTGGAATGCAGGTCATGCTAGATGATCATAATGGATCCTTCTGGCTTTAAAATCCATAAAAAGTGACAAGTTACAAAGAAGAGCAAAGGAGTGAGGCAAAACTGCCCAGCTTGAAAAGCATGCAAGCCTTGTGCAATACCAGTGGAGGGTCAGAGAGCACGTGCACATGTGCAAGCAGGCTGTGGTAAGCTTCCATCCCAAGCACTAGCTTCATGTCCCCGATTTACCTCTTCTACAGGTCACTGTCCCTGTAAATATACATCAAAGGCAATTGCCAACAGTCAACAACTGCACTGCTGGTTGAGAATGAAAAATGAATGAGGCTTTCCCACCAAATCACTTATCCTCTTGCAGAGAAGGACAACAGGATAGGAAAGGGAAAAAAAGACAAGACAAAGTGTAATTCTATATGTAAGACCATCCCAACACATAGCCACCAGTGCCAAGGATATAACCTAGATGAAAATAAAATTGACTAAACTGTTTGGGATTGACACAATGGGATTATACAATCTGTCCCCTTCCTCCAACAACGCCACCGAATCCTGCTCTGCAATATCCCTGCTGTTCTAGCCCTGGGGCCCCCTAAAGCACCTCATCCCTCACCTACAACCCCCTCTACCACCACCCAATAATCAGTTCCTGCATCCCCATGCTTTATCTGCATCCTTTGTCACTCATATTATTCCAGTCCCAGGCCTCTCTGGAGCAAACGTCGTCAGTCATACCAAACTGCAAAGTGGGTTTTGTAATATGGACAAAATCCACTAGGGAGCTGGTCAGGAAACCAAACTGATTTCCGTTTGCAAACAATATCGGAGCTCTGAACTCCAGAGGGAGGAGAGGGGAAGCTGGTTACTTTCCCAAACAGCCATAGGAGTGATATGGTCAAGAGTCTTAAAGAACACTCAGCCCCAGAGCAGTTGACTTGAAAAGGCTTCTCAGATAAAACCACTTCCAAGCTAAATGGTATTCCAAGAAGATCCACAACTCTAAAGCTCGTAAGGTAGCAGGTAGTTCGGAAAGCAAAGCTGGAGAGGCATGTAGATCCAGCTAGAATTAGAACTGTTCACAACTGTTCACAACAGTCACGAAACACCACACTCCTACACCATTTATTTCACGCCACATAGATCATGATTAATGAAACCCTAATATTGTTCTAAAAAGGCACAATGTGGACAACAAACTTCTTCCCTCCCTTCCCCAACACAGAGGACTTGATTTTATCATGCAGGATCAGAACAAAGCAGACTGCTACCACCAAAGCATGCCTCCTAGAGGATTCCTTCTTGAATAGCTCCAGATACTCCAAAAGGGTAATTCTCCAGTGTACAATTAGCGCCATCCAAAAGACCAATAGCAAGCACATAGAAATCTGAGCGTGCTCCCTCAACAGCTTACTGGATTAAAGATTTAATGCAATGCGTCCCTCTGGAAGAAATTACATAGGCTATTAGGAAAGATGTGCCCCTCGTCTGATGAAATCTAGCAATCATTTCAGCAATATATGCAAACTAAATAGACTCTGTAGATGAGAGGAAAGCTGCTGTTGCTCGTACGAGCACTGTGTGACTACAGGAACCAATGGGTAAAGCTGGCAATGTAAAGCAAATAAGGACACAGCCCCTACATTCAGTGCAGCTGCATGGACATGCTGCAAGTCAAATGTCACACTGAATGCTTTGTGGGGGGAACCAGAAAGGGTTCTATGATTCTGGCACCTAGAGACACACCAGATGACAATCCTGGGGTGCACAAAGAGGCACAAAGACACTCCTGCTCTGACCTATCATAAATCACTCAGGGGAGGCTACAGAACTGTGCATTTTTAACACTTTCATAGTCTGTCAGTTTAAATGGAAGTTTTCGGCATTTGACGTGTAAGGCACTTTCGGTGCGGGAGGGCAGAGAGAAGAAACAGAGAGGTTTTTCTGAGTCAACCAGGTTCTTTCCTCTTTGGACATCACCAGAAGCAATAAACACTCTGCAGGAAATACTGCACCCTCACAGTGACACCTGTGCAGTCCCAGTGTATCTACACCTACATTTCTCAGACTGACCAGCGATTCGGGGGGATCAACTCAAGACACCTTTAGATTTCCAGAAAGCGTTGAGAATCAGGAAAATCAGTCCCCTTAGAGAGTCTTGCATTGGGCACCCAGAATTACAAGCCACTGCTGATGATTCACAAGAAGAAATGAACCCCAGCTCCCTCTCCCAGAACTGGGCTCACTGCAGGGCAGAAGCAGCTGAAACTTACTCTCAGCCACTAAAGCAAACAGATCTGCTGACTACACACAGGAAGGAGAGTTAGGAAAGGCTACCCCAACACTCTTCTTTCAAAGAGGAGCCATGCTTTCAGACTGGACTTTCAGCAAATCAGGCGTGTATTTCCTGGATGTCCCAGTGAGCACGGCGGATGAAGACATAGCCGCATTTCTCCACTAGGTGATCCCTAAGACTCAAGATAAATAGAGAGGAGGATTCAATGGCGGGGGTGGGGGAGGGTATACAGTTGATAACAATGGACAAAAGGCTACTCCTCACATATGCAGCATCTGACCTTCAGTGAAGCTGAGGAGGAGTCTCCCTGCCTCCACGTTACAAAGGAGAGCTGTTGTCCCGTCAACTGAACATAGGAGCCGGGTGTCAAAAGATTTGCATTTGATTGCCAGCTCTGCCAGGGACGCCCTGCATGACCTTGGCCATGTCCCAGCCCCTTTCTATGCCTTAGCAGTGACTCATGAGTAAAATGAGGATGTCGATGTCATGCCATCTTTGTAAATCTCTTCAAGATAAGTGCAAAGCTGCCGTACTTCTCTCCAGTCCTAACACCATCAGTCTGGTGAAAAGAAGACACCCTATCAACCCTAAAAATTCCTGGAATTCAATGTTGAGGCACCCCTATTATATCCAGTGAACCAGGGAATAAAATACAAACAAAATCTGGATCATACTGACACCTGCAGCTTCCATGGAAGCCAATGGATATAAGTGAAAATCAGGCCCAAAGCTCTCTCTTTCAGGATGGCGAACAAGTACAGGTTTTGCTGGGAAAAGGCGTAGATTGATACAAACCAGGAGCTGCTTCACTCAGATAGTGGACCAGTCAACAGCTCATGTTAAGTGCTATTACTTGTCAGCAATAACTAATTCAATAGAGTGTGTTTTCTGTGATGTGGCACTGCCTCTTTCTGATGAAAATGAAGTTGCATTGCAGATGTCAGAAGCAAATTAACTACCACTGACTCAGTTTGGATCACATCGTCAGAGATTGTTCACCTTCACTGTACCAATGGAAAATAAAAGACACAGATAGAAGGAAACAGACCCGCTGAAAGAATGCACTTGGCAGAGCTTTGATTATTTGCAGACTGTGCACTTTTGTACAGCAAAATCATCCCAGCAGCTACATAAACCAGGAAATTTTGATATATGGACTGCGTCCATGAGTGTTAGAGCTGGGATCTGTAAATTCATTCCACTCAGATCAAAGGTGCTTGTGGGGTGGACTCTGGACTCCTGAAGTGTGGTCCATAACTACCCTTTCACCATAACTACAGGCTGATGGCAAAGCTATCTACATATTTTGTTCTTGTTTTGTTTTTTATATTGTTTTTATATTGAATTAAAACAGCAAGCAATTTCTATTCATTTGCAGCCTTCTGTGCCAGTCAGGGTGCCTGGAATTAGTTTCTGAAGCCACCTTCAGAACAAGATGTGAGGGTGGAAGAGCAACATTATCTATTGTTGGGAGGCAATCCGAGCCACACACCCCTCCTCGCCTCCTGAATTTCTGGGCTGCCTGTTTCAGAGCCATCCTGCAGTGCCTGTTTCTCTCAAGCCTTTGATTTGGTACTTTTTCCACTTTGTAAGACTGTGAAGTTTCAGTACCATGTGCTGAAGTCACCACAGGGCACAACTTAAGGTGGACTTATACCAGGGCAGGAGATTAAAGCTAAAACTCACTGCCGCTTTGATCAAGGATATGGAGTCCTGAGATTTCTGAACTCCAAGGTTAGCCAAAGCTCTGATGGGAAGAGTTGAAAAGGATGGAAAAAGGCAGATCTGCAAACTCCCAGCTAAGATGTCTTGGCACAGAGATGCCGGCTCTTGTAATTCACGCAGGAGAGTCAGGTAACCTTTACTTGCTTTGCACTGAGAGCTAGGTTCTCTCAGAATTGTAACCACCAGCCAGCTGGCCCTCTCACCTCCAGCATTTCAGGTTATGAATCTGTGAAGCTTCCCTTCAACAGCTGGACTGTTGAACTTTTCAACTTTTCTCAGGCCCAGCTTAGATGACAACCCTTGACATAGCTAGTGGGAGCATAAGGTTATAACCTCCCCCCCACAATTCTAATTGTTTTCCATTTACATGCCCCTTTAAAATCATCTGCAATGGGTCCCTAAAGTGAGATACGTCCTGTGAGTAAACCTAGCCTGTCATTAATGAGTTTGTTTACCATTTAACCCCAGGATTTTGCTAAAAGCCAGCATTACAAACTGTACCAACAAGACTCCCATCTGCTATGGGCTGGATATGGGAAGCATCAGGTGTCTCGTAACTCCTATATAAAAGCTGTTATCAGTCTCTCTGGATCAGGGTGATAGATGGTGACAGAATTTAGCTGTAGAATGAACCAAACTGCATAATCTTTAGTGAGTTAATTAAAAATTGCTGCTGCAGTTTTCTCAGCACTGTTTCCAACACAACAGCTTCAGGGAAGGAGAGGGTGGTAAAGAAAAAGCCAATCTGCCACTAGTGCAGCGCTAACTAGGGAATATAGCATCAATATTGACAAATAGATCTAAGGCACTGGAGTCAAGGAACATGTTCCCCTCTGCACTCGCAAGGCGATCCATGAATTTGCAGCCAGAGAAATGGGTAATTCCTGACAGGCGCAATGACAGCAGCCTGCACACAACAGCTCAGGCTTAAAGGAATAAAAAATACTCCAGAAATTATAGCATATCAGCATGTGTCTATCCAGAAGGAACAATGAAGAAACACTCAGCTCTGCACATTGGTCAACACGTCACAGTCTCTGACAGTCCACTAGCAGCCAGTAGGGAAGACAACCAGATAACCTCCAACACCTAAAGGAGAGATATAGGTACACTGCATGGCCCCACTCCTGTAATCTAATCATTGCAGACAGACCCCAGAGTTTGTACAGAGCCCCACTAACTTCAACAGGACTTAGTGCGGGCACAAGGGTCTGCCTCAGTGAATCAAACTGCAGGATTAGAGCCCCACTGAGCTAAGAAAGTCAGCACTTCAACAATGCCTGGCAGTAGCCGGGGCACGTAAGAAAGATACTTCTTGGAGATCAGAAAGGATAGGACAAAGTGAGAACTGCCAAAAGTCAAGGTGATTTAGGTCTTGCAAAGGAAATTAAAACAAAGAGTAAAAGGCTCTTTTAACCATGTAAGTAAAATAAGAACAAGAAGAGAAGAAGTGGGGCTGCAATGCTGCGAAGATACAGTCAAGATTAAGGATAATCTAGGTAATGGCCCATAAACTAAATGAATACTTTGCCTTAGTTTTCAGTATGGATAATAACATGGAACATGGGGAAAAAGAAGGATGGCTAATGGGAACAAGCATATAGAGATGAATATCACCACATCTTCATTGGAAGCAAAACTCCAAGAGCTGAGTACACTCAAATCAGGGAGACTAGATAACCTCCATTCCAGAATACTGAAGAACTGGCACATGAGATTGCAAGTCCAGTCACAAAGATTTTTAATAAATCTATCAAATATATAGTACCTATATATGTGAAAGGGGAAAAAGGTGAAGAGTGATCCAGGCAAACTACAGACCTCAATAGCAAGTACAGCTTTAGAACAATTTTGAAGAAAGAAATAATTAAAGACACAGGGGTAAACAGAAAATGGGATAAAATGCAACATGGGTTTGCCAAAGGTAGATCATGCCAGGCCAACCGAATATCTTTCTTTCATAGGGTGACAGAAATGCAGTGGATCTAATCTATCTGGACTTCAGTAAACCATTTGTCATGGGGAAGTTATTGGTTAAACCGGAGAAGAGAGGGGATTGTAAAGTGAGCAAGCAACTAGCTAAAGGGGAGACAACAGGTCGTACTGAAAGGAGAACTATTAGGCTGGAGGGCAGTTACTAGTGGAGTTCCTCAAGGATGTGTCTTGGGAGCAATTTTATTTAATGTTTTCATTCATAACCTTGGCGCAAAAAGTAGGAGTGTGCTAATGAAATTTGCTGATGACACAAAGTTTGGAGGCATTGTTAATACAGAGAATATCATAAAGAAAGACGTGGATGATCTTGAGGACTAGAGTCATAGACATGGGATGAAATTTAACAGTACAAAGTGCAATGTCATGCACTTACGGACTAACAACCAGAATTTCTGCTATATGCTGTGGGTTCATCAGCTGGAAACAACAGAAGAGGAGAAAGACCTAGAGTATTTTTATCCTGTGATTGAGAGAGCCCCCAACATGATGCAGCCTTGAAAGAGGCAAATGCAATCTCAGGATGTCTGAAGCAAGGTATTTCCAATAGAGATAGAGAAATATTAATGCCATTGTACAAGGCACTGGTAAGATCTCACCTGCAACTGTGTAGAACTCTGGTCACCATATTCATAAAAGATTAATTCAAACTGGAACAGGTGCAGACGAGAGCTACTAGCATGAGGAGGGGAATGGAGAGCCTGTCTTACAAGAGGACACTAAGAGTTTGCCTAGCAAAATGAAGGCTGAGAGGGGATATGATTACTGTCTATAAATACCTCACAGGGCAAACACCAGGGAGGGGAAAGAGCTATTTAAGCTAAAGCAGGGTTTCTTAACCCGTGGGTTATGACGCAAAATCAGGTTGCCAGAATGTGTCAAAGGGTCACATGGAAGGCCCCAGGGGAAAAGGGTCTCAGGTCCTGCCCACCAGAGGGTGAGACCCCCTCGTGGGGGTTGCAGAGCCTCGGCTGCATTCACCCCTGCAGCCTTGAAAAAGGCAAATGCGATCCTAGGAAGGGAGGCTCTCAGCTGCAGTGTAGACCTGCCCTCAGAAACCCCACTGCTACCACCTGGCTACTGACAAGGAGAAACCCTGCCTATGACTTTTATGTGAACAAATCATTTCACAAACCAATCTATTATTTTCCAAAGCAGAGAGGAGAGTGGCTGGCAACATTTATATTCACCACATGCCTCCCAGTTTGGTCCCTTCGATTTCTCAACTGCAGCCTTCTGGTTTTCTTTTATATCCAGTTCTGTAATCCAGGGGGGCAGACAATGCAGGAAAGGGCATAAAATCATTATACTTCACAGCCCTGGTGAGCAAATTTAGCTCCCATACTTTCTCTAGAACCAGTCAGGTGGCAGCATGCTCCCTCATCACTAAGCATCCCTGGGTCAGAGGAGAGGAACTGGGATTTCCAAAACGTGCACACGCTCTACTAAAGGAGAACAGGTCTCAGGGACAATAAGCCATCCCCAAAAGTCCCACAGCAGATGCTCTCCCTCTGATCTGTCCATCTTGCTTATGTTTTTATAAGCTCATAAATCTTCTCCCTATGGAATAATCCATTTTCAAAAACAAAAATCACTAAAATGGTTATCAGTCTAAATAAGAGGCAAATCAGAAAAGAAAGATGACTTTTGGAGAGGAATCGGCAATAAGAGCGTGTTGGGGCCCTGGAGGGTAAGAATGATATTCAAGCATAAAAACCTACAGGAGGTGAGAATCAAGTTAAAGGAAGTGGAAAAGAGCCTAGCCATCTCCCTGAAGCCTTGTATTACCCAATTGTCTCTACAGGTAGAGTCCACATTTCATGGCAAAACCAGCAAGAAGCAGAATTGCTCTTGACAGCTGGGGAAATCCCCTGAGCCAAGATAATAAGAGCTGCTGCCCTGGCAGCGTGTTCTCAGGCCACAAAAGCCTTGACAGGGTGGGACTGGCCAGCCAGCATGTGCAGCAGCCCAAGTTATTTGTCAAACATAAAAATCCACCAACATGTGGTAGCCAAATGTCTCAGCCAGGAGCGGGAGGGTGGGAGATGGAGGGGTCAGCTGAGCGGGCTTCTTTGCTCACCCAGACAAAGCATGAGCCAGTGAGCTGTAGGCACATCCCCCGACTTGTACTCCCCAGAGCCAAAAGCTGAATTCCGTCCCCACGGTTCACAAGACAGGAAGTAACAATAGTTGTGATCAAGCTAGTCAAGGAATAGGGCCTCTGCCTGAAAGACAAGCTGGTCCACTTCAGGAGCCACGCCCAACATTGGGGAGAAAGGAGGCAGAGACTAGCATGGAGTGAGGGTAGGGTTGTTGCAGAGACACACTGCTGAGAGTAGGGGAGTGTGTGCCCGGGCTGCCCAGTCAGCTCTGGAGTGAGAGAGCCAGTTCTCCGAGCCGTGTGGACATCTCCAGCCAGAGAGGTGCTGGTTCTCGTCACCGCCTGTGTCAGGGGCCAGGAACAGAAATCCTGCTGCAAAGCAGAGAGCTCGTTCCTCCCTCTCGCATTACAGGAATTCGTCTCAAGAACCTGCTCTTTTCACTCATTACTGTTCAGGTTAGGAGAGTGCAGCAGCACCCTCTTGTGTTCAAAGCTGTGTCCTCATACAAACACCAATGTCAGGAACAAGGGCCATAACTAGGGTACACACACAAACACACACTCTCCCTCTCCCCACCACCCCGGTTTTCCCCCCTCCTCTCTATTCCCCCTCTGTGATTCAGCACCCCTTTGCCACTCCATCTGCCCCCATCTCCCGCTACATCCCACTCGCATTCAGCAAGCTGTGCACACTGAGCGAGGCTGTACCACAACATCTGCTGCACAGCTCTGTCCACCCTCACGGCCGCTGATCCCACCTCCAGCAACAGAGAGAGAAAATGAGGGGTGGTATTTGAGTCAGCCCCCTCCACCCCCACTGACTTTTAGAAATAAGCCATCAGCAGGAGGGAGGTGCACCTAAGATTTGCCATCTCTGGATAAAAGCAGATAGCTGAAATATCCACGTTGCCAGCACCTAAAAGGGTTATGGAGCTCTGGTGATGCTTCGGGGCCTTTCTACAGGATGGCTACAGAATATCTATTCCATAGACACTCAGACACCATGGTCAGGAGCCTAGTATAAGAACCTGAATGGAAGAGAATCCTCTGCTAAGAGTTCCTGTCAACTCCAGGCTTCTGCCTCTGGAAGGTGTTCCTTCCTTTTGTCCACACGTCGGCCTTTTTTCCCCAGCATGCTAGATGCTGTGCACAGGAAGGAGCCCTTCAAGGAGCTCATGCCCACACTGAAGAGGTGACCCATTGACTGACCACCATTGCCATCAATACCTAGCCCAGCACTGGAGGGGATGTAATTAGGTAGAAGCATGTGATTGGTAGTAACAGACACAGCAGGCTGCACGGTGAATGTACTTTCATTCTTGTCTTCTGGTCAGGAATTCTCTGAATACTTGCCTTTGGAAAGAATCTCATTGTTTCATTAAACTCTTCCTCTGGGCTGAACCAAAGTGTGCCCCACTCCCTCAACAACACGACTACAATATCTCCCTTCCCCTTCGGACAGGGCTTGCATCCACCCAGGAAACCAGTCCTCCCAGGCAGTGACTCTGGGGAGATGCTGAGGCACTAAAACGACGAGGGCCTAGCATGGGCCTGATTCCTCCATCGCAGGACACAATCTATCCATTCCCAGTGATTTCCATGGAGCTATTCATCCCGAAGCAGAACAGGGCTCTACATATAAGGGGGTGACGAGGGGACAGAGGGAGATTGAGTCCCTGTGAGAAGCCAACTATTTAGCTTTTAAAATCCAAGTGTCACCCCCAAACAGAAATGAAGCCAGATTGCAGAATGATAAGACCCTTGAGGGTCTTATCATTCTGCACTTTGCTGGATAAAACCTGGCAGATCTACTCATGCATATGTATCAGTTTTTCTCCATCATCTAAATGCAGAGGGATGCCCCCCTCGTTCACTTGGCAGAGGCCTGCCTTTCTGGGGCAGAGTGACTCCAGGTGGTCCAGGCTTGTCTGCGAGTCCAGAGCCACGTACAATTAAAGACCAATGTGCTGAACTGTGGTACCTCCTGGCTAGATTGACTGCACTTATTCCCCTGGATGAATATTTAAAGGATGCACATACACAGAGACATACGAGCAAGAGAATCACCACAATGGCTTTTGCCATGGGATTATCACAGTCCCAACTTTGCTCTAACTAGGACAGCTCTTAGGGGACTCAAACAGCACAGGAGGCTGAATATTTGAAAGTCAGGAGCAGCTCATGACTGCAACTCCAGAGAGATTACAGAAACGGCTCGTTTGGCTGGTGGACAGCAAACACACATTGCTGATCTGCATGAACAAGACAGGAATTGAAGCACAACAATCCATCTACTGAAAGGCTCCCCACCCCAGCCCATCTGCAGCTCTCCTGATGACCAGGTAAGAGACAAAGGCAATATTAGCACATCCCAGCCTTGCCAACACAGACAAACCAGTTTTATATATTTAAAAGGAAAATTAGATAATTCAAGGGGCTGGAATTTGTACTCTGGAGCTCCCCTACTCACCTTCACTATTAGGTCACATGACCAGACACGGCCCAGAACAATGGGGACCAACATTCATATTTGGATTGTAAGCCAAAAATGGACTGCTACCACCTCTCCCTTTGGGCTCGCTAATCATAGACCTTATCAGACTTATTAACTAACCATCATGAGCACATGACATGATTACAAAAGCCTGTATGTTTTTTAAAAGCATATGTATTTTAATTACATACACATGCTTTATGTGTACATATGTACATGCTTATTACACACACAAAGCCAGATATGTGGAGCTGACATCTGTATGATAAATGAACTTATCATGTGCCTATAACTGCCTCAACTGGTTTTTACACCAGTGCATTGCTCCAGGGACATATTCTAACATTCCAGGATGGGCAAGATTCAGCCAAAAGCTACTGACAGCTTTTGTTGACAGGAAAGGACATACTTTAAATTCAATATTTCATGTTTCCACAGAGCTAGCAAAAGGAGCTTTGTACAACTAGAGAGGGGAGTTTCCCAGGATTCTCAGTTCCCCCCAGAACCCTGCACTTGCTTCCAGCCCTGGAGGAGCCTGAGATAACAGATTTTAAAGTTGTGACAGGGCGGGAGCAGGAAGCCAAGGGCTCGAAGTGGGGGCCTATGAACCTTGACAAGCACAAGATTCAGGTCCCAAGGGGGAACCAGGTCCCGGACATGAAGGTAATGGCACTCCAGAACTTTCAGGAACCGTGCCATCAACGGATGGGCAAAGACCAATCTGCCTTGGAACGGAGAGTGGAATGCCAAAATGGCCACCAGGTGTACCTTGACCAAAGATAGCGACAGGCCTTGGAACTTAATATGCAGCAAATAGTCCAGGATGCCTTGCAGTGGGGCCTCTTCTGCATGAATATGATGATCCGAGGCCCAACGCATGAACTACTTCCACTTCGCCACGTAGGTGGCCCTGGTGGAGGGTTTCCTGCTACCCAGCAGAACCTGCTGGACACCAGTGGAACACCACTATTCGTCCCCACTCTGCCACGCAGCAGCCAGGCTGTCAAATGCAGCGCCACCAGGTTCAAATGCAACAGAGGTGGCTGCCGGTCAAAGAGGCAGCTGCAGCGGGGTGGCTGCCGAAAGACTCAGCAGTGTGTTGAACAGTGTTGACAAGGCCATGCTGGGGCTATGAGGATGATTGTTGCTTTGTCTTGCTTAAAGTTGAGCAGGACCCTGTGGATTAATGGAATCAATAGGAAGGCATAAATCAGCGCATCCGAGAGGGAGCCCTTGTCCCTGCCCTGAGAGAACACAATGCGTGGCACTTTCTGTTCTGCCGGGACGCAAGCAGGTCCACCTGGGGAGCCCCCACCTGCGGAAGATTAGGCTGACCAGTTCCAGATGGAGCGACCATTCATGGCGAGACGAGAAGGTCCTGCTGAGGCAATCTGCCAGGATGTTCTTGGTTCTGGGCAGATGGGTGGCTACCAGATGAACGGCACGCCGCACACAGAAGTCCCAGAGGCTGAGCGCTTCCCGACAAAGGGCTGAAGACCTGGTGCCACCCTGCTTGTTGATGTAATCCATCACAGCGGTATTGTCTGTGAGGACTTGCACTATCTTAAGTTTCAGGTGCGGCAAAAAAACCTGGCAGGCCAGGCGAACTGCTTTGAGCTTGCTGATGTTGATATGAAGCATGAGATCATTAAGGAGCTAGCGGCCCTGGGTGTTGAACTCACCCAGATGGGCTCCCCAGCCCAGATCCGACACGTCCGAGACCAGGGTCTGCGACGGAGATGGGATCGCGAAGGGGACTCCCTGCAGCACCAACCTGGGATCCCGCCACCAATCCAGAGACAGGAAGATGTGTTTCAGCACAGTGACCACTTGGTCCAAGGGGTGCCTGCTGGGGGTATAGACCGAGGCTAGTCACACTTGCAGAGGCTGCAGATGAAGATGGGCATAGCTGAAGTATGTGCATGCGGCCATTTGGCCCATCAGTCACAAGCACATGTGGGCCGTCATGAGCGGGTGGCTCTTTATTTGGGAGCTTAAACTTGACATGGCCTGAAAACGCGCTTCCAGAAGGAAGACCCTGGCCCGCATGGAGTCGAGGACCACTCCGATTAATCGTATGCATTGAACTGGCATTAACATGAACTTTTCTTTGTTTCTTAACAGGCCCAGGTCGCTGTAGATGGACCCCACCAGAACAAGGCTCCTGTGCACCTGCCCCAGAGACCTGCCCTTGATAAGCCAGTCATCGACTGGACTCCTTGACATTTCAGATAAGCCGCTACCAGCACCACTCGTTTTGTGAAAACCCTGGGGGCTGAAGACTCGTAACAGCAAGTTGAGCCAATGCAGAGACCAAGAATGTGGCGACCCAGGGCTCTGTCTTGGCTCTGGAGACCAGTGGCACTCACTTGTCTTGTGCAAGGCCTTGCCGATGGGCTTGCCATCTCGGGGAGCCATAGCCCTGCATGGTGCCATCTGCAGCAGGGGTGCTCTCTGCTCTCCTGGTGCCAGGAGCTGGGAGAGTGTCGACTGTGCCATCGGATTGGGCCCTTTACTGCTCCCCAGAGTCGGTGGTGGGTCCTTTCAGGGGGAGGAACTCCCCAGGGCCGAGCCCTTCTGCAGGTCCAGAGTGGGCATAAGGCCTGCACAGGGTCCTTTGCCTGGAACCCCCTAGTCGGGCTTGCTTGGTGCCATCTTCTTAGGTTTCTTCTTCGGCTCCAGCAACGCGGATCGGTGCTGGGAGGAACCTGGTGCTGGAGGTGCACTCCGCATTGAGGTAGAAGCGCTAGGTACCGCTAGGAGCCGCATCGTGCCACTCCGGTTCTGAAGCTGGGCGCAGGCAGTCTGCATCGGGAGGGCCCTGAGACATATGTCGCGCTCCCTCTGAGTCCGAGGATGAACGTTTTTACAGATGCGACAGTGCTCCTTTATGTGGGATTCCCCGAGACAGCTCAGAAAACTATCATTTGGGTCACTAACAGGCCTGTTACGTGGAGCACAGCTTCAAACCTGGGGACCCGGGCATGCCCCGCTTGGGGCTACATCCCACTGGGACGCTATCTAACAAACACTTAACAGCTACTTAACAACTAACAAACAAGGGTTAAACTATTTACAGCTAGAAGTGCATGGCTGAGATAGAAAAAAAAACCGCTGGCCACTTCCAAAGCAAGGGAAAAAGGCACTCCAACTGACCACCATGGGTGGTAAGAAGGAACTGAGAGGGCGTAGGGCTGGCAGCACCCCAACAGATGCCGCTAAGGCAAAAGTCTCTGACATCCGCACACATGGGCGCGCACAAACCTAGAATGGAATCAAAATGAGCAAGCACTTAAACAAGAACAACTTTATCTGCAGAGAGCCGAATCATAGAATATCAGGGTTGAAAGGGACCTCAGGAGGTCATCTAGTCCAACCCCCTGCTCAAAGCAGGACCAATCCCCAACTAAATCATCCCAGCCAGGGCTTTGTCAAGCCTGACCTTGAAAACCTCTAAGGAGATTCCACCACCTCCCTAGGTAACACATTCCAGTGTTTCACCAACCTCCTAGTGAAAAAGTTTTTCCTAATATCCAACCTAAACCTCCCCCACTGTAACTTGAAACCATTACTGCTCGTTCTGTCATCTGGTACCACTGAGAACAGTCTAGATCCATCCTCTTTGGAATCGCCTTTCAGGTAGTTGAAAGCAGCTATCAAATCCCCCCTCATTCTTCTCTTCTGCAGACTAAATAATCCCAGTTCCGTCAGCCTCTCCTCATAACTCATGTGCTCCAGCATCCTAATCATTTTTGTTGCCCTCCGCTGGACTCTTTTCAATTTTTCCACATCCTTCTTGTAGTGTGGGGCCCAAAACTCGACACAGTACTCCAGATGAGGCCTCACCAATGCCGAATAAAGGGGAATGATCACGTCTCTTGATCTGCTGGCAATGCTCCTACTTATACAGCCCAAAATGCCGTTAACCTTCTTGGCAACAAGGGCACGCTGTTGACTCATATCCAGCTTCTCGTCCACTGTAACTCCTAGGTCTTTTCTGCAGAACTGCTGCCTAGCCACTCGGTCCCTAGTTTGTAGCGGTGCATGGGATTCTTCCGTCCTAAGTGCAGGACTCTGCACTTGTCCTTGTTGAACCTCATCAGGTTTCTTTTGGCCCAATCCTCTAATTTGTCTAGGTCCCACTGTACCCTATCCCTATCTTCCAGCATGCCTACCACTCCTCCCAGTTTAGTGTCATCCGCAAACTTGCTGAGGGTGCAATCCACGCCATCCTCAGATCATTAATGAAGATATTGAACAAAACCGGCCCCAGGACCAACCCTTGGGGCACGCCGCTTGATACCGGCTGCAAACTAGACACGGAGCCATTGGTCACTACCCTTTGAGCCCGATGATCTAGCCAGCTTTCTATCCACCTTATAGTCAGTCATCCAGCCCATACTTCTTTAACTTGCTGGCAAGAATACTGTGGGAGACCATATCAAAAGTTTTGCTAAAGTCCAGGAATAACACGTCTACTGCTTTCCCCTCATCCACAGAACCAGTTATCTCGTCATAGAAGGCAATTAGGTTAGTCAGGCATGACTTGCCCTTGGTGAATCCATGCTGACTGTTCCTGATCACTTTCCTCTCCTCTAAGTGCTTCACAATTGATTCCTTGAGGACCTGCTCCATGATTTTTCCAGGGACAGAGGTGAGGCTGACTGGCCTGTAGTTCCCCGGATCCTCCTCCTTCCCTTTTTTAAAGATGAGCACTACATTAACCTTTTTCCAGTCGACCGGGACCTCCCCCAATCACCATGACTTTTCAAAGATAATGGCAAATGGCTCTGCAATCACATCAGCCAACTCCTTTAGCGCACTCGGATGCAGCACATCCGGCCCCATGGACTTGTGCTCGTCCAGCTTTTCGAAACAGTCCTGAACCACTTCTTTCTCCGCAGAGGGCTGGTCACCACCTCCCCATACTGTGCTGCCCAGTACAGTAGTCTGGGAGCTGACCTTGTTCGTGAAGACAGAGGCAAAAAAAGCATTGAGTACATAGCCTTTTCCACATCCTCTGTCACTAGGTTGCCTCCCTCATTCAGTAAGGGGCCCACACTTTCCTTGACCTTCTTCTTGTTGCTAACATACCTGAAGAAACCCTTCTTGTTACTCTTAACATCCCTTGCTAGCTGCAACTCCAAGGGTGATTTGGCCTTCCTGATTTCGCTCCTGCATGCCTGAGCAATATTTTCATACTCCTCCCCGGTCATTTGTCCAATCTTCCACTTCTTGTAAGCTTCTTTTTTATGTTTAAGATCAGCAAGGATTTCACAATTCCACCTGTCTGAGTCTGAATGGATGTGCCTGGAAACTCACTCACCACAACCATTGTATCTTCCAACAGAAAGCAAAACCTACGTTCAGAGATGTACTCCCAGAAGCACACAGAGATCCAATACTCCCATGTGTTCTCATTTGGCATGAAGCATTAGGACAAGCCTCTGTAGGATAAAGCCCTGCTTCTGTTTTCTCCCCCATGTAACACTCACCTGAAAGGAACAACCTGATTTATATCATGTCAGAGGGAAGCTGCTTAACAACTTGCTATTGCTCTCAGCAATCTGGCCGAGAGCTCCCCGTGTGTCAGCGGCGGGAAGAGAGAGAATACTGAAGGAATAAATGGCCCTAACTCACCTTTCTACAAGGTACGTACTTCCCCGCTCCTCAGGGTCTGGATTCACAGACTCCACAGAAATTGGAACCAGGTTCTTGCGGGCAGCAATATCATGGGCCATGACGCAGACCCAAGCTTCACCATAGCTAGACACACTTCACCACTGCAAAGGAAAGAGAAGGAAACAGCCCCCTTAGCAAGAAAAAGTCAGCATGTGCAGGTCTTCAGCATGTGGCCAAGAACCTCCCACTGACACACCCTGTCACGTCTCTTCTTGGAATGCCCCCTGTAGCACTCAGCCCTTGCCTGCCGGGGCCTGAAAGGGCAGAATGCATGCAACGAAACAGGGAGAAACAGGACCAAGGATACTGGGAATATTTATCCAAACCTACCACCCCACAATAAATGCTCCCTTCTCTATTTCCATATAAAGCAAGGAGCAGCCCATGCTCTGAGGCTCAGCAGCTTCAAGTTTGCATACATGGGTATGCTACTGTAAAGATATATACAATCCTTCAAGCTAGGTGTTTGCTTGGTACCTGTGGAGAATATGCAGAGATAGCACTGGATATAAGACATTTATAGATGAGTGTCAATCACCCTCATAAACTAATGAATTACAATAAATTAACTGTGTGTAGGACAGTAGGATTGGAAGGACATCTACATGTACATTCAGATTCCTTTCTGTCCTGCCTCTTGTGGACCTCATTTGTTCTTTAAACTGACTGTAATAGGTCTACATGACTTGATACACCGCACCCACAGTGCATACACTTTGTCATTATTAGGCTTTGAAAGATTAGATTTTTATCAGTACATAAATGCTGATTTTACCATACACACAAACTGACGAAAAAATATTTCCACCGATAATTGCTTAAAAATTGCTTTAAAACTGCTTAAAAATAAACATCGATGTTATCAGTCAAAATGAAAAAAATAAAAAATGAATTCTCCCAAGCCTACTCATTGCACCGGTATTCATGTGTACACTGGCAGAAGTCTAGCACATGAGACATGAAACAAAGGGGAAACCCGAATCCCAAAAGCTACAGTACTGCCACTTGAACAATAGGAGAAAGGAAAACATCTTATCTGTTAATTTATTTGCCCCCTCTCTATTCCCTGAAGTAACATCTCTCTCATATCCCTGGCCACACTCTCATGCCACTCCAACAAAACAGAATTAACTCAGGACAGATTATTAACGCTTGTGCAAAAATCAAACAGAACGTACACACACAATGAAACCCAGAACCTTCTATTGAAATTTCTAAAAACCAATAATTGTTTTTTAATCAAATAGATGTCTGCAACAGGGATATAATTCTCTACTGGAATAATTCTGTAGAATTGAAAAGAAGTTATAGAAAGATTAGATTTTTTTAAAAAATTCTGTAAGAGAAGCACCAGCCATTAGCAGAACTCTTTTCATTACACATAAGGGCCAGCATCTTTTTACTCTTCTGTGCCTAATCCTGGGCACGCTTTAACTGCAGTAGCAGCCCCATGTACAGAGGCAGAGCTTGGTTCTATGAGTTTACTTATTGTTACACAGTTTGGGGAAGAACTCATCTGGCGGTAACTGGCCTGGGTGAGATGTTCTACCCACTATCCAAAGCAGACTTCTGAACTACCTCTAACCCAGACAGAGAAAGACAATCCATTAAGAGTGAACTGATAAATTGCTTACCCTATTGGGAAAAGAAATTAACAGAATAGAAATCTCTTTCATAGCTATATCTGCCAATCTGTCACTAATGGAAAGCAATCAGGTATGAACTGTGGGATACAGTAATAAAAACAGTAAGACCACCACAAGGGAGTCAGGAGAGCATGACGTCAGGAGAGAAATGTGACCTATGCCTCCAGCAGAAGTAACTGCTTCTCAAAGAAACAAGGAACAAGCTCTTCAAGGCATATAACCAGGCAATACTGTGATGGGCCCTCAGTTTGGTATGCCCTACTGCTGAAAGATGCTGAATCTGGAGAGACTCTACATGCTTCACACATGCACTGAAGATCTTGCAAATCCCCTCCATCGAAATAGATTTTTTTGGGGGGGGTCTATTATGCTCTGCCTCAGTTTATGAGGCATGTGCATCAGGCCCTGCTTTGCCTGCGAAGGAATATCCTTCTCTGATAGCTCAGGGATTTCTATCCTTTGGAAAGGACAAAGGGAGATTGTACACTGGCTCCGAAGAACTGCAAGTATCTGCAGAATTAAACTGGGAAGAGAATTTCCACTTTACAAGGCCAAATGGAAGGTAGGAATCTCTGAGGCCTCTACACCAAACATTTCTTTTCTAAGATTTCCCACCAGCAGTTGCAACAGTGAGAGCGCTACACAAAGCACCAGCATTTTGGCCACTGTGTCGTCTAACCCTGCACACTGTGCACATTAGGTGATATGTTGGTTAAAAATTCCAGTGGCTATCATTTCTATAGTACTGCTCCAACCACTGCTATCCCTGCTGGAGTCACACCAGTGGTGAATCAGGGAGTTCTAGGACAAAAAAGCTAGCAAAGACAAAGCCTTTGCTCCATATGGGATAACAGCTGTAACTACAGGCATCCATCATTACCACAAGATCAAGGAATTGCTTTTCATGGAATTTCATGGAATTTCATGGAATTGCTTTTTCCGCCATATCACAATACTGTTCTCTTCATCTTCACGGCTTTCTTCTCCAAGTGCTTCACCTTCAGCTGTCTGCTTCCACATCAAAGCATGCAAGATGTCATTCTACTGCCTGTTTCTGTTGTCTCTTACCAAATTGTAGCTCTCTAAGGGGAGGTTGTCTGTCTTTTAGCATTACTGGAATATAGACTATTGAAGGACAGCTGGGAAGGAACTCTCTAATTCCAGTGTGATTGTTCTGTAAACTCCAGCATCTGACCAAGGCCAATATGTACATTGCTTGAAGAACCACAACCGAGTCGGTGACCTACAATACAAATGACACATTTGCCCCATTAGGGCTTGGCACAAGTGCCACCAAAAGTTGTCTGGATTGCTCAGTCAGCCATGCTTTCTATGCCAGAATCTATTCTTAGTTTATTTTAGCCAGGACTTCTCTGTAGCACTTTTGTGAATGCACAGGATGAAAGAGAAATACATTTCTTGCAAACACTCCATTATCTTCTTTCCCACTCGGTCTGTGGGTTTGGGTTAGAGAACCTTTTCTGTTGCTCGAAATACATTCTTCACAAAGGTTCAGCCAAATAGTTTCCTCTGGAAAACTGCAGAAGACAGAACTGTCTTTAGGTCTCCACCCGCTAACTGCAGTAACAGCCACCCCTTTCTTTCCATTAGTGATTTAGAGGTCACAGACCTGGCCAAATATTTCAGACTCAGGTCAATATATCTAACAGGGAGAAAAATGCCAGGGAAATATTATTCATCATACAGCTAATAGGACCATCCTTAAGCGCTGGACAAATTTTTCAGAACACTACCCAGGCAATAACTGCTTGGATAAATCAAGTGGAAGAAACTGAAGTGTGCAGAGTAGCTGTTTATGCTTTGTAATTTACCATAAAAGTGACCTGCAAAGGAAGAAAAATTGGATGTATGCCTGTTTGGGGCTTTTTCAACTACCTATTATTAATACCCAGAAGGCTGGAAAGAGTTAATACAGGAGCAGGCAAACTTTTTGGCCTGAGGGCCGCATCGGGTTTCGGAAATTGTATGGAGGGCCAGTTAGAGGAGGGGGTCGTGGCCCAGCCCCCACCTCCTATCCCCCCCCCCCCCGGACTCCTGCCCCATCCAACCCCCCCCGTTCCCTGACGGCCCCCCCCCCAGGACCCCTGCCCCATCCACACACCCCCGCTCCCTGTCCCCTGACTGCCTCCGGACCCCCGCCCCAACTGCCCCTGCCGCCCCATCCAACCCCTCCTCTCATTCCTGACTGCCGCCCCCCTCCCCCCAGGAACCCTGCCCCATCCAACCACCCCTTCTCCCTGTCCCCTGACTGCCTCCCTGGGACCCCTGCCCCCATTCAACCCCCTATTCCTGCCCAGACCCCTATCCACACCCCCACCCTCTGACCACCACCCTGAACTCCCCTGCCCTCTATCCAACCCCCCCCCCCAGGCTCCCTGCCCCCTTACCGCGCTACCTGGAGCACTGGTGGCTGGCGGCGCTACAGCCGCGCTGCCGCCACCACGCAGCACAGAGCACCGGCTCAGGCCGGGCTCTGCAGCTGCGCTGCCCCAGGAGCTCACAGCTCCGCCGCCCAGAGCATTGCGCCAGCAGTGCAGCAAGCTGAGGCTGCGGGGGAGGGGGGTGGGCCAGGGGCTAGCCTCCCAGGGCAGGAGCTCAGGGGCCAGGTAGGATGGTCCCGCGGGCCGGATGTGGCCCGCGGGCTGTAGTTTGCCCACCTCTGCTTTAATATGTCCAGAATTACAAGCTCACTCTTGCCTCGTTTTGCTGGAGGTCCAGAAAAGTGAAGCGGGAGTATTCTGAGCCTGCACATGAAGGACCAGAGCTGGTGGATCTTTCACAAAGAAAGCTTTTCTCCCCACCTGTTTCTCCAGGATTAGAGTTAAAGAGTTTATAAAGAAAAGAGACCAAGAAAAGAACAGACAGATTGAGATAACTTCACTCACTCTGGGAAGTGGGTCCCCACACAAGCAGTCCCATTGAAGTCAATGGACTACTTAGGTGAATAACTGCTCATCAATGTGAGTAAGGGGTTTCTAATTTGATCCAAAGAGTTTCAGTTGGTCTGACTAAAAATCCCTTCCTCTCAATAGCTCTGGTTTTAGTCTGTTCTGAGGTCATGAGGTCACAATCTCCCTAGTCCTCCAGCAAACAACCCCCGAAAAATCAGGCCTGATGTGTCCAGGGTTGAAGATAAGTTTATTTTAAAAAGGGCTTTTCTCCACCAATATTATAAAGAAACAAAAAATTCCTGAACTTCCCCCACCCATCACCAGGTCACCTGAAAGCAACATATTCAGCTTCCTGTCAGCTTGTTCTCAAGAGAAAAAAGTCCCCTTCTCCAAGACTGTTTAAGTGCCCTACAGATTACCCACTGCAGGTATTTTAGGAGACAATTACATCAGCTTGGGGCTGCTTATTAACATTAGCAGCTTGTCTAAGCTTCTCCACTTTGTGATGACACTCGGAAGCAATTTCTCCCAACTCCTTGATCAGGAGTGTGTAGCTGACAAGCTTTGAGGAGCTCCTCAAGTGATATTTGTCAAAGGAACAAGTTTCAGATAAGGGGCTGGGGTTGAGGAATGCCTCTCTGGGGCAAAATTGTACTCCCCTCCTTTTGTCCCCAAAACCCCGCTCCCTAATCTAACTTCTCAGTCTCACTCCCACAACCCCCTGCCCATAACCTGCCCATAGTGACGTACATCACAACCAGGGATTCCCCAACACCCCCCCCCCGCCGTTTTGTGAACTAGTCACATGCAGTGATTGTTTGGAAATTTGAATTGAAATTGAAACATTAATACACACTTTAAAAGCATATAAAGTGTACGATAAAATACTTGTATCTGAAAAAGTACAATAGATTTGAAAAGTCTGAACATAGACTAGCTTCCTTACACAGCTTCTGTTTTTATGACCAAGTCAGTGCATTCATTTCGGTGATGTTGGCCAACCTAATCATTTCAAATTTTGATTTGTAAGCAAAGTCTAAATGAGCTCTCCCTGACAGCTAGTGATGAGCTGGGGGCTGGGGGGAAAGGCTTCAGGACCAGACTGTATTTACATTCACACCTAATCTACCTAGGTATCCAGCACACAGAGCTGTGTTGCCCAAGTGATAGATTTTGGCTGGGGTTGGGTTACAAATCACTTGAATGCGAGGGGGGGGGGGAATGAAGATGAAATGTTGTTATTCTTATTGTATGAGTAAAAGGCAGTAGAACTGTACTTAGCCTCTGCTGATTGAGGGTATCAAGAGAGAGGGTGGGAACAGGTGTTTTGCTTGATGGTCTGCCTGAGTCACAAGTACTATTTGACCTGCCCCTCTCCTCTGTTTAAAGACAGAGCTGATTAGGCTCCATAGATAGTCTTTTGTTTTGTTAGGTGACCACTACAGCTGAAATCACTGATAATCAGGTCTCAGTGCTTAGACCTGCTGTGGGACAGTGTTTCTGTGGAAGACACGCCCGAGTCTGCACTAGCAGCGAGGTTCCCCCATTGAGAGCTCAGCTGAAATCACAGAGCTGGGTGGAACCTCAAGAGACCAACTCGCAGAGGTCACAGTGGCAGGTGGCAGCAGAAGGTGATGGCGCAGGGCCATTGGCAACAGATCGATGGAGTGAATGGTGGCACAATGAACAACAGGGGTCAGAGTGAACAGTGAGCAGCTGGAGGAACGAGCATGGTGTCTTCTTGCCCTCGACCTGGGAGGTGAACTCATCTGAAAGCACCTCTGAACTCTGAGTCTCCACTGACCAAGGACAACACCGGTGAGTGTTAATGAGGCTGTTAAGAATGCTGGAGAAACAACACAGTTCATGCGAACAAACATGGCTGTGGCATCATACTTTCTATTTAGGCAAGAGATATCACACAGTACAAACTGGAGGCCAATGTTAAGGGCATTGTCACTTGTTCATCCTGAAATTGAACACTTGTTCCAAACAAGACCAGCAAATGCTCACTATCTTTCTGCAAGAAACTCAACTGACTGGCTAGACGCATATGGTGCAACAGTGAAAGACTCAACAGTTGAAAAAGTGAAGACCTCTCTCACCACATTCAAAAAATTTGCCTACATGGCTGATGAATGCACCGATGCAAATGGGCATCAGGTATTAAGTCATTGTGTACATTATCTTGATGTCAGTGGTAGGCCAGTAGATGCATTTCTAGATGTTCAAGTTATAGAAGACACATCGGCTGCATCTGTGAGAACCCACATCTTAGAAGAGTTAAATGCTTTTCAATTGGACCCCAAACAGAGGGCTGCTTGTGCATTTGATGGAGCTGCAAACTTCTCTGGAAGACATGGTGGAGTACAAGCTTTGCTCAGAGAAAAGTGTAACCCTAATCTCTCCTATACACACTGCAGAGGCCATCTACTCCAACTAGCTCTAGTACAAGCTGCAGACTCTTCAAAAGACATTTAAAAAGCTATAAAGTTAATGTCTTCATTATATTCTTTTTTCAGCAAGAGTCCAAAAAGACTGAATATCTTGGAAAGTATAGAAGATACACTGGGACTGAAGTTCAAATTAGTCCAACCTGGGAAAACCCTCTGGCTTTCTCATGAGCGATCCCTGGCTGTTGTCTTAAAATTATTCCACCCATTATTACTGACTTTGGAAAGTATCTACCAAGATGCGATGGATCTAAGTAGTGAGGCTGGTGGATTACTTTTGCTACTACGTTCAGAGAAGACTATTGCCATTCTCTCTCGTAAGTCTACTGTTGAAACCACTTGGGTCATTAAACAATGCCATCCAGGCAACTGCTACAACAGTAGTAGATCTTTGTCCAGCAATAGAAGCTACATTTGGATCAATCAGACAGCTATCCATTGAAAAAGTACTGGAAGAAGCAAAGACTTCAGTCCAGAAGTTGACTAATGAAGGCATTTATATTGAATCCTTAAGTGAAGAGGACAGGAAGTGTTCGTTAAGACAACTGAAAAAGTACACAGACTTGATTCTTAAAAATCTACAACAGCGACTTCTAGATTCTACTCAACCTCTATGTAGCTTTTACACATCCCTGTCCTATAAAACACAGACAGTTGAGTGGAGTGAGGCACTACCAGCAATGGGGCTGCCATGTGCTCAGGACAGAATAGAGAATTTGAACACAGAGTGGAATATCATACAACAAATGAATGAAGATTTGACTTCAACTTCTTTTTTATCATCACTAGTGGCTCGACCTGATCTTTATGCTATGTTTCCTAGGATGAAAGAAGTAGGAATTCATCTCTTGCTACTCCCAGACACAAAAGCTACAGCTGAATGTTCTTTTTCATCATTGAATAGAATTCTGTGTTCTGAAAGAAGTCATCTTCTGCCTGATCATGTGAATGAAATAATGAGCATATCAACTGAAGGAATGGGAAGTACCGGACACATGAGAAGCCACCAAAGATGAACGCATTGCATTCAAGAAGTTCATTAACAGAGTTGTGCAAAATTATAACAAGAAACCAAGAAGAATGTAGATGTAGTGCTTCACAGAACTAGCCAACTTTAAGTTGTGTGATGATTTTAAAACATGAGTTAAATCTAATAAAACATTTTTCAGTTTTTACTATGGTGCCATACAGCCCACCTTCACCCTCACAGTCTCACCCATCATCGGCCCTGAATGCACCCCACCTCCCACCCCCGTAAATTTGAACACCCCCCCCCTAATTTCAATTCCTGGGAAAAACACCGATCACAGCAGTGTTTGCTCTCCTTCCTCTGAAGCATCAGGGGTGGCCACATCTGCAGATGGGGCATTATGAGGGGCGGGTAGGCTCTGAGGGGGCACTGAGTGTTCTCTCTCTCACGTGCTTGGCTGACTCGTTCTTGCTCACATGCTCAGGATTAGCAGTGACCTTCGAGGGTTTTCGTCTTCCTCTTCAGCATGTGGGTGCAGGTCACTTGCCAGGATTAACTGGGTTTATCTGGCTTAATAATTTTCCTGCTGTTGCGCAGGCCTCAAATACTGGTGCATGTCGGTCCCTCCTATTCTCTGCCTGTGACACATAATAGTCAAGTCTCCTGTGGACTGCGGAGATTTGTCCTAATTTTGGTTGTTGGGTTCAGTGTGTGGGTGCTGCGTAGTGTTGATAGCCTATGATATGCAGATGGTCAGACTGGAGGGCCGGTGACCCCTCCAGGCCTTCAACTCTGTGACTCTGAGTGTGGCGGCTATCGCCTCCTCCCTCAGCCTCTCCTCTAGCTTTTAAATCCTGCCAGTCATCCACCCATCTAACCAGCCAGGCGAGCACAGTTCCAGGGAACTGGCCTGGCTGCCAAACCTGATTGGAAGGCAGAAGTTATATAGAGATATAGATTTGGGTATAAACAAACCAAAAGTATTGCTTTGCACTTTTCTAGCATCCTCCACCAGAGGGACTCAAACCACTTTATAAACATTGAGTTCAACCTCATAATACCAATCATCACCACCCAGCTCTTCGTGCCCATCGTTATGGTATCTGTGCACAGATGTAGTCAGAACTATTATACCAGTTTTGGGAGAGCCTGTCAGTTCCCAGCTCTGTCACCTGAGTTCCTTTCCCAATCAGACAAACAACAACAACAACAAATCCAAACCCAAAAACCACATATATTTTACTCTGTAAGCCTTCCTCAATCACTGGGACAATCAAATTGACTTCTTGCTCAGAGGAAGAGAAGGAGCTACACCTTGATTTCTACACATAGCATTTAAGCAATAAACTGGGCAGATGCTTCTTCCCCACTAATACCAGTAACACATTTCAGCACCTCCAGAGAAACACCAGATGTAGGTCTGTCGTGAAATATTCCAGACACAGCACTTGGAGCTATCATTTCCACTGGTGCTGGAGTCAAGACAGATAGAACAATTTTGTGCCACTCACCTCCCCTACCTCACATCTCAGACACATGGATCTTGTAGATTTGAGGACTCACCTTGTGAATCAAAAATCCCATGTTATCTGTTGCTCCACCAACAGAAAGCAAGAGGGACATTTCCCTCAATGAACGTTGAGATGCAACATGTCATTAGTGCACCAACAGCTCTTGGAAGGAGATAATTTTATCTGCCTTTATAGACTGTCACTTCACCAAGCGGCTCAATCGGACAATAAACCCTGGTGGGACAAGAGCCAGAATTCAAATTCACGCTAACCTCTTCCCCGAAACCCACAACAAATGTCACAATAGTTCTGTCTACAGCAACAATCTGTGTTGAAGTGCTCATACAGTCCCATGCTAAAGGGACACTCCTGTCCATTGGTTCCTGCTCAGCTCCTTGTCAGAACGCCCATAGATCTGGGTCAGCACTACAAGTCAGGGGCTTTTTCCATGAATTCGGAAGTCCATACACTCTTGAAAATGTGTGCACCATTTGAAGAAATGCAATTGTAATGGGGAGCCTGTGTCTTCATCTCCTCCTAGTGGCTGCTTAACATGAAGAGGTTAGAGTCTAGTACAGCTGTGACCTAACAATTACTTCAACTGTCGAAGCTGATGCTTTTAGCACTAATGGCCAGAAGTTCAAACCCCACCGATAGCCCAGTCAGGGTCAGTTATACAAATTCTCAAGTTAGGGGATATTTTCCACTGGGTATGGCCTGGTCACCACTTTGAATCACTCATAACCTTGTTAATTTTTATCCAATTTCTTTTAAATTTGGTCAATGAAAATTATGTGTGTGCAAGAGTCAAGCTTAAACTAGCCATTTTGAGTTCTCTGTGTGAAAACATTTGGCCTTTAAAAAAAAAAGTAGGGAAAGTGTGTATCAGGACAAACAGCTCATAAATGACCGCAGGAATTGTCTTCAAAGAAAAAACATATTCTCCTTTGGCCAGAGACCAAATATGGATAATCTGAGTCCCAGGTGAGAATTTTTTGTATGTAGTTTTGCATAATCCCCAAAACCATTTTATAGACTTATCTACAGTGTTTGCCACGCAATCAACACTATCACAGGAGGAGGTGATGAAAGATATTCATTCGCTGCTACAGCATTCAACTGAAAACTTACAAATAAGGCAACATAGAAGGAGTAGCCCAAACTATTGCAGTGGTCCTGTCTCAGAACATCTGGCAGAAATTGGCAAGGGGCAGAACTTTCCATCCAAGATTTGAGACAGACAGATATGAACTGCATTAATGGCTATCTGTGTAGAGCAGAGGGTCACATGTGGTCCACAGAGAGTTGGCTGACTACATGGTGCTGATTCTCCTCCACAGCTAGACATTGAAATTTTCCCTACTCTCATTTATCCATGTAAGCCACTGATGTAGTTGCCACGGGGATGCTATACAGTTGCATATAGGAGGGACAATGACAAAGGGCAGAGCAAGTGGAGTCAGGCTATGACAAATGGGAGAGGAGGTGGGGCCATGTGCTCACAGTTGGGAAAGGGATGATGCTAGACAATGGGGAATGGATGGGGAGACATCCATGAGAATGTATTTCAAGATGATGTGATCCACACTGCAAAGAATATGGAGCTGCTCTGTTACAGTTTATGAACACTGTATGTGACCTGGTAATTAGGATGCTTATTACATGCATACACTAGTTTAGTTTAATAGCAGGCCATTAGAAAAACAAGGAAGAAGAAAAGACAATGGGTCCAGACAAGATACCTCAGGGGGGATTGAGAAGCATTCCTGAGCTATTATCTGGAAAGATTCCACCTACCTCCTTGGTTCCAGCCAAGTTACACAGCTTGTTTGGTCTGCGCTGGGAACCAACAGATCAAAAGGACAATGAACAGTTTAAAGTCTCCTCTGTCCAGAGAGGAGGTAGTTGTTTGGGAGCTGTTGGCAGGGAACAGACTGACACACACACAGAAAGAGACACCTGCTTGAGGTCTTAAGAAGCCAGACCTTCCTAGACTTCCTATACAAGGTGGGGGGAGGTGGGCATAGGTAAAAATGAGACATGGGTATAGAACTTTTGATTTAAAAACCCATTTCGCTTACGTTGTCCTTTGTTCCTACCATTAAAGTTGCACACTTCTTTGGTTTGAGAAGCTTGCTTTGAATCACTGTATTTACCGCTGGTCACAAGCTGGCAAAGGGAAGAAACCACACGTACCCGAGCCGTGTTAGACACATAGGGGTAATAAGCAGAGCAATTCACAGAGGGCTCTAACCCAGGGCCCTGTCCATGGTCCATGAGTGGGAGAAGCACAGGTACCTGCCCCAGGTGAAGGTGAAGGTGAAAGGCCTGAGACCTGAGGGGATGCACTCAGAGGTCAGAGAGGGGCGGCTAGCTCTGTAACTGTGACATACACTTTAAAGTTGGAGAACCGCTGGTTTGTAGAGGACGCATCCCGTTAGAGGTGAACTGGTAGTTAATGGCTGGGAGAGAGAATCTCTATTAGCTATCAGTAGCGGCAGCACTGATATCCTCAGCCAGATCTTGGTCTACTAGAGACTGACATCACACAATCCATGCAAAATATTTTAATAAGATTGACAGAACTCAGTAAATGTCCCTTCCCTCCCCATCAATCCCTGTCATGACACTAAAAAGCAAGATGTCCTAATTTCACTCCCAGAGAAAAGGAAAGAGGAACGTTGAGACGGAGAACACACTTTGCATTCCACCAGGCTCCAGTGCACATGCATACCGCAGCAGGAGCTGTCCCTGATCCACTCACCTGCAGGCCCGCCTACATAGCAGATGTAGCGATGTCCTCTGCAGAACAGCACAAGTCCCAGCTCACCCCGCCTGGAATGAGCCGCAGAAGAGAAGGAAGAGACACAGCGAGGTGGGTAGTGGCATGGGGAGAAGAATCATACAATCACAGAATATCAGGGTTGGAAGGGACCTCAGGACTAGTCCAACCCCCTGCTCAAAGAGTTAGGAGTAAGCATAGTTAGCCTACAATACAGAGCCAGGAGGAAACCCAGAGCCAGGGACATGTCTAGAACGGTCTTCAGGTCAGGGCCCAGCCTTGTATGTCGAAATGCAAAGAGAAGGGAGGGAATTCTGGTCCCACCAGAGGAGTCATTCAGAGCCTCAATGTGAAGTTCAGGAATAAGTGAAGCAAAAGCTCCCCAAACTCCCCAGTCACCAGCATCTCTGCAAGACTAAGAGAAGCAGAGCAGGGAGGAATTAAATTAATAGCTCATGGGAAGGGATGTTCCCTCCTCCTACACAGGGAGCAGTTCAGTCTATGCCACTTCTAGTTGTCAACCATGGTGATGTGCCCTCCGCGTCTACAAGAGGGGGTTTACAGCTTACTCTGACTCCTTGGCACACGGACAACAGAGCTGGGCAATGGGTACATGGAATGAACATCAACATCAGCAAGTAGAACAAGGGAAGATCACTGATAATGCCTATTTAAACAAGTTGAAAATCATCCGTTTTCAGTTGCTCCCTCTATATGTAATGCATCCCAACAGGAACACACATGTACTTCAGAGTTCATTCAAACTTCAGCACATGCTCCATTCTCAGCAGCACTTGCTGGAACAAGGAGCGCGATGGAAGGAAAGCGAAGAGACATGGAAGTTTCCTCCTGGAAAACACACGCATGCAACCTTAACAGGTCAGTTCCCCATTTGGTTGTACGTTCAAAATAAAATAGCTAGTCTTTCAGTATGGGACAATTTTTATTTTTAATTATTTTCCTGGACTCTCTGTGGCAGGTGATGGAGAAGAAAGAAAAATTTGTATTTTTTTTTATGTATGGTGATTATTAATAATGGCTGCAATGGCGCCTACAGGCCATAATTGAGACCTGGGACCCGTGTGCTAAGCATTGGACATACACATCAGAAGACTCTGCCCTGAAGAGCTATCCTTTAAATGGATGAACAAAGGGTGGGAGACAAACTATCATCATACCCATTTTACACATAGGGAAGACTTGCCCAAGTCTGGCCAACAAAATCTATGGCAGAGCCAATGATTGAACCCAGGTCCCCCAGTCTTATTCTACTGCCTTAACCAAAAGAACATTCATCTCCAAAGATAAGCACCCATCCAGAGCGCTGAGTGTTTCTATTGCAACTTACATTCACAATTATTAATATTCAGCTGAGGACAACAATTAGTTCCCTAACTCAAGAATCTAAAGAGAAAAATTAGACAGCAAACATTTGGGTAACAAAAGCAATTAGTGACAACTGTGCTCTGCCTATGCAGACAGCTGGTCTACATGCAAGACTCCAGTGTATCAGCAAGTAGTTCTCTTGCCCATAGGCAAACAAGATAAAAAAAAGCATCAAGAAACTCTCTGTCCACAAACACCACCGCGGTGTACATGAAGCAAGCGTTTGGTGCAGCCTCCCTAAGGCTCTATTCAACCCTTTTCTGCCAGTGAGGAGCAACCGCCCCATCACAGTATCTTTGCCAAACCAACAGAACCATCTGCAGGTGGGGCACAAACAATGTGCTTGCATCTATGTGGAGAAGAAGGGACTGCAGTGCCAGAGACTGCAGAGGGAATCCCACACACCTGTGTCTCACCGCCCACCCATACCCTCCTTGCTACCTGAGCAAAGCATGGGTAGGACCAGATCAGTGTCTGCTTTAAAACGTCACTCTGTTTGCAGAGCTAGAGATACTGACAGCACCACTGCTGGCCCCACTTCATCAACACAGCTGTGGAAGAGTCATATGCTGCCTTGACCCAGCAGCCACCACCATCCTAGTATCTTTATTGTTCTGCTAATTTTTCACTCCATTTCTTGCTTCACCTCCATGGATTTAACACACCAACGAAGAGATGACAAGACACCAATTTCACCATCTCACTTATTTGATCATAACCCCACTTTACAGGGCACAGTCTCAGCACAAGGTGCAAAGCTATTGCTTCCCAGCTCTCTTTAGTGCCACCAAGAATTATAGACCTGAAGCCCCATACATCAACTTCAAGATCCACCCTTAAAAACCATCCTTTATTTATCCCTCCTAGGATATGGCATCATCAGTCAAAAGGGAAAAAGCTAGTGTGCATTTGCCTAATTGATTACTAAGAATGTTAGTTCTCCAAGGAAGACAAACGTAGGGACTACTCAATAAACCTTGCCCCCAGCTCCTGAAAATTTCACCCTTGACAATGACAGCACCATGACAGGTACTACTCCAGCCCACTGTCCTCAGGATGCAGAGAACAAGAAGAGACAGAAGAAGAGAGGAATAAATATCTGTTTCTCTCTTCCTTCAGAGACTGTGGGTCATGCCTGGCTGCTTGCTAAACTGAACATCAGCTTGGGGTGGATACATTCAGGAAACTCACCTCAGGTTGAGATTAACATGTTAAAAGATAATGGATTTACGAGCCCCAGCTCCATTAAAAAAAAGAAGACAAACAAAAAGGAAAGGGGGCAGGCCACAGCAATCATTCTCCCTGAGGCCCAGTTACACCCTGGGAGTAATGAAGTGCAATAAACAGGACTAGCAAAGGTAAATCAACACAGCCTTATGCAATAAACAGCTCTCTAAATGCACATGGCCAAATCTGCTGATAAAAACACCATTAACCCCTCAGCTATTAACTTCCTACCTACCAAGTTACGAAAAATTTCTTTTTGTCTATGGGCAATAGAAGCGACCCAAGACTGGGAGCGGAAGCAGCCTTCCCAAAGTGAACATCAGGAGAATTGCATATGCCTGGCAGCTAGAGACAGACAGTGATCTGATACTCATGGAGCTCTCAATCCAGGGATCAGTTCCACCCACTATGGACCAAGTCAGCTCATTATTATTTGTTTTGTGAAAGCCTCAAAAGGCCAAAGATCAGAGACTTATTGAGCTGCCTCCGGTACACACACAGTAAAGATAATCCCTGCACTAAAACACTTACAGTCTAAGTAGGCTCCAGTGAAAGCCAGATCAGACCCTAAAACTATACAGTTCACAAATTAATGACAGGTTTCAGAGTAGCAGCCGTGTTAGTCTGTATTCGCAAAAAGAAAAGGAGTACTAGTGGCACCTTAGAGACTAACCAATTTATTTGAGCATAAGCTTTCGTGAGCTACAGCTCACTTCATCGGATGCATTCAGTGGAAAATACAGTGTGGACATTTATATACATAGAGATCATAAACAATGGGTGTTACCATACACACTGTAACCAGAGTGATCACTTAAGGTGAGCTATTACCAGCAGGAGGGGGGCGGGGGGGAACCTGTTGTAGTGATAATCAAGATGGACCATTTCCAGCAGTTGACAAGAACGTCTGAGGAACAGTGGGGGCTGGAGGGGGGGAATAAACATGGGGAAATAGTTTTACTTTGTGTAATAACCCATCCACTCCCAGTCTCTATTCAAGCCTAAGTTAATTGTACCCAGTTTGCAAATTAATTCCCATTCAGCAGTCTCTCGTTGGAGTCTGTTTTTGAAGTTTTTTTGTTGAAGAATTGCAACTTTTAGGTCTGTAATCGAGTGACCAGAGAGAAGGAACAAAGCCCGTTGCCAACTGTGTCCACATATCTATTCAGGGGACACCATCATACGGCCTAATCACATCAGCCACACTATCAGAGGCTCGTTCACCTGCACATCTACCAATGTGATATATGCCATCATGTGCCAGCAATGCCCCTCTGCCATGTACATTGGTCAAACTGGACAGTCTCTACGTAAAAGAATAAATGGACACAAATCAGACATCAAGAATTATAACATTCAAAAACCAGTTGGAGAACACTTCAATCTCTCTGGTCACTCGATTACAGACCTAAAAGTTCTTGTCAACTGCTGGAAATGGCCCACCTTGATTATCACTACAAAAGGTCCCCCCCCACCCCTGCTGGTAATAGCTCACCTTAAGTGATCACTCTCCTTACAGTGTGTATGGTAACACCCACTGTTTCATGTTCTCTATGTATATAAATCTCCCCACTGTATTTTCCACTGAATGCATCCGAAGAAGTGAGCTGTAGCTCACGAAAGCTTATGGTCAAATAAATTTGGTAGTCTCTAAGGTGCCACAAGTACTCCTTTTCTTTTTACAAATTAAGTTATTTAGCATTGTAAACCAGTAACACTAAAGCACCTCTTCAAAAGAAAGCCCACAGCCATTGCATATGAGAATTATAAAAATGGTGTGGCATCAGGAACATAGGACTCGCTATACAACATGAAAATTAACCCTTTACCTTATATGCTTGTTTTTGCTTAGCCAGTTTCTAACCCATAACAGAACTTTGCCTCTCACCCTAAGATGGTTAGTTTCCTTAATAACCATGTGTGAGGACTTTATAGCTGGATTCTCGCTATTTGACAACTCAGGTCAGGGCCCATGCCTTCTGATCTTGGTCCATTACAGTCCAAGATAGTTCATCTTTAGGACAAGCTGGGAGTCCCATCTTTTCTCCCTTGTCCATCAAGAAATGGGTAGGGCTGGGTAGCAGTGTGCATGAAACTCTGGGGAGGTTTCCATGGAGGGGTTTCATTTTAAACTACTCTATCAATGTTGCTGCCATGTTTTTTAATCTTGGGGTTAATGATAAGCATATTTTATTACTCTATTTTTGAAGAGATTGTCAAGAGATCCCAGAGCTTTGGACAGAGCTTCTGACCTTGCAGTAGTCTGAATATTTAAAACCAAACAAACTGGTTCGCCTTTCCTCACTATTTTGATCCACAGCCTAGAAGAACACTAATGGATTGGACTGTCTTTTAGATACCTGTCTGGCCTGTTATGGTGCTATCTTTAATATATTTATCCTCACACTCCTGCGAGGCAAGACAGAACTATTATCGCCATTGTACAGATGGGAACTGAGGCACAGAGAGAATGAGGGTACGTCTACATGGCAATAAAAGACCTGTGGCACTGCCATGGCTGGCCCGGGTCAGCTGACTCTGGCTCACGGGACTAAAAATTGCTGCATAGATGTTCAGGCTCAGGGTGGAGCCTGGGCTCTGAAAGCCATCAAGGGGGAGGGAGAGTCTCAAAGCCTGGGCTGCAGCCCAAGCACAAATGGCAACACTGTGCAGTCCCGAGCCAGCTGAGACTCAGAGCCACTGGATTTTTAATCATCATGGAGACATACCTTAAGGGACTAGCCCTGGGTCACATAAGGTCTGTGGAAAAGCAGAGAATGGAACCTGGGTCTTCCAAAGGCCGAGCTAGAGCCCTAAGCACTGGACCATCCTTCCCTTTCCTTCCAAACACTGTGAAGCCGTGCTAATTTGGCCCTAACTTACCTCATTATCTCTCGAGGACTCATCACTATCCTCTAATGTGCCAAACAATTTGCTACTAACATAAGGTTCATTGATGTGCAATTCCCCAGATTCCCCCAACCATCTTTCTCAAAGACAGGTTTATATTTCCTACCCTCCACTCTAGCAGCGGATTTTAAAGGAGGGATTGTACATTGTACATTTTTGTTAGCAGATCAGCCACTTCATTCATAAATTCGTCCCAAACTCTGGGATGAATACTCTCCGGATTTGGGGACTTGTTACTATTTAAATGTAATAAAAGGTCACAGATCAAATCAAACAAGACAATCAGCCTAAGAGTGGCTAGGTCACTTCCCGAGCCACTGGTAAACAATACAAAAAAATGTGTATGCAATTCCCTACGCACCTGTGGGGAGAAAAGAAGGCAAGCATGCACTGGCCATTTGGCCCACTGGAACTCAAGTACAGCACTCTCCACTGTGCTTAAATCCAGGCATGGCACAAGCAAACTGAGTCTGCAGGTCTCAGTTCAGTCCCTGATATATTTTTGTTTGCCTTTGGAAACTACACCATAGTTCTAGAAAAACTAGCCCTCTTCGGTAAGAAAAACAATAATTATAATTGCAAGGTATGGTGCTGTTCTTAATGGAGGGGCAATGGCAGACGTGGATGAGCAGGATGCAGCCCTGAAATAATAGGGGTTCTTCAGGAAAGGATTGAGGGTCATTGCCAGAAATGTGTATTGGCTCAGAACCAGAGTAGCAGGCAGTGCTACTAGTCAGGACAGATCTGTGTGTGGGCTCAGAACAGGAAAAGTAGAAAGTGATAGTACATTTTATTTGTATGGCTCCCAGCTAACATTCAAGGAAAATGTAAAATATTCAACACTCCAATTAAGAATGCACCAGTTAAAACCTTTAACATAATAATATTTTAGCAAAGCTTTTGACCATTTTAGCAAAGCTTTTCACACGGTCTCCCATGGTATTCTTGCCAGCAAGTTTAAGAAGTATGGGCTGGATGAATGGACTATAAGGTGGATAGAAAGTTGGCTAGATTGTCGGGCTCAACGGGTAGTGATCAATGGCTCCATGTCTAGTTGGCAGCCGGTATCAAGTGAAGTGCCCCAAGGGTCGGTCCTCGGGCCGGTTTTGTTCACTATCTTCATAAATGATCTGGAGGATGGCGTGGACTGCACCCTCAGCAAGTTTGCAGATGATACTAAACTGGGAGGAGAGGTAGATATGCTGGAGGGTAGGGATAGGGTACAGAGGGACCTAGACAAATTAGAGGATTGGGCCAAAAGAAATCTGATGAGGTTCAACAAGGACAAGTGCAGAGTCCTGCACTTAGGAGGGAAGAATCCCATGCACAGCTACAGACTAAGGACCGAATGGCTAGGCAACAGCTCTGCAGAAGAGGACCTAGGAGTTACAGTGGACGAGAAGTTGGATATGAGTCAAGAGTGTGCCCTTGTTGCCAAGATGGCCAATGGCATTTTGGGATGTATAAGTAGGGGCACTGCCAGCAGATCGAGAGACGTGATCGTTCCCCTCTATTCGACATTGGTGAGACCTCATCTGGAGTACTGTGTCCAGTTTTGGGCCCCACACTACAAGAAGGATGTGGAAAAATTGGAAAGCATCCAGCGGAGGGCAACAAAAATGATTTGGGGACTGCAACACACGACTTATGAGGAGAGGCTGAGGGAACTGGCATTGTTTAGTCTGCAGAAGAGAAAAATGAGGGGGGATTTGATAGCTGCTTTCAACTACCTGAAAGGGGGTTCCAAAGAGGATGGATCTAGACTGTTCTCAGCGGTAGCAGATGACAGAACAAGGAGTAATGGTCTCAAGTTGCAGTGGGGGAGGTTTCGGTTGGATATTAGGAAAAACTTTTTCACTAGGAGGGTGGTGAAACACTGGAATGCGTTACCTAGGGAGGTGGTGGAATCTCCTTCCTTAGAAGTTTTTAAGGTCAGGCTTGACAAAGCCCTGGCTGGGATGATTTAGTTGGGAATTGGTCCTGCTTGGAGCAGGGGGTTGGACTAGATGACCTCCTGAGGTCCCTTCCAACCCTGATATTCTATGATTCTATGATTCTAAGCGATGCATCATGCCATCCACATCCTGGCACCATGCCTATCAGACTGGGAGACTTCAAGTTTGAATTGAACCTTTTGGGGTCTCTTATGGGATTATCCTGTGCCTCGTAATCAAAATGTTGTCTTCTTTGGTGACTCTTGTATTCTTGAATGGGTGGGAAAATAGCTTCAGTGTGAAGTTCCTCTGCCAACTTCTGTGCACTCTTCAGAACGTTTTGAAATCCCTCATCTGACTGGTAAGACTGTAGGTATGACTTTGCTTTGTCCAGTTGTTCCATTGCTCCAGATATATTAAGGTCAACACTTTGCAGTCTCTTGCTTACAACATTTATTTCAAACAGTATGTCATGCCACAACACTAAGCCACACAGAAATTTGAAGTTACGTATGTTTCTGGTGATTCCATTTCCCTCTGCCACTGTTCTCCCACAAACAGTTCCTGTCATAGCATTATCCTCCATCATGGTAACTCTGGCATCATCTATCTTCCCAATTTGGTGTTTGATAGGCTTTATCGCCTCCACTCAACTTTCCCATCGTGTGGCACTCTGTGGTTTCAGTGTCAGAGAGGATGTTCCCAGATGTTGCTTCAAAATTTGCCGTCGGTGAGTTGATGCAGAGAAAAATACATAGATGCTTTGAATTACATCAAAAAATTCAGCAGCCTCACTAGAAGCTGATGCTGCATCACTGACCACCAAGTTCAATGAATGAGAACTGCATGGGACAAAAAAAGCTTGAGGGTTTAACTCTTGGATCCGTGTCTGCACTCCTCTGTTCTTTCCTCTCATGTTGGCACCATTATTGTAGCCCTGACCTCTCATGTCAGCTATCGCAATTCCCATATCTTCCAACTTTTTAAGAAGCACATTTGACATACCAGCTCCTGTAGTATCATCAATGTCAATAAATTCTAGAAAATGCTCTGACAGTCACCATTGCAGGGACATTTTCACTAGGTTCTGTTGTTGTTACAAAACGCATGTTCCGTATGGCTGATGTCAGGTGTGCAATCCAGAATAACAGAGTAATATCTTGCTGACTTCAGATCTGCCACAATCTTCTCTTTGACTTTTGTTGCCAGTAACGGTATGATCTCATTTTGAATTGTTTTTCCAAGGTAGTAGTGTGTGTACATTTCTTGGGTGGTGACTCTTCTTAGATGCTCCTGGAGTACAGCATCTAACTCTGCCATCAGTGCCAAAATTTAAGGAAGTCTCCATTGTTTGGCACATACAGCTGATCTGAAGTGCCACGCGGTGCTAGGTTTTGGGTAGCAAGCATTCTCACAATGACAATGAGCCTTTTCAGAACATTTTGCCAGTAAACAGACTCTGACGCAATCTTCCCTTGATGCTGATCATCTAGGGTGGCCTTTAACCTTATTCTCATCTCAAGCTCTTTCCACCTATGGAATGCTCTCTGGTGATTTGCTGCCTTCTCATGGCATGCCAGATTTCTAGCCAGATTCTTCCAGTCATTTGTTCCTGTAGAACCCAATATGACTGGAACATTAGACTGGAAGAGTTTGCAACAAAAACAGTATGCAGCATTCTGGGTTTTTGAGTACATAAGCCATGGCCTCTCCTCTTTGTCACCATTGGGGATTTCAAGCCACTAATGTGTTGGATGGAAATTTCTATTTTCATTGTCTTTGGGAAACATAAACACAAGGAAGTCCCTCAGGCTACTGCTCAAGTGGGTCCACCATCCTGGATCATCTGGACTTAAGGAACTAAATCCATTGGCAGCTGTTTCTTGCGCCTCCATCACACTCTTCTCTGATCTACACTTTTCTTCAGGAATGTGCATAGTTACATCCATTTGAGATGGAGATATGGATACTGCAGTAGCTGCCAGGTCACCTGCACTCTGACTAACTGGAATATCAGGCATCTCCTCACCACTCACATCCTCACTGGGGCCGGAAGGCTCACCGTGAACATTTGGGTCTATAAAAGCGGCAAAGGGTCCTGTGGCACCTTATAGATTAACAGACATATTGGAGCGTAAGTTTTCGTGGGTCAATACCCACTTCGTCAGATGCATGTCTGACGTCTGTGTCTATGTATCTCAGGAAAGCTCCTTCCTGATTAGATAGAAAAGTTTCCTTTGCTTTCTTTCTTTTTCTGAATGCTGCCCCATAGGGGTGTTTTCTTCTTTCACTCATGACTGCTTTCTGTGCCAGCTATAGTGGCTCTCAACACTCAACTGAAGGGGACACATAAGCAGGCTGGTAACAGGGCCTGAGTGAGGGAAGATATCAGCGTCTTAAGGGCATAACTGGCTCCTACTACTTCAGTTGACCACCTGTTCTCCTCAGGTGGGGTCAGGGAAGCAGCAGGAAACAGGAAGCTCCCTGAGAAGCTGATGTTAATCAGTCCATGCTCCTGGGGGTGCTAGAGAGGTACATAAGAGGCTCCTCCTCCTCTCTCTCCCTGCAACTCCTGCTGCTTTCTGTTATTCCCTCTCACCTTTTTTCCTGCCTGCCTGTTATGTCTCTTGTGCCCTCCTTCCTCCAGCACAGCACTCCACCATCTCTGTGCATCTAGAGCAGAGAGAATGCATATGCACCAGCAGCAGACACAATTTTCTACACTCTGGATACTAGTGGCACCCCCCCACCCCCGCCCCCAGTCTGGCACCTGAAGCGGCTGCCTCAGTTTGCCTCATGGTAAGGCCAGCCCTGAGCATGGTAAGGTGAGGATTGAGATGCACTGGCAAAGATTTTGATACTGGATCCAGAAGAGGTCAATATTATATTTACACCATGGATCTGCTGCATGTGCAAATTTGCAACCTTTTAGGATATTCTTATCCCAGATCTCTATCAACCCAAGTCACCATTTATCATTAACTTGTACAACCAGAGTTTTACTGCTATGTAATTTATTTACCCAGGGAAGATCCACTCAAATGCAGCATCTGTTTTTCAGAGCAATTCGGCTCTTCTCATCAATCACTGATGGAGGCTTTGGGTTTTATCATTCTTTCTCTTTATCTATGTGTTTTACAGTGTGTTTCTTTCAGCTTGCATGAAACTGAAATAAATTTCACTCTCATCAAAGCTAACAGCATTGTGGCATGCCAGGAGAAGGTTCCAGTGCACCCTGCCATGCTATGAGTGCTATGAGGAGAGGGCAGCCTGCATCAGCTCTTTCCTCTACCCCACACCCATGTTCCTTCCTACACACCAGACCTTACCCCGCTCCACACACAGCTTTTGCACCAGTATAACTGCTCCAGTTAGGAGGGTGATTTGACGACCAAAACAGTAACACCAGAACGACCCCTAGCGTTGGCACAGTTATACCAACAGAACAGTGCCTTATTTAAATTTAGTAGTATAAATTTCTGGTATATGCCCCTTTATACACAACTGCATCCACAATGGAGGGCGGGGGCGGGGGGGGGGGGTTTGCAGCACATTAACTACACAAGGCCTAAGCTGTAAGTATAGCTTCTAACTTTAGGTTTTAACCAATAAAACATCCGATACAAAAATATGTAATTGGTGTTTATCCAAAAAACACCAGAAACGGTTACTCAACTCATGCTGGTGTCACCCCTTTCCCAGTGCAGTTTCTTTATACAGGTGATGTCACTGCTCCCTGGTTTGTAGCTACAGGCTTGTCTACACAGAGCTAGGTTTGTCAGGTGTCCAGTTTTTGACCAGAACACCCAGACAAAAAGGGACCCTGGTGGTGCTGACCAGGCCGTTAAAAGTCCAGTTGGCACTGGGCTGGCAGGCTGCTTATCTGGCTCCACGCAGCTCCCCAGAGGCAGACACATGTCCCTCAAGTCCTAGGCGGAAGGACGGCCAAGGGTGGGATCCGCATGCTGCCCCCGCCCCAAGTGCCGGCTCCGCAGCTCCAGATGGGTGGGAACCACAGCTAATGGTAGATGCAGGAGCAGCGCCTGTGGGCAGAGACAGTGCGCAGAGGCGCCTGGATGCACCTCCACCTAAGAGCCGGAAGGAAATGCCGCAGCTTCTGGGAGCCACCTGAGGTAAGCGCCACCCCTCACCCCCTCCCACACCCCAACCCCCTGACCCAGCTCGGAGCGCCCTCCCACCTTCTGAACCCCTCAGCCCCAGCCCAGAAACCCCTCCTGCATCCCAAACCCCTCATCCCTGTCCCCACCCCAGAGCCCACACCCCCAGCTGCAGCCCTCACCCCATATCCACGCTCCAACCCCGTGCCCCAGCCCAGTGAAAATGAGCAAGTGAGTGAGTGAGGGTGGGGGAAAGCAAGCAACAGAGGGAGGGGGAATGGAGTGAGCGGGAGTGGGGCCTCAGAGAAGGAGTGGGGTAGGGCAAAGGTGTTCGGTTTTGTGTGATAAGAAAGTTGGCAACCCTACACGGAGCAGTAACACGGAACACAGGGGTGCGATTTCTAAAGTCCATTAATTGGTCTGTGTACACCCAGCTAGTGCGCATTAAAGGTTCCCAGTGCACTTCAGTATAGTCCTGTTTGAAATATACTATGTGCACATACAAAAAGAAGCACCCCAAAAATCCTGATTTTTGACATCTACACAGAACTAAAAAATTGATAAAATAAACCCAGGAAATTAAATAAACCCAAAAAACCCAGAAGCCCAAGTTATAAGCCACCCCCTAGGCCAAGAGCACTACTCCCATCATTACTAGCTGGCACCTCAGCTACTGTTCTTCAGCTGTCAAAGGCTACCATCCCTGGTGGCCCTTGTCCTGTTAAAGAAGACCCCCTTGCAAGGGAGATGGCAGCTTCCCCTGTACCTCTCTTCTAAGTCAGCTCAAGGCTGACCTGCAGTCCATCTTGTTTTTCTACTCCTGGACCCCCATGCAGCACTTCAGTGGCACACTGATGCTGACCAGTAACACTCAGCTTAGTGCACTGGGAACATGCAGCCCTGGTGAATCAACCTGTGTGAGGCTTTGCAGTAGGAGAAAGTGGACTAGGCCAAGATCATCAAACATGCATCACGTGCGAGTCAAGCTAGCCTTGAAGCTAAATCCCCAACTGTGAAAGGTAAAAGAATTATTTAGCTGCACCAAGCAGCTTTTCCTTAGTCACAGCTACCAGACCCAGGGGCAGGGCTGTGCACAACAGAGGGAATGCTCCCTAAAGTGTTTAATCAGTTTTTAAAAAACCTGCAAAATTTCCTCCATCATATTACATTTCTGCATTGGCATTCTTCGAATCATAGACAATTAGGGTTGGAAGAGATCTCAGGAGGTCATCTAGTCCAACCCCCTACTCAAAGCAGGGCCAACACCAACTAAATCATCCCAGCCAGGGCTTTGTCAATCTGGGCCTTAAAAACCTCTAAGGAAGGAGATTCCACCACCTCCCTAGGTAACCCGTTCCAGTGCTTCAGCACCCTCCTACTGAAATAGTGTTTCCTAATATCCAACCTAGACCTCCCCCACTGCAACTTGAGACCATTGCTCCTTGTTCTGTCATCTGCCACCCCTAAGAACAGCCTAGCTCCATCCTCTTTGCAACCCCCCTTCAGGTAGTTGAAGGCTGCTATCAAATCCCCCCTCACCCTTCTCTTTTGCAGACTAAACAAGCCCAGTTCCCTTAGCCTCTCCTCGTAAGTCATGTGCCCCAGGCCCCTAATAATTTTTGTTGCCCTCTGCTGGACTCTCTCCAATTTATCCACATCCTTTCTGTAGTGGGGGGCCCAAAACTGGACACAATACTCCAGATGTGGCCACACCAGTGCCAAATAGAGGAGAATAATCACTTCCCTCGATCTGCTGGCAATGCTCTTACTAATACAGCCCAATATACTGTTAGCCTTCTTGGCAACAAGGGAACATTGTTGATTCATATCCAGCTTCTCGTCCACTATTATCCTTAGGTCCTTTTCTGCAGAACTGCCGCTTAGCCAGTCGGTCCCCGCCTGTAGCTGTGCATGGGATTCTTCCGTCCTAAGTGCAGGACTCTGCACTTGTCCTTGTTGAACCTCATCAGATTTCTTTTGGCTCAATCCTCCAATTCGTCTAGATCACTCTGGACCCTATCCCTACCCTCCAGCGTATCTACCTCTCCCCCCTGCTTAGTGTCATCTGTGAACTTGCTGAGGATGCAATCCATCCCATCATGCAGATCATTAATGAAGATGTTGAACAAAACTTGCTGGCAAGAATACTGTGGGAGACCGCATCAAAAGCTTTGCTAAAGTCAAGATATATCACGTCCACCGCTTTTACCCATATCCACAGAGCCAATTATCTCATCATAGAAGGCAATCAGGTTGGTCAGGCATGACTTGCCCTTGGTGAATCTATGTTGACTGTTCCTGATCACCTTCCTCTCCTCCAAGTGCTTCAAAATGGATTCCTTGATGACCCATTGGGTCAAAGTCTCTCCACACTGGGCCACTAGACCTTGTGCTTGGCTCCCAATGAGACAGCCACAATCAGATGGAACATTCAGCTCCTGCAACAAAACTTCCCAGAACTCTCTGGCAAGGACCCCTTGCCTGTGAGATTCACTCACTGCAGCAGCCTGCCAGCACCCAAGTCTTACAGCCTCCAGGGGAAGGTGCGAGTTCTACCTGCTTAATAATGAGGGTGCAAGTGAATTACACCATAGCAGGCGGAGGGGTAAATAAGGGCTACAATCTTACAGAGTTGTTGCCAGAGGTGACTCAGCTTAGAATTTGCTTAGCATTGGTTTGCAGGCCACAAGGTGACATGGGCCCAGAGAAATGCTGTACAAAATAGAGAAAGGATATCCTTTCTATGTCTTTTTTAAAGTTGTTATCACAAGGATCTTTATGACCTTTCTCTTTTCCCTTTCCCCCGCCAGATTTTCTCTTCTATTTTCATCCAAATTCCCTCCCACTCCATCTCAAGCAGCCGTTAAAAGAGCAAACAGGAGGTAAGTCGCACCAAACAGTACCTAGCGCTTCTCATCCTTGGATTTCAAAGCACTGGACTAGGCAGTGATGTATCAGCATCACCATTTTACTGGCTGAGGAATTGAGGCACAGAAAGGGGAAGTGATTGGCCCAAGATCACACAGCAAATCAATGGACAAAGTGGAACTAGACCACAGGTCTCCCTGTTCTCAGTCTGATGCCCTATCCACTGAGCCACATGGTCCCCATGATGTCAATGCTCCTTTTGTTCTGCTGTTGAGCTGCTTTCTGGGTGCAGATGGCCAGCCCAGGCATACGCACCATGGAATTCCCACTTAGGCCCTAATTTAAGTGGGTATTTAATTTAATTTAAGTGCAGAAGTCAGCATGAGTCCTGCTGTGCAGCACAAGTATAAATTTCACCCTCTATAAGTAGTGCCCTGTCCTTTGAGAAGCAGAAAGGGAAGGGGTATTTGATTTCCTTCACACACCCTCCCTCACCATTTCTCCTCCTCACCTTCCTCCTGATACACACCACACTCCCATCCCACTACAATGATCTCAGGCATAGAAAGGTGATGCTTAAGTAGATGATGCCACAGCTCTTGTTTTAGAAACAATAGGATCAGTTCTAAAATTAGTCCAGCAAAGAGATGACAGGGAAATATAGAAGGAACCAGAGGTGAATTGTATAAATAGCAGCATTGTCCTCCCTCAGCTAGGCGGGTGTCAGATATCAAATATAAACTCGCACCCACAGGAGTGGAAACTGCTAATTGACTCCCGTCTGACAGTTTCTTATCCAGCAATTATCATCTGTCCAAACACGCTGTGTAAATATGTTCCACGCTACCATTAAAACTGGCAATAAACCATAGGCTTAGAACACAAACAGTGGAAATGGCAGTGTTTCTCTAGGACTGGAACATCACCTGCTGATCATAGAACATGACCCACATCTCCTGCTCACTTGCTAATGCTTTATTTACAAGGCTCAGCTGAATCGCACTCCAAAGGTGTGACAAGGGGCTAGCAAGATGGTGCATCCCCACCAGCACACGTCTCATCAGCCAGAAACTAGGGAGAAGAAGGTCCCTTTGGAGGGTCTGTAGTCTGAGTTGGGTTCAGGCTTATTCTTCAGCTGAAGATCTGGGCCTTAAAGTTTTTGTTGGTTGTTTTTAAAAGAGGGCTCAAATCGCTGCTCTGTCAAAGATTTCCTGTGTGACTTTGGGCAAGTCACTTAGGCTTGGTCTACACGAGGAAATTAGGTCGGTATAACCACAGAGCTCAGGGGTGTGAAAAACCCACACCCATAAGCACTGCAGTTAAACCAACCTAATCCCCCGTGTAGACAACACTGAGGCTAGGTCTACACCGTGCAGTTTTTAGCAACACGGCTGTGCTGCTACAGCCATGCCACTAAAAGGCATGCAGTGTAGCTGCTGTTTGTCGGCAGGAGAGTGCTTTCCTGCAGACAAAAAACTTCCACCCCCAACAAGTGGGGTTAGAGCTGTTGGCAGGAAAGCATTCCTGCCAACAAAGCACTGCTTACACCGGCTCTTGTCATCAATAAAACTTTGTCTTTTGGGGGGTGGGATTTAACACCGCTGAACGACAAAAGTTTTGTCTTTCACTTGCCAGTATAGACAAAGCCTAAGTCGGTAGGAGAATTATCCTGTCAACACAGCTACGGCTGCTCGGGGAGGTGGATCACCTACGCCGCTGGGAGAATCCCTCCCAGCAGCAGAGATGTCTGCACTGAAGCACTGCAGCGGCAGCTGTGCTGCTGTAGCACTTCAAGCATAGACAAGCTCTCGGAGAGAAAGTGTTGTTCTAGCCATGTTGGTCCCAGGATAGTAGAGAGACTGCACTTCCTCTGGAAAGGTCTCGAACAATACGGTCTAATGCCCCATGCTAAACTATCAGTTCCACCTTATATTTCACTGTGATACTCTGAGTAGCTTTCCCAGACCTGAAGAGGAGCTCTGTGTAGCTTAAAAGCCTGTCTCTCTCACCAACAGAAATTGGTCCAGTAAATGCTATTACCTCATCCACGCTGCCTCTTAAATAAAAAGAAACATTCACCATTAGAGTCGGAATTGCAAGCACAGTCACAGAATGATAAAATCACTAATGTAATGTTACCTATCAGCTCTGTGTTCTTGGAGAACCAGGGCGCAGTATCTAGCCTGTCTGACTCACGAAAGACCCTCACAGACTCTGCTTGAACCAAAGCCGATCAGAAGAAAGACTTACAAAAACCAATGAAAAGGCAGTGGGAGACACACCTAAACCCCTCTGGACAAGGGTGACAGGATTAACGAAACTCCCCTCGCCCCATTTGCATCAAAGATGCACAGGGAGGCATCTCCGTTAGCATACAGAATGGAGAACAGAGATTCCAAGGCAAGAACCGCACGGACCTCTGGGACCTGAAAAGCAGCGAAGCACTGCATGATGGGGGATCTCTGCTCCAGATGTTAATGAACCCATGCCTGCACACACCCAGCTCAGTAGTTATCAGACCAATTCTAGTAATGAATCCTTTATTGGTATCCAAAATACTGAAGCTGCCTAATTGTATTGTGAGCTCCCACCAAGGAATACCGCCCATAGCCAGGAATGATCAGTTCCTATTGTCTAGCCTGAACAAAACAACTTTGGTATACTCCCTTGAGCCATCAGTTTACCCATAAACAAATCTAGTGTTCTCCTTTGAACCATTGTTCTCTCCCTACAAAAACCCCTACCCATGCTCAAGTAAGTGCTCTGAAGCCTGGATCTAAAATCTGTATCAGTTCCATTGGGACTTCATCTTCTCCTGACTGATCTTGCTGGGGGCTCTGCCTGTTTCCAGCACTCCAGACCCTCAGTTACCACCACCACCTGGGAACCTCAATCGATTCAAGCTTCACGCAGTGGTGAGATCCCAGCTCGCTCTCTCTCTTGCTTTCTCTAGGTATCGCCTTCTGACCCTGATTTGTGTGATCAGTTATAGTTTTCTAAACCTGACTTTTATAATCAATTTAAGTTAGATTTAATATTATAACTGTTTTGTTGGTTTGGCTCCCCTTGTATGGTTAATACATGGCAATAAATAACTTTCATGGTTAAGATGGCTGCTTCTCTCTCTCTCTCACTCTCCCCCACCCCCACCCCATGGGTGTTTTTTGGCTTCCCCATTCGCTCTACAGCAACTCTCCTCTTACCTAAGCTAAAGATCCCTGCAGTGCCCCAAAATCCTGTGTAGCAGTTTGGAGGTGCTGTTCACCACGGCCTGCTGAGTCCAAGGGCACCACATTGTTGACTCATTCAATTTGTGATCCACTAAAACCCCCTTTTCAGCAGTACTACCACATAGCCAGTTATTCCCTATTTTGTAGTTGTGCATTTGACGTTTCACTCCTAACTGCAGTACTTTGTACTTGCCTTTATTGAATTTCATCTTGTTGACTTCAGATCAATTCTCCAATTATTAAAGTCATTTTGCATTCTAATCTTGTCCTCCAACATGCTTGCAACCCCTCAGAGCTTGCTGTCATCCACAATTTTAAGTGTACTCTCCATTCAATTAATTAAAGAAAATATTTACAGGACCCCACTAGATATGTCCCCTCAGTTTGACAGCAAACCACTGATAACAGTCTTTCAACCACCTTATAGTAATTTCATCTAGACCACTTTTCATAGAATTGTAGGACTGGAAGGAACCTCGAGAGGTCATCTAGTCCAGTCCCCTGCACCTATGAAAATGTCATGTGAGACTGTGCCTAAAGCTTTACTAAAATCAAGATATATCACGTCTATTGCTTCCCCCTGGCAATAGACCAGTAAACCTGTCAAAGAAGGAAATTATGATTTACTAGTACACGAGCCATACTGCACATCCACGCATCCTCCATTTAGTACCTTGTCCTTCAAAGAAATCTGTCCAAATAGGCTATATGTTGAGGGTGTAACATTAAGAACAGCCCAATGGCAGACGGCAAGGGGCACCGAAATATCTGGTAATGAACTGCAGCTGGTTTAACCAGTTCATGTGTACCCCCAATTCTTTAATGTCATGAAATGTATCTGACAAGTGTCATGCAAGGTATAAAGAAAAGCTCATGACTCACTGGTTATTAATATCACATAATGTAGGTGCAACTGATGCAAAGTTATGGACATAAAATGAAATTATAATTCTTAATATGTTTTTGCCAGCCAAGCAGGAGTTATTCCACCCTAGATAAAGGAATGTAGTTTTTTCCACCTGAAAGTTACTGCAGAAGTACTTTGAAAGACAGTGAGAATGCGTTTAAATATTGCGCAAACAGACCCATCAAGCTAACAAGGGTGGAGGCAAACGTCACACTCTCACAGTGCAGGAGGTGATTAACAATCATGTTTAATGTTCATGCAATTGCACTAGAGGGGACAAGACCTAAATAATTTACATTTTAGCAAACAACTCCAGCACTTCACCAAGAGACTCCATGTCACCTTCCTCACAGCTCAAATGAATTTTATCTAAGAGTAACCCTCAGAAGAATCAATTTAAAAGGTTCCTTGGACTACCACAGAGAGAGGCAAAGAAACCCCACATTATCTACCTTTCACCTAAGATGACAAAGGTACCAGCCCTGTGACTATGGGGGATAGATCTTGACCCAGGAGTTCAGTCTGCTATCTTGTTGGAAACCTGGTGAGGATTTTACCTTGAACCAAGTCTAGCTTGTTAAGTTTTAGTCACTAAACACATTTTATCTTTATTTCTCTAGTAACCATTTCTGACTTTAATCCTTATACTTCTGCTCACAAAGTCTGTCTCCTTGGAATTAAATTAACTTGCTTTATTTTTAATGTAAACCAACCCAGTGCTATGTTTGAACTGAACCATTTGGTAACAAATTGTTGGATATTGATACTTTAAAAGGAGCAATGAACCTTAACATTCACCTGATTGTTCCAGGACAAAGTTGGACATTTCAGAATACACATTTTTGGGAAAATTCAGGGCTGGGGAGACTGTGGAGTCACCTTACCAGTTCTTACCCACGGCTGGTGGAGACCAGTGGAAGTCTCTGGTATTGCAGGCAGCCTCCTGGATCCAAAGCACTGGACCTGGGCAACCCAATACACAGAAACAACTTGCGTGCCTGTTGCTGTGGACATCCCAGCAGAGCGCTATAGTAGCAAAGATTTAAGGCACTTATGGGTTATAGGGTAAGATGTGACAATTCTTCATTGGTCCAGCTTGCTCCCCAGAATGCCACAGCGGCCAATTATTGTGTCGATCGATTCTAACAGAAGGGGAATTATATGTTTTATGTAGTTTTATGTAGGCAATAATCAGAGAGATCTTGTGTTAAAAATTCTTCTCAAGAAACTGCAGTTTTCTGGCACAGCACATCCAAAGTTACCTGACTGTCAACCAATTTTGACACAATTCAGTAAAAGAATTTCTAGCTATAAGTTCTGTAATATTTGCCTAATTTGTCCAAGATGATTCAAAATGAGGAAAATATATTGAAATTATTAGTGACAGCATCACCTGACAGCATCATACAGCTTATTAGCATGATACACAGGTGAAAACGTGTTTAAAATGCTCAAAATAAAAACTGCATTTTATCTTTGAATTATGCATGAAATTGTTTATAAAGCCCAGAAGTCTGATCTATCTAGTGCATACTGTATACCAAAATCTTCCTCGTTGATCATGCAAACAGTGAGCAATAATCAGCCATATCTCTATTTTGGTAAAATCACTGAGGCAGAACATTACCCCATGCCCTAATTTATCATCATCAATACTCGCAGTTCAGTATTAATGTGTTCCATTTTAATTCCAGGCAAAATATTTGGATGATGAATGTGTGATATTTTAAACTAATTTCTTCCTAAATATTCATAATCACATGTATTTTCATGGCAAACAGCATATTTTCCTTAGTGGCAACGTTGTAGAAAAATAGCACATAAAGACTTTACATCTTACAGCGAGGTTTTGATGTCTCAAGTGATCAAATTAATTTCAAACAAGATGACAACAGGGTAGGAACCCAATAAAAGGTGCTTGTATCTAGCACCACCACATTTTCCTAGCAACAAGAATTAATATCCGTGGCATATCGCAAGCACGGCAATGAACATTGTCAACCATGTAGATTTTCAGGAAGTGACTTCACTGTTGTCGCCTGGACCTGTGTGTGTGTTTTGGGGGTTTTATTTTTGTTTGTTTGTTTTGGGGGGAGGGGCTTGTTTGTTTGTAGCTTGGTTGATTGTGGTTTGGTTTTTTACACTTTTCAGCATCCAGTGTGCAAGTATTGGAAAGTTACCACAATACTGAGCCAGCCATTTGCACCACATAAGATGAGACTCTAGTAAAACTTGCAGGCTATCAATTTGACCAGGTAACGTGTTTTCACAAGGACTAGGAAATTGCTTGTCAATCATCTAAGATTCACAAGGAATCCAGTATGCATCTAGCCTAATCAAGAAGGAGTCTACTACTGAACCATTTACACATCAGGTGGGATAAATACCATGAATGTGCTCAAGCCTGGTCAGACATGTATGGTGATAATTGATACATTACTGAATCATTTCAATAGCACCTATCAAACAAATCTGATAATATGCCCACTGAAGCACGAAAGGAACAGATACAAAGACATCTCTGAGCAAAGAGGAGCAAATTCATTCTCAATGACAAGCTGCACTAGCATCCCATAGATCATGAACAATAACTACACCAGTTCCTGATGTGCAGTCAGCTAGAACATTGTACAATGCCACACTGATCATTAAGAGCACATTGGAGAACAGTCCTGGAATGAGTTGTCCCTGGCCACCAACATCAGTCAATTTAACTGCTGATGTGGCAAAGTCTATCATGTCAGTTGATCCTTACAATTTGATGGCCTGAATTAATGGAGCATCAGAGGCACCAATGCTGGCAGGCCACATGTTGATCTTCCAGATGTTGTGGACCTTAAATTCATATAACTTTGCCAAGACATTGTTTACTTTGCATCCAAAGGTGGAAAACAGACACCTAATTACCTTTGCCTTGGATTGACAATTAGACATTCGACAAGATCATCTCTAGTGGTCTCCACACTAAACAAACTGAGACACTATGCATCTTGGAATACAGTAAATAGCCATGACACAAGCCTTGCACAGCTATAGCTTGTTATAGGTTCTGATGAGGTTCCACTGGGCTTTGCAAAGAAGGCTCCACAGTACTAGCCTGGGACAAGATTGATTTTGAAGAAAAAAACTCTATCTGGACCTGGCACCGCCCACCATACTAATGGAATAAGGCTGCAGAGCCACATCACTGAATCAACCCCAACATCAGGCAGAGCACCACCACCAAAAAGCAAATGTGTTCTCTTAAAGCACCCCATAGTTTTGTGACAGAGCAGTTGTCATAAATATAAAGGGAAGGGTAAACACCTTTAAAATCCCTCCTGGCCAGAGGAAAAACCCTTTCACCTGTAAAGGGTTAAGAAGCTGGGATAACCTCGCTGGCACTAGACCAAAATGACCAATGAGGAGAAAAGATACTTTCAAAAGCTGGGGGGAGGGAGAAACAAAGCCTCTCTCTCTCTGTCTGTGTGATGCTTTTGCCAGGGACAGAACAGGAATGGAGTCTTAGAACTTAGTAAGTAATCTAACTAGATATGCATCAGATTCTGATTTCTTTAAATGGCTGAGAAAAATAAGCTGTGCTGAATGGAATGGATATTTCTGTTTTCGTGTCTTTTTGTAACTTAAGGTTTTGCCTAGAGGGATTCTCTATGTTTTCAATCTTATTACCCTGTAAGGTATTTACCATCCTGATTTTACAGAGGTGATTCTTTTTACTTTTTCTTCTATTAAAATTCTTCTTTTAAGAAACTGAATGCTTTTTTCATTGTTCTTAAGATCCAAGGGTTTCGGTCTGTGGTCACCTATGCAAATTGGTGAGGATTTTTATCAAGCCTTCCCCAGGAAACGGGGGGAGGATTTTGGGGGGAAAGACATTTCCAAACAGACTCTTTCCTAATAATACCGGTTAGACGTTTGCTGGTGGCAGCGAAAGTCCAAGGGCAAAAGGTAAAATAGTTTGTTCCTTGGGGAAGTTTTAACCTAAGCTGGTAAAAGTAAGCTTAGGAGGTTTTCATGCAGGTCCCCACATCTGTACCCTAGAGTTCAGAGTGGGGAAGGAACCTTGACAGCAGTAGTATCAGAACAACAGGCAAGGCCCACAAAACCAGTCATGATGCACACGCCCCATGAGAGACTGACAGAAACAGATCAGTTCTCATTGCTGGTTCCAGGTTTGAATTGGCATACTTTTTTTATGAAGGCTCTCAATTCTGACTCATGCATACTTCCTGGCTGGACAGGTTTTTCATATGCTCTTCAATTTGATTGTACTCTCAAGAAGTCAGCTATCCATTATCTTCCAGTCTTCTAGGCATTACCAATAGAGATGTCTACTATCTACAATACTCAGAAATGAAGTACTGATATAGCTGATCAGCTTGAAATTAAACATGTAATCTTGGTCTTTGACCAAGCAATATATGCTAAAGCACAACAAACCTGATGGAAAGATGACTACATAAGACATTTGATAGTGTGGCTCAGTGAATTCCATACCTGCATGTCATTTCTAGGTGTCCCTGGTAAAAGATTTGTGGATGAAGGACTTTGTGACATCTTGATAGAGTCAGAAGTTGTCACCCAAGGATCAATCAATGGTGTTTTGAGTAGTCACCTTTATAATCACAATATGAGAGTACACAAACTTCTGTATGAAAGCATGCAGTGTCTGAGATTCCAGATTTTCTTTAAATCATTACATACCTGGACAAAGCAGATGAGTTCCTAAAGGTCATAAAAAAAATGAAGATAGCATTCTCCATTGACTCATTTCATGTTCTGTGTAGAGCTGATGAACTCACCAATGTGATCATGAAATTGAAAGACTTTATCCAGAGGAAGAGCAAAGAGAACCAAACATTTGACTTCTGCAGCTTTTATACTGTCTTGGTGCAAATCTTGCTCCTTTTTGTGACAGCAGCCCAGGAGTCTGTCTGGGAGTTGTATCTTTCAGCTACCCACTTCATGATGCCCTAGTTCTCCTCTTACCTTTGGGTGATCTATGCCACATATCTTCCATCATATTGTCTGGAAATGGTGAAACTGCCCATCACACACCCAGAAATCAGACCTTGAGGACAGTGAACAGTCTAATGTGAAGGTGGATATGGAGTCTCTTCAATCACATGTGACCAGGCAGTTGAACTAACCTGCAATAAAGATTCAAGAACCAAAGGTGGCTTGATTGGATTGACACAAAATTGTTCAGCAATTTAGCGCTGGATCTCGTCACAGCATGAGAGCACTGCTATAAGGAGACAGGGAGAAGCGATGGCAGACATGACTCCAGGCAAATGGAAAGATTTGGATAGCACAAGAATTCAGAATGATGAGATGGCCATACTGAGCATTCTATGCACACTGAATCCATGATCAACTCTTCTGATACTCCTCAAAATGGACTTGCATGTTTAAGTTCAGGTGATATTCCCACAAATGACTTCCTTGCTGCTCAGGAAAAAGGTGAAATTGCACTGATGGACTTCTTGAACCAGCAACTGCTTTCTGCTACTCAGGACATTTCTTCTCCCAACAAAAGCCAGAAACAAACTATTCAGTGATTAAGTCAAACAAAAAATAAAAGCAAAACTAGCTGACAAAGACATGATTCTTCATAATGACAAGAAACTCTTTGCAAGACTTCTTGTGTTAGGTCAAAGTAGGAAAACTGATCTCAGGTGAATCTTGTCCTACTCTTTGGAAGCAGTTTCCTACCCTCACGGCTAGTGCTGATGGTACTCTGGTAAAACCAACAGATCAATTCTACTTGATCTTCTTCAGTGAAAAGGTGGACACTGCCTGATTGACCATGTTCCAGCGAATGGGGCAATACTGTTCGATGGAATGGCTGTCATCCAAGCCCTACGTAATGTTCCTTCAACATTTGCATACCCTATTTTAGTGTACATGATTAAGCTTGCAAGAAAGTACAAGTATGGGCATTTGGACTTTGTCACAGATCAGTATCCAATGGACAGGTGCTGGCATGAGGGGGCAGGGAGCAGGGGGACATGGCCCTCCCACTTTTTGAAAGTGGACAGGTCTGGTCCATCCATTTTTCACCATGGCCCCCCCAGCCAGGCCAGCAGCTGGAGGGTCCGCAGCCACCCGCAACTGCCTGGCCATGCGACTCTTACCATGGCCAGGCTGTAGCTCCAAGGCTCCACCCCCTGGCAGGAGCCAGGCCAGGGTAAGAGCTGCATGGGCAGCTGTGGAGAGCCACAAACCCTCCACCTGCCCTGGGTGGGGGGCCTGGAGAGTGGGGACACAGGCTGGGGGCTGCTCTTGACCTGGTCCCTCCACCCCTTCCTGCACCCCCTCTCGCACCCACTCCCAGAGCCCACACCCCCTCCCGTACCCAAACTCCCTGACCAACGTGAGCATCAAAAATGTGGAACGGTCATGCCAAACAACCAACTATACAGATCTATGGAAAGGATCAGAAAACCCTTACTCAGTGGAACATGTTTCTTTCTGACAGCAACAATAAGGAAGCAGTTCAGAAATTCTTGTACTCTGTGTAGGGGGATGCAGATTTGCAGGCTGTAGGCAAGGACATCACTCTACATAGCCCATGGAGAGAAGTGTCACTGCCTGACTGTGCAGGAGGGTTCAGTGACAGCCACAGCTGTTGATTAATCAAGTTTTGACCATGAAGAATGTGACATGTATATTTCTTCATGTGAAACATGCTGCCAAGGACTACTAGTATGTGATAATTAGGAGCCCAGTCACATGGCGCAGCCTTAAGTCACAACTGCCTGTCAATTTGCATTTCTTCTCTGGTGTTGGGAATCAAAGCCACATTATTGATTTGGAGAAAATCACTTCAGCTCTTGGCCTGAAGGACTGTACCTCTCTTACAGGACTCCACACATTCACAGGATGTGATTCAATGAGTGCCTTCGGGGGAGGCAGGGTGAGGGGAATAGAAAGGCATTTCCTGTGGCCTCACAGCGAAGAGCTCCTTGAGAGGCCCACCGACAGGGGGAGGCAAAGGGACAATTGCCTAGGGGCCTGGGAGATTTAAAAGGGCCTGGGAGCCCCCAGCCACCGCTGGCAGCACAGCGGAAATAAGGCAGGCTTCCTGCCCACCCTCACTTTGCACCGCTCCCGGAAGCAGCTGGAACGTCCCTATGGTCCTGGGGGGGAGGGAAGTCTCCACGCGTTGCCCCCACCCCCAGCACCGACTCTGCAGCTCCCACTGGCCAGAAACTGAGGCCAATGGGAGCTGCGGGGGCGGTGCCTGCGGGCAGCAGTGCATGGAGAACCCCTAGGCCACCCGCCTAGGAGCCGCTGCCAGAGGCATGTGCCGGTCGCTTTCAGGAGCCGCTCAAGGTAAGCCCCGACCCCCTGACCTCCTCCCGCACCCCAATTCCCTGCCCCAGCCTAGAGCCTGATCCCCCACCCCCTCCTGCACCCAAACTCCCTCCCAGAGCCCGCACCCCCTCCTGCACCCAAACTCCCTCCCAGAGCCCGCACCCCCTCCCGCACTCAAACTCCCTCCGAGAGCCTGTGCTGCGCACGCCCTCTCTGACATTATTGACATGACTGTGACCGTATGGATCATTGGTGCAACCAAGGTCCTATAGTTGAACCAAATCTTGTACAAAAGAGGTCAAGTAAGGTGTCTATAAAAAGGTTGTAATTTGCTAGTTATGATTATGCTGTCTGTATGTGTGTACCATTTTTGTATTTAAAGTTATGAATATTGACTATGTACTTGTATCTCAAAGTGTTTGACTCTAAGTAGCATCAGTGAAGCATTTGGTTAGCTTCTTAACAAAGGACTATTCTGAGTAAGTGCCCTATCAAAAAACACTTCACTGACAATGGACCTTGGGAGACTCCAATCCACATCTGAGGAGCCTTCCTGGGAATGTTCAAGGTAGCATGTGAGCAATGGCTGCCACCTGCAAACTGAGTCATGCATGGACATGTGACTTGTCCACGTGACTCCAAACTCCATCTTGCTCCTTCAAACTCCACAGTAAGAACAAAGAGGTTTCCTTCGACATGGCAGAGGATATAAAGGCCCTGGAAATCCCTCCATTTTGTCTTCAATCCTGCTTCTGACCTCTGGAGGAACTATGCTTGAAACTGAAGCACTGAACAAAGGACTGAATGACCAATCCAAGCTGGGATGTTTGTACTCCAGAGACTTGTTTGGTTTAAATCACCAGTAATCCCATCAAGCCTGAAACAAGCCTGAGCTAAGAACTTTGCAATTGTTGTATGTAATTGATTTCATGTAACCAAATTTAACTCTCATCTATATTTCTTTCTTTTTATGAATAAAGCTTAAGATTTTAGATTCTAAAGGACTGACAAACAGCGCGATTTGTAGGTAAGATCTGACTGGTATATTGACCTGGGTCTGGGGCTTGGTCCTTTGGGATCAGGAGAACCTTTATTCTTTTACTGGGGTATTGGTTTTCATAACCATTCATCCCCACAAGGAGTGGTGCGGTGGTGATATTGGGAAACTGGAGTGTCTGAGGGAATTGCTTGTACAACTTCTGGTTAGCCAGTGAAATAAAACCGAAGCCCTCTCTTTGGCTGGTTTGGTGTGCCTTAGTAGTGAAGGAGCCCCAGACTTGGGCTTTGACTGCCCTGCTCTAAGAAATTTGTCCTGAATTGATACTCTCAGTAGTGTCCAGCAAAGGCCGCTTTGTTACACCCTCCCGCACTCAAACTCCCTCCCAGAGCCTGCACCCCCTCCCACACCCCAACCCCCTGCTCCAGCCTGGTAAAAGTGAGTGAGGGTGGGGGAGAGCAAGAGACAGAGAGAGGGGGATGGAGTGAGCAGGGGGCATGGCCTCGGTGAAGGGGGGGACAGGGACATGGCCGAAGGGAAGGGGCGGGGGGCAGGGCAAGGGTCTTCGGGTTTGTGCAATTAGACAGTTGGCAACCCTACTGGGCGGGCATGTGGAAGCCCTGGCTGTGCCAGAAGAGCGCACCCAGCAGCACAGCCAGCAGCTCACTGGGCACCAGTCAGCACAGACAGAGCACAGCCCAAATGCCAGGCGGACCACGTCTGCGGCTTGTGCATGCATGGGAACCCATTGACTATTCTGCCCTGGGGCCCAGAATTGCTGTCAGCGGGCCCACTCCTTGTTGATCTCACAGATCTTGGGAAAAACTTCACATTTTAAGATTCAACATTCCTTGTGCTTGAGAAAGGTGTGTCCATCTGTATGGCCAAGCTCCATCACAGTATGCCAGGGATGCCCGATACAAGGTGTTCAGCCTAGCATCATCTTGACTGGCTGCACAGAGCATGTCACCCGCATATGGTGCCCTACACCAACAGAGCAAGCGGGCAAATTACCAGGCTGCTAGAATGAGGCTGTGACGTTATGAGTGTAATGTAATATCTCATTGAAAGATAATATCTCACTGAAAGATGACGGGGCCAGAAAGAGTTAATTAACTCACAGACTGACCTGACCCACGGCCAAACTTTAAAGACTGGTTAGGAAGATATGTAAATTAACAGAACTTTGAAATGCAAGCCTGCATTGTTAGAGCTAGAAGGGTAGATGTTTGTTCTGGTCTTGTGATGTAAGCAAACAAGTCTTATCTATTGCTATAGCTTTGATTAAAAGATCAAAAGAGGAATATTAACATTTAGGAAGACACTTGAGTGACATAGTATTATTGTCTATGTCTCCTTGAAGGTTGTGATAACCTGCATCTGAACTGTTTAATGGATAAATTACCCTGTGCTAATTGCCATGATGTTTGGAAGAAGGAAAGTTAAGCCTATTGTTTTCTCAGGCCAAAAGGCTGCTGGAAATGTATAAAAACCTTGGGACACAATCCTTCTTCACCTCAGATTTGCTTTCGGTTTCAAGAGGGGGAAACCTTAAGCCACAAGGATTGAGATCCCCAGTCACTGACTGGAGTCACCCTGAATACGGACATTGGACTATAACCTATGGACTATTTCTAAAACTTTTGGCAACTACAAGCTCATCTCTGCTATGTAGCTGAACCTCAAGAACTGAACTGAAGTCTGTATATATATTGATCTTTTAACCAGCACTCTCTCTCTCTCTTTTAATAAATTTTAGTTTAGTTAATAAGAATTGACTATAAGCGTGTATTTGGGGTAAGATCTAAGTTATTATTTGACCTGGGTCTGGGGCTTGGTCCTTTGGGGTCAGGAGAACCTTTTCTTTTATATGATGAAATAAGATTTTCAGAATTTATCATCATACGTTTGATGTGTGTGTCTGGATGGAGGCCTGCGGCTGGGTATTTTAAGGGAACTGCATTATTTGGACTTCTGAGTAACCAGTGAGGTACTATAGAAGCTGTTTTGTGCTGGCTTGGTGAATCTAAGTATTGGAATATCCACCAGCGTTTGAGGTTTGTTTGCCCCGTTCACCCTGATTGAGTGACCTCAGCTGGCTCCCACAGGCAGCACCATCACAGAGGCATGAATGCTCCTTCCCCTGCTGGCCGCAGATGGCGTGTAGAAATCAAGGAGCTTGCCATCACCTGGATGACAAGAAGTCCAGCAACAGAGAGTATGTTGCAGGCCGTGCATTGTGCCTGCAAGCATGTGAAATATCAAACAGGGAGCCATTCCTGTCTTGCTGCTGGGCTTTCCTGCCCAGATTCCCTAAGTGTCAAAAGTGCGAGAACCTTGACAAAAAGGCTGCGGAACCGACCACTCGCAATGACAACATGTCAGATTAGAGTGACTTCGATGACCAGAATGTTGTGATTGTCAGACTGAGAAATAAAAATGTATTTTACTCTGGGAATAAGAACTACAGAGACAACAGCAATACACATAATTCAAAACTAACACTGCACTTGAATGAGAATATACAATTTTGATTTATATCAATAATTATTTCAATTCATACTAGTCCAGATAAGCTGTTGCTTATAAATATTTGAGAAATAAATGCCATATGTAAAGGGGATGCCAGTCAAAAGGTTCATGTTTTACTTTTTTCAGTGTTGTTGCTGAGGAAAATATCCTGGTGGTCTAGGAAAATAAAAATATTTTAGATATTTACATAGAAAAATGCATCCAATTTATTTCATTTATCATTTCACGTAGTTAGGCTGGTTTACAAACACTTCTCTTGAGGGTAAATGGTAACATCATCCAGCCTACAGTAAAAGGCAAGTATTACCAAGAAAAAACTAACAATCTTCTGGGGATGGGGTAATGCCTTGAGCTATACTTACGACCAAAATACAGACATAGTAATTTATTGTACATTATCTGTTAGACTGGTGATTGTAGAAAGTATTGATGCATAAAACACCCTAGCTTCTTTAGCACATTTTATTGTCCATAAATACTAAAAAATAAAAGAATTTTCATACAAATTGGCTATTTGCAATATTTTTTTCTTGTATATGACTTCTAAGTTCCTCAATCCATCCCATCTTGCTTTTCATAAATGTACATTTCAATCATTTTCAGCTAACATGGGCCTTGACAGGGTAAATATTAATGAAGTTCTGTACAAGAACCCTTCGTCTATACGATATAAAAAATGGTAACTTTGGATGTGCCATGATAGAAAACTGTAGGATTTCTTGTGGAGAACTTTTAACACAAGTTTCAGAGTAGCAGCCGTGTTAGTCTGTATCCGCAAAAAGAAAAGGAGTACTCCTTTTCTTTTAACACAAGATCTTTCAGGTTATTGGCTATATAAACATGCAGGGAATAAGTACAGCCCTTGTTGCTGGGCTGAAACTCATTTTCTAAGCACAAAAATGGACTTCACATAAGGCCTAAAATGGACCCTAACCCTTATGTGGAACAGCATTGGCTTAACTGGGACTTCAGATGGCCATAAGCATCTGTTCAGGTACATCCCTTTGCAGGATTAGGCCCCCGGACCCTAATTCTGCACTCACTGGAAGGCTTTGTGCATGCGAGTCATCTCACTGAGTTCAAATGAGTTCAATGGGATGACTCACAGGCATAAATTCCCTCATATGTCTAACTGTTGGCAGGATCAGGGCCCGACATTGTAAATTCTTCTGTGCAAAGAATTTGCTGTCCTTTCCTGTAAAGCTCCCAGCACATTTTTGGTGCTATATAACTAATAAAAAAGAGTGAAAACAGCTAGGAAAACCAGAGAAATTGACTAGCCTAGTTTAGTTTCAGTGAAACAAGCAGTATAATTAGCACAAAGAGAGAAGAAAAGAAAATTAGTCTTGAAAATTTCTCACTTGCAGTAATATATTGGCTATTAACCAAAAAGCTTCATTTAAACACCAGTTCAGATCACTGCATGTAAACAGTGTCTTTGCCTCTCACAATATTTACAAAACACAAGCACTCCAGTGGGAAGAAATCTGAAGCAACAAAAGGAGACCAAAAGTTTCCATTGTGCGTGCCTAAAGTCCTTGAGATGCTGCAAAGACTAACACAAGTGCTTAAACTTTACCCACACACATCTTTGATCAGGGCCCAAATCCAGCTTTAGGCACCAACAGAAAAGTGAGCTAATTTTCTGAGGTGCTGAGAACCAAGATCACTTACTTCAGCGGGCGCTCTAGGTGCTCAGTGCCTTCGGGGAAAAACATAACAGGCCACTTATTTTAGGTGACTAAAGCCTGACGTGGGAAGTCTTCTCTATTCAGGAGTGGACTTACGCACGTGCTTAACTTTCCATATGTGTGTACGTGCATTTCTGAATGAGCACTGACTTAACGCTCACTTACAGGGTTTCTTGAACTGTGCACTAAATATGGATGTATGTGCCTAACGCCAGGCACTCACACTGGAAAATTCTGACCCAAATAGCTAAAGAAATCATAAATCTTACCCTGCCCACAAAATTAACATACATACTATTCATAGTAAGTGAAAAGAGAGGCATGTTTCATCACAACACAACCATCACACTCCAGACTCATGGATTTTTTAAAAGTATATTACCACCTTGATTTTATTATCCATATATTCTCTTTTAAAGACATACAATTACATGGGAAATGTCAACTAAAATATATTTTTCAGTTTACAGGAAAATGTATGGTGATTGTAATTTTTTATTCTGAGAATAGTTTTGTATTATGTAGCTTAATAGGAAAAGAAGAACACAAGTTATGGGGACTTGAATTTGAGGTTGATCAGGATATCTAAATGTGTCAACATGTACATCTACAGAGCCCCATTCTGAAAACACGTAAGAACATACGCATCTTTACTTATATAGGACCTGAGCTAAAGCCCATTGAAGTCAATGGAAAGACTCCCACCAACTTCAATTACATTGGATTAGACCCTTAAGCAGTAGGACTCCTCACATGAGTAAAGTTATATATGCTTAAATGTTTGCCAGATCAGGCCCATAATTGTTGCTTTTTCAACAATTGTTGTGTTTAATGTTGAGATCCCTCATGAAAGAAGAGTGTTTATGTTGAGCAAGAGTTGTGATTTACTTTGTACTTGATATAAATAATGTGTTTAATGTTTGTTATGTGAGCACTGTAAAATTTATGATGCCCTTAACTATTCATTTCCTCGCTTTTAAGTGCCTGGGTTTTGTAAATAATGCAACAGGTGACTACACTGTTCTCTCTTGTCACTTAGCAACCTTCACTGATCTTTTTTTTTTTTTAATTGTTTTTGATACTTCCCAGGTTTTCCTATTTCTCTCTGTTCTGTGTAAATAAATGGAAAATGTTTTTTTTTTATTTTAAATAAAGGGGATTTAAGTACATAAGATTATTAAATTTAAAAGAGTGGAGCTGGCAAAGCCAATGATGGATGCAAACCAACCTCTATATTCCCTACTAGTTTTGAAATTCTGGGCGTTGGGGGGGGAGCAGGGAATATCATCTGAAAATACTGCATCACCCCAGCACCCTTCCTTTGGACAATGAAAGACTTCATGAACAAGGGCAGTCATAAAATGTATTGACAACTTGCTTTTTCTTTTCTCCAACGGCTTCAATGACAGAGAATCACACCTAGTTTCAAATAATGGCAATTTCTTTGACATTTTACTATTCCTCTCCTTGAAAACAGCCTGTTGCACAAGCCAGTCAAAATCAATCTGCACTGAAAGAGCACTTAACATCATGGGCTGTAATTGTTGCACATGGATTAATAAACTGGGAGGAGATAGTCAGTAAAATCTATGTTCTGGATTCTGTGCACTGACAGATGCAGAGAAACGGGACCAAAGTTGTGGATCCTACTCCCATTTAAACAACGAGGAATCCCTGTGGCACCTTAGAGACTAACAAATTTACTTGGGCACAAGCTTTCGTGGCCTATAACCCACTTCATCAGATGCATGGAGTGGAAAATACAATAGTCAGGTATACATATACAGCACATTGAAAGATGGGAGTTGCCCTACCAAGTTGCGGGGGGTCACTGCTAACGAGGCCAATTCAGTCAGGGTGGAAGTGGCCCATTCCCAACAGTGGACAAGAAGGGTGAATATCAACACAGGGAAATTACTTTTTGTAGTGCTAACGAGGCCAGTTCAATTAGGGTGGATGTGGCCCATTCCCAACAGTTGACAAGAAGGCGTGAGTATCAACAGAGGGAAAATTACTTTTTGTAGTAAGCCAGCCATTCCCAGTCTTTATTCAGGCCTAATCTGATGGTGTCAAATTTTCAAATTAATTCCGGTTTTTCAGTTTCTTATTGAAGTCTGTTTTTGAAGTTTTTTTGTTGAAGAATGGCCACTTTTACGTCTGTTACTGAGTGTCCAGGGAGATTGAAGTGCTCTCCTACTGGTTTTTGAATGTTACAATTCTTGATGTTTGATTTGTGTCCATTTATTCTTTTGTGTAGAGACTGCCCAGTTTAGCCAATGTACATGGCAGAGGGGCATTGCTGGCACATGATGGCATATATCACATTGGTAGATGTGCAGGTGAATGAGCCCATGATGATGTGGCTGATGTGGTTAGGTCTTATGATGGTGTCCCTTTTTTTTTTTTTTTTATGGGGGGTGGTGAAGGAGGGAGCTGGAGAGTGATTTAAATCACCGATAACTCAAAAACAGTTTGAGGGAGTTCCTTCAACCTCTGTAAAGACATTCTCCTTTGCCTTCAAGGTAAATCCAGTAATGTTCAGATCTAACCAATTTCTCACATCAAAAAGTTATAACAAGGCGAAAAATAATGCTTTAAAATGTAATCTCATTGCAATCTTTATTCTGGAGAGGCTGCCATCTTCCATTACACAAGTCAAGCTGTTTTTCCTCTTTAAACGTATTACTTTATTCTTGACATCTCTTTTTTAAAGAAGGCTTCAGGCAGCAACACAATGACTAAAAAAACTTGCTATATTTTCCTATGGCTCCTGTGTCATGTTCACCTAGGGCCTGATCCGAAGACCACTGAAGTCAGTAGGAGCCTTTCTATTGACTTCAGTGAGCTTTGGATGAGGCTCCTTACAGTGCTGGGATTTATTATACTTCATATGTGACTCTCTGTTTGTCATATTGTTTGTAAGCCCACATTCATGTTGTGACACTGACAGACCAGCCAACCTGTGTATGACCCATAAAAACTTAACAAGAGGCACTGCAATTGTAATCAAGACAATCCACTTATGTATAGGTATCAAAGAAATGTTAACTAGGCTAGCAATCCCCAACTCATTCACTTTGTATTGATAGGTTTCAGAGTAGCAGCCGTGTTAGTCTGTATCCGCAAAAAGAAAAGGAGTACTTGTGGCACCTTAGAGACTAACAAATTTATTTGAGCATAAGCTTTCATGAGCTACAGCTCACTTCATTGGATGCATTCAGTGGACAATACAGTGGGGAGATTTATATACATAGAGAATATGGAACAATGGGTGTTACCATACACATTGTAACGAGAGTGATCACGTAAGGTGAGCTATTACTAGCAGGAGAGCAGGGGGGAAAAAAACCTTTTGTAGTGATAATCAAGGTGGGCCATTTCCAGCCGTTGACAAGAACATCTCAGGAACAGTCGGGGGGGGGGAAATAAACATGGGGAAATAGTTTTACTTTGTGTAATGACCCATCCACTCCCAGTCTTTATTCAAGCCTAAGTTAATTGTATCCAGTTTGCAAATTAATTCCAATTCAGCAGTCTCTCCTTGGAGTCTGTTTTTGAAGTTTTTTTGTTGAAGAATTGCAACTTTTAGGTCTGTAATCGAGTGACCAAAGAGATTGAAGTGTTCTCCGACTGGTTTTTGAATGTTATAATTCTTGACGTCTGATTTGTGTCCATTTATTCTTTTACATAGAGACGGTCCGGTTTGCCCAATGTACATGGCAGAGGGGCATTGCTGGCACATGATGGCATATACCACATTGGTAGATGCGCAGGTGAACGAGCCTCTCATAGTGTGGCTGATGTGATTAGGCCGTATGATGGTGTCCCCTGAATAGATATGTGGACACAGTTGGCAACGGGCTTTGTTGCAAGGACAGGTTCCTGGGTTAGTGTTTCTGTTGTGTGGTGTGTGGTTGCTGGTGAGTATTTGTTTCAGGTTGGGGGGGCTGTCTGTAAGCATGGACTGGCCTGTCTCCCAAGATCTGTGAGAGTGATGGGTCGTCCTTCAGGATAGGTTGTAGATCTTTGATGATGCGTTGGAGAGGTTTTAGTTGGGGGTTTATGAATGTTATAATTCTTGACATCTGATTTGTGTCCATTTATTCTTTTACGTAGAGACTGTCCAGTTTGACCAATGTACATGGCAGAGGGGCATTGCTGGCACATGATGGCATATATCACATTGGTGGATGTGCAGGTGAATGAGCCTCTGATAGTGTGGCTCATGTTATTCGGCCCTGTGATGGTGTCCCCTGAATAGATATGTGGGCACAGTTTGCAACGGGCTTTGTTGCAAGGATAGGTTCCTGGGTTAGTGGTTCTGTTGTGTGGTATGTGGTTGCTGGTGACTATTTGCTTCAGGTTGGGGGGCTGTCTGTAGGCAAAGACTGGCCTGTCTCCCAAGAAAATCAGATGTCAAGAATTATAACATTCATAAACTAGTCGGAGAATACTTCAATCTCTCTGGTCACGCGATTACAGACATGAAAGTTGCGATATTACAACAAAAAAACTTCAAAACCAGACTCCAGCGAGAAACTGTTGAATTGGAATTCATTTGCAAATTGGATACAATTAACTTAGGCTTGAATAGAAACTGGGAGTGGCTAAGTCATTATGCAAGGTAACCTATTTCCCCTTGTTTTTTCCTACCCCCCACCCCCGACGTTCTTGTTAAACCCTGAATTTGTGCTGGAAATGGCCCACCTTGATTATCATACACATTGTAAGGAGAGTGATCACTTTAGATAAGCTATTACCAACAGGAGAGTGGGTTTGTGGGGGGGGGGGGGGGGGGAGAAAACCTGGATTTGTGCTGGAAATGGCCCAACTTGATTATCATACACATTGTAAGGAGAGTGATCACTTTAGATAAGCTATTACCAGCAGGAGAGTGGGGTGGGGGGAGAGAAAACCTTTTGTAGTGGTAAACACCCATTTTTTCATGCTTTGTGTGTATAAAAAGATCTTCTATACTTTCCACAGTATGCATCCGATGAAGTGTGCTGTAGCTCACGAAAGCTTATGCTCAAATAAATTGGTTAGTCTCTAAGGTGCCACAAGTTCTGCTTTTCTTTTTGCGAATACAGACTAACACGGCTGTTACTCTGAAAACTATATAAACTGGGGTCAAACAGGAAGTGGAAGGGAAATTGGAATCACGCTTGCTGGGGGTAGGGCGGGAACGGGGAACAGGGACACAGACAAGGCTCTGCAGTGTCAGAGCTGGGAAGGGGGACATGGAGTAAACGTTCTGTGGCATCAGAGCTGGGAAGGGGGATACGGGGTAAATGATCTGCGGCGTCAGAGATGGGAACAGAACAGTGGAGAACAAACTCTATCGGCGTATAGAAATAAGACCGGCTGGTGTGAAGGGCTTGGGAATATGCTTGCTTGGAAACTAATCCCAATAAACATTGCATTGTCTGCACTTCGGACTTCTGGTCTTTTGCTGCTTGCTGTCTGCGTGACAAGAACCAGGGAAGTGGGAGGGTTGAGGGAAAGCCCGCTAACGTTAACCAGTGTGGTATTACAGAAGTTCTTTTATTGCTGGCTTGGTGAATCTAAATTATAGAATAAATCACCAGTATTGGAGATAGTCGTCCCTATTTCTTGTAGTCTGTCCTGAGTGTGATACTCTCAATGTGGCCCATCCAGGCACCCGGTCACACATGCAGTCACAGAGATGTAAAATTGTTTCACAGCTGATCCTACACTAGTCTGCAATAACTGTCCCTTCCCCGATGTAGGCAGATACTAAAGCTCATCGGCTGCTACACTCAAAGTGATGTGGAGTTAAACCTTCACGCCTGCAAAGTTTTAACTCCAAATCACTTTTAGCGTACCACCCTACGAACTTCAGTATCTGCCTGCATCAGGGAAGGGACAGTTATTGCAGATTAGTGTAGGATCAGCCATGAAATAATTTTACATATTCATGATTAGTTGAATGGGGGTTTACAAAAAATACGACAAAAAATGGAATGTGGTTCATATCACACCACGGTCTCAAAAAGGAAAAAAAAAACTAAAGCCAGTTTCACAGTTGTGTTCATTCGTTATAGTGAGTGAACTTTGTCAACAGTCACCATCATATGAGAATTTCAAAAATAAAATACTGTCCAATAAATGCTATTATTTGCTGACATAGCAGTGAGGGGGAAAAAAACAGATTTCAAAGGCATTTGGGAAGCTATGTGGGCTAGCAGAGCACTAATCTGAGACTCAGAAGACCTGGATTCTATTCCCGACTCTGCAGCTGGTCTCATGGGTGACTTTGGTCAAGTCACTTCACTTCTGTGACTTGGTTTTCCCATCTATAAAATGGAGATGAAACTGATCTCCTTTGTAAAGCACTTTGAGATCTACAGATGAAAAGCACTAGATGAAAGAGCCAAGTATATTATATTTTATTATACAAAAACAGAAGCGGTCATCTGTGACCAAATAAAGTTTAGTGAAATCATGTATTCAATAATTTTAATACATTTCAAATCTTTTGATCCAAAATTCTCTTTGCCCCTTCCACCTGCCCACTCATTGTTTGTACAACTCATAAAAACATGTGAATAAGTCACAAATATGCATGGATTTAATCAGGTTAAGTATAAAATATGTGCAAATCAGTTTCTTCCTTACATATTATGTTGTAATAACGGTTAAGTATTTGGGCACCTAGAGCTCTTGTATAGAAGTCACTTAAATTTAAGTAAACACAAAAAATAAATATTCACCCAGCTGCAAAGATCAGTCACCTCCCGCTGCCTGGTTCATTCAGTCAAGAGCATGCGTCACCAATCACTACCATGGTAGTAAATGCAACAGGGCAGTCAGCAGCACTAGACACACCTGCAGCATGTGGGAACCCTGAAGCGGGGTTCCAAAGAGAATGGAGCTCGGCTGTTCTCCGTGGTGGCAGATGACAGAACAAGGAGCAAAGGTCTCAAGTTGCAGTGGGGGAGGTCTAGGCTGGATATTATGAAACACTATTTCACTAGGAGGATGGTGAAGCACTGGAATGGGTTACCTAGGGAGGTGGTGAAATCTCCATTCTTAAAAACCTCTAAGGCCCGACTTGACAAAGACCTGCCTGGGATGATTTAGTTGGGAATTGGTCCTGCTTTGAGCGGGGTTGGACTAGATGACCTCCTGAGGTCCCTTCCAACCTTGATATTCTGTGATTCTATGATGGTGCAGTTGGATCTCCCACTGACAACATCCTCCTTTCATTTATTCATTAACTATTGTTTGTTTGTTTGTTTTAAACTGTCCTGCACACAAACTCATCGCACAGAACACAAAAAGCAGTACGGGCTCTTGGCAACACAAAAACAAAAGTATGCAACACTGGAGAGAAGGGGAGAGGGGTATTGTTTCCATGCTGGTTCTAGGCAGTAGCAGTGGCGGCCTCAGGTTTGTGTTTAACATTCAGTGTGTTTTTCCCAAAGAGCCAGTACACCTTTTGAAATGGCCACTGCACCCTCTCCAGAGAGCATTTCTCCCACATCCTCTAGCTTCATCTGTTTCGATCAGTTGAAGCTTCACTCCGACTGGTCACGAATGAGGCAGGATCCAATATCCTCACTGGTTGCTGCCCAAAGAGTTTCCGCCTCTCCCAGCCTAAAAGGCAGAGTTCTGAAGTCAAGGGCAATGGCTTCTCCACTTCAATAAACACTTTGTCAACAGATCAGCTGGACACATCTATTTTCAACAATTCAGTCTAAGCCAGTGGTTCCCAAACTGGGGTTCGCGAAACATTAGAGGGGGTTTTCATGAAAAAATTTCATAATGGCGGACAGAGCTGTCCCTAGGGACCCCAGGCAGCACAGGGCCAGCAGCCCGGAGCCCCTGGACTTCCAAGAGCTAAGCATATCTATCCCACTGAGGAGATTTAAACTTCAAGACTCCTTATAAGAAATACAAAGGGAGGTGGATATTTTTTGCTGTTTTTAAAATGAAACAGGCAGCGAGTATTGTTTTTAAAATTATGATGAAGAACAAGTTTAAGCTTTGTTGTAACATGCGTGATTTGCCTCGACTGTTCAAGACCTGAATGCTTGTGTAGGAGGAATTCTTGATTTGAGTTGTCTTTTTAAATCCCTGCATGCTGTTTCACATCTGATACTCCTTGATGAAAGCTAGGAGCCTTGTCTTCTAACAGGCTTATTCAAAATGATACAAGCGACGGAAGTGAGATCTTGAAAGAGTGCTGCCATTTTCATAAGGTAATAAAGATACTGTCATGATAATTAATAATACGTAGTGTGTAATCAGAACATCATAAAAACCAAATGTTATATTTCCAAGAGCACTGCTTTTCTATTTTGTACTCAGGTAAAGGAGAAAATCCCTGGAAATGTTCATTTTTAGGAGGGGGTTCACGAGACTTGACATTTTAGTGAAAGGGGTGTTCGGATTGGTAAAGTTCGGGAACCGCTGGTCTAAGCCATCTCCCTTTCCTGAGCTATCTGGGGGCAGGGTAGTTGGCCTAAGTGTCTTTTAAATGTTGGTCAAGGGGTTTTCTGCACCACCAATGCAAGCCTCTAAACAGCTTCACTGTCTTGTCTGAAGCCTCCCAAATGCCCTAGCATTCAACTTTCCTGGTCGCTTTGCATTTGATTTGTGATACACAATCCTGGCAGCTTGCATCCTAAAGACTTGGCTCTCTATCTCCTTAGCAGACTGGCAGCACAACAGGACAATCTGCACATTTAAAATACCCCCCCCCACACACACACACACACACACACTCTTCGCAGCCTGCTTTTCCGAGGATCATTTGCATGGATGACTACGGGCTGATCACCGGAATTGTATTCACTGACCTTTGTTTGGGTCTCCCACCCAGAGGACAGGCACAGCAAACTGCGTTCAGTCAAGATGACTATTAACTGGGTGGGGGAAGGACGCAAAGACAGGTCTATAAAGAAGCACTTGGGCAGAATCCACCCTTGTACACGGGTGATGAGAACAGGTGAATAGCTTCTTCACTGGGAGAGATTTCTGGATTGCTTTGATATTGCTTTATTTCATGGTGAAATAGAGTCTCCAAAGTCTCTGACATGAAAACTCACTAATGGACTCTGGACTGCTTGTTTTCAAGAAGAAAATAAAACCCAGCAGACAGCTTAGTTTCACTAAATATAAAAAGGCCAAATGTCTCCCATCTGCAGCGTGCTGCAGAGAGGAGTCAAACCAGTGGAGGGGGGGCCAGGGGGCTCTGTCAAAAAGAAAGGTGGCTCTACTGTAGCCCCTTCCCCCTGCATGGCTCTATCCTCTCTGTGGCTTCTATTCTACATGGAAACTGAGCCACCGATGTTCTGGGGAGCAACTAGACAGAGTAGGGAGGAGTTCGAGGAACAGCCACTCAGTGACGCTTGTTACCTGCCCAGGCTACCTGAAAATTCAAATGCCATTAGCTTACCATAAGAAAGGTATGGCTGACAGACATTGTGCTGCCATTGACCCTCTGAGCTAGCTGTGCTATTACTCCTGATAGGCAGGATCAAGGCAAAGAGAACAGGCATGGGCGTGACCCATAGCCAGAGCCGGCGAGGGGCACTACGCCCTGACATTGGGAAGGGTACCTCACCAGAGGCACAGGACCCGACCCTGGTGGGGAGGGAATGCCCAGGGACAAGGCTCAGAGGGGCGGCGGCTTCAGACCCAGCCAGCGAGAGGGAGCAGATCCCCATCCCTTCCCCACCTGCTGAGTTCCAGGCCAAGTTGCAGAAAGATCCCTCCTTGAGGAAGCTAAGGGACCTGGCTGGCCTCAGTGCGGCCCGGACCCTGGGGAGAGGTTACCAGAATAGGTTCCTGTGGGAGAAGGGATTCCTGTAACGAGAATGGGCTCCCTCAGGGGAAGTGGAGTCGTGAGAGATCAGGAGGCAGCTGGTGGTCCCCCAGAAGTATCCCCATAAGTTACGGTACCTGGTCCATGACATCCCCCTCTCAGGACACCAGGGAATCTGGCATACTAGGCAGAGGCTGCTACAGAACTTTTATGGCCTGGAGTCTTTATTATTGTCCAACAGCATTGCTGATCCTGTGACCCCAGTCAGAGGGTGGGGAAGGCCCGGGACAAGGGGAAAGCGGCTTTGAGACCTTTGTCCATCCTAGAGGAGCCTTTTCAGAAGGTAGCTGTGGACATAGTGGGCCTCTCAGCAAGATGACCCAGTCAAGGAAGAAATACATTCTGGTGGTGGTAGATTTCACTTTCTGTTACCCTGATGCAGTGGCCTTGTCTTCTGTCGAAGCAGACACAGTTGCAGATGCACTGCTGACAATTTTCAGCTGAGTGGGGTTCCCCAAGGAAGTCTTGACAGACCAAAGATCCAACTGCATGTCAGCCCTGCTCCAGTGCTTGTGAGAAAAATGTGGGGTCCAGCACATCTGGGCCTCAGCATATCACCCCCAGTCCAATGGGCTGGTGGAGTGGTTCAGTGGAACTCTAAAGATGATGCTGAAAACCCTTATGAACCAGCACCTGCAGGATTGGGACAAGTACTTACCTCACCTGCTCTTCGCGTAAAGGGAAGTGCCCCAGGAATCTACCGGGTTTTCGCCTTTTGAACTGTTATATGGAAGAAGGATAAGGGGGACCCTGGACCCGATGAGAGACAAATGGGAGGGGAAAGCCACTCCCGATGGAGAATCAGTGATGGAGTATATCTTAACCTTCCAAGAAAGGCTTGCTGAGCTCATGGGCTTGGCCAAGGAGAATCTGGACAGAGCCCAGAGGAAACAGGTTTGGTATGACAGCACAGCACAGGCCCGCGCCTACGCCACCGGACACCAGGTGATGGTTCTCATCCCCAAGAAGAAAAACTACAAGCTGCCTGGAAAGGCCCTTTCAAGGTTGTCAAGCAACTAAATGAGGTAAACTATGTGGTGGAACAGTCTAACTGGGCACACCGCCACTGGGTGTACCATGTTAATATGATGAAGCCATATTATGGAAGGGGGAATGTGGAGTTAACTGTGTGTGGACATTGGAAGGAGCAGGGAGATGACCCTTTAGTAGATCTGTTCCCTGAGTCAGGAGCTGGCTCCTCCCTGGAAACAATTCCCCTCTCGGATCAGCTAACCCCTACCCAGCAAGCTGAGATCAGAGGGGTGTTGCGTTTGTACCGACAGCTGTTTTCCAACCAGCCTGGACTCACTAATCTGACTGTTCACTAGGTGGAGACAGGATCTCACCCGCCTCTAAGATGTTCCCCCTTCCAAGTCACAGGGAAAAGTGCTCAAAACCTGGAAAGGGAGGTCAGTGACATGCTGGCTTTGGGGGTGATCCAGCCATCTTCCATCCCTTGGACCTCTCCTATGGTGCTGGTCCCCAAAAAGGACGCGTCGATCCCGTTCTGTGTGGACTATCGGAAGCTTAATGCCATCACCGGGCCTGATGCCTACCCCATGCCTAGGCCTGACGAGCTCCTAGACAAGCTGGGAGGAGCTCGCTACCTTACCACCATGGATCTTACAAAGGGCTACTGGCAAGTGCCACTGGATGCAGATGCCAGGCTGAAATCTGCCTTTATCACCCCTCTGGGGCTCCGAGTTCCTGACCTTGACTTTTGGCCTCAAGGGGGCACCTGCCACCTTCCAGCGCCTGGTGGATCAGCTACTGAGGGGGATGGAGCGTTTTGCCATGGTGTACATTGATGACATCTTTCAGAGTAGCAGCCGTGTTAGTAAGTATTCGCAAAAAGAAAAGGAGTACTTGTGGCACCTTAGAGACTAACCAATTTATTTGAGCATAAGCTTTCGTGAGCTGCAGCTCACTTCATCGGATGCATTCTGTGTCTTTAGCCAGACCTGGGAGGACCATGTGTCCCACGTTAAACAAGTGCTGGACCGACTCCGGGAGGCTGGGCTGACCATAAAAGCTGAGAAGTGCTAGGTGGGGATGGCCGATATATCTTACCTGGGCCATGAGGTGGTGAGCGGCTGCCTAAAGCCAGAACCAGCCAAGGTGGAGGTGATCAGAGACTGGCCCGCTCCTCAAACCAAAAAGGAGGTCCAAGCCTTTATTGGGATGGCAGGGTATTATCGAAGATTTGTGCCACACTTTAGCTCCATAGCCGCCCACATCACTGAGCTATGCAAAAAGGGAAAGCCAGACAAGGAGGTCTGGACCGAGCAGTGCCAGAGGGCTCTCTGTGCACTGAAGGAGGCTCTGGTCAGTGGCCCAGTTCTGGTAAACCCAGACTTTGACAAGCCCTTTATGGTGTTCACTGATGCCTCAGACACGGGGCTGGATGCGGTGTTAATGCAGGTTGATGAAAAGGGGGAGAGACATCCCATCGTGTACTTGAGAAAGAAGTGGTTACCTCGGGAGCAAAACTACGCAGCCATAGAGAAGGAATGCCTGGCTATGGTGTGGGCCCTTAAGAAACTAGAGCCATATCTATTTGGGCGACACTTCACTGTGCACACTGACCACTCACTCCACCCTGACCTGGCTGCACGAGATGAAAGGAGCCAATGCCAAGCTCCTGAGGTGGAGCCTGCTCCTGCAGGATTATGATATGGAGGTGGTCCATGTGCAGGGGAGTGCCGACATGATAGCTGATGCGTTGTCCCGGAGAGGGGGGCCTGAACTTTCCCAGGTCACTGTTTATAGTGACCCTGCTCAGGCCAGTCTCGAAGGGGGGAAAGACGTGACAGAGTAGGGAGTATTGACCTGGTGTTACGATGTGGGAATGTTCTTAATGTTTTCTCTGAATATTGTGTGGGAGCCTCAGTTTCCCCTATGCATTTCTTAAGTATCTAGGTGGTGGGATAAAGGTGTGTGATTGTTGCAGAGTCCTAAAGGGCAGGGGTGTACAGGGGTTTGCACAGAGAATGCCTGACACTCTCTCTCCTGATACCTGATGGCCTGGACCCCTCCCCTGCAAGGTGCCATCTGAAGGTGTTGGAGAACAAAGAGATCAGGTGGTCTCCTTGCCCAGGAAAGAGACAAACGCCAGAGGAGGGGCTGGGGGAGTTCCATTTGGGAGATGAGGAAACGGAGGGAGGCCCAGAACCGGGCTCTGGGCTCCCTATCCCACAAGGTGGACCTGACTGAGGGGTCCTGTTTTTTGTACCTACAAGCTCTGTTTTGGACGGTGTTCCTGTCGTCTGGTAAACCTTCTGTTTTACTGCTGGCTGAGAGTCATGGTGAATCGCAGGAAATAGGGGGTGCAGGACCCTGACTCCCCCACACTCCGTGACACCTGTCCCACCTATTCCACCCGCCCCGTTCACTTTGTCCCACCATGAGACCCCCTTGCTCGTCTCGTCCCCTCATTACCCCGCACCTGCTACTTGCCTGGTGACCCGCCTGCTGCGAGACCCCCCCCGCCTGCCGCTCACCTGCCTGTTGCAAGACCCTACCCACCCTGCTACTCGCTCGCCACTTGCCTCCTCACCCACCCCCACCAGACCTCCCCACCCACCATGAGACTCCCCCACTGCTAACTCACTGCTCACTTCCTCACCCCTGCGCCTGCCTGCCGCTTGCCTGCTCACCCCCCGCCCCCGCCTGCTGCTTGGTCGCCGCTCATCTCCTCATCCCCATGCCTGCCCATCACTCACTGCTTGCTCACCCCATCCCTCCACACTCCCCCGCCCCTGCAGTGGAGGGGAGGTGAGGAGGGACATGGCGAGTGGTAGGGACCTCCAGAGAAGGGGGGGCACGGAGTGGAGGAAGATTTACCAGGCAGGCAGCAGCAGGCAATGGGGGTCTCGGGGAAGGGGTGGAGCAGGGAGGGGAAGAGGCTGGGCCACCACTACCCAGCTGTCCAGCAGTGGGGCAGCGGTGGCTGCACCAGCGAAGGCTTAGCCTTCCCTGGCCTATTTACCCACCGCCCATGGGAACAGGTGACCTTGATGGATAGAAATCTCCACTCTGAAGAGACAGCTCCAGCTGATCTCCAGCCAAGAAATAAAACCAGTCACACACCTTCCTTTTCCACCTACCCGCCACCCCAGAACATGCAGCACCCATTGTAAATGCAGTCCAAATGCGAAGGGTCATGCAGCCCTTCACCCTATTTTATACAGGAAGGGTTAAAGTATCCTAATGGTGAAAATGGGGATTGAGTACCTGGACCCCTGGATTCTATTCCCAGTTTAAGACCTCTGTACTTCAGTTTCCCCATCTGTGAAGTGGGAACAATTAGGCAAACCTAGCTTTGCAATCCTGGTGGGAGTAATTTAAGATTTTTTCAACCATTTTGAATGAGGGGGGAAGTTGCATTATTACTGTGCTGTCTTTTGGTTTTCCCTCTGTTAACAGAAACACACACACAATACTGTTGTAAAGAGAGAATGCTGCTTATACCCAAACAAAAATTCACATTCTGCCTATCTCCCCTGCATTTCTTTTAATAGTACAGCTGTCCCACTCCTAAAATGGGAACTAATTCTGATTTCTTCTCTCTTCCCTCCTATCTGAAAACATCCCTCCTCTGATCAGCTTCCCCCTGCAATGCCGCTTCTGATCCCAACAGCCTGGCAAAAACATCTCACTGAACACAACCCAAATAGCAGTAGAAAGGAAAAAACCTATATACTATGTAGCAGCAAGAAATGGGGGAGTGAGTGTGAAGCAGAAGGGAGGGAGAGAGATAATTAAAGACAAATAGAATACAAAAACTGAATAGCACATCCAGGAGCGAGAATGAAGACTGCCCACACTGATAACCGCTTTCACTTCGTCACAGGCCAATTTGTCAGCCATTGTAAGGAGGAACAGTCTGTCTCTCTACCATGGGAAAAAACAGCTCTGCAGTTGTGTTTTTTGTTTGGGGTTTGAACTAGACAGAGAACATCTGTTTTCCTTGGTTCTGCAAATTCACCAGGGTCCTCCTCTGAAGGGGCTTTTACCACAAATAGGCAGGCTCAATGCCCCTTCACCTCTCCCCTCCCCAGCTCCACACAGCAAACACATAAGACAGCAGGGGTCCAGAGTGGGAGGGATGGAGTGGGGACTAGAGGAGAGTGTTCTGTGAGAGATTCTTGTGATAGGGGAATTCATTGTCTCCTGACGGTGGATGACTGGATTTATTTTTAGAAAGAAAGATTCAAAACCCACAGAACTGCACTGTCCACAGCGTCAGAGTTCTCATTCCTCCCCCCCAGTGTAAAAGCCCCACTGAGTTCAGTGGATTTAACTGAACCCTTGACCCTTCTCAAGATTACCTCGGGTCCATACTCTCCTCTGTGCAATTACCATTCCTTGAACTCTGCACCTCAGGCCTGAGAGCAAAGCTGTTCAGAGAACCGAGCCCTCCATCATTTGCTAACCTCATTCTGAAAACCCTAATATAGTCACATCAGGGCATCAGGTTACAACATGGTTATCTAGTGCTTTAGCACAGGCTGGCATCACAGAAGTGTAGGAATGGAAGGACCTTGAGAAATCATCTAGTCCAACCCCCTGTACTCCAGGCAGGACTACATAATAACCAGACCATCCCTGACAGATGTTTGTCTAACCTGTTCTTAACAATCTCCATCACTGGAGATTCCACAACCTCCCTAGGCAATTTGTTCCAGTGCTTAACTACCCTGACAGTTAGGAATATTTTCCTAATGTCCAACCTAAACTGCCCTTGCTGCAATTTAAGCCCATTGCTTCTTGTCCTATCCTCAGTGGTTAATGAGGACAATTTTTCACCTTCCCCCTTGTAACAACCCTTTATGTACTTGAAAACATATGTCCTTGCTCAGTCTTCTCTTCTCCAGACTAAACAAACCTGATTTTTTCAAAATTTTCTCATAGGTCATGTTTTCTACACCTTTAATCATTTTTGTTGATCTCCTCTGGACTTTCTCCAATTTGTCCACATCTTTCCTGAAAATATGGTGGCCAGAACCGGACACAATACTCCAGCTGAGGCCTTATCAGCATGGAGTAGAGCAGAAGAGTTACTTCTCATGTCTTGCTTACAACACTCCTGCTAATAATATCATGATCCACTGTGCTTGCATGTGTCAGGAGGCAAGCGCACTGGAATCTGGTCCCTTAATCATAGAAATGTAGGGCTAGAAGGGACCTCAAGAAGTGACCCAATCCATCTCCCCATGTTGAATCAGGATTAAGTATAATTTAGTTGAGTTGATTTTGGAAGGGTCCTATTTGGAAAGTAGCTAGCAATCATATGAATCACGCTTTTGGGGAAACTGCATTCATCTTATTTAAAAAAAACCTAAATATTCAGCTGCTCTTCAGAAATGTTAGTTCCACTGTAGGAATTTTCTTAGGGTCTTTCTCCTCCTTGCCCACCCTATTTAAAAATAATGGGCTATGAGTTTTCCCCTTTCACTGGTTCTGTCCAGCCAGGAATCAACTACGGAGTTACTGCAACTTGCTGAGGAATGAGTCAATGGACACTCATGGTGATGTTTTTTTTTAAAAAGACCCACAACTAAGGAATACAAAAACACAACCAAGGGAGGAAAACGTACAAAATGATGCAAGGTTCATTTCTTTAAGATAAAACAACAATTTTGTACAAAATTGTCAGTGTAAAGTTTAGCATCAATTATTCGTCCCCAAACACTGAGGTAACAGTAGATGTGTGTGGAACCACAGTAAAGGTGGATGTAAAAAGAGCACTGGATCTTGGAACGAGATTCACCACAGAGGCAGATGGTAGAGGTTTGGTTATGAAAGAGAACCTCTTCTCCCCTTGCAAAAAGGCAAGTGACGTGTGTTACAACTGTTCATCTAGCCAAGCCCCAGCAGAATCCTGTATTACATTGGGTAAACTTCAGTACAGCATGCTGAAATAGGAATAGTCAACAACCATCACCAATACCCTCCTCATGTAGTATTGAGTCAAAACTGGAACCTTCAGTACCAACCCCTTCGGATTGCAGCAGGAAGAGGCTCTCGGATCTTCATTCCTAGATTTCACCATGCCCTGGTGGTATGGGTTTCAAGGCCAGAGCTAGAACTGGAAGGGAGTTCAGTACACATCGAGCCAAAATATCCCAAGAACAGCCATTCTCAGGAAGATTTGGCTTCAGATGGAGACAACCTTAGATAAGCAATGCCATGGCAGACGGTAGAAATTAAAAGAGGTCAGCCCATTGAGAGATTTCTGCTGGTTTTGAGGTTAAATGTTGCAAAGACAATTCACCACTAGCTCAGTGCTGTCTAATCCAAACCCTAGCCCCAACGGGGCCTCGAATCTACACCATGTACCTCATCCAGATCCCAGTAACCACTGCCTTAGTTCCCTAGGAGGTAACATTTTAAACCCTGTTTAAAAGAATGTATTAAACATGTCTTTGAAAAACATTCAAAAAAATCTGTATTAATATCCAAGAACCACTCTTGGTTTTTCCCAAGGTGTTTGAATCCTTCTCCACTAAACATACCAAACAAAAAATGGAAGTCACTTAGTCTCATCTGGACATTAGAAGAGAGCAGTCATTAAGTTAGGAACTGGAAGGTTTCCTACCTAGAAAGCGGGGAGCCACCTTCAAGACACTCAAGAACGATTGGTACCCTGTATTTTCTCCATGCCTCCCTTGGTATGTTTTACACACACACACACACACACACACGCACTCCCCAAGCAAAGCACGCAGAGAGCCACCATGTGGGCTTTGCTCCTTCAAACTCATCTAACATGCTATAATCCCTTGCCTTTAAAATTCTGGTCCTACTCCCAGTCTGGAGAGATCATCCTGAACTGATGCAGAATACCGTATGGTGCCCGTGAATCATTACAACAAGTAATGCATTGGAGTGGGTACCATGGGAGGTGGTGGGAGGTCATTCCTATGTTTCAATATTTTTAGTGTATTTTATGCTTTTTTTGTTCAAATCAATACTGCTAGAAAGGAAAAAAAGGTATATTTTAAATTGCATAGATAGGACTGTTTTTTTAAAAAGGAAGCAAAGGTCCATTATTTAAAATTAATTAATTCAGAACTGAACTATTAACAAAATAAAAATTCAAGCCACATACCTGGCTACATTTATTTCCAAGTAATTTTAAAGAACCCCTAATGCTGCAAGATAAGTTAATTGCACAGTCCACTCATTTGCAATAGGTACAAAGGTTAACTTTCACTTAATTACAATTCATTTTAATTTCACAGGAATAACGAAAGCACATTATAAGATTCCCTCTTGACATATCTTACAGATGAGGAACAGTAGTTCTTTATGCTGCTTCTTCCCTGCCCCTCATACACATCCCATCCCCTGCCCTTCCCCCCCGCCTCCAAGCTCAAGCAGGATGTATCTGTGATAGAGTATGTATTCTGGAAGAGATGAGATGACATCACAGGACACTGGGGGAAAGGGGAGTAGCAGGAATGGAAACAGGAATAGTGTTCAAGGCTAATTTTTAAACTTCTGCAGTGCTCCCGATAAAGGAAAGACAGTGTGTGTGTGGGGGGGGGGGTGGATGCATACAAGACCACTGCAAAGAGAGAGAGAGTAGTGGACTCCTTACAGGACCAAACTCATAATGCTGATGGGTTTCCACGCAGGAAACAAACAAGACTGTGTTGCAACAAGAAGGCACAGGATAGCAAGCCAGATTTGTGCCATGCACATGTAAAGAAGAGAAGCCAATGAGGAGACAACACAGAATACAGAAACATAGGGCTGACAGGACCTCAATAGGTCACCAAGTCCAGACCCCTGTACTGAGGCAGGACCAAGTAAATCTAGACTATCCCTGAGAGGCTTTTGTCCAACCTGTTCTTAAAAACCTCTTATGTTGGAGGTAAACAACCTCATTTGGAAGCCTATTCCAGAGACTAACTACCCTTGGAGAACATAAGAATATAAGGTTTCAGAGTAGCAGCCATGTTAGTCTGTATTCGCAAAAAGAAAAGGAGTACTTGTGGCACCTTAGAGAGTTAGTCTCTAAGGTGCCACTAGTACTCCTTTTCTTTTTATAAGAATATAAGAACAGCCCTACTGGGTCAAAGGTCTATCTAGCCCAGTATCCTGTCTTCTGACAGTGGCCAGTGCCAGATACCCCAGAGGGGATGAACAGAACAGGTAATCATCAAGTGATCCATCCCCTGTCGCCCATTCGCAGCTTCTGGCAAACAGAGGCTAGGGACACCATTCCTGCCCATCCTGGCTAATAGCCACTGATGGACCAATCCTCCATGAGTTTATCTAGTACTTTTTAGAACTAGATAAATTAGAAAGATAAAGATAAAATTAGAAAGTTACTCCTAATGTCAAACTTAAATCTCCCTTGCTTAATATTAAGCCCATTACTTCTTGTCCTACCTTCAGTGGACACTGAAAACAACTAACTCCAGTGCTCTTTGTAGCAGCCCTTAACCTACATGAAGACTTATCAGGTCCCCGTCAGTCTTTTTTTTTTTTTTCCCCCTCAACGCTAAATGTGCCCAGTCTGTTTGTTTTTTAACCTTTCCTCATAGGTCAGGTTTTCTAAAACCTTTTATCCTTTTTGTAGCTCTCCTGTGGACTCTCTCCATTTTGTCCACATCTTTCCTAAAGTGTAGTGCCCAGAACTGGACACAGTACTCCACTTAAGGCCTCACTGATGCTGAGTAGAGTGGGACAGTTACCTCCTGTGTCTTACACACATAACACTGCTGCTAATACATCCCAGAATGATACTGGCCATTTCTGCAACTGCATCACACTGTTGAATCATATTCCATTTGAGATCTGCTATAACCCCTTTTCAGCAGTACAGTCCTCTAGCCAATAATTCCCCATTTTGTGATTGGGCATTTGATTTTTCCTTCTTAAATGAAGTATTTTGCACTTGTCTTTATTGAATTTCATCTTGTTCAGACCAATTCTCCCATTTGTCAAGGTCATTTGAATTCTAATGCTGGCCTCCAAAGTGCTTCCAACCCTTCCCAGCTTGGTCTCATTCGCTAATTTTATAAGCATCCTCTCCACTCCATTATCCAAGTCATTAATGAAAATATTGAATAGTACCAGACAGAGAACTGACTCCTGCTGGACCCCATTAGATACGTCCTTCCAGTTTGACAGTGAACCATTGATAACTACTCTTTGAGTGTGGTCTTTTAACCAGTTGTGCACCCACCTTATAGTAATTTCATCTAGACTACATTTCCCGAGTTTGCTTATGAGAATGTCCTGCGATACGGTGTCAAAAGCCTTATTAAAGCTAAGATGATAGGATCTAGTGTAGGAAGTACAGGTTAACCAGGCAGCCACAGGAGTAGATCTTGCAACGCTTCCACAGTAACTAAACAATTCAGTTCTCTGCCCCAATTCTTGTAAACTAATGACCAAACCAGCTCCTACCGAAAACAATGGATCAAGGATTGGACCCCCTTGAAAGTCAGTAAGGGTATGTCTACAATGCACACAAAGCCAGGGCTCTGACTGAGGTATGAGCCCAAGCCTCCCTTCCGTCCACACACAAATCAGTCTGACTTGGGTCAGCAAGCACTCAGGACCTGTGTCTGAGGAACCTGAAGGGTATGTGGGTCAGAATCCAAGTCCTGCTGTGACTTGGGTCCAAACCCTGTCATTTTGCAGTCTGGACATAGCTCAAGCCACAGACCCAAGTCAGATGGTCTACATAGGGCAGTATGGATGCATTAGCATGGCTGAGACACCCAGGTCCAGCGATTGTAAACTCAAGTTTACAATGGAGTCTGGACATTCAGGTGCAGGCTTGAAACACCAAGTCCACAAGCTGGGTCGCAGAGATCCAGGTTTACAATGCAGTGTAGACACACCCTTTGTCACAACAAATCTTAGCAAGCCCTTAGCACACATCCCACCACCAGTCGAGAGGTGCACATCAATAGCCTAAGAATAGCTCATTCGGGGTGCTGGAACAATTTGTATAGTGGGGGTGCTGAGAGCCATTGAACCAAACTGTAAACCCTGCATCATGATGGAAACCACTTCAAGCCACAAGGGGTGCTGCCGCACCCCCAGCACTCCTAGTTCCAGCGCCCCGAGTTCATTGTTAGCCAAGTACAGAGCTTTCAGTGCACATTTTACATGACCTAAGGGGATGTTTTGCAGCGTTGCCTTCCAGCATGAAAAACTCCCTAGTGAAAGGTTAAGGAAAGAATCCATAAAAGGTCACAAACACCAAGGTGCAACTGTTTTGACCTTCCCCCCTTATTTCTCTCTCTCTCTCTCTCTCTCTCTCTCTATTTAGGCTCCCAGAATTATTCAGTTCCTCTGTCTCTCCTCCAATTTCCCATAAGTTCAGCTCTCCTTTCCCATACCCAGCTACCAAACCAAACAGATTTATTTGAGGTTTGGATCCCATTGGGAGCTGGGTGTCTGGGTGCTGGAGACAGGAGCACTTCTTAAGCTGTTTTCAGTTAAGTCTGCAGCTTTGGGGGCGTGGTTCAGACCCTGGGCCTGTATTGCAGCAGACTTGCATGTCTGGCTCAACAAGGCAGGGTTCTGAAGACCCAAATTGGCAGAGAAAATGGGCTCAAAGGTAGTCTTACCACATCAGGTGACAGGCCCAAGGGGGTCTCTATGACTGAACCCGTCACACTAGTGTAGCAGGACAGATTCACTGTGGGTGTGCCCCTTCATGGCTGGGCATGGTAGCTTCTCACAGAGTGTGGGGGAGTCAGGGCCCTGCACCCCCCACTTCCTGTGATTCACAGTGACTCTCAGCCAGCCAGTACAACAGAAGGTATATTAGATGACAGGAACACAGTTTAAAACAGAGCTTGTAGGTACAGAAAACAGGACCCCTAAGAAAAGTCCATTTTGGGGGGTGGGGAGCCCAGACCCAGGTTCTAGGCCTCCCCCCGTCACCCTAGCCAGCTCCAAACTGAAACTCCCGCCAGCAGTCTCACCCAGCCACACACCCTGGCTCCTCCTCTAGCCTTTGTCCAGTTTCCTGGGCAGAAGGTGTCACCTGGCCCCAACCCTGTCCTGGGCTCAGGTTACATGCTGGCCATCAAGTATCATCCCTAAGTGAAGTCACACCCTTATATCCCACCACCATCTAGTACTAATGCAGACAGTAAACTAGGAAAACTCCCATGCAACATTACCATTAATACTCCCTACTCCGTCACATCTCTCCCCCCTTCGAGACTGAACTGAGCGGGGTCACTATAAACAATGACTTGGGAAAGTTCAGGCCCACTTCTCCGGAACAACGCATCAGCTATCACGTTGGCACTCCCCTGCACATTGACCACCTCCATATCATAATCCTGCAGGAGCAGGCTCCACCTCAGGAGCTTGGCATTGGCTCCTTTCATCTCGTGCAGCCAGGTCAGGATGGAGTGAGTGGTCAGTGTGCACAGTGAAGTGTCGCCCAAATAGATATGGCTCTAGTTTCTTAAAGGGCCCACACCATCACCAGGCATTCCTTCTCTATGGCTGCGTAGTTTTGCTCCCGAGGTAACCACTTCTTTCTCAAGTACACGATGGGATGTCTCTCCCCCTTTTCATCAGCCTGCATTAAACACCGCATCCAGCCCCGTGTCTGAGGCATCAGTGAACACCATAAAGGGCTTGTCAAAGTCTGGGTTTACCAGAACTGGGCCACTGACCAGAGCCTCCTTCAGTGCACAGAGAGCCCTCTAGCACTGCTCGGTCCAGACCTCCTTGTCTGGCTTTCCCTTCTTGCATAGCTCAGTGATGTGGGCAGCTATGGAGCTAAAGTGTGGCACAAATCTTCGATAATACCCTGCCATCCCAATAAAGGCTTGGACCTCCTTTTTGGTTTGAGGAGCGGGCCAGTCTCTGATTACCTCCACCTTGGCGGTTCTGGCTTTAGGCAGCCGCTCACCACCTCATGGCCCAGGTAAGATATATCGGCCATCCCCACCTAGCACTTCTCAGCTTTTATGGTCAGCCCAGCCTCCCGGAGTCGGTCCAGCACTTGTTTAACGTGGGACACATGGTCCTCCCAGGTCTGGCTAAAGACACAGAATGCATCCGATGAAGTGAGCTGTAGCTCACGAAAGCTTATGCTCAAATAAATTGGTTAGTCTCTAAGGTGCCACAAGTACTCCTTTTCTTTTTGCGAATACAGACTAATACGGCTGCTACTCTGAAAGATGTCATCAATGTACACCATGGCAAAACGCTCCATCCCCCTCAGTAGCTGATCCACCAGGCGCTGGAAGGTGGCAGGTGCCCCCTTGAGGCCAAAAGTCAAGGTCAGGAACTCAGAGCCCCAGAGGGGTGATAAAGGCAGATTTCAGCCTGGCATCTGCATCCAGTGGCACTTGCCAGTAGCCCTTTGTAAGATCCATGGTGGTAAGGTAGCGAGCTCCTCCCAGCTTGTCTAGGAGCTCGTCAGGCCTGGGCATGGGGTAGGCATCAGGCCCGGTGATGGCATTAAGCTTCCGATAGTCCACACAGAACGGGATCGACGCGCCCTTTTTGGGGACCAGCACCATAGGCGAGGTCCAAGGGATGGAAGATGGCTGGATCACCCCCAAAGCCAGCATGTCACTGACCTCCCTTTCCAGGTTTTGAGCACTTTTCCCTGTGACTTGGAAGGGGGAACATCTTAGAGGCGGGTGAGATCCTGTCTCCACCTAGTGGACAGTCAGATTAGTGAGTCCAGGCTGGTTGGAAGACAGCTGTCGGTACAAACGCAACACCCCTCTGATCTCAGCTTGCTGGGTAGGGGTTAGCTGATCCGAGAGGGGAATTGTTTCCAGGGAGGAGCCAGCTCCTGACTCAGGGAACAGATCTACTAAAGGGTCATCTCCCTGCTCCTTCCAATGTCCACACACAGTTAACTCCACATTCCCCCTTCCATAATATGGCTTCATCATATTAACATGGTACACCCAGTGGCGGTGTGCCCAGTTAGACTGTTCCACCACATAGTTTACCTCATTTAGTTGCTTGACAACCTTGAAAGGGCCTTTCCAGGCAGCTTGTAGTTTTTCTTCTTGGGGATGGGAACCATCTCCTGGTGTCTGGTGGCGTAGGCGTAGGCCCACGCTGTGCAGTAATACCAGACCTTCTGTTTCCTGTGTCCAGATTCTCCTTGGCCAAGCCCATGAGCTCAGCAAGTCTTTCTTGGAAGGTTAAGACATACTCCACCACTGATTCGCCACCAGCAGTGGTCTTCCCCTCCCATTCGTTTCTAATCAGGTCCAGGGTCCCCCTTATCCTTCTTCCATATAACGCTTCAAAAGGCAAAAACCCAGTAGACTCCTGGGGCACTTCCCTTTACAGGAACAGCAGGTGAGGTACTTATCCCAATCCTGCAGGTGCTGGTTCATAAGGGTTTTCAGCATCATCTTTAGAGTTCCATTGAACCACTCCACCAGCCCATTGGACTGGGGGTGATATGCTGAGGCTCAGATGTGCCGAACCCCACATTTGTCCCACAAGCACTGGAGTAGGGCTGACAAAGTTGGATCCTTGGTCTGTCAAGACTTCCTTGGGGAACCCCACTCAGCTGAAAATGGTCAGCAGTGCATCTGCAACTCTGTCTATTTCAACAAAAGACAAGACCACTGCCTCAGGGTAACAGAAAGCGAAATCTACCACCACCTGAATGTATTTCTTCTCCGACCGGGTTGTCTTGCTGAGAGAACCCACTATGTCCACAGCTACCTTCTGAAAAGGCTCCTCTAGGATGGACAAAGGTCTCAAAGCCGCTTTCCCCTTGTCCCAGGCCTTCCCCACCCTCTGACTGGGGTTACAGGATCTGCAATACTGTTGGACAGTATTCAGGACTCCAGGTCAATAAACGTTCTGTAGCAGCCTCTGCCTGGTACGCCAGATTTCCTGGTGTCCTGAGGGAGGGATTTCATGGGCCAGGTATAGTAGTTTGCAGCGATACTTCTGGGGGACCACCAGTTGCCACCAGATCCCCCACAACTCCACTTTCCCTGGGGAATCCCTTCTCCCACAGGAACCTCTTCTGGCAGCCTTTCCCCAGGGTCCGGGCCGAACTGAGGCCAGCCAGGTCCCTTTGCTTCTGCAAGGAGGGATCTTTTTGCAACTTGGAACTCAGCAGCTGGGGAAGGGATGGGGATCTGTTCCCTCTCACTGGCTGGGTCTGAAGCCGCCGCCCCTCTGAGCCTTGTCCCTGGGCACTCTCTCCCCACCAGGGTAGGGCCCTGCGCCTCTGGGGATGCGAGGGCATAGTGCCCCTTGCTGGCTCTGGTTACAGGTCAGGACTAGGGCATTCTGGGGTTGCTTGGCCAATCTTCTAGGACACCCCCCATCAAAACCTCAGTAGGCAAAGGATGGGGCTCATCGGGCTCAATGGGTAATGATCAATGCCTCCGTGTCTAGTTGGCAGCCGGTATCAAGTGGAGTGCCCCCAAAGGTCAGTCCTGCAGCCGGTTTTGTTCAATAACTTCATTAATGATATAGAGGATGGTGTGGATTGCACCCTCAGTAAGTTTGCAGGTGACACCAAACTGGGAGGAGTGGTAGAAACGCTGGAGGGCAGGGATAGGATACAGAGGGCCCTAGACAAATCAGAGGATTGGGCCAAAAGAAATCTGATGAGGTTCAACAAGGACAAGTGCAGAGTCCTGCACTTAGGAGGGAAGAATCCCATGCACTGCTACAGACTAGGGACCGAGTGGCTAGGCAGCATTTCTGCAGAAAAAGACGTAGGGGTTACAGTGGACGAGAAGCTGGATGAGTCAACAGTGTGCCCTTGTTGCCAAGAAGGCTAACGGCATTTTGGGCTGTATAAGTTGGAGAATTGCCAGCAGATCGTAGGAAGAGATCATTCCTCTTTATTCGGCATTGGTGAGGCCTCATCTGGAGTACTGTGTCCAGTTTTGGGCTCCACACTACAAAAAGGATGTGGAAAAACTGGAAAACGTCCAGTGGAGGTGTAGCCAGACAGACAGCCCCCCCCCCCCCCCTCAGACCAGCATTGCTGGGAACACAAGGGAGCCAAAACAACAGGGCACTTAACATAAATTCCAGCACAGCCTTTGAAGCTGTGAGAAGCACAGGTGTGCTGCTACAATGTGCCTCTGGGAACATATACAACGATTAGGCTCACAGCAGACAGAGAAGCTGTGACAGACATGGCTCTTAGCCCCTACTAAATAGCGTGATGCACACACCCCAACATCCTAGGTGGGAAAATATTTACCCTAATAAAAGGAATGTCCAGTAGTCGAAACTTATTGTTTCTCTCCCTTGCAAGTGTAAACTACTCTTGCGAGAGCTGGCGTCGCCCAGACAGACCAGCCCCAATTTGGCATAAGAAAGGAGAAAGAGAATAAAGGAGTATAGAGGTATAAGTATGGGACCTACAGCACCATGATTTTTGAGTGCTTTTCACTATCTATCTGCTGGTCAGATAAGTGACAGCCTCCCAAGGCTTCTGCAGCTAAGAGGGTCCCTAAGCCTTGTCCCTTATTCGTCTTTCTGTGGAATTGAGTGACCAATCCTGGCTTGGCACCGCTGGAATCGAGAGATGCAAGGAGGGTAAGAAGCACCCACACCTGATCTCCTATCTTTAGTGTACACATATTTTGAAATAGAGCTCTATACTTTGTTTTCTTTCTTTGGGATTGTGGCTTCAGTTTTGTAACTTGTTTGTGTGTGTAACATCTCTACATTTAAATAAGTAGGCACTAGCAATTTTGTAACCACATGATTAGAATCTAGTTTAATAAATTTTGGTAACCATTTGTGCATAAGCCTGACTTGTTTCTCTGGTTTACTGTAAAGCAGCCAACACAATTAAAGAACTTCAGCCGTTTTGGCTATAAAGCCTGGCCATTAGGTGAGAGTACTAAGAGCCTAGCGTTGAGTTGTGCCGCCTCCACGGGGCAAACTCTTGGGGCGCCTGTCAGTCAATCCTGACTGCCCACTGTGAAGGAGCTCTGAGCTCTAGCAGTTAAAGTCACAGGTGTTTAGGACCTTGGGGCATCCGTCAGCCTAGCCCGGGCTGCCCGCCGCAAAGGGACAGTGCGTCCTAGCGGTTAAAGTCACGGATGGTATAAAACGGGGATAGCTGGCACCTCACCAAACATCCTTGGCCATCGGCTAACAGGAGGGCAACAAAAATTATTTGGGGCCTGGAACACATGCTTTCAACTACCTGAAAGGGGGTTCCAAAGAGGATGGATCTAGACTGTTCTCAGTGGTAGCAGATGACAGAACAAAGAGTAATGGTCTCAAGTTGCAGTGGAGGCGGTTTAGGTTGGATATTAGGAAAACCTTTTTCACTAGGAGCATGGTGAAGCACTGGAATGGGTTACCTAGGGAGGTGGTGGAATCTCCTTCCTTAGAGGTTTTTAAGCCTGGCTTGACAAAGCCCTGGCTGGGATGATTTCGTTGGGGATTGGTCCTGCTTTGAGCAGGGGGTTGAACTAGATGACCTCCTGAGGTCCCTTCCAACCCTGATATTCTATGATTCTATGGTGCACCCCCACGTCCTTGGGGCCCTCCTTGGCCCCCCATTTCAGATGTACCCTCGCCACAGGCATCTTGAATGGGGTCCCGCCCACACCCGTCAGAGTCAGGTAGGTATCAGGCACTTCGGGATGGACCAGCATCCCTCAGCGCCCGTGTTCCAGTATCCATTGGCCTTCCTCCCATCCAGCTCCAGGGGAACAAGGTACTCGCTCCGCAGGGACAGCCCCCCCATGCCCACCCTGTAAACGGAGAAGCTTGAGTCCAGATCATCCAGCCCCCAGAGGGGCTGGTCTGGGAAACTCCTCCCTCATGAGAAGTTGGTAAGCTGCCAGCCCCTCCTGCCTGGGAAGCCTGCCCCTCCTCCTGCTGGGTCACTACCCAGTTAACCCTGTGTAGGTTCGATTTGCTCAGTCTGTCCTTGAGCTTGGGACACTCCGTCCGTATGTGGCCCCTCTGCCCACAGTAATAACAATTGACGTTCCATTGGTCCCGTTGAGCCGGTCGGTTGGTCCTGATGCCGGTTGTTCCCCTTGGGAGTGGGTTCTCCACATTCCCCCTTTGGGGGGTTCCAGGGTGACTCTCTCTCTGCACTGTGGTGGGCTTATTCTTTTGGGACTCCTCCGTTCCAACCCCGACTGGCTGTCCACAAACTCGTTGGCCAGCTGCCCTGTGCTCTGCAGGTCCTCTGGGTTTTTGTCCACCAACCATATCCTCAGGTCGGATGGACAATATTCATACAGGTGCTCCAGTACAATCAGTTTAACCATGTCCCCCTTAGTCTGGGCCCCATCTGCCCACTTGTGGACATATCCCTCCATTTGGAGGATCAGTTCCAGATATGCGTCCTCAGGGGTTTTACACTGACTCCGGAACTTTTTCCGGTTTGCCTCGGGAGTCATCCCAAACTTGCATAGCAGGGCCTTTTTGAACAGTTCATAGTCCCCTGCCTCCACCCCTTCCACTTGGCTGTACATCCCCATGGCTTTGAGGTCCAGTAAGGGGGTGAGAAACCAGAGCCTGTCTGCAGGGTAAACGCTGTGCAGCCCACAGGCCTTCCCAAAGGCAATCAGGAATTCATCTATGTCCTCCCCTTCCTTAAACTGGAACAGGATCTGCTCATCAAAGCTCCATGCAGTTCTGGGTCCCCCTCACTCACCGCAGCAGGGGGCTCTCTGCTCCTCAGCCTTGCCAACTCCAGTTCATGCTGCCACTGTTTCTCCCTATCCTCTAGCTCTTTCAGTTTTATCTCCTTCTCTCATCCCAGCCGGCTCAGCTCCAGTAATAGGGAGCTTTGCCATGAGGATCCCCTGCTGGCCACGGGGGTCACGCTGTCCCCGGGGTTCGCCGGGTTCCTTCCAGCCCCTCCCCTAACCATAGGTAGGAGGGCTTCGGAGTGCTCTCGGCAGCAGTCTGACCACTCCCAGCTGGGACAGACACCGGGGCCGATGCTGCATCTGCCGGGCTGCTTCCCTCCGGGGCAGGGATCAGCTCCTCCAAGCGATTCTCCTCCTCCAGCTGGGCAATCAGCTGTGCTTTAGTGAGGTTTCCAATGTGCAGCCCTCTCTCTCTGCACAGCTCTACAAGGTCCCTCTTAAGGAGATGGTTATACATCCCCGCTGTTCCCAAGTTGTTCTGGACTTGCAGGCCTGTGTGCGCTCAGCTCCCCACGGTTTCCGGGAAGAACCCCTACTGTGCCAGCCCTTCTCCAGGTCACCACCTCTCTTCCAGGGTCAAGCCGCAGACTCCTCCGCCCCTGGAACTGCTCACCGCAGTCCCCAGGGGGACCCCGTTACTGCAACAGTCCTTCTCACTGGTCACACACTCCCAGGGGTTAAGTGTAGCTCCTTTGTCTCCTGAAACCACTCCTCTCTGAGCCTTCAACATGCCTGGTTCTCATTAATCCCCCTTCGTTTTACTGCTCCCAAGTCACTTATTGCAGGAAGCACCATCTACGGGGTGCAGTACGTCCCACCTCTGCCACCAGTTGTCAGGGAGTGTAGGGGAGTCACGGCCCTGCACCACCCACTGCCTGCGATTCACCGTGACTCTCAGCCAGCCCGTAAAACAGAAGGTTTATTAGAGGACAGGAACATAGTCTAAAACAGAGCGTGTAGGTACTGTCAGGTCCATCTTGGGGTGTGGGGAGCTGAGACCCAGATTCTGGGTCTCCCTCCCCATCTCCCCAGCCAGCTCCAAACTGAAACTCCCTCCAGAAGTCTCACCCAGCCACAAACCCCGACTCCTCCTCCAGCCTTTGTCCTGGGTGGTCCACCTCTTCGCACAACACAGCCTTCTGGCCAGCTCATTGATTTAGCTCCTCACCCCTTTTGAGATAACAATGTCCAGCATTTAACTCAAAGACCTTGTGTCAGGCCCCAGTGATCATTATACCTCGCTCACAAGACTCTGAATTGTCCTTACCTTCACTGGGGAACTTCACACCATCTTTCCCAGTGACCAGTAGGGGAACAGAAACCTGCCTCAATACTGGGCTCCAGTCCAGGGACCCTAAGATGAGCAATCAAAGTCTGCTCCATCAGACACCTTGCTGTTGCTTCCTGGATCCCTTCCTACCATTAGTCTTTCCTCTGGACTTTTTCCCTGCCCCTTTCTGGGCTCTCTCTTACAAACAACACCTCCCCACGTTCTCCATAGAGATCTGGACATTCCCATTGTGTCAGGGTCAGCCACGGGCCCTTGTGCCAATCCTGTGGAGTCTGGGTATCCCTGCTTTCTAGTGCCCAGAGAGGGACTGCAGTGTTCTTCCTGCAGGCCCTTCCAACTTCACTCCAAAACACCTAGGGTTGCCAACTTTCTAATTGCACAAAATGGAACACCCTTCCCACACCCCTTCCCCAAGGCCCCACCTCCTGCTCACCCCATCCCCCCTCCCTCTGTCCCTTGCTCTCCCCCATTCACTCATTTTCACCTGGTTGGGGCAGGGGCTTGGGGTACAGGAGGGGGTGAGTGCTTTGGCTGGAGGTGCACAAGGGGACTCTGGGCTGGGGCAGAGAGGTTTAAAATCTGGGAGGGGGCTCTGGGCTGAGGCAGAGGATTGGGGTGTGGGAGGGGGTATGGGGTCTGGGCTGGGGGTGCAGGCTCTGGGGTGGGGCTGGGGATAAGGAATTGGGGTGCACGAGGGGCCTCAGTGCTGGGACCGAGGGGTTTGGAGTGTGGGAGGGGGATCAGGGCTGGGGCAGGGGGCTAGGGGTGAGTGGGGGTGAGGAGTGCAGACTCTGGGCAGCACTAACTTCAGGTGGCTTCTGAGAAGCAGCCGGCATGTCCCTCTGGCTCCAAGGCAGAGGCATGGCCAGATGGAGCTGCGGAGCCAAGCCTTGGGTTGGGGGCACCATGTGGATCCCTCATGACTGCCCCTACACCTAGGAGCCAGAGGGACATGTTGCTGCTTCTGGGGAGCCGCACAGAGCCGTGTAGATAGCCTGCCAGCACCGCGACAACTGGACTTTTAATGGCCCAGTCAGCAGTGCTGACCAGAGCTACCAGAGTCCCTTTTTGAGCTGGTGTTCCACCCCTTATGCTTCACTGCCACTTGGGCTTCCTGACTAGGGCAACCCACCTCTGCCCCAGAACCCTCCAGATCTGGCTCCAGCCTTCAGGCCTCCCCCAGACTTTAACACAAGAGAGGAAGCTCCCAGCTCCCTTCCTACTGTATCACCTCCCTGGCCCTCCTCAGGCAGCTCTCCCACTGCCTTGTGTATCTTCCTTTACAGGGTCCAGCTCTGTCCCAGCTGGGTTTGATCACCATGATGTCGAACACTTCTCCGGTGGCATACCTGGGCTCAGGCTCCTGTTAGCACTTCTGCCATTTCCACATTTTCTGTTACTGTTTTCCCCTCTCATTGAGAAATGGGCCCACCCTGTCCTTGGGCTTCCTCTTGCTTCTAAAGTATCTGTAGAATGTTTTCTTGTTACCCTTTATGCCTCTAGTTAGTTTAATCTTGTTTTGTGCCTTGGCCTTTCTAATTTTGTCCCTACATACTTGTGTTGTTTGTTTATATTCATCCTTTGTAATTTGACCTATTTCTACTTCTTGTGGAACTCTTTTTTTGAGTTTCAGATAATTGAAGATCTCCTGTTTAAGCCAGCATGGTCTCTTGCCACACTTCCTATCTTTCCTACACAGTGGGATAGTTTGCTCATGCCCTTAATAATGTCTCTTTGAAAAACTGCCAACTCTCTTGAACTGTTTTTCCTCTTAGACTTGCTTCCAATGGGATCTTACCTACCAAATCCCAGAGTTTGCTAAAGTCTGCCTTTTTGAAATCCATTATCTTTATTGTGCTGTTTTCCCCCTCTGACCATTCCTTAGAACAGGGATGGGCAAATTTTTTGGCCCGAGGGCCATATCCGGGTTGTGAAACTTTATGTAGGGCTGGGTAGGGAAGGCTATGCCTCCCCATATAGCCTGGACCTGGCCCCCTAACCATTCCCTCCCACTTTCCACCCTGACTGTCCCCCTCAGAACCACCGACCCATCCACCCCCCACTGCTCCTTGTCCCCTGACCGCCTCCTCTCAGGCCCCCTGCCCCTAACTGCCCCTGGGATCCCACCCCCTTCCCAACCTCCCCCCTTCCGGTCCCCTGCCTGCCCCAACCCCTATCCACACCCCCGCCCCCAACCGCCCCATGGAACCCCACCCCCTATCCAACCCCCCCTGCTCCCCGTCCCCTGACCACCCCCCACCCCCACAAAACCTCTGACCCATCCAACCATCCCCTGCTCCCTGACTGCCCCCTGGGACCCCCTGCCCCTTATCCAACCCCCCCCCCACCACCACCACCACCACACCGCTCAGAGCGGCAGGAGCTCACAGCCAGCCGCCCTGCCCGGCAGGAGCAGCGGGCCAGAGCGCTGGCGGTGCAGCGCGCTGAGGCTGCAGGGGAGGGGGGAGATAGCGGGGGAGGGTCCGGGGGCTAGCCTCCCCGGCCTGGAGCTCAGGGGCCAGGCAGGACGGGCCCGCAGGCTGTAGTTTGCCCACCTCTACCTTAGAATCATGAACTCTACCATTTCATGATCACTTTCACCTAAGCTGCCTTCCACTTTCACATTCTCAACCAATTCCCCCTATTTGTCAAAATCAAGTCTAGAACAGCCTCTCCTCTGGTAGCTTTCTCCACCTTCTGAAATAAAAAATTGTCTCCAATACATTCCAATAACTTGCTGGATAATCTGTGCCCTGATATGTTATTTTCCCAACAAATGTCTGGGTAGTTGAAGTCCCCCACCACCATCATAGCTATCCTGGCAGAAGTTTACAGTATAGACCTGGGCTTAGTTAAACCAGTGCATCTTTGAATACAGACAAGGCCTTAGGTTCCTGCCCAATAAAAGGGAAAGACCTGGTCTGTCTCAACAACACGGAAGCTCCAGCTCGACTGTTGTTTGTGTTAAATATTTACCAGCTCATTTGCATGGCAGCTGGTCTGCAGGCTGAATAGCATTCTATAAATGTATAGGAACAAGCCATGCTTTATACAGATAAAAGATAAAAGAATTTTTGTTTTATCTCCACCTTTAATCTGAACTACCCTTTTGTGCTGACACTGTTAATGACGCCTCCAGGTCTTGACCAAGTCAAGTAAACTAGTGATTTCATCGCTGCTTCCTACACCTAAATGTCTCAGGAGACACAAGTGCTTCCCTTGGGCAGGCGTAGCATCCTCAAGCACAGCTGCATCGCCTCCATTTCCTTCCTCGACCCAGACCTCCGGTTTGCATCCAGCATCTGTAATCCTGGTGCGATTCCTAACCATGAACTCTCCTCCTCCTCCCGCCCCCCAAATCTCTTATCAACACAGCTGCAGATTTGTCACTGGCAGGCCAATGTAAATGGGGCAGGGACAGCAAAAACCACCAACCCCTCTCTCTACAGGACACGTCTAAGCCCCTTGTGTTGTAAGGGACTTAAATGGTGTTAAATTTCCAAATAAATTTTAAAATCCCCTGCAGTTTCTCTTTGAAGTCTGTTTCTGAAGTTTTTTTGTTCAAGTATGGCTACTTTTAAATTGGTTATAGAATGTCCAGGAAGATTGAAGTGTTCTCCTGCTGGCTTTTATAGGTTACCATTCCTGATGTTCGATTTGTATCCATTTATTCTTTTATGTAGAGACTGTCCGGTTTGGCCAATGTACATGGCAGAGGGGTATTGCTAGCACATGTTGGCATATATAACATTAGTAGATGTGCAGGTGAATGAGCCCTTGATGGTGTGACTGATGTGGTTGGGTCCTCTGATGGTGTTGCTAGAGTAGGTATGGGGACAGAGTAGGCATGGGGACAGAGTAGGCAACGAGGTTTGCTAAAGGGATTGGTTCCTGGGTTAAGTGTTTCTGTGGTGTGGTGTGTAGTTGCTAGTGAGTATTTGCTTCAGGTTGGGGGGCTGTCTGTAAGCGAGGACTGGCCTGCCTCCCAAGGTCTGTGAGAGTGAGGGTTTAATGGTTATATCTATGGATAAGAATGCATCTTTCTTTAGAAAATAACTGAAGTATAAATGGAAAAGCTGATTACAACTGATTATTTAAATCAAGGCTTTCCTCTTGATGATTCAAATCATAATTTAAAATGCCTTGATTTAAAATCAATCCATGCTGGTTGGAATGACCACATTATTCACAAGCAGCAGAAACAGTTATGTGGGTATATTCAGTGAGTTACAAAACCTTTATGTCTCCACATTCTGTCAAGTTTATCTACACACAAGCTTGCATCAGGGTAATTAACCAGGTTAGTTAAACCAGTGAAAACCCCTCTGTGGACATACATATTGCAATAAAATGGATTACATCACTTTAGCTTATTTCTGTAGATAAGCTAACCTGAAAAAAAACAAGTTTAAACTGATTTAAGAGTGCCCACATACAATGTTGCACTGATTTATTATGTCAGTTTAAAAATCACAACTTTAATTAAATCACTATAAATGTGTGCAGATCAGAACATTGCATAAAGTGTTTATGCCATCTTTTTGAAAGTTTGTTAGGATTTAACTATTTTTTAATTGGTATAATTGTTTTTAATCCTGCTACTTTTTAGGCCAAGTTGCCTTGGTTACCACATACAGCCTTCAGAGGGACAGAAATATTACAGCATATTTTTAGGACTGCTAAAATATAGATCTCAATGGACTTTACTGCACACACTTCTTCCTGTCTCATAACACAAGAACAAGGGGACAGTCACTTAAAATTGAAAGGTGGGAAATTCAAAACAGATAAAGAAAATCCTTTTTCACATGATGAGCAATTAGACTGCGGAACTCATTGCCACAGGATGTTGTTGAGGCCAAGAACTTGAGATTCATAAAGGGATAGACATTTCTAAGAACATCAAGAATATCCAGCATTATCATAATTAGTGACAAACATTCTGGAAGGGATATTATACCTCATGCTTCAGGTGTAAAATCAATCTCTAACTATTAAAGACCATAATGAAAATTAATCTGTTGAGCAGATAACCCTGCAGTTGCCTGATGGAGTGGTTACATCTTTCTCTGAAGCATCTGGTGATGATCACTATCAGACAGGACACTGAACGAGATGGACCTCAAGTCCAATCCAATATAGCAATTCCTATGCAACTATATCATAAATTTAAGATCCAGTATATCACAACCTACCAGTGCTACACACAAATGCTCTCTAATTGCTGGTATCCCACTTCTCCAATGGCATAGTATATACATATTTATTTATGGTTCAGGATATCGGACCTTAGAACTATTAATTCCTGGACTAGTGGTACATCAAGTATCCTTGCATCAAGTTGGGCCACATAGGATGAGGTGGACTGGGAAAGGAGGAAACATTAATGTGTCCGATTTTTTTTTTTTTTTAACCAAAACAGTTTCCTGTCTCATGTGGAAACACCCTTAACCAATATAAGCACCTTTATACTAGTATAATTGCATCTGCTCTGGGCGTGGGTTTAACTATAGTTAAAGCAGTACAGTTTATGAGTGTAGACAAGCCGAAGACAGGCGATTGAGGATGTGATAATCCTCATGGAATGCAGCACTTAACACCTACTGGTGGATACCAAGTACTGCATTCATCAGGGATTAGAACAGTGGAATTTATTATAGTGAAATGAAGCTTCACTATAAGAGGGGCACAAATCCACTGAAATGCATATGAGCAATTGGCAACTGCCACATGGCTTCACTATAATTGGATTCCTTATAGCTGACAGTTACCTCTAGAGGATTTTCTCCCTCTCACATATACAGCTTCAATTATTTGAGGATCCACAGAAGAAAATGCAGGTAACATTACCAACCAGATATCTCCCTTCAGTCCACCATTCACAGGCAGTTTTAAACAAAGCACCAGAGTCCTGACCTGACCCAGCCTGTTCAGTAAGTCTCTTCAGAGCTTTTAGCCTTTCTTCTCTTCATTTTTCCCCAATGAGCTTTCATAACACAGACACGCAGCGTTAAAGGAGCAAGTTTGCATGACTGTAAAATCCCTATGGATGGATTTGCATCTCTTAACAGATATGACTTTTGCCATGCAGCTAACTGGTATTGTCTCTTTCCAACAGATTATTACTGGCATGTCTGCTTCTACAGGAATCACAAACTGCCTCCTATAGACACCCCAAACTTAGTGGGCAGTAGCAGTGCAGGTTTTGCCGTGTTGGAGGCTGCTGAAAAACAGATTAGGAAAATCCCACAGTCTAGATAAGCGACATTTCACTGCTTATTGGAAAAGCAAGATCCTGGGTGAAGTGACTGACCAGCACAACCAGTCTGAGGCTGAAAGTGGCCTTCAGTCTTGATTTCCTTGTAAACCCACAGAAGAGAAGTTCATCCCATGTTACACTTCAGGGACAGCTCACAGACACCAGTAACATGCTCTGTTCCTCAAATTCAGTATGGGGTGCAAGTGGCTGAACTTAACTAGAGAAGGAATTTACCCGTATAGCAGGGCATCCAGGCAAACAAAAAGACAAGTGTTCCACTGGAGCAGGATCTTGGAAGAAAGATTCTCAGGAGTTTTCAACTCGGAGGGGGGAGAGGGGAAAAGAAGATTCCAGCAAGAAACTCTCCCCTTGAGAAACATCACTGAGATATCTACCTGGGACACAGATGGTGACCCTACATACACTTACGAACTTCCCTGACCCAGCATTCTCAGCTACTGAAATTCTAACTGGTGTTTTAAAGCCCGAACCTCCTAATTCACATTCCACACCCAGCAGAATCAGAAGAGGACACAAAGGGCAAAGCCATAGCACTAGCAAGAACTATTCCATACACCATCCATGTTACACTGTAGTAGTGTTGCTCCTCCTTCACTTCTCTGCCTGTGGCATGTTAGCAAGCCGTTATCAGCATTGTGCACTGCCCTAGGGGAAAGCAAACACTCCACAACACTTAGCTTTGCTTTGGAGAAAATACAGACTATGCTTAGTTCTGTTTCGCTTGTCTTAGTGCTCCCTGGTAAAGGGGATCTTTCCACTGATGCAGCTGCTTCTCAGGGTATGCCTATGCCACAATCAGCACGTGACTGTGGCTCACATAGACACATCCAAACTAGCTTCAATCCAGCTAGCTCAGGTACTGGACCGGTGCAGCCACAGTAATTATCTAGGGTTCCAGATGGACTTGTGTAGTCCACATTGAAGCCCCTGCTACCACGGCTTCACTGCTTTAGTACCCAGGTAGCTAGATTGAAGCTAGCTCAGGAATTTCTACTCAAACTGCAATCATCCATGACTGCACTGCAGAAATACCCTCTGTGACCAGTTTACAGAGAAATACTACCTATGTTTTAACAGTAAAGATTCAACCTGTACTGGTTAAAGGAAAAGAATTTCTAAAATGATAAGGAACCAAATTCAGGTTCCAGGTATTCAAAACCAAGAGATATTTTCCTCTTGTTTTACGCTGTATCTAGTAGGGGAGGCAGTTACATGCAAGATTAGGAGCATCCTGATGTTGTCCTATGCCACAGCCTTAGCAATCCTGGAGGTTTCGCCTCGGTAAAATAGGGTAGGACTTCACAGCAAGCTTTCATTCACAGGCTTGCCAAGATAGACCAGTCACCTAATTCCTAGAAAAACAGTTGAATCAATTCTCTTGGACTAATTCAATTGAATAGAGACCTCCTACATTGCATTGGAAATGGAAGCAGCAATCCTTCATTGGAACAGTATTTCATAGAGCATGGTAAAGTGCAGGACACACCTTGGCTAACTGCTAGACCAAATCCTCAATTCATACCATTAAGGACACTGCCAAGGAAAGGACACAAGTAGGACTGCATACGACTCAGTTGCGATGAAATATATACCAAGAGCCAGATCGAAAGCCCATTGAAATCAGTGGGCTTTGGATTGGATCTTATCTATGGTAAGCTCCACTTGTAAACTGGGGCAGCGGGGAGAAGGCAAGGCAACAGTCCTGGTAGGTCAGTGGCACACACTGATAAAGGGCCATGTGGCTCCCACAATTATATCAGCTATTAAAGACTAGAAAGGAGAGAGGCATATTAACAAAAGCATTAATTCACAGAAATTTCTGATTGCGGGGAAGAACCATACACCTTGCAAGTGAGAAAGCTGAATGACTCTTCTTAAGCAATCCCATATAAGTTCCTTGACTCCCTCCTTGGGGAGTTTAAAGTGCTGGACTCCTCTGGAGTTACAAGATGACAATGCCATGGGAGTAATTTTTAAAGGGACATGCCATCAACTTTAAAAAAATGGAGAACCATTGACTACCCTAGTGTTACAAGTAGCACCTAAGAAAACTAAGGAAACAAGACTGGGGGGAGGTCTCTTTGGAGATATAGTTTGTGCATTTAACAGCATCTAGTCACTCTCACTGTTTCCCTTATGTAGTCATTTTCCTGTTTGTGTGGGACTCAGACAACAAGAGCAGAGAGAGAAAGCAGTTATGGAAATTTTTAGATATGAAAATGTGATCATAAAACCACAGAAATTTGCAGGGGGAGGGCCTGGAACTGCTTTCAACTAACTTTTTGAAGTTATTCCTTTAAAGAGTCAAAGCCCTAATCATTTCTGAGTGGGATTTTAAAAATTCCTGTCTCACGAAGGCTGCTCTGTATGTACAATGCAGCTTTCCAGAAGGGACAGTCCCCAAAGCAAGCTACACGATTCATTTTGAAACCAGAGAAGCCCCCTGAAAAAAGTGTGGTCAATCATACTGTCCCATCTCCTTACTGTGGACACTTCTGTAGCTACTGAATACTCTGGCAACTTCAGCTAATTAGCGCAGATTAGACTGGTTTAGTTAGGGGTATTAATGCTTAGTTAGTTGCAGGATAACCCTATAAGAATGTCAAGCAACTTCTGCATCTCTTCACCTTTTCGCTTCTGGGAGGCAGCAAGGACTGGTGCTCTCCCTAAGCCTAGAAAAAGCACTGAGCAAACCAGGAGGAATTAACTCTTCAAAGCGTTGGGGTGGTTTCATCTAGGGGGCATGGATCTATTCCTCACCAAAAGCAGTTCTCGTAGTAAATGGATATGACTCCAGCCACTCTGAATTTGAAGTGGGTACCAATCAAGGCTGCCCTCATGACACAACTCTTCCTTCACTCACTCAGCACACAGCTTTCCTGCGATGCAGGAGGGGACAACACCAGACAGGACATTAACAAGACCACTCTTGACACAGAAGATATTTTTCAAAATTGTACCAGACTCTGCAAATCTGATTGGCTATTTTCCATTTAGGAATTCGTCGGGTTTTCACACCACCACTAATAACCCTGAGAAGAGGCCTGGCAAGGCCAGGCTGATAATTCTGCAGTGCTCTCATACTTCCCTTTTAAACCAGCCACAAATCAAAAGTATCAGATACCTTGGAGTCAAAATCCCCTCACATGTAAAGGATTTGTGCCAGGGTAACAATCCCTGTCTAATTACTAAAATAAAGAGATGTCTCTCCAGATTATACTATTTCTCCTCTGGCCCCTTGAGAGGATTAGCCTGATTAAAATGGTAATTTTGCCTCAACTACATTGTTACATGCAAACGCTGCCGGTAGTTCAATAGAAATAGCCTTGCAGAATTCATACAGAATGCCTGTGTAACAATTCCTAAGCGATGAACTGTCCCCACTGATAAAGAAGGTTGTACCTTCCCAGATCTCAAAAATATGTAATGTCATGTCAACTGAGGTTCCTAGGAGGCTGGATTAGGGAGATGTATCACTAGACCCCACTGTAACGATACAGCAGACGACTGGTACATCAACCCAGCTCCCCAGTGCAGGCAGCATTCCTCTCAGTTTCACAGACTACAAGAAGCATTGGGCCAGATACTTCGTACGGGGAAGTTATGTGGAACTGCAGACAGGCCTGCAACAGCGACTGGGAGGTTCCAATGCTATCCTCACCCTAAATTGGCCAGGCTCACCTGAAGCCCACAACTGATGCATTTTCAGAAAGAGGACGACAAATGTGGAGCAGATCTCTTTTGGAGTGAAGGCATTCACTCTTTCAAATGGCGTATTACAAATTGATCATGAATTCTTCTGTGTCTGTAAGGCGTCTGGCACTACGGGGCCCCGGGACACTACCACAACACTAAACAATACTCTGCCTTTCTGTAGCACCTCCCAGTCAAACACGTCCAAGCACAATTCCTAGCCAATCAGTAGCAGTCAGATTTGTTACCCTTCAGGATCAATAACCCTGGATGCTGGCTCCCTGAATTTCCTTCACAGTCACCTTCAGTAGAAGGTGGTTTGCTGTTCTGGACCACCTCCAGTCCCAGAAGGAACTGTGTGACTGCAGCCTTCCAACTCTATCAAGGCATCAGCATGTGGCAGGCAAAAGGGAACCCCATTCATAAACAGTGGTGTTACCTAGCAACTCTGTGTTCTTGGGGAGCCAGCGCACAGTACCCAGCCTGTCTGACTCATGAAAGACCTTCCCCACCCCAGCCTCTGCTTGAACCAAATCTGCATCAGAAGACAGACTTACAAAAAGCAATGAAAAGGCAGCGGGAGACACCCCTTAACCCCGGGGATAAGGATGACAGGATTAAGGAAACTCCGTTAGCCTCATTTGCATTGAAGATGGCAGAAGGAGGTATCTCCATTAGCATACAGAATGGAGAACAGAGATTCCAAGACAAGAACCGCATGGAACTCTGGGACCAGAAAAGCAGGGAAGCACTGCATGATGGGGGATCTCTGCTCCAGATGTTAATGAACCCATGCCTGCACACACCCAGCTCAGTAGTTATCAGACCAATTCTAGTAATGAATCCTTTATTGGTATCCAAAATAATGAAGCTCCCTAACTGCACTGCGAGCTCCTTCCAATGAACACCGCCCAAAGCCAGGAATGATCAGCTCCCATGGTCTAGCTTGAACAAAACAACTCTGGTATACTCCCTTGTTTACACATAAACAAATCTAGTGTTCTCCCTTGAACCATTGTTGTTTCTCTACAAAATCCCCTACCCATGCTCAAGTAAGTGTTCTGATGCCAGGATACAAAATTTGCATCAGTTCCATTGGGACTTCATCTTCTCCTGACTGATCGTGCTGGGGGCTCTGCCTGTCTCCAGCACTCCGTGGTGAGAACCCAGCTCTCTCTCTCTCTCTCTAAGTATAGTCTTCTGACCCTGACTTGTGTGATCAGTTACAGTTTTCTACACCTGACTTTTATAATCAATTTAAGTTAGATTTAATATTATAACTGTTTTGTCTGTTTGGCTCCCCTATGGTTATTACCTGGCAATAAATAACTTTCATAATTGAGCTGGTTGCTTCTCTCTCTCTCCCCCACTCATGGGTGCTTTTTGGTTTCTTCATTCGCTCTTCAGCAACGCTCCTCATACCTAAGCTAAAAGACCGCTGCAGTGCCCAAAAATCCTGTGGGGTTTGCTCAACAATTGTAACGCGAAAGTGGGGACAGGGACATGCTGAACCTAGGACAGCTTGGAAGTGCTGCTCGACCCAGCCTGCTGAGTCCAGGGACATATAAGGGGTCAGCTTGGGAGTGCTGATTAACCCGGTCCTCTCCGGGGTGGGGGTGGGGTGTGCGTGTGAGATTCTGAGGCTGGAAGAACCCAGCCCTGGGGAACCTAGGTCCCACAGGGTAGCTCCATTCGGAGGGAACTTGCAGCAGGGAGAAGTAGAGCTCCGTATGAGAACACAAGTGACACAAGCCGTACATTGACAGAAGTACAGACACCTCCCCCCAAGAGTAACCCTAATAAATGAGCATACCCCAAAGTAACGGGCAAAGCTGGTAACAGTGGAACCAAGAAGTACCCTAGAAGATTAACTGGAGGCCTGTGTTAAGTGCCTTGCATACACTTAGTGCTACGCAGATAATTCGATAGACAGACACACACTCAGTGGAGTCTTACCGCCAGTGGGACAGTGTAGATGGCTACTTCTGATGCTCTGCCAAGCCAATTACTCTTCATTCCAAAGTCATGAAGTTATTCCAGCCAGTGAGCATTAGGTGCCTCCAGGAGATGTCACAGCCAGATGTGTGCTGTAGATACAATGGAATAAAAACTGGGTTTGATATTACACTTTCCACGTACCACAAAGCACTTTACAGAGTACTGAGTTAGAAACTAAAAGTGCCACACTACACAGGCAAACGCATCAGCTAGTTGGAACTCAACTAGACATCACAGAGTGCTTTGGATATCAGAAGCTCTTATACTGGGGCTAGAGCAGGGACGGGGGTGTTGGGGAGGGCAAACTGTAATGCATCCAGGTTTGCAACCCCCACTACAGAAGGGATGTCGACAAATTGGAGAGAGTCCAGTAGAGGGCAATGAAAATGATCAGGAGGCTGGGGCACATGACGTATGAGGAATGGCTGAGGGAACTGGGCTTATTTAGTCTGCAGAAGAGAAGAGTGAGGGGGGATTTGACAGCAGCCTTCAGCTACCTGAAGGGGGGTTCCAAAGAGGATGGAGCTCGGCTGTTCTCAGTGGTGGGAGATGACAGAACAAGGAGCAATGGTCTCAAGTTGCAGTGGGGGAGGTCTAGGTTGGATATTAGGAAAAATTATTTCACTAGGAGGGTGCTGAAGCACTGGAATGGGTTACTTAGGGAGGTGGTGGAATCTCCATCCTTAGAGGTTTTTAAGGCCCGACTTGACAAAGCCTGGCTGGGATGATTTAGTTGGGGTTGGTCCTGCTTTGAGCAGGGAGTTGGACTAGATGACCTCCTGAGGTCTCTTCCAATCCTAATCTTCTATGATTCTATGAAATGGCAGCTGTATAATGCCATGGTACAAAGAACTAGGAATTGTATGGAGTGTAGGGGGTGGGGACCTTACCTAGTGACCACCAATAATGTCAATAGTTTTCCCATTCTCTTTTTCAGATACTTCACTGCAATGACCATCGAGCACCCAGTAAAGAAAGGACATTCATGCAACTACATTCTTTAAAGGTTAAAGCAGGCAGAGCAGAGGAGGCATGAGGTAATTCAATAATAGGCTAAGTCAGAGGAGTCGGAAGCAACCCACATAAATGGAGGGAGGAGAAAAGGGACACTGGGAAATAATTTGTCAGCATCCTTTTAAATTGCACACCAAGAGCCACTTACTGCCCTCAGTTCCCATGCTGAACACTTGCATCAATGGGAGTTGCACTTGTGGATCAGCTTTGGGAATGCTATCGGATTTTTCAAACCCACACCTGAATTTTAGCAGGGTCTCATAACCAGCTGGCCTTCCTTTTGTTCTTAGTTTTAAGAATTTCATTTTTCATCATGTTGCTTTTCAATTACCACTGTTAAGTCTTTCCACAAGGGCTCAGTAAGGACACTGGCCCATTGCCACATCTCTCTCTATGTCTAAAATTATCACCTGAGCAAAAGCACTGTCCTTAAATACCATTAATTTCTCTCTCAAACCTACAGACCTAAAAGTGGCAATACTTCAACAAAAAAACTTCAAGAACAGACTCCAACGAGAGACTGCTGAATTGGAATTAATTTGCAAACTGGATACAATTAACTTAGGCTTGAATAGAGACTGGGAGTGGATGGGTCATTACACAAAGTAAAACTATTTCCCCATGTTTATCCCCCACCCCCCACTGTTCCTCAGACATTCTTGTCAACTGCTGGAAATGGCCCACCTTGATTATCACTACAAAAGGTCTCCCCCCCACTCTCCTGCTGGTAATAGCTCACCTTAAGTGATCACTCTGGTTACAGTCTGTATGGTAACACCCATTGTTTCATGTTCTCTATGTATATAAATCTCCCCACTGTATTTTTCCACTGAATGCATCCGATTAAGTGAGCTGTAGCTCATGAAAGCTTATGCTCAAATAAATTTGTTAGTCTCTAAGGTGCCACAAGTACTCCTTTTCTTTTTGCCAATACAGACTAACACGGCTGCTACTCTGAAATCTCTCAAACCTGCCATCCACATCCATCATATGCTCACTCTGAAGCAGAGGTACTAAGCCTGAGGGGCTCACAGTTTTGTTTCACATAAATAGGCTCCGCCAAGACTATTTAGTGTCATTTAGTTTCAGGGCCTGAAAAATCCAATTCCCTGCAACTGAGAAGCTTTCTGCAGGTGAACAAAGGGAACTAAGCCATCAATTGTCACAAAATATAAGCTTTCATTTAAAAAAAAAAAAAAGTTTGTATCCATTTTATTTGAGTGCAGAAAATTAGCAGTGTGAAGAGATTGGAAGCTGATGCAATTCTGTCTTCCCAAGTCTGCAACCGTCTCCCCAGCTTCATTGCCTCTGCTGCTGCTCCTAGCTTTGTCCAGCAGCAAAAATGAAACTGACCATGACAGCTATCAGTTTCAGAGATATTACTGAGAACCCTAGAACAGCAGTGAAACTGTCAAGAATTGCATCTATTTCATGCTGCTACTGCTGTTCGGGAAAGCTCTCAGCAGAAAACATGGCACAAAACTGTGCCCTCGGATATGGCTGGGGACCCTCCCCCGCAACTTCGTAACAGCCCCTAGCTAGAAGGCATCTGATAATTTTTTCAAGCCCTGCAGTATTATGGACCCATCTGCCATGTGATTCCTTCTGTAAGAGCCAAGTGCTTTCATCGTCACATGACAGTTAAACAGGGAAACTCATGCAGTTTCAAGATGATCTCAACATTTCATAAAAAGAAATATTAAGCCAGCTCTAAAAGGAACTCCCATTCAGCCCTGCTTGGATGACTGGAGCATTCCTGGTGACCTGAGGTTTGTACACAAGGGGTGGTTTATACACCTAAGGAGGATGAGGCATAGCTAGGTGCATCTCTGATCTTCTTTCCCCACCCCTCCTGCACTGCCTAGCCCCAAGAATTCATATTTCCCACACAGACAACCTCTAGGCGAAGGGAAAGGTATACTACAAGGTGTTCAGCTACAGAGCAGCTTGTGGGGCTGGGAAAACCCTATCACCTGAGGATGGGGAGGGACTGGAAAAAGTTAGAAGAGAGTATCAGCAAAGACCAGAACAGATATGAAATCTGATGCAGCGGAAATAACATCCCAAAACACCGAATCCCACCTAGCTTCTACCCACCTTGGCAAACGAAACTCATTTTGATATTAGTTAAATGCCCATGATACGTGTGCTATGTACTTAAAAATAGACAATGGAAAGGATAACAAACATGAAAGGGGATCCCACCCCTGAAAAATTCATGTTTAAACCATCTCCCAAATGAAAGTGAATAGCAGGCTGCCATAACAATTGAGATCCCAGGTCTTCAGCTGGGCAACCCACCACCAACAATTCTACATCTCATCATGCCCCAGCTCTCTCAGCCAGCTTCATTAAAAACCAATGTCCATTTCATTTTTTTATTAGTTCTCTATTAGAAGTGATATGTCCCCATCCTCCTGCCCCCTTCCCAAAAATCCACATTTATATTTATAAACCTGTTATGGATCCATCCTCCTCATCTGTTACAGTGGATAAATATCTCTTCTCCATGTAAACAATACAGAGTATTACTGAGCTGGTGTACATTCAATACCCTGCAGTATGCTACAGCAATCCATAACATGAATGATGCTGCAAGGCGGACACCTATTAAAAAAAATTACAGCACTTCCACAATTGACAATAACTAGACTCTTTAAAATTAAATTGTTAAAGCTAACAAGGTGAATTTATCCCTCAGATTATAAATCACTGGAAGGAAAGGGTTTCTAATTAAAAATACTGATTGCCTCAACAACTGTTATGCCAGGGATATCTTCTAACTATTGATTTAATCATCCCTGAGGAATACACAAAACACTAACAGACGTAGTTTTTTCACATGACTGAACATTGAAAATACAGTTTGCTCCTCCCTACCAACATCAGCTGGCATTTTTCATTTGAGGAAGCTATTATTATTTGCACAGCACTGGGATGCTAGGTGCTTTTTACGTGAGAAAACTTCTCTCCGGGAAAACACATTGCGGGGGGTCACATCACTTTTCCTACAGAAGCTCCTGTTTCTCCCGCAAGATTTGTTATCCTCAGCTAAACCATATGGCCCTTCTCCTGAATCCCAGTTCATCCTAGTGGCTTTTACTGATGCGCAAGGGATATCTTCTCCACCTGTGCAGACACCTGACAGCACTATCTAGACATACCCAAGGCGGCAAGTTTCCTACTTCCGGGGAATGTTTGGCTGCCTCTTGGTGGTTATTAGGAAAAAGACTGTGGGTTTTTTTCTCTCCGTGGATGAAATGGAAAATGTCATGTCCTCGGAATTCCAACTAGGCACAAACACGTGCCCACAAACTTTTCAAATGCATTACCCAAGAATGTTCTTGGCACAAACTTCTTTGCAGTTACCCACGCTAGCTGGGCAAAAGCCATAGCTAGACACACCTCTGGCTCTATGGGGAGAAAGAGTTGACTCAGTGACAGCTCCACCATTTGGGGCAGGTTGGGGATAGAGGGGAGGCTACCAAGCAGGTTCCAAGTTTCTTAAACATGTCCTAATAGTCTTAAAGACTTTACAGAAGTACAGAGTACAGGAAAAATGTTCCCTGAGCAGAAAAAGTGGGTGTGATACAACTACGGGAAACCCAGGATTAAACCATACAAGGCAATGTTCCTCAGTCGCATTGATCACTTCTAGAGTTATGAGTTAGAAAGGGGTAAAAATATTTACAATACAGAGGGGGAGGAGAGAGAAAGAATTCCCTCCTTACCTAAATGCAGTAATTCTCACCCAGAGACGAAGACAGTTTGAAAAGGAGAGGGGAAAGGATGAGAAAATCCCTTCCTGTCATGATAAAGGTTTTGTAGAACTTGGACAATGTTTCTCACCCAGACGCTGCAGACAAGAGAATAGAAATGTTGAAGTATGCAGTATACGGGACTGGCATGAATAGGAGCAGAGATTGCAAAATAACTGATTGTTCCTTTAGAGCCCCATTCAGCATTGTACTTAAGCACATGTCTAACTCCAAGCACTGAAGCCAATGGGATTTCTCAAGTGCTTGAAATTAAGCATGCTTAAATACTTTACTGAATAAGAGCCTGAAGGAACAACGCTTTAAGACTTCCCCACTCCCTCTTTTTGAAAAATGTGTAAACTTCTTCTTGACTAAATCCAAGAATCAGCCTCTTTAAAAGAACATATAACACATTCTATTACTAGGAAAGCCACTTCCGTGGTTTTGACTGGCTAAGTTTCAATGCCACCTGTCTGAGAACTTCCGCTGGCTGCCCTCTCTGACAGACCCAAAAACAATCCAACCTCAAATGAAAAAGCAAAAGACCAGCACAGGAACCAGACAGAACTCAATGCTTCATCACACTGGGATAGAGGGTAAACTTTTTAATCACCCTGAGATCCACAATTCCCCTCCTAACAAGACACCCTGAAAAAAATATACCACACCCACTCGCAAGAAAGAAAAAGCAGCCTGCTGGAAGCAAATGTTTACAGCACAGCTGTCTCCTCACCAGAACTTGCATTTCGTAGGGAAATCCTTTTTAAAAAAATTAAGCCCCAATGATGGAATTAACCTGTCAGATGAATGAAAAACTCCAGTTTGCTAAACAATGCATTGTAATTATCAAGGACTTTTTGAATAAGCCATTCAAATGAACAAATCTGCTGTGAAGCCAGTTTAGTTACATTGACAATGGAACCTTTCTTAAAACGAAAGGCCTAGCAAAAATAAAGCTGTTCAAGGAATACACTCACTGCACAGCCTGCACCACGACTTCTACACAGAGGGATCTGTGGGGCTTGCCTCCTCTCCTACCGCAGGGGGACGATGGGATGAGAAGCTATTTCAAGGCAGATTCTTTTCATGCAAAAGGACTGAAACGGAACAGCAAAACAGCATTACAAGAGCATTAAGTAATCCTACCCCTGCAGTTTGCGTTTTGCTATCCAATTAGCTAATCCAAGTGTAAAAGGAAAAGTCTATTCCAAAATCAGAAGATATTTTGCAAGGCATGGCCTATTGGAATACGTGTGCTACTACGGTTTGAAAAAAATTCAAAATAAAAAGAATGGATGCCAGAGCAATGAAACACTAAATTAATGTACCACGACCAGAGGAATCCGGTTTTGGATTGAGAATCAGGGAATCCACATTAGCACTTCAGGTGCAGAAGAGTTTGGAAATGCCTTCTGCTGTTCTCCCTTTCCAACGCTTCCTGTTGCTGTTGGAGGCATGTGCCCCTCTTCCCTCCCCCCCCTTTTAAAAAAAGAGTCAGAAATGGTTTAAAAAAAAAAAAAACATGTAAAATTCCGCCAACATCTCCCTCCCTGCTCCTCATTAAAGCAGACAGCCTTGCTCACTTGTTCCGCTGCCTAGCGAACGGGATGTTCCCCCACCGCATAGTCTGGGCTGGGAAGCAGGAAACCTGTCCTTCCACAAGAACTCTTGCAAAGCACAGACCTGATGCAAAACCAAGTGCATTGCAGGCTTGGTGCCCCTATCTGCACTGGGCCTCCAAAGCCAAGGGTCACATTCGCCCCTGGGGTAACTGCCTTGGAAGCAACGGGGCCAGGGAGAATCCACCCCCCTTGTTTCCGAGGGATGGAGCAGCAATTTCCCTGTGTGTCTGCAGCACAACCCGGCACACGCACAGCACGAAGAGCGCTACGGGACTTCCAAGGAGCAAACACGCCCGCGGAGCCAAGCCGGGCTTAGCCCGACGCAGCAGCGCCCTAACCCGGGCGATTCGCGGCCGCGGCTGAGCTCCGGTGAGGATGCGTTAGCGGCAGCAAGAGGAGAAAGCAGAGGCTGGATCTGCAGAAGCTGCCTCAGCCAGACACAGACCCGGCAGGGATCAGAAACGCTGCCCCAGCCTCTCCCTTCTCCTCCCCGGCCCGCTGCCTGGGGCTCCTCGTCTGCAGGCTTCTGAACTCCCCCGCCCCGCGCCAGGCTGGAGGAGTGCGGGGTCCCAGAGCTAACCCCTCCGCCCCACAAAGGCATGTCCTGGCAGTGCTCAGCCAGCCACGCACCCACCTGCGGGGCGCCCCCGCTGCCCGCCCCCGGGAGGTGCCCGGGCTACCCACGCCACACGGCCACCGCGCACTCCCCACTGCCGTGCATCCGACGCCAGACTGTTGCATCCACCCCCAACGGCCCAGCCCCATGCAACGCCCTCCCCGTTTCACCCAGCCCCCTCACTGTGTCCATGACCCGTGCCCAGCGCCCCCTGCCCCACACAGTAGCTCCCTGCCTGCGCCGCGCCCGCCCCCCGCGGGGAGGGACGCGCTGCCCTCGGGGGACCAGCAGCCCCTTACCCGGAGCACGAAGAAAAGTCGGGGGTGGGGGCAGGCGCAGCCCGGGGCAGGAGGCGGAGACGCTGCGGGCTCCCGCAGGACACACGGCGGCTGTCTCCATGCCCCGGACTCTCTCCAGCAGCTCTGGGAGCTAGAGCTGGGCGGCCCCGCCTCGTCCCGCCCCTGCGAGCGGCGAGGCAGAGGGGTGCCGCCGGGGCCAAGGGCAGGAGAGCCTGAGACAGGCCTGGGGGGCAGACCACTGAGGAGGCAAGAGCCACTGAGGGGAGGCCTTTACGGGGGGGCCGGACACTGGAGGAGGTGGGGCCAAGAGCGCTGCGGGGAGTCACTGGGAGAGGTGGGGCTAAGAGCCGCTGAGAGGGGGCGGTCATGTGGGGGGGAAGAGCCACTGAGCTGGGCAGGTCACTGAGGGTGGGGGGCCAAGAGTCACTGAACAGGTCACTGAGGGTGTGGGGCCAAGAGCTGCTGAGGGGGGCCAGTCACTGGGGGGGACTGGTCACAGGGGTGGGGGGAGCTACTGAAGGGGCTGGTCATTGGGAGACGGGGCTAAGAGCCACTGAGTGGGGCAGGTCACTGGGTGGATGGGGCCAAGAGTTACTGAGAGGGTTGGGTCAGGTCACTGGGGGATGGGGCCAAGACCCACTGAGGAGGGCCAGTCATTGGGAGGTGGGGCCAACAGCCACTGACGGGGACCAGTCACGGTGGGGGAGAGCTACTAAGGGGGGCTGGTCATTGGGAGATGGGGCTAAGAGCCACTGAGTAGGGCAGGTCACTGTGGCGGGGGCAAGATCCACTGAGGGAGGCAGGTCACTGAGAGTGTGGGGCCAAGGGCTGCTGAGGTGGGCAGTCACTGGGGGTGGGACCAAGAGCCACTGAGGTGGGCCGGTCACTGGGGATGGGGGTGGTGGAGCCAACAACCACTGAGGGGGACCGGTCACGGGGCAGGGGAGGGCAAGAGCCACTGGGGGAGCAGGTCACTGAGGGTGAGGGGCTAAGAGTCACGGAGGGGGCCAACAGCCACTGAGAGGAGCCGGTCACTGTGGGGAGGCCAAGAGCCACTGAGGGGGGCAGGTCACTGGAGAATGGGGCCAAGAGCCACTGAGGGGGGAAAGGGTCACTTAAGGTTCTTAGGGGAAGACTCACTGCGGGTAAGGGTCACTGAGGGGGCTTTTGGAGAGTCTGTGTGGGGTTGAGGAAGCTGCGGGATCAAGAGCCATTGCTGGGAGAAAGGTGCTGAGTGAGGATTTGCTGCCTCGCACCCGAGGACCACCCATCTCCTTGCCTCTTGACCACGGCGCCCTGGGTGGTCGCCAACATTGCCTGCCCTAAGGCCGGCCCTGTGTGAGAGAACCTTTGTTTTTACATTTCCCAGCTTTTGAGTGTTTACAATTGTAACCCCAATGTCAGCTTTTGTATTTAATAGAGCAGAAGGGAAAGAAAGAAAACAAGAGATGTACTAAGTTAAATGTTACTTTTAAATCATGTAAAAATATTATGCTAAGACATATACAAGTGGTTGATTTTATGTACTGTATGTTTATAGACACAAAATAGACACACCCACAGTATTGTACATTTGAGGTTTCACATGCATCTAATAGGAAGTACATCAGGGCACAGTACTATGGTTTTCAAAGATCTGGGGATCCTGACACCCCACTAAACACCTGCAGGATCAAAGGACTGCAGTGCTTCCACTCTATTGCTTTTCAACCTTTTCTTTAGATGTAGCTGGCCCTCTCCTCACCCCCAGTCCCGGCTGGCCAGCACTCAACTAGTTGGACTTGTGGGCTGGAATGCAGCTGCAGTTCTTCACTAGCCAGCTGTAGCTGCTAACCACATGCCATGCGGCTGCAACTCACAGTACCCTAGTTTCTCCAGCACTGCTATACACCATGGTGCTCCCATTCCACTCCTATCCCACAGCTATCTGGGAACTCACACACATACGCAAGTTGCAGTCACTTATGACCCTGAACCACCCATCCCCAAGAATTCCAACTGAACTGCTGCTGATTCCCTCCAACACAAGCGTACCTGCACAAAATGTTCTGAAAAACAAGGGAATGAGGACAAAGGCTATGAAAGTACTCCAATTTTACTGAAGTCGATTTTGTGGAACAGATTGTATAAAGTCGAGTGCATGCGTCCACATTAAGCACATTAATTTGGCGGTGTGCGTCCACAGTACCATGGCAAGCATCGACATTCCGAGCAGTGCACTGTGGGTAGCTATCCCACAGTTCCCGCAGTCCCCGCTGCCCATTGGAATTCTGGGCTGAGCTCCGAATGCCTGATGGGGCCAAAAATTTGTCGCGGGTGGTTATGGGTAAATGTCGTCAGTCAACCCTCCCTCCCTCCATGAAAGCAACAGCAGACAATCATTTCGCACCCTTTTCCCTGGATTGCCCGAGCAGACACCATAGCATGGCAAGCATGGAGCCCGTTCAGCTCACCGCAGCAGTTATGACCATTGTAAACACCTCGCGCATTATCGTGCAGTTTATGCAGAACCAGCACCTGAAAAACCAGGCGAGGAGGCAACGGCAGCGTGGTCATGAGGACATGAACACAGATTTCTCTAAAACCACGGTCCCCAGCAATTTGGAGATCATGGTGTTACTGGGGCAGGCTCATGCCATGGAATGCCGATTCTGGGCCTGGGAAACAAGCACACAGTGGTGGGACCGCATAGTGTTGCAGGTTTGGAATGACTCCCAGTGGCTCCAAAACTTTCGCATGTGTAATGGCACTTTCATGGAACTTTGTGACTTGCTTTCCCCTGCCCTGAAGCGCAAGAATACCAAGATGAGAGCAGCCCTCACAGTTCACAAGCGAGTGGCAATAGCCCTGTGGAAGCTTGCAATGCCAGACAGCTACTGGTCAGTCAGTAATCAATTTGGAGTGGGCAAATCTTCTGTGGGGGTTGCTGTGATGCAAGTAGCCAACGCAATCATTGAGCTGCTGCTATCAAAGGTAGTGACTCTGGGAAATGTGCAGGTCATACTAGATGGCTTTACTTCAATGGGATTCCCTAACTGTGGTGGGGCTATAGACGGAACGCATATCCCTATCTTGGGACCGGACCACCGGGCAGCCAGTACATAAACGGCAAGGGATACTTTTCAATGGTGCTGCAAGCACTGGTGGATCACAAGGGACGTTTCATCAACATCAATATGGGATGGCCAGGAAAGGTTCATGACGCCTGCGTCTTCAGGAACTCTGGTCTGTTTAAATGGCTACAGGAAGGGATTTATTTCCCAGACCAGAAAATAACTGTTGGGGATGTTGAAATGCCTATAGTTGTCCTTGGGGATCCAGTCTACCCCTTAATGCCCTGGCTCACGAAGCCGTACACAGGCACCCAGGACAGTAGTAAGGAGCTATTCAACTATAGGCTGAGCAAATGCAGAATGGTGGTAGAGTGTGCATTTGGACATTGAGAGAGTCGCTGAGGCAGTTTACTGACTCACTCAGACCTCAGCGAAACCAATATTCCCATTATTATTGCTGCTTGCTGTGTGCTCCACAATCTCTGTGAGAGTAAGGGGGAAATGTTTATGGAGGGGTGGGAGGTTGAGGCAAATCGCCTGGCAGCTGAATATGTGCAGCCACACACCAGGGCGGTTAGAAGAGCACAGCAGGAAGCGTTGCGCATCAGAGAAGCTTTGAAAACCAGTTTCATGACTGGCCAGGGTACTGTGTGACACTTCTGTTTGTTTCTCTTGATGAAAACCCACCCCCTTGGTTGACTCTAAATTCCCTGTAAGCCACCCGCCCTTCCCTTTTGCTTGCAAAGGAAATAAAGTCACTGTCATTTAAAAAACATGTATTCTTTATTCATTGATTGTAAAAAGAGGGAGATAACTCACAAGGTAGCCCAGGTGGGGTGTGGCAGGAGGGTAGGAAGGAAGGAAAAGGCCACTTTGCAACTTGTTGAATGACAGCCTTCTGTTGCTTGGGCTGTCCACTGGGGTGGAGTTGTTGGGTGCCCAGAGCCTCCCACCCCACGTTCTTGGGCATCTGGGTGAGGAGGCTATGGAACTTGGGGAGGAGGGAGGGCAGTTAAACAGGGGCTGCAGTGGCAGTCTGTGATCCTGTTGCCGCTCATGAACCTCCACCAGATGCCGGAGCAGGTCCGTTTGATCCCGCAGTAGCCCCAGTGTTTTCTCATGCCTCCGCTGATCTTCCTGCCACCATCACTCCTCACGTTCATCAGCCGCTTTCCTGTACTCTGCTATTGTGTACCTCCACACATTCTGCTGAGCTCTGTCAGTGCCGGACGACTGCATGAGCTCAGAGAACATTTCATCGCGCGTGCGTTTTTTTCGCTGCCTTATCTGAGATAGCCTTTGGGACGGAGGAGGGAGGCTTGAAACATTTGCAGCTGCTGGAGGAAAAAAAAGGGAGTGAAGTATTTAAAAAGATAAATTTTACAGAACAATGGCTATACTCTTTCATGGTGAACAACGCTATTCACATTACATAGCACATGTGATTTTGGTACAAGGTCGCATTTTGCATCTTATATTGAGTGCCTGCGGCTTTGGTGTTAGAGCTCACACACGCAGTGCCGGGCAACAGAATTCAGCTTGCAGGCGGCCACGGTAAGCCATAGTCTTTCGGCTTCTGCAACCTTCATAACAGCAGCACCCTCCTCTCCCATACCAAGCAAAGCACGTTGAATTGGCCATTTAGTGCTGCGGTTTTCCTGTTAACGTGCAGCAGCAGAAACCAAACTAACCCCCCACTCCCCACCCCATCCAATTCTCTGGGATGATTGCTTTACCCCTCACCCCACTGCATGTCTGGTATCAGGGAAGATCCCTGCTAGCCAAACGTGAACAGCTCAGCACCAATGCGCCCCCCCCCCCCCCCCCGCATGGCTAACTGCAGGGAGGATTTCTTTTCAGCCACAGGCAAACAGCCCAGTAGGAACGGCCACCTCTGAATGTCCCCTTAATTAAATTCCCCTATTTCAACCAGGTAACTATGAACGATATCACTCTCCTGAGGATAACACAGAGAGATAAAGAATGGACGTTGCTTGAATGCCAGCAAACATCGGGACCATACGCTGCCAGGCTTTGTCATGCAATGATACCAGATTACTTGCTACTAGCATGGCGTGGTAAAGTGTCCTACCATGGAGGACAGAATAAGGCTGCTCTCCCCAGAAACCTTCTGCAAAGGCTTTTAGAGTACCTCCAGGAGAGCTCAAGGAGATGTCCCTGGAGGATTTCTGCTCCATCCCCAGACACATTAACAGATTTTTCCAGTAGCTGTACTGGCCGCAAATGCATCCCAAGTCCTCAGGGCTACTTAATCATTAAAAAATGCTTGCTTTTATAACATGTATTATATTTTAAAAGGTACACTCACCAGAGGTCCCTTCTCTGGCCTGGTTGGGTTGGGAGGGTATTTCAGTCAGGGTGATAAAAAGATCCTGGCTGTTGGGGAGAATGGTGTACTGTGTGCTCTCCTCAAGCTCATCCTCCTCCTCATCTTCCCCATCCACAAAATTCTCAGGCATGGCGGACCGTACCCCATCATCAGAGTCCATGGACAGGGGTGGGGGTAGTGGTGGCGGCCCCCCCTAGAATTGCATGCAGCTCAGCGTAGAAGCGGCATGTATGGGGCTCTGTCTTGGAGCGTCCATTTGATTCTCTGGTTTTCTAGGACGCTTGTCTGAGCTCCTTAAGTTTCACGTGGCACTGTGTTGCATCCCTGCTGTAGCCTCTGTCCCTCATGGCCTCGGAGATTTTTTGAAATGTTTTGGCATTTCATCTTTTGTAACGTAGTTCTGATAGCACGGATTCCTCTCCCCACACAGCGATCAGATCCAGTACCTCCTGTTCGATCCATGCTGGAGCTCTTTTTCGATTCTGGGACTGCATGGTCACCTGTGCTGATGAGCTCACCTAGCCAAACAGGAAATGAGATTCAAAAGTTCCCTGGGGCTTTTCATGTACACCTGGCTAGTTCAGAGTGCTATCCAGAGCTGTCACAATGGTGCACTGTGGGATAGCTCCCGGAGGCCAATACCTTCAAATTGCATCCACACTAACCCTAATTCGAAACGGCGATGTCGATTTCAGCGCTAATCCCCTCATTGGGGAGGAGTATGGAAATCGATTTTAAGAGCCCTTTATGTCAAAAAAAATGGCTTCGTTGTGCAGACAGGTGCAGGGTTAATTGGATTTAATGCTGCTAAATCCGACATAAACTCATAGTGTAGACCAGGGCAAAGAGACTAAACTGTTTGTGTCTGATTTGTTTCAGGGGTGCTACTCTACATATCTTTGGGCTTTGAGATCTAGTGATTAAAAGCATTTTAGAACAGATAGGTATTATTATTGAGATGTGGCTGTGTCCCTCTTCTTGAGTGTCAGTGACTTGGGGGTGCGGTGTCTGATAGGAGGAAGTCAAAGAACACCAGCATCTGTTTTGTGGCTCAAGCGGGTATCTACCATAGTCAGCCGTGACCAAAAGAACAGTAGTAGTATTATTCACTCTCGCACAAGTCTTGTTGTCTTTCCAGCAAGAAACCTTGAGCTCTGTAAAGCTCTCCATTCTGGCTTGATTAATGGCAAGGAACTGCCAGGAAGAGCGTGGCAGCCTGGTTCAGATATCACCAGTACCCACTGCCACCATACCATTATTCTCTTATTAGGCCCTCTCCCCACACAGTAATGCAAAAGGGCCCTTCGCGTCTCTGTAACTCAGCTGTAAAATGATGGGCTGTCATAAAGATAAAGGGAAGGGTAACCGCCTTTCTGTATACAGAGCTATAAAATCCCTCCTGGCCAGAGGCAAAATCCTTTCACCTGTAAAGGGTTAAGAAGCTAAGATAACCTCGCTGGCACCTGACCAAAATGACCAATGAGGAGACAAGATACTTTCAAAGCTGGGGCGGGGGGGCGGAGAACAAAGGGTCTGTCTGTCCGTGTGATGCTTCTGCCGGGACCAGGTCAGGAATGCTCTTCAGAACTTCTGTTAAGTTAGTAAGTAATCTGGCTAGAAATGCGTTAGATTTCCTTTTGTTTAAATGGCTGGTAAATAAGCTGTGCTGAATGGAATGTATATTCCTGTTTTTGTGTCTTTTTGTAACTTAAGGTTTTGCCTAGAGGGATTCTCTATGTTTTGAATCTGATTACCCTGTAAGGTATTTACCATGCTGATTTTACAGAGGTGATTCTTTTACTTTTTCTTTAATTAAAATTCTTCTTTTAAGATCCTGATTGGTTTTGCATTGTTCTTAAGATCCAAGGGTTTGGGTCTGTGTTCACCTGTACAAATTCATGAGGATTTTTATCCAGCCTTTCCCAAGAAAGGGGGTGTAGGGCTTGGGGGGATATTTTGGGGGAAGACGTCTCCAAGTGGGCTTTTTCCCTGTTCTTTGTTTAACATGCTTGGTGGTGGCAGCATAGGGTTCAAGGACAAGACAAAGTTTGTACCTTGAGGAAGTTTTTAACCTAAGCTGGTGAGAATAAGCTTAGGGGGTCTTTCATGCAGGTCCCTACATCTGTATCCTAGAGTTCAGAGTGGGGAAGGAACCTTGACATGGGCGATGAGAAAAATGATTTGTGATTAATGCCCATGGTGTCCTTCTCCCTGGTCCCACTGAGCTCATAAAACAGCAATTATCCTATGCTGGGAAGCCAGCAGCAGAAACAGTTTTTCAGAATCTGATACTTTTTCAGGGTTGGGATGCCAGGCTATGATTTAAATCACGTGAATGCAGATGAGCAAGGAATAATAATACCCACTTATTCATTGAAATGGTACAAGTATAGGGCCAAATCCTGCCCTACCCAGCATGGCACTGCCACAAGGCTCTTGCCAGCACAGGCTAGGCTAAAGCACTACACTGTCGACAGATATTGCTCCACTGAGGTGGAGATACGTGCATACCCACCGCCTGCCAGCCAGGCTTGCTGCTGATGGGTAGCGCACACATTAGCTGGGTTGGAGGCCTGGCCAGACTTCCTAACCTGCAGAACACATCCCTCTAGGGATGTGATTAACACATTAGCCAAGCCAGCTTCCCAGCATGCTCCTGTGTGACAAGGAAGGATCCTGCCCTGCAAAGGGAGAAGCCGCATCTCATTCTAGGTTTTTCTCTGATAAAGTCCCCAAAACCACAAGTTTAAATCTCTACAAAGTCATTCCACTCTTCATCCTGCCAATGGAGATCATTTGAGTTCACTGCAGTTTGCTGTCTGAGGAGCTTCTGGATGGCCAATGTTCTGCCTGTCTGCCCTTGACTACCCCAATTCTGTTGTGAAATGTGCTATGCATGGCTGTTTGTTGCCCTCCCTAGAGGGGGCTGGATTTCAATGGAGCTGCACGTAAAGTATGTTGTGTCCAAAGAGGACACTTTGTGGGCTCCTCTGGAGTGAAAGTTGCACATAAATGTAAGCTGTTTGTATTCCAGATGACTTAGTGGCCCAGGTGAAATGAGCTCAGTGGTCTCCATCAGATTCTTTGCAAACAGATGTTTGTACAATTGGCACTAAAGCAGTCTCCTTATTGTTAATCTCAGTAGACAATCCAAGGATTGAGTGGCCTATGGAGATGGAGCTCCTCAATGATCAGAGTTAAGACACTTTACTATTGTGTGGGAGAAGCACTGTCTGTGTCAGGGATAAATATAGGATTGGATAAATATAGGATTTCAGTCTTCAGCACTGTTATTCTAGCACCTTTCATCATCATTATATTCATCACAAGATAATGGCCGCGATGATTAGCATCTCTCTGTTAGCGTGGAATTTGTCTCTCTTTAGCCCCTTTTATTCCCAACCCATAAGGCTGAATCACACCTTCTTGGTGAATCTGCCCTAGGGTAACCAGCAAAAGGAACCTGAGCCTTAAAAATATCAGCTTGTTCTCATCACAATCACGTTCCATTCTGGGCTCCCTTCTCAAAGGTATTTGCCTTCAGTGATCACTGCAGCAACGTGCTGCCTCTGGCACAAATGCCACAGCAACACTGGCTCTTGGCAGGGTTAGCAAGCTGCAACTGTCTCACCAGCAGCTCTCAGCAACCCCACACTCTCCCCAGCACAGTCTGGGAGCTCACTGCTTTCTGTCTAGCAAGGATGAGCCTCCTACCTATCAGTCCTGAATCTGGAGTGAATCTCCCAGCAAGGTCACAGTTCTCAATGTCATCCAAATTTTTTTTTGCTAGATCTATTTATATCCCTGAATCTTAAGAGCCTTTTTCACTTTTTTGGCACATGCTGTCCTTGATTTTAAATGATGGTCTGATTTCTCTGGCACCGATCTGAAGTTCGAAGAGGGATTTTGCATTGAAGGGCAGGCAAAAGTAGAGCAATTTGCTTGATGTGAAAGGAAAGCTTGCCACACACCAGCCTGATAGTGTGTGTCAGTTTAGAGAAGGGAGACCTATTTTAAGAAAATTAGTGGTTGTACTTTACAATTATCATACCTTAAACACAAGTTGTAGTGGTCACAGTCGAAGATTGCAGCCCAGACGGTAACAATAGCTCAGCCCATGAGATACACCCACTCAGCTTTCAGTGACAGCCTCTGGGCAACCTATGTTATTCTTCAATGGCTGCATCTTCATTATAAGGCTATTTTCCGCCCAGATATAAAATGGCTATATATGCTTTGAAATCCCCGTCTTTACCTTCCCCCATTAGCAAGGCTTCCAGCTCCAATTCTTCATGGCTAGCTGACTGAGGTCGTGCTTAACAAAGACACCTACTAACGAGCTGACATACAGGGTACGTCAACTGATAGTATTTGTTTTTGAAAAGTGCAGATCAAGGAGCTGATGTGTTGTAGCCTCAGGCTGTGCCTTTTTGATTTGAGATTTTTTAATTAATAATTTGTAAAGTCAGCTTAGTTCCTCTGACAGCCCTAGAGAATTAGCTCTCTATTTATCCACAGACCAGGTACAGCATGAGCTCGGCATGACAGCCTGGAGGGATCACTGGAGGGAGCTGGGAAGGTACTGTAGTTAATTATCCAGGTTCATTCATTTCTAGATTCTCTGCTAAGACTGCTAATGAGGGTGCCAGTTGCAATAATGGCTTTTGTGATGTTGACCGTTGTCCACAAGAAAGCGGATGGAGGCCATCAAATTGTTTTACCTAAGCAATAGATGCCATCACTATCAATTTGAGCTGGGTTTGATCTAGTGCCCTAGAATTGAAAGGCTCCAAACCCCACTAACAAAGATGAAGATGTGAAAAAACACACCAGACTTATCAGGGATTCTTGCAGCTATACACTAGATACCATCCTGCAATTTGACACAATCTCCATTACCTTTCCTTCATAGCCCAGCCGAATTAATTTTGCATGTGAGGTTTTGTGAGACATGGCATCAACTGCCTTACTAAGATCCAAATATATTACATCAACCATCTATCTAGAGCCCTTTCTATCCTATCCATCACTCTCCTATCTCAGCACCTATATTCCCTTCCTTTCATAATTTTAGAATTAAGAAAAGAAAAGCAATTAAAAGGTGTTCTTAATACACCCATGCTGCTCATGGCTCATAGTTCTGATAATCTTTAGGATCATCACTTTATAATCAGAACCAAACAAGTGGATCCACGAACCCATGTGGTGTCCCATTTACTTGGGTATGCAGATGTTTAGAGATTTTCTCCCTCTTCACATTTGTTCCATTTCACTAAGGATTGAAGTTAGATTATTGTGCAGTAATTGCCAGTCCCTCTTCTTTCTTCATTGATACTTGAAACCATATTTCTTTCTTGCACCAATCCCCTTGACTTTTGTCAGTATTACAGTATTACAGAGCCATGAGGCCCCAACCAAGATAGGGCCCCATTGTGCTAGGTGCTGTGCACACACAAAAATGTGAAACAGTCCCTGCCCTCCAAAAGCTTGCACTCAGATTCAGCATACAAAAGGTGGGAAAATGGAGGCACAGATTGAGGAAGGGACTTGTCCAGGGTCACACAGCAGGTCAGTGGCAGGACTGGAACCTAGGACTTCTGATACCTAGCCTCACAAGTAGCTTGGTCCATTTGTACAGATCTTTATATCTTCCAAGCATTCTCCTCTCCCTGTTTCTTGCCATTTAGTGTCTTACAAGGACTTTATTACTTTCTAATTGTCCAACAAGCTTTCCTTTATCCCCCAGGTTAAAGACTGAGTTAAAAATCAGGGCCCTATTCCTGCAGTCAGATCTATGCGGGAGGATCCTTACATCTATTGTGAGTCCCATTGACTTCAGTGGGGCTTAAGGGACTGCCATGGGGGATTCAATTTCAGGGTCAGGGATCAGTGCCATCATGGGTTCCATCCCTTTCATTTATCATTGCTTTCACTCTGGTATTTTTTTTTCCCCCTGATGTGTCTTTTAAAATCCTTCTTATTCCCCAGCATCACTTTGGCAGGGGTCAGTCATTTTCAGCACACTGGCCTTACCCCATTGTTCCTTCCCACCTTGTCTATTTCCATTTCATGTTTTGTTCTGCAGATTTCCCCATCCAAGCTGAAGTTCCCAAAGAACTCTGACTTAGCATGACTCTAGTTGCTCTAACCTACATTCCACTTTCTTAACTTTGGAATACCCAGTGCCCCATCAAAGGAAGCTTGCAAACAGGGCCACCTTTTTAATGTGACATTTTAATTTGTAACAATTTGGGAGTGGAGAATGCTCAGTTCTTCTGAAAACTAGGACCAAGGTGTGTCAAGTTGAGCATCCAAAACCAATGCACCCAAAATCAGAGGCTACTTTTGGAAATTTGGGTCTAGCTGCTGGCTGCCTCAGACTCCCATGCATCTTTTCATGCAGAAATACCAGTGAGACTGGGGCTAGGAGAAAGAAATCTGGGTGATGATTTGCCTCCCATGGAATGAGGTATGTACTGCTTGGAGAATCTAGCTGATTCACTGAAATCGTTAGTTAAATGCTGTTGGCTGGATATCGTAGAGGCCACCGAATGCAGCCATTATGTGCCTCCATGATATTCTGTCCTGAGCCAAGTCTGGCATGTAACGGTGTAGGATGCCTGTGAGAGACAGGTGTCAGTTGATGTCATCCGGCCATTATGTTTAAGGTCTTCCGGGGTGGGGTCTTTTCCCTTCTGTTTTCACTGGGACAATGTAAAACATGATTCTCACAGGGAAGTTAGGAAGCATTCGGAACAGATGACTGTACAATGTTAGGGAGTATTGGGTGACCGTTTGAGAGAGTGGGATCTGTTTAGTTCGAAAATGGATCTCTTAATTCAACTTGAATTCATACCATTTTCGATCATTCAGAGATGATTCATCTCAGTGAAGTCCAACTTTTTTTCAATCTTGACAGTAAGGGCCATGTTTCAATCCCATAGGCCAGATACCGATCACCGCAGCATTATATATCTTCAGCTCCATCTCTCTACCTATCAGAGTGTTTGGTTTGCAAAAGACATTCTTAATAAGGCACCCATTACTGATGATGCTTTTGCAGTGTGGACTTCAAGTTCTTTCTCAAGGCTGCACATGTTATTAACAACAGAGTCGAGGTTGATGAAATCACCAAGAGTCTTGACTGGGTGGTCACCCACTAAGAGGCCTGCAGTGTGTTCAAAATCACTGACTGGAAGAATTTTGGTTTTTACCCCAAATAATTTTCAGACTGACTTTTACCACTGAGCTTTCCAGGCTTTAAATGCTGCAACTAGCTCATCTATTGATTTGACAACTACACTAGGTCGTCAGCAAAATCAGCGTTGGTGAGGTTCTTATCATCAAGGCATATGGCTAAAATGCATTTACTTAGTGTCTGGTCAAGCATGTAGTCTATGACAGTGTTGGAGAGTTCTGGGGTGGCAATGCATCCTCATTGAATGCCCAACCTAATTCAGAAGATGGTTCCTTTCCCATTTACAAGGATGCAGCTTGAGAAATCATCATATGAAAGATGAAACATTCTACAGAGCTTGTCCGGAAGGCCTGTGAATTTCAAAATCAGCCAAAGTGATTCCCCCTCAACAGAGTCAAACCTAGCCTTGATATCTACAAATGTAATGTGAACTGGCGCTTGAATTCTCATGGCTTCTCAGTACCCTGGCACGCTGTGAAGATTTCCTCCACCGTGGAACAGCCAGGAGTGAAGTCAGCTTGTTGTGGTGTTCTCTAGCTCATTAAGATAGCAGCAGCTCAGGCCAACAAGACAAAAACAAAAACTTTCCCAGGGATAATAGACAAGTAATGCTGCTATAGTTGCAACAGTCTCATTTGCTGCCTTTATGTTGCCAAAGTGGTAAAATCATGCCTTCTGCCAGTCGGACGGGACCAACTCTATTCTCCAGATGACACCGAACAGCGTCTGCAGCCACAAAAGACTAGATGGTCCCACACTTCTTAACAGTTCCACAGGAATGCCACCAACTCCTGCCACCTTGTTTCCCTTAAGCTTCCTTACAATTCTGTGGATTTCACCAGTAGTGAATTCCCCTAGATCATTTTCTGCAGAATGGGTCAACTCAGCAGGGACCTTAATATCAGGGTCCAAAGAAATTGTGGGTGCATTTAGCAACTGGCTTACATGCACAGGTGGAAAGGACCATCTGTGGAACCCCCTACTCAGTCACCCGGCACCTCGGCCTCTGCAGATTCCCAGGAAAAGGGGGAAGAATACTATCGAGGTGACTGACACCTCTTCCAAGCAGTGCATTGATCTGGAAGAATGATTGAGCCATTAGGACAAGTGTGAGATCATATTGCGATCCTTTAATTAGCCAGCTCCACTAGAAAGAGCCAGTTCTGCAGTTTACTTTCCTCTCAGTGTGGGGATCAGGTAGGGATTTCACTCAGAGCCCCCTGAGTGCTATGGGGAGATGACCTCTCTCTGTGGATGATTTCAGTGGTACAGGGTATGGGCAATGCCACCATCAGCATCTTCAGTCACAGGTAAAAGGTCATGGCAAAGGCTCCTGGCACCAGTTTATAATGGCAGGGGAGATAGTGTGTGTCGGGGATAATTCTTGCTTCTGCCTATGACTAGTGTGATGGGTTCCCCCTGGGGTGCCGCTTGGAACTGGGGTACCACTGAGCCTGCCTGACTCACAAGCCTGGGCTCCCTTTCTCACTGTGGTGCTATGATAAGTTGCCAAGCTCTCCAAGCTTGCTCTTTCACCAGCCTACACACAGATAGGGACACACCCAGCTGCAGCGTCACACAGATGCTGAGATCAGCTCTGCATGGCAAGGCTCAGCTAAGGCACCTCTCAGTTGCTAAGGCATGCCCCTCCCACCCCCCAAGTGTAAACCCAAAATTACACCATCTTGCGCTGCACAGGGAACTGTACAGCGTAAGCTCATAAAAGTTGCCCCCTCCCTCATGTGGAGAGAGATATGCAACAGCTTTCTGCCCCAAGTTATAATTTCCACACACACTGGTTTTAGACAAAACAAAACAAGTTTATTAGCTACAAAAGATATATTGTAAGTGATTATAAGTGATAGCAAACAGATCAAAGCAGATTATCTTAGTAAATAAATAAAACCACAAACTGAGTTTAATACACTAGATAGGTAGGATATCAATTAGCAAATTCTTACCTCGAGTGATAAACAGGCTGGCAGATTTTTGAGGCACAAGTTGCCTTGGCTTTCCCAGATTTTCATACATGGGCTAAAACTCCCTCTATCCTGGGACCATCACTTTCCACAATTCAGTCCTTGCCCCTCAGGTGTTTCCAAGTGTATTGTTGTAGGGAGAGTGATGTACCATCATGATGTCATTTCCCCCCTTTTATCTTCTTCTCACTTGCTGGAAAGTTCTTTTGCTGTGAGCTGGGTCAAACAGTTCCCATTTTGTAGTGCTATCTCTGAGAGGTTTCAATTGTACACAGTTCCTGGGGTAATCCCTGTGCTTGTGTACATTTCCTCACTAAGCCATTAACCTTGTTTGGCCTTTTTACTATTGTACCTTAAAGGTTGCTTGTGGGTGTTTTCAACCTCACAACATGTTTCAGTAACACATACATAGCCAAACTTCATAACTTCACATACAGTGATACACATACAATCCAATGAGATATTGTCTAGCAGATCAAGACTTTTAGAATGATACCTCACAAAGCATACTTTGTACAAAACATATCCTAATTACATGATAGTGGTGAATATTGGGGTGCCAAGGTGTCACAACCAGCATTAGGGAACAGAAGCCATGGGTGAGTATATCTTTATGTGCATTTACATTTACTAAGGAAGGGTTTCATGTGACTGGTCCCAGCAGTGCCCCTGGCTGGCAGAGGTTCCTGGCTAAGAGAGGCTATAGGCATACCATGCCAATAGCAGCTGCAGCCACTTCCTTCCCATCGCATAGTTACGGAAGTCTTGGATCCCAGGCTACATACTTCCCAAGCTGACATAGTGAAATACTCCTGAGAGTCCTAGTTAAAAATACCTTGAGATGGGAAAAAAATTGCTCCTTGACGTTAATGGGAAAGATTTGGATTTGCTTTTTTTAACCTGATGGGGAGAGACAAACAGTTCTTAGACTGAGAAACCTTGACTCTCTGTGGTAAAGATGCTGATGTTTGAACATTCCCTGTAGTGAGCAAGGAGTCAGAGAGAGCAGATATTTATTTATTTGTATTCCAGTAGGACCTAGACACCTCAACCAAGATCAGGGCCCCTTTGTGCTAAGCACTGTACATATCCATAGCAAGAGAAGCCTAAACAGACAAGGGCTAGCAGAAAGACTGTGTTGTTATTATCTCCATTTTACAGATGGGAAACTGTGACACAGAGATGAAGGGCCTGATCCAAAGCCCACTGGCTTTCCCATTGGAGTCTTTCTACTGATTTCAATGGGCTTTGGATCAGGCCCTAAATGACTTGCCCAGAGTCACACAGCGAGTCAGCAGCAGAGCCAGCGTCTGTACCCAGATCTCGTTGCATACAAGGATGGTTCCTTTCTAGTCCTTGGAATCTGGTCCCTTCTTGTTGCTGCAGAGTTCATGTTGCCACGGCTGGTTGAACAACCTGACAGAATAGTTGGGGATTGGCTGTTCTGGTTCTCTCTGGTTTGGGGCTATCTCCCACTTGCTGCGAAGAATCAGCCCTCTGCTTCTCTCGGTACACACAACGTAACAGGGAAAGTGAGAAAACAACCCTGGCTACCATCCCCTCCCTTGCACCTTTCTGAGCAACAGTAGCAGCCTGCAGCTTTGGCTGAGCTTGTGACATTGTCTAGGATAGTGAATGTATCATTTTCTAAGACAGTTCTGAAAAGGACCCGACTGACAGCCCTGGAGAGTGAAGTCACCTGACCTCTCCCTCTCTGTCCATCCTCACATCTCAGACGCTCTTCCTGCTTCTCTCCCTGGATGTGCTGCCACCAACTGCAATGCAAAACCGAAACTCATTTCCCTATAGCCCTCCTGTCTCATCTGTACCTCCTCTCTCTTCCCCAACAAACTCAGTGCCAGGTTCAACTCCTCTCCTTCTCCACATGCCCATGTTTGTTTGCCACCCAGTTCTCCCTCGACAACATCTTTAAAACCTGCCCTACTCTCGCCATCCCCATTTACAAATGCCTTGTCTGTCTTCCCCACTCACCTCTGCCACCTCTTCCTCCCCACTTCTCCCCTCACTCTTCTCTATTCACTAATACAGCTATGAAAGCTGCCTCCCTCTCCAGCGGCTCAGACCACATCATTCCTCTGTTCAGATCCTTCACCTTATGCATCAAGCACAAGCATCTAGTCTTCCCCCTCCAGGTCTTGCACAGCTTCACCTCTGTGTCTCTTCTCTCCTCTCTTCCCCTCTCACTTCCTTCACTTCATTCAAGCATCCCGTCTCCTTTGTCTGCTTCCTCCCTTCTCTTCACACCATCATCCATGCTGCCCTGTGCACTAGGAGCAATCTCTCTTCTCTTGGGTGCCAGCTGAGCACCCTTCTCTGCACTCAAATCAAGTTTCTTCCATGAAGACTTCCAAAGTCAGAACTTTTCAGCATAGGTGCTGGAACTAGGGGTGCTACGGTGCTGCCACACCCCCTGGCTTGAACTGGTTTCCATTATATGCAGGGTTTGCAGTTTAGTTCAATGGCTGTCAGCACCCCCACTATACACATTGTTCCAGCACCCTTGCATTTCAGTGGTGAAAAACTACAAATAATAAATGTCAGAAGAACTAGGCAAAAACAAAGACAAACAAGCCAAACTCTGCTAACCTCTATGATCTGCCAAAAACTCAGGCTCCCCGCAAGGTTGGGACTCTGCTGCTGTCACAGCCATTCCACACCCAGCCTCCCTCCCTCTCCTCCTCCAGGGTCTATGGTCACCCAGTCATTCTATTAGAGTGTAAGCTCACCAGGGCAAGGTCCTTGGGTCAGATCTTCAGCTGCTATAGACCAACAAGAAGTCTGTGGAGTTATGCTGGTTTACAGCAGTTCAGGATTTTGGATTATCTGTAAAGCTTTAGGCACATATAAATGAGGCCAAGCTTCCCCCAGTCCTGTACCTCAACCCTCATCTAGGAGAGGAAAGGGAGTTCAGGGTCCCGGGCTGGTCAGTGCTGTTGGAAGCCATACTCATGCAGATAGTAACCACTGTGCAAACACTTTGCATTTTACCTCAAGGGGGTATGCTAAGCCTGCAGCCACGCTCTCCAACAGGAGTGTTAAGAACTGTCCAGCACAAAAGTAAAGGCTGTGTGGAGGAACAGCTCCCTCAGGGGCCATTCCAGTCCCTGATCACATTGGGTCAGTCCTGTTCTTGGGAAGGGATTTGGGTTTGTCTTGGTCCCTCCCTGTATGTGGTGCTTCTTTTGAGCTGTCATGCTCCTGTGTATACAATTGTGTGTGTGCCTTGTTCCATTGCTTCTCAGCAGTCAGTACCGAGCTCCCGCTGCCCTTGGAGCCCTGTGCCAAGAGCCACTGCTGCCCATCCCAGTCCTGGGCCTCTTCCCTTCCCAGTGATGCTCCCTTGGGTACTAACTCCACTTCCTCTGCTCCTGGGCTGTTTTCCCTTGGAGTAATCAGACTGGAGACAGAGGGAGAAGGAAAGTCCATTGGGGCATAGGGTATGAGCGAGGTCAGGGCAGCTGTGGAGCTGGTCAGTCCACAATCTCCCTTCCCAGGGAATTAACCATTTTGTGTTGAGAAAGGGAAGAGGAAGGGACAAGTACCCAGCAAAACATATTTATATTCTCATTGTAGTTAGGCAGCTGGGGAAAGGGGAAATCATCCGCCCTGCCTGGTTCAATGCTGTTAACTGCATAGACAATACAATACAATAGGAATCTCCATCACTCACCCTCTGCACAAACAAGCACCATTCATGGATTCTTCAGGGAGTGTCTTCCTACCCTTGATGTCCCATACTGCCACGAAACAGGGGCTTCTGCGAAGAAGGACCTTTAATGAGGGAGTTTAAATGATTGGGGTCCTCATGTCTCCATCTGGCTGGACTATAAATGATCAGTGAGAAACTCCACTGGCAAAACAACCACATAAACACAGTAATCGTGTGGGGACTCTGAATACATGACTAGCTGTACACAACCTCCTCCCCATCTGTTTGGATATGAAGGTTCTTAGGGAAGTGACTTCCCCTTGATGTGCAGTAGGACCTCATCTTTGCCCCAGGGTCTGGATGGCATGCTAATTGGATCATTTGTAACATATCCATTCACCAGGAAGGGGACTAATTTCACTCCTATATGAGCAATGTAAAACACGGCCATTTGGTTTTATGGGGGCACACGTGAGTGAGGGTCAACCGCATTGCTTCATCTTTGTTATATGCTGCTATTATAGCACATCTGATAGCTGATTCTACGGCATGGCCTGAAGTCAAGCAAAGCTCGGGGGAGTCCCAAAGCATCCTTTTTGCAAGGGCTTCATGCTGAATTGTTACAGATGTTTTAGAAACATCATGGCCAGCTCTAAAGCTCTCCAGCTTTCATTGCCTCTAGTCTCTCTCTGCAGCCTCTTTTACAGTGTTGATTTCATCATTAAACCACTCTCCTCCTCTCCCCAAAAAGTAGATGTCACGGAATCACTGGGACGATGCTCTGGAACTACTCCGTATGAAGCCAGTCAGGACTCTGGGGGAGCCTCCTCTCTCTCAGCATACTGTCTCCAGAACAAGAACCTTATACAGCTTTGACCTTCCTGGGTCTGACCTTGGAGCATTCAGCATCCCCTTTTCACACAGTGCACTTCCCGCAGTGAGTCCGCAAAGGTGCGGCTCCCGGAGAAGCCAGAGGGCCCTGCACCCCAACTCCGCAGTCAGACGTGACTCTCAGCCAGCTGGTAAAACAGAAGGTTTATTAGTCAATAGGAACACAGCATAGAACAGAGCTTGCTATTACAGGAATCAGTGACTTTCAGGCAAATCCATCTTAGGAATACTGGGCCTTTGTCAAGCCTGACCTTAAAAACTTCTAAGGAAGGAGATTCCACCACCTCCCTAGGTAATGTATTCCAGTTTAAAGAATCCTTATTGAGGTTACAGGGACAAACCATCCCGATGTGTAGAAAGAATAGTAAATATGGCAGGCGACCAGCTTGGCTTAACAGTGAAATCCTTGCTGATCTTAAATACAAAAAAGAAGCTTACAAGAAGTGGAAGATTGGACAAATGACCAGGGAAGAGTATAAAAATATTGCTCGGGCTTGCAGGAGTGAAATCAGAAAGGCCAAATCACACCTGGAGTTACAGCTAGCAAGAGATGTTAAGAGTAACAAGAAGGGTTTCTTCAGCTATGTTAGCAACAAGAAGAAAGTCAAGGAAAGTGTGGGCCCCTTATTGAATGAGGGAGGCAACCTAGTGACAGAGGATGTGGAAAAAGCTAATGTACTCAATGCTTTTTTTGCCTCTGTCTTCACAAACAAGGTCAGCTCCCAGACTACTGCACTGGGCAGCACAGCATGGGGAGGAGGTGGCCAGCCCTTTGTGGAGAAAGAAGTGGTTCGGGACTATTTAGAAAAGCTGGATGTGCACAAGTCCATGGGGCCGGATGCGTTGCATCCGAGAGTGCTAAAGGAACTGGTGAATGTGATTGCAGAGCCATTGGCCATTATCTTTGAAAACTCATGGTGATCGGGGAAGTCCCGGAAGACTGGAAAAAGGCTAATGTAGTGCCAATATTTAAAAAAGGGAAGAAGGAGGATCCTGGGAACTACAGGACAGCGAGCCTCACCTCAGTCCCTGGAAAAATCATGGAGCAGGTCCTCAAGGAATCAATTGTGAAGCACTTAGAGGAGAGGAAAGTGATCAGGAACAGTCAGCATGGATTCACCAAGGGCAAGTCATGCCTGACTAATCTAATTGCCTTCTATGATGAGATAATTGGTTCTGTGGATGAAGGGAAAGCAGTGGACGTGTTATTCCTTGACTTTAGCAAAGCTTTTGACACGGTCTCCCACAGTATTCTTGTCAGCAAGTTAAAGAAGTATGGGCTGGATGGATGCACTACAAGGTGGGTAGAAAGTTGGCTAGATTGTCGGGCTCAACGGGTAGTGATCAATGGCTCCATGTCTAGTTGGCAGCCAGTATCTAGCGGAGTGCCCCAAGGGTCGGTCCTGGGGCCGGTTTTGTTCAATATCTTCCTTAATGATCTGGAGGATGGTGTGGATTGCACCCTCAGCAAGTTTGCGGATGACACTAAACTGGGAGGAGTGGTAGATACGCTGGAGGGTAAGGAAAGGATACAGAGGGACCTAGACAAATTGGAGGATTGGGCCGAAAGAAATCTGATGAGGTTCAACAAGGACAAGTGCAGAGTCCTGCACTTAGGACGGAAGAATCCAATGCACCGCTACAGACTAGGGACCGAATGGCTAGGCAGCAGTTCTGCAGAGAAGGACCTAGGGGTGACAGTGGATGAGAAGCTGGATATGAGTCAACAGTGTGCCCTTGTTGCCAAGAAGGCCAATGGCATTTTGGGATGTATAAGTAGGGGCACTGCCAGCAGATCGAGAGACGTGATTGTTCCCCTCTATTCGATATTGGTGAGACCTCATCTGGAGTACTGTGTCCAGTTTTGGGCCCCACACTACAAGAAGGATGTGGAGAAATTGGAGAGAGCCCAGCGAAGGGCAACAAAAATGATTAGGGGTCTGGAACACATGACTTATGAGGAGAGGCTGAGGGAACTGGGATTGTTTAGTCTACGGAAGAGAAGAATGAGGGGGGATCTGATAGCTGCTTTTAACTACCTGAAAGGTGGATCCAAAGAGAATGGATCTAGACTGTTCTCAGTGATAGCAGATGACAGGAGAAGGAGTAATGGTCTCCAGTTGCAGTGGGGGAGATTTAGGTTGGATATTAGGAAAAACTTTTTCACTAGGAGGGTGGTGAAACACTGGAATGCGTTACCTAGGGAGGTGGTGGAATCCCCTTCCTTAGAAGTTTTTAAGGTCAGGCTTGACAAAGCCCTGGCTGGGATGATTTAGTTGGGGATTGGTCCTGCTCTGGGTAGGGGGTTGGACTAGATGACCTCCAGAGGTCCCTTCCAACTCTGATATTCTATGATTCTATGACAGTACGTAATAAAGATGTTTTAATCGAACCAACATGTACAAGGCAATGGGTAATAACTAGCCACGTCAGGGGGCAGTAATTATGTCAGAGGCAGTACTAACTTGTTTGTATCAGGGTATAAAGATGTATCTCAGAGTGAGTATCTTTGTCCAGCCTGGGGGGAATGGAAAGTCTTGCTATTCACTGAGCTGCGTCCATTATCACAGGAATACATATCTTAGTATCCTCATAGAGTCTGCCGGGGCTATTACCGTGCTTTGTTGACAATACACCTGGCCTGGCGCCTTTGTCCCTTAACAGATCTTGTGGTCATTGGGCTGTTTGCTTGAGGTCTGCTGTGCCTGCTGTCTGCGTAGAGCTGGGGCAGCATACAGAAGAACACACACACACGCAGCCGAACATCTAACTACTGGAGTGTTTCCTGGATCAGTGCCACAGGCCCTGTAGTCTGAGGTTCTGGAGGAGTCACACGCCTGTCCCAGCTAGTGCAGACAGGATTTTGTTTTATGTTTTTGGACAGCCAAGGCTTGATCTAAAACCCATTGAAGTCAATGGCATAGCACCTCTTGACTTCAATGGCTTCGGACCAGACCCCATGTCCATTTCCTATATTATAGCAATCCAGTATTTATTTTAAATGCATAAATGTCAACAGTTTCCAGGTGTGTTTAACAGGATCATGTAATCCTTTCATCTTCCATGTAATGCTCTTGAATACAATTGCCACACAAAAGCACAACTTGGTTATAAGTAGAGTTTTGCCATCTAGTGGATTGTTATAAAATTGCATCCAATGATAAATCTCAACCAGACAGCAAATGTGGCCTTTATCTGTGCCATAATGGCACACTGTATCGAGATGTGCTCCATAACTTTCCCTGCCTCGCTACTTCCCCTCCACCCCCACATCCTTTACCCGAAACTACCATTTAACTTTTATCATAAGAAATCCATGCCAGTAGCTCTGCCAATCAAAAAATGTCATTCATCTGGAGTAAAGGCTGACAATCTATAACTTATTTCAGCCAAAAACCTCTTCAGGGATAATTGTAGTTTGCGCCAAAACCAGAATTTTAGAAGGTCTCACAATTCCAAGTTAAGGCCTTACTTGGCCAGCAACAACCCCACTGGAAACTGTGCATAAGCAAATTGCAGTTTTACTGAGAAAAGCAGCTGTGTCAGAGTGGCAACTTTTTGCTCCACCCATCTGCCCTGACCCCCCCCCCCCCAAGTGTGTTCACGATCATATCTGCTGACTTTGCTGACTAAAGTAAGTTTTAACTACTTATTACTCCTGTTAACACTGCAGAATCCATATCGTCATGAGACAGTAAGCTGGATTCTATCTAGGTACATGCATCACTAGCAGAATGGCTAAACAGAGTTCTGATTGCTACTGTCTTTAGTTATTGTTACTGTCTTTATTGTTACTGATGCACAAGCCAGGAAGAACCCAGCATGACTCTCAGATCCCAGAGTGGGCTTGCAGTGCTAGGAGTTAGCAAAAACAATTTTTATACTATACCAGAGCAGACTTGATCTGGAATCCTAAAATGGTGATAAATACGGAACCCCCACAATGGTCAGTGTTGCCAACTCATGTGATTTTATTGTGAATCTCATGATATTTTGTGGTTCTCTTAAAGACCCAACTCTTGGAGCCATGTGATTATGTCAGAATCTAACCTTTCCCTTTACACACACAAAAAAAGTCTCCAGCTTTTATGGTGCAGAGAAATCTTGAAAACGTGAACTCTGAGGGTTCAAACACTAAAAGGCAAAGAAAAGGAACCTAACATTTATTGTTTTTAAAAATCTCATGATTTTTCAGCCTATCAGTTTTTTTTGTTGGGCCTGACTCATAGTTTTTGAATGCTTGCAGTAGGCCAGACTGAACAGCCAGCATTAGTCACTATTTGGACTAGCACTGCACTTCACCGCGTGCCCCTCCATAATAACAAACACATTTCTAATAAAAACCCAGCAGCAAACTGCTATACAGAGCGACTGTGCTATGAGGTGAAACCCGGTCCCCTCAAGTCTTAAACCCACCTTCCATAGGCCAGAAAAGAGGGCTCTGAAGAAGATAAGTAACTAATTGATAGCTGGCTCAATTTCATGAGCTTAAGGCACAGAGGTCAAGGGAGCTTAGAATCAGGGACAGAACAAGGCTTCTTCCTGTCTCTAGTATTCTGATGCAGACTGAGCGGTGCAAATGCAGTTCACAAACCAGAGTTCCTCCTTTGCGGTGCTGAAGAACCCACTGAGTTCTGCCCCCTGTTCTATTAGCAAGGAGCCCTCTAGCAGCTCTTCCAGGGCTCCCTGGTCACTGATGTACAGCTGATTGTAGGGATGGCCCTGAAGCATCCCTTACCCAACGTTGTATTCAGCATAGCCACTCTGATTGCCACGGTTTCATTGTTAGCCATGCAGCCACTACACCTGGATGCAGCATGAGGCCCTAAAGAAGTTTTGCCTTTCCCAGACATCCCCAATTCATTTGATTTGCAGCAGAGAAGTGGCATGCTGCTCCCAGCCATTGCTGTAGTGACTCAGACCCAGATCCTCCAAGGTATTTAGGCACCTAACGCCCATAGAAATCAATGGGAGTTAACTCTTTTACTTCTGACACCATGTTAAGAGCCGATGGAAAGAGCTGCGCCAAGTGCAATGCACAAAAGCAGTCCTACAAAACCCAGAAGCTACGCTACATATTCTTGTGGGCCATCTCCTGGCACCTTCTTGACTAATTATTTACATATAGACAGACCCAGAGCACTCCCGTAATCGGTGAGGGCACAGTTTGGATCCTCTAGTTATTCATTCAGATTAGAGTGAGAAAGGGCACTCTCACTCAACGAGGATACAGAGCTGTGAGGGAGCTGCTTACCAAAGCCAGAGGTGGAGTGGGGAGCTCCCTCTCTGCTTTTAGGAAAGGATAGAGAACTGGGCTCTCTGCTGCTCCTTCTTGCTTTAACCTCTGGCACTTTCTCCACCAAGCATGATGGGGTGTGTGCTCTAAGACCATTAGATGGGAATAGCAGTCATAGATTGATTCCACAGCCTAGCAGTAGCATTCCTTCATCATGGCATTTCCCGAGCACCAGGCCCAGTTCTGGGTCGGACTCTAGGAAGAGGATTTTAGCCCAGAGAGCACATATTACGATGCCACGGAGAAAGCTGCTCTATCAGTCACTGAAACATAGCAAATAGTGGTATTGAAGGGAACAAAATTGCCCTCTCCTGGCTTGGCTTGGTTGGCTTTGAGAGACGTAGGGAGCCATATTCTGAGTGGAGGGTGGCTTGGGCCAGAGATCCTTTCTTTGACATGATGCCTGCAAAACTAGCTTGTCAATGGTTAGGCTGCTGGTGTGTTGAGACCACGGCCCATCCTGGGGATCAATACTGTTGTGTAGTTTCATTGTGCTCCCCATCTGTCTGTATCCATATGTTGTTGTCTTGGGTCTTACACTTAGATTGTCAGTTTGCTAGGCAAGGACCAGCTTTTTGTTCTGTGTACATACAGCACCTAAAGCCCTGGGTCATGTCTGAAGCTCCTAGGTGCTGCCATAATACAAATAAATAATAATAAATAGCAGCTGGGGTACAACAGGACAGCTTTGCTGAATGCAGGGGCTGGGGGTATTTCGGAGATCCTGTGCAAGGGGTGCAGCAAAGCCTGGCTTTCTGAATTCCTCCTGGGTGGCCTGTGCAGTGGCTCTTTGGGCACAGGGCAGCTGCTGGTGGTTTGGGTACTGGGAATCCTGCTGCCTTTCAGTGATGTGTCCCTGGGCTGGCTGTGCTGGAGGGTTGGCTCTTTCGCATGGGATCTCACAGTCAGTGTTCCCTCTAATTTTTCCCAACCATGTGCGGAATGAATTTTGTTATGTGCACCAATATGACACATCACCTCCATATTGTGCACATAACAAAATTAATGTGGTAGGGTGGGGCTGAGGAGTTTGGAGTGTGAGAGGGAGCTCACTGCTGAGGCAGAGGGTTGGAGTGCGGGGGGGTAAGGGCTCCAGGCTCTGGGGTGGGGACAGGAATGAGGGGCTCAGGGTTGGGGTGTGGGGGTGAGGGCTCCAGCTGGAGGTGTGGACTCTGGGGTAGGACTGGGGATGAGGGGTTTGGAGTGCAGTGGGGCTCCCCAGGTCTTCAGTGGGGAGAGAGATCTCCCCCCCCAGCTCTCTTTCTCTGCAGCAGCATGTGGGTTGGCAGTGTGGGGGGAGAGGCACCTCTCCCCCTGCCATGGCAGGTCCAGGCCAGGCTGGGTCAGGGCTGGGGGAGGGGCGCCACGGCAGGTTCGGGGCTTGGGGAGAGGCATCTCTCCCTGCTGCAGCCCTGAGCGTCTGTGCGGCACTTAATAAGCAGCTGCGCAGCTGCGCAACTTACAGGGAATTTAGCTCACAGTGTATGGCAAATGCCTGGCCCTCTTATGGGAACCAGACAGCCCTGCTGGGCTGTATCAGGATGGGGTAGCCCTGCCATGCTGTTTCAGGGCTGGTGCAGGTGGTGCCAGGGCTCCAGCATCATTACTGCACGGAAACAGACTTCTGATCTGGTGCTACTCAGGGCTTGTCGACAAGGAAACTCTCAGGAAAATTAATCCCAATTAATCAGAGGTGTAAATTTAAAGCAGATTAGTTAAACTGTATTAAACCCGATAATGAATTAAGCTAAATATAAATTAAGACCTCTTTAATTCCAAATAAGAGCACCTACACAGGGGTTTAACGTGGTTTAACCAACCCATTTTAAAATTCACACCCTTAGGCCATGTCTACACTACAAAATTATGTCGACCTAACTTACATTGGCATGAAGCCACCTCATCCATTAAATTGCTCGTGTGTGCACGCTTGGCTCCTACTGTCGACGCTGTGATCTCACCAGGAGCGCTTGCTTCCATTGTAATGCCAGCGTAGAGTATTGTGAACTCCTGAAAGCTAGTAAGAGTTGCCGTAAGCAACACACTTTACACCAAATTTTTTCCGTCACTCCCTCCTTACCTGTAATGGAACCTGTCTGTGCCACCCTCCCCGGGAACAGTGGTTGGGAGCCATGGTTGGGGCCCAGAGCAGAGGCCGGGGCTGCCGCCAGGAGTGGAGTTGAGCCCGGGACCAGAGCTGCAGCTGAGAGTGGAGCTGGAACAGAGCTAGGGACAAAAAGGGGCTGGATGGTGCTGCCTTCCTGCCCCCTGTCGGGGCTGACCTGGGCCCCACCGCAGCCCTCGGACATTCCTCCGCACCCCCCAGTCTGGGGACCACAAGTCTACACTGACACTGCGTCGCCCTAACTAGATCGACATTGGCTCCACGCCGCGGGGCAGGAAAGGGGGTTGATACTGGGGCTGAGAGGTATTTATAGTGGCTACCACGACCACAAGACAGCTTACATCAACCTAACCTGTAGCGCAGTAAATTCGGAGTCACTCCCCTACGTGTAGGGTGACCAGACAGAAAATGTGAAAAATCGGGACAGGGGGTAATAGGAGCCTAGATAAGAAAAAGACCCAAAAATCGGGACTGTCCCTATAAAATCGGGACATCTGGTCACCCTACCTACGGGCCCCCATGTAGACGTACCCTGGGTGGATCCCCGTGACACCACGCTGCAGGACGGTGACCCTGACCCTGCCGCCGGGCCAAGCCCCCTGCTCCCCGCGGCTCCGGCTGAGCTGGCCCCGGCCCCGCCCCCGGCAGCGCGCCGCTGGGGCCCGGCCTGCGCTAGGCGGCGCTGGCCCGGCGGGGCGGGGCTTGCGACGGCGGCAGTTTGCAGGAAACGGCGGGGAGCGCGAGAGGTGTCCCGCGCCCGACCCCGCAGCATGGTGCCGGCCGGCCGTGCCCGCAGGTAGGGGCGTGCGCGGCCCCGCACTCCGGGCCGCGTCTCCTCCCTAGCGTTGTGGGCAGGCCGGGCCCCGGTGTGCAGCTTCGCTGGGTGAGGGGGGCTGGTGGGTTCCGGCGGGGCGGGGCGGGACGAGCTAGCTAGCTGGGGTCCCCAATGGAGCGGTATAAGGGGGGTGGTGGGAGTGGACCTGGCAGGCTCCTGGGGGGCCAGCTGGGGTCCCCAATGGAGAGGTACCGAGGGGGCCTGGCAGGCTCCTGGGGGGCTAGCTAGCTGGGGTCCCCAATGGAGAGTGGGGGATGGGCTGGTGTAGATTGAATCGGGATGGGTTCTTGCTGCACCAGGAAGGAGGAGGGGGGCCTTGGGGATCTGTGCACCCAAGCGGGGAAGGGGGGGGAGAGAAAGAGCTGCCTCTGCTTATACTATAGCTGTATTCCTCCTCCGTTAATCCCTATAGAGGTCCCCGCAGGGGAGGTGCAAACTCCTCCCCTCTCCCCCCCCCGCATTTGAAGGCTTATAGCAAAAGCCTTGCTCTCGTCTCCCCATCACTCAGTATTGCTATCCCCAAGCGCTGAAATGCCATGAGCCAGGCCTCAAAATCATGCGACTGGCTTAAAAATACAGAATTTGGGGTTCTTTGCCCTCTGGTCACATTTCCAAACTCCTCTCCACACCTCTGAAGATTAGAACCTTTTTAAAAAGGAAAGCTGTGATTCTACTCCGAGACAGTAGGGCCTCACCAGAGAAAGGGGAGGGCTGTATTATATTGCAGTTGGAGTGGAGTCCTTTGTACCCAAAGAATTAACGAATAGTGCGTGCTGATAGAGCCAGATGTTGCAGCCCTTCCTCGCTCAGTAGAACTACAGGTACAGGGTGGAGAAGGGCTGCCTGGGGAAGCCTTAGTGTAGGGGTCTCAAACTCAATTTACCCTAGGGCCAGTACCAGTCCTCAAATCCTCCCAGCGGGCCAATAATGTCACTCATGCCACCCAGAACCTGCCCCCCAAAAGTCTGCTCCCCACCTGCCTAAGGCTCTGGGAGGGAGTTTGGGTGGGGGGGGGAGGTCTGGGGTAGGGGATTGGGGTGCAGGCTCTGGGAGGGAGTTTGGGTGCAGAAGGGGCGAGAGGTTGGGGAGGGGGTCTGGGGAGGGGGTGGGGGTGCAGGCTCTGGGAGGGAGTTTAGGGGTGGGAAGGGAGTAGGGGTGCAGCAAGGTGGGGGTGGGCCAGGGAGCCTCTGCGCCTGCTGCCCCCAGGCACTGCCCCTGCAGCTTCCTATTGGCCGCAGGGGCACTCGGGGCGGGGGCAGTGCGTGGAGGCATAGCCTCGCCCCGGGGCCGCAGGGAGGCACTGGCAGACGCTGTTCAGCACTGCTGGGGCCCCGGGCCATTTTAAATCACCTGGTGGGGGGAGCGCCCGGGGGCGGCAGGTGGGGCCAAGGGAGAGACCCAGCCCCAAAACTGCTGGAGTCCCGCGGGCCACGAGTTTGAGACCCCTGCCTTAGAGGCAGTGTTCCTAGTGGTTATAGCAGTGTGTTGCAAGCCAGGACTCCTGGGTTTTATTCCTGATCCTTCCAGTGGCCCTGAGAGATTCAGAGATGTACCAAAGATCACACACTGCCTCAGAGGTTGAATTCAGGTTCATACAGTCCTTGGAGAGGAGCAAAGCACTGTTGTTAGGGGTAAAATGTTTTGTATTTGTGTTCAATCCACCCAGAAGGACTGCCAGTCCAATGTTTCCCCAAATGCCTAATCTGGGGTGGATGCAGATAGGTTAAAATCTCGCCCTGCTGGTAAGGCAGCATGCAGAGCAGGAGGCAATGGCATTTGTCATGCAATAGGATGAAAGGAAAACCTAACTGTGGTTCCATTTCCAGGCTGGTTTCCATTCTCAGTCAGGCCCTGGAAGACTGTGCTGAGCAAAAGAAGAAGTTAGAGGACAATCTAACCCTATGTCGGGCCCTTCTTGGAGACTGGTGAGTCGTCAGTGGGTGGCAAAAGATGACTGAAAAGCTGCTCAAGATACTTGCATTGCTCAATGTCTTGTAGAGGCAAGGAGGGAGCATAGCCTAGTGTCTAAAACTCAGGAGCAGGAGTTGGGAGAGCTGGATTTTATTCCCAACTCTGCCATCAAGACTCTGGGTGGTAACTAATTGTGTTTCACCAGTATACTGATTCTGATGTCATAATGCTAATAGCTTTCTGGTTGTCCAGAGAGTCTTCTAGAAGAACAGGGCAGACCTTGATGTCTAATGTAAGAATGTAAGCTGAAAAAAAATTGCTTAGAGAAGTTCATAAAGGGGTGGGGTTGTTTGTCCATCATAAATAAGGAAGAAAAAGAAAGTGGGCACAAACCTACTTCCTTCTTCCCTTAGTGGGTCCCCTTTGGTGTCCCAGATCATGGCAGGGTGTGCAAGTCTTGTGCTCCTGAATCCTTTGTTCTTGTGCATATTCTTTCGCAAGCTGCTTTTAAAAAAAAAAAAAATCCTCAGCATTCCAGTGCTGATTTCCCAGCATTCTGACTTCCTGTTAATGGGGTGCAGCCTTGCGCTCGTCATGCAACCAATAATAAAACCCTTTTATTTGCTCCAGTACCAGGTAATCCCCTGCTCAAGAGCTGTGCTTTTCTGTTTCCATGGGTCAGCTTTTTGTGCTTGTGAAGGGATTGGTCTGTATTGCTGGCCTGAATGAAGCTTTAGGCAAATATCTCCCGCCCCAGTCCTGACCTGAAGCACCTCCTGCTGTTTGTGTCTTTTCTGACCCCCAGCTCTGCCAATGCAATACTCTCCAGTGAACGGTGCCTCCCTGCATTCTTACTTGGTGGGAGGGATGCAGGAGAGAAAGGGGGACTGACTAAAGGGTTGTGTGTGCTCTGGGCTATCTAGTGTCCCCTGAAATTCTCCTGCTGGCCAGGCCCTGCTCGAAGGATAGGGGGCACTTGGGTGAGCTATCGTTAACCCTGGCTGTCAGAGTACAGTCACACCCTTCATGTGTTCTGTCTGTTTTCCCCCTCCCCAGGAAGGTGCAAACTCCTGAGCGTCCAAAGCCGGAGAATGGCCCAAAGGGTGACCAAGGTGAGGCTTTTTTTCTTGCCGTCTCTGTGTTCCGTCTGTGCTCAGTCTGGCCGTTGATGATCTAAGCTGCTTCCTGGGAATTCCCTCTGATGTTCCCTGCTAACAAGGGGCCTGATTCTCTTCTGTGCCTCTGCTGATTTCCATGGATTTAATCTGGATTCACACCTTGGTAACTGAGAGCAGAATCCAGCTAAGGGTCTTGCCACCACAGCTGCAAGCCTGAAAGGGATGTCTGTGAATATCACCTGTTTGTGGAAGGGTTGGTCACTGCGGAGAGATGTCGGGTCCTGCACGGTTGCCATCCATCCTGACTCTTTCAGGAGTTTGCCAAGCAGAGACTGCAGGAGTGTAGTGAAAAGTCCCTCTGCTTCCTTGTTATAGATGATGGCTCCTCTGAGAAATGCAGAGGAGTGAGCCAGTGTAGTGAGGAATGGGGAAGGAAGGGGCTTGTTCAATACGGCTTCCTGATACACCTTCTGCTCTTGTAGAGAGTGAGCCTTCACCCAAGGAACTGGAGGAGCTGGAGCTGCTGAACAGAGCCCTTGAGAAAGCATTAAGAGTCCGGAAAAGCACCCTGCGAAATCCTTCGGAGGCCCTAGGAGAAGGAAGGAAGGCAGCAGAGAAGAAACCTGCTACCAGCGCTGTTAGAACGCAGCAGGCACCCTTGTCTAAAGAGAGTGTCCCTCACACCATCAAGGTGACATCTGTGTGCAAAAAGGCTGTCTCATCCAAAAAGCTCTCTGCTTATATGCTGAAAGCTCCCTACAGGACTGATCCTGTGAAAGCACCAACCAGCCAGAGCTCCAGGGCTCCAAAGGTGGCTGGGAAGGGCTCCACTAAAGGGGCTGCCCTCCAACAAGCGAGGAAGACTGTGCCAGCTGCCAGTGTGAGTCAGCAAGAGTTCTCTGCTGCTGCAGAACCATCTGGCTCACCCAGATCTCCCCTGCAGCAGAGCTCTTCTTCCTCTGGAGGCTCTGCTAGTGCCGAAAACTCGGTAGCTGTCATCCTACAGGGAGTCAAACCAGAGAATGACTGTCCTGGTTCCTTGGCAGAGTCTCCAGTGACACAGAGCCATACAGTAGGAGATATCCCTGTGGGGAGTACCACGGCCCGCAAATTCACCCTCCAGGAAAAGGGGTACGTTCTCATCAGCAGGCACCTGGAATCTTAGTTTGTTCAGTATTCAAACTCCATTTCTCTTTTCAGCTCGTCCCCACAGGAGCTAATCTTTCCCAGCATTCACTGGAGCCTAGTTCTGTGTCATTGCTGCCCCCAATGTTGCCTTTAGAATTACCAAGGAGACCCCTATTTTAGATGCTTATAACTAGGCTTGGCAGAATTTAGTTTTTGTTGTTTTTATAATTTTGATGAATAATACCAATATTTATTTTTAAGATTTTTTTATTTTTCTTGACTTAATTTTGTGCAACTGTGAAAATTTATGGGTTTCAAACTTTTTTTAAAATTTATCAACTTAAATTTTCACAATTGTGGGAAATTATTAGGGGGGGTCAAACTAATTATTTTATGAAGGCAGATACTGAGATTCAAAAGGTTAAAGCTTTATAATAGTTAAAACACAAATTGTCAAATCACATGTCAGAATATACAAAGGAAGTAGCCATCAATCTAACTCTAATACGTTCTCAAGTAGGATTTTTCTTACTTTGCCTAGCTGTAAATTTCTGTTATGGATGGAACTGTTTTTTCACTGATTTGAGTGTCTATGGTGAAATCGACCTGTATTGACATTTACCGATTAAAAAGTGAATCCTTCCAAGCCTAGGTATAACTTTAACCAAATTTAATAAAAATAACCCCTTGGATTGATGTTTCTTAGACCAGCTGTGACTATTTTGCAAAGTTTGCTTAGTAAAATTCCCTTGGACCTTTGTTTTATTTTAGATCCTATCTTTTTTTTGGCAGTTAAGTGTTTTGAATGCCATATTTCATACTCCCCAAAAATGGCTTCACACTTAGCAAAGCTGACATAGACTTAATCCCAATAAGGATGGTGCCTTTGATGTATTGCAAAAACATATGATTAATGAAGAGCATCCTGACCTGTACAGAGGTGTTTCACTTAGGAATACGCTGCAGTGACCACTACAGCCTGGGAAGATTCTATCTGGATTTAACATATTTTTGCCCATTGATGTCTCTGAAGTTATGCATGGGATATGTGAAAACTGAATTTAGCTGATGCTTAAATTTTTCAAAAGTGCCTACGTCCCATTAGAAGTCAATGGGACTTAGGCTTCTAAGTCACTTAGGTGCTTTGGAAAATTTTGGCCAATAAGAACACTGTCAGATAATAGTAGGCTGGCTTTGAAATCAAATCAATCAGTGTCTTATTTTAATACAGTGATACTCAGACTGAGGCTCATGAGCTGGAAGTGGCTCTTTAATGTGTCTCCCTGTGGCTCTTTGCAGCATGTGATTTTAAAACACTGTGTGATAGGTTAATAACTTGGATTGGTTAATAATTAAATCATGATTCTTTTACTATGTTAACCAATTGTAGTTGATAAAATAATACTTGATCAGTCATTTTGCTGTGAGAATAATATATATAAAAAATAGTAAATGAACCAATGGAGTCACAGAACTGTGGCTCATTTGGGTAATGTTGATCGGTAATTTGGCTCCTGATCCACTGAGGTCTGAGTATCACTGTTTTAATATATAATTTTTTTTTAAAGGGAATTACAAAAACTGTTATTGGAGCAATGCAGTTCAGATGTGACTTGCACCCAAGCCAGGAAATGCAGCTATGATTTCTGCTGCTGCTACAATTTAGCTGCCTCATGTGTCTGCATGAAGGCAAAAGATAACACCGTTCACATAGCAATGCAGTGTGCACAAGGAGACCTAGTGTTGCTGGGGGAACCAGAATTTGAATATGCCAATTTATTTGTTTAAAATCTTCATTAATGCGACACTGCAGTGCTTACTGGGTGCGCAGGTGCTTAGTTAGCTCTAAATTGGCGGCCCAGGTTTTTGCAAAAGTAATTTGAGGGATTCCACTCCACAATTCAGCTCCCCCAGTCTCTGCCATGAGGAAGGGAAAGATAAAATGCCCCCCATTTCTCTTCCACTTCTTCACATGTCCCTGATGCTGCCTTGGAGCAATGCTTCTGGGGCTGCTGAGCCTCGCTAGGCACAGCCATGATGATTGTCATTAGTGAGAGATTTCACTGTGTCCATCCCTCATCAGCCTGCAGTGGCAGCTCCCTTTAGCTTGGGCAGCCTTCATCCTGCAGCTGCTGGTCTGCTGCCAAGATCCTGCTTCCAAGTCTGTGTTCCAGCTTGTGGGATGAGATCGTGATGGGGTTTGGACACATGCACAGAGCATCTCAGCTCCGGGTGGCCAGCCCCCCTCTCTCTGAGTGATGGTGATGGGTAGTCGTGGCTCTTCTCAGGCTGCTCAGTGGTCACGCTGAGCCGTGCAGTTCCCATTCCTTCAGGGCTCGCTGGAGATGGTTGATTGGGCAGCTTGGGGGATGCTTCTTCTGGCTGGTGCGGTAGTTGTTCGATGCATGGAGGATTCAGTCTCCAGAGCAGTCAGGCTGGTGCCTGTCACCAGCACTAAATTCATTGCAAATGTAGACATCAATATCCTCAAATAAAAGATTAGGAACAGGGTGCAGTGTCCTGATCCTGCTCTGCTGCGCTTTGGCAGTCATTACTGAAGACTCTCTTCTTTGCAGGTCTTCGTTGAAGCTACCGCTTCCCTATAGGAAAGCCTATTCCAGGAACTCCAGGTAAAGCTATCACCACCAGCCCTACTTGGGATTCTTTCCTGGTGGCAGGGGAGGTGTAAAGGGAGCGGCCTGGGCTTTGCAGCCTGATGGAGAGGAAGCCTAAAAGATGCTGTAGCATTTGAGGGGCATTGGCAGAGCTGTGTGGAAAGCCTGAGACTGGAATAGCGGGGATTGCTGCAGATCAGACTTGAGGGACCTTGGCAGAGCTGTGCATGGGAGCTTGCATGGAGCCTGCCAGTGACGTTCTAGCCAGTGACGGTACGCTGTCACTTCCAAGGGCACGAAAGCTTGCAAAATTCACCCCAACATTTTAAAAATATGAAGAATTCCAAGGAAAGTCATGGTCTTTAGCCTGTATATAACTTTACAGTGGTGCAACTGTATTTGCAAATACTCGTCATGAAGTTAGAGACCATCCCCTGCCAGTCCCAGTGTTTTTGCTGGTCTGATTTTCAACATCCCAAACAATGGGGCTCTGACCCACTTCCTTTGGGAGATCATTCCACAGCTTAATAGAACCCACTGGGGTAACACCTGTCCTGATGCTCAGCATAAGTAGAACTCGAAGAGTCACTGAGTCCAGTCCCCTGTTGTTGCAGGCCACCTGTCATGTGAATCTGTGAATTTATCAACTTAAACTAGTTAGGTTGTTCCAGAACCTCCCTCTTCTGAGGGTTAGAAACCTTGTAATTTCCAATCTGAATTCAGAGCCAGATAAACGTTTGTTCCTAACATTGCACCTAGCGAGTGTGTAGTGTCCCAAACAATTTCTCCCCTTCTTGAGAATTGGCACACAGGTGCTCTGGGGAATGTTGTGCCGTGTGCAGGACTATCTGTTGCCTCTGCGTGTATTAACACCCCCTTCCTCTTGAGAATTGGCACCTTTCAAATGCTTGCAGATTATCATCAAGTCACCTGCTAGTCATCTCTTAGCCAAGTACATAGATTTCTCTGATTTTTTTCTGTGCAATTTTAGTCTCTTTACTGCTTCTTTGAACTTACATGGCAAAGTGAAAATAACCTACCAGTTTAGCTCTGCGTTCCCGAAGTTCCCTTGCAGGGGAAATGCATCTAACAGGGTCTTAGCTATTTTTTCCTATTCCATTAACCTGGCTGTTTCTCATTATAACTTTCCTCTGAAAGCTGCAGTTTTAAAATGTTTCATCTTGACAGAGTTAAAACTTAATCTAGTAATGGGGCACACTAGCCCATGGGTCAGCCAGCCACATACTGGGTAGTTATTTTAAATGTAGTGCTGCTATCCCTCATTTTCTGCAGTAGGTTTCTGGAGCGTGGCTGAAATACTTAGTCTCATGTGGCCATATTCTTGTAGGTGGTTGGGTCAGTGCAGAATTATGGAGACCTTGTGCAAGTGGAACATATCCCACTGTCCGCTCTCCTCCCCCATTCTTTGTACAAGGCTCTGTGTTCCCAAGAGACCCCTCGAACACAAGATTCCCACCTGTCTGCCCACCTTGCTGATATCCATTTTAATGTTCCTGGAGCACCCTAGTGGAGGTGGCACCATCACACCTCTTCCCACACATGCTGTCCTGCCATAACACGCTGAATTAGAGAAACCCTGGAAATCTTTCATCTAAGGAGAAGCTGGTGGAAATCACACAGGTGCTCTGGGGAATGTTGTGCCGTGTGCAGGACTATCTGTTGCCTCTGCGTGTATTAACACCCCCTTCCTCCCTCCCCCCGTCCCCGGCTTGTCTTGAATTTTCAGACTGTGGGAGAAGTGTCACCTGTGCCAAAGCAGCTCAGCCACAGCTGCTGCAAGGAGTCGCTTTCTAGAGAGAATGCAGGCGACCGTATCCTTTTTTACCTCTCCTGCCCCTTTAAATGATGGCATGCAGCCACATGGTGCAGCTTGATGGGCGTCCTCTTCAAATCATCCGAGAGGTACCCTGTCTCCCAGGAGCTGTGCCTGTAACAAAAAGATTCCTGTCCAGAGCTCGTGGAAAGGGTTCCATTCCCACTGCAGATCTTCACTATTCGCAGAAACTTGGGTATTTTAATGCAGACGAACTGAGCCATTAGTAAACAATACATTTAGACATCCTTCCCCCCCACCCCCCCACCCATCCTCTGCAGTGTTATCTTGTGTGCTGCTTGCACTTTACATCTGTCTGGAATCCCAAAGAACTCAGCCCTGGGGTTTGCCATGCTAGCACTTGGGTCTAAAGGAAATGCTCCTTAAGCTGCTGTAAGTTTTGTTCCTCTGCACCAGCCTTTAGTCCTGCAGAGATAGAAGAGGGGGTGATGGTCCTGCGTGATGCACGTTCTCTCCTGCGCCAGTACATGGAAGCTGAGACCACAGGTAAGAAATGCACTAATGGCAGCTCAAATTATTTCCCCACCTGCCTGTGTCTTGCCAGGTGTACTCAGCTGTCTGTGGCTTAAGGAGACCAGAGCAATGGAGGGGGCAGGTGATAGTCCCATTCCCTGCTTTGGAGTAGTCAGATATGGTACCTATCACTTGCTGGTGTGGGGTTGGGAAGTAACAGAATTACTGAATTGTGATGTTTCTGTGTAACCTCATAGCTGCTAGCTTTCCCCTCCAGGCTACCCAACTTGGGAGAGAGAGTATGAATGTCTCCTGACCCTGGAAGGCCTGCAAGACACAGCATCCCAGTGTCTGCACAAGCTACAGCTGCTGCGTGCAGGTGAGGCCAATATCTGCTGTACTGGTCAAGTGTCTAAGCAACCTGTCTTGTTTGAGCAATAGTTTGGTGCTTGTGATTAGCCTGAGACCCATGTTATTAGATAAAATGTCAAAGATGCAGCTGAGGGAGGAGGAACTCATGGACTGAGTGTGTTAATATTACTGGTGGATTAAAGAGACTAGACTAGTATTATGGATATGATTTTGTCACAGTAAAATTATGCATAATTCACAGCACAGTCACAGTAAAAAGAAAATTAATTTCACGCTATGGTCACAGCAACAAAATAATTGTGTAATAAGGGAATGTGAACATAAATATGCATTTATTAACACAAACAGTGTAATGTTTCTGCTTAACAGAATTTAATGCAATATAGTTTTATTTTCTTTGCAAAAGTAAGCTATTTTGGAATTTTTTATTTTTGTACAATACTTTTTTCAAACAACCATAACAGGAAAGTGTTTGATTTTCTAATAAAATAACTTTGTGATCCTTTTTGGTTAACTTCCATTTACACGCGGCTGTGATTTTGTTCCAAGTTATATACTGAGTGTGTCACTTTTGATGCAACATCTCTCATCCCTGAGCACATTATTAAAGATGAGAATGATCTTTCTGTGTCCACACTGTTGAGTGGTGCTGCTAAGCATCACAGGGTAACCACTGCAAGAACTGGAAATCAGGGTTTCATGCTTCTCCAGACCTGTAAAATATCATTGCTGCTCAGTTCTTGAAATGCTTCCCAGTAAACCCAATATACTCTCTCTGCTGGAATATTGTCTACACACAGTGGGATATTTTCAAATGTCATGGCCTTAAAAATGTTTCGGTGTTTTGCTTGATGTGGCTGAAATACATTGCATGCCCTGAAAGAAGCGTTAGCGGATGGGCAAAAGTGGGAGATTGAGTAAGTTTCCGTATACAACTTAATTTTGGTTTCAGAGTAGCAGCTGTGTTAGTCTGTATTCGCAAAAAGAAAAGGAGTACTTGTGGCACCTTAGAGACTAACAAATAAATTTGTTAGTCTCTAACTTAATTTTGAGCTTTCTAAAAGTGCAGTTTTTGTTGCTGGGTGTTGACAAGTTTCAGTGCAGCTCTCGGCCTCCAGCACAAGATCGCACATGTCATTTCTCACTTGATGAGCACGAACTGTGGGCCCTTTGTAAATCATGAGAGTATTCGTGATTTGGGATACAGTTTTCTTAAGAGCTTCCAATTCTTCAATAACTGCTTCAGATTGGCAGAGATCAACAATCTCTTCAACCTGAACTGCTCTAACCAGTCTCCTTTGTGTTTTTAAAAAAAAAAAAAAAAAAAAAAAAAAACAACACACCCCACAAAATGTAATCCTCAGCATGTGCAAGGTTATAAAGACCTGCTTTGAACCAGCTGTTCCATCTGGTTATTACCGGGGCTGGTGGGATGCAAAGACTTTTCCCTTATTCCATTAAAAACACATGTAAGTGCGCTTTCCTTGCAGGATAAGCAGGTTTATTTCATTTACTTTTTAAAATATTTTCCTTCACAGTTTGCCAAAAGCTTAAGCAAATGTGCCATGCATGTCATATGTACAGCATTTAAAAACAAAGGTTTCAAGTCTTGACCCCAAGCTTTCCCCATGTTTGTGGCATTATCTGTCACAACTGCAGTGCTGCAATCAAACGATATTGGGAATTTTTCAAGTTTCCCTTATAGCCTAGCTTGCCATTTTAAAATTAACTGCTTCCAGAACCTCACAATTCAGCAAAGACCCTTCCAGCTTGTTGTATTCACCTTCAGCTGAAGTATCCACATTGTCACTGCTGGTTGGGAAGGGGAGGGCAAGAATATTAAGCCCATATCTGTCTTCAGCATCAGTAGTTTCATCTGCTACAATGCTGATTCCTTCAAAGGCTTGCAACTTTTCTTTTAATTCTTAAATGTCATAGTAAAAAACCTTGGGTAAGTAAAACTTTTAAAAACTGGTCTCACTAGAACAGGTTGCATACTAAAAACCTTCTCAGTGTTGGATGTCAAGGGTAAGGAAAAGGTTTCTGTTAATTTTAACAGCTCTGTAACTGTTTTCTGAAGTTTTGTGTTCTGTTTTCCTCCACTTCTAAGGCCCCTCATTTGTGCTTATGTGTTGCACTTTCCAGATGCTTGTCACAACTAGTTTTTTCTGGTAAAATCAAGCTGACATGTAAAATTTTTCTCCACTTTCATGAAATGTTTTGGGGTTTATCACTGCTCAGTTTTGCCATTTTACTTGTATTTTGTTGCTGTTGTCCTGTTTACTGTTCAGGGGTTCATCTGTTCCAACCACTTTGACTCCTTCCCTGCTACTAACACTGCCAATAATTTTAAAGCCATGATCGCTTCCTGTTTACGCAAGTGTTCGCTGTCTTCATGGTCAAGTTGAAATACAAAGAAAAATTCACAGGTTCTATTACAGTGATGACCGCCTGTGACATCATTGTATCCTTATCATTAGTGGAGACAAGGATTTAAATCTCTGGTCGCAATTGAAGCCATTGCAACAATTTGTCACAATCATTATCAGTCTCTGTTTAGAAAGGGCCTGGTACTGGACTAGTAAGGGAGGTTGCAAGTCAGGAGGGAGATGCACTGGCCACCGTGTGTAGCAGAAGCGTGGCCTGTGCCTGGTTGTATATATAACTACTAGTCCAGCATTTTTTATTTTTATGAACACTAAATACATCCAAAATTCTGGAAGAACAAATGAAACTTGCTGATTTTTATTTATACCCTCCCGCCCCAACAGCTGCGGAGTCCCAGATGGCGGTATACCCAGCAGACTGTGCTCACAGAACAGGGACCTCCCCTGCAGATTGCGCTGCCCTCAGAGGACGAAGATGTGGGGACACAGGTGTCCTGGCAACACCTCTCCTTTTTTACTCCAGCTGCCAGGAGCTGAGGGACATGGCCACCTTGAAACTGCAGGTGGTGATGCTGCGCCAGCAAATCGACATACAGAAGGTAACTCAACAGCAGAAATACATGATGGGGGGCAGGAAACAGCAGCAGCACAATTAGTTCTAGCAGAAGCTAGTTCCGAAGCCCTGGGGTTTGCTAAGCATGTCCATGTCCTGTCACCCTCGGATTCATTTCAAAGATGCATATGTTGTTAAGCCAAAAGGGACCGTTGTGATCATCCATTTAGCTCCTGCATAACCCAGGCCATAACTTCTGATTGAACTAGAACGTTAGAGAGACGAGGTGGATGAGGCAATTATTGGACCAGCTTCTGTTGGTGAGAGAGACAAGCTTTCGGGTTTACACAGAGCTCTCCATTATGGTTGGAAAACTGTACTCAGATAGTCACAGCGAAGTTAAACAGATGGTTAGCATGAGTAGTTAACACGTATTTAAAGGGACCATTCAAGGCAATGTCCCGTTAACACCTCTCCAGTCATTAACTACTTGTGCTAATGGGCTTTAGTCGATGAAAGCTTACGCTCAAATAAATTTGTTAGTCTCTAAGGTGCCTCAAGTACTCCTCATTCTTTCTGCTGATACAGACTAACTCGGGCTACCACTCTGAAACCTGATCCACCTTGTGTTAGCTGTGACACTCAGAATACTGTACCTTTCCCAGGCCTGAAGAAGAGCTCTGTGTAAGCTCAAAAACTTCTCTCTTTCACAGGCAGAAGCTGGTCCAATAAAAGATATTACCTCTCCCACTTGTCTCTCTAATATCCTGGGACCAACACTGCAGGAACTAGACCATGTTTATTAGACTTTGTTCTTTTTTCAGTTTGTTGAGGGAGGGGTTTGGTTTTTGTTTTGTTTTGTTTTTTCTTAATACTTCTATTGTCGGGAGAACATCATCCTAGTCTATTCTTTGTCACATTAATAGCTAGAGACCCCATTGGCAGCTGTTGCCTCAGTTGTGCACCTGTGTTGTGATCTTCCCCTGTACTACCTATCAGCAGTCTAGCCCCTCCCGTGGGGCCAGAGAGGAGCACTATATTCACATTCCTTTGGTCTCAGGCTGCCCTGCTATTGACCTTGACCTTGCTGGACCACCAATAAGAATGAGAAGAGAGATCAATCTCCACACCAGCTCAGAGCTGGGTGCCTTCAGCACAAAGGATTGCCCATTGCCCTGAATTATTTGCAGTGATTTAGCCGTACGGACTCTACTCCCCGGGTCTGAACTCTCACTTAGAACCTCCAGACTGGGCTAAGAGCCCTGCACCCAGAGGTGAAGTGTGAGGGTTTAGCCATTAAGTCATCCCCTGGTCATCCTACAGCTGCACTTTGACATGCCAGTCACCTGAGCTGAGTGAGGGACATGTTGGAAAAGAAACTCTAGCAGAGCAGGAAACCCTCATGAGCAAAGGGAGAGTTAGGCTATGTCTACACTTGCAGAGTTTTTGTGCTGTCAGTTTCAACAGGGATAGTGAACTGGTGAAAGAAGAGCACTGGTTTGTGTACTCACTTACTTCCAGAGGCATCAGAGTGTGTTTACATTTGCAGCACTTCCATCCCTGATGAGAGCAGCGCACTGAGGGCAGCTATCCCACAGTGCAGCTCTCTCCATTTTGATGATAGGTCTTGTGGGAAAGGGTTAAGGGGGGTTGATCGCGGGTCCCTGCACAGCCTTCTCTCCCCAAACACTGATCAGATCCAGTAGCTCAGCATTGCTCCAAGCAGGGGATCATTTGCTCCATGGAGCAGGCATTGTCACCTGGCCAGATAAGTGAGCACTTGCCAAGAAAACGGGAAGGGGAATTTCAAAGTCCCTGGGGTTTTACAGGGGGGAGGGGTGGATGGCTGTTTACCTGGCATCAGAGCAGCAGAGCTGCTGGCCAGAGTGGTCACCAAGGCACTGTGGGATAGCCTGTGGAAGCTAAAAGCTCTGTAAACAGGAATAGCGTGTCTTCACTTGCACATCACCGCAAAAGCATCACCGGTAAGAGCTGTATGCCTCTCGTGGAGGTGGTTTTCTTTTTGCACTGAAACTTCTGAGTTTCACTGCAAAAAGTCATTGGCAAGTGTAAAAAGAAAAGGAGTACTTGTGGCACCTTAGAGACTAACCAGTTTATTTGAGCATGAGCTTTCGTGAGCTACAGCTCACTTCATCGGATGCATAGCATATTGTGGAAACTGCAGAAGACATTATATACACACAGAGACCATGAAACAAAACTTCCTCCCACCCCACTCTCCTGCTGGTAACAGCTTATCTAAAGTGATTATCAAGTAGGGCCATTTCCAGCACAAATCCAGGTTTTCTCACCCTTCCCCCCCACACACACACACACATACAAACTCACTCTCCTGCTGGTAATAGCCCATCCCTCTTTGAAACCTCTCTTTATAATGCGCATGATAATCAAGGTGGGTCATTTCCAGCACTAACAACTAACACGGCTGTTACTCTGAAAATTGGCAAGTGTAGACGCTCCCAGGGTTTTTGTGCAAAAAAGGGACTTTTTCGCTTTAAATGGCAAGTGTAGACGTGTCCTTATTGTTATCTAACTGCATGCCCTGGCTGTTGGCAAATCCCTCTGCACCTGCTGTCACACAATAGACCTTCCTGTGATTAAGTCCTGTCTTTAACGTCAGGCCTCTGTTTATGGCCTGTCCCTGTGCCCCATCTAGAATGGTGGTTAAAACCTCCTGCCTAGATATCAGGGTGACCACTGGGGCTGGAACACTTGTTATAGTGGGGACGCGGAAAGCCAGCTAATGAACCTGTAAACTGTGTGTATTCAAAAGCAATGTGAAAAAGCACGATTCATACCACATGGGTGCAGCACAGCTCTGGGATTCTCAAGAATTGCACAATAATGCTAGCTTCGTTCTGACAGCACCAGCAAATTTTCACCATGAAACCTGGGGGTGCTGCAGTACCTGCCGCACCCCTCTTTCCTATACCTATGCAGGTGACTGCCCTCTAAATAGATGCTTTATGTAGGGTGAGTTCTGGAGTCCAGAGATTGGTGAAATACTTTGCAGAGGGTGAGTCAAATGAGTGCAACATAAACTGGCTCTTTCCAACCTGCCAGTGCCCACATGTCTGTGGCCCAGGCCTAACCATTTGCTGCTGGGGCCTAGGTGGTGGGAATGCCAGGAACTACAGAAATTAAAGAATCCTGTGGGGTCACATTGCCCTTCTGCTCAGTGAGGCAGTACTGTTTCCCTGTCGTCTTGGATATGTGAACTAGTCTAGTTTTAAATTAATCCGGTGGAAAGGGGCTTCTGTCACCTCCTTTGGGAGAAGTGTGAACGCAGCTGTTGTTTTAGCACTCCCACAAGTACTTCAGACCTGCCATTTGCATAGCTTTGTACATGAGTGGATTCTGAAGCTCTTTCCGAAGGCTCAGACATTCCCATTGTAATGGGTGGAGGCTGAGACACAGAGGGTCAGTGACTTGTGGAGGGTCAGACAGCTCTGGAGGCCATTGCGTGGGAGTGGTATAGCCATATGTGGTGAAAGATAAGTAGTGTTATCTGTACTATGCTGCCCTACAAGGTGTGTTAGGGTAACTGTGGGTTACTCTATGGTGCATCTCCAATGAGCAGAGAATGGACACTTTGATAGTTACATCTGACGAAAACAATCCATCCTTCGGCAATTTGGATATGATTACCCCTAATGCCCTGCCTAGCTTTTGCTGCTTCATACAACCACTGGGAGGTCCTAGAAACGTGCTCTGCCTTTCAACCTGCTGCTGTGTTGTTTGCTTCCACCCAGGTCTTGATAGCCGAGCTTCTCCCCATTCTGGAATCCAGGCTCCCTTGTGATGATTCTCCATCTCCTCTGTACCGCGCAGTTTACACCCAACTCTGTGAAGGAGGTGAGCGGTTCCCTGTGCTGATGAATGATGAGCTGCCAGACTGACCCTGCATCCAGCCTGCTGTCCTGCCGGCCATCCCCAAGCCCAGAGAGAGCCAAGAAATAAACTTTTCTTAGTAATTATTTTTCTCTCTGCCCACCTGACAAACAAAATTAAATTTCACGCTGGTTGCTAACTCCATTTCTCTCTTAAATCATCTTCTCTACCTGAGAGCTAAGGGGTACTGAAGAGAAGGGCTTTGAAGTACCACTACCTGGGGCTTACCATCCAACAGGTTACCATGAATAGTACAGTCCTTTACCTGGATCACCTCCAACTGTGACCCTGTCTGATCCAACTAGCTAAGAAGGGCTGAGCCACATGGGTGCTTAGATGGGAGATGTCCATGGAAAACTCAGGTGCTGCAGGCAATAGAGAGGTTTGGGGTGCAGGAGGGGGATCAGGGCTGGGGAAGAGGGCTCTTGGGTGGGGCTGAGAATCAGGGGTTCAGGGTGCAGGAGTGGACTCAGGCTTGGGGCAGAGGGATGGGTGCAGGGTGTGAGGGCTCTGGCTAGAGGTGAAGGCTCTGGGGTGGGGCTAGGGATGAGGGGGTTGGGCGTGTGGGCTGCCCCAGGGCTGTGGGTGGGGGGCGGGGGAGAGAGGACTCCCCCAGTTACTGTGTAAAACACGGAGCAGTTCTTGCTGCAGCAGCTTGGGGCAGGGGGGGAGAGGTGCCTCTCCCTGGCTGTGATGCTCCAGTGGGCCTGGGCCAGGCCAAGGGAGGGGCTACTCTCCCCCAGCTGTGGGAAGTACAGGCAGGGCAGGTCCATGCTGGGGGAGAGGCATCTCTCCTCCCCGGAGCCTTGAGCCCCTGTGTGGGGCTTAATAGGCAGCTGCGTAGCCACGCAGCTTAGAGGGAACCTAGGTTGTGATAGTGGGAATTTTTGCTTGAGAGTCTCAAAGCATTTTACATAAATGGTCTCTTTCGGTCCCCATCATCCCTTGCTCAGTCCCCACCCCCTCCTTTCAGAAACCATTCCCCACACCATTATTTTATCCTTCTGTGACCACGGTCACTGGAGGGGCCACTGTGAGATTGCTCAATCAGAGCAAACTGCAAAGAATAGGGCAGACAATCTCCAAAATTGGCAGTTTATTCTTATAATTAAATTCACCATGCCAGTAACCAAACAGCTTCTGTAATAACTTACTGGTTATCAAGAAGCTAAAATACAGTTCACTTTAAGCAATCCACCCTTTGGTGCCCACCCAGATGGCCACATCTATATAGTGAGGCTTATTGAAAACCTTATTCACCATATATAATGTTCTACCAATCCCAAGAGATTGGACACACATTACCCACCAGCTCAAAAAATATTTCAGATCTTACCTAAATATACGCACACAGCCAATTCTTATTAACTAAATCTAGAATTTATTAAAAAAGGAGAGTTACTGTGATTAAAAGATCCTTATACATACAACTGAATAATGTTCTTAGGTCAGTTTCAAAGCAAAGATGGTGAGCTGCTGATTTGTAAAAGTCCTTCCAGAATCAGTTTGTAAAGGTCCAGACACACCCCTGCGGCACCTCCTCCTGGTCATTGGAATTTGCTCTTTTGCAGTCTGGAGCACCCTCTGCAGGCCAGTGATCCACACAGCTCTGGCCCCCCGTGTCCCTCACAGACCCCAGTGCCCTTTTCTCTGTGGTTCTGTCCCCTGGCAGTACCCCCACACTCTGCCTCTGGGTCTCCCCTTCCTGGGGAACTCCCAACCCACTAGCCCCACCTTGCCTCAGTCTGGGCTACTGCCAGTCATCACCAGGCCCCTGCTCCCTGGGGCAGACTACAGTGTAAAGGCCACTCATCATAGGCAAGGGGGTTCGGACCTGCTGCCTTTCTGTACCTCTATGGGCCTTGGACTAGGCCCTATAGCCTGGAGCGCCCCCGCTCAGCTTGCTCCTTCCCCAGCACTGCACCACCCTCAGTACCCTGTCAGGCAGGCCCTACTCCTCCCAGCCTAGAGAGAGACTGCTTGGGCTGCTGGCTCACAGCCTTTTTATACAGACCAGCTGCGGCCTGACCGGGGCATGGCCCAGCTGCGGCTACTTCCCCAATCAGCCATCCCCATGGAATCACAGAATATCAGGGTTGGAAGGGACCTCAGGAGGTCATCTAGTCCAACTCCCTGCTCAAAGCAGGACCAATCCCCAACTAAATCATCCCAGCCAGGGCTTTCTCAAGCCTGACCTTAGAAACTTCTAAGGAAGGAGATTCCACCACCTCCCTAGGTAACCCATTCCAGTGCTTCACCACCCTCCTAGTGAAAAAGTTTTTCCTAATATCCAACCTAAACCTCCCCCACTGCAACTTGAGACCATTACTCCTCATTCTGTCATCTGCTACCACTGAGAACAGTCTAGATCCATCCTCTTTGGAACCCCCTTTCAGGTAGTTGAAAGCAGCTATCAAATCCCCCCTCATTCTTCTCTTCCGCAGACTAAACAATGCCAGTTCCCTCAACTCTCCTCATAAGTCATGTATTCCAGTCCCCTAATCATTTTTGTTGCCCTCTGCTGGACTCTTTCCAATTTTTCCACATCCTTCTTGTAGTGTGGGGCCCAGAACTGGACACACTACTCCAGATGAGGCCTCACCAATGTCAAATAGAGGGGAACGATCACTTCCCTCGATCTGCTGGCCCCAGCCACTGCCCTCTCCAGGGCTGCTTTTAACCCCTTCTATTTTAGGAGCAGGGTAGCCACCCTGCTACACAGTTCAATAGGTTATAGTGCAATAGGCAGTCCATGTGTAGAGTTTGTTCTAATTCTTTCATGAGAATTTGCAGGGATAATCCAGGGCACACCAGGAGACCTCAGGCTTGTGAGTTGAACTTCCCCTGACAAAGTTTAAGCAGATCTGAGAGGGTAAGGACTAGGCCCAAAGCTTCCTTTACACTTCTCTAGCAGGCTAATAGCCTTTTGACAGAAGACATCTCAGCAGGGGCCTTCCGGGGTGAAGAATAGGCAGTGTATATTGTTGCTTTGAAATAAATCCTGTGTCCTAGACACACACTGATAACTAGTTGCATTGATTAGCATAAGGCACTTAACAATTCGAACAGTTCACAGGTAGTTTACTACAAACTTCAAAGAGAAATAAAGACAATATTACACCACTAGTTTCATCTAAATGTTAATATTCCCCTTTGATCTCTGAATCAATAGACCATAGTAATGAAACATTACAGACAGGAACTGAAGTTTAGCATCTACAAGCTAATTGGATCACATTGTTAAACTTCTAACAAGATATAGGTAAACAGACAAATACAATTAGTATCTATTGTTAATCCCCCAACAATACAGGCCTACATTTCAAGGGCTTTATGCTATTTAATGTGGCTTTGCTACCTATTTATAAGGAATGGCCCTGTTTACCCAGAGGCAGATTAGAGGTTTGTGGGGCCCAGGGCCCTGGGCCAGAGCAAGTGGGGGCCCCTTCCCACCCCTTCTGCCTGCAGTCCCCCTTTTCCTCCCCACTCCCCCTGGCACTCCTGCTGGGGAGCGGGGTTGGGGCATGGGGGCCTCCCCTGCTCACTGGCAGGAGCACCAGGCAGGCAAAGCAGGGCAAGCCCTGCACCCCAACCCCGCTCCCCAGCAGGAGCACCAAGTGGGTGGAGTGAGTCAGGTCACGGGGATGCCCGTTTTTCTGGGGGCCCCCAATTGGCTGGGGCCCCTGGGCATGGGCCCCATTGGCCCAGTGGCTAATCTGCCAATGTGTTTACCATTTCAATACTTTTCTAATATGTCCTTAAAGGTTGATTTTTGTTGCTTAACCCTCACTGGCTCAGTGTCATACCTTATCACTGTTTCTTCCACTTTCCTGCCCTTTTCAAATTGATGTGGTTTTGAAAATGGGGCTGGTGGTGATGGTGGTGTTGTCTAAGGAGCTATAGCCATCTTGTTTGGGTAGTTCTCATAGTCATTTAACCAATCTGACCACTCAGATCGCCCAAAACATTTTTGAAATGGATGATCTCCAAAGATCCCTGCCCTGCATACGTCCCGCTTTTGGGCTGTCTGTGCTTGTGTCTCAAAGCCCCAGATCTCTCTGGATTGCTTGCCACGTCTGTAGTGAAGTCACATCAGTTCAAAGTAGAAGAAAGACATTAGAAATGGCACTGGGGCCAGTGAGAGATCAGGCGATCAAACATCTAGAAATCAGTTCTCTGCTAACGATCAGATGTTAGCAGACTGATGTTTTGGTAACTTGATGGAAGACAGTTTTGTTTTCCCCTAAAGGCCCAGGCCTTGTCCACATCACTGGCCGGTACAGAGACTTAGGCCCAGATCTTCAAAGGTGGTTAGGATTCTAACTCCACTGAAATCAGTGGAAGATCTGTGCCCAAGTTGCCTACCCCAGTCACTGTGTAAAACGTAGAGCACTTCTACACAATGCTGTTATGACTCATACTTGCCAATTGAGCATTTTAGCTGAAAAGACAATAACTCTCTGGGAAGCTTAGCTTACGTGGTTAACAACATCCAGATTTTTTTAACACTTGTTATTTTTGTACAAGAGTGGGCCAGTAGGTCTGTGCTCTGCTTGATGCACTTGGCTTTTAATAGAAGTAAAGCCGTGATAAAAAATATGCAAGTGGGGGCTTTGCAAATCTTTACCACACAACGTTCCTTTTTCTACATTTGACTAGTATTTTGATTCGCCTTGTTTAGATGCCCCGAGCAGTGCAGCATCCAGCCCCTTCCCTTAGACTCTTCCACAGCCTAACATTCATATGTTGCCCATCCGGAGCACCTTTCCTCCAAGGATCTCCGGGCATTATGCTCACTTATATTGCTAGGCTATGTGTAACGTGTACAATGGCGTATTAGCCACTGGGTCCCAGGGGCCTTGGCTATTTGGTGGGCCCGGGAAAAATGGATGCCCACACACCCTGATTCACTCCACCCACCTGGTGCTCCTGCTGGGGAGCAGGGTCAGGACGTGGGGGCTTGCCCCACTCCCCCTGCCTGCCCAGTGCTCCAGCTGGGGTGTGGGGTCAGAGCTCAGGGGCTTGCCCTGCTCTGCCCGTCCAGTGCACCAATCTCTCCTGGGCCACGACTGGCTCCTCAGCTGGAGCGCCGGGTAGGCGGAGTGGGTCGACTGCAAGCAGAAGGGGTGGGGGGGCCCCCACTTGCTTTGGGCCAGGGGTCCCACAAAACCCTAATCTGCCCCGTATGTGTATTTTACATATGGGGAAACTGAGGCACACAGCAAGTCACTGGAAGAGCCAAGGAAGAGCGCAGATTGCCTGACTCCCAGCAATGTGCTGTAATGGCTAGACCATATTCCCGCCACATCTCTAGAAGAGCTTACTGTCCAAAAAACAGTCTGCAGTGAGTTAGCTGCCATGTTTGTGGAGTCATGCAGAGTGCTGTTGGGATGCCATAGCAGATGAGAGCACTCAGCCCTGCAGTTGAGTCTTGGATGAATCTCTGCCTCCAGGGCTGTGTTGCATGAGAGACAGGGAGCCTAGGCTGGACACACATACAGCTGGTCGAGCTCTAGATGAAAGTTTCTAACCATCAGAGGAGCGAAGTTCTGGAACAGCCTTCCAAGGGGAGCAGTGGGGGCAAAAAACCTAACTGGCTTCAAGATTGAGCTTGATAAGTTTACGGAGGGGATGGTATGATGGGACTGCCTATAATGGCATGTAGCTGATCTGTGGCTGCGAGTAGCAAATCTCTCCAACGGTCAGCAATGGGACACTAGATGGGGAGGGCTCTGAGTTACTACAGAGAATTCTTTCCCAAATATCTGCCTGGTGGGTTTTGCCCACATGCTCAGTGTCTTTCTGATCACCATATTTGGGGTTGGAATGGAATTTCCCTTCAGGTCAGATTGGCAGAGGACCTGGGGGGTTTTCACCTTCCTCTGCAGCGTGGGGCCCAAATCACTTGCAGGTTTAAACTAGTGTAAATGGGGGATTCTCTGTAACCTGAAGTCTTTAAACCAGTGGTGGGCAACTTGCAGCCCACAGCCCATCAGGGTAATCCACTGGCAGGCTGCCAGACAGTTTGTTTACATTTGCATGGCTGCCCGCAGCTCCCAGTGGCTGTGGTTCACCCTTCCCAGCCAATGGGAGCTGCGGGAAGCGGCACAGGCCGTAGGGACATGCTGGCCGCCATTTCCCGCAGCTCCCATTGGCCGGGTATGGCAAACTGCGGCCACTGGGAGCTACGGGCTGCTGTGCAAATGTGAACAAACTGTCTGGCAGCCCGCCAGCAGACTACCCTGTTGGGCTGCGTGCGGGCTGCAGGTTTCCCACAACTGCTTTAAACCATGATTTGAGGCCCTCAGTAACTCAGCTGGAGGTTAGGGGTCTATTACAGGAGTGGGTGGGTGAGGTTCTGTGGCCTGCTATGTGCAGAAGGACAGACTAGATGATCACGATGGTCCCTTCTGGCCTTAGCCTATGAGTCTAGTCTATAATAAATGAAAGAGACATGGGACCCGTGTAGTCCCATGGATTCCTGAGAGGCATGGAGTAGAGGCCACTGCAGGATTGCCAAATCACCCTTTAATCACAAGTGCTATGATTGATTTGGTGCATCCTGAAGGAGCCAGCTTCACAATGACTTGAGTCGCTCCAGCAATGCCCAGGGCAAACCCCTCTGCCTGGTTGCCTGCCCTGCCTCTGGGGAAGAGCAGCCCACCAGAGCCACTGCGGGAGGCAAGCAGAGCTTCCCCCACCCAGGTGTTTGAGGAGTTGTGGGGGAGAGGGATAAAAGGGAGCAGAAAGAGCCCCAACTGCCCCTCTCCCCCTGCAATGCCAGGCCTGGGAAGGGGAAGGTGGGGGTGAAGAGCTGCCCCCCTAGGCCTGCATAGGGGGAGAAGGGGACCCTGTTGCAGGCTGCCCCAGGGCTGGGAGAGGAGGTGGTGCAGCCCTGGAGCTGCAGGAGAAGCAGAGGCACAATGAGGGACAAGGAGCAGGGCGGGTGTGGAGCTGGGGGTGCAGCATTAAATAATTGGAAATCTGAGATTTGGGAAGAGGCTGGAGGCTCCGAGCCATCAGGCAGCAGCGAGAAGCACCAGTATCAGCAGCCCAAATCCTCTTACTCTATAAATCTGGGAGAGCTGGTGACACATATGGGTGGGAGGTAGGGGGAGTTAAAAACCAAAAGCCAGACCAGACCCCGCAGTATCATCTCTTTTCAAAACTTATGCCTTTGGGGCCAATCTTGTGGTTTTGGGGAGCTCTGACCGACTGATTTTTGAACTTTGGAGGATAGCACTGCAGGCGCAGCTTCCACTGGCAACACAGACCAAGGCTGAATTGCTGGGTGATAAACTCTTGCTTACAACATAGCACCAGCTCTCTGAAACAGGGGGAGCTGTGGGGGTGGAGCTGACACGTCTGTCCTCTTTGTTTTCAGTCGCACAGATACAAAATGGCTGCCTGGAATTCTCTTTGGATTGCCCTGTGGACTTGTTCCACCTCCAACAACAGCCTGGTCTATGCTTAAAAATTAGAGCAACCTAGCTGTATCGCTCAGGGGTGTGAAAACTTCACATTCATGAGACGCTGTTGTTAAGCTAGCTCGGTGGAAGAATTCGTCCGTTGACCTAGCTACCGTTGCTCAGAGTGGTGATTAACTACAGTCGCAGAACCCTCCACAGTGCTGTAGTGCGTAGTGTAGACATGGCCAAAAGTCTCCTACACCCGGCCAAGCTGCATGGACTGAGCTTGCCCTGCAGGAACTCCCCTGCTGTCAGGACCACAGGGAAGACAGTGCCATTCTGCAATTGCCAAGCAACCATGAAGTCTCTAGAGCAGGTGGCAACAGCCGAGTGGGCCTCATGGCAGGAAGCATGGCAGGGGCTAGGGTTACTGGGGGACAGGCCCATAGGATGGAGTCTTGCAGCCCCCATGCTGCCCCCTTGGAGTCATTGTTCCCCTTTGTGTTATTAGTGGGACCTCTCTCCAGCTCCCCTTTCCCAGTCTCTCTAAGTATCCTAGAGGACTGTGTCTTTGTCTACCTCTCCAGTTAGTGGCTCTGTTTTCATAGAATCATAGAATATCAGGGTCGGAAGGGACCTAAGAAGGTCATCTAGTCCAACTCCCTGCTCAAAGCAGGACCAATCCCCGACTAAATCATCCCAGCCTTTGTTAAGCCTGACCTTAGAAACCTCAAAAGAAGGAGATTCCACCACCTCCCTAGGTAACGCATTTCAGTGCTTCACCACCCTCCTAATATCCAACTTAAACCTCCCCCACTGCAACTTGAGACCATTACTCCTTGTTCTGTCATCTGCTACCACTGAGAACAGTCTAGATCCATCCTCTTTGGAACCCCCTTTCAGGTAGTTGAAAGTAGCTATCAAATCCCCCCTCATTCTTCTCTTCCGCAGACTAAACAATCCCACTTTTGACTAGGCCCCTCTGCAGTGTTCGCTTGGGTGGCTCTCGGATCTGCTCCATGTGCACAAGTGAGCTCCTCCCCCTCATGACAGCAGCAGACGTTTCCATTCTGTGCAGGTCAGTGTTTCATGTGTGGCAGGTCTGTATGGACAGCAGCTGGGGCCAGAGCACATTTGCTTTGATAAAGGCAGGGCGTGATGGTAAATAGGCTGAGATTCACTGCCATAGAAGATAGGAAGAAAGCACAGGCCCTCTTCTACCTAACATAAGGGTGAGGGGAGAAACCAACCCTTTGTGATTAACTAGGACCTGATCTGAGACGGTTTCCTCGGCACAGTATGGCGGAACACCTATAGAATCGTAAAGTGCTATGCACGGATAGGACATTTCCCAATTGCTCTGGGTGTTAGTAAGATCCCCTGATTAAATGTCTATTCACAACTGTTAACATTTTGCCTCCTAAATTAACACTGAACTATGTCAGTGACAGTTACGTCTGTGTGTGAATTTGACTAGATTTCATGCCTTATTGTTATTTATTATACTCGCACCATGGTGTGCTTTTGTAGGGGCTGTATAACTACAGAGGGTTTGAGTCTTCTCCCAGTTACACCAGTGTAAATTAGCAGTTACTCCATGGAAGTCCTCAGTGTTAAACACGGGTAAAAACCATTGTGAACGAGTAATCAGGTCCACGAAAAGACGCGGTCCCTGCCCCAAGGATCTTACAATCTAAAGAGACAAATGAAAGGCTGGGGAAGAGGTGCCGCATGAGAGCAGAGTGGCCGAAGCAGACACTTGGCGCATGTCTCAATGGTTCCATGTCTTTGTGTGTGTGAAGTAAATTTTAGTCCACTGACACCACGTGAAAGTCCATCTTAAAATCATTCATCGCTATGAAGCAATTGCAAATGTTGGAGTGACTCAGTTTTTCAGCATAATGCAAAGTAGCCTGCTGTAGTGCAGAGAGTTTAGCTTCAGTAGAAGGACTTAGTCTAGTAGCTGCTTATGGCTAAAGTGTAGCATAACCGTAAAAAGAAACAGCACTGCCACAAAAGGGAAAATTGGGGTAAAAAAGGAAATGCCAAACCAAGTGTATATTTGGCACTGGAACAGGGGTGGGCAAACTACAGCCCGTGGGCTGGATCCAGACCATCAGCACTTTGGATCTGGCCCGTGGGATTGCCACCCCCATGGCGCCGAGGGCCCTGTGCTGCTCCCGGAAGCGGCCGACACCATGTCCCTGCAGCCCCTGGGGGAGAAGGGGCAGAGGGCTCCGCGCGCTGCCCTTGCCTGCAGGCACTGGCCCCCGCAGCTCCCATTGGCCGGGAATGGGAAACCACAGCCAATGGGAGCTTCGGGGGAGGTACCCACAGGTTAGGGAAGTGCGCAGAGCCCTCTGCCCCTCCTTCTCCAGGGGCCACAGGGACGTGGTGCTGGCCGCTTCCAGGAGCAGTGTGGGGCCAGGGCAGACAGGCAGGGAGCCTGCTGCTGCCACCCCGGAGCCGCTCCAGGTAAGCGGCGCCAGGCTAGAGCCTGCACCCCAAATCCCTCCTGCACCCCACTCCCCAACCCCTTGCCCTGAGCTCCCTGCTGCACCCCAACCCCCTGCCCTGAGCCCCCTGCCGCACCCTGCTCCCCTCCTGCACCCCAACCCCCTGCCCCAGCCCTATATTCATGGCCCCGCATGCAATTTCCCCACCCAGATGTGGCCCTCAGGCCAAAAAGTTTGCCCAGCCCTGCACGAGAGGATGGTGCAGTATGGGAAGAAACTGATGGCTATTACCCATCTTGTTACCCGCATGGGTATGAGGGGAAGAGGACAGGGCTAAGAATAGGGTGACCAGATAGCAAGTGTGAAAAATCGGGATGGGGGTGGCGGGTAATTGGCACTTATATAAGAAAAAGCCCCAAATATCGGGACTGTCCCTATAAAATCGGGACATCTGGTCACCCTAGCTAAGAACAGGAAAAGGCTTGCAGAGTGATATGTTCTGTTTTCTCCCATTTTGCCCTTTGCTGTAAAGTGTCTTGGTTGTCCATTGTGAAAAGAGGGGAGTATGGGGTGGGGAGACCATGCCCCTTTTTCTTTCCCCCTCCCCACCTGCCTCCCTCCTCCCTCCACAGAAATATATGTCTCTGTGACACCTCCAACCAACCTGGTTTTATTTTGAAAATACAGTCAACTTCCAGGCTAGGGATGGGGGGTTGCACTTGCTCACAGAAGCCCCACCATTACTGTGGGAGATTGGCCGCCACCAATACCATTCTTTTTGGGTTCCATCAGCCCTGCTTGACTGGGGTTGTTAGATCATGGGTCTGGATGTTCATGTGGTTGAGACCCTGGATGTTGATACGCAGCAGTGGAGAGTGTTTCTCAGATCCGTCACTAGGTGGATGCTGCAACTGCTTTTCTGAAGGAAGCTGCTTGTGGAGACTTTGTGGCAGGGCTCCTTGGATGCTCTGCATCTAAAATAGAAGAAGCAATTTGAGTCTCAATAGGAAACAAGGTAGGAGTGGTGGGGAGGTGTGTCGGTTGACTCCTCACACTGTAAAAGGAGTTAACAAAGTGAGCATTAATGAGGCATTTTGATTCGAGACATATTGGAATTCTCAAGCGTGATAGCTGGGGAGAGAAGGTGTCTTTTGTGAATCACTGAGGTGAAAGATGGAGGAGGGATAGCTCGGTAGTTTGAGCATTGGCCTGCTAAACCCAGGGTTGGGAGTTCAATCCTTGAGGGGGCCATTTGGGATCTGGGGCAAAAATTGGGGATTGGTCCTGCTTTGAGCAGGGGGTTGGTCTAGATGATCTCCTGAGGTCCCTTCCAACCCTGGTATTCTATGATTCTATGGAAACTCCTTCCAAATGGCCCTGAATGTAGACAGGAGACAACAAACAATAACATGCTTGGGCAGTTTGTCTAACTTAAACATGGGAATGTTGTAATGGAAGAAACCTGTCCAGAGAGGCTGGATGGAACCAGTTCCTTGCACTGTCCCTCTCTAACTAACCCATTGTGTGTGCGTGGGATGAGAGATCATCTGACTACAGCTGAATCCATTTCCAAGTTTGTGGCATGACCATCTGAGACTGCCACTTGCCAAATAGCATGAGTTCAACATAATATCAGGTAAGAGTGATTAGAAATCAATAACAAACACTGGACAAGGCTGACTAGTTTGGGGTTTTAGAACTATACACAGAAAAGGCATGACTGAGGTATGAATAATGGTGAACAAGTGGCTCTCTGTTAACTACACTGTTGAATATCTTCCTGAGGTAAATGAAGGGGGGGTGGGGAGCAGCTAGCCAGTTAGCTATGAAATCCCTCTTGGTAGCTGTTCTCTACTTGCTTTACTTGCAAAGGGTTAAAAAGTCTGACTGCATGCATAGGTAAAAGGAAATGAGTGGGCACCTGGCCAAAGGAGCCAATGGGAGGGCTAGAACTTTTTAAAATTGAAACAAGACTTCCCTTTTCTCTGTTAAAAGAAAAGGAGTACTTGTGGCACCTTAGAGACTAACAAATTTATTTGAGCATAAGCTTTCGAGAGCTACAGCTCACTTTGTCGGATACATCTGTTGTTGTTGTTCTCCAGAGAGCAGATACACAGAGCAGCAATGCTGTGAGCAGCTTTAAAACCAGGTATGAAAAAGCATCAAATCGATCCTCAAACCTACTTATTTGAAACCCCAGATACACAAGTAAATCAGGGAATGTCTAGGAAGATGCAATTAGGGTTATTTCTTTTATTTCTTATTGGCTCTTGGACTCCTCTGTACTAACCCGAGATGCTTTTGTTTCACTTGTAACCTTTAAGCTAAACCTCAAGAGAGTTATCCTGATGCTTAATTTTTGTAATTGTTTCTTTTTAAGATTTAGCAAAAAGCCTAAGTTCCAAATGTATTTCCTTTCTTTTTGGGTTTAATAAAATTTACCTTTTTTAAGAACAGGATTGGATTTTTGTGTCCCTAAGAGGTTTGTACATATGTTGTTTAATTAGCTGGTGGCAAGAGCTGATTTCCTTTGTTTTTTCTCAGCTCTTCCCTGGGGTGTGTGAAAGGGCTTGAGGATACCCCACAGGAAGGAATTCCCAAGTGTTCCTTCCTGAGTTCTCAAAAGGGGCTTTTTTTTTACACTTGGATGGTAGCAGCATCTACCCATCCAAGGTCAGAGAGAAGCTGTGACCTTGGGAGTTTAATACCAGTCTGGAGTGGCCAGTATTAATTTTTAAAATCCTTGCAGGCCCCCACCTTCTGCACTCAAAGTGCCAGAGTGGGGAATCAGCCTTGACACTTCCTCTTTCTGATTTATAGCAATCAGATGTAACCATGACAAGGCCTGGGTACGTACAGTAACTCCTCACGTAAAGTCATCCTGGTTAACGTTGTTACATTGCTGATCAATTAAGGAACATGTTCATTTAAAGTTGCACAATGCTCCCTTATAACGTGTTTGGCAGCCGCCTGTTTTGTCCACTGCTTGCAGAAAGAGCAGCCCTGTTGGAGCTAGCTGTTGCGGGCTTGGAACCAGGGTGGACTGGCAGCCCCGCATCAGCTCCCCGCTCCCCTAAGTTCCCTGTGTTGCAGCGCCCATCAGGCTACCAATTGCTGGCAGTTGTCCCTCCCCCCACTGCCTTGTGCGTCTCCTGCCCTCTGCCTTGTAGCTGCTCATGGGAGCCTCCTGCTTGCTGTGCAAGGGGGGGGAGAAAGAGGGGTGCTAATGTCAGGGTTCCCCTCCCCTCTGCTCCTTTACCCCATTGGGCCATCTCCACAGAGCAGGGGGAGGGGACAGGACAGGGCTCAGGACAGAAGGAGCTTGCTGGCAGAAGCTGCTGTCTCAACTTGCTGATCTACTTAAAAAGGCAATGTACTTAGAGTGGGGTCAGCGTACTTAAAGGGGCAATGCATGTCTCTCTCTGTCACACACATACAGTGTGTGTCTCTGTCTCTCTCTGCCATGCTGTCTCCCCTCCCTACATTCTGCTGCCTTGTAGAGTCTGAAGCTACATTAACAACAATGTGTTAACCCTTGAGGGCTCAGCCAAGTGCTAGTTCATCATTTAGCAGTAAGGCATTTCCTGGGAAATATCCCATCCTCTTCCACCCTCTGACTTCACCACCTCAATCAAGCTTCACAATCATCATTGCTGTGTACAGTATTAAATTGTTTAAAACTTATACTGTGTATATGTGTGTGTGTATATATATAAAATATAGTCTTTTGTCTGGTGAAAAAAATTTCCCTGGAACCTAACCCCCCCCCATTTACATTAATCCTTATAGGGAAATTGGATTTGCTTAACATCGTTTCACTTAAAGTCGTATTTTTCAGGAATATAACTACAACATTAAGCAAGGAGTTACTGTATCTAGAGAGATAGAAATGACCAATCCCAGTGAAGCACCTCACGATTAATAAAAAGAGAGAGAACAAACCCTGAAAGACACTCAGACTGGTTGTGTGTGGAATAGTGGAAAACTTATTTGCAACCTTTAAACTTGGACCAGAGTTTAAAAAAAAAGTCACATGCCTAACCTGGGGTCCTATTTACAGTCCATGCTTTACAGAGATAAATGTCATGGTAAGAGGGGCTCTTCTGTGGTAAGAGGGGCTCCTCACAGGAATACTGCACGTGTCCTCTCTGATCCCTAGGTGCAATTCACAAATGGAGTGAAAGTGCATTAAGTCGGTGGAGTGCATACTCAATACCGTGGCTAGCATCGATTTATGGAGTGGTGCACTGTGGGTAGCTATCCCACAGTTCCCGCAGTCTCCGCTGCCCATTGGAATTCTGGGGTAAGCTCCCAATGCCTGATGGGGCAAAAACATTGTCGCGGGTGGTTTTGGGTACATGTCGTCAGTTGCCCCTCCTTTCCTCCCTCCTCCCTCCGTGAAAGCAATGGCAGACAATCGTTTCGTGCCATTTTTCCTGGGTTACCCATGAAAATGCCATACCACGGCAAGCATGGAGCCCGCTCAGCTCACCGCTGCTGTTTTGAGCATTGTAAACACCTTACGCATTATCCTGGAGTATGTGCAGAACTGGGCTAAGAGACGCCAGCACGAGGACGATTGTGATGAGGACATGGACACAGATGTTCCTGAAAGCACGGGCTGTGGCAATTGGGACATCATGGCGGCAGTGGGGCTGGTTGATACAGTGGAATGCCGATTCTGGGCCCAGCAAACAAGCACAGACTGTGTTGCAGGTATGGTATGATTCACAGTGGCTGCGAAACTTTCACATGCATAAGGCCACTTTCCTTGAACTTTGTGAGTTGCTTTCCCCCACCCTGAAGCACAGGAATACCAAGATGAGAGCTGCCCTGACAGTTGAGAAGTGAGTGGCGATAACCCTGTGGAAGCTTGCAATGCCTGACTGCTACTGGTCAGTCGGGAATCAATTTGGAGTGGGCAAGTCTACTGTGGGGACTGCTGTGATCCAAGTAGCCAATGCAATCACTGATGTTTTGTTATCAAGAGTAGTGACTCTGGGAAATGTGCAGGTCATACTGGATGGCTTTGCTGCAATGGGGGTCCCTAAGTGTGGTGGGGCAATAGACAGAACGCATATCCCTATCTTGGCACCAGACCACCTTGCCAACCAGTACGCAAGGGGTACTTCTCAATGGTGCTTCAAGCACTGGTGGATCACAAGGGACGTTTCACCAACATCGGCATGGGATGGCCGGAAAAGGTGCATGACGCTTGCATCTTTAGGAACTCTAGGCTGTTCGAGCAGTTGCAAGAAGGGACTTACTTCCCAGACCAGAACATTACCGTTGGGGATGTTGAAATGCCAATAGTTATCCTTGGGGATCCAGCCTACCCCTTGCTCCCATGGCTCATGAAGCCATACACAGGCAGCCTGGACAAGAGTAAGGAGCAGTTCAACTATAGGCTGAGCAAGTGCAGAATGGTGGTAGAATGTGCCTTTGGACGTTTAAAAGCTCGCTAGGGCTGTTTGCTGACTAGGTTAGACCTCAGTGCAACCAAGATTCCCATTGTTATTGCTGCTTGCTGTGTGCTCCATAATATCTGTGAGAGTAAGGGGCAGACGTTTATGGCGGGGTGGGAGGTTGAGGCAAATCGCTGGGCAGCCGATTTTGAGCAGCCAGACACCAGGGAGATTAGAAGAGTACAGCTAGGTACGCTGCGCATCAGAGAGGCTTTGAAAACCAGTTTCATGACTGGCCAGGCTAAAGTGTGACAGTTGTGTGTGTTTTTCCTTGCTGCAAACCCGCCCCCTTTGTTGATTTTAATTCCCTGTAAGCCAACCACCCTCCCCCCTTCAATCACAGCTGGCGAAGGAAATAAAGTAACTATTGTTTTGAAACCATGCATTCTTTCTTTATTAATTAAAAAAAGTGATATAACTGACAAGGTAGCCCAGGTGGGGTGGGGTACGGGAGGAGGGAAGGACAAGGCCACATGGTTTCTTGTAGCCACACTACAAATCAAAAAACTCTTTGAATGACAACCTCTGTTGCTTGGGCCATCCTCTGGAGTGGAGTGGCTGGGTGCCCGGAGCCTCCCCACCCCCGTGTTCTTGGGCGTCTGGGTGAGGAGGATATGGAACATGGGGAGGAGGGCAGGCAGTTATACAATGGATGCAGCGGGGGTCTGTGCTCTTGTTGGCTTTCTTGCAGCTCCAACAGACGCTTCATCATGTCCATTTGCTCCCCCATTAACCTCCGCATCGCCTCCTGTCTCTGCTCTTCGTGCTCACTTAATGCTTTCCTGGCCTCTGCCACTGAACGCCTCCATCCATTAAGCTGTGTCTATCAGTGCGGGAGGACTGCATGAACTCGGAAATCGCAAGTGCGTTTGGTTTTTTTTGCCTTCTAATCTGCGATAACCTCAGGGACGGAGATGATAAGGGAAGCATAGAAACATTTGGGGAGATAAAAAGGGAGAGTAAAATTTAAGAGGATACATTTCTGAGAACAAAAGGGAGACTCTTTCACAGTGAATTAAGCAATTCACAGCAGACAGCACATGTGCTTTAGGTACAAGGTCGCATTTTGCCTTTTATATTGAGCACCTGCCGGTACGGTGACACATCACAAATGGCTGGACAACAGAATTCGGTTTCCAGGCAGCCATGGTAAGCCTTTTGGTATGTGGGGTTGGCTTCTTACGCCTTCATAACATGTGGGAATGGTTTCAAACTGCAGTGCCATCCTTTCTCATAGCAAGCAATCCCGGTTGGGTTTCACATTTAAAAAGGAGGGGCTGTGGTTTTCAGGTGGATGTGCAGCACACACCTCCTCCCACCCCACCGCATAGCTATTCTCTGGGATGATCCCTTTTAGTCAAGTGCAAACAACCCAGCATGAACGGGGTCCTTTTACTGTTCCCTTACAAAAATTCCCCTATTTCAACCTGGTGACCATGAATGATATCACTCTCCTGAGGCTAATACAGAAAGACTGAATGTTGCTTGAATGCGACCAAAACCCAGGACCATTCGCTGCCATGCTTTGTGCTGCAATGATTCCAGACTACTTGCTACTGGCTTCGCGTGGTAAAGTGTCTGACTGTGGAGGACGAAATAAGGCAGGCCTCCCCAGAAACCTTCTGCAAAGGCTTTCAGAGTACCTCCAGGAGAGCTTCATGGAGATGTCCCTGGAGGATTCCCGCTCCATCCCCAGACACATTAACAGACTTTTTCAGTAGCTGTACTGGCCGCGAATGCATCCCCATTCTTCAGGGAAAACCAAACACTAAACACTATTGCTTTTAAACCCTGTACAAATGTGCACTCACCAGAGCTGCCTTCTCTGGCTTCAGGGTCAGGGATCCTGCCTTGAGAGTGTATCGGCTCCAGGGTGATGAAAAGGTCCTGGCTCCTGGGGAGAACGGATTCACCGCTTGCTGGCTGCACATTCTCCTCCTCCTCCTCTTCCTCATCCACAAAATCCTCCTCCCTGTTGCATGAGACTCCCTCCTTGCAGGTGTCCACGGACTGTGGTGGGGTAGTGGTAGGGTTCCCCCCTAAAATGTCATGCAGCTGATCATAGAAGCGGCATGTATGGGACTCTGACCCGGAGCAACCATTTGCCTCCTTTGTCTTTTGGTAGGCTTGCCTGTGCTCCTTAACTTTCACGCAGCACTGCTGTGTGTCCCTGCTGTAGCCTCTCTCCACCATGCCCTGTGTGATTTTGGCATATATTAGCATTTCTTCTTTTTGATTGGAGTTTGACCTGCACAGATTCTTCTCCCCATACAGCAATCAGATCCAGTGTCTCCCTTTCGGTCCATGCTGGAGCTGGTTTACGATTCTGGGGGGACTGAATCGTCACCTGTGCTGTTGAGCTCGTCACGCTGACCAAACAGGAAATGAAATTCAAAATTTCCCAGGGCTTTTCCTGTGTACCTGGCTAGTGCATCAGAGTTCAAAGTGCTGTCCAGAGCGGTCACATTGGAGCACTCTGGGATAGCTCCCCGAGGCCAATACTGTCGAATTGCGTTTGCACTACCCCAAATTCTACCCAGCAAGGTCAATTTTAGCTCTACTCCCCTTGCTGGGGAGGAGTACAGAAGTAGATTTTAAGAGCCCTTTAGGTCGACAGAACGGGATTGGTTGTGTAGACGCATCCATTTTAAAATTGACCTAACACAGCTAAATTTGACCTAACCCTGTAGTGTAGACCAGGGCTGATTCTTGTGGTTCTTGTGATCACTCTAGGCATCCAAATCTTCAAGAAGCTACAAGCTCTATCCAAGAAGTCCAAACATGCTACCAAAAAAAAAAAAATCTGTGCTGCTCAACATCACTGTAGGAACTTCAGCCCATCCACCCTGACTGTGGAGTATCTCATAGAATCATAGAATCATAGAATATCAGGGTTGGAAGGGACCTCAGGAGGTCATCTAGTCCAACCCCCTGCTCAAAGCAGGACCAATCCCCAATCAAATCATCCCAGCCAGGGCTTTCTCAAGCCTGACCTTAAAAACTTCCAAGGAAGGAGATTCTACCACCTCCCTAGGTAACGCATTCCAGTGTTTCACCACCCTCCTAGTGAAAAAGTTTTTCCTAATATCCAACCGAAACCTCCCCCACTGCAACTTGAGACCATTACTCCTTGTCCTGTCCTCTTCTACCGCTGAGAATAGTCTAGAACCATCCTCTCTGGAACCACCTCTCAGGTAGTTGAAAGCAGCTATCAAATCCCCCCTCATTCTTCTCTTCCGTAGACTAAACATTCCCAGTTCCCTCAGCCTCTCCTCATAAGTCATGTGTTCCAGACCCCTAATCATTTTTGTTGCCCTTCGCTGGACTCTCTCCAATTTATCCACATCCTTCTTGTAGTGTGGGGCCCAAAACTGGACACAGTACTCCAGATGAGGCCTCACCAATGTCGAATAGAGGGGAACGATCACGTCCCTCGATCTGCTCTCTATGCCCCTACTTATACATCCCAAAATGCCATTGGCCTTCTTGGCAACAAGGGCACACTGCTGACTCATATCCAGCTTCTCGTCCACTGTAACCCCTAGGTCCTTTTCCGCAGAACTGCTGCCTAGCCATTCGGTCCCTAGTCTGTAGCGGTGCATTGGGTTCTTCCGTCCTAAGTGCAGGACCCTGCACTTATCCTTATTGAACCTCATCAGGTTTCTTTTGGCCCAATCCTCCAATTTGTCTAGGTCCCTCTGTATCCTATCCCTGCCCTCCAGCGTATCTACCACTCCTCCCAGTTTAGTTCCACTGTAGTTGATTATGCTGGGAGTTTCTATCATAAAATACAAAAGCCCAATTCAAAGACGTGAAGAATAAGGAACAGTATTGGGATCACACTGACTGGTTCACAGGTGGGGCCATACATTTGCCATAGGAACTAGAAGAGTCCTGGCATCGAGGATTCTCGCATTTCTGACTCCTGTCTGTGTCTTGCGCTTTTGTGATATGAGGTGTGCTGGTGAGGGGCTTAAGGGAGAGCAGCAGCTGGAATGGGTGTCCTGAAAGAGTGGGCCAAATGGGCGAGCCTGGGTCAAACCGTGTATTGACTGAGTGTGATAAATGAAGCAGGGGAGTAGCTCCCTTTTATGGACACCCAGCCAGCCAGTTAGCTATAAAACCACTCTTAGTAGCTGTCCTCTACTTGCTTTACCTGTAAAGAGTTAAAAGTCTCACTGCTACGGATAGGTAAAAGAAAGGAGTGGACATCTGACCAAAAGAGCCAATGGGAAGGCTAGAACTTTTTAAAATTGAAACAAGACTCCCCTTTTGTCTGTCTGTTGTGGTTCTCGGGGAGAGGCAGACAGGGAGCAGTTATGCTGTAAAAAGCTTGGGCAGGTATGACAAATCATCAGATCATACCTAGAAACTACTCATTTGAAACCCCAGATATGTAAGTAGATCAGGAAATGTCTAGGAAGACGCGATTAGGTTTGTCTCTTTTATTTCTTTATGGCTTGTGGATTCCTCTATGCTAACCCCAGGTGCTTTTGTTTTGCTTGTAATCTTTAAATTGGACCTCAAGAAAGCTATTCTTGATGCGTAATTCTTGTATTTGCTCTTTTTAAATCTAGCAATAGCCTGAGTTTTCAGATGTGTTTTCTTTCTTTCTTTTTTAATAAAATTTACCTATTTTTCAGAACAGGATTGGAGTTCTGTGTCTTAAGAGGTTTGTGCATGTGTTTTTTTTTTAATTAGCTGGTGCCAACAGCTGATTTCCTTTGTTCTTTCTTTCTGAGCTCTTCCCCGGAGGGGGGGGTGAAAGGGCTTGAGGGTATCCCACAGGAAGGAATTCCCAAGTGCGCCTTCCTGGGTTCTCAAAGGAGTTTTGCCCTTGTGTGGTGGCAGCATCTACCCATCCAAGGTCGGAAAAAAGCTGTAACCTTGGGAGTTTAATACAAGCCTGGAGTGGCCAGTATTAATTTTAGAATCTGTGCGGGCCCCCATCTTCTGCACTCGAACTGCCAGAGTGGGGATTAAGCCTTGACACTAAGAGTAGCCCCTTAGGAATGCATAGGCGTTCCGTGGAGAGCTGGTGCTGAGTGATGAATTAGTGGGGACAAACAGGGAGGACTTACATTGAGGCAATAACTGGTCTGTTTCATCTGCAGCAAGCAGGGCATAAATTCCACAGTGAGGTCTCTGGTGGAAGTTCTGCAGCAGCTGCTAATAAATTAGAAAATGCCTGGTTTTTACTGAATTAAATATGAGAATGAATAATACAGCCCGCCCGTTATTTATGTCGATATTACATTTGGTTTCTTTTACTCTGTGCCCACACTGAGAGTTGTCCGTGTGCTGTGACTGATGACTTGAAAATGCACAGTTGCCTTGAAGAAGTTGCCAAGGAGAAAACTGGAACTTTAGGTAGTCAAGAAGGGGCCAGTTGGAGCGTTTGGTCCCTGCAGAGGTGTGGGAGCCAGTATGGGACTGTTCAGGAACGTAGCTGAGTGTTTCTGCTAATATGAGGTGTTGAGGTTGACCTTGACATCACTGGCTTTCACAAATAATATCACATTGAAATGGATGGGGCAGTGCCCACCTCCTATCTCTATTGTGTCAAGCTTTCTGTATGCCCAGGTAGACCTAACTGACCTGATTTTACTCTCAGTGTGGCTGTGATTATTTTCACAACCCCAAACACTGAACATTTAAGAAATGTAGGTCTCAAGCAGTCACATGTTGCCCCAAAATATTAAGAATATTGGAATGAAAAGGCTGGCTCTCTGAAAGGCATTCAGAGCCTATAAATCTTGGCTGGCACTTCCAATAAGTTTTTCCATAATTTCCAAGATCTGTGACATTGTTAGCAACGTGCCCCTAGGTACTCCTTCAATATATCTAATAAATAATAATAATACAGGGGAGGTGAGTTTGGAGATTGCTCTCTGCTTGGGTACGAGAGAGGGTTAGTGGGACACAACACCCCAGGAGTGTTTGGGGGACACAAGGAGTTACTGAAATGCTTCTGAATTGACAAGAAGAGTGAAGCTGGTAAATGTACATGCCCTCTGCGGGCCCAGCAAGGGGGCCATGCTATTGAAATCTAGAGGGGGAAAGGTGGGATTGGAGCTGATTGTATGTTCCCATAGAATCCCATTGCTATGCTGTTTGCAGGGAGTTACATTACTGGAAAGGAGGTGCCCGAAGCCATGATCTCTCTGCACATCAGAGAAGAGTGCTGTACGGAACAGTTTGCAAGGACATCAGGGAGGCCATGATGATTTCTCTTTGGGCACCCTGGCCAGGAGGCCACAAGCGGCAGTTTCGGTTTAGAGGTGGATGGTGCAGTGGGGAAGTGAGTGGAACAGCAGGTGATTAGAACTGCACAGGCAGTCTCTACAGAGAAAACTGCCCTTGACCAACTAGTGATTGGGCTGCAAAGGATAAAACCTGAAGAAACACACAGCAGCCTAGGACAATCAGGCTAATGGGAAGCATGTTAGGAAGGCTGATCTCAACAGGAGGCCACGTAAGGAGGAATTGGAGCAGTTAAACCTAAAAGAATATAGCTGCTTGGATCTCCAAAGGGCATTGAGTCCTGTCAGTTTTGTCAGGAAGAGAAGGTAGCAGAGACCCAGGGTACTCTCCAGATCTCTATGGAGATAGAGGGTAGTGAATGAAATTATTAAGACTGTAAATTAGTACTACCTGGTGGGTGCAGGAGTCCTTTCCAGGGCCAGGGAGGTGGCCATAAGATGGAAGTTGGAGTTAAATCCAAATGAGACTTCTGGAGAGATTCTGTTAGTTATAGATGTGACTTGTGGTTTGAAAGAAAGCTGGCCAGTCAGTGTTCTAACCCTGGGTGGGAAGGTTGTTTTTCAGCCAGTGAGAAAAATCCAGCTTCCCAGAATGAACCATTGAGCCCTGGTTATCAGGACCTGAAAGAGAACTGGGGCGGGGAAGGACCATGCACTCTGTTCCCTGCTTTAAATCTGGGGTGTCCCATCATTTGGGTCTTTAGTCACACATTGCCCAGGGGATTATGAGACAGGTTCATTCAGTATCTGTTCAGATGGGAGTTCCTGACCTCCATGGCCTCCCTAAATGAATCCATGGGGTGGAGAGTGCAATGCACTCTCTGTTGAAGTGAGGACACACCTTGTCATGGACATGAAATGGGAAGATGAATGGGCCTTTTGCAGAGGGAGAACTCGCTGAAAGGTTTAATATGGAATGCTAACAACAATTGCACCTACTGGCTTGAGGGGTTATTGCTCCTCAGATCTAGCAGAGGGGAAGAAAGCGATGAATCTAACAATCATGTATAGCACTTTCCATTTTCAGGAAATATGGCAACTCCTGATGTGGCCCTCTGCACTATGAAACAACCCTGTACCATTCTTGTTCAGCGAGCTGCTCTGGGCACATGCTCAGTTTAGCTCCATGGTCTATGGATGCTTGTCTGCTCTGTAGGTGTGTCAACAAATGCCCCCTCCATCTACTGAGGAGCATCTCTTTTACTGACCAGGCAAAATTCATTCCTGATGCAGCTAATGTCAGGTCACTGCACTTGGATAATGGGCATGTTTCTCCTTTAAATCTAGACCCATAATAAATACATAACAGTCCTTAGCTCACATCTGTTGCTTTCCATTCTCATAGTGTAGGACAAATGTGTGTGAGCATATCCATAAAGTCCACACAAGCAGAGCACCATATTTAAATAGCCCTAAATACTGTCTCATGAAGAGACACATTGAAAGTCTTGAGAGACTGGAGATTGTCTTCTGTAATTTCAGGTAAATGAGCATTGTTAAACTTCTGCTTATCAAGAGTGTTCTGTGAAAGTCTGTATTATAAAATCTCTCTGGGGGGAGAGGAAAGGGTGAGCCACCACATAAAAATTGACCTCTAAGAAGGAAGCTTCAAAATTGGTTTTGAGTTTATGGTTCAGACTTTAGAGAATAATTTGGTTTCAATATTAAGATACTTAACCAGGTTCAAGTTACAGTTTGATTAACGTTGGTAAAATTCTTTAGTTAGGATTTATACCCAAACAGACAGACAGCTTCTTTAGACTCTGTATAAGGGCTTGTTACATTTGGTGTTAATTTGATGATTCTACTCCAATTCAATATTGAGACTATGTTGTTTGGTTTGTTGAGTTGATTTGGATATAATAGTATTTGATTCTTAGTTTCATCTAATATTAATACGAGCTTAACTTTGATCATACGTTTACTTGATTTTATTTTAGCGTAAGAGGTTTAAAAAAATTGATCAAATAGAAACTGACGCTGAGTCACATTTTCAATAAGCAACATGGATCCAGAACCTCTGAGGGCCTGGAGTGTGTTGTATTAATATGGATGGAAACTATATATGGGCCATTCATGTTAACATCATCCAATCACTGTCCAGCATTAAACAAAGGTTGAGGTTTGGTACACAGAGACCTCAGCCTGCTGAATACCATGGCGCACACACACCATTAAAAATCATTTTAACCTTTTATTAAAAATACAGGAAAGAAAAAAAAACATTTAAAACATCTAAAATGTTAATTATTAAGTATGGTTTTCATTTTAACATTTTTGTCCCCTTTCCCTTTAGATGGACAGAGATTTAAAAGGAAAAACCCCCCCTTGTTTGACAGCCCCTTAGATCAGTGGTTTTCAAAAAAATTTTCTGGTAACCCAGTTGAAGAAAATTGTTGAGGCCCATGACCCAACAGAGCTGGGGATGAGTGTTTGGGGTGTGGGAGGGGCTCTGGCCTGTTTCCAACACACCCATTTTACAGATTTCTGGTTTCACTCTTTTCTTATCAGGCATGATCTGAACACAGTCCTTGAGTTATATCAGGAGGCCTTTTTGTTTGAACTAATTCAGTCTTTCTGTCTCCCTTTTATACCTTTTCCCTTCATCACTGGTTGTTGTGACATCTTATGAACTTTCATGAATTTACCAATGAGGGTAAATTTGTAGATTACAACAGGTGCACAATCTGAAAGCCTGGACAGCTCTCGCTAATAAGCCTGTGTTTCTTACAGTTATAGAATTATGCAATAGAAGGTTATATAGTTTTATGAGTATAAAAGCAAAGGTTTGCCCCAGCTAAGATGGGGGTGGGATTTTCAGAAGCATTAAAGGGAGTTAGGTGCCCCACAACTTTAGGCAATTTAGGAAATCCTACCCAAAATTGTTTGTCAAAGTGAGAGGACAGGAAACTCTTGCCATGTTTATCGGACCAGAGAGGAGTTCCTCTCTGCTCACTCCGGGGTGATATGATTGTGTGTGTCAAGGGAGAAGGGCCTGCCAGTTTTGCCCAGGGTTGCTGCTGAATTTTTTTGTCTACATACCTATCATTTATTAAGCAAACAAATGTTGGATTTACCAGTCAGATGCTCTATTAAGAGACCCAAGTGGACTTCTGTATATTGTAACATTTAAGTAGTACCTAAAGCTAGATTCCTAAATCCATAGGTGGGTAGTTAAGAGAAAGAGTCCTGATCCTTAGGTCAATGGGAGCTGCAGGCACTGACCAGAACTTCTGGAAATCAGTCCACTTCTCTTTAGGTGTCTGGGGAGACGTAGGAGCCCAGCTGTGGAAAATGTTGGCCATAAAGGTCTTGATCGAGAGAGATGCTGAGCATCTGCCTCTCCTGTTGGCTTTGGAGGAAATTGTGGATGTTCAACACTTCTCAGGATCAGGTGTGATATGGACATTTACACCTGTGGGGTGACAGAATGAGGGGAGAAACGAAAACAAGTCTGTATCTGTAATTCAGTTTAATCTAATCTGGGACCACAAATACTAATTTTCATTATGATCATAAGGTTATTGCAGGGTGTCACTACAGAACAGAGTTATGGTTACCTGGGGTTCTCTTATTATGCACTTCCATATCTTAACAGGTTTGGATTTCTTTTAAGCTTAACCCTACCTGTGAATTTCCTGGGTTTGTAATGCTTGAGTTTTGGGGTGATTACATTTGGGATAATTAATTCACCTCCCTGTAGTGTAGTGTAACTTAAATTACTGATACATATTCTCAGTCCTAACTCCATTTTAACATAGTTTTTGTCTAGGAATAAATAGAGATAATTGATTAATAATACCAGGCTTTTCTATAGTCTTCCATCTGAGGATCATGAAGCCCTTTACAAGTTCTAAGAATAGGCCCTATCATTCAACCCTTACAAAAGCTAAACCTTCAATGGGATGACTTGAATAAGCAGCCTTTACTCGCTTGAGTGATACATAGTGAGGCCTTCAGTCAGCACAGTATCCCTGGGAGGTATTATCTCCATTTTACAGATAATTTGAAGTTCTCCATGTGATGGTTGCACATTGCATGAATTAATAAAGCAGCACTAATCCCATAAAAGAAGCTGGTTTTGAATGTATTAACATCACTTTTTATCTACTAACATTTAAAAATAATGTACCTCCTCTGAGTCATGCTGAACTGTGCCTGCATATTCATATTGCACGTCATTTGGTATTTTAGACTGAAAAAGCAATATCACACTAATTGCATGCTCAGAATCAATAATACTGTATATGCCAATAACCTCTCTCTATAATGGATTCAGATATGGCTAGCTGTCTGTGAGTTTCTATAGATTAGCTTTGTTGTTTGCAGTTTCATTCAATTTTGAATTTGTAACACTGAAAATAAAGTTAGCAATTTCCCCCTTGATGCCATTTATCCAGTTCTTTCTCTATTAATTTTAGTCAGTATTTGGTGGCTGTTAGGCTGTAATATTGGGTAGTCAGACAACCAGAAAAAAAGAATAGAAAATGTCTTAAGGGAAACAGCAGACAGCTTTGTCACTTGCTACATTTTAATGTAGCCTGGACAAGGCATTAAAAGTATATAACAGGATACAGTTTAGCTTCAGGAAGACAGGCTGGATGACCTAATAGTTCTTTTCCACATCTAATTCCTATGATTGCAGGAAAAGTGGATATGTCCTTTCCCTATAATGCATGAATCCATCTTTTCAAAGGCCATCACTAAGTCTGAAGTCAGACAGCCTCTCTCAGTGCTTGGCAATCTGGCACTGGGTTACTCTCATTATTTTCTCCTTCACTGCGGTGCACAGTCAGCGATGCTGACAAACAGCACTGAGATGCTCCGATAGAGCTAACCAAGGAGTGTAATGACATGGAGCTGGAAATAGCAGAAAGATGTCACCTAGCAACTTGTCACCATCTCAGAAGCCTTTGTTGGAGTGGATAAAGGTGACAGCTGCTATTTTCAGATCCACATGTCCTGCTGCTGCTGTCTGATTAGTGTGATTTTTCTTCTCCTTTTCCAAATCATAGACATTAGACATGGAAAAGACCTGTTAGGTCATCTGAGTCCATCCCACCGAAGACAAGTCCAGGATTGTGCCCGACAGTATATTCTGCTCTGCTGTATCCAGTTTTAAATGGCATAAGCACCAAGATGCCGAGGCGGTGGGCGCTGTGTAATAACCCGGAAGAGAATACAATTGATTAGAAAAAAGCAGCCTTCTCTGCTTCTATTAGGAGGCTATTCCACTCTCTTTAACCAATCGCCCTGTCAGGAAGCCCTTCGTGACATCCATCTTACATTTTCCTTTGCTCAGTTCCATCCCACTTCTCCCTAGTTATATAGTTGCTTGGACTGCCCTATACAATTGCTCTTTCCCCATGGTGTTTTCAACCTATAGACCGTTGTTCTGAACCATTTTGATGAATTTTGCCAACATACATATATATTACATCCCAAAAACTATGTTAAAAGAACATTAAGTTGGCAAAGTCAAGCCCTCAAAAGGTAGGAAATGTCAGAATTAAGGTTGTCTGTGCAATGTCAGTTTGGTCCCCTTGTGCAGCTGCATTAGGATACAGTCTTTATATCATAGAATCATAGAATCATAGAATATCAGGGTTGGAAGGGACCCCAGAAGGTCATCTAGTCCAACCCCCTGCTCGAAGCAGGACCAATTCCCAGTTAAATCATCCCAGCCAGGGCTTTGTCAAGCCTGACCTTAAAAACCTCTAAGGAAGGAGATTCTACCACCTCCCTAGGTAACGCATTCCAGTGTTTCACCACCCTCTTAGTGAAAAAGTTTTTCCTAATATCCAATCTAAACCTCCCCCATTGCAACTTGATCATATACTGTTTTTCCCCACAGGATCTGTGGCTCATTCAGTGCACAGGTTGGATGGAGCTCATTGAATGGGGAATTATTTTTATCCTCCTTATTCAGTGTGTGGCCCCATGCATTATTTACTGCCTGCCAATTAAACCCTGCCCTGAATACAGGATTTTAATTTCCTCATGGCCTTTTCTATGATACTCTTATCACTGTAGCTTAGTTCTGTACAAACATGAATGAATTTTTCTTCATAATATCCCTGTGAGATAAGGTAATATTATTATCCCCATTTTAAGCATGGGGAATGGAGGCTAAAATGGTCAGACGTTTCCCTTAATTTTGGGTGCCCAATATGAGATCCCTAGGGCCTGGTTTTTCAGACTATTTAGCATTTCATAGCACTTTACACGGTCAGGACACAGCTCCCACTGACCTCAATAGCAGCTTTGAGTGCTCAGCGCTTCTTCAGATCAGACCCCAGGGTCTCAAGTTGGGTACCCAGAAAAAGAGAATCAAACCGTGGCCACTTGTGAGTGTTCTTGGTTTACATTGTCCGCCTAGCGTCTCATAGGAACTCTGTGGCAGAAGCAGGGCTAGCATCCAATTCAGGATGGTGTTCAACTGCATTAACCACAAAACAATCCTTTCTCTTCCTACGATCACCTGTCTCAGTCACCACACACCATCCAACTTCTGTCACAAATAAAGTAGGGGTTCCGCAGACAACAGACCTTTTTACTATACAATCCTGATTTATTCCGGAGCCCAGACCATCCTGTGCACTGAATGAGGCAGGGTGCTGTAGGAAAAATAGTGTGTGATCATGTAATTAAAGACTCTATCACATAGTCACAAGGGAGCCAAATTAAGCGTGCAGAGGCACGCTTAATTTGGGCATTTCCTAACTTTTGAATGCTTGACTTTGCAACTTTAACATTAATGTAGTTTTTTTTTAAATGTAATTTCCTCTGCTGAAACCCCAAGCCCCAGTGACCCCTCTAGGGCTAAAACTGGAGTCCCGAGTCCCTGTGGGGCTAAAATCGGAGCCCTGAGACCCAGCATCCCCCATGGGGCCAAAGCCTGGAGCCCCCAAGTCTGGACACCCCCCATGGGGTTAAAGCCCCAAGCCCCGTCACCCCCCATGGGGCTGAAGCCCAGAACCCCAAGCCCCGGCATCCCCCTGTGGGGCTGAAGCCCCAAGACCCGGCACCCCCCTGCGGGGCTGAAGACCGGTGCCCTGGTGTCCCCTGCAGGGCTGAAGCCCTGTGCCCTAGCACTCCCCATGGGGCTGAAGCTCCGAGCCCCAGTGCCAAGCGCCCCACCCCCCGCCCCCGGCTAAAGTCCAGATCCTTATTGAGGACCGCTGCTCTATAACTCTGTGTGGATAAAAAATTTGGATCCACATACAATCCGCCATCCACAAAGATGGTAAACAAAGAAACCCAGATATAAAGTGGTTATCCGAAGATTTGTGGGCCTCTCCCCATGTGGATCATGCTCAGTTGCTCTGCGGGGATGGTGTATGTGCAGTGCAGTCCCACATAGGGGCTGTGAGGGGATGGAGCATGCTCAGTGCCGATGTAATCTATGGAGAACTTAGCTGCTGACAAGCTTTTACTGAGCATGTGCAAATGGCAATTTTCCCCAGGCTTATAGCTAGCCAGATATGGGCAGATTTTTACAGGAATGGCGAAAGGCACGTCCCTGACAACAGGGCCACCTTCCTGCCAAATTTTAAGTCCCTGCTCCAAAGCTTGGATGCACCAGAGCTCAATGAAATGTTGTAAGATTTTTTTAACATGGGCAAAACAATATATTTCCCCCCTAATCTTGTTCTCAGAAAGCGCTAGACCATTTTGCTATAAACTCTTCAAAAAAATTCAGCTTGAGGTGCACACCCGCCATAGAAAATTTCAGCCTCAACAGTTTGAGTTTGGCAAAATTCTAAGCAACTGAAAACAGGATCTTATCATGGAAAGTGTCAGGCAACCTTAACTCTAGGAGCCTCTGCCTGCACCACCTATAATTTATATTTTTAATAGTTGTCACTCACTAATTCCCTATAGCTCTCATATCTTTTCAGCTTGCTCTGCTCTGAACTCCTGTAAATTTGCCAGTGTGCATTATTCTGTGTCTTCTCACAAGGCCAAATAGTGAAGGTCTAAGCAGTTGCCTGTTCTGTGACATGATCTGGCTGCATATGAAACCCGAAATCACATTAGATTTTATTGCCTTCAGCTGGCATTTCAAACATATATCTAGTTTATGCTTTACAATCACCCATGTCTTTTTGCAGTATCAGTACTTAATAATAACATTTAGCCCTTGACATTTTCAAAGCTATTTATAGGCGTTAACTAATGAAACTTCCAGGTTGGGTAGACATATATTTTATCCCCATTTTACAGATTGGAAAACTGAGGTACATACAGTTTAAGTGCCCTGCCGTAGGCCACACAAAAAGTAAGTGGCAGATCCAGGAGTAAAGCTGAATTGTTCCTAATTTCTGGCCTATATAATCCTGCAAAGCAAATCACTTATTATTACTTGCCTGAGGATCTCCTACCAGGTGTCTGTTCAGTATCATAGTATTCTTCTATAGCATGTATCTTTCTATATTCAATCTTACTTACATAAGAACATAAGAACGGCCAAACTGGGTTAGGCCAATGATCCATCTAGCCTAGTGTCCTGTCTTCTGACTGTGGCTGGTGCCAGATGCTTAGAGGGAATGAACAGAACAAGGCAATTTATTGAGTGATTCATCCCCTGTTGTCCAGTCCCAGCTTCTGGCACTCAGAGGTTTATGGACACCCAGAGCATGGGGTTGTGTCCCTGACCATCTTAACTAATAGCTATTGATGGACCCATCCTCCATGAACTTATCTAGTTCTATTTTGAACCCAGTTATACTTCTGACCTTCACAACATCCAGTGAATTCCATAGGCTGATTGTGTGTTGTATGAAGAAGTACTTCCTTGTGTTTGTTTCAAACCTGCTGCCTGTTAATTTCATTGGGTGACTCCTGGTTCTTGTGTTATGTGAAGGGGTAAATACTGTATTTTTGTATTTTAAAATCAATTAACTCAACCATCTCAGAGTCATCCTGGATTTCATCCCCCTCCTCATTCATTAACAGGCCTACGTTGAATCTAAATATTTCTCTCACTTACTATAGTACAAGCCTTTCTTTGCCCATCAAACCTTTGTTCAGCATTGACCCATTCTGCTCTGTTCCTACAAATCTTATCTAAGTCTGTGCAGCCTGCTTGGCTCTAGCCTCAGCCATTTCAAGCTCAGGGTTTTCTATCCTCAGCTCTACAAACAGTAATTTTCCCTCTGTTGATACTCACCCTTTCTCTGTTGGGACTGGGCGACCTCCACCTTGATTGAATTGGCCTCGTTAGCACTACAAAAAGTAATTTTCCCTCTGTTCATCTTCAGCCCTTCTTGTCAACTGTTGAGAATAGGCCACTTCCACCTTGATTGAATTGGCCTCATTAGCACTGACCCACCAGTCAGTAAGGCAACTCTCATCTTTTCATATGCTGTAATATATATACTGCTTACTGTATTTTTCACTCCATGCATCTGATGAAGTGGGTTTTAGCCCACGAAAGCTTATGCCCAAATAAATTTGTTAGTCTCTAAAGTGCCACAAGGACTCCTCGTTGTTTTTGCTGATACAGACTAACATGGCTACCCCTCTGATACCCTTGGATCATTGCTTGGTCTCTTGTGAAGCCACTCTGGCTGCTTTCTGTTCCTTGGATTTTGCTTTTGGAAAATGCATTCATCAGCTGTAGGTTACTCTCTAAACCAAGCTCCACCATCCTGAGCCAAACCAGGGAGATTATCAAGTGGCTGAACAATGGTTTCAATCAGGGAAGGTGCCGTAAAAAAGACATGGCCACAAACAGCTCTAACACTGCACCTAATTCCTAATCTGTATTTCCCCTCCAGTTCCAGTATTGTCCCAGACCATTCCAACCAGCAGTGCACCTGCCATAGAGCCAGGCATAGTGCAAAGAGATACTGTCTGAGTTTCTGCAAGCACAGCCTAGCATGACCCCACAGGGCTTGAACCTGGGTCCAGGGGGGGTTCCTAGTTAACTGTCACAGCTCTGCTCCCATTGAGTGGCTCACTGTTAGGGGATTACATAGAGTGACTGTGAAACCTGAAGCTGCATCATGGAGGCCTTCCCTGGCTCCTCAGTGGAGGAATGCTGTGACCTCTGATTGGTCAGAGCTTCCTATTTGAACCCAAAGAGAGGACCAGGGAGTTGTCTAGAGAGCTGGGTTCTACCTGTCTGGTTGCCGTATTGGACCTCGTGTTTTTGTCTGACTCCTGGTGCCTGCTTTCCAGGGTGGCAGGTTTGTATAACTTTTGGTGGTGCCCAGAACGGGTCCAAGTCCCACCCCCCACACACCTGCCTTGTAAGCCAATATATATATTTTTAAATAACGTAAAAATGGACTGGAAACAGTAATCACTATTGTAAGAAAAAATTATTTAACTTAGAATATCAACTTTATTAATACTCTTTTGAATATGGAAACAACCAAGCACTCTTGGAGCAATAACCCTCAAAAGCAAATGCTTTCTAAAATTAAAACAAAATGTAGCCCCTTCTTTTGCGATATTCTTCAGGAAGCAGCAAACGCTTTTCATTGTTCGGTGGGGGATGGGGCTGCCCCTTCCCCAGCGTGGGGCAGGAGTGGTGACTGCCTCATGACACTCACCCAAGCCCCAGCTGCTCAGGTCCAGGAAGCCCCCTTGCTTCCCTTGTGGTGGGTGCCAGGGGGGTGGCTACCATCACGTGTGCACATCCTACCCTGATGCTGCCCCTCACCATAGCCTCTCTGGGGGTGGAGTATAGGGCTGCCCCTTGCCGAGTGAGCGGATGGAGAGGGCAGGGTGTCATGAGTATGACACTCACCCAAGCCCCAGCTGCTCAGGTCCAGACTCCAGGAATGTTACCCGGGGTTCTTTCAATCTAAAGCTCTCGGTAACTTTTACTCTGTGCGAGGTGTTGTCAGCAAATAAATCCAGGGAGACACAGCTGTCTGACCATAGATGGCTGGCACAAACAGGACAACACAAAAGTGCTTTCACTTAAAGCTAAACTTTACTTAGTCTCAAGCACTTACATACGTTCGCAAGGGGTTAATAAAACACCCCCAATCCTTGATAATTACCGAAGCTGAGTGTGGCTCTCAAGTGGCACAGCGGCAGCCTTCCGGTGGCCAAATCTTCTGTCTGCCAGTGGGGAACACAAGATGCATCCAGAGGGAGAGTCCAGTCCAACTATCTCAAACTTTTCCCCCTTATTTATACATTAGTAATACAATGACATATCCCTTAATAAAGAAAACTTGTTAAGCAAGCAGTTTCAACGGTCAAGAGGTTTCCTTCTGATTATTGATTAACCAGGTATGGTTTTTTCCCCAGAATTTGCAGCCTTGAGGCCCTAACAAACATTCTTCAGGGCACATCCTGCTCTTCTAAAATGCATGTATCAGCAACTTCAACACAATTCTTATCAGGAAGGAGGTGGGGTCAAGCTGCCCTCTCTGTGGCACCCAAAACCCCCTCCCCTCCTGCCTTGATCAAGCTGAGGCTGCTGCATGGCCAATTTATGGTCTGCTGACTTGGCTGCTTTTAGCAATAAGCAATAGTGGTTTCAGATGCTGTACTGGTTTGCCGAAATCTCCCCATACAAGAAATCCCCTTGGAGCCGGAGTCATCTCCCTGTGGGTGCCGGGGGGGGGCTGCCATCATGTGTGCCCCTCCTCCCTCCACAGGCACAGCAGCAGCCGCAGCCTGTTGTTGCTGTAGCGAGCAGTGGCCGATGAGGGAACGCGGAGCGGAGCGGCAAGGCAGCTACCCGCTGCCCAGGGCATAGGCAGGGACGTTCTGGGGGAGGCGCGCGGGGCAGCAGGCAGGGCTGGGGGAGAGACCTGGCCCTGAACATTGGTTGAGCCGGGCCCCGAATATTGCTGGAGCACGGGCACCACTGGCCCATATAACTCGCCACCCCTGCTGCTTTCATGACCTGTCCCTGGTCCCTGATCCTAGCCCCTGGCTCTGACATTGTCAGTGCACTGCCTTCCTGACCTGCCTCCCTCTCCTTAGTATCTGGTTGGTGTACTTGCTGGAAGCTTCAGCAGAGATGCTGAGGACTGAATAGGCTGCACAGACGGAACTTCTTTGTCACCCATCAAGGTGGCTGCATCAGATCAAGGTGGAGTAACATGAATAGGGTAGTGTAGCTGCTGCCTGGGCCTGGTTGCTGGGCAGAAAACTTAAAACTCTTGGGCTGTTGGTGTGGCTCCTTTCTCAGGCACTAAACTTGCTGCTATGAGCCAATTATGTGTCTGTCAGAGATGGGAGTGGAGGAGGAGAAATCATACTGCCAGTGACCAGCTTTTAGTGCCATGTTCTGTCTGTCTAGGGGTGGAGTGGAATGGATCTGAAGATTTCTAGGTTCCACAGTGAAATTTGGTTAGTTTTGCTGATAACAGGAAATACTGACTTCCTCTTTATGCCGATAAGTCAAAATTACCCCTTTCCCCACCCATTCAAAATAGGAGATAGAGGGCTGGATTCTCATCTCATTCCCATTACTTTTGCACTATTATCACTCCATTGACTTAAATGGACTCACTTCTAATTTACACCATTGTAAATGAGATGAGAATCAGGGCCATTGTTACTGACTCAGCTGTAATATAGAATAATGTAAGTAAAGTGAGAGTAAAATATTGGTTATGCTTGGAAATTAAAGGGACTCCAGTGGTTTTGTTTCTCTGTTGGAAGGCACTGCTGCCCTGCTGTGTTTCCTTTGTCCTGATGCCTGTTATCCTTCAGCATCCTCCCTGTGTGGGTGTGGAAGGATCAGTCCTGTAGGTCCATCCATCACCATGGCAGATGGGTCAGCGGTATGAAGGGGCAAAGTACTGTCTCAGCTTCTGCAGTGTGAGTCACGCAGTCCCAGCTGCACTCTTCTCTCTGTGGGAAGGGGAAGGAGGACATATGAGAGCATCCGTCTATTTATGCTGCTAAAATTACAGCCCTATGTTGTTGCAGGAGGGAGGCATGGAGGAAGTGGGTGGAGAGCCCATGTAGGGCAAGCCCATACAACCCATCTGGGGGATATTCAGTAACTTGGGGATGTTCTTGAGGTGGGTTTTCACTTCTGTGAGAGAGTTGCCTGAGAAAGAATAGTCCATGCAAACTTGCCATATCAGAGTGGTGATACAGACCCCAAGAGATATCTTTATACCAACCAATATGTGCCCCAAGAATGCATTGCACCCAATGTGCTGGTTTAGTACTGTCAGTCCTTCCCCGCACTATACAATAGCCTAGACTTGCCACTCTGTGCCTTCGTTTGTGACTGATGCTTTCCATTCTGTTATCCCATATCCTAAACTTGTCTGTCCTGGCCCCATATCAAGACCTCTCAATTCATGCCCTTCCCCCACCTCCAGATTTGAGAACTCAGTTCATAGGCACGTGGTCACGTGCGCACACACACACACTCTCTCTGCTGCACTCCAGAATGGGAACTCCACTCTCCAGTCACTTCTGGAGACAGGTAACCAAAGTGCACAACCAGTTGGAAAGGATAAAAGAAACCTGGGAAGCCCTCTCCCACTTTCCCCTCCAGCTGCAGGTCACTGTTGTCCTCTGGCCAGCTCCCTCTCCTAAAACTCCTGCATTGGGGAGCTTGGCGGATGGGCCGTACTCCAACCTCCTGCTGTCACAACATGAGGACACGACGTCAAGATGCAAACTGAAAACACTGGTTTGCGAAGTCACAACTTTGCAGTGCAGCAGCACGGTGTCCCTCCACAGCTCCATGATGCCTGGTGTCCCCCTGGCGTTACTTGGGCTTTCTGCGCACTGACCGGTCCTAACTCCTCAATTGTGGGAGCTTCCCTGAAAAATAAGGGTGGGTGACAACCAAACCAATGTCCACTTTCATCCAGCTTAGAGGAGTTTCAGTCGTTGTTTTATGTGAGGCGGGGGCTTGGTTTTTGACTACTGGCTATTCGTGCTGCTTTTGGAGCCTGACGGATGATCTTGGAGCCCAGCACTGAGAATCAGGAGACCTGCATTCTGGCCCCAGTTTCGCCACTGACTCATTGTCTGACCTTAAGTCGTTTAACCTCTCTGGGCCTTGCTTTTCCTATCTGTAAAATTAAGAATACACAGTTTATCCATTTCCTGCTACCTCCTTGGTGTGTCACATGGCTTAATTAATTAATGTTTGTAAAGTACTTTGAGATCCTTGGATGAAAGGTGTTATAGACACATGAACTATTACCGTTATTATTTGAGTAGGAGGAGTGTGTGTTTCTCTCATAGAATCATAGAATATCCAGGTTGGAAGGGACCTCAGGAGGTCATCTAGTCCAACCCCCTGCTCAAAGCAGGACCAATCTCCAATTTTTGCCCCAGATCCCTAAATGGCCTCCTCAAGGATTAAACTCACAGTCCTGGGTTTAGCAGGCCAATGCTCAAACCACTGAGCTATTGCTCCCCTCTCCCTGCCCCCTGTTGATCCTAGGAACAGGTCTAGAATTACTAAAAGGGGAAAAGAAAGTAATTGTTTTCCTTTGGTAGTCCCAAGGGAGCAGGGGCAACTTGGAAGGTGCATTCCATTTCAAGTAGGAAGGTATTCCATAGAAAAACCATGAAGTATGCTCCTGCTAGGACAAGGGTATAATCAGTTAGCTGGCTTGGTCTTAAACATGATTTGTCAGCATCATGTCAGCTAGCTCGATTGCTCACGATGTCTTCAACCCCAATACAATTTTATGACACACACAAGCTCTTTATGGCTCTGAGGGCTTTCGCTCAGAGATAAAGAGGTCATATCTGTGGCCTCAGTTGGGATATTTAGACAAACCTAGGAGTGTTAGCAGATCCCTAGTCACACACAGGGGGACCTGAACCTTTTGATCTCAAACCATTAGAGCTTTAGTCTCTTGCCTTTAGGAGTCGGGGCAATCTTGGGACTCATCTGTTGGTGCCAAGGGGTGAATCTACCTTCCAGTTAGCTGAGCTGTGGTTCTGGCAGCCTCACTAGCCCTCTTTTCCCCTACCCCCATCCTTGGAATATTCAAAATTCTTTTTGTAAGAGCAGGTGCTGTTCCAAAGGCCACTCGACAATCCTTAAGCCCTGAAAGAATTTCCCTGTTTGAATCTCAACACGTAATGGCAGCTGTAGGTGGTGCCTCCAGCACCTGTGTGCAGAGAAGCTCTGCTAACAGTCTCCAGAACTGAGTGTGAAGAATGGAAATGTCTCCCTGATCTCAGGAAGGAGGCGCTCTGTCTGTTTTGGGTAGAGATGTGCTGGCAGCACAGGAGCAAAGGAGTCCCTGAGTGTGTGGAGTACAGAAACCTGTCACAGGCAGGCTGAGAGAAGGGTGTGCTATGCACAGCAGAACTGTGCTGAAAACAAATGTCTCTTTGGTGCCAGCAGGGGGTGCTCTCCCCAAGTGGTGCTGTGGAGCTGTAAGAGCAGAATGGGCGAGTGACTTGAGGGTGTGGACGACAGTGATGGGAACGGTGGGGGGGAGCACAGCTGGCTGCTGCTGCTGAAACATAACTCACAGATTTTCTCTCTTTTCAGTTTCCCAAAATTAAATTCAGAAGTTAAATCAAGTCGGGATTGTGCGGTGAATAGCTGTGGTAAAAAGGGAAGGTGCAGGAGGTAGGGATTTAGATCTGTACTGCTGCCAGCTCTCTCTCTCTCGTGGCCTCCTTCATGTGTTTCCTATCATAGGGCCCAATGAAAACCCACTGAAGTCAAGGCTCCCATTGATTTCAGTGGGTTTTGGATCAGGCCCATAGAGAGAAATGGATCAGGCCGCTTAACACTCGTTGGGATTACCAGATGCTTGCTTTATTCTCACACAGTGCTGGGGCAGCCCTGTAGATAAAAATCAGTACAGAATCCAGCTCCTTTCTCTTGGAAGTAGTATTAAAGTACTGTTAAAACATAGGGGCTGAACTGGCTTAACATGAATACCTGCTGAGAACAGCCCAGCTCCTCTAACAATGCATTGTCCCTGCAGTGAGCCCCATGCTTTTTCAGCTTGGGTTCTGTCCAGAGAGAAATATAACTCTTATGATTTCCCTTCCCCCTGCTTGAACGGATCCAATTAAGACTGGGATTTTTTCCCTTTGTGGCGTCAGGGATATTGATGGTTTTAGCAGGTCTGTTCCTGACATGTGTCTCTCTACAGAGTTAGCTGAAGGGGGTTTCATTCTTAGAAAGAGAAATCACCGCCATGAGGGGTTTGCTTGCTATGGCACTGGAATCCACGACCCCACGGAGACCTGAGCAGAGCATCAGAGATTCCCAAATTGGAACAGCAATGAGCAATTAGGACAGGGATAAGCAAGTACAGCAGCCATTGTGCATTCAGTGGTAGCTGACAGGCAGCCAGGGAGGTTACAGAGTGAGAGAGGGCATGGGGTTTCATGAATTAAGTGCTGCCAGTGGAAGGTGCCAGACTGGCAGGCTCGGAGGCGGAAGTTCTGTGTTTATTCACAGCGCAGTTACGTTGTGGGCATGGGTAGTGCAAGCTTCCCCCCCATGCTGCCCCGTCAATGTGACTCAACACTGAACTGGAGGGACTGCCTCTTTAGGGAGTGAGGGGGCAAGTCATGCTTCAGGTCCAGACACCCCTTTGTCTCTCTGCAGAGACAGCCTGTAAGTCTCATGTGTGATGTCGATACCTGCCCACTAGAAACTGGATTGATAACAATCAACTCATTTCACTGTGACCACCAACAGCTGTCATCTAGCAACTCCTGGTCACTGCCAGCCTGGGCTGGAAACAGCATGGTGTCCTGGAGGAGAAAGCTCTGTATCCCATTACCAGTCAAAGCCTCTGAGACACACAATCCCCACAAGAAAGGAAATATCACCCAGGCCACTGAGGTTACCCTGTCCTCTCTTGAAAAAGTGCCATGGGCGGGAGCTATATACAGCAGATTTTTTTAAAACTCTCCTCTAATTTTCACAGCTGTTAATGAAGTAGCTGGTGGCCCCTTATGCCACAACAGGATGTTTATGAGGTTGCTACAATAAAACCACCTGATCACATCAGTACTGCCAACTCTGAGCATTGAAAAGGCATGAGTCAGGCTCAGAAAATCAGAAGATTGGATAAAAACAATGAGATTAAAAAAAAACCCTGTTGGGCTCATTTTATTTGTCTCCTGGTTTCTGAGCCTTTAGAGATGCTTGGAGCACGTTCTTAAGCTTTTCTCCGCAATTCCTAGGGCTAGAAACGTACTTTACAAAAGAAGGAAAACTGAGATTCCGACGTAACCACCTGAATCCACAAGCTGGGGCTTTAAAAAAAATCCCATGTCCTGAGACTCATGATCGAGTTGCAAGCGTTGGCAACGCTTCACATCAGTATGTTTGGTGGTTTAATTTAGAGGGGTTGCAAGATCCCTGATTTCTTGGATTGGAGAACAGTATGAAGCCCGCCACTATACAATGGCCAAATTCTTCTCTTAGGTACAGCTCATATCCCCCCACTGACTGCAGGAGCTGCACAGCCTGGAACAGAGCAGAATTTGACCCATTGTGTTTCTCCGAGGCCTGCTGTATTATGTCTCTGCTTCACTCTTTGCATGAAGAAAAGGAGTGCTAGTGGCACCTTAGAGACTAACCAATTTATTTGAGCATAAGCTTTCGTGAGCTACAGCTCACTTCATCGGATGCATCCGATGAACTGAGCTGTAGCTCACGAAAGCTTATCCTCAAATAAATTGGTTAGTGTCTAAGGTGCCACAAGTCCTCCTTTTCTTTTTGCGAATACAGACTAACGCGGCTGCTACTCTGAACTCTTTGCATGCTAAGTTGTCAGTGAAAATGACTAATGTCTCTAAGCTCAAGTAATTCAAAGATGGTGGGGAGTGGAGACAGGCAGAGAGAGATACAGGCAGGCTGTTCCTGGTGACAAAGGAGAAGGCTCTTGCCCCAGATACGGAGAAGGGGCACTGTAAAGACTGAGGCTGGCTGAGGACAGAGCAGAGAGATGTGATCTATGTAGGCTGGAGCTAGTCCACAGGGAGCTCAAGTATGTTTTTTAAAAGCATATAAAACGCTACTGAAAGAAAACAGACCGTATAAAATACAGCTCCTTCGACAGCACAGTCAGGGGGTGAGGGGATGAGTGCAGATCCCACTGCTTTCACAGGCAGTTCATTGCTAAGATTACTGCATGTTAGAATAACAGTGGGGAATCCTGGAAGGTCTTGTTTATGCTACAAGTCAAGCTATGCTAGGAGACCCGGTAACAAGATAGTTGTCTCCCCGCTCACTGTTAAAGGCAGGTTCCATTCTGTAGTGTGGCCAAGATACTAATCGCATCTCCTAACTGTGCAGGAGTCTTGGATTGGTGTGATCGGGGAACACTGATAGTCCTATCCCATGACCAAATAGAACTGTTCTTTAACTGCTTTGGGGCACAGCCTGTTATAACCACTCGCACAGATACACTGATGGAGATGGGCCCTAAATCACTTATTCCTGGCATCACTCTGACCAATGACTGCATCTCCCCTTGCCTGGCATGTGCCTATCTTATGTCCCGCTTTCTCATATTGAGGTGAGTTGCTTATTCACCAAAATAGGGGTCAGCTCTATAGAGGGAAATACAGGATGTGGTGCCTAGATGCTACAGCGATGGGTGCATTAGACACCCATCATGTACAGAGATTGTCTAGCTATGGCCTCTTCTTAGAAGAAGGCAGCTGACCATGAGAGTTGCATCCAGCAGCCTCTGATACTAAAGGGGACAGCCCTCCATGAGAGGTAGCATAATCCAAAGGATAGAGCCTGGGACTGGAAGTCAAAAGAGCTGAGTTGAAATCCTGGCTCAGCTGAAGTCTATAACAAAACTAGCATTGACATAGGGGCCAGGATTTCACCCCCGGATTCTGGTCCTGGCTCTGCAGTTGATTTGCTCCTTCGCCACGTTCCCTCTCTGCATCTCACTTCTCATATCTGTAAAATTGTGAATAATGATGTTTACCCTCTTTTTGGCAAAGTGCTTTGAGCTCTACCGATGAAAAATGATATATAAATCCTAAGCGTTTTAAATTGTGTGATTACCAGTCTACCTATAGATTACACACACACGACTATGTTGAAAGAACATTATTACAATTACAATTGCAAATTCAAGCACTCAGTAGTTAGGGAATTCCCAAGTTAAGCTTGCTTGTGCAACCTTAATTTGCACTGCCCCCATTCCCCCCACCCTCCGCTTTGTGCATATGCATTGTGATACACTCTTTAGTTACATGATCACATACTAGTTTTTGCACAGAACTCCTGTCTTGTTCAGTGGATGGTTGATGCTCAGTTAACGACTGCACCCTAGCCTGGAGCAGTTGGATGAAACATGCTCTGTGAGGATAGCATATACATGTGGTATGGGCAGATTTTCATGGGGATGGTGTAAGGCATATCCCTGACACAAAGGCCAACCCTCTGCCAAATTTCCAGTCTCTGCTCCAAAGTATGGGGACGCTGAGCTGTTCAATGAAAAGGTTGCCAGTATTTGTTAACATGGACAAACAATGTATTTTTCCCTAGCCGCATTCTCAGAAATGGCTGAATCAGCTTGGCTAAAACTTTCCAGAAAATTTCAGTATGAGGCAGACACCTGGCATGGAAAATATCAGTTCAAACGGCTGAAGTTTGGCAAACTTATAAGCAACTAAAAATGGTATTATAATGGGAAGTGTCAGGCAGCTTTAATTATAGGCAGTGCTACCAGCCCCACTTATCATAAAAGTGCATTGACTTGTCTGTTTTGCTGTCTTTTTCTTCACTGGACAACCAACAGAATTAATGAAAACCATCCTCTGTGTTCCCAGAGAGACTAGTACCCAGTATATGTGATCTGTCTTCCTGTATGAATTGTTCCAATATGATTTAATTTTGGAGTCATACCAGAGTCTAAGTGCCAGAGTTCCAGCCTGCACAGAGCTGGATGCTGTTTGTTCATACTGCACAAGCCTACTGGAGATAGACAGACCCTTGGGATGATTTTATATTGAATTTCAGCATGTGACCATGACGTGAGCTCCTTTCAGTGACTGGTAATATTCATCCAGGTCTAGCTCAACTTCCACCCTGTTCCCTGGTGACTCATACAAAGATATTCACCTACGAGTAAATTCTTCCAATATCTCGTTTGATTTGAGGGAGTCTAACAAGCCCTCTGTAAGTCTGCAGAGGAAAACAGAATATAGATTTTATTTGCCTTGCTTGTTACAAAGTTGTGGAATTGAAGGTACAAACAATAGGGGAATTCGGCCGGTCTGAGCTTTTAATAATCATTTTCCCAGACTTAAAGATCTGCCTTGCAATTAAACATGAATACCATTCTGATCCCGGTCACTGGGAGCTCCTTAAATGAAAGCATAGAGGCTCAATAATGGAATACAGAACTAGTGGCCTGATTCTCTTCTGACTAGCGTCTTGCGGAATCATTTACACTGGTGTAAAGTAAGTGCTCATCATCACCATTCAGAGCTGAGTGGGTTTTCTACCCATTTTACACAAATAGAAATGATGACAGTGTAGGTCAGCAGAGAATCAGGCCCGTGGAGTCCTGTCCCTGCATTCCCAGCACTCACTGCAAAAACTAGGAAGGATTCTCAGGAGAGGCAGCTGCCTGTTTGATTGTTCCAATATCCTGCTCAGGGATCTGGTCAGAAGGTCTCCAAAATATTACAGCATCTCCGCATCTCTTTTGACACTAGTGACCTTGACCAAGATTCTCCAAGCCAACAGAGCTGTGCTCAGCTTTAAGCTGCCTTTCCTCTCTTTTGCTCCTGGAGTTGGCTTGTGATTTGACCTGGGGAAGTCACAGCAGGCTGAGGGGTCCAGAAATGGATGGGAAGCCAGTGGAGCTGTCTGAGGTTGTGTGTCTGTGTTTGGGAAGGAAGGCAGGGAAGGGAGCGCTCTGACATGGCCCAGCCTTCCCATGCACACATGGCTCTCTTCTGTATTGTCTCTTTCTGCTTCTCTCCCAGGAAAACACAGACTAACTCAGTGCCCCATTAGCACAATGCACCTGGGAATGTAGCAAATAAAACATTCCCTTATCCCCTCAGGTGAGGAAGTTCCTTTTTCCTGGGCACTCTCCCAGCTCCATTGTATTGTTTTAGGAACAGGATGGATCAGTGGCTTGGTAATAAGCTTATGCAGCCTTTCATCTCTGAGACACTGGGTTTGACTAGTGCAGGTGGTAGTGATCTAACGTTGATCGCCTTCTGGTGGTGTGTACGTGCACCATAGTCAGGCAGGGAAAAGGTTAAATCCGTCTGAAGGGAACAAGGAAGAGAACCTGCTCTAGGCTGGAGAAGCTGCTCAGCCTGCCAGCTATGAAGAGGCTGAGCGGATAACTGAGCCAAGGTCTTAAATCCTAGGCTAGTGCACTAAACACTGGAACATTCTTCCTCTTCCACCTTTTCGTACCTTCTCCTGGTTCACTGTCTGCCTTCCCCTTCCTCTGTGCTCTCCTCCCCTTCTCTGCCCAGTTCACTTTCCATCACCTCCAGCCCAAGCCCCCAACTGTTCTTTTCACTCCCTCCTTGTATTTGTCTTCCTGTTCCCCCTCTGACGTTTAATTCCTGGCTAGAATCCCCTTTGAGCCCCTTTGAACTTTGGGGAAGTTCTGATCTGGATCCAGACCAAAATCTTCCAGCTCGCTCCTGTCTCTAATTCTGCTCCTTCCCACAGAGATGATGATCTAGTTAAAGCAGCTGCTTAGGAGAAACAGATGGAGGTGAGACAAACGGTCTATTCTTTAAAAAGGAAAGGAGTACTTGTGGCATCTTAGAGACTAACAAATTTTGCTCACCCTAGCCCTGGCCCCATTTCCATTCAAAAGAAAAGGAAAATACCCTGCCAATGAGGACGGCTCCGTCCACTGCTCCTCAGACAGGGAAGGTTAGTGAGAGAGGGCAGGAGGCCTCTATTCAGACATGATCCACTCACCCCCACACCTAGCCTTCCCATCCCCATCCCCAGCCTTCATCCCCTAGCGAGAGCAGAGAATCACTGAAAACATAGCAGGAAAGCAAAGGAGTCTAAGGAAAGGAGCTCTGTACTTGGCTCTCCTCTGTGCTGCTGTCCAGTGCCAAGCTGTGTACAAAGTCCCTTCACTCTTTCATGTCTCTCCATCTCCTCCTGTGCCATGCTTTGCTCGTGACTCCCCTCCCTCCGACTCCTTCTCCCCATCTTTTCTCCACACTCACTTCCCCCTCTCTTTTCCTCCCCGTCCATAGCCTTTCTCCTCTCCCCTTTTCCATGTCACCTCTTTCTCCAGCCCTTGTTTTTACCTTTCCTTCCCAGAGTACTGCGGGGCTCCTCAGACACGCTGAGCGGGGTCGGGGGGGGGGACGCAGCGCTGTTCTGCCCCCCGTTCATGCACTAGTAGGCCCCACATGCCGCGATTGTCATTGGAAAGGCACGGCTCAGTGCCCTCACACTGAACTTGGCAAGTTCCCAGTGTTCCACTCTGCGTGGGCACCTCGCTTCTTACCACCAACATCCCCTGCTTTTCCAGTCCTGATTACCCCACACTCAGCTCTGCCAGGGCACCTGAAGCCTGACCTGCAGCCCCCCAAGCTAAGTGCTGGTTCCACCACTCACAGCTCTGCCAGGGCACCTGAATCTTTCATTATTGATTTATTTGTATTATGGGAGCACTCAGAGTGCCAGCCATGAGCCTGTCACGGGAGGTGCTGTACAAACACAGAACAACTTGTGACACACCAGGCTTCCCCAGCTCTCGGCCTCCTGGGTGGACTCCCAGTTGGGGTGAGTTATATGAGGCGGTGTGATATGGACAAACCTCCACTAGGGACTGGTTCAGTCTTCCATCGCCTGGTACTTTTGCTCTTAACATATGGACTTGCCTGATTGAAATCCTACTTGGAACTGCATCAGTGTCAGAAGATTGGTTTCTGCTAGCCCAGCTCAGGAGTGCGGGGCTGCTGACCGTGGAAGGAAAGGGTGGGAGGGGGGAATGGAGATGGGGATCACCAGTCCCTAGAGGGAAGACTGGGGGCTTTGTCAGCCCTCAAATGCCGTGGTGTGGAACAGGCTCCTGGTGGCACCTAGCAGGAGGAATCCCACGTGCTGGGCTTGAACACTGGCGGGCCATAGGCATTGATTTCACTCCCTCCTCGGGGGGCCCTGCCCTTTGCTAAGTGCCCAGCAAGCCCTTAGGGTGGTACAAGCAAATGAGGACTGTGAAACCTCACTCCAGGATGCGTCCCTAGGAAGCATCCTAGCCGGGGCTCCGGGCAAACCCCTGGCCAGAGCCCCCGAAACAGTTAACGGGCTCGGAGCCTGCACAGGCTCCCTCCCACAGGCATGATCTCACCTCTCCCATCTGCCAATCCCCGCTCAGCGCTACAGCAAAAGAGCCAGAGCCAGCGCTCCCAGCCGAAAGCGAGGGGCAGCCAGCGGAGCCCGCGAGCGGTGGCCCTGGGCGGCGGGCGCCGAGACAGAGGCAGACTGGGTAGGACCTGCGGCTCCCCTTTCATCCCCCCAGCAGCCCGGCGGCGGGCGGCGCGGGGTCCTCCCCCGCCCGCGGTTTCGGTTGCTTTTGCTTTGCTGGCCAACATGATGGGCTGCAAGTCCAACTCGCTCACTTGTCTGCAAGGAGGGAAGCCCGTGCTGCCCCTGGCCACCGCCACGGACTCCACGGCTACGCTCAATAAGCTGGCTCTGGCCACGGGGGGCACCGAGAAATCCTGGTATCGGTGCATTTTCCCCTTCGGCATCGTCTCCCTGGTCATCGGCGTCGCCGCGACGTGTATCACCTTCATCATCAATGGGCCGCAGATGGACATCGCCAAGGCGGTCTCGGTGGCCACCCTGATGTTTGGAGTGGGCCTGCTGGTGGCCGCCTACATCTGCTGGCGGGCCAAGCGGGAAAGGCAGAGGCAGCGGCAGCGAGAGGAGCCTCTCTCCTTAGAGCAGGGCGCCCTATGATGCGGGCCTGGTGAGGAGCGGAGACGGGACCCCAACCGGCAGAGCCAGGCGGGTGACATCTCCCTTCCTCCTGCGCCCCATGGCGGAGTGGGGGGCTCTGTGGGCCACAGCGGCCCTTGAGAGCCTGGCTCCAGCCTGCCCTGGTTCGCTGCCTGCGCTGAGCCATGCCACCGCCAGTGCAAGCGCAGCCCCGGTCCCCACGAAGGGTCACCAGCCCCTGTGCAAGCGGCAGGGAGGCGCGGCTGGCCGGCGCCACAGCAGACTTCCACTCCCCCAGGAACTCTCCCGACGAGCTCGCTTTCGGAGAGCAACAGTCTCCGGGTGGAAGGGCTGGGGCTAGCTATAAAAAGGCACCGGCGAAAGCGGAGCTGCCCGGCCCGGCGTCCACGCTCAGCACTTCCAGAGATCGGCTTTGTCTCGGGCCGGGAGCCGCGGCGCGGCGCTGGAGATCGGACGCCGTGCGAGGAGCCTGGCTCCCTCCGGCTGAAACCTCACAAGAGGTTACTGAGCTGGGGCTGAGTTACAGACCTAGTGACCTATGTCTCCGCCTTTGTCTCTGGGGCATTGGGGGGGGGGGGGGGGGCGGAAAGAGACTCGAAATGCTTGGATCGGTGTCAAAAAGACACGGGCCATACCTGGATCCCAGGCCCCCTTCTCCAAGAGAACCACGACGCCCGGGACCAAGGCCATTACTGGATTTTCAAAATGAATGTGTGCAACGTGGGGAGTTCCTAGGAAGTTTTAGGGACTAGCAGACGCCATCTCTGTGTTTAGTGGAGACAGGGAGGAGCAGTGCACTCAATGGGGGGAGGCAGTGAACCCCAAAGAGCTAAAGGAAAAGGGAGCACCTCTGATGTGGGATGGGACGGTGGCAAGCGAGGCTGAAACTTGAGTAGCAGGGTGGCTTGACCTCCTCTGCGGAGCATGGCTTAGCACCGAGAGGAGGGGCTGGTGCCTGGTTGCCATGCCCTCCTTGAGGAGCATGGCAGGGGGCACATGTAGCAGGGGGAGGTCAGAGGAGGGCATGCCCTCCCACTAGATGCATCGCACAGTAGGAGAAGATACCAGGGTGGTCTGCCCTTCTCTGTGGAGCAGGGCTTGGCATACAGAGAAGGCTTAAAGGCACTGGATCTTCTGCCCAGAGTTAATGTGACCGTGGTTCACACTGGATGTCTCTCTGACGCTCTGCTGGGCTGGCCCAGCCGCAGGCAGTCTGCACCAGCTATCGTCTGACCATTGCATGGGGAAACAAATGCAGGATGTAGCTGAGCTGGCACTGGATCCTAAACCATTAGGCAGGGAGGGGAGGCTACAACTGCCTGCAGGAGCAAGAAAGCTGAGGATACCCTGAAGGAAGGGGATATTTGCTAACATGTTTCAGAGTAGATCTTGACAGTGGTAGGAGAGTGCGTATAAGGGGGATATTGATTCTGACTGTTGCAGAGCAGTGGCTGGATTGGGACCTGTAGCTGCAGTCGAAGGGGGCAGGAGGGGAAGGGTATTTTACAAACCTTTTTTGCATTAAGAAGCAAGGGACCCAACTCCAACCTGTAGCCTCAGCGCTATAAATCCCTTTAATCTAAACCAACCATTTGTCTTCCCTCCCCATCACCCTTCTGGGAAGCACCTTCTGCTCACACCCTTAGCCTAGTCTTTCACTCTGGTCTGGTGGGATCTCTGGGGCAGGGTCTGGCCAGCCTGCAACAAGGAGGACCACAGTATCAGCTGCCCTTCTGCTTCCCATCTACAGAGGGGGTCACCCATATTACACCAACCCCAGAGGGCAGGCTCCTGCAAACAGCCCACTGCAGACTCCTTCCCTACAGAGATGTGCCAGGAGCTACAGAAAACGGCTGCTCTCCTGGCTTCACAGCAGCTGAAGCCTTTCCCCACACACAACAAAAATGGAAAAATTGAACTAATAAGGACAGGAGCCTAGAAAGGGGGCAGGCAGGGCTAAGGAGAGCTGGGGGAGGGAACCCAGGGTGGCCTTCTTGTGCCTTCTTTTATACTCCCTTCCCAGAAAATCTTCAGCCAAGTTATGGTCCTTTGTTATCTACCCTGGAGATAAAAGAAAAGGAGTACTTGTGGCACTCAGAGACTAACACGAAAGCTTATGCTCAAATAAATTTGTTAGTCTCTAAGGTGCCACAAGTACTCCTTTTCTTTTTACTGATACAGACTAACATGGCTGCTACTCTGTACCCTGGAGATGTTGATGATGGACAGTAGTGCAGGTTCCATTGGGAAGGAGAGAGGACTGGGAAGAGCACCCTGCCCTCCCCCCCACCCCATACATCTGTTTTGCAGAAGCAGAGAAAGAGATGGTGAATTTTGGAAAGTCTGTTGTGTGTGGGTTGGAGGAGGAATGGAAGCCTGCTGGGTTAACCCCTTCTTGCTGGGCTTCCTCCCAAGAAGTGGACTGGCTTTCTATAATTAAGCTCCTAAAGGCATGTCTGCATTCTCTCTTTCTGTGCGCTGTAATCAAATAGCTCCCAACAGCCTAGTGAAATCTTCGGCATTTCCTGGGCTGCCGGACTGTGTTTGTGAACCACATCTGCTCTGCTGATCTCTGGAGTGAGCAGCAGCTTTTAGATCTAGATTTCTTTCCCAAAGTTTGAGGGTGTTTGGATGTGGGGTTCCAGTTTGGGCTCATTATAAGAGCTATAAAGTTTGGAACCAAATGTCCACAAAGTTTCAAGAGGGTGTGGTTCACTGTCAGATCCATCTGTAACTGTGGCTTCACTCTGGTGGGATAAAAGGGGAGGCGGCAAAGCAGTAAAGGGCAGTTCAAGCTTCTTCAGTGGGCAAGCTGCTGAAAGGTAGCAGGTGCCCTGGCTTCAAGCATTCCTACCAGATACCATTCTTGCCCCAGCCTCTTCATGCATCTGTAGGAGTGAACAGAGTGATGGTTCCAACTGCACCAGACTTTGACTGTACCAACCAGTGGCTGCTGCCTCCTACTCATCTGTGTGCAGTGCACTAACCCGTCCTGGAGCTTGCAAGAAGAGAGTTTGGAGCAGCTCCCTTTGCAAACTGGAGTGCGCCCAGCTGAGTGAGAGGCTGAGGCCCAGCCAGACATGATGCAGGAGAACCTGGGCTTGAGTGCCTGGGAAGTACCACCCAAGAAAGTGTGACTTGTGTGCTAAGTGTCCCCCTTCGTGCCCCTCTGAATGTGGTGTTCTGAGTGGATCAGAATAGCAGTGCTCCATGAGTGAATTTGCTCCTAACCCACTCATCCCCCTCCCACCCCACACACAGAGTTCAGGGAGATCCTAGATCATGTGACTTCAGTACTATCCCTCCCCCACAACCTAATCCAGCTAGGAGTCCGTATTTTAAAATAGTGCCACCATCTGTGCTTGAAAACAAAGCCAGGGTTCTTCTGACACGAACTAACCCCAGGCAGGAACCCAAGAGCCTAGGTAGTGCAGCACCTGGGGTATGTCACACTGTGTGTTGATCTTGGCCACCTGTTCCAGGAGCACCTCGGAGAGGACGCCGTGTGCATTAATTCACGTGCACGACGGATGGAGCATCAGCCTTAAAGGGCCTCTGATGCCGCCGGGAAAATGTTCCAAAGAAGCCATTGGCATTAACCCAGGAAGTCAGTGAAGTCACAGTCACTTAAGTTGAGGCAGAAGTTGACCTCTGCTGCTTAGATGCAGTTCTACTTCTGTATCATGCCTTTTCTTGAACTCTAATAAACTGTGAAGCTCAAATCACTGTGAAGGGCAGTTCTAGCTACACGCTCACTATTAGTACTATTTCGCTTGCTCTTTAGTGATAAGGATATTTCTGCAAAGAGGGTTTGTGTTGCTTGCAAGTTCATCTGCACTTGCTCTGTGTTCCTCCCATTCAGAGCCACCCTATTATCCAACATCCAACACCCGACATCCAATTCTTATGTTGCCATCCGGGGGAAATCATGGGTTTGACTGAGTTGATTTTGGCTGGCATTTCAAATTGTGATGAATTTGAGTTTTCTTTAAAAAATTCATCCTCTAACCCTTCTAGTTTCAGAGGAAACCTTCAGAATATGACCCAACACAGTGTTGTCTGAATTTGAGAAATGTGATTGTCATTAACTCATTTGTCGTTAAGTCTGAAGCCTTAAAACAACAATGTAAATGGCAACATTGTTCATTATTTTGGTCCTGATCATTTCAGCAGAAACATGCAGCTGCTCTTGGGATTTTGGGAGGAGCCTGAGTAGAGTGTGTTTACCAAACTGACCGTTGTGCGGCATAGACAGTGTAGGAGCAGATCAACTCACAAGCATCTAAAGATCCATTTTGCCTGAAGTATCCTTGGAAATTTGAGAGAGAGAGAGAGAGAGAATAACACAGAGACTGGAGGCATTGTGAGCAGAACTGCTTCTAAATGAAATCAGTCCTGAAGTATTCTGGGCAGTCAATGGCAAGTTACTGGCTTTGCTCTTTTGTACGTCACACTCTTTCTAATCTTAAAATATGGTTCACTAGTGCTGAATTTCCTCTCCCTTTCCACTAAGGAAAAAAGATTGTATTTGAAGGCTGCAAGGAGGGGATCATTTACTTGATGAAGTGGAGCAGTTCTTGGAGGGAGATTGTGAGCTGGACCAACAAAAGCCACACTGGGATTTCAGTATAAAAGATAAACATTTCCCCTCCTCTCTCTGCAATAGTTTTGTTCTCCTGGATGCTGGTGGCTCTTCCCCAGGCTTTGACTGCTAGGCTGTATTAGGCAGGACAGGGAAACTTTCTCCCCTTTTGGTGTGTTGATTGATTTTGTGGCCACAATAATATATGACTGGGGAGGTTTGTGTTAAGCACTTAGGCCTTCCAGTGTTTAGCAAAGAAATTGGAAGCTGGAAATGTAAGGGGCATGTGGACAGCCCTAGGCATGTACAGTGTGTGATGGCCCAGGTTCCCCTCACTCAAAGGGTGCCCAAGGGAGCTTGCAGGAGCTATGTGGTTTGTTGAAATCTGTACTCTAGCAACACCCATCCCCGGGAATGGGGGAAGGATGGTGCTAGTTGGTTCCCCATTTGGCTGGCCAAGAACTCCATCCCCATTGCATATGTGCCTGCCCTCCCCAAATCTCTGCAAGTCACATCACAGAGGCTTGGGTGGCCAGAGTCCATGACTGACTGCTTCCCTTTGCAAGTCGGGGATTCTGCCTAGGGGCTCCCATGCCTGCCTTTGCTCAGGGAGGGCCCTGTCTGGGCATTTTTCATGCAACCTCAGCCCATGTGAATCCTCTTCATCTCCCCATCCCTCAGCTGCACATGCAAGTGCATGCACACACACATACACCCTCTACCAGGAGCACTCTTACTGACTGCTGCTGGATGCATAGCTAGGGAGTGGGTTCTTTCAGTACAGAGCATTTTTTGATGGGGGAGGGTGCTGGTGTGCGCTGTAATCCTGTTACTGACACTGAAGGGTTGGAAAGCCTCAGTCTGGAGGCCTGCGTTCTATGGCTATGACACAGCCCACGTCACTGTGTGAGCCCTAGAGAGCAAGCCAGGGACCTGCCCCGCAGAGCACAGTGCACCCTGCAGGCTGTGGGGTAGAACGTGCCTGGTAAGAGCCAGGATTAACCCCGTCTAGGTCCAACAGCACTGAACAGATACTTTTTCATAATAAAGGAATAAAGCTCACAGTTACCTTGTTCTCCTGTTTGCTCATTCCCACCCCCCACCTCCCCGTACCCCAGAGTGACAGGGAAGGGGACCAAGTGATTTGCTCTGTCAGGAGAACAGAGGTGCCAGATTCTCACACTTTCTGCTCTAATCCCAGTTATGGGGATGCGTTCTCATTCCAGTGTGACTAGCAGCCAGTCAGATCGCTCTATTGGAAAGTTGTTTAGAGAGGAGGGATGGCCCAGTGTGTAGGGTGCAAACGCCTGCTCACTCACAGACTTTCCTAGGTGAGCGTGGGCAAGTCACTTAGTCTCTCTGCCCTAGTTCTACCTGTGTGCAATGGGGATTATACTTTCCCACCTCCCCTTTCAGAATAAATCTATTAAAGATTGCAAGATGCTTGGGTACTACTGTAAGTGGGGGAAGATAATTACCTCTGATCAGTGGAATTATCTCTTGGCCTTACACCAAGATCTGAGCATTTGATACAATCTTTAGCGAGCTCAGCCTGTAGCAGGAGGGAGCAGATTAACAGAGTAATGACACAGCATGATGGATAAAGACAGCATCCAATTTAATATATAGGCAGCTGCACTGCATGCTTTGTCTAGTTTTCCCTGTGGTGGAGGAAGGATCTGCTGTTCACATGCTACTTGGTTTCTACTGGGGGTTAGTATTTTTTGCAACTATCCCTGGATCCTATACCAGTACTCTAGTCTTATCTCTCAGAGCAGGACACACATGCACATTACACAGAGACATACTTACACGCTACTTCCTGCCTGCCACTAGTGACTCTGACCTGCTGACCCATACCTTTCCTTGCTGTGGAGTGGCAGCAGCTGGTCTTCCCCTGAAGTGCTACATATGCCATCTGACAAAGAAGCCAGGGAAGTTCAAAACTGCAAGGAAGAAGTGTGGTCTCATGGTGAGGAACCATGTTGTAGTGATTATAGCATATCAATTTGGGGGGGAGAGATAGCTCAGTGGTTTGAGCATTGGCCTGCTAAACCCAGGGTTGTGAGTTCAATACTTGAGGGGGCCATTTAGGGATCTAGGGCAAAAACTGGGGATTGGTCCTGCTTTGATCAGGGGGTTGGACTAGATGACCTCCTGAGGTCCCTTCCAACCCTGATAGTCTATGATTCTATGATCAAGGGGGCTCAGGATGCCAGATTCTGCCATGCACATGCAATTTGAGTTTGCACAAGCCACTTAAACTCTCTGTGAGCTGTTGTGTTCATGGCACACACACAGACACTAGGTAGAAGAAACATGCTGGAAGGCTGCTATGGAATATTGCTTTATTTCTTAGAGTTCAGAATGATAAGCACACAAGAACCTCAAAATAGAGAGAAAGCAGGCTGCTCTTAAAACAGAGAGGAACACACCACCCAACCTTATTCTAGGCTGTCTGCAAACTGAGCGCTTCGAGGCTCAGATCTCACACTTCCCTCCAGAGTTCCCTAGCCTGCAACTAGGACCAGGAAAACCCCTGAGAATTTAAAGTGAATGATCAAAATTTTTCAACATACCACATGCTCCAGTTTTCCTAACTATAAGAGGGGGATAAATAACACCAACCTACCTCACAGCAGGGGTTGTGATGCTTGATTCAATAATAGTGATGGTAAAGTGCTGGAGAGAAGGGTTAGCCCATCCCCAATTAAAGAGCACTATCAAATCCTAAAGGGCCCATTTAGACACCCCCAGCAAAATTTTTAGCACCCTCAGTCTAGACCTATCATATTTTACAAGGCCTGCAGCCAAGAGCCCCATCAAATCACTCTGCATTTGGCCATGTTCTTAACATCTCCCTCACTTTGAGAGCGACAGGTTCATTTCATGCCTGGCCGCTGAGAGCTGGCTGCACAGAAGTGTCTCTTGTGGAAGTGGCAGATATTTTCAGCTCCAGGTTATATCAGGGAAGCTGGGGGGCAGCAGCTGCACCTTTCTACAAGAAAGGTGCAGCTGTGGGCAGCGCAGGCCCTATGTGTGTGCTGCATGTGTACGCAGTCCCACACACTCACATTTACAGCTTCACATTCAAGGGCCAGTCTGAAGAACACTGAAAAACAAAAGGTCCATCTATCCCAGCATCCTGTCTTTTGACAGTGATCAATGCCAGGTGCCCCAAGGGGGATGAACAGAATCGGTAATCATCAAGTGATCCATCCCCTGTTGCCCATTCCCAGGTTCTGGCAAATGGAGGCTAGGGACACCATCCCTGCCCATCCTGGCTAATAGCCATTGATGGACCAATCCTCGATGAACTTACCTTGTTCTTTTTTGAACCCTTCACAACATCCTCCAGCAAAGACTTCCACAGGTTGACTGTGCGTTGTGTGAAGAAATACTTCCTTTTGTTTGTTTTAAACCTGCTGCCTATTAATTTCATTTGGTGGCCCCTAGTTCTTGTGTTATGAGAAGGAGTAAATAATGCTTCCTTATTTACTTTCTCCACACCAGTCATGATTTTATAGACCTCTAGCATATCCCCCCTTAGTCGTCTCTTTTCCAAGCTGAAAAGTCCCAATCTTACTAATCTCTCCTCATACGGAAGCCGCTCCCTACCACTAATAATTTTTGTTGCCCTTTTTTGAACCTTTTCCAAGTCCAGTACATCTTTTTTGAGATGGGACGACCACATCTGCACACAGTATTCAAGATGTGAACGTATCATGGATTTATATAGAGGCAACATGATATTTTCGGTCTTATTATCTCTCTCTTTCTTAATGATTCCCAACATTCTGGTTGCTTTTTTGACTGCCGCTGCACATTGAGTGGATGTTTTCAGAGAACTATCCACAATGACTTCAAGATCTCTTTCTTGAGTGGTAACAGCTAATTTAGACCCCATCATTTTATATGTATAATTAGGACTATGTTTTCCAATGTGCATTACTTTGCATTTATCAACATTGAATTTCATCTGCTATTTTGTTGCCCAGTCACCCAGTTTTGAGAGATCCTTTTCTAGCTCTTCGCAGTCTGCTTGGGACTTAACTATCTTGAGTAGTTTTGAGGAGTTTTGCCACCTCACTGTTTACCCCTTTTTCCAGATCATTTATGAATATGTTGAATAGTACTGGTCCCGGTACGGACCCCTGGGGGACACCATTAGTTACCTCTCTTCATTCTGAGAACTTACCATTTATTCCTACCCTTTGTTTCCTATCTTTTAACCAGTTACCAATCCATAAGAGGACCTTCCCTTTTATCCCATCACAGCTTACTTTGCTTAAGAGCCTTTGGTGAGGGACTTTGTCAAAGGCTTTCTGAAAATCTAAGTACATTATATCCACTGGATCCCCCTTGTCCACATGATTTTTGACCCCCTCAAAGAATTCTAGTAGATTGGTGAGGCATGATTTCCCTTTACAAAAAACGTGTTGACTCTTCCCCCCCCCCCCCAACAAATTATGTTCATCTATGTGTCTGACAGTCTTCTCTTTACTATAGTTTCAATCAATTTGCTCGGTACTGAAGTCAGGCTTACCAGCCTGTTATTTGCTGGGATCACCTCTGAAGCCCTTTTAAAAAATTGGCATCACATTAGCTATCCTCCAGTCATTTGGTACAGAAGCTGATTTAAATGATAGGTTACAAACCACAGTTAGTACTTCTGCAAAGTGGCAGGACTCCAGGCCTTTGGCTTCCCATGCTGCCATGACTGGGGCACGAACAGCAGCTTTGTCTCTTAGTCCTTAGATGTGGAGTATTGGGGCTGGCAACTCTCCTTTGAAAGTTTTAAATACATTTTTTGCTGCATCTCTGCACCTCCAGGGGCACACTGGGACTGAAAACACCACAACACTATGAGCGAGGGTGTTCTCCCAGCAGGAAGCAGGAAGTGTCACAAACCCACTGTCTTAGGAGACTTCTGTTACATCGGCAGGAGCTACATTTTAGTGTGGACACTTACAGAATTAGGTTGATGTAAGCTGCTTTACGTTAACCTAACTAGTGTAGACCAGGGCTTGCTGCATTCATTGTTAGCAAACTGGTTTACATATTCAGTTTCCACTTACAGAGCATCACTTCAGTTATTTTTGATAGAAAACAGAATGATCATTGTATCAGTTACATAACATCCCCCTTGTCCCAGCCGTAGTATCTGTAACAATGGAAGGACCCATTTTCACCGTGGAAAGACAACAGAATGCTGAGAGAAAAGGACTTGGGATTGGTCAGGGATGGAGGGGTTTGTATTGCTGAAACTGAGGTGAAGTGTTATTGAAAGGGCCCTTGGGGCAATTCCTGTGTCTCTACAGCTGCACCATGTGGGCTGAGAACAGCAGATTGTCTAGTCTGGTATCCCATCGCCAAGAGTGGCCTGTATCGGATGCACCAGAGGAAGGGGAAAGAGATTCCCTAATGGGCAATTATGGAATAACCAAAATCCTTAAATGCCCACTGTTAGTGAATATCACTTCTTGAAGACTTTAGACCTGAAGGACAGAGGATGTGTACACTACAGACACTGCGAAGGCCCAGAGGTGGCAAGGCAGCTGTTGTTACAGTGACGGAAGGGGTTTTTCCATTGCTGTAGTCAATCCACCCCCTTGAGTGGCAGTAGCTAGGTGGATGGAAGAATTCTTCTGTTGACCTAGCAGTGTCTATACTGGAGCTTAAATTGGCTTAACTGCATTGCTCGGGGGTGTGAATTTTTTACACCCCTGAACCTCGTAGTTAGGTCGACCGAAGTTTTAGATATAGACCAGGCCTTGCTCTTCCAGAGGGGCATGTCCACACTACAGCAGCTACAGTGGCACATCTAGAACTACTGTAGCACTGCAGTGTACATACTTCCTGTATTGACAGAAGGGATTTTTCTGTTGATGTAGTTAATCCACCTTTCCAACAGGTGGTAGCTAGGTTGATGGTAGAATTCTTCCATTGACCCAGCTACATCACATAGGATGTTAGGTCAAACCTAACTGCATCACACAGAGCACAAAATTTTTCACAGCCCTCAGTGATCTAGCTAGGTCAACCTAAGTTTTAGGTGTAGAGTAGGCCACAGATTGTTAGACATAAGCACAGATAGGTCCCATTCATCTCTGACCATCTCTCAAAACTTTGGGAATCTTCTGACTCTGGATCCAAGTTCCATGATTCAGGACTAGCTCTAGTTGAGAGTAAGTGTCTTTTTTGCTGCTGAAGCAAAAATATAAAATAAAATAAACAAAAGGGAAAGCAAGACCTCTTTGGAATATTTTCTGCTTGGCTGACTAATAGGTTGATGAATAGAATCACCCTTCACAGGCAGTGTAGAGATGCAGCATTCATAAGGTGGAATTCTACTCCCACAGCTCTCAGGAAAGAACCTGTCACACTTGCAAGGTATCTGCAACAGCTGTAAAGGAGAGGGCTGAGATTCTGAGCCAACTGCTAAAGTGATAGCTAAAAGATTATGAGGTTAGCCGACTGTGTAGAGCAGGGAACTAGGAGGCAGAAGTCCTGCTTTCTGTTCCTGGACAAGTCATTTCACCTCTCTAGTTTGGTTCCTTTGACTATAAAGTGGGGATAACAGTGCCTCCTTCACAGGGATTTGGTGAAAAGGAATGTGTGTAAAGTGCTCCGAGATCCTTATGTGAAAAGCACTGAGGAAAAGCAAAGGGTTAGTATTAGAATGAAATTGTCATCTACATGCAGTGGGTAGCTTGAGGTATTTAAAAGTTTGCTAAGGTTAAATCTCGCTTAGCCCCCAATATATGGGCCCTACAGGTAGGCATCTTGCCTATAGGGGTACTGGATATTCTACTGCTCTAAAATCTCGGCTCATGTCCTCCCCATACAATCTTGGTCTGCCCAAGCTGGGTCCCAAACACCCAGTCTGGGGGAACTGCTGCTGGAATCTTTCATCTAGCAGCTGACTAAGCTAAGGCCGTACTGATTTGTAATTAAAGCAGTACCTCAGTTACACAATCAGGTCTGGTGTGTAATCTCTGATCATAACACTCCTGGTCCCTATGCAAAGGTGGAGTGAAAGTCTGCACTCCTCTCTCTGACCCCTCATGCTCACTCTTGGAAAGGACATCTGAGAATCGGTGCTGGGGCCCGGGTCCACAGAAGATGCCCTGGGTGTTCCTACACGTACCATGGACCATTGTCCTTCCTGTACTATACCCACCTGTGCCAGAGCAATCATTAAACATGCATACTGCTTACATCTGCAGGCATATCGCGCGGCATTAGTTTCCATACAGAGTATGTCTTCTGGCAGGGAAGAGGTTATTCCAAACTCCTGTTGGTCTGAATACAATTGGAGCTTGCAAGTGAACGTGTAGTAACAGTGTCTGGCTGGCAGCTGCACTTCCTTATACCCAGCTGAAGAGTAATGTGCTTATAACATTTCCAGATACGTGGTGCTGAGCTGACTTCATGCCTGTTTGATGAGTTGTTTATTTTCCTGTTTCTTTGTGAACATAAACACCAAGCCAGCCTAGTTTCTGGTTTTTCCCTGAGTCTTTCTTCACCTGTGTCCTGTGTCCATTCTCTGAATGTAACACATCTCTCCAATTCTCTCTCTCAATCTCTTCTCCTCCTCTTCCTCTCCTGCCAGCTGCTCCGAAACCACCGTCACAGCTTCTTTCTCTCTCCAGCTTGTCTGTCTGTACGCAGGGATGACTGGGGACACAATTCTTGGTGCACAGCATAGCAAAACCCAGCTGACCCTACAGAAAAGAGCAGCCAGAAAGAGCATCTGAGATGGCTGATACAAGGCCACTATCCTCCAGCAGAAGAAGCTCTTGCTAGCAGCCACCAGCACCAGCCCTCAAAAGAGCTGCGGGATGAGTCAGGCTTGGCTCCCTAATGTCACCACGGAAAACAAGACTTGCCTGTCTTTGGTCTCTTCCCTTCCAGGTTGCAATGCGTAAGCCCCACTCCCCCTTGCCCAAATCCCATCTTGTACCTGTAGTCTCCCTCACTGCCTCCAGCCTCACCCCCTCTGCTTTTCTACCGCTCCCCTTTTACCCCACATGCCAGTAATTAGAAAGCATGAAGGCATCACGTGGAACAATTTAGAAACGTACCAAAATGAAACCCCCTCTGACTCATGCAGTACTAAATAAAGCAACCACCCAGTCCTACCTTAGTCCTCCCATCCTTCTGCCCAGCCCTCTTGCCTGTCCTCATTCGTCTGTGATTGGACTGTCAGACTTGTGGGGCAGGAATTCAGGCTTTCATTTACCCTGTAAAGGGCCTAGCACACTTTAGATGCCAATTAAATAATAACATGGGTGTACATCACAGGATAGAAAGACAGGCTGTGGGAAAACCTGAAGATTTAATGTTGAGAAGGGGTGGGATGGGAGGGGAAGACAGAGTCTATGGGAGGCCAGGGATATCAAGGGAGTGTCCTATTTCTGAAGCTCTCAGGGCAATGCCTGTGTTTAAGACTGCCTCTCATCCTACCAGTCTTGCTTGCAGGAAATTTAAAAGTTTCTTTTAGTCTTGCAGCCTTGATTATTTGTGGCTCAGATGAAATTCAGAATGGTGTTACCCTTATTGTGGTCCTCAGCTGGCTCTTTCCAGGGGAATCAGGTGTGGGGTTGAAATTGACAAGACTCTCGCCCTGTGAGCAGTTCAGAGAAGAATCTTTGGGGCAGGCTGAGCGATGCCTTATCTTTCCAGCTGTGGCTAAGACGGACCAATGGGGAAGATGAACTGGTCATGCATTCCACACCCATGCTCAGCTCTGTTGCCTGGAAAGCACTTTCAGACGTGCGTTTTCCATCACAAAATGCTTGAACTGTGTCAGATTGTCCTTGCACCATGGCAGCATAATTAACATGCTATGCTGGAGCAAAACTCTTCTTTTCCCTTGGATGTCATTTGATGGAGCCCTGAGGATTTCCCCCTCTGAGACGCTGCGTTGCACCTAACAACCTCCTGGCTGAGAGAAGGCTGGGTAGAGCCTGTGAAGGTAGAGCAGGAGCTCAGTGTTGAGCATTGTCAGGCACTACCTTTGCTTTATTATGATTACTATTAGTTTGTTTGTATTATCGCAGGGCTGTAGCCATGGATAGGCCATGACCCATCCAATTAGCACCCAGACCACCCACAGCTGAATGCAAAAGCCAATTTCCACATGGTTGTGAATCAGGAAAGAGCAGGTGGCTCTTGGCCCGTCTGCAGAATGCCGTGTCTGCCCGGCACCTCAAACTTCTCCCAGCCCTGCACAACTCTGGCAAGAACTGGGCCTTGCTCAGGCACTGACTGCCCCTCTCTTGTGCCTCAGCTTAACCTGTGGGACTCTGGGGGTTACCCCTTTCCACTAGCCAGCCCAGACCCTTCTCTGCACCCTGCTAACCACTTGCAATACTGCCCCCGGCATTAATATAATATGCAATAATATATCATATAATAATATGCAATATACATTATTCACTATGACGTCAGACCTTTGGTCATTCCTTGTGCACCATAACTTGGAGCCCACCCAAATTTCACTGGTAGCTATGCCACTGTATTATCATAGCACCTAGAAGCCCCAGCCATAGAGCAGGACCCTATTGTGCTAACGGCTGTACAAACACAGAACCAAAAGGCAGTCCCTGTCCCGAAGAGCTTGCAATCTAAGTATCAGACAAGAGACACCAGGTGGATACAGACAGATGGGTGAGCACAAGGAAACAGTGAGACAAGATTAGTCAGTATGATTGGCAGTGGTCTCAGCACACCAGCAGTCTAGCCATTGTCAAAATTGTATAAGCTTCAAGGCAGAGGAGAGTTTTAAGGAGCGATATGAAGGAGGAGGATGAGGTGGCTTTGTGGGTGTTTAAGGGGAGCTCCTCCCAGGTGTGAGGGGCAGCCTGGCTGAAAGCACAAAGGGGCTTGTTTGAAAGTGTAACAAGTGGGCGATGGAGGCTGGGATCTTGTACCCATTGGAGGGGGACTTGACCTTTGATACTGAATGAAAGATGATAAGGTGGGGTGGGGTTAGATCGTGAAGGGCCTTGGAAGCAAGGACAAGTTGGATGCGATAGAGAAGAGGGAACCAGTGGAGGGACGCAAAGAGGGGTGATATGGTCAAAGCAATGGACTGGGAAAATTATCCTTGCAGCAGCCTTCTAAATAGATATGAGAGGGGCAGTGTTGCCTTTGCCAAGGCCAAAGAAAAAGATGTGGCAGTAATTGAGATGCGAGATGGTGAGAGCCTGGATGAGAGCTTTAGCTGTGTGGATGGGTGGGAAAGGCTGGATCTTGGAGATGTCCTGCAGAAAGATTTGGAAAACAGGACTCTCTGCCACAGAACCTAGAGACAAAGACCAGAGCCTGGACTCCCTCTCTTCTACTGCAGCGAAAGACACTAAAACACAGATCCTCAAAGGTATTTAGGCACCTCACTCCCATTGAAATCAATGGAACTTAGGCACCTGAGTACTTGTGAGGATCTGGGCCTACATCAGGGGTGAGCAAACTTTTTTGGCCCAAGGGCCACATCTGGGTGGGGAAATTGCATGCAGGGCCGTGAATGTAGTGCTGGGGCAGGGGGTTGGGGTGCGGGAGGGAGTGCGGTGCGCAGGAAGGGGCTCAGGGCAAGGGGTTGGGGTGCAGGAGGGGTGCAGGGTGTACGAGGGGGCTCAGGGCAGGGGGTTGGGAGCTCAGGGCAGGGGGTTGGGGTGCAGGAGGGGTGTGGCATGGGGCTCAGGGCACGGGGTTGGGGTGTGGGGTGCAGGAGGGGTGTGGGGTGCAGGCTCCAGCCCGGCACTGCTTATCTTGAGTGGCTCCGGGGTGGCAGCGGCATGCACTGTGGCTAAGGCAGGCTCCCTGCCTGCTCTGGCCTCGCGTTGCTCCCGGAAGCGGCCAGCACGTCCCTGTGGCCCCTGGGGGAAAGGGGGGGCAGAGGGCTCCGCATGCTACCCTCGCCTGGGGGTACCTCCCCCAAAGCTCCCATTGGCCACGGTTCCCCGTTCCTGGACAATGGGAGCTGCGGGGGGCGGTGCCTGCAGGCAAAGGCAGCGCACGGAGCCCTCTGCCCGCTCCCTCCCCCGCCCCAGGGGCCACAGGGACATGGTGCCGGCTGCTTCCAGGAGCGGCGCGGGGCTAGGGCAGGCAGGGAGCCTGCCTTAGCCTCGCAGTGCCACAGGGGTGGCTATCCTGTGGGCTGGATCCAAAGCTTTGATGGGCTGGAGCTGGTCCGCGGGCTGTAGTTTGCCCACCCCTGGCCTACGTGCTCAATGTGGTGAGACCAATGGAAATGTGCATGACAGCCAATTCCCATTCAGCGGGGCACATTCTTACCTCCCAGGGCTTTGTGCTGCTCCATTTCTCACAGAGTGTGCCTCTGGGCCAGCCTCCATTTCTATTCAGAGCATGCAAAACAGAATGGGAGGTCACCACATTACAACAGCAGTGTAAGGACGTCCAGTACAGAGCACCAGTCACAAAAGCCTCAGGCGCCAATAAAGGCCTGATTGTTAGCAGCTGGGAACCGCTGTCCTGGCCTACCAGCCTGGCCCAAACTAGGAGTGGGTCACTCTGGAGCATGCAGGGACAGGATGTCTTTGTGGGCCAAAGGATGTTTAACCACATGATTCTGTGAAGTGTCTGCCGCTCTGAGAAGGCTGGGGCCAGCTGTGCAAATCACAGCAGCAGAGGCTGTGGTAGAATTTCTCAGAAATGTGTCGGGCACAGCCCCATACATGGCAGATGACTCCTCTCAGCCCCTCAACCGTCTGGGTTCCGGTTTGAAATGTCACAAGTGAAAGCAACCACTGGTACCATACACTGTCGTTACTATCAGAAGCGGTTCAGCAGGCACTAATCCTTCCCTGGAGCAGGGCTGCGGAAAAGGCGGCTTTCTCACTGTGTCACTGAAGGGACTGGCTCCAGAGACCAAATCAGAACTTCAGAAAACCCCAGCTGTCAATGCAGCTTGCAAGAAGACTCTTCTAGCTATCTATTGTTTATATACCTTATTCGGCAGCATGGGATCTGGGCCCATCTAACTAGCATGTCTCATCCTTCTCTCAGCAATAACATAATTATAATACGCTGCATTGCTACATCACCCATCACCCTGGGAAACAAACCTGCTGCTGAAATGGGATGCCAGCAATAGGTTCCCCCTGAATTGGCCATTGAAAGCAGTTGGATCTGCTGTACTGTTTGTACGGTACACAGGACAAAGCCAGTCTGAACAGTGTTACCAAGAGCATGATGGTTACAGCAGCGCCCAGATGCCGAGCAGTGGTTTTCAAACTGCGGGTCGTGACCCAGTACTGGGTCATGGAATGTAAGGCACTGGTTCGGGGCGGCTCCAGTCAGTACTGCCAACTGGGCCATTAAAAGTCCCGTCGGCAGCGCTGCCCGACTAAGGCAGGCTAGTTCCTACCTGTTCTGACACCGTGCTGCACACTGGAAGCATCCAGCAGCTGGTCTGCCTCCTAGGCGGGAGGGCCACGGGGCTCCACACACTGCCCCGACCCTGAGCACCGGCTCCACACTCCCATTGGCCAGTTCCTGGCAAGTGGGAGCTGGGGGGCGGTGCCTGCAGCCAAGAACCATGCAGAGCCGCTTGCGCACCTCCACCTAAGAGCTGGACCTGCTGCTGGCCACTTCCGGGGCACAGCACGGTCAGCAGTGCCAGGACATGCAGGAAGCCTGCCTTAGCACCCCCGCTGCACTTCTGACAGGGAGCCGCCTGAGGAAAGCCCATGCCCCAATCCCCTGCCCCAGCCCTAAGCCTGGCCCCAAATCCAGATCCCCTTTCTGTACCCCAAACCCTTCATCCCCGGCCCACCCCAAAACCTGTACCCCAACCCAGAGCCCTGACTCCCTCCTGCACCCCAACCCCCTGCCCCAGCCCTGAGCCCCCCCAAATCCAGAGCTCCCTCCTGCACCCCAAACCCCTCATCCCCAGCCCCATCAGAAGCCCCCATCCCAGAGCCTGCACCCCCCAGCCCTGACCCCCTCCCATACCCCAATCCCCAGCCCAGAGCCCCCTCCTACACCCTGAACCCCTCATTCCTGGCCCCACCCCACAGCCCTCACCCCCACACCCCAACCCTCTGCCCTAGCCCTGAGCCCCTCCCACACCCCAAACCCCTCATCCCCAGCTCCATTGGGTCACAGGCCTCAACAATTTTCTTCAACTGGGTCGCCAGAAAAAAAGTTTGAAAATCACTGTGCTAGAGGCTTTATTGTGCTCCTTTGGCCTGCAGGGAGACACAGTCCGTGCCCCGAAAGAGTGTAATGTCTGAACAGGCAAAGGAAGTATTGTTATCTCCACTGAGCAGCTTGGCACAGAGTGAGGAAGTGATTCACCCATGGCTGCCCACCGTGTGTCCACAGCACTGGCTTTCAAACCAAGAAGTGTGCCCCCGGGGAGTGTGACGAGGTTATGGGGATTAGGCAAGCAGCAGGCCCCGCCTGGGGATGCCATTAGGAGGCAGCTGCCATCCCCTGACTGGACATGGCTCAGGGAGCCGGCTTCCCTCAGGTGCGGGTCAGACAGGCAGCTGGGTGGCCTTGAGGCGCCTGCACAGGGGCAGCGCAGAGGTGCCAGATTTGGTGGATCAGGAGGGGTCGTGCAGTAGCCGTGGCCTCGCCCCTCGGAGAAAGGCAGCATAGAGGCGACGGAGCTTCCCTGGTGGCTTCAGATGGGCTCGGCAGGTACAAGACGGGACTGGGCCCCAGTACCTACACCTGACAGAGGCGAGGGGGAGAGAGTGAACCCGGGGTGTCCCAGCTGCCCCACCGCCTGCAGGCACCCGGCACCCATCCCCCACCGTCCCCACACATCCAACACCCCTGCCTCCCACACAACACACACACACACACAGCACCAACCACCTCTCATACAACCCCACTGCTGCTCCCACACATACAGCACCCCTGGCTCCCACACAATCCCCCCACCACCTCCACCACCCAGTACTCCCGCCTCCCACACGATCCCCCTGCCCTGAGCCCCCACACACAGCACCCCCACCTCCCACACAATCCCCCTGCCATCCTGACACATCCATCACCCCTGCCTCCCACACAACACACACACACCCAGCATTAGCTGCCTCCCACACAATCCCCCTGCTGCCCCACACACCCAGCACCCCCCCCGCCTCCCACTGCCCCACACACCCAGCACCCCCACCCCTCACACAACCCCCACATGCCCAGCACCTGCTGGCTCCCACACAATCCCCCCACAGCTCCCACACATCCAGCACCCCTGCCTCCCACACAGTCCCCTCACTACCCTCACATACCCAGCACCCCCGCCTCCCACACAATCCCCCCACTCCTCTAGGCACCCAGTACCCCCCCAACTCCCATGCAATCCCCGCACTGCCCCACATATGTAGCAGCACCCCCACCTCCCACACGCTCTATATGTCTACATTGCAATCCAGAGTTGTGATAGCAGCATGTGTAAACCAAAAATCAAAGCCAACAATAGCACAAGCTAGTTTCCCCTGCCCAGGACCCTTCTGGGAACACACATGAGTAGCCACTGCCCTGCATGCTTTGCCTTCAAAGCAGGCTCCAGTAATAATAGCAGTGATCTAGCTAGATCAGAGCTAACTTACGTATGTCCACACAGGCCACAGTCACACCTCTTGATTGCTAGGAAGACGTACCCTCTAAATGTGGGGTAAGGAGTCACAGCTGACTGGTGTGACAGAAGAGGATCTGGGATGAGTTTTCACTGATATGAGCTCCTAACAGCTCCTTGCCCCACACCAAAATACTCTGTAAACAGCCATGGGCAGGCACCTCGCAAAGGCTGGCAGAGTGACAGTTTATAAGCAGCAACAGATGAGTACCAGCAGCTGTTATAGCAGGAACTGGCAGGGCATCCTCGCATCAGAGGTTTGTGTTTGTTTCTCAATGTTTTTAGTTTGGTTTTAGAGGATGGTGAGTGTGATGGCAGCAGGGCCCTCGCTCACAAGAGAAAGGGTCCCATAGCATCCAACGAGTGTGCCAGGCAGGGCCCCCCTCCTGAAGGGACAGAGGTTGTGATGATGTGTGGCCTCAAAGCTGGGAGATGGGTTCATAACTGGGGATAATGAAAGGACTCTCAGTGCTCCGGGGGAACCGTTTAATGCTGACCTGGGGAGGGTCTCTCTACTAGCTCTTGATACAGGGATGGCAATATGCCCGGTCCATACTCACTGCCAGGTTTATTTGCTTGGTTACACTCTCACACTGGATTAGACTGGTAGTCCACCTAGGCTGCTATTTTGTCCCTCAGCAGTAACCAGTGTCTGATGCTACCATATATCTTCAGGCTCCCCCACTACTTAACACAACGCTCAGTGATTTCAGCTCTTAGTAAATTCAGCTCTTTTGTGATTTCAGCTTTTAGTAGGGGAGCCTCAGTGCTGGTGTACCATTAGCCCAAAGTGAATTCAGCTCAGCAGCCTGTAACTAGACTCCTAATGGAATCAGAATTAGCTCTGATAGTCCACAATAGAGAGGAGAAAGTGCAATTAGCATATAATGCCCTCACCAAGGAGCCCATGCCACCAAGTATTAATACCTATCCCAACCTCTCTCAATTCAGAGTTTTGGAAGCCATGTCCCTTGTTTAGCGAGTGCTACTTAGTTGATGGCGAGTCCCTCCATCATAACAAAAGGCCAAGTACAGTTCCACTGTCCTTGATTCCCATAATCAGGGTAATAACAATTTATTCTTCCTGCCCCAATAACAGAGACACTGGGGATCCCACAGCAGCCAAAGTGACCATTTGGGCAGCTATGGCCTCATTCTAGTCGGGGTGGGTGTGCCTATGCAAATGAGATCAGCCCCTGAAGTACTTTTCCACAACTTGCCACACCTCACCACCAGATGTCAGGGTGGAGCTCACCCTGACTCTGCTTACATAAGGAGCCAAGGCCCTCTGTCCCATAGAGTCACCTTCCACACTGAAATACCAGTCATTGTGAGCACTGAAGCAGGGTGTCCAGGTGCTCTCTGCATAAACCCCGTTGTGGCCACAGTGAGTGAGACTCTGCCCTGGGGTGTCTGAAATGCTGGTATGGCCACAGTGAGTGAGACTCTGCCCTGGGGTGTCTGAAATGCTGGTATAGCAGCCCTAATGCAGGGGGGGATTGGGATACTATACTCCAAATGCTCAATTCTTCATGACACAGGGAAACCTCTTTCCATCTGACCTCTTGTCAAAGCCCTTTTGAAGTTGATTTTATATTTTAACTGTGTACTCTAGCCCCCCCCCCACTTCACATTTTAGTTCATTTGCTTAATAGCCATTGGATCTGTTTTGCATGTTCTCTTTTTAGAATCGCTGGACAGTGACTTGGCTGGTGTGAGGAGGGTTCAGAGCTAACAGTGCTGGTCACTTGGCAGTGAGTGAACATATCAGCCATAATAAGCCATCTTCCCACCAGAAAAACACTTCGTGCTTTGCATGAGAATCATGGTACTCTATCTCCCTCTATAAACATTACCATGTCCTTTCTGCCTGTTTCTTATTGTTCCCCTTTCTACAGCTGGGGGCTTTTACCCCTCTGCCCCTACAGACAACCTGGCTATTAAAGGTTTCAGAGTAGCAGCCATGTTAGTCTGTATCTGCAAAAAGAAAAGGAGTACTTGTTAGTCTCTAAGGTGCCACAAGTACTCCTTTTCCCTCTGGCTATTAAAGGCAACCAAGTGGGCATGGGATGAAGCTTACACCACTGAACTCACCAAGTTAACAATCTGTAGATAGATTGTGTTCTGTACAACCCAGTCCCTAAGAGCCAAGTGAGACTTGAAGGGACAGGCAAAACTCCAGGAGATAGTTTCAAAATCCATGTGATTCTGACCTTTATTCTTCCAAACCTCATGCTCCTTTCTTCTTACTCAAAGGCAAACAAATCAATGACAGTGTCAATAATGCAGTGCTCGCAAGCACACCTCCAGTAAGAAGCCAGTGTGTAGTCAGTAGAAGAAAACAAAAGGTTGGGAAGAAAAAAATCTCAAATTCAAGCACCCAAGAGAAGATGTGTGTAAAAAACATGTATGCTCCCTACTACTGTTTATTGGTTAGAATTAGAACTGTTCATTTGCATATCATAAGACTTATACTTCCAACTAACTGGAGATTTTCCTTTAGCTGAAGTGAAAGAAGCCTCTGTTTTGGAGCAAGAGGATCTATATTCTGTTCCTGTTGTCACATTGAAGGTTGGTGCAGTGTAGTGACAACTATGAAGTCGTATGTGGCCAAAAGTTTGTTACAATTTAAACCGACAGTCCCTGGAGCACCAGTTAGATCCCAGGGACTTTCCCGATGATCCATGGCATGGAACTTGTTCAGAACCAAGGAGGAGGGGCTTGAGGGAATGGGAGAATTGGGTCCATGAAAAGATTTTTCTCTTTTACGCATTGAGCTACAGAACATTATGTTTTTTTAATTGGTGAAGCCCAGATATTAACACCGATGCAAGGAATGAAGATTTTTAGGGCTTGTCTATGCTGGGAAGCTATTGCAAAATAGCCTAGGATGTAAGTGTAAAGTGCATTAAGCTATTCTGCACTAAGAGTCCCTTTTTGTGGTTTACTTTAATGATCTTCCAAAGTCAATTCAGCTACACTTCACAAAGGCACTCTCAGGGTATGTCTATGTTACAATTAAACACCCATGTTTGGTCCATGTCAGCTGACTTGGGCTCACAGGTTCGAGCTAGGAGGCTGCTTAATTGTGGGGTAGACATTCAGGCTCGGACTGGAGCCCACGCTCAGGGACACTGCGAGGCAGACTGGGGGTCCCAGAGCCCAGGCTCCAGCCCAAACCCAAATGTTGTCTACACTGCAATTAAACAGCCCATAGCCCAAGCCCCAAAAGCCCTATTCAGCTGACACGGGATAAATGCAGGTGTTTAATTGCAGTATAGACGTACCCTTAGTGTGGAATAAGAAAGTCCATACAGGAGTTAGTGTGCAATAGCTATTCCGGGCTATTTTTCCATGTAGATTGTCCCTAAAATGTTGATAAATACCTTGACATTTTGAATGTAAAATGCCAGAGCCCATTAAGTCATGGTTTTCCTGTTGGAGAGACTTCTGGAAATTGTGATTTTTCAAGCAATTTTATAGAAGGTTCACCAGTTTCCTGAAAGAATTTAAATGATCGCGTTACACAATCCTTGATGTTGGACACAGAAATAGGTTTTTGTTGGACCACTGGGCAGATGGAGTGTGCATTTCTCTTCCTCCCTAGCCTGGAACATTTACAGATTGCTGTTCTTACATTCAGAGTTACAGGGAAAAACAGTGAGGCCAGGTCTACACTTAACATTTATGTTGGTTGGGGTGTGAAAAATCCACATGCACAACTGATGAAGTGAGCTGTAGCTCACGAAAGCTTATGCTCAAATAAAGTTGTTAGTCTCTAAGGTGCCACAAGTCCTCATTTTCTTTTTGATGTAGGTATGCCGACCTAACCCCTATAATGTTGCTGGTTCTGGTGGGACCCAACTGAGAGTGCCAATTCAGGACAAACTGCTTAAAACAGAGCAATCACAGCCCATGGCTGGGGTTTTTCCACCTCTAAGGCAAACCAAACCAGCCAGACAGAGAGGACTGTGGTTTTACGCCGCTGGCTAACCACAAGTCACACAAGAAATTCCCTTAGACGCTCCAGTTTCCCAGTATCACCACCAGTGCCACTCATTATGGGGACAGATGGTTATGAAAACCAATACCCCTGTCAAGGTTCCTTCCCCACTCTGAACTCTAGGGTACAGATGTGGGGACCTGCATGAAAAAACCCCTAAGCTTATTTTTACCAGCTTAGGTTAAGACTTCCTCAAGGTACAAACTATTTTACCTTTTGCCCCTGGACTTTATTGCTGCCACCACCAAGCGTCTAACATATATATAACAGGGAAAGAGCCCGCTTGGAAACATCTTTGCCCACAAAATCCTCCCAAACCCTATACCCCCTTTCCTGGGGAAGGCTTGATAAAAATCCTCACCAATTTGCATAGGTGAACACAGACCCAAACCCTTGGATCTTAAGAACAATGACAAAGCAATCAAGTTCTTAAAAGAAGAATTTTAATTGAAGAAAAAGTAGAAGAATCATCTCTGTAAAATCAGGATGGTAAATACCTTACAGGGTAATCCGATTCAAAACATAGAGAATCCCTCTAGGCAAAACCTTAAGTTACAAAAAGACACAAAAACAGGAATATACATTCCATTCAGCACAACTTATTTTATCAGCCATTTAAACAAGACAGAATCTAACGGGTATCTAACTAGATTGCTTATTAGCCCTTTACAGGAGTTCTGACCTGCATTCCTGCTCTGGTCCCGGCAAAAGACAACACACAGACAGAGAAAAACCTTTGTTTTTCCCCCCCTCCAGCTTTGAAAGTATCTTGTCTCCTCATTAGTCATTTTGGTCAGGTGCCAGCGAGGTTATCCTAGCTTCTTAACCCTTTACAGGTGAAAAGGTTTTCCTCTGGCCAGGAGGGATTTAAAGGTGTTTACCCTTCCCTTTATATTTATGACAACCCCAGTAAAAGAAAAAAAGGTTCTCTCGATCCCAAAGGACCAAGCCCCAGACCCAGGTCAATATACAAATCAGATCTTACCCACAAATCACACTGTTGCCAATCGTTTAGAATCTAAAATTTAAAGGTTTATTCATAAAAGGAAAAAGATATAGAGGAGAGCTAGAATTGGTTAAATGGAATCAATTACATACAGTAATGGCAAAGTTCTTGGTTCAGGCTTGCAGCAGTGATAGAATAAACTGCAGGTTCAAATCAAGTCTCTGGAGTACATCCACAGCTGGGATGGGTCATCAGCTGTTGATGGATATAAGCTGTTCAGGAAGGACAGGAAGGGCAGAAAAGGTGGGGGAGTTGCACTGTATGTAAGGGAGCAGTATGACTGCTCAGAGCTCAAGTATGAAACTGCAGAAAAACCTGAGAGTCTCTGGATTAAGTTTAGAAGTGTGAGCAACAAGGGTGATGTCGTGGTGGGAGTCTGCTATAGACCACCAGACCAGGGGAATGAGGTGGAGAAGGCTTTCTTCCGGCAACTCGCAGAAGTTACTAGATCGCAGGCCCTGGTTCTCATGGGAGACTTCAATCACCCTGATATCTGCTGGGAGAGCAATACAGTGGTGCACAGGCAATCCAGGAAGTTTTTGGAAAATGTAGGGGACAATTTCCTGGTGCAAGTGCTGGAGGAACCAACTAGGGGCAGAGCTCTTCTTGACCTGCTGCTCACAAACCGGGAAGAATTAGTAGGGGAAGCAAAAGTGGATGGGAACCTGGGAGGCAGTGACCATGAAATGGTCGAGTTCAGGATCCTAACACAAGGAAGAAAGGAGAGCAGCAGAATACAGACCCTGGACTTCAGAAAAGCAGACTTTGACTCCCTCAGGGAACTGATGGGCAAGATCCCCTGGGAGAATAACATGAGGGGGAAAGGAGTCCAGGAGAGCTGGCTGTATTTTAAAGAATCCTTATTGAGGTTACAGGGACAAACCATCCTGATGTGTAGAAAGAATAGTAAATATGGCAGGCGACCAGCTTGGCTTAACAGTGAAATCCTTGCTGATCTTAAACACAAAAAAGAAGCTTACAAGAAGTGGAAGATTGGACAAATGACCAGGGAAGAGTATAAAAATATTGCTCGGGCTTGCAGGAGTGAAATCAGGAAGGCCAAATCACACCTGGAGTTGCAGCTAGCAAGAGATGTTAAGAGTAACAAGAAGGGTTTCTTCAGGTATGTTAACAACAAGAAGAAAGTCAAGGAAAGTGTGGGCCCCTTACTGAATGAGGGAGGCAACCTAGTGACAGAGGATGTGGAAAAAGCTAATGTACTCAATGCTTTTTTTGCCTCTGTCTTCACGAACAAGGTCAGCTCCCAGACTACTGCACTGGGCAGCACAGCATGGGGAGGTGGTGACCAGCCCTCTGTGGAGAAAGAAGTAGTTCGGGACTATTTAGAAAAGCTGGACGAGCACAAGTCCATGGGGCCGGATGCGTTGCATCCGAGAGTGCTAAAGGAGTTGGCGGATGTGATTGCAGAGCCATTGGCCATTATCTTTCAAAATTCATGGCGATCGGGGGAGGTCCCAGATGACTGGAAAAAGGCTAATGTAGTGCCCATCTTTAAAAAAGGGAAGAAGGAGGATCCTGGGAACTACAGGCCAGTCAGCCTCACCTCAGTCCCTTGAAAAATCATGGAGCAGGTCCTCAAGGAATCAATTGTGAAGCACTTAGAGGAGAGGAAAGTGATCAGGAACAGTCAGCATGGATTCACCAAGGGCAAGTCATGCCTGACTAATCTAATTGCCTTCTATGACAAGACAACTGGCTCTGTGGATGAAGGGAAAGCAGTGGACATGTTGTTCCTTGACTTTAGCAAAGCTTTTGACATGATCTCCCACAGTATTCTTGTCAGCAAGTTAAAGAAGTATGGGCTGGATGAATGGACTATAAGGTGGATAAAAAGCTGGCTAGATTGTCAGGCTCAACGGGTAGTGATCAATGGCTCCATGTCTAGTTGGCAGCCGGTATCAAGTGGAGTGCCCCAGGGGTCGGTCCTGGGGCCGGTTTTGTTCAATATCTTCATAAATGATCCGGAGGATGGTGTGGATTGCACCCTCAGCAAATTTGCAGATGACACTAAACTGGGAGGAGTGGTAGATACGCTGGAAGGTAGGGATAGGATACAGAGGGACCTAGACAAATTGGAGGATTGGGCCAAAAGAAATCTGATGAGGTTCAACAAGGACAAGTGCAGAGTCCTGCACTTAGGACGGAAGAACCCCATGCACCGCTACAGACTAGGGACCAAATGGTTCGGCAGCACTTCTGCAGAAAAGGACGTAGGGGTTACAGTGGACGAGAAGTTGGATATGAGTCAACAGTGTGCCCTTGTTGCCAAGAAGGCCAATGGCATTTTGGGATGTATAAGTAGGGGCATTGCCAGCAGATCGAGGGATGTGATCATTCCCCTCTATTCGACATTGGTGAGGCCTCATCTGGAGTACTGTGTCCAGTTTTGGGCCCCACACTATAAGAAGGATGTGGAAAAATTGGAAAGAGTCCAACAAAAATGATTAGAGGACTGGAACATATGACTTATGAGGAGAGGCTGAGGGAACTGGGATGTTTAGTCTTCAGAAGAGAAGAATGAGGGGGGATTTGATAGCTGCTTTCAACTACCTGAAAGGGGGTTCCAAAGAGGATGGCTCTAGACTGTTCTCAGTGGTAGCAGATGACAGAACAAGGAGTAATGGTCTCCAGTTGCGGTGGGGGAGATTTAGGTTGGATATTAGGAAAAACTTTTTCACTAGGAGGGTGGTGAAACACTGGAATGCGTTACCTAGGGAGGTGGTGGAATCTCCTTCCCTAGAAGTTTTTAAGGTCAGGCTTGACAAAGCCCTGGCTGGGATGATTTAGTCGGGGATCAGTCCTGCTTTGAGCAGGGGGTTGGACTAGGTGACCTCCTGAGGTCCCTTCCAACCCTGATATTCTATGATCAGTCCTTTTGTTTAGAGCTTCCGTTTGTAGCAAAGTCTCTCCAGAGGTATGAAGCAGGATTGAAGACAAGATGGAGGAGCTGCAGCAGCTTGTTATATTCTCTTGCCATGTGGTCTTTCTTTCTTTGTTCCAAAGACAAGCTGTCCATCACATGGCATGGAAAAACCTCAGAGTTCTGTCTATGGGCATGTCCCTGCATACCTTGCTGAGTCAAAAGGCATGTCTGCCTTCTCTCAATGGGTCAGTTGTATAATTGATGGCCCTTTAATGGGCCATCAAGCAGGCTAGGCAGAGCTGACACCAACTTGTCTGGGGTGTCACCCAGAAGCATAGCATAAATTTGAAGTACAGACAGTATCGAGCCAATATTCATAACTTCAACTACAAAAATGTACACACATATAGACAGCATAATCATAATCAGCAAACCATAACCTTGTCTTAGACACCTCATTTGACCCCCTTTATATAAAATTTGGTGTCACTACAGGACCTTGGTTGCAACGATGATCTATACAGTCCCAGATTATGTCAATAACGTCCCAACCCCCAATATAGACGCAGATAGGTAAACGGAAGAATGCTTCCATTGAACTAGCTACTGTCATTCGGGAAGGTGGTGTTCCAACTCTGATGGAAAAACCACTCTTGTTGGTGTAGGCTGTGTTACACTGGCATAGCTATGGTGATGTAGTTATGCCAGTATAGTTTCTCTCATATAGACATACCCTTAGTCCTGGTCTACACTACGAGTTTAGGTCGAATTTAGCAGTGTTAGATCGATTTAACCCTGCACCCGTCCACACAACGAAGCCATTTTTGTTGACTTAATGGGCTCTTAAAATTGATTTCTGTACTCCTCCCTGACGAGAGGATTAGCACTGAAATCGACATCGCCGGGTCGAATTTGGGTTAGTGTGGATGCAATTCAACGGTATTGGCCTCCAGGAGCTATCCCACAGTGTTCCATTGTGACTGTTCTGGACAGCACTCTCAACTTGGATGCACTGGCCAGGTAGACAGGAAAAGCCCCGCGAACTTTTGAATTTCATTTCCTGTTTGGCCAGCATGGCAAGCTGATCAGCACAGGTGACCGTGCAGATCTCATGAGCAGAGGTGACCATGGAGTCCCAGAATCGCAAAAGAGCTCCAGCATGGCCTGAACGGGAGGTACTGGATCTGATCGCTGTATGGGGAGATGAATCTGTGCTATCAGAACTCCATTCCAAAAGACAAAATGCCAAAATATTTGAAAAAATCTCCAAGGGCATGAAGGACAGAGGCTATCACAGGGACCCGCAGCAGTGCCGCGTGAAACCTAAGGAGCTCAGGCGCGAAACGATTGTCTGCTGTTGCTTTCACAGAGGGAGGGGTGACTGACAGGGTTACTGGCCTAGTGGATGGGGGAAGAAGTAGGCGTGATTTATCTTGGCTTTAGTTAGGCTTTTGCACAGTCCTATGTGACCAGACCAGCCTACCTGTGACATGTTCTACTAAGGAGAATGAGCCAAGCCAGATCCACCTGTGAATAGTTAATTACCTCAGGGGCTGGGAGGCTGTTAATTAGCTAAATGGACACCTGGGCTTTACAAGAGGGCTGAGAGAGATCAGTCTGGCAGCTGGAGCCTTCTATGGAAGGCCCTGAGCCAGTGTCTACTGTGGAAAAGGTACTCCAGCCTAGCACCTAGCACTGTAAGCCAGAGTGGAGAAAGAGACTCTCAAGGGTACTCCAGAAGTGGGCTGGGAAAAGGGCCCAGAGGGGGGCTGAAGAGAAACCCCAAAGTGCAGAAGAACTTTGTTGTTTCTTGGGACTTTTTAGGTTGGACTTGACTGAAGGGTTAAGATACTTATCCAGAACTGAAGGGTGTGTGGAGAGCTGAGGAGACCTTCCTCAGGGAGGGAAACTGCGGCAGGGATTGTCAACCACACCACACTCAGTCACCAGGGATTGCTACAGGGCAGCTGTGCCCTGTAACATCAACATTTTTATTAATGAGTTGGATAATGGCGTGGAGAGTATACTTATAAAATTAGTGGGTTATTCCTAACTGGGAGGGGTTGCTAGTACTTTGAATTATAATCCTAGTCTCCAAAATGACCTTGACAAATTGGAGAATTGGTTTGAATCAACAAGAAAGACAATACCAAGCACTATACTCAAAAAGCAAAAATCCTACACACAACTATAAAATGGGAAATCACTGGCTACGTGGTAGTATTTCTGAAGAGGATCTGGGGGTTAGAGTGGATCACAAACTGAGTTTGAGCCAACAGTGTGTTGCAGTTGCAAAAAAAATGCAAATATCATTCTGGGATGTATTTACAGGAGAGTTATATGTAAGACATGGGAGGCAATTGTCCCACTACTGTGCACTGGGGAGGCTTCAAATGGAGAACCGAGTCCACTTTAAGAAAGATGGGGACAAACTGGAGAGAGTCTAGAGGAAAGCAAAAAAAAAAAAAAAAAAAAAAAAGGATAAAAGGTTTAGAAAACCTGACCTATGAGGAAAGGTTAAAAAAACTGGGCAAGTTTAGTCTTGAGAAAAGATGACTGAGGAGGGATCTGACAACAAACTTTAAATCTGTTAAGGGCCATTATAAAAAGGACAGTGATCGATTGTTCTCCATGTCCACTGAAGGTAGGATGAGAAGCAATGGGCTTATTCTGCACCCAGAGAGGTGTAGGTTAGCTATTAGAAAAAACTTTCTAGCCATAAGGGGAGTTAAGCTCTGGAACGGGCTTCCAAGGGAGGTTGTGGGATCCCCGTCACTGGAGCTTTTTAAGAACAGGACAGACAAACACCTGTCAGGAATGGTCTAGGTTTACTTGCTCCTGCCTCAGCACAGGGGAGCTGGACTATGACTTTTCAAGGTCAATTGATTCTGTGACTTTCCTGAAAATTTATTTCCCTTTCTGTTCACCTATCATTGACTTTTTAGACTATCTTTCTCTCTGGAATGCTGCCACACTATCTGTCCATCTACCATGGTCTGCTGAACACTCCCAATTCCCATTGACTCGGAACTGTGGGCACCCGGCAGTTCTGGAAATCAGGCCCCATGTGTTTATATCATGCCAACTGCTGAGGCGTTTTGCATTGGATTCATGGTTAGTATATTGCTTGACATTTTCAAGGCATCCCTCTGCCATTTCTGTGTCTGTTTCACAGTGATGCAGCATTTAGAGCTTTATCTCCTGAGAATGCTTTCCAGGCACTGGGAGCTGCTTAGTAGGCATTCTGCAGAAGTCAGTCAGACTATTAGGTTTCTCATGTGGATCCCATTGAATGCATTGTCTGTTTGGGTTTTTCATTACACAGAGCTGTTAATTTTACTCTTGACAGAGCTTCCAGCAGTCATGTTGAGGAAGTGGATTGTTAGCCACACAGGGAATTTGCAGAGTTCATCTCAATTAACTTTACCGCCTGCTTTGCGGGTACTTTTTTTGCTGTCTGGTTTTACTCAGGATTTAGCTTTGCTTTTTGCAACTTCTTTTTTGTTGGGCTTAAAAAAATAGTGGCTTGGTAAATACTTTGTCTATGTAAATCAAAGATTTCAGCCAGTGGGGCCAAGGCCCCAATTCAGTAAAGCTCTTAAGCACATCTTTATTTTAAGCGTGTGCCTGTGTCCAATTGACTTAAGCATGTGCTTAAGTGCTTTCTTTGCTGAATAAGAATAGGCTTAAGCATATGCTTAACTTTAAGCACATTCATAGGTGCTTTCCTGAATCAGGGGCTCAGTGGGTTAATTCACTACCCTTCCATGTCTGAGGGCCTACATTTAAATTCTGATCTGATTACAAGTGTAATAAGTAGAGCTGTTTGAGAAATAGAATTTTTTCCCATGGAATTTTTTACTTCTTTTTTAAATAAAAAGCCAAAAACTTTAGGCTGAAAACCCTACATTTTGTCCAAAACCTTTTGGTTTAAAACTGAACGTTTTCATTTGGAAATAGCACTGCAGTACCTCATGGGAGTTGTAGTTCATGTGTATCATGCCCTCATTTCCATTACGGGCTGGGCTCCCTGGCTGGACTACATCTCCCATGATGCACCATGGTCTCACTTCTTGCTGAGCCACTGTGGTACATTATGGGAGTCCCTGGCCATAGTGCTTCATGGGAAATGTAGTCTGACTGGGAAACATTGTTTATAGAAGAGAATAGGGAATGAGACACCCAAACTACAACTCCCATAAGGCACTGCAGCTACATTTCCCAATCTACATTTTTTTTATTTTTCTGCCAACAGCTGAAAACTTTGGGGGTGTGGGAGTTGAGGAGTTTAGTTTTTCAATAAGTCAAAATTTTCCATGGAAACCAAATGCTTTTCACACACACAAAATTCATTTAGTCAAAAACCCAATTTTCCAGCAGAAAACAAAATTTTTGATGAGCCATAATAAGTTCATGGGAGCCTCAAGCTTTATCTTCCTACATAGCTGAAATAATTTAGTATAATTGGTGGTTCCTGTGCAAAAGAGATCAGAGGTGAGGATAGCAGTGGGCATTGTAGCTCAGGAGCCGGCTGCCTTGATAGAACTGTATAGAGGGTCCAGAACTAGATTAGTGAAGGCTTCAGAAGCATTGGCAGAGAGAGCAAAGTGGGTGCCAGGACTGGAGTAAGCTGAGGTGGGGCACAGGTGAAGATAACATTGAACTGATAGAGCTGCTTCTTGGTCCCATTTTCTGCTGATATTACAGACAAAAGCAGATCGTCTTTTGTGTGCTGATCACCACTAGCAGCGGAGGTTGCCATGAATTAATTGCCACTTCATGCGTTGCTCATGTGGTTTAGTTTTAAAATAAAACCCATTTAAAACCTAAGAATGTCTGTGCATGGTGTGTGACAGAACAGCGCGACCCCTTCGTATACTGCTTTAAAAAGAAAACATGTTATCTTCCAAGGGTCTGTGTACCTGGTATTATCATAAGTACCTACTCTACTACCTTTACATTGGAAAATGGGGCTTCAGAGAATAGATGCTGGGGCTTCATCAAAATCAGATAGACATCATGAGAATGGGCATCTTGTGTCCAACAACATCCCACCCTATGAGAGCTGCTAAGGCCAAAGGAATTCTCAGTGACCCTGGAGCCCGCTGTGAAGAAGCATGACCAGCTCTGAAAAAGGAGGTATTGCCGATGTGGCATAAAACGGATTCTGTATACGGACAACGTAACAGCGTAGTCTGCCCCTTTAAGAGCCATATTGCCCAGGGCTAGCCAGCCCTGTCTGACTATCAGGCCTCAGCTTTCCTGCAGTAGGTGCTCCCCAGCTGGGCCTGATTAGGCCGGCAGAGTGGCATCTGTGGAAGAAGAAATGAATGAAGAAGGAAATTAGGCTGAGAGGGAGTCCCAAGCTAGAGAAGTCAAAATCAGAGAGTTGGAGAAGTCTAGATCATCATTCAGTCAACAGCAGCAGCAGGAGGAAGAGGAGGAGGAGTGATGAGGATGGTTTATCTGTTGACTTCTCCAAGCCAGAGAGATCAGCAGAGGGCTGGAGAAGGCTGAGGGCCAGGGGAGCAATGAGGGGTTCGTCTGCTGCCTGGTCAAGCCAGAGAATAGACAACACTGAGAATGTGTTGGACTCTCACTGGAGAAGAAAGGACTCCAGGTAGTAAGACTAAGGAGTTCCTGCTGGGAAGAGGAGCGATGCACTCCAGCTAGATGGCGCTGGGGGTGGAGATGTGGGGGCTGGTGGACACAGGCTAGGACAGAACAGGAGCCCTGGGACTGGCAGAGGGTGCTGGAGCTGAATACATGCTGTGCTGGTGGGCTGTATTTTGGGGCTCTGGGGACCGTTTGAATGGTTTTTAATAATCTAGCTCCACGCTGGGGTGGTATTAGCCACCAGAAAGCCTCTTGTGGAATTCCCTGAGAAGGGAACACTGAGACAGGATCCCTGCAAATAATGGTGTCTGCCAATGGAGTGGCAGTGTGGGGTGTTCAAGAACAAAGAGAAACTGTCACAGACAAGGAATTTGCTGGTTTGTGACACTTGTTAGGTATGATCTACTAGAATCCATTCATGGCTTCACCACCTGTAGGCCAAGTACCTACCCCAGCCCACAGGGAAACAGGTATGGTCTGGAACGTGAAATATTCTGTATTTATAAGGTGCTCTGAATTGAAGAAGCGCACAGGTCCTCAAGTGCACCCAATGGTTATTTGGTATAACTGTACCAGTGATCATAGTGTGTTTGACACAGCAAGCTCAGTCTTCAACTGCCTGGAAGGCAAGACAAAAGTAGCTTTATGCCACTTTCTTGCCCTGCCCTCTGAACCTAGGATTGGCCAGGTGCTGATTCAGCCCCCACTACAACATGGAGCAACCTCAAGGTTGCTCTAAATGGTGCTGGGTTATGACGGCCCCAGGGGCTGCTGGGATGACTGGGAATCACTGTAGTGTAGCATGCCCCAGCCATGCCCACTTATTATTAATTATTATTATTACTGTAGCTCTTAGGAGCCTTAGTGATAGGGTAGGACCCCATTGTGGTTGGAGCTGTATGCACCCACTCTCGTCCTGGCACACCGCTGTGCAGAGGTGCGGAGCAGGAATGGGTGGCATAGAGCTCAGCTGCCCATTGAGGTGTGAGAGAGAGGAGTATTGACTGCATTGTTCCCCTTTCCCTTGACTCCCTCCATGGAAGGCCCCCTGTAGGGGTTAGGCGTTGTGTGTTTGGAAGGGGTGAGCATGGTTCCTCTCTGTAGCATTGTTTCCCACACCCTTCCTTGGGGCCACACCTATGTAGGGCAATGCTGAACCAGTCACTCAGCACTGTCCTGCACAATGAGGGTTGCTGCACACAGACCTATCCCTCTCCCATGGAGCTGTTTGAAAGGAAAGCTTTGTGAGCCATGCTGCCATGGAGGCCGGGGGAGGGAGAAGGGGGGAGACAATCCAGTCTTCCATGTGGAAGGCCCCAGATTCTGCAGATCACCCAGGAATCAGGATCTCTGGGTTTTGGGGACTGTGCCCACTTCCATTTCCACAGGAGGGGACCCCTCTCCTCTCTCCCACCCACAATTTGGTAGAAACACCACAAACTCAGAGTGCCCTACAGGAGTTCTTCCTGCATTGGGGATGATTTGGCCTTGGTCTTCAGCATTGTGGCATTCTTGAGAGCACAGATCTTGTTTTGTGTTATCACTCACATGTATAGTGAGAGAACTTGCAGTAGTGTACACACTGCACTCTGTGTGAGGGCTTCTGGGGAGTTCCAAAGTTCAAATGGCCATGAGAACAAGTCATTAGGAGCCAGAGACAAAAGCGAAGCCCTGGAGTGTGTACTAAAAGTCAACTGTAAAACTTCTCCATCTGTTTTCTCCACTTACTGCCTGTCCTAATGTGTTTTAGATAAATGATTTGTCCAGTCACAAACTTCTCTCTCTGTACATCAGATAATGTGACACCTGAGAGCTTTTCAAGCTTTTTTCTTGCAGAGGGGGAAATGAAAATTATTTCTCCCGTCACTGTGCAGGACACATTACTATTCTTTGGTGAATGCCAAGAGCACGCTCAGTGCTGCACAGAGTCATAGTTTAAGGCCAGAAGAGACCATTAGATTATCTAGTTTGACCGCCTGTATATCACAGGCCACCACCACCCAGCATCCGTGCACTAAATCCAACATCCACAATGAGACCAAAGTATGATAGTCCACAGGAGATGAGACTGTTCTGTTCCACAGGCAGAGAATAGGAGAGACCAAGGTGGATCAACGCCAGAGGCCACTGCAATGGCAGGGAAATTAAGTACAGAGGAAGACATAGTCCCTGCGCCTCGGAGCTTATAAAAGAAGAGGCCTATCTTGTCACATGCAAGTCAATGGAAGTTTTACTGTTGAATGTAGGAATGGTCTGACTGGATTGGATCATAGTTCATCTTGTTCAGTATCTTGCCTCTGACAGTGGCCAGGACCGGATGCTGCAGAGGAAGGTCCCAGGGATCCTCAGGAGGCAGTTATATACCTGCTCATAAGGAATATTTCTTCCTAACCCAATCAGGCAGAGGTTAGTTTATGCCCTGAAGCATGATGGCTTCCATCCTTTCCTGTCTATTTAAACTCAGATTAATGTAAATCTGGGTCTCCTCATTCTCTTTGTAAATGTCCAGTCCTTTTCTGAGTCCAGCTCTCTCTTGTGGCAGGCAAGTTCCACCAATTAATTGTATTGTGAGGAGTTTTTCTTTTAATCAGCTTTAACTGTGTTGCCTTTCAATTTAATTGACTTTTTCCCCTTGTTCATATATTATAAACCTGAGGAATAGAATTACCTTATGTGGAAGTATAACATTGTATAAGTATAACGTTGTATAAGGGGACATGCTGGATACATTGTATATGAGAGGGCATGCCAAAACATGTTACAAAGTATCTGAGGGAGCACACGTAGGGACAGTTAGCTTTTGAATGGAGAAGCAATTAAGATAGAGCCAGCACGTCTAAGAAGCAGGCATCAGAATGGAAGGTGTGAAGGGCAATTAGTTAAGTTAACTGGAAGCTGTTAAAGGAGATTGTTAAGGGTGGCAGGTAATTGAAGATACGTGACTGGTCTCAGGGATCTCGAAGGGTGGTGACTAAAATCTTTTTCTTCTTTTGTCTGTAACTTCTCTGTAACTTGTTCTCCAGCAAGCTGTATAAATTAAGAGACACAAGCCCCACTCGGGGGGCTCACTTCTAAATGTATTAGCAGAGCAGCTTTGCTAATAAAACAGAGTGGTCTGATAAATTGTGAGTCTGAGTCAAACTTTGACACTTATATGCCTTCTGTTATTTTGTATTCCTTTATCTCACCTCCTCTTATTCTTCTCTCTCTGCTGACCTCAGTGGGAGCAGGAGTGCTTCATAAACATGCTGAATGCCTTCTACAAAGTGCTGTGTACCCTCAGCTTCCAATAGTGTCAGAGTCGAATGTAGTCAGCACCTCTAAAGATTTTAAATGTACACACGCGCTCTCTGTGTGTGTGTGGGTCGGTGGGTGTAAAGTATTGGTAAAATGTTTGGTAAGTTGTGGAGTGATGTAACATCCCCACAAAATTCTGCCTGCCTATTTGTGTAGATTGATTATTTTTTTGATGCGTGAGTAAAAGATCATTCTTTTTTTCCATCACCTGAACTCTTAGTAAGAGTGGGTGAAAAGATTTTGTAACTAGGCTGGTAAATATTACGTGGTAGAGTTTTTTTGCCCCTGTAGCTAAATTAATTCCAATCCTTTGTCCCAGAGAAGAAGCTAAAGAACATAATAACAGCTATACTGTGTCAGACCAATGGTCCATCTAGCCCAGTATCCTGTCTTCTGACAGTGGCCCATGCCAGGTGCTTCAAAGGGAATGAACAGAACAGGGCAATCATTGAGAGATCCATCCCCTGTCATTCAGTCCCAGCTTCTGGCAGTCAGAGGCTAAGGCCACTCAGAGCACGGGGTTGTGTCCCTGCCCATCCTGACTGATAGCCATTGATGGACCCATCCTCCATGAACTTATCTAATTCTTTTTTGAACCCTGTTATACTTTTGGCCTTCACAACATTCCTTGGCAACCAGTTCAATGGTTGAGTGTGGCTTGTGTGATGAAACTTCCTTTTGTTTGTTTAAACCTGGTGCCTATTAATTTCACTGGGTGACCCCCCTAGTTCTTGTGTTATGTGGAGGAGTAAATAACACTTCCTTATTTACTTTCCCCCACACCAGTCATGATTTTATAGACCTCTATCATATTCCCCCCACCCTTTAGTCATCTCTTCTCCAAGATGAAAAGTCCCAGTCTTTTATATCTCTCCTCATATGGAAGCTGTTCCATACCCCTAATCATTTTTGTTGCCCTTCTGTGTACTTTTTACAATTCCAAAGCCTTAAAGTCTGTCCCTGGAGTGGTTATGTGTTCCATCTTGAGGCCACAATAACCTTAATTGTAGAAGAATATGGCAAGACTGGAGAGCGTCAAAGCAAATTGCTTTGCTTGAGATCCAGCAGGAGTACCTCAATGCTCCTGATAATCATCTTGTATATTAAAATCAGTGTTTATCCTTCCACAGGACTAGATTATAAAAATTACTCTGGCAACATAATGCTGTGAGAGACAACACATGGCACATGAACGTTCACACTGAAGCAAATCAGCACCCTAGCTCCAACGTCTCAGGCTGATCCAGAGAGGTGTAGAGTACCCATGACATGAATGGGGGTTACTACTGCTCAGCACCTCTCAGAATCTGGCCCTTTATGAACAAACATGCAGGTTCACCCACCAGAAATGGTAGGAAACCAATCTTTAAATGAAAACTCACCAGGCTCTGCTCAGCAGACTGAGGTTTACAAGCTAGGAAGCACTTGTCCCTATGAACTGAGAAGGGCACCCTATCTTGTTAAAGGGACATTGTCCGAGTTTAAGCCCAATGCACACCCCCATACTAAGATAATTGCATTTGTAATTTATTTTTAAATGGCACTGAGCCAGATCACTCCCTCTGGAAATAGTTCCAGGGGAGAGACTGTGGGACAAAAAACTCTGGGGGGCCCCTGGTGGAGCTTTCCTATGATTGTTGCAGCAGGAGGCAGATATGGTCAGCACGTCTGTCCCATGAACCCAGGAGTCCTAGACAGAGCTTCTGAAAATAAGTTGTTTGGACCCTTGAATCATAGCCAACTGCTATCCACCATGCTCTCCCCACTATGTACAGTGCCAGACTTTGGGGAAGGTCCACATGGCAGTTCTTTAGGATACACCCTTAACTTCACTGGCCTGTTTTACATCAAAAGTAGCTCTTGCTTTTGCTAAGGAAGGAACCAAGTTTCCAGAGCTGGTAGAGAGCGCAAGAGGAAGGCCAATAATCACACACTGGCCTCCCTGCAAAAAGAAACGGGGAAAGGGGAAAGAAGGAAAGAGACACTCTGTGCTATGAGGTAAATGGGAGCAGGCAGTGAGGGAGGAACAGGCCATTACTGAGAGATAGGGATTCCTCCAGGGACCACACAGAATGCCATCCATCACAGATGGGCCTAGGGAACCCAATTCTCACAGGATGAACAATGGCCCAAGAATGAAGAAGGCTCTGACCAAAGTGCATGAGGGAGCCAAAACCTGAGATTTCAGCTGAGCCCAAAGACTGTGCAGAGAGATAAGGGCCTTTGCCCAGGATCGTTCCCAGGTGTGCTGCTTTGCTGTCCAGGCAGAATGGAGGCAGGACTAGGGCTGTAGCTACTCCATGTCCCCTTTGGGGTGGGTTATGCCCCTGCGGTTGCTAGAAGAAAGCAGACCATGCACCTCCTGAGCAAAGGGGTTGCAGTGGTGCCCGGCTATTGCCCGCAAAGACCAAGCAATCCGGCTTTTTGTCTTCCATCAGCAATAAGGTCACATGCGTTCTTCCCTTAGCTAAAGAATTGCAGCTCCTTCCCTGCCAGTGGCAGGTTTTGGCTCAGGGGGGTGGGATGTGGGACTGAATAGTGCTTTTTCTGCCAACGTTTTCTGGACAAAGGTGAAGCCTCTGGGCCTGAACAGGGTTCCGAGCTGTTTTTATTTAACAGCACTTGAAGGGCATTAATTCCTGTCACAGGCCTTTCCACCTGCGGAGCAATCAGCAAGCAAGAGAGCAGGCTACCATTATGTGTTTAATTATGTATGTACCCTTGTTGTGTTGGCGGCTGTTGTTGGCCTGGTGAATTATGTCCTTTACCCTGCAGTGGGCGTGGAAAGCAGGGTAAAAATCTCTCCGCAAACAGGCAGGGATTTTATTACAGCTTCTGTTGTGTCAGAAAGAAGCAGGAGCTGAGTCACTGCCAGGTACAGCCAGTGACTGTGAGTCACCAGCCTAACCTCGCTCATCAATAAAATCTTGTGCTTTCTCCTCCAGTGCCGATGCGCCTTCTATGGCCTCTGCACAGACGGCCTCTCCACCCAGAACCAAACATGGATTAGATTGGTCACGTTTTCTCTTCCTAGGGAGGTTGTTTAGGCACTCCTTGGTCCCTTTCAGTTTTAGTTTCCCTGAGCCCACCTTCAAGACACAGCATCTGTTCTTTCAGTGGGGGAGGTCCGTAGGCAGTTCCCAGTGGAGTCCACCTCCCCCAGTCTGGAAGTTACCAGACAGGTCCTTCCAGAGTAACACAAGGTATTCCCTCCCTGACTCAACTACGTGCAGTCCTGCTCATGTGGGATCAAACTAACAAGACTGGGGTCTTGCCACACTGCTGGTGTGCCAGATATGGTCACCCTGAGCCATGTTCCTCCAGAGAAGCTGCTGCTGGTTCCTTCCAATCACAGTACCTGGAACCCAGGTACTAAGGTGATGGTGGTATTAGCATGAGTCTGCAAGACCATCATGCACAGGGGGAACCAGTGCATGGGGATATATTTACAAATTGGGGGAGGGGCCACATTAGTGTCCAGGGAACAGACACAGGACAGGATACAAATTGTCTATCTGTTGTGCTTATCTGGTCTCCATTTTTGGATCATCTGAGTGCCTCACAACCTATTTATCCTCCCAACACCCCTGCAAGGTAGTGCTGTGCTCCCCAGTCTTCAGCAATACTGAGGCGCAGAGAGATTGTTACTTACCTGGGGCTATACAGGGAATCTGTGGTGAAGCAGAGAACTGCATCCAGGTCCCAAGTCCTAGGTTAGTGCCCTAATCACTGGATCAGCCTTTTGATTCCTATTGACCTAAAAAGCTCAATGTGCCTGGAAGCTGCCTCTTTCCCGGCCATATCACACCTATTGAAATCACTGAAAGCCCTTCAGATAGTTCCTCCTTGGCTTAAAAGAAGGAGGCTAGCAGCTAAGTGTGCGCTGTGTGGGGCCCAGAGCTTTGGAACCTGCTCCCTTCCACATCTCTGGTCTGAAATGGCCCATGGGCATTGACCTTCAGGGCATACAGCAAGACAGAGCTATGCTTGAGTTCTCAGAGAGAGAGGGGTGTGGTGAGGCTAAGTTTTATCCTGCTGATTTCTATTTTGAGCCACTGTATTTTTAAATTGTGTCAAATGGTGAAAGGGAGGTATCTTTACATATTCAGAGAAATCCACGTAAGTATTGCCCTGTCACACTTCTCACTATGTAAAGGACCAGGTTCCTGAAAATTACTTTCTGGCTGGAAAGTTAGATAACCAACTAAAACTAACAGTATACGCTGAACGTTATTATAAAATGGTGCACAGCAAAATGTGTCTACTTCTGCCCTTCTCAGGGGTGACTGATGGCTCCATCAGCCCATCCCTACCCGTCTGTAACAGGGTGGCTTGCCTCCCACAGCTGGAAGGCCTGGGACTAGGAACCATGACCTGGAAGAAAATATAAAATCATCACCAATAACAGTGGTGCCGAAACCAGGGGTGCTGGGGGGGCATAGCCCTCCCATTTAGGCCAGTCAACTTTTTGCTGGGACAGACCCCGCCCCCTTCCCCTCCTCTTCCCCCTGAGGCCCCACCCCCTGGCCAGGCCAGCGTGGAGCCCAGCCAGGGAGCCCAGGCAAGTGTGGGAGCCGTGCGGACCCTCCACCTGTCCGCAGTGCAGGGGTGCTGAACAGGGCCGTCCTTAGAATTTATGGGGCCCTACACAGTATTATTAAACTGGTGCCCCATGCCTGATGGCAGCCTGGTTTTGCAGCCTTGGGGGGGGGAGAGGCGGGGGGTCTGGGACAAGGCAGGAAAGAATACCGAGATGCCCAGCCCGCTTCATGGTGGCGGAAAGTCACAGTTCCCCGCAGAGACCTCCGTACCCTCTCCCTCATGCAGAATGCCTGACGCCGGCGCATTTGGCTCTGTGAATACGGCCTCTGCCTAAGGAGACCGCTGTGCGCGATGAGTGTGCAGAAGCTGACCCGCTCTTACCTGCTGTCATGGGCAGTGGGTGAAGCTGCCGCCTGGAGAGGCTAGCTCCCCAGCCCATCTCTTCTGCCTGTGGCCCCACCCATACTCCACTCCTGCTCTGCCCCACGCCCCACCCCCACTCTGCCCAGACCCCACCCTCTCCCCACTGTCTTTCTCCTCTCTTCCCTCCCCCTCCCTGCTCGCCCCCTTCCAGCCAAATCCCTGAACCCAAATGAAGCAAATGACATTAGAAAGAAATTGCAGAAGAGTGTTTTTTTCAAAAGAACATAGAGCATGTTTTCCACTGCATGCCAGATGGTGAAGACTGGATATGCAGAAGGTACCTAATTAAAAGCACTAAACTTGGGAATAAAAAATGTCAGTCACAGGTTTTTTGATATGCCCTAAAGTTTGTCAGAGATTTATTTGCAAAAACTTTGTAGTAAGGGCGAGCCCGCTGTCTTGCTGAATACAACATTAAATATTATGGAATACATGATGCAGCTCTTCTCTGTTTTAAATTTTCTTAATCAGCATTTCTTAAACTGATTTTATATTTTAAATGTACTCTTAAGCCTTCATAAAGTAATCATTCCAGATGACTACAAATTTAACTCAGTGAAACAGACATTATTTTAAATTAATCAGTCACAGAGGTTTAGTGTGTTGATAACAATGTTCATTGCTCTTAGAAAAAGGGAACACTAATTTACTTTGTGTAATCTCCATATTTATGAAGATCACACAAAGTTTATGTGTGTGACATGTTTATGAAATTTCACCAACTTTAAAAAATATGTTTCCAAAGATTTTAGGCATAACAAAGGATTTTATACCTTACTAGGTACTGATTTTGCTGGAGGGTTCTCTTAAAACTAGTTCATCTGATAGTCAGAAGTAATGAAAGGGAAACTCATTTGTCCAGATCGGGCGGGGGCGGGGGGTGACGGGAGAAAGGGATGGACAGAAAGGATAGGAAGACTTTGGAAGCAAGTTTTTTTTTACTATAATAATTAAAATTAAAATGTGTATTTTAGATGAATAAATCCTTCAAAAGACCACCCTTAAAAACTGTATGTCTGAAGATCCAAGCATTTAAGGCTAAAGATGATTATGCATTTAAAAATCTATGCAAGGATTTTTTAGATATGTGATTTTATAATCTTCACCAACTCACTAATGAAATATTTTAAAGCAAATTTTAAACTAAGGTCCTGTAAACTAAAATGTTCTGAGTAAATATTACAGTAATGCACAACTGTTTTTGTCAATAAATTCAGAAACTGACAGTATATACCTGGGGGTTGGCGAATGCCTGTTAAACGGCTTCATTATCACTTGACAGGTTTCAGAGTAGCAGCCGTGTTAGTCTGTATTCGCAAAAAGAAAAGGAGTACTTTACTCAAATAAATGTGTTAGTCTCTAAGGTGCCACAAGTACTCCTTTTCTTATTACCACTTGAATGGCTCTTTAACAGTTTCAATGTTGTGCTGATAGGGCTGGCAGGCTTTTTTACTTTTAAATCAGTAGATCACCTCCAGAGTAAGAGACACCAGACTGCAGCTGCTAGCTGAGGGAGCCTGCAGGAAGGGTCAGAACAGGGATAGGAAGAGCCGGGTGGGTGGACACTAAGACCCAGTGGTACCCCAATTTTTCAGGTGCCCTATGCAGGGTATGCCTAAGGACGACCCTGGGGCTGAGAGCAGCTTGTGTCCCCACCCCCAGACTTCCCGCCGGGCCCAGAGCAGGTGGAAGTAGAAGGTCTGCCGCCTCTGTTCCTGACCCACCTCCGGGTGCGGGGGGCCTCAGAGCTGCAGCCCGGCCATGGTCCATAGCCTGTCCTGTGTGGGAGGCCTGGGGGGGTGGGGCCGCGGGCTGCTCTCGAAGAGCCCCCCTGCACCGCGGGCAGGTGGAGGGTCTGCTGTGGCTCCCCACAGTTGCCCACACAGCTCTTATCATTGCTAGGCTGTGGCTCCAAGGCCCTGGGCTCTCGTCACGCATAGAGGCACCAGTTTAATAATACTGCCCTGGATGGGGTGTCCAGGGGACAGGAACACAGGCAGGGGGCTGCTTTCAGCCCCACCCCACCCTGGGCGGTTGGAGGCTGAGCTCCGCTTACTCTGGCTTCTAGCTTGGCCAGGGGCGGGGCCTCCAGTGGAAGAGGAGGGGGGAGGGTGGGGCCTTGGGGGGGCAGCCCCCAGCCTCCCTACTTTTGGGAAAGCTCCAACACCCTTGACTGATGATGTTTGCAGATGACACACAGAGGTGCAGCTTCTAATTTGGGGTGAAAGACAGATTATCCCTGGTATATTTGATTTATATGGAAAACAATGTAGAGTTTATAATTTGGGGTGAAAACGTGACTTGGTGTGACGTTGCACTCCATATGTTTTATGGAAATATGCTTTATGAGTGTGAATGAGTGAGTGCGATGTAACTGGAATATGCTTTATGCAAAAGGTTGTGATGTTATTGACATGAACTGTGACCGTATAGATCATTGCTGCAACCAAGGTCCTATAGTTGCACCAAATCTTATACAAAGGAAGTCAAGTAAGGTGTCTATGGAAAGGTTGTAATTTGCTGGTTATGATTATGTTATCTGTCTGTGTGTATCATTTTTGTATTTGAAGTTATGAATCTTGGCTATGGACTTGTATCTCAATGTGTTTGATTCTAAGTGGCATCAATGAAGCATTTGGGCAGCTTCTTGAGAAAGGACTATTCTAAGTAAGTGCCAAATCAGGAAACACTTAACTGACAATGGACTTTAGGAGACACCAATTCACATCTGAGCTTTCCTAGGAACATTCAAACTAACATGTAAACAATGGCGTTGGCCTCCAAAAAGCTGAATCACTCATGGACATGTAACTTGCCCAGGTGGCTACAAACTCCATCTTGTTGCTGTGATTTTCCTTCTCATAACACAAGAACTAGGGTGCTGGGATACGTAAGGGTTAAAGCAGAAAACTGTGAAACTGCTGGTGAACAGAGATGGCATTAGGGAGTAAAGGCACGAGCAAGCACCGCTTCTGTGATTGATAGATAAAGTGGATGCATTGTTCTGTGTTGGATAGATTTAGGACTACCCCTCTACCCTCCTTTCTCCTTGTTAAGAGTTTGATAAGGTGGCAGCTGCCTAAGGAATGTGGGGATCAAAAGAATATCTTCTTGGGTAAAGTAGTGTTATCTCCCTCTCCCTTTCTTTCCCAACTGCGCAGGCAAGTTTGGGGTCATGGCCCCTTTCTCCCTTCCCTGCAAACTTCTGATCCAAGGAGTTCATGACTGCAATTATAGCAAAGAAGTGTATCTTCAAAGTAAAACTTATTGGTAGAATATGCTAATGAGGTAAATAGTAATCAGGGGTGGGGATAATTATATTCAATAGAGGGTTATTAATATTCATTGTAAGGGGGGTTCATATTACTCCACAAGGATTTTGGGGGTGTTGTAATAAATGTAGGAATTTACATACTAATGTAGATAAAAAGAGTATGATGTAACTAATCCAGTGCTTACTGGACAATTGGGTGCAGGGGAACAAGTACTGCAATAAAGAAGCCCATCTACTCAAATCCGCCTCTGGGTCAGCCTGTTCTTCTTCCAACATAGGGGTCGCCAAATGAAATTAATAGGCAGCAGGTTTAAAACAAACAAAAGGAAGTATTTTTTCCACACAACACACAGTCAACCTGTGGAACTCCTTGCCAGAGGATGTTGTGAAGGCCAAGACTATAACAGGGTTCAAAAAATAACTCAATAAATTCATATAGGATAGGTCCATCAATGGCTATTAGTCAGGACGAGAAGGGATGGTGTCCTTAGCCTCTGTTTGCCAGAAGCTGGGAATGGGCGACAGGGGATGGATTACTTGATGATTACCTGTTCTGTTCATTCCCTCTGGGGCACCTGGCATTGGCCACTGTGGGTAGACAGGATACTGGGCTAGATGGACCTTTGGTTTGACCCAGTATGGCTGTTCTTATGTTCACTACTAGCTAATGATCAGTAGCTGGCCTTTCTGAAGTGAATTTGATGCTTTCAGGTAATTTTCTAATGGACAAGTGTCCACAGCATAACTGGCAGTTAGTATCACCTGTGCTGGCAGTCAAGCAAAAAGCTCAGGTTAAAGAAGCACAGAGAGTGACCCATCTGTTCACCTCAGGGTGCGTTCCTTCCACGCGAGGTCAAGGGGCACGTGCATACATGAGGAAGCTTTTCCAGCCCCTATCTGTGCAATACCTGTTCTGAGGATAAACAGATGACTCCTGTCTGCAGAGCCAGCAACTTGTGGAGTGTTAAGCTGACATCAGGGTCTCTTTTAAGGATAAAACAAACAAGATGAAGCAATACAATTTTGCAAAAGAAAAACTAGAGGTTTAACACAGAAATTATTCATCTTTATTATCTGCCAGGAACCCAGGATCAGATATGACACCAAACTGTGTGTCAAAACCTGAACTCCTTACATTCTTTTTCTTTTTTTAACTTACTTTTTACTCAGGCAGACTTCCATTGGCTTTAGGCTTGGGTTTATTGTTATAATGAGACATCTTTTATCCCAAAAGTGCCCAAAACACTTTTGAATTTTTATATGCAGGAATCACCTAGCACTGAAATGCAGCCCCCATCCTACCCCTGGGGGAGAAACAGGGCAGCACACAGCAACACTGCAAACAGTTTAGGACAGGAAGTAAAGAATAATATGGTTCTGGAGTAATATTGTAATGGGGTATGTAGGTTGTCGTAAATATAAAGGGAAGGGTAACAACCTTCCTGGATACAGTACTATAAAATCCCTCCAGGCCAGAGGCACAATATCCTTTTACCTGTAAAGGGTTAAGAAGTTCAGGTAACCTGGCTGACACCTGATCGAAAGGACCAATAAGGGGACAAAATACGTTCAAATCTGGCAGTCGGGGGGGGGGGGGGGAGGCTTTTGTCTGTCTGTTCTGTGTGCTTGCCGGAGAGAGATCAAGAAAGCAAGCAATCCAACTCCATTAGAATTAGTAAGTACTAGCAAGGAAATGCATTAGTTTACTTTTGCTTTGGCTTGTGATTTTCTCTGTGCTGAGAGGAAGGTGTATTCCTGGTTTTCTTTTTGTAACTTTAAAGTTTTTGCCCAGAGGGAAATCCTCTGTGTTTTAAATCTGATTGCCCTGTGAAATTAGCTTCCCTTCTAATTTTATAAAGGTGCTTCTTTTACCTTTTTTCTTTCTAATAAAGTTCTGTTTGTTTTAAGAGCCTGACTAATTTCTCTATTGTCCTAAGACCCAGGGGTTTGGGTCTGTGATCACTTTGTAACCAACTGGTTAGGATATTATTCTCAAGCCTCCCCAGGAAAGGGGGTGTAAGGGCTTGGGGGGATATTTTGGGGAATAGGAACTCCAAGTGGTCCTTTCCCTGATTCTTTTTTAAATCACTTGATGGTGGGAGTGTACTCTCCAAGGGCAAAGAGTTTGTGCCTTGGGGAAGTTTTACCCTAAGCTGGTAGAAATAAGCTTACGGGGTCTTTCATGTAGGTCCCCACATCTGTACCCTAGAGTTCAGAGTGGGCAGGGAACCCTGACATAGGTACATGTAATAACCCAGGTTGGAATTTTGCTGTGACATTGGTATGGTGAAAAGTGCCATGGGATCTTGTGATTGGTGACCCCAAACGATCAGGACCTCTGGTTAGATCTCATCCAGAAGGTTGCTATGCCAGCACCACAGCACTATCTAAAGCCCTAGTGGTGCTGAGTCCATACTGAACCAATAAAGGAGACTTCTTCTCTAAATCCTCGTGTTTCCAGGAAACACTGGAAGGGGGCCCAGCTTTCCAGACAGATTTTATATATTGGAATGCCAATCATATTTTGTTACGCCAATCATATTTTGTTACAAACGCCTCTCAGACATGGCTTGTGTCTGTGGATGAGTCACTCCTAACTCAGAAACCTCCCCGAGCCAGGAGAAAAACGGTGCTCTGCTTGGACAAGTGAAAGCTAATGGGGTAATACTATAACTTTATAGCATTATAACATTTGAAAAGGCAGTATAATAGAATAGCTGTAGCGCAGGAAGAATATCAAGAGGCTTTACGAGAAGTGAAATGTGCCCTGGGCAACACCTGAAACGTCTAGACAGCGGTATCCACCGGTCCACAGTTAGGCATGGAGTTTTGCTATTGAGCACAGTAGGTGAATTTATTCTTGTTCTGTGTTATGTTCTCAGACTTGTCTAGTCTGTTGTATAGTTGTGAGGAGAGGACCTCTGGATAGCTAGAATATTTCAATACCAGGGCAGCCTTGTGATATGCTAGTCTGGCTAATGTCCTGTAAAAGCGGTAAAGAGTCCTGTGGCACCTTATAGACTAACAGATGTATTGGAGCATAAGCTTTTGTGGGTGAATACCCACTTTGTCGGAAGCATGAAGTGGAAATTTCCAGAGGCAGGTATAAATATTTCAAGCAAGAATGTCCTGTGACACTGCTAATGAGGTGACATGCTTGGAACCCAGGGCTCAACTTCTGCATCCATAGTAAGAAACCTCAGATCTGGTATGACATTCTAACTCACTTCCCACCTGACTGCTGTCCAAAGAATTGAGGATAGAGGAATCTGGACAACTCTCCCACAGCTGACATGGTAGATCTGGATACTGGAAAGCTGCTCATTCTCTTCTGAACTCTCCCCACAACTTGATTCTCTGGGGGAGTTCTTTCTTTGCCTATCCTAGGGCCTGTCTCCACTGTGACTGAAATGATATGTGGCTTCCATCCTGTTCCAAACACAGTTCACATGTTGTAGTGGATCAAGCTTCTTGTGTTTATTCACAAAAGGAACCCAAAATAGCTCCTTGTTTATTATTTGTATTATGGTAGCAACCAAAGGTAGCAGTGAGATTGGGGCTTCTTGTGCTAGACACTGCACAAACACAGCATAAGAGACTGTTCTTGCCCTGGAGAGTTTACAATCCAAACACACAAGACAGATGAAGGACAGATTACAAGGATCCCATTTACAAGGAGAAACAACACAAAAGTCTACCCTAGCCTTCTCCCCATGGTTGGCTGTTCCCACAGTTCCTCTCAAAATGCTACTCAGACCACACTCTAGATCCTCTGTCTCTCTGGAAAGCCACTCCCACCTCCCTCATGTCCAAATGGGCAATGAGCCAGCTTCAGTAATGAGTCAGTGAAATACACTTGTAACAGGGTCCTTGTCTGCCAACATAGCGGGGGCTTCAGTCAAACACTGCCAGCCTGTTATATCATGGTACTAGCAACCTGGGCTTTGGAGCTGTGCTCCAGCTCCAGGTAAAAACTTGCAGCTCCACTGCTCCGTGCTCCAGCTCCGCTCCAAAGCCCTGCTAGCAACAACTATGTTTCAGCTGTTTTATCTAGTGGGGTCCCTGGCATGGTTTGCTTTACCAATAAGAAAAGGGCTTTTCTTTTCTTTAGCCTAACCCTCTAGATAGTGTAGCACAGTCTGATAATGGTGCTCCAACACCACTCTCAATCCCTGTTCAAGCAGGTCAAGGATACCATGTTAGCTCTTTCAATAGCCTTAGTGCTCTTCTGTTCCCTGGGGGCTTCCCTCTCTGTTTCTACCCTTGCTCTTTCACTAATGAGGGTCCTATTCTAAGCTATTTCAGCTGCAGTCTTCCTATCCCTATAGGGACTGAGCTGTACTCTCTGGAGATGAATGCTTTAGGCTCATGAGCTGGAACTCATAATAGGTCACTTTGTGCAGGAAGGGCCAAGTGCAGAGAGAACGTACGTCTTTGTAAAATACCATGATGAGACGGAGGGAGGGGGGAGAAATTCCCTCCTGTCTTTGCTGCAAGTTTGAGCAAACCCAGTTAAAGAGGCTAAAAGATAACTATATTGACCATAGCAGGTACATTATGGGGTTGTACACTTTATTTGGTGCTGGCCACTACTTGAGGATACTAGACAAGGTGGACCATTGCCATGACTATTATCTGATGTCAAGGGCAACATGGGCACAAACAGGTGATGCAAAGCAAAAGAAAGTCTCCAGACTAATTTCAGAGTAGCAGCCACGTTAGTCTGTATCCACAAAAAGAAAAGGAGTACTTGTGGCACCTTAGAGACTAACAAATTTATATGAGCAAGGTTAGCATTGGAGTGTCTGGATTTCACTCCCCAGATGGCAGAGCCCAGACAGTAATCCTGGGGGCCAGGTTCTGTCTCCAAGTGAGAGAAGCCTTCAGTTAAAACATATGGGATGGGTTTCAGTTGTAGCCAGGAGGGCCAGATTTAATCCCCAGGTGGTGATTGCTTCAACCCCAGAACCAGAAGAACACATGACAAACTGCCCAATGGCCTGGTAGGCGCATAGTGAAAACGCACCTTTCTTTCTCCAGTTCTGTCCACACTTGCACCCTTATCATCGCATAAAATCTGTGTGTTAACCTGTAGCATGCGCTGGTCCTGCCCCACCAACATTAGGCCTAGTAGTTCCAATCCTCCTCAGGGTGGGGGGCAGAAGAGAGGCACTGCATGGGGAGGATGTGGACAGGGCTCTAGGGCAGCCTGGGGAGGTGGCACTGCTGTCTCAGAAAGCCACTGTGACTGGCAGCCAGCCCAGGACCATTATGTGTGTAACCCCCCTTTCCTCCCTGGGTTACTCAGGAGCAGGCAACACTCACCTGTCTGCCTGGGTGCCTGATGTTGTTGACATTAAAGAAGATCCTGAGTATCCCAGTGGTGCTGTTGCATAGGTGGGAATCCTCTATTTACCCCTCTGCTGCAGTCCCTTTACTCCTAAAGGAATTTAAAATTGCAGTGCCTCCACCTGGCTGGCCCCTGTACACACTCAATGGTGTGCCTTGGGAACCTCCAGGAATAGAGCTATTCGAATAATAAATAATAATAGTATAATCTGTGGCATGGGTGTAACACAAAAATACCAATTATAAACAATATACTTTCAATATACTTAAATTAGAGTTAACACACCCTTACTTAACAACGTAAAAAAATCAGGGTACAACAGTCTATTACATGTCACTACTAATTTAAATCCACAGGGGGCAGTTGAATAAAATCAATTAACAAATATAGTATACAGTAATAAATGAAACTTATGTAACTGGCATTTACACTGCCACCATTTACCCCACCCCAGAGTGTACACTCCTCTGGCTTTCCAAGTCCTAGACGCTTGCGTGGGCGCGCTGGAAGATCTGCAGCTGGAGACAGCGCTCTGTGGGTTCTGTGTATCAGTCCAGCCAAGGCAACAAGCTGCACAACCTCTCGGATGACTGGAGCTGGCGCCACCAAACGTCAGCAGCTCTGGGTCCTGGTTCGGTGGGAAGATCACTCTGCCTCTCTTCAGGCTCTCTGCTGTGCCCCTTCCCTTGCAAGTACTTTCCCAAACAAGAGTGGGGGTAGGGTGACCAGATGTCCCAATTTTATAGGGACAGTCCCCATAGTCAGGGCTTTTTCTTATATCGGTGCCTACTACCCCCCCACTGCCGTCCCAATTTTCCACATTTGCTATCTGGTCACCCTAAGTGGCGGTTACTCACAGGGCCTTCACTGCAGGCCCGCCTCCGTCAGCCCTAGGCACAGCAACAGTCTGTGCTCCAACCCCAGTGAAACCACCAACAGCCTCTGAGGCTCCCTGCTCGATCAAAGCCCCTGCAGGCTCGCAGCAGCAGCTTCTGGCCTCCTAGCAGCAGCTCCTGATATGGACTGAGCTCCACAGCAGCAATCTCACTCCTTTTCCCAAAATGGAGTCCACAGCCGGCTCTCCCTGCACGAGGAAGTCTCTCCCTTTTTCCCCAAGGCATCATGGGAGTTGTAGTCTCTAAGGCTAGATTGCAGCACACGGGCTTTTCCCCCCGGAACACCCCCAATAAAGTTCAGAGGCCCCTCTAGTAAAGGGTACCTGTGTAACACCGACAGACCCTGGATGCTGGCAGGCAGGATTGAACTGGGGACCTCTGGAGCTCAGTGCGTGAGCCTCTACTGCATGAGCTAAAAGCCAAGTGCCTCTTAGCTGAGGCTGTAGAGCAGACTCATTTAACTCTCTCGCTGTACGTGGTCTTGGTGCCATTAGATGGGACCGAACACCACATCCAGGAGGTGTATGGGTTACACCTACATGTGCAATATGACTAGATTGCTGGGAAACTGTTAGTAGAGTCGACCAACCTGCGTGGAACTTGCAACTCTGCCCTGGCTGGGTCTTATTCAAGGAGCCATCAGAGCTAAGTTAGGGCCCAGACTAATGTCTCCAACCCCCAGCGTGAACAAAGATCCTTTCCAACACACACAATCAATTCCTGCAGCAACTGCAGACAGCCCGGAGAGGTGTTGCGCTGGCAGAGCCTGGCTCCCATGGAGCACTCCTGCCCTTTCCCATGACACTGTCCTGGCCACGGCAGGGTCAAAGTGGCACTGCTTGTTTTCCATTTGCTTTGTGTGAGAACACCAGCCAGGGGTCATTTGCCTGTGGCTGTTATGGGTTTTCCTGCTAGCCAAGGGCTGCAATGGGAACAGTGGACAGTAACTGGTGAAGATGAGGCTGATTTCATTTTTGTGGTCAAAGGGCGAGGGGATGAGAAAGGGAGATGTTCCGGTCACTTATTATCAGGGCAGCTGTGATAACACCTCTTTAAAAATTAATTTGCCTCCTCAGCCTCTTGGGCTGTAGAAACCTCTACAGATTGTTTCATAGTTTTCCCCTTCCCCTGCTGCAGCTGGCCAGGTCTGCTTTGCGCTTGCTGATCTCACTAATGGATCTGACCCCAGAGTCTGGCAATGACGAGCTGGTCCAGACAGACAGCTCTTCAGTATTACATTAGCCGTTTTCCAGCCACGGGTGGAGGGGAGCCATCAGACAGCTCCTCCCCGAGTTCTGAATGACACTTACCAGGCTCTTGGGTCTGGAAACCTGGCCCTCTCGCCCTCTGGGTGACTCCCTTTCCTTTCCTCATTATTTTCCTCAGTGCAAGGTTAGTAACTTTGGAGCTCAGATGGGCTGGAGCACGTTGCTGTGCTCAAAGGGACATGAGCAACTTGAAATGCTGTCAGAATCAAATCGTGTAACAGCTGTTTCAGGCCCAACAACTGCCCCTGCCAAATAGTTATGGTTTTACAATCATATTATCCTCTTTTGAAATGTGTTTTTCTCTCCCATTTTTGTTTGAAGCCCCAATCAAACAGGGGAAGCAGTGAAACTGACCAGATGCAAAGTGCTGCCAAGTGCACAAAGTAAACAAGCTGAAAGCATGGGGGAAAGCATTGTTCTAATCAAAGGTTGTTGGATCTTGTTGCTTCAGCACAGATCATTGATATTTATATGCATTTATATAGCACTCATCACTGCAGAACAGTCTGCTCCTACCTCCCGGGCAAGAGCAAGCCTTGTTTATAAAACAGTCAAGCTACAGGTTACAGTATGATGCTTAAGTACATTTGCAGGATAAACAAAGCTTAAGAGAATTCTGGGTTCAGGGGCCATTTAGAAAGCACTGCAGCCTCTTACCTCATCTATGTTTCAGTCTCTTTCAGCTCCAGGTGAGTGCATGCAGGGATGTTTTAGTTTTATTCCTTTCATTTTCTCCAGAGTTCCCTGATAAACAGGGATGCTAATATTTAGATTTGAGCAGGAGGAAGAATTTTACTGAATATGTAGATACAGTACAGTATATTTTGGTAAAGGAGGGAGGCCTGTAGATTTTGCGATAGAACACTGGAAATCAGCAAGTATGGTCTACTACATTTACAAATGCAAATTTCTTGCTAAATATTCTATGAATCTTATTTATTATTCAAACAGCACCTAAAGTCTGCTAGACACTTTATTTACAAACAAAACAGACTCAGTCCCTACCCTGGAGAGCTTAGAATCCAACAGATGTGATGCAATGGGTGAAAGCAATGCACAGAGGGGTAGAAGTATAATGAAGGGAGAAAGGTTTACAATATACAAGGTTGCTCAGTTATTTAGGTGTGTTATATGCACTTCTTGGTGGTTCTGTATATGGTGTGTGCCTATCTATGTATACACACACATGCATAGCATATGGTATATTTTTAACATTGTGATATTAAAGGGACACCACCAACTTGAAAATCACACTACTGTCTAAAAGTGCCAGATGAGATTCCTCGCACGGAAGAACTTACAATCTAAATAGACAAGGCAGACTCAGGGTGGGAGAAAGCGTAGAACAAACTGGCAGAGTGAACAAAGTGATGACAAACTGTTAATCTCTCACTGAATGCATCCGATGAAGTGAGCTGTAGCTCACGAAAGCTTATGCTCAAATAAATTTGTTAGTCTCTAAGGTGCCACAAGTATTCCTTTTCTTTTTGTTAATCTCTCTGTTTTTTTAATGAAGCACTTTATAAGAAAACAACACATATCTCCTTATCTGTTTGTACTTTGAAATTTAACTCTGAACCTCTTCGGGATGGTATGCCAGTCAGATGACTAGATCAGCTATACATTCATAATCTTATCTCCTTGGCAAAATCCTAAACTCCTTCCTCAGGTTGCACTCAGTTGTTTCCGAGGCAAAACTTCAATACATACTGATTAAAGGCGTCAGGATTTGACTTTCACACCTTTTCAGATCTACCTCTACGTAGTGCATTTAGTCTTTTCCCTAGTGAGCATCTGATAAATGTTTACAGTCCCATTCTTCCATGCAGGCATTTCTAATATGCCATCCCCACAGTGTTTGAGCACTTGCACGCTTCCATGAAGCAAGCTGACAGTCAGTATCTCCCCATGACCAAGTCAGTCTTTTTCCATCATGCCAGAAGCGTGTGATGTGTATGAGAGAGTGTTTTTCTGCCATGCTTAGGGTAGCTGTGTGAGGAAAGCTAATGTAGAGAGGAAGGCCTTATGTTTCATTCTGAGGGAGGAGAGCTCTGTAGGCAGTCTGGTACCTGGTGGAATGGAGTCCCACAGCCGTGTTCCAGCTGGTAAGGATACTGGATTCCAAGCACTTGTGACTCTCTCTCACCCAGCTGCAACCCCAGGAGCTACCATGGTAGATCAAGATGACAGAGAAAGGGGCAATCCCTGAGGTAACCAGGGCCCAGACTAATGAAGGCCTCATGACTTGGGGCAGGACTTTAAATTGGATGCAGTATTGGAGAGGGAGCCAGGGACTGGAGTACTGGGACCATATTGTTCAGAAAAGGGACTGTACCATCTGGAGCTTATTCATGGGTGGCACTTTCATCGCCAGGTCTAGCCCGTTGCAATGGAAGTTCAACACATTCTATGGAAGATCCCTCAGCAGGCTTTACATCACTGGACCCCAGTTAGCTGCTGACAACTCCTATGGAACACCCCCACCCCACCTCACCCCACCCCACATCCTATGCCTTCTCCCACTGGCACCCAGCCAGATCTGAAACCACTGCACCCTGAGCCTGCTTTGAAACATCATTTGCCAGGCACAGAGGAGTAGAATAGAGCAAGGGACTGTCTGCCCCATGGGGAGTGAAGCACGGTTGATCAGCCTTCTGTGGGAGGACACACAGCAATGAGAATGAAGCAGAGCCAGTCACAGAGGCCCCTATGCTCCTGTCTCCAGAGATACTCCCTACCATTCTTAAGGGGAGGGCAGCTGGAAGACAGCCACTTGCTGATTGCTCTGTATGGGACTCTTTAGGGGTTTGCACCTTCATAGGAAACGAAGCCCTGTTCAGGGCCTTGTCTTGTACTGCCTGTGTGAGGCCCCTGAGACCTGCAGCTGTTAAACTTTTGATTTATTGGAGCTGGTTAAGACCCCTGAAGTTGCTCTAGAAACCTTATGGAAGTGTAAGGCTGTGGGTTTTACCTTTTGGTGTGTGCTGGTGAAGAAGGAACACTCAAAGAAAACAGTTACTGTGCAGTCTTTGTTTACTCTTTGCTCCAATTACATTTGTCAGTTGCAGCACAGTTATCTTAGGAAGCAAGATCAGTTCCTGTGAACTGATCAAAGGCTGTAACCAGAGACTTGCTGACGAAAGTGCAGGCTATTACACTCTGCTCAGTGAAACCCTATTACATTTGGGTCAGAAACTGTTCTCCCTTGGCGTACAATGAGTAGAGCAAGGATCCTGCACTTCTGCTGATATCTGAAGACTAATATAATTCCTTAACTTTTAAACAGCATCCGTTCTCTTAGCACAAGCCTGCTTAGCACCGTTACTGTCTCACAGACATTTGTCCTGTTATGGAAGGTTTGACAGTTACTAGCTGGGCTTGGGGAAATGGCTGCCCTGATCTCCCATTCCTCAGGACTGAGACCATAATTTCCCCCTTTACATCCTCTGAAATGCAGGTGACAAGAGGGTTTTGAAATGAGAGCAGGCCAGAGAGGAAATATGCAGATGTGAAGTGCATATTAGGGGTGAATGGACAGTGTTGGCCTGAAGTTTCTATTGGAAATAGTGTATTCTTCACTTCCTGCTCTAAACTGTTGTCATGTTGCAGTGCACTGTTAAACAGCTTTGCTTCTGTGTTTTACAGCAGAGGTGAATGCATTTCACTGATGATGGATGAAGTCATTCCTGTAAAGTATATATATTTGTAAAGTGCTCTAGAATCCTTTGAGAAAACAATGCTGGTGCAATTAATATTATTAGCTGCTGGGCTGTACCACTTTAAGGCTAACTCAAGGGGGAGAAAACATTCTTAGTTTTAATAAAATAAACATATTTCACCAGCTATTCTAATCTCCTATTTAAATGATTTTTAATAAAAATGTATGGTGTTCAGTAGGTCTCCTTGGATGTATTATCAAGTATCTTCACAGTTCATCTGGGACACATCTTTTCTTCACAACTCTGTGGAGTTTTTTATTAATCTTCTCTCAATGCATGGATTTACCCTTGGGGGTACTGTATATATTTATATTTAGTTCTGCAGGTTTATATTCCACTTGGTTTTTCACTGCAGACAGGGATCCCCCAATTTTCTACTTGGGACACCCCCTTTTCTGAATTGTGCACCACAATCTGGAAAAGAGCACCCTTCCACCCACCTGCTTTGGGCTACCAGACAGAGCACTGAGAAGTCTATATGAAAGGCTAGGTAACCTCTCTGGATCTCAAGCCACTGAGCATCCTAGTGTTCTGAAAATGAGAGGATCTCCTCAGTGCCATAAGTGACTGGCCATAGGATAAAACTTTCACCTCCAGTTTGCCAGTTGGAGAGAAAGAATGGTCTTGTGATTAAGGTTGCCAATTTTGGTTGGATGTATTCCTGGAGTTTTCATCACATGATATAATCTTTAATTCAAGATTAATCTTTAATTCCTGGAGACTCCAGAGCAATCCTAGAGGGTTGGCAATCCTACTTGTGATAAATGTGCTGGCTTCAGACTCAGACCATCTGTGTTCAATTCCCAACTCTGCTGTAGGCTCCCTGCGACCTGGGGCAAGTCCCTTTGGCCTAGGTTCTTGAAGATATCTAGGTGCCTAGCTCCCTTTGATTTCAGTGGGCATTAAACACCTAAATACCTTTGAGGATATGGACCTTAATGCTTCTGTTTCCAATCTGAAAAGCCTTCCTTGGTCTGCTTAGAATGTAAGCTCTTCAGTTCAGGGCCCCTTTTCTTGATTCACATCTGCATAGTGCCTAGCACAGTGAGGCCCTGATTTCAGTTGAGGTCTCTCAAGGTATGTCTACACAGCAAGTAAGCACCTGTTGCCGGCCTGGGTCAGCTGACTCAGGATCACAGGGCTCAAGCTAAAGGCCTGTAAAACTGTAGTGTAGATGTTTGGGTTTGAGCTGAAGCTTGGCTCTGGGACCCTGCAGAGGAGGGAGGGCAGAGACTGGGCACCAGCCCAAGCCTAAACGTCAACACTGCAATGTTTAGCCCTGCAGTCAAAGCTCAGCTGACCATGGCCAGCTGCAGCCATGACATGGGTCTTTTACTTCAGTGTAGATGTACCCTAGGCTCTACCACACAAACAATTACTAATAAGTGTTCATATGGGCCTGGGTTGATAGTGAATGAAAGTCATTGCTCCTGGGTGAAGTGATCTGGTGGATCTCAGCCAATTCCCAGTGGACAAGCGTTCATGTCACAATTAGCACTAGTTGGTAGCCTCAGCAGATGGGTCATGGAGAACACACCAACTTCTCCCCTTCCCCAAGGTTAGGATGAGTCACATTGGTGATGAGTGACATAGGGCGAGCTTGCTGCTTCGTTAAACTTACTTATAATTTTGTAAGGCTTCACAATACAGGAGGGGGGAGAAAAATGAAGAGTAGGAGAGAGGAAGCTAAAAAGAGAAGCTAAAACACTTTCCATGACTCCTTTGATCATAATCATTTCAACCTCTGACAGGGACAGAATAAAGGAGAGCAGACCAGCTGTGCATCTCTCCGTCTCCTTTTTCTCTCACTGGATTTCCTGGAAAAACTAGCATTAAATTAATTTATATTATCAAAAGCCCAAGGCCTTTGTGTGGTAACATTTTTAATCTTGTGTAAACAACTTACCAGACAACTTTGGTGAGAGGAGACCAGGAGGTAAAAGACGGTGGCTTTGTTGGCTTCCCCCCGTAATTAGATTCTTTGCTGCTGCTGCTGCTGTCATGAGTAGGCTCCTTTGACAGATTGCTGTGGGAATAATCAAAGGAGAATGATTTATGGAGGATGGGGGGAGGGGGGGGGCAGGTCTCTGTTATAGGTGTTGTGGCTGCACATAAATTGTCAGTGCAGGGCCAGTTCACAGCTGCTCAGTGATTCCTTTTCTTTTTCTTTTCTTTTTCTGGAGGTTGGTTTCTTGTGCCCCAGAATCTAAGCTTTCATTCAAATACAAAAATTAACTCTCTCGCTCTTAACGGTTTGCAACCTCCCCCCAAAAAAACCCCAGATCAAACTAAATGTAAATTGATATACTAATAATTAATACTTAGGTCTTTAGTACTTTTCATCTGCAATTATATATATATTTATCTACAGGAAGCCTAGAACAATAGCTCTGAGATGTACTGAACTGCACCTAGTTCGGTCAATGGATGTTAACACTGCAGCCTACTGATGGCAGTTAAATGTCAATGGTGCTAACTATTTCATTGCTGTCAAAGCACACAAGAAAGGAGAGAGGCAATCATATCATGAAGAGCTCTGCATTCTACTATGAGTGTCAGCTGAGCCTCACTCAGGAATAGCCAAGCTCACCGGGCCCAGTGGAGCATTCAAACCCCAGCAAGGCAGAGCCAAGCCGACAGGACCCATCAGAAGCCTTATGATCATATTTACAACAGCTGCACAATTTTATTTTGGCTTCTCAAGTGGGCAGAGCTTGGTTTGTGGGTGCACAACCAAGTCTCCCCCCCTGACCCCTTCCCCCCATTATACCCTTGCTTGGAACAAATGCAAAGTGGATACTAATAGACTAAAGGATAGTCATTGTACTCTAACCCTATATTCCCCATGTCTTAGCCATTCTGCCTTGCACAGCTGATTCAGAGAATGCTGCCAAGCCTGCAACCACATGATACCTGTAAATGCTAGTGTGATGTTAGCTGCTTACAGTCTACTATTAGTTAATTTGCGGTATAAATGGCTTTGTGCGGCCAAACTCTGCAGTGATAACTTTAGGTTCCCAGGGAATCAAGACACAAACACATCAGTGCTAAACACATCATATATCACTTACCCCTATGTGTAACTGAGTCCTCACCCTTTCTTAACCCTGGCAGCACAGAGTTTGGGAACAGGTCACATGCTAGATCTTGGGCTTTGCAGCTGGGGTGGCCCATTGAAATAGCTTCAGCGGTGATCCACATTCTCTTGGCCTATGCCTCTTTGTGCCAAATCTGAAAAACTTAACAGGCTTGGTCTATCCTTTGATGGGAGACCTCTAAGGAAACACAGGTGCTGCATGCAATCGTGTTTGTGACTCATTAGCTGGTGCTCTTTCCTCTGAATCAGAACCAAGTCAATTCCCCAGCCTGCTGTTAAAGGGCATTGTGCTGTGGAGAGACCATCTTTCTGATGACGAAACAAAAATCTGATGTCCTGACTGCTTGGGGTTATGTTGAGGTCCCTTGGTACTTTCCCAAGAGTAGGCTGTTAATCCCAGTGATCTGGCTAGATTTCAATCTGCGTGGTTACATTCTGCCTGCGTAGATTGTCCTGACAGTTTCAATTGGATACAGCAGGGGTTCTCGTGTTTTTTCATAGCATGCACACATCTCACTAGAGAGACTTTCTCATGGACAACTCCCTTCTCATTTGTGAATGTGCACACCATCTCCCCCACCCTCTGTAATCTCAGACCACCCCAGTGATGACTACACCAATTATTTATACAATAAAGTGGCACTCTGATTATTCCATGAATTCTAGCATCTTTGAATGCAGTGATTGTTTTGTCCATTTTGATAAAAGTTAAGCATGTTGCCTGTTCCCACTCCCTTGGCCTCTACTCTCTTTCTCTCAGCTGGAAACATGGAAGGGAGCCAGCACCACGTGTCCAGCCAGCTGCCTGAAGACCACGGGCGGTCCATGGACCAGATGAACTGTGGGACATGGGCTTCTTTTTGATTTCCTGCCTGTAGTGGTGTTGTGTGCTGACACACACCAACTGCAATTCACACCCCGGGGGAGTGAACTGAGTCTACAGTTTGCACAGCTTTTTCAGATCCTCCAGCACAGATGTTATGGTGTGGTGCCCAATAGGAACTTTACCTGCTATTAACGAGTGATGATTTTAATAATGTATTGTTGGTATGCCCTAAAGATGGATTCTCTTGAACTAGGCTGCACATAGAGAAGCTGCTTCTATTTGCATGGTGATAAGGTCCTACTGAAGGTTTGGTTCAGAGTCACTAGCCCTACACTAGGACAGCTAATGGACTTGTATGCAAGCCCTGAGGGATCGGAGTACTTCCAGATGATATCAATCTACTGTCTGTACATGTGTAACAAAATGAAACATTGTTTACTATAAAATATGTGTTCTCAAGCAGCTGTTCGGGGTGGGGGTGGGGGGTTGAACACCCTGCCCTTCTCAGTTTGCTAAAAGGAGAGGGGTCTTGGCTCTCTCGTGGGGTTGAGAAACTGTGGCATTAAGTAGGAGTCACTGACAAACTTCTGACCCTCCCCCAGATCCTGGCACACACATGGGAGGGCTCCCTACCCTTATTCTCACCAACTCCATCTTGCCACCCCCTCCTATTCCCTCATCCCTACCCCTATCATCCCCTTTGCATCAGCCCCAAACCCCTCTCCCCATCCTCTGCTTCCAGTCCCCCTCTCCTCCCAGCAAGCATGCACATGTGTAATTTACTTTATTTTCAAAAATAGTTTGAGCATCTTCTAAATTATCTGCTGTACTCAAATTGCATTCTCCCACACCCCCTTGAAAAAACCCTGCCAGAGACATATTTTAGCATCATGGCTTTGAAACTTTTTTAGATATCTGCCCTGGCCAGCTGTAGGTCAGGGCCAATGGCTCCTGTACAGCCCCTTGTGGTTATATGAAAACTGCTATGTTAGAAACCCTTTTAGCTACTCCGTTAGGCATGTGCATGGTAGGCATGCACCCATTTAGCAAGCCAAACTCCTTTTTGAAAACCATTTTTAATTTTGCTCCCTCAAGGGGTTAGTGGGTGTTATGCACTAGCTGGGGTAAATGTCAAGCAACTGAGACCATTTGGAGCATGATCAGAGCCATGGTTTGATCCTCAAGTCTGTGCAAAAAACTGTTGGTAGAACCTGTCAATATTAAGAAACTCTGTTTTCCTCATGGAGCTGTGTCTTGGGAACCCCTTTCTTAATGAACCTAAATGTGAACCACTAGCCTGCCCTGCACCCCCCTGAGGCACACCATATTTCCAAGCAAAGTGGACTTTAGAGTACTTAGAAGAATCGACCTGTTAAACAGAAAGGAGTTCTCAACCTTAACTATAGCACAGCTAGTGCTCCACTATAATTCAAAGCTGGATTTGTTTTCTGACACGGTGTTAATTAGCTTTCTTCTTTCACTCTGTTAATGAGCGGACATCTCCCCAAGGAAGACCTCTTGTATACATTGACTATCATGAAATAGTGTGGGCTAAACCCAGATCTATTGCTAAGATGAAAACAAACTAAAAAGAACCTTTGTTAAAAAAAGAAAAAACAGAACACATTTTTAGGCCTTTATGCAACAATTAAAGGGTTTTTTCCCCTTGCAGTTCACCTTTCAGCCAATTGATTATGATAGCTGCTGTTTGCTGGGAATGAAGCTGTCTGGCCTCTAAGAGAAGACAGAGAAAGACAGAGTTAACTATACAGGTGTTCAGGATTATGGGCAGGGAGAAGACTGTGGTCATCTTCTGAGCGCTTGTCTTCACTGCAAAGATAACTCGAATGTGCCCCTAACTTTAATCCTCCATACACAAACCCCCTTACATAGGGTGTGGTGGTGCTTGCATCTAAGTCACACTGGCTGCCCCAAGAGGAGATTTAGGTTAATGCTTGAGTGAGTGCAACTTGTCAGCTATTAACACAACTCTGTAGCATGGATACAGGCTAGCGCCACTCAAGTGCTCCTAGTCTTCCAATGCCTTCCCACAATTCCCCCCATGTGTCCAGAAAGGAAAGACAGGTTCTCCCACATTTCACTGGGAAAGAGTTCATAAGGCAACTCAACTTATAGCAGCACTAAGAACCATGGGATATGCCCCCAAGAAATCCTAATGCACACAAGCAAGTGCAGTGTCCGTGTGGCCACAGCAACTCAAGTGTTATTTTGCAATACAGCTGCTCTCACGCGAGAGAGGCTAACTCGAGAGGAGTCACTTGAGAGTAGAGAATTCGAGTCAGCTCTGCAATGAAGACAGCTGGTGACTGGTGAGGGCCTTGTGGCACAGAATGATCTAAGCGAGATGTCCCACTTACAGAATGGAAAAGATCGTGACAGGGAATTGAGGCCACATCACATGTGGAAACAGAGAGGTGGGGATTAAGCATCCCCAGACTAAACTCTCTTCCTGTGGACAAGTGCACATACAGGGGTGTTCCTATTCTGTATCGGTCCGTGTCTACCTGTCTGCATTTGTGTGCTTGCCAATGCAGACATTGAGGTGCAGAGAGGGCCAAAATTCTGTGCATGAAAATCACTTCTCCCTCTCTCACATAATGTCGAAGGAAGAGGCAGCCAATCTACATACTTTGTAGCTCTCTAACACCTTCCATCCAAGGATCTCAAAGTGCTACACAAACACTTTACTTACGTGATACACAATTGATCCATGGAGCTCATTGCCACAAAATATAATTGAGACAAAGAGCTTAATAGTATTTTAAAAGCACTAGACATATATATATATGGATGGGAACATCCACAGTTACATTAGAGAGGACTGAACATAAGAGAAGGGGCATAAACCCTCCTGCTTCATACTGACAGGGATTAGGAAGTATATTCCCCTCTGCGCAGGTTATTCCAGGATCAACTACTAAAGGGTTTTGGTTGGTTGGTTGTTGGGGGTTTGGGTTTTTTGTTTTTTGCATTTTCTGAAATAGCTGGCACTGGCCACCACCAGAAACATGGCACCTGACTGGTCTGATTCACTATGGCAATTCCTCTTAATGATCAAAGGGTACATCTACTGGAGATGGAAAGTGTAAACTTCCACTCAAGGAGACATACCTGCACTAGCTCTGATCGGGCTACCATGCCAGAAGTAGAAGCGTAGCTGAGGCAGCATACTCAGGGTGGCTAAGCCCTCCTGCCGCTGCAGTTATACTTCTAGTTTAGCTCACTATGCTTGAGGAAAATGATTTTCCCAAAGTCACACAATAACAAAGAACCCAGGAATAGCACCCAGGTCTCCCAAGTTCCAGTTCGTGTTTTAGCCACAATACCATCCTTCCTCTCAGGTACTGCTCCGTCTTACAGTACACTGCTGATACTGGCCCTGTCCTTGGCTCTACTTCATGCTACAGAACTGAATGCCCCTTTAAAAGGCAATCTGTGAATATGTAGTCCTGCATATTCAATTCAAACAGGTGTCCTCAGAGATGAGTATGAACTGATTAATAAAGCACTGAAATGCGAACCCACAGCAACATTAATAAACTTGCCAGAGAACAGATGAAGGAGGAGTAAAAAATCTGCCTACCTGCTCTAGACAATTAGGCTCTGTTATAAGTATGAATACACAGAGTCTTGCAGGGATGTCATTGGAAAGTGGAACACGATAGAGATCATTAACACCTCCCCCCCCCATCCCCATCAAATCAAATTTCTGATTCTTCTACAGGAGAGTGTGACAAGGCTCTGGGAAGCAGTGGGTTAATTATACATGCAAAGCAAGCTCCTGGGAAGGATATTGAGAAGGAAGGCAGGCACCAAACAGCACACTCCTGAGCAGAGGGGCAGCAGCATTCTCTACAACCTGGCGAATGAAAATTACTAATCAGAAGTGAAATTAAAGCAATTACTGTGTTCTCCGTGTGTACGTACCTTGCACAGCTCATAAAGGCTAATGGAGTGTGGTGCAGGGCGCTGAGGGATGGGAAATTGCTGGTTACACTAGGGAATGGATAATTTCCTAAGACAGCCGCCAGCTAATGACTTTAACACACTCTTCTGAACATGGCTTATAATGGCTGCAATTGTGGAGGAGCTGCTCGGTAAAGTTAAGCTGGTTTATGAAGTCACTGTTCCCAGCTTGCACCAGGTCAGTGTCCAGAATAAGCCTTTAAAGCAATGTAAACAGCAGTGGTGCTGCTTAATGAGGCCTCTCATGACATTGTTTCATGTTTGTGCCTTTTAGATGCAAGGTGGGCGAGGTAATAGCATTTACTGGACCAACTTCTGCTGGTGAGAGAGACAAGCTTTCGCACCACAGAGCTCTTCTTCAGGTCTGGGAAAGGGGCTCCCTGCGTCACAGCAAAATGCAAGATGGAACAGATTGTTAACATAAGTAGTTAGCACATGTTGTAAGGGGCCATTCGAGGTAGAGTGGCCCGTTAACACTCCTGTAGTCATAGGACACAAAGAGGGGGTTAGTTGTACCCCTTCTTTGTACACATTGTTGTAATAAACCATAAATCTGAACCCACTAACTCCTGAGGAGCTCTGTGTAAGATCAAAAACTTGTCTCTCTCACCAGCAGAAGATGGTCCAATAAAAGATATCACCTCACCCACCTTGTCTCTAATATCCTTGCACTGACACAGCTACAACTACTCATTTTACAGCACTGGGCAGGTGACCTGCTAAAGACTAACCGTAGCTCAGAATATGGTCGGATTCCGTCACGGGGGATCACCTGACACTTCCTAGAGTTTCCAGGGCAATCCAGGTTTATGTTAATTCATTCTCGGTTTTCCCACAGAGATTCATCAGGAGACCTAAGACTTGCCCTGAAGAGTTCATTCAATTTAGGAAAAAAGAAAAGGAGGACTTGTGGCACCTTAGAGACTAACAAATTTATCTGAGCATAAGCTTTCAATTTAGGGGCTCTCTCCTCAAAGCCTCACCAGGGCCCTGTAACCAAGGTGAGCTCTTGAAACGATTGCTAAGTCACTAAAGGAGTATTTTTGGCTGAGCACCCACCCTGCCCCTTTGAGCTTAATGAGTTGTATTTCCTTCTTGGGATCTGCTTTCTGCAGCAGACTTTAAATGGAATCAGGAATGCTTTTACCTTTGGGGAGGTTCGGTCTAAAGCCCTCTAACAGGACTGGGATCCTGCAGGACCTACGGCCAGAATAGCAGGAGCAGGTAAAATGTATTTTGTTGTGGGCAGGGTTGAGCGGGCAGAAAAACCAGACTGCAGTAACTTGCGGGAAAACACTAAATCTCTCGTTAATTTGTCATAAATAGAATTTCTGCAATGGAAAGCAAGTTTTTCTTTTCTTTTTAAATAAAGATTTGGTGTCTATTATAACAGGAGTTAAAGTATTTTTATGTGGTTTAAGCAAGATTTGTTTTATTCTTTTAGTGGTAAAAATTGTGTCTGAATTCTGCTTATATATATAATATATTAACTGACCTTTGTTTGTTTGTTTTTTTAGTAGCATGGGGGAATCTGTCTCTCTTGCAGGACTTAAGGTTTGTGGGTGGGAGTAAGATAAAAATGTAAAAAACAATGCAGGAGTGGGTGGGGGTGGGGGTGGGGATTGTGGGGCGGCACGTGAGTGGGATTAAAAAAACAGTCCCGCACAGGACTCTAGTTTGGTCCAAAACTCTCCAAATTGAAAAAGTGCAGCTAGCAAGTGGCTTCCCAGAAAGCAGTGGAATAAAGGAAGGCCGAGGAACACTCTGCTAACTATAGCTTCTCTGAATACATGAGTCAGATGAGTGCTAAGTTTTCAAATGCTGGCAAGAGTTGCCAAAAGCCATTGAGTCTGAGCTGGAAAGGGGGAAGGGAGCCACGCTATTTAATCTCTTCATTGCCATCATCTGCTATAGCTTCTGTGCTGAGCGAGGCTGAATAGGACAGCATTTGGGGGGTTCGGTGCCTACATTGCGCATGCACTTCCAGAGGCAGGGGCCAGTGCTTGGGGCAGCACCAGCAGGGCGGTTGGCTCGATGACTCCAGTGAGGGAGGCAGTAGCAAAGCAGTTCATACAATACCCTGCCTTCCAACACTCTCACCTCGATAGTTATTTGCCTGTTGTGAAATGGGGAGGGCAGACACTTTGATAAGTGTGCTGGAAAGATGTCTAGTTTCACTACAGCGCCTGTAACTGGCTCCGCGTACTCTGCTGTTTGTGGGCTATTTGTGATTCCTTACAGCCATACTCAGCCGGGAGTCATAGCCGCTGTCCCTACACCTGCACAGTTGCCTCCTTTATTTGCAGAAGCAAACCCATTGAGCAAAAAGCTGGGCTGGATTAGCAAACTCACCCTTCTAGCTCCATGCCAGCATGGCCTGCACTTAGGGCACAAGAGCCTTCATTTAGCTTCATTCTACTCTAAGGCCTGCTCTACAGTACACGGTTATTTCGGAATTAGCCGAGTTACCTCAAAATAAAACTGGTTCCGTCCACACGACCAAACCAGTTTTTTTCAATTTAAAGAGCTCTTTACTCCGATTTCTGTACTCCACCTCGGCAAGTGGAGTAGTGCTAAAATCGAGATCGCAGTTCTGGGTTACAGGTACTGTGGACGCAATTTGACAATATTGGCCTCCGGGAGCTATCCCAGAATGCTCCCTTGTGACCACACTGGACAACACTCTGAACTCCGATGCACTTCATTGTTTGGTCACCATCAGCACAGGTGACCATCAGCACAGTCCACCATCACAGGTGACCACACAGAGTCCAACATCACAGGCGACCACGCAGTCCTGGATTCGCAGACGAGCTCCAGCATGTTCCGAACGGGAGATACTGGATCTCATTGCATGTTGGAGAGACGAATCTGTTATGGCAGAACTACGTTCCAAAAACAGAAACGCAAATACGCACACTGAAGTCTCCAGGGCCATGACGGAAAGAGGCTACTCCAGGGACACAGAACAGTGTCGTACAAAAATCAAGGAGCTCAGGCAAGCATACCAAAAAGCCAGGGAGGCAAACGAGCGCTCTGGGTCACAGCCCCATACATGCCGCCTCTACCGTGAGCTGCATGCAATTATGGGGGGGGTGACGACACCACTACCTCACCACTGTCTGTGGACATCTGCAAAGGGGGAGGAGCACGGAGCGAGGAGGATGAGTTTTTGGAGGACGAAGAGGAGGAGGAGGAGGAGGACAGTGCACAGGTGGCAAGTGAGGAATCTGTTTTCCCCCCTAGCCAGGAACTATTCTTAACGCTGGAGCCAATAGCCTCCCCCCACTCCCAAAGCATACTCCAGGACCAATAACCTGGAGAAGGCACTTCTGGTGAGTGAGAGCTTGATCGGAGCTACGCGGTGGGGGATGGTGGGAAACCCAGCCGTGCTGGGCTGTTCGCGTTTAGTTTAAAGGGCTCATCCCTGCTCAGAGCCTCATCGGAGCCATGCTGGGCTGTTCACATTTAGTTTAAAGGGCTCATCCCTGCTCAGAGCCTCATCAGAGCCCCGCGGTGGGTAGGTGTGGGGGCGAGGGGGGGAAGGGTGTTGTGTGAAGCGATCATCCCAGAGAGCCCGCAGGCTGCCTGCAAGCTGAATTCTGTTGCCTGGCTGCATGTGATGGCTTACTCACACCAAAGTGGCAGGCACTTCAATATAAGAGGCAAAATGCAACCTTGTACAGAAAGAACATGTGCTGTGTACTATGAATTGCCTGTTTCACTGAGAAACAGTGTCCCCTTTGTTCTCTAAAATGTATCTTTTAAAATATGACCCTCCCTTTTTCTCCTCCCACAGCAGGTGCAAATGTTTCAATGCGGCCCCTGTCTACTCCGTCCCAGAGGCTGGTCCAGATTAGAAGGTGGAAAAAACGAACTCGGAACGACATGTTTGCCGAGCTCATGCAGTCCTCCCACACTGATAGGGCCCAGTTGAATGTGTGGGGGCAAACAATTGCGGAGTCGCGTAAAGCGTTCCATGAATACGAAGAGAAGAGGGACGTGCGCGATGAGAGCAGGCAGGATGCATGGTCAAGCTCATGGGGGAGCAAACTGACCTGCTCCGCTGTATGGTGGATCTAATGTGGGAAAGGCAGCAAGACCACAGACTGCTGCGGCAGCCCCTGAATAACCGCCCTCCCTCCTCCCCAAGTTCCATAGCCTCCTCACCCAGACGCCCAAGAACACGGGCCGGGGGAGGCTACGGGGACCCACACAGGCAACCCCAGAGGATTGCACAAGCAGCAGAAAGCTGGCATATCCTAAATTTTGATTTGGTTTCTGGACTTGTCCTTCCCTCCTCCTCCACCCCCCTAACCCAATACCCCTGCTCCCCTGTCTAACTTCTGATTTCTCTCAATGTTTTGTGCAACAAATAATAAAGAAAGGTTTTTAAACAATTGTGACTTTATTTCCTTTCATATATATATAGGGGGTGAGTAACTTTAAGAGAAACAAACACAACTGTCACACCGTACCCTGGCCAGTCATGAAACTGGCTTTCAAAGCTTCTCTGATGTGCAGCGCGCCCTGCTGCGCTCTTCTAATCGCCCTGTTTGGCTGTGTGAAACTGGCCGCCAGGCGAGTTGCCTCAACCTCCCACCCCGCCATAAATGTTTCCCCCTGTTACTCTCACAGATATTGTGGAGCACAGAACAAGCAGCAATTACAATGGGAATATTGGTTTCGCTGAGATCTAACCAAGTCAGTGAACTGTGCCAGCATGCTTTGAAATGTCCAAACGCACATTCTACCACCATGCTGCACTTGCTCAGCCTATAGTTGAATTGCTCCTTACTACTATGTATGGCTTCATGAGCCATGGCATTAAGGGGTAGGCTGGGTCCCTGAGGATAAGTATAGGTGTAAGCAGAGTCAGGATGAGCTCCACCCTGACATCTGGTGGTGAGGTGTGGCAAGTTGTGGAAAAGAACTTCAGGGGCTGATCTCATTTGCATAGGCACACCCACCCCGCCTAGAATGAGGCCATAGCTGCCCAAATGGTCACTTTGGCTGCTGTGGGATCCCCAGTGTCTCTGTTATTGGGGCAGGAAGAATAAATTGTTATTATCCTGATTATGGGAATCAAGGACAGTGGAACTGTGCTTGGCCTTTTGTTATGATGGAGGGACTCGCCATCAACTAAGTAGCACTCGCTAGGCAAGGGACATGGGTTTCAAAACTCTGTGAATGGAGAGAGGCTGGAGATAGGTATTAGTACCTGGTGGTGTGGGCCTATTTGTGAGAAAACATCAATTACATATCTGTCTCTCTCCACTGTGGAACATCAGAGCTAATTTTGGGTCTATTAGGAATCTAGCTACAGGTGCTGAGCTGAATTCACTTTGGCCTTATGGTGCCCCAGCACTGAGGCGCCCACTGCTACAAGCTGAAATCACTGAGCACTGTGTTAAGTAGGGGGGAGCCTGAAGATCTGTTGTGGAACGGAGCAGTTCACGGGACAGCTGGAGAGGCTCACGAACCGGCTGGTGGAGCAGTTTGTGGGATGGTGGGAGCTGCTTGCAGAGCGGAGCGTGGGATGGCTCGTGGGGTGGATCGGAGTGAAGCCCTATGGAGCTGCGGGGCAGTCAGCTTCAGATTATGTAAGGTGCCCCTTACCTCTTTCTCCCCCCCCACACACACATTTTCACCCAGACTGGGGAGTAACACTCTGCAGATGAACTTTTGAACTCTGGAGCTGGACTTTTGGGTTGTTGGACTTTTTGGACTTTGGGTGATTTTTGGGTTGTTGGACTCAAGAACCCGATGGAAAGGACATGGCCCAATTTGCTGGGGTGGGTCTTTGCTCATGGTTTGGTTGATGAACCCTAGTTGTGGTGTTTTCCCAATTTAATGCTGATGTCGTTTACCTCATGTTATTAAAGATTCTCTGCTACACCGAGACTCTGTGCTTGTGAGAGGGGAAGTATTGCCTCTTTGAGGAGCCCAGGGGTGTGTGTAAGATTTTCCCAGGTCACTGCGTGGGGGCTCGAGCCAGTTTTGCATTTGCTTTGATGAGAGGGAACCCCTGTGTACTGAACCCGGCCCTCGCTGCTATCAACTCGGCCTGGCAGAAGGGTTACATAGGCATTTCAACATCCCCAACAGTAATTTTCTGGTCTGGGAAGTAATTTTCTTCCTGCAGCTGTTCAAACAGACCAGAGTTCCTGAAGATGCGAGCGTCATGTACCTTTCCCAGCCATCCCACGTTGATGTCGGTGAAACGTCCCTTGTGATCCACCAGTGCTTGCAGCACCATGGAAAAGTACCCCTTGTGGTTTATGTACTGGCCGCCCCTGTGTTCCGGGGCCAAGATAGGGATATGTGTTCCGTCTATCGCCCTGCCGCAGTTAGGGAACCCCATCGCATTAAAGCCATCCACAATAGTCTGCACGTTTCCCAAAGTCACTACCCTTGATAGCAGCTGGTCAATGATTGCATTGGCTACTTGCAGCACAGCAGCCCCCACAGTAGATTTACCCACTCCAAACTGATTCCCGACTGACAGGTAGCTGTCGGGTGTTGCAAGCTTCCACAGGGCTATAGCCACTCGCTTCTCAACTGTGAGGCCTGCTCTCATTTTGGTGTCTTTGCGCTTCAGGGCAGGGGACAGCAAGTCACAAAGTTCCATGAAAGTGGCCCTACGCATACGAAAGTTTCTCAGCCACTGGAAGTCATCCCATATCCGCAACACTATGCGGTCCCACCAGTCTGTGCTTGTTTCCCGGGCCCAGAATCGGCGTTCCACGGCATGAACCTGGCCCAACACCACCATGATCTCCCAATCGCCACATGCCGTGCCATCTGTGTCCATGTCCTCATCAGTATAGTAATCGCGCTGTCGTCGCTTCCTTGCCCGGTTTTGCAGGTATTGCACATGCTGCTGGATAATGCGTGAGGTATTTACAGTGGTCAAAACTGCAGTGGAGATCTGATCAGGCTCCATGGCTATGGCGCCTGCATGGATAATCCTGGAAAAAGGGCACGAAACATAGGAGAGCAGGGTGGCAGCGGAAGCTGGGCTGTTCGGTTCACAGTAGCCGAACAACGGCGGAAAATGGTTGTCTTCTGTGGCTTTCACGGAGGACGGAGCCCAGGACAGACAACATGGAGAAGCTCGAAGGGTGGCAATAGCGGAAGAGCAGAGTTGGTGGCGGAAGCTGTGCTGCTTGGTTCACGATGGCCGAGCAGAGTTGGCAGCAGAAGCGTTCGATGAGGAAGAGGAAGAGTAGATAGTAGAGATTACATAGGAAGATGAGAGGAAATGAGAGGTGGATTCATAGTAGCAGGAGAGCAGGGGTGCACTGTCTGCTGAAAGCAGTATGGCCTCTGCACGCCAAAAAGGCGCGAAATGATTGTCTGCTGTAGCTTTCTGACGACACACACCCAGAAACGCCTGCAAGAATGTTTTTGCCCCATCATGCACTGGGAGCTTAACCCAGAATTCCAATGGGCGGCGGGGACTGCGGGAACTGTGGGATAGCTACCCACAGTGCATCGCTCCGACATTCGATGCAAGCCTTGGTACTGTGGATGCAATCCGCCGAATTCACATGCTTTAGTAGGACACAGAAGACTGAATGTATAAAATAGCTTCCGAAAATTTGAATAGAATAATTTCGAAATAATTTCGTACTGTAGATGTACCCTAACATTTCCATTCAGTGACAGAGGGTTCCCAGCAGACAGAGCTGCCCTAAAAGCACTCGCACTAGTTACTTGGAGGTAAAAACAGCACCTCTAATGCTCAAAGAAGTGGTAGTCAGACCTTCTGGGTCTGCCACTGACTCACTATATGACCCTGGGGCAAGTCACTTACCCTGTCTGGAGCTCAGTGGCCCTGAGTCTCTGAGTCCTTCCAACAACTCCCTGACAGTGCTGCCTATGTTTCCCCACATGATGGCAGGACACCCAGCCAGGACCAGATTAACCCCTCACTGGGCCCTAGGCAAACATACATTTCTCCTGGCCTGGTGCCATGGAGAGAGCCCAAATGAGGTGAGGCAGTGGGGTTGGTGAGCTAGTTGACCCTTGCTCACCCTGCAGCAGTGGCTCCTGCCCCACAGAGCGGGGCCCGACTCCTCACTCCACTGGCATAGCAACCTGGTGCACAGTGTTGCAGTACCACTCAGGTTTGACCCGGCACACCAGATCGCAATGCCCAGAATGGGGAGCTGGTCCTAACCCTGCAGGACAGGAGCGGTTGCTGCAGGGTGAGCATGGGACAAGCTAGCTCTGCAACCCCCCAAGCCTCCCCTCCACACTGGGCTGGGATTAGGGTTGTGGTGCCAGGGCAGAGGGTGCTGCTGCAGCATTGGTGCCCCCTTGGCGGGGCAAAGACACAGCGGCCGCAGAGGAAGAGAAGGACACTGGCCAGTGATTTTGGGGATCCCTCGCGAATTTGGACCCTAGGCATGTGCCTAGTTTGCTTATGAGTTAATCTGGCCCTGCTCCAGGCCACAGTCTCCTTACACTCCGCTATCAGTGCACTGAGGCAGAAGCATCGCAGGGCATCTTGCTCTGAGAAGTGTAACAGGCAACAGCCTTTGTTTTATTATTGAAGCTCCTGCTCTCCCAGATGCCTTCCTCTCGGACTGCATGAGAACACTCTACGCTGGCATCTCTTGGGACACCAGATAGCTGAGGGAAGTATCTGCATAGCACCTTTGCCGGGGGCTGCACATCTCTACCCAGTTATTAAAGATCAACACCACTCCTCTGACGTCTGTGGAGAAGTTTTGCTAGCTAGGGAGTAGCGGTTACAGCATACCACAACTGATGATGACATTACCCATCACATAGCCAAGGCTAGCTCTGAATTTGGAATGCTCTCACAGCACCAATGGAAAAATAGGGGCATCAAAACAAGCACCAAGTTCAATGTCCATCAGGCAGCTGCACTAACAACCCTTCTATATGGTTGTGAGACACAGACAATATCACCACCACATGAGGAGACTTTATCAGCTCCAAATGTACTGTCTTCAGTCTGTTTGCAGGGTCCAATGGTGAGACCAGTGGCGGATTAAAGATTTTGCTGCCCTGAAATAATTGCTGCCCCACCCCCCGCCCCAGCTCACCTCCGCTCCGCCTCCGCCTCCTCCCCTGAGCGCACCGCCAGGTCCTGCTTCTCCCCGCTCTCTGCCAGTGCTTGTGCGCGAAACAGCTTCGCAAAGGAGGGGGAAGAGGGGGGAACGCAGCGCGCTCAGGAGAGGAGGCAGGGCTGGGGCAGGGATTTGGGGAAGGGGACCAATAGGGGCAGGGAGGGGTTGGGGAATGGGGGCGGGGAAGGGGTGGAATTGGGGCGGGGCCGGGGGCGGAGGGCGCGAACCGGCGCCGGGGGAAGCAGCCTCTGGCTGCTGTTATAAATTTGCCTCCCCTGAAAATTTGCCACCCTAGGCCTAGGTCTTGTCGGCCTAGGCGGTAATATGCCACTGGGTGAGACAAGACTCCCAATATTGAAATCCGTAATTGTTGTCAGGTGTTTGGCATTCAAGACATGCTCATAAAAGCTCAGCTGTGTTGCTCTGGCATCTCCTTCATATGGCAGACTCGAGAATGCCCAAGGCCATATTTTATGGTCAGCTAAAGTAATGCTCCTCTTCTCATGGTGGATGGCACAAACAATATAAAGATGCACTGAAGTCAAACTTGAAAGCATGTCAGGTTGACCCCAGCGACTGGGAAGCAACAGCCCTTGACGGAGTAAGATGGAGGCAGATTTGTCATGTCGTCATTAACCTCTGTGAAGCCAGGCACCTTATGTGGAAAAACATGACCAGCACAAAGCAAGGATACAACAGCCTGCAATGCTCATGTAGACAAGTCTGTCTGTCCCACAGTTGGGTTCTCACATTGGTCTGACCCTGAATTTACGTGTTCACCTATAGTGTTTGCTGGATCCTCATATGTCAACATCGACGTGAGACTCCATCATTTTCTGAGGCTACGATCCCATTTTCAGGGGCAGTGCTCTGGAGATTGGGATAGAGAAAGCAGAAGTTACTGAGCTGACAAGGTAGCAGAGATAAGTAACAAACCTTTCTATACAACTAACAGCCTCCATATCCCTGTATCTCCTTTATTTGGAGATATGTACTTCTTGCCACTCAGATCTGCTGATAATTGCATGGAAAAGCAATGTAGGGTATGTCTACACTGCAATCCAAGGTGCAATTGCAGCTTGGGTAGGCACACCCACGCTAACATGGCTAAGAATAGCAGTGTAGATTGGGTAGCATGGGCTTCAGCAACACAAGTACGGACCTAGGTGCCCCAGCATGCTTGGCCAGCCCATGCTCTCACATCTACAGTTCTATTTTTAGCTGAGTGCAGTGGGTTAGCGGTGGCTCCTCCCCCTCTGGGTTAGTGGGAGGTCACTCCGCCTCACTACACCGAGCTAGTACCGGTAAACTTAGCGTGGGTATGTCTACCCAAGCTGCAGTTGCAATTCTGGCACAGAGCAGGGGCCCTGGACCTGCTTCATTTACAGGGGCCAGCAAGCCCCTTGTGCCAGGAGCCTTGCTGGTTGTTTCCATTAGGAGGAGAAATGGATGAGAGAATCAGGTATTCTTTTGTGCAATCCTATCTATTCACCAAGGATGTGCACAAAGTCCTGTTTCCCTGACCACAGCAGGAACAAACAACTGAAGGCAGTTTCCTTGTTCAGAAATCCAAGTCTGCCTTTCCAGCCGGTACTGTGCCCAAAAGCAGCTGTCTCTGGGCTTCCAACCAGGGCCACATTCACCACTGTTTCTCTTGTCTGTCTGTTGGCTTTCTCCTTGCTTTCTGCCTCTGGTGCACACAAACACACACAAAGCTGCAGCCAGGCCCAATGGATTAGCTGCTGCTCAGGGCCTTGCCATGCTGGGCAGTGCCTTGAGTGGTGGTTTCCACTGTTGCAGCTATCACTAGACAAAAGCCATTTAATTGTCCCTTCCACTTAGCCTGGATGAAAGTGCTTTGCACCCCATCTGCTTTAATCAGGTCTGTGATTGATGAGAGGTAATAGCTCTGACTGGACTGTCCTCTGACCAGATGTGGTGGTGGTCTGAGGGCTCTGCACGTCACTGATGAGGCTGCCGCAGATTGGCTTGGCAAGCTCTGCATTCCATAAGAAGACTGGACTAACGACTGCTGGTGAATGAGAGAAACTCTCAAGCCTCCAACGTAACAGTACTTTGCAGACAGGGAGGGGCTGGAGACTGTGTGCACCCCAGACAACTGAACGACGTCAGCCAGATCTGCCAGTTACAGGTGCCAAAAGGAAGGCTGGACATTAAAAATCCCACCCAATGTGTAGCAGTGCGAAGAGTGATGCAAACTGCTCGATAGGATCCACATTTTTCACTTGCTGGAGAAACCACTTCCTCCTGGCTCCCTGTGGCGCTTCTCTGCCTAGTCACTTCAGCTGTGACAAACGGGCCGGGCTGAGTGTTCTGCTGCTGCAAAAGATAACAGCTGGTGACAAATGGATCGCTCAGAAGCATTCTGTATGAGGGAGAGGGCACAGGGGTCTCTGGAGGGAACTGTGACTCTCTGCTGCCGTGTGGCGGGCCGGGTGCCTCAGTATCCTTTGCTGCCTTGTCCCTTCCCCAGCACCGGGCTGTGAACCCAGGCTGCCCTTGGGCACAGGAGCACCCGTTTAATAATACTGCGTAGGGTCCCACAGGGCCATAAGGATGGCCCTGGCAGGAGGCACTGACATACCATGCTGCAGTTGCTCCACAGGCGCTGATCACTAGGACAAGCCACAAAAAGGGTTACACCGGGCAGACAACAGTTACACTCCACCCACCTCCTTGCATGAGTGCACTTACCGTCCTACTCCTACGTGGAGGGCACAGAAATAATTAACGCCCTGCCAGGAGATACTCATTGGATACATCACATGAGAAATCCACAGAGCCTCGCCAGAAAGGAAGACCTCTCAAGAGATCAGTTACAGTAGACAACTCAAGAAAGATGTATCAAGTAAGGAGATTAAAACATGATTTGTTTTTCCGAACAAGATTTTAGAAACGTCTGTGCTTTAATACAACCCTAGCTGCGACTGAGGGGGGTGTCTCTCTTAGCAGGGAGTAGACACTTTGCTAATACATATGGAGAGGCAGGCCTGCTGGGAAGTAGACCGAAACAAAGAAAACGCAGTTCAGCATTGAGACTGCAAGAGAAAGGCAGAGGCTTCCAATGCTGTAATTAACCAAAACCAGAAAAAGTGACTGAACTTGCTCTACAGCCTCTTTGAAAGCCTCCTGCCTTGTGAGTTCAGATGGGCTCTGCAATTCCCGCATCTTAATTCGAGTGGATCTGAAAGGGGGGTTTTCCTTTCAGAAACTGTAGAAAAAATGAAACGTTTGTGGCCAAAACGGACCATTTTGGGTCATTTCAGCTGAAACACAAAAAAATTCAGCTGAAAACAAAAACGGTTTTGGGGGTTTTTTGACAAAAGTCTAAATGAGTTTTTTTTGTTTTGCCAAAAACCTGGAAACCAGATCCAAAGGAAATTTTTTAACAAGCCCAACTTCTTCTGGCTATTAAAATGACAGCCGCCTGTTCTGATTGTTTTTTTTTCCAGTTGTATTTAGACACGCTTGGAAATGTGCTAGCCATTTACTCTTTGTAATGAGATGCAGCAGTTAGATTTTCTATTACATTTCAATGGCCTTTAAGCTGAGAAGGCATAACACCAACACTCTGCTTAGAACTGTATGTTTTATAGAAATCATTGTGTGGTTGTGGAAGGTAAAAGGAGACAAGAAACAAAAGTGGAGTGTTTTCTCTCTGAGGAGGAGGGCCTGAAAGATTTTTTTTTTTTTTAAATCTGCTTCTTTTTGCTTTAAAAATTCAGGTCTTGTCTGCCCTGGAAGACCCTAACTGGAGAACTAGTGAAATTCTGACATCACAGACGTCAAGGGACTGAGGCCCTGATAAAGTTAAAGTTACACGTGTGCATAACTACCACCAGTCAGACCTGTGCTGCTATACCTGTGCTAGGTGAGGAAGGCAGCTCAGCGGTGGGAAGCTGGCTGGAGGGGAGCCAAAGGCCTGTGGAAGATTCCAAAAAAGGAAGGCCTGGAAGCAGCTGCTCAGGAAAAAGCAGGGGGACACCCAAAGAGGCCCAGGAGGAGCTGAGGGGAGAGATGGAAAGGAGCCTGCTCAGGGTGAGAGCTGAGCCGAATGGATGGACAGAAGAGTGCCTGAACTGAAGGGAAAAAAACAGGCTGCTTGGAAAGGAAGGGCTTGGCCCAGTTTGAGACTGGCAAGAGTTTGTGTTTTGGACTTGGATGCTCTGGGAGGGATGGGCTTAGCTGGAGGGCCGAGCCACCGCAACAAGTCACCTCTTTGGTTGGAGTAGGCTGAAGATTGCTGTGGGGAAACTGAGGCAGAGTGCTGTAATGCTGGGTCTTGCGGTGAGGGGGTGCTCTGAGATGGTGACTCCTCTACCAGTGCTTTTGGAAGCTGTACTGTTCACAAGTCTCAGGTGTTCTTAATCCAAATCAGGTTTAGAGGAGGTGGTGGTAAAAACACCTGAATGCTGGCTACACAATAGCAGCCACAAATGCTACCACAGATAGAGCTTCACTTTTGGGGAATTAAGGGTCCATAAAATCTTAGTGTAGTCACAGCCTTACACAGAGTGACCAAAAATCTTGGCTTTGTTTTTTCATTTTGTTCTTGTCACCACCCATTTAACTCCAATGCCCAATGAACTTTTCGGACAAAGGCTGTCTTTGTTAAATATTCAACACCCTACATTTACCGTGTGAAAGCTCACATTAAACATAACCCAAGAAATCCTCCAGCAAAACTTGGGCCCAGATTTCACAGATCCTTAGTTTAAGGCCAATAGGAACCACTAGATCATCTAGTCTGACTTCCTGTGTATCATAGGCTATTACATTTCACTGTTACCCCTGTATTGAGCCCAGTCTGACATTTTTTATATTTCTGTTTAAAAATAATAAAGCATAAAACACCCACCTTTTCTTTTTCTTTAAGCCCCTCAGCACTTCTTCATAGATCATAAAGATTAAAAAAAAAAAGACATAAACTCAATGTTATTACAATTCTTTTTGAGGCTATGTTGAGCAATCCCAGATTGTTTATAGAGGTTTAGTCAAGCTGATTAATATCAAGGCTGACTTGCTATGGGTCAGGACTAGTTGCTCAGGCTTTGTCTACCCTGGAAAGTGAAAGGCAAAACTTTTGTTATTCAGAGTTGTGACATTATTGACATAAACTGTGACCATATAGATCATTGTTGCAACCACTGTTATATATTTACAGCAAATATTGTACAAAGGTTGTCGTGTGAGGTGTCTGTGACAAGGTTATGATTTGCTGGTTATGATTATGCTGTCTGTATGTGTGTATCATTTTTGTAGTTGAAGTTATGAATATTGGCTATGGGCTTGTATCTCAAACGTATTTGATTCCAAGTAGTTTAAGTGAAGATTTCGGTCAGCTTTTTGAGAAAGGACTATGCTCAGAAAGTGCCCAATTAAGAAACACTTAACTGACAATGGACTTTGGGAGATGCCAATCCACATCTCAGCTTTCCTGGGAATGTTCAAACTAACATGTAAACAATGGCATCGGCCTGCAAACTGAATCATGCCTCGACATGTGACTTGCCCATGTGACTCAAGACTGCATCTTGCTGCTGTGATTTTCCACAGTAAGAACAAAGGCGTGTCCTTCCATGGGCAGAGAATATAAAAGGCCCTGGAAACCCCTCCATCTGGTCCTCAATCCTGCTTCTGAGCTCTGGAGGAACCTTGCTGCAAACTGAAGCTCTGAACAAAGGACTGAATGACCCATCCCAGCTGTGGATGTACTCCAGAGACTTGATTTGAACCTGCAGTTTATTCCATCGCTGCTACAAGCCTGAACCAAGAACTTTGCCATTACTGTATGTAATTGATTCCATTTAACCAAGTGTAGCTCTCCTCTATATTTCTTTCTTTTTATGAATAAACCTTTAGATTTTAGATTCTAAAGCAGGGGTAGGCAACCTATGGTACGTGTGCCAAAGGCAGTGTGCGAGCTGATTTTCAGTAGCACTCACACTGCCCAGGTCCTGGCCATCAGTCTGGGGGGCTCTGCATTTTAATTTAATTTTAAATGAAGCTTCTTAAACATTTTAAAAGCCCTATTTACTTTACATACAACAATAGTTTAGTTATATATTAAAGACGTATAGAAAGAGACCTTCTAAAAATGTCAAAATGCATTACTGGCATGCGAAACCTTAAATTAGAGTGAATAAATGAAGACTCAGCTCACCACTTCTGAAAGGTTGCTGACCCCTGTTCTAAAGGATTGGCAACAGCGTGATTTGTGGGTAAGCTCTGACTTGTGTATTGACCTGAGTCTGGGGCTTGGTCCTTTGGGATCGAGAGAACCTTTTTTCTTTTACTGGGGTATTGGTTTTCATAACCATTCATCCCCATAACAAGTGGCACTGGTGGTGATACTAGGAAAATGGAGTGTCTGAGGGAATTGCTTGTGTGACTTAAGGTTAGCCAGTGGGGTAAAACCAAAGTCCTTTCTGTCTGTCTGGTTTAGTGGGCCTTAGAAGTGGAGAAACCCCAGACTTGGGCTGTAACTGCCATGCTCTAAGCAATTTGTCCTGAATTGATACTCTCAGAAGTGTCCCACCAAAGGCAGCATCGTTACAAGAATATTAAAAAAACACAAAACCGTGAAAGCCAAAAGTTTTGTCGATGACAAGCACCAGTGTGAACAACACTTTGTCAGCAGGAGCGCTCTTCTGCCAACAATGCTAGCACTGCTTGTTGGGGGTGGAAGTTTTTTGTCAGCATGAAAGCTCTCTCCTGCCGACAAACAGCCACTGCACTGCACGCCTTTTAGCAGCACGGCTGTAGCAGCAGAGCCGTTTAACTAAAAGCTGCGTAGTGTAGACATACCCTAAGAAAGTTTCTGGTTACTGCTGAAATCCTCTGGCAAGTCGTTCCAAACCAGGCTGGGAGAGTAGGGTGCAGATAAATATTTACAGAAGAGGGAGAGCACTGCAAGCTAAATTATGGTAGCATTTCACAGCAGAACCAAAGCTTTTCACACAGATAGGAAACAAAAAACCCTCCAAACAATGAGACAGCCAGGGTTTCAGACACGGACCAGCTTCTCTTCCCACCAAGGTTTATTGCTCAGGCTTGCTCAGGCTCAGTAACATTGAACACAGCCTAATCTCTCTCATTCTTGTCAGGTGCTGGATGTGGGAAAGCAGAAGTGTGGTGGTATTCTACTCGTGCATTACTCACAATCCCAGAGTAATCACACATTTCAGCTAATGTGTTCAGCAATAAAATATTGAACGATGTCTACATAGTTAGTGTAGTCATTAGGCTTCAGAGTGAATACCTGTTGAGCTGAATAGCAGCAGTTCCCTCCTCTTTTCTAGAACCATTGTTTCCGGCTATCTGGCTGCAGGGTCAGTGAGACAGTATGACACTGAGCCACAACCAGAAGCTCTTTGCCACCATATGGGCTAGAGACTTCATCCTTTTTTTCTTAAATGGGATAGTAACTTCTGTCGTAACTGCTGAGCTCACCAGAAAAGAAGTGTTGGCCTGGAGAGCTGCCAAGTATTGGCACAATCTGGCAGTGGCTCTTGTCCCCATAATATTTAGTGTGCATGCTCCTTGAAGGATTTATTCTCTTCCTTGCCCTGTGAAGCACGTTGCACACTTTTGGTGCTCCATACGTGATGTTTCCCTATGTATCAGGAAGGGTTAGTACCAACACATAGCTGTGCCCAGATTAGCATTCTTTAGAGAATATAAATAATGTCAAGCAAAAATGTGTGTGTACGGAAGTTCCTCAACTCCCCGGTATCCTCATGTCTCTCTGCATTGGTATCTCTTCTTGCCTTGACTAGTGCAACTCCCTTCTCTGTAGCCTCCCTGGGGCCTTCCCACTCCAGAATGTGCAGAATTCTATTGTCCATCTCCTCACATGTAAAGCATAATCACAAGTCCATTCCTCAAACAGTTCCGCTGGCTTCCATTTAATTCCAGATCTTGGTCAAAATTACCCACTGTAAACATCTGAGCTTAGCCCATGGCTCTTGCTCTCTCTCTCTTTCTCTCTCTTCTGCTTTCAGTTCCTACCACTAACCCAGCATGCAGCCTCTTCTCCATCCTTGCACAGGCTGGCGAAGATTAGTTCAAGTGTCTTCGCGACAGTTCCTGCCGTCTACAATGAGCCTTGCTCTGTCTCTCCTCCTCAGCAGCTCTCCCTCCATTTCAAATTCTATTGAAAACACATTTTCCTCCCTCGCCTGTGGTTCCTAAATTACATAGGCATCTCATATCAAAATATCAACAATTCACAAACTTGGCAAGGTGACTATTAATAACAATGCTGCTCTTATTTGGAGGAGAAAATAATAGTGGAAATATGTTGGAAATTTGAAATGTGTACACGCTTGTCATTCTGACTTCCCTCCCTCCCCAGTCAACATGCTCCTTAATTGCATGAAATGAAAACAATCCTACATGCAGCATTAAATGACTGAGTGGGTATGTTTAATCAATCTTGGAGTGTTTAGGAATAGAAGAGTATCCCTTTAAATAGTTTGGAACCCTCTAGTGATGCTCAGATTTGTATGTAGTTAGTAAATGTGACTGTTTTGGGACCCAGCTGGGTCCAAGTGGTTTTTTCATGTTCTTGCCATTGTGTAAAGAGCAAAAGAGACAACAAATATAAATGTGATTAATTAATCATTCTGAACTGTACTTTAACCACAATTGGGCTGTTAATGCCTTTATTTCTATAAGCCACTCTCATGGTGCTTCAGGGTTACTCTGAGATTGAAGGACTTGTAGCAACTGGGGGTTGCTCTGTGGGCAGGTAGCAAGTCAGGACCTACTCCCACTGCAGGGTAGATACTTCTTACCGCATCACTAGCAGGGAGAGCCAGTGGCTATGCAGACTTGGCCCTGTTTGGTGGATGAGGCAGAAGGACATGGCCTTCCAGAATCATTTGGAAGGGTGGAATGGAAAGTTAAGGACTCTACCACTCTTGTGATAGAGGAGGGAAATGAAGACACTGGACCTTGCTCTGGGGTGAAGAAGAGAGACACCTCCAGTGAAGGATCCATCTCCAGCACTGTGGCATTGCCCAGCGGAGTTAAGCAGGCCATTATCTGCATCAGATCCCATTGGGTTAAATAATTCTCGGGGTCTTCATTGGGCTCTTGGGTTGTGGCTACAGCTTGTGCTATAAAATTGCGCCTGGCTATTTGCTCTCCAAAAAGTCCAATTAGAGTCAATATGCTATTGTTCTTGTCAACTTTAATGCTATCTAGGACCCCCCGAATCTCTGAAGCCATGCAGATGCCCATCAAGCAGCGGACTTCAAGGGCGTTCAGCTGTTCCCTTATTGTGAGCAAAAATGCATTTGAACACCATCTGGAGAAATTGTCCTTTTTTAGGGGTCCCAAACTATCAGCCATGGCTTCTAAGTCAGTGGCTGATACAGGGACAGTGGTGACAGTTGTACTTCCCCCTCCCTCTGTGGGTGTTGTGACTGTAGCTGGCTGTATTGCTGCAATAGGATTTTGTTCGTTAGGTTCCAATCCCTGGGGCTCATCCCATATATCTCCATTCCAAGCTTCCCTAGGGTCCCATTCTCCCTCCCATTCGGAGATCTCACCGTATTGGGCTTGGTCCCATTCTCCTGCCATCAGAGCTGCTACTTGGTGGGTGGCAAATCCCAATTTTGTTTTAAGATGCTTAATAATAGGTTCACAGTGGTTGTGATGGGCAGGGGCTCTACCTTGTTCTAACATTAGTTTCTTTATAATTCCATGTAAAACCTGATTCTCCTTTTGTATTTTATGTTTTTCCTCTATTTGTCCAGATAATCCCCTCTCTTTTATTTTAATTTATCTTAGACTATCTTTGAGAATGTCTAACTGGCTTTGGACCCCAGCGGCCAGTATTTTCCATTTAGCAGTTTCTCGTTCAGATACACCAAGATTCTCACACAGTGCAGCGTTTTCCTCTTGGCAGCTAGCCAAGCAAAGGAATGCCTCATTGCATGCTTCCCACAATAGCCAAAATTGGAGCCAAGTCTCTTTTTATCGGGGTTGATGGCCTGTAGACGAACAGATAGATTGGAAAAATATCTTCCAAATCAGCTATAGTATGGACATTAGCTAATGCTTGTTCGGTCTATGGGCTCTGCCCAAAGTTTTGCAAAATTGTCTTAAGGTATGTCTACACTACGAAATTAGGTCGAATTTATAGAAGTCGGTTTTGTAGAAAGCGGTTTTATACAGTTGATTGTGTGTGTCCCCACACAAGTGCTCTAAGTGCATGTAGTCAGTGGAGTGTGTCCACAGTACCGAGGCAACCGTCGACTTCCAGAGCGTTGCACTGTGGGTGGCTATCCCACAGTTCCCACAGTCTCTGCCACCCATCTGAATTCTGGGTAGAAATCCCAGTGCCTGATAGGGCTAAAACTTTGTCGCGGGTGGTTCTGGTATCGTCAAGCCCCCATTCCCTCCCTCCCTCCGTGAAAGCAAAGGCAGACAATCGTTTTGCGCCTTTTTTCTTGAGTTACCTGTGCAGACGCCATACCTCGGCAAGCATGGAGCCCACTCAGCTCACTGTCACCATATGTCTCCTGGGTGCTGGCAGACGCAGTACTGCATTGCTACACAGCAGCAGTTAATTGCCTTTTGAGAGCAGACAGTGCAGTATGACTGGTAGCCGTCATCGACGAAGTCCTGGGTGCTCTTTTAAACAGGCGCCTGGGCAAACATGGGAGTGACTCAGCCAGGTCATTTCCCTTTTAAGTTTCGTCTTGTGGCGATTCAATCCTACTGGCGGTGCACTGTCTTTTAACCTCCAGCCAGCAGAAGATGATGGCTAATCGTCATACTGCACCACCTTCTGCCGAGCACCCAGGAGATGATAACGGCTAGCTGTCGTACTGCACAGTCTGCTGCCAGCAACATGGATAAAGATAGATGAAGTGGCTCAAAACAAGAAATAGACCAGATTTGTTTTGTATTAATTTTCTCCTCCTTCCCTCTGTGAAATCAACGGCCTGCCAAACCCAGTGTTGAGTTCTATCCTTGAGGTTTTGAGTTCTATCCTTGAGGTTTTGAGTTCTATCCTTGAGGGGGCCATTCAGTTTCTCACAAAGCCACCCCCTTTGTTGATTTTAATTCCCTGTAAGCCAACCCTGTAAGCCATGTCGTCAGTCGCCCCTCCCTCCGTCAGGGCAACGGCAGACAATCGTTCTGCGCCTTTTTTCTGTGCGGACGCCATACCACGTCAAGCATGGAGCCCGCTCAGATCACTTTGGCAATTAGGAGCACATTAAACACCACACGCATTATCCAGCAGTATATGCAGCACCGGAACCTGGCAAAGCGATACCGGGCGAGTAGGCGACGTCAGCGCGGTAACGTGAGTGATGAGGACATGGACACAGACTTCTCTCAAAGCAGGGGCCTTGGCAATGTGGGCATCATGGTGCTAATGGGCCAGGTTTATGCGGTGGAATGCCGATTCTGGGCTCGGGAAACAAGCACAGACTGGTGGGACCGCATAGTGTTGCAGGTCTGAGACGATTCCCAGTGGTTGCAAAACTTTCGCATGCGTAAGGGCACTTTCATGGAACTTTGTGACTTGCTTTCTCCTGCCCTGAGGCGCAAGAATACCAAGATGAGAGCAGCCCTCACAGTTGAGAAGTGAGTGGCAATAGCCCTGTGGAAGCTTGCAATGCCAGCTGGCGAGTACATAAACCGCAAGGGGTACTTTTCAATAGTGCTGCAAGCACTGGTGGATCACAAGGGACGTTTCACCAACATCAACGTGGGATGGCCGGGAAAGGTACATGACGCTCACATCTTCAGGAACTCTGGTCTGTTTCAAAAGCTGCAAGAAGGGACTTTATTCCCAGACCAGAAAATAACCACTGGGGACGTTGAAATGCCTAAAGTTATCCTTGAGGACGCAGCCTACCCCTTAATGCCATGGCTCATGAAGCCATACACAGGCAGCCTGGACAGTAGTCAGGAGCTGTTCAACTACAGGCTGAGCAAGTGCAGAATGGTGGTAGAATGTGCATTTGGATGTCTAAAAGCATGCTGGCACAGTTTACTGACTAGGTTAGACCTCAGTGAAACCAGTATTCCCACTGTTATTACTGCTTGCTGTGCACTCCATAATATCTGTGAGAGTAAGGGGGAGAGGTTTATGGTGGGGTGGGAGGTTGAGGCAAATCGCCTGGCTGCTGGTTTCGCACAGCCAGACACCAGGGCAGTTAGAAGAGCCCAGGAGGGCACGGTGCACATCAGAGAAGCTTTGAAAACCAGTTTCATGACTGGACAGGCTACGGTGTGAAAGTTCTGTTTGTTTCTCCATGCTGAAACCCACCGCCCCTTGGTTCACTCTACTTCCCTGTAAGCTAACCACCCTCCCCTCCTCCCTTCGATCACCGCTGTCAGAGGCAATAAAGTCATTGTTGCTTCACATTCATGCATTCTTTATTCATGCATCACACAAATAGGGGGATAACTACCAAGGTAGCCCAGGAGGGGTGGTGGAGGAGAGAAGCATCAGGAGGGGTGGTGGAGGAGGGAAGGACAAGGCCACACAGCACTTTAAAAGTTTAAAACTTTAAAACTTATTGAATGCCAGCCTTCTGCTGCTTGGGCAATCCTCTGGGGTGGAGTGGCCGGGTGGCCAGAGGCCCCCCCACCGCGTTCTTGGGCGTCTGGGTGAGGAGGCTATGGAACTTGGGGACGAGGGCGGTTGGTTACACAGGGGCTGTAGCGGCGGTCTGTTCTTTAGCTGCCTTTCCTGCAGCTCAACCATATGCTGGAGCATATTGGTTTGATCCTCCAGCAGCCTCAGCATTGAATCCTGCCTCCTATCATCACGCTGCCGCCACATTTGAACTTCAGCCCTCTCTTCAGCCCGCCACTTACTCTCTTCAGCCCGCCACCTCTCCTCCCGGTCATATTGTGCTTTCCTGCACTCTGACATTGTCTGCCTCCACGCAGTCGTCTGTGCTATGTCAGTGTGGGAGGACACCATGAGCTCAGAGAACATTTCATCACGAGTGCATTTTTTTCGCCTTCTAATCTTCACTAGCCTCTGGGAAGGAGAAGATCTTGTGATCATTGAAACACATGCAGCTGGTGGAGAAAAAAAAAGAGGCCGTGGTATTTAAAAAGACACATTTTCTAGAACAATGGATACATTCTTTCACGGTAAACCTTGCTGTTAACATTACATACACAGCACATGTGCTTTCGTTCCAAGGTCGCATTTTGCCTCCTCCCACCACGTGGCTAGCCCCTCACCCCCCACCCCCCTCCCCCGGCTAACAGTGGGGAACATTTCTGTTCAGCCACAGGCAAACAGCCCAGCAGGAACGGGCACCTCTGTATGTCCCCTTAAGAAAAGCACCCTATTTCAACCAGGTGACCATGAATGATATCACTCTCCTGAGGATAACACAGAGAGATAAAGAACGGATGTTGTTTGAATGCCAGCAAACATACACTGCAATGCTTTGTCCTACAATGATTCCCAAGTACGTGCTACTGGCCTGGTCTGGTAAAGTGTCCTACTATGGTGGGTGGAATAAGGCTGCCCTCCCCAGAAACCTTTTGCAAAGGCTTTGGGAGTACATCCAGGAGAGCCGCAAATGCCAGGGCAAATTAATCATTAAACATGCTTGCTTTTAAACCATATATAGCATTTGAAAAGGTACACTCACCAGAGGTCCCTTCTCTGCCTGGCAGGTCCGGGAGACAGCCTTGGGTGGGTCCGGGGGGGACTGCCTCCATGTCCAGGGTGAGAAACAGTTCCTGGCTGTCGGGAAAACTGGTTTCTCTGCTTGCTTGCTGTGAGCTATCTACAACTTCATCATCATCTTCTTCCTCGTCCCCAAAACCTGCTTCTGTGTTGCCTCCATCTCCATTGAAGGAGTCAAACAACACGGCTGGGGTAGTGGTGGCTGAACCCCCTAAAATGGCATGCAGCTCATCATGGAAGCGGCATGTTCGGGGCTCTGACCCGGAGCAGCCATTCGCCTCTCTGGTTTTCTGGTAGGCTTGCCTCAGCTCCTTAAGTTTCACGCCCCATTGCTTTGGGTCCCTGTTATGGCCTCTGTCCTTCATGCCCTGGGAGATTTTGACAAACGTTTTGGCATTTCAAAAACTGGAATGGAGTTCTGATAGCACGGATTCCTCTCCCCATACAGTGATCAGATCCCGTACCTCCCGTTCGGTCCATGCTGGAGCTCTTTTGCGATTCTGGGTCACCTCTGCTGATGAGTCACCTCTGCTGATGAGCTCTGCATGGTCACCTCTGCTGATGAGCTCTGGCCAGCGTGGCAGGCTGCAGGTGACCATGCAAAAAGGAAATTGAAATTCAAAAGTTCGCAGGCCTTTTCCTGTCTACCTGGCCAGTGCATCTGAGTTGAGAGTGCTGTCCAGAGCGGTCACAATAGAGCACTCTGGGATAGCTCCCGGAGGCCAATACCATCTAATTGCGTCCACAGTACCCCAAATTCGACCCGGCAAGGCCGATTTAAGCGCTAATCCACTTGTCAGAGGTGGATTAAGGAAATCGATTTTAAGAGCCCTTTAAGTCGAAAAAAAGGGCTTCATCGTGTGGACGGGTGCAGGTTTACATCGATTTAACGCTGCTAAATTCGACCTAAACTCCTAATGTAGACCAGGGCTTAAAAGGAGTCATTTCCTGTATGAATGGCAATTTTTTCTGCTCTTCTTGAGCTTTGTCCTTAGGGGACTCCTTTCGCCTAAACATATTTCTTTATGAATCTCTTTTACCTTTATAACTCTTCTGTGCCCACGCTTGTGCTGGGACTTACAAAACACAAAAGTCCATACCCACTAAAAACTCTGCTTGACAGAGCAGGAGGGGAAAACGCTAAGCCCCCTACCTTTTGGGCTCGATCCTGCTACAACCGAGAGTATATTCACCTATGCAATTTTTCCCCGACAGACGGGTAGGAGTGTGGACTCTAATCCTCCCCCTTATGGACCGGCACCTCTCCGACCAGGAGTGCATATACCTAGATAGTTTGTATGTATCTTATCTGTATCATTTTCCCTGATAGAAGGGTCGGAGCGAGGACAGTGGAACGGGGCCCCTACACTGGAACTAGCCAGGGAAGCCATGAGGTTGCAAATCCCACGAAAAGAGATGGCTAGCATAACTCCTAATGCACCACCCTCTTCCTCGATGCAATGCTTTCCAGAACCACTGCCTTTTCCGGGGCAAGAATAGAGGGGTTCGCTGAACGAGGAACCGCCACCACCAGTACGGGCACAGAGGTGGAGGTTCCAAGGTCTCCTGGCATCCGGGGGACGACCATGTGTGTACATTTAGCAGGGTGGATATACCCCTACACTAGCTTTAATAGATACAGGAGCCGCTGTATTCTTAATCAGAACAACCCCAAAAGCAGGAAAAATATTAAAACAGGTAGCTCTGAAATCCTTTCAAGGGAAACCTAGTCTCAGGTGGAAATGGACCCAAGTCCCCTTTTCGGTGCAAGGGTTTGAGACATTAGAGGATTTGATCCAAACTCCTGATATGGTTGATGAAATTATTCTGAGATCCGACTGGTTGTTCAAAAACAATGTGGTGATCAATATGTCTAGAGGTACTCTTTCGAAGTTAGAAATTCGCCCTCCCCATTCAGGAAAAATCGGTCAGGATGTCATATTAACAAAAGGGGGAGAGAGACCAGTAGCCGCACTTACAGTTCAACAAGCTGAAAAGTGGTGCTTGAAATTCCCCTCAGTATGGACTCAAAAGGAAACAGATTGCAGTAAAATCAACGCTTGTGTTAAGATTGTTGGGGGATTTGTGCCTCCCCAAAAACAATACTCTTACCAAGAGAGGCAGAGGCCCAATTGGTGCAAACCATGCAGGAATTAGAACAACAGGGGCTCATTCAAAAAACGAATTCACCCTTTAGCTCCCCGGCATGGCCAGTGCTAAAGGCAGATGGCCAATCCTGGCGTTTAACAATTGATTATAGAAGAATTCCTATTGTCATACAAAAAGTGCAAGCCACATCTAAATATTTCTCAGTTATTGATTTGGCCAACTGTTTCTTTGCCATACCCCTACATCCGGACTCACAAGATCGGTTTGCCTTTACAATAAAGGAGCAACAATGAACCATTTGTCGGTTGCCCCTGGGATATCACAACAGCCCAGCTATTGCCCATCAGCATGTTGTGGATATACTAGACCAGTTGAGTTCACAAGAAAGGCCTTTTGTGTTTTCATATGTAGATGACATTTTGATATTTGGGGAAACTGAAGAGCAAACTCAAACACTAATGGGAAAAGTTTTGGCGCTAACTCAGGAAATGGGGTTCAAAGTAGCCTTAGACAAGGCTCAGTTGGTGCTACCTTAGAGTACATACCTGGGCTTAGTCGTTGGACAAGAAGGGAGACAGGTAGATCAGAGGAAGGTAAGGGCACTGGTAGAAATGCCGTCCCCTACCGATGCCCACTCTTTAAGTGTTCTGCGAGGAGGATTCAATTTTCTTAGACCACATATTTATAAATATGCTGAAATAACATTGTGGAAACTGCTAAAGAAAAGGACAAAATGGGAATGGGGAAAAGAGCAGGACTCCACTTTAACCCTGCTAAAACAGAAGGCTCTCACAGCCCCAGCCCTGCGATTTCCTGATCAATCACAGCCTTTTGTTATTTGTTTTGCGGCTAATAACATGGCCGTGGCTGCCACACTATTACCAAATAATGAAGAGGGAAAGCTAGTGCCGGTAGCATATGAATCCAAGAAATTTCAAGGAGCAGAAATAAATTTTGATTGCTGTGAACATGAGTGTCTAGCAACTGTCTGGGCAGTACAATCTTTTGAGCCCCTTACAGGAATGGCCTCTATTACTATCCAAAGCACCCACACTCCTCTCAAGTACATTTTATCAGGGAGATTGATGGGAGGTAAAGTCTCAAACACCCGAATGGCTCAATGGACGCTTATTTTAGTTAACAGAGGGGTGACCACAGAAACAGTGTCCAAGCCGGACATGCTAACACATGCCCTAATTGAAAAAGGGAACTGACATGAATGTCCAGAGGTCACTTTGGAGCAAAGAATTGCCTTGGTAGAGGCACCCCCACTGGAAGAATTAGATACCGTGGGTATCTGACAGGAGTGCAATGGTAGTAAAAGGGAAAAGATGTGTAAAATATGCTGCCATTAACTTAGAAAAGGAAGTCATTCAGACCATGGATCGGCTCAGCATGCTGAGCTCCATGCAATTTATCAGGTTTTAAGGCAATATGAAAATTCCCCACAGCCTGTGTATATTTATGCTGACAGTGATTTTTGTGTGAAGGGGATACAGTTTTGGATACATGATTAGTATAGGAACAGGTGGAAAGCAGCAGATGGAAAGCATATTCAGAGGAATGGAAATGGACCCTAAACACTTAAAGGTGCGACATGTAAAGGAATGGGTATGGAGGCCACCTGGAATAATAATAATCGGACACCTGGAACAATAGCCCGACAGCATGACATAGCAGTTGTAACCAGAAGTCAGAAAAGGAATGTCTGTGCTGACACATCTGAGCCAACAGATGGCACTACAGACTGCCCTAACCGTGTTACAGGAAAACTAGAAAGACAGGAGTTACTTAATGTAGCCCATCAGTTTATGCATGAAGGAGTGGAAGGGACTTTAAGAAGGCTAAAGCAAGTAGCAGAATGGGAGTGTATGGAAGATTATGTTAAAACATGGTGCGAAATTGTGTGTGGTGAGCTCAGGACAAGGCTCGTCCTCCTAACTGACAACCCATGATGTACCAATGAAGGCTTGGGCCATGGCACAGGGTTCAAATTGATTTTATTGATAAATTGCCAAGGAGTAAGGAAGGATTCCAGTATTGGTGATAACTGATTCCTTTTCAGGATGGATGGAGGCATTTCCTACTAAAGACAATAGCACCAGGGTAGTGGCCAAAAAGTTTTTTAATGAGGTAGTATGTAGATACGGCATCCACGAAATAATAGATTCTGACAATGGGGGAGCCTTTGTAGGAGAAATTTTTACAACAATGATACAAGCCTGGGGAATTAAACAAAAGTTCCATATACCACACCGGCCTCAGTCTTCAGGCCAAGTAGAGCGAATAAATCGCACTATTTAAGGAAGTGCTCCAGCAGGTAGTAAATCACACAGGAAAAGACTGGCCGGATAAACTGCCTCTGATTTTGGCTGCCATCCGCATCAGTAATAGATTAAGGACAAAAATTCAACCCTTTCAAATTCTGTTTGGACATTCAATGCGCCTAATGATTGATCCTAGTTGCCTGGTACAGGGTCAAGAAGAAAGCTCTAATATAACCCAGCATGATTATTTTCAATGGCTCAAACAGTTACAAGAAGATAAAACTACCCTCCAGTATAGGGTTAATCAGGCCATCGAACACGTGAACAACAAAATTCAGAAACCAAGTCCCACAAAGGCAGCCCTGTGGGAAACAGGGGACCAAGTCACATACCTTCAAATGGGGAAAAGGGAACTGAAATGGATAGGCTCTTACTCCAAAGTGGACTGCCTTAGCCGTTGGTATACCGTACTGAAAAAGATGGAAAACTGAAATGGGTCCATGGTTCACAAATTAAACTGTTTACATAAATAATGATCTGTGAATTCTTTGCAGAAAAGAACATTCCAGAACCTGAGCACAAGGCGCTGCTTAACTACCACAATTTTAATCCACAGAAAATGAGACTCCAATGTAAGGTCTGGCTTTACCTGCTTCTGGGAACTTTCAGTACCTAGATAATTAGAGCAATCATGGGAGAAGATGCAGCCCTTCTCATAAGCCAATATTTAAAAAATAATTCACTCCCTGCCAACGAATCATGGATTCCTACCCATGATCCAGCGATCCTCATGGAATGATATGATAAAAATACTAGCCAAATCTTAAAACCCTTAGGAAATATCAACGTGTATGCCTGAGAAGGGGGAAGTAGAACTTAAGGTTCACCTTATAAACACCACAGGAATACCAAACCACTGGGAAATAGGGGTTAAAATAGAGGGTCCCTATGGGGATACCACCTGGAGTTCCAGCTACCCACGATTACTATATCAGTGGGATAAGCCTGTTAAGACAGAGACAATACTAACAGTTATTGTGGGATACGGTTCAATACCCCATAGTAAATTGAACCTATGGTTCCCGCACACATGCATGAGAACCTGGACCAGGGACTATGCATTCGAAAATTGGAACCTAAATGTTCACCCTACTCCCTTCCTATTATAACGGCCTGGATAAAAACACATCAACACTCCAATGGCTGAGCAAAACGAGATGTAGTAGACACCATATTAGGAGGAGTTGGTTTTGGAGCAAGAATTATGAATACTGTAGACCTGGAGGTAATTAAGAATAAGTTAAGTTCCTTGTCACAACTGCAAGATAGTCTCATTCACAAGCAGGCAGATAATACTGTGGATTTGGTACAAATAGGTCTGGGAAATCTAAAGGCAACATGGAATATGTGGCGGTGGCTGAACACCACCTCCTGGCTGCTGTATAAACAACAAACAGAGTTAGGAAATAAAACTGCCTTGGCCATAGGATGTACCGAGATGCAAATTCTTAGTTGAGCATCACTTGAACACGAAACGTTTTGGGTAATATCTGGGAATGTTCGGGTATTAACGCATCTTTTAAAAGAACGGAAGAGGTCCTTGTTTGACACCTACAAACGAATGGATGCAATATGTTTCCAGCATGAGTAAGCCTGATTTGTTATTAGGTGAAATTATTGTTAAAATTGCTCACCGCCAGTCTGTGGAGACAGAAATATGGAAAGTGGGAGCTCCCAAAATTGACCATGGGATCCTTTTGGCTACCCTGGGTTATGGGTCAGTGGGCTGGGAAAGAGGAGACATTATTGGACATCCAAGGGTGCACGGAATGGAGCCCTCAGAAATGGGTGTTCTTGTCCCTACCTGTTACCACAGAACCATGCAGCAAGAACACATCATTGGGAACATGTGTATGGGACAAACTAGAAAATGTGACACGTGTTTTGTACAACGGACAATGTGTATGTGTTATACATCCTGGGAAACAGCATTCTGGGAGGGTACAAGTATTAGACAACCCCCAGTGGTGAATGTAAATATAATGCCCATGTATTATATACTAGCAATCAGACATACTATTTACCAAAGATAGAAGAAGCACAGAGCACTATAACCGCCATCCCAGTTAATTTCTCTGTTACCCTTGGCCTGGATTGGCATGATCTAATTGATCATTTGCTGTCAGAAACAAAGGTGACTCAGTTTTTACAACAGACACAGAGGGATATAGGGAAGCGTGTCTTTCAAATATTACATGCAAATGTAGACATGCTAAAAATTGCTAGGTCTGAAAAAGAACTGACAGCCTATCAGTGTTAAGACGTTTTTACAGGCTGGTCGCCAACCTCTAAAGGCATATTGTCTATTATATTTCACCCATTGCTGGTTGTGTTAATATTGTCCTGTGTTTGCTTGCTAGGAATGTGTTGTATGTGCTGTTGGGCAAAAAGAATGTTTGTTAAATTACAACCAGTTGTATAAAATATGACCCACTCGAGAATTGTTCTTGAGGGGTCAAAAGGGGGACATGTAGTAGGATTTTATGTTTGTATTTTGTATAATTTAGAATGAAAGATAAAGAATAATAAGATAATAATGTAGCATGTGTTAAATGTATTGATGTATGATTTGACCGTATCCTTCCAGCCACCCTTTTTGAATAGCAGAAAGGAATGGCCTAATGTGCCGTTGGTAGAGATGCATTAGCCAGAATCTTTTTGTCTGGGCTGATTTCAAGGCGGTAACAGAGCTTTTAGGGTCACCATTTTGTTGTAGGTTTAGTATTTTAAAATAAGTAAAAGAATGGAATGATTGTTTTTCTTTTGTATTGATGTTCCTATTCAAAATGATCTGTGTAAATCAATTCTGTTTTGTGTGTGACGGAGGAATGTGTGTTAAGAGATAAGTATGAAGGCCATCACTGAACCAGATGTTCTAGGGAGGAACCGGAGACACACGCAAGGACTCTAGGAGGTTGCAACACGCCCCTATTGAAATATCAGAGGAAGGCAGATTGGCGACTCTAAAGATGAGACAGGCACCTACCAATGGGGACAAGATAGCTGTGATCAAAACCAGCATGGGGTAACTCCCTGAGAGACTCGATGAAAGAACAAGATAAAGGATGAGAAGGACAATTTAAGAAAACAAGCACTCATCAAACAACAATTGATTACAGCATGATGGTGCAAAACTCATTGGTCCCAGTGAAAGAAAATCAATATATAAACAGGGTGCCTTGCCATGAAACTTTGGGTTCGTCCTGCCAAGACTTCCCTGGAGCATCGTGTTGTGACCGACAGAACCCAGCTCCTACCTACCCGTGATCAACCTAGGTGGCCACTCGATTGATCCGGACTCTGGACTGGTAACTATAACATTGACTGGCAGGACAGTGTGTGTGTGTGTGTGTGTTGTGATTGAATACATATGCTAATTGTTGTATCTCCAATAAATGCGGCGTATTGCCTTTTCCCCTGAAAAAGATCCTGTGTGCTTCTTATAAGCATAACACATCCACAGGCGGGGGACCTGTTGGTTAGCCCCCCAGGAGATGGGGTATGCAGGCAAGGATCACTCTTTCTACCCGTACCATTCTCCCCTCAGGGAATCATAGAATCATAGAATATCAGGGTTGGAAGGGACCTCAGGAGGTCATCTGGTCCAACCCCCTGCTCAAAGCAGGACTGATCCCCAACTAAATCATCCCAGCCAGGGATTTGTCAAGCCTGACCTTAAAAATATCTAAGGAAGGAGATTCCACCACCTCCCTAGGTAACGCATTCCAGTGTTTCACCACCCTCCGAGTGAAAAAGTTTTTCCTAATATCCAACCTAAACCTCCCCCACTGCAACTTGAGACCATTACTCCTTGTTCTGTCATCAGCTACCACTGAGAACAGTCTAGCTCCATGACGGCATCCAAGTGGCAACAAGACCTTACAAGCCCCCCCTTGAGCTCTTAATTCTGAAGTCAGGAAGATCTGACTCCAGTGAGGACAAGCTGTCCTGACCAGGGCACTGGTCGTCAGTGTTCCGTAGGACAAATGATTGCTAATGTGAGCAAAAGCAAGTTTACGGTTCACTTTGTTCGGGGTATGAGAAAGGATCACTGGGCCATCCAGTGCTGTCAGAGTTTCCTATTAATGAGCGCCAATTGCAATGCTCCTTTTCTGGCAGATGTGCCTTAAGGACACCCCACCTAACTAAGCAAAGCAGCTTGGAACACACTTTTTATAAAAGGTATAGTCCTGGTATATAAATGAAACTGAGGTTTATCCGATCTGTGAGTGCCTCCAGGGTTATCCATAAAGCCTCGCTGGGCTAAGAACCTTTGGCTCTTCTCTAGGACAGCTGTTGCTTGTCTGGCAGATAAAAGACTGCTGTCTGTCTTCACTGTGTAATTATTTCTCCAATTAGGACTTGGTTGGTACTATTCCAGGCTTTTTCCACCCACACAAGTGTACATTTTTTTTTTGTTATGGATTGCTGCTCTTTAATTATTTCTTTACATTGCGCTTATTTTAGCAGGAGTTTGAAGTGAATCAGCTATTCTATGGGGGAGGATTACTCCATTTCCTGTTTTCTTCAGCAGATGTTAACACAGGTGGTCTTTCTTCGAAGTGGCTTTAGTGCTAGTGAAAAATGCCCAGAAACTAAACTCCTGCCTTCACCCACAGGACAAGAGCAGCACAGGCTTTGCCAGCTTGTTCAGTGTGCCTCAAACCCTGACCTGGAGGGAACCCTCAAGTGTGGCAGAAGAGTTTAATCTCCTTAGCTCATTACCTCCTTGGGCTGAGTGTGATGATGGTTCCGTTGACACGTGTCCACTAAAGGACTGGACTGAGACTACAGACTGATTTCACATGAGTCACAAACAGCCATTCAATGCCAATCAACCTAGTATGGATTCAAACCAGTAACCTAGGATTGTTTTTGAAAGCTGAGGGCCCCTCTCCCCCTACCCCCAACTTCAGAAAAATGAATTAATTGCAGCCCCTCTAGCCCTACCATGTGTTGTTAAAGGTCTGCCCATCCCACTGCTCATCCCTGCTCTGGCTAGTCTGTTTCTCAAATAGGGGGTCCCAACCCAAAAGGGAGTCACAAGCCTATTGTGCAGGGGGTCACGGTATTGCCACCTCTATTTCTGCTCTGCCTTCAGAGCTGGGCAGCTGGAGAGAGGTGGCAGCTGGCCGGGTTCCCAGCTCCGAAGGCAGCGCCGCCGCCAGCAGCAGCATAGAAGTAAGGGTGGTAGTACCATACCATGCCACTCTTACTTCTGCTGCCTTCAGAGCTGGGTGCTCATCCAACAGCCGCCCAACTCTGAAGCTAGAATGCAATGCTGCTGCCAAGAGCAGAACAGAAGTAAGGGTGGCATGGTCTTGGGGAGGGGGGCAGATCATAACAGCCTGAAATATTTTTAAAGGGGGACCCATCAAAAAAAGTTTGGGAACCCCGGTGGTGCGTGCCCCACACTCTGGGAAGCACTGCAGTAATCTGTTTCATGACAAAAAGCCTGATTCTGTGTCCCTTATTCACCCTGGATAGTACATATTCATGGTAGTGTTCCCACTAAAGTTAGCGAGATTACTTACATCTGAATGAAACATAAGCACAAATTTCAGAATTGGGCCCTTTGGCCCAGCTCCTCAAAGGTTATTAGGCTCCTAACTTCCATTAAAACCAATGGGAGTTAGGTGCCTTGGAGGATCTGGGCTTTTGTCCGTAAAATACTAGTGCCCCTTGCTATTGGTCACCATTTGCACTAAAATCAGTCCAAATTTAGGGGGGAGGAAACAGGATTCTGCAATCACCTGTGGGTCTGATGCCACCTGGTGGTAATTTGATGCATTGACCTCAGAGTAAAAGCTGGATGGATGTGTGAGAGGTGATGGATGTGTGTTTTCGATCTCTTTTTGTATATTTTCAGGAAAAGTTGTTTCTTTTGAAAGAGAGGGACTGAAAACTAGGTGTAATATACGGTTGCCAGCTTTCTTATTGAACAAAACAGAACACCCTAGCCCCGCCCCTTCCCTGCGGCCCCGCCCACTACATTCCCCTCCCTCAGTGGTTCACTCTACCCCACTCTCACTCACTTTCACTGGGCTGGGGCAGGGGGTTGGGGTACAGGAGGGGGTGAAGGCCCTGGCTGGGGGTGCAGGCTCTGGGGTGGGGCTGATCTGGGCAGGTTTTGGGGGTTTTGGGGTGTAGGAGGGGGCTCCTGGCTGGGAGATGAGGCCGAGGGATTTGGAATGTGGGAGGGGGCTGCGGGTTGAGGCAGGGGGTTGGGGCGTGTGAGGGGGTGAGGGCTCTCAGGTGGGGCTGGGGATGAGGGGTTCAGGGTAGGGGAGGGGACTCTGGACTGGGGCAGGGGGGTTGGGATACGGGAGGGGTACAGGCTCTGAGCTGGGGGTGTGGGCTCTGGGGTGGGTCTGAGGGGTGTGGAGTGCAGGAGGATGCTCTGGGGTGGGATTCAGGAGTTCAGAGGGCAGATCAGGGCTGAGGTAGGGGGTTAGGGTGCAGGAGGGGTTAACGGCTCTGGGCTGGTTGTGCGGGCTCTGGGCTGGGGTCAGGGATGAGGGGTTTGCGGTGCAGGAGGGGGCTATGGGTTTGGAGGGGCTCAGGGCTGGGTCAGGGGTTTGGGGCTTGGGATTGGGGCGGCGATGCTGCGGGTCTAAGGCAGGCTCCCTGCCTCTCCTGGCTCCACAGAGTGCCCCGAAAGCAGCCAGCAGTTCCGGCACCTAGGCAGGGGCGGGGGCAGGAGGCTCTGCGGTGCACGCTGCTCTTGCCCACAGGCACGCCCCAGCTCGGGCGGTGTGCGGAGCCCTGTGGCCGTCTCATGGCCCTCCTGCCGGATCTCCTGGCCACTTCCAGCACAAAGCGCGGTGCCCCAGGACAGGTAGGGACTAGCCTGCCTTAGCCCCGCAGCACTGCTGACCGGGCTTTTAATGGCCTGGTCGATGGAGCTGGCCAGAGCCGCCTGGTCCCTTTTCAACAGGGTGTTCCGGTTGAAAACCGGACACCTGGCAACCCTAGATATGGAAAGAGAATGTGCACATTTCAACCATGCAGCCATGCCGTTCCTCTCAATCCTGATCTGTAGCGCCACCTGCTATTACACACAGCATCCTCAGACAGTGTCATTAACAAACCTCGGTCCACACTTGAAATATTTATTCCCTCTACAGGGTGTATTCTAAGCAGACACTGCAAGTCAGACCCAATAATATTATGGTTTAATATTATGCATAACATAGGGAAGCAATCACTGGGAATTATATTGAGATCATCTAACTTGTAAGAGGAGGTTACTTACTGTAACTGGAGGTTCTTCGAGTTGTGTTGTCCCTATCTGGATTCCAAACGTGGGTGCGCATGTGCACCATTTGCCAGAGCCGGAACTCTTCATAGCAGTGACCCGACGTGCCCCATGTGTCGGCCACGTTGCAGAGGCGATGCGTGGGTGGCTATGGGGGGCGGTGTCAAGTGCCCCCCTGATTGGTCTGCCTGGGGGTGGGGAGGGAGAGAGGCTCTATCTTCTCCAGTGGTGAGCTGGAGACGGTTCGCACCAGTTCGCGCGAACCGGTTGTTAAATTTTGAAGCCGGTTTGGAATCGGTGGTTAAAGGGGTTCGGCAAACTCCAGCCCGCAGGCCACATGCAGCCCGCGGGACCGTCCTGTCCGTCCCGCCTGAGCTCTTGGCTGGGGAGGATCCCCTGAGAATTTCTACTCACCCGGTGGCCCTGCAGTCCTTTGGCGGCACTTCGGCGGTGGGTCCTTCACTCGCTCCGGGTCTTCGGCAGCACTTCGGCAGCACGTCCTTCACTCGCTCCGGGTCTTCGGCGGCACTTTGGTGGTGGGCCCTTCAGTGTTGCCGAAGACCCGGAGCGACTGAAGGAACTGGTTCTTCAGCTTTTGGCAGCTCATCACTGACCTTCTCTCCCTGTGCCTCCCCTACCCCTGTACCTTTGGCTAAATTGGCTGCTCTCCCTGACAGCCAGGCAAGGAGCAGGACAGAGCCGCATCTGCCTGAGAAAGCTGTGGGAGAGGGGGGAGAGGGGACTTCAGCTCACTCGGCCCCTGATCCCACAGCAAGGCCTGGGCGGGGGCAACCTCCTGCCACCCCAACAGCTGGGGACAGGGGCTGAGCAGGGTGGGGGTGTCACTCGGCAGGGGAGACACGTGGGGTGGTCACATGTCCTCCTCTTTAGCTTGTGCTCCCCCGTCATAACTTGCCCCCCCGGGGGGGGGGGGGAGGAACAGTAGTGGCAGTGCAGGGATTGGCTTTAGCCCTCTGAGTTGGAGATAGTGGGTCCATTGGCATTTAACAGAGGCGCTGGTGTCTTAACAGGGGCACATTAACTCCCCTCGCAGACACTTCGCCTCCCCAGAAGGCTTCCTTGGTATTTCCCTAGCTGTGCAGATCCCACGTCCTTTTGAACACGGGAAGGGTGGCTGGGTTTAAAATAATGGAACAGTGAATGCTGAGACATTTGGCAGGCTGGGACCTTACCTGTTGACTTTCCAATGAGCAGGGTTTCCCATTCACAAGCCTGACATCATCTCCTGCCTGGAGCGAGGCAAGGAGCCCTTTGTCCCAGCTGCCCAGGGCCTTGAGGAACCAGAGATCCTGTGAGGCATCTACACAGGTGCGGGATGGGATAAAGCACCTCCGAACACATCAACGAGTGAAATGAAATGTTGGCACCCTGGGAAAGTGGCACAAGTGCCCCCAGCTCTGCCTCCTCTTGTGAGCTCTGCAGAGGCAGGTCTCAGCCGCGATGTGCAGTGTTTGCCATGGCTCTGAGCAGCCCCTTTTTGCCTGGGGGGATTCGCCTCCTGAGTACCAGAGAGTTCTGGAGCCATAAAACAAAACATAAACATAGAATCCTGAGGCCAGAAGGGACCATTACGCCCATCCAGTCTGGCCTCCTCAATCACCCAGGCCAGAGAACGTCCTCTGGAGAATCCTGCATCCAGTCCAGTGGCTAGTGACTGAGCCGGAAAGGATCATCGGGATGCAAAGAGAGAGAGAGACCCCTGCAGCCCCCACACTCTGTCGCCTTCCCTTTCCTAGCTGTCCTCTCCCATCTCCTCCCCTCTGCAGATGGATGTTGTGCATTTAGCTCTGGGGTTCGTGCCCTGGGAGCAGTGGTTATCAGTGACAGTGTGACACACCTGTGTGCAGTTCCTATTCCAGAGGTTCCCTGTCTCTCACCCCTATGGGATGGCTTGTGCCCAGACAGCCTCTTTATCCCAGATGATGATGGGATTGTGTCTCCAACTCAAAAGTCCTCACCTGGGAATCCTGACTGGAGAGCAAGCAAAGCGGGGCACCCTCTGGTGCTGCACAGAGAGAAACCCCATCTGTGCACTGACTGTGGGGGGTGTCACAGCTGATGTTGCACCAGAGACACCCCGCCGGATAAAAACCAGCAGAACTGCGTCCTCTGGGCCCACAGGGCCCTGTCCCACCAGACACGTTCTGCACCACACGCCCTTTGAGGCATGTGGGGTCAACTGTGAGTTGTGGGCTTGGGGGAATGGAGTACATTCCTGGAGTGATTAATTGCATGGGAATCATGTAGCAGGGAACATTGGGATGGAAACCAGAGGAGAAGGATTCCTGGCTGCACCACTGGCCCGCTGGGTGACCTTGGGCAAGTCACTGCCCCGCTCTCCGCCTCCATTTCCCTATCGGTAAAATGGGGATAATGTTACTGACCTTTGTAAAACACTTTGAGGTCTAGTGATGAAAAGCACTAGATAAGAGCTGGGTCTTATTATTATTTTATTTTATTATATTGTTAAGGAGCAGCATCTTGGGCTTATTGATCATTGCTTAGGTGCCAGTGATCATGACTTGATTACATTTGTCATTTGCAAACAGAATAATGTCCAAACCAGCATAATTATATCTACACTTGTGCTTTAAAAGAGCCAGTTTCACAAAGCTGAAAACAGTGATGAGTTCAAATCATCTGGGGGAAAGGATTTAATCAGAAAATTGTAAATCATATTTTGAAGTTGTATAAGAACATTGTAGTAGATGCCCAAAAAGCCAACATTCTCCAAGCTGGAAAGAAGGCTACACAGGTGAAAAAACCCCAGACAACTTGGCTTAGAGGAGATGTGAAAGCAGCTATAAAAAAATACAATATATATCATATGGGGGAAAATATAAATTAGACGCTAGGAATTGTAGAAAATTATGAAGGGAAGCAAAACAACACAAGGAGAATACCAGCCAAGTTAAGGACAATAAAAGCACATTTAAAGAATATTCAGAACAAAAGGAAACCTAACAATGGTATTTGTCCCTTACTAGGTGGAAATGGTAGAGCTGACAATAATAATGTAGAGAAGGCCAAAGCATTCAATAAATATTTCTGTTTTCCATTTGGAAAAATGCCAGATAATGTATTCATGTTATAGGATGGTGAGAAATACTTTCTATTCCAACAGTGACTAAGGAGGATGTCAACAGCAGCTACTTTTAAAGCAGCAGATCCAGGTAACTTGCATCTAGGAGTTTAAAAGAGCTGGCCAAGGAGCTGGCTCACCCATTAATGCTGATTTTCGATAAGTCTTAGTACACTGCAGAAGTTCCAGAGGACTGGAAGAAAGCTAATGTTGTGCCAGTATTTTAAAAGGGTAAATAGGATGCCCTGGATAATTGTAGGCCTGTCAGACTGGCATTGATTCCAGGCAAAATAATGGAATGGTAGATACCCAACTCAATCAATAAAGAATTAAAGGAGGGTAATATAATCAATGCCAATAGCATGGGTTTATAGAAAATAGATCCACTCAAACTAACCTGATATCTGGTGGGTTGATAAGGGTGGGTTGATGCCTGTGCTGGGTTACAGATGCAGTGTAGGAAGCTTGACAGTGGCCTCTGCTCAGTGGGGCTGGATCTAGGAGAGTAAGGGGCGTGAGGGAAAACCCTGTGTGCCCCCAGCCTTGCTCTGCAGGGGGAGATGAGATCCTGTGGAGACACTGGCTCACCTGTACAGTCCATAGCAATGTCTGTGTAGTTTATCTGTGGCTCTATTAAACTTCCCACCCTTCAGGGGATATTGAAAAGGTGCGTGTCTGGAGTCAGGTGCCGTTTCTTCAAAAGGACCTTGGGCTGGGATACATCACCAGCCCATCACCCAGGCCCTCACCTCCCTGGGGTTACTGGCTCCTGGCAGGACCACAACGAAGTGGGGCAGGGCAGCCCACTCCCCTTGGCCCTAGACTCTACTACACATTCACAGTGCCAGTCTCTCTGTTGGTAGGGGAGGGGAGGAGAGTGGGGAGATGTCATAAATAGAAAGTGAAGGGTAAACCCCTTTAAAATCCCTCCTGGCCAGAGGAAATCTCCTCTCACCTGTAAAGGGTTAAGAAGCTAAAGGTAACCTCGCTGGCACCTGACCAAAATGACCAATGAGGAGACAAGATACTTTCAAAAGCTGGTAGGAGGGAGAGAAACAAAGGGTTTGTGTGTCTGTCTACATTTTGTCTTTGCCGGGGATAGACCAGGAATGAAGCCTTAGAACTTTTAGTAAGTAATCTAGCTAGGTATGTGTTAGATTATGATTTCTTTAAATGGCTGAGAAAAGAATTGTGCTGAATAGAATAACTATTTCTGTCTGTGTATCTTTTTTGTAACTTAAGGTTTTTGCCTAGAGGGGTTCTCTATGTTTTGAATCTAATTACCCTGTAAGGTATTTACCATCCTGATTTTACAGGGGGGATTTCTTATTTCTAATTCTATTTTTATTAAAAGTCTTCTTGTAAGAAAACTGAATGCTTTTTCATTGTTCTCAGATCCAGGGGTTTGGGTCTGTGGTCACCTATGCAAATTGGTGAGGCTTTTTATCCAACATTTCCCAGGAAAGGGAGGGTGCAAGTGTTGGGAGGATTGTTCATTGTTCTTAAGATCCAAGGGTCTGGGTCTGTAGTCACCTAGGCAAATTGGTGAGGCTTTTTACCAAACCTTGTCCAGGAAGTAGGGTGCAAGGTTTTTGGGAAGTATTTTGGGGGGAAAGACGTGTCCAAACAGCTCTTCCCCAGTAACCAGTATTTGTTTGGTGGTGGTAGCGGCCAATCCAAGGACAAAAGGGTGGAATATTTTGTACCTTGGGGAAGTTTTGACCTAAGCTGGTAAAGATAAGCTTAGGAGGTTTTTCATGCAGGTCCCCACATCTGTACCCTAGAGTTCAGAGTGGGGGAGGAACCTTGACATGGTGGCAGAGTGGTGGGATTAACCTGAAATCATTTTGAGATCCAGTTGAGATTTTTTTGAACTAGAAATACAGATTTTAAAAAAGGAGATTTTTTTCTCTTTCCTTTGGAAAGGAAGTCCAGAAGCAGCTGAAACTGAAAGCAGCTTGTTTTTTTCTCTGCTTTGTGGCCAAGCAGAGACAAAAGGGGATTATCTTTGTGAATTGCAGGTTTTCTTTGCCTGGAGGCAGGGTACTTAACTCCTGCAGGGAAATTCACAGTCTTCCAACCCAGAGTTTTTTTTTTCCCTAAAAGTAAATAGAAGGGGGGGTGTTCTACCCATTTGCCTGGAGACAAAAGTGGCAGGGGGTTTTTTTTTTTTTGGATTTTGAGTTTTTACAAGGAGCACAAGTTTAAAAAGGAAACTTGTTTTTTCTTTGGGCTGGGTAAACAGGTTTCCAAGTAGTTGGAAGTTTTTTGCTTTGATTTGGGCCCAGAGCAGAGACAAGGGAATTGTCTTTTTCTGTAGGCTGACAATCACTATCAGAGAATAGGTATTCTATTCCAGCACAGCAAAATTTTACAGCCAAGTTTTGTTTGTTTATTTCTAAACTTTGGGTGTAAAGTTAGTTAAAAACAGAGAGGTTAGAATGACCAAATCCGCGGCTCGACTACAGCTGGAATTAGCCAGATTTCAGGCTGAGGAAAGACAAAGGGAACATGAAAGACAGATAGAACTCATGCGGCTGAAGAAGGAGGAGAAGGAACAAGAAAGGGAGGCAGCGAAAGAGGCAGCGAAAGAGGCAGAACAACACCAAGCGGCTGCTCACAGGAGAGCTATGGAAGCAAGGGACAAAGAACTGGAGGAGAAGGAAAAAGAGAGGAAGTATGTGGAGGAGATAGGGAAGATAAAGGCTCAGCAGAATATCCCAACAAACCCTAGCAATCCTTCTCCAAGTACCACTTCCCATCCCAGAAAGTTCCCCACCTACAAGGCAGGCGATGATACTGAGGCCTTCCTAGAAAACTTCGAAAGGGCCTGCCTTGGGTACAACATCTCTACTGACCAATACATGGTAGAGCTGAGGCCACAGCTCAGTGGACCCTTAGCTGAGGTAGCAGCTGAAATGCCTAAAGAACACATGAACAAGTATGAACTGTTTAAATCCAAGGCAAGAGTCAGAATGGGGATAACACCCGAGCAGTCTCGTCGGAGGTTCAGAGCCCTAAGGTGGAAACCAGACGTGTCATTTACCCGACATGCCTACCACATTGTGAAACATTGGGATGCCTGGATATCAGGAGCAAGTGGTGAGTCTCCAGTAAATTTGCTCTTCCTAATGCAAATGGAACAATTCTTAGAGGGTGTTCCTGAGGAAATAGAAAGATACATCCTAGATGGGAAGCCCAAAACTGTAATCGAGGCAGGAGAGATTGGAGCCAGATGGGTGGAGGTGGCAGAGAAGAAGAAAACTGGTCGCAGTTGGAGCGGAGACCAGAAGGGACAACCCCAGACCACACCCTATTACCGGGGGCCGCCCAAAGCCCCACCTACCTCCCAAAGGACCTCCCAAAGAACCCTCCAGACCCCTTATCGTCCCACCAACCCGTTCTCCAGCAACCCTCCTCGCCCCAGTGACCCGTCAGCTGGACGATGTTTTAAATGTAACGAGATGGGGCATGTAAAGGCCAACTGCCCCAAGAACCCCAACAGATTACAGTTCATTGCACCGGAATCGCACCAGAGGTCCACAGGCCCAGATACCTCCCAGATACCCTTGGAGCGGAGGGAAACTGTGAGTGTGGGCGGGAAGAAGGTCACCACGTGGAGGGACACCGGAGCACAAGTGTCAGCTATCCATGCTTCCTTAGTGGACCCCAATTTAATCAACCCAGAGATCCAAGTGACGATTCAACCCTTCAAGTCCAACTCTTTCGATTTGCCTACAGCCAAGTTGCCTGTCCAGTACAAGGGCTGGTCAGGAACGTGGACTTTTGCAGTCTATGATGATTATCCCATCCCCATGCTGTTGGGGGAAGACTTGGCCAATCATGTGAAGCAGGCCAAGAGGGTGGGAACGGTCACCCGCAGCCAGGCTAAACAAGCCGTGAGGCCTGGCTCTGTTCCGGAAACTTCTATCAGGACCCGGTCAGAGGTGATGGACCCGGACCCCAGACCAATGTCTGCAACAGCAGTAGTGGATCCAGTCCCAGAGACCCAGACGGAACCAGTCCCAGAACTGGAACCAGCCGAACAACCAACACCAGACCCATTGCCAGCACTGAATCCAGTACTTGCAACCTCAACACCAGAGGGCCCCACCGACCCTGAACTGGTAGCAGCCGATAACCCTACACAAGAGGCTCAGCTGGAGCCTGAATCCCAACATAGTGCACCAGCGGAGAGCGGTTCACAGTCAACAGAAACAGCTCCATCCCCTATATCACTTCCAGAGGGACCAAGCCTAGGTCCACAATCCAATGAGGAACTGATGTCTCCAGCATCAAGGGAACAGTTCCAGACCGAACAGGAAGCAGATGAAAGCCTCCAGAGAGCTTGGACGGCGGCACGGAGCAACCCACCGCCTCTCAGCTCTTCTAATTGATCCAGGTTTGTTGTAGAAAGAGGACTTTTATACAAGGAAACTCTTTCTGATGGACACCAGGAAGACTGGCATCCTCAGAGACAGTTGGTAGTTCCAACTAAATACCGGGCCAAGCTCTTGAGCTTAGCCCATGATCACCCTAGTGGCCATGCTGGGGTGAACAGGACCAAAGACCGTTTGGGGGGGTCATTCCACTGGGAGGGAATGGGCAAGGATGTTTCTACCTATGTCCAGTCTTGTGAGGTGTGCCAAAGAGTGGGAAAGCCCCAAGACCAGGTCAAAGCCCCTCTCCAGCCACTCCCCATCATTGAAGTTCCATTTCAGCGAGTAGCTGTGGATATTCTGGGTCCTTTTCCGAAAAAGACACCCAGAGGAAAGCAGTACATACTGACTTTCATGGATTTTGCCACCCGATGGCCGGAAGCAGTAGCTCTAAGCAACACCAGGGCTAACAGTGTGTGCCAGGCACTAGCAGACATTTTTGCCAGGGTAGGTTGGCCCTCCGACATCCTCACAGATGCAGGGACTAATTTCCTGGCAGGAACTATGAAAAACCTTTGGGAAGCTCATGGGGTAAATCACTTGGTTGCCACTCCTTACCACCATCAAACAAATGGCATGGTGGAGAAGTTTAATGGAACTTTGGGGGCCATGATACGTAAATTCGTAAATGAGCACTCCAATGATTGGGACCTAGTGTTGCAGCAGTTGCTCTTTGCCTACAGAGCTGTACCACACCCCAGTTTAGGGTTTTCCCCATTTGAACTTGTATATGGCCGTGAGGTTAAGGGGCCATTGCAGTTGGTGAAGCAGCAATGGGAGGGATTTACACCTTCACCAGGAACTAACATTCTGGACTTTGTAACCAACCTACAAAACACCCTCCGAACCTCTTTAGCCCTTGCTAAAGAAAACTTACAGGATGCTCAAAAAGAGCAAAAAGCCTGGTATGATAAACATGCCAGAGAGCGTTCCTTCAAAGTAGGGGACCAGGTCATGGTCTTAAAGGCGCTCCAGGCCCATAAAATGGAAGCATCGTGGGAAGGGCCGTTCACGGTCCAGGAGCGCCTGGGAGCTGTTAATTATCTCATAGCATTCCCCACCTCCAACCGAAAGCCTAAGGTGTACCATATTAATTCTCTAAAGCCCTTTTATTCCAGAGAATTAAAGGTTTGTCAGTTTACAGCCCAGGGAGGAGACGACGCTGAGTGGCCTGAAGGTGTCTACTACGAAGGGAAATGTGCTGGTGGTGTGGAAGAGGTGAACCTCTCCATGACCCTTGGGCGTATGCAGCGACAGCAGATCCAGGAGCTGTGCACTAGCTACGCGCCAACGTTCTCAGCCACCCCAGGACTGACTGAACGGGCATATCACTCCATTGACACAGGTAATGCTCGCCCAATTAGAGTCCAACCTTACCGGGTGTCTCCTCAAGCTAGAACTGCTATAGAACGGGAGATCCGGGATATGTTACAGATGGGTGTAATCCGCCCCTCTGAAAGTGCATGGGCATCTCCAGTGGTTCTAGTTCCCAAACCAGATGGGGAAATACGTTTTTGCGTGGACTACCGTAAGCTAAATGCTGTAACTCGCCCAGACAACTATCCAATGCCACGCACAGATGAACTATTAGAGAAACTGGGACGGGCCCAGTTCATCTCTACCTTGGACTTAACCAAGGGGTACTGGCAGGTACCGCTAGATGAATCTGCCAAGGAAAGGTCAGCCTTCACCACACATCTCGGGCTGTATGAATTTAATGTACTCCGTTTCGGGCTGCGAAATGCACCCGCCACCTTCCAAAGACTTGTAGATGGTCTCCTAGCGGGATTAGGAGAATATGCAGTCGCCTACCTTGACGATGTGGCCATATTTTCGGATTCCTGGGCAGACCACCTGGAACATCTACAAAAAGTCCTTGAGCGCATAAGGGAGGCAGGACTAACTGTTAAGGCTAAGAAGTGTCAAATAGGCCTAAACAGAGTGACTTACCTTGGACACCAGGTGGGTCAAGGAACTATCAGCCCCCTACAGGCCAAAGTGGATGCTATCCAAAAGTGGCCTGTCCCAAAGTCAAAGAAACAGGTTCAATCCTTCTTAGGCTTGGCCGGTTATTACAGACGATTTGTACCGCACTACAGCCAAATCGCCGCCCCACTGACAGACCTAACCAAAAAGAAACAGCCAAATGCTGTTCAGTGGACCGAAAAGTGTCAGAAGGCCTTTAACAAGCTAAAAGCGACCCTCATGTCTGACCCTGTACTAAGGGCCCCAGACTTTGACAAACCGTTCCTAGTAACCACAGATGCGTCCGAGCGTGGTGTGGGAGCAGTTTTAATGCAGAAAGGACCTGATCAAGAATTCCACCCTGTAGTGTTCCTCAGCAAAAAACTGTCTGAGAGGGAAAGCAACTGGTCAATCACTGAAAAAGAATGTTACGCCATTGTCTACGCTCTGGAAAAGCTACGCCCATATGTTTGGGGACGGCGTTTCCACCTGCAAACCGACCATGCTGCACTGAAGTGGCTTCACACCGTCAAAGAAAATAACAAAAAACTTCTTCGGTGGAGTTTAGCTCTCCAAGATTTTGATTTCGACATCCAACACATCTCAGGAGCTTCTAACAAAGTGGCTGATGCACTCTCACATGAAAGTTTCCCAGACTCAACTGGTTAAAATCGTCCTTGAGATGTGGAAAATATTGTTAGTCTTTATGTACTTGGTAGCATATTTAGAGATGCATGTGTCTTATTAACTCTGTTTTCCTAGAGCTCCAGAAAGAAATCCCAGGCAGTGTTTCACCCTAGCTGAGATTTGGGGGGCGTGTCATAAATAGAAAGGGAAGGGTAAACCCCTTTAAAATCCCTCCTGGCCAGAGGAAATCTCCTCTCACCTGTAAAGGGTTAAGAAGCTAAAGGTAACCTCGCTGGCACCTGACCAAAATGACCAATGAGGAGACAAGATACTTTCAAAAGCTGGTAGGAGGGAGAGAAACAAAGGGTTTGTGTGTCTGTCTACATTTTGTCTTTGCCGGGGATAGACCAGGAATGAAGCCTTAGAACTTTTAGTAAGTAATCTAGCTAGGTATGTGTTAGATTATGATTTCTTTAAATGGCTGAGAAAAGAATTGTGCTGAATAGAATAACTATTTCTGTCTGTGTATCTTTTTTGTAACTTAAGGTTTTTGCCTAGAGGGGTTCTCTATGTTTTGAATCTAATTACCCTGTAAGGTATTTACCATCCTGATTTTACAGGGGGGATTTCTTATTTCTAATTCTATTTTTATTAAAAGTCTTCTTGTAAGAAAACTGAATGCTTTTTCATTGTTCTCAGATCCAGGGGTTTGGGTCTGTGGTCACCTATGCAAATTGGTGAGGCTTTTTATCCAACATTTCCCAGGAAAGGGAGGGTGCAAGTGTTGGGAGGATTGTTCATTGTTCTTAAGATCCAAGGGTCTGGGTCTGTAGTCACCTAGGCAAATTGGTGAGGCTTTTTACCAAACCTTGTCCAGGAAGTAGGGTGCAAGGTTTTTGGGAAGTATTTTGGGGGGAAAGACGTGTCCAAACAGCTCTTCCCCAGTAACCAGTATTTGTTTGGTGGTGGTAGCGGCCAATCCAAGGACAAAAGGGTGGAATATTTTGTACCTTGGGGAAGTTTTGACCTAAGCTGGTAAAGATAAGCTTAGGAGGTTTTTCATGCAGGTCCCCACATCTGTACCCTAGAGTTCAGAGTGGGGGAGGAACCTTGACAGGAGACATCCCAGCCGGTCCCGGTCTTTCTGGTGAGAAGTAAGGGGGAGATGGCCCGGCCTGGCCTGGTCTGTCTGGAGGGAGGGAAGAGGGTAGACATCCTGGCTGGTCCTGGCCTCTCTGGTAGGAGGGAAGGGGATAGATGTCTCAGCCGGTCCCGGTCTCTATGGGGGAGGGAAGGGGGGAGATGTCTCAGCCAGTCCTGGACTCTCTGGTGGGAGGGAAGGGGGAAGATGTCTCAGCCGGTCCCGGTCTCTGTGGAGGAGGGAAGGGGGAAGATGTCCCAGCCTCTCTGGGGGAGGGGAGGGAAGGGGGAGATGTCCCAGCCGGTTCTGGTCTGTCTGGTGGGAGGGTGTGATGAAGTGGGAATGTTTTTAATATTTTGTTTGAATAGAGTGTTTGCCTCAGTTTCCCTGGTGTGTTACGCAAGTATGTAGGTGGTGGGATAAGGGTGTCTGATCGTTCCAGAGACCCCTAGCAGGCAGGTGTGACTGCTGGCTGGTTGCCTGGGCACAGACAATGGACGACACTCTGTATCCTGGCAACTTATGGGTGGGCCCCATCCTCTGCGACAGCCAGCTGGAGGTGTTGGAGAACAAAGCCAGAGGTGTAGGCCAGGGGATGTGCTTGTCCGGGAAAGAGAAAGAGAATGGAGGAGGGCAGCTGGGAATGACTGAGGCTCGGCTGCTGGAAGCTGGTCCATCTGCAGTTGGGGAACTCGAGAGGGGAGAGCTGTGGCCTTGGGGTTCTCCGCCCTCCCGTTAGGATGGACTTTGCTGAATATTCCTAATTTCTGTGCTAATGAGCTCCACTCTATGCTGTGTCCCCGACCACTAATAACCCATCTGTGTTACCCGCTGGCTGAGGTTACTGCTGACTGCAGGGGTGGGGTGCACAGCCCCTCTGGGGGGTGGGGGAGGAGGCTTCCCCAGGTATCCCATCCTGGGGACTCCCTGCAGAGGGCTCATGGCATGGAGTGCCCCAGCCTCGTCCGGCGTCACATGCCATGAACATTCCTAGGCACACGCGCTGCCCTCGACAGGGTCTCCACGTACAGACAGCACGACCTGGAGCATGGAGGGCGCCGTGTCCTGGAGCTGAACTTCCCTAGCCTGGGACTTCTCTGAGGAGCTGGCGAATGCATGCTGGAAGTGGGGGTTGCTGGAGGCCAACTGCCCCCTGCACGGGAGGTGGCGCTGGTGTTACCAGATTGCTCCGCAGGGGCTGAGCCCAGGGAGGTCTCAGCACTATGCAGGGATGGGGTGGTTCTCTCTTTATGGGGGTGACTCAGCAGGGGCTGCCCTTACCCAGGAGCCAGCATGGTGCTGGGGGAACTGTGCTCCTAGGAGTTTGGATGAAACTCTGAGCGCCTATGCCTGATAGCTCAGTGGGCCTGATGCAGGAGCCAGAAGTGCCAGCACTCCCCAGGATCCGGGGTGGGGCTGGTTCTGCGCATTTTGGAGATAAACTAGGGCAGGGATTCTCACTACACATTTTTTGGTGGCCTTTCAGTGCGGACACCAACTCTTGCTCATGGCCGATCTGACGGTTTTTCCTAAAATACTTAATTCACTTTTGCAGACTCAATAATACAAATAATGCACAGTTATCTCTATTCTTTCCTGGACCTACACAAAATAGAAACACGAATAAGGTGCTTTGCTTGTCTTTTTTGTTGTTGCTTTTTTTTTTTTTTTTTTAAGACTTGCTGACTAGTAAGTCTGCTGTGAAAAATGATATTAACATACAAGTATCACTTTTCACAGCAGCAGACTTACTCAGCCTGGGGACAAATAAAGCCCGGGATCGGGAGTTGGGTAGGGAGACAGCAGGGGCAGGGCCGGCTCTAGGCACCAGCAAACCAAGCATGTGCTTGGGGAGGCACATTTTCAAGGGCGGCATTCGGGCTATCTTTTTTTTTTTTTTTTTTGCTTGGGGCGGCAAAAGGACTGGGACACTCGGGCAGGGGGCTGCCCCGCAGGGCGCAAGGAGCCGCCTGCAGGTGCTGGAGGACAGCCGCCCCCCAGCGCCGCAGCCGGGGCTGGGCGAAGCAGGCCAAGCCGCCCAGGGGCTGCGGCAGGGCGGCCAGGAGCAGCAGCGGGACCATAGAGGGGACTGGTGCCCAGGGCACTGCTGTGCACGGCCCGCGTCCCACTCTCCAGGGCTCCGCTCCCTCTGGGGCTGCCCTGCCCCGGCTCCTGAGCCCCCTGCTGGGGTGGTCCCCCCGGCTCTGCCCTCCCGGGTCCCGGCCGGTCCTGGAGGCGGGAGCCCCAGCTGGAGGGACCCTGGGCTGAGGCGTGGCCCGGGAGCCCCGCTGCTTACCCCTACACTGCCAGTGCCGGACCGGCTGGAGGCGAGGGGGGAGTGGGTGGAGTAAGCACTGGTGCAGGGGAGCCCAGGGCTGGGGCAGCAGGGGGTGCCGGTGTGGGGGTGGGGAGAGCCCAGGGCTGGGGCGGTAGAGGGGTGCAGGGGGGAGCCCAGGGCTGGGGTGGGGGGCAGCCAAACATTTTTTTGCTTGGGGCAGCAAAAAACCTAGAGCCGGCCCTGAGCAGGGGCCAAGAGCAATAGGAGGGCTGGAGGCTGGGGATGGCACCAGCCACTGCACGGCCGAGGCCTGATAGCCCCATAGCCGGATTCCAGGGCCTGAGTCTGAAGCCCTGAGGCTGGAGCCTGGGGCCTGAAGCCCTGCAGCTGGGGTATGTACCCTGCCACCACTGGGCCGAAGCCTGGGGCCAGAGGTGATGCGGGGGAGGGGGCATGAGCTCAGGGTCAGAGCCCGCTGCTGCCTGGCCGGGGGATGGGGCCCAGGGATGGAACCCAGAGATGGAGCCTGAAGCCCCAAGGCTAGAGCCTGGGCCCTGTCACCCCAGGGCTAACGCTCAACTCCACCATGCCCGGGAAGGGGAACTCATTGGCTCTTGACTTCTTCAGCGTTTGTGTCTCTAGAAGGGGCGGGGCCCAACCCCTGCTGGCAGCCCTCGGGGAGGGGGCCACTGCTTCCCCACCCCCATATCACAGCCCAGGAGGCTGTGGCCACAAGAAACACCTGCCCCCACCTGAGAAACGCTCATCTGGGGGATCACAAACTTCACTGCATTTGTCGGCCAAGCTCATTGCCTGTACCAGGTGCACCTTGCATCCCTTCACCCCTTGCCAGGCTTCCTGGGGACTCCTCTGCCATCTGCTCTATTTCTGGGATCCCCTGCAACTCCCCCATACCAGGCATCTGTGCCCCCATCCATGCCATGGCTCCCCCATTGCCCTGCTTAGCAGGGGCTCTTGTGGCTCTTCTTTTTTCCCCCCCTCCACAGTAGCTTTCTTACCCCGTTTTGACCTGAATTGTATAGGTTAGTTGTTATGGCTCGCCACTGATCGCATCTGACCAGAAGATTTATAGGTTCTTGTCCAATTCAGACAACAGGGTCTGAGAACTCAGAGAGTTCTATATCGGGAGAAGACTCTCAGGGTGCTTGGCAAAAACACTTACACTGAGGACAATACCAAACTGATAAAAGCTTTATTGAGATTAACAAAAGAATAATAAATGCTGTGAAACTTGTGACTGTAAAACAGTAAAAGAATTCCAAAACTCCTGGTAGTAACATTCCTATTATAAGTACCTTAACCTAACATACTCATACCCTTCCTTGAGGATCCGGTAATAGGAGGTGAAGGACCAACCTTACTCCTGGCATGCCCGATAACACGATGGTTCTGGCTTCCCCAATAGTTAGGACTGTCGAGTAGTTATACTACACTACACAAGCTGAGCTGACAGCGTGACAGAAGATAGAATGATAGGTAGAACAAAGAAAAGAAAGAGCTCCCTAAGATATCCTTACATGGTATTTTATAGGATCCTGACACTATGTAATTCAGGCCCAACCTACTATACCCAAATCTTATTTCCATACCCTAAGAAATTTATGGGTACCCTTAGCCTATAGGTTAGTGGATTATGACACTTATTCTCTACATATTAATAAGTATTGTCTCACTCCAAAAACTGCTATCGTAGGCTCTCTTGGTGACTTCCAGGTTTGTGGTATATCCTGCGGTTACCAACTGGTTGCAGACGCTGGATAAACCTGTTCAGTGTTGTGTGTAGTTCCTTCCTTTGGTTCACCAAAGTTCAGGGACCATTTCTATCTGTGCCAAAGGTTGCCAGCTTTTATACTGACTTACTCTCAACTGATCATACTTTTAGCTATTTAGTGGATCTTACCGGATACAAGCCAGTAGGCTTCTTGCATTTCAGCAAAACTTTTTCTATGTGTAATTATTAGGAAACACATATCATATGCCTCAACACATCCTAATTTCATAGGAATTAATACTGATAACCTAGAAGAATCATATATGAAATGGATTAATTCAGAAAGAGAAACATATTATTTGATACGGCTGGCTGGATTAGTAGGATATAATAGCTAGCAAAATAATCCTATGGGCTACACGCGCCCCTGCTGGGAAGGGAAGAGCAGACGGCTGGCACCCACTCTATCTCTCACTCCCCCATAGCGCAGGTTTTGGGGAGACAGTGCACTGGGAGGGAGGGAAGAATGAAACCTCCTTTGTTCTCTTCTCCCACTGCCTCCCTCCCCCTCACCAGCTGAGCCTCTGCCCCACAGCTGTCAGGCAGAGCTCAGCAGGGAGAACAGGGAGCAGCAGTTTAAGGCTTTTATGGTTTTCCAGTTTTCACCAAAATAGCTCACATTCTGCCCTTTGATGCCTAAAACATTTCCCAAAACGGCGGACTATCGGCTGGGGTGTTACTGTCCCGGACGCCCGGTGTCTGGGCTGTGCCCCAGCTGTCAAACAGTCCCTTGGAGGAGTCCATCAGTGTGCCAGCCCCTCACGTGGCTCCAATGTTCCTTAAGGGCAGGCCGATAGGCTCAGCATCTCTGAGATTGAGCCTTCGGGCTCCAGTCCCCCTGCTTCATCCCGGGAGCTCTGCCTGGCAAGTCCCACAGCTGTGGACTCCTGGTCAGAGACTGCCATGCTCTGCAGGGACTAATGTACCACAGCATGTATTCTCAGGAACCCTCATGCCAGGCAGCGTCTGCAAAGCAGTCGTGTTCAGTGGGCAGCTGGAACCTAGCGTGGGGAGTCCCGAGCTTAGCCTGGAGAAATGTTGCTTAAAACATCCTCCAGCTGGCCAACCCACAGCACGCCGCAGCTAAGCGGGAGCGCCTCCATCTTAGGCTCTGTCCCTGACTGACAGTGCCAGGTGGGAGCAGCCAGCCTCTTCCAGACACCCACTCGTGCTGGAGTCTTGAGAGGTGGCAGGGAGGGAAACCTCCTTCCTCCCAGGGGCTAGTTGCTGGGTGTGAATATTCTGGGATGCTGATACGGGGTCACTTTCAGCAGGTTCCAGCCAGCTCCTTAGCGGCCCATTCATTGCACTCCAGACTGCAAGGCGAGCCGCACACCTCACGTCTCCTGCACCGGCCCAAAGCAAACATAACCCTTCTCCCCCCGCTGGGGAAAATTACAGAGGGAAACTGAGGCACACATTGGCATTATAAAAATATTCCAGATAACAACAGCACCCCCCCACCTCCCTCCCCAGAAAACAGCAGCTCCTCCACGCCCCAAAGAGAACCATGCCGGCCCCCCGCAATCCTCCCCAGACATGGACAGCGCCCTCTGTGACGGAGTAGGGAGTGGAGAGTATTGACCTGGGAATGTTGCGTGGGAGTTTTACTGGTACTGTCTGCATTGGTGCTGGATGGTGATGGGATATCAGGGTGTGACTTCACTTGAGGGATGATATGTGAGCAGGTAACCTGAGCCCAGGAGGGGGTTGGGGCCAGGTGACACCTTCTGCCCAGGAAACTGGACAAAGGCTGGAGGAGGAGCCGGGGTGTGTGGCTGGGTGAGACTGCTGGAGGGGGTTTCAGTTTGGAGCTGACTGGGGAAACAGAGACCGGGGTCTGGACTCCCTACCCCACAAGATGGACCAGACTGAATGGTCCTGTTTCCTGAACCTACAAGCTCTGTTTTGGACTGTGTTCCTGTCGTCTAATAAACTTTCTGTTTTACTGGCTGGCTGAGAGTCACAGTGAATCACAGGAAGTGGCGGGTGCAGGGCCCTGACTCCCCCACACTCCATGACCACTGGTGGCAGTGCTGGGATGTACTTCACCCCATGGATGGCGCTTCCTGCAGTAAGTGACTGGGGAGCAGTAAAATGAAGGGGGACTAACAAGGATCAGGCATGCTGAAGGCTCAGAGAGGAGCGGTTTTGGGGGACAGAAAAGCTACACTTAACCCCTGGGAGGGTGTGACCAGCAAGAAGGACTGTTGCAGTAACGGGGTCCCCCTGGTGAGCAATTCACACACACACATTTCTCTGTCACTACACACTCCCTGAATCCAACATGTCCTTTGCCCCACATTTCCCTGCCCTGCTCTTGCTAGTGGCTTGCAGAAAACTGTCTGGTCACATGGTGCTGGCTCAACTGGTTTTTAGCTGAAACAAAGCAGCAGGAGGGGGACATGAAATGGAGCACAAATATTGACAGTGTGATGAACTTTTTTTTCCGAAAAGGACACAATACTTCTCATTAAAAGCTAAAAATACATTCACTCCTTTCCCAATATTACTTTTTCATGCAATTGCTGTATTTGCCATAGTGATGTTATGCAACTCTGAAAGGAAGGGGAGGTGGATCCAAATGATCACATGTGGGAGAAATGTATCCACAAGATAAACTCTTCATTAAGATGTGCTTCTCATTTTGTAAGTTTGGAAACCTCTAGTCTGCTGACTGAAGCATGGACTGGCAGGGTCAGTGGAGCAGTGTTCTAGTTCCAGCACTGCCAGACTTGCTGTGAAACCTTAGACAAATCACCTGCTTCGCTGTCTCACTTTCCCCATCTGTAAAATGGAGATACTAGTGACATGTGTAACGCTATCTAAATTCCTCAGGTGAGGGTGATATAAAAGAGCAAAGCATTTATTATTGACTGATGGCTCTTCAGCAACCTGGTGAGTTCAGAAGTCTCAGTCTAGATGGGCACCCCCATTTCAGGAACCACTGCAATTGACAGCAGAGAGGCCAAGGATAGAACTGGTCTTGGCAAATGATCCTGTATCATTCCAGACCCATTCTTTCTGAGTCAGGGGTGAGAAACGTTGGAAAGGCAACATGGGAAACCTGCTCACCTGGGGAAACCTGTTCTGGAGACCTGCCAGTGAAGGTTATCAATCTAGAACTTTTCACCAACATCAAATTAATTCATGAAAGCATAAGGTTTTTTAATTTAATTTTAAGGGAATTCAGATGCCAGAGCTGGGTGGAAGAGGGTAGTGTAGGCTTTATGTAAGAGTTATAGGCATGACTTGACCTGCCCCTTTTCCATGTTTAAAGATAGAGCTGATCAGGCCCTATTCAGAGTCTTAAGTGATCACTGGAGCTGAAATCACCGATAATCAGGTCTAAGTGCTTAGACCTGCTGAGGGACAGGACTTCTGGGGGGAAAGATTACCCAGCCTGCACAAGCTGGGTGGAACCTCAAGAGACCAAATCACATAGGTCCCCGTAGAGAGGCAGATGAGGTGGCAGCAGAAGTAACACTGCAGGGCCATAGGTGACTTGAACAGATGATGGCATGATGGAGTGAATGGTGGCAACTATAAGCCAGTTGAGGTGGCATTGCTCAATGTTTCTTCCCCCGCCCCGCTTTCTGGGTGGGAGATAAACTCATGTGAATGCACCTCTGAGTCTCTGCTGAGGGAGAGGGGAGTGGCGTGTTAAAGGAACATTTGCTGGATTTAAACACCACAAGGTGAGAAAGGGAGGCAAAAGGACACTGCCAAGTGGACTCTGGGACAGGAGTTTTGCTCATCATCAGATGTGTTTGAATCATGGTTGTGGCATTTCCCCAAATTAATGCCAGGCTCCTTTCCTCTTTTTATTAAATGTTTTCTCTGCTATACAGAGACTCAGTGTTTGCCTGGGGGAAGTATTGCCTCTCAGAGGCAGCTAGGGTGGTGCTTAATTTCCCCAGATTACTGGGTGAGGGCTCAGGTCGGTTCTGTGCTGTATTGTTAAGAGGGAGCCCTAGATATTGAGCCAGGCCCTTGTTGCTGCCAGCTCCCCCTGGCAAAAGGGTCACACCATTGTCCCCACCCCGCCCCGCCCCACTCAGAGCTCTTCTGCTTGGGGGAGAGACCCGCCAGCGTCTCCAAGGGCCGACCAGCAAAGCCCCTTCCCCCTCCAGGGAGGGCGGGCGCGCGGCCTCGCTTCCCGGGCTTCTGCGGCCTTCCTCACTGCCAGCGGGGCTCTGTGCTTCCCAGCAGGCTCGGCTCCCCCGATTCCCTGCCTTTCCCACCGCGCCTGTCCTCCCGACCCCGCAACGCTTCCCGCAGGGGCTCCTCGGGGCAAGGGGGCCGCGCCGCCTCCACTCACACGCCGCACGGGGAGGGGCACGGCCGGCCTGCTACTGGCAGCCAATTACATCGGAGAGCAGTTTTTGCAGCCCCTTACATACGGGTAACTGCTGCAGGTAGCAAGTCCCACAGGGAGCCGTTTGCCGCATTGCACCGGCCGGCGCTGGCGGGGCCGCCGCAGGCGATGTAGAAGTTCCGGTCGGACGGTGTCCCTGAGAGCTCTGCCCCCCAATTCCAGCGAGCTACAAGCGCGAGCCACCAACCGCCCCGATTCGAATTCGCATCCTGAGCGCCCAATGACAGAGCGGAGGGCGGGGCCGCGGCCAAGATATCCCCGCCCTGTCAGCAGACCGACCAGTGACAGCTCCAGCTGGGTTTGAAAAAAAGTGCGCGCGGCTGGAGGGCGGGGCCTTTCCCTGGTGGCAGGGCCCGCGCGGAGTGGAGAAGCGGATATCCGGCACGCTCTGGGCGTGGCCTAGCCCAAAGGGGCGGATCCTGGGTGGAGCCTCCTTCCTCGCTCTCTCCCTGACCCGCATTGATACCGGGGAGCGGGGCCTAACGGCATGGGGGTGGGGCTCAGTTGGAGCCCCGCCCCGTCCCGTCCCCTCTTTCTCCGCCCCTGCCCCCAGGGCCCGGACCTGGGCTCATTTGGACCCGGCCGGCTCGCGGGTGCGGTGGTGGTTGGTGGCAGCTCGGCTCCCTGGGGACTCGCACCGCAGCGTGGAGGGGCAGGAATGAAAGTGGGCGGTGAGCGTCCTCCACGCCCCTGGGCGGGTTGGGGCCTCTGTGGGGAGTTGGGGTCCCTCGGTGGTGGGTGGGGCCCCTCTGTGGTCAGTGTAGGGGGGATGGGGCCCTGTGGGGGGGGTCCTTCTGGGGAGTGGGGGCCCTCTGCGGTTGGGAGTATGGGGGATCCTGCAGAAGGTGGGTTGCCAGCCAGTGGCTGGGGGCTCCAGCCCATGTTCTGGCAGAACTCAGTACTCCTCATGTGGGGTTTGGGGAGGGTTAAGCCCAGGACGGGGGCTCTGCCGGCTCGGTTGTCTAATTTCTGGCGGGGTCCGTGGGGGTCCCTGGGACGGGTAATGCTCCCTCTCTGTTGGATGATCCTCTAAGCCTCAGATGCTACATTCTCAGACCTGGCGCATGAGGGCCGTGAAATAGTCTGAAATACCCCTGCCAGGATCCTACCAACTTCTCTCAACATCAGATGGGCTTAAACCCCTGCAACCTCCCTTCCACTTTCCTCAGACCGTATCTGGCCGTGGCACCTCCTAATTTTCCTTTTTACTTCTCCCCCTGTGTTCAGAGGATGTGTTTGGAATTTAAAAATAAAATCTAAAAGAGAGGGAGCCCCACTGGTTTAGGCGGGTGGATTTAAAAATCAACCGAGCCTATAGTGGGACAGGACCTGCCTGCAGGGGGAGGGGACTCACTCGGGGCTCCTGCATGGGCACCCAGGACATTAGAAAAAAGCTACCAGTCTTGTCTTGGCCACTTCGGGTTTCTCATCGGCGCAAAGAGTTTCACGTAAATTATAAAGTAAGGTTATAATTATTAAATGGAGGAGAGGCTGCAGGCTTTTCAAGGAGCAGATGAGATTTTTGTTTCAGAAAGGCAGGGTGTTTGAATGAATGAAATGTAAATTATTGAAATATACACTTTGCAAAATTGCCTCATCAAAAGGAGAGACTTTAATAAAAATACTTAAAAACTTAATTCAAAATGAGAGATTTTTGATATTTCAGGCTAGTCACAGGACTAGAAATCAGACGACAGGATTGCAGTTTACTGCTTTTAAACAGAAGTCTCCTTTTATCAAGATTTTATCTTTGCCATGACAGTAAAATCTAACATTGAAATATGACATCTAAGCAGTGGCCCACTCTTTCATGTCCAAATATAATTCTAGTTGTTTAATGTAATAATAGCTTATATTTCTGGAGTGCCTTTTATCATGCAGGACACCAAAATGCTTTACAAACTGCAATATTCATTGCTAATTTAATATGGCTTTCTCTGGGTTGAGGGTAGCAGCTAACTAGCACATTTATGGAGGGAAGAGAGAGAATATATGGCCTAAGGCATGGGGGCAAGCTCCCCTACTTTTACAAAAGTGCTAAGGACTCCTATGTTCTGAGCAGACAAAACTTGCTTTTTTTATGGTCTGTGCACTCTGCCTATTTAGGAAGATCATCTAATGACATTTTTTTTTTTTTTTTTTTTTTTTTGGCCAAAAATTATAAATGGGTTTATCAAGAAGAATATTTTGCTGAAGGCAGGTTTATTTTAAAAGGAATGATTTTTTTAAATCACACTTTCTGCATTAATGGGACAGAATTTGAATACTTCACCCAAGTTTAATATGTTCTGGTTCTATGGGATACATAACACTAGCAGACCTGCTTCTATAATACACTATCTTTGCTTGCCAAATGTATTTTGGAATGCTTCAGTTACTTAATCAGCACCTGAATTTAAAATATTAGAAATGCAGCTTGTGTACACAATGTAGATATGTTTGTAGTATATGTGGTCATTTTAAAGTAAAGCCATCCTAATATAAATTCTGGGCTACGAGAGCTGAACTGTCCGCCATCTAGTCTTATTCAATTTCCTGGGCTGTTTAGTCAGTTTCAGTTCTGAATGCAGGCTTAATTGGCCTGCCAGTCTAGAGATGCATTGCCTCTTATATTGCAGTAGTTCTCTTGCTGAAATTGGGGTGGTGGGGAAAGGAACACCTATGAGAATAATAGTCTGGTGACTTGTGCATGTCAGAATTGCCCTTAATTACGTGGATATCGTCCTTTAGTCAAAGGTAACTAATAGGTAAGCCAAGGGCTACCTGGGGGAGAAAGGGGCATTCAGTTAGAATAGTAGCTTGTTTAATTGTTGATCCTGGAAACTCCAAAGAGTTCCATATTCATTTTGGCATAAAAGGATATTCTAGGTGGCCCATTGCTTTTGCCTAGACAGATACTTACAAACGTGCATTGGGAAATACCCAGTTGTGGAGACTGTCTTTAATCATAGAATCATAGAATATCAGGGTTGGAAGGGACCCCAGAAGGTCATCTAGTCCAACCCCCTGCTCGAAGCAGGACCAATTCCCAGTTAAATCATCCCAGCCAGGGCTTTGTCAAGCCTGACCTTAAAAACCTCTAAGGAAGGAGATTCTACCACCTCCCTAGGTAACGCATTCCAGTGTTTCACCACCCTCTTAGTGAAAAAGTTTTTCCTAATATCCAATCTAAACCTCCCCCATTGCAACTTGAGACCATTACTCCTCGTTCTGTCATCTGCTACCATTGAGAACAGTCTAGAGCCATCCTCTTTGGAACCCCCTTTCAGGTAGTTGAAAGCAGCTATCAAATCCCCCCTCATTCTTCTCTTCCGCAGACTAAACAATCCCAGCTCCCTCAGCCTCTCTTCATAAGTCATGTGCTCTAGACCCCTAATCGTTTTTGTTGCCCTTCGCTGGACTCTCTCCAATTTATCCACATCCTTCTTGTAGTGTGGGGCCCAAAACTGGACACAGTACTCCAGATGAGGCCTCACCAGTGTCGAATAGAGGGGAACGATCACGTCCCTCGATCTGCTCGCTATGCCCCTACTTATACATCCCAAAATGCCATTGGCCTTCTTGGCAACAAGGGCACACTGTTGACTCATATCCAGCTTCTCGTCCACTGTCACCCCTAGTTCCTTTTCCGCAGAACTGCTGCCTAGCCATTCGGTCCCTAGTCTGTAGCGGTGCATTGGATTCTTCCATCCTAAGTGCAGGACCCTGCACTTATCCTTATTGAACCTCATCAGATTTCTTTTGGCCCAATCCTCCAATTTGTCTAGGTCCTTCTGTATCCTATCCCTCCCCTCCAGCGTATCTACCACTCCTCCCAGTTTAGTATCATCCGCAAATTTGCTGAGAGTGCAATCCACACCATCCTCCAGATCATTTATGAAGATATTGAACAAAACCGGCCCCAGGACCGACCCCTGGGGCACACCACTTGACACCGGCTGCCAACTAGACATGGAGCCATTGATCACTACCCGTTGAGCCCGACAATCTAGCCAGCTTTCTACCCACCTTATAGTGCATTCATCCAGCCCATACTTCCTTAACTTGCTGACAAGAATACTGTGGGAGACCGTGTCAAAAGCTTTGCTAAAGTCAAGAAACAATACATCCACTGCTTTCCCTTCATCCACAGAACCAGTAATCCCATCATAAAAGGCGATTAGATTAGTCAGGCATGACCTTCCCTTGGTGAACCCATGCTGACTGTTCCTGATCACTTTCCTCTCATGTAAGTGCTTCAGGATTGATTCTTTGAGGACCTGCTCCATGATTTTTCCAGGGACTGAGGTGAGGCTGACTGGCCTGTAGTTCCCAGGATCCTCCTTCTTCCCTTTTTTAAAGATTGGCACTACATTAGCCTTTTTCCAGTCATCCGGGACTTCCTCCGTTCGCCACGAGTTTTCAAAGATAATGGCCAAGGGCTCTGCAATCACAGCCGCCAATTCCTTCAGCACTCTCGGATGCAACTCGTCCGGCCCCATGGACTTGTGCACGTCCAGCTTTTCTAAATAGTCCCTAACCAGCTCTATCTCCACAGAGGGCTGGCCATCTCTTCCCCATTCTGTGATGCCCAGCGCAGCAGTCTGGGAGCTGACCTTGTTAGTGAAAACAGAGGCAAAAAAAGCATTGAGTACATTAGCTTTTTCCACATCCTCTGTCACTAGGTTGCCTCCCTCATTCAGTAAGGGGCCCACACTTTCCTTGGCTTTCTTCTTGTTGCCAACATACCTGAAGAAACCCTTCTTGTTACTCTTGACATCTCTTGCTAGCTGCAGCTCCAGGTGCGATTTGGCCCTCCTGATATCTTTCCTACATGCCCGAGCAATATTCTTATAATCTTCCCTGGTCATATGTCCAACCTTCCACTTCTTGTAAGCTTCTTTTTTATGTTTAAGATCAGCTAGGATTTCACCATTAAGCCAAGCTGGTCGCCTGCCATATTTACTATTCTTTCGACTCATCGGGATGGTTTGTCCCTGTAACCTCAACAGGGATTCCTTGAAATACAGCCAGCTCTCCTGGACTCCCTTCCCCTTCATGTTAGTCCCCCAGGGGATCCTGGCCATCTGTTCCCTGAGGGAGTCGAAGTCCGCTTTCCTGAAGTCCAGGGTCCGTATCCTGCTGCTTACCTTTCTTCCCTGTGTCAGGATCCTGAACTCAACCAACTCATGGTCACTGCCTCCCAGATTCCCATCCACTTTTGCTTCCCCCACTAATTCTACCCGGTTTGTGAGCAGCAGGTCAAGAAAAGCGCCCCCCCTAGTTGGCTCCCCTAGCACTTGCGCCAGGAAATTGTCCCCTACGCTTTCCAAAAACTTCCTGGATTGTCTATGCACCGCTGTATTGCTCTCCCAGCAGATATCAGGAAAATTAAAGTCACCCATGAGAATCAGGGCATGCGATCTAGTAGCTTCCGTGAGTTGCCGGAAGAAAGCCTCATCCACCTCATCCCCCTGGTCCGGTGGTCTATAGCAGACTCCCACCACTACATCACTCTTGTTGCACACACTTCTAAACTTAATCCAGAGACACTCAGGTTTTTCCACAGTTTCGTACCGGAGCTCTGAGCAGTCATACTGCTCCCTTACATACAGTGCTACTCCCCCACCTTTTCTGCCCTGCCTGTCCTTCCTGAACAGTTTATAACCATCCATGACTGAACTCCAGTCATGTGAGTTATCCCACCAAGTCTCTGTTATTCCAATGACGTCATAGTTCCTTGTCATCACCAGGACCTCCAGTTCTCCCTGCTTGTTTCCAAGGTTTTGTGCATTTGTATATAAGCACTTGAGATAACCTGTTGATCGCCCCTCATTCCCAGTATGAGGCAGGAGCCCTCCCCTCACAGACATTCCTGCCTGTGCTTCCTCCCGGTATCCCGCTTTAGCTTTAGCTTAGCTAGTGCCTGTGGCCCTATAATTAAAAATGCTCAAGTCCCTGCAGCTGCTTTATTTTTATTTATTTAATTTCATGTATGATTTGTTTGTGGTTTGGTACACTTGTTATATTACCTTTCTGACTTTTATTGTGCTGTAAATTTACACTTATTTTAAAACTTTTTTTTTTTTAATACCATGGATTGGAAATTAACTGATAGAACAGGGGACAAGGAAAATATTAATTCCGCAAGTGGAATATCACTGGGATCCCTAGTGGGACCCATATTTTTCATGACTGAGCTAGAAGAAAACCCAGCTAATTAGATTTCCCGGCTAAACTATCATTGTATAAAAAGACCTACAAACTGGATTTGAAAAATACACCTGACATTGCCAAGTGGGAAATGTTCCATGGTAAGAACAACAGCCCTAATCCATCAATTTTCAGAAAAGTGGGGGGGATATATGTGTGTTTCTAGCCTTTATGGCTGCAAAGATAAAATTTCCAAATGTGACCCAGCACAGAGCAAACAGTCTTGCTTTGTCTGCTGCTCAGAGCCTTATCAATGAAACTGGCAAGTCTCTGGTCCCTGCTGCTCTTCAGAGTGGGCAGCAGTGAAATTGACAAGATTCATGTCATTTTCACTCACTGCTGCTTGGCAAATCTCTGAGCAGCAGCCACAGCAGGTACTGGGGCTGTTTGCTGAGGAGGAAAATCCCAAAAGAAAGCTGTGTGGTGGTGAGGGATCCCTTTCATGTAGTTCAGGGCTTAAGGTAAGAGAGATCCTTTTCCCTTCTAGCAGGTCAGGGTGCTTCAAATTTCTGACACCTACTACTCGGACTGATGCAAAAGATGGAGTTCCTGAGCAGAATCCAGGGCCAGCTTCTCAGTAGAAATCTGGACACCTTGTCCTTCCCAGCAAGTGGGAGCACTACTGGGCTTCTCACTAGAGTATTGCCCCTGAATCTCTCTAGTGAGCCCTCTCTCTATCATTAGCTTTTGTCTCTGCCTCTAGCTAACTTAGTCCTTTCGCTAGCAGGTGCAGGGTGAACTTTCCTGTCCCTCCTTAGGAGGAGCAAGTAAGGGACAGAATATATGTAGACCAGGCACTAGCCTAAATATCACAAGGAACAAATGCATGAAGGAAGGATTTGAATCTCTGAAGATGGTATTTCAAGGAGCAGTGACAGGAGGCCATGGAAAGGGATAGGAAAATATTGACGGGAAAAAAATTAAGGCGACTGTCAACATCACTGATGTTACTCCAGCACATTAAATACTGCATGAATGGGAATTACATATGGAGGAAGTTTGCACAATGGAGGATGTTGGGCTGAATGGCCCAAGTGATCTCTTCTGGCCCTGTCAATTTAACTATTTTTACTTTAGTTGGTTAGTGATCCCCTTTTATATATGACTATGCAATTGATTTGCTATCATATCAGAGCCTAGAATTCTTTTTACTTTCCATTTCATTGAAGAAACAACATAATTTGTGCTGCAGTAGAGCAGGCTCAGTAACAGCAATCATTTTCATGTTAATATGTGGACTAGTATTCTTTACAGCTGTTGTCTTTTGTCCTGAAATTTCAACTTGACAGTGCTCTTTCACTAACTGAGATGTCTTTTTGTTTTTTCTAGTAATCCACTGTAGATGTTCCAGGTGTTTTTCTTTCCCTTCAAAACGAAGGGTAAGAAAACGGCCTCGTGTCCTGACATTACTGAGTCTCCCTGAAGATGTTCTGTTTCATGTTCTGAAAGGCCTTCCTGCTGAGGATATCCTCTCCATCCGAGCTGTGAGTCTGCTAACCCACTTCACCCCTGTAACGGGATGGGGTTTACCTCTGTCAGTGTGATGCCCTGGCTCCCAATGGCAGGACTGGACACAGGGAAGGCTGGATCCTCATGGCAGAGCAAATCTAACTACTGTATGTATTCCTTCAGTTTTCCTTCAGATCTCTGCCATTGTGGTAGCAGTTTCGTTGCTAAACCTCTCAAGATTGAGAATTAGCAGCAGTATATGAGTGTTTTGTTTAAATTTTCCAGAGGGAGCTATCCTGACAAATCATTCTGACCAGTTTGGTTCGGTTAAGGATGCTTATCTTATTTTCCAAAATTTACTTTTGTCTAATCTAATTTAATTAACGTAAATAAAGTGGAACAATAGTTGTACAAAAATCTACCTGTGCCATGTTAATATGGCTATAACAGTAGACCACAAGAACGATTTTTCGGTGGATTCCTGTATGTTGTTGTAATGTACTTCTGTATTTTTCCCTCTAGGTGCACTCTCATCTTAAATACCTTGTAGATAATCATGCTAGTGTTTGGGCATGTGCAAGTTTTCAAGAAGTATGGCCTTCTCCAAACAATCTGAAGATGTTTGAAAGGTAACGTATAGGAATCCAGGCATGGTCTATGCATTAGGGGAGACTTTCAAAGGTGCAGAGGAAAACTAGGTACCCATTTCCCATTAACTTTCAATGAGAGTTGGATACCTAACTGCCTTTTCTGCCTTTGAAACTCTTCCCCTTAATTTGATTAGGAGCACTCTTAGTTTCCTGTCTACACTTCAGATTGGAAATGTCTTGTTAAGTGGAGCAGGGGTCATAGTTATATTTGGGAGTGTAAATGGATGCTGTGTCTACAAAGTGCTTTACAATCCCCTGATGGAATGTACTGCATAAGCTAAAAGTATTGCTACTGTATAAATGTAATGTATAAATATATAAGCCAGAAATGTGGACTGAAAGGCTCCACAGCTGTGTTTTTTAAAGAATTTAAGACTAATATTTGAACTCTCTCCATATTTCAAAATGAGTTTAAAAACCTAAAGTTGCAAGCAAATGACTGTACTTTGAAAGAATAAAGACACTATCTCAAAAAGGGGTGTATGGGTGTTGGCAGAGGCAGAACGTAAGAGCTGAATCTGTCTGGTGCCTGTGTAACCATCCTATGTGCTTCAGAGGTGCAAGTTCTGAATTCCTCAGCTGCATTCTGGAGCTGGGGCCATCTAGTAGAAATGAACACGGAAGCAAGGTCTCCTGCTGCACGGAATCTTCAAATGATTCAGATGTCCACTGAGTTACCTTTTTGTACTCTTATTTAGGGCTGCTGAAAGGGGTAACTTTGAAGCTGCTGTGAAGCTGGGTATAGCATACCTGTACAACGAAGGCTGTAAGTGTGAAAGCACGTGCTGTGGAGCAGAGGGAAATGATGGTGGAGGGTGTAGTTCTATTCAAAAGAACAAAGAAATTTTATAGTGAAGTTTGATCAATAAGCTTGGATTCTTTTTATTGGCAACGTGCTAATCTTTATCCCTACTATTTTATGGATGTTTGGGTTTTTTTCTGCCCATGTTATAAGATTTTTTTTCCCCTGTCATTTCTGAGTATGTGGCAAGGTCTTGTATATCATTGTGCCTTTTCTGTGATAGCTGCCAATGGCACTGCGAGCATTTCCCTGGCTATTGAAATGCTGGGGCTAAAATGCCATTATGCTACAGTAAACCTCTAAACAGCACTAATGGATTCCACTTCTAGCTGAAATGTGGATGTGTTTGAATCACACTGTTAGCAGCTCTTGAAGTTAGGCTTTGGAAGCCTCCAGTCAAATTTGGTTGTCATTTTGCCAGTTAAAAGGTTCACACTGAACCAAGCAGAGGCACTATTCAATCCTTCTTCTGCAACCTGTTACCATTTCTGTGAAACCATCCTGCTAACTGTTGTACTGTGGCCCTATTAAATTCCAGGCAGATATTATGAATTAGCTTCTGTTCCCTCTTTAAAGCATCTGTTTCACTTATTCAGTATCCATCTCCGATGAGGGTCGTGCAGAAGTGAATGGGTTAAAGGCATCTCATTTCTTCAGCCTGACCGAGCGTCTGAATGTCTGGGCAGCCCCCTTTATCTGGCTCTTTATTCGTCCCCCATGGTCTGTGAGCGGGAGCTGTTGTAAAGCTGTAGTCTATGAGAGCCTCAAAGCAGAGTGTCAGTTGCAGAAAGTAAGTGGTGCTCTTTCTGTCAGTGGCTTTAGGGCAGAACAGCACATCCACCCAGCAATTTGCACAATTACATTTCAGTTTCTCCAAGGAATAACTTGTTCTCATGCCATTGATTTATAGCTGTTTAACCATTGTTTAAAAATTACAATTTTGCTCTGTATTAACTTTATGTAGGAGAAGCACTGCTTGGTAGCTGTCAAACGATTGTAACTGTGATTGTTCTGCCAGGTTAATTTCTATCTCAAAAGTGAAGAAATATTGAGGGGGGAGGAAATGGTCGGTCCATGAAAGGCCAAGGGCAAACAAAGCTCTAGCCTGGGACTATTTTGAAGAAGTCTCTCTCATTTTGTGGTTCTCTTTAATAATGTGCAGTTTTAAAACTATTTTTTTAGGCCCAGAAAGGCTCTATTCTCCACTGCTTGGCTAAGGTTTTAAGTCTCTTTGAGGTGAGTAGTGTTAATTTCCCACTGATTGCTTTGGGAATTCTGAAGGTACAATTTTACAATACAAATTTCCCCTCTGACTTTTCAAATGCTAGATGAGTTGTGTTATTATCTTCATGTGAGATCAAACCAATTGTTCTTGGTTTCCCCCAGTGTGAGAGAGTCTGTGAAGGCCTTTTCTATTTAAAGGGAAAGTCAATTTGAAATCTAATTAAGCTTCGGTATGGATTAAATCCTGGGCCACATTTTCTGCTGGAGTAAACTTGTGCAGCTCTGTTGACTTCAATGGAACTGTGCCAGTTTACATCAACTGAGTATCTGCCCCCACGTTGTTTGTTTGTTTTTGTTTTTGTTTTTTTTAATGAGCTGAAAGTAGTTTTAGCTACTAGGCCCGCTTGTTGTGCTTGCAGTATAGGATGCCAGGTATCGTCCTTTTGAGACCTGTCACGCTGGGTACCAAAGGAAGGAGCATGCTGGCCACCAGGAAGCCTAAATTGTTTTTGACTACCTGAAGAAAGCTGCAAAGTAACTTGTAAGCCAGGGTCTCCAAAGACCGTGCCTGCAGTGGTCCAGAAAACCATCTTGAACATTTGAAGGATGTTCCTGATGGTAATGGATTGATTCTGTACTGTAGCTTTCAATCTGAGGATGTTCTGTACCACTCAGAGTCTCTGGGGCTTGTGTGCTCATCTGACTGGGTATGAACCATAAATAACATTTGACGTTTTTATTTTCAGGATGAAGAAAAAAGGAAAGAAGCCCTTGAAATGTTTGAAGAGTCTTCGAAGCAGGGTTGCCTAAACAGCTCCTACCGCCTCTGGGAAAGTAACAGAAGAGCTGCTGTGAGTACACTTGGCTCTTAAAATGATCTTTTCACCTCTATTACAGTGGCACCAAGAGTCCCCAACCAAGAATAGAGCTCTGTTGTGTTGAGTGCTGTATATACAGCCAGCAAGAGACAGCTCACAGTCTAAATAGACAAGATGGATAAATGGTGACAGAGGAAGTAGTATCCCCATTTTACAGATTGGGAAGATAAACACAGAGAGGTTAAGTGACTTGCCCAAGGTCACACTGGATGTCTGTGGCCCAACTGAGAATTGAACTCTGATCTCTTCAGTCCCCATCCAATTCCTTCAACCCAGGATCATCCTTAAGAGAAAGAGACTGACTGTTTGTATGAGGATTTTCCCACAAAGGGCAGAAGAGATAGAGAAGTGATGCCTTTGGATAGTAGGAGTACTCCAGCCTTCACAAACACTGAACCAAGTGGTTATCTCCCCTGGACAAAAGGGGCAATACCTTCTTAATGCTGTTCATATTCCTTTTCTCTAGATGTCAGATCCCGGCAGATACCTTCAGAGCCTCAGGAAACTAAGGGACTATGCAGCAAAGGGTTGCTGGGAAGCCCAGGTAAGACTTCCACTAGGAACACCAAGACATTGTTTTTTGCACGGCCCTGTCCACACTGGCGTAGAAAGACATGGAAATGTGCTTAAACATGGATCCAGTTGCTGGCCATTAGGAACAGCAGCTGAAACTCTTCTCAGAAAACACTTACTTAAATGTACTCTGCAAGGTAATCTCTTCTGAAAATACTGCACTTGCATAAAGAAATCTGAGCAAGGGCTCATCATTAGTAAGCAATCTTTAGTCTGAAGAGCCTGTCCCAAAATACTCCACACACATTGTGTACTAGAGTTCTGCCAGCTTTGAAAAATAACTGTTTGTTCTTAATGTCTCCTGGAGCGGGTCCCATAAGCTAGGTTTCATTTCATTTTGAATGTGAAAATGACATGAGTTCTCCCAGGATTTCAGTTCAAATTTTGTTTCTCTGTCCAAATGGAAAATATCTCACTTGCTATTTACATTTCACCTCTTGTCTGCCTGCTGTAGATATCTTTAGCCAAAGCTTGTGGGAATGGAAACCAGCTAGGATTAGAAGCAAAAGCCTCCAATGAGATGGTGTCTCAGCTCTTCCAGGCCTCCCTTTCCGTCAGAAAGCAAAGCATCTTCACTGTGCAGAAGGGAATGAATGAAACAATGAGGTAAAGTCAAGCTCAGCAGCCAGGTCTTTGGCAAAGAAGTGTGTCTATGACATGGCAGGAAAGGCTGCTACTGTTTTCTTGTGCTTGTTATAGTTCTGTCTGGAATGAGATGCGACCTACTAGATCATTAAGCTCTTTGTGGAGTTAGTTCTGGGACACAAGCAGTGAAGTGCAATGCAGAAAAGTTTGTATTTTGTGAATGTCACTAATTGCAAAAAGAAAAGGAGTACTTGTGGCACCTTAGAGACTAACAAATTTATTTGAGCATAAACTTTTGTGAGCTACAGGTCATTGCACAGTGTCCCTGGATATGACAGTGACACTTATTTTGATACGTTCATATTTTAAGATGTCTTTTTTACTTTCAATCTGCATTAATTTGCCAGTCTGCCTAAAAAACACCTACCATGGTCCATCAGCCCGCAGTTTGACTCAAGTATCTGTCCTATTACCTAGATGCAACAGGACATTTTATTGAAGTCTTGTTTTGATGTTCAATGTTTTGTTGGCTAGTAACTTTTGAAAGGATAAGTCTTGATATGTGTGGAGAGTCTCTGGTGTTATAGCTGTCACTTAGCACAGGTCTGGATGGCTTCTTACCTAGGGGATCATTTGATTTTTATCTCCTATCTAGGTACATCCTGATTGACTGGCTGGTAGAAGTGGCCACCATGAAGGATTTCTCCAGCCTTTGTCTTCATATGACAGTGGGGTGCGTGGATCGGTACTTGAAGCTGAGACCTGTATCCCGGGCCCGGCTCCAGCTTTTGGGAATTGCATGCATGGTCATTTGTACACGGTGAGTTTTGATGACTGATGTGCATCAGTGACACGAACTCAGCATTTAGCTATCATGTTCTGCTTTCTCCGCTGCACTAGTAACAGGCCTTCCTTATCCCTTTACACAGTGACTTCCCTTTGAATGTTGCTCTTAATATTTCCAAATGAGATACAAAGTGGTGCTGCTGCCACCTGAACACTTATTTAAATGTGCTGGAGGGGCTGGAGCTCTCCATACGTGAAGTGCTGTCTTCTGTGTAGAGTAGATGATTAACATTAGAAATCCTACTAGGAAGCAGGTCAACACTATCATTCTGATCAGCCCATCTGCCATAAGTAACTCAGAAAAGCAGATCTGTACCTATGTCTGTGTTCATGCAGTTTTAAGAACAAGTCTTTGTGGCACAGAAGTATTGTGTGTCCGGCCTAGTGTTTTATGTGGGACTAATTCCGCTACTTCTGCTATTTCAGAGTCTCTAGGGTTTAAACAGAGATGCTGCCAGTCACAGGAGATTGAATTCCAGGCACAAGGAATAGGTCTGGTTACTGGTTCTGCAGCCTTTCTGGGAGAATTACACCTGTGAAAATTGCTGCAGGATCTAGGCCTTCTAGTCAGTGATATGATAAAGATGCAGGCCCAGGTTAAAGATGCGATGGACAGGGCATCGTCTTGTGGGAACACCTGACACTCTCAACATGACTCTACCTGGTGTCTTCCTTATCTGTACTAACTTCTCCTTCTCCTCGCTTGTGCAGATGTCTCCATAGCACAGGATATCCATGGATATCTGCATGCAACCAAACGCTGTGCGTGTGGCTCTGCCTTGGGCCTGAGTGCTAACCATCTTTAATATTGCAGCTTCATCAGCAAAGAGATCTTGACAATACGGGAAGCTGTGTGGCTAACAGACAACACATACAAATATGAAGATCTAGTCCGGATGATGGGGGAGATCATCTCTGCCCTGGAAGGCAAGATAAGGGTAAGTTTGGAAAACCAAGGGGGTGGGATGCTTACCTTCCTGGCTGTCCTTTGCTAAGTTATGGAGAGTTACTACACTGAGTGGTGAGATGTGGATCCTTCTTCCGCTTCTCTGTAGACTAGGCATGTTGTTTTGGGTGTTACCGGTTTCCTCTGAACCAGCATCCTTTGCTGCTTTGGTGACTGGGTTCTTCATTTGAGTGAGATGTTTGAGGATTGTTGTATGTAATTCTGTACCTACAAGTACTTGATGCGATTGCACTGTAGGAAGTTAAATTTAACCTCCTTGGGACCAAGTCCAGAGATCTCATGCATTCCTGCCTCAGTGTCTGGGAAACATCTTGATACCACTGGGGTAATAAGAAGCCATCTTTTGTAATAAGCCTCCATGAAAAGGGATGGTCACCTGGGAACAATTCCATTCTGTGTTTGGTGCTTCGTTGTGTCGGAGTTTTGCCAAACTCTGTGTTCTCCCTTATGTGTTAGATTCCTACTGTTGTGGATTACAAAGAAGTGCTACTGACCATAATCCCTCTGGAGAGACGAACGCTTCACCTGTACAGCTTTATCTGTGAACTCTCACTATTGAACACAGGTCTCTGTGTGTATTCCCCTGCCAATCTGGCTGCTGCAGCACTACTACTGGCTAAGATACTGCACAGGCAAGGTAAGGAACAGGCTGCTGCTAATCATTTCATAACTGGACCTGCAGGAACTGCAATGTAGCATGTTCATCCATGCTGTCCCTCTGGATAGCAATCTTTCTGCTTTAGCACCAAGGTATCTACTTGTGCCAGCTTGCCTCAGTCATGTTAAAGATAACAGACGCTTCAGAAGGATGGGGTGGGCTTGGTCCTTTTCTCCAGTAATTGCTGTGTTGAGCTCAAGCGTTAGCACAAGACTTGGGTTTAAGAAATGCCCACGGAATTTTTACAAGTGATGCTACGGACTAGATTACACAGCTAGGAATCTCTCTAGTTCTGGCACCTGCAGCTGTTGTTGGAGCCCGACAATTGATTCTGAATTTCGGATGGATTATCTGCTGGCATGATCTTATGTAAGATCTGCTTTATTTCTGCAGTATGGAGTTTTAGGTGCTAATGTACTTATTCCCTTCTCCAGCACATCCTTGGAACAGCCAGCTGTCTGAATGCACTGGATTCTCTCTTGAAGACCTGATACCCTGTGTGCTGAGCCTACACCAAAAATGGTATAACCTTCAGAACCTTTCTGAGTAGCTCTGGGGTTGCGGGGGAGAGGAGTGTTTGGCATCCAGCTGTTACAGACCCACAGCATAAATCTTAATAATAAAGTTTTGCTAATTAGTTACTGTCTCGGAACTAAGGAGGTGACATTGGAGAGTATATGCCTCACTCCCCACAGCACGGGAGAGGTTGAGAGACCTATTGCTGTTGCTCCAATTTAGTACCAGCCCTAGCGTTCTCTGAATAGTGCCGCTGGGCTCTAGGGGGTGTGCTTCTCATTACCAGCAGTCTCAGCCTGCCAAGTCTCCTGATTTTCAAGGCTGGGACTTGCTTGTCAGCAAATTCAGGAAGATCCGCAGCAGGGCTGGAAGCTCATCTCCGAAGGTGTCTCAAGACCCAGATCCCACTCCCTGCTGCAGTCCTGACCAAGTGGCAAGGAGAGGAAGGGGGGTGGTCCTTTAAGCTGTCTCAGAGGCCCAGCTACCAGTCCTGCTAGTCAGCTTCCCTGCTAATGAAGCACAGTTGGTTTGTGTCAAGGTTCCTTCCCCACTCTGAACTCTAGGGTACAGATGTGGGGACCTGCATGAAAACCTCCTAAGCTTATTCTTACCAGCTTAGGTTAAAACTTCCCCAAGGTACAAACTATTTTACCCTTTGCCCTTGGACTTCCACTGCCACCACCAAACATTTATCTGGGTTTATTTATTAGGAAAGCGTTGTTTGGAAACATCTTTCCCCCCAAAATCTTCCCAACCCTTGCACCCCACTTCCTGGGGAAGGTTTGGTAAAAATCCTCACCAATTTGCATAGGTGACCACAGACCCAAACCCTTGGATCTTAAGAACAACGAAAAAACATTGTTTCTGAAAAGAAGGATTTTAATAGAAGTAAAAAAGAATCACCTCTGTAAAATCAGGATGGTAAATACCTTACAGAGTAATTAGATTCAAAACATAGAGAATCCCTCTAGGCAAAACCTTAAGTTACAAAGACCCAAAAACAGGAATATCCATTCTATTCAGTACAGCTTAATTTCTCAGCCATTTAAAGAAATCAGAATCTAACGCATATCTAGCTAGATTACTTACTAAGTTCTAAGACTCCATTCCTGTTCTGTCCCTGGCAAAAGTATCACACAGACAGACACAGACCCTTTGTTTTTCTCCCTCCTCCCAGCTTTTGAAAGTATCTTGTCGCCTCATTGGTCATTTTGGTCAAGTGCCATCAAGGTTATCCTAGCTTCTTAACCCTTTACATGTGAAAGGATTTTTTCCTCTGGCCAGGTGGGATTTTAAAGGTGTTTACCCTTTCCTTTATATTTATGATAGTTTGTCACACCAGAACTGAGGGGAAACATCCTCCAGAGCCATAAAAGAAGGGAGGAATGTTTTTAGGTCAGCAAGTTCTATGAACTGTGTCCTTTCCAATGTGCTCTTGTAACACCTGTGCTGTGATTTTCTTTCTTCCTAGTTTCCATGATGATGTCCCAAAGGATTATAGGCAGGTGGTGTTGACTGCTGTGAAACAACGATTTGAAGATGAGCGTTATGAAGAAATTGGCAAGGAAAAGGTGGGGAGTAGCCTTACTGTTCTGCTCTCCATTCTTTAGTGGCAAGCACCTTAAGCAGAGCGACCAGTGTAGCAGGCTATCCAGTATTCTGAAAAGTAACAAGTTCAAATTAAAAATCCCAAAGGGAAGATGAAGAGAGTACACTGCTAGCGCAGTGGCGTTAGCATCACGCACCCTGTGGGGATACAAGTTGCACAGTTGGGCTGTAAATGCCAAGGAGCAGTTCAAGACATATTGATCCTAGAGAAAGTATCAGGCATTTTGGTTGTTGGGAGGGCACTGCTGTAGTTGTCTGACTAGGCTGTCTTGTTGTTTAGGTGATGAGTTACAGCCAGCTCTGTTCACTGTTAGGAGTGAAACAGGAGGACCCAGAGCCCAGTCCCTTACACACAAGTGCTGAGGAAATTCAGACTTTCCTTAGCTCTCCCTCTGGAAAGAGAACTAAAAGGCAAGTAAAACTAAGCTCTGTTCTGTGTACTCTCTCTCCTATGTTTGCAGCCACTGGACATGGATGATTCAGTATGGAGTTCTCATGGGCATCTGACAGGGGGTCTTTTGCCTCCCCAAAACATCAATTGTGTGCAAATCACTGAGTGGGATTTTAACCCACTTCCCTGTTCTGAGCTGCCATTCTCTATCGACTCGATCAGTCCTTCCCCGTCACCTTAACTCTGCTTAGCCTCTTCCTCTGGATGGCTGGAAGGGAAAGTTTGGGTTTCATGCCATGTTTTGCTGGCCAAACCAAATGACCAGTTGTATCTTTAGCATTCGCTGAAAGAGTTGAGTGAGGCAAATGGTCAGACTAGCCTGTTTCCTGATTCAGGATGATTTCCTCCATGTATATGCTGAGTGAGTAACCTCTGAGTTTCCCTGCAACAGGAGAAGGGAAGACAGCATTCAGGAAGATAGGGGCAGCTTTGTGACTACACCCACAGCTGAACTATCCACGCAGGAGGAAAGCCTTCTGGACAACTTCCTGGACTGGAGCTTGGACTCCTGCTCGGGTTACGAAGGAGATCAGGAAAGTGAAGGGGAGAGAGAGGGAGATGGTAAGTAGTGTGTTTTTTCTTCTCTGATTACAATAGAGAGAGACCGCGTTTTCCCATCTGCAGCTTAACAAAGTCAGGTTACTCTTGCCAGAAAAGTGCAAACTCTTTCAGAGGGACAGCAGTCACTGAAAGAACGTCCCTTTTCTGTTGTACCATGGCGATTATCTTTACACCACATCCTGTAACAGCAAAAGTTTCTTGATAGATGCTAAAATCTCCTTGTCCATTTGCAATGCTGCAAAATGTTTGGCCACAAGACTTGGAGAGCTCTTATTCACAGATTCATAGATATTAAGGTCAGAAGGGACCATTATGATCATCTAGTCTGACCTCCTGCATAACGCAGGCCACAGAATCTCACCCACCCACTCCTGCGAAAAACCTCTCACCTATGTCAGAGTTATTGAAGTCCTCAAATCGTGGTTTAAAGACTTCAAGGAGCAGAGACTCCTCCGGCAAGTAACCTCTGCCCCATGCTACAGAGGAAGGCGAAAAACCTCCAGGGCCTCTTCCAATCTGCCCTGGAGGAAAATTCCTTCCTGACCCCAAATATGGCGATCAGCTAAACCCTGAGCATATGGGCAAGATTCACCAGCCAGATACCCAGGAAAGAATTCTCTGTAGTAACTCAGATCCCACCTCATCTAACATCCCATCACAAGCCGTTGGGCCTATTTACCATGAATATTTAAAGACCAATTAATTGCCAAAATCATGTTATCCCGTCATACCATCTCCTCCACAAACTTATCGAGTTTAATCTTAGAGCCAGATAGGTCTTTTGCCCCCACTGCTTCCCTTGGAAGGCTATTCCAAAACTTCACTCCTCTGATGGTTAGAAACCTTCATCTAATTTCAAGTCTAAACTTCCCATTGACCAGTTTATATCCATTTGTTCTTGTGTCCGCATTGGTACTGAGCTTAAATAATTCCTCTCCCTCTCCAGTATTTATCCCTCTGATATATTTATAGAGAGCAATCATATCTCCCCTCAACCTTCTTTTGGTTAGGCTAAACAAGCCAAGCTCCTTGAGTCTCCTTTCATGAGACAGGTTTTCCATTCCTCGGATCATCCTAGTAGCCCTTCTCTGTACCTGTTCCAGTTTGAATTCATCCTTCTAAAACATGGGAGACCAGAACTGCACACAATATTCCAGGTGAGGTCCCACCAGTGCCTTGTATAACGGTACTAAAACCTCCTTATCTCAACTGGAAATACCTCGCCTGATGCATCCCAAGACCGCATTAGCTTTTTTCACGGCCACATTACATTGTCGGCTCACAGACATTCTATGATCAACCAATACTCCAAGGTCCTTCTCCTCCTCCGTTACTTCTAATTGATGCGTCTCCAGCTTATAACTAAAATTCTTGTTGTTAATCCCTAAATGCATAACCTGACACTTCTCACTATTAAATTTCATCCTATTACTATTACTCCAGTTTACAAGGTCATCCAAATCTTCCTGTATGATATCCTGGTCTCTCTCTCAATTGGCAATACCTCCCAGCTTTGTATCATCTGCAAACTTTATTAGCACACTCCCACTTTTTGTGCCGAGGTCAGTAATAAAAAGATGAAATAAGATTGGTCCCAAAACTGATTCCTGAGGAACTCCACTGGTAACCTCCCTCCAGCCTGACAGTTCACCTTTCAGTAGGACCCGCTGTAGTCTCCCTGTTAACCATTTCCTTATCCACCTTTCAATTTTCATATTGATCCCCATCTTTTCCAATTTAACTAATAATTCCCCATGTGGCACAGTATCAAACGCTTTACTGAAATCTAGGTAAATTAGATCCACTGCGTTTCCTTTGTCTAAAAAATCTGTTACTTTCTCAAAGAAGGAGATCAGGTTGGTTTGGCACAATCTACCTTTTGTAAAACTATGTTGTATTTTGCCCCATTTACCATTGACCTCAGTGTCCTTAACTACTTTCTCCTTCAACATTTTTTCCAAGACCTTGCATGCTACAGATGTCAAACTAACAGGCCTGTAGTTACCCGGATCACTTTTTTTTCCTTTCTTAAAAATAGGAACTATGTTAGCAATTCTCCAATCATACGGTACAACCCCTGAGTTTACAGATTCATTAAAAATTCTTGCTAATGGGCTTGCAATTTCATGTGCCAATTCCTTTAATATTCTTGGATGTAGATTATCTGGGCCCCTCGATTTAGTCCCATTAAGATGTTTAAGTTTCGCTTCTACCTCAGATATGGTAATATCTACCTCCATATCCTCATTCCCATTTGTCATGCTACCATTATCTCTAAGATCCTCTTTAGCTTTATTAAAGACTGAGGCAAAATATTTGTTTAGATATTGGGCCATGCCTAGATTATCCTTGACCTCCACTCCACCCTCAGTGTTTAGCGGTCCCACTTCTTTCTTTTCTTTTCTTTCCTTCTTATTTATATGGCTCAATGGCTGCAGACTCTGGAATGTAGAAAATGGCGGACAGGATTACTGAGTATTGTCTGTACTGCTGTGAGGTAGTAGTGCTCCCAGATAGCACTGGGCACTTTGAATCAATTGGTGAGTGAAGGAGAGTCCTCATGGCTTCATATTAAGGGATTTTGCTATTCTCATAATCCAGGAAAAGCTATTGAAGGAATCTGGCTGTAGCCAGCTATGTGGTGGAGCACTTTCAACACTGCAGCCTTTCCTGTTTTGTTTTATTAGTGCTGTGACTTAAAGCTTTTTATACCATGTCCCCTGTACAAATAACTGTTAGAACATACCTGTGGAATGGGGAGGAGTCCCCACTTTACGCAAGGGAGAAATCAGAGCTTGTGTGTTAACTTCCTCTGTGGCTTTAGAGAAAGTTAATTGCCCAGGATTAGAGATCTTGAGTTCCTGGCTCTGACTTCTGTGCTCTCACTACACTGCTGCTCAGGTAGATCCAAATCACTGTTCTATATCTTCCTCTAGTGACCGCTCCCAGTGGAGTCCTGGATGTAACTGTGGTCTATATGGATCCAGCAGAGCACTGCTGTCAGGATTCCAGTGATGAAGACAGCCTAGCTGCGGAATGGCCTGGACAGGATGTACCAGCAAGGAAGCCTGAGCAGCCAGATGCTGAGAAACAGCGGCTTGCTGGTCACGGTCGAAAAGAACCCACACTAGAAGCCACCTCAGGCTATTCCTCTGTCCACAGTGCCAGTCCTACTTCCTCTGTAGATGGCAGCTTTGGAGCACCGATCAAAACTACCTCAGCACTGTCTCTGGGCAGTGCCGTGAACAAAGGGCCATACCTGCCTCACTACTTGAAATCACATTTACAATCTGTCCGGCCCAGGTCCACTGAGGGCAAGTGTGAGAGAAGGCAAGTCAAACGGAAAAATGTGGCTGAGCATAGTGAAGAAGAGAGGATGAACTTGGGCTTCTTGAGCCTCTGATTTCAGTGCTGTTTACTTTCATTTCAGAGGGCTCTGGGAAGCAGTATTTTGGTGTAGTCTTGCAGGGAAGGTAGCAAGTAATTGTCAGTGTCAGACGGCCCATGCCAATCCATGCTCTGCAAGCTCCATTTCATGCTTCTGTGGCTTAGTGCTGAGCTACCTTGTTTCTTGGTAGCTGCTTTTTAAAATGTTCCCTATAGTCTGATCCTATGCAAATTAAGAACCCCCTCTGGTCTTGAGCACATGTCAGGAAAACCCAGAACCCTTGTATGCTACCCAAAGCCATCTTGATTTTACCCTGCAATGCATTGCCAAGTGGGTAGCCGATTCCTCCGCGGAGGAAGAAGGGGAAAAAAATAAAACTCTGCTGCTATGACCTGTTTTTCCCCATATACGGTCGTAATCCAGGAAAAACTCTCGAGGGAACCTGGCTGTAGCCAGCCATGTGGTGGAGCACTGTCAACACTGCAGCCTCTCCTGTTTGTTTTATTAGTGCTGTCTGAAGACTCCCTTAACAGATTATTTGTGCCTGAAACTAAGGCAGGGTGTTAGCTCACTCCCAGCTGGTGCCCCTCTTACTTTCTCTGGACATTAACTACACTGCCCTAGAGTGTATTCTGGAGCCAAGCAAAGGGTGGTAGTGGTAAGTGGGGATACTTACTCTAACAGACTGGAGCTTTTAAACCTCCCGTCTCTGGGGCAGGCTCTAGGCCTTATTCTCCTTCCATTAGTCCTACACTGCTGGAGCTCCAGTCAGCTCACTCGCTTACAGAGCTGTCAGTCAGACCCTCCCTCTAGCTCCATGTGTTTCTTCAAGTGAAGAACATACTATCTGTGCCTTACCACTTCACTGCCTTTTGCCTTTAGTTACAGCACCATTGGTGCAATCTGCAAGAACTCAGTCCCAGTGTCACTTTTGTGTTCTGTCCATATTGCAGTTTGTCTTCCTTGCTATTCTTCCAAAATGGCCTCCAATAGAGCCTGATTCTACTTTCATGTTTGAATTTATTTTGAACACTAGGACAGAGGAAGCAATGTAGCAATAGCAAATAACCCTTCTACATGAAGCCATATCTTAGATACCTCTCCATGACATCCCAGTCAGCAAGGAAGAGCTGGTGTCTTTCCCACAATACTGGATAAAGGATTCCATGCCTTATACAGTCTGTGGAAGTTGTACAAGAAGAGCAAAAGCCCTAAGAAGCTGAGGGACTAGAGGCTACTTTACCCACTGACTTAGTTGTTACCAGAGGGGCTGACCCTCTAGAACAGGTGGTGAGAACATACCATGGTACAAGATTTCTGGCAGCTGTTTGTCATGCTCGGCATCTGATAACACTGGAACTATACTCCCTGTTTACCTTCCTTTGTTGAGAAATTATTGTGGCAGAGACACTGACTGTTCACATACAGTGTAGTGACTTTTGTATAAAACAATCTTTTTTATACTTGTCTGTGTTATTTTAAAAAACGGGTAGTGCTTGTGTCTGGTAAAGGAGCTGATTGTAAAGGGGGTGTGATGGGAGAAAATTGTCTAACAGTCACATACCTCGAGGCATAGAAAGGTGAAGTGACTTACTTAAGGTGTTACAAAGTCACTGGCAGAAGCCTCAATGCAAGTCTGTCACCTGTTACTAGATAAGGCTGTTGGTTATAGTTGATCCATGGTCTCTGCAACTGAGACCATTACAGAACAGATATTAGCAGCTGCAAACAGTGGCTTATTTTCTACAGCTACCAGCTTGAGCATTGATGGATTGAAAAGCACCGGTTTATCAAGCAAGCTGCTATTGTCACTTTCACAAGCTGGATTTGAGAATACTGCAACTCCAGGAAGCACATTACTTACAAAGCCTGGCTTCTTCCAGATCTTGAGCTGCTCTCCTAGAGCTAGCCTGACTGTTTGACAGGTGGATCATAAAGCTGGAACATAGAGAAGCAGGGTTTCTAAGACACTTTCCCTCATCTGTCAAGGTGCAGTGGAACTGGTTTAATTTCTAGTGTGCAACTGTAAATAACCTCACCCTCCTTGTGTAACAGCTAGTGATCTATAAGCCTATGAATATCTGCTACAACTCCTGACTCTTATATTTCCTCTATCCCTCCATAGTAACCTACTAAAAAAAAAAAAGCTACACCGTTAGAAATTATCTGGAAAAGGTTGACAAAGCAGGTGCTTACACTGACTCAGCATGTAGAAACCTAGCTTTACACCTCCCCAGGAGCCCACCTCCTCCATAGTGGTTAAGTGCTTAAATACTTTTGTGGATCTGGGCCAAAAATCAGTAGCCAGGCATTCTATTAAGGCTCTTCCAACCACTAGACAAATGGAAAACAAGTAGATTTTAGCATGCACCTCTATCCCTGCAGAACATCAAAGCCTAAGTTCATTGCGTTAGCAATTCTGATCACAATGGGAAGGAGTGAATCAACTCTGAAGTCAGAAGTGGGGACTCTGACAGGTACTGAGATGGCCTCTTAGGGGCATTTGTGGTGTCTAGCTGCACCCAGCCTTGCAGCAGTTACACCTGCAAGCAGAAAGGCTACAACTTAGTGAAAAACCAAACAGCTTAAGGGATGGTAGGAGAAAAAATCATGGAGCAGGTCCTCAAGGAATCAACTCTGAAGCACTTAGAGGAGAGAGAAGTGATCAGGAACAGTCAGCCTGGATTCACCAAGGGCAAGTCATGCCTGACTAATCTACTTGCCTTCTATGATGAGATAACTGGCTCTGTGGATGAGGGGAAAGCGGTGGATGTGTTGTTCCTTGACTTTAGCAAAGCTTTTGACACGGTGTCCCATAGTATTCTTGCCAGCAAGTTAAAGAAGTATGGGCTGGATGAATGGACTATAAGGTGGATTGTCAGGCTCAACGGGTAGTGATCAATGGCTCCATGTCTAGTTGGCAGCCGGTATCAAGTGGAGTGCCCCAAGGGTTGGTCCTCAGGCCGGTTTTGTTCAATATCTCCATTAATGATCTGGAGGATGGTGTGGATTGCACCCTCAGCAAGTTTGCAGATGACACTAAACTGGGAGGAGAGGTAGATACGCTGGAGGGTAGGGGATAGGATACAGAGGGCCCTAGACAAATTAGAGGATTGGGCCAAAAGAAATCTGATGAGGTTCAACAAGGACAAGTGCAGAGTCCTGCACTTAGGACGGAAAAATCCCATGCACCGCTACAGACTAGGGACCGAATGGCTTGGCAGCAGTTCTGCAGAAAAGGACCTCGGGGTTACAGTGGATGAGAAGCTGGATATGAGTCAACAGTGTGCCGTTGTTGCCAAGAAGGCCAATGGCATTTTGGGATGTATATGTAGAGGCATAGCTAGCAGATCGAGGGACATGATCGTTCCCCTCTATTCAAGATTGGTGAGGCCTCATCTGGAGTACTGTGTCCAGTTTTGGGCTCCACACTACAAGAAGGATGTGGAAAAATTGGAAAACGTCCAGTGGAGGGCAACAAAAATGATTAGGGGACTGGATCACATGACTTATGAGGAGAGGCTGAGGGAACTGGGATTATTTAGTCTGTGGAAGAGAAGAATGAGGGGGGATTTGATAGCTGCTTTCAACTACTTGAAAGGGGGTTCCAAAGAGGATGGATCTAGACTGTTCTCAGTGGTAGCTGATGACAGAACAAGGAGTAATGGTCTCAAGTTGCAGTGGGGGAGGTTTAGGTTGGATATTAGGAAAAACTTTTTCACTAGGAGGGTGGTGAAACACTGGAATGTGTTACCTAGGGAGGTGGTGGAATCTCCTTCCTTAGATATTTTTAAGGTCAGGCTTGACAAAGCCCTGGCTGGGATGATTTAGTTGGGGATTGGTCCTGCTTTGAGCAGGGGGTTGGACTAGATGACCTCCTGAGGTCCCTTCCAACCCTGAGATTCTATGTGTCTCTCATGCACTTCTACACAGGTGGATTTCTTGTGGCCCTGTTAAATACCTTTGGCTCCTTCCTCTATAGGGAATGAGGAAAGGCTTTTGACCCCAGCTCCCTTATGTAGACAGTAGCACTATGCTATATGTATTGGTCCTACTTAAGTCTTCAGGGCAGGGGACTGCTTTTGAAATTGCCCTGGCCTATGCACATAGGGCTAAAAGCTGAATCTGTTGGTAATAAGTTCACATAAGGAATTCCTAGCAGGGAAAATGCAGACTAGAACTATACCAAATAACTGTGCAGCTTATGGCTCAAAGGAGCATTATGTCAATGACTCTCACATGAAAATGGCATGTATCTGACCTCACGGGGAGCCAGCCTGCATTGTTTCTGAGCAAGGGTAACAGCGCAAAGATAAACATCAAACTGCATGAAAAACCTAGCTTCCTTATCTCAAAGGGGTGCAGATGAGCCCCAGCAAGGCTAACTGACTTGCTCATGGTCTCACAGCTCGTCAGGCAAATCCAAAAACTTTTCAGGTCTCTGCTCTTACTTGCCCATATTTCCTCTTGTATGGCTCCTGAGCATCTGCCCCCCGTAACAATGTTACAAATTAAATCTCTTGTAGAAAAATAAGGTAGCAAAGGCCAGTCACAGTAGGCTTCCCTACTGGGTCACAGCTGGTGCTTGGCTCCATCTTCCACAAGGCAGTGTCAATCCAGCCTTGGAGGAATGTTGGCTTGAGCAGAGGTTGAAAAATGAGGAGGGTTTTATGAACAGGCCCCCTCTGTGCTGCAGGCATCCAGGCCATTGCTGCAGGAATCTTTACTCAGCTTATTGAACAGAGGGGAAAATTTCATGACTCACATACTTGGTACTTTGTACATAACTGGCTACTACAATTCCCTTCCAATTACTTTTCAGGGAAGACAAACTAGTCTTGTGGTTTGAGCATGAGGACACACGAGTTCTATTTCCAGCTCTGTCACGGCCCGTGAGCTTAGCCAAGTTACTTCACCTGTGTGCCTCCACTTCCCCATCTGGAAGGATGCCCTCACTGGTAAAGTGCTTTCAGCTCTGATGAAAAGGCAATGTAGATGCCATATAGGATTTAAATAAAGAGCCTACGCTCCCTGGATCAACACAGAAAACAGAGCCTTGGGATCCATCCACAAAGCGTTTATTACAAAACAAGCAGTGTTTATTAGGCAGGATACAAACATTTAAAATCCCTGATTTCTTTTCCGTTCACCAGGCTCAGTCTGTCCCCCTATGGCAACACTCCCAGTTGCTAGGTAGTTCCAAACAGTGGTTGGGGCAGCCATCTGCCAAGCAGGAGTTTAGTCTTCATGTTAGCTGGAGCTCATTAAGCTACAGCACTGGCTCAGAAGTCAGCTTTCTAAAAATCACTGTAAAAGCCCTAAAAACAATCCCTCTCAAACCCCCAAGGAATTCTAGAACAGGTGTACAATGAAGGACAGCAGGAGCCGGCTGCCCCAGAGCAAGGCCCTTCCAATAGGTTAGGCCTCTCACAGTTTTAGTCAGTTTCTTGAGATCTGAAAAGCCACAAAGAAAAACATAAATCAGGGGATGGAGCATGACCAGCCCCTTCTACTCTGTTACTCAGTGCCAGTACTGTTGGCAGTGCCACCTGGAGCCAATTTACTTGGGTCTGACTCTAAGCTGAGACAAGGGCCAAGTCTCCATGTGAATTCATTAGATTGTGCTAGGCCTGAATTTGGTTCAATACCTTGGTGGCTATCAACAAATTTTACAGCTTCCAAGATAGGAAGAGACATTTTAGCCAGCACAGATTTAGGTGGACTTGACCAGCCGTGTGCTGCCTGCTCTAGCAAGACCACATCCTCTGCCCACCTTAGATCCCAAGGTGATAGACGCCACAGAGAGACCAAAGGGCAAAAGTAGGGCTGGTCCTACTGATGTGGGCTTAGACTAGCCATGGGAGCCTCTGAAGGTGGCAAGTTGTCAGAACTCAGCAAAACTAGAGCTACACCTATACCTCCAGGGAGGGGACGGAGTGAGTGTCCACTGCTCAGTCAGTGTCCCTGAGAAAGCGAAGCGCCTGCTTCGATGGATGAACGTGGCGTGAGGCTGGGCAGCTCTCTACCTAAAGGTTGGGCACATCTTCATTCCTCCTGCCTCGTACCCAGAAAGGGCTCTGACAACAGTCTGTCTGTGAGCCGCAGGGACAAAGAGAGAGGCAAAGCCAATCTGGCCAGGTTAGGCACATTTAGCATCAAAGAACAGTGCCACAAATTCTGATCTTGTGCCAGCCTTTGGGAACAGCCAGCCAACTAGCTCCCCTTGTACTGAGCAGTGACCCTCAGGACATCTTAACCCTTTCAGAACTGCTGAGTTCCCTGGTGATGATAAATGGGAACAGTGTTGGGGGAGAGACCTGAGGCCAGCATGTGAGGCTCCCCAGCCGGGAGGAAGCAGGGTGGGACATCACTCTTCCTGATAGGAAGTCCTATTCTCTGCTGCCAGAAACTTTCCTTGAACCCACATGCATGTTCTCCACAAGACCCCACACCCACTCTCAACACAACTGGAGATGGGGAGGAAACTGATCACAAAGAGGTCGGAGGGAGGGGCAGGGTGCTTGAGTGGGGAAGGAGGGCTGAGGAATGGAAAATGAGCACCCTCGGTGCTCTAAGAGTTAACACAGGCCCCACTGGAGTGGTCAGAGTCCCTTAAGCCCTCCTTCTAGAGCTTCACACCCAGTGCAGAGAGAAGCCTCCTCCCTGCTTACCGTGTTAGACTCACATGCGGAGGGGAGATCTGATAACAAGGCTGTGGTCACCACTGCCAGCTGAAGTAATCTGGGGCTGGGGGGAGGGGTGTGTGTGTGTGACTGCTTCCCCCAACCTGCTACCCCCATAGAAAGCGCCTTACTTAAGGCACCACCTTGAGATCCACCGAGTCATAAGCCGAAGTTCTCCTCATCTCCAGCGGCTTCCCCAAGAACTTTCGCAGTGCCTTGTAGTCTGGCTCCTCTTCAAAGGCCAAGGCCATTGCTTGCTGCAGGTAGCTGTGCAGGGCATCTGCAAAGTGGTACAGACGCTCACAGGAATGGCTGTGGTTCTCCAGAGCAGCAGCCCCAGCATTCACTCCCTGCATTGCTAAGCCAGATGCTAAACAACACTTCCGCAGGGGCTTTTCCCAACAGACCCCTCCTCTGCACTGATGGGGGAACTCAGGCACAGAGAGGGAAGCACCTTGCCTAAGGTCACCCAATGAGTCAGCAGCAGAACTGGGACTAGAACCAAGGTCTCCCTGTTCCCGCTCACTTGCTTTAATCCCTGGCCAGCATCCCGCTGTAGCAAGGCTCAGAATCACCACCTCATGCTGCATGGATGCTGACGCAGGGCATACAGATCATCCTCATTCCAGCTGGATGCATAGCAAGGAGAAAAACTGGATCCATGGGGGAACCTGAGAGCGGGCTATGTCACCCCGCACAGATATCAGGAATCTTTCTGAAGCTCCCACAGCCTCCCTGGGCAGGATCTACAAGGGCATCTCTCGCGGTCAAGGCTACTAGTTCATGAGCAGACTGGCACTGCAGCAAAGGGTTTAGAATGACTATGGTCAGACACAGCTCGTCAGCTGAGACTGCATGGAGGAGACAGCCCAGTTTCTAGCTTCAGTGAACAACCAGCCCTCACACACAGTGACCCACTAGGTCCCACAGCCACACTCAGTATAAGTCCATACCTGGAGCTGGTTTTCGGCCGAAGCACAGTCGCAGAAGCCCGACCACGTCTGTTTTGTACCTACAGCATTTAGCACACACTCAACGCCAGTAAACAAGAAAGAAGGGACCGAGCGCTTGAACAAACTGCCCGCAGCGATGGGGACAGGTGAAAGCCATGCATGATGACCAGCTCAGCTCAAACCCTCCAGCCCGTTTCGCCCACACAGTGATTTCAGGGTGGATTCTGTTCCCACTGTGGTCAAGAGGAGTTTGGCCAGCTACTTCCATGGGAGGCAGCACTTCCAGTCACAGATTTCAGACACTCCAAGATCTGCACCAGGGCTATTGAGTCCCCCATTAGTTCTGAACCCCCTTCCTTCACTGCTTTCCTCCCACGGGCCCCCATAATGATAGGCAGGGTCCCCAACCCCAGGGCTCACCTCTCTTTCTGCTCCATGACCTTGTGCACATCAGCCAGCTCGTCAGTCCAGGGCAGGAAGCCACACAACCACTTCACCATGCAGTAGCCCAGAGACTGCAGGTCACTCCGGCGAGATGGTCCTGATGGGAAAGTGAGAGAAACCCAGCAGCTCAGGAAACACAGTGAGAAAAGCAGAGTTTGGGAGTAATACCCAAAAAGGCCTGGTTCAAGGGGGTCCCTCCCCGCAAGGGGACAGCATAGAACTGAGCTCTGGAAAGCATAAGGCTGAACAGCAGGAAACATTTCCTAGTGGAGTGGCCTAGTGATTAGAGTCAGGATTCCTGGGTTTTCATCCCAGCTCAGCCACCAATTCACTGCAACTTTGGGAGCGCCTCTTCACCTCTTTGTGCCTCAGCTCTTCTTCGAGTAATGGTCCCTATTGTATTCACTGAGGGTTACACATGTGCGGCACGCGCCCAGAGTCGCAGAATCTGAAGTAGCATCCGTTGGTCCACACATGCGCCCTATCACCTAGGACAGAAGCCTGAGGTGAAAGGGTGGGGCAGACCAGCCAACCATGTCTCCAGTTTCTTCTCACCGCTGTGTGGTCCAGGTCAGAACCCCCAATGTCCTCATCTCTGACGAGCAGGCTGAGATGCACAAGCATCTCATGGAGATGGCCATGAGACCACAACTGGACACAGGCTGGGGAACCCCCTCTGCCCCCCCCCCCCCCCCCCCCCCGTACATTGGCCTGAATCAGCGAGAAATGCACTCTGCCAAGCTTTACAGACACCCATTAAACCAGCACCCACTGTCCTGGATTTCCATTCCCCTCCATGGCTGGGTTACCACGACCTCGCATGGAATGGAAACATTCTCTCACCATGTCACGCTCCTGCCTGAGTCACTTGGCGACTGTGGAAATAGCAGAGCAGCTGCATGGGAGGAGGGAGCAGCTGGCTGACCAGAGAGGAAGCCGTTACCAAAAGCTAATGGAAGAACAGTGAGGGGGAAGGATACAGGCAGAGGGCGCCCCAGGCAAGCAGGGATGGCAGGGGAGGAGAGCTCGCCAACCCATCAGGGACTGCTGTCTCACCAGCTCCCCTGTGCCCATCCAGGCTGATGAACTCAATGGTGCCCTCATGAGGAGTCCTTCTGCCTTCGCGCTGAGCCACGTGCTTTCCTCCCGGGCAGTATCGGAATGCAGAGCAGTAACCCACCAGGGTGACCTAGGAGAGAGAGAGACTGTGAAATGTCTTCCTGGGCGATCACGCAAGGGGAAGGAGGAGAGTGCTGCTGCTCTGGGAGAACCCGGGAGCCCCTCACCTCCCAACATCCCCTCTCCAGTTTAAGAGATCCCACCCCTTCTCCCTGCACCACCCCTTAAGATGCAGAGACTGAAGGGAGCCCAAATTCTTTCCCTGGGGGGTGAACACGTCGGGTACAGTGACCCTTGCAATGCTGCACACAGCGCCTGCTATGGGGCTGCACTGACACAGGGTGCAGCCAGGAATCAACCCTCCCCTCCATAAGAGAATGCTCTGGCTAGGGCATTGCCCCACTTCTCCTGCTACCTCTCTCTGCTCCTGCTGTTCTCATTTCCTACCTCTGCAAGGTCGTCTGGGTTCACATAGATGTTCTCTGCTGTGATGTCCCCGTGCACATACTCGTTTCCATGGATGTACTCCAGGGAGTCTAGCTAGGGGCAGAACAGGAGACGTCACACCCACGCACAGCCCTTCAGCATCCCCAGTTAGCTCTGAGCTAGAGCATCTTCCCCAGGCTCGTGGCAGCTGGGAGACTAAGGAGCAGGCTAACTGCACAGCCTCTTCCACTCTCTGCTTTTCACATGTTGGGAGGTACCTGAGAAATTCAGGGGGGTCCCCATCACTCTGTCTCCCAATTTCCTTGGGGTAGAACATTAATAGACCCATAAGTTCATCACAAACCGCCTCAACCAGCCCCATGCTCAAGCACAATGTTATACTATTCAGAGACTGAAGCCCTGCTCAGTCTGCTGTACCTGATCTTTAAAGGTGCTTAGCAAAAGTTGCTCTTGCCCATTGACTTCAGTGGGATCTGTGGGTGCTCAGTGCTTCAGGAAGTTACTCTAGTAAGTTTGAGCCATTTCACTGCGCTCTTTTGTGGGTGTGTTTAGAAAGTAAGTTGTGAAGTTTCCTTAACATTTCCCTGGAGGCCATGCACAAGCAGCAGCTGCACAGGAATCACCCATGACGCACTGGTCCCAGCCTTGGCCTGCACTGGAACTAACATCCTTGCAAAGGCCAGAGAGAATCCAGCTCTGAACAACCCCCAAAAGGATCGGCCTGCCACATACCACCCTGATGGCGATCTGGAAAACTGGTTTTTCTGTCAGAAGGTTCGTGCCATCGTTCAGGATTGACTGAAGGGTTCGTCCTAACTCAGGGAACACCAGAAACCTGTGAGAGAGGAGAGAAGAGCATGTTGAACTTGGTCAGCACCTGTCATGGGAGGGTCTCAAAGCTTATTTGAGTAGCTCAGCTACCAATCTTGATCTGAACTGTTTTCCCTTACTCTCTAGTTTAACAAAGACACAGCTTCCCTCGTATTTGACAACAGAACCTGTTTGTGGAGAGGAGAGGGAGAGACACTGGCAGGTCAGCATTCCCTCTGAAGTATTATCGACTCATTACCACATTCCCTTCCACACAGAGCTCACAGGCCAAGACAGTCAAGATGACAGGCAAGGGAGAAGGGACAGCAGGAAGGAGGATTTCTGGGAGGAGGAGGTGAAAGAGAGAGAAGTCACTATGTGCACAGGGAGCGGGAGAGTGTTCCAAGCCTTAGCAGCAGCATGAAAGAAGATGCAAAGGCAACAGCGGAAGAAGGGGAGGCTAGGAGAGCGAATTGCAGGAAGCAGACAGCAGTGGGGTAATCTGAGTAGCACTATGATGCAGGAAGCCAATGAAGGTCAGCGCAGAGAGAGGGGGAAAGGATTTTACCTGCTACAGTTTGGAGAGACTAACTGGGAGGAGAGACAAGGAGGCCCAGGAAGCCGGGGTTACAGTAATCAGATGAGAGAGGGCCAATGCACAGACAGTGGGTCAGTAGCTGGTGGGGTGAGGGGGTGGGGGACAGAAAAGGGTGGTATTGTGAGAGAGAAGAGAGAGGCTGCAGCAAGAGCCTGGCAGTGAGGAGCAAGGAGATAAAGAGGATAGTGGATTCCTGGGCAGGAGGAAACTCCCCAGCTGTCCCCATCTGGCAGCTTGCAGTCCTGCCTTACCTGTAGTTACTCTCATGGAGACCAAAGCCAACGCAATTTGGGATCCCCAGCAAGGGCACCGAGTGCATCCTCTTCCACTTATCCACTAGGAGGGAGACAACAGGACAGATGGGCACGGCTTTGCCATGCTGCTGGCTAAGGAACTCTGCAAACAGTGAGGGCACCCCCCCCAGCGCTTTTCCTTCCTCCCACAGATACAGACCCTCTGCACTGGACAATTGAGAGTTCAAGGCTCATCCTGTCACCTGAGCTGCCCTCATAAAAGCCATAGTAGCAGGCAATCAGACGTAATACTAAAAGCTCAGTGGCAGGCAGCAGGAGTTACAGGAAGGGTAGGATGAGGGGATCAGGGTGTGGGGATGCCAAATCCAGGCCAGGGAAGGGGGAGAGGTGTGGGATGCTACAGCCCTAGGTATTCTGAGAAGGGGAATGGCATGGAGACTTATGTCCCACATATAAGGGAGGTGGGAATCACAAAGGCGCAGGTTTGACCTGGATCCCTACTCCTCAGATGTCATGCCCTGACTGGAGTGCCCCAGGCTCAGCTAGCTGGACAGAGAGCAGCTCTGCACAGCCAGGGTTGATGGAACAGCTATGGGATGGGCTCCAGTCAACCCCAGAGGGGTCAGGGTGCAGAGTTAAACAGCTGTCAGTGAGACAGAGACAACTCTACAGCAGGGGAACTCCTCTGAGCGCAGCAAGGAAAAACACCGAGCTGGGAATGGGAAGGTGCTGCCCAACAGACACCCTGAGGTTTCCCGCTCCTGGAAGAGTCATTTCTAAACACACTGGTTAGCACTCTTTGAGGCACAGGTCAGACAATGATTTGAGTCACCTGAGTCTTGCCTTTGGAGTGTCTCCTAGCAGATGCACAGGGATCCCAACCATCCAGGAATGGCACTTACCTGTGATTTTCTTTGCCGCTCGCTGCAGGAAGATCTGCTCGTTGTAGAGCCTGCCGTCTTTGGTGTCCTGAGGGTTGGGAGGAGAGAGAGACGAAGCTGCACTGTTTTACCTTCAGCGATGTGCTGCGTCAGTATCACCACCACGTCCATTTACTAGGGAGAGTGTGGGTGTAAGAATCCTGCCCTAGCCCTTCTCACCTATGGATCTCACAGTGCTGCACTGAGGGGGCTAAGGAGAGGGGGAGTCACCCAGGAGGTAAGTGGCAGAGCTAAGAACAGAACATGGTCTCCTGCCTCTCAGTCCAGTGCCCCATCTACTGAACCACACCACCTCCCACTATCTATACAGCACAGCTAACCCAAGCACGGGAAGGCCTCAGGACAGACAGCTCAAGTGCTACTGCTCAGTGCTCTCTGCAGGTAACTAAGTGCCCCAGAGAATGAAGACAGCCCCCTAAACTGGTCGGAACTGTGCGATCCTGCAGCTTTTTCTGGGGTTGGAGCCTTCCAATGGAGGAGCTTACTGAAGTTTGGTTCTATGAGTTTCCTCAGGCCATTCAGGACTGGTGGAAGGAGCCAGGTGACAGCCTTGAAGGTGAAACTAATTGTCCACAGCAGGGGCAAGGCCGTGTGAGATAACATGGGAATTCTAACAACAGCAGCTGCACTGAACCCTGAGAAAGGCCACCCCCTGTAGTTCAACCTGCCAAGAAGTACCAGAAATATGGCAAGGAAGCTTGTTCTCATGCTACTTCCTGCCCCTGAGAAGCTGCAGACAAATGTCTGGGTGTTGTACTGAGCCACAAACCCTCTGGGGTTCCCAGAACACCTTCTTACATACCAGCATGTATCTGTCCACGTGCATTTGGTATTGCTCTTTTGTCATTGCAGTTCCCTAATGGCCTGAATGTATTATCCAGAAACTGCAGGATGCCACATGCTAGCTTAGGAGAGACATCACAGAGTGGGAGAGGTGACAATTTCAGATCCACTGGCCCAGTTTGATATCATTAGCCCCACCCACACGTGGTGACTAGTGCTGTTAATCGGCAGCTGGCAGGTGGTGCAGATTAACAAACTGCAGAATTCTTTCAGTACCTCCCCACCAAGAGTATTTTGGCTGGTGGAATGTGTACTGAACCTGTCCTGCTTTCTGAATCCTCAACACCCACAACTAAGACCTTGTGTCCATGAACAAAAACAGTGTCCTACCATATCCCAGAATCCTTTGCCACTGCAAAGGGAGGGATTTTGGGCTGTAGAAACAATGCAGTGTCAGGGCAGACGGGGTGGGTGGTGCTGGCATGGAACGGGACTGCTGAATGGGAGAGTTGGTACTGCTCTATAGTACTGTCAACACACAGAGATGAAGGTTTCCTGGCAATCTGTTAGTTCTATCTACACATTCTTTGTGGTGTTAAACATTTCTCATTAACCCTTCGTTGGAGAAGTCTCCCCAGTAATGTTTTCCTCTGCACCTTTTAACTCGTTCTTCCCTGGCACAGTTCCAGTGACACTATTCCAGTGACTAAGTGGGCACATTCTTCCTAAAACCCCTCTTTCCTAGGAGTCATCCCTGGGTTTTGCTAATAACAATTTCTAAATCCCATTAACCAGAAAAGCCAAGGCAGACACAGGACAGTGACCTGGATACCACTCTGGCTCATGCATTGTCAAGCACAGTCAGTGAAATTCCAATTGCAGACTATTTATGATTGGGAATGATGCCAGTTCTGGAAAGCCCGGCTGGACTGGCAGATGCCGGGGAGCTCTCACAGGGTAACGAATTTAGATCAATCAGCATTTGACTTTATAAACTCATTCTGGCATCAGAGAGGTGACAGCTACAGAAGAGCTCAGTGTTAGATCTACAGTCACTTTTCAGACTACAGAGTGTTCAGTACTTCTGGGGACAAAAAACAACACAAAACACACACACACGCCAAGAGTTTTAAATAACACTTTCTAGAGTTTTGTTGTTGTTAACCTTTACAAAACAGGCTTAAAGAAGATTCTATGACATATACTAAATTTATAAACAAAGGGGACAAACTCTACCCTCATTTACAACCAGGAAATCAACAGGACAGCAGAGGTGTAACAGAGGGTAGAATTTAGCTTTGTAATCTAAAGGGCAGCCACTTTGGGGTGGCTTTTTTAAATCTTTAGATCTGTTTTCCTTACAGCTTTGCTCACTGCTATTTATTAAGGGCCTCCTGATCCAGCTTCCATTGAAGTCTAAGTAAGACTCCCCAGGGAGTTGTACGGGGTCTTTAACCTATGCAGTTTATTTCCTCATTTCCCTGACTAACTTCACCTGCAACAACAAAGACAATTATGCTAGTTAACACTGTGAAATCTTATGGAGAATAAGACTAGAGGAAACCATTATGATCTGAGCTTCTGCATTCTACCACTCCTTTCACCATGATACCAGCAGTGCTGGTAGGTCAGACCAAAGGGCCCCATACATGGAACAGACCAGAACTCACAAGTTTGAGAGAGTATCTTTGCCTTTGAGGGCACGCTCCAGATGCTGACTGTGCTGTGGAAGGATGGAACAAATGAGGTTACAGGTGCACAGGACAGAAGTACTTGAAGTGCTAGCTGCTCAGAAACTAGTGCAAGAGTGGCTTGAGTCTCAGTTATCCTCTGCCTCCCTCACCTTGGGACTGTGAAAATACCATCTGTGGAGGCCTCTTTGCAAGTGGCTGCATGACAATACCCACCTTGCTTCAGAGTTATAAGACCTTTGTCTCAACTCTCTCCAGACACTGCTAAAGCAACAAGCACTGGAGGACCTAGGCATGGCTGTAGTATCAAGGGACTCTGCTCTTTAAACCTGGTATGTAAATAAAATGATTCATCAATACCAGGAGAGAGATGCGCCACAGTCTTCTGACAAAACACATATATCGAAAACTGTGTAAGATCCCAAGCTAATGAGAGAGCTGCCAAAGGTGCATGTTATTCTCTCCTAGGGACAGGAGATGGATCAATGGCTTTCAACCCTTTAATGCTGTCCCTTTCCACAAAAGAAGAGTATGGGACATCTATGGCCTCCTCCAAGGCTCAGAACCTGTTCTTTCCACTTGTGTGTGAGGTGGGGTGGAACAGGGATGCTCTAAAATGGAGGGAAGAATTAATAGTCTAACCCTCAGCTTTTAAATACTACCACTACCCAGACATATGCTGGGTAGAACGTTGGATGCATTTCCAGCATCCTTTGCACAGGGCATCTCTTTGGAAAACCTGCTGCAGACAGAGCAAAGGATTCTGGGGGTATGGGCCTACGAGGGCACTCCAGGTGCTTGCTGCACTGTACATGGCAATCAGGGAGTCTGCTGAACTGATAGAGTCAGAGGAGGCAGGATCAGGATGGGGAAGGGCAGCTAAATCCCTTATTTACCTAAGATACAAATTCACCGGTGACCGGCTCTGTCTTCAAACTGGGAAGTGTCAGCAAGAGGCTTCAATTATGATCTCTTTCAAGAAGCAGTTCCCCCTCTCTTCACATCCCCTGAGGGATCCTCCCCAGTAGACTGAGCTTTCCGCATGCCACAAGAAGAGAGGAAGGGAGGGCTACTCTTCCTCTACTCCCCACCCCATATCCTCATCATCCTCCCTCAGACGGCATCCCAGCATGAGATTGCACAGCACCTTCATACATCAGCCCACACTCGCTCTGGTTCAAAAGCTTCCCCAGTTTCCACTGCTTGCTGTTCTGGTCGGTCAGGATCTTGCCCTCTGGGAGAGGTGCCATGGAGGTGGACTTGAGCCGCCGGGGAGATCGGGGACTGACCTCTGCTTTGAAGAGGACACAAAAGCAGGGCTCTGATCAGATAACAGGGCACTACAGACAGAGTGAGTCCTGCTGCTCTCCAGCACACCGCAGCTCAGATTCCAACCAGAGACATTGTGATAATACCACCCCAGCCTGATAGAGCTCCCCATCTCTCGCTCCCAGACACTTCACCCTGCTCCTGCAGCGAGGCCCTGGGTTTCATGTATTCTCCCTCCAGCAGTGGACAATCAAACATCTCTTGTAACCCATCCACACCACCCTGTACCTCAGCCAGGAGGTAGGGAAGGGACATGATGGCAGGATGACACAAGGGCTGAACAAGCCACCTCTGTAGTGCTCCAGTGCTACCTTAAGTGCCATGAAGTAGCTGTCTGCCCCACCCCCACATGAGCACAGCAGTGGTGAGGAACACCCCAGCTCTCACCCTTGGATGCCACCTTGGTGCTTGGGGAAGCAGCTGGTGGGCTCCAAGCCTCCTCTTCAGTCGAAGTGGAAGCTAGCATTTTCTCAGAAGACATCCACTCCACTGTCTCTCTTGCTGGATTCGGCTCATCCTGCCCCAGGGCTGAACGATTAAAGAAACAAACCCTCACAATGCCATCCATGGTATTCCAATGATTGTCGATCATAACACTCCGCACTTACAGCGCCTTCCATTCACGGGGCTCAAAGCCCTTTTTGGTGAAACACCTCACACCCACACTCCTCCCACACCACAAAACAGGTCGGTGCTCTTAGCTCCATTTTACAGATGGAGAAACTGAGGCACAGATGAAGTCACATAGTGAGCCTGTGGCAGAGCTGGTTCAGAACCCAGGAGTCCTGGGACTCTACTCCTCAGGTCAGATTGCATTCACTCCCTTCCACTGCACTGCCATCAAAGACAACAATTTTGCATACCCTAAAGCAGGCAATAAGAGGATCTATTCAGACAGACATGTACTTGGTATGCCAATGCTCCACTACTTCTTGTAATCAGGAGGGTTTGACTAATCCAGAATCTCTATCCAAAGAGGCTGCTGTTTAACCCAGTCTTACCTACCTTTCAGAGAGGACAAAGAGGCATCTGGAGTGAGTTGCATTGGCTCCTCATCTTCTTCTTTAGGCAGCTTATTCCCACAGACAGGGCAGAAATGAAATGCCGTCTCTACCTTCTGGCCACACTGTGGGCAAAAGTTGATCATTCTGAAAAACAAACCAAGGCAAAGCAGGGTGGAGAGGGACAGGTGTCAGAGCTGAAGTGAGAAGTCAACTTTTCAAAGGTTTTTTTGGTGTTTTGGTGGCTGCGTCTCTGGAGAAAGAGGTTTACTAAGAGGAGACGTCCACTCACCCACCATCAGAGGCTCTCAGCATGCATATTATTGTAAGAGCAAACGTGTAATTAACTGATCTGCAAAGATCAGGAAAATGAGGCACATAGAGATGAAATGATTTAAAGACCACACAGTGAATCAGTGGCAGAGAGATGACGGGAACCCAGGAGTCCTCATTCCAGCCACTAGATAATGCTGCAAGTGGAGTCTCCAAACTAGCGCTGGGACAGCAGAACTGGAAAGCATCAGCATTTATCAACATCACTATTATCAACCTCAACAGCAAGTGAGACAGTTTCTGCACCATCTGGGGAAGAAGTCCCAATGCAGCTGTGTTTGCTAGGTCCTAGCATGCACTCTGCCTCTCTGCCCCTCACCTATCCATCCGGGCAATGCTTAAATGGTCACTAAAGCTCCCAAAGGTAGCAGGTAACTTGCTAACTGAATCTTTCTTTTCCTACTGCAGGGAAATCCTTTAGTGGGTGTGAACGCTGGGGAATAGGAGGGCGCTGGGAACAGGCAGGACTCCCAGTATGGTATTTGTGGAGAAGTCACAACAAGACCCTGGGTCCCATGATGAATTGCCAGGATTACAGCAGCACTGCTACAGAGCAGGGAGTAGCACCAGAGGATGGGGAAGAGGTTAGGTCCAGGCCAACACCCTCAAGAGACAATAGGGCTGCAAAACCAAGTCTTACACTGGGCCTTTCATCTGCCCGGCTGGGCCCATAGATAAACCCAAAGCAGTGTCATAAACACTGCAGGCCCCATTACCCAGCCAGCCCCCCTGGATTCCTGCCCAGCCCCAAAGCCCCCATCACCCAGAGGCACTCCTGCCCCAGAGACTCTGTCCAGCCCCACATTACCCCATAGCCAGTGGTGAGCTGGAGCCAGTTCGCACCGGTTCGCGGGAACCGGTTGTTAAATTTAGAAGCCCTTTTAGAACCAGTTGGTTCTAAAAGGGCTTCTAAATTTAACAACCAGCCAAAAGTGGCACCTTAGGCGCCGACTCCATGAGTGCTCCAGGGCTGGAGCACCCATGGGGAAAATTTGGTGGGTGCAGAGCTCCCCGCCCCGCGCCAGCCCCCAGCTCACCTCCGCTCCGCCTCCTCCACTAAACGCACCACCCTGCTCTGCTTCTCTGCCCCCGTCTTCCCGTGAATCAGCTGTTTGCATGGGAAGCCAGGGAGCTGAGAGGCAAGTGGCGGCTTCGCACTCAGGCCCAGGGAGGCGAAGGTGAGCTGGGGGGCGCGAGGAGATCTGCCCGCGCCGGAGCAGGTTACCCGGGGGGCACGCAGGGGAACCGCTCCCTGCCCCAGCTCACCTCCGCCACCCTGGGCCTGAGCGCAAAGCCGCCGCCTGCTTCTCAGCCCTCCCTGGCTTCCCACACGAACAGCTGATTCGCGGGAAGCTGCGGAGGACGGGGGGGAGAAGCAGAGCAGGGTGGCGCGTTCAGGGGAGGACGTGGAGGCGGAGCGGAGGCGAGCTAGGGCCGGGCACAGGGAGCTGCCTGTGGGGGCTCTGAACCCACCAAATTTTCCCCGTGGGTGCTCCAGCCCAGTCACCTAAGGTGCCACTTTTGATGTGATCAGTGGGGGGAGCGGCTGCTTCACTACCCCGCCCCTAGGAACCAGAGGGACCTGCCGGATGCTTCCTGGGAGCTGCCCCAGGTAAGCACCGCCGGGACTCCCCACCTCGCCCCCCGGCAGGTGCCTCTGGCTCTTAGGGGCAGCGTGGGCACCCACTACGGTGGCCCACGAGACCCTCTTGCCTGGTTCTGGGGGCAGTCAGGGGATAGAGGTGGATGGGGCATGAGTCCCAGGGGAGGGGGGGTGTCAAGGAACGCGGGGGGTTGGATGGGGCAGGAGTCCCGGGGGGACAGGGGTGGGCAACGACCCCCTCGCGGGGTGAGGCGGGAACCGGGTTGTTAAGATTTTGGCAGCTCATCACTGCCTGTAGCCGCCACCCGACATCTGTCTAGCTCTGCATCTCCTGTCACCCAGAGCCACCCGCTGCCCGGTCCCTATAACCGAATCGCCCTCTGGTGGCCCTGCCCAGCACTCCCACCACCCTGGGCTCCTACCTAGCTCTGTAGCCCCACACCCTGACCTACCAGGACCCTGGACAGCTCCCATCACCCTGGGGTGCCCCCTGTCCCATATCACCATCAGACACCTACCCATCCCACCCCAGCCCCAAGCACCTGCCCATTCCCCTTGGTGCCCCCAAGCACCTGCCAAGCCGCCCCATTCCCCAGGGTTCCCCCCGTCCCGCCATAGGCACCTGCCCGGCCCCGCGGCCTAGGAGCGGGTCTGGGGCCCTACCCGTGCGCTCCCCGCTTCCGGGCCGGGCAGCTCGCCTCTCCCCGGCGCCAGGGACTGGGCCGGCCCGGCCTGGGCACACCGCGGTGGGCCGCTGCAGCCGGGCCGGGCCGGGCCGCGGGGATCGCTCGGCGCCCCGCGCCCGCCGCCCCGGTGCCCACCAGCAGCGGCAACCTCCTGCCGCCTCGGCCGCGTCTCCTCATGGCCGCCGCTGCCCCGCCCCGCCCCGTCCCCTCCCCGGGGAGCGCCCGCTCCCACCCGCCGCCTCCGCCGGTCCCTCTGACCTCAGCGGCGTCCCGGGCTCAGCTCCAGCGCGGGCGGGGCTTGACGGGCAGCCTGGATGCGGGGCCTCACGCCTTTGCCCTGCAAGCCGGAGCTTTGCGCCGGGGGCTGGCGGTAGGCGAGGCGCTCAGCCGGGACTTGCAAAGCCAAGAGCAAGATGCTGGCCCTCCTGTTCGTGGGGAAGGGGAACAAAGGGGGATCGTCACGTGACCCGCGCGTACCCCAAGGGTCAGGCACTGGGGGGCAAGTGGCAAGCCCCAGCTGCCCTGATTTGTAAGCAAGTCTCACGAGTTCGGAGGCCTGACCCACGGTTTGCAGTGCTTGGAGCTGGCAGTACTGCAGTCGCGCTTGTTTCACACAGAGGAAACCCAGGGCGTGAGTGAGTGCCACTTCTCTATTCTTCCTCCCCTACGTCATTTCAGGAAGTGTCTTTACCTAGCTCTGGTGTCCTGTTTGCAGAATTGTTGGACAGCTGGAAGAGGTAGAGTAAGTAATTACTGACAAAAACTAGAAATATCTACACGACTTCAAAGTTAGATTCCAGGTAGATGTTTGGCAGGTAGGAATATTCTGTTTAGAAATAATCACATTAAGTACTTTGGGTCAGTTTCTGTTTCACACAGGTACCTCACTGATTTGACCTTTGGTTTAAGCTCTTAATTGCTAGATTTATCCAAGATTTTTTTCCAAATGTCATGCACTGGGTAGCCATCAGAAAAAAAAATCAATATGTGCAGGTACTTGCAGATCTCACACTTGTGGAAAAATAAATGGATTTCTTCATGTAGATGTACACGTGCAGATAAAATGCACAGGTAAAGCAGAGACACTTGTGAAGTAAGTCACTAGGGGTTAGTTCCTGCTGTGATTGCTACATGGGAGACAAAATGCATCTGCATGGAGCTCCACTGAAGTCAGTGGGATTCTGTCTATGCAGGACTCATTGCAGGGTCATAGATTCATAGACAAGCAGGGCTGGGATGGACCTCGAGAGGTTATCTAGTCCAGGCACTTGTGCTAAGGTAGGACCAAGTAAAGCTAGACCAGCAGTAATGAAACTTGGTCAGCTCTGTTGCTGAACAAGCCGAGAGGACTTTACCTTGAACCAAGTCTATCTTGTTAAGTTTTAGCTACTAGAAAACATTTTATCTTCACTTTTTTCTTGCAACCATTTTTGACTTTAATACCTTGTACTCACTTAAACCCTATCACTTTGTAGTTAAATAAACTTATTTTATTTTTAATCTAAACTAATCCAGTGTTGTGTTTAAACTGCACTATTTGGTATCTCCAGTTAAAGGAGCTAACTGTTGAATATTGATACCTCGCAGCGGCAAAGGACCTTTAATATCTGAATTGGCCAGGAGAGGGCTGGACAGAACACACATACTGGGGAAAATTTGGGAGTGGGAGCATGTTGGGTTCACCCTGCAAGTTGTAACCAAGGCTGGTGGAAGCCAGAGTGAAGCTGGAGGGTTGATGACAGGCTATTGAGGTCAGAGCTGCAGCTACACAGATACTCAGGGTGTGACTTGCATGCTGGTGGCTGTTTGTGAGCAGCCCAGGTTGGGAGCTACAACAGCAAAGCATTGAGGCATCCTGAGTTGCGGGGCAAGTGGTGACAACCCCTCACTGGTCTGGATTGCACCCGAGAATGTGACAATTTGTCCAACCTGTTCTTAAAAACCTCCAGTGAGGGGGAGTCCACAACCTCCCTTGGAAGCCTAGTCCAGATCTTAATTACTTTTATAGCTAGATAGTGTTCCCTATTATCTAATCGTTGCTGCAGATTAAGCCTGTTACTTCTTGTCCTACCTTCAGTGGACATGGAGAACAACTAATCACTATCCCTTAACATGTGAAGCCCTTAACATATGTGAAGGCTGTTATCAGGTCCTCCTTCAGTCGTCTTTTCTTGAGACTAAACATGCCCAGGTTTTTTTAACCTTTCCTCATAGGTCAGGTTTTTTAAACTTTTTAACATTTTTGTTTCTCTTTTCTGAACTATTTCCAATTTGACCTCATCTGTCTAAAGTGTGGCACCCAAAACTGGACACAGTACTCCACCTGAGGCCTCATTAGTTGCAAGTAGAGTGGGACAATTACATCCCGTATCTTATATTCAACACTCTTATTAATACACGCCAGACTTATATTAAACTTTTTTTGAACATATTCAATTTATGATCCACTAAAACCCCAGATCCTTTTCAACAGTATTACAGCCTAGCCAGTTATTCACCACTTTGTATTTGTGCATTTGATTTTTGCTTCCTAAGTATAGCACTTTGCACTTGTCTTTCATCCTTTTGATTTCTGTCCAATTTTCCATTTTGTCAAGGTTGTTTTGCATTCTAATCCTATTCCCTTGCAGTCCCTCTCAGCTTGGTGTGATCTGCAAATTTAATATTGTCCACTCCATTATCAAAGTCATTAATGAAAATACTGATTAGTACCAGACCCTTGCAGGACCCCCGTTTGAAAGTGAATCTTTGATAACTATTCTTTGAGTATGGTCTTTCAACTAATTATGCGTCCACCTTCTGGTAATTCCATCTGAACCACATTTCTTTAGTTTACTTAGATAATGTCACGTGGGACTACATCAAAAGCCTTACAAAAATTGAGATATATCACATCTACTAGTTCTCTCTTTTCCACTAGGCCAGGGCATACACAGTTTTTTGCACTTACTTAACTAGATTGGTTAGAAATGATTAAATTAATGCACTGGGAACACAGTCCTACCAATATTAAGGTTTTGATATGGGTATAGCTTATAGACACCAGATATTCTAAGGACTGCACACTCCAGGTGGGATATATTTTTCTTATTGATTTATGGGCTGGAAAACAAGAATTTTTCCACCTCTTACTTTATGTGATCTGACTTGAGAGATTATGGAGATACTACAAGTTGCTAAGCAGGGCATTTATCAGCCAGTGTGTGCAGAAGACTCAATAACTACCTATGCCATAGGTGATCCTTTGATTTAGGATTGTCACCTATCCCAATATTTCTGGGACTGTCCCAAGATTCACAGAGCAATCCCACGTCCTGCAAGCATACCTTACAGGATAAGCACAGGTTACAAAACCAATTTTGGAACCTGTCACAGGGCAGATGGCCCTTTAAGGGGAATCAGGGCCCATGCTGTCCATGACTGCCTTCTGAAGGCCTACCTGGGGGTGAATGACTGCCCAGGTGGCCACTTAATGGCTAATCAGTAAACAAGCACCTGGACCTAATAAAAAGGTCACTTGGGCTTTCAAGAAGCTTTTCAGGATCAGGCAGGAGTGCTTATCAGAGTAGGGAGCCTGGAGGGTGTGCTTCTGGAGACAGAGAACTCCCAAGAGACTAGAGCAAGGAGCCTAGGTGGTGCAGGGAGAGCTGCAGGAATTAGGCATCTAGGAAGGCCCGGTCTCAACAAAAGCAATCTCCCAAACCTTGGTGGGAAGCTACTCCCAGGGAGAAGGTGTCTCTGGAGAGAAGGAATCACAGAGAGAGCATTCGTCCCAGAGGGAAAGTGCTCCTAGGGAAGGTATGGGAGCAGCCTAAGAGAACAAGGTGGGCATGAGACCTGGAGAGCTACTAGCAAACAGGGGTGCTGGAACAATGTGTGTAGTGGGGGTGCTGAGAGCCATTGACCCAAACTGTAAACCCTGCACAATGATGGAAACCACTTCAAGCCATAGGGTGCAACCGCACCCCTAGTTCCAGCACCTATGCTAACAAATCATGCAGTGTTGTGGGAACAGTGGCAGCCAGCAGGACACCCTGTGTAGACCCAAGCTCCAGACAAAGAATTCAGCCTGAGAGTGCTTCATGGCTAAAGGGCCAAGATACAAGACTGCTTAATCCAGAGGCAGAGGGTTTTCTGGTGAGGTAGCTGACTGAAGGTTCTGCTTACGTTTTGTGGGGGTGGTGTCTGTTAAATAAATGGAACTCTCCAAAGAAGGTGTTCTTTAGTACCTGAAGGCCTATTTGGACATGTTTACATTCCAGATTAGGAGAAATTGAGGCAGGGCACACCTGTGGCATTGCACATGACCATGAGGGAAAATTACTAGGGCCATGGTATGTGTAGGGGGAAAAGGCTCTGAGAGTGGGAGGGTCCCCCTGGAGTTGTGGGGGGACTCTCCTGCAGGCATAATGAGGTTTCTAGTAGAAGGTGACGTGCATGTCAATGGGGGTGGTCCTTGATGGAATGTTGGGGAATCTGGGGTGATGAACTCACACACCCCCCCCAGCCACCTGCAGGAAGAACTGTGCAATGCACTTGTTCTTGATGCTGAGCCCCTGGGGCCAGTGGCTCCTTGAGACTCACACCCAGGCCTGCCCAAGGTGGGGAGTGGGCTAAAAAACACACAGGAGAGGAGAGGGGGCACCAGAGGCATAAGGCATGATAATTCTTGAGTTACCCTGTATTGCCAACCTCAAGAGATCAAAAATCATGATATTGGCCCAAATTCTATCTTTAGCCTGTTGTTTGCCTTCCCTCTATTCTTCTGCCAAGAGGTGTGAGAACTTCAGGTTAAAAAATCAACCACAAATACACGCCTCTCCCTTGCTGCTTAGCCGGAGTCTCCATTTACCCTCTCCTCATCCCTGAGGCAGGGGATGGCCATCACTTCCCTACTATGTCATGGCCCAGCAGCAGGGGTGGATGTAGCCTCACGATCCAATGAGGGTGCTATTGCTGAGGAAGCACCACCCACCCTGGAACTGTAACCTGAATCCTGGCCTGGGGAGGCCCTGAAGGATGGGGACTGGAGAGCGAGCCTGCCCCACAGCAATGGCTCCTGTCCTGCAGGGCCGGGCCTGGCTCCCCACTCCAGACATCATGACCTGGTGCATGGGATTGCCATGCCACTCGAATTTGAGCCAGCCAGTCCAGCCACCCGTCACGATGGAGGGCTGGCTGGACCAAACCTGAGCGGCAGTGTGACCCCATGCGCCAGGTCATGATGCCTGGAGTGGGGAGCCAGGCCGGGCCCTGCAGGACAGGAGCCACTGATGTGGGGTAACTTCTGTGGGTGTAGCTAAGCCCATGCTAAAGCTGCCCCTACCCAGCAGCAACATTATCTACTTCCCACTCCCCTGGGACTTTTCTGCCTGGGACACAATGGTACCAATTCCCCCACCTCCCCTGCCCCAGGGCTTCTCCTCTGCCTGGATCCCAGTGGCAGCACTTCCCCCTCTCTGTGTTGTAGGGCAAAGTACGAAGACATGGCCCAGAAGCAGGGCAGATCTGCGTCCCTAGCTCCAAGGCTCTCACACACAGCTCTGCTCGGGTGAGGGTGACTAGATAGCAAGTGTGAAAAATCAAGATGGGGTGGGGGGAAATAGATGGCTATATAAAACAAAGCCCCGAATATTGGGACTGTCCCTATAAAATTGGTACATCTGGTCACTCTAGCCCAGGTGCCCAGCCCTAAAAATCCCAGGATTCACAGAGCTTCTCATGTCAGCACAACAGCTCCTCCTGCAGGCACCAAATTCCCTTGACTCGTGACCAACTTGAGACCTGGCAGCACCTACTGCCTTGCCCTGGCTGCTCAGAGGGGACTCCCCTTCCCTGCCCCCAGGCTGGTGGAGCTGCCATTCAATGCCCTCCATCTCTCACCCATCGCAATTCTCTGCACCCCTCTCAACCTTCCTTCTGCCCCATCTCCCCTGCAGCCCCTAAGTCTGCCTCCTGTTCCCCCCAGTGCCCTGCTCCCCCTCACTCTTGCCAACCCTTTCGCAGCATCTCTGCTGCTTCTCCTTACAGTCCCTGTGTCCTGCCCTGGCTCCTGAGCAATAAAATGGCAGCTGTTTTCTGGTAAGCCTGGCTTCAACCTTATTGAAAAAACAGTGGGAGGTGGCAGACATCTTTACTGAGGGCAGATAGACTGTAGGGAAATGGCAGCCATCTTGCTGGTTCAGCTGCATTGACAGTCCTGGGAGATGGTGGCCATTTTGAATAAGGGAAAAGGTCCCAACTGGCGGCTTTTCATCATGTGTTTATGAGACAGGTAAAAAAACCACCCCCAAAATCACTAGAGTCCTGATAAATTAGTGAGAGTTGGCTATCTGCTCAACCCTCCCTACCACAGGGCCGCCCAGCGGAGCATGCAAGGCTGGCTCAGCGCTAGACCCCCTGAGAGGAGGCTCAGGGTCCAGGAGGGAGATGGCAAAAAAACACACAAGCAAAAGCAACCCAGCTGTTTCTGAGAGTGAGATTAAGGAAAAATTTATTCTTTTACCAGGTAAAAAGAATTCGTACAACAGTTTCATTGAAAAGCTCTATTGCCTCCCTACTTTGAAGCAAGGAATTGAAATTTGGCAGTGGGTGTCAGGGATGTGCTTTTTGCCATCCCTATAAAAATTCGCCTATATTTGGCCAAGTTATAAGCCTTTGAAAAAAAATCTCAATTTGCACCTGCACAATAGAGACTTGTTATAGTTTCCCAAATTTGAGGAAAATTAGGAATTAGATTAGCTGGGAGGAAAAAATTTAGATGAAAAAATGTGAATGAACATTGGGGACTCTTTAAGAAGAGTTTATTAGATAGTCAAAAACTCATGATTCCACAATCAAGAAAGAGGACAACTGTGGCCCATCTTGGTTCAAGGGCAAAGTGAAGGCAGCAATTTGAAATAAAAAAGCAATATATAACAAATGGGGAAAAGATAGCAATCAATATAAATTAGAAGGTATGAAGTGGAGAAAATTGATAAGAGAAGCTGAAGCCATCAGGGAAAAACCCATGGCTGGCAGGGCTAAGTACAATAAGAAGGAGTTTAAGTATATTAGGAACAATAGAAATCCTAGCAAAGATATAGGCCTATAGAAGGAAATAGTAAAATTCCTAATGATGCAGAAAAGGCAGAAATGTCCAATAAATATTTCTGTTTTGTCTTTAGAAAGAAGCAGGATGAGGAAGTACTTTCCAGTCTATTAGGAACTAAACAAGATGTTTAACAATATCTAATAGGGATAAACATTTTTAAATCAGCATGCCTGGATAATTTGCACCCAAGAGTCTAAAAGAGTTGGCTAAAGAGATTTTTGGCCTGCTCTTGGAATACTAGGAATATTCCAGAAGACTGGAAGAGTACTAAAGTTGTGCCAGTATTTTAAAAGGGCAGGGGGATGATGCAGGTAACTATAGACTAGTTAGCCTGATATCAATCCCAGGCAAAATAATGGAAAAGCTGATCTGGGATTCAATTGATAAAGAATTAAAGGTTAGGAATATAATTCATGCCAGTCAGTGTGGTTTTATGGAAAGTAAGTCTTGTCAAACAAATCTTATTTCATTCTTTCTTGAGATTACAAGGTTGGTTGATAAAGGTATCTGCGTAGATGTAATTGACTTTGGTGAGGAATTTGACTTAGAACTGCATGACATTGTGATGAAAAATAACACTAAACAATATTAACAGAGCACAGGTTAGATGGATTTAGAACTAGCTAACTGATAGATCTCAAAGTAGTTGTCAATGGGGAAGCATCATCCAATGAGAGTGTTTCTATTGGGGTTCAGCAGGGAATCGATCCTAGGCCTGATGCTATTCAACATTTTCATCAATGATCGAGAAGTAAATATAAAATTACTGCTGATAAAATTTGCAGATGACACAAATTTTGGTGGAATGGTAAAGAACAATGAGGACAAGACAGTCATGATGAACAATTGGTATTGCTTGATAAGCTGAGCCTGTTCAAACAAAATGCATTTAATACAGCCAAATGCAAAGTTACACATCTAGGAACGAGGACTGCAGGCCCGACCTACAGAATGTGGGCCTGTGTCCTGGAAAGCAGTAATGGTTTTGAGGTCAGAGTGGACAAGCAAATGAACCTGAGCTCCCAGTCTGGTGCTGTGGCAAAAAGGGCTAATGTGATCAAGGGATGTATAAACAGGGATGTAGTGAGTAGGAACAAGGAAGTGATTTTACCTCTGCATACATCACTAGTGAGACTGGTGCTGCAATACTGGGGTCCAGAGTTCTGGGGTGCACATTTTAAAAAGTATGTTGAAAAAGTGGAGAGAGTGCAGAAAGAAGATGCAAAAATTATTAGTGGGCTGGAGAAATTGCCTTGCAGTGAGATTCTTAAAGAGCCTAATCTGTTTAGTTTATCAAAAAGAAGATGAGGTGAGAGGTGACTTGATTGTGGAGTGTATATATCTCCACAGCAAGAAAATAGTGGGTAGAAAGCCACAACAAGATCCAGTGGCTAGAAGCCAAAGCCAGACCAATTCAAAATTAGATATAAGGCACTTGTGTTTAGCAGTGAGGGGGATTAACCATTGGAACAAACTACCAGGGAAATGGTGGATTCTCTATCCCTTGATGTCCTCAGATCAAGCCTGGCTGCCTTCCTGGAAGTTCTACTGTAGTGAAACACAAGTTATTGGGTTCCATACAGGGGTAACTGGCTGGCATTTAATGGCCTGTGATACACAGGAGGTGAGATTTAGACGATCTAATGGTCCCTTCTGGCCTTACACTCTATTAATCTATGAATTACCACAGTTCAGTTTGTCTCTGCAAGGTTTAATGTTAGTATTATAGCATTATACATGCTGGCTGGGAGCATTTTAGAGTCATTTGCTTTATTTATACGTTCAGTAATTTTGATGATAGGTACTCTTAGATTGGCTTGTAAAAGTCCTTTAGGAAGTCATCTGAGCCAAGAGTTTTATTATTGTCCAGGTCTTACATTGCACGTTGTTCAATTTCTTTTTGTGCCCTTTTAGACACCAAGAAATAATAATAATAGCTTGTATTGTAGTAATGCCTAGAGACCCCAGTAAGAGACAGGCCACCATTGTTCGGGGTGGTGGGTGCACGTGTAATGAAGACAAGCTCTGCCCCAGGTATCTTACAATCTTAGCATATAACAAGAGACAACAGATCAAGACAACTAGGTTTAAGACAACTAGGTTATTCACCAGCACTGATATTCTGCAAATACATGGAGCCTTATTCTTCTCTGATTTACACCAGTGTAACTCCTCTGAAACTGAGAGCAGATTCATGGCCACTGTCTTCATGGAGCCACTGGCCTCCATATAACTTAGAACCCGTTTGAGTCCATAAAATATCTAATCCATGGTACATAGAAAAATTGCAGGTGAACAAGCAACACCACAGGATAATCTGTAAGGGTATGTCTACACTACGGAATAAGGTCGAATTTATAGAAGTCGGTTTTTTAGAAATCGGTTTTATATATTCGAGTGTGTGTGTCCCCACAGAAGTGCATTAAGTGCATTAACTCGGCGGAGTGCTTCCACAGTACCGAGGCTAGAGTCGACTTCTGGAGCGTTGCACTGTGGGTAGCTATCCCACAGTTCCCGCAGTCTCCGCTGCCCATTGGAATTCTGGGTTGAGATCCCAATGCCTGATGGGGCTGAAACATTGTCGCGGGTGGTTCTGGGTACATATCGTCAGTCCCCCCCTTCCCTCCCTCCCTCCGTGAAAGCAAGGGCAGACAATTGTTTCGCGCCTTTTTTCCTGAGTTACCTGTGCGGACGCCATACCACCGCAAGCATGGAGTCCGCTCAGGTAACCGTCACCGTATGTCTCCTGGGTGCTGGCAGACGTGGCACGGCATTGCTACACAGTAGCAGCAACCCATTGCCTTGTGGTAGCAGACGGTACAATACGACTGGTAGCCGTCCTCGTCATGTCCGAGGTACTCCTGGTCGCCTGTGTGATCAGGAGCGCCTGGGCAGACATGGGCGCAGGGACTAAATTTTTAGTGACTTGACCAGGTCATTTTTTTTAGTCCGGCAGTCAGTCCTATTGAACCGTCTTAGGGTGAGCAGGCAGGCAATATGTCCTTCTGCACCGTCTGCTGCCAGCCAAAGATGTAAAAGATAGATGGAGTGGATCAAAACAAGAAATAGACCAGATTTGTTTGTACTCATTTGCCTCCTCCCCTGTCTAGGGGAATCATTCCTCTAGGTCACACTGCAGTCACTCACAGAGAAGGTGCAGCGAGGTAGATCTAGCCATGTATCAATCAGAGGCCAGGCTAACCTCCTTGTTCCAATAAGAACAATAACTTAGGTGCACCATTTCTTATTGGAACCCTCCGTGAAGTCAACCCTGTAAGCCGTGTCCTCAGTCGCCCCTCCCTGCGTCAGAGCAACGGCAAACAATCGTGCATCTGAGTTGAGAGTGCTGTCCAGAGCAGTCACAATGGAGCACTCTGATTGGGCTAAAACATTGTCGCGGGTGGTTCTGGGTACATATTGTCCGGCCCCCGTTCCCTCCCTCCTTCCGTGAAGGCAAGGGCAGACAATTGTTTCGCGCCTTTTTTCCTGAGTTACCTGTGCGGACGCCATACCACCGCAAGCATGGAGCCCGCTCAGGTAACCGTCACCATATGTCTCCTGGGTGCTGGCAGACGCGGTACGGCATTGCTACACAGTAGCAGCAACCCATTGCCTTCTGGCAGCAGACGGTGCAGTATGACTGGTACCCGTCCTCGTCATGTCCGAGGTGCTCCTGGCCACGTCGGCTGGGAGCGCCTGGGCAGACATGGGCGCAGGGACTAAATTTTTGGTGACTTGACCAGGTCATTCTCTTTAGTCCTGCAGTCAGTCGTATTGAACCGTCTAATGGTGAGCAGGCAGGCAATACGGATTGCTAGCAGTCGTATTGTACCATCTTCTGCCGGGCAGGCAAGAGATGACGATGGCTAGCAATCGTATTGTACCATCTTCTGCCGGGCAGGCAAGAGATGATGATGGCTAGCAATCGTATTGTACCATCTTCTGCCGGGCAGGCAAGAGATGACGATGGCTAGCAATCGTACTGTGCCATCTTCTGCCAGGCAGGCAAGAGATGAGGATGGCTAGCAGTCGTACTGTGCCATCTTCTGCCGAGCAGCCATGAGATGTGGATGGCTTGCAGTCCTTCTGCACCGTCTGCTGCCAGCCAAAGATGTAAAAGATAGATGGAGTGGATCAAAACAAGAAATAGACCAGATTTGTTTTGTACTCATTTGCCTCCTGCCCTGTCTAGGGGACTCATTCCTCTAGGTCACACTGCAGTCACTCACAGAGAAGGTGCTGCGAGGTAGATCTAGCCATGTATCAATCAGAGGCCAGGCTAACCTCCTTGTTCCAATAAGAACAATAACTTAGGTGCACCATTTCTTATTGGAACCCTCCGTGAAGTCCTGCCTGAACTACTCCTTGATGTAAAGCCACCCCCTTTGTGGATTTTAGCCTCCTGAAGCCAACCCTGTAAGCCGTGTCGTCAGTCGCCCCTCCCTCCGTCAGAGCAACGGCAGACAATCATTCCGCGCCTTTTTTCTGTGCGGACGCCATACCAAGGCAAGCATGGAGTCCGCTCAGCTCACTTTGGCAATTAGGAGCACATTAAACACCACACGCATTATCCAGCAGTATATGCAGCACCAGAACCTGGCAAAGCGCTACCGGGCAAGGAGGCGACATCAGCGCGGTCACGTGAGTGATCAGGACATGGACACAGATTTCTCTGAAAGCATGGGCCCTGCCAATGCATGCATAATGGTGCTAATGGGGCAGGTTCATGCTGTGGAACGCCGATTCTGGGCTCGGGAAACAAGCACAGACTGGTGGGACCGCATAGTGTTGCAGGTCTGGGACGATTCCCAGTGGCTGCGAAACTTTCGCATGCGTAAGGGCACTTTCATGGAACTTTGTGACTTGCTTTCCCCTGCCCTGAAGCGCATGAATACCAAGATGAGAGCAGCCCTCACAGTTGAGAAACGAGTGGCGATAGCCCTGTGGAAGCTTGCAACGCCAGACAGCTACCGGTCAGTTGGGAATCAATTTGGAGTGGGCAAATCTACTGTGGGGGCTGCTGTGATGCAAGTAGCCCACGCAATCAAAGATCTGCTGATATCAAGGGTAGTGACCTTGGGAAATGTGCAGGTCATAGTGGATGGCTTTGCTGCAATGGGATTCCCTAACTGTGGTGGGGCCATAGACGGAACCCATATCCCTATCTTGGCACCGGAGCACCAAGCCGGCGAGTACATAAACCGCAAGGGGTACTTTTCAATAGTGCTGCAAGCTCTGGTGGATCACAAGGGACGTTTCACCAACATCAACGTGGGATGGCCGGGAAAGGTACATGACGCTCGCATCTTCAGGAACTCTGGTCTGTTTCAAAAGCTTCAAGAAGGGACTTTATTCCCAGACCAGAAAATAACTGTTGGTGATGTTGAAATGCCTATATGTATCCTTGGGGACCCAGCCTACCCCTTAATGCCATGGCTCATGAAGCCGTACACAGGCAGCCTGGACAGCAGTCAGGAGCTGTTCAACTACAGGCTGAGCAAGTGCAGAATGGTGGTAGAATGTGCATTTGGACGTTTAAAGGCGCGCTGGCGCAGTTTACTGACTCGGTTAGACCTCAGCGAAACCAATATTCCCACTGTTATTACTGCTTGCTGTGTGCTCCACAATATCTGTGAGAGTAAGGGGGAGACGTTTATGGCGGGGTGGGAGGTTGAGGCAAATCGCCTGGCTGCTGGTTATGCGCAGCCAGACACCAGGGCGGTTAGAAGAGCACAGGAGGGTGCGGTACGCATCAGAGAGGCTTTGAAAACCAGTTTCATGACTGGCCAGGCTACGGTGTGAAAGTTCTGTTTGTTTCTCCTTGATGAAACCCCCCGCCCCTTGGTTCACTCTACTTCCTTGTAAGCTAACCACCCTCCCCTCCTCCCTTTGATCACCTCTTGCAGAGGCAATAAAGTCATTGTTGCTTCACATTCATGCATTCTTTATTCATTCATCACACAAATAGGGGGATGACTACCAAGGTAGCCCAGGAGGGGTGGTGGAGGAGGGAAGGAAAATGCCACACAGCACTTTAAAAGTTTACAACTTTAAAATTTATTGAATGACAGCCTTCTTTTTTTGGGGCAATCCTCTGTGGTGGAGTGGCTGGTTGGCCGGTGGCCCCCCCACCGCGTTCTTGGGCGTCTGGGTGTGGAGGCTATGGAACTTGGGGAGGAGGGCGTTTGGTTACACAGGGGCTGTAGTGGCAGTCTGTGCTCCAGCTGCCTTTGCTGCAGCTCAACCATACACTGGAGCATACTGGTTTGGTCCTCCAGCAGTCTCAGCATTGAATCCTGCCTCCTCTCATCACGCTGTTGCCACATTCGAGCTTCAGCCCTCTCTTCAGCCCGCCACTTACTCTCTTCAGCCCGCCACTTACTCTCTTCAGCCCGCCACCTCTCCTCCTGGTCATTTTGTGCTTTCCTGCAGTCTGACATTATTTGCCTCCACGCATTCGTCTGTGCTCTGTCAGTGTGGGAGGACAGCATGAGCTCGGAGAACATTTCATCTCGAGTGCGTTTTTTTTTCTTTCTAATCTTCACTAGCCTCTGGGAAGGAGAAGATCCTGTGATCATTGAAACACATGCAGCTGGTGGAGAAAAGAAAAGGGACAGCGGTATTTAAAAAGACACATTTTATAAAACACTGGCTACACTCTTTCAGGGTAAACCTTGCTGTTAACATTACATACATAGCACATGTGCTTTCGTTACAAGGTCGCATTTTGCCTCCCCCCACCGCGTGGCTACCCCCTCAACCCTCCCCCCTCCCTGTGGCTAACAGCGGGGAACATTTCTGTTCAGCCGCAGGCAAACAGCCCAGCAGGAATGGGCTCCTCTGAGTGTCCCCTGAAGAAAAGCACCCTATTTCAACCAGGTGACCATGGATTATATCTCACTCTCCTGAGGATAACACATGAACGGATGTTGCTTGAACGCCAGCAAACATACACTGCAATGCTTTGTTGTACAATGATTCCCGAGTACGTATTACTGGCCTGGAGTGGTATAGTGTCCTACCATGAAGGACGCAATAAGTCTGCCCTCCCCAGAAACCTTTTGCAAAGGCTTTGGGAGTATATCCAGGAGAGCCGCGAATGCCAGGGCAGAGTAATCCTTTCACATGCTTGCTTTTAAACCATGTATAGTATTTTAAAAGGTACACTCACCGGAGGTCCCTTCTCCGCCTGCTGGGTCCAGGAGGCAGCCTTGGGTGGGTTCAGGGGGTACTGGCTCCAGGTCCAGGGTGAGAAACAGTTCCTGGCTGTCGGGAAAACCGGTTTCTCCGCTTGCTTGCTGTGAGCTATCTACAACCTCCTCCTCATCATCATCTTCTTCGTCCCCAAAACCTGCTTCCGTATTGCCTCCATCTCCATTGAAGGAGTCAAACAACACGGCTGGGGTAGTGGTGGCTGAACCCCCTAAAATGGCATGCAGCTCATCATAGAAGCGGCATGTTTGGGGCTCTGACCCGGAGCGGCCGTTCGCCTCTCTGGTTTTCTGGTAGGCTTGCCTCAGCTCCTTCAGTTTCACGCGGCACTGCTTCGGGTCCCTGTTATGGCCTCTGTCCTTCATGCCCTGGGAGATCTTGACAAAGGTTTTGGCATTTCGAAAACTGGAACGGAGTTCTGATAGCACGGATTCCTCTCCCCATACAGCGATCAGATCCCGTACCTCCCGTTCGGTCCATGCTGGAGCTCTTTTGCGATTCTGAGACTCCATCATGGTCACCTCTGCTGATGAGCTCTGCATGGTCACCTGCAGCTTGCCACGCTGGCCAAACAGGAAATGAGATTCAAAAGTTCGCGGTTCTTTTCCTGTCTACCTGGCCAGTGCATCTGAGTTGAGAGTGCTGTCCAGAGCGGTCAAAATGGAGCACTCTGGGATAGCTCCCGGAGGCCAATACCGTCGAATTGTGTCCACAGTACCCCAAATTCGACCCGGCAAGGCCGATTTAAGCGCTAATCCGCTTGTCAGGGGTGGAGTAAGGAAATCGATTTTAAGAGCCCTTTAAGTCGAAATAAAGGGCTTCATCGTGTGGACGGGTGCAGGTTTACATCGATTTAATGCTGCTAAATTCGACCTAAAGTCCTAGTGTAGACCAGGGCTTAGTGACAAAGATTTACTCTCTAGCACTGCCTGCTGGTTAGCTTTGTGTCAGTGCTAATTTGGTGACCTTTTCTCCTTCCTGTTTCTTGAAAATAAATCCTCTGTTTTAGACTTGGAGCATTGATCTGTGTCTAAACAAAGATTAATTGCTACCTTATACACAAATTCATGCTCCATTCTCCATTTTAGGTATACACACAATAGGTGAGGGTCACTCATTGTGAACTAAGGGAAGACACCTGTTCATGTAATTGTTCCTTGAGTTGCTGGTTCACACAATCTCTCTCTGCATAAATTACTGAGTTGGTTCACCCTGACTCTCCACCGTTGTGCATCTTGTGTTGTCACTTACACCTGTGTAAAGTGCTACCAAATCAGAAGTCTCCACTCACACCAGTGGGACCATCTTACTCCCACTTTGGCTCACACAATCCCTCCCCTGCACTGCTCTCTGCATAGGAGCTCATTGATTTCTTCCCAGAACACTTGATACATTTATGTGACATTCCCCTACCACTCAGCTTGCCTTCCCTTTCCCCTCCTTCAACTCTCTCCTCCTTTTCCCTTGTCATAGACAGAAGTTTCTCATCTGCTTTCCTGCACTAGAGCCTCCACTTGTCCCAATGACCTCATGCCATCTCATCTCCTGATCTCCCATACCCACTCTCATTCCTTCTACTTTTCTCCTTAACCTGTCACTCTCCTCTGGCTCTCTCTTCTCACAATAGAAGCATGCTTACTTAAGCCTTGCCCATTTTAAAAATAAACAAAGTCCTTGACTCCACTTAGGGTTGCCAACCTTCCAGGATTGTCCTGGAGTCTCCAGGAATTAAAGATTAATCTTTAATGAAAGATTATGTCATGTGATGAAACCTCCAGGAATATGTCCAACCAAAACTGGCAGTGCTAACTCCACTGCCTCTCTAACTATCGCCCCCTCTCTCTTTCATCTCTAAGCTCATTGAATGCACTGTTTATAACCACTGTCTGGAGTCCTTTTCCTCCAGTTCTGTTCTAAACCCTCTCCAGTTCTGCTCTGCCCCCAGTGCTACACTGACACCTCTTTTACCAAAGTCTCTAATGCCCTCTTCCTAGTGGAAGCTCAGAACCAGCACTCCATCCTCATCCTCTTTGACCTGCCAGCTGCCTTCAACACAGTTGGCCGTGCTTTCCTTCTTGAACTTTTGTCCTCCTATGTCTTCCATGGCTCTGTCCTCTCCTTGTTTCTTCAGCATGTCCTTTGGAGGCTCTGTCTCATCCCCTCTCCAGCTTTCTGTGTGGGTTCCACAGGGCTCTGTCAGTCCCTTTTTCTTCTCACTCTGCACCTTATCTCTGGTTAATCTCATCTCTTACTTGTTAAATTTGCAGACAAACATCCTTATGCTTTTTCCCAGGCTGCCCTCACACTTGGGAAAAGTTCCCCTAAACATCTGCAAAACTAACTCATTATCCTCCATCAAAACCATCCTTAGAACTCTCCGTTGCCCTGACACCTACACATAACTTGACAACAGGCTGCTGTTGTGCAGAGACCACAGCCAATCATAGTGGCTAAGATAGATTGACCCAAGTCACAAAGAACAATGGGCCAGTCTGTATCCAGCTGTTGTCTCTCATCTTATGCTTAGATTGTAAGCTCATTGGAGCAGGGACCAGCTTTTTGTACAGCCCTTAGCATAATGGGGTCCTGGTTCATGATTCGGACTTGGAGGTGCTATGATAATACAAATAAATATATTAACATTAATTAATTACATTTAATAATTTGACAGGTAGAAATGAGTCCACAAGATACAGGGCAGTGACGAATCAGCCCCATGGTTTTAATCACTCCCTTTAACCAGACTCCACCCTGATTTGAACAGTGGCATATTTGAGTTCCTCTACATGCAGGGGTAGTCAATAGGTGGACCACGGGCCAAATCCAGACTACCAGATGCTTTTGAACAGACCCTGAAAACTTTTTATTTATTTATCATTATCATTATTTTATTATTATTTTCTCTGCAGTCTGGACCTTGACTATACCTTGACGAAGAAATTTGGACCTTGACAAAAAATAATTGACTACTCCTGCACTACTGGGTCAGTGGCCCAGTTAATCTCTGATGAGTCTAAACTGAGCTTCTCAATTTGTCCTCTTTGCCTCTTGATACCAACCATGTTAGATTTCCCACCTGGTCCTGGCACTTAGCTTTGACTGGCATTTTCTCCAGGACCTGAGGGTCTCTTTTCAGAATCACACAGCTGGGCTGCACCGTCAGTTTTCTAAAATGACTCTTGGATGAGTTTTGTGCAATAACAGACACCGCTGCTCAGTGGCTCTTTCCTGCCTGATCTTTACCCTCGTGCCGTTCAGCACTACCACAGATAGATTCTCATTACTCACTCTCTGTATTCATCATCTAAAGTCTCCTATCAATATATTTGGTCTTTACAGTCCACATTATCAGAGCTGGACAATATGGTGGACTAGCAGACAGTGGCCCATTCTCCAGCACATCCAATTTATAGGTATGTTTGCCCAGATCCTCAGCTGTGCCAGAACTGTGCTTGGTGCATCTGGCACCATAGGTCGGCCAGTGCTGAGCTCTGCTCAGCCCAGGAGGAGAGATGGGGGGAGGGGAGGCAGAAGGGGCTTTATGCCACCTTTGCATTTCCTGGGTTTGGGAGTTAACCAACTCCTGGCATAAACTAGATCAGCCTGTGTCCCGGCTACAGTGGGCCTTGTGGGACCATCCAACAGCCTTAAACAGCAGCCTGCAGAACGAACTGGCCACACCTCCGTCCTTCCTTAGCACATGACCTCCAGTGCTGGGATGTGCCCAGAGAGGTGGCATGTTGTCTGGTAGCATTGGCCCACCTGTTAGTCCCCAAAGCTCTTACACCAGGGCTATTTCCCTGGGAGAAAATCTGGCTGGTTTCAGGCAGTGTAAAGAGTCTGTGACACAGCCTGGGATCTGGACTTGTTTCTTTGATTGGTAATACCCCTCCCTCCATTACCGGAATGTCTGAAACAGACGCTTTGCTCTGCTTGATGAATCACTGGGATGTTCTTAACAGGAATATTTAAAACTGCACACTAGCAGCCAGTTGGGCTGTAGCGTAGGGATCTAGTGGGTGAAGCGGCTTTATAATGCCCATGCGCTTTCCTTGTAAAATAATCACACAGGAACTCAGTCTCAGCCAATCAGATCTCAGCTTTCATCCATGCCAGTTGATAAAAACTGTCACTGATCAGGGCAGGACACGGTTGCCTAGCAACGTCTCAGAACTGGCTTTTCCAAAGTAACTCTTCTGTGGGTATCACACACTCAGACACCAGGAGTAATTCCTGGAATGACCTGATCCTAGCCAGAGCGCTCCACGCACCATCAGCCTGTGCAGCAAAATCACCACAGGTGACTCTTGTGGGCTGGAGGGGGTGGAATCAGCAAGGTCATGGACCTGTTCAGGGGACGATCACAGCTGCTGTTGGCCAAAGCATCACTTGGTCTTTACACAATATCATAAGAAGGGAAGGAGTCACCATGGCCTGGGGTTCCCAGCATGCGTGGCAGAGGGGATGGGGTCACAAAGGGTAAGAAGTGTAAATAACATTCAGCCAGAGATTCAAGGACAAGGTCCAATGTACGCCAGGTTTGAGGTTTATGAGGCTGCTGGACTTGGCATTGCAGGGGACAAGTGCAGAAGGTCCTGACTAAATAATAATGAACATCTGTTTTCCTAAGCACATATATTGCACTCATGACTGTGGTACCTGAGCGAGATTTTAACCTTCAACTTATTGTCTGAACTTTCGCTACTAGCCCCATTACAAGTGGGTAAGTGAGGGGGACCAGCAGGAACAGTTGCCAGGTGTACATGCTGGGAAGAGAAGCCTATTGACGGCAATAGGCATGTGCTTAAGAACCTCGCTAGATCAGGGCCATCATCTTCATTGCTTTCCAACTTTGGGCTTGCCAGACTGTCAAGGTTCCTTCCCCACTCTGAACTCTAGGGTACAGATGTGGGGACCTGCATGAAAGACCCCCTAAGCTTATTCTTACCAGCTTAGGTTAAAACTTCCCCAAGGTACAAACTTTTAACTTTTGTCCTTGAACCTTTATGCTGCCACCACCAAAGTGTCTATCAAAAATAACAGGGGAAGTGCCCACTTGGAAACGTCTCCCCCGCCCCAAAATATCCCCCCAAGCACTACACTCCGTTTCCTGGGGAAGGCTTGATAAAAATCCTCACCAATTTGCATAGGTGAACACAGACCCAAACCCTTGGATCTTAAGAACAATGAGAAAGCAATCAGGTTCTTAAAAGAGAATTTTAATTAAAGAAAAAGTAAAAGAATCACCTCTGTAAAATCAGGATGGTAAATACCTTACAGGGTAATCAGATTCAAAACATAGAGAATCCCTCTAGGCAAAACCTTAAATTACAAAAAGACACAAAAACAGGATTATACATTCCATCCAGCACAACTTATTTTATCAGCCATTTAAACAAAACAGAATCTAACGCATATCTAACTAGATTGCTTATTAACTCTTTACAGGAGTTCTGACCTGCATTCCTGCTCCGGTCCCGGCAAAAGCATCACACAGACAGAGAGGACCCTTTGTTTCCCCACATCCAGCTTTGAAAGTAACTGTCTCCTCATTGGTCATTTTGGTCAGGTGCCAGTGAGGTTATCTTAGCTTCTTAATCCTTTACAGGTGAAAGGGTTTTTCCTCTGGCCAGGAGGGATTTAAAGGTGTTTACCTTTCCCTTTATATTTATGACACAGACCTAGGATTCGGACCTGATTTTGGCTTTGGGAAACACCTCTATTTCTCTTGGCTATGTGGGAAGGGTGGGTGGGACACCTAGGCCCTGCTGTCCTTCATTGGATGCTGTTGGTCCTGGGCTCCTGCCCACAGGGCCTATGTGTGCTACTTCTCACTTTGCAAAGGAACTGAGACAGCTGTACAAAGGAAGGGAATGCACCACAGACATGACCCTCAAAGAAACAGAAGGGTATCTGTCAGAGCCCCACCCCACCCCAGCTCCCAAACAGAAATCCAGACTCACAGGTGTTTACAGGAGATGGAAACACAGTGATCAATGGGATGCATCACCTGTAACCAGGTCCACCAGCTACTGACTGCCTCACAAAGCTTGTCTGCACTCCAAAAAATGCAGCTGACCCGGTCCTGATCCTGGTTTGGCCTTGTCTCACTTGCAGCGAAGCCAGTGACACCCATTGCTGACCCCAGATTGCTTTAGCCCATGTGGGAGAGGCCAGTGCTTTCAGAGCAGGAAGACCTGGACTCTCTCCCAGCTGTCACTGTGAAGTTCTTGGTGCCCGTGATTGCAGCATAGTGACAACCATGGCATCCCATTTTGCCACCAATTGGCTGCAGTGTGTTGAAGGGTGATGCTTGGTTTCTGCGAGGTGCCTGCTATTGAACTGAACAAGATGACTTGCCCTGTTTCATAGCAATTTTTCTTTTTTGCCCTTCGGACACTGTTGCCAAAAACTAACCATGCACATTACTACTATTACCTAAGTTTCACATCTCCTCTTTTAACACGGAAAAAGGCAAAGGAGATCACTGCGGGAGTGTTCAACCCCCCAGGTAAAGTCCTCAACCTGCCTGCCACAATCCTGAGACTTGTAAATGTCCCTCTCTGCATAGCTCTTCCCATTGTCATGGTGAGCAATAAACAGACCCCTTGTTGGCCAGCTCAACAGTGAGGGCCAAGGCCTGACTGAGCCATGGAGACTGAATCATAGAATCATAGAAGATTAGGGTTGGAAGAAACCTCAGGGGGTCATCTAGTCCAACTCCCTGCTCAAAGCAGGACCAGCCCCAACTAAATCATCCCAGCCAGGACTTTGTCAAGCCAGGCCTTAAAAACCTCTAAGGATGGAGATTCCACCACCTCCCTAGGTAACCCATTCCAGTGCTTCACCACCCTCCTAGTGAAATAGTGTTTCCTAATATCCAACCTAAACCTCCCCCACTGCAACTTGAGACCATTGCTCCTTGTTCTGTCATCTGCCACCACTGAGAACAGTCGAGCTCCACACTCTTTGGAATCCCTCTTCAGGTAGTTGAAGGCTGCTCTCAAATCCCCCCTCACTCTTCTTTTGTGCAGACTAAATAAGCCCAGTTCCCTCAGCCTCTCCTCATAAATCATGTGCCTCAGGCCCCTAATAATTTCCGTTGCCCTCTGCTGGACTCTCTCCAACTTGTCCACATCCTTTCTGTAGTGGGGGGGGGGGGGCCCAAAACTGGATGCAATACTCCAGCTGTGGCCTCACCAGTGCCGAATAGAGGGGAATAATTACTTCCCTCAATCTGCTGGCAATGATCCTATTAATGCAGCCCAATATGCTGTTAGCCTTCTTGGCAACAAGGGCACACTGTTTACTCATATCCAGCTTCTTGTCCATTGTAATCCCTAGGTCCTTTTCTGCAGAACTGCCACTTAGCCAGTCGGTCCCCAGCTTGTAGCAGTGCATGGGATTCTTCCATCCTAAGTGCAGGACTCTGAAGTGACCCCTCCCCTATAGGAGGGGATCTTTCCAGTCAGGATTGAAGCCCGTTGGTGGGGTAGTGTTGAGGAAACTTGCACAGTGCAGCTGTCCTTGTTCTGTGGCTGAACAGAGGATTCGTTCTGCAAGGTGTCAACCCAGCAACTGTCAGCTTACATCACATTTTTTCAAATTGATAAAATGAAACTAAGAGGCTATTTTTTGTGAATTCTTCCTGTGGTGCTTATCAGGGCTCTGAGTTTGTTCAGGATGCACAGGAGACAGATATGGCAGGTGAGTGAAACCATTTTCCCTTTTAATCTTCCCTGTTACAGCTCTGTTGCAGGGTGACTGGCCCCTTTAAGAGGGAGTGGGATCCAGTGCACATATGACTGGTCATCTGCCATCCACTAGCACTTAAGAGAAGGCTGCTGGGCTGTATAAAGAGGGAGACCTGAAGGCATATGAGGCAGAATGGGGCAAGGGAGAGCTGCCTGAGAATAGGGGACAGGCAGAGGGAGCAGCAGAGAGTTGACTGAGCCTGGAAAGAGCTGAAGGAGGTAGTGACTGTGAGCTGTGGGTGCTGAGTTCTGAGGAAGGGAGGACTGGCTAGATCTGGGGAACCCTGCTGAATTGCAGATAGGCTTGTGCAGAAGCCCCTGGGGAATGAGGGGAAGAACTGCTGGTTCTTCCTGGTCATTGTAAGCTGGGTCCAGAAGCCAGAGGTTGTTTCTGGAGGGAGGTTCCCCTGAGCATGGGTAGGATGAGAAGATATGGACAGAGTTGATTTGGGGCAGCAGGAGAAGACTCAGGATCTCTAAGGTGGATGGGCCTGGAGCCCTGGAACAGGGGCTAAAGGAACGATGACTTAGGGGTTCATGACTCTTGGGTGAGTGACTTGGGATTGGCGACCTTGGAATGGGATTGATGAGCTGCTGTGTTGTAACCTTAGAATCATAGAATATCAGGGTTGGAAGGGACCTAAGGAGGTCATCTAGTCCAACCCCCTGCTCAAAGCAGGACCAATCCCCAATTTTTGCCCCAGATCCCTAAATGGCCCCCTCAAGGATTGAACTCACAACCCTGGGTTTAGCAGGCCAATGCTCAAACCACTGAGCTATCCCTCCCCCCTCTTGTTTCACTTTGGGGAGTAACTGTTTCACCCCTGAGGGATTTGAGGACTGTGGCACTGTATATCATTTAAAAGGTTTCAATTTGCCGCTGAGAGAGAATATTCCTTTGCACAGGCAAGTAAAAGGGAAACTGAGGGAGATTGTGTCTTTGCTGCTGAGGTTAGCCATGGGAGTATGCCTGTGATGGGCGTTTTCCGGGGAGAGACCTCTTGAAGAGGTGGTTTGCTTTACCATCTCAGAACAAGTCTTGGGGAACTTATTTGGCTGAGTGTTTATTTAGGGCCGAGGCCAGCTCCCATTGAAATAAAGGGGAGTTTGTCACTGACCTCAATGGGTGCAGCATTGGGCCTTAGTCATTTAGAAGGGATCATGTTTTGGGGCCCAGCCCATTAGACACAAATCAGAGGCAGTACAGATGGAAAGATCAGTTATATTGGACTCATCTGTGCTCTCCAGGGATCTCCTCAGTGTCATAAGAGAACATAAGAGTGGCCATACTGGATCAGGGTCAGACCAAAGGTCCATCTAGCCCAGTATCCTGTCTTCTGACAGTGGACAATGCCAGATTCCCCAGAGGGAATGAACAGAACAGGTAGTCATCAAGTGATCCGTCCCTTGTCGTCCATTCCCAGCTTCTGGCAAACAATTACGACTCCCTCAGTCTCATCTGCCCTTGAAAAATGGCAGCAATCCTCTGAGTGTATGAACACTCACTTGTCAGTTTCAGATGCTGGCTAAGATCTGAAAGTGCAAGTCTCCAAAGAACTCCTAACGCTGCTAGAATGTTAACTGCAATGAATGAAATGAGTCTGTGCCCTTACACAAACCTTTGGTCTTGAAGAGTATTTCTTTCCTTTCAAGGTACTAACTGGGGCAAGGTCTGGAAGCATCATGGAACTAGCAATGGGCTCGGGATCCTTTTATCACTGGGTTGCCAATTCAAATCCAGCCCAGGCTGGTAGTGACTGGACATCGTTACCATCTCATAGCTACTTTGGTGGCCTGTGTGAAATGAGTTGTGTGGGGTGTCAGAGTAAGATGATGGGAATTACTGTGGGTGCAGAGCTCTGTAACTCAATATAAGCAAGATTTTTATCTTGCCTTTATCTGTGCCACAGTCTCTGAGACAGACCATCCGATACTGGACTATTACTCGTGTGATCAGCACCACTTTTCCTGACCCAGGCTTCACACGGCCCCTCTGGGAGAACAGGTTATGGAGAACAGGTTAGGGGCTGCAATGTGGGGCTGCCCATAATTTCCCTCTGATGGGTTGCCCCCCACTCCAGGATGCCACCTGATTTACTGGGGTACCACTGAGACAACTGTACAGTATAAGCTAATTGAAATTCGCCTCCTCAATGTGGAGGAAGATATGCACAACTTTTTGCCCCCCAGTTATGAATTCCACCAACTGGTTTTAGAGAACACAAAAATAAGTTTATTAACTAAAAAAGATAGATTTTAAATGATTATAAGGGATAGTAAACAGATCAAAGCAGATTACTGAACAAATAAAACAAACATGCAAACTAAGCTTAATGCACTAAAGAAACTGGTTACAAGTAGTAATTTCTCACCCAGAATGTTGTTTTAGGCATTTCTTTCACAGGCCAGACACCTTTTCCAGCCCTTTGTTTGCCAGTGTGGTTCTCTCCCCCATCCACCCACCCCCCTGTAGAAAAATACTGGTATTCTATCATGGAATCCAGTACCAGGTGACTTAATCACATGACCCTGCAGTGTCAAAGCAGCCATGAGTCAAAGGTTGTTTGTAGCATCCCAGGAAGCTTCTCAGGAAGGCAGGAGATTAGCATCTTCAAAGTCATATGTTCTTCCTTATGGTCCACCCAGACTGATTGCATTCTGTCTGGTGGGCATTCCCCAGGTGCAAATGCTTTTGTAATTGATACATTGTCAATATTCCTAACTTCAGATACAGAAATGATACATGCCTACAAATAGTATAATCATATTCAGCAAATCATAACCTTTCCAATAATATCTCACAAGACCCATCTTGCATAAAACACATCTTAGTTATGCCATATTCATATCATAACATTTCTATGAAGAATATGGGTTGTAACATCACACCCTCACCACCGCCAAGCCTCATGGAAAACCCAGCAGAAGGTTAATATGACCTGAGGCTCCATTACGTCTCATATCCCCATGCTGGGGAAATCCTGCTTTAAAGAGGTTCTCAGGGGGAGCTGCGTACGGGGAAGCCCTGGTGGCTGGTCATGGAGAGCTGCCGGGGGCCCTGGCGTTCTGCAGATGCTACAGGAACTGCTGAGATCTTAAGGGACCCTGGGCTTTGGAGGCTGAACTGTTGGAAACGCTGCTCCTCCACCCCAATGGGATGATTCTCCACAAGTGGGAGGGCATTGCAGGGGTTTCTGCCTCTCACCTCCTGGTATTTCCTAAGGTCTTTGTTATAAGAAGTGCCAGCTCCTAGAAATGGCAGTGGAACTGGAAGTCACAGGTCAGGCCCCTTTAGTCCCTTCCCACAAATACTTTCAGTAAGTTTTCCAGGAGATCCCCTGATGCAAGGTGAGATTCCCTAGTGAAACAGAATTAGAGTCACCAGAGAGATATTAACCGCTGCTTCTCTGGGATCAAGGGGGAGTTCTTATGGAAGACAAATATTACCTGCTGGGATTGTACCTCTCTGATCACCTGGGGGAAGCAAGATGATCTATGTGATCCTGGCTGATTTCAGTTATATTTTCTTATATTTGGATGAATTTGTTTGTTTCTTAGACAGCGAGGCAGCGTGAGGCTGACAGGCTGCAATGGGAGCTTCAAGAAGAGAGCAGGAGGAGAGAGAACCTGCGCAGAATAGCTGGTATATAAATAAAGCAAATTAATATTTGCTACAATGATCATTGTTGTTAAAGGCATTTAAAATCAGTGCCCAGTGCTCAATCCCACCCTGTCACTGGAGATGCAAAGTCCAGGCTGTCCCCACAAGCTCAGAAGAGTAGAGAACTATGATGTAAGCAGGGAACACTGCAAAGAAATGAGGAATGGAGCACTTCCAAAAACGTCCCCCAACCCCAGTGCAATTGTCTCTTGTGATGACACTGCACAGTAATGCCTGCTCTTAACCATTGTATATGCTCTCCATTTCAGATGCTATGGAGAAGAGAAGACAGAGGAACTGGGAGCTGCCCTCTCCATCCAGGAGGTAATGTAAATTTCTTGCTCAGCAGGGCGCTTCTCTCCTTAGGATAAAATCAAGCAGGATCACCCAGTCCCTTTTCTGCACTCGCAGCAAGCATTCACTGGACAGCAGGCTCCATTCCGCTAAGGCAGAGCTCAGAGCTGTGCAGAGCAAGCACCTTTGCCTGCAGCCAGGGATGACTGAACTATATTAGTTGACCCCTTATATTAGTGATCCCTTTAAATGTTGCACTGTTGTGTAGCTGACTTGTTAGCATGTTTAATTCTGGGCTGGAAATCTCCATCCCAGGAGCTGGGCTCACATGCAGCATGGGCACTGCAGGGCAATATTAGGGGTTTCCCAGATCCTTGGAGTGCCTCAGCCCCAGAAGCTTCCCAATATGAGAGAGAAGCAGACCTCACCCTCTCCCACTAAGGAGAGAAGCTGCTTACCCTGCTCACTGCCCTGGTAGTGGTCAGAGATGGTATCACTTTCACACACATAGCGAATGCTCTACTAACCACCATCTGCTCCTGGAGCAGGTTCATTATGGGTGCACTGGAGAGCCCTCCTCTGGGGTCTGCATCCTTTGCCTCTTGTCAAGGGCTGCGGGCTATGCCGCACACAGCTGCAGAGTGAAACTTACAAGAGTCAAATAAGTTTCATTCAGTAGTCATGGAATCATAGAAGCTGAAGGTGGAACTGATCTGTCACATTACTTAGCCCGTCCCCGTGGTTAGTGCTCTGCTATAGACTGAGGGAGAGAGAACAGCAAGGGCATGGGAACAGGTGCTGAAGGACCAGCCATATGGGAAATAAAAAGAAGAGTAGACGAGAGGTTTCCTCAGGCAGGACAATCCTGCTGCAGGCAGGAAGGCCAGAAGATATGCCACCTTGCAGGAGACAGTGCATGTGAGATTAGCCTGTACGGAGATATGAGTAATCTAGAGTCTCTCCTGGACCCCTGCCTTAAAAAACCTCATTCCTCCATCCACAAGCCAAAAGCTGCATGAAAAATATTCCCTCCTTCACTTGCACCTCAGAGCCAGAAGTCATGTCTGTGATACTCAAAGCTCAGGTGGCATATTCTAATGTGTGCTGCTTTCTCCTAGGCCTCACCAATTCAGCTGGCAGTCACTTGTGAGTATGACACTCTTGCAATCACACATCTCCAACAGGAGAACTTTTCTCATTTTAAGGCACACTCAGACGCCATTTTCCTCTTTTAAACTAGAAGCAAGTAATACCAGCTTTTGTCTAGTAAGTAGTAGAGAGGTTGTTCTGAGATAGAAGCCCTGACTTTAAAATAGTTTCCAGAAGTGGTTCCAGAGCAGAGATGGAAGTGGGATACCCATCCTCCTTAAGGTGAATCCAAAGAGATTCCCTACTGCTTTTTGCTTGCGCCCATGTTCTGTATCTTGCGTCCTGGGAGATAATGCTCCTACCCAACTAAGGGCAGGTCTACACTACAAAATTAAGTTGACCTAACTTATGTTAGCACACAGCCCCTGCAGTAATTACATAACTTGTGTGTGTCTACACTTTGCTCCTTGTGTCAGCAAGTGCACATCCTCACCAGGAACACTTGTACAGATTGTACTGTCAGTGTGTGGTATTGTGGGACGCTTTCTGAAAGCCAGTAACAGTCGACGTAAGCAACACAGTCTTTACACTGACACTGTGTCAATCTAACTACATTGACGTTGATTCTTGTGGAGGTGGAGTTTTTAAGTCGGTGTAGCAAGGCAGTTACGGCAGCGGGAGTGAAATTTTTGTGTAGACACTTACAAAGGCCGACGTGTGCTGCCTTGCATTGACCTAACTCTGTAGTATAGACCAGGCTCAAGGCTTGGGTGGCACTACCAATTTATGTCAGTATAACTACATAAATCCACACCCCTGTGCAACGTAGTTATACTGACCTAGCCCCTGGGGCTTCTCCCATTGACATAGCTACTGCCTTCTCGGGGAAGTGGAGTACCTACGGCGACAGGGGCGTCTTCACTAAGTGCTACAGTGGTGCACCTGTCTGTAACTGAGACAGGTAACTGTTTGTAACCTGTCACAAAACTGAGAATGTGCCCTGCTTTGGCTTTGTTCAATCTGATCACTTTGTTCCTGGATGGTGGCACTCCAAGGGGAATGGGACTGTCCCTTGCAGATCCCCAGCTGGGTCTGTATATCTCTGATCACCTAGTTCCTGGGTGGTGACACTCAAAGAGCAATGCCCTGTGCTGATCCTCACTGGGTTTGTGTATCTTTGAATCCCTTGTTCCCTTTGAAGTGACACAGCTAATTGGCTTTGTGCTAATCCCTCAATCCCAAGTAATGTCACAGTTCTTGTTTCCTCTATTCCTCTTTCAGAAGGAGAGGCAGCAGTGGGTGTTGCAGGAGGCTAGTAGGAGGAGGGAAGAGCAGCGGAGAATAGCTGGTATGTTATGTATGTGTGTGTGTGTTCGCATGTGTGTTCTTAAGAAAAAAGTGGATGGAAGCTTATTAAAATGATTGTCATAGTGAAAGGGGTCTGCCTGACCTTGCGGTGCCATCCTCTCCCAACAAAGGAACTCCCAGTGATGCACCTGCAACATCTGAGGGGGACGGGAGGGAGAGTGTTAGTATGAAAGCAGGGAAATCAGTATGAGGAGCCCAGATGTAAAGCCTACTTAGAAATACTCCCATCCCACCACCCCCATCTCCTGTGATGAGCGTACAACCTAACTCCTCCATTTGATCTTCTCTCCATTTCAGATGCTAATCAGGAAGGGAAATGGGTCAGAGGGGAGGAGCTCCCTGACTTTGACGAGTAAGATTATTTCCTATTAACTGACATGCTCTAGAATTTTTAAAGTATCTTTGCTTATGAAATCAGGTCTTATACTTGTAATGCCAGATTCCTCCTCCAGATTCCTGACCAAAACTCTGGAACAACAAAAGAAAAGTTCCCTCTCCCACCGTGTAAGCCTTCCTAGGTTTTACGTGGAGCTTGGTGCATGCTGGGTGTCAGGGATTGGACTTCGGGAGTTTGATGGGTGGATCTCCACATTGAATGGCTATATCCTAGTTATGTACCTTACTATGAAATCTCAATGTAAGGAGATCCCAATAACAGCGGACTCCATCATACCCAATCCCTTTCCCTGCCCCACAGTAAATGATCCAAACCACACTGAAGTCAGTGGGAGTCTCGCCATTGACTTCAATGTCATTCTTTGGGAGGAGCCTGACTCCGCTTTCATTTTCACTAGTGTAAATCTAAAACTGTGGAGTTACTCTGATTTATATCAATATATAACTGAGCAAAATCTGGCCCATTGTAGTTCCAAATGGAAAACTTCAGATGAAGTTAAGTTTGTTAATATTGTTGCCCCTTCGGCTAGCCAATGTTTGAGGCCTTGCAGGGCTATTCCCATTAGGAGGAGAAATGGATGATATGAGTCACGTCTATTCTTTGGTGTAACCTTGTTTATAAGCAGGGCCGGCTGTAGGATTTTTGCCGCCCCAAGCAAAAAAATTTTGGCTGCCCCTGGTTTTTTTTGTGCCCCCCGCCTCCGGCTCCACGCCAACTCCGCCCCTTCCCCACCCCTTCCCCAAATCCCCAGCCCTGCCTCCTCCCCCAGGCGTGCCGCATTCCCCACCCAATGGCTTCCTGCAGCTCCCCCCTGCAACCCACTGCCCTAGCTCACCTCCGCTCTGCCTGCTCCCCTGAACACGCCGCCGCTCCATTTCTCCCCCCTCCCTCTCAGGCAAGGGAGAGGCAGCGCGTTCAGGGGAGCAGGCGGAGCGGAGGTGAGGGTGGGGGGAGGAGTGCAGGAAGTAACAGGAGGGTAGAAGAGCTGCTCCCCTCCCCAGCTCACCTCCGCTCCACCACCGCCGCCTCCCCCGAGCGCACCGCCGCTCAACTTCTCCTCCCTCCCTTCCAGGCTTGCCGCGTGAAACAGCTGTTTCGCACACAGCAAGCCTGGGAGGGAGGGGGGCGAAGCAGAGCGGCGGCGGCGTGCTCAGGGGAGCAGGCGGAGGCGGAGCGGAGTCGAGCTGGGGCGGCGGGGGCACATTTCTAGCTAGGGGTGGCATGGCCGGCACTGGAATGCTGCCCCTAGAATTGTGCCGCCCCAAGCATCTGCTTGTTTTGCTGGTGCCTAGAGTCACATCTATTTATAAGATGTTTATAAGAACTGTCCCCAAAGTCCTGTTTCCCTGAACACAGTAGGAACAAACATCAGGCAGTTTCTTTGCTCTGATCCCCAAGTCTGCTGCTTTAGTGAGCTCTCTGCTCAAGAAGCTTCCTGTCAGGATCATCCTCCCAACTCCTTTTCCTTACATGATTTGTTGAGGGAAGAGTCAACACGGCTTTTGTAAAGGGAAATCATGCCTCACCAATTTACTAGAATTCTTTGAGGGGGTCAACAAGCATGTGGACAAGGGTGATCCAGTGGATCTAGTGTACTTGGACATTCAGAAAGCCTTTGACAAGGTCCCTCACCAAAGGCTCTTAAGCAAAGTAAGCTGTCATAGGATAAGAGGGAAGGTCTTTTCCTGGATCAGTAGCTGGTTAAAAGACAAAGGGTAGGAATAAATGGCCAATGTTCAGACTGGAGGGAGGTAAATAGTGGTATGCCCTAGGGGTCTGTACTGTTCAACATATTCATAATGATCTGAAAAAAGGGGTAAACAGTGAGGTGGCTAAATTTGCAGATGGTATAAAAGTACTCAAGACAGTTAAGTCCAAAGCAGACTGCGAAGAGTTACAAAGGGAATCTCAAAAGTGGGTAACTCGGCAACAAAATGCCAGATGAAATTCAATGTTGATAAATGCAAAGTAATGTACATTGGAAAAAAAAATCCCAACTAGACATACAAAATGATGGGGTTTAAATTAACTGTTACCCCTCAAGAAAGATCTTGGAGTCACTGTAGATCGTTTTCTGAAAACATCCACTCAATATCAGTGGCAGTCAAAAAAGTGACCAGAATGTTAGGAACAAATTAGGAAAGGAATAGATAATGAGACAGAAAATATCATAATGTCACTATATAAACTCATAGTTCACCCCCACCTTGAATATTGGGTGCAGTTCTGGTCACCCCATTTCAAAAAAAGATACATTAATTGGAAAAGGTATAGAGAAGGGCAACAAAATGGTTAAGGGTATGAAACAGCTTCTATGTGAGGAGAGATTAAAAAGACTGGGACTTTTCAGCTTGGAAAAGAGATGACCAAGGGGGGGGGTATGATTGAGGTCTATAAAATCATGACATGTGGAGAAAGTGTATAAGGAAGTGTTATTTACACCTTCATGTAACACAAGAACTAGGGGTCACCCAATGAAATTAAAAGGCAGCAGGTTTAAAAACAGACAGGAAGTATTTCTTCACACAATGCACAGTCACCCTGTGGAATTCCTTGTCAGGGGATGTCGTTGTCATGGCTCCACTGCACCAGTGCTCTCTAACGGTTCTGGAACAGTCCCTGGGAGGACTTCTTCAGTGTGTCAGCCCCCATAGGGTCACACTCTCTCACTGGATACGTCCCTTGGCTTCACTGTCTCCTGGCACTGACCCTCAGAGCCTTCAGTACCCCTGCTTCACACTGTGAACTCCCCTCAGTGAGTCCACTTGGCTTGGACACCGGGAGAAGTCTTACGCCCCCAAAGGGAGCAAAACACACCCAAATTTAATCTGCAGTGACTCTCAGTCAACATTGTAAAAACAGAAGGATTTATTATATGTCTGAAACACTATAGAAAGTTCTTAAGTTCACACAAAGAACAGAAAAGTTACAGCAAAGTCCATCTGGGTCAGTTCAGAGCCCAGAGCTTCCTCTGACCCCCATTGAGTCCCACTCCAGAAGTCAAGAGCTTGCTTCCAGCAGCCCACGCATAACCACTCCAAGGCCCCTCCTTTGTCCTTGTTCCTGGGCAAACATTGTCCCCCTGGCCTCCTCCATGGCCCTTTGTTCTCCAGCTGGTCAAACCTGGCTTATTTGCAAAGGAGGTTGTTAGTTGCTAGGTATCCAATGTCCAGGCCATTGTCTTCTGGGACTCTTCATGGCATGGGGCCAGGCCCCAGAGAGCCAGGAGTCAGTCACACCTGGATCTCTGCAAAGAGTAAACAACCTCCCCCTCCCCCTCCCGTGACCTCATTAACCATAAACCATATAGGGGAAACTGAGGCACACACACTATTCACACAAAATATTATGAATAATTCCCACTCTGTCACTGTTGTGAAGGCCAAAAGGTGGCAGCCATTAGCACCTTTCAGGGTAGCAATACATCAGTAGTGTAAGAAAAGAAATCTTTTTATAGCTTAGTCAATACTCTAAATCCCATGGACTGTAGATGGAAGAATACTTAGCCCTGGTCTACACTACAAGTTTAGGTCGAATTTAGCAGCATTAGATCGATTTAACCCTGCATCCATCCACATGACGAAGCCATTTTTGTCGACTTAAAGGGCTCTTAAAATCAATTTCCGTACTCCTCTCCGACAAGGGGATTAGTGCTGAAATCGACATCACCGGGTCGAATTTCGGGTAGTGTGGACGCAATTTGACGGTATTGGCTTCCAGGAGCTATCCCAGAGTGCTCCATTGTGACCGCTCTGGACAGCACTTTCAACTCAGATGCACTAGCCAGGTACACAGGAAAAGCACCGGGAACTTTTGAATTTCATTTCCTGTTTGGCCAGCGTGGCAAGCTCATCAGCAGAGGTGACCATGCAGAGCTCATCAGCACAGGTGACCATGCAGTCCCAGAATCGCAAGAGAGCTCCAGCATGGACCGAATGGGAGGTACTGGATCTGATCGCTGTATGGGGAGACGAATCTGTGCTATCAGAACTCCGTTCCAAAAGACGAAATGCCAAAATATTTGAAAAAAATCTACAAGGGCATGATGGACAGAGGCTATAACAGGGACCCGCAGCAGTGCCACGTGAAAATTAAGGCGCTCAGGCAAGCCTACCAAAAAAACAAAGAGGCAAACGGCCGCTCCGGGTCAGAGCCCCAGACATGCCGCTTCTATGATGAGCTGCATGCAATTCTAGGGGGTACCCCTACCACTACCCCACCCCTGTCCGTGGACACCTGCAAGGGGGAGTCTCACGCAACAGGGACAGGGATTTTGGGGACGAGGAAGATGAGGAGGATAGCGCCAAACAGGCAAGTGGAGAAACATTCTCCCTGACAGCCAGGAACTGTTTATCACCCTGGAGCCAATACCCTCCCAACCCTCCCAGGCTCGTGGACCATGAAGCCAGAGAAGGCACCTTCTGGTGAGTGTACCTTTCTAAATATAATACATGGTTTAAAAGCAAGCATGTTTAATGATTAATTTGTCCTGAAGACTTGGGATGCATTCGGGGCCAGTACAGCTACTGGAAAAGTCTGTTAAAGTGTCTGGGGATGGAGTGGAAATCCTCCAGGGACATTATTAAGGGGACATTCAGAGGTGGCCATTCCTGCTGGGCTGTTTGCCTGTGGTCGAAAAGAAATCATCCCCGCTTTTAGCTATGCAGTGGGGTGGGGGCGGCCCGTTCATGCTGAGCTGTTCGCATTTGGCTGGCAGGGATCTTCCCTGATACTAGTCACCTGGTGGGAGGAGGGGTTATCATCCCAGAGAATTGGGGGCGGGAGGTTAGTTGGGTTTGTGCTGCATGTTAACCCAAAAACCTCAGCCCCCTCCTTTTAAATGGCCAACCCAATGGGTGCTTGGTATGGGAAAGGTGGGCGCTGCTGTTTGAAACCATTCCCACGTTATGAAGGTTGAAGAAGCCGAAAGACTGTGGCTTACCATGGCTGCCTGCAAGCCAAATTCTGTTGCCCAGCCCTGCGTGTGTGATCTCTCACACCAAACCAGCAGGCCCTCAATATAAGAGGCAAAATGTGACCTTGTACTGAAAACACATGTGCTATGTAATGTTAACAGCTTGGTTCACCGTGAAAGAGTCTACCCATTGTTCTCTAAAATACTTTAAATACTACTCTCCCTTTTTTTCCTCCCGCAGCTGCAAATGTTTCAATGCTCCCCCTATCATCATGGATCAATGGCTCCATGTTTAGTTGGCAGCCAGTATCAACTGGAGTGCCCCAAGGGTCGGTCCTCAGGCCTGTTTTGTTCAATATCTTCATAAATGATCTGGAGGATGGTGTGGATTGCACCCTCAGCAAGTTTGCAGATGACACTAAACTGGGAGGAGTGGTAGATACGCTGGAGGGTAGGGATAGGATACAGAGGGACCTAGACAAATTGGAGGATTGGGCCAAAAGAAATCTGATGAGGTTCAACAAGGACAAGTGCAGAGTCCTGCACTTAGGACGGAAGAATCCAATGCACCGCTACAGACTAGGGACCGAATGGCTAGGCAGCAGTTCTGCAGAGAAGGACCTAGGGGTTACAGTGGACGAGAAGCTGGATATGAGTCAACAGTGTGCCGTTGTTGCCAAGAAGGCCAATGGCATTTTGGGGTGTATAAGTAGGGGCATTGTCAGCAGATCGAGGGACGTGATCGTTCCCCTCTATTCGACATTGGTGAGGCCTCATCTGGAGTACTGTGTCCAGTTTTGGGCTCCACACTACAAGAAGGATTTGGAGAAATTGGAGAGAGTCCAGCGAAGGGCAACAAAAACGATTAGGGGTCTAGAACACATGACTTATGAGGAGAGGCTGAGGGAACTGGAATTGTTTAGTCTGCGGAAGAGAAGAATGAGGGGGGATTTGATAGTTGCTTTTAACTACCTGAAAGGTGGATCCAAAGAGGATGGATCTAAACTATTCTCAGTAATAGCAGATGACAGGACAAGGAGTAATGGTCTCAAGTTGCAGTGGGGGAGATTTAGGTTGGATATTAGGAAAAACTTTTTCACTAGGAGGGTGGTGAAACACTGGAATGCGTTACCTAGGGAGGTGGTGGAATCCCCTTCCTTAAAAGTTTTTAAGGTCAGGCTTGACAAAGCCCTGGCTGGGATGATTTAGTTGGGATTGTTCCTGCTCTGGGCAGGGGGTTGGACTAGATGACCTCCAGAGGTCCCTTCCAACTCTGATATTCTATGATTCTATGATTGATCTCCGTCCCAGAAGCTAGCGCAGATAAGAAGTTGAAAAAACTGCACTCATGATGAAATGTTCTCTAAGCTCAGGCAGTCCTCCTGCACTGAAAGAGCCCAGCAGAATGCGTGGAGGCAAACAATGGCAGAGTCCAGGAAAGCAGAAAATGAACACGAGGACAGGAGGAATGAGCAAGATGAGAGGTTGCGGGAGCAAGAGGAGAGGTGGCGGCAGCAATATTGAGGCTACTGGGGGATCAAACTGATATGCTCCGGTGTCTGGTGGAGCTGCAGGAAAGGCAGCAGGAGCACAGACCGCCGCTGCAGCCCTTATGTAACCGTCCGCCCTCCTCCCCAAGTTCCATAGCCTCCTCACCCAGATGCCCAAGAATGCGCGGGGGGCCTTCAGGCACCCAACCACTCCACCCCAGAGGACTGCTCAAGCAACAGAAGGCTGGCATTCAATAAGTTTTGAAGTGCAGTGTGGCCTTGTCCTTCCCTCCTCCCCTCATCCACCACCCCACCCAGTGCTTCTCTCCTCCCCCACCCCTCCTGGGCTACCTTGGCAGTTATCCCCCTATTTGTGTGATGAATTAATAAAGAATGCATGATTTTGAAACAACAATGACTTTATTGCCTCTGCAAGCGGTGATCGAAGGGGGGGAGGGCGGTTGACTTACAGGGAAGTAGAGTGAACCAAGGGGGCGGGTTTTCATCAAGGAGAAACAAACAGAACTGTCACACCGTAGCCTGGACAGTCATGAAACTGGTTTTCAAAGCTTCTCTGATGCGCAGCACTCCCTACTGTGCTCTTCTAATCACCCTGGTGTCTGGCTGCATGTAATCAGTGGCCAGATGATTTGCCTCAACCTCCCACCCCGCCATAAAAGTCTCCCCCTTACTCTCACAGATATTGTGGAGCACACAGCAAACAGCAATAACAATGGGAATATTGGTTTTGCTGAAGTCTAACCGAGTCAGTAAACTGCGCCAGCGCGCTTTTAAATGTCCAAATGCACATTCTACCACCACTCTGCACTTGCTCAGCCTATAGTTGAACAGCTCCTTACTACTGTCCAGGGTGCCTGTGTATGGCTTCATAAGCCATGGCATTAAGGGGTAGGCTGGGTCCCCAAGGATAACTATAGGCATTTCAACATCCCCAACAGTTATTTTCTGGTCTGGGAAGTAAGTCCCTTCCTGCAGCTGTTCAAACAGACCAGAGTTCCTGAAGATGCGAGCGTCATGTACCTTTCCTGGCCATCCCAAGTTGATGTCAGTGAAACGTCTCTTGTGATCCACCAGTGCTTGCAGCACCATTGAAAAGTACCCCTTGCAGTTTACGTACTGGCTGCCAAGGTGGTCCGGTCCCACAATAGGGACATGCGTTCTGTCTATCGCCCCACCACAGTTAGGGAATCCCATTGCAACAAAGCCATCTAGTATGATCTGCACATTTCCCAGAGTCACTACCCTTGATAGCAGCAGCTCAGTGACTGCGTTGGCTACTTGCAGCACAGCAGCCCCCACAGTAGATTTGTCCACTCCAAATTGATTCCCGACTGACCGGTAGCTGTCTGGCATTGCAAGCTTCCAGAGGGCTATTGCCACTCGCTCGTGAACTGTGAGGGCTGCTCTCATCTTGGTATTCTTGCGCTTCAGGGCAGGGGAAAGCAAGTCACAAAGATCCATGAAAGTGCCCTTACGCATGCGAAAGTTTCACAGCCACTGGGAATCATCCCAGACCTGCAACACTATGCGGTCCCACCAGTCTGTGCTTGTTTCCCGGGCCCAGAATCAGCATTCCACAGCATGAGCCTGCCTCATTGCCACCAGGATGTCCAAATTGCCGGGGCCCGTACTTTGAGAGAAGTCTGTGTCCATGTCCTCATCTCTCTCATCACGGTGCTGCCATCACCTCCTTGCCTGCTTTTGCAGGTTCTAGTTCTGCACATACTGCAGGATAATGCGCGAGGTGTTTACAATGCTCATAACTGCCGTGGTGATCTGAGCGGGCTCCATGCTTTCCATGGTATGGCATCTGGAGAAGAGCAGAGTTGCAGCGGAAGCAGTGGCTGATGACGGATGCCACGAGAATAGATATTTATAGAGAACAACGAGAGGACCTGTAAGGTGGATTCATGAGAGCAGGAGAGCAGAGTTGCAGCGGAAGTGGTGGATGACAACGGTTAGCACCACACACATTTCCCTGGGCAGAACACACATACCCGGGAGCCCATGACAGACAACATGGAGAAATTCGCTATTGAGACAATAGCAGCAGAACAGAGGTGTAGCGGAAGCGGTGGATGACAATGGTTAGCAGTCCTACGGCACCGTCTGCTGAAAGCAGTATGATGTCTGCACGGAAAAAAGGCGCAAAACGATTGTCTGCTATTGCTTTCACGGAGGGAGGGGCGACTGATGACATGTACCCAAAACCACCCGCGACAATATTTTTGCCCCATCAGGCATTGGGAGCTTAACCCAGAATTCCAATGGGCGGCGGAGACTGTGGGAACTGTGGGATAGCTACCCACAGTGCACCGCTCCATAAGTCGATGCTAGCCACGGTAGTGAGGACACAGTCCACCAACTTAATGCGCTTAGTGTGAACATACGCAATCGACTGTATAAAATCAATTTCTAAAAATCGACTTCTATAATATCAACCTAATTTTGTAGTGTAGACATACCCTAACTCTACTGATGTTAATGAGCACACAGCCCGCAGGTCCACCTGATTCTGCAAGGTACTGAGGCTTAGATCCTCTAAGGCATTTAGGTACCTTACTCCCATTAAAATTAAGAGGAGTTATGTGCCTAAATACTTTGAAGATCTGAGCCGAAGTGTCCTGAAGTCCTGTTGATATTAATGGGGGTTGAAGGTGCTCAGCACTACTCAGGGTTAGGCCTTTAAAGGAGCTTTCTATATTTACCCCTTCACCATTCCCCAGAAAACTTTATTCTTCCATCAACAGGCCAAAGGCTGCATAAAATAATATTCCCCTCACTTGATCCTCAGCACCTAGGCTTTGGAGCTTGTGAAATTCCTAGCATGCATGGCATATTCTGATGTGTGCTGCTCTCTCCTAGGTGTCCTCCGTGCAGCTCAGAGCAGTTTGTGAGTACAACATGTGTCTCCATGAGTTTCTTGTCCATTAAACAGCACATTGCTCAGAAGCCATTCCCCACTTTTAACTGGGAATGAAGGGCACCAGCAATTTCCTACTGAGCTGTGGCACAATTTCCTAGCAAGACTGAATGTCTGTCTTTCAAATGCATTCACCAGTGGGCCCCAGAGCAGAGTTGGGGTGGTGGGTTCCATCTCCCTCTGCATGTAAGGGGTGGAGGAGTGTCACTGATTTGTTACCAGGAGACACTCTCTTTTGAGAGCAGGGGGATATTTGACAGCAGTGGAGAATCTTGCGTTAAGTAGCTAAGAATGAGGGTTCAGGCCAGGAGATGCAGTAATCCCAGTTCTTTGCTGCTCTCCAGGTCTCACTTCCCATGCCTAGATCAGCTAGCTAGCATCTAGCGAAGGGATCTAGTGAGACTCTAGATGGATATTGTTGCCTTAACAGTTGACAGATAAAGGTCCTTTCAGCTTATTGACCTTGTTCAATGGCAGCATATGAGTAGGCTGCTCCCAGGACTATCTATTGAAGATGGTCTAAACTAACCATAGGGCTTCCAGCTGCCAAGAGTTTGCCTCTTGCCCTTGGGAGTTCACTAGCCATAGAAGGCCAGGCCCTTTGGCTTGCTTCTAGAAAGTCTCCCCAATTACTGTCCAAAAAGGTTCAGGAGATTCCAGTGGATCATGGCAAGTGTCACCTGCTACCTTGTTGCGTTGTAAATTTTCTTTGTCTGATGCTCTCAAACAATGTCCCTTTTCCTTCCTACTCACTGAAACCACAGGCAGAGGCTCCCCAGCACTATGGTGAGTCCAACCATGCGACTATATGAGCGAGTCATGGGAAACATTTACTGTATACAGGGTTTAAATTCTCAAAGATTATTTTCTGGAGGGCCACCCTCCCATTCGGGGCTCTGGGCTTTAGCCCTGCGGAGTGTCTGTGTGCAGGTGCCAAGCAGGCATGCAACACAATCACTCCAGAGAACACTACCTGCTACAAGTGTCAGAGTTTAAGAACAAGACTTGATCTAGTAGTCGTAAAGATAAGTCCGGGTTTCAGCCAAAGTAGCCGGTTTGTCTGCCCACGCTGGGAACAGACTGACCCAAAAGGCGGAATCGTTACAAAGTGACTCTAGAGAGGAGAGGGTGAGCTGTCAATAAGCTGTTCAGGGGAGATACAGGCAGGCTGCAGGGTGGTAAGCTTTAGGTAAGAAGACATGCTGTGCTCCTGCTCCTGAGATTAAAAGTGCTTTGGTTTCAGAAGGCTGGCTGGTTGCTGTGTGCTACAGCTCCTGAAGGGAAGTGCTTGCAGGTGCCAAACAGAGCCAGGCCTGCTGAGAACTCACAACTAGCACGAAGGGCTGTGCCCCAGAGACATGGTCTGAGAGTGGGGGAATTGTGGGATTCCACCCCACGATGGGTGAAGGCACAAGGCCTCACACCTGAGCAGGGTGCACTCAGAGACTAGAGAGGGGTCAAAGGTGCAGCTATCCCTTGACCATAACATAGGGGAACTTGGCCTGGGGCCTCTCAGAAACAGGAGCATTATTTCAAAGGAGTGTCCATGGAAAATAATTTTATGGACCAGATTCTGTGGATGATCAAGGTCTGGCTGTACTCCCACCCCATTCCTTCTAGTATCACAGCCAAGAGAGGTGCATGGCTCCACTGGAGTAGCCCCAGGGCTGTGAAGGCAGTACAAAGACACAGGGCTTCTGCATTACAACCCTGGCCTCCCCAGGCTACTGCTTAGCTCCATGTGGGATTTGTTCTTTGAGGGGAGTAATCTGCCCCTCCCCACAAGGGAATGACTTGAGGGAAACTCTATTTGTGCCCAGCCCCTTTACCCCCAGCTGAGAATGATCTGGGTACAAATTACTTGGGAAAAAACCCTCACTTCTCACGAGCCTCTGTATAAGGCAGGAGGGCAGCAAGTGCCTGGATCTACAGCAGAGTGATCATGTGACTGCATATTGTCTTCCACAAACCCACCTTCTCAGCCAGAGCTACCATGGTGGCCAATATGGGCCCACTTGTGTGCCATTGAGATCAATCACATTGGTGTCAATGGGAGCAGAATCACAACCTGAGAGAGTGGCCTTTGGGGCATGACTTGGTAGCTTCTGAAATAGGAGGGTGATCTTTGTCCAGCTCTGACACCCTTAGTCCACATTGAGCATTGTCACTCCACCTGCAAAGACCAGGCTGGTGGAGAGTTACCAAGTAACTAAAGTGGTATAAGAATTGAGCACAGTGTTTCTGCATGTGTCCTCATCCCATCCATTTCAGAGGATGATGATCCTGACAGGAGATGGCTCAGATGGGAGATGGCTCAGATGGGGCTATCCAGCAGGTAAGCACCCAACATCCCGCTCTTAAATGTAGTTTAGAAGGCTTTCACACAAGTGCCTCTGGGAGAAGCTTCTCATAGAATGAAATCAAATGTTATAACCACTCCCTTCCCAGGCTCCACTTTGTCTGCCCAAAGTCTGATCCTCACCCCCCACAATGCTCAGAGAGCTCCATGCTCCCCTCTCCTCACAAAGGCCTGCATGCTTGCTCCATCTTTCCACTCCAATACAGGCCCAAAGTTTTAGCATACACTGAATCCACTTCTCATCCAAAGCTTTCTCAACCCCCAGTTTGAAATCAAGTCACTGAAACTCCAGCAGTTGTGACCTGTTCTAATGTCTGTAACATTCTGTTCTAGGGAGGAGGAGATATATGAGCCGGTAAGTACTTTTGGACACTTTGTTCTTTTGTTTTTAATATAGCCACAGAGCTTCATTCAAAGCCAGGACTGGGGAAAGCCTGAGCAAGTTTAATGAGGCACATTAGATTGTAAGTTTCTTGGGGCAGGAGCTGTCTTTTGTTCTGTGGTTGGACAGAAAACCCGTCCCCTTGCTGGGGCTCAGAGCGGCTCCAGCCCAAGCCCAAACATCTACATGCTGTTTTTAGTCCTGTAGCATGAGCCCAGCGAGCCCAAGTCAGTTGACCTGAGCTCTGAGACTCACTGCCATAGATGGTTTTTTTTGCTGCACAGATGTTCCCTCAGACCAGTGTTTCCCAAACTTGGGATGTTGCTTGTTCAGGGAAAGCCCCTGGTGGGCCAGGCTGGTTTGTTTACCTGCCGTGTCTGCAGGTTCGGCCGATCACAGCTCCCACTGGCCACGGTTTACTGCTGCAGGCCAATGGGGGCTGAGGAAGTGGTGAACCACGGCCAGTGGGAGCTGCGATCGGCCAAACCCATTACACAGCAGGTAAACAAACCGGTCCGGCCCACCAGGGGCTTTCCCTGAACAAGTGGTGTCCCAAGTTTGGGAAACACTGCCTCAGGCAGATGTAGTTCAGAAGGGTGTCCCCCCAGTGTCAGAGCATGAGCCTGGAAATTGAGAGCTGGCTGTGCATAGATTCACTATGAGACCTCAGGTCACTTAGGGCTTGATTTTTCTAAGGCATTGAGCACCCCAGACTCTCTTCAGTGTCACCTCTGAGAGTCAGGCCTTCAACCACTCTCTGCATCAATAACCCCCTTGTTGGCGCAACATCTATTTCACGTAGGTGCTAGAAGCTAAATTAGCCTCCACTGCTGAATGCCTTGGACTCCTGTTGAAGTCAGTTGCAGATGAGGCTGTGCAACATTGGGTCCTGATGCTAGATTATCCCTTAGGGCTTTGTCTACATGGGAATGCTATGCCAGGATAAGATAAGGCAGTGGTTCTGAACCAGGGGTATGCATAACCCCAGGGGGCATGCAGAGTTCTTCCAGGGGGTACATCAACTAGTCTAGATATTTGCCTACTTTTACAACAGGCTACATAAAAAGCACTAGCGAAGTCAGCACAAACTAAAATTTCATACAGACAATTACTTTATACTTCTCTATATACACTATACACTGAAAGTATAATATTTATATTCCAATTGATTTATTTTATAATTCTATGATAAATGAGAAGGTAAGCAATTTCAGTAATAATATGCTGTGACACTTTTGTCTTTTTATATCTGATTTTGTAAGCAAGTAGTTTTTAACTTGCAAACATCTAGAAGATAAGAAGGTGATAAGTGACAGTCAGCATGGATTTGTCAAGAACAAATTGTGTCAAACCAGCCTGATAGCATTCTTTTACAAGGGGACAAGTCTTGTGGACAAGGGGTGTCATGAGGTCACTCACCACACTGGCATCTCCTGCTGGCCATTTTGGGAATTAGCTCTGGTCAGCAGGTGTGCCCTCCAGTGGTAGTGGCTCTCCTATCCTCATCTCAACCTGCAGACCCACCACAGTTCCACTCTCACTGCCTCTGCTTCATGGCTCAGCCTTCCAGGCTTGTCACAATCCTTCCACAACAGTCTAGCTGCTTCTCACAGCAGCATGGCAGTCCGCAGCCAGGCTGCTTCTTCAGCAGCGAGCAGAGAGACCCAGACCCACCCACTAGTCTGGTTCCCAGCCCAAGGACCCTATAAACAACAGCTTCCCGCTGCCCCTCCTTTCTTTCTCCACCAGTCTGTCTCAATCCCCTGGGCCACTTCCTTGCAGCGCCAGCACCTTTGGCTCCTACCTCTGGCTCCTTCACCCTCTTCCCAGGGCCTCAGGCCTGCAAGTCCTAGCAACCCTATTAACTGTGCTAGTTCTGAAGCCCTCTAAGAAGTCAGTCCTCTCCCTTGGGCTTCCTGCAACAGACTGCCCTGCTCTGGCCTGCAGCTTCCTTTTATATGGACCGGCTGGGCCCTGATTGGCTGGTCCAGCCGCCACCCGAATTAGCTGCAGCCACTGCCCTAATTGGCTGTTTCCTTGCAGCCCTCCAGGCCGGGTTTTAACCCTATCAGGGCCAAGGGCAGACACCCTGTCACAGAGGGAAATGGTAGATGTGGTATATCTTGACTTTAGTAAAGATTTTGATACTGTCTCTCATAAACAAACTAGGGAAATGCAACCTAGATGGAGCTACTATAAGGTGGATGCATAACTGGTTAGAAAACCGTTCCCAGAGAGTAATTATCAGTAGTTCACAGTCATGCTGGAAGAGCATAACAAGTGGGGTCCTGCATGGATTGGTTTTGGGTCTGGTTCTGTTCAATATCTTCACCAGTGATTTAGAGAATGGCATACAGAGTACACTTATAAAGTTTGCGGACGATACCAAGCTGGGAGGGGTTGCAAGTGCTTTGGAGGATAGGATTATCATTCAAAATGATCTGGACAAACTGAAGAAATGGTCTGATGTAAATAGGATGAAATTCACTAAGGACAAATGCAAAGGACTACACATGGGTAGGAATAATACATTGCATATATACAAAATGGGAAATGACTGCCTAGGAAGGAGTGCTGTGGAAAGGGATCTGGGGATCATAGTGGATCACAAGCTAAATATGAGTCATCAGTGTAACATTGTTGCAAAAAAAGCAAACATCATTCTGGGATATGATGATGATGGGCGATCACTCGTTACCGAGTATGATCATCTTCCATGGGAGTTATGGGTCCTCAGGTGGCTAATAAGGCCAGTCCTTGAACCACAAGTTCTATTACAATGAGGGCAGATGTTTTCAGGCTCAGCAGGAGGCCATTGACCATGACTGGGAGCCAGTCTCTCCTTCCTCCTTCGCCTCTTGTTCTCTTCGGCTTGTCGGCAAGCAAGTTCAAAATGCAGGGGACCACCACATAGGACTTCACTCCATTTTAAGCGATGCTGGGCAAGTGTCTCCCAAGTGTCAATGTCAATATTACACTTTTTTAGGTTGTTCTTCAGTAAGTCCTTATAACACTTCTGTTGTCCACCCACGTTACGGTACCCTTCTTTCAGCTGAGAGAACAGGACCTGTTTTAGGAGGCGATGGTCTGGCATCTGGACAACATGGAGTGTTGTAAGCAAGATACGAGAAGCAATTCTTCTGCTGTACTCCGCGCTGATTAGGCCTAAACTGGAGTATTGTGTCCAGTTCTAGGCGCCATATTTTAGGAAAGATGTGGACAAATTGGAGAAAGTCCAGAGAAGAGCAACAAAAATGATTAAAGGTCTAGAAAACATGACCCATGAGGAAAGATTGAAAAAATTGGGTTTGTTTAGTCTGGAAAAGAGAAGACTGAGGGGGGACATGATAACAGTTTTCAAGTACAAAAAATGTTGTTACAAGGAAGAGGGAGAAAAATTGTTCTTCTTAACCTCTGAGGATAGGACAAGAAGCAATGGGCTTAAATTGCAGCAAGGGAGGTTTAGGTTGGACATAAAAATATTGCTCGAGCATGCAGGGGTGTAATCAGGAAGGCCAAAACACAACTGGAGTTGCAGCTAGCAAGGAATGTGAAGGGTAACAAAAAGGGTTTCTACAGGTATGTTAGCAACAAGAAAAAGGTCAGGGAAAGTGTGGGACCCTTAATGAATGGGGGAGGCAACCTAGTGACAGATGATGTGGAAAAAGCTGAAGTACTCCATGCTTTTTTTGCCTCAGTCTTCACCGACAAGATGAGCTCCCACACTGCTGTCCTGGGCAACACGGTATGGGGAGGAGGTGAGCAGCCCTCAGTAGTGAAAGAACAGGTTAAGAACTATTTAGAAAAGCTGGACATGCACAAGTCCATGAGTCCAGATCTAATGCATCCGAAGGTGCTGAGGGAATTGGCTGATGTGATTGCAGAGCCACTGGCCATTATCTTTGAAAACTCATGGCGATCAGGGGAGGTTCCGGATGATTGGAAAAAGGCAAATATAGTGCCCATCTTTAAAAAGGGGAGAAGGAGAACCCAGGGAACTACAGACTGGTCAGCCTCATCTCAGTCCCTGGAAAAATCATGGAGCAGGTCCTCAAGAAAACCATTTGGAAGCACTTGGAGGAGAGGAAGGTGATCAGAAACAGTCAACATGGATTCACCAAGGGTAAGTCATGCCTGACCAACCTGATTGCCTTCTATAATGAGATAACTGGCTCTGTGAATATGGGGAAAGCAGTGGATGTGATATAGCTTGACTTTAGCAAAGCTTTTGATATGGTCTCCCACAGTATTCTTGCCAACAAGTTAAAAAAGTATGGATTGGATGTACGTATTACAAAGTGGATAAAAAGCTGGCTAGATTGTCGGGCTCAACGGATAGTGATTAACGGTATTAAGTGGAGTGCTCCAGGGGTCGGTCTTGGGGCCGGTTTTGTTCAACATCTTTATTAATGATTTGGATGATGGGATGGATTGCACCCTCAGCAAGTTCACAGATGACACTAAACTGGGGGGAGAGGTAGATAGGCTGGAGGGTAGGGATAGGGTCCAGAGTGACCTAGACAAATTGGAGGATTGGGCCAAAAGAAATCTGATGAGGTTCAACAAGGACAAGTGCAGAGTCCTGCACTTAGGATGGAAGACTCCCATGCATCGCTACAGGCTGGGGACCGACTGGCTAAGTGGCAACTCTGCAGAAAAGGACCTGGGGATTACAGTGGACGAGAAGCTGGATATGAGTCAACAGTGTGCCCTTGTTGCCAAGAAGGGTAATGGCGTATTGGGCTGCATTAGTAGGAGCATTGCCAGCAGATCAAGGGAAGTGATTATTCCCCTCTATTCGGCACTGGTGAGGCTATATCTGGAGTACTGTGTCCAGTTTTGGACCCCCCACTACAGAAAGGATGTGGACAAATTGGAGAGAGTCCGCGGAGGGCAACGAAAATGATCAGGGAGCTGGGGCACATGACTTACAAGGAGAGACTGAGGGAACTGGGCTTGTTTAGTCTGCAGAAGAGAAGAGTGAGGGGGGATTTGATAGCAGCCTTCAGCTACCTGAAGGGGGGTTCCAAAGAGGATGGAGCTCGGCTGTTCTCAGTGGTGGCAGAAGACAGAACGAGGAGCAATGGTCTCAAGTTGCAGTGGGGGAGGTCTAGGTTGGGTATTAGGAAACACTATTTCACTAGGAGGGTGGTGAAGCACTGGAATGGGTTACCTAGGGAGGTGGTGGAATCTCCATCCTTAGAGGTTTTTAAGGCACAGCTTGACAAAGTCCTGGCTGGGAGGATTTAGTGGATGTTGGTCCTGCTTTGAGCAGGGCGTTGGACTAGATGATCTCCTGAGGTCTCTTCCAACCCTAATCTTCTATGATTCTATGATTAGGAAAAACTTCCTAACTGTCAGGGTGGTTAAGCACTGGAATAAATTGCCTAGGGAGGTTGTGGAATCTCCATCATTGGAGATTTTTCAGAGCAGGTTAGACAAACACCTTTCAGGGATGGTCTAGATAATACTTAGTTCGGCCATGAATGCAGGGGACTGGACTCAAGGTCCCTTCCAGTCCTATGATTCTAAGTGAGGTGAAACTTGGGGATATGCAAGACAAATCAAACTCCTGAAAGGGGTACAGTAGTGTGGAAAGGTTGAGAGCCACTGAGCTAAGGTAATAATTTAAACTGCTATTATGCTGGTGGGCACTCTTTCTGGCATAAGAGTGGCTTTTTCCAGTTTAGTTCATGTTGCTTTGGAAGGGGTTTAAACTAAACCAAAAGCCACTCATATTCCAGAATCAGAGCATCCTCTTGGGGGTTGGTACCAGGGTGGATAAAAATCAATGATATTTTTAAAAAAAATATATAAAAAATCAGATTTTTTTGCTTTAAATCGGATTTTTTGATAAAATGCTTTTTTGGGAAAAAACCTATCTAAAGATAGTTTTAATTAAGATACATTATAGCTCAAATATATCTCATCATGGAATAGGGATTATAAATTCAAATTCTATAGTATGAGACAATATATTCATGTAATGTTTAAGAAAAGTTTTATAAAGGAGTTCCAACAGTTCATGGATTAGAAACTCAATCTTATGGGGTTCCAGGGGCTTCTGTATAGATTATTTAGGTTAATCTTTCTATCTACCCAATGGGACTCAGTGCTCATTCTAGAACATACCATCAGAGATGCTTAGTTTTGCAGTTCTCAAACTGTGGATTTGTGTCTCTAGAGATAACATGCTTGTTAACAGGCAGTAGAAACAAAAGTGAAACTGTTTGAGCAGCATATTCCAGAAGGCTTGAGGTCTTTCTGAGTGTAGCCTTCATTGATTTGAGATCTACCATACCATTCTCTCACAAGAAGGGAAAACCTACAATGGCAGCAGGCCGTAAAAGAGACCCAGTTTGGGAATATTATAATGAAGTTCCTCTACCTGTGGGTAAGACAGGCATGCGTGCAAAATGCAAACAGTGCAATAAAAAGAATGCAAGGCCTGGCTGCCTGAAAGAAACAACATCATGAGAAGTGTTCCCTCTCAGGAGGAAGCTGTGTTGAAGATGATGAAAGGAACATGTCTGAACCTGCAGGATCTTCAGGTTGGTAAACTTTTTTATTTCATACTTCTTCCTTAAGGACTGCCTGTCTTCCTTCTGGACTAGTCTTGAATTCTCATGTTTGAGCAAAAAATATAGTTGTTACTCTGTGGTACTATCATTTCAGATGCAATTGTGATAAAAAATAAATAGCTGAAATAGGCAGATCTTCCTTTTACAATTTCAGCTTTAAAGTAGATCTGAGTGTCAGTGAATGCAATGAGTAATACTAAATGAGCCGTATGGTAATAATAATTAAATAACTGCATTGACTTATTTTGTTTAGGAGAATCCATCCTCAACATACAGGATTCTGAAGACTATCCACCTTCAAGATCACCATCATTTTCTATAGTATCAGAGTTATCTGCCAATGATAGTGTTTCAGTCACATCACATATGTCACATAGCCACAGTATATCACCTATAGCAAAAAGATATATCAGGAAATGCACACACAGCAGAATACTTACAAGAAGTAGCAGTAAAAGCTATAACAAACTATGAAAAAAAAAATCAAATGTCTAGTACGCAGCTTGGTCACAGACAATGCTGCAAATGTATCCAAGATGAGAAGAAATTTAGAATAGAGTAAAGGGACTCCCAGGCTATGACATACGGTTGCAGTGCTCATTTGATGCACCTCCTAGCCAAAGACTTGAGTGTTCCAGAAATAAAGGCTAACGTTGTTGAAATTGCAAAATACTTCTGTAACAACCACTTTACAGTAGCTGCTCTGAAAAAAGTGGGAGGAACCAAGCTAACATTCCCACAAGACGTGTGATGGAACTCAGTAGTGGACTGTTTTGAGCACTAGATCAAAAACTAGTCTAATCTGATGACAGTTTGTGAACAAAATCGTGAACAAATAGATGGCACCATCACAGCCAAAGTTCTCAACATTGGGCTTAAGAGAAATGTTGAACACATGCTGAATACCCTGAAGCCTGTTTCTGTAGCCTTGAACAAAATGCAGGGAAATAGCTGTTTTATTGATGATGCTGATGAAATTTGGAAGGAACTGAGTGAGATCTTAGAAAGAGAAATATGCAATGACAGAGTTAAATTACAAGCATTAAAAAAACAAATGGGACAAGCACTTATCTCCAGCTCATTTTCTTGTAAATATTCTCGGTACCAGGGTCAAACCTTAACTGCTGAAGAAGAGGAGTTGATTATGACATGGACATCCAGCAATCATCCCTCCATAATGCCAACTATAATAAACTTCAGAGCTAAGGGTGAACCATTCAAGAAATATATGTTTGCTGATGATGTTTTAAAGAAAGTCACACCAGTGAACTGGCGGAAGTCACTTAAGCACTTAGATTCAGAGACTGTTGAAGTGATAATCTCACTTTTAACAACAGCAGTAGCTTCTTCTGCTGGTGTAGAAAGAATATTTTCTTCTTTGGACTAATTCATTTCAAACGGAGAAATCGTTTGGGACCTGACAAAGCAGGAAAGCTTGTTTTACTTTTCCAGATCATGAACGAACAGGAAAATGAAGGTGAAGATGACTGAGTTAGCTGCAGAAGCCAATATTTTAAGTTTCTCATGGTGACCTGGCTGACACAGTCGATTTAATTTTTGTTTTTTGTTCTTAAATATTTCATTTAACTATTTTAGTTAAAAACAATTTTAACAAAAACAAACCTGATTTTAAAAAACTTGATTGTTTAACTAAATTTAAAAATTCATATGCTTGTTTTGTTAAAATATTATGTTTGCTGTTGAAGAAAAAAAATCCAGAATACATAACATTGTTGGTTTAGTTAAATAAAACAATTTAAATGTCTGTCTGGTGATGTTCTCCTCCTAATACAGCATGGCAAGAAGATCCTCTAAATATTAATGATTAACCTGTTGAATTGGAGATAGTTCACCTCCCAATGACTTCATCAATATCTGCTTCAATTTAAAAAAACAAAATAACCAAACAATCATTCATTTTCTGATATAGCTGTAAAACTAATCTGAAAAGTTTTCAAAATAAATCACTTTAAAAATGTATAGTGTGTACTTTCTAAAAATGAAACCTACATCTATTTCTGAGTTGTGAAGAATATGTACTAAGGTTATAACAAGCAACAAGAATGCACTTTTATGTAGAAATCTATGATTAAATCAAGTCTTCCTGACTAGTGATTTAAATCAATTTGATTTAAATCATAGAATCATAGAATCATAGAATATCAGGGTTGGAAGGGACCCCAGAAGGTCATCTAGTCCAACCCCCTGCTCGAAGCAGGACCAATTCCCAGTTAAGTCATCCCAGCCAGGGCTTTGTCAAGCCTGACCTTAAAAACCTCTAAGGAAGGAGATTCTACCACCTCCCTAGGTAACGCATTCCAGTGTTTCACCACCCTCTTAGTGAAAAAGTTTTTCCTAATATCCAATCTAAACCTCCCCCATTGCAACTTGAGACCATTACTCCTCGTTCTGTCATCTGCTACCATTGAGAACAGTCTAGAGCCATCCTCTTTGGAACCCCCTTTCAGGTAGTTGAAAGCAGCTATCAAATCCCCCCTCATTCTTCTCTTCTGCAGACTAAACAATCCCAGCTCCCTCAGCCTCTCTTCATAAGTCATGTGCTCTAGACCCCTAATCATTTTTGTTGCCCTTCGCTGGACTCTCTCCAATTTATCCACATCCTTCTTGTAGTGGGGGGCCCAAAACTGGACACAGTACTCCAGATGAGGCCTCACCAGTGTCGAATAGAGGGGAACGATCACATCCCTCGATCTGCTCGCTATGCCTCTACTTATACATCCCAAAATGCCATTGGCCTTCTTGGCAACAAGGGCACACTGTTGACTCATATCCAGCATCTCGTCCACTGTCACCCCTAGGTCCTTTTCCGCAGAACTGCTGCCTAGCCATTCGGTCCCTAGTCTGTAGCGGTGCATTGGATTCTTCCATCCTAAGTGCAGGACCCTGCACTTATCCTTATTGAACCTCATCAGATTTCTTTTGGCCCAATCCTCCAATTTGTCTAGGTCCTTCTGTATCCTATCCCTCCCCTCCAGCGTATCTACCACTCCTCCCAGTTTAGTATCATCTGCAAATTTGCTGAGAGTGCAATCCACACCATCCTCCAGATCATTTATGAAGATATTGAACAAAACCGGCCCCAGGACCGACCCCTGGGGCACTCCACTTGACACCGGCTGCCAACTAGACATGGAGCCATTGATCACTACCCGTTGAGCCCGACAATCTAGCCAGCTTTCTACCCACCTTATAGTGCATTCATCTAGCCCATACTTCCTTAACTTGCTGACAAGAATACTGTGGGAGACCGTGTCAAAAGCTTTGCTAAAGTCAAGAAACAATACATCCACTGCTTTCCCTTCATCCACAGAACCAGTAATCTCATCATAAAAGGCGATTAGATTAGTCAGGCATGACCTTCCCTTGGTGAATCCATGCTGACTGTTCCTGATCACTTTCCTCTCATGTAAGTGCTTCAGGATTGATTCTTTGAGGACCTGCTCCATGATTTTTCCAGGGACTGAGGTGAGGCTGACTGGCCTGTAGTTCCCAGGATCCTCCTTCTTCCCTTTTTTAAAGATTGGCACTACATTAGCCTTTTTCCAGTCATCCGGGACTTCCCCCGTTCGCCACGAGTTTTCAAAGATAATGGCCAAGGGCTCTGCAATCACAGCCGCCAATTCCTTCAGCACTCTCAGATGTAACTCGTCCGGCCCCATGGACTTGTGCACGTCCAGCTTTTCTAAATAGTCCCTAACCACCTCTATCTCCACAGAGGGCTGGCCATCTCTTCCCCATTCTGTGATGCCCAGCGCAGCAGTCTGGGAGCTGACCTTGTTAGTGAAAACAGAGGCAAAAAAAGCATTGAGTACATTAGCTTTTTCCACATCCTCTGTCACTAGGTTGCCTCCCTCATTCAGTAAGGGGCCCACACTTTCCTTGGCTTTCTTCTTGTTGCCAACATACCTGAAGAAACCCTTCTTGTTACTCTTGACATCTCTTGCTAGCTGCAGCTCCAGGTGCGATTTGGCCCTCCTGATATCTTTCCTACATGCCCGAGCAATATTTTTATACTCTTCCCTGGTCATATGTCCAACCTTCCACTTCTTGTAAGCTTCTTTTTTATGTTTAAGATCCGCTAGGATTTCACCATTAAGCCAAGCTGGTCGCTTGCCATGTTTACTATTCTTTCGACTCATCGGGATGGTTTGTCCCTGTAACCTCAACAGGGATTCCTTGAAATACAGCCAGCTCTCCTGGACTCCCTTCCCCTTCATGTTAGTCCCCCAGGGGATCCTGGCCATCTGTTCCCTGAGGGAGTCGAAGTCTGCTTTCCTGAAGTCCAGGGTCCGTATCCTGCTGCTTACCTTTCTTCCCTGTGTCAGGATCCTGAACTCAACCAACTCATGGTCACTGCCTCCCAGATTCCCATCCACTTTTGCTTCCCCCACTAATTCTACCCGGTTTGTGAGCAGCAGGTCAAGAAAAGCGCCCCCCCTAGTTGGCTTCCCTAGCACTTGCGCCAGGAAATTGTCCCCTACGCTTTCCAAAAACTTCCTGGATTGTCTATGCACCGCTGTATTGCTCTCCCAGCAGATATCAGGAAAATTAAAGTCACCCATGAGAATCAGGGCATGCGATCTAGTAGCTTCCAAACCCAGCCTGGTTGATACTGGTAAAACTTTCCCATGTAGTCAAGCCCTTACAAACTACTGACTTTCAATAGGAATTGGGTGCCTAATCTGGCCCTATTTGAAAGGCTGAGCCTCAGGGTCTCTGAAATGCTGCGAGACCTTTGTAAACTATAGTTTTGTAGAGGATTAAAATGCTTTAATGGGCATTGCGGACAAGTTGGGTTCTGTATATTTTGTATGTACCTAGAGCACAAGGTGCTTTTATAAACTGGAAAATGAATCCAAGAAGGAAAGTGGGAACAGTTTTCTTAGTAAAAAGGTACTGTTATTCCCCCTTCCCTCTCTTCTCCATTTACTATACTGTTACCATCTTCATTTAAAGCTTTTCTTTAGTGCTGTACAGATATTACACCTGATCACAACAACATATAAAAACCAAAAGGTTCAAGTTACATTGGAATAATTATTGACATTATTGTTACTGCAGGAGACACAGAATTACTTTCTAGAAAACACCATTCGGGAGGTAGTGATCAAAAAAGAGAAAGACTTCTTATCTTAAGAGGTTGTTGCTATAACTTCAGACAACAGGAGAGAGAGTCACCTAACGTAGGTTCAGTACAACTGTTACAATGAACACTCATTCAATGTTGCCTGTGTCAAATAATAAAATACATCCTAAAACTCTGCCTCTGATTCTTTTCTTATCGAATGATAACAACTCCTTTGATTGGGACCAGTACAATGCTCCCCGTGGCTTTCAACCTCTGTGTAAGAGCTCATCTTCCATTGCACAGCTATTATAGGCCATGTGTGTTCGCAGTGCTGAGAAAAATGGAGAACTCTTTTCTTTGCATCTGCATTTTTCAAGCAGGATCTCAGCGTCGTCTTTAGACTTTTATTGAGAAACCGTCACTCCTGTCTCCATTATATTTTTTCTCCTTTTTGGGAAGATCCTGTGGGAGTTTATTTGTGGGTTCAGGCAGCTGAGTACAGATTCGTTTTAAGACGTAAATAATCATTTTAAACTAAAACCACTTAATGGAAAAAAACCTCTAAAGCAGTGACGCCTAAAACAGTCTTTCTAAAATAAATCTGAAAGCTGGGCTAAGGGCAGCAATGCTTCCTACCTAACACGTTAGAGTGTGGAAGCAGATATATTCTTATAACCCTTACTCATAGGATTGATCCATGCACATGAGATCGGCCACCCTGAAGTCAGTGAGTGTACGTGATGCAGGATCATGGCCCATGTGTATAGTATTAGTCACCCAAGTGAAGCGGCCAATAGAAGCTCTGAGGTCCTCTGTTCAGGTAATAGGCTGTCATTTCTAGTAGAGGCAAATCTCAGATATGTGAGCCATCCTATGATTGGGTGGCTGAGGGAAGTGTGGGGCCGAGACCTACATGCAGATCTAGGTGGAAGACTCATGCCCATGAAGTCAAAGGGGCTCAGTATGGGCACAGGGGTCTAATGGCACAGACTGCAATGCAGGATCAGGGCCTGGGTTTTTATTTAGCAGAGATCATGGGGATGGAGGTGGGAGTGGTTAGACTGATGACAAGATGATGAGTCAATTCATATTCAAGAACAAATTGAGTCTTCTCAGTTGTGGTTATTTAGGGGGCTCCCTCTGTGACATTCCCCTGGTATTATCTGGACTGGTGATCTGCTAGATCACTCCAATCCTTGACTTTGGGAGCCAGCCTTACCCTGCTATGCTGTGAGAACCCCCACTATCAGGCTGTTCACGCACAGCCTCTGGCATGTAAGCTGCTCCCAGCTATGTGAGTGAGCACTTTCGACCTGCCGCTGCTTGGATTGTGCAACCGAATTACACTAGCCAATATCTCCGGTCCCAGACACAACCCTAGGAACCTCCATCTTGCAGTGTCAAGTTATGCCCGCTGGACGGTGCAAGCTTTTATGAGTTCGTCAGTTTAACAAAGAAATCGATATGTACCAGGCTTGTTATCCCAAGGGGAGTTTCTGACATGCTTCAAACCAAACGCACTGCTTCAGGTAGAATAAACAAACAAATTTATGAACTACAAAAGATAGATTTTAAGTGATTATAAGTCAAAGCACAACAAGTCAGATTTGGTCAAATGAAATAAAAGCAAAACATATTCTAAGCTGATTTTAACACTTTCAGTGCCCTTACAAAGTTAGGGCATGGCTACACTTGCAGACCTAGAGCGCTTTGAGTTAAATCTGCCTTTGGAGAGCACAGTAGGGAAAGCACTGCAGTCTGTCCACACTAACAGGAACAAGCGCACTGGCGTGGCCACATTTGCAGCACTTGCAGCGGCACTGGGAGCGGTGCATTATGGGCAGCTATCCCACAGAGCACCTCTTCCCATTCTGATGCTGTGGCTTGTGGGAAGGGGGCAGGGGGGGGTGCGGGGCATTCTGGGTCCTGTCCCAACGCCCTGTGATGCATTGCTTTGCATCCCAGCAATCCCTGTGCTTCCGTCCACATTTGGCGCCATCTTTCAATGTTCTTTGTAGTGCGCGCTCTGTCTTCCCTTTCGGTCTGCGGGAATGGAGCCCGAATTGCTGAGGAGTATGCTGACGAGTCTTGCCAGCACGTCATGTTTGTCAGTCGAGTTATTCCTTGTGATCCAAAGTGACAGTGAGGGCTCCGACGATATCGACTGGAGTAACGCATATGACACGAGTTTGCTTGTGGCATTCACAGACATGCTCACCACCGCGGAATGCCGCCTTTGGGCTCGGGAAACAAGCACTGAGTGGTGGGATCACATCGTCATGCAAATCTGGGATGGGCTGCAGAACTTTCGGATGAGAAAAGCCACTTTCATGGGACTGTGCAAGGAGCTCGCCCGCACTCTGCGGTGCAAGGACACGAGATTGAGAGCTGCCCTGACGGTGGAGAAGCGGGTGACTATTGCAATCCGGAAGCTGGCAAGTCCAGACAGCTACCAATTGGTTGCTAACCAGTTTGGAGTGGGGAAGTCAACCACTGGAATCGTATTGATGCAAGTTTGCAGGGCCATTAATTGCATCCTGCTCAGAAGAACCATGACTCCGGGTAACATGCATGACATTGTGGATGGCTTTGCAAGAATGGGTTTCCCTAACTGCGGAGGGGTGATAGATGGCGCACATATTCCAATTCTGGCACCAGCCCACCTAGCCTCCGAGTACGTTAATCGGAAGGGGTATTTCTCTATGGTTCTCCAGGCGCTTGTGGATCACTGTGGGTGTTTCATTGACATTAATGCAGGCTGGCCTGGAAAGGTGCATGATGCACACATCTTTTGGAACACTGGCCTGTTCAGGAAGCTGCAAGCCGGGACTTTTTTCCCAGATCAGAAGATCACCCTAGGGGAAGTCGAAATGCCCATTGTGATCCTTGGAGATTCCACTTACCCTTTAATGCCATGGCTCATGAAACCCTACACAGGGAGCCTTGAGAGCAGCAAGGAGCGGTTCAACAACAGGCTGAGCTGGTGCAGAATGACTGTGGAGTGTACTTTTGGCTGTTTAAAGGGCTGCTGGCGCTCTCTGTATGGGAAGCTGGACCTGGCCGACGACAGCATCCCCGCGGTTATATCCGCGTGCTGTACCCTCCATAACATTTGTGAAGGGAAGGGTGAACAATTCACTCAGGCATGGAACTCGGAGGTTCAACGCCTGGAGGCTGAATTTGAACAGCCAGAGAGCAGGGCTATTAGAGGGGCCCAGTGCGGGGCTGCAAAGATTAGGGATACCTTGAGGGAGCAATTTGAGGCTGAAAGCCACCAGTAATGTCTGGTGCCCTGCACGGGAGTGAAGTGCAGTGGTTCCAATGTTAGTAGGAATCTGTGTTTGCTATGCTGACTTGCAGTGCCTGTTTCTTTCCTGGGCTAAGGTATCTTTTACTTAATGCAATAACAAAGACTGTTTTCAAAGCCAAAAAATCCATTTATTGAAAAGAAACACAACTGCTTGGGAAACAGAAAGGGCAAGGGGGTGGGGTGGGGAATGGTACAATCACAGATTTGCGTATGTCCTGTTATCATACTCAGCCTTCCTGTCTGGAGTGCTATGCAATGAGTACTTCACTTCAGGATGGCTACACTGCCTAGTGATGGGGGTTCAGTGAAGAGGGTAAAGGTCGTAGTTTTCAGGGCTGGGTGGTGAAGCTACAGGTGTTGGAGGCAGCTGGTGGTGGTAAGAACCTGGATGTTGGGGAAAGTGGGTTGGAGGTGACATGGGGGCACAAGGGAAAGAGTTTTGGGACAAGGCCTGCAGGGGGGGTCAGGCATGGTAGTGCTCTGCCTGCATGGCTATGAGCGCCTGGATCGTGTCCGCTTGGCGCTCCATTATGCTTATCAGCCGATCTGTGCTTTGCTGCCGGAGCACTGCGCTTTTGTGCTGGTGCTCCTCATTATGCTGGCGGATCCTCCTTTCACTGTCCCACCACTCTGCACTTTTCGATTTTCATTACTTGAATGTTGCATTATTTCATGCAACATGTCTTCCTTGCTTCTATGTGGCCTCTTTCTGATTCTTTGGAGTCTTTCGGCCGGTGATAACACGGACGGCTAAGATCTCAAGGTTGCATCAGTAAAGGCAAAATGCAACACTTAACAGAGGCAGCATTGTTCATAGAATCATAGAATCATAGAATATCAGAGTTGGAAGGGACCTCTGGAGGTCATCTAGTCCAACCCCCTGCCCAGAGCAGGAACAATCCCAACTAAATCATCCCAGCTAGGGCTTTGTCAAGCCTGACCTTAAAAATATCTAAGGAAGGAGATTCCACCACCTCCCTAGGTAATGCATTCCAGTGTTTCACCACGCTCCTAGTGAAAAAGTTTTTCCTAATATCCAACCTAAATCTCCCCCACTGCAACTTGAGAACATTACTCCTTGTCCTGTCATCTGCTATCACTGAGAATAGTCTAGATCCATCCTCTTTGGAACCCCCTTTCAGGTAGTTGAAAGCAGCTATCAAATCCCGCCTCATTCTTCTCTTCCGTAGACTAAACAATCCCAGATCCCTCAGCCTCTCCTCATAAGTCATGTGTTCCAGACCCCTAATCATTTTTGTTGCCCTTCGCTGGACTCTCTCCAATTTCTCCACACCCTTCTTGTAGTGTGGGGCCCAAAACTGGACACAGTACTCCAGATGAGGCCTCACCAATGTCGAATAGAGGGGAAAAATCACGTCCCTCGATCTGCTGGCAATGCCCCTACTTATACATCCCAAAATGCCATTGGCCTTCTTGGCAACAACGGCACACTGTTGACTCATATCCAGCTTCTCATCCACTGTAACCCCTAGGTCCTTCTCTGCAGAACTGCTGCCTAGCCATTCGGTCCCTAGTCTGTAGTGGTGCATTGGATTCTTCTGTCCTAAGTGCAGGACTCTGCACTTGTCCTTGTTGAACCTCATCAGATTTCTTTTGGCCCAATCCTCCAATTTGTCTAGGTCCCTCTGTATCCTATCCCTCCCCTCCAGCGTATCTACCTCTCCTCCCAGTTTAGTGTCATCTGCAAACTTGCTGAGGGTGCAATCCACACCATCCTCCAGATCATTTATGAAGATATTGAACAAAACAGGCCCGAGGACCGACCCTTGGGGTACTCCACTTGATACCGGCTGCCAACTAGACATGGAGCCGTTGATCACTACCCATTGAGCCCGACAATCTAGCCAACTTTCTATCCACCTTATAGTCCATTCATCCAGCCCATACTTCTTTAACTTGCTGGCAAGAATACTGTGGGAGACCATGTCAAAAACTTTGTTAAAGTCAAGGAACAACATGTCCACCGCTTTCCCCTCATCCACACAGCCAGTTATCTCGTCATAGAAGGCAATTAGATTAGTCAGGCATGACTTGCCCTTGGTGAATCCATGCTGACTGTTCCCGATCACTTTCCTCTCCTCTACATGCCTTGCCAGTGTGGCCAGGTAGTGAGCTAGTGCGCCCAGGGCTCCTTTATTGCGCTGTAACTTGCAACTTGCAAGTGTAGCCAAGCCCTTAGATGCGTCTCTCCACAGGCTGGCTGGTTGCCCTTCAGCCAGGCTCTCCCCTTTGATCAGCACTTCAGTCGCTTGCTGGTGGTGTCTGTAGATGGAGGTGGAAGAGAGAGAGGAAGCGCATGGCAAATGTCTCTCCCTTTTATCATGTTCTTTCTTCCCTCTTGGCTTTGCCCCCCCTCACCTTCAGGGTCAGGTGAGTATTACCTCATTGCAGTCCCAAACTGGCCAAGGGGTGACGCACTGGAGAGTCCAAGAGTTCCTTTGTTGCTGCCTAGGCCAGTGTCCTTTGTTCCTGTGAGGCTGGGCTGGATTTGTCCCATACATGTCCTGATGATACGTGAATTGCCCCTCTGTTCTTGAAGAATTTTGCCTGGGCTTGTTTTAAGCCATGAGGACACATTTTCAGCCTCATAACTATATGCTATTATATTACTATGACAACAATGCTCAGTGCATCATGAGCCCTCCCAAGACACCCAACATAACAAACTTTGCATTGGACACCACACAGTTGTATTATAAGGATGAACATGGGAGTGCAGGGTGTTCCCCCGAGGTACAGTGTCACACCCTCCCCTAAGGAGACAGTATCATAAAAGCCAATGGGAATTCATGGCTTAGATACTCCATGATGGGTACTTTAGAAATACACACAAAGACCCTCCAAAGACAAAGGCCTGGTATAGCTACAGCTTCTTTGAAGGAAAATCAATGCTAAAGGGGCGAGTAGCAGAGATAGGATTTTATAACAGGAGGCTGAGGGGTAGGGTGGGGAGAACCTTTGGGCCTGAACTACTCCAACGGCATTACACCACCATCCAGTGTAACACAGTGGTGAATCAGATCCTGGGTCCCCAGTAGTTTATCAAGTGTTTATTGTATCCTTTGACTCATGGCCAAATTGGTACCTAATTTACACTCTGGGCAACCCCATGGACTCAGTCTTGGCCCTTATTGCTGCATCTATATAGAACAATTACCAGAGTACAGTAAAAACACTCATCTTCTATCAAATAAACACAGCTTACTTGCTCTCCCTTGAGTTCTTGTGTCTCCCCACCTCTGTCTCTCCGTCCCCATCTCATTGTCTTTTAAAGTAGCCAGGTAATATTTTTTTCCTCCAATCTTTAAAGCCTTCTTCTCCATTGAGATTTCAGCCCTGCTTTTCATCTTGGTTTTCTCCTGCAGTTCCTTTCCTCTGCTGCACTCATCTCTTTCCCCCATGTTGGCCAGTGGAGATGGGATGCTAGCTAGAAATGGGATGGGCAGCATGGAGGAATGGGCAGCACTTACTGCACAGTTAAGTATGATTCATTCCACAAGGATCTGGAGTAGTAGTCTTGGAGAACCCTGGATTTTGGATGCACATATAGTAGAATCCTCATAATTTGGCCTTTCATCCACTTTAAGGAGATGTCACTTGACATCCAAATTGCTTTACTCCTCTTCACTCTCGTGGGCTCACTAAAGAGTAAGTGATACAGCTCCGCCACTGACCAGAGTCTCAGAGCTAATTATGGCTGTCCCTGCCCTGATATGCTAAATTTGGGGAGGGGAGGTATAGAGTGCCCCCCACACACTAGTGCACACGCACAGGAACATCCCTGATTTGACTGGCACTGCCCGGTGCACAAGCATAGGGCCAGTCGGTGCTGCTGGCAGAGCTGACTGTTCCAGAGGGTGGCATGTCTGCATGAGGCAGGGCAGAAGATAGATCCATCAGGACAATTGGACTCCTGCGGGTAAAAAGGGAGATTCCCCCTCACTAATCACCTTGGACAAGAAGGCAAAACTGATCAGAAAATGAAGTCAGGGCTCTTATGTCAGGCACCTGATTGCTGCACCAACTGGAGAGCCACTATGCAGCCTGCAGTGCTTGCTAAAGGTCTACAGAGAGCACAAAGTGTCTGCTTTATAGAGCCTTCCCTCTCTGTGCAAAGGGCTGTGCTGGCTGCATTCCGTGCAGTTCGCATTGACCAGGCAGAAGATTTTAGCTTCTGCAGTTCAACCCTCCCAAACTCCCAACTTTCCAAATGCTGTCCTGGGGGAAAGAAAATGTGTAAGGTTCTCTTTGAGCGGAGAGAGCCCCAGCTGCTCTGTCTGGGCTTTGGATGAAAAGAGGGGGAATGGATGTCCTTAAGTAAGGAGGACAACACCTCTTCCAGGAGAAAACTAAGCCAGGGCTAAAGGTCCCTCTCTCTAAGGGAAGGTAGGAAAGGGCAGGCAGAAAGTGTTATGCTCTTGGGAAAGAGGGATCTGAGTGAGGATGAGAAGAGGCACTGAAGCAACTGGCTGAAAGAGGGGGAGATACAAAGGTGCTGGTGTGGGGAGGGACTTAAGTGAGGATCTAAGAAATAAAACAGCACTGAGCCACCTACACTACAGAGAGAGAAGCTGAGCTATTCTAATGCTACCCCACAACAATGGGACAGTTAGGGGACGGAGGCTGAAAGGTTTGTAGGCTGCAGAGGGGAGAAACATATTTATCTTAGTTCTCCCCATGAACAACGCTTAAACCAGGTAGATAAAATGCTGCTCGAGGTCAGGAAGGCTGTTTGCCAGCTGGTCTGAGCCCCCATCAGGAGCAGAGCTTGAGCCAAGCGCAGCCCAGTGAGAACAGAGAGCCAAAGGGGCACATGGAGGGAAGTAAAGGAAGCAGAGCCCCCCACCCCGAACACTGGGGGAGGCAACTAGGGAGAGGCATATGCGAGTTCCCCCAGACACAGGAGGGGGCCCAGGAGAGGCCGCAGCAGTGTGGCTAACTCCGGTGATCTCACGGAGAACCTCCTGACAGGGTGCTCAGCAAAGCCCTGGCGCCTAGAGTCGCGGGATCTGGGGAGACTCTCCGCTGTTTTTGTTTTTAAATAGGAAATTTCCAACCCTGGCGGCTGGGCAGGAACCGAACCCTGGGCAGCGCGGGGGAGCAGATAGGGCCAGCCCGGCACGGGGGCTGAGCTGTGATGCCTGGCGGGGGGGCTGGCCACTGCCCCCCCCCCCCGACGGATAGGCCCGGCCGCAGCAACCCCCCGAGTCACGTGACGAGATCCGGTCACGTGAGGCGGCGCCGGGATCAGCTGGCCGCCGAGCTGCCTTCCCCGCAGGGCCTGGGTAGAGCCGGGAGTGGGGATGGCAGCTGGAGCGGCCCGCGCGGGGCAGAACTGACACCCGGCCCGGAGCGCTGCCTGGTAAGCGCCCCTCCTTCTCTCCTGGGGGCCCCCTCAGCCCCCCTTCCAGCCTTCCCCGGGGAGTCCCCAGCCCCCTTCTATTCCCCCCAGCTTCCCCCGGGGGATCCCATCCCCGGGACCCCCCTTCCATTCCCCCAGTCTCTTGCAGTGGGACCCCTGGCCTCCATCTCCTCCCCTCCCACCCCCAGTTTACCCCTGGAAGACCCTGCTCCTCAGGCCCCAAGATCCCTTGCCTCACCCCCTTCTTCCTTCCCCCAACCTCACACCCCTTCCCCCCGTCCTTGACCTTTTCCCTAGCAGCCTCAACCCCCCACTCTTCCTCCTAGACCCTGAGTCTCACCCTCTTACCGTCCCCACAAGCTACTCCCAACTCAGGTCTAATTGCCCTCCCATGTCTGCCCCTCATGCCACCCCTGCACCTTAGGAGAGCAGCTCTGAGCTGGCAGCAAGGCTGGGGGGATATTCAGGATTCCCCCACTCTGATCTCTTCACTCCCCCCCATGTCTTCCTCCTCTGTTCCTGTCCCCCCTACTCCTCCCTCAGCAGCAGGCCCATTGCCCTATGGGGAATCCAAAGCATGGCAGGGCTTTTCCAACTCTAGTCCTTTGCTGTGGTTGGCACCACATGATAGAGAGGATGGGGCCACTGTTGTAGATCAGCTTTGTAGTGTGGAATCCAGTCAGGACCCTGAGGGAGGGCAGATGGGCAGGACTCACACTTGCAGGTGTGTCTGCTTTCTGGGCAGGTGTGCGGCCCATTCTGTGGCTGCAGCCACCTGGAGCAGAGGCCACCTCAGCTACTGCGGTTTGCAGAGCTGTAAGAAGCCCCTGTGTGGCTGAGACCTTAGCCCTTGGCAGCTGGATGGGTGCTTTGGAGAGAAACCTGTGACCATTGTAAGGTTTGAATCTTCGTTCTGAATGTTTTATGTGAAAGTAGTACCTGGAGAGGGATCAGAAGAGGGGAAATAACTGGCCCCAGGGGGCACTCATTGAAGGGAGTCTCCTGGAGTTAATATTTTTAATTTTGAGGTGGGTTTAATGCAGGTGGAAGATACTAGCTGGCTAGTCCTGGAGGCTGAGTCCTCTCTCTTCATAGCAGACACAGTAGTGGCAGTGCAAGCTCCTGGGTGTCATCCTGCCACGTTGCTTAAGGGATAATTAAGGCTCAGGGTTTAACTAAAACAACAATATGTATTCTGGATTTTTTTTTCTTCAACAGCAAACATATTTTAACAAAACAAGCATATGAATTTTTGAATTTAAACATTCAAGTTTTTTTTAAAATCAGGTTTGTTTTTGTTAAAATTCTTTAACTAAAATAGTTAAATGAAATATTAAAAAAAAAAAACAACCAAAAATTAAATCGACTGTGTCAGCCAGGTCAACATGAGAAACTTAAAATATTGGCTTCTGCAGCTAACTCGTCTTCATTTTCCTGTTTGTTCATAATCTGGAAAAGAAAAACAAGCTTTCCTGCTTTGTCAGGTCCTAAATGATTTCTCGATTTGGAGTGAATTAGTCCAAAGGAAGAAAATATTCTTTCTACACTGGCTGAAGAAGCTATTGCTGTTAAAAGTGAGAATATAACTTCAACAGTCTCTGAATCCAAGTGCTTAAGTGACTTCCACCAGTTCACTGGTGTGACTTTCTTTAAAACATCATCAGCAAACATATATTTTTTGAATGGTTCTTATTCCCAAACTGGGTCTCTTTTACGGCCATTATAGGTTTTCTCTTCTAGTGAGAGAATGGTATGGTAGATCTCAAATAAATGAGGGCTACACTCAGAAAGACCTCAAGACTTCTGGAATATGCTGATCAAACAGTTTCACTTTTGTTTCTATTGCCTGTCCTTCCCTTCTCACATTTATCTCCAGACTTCTTCTCCTTGTCCAAATCTATTCCGCTCTCAACAATCTTCTATTCATTGAAGTTTTTGAAACTTTGCACTTTTAGAGAAAGGTAAGGGATTGATTCTGTATATACAAATTTGCAGAGGGACAATAGGGTTGACATCTGTTATTTCTCACCTTTAGATATTATTTTTTTAATACCATTTTTGCTGTTAACTAGTATGTTATCTCTGGAGACACAAATCCACAGTTTGAGAACTGCAAAACTAAGCATCTCTGATGGTATCTTCTAGACTGAGCACTGAGTCCCATTGGGTAGACAGAAAGATTAACCTAAATAATCTATACAGAAGCCCCTGGAACCCCATATGATTGGGTCCCTAATCCATGAACTGTTGGAACTCCTTTACAAAACTTTTCTTAAACATTACATGAATATATTGTCTCATACTATAGAATTAGAATTTATAATATCTCATCATGGAATAGAGATCGTAATGTATCTTAATTAAAACTATCTTTAGATCGGATTTTTTCCTCAAAAAGCATTTTATCAAAAAATCTGATTTAAATAAAAATCTGTTTTTGTTTTGTTAATTTTTATTTTTAAATCATTGATTTTTATCCACCCTGTTAAGGCTTGTTCGGTAGAGATCGCCTCTAGGAGCTAAAGGGTAATCCTATCTTTGTTCTCTGGAGGTCTCTTGTATGTTGGTACCTGGACTCTCAGACTCGCCTTCAGAGCAGCCATCGGTTGTGTGTAACTTGACTATGGATCACCCCCTGTTGAATTTGAAAACCTCTGAAAACCTATATCTACCCTCTTACTGCAGGAAGCTAACCTCATGGTTGTTCACCATCTATCTGCCTATGTTAGGTAGTGCACAGGGGGCAGAGAGAATAATCTGAGTGTGTGACTGTGCGAGTGAGGGTGTCTCTAAGTCAAAATGGCATGTATTCTTTGTCCCTTTCTTGCCTCTTTGCCAGTCTTCATAATTATTGTCCTTCTACAAACACAAGTGTTAATGTTAGGAGTGGGTACAAGGTTTCGTGACTGACAGTATAGCTGCCTAGTAGTAAATCCTAACTGGGAGCCTTCCCACTTCTATGAATTTTTGACTTTGGGCCCTGGCTGTAGTTCTTACTTGTGAACAGGAAGTGATGAGGCCTGGAATTACCCAAGGTTGCTGCTGCTTTTTCATTCTTATGCTGCAGTGAGCAAAGTATAGTAGATGGGGCAGCAGAAGACTGAGATGGAGTTGGGGTTTCCTGGTGTTTTATACGAGGGGAGAGTGTCTTTCTGGTACCACATTCCAGTCTCTGTGGTCCCACCTTGGAGAATGACCGGACCCCATTAGCAATCACCTGGCCTCTATTTCCAGTGTATATCTTTGTTTCCCAGCATGGGAAGCTTGCGGCTGCTGAACACTGGGGCTGTAAAAGCTGGGAGAAGCTTTGTTTTGTTGTAGCCCTACAGCGTGGGTGGCTTAAGTGTGACAGTGAAATTCCTGTCCGGTGCATGTGTGTGTAAAGGAGGTTGTGATGATGACACTGTTGATTTTCAAAGGAGAGTCAGTGTGCAGCTTTTCCAGTACTACTTAGTGGTTATAGGATTGTATTGCTGTGGTGACTAATATATGTAGAGAAATTTGGGGGGTTACATTTCTTTGCTTGTTCACAGTTAGAAAAGGTCCCTCATAATAATTATGGATGGGTAGCAAGGAGGGAAATATAGGGTAAACATGTCTTGACCTGCTTGACAAGCTGTCTTGACCTGAACTAAGTCAGTACAAAGAAATGCTAGCCCTGGAAGCTGCACTTCCGGGAGTGATGGGAGTTGGCTGAAATAGCATTCTCGGGTACCTGCTTCTCATGATGCTGTCATAAGAGCGGCCAGTTTGGGCCAGACCAGTGGTCCATCTAGCCCAGTATCCTGTCTGCCCGATGCTACAAAGGGAATGAACAAAACAGGGTACTTGTCAAGTGATCCATCCCCTGTTGTCCACTCCCAGCTTCTGACGGTCAGAGGCGAGGAACACCCAGAGCACAGTTTTGCATTCCTGACCATCTTGGCTTATAGCCATTGATGGACCTATCCTCCATGAACTTATCTAGTTCTTTTTTTTTTTTTTAACGCAGTCCTACTTTTGGCCTGGCAATGAGTTGCACAGGCTGACTGTGCGTTGTGTGAAAAAATACTTCCTTTTGATTGTTTTATACCTACTGCCTCTTAATTTCATGGGGTGACCCCTGGTTCTTGTGTTGTATGAAGGGGTAAATAACACTTTCTCCACACCATTCATGATTTCATAGATCTCTATCATATCTGCCCTTAGTCGTCTCTTTAAAAAGACTGGGACTTTTTAACTTGGAAATCTCTCCTCATATGGAAATTGTTCCATACTCCTAATCATTTTTGTTGCCCTTCTCTGCAACTTTTTAATTTACAGGTCCCAGTACCAATCCTCGGGGGACTCTCTGCTATTTGCCTCTCTCCATTATGAAAACAGACCATTTATTCCTCCCCTTTGTTTCCTGTCTTTTAACCAGTTACTGATCCGTGAGAGGACCTTCCTTTTTATCCCAAGACTGCTTACTTTGCTTAAGAGCTTTTGGTAAGGGACCTGGTCAAAGGTTTTCTGAAAATCCAAGTACACTGTATCCTCTAGATCACCCTTGTCAACATGTTTGTTGAACCCCTCAGAGACTTCTAATAGACTGGTGAGGCATGATTTCCCTTTACAAAAGCCATGCTGACTCTTCCCCAACAAATCGTGTTCTTCTGTGTGTCTGATAATTCTGTTCTTCACTGTCGTTTCAACCAATTTGCCTGGTACTCAAGTCAGGCTTATCGGCCTGTAATTTCCAGGATTGCCTGTGGAGCCTTCTTTTAAAAATTGGTGTCACATTAGCTATCCTCCAGTCATCTGGTACAGAAATTAATTTAAGCAATAGGTTTTACATACCACAGTTAGTAGTTTGCAGTTTCACTATTGAGTTCCTTCAGAACTCTTGGGTGAATATCATCATCTGGTCCTGCTGATGTACGTTAAACAGTAGGGCTGTCAAGCGACTAAAAAAAATTAATTGCAATTAACTGTGGTTTTAATTGCACGGTTAAACAATAATAGAATACCATTTATTCAAATATTTTTTTGGTGTTTTCTATATTTTCAAATATAGGCTGGGGGTGTGGGGCTCAGGGCTGGGGCTTCATGCAGTTAAAGTGTTAAATTAATGCATTAATTTTGTTTTCAGTTAATCGCAGGCATTACCTGCAATTAATTGACAGCCCTATTAAACAGTAATATCAGTTTGTTCCAAAACCTCCTCTACTGACACCTCAATCCGGGACAATTCCTCAGATTTGTCACGGAGAAAGAATGGCTCAGGTGTGGGAATCTCCCTCGCATCCTCTGCAGTGAAGATGGATGCGAAGAATTTATTTAACTTCTCCTCAATGGCCTTGTCTTTCTTGAATTCTCCATTAGCATGTCGGTCATCCAGTGGCCCCACTGATTGTTTGGCAGGCTTCCTGCTTCTGATGTACTTACAATTTTTTGCTCTTTGTTTTGTGTCTTTTGCTAGTTGTTTTGGTTTCCTTTTTGGCCTGCCTAATTATACTTAAACTCTGGCAAGCCAGGTGTAAATGCTCCTTTGTATTTTTCTCAGTAGGATTTGACTTCCAATTTTTAAAGGATGCCCTTTTGCCTCTAACAGTCTCTCTTCGTCTGTATAGCCATGGTGCTGGTTTTTTGGTCCTCTTTCTATTATTTTTAATTCAGGGTATACATTTAATTTGAGCCTCTATTATGGTGTTTTTTAAAAAGTTTTCATGCAGCTTGCCAGCATTTCACTCTTGTGACTGTTCCTTTCATTTTCTGTTTAACTAGTTTTCTCCTTTTTGTGTAGTTCCCCTTTCTAAAGGTAAATGCTCCTGCAGTGCACTTTTTTGGGTGGTTTCCTCCCCCACACCAAGGATGTTAAGTTTAATTACATAGTGGTTGCTATTACCAAGTAGTTTAGCTATATTTGCCTCTTGGACCAAATCCTGTGCGCCCCTTATGACTAAATCAAGAATTGCTTCTTCCCTTGTGGGTTCTAGGACTAGCTGCTCCAAGAAGCAGTCATTACGACGGGCCGTGCAGCAGATCAGTGAGACAGCATGGTCTGGGTGAATGGCCGTGTAATTGGGAATGGGGGGGACTCCTGTGTCTGAATTTCAGGCAGGGCTGTCACTTGGCTTCTCTACCTGTTTTCCCTGTCTATAAAATGGGGATTATACTTGCCGGTCAGGAAGCTTATGGTAACTAGTTGATCGCTCTTACGACACAGAGTGCTGTGTAAGTGACAAAGCCCAGATTCTACATCGTGTTACTCACCTGCATCCACGCTAACTCCAGGCTTAGAACAGAGGGCACAGCTGGAGCCATGCAAAATGTCTGTGAACTCAGATGGCCCATCCCGTTGGGCACAAATTCCCTCACCACTGCAAGATGAAAAGGCTCAATTCCTTGCTTAAAAGAGCAAACATTAGAGCCTCCCCCGAAGAGTGTCCTGATGAAATGACCAATATTTTAAGAGCAAGAGAACAGGCATTTTAGCAGGGAAGTGCCACTAAAGGGGAAATGAAGTGGGCTTTTTGTCTTACTAGCAGAGAGAAGAGAGTGAATCAGAGCCAGAGTGTTTGATTAGGGCAGGGTTAATTTGGCTTGGGCCCATTATTGCTGCCATTCAGGAGGTTTGAGACCACCTTGGATTGGGGCCATCTCCGGTTGTGGGGACTGCAAGTCCTCTCTGAAATGTCAAGTGGCTGACGGGATCTACGCTCAGTCTTATCCCTTTGCTTTGATTTTGGTTTGTAATGTCTGATTAAAGTGTCCTCAGATGTGCTGCTCGCCCCCATGGTCCAGGCTTGGGCTGCACTTGCTAACCCTTTGGCATGACTCAGTTTGCCACCCTCTACTCACTTCACCATGCTGCTGCAGGTTCCGGCACGGTGAGCGCTTGCACTACTGCAGTGCACAGAGCACAGCGAGCTTGTAACTTCACTTTGGGATTTCCTTCTGCCGCAAGGGCTGTCTCTGCCTCTGAGTGCAATAAACGCATTAGTTTCATACAAGAAGGAAATGTTTTCAAGCGAGTAAAAGATGCTGGCGCTAGAATATCTGCCATTGGTTTGGGAGCCAGTCCGTGCTGCCAGTGCTGGCACAGCATAATTTCCCAGCAATACCAGAGCTGGGCGGAAGTGTAAGGGCAGGGGTGACACGAGCTAGCAGCTGGTGAAAGATGTGTCTGCAAAGGGGGTTGCAGACACTTCTGAAGGTGACCTGACAGTGGTGCAGTGAACGTGGAAGTCCTGCCCTTTCCTCCGGTCTGTGTAGGATCCCCCTGCACAGGAACCCATATGCTCTCACTGTACAAAGGAGGGCAGGACGGGGGGGCGGGGAGAAGCATGTCCACTGTATGTCACGGAGGTCCCAGTCTGCTGCACAGTGAGTAAGGATGAAAGAGCCACCATTGTGTGGACCCTGTACTCCTTCTTTCGCCTTGTGCTATAGGCCCTGGAGTCTCCTCCAACCATTAAGCTGATGTAGTGTCCACAGAGAGTGTTTACTCGGTGCCTGGAGAAGGATTCCTGTCTCCTAGTGAAGTCCTCCAGGCTCTGGCAGAGGTCCTTGAGCTACAGAGTGGATTTGTCCTTCACTGACTGTTCCAAAGATAGGCATGTGATGGGAGGACTAGGATGTAGTGTATGTAACTTAGCTTGTTTGGGGAGAATTCCTTCCTGTCTGCACTGGGGTTGGTTGACAGTGTTCTTACACAACACGCGTGATAGGCAGTGTTGTCTAGTGGTTAGAAGGAAGGAACTGGGAATGGGAGGCCCAGGTTCCAGTCCCAGCTTTGCTGCAGACTTGTGTGACTTTGCACTAGTCTCTTGCGGTAGGCCTGTCTTTTCAAAAGTGGCTGCTGGTTTTGGATGCCCATCTGAAGATGCCTAGGACCTGATTTTCAGAGGTGCTGAGCCCATAAACTCTTCGATTTCCGTTGGAATGAAGGGATATTTCTAAATATCAAGGATCAGCATGTCTCCAGTTGGGCTCCTAAAATCAGTGGCCTTTTTTTTTTTTTTTTGGCCGTAGCTCTTCTGTGCCTTAGTTTCTCCAAGTTTATGCTAGGATAGTGTCACTGAACTGAGTTCGTACGGTAGTGTCACTTGGTGGTGTTGGAATAATAAGATACCCCGAGGTGACATCAAGGGACTCCCTCAGCTCAGGATCACTAAATATTATTGCTCTTGCATAATCATACTGAAGAGTTACTGGCTATCAATTGTGATGTCTTCAAAGCACTCCTCAGATTGATGGGTTGGATACAGTCAGTCCTATCTGAGAGAGATTGAATATACTGAGATCTGGAACATGCTAATCGCTTTGTAGTTAAGGCAGGGACTGAAAAGAGAATGGTCTCCAGCTGATACCAGGGTAAGGCAGACAATGGCCCCGCTGGGAGATGGGGCTTAGCACGTGGATAACTGTTAGCCTGGTCAAAGTGCGCCCCAAGAGAAGGGGTCACTCCTGCAGGAATCAGAAGGTCTCTTGAAATGTTGAGATGAAACTGAAAAAGAACTAAACCTGCATCTCTGGAGTCCAGGGGGCTTCATTACATGACATGGGAAGGTTTTTTGTCCTAGCAAAGGGACTGATCATGTGTGGCACCTTGCAGACATTTCTGTGCCTCTACTACTCAACTTCCTCTCCCTCCCCACCCTCAGCTTCTGTGCCTGTCTCCTCTCCAGCCCCTCATTTGCCATCAGGCACCCCTAGCAAGTCCCCACAGAAGCGACCAAGTTTTGTTTTGCTCATGCTGGTGTAACTCCTGGGTCACTTCACTGAAATTAATGGGGGAACATGACTGTGAAACAGGAGAATCTGGCCCGGAGAGTCTACACACAGATTGCTGGACCTGGACGCATCCCCGGTGAGCCAATGCTCAGCTCATCAGTAGCTCTTCCTCACCCACCTGCTCCTTCACAGCACACTGTTCCTTTGGGCAACTTATTAAACAACTAGTTCCAGGTTCTGAGTCCCACTGTCAATTTTAGTGGCTTTGCAGTCCTGTTTTCCCATTTTTCTTAATAGTCTCTCTTCCCTTTTGCTGTGTGTGACTCTCACAAATGGGGTAATTGGCCCTACAGTGGAAAGTGTGAGAGTGACTTAATCCTGTATGATGGTCATCCCTAGTGGCTCCGGTGTAGACTGAGGTTCTGTTATCCTAGGTGCTGTACACAGCTGCACACCCGGCCCTGGAGTGCTTACGGTCTAAAGAGACAAGACTGCCAAAAGGTCTGATTATTGTCTCTGGGTCACAGCTGGAGAACTGAGACATGGATATTAAGGGAATTGAGATCAAGTCTCCAGAGTCCCATTCTGGTGCCTTAACCGCAAACCCATCAAATGTACAAAACAGAAAATATTGGTAATTGCCCCAGGATGGAATCCCAGATGTTACTTGTAACAACCAGGAACGTTGTTCGGAGGCATGTTTATAAATGACAGCGTCACTTTAAAATAGAGACTACAGTACAGGGGCCCCTTCTTGCTTTCTCCCCATTTCTTGTCCACCCAAGCTATCTTCCTGATGGATTGTTCTTAACTTGCATTTTAGTCATTCATCTTCTCAGCACCTACAGGAATTTCTATGTAAACCAAACTCCTTTTTCTTATGACTTGCCCTGTTGCCTCATTTCATCTGTGGGAGAGGTGAGGAGTTAGTGCTTGTTAAGATCTGACATGCAATCCTACAGTTTATTGGTACTGTATTAAGCAGTGCATTGTACATAGTACTGTTCTGAATCCTGTAAAGCCAGAGCCTTCTAAACTGAGAAACGACCACATCTGCTGTGTGTATTTGTTTAAACCTTTGAGAACTGATGATGTCTTTGTGCATAAAAATAAATCCACATGGGGTGTCTATACAATCTGAGGTTCGGAGAAGGTTGTAGAACTGTTAAAAACCTGCTTTGGTATATTAACATGTTGTTGATGTACCGCGTGTTGGGTACAAAGATCTGCTGGCCTCTGTGTTTTTTGCATCTTGCAGCCTCTATTGAAACTTTTATTCTTCTAAAAAAACAGGAGTACTTGTGGCACCTTAGAGATTAACAAATTTATTTGAGCATAAGCTTTCGTGGGCTAAAACCCATTTCATCGGATGCATGCAGTGGAAAATACAGTAGGAAGATACACACACAACACGAAACAATGGGTGTTATCATACACACTATAACGAGAGTGATCGGTTAAGGTGAGCTATTAACAGCAGGAGAGTTCCTGGTAGTTCGGGAGTGTGTGTTTTCTCTCCTGCTGGTAATAGCTCACCTTAACTGATCACTCTCGTTATAGTGTGTATGATAGCATCCATTGTTTCATGTTCTGTCTGTGTGTCTGTGTGTGTGTGTACACACACACACACACACACACTCTTCCTACTGTATTTTCCACTACATGCATCCGATGAAGTGGGTTTTAGCCCACGAAAGCTTATGCTCAAATAAATGTGTTAGTCTCTAAGGTGCCATAAGTACTCCTGTTCTTTTTGCGGATACAGACTAACACGGCTGCTACTCTGAAACCTTTTATTCTTCTAATAATTTAATTGCCTTAAACCCTCCTGTACAGAGATAGGGATGCAAACAAAGAATTCTATGCTGGTTCTGTTTTAGGACTTTGTTAGTACAGAGCAATCAGAATAGTAACGTGCTTTCAAAACAATTGAAGGTGAAAATGTTGGCAAGTGACTAGTGGTTTTGGGTTGTCTAGTCATGATTCAGCGTGTTGGCGAGTGGGGGCTTCAAGCTTTCGATGTCCAACGTGAGCCACCTTAAAGGGGCCTGACGTTCAGGAGGCCAGACCTCTCTGAAAGCCTAGCCTCTTCCAGGTGGCTCAGTGTGGGCCCATGAGATCACTAGTCACTTTTGAAAGTCTTGGCCAAGGGGCCTGCCGCCTTTGGTATGATTCTTGGAATGTCTCAGTACGGGAATGAATAGAGGAGACATCCCCTCCCCATTGTGTTGGGTGGGAGGAGGGGAGAAAGAGGGGGTTCTGGGGGGCTAATAATGTTTTGATTCAAGTGTGTCCTTCCGCCCTGCCCCTCCTCTCCTCTGTACAGGGTAAGGCTAGCATGTGGTGTCTTACTGCAGCCCCACCCTGCCAATACGGGAACAAGGCGGGGTCTGGCATGCAGCTGTCTGATGTAGTCCTGCAGGTTGGGCTAGTTCCTACATTACACGGTTCTAATGCTTATCCAAGTGGGGGAAGGAGAAGTGCTGATAAGGGAAACTGCCTTTTCCAGTCCTGGTTTCTATGGAAACAGGACATCAGAAGAACAGAAATGCAGTAAGTGGTTTAAAATAATTGCCAGTTCTCAGAGCACATGGCCTGTTCTCAGCTCGCTCATCCACCTCTGTTGAGATGGCAACTGGAAGTGGCCAGCCCCCAAAACAAGATGCTGCAGAAGAAGAGCACTAGTATATCCAGGCAGCCTGTGTTTTAACCATGCGTCCTCTAAATCAGGGGTTCTTAACCTTTTTCTTTGAGCACCCCCCCTACCCCAGCATGCTATAAACACTCCACTGCCCAGCTGTGCCACAATTGTTTTTCTGCATGTAAAAGCCAGGATCAGTGTTAGAAGGTAGCAAGGAGGTCAATTGCCCGAGGTCCCATGCCACAGGGGACAGCACAATGCAAAGTTGCTCAGGCTACAGCTTCAGATCCTTGTGGTGGGGCTCAGGGCCCCAGGCTGCAGTCTCATGCAGGGGGCTTTGGCTTTCTGCCCTGGGCCCTAGCGAGTCTGATGCCAGCCATGCTTGGCGGACCTCCTGAAACCTGCAGGGCCCCGGACCCCTGGTTGAGAACCACTGATCTAGATCTCCTCTGAACTGGATTAGACAATATGGCCGCTAATAACCTGGGGTCAATCCAGGCTACCTTTCCCAATATTGCTTGCGCTAGTGAAACGGTGGGAAATGCGAAGAAAATGGACAGTGCAGATGCAGCTTCTGTGATAGACCTTCTGTCTTGGTGTTTGAGTGTTGACATTACTGGTTCCTCAAGAAATATCTACACACTTTTGGGTACCAGAGGCTCAGCTCTGGTAGTTCGGGTGTTGGAGAATGTGTCTCAATTTCATCTCTATTCCCCTGAACTTGGTGGAGTTACGTTGAGGATGGATTTGGCCCCATGGACTTAGATTTTCTCACCCGAAAGACTGGGATATCTACACTGTGCATTGAGAGCCATCTCTGTGAGAGAATGTTATTGCCCAGCTGTCCTTGCTGAAGCAGTAATGTTTTCTCTTCCTCTGGCTTTTTTGTTTAGGAAATCAGTCTCATCTTCCAGAGCTTAGTGCTGAGGTCAGGGCGAACGGTGTTCCTGGCCAGTAACTTGACCCATAGTGCACTGAAGCTGCAAAGCAAGTGTGTTCACATACAAATTCTATGGTGTCCTACTGCAGCGTTACTCTTGTGCCTGAATGTTGCTAGGTCACTTATGGTCGCTTTGCAAGGAAGATGCTCCTGGCTCTGCTGTTGGGGAAGAAGACGCTGATTGAGAGTCTCCCAGGAGCTGATGTTCAGCTGATCAAACTTTCTTTAGTTAATTAAAGCAACAGGTGTCACGGTTTCAATAGAACTCCAACACATACTGATGTATGCAGGGCTGGAAAGCCAGATCCAGTGCATTGGGCTGTTTTAGACGGCTTCTGGAAGGAGTTTCCCTTTGCCGCCATATGTCCATGTTGACAGGTTGCTCTCTCTGGGCTACAGACCCTGAAAAATCTTGTATGGTCTCAGCCATATGCTGACTATTTGGTTTGACTTCTAACTTCCGCTTTCTTCTGTCTCCAGTGGGTCAGACAAGTCCGACATCAGTGTTGCAGTGAGACTTCTTTAGCTCTCATAGGGTGGGAATTCCGTACTTCTCTTTTTACACTTATTGAGGGCTTGGTGGGTTTTGACTGGCATAAATATAGTCTTCTGGCTTCATGTGATCTTGGTTTTACTCAACAGTTGCTCGTTGGTTTCCTTAGAAACTAACACCACGGTATCTTCAACAGTCTGAGCATCCTGATTGGAGCAGAAAGTATGAGCCAGGAGAAACTGTCAGGACAGGGAGAGGAGCTGCTGCCAGGAGTGTGTCTCTCTCTTCCTACAGTCTTCTCTGTTGCTCTTTTGTTTTAAACTCTAAATTAAAACTTGTCTGCACGGTTGAGGGTGGGAAACAAAAATCTTCTGATCACTTGGCCCAGGGCAGCTTTAGATTTCAAATTTGATGTCTGTCGCAAAAATGCGGCTGTCCAATCTGCACGCTATGTCCCAGTCCCTCAGGCAAATTGAAATGAAATATTATAGCTTCTGCAACTAAGGGCCTTTCTCTGCACTCTTCTTGTTCTACTCTGAACTATTGGGCCAAGATTTCTCAGTTTTTATCCTCTTGGTTTAGCATGTCCAAACATCATTTAATCTGATGTGTTGAGCTTTGTCTTCACTTTAAAATGCCCCCACAAATCAGACGCTGAGGCTGTGCAACTGACTTCAAGTTCAGTTCTAGATGGGTGATGTCCATCAGGTTTGCAGTCTAGATCTGATCATGCAGAGTAGCCTGCCCGGTGCTGCTGCTGGGTGCTCCCTGAGACCATGTTCCCAATTCTTTTTACGCTGGTAGCGAATAACTTGTTGGAACTAGAGAGTTTCTACTCTTGGGCCACTCACTTGTATCTTCATCAGATCCTGGAGCGTTCTTCATCGCCTGCATGTGGGTGGGGCTTCTGCCACAGCAGTGTTGCAAGTTAGAGTGGTATTTCCACCAGGCAGGTGGCTGGTGAACATATAAGCCTTGTGCGCTCTTGTTTGCTTCCCATTTAATGGTGTCTAAATGTCAGTGTAGAGGCAGCCACTTTAGGTGAGGGCGCAGCCTCTCCTGTTCCATCCCAGAGAAAGCACTGCTGATTCTCAGTTCGTACGTTGCCAGAATCGGCCAATTCTTCATTGCTGGGCCACCGTGTGGAGTCAAAGCACCAAAACCAAGGCACCGTGCTTGCTGTAGTTTAGTAAATGTGACATCCACATCTTCAATGTCAGGAAACCCAACACGTCTGTTTGCCTAGAGGGTGCTCAACCTTGTGCCGGGTTCTGGGTAACAGGATCCTTCCCAGACGGGTACAGCACTTCATCTGATTATGTGTTGCGGGTCAGTCATGCATGTTAGAGGCTGGTTTGCACATGGGAAGCTGGCACTGAGTGGGATGTACGCAGATGCGTATCTATACGTGTGATTTTTATGGATCTGTATTGACCTGACTCTCTGCCAGATCTTGGGATAATCCCTATAATGCAATTATTCCAACAATAAATACTGTAGTGATAGGAACTGCCTTGTAGCATGCGCTGACTTGCAGGATAGATCAGACAAGGTGATTCATTAACCTGAAATCTCTCATTGATTTGTTTGTTTCTCTTTGATGCCTTGAGCTCTCCATGGAGGTTTGAGGCTAGGCATGGTATTATGATGGTTTCGTCTCTGGAAACCCATCTCTTTTTGATGAGGAAATTCTGTCTTGTGAGATGAGGAAAGTAATTGTTATATTTGTGTCAGTCTGCGGCAGCCGAGCAGTCTCACTGGAATCAATCAAAGGAAGCGACTTTGTGCAGTGTGCACGCAGCCTGCGGAGTACCAGCTGCAGGAGGGCAGGGGCACAACCGCTGTGGCAGGATTTTAAAAAGAGTCCCTGTGACATACCTAGGGTACAGTCTAGACTAGTGAGGAGCCGGGTCATCCCTGCCCTCTAACCTGGGGGCTCTTTATGCTGCTTTGTTGTTGTTGCCTCCATTCTTGGACTGCTTGCAATCCACCACTAGTGTGTAAGTCACTCCCAGCTATGTCTGTGTGCACTTGCAACCTGTCAATCACACCCAGACTTTTACCAACTTGGATTATACTGCAGCGTGAACCCAGCACACTCCCAGCCCCCAGATAGTTCCCCAGAATTGTATGTTTTCTGCTGCCCAGCCATCTCCTGGGCAATACAAGCTCATATGAGTCCGTCATTTTATTAATAGAAATGGTATCTACAAATCCAGTTCTCCCAAGTAGTGTCCCAAACGCTTCAGTTCAAACACACTGGTCTAGATAAAACAATAAAATGAGTTTATTAACTGCAATGAGAGATTTTGAGTGAGTACAAGTAATGAAGTACAAGAAAAATAAAGATAACGCAGCTAGTGCTTCACTTAACAAACTGTTAGATTCTAAGCAAAGATTCTCTTGCCACGTGTTCTCAACAGTATTACTAGCCCAACTTTGTAGGACAGGACCCCTTCTTCTGTGTAATGGCTGCTTCGTTTGTTCCTTCTGGTGCAGTGAATCGATGGGAGAGCGAGAAGGAGTGTTTTGGCGTGTTTCCCCTTTCTTTTTATAGTCCTTTCCCGCCTTTGGGCAGCATCTCTAGCCGGGGGTCAGGAGACAGAAGATCTGTGTGAATGGGAACCCCAGGATGTTTCTTTGCTAAAATGTAGATTTGTTACCCACATCCCCTTTTCCTGCTAAAGAAAGGTCACTTAGCAGGTGATGGTCCGTGGACCTTATGTACCTCTGGCTGAGGCGCAGCAGCTTGCCCTTTGACGTGGAAGAACTGGCTTGGCCACTCCCCAGGTTTGGAATATGTGTTAGTAACTCCAGACTGAGGAATCTTAGAACTCGACATGCAATGTTGCTACACATGTTTTTACCAGGACAATAATAATCAGAAAATTGAGTTTTCAAGTGATACCTCCCAAGGCATACTTTGTACAAAGATCATTACAGTGGTATGTGAGGGGTGAATACAGGGGTACAGTCTGTCTCAACTTTAAGTCTTTAAAACTTATTACCACCGGTTGGGCTTGCTAAGAGAAGGGTGATTAAATCTTGTGTTTCTAAGCATGAAATGACTGCCAGAAGGGTTCAGAAAGGACGCATCCCCCTGTGTTCTCCCCCAGTATCCATGAATTGCATTTCATGCTTAGCTGGGGGTGTTACAGTAGCTTCTTGTCTTCTTCTGAAGCATCAGGTACTGTCTGCTGCTGTGGACAGAACATCGGGGGCCTGTGGCAAATCGAGCATTCCTATTCAGCAGCCCAAGTCTCTGGAGCCATGATGTACTAGTGACCTAGGCATCTGAGAGCCAGGACCGTAGTTACATTGAACCTCCCTCCTGGCTTCAGGGGAATTACAGGAGTGGATGGGAGGGAAGCAGCTGCCCTTGTTCCATCCCAGAACATTGAGGCAGATGTGTCTCCGAGATCTTACCCATGATTTGCTTCCACTTGCTTCCTTCACTACTCCCATCCCCTCTAAGGGAGCCAGGGACAAAGGCAGCCTTGTTCGTAAGCCGGTGGCAGGGGCTATGCCAGCTGCTGACCTAGCCTTAGGCTGAATAGCCAGACATCAAAGCTCCTGGGACTCCTACTGTTTGTAGCATACTTAAGCCATGTTTGCGCAAGAGGCCTTAACATTTTTTTGGGTAAACACCAATCAAGTCCTTAGCGTGCAGTGTGCCAGCACCTGGTGCTTGGGCCCTGGGAGTGGGAGATGGAAAAGTCCATTGTTTGCCCTGAAGCTTTTAGAAAACTCTGATGTTTCACCTCCAAGTACAAAAAGTGTAGAAAAACCTGCCTGTACGGGGAAATTTTTCCTACCCCAGAGGAACAATATCAATTGGCAATACAAGAGGGTAAAATTACAGCTCATCTCTCTCTGGGGTGGAGATTTTCTTTTCCCATAAGGAAGTTTCTTAGTGCAGTGGCCAAAATAATGGGGAAGTGATTGGAATGAAAAGTAGAGAGAGAGAATCTTGCAAGACGAGTTGAAGGACTGAGGTGCAATCCAAATACTGATCTTTCTCCCACACACCTCCCTTCAGGTCTCTACATAGCTCCCCCCCATTGTTCTTGTCTTCACCTGTAATAGTGAAATAAGATGAGTATTGTTAATGCAGTGCTGAGGTTGCAAAACCAAATACTCAGAAGCCTGGAAATTCCAGAAGTTAAAGGGACCCCAACTTGGGATCGGATCAGTTTCAACATAGTGGGTAAAAAGTCACTTCGTGTCTTCCAATTTTCGGAGGTTGTGCCAAGCTCTCGTTCCCATGCCATAAAAAATACCTTCGACGTGTGAAAGACTCCTAGGAACAGGGGACGTGGTTAAAACTGGCTAGAGACACATTGCTGAATACACAACATAAAGACTTCCCCCTCCTCTTCTACCCCCCCCCCCATTTATTTCAGTTCTCGGAATCATAAGGTTTGCCTGAAACAATGGTGGTTAAAACACATGAACAGAAGTACGGCTTTTAAGATGATGTTGTCTCTCTAAGGCTTTTGTTGCATTTTTAATTCTCTCTCAGGGTCACTCGCCTGGTATATTTCGCTGCCTTACCAAAGGTTATCTTTCCTCTAATGTTGTTTGTTTTTTCAATGCTTAGCCTATAAGGACATGCTCAGCATTCCTAGGATTTGCAGTGTGGTATAGGGTGTATTCAGCACAGTGTATAATGATACACAATTATACCTTGTTTTGGAGTTATAGGGCCAGACTTTTAAATGGTGACCTCCCTTTTTGTGCATTCAGTTACGATATTAAGTGTAATTTAGGCCACTTGGATGTCTAAGTCTCTAATAGCACCTGCTAATTGCGTGCTGAGATGTCTTATGATCTAAAGTGTGCTCTGGTTTGACTTCCCTTTGGACTCCTTTCTTTATGGTTATTTGTTGTTGTTAACAGCAATGGCCAGGATTCTTTTCTGTAGCTCTTGTGACTTCAGCCAGAGCAGGAGTTGCTTAACGCTACAAACAGGCCACTAGAGTTTACAACAGATGCCTTTGTTAGTTTTATAAATCCCAGTATCTCTTGTCTAAAGATTAGCTTATGCAAATTGTGTCCCATGGGGGAGGTCCAGTTCAGGCTAAGCTAAAAATCAGGGTCATCAAAACTTAACATTAGAGCCCTGCGCAGGTACAAAATGTGTATCTGCATCTGCTCTGCAATCCGCAAACATGGTCTGTGGGTATAAAGCAGATACCTGCAGATTTGCAGGGCTCGAGATATAAAATGTGTAGCTGCACCCATCCGTGATCTACAAACATGGACAGCCATGTGGATATCCACAGATTTGCAGGGCTCTACTTCACATTATGCTACACATATTTGTTTGTTTGTGGAGATCAGCAGAGTGAACACTGCATGTTTTTCCTACTGTTCTAGTCTTTGTAAATAAAACAGAGTAGGGAAGGAAAGGGATTTCCCTACTTTTTTCTGGTTGTTTACTCTCGGCCTTGGACAGTTCTCTGTCAGGTCAGGTTTTTCCTTTCTAATCAGTTTTCCCTGTTTAGGTGAAGTTACTAGGGCTCCATGAGGCTCTGCCCACTTGGATCCGACTGTGGGGTCAGGGTTGTATATTGTATCTGCCTGTGTGAGCCTGACTCTGCTCTGACTAAAGACACCAACAAATGCACTGCCATTGTCTCCATTAGCAAGTGAGCTGGCTCTGTGGGTGGCCAACAGCTTAGCACAACTTTTTGCTGTACATATGTACACTCAGTGCTGCATTTTCAAACATTCACGACTGTTCAGAACCATTCTCCCCACCACACACGTGCATGCACAGTAGACACCTTCATGCCCCCTGTCGTAAATATAAAGGAAAGGGTAAACACCTTTAAATCCCTCCTGGCCAGAGGAAAAACCCTTTCACCTGTAAAGGGTTAACAGGCTAAGACAACCTCGCTGGCACCTGACCAAAATGATCAATGAGGAGACAAGATACTTTCAGAGTTGGAGGGGGAGGGACGACAAAGGGTTCTCTCGGTCTGTGTGATGCTTTTGCCGGGACTGGAGCAGGAATGCAGGTCAGAACTCCTGTAGAGAGTTAGTAAGTAATCTAGTTAGATATGCGTTAGCTTCTGTTTTGTTTAAATGGCTGATAAAATAGGCTGTGCTGAATGGAATGTATATTCCTGTTTTTGTGTCTTTTTGTAACTTAAGGTTTTGCCTAGAGGGATTCTCTATGTTTTGAATCTGATTACCCTGTAAGGTATTTACCATCCTGATTTTACAGAGGTGATTCTTTTACTTTTTCTTTAATTTAAAATTATTTTGAGAACCTGATTGCTTTTTCATTGTTCTCTAAGATCCAAGGGTTTGGGTCTGTGTTCACCTGTAGAAATTGGTGAGGATTCTTGTCAAGCCTTTCCCAGGAAAGGGGGTGTAGGGCTTGGGGGGATATTTTGGGGGGGAGACGTTTCCAAGTGGGCACTTCCCCTGTTCTTTGTGTAACACTTTGGTGGTGGCAGCATTTTAACCTAAGCTGGTAAGAATAAGCTTAGGGGGCCTTTCATGCAGGTCCCCACATCTGTACCCTAGAGTTCAGAGTGGGGAAGGAACCTTGACACCCCCCCTCCCCAAACTTTGCCAAGCATGTGCTGCTCATTAAGACCTATTGAGACACCAGAGCCCTGATCTTGCACAGGCAGAATCCAGTTGACTTCACTGGGGCTCTGTGTGGGTGCAATGATCAGAACAATTTCAGCTGTTTTGAACTAAGCCCTAAGGTGGGGGAAAGAGAGCTGCTTTTTACAGTGGGAGGAGGGAGTGTGTGTGAGCTCGTCGTCCTGTTATTCCGCAGCCGAACGAGTTTTTCTCAAATTTTGCCTCAGGTGAATTTGTATGAGACCAAGCCTGGAAAATGTCAGCCCAAAAGCTGCCTGTACATGTGGAAACCGAAGGTTAGAATAAAAATTGTTACCTATTGTGTGGCAGTTGCTGCTGGTGAGACCACTGTAATATATAACTTACCGAGAGCTGTAAGCATTCAAAGCACTGCACAAATACTGACCTTTAAAGCACCCAGCTCTGTAGCTGGCCTCATTTCTTCTTATGCCCCATCCCTCTCCTTATTGAACGCTCTTGCCTTTCCTGCATTGTTACTGATAATTCTACCTTAGCCTGCATTCAGGCTTCTCCTAACAGTCTTTTGCCCTCTTCAGACATATCTCCTCTACACATGGAAGAGACCCGCCCCTCGGGTCCAAGTTTTCCAAGCCTTCTGCTCTGGGAGGTCTAGTGGGGCTAATCTCAGAATGTGTCTCTCGTCTGCTCCTAGTGGTGGTAGTGCTGTCTCTGGTACGGTGGCTGGAGACTGTAAGCTCTTTGAGGCAAGGACCTAGTAATTTATCAACCTATCTGATGTAGCTTTGCCCCTGGAAAGGGCTTTGCACGCTTACGAGTGGGAGTTTTCAAAGTCACCTAAGTGACTTGGGCACCCAAGATCCTGCAGTGAAAGTCCAATGGGACTTGTGTGCATAATTCACTTAAACACATTTGAAAATCCAGGCTGTAAAAATAAGACTTCCCCATTCCCTGAAGAGTTGGATCCATTGCTAAAAGAAACTAGGCTAGACCCAAAGCCGTTCCCATGTGCTGGCTGTTCAGGGAGCTGTCTGATGTGAAATGAGCTGGTGGCCCCAGGTGAGTTCCTGGTAGATAAGTCGTTTTTGCCTGAGAAGCCCACCATAACTGAGCACCTTACTGGGAATCTCACTTGTGGCCAAAAATCAAATGGGCTATAAAGCATGAGCTCCTCCCTCCCTCTTTCCAAGAGGTAGTTCCTTTGGGCCAGCTTTGAAGCACAATGGCAGGGTAGAGTGGGGGAAGTTTGCCCTGCTGCTACGTGTGCTGTACAGATTCTACAACAGATAGGAGAAGGGGCAAGATGGGGTCATCCTAAGAACTAGATATGGGCAGATCAAACAGAATCAGCAAGAGAAACCCATGTGTGGGCTCTTCCAAATGGTCATCTCCATGATAGATGATCCTGGGTTTCTTTTGTACATTTCACTCACTGCTGACTGCTCTTTTCTTCTAGAGTCCAGGAAAGAGGTGACTCTCCCCTTCCGATTGAAGAATGGTCGTGTTAAGGCAGTTTGGGTTGCTTCTCTGGAAGAACTACATTTTGCAGGTACTTTCACGCTGGGCTTTCTGTGCGGAGGAGAATAGATGATTGTGAAGATGAGGCTAAGCGAAGCATGGCTTTAGCCATCTAATGTACGATGCTTCAAATGAAGTCACTTCTCAAGACCCTCCTGATATGTCTTCAAGCTCCAATGAACCTTAGTCATTCGGGCAGGACATCATCAAGAGGAGAACTTCTCTGGATTTGTTTGAGTGTATGCATGAGGGAGGCGGGGTGGTTTTGGTTTTTTGTCATGCCCCTTCCCCCCCATCCCCCATTTACCAATCCTTGTCAGTTAAATCAGGGCTGCCTGTTGATTTTTTTGGTTCTTTGCAATCTGCTCCAGATACAGTCTGGGGTACACAATCTAGCTGTCAGCTGGTCATTGAATTTATTAGCTCTGCAAGGCTAAGCCGTGAGACCAGGGCAGCTGGATGCTGGCTTGTTTCTTTCAGCCTTTCAGACACTTTGAATTTGACATTCGTTAGTTTCCAGCCGCTGAAATACTAATCAGGGAGCACTATTTTAAATGCCCGATCTCTCAGTTGCTTTTATTTTTGGGGAGAGGAGGGGCTCCATCCATCTGGCATGCAGCCCACACCCACCCAGCTGGCATGTTGCCCAGGGCATCTGATCCGTGTTCAATCCTGCTTTGCTCCCAAAGGCTGTGTGTGCTCCAGGCAGAGCAGAGCACTGACTGGAAGCTGCTGACCAAGCTCACCAGGGGCGTGTATCTTTTTTTTGTGCATGGCCCATACTCCCAATCCCTGTTCTCCACCCACTACCCTCTCATTGCAACTGTCTGCCCACACACAGCAGGGTTGTGGGATTGGGGAAGCAGCACTAGGTGGAGAGCACTGGGATTGGTTAGGTGACAGGGTGTTTCATTCAATGATTGAAAGGGGCACTGGCTGGGGGAAGCGGCTAACCCAATGATCCTGTAGAAAGATTCATCTCACTAAAAGTCTCTTGTTGTTGCTTCTGTATCACCTCTTCAGACAGAACGTTCCGATAGAGCTGGTCCATGGGAAGGCAGTAGAGGGGGAGCATTAGTCTGTCCATGTCTAGACATGTTGGTAACTCTAAGAATGGTTCTTGGCACTGTAACCCTTGGAGCTCATGTTGGGAGAGGAGTGAATGCGAGGCCCGGCCCCACCTCGCCACTATCCAGATAGACCCTGCAGTGGCTGTTGAAAGAGGGAGAGGACCTCTGGCTTTCCACCCATCTGGCCTTGGCTGCTGCCTGCCTCTTGAGTACGAACGGCTCGGTGCCGGTTCAGCTCTGCCCCTCGCTGACAAAGCTGCCTGCCTCTTAGGATTGAGGTGAGGCACTGGACCAGCGGGAGGGGAATGCAGGCTGGGTTAGATCTGGCTCCATTCAAGAGGCCTGATTCAGCAGCACAGAGCCTGTCTCTTCCTTGATGGAGCATGCTGTCAGCCCAGCTATGTTTCTACAAACTGGGCAGCAATGAGAAGCTTAAGCTCCTTCAGACTGACTGATGAGCGAAGGGTTAATGGGCCATCCATCAGACAGCAGCTCAAACAGCGCTTAGCTCCTTTGGCCTCTTGCTGATTTGGGACCACATAGAATCATAGAATATCAGGGTTGGAAGGGACCTCAGGAGGTCATCTAGTCAAACCCCCTGCTCAAAGCAGGACCAATCCCCAACTAAATCATCCCAGCCAGGGCTTTGTCAAGCCTGACCTTAAAAACTTCTAAGGAAGGAGATTCCACCACCTCCCTAGGTAACGCATTCCTTTGTTTCACCACCCTCCTAGTGAAAAAGTTTTTCCTAATATCCAACCTAAACCTCCCCCACTGCAACTTGAGACCATTACTCCTTGTTCTGTCATCTGCTACCACTGAGAACAGTCTAGATCCATCCTCTTTGGAACCCCCTTTCAGGTAGTTGAAAGCAGCTATCAAATCCCCTCTCATTCTTCTCTTCTGCAGACTAAACAATCCCAGTTTCCTCAGTCTCTCCTCATAAGTCATGTGTTCCAGTCCCCTAATCATTTTTGTTGCCCTCCGCTGGACATTTTGCAATTTTTCCACATCCTTCTTGTAGTGTGGGGCCCAAAACTGGACACAGTGCTCCAGATGAGGCCTCACCAATGTCGAATAGAGGGGAACGATCACGTCCCTCGATCTGCTGGCAATGCCCCTACTTATACATCCCAAAATGTCATTGGCCTTCTTGGCAACAAGGGCACACTGTTGACTCATATCCAACTTCTCGTCCACTGTAACCCCTAGGTCCTTCTCTGCAGAACTGCTGCCTAGCCATTCGGTCCCTAGTCTGTAGCAGTGCAAGAGATTCTTCATCCTAAGTGCAGGACTCTGCACTTGTCCTTGTTGAACCTCATCAGATTTCTTTTGGCCCAATCCTCTAATTTGTCTAGGTCCCTCTGTATCCTATCCCTACCCTCCAGCGTATCTACCTCTCCTCCCAGTTTTGTGTCATCTGCAAACTTGCTGAGGGTACAATCCACGCCATCCTCCAGATCTTTAATGAAGATATTGAACAAAACCGGCCCGAGGACCAACCCTTGGGGTACTCCACTTAATACCGGCTGCCAACTAGACATGGAACCATTGATGGCTACCCGTTGAGCCTGACAATCTAGCCAGCTTTCTATCCACCTTATAGTCCATTCATCCAGCCCACACTTTTTTAACTTACTGGCAAGAATACTGTGGAGACTGTGTTAAAAGCTTTGCTAAAGTCAAGGAACAACACGTCCACTGCTTTCCCCTCATCCACAGAGCCAGTTATCTCGTCATAGAAGGCAATTAGATTAGTCAGGCATGACTTGCCCTTGGTGAATCCATGCTGACTGTTCCTGATCACTTTCCTCTCCTCTAAGTGCTTCAGAATTGATTCCTTGAGGACCTGCTCCATGATTTTTCAGGTCCTTAGGTGAGGCTGACCGGCCTGTAGTTCCCAGGATCCTCTTCCTTCCCTTGTTTAAAGATGGGCACTACATTAGCCTTTTTCCAGTCATCTGGGACCTCCCCCGATTGCCATGCGTTTTGAAAGATAATGGCCAATGGCTCTGCAATCACATCCGCCAACTCCTTTAGCACTCTTGGATGCAGCGCATCCGGCCCCATGGACTTGCGCTCGTCCAGCTTTTCTAAATAGTCCCGAGCCACTTAATAAATACTGCCTACCCCAGCCCCGAACCTTTCCTAAATAGGAAAGGAACCACCTTTCCTATTCTCCTGTGACTCACCACCCAGATATGCAGAGGCACGGAGCCCGCCCCCGCAGTGGCGGTGGAATCTGTAGCTTGTTTTTACAATTTAAAAACCATGAAACAGTTGCAGATCAGCACTACATGTTTTGAAGTAATCACAAACTCACTGGTCTGTGATGAGGACTCCTCGGCACTATGGCAGTGGTCACCAACTGGTCAATCCTAGAGGGTTTCCCAGATGATCGCGATCTCTGGCGGCACAGTGTGACTACTGCTAAGACAAAAAGAAAAGGAGTACTTGTGGCACCTTAGAGACTAACCAATTTATTTGAGCATAAGTTTTCGTGAGCTACAGCTCACTTCATCGGATGCATACTGCATCCGATGAAGTGAGCTGTAGCTCACGAAAGCTTATGCTCAAATAAATTGGTTAGTCTCTAAGGTGCCACAAGTACTCCTTTTCTTTTTGCGAATACAGACTAACACGGCTGTTACTCTGAAAACTGCTAAGACAGACTCCCTGCCTACCCCGGCCCCGTGCCACTCCTGGAAGCAGCCAGTGCAGCCCCGAGGGTGGGGAGCAGGGGTCTCTCTCTGCATGTGGCTCCTCTCTGCAAGCACCGCCCCTGCAGCTCCCATTGGCCGGGAGAGCTGCGGGGGCAGTGCTTACAGAGGAGCAGCGTGCAGAGCCACGTGGCCCCCTGCCACAGGGGCGCATTGGCCCCTTCCGGGAGCCACCGGAGGCAAGTGCTGCATGGTGGGAGGCAGCACTCCAACCCCCATCCCTGAGCCCCATCCTGGAGCCAGCATCCCAAGCCCCACCCTGAGCCCCCTCCCAGAGTCAGTACTCCAAACCCCTTCCTGCACCCTAGCCCTGACCCCCTTCCCAGAGCCACACTCTGCACCCCCTCCTACACCCCCAACACTCTGCTGGAGTCCCCTCCTGCACCCAAACTCCCTCCTAGAGCTTGCACCCCTCACTCCCTGCCCCAGGCTCAGTCCAGAGCCCCCTCCCACACTGCGAACCCCTCGGTCCCAGCCCGGTGAAAGTGAGTGAGGGGGGGAGAGCGAACGACTGAGATAAGGCAGGATGGAGTGAGCAGGGCAGGGCTTTGGGGAAGGAGCAGGGTAGATCCTGGGTTGCCCTTAGATTCAAAAAGTGATCTTGGGCGTAAAAAAGGTTGGAGACCGCTGCACTACGGGGATGCAGCTAGTGTCTTATCCTGACTGCCTTACCACATCATGGAGGGCTGGAGCCAGTGGCCTGAATGAGGGGGCTTCATTTTGTACTTGCTTCACTTTCCTCGTCTGTTGTTCTTAGTGCTGGGAGGCAGCATGGTCTAGTGGGTAGAGCACAGGCCTGGTTATGTAGCTTTGTACTTCGGAGGTTCCTGTAGAATGAGGGACATTGTACTCAAAGCAAACATCTTTGGGGGGTGGGTCACGCCTGGTCCTGGGTTTGTATGTGTGTCTTGAGAGACTCGGGAAATACTTCTCTGGGCTTAGTTCCCTCTAATAGGAACCTGGCAGGCCTGGATCAGCCAAAGGGCTGTGTTTCTCCCTGGCCTCCCAGTCAGGGAAAGTCGCTCTGATTGCAGAAATGAAACTTGCAAGTGATTAGCAGGCCAGTTAAAATGGCTGTTGTCTGAGGGCTAGTTCTGTGTGTGGAGCTGGGTCCATGTGACTGGCTTAGCAACTAGACAATGATAACTGAGACGCTGGTTGCTGCTGAGAGATGGCCGCATCCCTGTAGCCTCCTGAGCTAGCGAGCTCTGTAGTGCAGTCCTGCAACTGGCAGTGTATCTTGGCTTCCGTTTATGGAGCCGGATGATAATTTTGGACAAAGTCCAGAAGGCAGTTAGAGGGTCAATACAATGATGATGCCCTGGGAGGCAGCCTGCCTGCCAGGGGAATGTTGTAAAACTATCAGACAATCACAACGCTGACTCTGAGCATGGCCTCTGAAACACTCCTCCATCATGCAGGGCCAGATCATACTGGGTGTAACTCTAGGGGCGGTAGTAGGTTTACCCCAGGGTTGAATCTGGCCCATGACATGTCAGTTATTTCATTGATTCCCAAACCCCAGAGGGACAGAAACTGACAGGCTGATGGCCAGTAAATGCCAAAGTGAGGCAGCTGCCCCAGGTAGATGATGTGTGGGGGCGGGGGCAGCTTGTCCACTCACACAGGGGAATCAAACATGGGCCAGATGCATTGGCAGCAGTGGGGTGGATGCCAAGGGCATCAGGTAGGATTAGCTGTGCTGCCAGTCCCCCAAATGCTACCCCTTTCAGAGATTCACATGCCAGGTGAGCCCCCCTCTTTCTTAGAAACAGTATTTCCATGGATGCCTTGGGTCTGGAAGCCCATCCTGGCCAGGTCCCCCCACTACTCTTGGGATATGCTTTGGGCAGCTGGCCCCAGCAGGACCTAGACAGCCAGTTTGCGCCCCTCTCCTTATTTCCGCCACCCTGGGGGCCCCCGAATTGCTCACAGGCCTCAGCCCTCTTCTGGCCTTGGTGCTGTCCCAGCATGCATGTCCTAGAACCTGTGTGGGCAGGGAGGTTCTACCTCTCATGGGGGCTCATCAGCCTCTGGTGAGATAGGTGAGCTGGAATGGACTCCCCACCCCTTCTGCCCAGGGCAGGCCATGCTCCTCCAGCCAGGTAGCAGTGGCTGGAGCTGGAGCAGGGGACTCTGCTAGGGAGAGGAATTCTTACTTTATCAACAGTATTTTGAAGAAACAACAAATAATTCATAGCCAGTCAGGTCCTCGCAACCCCTCCCTCCCAGTAACCATCTTCCCCTCCCCAGGGGTGTGCATCACCGTGTGGGAAGGAAGCATGGTCTTTTCGGCTCTGGAGTGGGACACCTGGGCTCAATTCCTGGCTCTGCTACAGACTTCCCTGTGTGACCTTGCTCAAGTCACTTAATGTCTTGTCTCCCCATCTGAAGAATGGGGTGATCCTTCCCCACTGTGAGGATAAAATCCTTTAATGTTTGTGAGGTGCTGAAGGTACTACAGGGATGGGAGGCAAGGGGGATAATCTCCTGTGGGGGCTGCCTTGCTGCATTCACTCCTGTTTGTTTTCCTTCCTACAATGGCCAATTCTTCCTGGAACTATAACAATCTATGAAAGGTGGAGGGAGGGGAATACAAACACACCCATGAAGAAAGTATCAAGGTTTAACTCCAGTGCATTGATCCTTTCAACAGGGATAGCGAAATGCATCAGTATGAATCTTCTGAGAGGAAAACCAAACCCTATTCTGTCCTTTGGGTTTAAATTGCGATCCTTCCCAATGTGAATCAATATACTTGTGGGCCAAATTAACTGATTGTTGGAAGCAGTTACACAAATTGCGCACCAGTTTGGAGATGATTTAACAGCTTGGTGGCTGCTCCAGGTGATGTTCAGGGGTGGGGCTGGGGCACCTGAACAAGCAGTTGTCTGTACAACAAATTGAGTAATAACACCTTCCTTCCATCTTTGGATCTCAAAGCACTTCACAAGCCTTTATTAAGCCTCCCCTTACCCCAGTGAAGTACATAAATAATACCAAACTCTCTTCTATAGCACTTTTCATCAGTAGATCTCCAAGTGCTTTATAAAGGGGGAAACTGAGGCACAGGGAAGTGAAGTAATTTGCTCAGGGTCAGCCAGGTGACAGATATGGGACTAGAACTCAGGTCTCCTGAGTCCCAGTGCTCTATCCCTGAGGCCATACTCCTCTGAGATGTTCTGCTAATTTTATCAATGTGCAGACAGAGGCAAAGTGACTTGCATGAAGTTCCATAGCAATGTAGTGGCACAGCAGGGAATAGAACCTGTGAAGTCCTGATTCCCTGTCGTCTTCTAAGCACTGTAAGACATGACCCAATGTAATGATGCCGTGCACCGTCACCTCCTTTGTGCCCTTCCTCCCCCTCCCCTTCAGTATATCCTAAATGCTGCTGCCAAGATTCTTATCCCCCTCCCCAGATCATCTCATTCCTACAGTCTGTTCCTTCACCCCCTTCTCAGGTCTCGTCTACACTAGAAAATTAAACCGACCCAGCTGCATCACTCGAGGTGTGAAAAATCCACATCCATGAGCGCTGGAGTTAAGCCGAACTAAGTCCCTGTGTCGACAGCACTAGCTACCACCTTTTGGTGAGCCCCTCCGGTTGCTGAAAAGCTACAGTGGTGGTCGTGTTTTAAGTGTAAATGTAGCCTCAGATACCCTTACTGGCTTCCATTCTCCTTCGTGTTCAAGACTCAGCGCAACTATTCCCTCCTGTTCCTATCTATACATCAACTCTTCTCCTCCTCCTCCTCCTCCTTAGACTTGCTGTTCCTTTACCCAGTCCCAACTTCACTTCTCCTTTCCCGCTGCTCCTCATGCTTAAAGCAGCATCTCTACTGGGGATCTGATCCAAAGCCCATTGAATGATTCTCACTGACTTCAATTGGCCTGGGATGAAGGCCTTAATGAGGTGATATGGTCTAGTGGATTGAGAGTGGAACTGGGCCTGTGGGCCAAGAACTCTACATTTAATTCAGCTCTGTCACTGATTTACTGAGTGACCTTGGGCAAGTCACTTAATCGCTCTGAGCCTCAGTTTCCCTATCTATAAAATGAGGGTGATGATACTTTGCTGCCTCCTGGGATGGCTGTAGAGGGTAACGTTTGTATGGCCTTGGGAATCATAAAGCGATAGACATGGTAAGTACAAGTATTAACACTTGCCAATGGGGCATTCCATGTACTCAGGGAAACTTTGTGGCTGGAATAACACCCTACTTGGCTTGTTGTGTATTGTGCTTGACTGCCTTGTGCCTCCAGACTATAAACTCTTTGGGTATGACTTCACTTAAGGTTTTAATGCCAGTGTACTTATTAGTTATCATGTCTGAACATTCTACACTAGGGGTGGCCAACCTGTGGCTCCGGAGCTGCATGCGGCTCTTCAGAAGTTAATATGCGGCTCCTTGTATAGATGCTGACTCTGGGGCTGGAGCTACAGGTGCCAACTTTCCACTGCTCAACCCCAGGCCCTGCCCCCACTCCACTCCTTACCCCAAAACCCCCTGCCCTGAGCCTGCTGCACCCTTGCTCCTCCCCACTCCATCCCAGAGCCTCCTGTACACTGTGAAACAGCTGATTGCAGCAGGCAGGAAGGAGTGGGAGGTGCTGATCGCTGGGTTGCCAGAGGGCAGGAGGTGCTTGGGGTGGGGTCAGGGATAGGCTGATGGGGGCTGCTGATCTATGACCTTGGCTCTTTGGCAATGTACATTGGTAAATTCTGGCTCCTTCTCAGGCTCAGGTTGGCCACCCATGTTCTACATGCTTCTATTCCAGGACGAAGCCCTCGGTTTACCACAAACCTTTGTGGCCAGAGATGTGGAGTGTCTAGACTAGCGCATTCACATGTGTTAACTCGAGTTAAATGTCAACTCAGTTAACTTGATATTAAAACTCCAGTGTAGGCAAACTTCTGAGGCAGAGGCATTGGACTCAGGCGCATTCTCCCTGCTGTACGGGGTGCATGCCGCACCTCTAGTTCTATGTAAAAATGTTGTTGCATCTAGGGTTTGAGTGATTGATAGCTAAGTGGCCTTAACCATTATAGATGTGGTGTGACTGGCTGTCATGCTTGGAGCTGCTGTAGTGTTATACTATAAACTGTCCAGTATTTACATTAAAATCAAACGAGGTGACTTTGCAGATGTACTGTCAGATTCCAGGGCTGCTGAATAGCCCCACAGCTGGTCATGCTCTGTGCTGGTCAGATTCCCACTATTCTTGATGCCCTGCTGTAATCTGCAGCTATTCCACTTTGTGCTGTGAACCTGTCAGATCTCATCATCTAATCAGACTCTGTGCTTTGATGTATAGTGGCCTCCAGGGAATTGCTGAGGAGCTGCAAGAAGTGGTGTTGGAGGTGCTCCTTCCCCCTGCGTCAGAGCTGACCTGCTTATAAAGACCTCTTTTTGCTGGAGGAGGAGAATTAACCTTATTATGCTCTGACTTAACTCCAGCTCCGCTTGCCCCATTCGTCTCCTTTTTCCATTTGAATGCATTATTGTTCTTCACTCCCAGCCCTAAGCTATTGGGTAATCTGCTGTCCTTCACCCCAGTGGTAATAAATCACCAAGCACCCCTTTCCATCCTTGCAAGAATGTAGTGGCATAATTTGATGTCTGTGGAGTGCCCAGAGATGGCCAGGAGAGCCATGTATTTCCTGTTTGTTTCTTGCGTGCAATTGCCCTTACCTCTAGGAAGGGTTATCTGTGCACAAGAGGTGAAGAGCGTGGGGAATGACGTGTCATGAGTTGAGTACTCCTGCATCCATCAGGACTTTATATCAAAACCTTACTAGGATTCATAGAATCGTAGAATATCAGGGTTGGAAGGGACCTCAGGAGGTCATCTAGTCCAACCCCCTGCTCAAAGCAGGACCAATCCCCAATTAAATCATCCCAGCCAGGGCTTTGTCAAGCCTGACCTTAAAAACTTCTAAGGAAGGAGATTCTACCACCTCCCTAGGTAACGCATTCCTGTGTTTCACCACCCTCCTAGTGAAAAAGTTTTTCCTAATATCCAACCTAAACCTCCCCCACTGCAACTTGAGACCATTACTCCTTGTCCTCTTCTACCACTGAGAATAGTCTAGAACCATCCTCTTTGGAACTACCTCTCAGGTAGTTGAAAGCAGCTATCAAATCCCCCCCTCATTCTTCTCTTCTGCAGACTAAACAATCCCAGTTCCCTCAGCCTCTCCTCATAAGTCATGTGTTCCAGACCCCTAATCATTTTTGTTGCCCTTCGCTGGACTCTCTCCAATTTATCCACATCCTTCTTGTAGTGTGGGGCCCAAAACTGGACACAGTACTCCAGATGAGGCCTCACCAATGTCGAATAGAGGGGAACGATCACGTCCCTCGATCTGCTGGCTAAGCCCCTACTTATACATCCCAAAATGCCATTGGCCTTCTTGGCAACAAGGGCACACTGTTGACTCATCCAGCTTCTCGTCCACTGTCACCCCTTTTCTGCAGAACTGCTGCCTAGCTATTCGGTCCTTAGTCTGTAGCGGTGCATTGAGTTCTTCCGTCCTAAGTGCAGGACCCTGCACTTATCCTTGTTGAACCTCATTCAAACTGGCTTGTTTCGCTATTAACTGCCCAGGCCTTTTTGGCTTGTTCACCCTGTGCTTCATGCCACAAAACCCTGATGACAAGATCTTGGAGGCCGGGATTGTCTCTTCCCTTTGCCTGTTCAGCATCTAGCACAATTGGGTCTTGGCTTGATTGGGGTCCCTCTGCCAATGCGATGCAAATAATGGTCATCACTTTTGCCTTTGGCTATGACTACAGTGAAATGCAGTGGACTCACTATGTGTAGTACTGGTGTATGTGAGCAGTAATTTCCCTCGCAGTGCTAAATTGATCCCCTGCCTCCCAATCTAACTGGTTTTCCCTCATTTCTCCTGCAGAAGCGACAGATTTTGGTAACGATCATAGAAATGTGCTTGCCGTTGCTGTTTGCCGCAATCCTCATTGCGCTCCGCAACAGAGTGCATTCGATCAGCCACCCCAATGCCACCATCTACCCCAGCCAGTCAGTGGACGAGCTGCCATGGTTTTTCCATCGCCGGAAGCTCAACCCCTGGGAGCTAGCTTACATCCCCTCCAACAGCACTGCTGTGAAGAGCATCGCGGAGGCGGTGGAAAAGGCGTTGCACATCAATATCAAAGGTTAGAATGGGCTGAGGGTTCCTGGAGGGGAGGGAGGTCTTTTAAGTGTAGAAACTGGTGTGTACATGTGTATGGGCACGCGTTTCATATGGCCTTATGCAGAAAAGCATTTAAGCACGTTCGCTTTGCTGAAGAGAGATGGGATTATCCTAAATGCTTTTAAAGCTAAGCATGTGCGTAAGTGCTTTGCTGAATTGGGATCTGTGATGAGGCTGTTTTAAGTGTCCTGGATGCAGCTTCAGAAGGGAATGGAAATTGCTCTCAGTTAAACATTTCTAGTGTCCAGAGTTCAAAATCCGGTGCAGGCATCAGGTGACAGTGATGTGGCTGGCTTCATCTTAAGAGCTGTGCCTTCTGCTATTGTAATTAAAGTAGTCACTTAAAAACCAGACTTCTGTCTGGAAGTTTTCACCTCCTGTCAAAGTAGTACCTGAGAGAGACTAACAGAAGGAGATTAGAAAAACTAGCAATCTCCTTTATGCTGCTTGTTTATTTTGTGCATTTGACAGCTCTTTGTCTAGTCAGTTTCTCTGGTTTCCCTTTATGATAGGGAGAACCAGCTGAAAACATTTTCTGTTGGAAAATGCTGATTCAGCTAAATGGAAATGTTTTGCGGGAATATTTCACTTTTTGTCAAAATTTTCAATGGAAAATTACGGAACGGCCTCATTTTCACTCCTGTGTTCTGTTGTGACATGTTCTGACCTTTATTGGAATATTTTGTTGTCATTTTGAGTGTTTCTGAAATATTTTGGAAGTTTCATTTTGTGGAACATTTTCTTTTCTTTCCAATTTGGCAAACAAGTGAATGTTGGAATTTCCCACGGAATGGAAATTCCCTTTTCCATCAGCTCTAATGATCTGTATCTCCCTGTAGTTTGCACGGGTCTTTCACCCAGCACTGGAGAGAAAAACCTTTAAAAATAGGGGAATGGGGTTTTGCAACCATAGGAATTGTCAGGGAGATTCAAGACTGGATCCCGAAATTGCTTTTTAACTCCCTTTTCATATTGCTTAGGCTTCCAAGTTTGCAGCATCCCTTTAACAGCATAAACTCGATGAGATCAGTACCAGACCTTCCACCTTAGCCAACATTTGATTTGTTCTGGTCTTGAGTTAGTTTAATGCCAGTAAAAGGTGCCAGATTCCACCCAGGCGAGTGAAGTTCTCTGGATAGCTACGCACTAGCTACAGCTTGCCAGCAGCAGTGCAAAGTTTCTCACTCCCTACCCTGGCTGAGCCTTGTTGGAGGGAGCCCTTCTAGCCCTAGAAGAGCTGTCCCAGACCAGAATCACATTGTCATGTGATGGGTTTGGTGAGCCTGCTCTGGGGAGGGTCCTGACATTGTTGGCCACAAAAGGAGGGGCAGAGTTGGTAGAACCGTTGGTAGGCCTTGCCTAAGAAGAGTCTGAGTCTGGCTGGGCTTTCTTATGCATGAACCAAACTCTCCCGTTGTTTTTTTCTTTAAGTATTGGGGGGCAGGGTGAGCTTCCTTTCTTGTGACAGGAGAAGAACATAACCCCTAGGTACCAGGAGCTGGCACTTCTGGCATGGATGGGGATGGGGCATCATACTGGGAGCTGCCTTCAAGTGGGAGATGGAGCCAATGTCTCTGATCAAAGCAGAGCTCTGAAATCGTCCCCCTACCCACCATGCTCCCCATGCAGCCTGTTAGGACTGAAACTCAAAAGCCCTTGGCTCGGAAACATCCCAGTGCGCCCCCTCACAGCCGCGGAGCCCACCCCCATCATAGGCAGCTCACTGCATGGATTTCCCTCCTCTGCAGCTCAGGGGTTCCCTTCGGAGAGGGAGTTTGAGGACTACGTGAAGTTTGATAACCGCTCGGGTAATGTGCTGGCCGCCCTCGTTTTCAAACATTGCTTCAATCAGAGCAAGGACCCCTTGCCGCTGCAGGTAAGTGAATCTGCAGGCCAGGCCCTTTCAGAAGTGAGCATCCTCCCCCATCAAAAAGGCCGGCGCTCCTCGGAGCTGTGAGGTGACCCCCACGGCCGCCCCAACGTGACATGAGAGAGAGGGTGTCCTGGTTACAATGTTACAATGCACCGAGCGGCTCACACTTCCATGTTGGGCTAGCTCCAGGAGCCATGAGCACTTCCTAGTGCCACGGTGGCAGAGGAGAGTACCGAGGTTACCATAGTGATGGGGGCCATCAAAGTACCCAGATACCTATATGAAAGACAGCACCTCCCCGGCACAGCGCCCCCAGTGCTAAATGCAGAATGGGGGGACTGGTATCCTTTCACCTGTCCAGGCCAGAGATAGCAGGCCTGTAGTGATGCTTTTGGAGGAAGACCCCCTCACAATGGTCTTTTGGGGTGCTCCGAGTGGCACCTCCCTTTTCTCCTCACTGGTGCGCTCTGTCGTGCTCTGATTTTCTGTTGCCTCCTCTACAATCCCCTAATTTTTTTCTGACTCCAATGCCCTTCTCGTTCTGTTGCCTTGTAGGTTAATTATCAGCTGCGCTTCAAATATAGCCCTCGGAATGCCCCCCGGAACGAGCAGACAGGCTTGAACCCCAACCTTGACCGTGACTGGCACACCAGCTACCTGTTCCCACTTTTCCAGTTACCGGGCCCCAGAGAAGCCAAGTTCCCTGATGGAGGGACTCCAGGTGAGCAGCATCTCTCTGGGGTTCATAGATTCCAAGGCCAGAAGGGACCATTGTGATCATCTAGGCTGACCTCCTGCACAGCACGGGCCAGAGACTTGCCCCGAAACAATTTCCAGAGCAGAGCTTTTAGAAAAACATCCCATCTTCATTTAAAAACTGTCAGTGCTGGAGAATCCACCACAACCCTCGGTAAATTGCTCCAATGGTTAATTACCCTCATTGTTAACAATTTAGAGCTTATTTCCTGTCTGAATTTGTCTAGCTTCAACTTCCAGCCTTTGAATCATGTAATAGCTTTTTCTGTTAGACTGAAGCACGTATTATCAAATATTTATTCCCCATGTAGGCACTTAGAGACTGTGATCGAGTCACCCCTTAACCTTCTCTTTGTTAAGCTAAATAGACTCAAGGGCTCTATCTATCACTATAAGGCAGGTTTTCTAATCCTTTAATCATTCTCATGGCTCTTCTCTGACCCCTCTCCAATTTATTAAAATCCTTCTGGAACTGTGGGCCCCAGAACTGGACCCAGGATTCCAGCAGTGGTCGCACCAGCGCCATATACAGAGGTCAAATAACCTCTCTGCTCCTACTTGAAATTCTCCTGTTTATGGATCCCAGGATGGCATTAGCCCGTTTCTCCACAGCATCGCACTGGGCGCTGATGTTCCACTGATTATCCATCATGACCCCCAAATCTTTTTCAGAGTCCCTGCTTCCAGGGATAGTTCCCCGTCCTGTACATGTGGCCTACGTTCATTGTTCCTGTATGTACACACTCACATTTAATCCTATTAAAATGCACATTGTTTGCTTGAGCCCAGTTTACCAAGTGATCCAGATTGCTGGACCCCACTAGAGAAACACTTGTTTGATTCCCCATTTACAGTTACATTTTGAGACCTGCCAGCCAGCCAGTCTTCAGTCCATATAAGTGTGCCATGTTCATTTTATATCTGTCTAGTTTTTAATCAAAATGTCATGCAGTAATAAGTCAAATGCCTTACAGAAGTCTATTACATCAACACTACTACCACCTTTATCAACCAAACTTGTAATCTCCTAAAAAAGTCAAGTTAGTTTGACAGGAACTGTTTTTTTATAAATGCATATTAATTGGCACTAATTACATTATCCTCCTTTAATTCTTTATTAACCAGGTCCTGTATCTTTCACTCCATTATCTTTCCTCGGATTGATATCAGACTGACAGGCCCATAGTTAGCTGGGTTGTCCCGTTTATCCTTTTTAAGTACTGGCACAATAGCTTTTTTGCAATCTTCTGGAACTTTCTCTGTGTTCCAAGACTAAGGCCTTGTCTGCACTGGCAATTAACAGAGCTGCAACTTTCTCACTCAGAGCTTTGGCCCCTAGGCCAGATACTGGAAAGCCTTTACTTTTCGCTACCCTTGTGGTTTTGGCTGCGAGAGGCAGCATGGAAATCAGAGAGGAGCAAATGAAGCCAAGCTGGGGATACTGAACTTGCCCGAAGATGGGAGCTGGGCTGAATTGCTGCACACGTCGCAATTTGGTTCTGGGCAGAGGCACGGCTCCCCCCAGTTCCATAGGGAAAGCGTGGACCGTTATTGTGCGGACCGCCAGAAGAGTTGCTGACCTCCCCACTTTAAGTCAGTTGTGGAGTTAAACCACTGAAACAGCACGGAGAGACGATCACAGTGATGATGGACAAGGCTGTAATTCTCTTTCAACATACATCATACTAGGGAGGGGCACATACCTCTGTAGGTACAAGACATGGCAGGTACAGTGGTGTAGCAAGAGGGAAACAGAAATGGAACGAGCACAGTGAAGCCATTGTGCCGAGCAGCACAGCATATCTGGTCACCCCCTTGCCTCAGAAATCACCTGTGTATATCAGAGGCCCAAATCTCCTCCTACCAGGTCTGAGCCAGGGAATAAAACTTACAGCCCCTTCTTACAGAGAATAAGGGAATGTCTGCATCCAGATGCTTGTCTGCCAGCGCATGATGATCACTGACGGCACATTTGCCAGGTGGTTCCAGTTTACTGGAGCAGAGGTACTAAAAAGGCATGAGGTATTTGAGGCTAGTTGGGTTATTTTAGAGAGGACAGTCTCGCTGGCTTGCAGACTGTTGTACCACAAAGTATAAAACAAAACATCTACTAAAGTTAGACATTTTTAAATTGGCAGGCCCAGATAACTTGCATCCAAGAGTTTTAAAAGAGCTGGACAAGAAGCTCACTGGACCATTAATGTTGATGTTCAGTAAGGGCTAGTTTACGCTGGCAACACTAAAGTGCTGCCACAGCAGCGCTTTAATGTGCCATGTGTGGTCGCGGTGCAGTGCTGGGAGAGTTCAGTATCCCCAGCTTGGCTCCATTTGCTCCTCTCTGATTTCCATGCTGCCTCTTGCAGCTAAAACCACAAGGATAGCGAAAAGTAAACGCTTTCCAGTATCTTGCCTGGGGGCCAACTCTCTGGGCTGTGCAGAGGCACGTCGAGAGCTGTAATGAAATGCTGTTAGCTGGAGCTGCGTGAAAGCTGATTTTCGGAGCAGTCCTTCTCCCCCTGAAATCACTAGCCAGGCTGAGTCGGGGCACTCTCCTTCCGCAAGGCCGTGGCTTCTGTCCCTGCAAGTGGGGCAGAGAATGTGGGTGTAGTTCCCTACAGAGCCCATCAGTGCCATTCATTAAAGGCTCTGTGTTGTGTGTGTGTGTGTGTGTGTGTGTGTTTTCACTTGGTTTTACACTGATAACTCTTCAGCAAACTAATGGTTTGTATGTTACTTTGACGCTGGGAAGAGGGCACTGTGAGCTCCACAGCACGGAGTGGCTGTATGTCCACTGACACATTATGCTTCATAAGGAGGCAGCGTTCTCCAGACAGGGTTCCAATTAGCATCAATTAGTCCCTCTACCAGCCAGTTTCACCTCAGTCACCCTTTTGTTTCCATTGGGCAGCGGCAGAAACGGCATGGGGTTTATCTCTATCTCTTTGCTGTCTTTCATCCTGCAGAGCCTGTCAAAGATGCTCACATGTTTCCCATCACTGCAGTAGCTGAGCGGCTGGCAATCTTTAATGTATTTTTCCTGTCAGGCAGGACAGTGCTATTATCCCCATTTTGTACAGATAGGGAATGGAGGCCCGAAGAAGTTTAGTGGTGGTCAGGGTCATGCAGGGTGAGGAATCAAACCTGGGTCTCCTGAGTCTCCGACTAGTGCCCTGAGGTCAACAGAAAAGCTTTAAGATCGAAAGAAGTAAAAACTCAGCTGGGGATGTGGACTCTGGGGTGGGGCTGGGGATGAGGAATTTGGGGAATAGGAGGGTGCTCTGGGCTGGGTTCGGAGGGCGGGAGGGGGATCAGGGCTGGGGCAGGGGATTGGGGCGCGGGAAGGGGTGCAGGCTGTGACTGGGGGTGTGGGCTTTGGGGTGGGACTGGGGATGAGAGGTTTGGGGTGCAGGAGGATGCTCCGGGCTTGGAGCGAGGGGTTCGGAGGGCGGGAGGGGGATCAGGGCAGGGTATTGGGGCGCGGGGGAAGGCTCCGTGTGGAGCGGCCCCCAACCCTGCTTCCCGGCTGGAGCACCGGAGGGGGGCCATGCTGCGGCTTCCGGGGGCTGCACCCGACCCTGCTCCCTGGCTGGAGCACCGGAGGGGGGCCATGCTGCGGCTTCCGGGAGCTGCACCCTACCCTGCTCCCTGGCTGGAGCACCAGAGGGGGGCCATGCCGCGGCTTCCGGGAGCTGCACCCGACCCTGCTCCCTGGCTGGAGCACTGGAGCAGGGCCATGGGGCTGCTTCCACAAGCCGTGTGGAGCGGCCCCCTACCCTGCTCCCCGGCCAGAGTGCCAGAGCAGGGCAAGCCCCGCTCCCCAGCGGGAGCTCAAGGGCTGGCTTAAAACGGCTGGCTGGCCGTAGTTTGCCTACCCCTGGTTTAGAGTGTAAGCTCTTTGAGGCAGGTTGTGTGTTTGTACAGCACCTAGCACCATCAGGTCCTGTTCCATGTCTGGGCGCCCAGTCATTATGCTAATACAAATAACACAGTGCACACCCATTTGCCGGCAGGAAGCATTCGCCTATTGGGGCAGCCGGCTGCCCCATTCCTGCAGTGCCTCTCACTCGTCGCCCTGTGCTTCCTCACAGGTTACATCCGGGAAGGGTTCCTGGCTGTGCAGCATGCAGTGGACAGAGCCATCATGCAATACCATGCCAACACCTCTACCACCCGCCTGCTGGAGGGGGTCACTGTGGCCGTTCGGCGCTTCCCCTACCCACCATACGTCAATGACCTCTTCCTACTGGCCATCCAGAACCAGCTGCCCCTGCTGCTCATGCTGAGCTTCACCTATACCTCGCTCAACATCGTCCGTGCCGTTGTGCACGAGAAGGAGAAAAAGTTGAAGGTAACCGCCAGGCAGATGGCCTGGGCACTGGTGGCTTCCTGGCAGGCTGAGCTGCTGCTGCGGCAGTGACACCGTGCGCTGTTGCCAGAGCGTTCTAGTCTGGGGGAGATCAGGACCGTGGCTTCCAAGACAGAATGGCGCTTGAGTGGTCACCTGCTGTTCCCATGCGGTGGGAGGGGAGTGTATTGGGAAGGTGAGCCGGCAAGGTCGCTCTGCTCTGCTGGCCAGCTTGCCCCAGCAGCCTGGCCCTGCACCTTGGAGGAGGCTGCTCTTGTCTGTGCCCCTGGTAGCCAGCTGTGAGGAGAACACAAGGGGAAATGATGCTGTCCTGGGCTGTGGAGGGAGACCTGAGCACTCCACATGGGCTGGAGTCTGGTGGAACAAGGGAGAGGAGAGGGATGGGGAAGCGAGGGAGTGGGTGGAAAATGGTGTGCAAAAGGAGATGTCAAAAAATAGCCCTGGAGGAAAAACAACTAATGGCAAGAGCCTTGCTTAGCTTCATGCAGTGCAATCTCATTGGAAGGATTAAAAAGCCTGTGATCAGTTTGGGCTCAGTCTCTAAGCACAGGCACAGATAACTCTGCATTAACTGCTTTGCTTACCCATGCCAGATACATTCTAAAGGTTTTAAGCTGCTGAATTGTAAACAAAATCCCACTCTTGCTAGGAAAGCTGAGGGCAGGAAAGGGGGTTTGTGGAGGGCTAGTGAATTCCAAGGAGGAAGGTAGCTGATCCTGCTGCAGGAATTCAGCTCTGCCGCCTTGCCGTGCAGCTTTGTCTGCTTGGCGAGGCTCTTAGATCTGGTGGCAGTCGCAGGCGGGTTGCTGTCTTGCATCTGAGTCTGATGCCTAAAGTGTGGTTCTGGGGGAGATAGAAACAGTTGTGAGTTCTGGTGGCTCGGGGGCATAGTGAGGTTTGTTGGGGGGGGGGGGGAGTTCTTTAAGCGTCTGGGCACGATGCGTTGCTTCATATCAAGAGACGGGTGTCTAGGCAACCATGAGCTCAGGTAACTCAGTCACTAGAGCATCAGATTGTTACTCTGAGGGTCCAGGGTTCAGTTCCTCTTTGGTTGGTGAGATTTTTCTTGGGTTGTGCAGGAGGTCAGACCAGATAATTGTAATGGTCCCTTCTGGCCTTATCTATCCAAATGGGTTTGGGTCTCCACCCAGTGCTCCAGGGGAACCTTGCTCTTCTTGCCACCCCAGCGTGACCCCTGTGTCATCCAGAGTCACTGGTGGTGGTTTGTTCAGAGACAGGCTAGGATTTAAAATAGAACTGCACATGGGTGACAGCTGCACGGTGCTTGCCCACATTGGGCCTGGTTCTAGCACATGGTGCCTGGTTCTCATCAGCCGCCTCTTTCTGTCCCACTATGGAAAATCCGATCGTGGTGCTCTCAGCAGGCAGCTGTCTGCCTGCCTGCCAACGGCTGGCTGCCACGGCACAGGGTAATGCGCAGCTTGTGTTGGCCTCCCACAGGAGTACATGCGAATGATGGGCCTCAGTAACTGGCTGCACTGGAGCGCCTGGTTCCTCATGTTCTTCCTCTTCCTCCTGGTGTCCATCTTCTTCGTCACAGTGCTTTTCTGTGTCAAGGTGAGTGTCCTGGCTCAGGCTTCCAAGGTATACGTCAGAACCACCCTGGGGATGGCGGTGGGGGAGCTGATGGCTTTCTTGCATGGACAGACATCTTCAGGTGGCTTTAGATTGCAGGGGGAGGGCGCTGTCCTAGGCCCTTAGACTCAAAAGATGCTGCTGAATTATATTTCCCTATCGCTCTCCACTCCTTCGATCCAGGCAGCTTTTCTCTTCACTATCCCAAACCAGGGGGGAAGGGGCAGCTGTAGGGTAAGACTTCGAAGTCAATATTGCTGGTAAGGGGGGTGCCTGCCCCTTCTCGGAACGGGGAAGTTCATGTTGCTACTTCAGGCTGGACCTTTGCTGCACTCGATTTTGTAAATGTTTGAATCCCCCTCTGCAGACACCATAGCTTGCTTTTCATACAGCCCGTAGAACTTCTTGCCACAGGGTATCATTGAGGCCAAGAGCTTAGCAGGATTCAGAAAGGGATGGGACGTTCACATAGTTAGCAGGAACATCTGATTATTAAAGGATTAAATCACGCAGGGTTTTTTGAAGTGATCTAAACCCTCCTGCTTCAGGTTGTATCCAGCCTTAACCAATGGGAGGGAACTTCCCTCATGGGCAGGCTATCCCAGAACTGCTGGGGAAGGGTTTCCTGTGCCTTCCGCTGGAGCAGCTGGTGCTGGCCGGTCAGAAACATGGGTGCTGTACTGGAGGGACCATGGGTCTGATCCACTCTGGCCATTCCAGTGGTTAGCCTACAGGAGTCCTTGAAGTGTTGGGGGCATAAAGGCCACTCTTCGTTAGAGCCTGGTCTACACTAGGATAATCACAGCTTATAACTCACGCTCAGTGCAGTGGTACAGACTGTAGGGTAGAAAGCTCTTTTTGGTATCTTTAACACAGTTTCTTTATCTCTCTTGACCACTGAGCCCATTCTGTGCCTCCATCTGCACCATGAGGATTGCAGGTCCCAGTTCCCAGGCAAGATGTGTCCATGTGGGTAACAGTACTCATGACCTGGATTTTGTTTGTAGGTAAGCCAGCAGGGGGCGGTACTCACCAACAGTGACCCAACCCTGGTGTTCACCTTCCTGGTGGTCTTCTCCATCTCCTCCATCTCCTTCAGCTTCATGGTCAGCACCTTCTTCTCCAGAGGTGAGCCCATACTGTTAACCTTTCATGCTGTTTGTCAGAGAGGCTGCTTTGGCTCTGGAACATGGACACCCATATAGAAATGGCACCATATCCTCTCCCCGTGTGGATCCTAGCTGCCGACTTTACTAAGATCTTCCCATTAGCCAAGCAGAGCCAGCCCAGCTCTGGGAGAGTCACATAGAGTCTCATCTGCCTTGAGAATGATCAACAGAATGATATACCAAGTGGCAATCGGTTAAACCTTGAAAGATGCGGGGAGCTGCATAGGTGTCACTAAGGGATTTTGTCCTGCGGAACCTTTATTACCAGTGGGGATGTGTGTGAAGGAAAGAGCCCAGCTTGACTCTGAGATCCCATGGATCTTGCAGAGCCAAGTTGTTACTTACAAACAGAGCAGATTTGCTATAGGAGCCACTGAGAGCCAATAAATACAGAGCCCCGCAGCTCCATCTTTGCAGTTTCTCTTCACCATGTGGTGGAAGGGGCAGGGGCTGGAGTAGTTTCGACAGCACTCATGAGCACTGATTGTTCTTTGGGGCTAAATATCACAGTGTTTGGGCTAGCTCCTCTGAATGCCCCTCTCTGTGTGGGCACTTTGTGGGGAAACAAGGGGTGACATGCCCCTCTTCCCCAGCAAAGGGCTGTTGGTTGCTTGTGAGTGGGCAGGGGATTTGACTAGAATTCCTGGCTTTTTCCTGGTATCCTCCCGAATGGAACTTGGGTGGCCCCTGGCTAGTGACTAAAGGAATGAAATCCCGCCTCTAACCTAGTGCCTCCAGCCTTGGAAGGCAGCAAGATTTATTTGTGTAGGACTGTTGTGTCCCGTGCTTTACAGAGAGTTTGATGGTCTACCAGGGGAGCCAGCTGAAGGTTTGATTGTTGTGGGACCTTTGCGCAGTTGTCCATTTGGCACTGGGCATTAAGCGCGAGCGCGCTGGGGACAGAGGGATGAGCAGTGTGCCATAAAACCAGCAGAGCAGGTGCATTGCTCCATGCCAATAACTGCAATGGAAATACCTGCTGGTCTCACTTGTCCATTGTTTGGTCTCCTAATGGCTCTTATTGCTGTTGTATAGGGAACAGTCCAAGTGGGAAGGTGACCTCTAGCCAGGCTAGAGAAGCTGTTGCTCTGGATTTTTGTGCTGGGTGAAGAATGCAGGCAAATATTCCATCAGCCCCTCCAGCAGTTTTCCACAGGAGACCCAGGGAGCAGTTTGTTCTGAAACAACCCAGTAGGGGAAGCTCTTCCCTATGGGATCTGTGTCAGTGTCGTGGCTTGTAAACATCCCTCTTTCAAATGGGAAGGGTCTGTGTGTTGAATTGCTGATGCTCCTCCCACGTGGTAAGGGCAGGACTCATCTGGTGGAGGAAGGGTTTGGTTTCTTCTGTCTCCTGGTGTGACTTACAAAACCAAGCCTGCTCTCCTCCGCAGATATGCACTGAGCAGTGGCTTCAGTTTGGGAGGCTGCAGGTGTCCTTGGCTGCCGCACTCTGTATGGTAGGATGCTGGAAAGGGCTCCAAAGCATGTTCTCATTACTGGTAGGCTGTGCATGGGGCGTGCAGTCACTTGGGCTGTCTGGTTTGATGCTCAGTAAGGGCTGTCAATGCACATCCCCTTTCACCACTATTATTAAAAGCTGTGGTGCACGGGAAGCTTATATGCCAAACCTTTCCAAACTGGGCCAGCACATGCCTTAAGATCTCCCAGAGCCTGCTGAAACGGCATGGTGCAGCCCGATATTCACGATCTGGAGGATGGTGTGGATTGCACCCTCAGCAAGTTCGCAGATGACACTAAGCTGGGAGGAGTGGTAGATACGCTGGAGCGGAGGGATAGGGTCCAGAGTGACCTAGACAAATTAGAGGATTGGGCCAAAAGAAATCTGATGAGGTTCAACAAGGACAAGTGCGGAGCCTGCACTTAGGGTGGAAGAATCCCATGCACCGCTACGGGCTGGGGACCGACTGGCTAAGCAGCAGTTCTGCAGAAAAGGGTCTGAGGATTACAGTGGATGAGAAGCTAGATATGAGTCAACAGTGTGCCCTTGTTGTCAAGATGGCCAACGGCCTATTGGGCTGCATTAGTAGGAGCATTGCCTGCAGATCGAGGGAAGTGATTATTCCCCTCTATTCGGCACTGGTGAGACCACATCTGGAGTATTGCGTCCAGTTTTGGTCCCCCCACTACAGAAGGGAAGTGGACAAATTGGAGAGAGTCCGGCGGAGGGCAATGAAAATGATTAGGGGGCTGGGGCACATGACCTACGAGGAGAGGCTGAGGGAACTGGGCGTGTTTAGTCTGCAAAAGAGAACAGTGAGGGGGGATTTGATAGCAGCCTTCAACTACGTGAAGGGGGTTCCAAAGAGGATGGAGCTTGGCTGTTCTCAGTGTTGGGAGATGACCGAACAAGGAGCAATGATCTCAAATTGCAGTGGGGGAGGTCTAGGTTGGATATTAGGAAACACTATTTCACTAGGAGGGTGGTGAAGCACTGGAATGGGTTACCTAGAGAGGTGGTGGAATCTCCATCCTTAGAGATTTTTAAGGCCCGGCTTGACATAGCCCTGGCTGGGATGATTTAGTTGGTGTTGGTCCTGCTTTGAGCAGGGGGTTGGACTAGATGCCCTCGAGGTTTCTTCCAATCCTAATCTTCTATGATAGTTAGTGCAGGGAAGTTGGGAGACTCTCCTCTAGTCCCAACTCAGCCTCTGACCTACTGTGTGGCCTAGGCCAATCATTCAATCGCTCTGTGCCTGTTTCCCCATCGTCGTCATGGAGATAACACCCGCCTTTGCCAAGTACTTAAATCTACTTGGATGGAAGCTCTAGGGAAGTGTGCAGTGTTGGTATCCATTTGTGTTTGTCACCACACTGTTGAAAATTTGTTTTCTTTTTTCCCCCCCTTCTCTGCACTTGCAGCAAATGTGGCAGCTGCCGCTGGGGGTTTCCTTTACTTTTTCTCCTATATCCCCTACTTCTTTATCTCACCTCGCTACGACCTGATGTCCCACAGTCAGAAGCTGTCGTCCTGCCTCATCTCCAATGTTGCCATGGCCATGGGGGCACAGCTGATAGGCATGTTTGAAGGAAAAGGTGAGTGATTTTCTCTCTCTCACTGCTGTGGTAATATGCAGGCCCAGCTGGGGAAGCCAAGCACCCGGAAGTCAGCCTGGAGACGTGCCCTGAGCTCTAGAGTTCCAGGACTGGGGATGTTAGCACTTTGATGCCAGACTGAAAAGTCAGGCTCTAATCTGGCCTCCTTTTTTGAACCGTGAGACTTGATTCTGATCCTGTACCATTGAAGGAGTCTTGCCATTGGCATAAGTGAGAGCAGGAGTCAGTTCTTGGCTTGCTAATCCAAAGGAGGGGATCTGTCAATGCACACACTTACCGGCTTCGAGGTTCTGGATAACTGATACCTCTCTGAAGGAGCTGCCTTCAGTTTGTTGGAAGCACCTCATGTCCAGATTGGATCTGGCCAGCAAAGCTAGGATTCTTTGGTGGTTTTGCTTTTGTTAATTACAAAGTTAATACTACTCTGCGGAATGTAATTTCTGACGTTAATTGCATCCAGATCATCTTTCCCCTGCTAATTTCCATGTTAATAAGCAGTCTGTCTCTTTGCGAATTGATGAAACTAAGCGGGAGATTGAGACATGGGTAGTATTTTTAGGGGAGAAGACACAAATCTCTCTCCTTGGTACAGTGTCAGAAGGTGCAAAAGAGGGTGGATGGTTTGTGATCAAGGGCCCCATTTGGGAATCAGGAGATCCGAGTTCAGCTCCTGTCACTTACCCTATCTGTGCCTCAGTTCCCCATCTGTAACATGGGGATTGACTGTATATTTGTACCTGGCAAGGGTGCCATAGGCTATAATTTCTAATGTATGAGAGGTGCTTAGACACTACAGTGGAGGCCATGTGGGAGCCCAGATGGGAAATGGTGCAGACTGATGTGAAGATTACACTAACCCAAGCAGTATTTGGCAGGGATGCTGTTCAAAGCACTCCTAAGGGGACACAAGGGGTTTTACAAGCGTGTTAGGCAGACCAAATGGTACATGTCTTCAGTGTGGACACGGCACTGAGGCTGGGTGGACTGATCTACGCTAGCACTGAATGTTTTCTTTGCCAGCTCGGGGGTCCTGTTCTAGAATAACGTTTTTAGCAATGATTTGATTCCTAGTGCAGGTGGAGTTTTTGAAGCCATACTCGGGGGTGGGAATAGAACAAGGCTGCTGAGAACAAGGTTATGTAGTAACCTGGGTATTTAGCCAACATATTTTTGCAGATCTTTGTAAATTAAATCACACAATAAGTTACAGGCATGTGCTAAACATATTTATCGTGTCTTGCTTTCAGATGTGTTTTCTATCCCCCTGCCTGCCACAAATGCGTGCACAGTGTGCTAGCAGCCAACTTGTATTGTGATCCCTTATTTCACAGTCCCGGAGAACGTGCACCACTGTGTATATTCTCCCAGCCTGCGGGTGAGGTGTTACGATGTGTTACTGACTGTAGCTGCACGTTGGCAAATGCAAACGCCATCTTGTGTGTTTTCAGGGACCGGCGTTCAGTGGCAGGACCTCATGAAGCCAGTCAGCGTGGATGATAACTTCACCTTTGCACAGGTGCTGGGGATGCTGCTGTTGGACTCTGTCCTCTATGGCCTGGTGGCCTGGTACGTGGAGGCCGTCTTCCCAGGGGAGTATGGCATGCCGCAGCCGTGGTACTTCTTCTTGATGGTGAGCACCGCTGCTGTGCGCTCTGTCGCTGGCAACGTCTGAGATGAAATGCAGGGATTCTGCTCTCACACCCAGCGTGTTTAGTATAACGGGGCTTAAATAGGAATACTCTGCCCTGTGTTATACAGGAGGTCAGACCAAAACGATTGCAGTGGTCTCTTCTGGGCTTAGTCTCAGCATCTGTGCCCCATACTTGACAGCCAAAGCCCTGTGCTGCCGTATCTGAAGAGCCTTGCACTGAGAATGAAATGCGCTTTCCAGGTCTTGGCTTCAGATCTTTGGGCTGGGGTTTATTGGCACATGTGATGCTGTGAGTCATGCCACCACACCCCAAACACCTGCGTTAAGGCTCAGAGAGCAGCCACATGAGTGACTAGATCTTAGGATTTGAAACCTGGCAGAAACTGAGCTCCATACAAGAGCAGGTGGTACAGGGCCACCGGGCATGGGCCATCGCACTGTGGTGGTTTCTTTTGCCCCCAAATCCATATCCCAAGATGCTTTCATTTCAGTGCCTAGCTCTGTAGGGCAGGTGGGAGCACACAGAGCCAAGCGCATTCCTCTAGGATACCTGTGTGGGGCTCGGGAGCCAGTTCTCTGCTTGGCAGGTTGGTCTGCAGACTGCTGGAAAGCACAGGGAGTGCCAAGACCCTTCAGATCAGGAAATAGTAACCTGATGCAATGACTTTTGGCACTTTCCCCTACAGCATGGAACGGGTCAGGCCCACTCGTGTGGCAGGCAGAGGATTGCTGTAGCAGGCAGGAGAGCCAAATACAGGAGTGAAGTCAGGCCCCTCCTTCCAGCTAAGACATGAGTGGCCCTCTCACTCCTGAGAGCATGGCTCCCCCAATGATTAGAGTGATTGCAGCCTCTGAATAGTGGAAGTTCATGGCTCCTTTCACTTAATGCGTTTGAAAATGCTGCGTGGGTGGGGAGGATGAGGGGCAGTGGGAGATTTGAAGAGTAGGTGACAGCCCTCTGAGCAGCCCCGATTGCCCCCCTCCACTCTCATTGGCCCAACCCCCTGCCTTGGGGAGCCGGTGTCCCACTTGGTACATTCCTTGGCCAATATCATGCTAGGTGGGTGGTGCCTGGGGTCCTTGTGCTGCTGTCATCTCCATGACGATGAGCGCTATGAGAGCGACTACCTACATGATGAGGATGCGTAGCGTCAATGAAGGATTTCTGGCTAGAAGCCGAAGGACCAGCACGTAAGGGCAAGAGCTTTCAGCCAGTGCTTGATCTACTGTCAGTGCTCTACTTTTTGATGACAAAGCACTAAAACTGTCTTCTTGGAAGCTAGAGTGCATCAGTGGAGGAGTGCATTAATTCTCCTGATGCCTTTTCTTTTGGAAACGGCTGTCAGTAGAGTCTGAGGCTCCCCTGGGAGTCTTGAGATAATCAGGGGGCTCCCCTTTGGGGTGGGGAGAGAGGGGATTTCATGGCCCAGGAACCTGATCCTGGGAAGCGCTGGGCACCCTCAGCTTCTGTTGTGTTGGAGACTCTCCATTCCTAGCCGGATCCCACAAAGTGCTGATTTGAAAGGGGGAGTATTTCTAAAGCCTGTCTGAATTGTGTCTATAGGACGTGTCTCTTTGTCGGTGTTCTGTACGGCTCCATGTATGGGCTGTATCGGCATGAGCTGTGGCAGACCAAATCCCATCTGGGCTATGCTGGTTGGCGGGAGGGAAGGTTGCTGTGTGGCAGCTGGGCTGTCCTCTCTCTATCTCTCCTCTTAGCCCTCGTACTGGTGCAGGACTCCCAGAACCGTCCTGGGGAAAGAGAAGGAGGATGAGGAGGACCCGGAAAAGGCACTGAAAAGCCAGTACATTGAGGAAGAGCCTGCCGATCTGGTGTCAGGGATCAAAATAAAGCACCTTTCCAAGGTAAAGTCCCCCAGACCAGCCCCTGCCCAGCAAGCAGGGACAATCTGACAGCAACACATTGCAGGTCTTTGGAGCAAGCAGTAGAGATCCCACCGGCAGGAAGAGTCGAGCACCACATAGATCCGTGCTGGCATGGGTCATGCAATTTCAGACAGGAATAGCAAGTGGCAATGCTCAGGGTGGGGTGACTCGGCTCTCTTTCCCTCCCTTCCCCCTCGCCCCCCGCAGCAGCCGCTGGGGACATATCTGCACTATGGCTGAAAGCACTGTAGAGTAGATGCTTCCTTTGCTGATGGAAGGGGTTTTTCCATTCGTGTCGGTAACCCACCTCCCCAGGCAGCAGTGGCTAGGTTGGTGGAAGAATTCGTTCATCGACCTGGCTGTGGCTAGATTGGGAGTTGGTTTAGGTTAACTACAGCACTTAATTCACACCCCTGAGTGATATACCTCGGTTGATCTACATTTTAAGTATAGACCAGGGCTAACTATTTGGAGTCTGTCACTTTCATGAGCCATGGGGATTGCAGGAAATGACTAAAGCAGGGGTCTCAAACACGCGGCCTGCAGGGTTATTTTCCGCAGCCCCCCAGCTCCCTGTGGGGCAGCACACCGCCCCCCCGCCCCCCAGCATTTACCTAGAGTGGCTCCGGCCTGGCATGCACCGGGGGCAGGGCAGGCTCCCTGCCCCCGCGCCACACCGGGAAGCGGCCAGGACCTGGGGCGGGGGGGACACAAGGGGCTGTGTGTTGCCCTGGCCGCTCCTCCAGGTACCTCCCCCGAAGCTCCCATCGGCCACCAATGGGCGCTTCGGAGGAGGTACCGGGAGGAGCAGCCAGGGCAATACACAGACCCCTGTGCCCCCCCCAGGTCCCGGCCGCTTCCGGGAGCGGCACGGGGGCAGGGCAGGCAGGCAGGGAGCCTGCCCTGCCCCCAGTGCGTGCTGGGCCAGACCCGCCCCCCACACCCCTCCTGCAGCCGAACCCCCTCACCTGAGCCCCCTGCCGCACCCCTCCTACACCCCGACCCCCTGCCCTGAGCCCCCTGCTGCACCCTGTACCCTTCCTGTACTCCCTGGGGGCAGGGAGGGGGCGGAGTTGGGGTGGAGATTTCAGGGAAGGGGTTGGAATGGGGGCAGGGAAGAGGTGAGGAAGGGGTGGAGTGGGGGCGGGGCCGGGGCAGTGGGCGGGGGGGTGGTCAGTGGTGCGGCCCTCGGGCCAATGTACTAGTCCTCATGTGGCCCTCGTGGTCATTTTGAGTTTGAGACCCCCTGGACTAAAGGGTTTGTTACAATGCTCTGAAGACCGGAGTCCCTGGAAGACCTCAGTGGGGCTCCTGGTGCTTCAGACTCATTCCCTTCCCCTACCTGGAGCAGTGGCACCAGAGTACAGGGCTGCACACAACTCCTCTGTCAAAAAAGAGTATGAAGGCTGGGGTGTAGCTGCAACAGCCGTGCATGCAAAAAACCCCTCCTGGCATTCAGTGGGTCCTGTGCTGCTATGGAGATGGGTTATTGCCATGCTAGCTACGGGCACTGAGCTCCCAGTGGGCATGCATCCCGTTGCACTGAGCAGTCCTTCCTTTTGCCCTCTCCTGACATCGTGCTCCCCCTATGCCTGACGCATCAATTAACAAATACTGAACTAGCTTCCTCCTTTCCTCCTCTTCTGCAATCACCTGCTGGTAAACCGTCCCCACCCTAGGAACTACACCCTGTTCTGCACTGTCCATGCAGAAATTTGAACTGTGTGTTTGGCCGGGATCGCCCGTCGTCCAGCTCTGTGCATGATGTGCAAGCTGCTGTGTAAACACCCTCATTACACGGGCTTTGGGCTTTTAAACAATGGACTGGGTTGGCTTCCCAGGCTCTTGCTGATTGTCCGGCTACGCGTGCTGAGGAGGGACAGGAAGTGTTGATCTACACCAGATCCCTGTAGCTGATGGCGTGGCACTGATGGGTGCTGACAAGACATCTGCCTACAGGCTGCTGGTTGTGACACGGGCTTGGGGGGAGGGAATGTGGGGCACACCTGTCCTTTCCCAGGGGTCTGAAATGCCCTCTCTTATATTTTAAAAACTGCCTAACCATAGCTCCCATTTCAATAGGCTGCCATCTTCCTGAGTAGAGTATTGCTGGGCATTGTTAAACAGTAGCCAAGACTCACGCCATAGGTGGTAGCATTTTTGCAATGGGGTAAAACAATCTGTCCATGCATATGGAGAAACCCAACTTTTTAATATAGCCACTCGAGGGATCAGCGTACACTGGCTGCATAATGTTGTAGATTTGAAATTGCTCTGCTTGGACACACTTAGGGGTGGTCTCCTAAGACGTGAGGTGGCCTCATCAGGAGGTGGTACGTGCTGTGGGATGAAGGGTGCAATGGGTGGGCGAGATGAATGTGTGTTTCCTTCTAACACTCGGCTTCTCTCTCTGCTTCTGCAGGTGTTCAAAGTGGGGAGCAAGACCAAGGAGGCAGTAAGGAACTTGACCCTGAACATGTATGAGGGGCAGATCACTGTCCTTCTGGGACACAACGGTGCCGGGAAGACAACCACCCTGTCCATGCTCACAGGTACAGCCCCCACACCCCAGGCCATCTCGGGGCAGGCGCGCTGCAGCACGGGGGATACGGCTGAGAGTGCTCAGGTGACAGCGCGTTTCCTGCTGCAGGGTTGTATCTTGCTTTGGAGCATCTGAAGCCATAACTATCTGCTGAGGTGCCTGGACTGTCTCCTGGTGTCTGATCCATCCCCAGAGCAGCATCCTGTGACTGCTGCAGCGCAATCTACTCTTCTTCTTTGGTTTCTGTCCGCCAGCCGAATGAAATCTTTTCATTGCTTTCTACCTCGTACCGGTTTCGTTCATCCTCAGAGCTTTTTGTTCTGGGTCATTCTTCACTGTGTCTATCCAATGCATCCTCAGTCTCCCTCTGTTCCGAGTCCTTTACGCCCTGGTATGTATCACGCTACGCGGTATCCGTTCCAAGTCCATCTGCGACACATTGGCACGATCGCAGTGGTCTTTCTTGAACTCTCTGTAACAGCATTATTTCTTGCCCTCTACGTTTTCTTATCACTGCATTTTTAATTTTCTGGGGCCTCCACGCTCTCAGCATTCCCCTCAGCCAGTTCATTTCTGAAGACAAAATCTTGTTTGTCAGCTTTCCTCAGACCCCAGCATTCCAACCCACACGGTAGTGGCGGCTTGACAGTCATTGCATACGTGCCGATTTCCTTGTTCATCAAAATGTCTTTAGCCTTCCAGATCTTGCAGTTTTCTGAATACAGTAGCCGTTAGTCCAAGTCTTTTTGTGTCCTTGTAACAATTCCCATTCTCCACGCCTAGTCCTCCAAGGCACACAAGATTTCCCACGTGTTCTAGTCCTTTTTCTCTGATCTTTACCTTTTTCCTCCTGTCTTCCAGTTGCCATATTATTTGTCTTCTCCATGCTGATCTTCCGTCCAAATTTTCTACTTTCCCTGTCGCCTTGTCAGCTATTCTTTGTAAATCTTCCTTGGTCAGTGGTGGTGGGGGAGGGGAGCAATATTGTCTGTGCGTTATTCTCTGTCCTCCCATATAACGTGACTTCTCTCAGTGCTACAGCCCATACTGCTTCCAGTACCAAGTGGAACAAACCTGCCGATTAGCATGCGCCCTTCTCTCACTCCTATGATCATCCTGAACCGCTCCATCAGCTCCTTTTGGCGACTCTCACCGCTCTCAGCAACTTGCTGTGGATGTTTTCTCTCAGCTTGATCAGTTTCTCTGGGGTGCCATACGTTCTCCTAACTTGCCTTACCCCTTGCTGCTAAGGGCTATCAAAAGCCTGTTTTGAAGTCTAAAAGTTGTTCTGTGCACTTCTCCGGTGTCTGTCCTATTACAAATAGGTGAGCTGTTGTACTTTGTCCTGGCCTGTTCCTTTGCACACCCTGCTTCCACACACCTCCTTGTTTTCCTGTGCAACGCCTTGGTGCATGCCACAGAATGATAGCCATTTGCTATGCAATAGCAATGGTCTATCTGGAAATGAAGGGCTCTTGACAATTCAAGGAGCTGTGGGGTGACACATGGCCCGTTCCTCCTCCTCATGGGGCCTGGCACGCTGCCTCTGCTGGCCCAAGGATCGGAAGATGAAATGTGGGAATCTCATCCAGGCTCTCTTGCTTGATGGCTGAATCCCCCGGGTGGGTCCAACCTTCATGTGGCTCTCAGCAGTGTGTGGGGCATAGGACTTGCGAGGCCAGATCAGACCATTGGTTCAGCCAGTCCGGTATCCTGCCTCCTGTAGCAGCCAAGAGCTGATGTATCAGAGGACAGCAGAACCTCTGCCAATTGTGCAAAGGGAGAAGTGAATTCCTGGCCCCTGCAGTGAGTTGTGCCTGTCCCTGCAGCAGAGCGCTTTGCTGGCTGAACAAGGCTATGCAGCCAAGCCAGGACCGAGACTTCCTTTGACTTTGAAGGGGATTTCAGGCAGTGTGGGACAGTGGTGTAGTGGCAGGTGCTGTGCACTGCTGCATGGCAGACATGTTCACATCCCCACCTGTCTCTTTCCCTGCTCAGGCCATTCTGGGAGCTCTGTGAAATCAGCTCCATCAGGGTAGAGGGAAGAAACTAATTAAGGGGTGGTACAGAGTGGCTCTAAGGGGAGCCCCATTCAGTTCTTCGAAGCACAGTGGCTAAAGTGAGGGTTAGTCAGCCTAGGGTGAGGGGTGTGGGAAACTCACAGGGCTTGGGAGCTGAGGTTCTCCAGTGCGGGCTGGGAGGAGACTGGGCCCTGGCACCTCACTGCTCTTACCCACATGTGGTTATTGCCACCTCCTAGGTCTGTATCCTCCCACGAGCGGCCAGGCTTACATCAACGGCTACGAGATCTCCCAGGACATGGTTCTAATCCGAAGGAGTCTGGGTCTGTGTCCCCAGCACGATGTTCTGTTTGACAACATGACAGTGGCGGAGCACCTGTACTTCTACTCTGCGGTGAGCGGAGGACGTGTGGCATCCTGGGAGGAAAGAGGCCGGGGGCCCGGCTGTGCCTGCAGAAGTGTTGGTATCTCAGTAGCACAATGGTGACCTGAAGCTCTGGGCTGGGCACAGCAGCTGCAGTCAGTAATGTAGCGCCATGTTACTCCTGCGTGCCCCCTGCACTAAACACTGATGTTTGTACTTTTCATACGAATAATAGAAAATAATGTTTATCCTTTAATTTTCTATCCATACTGGGGTTGTCTACATGCCAGCTTGCAGCTGGTTTGGTTGAACAGGTGCAAACCCTGCAGAAGCACTGTCTTTGGTTTGAGTAGCATATTCCATCCAGTTTATCTTAGAGCGGAGCTGCTCTAAGGATGGTCTCCCACTGAGGCATCTCGCAGTCCCATTTCCCAGCGCGCTGGGGGCAGGGGGGTGACTGGGCTGGAGACTGGGTGGCTGCAGGAAAGAATTCACTCCGTGGCAGGAGCTGAGTGGTTAACTTCTTGCCCTTCTCCTGACTTTGCGTTCCTGGTTAATGCAGAAGCATGGGTAGAGAGGGAGCATGGGACATGTCCTTACACGCAGGAGCTGAGTGAACAAGGCCCCTTGCATAGGGGCTTTCCTCACTGCTTGTGTCAGTATGGGGCAGGTGGCAGGTTCCTCCCTGCTGGGTTTGCTTTCTTAACTGTTAACCCTTCTTTTGTCTTGTCTGCCAGCTGAAGGGCTACCCCTCGCTGAAGTGCCCAGAGGAGATAGACCGTATCGTGAGGCTGCTGAACCTGGAGGAGAAGCGCTACTCTCTGTCAAAGGCCTTGTCCGGGGGCATGAAACGCAAGCTGTCCATCGGCATCGCACTCATCGGGGACTCCAAGGCAAGTGGCTCCCTTCGCTCAGGTGGTCCTGTGGAGCCCGGGGGCTGGAGTGCTAGTGAGGGAGCTCCCTGGCAGAGTGGCTGGTCCCGGGCCCCTCCTGCTCCACCACCAGGAGGTGCACTGGTGATCTCGGGGGCACAAGGAGGCTGTGTCATTCAGTGGCTATAGCAGAGGGCTCTCTGGGGACAGGGCTGTGGCAAACTGCTGCTGCCATCCCAGCCTGTTGGAGCAGGATGGGCGCTGAGCTCACCGAAGGCTGCCCCTCCCCTCGTGAGTCAGGAGGGTTTGTTAGAACGGCAGGTGTTGGGGGGTCTGGTACCCTCGGAATGGAAGTCGGGAGGCTGGGCTGCCTTTTCTGGACTAGCGCCAAGGTTGGTACCGACCGTGTCTAGACTGGTGGGGCAGACCAGTGTGCGGCAGTTGGTCCCTCCACTGTGCCCATTACACACTTGTGCAGAGCTGTGTTCAGCCCAAGCTGGGGCTGTCCTTCTGTGCTGTGCCGTGTCTGTGCAGAGCTGCTAGCTTGGGGATGCGTTCAGCCCAGGCCTTGCGGATCCCTGCAGGCCACAGAATCATAGAAATGTCGGGCTGGACGGGACCTTAAGTCACCATGAATTCCAGCCCCCTGCACCAGGCAAGGCCACATAAACCTCCTAGACCATCCCTGGCAGGTGTTTGTCCTACTGGTTCTTAAAACCTCCAATGACGGGGATTCCACAACCTCCCGTGGAAACCTGTTCCAGAGCCCAACTGCCCTCGTAGCTAAAAGTTTTCCCTATTGTCTAACCTAAAGCTCCCAGGCTGCAGACTAAGCCCATTACTTCTTGTCCTACCTTGAGTGGACAGGAGAACAGTTGATCACCATCCTCTTTTTGTAACAGCCCTTAACACATTTGAAGACTGTTCTTAGGTCCCCCTTCAGTCATCTTTTCTCAAGACTAAACATGCCTAGGTTTTAACCTTTCCTCGTAGGTCAGGTTTTCCAAACCTTTTTTAATTCTGTTGTTCTCCTGTGGACTCTCTCCAGTTTGTCCTCATCTTTCCTAAAGTGCAATGCCCGGAACAGGACACAGAACTCCAGCTGAGGCCTCACCAGTGCTGAGTAGAGCGGGACAGTTACCTCCTGTGGCTTACATGCAACACTCCTGTTAATACACCCCAGACTGATATTAACCTTTTTCACACCTGCATCACATTGTTGATTTATATTCAATTTGTGATCCTCTATAACTCCCAGATCCTTTCCTTCCTGCCTATTCCCCACTTTGTAGTTGAGCATTTGATTTTTTCCTTTCTAAGAGCAATAATTTGCACCTGTCTTTATTTAATTTCATCTTGTTGATTTCAGACCAATTCTCCAATTTGTCAAGGTCGACTCAAATTACAATCCTGGCCTCCAAAGTGCTTGCAACCCCTCCTAGCTTGATGTCATCTGCAAATTTTATAAGCGTCCTCTGAACTCCATTATCCAAGTCATTAATGAGAATATTGAATAGTACCCAACCCAGGACTGACTCCTGCATGAACCCATTAGATATGTCCTCCCACTTTAACAATGTACCATTGATAATTACTCTTTGTGTACCGTCTTTCAACCAGTTGTGCACCCACCATATAGTAATTTCATCTAGACCACGTTTCCCTAGTTTGCTTATGAGAATGTCATGTGGGACTGGGTCAAAAGCCTAACTAAAAGTGAAGATACATCACGTCTACTGCTTCCCCCTTCCAGTAGGCCATAACCCTGTCTAAGAAGGCAGTTAGGTTGGTCTGGCATGATTTCTTCTTGACAACTCCATGCTGGCTATTCCTTTTAACTCCGTTATCCCCTAGGAGCTTACAAATTGATTGCTGAGTAATTTGTTCCATTATCTTTCCAGGGATTGAAGTAAGTCTGACTGGTGTGTATTTCTCAGGTCCTCTTTGTCCCCCGTTTTAACCACAGGTACTATGTTTGCCCTTCTCCCATCCTCTGGGACTTCACCTGTTGTCCATGTGTTCTCAAAGATAATTGCTAATGGCTCCAAGATTGCGTCAACCACTTCTATAAGTGCCCTAGGATGAATTTCATCAGGCTGTGCTGACGTGAATACATTTAACTTAACTAAAGATTCCTTAACCTGTTCCGTCCCGATTTTGGCTTGCATTCCTTCCCCCTCGTTCATATTAATTCTGTTGAGTATCTGGTCATCATTTAAGCTTTTTAGTGAAGACTGCGGCAAAGCAGGCATTAAACACCTCGGCCTTCTTGATGTCATCAGTTATTAGCTTTCCTTCCCTGCTGGGTAGAGCAGGGGTGAGCAAACTTTTTGGCCTGAGGGTCACATTGGCTTTTGGAAATTGTATGGAGGGCTGGTTAGGGGAGGCTGTGCCCCCGCCCCCTATCCGCCCCCCGCTTCTCGTCCCCTGACGGCCCCCCCCCCCCTTCCAGGACTCCTGTCCCATCCACACACATCCCTCTCACTGCCCCCCACCGCCCTATCCAACCCCCCTCCTTCCTGACTGGCCCCCCCCCGGGACCCCTGCCCCCATTCAACCCGCCCTCTGACCGCCCAAACCCCATCCACACCCCCATCCCCTGACCACAACCCCGAACTCCCCTGCCCTCTATCCAACCCCGCTTACCGCGCAGCACAGAACACTGGTGGCTAGCAGCGCTACGGCCCGGCCGCCCAGAGCGTTGCCCCGGTGTAGGGTAGTAAATTGCTCTCCGTAACTGCTACCAGTAGCACATTCCTATGCGGAGAAGTTGAATACACTACACCGGCAGCATGGCATGCTGAGGCTGCGGGGGAGGGGCTGGCCTCCCAGACCAGGAGCTCAGGGGCTGGGCAGGAGGGTCCCTGCGGGCCGTAGTTTGCCCACCTCTGATGTAGAGGTCCTACGCTTTCCTTCCCCCTTCTCTTGTTGCTAATGTATTTAATGCCTTTTATGTCCCTTGCTAGGTGTAACTCATTTTGTGGCTAACCTTTCTGATTTTGTCTGTATGTGCTTGTGCTGTTCTTTTGTACTCCTCCTTAGCAAGTTGTCATCTTCCCACTTTCTGCAGGGTTCCTTTTTGACATTTAGGTAATTAAAGAGCTCCTGATGCAGCCATATTGGCCTCTTCCTATTTTCCCTCTTTGCATCGGGGTAGTTTGCAGTTGTCTCCATGAGAAACTGCCAGCTGTCCTGAACTCCTTTATCCCTTAGATTTTCTCCCCATGGTGACCTGACCTACCAGTTCACAGAGTTTATTTAAAGTCAGCTTTTGGAAGTCTGTTGTCCTTATTCTGCTGTTTCACTCTTTTTTTCCTTTCCTTAGAATTGTGAATCACTTTCACCCAAATAGTCTTCCACCTTCAGATTCACCACCAGTTCCTCCCTGTTGCTGAGAATCAAGTCTGAAATGGCTGTCTGCCTGGTTCTTTCCTACACATTGAGAAACAGCTTGTCCCCAATACCCTCCAAGTACTTACTGAAAAGTTTGTCTTTTGCCACATTACTTTCCCAACAGATGTCCGGGTAGTTCCAGTCCCCCATTACTACCAGCTCTTGGGTTTTGGATAGTTCTGTTGTTTGTCCTAGGAATTTCTCATCCACCTCCTCTGCCTGATTTGGTGCTCTATAGTAGACCCTTACCATGATGTCAGCCCTATTTTTTTTATCCTTGTTGTTCTTTACCCAGAAACTTTCAAATGATCTTCCTCTCACCACCTCCTGGACCTCAGAACAAGTGTCCATGTTCTTGATGTATAATGCAAACCTCCTCCCTTTTTACCCTGTCTGTCCTTCCTGAGCAAGCTACACCCCTCTTTACCAATCATCCAGTCATGAGACTTATCCCAACAGGTCTCTGCTGCCAATTAAGTCAGAGTTTAGCTCATATGCTAATACTGCCGGTTCTTCCTGTTTGTTCACCAGTTTGCCCTGCAGTTGTGTACAGACATGTAAGATGCTGGGCTGATTCCACCCCTAATTTCGCACTTGTTGCTCCTGTGACCCTGTTCTAACTATCTATGTCCCCCCTCCCCATGTCTTTGCGGAGCTGCCAGGCCAGGGCTGTGTTCAGCTCAGGCCCCTGCACAGTGCCAGGTCTGCCTCGGGCCCATCTAATGGACGACCTTCTCTGGTGCACAGGTGGTGATGCTGGATGAGCCGACATCAGGAATGGACCCAGCCTCCCGCAGGGCCACCTGGGACCTCCTCCAGCACCAGAGGAGCAGCCGTACCATCCTGCTGACCACCCACTTCATGGACGAGGCAGACCTGCTTGGAGACCGCATCGCCATCATGGCCCAGGGCGAGCTGCAATGCTGCGGGTCCTCGCTCTTCCTCAAGCACAAATATGGTATGGGGAGGCCACTGCACCCACAGGAATCAGGCCCAGATTAACCAGTGTACACCTGCACAGGGCCCTCAGCTCAAGTTTGGCCCAGCTTCCCCTCCCCATGACCGGTTTGGCACAGCTGCCACCCCTCCATCATGACAGACGGGATCCTGGCCCAAACCTGAGTGGCACTGCAACCCCATATGCCAGGTCGCAACACTGCTCGCTCAGATTTGGCCAGCTGCCCATCGTCTTGACGGAGGGGGACTGGCGGAGGGAGCTGGGCCCAGCCCCACAGGACAGAACCCACACCAGCAGGGTGAATGCGGGGTGGGCTCTCTCTCCAGTCCGCCTTTCCTCCTCCTCAGGCCCTGTTTAGGGTTGCAGTGCTGGGCTGGAGGCAGGGGTGCTGCTGCAGGTGATTGGTGCCCCCTAGGCAGCCTAGTGTAGAGCACGCATGGGCTCAGGAGTCTACGTCCACCCTGGAGCGTGTCTGTGTCAGGCACCTTGGGGAGGAGGAGAATCCAAGGGCGAAGGGGTGGTGGGGCTAACAGGAAACCCCTGGCCATTTTGTATTCCTGTTCACTCACTCACTCCCCTTGCCTGTTGCCGTTCTCTCTTTCGGAGATGTCATCTGCCCATATTCCTCATGGTGAGAACGTAGGTAAGTTCATGCAGGATAGGTTCATCGATGGCTATTCGCCAAGATGGTCAGGGACACGACTCATGCACCACGTGTCTCTAACTGCCAGAAGCTGGGAATGGGCGACAGGATGGATCACTCGATAATTGCCCTGCTCTGTTCGTTCCCTATGAAGCACCTGGCACCGACAGCTGTCAGAAGATACGAATCTGGGCTAGATGGCCCATTGGTCTGACTCAGTCTGGCCGTTCTTATGCTCGTATGTTTTTAGAGAGACTGCAGACACCGTGAGGCTGGGAGGGTTTTCCGCTCCTGCTGGTGCTGTGATTCCTGAGGGCCCCCCTCTAGATCAACACTATCCACTAGTCCTTGGGGTTACGTCCACCAGCTCCCAGCTAAGGAGAGCAGGTGAGCTTCCCTTCAGATCCTGTCAAGGTGCCACCTTTCATTAGGTTGTAGAGGTCCATGTAATGTGGCATTAGGTCAGGCCCTGTCTTCTCCTCAGCAGCAAGAGGCTAGGTATGCCCTGGAAGGAATTTCCTTTGTGACTGGTGCTTGTCTTTAACTGATCTTCCCCCAGGTGCCGGCTACCACATGGTGATGGTGAAGGAGCCGTACTGTAACCTAGGGGAGATCTCCCGCCTCATTTGTCAGTACGTGCCCAATGCCAGCCTGGAGAGCAATGCTGGGGCCGAGCTGTCCTTCATTCTGCCCACAGAGAGCACACACAGGTAACAGCTGCTCTCAGCAATTACCATAGCTGCCTTCACTGCTGTTTACCTGGGTGTGGGCCCAGATTTCTGGCACACAAACAAGGTCTGTCCTCAATTAGAGACCTAAACTATGCTGCACTGCTCAGTTATCCAGCAAGGTGTAGGAGGAAAGCTGGGCCAGTGGTTAGGGCACGAGCCTGGGTCCAAATCTTTGCCCCAGACTTCCTATGTGACCTTGGGCAAGTCCCTTAGCCTGGCTGGGCCGCAGGTCCTATCTGTACAATGGGGACAGTCGCTCTGCCCTCCCTCCCAGGGTGCTGGTAGATACATTAAAGACACATAAAGATACATTAAAGACTGTGAGTCCCCCACACGCTGTGGTGATGGGCGCCAGAGAGGTACCTAACATGGACAGAAATCCAGACTAAACAGGGCAAACAGCCAGTAGGAAAAGCAAAGCTATCAATTGAAGGGCTGCTTAGAGGAGCAATGTTGCCTGGTGGTTAAAGCGCAGGATTATGACCCAGGAGACCTGGTTATAATGCTGATGCTGACTCCCTTTGGGACCTGGGGCATTCCCAACTGCCAAACAGGGCTTCTGCCTGGACTGGCCAATGGCGTTCCAAGGATGGAGGGTCTTTGGTACACCCCAGCTATTGTATCTAGAGAAGACAGACCAGACTGGCTGAGTGGGGCATATAGGTCGCCCCTCAGTTGCACAGAAGAGAGACTGAGGAAGCAGCTTTGCTGCGTGACTCTGCTCAGTACAGGAGCCCTCAGCCTCCATTTAGGCAAGGCTAGAGCAGTCTGGTTTTGGCACCGGAGTGCTCCTACTACTGCGGGGAGATCCCTGCTGTTCCCAGGCGTGCTGTCACTAATGGGTAGTGGGGATCTATCGCTGGTGGGCTGCTTGGATTGTGAGCTCCTTGGGGCAGGGGCCATGTCGGCGCACAGTAGGGCTAGTCGCCGGGGGTGCAACAGGGATATAAACAGTTAATACAAATAGTTAATGCTGCTGATTAGCATTTCTACAGGGGCTTAGTGAAGCTGCAATGAGATGACACTGCGCTTGGCAAACCACCCAGAGCTTCCATTGCAAGGCGGGTGGGTAAAGACTAAGCGGAAAAGCTGCTCTGGAGCCAAAGCGTCACTGAATGCAGGAGCTGCACGATGGAACCCAGGCTCCTTGGCTCATGCCAGCGCCTGGCCAGTGTCTGGGCGGTCTCTTTGCCCTTCGCTAACTTGATTCCCGTACAACCCTGTCTGCCTGAAATCCCGACACTGGGTATCTAGGGCGACAACACCTGCTGGTGAACTGCTGTTCTATTCCGTCTTGCTTCCCTTCACCGTCTGCTGGTCCATTAATTGAACAAGCTTGTCTCATGTCAAGCCACGCAGAGGGCGCTGTCTGCCTGGCATCCTAGTGAACAAGTGTGGCTGGCTACTGCCTGGCCTCTGCACAGGGAAACTGGGGAGCCGGCTTCTAGCAAGGGCCAGAATATAGCTTCTAACTCCATCCCTGTCCTGGCAGGTTTGAGGCGCTGTTCACGGAGCTGGAGCAGAAACGGGAGGAGTTGGGGATCGCTAGCTATGGTGCATCTGTCACCACTATGGAGGAGGTCTTCCTCAGGTGGGTATCACGCGATGAGCTGTTTGGACAGCCAGCGGGGAAGGCTTGCACCCCCACTCTCTAAAGGTGGTGTCTCCGAATACGAGCCCCAGCAGTAATATCCGTTTCAATGCAGTGACATGACGAGTGAACCCAATCCCCTCTCTTATCCTCTCAGGAAAGGTTTCCAGATCTGAGCCTTGCAGCGGGCCTCTGAGATCAGAATAGCTTGTGCGAGGTGGACGTGTAAAACCTGTACTGAGAGCAAGGACACTCTAGGCACCTCTAAGGAAACAACTGAACCCTCCTGGGGTGTCTGGGGTTCATGCGTCTCTTGCACGACTGATCACGGAGATTTAGTGTAGCCCTCATTCCTGTTGTTCATAGTCAGTCACGGAAGTCCAGAAGGGACTCGGCTGATCCCCAGTCATTCCGGCAATTACTCCAGTATCCTTGCACTCAATTTTATACATTTTTCACCTCTGTATGAGTCATTAACAGTGTTTGAACCCCACCAGCCCTCAGATCCACAGCACAGACCTCTTCCACTTCAACTATAGGTGTCACTGGTGGTAAACCCAAGTCAAGCTGCTGTTTAGGGCACTGTGAAGTTGGATTGGGAGGCTCTCTGGAAATGCCACTTGAGTCAGCACGTGATTGGCCAAAGCTGCCAAATCTGTCGTCTTGGATTTAAAAAAAATCCAAGCAGCGTTCGCGAGAGCCCCCTGGAGCTCCTGGACCAACATTTTCACAGTAAAAAGCCTTTCCACGAACCCTCCTCCTCATGGCTGAATTGGGAATGAATAGCTGAGAGAGGAATACAGGGTGGGGGAATAAGTCGATCCGGCAAAAATCTGAATGAACGTAGGCTGAGAAAGGGCCTGTGGACTGGAGTTCAGCTTGTCCGTTTACAACCCTGCATGGTTGTGTGGGCTCAGGCTGATCTGTAGTGCAAGTTGTTAGCACTGACCCATGAGTCTCCTTTGTTTTAACGTAGCAGCATGAAATTCAGTTCTCTGCGTGACTTCCATTGGCTGCTTTTCCTTCTGTTTCAGGGTTGGCAAGCTGGTGGACTCCAGCATGGATATCCAAGCCATCCAACTCCCTGCCCTGCAGTACCAGCACGAGAGGCGGTCCAACGACTGGGCCATGGATGACTCCAGCAGCCTGAGTGGAATGACTGACATGACTGATGATAGTGGGGCTCTGATCACGGAGGATTGCTCCAGTATCAAACTGAACACGGGGGTGAGTGCTCCGTCGGGAGTATCAGGGCATAGGGAAGGCTAGAGTGCGTCTCCACTGGCTTGGTTGGGGTCTGGAGGAAATCAAGACAGAGCCAGATTTAGAGGTGAGTCTGAGAGTAATTTACACATTGAGGGGGGAAGGAAGAAGGTGTAAGTTATATCTTGTTGCTTAAATCCCTCGAAATCTAGCCCTTCTCTGAATTTGGCCCTAGGAGTCTTGGGCCACATAGCAGCTTTTTCCTATTAATAAGAATAATTTAAAAGCACTTCACTAGACCCTTCTGCAAGAGGTTCTCAAATCACTTCATTAACGTTAACTGACTCACTCTACAGAAATTGAACTGTCCTATTGAGACAAAGACGCAAGATGGGGCAGGTAGTATCTTTTATTGGACCAACTTTTGTTGGTGAAAGAGACATGCTTTCCAGCTACACCGGGCTCCTCTTCAGGTCTGGGAAAGGGAATCCGTGTCACAGCTAAATGCAAGGGGGAACAGGTTGTTAAGCTTAGTAAGGAGTTAACACGTTGCAGGAGATCATTCAAGATGAAGTGGGCATTTAACAAACACTGCAGTCATAAGGCAAAGCAGGGTTAGTGTGTTACAGGTTGTTGTAATGAGACATACAACCAGTGTCTCTATTGAGTTCATGATTTTTGGTATCTAGCAAAGTTATGAATTTAAGCTCCCAGGGGTGTCTGTCAAAGGTGTGGTGCATATTTTCTTGGAGCAGCCAGATGTGGAGCGATTGCTTTTTGAAGTGTCCTCCCATGGTTGATAGAGTTTTTGTCTTTTATCATTTTTCTGTGCAAGTTCATTCAAGAGCACAGTGATTGGCTGGCTTCACCCGTGTAGCTGTGAGGCAGGTCAGTATCGGATCCCTATTTTACATATGGGGAAACTGAGGCACAGAGCGGTGAAGTGACTTGCCCAAGCTTACACAGTGAGTCAGTGACTGAGTCAGGAATTAAAACCCAGGAGTCCTGATTCTAGTCCCATCCTCTGACTCTAGATTCCCACTGCTTCTGATTTCAAATGCCCAGAATTGCAATCTGAGCTGTGTCTTGGTCGCTCTCTTTCTGAAACCCCTCTTATTTGACCGGCACTAGTTGCTGAGCAAGGGTTGAGGTGTGTAGGAGAAGAGGTAGAATTCCTCCACAGCAAAATCACTGGATCGTGTGCATCTTACGCCTTTAACTGGGAAGTACAAGAATGCCTGTCTCCTTTTGAGATGTCCTGGTCTTACTCTTCTCAATGTTTAACACTGAATATTTCCAGCACTATAAAGACGGATTTCCTCTCTCTGGTGTCTTTCCTCTGCTAGATGGATTTTGTGCATTCAATGAGGGAATAGCCACTGCAGCCCTTTTAAAAGTGCGTTAGATCTAGAGGAGAGACAATGTCTGTTATTGGATCAGCTGCTGTTGGGTAGAAGGGACAAGCTGTCTTGGGCCCCCCAACACAGCTACAACAACACTGCAAAAGTTATGTTTAAAGGGTCACTTCCGATTGAAAGAGATGCAGATTATCTAATCTTTTCCCTGCTGTTGTTCCAAGTAGCACGCCTACGCCTAGCACTGAAGGAGATTACTGGACACAATCTTTCTCTCGCTTTGTGCAGCTGCAGCAGCACCCTGTATGCAGCCTGTGTGATCACATTCTCTTGTTGCTCTGTGTGTGTATTTCACTAAGCCACAGGGGAGAAGAGAAAAAAGTAAGACAAGGTGGTTGTAAAACCACAAAAACTGGCTGGGGCCTTGGGGGCAGGGGTCTGGAGCTACTCTTCTGAAAACGGATCGGATCGCAAGCTGACAGTGGCCTGTTCATTAGTTGCAGATTGTTGACCTTGCCATCAGAAGTCAAGTTGTTAACTCCCCATAATCTCCTGGTGGGCTTTGCTGGAAGCCAGCATCACTAGTGGGAGCTCTGATGTTAGTCCAGTTCATTGCCTGGGTCAGGAAGGGCCCAGCAGGGATGGGTTTTAGGATGCTTGTCCTGCTAGGATGTCTGCTGGTGTCAAATTAAAACCTCCCCTCCCCTCTCTCCCATCTCAGTTCTACCTGTGCTGCCAGCAGTTCTATGCCATGTTCATGAAGAGGGCAGTGTACAGCTGGCGCAACTGGAAGATGGTGGTAGCGCAGTTCCTGGTGCCGCTGATTTTCACAGCCCTTGCTCTGGTTGTTGCCAAGACCTTCCCCGGGCCGAGAGATTCTGCGCTGCTCAGGCTGACGCTGGACCCGTATGGCAAGACTGTCGTGCCTTTCTCTGTCTCTGAGGCATCCAGGATCTCCCCAAGGCTGGCAGAACAGTTTGCAGTGCTACTGGATGCTCAGGGCCAAGTGCCCCTGGAGGTGCTAGGTAGGTCAGGCCAGGGGTGGGGCTGCTACTCTGGAGGGGTCATACAGCATCAGGCCATATGTGTAAGAGCTGCTGGTTGCCTGCTCCGAAGATCGTGAGTAGCTAGAATAACTGAGCAGGATCAATGTGATGCAGCCAACAGACACCGGGGAAGTGAGATTCCAGCCTCGCTGGATCCTGAACAGCTTGGGTAATGCAGTACATAGGTTATTTCTGATCCCAACCTGTTAGACCATTTCACTAAGCAGGCATGCTAAAGACAGAGCTCCACCTTAACCTCCCAGTTTCCACCTGCCTTTCAATCTGGGCACTTCTGGTAGCTAATTCTTTCTATGGAGGGTGACAAAAGATTTCTCCAGTAGCTCAGAACTCAGTTCTGGGCTCAGTATTTACTGGCTTTGTTTTTAATATAAGGTGTGCGTATTAATGCTCATTAAATGTATCCAGATCTGCATATAGCCTGCTCATTTTCTCCATGTTATTTCTCAGGGTAGGCTACGTTGGCTCTTAGCTAGCCTCTGCAGTCTGTAAAACAAGTAGATGTTTGCAGATGCATCAATGTTTCCTCATGTAGACCAGAACAGGGGGTTAAACTTAATTCAGCTTTCCCAGACTCTGCATGCGTTTATTTAATTTAAAAATATGTTGGCTTTCAGAGCGCTGTGTTAAACACAAGCACATCTTGCTTCTAAATGAGGAAATCTGGATTTATAGGAAGGCCTGGAATTGCTGTACAGGCTTTCCTATAAACAGCTCTCTTTGAATAACCCTTCTCCAAATGTGTTAGGTTTGGCCCTTGTGGGCCTGTCTGTCTGTCTCTGACATGCTTGCACTATTGGTAGACTTGCTATTCTGTTTCTTCTGTTACATTAAATAACGGCCTGTAGGTTCATCCCTTATCAAGAACTCTGGATGGTGTGACCTCTTTTGACTTCTCTCAACAGAGACGTACTAGCAGTATCTATGCTCCCTTCAAAGGGCATTTCCGTTTTATACTAAGCAAGCAGCCTATCACTGATCAGATCTATCAGTTGCCTGTCATGTGTGTCCTATCCAAACCCTGGGGATTTGCAGAGCCATGCAGCATGTTCTGAGGTTTGTCTAAAATAAAGTTGAATTAAAAAACCACCAACACAAACCTAAGACCCACCCGCCTCTATAGCATGCGATTTCTTTCAGCCTTGCACCTAATTCCCCCATCAGGCTGTATTAGAGCTGGACTCTGAGGTGTGGAGCCTCCCCTGCTCCCGTGGACTTCTGGTGGAGTGTAGTTGCCTGGTATCTCTTATGCTCGGGCCCTGGTGTGCATTGCTGGGGTCCGTTTGTAATGGTGAAGTGGGTGTGCCTGGCACAGGTGACCTGGAGGAGTACCTGATCTCCCGAGCGGCGGAGGAGGGCGGAACTTTCAACGAACGCTACATCGCAGCTGCTTCCTTCGGAGAGGTCAAAAACCGCACGGTGGTCACGGCGCTGTTCAACAACCAGGCGTATCATGCCTCCGCCACTGCACTGATGCTGGCAGACAACGCCCTGTTCCGGCTGCTGGCTGGACCCAATGCTTCCATCACTGTCACCAACTATCCCCAGCCCCGGAACATCACCGAGACGGCGAAGGACCAACTCATGGAGTACATTCAGCTTCCTTACTGCTTGCTTTCATGCCAGGGGTTAGGGGCCCAGATCCGCAGCTGGAGTGAATAGGCCTAGTTCCATCCATTCCAATGAAGCCACGCTAACTTGCACCAGCGGAGAGTCCCGCGCAGAGTTTCCCAAGGCTGAACAAAGCTGGGAGTGTTATCTCAGGCAAGAGCACAGGCCTGGGAGTCAGGGTATCAGGGCACTGTTTCCAGTTGTGCTACAGACTTTCTGCGTGACCTCGCCCAAGGTCATGTAAACCCAAATAGCCAAAAGTGGGTGTCTCAGTGGCTGAGTCTGTCTCTAGACACCTAGAGCCTGGTTTTGGAGGTGCTGAGGGCCCAGGATACCAGCTGTGGATGATAGAGCTGATGAACACCTTGGGAAGTCAGGCTGTAGGTGTCTAACGGCATATACTTGACAACGGAGATGTCCGCTTTCAGCCAAGCAGTACCATGTTTGTCTGTGCCTTGACTCCCCTCTCTTCCCAGAGAATCATGCTGCTGATCTCACAAGGGAGTGTTCGGGTTAGTTGATGGTTGCCAGGTGCTCTGAGAGCCGTGGGTGGAGACGCTGGGTTACTACTGTAGTGCTTGTTCATTTTTATTTCACTTAGGTCTTGGGCGTGGGTTTGGCTCCCTTGAGCTGAGCCTGGGGCGGACAAGGGCTGCTCGAGCTCTGCTGGCACCTTGGCACACCATGCTTTTCCAGCCCTGGTCTCCTCTCCACAGCCAAAGCAGCCTGCCATTGAGGCTGAATTGTGTGATGCGTAAAGGTCCAGCCAGGGGTGAACTGCTGCGGCCCAATTCTGAGTCGTGCACAGTGTCTGCAGTTCTTACTGAAGTCGATGGGAGTTGCAGGTGCTCAGCACCGCTCAGGATTTGCCCTTTGGTGCAGCAAATGCTGAACACATTACACCAGGAACGTCTCCCGGAGATGCCCATCCGCTCTCCAGGCTGGAGCACTGGTCTCAGAGCTGCCTAGACTGACTGGGAGGGAGCCCAGGGGTGGGTCTGGAAGATGGTCAGGATCCCATCTGGCATTACGAGAATCCATGCTGGGGGAGGGGATAGCAATAGGCCATACAGCCGCAGTAGCTCAAGCCACCAGCTTGGTCTGCGTGCAGCCTACAGCGTAGTCTTCAGCATGAGTTAAAATGCTCGGTATTGCTCTGGTGGGATTTTCCCCCTGCTAACCAGTTGCTTTAATGTTCCCTTAGAGGCCAGACTGGGTTCGCCATTGCTATTAACTTGCTCTATGGGATGGCTTCCTTGTCCAGCACCTTCGCGCTCCTGCTGGTCAGCGAGAGAGCCATCAAGGCCAAGCACGTGCAGTTTGTCAGCGGGGTCTACGTGGCCAATTTTTGGCTCTCGGCCCTGCTTTGGGACCTCATTAACTTCCTCATTCCCTGTGCGTTGATGCTGGTGAGTCACCACTGACATGTCCCTGGTTTAGAATCATAGTAATGTAGAGCTGGCAGGGACCTCGAGAGGTCATCTAGTCCAGCCCCCTGCACTGAGGCCGGACCAAGTCAACCTAGACCAGCCCTGACAGGTGTTTTGTCCAGCTGCTCTTAAAAACCTCCCTCAATGGGAATTCCACAACCTCCCTTAGACGCTTATTCCAGAGCTTAACTGCCTTTGTAGTCAGAAAGTTTTTCCTAATAGCTAACCTAAATCTCCTTAGCTGCAGATTAAGCCCACTGGTTCTTCTACCTTCAGTGGACTGGAGAACAATTGATCACCTTCCTCTTTTTATAACACCCCTTAACAGATATGAAGACTGTTATCAGGTGTCTTCCGCTCCCCCCCCCCTTCTTTTCCTCTCAAGACTAAATGTGCCCAGATTAACTTTTTCTCACAGGTCATGGTTTCTAAACCTTTTATTATTTTTGTGTTGCTCTCCTCTGGACACTCTCCAGTTTGTCCCCATCTTTCCTAAAGTGTGGGGTGCCCAGTACTGGACACAGAACTCCAGCTGAGGCCTCACCAGTGCCACACAGAGCAGGACCATTACCTCCTGTGTCGTACATACAATACTCCTGTTAAGGCTCCCCAGAATGATATTCACCTTTTTCACACCTACATCACTTTGTTGACTCACATTCAGTTTGTGATCCACTCTAACCCCCAGATCCTTTCCGGAAGTGCTGCTGCCTAACTAGTGATTCCCCATTTTGTAGCTGTGCATTTGATTTTTCCTTCATAAGTGAAGTAATTTGCACTTGATTTGATTGACTTTCATCTTGTTGACTTCAGACTAATTCTGCAGTTGTCAAGGTCATTTTGAATTCTAATCTTGGCTTCCAAAGGCTAGCAACCACACCCACCTTGGTGTCATCTGCAGATCTTATAAGCATCCCCTCCACTCCATTATCCAAACCATTAATGAAAGTATTGAATAATACAAGACCCATGATTGACCCCTGTGATACCTCCCTAGCAACACGCTCCCAGTTTGACAGCGAACCATTGATAACTACTCTTTGAGTACAGTCTTTCAACCCCTTGTGCACCTATCTTACAGCAATTTCATGTATGCCACATTTCCCTAATTTGCTCATGTGGGACTGTGTCGAAAGCCTAACTAAAATCAAGATATATAATGTCTACTGCTTCTCCCCCCGTTTCCGCTAGGCCAGTAATTTTGTCAACTCCCACACATCTCCTATCATCGGGGCCATCTTATTACAGTAAAAGGCAAAGCAGGGCTGAAGGTGGCTCCCGAATGGCCAGAAGCTGTAGGAGATGCTGATGTGGCCAATCCAGTTGGGCTGTACCATGTCATGTAGCTCAGGGGTGTGGTATGGGCAGCCCTCCCTGGCCAGCTCTTGATGGCCCATTTGCCATGGATTCCTTGAGCCTCTTCATGAGGGATGCGAACTGGTGGCTTGCATGAACTGGTGATGAGACCTGGATCCACTGGCCTGATGTGCCTCAGCCTGCGTTTGTGACCTTGGGCAAGTTACTGATCTGCCCGGTCACTCAGTTCCCCATCCATAAAATGGGGATAATATTTCTCTGTTTCTCCAGGGGTTGAGGATAAATTCACTGATGTTTCCGAGATGCTCAGATGTGTACATGGTGCCCAGTGTTGTAGTCTGGGGATAGATAGAATGGGACCATCCCAGCTGGATCCATTATTGTCTCGATTACTATAAAGGACCAAAAGGAAAAACTGCATCTCTGGCTTACAGAAATCCTGCTGGAAAGACTTGTGGTGGTGGTGAAGTGTAAATAGTGTTGCTTTACTCCCGATGTCATGATCTATGGCTTCTTCTAGAAGGAGAATGTTGTCGTACCCTGGTGGGAGCTGATGGGGTTGTGTGGAGCGGGGTGCTCCATGAGCTGACTCTGCCCAGCTGACTCTGCCCAGGCCCCGGGGGGAGCTGGCAGTGTCTGTGAAGAGTTAGCTAACAGCTTAACAATCCTGCCGTCTGGCCTGTTCCGATGGAGGCTCTAGGAGTCATGTTGGTTCTCCTTTCAATGTCATCTCTAAGGTGATATTCCAAGCCTTCGATGTGAAAGCTTTCACCCAGGACAGCCACCTCGTCGATGTGATGCTGATCTTCCTGCTCTACGGCTGGGCCATCATCCCCCTCATGTACCTGCTCAGCTTCTTCTTTTCAGCGGCAGCTACAGCCTACACGCGCCTCACCATCTTCAACATCTTCTCGGGCACGACCACCTTCCTCACGGTCACGATCATGAGCATTCCAGGTAAAGGAGCTGCCCGCTGCCCTCCTGGCAGAATCCCCCTACCCCCAGCCACCCCCCTGGTAAGAACGCTGAGATGATTTGGCCTCCAGTGGAAAGAGGTTTTGCTCAGTTCCTTTGCTGGGGGACCCTACAGTGCTAATTGTGAGCAGGGAAATCTCTGCAGATTCATTCCTTCTGCCATGCACCATGGTGCCAATTCATTTTCCCTCCTAGCTTTGTAAACTCTGATGTTTTGGCACTGTGTTTTCTTGGAGAGACAGCAGGTTCCATCATTGAAGTCCGACCTGCTGATCTTGTTTCTCTTTCAGAGCTGGGCCTCGTGGACCTGTCCAAAACCCTGGATAAAATCTTCCTGATTTTGCCCAACTACTGCTTGGGCCAGTGCATCAGTGACTTCTACCAGAACTACGAGTTCATTCAGTTTTGCACCTCTTCCATCGAAGCTAACATCATCTGCAAAGCATTCAGTGAGTGTCCCAGTTGCTCCCTGCTCAGCTCGCCAGCCCACAACTGTCCAGCATCCCTACGCACCTTGCAGTAAGATGGCACGCGCAGGTGTCCATAGCGGATTTTTCTGAGAGGTGTTGGGTGTTAGGGGGAGAGAAAGGAACATTGCTGACATTTGAGGGAACTTGGATTACAAATGCTGCTCACCCCTCTGTAACATTTGGTGCTATTGAGTGCCTTCATGGTGCAATTGTATTCCTGAGGCTCTGCTCCGTCTGGGGAAACCAGTGCAAATTGACAAGCGGAATTATATTTATTGACTTGGCATTTGGGCTCCTGGGGAGCTGGAGAGCTGATTAGAACCTTCATGGTCATCCAGAGCCATGGTATTGATGGGCCAGGACAGAAGAGTTCACGGGGGGGATCTTGGAGAGAGGTGAAAAATACTTGAAAGCTTACTGGTGTTTGGTCCCTGACGTATGAACGCACAGCAAGGGCGAATCTCTGCCTCCCTGTTTCTCTGGGGCTGGCAGGCCTGGCTTCTGCAGTTAGTGCTCCTTCAGGACACCTTAGCGTGGGAAATCTGTGGTTCCAGCACCTTGGGGTTCCACTCCTGCCCTTGGATGGTGGAGCTGAGAAGTCTGTTTGGAAAGCAAGAAATGAGGAGATGGTTAAAGGCTAATGGGGAGGGGGAAGGGCACAGTGGGGTTTTGGCATTAGCCTTTTACCTCGGAGGAACTAGGTTAAGCTCTGGACAAACAGTGAAGAATCCAGTGGTCTTTGTGTGAGTCCTCATGGGCATCTTTCTGCATCACCAGATCCTTGCCAGTTTGCATTCCCTGACTGATGGGGTGCGGCACGGAGGAGGGGCAGTGGCCTAGCTGCGGGGGAAGCCCTAGCTAGGGGGAGTGGCAGGTTTCAGGGGAGGGGCACTGGCCGAGCTGAGCAGGTAGCTTGGCGTGGAAGCCCCGGCTAGGGGATGCGGCAGGTTGGGCCGGGGGGCACTGGCCGAGCTGTGCAGGGGGGAAGCCCCGGCTGTATTCACTCTGAAAACATAAAAGGGAGAATCCTCCCTTCCCACCCAAGGGCGGAATGACCCACCTCTGATTTTTTTTTTTTTTTTTTTCCCCCCTTCCAGATATCAGTTACCAGACGAATTACTTCTCATGGGAGACTCCAGGGATTGGGCAATATCTGACCTCCCTGAGTGTCCAGGGAACCGCCTTCCTCCTCCTCCTCTTCCTCATTGAAACTAACCTCCTCTGGAGAGTGAGGACCTTCATCTGCAGCATCAGTAGGAGGCGGAAATGGGTAAGCTATTGACTGAGCATTGTAGTTCCAGGTCTCCTCTATCCCCCACCTTCGTTCTTCATGGTCTGTGCCCTTTTCTTGACTCATACCAGCAACTGCCCTGCTCATGGTCCCCTCTGCCAGGTTTGGCTACTGTGCATGTGCCCCTGGGCACAAGCCTGTGCAGCAGGAAGTCTGCCAGGCCCGGTGTTGCAGGGGGTACCTGTGTGCTTGGGGTACTGCGGAGACTCTGCTGATTGGCTCTGCTGATGTCAGGGAAGTGACACTGGTGTAAATGGGAATTGGGCCCGTTGGCTCTTGGGGTGATGATACAAACTGGAGTTGCACCCAAAGCGCTCAGTTTGGATCTGGTCCTGATTGTCCCCGAGCATCTGGGACCATTGGGATTGGGGGATGTGCATTCAGTTCAGGGGCGTTTGCATCAGTCTGGTGTAAGGAAAGCCCCCCAGAGCATGACTTAGAAAGAAAGCCAAATCTCAACAGAGTACAAGGCCTATGAGAGGTGTGGTCATTGTGTCGGAGCCACAAACTACCTGTTCTTTGCTCTAAATCCCATCTTCTTGCTGACTAAGAGCAGGAGTAATCTGGGGTGGCTTCTCCAGCCCTCGCTAAACTGCTCACAGCACTGGTCTGTCCTTCTCTGAGCATGGGGGTTTCTTTCCCTCCCCCCACCCCCCCAACCAGGGCTGTCAGGCGTGGTGCAGAGTGGAGAATTGTTCCTAGAGTCAACTAGGCTGAAGGGTCAACCGGGTGGGGGGATCAATCCTCAGGTTGGCTGGGGGGGAGGATCCATCCAGGGTGTATCGGAACATTGCATTTCTCCGTGTTGGGGGCTTGCCCGCCGTCAGCCCAAGGCAGCCCGCCTGCCCCTGCCAGTAACTCCCTCTGGTTCCACCGGCGTAGGCAATGCTGCTGAACAGGATCCCTGTGCTGCCGGAAGACAGGGATGTGGCAGATGAGAGAAAGAAGGTTTTGGAGTCCCCGCCAGAGCTGCTGTCATCGCTGAGCAGCCCGTTGGTCATCAAGGAGCTCACCAAGGTGAGCTGGAGCCCAGGCACCTTGCAGATCCGATCCCTACAGGGGTCCCAGGTTAAAGGGGATGGACACGGATGGTTTGTGCCACTGCAGCTCTAGCAGGGATGTTGCAGGTCTGGATTTCAAGGTGCTCTAGCAAAGCCGTGCGGGGGAGCGTTTGCACAGCAGCAAAATCAGGCCTTTCCTCCTGCAGTATCCCCAGCAACTTGGCACAAATGCCAAGTTCCACAAGGCCACCTTCACCCTGGTGAGTGGCAATGCTGACCACGCCGTGCTGGGCACGCTGGGGTGAAAGAGTGCAGCTGTTAGTCCTTGGAGTGTCCTGTTGGCATGTCCATGGGGAGGCATTGACTGCAAAGTGCCCAAGGAAAGCCCTGGGCTTCGGTGGATGTGGAGTGAGGTGCCCATGCTCGTCATTTCCCTGGGTGCTTGGATAAACACCTGTCAGGAATGGTCTAGATAATACTTAGTGCTGCCATGAGTGCAGGTGACTGGACTAGATGACCTCTCGAGGTCCCGTCCAGTCTTATGAGTCTATGATCCTGAGCACTGCATGGTAAGGCCCTGCACACTGGCTGCCATGAGACAGGGGCCTGAGCCCCATCGCTGCTCACACTCAGGATGCCAAATGCCCACATTGTGGTCAGCTTCCCTTGTCACACTGGGCACAGCTGTGGTGGGCAGGGGTGGGTGGTGGGGATCTAATTCTGTGTTCTCAGCCCTGCGTCAGGTCAAGGGCTTGGATTTCATTTGTCACAAGGCTCTTGGGGTCCCCTTCTGAGCCCTGTCCCTGAGCATCCTCTGGAGCCCAGCGCCCAGTCAGGAAGCAGTGGTAGTGCATCTGTGGCAGACAGAAGCAGCCCAGGCTCCCTGTGAGTGAGTGCTGGCTCTCTGCATTCTCCCAGGTGTATAACAGCAGTGAGTCCCTGCTAGCTGTGGACAGAATCTCTCTGGCGGTCAACAAAGGGGAGTGCTTCGGCCTGCTGGGCTTCAATGGAGCCGGCAAAACCACCACCTTCAAAATGCTGACGGGCGACGAGAGCATCACCTCGGGGGATGCCTACGTGGACGGCCACAGCATTCTGGCCAACATCAAAAAGGTACCGAACGCCAGCGAGTGAAGGGGCAAGGCTGGGATCTGGGTGCCACCCATGGCGGGCACTGCTGGAGGGGCAGGGCGGGGCGGGGAGCAGTCTTGCTTCCGTGCCCTGTGTTTGATTCTCAAAGCGCATGATGCTGCTTCTGGCTCCGTGCGTGTGGTTAGCGGCTGTCTGTCTAGTACGTGGAAGGGCCGAAGCAGGATTTGGGGGTGCTGCGCTGTAGGCTGTTGTAATAATGATCCCAAGAATGCAGAGAGCCAGCTGCTTTCTTGTCCAGCCAGCCTGCTCCACTGAGTGAAATCTGGTTACTTGGCACACTGGCCCCCTTTGCTGTAAAGGCAGAGATCAAACAAGTTCAACACTTGGATAACTTCAGTCACTCTTTGAAGCGTGCCACACACAGTACTCAAAGTGGATTAAGCTACCCAGCATGAGATAGGCTGCTAAAAGCAAGCATGCAAATTAGGGCTTGTCATGGAGACTTAGTGCAGGGCAAGCCAAGGTGTAAATCTACAGCGCACTAACTGGCCAGGTGAACAAAAGTTCCATGGTGCACTCTGACGACAGTAACTTATCCCTGCTGGCAATCACAGCTGTTCCCAGCCTTTGGAAAGAAACCAAGCGCAGATGCTGGCCTGCCTAGGCAGTCTGGTTTTCTGGGGATATCGCTGCAGAGGGCAGAACTGTGCAGCCTAGGAAAGCCCCAGTCTGGCAGGAGAGAGACGTAGGTCCCCGCCCAAGAGAGGTGATGGCTGAGGAGCCGGTGCCCTTGGTTGACCACAGTGGGAATACCTGTGCCGTTTGTCTGCACCATGACAAATCTGGTGGCAGGCAGCATGTGGGATCTGTAATGGTGTGAATTGTCAGCAGTTACAAGTTCTCACGCAGCTCATTTATTCTTAAGGTGAGAGAAAACCAAATCAAACAATAAAAACCTACATGCCTGCTAGTGATCTCACCAGGGATCACCCTGTCTTCAGCAGGGCTCTGGCAGGAGTCAGCCTTTCACACCCCTCCAGAGGGTTTTCTGGGGGTTCAAGTTCGTAACAGCCTTTGCTCTGACACAGAACAGTGACCTGGTCAGGTCATCTATTTCATTACACGTGTCTGACCTTTGATGTTGTCAAGGTTACTTCCCCGCTCTGAACTCTTGAGTACAGATGTGGGGACTGCATGAAAGACCCCCTAAGCTTATTCTTACCAGCTTAGGTTAGAAACTTCCCCAAGGTACAAACTTTGCCTTGTCCTTGAACCGTATGCTGCCACCACCAAGAGTTTTAAACAAAGAACAGGGAAAGAGCCCACTTGGAGACGTCTTCCCCCAAAATATCCCCTCAAGCCCTACACCCCCTTTCCTGGGAAAGGCTTGATAAGAATCCTCACCAATTTGTACGGGTGAGCACAGACCCAAACCCTTGGATCTAAAGAACAATGAAAAATCAATCAGGTTCTTAAAAGAATAATTTTAATTAAAAGGACCACCTCTGTAAAATCAGGATGGTAAATACCTTACAGGGTAATCAGATTCAAAACATAGAGAATCCCTCTAGGCAAAACCTTAAGTTACAAAAAGACACACAAACAGGAATATACATTCCATCCCGGACAGCTTATTTTACCAGCCACTAAACGAAAGGAAATCTAACGCATTTCTAGCTAGATTACTTACTAACTTAACAGGAGTTGTAAGGCTGCATTCCTGATCTGTTCCCTGCAAAAGCATCACACAGACAGAGAAACCCTTTGTTCCCCCCCACTCCAGCTTTTAAAGTGTCTTGTCCCCTCATTGGTCATTTTGGGTCAGGTGCCAGCGAGATTATCTTAGCTTCTTAACGCCTTTACAGGTGAAAGAGTTTTGCCTCTGGCCAGGAGGGATTTTATAGCACTGTATACAGAAAGGTGGTTACCCTTCCCTTTATATTTATGACAGATGTCCAGGTTGTGGGAACAGGGGATCAGCAGGCAAAGGCCCTCTCCTCAGGGCGGAGCTCCCAAAGGCTGTGTTCTGGCATTACCAGAGGTGGGGAATTTGCTTTCCCCTCCCCCTAGACGTTTCCCAGGAAATCCACGTCAAAAGTCCATTCTCCTCTGGCATGTTGTTCATTGTAGTCCTTATATCCTCCAATCAGGCCTTACATCCCATCACCCCCTCAAGGGTACAGACAGTCACGGCCCACAATAATCAATAAACTGCATTTAGTGCAATGGATCCCAAGTTACTTGAAAAACCTTGCTGAATTAAGTTTAAGGATACTGCAGGAAATTGCCATATCTGTCACAATTTCTATTTAAAAGAATGGTGGGTACTCAATGGAGTTGTAAGGCAACACATTCAATAAACCTAGTTACAGGAAATGTTTCACATAATGTATAATTAGCTGGTTGAACTCATTGCTGCACAATGAGATTTTAGCATGATTCAGACAAGTCTTAGACCTTTTATGGCTAATGAGAACATCTGCAGTTAGATTCGAGAGGGTTAAAATTATTCAGAAGGGATCGAAGCCCTGATACCTTATGGGATAACGTAGTTACTAACTGATGGGGAATCGATGAGAAACACCCCTATGGATAGGCTGTTCCATCATGTTTCTTTACCTTCCTCTGAAGTAGCTGGTGCTGACCGTTGTGAGACAGACTACTGGACCTCTAGTCCGTAAATGGGATGAGCTGGCCTTTGTCTGTCCATCTTGGTTGGCTTTCAGGAAATGTTAGTGAGGAAATGGTGTCAGCCAAAGCAGCAGTGTTTCTCTTGTTCACTAAGCATCTGGTAGCCGTGCAGAGAATCCGGAGAATGGGCCATGATCATTTAGGGTACTGCTGCTCCAGGCACGTTAACAATTCCTTCCCCAAGACAATCCACCTTGACATTGGGGATCGGTTTTGAGGGCTCTCCTCGAATCCTGACAAAGTTCCAACGAGGTTTTCTGTGCCTGTCCCTTTCCCCACGTTAGTTTGTTCTTCTCCCTGTCTCTCACCCCCAGCAGCCCCTCTTTGGGAAGCAGCAGACACAAGGGAGCACAGCACCCTTTGCACAGACACTGAATCTGCAGGGCCAGCTGCGGAATAAAACTGGCTAGGAGCTTGCGATCTTGTTTCACGCTGAAGCCGGTGTTGCAGCTAAGCATTCATATCTCTGGGCTCTGGTTTGCAGATGGTGTTGATTTGGGAGAGGGAACACAGAGTTAAGACCTGGAAAGCTAGCCAGCAGAAACTAATGCTGGGGATCAGGCCATAGGAGTCTGGTGCAAATGTCACTCGTGCAAGTGAGGATTTGGGGAGCAAAATACCAGATGTTCTGTACAGAGAGTAACTTTGCATGGTGCCCACTTGAGCTCTCTGAGTGACCAGTTTCTCCTCTTGCTTATTGCCAGGCAGTACATAGAGCAGGGGTGGGCAAACTTTTTGGGCCGAGGGCCACAAATTGTATGCAGGGCTGGGGACAGGGTTTGGGATGCAGGGTGTGGGAGGGGGTGCGGTGTGCAGGAATGAGCTCAGGGCAAGGGATTGGGGCAGAGGAGGGGTGTGGGATGTATGAGGGAGCTCAGGGAAGGGGGTTGGGGTGCAGGGTGTGGCAAGGGCTCAGAGCAGGGAGTTGGGGTGCAGGAGGAGTGCAGGGTGTAGCAGGGGGCTTAGAGCAGGGGGTTGGGGCGTAGGAGGGGTGCGGGCTGCGGCAGGAGACTCAGGGCAGGGGGTTGCGGTGCAGGCAGGGAGTTGGGGGGCGGGATGCAGGAGGGGTTCAGGCTCCCGCCCGGTGCCACTTACCTAAAGTGGCTCCGGGGTGGCAGCAGCACACACCGGGGCCAGGGCAGGCTCCCTGCCTGCCCTTGCCCCACACTGCACTGCTCCACTCTGGGAAGTGGCCGGCACCGCGTCCCTGTGCGGCCCCTGGGGGGGGGGGGGCACAGGGCTCCATGTGCTGCTCTTGCTGTGCCTCCAGGTACCTCCCCCGAAGCTCCCATTGGCTGCGGTTCCCCATTCCTAGCCAATGGGAGCTGCGAGGGCGGTGCCTGAAGGCAAGGGCAATGCACGGAGCCCTCTGCCTCCCTGCCCCGCCCCGGGCTGCAGGGATCCAGCTCGTGGGCCGTAGTTTCCCCACCCCTGACATAGAGTGTAGCTTTCTTTCCTGGTAGCCACAGCCAGCTGAATTGAGCCACACACAGAGGATCTGAATAGAGTAGTATGGTGTTGTCAGACTAGCAGTTCAGGAAGCTTGTGTAGGAATTGGCAAGCACCAGCCACCCGTGCTCTGGTGCTGTGGCTTCTCATGACTCATTATCCTACAGGCTGGTTAGAAGACATTTTAGTCATAGGGCCCTTTCAGACGTGGGTGTCTGTCTGGAGACCCAGTACATTCAGGGCTGTTGTGGTCTGAATCTACCCACCGATGTAATTACTGTAAAATAATTAGTATTGGAAGGAGTCTTTGTGGCAAGAACAAAGCTCCTCCTGCTGGTGATCTCAGTGAAATCAGCCCCTCGCTCTTGGCTTATTTTTTTTGGCCTGCCTTTGCTCCAAGGTCCAGCAGCGGATTGGCTACTGCCCTCAGTTTGATGCCCTGTTGGATCACATGACGGGGCGGGAGACACTGAGCCTGTATGCCCGGCTTCGGGGGATTCCCGAGCGCTACATCGGCAGCTGCGTGGAGAACATGTTGCGAGGGCTGCTCTTGGAGCCCCACGCGGACAAGCTAGTGAGGTCCTACAGGTGAGACGGAGACCCAGAGGCCTTCTGTGCCCAGACATGGCTCTGTGGGTGGGATTGGAAACCTGAATGCCTGCGGGAGCCTCGCCGAGTGGCTAAAGCTCAGGGCTGGGAATCAGAAGAGCTAAGATCTAGTCCCAACTCTGCCACAGGCTTGCTGAGAGGTTTTGGCCAGCCGCCCTTTCTCTGCCTGGGCTTAGCCATCTGTCAAATGGAGAAACTTTCCCTGCCTGAAGGGGCTGTGCAGGTAAATGCACCGCAGGGCACTGAGACACAGGCTTGTGCGAACTATTACCTGTTATAGCTGGGGGGGGAATGGTTCGAGGAGATGCCCCAGCTTCCCTCCTGGGGACTGCAGCCCCAGGTTTGTCCCCACCCCGGCATAGCCCAGACAGCTCGGCATCCCATAGAGCTGTGCACGATGCTCTCCCAGCCTGGCTCTCCCAGAGCTAGTTTAAAATTTGCCTGTCTTGTCGGTCCCTCCCTTGCAGCGGTGGCAACAAGCGGAAGCTGAGCGCTGGCGTTGCCCTGATCGGCGGGCCTCCAGTGATCTTCATGGATGAGCCCTCCACTGGCATGGACCCTGTGGCCCGGCGCCTGCTCTGGGATGCCGTGACCAGGACACGGGAATGCGGGAAATCCATCATCATCACCTCCCACAGGTGCCTGGTGCCCCTTTCCTTCCTGGGCTCCAGTGGGGAGAGGGAGGAGGAGGAAGTGGGGGGTGTGGAGGGGAAGGAGCGGGGCAGGCTGGTTGTGAGGTTCCCTGCAATGGACTAGCCCTTGCTCCCTGTATCCCAGAGCACCCAGCTGTATTGCACGGGCAAGTGTTCGTTGCACCTGCTGAATGACTATTGCAATGGTAGCAGTGCGCAGTCCTTCGCAGTGTAACCCACTCAGCTCTGTCCACGGCGTCTGGCCTGCGGAGCAGGGGCAGGGACGGTGGAGCTGGCATCCCACCTCCCACGTGGGTGAAGACCAGGTTCCCATGCCTGGCCCCAGTCCCAGGCAGCAACACCCCCGGATGTTCCAGCATCGTCGCTTCTGGGTGCTGCCTCCTTTCCATGGCTCTGTTCTCCTCCCTGCAGCATGGAAGAGTGCGAGGCCTTGTGCACCAGGCTGGCCATCATGGTGAACGGGCAGTTCAAATGCCTGGGCAGCCCCCAGCACCTGAAGAGCAAGTTCGGCAGCGGATACACCCTGCTGGCAAAAACCAGGGCCGAGGAGGAGGGCGACATGCAGGTGTTCAAGGCCTTTGTGGAGAAGATGTTTCCAGGTACAACCCCTCACTGGGATGTGGCCCCCGTTCATGCTGGGGAGCCCTAGGGGTGGGGCTCGGCAGCGTGCCCCGTTTGCACCCCTGCATGCGCATGTCGCCTGCAGTCTCCTAACTCAGCACTAACCTCTGCTTGTCTCCCCCAGGGAGCGTCCTGAAGCACGAGCACCAAGGCATGGTCCATTATCACTTGACCAACAAGAACCTCAGCTGGGCACAGGTGAGGGCAGGCCAGAGGCTGCTAGCATCTGTCCCAGGCCAACCCAGGCTTCTCCCTTTCCATAGCAGACACAAGAGGCACTGGAGCGAAGCAGGGAGTGAATGGAGGGACTTGGGTGGCCCTGGTCATTTGGTTGCCGTTCCAATGGATGGATTATCCAATGGATTATCCATCCATTCCAGCTGGGCTTTGCTTTAACACGCATGTCCACCAGGCCACTGACATTCATTTACTGGTGTCTGTTTAAAGAGACACTGTCTGTTTGAAATCCAGGCCATCAGAAGTCACTGATTTAAAAATAGCTTCAGCTCCTCTCCCTGCCCCTACTCTCCGTGCTAATCTTTCTGGCTTTCCCTCTCGCAGGTTGTTTTTTAAGCTGATTTTTGTCCCAGAGCAGATGGGTAATTGGAGGGGGCACTATTTCAGGAGGTCTTTAAATCTCTCTAGAATAGTTAGGAATGAGTCAGTGGTGTCCCCCACCCAACTCAGTGCTATGACTGGCACATGGTACCCAAAGCTGCTACAATAAAGAAATTCCAGTGTATGTGGGTGCGGCCAAAGGCTCTGCTAGTGTTGGGCCGTGCGTTAGCGGCTGGACTCTGGGTGCCCGCGGCGGTTGTACCGCTCCCGCTTGGGCAGCGCTGGGCCGTGCGTTAGCGGCTGGACTCTGGGTGCCCGCGGCGGTTGTACCGCTCCCCCTTGGGCAGCCCTGGGCCGTGCGTTAGCGGCTGGACTCTGGTGCCCGCGGCGGTTGTACCGCTCCCCCTTGGGCAGCGCTGGGCCGTGCGTTAGCAGCTGGACTCTGGTGCCCGCGGCGGTTGTACCGCTCCCCCTTGGGCAGCCCTGGGCCGTGCGTTAGCGGCTGGACTCTGGGTGCCCGCGGCGGTTGTACCGTTCCCCCTTGGGCAGCGCTGGGCCGTGCGTTAGCGGCTGGACTCTGGTGCCCGCGGCGGTTGTACCGCTCCCCCTTGGGCAGCGCTGAGAGCTTGTGGGTGATCACAGCCTTTGGCTCTCAGCCCAGTAGGTGCCATGACTGGGGCAGCTTGCCCTGACTGAGTGTCTCTGGAACTGATGTTTCCTCTTTGGCTTGGGCAAAATGTCTCCCTTTTTGGGGGCTTTCAGATTTCTCTTGGCAAAAACGATTGCCCCGGAAACAGCCAAGCCAGCCTGCCTGGGCTGGGGGTTGCTGAGCACTGCAGCTCTGAGGGAGCTCTGCTGCGGGCGGGGCATCCCCAAATGCCTTGGAGTGACTCGCCCTGCTGCCCACGCCCCCTGCTGGTCCTGTGCATGGAAACCTCTGCTTCAGTGTAGCTGACCGTCCTGGGTGAGAAGTGCTTCCCCCGTCCCTCTCTCAGCTCTCACCTGCCACTTGTCTCCCCTTCCCCTAACCCTCGTCCCTGGGCTCTGTGTCCCCCTTCATCTCCTCTCACCTGGCTTGTTGCAGCTCCCAGGTCCAGCACATCGAAGGCTCCTGGAAGCATGACCCTGTCGCATACACCCATTGCCCCGCCCCCATTTCTCTTCCCTCTGCTCCTGTTTGCCTTGGACTTGCCACCAACCTAGCCCTTCGGGCCATGTCTCTGCTACTGGTGTGAGAGCCGCCTTCTTTGCAGCTCTCTCCATCTGGAACAGCCTCAGTCTCTCAGTCATGCTGACTCTCAGTCTTGTCAATCTTATCTGAGAGCCTCTGTTCCCCCTTCCCCCTCGCTCTGACTCTCTCCTGTCTTCCTGAGCCGCTTGCTGAGCTCAAAAGCGCTGTGGGATGCAATTTGCACAGGCTGCGCCGTGCAGATTGTCCTGGCCTGAGCCGCTTGCCTTGGGTTTCAGTGAACTGTGCAACCCAGTTGCTTCCAGCCCAGGGACGTGTTCTTTAAACGGGCAGACTCTTCACGAAACACCCTCCACCTTGAGCCCCAGCAACCCCCCTGCCAGGTCAGGACAGTCAGCCCCAGCTCCTGTGGAAACCCATCCACTCCTGCCATTTGACCAGCCGGTGGTACCACAAGCAAGGTTCTCCTCCCGTGACCCCTGTCAGAGTGCAGCGCTGCCTGGAGCCAGCGCTGTGCCACGGGATACATGCCACCCTTACTGGGGCTCCTGGGCATCCCTGCAAGGTAGGAACCAAGCCTGCAAAGTGAACTCCCAGCCCTACACCCAGTTACTTAGGGGAGGCTTGTGTAGATAGAGATGCCTGATCTGACCTCTCTCATAATGCAGTCCAGAGAGTCCCACCCGGTTACCCCCAAGCCCAACCACGTGGAGTCACCCGGCCTCTTGTGCCTTCCCCTCAGGTCTTCGGAGCGCTGGAGAGAGCCAAAGAGAAGTTCCACGTGGAGGATTATTCTGTCAGCCAGATCTCCCTGGAGCAGGTCTTCATGAGCTTCACCCGCTTCCAGCACTGCACAGAGGAGCGAGGGAAATGAACAGAGACCCACCAGACCCCCTCCTGGACTGACCTGCTGCCTATACATAGTATATATAGAGACAGTAATTTATATTATCAGCGTGTCTTAAATAATGTATAAATGTCAGAAAGTTTTGACCAGGGTGTGTTGGGGTGGGGGGGAGGAGGCATCCTGTCTGCTCCTCAGTGCAGGGGTCACAAGGAGCATGGGATGAGGGGGTGTGCGAAGCACAGGCGGTGAAGAAGGTCTCCAACTTCTGCCTTTTGGGGAAACTTCAGAATTTTACTTCCCCCCTTCCCATCTTTAAACCAGCCGAAGAGAGGACGGTGCTCAGCGACGGGGGAGCAGCCAATGGAACTACAGAGCCACTGGAGTCCAGGGCTCATCTCTACACCACGGCTGCTCTGCTCCATCAAAGGGGGGAATCCTTGTGTCGAATGATCGGGTGGCGGGTGTCCTTGTCACCAATCCTTGCACACGTCTGTGTGGGGCGCTGGCAGCACATCCTGAGTGTGAGGGACCGTCACTGTTCAGCGTTCACTCCCATCCATAGACATGGCATCAAAATGCAGGGGAAGGGGGCACCAGCACAGAGGTGGGCACCTGATCCTGCTCTTTGCAGTTGCAGGCAGAGTCTCTCTGGCTTTGCAAGGAGCAGGAGCAGGCCCCGTGCATCCTTCTGGAGAGCTGCTTCGTTCCACGTTGGCAGCAGCATGAGACAGGTTTGTGTCGTAGCTGAGAACAGGAGGAACTCTCCCGACACCTTTCCAGAGAGTCCCCTCATCAATGTGCCACATCCCTGCACGTGCCTCATCCACCCAGAAACGCACTGGCATAAGGACCTGGCTTTGGAACTCATGCATGTCGAATTGTATTCCGTCAGGGCTTGCTGGGATCTAAGGGGACGCTGTCACATAGCTTAGAGCCAGCACTTCACTTGGGTCGTTGGGATCTGTTGGGGATTATCCTCCAGGGGAGCCCTTGGTGTTTAGATGGAAAGAAGCCACTTTCATGCACCAGGCCCTGCCAATGAATCTTCCGTCCATTCCGCCCCCGGGTGGGGGGGCCAGTGGCTGCTAAGGGGGACGGAGCTGTTCACTCTCTCTCTTTAAGCCTCCTAACAGCCTGTCCTGTTCTGACTTGACACTGGGGAGAGCTGCGTTCCATACCGAACTGGGCTGCAGCGATCGCACGCCATCCCGGCGCACAGCCGTCAGCACGAGGCGTGCTCTGTGTTGGGAGGATGTGAGACACCCACTGCCCAGGGAGCAGCTATCGGATACAACAGTCGCCCCCTTCAGAGACCGTCCTGCCTGCTAACAAGGGAAGGAGCCATGCCGGCATGCGCTCACAGGTGCTCTGAGTTCACTGCATGGCCTGCACTTACATCCTTCACGGACAGCGTTTAACAACCGTTCTGGGCTTCCAGGGATAAACACCCGCCATGCCCAGCACTGGGGCTGCAGCCCGCATAGAGCGAGCACTTGTGTTCTAGAGGGGCACCCTAGAGAGCGATCTGTGGGGACAACTCGTGGGTGATGTGCTGCAGAGCTGTCCGGGAAGGTTTGGCTCTGGAGCTGTAGTATAGACCCTGTGGGTGTGGCTGGAGAGAACCTTTCCTGGCGTATGGTCCAGACCAAGGCAGTGAAATTATATTTCCATCTGTCTGTGTCCCCTCCCCCAGTGCACACGCCCCACAGAGTAAATTCTGGGGGTGCAGGTAGACTGTCCCAGTAAGGACTTAGTGTGGAACAAGGGAACCCTGGTGATCCTATTCAGTAGGGTCGGGGTGCTCTAGGCCACCCCAGATCCCACCCTGAGGTTAGCATGGGCCCGTCTGTGCCAATGGGCACAGCATTTGCCTGTCGGACTTGCACAGCACCTACTACAACGAGCATCAGCTCAGCACTGAGCCCTGCGTATGCTGCCAGCTAGCTCACCAAAAACCACCCCGGGAGGCCAGGGACATGCCACTGAAAAGGGAAAAAGCTCCTCCTCCGACCCCTGAAAGGCTGCCTGTTGGTGGAAGACCCCTTGTCGTGGTTCCCAACCTGCAGCATGGTGTGATCTTCAGTGGAACCTCCATGCAGAGCGCCCTGTGGGGTACAGGGCACGGCTGATCTCTGTCGTGAGCTGGGCCAGTATCCCATTCCCTCCAAGGGAAGCCAGATGCTGGCTTGTTCAGATCCACATGCTGATCGTAACTGGTGTGAGTCTGGCCTCTACATAGCGCCCAGACAGGGCACGGCGTTTGGTGGTCAAGGAATAGCCACATCCCTGCTCTGAAGAGCTTACAGTCTAAATGGCAGAGGGGACGGAGGCAAACCGAGGGCTGGGAGGAGGAGGTGGGATTCCCTGGACCGGTTCATGGGGTTGCCATGCAAGACTACATGCTTTTAGTTCCTTCGGTGTTTTTTTTTTTACAGTGGGCTGCCCTGGTGTAGTGAATCCAAACACCTGGCTGCAGGGCTTCCGATAGGAGCCCAGCGTGGCCTGACACCAGTGCTGCTAGTGGAGGGGTAGTGTGGGGCCTTCTCCCGAAGGCACTCCGTGGAGGTGGACGACCTCTGGATCCAAACATGTCATGACTGGGACCCCTCTCCACTCAGCCTGGCCTGGGTACCTCCCTAGCAATGGCAAACTGCCCCCACAGCGGGCACCATTGCGCTCCCTGCGCAGCTTGCATGTCCCTCACCCTGCCGTGGGCCCGATCCTGCGGCATGCCGTGGAAGCGACCAGTGACAGCGGGCAGGATCGTGCTCTCCGGCTTGCAGAGCTGTCCCGGTGTGGAAGGGCCAGCTGAAGAGGCTGCGGGAGCAGCTGGTGATATGTTTGGGGTGTCTCGGTTCTCTCTCCTTTGCCTATAACCCAGTCTGATTCCCATGCTGGTGACTAGCTCCGTCTGTCTGACTGCTCCATGATCAGGGCAGAGCTGAGATATTGCACTATAGCTACACACACGATTGCACATAAGGAACTAATATTTAGGGGTGGGGTGCAGATTCCGTTTGAGTGGTCATGTCATTGGGGAGGTTTAATGTTTTTTCCTGTAACCAGCCCCTTTTCTGTTCCATTCCCCCTAATGTTACTACAGTGGTGCACCATGTTACTGTACTAAGAATGGCTCTGGCTCTTCACTGGGGCATGTGTCAGTTTTATTATTCACTCGCCAGGCGTGCGCACAAGGGCTCGGGTGCCTGGAAGGTGGGGAAGCTTTGGACCCATCAAACCCTGGGGGTGCTGAGCACATGTAGTAGATTCAGTGAATCGGCAGCTCTCACTACCAAAGGCCAGTCCTGCTCCCGCTTGGACCTGACTGCAATGGCAGTATCAATGGGAGCTGGTGCTAAGTGATCCATGGGCTGGGAGGCCTGGATACCCCTAAGTCCATAAGTTGATACAGCAAACGGTGGGCACCTGCTCAGTCAGGCACTGGGCGATCCAGCTGTCCTGCAGTTGTACAACCGCTAAGCAGGAAGGGCCCCGTCCTGCTCCTCTTGAAATCCATGGGAAAACTTGAGTGGAAGCTGGATCAGGCCAGGAAAGAATGTTTCCCAGTGGCTGGTTGATTACTGCTGGTGTGGGCAGGAACCCATGTGTGTTTTTGTGATTAACCCTTGCCCTGCTGGAGTAAACTGCTTGCTTTATTCTCCGACCCCACTCTCAAAAATCCCTGGGGCTGTCCCAAATTCTGTGGGACAGCAGGGGGCAAAGATGTGATTACAGTGTGGTGTCTGACATTGCAGTGTGTCTCTGTGACAGGCAGCTTTCCCGTGCAAGCTTTGCAGGTTTCAGACTAAAGATCTTTCCTTTTTGCCTTGTCACTGTCCCTAAACCCCCAATGCTGTGACATGGCTGAGAGGGGACTCTGAAGTGGCTGCTCTCTACAGTGGCAGCAACTTTTCACTGCAACTGTGTAGGGGAAATCTCTGGCCTGGCTAAGCAGCAGTTCTGCATAGAAGGACCTGGGGATTAGAGTGGATGAAACGCTGGATACGAGTGAGCAGTGTGCCCTTGTTGCCAAGAAGGCCAACAGCATATTGGGCTGCATTAGTAGGAGCATTGCCAGCAGATCGCGGGAAGTGATGATTCCCCTCTATTCGGCACTGGTGACATTACACCTGCAGTATTGCATCCAGTTTTGGGCCCCCCACTGCAGAAGGGATGTGGACAAATTGGAGAGAGTCCAGCGGAGGGCAAGGAAAATGATCGGGGCTGGGGCACATGACTTACAAGGAGAGGCTGAGGGACCTGGGCTTGTTTAGTTTGCAGAAGAGAAGAGTGAGGGGGGATTTGATAGCAGCCTTCAATTACCTGAAGAGGGGTTCCAAAGAGGATGGAGCTCGACTGTTCTCAGGGGTGGCAGATGACAGAACAAAGAGCAATGGTCTCAAATTGCAGTGGGGGAGGTCTAGGTTGGATATTAGGAAACACTAGTTCACTAAGAGGGTGGTGAAGCACTGGAATGGGTTACCTAGGGAGGTGGTGGAATCTCCATCCTTAGAGATTTTTAAGGTCCAGCTTGACAAAGCCCTGGCTGGGATGATTTAGTTGGTGTTGGTCCTGCTTTGAGCAGGGGGTTGGACTAGATGACCTCCTGAGGTCTCTTCCAACCCTAATTTATGATTCTAGGGGCATTTTCTCTGACCTGTCAGTGCCTGTTGGCTAAGAAATTGTCAGGATCCTGGTTACCCCTTGCATTTGTTGCGAATACAGGATTCATTGGCTTCACGTGGGGCTGCCTTGCCACAAAATCAGATTCTAAAGCCTACATTATTGAAAAGTCTCCATAGCATAAGCTAGAGCACCAGCTGGATTTGGGAGTGGAATCCTGCCCTGATTGCAGTCAATGGCAAAACTTCAGTGGGGTGCGATTTCAACCAAAGAGAACATATGTGCAAGGCCTGGCTTCAGCAGGCTGGGGTCTGTGTACCCCAGCACTCTCCTTTCCATTTCAATTTGCTCTTGGTTTGTGCTTTGCATCAAACCTACCTTGCTTGCTCTTGGAAGTGTCTCTGACGTGCTTTGAGTTTTAACCCCCTCCCCATCTGCAGCAAGAAAGCTCCACACAGCAATTCTGCCCTTCATAGTTCAAGGAACTGGATCTCCCTTTTTCAATCCTTTTGAATGATGTTTGCCCAGTGCAATAAATTCCCCCACCCCTCCCTTTTTTTTTTTTTGCAAAACACAGACCTGGAGCCTGAACACTTGCTTCGTGCCCACAGCGTGACCTGCAGGCCGTAGCTGTTACCTGGGTGCAGGAGCGTGCATGTTAGGTCTGTTTCTGGAAGGCAATTATCCCAAGTTTGTCAGCTCAGATCCCTCCAGCCCAGGAGTGGAACCGGAACTGAACCTGAACACTAATTTTGTCCTGCCTGCTGAACTGGAACCGACCTGGAAAAAAAAAGTTGGGTTACCAGTTGAAATAAAGGTTCGGCATGTTTTTAAGCTCAATGTTCAAATAAATGGCTGTGATCTTATTTTCGTTACAAAACCAAACCACCCCCAGGCATGTGAGTGCTGAGGATCTGTTCTCAGCAGAACGTTGCCTTCGAGTCAGTGCTTGGAATGGTCAGCCCCTGGTGCCGTCATGATTTCTCCTGCTTATTTAAGAACGCCCCCTGATTCTGCAGAGGCTTATGGCTGGGCTTAATTTGAGGCAGGGTGTGCAGCCCCACAGAGGTCAGTGGATCTGCTCACAGTGCATAGGGTTAAGCAGAGCTCCAGAGGTCTCTGGAGCATTGAGCCCAACTATAATAACGAGATCCAATGCCAGGAGCTAAGCCTACTGCAGCTTGAGTTAGCCCCAGAGCTGGAGCTGGCACCTCTCTCTGCTGTATGTCTTGCCACCACCCGCTGTTTCTCAGCACTCAGATGCCCAGTTTCCATGTGTCTGTTTCCTGCCTATGGCATTCTCTGCGTTTGTTGATTTTGATCTGGTTTTGTATTGGTTTGCTTGAAACCAATCTACTGTAAAGAGGAGGCTAGCGGTAGTGGTGGGAGGGAGGCGTTGACGTGAGACCATGTCATGTGCTAAGGCTTGTTGCTCTTGGATGGCCATGTGCGTGCCAGTCGGCTGCAGCGGTGAAGCTTGTCCCATCTTAGAAATCAACTGGATTTTCCTACCAGTGCCACCTCCCATTACTTGCCTGTAAAGAGCAACTCCCAGGGTGAACAGCTGGGCGGCGTTGTCCCGCCAGCCAGAAAGTGTGGAAGCGGGGAGTTTTAGTGACTCAGGCCTGGTCTACACTACACAGGTAGGTTGATGTAAGTGCCCTACTACACTGACATAACTCCACCTCCACAAGAGACGTGGGGCTTATGGTGGTGTAGCTAGGGCGACTAGACACTGCCTTACTTACAGGGGCTGTTGGCTGTCATTCTTGTCAATTTCACGGGTCCCTGCTGGAGCTGTGAAATTGACAGGAAAGGCTAGTAAGTTCCCTGTTGTCAACCTTTCACCCAGCTCACAACTCAGGCTGTCACCCTGGGGTGGGCGGGAAGCTCCAGCTAGAGCCCTGCTCCCCCCCGGCTCCCTGATCTGATCCAGCCTGCCCCCCCCCAGACTCCCTGCTGGGAGCCTGGCTGCCACCCGGGCTCCAGGTGCAGAGCTCCCTGCCAGGAACCAAGTAGCTGCTAGGCGGTGGGGAGCTGCACACAGAGTGGAGAGCCCAGGAGAGCCCCCCCATGCTGCCCCTTTTAAGTGGGTGGAAGCATTCCTAGTGAGGACACGCACCAGCCCCAGAAGGAGAGCAGTGTGGATGTGAAAACCCACAGTAATTGCTACAGTGACTGTAACTTACGTCTGTGATGTAGACGTGTCCTCAGTGTCGGTGTGTTCTGATGGGGGTAGCGTGAGCACTCAGTGACCTCAGGTGCAATCCCCCTCCCCAGCCCAAGGTGCCCTGGAGAGGATTTGGGCCACGGGGTCTGCATTGGATAATTAGCGGAAAGGGGGTTGACTGACACTGGGTTTGTATCAAGGAATCATTTCATTCACTGAATCAAAGTGCAGATTTGGGTGTGAGAAAATAGGGAAGCAAAATGCTCCCCACTTGCCTCTCCTGTTGGCTCATTATGTGTGTTAGAGCCGTAGCCAGAGCCCCTGTCTGCACTCAGTCTTCTGGTGCTGTCACTGCACAGGGGGACCCAGTCCCTTCCCCCGGAGCTAACAGGCTCAATGGACGAGCCCCACACAGTGGGAGGGGAATTGGAGGTGCAACGAGGTGACTCAACAGGGCCAGGACCTTACAGCAGGTCATAGGCAGAGCAGGGTCTAGAGTCCAGCTCTTGAGGCTGTAACTGACTGGTGTGAGGTCTCTTCCAAAGGCAAACATCTGCTAAGCTGAACCATGGGGTTCCCCTCTGCTAGGTGGCTTTGCCTCCACAAACCACTTTGGCTCATGGCTGCAGGGGACCCTCCGAGGCATCAGCCTCTTATTCCTCAGCCTGATTCCTCCCCATCATAGAGCCCCCTGTGTGCCAGCCCACAGCATTTGGCACTGGGGGCAGTTAGAGCTTCCCCATGGTGTCCCTTATGGCGGGCTCTGCCATATGGAGCCTCACTCATGCTGCTCAGAGCACTCGCCAACACGCTGGTGGCCCTGGGAGAGCCCAGCAAGAGGCCTTGTGGCTGCCAGCCACCGCTGCATAGAGCAGGTTGGTGGGGAGCCAGCACCCCTCAGTCAGCCCTTAGGGCACTGGCATTTTCCAGTCACTCAGCGCCACACTTGGGGGCTGGCCTGGCCCATCTAGTACTTTGCATTGCCAGGGCCTGCCAGCCAAGGGCTGCTGAGCGCATTACCCAGCGGGGGAGCCTGGGCCATAGCAAAGGGAACAGAACTCAGGGGTCCTGCCTACTAGCCCCCCCTGCTTATCACTAGGCAGCACTGTCCCTGGCCACAGAGGGTGTGTACATGAGTGTGTGGTGGCTGCAGCCTCTCCAGGGGTATGTTCTGCCATTGGGCTACGCACCCTTGGGTTGTGCAGTCACCAGCCTATTCTCAGGCCTACAGCAAGGCTGTTCCCAGGCCCAGGCTGGGAATGGAGCATTGGATGGCCAAATGCACAAGGTGATGGAGAAGGGACAGTAGGTTAATGAGGTGTCCGCACGCAGGGCTATATACACTCGGCCCTGTGGAACTTGGCCCTAGCTGGTGGGGTGCTGCTGATCTCTGCCTGGGGCCCTGGAAGGCACAGTGGGGCCGGTGCTGCTCTCTGCCCGGGGAGCTGGCAGGCGTGGTGGGATTGGCAGTGCTCTCTGGCTGAGGCACTGATGGGCTGCTGCTGCAGCAGCTGGCTCAGAGCAGCAGTGGGATCCCTGTGTGTCCCACCCGTTCACTTAAAGGGAAGCTGTTCTGTAAAGCCTCCGCTCAAATGCGATTGTAAGATCTGTAACTTGTATCATTACATTCTGCCACCTTGTTGCAGACTTTGTAACTTCAGTTACTGTTAGCATAGCCTTTTAAGTTTTGTAACCTTTGCAAGCTCTGCAACCTTTTCAAGTTACCACTTATATGAACTGCCAAGCTTTGTAATATCCCATCCCGCAGTCAGAGAGAGTGTGAACTAGGCAGTGTGTGTGTGTGTGTGTGTGTGTGTGTGTGTGTGTGTGTGTGTGTGTGTGTGTGTGTGGAAGATAAGGGGGTGTGAACGAGCGGGTGTATGGGGGACTGGGCGGAGTGGAACTGCAAGGAGAAAAGAGCCTGGAGCCAGGAGTGTCTGATATAATCTGCCCTGAGAAGGCAATCACAGAGTGCTCTAAAGAAAAGATGCATGAAAGGAACAGGGACTGGGAATGCTTCTGCAGAAGAAAAACTCAGCGTACATGACAGGAGCACCCAGTTCCAAAATAAAAGCAAGCAGCCATGCACACAAACTGCTGCTCCTTGAGCTGCTCACCAGCCCTTATCCGTGACCGCAGGCGGACACACCAGATCTACCACGCTTCGGCTTCTTGGCTTCCCATGCTGTCTCCGGTAACTCTCTGCCTGTGTAAGTGTGTGGGTTCATGGGGGTATGAATGCGGTGAATATGAATGTGGTGTATAAATAAGCTCCTTCCCTTTTCTGTCTGACCCAACAGCAGCACTGTAATAAAACTAATACAAGTGTGACCCTAAGTTGTTTTTTTAGGGGAAGAGAGGTAACAGAAGTGGTGCCTGTGCCCACGCAGTGCCGTCCTGCCTAGTCTCTGGCCTGTAGTTGGGGATCTCGCTCGGCTCCTCCTGGGCTCAGCTTCCCCAGCTGCTGCAGGCCTTGGCTTGTCTTTTCGCCTCTCAGATCCTGCCCCTCATCACACAGGTGCCAGGCCTGGCTGGTGGAGTGATTGGGGGGGTGGCTGGCAAGAGGAGCGGAGCCTAAGGCAATGGAGAAGAATAGTCTAAACCCTCAGTTAGTGGGTGGGGGTGGTGTGAATGTGCAGGTTCAGGGTAAGGAGGGGCAATGCCTCTGTGGTGGATGGGGTGGGGAAGGTGAGAAGCATGTCATGGGGGTGCTTAGCATAGGGAAGAACGGGCCTCTGTGAGGATGGGGCCTGGGAGAGCCCAAAGTGGCATGTTGGCCTGGCTGAACCAAGTTATTTTTGTGCTTTGAATCTGCTCCCCTTCCCTGCCCCCCCGCCCCAGGGTTCCCCATTTAAGCTGCTCCAGGGCCAGCCAGGAGCCCAAAGCCTGGAGCACAGTGAAGGGGCTGTAACAGCTCAGCAGGGAATGTGCAATGGGGCAGCCATTTCCCTGTACGGTGTGTGCCAAACGCTACCCCAGTCAGACATGGACCCCTTCCACTCCTCAGCCAGGGGCACCAGCTGCAGGTAAACTCCCTGCTGCCCATGACCAGCCCAGCTGCAAAGGCAACCAAATATTCTGACCCAGCAGCCCATCCCCATCACTCAGACACTGGTTCCTTTGCATGCCCCCCCCCCCCCCCCTGCAGTGGAGGAACCAGAAGAGTCACATGTGGCTCTGTCTGGTGCCACCAGCCTTGCAGAGGTGGAGTGGCAGCGGGTGGCTGTACCAGGCCTTGCTGTCTGTTGCCCCTCCTTGGCCAGCACCAAGCCTGCAAATAAAGCCCCACAAGCAGAGCAAGCTTCCATCCACTGGCAGTTTCAGCTCTTTATTGTACCAAGGTCCTGGCTACAGATAACCATTGTCTTCCCATAGGGCAGAGCTCAAGGGGCAGAAAGAGGAGAGAGATGACGGGGGGTAGGGGGTCACAGTCCTCTCTCTCTCCCTCCCCACCCACGCTGCAGTTGTGTTGCCAGGCCCTAGAGTCTGCAGGAGTTTCAAGTGTCTGAACACTGGCACTTAAGGAATCCCAGCCGGGGCAGTGGGCTGCTCTCCTCCCCTGTCCAGGCAGAGGGCTGTGGGTGGCATGGTAGAGCTGTGGTCCATTTCCGTTGGTGTCACTTGGGCTGGGATTATTTTAACAAGTGTATTTCTTACACTGTATTTTTGGTTGTTGTTTTTTTACGAGCCGTTTTCAATTTTGGCTAGAAACTGCTGTGCCCACCATTCCTCCAGGTCAATCGGCACGAAATCTGAAAGAGAAAGAGACTGGAACAGAATGCATGGAGATAGAAGCACAGCTTAACGGTACTCACACTGGCATATGGCAATTCCCCCATCTACCACTGGGGGGTGACATTGGACTGCAGGCGAAAGGCTCCCTATCCTCTTTTCTCCTGGCTTCTCACCACTGCCCCTGTTTGAGCTCAGGAGGGAATAATTCCCCTGCCCTGGAGCACCTCCCCTTCTTTCAACCACAGCAGATCTGCTCTTCCTGCTGGCTGCTGCAGCTGCCTGCACCATGGCTCCCCCAGTTCTTTCTTTGGGCTGCTGGGAGTATGAAGGACGCTACAGCAACCCCCCTTCTTAGTGCGTTTGATCAAGGTCTCCTTGTTCCTGCCACGAAAGTGGCAGCTTCGCTCCCTGGAGCTATGTGACTGGGCTGCCAGGTGTGGAAACTCTGGTGCCGTCAGTTTTGGAGGAGATGAGGGGGCTCCTCGTGGGAGTCTGACCCCGCCTGCTGCTCCCAGGAGAGCCCTCGACTTCCTGGCAAAAGGCTTCCCCAGTGAGTGAGTGGGGCCAAGTCAATGGTGCTCATGAGTGATCTGGCCAAGAGCAGAGTTACACAGTGCTGGTGACTCAGAAGGGGGCACTCTTCCCCTGAGCCAGATCTGGCCCAATCTGCCGGCATGGTGCTGGTGGGGGCTCCCCTCTCCCAGGTGCCACTGATCCAGCCTGGTCACTGGAATTGGGGATATTTTACAGAAGAACCAGAGAAGGGAGCTCCTAGTGACTTGGGCTGATTCAAGGTCCCAGGGCACTTTTCTCCAGAGCAGGGGACGAGCCCCAGGCTCCTGGGTAACAACATGCTGCCCTCCTGTGGACGTCTGCACTGCAGCTGGGAGCGAGCCGCCCGGCCAGACCCACTCAGGGTCACCGCGTGGCTGTTCTGGCTAGGGCTGGCACTCAGACTCTCTCACCAAGGGGGACTGGCTGGGCTTCAGAGCCTGAGCTCCAGCCCACATCGCAACCTCCACGCTGCTACTGTCTGCGTATTAGCTGGAGTCCTGCTGGCACCGGCCTGTCACCCCGGGCTGGGAGCACGCAACTGGAGCCCGCGAGCGGACAGTCAGCACCGGAAGGGGAGAGGGGGCAACAGGCATTTGAGGTGGGAGCAGAGAGCAGGAAGGGGTGCTGAGGAGGGGAGCAGGGATAATGGTGGACCCCCTCCCCCCAAGAAGCCCAAATGCAGTTGGTGGGTCACCCTAATAAAGAACTGGGGATGCACTGGTCTCTAGGAAGCCAGCCTGGTCCATCAGCCAGCACGTAGCACCTCCTCTCCTGCATGCATCTCCTGCTGAGGTATGTGCCGCCCCCTGCAGGTGGCCCCTGGACACTTACTTGTCAACACAGGGTTGGGAGTTTTCTCTGCATATTGCACCGGGCCACGCCCGCTCTCCCCTGGCCAGTTGCCGTCCAGCTGCTGTTCTACCTGCTGCCAGGCTGGAAGGGAGAGCGAAGCTGTGAGCCACCATCACACAAGGGAGCCTGCGCTCTGACTGGTCCAGCACAGGCACTGCCAGCTCTGCTGTAAGTTGGATCCCCCTTGTGCTTCTCAGCCCCCCTTTCCCCAGCCCCCTATGGCCTCCCCATCCCCCACCTCTGCCCAGATCTACAAGATTCTGCTCCAGCACCTGGCCTGGGGCAGGCATGTTGCTGCTGAGTGACGGGGGGGGGCCCTCTCATGGGTGTGTCCCCCACTGTGCCCCAGGGATAGGCTTTCCCTGCCTGCCCTGGCAAGTGCTGCTGCCTGCAGAGCCCCCAGACGCGGACCCAGGAGAGGAGACATCACGGGGCTGCTCTGGCCACCGCGCTGTGGAGATGCTCCCTGGAGCTGGTGACAGCCTTACCAAGGGAATCACATGCCCATGTGGCAGGGCAGGCAGACCTCCTCCCCCACCCCTAACAGCCCCCACCCCACACACACATTCCCTGTGTCTGAGGCCAGAAGGAACCACTGGGATCATGGGGGTTGAACGCCTGTGTAATGCAGGCCAGAGAACAGCCCCCAGTCACTCCCTAGAGCAGATCTGTCAGAAACACACCCAGTCTGGGCTGAACAACTGTCAGTGCTGGAGAACCCCCCATGCCCCTTGGTAACTTCTTCCAATGGGTTTCAGAGTGGCAGCCGTGTTAGTCTGTATCAGCAAAAAGAACGAGGAGGACTTGTGGCACCTTAGAGATTAACAACTTTATGTGAGTATAAGCTTTCGTGGGCTAAAACCCACTTCATTGGATGAACCGATGAAATGGGTTTTAGCCCACGAAAGCTTATGCTCAAATAAATTTGTTAGTCTCTAAGGTGTCACAAGTCCTCCTCGTTCTTTCTTCCAGTGGTTAATTCCCTTACTCTTACCAATTTACATCTGATTTCCAGTCTGAACTGGTCTGGCTTCAGCTTCCAGCCAGTGGATCCTGTTTGGATCTTTGCTAGACTGAAGAGCCCATTATCAAGTATTTATTCCCCAAGTAGGCTGTGATCAAGTTACCCCTCAACCTTTGCTTTGTTAAACTAACTAGACTCAAGAAGCTCCATCTGTCACTAACAGGCAGGTTTTCTAATCCTTTAATCATTCCCATGGCTTTTCTCTGACCCCTCTCCAATTTATCAACATCCCTCTTCGGCTGCAGGCACCAGAACTGGACACAGTATTCCAGCAGTAGTCTCCCCAGTGCCAGGCACAAAGATAAGATCATCTCTGGTCCTACTCGAGATTCCCCTGTTTACGCCTCCCAGGGTGGCATTAGCCTTTGAGCCACAGCATCATACTGGGAGCTCATGTTCAGCTGATTATTCACCAGGACCCCCAAATCCCAACTCAGAGTCTGGGCAAGCGAAGGAGAAAGGGGGATGCTGGCTGCAGCATGTCTGGATCACAAGAAACCTCCAATCAACATCCTCAAGTGCTCAGAGATGAGCGATGTCATGGAGGTGGCAGTTTGCTGGGGTAGTGAGAGAAGGGCCAAGTCACACAACAGGATCCTTACCATGGGTAAGCACCAGGAACCCCTGGCACAGAGACACCCCTATGTCCCCTCTATCACGTTACAGCCCCCGGGAACCCCCAGCACTGAGACACCCCTGCCTCCCCTCTGCTCTGTTACAGCCCCAGAGAACCCCAGCACCAAGACACTCCTGCATCCCCTCTGCTATGTTTCAGGCCCTGGGAACCCCCAGCACCAGAGACACCACTGCATCCCCTCTGCTTTATTACAGCCCTGGGGGAATACCCAGCTCCGAGACACCCCCCTGTTACAGCCCCTGGGAACCCCTGGAACAGAGACACCCCTGCCTCCCATCTGCTTTCTTACAGTCCCCAGGAACCCCGGCACCAAGACAACCCTCTGCTCTATTACGGCCCCCGGGAACCCTCAGCACCCAGACACCCCTGCATCCCCTCTCCTGTGTTACAGCCCCCAGGAATCCCCAGCAGCAAGACACCCCTGGGACCCCCCAGCACCAAGACACCTCTGTGTCCCCTGTGCTACATCACAGCCCCCGAGAATTCCCAGCACCGAGACACCCCTGCATCTCCTCTGCTCTATTCCAGCCCTCAGCACCGAGACACCCCTTCGTCCCCTCTGCTACGTTACAGCCCCCAGGAACCTCCAGCACTGAGATTCTCCTGCATCCCCTCTGGTCTATTACAACCCCCGGGGAACCTCTGGCACCGAGACACCCCTGCGTTCTCTCTGCTACGTTACAGCCCCCAGGAACCTCCGGCACTGATACACCCCTAGGAGACTGGGGTTTACAGAGGCTTCTCTTCTCTCTCTGAACTAGCCAGACCCCGCCTCTTACTTTCATAGACAAAACGGACGTTCTCCTCGTGGGCCAGCGTGTAGCTCTCCTCTGTGGCTGCCGTGGGCTGTGTCGTCACTGGGGGCTTCTTGCCATTCACTCTGTTGAACACGAGTTTGGGAGTTGGGCTACTGAGGCAAAGAGACAAAATCAGAGGCTGAAAAGACAGAGCTCTCTGTGTCCAGAGCCAGTCAGCTGTAGGATAGGGGGCATGGTGTAATGAGAGGAAGTGGATCTGGTGGCCAGAGACTGGGACTGGGAGTCTGGACTCCTGGGTTCTATTCGGCAGGACCTGAGACAAGTCACTTTGCTTCTTTGTCCCTAAATTTCCCCTCCCCCCCTTCCTTTAGCTGTCTGCTCTATGTTGATTAGCTCTCTGGTGCAGCACCTGTCCCTTTATCAGTCCAGCACCCAGTACAATGGTGCCTTGAGCTCAGGTGGCAGCTCTAGGCATTAATGAAATATAAACACAGTGAGGTGATGAGACCGTGATTAACGTTTGCAGTCTGCTTTCTTTAACTAACAGCCTGTTATTATAAATGATCAAATTCAATGCATGGGACTTCGATCATTTACTGTTGGGGCCACTCTTTCTGCCAACACACTTTCCAGATCCTCAGCGTGTGGACCAATGCTATGGCAGAGTCACTGCACTGTGAGTTTTCGCTGGGAAGGAAAATGTTGCAATCATCGTAGGAGCGGCAGAATTGGCAAAATAAATCGAGCCAGAGGCATTTCAGCTGGTGCCTCATCTTTCCTTGGCTTTCCTTGGCCAGGAAGTGAAATCCTATGATTGCCAGCTTCTGGCTTCACTGTGCAGTGGCTCACCCCCAACCCCCACTTGGTCTAATAGATCTAGACATTAACACGGTCACTTCCTCGTCCAAGCACCAGCATCGGGTGTGGGCACGGTGTGTGTCACTACCCATTCAAGCCAGTGGAGGGAGCCCAAGGGCAAAATATGTCAAGTCTGTGGGAGCCACTAAAACAGACTGCTCCTAACTGGTTGGGTTAGAAAAGCCCAAGTCAGCCCAGAGAGCCAGCCTGCTGGTCCCCAGTGACGTAGCTGCAGAGATGGTCACAGGCCAAACATGCTCTGGGAGAATATAGGCTTCATACTCTGAGGCCAGGTCTGCACTAAAAAGTTAGACCCAGTTGCATCGCTCAGGGGCGTGAACAATCCTCACCCCGGACCCAGCCTCGCCCCCAGTACAGACAGCGCTAGGTTGATGGAAAAATTCTTCTGTCGACCTAGCTGCCACCTCTTGGGAAGGTGACGGGGGGACCCCTGCCATCAGTGTAGGTAGCGGCCACACTGAAGCACTCCACATGTTCTCTCCAAAGGAGCTGAATATTTTACTATAGGCAGAGCTGGGAGCACCACCTAGAGTAAAGGTTGCCTGATGCTTCCCATTATAAGCTCCTGTTTTTAGTTGCTTATAACTTTGCCAAACTTCAAGCTGTTTAGGCAGAAATTTCCCATACTGAGCGTCTGCCTTAGGCTGATTTTTTGGGGAAGATTTTAGCCAAAATGGCTCAGATGTTTCTAGTAATAAGGCTTGGGAAAAAATATGTTTAAAAAAAAACTCGTGACCTTTTCTTTGAAAAGATTTAGCAGAGCCCCCATCTGCTTTGGAGCCATGATCCCCTGACAGGCCCAAGCAGGTAGAGGAAACTGCCTCATCTGGAGTACTGTGTCCAGTTTTGGGCCCCACACTACAAGAAGGATGTGGATAAATTGGAGAGAGTCCAGCGAAGGGCAACAAAAATGATTAGGGGTCTAGAGCACATGACTTATGAAGAGAGGCTGAGGGAGCTGGGATTGTTTAGTCTGCAGAAGAGAAGAATGAGGGGGGATTTGATAGCTGCTTTCAACTACCTGAAAGGGGGTTCCAAAGAGGATGGCTCTAGACTGTTCTCAATGGTAGCAGATGACAGAACGAGGAGTAATGGTCTCAAGTTGCAATGGGGGAGGTTTAGATTGGATATTAGGAAAAACTTTTTCACTAAGAGGGTGGTGAAACACTGGAATGCGTTACCTAGGGAGGTGGTAGAATCTCCTTCCTTAGAGGTTTTTAAGATCAGGCTTGACAAAGCCCTGGCTGGGATGATTTAACTGGGAATTGGTCCTGCTTCGAGCAGGGGGTTGGACTAGATGACCTTCTGGGGTCCCTTCCAACCCTGATATTCTATGATTCTATGATCTGAATGTAGAAGAGACAAGAGCCAGACCGGAGGGGCGGTGGTGTGGGTAGGGGGGAGGGAAAGAAAGGGGAGTAGATTGGGACAAAGGGTCTGGGCTGGTGGAGAAAGTCTGAGGCTAGAGATGAGGGGGGGACGGAAGGGAAAGGGAAACTAGTGGGCTGGGGGGAGACTGGGATTGCATACCAACAGGGTGGGGTAGGGGGAAGCAGCGGAGGAAGCGGGGACACAGATCTTACAAGGGGCTGGAGTGCAGCCCAGGGAGGAAGACTGGGACTGGGATCCAATGGGGATGGGTGACTAGAAGCTAAGGTGGGGGTGAGACACAGATCAGATGAGGAACCGAGAAGTCGGAAAGTGAGACTGGCTGAACAAGGAGACCGGAACTGGGGAGCCTAGGACATGCTGGGCAAGGAGACTGGGAAGAGAAGCCTGAGGAGTGGGACTTAGACAAGGAAGCAGTTTGGGGGAAATGGGCAGAAGAGTCTGTGCCCTCTAAAGCACAGTCCCCTCCAAAGCCTGGAATGGAACCCACGATTCCTGAGTCTCTCAATTCCTATGCTGTAAGCCAATATCTGTTAAACCCACTGGCAGAGTGTCCCATACCTCTTTAGTGTTGGACCCACATAGAGGATAATAACCTACCACTGCTATCAGTTACCTCATTAGCTCAGTGGCAGAGGTCTGTGCAGTATATCTAAAGTGTCCAACCCTGCTGATAAACAATGTAGGACTAAATATGATACCACTTGATGGAATTTCTGGGGGCGGTTTAGTTTGATTTTTTTAAAAACCTAGGAAATTACACACAAACATGCCATCTTACACAAGAATATAGAGGTTGCTAAGTCATGCATTCAGAAGATAAGACATACCAGAACTAAGGTTGCCCATGCAACCTTAATTTGGCCCCTTCTGCATATGCATTATGGTACAATCTTGAGTTACATGATCACACGCTATTTTTTCCCATAGGGCCTAGAAGGTGGAGGGCTCAACGAAGGAAAGAGACTGGGGTAATGTGTTTGAAACTGGAGTAGCTGCATCAATGTACACCACACTTTACACAAATGCACTAAGTGTGCAAGAAGGGTCTAAACCAGCAGAACTACTAGAATTGACTGGGAATTTGATGGAAAATGCTGTTTCCACCAAAAAAACCCCCCCTGATTTTGCAAAAATCTTCAATTTTCTGTCAGGAAAATAGAAATGAAATATTATGTTTCAGGATGGGTCAACCCAGATTGAAACATTTCAGTTTGTTGAAGAGAATCAAAGTTTTTCAGGTCAGTATAGTATTAATCTCTTGTCTGCTTGAGCTGCCATAGTATCTCATGGGAACTGTAGTTTGGGTGCCTTATGCCACCATTCTTCTCTATTGAATGGCATCTCTGACTGTACTACATCTCCCATGATGCTCTGTGGTGGGCCCTGTAACTGAACCATTGTGGGAGGGCCTTGTGAGTCACCTGACCACAATGCATCATGGGAGATGTAATCTAGCTGGGGATCCTAGCCTCATAGAAGATAGTAGATCACAAGGCATTCAAACAGACCAAACCATTTGAATTTGGGAATGTGAAAACAGAAACATTTAAATGAAACATATTGAAGTGAAACTTTTCAGAATTTGCTGTTCTGGGGAAAATCTCCATATTTCAATTTTTCTTCCTGATTTGGGACAAAAACAAATTTTGAAATATCAGAATTTTGGATGGGGCAGAAATTCCAATTTCACCAGCTCTCACAGTTCCCCAAGTCTAGAAATTCCACCATACTCAAGGCCTCAGTTAGTGACCTGAAGGCCGGGACCTGCCCTGCCACCATTTGAGACGATCAGTCCTGAAAAGTGCTTGAGACCCTGTCTGACCAAGTCTCACAAAATACTGCTAAAGTCTATTTTTGACTCCATTGTCTGTCCCTGGGAGCCATTCCCCTGCCTTGATGAATCTACAGTGCAATAACACAACCTAAGCAATGTCATATGATCCAGTGAGGAAGGCGCTCAGAATGCCAAAGGAAAATTATATTCTGTATAACATTCAACACAGTGTGAATGTTACAGCCAGGATGGTAAATAAGTGACTTGCAATTTTAAAGACGGTAAATGTTTAACGACCATATTGTTTAATGTGTGAAAGACAATTGACAAAGGGGAAAAATGGAGCTTGTGTGTCTTTTCTTGTTTGGTTCTTGAGGATGGAGAAAAACGGCCAGAAAGATGTTTGGGGATTTTTAGGGATCCCCCAACCTCCAATCTGCATGATTTTCACATTAGACACTAAAGTGTTGTCTGCCCTGGGAAATTCTATGGATGACTAGAGATCTACTAAGATTCTGACACTGAAAATAGCAAAGAAATGAAAACTGATTAATAGAGAGGGAAAGACTATATCAACCTCTGTTTCTTGTTTTAACTCCTATTCTGTATCTCTAGCCCTTTCAGTTAAGAGCAGAGAAAGTTCCAAACCATAGCACTGTGTCATCCAAGGAGTCCTCCAGCAAAAACAGGAAGACTGACATTCCTGATGTTTCTGAACAATAACAAATATCAAACCCTTCCAGACCTCCACTGTATACCACAAAGAAGGGGCACAGACATAGGTCATCTTGACGGGAGAATCTCGTGGCTATGAGTTAAACTGAAGTCTGGTCAAAATGAGAAAACAGCCTTTCATGGTTAATGAAGGCTGTGGTTTGTTTAATAGGCTCTAAGGGAAATAATATATTAACTGGTGAAATCAGTGGGTTTGACATCAGCAGTAACTTGCCCAATCATCATACGGCTCTTTTGCATACTGCATTTCCATTGGTTGCAATGCTTTTAAAGTAACTACATTATATAGTCTTCTGAGGCATCATAGCAGTGCAATGTCTAAAGTGTTCCAAAGATGGATTTTTTCTATGAAATATATTATAATGTTTCCCCTAGAGTATAATCCCCTAAACATAATTATATCTATTACCCATTTGGTGGAAGAACAGAAACAAGCAGACCAGTCACTCCCAACCTGTGGTCTGCAGAGCACTTACTGGTGGCTTGTGGAGAGTTGGTTGGTCTCATGGTGCTATCTTCTCCCTGTCTCCAGCTGCTACGCTGCACTAAGAGAACAACCACTTTCCCTCATGTTAACTTTTTATGCAGGCAATTACCATGGTGGTGTTATGTGATCCTGAATGGGAGGGCAGAGGGAACTGGGTGAATGGGAGGGGAAGTACTCACGAGACAATCTCTCTAATAAGGTATGGCCCAATCTATGAAAAGTTTTGAGAGCTTCCCAAAGTAGACAATGCCAGGGAATAATCAGGGCCCCACTATATACATCCCATCATGAAAATGAAGATTCTCCCCACACCAGAGAATTAAGCGGAGGAACTGATGATATCATCGATAGACTAATCTACTCCTTACTGTTTGGAGGTGTGTATCCCTCCCCGCCCACCTCAGCCTGATCTGAATGGATCTGCAGTTTCCTTGGCCTTTAACTGAAACTTCTCCCCCCGCTCTTAGTTCTGTTTCATCTGCAGCTACAGAATAAAAATCAGATCTGATGGCTATGTCGTCACCAGAAATCTGTGTTTAATCGTTCCAACAAGGGGCTATTTCTGAAGAACTTTTACAGTACATGCTACGGTTGGTTAAGAGTGAATATAGTTCTGCTGTTTGTAAATGGAAATACTGTCTGATTTCATTTGTTCATTGTTTGACAAATAGCATGTGATCATGTAATTAAAAAACAGTACAGTAATGGTCACTCCCGATAGGGCAGAGTTAAGGCTGTGTGTACAATAGCAATGTTGCAATATCCTGACTTTCAAATGCTTAGCTGTGCATCCCTAAGGTTTCCTTATTGCATTTTTGCTGTGTGGAATTTTGAGTGATCTGATGAGGGAGTCCATGCTGGAGAGATATTGGGAATTCTATGCAGCATTCACAGCTGATAATTTTCCAGATGGAAGGGTTCACTGCATTCATGTACCCCAGACTGTACATGTGGGTGATCCAGCAGGGGGTGCCAAAGCATCCATGGGGCTCAACGTGGGGGCCAAGGTCCAGCCAGGTGGATCAGACAGCACAATTGAGAACCAAGTATAGAGCTAAGGTGGAATACCACTCTGCCCTTGGCTATTTTTCCCTGGAGTGGACAACAGAGAGGCTTGGACATGGGCAGTGACTGTGACTTGAGCCAGTGGATTGCAGTGGCTAACTGCCTCTGGCCCCTGCACCACCTCCAGCCTGGATTTCTGGCTATGTCATCATAGTGCCACATGCTGCTCTGACCTTTCCGTCTCCTCATGTGGGCTGGGAAACTAGGTAATATTTCTTATTGCAGGCAGGAGGCTGGGTGGGCCGTCCCAATGCACCTTCATTGCCCTTGCCTAGGCCACTGAATGCCTGAGGGCTGGACCCATTCTTATCTTCAGACCCACAAAGAGGGTTTAATTCCTTATCTTCAGGCTACACTATTTGGGAAAGAGCTGGTTGGGGTGGGGGTCAGAGACTGGGGAGGGTCTCTGCTTCTCCACCATGGGAGGATCCTCTATGAGCCAGGCTGTAAAGGGCTTGGACCCCATCTGCTTGAATCTGCAGTTCCCATGGCCTTTAAGTGAAAACTCTCCTCACTGAGTTGTTTCAAGCACAAGGGAGCTGGGGGTATGGATGAAGGAACAGAAAGGCTGCATGGGGGGGCGGGGGGTAACACCTATTAGTTGCACCTGATCCTGTAATGGCTCATCTGAACCAGGCCATGAACTTCCAACATGACCTCTGTATTTGGCAGTCCCCCACACCCGCCATGCTCAAGCACAGAAGTTTCTGAAGAGGCTCCCCTGCCTGGGACTGAGCCCCTGGGTGACGTCCTGGCCCCAATTAAGTCAATGGGAGTTATGCCCAGTGCTTAAAGTGGGGGTGGGGTTTGCAAGGTCACAGACGGAAGTTTTAAAAAAATTCTCCAGGGTCCCTGAGGTGTGCACTTTAAGGGTTGTCTTGCCAGAACCACTGCTCCCAGAGTATGACGGACACCACACACACATTCTCCCCCCGCCCCCGCATATCCTACTAGGTCCCAAATCTTGTGGCCCCACTATCCCTACATGGGTGTTGGAGCCCCGGGGCGCTGGCAATTCCAATGGGCTAGTATGGCTCCTTCCCTTGGATGGGGGGCAGCAGGAGACCTTAATTTAGCAGAGGCCCTGGGAGCAACTAGTTCAGCTTCAGGGCATCCCCACGCCTGTACTTTGGTACACCCGGCTCCTGCCCCTCCCCCGGTGGGGAGCATGTGTGCCTGTTCACTGGGGCAAAGGCTAACTCTGGGCAGCAGCAAGAGGGGGAACTGCCAGTGCTTCTGATCTGGCTGGCACCCCTTGGGCTACCCGCTCCACACCTCCACCCCCCACGCTGTCCCCCTGCCCCGCCCCCTAGCTCTCTGCACTCGCCCCCCACGCTCCGTGCCCCCTGCCCCGCCCCCAGCTTGCTGCCTCTCCCCCACGCTCCCTGCCCCGCCCCCCAGCTCTCTGCACTCGCCCCCCACGCTCCGTGCCCCCTGCCCCGCCCCCAGTTCTCTGCACCACTCGCCCCCAGTCCCCAACTCCAGCCCCGCCGGCAGCGGGCCCTGCCCTAGCCTGGATCCCTCTCCCCGGCCCTCCGCAGGCCTTTGCCGGCCTGGGGAAGCAGCGATCGGGGCCGGTTCCCGAGTCCGCTGCTCGCCTCCACCCCCTGATCCTTCCCCGCCAGCCCCTCCTCCTGCTCCGGAGCCATGTGGCAAGGACAAGCCGGGTAACCTCTGCACAAGGTCACCCCTCCCCCGGGCTGCCGCGCCCCGCACCTGGGCACCCCCCGCGGGAGGCTGGAGCCGGGCTGCCGGCGAGCTGGGACCCGGGAGTGGCACGTGCCAGATGCAGCCCGGCCCGGAGCTCACCTTGACAGAGGCCAGGCGCTGTGCGGCGGCTGCCGGCCTTTCAGATCCGCCGCCTTGCTCTCCACCTGCTGCGTGGGACCTGCGGGGAGACAGCGGCGTCAGGGCGGGCACAAGCCCCGCGAGCCCCCAGCCGCGCCTGGGCACGACCCACAGTCCCCCGGGGGCACATCTCCCCGGCCCGGCCCCCTGCCCTCCCAGGTCAGGCAGGCAGGCAACGGGGCACGGGCGACTCTCTGCCCCAGGCAACGTGGTGCTTGAGGAGGGCACGCAGCCGAGCGGGGCGGGGGGAGAGCTCAGAGGAGCAGCACCGGGGGAGGGGGAAGCAGAGTCCTCCTGGCCCCGCAGGGCCAGAACAGGGGCGCCGTCCCCCCACCCCCACCCCAGCCTGCCCCCACCAAAGAGAAGCAGCTGCCCGTTTGGCTGCCCCCTCACCTGTCCTTCTCTGGGTGGCTAGCTTGCTAGGTCCCCTGGTAATCGTGTACATCATGTGCCCCGCAGCTCCAGCGGATCGTGTGGCAGGGCTGGAGGGAGCCCGGCACCCAGCTTCGCTGTTGCGCTGGGGAAATGCTTGCCCGGCTCCCGGAGCGGGCCGCTAGCAGAAGACGGGTCTAGCCAGAGCTTCCAAAGCCAGAGCTGCCTGTTGCAAAACTCTTCCAAGATGCCTTTGACTTTAACTTCGCTGCGCAGAGCTGGGGGTAGACAGCGATTCCCCTTTAACAGGCAGAGGGAGGCCGTGAGAGACAGCAGCATGTATGCAACACGCCCCCCAAGCCTCTTAAAGGGGCAGGCGGCGGCTCTGCTTCATTGTCCAACTACAAAACACCTAAGGCGCCCTGGATTCTGCTCACTGAACAAGGGGAATACACAGTGGAGAAAGAAATCGGGCCGGGGCTCCTCCCTGTTCTCTCTGCGTTTGCTGGGTGAATCAAATATTTGGTGTTGTTTAACCGTATTTTGTTTTCTGTTTTGTAGCTAAGCCTCTTTGGCGGCTGCTGAACAGTTGTTGCCAGCCAAGCAGTGCCTGATATTAATATACAGCCATTAAAAATAGTCCAGGCAAATAATCTTAAAAGCCACCACCAAAGGCAGGACGTTGGGGATTTCCCAGCCCCATGTCTGAAAGGTAGCCCCAGCACAGATAAATCTGTGCGTCTTGATCTTTATTTACTGCACTCTGCCCTCCGGCATGGCTCAGGGAGCGTGGACATAAACTAATAAAAACATCTGGAGGTACATATAAACCTATCCCTTTTCAGAGGTGGAAACAGAGCCATTGTGTCGCAAAATGCACACTGTGATGAGGTTGTTTCTGCAGATTGTCATCTGACACAGCACAATTGTGATGATGTGTTGCAAGCTGCAAAGGCTATTTTGGGGCTAGGATGAGCCTTGTGCCTACCCCTACCCCAAAACCAGCAGCCGCTTTTGAAATGGGATGTGCATGAGCTGCCCGTGAGGCCTGGCCAGTCCAACTCCCACTGACGTCAGTGGGGGATTGATTGAACCCTGGGTGTGGAGGACACAGGGTTTCCCCAACAACAATCCAGATGACCCCCAGAGCAAGGATTAAAATCAGGACAGATGCCAACCCAAGTCTTTCCCTGGTTCTGCCCAGGGAAATTCTGCCCAGGGTATTGCACCACTCCTGGGATTGCACCCAGTGTAACAGAGAGCCAAATTTAGCCCACCAAAGTCACCCAGCCTTCTGAAAACCCCGGGTGCCTTATCTCTCCATGGGGTAATGGGAAGACACAAGTGCAGCAGCAGTAACTTACTTTGGAGGATGTGAATCAGACCCATTGTGATGACCTAAAGCCTCTCTAATTTCCTTGCAGTTCTATGGGCATCCTAACCCCTGTATCTAATAGAGCAGTAAGTTCGGTCCCATGCTAACAACATGTTAGCAAAGTAGCCACTGAGCTTTCAAAGGGTTAAACAGCAGCCAAAAGCTGGTTCCTAGTGGCTTACTAAGTTTCTCCTGGAATGGAGAAAGGGCAGAGCTGGGTGAGACTTAGGTGCTCAGCGGTGAAGGTTACATATAGGACACCTCACCCCAGTGTCTATAGGGGTACTATGGAATGGGAGAATTTCTCTATTGTGTTAGCCAGATTGTTTGTGAGACTGTCAGAATATAAATAGGGGAAATGCCGTTTTCATCAGTCATGAACTGGGGGGGCAATGTGGCCTAGTCAGGAATCTGGACACAGGACACCTGGTTCCTAATCCTACACTACAACTGTGGGCAAGTAATTTCAGCCCACAGTGCCTCAATTTCTCCATTGCATCAGGAGTGTAAGAATTCCCAGCTCCCAGGGGCGTTTGGAAGCTTAATTTGGTCATGTTTGCTGAGCGCTTGGAGATCAGAAGGGCAAAGTATCATTATTAGTAATGATAATGGGTGGCTTGCTTTCCCAAAGCAACATTAACAAAAAAAATCCAGTCCCCAGTGGTTTTATTTACATATTTGTTCATTCCTTTTATGCAGTTTTTCTGCATTGACCTAAAATTTCAGCTCTCAGTAATAAATACTTTGACTCTCAGTTGGTGTAAATCGGTATAGGCCCATTGAAGTCAATGGAGATAAGCCGAATTACACCAGTAGATGATCTGACCCTTTATATTTGTAGAGAGCTTTTCATCCATAGACCTCAAGTACTTCATAAAGGAGGTACAGACGGGAAAACTCAGGCAACAGAAAAGCAGTGATTCTTTCCCAGGCGAAACAGGGGAGAAGATGGGACTAGAATGTAGGGCTCCCCTGACTCCTTTGCCCTGGCCACTGGGCACCACTGCCTCGATGCAGTCATTCCACTTCAGGTGTGAGAAGCAGCAAATAAGCCTAAACTCTCAGGGCTTGGCTACACTTGCGAGTTACAGCACAATAAAGGAGCTCCGGGAGCACTAGCTCACTACCCGTCCACACTGGCAAGGCACGGAGAGCGCTGAATCCGCGGCTACAGCGCTGCTGGTATTCCACCTCGGCCAGTGGAATAACGTTTGCTGTGCCCCCGCTGGAGCGCCGTGGCGCCAGTGTGAATGAGGTGTTGCTTTACTGCGCTCTGATCAGCGTCCGGAAACAAACGTCCCATAACCCCCTTAAGTCAAGTGGCCACTCTTGTCATTGTTTTTGAATCGCTGCAGGAATGTGGAAATGCCCTTTGAAATCTCCATTTCTGACAGCCGGCTGCTTATCTGCTCCGAGACAAAGCAACCATTAGTGTGGAATGCTGTGTGGGAGAGAGAGAGGCCGGGGGGGGGAGAGGGGGGTTTGCTGCTGTCTGAACTTATAAGACACCATGCTGACATGCTCTCAGCCCCCCAAAAACCCACTCTCTCCCCCCACATACACACAACACACTCCCTGTCACACTCCACTCCACCCCTCACCATTTGAAAAGCACGTTGCAGCCACTTGCATGCTGGGATAGCTGCCCATAATGCACAGCTCCCAATGCCGCTGCAAGTGCCACAAATGTGGCCACGCCAGTGCACTTGAAGCTGTCTGTGTGGACAGACTGCAGCACTTTCCCTACTGCTCTCTACGAAGGCTGGTTTAACTCAAAGCGCTCTACATCTGCAAGTGTAGCCATGCCCTCAGATTTTAAACCAACTCCCAACATCTATGTATTGTAAAATCCCTACCGCTATTTTGCTGAGAACGGCTTCAGATTTCCTGATTGAATTAGCAGATCTGAGGGCAGAATGTGATCAAAGTAGGGAGAAAAACTGAATGCAGATGCTTTGTCTTCAAAATTGAAATAAACAGAAGAGCTTCTTACGTGCTGATTGAAGAACTAAGAAGTGGCTGTAATGAGCAATTTCGGGCCCAAAACTGCAAACCTTTGTCTCATGAGCTTCAACAGGGCCACTGTACTGGCATGAGCACAGGCTGCAGGACTGGGCCCTAACTGGCTTTTAACAGCCGAGGGCTGTCATGGAGGTCTCTGTAAATACAGGGGAGATTGAGACAGTCAAATGCTTTAGCCCCCACCCTTCAGGTGCACTTGAGTGACTAGCATCCAAGAAGCAGGGCTAGTAAGTTGGCCGTGAGAGACTGCATACGCTGGTGATCTTCAGGCAAATTAGTTGGTTGACTGGAGAAAATAAAAGTAAGGCTCCATTCACCCATAAGGAAGAGGAAATCCTGTGGAGTCCCTGGCATATTCTCTTCTGTGGGACAGATAATGGAAGAAGACCAGGGGTGTGTGTGTTTCACTCCTTTAACCTCTGGGTCCCATTAGACCTGAATGGATCTTGGGGGATCTGCAGGAGATGCTGTGCCCCCTGGATCCCATGGGATCCCTATCACACCTGTCTCCAGAGCCCTAAGGTGAGGTCCTATAGCACAGAAGGGGGAACAGTCCAAGTTAAGACAGCTCCTTCAGTCTGACAGCCGCTGCTCACCCAATGGAGTCTCCTGTGAAGTCAGTGCTCAGGAGGGATGTGGGGGTGTAGGGTGCCTCCATGCAGGGTTATGGAAGGGAACACAAGACTCTGAACAAAAATATATTTTGGGAGGGAGATGAGCTTCACTCCCTGGGGATACATCTACTGCAAACCCTCCCCACTGCCCACGCCCTGGAGAAAGCCACTATTTAACTTCCCCTAACACTTAGAGACACCCACTGGAAAAACCAGGGGATCGACTGGCTCCAAATGGCTGAAAGGTTCCCATGTGGAATGGGCCATGTCTCATTTGTGTACAAAGACAATAGTCTCTCTGTTTATGTAACACTTGAAAAGGGCCACGTTCAGATCAGGTTATAGCCAAGCCATTATGGGTCAATCTGAGGCATAACCCATAGGCCTCTTATACAGTATCCACATGGAAGTGACACAGGCTTTGTCCCACCAGGAAGGCTGTCTCTATTCACTCTATACCATGGCACAGGAATACATGGGTGAAAACAGATTAGGTTCCTCTGCGCACAAACCAGTGAGATTAGAAAATGACTCATTTGAAACATAAAAAGAAATAGTTTTGCATACAATGCATAATTAACCTATGGAACTCACTGCCGCAACGCATTTTTGAGGCCAAGGGTTTAGTGGGTTCACACCAGAACACCCACCATCACATTAGATAAGATACAACATTGACAAGCAACGGTAGCTCTCATGCTTCAGATACTGTGGCCATGTCTGCACTAGAGGCACTGTAGCAGCATAGCTATGGCACCGTAGCTATGCTAGCGTAATCCTCTAGTACAGATGCAGCCCCCGGTGATGGAAGGGATTTTCCCATCACTGTAGGACTCCCACCTCTCCCAGCACTGGTCGCTAGTTCAGCGGAAGCTTTCTTCCATCAACCTAGCTGCGTTGGCTCTGTGTATTAGGTCAGCCGGGCTAGGTGGCTCGAGGGCTGTGTGTGGATTTTTTATACCCCTGAGTGATGTAGCTATGGCAACCTAAATTTTAAGTGTAGACCAGGCCCAAGACTGGTGGGGCTGAGAAAGAAAATTCTCCTATGGGAGTTTCTTTCATAATTGTCCACTGTGGGGTTTCTTTCACCTTCCTCTGAAGTAGCTGGTGTGGGCCACTCTCAGATACTGAACAGGATGGACCACTAGCAATTCCCTCTGTCAAATGTTAACCACCAAAATGCTGGCTCTGGAATATGATGTCCTAAGCCGCTATGTATGCGTTAAGGAAATGTCATTTCCTGGGTCTGCCCCTCTCTGCTGTTGACAACAGGTCCCCGGTCCAGGATCTTCGTCACACATTGCAAAGGTCAGTGTGGTGCATTTGGCCTGAGGCAGGTTGGGAGCCATGGAAAAGTGCATGGTAAACACCAGATTCCTTCCAGCTCCAATCTGGGTTAAATAATCAAAAGAAGGACTTTACCGTTCTGTGTTTACGCAGCAGAATCCTGCTGCTGGCTCGTTTCCTGCTGCCCCCAGGAAGACTAAAAATCCCCAGTGAAATTCTGTCTGGGCTGGAGTAACAACCTGCAGAATCAGTAATGACTTTCAAAGCCCCAAATTACTGAGAGGGGGCAGAAATTAGTAGCCATAATATTCTGCACTTCCCTTTCATTTGAGAATCTTGAAGGTGGGCTGAATATTATCATCCTTATTTTAGATATGGAGAAACTGAGATACAGTGAGTTGCCCAAGGTCACACAATGAATCAGTGGCAGAGCTGGGAACCAGGTCTCCTAAACTTCCACGCTCTTGTTCTAACCACTAGATGATGTCTCCCCGGTCCCACTGCTGGAAAAGGTTATCCAGGGGAACACAAGGCCCCCACATGCCATCCAGCATTTCTTGTGCCCCAGGTCAGATCCGGTTTAAAGGCAGTTTCCAGTTCAGACTTGACAAGAAGATGCTTTAGTCATTGGACTTTTCATCAGGTGTGGCCTGCCTTTGCCTCACAGGACATCCAGGGTGACCTTGGGCATTCTTTCTTCTCTAGCCAGTGAGGGCTGGGACTCTGGGAGCACTGCTGCACTGACACCTCTCTCCAGGGGAAGGTTCACTTCCCTGTGCCCTGGGATGGCTGTGAGTGACTGGCATGTGCAGCATTGCAGCCACCACCCTTTCTGGCTGCAATTAAGGCTGGCAGCGCAGCCCAGAGCTGCCCTGTCGGGCAGGGTGCATGGGTACACAGAGAAGCAGAGACCGATTGGAATAAAGGGAGGGGGCTGCCAAAGATCAGGATTCGGACCAGCTCTCACCTCAAGTCGCTGAACCAGATCCTCAAAGGTGTTAAGTGCCTAACTCCCATTGCCTAAGCCACTGCTAATGGGAATGGGAGGTTGTAATATAGAAGGAGGTGCCCTATATGCCCCTGTCAGTCTGGGTAGGACAAAGGGGAAGCCAAGCCCTTTCTCAGCTAGCCAAAGCCCAGCATCTCTGGCAACACACGAGTATGTGCGTATTCCTGCCTTTATTTCACATGAGATCTTGTGTTCTGAAGCGCAGAATGAGGAGCTGCCGGGGTTTCCCCTTGCCCTGACGGAGCATGCAGCTGGGGCGACATGCAACCTCTGGAGTCCTCCAGCCCCGTCGCTCCTGCCCCTCGGGCTCATGTGCTCAGTGCAGCTCATGTCCAGGAAGGTCAAGAGCTGGGTGAAAGACACTTGGATTCACTCGACAGGCTCAGGGGTGGAGGGATGAGCTCGGGAGCGGTGTCTGACGCCAGCAAGGGCAGTGAGGCGCTGTAAGACAGCGTGTACTGCTGGGGAGGATCAAGGTCTCTGTATTGAACACATTCAATGTCCTTCTAACTGAGCTTCTCTTACTAATGCTCCCCAGACCGGGTAGGCAGGACGCTCTAGTCCATAAGACATTGACCTGGGAGAGCTGGGTTCAGCTCCCTGCTGTGCCATACCCAGTACTGGGTTTACAATGGTGTCATGGCACCGGGCCCAGGCTCCAAAGGGATCCCGTCCTGGCCCGCTCTCAGGGCAGCGAACACCCCCACAACCCCAGCCCCCAGCCCCATACCCTGACTCCTGCACCCCCCCATATCCCCACCCCCACCCTGAGCACCAAACGGGAGCTCCTGCACCCCTCCCCGCCACATTCCCACCTGCACCCCTTGCACCAAACAGGAGCTGCCCCAGGTAAGCGCTCCACACCCCAACCTCCTGCCCCAGCCCTGAGCCCACTCCTGCATCCTACCTCCTGGCCAGACCCTGCACCCCAACCCCCAGCCCGCTCCTGCACCCTAACTCCCTCCCAGACCCTGCACCCCAGCCCTGACTCCTGCACCCCCCCTCACAAGCCCCCAGCCCCCTGCCCTCCCTGACACCTGCACCCCCCCACCTGCAGCCCCCGCCCCACATTCCCACCTGCACCCCTCACACCAAATGGGAGCTGCCCAGGTAAGCACTCCACACGCCAACCTCCTGCCCCAACCCTGAGCCCCCTCCCTCACCCGAAGTCCTGGCCAGGCCCCGCACCCCAATGTTTTTTTACATATTTCTTATCCAAAGCGCTTTACAATCGTTAGCTAATGGTAGACACAATATTGGGAAAGATCACAAAGTGGTCCGCCGAGACCCCCAGCGATTTTCAGGTGGTCTGTGGAAAAATAAATTAGAACCGCCCCCAAGCTCCATTCTACCTGGGGCTGGGGCTGACCCCCCAAGCCCTGCTGCCTGACACCTCGTGTCACCACCACCCCTGCACATTCCTCCATGCCCCGCTAGGGGTGCGCACCAGACTTTTTTGGTAAACTGGGCATTTGTTCATTTGCTCTTGCCAACTAATCAGCTGGCAAGAGCAAACGGGATAAATGGCCGTTTTTGTCAAAAAGTCAGGATGGCTGGGACAGAGCTTAAAAAGGGAACTGTCCCGGCCAAATGCGGACCTATGGTCACCCTATCTCCAGGCAAGTGGGTCCTGAGGGAGTCCAGCCAGGACCAGGGCAGACCCTGACCTGGCTAATCGCGCCACTCCCGAGAGGCCGGAGTGATTCCCCGCCCTAGCACTGGACCAGCCCCGGCTGCACTGCCAGCTCAGCCTGGCAGACACCGTCACCTTCCAGCAGGCCCGGTGAGTGTGGCCAGGGAGCAGGGTGTGAGGCAGTGGGTCTCTGGAGGTGTGTGTGGGGCTGCTGGCCAGTGCAGGGTCTCTTTGGGTTCGGTGGGGGAGGTCTGTGTATTGGGATGCTGGGCAGTGGGGGGTCTGAGTGGGGTGCTGTGAAGTTGTGGTGGTGGGCTGTGGGGAAGTGCATTGGGCAATAGTGGTGTGGCTGTGTGGGGGGGTGTTGGGCAGGGGTGGTGGTGTGCAGGCCACTGTGCATTTGTGGTGGAGGTCTGTGTGGGGGGCTGCTGGGCATAGCAGTTCCGGGGGACGCTGGGCATAGGAAGTCGGGGGCTGTGTGGCACGGCATGGGCCCACCCCCAAGGGGAAGGGGCACACTGGCAGCACAGGGCTGGGCGGGCCAGAGTGTGTCTGGCAACTGCCAGTTTGTATATGGTGCCCTTGCACTGGGCTGGGTGGAGTGGGGCCAGCCGCACCATGCTATGCCCCATTGCCCCTGGCTGGCCCTGTGCTTTGGGGACTGACCTCCCCACGCCATACTCCTTTGCCCGCATGGCAAATATGTTTGGCCCACAAAAGGTTAATCCGGCCCTGGACATGCCCATAGACAAGCTGGATGACTTGGGGCAAGTCTCCTTGGCCCAGAGCCTCAAAGGTATCTAGGCATTAAAATCAATGGGAGTCAAATGCCGAAATAACTCTAAGGATCTGAGTGTTGGTCTATCTGTGCCTCACTGCCCTATCACCCTCACAGGTGTTGCCCGGCTAAAATCCACTAATGAGTGTGAGGTGCCCAGACCCTACAGCAAAGAGGCCAGGTAAGTACATAGCTACGGACAAACTGGAGCATCTGGGTAGGGGCTGGAGGCAGGGTGGGGTTGGACAAAACTCCCTACAAAGCTTGCTCCATCAGGCCGTCGCGGCAGGGAGAAGGTGCAAGCGGGCTGACTCCATTTGTTTTTTGGGGAGGGAGGTGGTGAGTTTTCATCCATCTTGTTAGGAATTGTTGGTTTAATTTGATGCCCGGACACCCGGAGGTGCCTCCCCAACACACCACAAGAGTGGGGAAGAAACAGCCCCACGCTTATGGCTAAAATAGACAGTACCCATTGCTCTGTGTGTGTTTAGATGGTACATTGCCAACTGTTGCAAAGTACAGAAAGTAGCCGCTTACCACATCACACCCAGCACTCAATCCCCATTGGGGTGGTGGACGGGGGTGGGGGCAGCTTTGTCCAGGGTAGCCTTGGAGGTCCCAGGCTAGTCCATAATGCAAAGGGATCAATAAAGAAGAATGAGAAGTTGGCACCTGGGCATATGAAATACCATCACATTAGGAACATGGCTCAGTGAGAGCTCAGTGTGTTCTCTTGAGCCAGACGCCAAGAAGAAGGCCAGGAACAGGCCGGAGACTGCTGGGGATTACAAACCTTCCCCAACAGAAATGCACCAAGGAGACGTCAGACCGGATCGATGATATAACAGAGCTGGCAAAGTGAGAGTGGAACAGCAAAGAGTTAGTCTGTGGCCCTGATCCTGTGTATTCTACATCTCTGCTCCTCCAGGCCATGCCCCGCTCTGCGCTGCAATGGAAGCTGAACACATTTGGCATCTCCCAGGAGGCATTCTGCTCCCCCAGAGGCAGGCCCTAACACGACATAGAGTCAAAAACATCTCTGCTGATTTTCCTCACTAAGGGCACTGTGACATACTATACCTTGGGGGAGCATCTTGTAACCCCCATATTCCTCATTTATATATAATTGTGATATTGCATATAAAGCAGGCCATGTGAGGTATCAGGGAAGGTTATGATCTGCTGAAAGTCATTTTTCTATCTAAATATGTATATCATTAATGCGTATGAAGTTATGAGAATTGGGTTGTATGGTTGTCATTAAAATATTCTGTGGGTTTGGGAGCAGCCCAGATACTAGCTCTCCAGAGACAATGAAAAGGGAGGTAATCTGAACAGCAGACATCACCAGTCATTGTCCAGCAAGGGAGCTACAATTCAATGACTTACCTGCATAACGCCACTCCAGGGGAATTGCTTAACCTTGCCGGGGACTCAGCAATGCCCACCAGACATGCCTGGACTTGTGTTCTCCAAGCACATGGACTGAGGGTATAAAACAGAACACAGGGGGCCCATGCTTCACCTTTCTCCTTCCCCAACCTATGCTGCAAGCAACAAAGACACTCAGAAGAAGACTGAAGACTCCAACAGAGGAGACGGGCCCAGGTTTAAGGGAAAAACCTGTATATTAAGGATTGCAATATCCAGTGGGGTGAGAAAAACTGCTTAATAGATGTTGCCCAGTCTAGTAGGGTTGAGAGTTGAAACTGCATGCCTATTTTTTATTTTCTTTTGGTAACTACCCTGACTTTTTGCCTGTGACTTATAATCTCTTAAAATCTATCTTTTGTAGTCAATACATTTTTTTTACTGTTTAGCTTTACCAGTGAGTTTGTATGAAGCATGTGGTAAATCTGCTCAGATTTGCAAAGGTTGGTGTATATCCACTTTCCATTGATGAAGTGATGAACCAATTAATACATTTGCACTGCTCATCTTGAGCAGTGCAAGATGGTATATTCCTGAGGTACAGTTCTGGGAGCTTGGGGAATCTGGCTGCTGCCTTTCCCAGTGTGATTCATGAGTGGCTCTGGGAGCATTCACACAATCTAGCTGGGTGAGGGGCTCCACACGCTGTTGTGCTAAGTGATAACAGGGCCTGGAGAGGTTTGCTGCTTGTCACTAGCAAAGCATTGTGAGAGACAGCCCAAGACAGTACAGCGGTCCCACAGTCCCAGGCTGCACCCCGGGAACCCCATCACAGGCACAATACTGCACCCAGCCAGTGGGAGCCCTGGCTGTGGGAAGTCAGTGCAAACAGATTTGGGGCCCATATAGAGTTAGGGATTGTAGGTTCCCTTGCCACAGCTGCTGATACCAACACCACCAAGGTATAATGTTCCTACCCGCCCTGCTCAGCTCTAGGGGTCAGTGATGGCATCACCTGTTGCCAGGGCTTGACTGATAGGGGAAGGTGGAACTGAGGGGTAAAGCGGCAGACTGAAATCCAGAACTCCTGGGTTCTCTTCCTGCCACTGACTCCCAAACTGATCTTTAGCAAGTCACTTAATTCATCTGTGCCTCAGTTTCCTAAGAAAAGCATACTTGTTTGGTAAGCTGTTCTGAGCTCCTTGCGGGGAGGAGCTGTGCAAGGCCCTCCATCTTAACCATTAAACAGTTACTTTTAACAGCTGGACTGCTAGTTTGCTCAGGCCATAGCCCACCATGCTGTCTCCTGCTTTCCTTGTGTCTCCCCCATTTGTCTGTGTCCACCCGGGGGCTCAGCTTTCTGTGTGTCCTGGGTGTGCATAGCACCTAGCACAATGGGGTCCCAGACCAATGCAAATCATAAACAATAATAACGTATGCCTGCTCTCATCCTTTTAGAGCCTTCCTGTTTGTCCCTTACTCACTGGCGACCTTAAGCCTTTTTTGCTAAAAGCATTAAAAAAGGGAATCCACAGCACAGAATCTATTTAAAAAAAATTATTATGATTATTTGCACAAAATGTTCCAAGGTTCATGCTCCATCGGCCTGGCCTATTTGCACTAGCAGCTGTCATTGCCACAGTGAGATTCCCCTGCCTCTGGGCCAGAGGTGACAAGTGTTTGCTGAGGAAGGCTCCTCAAGGGAGTCAGGAAGGTTCTGTCTATTTGCTTAGGAGCTGTAGCTTTCCATACTGCACCCATTGCAGCTAAAGGCCTGGCTGGTGTCTCGTGTCTGCCCTGGGGCTGTGGCAAAAAGTTAAACCAGTTCAAATGAGGTTTCACTTAACTGTGCAGTGCCTGTTCATCACTGTGTAATTCCACTGGCTTCAGTGGAGCGATACCAGGGATACTGGCTCTGTGTCTGTAGGAAAGGCCCAGTCCTGCACCCATTGAGCCAGATGATTCGTCATTGGCCTGCCCCCGTGCAGTGACGTACACCGGTGGGTGTGAAATGCTCCTTCCCCACAGGATTTCATTTTGGTTGCGGTGGCTCCCACAAAGTGCCAGGTGCTTTCCAGACAGGAACAGGTGACCATTGCCTCAGCGTAACGACAGATAGGGAGATGGAGGTCAGGAAAACAGAACAACAAAGAGGTAATTTTTTTATACATATCAGTGAGATTCCTGGTAGTCAGCAAGCACTGCAGAAGGGAGTCTGGCTTAAACATTGCCAGCACAGGGGCTTGGCAGATGAGCCCAGGAAGGCGAGGCCAGGCAAGGAGATGATGGTTGTGTGAGAGACTGACATGATCAGGAATAGAGATAATAGGCAATAATAACGTGCAATAGTTCTGTAATATCCTAGGACCAGCACAGCTACTAGACTGCATACAAGATCAGCAATGTGGATGGAGGGAGGGACAACCAGAGAGGATAACGGGAGGGGCAGAGCTATGGATAGCCTTGAAGGAGGTGACAAATAGTTTACATTTGAGGGACAGCAGGTGGAGCCACTCAAGGAGGGGAGTGACCTGATCACTTCCATGGGCTGGGAGCAAGAAGGCACAGGGCAATTCCCCAAGAGACTGGGTTGGCTGCAGAAATGTTGGCAGAGCAGGATGTGGCCTGGGAGGAGCAGAGATGAGTGGACAAGTTAGAGAGAGCCTGAAAGGAGCAGAGAAGGACAACACAAGTGCACAACACAAGTGTCTTTTCCAAATTCCTGGTACAATTGACAGTACTGGTACGATCCACAGTGAGGGGTTTGGCCGCATGTGAGATGACATGGCCAGAGGCATGTGCGTGCTCGCACCACGGCTGTTAATATGGGGAGAGTTACACGCTGCCGACACAGTGTAATGGCAATGAGAGGATCAGAACCCCCTAACTGCGTAACACAGCTGCACCCCCTCCTTGGAACCAGACCCATCCAATGTCACACCATCTCCTGCTGGCTCAGACAGGTGCAAATTGCCTGGCCTGATGTGCAGCTGGTGGGAACCCTCATGTTTGGAAGCAATGGCGTAAGTAGAAAGAGTGGCTGGAGGAGGGTCTGATCCAATGACCCCCTTCCTCCAAGGTGTTAGGCTGCATCTGCCCACAGAGACCCCACATGCAGACACCAGCAAAACGTTAGCAGAGAAATGTTGACTCTGCAGATTTAGAGTTATCATATTTCAAATTCCCAAATAGAGGACACTGCTGGGGGGAGGAGGAGCTGAAGAGGGTGTGGGGGGGTACAGTTTCTATGGCAATACCATACCATGCCACCTTTACTTCTGCCCTGCTACAGAGTGGCAGCCCTGCCTTCAGAGCTGGGCACCCAGCCACCAGCCGCCACTTTCTGGCCACCCAGCTCTGAAGGCAAAGAAAAAGGACGAGCAAGGAAAAATCATGGACATTTGTTTGTATTTCAAAAATCTGCCCAGATGGAGATTGGAGGACCCAAAACCAGGCCATGTTGGGGAAAACCCGGACGTAGGATAACCCTACCCAAACCGCCCCATCATGGACTGAGAGAGCAGCAGGCTGCGGCCTAGTAATTACAGGCGCTGAGCTTCCAATGTGCTGTAGGGGGCAGTGCTCGATCCCCGGCTCTGCCCCAGACCCCGCCTCTACTTCCCCCCTCCCCCCAAGACCCCACCTCATCTCTTCCCGCCCCCACCCGACCCCACTCCCACGCTGCCCCGTTCCACCCCCTACCGTTCCACCCCCTGCCGTGTCCTCACTTCTTCCTTCTCCCCCAAGCCTCCTGCATGCCGTGAAACAGCTGATCAGGGAGGGAGGGGGAGGTACTGATCTGCAGGGCCCACTGGTGGGAGGCACTGGGGGGTGGGGGACAGCTGATGGGGGGCTGGCGGTTTTTTCCCCATGGGAGCTTCAGCCCCAGAGCACCCATGGAGTCAGCGCCTACGCGAGTAGTGGTGGGAGCATCAGGAAGCCAGGCAGCTCTTTGGCTCCAAGCTCCGCTGAGCCATTCGCCTGGGCCCTGACAGGGCCAGTGTTAGGGAGTAGCAAGCCGGGCAGTTGTCCGGGGCCCCATGCCACAGTGGGGCCCCACAAAACTAAGGTGCTTGGGCTTCAGTCCTGGATGGGGGGCTCAGGCTTCGGCTTTCTGCCCTGGGCCCCAGCGAGTCTAATGCTGGCCCTGGGCCCTGAGCTTGGGCTGGTTTGATTTACTTGTGCCTCAGTCACTGAGCACAAACCACCAGCTGCTGTATCTGAGCCAAGCCAGGCACCTCATGCTGCATGTGGGCTAAACTCCCCAGCTAGGGTTGCCAGCCCTCCAGGATCATCCTGGAGTCCCCAGGAATTAAAGATTAATCTTTAATTAAAGGTTATGCCATGTGATGAAACCTCCAGGAATACGTCCAACCAAAAGTGGCAACCCAATCCCCATGTAGAAAGGAGACGGCAGTGGGGCACAGATGTTTGCAATGGACAGGAGCATAGCAGCACCGTTAGCTTGTTGGCATCTTAACACCCTGTGCCATGAGAGAACAAGACCCGTCTGGCTTTATGCCTTTCAGGAGCTGTGACAACCTCAGCTCCTAAGGGAGGGTGATGGTCACCCAAGCCACTTGTGGGCTCAGGCTTTGCATCAAAGGAGGAGGAGGATGGAAGAAAACTTGCCACTCAGCTGTAGGATCCAGACCAAAAGTGAGCATCAGTTCTATGGAGAGTGGAGGGTCTAGACAGGAGGAGGCACCTGAAAAATACACTTGGCAGAGTGGTGGGACAGTGGTTGTCGGTGAAGGGCCAACAATTTTGTCCAGCATTAAAAAAATTCTCTGCGCCCCAAGAAGCATGAAATGCTGACCTGCCACTCCCTGAAGCAAAACTCTCCCCTGCTTCAAGGGGCCAGATTCACCGCTCCTCTGCCCTTTGTGCTGTGATTGACACCAGGGCAAAGTCCTCTCCTTGGCAGTGGGAGTTAGGATTTCAGCTGTCTCATCTAGAGCTGTGAAAGTTGGCGGGGGGAGAAAAAACTCTGGGAAAAAATGTTTTTCCCCTTGAGGCCATATATGGAAAAACTGGAAATTTGGGGGGAAATTGAAAAGAAACTCTTATGTGAAATATTTTCTCTTAGAATTACCAGTGAAAGAAGAAGGCAAAACTTGTGCTATGCTAGCATTTCTGAGAACACATTAGCAACTGTGACAGGTAGCAGCCGTGTTAGTCTGTATCCGCAAAAAGAAAAGGAGGACTTGTGGCACCTTAGAGACGGAGAGTCCTTTTCTATTAGCAACTGTGTACGTTATATTATACTGGTCATAGGATGGCTGATTTTATCTACAGTTACGACACTTACCGTCCGTGTGACGATAATGCACTGTTAAAGAGTCTAGTGGTGTTGGAAGGTGCCACTCTCTGAGAGTGAGGCTTCAACAGAACGGTCCCTGCCACTCGGGAGCAGCCTGGATCTTTGAATACCTGGTGCTGCTTTTAGAGCAGAAACAAGTCTTAAACAGCGCAACCACTTGTCCTAGGAATCAAACCGCAGCCCAGCTCTCCCTAGGAACAGCACGCCCTGGTTCACAATAGTCTCATCAAAGCTGTTGTCAGGATCAATGGCCCTGCAAGCCATTATATTTCACTCCAAGGTCAGGACAGAGAAACATCCCGCTCATGGGAGACATGCAGCATGCTGCAGAGGTTTGAAAGGTCAGGGTGGCCACACGGCGGGTGTGTTAGAAGAGAGAATCCAACATTTTCCACTTGGCCACACAGCTAGACCCTCCGGGGGGGAATCTGTACTGAATGTCAGATGCTATAGAGTGGCGTTTCTCAAACTTTTGTGTCTGGTGACTCCTTTCACATAGCAAGCCTCTAAGTGCAACCCCGCCTTATAAATTAAAAACACTTTTTAATATATTTAACCCCATTATAAATGCTGGGAGCAAAGCGGGGTTTGGGGTGGAGGTTGACAGCTCACAACCCCCCTCCACTCCAAACCCCACTTTGCTTCCAGCATTTATAATGGGGTTAAATATATTAAAAAGTGTTTTTAATTTATAAGGCGGGGTTGCACTTAGAGGCTTGCTATGAGAAAGGGGTCCCGACCCCCAGTTTGAGAACCCCTGCTGTAGAGGTCTGCTCTTTGACAGCCTTTCTATTGACTCCAATGGGTTTTACATTGGGCTCTCCCTGCTTAGGTTAGCTAGAACCTATTGCAGGGCCATCATGCAAGCTAAACTCCGGCCAGCACACCTTTCACACGCTGCTCCCAGGACATGGTCTGCAGTGACACCAGATGCCTTCTGAGCAGCTGCCCATTATGTGGATCACTTTACTATTCCAGTGTATTATGCTGGGCTGTTAAAAAGCACGTCATGTTTTCCAGCTATCTCTGTAGATCCGGAGACACCCTCCCCAAAGCTGTAGCCCTGCCAGTGCCACTCTTGCAAGGGTCAACCCCTCATGCATGCCAGCAGAGAGCATTCTGGGTAAAACAAACCCCACTTCTTCCAGAATGCACTCTGCTCTGCCCGAGTGCCTGCCACAGCACTACAAAAGCAAAGGAAAAGCTGAGCTAAGGAGAGGTTTGCATCCTCTCTCATCCCCTCTGTCTAATCCACCCATTTGTCTGCACATTATCGATGGCATGGTATTGTTGTTCCTTTGGGCCACAATTGTTAGCCAGTATTGAGGGCCTTGCAGGGTTGTTTCCATTACAGTTAGTGTGAGAAATTGATGACACAAGGCAGGTATAATCTTGATGGACTCTTGTTTATTTACAAAGAATGTCCACAACATCCTGTTTCCCTGAACGCAGTAGAAACAAAACACAGCAGGCAGTTTCTTTGTCCAGAAATCTCCAGGTCTGCCCCTCCAGCGAGCCCTGTGCCCAAGAAGCCCTCTGCTTCTTCTCAGAGTCACACTCACAACTGCTTCTCCTGGCTTTTGGCATCCAACACACACAGCCTGCAACCCCTGTTAATCTACCTGGATTAGCTCTGGCCAACCATGAGGCTTAGTGCCAAGGGTGGCTGCCACCAAAGTCTGCAGCTATCTTTACTATATAACAGGACTTGATTTGTTCCTTCTGCCAAACTTGAAAGAGGGGGTGGCAGGGTCTGTGATTATCTCTGGACTCAAGACTCACCCACTGGCAGGCAGCCATTAGCACCTTTCGGCATAACAGTATCAAAGTGAGCTGGCCAGATGCCTCAGATATATTGTCAAAAGCCTAAAACTTCAAATGATCACGTAAGGACTTGGTGCCATTGACAAGCACAGGGCATGTGAAAAAGAGGGTCGATGGGAAAGGAGCAAAGGGGATGACGGTCCCTCACCCACCAATGTCAAATGTTCTCATCCTATGTTCTCAGTAAAAAGAAATAAGTATTGGCTTACATTTTCTCATGCACATCAGAATGTTAATTACACAGAGGTACTCGAGATGGCCCATCACATCACTCAGCTTAATGTCAGGATTCCTCCTTTAAAGAACAGCATATATAGCAGTTAGACCAGCACGAAAGAGAAGAGGATAGTTTGTTTCTGACCCATGTGTTACTATCTAAAGTGAAGCATTGAGTGCAGATTGCCACCTTGCTGAAGCAAATACTGTGAAATTATTACTTTAATATAATTAATTTGTAATAAATATGCAGAAAAGAAAGAAATAGGGTTCAGAAAAGAGCTACCGGAATGAATCAAGGTCTGAAAAACCTCAGCTAAAGATTAAATCAATTTAGTTTCTTGAAGAGATGGTTAAGAAGTGGCTTGATCATGGCTGACAAGTACCTATGTGGGGTAGACATTTCTCATAGCTGGGGGGGGCAGGGGGGAAGCATAACAAAGCCCAGCGCTTGGAACCTGAAGCTAGACAAATTCTGGCTAGAAGTAAATGCAGGTTGTTAACAGTACGGATAATTAACCATTGGAACAACTTAGCTGGGGATGGTGGATTTCAGTCATTAAATCAATCTCACTTGCAATCTTTAAAAGTTTAAATCAAGACTGGATGGCTTTATAAAAGATACGTTCTAGCTGAAACAGCAATTATGGGCTTCATGCAGAAATTACTGAAGTGGGCAAGATTTGCTGACTGTGCTGTGCAAGAAGTCAGCCTAGATTATCACAATGGTCCCTGCTGGCCTTTGAATCTTGAAATACTAATTTAATCATATTGCATATTGTGGCGTGAGCTGTTTATACTTAGCCACTTAGCTCACAGTGCATTTCCCAATCTATCAAACCCTTCAGTTACAGACGACAAACAGTTCCACCTTAAATTGTTCATTCTAAGTGACATTGCATTTTTTCCCCCTGAACATTAAAAGTTCGGTGAAACTTTTGGTAAATGCTCTGCTAGTCAACTAGCATTCCTTCTCCTGCAGCACTGGATGGTTACTGCCCTCCTCCACTCCAGAGATGGCTGCATTTTATGGGCAGACTTTCTGTATAGCATAGTCTATAAAGCACTTTGGGATCCTGCAGGATGAATGGCGCTGTAGAAATGTAAGATATATTATCAGTCATGTTATTCTTCTATTAATCACTAATTATTATTGTTCCCTATTCATTATTTATCCATTAGGAAAGACTAAAAGGCACAGCGTCGCTGTTGATTGTATTTGCAATTAAGCACCTGAAATATTTGTTTAAAATGGGGCTTTTCCCCTGTGCAAGGCATTTGAACTGGGGGGGAGGCAGTGACTCTGGAGCTAGTGTGGTGGCTTAAAGACCGCCACGAGATTCAAATCCCAAGAGCTGCAACATGCGGCTCGTGGCAGAACTGCACAAGGGCAGGCGAGCAGCGGCTGCAAAGCGGGTAAGTACCTGTGCCAGCCACCTCAGCGCTGGGGTGTAACAGGGAGCCCTCTTGCGTCTGTATTCTCCTACAACAGCAAGGGCCGTGGCCATCCCGCTGCTAATCCTCGCTAGCCCTGCAGAACAATACTGTGGTGAGCCCATAGATGGAGCTGCACGGCATAGTATGATGGGATCGGCCGGGAACCACCATCCCAAGTCGCGCCGCTGGTGTAGTGGTATCATGCAAGATTCCCATTCTTGCGACCCGGGTTCGATTCCCGGGCGGCGCAGAAAACTTTTTTTTTTTTTCTTCTCGGATGCCCCTCCCCGCGCGCCCCCGCCCTCACCCTCAGTGTCTCCAGACTGCCTGGAATCGCTCTCATCGGCTGCACCATCAGAGCCCCTCTTTAACCTGGCCCCCCGCTGAGCCCTCCTTTTATTTTCTGTCCCCCTGGTGCCTCCCCGTGTTACTCGTGTTGCCAGCCACCAGCAGCACGGGGGTGCGTGAGTCTGCTGGTGGCATTGCCCCTCTCTGCTCCTTGTGGGGCATGATCCCCTTTTTCCTTTGTGGGGCTGTCATTTCAAGCAAGGGCTGGAGAGCTCCCCTGCAGACCCGGAGTGGGGCAGGATTATGCCCCTCCCTTTGGGGGCATTTGCACGAACCCCCCCCCCCCTTATAACCCCCCATCATCTCCCCATGAGAAATTGGCTGCGGTCACTTTAAGGTGGGGGGCGGGACAGGGAACCTGGACTGGTGCACTCTGGGATTTGTTGTTTCTTTCCTCTGACCTTGCCGCGACCTTTCCTGGGATGCTGCACTCTCCGGGACTACAACTCCCAGCATGCCTTGCGCGCTCCGGCCGGCTCCCGCTCTGGGCTCCGCCGCCGCGGCGTGGAGCAAACGCGCTTTCCCGGCGCTGGGGCTGCGGCGGTGGCAGCTCCCGGGGTCCGCTCCGCGCAGCATGATCGTGGCAGCGGCGGCGGAGCGGAACAAGGAGCCCATCCTGCGGGTGCTGCGGGACTACGTGAGCCCCGGCGCGGCCGAGGTGCGGCTGCTGGAGGTGGCGTCGGGCTCGGGGCAGCACGCGGTGCACTGCGCCCGGGCGCTGCCCAACCTGCTCTGGCAGCCCTCCGACGTGGACCCCAAGTGCCTCGAGAGGTGGGGGCGAGCTGCCGGCGGGGCCGCCGCCTCCGAGCCCGGGGAGACCGGGGGCGGGTTAGAGGGGGACCGCCGGGTGTGGGTGTCACGGGGCCTGGCCCGGGTGTCCGGTGAGTCCAGGGCGGCTCGTGGTGGCGATCGCCTCGGCACCCGGCGCGGGACGCTTCGCGCCCAGATTGGTTCAGTACCGCCGGGCTGTTGTTCATTGACCAGTCTCTGTTCAGCTGCCCCCTGCCTGCAGCTCGGTTCTGCGATTGTTTTTGAGTTAACGCAAGCCCTGCCATCCAGGGCGGGTCTGTGGAGTTGGTGGCGGGGTTGCTCATGTGACAACTCTGTGACTCCGCTCCTGTGGATTTCTGGTCTGATCCAGGCTTAATTGCATCCGGAAACCAGAGCCATAAAGATCCCGGCTCTGGGTGAGTCCCTTTGCTTGGCAGTAGAGGTGGTTATTGGAGCTCGGCTTCTTGTCTGATTTTAAGTTTTTTATTGTTGTTTTACTTTTTGCATTTTTGACTAACTTATCCCCTTCACGGGAATATGCTTACTAAGGAAACAAATCTAAACCAACCCCAGAAACCAGTCAGGAAGATTTCTGGGTGTTGCTCTGACTCTATTCCAAATCAAAACAATAGAATATATTTCAAGACGCTTGCAGTCAAAATCCCCATCCCATTCACAATCTTCACAGATCAATCCCAATAATGTAACTAATTACATTGAGAGAGGTTTAGCCTAGTAGTCAGAACACAGATCTGGGAGCCAGGAGCTCCTAGATCTGCATTGGCAGGCAAGTCTCTTGGGTTAAGATTTTCAAAAGCTGCCACTGATTTTTGCCTGTCTTGACTGAGAAACTCTGAGCCTGTTTTTTCAGGTGTCACATGGGGCACCCAAAACCTGTGGCCACTTAACCAAAAAAAGTTGATATTGATCTTGTTGTCCCCGTTTTACCGCCTGTAAAATGGAGGTCTATTTACTGATGTCCCCTGGTGTTCTGAAGTGTCATGAGATGAAGCATGCAAAGTGCACCAAACATGAAAAAAGCCAAATGTTCTCAGTGGGAGATGGACCCTGATTTCCCCATGAGTGTTACCTTCATAACAAGACTAGACTAACAAAGTGAGCTTGCAAACAATAACTTGTTACACTGCATTAAGCAGAAAATTGCAGCATTCTCACCCCACCCCACCTCCAGGGCTCACTGCATTGCCGCTATGGCGAACAGCAGGCTCCACTAGGGTGGCTTTGACCTTGTCATTCCTGAGCTTTGCACCCTCCACTTTTTAATGCGTGCTCTCCTTGCTCAGTGGAGTGGGGAGTGTGATGAGAATGTGCTGCCAGGCTGCATGAAGATCTAGTTGGCAACCACCTAGTACTACTGCATCATTTGAGGAGTGTGGTCTAATAGGTAGAGCACTGGACTGGGACTTAAGAGAGCTGGGGTCTGTTCCTGACTCTGCCACTGATCTCATGGGTGATCTTGGGCAAATCACTTCACCCATCTGTGGCTCAGTTTCCCTATCTGTAAAATGGGAATAATGAGTTAAGGCCCAATCAGTGCAAAGTAGAGCAGAAGAGTTACTTCTTGTGTCTTGCTTACAACGCTCCTGCTAATACATTCCAGAGTGGTTTGCTTTTTGTGCAACAGTGTTACATTGTTGACTCATGTTTATGTAAGTGGGGGAATGATCCCGCTATTGTGGGGAACTTTCCTGGCTTCTGCACTACGCGGGTGAAATGGGCTAGCGGAAGGACCTGAGTCCTTGCTCCCACTTCCTTTACCCAGAGGCCTCCCTGCCCTTGAGGACTCCCCTTCCACTCTCCTGTCTGGCAGAGTCCTTGTAACCCCAACAAGGCTGGGCCCAGGATTCCTGGGGGGCTCGACCCCACCCCCACCCCCCCTCCGCAACCTTGCTGTGGTCACCTAGGACAGGGACTACGGTGTCCCCACTCCGGGGTACTCTCTCTACACTGGACGCTTCCCAGACTCACTGATCATTACATGCAATTTAAAGCAAATACAATTTATTTAATCAGCAATTAATTTAAAAAAGAATAAGGGAAAATGGGAAAGGTTAAAGGAAACACATCAACCTGCTCTGTGGCAGGGAACATCACAAACAGTGTCTCTGGAACATCAGGGCAGTTCACAGTCTGTTCCTTGTAGGTCCCAGGCCTTCTTCTCAGGCCCTGGCTGTGCTGCAGGGATGCTGTGGGTTGGACACTTGCTCTGGTGGCGGCCACACACCTCTGGGCTTTGGGTGGTGAGACCCTTCTTCCTAATGTCAGCCCCCCGTCGGGTTAAGATCCCCCTCCCAGTCTGGCCTGCAAGGACCCTTGGCTGTGGGTGTCTTTCTGTGCTGGGCCCTTTGCCCAGGGTCCCCCCTTGGCTGGCCCCAGTTGCTCACCGCACCCGACTCTAGACTGCTCCAGCCCCAGCTCCACTGTTCTAGCTCCGGCTCCACTCTGCCTCAGTACTGATGCTGCTGCTCTGCATCCAGCTCCTTGGGCTGCTTCTCTGGCTCTGTGGCTGCAGCCCTGCTCCCAGCACGGGATCTGCTCTCCCTGGGCTGTCTCTCTGGCTTTGGGACTGCAGCCCTGCTCCCAGCACAGGATCTGCTCTCTCCTTAGCTCTACCCCACTCTGTCTGTCTGACACAGGGCGATTCCAGCTCACATGAAGGACGGGACCTTTTTGACCCCCTGACTCGGTCATTAGCCTGTCTGGCCTGTCAGTCAGGCTGACCTGGAGCATTGGCCTCTCCCCGCTGCCCTTGGGGACTGTCAGTCTCAGGATCCTGGTTTCCTATTGACCCTTCCCCTTCCTTTTGGTACTGGGACCTAGCCAACCAAAAACCCTCAGAGTTTTAGTAAGGGGCAAACAGTCCCCTTACATTTACCTTGTGATCCACTATGACACACCCAGATCCCTTTCCGATTTACATCCGGGAAAAGAATGTTTGAAAATGCACTTTAGGAAATTGTTTCTCTTCACCCTTCTGCCAAACCTCCTCTGAAACCCTTAACGCACCGGCCTGGTTCACCTTCCCTCTCACCAGCACTGGTTGTCGGGTTTAAAAGTGCACATCTTGAAGCCTATGCATGGAACTTGGCCATTTTAAATATCTTGGTACTGGTTTAAACTCTCTCCTCACTTCCAGCCAGCCTGCTCGTGATTGAAATTCTGGGTCTGTCAGAATTGGAGTTACCAGGTTTCGAAGTTTCCCCGTTGCCATGGCTGCGATGGGAGATTTGCATGCTCCTTTTCGGTCTGTGCCCTCTTGTCTAGACAGTCTCAGCCTGGTGACTGGCTTTGGCAGTTGTAGTGTCTGTGCCCGGAACAGCTGCTTGGGGAATGGAGGGACTCTGCTGTGTGTTTGGGAAAAATCCTGCCTCCCTGTTACTGGTATCAGACCAAGCACAGACCTGAGTCCGTTCAGGATTGGCTTCTCTGCTGCTTTTGTGGTGCAGTGCCTCGTTGCTGTGAGTGGCTGGAAGGCCCGTGTCTGGGCTCTCAGAGAGTGCGGGGCTAGGGTCTCCTGTGTGTTTGAAACCTGCAGTGCGGGGGCTCTGTGTCATACCTTCCCGAGCCTGGCAGCAAGAGGCAAAGACACAGAAGACCTGATTCACCATCACCCTGCACCTGTTACAGGGTTGTTTATGTTCAAAGGGAAGATGTGCCCCCCGCCCCCCAGGACCTTGGATTGCCCCCTCCAATTTTGACAGGTCTCTGTCTTCTGCTTTCTGCCCCCGGCCCAGCTTTGCAGGATATCGCGGAATCACATCTGTATGCCAGCCCAACTCCACCCCACCCCACCTAGTTTTTCTGAAGAGCTGCCCCTGGCCTCGAATCTCCATTTGCACTAATGCAAAGTGGGTGTAAATTATCTGGTGTAAATGACGACACTGGGGATAGGGCAGGGCGGCCGCCAATCAGAACATTAGGTTGTAAAACAGGCAAAGTCCTCCAGACCTCATTGACTGAGCAGGGGGGTTGGGAGGGACAGAGTGGAAAATGGGAATTATGTTTTTAAATCCCCCTCCCCGCTCCGATGTGTTCCTGTCTGTCAGCACAAAGCACTGGGCTTTCCTGTACCCTCCTAGAATGGTCTATAGCAAAGACACTCTTGGGGTTAAAGGACTGGCTTGGGAAGATGGGCTTTGCCACAAGCTCCCTTTGGGCCCTGGCCAGTGTCCCTTAATCTCTCTGTGCCCCTTCTGTAAGATAGGACAAGAATCGTTCTTCCATCAGTCGTCTCTATTTAGACTGTAAGCTCTTTGGTGCTATGGTGTGTGTACAGCACCTGACACAATGGGCCCTCAACCTTGATCAGGGCCTCAAAGTGCTGTCATACTACAAATAAGATTGACTGCGATGCTCGAGCCCCTTGTGTGGCTGTTCTGTCTCCCCCGATGCAGAGGGCTGGGATATGTTCCCATTTAAAAGGTGATCTAGCAAGCGATGGTGTAAAATTGACCTGCTCTTAGCGTCTATTCCGTGAGCTAAATCGCTGGATATGGCTATGCATTTCTTCACAGTTTTGGTACATGTCTCCTCTAAAGAGGACCCCTCTCCTGCTGTCAGAGGACAACCGATGTGCTCATCTTGAGAGCCTCTAGGTTTGCCCCATAAGAAGCTGAGATCAGAGTGTCTTCAGCAGTAGCCCCTTGATTCTGGAAATGACTTGATTTAATCATGGATTTCTACATAAAAGTGCATTCTTGTTGGTTGTTATAACCTTAATACATATTCTTCACAACTCAGAGATAGATGTACGTTTCATTTTTACACACTATACATTTTTAAAGTGATTTATTTTGAACACTTTTCAGATTAGTTTTACAGCTATCTCAGAAAATGAATGATTGTTTGGTTATTTAATTTACCAAAGGTAATTGAAGCAGATATTTATGAAGTCATTGGGAGGTGAATAATATTTGGAAGATTTTCTTGCCATGCTGTATTAGGAGGAGAACATCACCAGACAGACATTTAAATTGTTGGTTTATTTAACTAAACCATGTTATGTATTCTGGATTTTTTTTCTTCAATGGCAAATGTATAGTATTTTAGCAAAACAAGCATATGAATTTTTGAATGTAGTTAAACATTCAATGTTTTTAAAATCAGGTTTGTTTTTGTTAAAATTGTTTTTAACTAAAATAGTTAAATGAATTTTAAAATAAACAACAACAAAAATTAAATCGACTGTGTCAGCCAGGTCACCATGAGAAACTTGGCTTCCGTAGCTAATTCAGTCGTCTTCACCTTCACTTTCCTGTTTGTTCATGATCTGGAAAAGAAAAACAAGCTTTCCTGCTTTGTCAGGTCCCAAACGATTTCTCCGTTTGGAATGAATTAGTCCAAAGGAAGAAAATATTCTTTCTACACCGGCAGAAGAAGCTACTGCTGTTAAAAGTGAGATTATCACTTCAACAGTCTCTGAATCCAAGTGCTTAAGTGACTTCTACCAGTTCACTGGTGTGACTTTCTTTAAAACATCATCAGCAAACATATATTTCTTGAATGGTTCACCCTTAGCTCTGAAGTTTATTACAGTTGGCATTATGGAGGGATGATTGCTTGATGTCCATGTCGTAGCCAACTCCTCTTCAGCACTTAAGGTTTGACCCTGGTACCGAGTATTGAGAATATTTGCAAGAAAATGAGCTGGAGATAGTGCTTGTCCCATTTAGTTTTTTTAATGCCTGTAATTTAACTCTGTCATTGCATATTTCTGTTCTGAAGATCTAACTCAGTTCCTTCCAAATTTCAATAGCGTCAGCAATAAAATAGCTATTTCCCTGCATTTTGTTCAAGGCTACGGAAACAGGCTTCAGGATACTCAGCATGTGTTCAACATTTCTCTTAAGCCCCATGTTGAGAACGTTGGCTGTGACAGGGCCATCTGTTTTTTCATGGTTTTGTTCACAAACTGTGAATACTTAGGCCAGTTTTTGATCTAGTGCTCAAAACAGTCCACTACTGTGTTCCATCGCACATCTTGTGGGAGAGTTAGCTTGGTTCCTCCCACTTTATTCAGAGCAGCTGCTGCAAAGTGGTTGTTACGGAAGTATTTTGCAATTTCAACAACATTAGCCTTTATTTCTGGAACACTGAAGTCTTTGGCTAGGAGGTGCATCAAATGAGCACTGCATTCCTTAAGAAAGAAGTATGAAATAAAAAAGTTTTCCAACCTGAAGATCCTGCATGTTCAGACATGTTCCTTGCATCATCATCATCATCCATCAACACAGCTTCCTCACTTTTCATAATGTTGTTTCCTTCAGGCAACCAGGCCTTGCATTCTTTTTATTGCACTGTTTGCATTTTGCATGTATGCCTGTCTTACCCACAGGTAGAGGAACTTCATTATAATATTCCCAAACTGGGTCTCCTTTACGGCCTGCTGCCATTAGAGGTTTTCCCTTCCAGTGAGAGAATGGTATGGTAGATCTCAAATCAATGAAGGCTACACTCAGAAAGACCTCAAGCCTTCTGGAATATGCTGCTCAAACAGTTTCACTTTTGTTTCTACTGCCTGTCCCTCCCTTCTCACATTTATCTCCAGACTTCTTCTCCTTGTCCAGGTCTATTCTGCTTCCAACAATCTTCTCTATTCATTGAACTTTTTGAAACTTTGCACTTTTAGAGAGAGGTAAGGAATTGACTCTGTGTGTACACAAATGTGCAGAGGGACAATAGGGTTGAGGTATATTATTTCTCACCTCTATATATTATTTATTGATTTAAAAACATTTTTGCTGTTAACAAGCATGTTATCTCTGGAGACACAAATCCACAGTTTGAGAACTGCAAAACTAAGCATCTCTGATGGTATCTTCCAAACTGAGCACTGAGTCCCATTGGGTAGACAGAAAGATTAACCTAAATAATCTATACAGAAGCCCCTGGAACCCCATAAGATTGGGTCCCTAATCCATGAACTGTTGGAACTCCTTTACAGAACTTTTCTTAAACATTACATGAATATATTCTCATACTATAGAATTAGAATTTATAATCCCTATTCCATGATGAGATCTCTTTGAGCTATAATGTATCTTAATTAAAACTATCTTTAGATCAGATTTTTTTGATAAAATGCTTTTTGAGGAAAAACTACTTTTTAATTTTTTTTAAAATCACTGATTTTTATCCACCCTGGTTCTCCCCTTAAGCTGTATTCACATATTATCAGTGGTGAGAGCTTTTGTTATATGTTGTTTGTTATCAGCTACATCTGCTATAAATCAGCAACCTGCTTCCAGAAGGAGGTTTTCACTGCTCCTGCTAGCCCTGCCAGGCCAGCCTGGCTCTGGGAAAGAGATCTGGTGTCTGTGCTGCTGTGTGCATCGGAACTGATAACAGGGTCCCAAGGATGCACACACCAGCAAGAACTCAGCTTGACTCTCAGAGGCCAGGCTGAGAGTGCAGGGCTGTTGGGTAGAAAAAACGTTATTTCACTCATAGGCTGAAGACATGGCCTATGTGGGCCATTGAGCCACAAATGCAGGGACCCCGGATGCTCTTTTCAGAGGTGCATTTCAGCACTTGTAGCGTATCTTGCATTTTGAAATTGCTTTGCAAAATTAAGTATTCCTCACAACACCCTGGAGAAGTTGCTAATTACATCGTCTGATGCCCCCTTCTACATACAAACAGGTTTTCTGTTACTGTAGTGACTGAAGGCCCCAATCAAGATCAGGGCTCAGTTGTGTTAGGTGCAGGACACTTGCACAGTAAGAGAGAGTCCCTGCCCCAAAACAAGACCGAGGAGTTCAGCCCCACCTTTCGAGTGCCTTGGGTGTGGGGTGGTGATTTTCAGAGGCGCTGAGCTGCTGCAGTTTAATCATTAACTTCAGCAGGAGATTGCGGTGCCCAGAGTCTCTGGAAATCTGCCCCTTCGATTATCCCAAATTGGAAACCCAAAATGTGAGGAACTCTGTCAGAGGCCCCTTTTTAAAACAGAGGAAGTGATCTGCCCGCAGCTGCTACGGGAGGGGCTGGGGTGCAGTTTCCACGGCAGTCCACCCTGGATTAAACAATAGCCTACACTTTCCGAGCAGGATTATGAAAGAGTGACCTGAATGGGAGGCTGGAAGGAGAGATCTCCGCTTTAACCTGGGGGCCTGGAGGAGGCTCTGACTATGGTGAAGGGGGAGAGAGCTGCTGGTTTTCAGCTTAATAACGCCTATGAGAGGGGACAGCTGGGGAAGTGGGGCCTGTTTTCCTAGTCAACAGTGGGAGGGGAAGTCCATGCTGGGGAAAGGAGTCCTGGAGTGTGAAGGTCTCTAGTTATCCAACCAGCTCCAGCCCCTGCCCAAGAGCTCCTTGCTGAGCTGCAGGGTTGCTTCCCCGGTGACACCGAGGTTAGGGGTGGGATTTGCATTTGTAGAAGCACTTGGGTTTGGCCCAACTTTGCTCCACTGACTCCAGTGCTGGCCCTGGCCGAACCCCCCCCCCCCCCCCCCCCATCCCAGCTGGGGCTACCCTTCTCAGCCACCTGGTCAGTGACTTAGATGGTGAGCTCCATGGGGCTGTCTCACGGCATTTAGCACTGTGGGGCCTGGAGCTCAGTCACTGCTGTAATAGCGCTGATGGCAGCTGGGTTAGAGTGCTCCCTGCTGGATGAGAGAAGGCAGGCACTCCCCTGGAGCAGGAGTCGCGTGTGCCAGTTCTGTGGCTGGGAACAAGTACTTGTGCAGTGCTCGGGTCTGGCGTGCCCATCAAGAGGTGCTCTCTTTCTCCCCCCGCAGCATCTCTGCATTCATCGCGGCGCTGAGAGTCAGGAACGTGAGGCCGCCGATTTTCCTGGACTCATCCCAGAGCTGGGAGACGTGGGGTGGCGTGAGGCCCAACACCCTGGATCTCATCGTCAACATCAATATGATGCACATCTCTGAGATGAGGTGCACTGAGGTGAGGGCCCTTTGTCTGGGGCTATGGGAATTCTCTGGACCCCGCTCGGCTGGGCAGACGGTCTCTGCACACAGAGTACAGTCACGCTCTAGCTGCCTGGCATCTCAGCTGGCCTTCCCTGGTTAGCCTTGGGTAACCAATATTCGGAAGCGCTGTGGTGCCATCTAGTGGATTATAGATGTTTATTCCTTGATTGTACCCCTGATACTGTCCCTTCTAAAGCACCTTCCCGTCCTAGATCCCAAAGCACTTCACAGACATTGATGAACTCAGTCTCACTACCCCCTGGGGCAGCGCAGTGCTTTTATCCGCATTGGACAGATGGGGAAACTGAATTATGTGGCATCTGAAGTAACCTGCCTATGGTCCTCACTCCCAGTCCTGTGCGTTTAACTCCAAACCCATCCTAGGGGGACAAATTTTACTCTTTCCCATTGGTTAATCCTCAGGTGTGCAGGGTCCTATGTCAGAATGAGAGCGAATGAGCTTGAACTGATTCTAGATATCCCCCTCTCCGCCCCCGTGTGGCTCCACGGCCTCAGATCGCTTACAAACCTCTGTATATGCTCACCAATGGGCTGTGATGGGGCATGCAATATGTACCAGCAAACAAGCTGAGAATCCTTCTCTCAGATGCTCGGATGGGACAGGTGGAGCGATTTTTATTTTAGCATCCACTTCATAAGGGTGAGAGGGTCCCTTGTGCCATACTGGAGCTGGCTCATGCCCGGAGTCACGTGCTGAGACGCTTAGGGGCAGGGTGGGGAGGAACACAACCAGCCATGGAAATGAGGAAAGAGGAGGTCACTGGCTGCCCCCGGTGGGCGCTGCGAGGGGCCCAGCCATCACACACTTGGCATGCGCCCAGTTTCTTGTGCCTGGGGGCTCCATCCTTTATTGAGTTTGTTTCCCCAGGGCTTGTTCAAAGGAGCAGGGAAGCTGCTGAAACCCAAAGCTGTTCTGATCACCTATGGGGTAAGCAATGGTCCCTCGGTGGGCACAGCCCAGCTGGACTGGGACACACTGTGTGCCTGCAGTCCAGGCGGGTGAAAGAGCCCCAAGGGGCGGGTGGAATGAGCACAGCAGGTGCTGTGTGTCTGGGTCGGGGGCTAGGCTGTTTGTTAGCTGGCCCAGGCAGTGAGGGGTTAAGCTAGAGCCCCTAGGGGCTGGATTAGCACGCTGGGAGCTCAGCACTTCTGAAAATCTGGCCCTGAGTGTGTGCTGAGCCCTGGGCAGCCTCCCTTTCCGGCCCAGGTACCCCGGCACAGGTGGCCCTGCTCGCAGTTTCTGCTCTCTGGTTTGTACGTTTGATGGCTCCTGCAAGGTTTTACACACACGTCCTAGGCGGAACACAAGCTTCCCCCCAGCTTAGGACATGAACACTCTGCCTCCATCCCCCCATCTCAGGAGCTTGTACCTTTGTGTGAGCACAGTCCCCATCGTCCTCCCCTGTCTTACGTACACATCTGGGGTGCAGTCTGGTGGGCAGTGTCTCACCCGTACCATATTGGTCTGGGTGGTTCATGGGTCCAGGTCTGTCTGCTGACCTTGGCATGTTTCCATCTCTGCTCTCTGATTTCTCCCCCGCAGTGTTTAGGAATGGGGTGAGGTGGGGGCTGGGCCCAATCCCGACCCACTGGGAAATCGCGCCTGGTCTGTGGCATCAAGCTGGTGCATGCCTTGAGTTGGTTCTGTAATGAATCCCTTTATGTCCTGTCCCCTCAGCCCTACGCCGTCAACGGACAGATCAGCCCGCAGAGCAACGTGGACTTTGACTGCTGCCTGAGGCAGAGGTAGGAGAGCCTGGCTTGGGTGTAGGGAGGGAGAGGGGCTGGGCCAAGGGGATCTAATGGCCCAGATGCCCTGTGGCCACAGGGGAGGCGCTCTTTGACACCAACAGGGACCCAGACCCAGCAGGCGTCTGCAGAGATTTAGGTCCCAGTTGCTTGGGAAGGGGGGCAGGGTTGGAGGAGGGCGCAAATCGGCAGAGTGTACATTTCCTTCCCTCTCCCTCCCACCCCCGGTCTGTGGGGCCACAGCTTCCCTTTGCATGGAAAAGGGGTGGGTAGGAGGAGCTAGGCAACACGCCCTCTTGTGGCTTGGAGCAGTTACCACCCAGGGTGGGGGGAGCTGAGAGAGGGACAGGCAGGAGACCCCATGGTGCACCCAGCCAGGCACATAGAGTCCCACAGGCCAGCTCAGGCCCCAGGGCATTGGTAGAGACGGGGTCCATGGGGGCTGAGGAACTATGGAGACTGGTAACGGGCTCAGCAGCCCTTTACTGCCCCCCGGTCGGCAGTTTGAATCCCGCCCAAGCTCGGAACATGCAGTCGCTGGCACTAGCAGGTGCAGCTTCAGCCAGAGGATGGTGCAGTGGATCTCCACCTAGGGCCCTGGCTGCATCTCATCTCCATGGTGGGTAGTATTGCTCAGCAGAGAGGCCACGGCAAAATGGGCCATGCAAACCGAACTCCCATAGAGGGTAGCGCGACCGGGTAGGGTTGGGGTTTGCTGGGGGCGGCTTGCCCTGTGTCTGCCCATGCTGGACCTGATGCTCAGTCTTGGGGACTGTCAGTCCCAGGTCCTTCCACCAGCTTAGACCCAGCCATTCCCCTGCCCCACCCCCAGTCTGTTGTGCAGCTGGGTCTCCACCCCCTTGGGGGGGCCCACTGCACCCCCACATTTCACAGGGCACGGCCTTGCAGGTGCCCTGTCATAGGCAGCATGCGGCACCTTGGTTCTGGTTTTCTGCTCCAGCCACTCACTAGCTGAGGGGTTGAAAGCATTACCCACAGTACCCCTTTCCCTGTGATCATCCAGCCACCACACCACAGCTGGTGCATTCTGGGGGCGACGCCAGTCCTGGGCAAGAACCCCAGACAGGATCTCTTGAGGGTGGCTGGATCCCTGGGGCTGCCGCTTTCCTAGCCCTCTGTGTGGGGGAGGGACTTCTTCTGAACCCCAGAGTCCGAGAGCCCTCAGCACCATGGGGGCCTGTGGCCATGTGGCGGGAATGATACGTTTGCCAGATGTTTGGTCTCTCTCCTTGGCAGAAACCCGGCCTGGGGCCTTCGGGACACAGCTCTGCTGCAGCAGCTGGCCGAGGCCAACGGGATGTGTCTGGAGAGGATGGTGGGTGCCTAGAGCTGCACTGTGCTGGATTCCCATATACCGAGAGGGCGCATGCCTGTCTCGGAGCCTGAGTGAGAGCCCAACGGGGGCCTGGGATCCCACATACAGGGGGATACTGCTAGGAGGGTGGGACTGTCCACCCTTCAAAGCACGCCTTGGGGTTCCCCTGCCAGAGCTGGGCAGACCGGACCCTGCCCTATGGCTTGGCCGAAGGCGGCACTTCTAACACTGGAGCACTGGGAACAGGCCCGGCTCGTGGGACGGAATTAGAGCTCAGGACCAGGCAGCACTGCAGTAGGAGCACCGCCGGCACTGGTGTCTGCAGATAGTTCCTTCCTACGGCCAGCTGCGTTCTCTGGCCCTCATTTCATAGCCGTGTGGGGGAAGCACCATTCCTTCTCTGCAGCAGAAACATGAGTCCGTCCCCTTTTGGGCCCTGGGATGGAAGGGAATAATATGAGCCAGGGCCACCCTCAGTGCTCCCCCTCCCCGATAGCAGAATCTGGTTGGTGATGGTGGATAGGGGGCTGGCCTCTTTCCAGTGCTTTTGTGGGCGTGGCAGAGGTCTGGTGTGATTTGATCGTAGTTCACATCATTCCCTGCAGCACCTCCTGCTGGAGAGGCTGGGGCTGGCGTAGCTGAGAGCTCCCTCTGTGTTCCCTGCAGCGCCTCCTGCTGGAGAGGCTGGGGCTGGAGTCTTCCCATTTCCCCCTCCCAAGCATCGATGGCCTTTGGTGCTCTAGGGCTTGTACACAGCTAGCTGGAGCCAAGCTGCCTGACAAACAGGCCTCTTGGTGCTGCCACAGAGCTCTAACCCTGGCTTTGTGCCTCTAGGTGGACATGCCCGCGAACAACAAGTGTCTCATTTTCCGCAAGCAGTGACCTGTGGAGCCCGCCCCAGTGGCCAGCCACCTGCTGAACCGCACCCTGCTGCTTTTCAGTGTCCATAGCGCTCTGTGGGTCTTTTCGTGGAGACGCACCGCTGGGATTGATACTGACCGACTTTACGTGGATGCTGCTGCTAATGTGCGGTGGAGGGGCTGTATTGTATGTAGCTCATGTTCCTTCCCCCCGAAGCCCCCAGGGATGAGGCCACGAAACCAGGATCTCTATTGCAAGCTCACCTGCACTGCTTGCTTCTACCTACCTGAGCTGATCAGGTCTTGACATCCTACAGCCGCCTATTGTCATGCCCCAAGGGGTGAGGGGACCGGATGAGGAATAGGCCACCTGGGTGGATACGCAGCTTGGGTCACCTCTCCCACTGGGATGTAGCCTCTGCAGTCGATCCGGGTGTAGCTGTCTCTCTTGGTGACTGTTCCACAATCCCCATGGGCCTCGGCGTCGTTTTACTTACACTTCTGCAGCTGTTTGTTTTTCTCTGCTCAAGCCCTATGTTCCCTGAGCTTGAAAATGGGTGGCGCCCTTTGGCTACCTACTAAGTGGCTTGGTTTCAGGAGCTGAGCACCCACCGCTCCTACTGACTTGTGCAGGTGCAAGAGCCTCTGACCCCACGCCACCTTATTTAGGGGCCTCGCCTCAAGTACACTGGTCCTGATATACTGCCCTAAGGAGCTGTCGTACTTAGTCACGTGTGCAAGGGGAGCGTGAAACAACCCCCAGGCCAGCTCCTTGGCCAGTCTCAATGCCTCCCGTGCCCCCCACCCCCGCCCCGCCAGCGCTTCATGAGTAATCCCAGGCTAGCCTGCCAAGGGGGTAATGTGAACGGGAACTAAAATATAGGGGTGGGATTTTCCCAGTGCCTGTGTGATTTAGGGCTATAGGTTCCATCACTGTTTGAAGGGAATTTGGCTCCTAAATCACATGGGCACCGTGGAGAATCTCACCCTAACTACTTAAAAAAAAAAAAAAAAAAAGTCCCCCCTGGTGGTTCTAGGCTATGTGAGGCAGGGGCTCCCTCTAGCGGCTTGAATGTGGCACTGCATTGATTTTGGTTGGGGGGGAGGGGTGGCGAGAGGCGGACCAGCTCCTCCATGGAGGCTGCTGCACCGGATCATGTGGCCTTTGGTACAATAAAGAAGTTGCTTTTGCTGGTGTCTGCATGAGGTTGGCTGGAGTGTGTGTTGCTGCAGCCCTGGTCTAACCTGGGGCTTTGTTTTTGCGGGGGGTGTCCCCTAGCTGCAGGCCGCCCCCCCCATGGCATGGCAAGTGTTCAGGGAGTGTAGCCGCCCCTTCCCCCGGGGGGGCGGGCAAAGCATTTCACTCAATCAGCTTGGCCCCCAGCCAACCTGAGGCTTACTCAAGGTCCCTGGGGTGGGAGAGAGGGGACACTGTGGCCGCTCAGAGATCATGCAGGGAGTCTCCACCATTGGCTGGCGCTGCCAGGAGGTAAGAGGGGGGATGTGGATTTTCTGGACATGCAGCAATGTTGAGGGACATCTTGGGGATAGAGGGAGCTGGCTGCAGGCAGGGCTTCACCCCAGCTCCAGCCTGGCATCACCCCCTGTGCCTTAGTGTGGGTTTCCTGTTCTTCTGTGCAGCAGGCAGGGTGCTGTGGGAGATTATTAGCAGCTGGTGCTGTGCTGTGATCAAAGGCAGCAGGGCTGTGAGCACTGAGGGGAGCTCCAGCCACCCTCCTGGGCACTGCCTCCAGGGGACCCCAGTATGGAAGGGGGAACAACGCCATTGCTGAGGGAGAGCAGCTAATGCAGAAGGTTCTGTTCACAGGCCATGGGTGTGAACATGCCTGGGTTGGTGCAGGGCAGCTGGCTTCTTGGGCGGGGGGTTCTTGGGTGAGTCTGAAAGCTGCCTTATAGCCCAGCTTGGGAGCACAGGCCAGGCTGTGCTGGGGCAGCTTTATTCTTCCAGCAGCCTCGTGCTGAACTGCTGGCTACTATGGGGCTCGGGAGCCTGCTGCCTCGAGTCTGGGTCAAGCCTGGCCTAGAGCAGTAGCAATTGAAATGAGGCTCCCTCATGCTTTGAGGGTTCCTGGCTAGTGTGGCTCCATCCCAGGGCCAGTGGCCACATAGCCCCAAATAGTCCCAGCAGCGGGGACTGAAGGAGGCTTCCCCCTAACTGCCAGAGGGTTCAGTCATGTTGCTGAAGGGGAAATTTGCCCTCTGCTGTACCTAAAGTTAAAGAGAGCCTGCCACATATGGGTGTTAATGGAGGCAGTGTGGCCTAGTACATACAGCACTGGTCTGGGACTCGGGGACAATTGGGCAACTCACTTCACTGCCCTGTGCCTCAGTTTCCCCACCTGTAAAAGGGGGGTAATGGTACAGACCATGGGAAGGTGCTGAGATCGATGCCTGGAATGTTCTACGGGGTACGAGATTGTGTTATTGCACCTGGACGTGGCCCACCTTGCAGCAGAAGCCTCCTGTGCTCACTGTGTGGCTCTGCGCCAAAGGGCCTTTACCACCGTCTCATTCTGGCAGTTCTCCACAGCCAGGCCAGCTGATGTTCACCCCATGGCTCACTGTCTCTATACCAAAGGGGGTGGACCTGGAGCTCTGCCCAGAGCAATGCTTCCCCCAGCCTGATCTCTATAAGGACACCTCCCTTGCAGAGGCAGGAAAAGGGGGAGGGTGATCTGCCTCTCCCAGCAATGGGGCCAGGCCCCAGTGAATTACACTTCAGAGTAGTACCATGGGGCTGGAGTAGCTGGCCTCGTGGAGCTCACGCCATAGCATCCATGGGCTGGACTGGTCTGGCCGCTGCCTAAAAAATCTCAGCACCCTTGGCCGGGAGGGGGCTAGCTCCTCTCTCCTCTGTTCCCCTGCCCCGTTCCCCCTTTTTCCCCAGTCCCCTGGAGAGCTCTGCAAGTGGCTGGGGACTAACACTCACAGTTTGGTGGGGGTGGTGCTGATTTTTTGATCCCTTTCTCTCTGGCACTCAGGGGAACTCTGAGCCTTTCTCCCAGGGCCTGGTTTCTGGGAGAGCGGGACCGGGACTTTCCAGCCTTCTCTCGCTGCAGCAAGCAAGTGCTCCCTGCCCAAGCCAGGACCCAGGCAATGTGCTCGCTGTGTCTTCACGCTGCCCGCCGCCATGCACATAAGGGGTATTGCATGTACAACCCCAGACCCAGGCTAGATAAGTTTGAGTGCCCCCTACTGGCACCTTTGCATGGGTGATCTAGATGCAACGGTCCGGCCTGTAGTGAGCACTCCCAGCCCAGGGGGCTGGCAGACCCCAGCTTTCAGGCACCCATCCAGGCCAGGTGTGCTCCAGGGGCAGGGCCCATCCCCACACAGAGCAAGTTTAGGTTACTTTGGCCCCTCGGGCAGGGCTGCAAGGGGAGGGGCAGGCAGCGGGAGTGCCTCAGCAAAGGGCTTTCTGCACTTGCAGCCCTGGGGCTTTCTTTAGCACCAGGGGGCTCCCCTGCCAGCCCTCTCAGGCCAGGGAGGAGACCCCCTGCTTAGGAGCAAGCCAGAGCCTGCATGGCCTCCCTCTGGTCTCTCTGCAGTGTGCCGCTGTCCAGCAAGAGAGCAGAGAGCAGGGCAAGACCCACCCCTGCCCCCTGACAGTTCATCCAGGGTAGCTCCCACCCTGGCCCTGAGCTTTCCCCCACAGAAGCCCAGGGGGGATTTGATGATTTAGCCTAGTCCAAGTGCAGCGCCCATCCCGGCCTCTTGACAACTGTGCCTCGTGATTGTTCTGAGCACGGGAGAGTCAGCAGCCACCTCCCCGCTGGGTCATGCTTTTATTGGTATAGTCTGGCCTCAGAAGGGTACATGGGGCGAGATGTGTGGACAGATAAATTACAGTTAGACAGACAGACATAGGTAGGTGGGGGTAGAATCAGGCTTGACGCCACCACAGCCTAGGAATTAAACCAACTGATTACACTCAGAAAAACCGGGCTGTGGAGGTGGCCATGGGGTTCTGGGTGGGACCCAAGGGAGGGTTTGGGGAGCAGGCAGCTCCCACAGGGAGTGCCCCTGGGTGGCTCATAGCCATGACTGGCTTGAGAGAGGATGGAAGGGACTATCTATTTAGCCTGACTGTCCCCTTCCTTGGGCTGTGCCTCTAGTCCTGGAACCTGTTGAGGAGCTCACAGGTTTTCTTCTCAATAAGCTCATAGATCTTCTTCACCCGCTTGTCGTTGGCAGCTCGGACGTAGCTGTTGGGGTCCAGCATGGCCATGCCATCATGCACCTCCCCCATGATAATGAGGGGCCCATCCTCCGTGGTCATGTTGGGGCAGGGGCAACTCCAGTCCATGTCGCTCAAGGTGACCTCCAGGTACTTAATATTGAAGAACTTGAGGCCCATCTTCTCGTCCTTGAGGATGTCCTCGAGGGCGAAGCGGGCAATGCCCGAGTCCTGGTCCTCAATGATCTCCATAAGCCGGCCCACGATGGCAAAATCGCTGCGGCACAGACTCAGCACCATCTTGCTCTTGAGCCGGCAGGCCTTGCACTGCAGGGTCTTGGGGAAGGGGCAGGCGTCCTCACAGGTCTCCTTGCTCTCGAAGTTGTTGTCATTGCCCTCGCAGCCACCGTAGACGAAGGAGTGGCACTGCTTCATCAGGTGATTGTAGGCCCAGCGGGCCTCCCAGTTCTTGCAAGGCCCCTGCACCATGGGCAGGGTGCACATGTTGATGGCCCTGCTGACGCAGGCCGAGCGGCACGCCTCGTACGTCTCAAAGTGGTTCTGGTTGGCACCGCAACCGCCGTAGCGGAAGGTGGCACACGAGCCCTTCTTGGGATCAAAATGCCAGCGCACCTGTTGAGCCTCACATTCCATCTTGTCAGGCTCCTTCAGACACTCGGTGGCTGGGACCTGCTGGGTGCTGGGTGCCCTGGGCTCCCCCCCGGAGGGCTCTCTCTTGATGATGGAGAGGGGGAAGTCGGCCCGGAGGAGGCCAGCGGAGTTCCTGGCTGTGCAGGTGTAGATGCCGGCGTCCTCCGGCTGGGCGTTGTAGATGACCAGCTGGCCGATATTCGTGACCACCACGTTGCCATACATCTGGTCAGGCCGCATGATGAAGTTCTCCTGGTGGTCGCTCTGCTTCTCCCAGGTGATGTCCGGCCGGGGCCGCCCACTCACGTCGCAATGGAAGCTGACAGTGCCACCCACGTAGACCGATTGGTGGAAGGGGTTGTTGTAGAGGGCTGGGGGGATGGGCAGCTCAGCAGCAGCCCCGGGCGTGGGCTGAGCCGTGGTCTCCAGCGGCACTGGGCTGGTGTTTGGCCAGGTGAAGAGGTACTTGCACGGCACCACGCTGAGGCTGATGCCCCGGATACAGGCCTCCGCGTCCATGTAGCACTTGTTGTAGTACGTGAGCCCGTCTGAGGCGCATGTGAAGTTGGGCTCCTTCTCACACCTGTCCTTGCACTTGCAGATGGGCTGCCCGTCCCAGATGTCGCAGTCTGAGCCCTGCTGGGTGCACACAAAGCTCTCACACGAGGCCTCCTGCGCCAGCTCCAGGGACGAGACGCTGCCGTCAGCATAGCGGGCAGCCACGCAGCTCCGCAGGCCACAGACATTGGTGCAGCACTTCTCAAAGCCTTCACAGTCCTGAGGAGAGCAATCAGCAGCAGGCTTAAAACCAGCATCCTCACTGCCATTAATACCCAACCTTTATACCCTTACATTAGCTGCCTCTCAACCACTTCCACCCACAACTGGAATGCAGCCACCTCTGGGGCGGCATGTTGGCAGCTATTTAACAGCACACAGCAATACTACGCTACAAAGATTCTGCATCCATTGGAAACTGCAGGGAGATTTAGGAATGGAATTTCAGCAGGAAACACCTCTGCTTCTTAAGGAAAGCCCCAGAGGAACATGTAGGCCCTCAATCTTGCATTTCATTGGGCCACTGGAAGATCAAGGCACTGAAGGAGCACTCAAGGAAGACGGCCATTGCAGAGAAACTAAATGAATTTTTTGCATTGGCCTTCACTGCAGAAGATATGGGGAAGATCCATAGGCAAGCCATTCTTTTTAGGTGACAAATCTGAGGAACTGTCCCATATTGAGATATTAGTAGAGGAGATTTTGAAACGAATGGGTAAATTAAGCACTAGTAAGTCAGCAGGACCAAATGGATATCACCCAAGAGTTCTAAAAACTCAAATATGAAATTGCAGAACTAGTAACTGTGGTATGTAACCTATCCCTTAAATCAGCCTCTGTACCAGGAAACTAGAGGATAGCTAATGCAATACTTATTTTTGAAAAAGGCTTCAGAGGTGATCCTGGCATTACGGGCCGGTAAGCCTAACTTCAGCACCAAGCAAATTGGGTGAAGCTATAGTAAAGAACAGAATTCTCAGACACAGAGATGAACACAACATTCTGGGGAAGAGTCAACATGGCTTTTGTAAAGGGAAATCATGCCTCACCAATCTATTAGAATTCTTTGAGGGAGTCAACAAGCATGTGGACAAGGGTGATCCAGTCAATAGAGTACGTGGACTTTCAGAAAGCCTTTGACAAGCTCCCTCACCAAAGGCTCATAAGCAAATTAATCAATCGTGGGATAAGAGGGATCAGTCTAATGGATCAGTATCTGGTTAACTGATAGGAAACAAAGAGTAGGCAGAAATGATCAGTTTTCACAATGGAGAGAGGTAAGTAGTGGGGTCCTCCCCGGATCTGTACTGGGACCAGTGTTGTTCAACATATTCATATATAACCTGAAAAGGGGCTTAACAGTGAGATGGCAAAGTTTGCAGATGATACAAAATCACTCAAGTTAAATCCAAAGTCTACTGCAAAGAGTTACAAAGAGATCTCATAAAACTGGGTGGCTGGCTGACAAAATGGCAGATGAAATTCAATGTTGGTAAGTGCAGAGTAATGCATTTTGGAGAAAACTGATCCCAACTATACATACAAAATGATGGGGTCTAAATTAGCTGTTACTACTCAAGAAAGGTCTTGGAGTCATTGTGGACGGTTCTCTGAAAACATCCACTCAGTGTGCAGCAGCCATCAAAACAGATAGACCGTGAGGAATCATTAGGAAAGTGATAGATAATGAGATAAAAATATCATAATGCTGCTATATAAATCCATACTATACCCACATCTTGAATACTGCTTGCAGTTCTGGTTGCCCCATCTCAAAAAAGATCTATTCAAATTGGACAAGGTGCAGAGAAGGGCAACAAAAATGACTAATGGTATGAAGCAGCTTCCGTACAAGGAGAAATTAAAAAGACTGGGACTGTTCAGCTTAGAAAAGAGACAATGAAGAGGGGGGATGTGAGAGAGGGCTATAAAATCACGACTGGTGTGGAGAACACAAACAGAGAAGTGTTATTTACCCCTTCACGTAAGGCAAGACCTAGGGGGTCCCCCGATGAAATTAATAGGCAGCAGGTTTAAAACAAACCTAAGGAAATACTTCACACAATGCAAGTCAACCTGTGGAACTCATTGCTGGCAGGTGTTGCGAAGACCAAAACTATAACTGGGTTCAAAAAAGAGCTAGATAAGTTCCTGGAGGACTGGTCCATCAATGGCTATTCGCCAAGATGGTCAGGGATGCAACCCCATGCTCTGAGTGTCCCTTGCCTCTGTCTGCCAGAAACTGGGAGTGGAGGACGGGATGGATCTCTCAATAATTGCTCTGTTCTGTTCATTCCCTCTGAAGCATCTGGCACTGGTCACTGTCAGAAGGTACAAATCTGGGCTAGATTCACCATTTGTCTAACCCAGTCTGGCAGTTTTTATTAACTGTAATAACTGTCTCCTTTGTGCTCTCCTAGCACCTCCCCTCCATGCAGCTCAGCGCACATTACAAACATTCATGACCTCAGCCTCGTGGTTCCATGGGACCATTCTCCCTATTTTACAGATGGGGGGAAATGTAGGCACAGGTGGCGGAGTGCTTTGCGCAGGGGGCACGGTGAGCCAATGGCTGAGCTGGGACTGGAGTCCTAGCTCTCAGTCCTCCAGGCTTCATCATATTCATGAGGCGTGTTCCACAGTGGTTTTCATCTCTACGGCTTCAGACACACACTCCCTGCCCCAAGGCGCTAACAGCCTTTAGTCACAGGCTCCACCTGTCTGACACCCAGCCAAGCTTCGTGGAGCACCCCAGAAGTCAGGATTCTATCCCTGCCCACCGTGAGGCGCTATAACTAGGGCCAGTGGGAGAGAGCAATGGGAACACGCCTGTAACGTCTGTTGAACCTCACAGGCCTGGGGCAGCTAGGTTTGCAGGTATGCCCCACCCCCAGCTCCCATTGGCCAGTTCCCAACCAATGGGAGTGTGGAGTTTGTGCTAGAGGCAGCGCGCAGAGGCCTGTGGGCCCCCTGCCTAGGAGCCAGACCTGCTGGCCGCTTTCAGAACCACTGACCGGACTTCTAATGGCCCAGTCGGTGGTGCTGACCGGAGCCGCCAGGGTCCCTTTTCGACCGGACATCTGGCAACCCTACGGGCAGCCCTGGGGAGGGACAGATTGGGGAGTGAGGGCCTAAAAAAAATACAGCCCGGGCCTAGCTGCAGCCCCCTGAAACGCCTGCTCTTTATGCCTGCGGGAGGGTGGACTGGGCACCTGGCAGCATTTGGAAGTTACTGTTTTGCAGGGAGCCGCTGGGAAGAGCCTAGTGAGGCTGTTTCCACCCTGCTCTGCAAACCAGCATGAACCAGTGCCGCCTCCCAGCACCAGTCACCCCATGGGGCACTGGGGCACATGGCTGGTTGCTGGCAGCACCGTCCCCCTGGAGCTGGCAGTGAGTACAATGCCTGTCACACAGGGTCCATGGGCAGAATGCCAGCTTGCTCCCCCTTCCCTCTGATGCAGGTGAGACAGGGCCCCCTTATGTGCACCAGGATCTGGGGGCCCTGCCCCTTCTGGGGGGTCTGAGCCCCTCTCCCTGCTGCCCCATGTGGGAGCCAGGATCTGGGGGGAGCCTGCCCTGCTGGGGGGTCTGAACCAGACAGACAAAGGGTGGGCAAAGAAGCAGAGGCACAAAAAGAGGATGTGACTCACCCACGGTCACCCCATAGGTCAGTGGCGGAGCTGGGAATAGAAGCCAGCTCTCGTAGTTCAGCGCCCTAACCACTAGGTTACACTGCCTCTCCACTGCAAGCCTCATTGATCCCACAGCATACGGCACTCCAGGGACTACAACCGGCACCCACATGACACAAAACGAACACCAGCCCAAATACAGTTTAGAGCCTCCCAGGCCAGAGGAGACCACTGGATCATCTAGATTGACTTGGGGATTTTTTCCAGGGACTCTAGCACTGTGAGTGAGAGTCATGCAACCAGGCCATCTGTGGGCCCTGCCTTATGTCTACAGCATGAGGACAAGCCCTGCTGGCTGGCTGGTCCAGGCTGCTTTGCCTACACAATCACATCCACACCTTTTGGCCCTTGAGAATTTTGCCCCCAAATCCCCGCCTGATCTGCAGGTGGCTCCTGGCTATTTATTTTCTCTGGCCCAGACCTGCTGGGGCTCCCTGGTTTGACGGATTCATTGTCAGGCCCTTGTTAAAGCATCTCCCCCCGGGGGGAGGCGTTGGCTGCGCCTTTCAAGGAGACGAGTCCTGGCCTGCCTTGCTCAGCCTGCCCAGTCTCTCAAAACAGTCTGTGGGATGAAACTGACCAGCAGCCACAATGCCTCCCCCACCCCTGAGAACTGCAGCAAGCAAATAAAAACCTGCCTGGCATCTGCCTGGACAGGCTGAAATCTCACGCCCCAGGAGCCTGGGGATGGGTAAGGCTGCAGAACAGGCCCTTGGCTCCTTGGTGTCCGGCAGGATGTCACCGCAAGCCAGTAGGTGTGCACAAACCTGCCCCCCAGCCCATGTGTTAATGCAGGGGGTGGGGGGTGGAGGTGGGGTACAGTGAATAATCCCTCAGGACTTGTAACCCTGGGTGCTTGTGCAGCATCTTACACCAGAGGATCAGTGAGCCCGTTGGCCAGGCGTGGATCCCTGAGTGCCAGGGTCACGGTTTGAGCCTGGAGAGGGGAGGCAGCTCTCACCTGGTCAGTGTGGCACTCCCGTTCGCAGGTGCTCTGGGCATCCACCCACAGGTTGGGGTTCAGTTGGTTGGGGCACACCCCCAGATGACTCATTCGGATTGGTTGCAGGCTGGCGCTCTCGGCCAGGACAGGCAGTAGAGACAGGAGCAGTGTGGCCAGCATGGGGTCGGGCTGACCTGTCTCCCGGAGCTGGAGCTCCCCTTTTTTCCTCTTTAATTCCCTTCCTCCGAAGCAACAGGAAGGCATCGATTCACGCCAGGCTCCCGCTCCCAGCCAGGAGGGCTCTTCACCTGGCACAGCTCCTGACACAAAAAGAATCACATCCAAAAAGCAACCGGGCACGTGCAGAACCCGGAACTCTGGCTCTGCTGTGCCCAGGGCAAGCTCCGCATGGGCTCTCCAGAGATGACGCCCAACGCACGGTCCTTTTCAGGGGCTGCTCGCTGGCTGCCGAGCCCCCCGAGGCCCTTTAAAGGTCATCTCCCAGCAAAGGATTTCTGAGAGCTCCCAGGGCGCGTGCCTCCGGGGGAGGGGACCGTTAGAAGAGGAGATTCATGCAAAGAAAGGGGAGAATGGATCCGTCCATGCGGTTCCCAGATCCCCCCTGACTTCATCCAGCTGGTTTCCCAAGGAGTTTGTTAAACCCCAGCCTCAATGGGTGTTTGGTTCGCAGCCAGGGCTTGAAGCGTGGCTTTAGCCCTCTTGGGTGTGTGGAGCAGTGGAGTATCCCACCGAGTGGCTGTGAGCCTGGTCTGGGGTGTGCCTGTGTGTGTCTGTGGTGTGGGGAGGAGAGGGAAGGGGAGGGGAGGGGAGGGGAGGGAGGCAGGCATGTAACCTGAGTCCACTCCTCTCTCACGGATGCGTCTGGGTGTTTGGAATGGAAAAGCCGCTGACCTCAGACTCTAACCCTGTCTGAGCTGATCGACTGGGCAAACAGTGGGAGAACATCAAAGGGCCTGTGGAGCCTCCAAAGAGCGAGAGGGAAAGGGGGGGAACCTTCAGCTAGGGAATGAATTCTTACGGGATGAGAAAATCACCCCAGCACGTTGCCCATTTGGAGTGTGATTGACCATGCCGGGCCCAGTAGCAAGAGACAAGCACAGACCTTTCGCCAGGTGCCTGGCCAGTTTGCTGAGCTGTTCCCCCTGCTTCCTTTTCATTGGAAAGCTGTTTCCAGGGGCCCAGGGCTGGAGTGGTGCTCTCTGGGCTCTGTTTCGAAGGGCTGCCAGATACCACGGTGATGGGCACCATATGAGAACCCGAACTCAGGAAGTGGGCTCCAGCAACTAACACTCTGTGTTTTGGTGGGGCCCAACTTGTGTCAGTAAGGGTGGCCCTACAGACATTCGAGTGACTGCTGCTGCCAGGGCAATCCACGGGCGATGACTTTGCTGAGCGGCGACCCAGCTGAGTTGCTCTGAAGGGCAGGGGGAGTTGCTCAGGGACAGGCTCGGTGCTTAGCCCTGGCTGCGGGAGCAAGACAGTGCACAATGCCTGCTCGCCAAGGGGCTGCAGTGCATTGTTACGCTGCTAATCCCGAGGCCATTCACAGCCAGCTCAGGGGCTGCATTGAAAGCTTGGGAGCTTCAGCCTTTGGACACATCAGGACTGATCCAGTCCTGCGACAGAGGCAGGCCCGTTTGCTACCTTGGCCCCTGTTGGGTGACTGGAGCCAGGAAATAGATAGTCACCCACACATCACATGTACCATCCACCACCCCATGCAGCACACTAGGAAATGACAACCATACCTAGGGGGAAATCCTGGACTGATGTCTATTGGAGTTTGGCATTGACTTGCTGGGGGCCCAGCTTACATGGGTTTCCACCCACAGATCTGCCAGCCCATCGCAGAGGGGCCAGCACTGTTATCCTCACTGGGAAACAGGAGCCTCAGGGAGGTCAAGCGATGCTAGGGGCAGCTGACCAAGGCCTCCTATAGTACACAGCGAGGCAGAATTTCAAGCCTTCCTAGCCAAAGGGGAAGCTGCGATACCTGGAGCTTTGTTCATCTGGTCCCAGTTGTCCTAGCTGGCAAGCCAAGGAGCTGGAGTGTGAGGGCTGCACCCAGATCTGGAGAGGAGGGAATGTGTATCTCTAATGGAGAAACCCAGTCAAAATGGCGTGTGCTGTGTCCAATGCACCCATCTTCCTCCCAGCACACGCACACCTGCTACCAGGGGCTGCATCCTCGAGACACGGGAACAACATGTGACTGCCCCTGGTCAAGTCTTTGCTGGATCTAATGGTCATAAGGAGCGGCCGATGACCAGGCTTCCAGAGGCATGATGAAGACTAGCTCACTGCCCCGAGAGATGGCTTGGCTCAAAGGATCAGCACCTTGGAATCTCTTTAATGAGACCAGCATGATCAGCACCTGGATGGATGCCAACAATGCCAATGGAGAAGGAGAAGGTGGTGACATGGTAGTGGACTGAGCATGGGTTTGGGAGCCAGGGATTCCTGATTTATTTTCCCCAGCTCTACTCTGGACTCCCCAGGTGATCCTGAGCAGTCACTGCCTATCTCTGGGCCTCAGTTTCCCCATCCATAAAACAAAGCTAACAATCCTGATCTCCCCCCAGGAGAGCTATGAAGACTCGTTCGTGTTTGCACAGCCCCTCCTGGTTATAAAGGGCTAAGTGCCATTGTTATTACTCTAGACGAACAGCCCGGCCCTGACGACAGCTGCAGCCCATGCAGGAGGGATGGATTTGGAAAGCATGCCTGTGGGTTTAAGGCAGAAGCCTTTACAATACTGTAATAAATTCACAGCCCCTGGGATGCCTCACAGTTGTTGCTATAGGGCACACTCTGGTCAATCACAGCACTACACAACAGCAGCAGGGCTAGGACTCAGCTCCTCCATCCCCAAAAGTGCAGGCACCTACCACTTGAGCTAAAGGACAATAGCTAGCATAGGGCTCATGACATACAGTGGAGCTATGCTGACCCCATCCAGTAGAGGGCAGTGGTAACACATACTTACTAACCAGTTTACTACTGTACAACAGAGTGCAAGGGCGTTAGATCCAGCCTTTAGCTGTGACCCTGTCCATCATTGGTACTAATACAGCCCTTCTGACCATAGTATCTGAGCACAATCTGTGGTGTATTTATCCTCACCCACGCTGGGAGGTGCGGCAGGGCTCTTGTATCCATTGTACAGCTGGGATACTAATGGACAGAGAGATGTCAAGGCCTCATCTACGTTGGGAAATTAACCAGCAGCTATTGTGGAATTAAAGTCACTTGTATTCTGGAATTGAGCCAAGTGGCCCTAATGGGATTAACTGGGTTCCCAGAGTATTGTGGGCTGGAGCCGTGCTCCCCTCCCCCCTCCCTTACTGCCCGTTTTGTGATGCAGCAGAATGAAGCAGTGAGTTCCCCGCCTGCAGTCCTGGGAGGAGAGAGTTTGTTTTTGTTGCTTTGAGCGGTCCCTTTACAATAGTCATTATTGCAGAAGAGCTTATTCTGGTCGATTTCCCCTTGCACACAAGGCCCAAGGCCACCCTAGTCTCCCAAATCTTAGGCTAGTGCACTAACCACTGCTCTGTCCTTCCTCTTAGGGAGGCCTGCCACCTGATTGCAGCTGAAGTTTCCAAATACCAGTGACCTCCTCTGCGCAGAAATACACAAGCAATCATTTCCCCACAGCTCAGAAATGTCCTGCTCCGACAGAGATCAAGTGATAAGCAAACCAACAGCAACAACAGTGCTTTAAAGCCAACTTCTCCAGGTCACGCTGGTTGTGTGTCACTGCCAGAATGAGTGACTTGTTAGCTGACTCAGGCCCCTTCCTGGTAAACATCCTGTATGGGTCCCAGGATGAAACCAGCAGGAGGAAACTATATCACCCATCTCTTTGGCTCCAAAAGAAGTGATTTCACAACTGCAGGTTCTGAGAATTAAGGATGAAATTAACAACACAGAGAATAAGGCATTTGGAATTGACAGAAATTAGCTCCTTGCTAATAACTTGTAACAGCAAGTTTCCCTAGAGCGTACACTGAGTGAAATCCAAGGAAGATGCCACTATTATCTAAGAGACTGCGCCGAAGTCTCGCCGCACATGTCCCGCTCCTGCAATTGGATCAGCACAAATGGACCCCTGGGGCCAATGCAGAGCAGAATTGAAAGCAATGGGTCTCTGCAAAGGTGCAGGGATCTGCCCATATGGATCCAACTGCAGGATCAGGGCCCTAGTGACTCCAGTTCTGCTGCAAATTCATCCCGTTAAGCAACTTGGATTTTTTGGGGTGGGTCCCATAAACCAGGATTCACTGGTCCCATCTAGGAATCCCTTCACCCAGCACTGAAATGCAGCAAATTCTGAGGTGAGATGTGGCAACACTAGGTGAGATACACTATTTTAAAGGGGGCCTTAAAATAAAGTAGTAATAAAAATGACTATTTCTAGAGACCCACCCAGATCCATGCAAACGGGACCATCATGGCATCATGCATTGCAATTACACCCTGTCAAACACTGTTACAGATCACTTGGTGCTGTTGCAGCCAAGCACTTTGGAAAGGATAATTCAGTAGGGTGTGGATTTGGGCCCCCTTGAATAGAGAGGATTCCCTGCATCTATCTGAGGGACTAATACGGACCCCGTTATGGTAATAACCTCACAAACCCCTTTTAAGATACCCTGCCCTATTATCCTCATTGTACAGATGTGGGAACAGAGGCACAGAGATTCAGGCCCTGCCTCCACAAGGAGATTGACCGGCAGAGCCACTGCAGAGTGAGCTATTCTGCCAGCTTTGCCACTCAATTTCCCCAGGTAGACAAGACCCGCCCAAGGTCACACAGGAAGCCTGTGACAGAGCAGGGAGTTAAAAGCAGGTCTCTCAAGCCAGAGTGCTAAGCACGGGACCAGAGGCTAGGCCTCACTGCCTGCCTGTGGGACAGATCAATGTCTCCTTAGAGATGGGGGAACTGTGGCATACAGAGGCAAAGGGGTTTGGTCAAGGTCATGCCCCCAGCAGAGGCGGGGATAGAATCTGAGCTTGCTGACCCCCTGTCCTATGCATTACCCACCAGAATGCCCTCTCTCAAGTGAAACAAACTGTGACCAAGCTGCCTTGCCACATTCAGCTTCCACTCACTGGACAGGTGGGATCTGTGCCCATCGCTCCCGCAGTGATTGACCAGAAGCCACTCAGGGGAGCCCCCGAACTCCCCAACCTCCCCTGGGGAGAATCCAAATTAACCTGAGTTTAGATAGTAACTTCCATGCTGCCTGTGACAAAAGCACTTTCCGCCTTTTAGAGACTGTAAGTAAATAATTAACCAGAAATGATACATGGCGTATGGGAATTGTCAGGCTGGATCGGACATGGCCAGTACCACCTGCTTCAGAGAAAGGTGTGAGAACCCTGCAGTACTCATCTCATCTAGCTCTTACATAGCACTTTGCATCCATAGAGCTCCAGGTGCTTTACAGACGACGTCAGTATCATCATCCCCATTTTATACATGGGGAAACTGAGGTGAAGTGAAGTGACTAACCCAAGGTCACCCAGCAGGCCAGAGTCAGAGCTGAAAAAAGACACCCACCCACCTCGGTTTTATCGTAATCCCAAATAGCTGGAGATTGGTTTTATGGCTCTTCCCACATTGTTTTGGTGGCATTCTGTCCCTGGATCTTCTGGTTATCCTTATGACTCTTTGAATCTTGCTAAGAGAGAACGTAATTAACCATGCTTGTCTGGAATGTCACCTGTCTTCTTGTAGCACCTGGAGTCCCATCCAAGACTGGGCTCCATCATGCTTAGCAAGCTACAAATAGAATAGAAACTGGACCCTTCCCTGAGGAGTTTACATGGTCACTATACTGCAGACAGTGGGAGCTTGGAACATCATGCCAATGGCAGGGAGAACATTCAAATCCTCTTGCCTCACTGGAGCTAAAGGAGAATCTATGTTGGCTACTAGCAGTATAAGGTCTATGACACATTGTTGAGCAGTTCTGATTCCATCCAGTAGAAGGCAGTGGTAGCACCGAGAGACTACCCTGCTCACTGCAATATTTACAGAATGGCAGAACACAGGGTACGTACGATAAATGGGTTATGAACAGGGGAAAGCAATTGAGAGTTCTAGACAGGCATGTTAACGCCCTGTGTGAGCAGAGTGCAGGCCAAGAGCCAAATGTGCCCCAGCATACTGACCCCAAACTAGTGACCCGCAGCATGGGTGGAGAGAACAGATGTGCGCTCTGGGGCAGCCGCTGCCGGAGCGTGTGACACAAACACAGTGACCTTGACTCTGTTTTGATATTTGACGTGCATCTCACTCCCCCAAACAGCCGGCTTTGCCAGAGAAATTGCTCACAGGGCCTCGGGTAACCTGCCCTGGCCACATGCGTCTGTATTATACTACGTGTGGCCATTACCAGCACAACCTAGAGGTGGCAAAGGAGGGACCGGAGAGGAGCTCTCTGCAAGTACAGAGCTGGGGTGGCTCACTAACTCTGGAGGCTGAAGCCCTGCACCCACAGAACAGGAATGGAGACAGTGGAGTGGGGGGAGCCTGCACATTGCCAACGCACCTCAACCTTGACCTGAATCAGCCCCTTCTAGGGGGACCTCGGAGCATCTCCATAACCTCGCCAGTCTTTGGCTTTTCTGCAGGCAATGCCAACATGACAAGGCTGCTGCATGGAATTGGAATGGCTCAGCTGTGTCATAGGCCTCATACTGCTAAAAGTGGAGAGAGAGTCTCTTTTAATGGAAATGGCAGGGATCCTACGGGGGACTGACAGCTCGTTTTAGCTAGGCTACCAAGCAGCCATCGGATGGAAACAAGGCTTGGCTAGGCTCAGCCTGGTCCAGTATAGGAGCAAAACTCCATGTCCCCTCACTGATCCCTGGAGCTATCAAGCCCCACCTTCAATTTCCATGTTATTTCTGCCCATGAGCTTGGACTGCCCTAGAGTCTGTGGGAGATGCCTAGTGGAGACAGAGCAGTGAGCCTCTAACATATGTTAAACGGATCGAGGCAACACTTGTTAAGGACCCCCTGCCTTTTCTGTGCTGGCCTTAACACACGTTGGCTAGACTAGGATTTACAAGGTGCTAGCTAAGGACAGGGCAGGGAAGGGTGGGTCCTACTGTCCCAAGGGAACTTACAGGTGTTTTCATGGCCCATGCACACTAAAGCGGTTGTGATGGTTTCAGCAACAGCTCCACAACGGCTGTCTTTGACGCCTGGAGCTAGGCCTGAGTGGCCCTTGCTCAGCAGGGAGGTAAATGGGAAACCTGGTGCTCTGGCAAGTGGTTGCCTTAACATAGTTCATGCAACTTGTTCTATGATAAGAAAGGAAGGTTTATGGGCTGTGACAGCACCACACCGCATATGGAGTAGTGGCTCTTTCCGGTGACCAGGGATCATCACAAGCTTTCCACTCCAGAAGGAATTCTGTTCTGACAGGCCACTACGGTCAGTGCTGCCAGGCACAGTACCAAGCCTGGCCTTCGCACCTTTGGTTATGTTACTGCACCACACTGATCATGGGGCTGCTGCACCTTGAAGGTGCTTGGAAACCCAAGCCAGTGCAGGATGCAGCTGCCTGCTTACTGGCAAAGGTCTTAAGACCAGAAGAGACCCCACTCGTCATTCTAGTCTGAGCTCCTGCCTGGCACAGGCTATAGGATTTCAAAGCTTCCCAAGAGCATGGCTGTCAGCTTCCCAGCCATTTTTGCTGTAGTTCTTGTTTCTCTCGCATTTCCTCTGCTGGCTCAGTTTGGCCATGATAAGAGAGTCACTAACTATTCTCTGCCAGCAGTAGATTAAAGGGTGTGTTCACCTCCGGGGCACACTACTCAGAGAGAACCAGTCCAATCCGAGACAATCCTGGACGGCGGAAAAGGCACGGGCACTTCCTGCAACACTGACAAATGCAGGCTAAGGGCTGAGCTGAGACTCACAGACTCATTTCACTTGTGGCAGTTCAGATTCATGCTCAGATTCATAGCCCAAGAAAGCTAGTTCAGGGAGTTATCTCCCCTCCGAACTGCCTGTCCTTCAGGGCCATTGACAGGACAGCGGTATGGCGGACACTGGGGCCCCTTTGGGTGCAGGGCTGATGGGGCTTCCTGCGTTTACACACGAGTAGCAGTGATACTGGGAGGAAGAATATACGAAGGCGAGTTACTGACACTAGTTGACACAGTTCTACAACCGTGCTTGCATAGCATCCTTATGTCATTGGCTCACTCTCTTACCTGGGGAGTGAGAGACACTCAAAACGTAGGGCTCCTGCATTAAGCAGCCCAGCTCCTAACACTGCACGATGCACACGGGTAGCGTATCCACAGCTGGGAAATACCTACCTTTGGATCAGTGCTAGGGTAGTCTGGCTGGGTCACAGGCCCGCTACAGGTACAGGCCATAGTAGACCCATTGACCCCTTAATGGGGGACTCCCATCCCTGGACTGATTCCCCACTGCCCTTGCTCACACGGTGGGTAAATGGGCTGGATTTTTGCCTAACTGGGCAGCACCCCACCTGTCCACTCTGTCCTCCTTCCAGCATCACTTCACCACTGTCTGAGCTGAACCTTTGCCCCGGCTCTTATCCCTGTCCTCAGCCAGACGCCGGTGAAAGCAGAGCACTTCGCTGTCCTGGAGACCGAGAGCTGGGTGCCAAGCCAACAGCCTCAGTTCTTCCCCTCCACTCCATGGCCTACAAGAGGAGGGGGTGACAGGGCCAAGCCTTGCGCACTCCATGAGAGCACCAGGGCAGATGAGCAATTGCCTGAGTCTAGGGCCTCTTAAATTAAACGTCTGCTCCTGCCAGGGGCTGCTGGCAGGTGAACACCACCTCCTGGCAGACGGAACCGTAGGCAGCCGGTGGGGCTCCCAGGATCAGCCCAGCCCCCTGCTGCGCTCAGTCCCTGGAACAGCCAACCAAGCCAGGGCAGGCTCTAGCACATGCACAGGCTGTGAAAGACGGCCCAGGCCTCCCAGCTCACCTCCCCCTGCCCAGCGACACCTTAAACGACTGCTTCTTGGAGCAGCTAGTCCTGGAATCCACAAGAGAAGAGGCAATTCTTGATTTAGTCCTAAGTGCAGCACAGGATCAAGTCCAAGAGGTGAATAGAGCTGGACCCCTTGGTAATAGTGACCATAATATCATTACATTTAACATCCCTGTGGCAGGGAAAACTCCACAGCAGCCCACCACTCTAGCATTTAATTTAAGCAAGGGGGACTACATAAAAATGAGGAGGTTAGTTAAACAAAAATTAAAAGGTACACAATCAAAAGTAAAATCCCTGCCAACTGCATGGAAACTTTTTAAAGACACCGTAATAGAGGCTCACCTTAAATGTATACCCCAAATTCAAAAACACAGTAAGAGAACCAAAAAAGAGCCATTGTGGATAAACAACAAAGTAAAAAGCAGTGAAAGGCAAAAGGGCATCCTTTAAAAAGTGGAAGTTAAATCCTAGTGAGTAAGATAGAAAGGAACAAACTCTGGCAAATGAAGTGTAAAAATATAATTAGGAAGGAAGGACAAAAAGAATTTGAAGAACAGTTAGCCAAAGACTCAAAAAGTAATAGCAAAAATTTTAAGTACATCAGAAGCAGGAAGCCTGCTAAACAACCAGTGGGGCCACTGGATGATCGAGGTGCTAAAGGAGCACTCAAGGGGGATAAGGCCATTGTGGAGAAACTAAATGAATTCTTTGCATCGGTCTTCATGGGTGAAGATGTGAAGGAGATTCACAAACCTGAGCCATTCTTTTAAGGTGACAAATCTGAGGAACTGTCCCAGATTGAGGTGTCATGAGAGAAGGTTTTGGAACAAATTGATAAACTAAATAGTAATAAGTCACCATGTACAGATGGCATTCACCCAAGAGTTCTGAAGGAACTCAAATGTGAAATTGCAGGACTACTAACTGTAGTCTGTAACCTATCATTTAAATCAGCTTCTGTACCACATGACTGGAGGATAGCTAATGTGACGCCAGTTTTTAAAAAGGGCTCCAGAGGTGACCCCGGCAATTACAGGCCTGACTTCAGTACCTGGCAAAATGGTTCAAACTATAGTAAAGAACAAAATTGTCAAACACATAGATGAACATAAATTGTTGGAGGGGAAGAGTCAACATGTGTTTTGTAAAGGGAAATCATGCCTTGCCAATCTGCCAGAATTCTTTGAGGGGGTCAACAAGCATGTGAATAAGGGGGAATCCAATGGATATAGTGTATTTAGATTTTCACAAAGCCTTTGACAAGGTCCCTCACCAAAGGCTCTTAAGCAAAGTAAACTGTCATGGGATAAGAGGGAAGGTTCTCTCATGGATTGGTAACTGGTTAAAAGATAAGAAACAAAAGGTAGGAATAAATGGTCAGTTTTCAGAATGGAGAGAGGTAAATAGTGGTCAGTACTGGGCCCAGTCCTATTTAACATATTCATAAATGATCTGGAAAAGGGGGTAAACAGTGAGGTGGCAAAATTTGCAGATGATACAAAACTACTCTAGTTAAGTCTTAGACTGCAAAGAGCTACAAAAGGATCTCTCAAAACTGGGTGACTGGGCAACAAAATGGCAGATGAAATTCAATGTTGATAAATGCAAAGTAATGCACATTGGACAACATAATCCCAACTATACATGTAAAATGATGGGGTCTAAATTAGCTGTTACCACTCAAGAAAAAGATCTTGAAGTCATTGTGGATAGTTCTCTGAAAACATCCACTCAATGTGCAGCAGCAGTCAAAAAAGCAAACAGAATGCTGGGAATCATTAAGAAAGAGATAGATAATAAGACAGAAAATATCCTATTGCCTCTATATAAATCCATGGTACACCCACATCTTGAATACTGTGTGTGGATGTGGTCGCCCCATCTCAAAAAAGATATATTGGAATTGGAAAAGGTTCAGAAAAGGGCAACAAAAATGATTTGGGGTATGGAACAGCTGCCATATGAGGAGAGATTAATAAGACTGGGACTTTTCAGCTTGGAAAAGAGCAGACTAAGGGGGGATATGATAGAGGTCTATAAAATCATGACTGGTGTGGAGAAGGTAAATAAGGAAGTGTTATTTGCTCCTTCTCATAACACAAGAACTATGGACCACCAAATGAAATTAATAGGCAGCAGGTTTAAAACAAACAAAAGGAAGTATTTTTTCACACAACGCAGTCAACCTGTGGAACTCCTTGCCAGAGGAGGTTGTGAAGGCCAAGACTATAACAGGGTTTAAAAAAGAACTAGATAAATTTATGGAGGATAGGTCCATCAATGGCTATTAGCCAGGATGGGCAGGGATGGCGTCCCTAGCCTCTGTTTGCCAGAAGCTGGGAATGGGCAACAGGGGACGGATCACTCGATGATTACCTGTTCTGTTCATTCCCTCTGGGGCATCTGGCATTGGCCACTGTCGGTAGACAGGATACTGGGCTAGATGGACCTTTGATCTGACTCAATATGGCTGTTCTTATGAGGGCCAACGGGCTGAGAGGAGCTGGTGCCCTGCGCTCCCACAGGCCAGTGTTCAGGCCCCCAGCAGTAGGCTACGTACTGTGCTGCCTCTCAGGCCCCATGTGCAGACTGCAGGCTCAGCTTCTCCTGATGTGCCTCGCATTGCAGCGAGAGAGCCTCAACGCAAGGTGACATTGGCTGCCATGGAAGCAGAGACGCCCAGCCGCAGACACTCCGCTGTCAGTCTGAGCAGCCAGAACCTGTGTTCCTAGATTTTCAGCCCTGCGGAGCTGCTCCATGGGCCAGAACTCACAGGTCTGCTAAAACTGTATTTACCAGCCACCAGCACGGCCATGACACAGGATTTCACCACTGTGGCTGGCCAGCCTCAAGGCGAGCTGCTCCTCATCTAAATGCCACAGGGCCCCGGGAGAAGGATGTTTAGGAACAAACAGCAACAGCTGAGGGCAAATGCACCATTTTAGTGATGGTCATCATAGGCCCATGAATGGAGACACAAGATGTCCCATTTCAATCAGCAGAGCACCGTGTAGGACCATAGAACTTGCTAGTCCAGTATCCGGATGCCCACAGTTACCAGTACATTATTCCAGAGGAAGGTACAGGAAAGCCTGCAGTGGACAAGTTATCCAAGAATCTCTATATAGCCTCACAAGTGGATTCCTCCTGACCCCCCAATTAAGAGGTCATCTTGTGCCCTGAGGCATGAAGGTTTATATAGGACAGGCCAGAAACCATGGTACCCAAAGCTGTGTTAACACAGGAAATAACAGTTTGGGAAGAGCCAGACAGTGCTTAGAAACCGGGTCCCTGCTGGTCTCAAATATTTGATTGAACGTGGCCTAACTCCACTGGCCAGCCAATCTGGGTTTAATCTGGAATAATTCTTAGCACCTACACTGGGATTCCAGAGCATTTGACAGAAGGCTGGTAAATCTCGTTGCTCCTGTTCCCAGATGGTGAAGCAGAGACACATAGATAGGACATGACATGCTCCAGGTCACAGTGAGTCAGCGGCAGAGCTGGGAACTAGAACCCAGGAATCCTGACGCTCAGTCCCCTGCTCTGGCCACAGGACAATACTGCTTCCCGAGTTTAAGCAGAGAGGCCCGAGTCCATTTAAACTTGGTTTGTGTAACAAGGTTCCCATCCCAGGACAGACAGGGCAAGGCCCAGATAACCTTTCCAGTCCGGTGGGCCAGAGACTTTGTTAGCCAGGTTGTGGGCACCTCGGAAAAGGGGCTGCATGGCTCACCAGTCCCCATCCAATCAAGTCTGTGTACTTTTCCCCTCCAAAGCTGCTGCCTCATCCTCCAGAGAGCTAGGGGGACGAGCTTATAGCAGTTTGATTCAGCCCACCCCCATCCCCAGCAGCAGGGCCAACAAAACAAATGGGGGGATGGGTCTTTCCGAGAGTTCTGGATGCAGAGGCCAGTGAGTTATTCGTTTCCAGTTCCTCCTGCCTCACCCAGTCTCCATCATCTGCTCCTGAGCTTTCCTCTTGCCCCAGGCTCACTGGGCAGGAGAGCCAGGATCATCCGGTCCCCAGCCCTGACGGCTCTGATGTGGTGAAGATATTGATCAGTCGAATACACTGGATCACCTAGTGCCCTCCGCATGCAGCTGGGGGTGCTACACAATGACAAGTTACACATTGGAGGGACTCTCTTGCCCACCGCTGAAATGCAGCCGCTTCTGGGGTAGAATATGGCAGCTGGTCAACAACCATGCAGCAGTTGAGGCCAGGCTAGTGGGAGGAGAACATTACCGGGGGAGGCTGATCCTTAATGCTCACAGAGAGGGGGCTGCATGGGGTGAACACGAGTATCACAAAGGGGAAAATGCTCAGGTTTGGGGGGTAGGAAATACCTTGGGGACTTTGGGAAATACTCATGTCTGTTTTGGATGGCATGTGCATGGTAGGGGCACCTCACAGGACCTCTGTAGGGGAAGGCTTGCAAGGGGCAAGTCTTTCTCTAGGGGCAGTGACCCAATGAGCCAGAGGAGAGCAGACGGACTGGCTCCCAGCCTGTCATATCGAACATGTCCCAGAGCTGAGCCTGGCAACCTCCTCCCCATAGGTCCTTTGCCTTAGGATCTATCCCCTTCCCTTAGACCTGCAATAGTGACCCAAGGGGGGGGCGCCCAGGGCTCTGTCACACACTGGGGTCTCCCTCGTCTGTCTGATCAAGTAGCCAGGAGATGCAGGGAAATGCCAGCTGCATGGGGCTGAGCTGGTTTTGATTCAATAATCAGCAGCAGCCTCTTGCCATGAGCTACACCTGCCCGAGTCCCGCCAAGCTCCTGGCTTCCCCCCTCTCCTCTCCTGTCCCACAGCATCTCAGCTACACCCTATCCTTGATGTGCTGATGTGCCCAGGGGTGCAACATGGGCAGTGCAGCAAGTGACCAGGGTCTCCCTCCGCAGGCAGCCCATGACACACCCAGATCACTGATAGAGCAACTGCAGCCGAAGAGAAAGAAAGACCTCACCCTGTGTTAATAGAGGCCTGAAGGGGAACCCCAGCAGGAACCAGCAGAAACGCTGTGGCATAGGAATGCTGCCAGCAGCCATATAACCCAGCTCATTTAACCTGGGCAAGTGTCACAGCTCGTGCTAGGCAGGGCTGGGTAGCCGAGATCTCTGCCCGTAGTCCATAGGCTTGCTCACTTTACTGATACCTTAAGCCCTGTCCCACACTTCAGGTCTGTTGCATCCACCCACTGCATCTTCTTTACCCGATTTGTATCTCAGCAGCGTCTGACCCTGGTTGTTGTCCCACTGTGCTGGGCCCTGCACCAAACACACAGGAGGAGACAGTTCCTGTCCCAGAGGGCTCACAATCTCTATAGACAAGAGGCACAGAGGGGAAAGTGACTTGCCCAAGGTCACAGGTCAGTAGCAGAACAGGGACTAGAACCCAGATCTCCTGGCTCCCAGTCAGATACTGGCATTGCTAGCCCACAGGCTACCTCCGGCCTAGGCTGGACCACTTCTGGCCTGTGAGTGCCACGTCCAGGTGCCACTGCTGGACTAACAACAATCCAGTGTGCGAGGGAGATGTGGCCTTGGCACCTCCATCCACACATCCATAGTAAGGGCAGCCAACAAATCCCCCAGTCAGAGCATGGGGCCGACAGCCCAGGTCTACAAGCCACTTCTCTCGGGGGACTGTCTTCCCAGCCGGAGAAGGGTGATAACGATACTTCCCGGGGGGGGGGGGGAGGGAGCTAAAACCAATTAGCATCAGCAGAGCGCTTTGCAAACAGAAGCGCTAAGTGCAAAGAGTTAATCCTCAGTGAGGCCACTGCTCTTACAGAGAGCCACCAAGCAGAAGAGGGAGCAGGTGGTGGGGCAGCGGGCACCACACTGGGGGCTGCAGCACACAATCCCGGCTAGAGAGCAGTATAGCCACCTGGAGTACTTCTGAACGGGGAAAAAAGGCATCACCACCTGAGATCAGCTCCCCCATCTCTTGCTCGCTAGTAACAGCAAGGAAAGGAAGCTGGGAGTTTGCTGCAGAGACTGTTTCAGGCACGTCCAGGCACGGGAGCACAGCAGTGGCTCTCAGCAGCACAACTGGCTACATAGTGCAGCCCCAGCGCCCTGGCCAGGAGAGCCTCCCAAGGCAGCCCTGTTTCACATGCACTCCTGAGATGTCTCACACTCAGGTCACAAAGATCAAAAGCAAACGGAGGATAAAGGGCTGACAAGAACCTTTGTTTCCACATGCATCAGGCAAGCCCAGGAGAGGCCCCCAGACCCAGGAGCGATTTCCTCTCTTGTTTGATCTGAAAGCTCCAGTGACTTCTGCCATGACCTTTTGGCCCACGAGACGGGAGCAGAGATGCCTGACCTCAGAGACAGAGCAACAAACTAACCCCCAGCTACTGGGAAGAGCAGCAGAGCCTAACACTCCAGGCCAGGGGAACACTTCCTCTGGGCTTGCAGCAGCTCCGACCAAGCCTGCAGCTCAGGGGCTCACATCCAGATTCAGCAAAGCAGATGCTTATGTCGTCAATGGGACTTTAAGGCCTTGATTCAGCAGCACAGTCAAGCACATACTAAACAGCAGAACGTGTGGCTCTACAGAGCCTAGCATGTTGATTTTGGTGACATGCTGTGCACACCTGTGGCACTACGTCACTAGCTCACTCACTCTTGCTGTTGGCAATGTTAAACCACTTACTCGCAGTGGCTGACAAACCAGCCCCCACTGGGAAGCAGCATGGCTTCAGTGCCGGTCGCTTCCAGCCAGAGGTCAACACCCAAACGCTCCCTTGCAAATCCTTAATACAGTGAAATGGGTTTAAAAGCCACACTGGTGAGAGCAGGGCTCTTACACCTTCACTATAGGTTACACCTGGTATTGGCCACATGCATGAGAGCCACAAATCAAAGCACTTAACCAAGGCAAGGACCAATAGAGAAGATGCTTGGAGTTAGGTCTGTGAGCTGTCCTTGAAAACCAAGGTCCTGCCTGCTCTGCATGGGCAATAAAATCCCCTGGCACTGCATGTAAGACCAGGAATTTGCTGATGTCCTTGGCCAAATCCCCTTCCCACTGTTATGCAGGGTGTTGGGCACTTGCTACTTCCCCACCCCAGAGGTGGCTGCATTTCTTTAGTGCTGCATATATAGAGGTTACAGAGCCCTGTGGGATGACTGATGTATCGCACAGCTCTTGACACAGGCACATCAGTATCATTGTCCCCATTTGAAAGATGGGCAGACTAAAGCTGGGGAAAGCGAGGCACAGGGAGAGGCTGTGTGTCTTTGGCAAGTCTCTTCAGTCGGTGGCAGAACTGGGAAGTGAGCCAAGGTCTCATTCCCAGCCTCTTTAAAGAAGGGTAATCTCTTAACTAACGTATCTTGGCTTTGTACTGGAGTCACTAGCAAGATAATTTGATTCCCATGTCAGGCTTATTGAACCTTCCATGCTCCAGTTCTTTGGAATGCAGGTAGAAGCTAGCATCTAGCTACTCCAGTGCTGGGCACAATAGGAAACTCTCAGCTACAGAGACAGGATTCCTAAGGGACCTGCCAAGCAAAAAATTGTGAGTTCTTTTTGCATTTTTATAGTGTAGAGAGGAGGCCTGAAAAGTTCAACACTTACAAAATCCACGCTCCTAAAATACACGGGAGAAAAAAAAATTCACCATCTATTTTCCTCCACGGAGAGAGGAGAAAACGTGCACTCCCGCTCTCTAGTTCTCTGAGGAGACCTCCAGAAACTCCCCTCCCGCCAAAAACACCAAACCAAAAAAGTCAAGTCCGGGCTCTTCTGACATTTCTTCTGCAAAATAATCCTTAAAACAGGGCCACCCACCCTACCCAATAGAACTTCAAAAATAAATTTTCAAGCCTTTGTACATCATAAAGAGCAAAGGCTGTTTTGTTTTTTAAAAACACACACTTTTCCAAGTCACCAGTACAGAGCCTTCTCTTCACCACTGCACCATGAATTCTAAGACTCCCAGGAGCGTCAGAGCCTCTGGCTCTCTGTGACATATCTGTGCACCTCTGGCCTGTGTAACCAAAAACTGTTCTTGCTGTACCTGCTTAGAAATCACAGCTGACTTTGTGCTCTTATGACCTCATTTTCATAAGACGATTGGCTTACTCAGTAGGATCTTTTGTAGGGAGGGGGTGCTCAGCACCTTTAAAGAGCTGTTTATTAGTCACCTGACTTTCACAGGTCATGGAAAGCTATTCTGCAGTTCTACCCCAGAGCTGGCTGCATCTTAGCAGTGATGAAAGCAGTAATGCCAACCCACAGCATTCAAAACCCAGAGGAGCCAGGCTCCCCCAGATTATGAGAGTTAAAGAAAACAATACAAAAATACAACTTCTTTTTTAGCCCAAGTAATATATTTTGGATTTTTTTTAAATTTTCTGGTTCTGAGCCTTTCAGCTGTACTCAGGTGTCATTGGCAAGCTTCTCTGTGCAACCAGAAGGGTAAGTTTGTTTAAATGAAAACCATTTCTTACCTAGTGACATGACTCCAGGAGCTGGGGCTTTCAGTAAACCACCAGCTAACACAAGTGTTGGGAAACTAGTAAAGTGATCCCAGTGCAACGTGCTTCTCCCGCCTACTTCTCCGTGGGGGGTGAGGCTCAAGGAGCTGTTTGTGAGAGTCATTCGAACTCGGGCAGAAAGAAGCTAGCGGGGCACAGTGTTAATCAATTTGTCCTGGGCGGTTTTCTTGCCTTGTTCTTTCCGAACAAGGATATCTGCATGAAAACAGAACCTGCTGCTGGAGAGTCACTGACTCCTGCTGATCCTTCCGCACCTGAAATCACACAAGTCCTTTGTTTAGGCTCCTGGGGTGAGAGAGCACAGGGCACTCCGAGAACCCGCCTGAAAAACAAGAGGCACGTCTGCTCACTCCTCCCTGACCAGGCTTTTACCCCATGATGGGGTTTTCCACGCTCAAGCTGCTATCTGATTTCCCTCCCCAAGCAAGTTCTAAACTGCTAAAACAAGCCTGGCCAGCCAGGTTCAGAATGGAGATATAATCCTACAGAAGTTGGGGAGAAGGAGAAGAGGCAGGTCTAAGGGAGGGCCAGTATCCCCCGCTCCCTTAGGGGATGAATGAGAAGAGGATTAGGCCAAGAGAAGCTGTCCCTCTCCCAAAAAGTGACTGCTTCTCTGGGATCTAGGATCTCATCCCCAGTGATGACCATACAGGCCATTCTTCTAGCTGGGGGCCTTGGCATGCTCGGTGACCCCATCTCTCTGATTGCCCCTGTTCACTCTGGAGTGTAGTGACTGCCATATTTGCCATCGTTACACAAAAACAGAAAGTGAGGCAAACTATGAAGTCACAAGACAGCGCCTCCCCTTTGTCTATAGCTTGCTTTCAAAATTCACTTTGAAGCCATCTTTATACCAATTTCATTAGCAGCTTACTCCAATTTGGATAGTATAGGTCAAACCCTGCTCTCCGTTACAGCTGTCAGAGGAGCTACCCCAGATGTAACAAAGCAGAAGTAGGTCCCTACCTGGGACTGAAGCTCTGGTGGCTAGCAACTGATGTAGCTGCACAGGGTGAGTTTTACCCCACTTGTAACACGAGTCAGAGCTTATATGGGCTTGATGTGGAGTTTACACACCTGCGTTGCGAACTGTTGTGATTTTCTCACAAGTCTCAGGAGAGTCAATGTTTTTCTTTAAGCACTAGCTCCTGAAGTCACGTGATTATGGGAGAATTTCTGCTTCCATTAAAACCAACAAGTTTTGGAGACTAGACATTTGAAAAATGACCCCTAAAGGTTCAAAACACCAAAAGACAAAGAATAGAACCAAATGTGAATTGAAATGTCATAATTTGTAAGCCAAATCTTGTGATTTTTTTGAATGGCTGGGAAGGGCAATCCTGGGAACACTGGTATAAAGGCCCCTCCTTTGGCAAGTTCCCAATCAATCACCATGAGCTCTGCCACATTCCACCCCCACCCTTGAGCAACCCCAGAAAAACCCGCTTAAAGACCTGCTAAAACCGCAGCCCCATTTGAAACTGACATGATTGTCCACATCCCGCCTGATAGTTTAAAACAACAAAGACTTTAATTTATATAAAACAAAACATGTATATCAATTGAACAACATTGACTGTACAAAGGAATAAAAGAGAGAATCCAAAATAACATTGGAATGGTCTGAGTGTCAGACAGCAGCTAAAGACTAGTGTTGATATCAGATGCCAGAACGGCTTTCTTTTCAAATAAAGAAAACAAGATGAGTTCAGTTTTGATCAGCAGACATTCCAGATCAAGGAATCTTTCCTTTGGACAGGATTTGCTGAGATTGTACAGGGGAAAATGTACAGTGGGAGAAGAGATGGGAGAGGGTTTATTTGTAGGGCATAAACCATCCACAGGTAGTTGGAAGAGTTTCTAGACATGCAGAATGGAATCTTCCATCTCCTCCGCATCCCAGCTGTGTTACCAGATGTTAGATACGGAAGAGGCAACATAGGTGAGTTACAGGCTGCTGAGGCGCTGCCACAACTAACTATTTAACGGAAACCAAATTCAAAGAGGGTTTTACGCTGACGGATAGGGGTGTGTTCTGCCTGCCGTCACCTGTTAGCCATATATCCCTAGGCTGCCTGGCTGCTTCTGTTCCCTGTTAAGTGACATGGAGCAGTGGGTGTAATACTGCTGACAGGTTCTAGAAATTCCCTGGCTTCCCCATGACGGCACTGAACTTGACTACAGCTTTAGTTTTTAGTCTGAATCACAGCTACAAAAGACACCCCCAGCCCTCGGTTTATTTTCTCCTTCTCCCTCATTTGAGCTTCGTTGGTGGCCCGGTTTATTGCCTAGCAGCTGGGCTATCTGTGAAATCTGTCCTCCGGGGTTTGAGAGAGTGCAGAGACTCCGTCTCCAGGCCCTGTCAGGGAAGGAAGGGAAAAGCACAGCAGGGAGTGTTGCTGTGGGAAGGGGCTGTGCCATTTCCCTGCCACCCGTCTTTTAGTTGCTGCTTGAACAGAGTGGGTGGTCAGCCGTGCAGGAAATGCAACAGCTTCATCCTGCCCACGTAACAAGCTGCTTTAGGGTGACAGACTAAGCCTGGCCTTGGGGAACTGTTACTAATGGGAGACAGGCTGTAACAGTAGAGCACCAGCATCCTACAGCAGACACGTGCCCGGTTTAGTTTCCTAATGAAGAGAGAGGTATAATGAGGCAGAACAGAGCAACCGAAGCAGTTCATACATTGAAAAACTACACGTCCTGGTGGCCTACAAGAACCTACTACCATATCTTTGTCTCGCTCATCTATGACTGAACCTCACACCAAACTGTAATCAGCCTCTCTAGCTTAACAAGGACTGGGCACTACTTCTGCTGGAAGCCCTAGTGGAAAGTTAGAAGTCCTATTGCTATGGGACTAAGTAAGTGAAGCTGCTGCTATTGTCCTAGATGGGATTTCTCTAACATCACATGCCTATCCCAAGCAAATTGCTAGCTAGAGAGATTGCTTGCTCTAGAAGCTGTGAAAACCTAGGTGACAATAAAAACAAGCCAATGCATTTGCCTTCACATTTTCCTGCCACTGAACAGCAATCATGGCTGTCTGAGGGTACAGCAAGATAGCTTTGCTTGGTCATCCAATGCAGGCAAACTCCAGACTAGCAAGGCTGCATTTTAACACCACTTAGAATGGTTACTAGTGTTCCAGTCTTGATCAGTTCTAATATGCCACACTCCAGTGTGAAGTGTGTTCTCCCTTCTCCTGCCCCCATCTAGAAGAGGAGCCATGGGCAATGCTTGAAGATTAGATGTTCCCTGGAAAGGTGAAGTGTGTATTTACAGGTGCAGGAAGGACTCTGGATTCAGGGCCTGCTCAAAGTTCTCATGCGTATTAGGGGGTTGACCCCATTGCCCAGAAGAGTAGGAGGGATAAATAGCAGTATTGGGGAGGATGGGGGAAGGAACAGTGACCCCAGAAGGGTAGCTTGTGATCAAGCTTTGTGTTTCTCTCCACGCAGGCCCAGCAGAAGTGTTTTACTTCTAAGCCTACAGCTCCTCAAGGCCAGCAATGATCAACAACCCTCACGTGAGAAGATGCTGCCTGTCATGGGAAAATAAACCTGGTACCAGCTGACTTTTGGTCTCTAATATTTGGTCTGACCAAATCTTTGTCTTCAGGCTCCTGCAGGCCATGGCAGCCTCACAGCTGCAACTCTGTTTGGGTTTTGATTTAAGTGAGAGTACAATCAGCCTCCTCCTAGGCCCTCACCCTTGTTTCCAGGAATGTTCAGAAAAGGAAGGATCCGGCATGTAGCATACAAATCGCTCTCTCCTTTCACATAGATAGTATTTGAAACAAACAAACCCAGAGCAATCCTGTGAGGCTATTTGTACAATCCCCCAAAGTGTTTGTAGATATTCACCTTAAAATCCCCCTCTCCCTTTCTCCCCTTTAGCTGGTGCACTGCGAACAGAGGTCCCATGCTTCTATTTACATGGCTGCATAAATTTTCCCTGACTGCTTCTTTAAAAAAAAAAAAAAAAAAAAAGTTAGAAAAAGTGAGAGCTCTCTATATAATTTTGATATAAATAAGTGAAAACGGCAAGCAGGACTGCTTCCTTCAGATTCCCAATCGGCCAACTCTTGCCTCTTTTTTGGCAATGGCAGGTTAAAGTCCAGGTAGAATTTGCCTTCATCTTATGCCCTGTTTATTCTTAGAAGTCCACTGTTCGCTATCGCACCAGCAATCCATCTGTGAGTTCAAGAGTTACAGTTGCAGCACAGACTCTCCCTTGACCACCCCCTAAGCCTCTTGATCTTCCGCTAAATCCCTTCCTCTGCCAAGACTGGACGAGCTTGTCCCTCCCCCATGCCAGCAGCTGCCGAGTTTTCCACCCAGGCTGAGGAAAATCCCAAAGCATTCCTGAACGTTCACTTGGCACCGTCCCCTTTACCAGCGATGTGGGATCCAGTCGATATGATGGTCTGAACGTTAAGCTGAACTCGTTTCCCAAAGCCATGCTCGTCATCAAAAAAGTGACCCAGGAACGTTCAAAAGGATCCTATTGAAAAGGGTTACGTGTGCAAACATCTGTACATCGGTGGGTGGGTGTGTTTGGAGCTCACAGTGTTACAGTCTTGCTAAGAGATCTTGCAGTTGTTGCGTGAGCAGTTCTGTGGGGGGCTCTGCGGCGGGCGGATCGATTTGGATCTCTTCAAGCTGTTACCTTTGCTGCTGCTCCCGCCCCCACTGCTAGCCAAGGAGTATGACCGGCCGTGCATCATCACCGCGTTCATTCCATTGGCCATGGAGAAGGATTTTAAGTGGCTCTTGATGGTGACAGGCAGTGGCAGCTTGTCGATGAGGTGGACTGGTGTGCAGGAGACTATTGCACGGCAGCAGAGGTCCTGTAAGCTGAACACTGTCAGAACAGAAAGAATCAAGTACAGTCAGAGAGGCAAGTGACACCCAGGTTGTACCTCCAAGGGGAGAGCTTGCCCTGATGCACATCTCGCCTGCACTGTACATCACCAATTTCTTAGGGAGAGAGAAACTAGGGGTGGCAATACGGTGCCTTAGAAAGTGCGGATCTGATGGTGAAAACAAGGAACTAGGAGACAGGACTCCCACGTTCTCTGAGCTCTGCCTCCAGTCCTCGGTTTAACCATCAGCACAATAATTAATCCTTCCCCCATATATAGTGCTGGGAGGCCTCATTTACTCAGTATTTGCAAAGTGTTTGGCAGTTCAGTTGCACAGCCCCCTTCTCCCCACTCCAAGATACAAAGAGCAGACATGGTCTGGAGGACGGCAACAGCCTTACTGGAGCGAGGCAGAGCACATTCCTGTTTGGGACCTGTACAAGCCTAGGGGCAGGATCTTCTGAACTCTGACCCCATCATCCAGCAGAACTGCCAGCTCCATAGCTAGAGCAAGACTCAGCCTCTCCCTGAGAGGACCCTTACTGCCATGAATTCAGTGTAAAAACATGCGACACTGCTTTGTGAATGCCCCAGCTCACGCGGGATTTCCTTACAGCTGGCCACACGGGGGCACACTCCTATCTTCAGTCTACTCAAGGACTGAACCTGCAAAGCCACGAAGCAGTGCTATGAATAGGACACAAGAAGCTGGCAAGGATTGTAGACCCTGCCCATGGAAGGCGTTTAGGATAGATTTGCAGCGCACAGAAGACTTCAGCTTTAAATCCTCACTGTTTTGCAGGGCAACAGAGCGACCAGAGTGGCTCGAACTTTAAATCAAGCCAGCTGTGTATGCTGGCTCTCAAAGCAGGGAAAGCTTTCACTGCAGAGCAAGGTATCCCCCTGCAGAAACCGCAGCAGCATTGCCTTCCGCCTCCAGCAAGATTTGGGTTTGAATCCCCTCTAGTATCTCACTGACCCTCCATATGCATCAAACAGTAGTGTGCCAACAGGCCCAGCTGCAGGGAACTTGACCATTGCCTTGGAAGAGAGGGACACTCTCATCCCTTCTGGCTGAAGCAGCAGTGCTTCAGTGATGGCTAGTCGGTGCCCAGGACAGAGTGGGGAGGGTCTCAGATAATGGGACCTGGCCCACACTTGGATACCCAGGTTCATTCACCACCCCCCCATCTGCAGGAGGAAACGTGCCACCATTAAAGGGGAAGACAGCCTATTTCTTCCTCCCCAGGGCACTGTGTACCAACAATCCCTGCCACCTCCACTGCAGCCCCACTGCACTGCAGCTACGTGGGGAAGAGGGTGGAACGAGCCTTACCTGGAGTAGAGCCAGCAGCCAAGTGCTGCTTCTCCCCCAGCCTATCAAAGGACTGAGCTCATGCAACACAGGCCAACTGAGGTGCTGCTTCTTTTAAGCTCACCACACAGAGTATGTATATGGAGCAAAGGGCCTGTAGTGCTGGAAGTTCAGGGGTGGATTACTCAAGCCTTCTCTGGCTTGAACTGGCACCATTAGGCTGCCGCATCAGACAAAGTGCGTTCAGCTAGTGAATCACCGCAGCTTGGAGCAGTCACACAGGTGTACTCAAATACAGCAGCAGCATGGCCTAGTGGTTAGAGTAGGGGGGGACTGAATCCAGTCTCGTGGGTTCTAGTCCCAGCTTTGATAGCAACTGATTCTGTGACTGTGGACATACTACTTACCTTGTGTGCCTCAGTTTCCCTGTGTGAAGGAGGGCTACAGTGTTTACCAAGCTCACAGAGGTGTGTGGGGATTGAGGCACTTTGTGTTTGTGAAGTGCTTGGAGGTCCAGATGGTTATTAAATACTGCCTCCTCCGAGCAGGAAGGCAAACACCCACCCCTTCCACGTGGGCAGTTTCTTCTGCCCTCAGAGCACCTCATCAGCACAGCGAGAGCAGGTCTCCACTCACCTCTGTTAGGTCTCCAGATCTTCTCCATGCCATGCCTCATTAGCACGATGCGCGACAACTCCGTAAAGGACTCGGTCACGTTGAAGTTGCACAGCGGGCTGACCTCAAAGAACGTCATGCAGTTCTTCTCAGCGTAGGAACGGGCCTGCTCCGTGGGCACCTGCCGCTTGAAGGCTAGGTGAAGCCTGTTTCCAACCAAAATCCGGGGGACACCTGGAGCATGCTTTAAAAGAACACAGTCCATCTTTAGAACAGAGCATCAAAAACCTCACTGACACCAGTGAACACAGACTATACCTAGTGGGTTGCTTAGCTTACAGTATTGAAGCAACTGTAAGGAAGGGAAATTGCCTCTGCTAGGACTGGCCACTGTGATATAAACGCTGGTGTCTAAGCAGGGACTCCTCATACAGATTACTCCATTTCAGACGCTTCCACTCATGATTTTACAGGGCGTTGCCCGGAACGCCTTAGTTAACAGGCCCACAACTCAGCTGTATGGATATCCTGCTCCCCATTGCCTGCACAGTTTTAGCCTGGTAGAAATGGATAGCAAGATAGAGGCTTTTCGTCTCTTCTCTAACTAGGGAATTGCAAGTACTTCCTCTCCACAGGGTAGTCCTTCTTTCCTCCCCAAAGGTCTCCTGGACACAGCAGAGATTTCGACTCCTCTGCATCAGACCTTGGTTTTGTGGCTCATTACAACAGTTTGTAACACACCCTACTGCCTGCTAACCCTCAATTGCCCACTTCATTTTAAGTGGCCTCCTACAGCATACATGAACCCCTTATGCTGAACGTCTGCCCCAACCTGTAGTTAGCCCAGGCCTGGTCTCGCTAGGAAATTAGGTCACTAGAACTACAGTGCTCAGGGGTGCGAAAAATCCACACCCCTGAGCAATACAGTTAAACCGACCTAACCCCCAGTGTAGACAGCATTAGGTCGATGGGAGAATTCTCACATCGACCTAGCTACCGCTTCTTGGAATCCAAGGCTGGATTACCTACACCAACGCCAGAACCCCTCCCATCCGTGTAGGTACCATCTTTACTGAAGCACTGCAGCGTTTTCAGCGTAGACAAGCCCACAGATACTCTGGTTGCCTTTCCTGGACCCGAAGAAGAGCTTTGTGAAGCTTGAAAGCTTGTCCCTTCCACCAACAGAAGTTGGTCCAATAAAAGACCTTATTACCTCACCTACCTTGTCTCTTTTGATTATATTTTTAATCTCTGCTTTCCAGCAAGTGCCATCTGTGGGGCTCAGTAAAATCAGAGGTGTCAGCATCAACAGGCTATTCAGCATCCAAGGAGACCTGCCACTTTTACGGCACAATGATATTTCTGTGCTGGCACCAGAAGCTGCAGTGTTTATATTACTGTAGTCACACCAGGTCCTATTGTGAGAGACGCTGTACGAACACATCCTAAACAAGCTGTAGTGTCACACTTACCTCGTCTATTTCTTTTATCCAGCGGTCTATCCCATCGAAGGACCAGCGGTTAGTGATGTCATACACCAAGAGAATTCCCTGTATGGAAATGAATGTGAACCTGGTGAATTTCATGCTATGCAAACTGAAAGGGAGATACAGCTGGAAAGACCCCTCTCCCCTGAATTTTTCAACTGAAAGAAACTGACACTCAGCACGAGAGGCTAAAGACTGTTTACCTTGGTCCTCTGAGTTTAAAGTATGGGGATACTGTAAATTGCCCTGGGGAAGACAGCCAATTCTATTCTGACTTCCGAAATGAGCAAGGATGAACACAGTGGGACTGACACACCAGCCCAGGAGGCACGTTTACAAGACTAGCAGTTTGCGGTGGGGGTGGGGGCAGGAGTTGCCAAGTAGCATGTTTAAATGGAATATCTGAAGCAGAAACCATGTCATTTTTACACAGAACAACTTCACTTGAAGATATGTTGGTGACAAAGTTAAACCAGTACAGCACATCTAGTGCACTGCCTGCACTTCTTTTGCCAAAAATGGTTTCACTCTTTGTCCAGCCTTTCTTTTGGTGGAGAAAACTTTACATTTGAGTGAATTCACCAATTAGAAAAGCAAGGGACTAGACTAAACAAGACATGGTACCATGGAAGCTCCCAAACAACCGTCACTTGTGCATGGTGTGCAGGACAGATCACTATTCTGAATGCATCCACGTGGGACAAATCAGGCATCGGGACATTCCCTAGGCTACTCTTTCGAGTTTTATGAATGGGCTCCCTGTCTTGATCTTTTGGTTGCTGATGGCACTTAGCTACAATGATAACGAGGGTACTATAAATGCCCATGACAGACAGGCCTGGCTTTGTAAGACTTTGCTGTACTAGAGAGCATTAAATAAGTCATGCTACGTAAGTTAATACAAGTTCAGGGAATGCTCTTTATACTGTGCTAGTGCCTTAGCTTTGGCCCTGGGGCTGGTGCGTACACTATCTTCTCTAGAAATGTTTTACAGCTCAGTTTCATTTTTGATAGTTCACAATAAAACTTCCTCAGTCCTGCAGTCAGAGCAGAGCAGCCTTCATTTAATGGACCTTTGGTGTCCAACAGAAAGACAATTTTTAAGCTCATGCCTTCTTCCTGAGGCTGTGACAAAAGAAAGCAAATAAGGTGGTAGATATAAATGTGACTGCGTGTGATGGGAGAGGAGGTGACTTTGTTGACAATCCCTTTGGATATTTACACTGAGTAACCTCTAGCTATTTCTGAAGATTCAAAGGACCAGGCCACACATCTGGGCTGAAGGGAGTACACTTTGCAGGACATCCTGTTTAGGTTGCGATAAGCCGTCTTGGTGGTGGGAGACAGCAATTGTGAAAAGAAGCCAGCCTTGGAAGATACATCATCAAAAGGTAAAAGCATTAGAGTCAAAACAGAGACTATAAAGCTTACGAGGAAGACTAAAGATGGCCCAGAGGGAAGAATCTCAGGTTAACCGCAGGTAGCGTAGCATTTAAAAGCATCCCAGTCACCAGCTGATGAGAACACACATCCCAAAGAAATCTATCCCCTCTTTCAAAAATAAAAATAAAAGCATGAACTATTTAATCAGAGGAAAGGGCAGAATTACTGTTTTCATGTACTGCAACAGCCTGCTGCTTGCAATGGATTGGCAAGACAGCTACACAATGCTGCTTTTAGCTCCAGGTAGTCCACTGAAGTTACAACTATCACTGTCAGAAAGCTGACAGTTGCTAACAGTTACTACCTAGTAGCTAAAATATCACACTTCCCTCCCTGTACTTACCAGAAAGTGAGCAGACATGTAAATGATGCAGAGATTCTTCTTAAAGGGCAGCTAAGGCCTGACTAGTGCTTTCGAACGCGTCTACTTTATTTGTTCTCTCTCTCTCCCCTTTCTCACCAAGGGTATTTGAATGAAAACAGGAAGTACAAGATAATCTACTCCTACCGCTCCACTGCTACTGTTATTGTAACTGGGTTGCATAGGAAGAGTCACAGTGGAAGATACTGATTGGAACTAGAGTAGGAACAGATGAACCAACATTATTATGACACAGAGGCTCAGCTGGAAATAACTACATCATAAGGAAAAAAACCCAGCACTGATACAAATGGTCAGAGGCCAATGTAAGTGCAAAACAAACAGGTCCAGGCTACAAAATCCAGGTCTTGCAGCAGGCATAGTGTATATAGCCAGGCTTCCAAGCAAATGCAGCCTGATGTCCCCAAAGGACAGTCAGCTCTGGGGTTAGAGTTAAAGGGTGTGCCCCAAATCAAAACAACTCGACCCTCAGTGAGAAAAGAGAGTCTTGCCTCACCCTCCACCCTGCATCTGTAAGCAGTGCAGTGAAGTTTTGAAGACTGCACTGACATTTCAGTGTAGGGGCATTACCAGCAGATCGAGGGATGAGATCATTCCCCTCTATTTGACATTGGTGAGGCCTCATCTGGAGTACTGTGTCCAGTTTTGGGCCCCACACTACAAGAAGGATGTGAAAAAATTGGAAAGCATCCAGCGGAGGGCAACAAAAACGATTAGGGGACTGGAACACATGACTTATGAGGAGAGGCTGAAGGAACTGGGATTGTTTAGTCTGAAGAAGAGAAGAATGAGGGGGGATTTGATAGCTGCTTTCAACTACCTGAAAGGGGGTTCCAAAGAGGATGGGTCTAGACTGTTCTCAGTGGTAGCAGATGACAGAACAAGGAGTAATGGTCTCAAGTTGCAGTGGGGGAAGGTTTAGGTTGGATATTAGGAAAAAAACTTTTTCACTAGGCGCGTGGTGAAACACTGGATTGCATTACCTAGGGAGGTGGTGGAATCTCCTTCCTTAGAGGTTTTTAAGGTTGACAAAGCCCCGGCTGGGATGATTGAGTTGGGGATTGGTCCTGCAGGGGGTTGGACTAGATGACCTCCTGAGGTCCCTTCCAGCCCTGAGATTCTGTGATTCTACGTACCAACTGGTAGAAGTCAACTAATCTACAGGATATTCCAACATACCAGGCGGGTTACTGGTGCTACTGCACAAAATCACTGCTTCATTCAGTTAGAAACACAGGATTTATTGTACCAGATCATACTGCTACTCCACCTAGTCTTCCAATATTTTTGTTCTGTGTCCAATACTTTAAACAAAATCCCACAATGCACCAGGTCAACTGTACAAAGCTATATAGGGAGGGGGGTGGGATTTTCCTTCCTGTTCTCCCAGGGCAGGAGCAGAGTGTGTGGTTTGGATTACACTGGAGTGATGCCTGCTGGGACATTCTAGCTCTGTATTTGTAACATGTACCACTGTTATTGTCTAGTTTAGTCAAAATTTGCCAGCCATTTTATAAAGCAGTTACAATATTTACCTCCCTTCTGTAGTAATGGATAGCACAAGGCAAACATATGCTGGGTGCAGCAGAACATGTGTTTTCACAATGGACTTTCCTTTAAATAGGTGTCTCCTTGATTATGGAGAGAGTTTTGGAGGTGGGGTGGGGGAAGGGCCAGGGCCTGGCCAGTTTTTACTATATTCCTTAAAGCAACTCTAAATTCCTCTTTCTATACAGTCCAATAGCCCTGATCCATAGTATCTTTTGTCCTCTACAAAGTCTGCCCGCTCCTCATCATTAGTCTCCACTATTGGGGAATTTTTGTTGCCTGCAGAAAGGTGAATGTCTATCCAAGACCCAGTGTGCCAAAGGTTAAGGTCATGAGAAAGTTGTTAAAAATCACCACCATCTGCATTATTTACATCACCTAAATGGGAAAAAGTTAACATTTTAAAAATCGAAAGTTTTGCCTAAGGCACCTGATTGATAATTATTTTCACAGTCATATGTAGTAGGCAATGAGATCGAGAAAGTGTATGTATGTAGGGGGAGAGGGAGGAGGGGGTAGAAAAGAAAACGTTCAACAATTTTGCAAAGTTCCTACCAAGTAAGGATTAAAAAAAAATTAAAATTTAAAAAATCACTCCAGTTCTGTGGCCTTCTATGGAGTCATCCACTAAAACAGAGAAAACAAAAATTAAGGTGCTCCCAAAGTAAACATGCAGGGTTTGGGGTTGTTTATTTGGGGATGGGAGGGAAATTGGGGGGAAGAATTTTTCATGATTTCTTCATAAATCAAAGCAGCCAAAAGAGAAAACAACTTTTCCTTTATGAAGCAGAAAGTGGGATTTCTTTTTTAAAAAAAAGATTAAACTGCAAACCAATTAGATAGAAGACATTATGCAGCGGTCTTGTTTACTTGTGGACAAAATTGCCTTAGCCAGTAGAAACAATCATGAGGCCTAATTTGTCAAGAGAGTGTTTCTGCTGGACACATGCTGTAGGATAGCATATTTAAGCACTCTAAGGAGATCTTGGACCACAGCTCCCAAAGAGGAATATCAATGCAATACATCACCAGGAAGATGGTGCCCAACTATCTATAGTTGAGTGAAAGATCAAGGCTATACTTGCTTTGACTTCAAGAAAGTAAGTAAGTATTCCTCCACTGTCAACATAGGTACCTTATAATTCCATGCACACGTGGACTGAGTTTAGGTTGCCAAGTGAAACACATACAGAGAATCATAGAATATCAGGGTTGGAAGGGACCTCAGGAGGTCATCTAGTCCAACCCCCTGCTCAAAGCAGGACCGACCCCTGACTAAATCATCCCAACCAGGACTTTGTCAAGCCTGACCTTAAAAACTTCTAGGGAAGGAGATTCCACCACCTCCCTAGGTAACGCATTCCAGTGTTTCACCACCCTCCTAGTGAAAACGTTTTTCCTAATATCCAACCTAATCTCCCCCACTGCAACTTGAGACCATTACTCCTTGTTCTGTCATCTGCTACCATTGAGAACAGTCTAGAGCCATCCTCTTTGGAACCCCCTTTCAAGTAGTTGAAAGCAGCTATCAAATCCCCCCTCATTCTTCTCTTCTGCAGACTAAACATCCCCAGTTCCCTCAGCCTCTCCTCATAAGTCATGTGTTCCAGTTCCCTAATCATTTTTGTTGCCCTCCGCTGGACGTTTTCCAATTTTTCCACATCCTTCTTGTAGTGTGGGGCCCAAAACTGGACACAGTACTCCAGATGAGGCCTCACCAATGTCGAATAGAGGGGAACGATCACGTCCCTCGATCTGCTGGCAATGCCCCTACTTATACATCCCAAAATGCCATTGGCCTTCTTGGCAACAAGGGCACACTGTTGACTCATATCCAACTTCTCGTCCACTGTAACCCCTAGGTCCTTTTCTGCAGAACTGCTGCCGAGCCATTCAGTCCCTAGTCTGTAGCGGTGCATTGGATTCTTCCGTCCTAAGTGCAGGACTCTGCACTTGTCCTTGTTGAACCTCATCAGATTTCTTTTGGCCCAATCCTCCAATTTGTCTAGGTCCCTCTGTATCCTATCCCTACCCTCCAGCGTATCTACCACTCCTCCCAGTTTAGTGTCATCTGCAAACTTGCTGAGGGTGCAATCCACACCATCCTCCAGATCATTTATGAAGATATTGAACAAAACCGGCCCCAGGACCGACCCCTGGGGCACTCCACTTGATACTGGCTGCCAACTAGACATGGAGCCATTGATCACTACCCGTTGAGCCCGACAATCTAGCCAGCTTTCTATCCACTTTATAGTCCATTCATCCAGCCCATACTTTAACTTGCTGGCAAGAATACTGTGGGAGACCGTGTCAAAAGCTTTGCTAAAGTCAAGGAACAACACGTCCACTGCTTTCCCTTCATCCACAGAGCCAGTTACCTCGTCATAGAAGGCAATTAGATTAGTCAGGCATGACTTGCCCTTGGTGAATCCATGCTGACTGTTCCTGATCACTTTCCTCTCCTCTAAGTGCTTCACAACTGATTCCTTGAGGACCTGCTCCATGATTTTTCCAGGCACTGAGGTGAGGCTGACTGGCCTGTAGTTCCCAGGATCCTCCTTCTTCCCTTTTTTAAAGATGGGCACTACATTAGCCTTTTTCCAGTCATCTGGGACCTCCCCCGATCGCCATGAGTTTTGAAAGATAATGGCCAATGGCTCTGCAATCACATCCGCCAACTCCTTTAGCACTCTCGGATGCAACGCATCCGGCCCCATGGACTTGTGCTCGTCCAGCTTTTCTAAATAGTCCTGAACCACTTCTTTCTCCACAGAGGGCTGGTCACCTCCTCCCCATGCTGTGCTGCCCAGTGCAGTAGTCTGGGAGCTGACCTTGTTCGTGAAGACAGAGGCAAAAAAAGCATTGAGTACATTAGCTTTTTCCACATCCTCTGTCATGAGGTTGCCTCCCTCATTCAGTAAGGGGCCCACACTTTCCTTGACTTTCTTCTTGTTGTTAACATACCTGAAGAAACCCTTCTTGTTACTCTTAACATCTCTTGCTAGCTGCAACTCCAGGTGTGATTTGGCCTTCCTGATTTCACTCCTGCAAGCCCGAGCAATATTTTTGTACTCATCCCTGGTCATTTGTCCAATCTTCCACTTCTTGTAAGCTTCTTTTTTGTATTTAAGAGCAGCAAGGATTTCACTGTTAAGCCAAGCTGGTCGCCTGCCATATTTACTATTCTTTCTACACATCGGGATGATTTGTCCCTGTAACCTCAATAAGGATTCTTTAAAATACAGCCACCTCTCTTGGACTCCTTTCCCCCTCATGTTATTCTCCCAGGGGATCTTGCCCATCAGTTCCCTGAGGGAGTCAAAGTCTGCTTTTCTGAAGTCCAGGGTCTGTATTCTGCTGCTCTCCTTTCTTGAGAAATCAAGAAATACCAAAGTTAAGGTTGTCTGTGACCCTTAACTCTGCCACCACTCCCCCAGCATGTGCATTAGGATAGAATAAGCACATACTCTTTTTTTCCTGCACAGGATGGATGGTACTGTCTGCATGAGGCACCTGTTTCTTTTTGAAAAATCCTGTCTTTTGTTCTGACCGACGCCTGACACCCTATAGACCATGCAATGAGTTTGGCAGGCGTGCTTTGGAAATGAGCTTTGTTTATTACACAACCCTGCTTCACTCACTGTTAATTTGGAACAAAAAGTAGTGACAGAGCCATATTATTATGCACACACATGCAAACGGAGCCTGGGATAGAGACACACAGGCAATCCTAACTTAGACATTGCTTCACTGATTGCGTCCCTTTTCCAATTTACAACCGCACTAAATAATGTTCTGTATGGCATTTCTTAGGTTACTGTAAAGAACAGAAGAATGCCATAATGTGCAACTATTTGTACAGTCTGTCACTCTAGGTACTTATACGGTTCTCATCATCGTACACCTCACAGGGAGGAGAGAGAGAGAGAGAGAGAAAAAAAAAGGTATGTAACCTCATAGTGCTCCTGAGAGGTAAAAGATTGTTATTAACCCCATTTTGCAGATGAGCCAATTGAGGCACAGGGAGATTAAGTAACTTGTCCAAGGTCACACAGGAAGTGGTGGGAACTGAATCCTGATCTCCTCACTCCCAAGGCAATACATTAGCCACTGGATCATCCTTCCTACCTGTCCTGCACAATCCATTCACTCACCTTCATCTCAGGAATGCACCAGCCTCCTTCCATCTAAGCCTGCCTCATTCCACATTTTCTGATGCACTTTGAAAATGAAGTTCTGCTCGGCTTTTTGAAATGTGTACGTATCACCAATACAGCACACAGAAAGAATGAATGTGTGCTTGTCTCCGCCCCTCTCTATTAAGTGGAAGTGTCCATGTCATGTATATGTGCACACGCATGCAATGAAAAAGGAATGGTCATTTGTTATTGTATAAGAAAGCAGTGTGCTTACACATTTATTTTTAAAGCATTTTAACTGTGCTAAAGTTAAAGCTGATTTTCACTCGACCACCAAAAGGCATTTCTGCATAACCAAGAGGAGGCATCAGGAAAGTCCTGTAATGGCAGGGGAAATCAGAGTCCCAGGGAGAGCTGCTGCTACTGCATTAGCTAGAGAGGACTAGATTGGGCCTACTGAAGAGTAAGGGTCTATGAAGTCTTGACAGGGTGTTTGTTCTGGCTACCAATGCAATGCACGTTATTTCTGCTATGGCGTTTTGAATATTTAATGAGTGAGCAAATTGTGGCTTGGAAAACAAGCTTTCGAGACTGTGAGAGAGAAGCATACAAGAGAACAAAGAGAAAAACAAGGCACTAGGAAATTACGTGATTGCAAAAGGACTCCGCTTAACCCAGGTACATGCTATTTAATAGTATGATTGTCTGGAGTTTGATATTCATTAGCAACCCTGTCCCTAGAAGGCTGCTGGGAAGGAAGGCTTGGAAGAGCACCTATCCTTCTCTCTGGTTCAGAGGAAGCCGCATGTAAGCTGGGTAGAAAAATCCTCTGAACTGGAGGACTGAAGGCATTTACTGCAACCAGAGCGGTTACATTTTGTCCTTTGCCCCCTCCTCTCACCTTGGCTTGAGTTGAATGATTGACACAACCCATGTATCTGCTGTGATCTAACCAGCTGTAAGGCAGAGCCCAGCCAGCATCTGAGAAACAGCAAAAGGTGCCAAAAATTCCAGTATCCCACCAAATACTGTTAAACCATCAACTGGGTAAACAGGCAACCCATCAGAAATGTTGTTACTAGGCAGAGCTCAGCAATATTTTTATTGTGTTATGGCTGCAGCTTGGAGACTCCGATCCAGGCTGCCCATGGAATAATCTTAGAATGCATATTAAAAATGAACTGCAGACAGCTGTCTGGAACAATTTATGTAGCACATTCTTTGAACCTCTGTGTATTACAGCCATGTGAAGGGTGGTGGTCGAGTCTCCACAGCGTCTGTGGAAACAAGTTTAGTTATTGGCATGCGCAAGGGTGCTGAAAAGAATAGCTCCTCCTCAGACTAGAAACTATCCAATACTTGAAAAAGCCACATGATTGCTGCAATGTTATTTACTCCCATAACAAGCTTAGGAGCACTAGTTGTGAGCATCAGACTAGAACGATTTACAATAGAGAAGGGTAAAAGACTAGAAGCCAAAATGGCATATAGATTTCTGTACCATCTTAAACACAGTTAAATATGCTAGGTGTACTGTATGACACTGCAAAGGTTAAACAACATTAACAACTACTTTGTTACATCCTGCTGAATGTTGGGCATTATTTTTAATACATACCCATGCAAATAAAACAACTTCAAAATCAAGATTTGCATTTCTAAAGGACTGGTGATTTCCTAACAGGATGCAATTTCTGCTCATTAGTGTAAGCAGAATCTGATCTTCACAGGCATCAGAGGATCCCAAGTGACAGTGTCGCCCAAGCTGTGCCATGAACAAGAAGGCAGTTTAGAGTGCCAATCCCCTGGTTGCAGAAGGGAGGGGAAGACTGGCGCTCTACTGATTGTTATTAGACCACAGCTAATCAGAATTCTGAAAATTCAGCTAATGAAGCTGGTTTGTTCTTCGTGCTTAGTGCCCAGTTATGTGCCACAAGTTACTGCTGTCAAAATGCTTCCCAGGTCACTCTGATCTGGCAGACTAGATTGTATTTGCACCACTGTCAGAGATGTGAAAGTGTATAATGATAGCAGGCCCTTGCTCAAGTTGTTTGCTTTTAAGCCCTGAGAAATGCTATTACACACACTAGGCTGCAGACAAATTTAAAAGTCAAACAGTAATCTGCTGGCCCCTATGGAATCCGCTACAATTACAACTGCAGTGTGGACACTGCCACATATCCTACAATTATTCAAATATGGTGAAACCATGGCATTGCTTGCTAACTGCACCATGGCAGGCTTAACATGGATCAGTTCAGAGGCAGTCAGATGCTTCAAGGTATGCTACTACTGGCTATTTCTCTTCTGGGAAAAGTCTATTTTCTTTAGTATGTGGTCTAGCAGATGGAGTACAGGACTAGGTAGCCTGATCCCTAGATTCTGTTCTTGACTTTGCGACATTTTGCTGGTCACCTTGATCCAGTCACAGTTCCGCTGCCTCAATTTACCCCTCTATAAGATGGAACTAAATGTCCACCTTGTTGGGGGTAGAAACAAGGTGTTTGACGCTTGACTGATGTTTATATAGAAAAATGCTTTGAGATCATTGAATAAGAGGTGCTACTGAAGACTAAGCCATAAATTCCAGAACTGATACCTTGGTTAAGAACAAAAAGTCAGATTAACCTGGCAGAGTGAGAGATCCTAATTCACACACTTAACCCTTTAATGTCAGGAGCATCTTAGCGTGAGGTACAAATGCCAACTAGCAAGAGCCCTAATAGTGACAGTTACAGGTCTACTGAGGGTTTTTGCTAGCTCAGAGCCAGGCAAACTATGGCCCGCGGGACCATCCTGCCCGGCCCCTGAGCTCTTGGCCTGGGAGGCTCACCCCCGGCTCCTCTCCCACTGTTCCCCCTCCGACACAGCCACGCCGCTGCACGGGCAGTGGGGCTGCAAGATCCTGCTGCTCTGAGTGGTATGGTAAGGGGGTGGTGCGCGGCAGTGGGGGGGGTTGGGTAGCGGGTCCCGGGGGGGGCAGTCAGGGGACAGGGGGCAGTTGGATGGGGCAGAGGTTCTGGGGAAGTCAGGGGTCGGGGAATGGGGGGGTTGGATAGGGCGTGGGAGTCCCGGGGGGGCTGTCAGGGGACAGGGGTGTGGATAGGTGGTGGGATCCCAGGGGACGGGCAGTTTGGGGCTGGGGGGGTCAGGCTGTTTGGGGGGCACAGCCTTCCCTACCCGGCCCTCCATACAGTTTTGCACCCTGTCATAAATATAAAGGGAAGGGTAAACACCTTTAAATCCCTCCTGGCCAGAGGAAAAACCCTTTCACCTGTAAAGGGTTAAGAAGCTAAGACAACCTTGCTGGCACCTGACCAAAATGACCAATGAGGAGACAAGATACTGGAGGAGACAAGAAAGCTGGAGGGGGGGAAACAAAGGGTTCTCTCTGTCTGTGTTGTCTTTTGCCGGGACCAGAGAAGGAATGCAGGTCAGAACTCCTGTAAAGAGTTAATAAACAATCTAGTTAGATATGTGTTAGATTCTGTTTTGTTTAAATGGCTGATAAAATAAGTTGTGCTGGATGGAATGTATATTCCTGTTTTTGTGTCTTTTTGTAACTTAAGGTTTTGCCTAGAGGGAGTCTCTATATTTTGAATCGGATTACCCTGTAAGGTATTTACCATCCTGATTTTACAGAGGTGATTCTTTTACTTTTTCTTTAATTAAAATTCTTCTTTTAAGAACCTGACTGCTTTTTCATTGTTCTTAAGATCCAAGGGTTTGGGTCTGTGTTCACCTATGCAAATTGGTGAGGATTTTTATCAAGCCTTCCCCAGGAAAGGGGGTGTAGGGCTTGGGGGTATTTGGGGGGGGGGGGAAACGTTTCCAAGTAGGCTCTTTCCCGGTTATATTTGTTAGATGCTTGGTGGTGGCAGCAATAAGGTCCAGGGACAAAAGGTAAAATAGTTTGTACCCTGGGGAAGTTTTAACCTAAGCTGGTAAAAATAAAGCTTAGGGGGTTTTTCATGCAGGTCCCCACATCTGTACCCTAGAGTTCAGAGTGGGGAAGGGACCTTGACACACCCTGATGTGGCCCTCGGGCCAAAAAGTTTGCCCGCCCCGTGCTAGCTGCTCACACTTCTGATTAGAATACAACCTTGTAGGATATTGAACATCTATGTACTGTCCAAACTCACTAGTCCCAAGGTGTTAAATCAGTATGGTGGGTCTAAGTAGCTGAGGGCCTGTCTATACTTATGGCTAAATTGGCACTGCTGTGATTGATGCAGCAGTGTTGATTTAGTGGGTCTGGTGAAGACCCACTAAATCAGCGGAAGAGCGTCTCCCGTTGACACAGCATGGTGTAGACGCCGCTGTAAGTTGATCTAAGTAACATCGACTTCAGTTACATAACGTACATAGCTCACACAGCTTAGTGTAGATCAGCCCTTAGTTACATGAGTGGCAGATGAAGTTGTTGTAAAAAGGCATGAGAAAAAAAGGAAAAATAAGAACTGGAACAGCTAGCTGTCAAGCATGAAGAGCAAAAGCCCTCATCACCCTCCCATTTCAAATCAGAAAGAGCATGCAAGGGTAGGGTGGGGAAAAAGCAAGCCAGCACCAGAAGGTAGAGATCAGTTTGCTTTTCCAGACATCCTGGCCTGTCAGTTAGGAGCACTCCTCTGACATGACAGCAACTGAGTTAGCCATCACCACCACTTCTTTCCTATTTATTTTCTCTGCCTGAATTCCTGAAGCCTGAGCTGCACTGACAGTATCTGCTGGGAAGCTGCTCACACAGGTTTCAGTGATGCTTCCCCATTCTTCCCTGCCTCAAGAATTTAAATTCATGTAGTGAGAGCAGAGGCTAGGAACACTGAGGTACTACAGAATAGCTTCCATGAAGACCTTTCTGCAGTAGAAGCAGAAATTGAAGCTAGAGAGAGGTCAGAAAGATTAGAGCGCTATACCCTCAGTGGACAATTATTCCAGGTGGTGAGCTATCTGGCACAGTTACGATATGAATGGCAGCCCCTACTACACAGATGCACAGCCCCAGGCTGTGATTTACATGTTTTGGATCTTCCCCATCCCAAATATGGGAAGGGGCAATAGGGGGCTGTTCAAGTTAGGACACTATCAATCACACATTCTATCTGAACAGTTTGTAACTATTATTTGTACCATCCAAGGTCACTATTAACAGAAAAGATTAGAGACAAAAGTATTTCCAGTTAGGTTATTGAGAGTGTGTTTAGCAGAGCTTTGGGTAAAGTTTACAAGAGTACCTAAATCTCCCTGACTTTCACAGTGCTCAAATCACTTTGAAAATGGGACTTATATGCTCTTGAAAATGTTGCCATTTGTGACTACTCTGCTTTTCCGTTTCGTTGTAGTCAGTTTCCCCTGTCTGTATGCACCTTTCACCCAACAACGAAGAGGAAAAATGACATTCTACCACCACAAAAACTGGCGGGGGCCTCAGGGATAGGTATAGGGCTACTTAAAAAGAGGCTGTTAAAGTATGGGATGGGGAGAGCCCACAGCAACCCTGTGAGGATTTCACAGATGAGAAAATGGAGGCACATATAGGTTGGAGTGCCTTGTAGATCTCTTACATTCAGGAGCAGAATTAGGACCAGAATGCAAATGTCCCAAGAGTCACCTGTTCCAGCCACTAGGCAACACTGCCTGCAACAGGCTACTGCTAATTCTGATGATGACCCAGTTACGGAGAAATGCACGATTCTTAACTAAAGAACACTAACAGACAAAGGCAGCATGTCAGACCACAGCCTAAAGAATTTAGCCTAATGGTCTACTGGCCTACATCACTGTTACTGCATTTTAAAGGCCTTTTGGCTACACTCTTAAACCTGCAACTTGGTACTGCTTTCCTTCAAGCCTAGACAAATCTTTTACCTTTTTAAAGCAGTAGGTAGCAAAGTGAGTTAAATCACCTATTCCTTGTCAAAGGAGATGGTGTGGCTTTGTCACTTGCCCTACTGTACTCCAATCATTTGTCCATGGCTCCAAGCATCACTTAGTCAGGTGGGCTTGTTTGCTTAGGCTGAAAAGGGGACTATTCATTGCCCAATATCTGAAATTGGTTAATTTTGGACAATGAGGTTTGTCCAATCCTTATACTTCCAATGACTGACTTTTTCCAGAACAATGCACGTGCCCAACTGAGGTGACCCATAAAAGTATGTAACGTTGTTTACCAAGTCCAGTAACCCAGACACGCTGATAGTGCGCAATCTGCAGATACTGCAAAGTGTTCAAGACACATGCCTCCTTGTTAATGCAGACTAATCTCCTCTCACAGTCCAGAGCTCGGGCTGAATGAGAAGATGTATGGTATGGGAAAGGGAATTGTCAAGGCAGATTCTCTTCCCATTCTGAGATTGCTTCCCAGTCCATGGTAATTAGGGCCAAATTTCTTAAGGGAACTTCCACAGAGGTTTTGCTCTCCCCACTCCATTCATTCTCCACACCAGAGTCAGGTGCAACCTCCCTGAAGAGGAGATGCTTCTCAGACCAAGCAGCTGCTTGGCATTTATAGCTAGGAGCCTGAAACTTGGCTCTTGGTGAATGGTAGCTTTCAAACAGAGGAAAGGGCAAAGATGCCAGTCTAGTGCCAAGTCTGTAGGAGCCTTTTCAAGAGCCAGAAGGTGGTGCTAAGAAATTAATGCACCAAAGCCCATCCTTGCAGAAAATTCTACCTTCTGGTGCAACCAGTCCCTTCCCTTTGCTTGGCTACTTAAAGAGCAGTTTAAACTAGGATGGCCCTTTTCCTGAAACATGTGGCCAGCTTCATGAGAAACAGCGGGCATGATTTATTTAAAGGGACCTCATTCTGCAATGTTTTAGTCTCGATACAAAGACACCCTGAGATCTGCACAAATATTTCAGCGAAAGCTCAGGCTACACAGTTCATTCTACCATGAAGGACAGTAGGCACCAAACTCAAGACAGCCGTTAAAATTTAGAATTAGTGATCGCTCTATGTTAATCTATTCCTCTACAGAGTAGGATTTCAAGAACATCATGCTGTGTGTCGCTTTGAATCCTAGAACGGCTGTTGAATCAGTGTGAACTGAAGGAAACAGCTACAACCATAGTTAACAGCTATTTTTGTTTAGAATATGACCAGGTGCAATCACAGGGATTTGCCGTCTGAAACTGCCTAATTTCTAAATTCTCAGCTTTTTTTTTTTTTTTTTTTTTTTAAACACATGACTTTACAAATTACAGCATGGGCTTTCAGCTACTAGTATTGAATGAAGGGTTATTACAAACCACAGTGGAAGGATCCCTGGGCTTCCTGTCCTTAGCCTCCAAAAAGTGCCCAAGTTTCACACACAAACGCTTGTCTCATGAGAACAATGCTATAAGGTTGCAGTGGAAATTGCATTCACATGCTGCAGAGAGGTTTTCATTTTGTATCCTTTTGCTTTTTAATAGGTCAGCTCACTCACTATTTACACTCAACCTTTAGGATCACTTAACAAGCAAAAGAGGTGCACCTGTGGAAAGGGAAGTTACAAGCTACGCAGAATCCGGAAGTTTTGAGAAAGACAGAAGTTGTACCTTGCCACATAAACTCTCTGATGACTGGCAGCTCTATCTACATCCCTGCACACAGTCCTTTGTCTATACTAAAATGACCCCTGCCACCCAGATCAGCTGTAAGGTCTGGGCTAAAAAAAATTTTAAAAAAATCAAATCACATCCCTCACAGACTGCTCCCTGGTGGCAAGGTATGCAGGGAAGGTAAGTGAGGCATACTTTCCATATAGATAAACACTTTCAAGCTTTTGTTAGTCACTGTGGGGTGCTGGTGCAGGCATTGTTGGATGTGTGCAAACACCAGCAGTTCCAGACTCTGCCATTCAAAGGAAACACCCAACACTCTTGTATAGGGGAGGGAGGGAAGCTACTGCCTAAGAAAATGCTCCATTTGAGACTGAAAGTCAGCTCTCCCAATTCAGTTTCAATAAGAGGCTGCCCCTCTGTGGCACCTTATCACACCACAAGTCACTCCAACAGACGGCAGTGCTGAGGACAGGCCTAGTTACAGGAATTAAGTGGTTATCCAATGCAGCCATCTTGCGTTATTTATTTTGATTTCTAGTGGTATAACTAGAGTGATCATATTTCCCAAAGGGAAAAACGGGACACCACACGGGCCTGAGCTGCTCACCCAAGCCCTGTATCCCCCGGCCCCCCCATCATTGTTCGCTCGAGCCCTGCCTGCCCCTTGCATGGGGCTGGGGATGGCGTTGCTGCACACTCAAGTCCTGCCTGCCCCTTATGCGGGGCTGGGATCGCCGCTCACTCAAGCCCTGCCTTCCCCTCCCAGAGGCTGGCACTGCCGCTCGCCCCCGCACATTCTTCCACACCCTACTTTTTTGACAAGAGTGGGCATTTGTCCCGTTTGCTGGTGCCAGCTGATCACCAGTTAGTAAGAGCAAATGGGACAAATGCCCACTTTTGCCAAAAAAGTCAGGATGTAAAAAAGGGACTGTCTTGGTCAAAATGGGACATATGGTCACCCTAGGTATAACTCCATTCCAGTTCTGACATGGTAACAGGTTGCTACACACTGCAAGGCTGCTTCTTTAGCCTTTTGTTTCTCCTTCATTTTTGTACTTGTATTGTAGTAGCGCCTAGAGGCCCCAGTCATGGATCAGGACCCCCTTGCACTAGACACTGTACACGGACCTAGAGATGTCCCTGCTCCAAAAAACTTTGATTGTAAGTTAGAAAGCTTCTAACAGCAATAGTTTGGAGAGCAGCTTGTATCTTTGAATCCTGCAGAGTGAGGTAGGAGCTGTCAGTTGGTGTTTCCTGTCAGGATGATTAGGAAATCTAGAGGGACTCATCGTCTAGTTCTAACCCTGGTTTGTAATCAGCCATCTCTGTCTGTCAAGAGTTTGGTTTGTGCAATTGACTCTAATAAGGTTTCAGGAACAGGAAAAGATTGGCTTTGGTCAAATTTCATTTGATCATCAAAATACCACATGGTATCAGAAGTTGGATGGGACAAAGACCTGTCCTGACTACACATGTTTTACCAGGAGTGGAGTTCTTCTAGAGCCCTCTGGAATGCAACTTTGGGGCAGAACTTTCTCAGGGGCAGGAAGGGGAGTTACTCTTAAAGTTCCTGTATTATATTAGGTGTGCATGTACAGGAACTCTGTGCTCCCCCATTCCACACACACACAAATCATAGCATGAAGTGCTGCTGCTCCTCATTGAGAGAGCCATAGAGAGCAGCAGCCAGAGACACACCCCACAGAACCATCCACAACACTAGAGGTTTGTACATAAAAGAACTAAATTTGACACTTGGAGGAGACCACGCATGGTATGCAGTCTCGTGCTCGCATGTCTAGATCTCAAGTACATTTGTAGGAAGTCTTAAGGAAAGAAGGCATGATGGCCTTCCCAGCTGGAGAAGTAGCTTAACAGCTCTGGGTAGTGAAATCCAAAGAGCAAAAACAGTGAGAGATTAAGTTGAAGTGGCAGAAATTCAGAGGCTGAGGCCTTCCTTAGGTAATTGCTGGATGTACTGGTCCAGTCAGTGAGCCTTTAGACAACAACTGGTTCTTGAAAAGGCATCAGAGGGATATTTTCCAGAGCCCCTCTGGGCCAGAGAAATGAGCAGCCTAAGTTTATTTGGCTTAAGGGGACTTTATTCCATGGAGCCTATCATTTTACCAGAGAGATTTAGTTAGTGATGCCATACTGCTGTGGTAACTAGGGACAACTATTCAGAGAACTGGGCAGGGTCTGAGTCATGAGATCTTAGACGTCAATGAGAGATGTTGGGTTAGACCGAGTCTCTACTCTGGAGCTGGGCCCAAAGCAGAGGCTCACATTCTACACTTGGGGGAATTCTGTGCCACTGAGGAATGCAGAATTTTGAAGAATTCCCTGTTTCCCCTGCAGAATTTCTGGCCTCCATTAGGAGCCACTGGACTCCGCAGAGCTCAGCTTCCAATGAGCAGAACGCCCAGCCTGGCAGGGCTGGAGGCTGCACGTTCTTGGAACCTCATTCTCCCAGGAGGGAGAGGGCCTGGGGGACCCAGCCAGCTGTGACAAAGGGTGAGGAAAGGCAGGGCTGCACCACACCACGTCCCCTGGCGGGACAGTAAAGAAGTTGGGGGGAGTAAAGGCTCTGGGGATACTGGTGTCTGGGCTCGGGGTTGCACTGCGGCTGGGCTCTTGGGGGAGGGGGAATGTGGGTGTGTGGGCTGGGAGATGCCCAGTGGCTCGGCTCTGGGGGGGGTGGGGTGGGGTGGGAGATGCAGGTGTCTGGGCTAGGGGGCCCTCACACAGTCCCCTCCAGCACCCCAACTGAAACTGGATTGTTGTAGGGGTTTCATTAACTCTCTACTCCTGAGGGAATCTTTTTTGCTGTTGTCTGTACTGTTGACATACTTGTTGACAGTTATTTTGAAATCAAATACCAAAATAATTGAAACTGAAATTATATTGTGTTATTCTGACAAATAAAATATACAGAATTTTAAAATATTGTGCGTAAACTTCCCCCAGCAGTAACATTCTAAGCCTTCACCCCCACATTTTAAGGGCTGAGATACCACATCTGAACCAGCCCTTCTGGTTTAAGGCCCAGGTCAAGTACATAAACTGAAGAGGCTCATTTTCTGGAACTGGAACAGACTAGGTAAAGCTGGTCTCATGAGTTTCCTGTCATTTGAGGCTTACCAAGTCAGCTTTCAGCCAAAATCCTGAACTCCAACCTAACCCTAACGCAGATCCAGTTCAAAGACTGCCCCACATGATCTATACTAGTAACCATACCTCCTCAGACCACCTACAGTGTGCTACCTCGTAGAGTGGAGCACTGTTTGTATTCCACTGCAATAGCATAAGTCAACACCCTGGAGAAAGTCTCCCCATTTGTGCATATGCTGATCAGAAGGGCAGGGCCAGGACATCAGAAGGGAAACATGAGATGCTGGATGGTGCTGTCGGGCATTAACTTGTTTCCCATTCGTCTGGAGAACTTTGATGGTGAGCAGGCCTAGTCCAGGGCAGCAATGCTGGTAGTGCTTACCTGAGCACCTCTGGAGTAGGATCTGAAAATGGTGCAGAATCTCCCCTGGCCAGATGTGTCCCTGAAACAGAAAATCCAACAAATTGAGAAGAGTTAGACAGATGAGTCTCTCGTTAGTAGGGGGTTCTCCAGACTTAAGTATGAACCAACCCATCAGATAGTCACACCTGATCTCTTTGTACGTGCATAGTACCTGGCAGCTGGAGGGAATGTGTGCTGCTCTGCAAGATGCTTTTACGTGATTTTGGAAAGTTTTTCCTCCCCAACAGGTGACCATCTTTAGGATATACCAGGAAGTCCCCTGCTGCAGTCATCATCCTTCCTGTGGAGCAGTACTCTATTTGCACCTTCTCAGCACTACTCCATGATTAGGGCTGCCACTTTATCACAGCATTTTTAAAATCAAAAAGTTACAAAGCAGTCATGGTAAATTTAGTAAAAATCATGGATTTTGAGATTTTTAATAGAAAATGTTGTGATTGATGAGGAGGGGGTCGCAGCAATGGGGCTGAAGAGCAAGCCCATCCTGCACTCACCCTGCAGCGGCGGCTCCCCACTCTGAGCATGGTGACCTGGCACACAGGGTGACAGCACCACTCAGGTTTGGACTGGCTGCCCCCTTGTCACGATGGGTGGGCCAAACAGGAGCGGTGCTGTGATCCTGCACACGAGGTCACCATACCCAGAGTAAGAAGCCGGAGCCAGGCCCAGTCCCACAGGACAGGAGCTGTCGCTGCAGGGTGAGTCACCAAGACAAAGACAAGTCAAGGACAAAACAGGAAAATCAACGTATCCATAACAAACCTGCAGCCCTCTCCATGACGAACCAAGAGGCAAACCGAGTCACTATTCAAAAGGGCAGGGCATCTTCTCTTTAATTTCGCTCAGCTCCAAGTGAGACTGGCCTAGGAATCCCTTCTTTGGCAATAGTGCAGACCTAGCCTATGCTCTTAACATTTGTATTTAAATTTTTTTTTTTTTTTTTTTTTTTGAAGTGGCAATGAGAAAGTCCTCCTTGAGCTCATCCATTCAGAAGCCCTTACGAAAGGAAGCTGTATCAGTGACCCTTTCTGGCTATAGGAGAGACCTTTACACCCAGTCCTCCTTGGGTGTAAATCCACCATGTGTGCAGATACTTCACAACACACCACCACTGGGAACAGCACACAGCAATACAACGTATTCTGCAGCACACACAGGCACAACAGGGTGCATTACAGACACTAAACACCTCAACTCTTTATTTGTAGGTATAAGTCATTCCTTGAAGTTTATTTAAAACTTGACATTAACACAGAATTTCAATGAGCATTTGTGGACATCTGGGAGATTATGCTGGAGCACAGCATAGTGATCTAAGCAATGTCTACTGAAGTACAATCCGAGGTCAGGCTAACCAGACAGTGCACTGGGAGATCTTCTGCGCCTGTTGTGTCCGTTCGATACTGATCTAGGAGGTGCACGTCAACAAGCAATGGGAATTCTGATCACCCTGGATCAAGTTTCCCAGAGACTCAATTTCAGACTCATCAGCTGCCTGATAGACTCAGCTGTGCTTTAAGTTTCAACACAGCACTGCACTCAAATTAAGCTTTGAAATGTCACATTATGGAACCTGGGCATCACTGTGATAGCTCAATGTAGACTTCTGCTTAATGTGCAGCTGTGGTCAAAAAAAAAAAAAAAGCACACAAAATATTAGATTGCAAAAGGAATAAGATAGTGATTAATACTGAGATTATAATAATGCTGTTATATAAATGAAAAGGTGTGGCCTCATCTGCATAGTGCGTGCAGTACTGCTCACTGCATCTCCAAAAAGATATTTCAGGATTAGAGGGGTTCAGAGAAGGACAATGAAAAAAAACAAAAGGCCTAGGAAAATTCTCCTAGGAAGAATTACTGAAAAGACTAGGACTGCTACCTTTGAAAGATGGCGAGTAAGAGGGGACATGATACATAGCAATCCCTATCTATATAAGCAGCAAAGGAAGACTGGGAACTTCTGTTCTCCCTGTCACATAACAACAGTAGGACAGTCAATCAAATGAAAAGGGGAATTCAAAGCTAGTAGAAGGAAACATCTTTTCACACATGTAATTGAACTATACAACTCAGTGCAACAGAACACAGAGTCCAAGAACTTAACAGGATTCAAAAAGAGATGAACATTTACAGGAACAACAAATATCCAGTGTTTTCATAATGGTACACAATTTGTGGAAAGGATATTAAAACCTCATGCTTCAGGGCTTAAGTCAATCTCTATTAGATCAGGGTGAGACCTATATGCTTCAGGGTTCTTAGATTTTCCTCTGAAGCACCTGGTGCAAGCCCCTGATGCAAGATACTAGACTAGATGGACCACAAGTCTGATCCAGTCTTGCAATTCCTACTTGCCCACCAAGGACTCTTCATGCAAATATCACTCTCCATTCTCATTGTTCTCTGCTACAGAGTCAAGTTATTGAAGTAAGCCCTGTTCAAGAAACTGAATGCAGTCTATGCCCTTTTAGTTTTGGGGTCTGTTCCCTTCTCATCATAGGGTTCCCCCTCACTCCAACTCTTAACCTAAAGGGTGGAAGCCGGGGCCCAACAAAATCCAGCGCCAGCTCTCTGGGAACAGATGTGGAGCCCCACAACCAGGTTCCTTTCCTTCTTTCCCTGTGTGATCTGGGAAGCTAGGCATTGTAGCCGAAAAAGGATTTTTTTTTTTTTTTTTTTTTTTAAGCGCGGGAAGGTTGTGTGGGAATCGGATGACATGCTGGAGGAGATTAAAAGGGGACCACACTGGGAATAGAGGATAGTGGTCTGGTTGTTGGGACTGGATGTGCAGATGGTGTGGGCTGACTATAGTTTTAGAGTGTGGGAATCCAGCCAACAAAAAAATTTGGTTATGTATCCCAAATTTTCATGGGCCACATACTGAAAAGAGGATCTGTATTAATGCTACAATGTGAGTTATATGATGAAGAGGGACACTAATTGCACCAAAGCAGCTTAGGTAAACTGTCTTGTCATATCAAGCCTTGTAAATGTCAGAGGTAAATGTCAGGGACTGGTGGTGGCTGATGCAACTAGGAATTGTGTTTCTTTTTCATTTGCTTAAACTGATGAAGTCTTTAAATGATATCCATTTAAAAAAGAACCTCTTCTGTTCAAAGACTCCTTACAATGGGGAGCTCAATTCAGTTATGCTTTCCCAGATTTCTGTGGAAGAGTGTTTTCCAGGCTATTCATGCATGACTCAGGTTGCAATACCATTTCCCCTTGCCTGCTCCTTGTTTAAGTTTCAAGAACTCACCATTAGGAGGTGTTCGCAATACCTAGACTCAGACTACAACACAAACGTTGTTTAAACTCTTCATAAATCTGTTAGTCTTTAAGGTGCCACCGGACTCCTTGTTTTTGTGGATACAGACTAACAGGGCTACTCCTCTGATTCAAATGAAAAGGGGAACGAGCAGTAGGCTAGCATTTCTTACAGCATTACAAGTGAATTGAAGCATGCTTTCAAAAGCTATCTATATTCCCTCTTTAGTCACGCAGAGCCGTCACCATGTTCGGAGACACTGGGCCTGCTGCCAAGATAGCTTAGAAACGTAAACTCACCAGAGTTCCAACTTGACCCTTCTGCCATCCAGCAAGATAGTGGTGGTCTTGTAGTCAATTCCTGCAAAGAAACCAAGAAAAGCTGAACAAACACTGAGCAGGTCTTTAGAGACACAAACATGCAATCTACTTTCCCCAGCTGCTGACAGTTCTATGGTTCAAAGGTTTGCAGAAGATAGTGTATCGGAGATGAAGCAGCATCAAGTACATATGGAGTGCTTGGAAGTAGAAGAATGATCACTAAAGTAGCTCCACTGGAAAGCACTTTGCTTTGATGCAAGAATTACCCTTCCCCCAACCATGTTTAACCCTTTTCATCGTATCCAGGTCTTCCAGTCTTTGAGAAAAAACTGAAGATCCTGGTTACATGGAATTTATAAACTTGTACCACTACCCTGAATGACAGTGCTGAGTATTAAGTTCAAGCTTTTATGCTGATTAACTGGAGCGTTGGCAACTTTACATCAGAGGAGCTTTTAATTTATTTAGCCTGAGAACCAACAGTCTTCCTTTCAGTGAAAGGACATCACCTCCCGCAACTTTCACTAAGTGTAACTATGATCTAAAATTGATGCTGAGAGGTTCACCATGGAGACTGATTTTATGTTCAAAAAGATGAAACTGGAACATGCAACAGAACTGAATACTCTTAGAGAAACTACTATTGCAAATGTACTTCTAAGAAAAACGAGTTATCTCACTAAAAAGACAGACTTAGTGACAAAGGCACTCGCTCAATTTCACTATATTAGAAGAACAGTTACCGCCTCCCTTATCACCTACATCAGAGGTGGGCAAACTACAGCCCGCAGGACCGTCCTACCTGGCCCCTGAGCTCCCAGCCTGGGAGGCTAGCCCCTGGCCCCTCCCCTACTGCCCCCCTCCCCCACAGCCTCACCTCACCGCGCTGCCAGCGCTCTGGCCCGTTGCTCCTCCCAGGCAGTGCGGTGACATGGCTGGTTCCAGCCGGGCAACGGGGCTGCGAGCTCCTACCACTCTGAGCAGCATGGTAAGACGGCGGGGAGGTTGAATAAGGGGCAGGAGATCCTGGGGGGCAGTCAGGGGACAGGGAGGGTTGGATGGGGAGGAGGTTCAGGGAGTGGTGGTCAGGGGATGGGGAACGGGGGGGCGGGGGGAGTTGGATAGGCGTGGGAGGCCTGGGGGGCGGGGGGAGGGCTGTCAGGGGACAGGGAGAGACGGGGTTGGATAGGCGTGGCAGTCCCAGGGGTCCTGTCAGGGGACTGGGAGCAGGGGGGTTGAATGGGTAGGGGGTTCTGAGCGGGGCAGTCCGGAATGGGAGGGGGCGGGGGCCAGGCTGTTTGGGGGGGCACAGCCTTCCCTACCCGGCCCTCCATACAGTTTTGCAAATCGCAATGTGGCACTCGGGCCAAAACGTTTACCCACCCTGACCTACATTCATGTCACGATAAGGAGACTGCAACACACACTACAGGATCGCACAGCATTACATCAAAATCAGTTTGAGAACCATGCTCCAAACCACAAGGGGCGAGTCCAAAAACTCCTACGGCTAAATCTGCTGAGAAGTCAGAAATGTATTGCAGCACCTCACGGCTTCTTTGTTTCTGCAGAAAGGATCATTGTAGGAGAGTCATCTCAAGTCTTGTAAATGTCAGGGACTGGTGGTGGCTGATGCAACTAGGAATTGTGTTTCTTTTCCATTTGCTTAAACTGATGAAGTCTTAAAATGATATCCATTTAAAAAGGAACCTCTTCTGTTCCAAGACTCCTTACAATGGAGAGCTGAACTCAAAGTTACGCTTTCCCAGATTTCTGTGGAAGTGTGTTTTTCCAGGCTATTCGTGCATTGCTCAAGTTGCAATACCATTTCACCTTGCCTGCTCCTTGTTTAAGTTTTAAGAACTCACCAGTAGGTGGTGTTCACAATACCTAGACTTAGGGCATGGCCTCACTTGCAGATGTAGAGCGCTTTGAGTTAAACCCGCCTTCGGAGAGCGCAGTAGGGAAAGCGCTGCAGTCTGTCCACACTGACAGGAACAAGTCCACTGGCATGGCCACATTTGTGGCACTTGCAGCGGCATTGGGAGTAGTGCATTATGGGCAGCTATCCCACAGAGCACCTCTTCCCATTCTGGCGCTGTGGCTTGTGGAAGGGGGCGGGTCATTCTGGGTCCTGTCCCAACGCCCTGTGATGCATCACTTCGCATCCCAGCAATCCCTGTGCTTCCATCCACATTTGGCACCATCTTTCAAAGTTTTTTGTACTGCGCACACTGTCTTCCCTTTCGGTCTGCGGGAATGGAGCCCGAACTGCTGAGGAGTATGCTGACGAGTCTTGCCAGCACGTCACATTTGTCAGTCGAGTTATTCCTTATGATCCAAAGTGACAGTGAGGGCTCCGACGATATCAACTCGAGTAACGCATATGACACGAATTTGCTTGTGGCATTCACAGACATGCTCACCACCGTGGAACGCTGCTTTTGGGCTCGGGAAACAAGCACTGAGTGGTGGGATCACACCGTCATGCAAGTCTGGGATGGTGAGCAGTGGCTGCAGAACTTTCGGATGAGAAAAGCCACTTTCATGGGACTGTGTGAGGAGCTCGCCCGCACCCTGCAGCGCAAGGACACGAGATTGAGAGCTGCCCTGATGGTGGAGAAATGGGTGGCTATTGCAATCTGGAAGCTGGCAACTCCAGACAGCTACCGATTTGTCGCTAACCAGTTTGGAGTGGGAAAGTCGACCGTTGGAATCATGTTGCAGGGCCATTAATCACATCCTGCTCAGAAGAACCGTGACTCTGGGAAACGTGCATGACATTGTGGACAGCTTTGCACAAATGGGTTTCCTTAACTGCGGAGGGGAAATAGATGGCACGCATATTCCAATTTTGACACCAGCCCACCTAGCCTCCAAGTATGTTAATGAGAAGGGGTATTTCTCCAAGTGCTTGTGGACCACTGTGGGCGTTTCACTGACATTAACACAGGCTTGCCCGGAAAGGTGCATGATGCATGCATCTTTCGGAACACTGGCCTGTTCAAGACGCTGCAAGCTGGGACTTTTTTCCCCAGACCAGAAGATCACCATAGGGGAAGTCGAAATGCCCATTGTGATCCTTGGAAACCCAGCTTACCCTTTAATGCCATGGCTCATGAAACCCTACACAAGGAGCCTTGAGAGCAGCAAGGAGCAGTTCAACAACAGGCTGAGCTGGTGCAGAATGACTGTGGAGTTGCTTTTGGCCATTTAAAGGGCTGCTGGACCTGGCCGATGACAGCTTCCCCGCGGTTATATCCGCGTGCTGTACCCTCCATAATATTTGTGAAGGGAAGGGCAAACAATTCACTCAGGCATGGAACTCTGAGGTTTAACACCTGGAGGCTGAATTTGAACAGCCAGAGAGCAGGGCTATTAGAGGGGCCCAGCGCGGGGCTGCAAGGATTAGGGATGCCTTGAGGGAGCAATTTGAGCCTGAAAGCCACCAGTAATGTCTGGTGCCCCGCACAGGAGTGAAGTGCAGTGGTTCCAATATTAGTAGGAATCTGTGTTTGCTATGCTGACTTGCAATGCCTGTTTCTTTCCTGGGCTAAGGTATCCTTTACTTTATGCAATAATAAAGAATGTTTTCAAAGCCAAAAAAAATCCATTTATTGAAAAGAAAATCCATTTATTGAAAATAAAAAACTGCTTGGGAAACAGAAAGGGCAAGGGGGTGGAGTGGGTAACAGTACAATCACAAGTTTGTGTATGTCCTGTTCTCATACTCAGACTTTCTGTCTGGAGTGCTGTGCAATGAGTGCTGCACTTCAGGATGGCTACACTGCATGGTGATGGGGGTTGAGTGCAGTGGGTAACGGTCGTAGTTTTCAAGGCCGGGTGGTGAAGCTACAGGTGTTGGAGGCAGTTGGTGGCAGTAAGAACCCGGATGTTGGGGAGAGTGGGTAGGAGGTGACATGGGTGCACAAGGGAAAGAGTTTTGGGACAAGGGCTGTGGGTGGGGGGGAGGGGTAGTGCTCGGCCTGCATGGCTCCGAGCGCTGGGATAGAGTCCGCTTGGTGCTCCATTATGCTTATCAGCTGATCCATGCTTTGCTGCCGGAGTACCGCGCTTTTGTGCCGGTGCTCCTCATTCTGCTGGCGGATCCTCCTTTCACTGTCCCGCCACTCCTGCACTTTTCGATTTTCGTTACCTGAATGCTGCATTACTCCATGCAACATGTCTTCCTTGCTTCTACGTGGCCTCTTTCTGAGTCTTTCGAGTCTTTTGGCCGGTGATAACATGGATGGATGAGATCTCAAGGTTGCATCTGTAAAGGCAAAATGCAACACTTAACAGAAGCAGCGTTGTTCACACCAGACAGAGCAATGATTCCCCCGTACTTAAGGGCAAGCACAGTCTACACAATAGCATAATTTGCCCGTTCCAAAGCGAGCACACAGCTCACAAAATGGTGAGTAAGCACAGGGTCAAGTGTGACTGGTGCTGGTGACTGTTTCACGGCTGTACTGTCCTCTGGGTTTCTGTGCCTTGGGGAGAGCCAACAATGGCAGGGGGCCCCTATACTGAACACTGTCCCCACATTTTCCACAGGAGTTTGTCCTGGAAGATATCTTGCTGCTGAGGGTGACCTGGGAAGCAAGGGAGGGTCTTCTACTGCAGTGTAGCTTCCGCCCTTGCCCAGATGCAGCTTGCCTGTGTGCAGTAATGGTCCCCCCACCACTCATGGCACAGTGGTGTAGAAAAATTGTCCCAGTAAGGCTAAGGACCACAGTGGCTCTCCCGAGAAACCTGCGCAAGCACATTGCCCAAGTTCTGGATGAGACCTTTGAAGAGATCACTGAGGCCGATTACCACGATGTGAGAGAGCACATCAACACCCTATTTTGCATCTAGGCATGCATGCAGCCCAAACCCTCCTCGCCCCAAGAGCCCGCACCGAATAACTTCCTTCCCAAAATAAAAGCTGCTTACCGGGAACCTCCTCTGGTGTTTGTCCTTCCCCAAGCACCGGCCACCGTGACTGGCTACCTTCCTCCTGGCTTGAGAACAGGGGCTGGCTGCATGCATCTAGGGATTCCGGGGTGTCTTCCTCCACCTCAGCACCCTCGCTCCCACTTTGCTGCTCCTCCTCCTCCCCCTGCCTTGTTGCACTGGACTCTGAAGAGTCGATGGTGGTCCTCGGAGTGGAGGTGGGGTCGCCCCCATGTATTGCATCCAGCTCTTTGTAGAAATGGCAGGTTGAAGGGGCAGCACCGGAGCAGTGGTTTGCCTCACGGTAGGCATTCCGCAGCTCCTTCACTTTAATCCTGCACTGCAGTGCGTCCTGGTCATAGCCCCTTTCCATCTTGTCCCTTGATATCTGACCGAAGGTATCATAATTCCTACGGCTGGAGCGCAGCTGGGACTGGACAGCTTCCTCCCCCCAAACACTGATGAGGTCCAGCAGCTCACCATTGCTCCATACTGGGGATCGCCTGGTGAGTGGAAGCATGGTCACCGGGTAAGATTCGCTGAGAGTACTCCAAGCCTGGCTGAGCAAACAGGAAGGGAGTTTTCAAAATTCCCAGAGAATTTAAAGGGCGAGTCTGACGGTTGGTCACCTGAGGGCAGGGCAGTAGAATTCAAAGTGATGACCAGAGTGGCTAGAACAGGCATTGTGGGACACTTATGGGGGCCGATCAAAGCACACTAACAGACCAGGGTGTCCACACTGGTGCCGCGGTGCTCCAGCGAGGGTGCACCAAATGTTATTCCACTCACCGAGGTGGAGTACCAGGAGCGCTTTAGCTGCGGAGTCAGAGCACTCTACATGCCTTGCCAGTGTGGACGGGTAGTGAGCTAGTGCGCCTGGGGCTCCTTTAATGCGCTCTAACTCGCAAGTGTAGCCAAGCCCTTAGACTACAACACATTGTTTTAAACTCTTCATAGTTTAGTCACTTGGCAGTGAAAGTTGTTAGTCTAAGACGAACCATGCGACTCGTATGCTACTTGGGTCAAGTAGGGCAATGAGCACTCTTCCTCTAGAAATGCTTGGAAAAGGATCAGTCTGAACTAGGACACAGTTTATAAATGTTGCTAAAAATCTGAACCAGAATTCTATTGAGCCATAGGCTCAACAGCATAGAAATATCCAAAAAGTTCCTGACATAGACCATGTTCAAGAGTTAAGTCCCATTTATGTGAACATATTTGAAAACTTCTGGATAAACAAGGATTTTTGTTAAAGATCAGGGAGCCAGTCTGCTTGCCGTGTCCCTCAGTTTTAGAGGAAGCTGAATCTCCTTCCAAAGTGGTTGAATGGAAAAGGCTACAACATTCCCAGTGAGCACACACCCCCCTTTTAAAACTAGCCAACATGCTGTTCATCACACCACAGGTATGTGGGGAACAGAGTGCACCCCACAAAGCCAGCTGGCTTCAGGTGTGGAGGGAGCCAACTTGCTGCTCTTCAGCGCTCTGGATTTAGGGAGCCTGGAGGGTAGTGAAGTTTACATTCCCAGTGGCAGCACTGTAAAGAGAGCTTAGGCTACAGTCCAACCCTGTTTAACCAAGCAGAGTGCCATCTTCATAGACAGAACCTACCATGTTGGGGCTCAGCCTTTCTTCCCCTCCAGCTAGATTTCTCAAGTCTGGAATTAAAAAACAGCCAGCTGTCAAGTTACCAAGTGCATTTCCTCTCTCCTGGAACAAAAGTCCTTCCCTGATAACCTATTAATAGCCACAAGTTTGGTCAATAAAGTATTCCGCCCCCCGCTATCAGACTTCTGCTGATGAAAAGTTAGATTTGAGCTCTGATTGGGGGGCTATAAAAAGCCATAAAGATAATTATCTTGAATTCCAACTATTTCCAGTACTTAACCACACAGTACATACAGTTTATATTTTAGCTTCACCTGGAGACAAGCTACTGATCTGGATTTACTTCCATAGATAAAGATCTCTCGAGTCCCAATCCACACGCTACTTGAGAACTGTCAGTCCAGTCCCACAGCATTAATGCTGGTGAAAGCTTGCTCCCGCCCATAAAGGACAGACACTGTAAGAAAACATCCTACCAAATATCCCTTAATGGAACACTGACCACCCCAGACACAGCATTACTCTGAGGGGGTTCTGTTGGGGGACAGAACTAATTAAGAATGCTGCCTTGTTTCAGCTGTAATGCCCCTGGAGGCTCTGCTCCGTACAGAGGTGCCCTGCTGTTTTTCATGCGCCACAGCTCTTTGCATAAGGAAAGCACTCAGATGGAAAGCCCTCTGTGCCAGCATTCAATTGCATTAATGGAACACTTGTAAAAGTGCTAAACCAAGCTGACTACAGGGAATAGCAGCATACTCTTATGGGTGCAAAGGCCATGTGTTTCCAAAATACCTTTGCCAGGGTGAAACTAATCACTTGGCTATTGTTTCTTTTAAAAGCCAGCAGTGCTTGATTGGTTCAGGGAGGGTGGAATACGCAGGCTCGAATACAAACAGCAAAAATACAAGCCCATTAAAGGAAGAAAAAGCGCTATATGTAGCCTCCACTTTCATTAGCCGCCTACTCTGTACATGAAAAAAAATTCCTAGTACATCCTGAACAGGCAGCAATTACCCTGTTGTGAATTTATGCTGGTTAGTCATAGCACCAGCACTTGCTGCAGTTCTATGTAAAAACAGTCTGTGTACTTTAAAGAATCAAAACAGACTAAGAGAAGGTCTTTGGGCCTGAGCACATTTACAATAAAAGCATTAAGCAATGGGCAAACATCTCTATCAGGAGGTTACCTAGCAGCCTCTTGCACTCCTACTTCAGACATAGGTGTGTTAGATGCCTAGATAGAGGCAGAGGGTTAAAGCAGTAGCCCTTCATCTCAAAGCCTTTGTTCAAATGAGTGAGTTTGGGGGTTTCACTTTAGCCTGCCTCCCTCCCCCCCAGCAGGCCTCTTACCACATGACTAAATCAGACACTGTTAAGACGCAGCTGGCAGTCTGGGCCTCACTCAAGCAGACAATAGAAAGAGTGGGCCATGATAGAGGTACATTGGCAAAGCTGTGTAGCAGAAGCTAAGAGCACCTGCTCCCACCAAGCCTGACTCTAGGCAAATGACAGTCTTACTCATTAAAACAAGTAAAATAGAAAAATTAAGTGTGTAACAGAGATCTGGCTGGTGAAAAATGTGACAGCATTCTCCTAAGACTGTACTAAAATAGAATCAGACCAGACATCAGAACGTTTCCTCTCTTTTTAGGTGATGGAGTCCCATTTCCTGCCAACTGAGGAAGGGTCCCTAGAGTATTTCTAGTGCTTTGCTCAGTTAAATTTTAAACGTCTTATGCAATGGTACACAGCAAGGAAAGTATCAAGTCTGCCTCCAACTCTGCACTTAAAGGTTCAGGCAGCTGCCCAATAATTTCTGTTTACAACTGTTTAGTTAACTCCTAAAGGCAGCCCATATATTTTTCTGTGGTGCTTATTCCTTGGTATTTAAGTGCTGGAAAGGGAAATTGCATTTAGTGTTGCATACCAGCCACACCCATTGACCACTATCACAGCACCCTGCAAGTTTGAGAAGCCAGGAATTTGTATTCGACCAAGTCAAAATCAAGACACTTCTCTATCTGCTAGACTCTTCTATTAAAATATATTGGTGTCTAAATACTAACTGGTAACTTGAGTCTTAGTAAACTGAACCACCACTACAGCTTGCATAGTTTCAAGTGCTCTTGCTGACCTTATCACCAATCATGACTGGCAGTCACAAAATTTCCGCATCCTGTATCAACACCAATCTAAAAGGTACCTGATCGTCATTGGTGGGGGTGGAGGAATATATATGTTACATGCAATTGCAACATTTCAGAGGTGTCATTTGGAAAAACATGTACATCTGCACAGAGCTGTACAGGTCTGGCCTATAGGACTAAATAAGATTCCTTCAAGAGCGTTAGCCTGTGAGATTGTGCCTTTCATGCCCTTGTTGTAGGTAGCTCAGTCTGTTCGAGCAGTATGCTGCATGTGTCTGCAGCTTCCTGCTGGGCTGGCGGGAGGCTAATGCTCATACAACCATGCAGGAACACTGGCAGCCCCATCAAATCCATGGGTATCCTTTACTGCTCCTGGGAGTTACAGTGATGACAGAGGCATCTGAAGTCTTATCTTGCAACACTGTTGGCACTGCCACAGCTAGGTGCAGGACCCACCCATCTGTACTTTATTATTTGTTTTTAGAGAAACCATCAACCAGAGGCAGTTATTCAGCTGTATGCCCCATCTGCTGACAGAGTCCACATGTGAGCCATTGCAGGAAAGGGGAATTGCCAGACTGGTACTGACACAGCCTTGCAGCAATAATCTAAAGACTCACTATTGCACAACAGAGCAGAACACTCCTTTAAGGTTTTGGAATCTGCAGCCCTGTTCCATACATGTACCCGTATGTACTACCGCATTCCCGTCTGAAACCGAGACACACATCACGCTCATTCAACTCAATAGTTACCATTTTAATTTTTAAAAGATTATACATGTTTTAATCCTATTAGAGCAGAGGTGTTCCCTTAGGCAGCATGTGTCTAACTACAGCTACCAGGCGTTTGCTCCCCGTTGAAAGCATCAGGCTAGACCAGACAAGTGAGCCAGGTGGAGTCATGCTTGATTTGCTGCACATTTGCTACAACAGATCCACTGTTCAAGTGTGCAGGGTTACGCTTTTCTTTTTGTCCCGTTGATTTTGCAACTGAGAGATGAGTCAGGACACAGTATTTTCATGTTCATCGGCCACTAGGTGCCACTGTCGCACAGAAACTTCTGGCAATGCAACAGCCTACTGCTCAGCCATGCCACTACTTCTCTCAGGTCCAGAGGAGGGCTGATCTTAATTGGTCAGCTTCTAAAGAAAGTTTGAAATTGATTTCGGAGAGAGTTCAACTGTGGTTACAGAGTTTTCCCCCCCTTTGAACGTACAGTCTACCAGTAGCACACTACAGCTCATTTTGAAATAGGTGTCTCATAGGTTAGTCAGAACTAGTTTTGATTCCATGCCGAACATATCTACTAACAAGCCCCATACTTGCTACTATTGTGGCATATGCAATATCTATGAAACAGTCCGATAGCTGTGGCTGCTAGGTAGACCTTTCCTACCCTCAGGGTGCACAATACCAAGAAAAATATATTCTGATGTAAGGCTTATGTCTTTTTATTGGTTGAGGATAAGATCACTTAATATCTTGTTGGAAATATTTTGGACATGTTGCAATGGATGAAGCCTGAAAAACCAGTGTGAGCTGTTGCCTCTAGGCCAGAGTGCATGCTAGCTCTTCTGCTATCTTTCTAATTCAACTACAGCCCGCTAGACACTTGAGATTTTGTAAGTAACTAAAACTATTTGGCATAAGATGCTGTAACTGAAGGTGAAAGACCACCATATCAGACACATTCCTCCTATGGTCGCCAGGCATCTGGTTTTCGACCGGAATGCCTGGTTGAAAAGGGACCCTGGTGGCTCTGGTCAGCACTGCTCACTGGGCTGTTAAAAGTCCAGTTGGTGGTACAGCGGGGCTAAGGCAGGCTGCCTGCCTGCCCCGGCTCCACAAGGGTCCCAGAAGCGGCCGGCATGTCCCTGTGGCCCCTAGGCGCAGAGGTGATCAGGGAAGCTTTGTGCACTGGCTCTGCCCCAAGCGCCAGCTCCACAAGTCCCATTGTCCGGGAACTGCCGCCAATAGGAGCTGCACGGGTGGTGCCTGCTGGCACAGGCAGCTCACACCACACACTGCACAGAGCCACCTGGCCGCCCCAGTGCCTAGGAGCTGGACATGTCAGCTGCTTCCGGGAGCCACGTGGAGCCAGGAAGCCTGCCTTAGCCCTGCTGCACCGCCGACCGGGAGCCACCTAAGTAAGCACTGCCCGACTGCAGCCCGCACCCTGAACCCCCTCCCGCACCAATGCCCTGCCCCAGCCCTGAGCCCACTCCTGCGGTCCAAACCCCTTGGCTCCATGCCAGAGCCCCCTCCCACATCCTGAACCCCTCGTTTCTGGCCCCACCCCAGAGCCTACCCGCTCCCTCACCCCACCCCCCTGCCCCAGCCGGAGCCCTCACCCCCTCCCACACCCCAGCCCCGTGAAAGTGACTGAGGGAGTGGGGATGGAGTGAGTGTGGGGGGGGAGAGGGACTCAGAGAAGGGGCAGGGCAAGGCAAAGGTGTTCAGTTCTGTGCAATTAGAAAGTTGGCAACCCTAATTCCTCCCCTTTGACTAGTAAATTTTGAATCCCTGATGCACTTTTAGGTGGACCAGGGATTACCAGTATTATGGAAGCTTCCAGACCCTGCTCCTAAAGGATTCCAAACCCATGTGATTTCTTTTGGTTTGTCTGTGATAAGAACAGCCATTAGCTATAAGGAAAGTTAAAGCCAGCATTTTTCATGGGAAAATGCAGCCACCTTCAGGAGAGCGGGATCAGTCATACATTGCAGGATTCTCTGACCAACATACCAAAACTGAACACAGGACCCTTGATGGTAAATGGGACATCAACTTTTGAAGAATTACACTTCCAAAATAAAATTGTGTACCTGCCAATGTTAACTCCAAGACTTAAAATGCCATGCATTTGGCAACACTTAATAAGTGTCTCTGGTTTTGATTGCCAGTTTCATGTCCATTAGCATGCACAGCTGTGGAGGAGCTCAGCTATGTACTTTTACCAGGCCCTTCAAGAGAGTTTGGTTTGGCTTGCTGCTGCAGCCAACAGGCCGCAGGCATGTATGTGCACAGAGCAGGAGGGTGGTGGTGGAGACAGAGAGGGTTTATGCTTGGTGATATTGCTCCCGGGCCCATCCTCTCTCCCTTGTTCAAAATATCTTTAAATAGATCAGTAGGGAAGCGTGCACGCACACACACTTGTCCCTTAAAAAAGAAAAATCAACTCCAGCCAGAATACTGAATAGGTGCACTATCAAAATCAGATTCTTTTACTCAGTAAAAAAATATTTTAGTTGACGGTCCCTGTAAATACTCACTGCTCTCAGCCCAGTATTTGCTCAGAAGGACAGAAGGTCTTGTTTTTGTTTTTAAAACTTTGGATGCTTTAAAAGGTGAACTGCAAACGTTTTTTGTTGTTGTTGAATTGAAGTTGCGCCTTTTACTGGTTCTCATGACAGGGACCTGGCAAGGGTCCTCTTCCCTTTAAAAGAAATCAGATTAAACTTTTAGGACTGAAAAGATTTTTGTCCAAGTCTATGGCCAGAGCAGTAGAAATGAGTGCATGCCCTTTTTCTCCTTTGTACATCATACTGGAAGCCCTATTCACAATGGAAAAAGAATGACCCTATATCCCTGTTTAAACATGACTGTTACTAGCACCATGATAGTGCTTTTTTTGGATCAATGTGAACAGATTGTTCTTCCCTCCCTCAAGGGCTGTGCTAAGCCAGCCCCTAAAGGCTAATAGCCCTAGGTAATACTTCCCGCTTATATCTACACAGCATGTTTACAGAGGAGGGCAAATATAATTTTACAGATGGGGAAACATGCACAGAAGTAAAGTGACTTAGACAAGCTCAGAGTAAACATAATCCCCAACCAGTCCCTCGTCGCCAACCCCATAATTTGCCCGCCTGGTTTTGACCTGCCCCATCGCCAATGGTCCCTGTTGAACAGGTTTTGGACCAGGCAAGGTCTCCGTGCAGCCAACCAGTATCGCTGGGGCTTTTGTGACAGCCCTTTGTGCAGCTGTGGTGCAGTACAGGCGATGACGCACAGTGTCGATGAATGCCTGACGACTAAGGTCCGCGGTGGCCTAGAAGAACTGCATCACGCCACTGAAGATGCCATTGCTTAGCTAGACGATGAACAGTGGTCTCCATGCTTTATCTACAGGACCACACTGCCTATAAGTAGTCTACAAAACACTGTAATAAACAGTTCCAGCACAGTGTTTGAATGCTGCCATACCCTGAAATTTCTTTGAGCAAAATGGAAAAAGCTTTATAGCTTATCTATCCATAAGCCTGGGCCTGGAGAGCCATTGTGATGTTCTGGACCAAAGAAAATAATCCCCAAAACCCCACCCCAAAAACACAAACCAACCCCCCTTGTACTGGGTTATTTATAGCTTTAACATATGCTTGCTTTCTTCCCAGAAATTCTTAGTCATTTGTTGCTGGGGAATGTATATTTGTTGCATGAATTGTATGTTGATCTGAAATGCTTTGTTACATATGTTCACATACATGCTTTTTACCACTCAGGGGCTGGTGAATCTGGTCTTCATAGTAGTTTAATTTAATAAAATTTTTGCACTAGCAAAAAAGCCAGAACCAAAACATCTCTGCTAAAATTCATTAAAAATAAAAAGCCTAGCTCTTACATATCACTTTTCAACAGTAGATTTCAAAATGTTATACAAAGACACAATCTGCAAAATAAGAATTGTTCAACTTCATAAATAAACTATTATTCATTTTGGCTCAGTTAGAAATCAAGAAGGAGAAAAAAGTTAATTGGCTCATTTGACTTTATCCTATATAGGATCAACATTTTAAAGCTTCATTGTTCTACCCTCCTTAGAAGAGCAAAGGACGACCCCTTTCAGTGCATCAGTAAGCAGATGGGAAATAAGGTAAGCTAAGTAGAATTCTGTAACCTAGTCTTGTTCATATGGCTCTCCAGAACTAGCAGATTGCTGTTTAAACAGCAGACATAATTAGAACAGAAGGTGCACGACTCCAGGACTCTAGAGACAGCTACTGGAATGGATTTGGACTCTCAGCTGGCAAATCCTAATGAACAACATGTGGCAAGCCCACTGAGCCTCTGGAGAAGGAATCAGATGCACTGGGATGTATTATCCTTGCCTCACAATCCATCTAGTAGTCTCAGTCACAAGAGAAAACAAGAGATGCTGTGACAGTGCTCTGCTGCAAAGGAGGAAGAGACACGGGGTAAGAAGAATATAGATATCCTGGGAGCCAAGGTCAGTTATTAGAGAGAAGGTGGGTGAGGTAATATCTTTTATTGGACCAACTTCTCAAAGAGCTCTCCCCAACAGAAGTTGGTCCAATAAAAGATATTACCTCACCCACCCTGTCTCTCTGAACTTTGCTTAGACAGGATAGTTATGTTATTAATATTTACAATGCCAATGAGCTACTATACTGCAGGTCAGAGTATGTTAACATACAATCAAACATGTAAAGAGCTAAATGACACAGAACGCACAACTTTGGGATTCCATATTTTCTGGATCACAAAGGATAAGCCATCCTGGATCTATTTCTTTCTTACAAGGAAGAACTGATTCAGAGTCGCATGGAAAATTGCTACCAGTGACCACAAGCTATCTGAATTCATCACTACAAGGAATATATTCACAGAATACATATGTATAAGGGTAAACTCTTTGAGGCACGCACCATACAATGAAACAAATGGGAAAGTCTCTGAACATCTAGTCAATGGAATTGTGATCAGTAAGGACAGGTTTATAATCAGTAAGCCTTGACAGTTCTCCCATTACCATCCCCGGACCTGAACAACAGAATTAGAGGTTAAAAGGAACATTATATAGATTTGATAGTGTTACAAAAATTTCTTTATGGAGTCAAAACTTGCAGTACAACTGTAAAAAAGTAGTGATGTATCAAGTTGGGGAAGTGCCAAGTGGGGCACAAACAGGGATTTGAGTTAGATCTCTACTGAAGTTTTCATGAATATCTGAAATGTTACTAAAATTCACATCCTTAACTGGGAGATACTGTCAGTCTCAGGGAGGACACATACAAGAGGGCAGCTAGGGAAATATGAACAGAAAGTAGATGAGTCACATTTTTGGAAGAGATACTTTCCATGTCTCGTGGCTTGCAATTTCAAAGATTCTATGGGAGAGAAAAACCTAATTTCCAGCCCTAGAGTCCAAAAAACAAGGAAGAACAATAGCGAGCATGTTAGATGTGTGACAGCAAGAAAGAAGCCAATGCAATTTTGGGCCCCATTGGAATGTTATGAAGCAGGGAGTTAAGACAGAGTTTCCTAAACTGTGGACAACTGGTAATCCATGGGAAACTGGCTGGCCACATGGTAAAAAATCTCCTGGTTTCCAGTACAGAAAGAGCACACATGGGAGATTATAGAAGGGACACAGTGCACTAAAGCAGCCACACATATACTTTCCTGATGTAACTTTTCCCTGTAAGTAGTTTTTGTAGCTGTCACAAATGTTATGATTTGACAGTGAACAGGAAAAGCGGCAGGCCATCCGATTGCAAATGGGAGTGGAAGCAGCCATAAGACCAGATGACACTATATGGTCCATGAAAGGGTTTGACAAATCCTGCTTCTACCACATATGGCTCTGGAGCAAGAGCATTTGGAATACTGCATTCAGTTCTATGTACCACATTACCAAAAAGGCTGACAAATTTAAGGGAATTCAGAAAAGAACAAAAGTCAGGAGACGGGGTTGATGAATGAGACTAGATTAGAAGAGCTAATGATACACACTTTGGTTCTTGGTCAATTTGGGAGTTGGAGGAGCGAGGAAGAAGAGATTGACATTGACTCCAACTATTTGAATCATGTAAACATTGAGAAAAGAGGAAATTGAGGTGATCCAATGGGAATTAACTAGGAATAATTGGATGAAATTAAGAAACATGAATTTAGGTTAGGAAGTTTTTACAGCTATCCAACAGTGAAATTGATTAGACTGTACTTAAGGTCAGGAGTGGAAGACCAGTCTCTTGAGACATTTAAACAATGGACTGGAGAATATATTAGTAAGCGTACAGGAGGGAACAATTTTACATTTTCAGAGAGTTACAACCTAGATTTTTTCCTTCAGATTTCTGAAAATATTGTCACTAATTGGGAATAAATCACTTGAGCAAGGAATCTGTGTGCAGCTCAAGCAATTGATGGAACGAACAAAAGGCATATTTGCTCGCATTTGAGAGGTGTACTATGCCTTGGCAGAATCTTTGGGAAATGTATGTTTACTGTATGCACTAGATTCAAGCAGCTGAAAATTCCCTCCCCTCCTTTCCCACAGGAGTACTTATTAAAAAACAAACACTTCATCTAAACTAGCTCCTCCTGCATATCTAAAAGGCTACAGCACTGTAGCAGTCACTTGTTCTCAGTTTTAAATTTCTGCTTTAATGTAGGCTATATTTAACTATTTTCTGTCCAATGCAAATTATAGAACAACCAGGGATAAACTCTCCACAAATTCATCTCTGCCTTTTATTCAGATTCCAAGAACTAGAGGTTACAAAGTATTAGCCTTAGAATTACTGTGCGGTGCTTGGAGGCTACCTTGTTTTGTATTGTCGTGCCAGTGTCAAGCAGAGCATAATCAAGATGAGGACCAGAAAAGGAAGGCTGTGTGATTCTCTCTTGATGAGCTGTGAAAGAGGCGACCTTTGAGAAAGCAAGTTTCAGAGTAGCAGCTGTGTTAGTCTGTATCCGCAAAAAGAAAAGGAGTACTTGTGGCACAAATACATTTGTTAGTCTTTAAGGTGCCACAAGTCCTTTTTTTTTTTTTTTTTTTTTGGAGAAAGCAACTGATTTTTCAGTATAGAGCATGTTGAGTGTGTCTTGCAGGTGCAGCACCATTGTGAAGGTCTGTTAACAGAATGTATCAAATGCAGGAGATGCCTTCTGTTCAGAGCTTGCAATGTTAGGAATGTTCAGTCAAGCAAGCCGGCAATCTGGTAGGTAAATATTCCCAAGTGCTTTACAATCTATTGCTTTTCAGATGTTAAGGACAGAGTTTCACTAGTGTGTGTAAGAGCAGCAAGGTTATTTGAAGGTCAGACTTGTAGCAAAGGTGATGTTCTGGATGGGCTTTCATAAAGCCAACGACTTTGCCTTATTAACAAACTGATGGTATCTTCACTCCAAGCCAGTCTTGTTCTTGCTGAGTGACAAGTTCCAAAAGCAAATTTAAATACTTGATCCTCAATAGGAGCACTTTACTGGCTGCTCAGGACTAATTCATATTAAGTAATCTGGTCACAGACTACTCCAATTCATAGCTGATGGCAGAGGGACAGAGTGGATATAATAGGTGACATTTACACACCTGGGTTCAGAAGGATCTTTCTAACATGAAAGGGTAATTTAAAAAGGCATTTTCGCAGCTTACAGAATTTGAGTGAGTTTTATATGTAATGCCGTAAAATGGCTCTGCTTAGGGACACAGAAAATGCTATAGTGGATCAGACCAATGGGCTGTCTAGTCCAGTACCCTACAAGCGGCCAATATTAGACACGTCAGAGAGAAGAGCAAGAAACCCAATAAGGAATATTCGCACACAAGGAAAGGCGTTACTTCATCTCTCTACTTAACTAGCTTATGCTCTGAAGTATGAGTGTTTATATCCCTTATTTTTAATTCTCATGCAACAGCAGAGGTTCTCATTATCCACAAAGTGTCTAACCCATTATGTGGAACTGTGCTGAAACACTGGACTATCTTGTGGCTGTCAGTTCCACCAGCTAATTATGCTTTTCACACAGTGACAGACTCCTTATGCCACATGTTGACCCATGTTCTGGATGACAGAGCAAAATTCAGAGACTGTTCATCCAAAACTTTAAGTTAGGTGAGTGACCTTCAGCAGTAGCCCCTCCCCTGCAGCTACGCCATGAGGGCAGCACTCTGGGCGGCGGAGCTGCGTGCTCCTGCCAGGGAGAGTGGCAGCGTGTCTAGCTCTGGCCGGGTGGCACGGCTGCCAGACATGCTGCTCTGATCGGCATTGTAAGGGAGCCAGGGGGCGGTTGGATGGGGCAAAGGTCCTGGGTGGTGGTAGCTGGGGGGGTTGGATAAGCATGGGAGTCCTGGGGGGCCTGTCAAGGGGTGGAGGTGTGGATAGGGTTCAGGGGATGGGGAACAGGGGGGTTGGTTAGGGGTGGGAGGTCCCAAGAGAGGGCAGTTAAGGGACAAGGAGTGGGGGTGTTGGATGGGTCGGGGATTCTGAGGGGGGCAGTCAGGGGGCAGGAAGTGGGAGGGGGTGGATAGGGTCGGGGGCCAGGCTGTTTGGGGAGGCACAGCATTCCCTACCCGGCCCTCCATGTATAGTTTTGTGACCCCACTGTGGCTCTCGGGCCAAAAAGTTTGCCCATCCCTGTGGTAGCAATAATTCCAACACCCAGGAACTGAGATGCTCATAGCAGAGCTGGTCTACAAAAAGCCATAGACTGGCTGATCCACAAGCAGCAGTCCTGGCCCCAGCTTCTCTATCATGTCCAGCATTAAAGATGCTCCAATAAGTATGTATTAAGTGGGGTGGGGAAGAAGGGGTGCAAGATTATATATGCAACAAAAATGAGAGCAATCAATCAGTATTTCACATGTCATCTATATGGAATGATCACATTCCCCACAAATCCTTTAATTTGATACTCTACAGCAGGCAGAAGCCACCTGGGAACCATTTTCCTGCATAATGACTATATTCCACAAGGAAGTGGAAGCTGTAACAGAGGGCTGCTTTGAAAAGATGGCTGTTCCCCATGGAGTCAGAGAGGCTTGCAGTGAACAACAGGAAGCGATGTCTGCTGTTACGGGGACTTTCTGCACTGGCAGCAGGAAAGATTCACTACCTTCTCCGCCAAAGGTCCATAGAGGCTTCAAAGTTCCTTGTAATTATTATTTCCCTGGCACTGTTTTAGGAAAGTCTTCCTTTGCACCACTACAGATAGACACACTGTGGTAGCATAGCCCTCAGGGACTATAAAATAAAGCATGAAGTCAGATTCTAAAAATGGCCACTTATCTGCCGTTCTTCTGCATTTAAATTTTCACTCAGAGGAACAGTTTCAATGTGCATTACCTGGCACACAATATGGCCCATTTTCCAGGTTTGTACATTTTCATCTGAGCTTTGTTTGCTTGTTTACAGATCTGTAGCCAGAAAGGTCCATGATAAGATTCACTCTGAAGTAAAACCGATGCATTAGATCAAACAAAACAGAAGGTGAACCCTAAAAGATCAGGAGGATAGAGTTAACGCTCAAAATCCTGACTGATCTTCCACTCCTAACTGCTCCCTTCTTGTCTTCACAAGAAGGTGAGTGAAGGAGGGAGTTATCAGTCTTGGTTGCGAGACTGAGCTTTGAATGGTTTCTTGCTTGTTTGCATAAGTTAACAAAACATTAACAGTTTGTCATCCCATTTCTCTAACAAAACTGTCAGAGGAGTCCATATGGCCCTCTTCACTCTTGCACACTGACAATGAAGCTTACCTGCTATCAGTTTAAAGGGTATTTTACACTATGGTATGCAATGAGTGCTAGTTATACATTCAGAACTTTCTATCGGCTATGAAAACAGCTGATGGGAATGGTATAGATGCCCCTTGTGCAGACAGGATGCAGGTATTTAGGTTACTCCCTGATAATGGAGTAACAATGCTATTACTTAGAAAATATTGCATGGCATAAATGCACAGCAAAAGAAAATGCAGTTAACTTTGAGGAGCTACTTTCCAACTATAGATCATAAACTGTGAGTGACCCTAAGTCTTCCAGAAAAATAGATAAACATTGTGTTGAGCTAAAAAGGTGAAGCTTTATGTTAAAATAATGGATAAACACTGAAGACATCTGAACCTAGATTTACCAGTGGTAAGGAATATCTCAGCTCGGAATTATAAGCCATGGAAAGATGGGGTTTCCAATGGATTTACAGAGTGACAGAAGATTTATTACAGCCAGAATCATGTTCATATTCATCCAATTTGTGTACTCTTTAAATATATTTAGTAGATATACAAATACTCATCTTCACTGCCAAGTAACAGGGTTCTCCACAGGTCTGTCTTTTAAATGCAGTGTAGTTGTAGTGTTGGATCATATTAAAGAAGTTCTGTATTAAAATCACAAATGAGTTTGATTCCCCATAGTTTAAATTCCAGGGTATTACTAATTAAGAGGTCTCTTGGTTTTTGGTACTGTTTCTCTCCCTCTGTATGTGAAACTTGCAAGCTGCTAATTGCGTTAGTACATTCTAAGACAGAGTCTGTTCTCAAAGCAATTCACAGAGAGAGACTCAAAGCAATACTCTAACAACAGACACAGCACCCAGAGACTCCCCGCCCTTTTGTTGTATTAACAACTGTGATTAAAATAGAGATAGAGGATGTATGTGGATGGATGCTTGGTGTGGATAATAACTGAATGATCAGGGAGGTGCCAGCCTAAGAATCCAGTGTCCATCGGCTGAAGAAGGCGTCAAGTGGAAATAACCAGAGGACCCCCGGAGGGCAGACTGGAATCCACCCAACAGCCTCAAGAATGGGAGAACCAAAGAACAAGATAACATCTAGCAGCACGGAGCCGTCAGGAATGTGCCATCTGCTGATTGATTCAGCAACAGCATGATGAAGCAATTCCCACAGACTGGCCTAGGAAGAAATTCCTATAAAAAGAGACTCTAAAAAGTGAGAACTTTGGGGTCTGATTCTGCAAACCAACTTCCAGGAGCATCAGATGAGCATCTGACAAGGCCCTGCTCCCTCCTCATGTCCAGGCCACCTGGCCAGTGGCTTGGCATGAGCAACTCTAAGGCTGGTAACTATGATAACAACCTTGCAGAACCTGTGTGTGTGTGTGTGTGTGTATATGAATGAATGTGTGAAGAAATATGAGATTGAATGGAATGTTATAGCTATAACTAACTGCTTACTATGATTCTTTCTGTATTCACAATAAATGTGGTATTTTGCCTTTTTCCCTTTAATAAGATCCTGCTGGTTTTTAATTTATTGGTACAACATTTTGGTGGAGAATTGCGAAAGGGGGAATATTGGTAAAAAACCTCAGTTATTGTAAATATTGGTGTGCACACCGCCAGTTCTAGTGAGCTAGGCATTTCTATTAGGTTAACCAGACCTGCTGGCCTCCGAGAAGGTAGCAGGGGACCTGCTGGCCTCCGAGAAGGTAGCAGGAAAAACAGATTAAACCAGACCTGCTGGCCTCCGAGAAGGTAGCAGGGGACCTGCTGGCCTCCGAGAAGGTAGCAGGAAAAACAGATTAAACCAGACCTGCTGGCCTCCGAGAAGGTAGCAGGGGACCTGCTGGCCTCCGAGAAGGTAGCAGGAAAAACAGATTAAACCAGACCTGCTGGCCTCCGAGAAGGTAGCAGGGAAGAACAGATTAAACTAGACCTGCTGGCCTCCGAGAAGGTAGCAGGGAAAACAGATTAAACCAGACCTGCTGGCCTCCGAGAAGGTAGCAGGGGACCTGCTGGCCTCCGAGAAGGTAGCAGGGAAGAACAGGTTAACCGGACCGGCTGGCCTCCGAGAAGGTAGCAGGGAGAAATAGGTTAACCAGACCTGCTGGCCTCTGGGAAGGTAGCAGGGGACCTGCTGGCCTCCGGGAAGGTAGCAGGGGAAAAACGCATAGATTAAGCTATGATTTCAGAATCTAGGCTGTGTCACTTGCTAAGTAATACCAGCAGTGACAAAGAGATTGAAATATCCATGTTAAGATGTTTAAAAGAAAACAGGGTAAGCCAGTACCAGAGGGAGGAATGGAGTCAGAAGGAACTCCAACCTCACCTTTTGTTAAAGAAATTACACCTTTTAAACAAAACCTTCAAAAATTTGGGCACAGTCCTTGGACTAAACAAGCCCTAGCTGATCTCTGCACTATTTCGGACCTAGAGGATAGATTGGCTCAGTATATCCTCATATACAAACCTTCTAGTGCTGCCAAAAGAGATGCAGCAGTAATTTGGTTGTTGTGGGAGGCATGTAAGGATTCTTCCCTCCGCTTGTCTTCATGTAAAGAGGAAAAGGCACAAACGGAAAAGGGAGCAGACAATTGGAAGGTGCTGGCTACAAATACCCAAAGCCAGCTGAAAATAGTGAAAGAGGCACTCCAGGAATACAAAAAGAGTGAAAAAGTTAACTCTGCAGAGGCTGGAGGGAGGCAGGTAAAGGGGGAGAAGGTCCTATGTATGGCACCCCCAGGCATAATTACAAAGAGAAAGAGTAAAAAAAAAAAGTTAACTCTGCAGAGGCTGGAGGGAATTAAGCAGCTAAACTTTGTGAAAATGTTAAAAAGGAAAAAAAAAAAAGTGTTAGAGAAAGAGCATTCTTGGTTTCTTTGCAGCCATTCTGAGGGAAAAATGGGCCCTTTTCCAAAGGAATGTCTATAAATTAGCCAGGCAAAAGAAACTGATTAAAATCATTTGACTGGACAATTTAGTCAAATTTGCTAAAAGAACATAAGGGGGTTCTATTGGAACTTAACTGCCTCAAATGTATAAAGGGAATGTAAGATGTAAAAAAAACAGAGCAACGTGGAAGGGATGTTAAAGAAAAGAAAATGTGTATGTATCTATCTGTGTGTGTGTAAATATGTAAAGTTCTAAGGACCAGTTGGTTTTGTTTTTGTTTTAAATAATGCCACTAAAAATCCATTTGACTCTTTAATTCAAAGTTGCAAAACTGACAGACCTTTTTGCTAGACACAGGTAATTAGTGCTGTTTGGCTTTGGGATTTGGCATTTAACCCTTAAAAGGTAACTCAATGCTTTACAAAATTTAAAATGTTTTTAAGTTGTGGCTGCAGCAGGGCAGTCAAAATCTGGAGAATAGAAAAAAAATTGGATTATTTTTGTTTGGTTGGTTGGTTTTTGTTTGTTTGTTTGATTTTGTAACAAAATAGCAGATGAGAGCTGTAGTAAAAAAAAAAATAAATAAATACGAAATTTAAAAAAGACAGTGGCCCTCTGAAGCAACAGCAGGGGTGAGGTGCACAAAACAAAAAGAAGCAATGTTAGAAACACTGAGTCTTAAAATGGCTCTGAGTAATCAGACTGTCACTTTGATAAAGGTACATGAAAACTCTGTAAGCAAAAAAAAAGAAATAGTTACACCTTATGTAAAAATTGATATGGATAATGTTATAGAAGTTAAACTATGGAAGGAATGTGCATTTGCCCCAGAACATGCGCAGGGTATATTGTAGAAGGGGCAAAAGAAATGCAAACGTACCATGCTACTTAATTAAAATGCTATTAGGGCTCCAAAGGGAGCCACAATAGGTTGGGTTTTCTTTTTCAGATTGCTGTGTGTTTTGGAAGCAGAAGTTAAAAGTAATCAAAACTCTGGTGAAAGTTGATTGTGTCCCTTTTAAGATAGAGTCTCTGAGCTGCTGATGGCTTTAAATCCAAAAGCAGGAAGTGTCTGTGAAAATGCAAATTACCTAAATGATAAAGGAAGGAAAGAACTAGCAGCACAAAGGAGCTGCAGATAAAGGACACACCTGGTCAGCAAACAAATTGTCTAAATAAAAGACATGGGATAACAAGATAATTTTAATAAATTTAATGATAATAAGTATCCCTGTAACAACATATAGTGTGTATGATTTTTGGAAAAACCCTTTAAGGTCGTATGGTAATGATGCTTCTCAGTTATTACCTGTAAATAAAACTTGAAGCTTAACACAGCAGGAAAAACATTATAAACTTGGTCTTCTGTATAAGAAGGAAAACTCAGGGATTTAATGACTAAACAGTGGGATAATTTCCCCATAACCCTTAAAAGATAAAAGCCATTGAAACCTGGCCTGCCTATAGAACAAAAACAGGAAAATACGGGGGCAATTCCTCTGTTTTGCCTGCAATCAGCAAGGGTATTTGTAAAAGAAATATTTTAAGCAATAATCTGCCACCCCAAAAAGGGGTAGAAACATGTTCTTTTTGTCTTTCAGAAAATCAGGAAAAGCTGATGCCAGCTGAAAAGCAACCCAATACCATGAATCTACTGTCACAATAGAAATTGTGTTTTGTGTTCTATGTTTTGTCTTGTTGCTAGCACTGTTGTGTGTTTAAAAAAAAAAAAAATACTAAAGACCTGCAGGTACTTAAAAATAAATTAAGCTCTCTGACCCAGCTACAGGACAGCCTGACACAAAAACAAGTACATGCCAATGTAGACTTGGTCCAAATTGGTCTGGGTAACCTAAAAGCCCGATGGAATCTTTGGCAATGGCTTAATACTACCACATGGCTTATGCATAAGAAAAAAAAATATTAGAAATAGGAAACCACACAGCCATAGCTATGGGATGCACTGAAATGCAGATACTTGCACTAGCTACTTTGGAACACGAAATGTTCTGGGTCATATTGGGAAATATTAAGGGTTTGATGCATTTGTTAAAACAAAGAAAGAGATCATTGTTTGACACTTATCAATATGAATGGATGCAATATGTTTCCAGTATTGTAAAACCAGACTTGTTAATGGGAGAAATTGTTGTCAAAATTGCACACCAACAGTCCCTGGAGGCAAAGGTATTGAAGGTTAGCCCACTCCCCATATTACACGTGGGATCCTTCTGGCTACCCTGGACCTCGAGCCAGTGGGCTGGGGAGGGAGGGAAGCTATTGGACACTAGAGGTTGTACCGAATGGACTCCTCAAAAGTGGGTGTGCCTCACCTTGCCTGTTGCCCCAGAACCTTGTAGTAAAGATACATCACTAGGATCATGTATGTGGCATGAATTGGAATCACAAACTCAAATTGCCTCACAGTACCTTCTCTTGAATTGGCTACATAGAAAGTGACACTGACGATTATAAATCTTAGTGTCAAAAGGGGGATTATGTTGGATCATATTAAAGAAGTTCTGTATTAAAATCACAAATGAGTTTGATTCCCCATAGTTTAAATTCCAGGGTATTACTAATTAAGAGGTCTCTTGGTTTTTGGTACTGTTTCTCTCCCTCTGTATGTGAAACTTGCAAGCTGCTAATTGCGTTAGTACATTCTAAGACAGAGTCTGTTCTCAAAGCAATTCACAGAGAGAGACTCAAAGCAATACTCTAACAACAGACACAGCACCCAGAGACTCCCCGCCCTTTTGTTGTATTAACAACTGTGATTAAAATAGAGATAGAGGATGTATGTGGATGGATGCTTGGTGTGGATAATAACTGAATGATCAGGGAGGTGCCAGCCTAAGAATCCAGTGTCCATCGGCTGAAGAAGGCGTCAAGTGGAAATAACCAGAGGACCCCCGGAGGGCAGACTGGAATCCACCCAACAGCCTCAAGAATGGGAGAACCAAAGAACAAGATAACATCTAGCAGCACGGAGCCGTCAGGAATGTGCCATCTGCTGATTGATTCAGCAACAGCATGATGAAGCAATTCCCACAGACTGGCCTAGGAAGAAATTCCTATAAAAAGAGACTCTAAAAAGTGAGAACTTTGGGGTCTGATTCTGCAAACCAACTTCCAGGAGCATCAGATGAGCATCTGACAAGGCCCTGCTCCCTCCTCATGTCCAGGCCACCTGGCCAGTGGCTTGGCATGAGCAACTCTAAGGCTGGTAACTATGATAACAACCTTGCAGAACCTGTGTGTGTGTGTGTGTGTGTATATGAATGAATGTGTGAAGAAATATGAGATTGAATGGAATGTTATAGCTATAACTAACTGCTTACTATGATTCTTTCTGTATTCACAATAAATGTGGTATTTTGCCTTTTTCCCTTTAATAAGATCCTGCTGGTTTTTAATTTATTGGTACAACAGTAGCCATGTCGATTTCAGAATATTAGAGACACAAGGTGGGTGAGGTAATACCTGAAGAAGAGCTCTGTGTGGCTCAAAAACTTGCCCCTCTGACCAAAAGAAGTTGGTCCAATAAAAGATATTACCTCTCCCACCTTGTGTCTTTTAAACAGGTTAACAACCACAACCAGTCAACTCAGGCCTGTGCTTTCTATGGTCAAAATAAATACAACCAAGGTTATATTTTCTTTTTAAAAGATACAGTAAAGTTCCCAGGTAGGATAATATCAGAATAATCCAGGATAGTGCATGAAGTGCTAGGACTGAAATAGCAGTCAGATTAGAAGGAGTGGAAACTATTTACCGATAATGTCACTACACTGGAAACAGTTCATGAAGCCTCTTTAATTTGATAGCAGCAAGGGAAGGTCTCAGTCTACACCAAGCATTCTGGAAGAACCACAGTGACTATGGCAATTACGCTCTCTTACCGTGCAGCATGTTGGTTTCGGTCTCTTGCCTGGTCTATCCTGTAGCCATTTGCTCTAAAGCCTGTGGCACTTCCTGCTCACCAGAACATCAAATACAAGATCTATTCAATTCTTTGTTACTACAGGTGCCCATTAGGAATTACGACTCTTCCTCTTTTGAGCCTAGGAATTTATCCCTAGAAGTGGTCAAGCGGCAACATACCCATGTTTTGGAAGGATCTGCAGAAGCCTCATATTAGCTGCCTCCAACTAAAGTATGAATGGCTTGGACTGCAATGCACAAAGTGGGCTTGGGTCTGGGAAACTGGGGCACCCAGAACAAACTGACAAGAGGCTTAGCATCAGGGGCATCAGAAGATCCTGGAAATGAGGGATAGCAACTTACTTGCTGAATTGGAGTTACTAAAGTTATGAAAGATTTTAAACAAAACATGCTCTGAACTCTCCCCTTGTCTGTATCCAACAATTTTTTTCATCTTCCACTTAAAAATCTAAACTTTGGGGGCATGGACTGTCTTTGTTTGATGAGAGTACAGCACCGAGCACAATGGGGTTGTGGCTCATGGCAGGGGTTCCCAGGTACTGTACAATACAAATAAGTATTGCAAATTGGGTTTTGTACACGGACAGCAGCAGAATGCATGTTCTGACACACCAGGTAAAGAGTCCAGATTTGTGGAATACCTCATTCTTTAGTTTCTCTCTCTGCAATCCAGCAGAGAGAACTTAAGCTGCTACAGTTTCCATTCACAGTAGAACTTTGTTCAAGGCCTCATTTAAGGATGGCAACTGCATCTGAAAATTGTGTTCTGAGCCAGAAGCAAATCTGTTCCTAAAGCTCCAAACAATTTCAGTGAACACCCAGGAAGCCAGAGAAACAGTCAAGACTCAGTCTAGAATTGGGAATGGTAAGTGGATTTGGTCTTTAAAAAAAAAAAAAATCAAGACTGATTTTATGCACAGAAGCAACACACAGGTTTTTTTTTTCCAGGATTTACAGTTCAGGTCGCCATAAAATTATACAGCTGCATTTGGTAACAGACTGAGTGAAATCAGAGAACATCATAACAATCTGCATTGTTAGATTACAATACAGATGCAATTATAGATCTGTTCTTAGACAAATATTCAGTATAGTCAAAATAATTTCAGGGGAACACAAATATTTGTGTTTTGGGGAAAAGCTATGTTCCAAAGCCTGAAACTTTAGAGATAAAGTTTGTGTTTCTTAAAAAAACAAAAACAACAAAACACCCTGAACGCTGGACAGCATGTAGTACTTTGGAAGTGTGGAGCACAGGCACCATGCAGAATTCATAGATGTACGCTTCAAAACCTGTGTATGGCATCAATGCCTAGTTTGGGCAACACAGCTGATGCAAGTTTCCTGGGGAATTTCAGGTAAATTGGTTAGGTCTGGAAAAGTATCAAAAACATCAGGTTTACAATGGCACAATCATAATTATGGAGAGATCAGTGTGTTCATAATGAATACAGGAAGAGATTGGGACCCCTACTCTTGGCTGCAGTTCTCTTTATAGCACCCTCAAGTGGCTCCCACAGTTGGAGGACTGTGACCTCTACACTTGGCTTACGGGAACAGGGGTGTGAGTGCTGAAGTTTCACACATCAGTTTGCATTTCCAATTGCTGACATAGGCTACAACATTGCATACACCACTTCAAGGTATTTGACCCCCCCAACTTGCTCTAAAATTAGAGGTACACTCCTTTGTATTCTCCTTTATGAATTCTGCAGTGTTCCAGCAATATTGCTTCATATCTGAATAGGAGAGACTTTGTTTCCAAGCAAGCTACTCTCAAGCAGAGACTACACAGTTAATTAAGACCTCCATGAGCCCTCCTTTTGATCTATAGTCAGGGCACAGCTCTGGCCTGTGAAGAGTTCAGTTCAGTTTTCTTTGGTTAAAAGAAAGAATAAAAGTGTAAGGTCTCTTTAGGGATGCAGTAGTGTCAAGGAAGAGAAAGAATGGAGAGAATTAAGATGCATGGGGGCAGACAAAGAGAAAAAGAGCCACTCATACTTGCAATCATGGAACTACTTCCCTAACTACTTCCCTCATTTGAGAGGCTAAACATTTGTTTGGCTGTAAGTCTAGATGATGCCAGTGTTTTAAGTTTTAAAGGAACATTGTATATTTTAAAATTGTACTATGAGTTTTTAACCTAACATTAAAAGCAACACCTAAGAGGACAGAGGCTATGGCTTCACTGCCAAAAAAGATGTGTTTTTACAGTAAGATAATTAACATGTAAGCTATCTCGCTGTAAAATCCTTGTGGAAACAAGGCTCTAATTTTTACCATGATGAAGCTATGCGAGCTCATCTGCGTATGGGAGTGTTGACCTCACCCAGCTACATCACTGTAAAAACTACCTGCGCATTGTTTCCACTGGACTTTCCAGCAAGGTAACTAATGCATATTAGTTCTCTCTAAAAAAAAAAAACCCACCTCTTTTTGGCAGTGGAAACAGTCTAAGATGAAACAAACTTGAAAGAGAGGAAACAAAGTGCATTGCTGTTAAATAAGTCTTTGTATTTAGTCAGTTTCCCCAAGCTCCTTGGGATGCAGTGTGCATATCGCTGTTTGTTCTAGACTCTTGACTAAAGGGGTCCTGATGCCAACTGGAGTCTCTGGACTCTTCTGTAAATCGAAAACTTTGTAGCTTCTCCTGTGTGTCGATCTCAAACAGCAGAAGGGAGAAAAAAATAAAATCAACATTTTAAAAGACAGTAAAGTGGGATTGTAAAACCGCAAGTGCTGGCAGGTGATTCAAGGGCTAGTGTTAGGGTGACCAGATAGCAAATGTGAAAAATCGGGACAGGGGGTGGTTGGTAATAGGTGCCTATATAAGAAAAAGCCCCAAATATTAGGACTCTCTCTATAAAATCAGGACATCTGGTCACTCTAGCTAGTGTAGAACCTGGAAGTATTTAGCTCTTAAACTAGATTCAACTGAAGTCCCTTTAGGAATACACAGAAGTCTGAAGGGTTTGACAGAGTAACTAAGCATGAACCCAGAATTGCATTGCTGCCTTCCATTTAAACATTGTCACTTGTTTAATGTATCTTTTTCAATTCTTATTTTAGTGTGCCTCCCTCCCTAAAATGGCCCAACAGCAAATATATTGTGTCAATCTTAACAAAATCCTGTCACAATAAATACCAGGTCTTATGTTGAGATAACCACCACATCACATAGTATGGATGACAAACAAATCACTTCATGATACATCTTAATGCGAACATCAGCTCCCAACATTGTAAAAAGGGTACAAGTTTAATGTCAAAATAGATCAAAATATTAGACATGGCAATAGATGCCTATTCAGAAGTGTAAACAAAGAAATAAAGGATCTTTAAGAATCACGTATGTTTTAGCATTATATTTTAATACCTTAATTAATGGGGGGAATGGTATCTGCAAAAAAGAAAAGCCTCCCACAAAACAGAACTTCGCCCCAAATGCAATCACTGGACTTCAGGCACAGACCACCATTCTCTAAGGAAATTCCTTTTAGTGTATGGGGTTTCAGGTGCCCCCCGACATGCGCCAGAATATTTATAGGAAGGGAAGGGACACCAGTTCCAACGCTTTCCAAGTTAGACAGCTTCTTCCTACTCACCCAAAGCCTGGAATAGGCTAGAAGCCCAGGTGACGTAATGCTGCTGCTAAGAAAACAGATAACATACAGAAAGTTTCTGAGAAATAAGTCTGGAGGGCAGTGGAAGGTAGAAGAGAAAGAGAGAGGCACAGACTGACTTATCAGGGGAAGGAAATGCAGAAGTGAGCTGAAGGGAAGTCTGAGAGCCACACTTATTGCTACCCACAAATGTATTTCAAACTTTCTGCATGGCTACTGCAAGTACCATTACAGATGCAACAGGAAGATGCCTTCCCCCTCCCTCTGCAAAGGGTAGAACTTGAGGAAAGTGTGTCAGGAATTGCTTGGTAACAGAAGCTGACTGAGAAGGAAGACAAAGATTTTCCATAGCAGAGTACATGTAACTTTTGTATTGAGCTTGCAGCCTTTCCACAAAGAACTGGGCAATGCTGTGTCAAGACAAAGGTTTAGCTTTTTCATCAAACAAGCACTGCTTGGTTAATAGGGATGTTGTAAGAGCAAGATAGCAAAAACAACACACAAAAGAACAGCACTTTTCCTTTTAATTATTAAATATACACCTCTAACTTCAGCTGTATAAGCTATAAATCCATAGTGATATGATGCAGGAGTCTTAATCACAGATAAACAGACATATAAAAGGAGGTGTGTTATAATCTGTGATTCATTGTATTAGCATTTCCAAGCATCCATGGAGCACTTCCCCCATCCCCTGCATTATAAATCTGTTCCGTAACTCTAAAACCTACCTCCAACCAGTCCCTTCCAAAGAGGTAACCTCAGCCCAGTCCTATAATGTGCAGAGCACCCTCAAAAACCCTCAATGAGAGTTGAAGATGTTCAGGATCTTAGCAGATGTTCAGCACCTTGCATGGTCACACTCCTAATAACTTAAGTGGGAACAGGATTGCCTATAACCTCTGTTTAGAATTAGCCCCACCCAACTCACATCAAGCAGAAAATAGATCTTACAAGGAGTGCAAAATCTGAGGAACGTTTGCTCACAAAAAAGAACTAAAAAAAGGAGACAAGGAAAAACTAGAGGTGCTGGAAGTGGTTGGATTCAATGCTTGCTCTGATTAGATTAGAGCTCTGTTCCCCTACTGTAGTGGAGATAAACATTTCCTTGAAGGGAACTGGAGTGAGTGCTATCAGCTCAGCTATCAGGAAGGGATTACTGTAACAATCGCTCTCCACTTGGCCTGTACTTCAAGTGATTGCAAGAGAAGGAGATGCCTAGAAGCATGGCCAATGCAGCTGCACTGAAGAGTTCCCTGCCTATTAAAACTGCAGCCACTGGCCTGTTAGTGGGCCAGCCCAAACTGACAGCTGATGTCTATATTGATATGGAAAATACTGTTCTGTCAAGACACCATGAAACACATCCAACCGCATTCAGCCAGGAAAAAAAAAAAAAAAAGAGGGGAAGCAGCAGAGAACAGGTGTCAAGATAGCTGTTCCTTCCCACTTCCCCAACATGCTGCTGATGGGTCCTTGATGCATCACTGCAATATCGTAAAGAAAAATCCACTTGGGTCCTGATTTCCAAAAGGTACTTAGTTGCCCACATTCCACTGAAAAAAAAATCAATCAGAATTAGGCACCTAAATACCTTTTAAAAATCGGGGCCTTGGACGTACAAGTCTGCCCAACCAATGCAACAGCATCTATGCCTAGAGAACTGGTGCTGGTCAGAGAAGAGGGCACTATATCTTGACTGCCCCATTCCAAGATTTTAGTAAACACTGGGTGTAAGTCAGACAGATGCTTCCAATATTTCTCAAGTCAAACAGTGGCAGAGCAGCACTCCCACTCACTGTAGGACTCTGCCCCAGGAAGACCTCATGGGGGTGGGGTGGGGGGGCAACACATACAATGGGAGGAGAAGGATGCTGCCTCTCTCTCGTGGATCTCAGAAGCTTGGCAGGAATAGGCGTGTGGAGGAGAGGATGAAGCTCTTCGGACCTTACTGTAAGGAGACAATCTTTCCCTCCTTTCCACTCCTGCATGCACTGATTGCAAGAAGGATATGTCTTTTGGCTAGGGACCTATAGGATAATTTGAGGATTGCTACATAAACAATCAAAATATGCAGCTAATGCACTGAGTGATGACAAGGTAGAAGGATACTGGGGTACTGTAGGTTAGATTATGTTTGTTTAGAGGATATTTTAAAGGAGGATTTGAAGCAGAGGGTGAAAGCCCATAAGACTTAGTAAAGAGGGTAGTTCCAAGAGTAGGGAATTACATGGAGACGGGTCAGAGAAGGGGACAAAGGGAGCACTGAGGGATAGCTCAGTGGTTTGAGCATTGGCCTGTTAAACCCAGGGTTGTGAGTTCAATCCTTGAGGGGGCCATTTAGGGTTCTAGGGCAGAAATTGGGGATTGGACTAGATGACCTCCTGAGGTCCCTTCCAACCCTGATATTCTGCGATTCTATGTGACTTGGGCAGAAGACAAGATCTGCTCTGGAGAAAAACCTGAATGGATTACTGCTGATTAAATGAGAGGAAACTTTAATTGAAGAGCGTATGGGGTTAAAGATAGCGTGGTGGAATCTGCAGGTATTGGGGGAAACCTCATATCACAGTGAAGTGCCCTACCCCCTCGTGGGGATTCACCAGCACATCCATCTATTCTCCATAGCAACAGTTCTCAACCAGGGGTCCAGGGCCCCTGAGGGGCCACAAGCAGGTTTCAGTGGATCCGCCAAGCAGAGCCAGTGTTAGACTCATTGGGGCCCACAGCAGAAAGCCAAAGCCCTACTGCATGGGACTGAAGCCCAGGACCCCAAGCCCCACCACTCAGGGTTGAAGCCGAAGCCTGAGCAATTGCTCTGCCTGCCACCCCGTAAGGCCAGCCCTGGCTTCCATATGCAGAAAAAGAGTCGTTATGGCACAGCTGGGCCGTGGAGTTTTTATACCATTGGGGGGGCGGGAAGAGGCTCAGAAAGAAAAAGAACCCCTGCTCTACAGCATTACTACTTGCCTGCCCTCTTACCCAGAGACAGCACATTAGAGTAACACTGGCCTAGATTCTTGCACCTAGTGAAGTCAAAGTTCCAGCCAGTAGCATCCGTGTCCACCCTGTGCTGAGTTTTATTATTTCTGTAATTGGCAAGTCCGCCGCTATATCCTGCTTCTCTTCGTACCCTAGTCCTGGCCAGCAGTGTACACAGTTGTATAGAACTATGACCAGACCCTACATTGGATACCTCAAAAAGAGTGGAGAACATAGCATGGGATGGAAACAGGGAAATCTCATTTTAAGTCCCCTTAACTTGTTTAGCTGAGTTTTACTAGAAAATTACTTAAACTGGAAAGCCCGCAGAGAGAAGGAAAGAGAAGAGGGGTATCAAAAATAGCACACCCCCTAAGCTCAATTAAATCTCTTTTTTATTAAGTCTAATCATTTAAGACTGAACAGTTTCTCAGAGCAATGGAGCCCGTGAACAACTATATTGTGGAAGGTCAGAATCTGACTCTAGTTTATTTTAGTTTTTTCCACATACCCCCACCTTTGGCCATTTTATAACAAAGACCCTGCTGGAAAGCTCACTACAGCCCTCTGAATAAACGTGAGATGCCTTATGGGGTTCTAGAGCACGTAGAAACAGTGCTTCTCTCTGTACTGTAAGGGTTATTATATCTAGCAGACACCTCTTTCCCGAAACCTGCTCAAACTGATGCTCAACACTCTGATCCAGTAGGAAAAGAAAGCTTCTTATCCCATTCCAGTCCAAACCCATCTGTGTAGGAAAGGATAAGTCAGGTACAGAGTAGAATGGGTTCCCTATGGGGGCTAGCAGCAGGGACGAGAAGGACCCTTTTCCACGGGAGCATGCAAAATGTTTTGAAGCACGTGCCCACCAGGAGAGCATGCTGCAGGCAGGTCCTCACCAGCGTTAAGACAAACTATTTCCTGTGGATGCTGATCACCTGCTCACATGGCAGCACTGTCACTTGCGCACACTGTCAAGTAATCCAAAGAGAAATTCACAAGACTCATCTGGTTGTGACGCAGCACATAACAGATCAGTCTTCTCAGCCAAAGGAACAGGCTGGACAAGATTATTTCAGTGCAAGCACATGAGCAGCTTGAATTTCAGTAAGAGGTTTGATTTGTGACACAGCATTGTCTAAATGACATGCATTCCTGCAAGGAACAAGTATCTTCCCAGCTGAACAGATCTGCCTTTCACACCCTGGCTCAGGGCTATACACACACTGCATCCACTTGCCCAGACGCCTGACAGCTCTGAACAGCCAAGAAATGCAATCGGGGCATTTCTGCTGTGCTTTAGTACTCCTGGCTACTGCAACATTTGTGGGGAGGACAAGGACAAGACAACTGTGTGATTCGAGTAATGCAAACAACTTAATTAGTTTTAAGAGGGGGTTGGACAAATTTATAAATGCACTGTATGACAAGTTGCTTGTGATGATAGGGGCAGGACTCAACAGCCATGGGACTCATTTCCAGTTAGTTTTATGTTCCTAAACCAGTGATCCTCAAACTGTGGGGCACGCCACCTTAGGGAGGCACGGAGGAACGTTCAGTGGGCTGTACAGCAGGGCCCAGGGCAGCCCCCATGGGGAGCAAGAAGGGAATGCCATCCAGCCCAGCTCTGGCCCTGGCCCAGCTTTGTCCTCATTCCCTTTCCACCCCCAGACCAGCTTTGCCTTTAGCCCCAGCTCTTCCCCCATCTCCAGTTCAGCCTTCAGCCCTGCTTTCAGCCCAAGCTCCTCTGCTGAGCCAACTGTGCAGGAATGGAGGGGGACGTGGACAGATTCCACTACAGTAAGGGGGATACGACAGGAAAAGTTTGGGCTCCACTGTCCTAAATACTCTGCCTCAGGGTGGCAGCCAGTCATCTGCAGGGGTCAGGAAGGGATCTTCCCCCACCAATGTCTTCTAGGTTTTTGTTTAATCTCCTGATTCGGAAGCATCAGGGATGGTCATAGCAGGAGATGGGACATTGGACAGGGAGGGTCAGGACTCTGAGCATTTCTCTGGTGCTGAGCATATTCTCTCTCTCTCAGGATCTAACTGATCACCATATGTGGTATCAGGAAGGAATTTGCCCTCAGGTCAGACTGGCAGGGACATTGGCCTTCCTCTGCAGCGTGTGGGTATGGGTCGCTTGCCAGGATCATCTGGGTATATCTCACTTAATCATTTCCCTGCCACTATAGGGGCTTCAGGCATTGGTGCACCCTGGTTCCTCCTGTTCTTTTCCTGTGGCACAGAACAGTCTAGTCTCCTGTGGGCTGTAATACTTTGGTCTCATTGTGGCTGTTGGCTTTCATGTGCGGGAACTGGGATCCTGTGCTATACAGGAGGTCAGACTAGATGATCTCATGGCCCCTTCTGACCTCAAACTCTATGAAGTGACAGATGTTCAGGGCACACATCAGTTACGCAGGACAAGGCACGCAGCTTTGCTTTTAGTCTAGCTAGTCTATCTGCAGCACAGGCTGCTAAGCAGGGCTCAGAGTGCAGGTGCCATGCTAGCCTCTCTCTGCCCAAGGTAGCAGGAACAGAAGGCAGAGAGGAAAGAGCATGTGTAGCCTCGAGGGAAAGGGTAGGCTTTGTACCCCTCTTCGCAGGTCCCTCTAGCTGAAAGGAAACAGGACAGGTAGGCTCCCAGGGAGTCCTGCTTCTGCAGTAGGAGGAAGGCAGCCTGTAATCGTGGCGTGGGGTGTAAATCGGGGAGAACAGGAGGAAAGACCACACACTCCCTCCATACCTCCCAGCATTTCAAGTGGCTAAAGTGGGACTGCCCACAGGGGGTGAGAGACCCGGGGAGAGGGTGGAACAGAGTTGCGGAGTAAGCCCACCTTGCACTGGCAACTCCTGTCCTGTGAGGCTGGCTGGGCTCAGTTTCCCACTCCATAACCTCACCCTAGGGGGTCAGGCGAAACTGGAGTGGCACTGTGTCCCCACGCACCAGGTTGCAAAGACAGAGGCAGGGAGTTGAGCCGAGCCAGCCCCTCAGGACAGGAGCCACTTCAACTGGGATAATGGGTTTGGGGGGGGGGGGGGTCAAAGCAGTTCAGCCCCTTGAAACCTGGGACTGTTTAGACGTATGCCCTCCCCAGTTTGCATTGGGCTTTCTTTGCCCAAACATTCCAGGGAGGTGATTGCTTCAGAACCTTTGTATCCAAACGGCCCATCCTGGAAGGAAAGCCTTTCAGTTTGGACCAGACCAAGCAGTCTGTCAGAATGCAGTCCACACCCACAGAAGAGGAGCTCTATGAACTCATCCTCCCTTAAAGGATTTCCTTTATGAAATCAGCCCTGGTGACAGACGCCAGTAAATACACCCCAGGAGCAGGCCAGGGCCCTAGGAATGTAACTGCCCCACAGGAAGCAGGGGGTGCTGCAAACATCAGGGACACCATCAGCCTTTACATTCCTGGTGGCTGACGTCAACTATTAACTGAAGATGAACAGCATAGGGAACACCAGGGGAAGCTTCCACATCACCGTGCCTCAGCCCTGATTTCAAGCTGCCACCTTCTAGGCACAGCAAGGCTATTCAGTAGCCCTGGCTCCTGCAGTCGTAGACTGCTCAAGGGTGTGTGTCAGTGCCAATGCACAGCAGTAACCTGCCATGGGGCCACCTGTCCACAGCTAGAGTCAGATCCACCAATTCATTTCACAGAGGCCAGCCTCCAGAGTTTAACAACTATGTCACTGCATACATGCTTCCAGGAAGGATGCAGTCCATTCTACATATCAAAGGCCCTTTAGCTGCTGCACATAAGCAGGAATTGCAGCTTCTGAGGTTCTCTCTCTCATGGTCTGCATAGTCATCTGCAATGAAAGAAGACGACACCCCCCGCTCAGTTGGGCCCCATGTCAAGTCACTCCTATAGACTGCCAAGAACTCTCCTGGTGCAGGCCTTTGCTCAAGTCAGATAGGGTAAGGGCAAGGACAAACCAAAGCTCAGCTGCATAGAAGGCCCTGGTCCTAGGCCACAAAAAGGAATGATCAGCTCTAGAATTTTTTTTTTTTTTTTTTTTTTTAAGTTCTAAAAGTTTCTCTCTCAATATTTGAGTGTCTTCCCCACCTTCTTCCCCACAGGTTTTCCTTGGCCAAGGATGTGGAACTGCCCGTTGCTCCTTGCTCAGGAACAGTAGCCACCAGGAAGGCCACTCCCCACCAGAGGTTAAGCACATGGGCACTGCAGAACTCCCCCCAGGACCCAGCCGGGGCTAGGAGAAATGAGTTGTTGTGCTAACCACAAGGCCAGCCCATCAAAGCTTATTCCTTTTTCTCAGATAATGGTAAGTTCTGTTTTCTGGACAATTAAAATGAGAAACGGATGGCACAATATGAACATCTGCTTATAGGAAAAAGAGCATGTGTATAGAAATTGCTAGGTTTTACACAAGAGCCTCTGCATAATGTTTCAGTTTGGTGGGTTTTGGACAGTATTAGAAATGTGTCTCGAGTTTATGACAGATGGTTTGAGGGGCTGGTAATGGAATATGCAGTGTTTCACCTGCAGATCATTGGTTTGCATCTGGACCAGTACTGGCCAAACTGGATTGCTCTTCAGGGGGCATATATGGAGTATTTAGTGATCTCAGCCAAGTTCTCAATGGACAAGCACTAACACCACAAACATACAAAATTAACCTTAGCTGCCAGTTTCAGGAGAGAAGCCCTGAACGCACATGGAAGCTTAACTTCCTTTACAGCTAGAGATGGTCCCTGCCTGGTCACAGCTGAGGCATGTTGGCAGGGTTTTGTGGGTGCACCCTAGCTGCTATGGAGCCAGAGGAATTTGATTGCCAGGACTGTTAAGATTTTCTAGGAGTGAAATTCACTCAAATTGCAAGGCTATCCAATCCCATTAGTCACAGGGTATGTAATTTACCAAGATGAACCATTAAGCAGTGTAAATACCAAAAATGCAATAGCACTGAGTAAGACTCAAAATATGACAGTAAAATTAGCTTCATAAAAATGGGTTCAAGAGCACACAGAAAGCAGCCATGGGAAATTTTAAAGCTATTAGGGGTATTTTGAGTTTTCTTTAAAATAAAGAGAGTTGTAGTATTTTCTGGGGTACACAGTTCAGAGTGCGGGAGGCACAGCCCATATTGATAGATTCCTGATATATTGGTTTCTTACATACATTTACTGTAATGGTTATAATGTAAAAATCAGGCCAAGTTACTGAGTCACTAGTTCTTTTCCTACATTCCTGGCTTCCAACTGATTTGAATTGCCTTATCAAATAAAAGATTTTTAATTACATTTTTCAGACCTTAGAAGCACCTGTTGAAATTATTCCTGCTGTATTTTTCATTTGTTTCTTGTCAGTCAACACTAGGTGCAAAGTACACCAGTTCTCGATGACACAGCACTCTCACTTAAAGCTGGGTGTGGAGCCTTTTTTGCAGGTACCCAGTACCTCACAGAAGCAACCCTTAATATATGAATGCTAGTGCTCATGTCAAGTCTTGTCTACAGCCTCTTAATTTGCTACTATAAGTCTAGATCTCACAGCTATCCTGCCCTCTCCAAGCCATCTATCTGCTGCACAGGTTTTGCATGTACTCGTACAGCAACTCTTATAAAGACTATGCAAAAACTGTCAGGAGTCAAGCTGTACTGCTCCTCCAAATTCTGAATTCAATCTGTCTCACCCCAAATGTTAACAAGCACCTGATTCTCTCAGACTCCTGTCTGCAGATTAAACTGCAAGGGCCAACTATTACAGCCCCCAGGCTGGTCCTGGAGAAGATACAGAATTCCGGGATCTGAATTAGATTGCTTCTGTCAAGCCCTTGGAGCCACAATTTTCACTGAAAATGGCGAGAACTATGACAGATTGCAAGTCACCACAGGACCTACACCCTGCCAGGCAGCATTACATTATACCTACTGCGAGGGGATGCAAGAGAGAGAGCAGCACCACTCCTTGGCTCTTAATTATAGTCTTGTGACACTATAGTTAATGGTCTGTCAGGATTTCCATTATAAACCTTGATTTTGCAGGAGGTAGAGAGTAAAAACTTAGGCTCCTGAGTACCCAAGTAGCAACTCACCAAAAGCTTTAGATATGAGCTAATCTCATAGTTCTTTTGGTACAAGTGCCTGAGTACTAACTATGAGTATAGTTCAGTGCCTGTACTAACCCTCCAACAATCTCCAAAATAAAAATTTTTTTTAAACGATGTACAAGAAGTGCCATGCTTGTGAACAGTCCTTCTTGCACATCTAACGAACGTGTCAGGTAACAGGACACGTTTCTGATCATTTCTCCATTATGACACTAGGAGGTAGATTTTTATGATTTTAAGTCACAACACCTTTGCATTAGCACCAAAGAAAGTCCCATGAAGCTGAACTGATAAGCCACCAAGCCAAACTGTAGCAAAGTACAACGCAAAACATGGGACACATCCATTGAGCATCATGTACTGTACAATTCCTTTCCTCAATAAGTCAATTTGTAAGAAAAACTCAATAATAATTAGAAAAAAGGTTTATCAAATAGCTTCTTTATAATTATGGCTGCAGTTTTACCGGGTACAGCATCCTCCCACCACCCCTTCCAAAATCCTTACCATTGCTATAGGCGTAAGGGGATTCAGATGCTCCATCTTGAAGGCTCTCCAGGATTTCTCCTTTCCCAACATCACTGTCTCCTACCAACAGGAACTTGAGCAGATAATCATAGCTCTTCACAGGGCTTCCCTGGGTTCCCATTCTCCCTCTCATTAGTGAAGAGGCACAATCCGCATACTAAACATGCAGCCAGACTGAAAAGAGCACTAATGCCAGCTTCCTCACTTTTAGAGAGGCTCTTAGGAGCACAGGTTTTTGTCTCCCCCTTCAAAGGGGGGCAGGAAGGCTAAGGAAGAATGAGTCAACCTCAGAATGAACCTTTCATCCTTTCCACCTTATGTCTGGTCTTCTGTACCAAGATACGCTGGGAGCCTGAAAGAAAAGAAAAGGAGGGTCCTCATTTCTTTGCTTGCCTTTAGCACCTTTTCAATATCCAGACACAAATTATGGTTAAATTCTCAAAGCTGCCAACAAAGAACCCACACTTTTTTTTTTTTTTTTTGAAAGGTAGCTAATTTAGAATGCCAGGTTCTAGCATAAAGGTTGTTTTCCCTTCAGACTGCTACAGCCCTTTGGGGCAAAGTGCAATTATTGGTAAAAACGCTCACACAAGAAGCTAATACTGCTCCAAGCCTCTGAGTCAGAGGTTTACCTATTCTGAAAAGGCATAAATCCTCTGATACAAACAAAACAGTCAGGCATATGGGGAGCAAGTGTGACCGCTCCCTAGCGTGGAAAGAAACCATTCCTGGACCACTGGGGCTAAGCTTCACCAGAAAAATAAAACGGCAATTTGCATAGGTAGAAATAGACAAGCAGATGGCTAACTTCTTAAGCTTTTCCCATCTCTCCCCCACCCTCTCCATACTACCTCCTTCTCCAGCCTACACCCACCTTTAGGAAACCTGCTGTGGTTGTTTTTAAATGCTGAGGGAAATCAGATCTGTTAAGATTTAACTGCCCAGATCAATCAAGTGGCTAATTTAAATTCATGCCCATCTCCCAGCAGCTGTGCTATCCTCACCTCATTGTTCTCTTCCCTCCCACAATTAAAGGTGCCTAATCCCCCACTCCAAAACAGAGGGTCCCCTCTACACACATCAATCTGAGCCAGGAGACCGGAGGCCAGGCACTCAGGAAGCTGAAATGAAGTGGCAGAGTTTTCACACCTCCCCTTCAGGTAGATGTGACGGGGGCACAGCCATACCTGGGACAAAAATGAGGACACCAAAAGACAAGCCCCAAGGGGAGTCAGCCACTGCAGACACCAGCTGAGGGTGCCAGGCCCAGCTAGCGCAGCGGGGCTGAGGATGCCAGGGACAGCTCAGTCGGGGCAATGCCAGGCCCCACAGAGATGGGTGGAGACCAGGGGCACCCAGCCCCTGGGGTAGCAAGACACAGGGGGAAAATGATATTTGGCATGCAGCCCCCAAGGACAGAGGGATGGGGAGTGCCAACCCCAGGGGATGGGGGAATGGAGGGAAGTATAACAAGAGGGGTGCTCCCAGGGCTTGGGATGGGGGTCTCTACTCTGGAGCAGGGAGCCAGGCCCGGTGGTGCCAGGCCCTAGGGCGGAGAGGGTCTGGGCAAGCTGGGGATTGGGGTGCCAGGCCTGAGACTGATCTAGACAGGATGGGAGGGTCCCGGGGACCAGGCCTCAGGGCAGCGGGAGGCTGGGGGGGGGGGGGGGGGGAGCTGATGTGGCCATGGCCGGATGCCGTTGTGGGGCCGCTGGGTGCCAGGTCCCAGGGCTGGCTGGAAAGGGGGTCGTCAGTGAGGCAATGCCAGGCCCGAGATCAGGCTGGGCTGGGGGGGGGGGGGGCAGGACCTAGACAGAGGAGAGGTCCGAGGAGGTAGCGGAGGGCCAAGCCCAACGGGGAGGGGCAAAACGAGGTGGGGGGCGCGACTCCGGGGAGGGGGAGGTGGGGGGCAGTTCCGGGCCGGCAGGAGGGGTACAGGAAGGCGGGGGGCAGGCCCCAAGGGTACAGGCGGAGGAGGGGTAGAGGGAGGTGGGGGGCAGGCCCCGGGGAGTCGGGGGGGGGGAAGGCGCCGAGGGGTACAGGGAGCGGCTGGGGGCAAGCCCGGGGGGGCCGGAGTCTGGGACGCAGCCGTGCTGGAGGGTCCCCACCCCGAGCCGACATGGGCCAGGGGGTTCCCGCCGAGACTCACCGTCCAGTCGGGCCCACCGCGCTGACACGAGCCGCGGGAGGCGGCTGTTAGCTCCAACACAAGCTCCGCCAGCCCCGGCGCTCCTCCTCACCGCCGCTTCGTAGCGCCCGCCCACTGCCTCAAGCCCATAGGCCAACGCCCCCGCCAATCAACAGCACACCCGCCCTATCCGCGCCCCTTTCCGAACTTCCCCGCCCTCTTCCGGCATCATCCTATCAGGAACCAGAGGACTCTACCTCATTTGCGGGAAATTGAGCCCATCGAGAGCGTAGGGCATGACTACAGACCCCGGCATGCAACGCGGCACCCTGCTCCAGGTCATAGGGTCGGGCTGAGCGCAGCATGCGGGGATTTGTAGTTTCAGCTGAGCCATCAAACAGGATTAATAGCTGTGTAGCACTGTGGGTCCACACAGCTGCCTGCGGCCAGGGTGGCAGCTATGCTGGGCTGCAAGGCTGCTGACGCGCAGGGCGAGCCGCTGCCGCCGCCGCAGCGCAACTGGGGCGCCTTCAAGCTGGGAAAGGGAAGTTTTATGAACCTCATTTTACAGCTGGAGAAGGGAGGCTCTGAGACTGCAAAGCTGCTCACAGGCCAGGCTGGGAGCCCTACAGCTCTGCACGTGACTGGGAACCAGTGCTGTGCAGCCGTGAGACTCAGATGTGTTTGTCCCCAGTGGAAAATTTCAGGAGATGGCAAATTTCCATCACTAAAGTCTGAATTCTAAGCCCAGTCCATCTGGCTTGAAAAGTATCATAAAGCAAATGTTTGTAAATTCACAAAAAGAGGGGAATAGTGAGTCTCCCTCTGGAAGCTGGGAAGTTAAAATCTGGGGATGATTTAGGAGCCCACCAGAAACCAAGTCTCAGGCCTGGTCTACACGACTGGGTAGATTGAATTCAGCTGCGTTAGGTCAATTTAAAAATGACTGCGTCCACACAACCAACCCTGTTCCATTGACCTAAAGGGCTCTTAAAATCGACTTCTGTACTCCTCCCCAAAGAGGGGAGTAGCGCTAAAATCAGCCTTGCTGGGTTGAATTTGGAGTAGTGCGGATGCAAATTGACAGTATTGGCCTCCAGGAGCTATCCCAGAGTGCTCCATTTTGCCCGCTCTGGACAGCACTTTGGACTCTGATGCACTAGCTAGGTTCACAGGAAAAGCCCTGTGTACTTTTGAATTTCATTTCCTGTTTGGTCAGCGTGGCGAACTCAGCAGCACAGTTGGCCATGCAGTCCCCCCAGAATCGTAGAGCGTAGAATGTTTCTATGCTCCCCCATTATCTCCGTCCCTGAGGTTATCACAGATTATAAGGCGAAAAAACCGCACTTGTGATGACATGTTTTCCAGGCTCATGCAGTCCTCCCGCACTGATAGGGCACAGCTTAATGCATGGAGGCATTCAGTGGCAGAGGCCAGGAAAGAATTAAGTGAGCGCGAAGAGCGGCAGCAGCACGTGATGCTGAGGTTAATGGGGGAGCAAACGGACATGATGAAGCGTCTGTTGGAGCTGCAGGATAGCCAACAAGAGCACAGACCCCCACTGCATCCACTGTATAACGACCTACCCTCCTCCCCATGTTCCATAGCCTCCTCACCGAGATGACCAAGAACGCCAGGGGGAGGCTCTGGGCACCCAGCCTCTCCACTCCAGAGTGGCCCAAGCAACAGAAGGCTGTCATTCAAACAGTTTGATTTTTACTGTGGCTACAATAAGCAATGTGGCCTTGTCCTTCCCTCCTCCCCCACCCCACCTGGGCTACCTTGTCCATTATCTCATTTTTTTTTTAATTAATAAAGAAATAAAGCATGGTTTCAAAACAATAGTTACTTTATTTTGAAGGGGGGAGGGTGGTTGGCTTACAGGGAATTAAAATCAACAAAGGGGGCGGGTTTGCAGCCAGGAGAAACACACACAACTGTCACGCCGAAGCCTGTCCAGTCATGAAACTGGTTTTCAAAGCCTCTCTGATGTGCAGCGTGCCTTGCTGTGTTCTTCTAATCGCCCTGGTGTCTGGCTGCTCAAAATCGGATGCAGGCGATTTGCCTCAACCTCCCACCCTGCCATAAATGTCTCCCCCTTACTCTCACAGATAGTATGGAGCACACAGCAAGCAGGAATAACAATGGGAATGTTGGTTGCGCTTAGGTCTCACCTAGTCATCAAACAGCACCAGCGAACTTTTAAACATCCAAAAGCACATTCTACCACCATTCTGCACTTGCTCAGCCTATAGTTGAACTGCTCCTTACTACTGTCCAGGCTTCATGAGCCATGGGAGCAAGGGGTAGGCTGGGGTAGGTGTGACCGTGCGGTGCTGCCGGCTGGGAGAGCAGCCTGTGGCAGAAGCCTCCAGCTTGCATGATATTCCAGGCAGGACTGAATCTCCATGAGACGAAACTTAAAGAAGAGAATGACCTGGAATCTCTGGCTCCCATTTGGTGCTCTAAGAGGAGAATAGCCATGTCTGTACAGGCACCCCTGATCGACCTCACCGAGGTCTGCCAGGAGCACCCAAGAGATGTACGATGGCTAGCAGTCCTACTGCACCATCTGCCGCGAAGGCAAGGAGCTGCTGCTGTTTAGCAATGCAGTACCGCATCTGCCAGCAGCACCCAGGAGATGTACGGTGACGGTGAGCTGAGCAGGCTCCATGCTTGCCGCGGTATGGCATCTGCACGGGAACCCAGGAAAAAAGGCACAAAACGATTGTCTGACGTTGCTTTCACGGAGGGAGGGGGGCCTGACGACATGTACCCAAAACCACCTGCGACAATGTTTTTGCCCCATCAGGCATTGGGAGCTTAATCCAGAATTCCAATGGGCAGCGGAGACTATGGGAACTGTGGGATAGCTACCCACAGTGCACCGCTCTGTAAATCGATGCTGGCCATGGTAGTGAGGACACACTTCACTGACTTAATGCACTTAGTGTGGACATACACAATCGACTGTATAAAATCGGTTTGTAAAAATCAACTTCCAAAAAATCGACCTAATTTCGTAGTGTAGACATACCCTCAGTGAGTATAGTTAAAGGAGAACTGTCTGGTCCTTTAGACCCAAATTGTGCATACATGTTAGTTAGGATATTTTTAAATGTCAAGTAAAAGAGTTTCATAATTAATTTGATTTAAACATGTGGACATATTTGCAGTTCAAGATTGCATCAGTGTCCTACTGCATGGGAATCAGAAAAGGGACGGCCCAGACCCTGAAAGGTATTTTGGCTCCTAACTCCCATTGATTCAATAGGAGTTGAGTTAGGCACCTAAATACCTTTAAGATCTGGGCCCATATGTTATTCTATTGGTCCCCACAGTCATTCAATCACAGCACTACAATCCTGCTGATGTGGTGGCGGGAAGGGGAAGGACATAGACAGGAAATGGAAATTGTTCTAGATTAAATGCTGTAATTTTATTCCTGTTTATGAATGCAATTACACATCGTATAAGGTATTATTAAATGATGATTAATTATTATTATTGAAGCAGAGGAATGCAGCTAGTGCATTATATCTATGGGGTGTAAACATGGGTAATGTGGCTGAACCTAACAGTGTTGCCAACATATCTGGTGTTTGTCTTAAAGCGCCAGCTTCTGGAGTCTAGTGATTATATGAGAATTTAAGCTTTTGTTAAAAATATACGTTTCTAGCCCTGACGGTTTCAGAGAAAAGCTTGAAAATGTGACCTGAATGTATCCTAAATTCAAGGGATAAATAAAAATGACTACACTTTTTTTTTAAAAAAAGAAAAGGAGTACTTGTGGCACCTTAGAGACTAACCAATTTATTTGAGCATAAGCTTTCGTGAGCTACAGCTCACTTCATCGGATGCAGAAAGTATGCATCCGATGAAGTGAGCTGTAGCTCACGAAAGCTTATGCTCAAATAAATTGGTTAGTCTCTAAGGTGCCACAAGTACTCCTTTTCTTTTTGCGAATACAGATTAACACGGCTGTTACTCTGAAACCTTTTTTTTTTAAAGTCTCATGATTTTAAAAGTTTCAGAGTAGCAGCCGTGTTAGTCTGTATCTGCAAAAAGAAAAGGAGGACTTGTGGCACCTTAGAGACTAACCAATTTATTTGAGCATAAGCTTTCGTGAGCTACAGCTCACTTCATTGGATGCATACAGTGGAAAATACAGTGGGGAGATTTATATACACAGAGAACATGAAACAATGGGTGTTACCATACACACTGTAACGAGAGTGATCAGGTAAGGTGAGCTATTACCAGCAGGAAAGAGCGGGGGGGGGGGGGAATGGGGGCGAACCTTTTGTAGTGATAGTCAACTGCTGGAAATGGCCCACCTTGATTATCACTACAAAAGGTCCTCGTCCCCCCCGCACCAACTCTCCTGCTGGTAATAGCTCACCTTACCTGATCACTCTCATTACAGTGTGTATGGTAACACCCATTGTTTCATGTTCTCTGTGTATATAAAATCTCCCCACTGTATTTTCCACTGCATGCATCCGATGAAGTAAGCTGTAGCTCACGAAAGCTTATGCTCAAATAAATTTGTTAGTCTCTAAGGTGCCACAAGTCCTCCTTTTCTTTTCATGATTTTAAAGATAATTTCATGATTGTTAGGGGCCTGACTCATGAGTTTTGGGCTGGCAATATTGGGTAAAAAAAAACAAAAAAGGCATCTATCCAGGACAAAGAAGAACTGAGAACTTACAGAATGACATTAAGAAATCACAATCAAGCAAATAAGGAAAGCATGGAAGAATACAGATGTAGTTATATAAATACCAAGTATTGTAATGGATCAAATGCCACAGCTCCCATTAATGTAACTACAGTATTTTCTGTCACAATTCCTTCAGTGAGAAAGGTACTAGCTGCCTATCAATCATATTCCAGTCTATTCAGTGCGCAAGGATTAAGAAATCAAGGAAGTTGACAATCAACTTGATTGATTAATTTCCAACCTGAGGTGGAAATTATTGACAGAAGAGACAGATAGGGTTAAAAAACAAAAACATATGAATTCTGTGTGTTGGGCTGGATTCAGGACTTTAGGAGATGTTTAAAGTGAAGTGCAGGCGAATATGCTTTGCTGATTCAGGACCCTAGTTTGCACAAAAGAGGGAGGAGGAAGAGGAAGGAAGGAAAGATGTGAAACAGACACGTATTTTGAATAGCAAAACCAAGGGATATTGCTGGACAATGAGATTATACCAGAGAAGGTGATCTAGGGCCTGATCCAAAGCCATGAAAGTCTGTCCACTGATTACAACAGTCTTTGTTTGATTCAGGCACTTAAAACTCAGCTCTGTTGTGAAAAGTGATTCTGTAAAAATGGTATTGATCGCGGGGTTTCGTGTTCATTGTGTCTCAATGTCTCCACGTTAAGCTTACATAATTTACAAGTAAACAGCTGTTTCTTCTAACTGTTGGCTCTGCACACTCCCATCTGGTCTCTGACTGAGAATCAAGCTATGTGCTTTCCATCTAATGCATCATCACCAATGATGTAAGATCTGCAAGGCCTGACTCTGCTCTCAGTGACACTGTGCAACCCTATGTCTTCAGTTGCATTGCACAAGTGTAAGCCATTGGCCACACAACTGCAATGTAGTAAACAACGCTGTTATTGAGGCACCAGCTGGAATAGACTCCAGGCCAGATTTGTGAGGCTGAAACACAGTGAAAAACATATTTATGCCACTAATGTACCTGGATCTGCCCCTCACTATACACAGAAGAAGCAGAACTCTTACATTTTTACACAGTCCTTTTAAAGAATGGAACAGCACTAAGTGATTAAGGCTGGTAAACTGGTAAAACCTCAGGGCTGGATGATGCCACGCCTGAGAAAATTGGGTGGCATAAGAGATAGGTCCCTATACTCTCTGGCAACGGGGGCGGGGGGGACTGGTGTTGTGAAGAGAGGCCACACCTGAATTTAAGATGGGATCCTAAGGGAGATCAAAGCAACTAGATGCCAGTCAGCAGTGGGGAAGACCCTGAGAATGCTGATTAGGCGGAGGACATGGGAACACCTAGGAATCTGTGAACTAATACAGGATAGTCAGTACGGACTCATACAAAGGTAGGTCAGGCTGAATCATGTCAAGTTTTCGGAGGTGACAGAAGGTGCAGTGGTGAGAAATGCTGATGAGATAATTTACCTGGTCTCTAAGGATCCGCCCACAGGTGGAGAAGGTGGAACTATCCAGAGATGTGAAATTTAAGTCACTCAGAGAAGGCATTTGGCTAAAATCATCCCCTGTGAGATTTCTGTTCTTTAGATTCAAGCAGGGGAAACATACAACAAGGAGCCTGGAGAGAGCACAGGAGTATGAATGAGGTCCTGGGGGCTGGCTTAGATATTGAAGACAGTGTAATATAATTGCTAATATGACCCTCACTGATCCCTGCTGGATGGAAATCAGACACATTCAGGAGTGTGTCATTGGTCCCCTACTGCTAGTGCTAGTAGGTGATTCTCTTCCAGCTCCAGTGGCTGGGGCCCTTGGAGCAGGAGAATGTGAGGTCTTTCCCCATGTACAACTGAAATGGTGGTTGGCCACCATGTGAAAACCAAAGTGATTATAACCAGCCTGAGGGGCGTGGGTGGAAATATTTGGGGTGGAGGCAGGTGACTAACAATATTCTTCACTTTATAGAACAGTAAACTGCCAGGGAGAGCTGGAAGGAAGGAAATGAAGTTTGCTATTGCTACTCCTATTATAATTATTTATTTGCATTGTGGAAGCACCGTCTTAAGCCCCAGTCACTGCATAAGACCCCATGGTGCAAGGCATGGCACGGCACAGACACAGAACAAAGAGACAGTCCGTGCCCCAAAGAATTTACAGGCCAAGTACTCAGGCCATCTGTATGGGAAAGGGGGTAGGGAACACTTTATCTGCAAAAAGAAAAGGAAGACTTGTGGCACCTTAGAGACTAACAAATTTATTTGAGCATAAGCTTTCATGAGCTACAGCTCACTTCATCGGATCCAGCCTAATTAGTGCAGCTCCTAGCTGGACCTGATTCTCCTCTCACCAGTGTGACTCAGGAGTGCCTCCAATGAAGTGGCAATGGCATGAACTGGCAGGAGAGTGTACCCTGCATGTTGCCAGAGGCTCTAAGGGCCATGGCTTGTGAGCAGCAGCTGAGCAGTAGATGAGCTGTATAGAAGCCTGCCCCTGTCTGGCTCTGCAGAGAATGCTATGCTTGTCTCTTAGCTGGACGTCACTGTTAAATTCCCAATTGCAGCATACACTAGACACACAGATTCATTAGGGTAACCAGATGTCCTGATTTTATAGGGACAGTCCTGATTTTTGGGTCTTTTTCTTATATAGGCTCCTATTACCACCCCATCACGATTTTTCACACTTGCTGTCTGGTCACCCTAAGATTCTTTGGGATATGAAGGCCAGAAGGGACCATTATGATCATCTAGGCCAGTGAAACTCAGACCTCAGTGGTTCAGGAGCCAAATTAGCAATCAGCATTACCCAAAAGGCTACAGGAGTGAGAATTCATTGGTTCATTTACTATTATATCTCTCTATTTTTTTCTCCTCGCATCAAAATGGCTGGCCAAGTATTCTACAGTCGCTTAATAACATAGAAAAAACATCCTGATTGGTTAATAACTCAGACTGGTTAATAATTAAATCACGCAGTGTTTTAGAATTCTGTGCTGCAACGAGCCGCAGGAGACACATTCAAGAGCCACTGGCGGCTCCGGAGCCTCAGTCTGAGTCTCACTGCTCTAGTCTGATCTGCTGCATGACACAGGCCAGAGAACCTCACCTAGTAATTTCTACATCAAGCCCATAACTTCTGTTTGAGCTACAGAAAGACACCTAGCCGTGATGTAAAGGCTGCAAGCGATGGAGAATCCATCAAAGTATGAGAATGAAACCAACTATATACAGCAGGCTAATGCACTGGACATTAGTGCAATACTGTTATTACCGTAAGCCAATATGAGATAAAGGCTAATTGGAGGGGAATCGTTGGCATTCATCTTACCAGGCAATAATCCAAGGCCAAGTGTCTTATTATGGCAAGGAGGGAATTGAATTATTACTGAGGGAAATGGAGGGAGGAAACTAGCTGTGATCATCATTCCACTGACATCCCCAGCTACTCCGTAGCAAGCACCACCTCAGTTCTGAGGCAAGCCCCACTCCTGCATCACTCCACGCTGGAGAGTCGGACACAGCTCCAGAAAAATTGAACGCTGATTTTTAAAAATCAAATTCAATATGGAAATGAATCATTTGCTTAGTGTAGCTTGATGTTAATTCGTTTCCTATTGCAATGAATCTATTTGGTGCAGTCCTGTATTTTCCATGTGCAGTGTGCTGCAGGGATTTGAACTGAGAGTGCAGAGTTGCCTTATTAAAGTTGTTAGGGGGGAAGGTGGACATTGGGGCAGCTGGATAGGAGGTGCTTGGGGCTTCATGGCATCTGAAGATTCATGGGACTTTGGGATTGTGTGGTAAGTATAATAACTGTATGGTTCTGCTAATATGATCTGCAATGAAATAGCTAACAATGCAGACATTCCAAATGTCATCCTTATATTTCAGAGTTAACAACCAAGTGAGATAAATAGGGCAGTTCATAACACTATTGTTTCAGGCTGTCTGCAGACTCTGGCAGATGTTTCTGCATTGCTGCACTCAGTTCACATCTCAGAGGTTTATTTTGCACTGATGAGGGCTGGAGCTTTAGTTTTACAAAACAAGGAAAGGCTTCCATTCTGGAGCTAGATTCTGCAGCAAGGCTGGAGTTTGTGATGGATTCCCTGGCCTCAGAATTGCAGGTTATCTGGGGCCTGGGTTACACTGCAGGTTTAAGCACAGGCATTATATTGAGCAAAAAGAACCCCCTCCACCCTTCCAGCTGAGATGGAATGTTTCCTCCCCTGTTTAAAACCCCAGCTGTACCCCAAAGCCTCTACCTTTCCCTTTCCCTTGGTGAGCTCATTTGCATTTCAATACTCAGAATGCTCTTCTGACTCCCAGTTATTTCACAGCGAGGTTGTTGTCTGGGCTCTGGGAACGCACAGAAAGGGCCTGTCCATTGCTTCTGAGCTGTATTCTGTGTGCTTTGCAAGCAGAGTCCTGGGAGGCTGAGAGCTGGCTTGTTTTCTCCCTTGTGGGGGCGTGATATCCGGCCCTAGGGCTGCCATAATTCCCATGGACTGGGTGGCCCCTGGGGAAGGGGCAGACAGGAATAGGGCTAGTCTGGAGAGTAGTGTTGTCCCCATCTGTTTTTTTGTGGGATTATTCTGATTACAGCTGGGTGCCCAGGGCATCCAGCCAGCACCTCACAACAGAGACAACTCATGCCCCTGAGAGGTGGCAGTGGAAATGCCACAGGCGAAAGCTACACGTGCGACAGAGCATTCCCCGTAATGGCATCATGCCCCCTCGTATGGCTCGTGCCCTCTTGTGGAGACATAGTGTCTCCACTCAAAGCCAACGGGAGCTGCGGGTGCTCGGCCCTTTCTAAAAATCAGGCCCAAGGTGTCTCAAGTTGGGCAGCCAAAAATCAAGGTACCCGGAATCAGTGGGCATATGTGGCCTGGATCACAGAGCAGGGCCAGGAGGCTGGTCCCTGACTCAGTCCCCAGCCTTATCTTCTGAATGACTGCGCCTCTTCCCCACAGGCCAACCCCTCCGCTCCTGCCACTGCTCAGAACAGAACTCTTCCACAGTGACTTCAGTGGGAGCTTTGCCCCTGGTCGCCAGGGGAGCAGGAGCAGGCCCCCGGGTAGCAGTAACCCCTTCCCGAAGGAGCAGTCCCGCAGCGGTGGGCCTGTGTACTCAAGGCCTCATCTCCCAGGAGTGTCAGTGACAAATCTCACAACAAACAATGGATTTGGGCTAATCCTTTTATAGCTCGCAAAACCGGCTAATTCCGCTCCACCACCAGGCTGCCCCGCCATGCTTAATGATTACTGCCATCTAGAAAACTCCCCCTGGCCGGGAGACAACTGAGCTGCGAACCCTGATGGCGATAGTTGCCTCATCAGCATTCCCATCAAGGTCACTTTATTTGTCATTTCAGGCCCTGGCTTGGAGCATTAACAGGCTGTTTCGTTGCATTTGCAGAGACTGAAAGTGGCTGGTGATTTCCCGTAAAGCTGCTGCATTAACTCAAAATAACATTAGGGGTCAGCCCTATAGATTTACTGTGGCGGGAGGGGGAGTTTAGGAAACTCACTGCGGTAACATTGGGAAAAGGAGGACTTGTGGCACCTTAGAGACAAACAAATTTATTTGAGCATGAGCTTTCGTGAGCTACAGCTCTGAAACCTCTCATTGGGACTGCAGTTGGCTTGTAACATTGGCTGGCTACATGCACTGCAGGCTCGGGGCAGTGGCATAAAGTTGCAGCATCTGAAGGGCTCAGTCCCCCACCGAGAAAGAGGTTCCTCCTCCCTCTTCTGCTGAAAGCAGCATTAGCACTTTTGGTGAGCGCTGGCCTGTTGGAGCTCAGTTGCGGCAGTAGATGTCTTGGGAGGCCCTGCCCAGGGAAGGGAAATTGACCACGCTCCCCCAAAAGGGAGGGACTAAAAGGAAACTGGGGTGAAGAGATTGTGGGGGGACAATTGTATTGCCAATCCCAAATCATGAGTTGGGCCCCCCCCCAAAATCATGAGGTTGTTAAAATTAACACATACAGGTTTTTCTTCTCTGCTTCCTGGGCTTTAGAGCTGCTACAGGTCACACTTTCAAGCTTTTCTCTGCCAGGAATGTTCTGTTTTTGTTCATGAAAACAGAGGTGATCACAAAATAACATGACTCCAGTAGCAGGGGCTTTAAGTCAAATCTCAGATGTCAAGAGACTCATGAAAAAGCAACAAGGGTCAGCAACACTGAGCGTGCAGGGAGGGTGTTGAGTCAGAGGATGGCAGGGGAGAGTACCTCAGACAACGTCTGCAGAGGACAGCTGTAGGGATCCTGGATGTGTGACGGCAGGGCATATCACCCCCAGTCACAAGGGTCAAGCAGGGCAAGTTGCCCCTACCCTATCTAGCTCTGTACTGCTCCAGCTCCTGCCCTCTGAGCCCTTCCCTACCATCAGCGCGGTTATCCCCACGCACACCCTGCAAGGCAGGGATCCATTGTCCCTGTTTTACAGCTGGGAACCGCAGGGCTGAGCTATGCAATGTTCTGCATGCTTTGGTATGCACTTACTCACACTGGTAGGGCCGGCCAAGTTCAAAGGGACTGCTCATGTGAGTCACAGCTGCACAATGTGGTCCAGTGAGATGAAGGGATTGCCTAACGTCACACCTGGAGCCTGTGGCAAAGCCAGGAAGCTAACGCAGGCCTTGGGAGTCCCCAAGCAGCCCCTTACTATGAGGCCATCCTTCCTTCGCTGTGCCAACGTGCCGCATCCCTGACCTGGAGGGGCCCCAGCTATGATGGGGGCCTGGGAGGTGGACACAGCTTCCCTTGGCAGTGGAGCACGCACGCTCAGTTAATTTCACAGATCATCAAACCGCTGCTGGTAGATCCTGTTTTTCTGGGGGAGAAAACATTGGCCTGAAGCATTGGATGATTCCCAGTGAGTGATCTAGCCAGTTATGCCTGGCTGGGTGAGGGGCACTGGGGCTCCTTTGGGCAGGCTGGGCGGGTCCTGCCCCCTGTTCTGTCACGTTTATTACGTGCTGCTTGGAACTGGCTTGGAGCAGCACCTTTCCGTGTCAGCTTCACCTCCCCGTTTTCACACATTGCTGTGTTTGGCTGGCCCGGTGGGGGATATGCCCCATTCTTCCCCTCAGCCCAGGATGGTACAGCCTGGTCTGGAAATGTTACTTCAGGGATGGAAAAGAAACCCAGGAAGGTCTAAGGAGGGAGTGGAACCTGCTGCCAAACCAAGCACTTTCCTCTCATTTACCACTTGTGATCGGTGTAATTGTTTCCATCTATCAATATCCATATGTTCCAGGGGTCAGGTGTCTGGGCTCCCGGTCACATGATATTTCACTGGCTCACCAGGGGGCCTGGGTTTGCTCTTTAAAGTTTAAATTAAAGCTGTGAATGCCAAGCAGCAGGGATTTTCAAAGCACATCTCCGACTGGGAGCCCTGCAGGCTGAGATCCTGTTTTCATTCCCAGAACAGGCCCAGCTGGGGGAGCAGCAGCATGGCGGGCATTCCCACTTCTGACACCAATGTGCCTCAGCAGTGATCCGCACAGCCCACCTGGAGGGAGCAGAGGGAAGTTCTGAACCAATGGCCTGTTTAAACCTTGATCTTTCTGCCAACAAAGTTGCTAATAGGTGACAATTGTGGTGCTTTTTGGGTGGGGAGATCTGTGCACAAGAACTGCACTGAGCCCCTCCCCAAACTCATTCTACACAGGACACCACGCAGGTGTTGGATAATAATTATCACCAGTCACTAACAAACCTGGCTGGATTAGAACCAGTGACTTAGGCACATAGATGCAACTATGATCAGTATGGCATAAATGCACAGCTACCACGGAACAGACAGTTGGCTATCTATCTAGCTTTGTCTAGGAGAAGGCTAGACAGATAGGTGAGGCTGTAAAAGGATTTATATCTCATTCCTATTTATATATTGTATAAAAATCTTCCTTAGTACATTAAAATACAGTTACTTGCTTCACCCTTGTCTCAATTCACTCACTGTCTGGGAGTCTGGCGGTTGGGCAGGGGGAGCTGAACATGACAGACAAATATAACTAACGCTGCTATAGGGGAAGGGAAATGAAAGATGCTCATCCTCAGCTGAAAGGGGTGATGTGCTGCAAGTGCAAAATGATGTTGTAGGTGACCAGAAGGAAGGGCACTTAAAGACTTCAGTGTGATTACTCGTAAGCTTAAAGTTAGGCTCATGCTTCAGTACCCTCCTGAATGAGGCCAGAGTGCCTTTCATCCCCAAGGGCTGGAGGGCAGCCCAGTCTGAGGTGGAATGTGACAGCTGATTGCTAGCTCATGGCAGCACTTTCGAACAGGAAGTGAAGAAGATCCTGGGCCGGAATCCCAGCTGGTGCAAAGCGGCAGAATGCCATTGAAGTTGGTGGAGCTGAACCAATTTGCACCAGCTGAAGAGCTGGCCTGCTGCCTCAAACTGAAACTGCCAGGGGAATTTAGGGAGGAGCAATGTAACAAATCCAACTGGAATTCAACCAGGAGGCACATCAGGTTTCATGCCCTGGGCCTGACTCTCCTCTCCCACTAGGTTTACACCGGTGCAGCCCCTCTGATGTCAGTAACATCACTCCTAATTTACACGGGCGTGAGATCAGAATCAATCTCCCAATCCCCAATGCTGGTGCTTAATGGTACCTGAAATTGGGCCAGCTAGTAAGCTTAGGGAGGACTAATGACTCACCAGAGTTTGGCAGAAAGCAGCACGTTTATTATATTGATAGCTAAGCTCAAAAGAAGGTGGGCGGGGCGGGGGGGTGTCACACACACTCTCATACTCACACTCCCAGGACAGGCACAGCACTGGAGATGTCAGGATCCTTCAAGCTAAGTGTCCCACAGCGCAGCGATGGACTGTGCAATGAAGGTAAGTCTTCCCGAGGCACAATGAAATGCAATAGGCTGAACCACTGGCCAGGCAGTCCGGGTGAAGGGCCTTCACGGGAGGTACAATCTTGTGAGTGCACTGCCGAGCACATGGCCCCTTCCCCTTTTAAGGACCTGCTCCTCATGGCCTGTGACTAGAGATGACTTGGCCGCCTCTGGTTGGTCACACTCCCCTCGGGCAGTGTCCATGCATTAAGCATGTGATCCCTGCCTAATCAGAGTCCCACACATCTTGTCTACCTGGGAGCTCTTCTGATCTTCAAGCTGCTCATTCATCCCACAAGCATTTCAGGAGGGAGGGGGAAAACCACTTCACAGGTATTCAAAGAGGGAGAGGAGACAAAAAAAAAGTGGGGGAAGGTGTAACAGACCTTTTGAACCTACAGGTTATACAGAGAATAGTCATACAGAGCATACAGATCACTGCTGCTCCTACAACACAAAGTACCCTGGGATCTTTAGTGACCATGAAAGATCAGCACTTTGGAGTCACAGCTCGGCATCCCCACCGAAGGAATGCAACCCTAGCTCCTGCCTCTCTCCCCCGCAACCCAAGTTCCATCCTTGTGAGAGGATCCTGCCACCTTGGCATCGTATCTGGTGGGTAACACCCTCCTTTTGAAAACGAGTTCATGGTGGCTCACTTAGATTGGGCGCTGTGCAGGAATTTTCCATTTCTGCTTCTGAAACAATCATCTAAATGACCTTCCTCTGTGCGTGCACACATGGGTGCATGCGTGTAGGCAGCAACTCTTCACAATATGACTTTTATCCTGCATCTTAAGCTGCTGCGAGAGCAAATTGTTGATTTATAATGCAGTATCCTTTTTTCCCTGTCTCAATAAATAATTTAATCCTTCAGGGGCAGAGGCTACCAAGGAAAGCCGTTGGCAAAGGGGCCTTTACAAGGCCTAGGAGCCTTCTCACTGCATCTGGAATTACTAAGGTAAATGCTGCCAAACAGGCTGCCACAGCCAAGTTCCTTTATAATGGGACCACAGAAATGAATCGGGAGTCTGAGCAGGAAATTAAGGCTGCATTCATCTGCTTGCTGGCACTTCTGGTTGCCTCTGTGCTCAAAGGATGGAGCAGGGCCACATGCAGGTGTTGGGATAGGCCATGGGCCTGTACCTGTACCTGCCCTACACCTCAGGAACGGTGTGATCCTGGAATGTGTGGGGCTTCAGACAGCAGCCTCTGTTGCCCATGGCAAGGAGCCAGTCAACGGCAGCCCATTGATAGAGATCAGTGATGGCTCATGGCTAGCAGCTTCCAGTCCCCTGCCCTGACTGCTGGGACTGACTGCCTGTGGTTAGAAAGCAGCCAAGGCCCCTCCTCACTGACATCTCACTGCCCCTTGTGCATGGACCGGACACCCTCTCTATATCAATTGCCACAGCCGTGTTGTCCTCTTCCAAATCCCTTCTTGCGATCTCCCTCTGCCATGACACCCATGGCAACTTGCCTCTGCCTGGCAGCCGGTGGCCTGGTGTTAGTTCATTACTGTTCTTTCTCCATGTTAGAAAATGCTCCATGTTAGAAAATGCTGCCCTGCTGGTTTTGAAATGTGTCTTTCTCTGCAAATCCCCTTTGCCAGACAGCACCAGGCTTGCAGCCTAAATAGCATGTGTTTGGATTACAACAGTAGCCAACAAGCCCTGGCAAGAGTGGGTCCCATTCCACTGGGCTCTGTGACAGAAAACAGTCCCTTCCCCAAACAGCTTACAGTCTAAACAGGGACAAGACGCATGGGGTGGGGGGAGTGGGCAGTAGGGGAGGACAGGGCCGTGCTAGGGACACAAGGCTGTATATTAGCTGAGGATATGTCTCCAGTGCAAGTTTAGCCCAGGCTCCTACTCAGGTGTTGCTCCTAACCTGGCTCCCACACACAGGCCTCTCAGCCGAGTTGAGTGATGCTTTCACCCCTAGCTGCTGGCCAGGCTGGGGGCTGGATTAGAACTTGGGTTCCGCTTTCCCTCAGGCTGGTAGCCCACCTGCTTTGCAGTGAGGACACAGGCTAAATCATTTGAGTGTGGCTAATCCTCCGATGCCTTCCCACAATTCCCCCCATGTACCCAGAAGGACAGACAGGTTCCCCACAATTCACTAGGAAAGCCTCAAGAGCGGCTTAGCCGGCTGCAGCACAAAGGACCCCAGAAGTCCTAGCGATGCACAGAGAGCGCAGCACCAGTGAGGACCCAGTGACTTGGGCTGGGCTTTGCCATGTGGCTGCTCATACCTGGGCTAGGCTTCTCTGGGAGCTGATAGTGAAGACACACTCTGGGATCACTGAAGTGATTGGGTTTGGGGATCTGAGCAAAAGCCCCATCCCTCTGACTCACTGGGGCCTGGGGCTGCAGCAGCAGCAGCATTAAAACTGCCAAAAATGTTCTCTACATGAATCACAGAATCATAGAATATCAGGGTTGGAAGGGACTTCTGGAGGTCATCTAGTCCAACCCCCTGCTCACAACAGGACCAATCCCCAACTAAATCATCCCAGCCAGAGCTTTCTCAAGCCTGACCTTAAAAAACTCTAAGGAAGGAGATTCCACCACATCCCTAGGTAATGCATTCCAGTGCTTTACCACCCTCCTAGTGAAATAGTGTTCCTAATATCCAACCTAAACCTCCCCCATGGCAACTTGAGACCATTACTCCTTGTTCTGTCATCTGCCACCACTGAGAACAGCCGAGCTCCATCCTCTTTGGAACCCCCCTTCAGGTAATTGAAGGCTGCTATCAAATCCCTCCTCATTCTTCTCTTCTGAAGACTAAATAATCCCAGTTCCCTCAGCCTCTCCTCATAAATCATGTGCTCCAGGCCCCTAATCATTTTTGTTGCCCTTCGTTGGACTATTTCAAATTTTTCCACATCCTTCTTGTAGTGTGGGGCCCAAAACTGGACAGAGTACTCCAGATGAGGCCTCACCAATGTCGAATAGAGGGGAATGATCACATCCTTCAATCTGCTGGCAATGCTCCTACTTATACAGCCCAAAATGCCATTAGCCTTTTTGGCAACAAGGGCACACTGTTGACTCATATCCAGCTTCTCGTCCACTGTAACCCCTAGGTCCTTTTCTGCAGAACTGCTGCCTAGCCATTCGGTCCCTAGTCTGTAGCGGTGCATTGGATTCTTCCCTCCTAAATGCAGGACTCTGCACTTGTCCTTGTTGAACCTCATCAGATTTCTTTTGGCCCAATCCTCTAATTTGTCTAGGTCCCTCTGTACCCTATCCCTACCCTCCAGCATATCTACCTCTCCTCCCAGTTTAGTGTAATCTGAAAATGATTCTATGATTCTATAACATTTCAAAACCAACAGAGCAGCATTTTTTAATGCTGGAATGTGAGGGGCTGTACCGAATCCTGTGAAACCTCTGGCTTATTTTGAATGGCTGTGGGTATGTTTGTCTGTACCAAAGCCAAAAGACCGAAAAGTCATGGCTTCATGAACTGAGCTGAGCAGAGGTTCCATGGCTTAAGGAATGCTAGCTCAAAGCTCTCCAGAGTTTGCATAGGATGACCCATATTTTCCTTGGAGTGGGTTAGCAAGTGCCAATTTATTGAGTCTTCTTTATGTCTCTCTTGTGCCACTGGATGTTCAAGAACTCCTATGGGATTTGAATGTGTATCGCAGAAAGGTGTGTTGAAATGAGGTGAGATTGGAGGGCTAGGGTAGCATGTACATTAGAGCGGGGGAGTTGCCGGTTGATTGGTCTTTTGGCCCAGATCTTCTAAGCTATTTAGGCTGATTTCAGTGGAAGTTAGAAGCCTACATTCCTTTGAGGAGCCAGGCCTTAATACATGTTTTCTGTATCTCCTCCTGTGCTCAGTGTTTGATCCAGGGACCAGCATCTAGCCTCTCACAACATACTGGGCTCTAATCATCCCTCCACTTACATTGGCTATGGGAATCAGAAAAACAGGGAGTAGGATAGGGAGGTACTTCTGTGTTGTCACTTCCCCTTCTGTGACCATGCGGAACCCCCTCCATTGCTCTCCAGACTCCAGGTGGGTCAGGCATTCTTGCTGTGGGCATGGGGCCAAGGCACCGTGACCATTTGGGATTGTGCATGAGTTTATGGAATTGTGTCAGGAAGTTACTAGGGCACGGAAAGTATATATGGATGTGGATTCTCTGTGAGTTGGCAGGTTGTGTCATGTCTCTGCCAGGCCAGAGCCAATGGTGGGGAGGGTGTATCTACACTCCAAAGAAATACCCATAGCACCAAGTCTCAGAGCCTGGGGCAACTGACTCAGTTTCCATGCTAAAAATAGCAGTACGGATGTTTTGGCTGGAGCCCCCTACCCAGGTTTCACAAGCTGGGCTCCAGCCCCAGCTTGAACAGCTACCCTGCTATTTTAGCCCCACAGCCCATGCCTGAGTTAACTGAGCTGAGCTGTGGGACTCGGGACAGTGGGCTTTTGGCTGCAGCGTAGACATACCCAGAGCGATCAGCATGCCAGGATGGCCTAGGCAGAGTCAAACACCTTGGGCAGATGGCTGCTCCAGCCGGGAGAAGACACTTCCTCCTCTGGCCTGAAGGAAGGGGGCTGGGAGTACTGGAAAGTTACCAGAAGGTAGAACAAAGCAGCAGGTTGACCCCAGTTAGGTCTATAAAAGCACTTGGGTTGGGGTGGAGACTGGGAAAGGAGCCATTTTGCACCAGCTTGAGAGGGAGGCTGCTGCAGGGCTAAGGCAGGTAAGTGGTGAGAGGCCCCTGCCTGCCTGATGGAACACGGCTGATCCCCCAAGGGATGGGGGAGCAGTGAGGGCTGTTGCACTTACACTAGTGGTGTGACACTGCACCCCATATTCTTCACAGTCATATTATTATAATACGATTATGACATAATTATGATGCATTTTGTACAAGATAAGTCATGTAATTGGAAAAGTTATGATTTGCTGAATATGATCATCCTATTTCTATGCATGTATCATTTTTGTATCTGAAGTTATGAATATTCACTATGTATCTGTATTTCAAATGTAGTTAAACCTGGGTGATGCCCACTAGACAAGATGCTTTTAGTCTAGATAGTGGGTGGGGAAGGGCCTATTCAGGGCAATGGGCCATTAGGGAAAACAATAGGCCTTTGGAGAAGCTTATCTCCCACCTGGTGAGCCTTCCTGTGAACACTCCAAACAGCCTGTAAATAATGGCTGCTATGACTCTACAAGGACATGTGACCAGGCCACATGATGCTGGACTCCATCTTGAGATGTCAGTATTTTTCCACAAACCGGCCCGGAAACCGAGCTTTGGAACAAAGGGTTCCCGCCATATGCAAAAGTTATATAAGGCAGAGAGTGACATCATCTGTTGTTATTCACGCCCCACCCAAGAAGACTCCTGGAAACACCTGAGGAGCAAAGATGGAACTGGGGAAAGTGCTGGACCCAGGCTTAAGGGATTTCTAGCCTGTGAATGAAACACCTGGGGACTCCAAGCTGTAAAGCAAGTGTAGCTTGTCCCTTAAGAACTTGCAGTATCATCTCTGAGGGTGAGAATCTGCTAATTCATATCCAATCTATCTAGTATATTAAGCTTAGTTTGCATTTTTATTCATTTGCTAGGTAATCTGCTTTGATCTGTTTGCTATCATTTATAATCACTTAAAATCTATCTTGTAGTTAATAAACTTGTTTTTGCTTTATTTAAACCAATGAGTCAGAGTGAAGTGTGTGGGAATCATAGCTCAAGGGTCAAAGGCTGTTGCATATTCCTCTCCACGCTGAGGGAGGAGGTGAACTTTATGATCTTATGCTATACAGTTTCCTGTGCAGGACAAGACAGTATAATTTTGGGTTTATACTCCAGAAGGGGTGTGTGCTTATGGAGCTGGAAGTTGCCTTGGCTGTAGCCTTCCTAAGCAGGGGCTGGTCAGAGAGCCTGCAGGTAATGGCAGCGGGGTGTGTCCCTACCTGTATGAATGCTGGTGAAAATGCAGGCTGGAGGGCTTTGCAGCTTGTCACAGCAGTACAGTTTGAGAGGGAGCCCAGGCTGGTGGGTCAGGGGGCTCACTGGTACCCCAGTTCCAGGTGGCACCCCAGGGAGAACCCATCACAGATGGTTCCCTGTGATCTGTCCTGGCCTGTGCTTTGCACAATGAACTGTAAAGAGCAGCATACACTGGTGAGCTTGTCCAAAGTGCGTGTTGGCTGCTTCACAACTGCTGTGCGCGCCCCTGCATTAAACACCCCTTGGGATGTGGTTCATCCACTGGGGAGTCTAAAGGGTGGTTACAGGGGTGCCTGAGGGGCCAGGTGGCTAGACAGCGGGTCCCGACCCATACGGGGGGGGGGAGGGGTACTGGATGGAAGGTCTGTGCCCTCAGAATGTGCCTAGGGACCCTGAGACAGGCGCAGTGGCTGGGCTTTGTTCAGGTTCCAGGAGATTGAAACAGGTCGGGGATTCAGAGCACAGAGGATGGGGCCCCTCACAGCAGCCTTAGTGGGTGGCCAGGAAGGGGCGCCTGCTAGGATCTGCAACAAGCAGGATCCAATGATCTTCCATTTCAGCCCATGGATTTTGTGTGAGGGGAAGTTGCTGGGAGCCTGGTCAGCACTAACTCACCCTCCTCTGCCTCCCACGGAGCCGCCTGCTGGGTCTCAGGGGCACCCAGGGGCAGTGGTTGGCTGAGGAATCCTGTTTCTTGGGACCTGGAGAGAACTGAGGGGTGCAGATGGACCTGTGCCTTTGTGCATTCCCCTAATAGCCACATGCCAGGATCAGCCCCACAAACTGTTCCACTACCAGGGTGGTTTTAAACCAGTGCCCCCTGAAGAATGATCTGGTGGAAACTTCCTGAGGGGCCGCTCCCTGAGTTCTCCGAGGCCCCAGGGGAACAGCCTACAATATGGATCAGCCAAAATTCATCATACAAATGATTTGCTTTACAGTAGCACTGAGGGGGCCCAATCCAGATCAGGCCTGTATGATGCAAGGCATGGTACTGACACACAGCAAGGGACAGTCTGCCCAGAAGAGCTTACACTCCAAAAAGGCAAAGGGCAGGAAGGGAAACTGAGGCACGCAGCGATGAGGCACTGAGGAGAGAGGCACCTTGCCCAAGATCAGTGGCAGAGTCAGCGTTAGAATCCAGGTCTTCAAGCCCAGTCCAGCCCAAGGGCTAGAGCCCTACCAAAATTCACAGCCATGAAAAACGTGGCATGGATCGTGAATTCTAGTCTCCTCCCATGAAATTTGGTCTTTTGTGTACTTTTACCCTATACTATACAGATTTCATGGGGGAGACCAATGTTTCTCGAATGGGGGTCCTTGACCCAAAAAGGAGTTGCAGGAGGATCACAAGGTTATTTTAGGAGGGTTATGGTATTGTCACCCTTACTTCTGCATTGCCTTCAGAGCTGGGTGGCCGGAGAGAGGCGGCTGTTGGCCAGGCGCCCAGCTCTGAAGGCAGCACCCTGCCAGCAGTAGCGCAGAAGTAAGGGTGGCAATACCATACCAAGACATCCTTACTTCTGCGCTGCTGCTGGCAGCGGCTCTGCCTTGAGAGTTGGGCTCCCAGCCAGCAGCCGCCCCTCTCCAGCTGCCCGGCTCTGAAGGCAGCACCACCACCAGCTGCAGCGCAAAAGTAAGGGTAGCAGTACCACAGTGTTCCCTACAATAACTTTGTGACCCCCCACAACTCTTTTATGGGTCAGGACCCCTACAATTACAACACCGTGAAATAGCTGAAATCATGAAATTTACAATTTTTAAAATCCAATGGTTGTGAAATTGACTAAAATGGATGGTGATTTTGGTAGCGCCCTACCAATGGCCCATGCTGCCCCTCTGGCTCTGTAGGCTTGTCACGCTGGTGTGTGAAGGATGTCTAAATGCATGTGATTGATCGGGGTTGGGCAGGAAGGCCTGCATTTCCTCCCAGCCTCTCTGTGGCAAATGCAGGAATATGTCACTTACAAGAGTTCCTCCGGCTACAGAAATCCTTCTGAGAGACTCCGGGCAGGCTCCTGGCCCAGCACTGAGGTCTGGGAGGGCTCAGAAGATGGTGCCTGAAGAGCTGCGCTCTCTGCAGAGGCTGGATCCTTGGCCATGGAGCGATTCACTCCCCCGCCCCCAAGTTCCACATTTCAAAACCAAATCAGCAGAGAGAAGCAGGCAGGAATTGGGGGGGAGGTGGGGGGAGGAAGAGAGGGGTGGAGTGCGCAGGAGGAGTGCGAGATACGGGGGCGGGGGGAGGTCTTCTGCGTTTTATCATTTCGACACCGATTAGGAGTCAAAGGCAAGGGGCATCTGCCAGAGTGTTGTGACAGTGAATAATTCATAACCTACTTGGGAAGTGACCTGGCAATTCATTAAATACTTATAATCCACAGCACTGAAAAACCAGAGAGAGCTTTCTACAGCTGTGTGTGTGTGTGTGTGTGTGTGTGTGTGTGTGTGTGTTGGGGGGGGGGGGAAGAGGATGTGTTGTGTGGGACAGGGGCACCTCAGCTATCCCAGCCTTCTGCGTCCCACACTTACTGCCTCTTGCTCATTCAGCGAGCTCAAGGTGCATGAGCCACCCAGCGTTGCTATGATCCTGCCCCTCGCAGCTGTCAGAATGCCACATGCCGCCCATGACAAGGGGGCTGTTTCCAGTTCTCCCTTTAAGTGCCACATGCCGAGGATGCTGTCTCCAAACTACGAATGCCCAGAGGCCCCTTTATCCCTCAGGACAATGGGGCCTGGCTGCTGATCTCAAAGCCCATCTTCCCTGTGGTCTGAAGTAGCAGCAGGCAGTCTCTTCCCAGTTCCCTCTGCCTCCTTCTGCGAGTGCTCTCGCCGTACTACTGCACCCACTAAGGGCCTGCCCCTCAGCTCTCCTTCCACGGGGGTTCAGCACCTCTCTGGGGCATGGTCAGCCCTCAAAAACCTGACCAATGGCAGACCATAATTGCTGGCAGGTGGGATGATGGCCTGGAAACCTTCCTGCCTGTAATCCTTGCCTTGGCCAGTGGGATGGAAACCCTAAACTGTCAGGCTGCAGAGCTCAATCCAGCCCCCGCTTCCCTTGTGGTGGTGAGTCAGCCGCTCAGCTCTGCTTCCCACCAGCTTCTCTCATTGTACTCATTTCTCTCTCTGCCTGCATGCCTGAAGTTGCTGCAGCAGCAGCAGCAAGATTTTTTACCTATATGAAATATTAATTACAACTAATACAATTGCTACCTAAAGCAGTCTTTACCGCATGGATGATTCACCTTCCTCCTCCAGGGAGCTCTCTGTGCCAGGCAGGAAAACACCAAGATTCCAAACCATAGGACTTGGGAGGCTGAATGGAGAGGCCCTTCGCCAGCCCCAGGACTAGCTCAACACTTGGGGTAGCGCATGTTTCAGCAAAGCCAATTCAAGCCGGCTTCCAAAAGCCACTCGGTCAGCACTCTAAGCACAAGAAGGGGAGAGTCTGCTGCAGCACATGGCATCCCGGGAGATCGCTTCCACCACCGCATGGGGACCGTGGCTTCAGTCCTGTGCTTCCATGGATGCTGCAGGGACACGCGGACTGCCTGACTCTGCACTGGAGGGAGTTACCAAACAGCATCCTGCAGAGAGGCCAGATGTAAAAGTGACACTGATACTGCGATGTAAGACGAACCAGACGAACTGCCCCATACAATTACATAGGTGCCAGCACTCCCATTGTGAGGCCCATGCGACCACCATCAATACTGAACCAGCAAGCTAGTCCATGGCTATAGCATCTCATGGCAGTTGCTTGCCTTGCCTAAATGACTGTGGGAATTCAGTCCTGATAAAAGATGCCAGAGCAACCAGCCCTAGCACCTCAAGTCCTCTGTTTAGCCACAGAGCAGGTACAGCATGGGCAGCTCCTATTCCCTGCACATTGTCATCTGCCAGGTTCCTGCAGCTGGGCTTGGAGTGGTTATGAAAAGCAACCAGAGGCACCCTCATGCCATGGGGCAGGGAGAGTGTGGGTGCGTATGTGGCCTGTTGCGAGGAGACTGCTGACGGGGTGCCAGTTAACACCAGCTAGAACGGTGTCTTTTGAGGCATTGGCACCTGGAACTGGACTGGAACCACAGTGTAATTTTAATGGTCACCTCTGTGGTGTCTGGCTTCTTGGGTACCCAAATTTAGCAACACAGCACCGCTGACCATCACGCCCTAGGTGACTAGATTTGGGCAATCAGATATAGAAGGACCCAAACTCAGAGCCACTTTTGAACATTTCAGCTGCAGTGACTTGCCCAAGATCACCCTTCAAGTCGATGGCAGAGGCAGGCCTGGAGGTCCCGATTGTCTATTGCCCCGTCCAAGATGACTCAGGCCACTAGGGTCATTGTTGTTTCCCAGTAGGCTCTGTCTGAAAGGAAGTGGCTGAGATTCAAACCACATCAGAAGTTGGTGCTGGGAATGTCAGCATGGGGGCTGAGCAAAGCATTTGTCTGTTTCAATGTGAGCCTATCGTCTTCCTGAGGCGGTGTGGCCAGCTAGCTCATCTTGGGAGAGCGCAGTGCCACAGTGTTGTATTTCCAGTGCCAGATGGCTAACCTGCTGTTACTGAGGGGCCCTTCGTGATGTTATTGCTCCCACCGTGGTGAGCAGCCGAAGCTCCTAAACAGGAAGAGCAAAATGTGCCATGTGAAAGACGAGAGAGGCAGAAACATTTGTAACAGCTTGAATAAACACTAGCCGTGGCTAAAAAGCTGGACAAGAGCACCTGAGTTGCATGATTAATGAGAGGCAGTGTATCCCAGATACTGCCCTGCTCCCCAGAAGAGATCAATGGATGTTTAAGGAGGAGCGGACATTTCAGCATAATACGCGGCACCTGACTCGGGCCAAGGCTATTTCTATCCTATACCAAGAGCCTGCTGGGACTGGAACTCTGAGCAACAAAATACCAGGAATCAATGCACGAATGTACACAACATTTGCAAAGCCACCGCCTGTGCACTGCACCTTCCTGACACTTGAAAGGCGCATCAAAGATTCAGGCTAATGATGGAGCACAGATTAGTCAGGCGACTGCACCCCTTGCTTTTTTGCAAAGCAGACGCTGGAGGGACAGAGGAGAAGAGAGAGTTCCTGCTGCTGCGAAACAACAGCCAGTGACTCAGCCAGTTTCGTTCAGCTCTCTGCCCCGGGAGAGAAAGTGGGTTAAAGGAGGGTTTTGCACAGCAGAGAACTTTCTGCTTTCACTTTATTGTTGGTACCTCCAGGGGAGATGCAGACTAATGCACTTAGTTAAAAATAAATCCCGGGAAGAGAGAGCAGTGGGATGACATGGTCTGTCCACTGAAGGTCTAGAGACACAGGGATGTGTGCTGCAGAGATGTTAATCTAGAACAAGCAGGTACTCTAATAAGACTTGGCACTTTACAGAGTGCTTTTCCTCTACAGATTTCAAATCAGTGACAAGCCAGGGGGAGTACCATTCTCCCCATTTTACAAGTGGGGAAACTGAGGCATAGGGAAGCAAAATGACTTGTCCTAAATGACATAGCGTGACAGTGGCAAAGCCAGGAACAGAGTCCAGGGCTCCAGCCTCCTACTCCAGTATCCAACTCATTAGGTCACACTCCCTCCCCAGCAAGTAATCCCTCAACTCAGACCGACTGCCTCACATCACTCAATTGAGGAATATTTAAAGTCTCCCCCTCTAATGAAGAGGGACTGTATTTCAACAAGATATTTAAATCCCACAGATTCCGATTGCCATATGGTAGCTTGAAAGCAGTTACCCCTTTCCCATTGCTAGCACTCGTGGGAAGTGGGTGCAGCAAAGAGTAACAACAAGAGTAAGCCTGCAGATATGTGGCGCCCTCCCTGTCTTTGTTCAGGGTGCAGTAAGTCTGGGGTTGAGCAGGGTCTCAGTTGCAGGGGGAATAGGGAGGTAGGAAGACCTGACGGACTGGAAATGGCCTCTGGTGAGATCAGAAGTGGATTCCTCAATGCTAGAATTGACTTTTCTTCAAGGCACGAACACTTGCCACACCCTATAAGATGGCAGAATACTGGAGTGGGAAGGGAGAGCAGGCAACAGACTCCTGCCCACTTATCAGTGCAAACCAGCCAGCCGCACATCCCAAACACTGATGTCATCAAACACACACAATTTGCCGAGTACCCTTGCGCCAGCCAGAGCGACCAGGGTTGAGGGCATCAAGTCCAGGCATCATGTAATGACGTTCACAAATCTGGCTCAATCCTGTGTATCCACGAATCATGGAGCCCCTGGGTGGCGCCAAGTAGGATCAAGGTATGTCCCCTTTCTTGCGTTGATGGAAAGTTTAGGAGTAAGGTGCGCTGGGGTGGTTTTTGTCCATCTTGGTGACATTACTGAAGAGCTTGTACTGCCACTTTTGAATATGAGAGACTGAAAGCCAGATCTCTGCGAGACTGTGACATTTCACACAGTCAAACCACTTTTCGCTCAGGATTTGTCACTGACAGTGCCTATGGAATGCCTCCAGCTGCTCCAAGTCTGCCTGTAAGAGCATTCAGATTTCTGACCCTTAAAGCAATACCGATAGCACATAGGTTTGATAGATCCTAAACTTTGTCTCACTGCAAAGACGTTTTTGCGTCCACAAACAAGACATGGGCTTCATGCAGGAGGCAGCAAGACCTATTTGTTGAAGAATGTCCAGTTTGTGGCAACTGTTTGAACTCTGCTTGCAGCCTAGGTAGATGAACTCATCAATGCTCTCCTCGGTACTCAACCCAGCTGCACTAGGGTTCTTGTGGCCCAGCTCCAAGGTTCTGGACCTTGGTCTTCTACCATGAGACGTTCAACCACATAGTGCAGGTAGTGTCTTGGAGACCTTGGAAGGCGGGCTGAAATTCCCTGATTTCTGCACATGCAGGAAAGCATCATTGGCGTAGTCTTGGTCGGTAAACTCTTCTTGACCAACCTTGATTCTGACATGTGGAGCAGCAAGTCCTAATATCCAATTGATAGCTCAAAGGAATAGTGCTGGGGCAAGAATACATCCCTGATGCACACCTGAAGGTATGCAGAAATGCAACAAAAGCCATGAACCAATGCACATTCCAGCACTGGTGCTGGCGTGAAAGTGCACCAGATTTAGCAGAACATTTGGAACACCAACCCCTTTCACTGCAAGCCAAAGCACTGACCTGTCAAATGAACCAAAAGCTGCTTTGATTTTGATGTATGCCACATAGACTCATAGACTTTAAGGTCAGAAGGGACCATTATGATCATCTAGTCTGACCTCCTGCACAATGCAGGACACAGAATCTCACTCACCCACTCCTGCAATAAACCTCTCATTTATGTCTGAGCTATTGAAGTCAAATCATGCTTTAAAGACTTCAAGGCAGTTAAATTCTCGGTGCAGCTCAACTGCTGATGTGCTCCATGGAAATTCTAGCCTTATGGCTGGGCCTAATCTGGGAAAGGTTTTCACTCAGATCCTCAAAGGTTGATTTCAATGAGGGTTAGGCACCTAAATACCTTTGAGGACCTGGGCAAATTCTGTTTAAATAAAATAAAATCTGCCTCCCTGGGAGAAGGTTATGTCAATGAAAACTAACCCTGGCTCTATGAAGAGATTCATATAGAAGAGACCAGCTTTGGCAGATGGCCTCATCCAGCATTTCATGTACAAGGAGATGGTCAATCTAGCCAGCCACCCATCCATCCTTCTCCAATCCTTCCGCAGAAGGCAGTGTTTTGGTGCTGGTTCCATGGCTCACAGTTAATACTGCTTCTTTTCTTCTGCTATCTGAATAGTAGCAGCCAAAAATGTCCATCTTCCACTCGTACCTGAATGTCAACAGCTCATCACAACATGTACAAAAGAAAAATTAAATAGCAGCTGTCCTGCTGAGTTCACTCAGCGCTGTTCACTCTGACTTTTATACCTCATTTTTCCCCCCTCCCACTGTTGCCAATAACATTCTCCAGGGACCTGTGGGATTGTAGATTAAAGACTGTATATAAAACTCTTGCTGAAACATGAGGGGTGGGAAGGCGGGAGAGGGACTGAAGTGAAATCAGAGAGCATGCAGGCACACATCAGAATTTCAGTGGAGAAAAGAAAGGCCATTTACCAAATTAAGCTGCCGTTGTCTGATCCAAAGCCACAATAGTGCTGGGATCTGAATGGAGGAGCTGGAGAATGGGAAGGGATTGTTTAAACCAGTGTAGAGTTCTCCTAGAGGTCTTCCCATGGGCTACAATGCAGCAATCCTGCCTTTATCTACAGTGGGGACTGTGACAGACTGTATCCCTATGTTCACCCTTTTTACAAAACTATAATGGATCTTGTACACAAAGTATGCCTTGTGAGGTATCATTTGAAAACCCATAATGTGCTGAATATTATTGTCCTGATAAAATGTGTGGCAATATTAAGATTCTACCATATAAAGTTACTGAGACATGCTCCAAGTTCAGAAAAGCAGGTGCAAACCAGTTCCTCAGAGACAAAAGCCAGGTGCCAAAAAATCAAATCGACTACCAGCTGGTTAAGCGGCCATTCTTTGCCAGGAAAAAGGGTATGAGTGATAAATTTACATCTTGGCAAAGACACAGCTGGAAGTTCCCGGCCCCAGACTTTGTCTCCTGAACCCCAGCTGGAGATGATTCTCAAAGAAAAGGAAAAAGATAAAAATGAGGAACAGTGGCCCCAAATCACCTCTCTCCCTTCATCTCTACTCATGGCATCAACAACCCTGGAAAGAAAAGGAAGTATAATTGAACTGGGGGAGGGGTCCTGGCTGAGAAGAATCCAGACAGACTACTGTGAGCATGTGGTAAGAGAAACCTTTTTGCTTTAAGTTCACTTAGCTTCTTAAGTTAGGTATTAGTTTGTGTTTTACCTTTTATTTCTTTGTAACCAATTCTTGACTTTTATGCCTCATTACGTGTAATCACTTAAAATCTATCTTTCTGTTGTTAATATACTTGTTTTATTGCTTTATCTAAACCAGTGTGTGTTTGGGGAAACTTCATTTGGGATAACAAGATTTGTGCATATAATTTTCTATTAATAAAATGATGGACTTTCTATGAGCTTGTATTGTCCAGAAGGGAAGAGCGGAACAGTACAAGACGCACAAGTCTGGAACTGGCATTTGCTGGTGTCACTCTGCAATATAATTCAGGTGTGGCTAGCTAAAAGCACTCCTATAACTCAGCTGGGAGTAATTTACATGCTGGAGGCAGTGTGAGCAGGCCAGGAGTGGTTGCTCTCACAGCTAAGCAGTGTAAAAGGCACCCCAGGTTGGAGAACTGAGGGGACACAGCTGTTCAACAGTCCAGATTGTACCCTGGGAATGTCACAGGGACACCTAAACATTTTTACGTCAAGGGCCAAACCCAATTCCATGAATTGTGGGAACCCACGCAATCACTTGTTTCCTACGGGCTTGGTGCAAGAGAAAGAATAAGATGGCCAGATCCTAAGCTAGCGTAAATCAGTGTCGCTCCATTGACTCGATGGAGCTGCATCAGTTTACACCAGCTGGGGATGTGCCCCAGAAAGATTTAGTTATTTAAGACGCTCACTACAGTGTGTTGGGAAAGAGACATCAGCCTCAGAGTTCTATAAAAGCACAAGGAAATCCCAGCAGAGACTGTACCTGTGGAGTGGGGAGAAGTGTCACATCAATGCAGTCAACTGGTTACACTTGACAGTCAGAGGGTCTGAAACAATGCTAGGTAACAGCAGAATTCCCATAGCACCATTTTGCAGCCACAAGAAATTCAGGGCCTGATCCAGAGTGGTGCTGAGGCCTTGCAACTCCCACAGACTCAGCTCCAATCATTCTGAAATCATCAAAGTAACCCTCGGATCATGGTCTCCAGGACACTGACACGGCCCCGGTTGAGGAGGGTTGATGTGACAGAACAAAACCAACAGCCAACCTTATTTAATTGGGCCCCACCAATAAAACCATTATGTGAGTGGAACAGTCATGATCCTTCTCCCTTCACAGGGGGTGAAAGTAAGTCTAGAGACTTACCGGTGGAGGGCTGGGCTAGGGCCATCTCTGGCCCCTGGAAGGGGCGGGGCCTCGGGCGGAAGGGGCGGGGCTGGGGGGTCAGAGCCAGCCCTACCCTGTACCGGCAAGTGCCTCCTTCCCCCTCCCCAGGGTAACAGCGGCAGCCGGGGGCTCTGGCAGTGGTTTAAAGGGCCCAGGGCGGTAGCAGCGGCCAGAGCCTGGGCCCTTTAAATTGTCCCCAGAGCCCCGCCGCCGCTTCCCCAGGGCTCTGGCAGCAGGGCTCCGGGGACGGGGCTCTGGCTGCTGCTATTGTGCCGGGCCCTTTATATCGTCCCCAGAGCTTTGGGGAAGCGGCGGGGCTCCGGGGACAATTTAAAGGGCCCAGGGCTCGGCCGCTGCGACCACCCCGGGCCCTTTAAATCGCTGCCCCAGTCCCACCGCTGCTACCCCAGGGCTCTGGCAGTGGAGCTCTGGCAGCAATTTAAAGGGCCAGGGGCTCCAGCTGCTGCTGGGAGCCACAGGCCCTTTAAATTGCACCTGGGGAAGACGATCCACCCCGGTACGGCGCACCGGCTCTTGCCGGTATGCCGTACTGGGGCGTACCGGCATACTTTCACCTCTGTCCTTCACCCAAACAATGCCAGTTCCTGCTGCCATCGCTGGTGTGGATGGTGCACTCAGAAAGGAATCATCGAATATCAGGGTTGGAAGGGACCTGAGCAGGTCATCTGGTCCAACCCCCTGCTCAAAGCAGGACCAATCCCTAACTAAAACACCCCAGTCAGGGCTTTAAAAACCTCTAAGGATGGAGATTCCACCACCTGCCTAGGTAACCCATTCCAGTGTTTCACCACCCTCCTAGTGAAAAAGTTTTTCCTAATATCCAACCTAAACCTCCCCCACTGCAACTTGAGACCATTACTCCTCATTCTGTCATCTGCTACCACTGAGAACAGTCTAGAGCCATCCTCTTTGGAACCCCCTTTCAGGTAGTTGAAAGCGGCTATCAAATCCCCCCTCATTCATAGAATCATAGAATCATAGAATATCAGGGTTGGAAGGGACCCCAGAAGGTCATCTAGTCCAACCCCCTGCTCGAAGCAGGACCAATTCCCAGTTAAATCATCCCAGCCAGGGCTTTGTCAAGCCTGACCTTAAAAACCTCTAAGGAAGGAGATTCTACCACCTCCCTAGGTAACGCATTCCAGTGTTTCACCACCCTCTTAGTGAAAAAGTTTTTCCTAATATCCAATCTAAACCTCCCCCATTGCAACTTGAGACCATTACTCCTCGTTCTGTCATCTGCTACCATTGAGAACAGTCTAGAGCCATCCTCTTTGGAACCCCCTTTCAGGTAGTTGAAAGCAGCTATCAAATCCCCCCTCATTCTTCTCTTCTGCAGACTAAACAATCCCAGCTCCCTCAGCCTCTCTTCATAAGTCATGTGCTCTAGACCCCTAATCATTTTTGTTGCCCTTCGCTGGACTCTCTCCAATTTATCCACATCCTTCTTGTAGTGTGGGGCCCAAAACTGGACACAGTACTCCAGATGAGGCCTCACCAGTGTCGAATAGAGGGGAACGATCACGTCCCTCGATCTGCTCGCTATGCCCCTACTTATACATCCCAAAATGCCATTGGCCTTCTTGGCAACAAGGGCACACTGTTGACTCATATCCAGCTTCTCGTCCACTGTCACCCCTAGGTCCTTTTCCGCAGAACTGCTGCCTAGCCATTCGGTCCCTGGTCTGTAGCGGTGCATGGGATTCTTCCGTCCTAAGTGCAGGACTCTGCACTTGGCCTTGTTGAACCTCATCAGATTTCTTTTAGCCCAATCCTCTGATTTGTCTAGGGCCCTCTGTATCCTATCCCTACCCTCCAGCATACCTACCTCTCCTCCCAGTTTAGTGTCATCTGCAAACTTGCTGAGGGTGCAATCCACGCCATCCTCCAGACCATTTATGAAGATATTGAACAAAACCGGCCCGAGGGCTGACCCTTGGGGCACTCCATTTGATACCGGCTGCCAACTAGACATGGAGCCATTGATCACTACCCGTTGAGCCCGACAATCTAGCCAGCTTTCTATCCACCTTATAGTCCATTCATCCAGCCCATACTTCTTTAACTTGCTGGCAAGAATACTGTGGGAGACCGTGTCAAAAGCTTTGCTAAAGTCAAGGAACAACACGTCCACTGCTTTCCCCTCATCCACAGAGCCAGTTATTTCGTCATAGAAGGCAATTAGATTAGTCAGGCATGACTTGCCCTTGGTGAATCTATGCTGACCGTTCCTGATCGCTTTTTTCTCCTCTAAGTGCTTCAGAATTGATTCCTTGAGGACCTGCTCCATGATTTTTCCAGGGACTGAGATGAGGCTGACTGGCCAGGATCCTCCTCCTTCCCTATTTTAAAGATGGGCACTACATTAGCCTTTTTCCAGTCGTCTGGGACTTCCCCTGATCGCCATGAGTTTTCAAAGATAATGGCCAATGGCTCTGCAATCACATCCGCCAACTCCTTTAGCACTCTCGGATGCAGCGCATCCGGCCCCATGGACTTGTGCACATCCAGCTTTTCTAAATAGTCCCGAACCACTTCTTTCTCCACAGAGGGCTGGTCACCTCCTCCCCATGCTGTGCTGCCCAGTCCAGCAGTCTGAGAGCTGACCTTGTTCGTGAAGACAGAGGCAAAAAAAGCATTGAGTACATTAGCTTTTTCCACATCCTCTGTCACTAGGTTGCCTCCCTCATTCAGTAAGGGGCCCACACTTTCCTTGACTTTCTTCCTGTTGCTAACATACCTGAAGAAACCCTTCTTGTTACTCTTAACATCACTTGCTAGCTGCACCTCCAGGTGTGATTTGGCCTTCCTGATTTCACTCCTGCATGCTTGAGCAATATTTTTTACTCTTCCCTGGTCATTTGTCCAATCTTCTACTTCTTGTAAGCTTCTTTTTTGTGTTTAAGTCCTGCCATATTTACTATTCTTTCTACATATTGGGATGGTTTGTCCCTGTAACCTCAATAAGGATTCTTTAAAATGCAGCCAGCTCTCCTGGACTCCTTTCCCCCCTCATGTTGTTCTCCCAGGGGATCCTGCCCATCAGTTCCCTGAGGTTGTCAAAGTCTGCTTTTCTGAAGTTCAGGGTCCATATTCTGCTGCTCGCCTTTCTTCCTTGTGTCAGGATCCTGAACTCTACCATCTTATGGTCACTGCCTCCCAGGTTCCCATCCACTTTTTCTTCCCCTACTAATTCTTCCCAGTTTGTGAGCAGCAGGTCAAGAAGAGCTCTGCCCCTAGTTGGTTCCTGGTGCAAGTGCTGGAGGAAATTGTCCCCTACAATTTCCAAAAACTTCCTGGATTGTCTGTGCACCGCTGTATTGCTCTCCCAGCAGATATCAGGGTGACTGAAGTCTCCCATGAGAACTAGAGCCTGCGATCTAGTAACTTCCGTGAGTTGCCGGAAGAAAGCCTCGTCCACCTCATCCCCCTGATCTGGTGGTCTACACCAGACTCCCACGACATCACCCTTGCTGCTCACGCTTCTAAACTTAATCCAGAGACACTCAGGTTTTTCTGCAGTTTCATACCGGAGCTCTGAGCAGTCATACTGCTCTCTTACATACAATGCAACTCCCCCACCTTTTCTGCCCTGCCTGTCCTTCCTGAACAGTTTATATCCATCCATGACAGTATTCCAGTCATGTGAGTTACCCCACCAAGTCTCTGTTATTCCAATCACATCATAATTCCTTGACTGTGCCAGGACTTCCAGTTCTCCCTGCTTGTTTCCCAGGCTTCTTGCATTTGTGTATAGGCACTTGAGATAACTTGCTGTTTTGTCCTGCTTGCTAGGTATGAGGCAGGAGCCCTCCCCTTTCGCGTCCTGCTCGTGCTTCCTCCCGGTATCCCACGTCCCCACCTACCTCAGGGCTTTGGTCACCTTCCCCCGGTGAACCTAGTTTAAAGCCCTCCTCACTAGGTTAGCCAGCCTGCCTGCGAAGATGCTCTTCCCTCTCTTCGTTAGGTGGAGCCCGTCTCTGCCTAGCACTCCTCCTTCTTGGAACACCATCCCATGGTCAAGGAATCCAAAGCCTTCTCTCCGACACCACCTGTGTAGCCATTCGTTGACTTCCACAATTCGACGGTCTCTACCCAGACCTTTTCCTTCTATGGGGAGGACGGATGAAAACACCACTTGCACCTCAAACTCCTTTATCCTTCTTCCCAGAGCCACATAGTCCGCAGTGATCCGCTCAAGGTCATTCTTGGCAGTGTCATTGGTGCCCACACGGATAGGTAGGAAGGGGTAGCGATCCGAGGGCTTGATGAGTCTCGGCAGTCTCTCCATCACATCGTGAATCCTAGCTCCTGGCAAGCAGCAGACTTCTCGGTTTTCCCGGTTGGGGCGGCAGATAGATGACTCAGTCCCCCTGAGGAGAGAGTCCCCGACCACCACCACCCACCTCCTCCTCTTCGGAGCAGTGGTCGTGGAACCCCCGTCCCTAGGACAGTGCATCTTATGCCTTCCAATCAGCGGAGTCTCCTTCTGTTCCCTTCCCTCAGATGTATCATCTAGTCCACTCTCCGCATTACTACCTGTGGAAAGAACACGAAAACGGTTGCTTACCTGTATCTCCGCTGCTGGTACATGGATGCTCCCCTTTCTTCTTCTGGAGGTCACATGCTGCCAAATTACTTCACCGTCCTCCTGTCCCTGCTGCGCAGCCTGCTCTGAATCTTCAGACCATTGTGCCCGTAGAAGCATAACCTGATGTCTGTCCAGGAAATCTTCAGTTTCTCTTACGCAACGCAGGGTCGATACTTGTTTCTCCAGACCTTGAACCTTCTCTTCCAATATGGAGACCAGCTTGCACTTTGTACAGACAAAGTCGCTTCTGTCCTGTGGAAGAAAGACAAACATGGCACATCCAGTGCAGGTCACAACAGCTGAATGCTCCCCATCCATATTACCTTCCTTCTATGAGCTTCTTCAGGAGTTGTAATAACTACTCAGAGAAGCCGGCAAGATGTAAGCCTCAGTGGGCTCTCCCCGGGCGAACTCCCAGGCACACTCCCTCTGTTAGCCGCTCAGTTGGTTCGCAGCTGACTGGCTTTTTATAACAGTCAGGCCCACTCAAGGCTCACCTGGAACAAAGCACTCCCAAGTCACACTTTTCAAACAACCAATCAAGCACACGGTCAAACTGTCCCCACAACAGACACTCAGATACTCACCAACACAGCCTCCCTAATGCAGCCCTTAGCGTACCTCCTCTCAGACAGATCCCAGGCAAACGCCCTCTGTTAGCCTCTCTGCTGTTTGCCGCTCAAGAGAAGGCAGGACTGCTTTGGCATCATATAGCCACAAGGAGGCAAATCAGTGTTCGCAAGTGTCTCAAATTAGCAGGGAAACAAGAGTTCCAGTTTTTAAGAAGCTCTAACACCATGGGGAGAAAAAGCAGCATGACAAAGGCCACACGATCCTCTCTAGTAAGCACTTAGTTACCACTAGGACCAAGAGCACCCATTGAAAGGAATAAAGCATTTTAGAGTCTGATCCTGCTCTCATGGAAGTCGGTGAGGATTTTGCCATTGATTTCGGTGACAGCAGGTGCAGGGTTTAGGGAGTGAGTCAACTTTATGCGTCACATAAATCCTTAGGGTTTAAGCAATTCAGCAGCCAGATCACCATCTGTAACATGGAGAGTGGACGCAGAGCAAGTCGGTTCCTGATGCTCAGGACCAAGAACGGCAGTCCAATCAAAAAGACAACTGGAGTCCAGATGCCAGGCTCTGCAAGGCTCACTTCTCATCTGCCTGACCTTGAATAGTTGCAGATGCAGAACCTAGGGGCTAGCAACCTTCCCACGCCCATCACAGTCAGGACCAGACAGTAAATACTTTTTCTAAAAACATCTTTATTCTAGTGTAATCAAAATAAGTTGTAAGATCTGATTAAAATAGCTAATTTAAGAAATGATTGCCAGGAGTACAAAGATCCCTACCACTAGGTCATATAATGCAAATGCAAAACATCAGGCTTTCAAAATCAAAGGACATTGGTACAATGCAGTTCTATTATACATCCTCTCTCAGCCCCAGCTGTACGTGAATCCACCATGACAGTACAGCCAGTCAAGCTAAGATCCTCACCACCATGCCAGGCATTCTTGTTATGACAAACTATTACAGTGAGCACTAGTCAATTACATTTATTAGGCCAGGACTTGCTCATTGAACTGTTAAGCCAGTCTGCTACATTTTAAAACAGGGTTGTGATGGGACAGAAGTCTCGGCTTTAAGTGGCATAACAGTGGCGTTTTAAAACAAACACCAGTCTCGTTTGTATGTGCACATTTTGTTCGTGCTTGGCAGCTAGGCAGCAGATGTCCATTAAACGCAAAACTGACTGACACTTTTAAAATAGCTTTCTCTCTCACACACACACACACGGCAGCATTTCAGAATAAGCTCCAAGTGTTTGTGCAACCCTTTTTGGTATCTTCTTGTTAAGAAAGATTTAATCACTGGAGGTTTAAATACAACAGTCTCTGGGAAATCTTCACAGTTTCACAACACCATGTGTTTCTTTGAGTACATTACAAAACCACAGCAAAGATACATAGGTCCCCCAAACACACAAACCACAGAGGCAGATTTGGAAGGGGAGAAAAAGACGCAATTCCTGATTGGAGGTTCTGGTTCAGGTCCATCTCTAATCCAGTGTAACATACACTAGGTCTAACCTTAGAAAAGAGTAAATCACTAAGTATTTAAAAGTATTTTAAAGATAGTCAAGCGAGAAGGTGGAAGCGCAACAGGGCAATTATGCAGTGTAGGGCGGAAGAAAACAGCTCACTGTCTCTATGAGGACACAGCAGGAAGCTGCTTTAAGGTTGCTCATTAAACTTAAGGAAAACTTCTGACCTCTCAACTCCTTTGAGCAGCATGGATCTACCACTGCAGACAGAGGGGCTAGCTCCTCCATTGGTCCCTAAGGCCCACTCTACCTTAGAGACATTGACACTGGTACCTACACTGATGTAGCTATGCTCGTGCAAACCCCAACCTAGATACATTGCAGCAACATTACTGAGATGTAATCTGGTAAATTACTGATGTAAGCCCCATACTGTCAGGTCGCCACCCCATGCGCATCCTTGAGGTCAAGCATGGCTCTGCAGCTGCTCTGCCTCAGTTTCCCTGACAGGGTTTCTAGCCCACTCTGGTGGTTTATGGCTCAGTGCTCTGGCTTGAGTCACTATGAACGTTTAGCCTCCTCCCCTTCTAGTGTAGCAGAGCCCAAGGTCACAGTCTCAAAACAAACATGAAATAAAGGCACCTGTATCCCAGCTGGACTTAGTTCTCAGCCCTTCTGAGGTTATTCATCCAACCTGCCCCCAGGCTCAGCTTGCAGATCTCACCATTCCCCTCAGGTGAGACATCCTCTGATGCCTGGTTTAATCATCAGCAGGTCCCTGATAAACCCAAATAGTCCAGCATCAGGCCTGCCTGCCAGGGAGACTCTAACCAGCACAGTTCTACTGAGTCCTGGCTCCAGCCAGGCTTCTATCCCCAAATGAGAGCAGCTGGTCTTCTCTCTTTCCAGCCAGCCACAACTGACTGAGCTCTCCCCTTTCCATCCTGTTCCTACAGGCTTGACACCCACTACAGGTGTAGTGGGCGGGGCTGATTGTGCTCCTGGCAGTTTGTTAACTCTTTTCAGCCTGAGTGTGGTCTGTATACCCCATCGCACCCCACTTTACATTGGTGCTGCGTGTCTATGTTAAGTAGCTACACCGAATAACTACACTGATTTAGTTACATCACTGCAGATTTTTCTAACTCCCCATATAACAAGCTTCAAAACTCCTTCCTCCTTGGTCATACATTCCAGTAGGAATCACAGCCCTTGCACCAATTTACATGCCATGCAACCCCATTGGCTTTAATGGGATGGGGTATGGTGTCATCAGGGCAGAATGGTTCCCTCTGTCTTTCTAATCCACATCAGAGCTGGCAGGAAGCTCCTCCACCACCACTCATCAGGAAATATCCAATAACCTGGCTCCTCAGGTGTTTTCACCCTGCTGAGATGTATCAATGGAATGGCAACTCTCTCAGAGAGACTCTCACACCAGTCCCAGTAAGGAGGGTGGTGTGAGTCTTACAGGTTATTTCTAAAGGCTTTGATATAGTGTACGTTCCTATCTAGTATAGAATTGCAGTAGCTACCTTAAGGGCTGTCCTGTGAGCTGTATTCATGTTGGTTTTAGCAAGAGATCTGCATGCAGTGGGGCTGTAGAACAGGGGTTAACATATCAGCACTGATCTGTTTCCTGTTATCTCAAATCTGCATTTCCATCACTGGAGATGGCATGGCATGCAGTGAAAGCTTTCAGTATATGGATCTCAGTTGTATACAGTGGCTGGGCCTGCATAACAAGGCTTGAGTCCAACTGCAGGACTGCATTAGTGGAAAACCCCAAAAACCACAAGCCAGGCCTTTGTGCAGGAGAACTGAGAGGGCAATTTCTATTTCCTTTCAACAGCAGCACGTTCTGGGTGTTTAAGTCAGCCCCAGTACAAGCAGCTCTTTCTCTCACTCAAAGAAATATTAGTGCTGGGGGACAGCCCGTGCTGGAGTGGAAGAGGATGCTGATCCCAGCACAGAAGAATGCTTATATACAGGGTGGCTGTAGTAGGGTTGAAAAGCCCTGAGCCGGACAAATGCTGCTTTGTTGTAATGTCTCTCTGTTCGTAACCAAAAAAGGTTTGATGACTGGCTTTCCCACACTAGCAACCCAAAGGAGGTAAATGGTGAACACCAGGCAGAGAAAATAGGGGGTCTGTAGGCTCAAGTCCTATCAAAGGCAGAGAGCACGAGGAGCGTCAGTAGCAACCTGATTCCCAATGAGGAGAGCCCAGGCAGGGATCATGACCAGAAGTGGCTTTCATTTCCAAGTTCTCTCACTCAAACCAGGGTAACCTTGTGGGTCTCAGAAGGGTTAGTGTGTTAGGTTGATCAGGAGGGTATTTGTCAGTTCTAGTGATAATTAACAACTCTTAAATCAATGTCAGAGTCTTTATAGACCTAATTTAACACTGAAGCATCTAGCAAATTTGGCACTTGCCAAAAAGAAGGGTCACAACCTCTGAAAGGCGGTGGGGTATAATCTATTAACAACAGTAGACAAGTGATCTGTAGAAGGCCAAACTTTTTTCTGATCTCAGACAAGAATTGCACTTAACCAGCTAGATCCAAGATTTGGAAGAAGGCTTGGAGAAGTGGGAGGTGCTGAAGAGGCAAAGCCCTAGTGGCAGAGCTGCTGATAGGTGCAGTGTAAAGTGTGGTTCTAGTGTGAAAAGTGACTATGTTTTGAATTAAGGTGCTATTTTTTCAATCTTCTTCCTGTGCATATTCAGGTTCATCTGTGCAGTGCTGTCAGCCCTGCAGGACCAGCTGAGCTCTGGGAGAGCACACTGGATTCTTTTTGCATTTGTGCATCAAAGAATTGCTAGCAGAAAAGTTCCAGTGGCTGGGCCATCCTCTTGTCTTCAGATTCTGCCCTCCCACAAGTGAAGACATTAAGGTTGTCCAGGTGGGTAAAAGGGTAGGAAAAGACTTTTCCTGTGGGCAGGTTATCCCATAACTGCCTACCGCAGGGTTCCTTGCACCTCCCTTGAAGCAGCTATTATGGGCCATTGTCAGAGACAGGATACCAGATTAGGTGGAGGTGTAAGGAACCCTGCAGTAAGCAGTTATGGAATTAACTGATTCAGTTTGGAAATCTGTAGGTTCCTACTTGGAGTTGAAGACAGTGGAGTGATACAGGTGTTTAAATGGGATTAAATACAAGAGGTGTAAGGTATTTCTGAAGGTAAGGGCATTAAAATCTGGCTCTTGAACTCACAGAGCAAGGAAGCAAATCTGAAGGGTTATTTAATCGCTCAGGGCCAGATTGTTAAACCGCTTGGCCACAAGAACAGTTCCACTGACTGCGACTGTTCACTAACATAAGGGGTCACAATCTGGCCTTAATGAGACCTATGCTGGAGACAACAGTTTATACACTGTGCACTCTGCACTGTTCTAAAACAACTGCAAAACTGACGTTAATAGTGACTGACACACTGAATATTAAAGACCAGCACAGAACTCCATGGTGTCTGGAGCCACCTACTGTGACACTCTGTACCTCTGTTCACCACTTTTATATGGTTACGATATATTTTGTACAATGTAAGCCTTGTGAGGTATCAGTTGAAAACTCATAATCTGCTGAATACTGTTGTCCTGGTAAAATGTGTGTATTAACAGTGTATGAGAAGTTAGTAGATTCTACTATGTATCATTGTTATAACTTGCTCCAAGGTTAAGACAAGCAGGTCCAAACCAGTTTTTCAGAGACAAAGACACACTGGCACCCCAAACAGGTGTCAAAGAGCCATTACCTGTTTTTAACCGGCCATTCTTCAGCAATGGGAAGGCATAAACAAAAAAATGACACTGTACACAGGAATGTTTCAAATCTCATGTACACAGTCCCCTGTTTGTCTATACCTGGCAGGGGGTAATTCTCAGAGAGGAGAAGGGTATAAAGTAAGAGACAGTGACCTTCATATCACCCCTTTCTGCTCAGGACATCAATGACTCTGAAAGAACTGAACTAAGAAGGGGAATGGTCCCAGGTTGGAAGGAGATGCAGCCTGAGAAATTTTACTACAGTTTACGGTGAGATGGCCTTGTGCTTTTAAACCTATTAGCCTTGATAAGTTTAGGAATTAGCTTGTGGTTTTATCTTTTTATTTCTTTTGTAACCAATTCTGACTTTTATGCCTTATCACTTTTAATCACTTAAAATCTGTCTCTCTCTAGTTAATACATTGTTTTGTGGTTTTACCTACACCAGCGTGTGTTTGGATTGAAGTATTTGGGAAACTCTACTTAGGGTCAACAAGGCTGGTGCATAATCATTACATAATCAAACTATCTATGATACGGTGGGCAAACTCTTTGCCCCGAGGGCCACATCTGGATGGGGAAATTGCATGCAGGGCCATGAATGTAGGGCTGGAGCAGGGTGTTGGGGTGCAGGAGGGGGTGTGGTGTGCAGAAAGCGGATCAGGGCACGGGGTTGGGGCGCAGGAGGGGTGCAAGGTGTATGAGGGGTTTCAGGGCAGGGGGTTCTATGATCTATGAGCTTGTACTGTCCAGGGGGTTACTGAGCACTTAGGACGGAAGAACCCAATGCACAGCTACAGACTAGGGACCGAATGGCTAGGCAGCAGTTCTGCGGAAAAGGACCTAGGGGTTACAGTGGATGAGAAGCTGGATATGAGTCAGCAGTGTGCCCTTGTTGCCAAGAAGGCCAATGGCATTTTGGGATGTATAAGTAGGGGCATAGCGAGCAGATCGAGGGACGTGATCGTTCCCCTCTATTCGACATTGGTGAGGCCTCATCTGGAGTACTGTGTCCAGTTTTGGGCCCCACACTACAAGAAGGACGTGGATAAATTGGAGAGAGTCCAGCGAAGGGCAACAAAAATGATTAGGGGTCTGGAACACATGACTTATGAGGAGAGGCTGAGAGAACTGGGATTGTTTAGTCTGCAGAAGAGAAGAATGAGGGGGGATTTGATAGCTGCTTTCAACTACCTGAGAGGTGGTTCCAGAGAGGATGGTTCTAGACTATTCTCAGTGGTAGAAGAGGACAGGACAAGGAGTAATGGTCTCAAGTTGCAGTGGGGGAAGTTTAGGTTAGATATTAGGAAAAACTTTTTCACTAGGAGGGTGGTGAAACACTGGAATGCGTTACCCAGGGAGGTGGTAGAATCTCCTTCCTTGGAAGTTTTTAAGGTCAGGCTTGACAAAGCCCTGGCTGGGATGATTTGATTGGGGATTGGTCCTGCTTTTAGCAAGGGGTTGGATTAGATGACCTCCTGAGGTCCCTTCCAACCCTGATAATCTATGAATCTATGAGCAGTACAAGACACACATTTCTGGGGACACGGCTGGAACAGAGGGATATGTGGGTGTCACCCTGTATGTAATTCATGGGAGGCTGGGCACAGCGTTCTTGTATTCATCTGGGAGTGATTTTACATGCTAGTGACTGTGTGCGTGCAGAGCATGGAGGGGTTGCTGTTCACCAGCAAAGCAGTGTAAAAGGCATCACAGGCTGGGGAGCTAAGGGGACACATCAGTCCAGATTGCACCCTGGAGTATGTCATACCTACAAATCAAGATTTCATTGAAAACCCTCTGCAGTATTACGGGCAATAAGAGGATTTTTGCCAAACTAGTTGCTTTCAATAATATACTTTGTTTTGGACCATGCAAGAAGAAAACGTTCTCCTGATTGCACTAATCCCCAAACCATACCGGCAGCATAACATTCTCTCTTTTGCGCAATGATCTCACTAAGGACCTGGAGACATCTTGTAAAACTCTAGCAGACTTTACTTTTGCTGTGTAAGGAATGTTTTAGAGAACGTCTTAAACAAATATTTATGTAAGCAAATTTGTTTTTTCAGCTCATGCCTGTGGATGCAAAGGGGTAGGCTGAATTCTGAGGCTATGTCTACACTGGCAGCTTGGGGTGTGATTCCCAGCTTGCGTAGATATACTTGGGCTAGCGTGCCAAAAACAGTAATGTAGCCACAGTAGCACAGGCAGTGGTGGCATGGGCTAGCCGCCCTGAGTACTTACTCATGGGATCTGGGTGGGTTTGTACTCAGGACAGCTACCCCGTGCTGCCGCTTGCTGCTGCCCATGCTACCACAGCTACACTACTATTTTTAGTGGACTAAGTCTCATTGAGCTAGCGCAAGTATGTCTGCGTGAGCTGGGAATTACACCCGTAGCTCCAAGTAGAGACCTAGCCTTAATGAAGATTTTAACTACATGTACACCAGTGTAACAAGTGCTTACTCACCCAGAAAGAGCTCAAAGCATATTACCTATATGGGGACAAATCCTCCTCCCTCCTGCCTCAAGCCCATGTAACCAGGCTGAACACCATGATGGGACAAAAGATCACTCACCCACCACTGCCCTTCTTGACGTCTGATTTGTGTCCATTTATTTTTTTGTGTAGAGACTGTCCAATTTGGCCAATGTACATGGCAGAGGGACATTGCTGGCACATGGTGGCATATATCACATCACATATATATGCCATCATGTGCCAGCAATGCCCCTCTGCCATGTACACTGGCCAAACCAGACAGTCTCTACGCAAAAAAAAAAAAAAACCCCACAAATCAGATGTCAAGAATTATAACATTCAAAAACCAGTCAGAGAACACTTCAACCTCCCTGGACACTCAATTACAGACTTAAAAGTGGCAATTCTTCAACAAAAAAACCTTCAAAAACAGACTCCAATGAGAAACTCCAGAACTGGAATTAATTTGCAAACTGGACACCATCAAATTAGGCCTGAATAAAGACTGGGAGTGGATCGGTCATTACACAAACTAAAAACCTACCTCCCCTCCCCCCCATAGTGTTACTCACACCTTCTTGTCAGCTGTTTGAAATGGGCCACCCTGATTACCACTACAAAAGTGATTTTTCCTCCTGCTGATAATAGCCCACTTTAATTGAATTGTCTCATTAGAATTGGTAAGGCAATCCCCATCTTTTCATGTTCTCTGTATATATATCTTCCTACTGTATTTTCCACTCCATGCATCTGATGAAGTGGGTTTTAGCCCACGAAAGCTTCGCCCAAATAAATTTATTAGTCTCTAAGGTGCCACAAGTACTCCTCGTTGTTTTCACCACCAATGTAATGCAGGCACCTCTGGAATGCAACCTGGCAACAGTGCACAGCAACCCTACATATCCTGTTTAGGACATGGGAAGTGACTGTTGTACACCTAGGCACAGTGTACTTACACATCTGTATACAGTCTCTATTTTAAACTACAGAAATGTATGTGTTAGGTACATACTAAAGAATCTACTCCCTGGCCAACACATTAATGTATTTCCCATTCGGGTTAATAGGAGGAACACTTTGAAAGGGGAACAGACACCATAATGTGTATGTACTTAAAATCTGACAGAGAAAGAGACCATTGTTTTCATTGTGATCTGGAGGTTAGTACCGTAAGCAAGAAAAGTATTCTTAAGAAATGGGGTCTACATTTTCCAAAGCAACTAGTAGTTTTAGAGGCTGATTTTGTGAGCCGTTACAGGGTCTGGACTGTCCAAAAATCAGGCCCCTTTAAAGGGTCTCAGATTGGGCACTGAGAAACAGACGCATCCAACATCACTAGTCCATTAAGAATATTTAGGCCAAAGATGATTTTTTGTGGTGAAACCCTACCTCTGTCTGTCCCTGCTGTAAATGGTGGGTTAGGCATGGTCCCAGAGCAGTGTGTGTTTTCTGGCCTCCATGCTACATTTTTTCTATGCTCACCCTTGCTATGGTGCTGCAGTGGGATAAAGCCAATTCTACCAAAGAAAAAGCAATGGGACAGCTACATACCAGTACTGTTTCCAAGCTGACCATCCAGTTTGGGAGCATGCATTTGATGAATTGGCTTGAACACGTGAATTTGAAAGGTCCAGAATACCTGGATGTAATAATCCACCTCAGCGTTTTGGCTTTAATCACCCTCAGGTCCCAGGGCAGCTTTAATATGGCCCCATGAACTTACATAGAAAGACTAACAGACCATCAGGCCGATCAGGAGCTATTCCCTGGCTTACATGGTATGCTGCTGTGGAGAGGCACTGAAGGGTTAAACCTCTGGCCCCTAGTGCTGCCAGGCAGGAACAGTGTAATCTAGGGTGGAATAACACTTCATTAACAGAGAACAGCCTGGAAACCAAGTCAGCTGGATGGGGCCATATAGGAAGGGGAAAGCTGAAGGAGATTATATAAAAACACTCCCATTTAAAATGAAGCCCCTCCTCGCACATTACCAAAGTCTCAGCAGAGGATTTGACAGTATTGTCCCAGCTAGCAGCTGCTGGGTCCAGGCTCACTGGGCCTGGGAGCCGTGAGTGGGTTTGAATGGTGTTTTTTGGCTCATTCTTTCAGGCCTGGCTCATTTGCTTCCCTTTAGTCCTGCTTCTCCCCTTTATGCTTCCAAGGGTAGATCAGCTCTCCAACAAACAGCTTCTTGCACAGAGAGCTCCAGGAATCCTTAGGGTAACAAGCATAGGTTGGGAGCCTGTACGTCTGCACCACGCTGCCATAGGACAGAGGATTTATCTGGAAGTAGAGAAGGAAGAGGGACAATGGCAATGAAAACAGGTGATGGTGTGAACAATGAGGAGAGTAAGGGTGCGTGTATGTGTGCGTGCAATTCTTTCTGCCTTTGTACCATCACATTAATGCTCTATTAGAATCTCCCAGCTATACTGCTGCACACAAATGGGTTACAAGAGTTTGTTGGCTATGTAAGAATTCTTTTTTCTTCTATAGCACTTTCCACCTGCGGATCTCAAATGAATTTAGCCTCACAATCTCTCTGTGGGGAAGGAATTGTTACCCTCATGTTACAGATAGGGAAACAGAGGCACAGCCCAAGTCATAAGCCTGGTTTTAGAGCACTGCTAAGGTTTCATCAATCTGACACAATGAAACTGTACTGTAACCATGTCCACAGACATGGCATTCAATAGAATACTCTTTTGGGGACACATTTTTACAGCACTTCTGTGGAATATACCAGTAAGATTAATTATTGGCTCAATTCTGCAAGAGGCTGAGCACTGTGGCACCAATCCAGCAATGCACGTACGCATATACTAAACTCAGTACCTATTCCACCTTTTTCAACCTCAAGTCCAATTAGAACTGGATGCACGCCACAGAACATTTCACATGACTAGTCAGTAACATTTTAAAATTAACTCTCTTCAGCTGGGTTCACATCTCTTTCGTATTTGCTTTGTACCAATTGCTAGTGAATGAGTTCACTGGCAGACATGTTCATGGAAAAATAATTTTAAGTGAATACTGAGCAGATTCACAGGAAGCGAGGTTTGAATTTGTCAAGATGAGCATTTGTAGCAGAAATTGAAGAGCTGTGCTCATCCAGTCAGGGAACAGAATCATACTATGTGATTTGTCTGTGTAACCAAAATAACTAATGCAGCTCAAATTTCAAATACTCTCAATCTCCAGACCAATAATTAATCACTTAAGTTATTGGAGAGTAATTCTGAATAGATTCAATTTGTTCAAGATCGGGGCCACAAGGAATCTGCCAAAAGAAAAAGAAATAAAATTTGAATAACTTTGTTACTAGCTAGTCACCCAGCAACAAAATTTGAATAACTTTGTTACTAGCTAGTCACCCAGCTTCATTCACATGGTTAAATCTTAGATGGAAACAGGTCCATTTGCGGGGGACGACAAGGGATTGTTGCTAGGGAAGTGAGGCCACTGACTATTTGGACACAACATTCCTATGCCCATTTAGTTGAAATGTATATCTGTGTGGAGGACTGGTGGCATAGGAGTGAATTTCACTTACTGAGAGATAAGAAATGGCTTTCAACCCAGCACAGCACAACAGTGTCTTACTGTCATGTTTTAAATTAAAAAAAAATACAGTTTTGTTAGGGAAGTTGCTGTCGTGAGTTCCTTTTATACAATCTCTGTAGTTCAAGGCTGTATAAGCTGATAAAATATACCTCCCTTGTTTCATAATGGAATCGTTCCCTTTTCCCTTCCTCTTTCGCTTAACCCTTTGCAAACAGGTTGTTGTTGAAAAGGAAATTTCTGGGTGAATGTATAGAGAGGGATCAAAGTTGTAAAGGAGTCAATTCTTCTAGATCCCCTTTTATAAAACTTGGCTGCATGAAAATCAGGGAAGCCAATAGCTGGTAGCCAGGAGTATTTTTTGATATGTTTACAGAACACATTATTTTAAAACCCAGGTTAAATACTAAGATGCATAGCGCTTTTGGGAGTGAATTAAACAGCAATGGAATCTTCCTGCCCTCACCAATATACTTGTATTTGGATTCTACATTCTGACGACACTGAACTTTTTTTTTAAAATAAAAAACCAATCGTTTGCTGAATCCCAAGGGAAGTAAACATCCTCATAAACCAGCTGCAGAGACCGCCCAATTCAGATCAGTCTACAAATCGTTTTTATTTCATCCTGACATTGTCATATGTTTCTGATTGGCTGTCACCTAGATCAGCTTAGTGCCCAGAGACAGGGAGAATCTTCAATCATCCAGGTCTTATCTTTTGTACATGTGCACACAATTATACACACACACAAACTTCCTCCCCTTTGGCACGGTGTGGGGAAGCATCGCTCCGCAGGGTAACAAGGCACATGGGGATAATGGGGAGGTGACACAAGGCAAGCCTATCATGGAAGCTGGGGACAGAAATAGCATGAGTTGCTACACAGAGCTCAGTGTATCACTGTGTGAATTTTAATCTGTGTCAAAATAGGTTTTCCAGATTTTCATGCTGCAAATCCTGATCTGATAGTGGTAAGGCCCACCGGATTTCTGAGACAGGCCTGCCTGGCATTACTGCCCCCACACTGCAACAGAAAGCCACCTTTACTGTATGCTGACCTTTGAGGGAGGGACCAGGATATAGAGGGTCTGTGTATCCAGGCCCTTCTGAACCTCTCGATACAATATATGGTGCCACACACTAGGAAGATTCCTTTCTGTGATGGGCCTATTGATCAAGATCTTATTGTACTCACCAACTAACTCCTTTATCCCTTTAACCTGGAGCAGCCACCACCATGCCACTAGAAGAAAAGGAGTACTTGTGGCACCTTAGAGACTAACCAATTTATTTGAGCATAAGCTTTCGTGAGCTACAGCTCACTTCATCGGATGCATTCAGTGGAAAATACAGTGAGGAGATTTATATACACACAGAACATGAAAAAATGGGTGTTATCATACACACTGTAAGGAGAGTGATCACTTAAGATGAGCTATTACCAGCAGGAGGGGGTGGGGGAAGAAAACCTTTTGTAGTGATAATCAAGGTGGGCCATTCCCAGCAGTTAACAAGAACGTCTGAGGAACAGTAGGGCGGGGGAATAAACATGGGGAAATAGTTTTACTTTGTGTAATGACTCATTCACTCCCAGTCTCTATTCAAGCCTTAGTTAATTGTATCCAGTTTGCAAATTAATTCCAATTCAGCAGTCTCTCCTTGGAGTCTGTTTCTGAAGTCTTTTTGTTGTAATATTGCGACTTTTAGGTCAGAGATCGAGTGACCAGAGAGAACAGACTCCAAGGAGAGACTGCTGAATTGGAATTAATTTGCAAACTGGATACAATTAACTCAGGCTTGAATAGAGACTGGGAGTGGATGAGTCATCACACAAAGTAAAACTATTTCCTCATGTTTATTCCCCACCCCACCCCTCACTGTTCCTCAGACGTTCTTGTCAACTGCTGGAAATGGCCCACCTTGATTATCACTACAAAAGGTTTTCTTCCCCCCCCCCACCCTGCTGGTAATAGCTCATCTTAAGTGATCACTCTCCTTACAGTGTGTATGATAACACCCATTTTTTCATGTTCTGTGTGTATATAAATCTCCTCACTGTATTTTCCACTGAATGCATCCGATGAAGTGAGCTGTAGCTCACGAAAGCTTATGCTCAAATAAATTGGTTAGTCGCTAAGGTGCGACAAGTCCTCCTTTTCTTTTTGCGAATACAGACTAACACGGCTGGTACTCTGACACCATGCCACTATAACCATTGCGGCCACATCCTCAGCCCCACCATATTGCCTTGCATCTCTCCAGTGGCACAAAGAGAGCAGAAACTGTGCACACCTTCCCTGTGGGGGAGATCCCTGTGAGCATAGTCAAAGCAGCTGGCTCTTATGCCATCCCTTGGCCCCAGCAAAGGAAACAGGCAGTATGGTCAGAGCATGTTCTAGTTCTGCTATACCCAGCTCATGGATGGTACCTGGAGAACTGTTGCCAGCTGGTGCAGATCAGACTAGCTCCAGGCTGCTCTATCCTATTTGGAGATGCAAGTAGGAGTTAAAGCAGGCATGGAACCAGGTGAAAGTATAGATGAGCTGTACTTGACTTCTCGATGGCCCCCCTTCTACTGGAACAAGTGGATCTCAGCTGCAGCAAAGAAACTGGCCCACTGGTGTCAAAGTCTTGCTTCTTGCTATTCTACTGACCAGCAGACTGTACTGCAAGAATGTATTAGCTCTGCAAATAGTGATCAGGAAATGGAGGCCCCACAATTGCTCCTGCACTTGTAATGAGAAATTATCTGCTGCCACCATGTCAGCCCATTTTCAGAAAAGCCTTCCTGGAACATCTATTCCTTAGAGGGTGGAAAATGTAAGATTTGAAAGACAGCAAGGAAGAGACTCCTCCCCTCAGCTCATCACAGGGCAATCCCGAGATGAAACTTGGGAACAGTTTCACAAGGCACCCACCCTTCTTTTCCTGTCTACAATGAACCAAGCTGACTGGTGCATTAAGTAGCTCACGCTTCTCAGCTCATCTGGAAGGGAAGGCCCTCTTACTAGAGCTGGGTTTTGGTTCTCCTTAACTGTTTCCCACTCTGGTTGAGTGTGGCCAGTCTTTTTTGCCTCTCTCAAGGCACAGCATTTATTAAAGCACAGCTGCAGACAACATGGCAGTGAGATAATGCTAATCACAGAAGTGATGGACCATCATTGCTCACAACTATTCAAGTTTCATTTTGTAACATACAGAATGCTGCTTCTTATGTATAATGCTTCATTAGAAGCTAACCCGATGAACACAAAAGCAAGGCACACTAACTTGGAGTGACAGACTGCAGCACCGAGGTCAAATATACTTCCCCCCACCTCTATATCCCAGAACTCCACTGAAACTTTGGAGATGTTTTTCCCTAGAATTCCATCTTGAGAGAGCTATCAGAACTCTTTCTAAAGGAGTCAGAATCCTAGGGACAGTTCTCCTGGCAATCCTATAGCAGAGGACATAACTGTGAGCATTAAGCAGCCTGTGGTTTACCTGCATTAAGAGTCGAAGGGGTTTTCCAGCCTTCTGTTCAAGGACTCTGAACTTCACGCCAGCTGAAAAAACAAACAACCACGATGGAGGAGAACAATCTCCATTCTCTACTTGGATCAATGAGTTGAAAGGGATTTCCTAAAAGTCACACAAGAGAGCAAGCCTGGGGATTATGGCAAAGGAACTATAATGATCTATATTTGCTCCTAGCATTCCAGCAGAAAAGGGGAATGCTCTACCCTGTGTAAATGAGAGACAGAAAACTCTCCTTTAGTCATTTTTCATATGGCTACTGTACATGTATACGTCTCCCTTCTGCTTTCAGACTAAATGGGGGTAGGCCTGTGATAGTGAATGACACAAAGACATTTGAGTAAATTCAAAACAATCAATGACTATTGATCACAACGAAGGCATTCATACATTTTCAGCATGCTATTAACTGCTGCAGCTGCCACTCCAGTTTTCACTTTTGTATTCCCTCCAGGGCTCACTAAATCCCACAGTACCTTAAAGTCAGACAGGGAAGATGGTGGATCCAAGCTATGACATATTCTACATAACAATGCTTAACGTAACATTTAAAAGAGGGAGAATACAGTATTTTTCACTTTATAGAGGGGCCTTTCATTGGAGGTTCTCAAAACACTTCCTGCAGAACACCTCTACAAAGCAGGTCTATATTATTATCCCTTTTTACAGATGGGGAAACTGAGGCACAGAGCGCTGAAATGATTTGTCCAAGGTCAGTTGTAGAATCAGAAATAAAACCCTTTATATAAGTACTTATATGGCCCCATCACCGTAGTATTTACGTGCATCCCAAATTTTTTAAAACAAAAATAATCTCTCCCCCTTCTTAATCTTTAGATTAGGTTAGTGTGTGTGTGTGTGTGTGTGTGTGTGTGTGTGTGTGTGTGTGTGTATGTATAGAAATTAAGGGAAAGCTAAGTCAAAGGAGTATGACATTTAAGTTCTGCAATTGGTGAGGCCTGTGGTCATTCTTGTCTCTTGTCGGAGTGAATTCCCTAGTCTAAAGTCCAGCTCCTGTGTAAAGCAGAATTTACACAGCAACCGGACCTTAGAATGGGGAATTCACTCTCCACATGAGCCTCCCCTATAGGATCACAGTTTCACTGTTCCAGTGGAAGGTAAATGTTGTGGAAGGTCATGGTGATGGAGGGAGAGGTATTTCTCACGTAGCAATGGCCAATCCCATGAGGCACTTTAAATATCAGGACAGAGACCTTGAACTGGATTCTGGATTAATTGGGGAACCAGTGTAAAGCAAAGCACCAGGGTGATGCGTTCTGGTGATCTGTGTTGCTAAGTAGACAGGCTTCCACATTTTGTAGCCTGTGGCTTCATTCCCAGATGTAATGAGTTGCAGTAATCAAGCCTGGCGGTCATGAATGAATGGATTGTTATGGGCAGATCTCTATCCAATAGGATGGAGCAACTCTTCTGGCCAGACACAGATGGTAGTGGACATTTTTTGTTACCATGACTACTTAGGCATTCAACAGTACCAAGGAATCCAAAAGGACCCCAAGGCTGGGGACTTAAGAAATTTGAGGGCAGATTCCCTTGACAGTGCAGAGCATTATAGAGGAGGCAAGATCTTTGAAGCACTTCCCTCTGCCAGCCAGCATCACCTCAGTCTTGTCTGGGTTCAGCTCAAGTCAGGAACTTGTCATCCAGGTGTTTATTCCGGTCAGTCATTGATGAAAGCTGGGAAATGATGCTGTTTACATTTGTCACAAAGGAGATGTAGAACGGGGTGCCATCTGCTGGCACTTCAGCCCATGTTGCCTCAATGGCTCCCAGTGGTTTCATATAGATGATGAATAATACCAAGTAGAAGACTGAGCCCTGTGGGCGTTAGCAGGTGAGGGCTCTGGAGAAGGAAGAACGGTTGCTCATAGTGACGTTCTGCGTTCAGTCTGACAGGATGTATCTGAGCCATTTCAGGGCACTTCTATTCATGCCAGCAACTTATTTGAGATGGGACAGGAATGATCAAATAGTATCAAATGCTGCAGAGAGGACGAGCAGAGCAAGAACACTTGAGCTTCTCCTGCCTGAATGCCAGGCTGGACCATGAAGAACTTGCCAAAGGTCACACAGCAGGTCAGTGGCCGAGCCAGAAACAAAACCCAGTTTCCCTGACTCTCAGTGCAGTGCCTCACCCACTACATAATGCCACCTTCAAGAGAAAAACTGTTCTAACCCCAGAGTGCAGCATATCTACCCTAACTCAGGACAGCTTGCTTCAGTCTGTCTCTCTTTTGTCACTGCTGGGTGTACAGCTCTCTTGGCTGGAGGACTACAGATTTGATAGATTTCCAGGTGGTTTTATAAAAACATTTAACTTTAGGTGTGTAGGAGTAAGATCTATAGACTCCTAACCTATGGATTGATCATTACCCATCTACACTTGTTTAGGTGACATGAATACCAGAGTTTTGTCAATTCAGAGTCTAAGCCAAGGAAATCAGAGGCCAGATGTGAGGACTGAACTGAGCTGCAGTTAAACACCTCACTAAATCCTCAGTGATAGTAAAGTAATAAATTCAGAGTGTTGAAACAACCTTCATGATCTTTCCAAGGTGAAAAAAGCAATACCATTGGGATAGGACTCTGTAATTGGTGACAGAAACCAAGCAGGAAGGAAATGAAAGAATGCTGGTTCTTGAAGAGCTATCTCTGCTTTGAATTTTGATCAGATCCTCTCTCTCCCTACCTCTCTCAGATAAAATGTTCCTGTTCTGGGTTGGGGGTGGTCAGAGACCATGGAAACCCTAAAAGATGTCCTCCCATGATGTCCCTCCTGAACAAGGGTCCTAATATATTTTCATTTTCCTTCATCTTGAAGGCCGGATGGTATCATAGAGAAGTTATTTATCTATTATTTATCAATATCAACATGATTTCCTTCCAGCTAATCACTTGCAGTTTACTGGACAACTTTCTTCAGCTGCATTTCCTGTCCCACAAAGACAGCTCCTATAGATCAAGAACTACCTGCAACTCAATACATGGAGACCTACTGACAACAGGTACTGGAAAGCAACATTGTTGGTAGCATTCCACACGTTCGCTCCCAAAGCTGAACCTGGCATAGCTTCAGTAGAAAAGGCCACTATCATCAGCCTCGGGCTTCCTTCCCATTTGATGACTGGCCTTGGTTCGGTGATGATCAAGCTCTTCACACTGTTTCTTGCTTTTAGAACTCTGTGCTTCATATTCTTAAACTTGCTTGGGGCTTGTGGTTTAGCCTGCTTGATTTAAATTGGTTGAGCTATCTCGGTTTTCAGCTAACCCCATTTCAGTGCAATCCTTTAGCCTGGTCCCAAAAATGGCTGTCAAATAGTGGCTTGGCAGAAAGTAACTTTGAAATGGGGACAGGTTAACCTCAAAAAGGTGGATGTTTATCGGAATGCATCCAATGAAGTGAGCTGTAGCTCACGAAAGCTTATGCTCAAATAAATTTGTTAGTCTCTAAGGTGCCACAAGTACTCCTTTTCTTTTTGCGAATACAGACTAACACAGCTGGTACTCTGAAACCTGTCAGAGTTTTTGAGTTCTGAAATTAAGCTAGAAACCACAGGTCAGATCCTTAGCTAATGCAAATCAGTATAACTCCACAGAAGTCAATGCAACCTGAGGATCCAACTTTTCTGAAGAACAGATTCTCTTGAAGTCTATCTATACCTTGGTTCCCAGCCACACTGGGATGGGTGAAAATCAAAGAGAAAACCACAAGTTAACAACTTATCTGAATATCAGAGGATTTGAGGTTTGGACCAGACCCTGTTTACTTGACCCAGCTGGCTTATTCTGCTATAAATAAGATGAGCTGATTTAAAAGCTGTATAGTAGAATGGCACCTTTTGTTTCAATGTTCTTTGTAACGTTGCCTATGACTCAGCTTTAGCGTCACATTAGTTTCCACTGACTTTATCATCAGGCGTCGCAGGATAACTGGTTAATAGTATTGACAAGTGCATGGATTTTGCATTAGGAACCTGAGTACTTTTCAGGCACCCTGCCGCTTTCAGTACAATAAGCTACCTGTGCATTAGATCAAGCCCACTCACAATACCACTGTGAATGCAGAAGCCTGCGTGGTGGTGTAGGACCAACCTGCAAGTCTGTAGGATCTGCAGAGCCGAAGGATGACTGAATAAAGGGGCAGAGAGTCAATGAGGTCCACGAGCAGATGGATCAGGCCCTGCACAACCACCACCAGCAGACGAAGCTAAAAAGAAACAGTTAGTTATGTAAACAGGCAGGACTGAGGTAAGCAGTTGGGCTAACAATATCAGAAGGGACTAGTGATTTGGGGGGCTTCAAGTTGTGGATGCTCACCACAAGGCATCTTCAAGGGGTCAGATTTTCAGAAAGTGCTAAGCACCCACCCTGTCAGAGTCAGGCTCCTTAAGAATCTTGCCTTAAGTCTATAACAGTAACCTTGGTGCCAGTGGCAAAAACATGTGGTATACTCTACTTTCAGATAATGGGCCAGCATATCAAAGGCTGATGTGGGGAGTTCAGGCTTCTGTTTTCAATAGCATCCCTCGCTCTCTCTAAAAGCTGCTGGCAAATAGGTGCAAACCCTTGTCTCTAGAAATAGCTTGCTGGTGACTGAAGAATCCCTTTATAGAGCATTTAAGCAGGAGCACACCAGTTAGAAATGAGTTCCCTGCTTAGTATCCTCACACAGCCCCTCACCGTCGCTGATTTGAGCACCTCCTTTTGTCATACTATCTATCATTTTTTCTCTCAAACTCATTTGAGTCCTGTACTATTTTTACCCTTCTCCCTTTCAAAAGAGAGGTTAAAATTATGTGAAGGTTCCAGCTCTTAGCGGAAAAATGTGCATCCATGTCTCAAATCGGACTGGTCAGATTGGACAAAGAGTCCGATTCCCTCCCTGCAAAAGTCTTGCCAAGTAGATTTTAATGGAAAAGGTTAATTTCCAGATGGAAAAGTTCTGGGTCAAACCAGAGGTGCAGCCACCCCAGTAAATGGGAGGGAAAGATTAAATATGGCTCCAGGGAAAGACAGTGGAGCAGTTTGTCCTGATGACTTTAATTTTCTGGGAATTCCCTTCAGAGAAACACAAGTGTGTATCCTGAATTCCATCTGCTTGGTCCACATTGCCTGTGGGCAAGAACCCTTCCTGGGACAGTTATAGGAATATATTTGTACGGGGATGGGGGAAAATGACTAGGAATCTTTTTTATACTTCACTCACATACGTAGATGAGATATGACCATCTCTAAGGGTTGAATCTTACCAGGGTAAACACCAAGTAATACAGTGCAGTTGTGGGCAGAAGAAACAGCAGGATTGTAAATAACAAAGTGCCAATGAATAACTGGGGAAAAAAGACACAATAAACTATTGTTAGTTGAGTACTGGCACAAGAAATTTAGATAGTATTAAGTGGTTAGACTGTGGGCATGTGGAAGATTCTCAATACCCCTCTCCCCACGCCATTGCTTCTGAGCCCATCTTGTTGGTGAATAATACTTAATTACTCGGAATACTTCCAGTGATCCCGCCTCCAATAAATGCCTGGCATATATCAACATAGCTCCAACCTGACTCTTTAGCTTTAGATTACATTTTCCATAACAGAGAGGATACAGGATAATAATGCATCATCATTTCTTCAGTATAGTATCCAGAGGGTCCTTCCCCAGAGGCAGATCCACATCATGGATTTAAGCACATAACCAGAAATACACTATAACTCACTCCTGGCCAACTTCTAGTTTACAAATAAAGGCTCCTCTCTCATGCCCCACCTTTACTTAGCAAAATCATCATGTATTAGCATCTCAGAAAGTCTTTTCACGTCTGTGCTTTGAAAGTCTGTTCCCACAGAAGCCAATGACAAAACTCCCACTGGCTTCAATGTCAGCGGGATGAGGCTCTTAGCGCCAAATCCATTATCATCAATATACAATGAGCTAGAACCCTGCTGTAGCGCACACAGCCTTTCTGACCCTGACGTTCTTATTTTCCTGTCACTGGGGAAAAGAGGAAAAAGTAGCTCCTCTAGTTTTGTATAAGAGGCTTAAGATTATCTGTTGCAATTCACTGAGATGCACTGGTCCTGGAAGCTACCAAATAGCACTTCAGCAGAGATTACAAACGCAAGATTGGAAGCTGTAATGAAGCTAGCCACTCTCTCAGTGTGTTTATCATTGTACCTGGAATTCTCAAGCTCAAGGTAAGTGAAAATATAAAATAGTGTGCCAAGCAGCTTTTTTATTCAGGGCCATTTAAATTATTCTTTTAAAATCAGGCCAGAGAAGCCTAGCTCTGACCAACTTTCATGTTGTTTCTGTGGCATTTTAGAGTTTAAAAAGCAGATTTACACTATTCCAGAAAATTTTTTTCTACAGGCTGGTGAAAATGTGTGGGCCAAGCTCCAACCCAATGTGAATTAAATAGGGTCTTTTAATAGAAACATTAAGAAGCATGTTACTATGGCAACACTGCTGGGCACCACTATAATTATTTAAATTGTCTCCCTCCCACATATCCACTCCTCTACCCTTACCCTGAGAGGTGGTGAGCATCTGCAATTCTCACTGACATTGCTACGACTGCTCAGCACCTCACAGGATCAGTTCCCTTGAATATGGGGAGGAATGGATTTGGGGTACAGCAGATGTAGCCAAGAATTTGCTTGAAGAGCCATGTAGACAACTTGCCAAGAGCTGTACTCAATTTGGATATAATTGGGCAGTTGGTGGTCTGTATCCCAATATTAAATGAGGCAAGATCAGGTCATGCTGCAGGACTTTGTGGCCAGAGTTATCACAGCACCTCCTTGACGCTCTGCCACTACCTGATCCAAGTCATAGGAGCAGGAATCCACCCGCTGTCTCAGGACATTCCACTTCTTCCCGCGGAACAGGCGCCAGAGAGATGACAAGCCATAGATCTTCAGGCAGTAGAGCCTGTGCAAAGGGGAGAATCACCACAAATTAGAACCAAGAGATCCCCACCTATACCACAAAGCAACTGCCATTGCTACACACACACACTCTCAGTTCAGCAGGGGCAGGATGTGAATCTAATGAAGTCACACAAATTCAAGGAGACAAAACACACTGACCAAAGAGATAAAACAAAATATTGAATAGCTGCTCGTTCAGTGAGCAGTGTCCAGCCTGCGCACTGAATGAGACAGGGAAAAATAGTGGTTAGCACACTGACCTAGGACTGGGGAGACCTGGGTTCAATTTCCTGCTCTGCCACAGACTTCCTGGGTGACCTTGGGCGAGACCCTTAGCTTTCCTGTGCCTCAGTTCCCATCTGTACAATGGAGATAATTCTAGTTCCGTACCCCACAGGGATGTTGTGAGGATAGATACATTAAAGATTGTGAAATGCAATCTACTGATATCTGCTGATGAAAAGCACTATATAAGAGATAATAATTGATCATTAATAATAATTCCTATGTAAAGAGTTTATCCTAATGCATATGCACAAGGGTTCCACAGACAACCTTATTTCTGGCATTTCCTAACTTTGGAGTGCTTGACTTTGCAAACCTACTGTTCTTTTAGCATAGTTTTGTGAGTGCAATTAAAATATATAGTCAGTTAAAACACTAAACCACTATTGTGGAAATGGGGAAATCTTATAAAACAAAGGAAAACAGCTGAAAGGAGCATAAAGCATGAAGAGACTAGTATAATGCTACTAATGAGCTGGTAAAGCTCAGAACAGCACAGTAATCCATAGGCTACAGTGCTCCCAAGACAACTCAACCTTTGTGCACCAAATTCCTCTGATTGGTGCACACTTTTCTCATTCCTTTTACTAATACTGCACATGCCCAGTCCCAAACAATCAATGACCTAATGTCAAGCGTCAATGACCTACCTGTCTGACATTGCCATACCTTCTGTGTCAATCTGTATATGTATTTCTGGTGTCATTTATTCACCATGTGGCTACCTTGGAACAGACCCCCAAGAACTCCATATTTCCTTGGCCAGTGAATTTGCCACCTAAACAGCATTCATTTGCTGCAGAAGTTTTCCTCCCAGCTGCTCAATTTCCAGGATTTTGTGGTAATTTTATTATTTGGGTATTTTGAGCTCACTGCCTGGTTCTCCCTCCCCACCACGGGTCATTCTCAACAGCTGAGTTAGCTTGATGCAGGCCTCACGAGGAAGTGTCTTGTGTAGCTATACTTCTAACAAGGATACATGAACCCTGCAGACTGGCACGCCAAAGCCCACAAGACAGAAGTGCTTGGCATGGACAGAGCTTCTGCCTTTTTCGCCCTCGCCCACCCTGTCCCCTCCCTAAGAGGAACAGAGCCCTTCATGCACTCCCTACAGCCAGAAGGAGAGACTTCAAGTAAAAGAGCTCTGTGGATGAGTTTCCTACTAGGCAATATTGCTATTAGTCCTAAGCTCTCTAATTGTAACAGTAAGATTCTTAAATTAGACGTCTCTCTACCTCTAACCATTCCCAGAATTACATATGAACTCTGCCTGGGCAGCCTCCTCTGAAATTCCTTCTGCCCTACACAATGTACTGTACCTCTAACCTCCCCACCGCCCTGCTGGGAAAATGCGGTCTCTATACTTATTAGGCAGGAGCTTCCCTATTTACTCCCTCCGCTATTTTGTCTCCTCTATAAAGCTGCTATTCTCTATCACAGTTTGTGATTTAAAGGATGCCCCCATGTTAATGTAGATCATAAGCAGAATATATTTTGTTTTGAATTCTTATTGCAAGAATAGCTCTGACATACCTAGTACAGAATGAAAAGGAGTACTTGTGGCACCTTAGAGACTAACCAATTGGTTAGTCTCTAAGGTGCCACAAGTACTCCTTTTCTTTTTGCGAATACAGACTAACATGGCTGTTACTCTGAAACCTAGTACAGAATGTGACACAAAAGGCAGAATGAGCATCAGCCATTTACACACATATCCTTGGCCTTCCCAGTTTGTACCCATTTCCCTGTGACCGTAAAGTGCACTTGGCCCTCTAGTGGGGCATAGGGGGTAATACAGCAGCAATTTAACCACAAATCGGGCAATCTGAGTGTTGCAGTTGAAAATCCAGACAGGTTACTCCACATGGATGCAATCCTCTGAAGCAAGGGAGAGGTAGGGGTGCCAGTTTTGGTTGAATGTATTTCTGGAGGTTTCATGACATGACATAATCTTTAATTCCTGGAGACTCCGGGACAATCCTGCAGGGTTGGCGACCCCAGGGCCCGGAGAGGTCACTTCTGGAGCAGCCTTAAACACAAGTTATCAGCTCAAATCTAGGACGCCTGGGCAAACTGATCTCTCTCATTCCACTCCTAAGCATAGTTTTACTTTTCTAACCGCCACTGTCGAAAGGGAGAAGACACTTATATCTAAGACACTTGGGATGCTTGTACAGCTCAATGCTGAGACTCAATCATTTGGACATAACTGGCCAAACTAATTTCTGCTTTACCCCTGTTAAATCAATGGGGTCACACCAGGGATCAACTAGGCCCAATATGATTTTTGGACTAGATATACTTGAGAAACAAACAGGTCAAATACACCCACCTGGCTCCATAGACATAGAAGCAGTAGATATGGAAGGTCAGGAGTGCAATGATGTCAGAGAGGATGGAAAGCGCTACAGTCAGGCCCAGACAGGCTGACAGGCCAACATACCAGAGGATCATCTCAATGAATGGAGACATCAGGTGGATATAGCCTGGTGGAAGTTGGAAGAGTAACACTGTACAAAGGGTATTTATTTGCTCTCCGGAGCCTCAGATAAAATGCTTGATGGCCCCACCCCTCACAGAATGTTGTTGCAGAGATCAGAATCAAGATCATATGAAAGTAAAAATAGCAAATTCTGTTAGACTGCCATCTTACATCTACAATGACTGGCAAATACCACCCATTTCCTTCCCGATCCTCTCAGCCCAGGTGTGTCTTAGTGAGACACATGAAAACCTGCTCAGCCTGTCCAGACAAGGTCATCTTGTTATTCCTTTATCCTCTGGGGTAAATTTTTCAGGAACATACTAATCAATTACTGATACATTTTCACCAAAATTTCCTACTCCAACAGAAACCATCACAAAGGAGTTGTTGTGAAAATGGTCTGTGCAACATTTTTAGTGGCATGAAGCTTCTCTGATCATCATCAAGGTAGGGTGAAACCTTGGAAAACCAGAGCTCTGCTTCATTCATTAACAGACAGAGACAGTCACAGTTACTAAGGATTCTGTGTCCAACGTGGCTATTTTCCAACATAAAAAGTATCCTTATGACCAGTGAGATTCTGTTTCAAATTGGGGGGAAGAATGCAGTTAGAAGTGCTGTAAACTAAACTGAAGTCAGTTACAGGACAGGTCCTGTACTTCAACCCCCAAATAAAATTTCCCTACCACCACACTGTTGCACTACCCTTTGTAGGGCAGATAAAGTTTACAGGGGAACTTGGACCTACTCCTGGACACCGACCATCACTGCTACCAAATAAATTAGCTCCACTATGTCTCTTACTTTCTGCAAAGTAACTAGCTGAGCACTGTACTTATTTGCATCATTTCTGTTAAGGAAAAGTTAGCACATGTGACTCCATTTTGGTTTGGGGCCCACCATTGTCTAAAAGCAAGCACACCATGCACCAGGAGGAGTGTTCCTTAGATACTGCGCGTGTCCTATCAGGTATAATTCGCAGCAGTTGTGTGCATGTCCTATCAGGTATAATTCATAACATTTCCCTGTGTGGATTCCATGAATCCAAATTTGGCTCACGTTCCCAGACCAGAAAGATTCAGAGACCAGTATGTCCTTGCAATACAAATTTTGATTCATTATACATCACTAGGACAATCTTAGACACTAGGGAGGGAGAAGTGAGAAGGAAAGATGAAAGGTTAAACAACTGCACTTACTAATCCACAGGTGAATGTGATAAAGGAAGAACCGGCCCAACACCTGGTCCAATGCCCGGTTCATTTTTAAACCGGCTGGCACTCCCATTAGCCACTGAAGCAGGTCCTGGAGCTCTTTGGCTATATGCTGCAACATAAGGAGACAAGCAATGTTAATTACACTGTACGGGCACAACACTCCCCACGTGCACTGATAGCTTTGGAAAAATCTCACCATTCCTCTAAAATCTTTGGGGAAAAACTGCCTCAGAGGCATAAAAAATACTATAGGAGTTACATGAGAAATAGCATATACCTCACAATGAGCCAGCGAACCCTGTCTGAATCTTAAGATACCACCACCTAAGAGCAGGATCTCCTTAGAAGCCTTGTCAGAAATTAAATCACAGATTGTGCTTCTGACAACCCCTTTGCAGGGAGAAGAGCAACCTGGGTGATTTTCACAGAAGGCTCTCATGGGGTAATGATAACTCTTGAGAGCTGAGTAAGCAGGTTACCCAAAGTGACATATATTAGAGATGATCAAATAGTTAAGATGGGTAGAGAAATCGGTCAGAGGAAGACTGCTATACAAATAGGCTGGGATTTTCAGGAGAGCTTGAGGCTATGTCTTCATTGACAATAAGGTGTGTAGTTATCCTGCTGTAAAAACACAGTAGAGACAAGGCACTTGTAGTGTTTCCCACAAGATAAATTAGGTGAGGTCAGCCATGGGAGGGGGACATAGGGCAGATCTCGGCTAGTAACCTTGCAGTAAACACTACAAGTGCCTTGTCTCCACTTTGTACAACAAGATAACTATCACGTTAGTTACCTTGATCTAAAAAAATATCTTTGTGTCAGTGAAGAGAAAGCCTAAGGGAGTTAGATGCCCAAATCACATACATAACAAAAATGAAACATATGCCTACAATGGTGGATTATGCAGGAGAATCTAGACTTGGTACCCAAGACTGATGGATTATGGACCTAATCTTCCAATGATGCATGTGCATGTCTTTTCATGTCTTTTCATCCTAGGGTCACACAGACATTGCTGAATTTATAAACATAACAGCCACACATACTTTCCGTTTAGTAGCAGTTACAGGTTACATTTTCAACGTGAACATGGTTTTCCTTGCCATGGATTGTCTGTTCATCTCATCCACTCTCCTTTGCCCTCACATCCCTTAAAACACTCATTGCAAGCCAGGGCTGGCTTGTACCAATGAATCTGGCCCTCGTTGAGAAAGAAGTGCCAGATACTTTATAAATAGAACTCCATTAATATTTAAAGTGTTGCAGCTGTAACTTAGCAAAAGTTTTTTATTTTATTTTAATTAAATATTTAAATGTTTGAGAGCAGTCCTTCTGCAAGGTTGTTTTCTGGTACGGAAAATTACTGAAGTCCTTAGATGACTCCAGTTTGTAGTTAAATCCTGACTATTGCTGAGCATTCCTGCATTGTGTCATGGCTGTTGTTACTTTGTAGGGTTTGTACTTTGTAGGCCCTGGGGTGTAGCCTCTTGTGGGGTTTTTTTTTGCTGTTGGATGCTTTAGAGCCGATGGACACCAAGAAGAAATAGACTAAAATACATGACTTTAAGAGTCCGATCCTCTAGGTGCAGTCGTTAATACTGAATGTGTTGGATATTAATAGATGAAATGTAGTGCATTACATGGAAGTCATTTCATTAAGGTGCTCTGGGAACATCGCTAACCTTGAGAACACAGCTAAAGTAGTTTAGATCAGCTCAGTCTGGAATGAATTTCTTGTTTAACTGCAGTGCACCTGTTCTTCTCAATAGAAACTTTGACCATGGGTGTGGCATCAAAGGAGAATGACAGGCCCATTCAGGATAGGTAGCGGGGCACAGGCAAGGAAGCGCTCTTAATGGGAGGTCTCATAAAACTCAGAGCAAACCATAGCTGTTCAAAAGCTAAAAACTGTCTTTCTGATATATGTTTATACAGGGCCTAGCAGAACAGGCCCTGGCTTCTAGGCACTACTGGACTATAACTAATAATAATAATAACAACAACAACAACATCTTTTCTCCTTGTTTTATTTATGGATTAGCAGAATATAACTGACAAAGGACTTGTTTTAAAATCTGACTTGAGATGCATTCAGTTGTCACTAGTATAGGATCAGAAATATTCAGCATGGTTTAATTGAGGCACGATCTGTGACAGGTAATAAACAGGTGTCTGCCGCAAAGACCTTACAGTTTAAATGAGCAAAACTAATACAGAACATAGACAGCATGGGATGTGGGATTGGCCTTTCTAACCACAACACTTCACAGAGAAGATGGGGAGTTAGAAGGTATTGTTTCTTTTTCAGACAGGGAAGAGGACTTAGTGTAGAAGATCTATTGTGAGGCTTTTGGGAGAAGGGGCAGCGTGGAAGAAGGCAGAGTCTGGAACTGCCAGCAGGGAAGCTTGGGTTGAGCAGAGTAAATCGTAAGGTGTGTAGGAGGAGGTTAGGGCAGATATGGAACTAAGAAAGGTTATTCCACTATACATTCAGGCAGCTGACTCCAAAACAGGCCTTTTGTAGTGCACAGAGCTATTCCTTAGATGCCTCTGAATCACATCTGCTTCAGTTACTGACAAAAGCAACTTGTTATTATAGTCAGCACTGCACAGCTAGTCAAGCTGTGAAAGAGGGAGCTGGAGCCGATGATGTCTTGTGTAGTATCGACAATTGTCAGCTACGTGCTGAATCATTATCACTGGAGATGAGGAATGATGGGGGAGGAGCACAGCTTGATTTCCACACAGCAGGTTGGGCTTACAGTGCTGGCAGCTGGAAAAGGAGAAAGTGACATACCTATTATTTTTTTGTCTCCACAGACAGGGCTAGTGGGAAGGTGTGACATACCAGAGTGCAATCCAAACCAGTCGGGGGCTAGGTCACCCTTGCCATGCAACCTGGGGTGCCTTGCAATGCCTTACTGTTGTAGCTTCCAATCTGGACTGCTCACAAACAGCCTGCTAGCATGCAGGTCCCTCCCAAATGTGTTTGTGTAACTGCAGCCTGCCAGACACACCCTGACTCTCACCAGCCTTCGTTATACAGCAGGGCACCCCAACACACTCCCAGTTCTGGATTTGCCCCCCCCCCGCCCCCCCAGAAATTATGCCTTATACTGCCCAGCCCTCTCCTGGACAGTCCAAATATATTAAGTCCATTATTTCTTTAAGAGAATAATATACACACAACTTGCCACCCTAAATGGAGTTATCCAGACACTTTAGCTTAAACACACTGGATTAGATAAAACAACAAAACAAGTTTATTAACTACAAAGAGAGAGATTTTAAGGGAGTACAAGCAATGAGATACAGGAGTCAGAAATGGTTACAAGAAAAATAAAGATAAAACTCGTTCTAGTGCCTGACAAACTATATTACATTTAAAACAAAATTTCTCACCACATGCTTCCAACAGAATAACTGACCAAACTCTTAAGGTCAGGACCCCTCCTCCAGAGTCCAACGGCTGCTTCTTTTGTCTTCTCAGGTGCAAAGAGTGAGATGGACAGGGAGAGAGAGGAGGGGGTCTCTTGGGGTGTTTGCCCCTCCTTTTTATAGTGTCAGTCCCTCTCTGAAAAGCATTTCCAGCTGAGAACCAAGAGACGGGCTGGTGGAGCAAAGAGATCTCATGCTGTTTCTTTGCTAAGATGTAGATCTCTTTGTCCCTGCCCCTCTTTCTTGCCAAACAATGGCCACTTGACAGATGATGACCCATCAGCTTTGTGGACACCTGGCTGGGGCATCAGCTTGCTCTTTGTCTTAGAGAAATTGGTGTAGCCACTTCCCAAACTTATCCGGGAAACACATGTCAGACATGATGTCAGCTTATGTTAACAACTTCACACATAATGTTTCCACAAGCATTTTACCATGATATGTTATGAGATTTCAAATGATACCTCCAAAGGTGTGCCTTGTACAAAGATAATTACAGTAGTGTTTTGGATGTGAATACAAGGGTGCATTCCATCACAGAAGGAATGGAAGGTTTGGCGAGTCTAACCTACAGTATGCTGGATGGATTCCAATTAGCATGCAATAGACCTGAGAAAGGCAAGAGAGAAGAGGCTCGCCGTGAATGGGATTAATAGGAGAATGGAAGGAAAACTATGGCACTGCACTTCTTCCCACACAATTAAAAGCCTGCATGTATAAAATCGACTGAGGCAATTCTCTTCTCTCAAGGCCAGGAACTGTGGTAACGGATTAAGTCGTCTTATTTTTTTACTGTCAGACCTACTGATAAAAGAAGCCCAGAGACCAAAAGCCCAGAGACCATTAGCTGACCAAGGGTATATCTCAGAACTAGGATAGCATGGAGCACTGGGAAAAGTCATAATAATCCAAAACATTGGGAAAGTTTTTATTACCAAACTTGGCAACTTTTAGCCAGCTTGATAGAGCTCCAGTGCGAGGGATAATGAATGCCAGATAAAAATTCAGCAGCTACCGGAAACCCACTGCAGGATGGATCAGACAAGATTTTGCTGTCATACTGGAAACAAAATGGTGCTGTCTTGCACCACATGTGCTGAAGTTATCACAGTGATATTTCTGGATGGCTCAGGCCCACCTCTTATGTGCACTTGACACCTGATCTGTGCCCTCTGAAGTCTATGAAAGAGCTCCCAGTGACTTTAGAGGCTTTATGTGCCCATGGAGCCCACAGTGAAGAAACCAGGTTCCTGAAGCAAGGAGAAATTGTAATTGGCATGAAATCTCACTGATGATCATGGACATACCAGTAAAGCAATACCTTAGACAAACAGGGAGGGGCAAACTGAGAAGAACGTACAGCAAGGAAGTAGTTCAAATCTCCAGGGAAGTAAGCTCTTGAGTGCACACCTCTCTGTATTTCTGAGACATCGTAGGCTACTTAGGTAAGTAATGGATATTGCAACATCCAAGTGGGAGTGAATGATTTATCTGCATGATTGAAGAGGAGAAAATGAGAAACTCCTACAGCATTCCTATCCAGGACAGGTGGTGTGATCCAATGCACTTTGAGCATGAGAGTGTCCATCTGCCATTAACACTGGGCAGATAGAACACTTCTTGAGTCCACCTGTGCACATGGGAACTGAGCCAAGGTCATTGTTGTCTCACACTTGCTAAGAAAGCAGACTGCAGAGAGCACTAGAGGGCAGGTGATCTTCCAGCTGAAAGATCTCCACATGGGAACAGACTTCAGAATAACAATGTATAAAAAGGTTCCGAGTTTACGCCTCACATTAATCCTACCATTAGATCAAATATTAGAAGGGGAGACTTATATTCCAACCATCACCCTCTCTTCCCCCTTTCCCAGCAACATTGAGCAGCTGAAACTGGGTCCACCCTTGAAAGTTCGACTAGACAATAGTAATGAGCCACTTTAAGCTCTTGTGTGGTAAGTGCATGGTAGACACTTTGCTTGTTGTGTCTGCGTCGCATGCAGAAAGATGATCACAAGAGTGCTACTAGTTTTGCCCAATGTGTTATTAGTGTGAGGAGCACTGAGAAAAGGAACCAACAGCAGGGCAGATGTGAGTTCCTCCCAATAAGTGATGAAGAAGAGAAAATAAGTTGCTGATGGAATTCCTCATAAGTTGGACTGGAGTCCCTTCCCATCCAGAAACTGGAGACAGTAAAGTGAGGACTCCTGCAGCAGAGGCATTGTAAGACAAAAGGAAAGATCTGTCCCTCTTTCCCAGAAACCAAAGGGAAGGGACAGAGAAGGGATGATGTTGTGCAGCCTTATCACAGTATTCATCAATATGCGACAATGCTGAGTCACAAAATGATGGAACACCAGCACATCATTGACACAAACATCATGACACAAATGCTGCAACTCAAGAGCAGGATGCACACATTTTGCGTTTTTTTTCAGCTCCACTGAATGACAAAATGGTCTTTTACCTATTAAAGGTAAGTTCTACTTAGATAATAATTTACACACAAACACAATATGTTCCCAAGCCAAAAAAAGACCAAAAAAAAAAAAAAAAAAAAGGTTAAATTGGAGCAAAGGTTGCACGTATGTTCAAGTTACACATTCAAAATATAAGAAATTAGGGGCTTGTCTACATGGCTAGTTAGTGCATGGCAAGCTGTGCACTAGCCTGCCATGCACTAATTAGCCTTGTAGAGAAGTCCCTAGTGCCAGAAAAACAGGATGCTATGGGTCATGCTTGTTCTTAGGTAATTTATACTGGCCATTTAGGGCCTGAGGTTGGAGAATGGCACAGGAGAAGGTGAATTCCCCAATCTATCATTAGCACACTTGAGAGAGAATTTCAGTGTTACCTACCCTGACTAGCTACTGCCCTCAGAACTCACCACCAACATGCTCTCACCAAACATAGCTGCCTCAACTTCTCAAGTTTTTTTCCCCCAGTTTAATGATTTCTGAGACCTAACTGGGTTAACTTTTTCCCCCTCCCAGATACCCCATTAGGACAACAGCTTGAGGGCACTTCCTGTTAACTCCATAATAAAAGTGTCCTGGGCGGATAAGCACTCCATTCTCCAGTCTCCAAGTTATTTATTGTGTTCATGATGTAATTGTTACCTTGTGAGCAGGAAGTGCCCTCCAGAAAACATCTAATTTGTATTCATTGGATACTCAGAGGAGAGCAATGTTACATTTGATTAGTCTCAACAGGTTTGGTTTGAAGATTTAATCGCTTTTGAGGAGACCTAATTTTTTTGTGACTTCTGTCAGTGCTTCTCTTCTCTGCATGAAATCCTCATGCACAGGCCTGCCGCTCTACAATTACCACAAGTATGAACTGCTGTTCACTTTCTACACTAGAGATGAAGTACAAACGATTCCAGGCAGACTTACATCAGCCACTGGGATGAGTGTGTCGGCAAGCTGACCAATCCGATTCTCTCTGTACAGCCAGGACATTAGCAGTATTCCCAGAGCCATGTCAATGAGGAGAGAAACAAAGATGTTTGCTTTCCTGCATTCAGGAGACAGAAGAACAAAATTAGAGCACAGGAAGAAGGCTGTTTCATGTTTGGATAACAATCATCACCAGTTTCATTTACACAGCGCTTTTCATTTCTGAAGGCCATCAAGACTCTTTACTGAGGATATACACCAGGAGTGGCCAAACTGTGGCTCGCGAGCCTCTTTTACCATTAAAATGCAAGCCCTCTCCGCCTACCAGAATGGGGGGGGGGGAGGGGGGGGGAAAGCTCGGGACCTCTGTTTTGCAGTGGGGTGGTCGGATAGGAGCACCTGTCCAGCAGGGAGGAGGGTCTCATGACTTCAGTCCTCCGGGATACACCTGCCAGGGCTTCGGGCTTCAGCAGGAATGGGGCTGAAGCCCTGAGCCCTGGCTTGTGTGCCCCAGCTCTCAAACTTCTGAAGTTGTATGCGGCTTGGACGGTCAGTAAGTTTGGCCAACCCTGGTATACACAGAATAGGGGCTGCTTTCCTATCACTAATATACTGCTGTCTCTGGGGTCAAACACAGCATCCATGCTAAGCCAGAACACTACACAACAGGTTTTCACAGGGTGACTGAGTAGTTGGATTGAAATTCCAAGAGGAATGTTAGGTAAGCGCTTAAGTTGGGATTCAGCTATGATAAATTCACCATCACTTGGAGTATTTAATTAGAGATCAGAGGCCTTTCTAAAAGGTATGCCTCAGTTCAACCACTAGTCATTGGGCTAAATAATGTTTACTTACACAATAGGGTAGAATAACTCCCCCCGCACTGCAAGTGTTTCTGGATGAAATTCTATGGCTTGAGTTACGCACAGAATCAGACTAAATAATCATAGTATTATTTTGGCCTTAAAATCTATTTCGTGTATTTCCCTCGGAGCCAATGACTACAGTATCTGAGCACCACATAGAGTAAGATTTGCACAGTGATGGCCTTAAGGAGTCTATACCCATCTCTGATCTTTGCCTCTCCCTCTTCTACTCACTGTGGGGTTTTGTGTTTGCCTGGTTTTTCTGTTACTTCGATGTTTATTGCTACTCCTTGTCTTCAGTTATCAGAGGATGGATCTTCCAGAATACTGGGAAAAGGGGGTGGGGATTGATACTCTTACTTTTGTGGCAGGTGCCATGGAACCTTGATTTTATATCCCATCTGATTAATTCAATGCCTGTGAAAGCAAAGGCTCTACAGCAGTGGTTCTCAATCATGGGTCCGGGGCCCCCAGGGGGGCCATGAGCAGGTTTCAGGGGGGCCTCCAAGCAGGGCCAGCATTAGACTCACTGGGGCCGTGGGTAGAAAGCCGAAGTCTCACTGCATGGGGCTGAAGCCCAGGGCCCTGAGCCCTGCAACCTGGGGCTGAAGCTAAATCCTGAGCAATGTAGCTTTGCAGGGGCCCCTGTGGCATGGGGCCCCAGGCAATTGCCCAGTTTGCTACCCTCTAACGCTGGCCCTGGCTTTTGTATGCAGAAAACCACAGGTGGGCCGTGGAGTTTTTATAGCATGTTGGGAGGGGTGGGGAGGGGCTCAGAAAGAAAAAGGTTGAGAACCTATGCTCTACAGAACCGCAGAGCAAGTTTGCCCTGTACAGCTCTGCCAGTGCATCCCTGTCCTGTTTCGCAGGCTAGCTTCAGTGACACTACGCTTCTGGATGGAAACTTAAATGTTCCTTAGCATAGCAGAGATATTCTGGAGGCACAAGTATGTGTTGGTGGGGGGAGGGGGAAGAGATTATATGAGGAAGAGACTGATGGGATAGTAAAAATCTCTCTCACACTGCAACTCCACAAAAAAGTAAAGCCACCCCCACATATTCCTGTAAAATCATATTACTGCTACAAAACAAGCTGCCTCTACAATAAAAAACAAGCCAACCATTCAGTGCAGGAAAACAAGTGGGTGGCAACCTCAGTATCAGCTATATGATAGTACCAGAGCCAGAGGAGGCTGAATTTCTTTAAGGCTAGAGAAGAAATTGGTTGGTACACGGATGATGAAGGTTCCAGCTGGTGATAGGGGTCAAGGACTCAGTGGGTTGTCAGAAAACACACACACATACACCATACCTCATTAGTTGCGTCTGGTTCTGAGCCTTCCTGTTGCTGCTGATGATCTGGAGGTGCTCCAGTCGGTGTCCCAACTGTTCACAAGTTGAGAGTTTACTCCAGATGAAAGACAAAGGCCAAAGCTTCAGCACTCTGTAGAAACACAAGGGGAATCCGCTCTGACACTTTTGCCAGCGAAACAGGTGGTATGACACTTCTACAAATTCCCACACCAAACACTTACTTCAGGTGAATTTAAGGTTGTGCAAACACATAACTGGTTTGGGTGCAAAATAATTTTTTTAAAAATCTCTAATTTTTAAAACCTTCAACCATTAGAAAACTAAGCAATGCCCTTCCAAAACAAGACACCCAGATTACCTTAACTCTGCCCTCACAAAGATGCCAATCTACCAGCGTCCCTTGTGTCAAATTAATTCTCCAGAGAGGGCTGAATTCCATTTTTAAATTATGGCTTGTGGGTCAGGGTGTATGCACGCTACCCTCAATCCTCAACAGATCTCCCACTAATGGGAGGTTTGCATAGTGAGCAACGGTACAGTATGGCCTTTTTACATTAACTGCATTTTTAGGCTGGAATTATTCACACCCAACCCATATTGAATTTCACTAAAAATTGGGTGTCTTTGAAAATCCCAGCCTTAGTTATCATGATTGTCTATTAAAGTGTCTGACTGCAGCATGGCTAAGCAGGAAAAATTATCAAGTGGGGGTCAGTTCTTTACTTAAGTCAATAGGAGTTTCACCCATTTCCACTGGAGCTTAGTTTGGCCATGGAAGTACTGGGGAGGCTGCAGCATACATTACATTAAGGGTAAGTGAGCTTCTTTCTCTATGCCCACCTATTAGTTCCTTTTCAAGGACCTCACTCACCCCTTCCAATTCCTTGGTATGTTCATGTAAGCTTAACTCAGTCTGCAACCCCACTGAATGCCAAATCAGCGCAAGTTACCCTACTTCGTTCTTGAATTTACATAACTGCTGGATCTGGATTTCCATGGGGCTTGCACCTGCTTTCTCCAAACTACAGTTGGCTGAATTTAGCCTGGGATCTAGCAGCAGGAGCATGTGTTTAAAAGTGGACAGTACAACATACCAACTGGACCTTGTACTGCAATTCATACATCATTCTAGCTATCCAACCACGAGTAGAGTAATCCAACCCACAAACAGTAACTGGGCAGCTGGCTGAGAACTGCAGGATTCAGTGAGGGTGCACCTCTGGGCCTCTTCAGTTGCACTTCACAGCGGGTTTATCAGTTTAAAACCCAGAGCCCTGAAGGGCTTCCCCCCCCCCGCCAATTCAGATGTTAGATGCACTGGCTTTGAATCCCATGCAGTGTACTCTGAATCATTCTCCTCAATTCAGGGCCTCTGAATAATTCTGCTCTTCAGTACAGCCATCCACCTCAAAGCCAAATTAATGCACTGCTGTTCAACTGGCCTGTCAGTGTGTAACATCCAAAGTGACAGAGGAAAGAATAGGGGGAGGAGGGGAAGCACAGAAGGTTATTACACTGGCCACTGATCTGGCAGACCTGGCTTCATAGATGCAATGAGGCACAAGTGGAGATGAGTTTTCTTTTCTGATCATGTTCTAACCCAATGGTTCACAAATTATGGCCTGCAGAACATTTGCTGGGGCAAAGAATCCTGCTACAAATGCAGGACAAAGGGAGAAATCCTCTTCCCCTTCCCAATGAGGTTGTCCACAGAAGGCCAAAATTGAAGAACCCATTGTTCCAGGCAACTTCTGCAAGCTCCTCCCAGGAGGTAACTGATTTGGGGGTTGGAAATCTTCCTTGCCCTACCCCTTACTTTGAACACTGGTAAGAAATGTGAGAAACAAGCCATTTTGAAACTAGATTGGTTCTCCAATGTCTTTGATAGTTGATATTGACATCAATGTCTTTGACATCTCCATGGACCTTTGTTATGAGATCATGTCACAACTGAACTTTGTGAGAGATCAATGTCACATCTAATCCTGGACCCAATGCAGAAGCAAAGAGAGGTGATAAGAATATTACCATATTTGGATGTTTGTCCAAATCACAAAACCACTACAGTCTGCAGACACTATTCAAGGGAAGCCCAGCACTGGAATAACAGAGGATGCTTAAAATGTTGTTTTGAGGAAGGGTGTGCAATGCCTGTCTGTACTATGCCTGATTCTCTCTCTTTTCTTAGGACTAAACTTCATCAAAACCAACCTCCACTCCTCACTTCTAGCCAAAAGAAATGAGAAAGAAAAAGCAGTAATCTTGAAAATATATCTACTCCAGACACACAGAGAAAGAGACCAATAAAGCGATTGTAGGATCAGCTATGGAAATTTCCATTTGTAATAATATCCAAGCAAGAAAACCAAAAATAATTCCAGGATTTTATATTACCCCTGCAATGTAAGGCAAGTTACCACAAATGCTCCTTACATTTTCAGCCTTACAGGATGCAGACTGGTTTCTTATAAATGTAACAGAAAATTCTAATATGGAGCAGAATGACTGGCTTTTATATCGTTACCCTGTTTAAATGGAAAACTTCTGAGCAACGAGAGTGGATATCGGGGGTGTTTCCAAATGCAAGTAATTTAACATTCTTTGCACAGACACTCCTGATTTTCCAGTTCAGATAATTTGTTCCAAGACTGTGGATGGATACCACAGATTCTAGATGAAAAGCAACATATTTGAATCTGGACTGCACACAAATGTGAAAGCTTCATTAACTAGAACCTCTTGGCTGCCTTGTTGCTCTGTGCTACAATTCCAGGAACAAAGCCTCCCTACTGGGTGAGGACTCTGAGGGTTAGATAGTATCAACAGGAAGCCATTAAGCAGCTTATTTTTAAAAAGAGGAACATGTGGAGTTTACTGCCACAATATTAAATTATTCTAATGCTCCTAACAATGCACTGGAGACCTTTCAGTGTTAATGGAAGTTCTGCACACAAACCCTAAAAATTAAGCTGCAATTACCACCACTAGGCACAGGGTGGTGCTGAAGAGAGGCCTATGTTTCAGATCAATGTACCTGCTACAGAATGTGTGGGCATTTTGTAAGTCTCAATCACTGTATGCAGCCTATGTTTTTGCCAGGGAAATCTCATTTATTCATGAGATTTGTATATGTGGCATCCTATCTGCATGTGCAGGTATAGATTCTAAAAGAAACATACAAAAAACTCTTAGTTTGGGTGGATTTCAGTAATCAAATCCTCCAGCCTGTCAGGACTAACAACGCCTTCTAACCCACTCACTGCACAAAAGCTTGGGAAGACAGATAAGCCTTGCAGCATGCCCCCAAAAGCAGCAAACTTGGTCTCTGTCAGCACAAGGCGAAGTAGTGAGTTCCAGAACTGAGGTCCCTTCACTGAAATCACCCTGCCAGAAGCCCCCTCTCATTAAACCAGAGAACTGCTAGCTCAAGCACCCCAGGTGATCTCATCTACTATGGTACAAGACTGTAACTAAGGTACCCTTAGCTGCAGTATCTAAGGTAGCCAGGACTCAAATCATTTGACCTTTATAGATCAAAACCCACACCTGCAATAACAGACTCATCACCTCATGGTTTGATTTTAACAGCCTGGAAGGAACTAGCATTCAATATGTAAAGTGCAGACTGAAGCTCCCCAAGCACCTTTCAACCTCAGTGAAGGACACTTGCAGCAGCTCAGGGAAAGAGGACACCACATATGTCTTCACCAAATACAATTCTATCACCACAGGGATTACCAAAAGGAATTACCGCAGGGACAGTAGTGACTGCCAAAACTCATTGCCATATCCAGTTTCTCTGAAGTCAAATGGTTCAAAATCTGAACCACAACCACCACTTTCCTCTCTGCAAGGGCTGGAGGGGCAGACTTCAGTGGTTCTTAGGAGGCTTTGTAGAGATGCAGAATCACCAGGCTGCAGGTCCTCCCTCCTCTGGCCTGCCCCTGCTCCAAACCCTGGAACGCCCCCAGTGATTGGAGGCAGCACAGACCTGGTGGAGCCAGTTCTATGCCAGGTATAGATGCCCCCGCCCAGGACTGGAAGTATTCCATGGGAGGTGCAGGAGAGAGGGGGGAAGTCTTACAACTGCCCTATGACCTTTGCACCAAGTAGGCTGACACAAAGGAGGCTTAAACGAGATGCCTAGTGAGATTAAGTGATATTACTCCTGAGGGCATTCTGCGCACAATATTTTAAAATTCTGCAAATTTTATTTGTCAAATAAATGTGGAGGCTCCAGCATAGCACTGGGGAACACAGGCCACTGGCTGCACAGAGGTGGGAGATCACTGTGCAGCTTTCCCTGGGGTCACGGACTCAGCGGTGAGGCTGCACCCAACCTTGACACTGTGCAAGGACCGGGCCTGCCCCAGAAACACTCCAGAGTCCTGCCCCTCTGTGCCAAGTGCACCAGGTGTGGGCAGGCAGGCTCAGCAAGGCAGAATCCAAGTGTGGAGGGGCTTAACGTGGGAGGATCCAGGTGTGGGTTGAAAGGGTTCTGTGTGGGGCAATCTGGGTGCAGGTGGCTCAGTGGGAATCCGGGTGCAGGGGGGGATCTGGATGCACAGGGGCTTGTTGGGGGTTTCTGGGTGCAACAGTAATGGGACTCTGCAGGGGGGGTCCAGGAGAAGGTAGTTGGGGCTCAGCAGAAGGGGTGTCTGGGTGTGGGGGGGATAGAGCCCAGCAGGGGGTTCTGGGTGTGGGGGGGCTCAGTGGTAGGGTCCAGATGCTGGGGGAGTGGGACTAAGTGGGGTGGGGATCCAAGTGCAACTGTTTGGAGCTTGGAATGGTGAGGATCCGGATGGCTTGTCAGGGTAGTCCATGTGCCAGGGGAGTGGGGCTCACAAGGGAGGTTCTGAGTGCAGGTGGGGGGATGAGGCTCGGTGGGAGGGTCTGGGTGTATGGGGGAGCAGTTCCCTGTACAGAGATCCCTCCCCCTGCAGCTGAGGAGCAGTGGATGCAGAAAGCATGGGAGGACTGGAGTGGGAGGAAGAGTTTGCAGAGCATGCGCAGAATTTCTCAAAGAGTAGTGATATGTAAAGGTCATACAGGAAGTTTGTGGCAGAACCAAGAACTGAACCCCAATCTCTTAAGTTCCAGCCTAATACCTTCAAATACCTTTGCTAGGTAGGTGTTCTGCCCATTTTACAGATAATGAAACTCAGGCAGAGAGAGACAAAGTGATTTTTCCAGGGCCACACAGTGAATCACTGGAGAGCTGGAAAAATAACTTGGAACACATGATTCGCAGTTGAGTGCTCTACCCAACTAGATAATGATACCATGAATATAATCAAAGGCCGAATTCAGACCCACTACAATAGTGAAATTCCACTGGAGCCAATGGAGTTCCATCTACTTATATCAAGTCTGAGTTTGACCCTAAAATGACTTTAACAGATAATTAGAAAAAAATATAAGTTTCAGCTTTACACATCAAGCAGAAAAATCCAAAAAGCCATTCTGTATGAAATGGTTCACCGTGATTTTTCATGACAGTATTACACAATTGGAAACCTGTTAAAAGATTCCATTCCCCATAGCTTGAGGCTATACTTGAAAAGATTTGTCCATGAATGCTTTAGTAACGGTTATCCAGATCTGATTAATCAAACTGTCCTCTTCCAGCTTGAACACTGAACACCAATCCCCTTTTTGGCAACACAACACAATCTCACTAGATGGCTTTCCCAGCTGTGGTACTAAGCTTTATATGCAAGAGCTTTTTTCCTTCAGGTCTGTTCAGATTTCCCCTTTGGTGCCAGCACTTGCAGGATGTTACACTGGAGGCATCATATTCATTCTGGTGAAACTCCATTTCAGTACACGAGGTAAGTAAAGTTAACAGAGTTCTAGCAAAGATGTATTTGATCCAGTTTGCTCCTATTAACCTCCTGCTATCCAGTCCCAGGGCTGTAGCTGTGCCATTTGATGTCAAAAGTTGGAATTAGATGCCCAGTTTGCCAACATTTCAGTGTTCCTCAGCTACAGAGGCACTTCACTGCAAACAGAGATTAGGGCATCCTGGCTACAGAACTACTGGGGTGAAATACCGAACGGTTAGCTCTCTTTGCATCATCCTGTCATTCAAGCAGTGGCTGGAAGAACCCATGGTTCAACTCACGAAGCTGAGGCAGAGGGTTTGCCCCCAGTGAAAATGGGAAGAAGTTCAGCTTGCAAAACCTCATAGCTCCCCCAGAAACCTCCTGGAGTTTGAGGGAACTGTTACTATCTATAGGACAAGATTATACCTTGCATCAGTACCAGACTCAAATCCCACCCCCACTACCCTCAAGCTCCATGTAAATATGGCTCCAATGGAAGATTTCAGTCAGGGGCTTCCCCACCAGCTGCTATGCTCTGGAACCCAACACAGGCTAATCATCCATTCAACATTAACTTGTACTGGGCTGGCCCACGGCTGTCAGGGAGACTATCACAGACAGCAAGTCCCTGCCCTCCCACTTAAATAGGGTAGGGCTATTATCAGTAGCAGCTCCTCAGGGTTGGAATTGCTATTGTGAGAAAGATACAGTATGGTCTTTACTCATTGTGGGGAAATTGATTCTGAGTTGGCTAACAGATCCCTGATGGCCACTCAGACTGTCTCACTCCCACCTAGGCGGAAATATTTTAACACAATGCACATTGCTTGCTGGGGTTGAGCCGGAAATCTGTGCCTACTGATAGTCTTGGGTTGGACTATGTTTCAATGTAGCACTCAAGCTGCCCCATCTTGCATCACATACCTGCTTTTATAGACACTGGAGACAAGTGAAAGCAGGAATGTCAGCAGCATACACACAGGGACAGAAGCCTGCTTCATCAGCTCCACGATAATACTGGCTTCCACTCCTTCTGACTGCCAGTGAGTCAGCTTGATGGGCCCATCATCGTATCTGTCTGTCATGAATAGTACCTTGCTCTTTGCAACTGTGTCAAACACAGCACCTAGTTTTGAGGCATCATTTCCCTTATGGTCAGCAGACGTGGTCAGGTTGTCTGTGGGATGCAACTGTGAAAGCATTACTTTGCGCTGGTCATAATATACTAAGATGAATTCATCTTCCTTGGGGCTGCTGGGGTATTTCTGAAAGATACAGCAGCTCCAAACCCTGCTGTCTCTCTCTTTGTTGAGCTGTATCCAGGGCTCATGGGAAAAGATTGTGCTGAGATCTTCCAGGAACTTGTCCAGGACCTCTTCCTTCTCCTGTTTGCTGTTACTCCATGAGCCCAGCACACACGTATTGACCTGAGTCACCCGCTGGACCTCAGAAAGATACTGCTTCACCTGGCCAGGAATAAAAGGGAAGTGGACCACAGCAAGCACAACAGCAGAGTTCTGTTCTGGGATCCAACGGCCAATCAAAAGGCCACTTTCTGCTGTGGCACAGCAAGAGGGGAAGAAGACTTTAAGAACCATGACAGCAATCCTGGAAGAACGTAATACCTGCCAATAAATACAAAAATAAAACTTAGAGACAGTGGGTAAAGGCACAGAAAAAAAAACAGAGCTTAATGAAAGCCATTGCTGAGGAGATCCAGTAAAGTTCCAAAACACCAAATTCAAGAGCAAGCTGAAAACTGCCTCTGCATCTTAGATTAAGAAGCTGACACTGGTGCTATTAGCCAAGTGGCATTTAAAATCATAGGTGAAAGAGGGACTTGGCACATTTCTGATAAACACAAGCTCTTCAAATGACCTTGTACTGGAGCTTCCAACACAAGGGCATTTTGCGAGTGTTGGAATCATCTCTCATAACGCTGCACTAAGATCCATGCAAATTGCAGAACTAGCTCCAACCAGGGGTTCATCTAGTCCAGTATCCTGTCTCTGACAGCAGCCAGCAGTACATGGCCCAGAGAAAGGAGCAGAAACCTTGACATGGATAGTTGTATAATAACCTGCCTGTAGGGTAATGTTTCTCCCTAACTCCTTCAATCAGAAGTTGACTTATGACCTGAAACAAGAGGACTTATATCCTCACTTATGTCACTGGAGCAGGAGACATGCTCTGCCACAGACTCACTGTGTAGCCTCAGTCATGTCACTTAATGTCTCTGTGTCCCAGCTTCTCCACTTGTAAAATAACAACTGTTGATCTACTTCACAAGGGGACTGGAAGGCTTAACTGATTAAAGTCTGATTTAATTCCTTGGATAGAAGGTCCTAAAGAAGGGCAAATATTATATTCACTTATTAGCCCTGCTTTGCGAGCAGTCCCTGACCACCCTGCAATCTAAAGTTGTTTTTTTTCCTCAGTTCAGAGAGAACACATTTCTATGGTTTTATAAATTACCTTAACAACAAATAAATACATTTTGAGCCTTGAACTAGCTGACAATGTCTCTTTACATAATGCTGAAGCATCTAATAGAAATATAATTGCATTAAGGAGGGTGCTTCCTCAGAATAATCAGCATCTGGTGACTGCTGTCCTTTTCTGTCCTTCAGTGCTGTGCTAGGGATGTGAAAACTCTATGAATCCCTTAGGCTGGCATCCTTTGATGGGAGCAGTCAATTGGAAAGAGAAATACACAGTATATTTATAACATGTTGAGAGTACACAGAACAGGGAGGTTCCTCATGTGTGTGTTTTCCTCTCTATTTAATAAAGTTTAAATGATCTACTAAATCTATGCACCTGGCAATTTGCTATGGAAAAGATACACTTGTCTTTGATGGGGAGGGTGGTGGGGAACAATTAAGTTAAGTCACTTGACAAGTCACATAACCATCAGCCTGCCAAATGCAATGGTATGAACTGACTGCTCATGGATGAATTCCTTTCAGCCCCTTGAGGCGGAAAGGTGAAGTTTTCTTGGCATGTGTTGGCAGTGGGGCAAGCAATACAATTGCTGCTATCAAAGGCGAATATCTCCCGGGTCTGAATTTTCCCCATCATTTCGCAACAGCTGAGTCCACCTCAATACCTGCATTAAAGAGGGTGCATGTGTGTGTTTCTGGGGATTTTTAGTGTAGCAACATAGGTGCAGAACTCTGAATGTTGCTAAGAGCAGACAGCCCCGTTAGCTCCTGAGGGGAGTGGAGTGCCTTGCCTCACTGTCTGACAGTCCCCTCGGGCTGACTGCAAGAGCAGCATTCACAAGCCATAGAGGGAGTTACATCCTTCCTTCCTGGGCCAGAGGGATAATTTCTGCTATGTAGAGCCTTTGAGGAAGTGGGATCTTAGAAGAACCTCAAATAATTATTAGTGAAAGGTGAAGAAGATTGTAGATGGTTCCATTTTAACAGTCTAAGGTATTGTTAGTAACATGGCATAGGTAGGGATATTTTTTTTTTCAAATGGTGACACTTATCCTGCCAGTGTACCTTTAAAGCTGAATTTTTATTTTTAAATTTTCCAGGTAGCGTCAGCAGTTTTTAAAGTGCTATTACAGCAAGAGATTTCCAGTGTCCTCTGCTACTCTCCCTCCACAGAGTTCTTGCCAATTCAACCATCATTTTAGAAACAAATTGCTGTTTCACATAGCTTTACATTTATTTTGTTCTCAACTTTTTATAACCCCCACTAAGAAGAATGAAGGTAAAATTTCTCTATTTTTCCCTTCTCTATTTGGGAAACATTGATTGTATTTCTCTCCTCCTACCCCCCAAAATTAACCTGGAGTTATTTCATAGAATCATAGAATCTCAGGGTTGGAAGGGACCTCAGGAGGTCATCTAGTCCAACCCCCTGCTCAAAGCAGGACCAATCCCCAATTTTTGCCCCAGATCCCTAAATGGCCCCCTCAAGGATCGAACTCGCAACCCTGGGTTTAGCAGGCCAATGCTCAAACCACTGAGCTAATCCCCCTTGATTGTGCTCTGAATGTGTGTGTTTGTTAACTGCTGGAAATCGAGCAGAGGGAGTTCAGATATTACTTTTAAGGGGACATGTAATATCTCTACAGCAGGAAATAAATTGTATCATGTTAATAGGTTACTGCAACATATTCTAGTAATCAGGGAACGAACCTGGAAACTCATGAGACCTGGGCTGTATTTCCAACTCTGCCAGTGACTTGCAGTGTAAACTGCCTCATTCATTTCAATAGGTTATATCTGAAAACTAAGGATTATATTTTAAATGTCACCACAACCTAGTATTTCATTGCTGATCATTTTAGCAGAAACATCCACCAAATGTACTTATTCTACCAAAGTCCCAAACTGCCTATTGCTCCCTCATAGATACCTGCTACTCAGGTGTCCCCACCCTTCCCCAGCTCCCAAACTTTTCCAATGCAGTTATATGAAAATCTTTGGAATACTGGAAATGGAAAATGTGGGGACACCATATAATAAATGCATTAATATAAAAATAAACAAAGATTAAGGTACTGATTGTATAATTCATACTCAACTCATTAAAAACCTTGATACTTTAAGGTATCATTTTCTGCTTTTCAAATTTTCTGCTTTTCAAATTTCCAAAGGAATCTTCAGAGAAAGCATTCCCAGAGGACTGGCTGGGTCAGAGGACTGGTAACGGACATAGAGCATGACAGTGTTGCCAGCTCAAATCCAGTACTGGTTGGAAGCGAGTGAAAGCTGCTACTGTCATTGGATGTTCAGTTGCCTCTATGAAATGTGTTGTGATCTCCTTCTGCCTCCCTAGCATTACTTCTGTCCACATCACAAAATCACCTCAACAACTGGTATCACTTAACCACCTTGTCAGCTATCTCAGTTGAGAAGCCAAAGATCGAATGAGCCTGAACTCCCTTCTCACCCCTAGACATGGTTTGTCCAGGACAGGAGCAAGACACAATGGGAGACTGTACACACTCTGGAGATGAATACAAGAACTTCAGTCCACAGGGGTGTCAGGCTAGTACCATACAAGAGCACAAAATCCACTTCCAACCCTGCAAGAGAGATCCTTGTTCAAATACTGCTCTATGAGCTGGCTGCCACCAAGCTGCCTCCTAACTTACAACAGGCAGGAGAGTTCACTGCCTCCAGAGCTGGCATACAAGCTGTGGAGCCATTGGCAGAGGAAACTCTCTAGCTAGCATCTAAAGCAGAGCACCAGCCTGGAGGAGGAATATGTACAAGCACAGAACTGGTGTACACTGCAATTTCCTTCAGGCTGGCAGAAATAACTAGGCTCACACACAGAGCTTCATTTTAACTCCTTCATGACTATATATGTACTGCATGGCTCTTGCCAGCGTATTTCATTCTGGTGAGGAAATCACTTGTGGGGCATTTCAGCCCCTTTGTTTTAATGAGTTCTTGTCACAAGCTCAGATGGATTTGGCTTGCCAGAGGTAGGAGAACCACCAGACCCTGGGATCTGTGCAGAGTAAGATAGGACTGAAGCACAGGGGTGAAGGAGCCTGACTGTGGGTGTTCATTGTTCATGGGGGGAGGGATAGCTCAGTGGTTTGAGCATTGGCCTGCTAAACCCAGGGTTGTGAGTTCGATCCTTGAGGGGGCCATTTAGGGATCTGGGGCAAAAATTGGGGATTGGTCCTGCTTTGAGCAGGGGGTTGGACTAGATGACCTTCTGAGGTCCCTTCCAACCCTGATATTCTATGATTGTCTCTGATCCCAGCCAGGTCGCCAGAGCATACAGGGGAGCTGCCAGCATCAGGGAATGGAGGATTACAGTGCAAGGACCCAAGAGAGAGAGACATGCCCTTCATCAGAGCAATGAAACACAGGAGAGCAGATTACAATAATCCCTCCCCAACCAATATATTCCACATACTTTCCCTTGCAGCCTCCACCATCACTGTGAGCCCACAGGTCACACCACACAGTGCCACCCTTTGCCTGCCCTCACAACACCACCACTCCCCACTGACCCCAATCCCCTAGCGTGACCTCTTCCTAGCATGACCCCTCCCTCTCACATTCCCCCAGCGTGACCCCCCCCAGTGCCCCCTCCCACAATTCCCCAGTGTGACCCCTCCTGCTCCTTCCCTTGCAGCCTCGCCACTATGACTTCCTCCCAGTCTCCTCCCGAGACCCCTTCCCTGCAGCCCACGCCCTCACCTTCACCCCCCCCCCCCCAAAGTACCTCCTCCGCACCGCAGGGAGTGACTCTCTCCTATCCCAGTCAAACGGCAGCGGACCGGACCCTTGCGACATTCAAGCCACTTCCGGGTGTTGCTGGCGAGTTGCTAGGAGACGCGATCCGCAGCTCGGAGGACTCCGTGCTGTCCTGCCCCCAATGCGTCCCGGGCAGGCACCGGAAGCCGTGACTCTAAGATTCCGCTGCCTGCAGTGGGGTGGGTGAACTATCCAGCCCCCCAGGCATACGGTACCAGACCCCAGCTCTCCTGAATAGAAGGAGAAACCTGATCTGTGAGTGGGGTGGGAGTGTGGGGTTAATATAGGGCCAGCAGCTTCCACTCCCTCCCACTCATGATGCCTTGGCAAAGGGAGCGGGCACCCTGCAGCACTTCACTTCTGCCCCCAGGGCCATCTTTCACCCCCAAAGTCCCTCTATGGGCATCAGATACATTGTCCCTGGCCGGGGTGCCTGTGGGCACCCAGCCAAAGGGGAGGTGCCAGGGGCCTGATGACACCAGCATCATTCACACTCAATGAACATAAACTATGAGTCACATGAGCCACAAAAGTCAAGAGCTTGGCTTTAAAATAATAATTTGGGGTCCTTGATTTGACTGCAGCCTTTTGAACCTTTAGGCAACACTTGGGGCATGTTTCTAGGCTTTTCTCTGCAACCACAAGGGCTAGAAGCTTTCCTTTAATCCCCCCCCCCCAAAAAAAAAATTTATTCTCATGCAATAACAAACAGTCCACCATAAAATGATGAGAATTGGCATCATGGGGCATATCTTTTCCATAGGGGCACATGATGGGCATCAAATATGCTCCTTTTGTGGGTGTTGTAAGTGCTGAGCAAATGGGTAGAAGTTACCAGCACTTTTCCGCACAGTGTCTCTCATTGGGGGTCTGAAACGCTGGCCCTGGTGAGCGCTGTGATCACCATACTCAAAAGTTTGTCCCCTGGAGATTAGTATTCCACAACTTTGGGCCTTGTGTCACCACATCATGATGCAATGTCCTACCTTTTTGTCAGCCGTGGACATGTTTTAATAGCATATAAGTCCTTCTTGCAGGGATCATTTCTGGGGTCACCCCCATTTTTATTGGGTTGATCCCCAGCATCTTGCTGTTGTGTCATGACATTCTCACAGCATGATGACACTGCATCATCAGTGTGGCCATGTCATGAAGACAAGTGATTTCCTGACACTGCCTTATAGTGATAGACTCATGGAGCTCAACACAGAGAAGGTTAAGAGGTGACTTGATCACAGCTTAATTACCTTAATGGAGAACAAATATTTGACACTCTAATCTTGTAGACAAAGGTATAACAAGATCCAATGACTGGACACTGAAGCTAGGCAAATTCAGACTAGAAATAAAGGGCAAATTTTTAGGTAAGGGTAATTAACCACCAGAGGTCACAGTGGATTCTCCATCACTGGCAATCAAGACTGGATGTTTTTTTTAAAGATCTGCCTTAGTTCAAACATGAATTAATTCAAGGAAGTCCTCTAGCCTGTTTTCTGAGGTCAAACTAGGAGATCACAGTTGACCCTTCTGGCTTTATAATCTATAAACCTATACAAATCTCACCTTTTATTTAAAAAAAAGAAAAAGAAAGTTTCTAGTCATGATGCTTGCAGAGAAAGCCTGAAAATGTGACTCAGTTTCACCCTGAAGTCTCAAAAACCAGAAGGCAAGTACAAAAATACCTTTGGAGAGATTTTTGTATTTAAAAACGCACATTTAAGCTAGCCTCATGATTTTTTTTTTGTGGGTGGGGGGGGGGGGGCTGACATTACTTTTGAATGCTAGGATCTGGCAAAACTGTGTCATGCCAGCTTCACATTGAAATGTGATTTGCTGACACAACGACATGATGAAAATGTTCCAATGTGAACATCATGCCTTCCCAGTGCCCAAATCTGTACAGTCTCAAACTCTACAAAGCAGCAGCTCCCTGGATACAGGCTTGTAGGCTGCTGGCCTGTCTCCCCAGCACAGGACATGCTCACTGCCATGCCTAAGTCTCTTTCAGGCCTTTCCTGCAGGGGTCAGTTTATTAACTCAAACACAAAATAGGCAAAACACCAAAACAGAGCAATTCCTTTGCCCACCCTGGCATACAGCTCCTAGAGTGTTCCCCCGGCCTCTTCCAGGGATGAAAGAATAATACATCCTTCCCTTCAACCCCCCAGCCATGCTCCAGGGCCTACTGCAGGAGCACATCTCCCTCCAGCAGCTCCAGCTAGCTGAGCATGCTCAGCCTTTACAACAGCTGGGTCTGATAATTGAATAGGGCTGGCTAGCCACAGGCTCCATGGCTCTTAAAGGGGCAGGCTACCCTGGTACAGTAACAAGGCTGATTGTGGTTCTGGAGGCAAGCACATAGGGAGATCTGTCTTAGGGAGCAAGTATTCCGCAGTTACAGCTAGCTGTCAGCATTTTTTGTGCATAAAGTTTTCCTGCCCCAAAATATGGTTTTACAAACACTGAATTTTTTCACAGGAAAGTGTCTATTCAAACCAAAAACAATCAACCAAAACATTTAGAATGAAGATTGGTCATTAAAAATTTCTTGCAGGGAAATGCAGGATTGTTGTAGCTGTGTCAGTCCCAGGATATTATAGAGACAAGGTGGGTGAGGTACTCTCTGTGTAAGCTCAAAAGTTTGTCTCTCTCACCAACAGAAGTTGGTCCAGTAAAACATATTACCTCACCTATCTTCTCTCTCTTGCGGGGAAAATGTCAGTTTTCTAACCAGCTCTGCCTGCTGTGTCCTATGCTGTGAGCACAGCCCACTGCTCTGTGACCCAGCCCGTCTACCTCTGTACATTCCTCTCAGCTTGTCATGCATGTTGCCACCACAGCACTTTCCACCCGAGTCATGTTATGCCGGTAGCAGGAGTCCCAGTGCCAGACCTAGGTCTTTCTCGCATAGTAGGGTGGAATACCGCCCCAAGACACTGGATCAGTCTTGTTCTTTCCTTTTCTATCAGCATCTCTCGATTCCTTCTTCCCCCATATTTTAGCAACTAAGAGGAGCAGCCGACTGAGAGGGATGCCATAGCAGCCACATTCACCCGAGCATCTGGGTGGAGATCCTCAAAGGTATTAGGCTTCTAACTTTTACTGAAATGAGTGTATCAAGCCTGCAAAGAGGAAACTCAGGCAGGGACAGCTGTGAGAGACTTACCCCCTCGCCTGCTTCTTTCCTAGGCCTCGGGATACCTGAGAGCAGTGAGTGCACTACATTCAAACTGTAACTGCTCTGCTACAGCAGGCTGAGCCTACTGATAAGGACAAGCTGCCTGGCTTAACTCTTCAAATGCTGGACCCAATTGGTGTAACAACATCTGCATCCCTGAAAAAGCTAGTGGGCCAACTTCAGGCCTAGGGCCCCATTCTTCCCCTCCCCCAAAAAGGTATGAGTAACTCCCATTGACTTCAAGGGAGCTGCTCTCACCTTGTGGTGGGTAAATAGGGCCACTGGTGTAAGTCTGTTAATGATAATGGAGTTGTCTCAGGGGCAAATTTGGCCCATTAGCTTTTGCCACTACTCATACCCTTCTGCCTCATATACACATAGACCACTCCCATCCCCACTTCCTTAGACTGGTACAGGTATTCAAAGAGTGATAATATCTTTGGAACCCCAGATCAGGGCTCCTTTCTGAAGGCTGGCCTGGCTTAGGGACTGTGGAGAATACACAGGGCTTTTGGATAACTCAGGAGTAAAGGGAAAAATAGCTAGGTGTTTGGGGGTAGGGGGATCTTATGCTGGGATTCAGATCTCTGGGGAATGGAAGGATATGATGTGGGGAACATGTAACTGGGGAGTGGGTGGGAGAACATGTTTTTAGGGAGAACATGTGCTGCATTGTGGGGGAGAGGGTAAAATGGGCTCAGTCAGGGCCACCAGTGCTTAATTTCTGCCAGGGCTTGCCAGGGCTGAGCCCTGGCACCTCTAGGCTTGGCAGTTCACAGCCCCAGTATGGCCGGCTTGCCGCGTCAGTTATGAAAGTAAAAATATTGCTTGATCCCTGGCATCTCTTTCATTACAAAGTAAGCACTGAGGGCCACCTCCCCTCAGGTCTCCCCTAGATCCAGAAGTGTGCAAGAGAGACTCTGCAGCACACCCTGGGGGAAACGAGGACCCAGGTGTTGCCTCCCCTCTTGCCCCACCCCTCAAGTGGCTTTTGGGGAAAGCTTGCAGAGAGGAGCCAGCCAGAGACTCCAGCTGGCAGGAGCGGAAGAAGCCCAAAGTAGGGACCTCAGAGAACTCGCTACAGTTCTCTGCCCTGCAAAAATAGCTGTTTGCTCCACACCTCCCTCTCCTTCACAGCCTCATCACCTTAGCTTCACTCCCCTGCCCCCTTACCCTTTTCTCCCCCACCTTGTCTCCCTCACCCCCCTTCCCTTCCATATCCCCTCTCCCTTCGCTTTCCTTTCCCTCTAGTGGGTCCCCTCCTACGTAAGCCCACCCAGGAAAAAAATCCCTGGCACTACTAGTAACATGCCGTTTGCTGCCAGCACATTGTTCACTCTGCTGGTGTGTTCTACATCATCCCCTGCCCTGGATCTATCTTGTCTAGTTATATGGTGAACTCTTTGGGAGAGGGACTGTGTCTGTGCAGTGCCTAGCACAATGGGACCCCCACTGGCTGGCCCTTAGGCACTGCTGTAATAAACATGATTAACAATAATAATATGTGGAGGTGGTAAGGGGGGCCATTCATAAATCTCTTCCTCCCCATATTGCGCCACCTAGCTACCTATCTAGCTCTTCCTAGGGCAGAGGTGGGCAACCTATGGCCCGCGGGCCACATCCGGCCCATAGGACCGTCCTGCCCGGCCCCTGAGCTCCTGGCCTGGGAAGCTCACCTCCAGACTCTCCCCCACTGCCCCCCTCCCCTGCAGCCTCACCTCGCCGCGCTGCCAGCACAATGCTCTGGGAGGCAGGGGGAGCGAGCTCCTGGGGCAGTGCAGCTGCAAAGCCCGGCTTGACCTGGTGCTCTGTGCTGCGCGGCGCGACTACCTCTCCTGGTGCAGCTGCACTGCCAGCCACCGGTGCTCCAGGCAGCATGGTAAGGGGGCAGGGAGCGGGGGGCGGGGGGTTTGGATAGATGGCAGGGGAGTTCGGGGGGTGGTCAGGGCCGTGGATAGGGGTCGGGGCGGTCAGAGGATGGGGAACAGGGGGGTTGAATGGGGGCAGGGGTCCTGGGGGGCAGTCAGGAAGGAGAGGAGAGGTTGGATGGGGCAGCGGGGGCGGTCAGGGGACAGGGAGTCGGGGGGTGGATGGGGCAGGGGTCCGGAGGGGCAGTCAGGAAGGAGAGGGGGGTTGGATGGGATGGTGGGGGGCAGTTAGGGGTGAAGGGTCCGGGGGCAGTTAGGGGACCGAGAGCAGGGGGGATGGATGGGGCAGGGGTCCCCAGGGGGCCGTCAGGGAACAGGGTGGGTTGGATGGGGCAGGAGTCCTGGGCGGGCTCATCAGGGGGCAAGAAGCAGGGGGGGTCGGATAGGGGGTGGCGGACGGGCTATGCCTGGCTGTTTTGGGAGGCACAGCCCCCCCTAACCGGCCCTCCGTACAATTTCAGAAACCCGATGCGGCCCTCAGGCCAAAAAGTTTGCTCGCCCCTTTCCTAGGCCATCTCCCCAACTTCTTTGATCCTGTCTTGGTCCTGGGCGCGGATCTGGGGTCTGATCCAAAGTATGGCAGCTTGGTGTGTATCCTGGCTGTGCAGGGGGGAAAGTCCTCTCCACGGTTCACCTGGGGTGAAAGAAACAAGACTGGAATTGGCTGTTCTCTTAAATCAGCCGGAGGGAGTCAAATCTAGCACCTGATGTAACTCCACCATGGCCTGGGTGATGTGAGAGTGAGTGGGGCCTGAACAGCTTACTCCAGCTACCAGTGCGTCAGTTACAAAGCCTGGGGAGGGCTGTGAAATGACTGTAACACATACAACCCCTCCTGGGTGGGATACCCTCTTCCTTCCCTCCCACACCCCTTCTGCAGCATGTTGCCCTTTGCTGATAAGGTTCGTGTGTGCGCTTCACATACTCCTGCTCTTGGCTGTCCAAGGTGGCAGACAGTTGTGGCATGATAGAAGGGTGTGGGGCTCAACCCCAGCTGCGGGATTTGCAATGCTTACTACCAAGTATAGGGCACTCAGTGCCAGTTGTGGAGTGTGTCTGTGCAACATTCACTACAGGACTATGGGGTAGTCAATGACAGTTGTGTGTGTGTGCATGTCATGCTTATTGCAAAAATGTGAGACACTCAGTCCCCATGGTGCAGTTATGCATGTGTGTGTTATTGTATGTGTGTGGAATGCTCGCTGCACAAATGTGGGGTGCTCAGTCCTGGTTATGTGTGCATGTGTATCATGATCACTATAGAAATTTGGTGATCTCAGCCTGGCAATCATTTTAGTGTCTCTATTCTGAACTCCTTGCTTTCTGTGGATATTTTTCCAGCCCTGGGATGCGCAGTGTACTCAATGCCCTTTGTACTGTCTAAAACAAAAAGGCCAAACAAAACCATCAAATAATCAGTTATCTTTAATGTTTAACTCCATCCTGATGAAGGCTATTGTGAACTACACACAATGGACAATGCTACCCTGTTCCTGACCTAGGCTTGATTCTCAATTCACACCATCTTCCTTGATTCCATAAATGTGAAGACCCAGCCAGTCTGAGATTGGTATGTGTTGATGACAGGTATCTATACTAGCATCTGGAAGGGAATAGCCTTTATGTGCAGGAGGGATGAGAGGGAATTCTGAGTAATCATGACACATCTTAAGCTACTGTAGTAGAGCTGACCCAATCCAAATAACTCAGGTAGAATTCTGGGGTCCCAGTTCTTGTCTCTGCCAGCAGATGTCACTGTAAGGCAATCACATAACTGAAATAAATGGTTTCAATGCAGAACTGTTGAGCCCTTTCTAGGACTTAGGTTTGGACTGTCACTGGCCACCCAAGGATTATCGGAACTATAGGGGGGCCTCACACGGTATTTAAAGACGTTGACACAATTATCCCCAGAGTCTGCTACTAAAAGCAGCCCAGAGTTGGAACAAGCCACTCCTGCAGGCTTCCGCAGCCCCTTAGAAACCAGGCAGATGGGAGACCCGCTCTTGGGGAACAGGTGGACTGCTCGGTGCTGTTCATCTGCCACAATTATGTTGCCTTCTACGTCGGCACAGACCCCAGCTGGGTTGCCAAACTGGTGCCCGTATCTGCAGCCAAGGGAGCCCACCAGCTTATGGTTGCTATTGAAGAGCTTCACGTCACCACATTCCTCGCTCACAATGAACCCGCCATCACGTGCCAAGCAGACATAGCGGGGTCCACGCAGGTTGGAGACGGAGTGAGTATTCTGTATCCTGAAGGCATGGTCCAGAGCAAAACTGTGGACTTTGCCCTGAGTGTAGTCTGCTACCAGGATCCTTCCTGTGGAGTCCACTCCAATACCCCTGGGAGAATCAACCTTCCCGATTTTGATCCACTCCCCTTTGGAAAATTTGGAGTGATGGTTGAATATGTGGATGGTCCCATTCATCATGTCCGTAACAGCTACCATCCCTGCCCGAGTCACAGTCACATCTTCTGGCAAAAAGGATTCACTTTCCTTTCCCTGTTCCACACATGGTAAGGACTGCAAAGTCTGACCCGAGCGAGTGAGGATGTGGACCCAGGGTGCATTCTCACTAGTCACATAGATAGAGCCATCCAGCGAGCAATGGATTCCACTTGGTCCCCCATAGCGGCAGCCATTGGGGTTGGGGATCTGCTGAACCAGGTCATTTTGTCGGTAATGGAGGAGGTTTCTGATGTTGTCCAGGTCATGGCAGATAACCTTTGCCTTCTCAGCCAGCTGGTGGACTTGATGTTCTGTCACCATGCCCATCCCATGATGGTTGCTCAGAAGTGGGCTTGCCTTCTGGAGTGTAGTGTCTGATTTCATTTGGAGCGTGTAAACAGTCTTCAGAAGTTTCTCCTTCCGCCAGGTGGCCTCCAGAGTATAGTCCATGGCTAGTTTCTCTTCCTGTTTGGAAAAAGTGATACAATCATTACAGTCCTGAGCAATATCCTCTGAGCAATATCCTCTGAGGGCAGAGTCTGATTGCAGATACACTAGTGTAAATCCAGAACAGTTCCATTGACTTCAGTGGACCCATGTATTTAAGACCAGATTCTGGCCTCTTATACAAATATATATACAAGAAATAAAGGCAAACAGGGAAGGGGTTACCCTTGCATAACGTCTGCATCCGAAACTCTGGGATTTCCTAAGAAACAGGGCCACATTCTCAGCTGGCGTAAACTAGCATAGGTCCATTGACTTCACTGAAGATTATACTAGCTGAGGATCTGGCGCAGGGTTTTTATAATTCACAGTGGTGTCGGTGCAGGCTAGCCTACAGGATCACTAGCTCTGTATCTGGTACTCTTTGTGTTAGTGGGCTGGCCACAGCATCGCTTAATTCATTTTTTTCTATAACTCCATTTATTGAAGCAACACTCAATATTTGCCTAAACCAGTGGTCCCAAAACCTGGGGGGCTCAGAGGAATGTTCAGGAGGGTGCTTGGTGGGGCCCGGGCCAGCCACCAAGGGGGTTGGGGAGGGAGTGCCACTCAGCCCTGCTCTGCCCCCAGCCCCAGCTCCAGCCCCAGCTCCACTCTGCCCTCAGCCCAGCTCCATCGGGCCCCAGCCGCAGCTCTGCTGCTCCGCCCTCAGCCCAGCTCTGCTCTCATTCCCTCTCCACCCCCAGGCCAGCTCCTCCCCCATCCCCAGTTCTCCCCCAGCTTCACCGTCAGCCCAAGCTCCTCTGCTGAGCCAACTGTGCAGTAATGGAGGGGGTTGTGGACGGATTCCATTACTTGTAAAGGGTGGGGAGGCACGACAGGAAAAGTTTGGGCACCACTGGCCTTAAAGAATCAGGCAGATTGTTCAGATGTGGGTTTGCATTGTTTGCTCAACACCAGTTTTGTTGTCAGGTTCAGATGTAGTCAGCAGCTTTGCCAAGTGTGAAAAAAAATGGTCTTTAAAGAGTCAGAAGGCATGGAAAAAGCACACAGCATCTGTGCGTGACTTATCTGGTGACTTGCACTCTGAAATAAATGCCCATGTATTTATTTTAAAAAAATCAGACATTCAAAGATATGTAATGCTGTCATAACCAATGCTAACACAGGGGAGGTTTATGTCTTCCTCCAGAGAGGTTTATGTCTGCTACTGCTGCCCTTAAACTACTGTAGCTGCTCCTTTAACTAAATCAGAAGTGCCTCCTACTTTAAAAGTCAGAGGTTCCACATTCAGTCCCCGCAGACAGTTCAGCCAAGGATGTTGTTACAATTTTATTTGAACCTGAGATCAGACATAGGGGTTGGGTTGGGGATTTTCTCTCCTTCATCTCTTCAAAAAACAAGACAATTAGGAAATTAAATGCACAAAACTCAGGAAATTTAAAGATATGGGCCCCAGTCCTACAGTCGGTTCCACACAGACTGACTCCATTGCAGGATCAGGGCCACGGTTCCCATAGGTTTCAGAGTAACAGCCGTGTTAGTCTGTACTCGCAAAAAGAAAAGGAGGACTTGTGGCACCTCAGAGACTAACCAATTTATTTGAGCATAAGCTTTCGTGAGCTACAGCTCACTTCATCGGATGCATACACGTAACCATAGTAACCTAAAGGGCTACATTACACAAACTCACTGCATGACCGTTTTAAATAAGAGGAAACCAATGCACCATGAGGCCAAGCGACTAGAGCCAAATTAACGCTCCTAGTGAAGAGTTTATCTGAGAGAAGTAGCCTTTTTAAAAGTCCCTGTATTTCCATGAACAGACTCTGATTTCTACACATTTGTACTTTTTCAATGAGAACCTGTTTTAGCTGCTAGTGGTTGTTTATGAATGATTACGTTGGCTAGATCTTGTATTATGTTCCTTGCAGCATGTGACTGGTCATCAGCACATGATGTTGTCACTACTTCTTGACTAGGTGAGTAAAACTTTCCAAACAATTGCAGGGCGGGAAGACTTCAGGTGCAAGTATCCATCTCGGTGTGTAATTTCCCTTATTTACATGCAAATATGGGAATGTCTATGAAAACCAGCCATTCCCTAAACAGCCATGCAGACAAAAATCCCATTTGCACAACAGTTTGTGGAAAAGCAAACAAAAACACAGGCACAAATATGGTTGAACCCAGCTGTTCTTTGGATCTGAGGGTTGGGAATACAGTGGTGCAGTTTTCTTCTCCATCTAATTTCCACTCACTCAAAGCTCAACTACACTGCAGCACCATGCAGTGACCGGTGCACCTTGGAGCTTGGCCCCCCTGCTTGCTCATGGTGCCAATAATAACCATCTTTTGATCAGTAGATCTCAAAGCACTTTACAAAGGAGGTCAGTGGCATTACCCCCATTTTGGGTATAGAGGAATGGAGACACAGAGACATAAAGTGCCTTGTCCTAGGGCATCTAGCAGCAGAGCCAGCACTCTAACCCCTAGGCCACGCAGGAATACACACACCCATAGGCATACAGCGTAAGCTCATACAATGCACATCTTTCTCTGAGACTGTCGTTACAATCAGCAGTCATCCCAGCAATAAGCATATTACATCCAGAGCTCTGTTTGTGACGTCCGAGCTCGGGCACACATTGAGACAGCAACTTAGGTCAAAGGTTTCCGGCGTGCTTAGCTAAACTTGGACAGCTGATTCCATAGCTGGACCCCTTTTCAGAAGCCACTAATTTTGAGGCCTAACTATGGATTGAGGTGCCAGTTTGCAGGTACCTAGATGGGACAATTTTGGCCTAAACAAAGGCATAAAAACACAGCCCAAGGAAAGCTGAGGAAATACATTGCATATACCTTGTTCTGCTGTGTGTGTGGAGAGCTTTTCCTCCCACTGATTTGCTGCTCCCCTGTTGCTTCCCACATCCCTGCAGCGCAGGTCTCGCAGGAAGGGATGAGCTGGGCTGTGAGCTGCTTTTGTTGTTAGCAACCGAGCTCGACTCAGCCACTCACTGTGCCTGTGTCAACATGACGGGGCTGCCTAACCCAAGCAGGGCTGGACTTCTGGAAGCAGAGCAGGCCCGGACCTCTGGAAGCAGAGGCCCATTGGGAAAGGCAATGCAGCATGCTAATGGGGGAACCACACTTGTAGGGAGCAGGGCCAGGAGGCAGGGAAGTAGGGATTGTCCCATCACTTGCACCTTCCTCTGAGGATCTCAAAGCACGTTGCACACATTAGTGAGTTAATTTTTGCAGCAGGGCAGGACAGGGCAGAATTATCATCCCCATTTTACAGATGGGGAGACCGAGGCACAGGAGGTTAAAGGCCAAATCCTGCCCTGGGCTGTGCTGGTGGGAGAAGAGGGTATAGGGTGCTCAGCACCAGCACAGAGTTCTTACCTAGCTCTCAAGAGAATGCTAGGAAAGGGGCTGTCATCTGTATCTGGAGGGCTTGCTGCTTCTTCTCATGGGGGGCAGGTGTGTCCTGGTAGACTGAGTACAGGGCTGGGGCAGTCGGTACTGCTGGGTCCTTTTACTGACTCTGCTGCTGATTCACTGTGTGACCTTGGGCCAGTCACTTTCCAGCCCTGCGCCTCAGGCTTCCCATGTATAAAATGGGAGATAGTGGTTCTTTCCCAACTCTGTGAGGCACTTTGAGATCAATGAATGAGAAGCTGCTACGCATTATTATTGTCAATGAAGCAGCTCGGAGCCCCTCCAGTGCCCAGTCTGAGCTATCTCATGCCCTGCACTTGCTGGATGGCAGGTCTGTTCTCCTCCACCCCCTCCAGCATGGCTCTGACTGGTAATGGCAGGATTTGCTCTAACGGAATACGCTACCCAAGGTTACATGGCAAGATGGTGGCAAAGACAGGAATAAATGCCAGTTCTTCTTACGCCTGGATTTATGTGGCAACAACTACTAGACTATGCTTCTCCACTTCCAGCTTCTCTCCAAAGACCAGGTGTACACCCTGTCTGCCATTACGCTTGCCCTTCTGTTTCCCATCCCGGCTGAAAACTAGCAGATCAAAGACAACCAATGGCCCAAATCAATCAAACTTCTAGGGCATGGGCTCAGGTTTGGTTTCAAGGATGCAGTGGGAGGACCTCTACCTGAGCCATTTCAGCCCCCTAGTGAAAGTGTTGTACATCTGCTCAGCTCAAGTAAGGAAAAGACTCATGACTGTCATGAATCCACCCTTATGACTGATCCTGTACCCAGAAGAATCAGCTGGGTACAATCTGAAATGTCTGGATCAGAATTTCCCCAAACACTGGTGGGGTTGGGATGTAGGAGTTTTGGTTCTATCTGTTGCAGAGATGGGCTAAAGCTGGGGAGTATGGATCTGGAGCAGAACTTCCCTGAAGTTGAATCTACAGGTGGGCTTGGTTCTGTTCAGTGCTGAGATGGATTCAAGCTATGGAGCATGCGTCTGGATCAGAACTTCCCCAAAGTCTGGGGATGTTTGAATCTGGAATCTCTGGTTCTGTCCCTGTTGCTGTTCTGTTGCTGAGATGGACTCAGGTTGGATCTGGAGTTTGGATTGTTGTACCGAGCTATGGCTTTTGTATCTAGCTCAGAACTTCCCTGAAGTTTGGGGGTGTTTGGATCAGGGATTTCGTTCTGTTTGCAACGGAAACAGCTCCAGCTGTGGAGCTTGGATCTAGGTGAGCCATCTCCCAAAGATTGGGGGTGTTTGGATTTGGGGTCTCCAGTACAAATAAATATCATATATAACTAGAGGTGACAAGCAGGACAGTCTCAGCTGGACACTGGGAGGACTGTAGGAGGCTTCAAAAACCATCTCCCACGGCAACAGGGTTTGACCTTTTGTTGCGCTGTTGTTGGTTTGATAAACAAACACAGCCATTGGCCCTTGGGCTCACATTCACCTTTTCAGGACTGTGGCCCTGTCACAACCTGTTTGAGAGCCACCCCCGAAGCCCTAGAGACACCTCTGTCAAGGCAGGGTCCTGACAGAGCTCAGCGCCCTGCCCTGGCCAGGCCCACCTTGGGACAAGAGACTGCAGGGCACGGAGACAGAAGTACTCCCTACTCCCTTGTGGAGATATCCCAAGTCCCAGTACTAACTGGCTGCCTGGCTCAGTTGGGGGGTGGGCTGGGCTGCAGGGACAGAGATCCAGGGGCCCAATTCAGGCTTGCCATAAGGAGGTTCCTCTCCCATTGATTCCAGTGGAGTGCCCCCGATTGAGCTAGCCCCAGGTGAGTTGTATGAATGGGGTAACTCCTCCCACAGCTCCACTGACCTCCAACAATATTAGGAGCCCTCTGGGAGTTCAGGCAAGTTCTAAAGGGGATTCCCTCTTCTGAAGCCTGTCTGCATTCCAGATGGAGATCTCTGTTGTGGGCATGATAGCTTCTGGGGGAGGGTGCATAGCCCACCTGAGGACCTGGAAGGTGCCCTGAAATGCCAGCGGCATCAGGGAGATAGGGGAAGTAATGCCAAGAGACTATACAGAGAAGCAGTCGACAGGCATCCCAACGTGGAGGACTAACTGTGTTGAAGAGGGTAAGGTTTATTCTTCTTGGTGAAATGGTCTATTGCAATTATTCATCAATTGGCTGCCTCAGGGATCTAGTAACAGGCTGAGGAAGGTGCCTCCCACCCATACCACAGAAGGCAGTGGGGCAGCAGGGTAACGCTATATATATGGGGGTAAATTCCTTCTTGCCCCCTGAATGTGATCTGCTGATTTCCTGAAGAATGAGCTTTGATTACCTAGTTTTACCCTGATCACAAAGTTATCCAGCCCTTTAAAAGACCTGCCACAGAATGTGATCATATAGATCCTGCACAGGTCTCAAAAGAACATGCATATCTTTGCATTCACTTCTGCTGTTTTTAACCTCTGTCTGGGATAGGCACTGGGAAATCCCCCCTTGAGGGCATACTCTCCCTGCCAAGTACAAAAGGAGACAGAGAGCTTCCCCTCTTCCCTGGGACAACTATGGTGGAGCTGGGAGCTCATATCCCTGAACAGGTCTCTGGAAGCATCACTGCTCCTTCCCACTGCCCATGTGTGGCTCTCTCCTAACTTGGATGGCAGAGTAACAGCTACTGCCTTGAGGAAAAAGCAAAAGAAATATCCCATATCTTCTCCACACGTCCAGCCCCTCGCTATCAGGAAGTAGGAGAGTGCAGAGGACCAGTTGCCTATACAACCAAAGACACAGATAGTTTCAGTTCAGGTAGATTTCATTAACCCTTTGATTTTGGGCATCTCCATTCCCAGAAACATAAGCAGCAGCTTTAGGGATCCTGAAAAGGGCTACAGCCTGTTTGGCAATATCATCATTCATAATAATAAAAATACATACCGCCGTGCAAACACCAATGCTGCTCACTACCTTCCCACTCAGCCTGGATGTTTGACTGCAGTTTCCCCCTCTGGTCTCCAGGAGGCTTAGTCTATCTAAATAACCACGGAAGAAAAATGACTGTCAATAGTTAAAAAACAAAGTGTGTGAGAGAGACAGAGTTTACCAGCCGTGCATTTTAAAACAATAACTGAAGTAAAAGCAGTTTAAAGTATGAACGGTGACAGGAGGAGGCAGTTAACCCTTTCTGAATGTCTGCTTCAACGTCGCATCCATTCTGCCTCTCCAAATTCTTCCCTGCAGGTTCACTGTGATACAGAACCTTCACTTCCTGTCCTAAACCCATGGGCCGTGTTGCTTTGTGATATTAAACAGCTGCAAAATTTCACGCCAATGGAGGCTACGTTTCAGTGCTAGGTGACGCCATCCCCCCTTGTATAGTTTATATGATAGTTTGTTAAGCGCTTTGGGATTCTTTGGGATCTATAAAAAAGCAAGATCTATCCATCTATCCAGAATAGGGTGGACCAGGGGCCCATTTTTTGCCACTGCCTCCCCCCACCTTTCCTCTACCCCCAAGGTCCTGCCCCTCCAGCCAGGCGGGCAGCTGGAGCCTGGCCAGGGAGCCCAAGCAGCAGGGGGCACTGCTGCGGACCCGCCACTGCCCGGGGTGGGAGGGCCGAGAGGAGCCCCCAGCCCATGTCCCTACCCCGCGGGCTCCCCACCCAGGGCAGGTGGAGGATCTGCGGCTCCTCACAGCTGCCTGACTGTGTGGCTCTTACTGTGGCCGGGCTGCAGCTCCGAGGCCCCGTCCCTTGGCTGAAGCCAGGTTGGGGTAAGAGCCGCATGGCCAGGCAGCTGTGGAGAGCTGTGAACCCTCTATCTGTCCTGGGTGGGGGACTCATATGGCGGGGACATGGGCTGGGGGCTGCTCTTGGCCACCCACCCCAGGCAGGTAGAGGGTCTGCGACTCCCAGCCCACTCCAGCTTCTGGCTTGGCTGGGGGCGGGGCCTCAGGTGGAAGGTATGGAAGGGGCGGGGCCCCTGGCTTCTCCACTTTTGGGAAGGCTCTGCGGGGGCTAGATCTATCTATCTAATCTTAGTTTGCAGTGTTGTTGTAGCCGTGTTGGTACCAGGATACTAGAGAGACAAGGTGGGTGAGGTAATATTATTAGAGCAACTTCTGTTGGTGAAAGAGATGAGCTTTCAAGAGCAGAAGTTGGTCACATTAAAGATATTTCTTCAACCACCTTGTCTATCTAATCTTTGGTATTTACACAAGCCCCCATTTCCATAGTATCTGAGCTTCATTCTCTGGTCACCTATCTATTTACATTGCTATGCCAATGATTAGAGACTGTTGTAGTTAAAGTTGCAGGAGCATTTCCATGTCAACTCCCTGTTTTCAGTCACTCGTAACTTTCACCTGTCAGGCTGAAATTTTCCATGCTTGACCTTTGTGTAAAGATGGATTTTGGGAGGGGAACTCTGAGCAAAAATGGTTTCACCATTTTTGAATAGGAGGGGAATGAAACAATATATATGCTTTTGCTTTCTAAAGTACAGCAAAAAAAAATCTTTGGGTGTTTCTTTGACAGTTCTGTAGCACAAATGGTTGGGGTTATAAAGGTGAAATATGGCACTTCCAAACTATGATGGCAAAGCTGTGAGTGGGAGCCATTCTCTGTGTGTAGTAGCAGGACAAGTTCTAGTTGTTATTTTGTCCTTTTTAGTTCTCTGAAGCTGTCTGCTTTCCTGTAAGGCAGGACCAGGCTGATGGCTGGAATTGTTATGCTAGCTGACTTCTTGCTTACTGTGTGCCTTACTGTGCTGCTAGCATAAGGGGGTGTTGTTTCAAAGGAGAATTTGAAAGGATGCTTGAACCCTAATAGCACTGGCTATATTACTCCTGGGCACTGCATTCTCTCTCCCTGTTTCCCCATAGCAGTTTTACCTAGCTGTAAGGAATTGGTATGCTTTGATTTTGAGTGGCAATTTGGTTTGTCTCTTATATGTTTTCTATGCCCTTTGATTGACTGGCCAATAACATTTGTAAGATCATAATATCTGGGTCTTTTTTTCTGAGACACGTTGTGACTGGTCCCTTCCCCGCCCCCGGGTGCCACCTGGAACTGGGGTACCACTGATCCCCCCGACCCACCAGCCTGAGCTCCCTCTCACACTGTGGTGCTGTAACAAGTTGCTAAGCTCTCCAAGCTTGCTCTTTCACCAGCATACACACAGGTAGGGACACACCCAGCTACAGCACTACACACAGAGTTGCTGAGATCAGCTTTGCATGGGAAGGCAGCTAAGGCACCTCCCAGTTCCTACCCCACTTTGGAGGGTAAACCCAAAATTGTACCGTCTTGCCCTGCACAGAGAACTGTACAGTGTAAGCTCATGAAATTCGCCCCCTCCTTCAATGTGGAGAGAGATGTGCAACAGCTTTCTGCCCCAAGTTATAATTTCCACACACACTGGTTTTAGACAAAACAAAAACAAGTTTATTAACTACAAAAGATAGATTTTAAGTGATTATAAGTGATAGCAAACAGATCAAAGCAGATTACCATAGTAAATAAAAAAACAGCAAACTGATCTTAACACACTAGATAGGTAGGATATGAATTAGAAAATTTTCACACTGAGTGATAAACAGGCTCACAGATTCTTAAGGCACAAGCTGCCTTGGCTTTCCCAGGTTTTCACACACAGGCTAAAAATCCCTCTAACCTGGGACCATCACTTTCCACAGTTCAGTCTTTGTTCCTCAGGTATTTCCAGGTGTGTTGTTGTAGGGAGAGTGAGGTACCATCGTGATGTCATTGTCTCCCTTTTATATCTGCTTCCCACTTGCTCTTTTGTTCTGACCTGGGTCAAACAGTTCCCATTGTGTAGTGCTATCTCTGAAAGGTTTCTGTTGTACACAGTCCCTGGGGTAATCCTTGTGCTTGTGTGCATTTCCTCAATAAGCCATTAACATTGTTTGGCCTTTTTACTGTTGTACCTGAAAGGCTGCTTGTGGGTGTTTTCAACCTCACAACACGTTTCAGTAATACATACGTAGCCAAACTTCATAACTTACATACGACGATGGCACATACAATCCAACAAGATATTAATGTCTAGCAGATCAAGACTTCTAGAATGATACCTCACAAGGCATATTTTGTACAAAACATATCCTAATTACATGATAGTGGTGAATATTGGGGTGTCAGGGTGTCACACATGTAATGGACCAAATGCTCCATAGAGTGGCTTTAAATTTAGGCACTTAACTTTGAAAACCTAAATTTTGTGGCAGCCCAAAGCTTGGGCACTAAAATATTGGATACTCAAAATATGTGGACACCCAAAATTGAGAGCTGAATAGAGGCCACTTCGGAAATTTGGTCTTAAGAAATTAACTCCATGTGACTCCAGACTCAGTAGCATACAAGTGAGGGGGTTAGTCTGGTTTTCTGATGACCATGGCATCCAGGTGAGGCATGGAGCAGCAGCTCTCCCCAGATTCATAGATTTCTACGTTCCAAGGCCATCGTGATCATCTGGCCTGACCTCCCGTGTCACACAGAACATAGGGCTTCCCTAATTTATTCCTGTTTCAAATACACCTATACCCCGATATAACAGGACCCGATATAACACAAATTTGGATATAACGCAGTAAAGCAGTGCTCGGGGGTGGGGGAGGCGGGGGGCTGCATGCTCCGGTGGATCAAAGCAAGTTCAATATAACGTGGTTTCACCTATAACATGGTGAGATTTTTTGGCTCGCAAGGACAGCGTTATATTGGGGTAGAGGTGTATTTGAAGCAGATAACTTGGGGATCTGTTCTTGTCATACTTCCTGGACTGTGTGATTGCTTGTAGGTGCTATTTTGAAGTAGGAGGCTAGTGACCCTCTGTGGTCACCCCATATTCCCATACAACTTGTACCTTCAGCAGTCAAAATTGGTGCATCCTTTCCTATGGCCCATTCTATGAACAGTCTGCAGATCTCTACACCAACACCCACAGGTGCTGAATCTCCTCCCACATATACTGATTTACTCCTGTAAATTAGGAGGGACTCCAAAAGAAGTCATTATGAGATCAGAAACAGGTCTGGGGTCCTGAACGGCTTACTAAATACCCCAAGATCTTATCTGTTTTTTCCTAGTTTCTATCTAGACAAGAACTCCCTGGTTGATGCTAACACCAAGTGCAAAAAGAGAGGTGAAGTAGGAGTTGATCAGACATCATGGTCAGCTGTTCAGCTGTGATTTTTCCTGACCGTGCTCTGAGCTGGAGTGCTATAATGCTGAGAGGAAACATGCTTTCTGTTATGCTCTGCAAACCTCAGGGAATGTCAGTTTCAGATAGAACCAGGAAAACTTTGCTTTCACTCTTACTTGCTTCCTTCTGCCTTCTCAGAAGACGTCCACCATGATGATGTGACATCCACCACGATGATCTTCTTCTGGTCCTCGTTGGCTGTCGGTTCTGGGGATGGCAGAGTTTACGGCAACCTTCCCCAAGGGTGGTGGGATGGCTTTAGCCAGTTGATCTCGGATAGCATTGTGTCGCAGCTGCCAGGCTCTGGAATGGGGCTTGCAGCTACACAGGACATGGGGTAGCGTCTCATTGGCGTAGCCGCACTTCCTGCATCACTTGTCCCAATTCCCGTGGCAGACGGCTCCGTTTAATGGGACACAGTTGAGTTGGGCCCTGTGGATGAACCGCCAGCCAGCAAATAGGGTGAAGCTGCCCCCAGGGAGGAAGTGGTTGCTGGCGTCCCACTTGCACGTCACCTCGAACACCTTGCCTGGTCCAGCTTCCATTTCAGGTTTTCCACTTATTGGCAGTGGATGGCATCCTTCAGGGTCCTCTCCAGCATGGTTCTAGCTCTCGGAGTGATGATAGTGCGATCTGTATTCTTCACCCGTGTCACGAGGACTCCCAGCTCCTGGCATTCCTCGCACCATGTCCAGCGGCAGCCAATACATTTCTCCAGTCATTGCATAGCACTATCATAGAATCATAGAATCATAGAATATCAGGGTTGGAAGGGACCTCAGGAGGTCATCTAGTCCAACCCCCTGCTCAAAGCAGGACCAATCCCCAACTAAATCATCCCAGCCAGGGCTTTGTCAAGCCTGACCTTAAAAACTTCTAAGGAAGGAGATTCCACCACCTCCCTAGGTAACACATTCCAGTGTTTCACCACCCTACTAGTGAAAAAGTTTTTCCTAATATCCAACCTTAAACCTCCTCCACTGTAACTTGAGACCATTACTCCTTGTTCTGTCATCTGCTACCACTGAGAACAGTCTAGATCCATCCTCTTTGGAACCCCCTTGCATGTAGTTGAAAGCAGCTATCAAATCCCGCCTCATTCTTCTCTTCTGCAGACTAAACAATCCCAGTTCCCTCAGCCTCTCCTCATAAGTCATGTGTTCCAGTCCCCTAATCATTTTTGTTGCCCTCCGCTGGACGTTTTCCAATTTTTCCACATCCTTCTTGTAGTGTGGGGTCCAAAACTACTCCAGATGAGGCCTCACCAATGTCGAACAGAGGGGAATGATCACGTCCCTCGATCTGCTGGCAATACCCCTACTTATACATCCCAAAATGCCATTGGCCTTCTTGGCAACAAGGGCACATTGTTGACTCATATCTAGCTTCTCATCCACTGTAACCCCTAAGTCCTTTTCTGCAGAACTGCTGCCTAGCCATTCAGTCTCTAGTCTGTAGCGGTGCATGGGATTCTTCCGTCCTAATTGCAGGACTCTGCACTTGTCCTTGTTGAACCTCATCAGATTTCTTTTGGCCCAATCCTCTAATTTGTCTAGGGCCTTCTGTATCCTATCCCTACCCTCCAGCGTATCTACCTCTCCTCCCAGTTTAGTGTCATCTGCAAATTTGCTGAGGGTGCAATCCACACCATCCTCCAGATCATTTATGAAGATATTGAACAAAACCGGCCTCAGGGCCGACCCTTGGGGCACTCCACTTGATACCGGCTGCCAACTAGACATGGAGCCATTGATCACTACCCGTTGAGCCCGACAATCTAGCCAGCTTTCTACCCACCTTATAGTGCATTCATCCAACCCATACTTCTTTAACTTGCTGGCAAGAATATTGTGGGAGACTGTGTCAAAAGCTTTGCTAAAGTCAAGGAACAACACGTCCACTGCTTTCCCCTCATCCACAGAGCCAGTTATCTCATCATAGAAGGCGATTAGATTCGTCAGGCATGACTTGCCCTTGGTGAATCCATGCTGACTGTTCCTGATCACTTTCTTCTCCTCTAAGTGCTTCAGAATTGATTCCTTGAGGACCTGCTCCATGATTTTTCCAGGGACTGAGATGAGGCTGACTGGCCAGGATCCTCCTCCTTCCCTTTTTTAAAGATGGGCACTACATTTGCCTTTTTCCAGTCATCCGGGACTTCCCCTGATCGCCATGAGTTTTCAAAGATAATGGCCAATGGCTCTGCAATCACATCCGCCAACTCCTTTAGCACTCTTGGATGCAGCGCATCCGGCTCCATGGACTTGTGCTCATCCAGCTTTTCTAAATAGTCCTGAACCACTTCTTTCTCCACAGAGGGCTGGTCACCTCCTCCCCATGCTGTGCTGCCCAGTCCAGCAGTCTGAGAGCTGACCTTGTTCGTGAAGACAGAGGCAAAAAAAGCATTGAGTACCTTAGCTTTTTCCACATCCTCTGTCACTAGGTTGCCTCCCTCATTCAGTAAGGGGCCCACACTTTTCTTGACTTTCTTCTTGTTGCTAACATACCTGAAGAAACCCTTCTTGTTACTCTTAACATCTCTTGCTAGCTGCACCTCCAGGTGTGATTTGGCCTTCCTGATTTCACTCCTGCATGCCCGAGCAATATTTTAATACTCTTCTCTGGTCATTTGTCCAATCTTCTACTTCTTGTAAGCTTCTTTTTTGTGTTTAAGATCAGCAAGGATTTCACTGTTAAGCCAAGCTGGTCGCCTGCCATGTTTACTATTCTTTCTACACATCGGGATGGTTTGTCCCTGTAACCTCAATAAGGATTCTTTAAAATACAGCCAGCTCTCCTGGACTCCTTTCCCCCTCATGTTATTCTCCCAGGGGATCCTGCCCATCAGTTCCCTGAGGGAGTCAAAGTCTGCTTTTCTGAAGTCCAGGGTCCATATTCTGCTGCTCTCCTTTCTTCCCTGTGTCAGGATCCTGAACTCTACCATCTCATGGTCACTGCCTCCCAGGTTCCCATCCACTTTTGCTTCCCCTACTAATTCTTCCCAGTTTGTGAGCAGCAGGTCAAGAAGAGCTCTGCCCCTAGTTGGTTCCTCCAGCACTTGCACCAGGAAATTGTCCCCTACACTTTCCAAAAACTTCCTGGATTGTCTGTGCACCACCGTATTGCTCTCCCAGCAGATATCAGGGTGATTGAAGTCTCCCATGAGAACCAAAGCCTGCGATCTAGTAACTTCCGTGAGTTGCCGAAAGAAAGCCTTGTCCACCTCATCCCCCTGGTCCGGTGGTCTATAGCAGACTCCCACCACGACATCACCCTTGTTGCTCACACTTCTAAACTTAATCCAGAGACACTCAGGTTTTTCTGCAGTTTCATACTTGAACTCTCAGCAGTCATACTGCTCCCTTACATACAATGCAACTCCCCCACCTTTTCTGCCCTGCCTGTCCTTCCTGAACAGTTTATATTCATCCATGACAGTACTCCAGTCATGTGAGTTATCCCACCAAGTCTGTGTTATTCCAATCACATCATAATTCTTTGACTGTGCCAGGGCTTCCAGTTCTCCCTGCTTGTTTCCCAGGCTTCTTGCATTTGTATATAGGCACTTGAGATAACTCGCTGATCATCCCTCTTTCTTAGTATGAGGCAGGAGCTCTCCCCTCTCGCGCGCTCCTGCTCGTGCTTCCTCCCGGTATCCCACTTCCCCACTTACCTCAGGGCTTTGGTCTCCTTTCCCCGGTGAACCTAGTTTAAAGCCCTCCTCACTAGGTTAGCCAGCCTGCTTGCGAAGATGCTCTTCCCTCTCTTCGTTAGGTGGAGCCCGTCTCTGCCTAGCACTCCTCCTTCTTGGAACACCATCCCATGGTCAAAGAATCCAAAACCTTCTCTCCGACACCACCTGTGTAGCCATTCGTTGACTTCCATGATTCCATTGCCGGCATGAGTCCAGAGTGAAGCAAAGTCTCTCCCGTCTCTTCCAAATTCACCTTTCAGCGAGCTGCTCAGGTTGGTGGCGATATCTTGATTGGAGGGGGTCCTGGCAATTCGCTTCTTCACAGAATCCTGCAGAACACTCTCCACGATGTTCCTCACCGTGGCGTCTGTGCACATCAGAAGGCAGAAGACATGAGCTCTTTAGCTCAGTCATTTCAAAGCTTACTTTGCTTTCACTCTTACTCGCTTTGCAAACAGTTTCTTTCAAGTCGTTAACTCTCCCTACTTCTCTAACAGTCCTTTGCTTCAACTCCAATGCTGGGATGTTTCTAGCTGTGGGGACTATCCAGGAAGATTATCCACTCAGAGACATCTGAGAGCAGGTGAAAGGAAAACGTCAATCAGAACAACAGGGGGGTTGGAAAGATATATGGCAGGGATATGTTACAAATGTCAATTGCAGGAATTGTGTCTGATTTTCTATTAGCTATCAAAGGGTGATGTTGCTATGTAATAGAAATTATACACTAATCCTATCAGCATACCTATATGTTTGTGTTATTTGGGCTTAACCAAGCACGTGGATTAGGGCTGTTGCCTTCTGTAAATCCAAATCACACATCACAATGTTGTGACTGGAGCCAGACAACATTTTTCGACTGAACCTTTTCTTTTCTTTTCTTTTTTCATAAAATGCAGATTCGGTAACATCAAGACATTTCACGAATTCATGCCTGTTTCACTGAATTGCTTCAGTTGGAAAAAAAGATAGAAAAATAAACAGAAAAAAATCAAAACTTTGGTTTGAAACAACTTTTCGTTTTCAAATCCTTTAATTTTATAATTTTTTTCAATGAGGATATTTGGAAAATGGTTGAAATCCACAAAAAAGGCTTCATCTGACCTCAGATGAATTTGGTTTTGACTTTACAACTGGCGGAAAATTTTGAAAAATTTCATTTTCAGGTTCACCCAAAACAATTTTTTTCTATTTTTCAGAATTGCCAGTGAAATAAAAAATTTGTTATTCACACAGCTCTGGTTGTGACATTGCAATGTTGTGTTGTCTTGTCACAATGCAGCCACTAATGTGACATCCAAATATCACACTGTCATGTCAAGATGTCATCCTGCTGAGAGGTGATACCCCAGCATGATCGAAGTGACTGTGATCCAGTGAGCATGCTGCAAACAGGAACATTCTAACAGCAACCTAGAAAATCTGAGATGAATGGTAGGTACGACTCAGGATGGGATTGAGGGGGAGGAGCCCATGATACAACCCAGGAGATGAAGTAACGGTGAATTGAGACTCCAAAGAAAGAGGCCCTGGTCTGTCATCATGGAATGTGCAGTGGTGCCTTGAGCCCCTAGGTCATTTAGCCCTTCATGACACTGCTCCTCTGGAACAGGGTTTCTCAACCCGGGGGATGGGACCCAAAATTGGGACACCAGAATGTTTCAAAGGGTCACGTGGCAGCTCCTGTTGCTCCTGTCCCATGGGGCTGGCTGGGATTGCTCCCTGCTCCAGGCACTGCAACCTCTGGGGTCCCAGCACCACTCAGGTCTGGCCCAGCCATCATGATGACGGGTGTCCAGGTAGGCCAAATATGAGTAAGTGGTGCTGCAACCCCATGAGCCAGGTCGCAACTCCACTCACACAACTTTGGTCCAGACAGGGGGCCATGGCCAAACCTGAGTGGTGCTGCAGCCCCAGAGGTTGCAGCACCCAGAGCGGAGAGCCAAGCCCAGCCATCCCCACAGCACGGGATCCACTACTGTGGGGTGAGTGCTGGGCAGGACCCAAACCTCTGGGGGCAGGATCTGACCAAAAGTGCCCCAGGACCTCCATCCCCAGACTACTTACTGGGTTGCAGGAGGTCATAAACATTTACAACTGGGTCCTGAGCCCCAAAAAGTTGAGAACCACTGCTCTGGAAGACTGCAGCCTTCTGCATGCCATTGGCCTAGACACAGCCTGTGCCCATGGCCCATCATCCCTTCTTTGACTCCTTTGGCAGAGAGATTTCTACACCAGCCAGCAAGTTCTTTCCCCAGAGAAGAGAGTCAGAACCCAGTCCTGAAAAAGTGTTGATTGTTTTTTTACAGAGGAGAGAGAAGAGAAAATGAATGATGGTAAATGCATGAGAACGGGCCCTGGGAAACGTTCCCTCCAGGGGCCCTAGAGTTTAGTCATGTAGGAAAGAAGATCAAAGGAATAGAAGTTCCCTGGCAGCTTTCATCATGTCAAAGTTGTTCTTGCCGGACTCAGAGAGCTTTTTCCTCTGCCTAATGCTGTGCCTGGGTGAGACATTGCCTCTTTGGGGATTCTGTGTCTTCTCCCCAGTTACTGAACTGGAGAGAGCACGTGAACCCTTTGATTCCAAAGGGGGAGGGCATTTCAAGGGGTGCTGGAGGCTAAGGCACAGGGCTTGGAGTCGGGGGACATGCATTGTCTTCCTGGTTCTACCATAGATTTCCTGAGGCCAGGTCATATCCTGGCTTCACCTGTGGGGGTACACAAGGGGGGCACAAGGAGCCCTTCCCTGATGGGCACAGTCTATGCTTGTGTTCCTTCGACACTCCTGGAAAATGCCCATCTGGGATCCTTCTTCCCCAACTAATGGTCCCTCGCAATCTGTCCCAAAGCTCTCAGCTGCCAGGTCCCCTGGGAAATTGCCCCAACATGGCTCCCATCTCCCCACTGCTGGGCTCTCTCCCTCTCTCCCTGATGTGTGCTCTCACCCAGCTCTGTCTGCAATGCCACCCATCGCCTCACCAGTGTCCTCCACTCCACCCCCGAGCCCTTGGACAGCAGTTCCTATGTGGTCCACCTCACTGCTGTCTCCTTGGGTTGCGAACAGGTAGCATGAGGTGGGCAGTGCGAGGAGCTAAGAGCATCACCAATGCCAAACATTTAAAATTCAAGAGACTGTCTTAAAAATGGTGAGATTATTAAAACAATATATAACTTTGGGGTTCTTTTCCTCAGCTGTTGGGTTTCTGCATCCTTTTGATCACACTCAGGCCACGGTTTCCAGCTTTTCTCCATAATCATGAGGGCTAGAAATGTTTTTGTTGGAAATAAAAGTTGAGATTCTCACATAGTCACCTGGCTACAGGAACTAGGGCTGTAAGTAAAACCCAAACCTCACAAGACCTGTGATAAGATCACGAAAGTTGGCAATGCTGAGCTAAAGTCATAGGAATGGGAGGTTTTCCAGCAGCGGGTGGGCAGGCTGGGGCAGGCTCGCCTCCACACAGAAGACTCTTCCTGTGTTGCTGCTCAGCTCCTTTGCTTGTGGTTAGACTAGAGCCCCCAGCCAAGCCATCTCCTCAGCCTGCAAAACAGCCAGTTTCAGTGTCATCCACTTGAATGGTGGCCAGCGATCAAAGGGTTAACTCTCCATTGCTTTTCACTTCCTCTGAGGCTTTTACTTTCCATCATTTCTGACTTTGGCCATTTGGCATATGTCGCCTTTTTCCCATAGTGTTACTAGTGGAGCAAAAACTATTGTGGTTCTTGTCTATCTACTTCAGTGGGGAGTGTGTATTATACGCCCTGCACCCCCTGCCCCCGGGCTGACCCAGTGAGGATATGAGTTGGTATAGCCCACCATTACAGAGGAGTGGCTCTTTGGCTCAAGCTGATGCAGCTTGTGCTTTAAGCTCCAAAGGTTTCTGTTCAGTCCCTGTTGTGTCAGCCAAGATGGCACCCATCACATAAGACATGGCTGAAAGAACTTCTATTCTCTGTGGGTTGGCACAGAGGGGGATTTGTAACACTTCTGCTACTCTGTGATTACCAGCCTTCCTGGCAACGCTGGGACAGTGCTGGTTGAAGGCCAGGAGGGGGAGCACACAGTTTGATTTATGGTGGGCCCTAACAAAATAGAGGCAAATGTATTTTGATCTGCCAGCAACAAAGTACAGGTTTTTAAATTTCTGTCTGGGTGGCTAGTTTGCATACAGAGGGGGTTTGCTTCTGGTTTCTAGCTACTGGAAAGTGTTGAAGGTGATTTTTTGGCTTAACCTGACAGTGCCCTTTGAAATCTTGATTTCACATCTCCCAGAGCAGGAGGATATTTCACCGGGTATTTTCCACATCAGACCCACTGGCCTTTCATCCACAAACAGTGGAGGAAACAAGGGGAGTTTCCCCGCTCCTACGCTTTCTGACTTTATCACTGGCTGAGGATTGCACGTCAAAGGCCTATGGCTCCACTAAGGCAGAGAGAGAAAAGGGGTCTATATGAAAGTCACAGGGACATATTTTGCTCTCATATTGTGTGTTCATTATGATCCAGTCTTCAATGACATGACCACAGGCTAATTTTCTCCCAGGACCCCTGCCTCATTCATGAAATATCCCTGATTGGGCAGTGTCTGCTGTTGACCTAGCTGGGTCTACACCAGGGCTCCCAGCTTGTCTCTGCACATGCCCTGGAGACAACTCTTAATCTCTATTTCATGTCACATCTCTTCTTCCTCTGGAATGGTTACTTAGAACATAAGAATGGCCATACTGGATCAGACCAAAGGTCCATCCAGCCCAGTATTCTGTCTACCAACAGTAGCCAATGCCAGGTGCCCAGAGGGAGTGAACCTAACAGGTAATGATCAAGTGATCTCTCTCCTGCCATCCACTTGACACATCTTCATGCCCCTCAAGGCATTTCACTCCAGGGTTTGCTTCCCTCTTCCTCTCTCTCCAGAAAGCCTCACAAATACACCTTTCTATGCCTCTCCAGCTCCCAGAGTGGTTCAGTGGTTGGCAGCCCAGAGAACAATTAAAACAGTGTGGGGACTGAAAAGGAGACGGCCTACCTCCTCTGTGCTGGAGAGGCACAAACTGCCTTTGGAAGCCAGAGTCAGATCAGGAGCCTCATTAACTAACAGGGCAACCAACTGCAGGCCTCAGAGACCCTGCACATGGGTGGGACCAACCTGATGTGAGCTGAGCCTGGAGAGATGGCATATGCCTGGAAGGAGGACAAATAGCAGCAAATATCTAGATGGGACACTAGATGGGGAGGGCTCTGAGTTACCTGGGAAAGAATTCTATGTAGTATCTGCCTAGTGGGTCTTGCCCACGTACTCAGGGTCTAACTGATTGCAATATTTGGGGATGAGATGGAATTTCCCCCCAGGGCAGATTGGCAGAGGTCCTGGGGTTTTTTTCACCTTCCTTTGCAGCGTGGGGCCCGGGTCACTTGCAGGTTTAAACTAGTGTAAATGGGGGATTCTCTGTAACTTGAAGTCTTTAAACCATGATTTGAGGCCTTCAGTAACTCACCCGGAGGTTAGGGGTCTATTATAGAAGTGGGTAGGTGAGGTTTTGTGGTCTGCGATGGGCAGGAGGTCAGACTAGATGATCATGATGGTCCCATCTGACCTTAGAGTCTATGAGTACACAGAATGGACACACAAAGGGGCAGAGTTAAGGTTGTGCATAAATCTCACATTTCCTACTTTTTTGGTGCCCAATTTTGCAAACTACACAACATTCTTGTAAGGTAGTGTTATTTGGTGTGTAATATGCGCTAGCTGCATACACGCACATATATATAGATACTGCTTTTTAGTTGCATCTCATGTAACACCGGTGGGGGAAGGGGATTTTGGAGTTGTGGACACATGAGAAAAAAGCACAAGGAAAGAGGATGTTGGGGGCTTTCCTATTCCTGGGTTAGTTCCACACACACATATGGCCACACAGCTGAATAAAAATGGATCATGTAAGGTACCGACAAACCCGCCTATAGGGAGGCAGTATGACCAAGTGGATAGAGCATCGTACTGGGACTCAGGAGGCTGGGATTCTAGTCCTGAATCAGCTGCTGAGTGACCCTGAGCAAGTCAGGTTGCTGCCATGTGCCTCAGTTTCCCTGTATGTAAAATGGGGCTAATGATGCTGACCTCCTTTGTAAAGTGCCTTGAGGGCTACTGTTGGAAAATATTCTGTAAAATGTAGGGTTTATCAGTGTTTATGCTCCTCCCACCATACATCCCGGCTAAAAAAGAAATACTTCTGATCAGCAGTCTTATTAAGTTTGAATCCAAGCCCCCTCCAATCCTTACAAGGGGCCAAGAAATACAGTGTTAAAAGTACTAGTGTCCCTGTGGAATGGAAGGCGTTTTGCCCTCCTTCGGTTAGAAAGCCATAAAACCCGTGAAGCACTGCTGAACATGGGCTCCCAGCTTTGGGCAAAGCATTCAGGCACCTAGTCTCTACTATGACCCTGTGTTACCTCCAACACTTGGGGCAGGTTCCTCTAGGATGGAACTCTGTGACCTCTGTGGGCTTACGCTGGGGGGGAATTTGGCCCCATTTGCTCTGCCCTGTATGTGGGCTTTGGTGATTCTCAGCCATTCTGCTTGGCAGCGGTGTGGGAAAATGAAAATGGAGGACCCAGCGCTTCAGCCACCCGTGACCAACCTAGATGCCTATCAGGCAGGCTGGCCATAAAAGAGGAGTAATGGCCGGCTATCAGATGCCTTTAGGTTGACCAAATAGCCGTGTAATGTGGCCTGCACTGGAGCGAGCCTGGAATCCTGGGGGTCAGATCACAGCTGGGATAAGTCTTCCAAGTAGTTCAACTCCCATCCAATTATTTAAACACAAAGGTAAACACTTTCACCTTTTGAACTGGAACACTGGCGGCTCTGCAGGAGCCGACCTGCTCCTTCCCCTTGGTTTTGATTGCCTTGGGGCGATGGTATTATTCCCAGTTTTTCGGGTGCTTAGAGCAACGCGCGGGGTAGGACCCCTGAGGGCTCTGTTCTGGATCCTGCCTGTGACCTTGGGCTAGTTGCTTCACCTCTGCATGCCTCAGTCCTGAGCTGTGAACGTCCCACCCTTGTGCGGAGCTGTGAGATCCTTGGGTGGAAAGGACGGGAGAAGGGCAAAGATTCTGATTCTAAAGCACTTCCCTGTTCATGGGGTTTATTATCCTCTGTGGTTCTACCAGCACCAGCTCATGCTGCTGAGCTGCTTGTATGACTGAAGTCACTTGTGTGCACAGCTCTGGGTGCGAGATTCCAAGGGGGAGCTGCTGAATATGCTTCCTTCTCTGGTAATTGTTTTCTATCTATCCTTGATGTACCCAGGTGTAAGAGACAGGAAGTGGGTGGTGTCTCTTTAAATTGTTTGAGAGCTCTCTAGGGGCACTCACTGGATACATCTACATTGCAGCTGGAGGGGTAATTTCCAGATCAAGCATTAGCTTCGATCGAGCTAGCATGCTAAAAATAACAGTGTAGCCATGATGGCCTTTGGCAATGGCTCACACTAGCCACCCAAGTGCAATCCTGTCCAACCGCCTAGGTGTGACCTCGGGGAGGCTAACCTGTCCCTCCGGCTGTGCCACTGCAGCGACAGTGCTATTTTTAGCATGCAAGCTTGATGAAAGCTAGCTCACGTATGTCTAGCCACACTGGAAGTTACACCTCTAGCTGCAGTGTGGACAGAGCCACTGTCTTTATGTTTAAGAACCCATCAGATGCCTAACCAGAGCAGCTGTGTGTATCTGTAGCGAGGCCTTGCATGTTGTGTCTATTCAATAAACACCATTTTGGACCCCCTGTGCCTGTGTGAAGCTTCACAATACATTCGTTGTATAAAGAGCAAAAGATATCACAGGATTTGGAGGAATCGTGATGGGTGGTCTTGGAAGGAGGAGGATTCTCCAAAACCCACAGGCTGGGGAATGTAGGATGCCACCATGGGACGTTTGTCTCCTTTGGGAAGAAGCTAGTGGGACATGGTGGCCTGACGTTTACATTTACAACATGTGTTGGCCCACAACAGTGTGATGTCACCATGATGCATCAAAACGTCACAACACAATGGGATTTTACTGGGGATTAAGGGTATTGATGCTCTGTAGGATGGGCTTGCAAGACACAACAACATCAGGGGGATCCCACAGTAAACAGGATAGATGGCAAAAGTGCCTGAGACTGCAGAGGTGCTGCTGATCAGAACTGAAGAGGATGGGCGGGGGTAGCTTGCAAAACGCCTGCCTGTTCTCTTTCTGTGTCTCTAGAGTGCAATCAACCCTTGTTTTCTCTGCCAGCCTTCCTCACCATCAATAGTAACTTGCTTCCTACTTGTGGCATAAGGCGGGGGTTCTCAACCTTTTTCTTTCTGAGCCACCCCCCCGCTATAAAAACTCCACAGCCCACCTGTGTCACAACTGTTTTTCTGCGTATAAAAGCCAGGGCCGGCATTAGGGGCTAGCAAGCAGAGCAACTGCCCAAGGCTGCATGCCACAGGGCCACCCCGCAAAGCTACATTTCTTAGACTTCAGCCTCAAGTGGTGGGGCTCAGAGCCCCGGGCTTCAGCCCCCTGCAGTGGGGCTTTGGCTTTCTGCCCTGGGCCCCAGCAAGTCTAATGCTGGCCCTACTTGGCGGACCCCCTGAAACCTGCTTGCTGCCCCCCAGGGGGCCCCGGATCCCTGGTTGAGAACCACTGGCACAAGGTACTATTCAATATGACTAAGACTGGTACAATCTGACAGTCTGTGGCTGAAACAGAAGTGAATAGAAGAAGGGAGAACAGCATGACAGGACCTGGATGTATTGTCCAGGGCAAAGAGAGAGAATGACTGGCAGTGGCATGCAATCTCTAGCGTGGAGATTATGCTGCCCTGGCATGCAGGGTTAGAGTGGAAGAGGAGTTGAGCAGAAAACAGACAAAACAGAATGAAATTGACCGAAATTGGGTAATTGTTAAGGCTGGTCAAAAATTTTCCATCCCAATTTTTTTCCCATGGAAAACTGGGTTTTCAATTTCCTGTCTCTCTAAAAACGATTTTCAGTTTTTCATCAGAAAACCAAAACTCCAATATTTTTGGCCAAAAATTGAATTTGTTACAATTTTCAGAGATTTTTGTTTTGTTTTGTCTGAAAATGTTTGGGTTTTCAATGAAAAGTCAAAACTTTCTGTGGAAACCTCCCTCCCTGCACATTTTCCAACCAGCTCTAGTAATTGCATTGTGTCTTCAATGCCTAAAATCCTTCTGCAGCTTCAATAAGATACAGGATTCATCTTCACTTTGTGTCCTAAACTGTTTTATAGCATTATGGTGCACTGTTAAACAGCTGCTGTGCTCAATCTCAGAGGTGACTGCATTACAGTGGTGGGCGAAATGATTTCTACATATATGTAGGTTTCAGAGTAACAGCCGTGTTAGTCTGTATTCACAAAAAGAAAAGGAGTACTTGTGGCACCTTAGAGACTAACCAATTTATTTGAGCATAAGCTTTCGTGAGCTACAGCTCACTTCATCGGATGCATACTGTGGAAAGTATAGAAGATCTTTTTATATACACACAAAGCATGAAAAAATACCTCCTCCCACCCCACTCTCCTGCTGGTAATAGCTTATCTAAAGTGGTCACTCTCCTTACAATGTGTATGATAATCAAGTTGGGCCATTTCCAGCACAAATCCAGGTTTTCTCACCCCCCCCCCCCAAACACACACACAAACCCACTCTCCTGCTGGTAATATCTTATCTAAAGTGACCACTCTCCTTACAATGTGTATGATAATCAAGGTGGGCCATTTCCAGCACAAATCCAGGGTTTAACAAGAACGTCTGGGGGAGGGGGGTAGGAAAAAACAAGGGGAAATAGGTTACCTTGCATAATGACTTAGCCACTCCCAGTCTCTATTCAAGCCTAAGTTAATTGTATCCAATTTGCAAATGAATTCCAATTCAACAGTTTCTTGCTGGAGTCTGGATTTGAAGTTTTTTTGTTGTAATATAGCAACTTTCATGTCTGTAATCGCATGACCAGAGAGATTGAAGTGTTCTCCGACTGGTTTATGAATGTTATAATTCTTGACATCTGATTTGTGTCCATTTATTCTTTTACGTAGAGACTGTCCAGTTTGCCCAATGTACATGGCAGAGGGGCATTGCTGGCACATGATGGCATATATCACATTGGTAGATGTGCAGGTGAACGAGCCTCTGATAGTGTGGCTGATGTTATTAGGCCCTGTGATGGTGTCCCTGAATAGATATGTGGGCACAGTTGGCAACAGGCTTTGTTGCAAGGATGGGTTCCTGGGTTAGTGGTTCTGTTGTGTGGTATGTGGTTGTTGGTGAGTATTTGCTTCAGGTTGGGGGGCTGTCTGTAGGCAAGGACTGGCCTGTCTCCCAAGATTTGTGAGAGTGTTGGGTCATCCTTCAGGATAGGTTGTAGATCCTTAATAATGCGTTGGAGGGGTTTTAGTTGGGGGCTGAAGGTGACGGCTAGTGGCGTTCTGTTATTTTCTTTGTTAGGCCTGTCCTGTAGTAGGTGACTTCTGGGAACTCTTCTGGCTCTATCAATCTGTTTCTTCACTTCCGCAGGTGGGTATTGTAGTTGTAAGAATGCTTGATAGAGATCTTGTAGGTGTTTGTCTCTGTCTGAGGGGTTGGAGCAAATGCGGTTGTATCGCAGAGCTTGGCTGTAGACGATGGATCGTGTGGTGTGGTCAGGGTGAAAGCTGGAGGCATGTAGGTAGGAATAGCGGTCAGTAGGTTTCCGGTATAGGGTGGTGTTTATGTGACCATTGTTTATTAGCACTGTAGTGTCCAGGAAGTGGATCTCTTGTGTGGACTGGACCAGGCTGAGGTTGATGGTGGGATGGAAATTGTTGAAATCATGGTGGAATTCCTCAAGGGCTTCTTTTCCATGGGTCCAGATGATGAAGATGTCATCAATATAGCGCAAGTAGAGTAGGGGCGTTAGGGGACGAGAGCTGAGGAAGCGTTGTTCTAAGTCAGCCATAAAAACGTTGGCATACTGTGGGGCCATGCGGGTACCCATAGCAGTGCCGCTGATCTGAAGGTATACATTGTCCCCAAATGTAAAATAGTTATGGGTAAGGACAAAGTCACAAAGTTCAGCCACCAGGTTAGCCGTGACATTATCGGGGATAGTGTTCTTGACGGCTTGTAGTCCATCTTTGTGTGGAATGTTGGTGTAGAGGGCTTCTACATCCATAGTGGCCAGGATGGTGTTATCAGGAAGATCACCGATGGATTGTAGTTTCCTCAGGAAGTCAGTGGTGTCTCGAAGGTAGCTGGGAGTGCTGGTAGCGTAGGGCCTGAGGAGGGAGTCTACATAGCCAGACAATCCTGCTGCCAGGGTGCCAATGCCTGAGATGATGGGGCGCCCAGGGTTTCCAGGTTTATGGATCTTGGGTAGTAGATAGAATATCCCAGGTCGGGGTTCCAGGGGTGTTTCTGTGCGGATTTGATCTTGTGCTTTTTCAGGGAGTTTCTTGAGCAAATGCTGTAGTTTCTTTTGGTAACTCTCAGTGGGATCAGAGGGTAATGGCTTGTAGAAACTGGTGTTGGAGAGCTGCCGAGCAGCCTCTTGTTCATATTCCGACCTATTCATGATGACAACAGCACCTCCTTTGTCAGCCTTTTTGATTATGATGTCAGAGTTGTTTCTGAGGCTGTGGATGGCATTGTGTTCCGCACTGCTGAGGTTATGGGGCAAGTGATGCTGCTTTTCCACAATTTCAGCCCGTGCACGTCGGCGGAAGCACTCTGTGGAGAAGTCCAGTCTGCTGTTTCGACCTTCAGGAGGAGTCCACCTAGAATCCTTCTTTTTGTAGTGTTGGTAGGGAGGTCTCTGTGGATTAGTATGTTGTTCAGGGGTATGCTGGAAATATTCCTTGAGTCGGAGACATCGAAAATAGGATTCTAGGTCACCACGGAACTGTATCATGTTCGTGGGGATGGAGGGGCAGAAGGAGAGGCCCCGAGATAGGACAGCTGCTTCTGCTGGGCTGAGAGTATAGTTGGATAGGTTAACAATATTGCTGGGTGGGTTGAGGGAACCATTGCTGTGGCCCTTGCGGCATGTAGTAGTTTAGAAAGTTTAGTGTCCTTTTTCTTTTGTAGAGAAGCAAAGTGTGTGTTGTAAATGGCTTGTCTAGTTTTAGTAAAGTCCAGCCATGAGGAAGTTTCTGTGGAAGGTTGGTTTTTTATGAGAGTATCCATTTTTGAGAGCTCATTCTTAATCTTTCCCTGTTTGCTGTAGAGGATGTTGATCAGGTGATTCCGCAGTTTCTTTGAGAGCGTGTGGCACAAGCTGTCAGCATAGTCTGTGTGGTATGTAGATTGTAATGGATTTTTTACCTTCAGTCCTTTTGGTACGATGTCCATCTGTTTGCATTTGGAAAGGAAGATGATGTCTGTCTGTATCTGTACAAGTTTTTTCATGCAGTTGATAGATTTCCACTCCATACGGCTAAATGCAGTGCCTTGCATAATGACAGGTTTCAGAGTAACAGCCGTGTTAGTCTGTATTCGCAAAAAGAAAAGGAGTACTTGTGGCACCTTAGAGACTAACCAATTTATTTGAGCATAAGCTTTCGTGAGCTACAGCTCACTTCATCGGATGCATACTGTGGAAAGTGTAGAAGATCTTTTTATATACACACAAAGCATGAAAAAATACCTCCTCCCACCCCACTCTCCTGCTGGTAATAGCTTATCTAAAGTGATCACTCTCCTTACAATGTGTATGATAATCAAGTTGGGCCATTTCCAGCACAAATCCAGGTTTTCTCGCCCCCCCCCCCACAAACCCGGGTTTGTGGGGGGGGGGGGTGAGAAAACCTGGATTTGTGCTGGAAATGGCCCAACTTGATTATCATACACTTTGTAAGGAGAGTGATCACTTTAGATAAGCTATTACCAGCAGGAGAGTGGGGTGGGAGGAGGTATTTTTTCATGCTTTGTGTGTATATAAAAAGATCTTCTACACTTTCCACAGTATGCATCCGATGAAGTGAGCTGTAGCTCACGAAAGCTTATGCTCAAATAAATTGGTTAGTCTCTAAGGTGCCACAAGTACTCCTTTTCTTTTTACATATATGTATACAATAGTTTGTGAATTAGTCTACAGAGAATTTGGGATCTTTGGACAAAAGTTATTATACAAATAGCACTCATTTTATAGAGATATATATGACATGACCTTGGGCAAGTCACAGCCCTGCCCTGTACCTCAGTTTCCGCATCTGTAAAATAGGGATGAAACTGACCTCCTTTGTAAAGTGCTTTGAGAGCTACATGATAGGGAATTAGGTATTAGTATTGCCATGTATAATCCACTTGTTCTGATCTATCTTTTTGTTATAATAATAAATGGGTCAGTCTCCAGTATCAGGCGTTTCACTCAATTCATTGTGTGCCACCTTTATACACAGTAGCATGTGACATGGAGGAAACGCTTGGCTGGTGAATGTTAGTCACAGCTCGTGGAGTCAGTCCAGGCAATGAGCACTTGCAAGGAACATTACCTGCCAGAAGCAGGTAATGGGGCAAGCCATTGCTGTGGGCGCAAGTGCGTTCTCAAGTAGACATGCCCAGATCCCTCAGCATGGGAGGCAACTTAATTTCACAGGCAACATTTGACTTTAAAACAGGGATCTGTCCTGGCACGTCATTGTGAACAGGGCAGTGTGTCTCATATTTGTGGCTCTGTGACTCCAGATTAAGTCTGCTCCATTTCCAAGGCAAACAGGGGTTTTTCACTGCTAGTCCTGCAGTGCAATGGGGCTGTGCAGTGGGGCTGTGCAGCTGCCACTGGAGATAGACTCTGAAGATAATGGTATGGGGCAGTGCCACAATGTGAACTCACTGCTGGTGGTGCCTCTTGCTGGTGGCTCTGGGGAGTAGCTCCAGCCAGGAGCCGCAGCTTCCCCTGGCGGTGTCTTTCACGTCATCCTCTTACCCTGCAGATCCCTCTCACTCGAGGAACTGCAGCATCCTCTTCATGACTCAGCCCTCCTGCTGGGTCACCATACATGTTCCCCCCTTCCAGGGTATCAAAGTCTTTCCGGAAAAATCATCTCAGGCAGTCCACTATCCTTTGCCTGGTCTGTGCCACGTAGGGTTGCCAACTTTCTATTTGCAGAAAACCAAACACCCTTGCCCTGCCCCATGCCTTCTCTGAGGTCCACCTTTGCCCCGTCCCTTCTCTGAGGCCCCGCCCCCGCTCACTCCGTCCCCACTCCCTCCATCGCTTGCTCTCCCCCACCCTCACTCACTCACTCATTTTCACCGGGCTGGGGCAGGGGGTTGGGGTGTAAGAGGGGGTGAGGGCTGGTGATGTGGGCTCTGGGGTGGGGCCGGACAGGGCTGTTCTTAGGCATACACAGAATATGCAGCTGCGTAGGGCACCATGAAATTTGGGGCACCAAATTGCCCCAAATCTCATGGTGCCCTATGCAGCTGCATGCTTCGTATGCGGCAGCGCCGGTGGCCAGCCCCATCCCCCAGCTGGCCCCCCTGCAGGGTGCACCCACTGCAAGGACAGGGACGTACCTAGGAAGGTGCGGGGCCGGGACAACTCCCTCCGCCCCGCCCCGCCTCTTCCCGCCCCCACCCGGCCCCCATTTCCACCCCTTCTCCCAAGCCCCCTCCCCCAGCGACAGACGTGGCCCAGGGGCTTAGTGGGGGGGGGGAATCTGGCACTGGCAGCAGGGGTCAGGCTTACCCCCACACTCACTGGCGATGGCGGGAAGCAGAGCAGCCCAGCCCCAGCCCGCTCCACTCCACCGGCTCCCCACTGTGTCTCTCCGCTTCCCGCTGCCGGTGAGTGCGGGGGGGGGGCAGACCCCTTTCCCCTAACCCTCTCCCCCAAGGCACACGGCTGGGGCGGGGTCATTCTGTTTCCTGCTGCTGGCAGCAGGCTCCCCGCTAATTCTCCAGGCTGCTCTGGGCCTGTAGGGCCCCCCAAAGTGGCCCCCAACAGCTCCTGTCTCTGCGGCCCCGCAGGCCTTGAGCGCAGCCCAGACCCTCCCTGGGGGGGGAGGGGGAGGGGAGGGAGAGCAGGTGCTCGGGCTGTGTAGGGCACCATAATTGGTAGGGATGGGGCTGGTGCCAGAGATGAGGGGTTTGGGATGAAGGAGGGGGCTCCGGTCTGGGGTCAAGGGGTTCAGAGTGCAGGAGAGGGCTCAGAGCTGGGACAGGGGGTTGGAGTACGGGAGGGGTGTGGGGTTCAGACTCCAGGAGGGAGTTTGGGTGCAAGAGGGGGCTCAGGGCAGGGGGTTCGGGTTTAGGAGGGGGTGCAGGCTCTGAGCTGGGGGTGTGGGCTCGGGGGGGCAGAGATAGGGAGTTTGGGGTGTAGGAGGGGGCTCTGGGCTGGGGCTAAGGGGTTCAGAGTGTGGGAGGAGGGCTCCAGGCTGGTGCAGGGGGTTGGAGGGCGGGAAGGGGTATGGGCTGGGGGGTGTGGGCCAGGGGTGAGGGATTTGGGGTGCAGGAGGAGGCTCCAGGCTGGGGCAGGGGGTTGGGGTGCAGGAGGTGGTGAGGGGTGCAGGTGGCGCTTACCTCAGGAGCCTCCCAGAAAGCTCTTGGCATGTCTCTCTATCTCCTAGGTGGAGGCATGGCCAGGCGGCTCTGCGCACTGGCCTTGCCTGCAGGCGCTGCCCCGCAGCTCCCATTGGCTGCAGTTCCTGGCCAATGGTAGCTGCAGAGCCAGTGCTGGGGTGGGGGGAGCAGCGTGTGGAGTCCCCGTGGCCACCCCTAAGCCTAGGAGCCAGAGGGAGATGCTGGCAGCTTTCTGGGAGCCGCACGGAGCCGGGCAGGCACCCTGCCTGCCCCACTGCGAGCAGCCAACCGGACTTTTAACGGCCCGGTCGGTGGTGCTGACCAGAGCCGTCAGGGTTCCTTTTTGACTGGGTATTCCAGCCGAAAACCAGACACCTGGCAACCCTACTGCCGCATCCCCCAGTGGCTGTCAGGGGAACCAAGGCCCACTTTCTACTCTGGGTTCCAGCTCAGGGGCCCTCAGGTTAGCAGCCAAGGCCCACACTACTATTCCTTGCTGCTATTCCCCGGAGCCTTCTCCTATCTTCCTGGCTTCCCTACTCTCTGGGTTCGCCGGCCTCTCAACTCCGTCCTCCCAGGCAGTAACCATGGCCTTCCCTCTGTAGTCTTTAGCACACCTCTGCCCTCTCAGGGAGTGACGGGAGCCTGCCATCCTGCAGCCCCTTCTGTTCCCAGCATCCTGGCTTATACAGGCCCCATCTGTCCCTGCCCCGCTGAGCCTTGTGTCTAAATCCCTGCTTGTCTCCTCCTCCAACTGCAGCCTGGCAGTGAATTGGGCCCAACTGACCTCTCAGGGTCAGTGTTGGGAGGATCCCACATCACACACGTTCTCCCTCAAGTCTGTAACCCTTGGGGGAAGGACTGCCTCCTGCCCTGCATCTGCCGAAGCTGGGCTCGCAGGTCATCCCCCTCCTGTTCCACTTCTCCCACCCAGAGATGCAGATTACCCTGGTCCTCCATGGCATCCCTAAAGTTTTCCCTCCTGGAACTCCAGGTCCTCTTCAACCATTCGCAGGGCCTACTCTGCGACTGCTAGCTTCCTCAGACCTACCTCACTTGCTCCCCGGACTTCTCCAATACCCTTTCCTCACAGTAGCCAGCTGCACCTCTGTGGCTGTTCCTACGTCCACCTGGGCCCTCTCTGTCCCAATCATTTTCTCTTGTCCCCCTTTATCCAGTCTCACTGGGATCCGTGTTTTCCCCCTCTGAAGGGCGCAATGCCTTTTTATATGGCCAACCTCATAGCACCCAAAGCAAACTCTTTGCCTTGCATTGGCAGTAGGCCTCCCATTGACCTTCTCTTGTCCAGCCCCTTCCCATGGGCTAGCCTTCACCTCACATCTCACACCTCACTCTGTGGGTGCTCTTGCTGATCACAGGCAAAACACGCCCCTCCCTTTCCTGTACTCCCCACAGGTTGGACTCTTTTGGGTTTTCTTATTTTCCTGCCTTCTGGGTGAAGCTTCTCTTTCCTGTACAGGTAGGGGCAGTCTTCTTGTCGCTGTCCCCTTCATCTGCAAGCATAGCACTGCTTTAGCCAGGCCTCTGGCCTCCTGGCCCTGGTACCTCCCTTTCTATCTCGCTCCCTACAGCCTCTACAAATTTCTTCCCACAGGAGCTTAAATAAACATGGTTGCTGTTCAGCCAGCTCTATCAAATAGTTATGCAGGTAGTTATGCAGTTATGCAGGTAGTTATGCAGGTAGACCTGGGCCTCCCCGTCTCTGCCTCCTCATCTCTGCTGGGTCTCCAGCATCTGCCTCAGTAGGGCCTGGATCCGTCCCTGCTGTTTGTCACTTCCCTTCTGCAGGGATGGTGACTCTGGAGTCCAGTCTGGGCAGCTGTAAGTGCCCTCTGCAGAAAGGAGAAATTCCACTGGCACAGAGGTCCCCAAACTGTGAGGCACGCACCCTAGGGGGGTGCAGTGGGCTGGGATAGCCCCCATGGGGGCTGGGAATGGAGCACCACCCAGCCCCCAGCTCTGCTCCTGCCCCCAGCCTTGGCCCCTGGCCACAGCTCCATCCATAAGTGCTGGAACTAGGGGTGCTGCTGCAACCCCTGGCTTGAAGTGGTTTCCATCACATACAGGGTTTACAGTTTGGTTCAATGGCTCTCAGCACCCCCACTATAAAAATTGTTCCAGCACCCCTGGCTCCATCCCCAGATCCACCCCCAGTTGTGGACCCAGCCTTGGCCCCTTTACCGCAGACAGGGGGTACAGGGGCATGACCCTCAAAAGTTTGGGGACCACTGCAATAGCAACTAGCAATGGTAAGTTGTTGATCTGTTGATCTGTAACAAACCAGTCACTAGGGGAGGGATATTCATTACATATGTACTAAGTAGTATTGCTGTTATAAAACTGCAGCCACAGGAGTGGGAGGGGGGCAAGAATGCATTTCCCATAGCAGCTGGCTCTGGAGACGCTAACAAAAGGACTGAGGAATTCCTTAATTTTTAAGGTAATTTTTAATACTTTTACATTCTTAAAACTGTGAACAATAAATAACATGTGACTAGTCTCCACCCCCCACCTGGTGCATATGCCAGCCACTCCTCCATCAGCACCTGTCTTCTACAGAAATAAATAACCTACCATGTACAGATTGCTCCATCGGGCGTGACTGTCAGTAGCCGACACACAGTCCAACAGTGCCTAAGGAGAGCCCTGGGGCATTCCCGTGGTGGTTGCATTCCAGTAGGGGCTGGGGTGAGGAGCTGGGTGGCGAGGAGTTATTCATATTCAAGCAATATGTCAGCTACAGGAGAGAGGCTACAAAAGGCAGCATGGTCCAGTGGTCTGAACATGAGCCCTCCTGAGTTCTGATCCCAGCTCTGTCGCTGACTTGATGCTTGGGCAAGGCCTGGATGGCCCTGCTCCTGCCTCCCTTGAAATCGACGGGGGCAGATCCTCTGATAAAGATTCCCATTTAGGAACCTACAGAAGCTCCAGGACCATCTCTTTTCTCTGACTTCTCCCCTGTACCCCAGTTCAGCCATGTCCCAGCCAGGGCTCATGTAACTCTGGGAACGCTGAAGTTGCCCAGAAGTAGAAGGGGGCTAGCATTAGCCTGGGGAGGGGATGACCTCGTTGGAACGTGGTAGCCTTGCCTGTGGGGAACTCAGCTGGCATGTGTCAAGGTGCCTCCCACTGCAGTAGTGGGGCAGAAGACTGAGTGGCAAGTTTGTCAAGGACATTACAACATGCAAAAGTTGTATTGTGGCATGGAAACAAACTAATCTGTGTAGGAGCCCCCACCTGGCTCCTGTGTCAAGTCTGAGGGCTCTGTGCTGCTATCATGACTTGGGCTGTAAGCATGTGCCAGCATGGTGTTAGGTCAAGCTACGTTGCAACTGCCCTCTTAATGTGGAGGGGCATTACCCACTGCCAGCTTAGCATGCACTTAGAGGTGCTAACCTTTAGCATCTGGACGTGCTTCATCTGCTGACCTACATGCTAGGGTTGCTGTGCTGCTGGAGATGCTGCCCTTTCTGGCTGGGGGATGCTTCATTTACAGACACCCCATCAGGACAGGTGCCTTCCAGTGAGCAAAGTCTGACAGCTCTGTAGACAATGAGAGTCCCTGTGGGCTCTAAACATCCTTAGGGCCTGGCATTCGCCTGCATCCCCCGAATAAAGTCCTTGTCCCTCCCCTTGTGTCATGGCCACTAGCCAGGCAGGACTGCATAGAAATGCACATTTTAGATCAAGTGGATGCACTACGTCCATGCACTCAGCAGACAGCCATTGCCATTGGCTCAGTGTTACGCAACACTCCCAGCTGACAGTCCACCATGGTTCCTCAGATGCCCAGAAACTATATGGGGGCCTTACATCTCATGTGAAGGTCTTCCCTCTTCACCCAGGGGCAGCAAAGCTCTCCACATTCACTTCCCCTTTGCAGAGTACAAGTATTGTCTAAAGCAAGGGTTGCTCTGTTCTGCGGCTGCGGCCCCTTCTTGTGGGGTGGTTCTACTCTTTGACCTGTTTCCCCCATCTTCTGCCCCGCAAGTCAAAAGATCCAGCCACCAGCTAGACTTAGTTATGGTTCTCTGGTCTAGACTGCTGGAACCGCTGCCTCTTTAGTGGATGGGATGATTGTAAAGATGGGAGAGGTAGAGTGGGGCCCTATCTTTGGAAATCATTATGTGGGCAGCCAGGAGTGAAAGTAACTTAAAGGACTTACTGGTATGCCAGAGTCCTGAGCAGGGGGGTGGGGCCTCAACCAGAAGGGGGTGGGGCCTCAACCGGAAGAGGCAGGACCTTCAAATCCCCAGGCCCCGCTGCTGCTACCCCCGGGCTCCGGCAGTGGGGCTCTGGTGGCGATTTAAAGGGCCCGGGGCTCCGCCCACTGCGGGGAGCCCTGGGCCCTTTAAATCGCTGGCCTGGGGAAGCTGTCCCCTGCCGGTATGGTTGGCTGTGTACCGGCTCTTGCTGGTACGCCTTACCGGACCGGACCGGCTTACTTTCACCTCTGTGGGCAGCACTGGTTTCAGTGGATAGACACTGCTCTTCAGAAGGCCAGGGGACCTCTGGGAAGCTGGTTTTTTCTGTCAAAAGCATGGGAGACATGGGGGCGGATATCCATGCTCCTGTACCGGAATGGATCTCTGCAGTGGGGTGATTTGAAGTCCCTGTGCCGAATCCGTACTCCCTTCGTTACCACTGATGAATGGGTAGTGGCAGAAGCAGACCAGGAAGCAGGAGACTCCAGCAATGAGCATCTCTGGAATCCTACAATCCAATGAGGAAGATACACACAGGGAGAAGGTGAAGTTCCGGAGAGGTGGGGGTCTTACCCAGTATTGAAAGTCACAGGGGCTCTGCTGGCTTGTTGGGCAGGCCACTGTTGCCCAGCTGCCTCGGCACTTCTGGAGAAGCCTCTTCCATGCGAGCAACTGACTGGAGATGAGAGAGCCTCCCAGAGGGTCAGCTCAGTGCAGCAGGGACCAGCCGGCCAGCTGGAATCTCTAGGAGGCCTTGAAAGCCGAAGTCTCTTTCAAATCATTATAGCAAAGGAGCCGCCTCACTGATAGCAGCGCCTCAGACTGCTCTGCTGCCCCCACCCTGCTGATTACATCACCGGGGTTTTCAGCCCTCTTATTATCTGGATTCATGTCCTTATAGATAGGGGTAATATTTAATGAACAAAAAGGAGCTCTGGGGAGTGGCTGCTTCTCCAGGAGATGGCATGCCAGGGACTGGATCTGGGGCTTTGCCTCTGAAATGACTTCATATCAGGGTACAGTGCAGGGAAGGGTATTTAAACGTGAGACAAAGGAAAGGGCCAGGCCCTCTAAGAGTGGCCAAGCTCCTGGACAAGACCATGTCCCCACTGCTCACCAGATGTCTGAGTACGATGCAGCCTTCTAGCACTGCGGAGCAAGTTTCAAAGGGGAGAGGATGCCCCAACATTAAAGTCTCTCCTTCAGGATCAGTCTTATAGCTACAGCCACAGCTGCTCTCAGATTTATTATATGGAGCAAGTGGAACCATCCAGAATGCAGTGAGGTTAATCCGGGTATCTGCTCCCTATGGCTACCCCACAGCAGCTGTAAGCTCCCTGCCTCAGCTTTCTCAGATGAGATGGTCACAGTTCATTTCAGTCTCAGCTCTTTGTTCTGTAGGGCTCAGCAGACACCAGGCCTGTCTCAGATCATCTGTCTCGGGCTTTGCTGATTCACCGATGCTGGTTTTTGGGGGTCCCCCAAGTCTCTACAATCAGCCACAAAAAGAGACCCCATCTGTGTGGCTGCAGAGGAGGAAGATGGCTGAGCCTCAGTTACACTGAAGCCCCTGCCCTTCCTCGCCTACTGCCTTGCATTCGAGTGGAAGGAGCTGCGGGCTCAGGACGTGGGCAGCAGCATGTGTAGAGCCCATGAGCGCTGTGCACAGCAGCTGGGAGGGGGATGAAGAGGGGATTGGTTTTTACACCTTATGGAACCTGTCACGGGTAGTTAGAGAGCAAAGCGCTATGTGGCCTTGCAGTCAGGCAACAGCTAAGCCTTTGTCTGGTGGGAGGGGGCTGGGGAGGTTGAGAGTGAGAAGAGGTTATCAGCGAATGCGCAGAGCTCTGGGCAGGAGCCCAGCAGGATCATGGGTCTGCGTTTAAAGGGCTGTGGATACACCCAGTGTCTGTCTCACTGGGGAGGCCACAGGACAGGGAGTGCTGCATGGCCCGGCAGCTCAGTGGCCTTTCCTCAGTCCCCGGGATCTGAGAGCCTTGGGTGGCACTGGCTCTCCCGTCTGTGCAGAGCAGCACACTGGAGTCTGCTTCGCACTTGGTGGTGCGGCTGTAGTAGGGCTCCATGACGTGACGGAGCTCCAGGGGCACGCTGAGGGGCAGCAGCTCAGCTTTGATCACGGCCCCCAGGTGGGCCTCGGAGGATGATGCCCGGAGGTTCTCTGACCGGCTCATCTTGATCAGCAGGTCAATGGTTTTGTTCTCAGCATCCAGAAGGCAATTTGGCATCCCGTCCCCGTCCCTGGCTTCGCTGGCTGCCAAGCACCTGCTTATGGCACCTTGCTCTTTGCACTGGAGCCTCTCATCTTCTAGTTTGGCCTTGCAGGGTTCTTTCTTGGCCTGGTGGCCCTTCTCAGGGCCCTCTGGGGACCTTTTCACCGAGAGGTCCAGAGGGCCTTCATGGGGCTTAGTGGCTTTCTCCAGCGCCTGGTGGATGTGATAGAGCTCCCTTCGGATTTTGACCAGCTGTTCCCTCAGCTGTTTCTGCCCAGGGGTGTCTTCCTTTGCCAAGTCAGAGAGTTTCTTCTCCACCTCCTGGTACTCCTCCAGGGTTTTTGACAGGTCCCCGATGAGCACAGTTGTGGCCTCTGGGTCCGTTGTGCTGATGGAAGTCCCATGTACTTTGTTCTGCTTACACAGGGGGTGATCAGAGGCCGTAATCACAGGGGACAGAACATCAGAGCCACTGGCCTTCTCCTGGTCTTCAAGCATGCAGGCATGAAATTCCATGTGCCAGTGGTCCAGGGACTTTGGGAGCTGGGTGGGGGTTGCTCTCAAACCACTGGAGAGAAAAGGAAAGGAGACAAAAACAGAAATAAAAATTGGACAGGAGAGCCCATTTAAGTGATGCTGAATCTACCACTGACTCGCTGCTTGGCCTTGGGCACATCACTTAGGCCAGCATTTCCAAAAGCGCCAGCTAATTTTTTGTGCTTCCATCCTCCGGTGCCCAATCTCAGACACCTGGGGCCTGATTTTGAGTGGTGCTGAGCACCCACAACTCTAGTTGAAGCCAGTGGAAGCTTCACATGACTTCACTTTAGTGGGACGTCAACCATTCTATGAACTAAATGTCCATAACAGCTAATGGGTGGTGTCTAAGGCCTCTCAGATATTGGAAGGGACAGCTCCAGCAGACTAATTTCTGCAGCTGTGCTGCCAGACTTTGGGATGGAACTCTGCTAAGCTGGACACCTTGCCCCGGGGCCAGCCAGAGGCAGCCTCATCCCACACATACTTGGGTCAGATGGATGTGTGCCCATTAAAATAGCCCATCCTATGATGCAGACCTCTAGTAATTTCATGACCCAGTCACAGATCAGCATATGCCCTCTGCATACAGGTGGACTTGGGAGAAGACTGAGCAGGGAATGGGGAGAAAGACAAGAGGGCTAGAGAATAATCTGTTCCCAAGACATGAAAAATAACCAATCCACAACACACGGAGAATATCCTATCCACAAGGTGTGCCCTCAAGGGGCAAGATAGGGGGCTTCTAACATTAACTGACTGGCATTTCAGAAAACATCAGTGATTGCAGAGGCCTCAGGCATGGGTGTACCCTAGTCTCTCCTGTTCTCTGCCTGTGGTTTAGTCTCCTGAGGGCTGGAATACTTTGCTCTAATTCTGGTTGTTGGGTTTGGTGGTGTTTGGTGGTCTATGATATACAGGAGGATAGACTAGATGATCTGATGTTCCCTTTTGGCCTTAAACTCTATGACTGCTCCCAGGTGCCCTAGGAACCTGAGATTTCTTCCTCCTCACCAGCCTGGGTTGCCTGAATGGGCACCGAAGATGCTTGTCAGGATTGGGCACTGCTGCCTGCAGTGTAAAGGGACAAATGGAAACATGGATCACGTTTCCCACTTGCTCCTGCTATTGTTTTCCTCAGAATACTTACCAAACCTGTCTCACCCTCATTACCATCTACCTGAGCATCACTCAATACTTGGTGAGTAATCCTCATAACACCCAGGGAGGCAGGGCAGGGCTGTCATCCCCACTGTATAGATGGGAAACGGAGGCACAGAGAAACTAAGGCCCAGACGCTCAAAGGTATTTAGGCTCCTAACTTCCACCTAAATACCTTTGAAGATCTAGGCCTTAGTGAGTTGGCCAAGGTCAGTTTTGGGTCATCTTCCTCTTGGGGAGCCATTCGTAATTAAAAGGATGCCGCCAGCAGGATGGAGGAAGCAAGGGGTGACCTAGCCTATGGAAATCCTTGTCATCCAGGGTTGGAGAGGCTGGGGCTCTAAATCCCCTGTATTTCTGATAGGCTTAAAACATGACCATGAGTTCACTGTTAGCCTGGCTTTGTTGACTGATCTGTAGTCTGATTCATGTCAGTGACTGGCTGGCATTGGCTGTGGGGCAGAGGTCTTTGTGAGGTGGTGTTTTAGTGAGAAAAATGGGGGTTTTGTGTGGTAGGAGGACACATACTAATACAGTAAAATCTGTTTTATCCAGCATGTTGGGGGAAAGAGGGGTGCCAGTAAGTGAAAAATGCCGGTTAACTAAGAGGGAGGGAGTTTGGGTGCGGGAGGATGTGCAGGGTGTGGGCTCTGCGAGGGAGTTTGGGTGTGGGAGGAGGCTCAGGGCAGCGGGTTTGGGTGTGAGAGTGGGTGTGGGGTGCTGGATCTGGGGGACGCTCACCTCGGGCAACCCGTCACGGCTGCACCTAGGCGGACCCCCGCAGCTCCCATTTGCTGCAGTTCCAAGGCAATGGGAGCTGCGGAGCTAGATCTCAGGGCGGGGCAGGGGCAGCGTGCTGAGCTGCCTGCCGCGCATCTGCCTAGGAGCAGCCAGGAGAGGTCACCACTTGCGGAGAGCTGCCCAAGGTGAGCAGCCGCTGGATCCGGCACCCAGGACCCTCTCCCATGCCCCAACCCACTGCCCAGAGCCCCCTCCCACACCCAAACTCCCTCCCACAGCCCACGCCCCGCACTCCTTTGTCGCCCCAACCCTCTGCCGGCCCCGCGCCAAACAGACTATAAACTGGAATTTCAATGAAGGTCAGAAATGCTGGTTTATAGTGCTGGTTGGTGAAGTGCCAGATAAAACAGCTTTTACTGTGTTTAGCACTTATCTATTTAGCACCTTCCATGTTGCCAACTCTCATGATTCTATAGTGAGTTTTGCAATAGTTCTGCTACACTTAAAGCATCCAGCTCCTGGAGCCACATGATTAGATGAGGATTTCAGCTTTCACTATAAAAAGAAAGTAAGTTTCTAGTTCTCTGGTAAAAGCTTGAAAATGGGACCCCTAAAGGCTCCAAAACCAGAAGGCAGGTGAAAAGAGTACAAATTGATTCTCTTTTAAAAGCGCAGGGTTTTTAAAGCCAATCTCATGATATTGTTGGGCCTGACTTTTGAATGCTTGGGGTCAGTCATGCTGCATTGTACCAATACTAGCCATTAGTTCCATTTTACAGATGGGGAAAGCAAGGCACCCAGGGGGCAAAGTGACTTGTCCAAAGCTACACACCAAGGGCCTGATTTTCTGCAGTGCATCCACAGCACCACTTGCTGGGATGGGAGCCCAGGTTTTCTTAGCACTTAGCTGAGTGGTCAGTCCACTACCGTACACTGCTGTCTTTGTCATAACAAAGTGAGCCCCCGTTTTAATAAATCTGGAGCCAAAGGCTGAAGCCTTCGTTCAGTGTTGACTCAGGTACTCAGGCAAAGTCCACGGGAATTTGCCTACATCAGGTCTGAATAAAAACTGAGCGAAAGCCTTAGGATTTGGCCCACTGTTAGGTTCTGCAGAGAGAGGAAGAACTACTTGAGTTGCTAATATCCTAATGGCCGCTGAAGACTTCAGGTTCCAACAAGGACAAAGGGACTATAAGAGTTGGAGAAAACCCACTGATGCCACAGAAAGACTCCACTGGCAGGTGAGACTGCCATGTCCTGATGGTGATCTGCCTTTTTCGTGCAGGACTCAGTTTTAAGAGGCAAGTGATTAAAAAAATGATTGGGAAAGCACAGGGAGGGGATGACAGCAACCCTGCATAAGCCTTCCTTGATCATTTATGGAAAGTCTGGTGGAATATTAGATAAGGAGACTGATTGTACCCTACCTGGTTTGGTGGCCTAATTTTCCAGGCATCAGCGTTTCAGATCCCATGGACTCAAGTCCTCCCCCAGTGAACTTCCTCTTCAAGGAGCTGGCTAAGCAGCCAGTGTTCTCCAAGCAGGCGACCACTGGTAACTCCGCCTTCCTGATGCTGTTGGGGAGAACGGCCCCATCTTTTATCCCCACAGGGTTCCGGTAGATGTCGGACACTGGCTTTTTGCGGAGGCTGTTGATGCCCAAGGCTGAGTTGCTTTCCTTTTCTTGTGCCAGCCATTTCTCCTCTTCCTCCTCGACCAGCATGGCTTTATGGCTGAGGTCAGGAGATGGCTCTTCCCTGACACCTTTCGCCCAAGGAAGACTAGCCTTCAGCACCGGCACCTTCAGCAGCTCTGCCTTTGGTGGCTCATTCGTGGTTTTGACTTGGATAGGAGTGGGCATGGCAGACCCTGCCGGTGCCTGGGCCTCTGCTTTGCCTGCCGTCGTCTTGCTTTCTGCTGAGCCAAAGGTGTGTTCAAAGAGCAGGGGGTAGTAGAATCGTGGGAGGAAGGCCGATCGCTCAGGGGTCTGCAGGGGCTGGAAGTGCCCAGCGTGCGGGTGCATCAGCTGGGCGGTGGAGGCCAGGAAAGGCAGCTGGGTCAGCTGTGGGTGTGGCGTGGTGCTATTGGCCATGCTGGGACCGAGATAGGAGAAGAGGCCGGGGTTCAGCGGGTAGTTGATACCCAGCAATGAGAGGTTGAGGCCCTGAGGTTCATGGTAGTCACTGTAGGCTGGAGGGGGATAGCAGGGGATGATGTTGCCTTCGGTACATGGTGAGGAGACTTCAGTGGTGCCCCTTCTTTGTCCATTGGCGACCAGCTTCCACTGCTCCATGAGGACACCGCCACTCCCCAGGCATTTTTTTGGCCCCTTGCAATGCTTTGGCTTGGCTTCTATCTGTGGAGGAGCCATTTCCTTGCCCTTCGTTGCATGGTTCTTCAGGGAGAAAACATCCGTGATGATGAAGTCGGGCTCAGCCTCTTTGCAAGGCTTGTCCCTCTTGTTCTTGAACCTGAAGAGCAGGGAGTCTGGCTCGGCTGGGTCACCAGGGCAACCCATCTCCTTCACTTTCTCCTTCTTCTCTCCTGCATCCATCTCCCTCAGCAGCCCGGCAACATCTTCCTCCTCCTCCTCTTGGAACTGGCTGGCATCTGTGGTCATCCCTTCAGAAGGCAGGGCTTCAGCCGCTGCCGCCACCTTGTCACCTTCACCGTCCCCATCTGTGGCCTGCTTGGGATTAGCCATGCCTCTCGCCACAGCCGGGGATTCACAGGCCTCATGCTCATGTCTCCTCCCGCGGAGCCGGGAAGCCTCCGTGGCCTGCAGGAGACGGAGCTCAGGGTGCAGCAAGTTCCCCTTCTTGTAGGGCCAGTCAGACTCGATAAGCAGAGAAAGTGAGTTCTTGCACAGGCTGTACTTCATGTGGTTATACAGGTGGGACTTCTCCATGCACGTGAAAGGGCACTGGAAGCACTTGTAGTTGTACGGCTTCCCCCATGGCCTTGGGATGTAATGGGGTTTCTTAGGCTTTCGTTCCTTGTGCTTGTAGACTGACGTCAGCTTGCAGCTCACTTCGTCCTTCGACATGGCTGCAGGGGTGGACGTGGTGTGGGCAGCACCCAGCAGGGTTGATTCTGGATGTTAAAGGTCACGGCCCGGAGCCGTTGCACATCCTGCAAAAGGACAACACAGCAAAAGTCAGAGGAAGGATAAAAGTGCGGGGAAGGATAGCTCAGGGGTTTGAGCATTGGCCTGCTAAACCCAGGGTTGTGAGTTCAATCCTTGAGGGGGCCATTTAGGGTTCTGGGGCAAAAATTGGGGATTGGTCCTGCTTTGAGCAGGGGGTTGGACTAGATGACCTCCTGAGGTCCCTTCCAGCCTTGATATTCTATGATTCTAATTTACAGCTGTGGTCTGTCCAGATGAGACAATTCTGCTCTGGAGAGCTTGGGGTTATGTACAGCGTGTGTCAGGCCATTTCCATTCCCACCCTCTGAGCTGTATTGCAGCAGGGACCAGTATGGTGGACTCCGGTGTGATTAAGGGACCAAGTAAAGCAGCCATATTGCCACGCTAGGCCTGCAAAAGATGCTGGCTCAAACTCATTTCTGGGGCAGCTCCATTGAAGACAACGGAGGATGCATTTGGCCTAGTTGCCTTAATGCTGCTTGCATGGACTCAGAGGTAAAATCGACATAAAAACTATTTTGTTGAGCTGAATATAGATTAGCAACACTTTGCTCCTTGCTGTAACAAAATACACATTTGTGTGACAACACAATAGGACTTGTCAAGTTTCAGAATGGCAGAAATATATACACTGTAGTCATGAGTGCCTGAAGCCCTTGAAATTTTGGTTCAAAAATGTAAAGCGATCTCTCAAACACTATCCGCAAATAGCACATGTACCATTTGCATGTACAAAAGCACATCTGCACACACGTCATAACACAAGATCGGCCATACTGGACCAGACCAGTGGTCCATCTGGCCCAGTGTCCTGTCTCTGACAGTGGCCAGTGCCAGATGCTTCAGAGGGAATGAGCAGAACAAGACATTTTCGAGTGATCCATCCCCTGTCATCCAGTCCCAGCATTTGGCAGTTGGAGGTTTAAGGACACCCAGAGTATGGGGTTGCATCCCTAATCATCTTGGCTAATAGCTATTGATGGACCTATTTTCCATGAATTTATCTACAGTAATTCTTTTTTTAACCCAGTTATACTTTTGGCCTTCACGACATCCCATGCTAATGAGTTCCACAGGTTGACTGTGCGTTGTAAGAAGTGCTTCCTTTTGTTTGCTTTAAACCTGCTGTCTTAATTTCATGGGGTGACACCTAGTTCTTGTGTTACATGAAGGGGTCAGTAACACTTCCCTGTTCACTTTCTCCACACCACTCATGATTTTATACACCTCTGTCAAGTCAGAGATTAGATGGGCAATTACCTAACTGGCATGCACAATGCAATTTGACATGCACAGAGGCAATATTGAAGGGGCAAGTGTACAGGCCACTTCTGAAAATGGTGCCCTTTAAAGTCCAATTTACTGATTTCAATTTCAGACTTTATTGAAACCCCAGTGGAGAGTCACGTTCCTCTCTGCATTCCCCTGTCCCTGATTACTGTGGTATCTTTGTGCAAACCCCAGCTAGCTCTCCTGGTGGTTGTACTCTTGAGATCAAGCTTTAAGTGACTTACAGACAAACCTATAGTCACCCTGTCTTCCTCTTCAGTGAAATTCCAGGCCAGTGCGTTTGGCATCTTATCAGCTCAGAAGCTGGGAGCATATGAGAAATAAAAGCATATAAAGAAATACAGTTTAGTGAAAGGCCTATTCCCTCCGCTCTGCAAACTCCAGTGCTAGTGTGGTCTCACTGTCAGCCTCTGAGCTGTCCGGCCTTCCCTACTGTTGGGGTTTTGTGCAGTATGCTTTTCTTCCATGCGTACCAGAAAATAAAATCCTTAGAGCGACTCTGGGAAAAGTCCCTTTTTCAAATAGCAGCAAATCTATCTATCTTAGATACCTACCTGGTCTGACCTGAGCACCTCCCAGTCAATTACATAGCTATCCTGACAACACCCCTTGTGACTGTTAGCCCCTTTTATAGACAGGGAGCTAAGACACAGAGAGGCTGAGTGATGTGGTCTGCCTTCACTAATAGGGTTGCCAACTTTGGTTGGATGAATTCCTGGAGATTTTATCACATGACATAATCTTTAATTACAGATTAATCTTTAATTTCTGGAGACTCCAGGACAATCCTGCAGGTTTTGCAGCCCTAAGAGCTGGATTGAAGGCACCACCTCATCTTACAGAGGACACCAGTCATCAGCTGGTGGTAGCTTCCACTCCCTACTGACTCGGCCTGGACGCCACGTTGGAACCATGGCCTAATTTTGCAAGAGTGTCTAGAGATTTTGTTCCTTAATGGGGGCTGACTTTCGGAATGCTGAGCACCCGCCCTCTGATGCCCAAAACGGTGGCCCTCCAAATCAGTAGTCACTTATGGAACCATAGGCCACAGGAGCCATAGTCTCCCTATCATAGAATCATAGAATCATAGAATATCAGGGTTGGAAGGGACCTCAGGAGATCATCTAATCCAACCCCCTGCTCAAAGCAGGACCAATCCCCAACTAAATGTCTCATTGCCAGCCCTGGAGCCATCCAGTCCCCTCTGGGAGTCAATGCAACTATTTTGTCTTCTGTTAACAAAAGAAAACCCTTGCAGTGACTCTGGGGAAAGGGACCATTCTTCTGCAACGTGAAGACAGAAAACAAGGACTCCGCATAAAACCGATCCACTTAATTTCTAGGCGTCCAATCCTGCCCTGGGACTTACACAAGAGGCTCCTACTGACATGAATGGGAGCTGTCCATGCAGATCCAAGGGCAGATTTGACCCCACGGTTGTGCAGAGGGAGGCAGAGCCCTCCCAGCAGGAGCAGCTGCCTTCCTACCCGCAGCCACAGCCTGTGGGATCTGACAGGCTCTTGGAGTCTGTTTGGCATTAACTCTGGGACACCTGCGTGCATGCTGCCAGCTCTGCAAATGGGAGCAAACAGCCCTGGGAAGGAGGAGGAGGAGGAGCAGGGGATCTTGGAAGCGGCTTCTCCAGGTTGCCACTGACACAGGCAGCCGGAGCCATTAGGAGAAGCAATCTGCTCAGCTCCTGTTGGCTGGAAATTCAGGAGCCCTCCAGGGGGAATGGGAAAAGGTTTTGCAGAAGGAAACCTGCTCCCTCCAAAGTGGCATTGTGACTCCCATGCAAACCTTCTCCCCTGGTCAGGATCTGTCTGCAGGACACCCCCCCACCCACCATACCACTCAGGTCAAGCTGTTGCACCTAGGGCCTTCTATTGAGGAGCTTGAGAACAGTACTGGAAGCCTTGGGGACCTGCTTTACAGAGAGTACTGAGTGTGTGCCCTCTGAGAATCAGGCCCCTTTAAGGGCCATCAGGGGAACTGTATTTTCCAGATTTCTTTCCCTTGTTCCTCAGTGCCAAGGACATTTAAAGATGACTCCTTATGAATAATCATTAGTATTAACAATTGCTGCTCACTAATGTAACACCTGTAAGGTGAAGTTTCAACACAGGAGGGTGTTCCCCCCTCCGAGAAACGAGGGGCAGAGGTGATATACTGTATTAATAACAATCATACTCTGCTCCCAGCACCTTCCACAGTAGATCTCCAAGCACTTTACAAAGGAGAGTATCATTGCTCCATTATCAACACGAGGAAACTGAGACAGAGAGAGCGGCAGTAACTTGTGCAAGGTGACACGGGGAGTCAGTAGCAAAGACGGGAATAGACTCCACTGAGGTGATTCATGCCTCCCCCTGCTGCTCTACACCGCCAGCCTGTGCCTTCTCTGTGGAGTGTTTGGAGATGCAGTGCTGATTCTGCCCACACCTTTTCTAGTGCCCTGCTCGAATCACTAGCCCACGCTAGCACCTCACAGGAAGGTGAGTCACACTGACTTCTCCTGGGACATGACAGTCATTTCTACAGCCACCAGTTGCGATGGCCCAGAGGACTGGTACTCCGAGGGGGAAATGAGCAATGGGAGCAGATGGACCCATAGCAAAGAAAGCTCCTGTTTTTGACAGTCTTAAGGCTCAAGCACAGACATCGCTGTCTGGAAAACCTGGCTCTGTTTCTGGCTCCGCCGCTGTCTCTCCTTGGGACTTTGGGCAAGTCCCTTCCCCCTTTTTATGCATCAACTTCTCCACCTGTTAAATGGGGATAATAATACTCTTGATCTAGTTCTCAGAGGAGCAGGAAGAGGCTAACTCAGGAGCACTTGTAAAGCATTTGACTGCCTCTGATAGAAAATGCTATGGAAGTGCAGCACTCCACATATCGTTGGTTGGAAGAAGAAGAATAGCCGAAGAATGAAGGAAGAGAAACCTAGACAATATAATAACAGTTCCAAGCTTTCTGGGAGGTGACAATAGTGCTTAACCTCTCAGTGAAAAGATACCCTTCTGCCCATACCCTGTCTTTGTAACTCCAAACATGCCGGACAGCTGAGGATAGTCACACTGTTATAAATAGCAATGGCTGAGGGGGTTAGAAATCTGGGTGAGGGAAGCACCATTCAGATTTCTTTGAACTATCCAGACCTCTTCAGTCTGGAGTGGAAGCCCTGCAAGGAGGCACAGTTAAGGCACCCTGTTTTGGCTTCCATCTTTGCTTACACGTCGAATCATAGAAGCACAAGGCTGAACTGTGACTTTAGACCCACAAGAGGCAGGCAACCAGCTGCACCACTGCTGGAGCAGGTGAGGTGCTTCAGAAACACCCTTCTGAATGACAGTTGTTCCCTGGCTTCCTCTTGGCTCCACCTGTGTGCAGAGTAATTTATGGCTGACCTACACCATCAGCTCAACTGTGCTGGCCAGCAAGTAGAAGGAGGTGGAGCCGAAGGTCTGCTCATTTTCTGCCCACTTCCGCTCACGCCCCCCCATCAGCTTACTCCTACCTGCCCAGACCCAGTAGTATAAAGGAGGGGTCAAGTGACTCTCTAGCCCAGTGGTTCTCAAACTTCATTGCACTGTGACCCCCTTCTGACAACAAAAATTACTACACAACCCCAGGATGGGGGACTGAAGCCTGAGCCTGCCTGAGCGCCACCACCCCAGGACGGGGGTCAAAGCCATAGCCAAAGGGCTTCATCGCTGGGCAGGGGGCCTATAACTTGAGACCTGCCACCCAGAGCTGAAGCCGAAGCCTGAGCCCCGGGTGGTGGGGCTCAGGCTTCGGCCCTGCGTGGTGGGGCTTGGTCTTGGTATTCGTCCTCGGGCAGTGGGGCTTGGGCTTCAGCTTTGGCCCCAGGCCCCAGGCCCCAGCCAGTTTAACGCCAGCCCTGGAGACCCCATTAAAACTGGTTCGCAACCCACTTTGGGATCCTGACCCATAGTTTGAGAACTGCTGTTCTAACCCATAGACATTAGAGACAGGAATGACCGCTTAGCTCATCTGGTCTGTCTCTCTCGGAGATTTATTCCCTGTTAGAACTCACTGGGGATTTGTCCAGTCCAATGTTAAACTTCCCAAGTGATACAGTTCCTACCGCCTCCTTTAGGAGCCTGTGTCACACCCAGCGTGGTTCCCAGATTAGACAGGTGCAATATAAGAACCTGAACAGACTACAGCTCACTGCCTGGATACCCTGATAGCCTACGAAGGGGACAATACGTTGTGATGAAAGATGCGATCATGACAAGTAAGGAGACGTCACACACAGAGTTCTGCTGCCCAGTCTCCGCACTCACTGACTGTTATAGAAACATATTCTCTTATGACCCAATCCTCCCAGGTGAGTGGAAGGACAAGCCTACTACAATCAATAGGGTGCTCACTACCTAGGCCCTGATTCAAGAAAGCCCTTAAGTTAACATAAAGCACATTTAATTGGCCACACAAAATGAGCCCTACAGTCAACTCAGTGGCATTTCTCTGTCTGTCTATAACTTCTGAATGCTGCCTCTAATCAATAACAACATTTTAGGGAATATTCTAGGTATCAAATTAACCCTATTAATTTTGGTGAAAATCAGAAAAGTGGAAAAGTCTGATTTCCACTAAATTCACCATTTGGTACTCAGGACAGAGAGGTGAGGCAGTGACCTCAGGGTTGGGTTTAGTGTTAGGTTTAGGGGGCCCCTCCATCCCCCCTCTTTGGCTGGGCCCCTCACCCTCCAACTCTCGTCGGAACCCTATCAATTGCGGTGAAAAGCTGAAACCCAGATGGACCATTTGATCACAGAATTGATGAGCAGTTGGCAGGGGACAACTGATGGACCCTTGCGTAGGCAGAACTGAAGGGGGCTAGAACCGATTCATTGCTGGGTATGGGCAGATGTGGGGGTTAGAGAACTGCAGCAGGAGGCAAAACCACCTTCATAAATGTGGGAACATCACCAGCATTGGCACATGCACACGGGAGAGAGAAAACAATCAAAAGACTAAAAACACAAGGCAGCTATTTTTAAAAGCATGATTTCTAGGATCTTGACATATGCTTTTTGCACCTTTGGGGTTGGCAATCCTGAGAGTGGCCCTGGAGAGTGGGATGGGGGGCTCCCTCTGAGGAAGGAAATGCTGCAAGGAACATTGAATTTCCTCCTCTCCCACTGCTGCTGCCAGGGCTTCGATGGGGGCAAAAAAGCAGCCTGTATGTCTGCAAAAATCAGTTTCAACTAACTGGAGGATCACATACTTTGTTGCTTAGGAAGGCCAAGCTGGGCACCCAGTGGGGCAGCCCTCTCCCCCAACACAGCCAGGGCTGGACCCCTCGCCCCTCCACTCTGATCAGAACCCTGTTGATCTGGGTGAAAATCATAAAACTGGAAAAGACCAATTTCCCCTACAATTAAGGATTTTCTGGCTTTCTTCTTTTCAGCATAATCAATAGGTTTCTGACCAGAGTGGAAGGCCAAAGAGTTTTGCTGCTTGAGGACAGGCCCGGCCAGAGTGGAGATGATAGGTCTTGATTGAGGGGAGGCTGAGCTGGAGGGGGAAGCGAGGTGCCCAGCTGAGGGGCCTAACTAACCTTAAACCTCCCCCTTCCCCTTTTCAGTCACTATCTCAACCCCTACAACCAGCATGACTCTGCTGCCCTAATGAGTTCCTCACTGCCTCACCCCTACATGCGGAGTGACACCCTCTCCTGCCTCATCTTCATTCCACCCAGTCCCCCTAAGGCGCTTTGCCCAGCCAGTTCCAGATCCCAGCCAGCAGTTCCGGAGCCCTCTGATCTCTCCCTCTCCATGTGAGTTTCTCTCTCTCTCTCCCCCACCCCCATTTCTCTCTCTCTTCCCTCCAGCCCACGTGGCAGGGCTGGGTTGGGAGACAGCCCAGGGCTGGAGCCGACCAGTCTTCCCTCTCCCCCACTCCCAGGGGGATTGTGCCAGATCCAGGAGTGAAGGAGAAAACCCCTGAAGTGTAGTTTGCCTCTCCCCTATTTATGACTCATGTCCATGATGCTCAGGTTCAGGCTGGGACCTGTGGCCCCAGCCTCCCCCGGGTGGGGGACAGATTCCATGGGGAGCACATGGCACATGGGTGGGGGATGGGTCCATGTGCTCACTGGCTCCAGTAGCCTGTGGTCCCCCGCCCATCTCCCCGCACCAATGAATGGGACGAGAACGGCTCCAGGAGGGAGTTTGGGTGCAGGAGGGGGCTCAGGACAGGGTGTTGGGGTGCAGGGTGCAGGCTCCGGGAGGGAGTTAGGGTGCGAAAGGGGATTCCAACCTGGGGCAGGCGGTTGGGGTGCAGGAGGGGGTTAAGGGTGTGGGCTCCAGCCAGCTGATGCTTATCTCAGGCGGCTCCCAGTCCATGGCGCAGCAGGGCTAAGGCAGGCTCCCTGCCTGCCCTGGCTCTGCACGGCTCCCAGAAGCAGCCAGCATGTCCAGCTCCTAGGCAGAGGGATCAGGGGACTCTGTAGACTTCCCGCACCCGCAGGCACCGCCCCCACAGCTCCCATTGGCCAATGGAAGCTCCGGAGCCAGCACTCGGGGCAGGGGCAGCATGCGGAGCCCCCGTGGCTGCCCTTGCGCCTAGGAGCCAGACATGCCGGTCACTTCTGGGGGCTGTGCAGAGCCAGGACAGGCAGGGATCCTGCCTTAGCCCGCTGCGCTGCTGACCGGACTTTTAGCGGCCCGGTCAGTGGTGCTGACTGGAGCCGCCGGGGTCCCTTTTCAACCAAGCATTCCAGTCGAAAACCAAACACCTGGCAACCCTAGTCCCCACCTGCCTCACACTCACTGACTCCAGGCTCTGGGACTCTCCTGCGGGGCTGGGCCAAGAACACCGCCCTGCACATCATGGACATAAGTCATAAACGAGGGCAGGGGGGCAAACTGCGCTTTCGGGGTTTCCTGCTTCATTCCTGGGTCCAGCCCGATCCCCAGAAGTGGGGAGAGTAAAGACTGGTCAGCTCCAGGCCCAGCCCTGGGCAGTCTCCCAACCCAGCCCTGCCACATGGGCTGGGGGGCAGAAGAGAGGGGGAAAGAGAGAAAAAATGGTGGTGAGGGGGAGATATAAACAGACATTGTGGGGGCAGGGGGGAGAGATCAGAGGGCTCATGAGCTGCTGGCCCGGCTCTCAAAGTGTCTGGGCAAAGTGCCTTAGAGAGGGGACAGGGTTGAATGAGGATGAGGCAGGAGAGAGGTGTCACTCAGGATGTAGGGTGCGGCAGTGATGCCTTCATTAGTCTGGCAGAGGAGCAGAGTCATGCTGGTTGTAGGGGCTGCGATACTGACCTAAAGCAGGAATAGGGTTAGTTACATCCCTCAGCCAGGCACCTCGCACCCCACTCCAGCTCAGCCTCCCCTCAACCAAGACCAGAGCCGGCACTAGGCTTAAGCTGACTATGCAAATGCTTAGGGCCCCAAGCAGCTCAAGTGGGCCCCCATTTGCTTTTTATTATACACTGTTTTAGTGTGTGTGTGTGTGGGGGGGGGGTGTTCCAGGGACCTGGATTTAGTACTTACAATTTTTTTTTCTAGTCATTTTCTTTGTTAGTAAAAGTATTACTCAGTATTACTCACAGTTTTGAACTGCATTTTAGGCCTGGTCTGTGCTAGAAACCCTGAGAGATATAGCAACATTTGTAGGTGTCTGAAGACATACAGAATCCATTTTGCAGGACAGTTAGTAGCTTTGATTTGGAGGAATAAAAATGTTAAATTGTATTGGCAAGAGCCACAGTTTCCAAAGTCAAAATTGCCGATAGATTACAGAGAGAGATAAGGAGAGAGTTGCTTTCTGGATTTTGTATGTGCACAGCCCCAAGGATTTTCATAGTGGTATTCAAGCAGTCAGCTAATTTTGGCATCAGATTTGCACGTGCAAATGTATGGTCCTTGCACATCCAGAATTGTAGGGAAAAATATTCCCAACTGACTGCATTGATTGTTATGGGGCTGTGATTCTAATATGATCTCAGGATTCTTGTGACTTGCCGAGATTTATATTGTCAGCAGAGAATGTTGATTATAATTGCATCTTTATAGGTTGCAGTTAGAAACCGGGGCCTTATTCTGCTCTCAGTAACACCCGTGTAGTATTGAGTATCCATATTTATTTAAATGGAGTTCCTCTGGAATGACACCCTTGTTCTTGAGATCACAATCAGGTCATGTGGATGAGTATGTGTGTATACGTATATATATGTGGCAAGATTCTGCCCTGAGTTACACCCATGAAGAATGATAGGTTTATCTATACACACACTTTGTATACATACTCCATATTGCTGGGATTTTCAAGGATAAGGGATTTTGGGCTCCCAGTCACTAAGATACTTGAGCACTTAATTCCCTCACAGATTCCTTTGAAAAGTCCACCCTTACATGTGCACAGCATGGGCCCAGTTCTCCTCTCCCTCACCCCAGTATTGTAACTGCACTGCTCAGTGGCATTACTCCTGATTTACACAGGTGGCAGACTCAAGGCCATGAGTTAACACGGCCAGGTCTATTCATGCTTTTCCCCTCAAAAAGCTTGAGATAGATATTGTCCTCTTCTAGGGCAAGAAAAGCTGAATCAAGTGCTGGTGGAGCTGAAAGCTGGGAGTCTCAGCGCTGCTGGACTACGCAGTGTGTTTGCAGGTCAGTTGCACAAACATTTGCTGTTTATATGCCAGAGGCAGCTGCAGAAATATTTGCTGGGAGACTGGAACTGGTTGTTCCATTTCTGTGCACTTGATTCCTCCTACTTCCATCCTGCCTGAAAAATGCTTTTCTCCCCCCTGCCCCATTAAAAGGGAGAGCAGGACTGTCAGCTGAAGGGCTAGCTGGTTTGATACAGGAGAGAGACAAGGGCTTACATGCAAACACAACACACTGATCCTGCCACTTCTACCCTCCTCAAAGCAGCAAAGAGAGAGAGTAAAAGGCAGAAACACTGAGAAAAGAGACCAAGGGAGAGGGAAAGAGTGAGAAATAGAGCGTGTGAGCGAGAGAAGGAAAAAATACACAGATAGAGAGATGAAGTCAGTGGGAGTCAATGAGCTTTGGATCAGGCTCACAGAGAAGAGGGACAGGTGTTTGTGCTCCTGGGTTCGGAGCAGTTCTTGCACTAGCAGATCTTCTTGGTCTGCTGAATTTCTCTACCTGCCACAATACATTATTTCCACTGGGCTATCAGACAAGGCGTTATGGGGATGTGCCTGGGGGGCAGGAACACAGCAGGGACTTTGCACCTGTGCCTGGGAATTACAGCATCCCTGCACCCTCCACCAGGAGCAGCCTCGAGAAGTAAATGAAGGAGGGAGAGGAGAAGAGGGACAAGGGCCAGGTCAGCGAGAGGGACTGCAACAGGAAGGGAAGGAGAGAGCATGGAGAACAGAGAGAGGGAAGGAGGGAGAGCGAGAGAGAATGGCAAAGGGAGAGCAGGACAGTAAAAGTGGGGAGTGAAAGAGAGAAGGTGTCGGATTTGGGGAGGGATCCAACAGGGGTAGGGAGGTGCGGAGTTGGGGCGGGGAGGGGTATGAGCACCCACTGGTGCCGACAAAAGTTAGAGCCTGTGCCAGCACGGCAGTACTCCAATCAGCTACCAGGTGTCACTGATGCTGCATCAGCTATAGTGTCTCTTTGGTGATTAAATCCCCTAAACCTTCCCCCAGGACTCCTAAAACACGAGGTCTGCAACTGGATTCCAACTAGCTGCAGAAAGCTTTGATCAGCTGTTTTGTTTCAGGTTCCTCCCATCTGCCCTGGTGAGACCTGTCATTTTCCTTGGAGGTTAGGATGGTAGCAATCGCACCATATGTATTCTACTGAAAGGCACCCAAATATTTATGGGGGACAGGTACCCACTCAAGACATTTTATTTTCAGGCCTAGCCAAATCATGCAATAAGAGCAGAGAGCAAGCCTAGCTCTCACATAGTGGTTTTCATCAGTAGATCTGGCAGCACTTTGCTAAGGAGGTCAAGTATCATTATTTTCATTTTACAGGTAGGGAAACTGAGGCACAGGAGACTGAAGTGACTTGTCCAAGGTCACCCAGCAGTCAGGTCAAGCCAGGAATAGAACCCATGTCTCCTGTGCCCAGGGGCAGTGCTCTATCCACTACAAAACACTGCCTCACAATGATGCATTCCCACAGGATTCTGGGAATGTTCTCAGAGAGCTAAATGAGCTGGATAAAACACCCATAGTTTAGCAGATGCTTTGCACTAGTGCATAAGGCACAGGGGCCTGGGCACTAGGACTTCCGGGTTCTACTTCTGTCTCGGCCATTGACTTACTATGTGACTTGGGGAAAGTCACTTAACCTCTCTGTTCCTGGGCTTCCCCTTCCACAGAATGGCTTAAAGGTGCTCTGTAAATGCAAATCAACACTGCAGCCCTATTCCTGTCCATTTTGTCTTTAAATAATACACATTGGACCCTCTGCTTGAAGCATCAGAGAACCTGCTCAGTCATGTAGATCTGATCTGCTTGGCTGTCAGGGCTCTCCTAGTGGGAACAAAGTGGCATTTAAAAACCCCTGCCGGTACTGATTCATTTCCATGTGTCCAGCATCTTGCACAGTGAGGCCCTGACACCTGATTCATGTCTCTAATCTTACTGGAATACAAATAGATTGTTCCATTTTCTGATTGTAGCTCCCAGGGGGGTTGTTCTGAGTATTTTTAATTGTTTAAAGGTGGGGAAGAACACTCCCATATGACATTTCCTAATGGAATATTCTGTTTCCCAGAAAATAACTTACACTAAGCGTTGAAATCCTGTCTCCATTTAAATCCAGGGGAATTTTGCCTGTGACTTCAGTGGGGCCAAGATTTCATCCTGAGTCTTTAATGGTCAGGCAGCACCACGAGCCTATTAATACAGCTTGTAATTAGAAGAAACATGACTGGCTGGAAAGAGGGCAACGTTTTTTCCATGGGAGCGAATGTTGCCGATAGTTAGGATGCAGGATTTAAGTTCAGGTCTCCTGGATTCCCAGCCTGGCCAGCAATTCATTTTTTAACCTCGAGGGAGTCACAATCTCTCTGTGACTGAGTTTCCCCATCTGTAAAATGGGAATAATGATCTCAACCTGTCGAGGAGAGCTTTAGGCAGGTAGTATGGATGCAGTTGCAGACCTTATTAATGTTTTGTAAAGTGCATTGAGATCCTTGGATTGAAAAAGGATTGTTATTCTGTTAATTTATTACTCACTTTTGTACACTCCTGCTACACCCCAAATTGTTCCTGCCCAGCACTCTGCTTGCCATCATAGACACACCCCTGTACACACTCCTCACACTACATACACGTCACCCTCCACAGGATGTGCACAGGCTAAAACACACACACACCTGCGCACCTGCAGGTTGCTCAGGCTGAAATCCCAAAGCTGGACAATGGCCATCATGATGCACCCGGTTCTCCTGTTCCCCTCTTCCCTGCTAGACAGACAGAGTGGGCCACATGCCTGCTCTTTTGGACATGGCCCTGAAAAATGATCAAGGGCAAGAAGAAAGTGAGAATGGGAGAAGCATTTATGTTGCCCCAACATTATTATTGGTTGACAGGGAGGCAAGCGCAATCACCTCTCCCTAAGGAGCCTGCAGTTTAAATTACTATCTAAACCAAAGGAACAAAAAAGCACTTCCCGTGCTACAAGCTGCAGGTGGTCCCAGTGATGGGCGTTCTATGGCCCATCACTCCATCATGGAAAGTGCCACCTGTAATGACCCTGCCCCAGTTGCCCTCTGTGGCTTTTCCAGGTCGTTCACCTTCCTTTGCCTCTTGGTTTGACTGATACTGAAACAGAAGAACAGGACAAGACAGAGCGGAGGGGGAGGGAGTTTTCAAGCTCTTACAAATTCTGATCAATACGAACCATTTTTCCCATGGTGTGTGTTTTCGCCGCGGGGCCAACTTTGGCTATTAGCAAATGTTGTGTTCCTGCTGTTTTCATAGCCAGGGGTTGCACGATTCAAGCTTTTAAGCATTAATTGTGGGACATAGCGAGGGTTATTTGCCATAAGAAAATGCCAATAGTTCTGATTAAGAGAGGAAAACGTGGGATGGAGGGGGAAGAACGGTTGCTTAGCAAGGCAGAATGCGATCTTTGCATCTGGAGAGGAAGCAGCCCTGTTCTGCTCACCTCAAAAACTCACCGCTTAAGGAAACTGGATTTTCAAATGAGTTTGTATGTATGAGTGATCAGAAGAGAGCCTCCAGCTGGGAAGTCACATCTGTGTGATGGAAGCTGTTCTGGGATCCCAACATCAGAAACTTTAAATCAGGTCCCACCCTGCTTTACACTTTACTCTCAGTTGGCATCTATGGAGCCACTTGCTATATCCTCTTTTCTCCAGCTGTTCCCCATAGCTCCTTGAAAAGAGGCCTAGAATTTCCCCCAATTCCTCCTCACTGGATCATCCAGCTTCTCCAAGAGTCACCAAATCTTCACACCATTTCTACTAATTCTTGTTTGTTTGCCCATGCATGGTGGGCTCAGTACATGGGTCCCATGGCCAAGACATCATCATACCATCTCCTCCATAAACTTATTCAGTTTAATCTTAAAGGCAGATAGATCTTTTGCCCCCACTGCTTCCCTTGGAAGGCTATTCCAAAACTTCACTCCTCTGATGGTTAGAAACCTTCGTCTAATTTCTAGTCTAAATTTCCTGGTGGCCAGTTTATACCCATTTGTTCTTGTGTCCACATTGGTACTGAGCTTAAATAATTCCTCTCCCTCTCCAGTATTTATCCCTCTGATATATTTATAGAGAGCAATCATATCTCCCCTCAGCCTTCTTTTAGTTAGGCTAAACAAGCCAAGCTCCTTGAGTCTCCTTTCATAAGACAAGTTTTCCATTCCTCGGATCATCCTAGTAGCCCTTCTCTGTACCTGTTCCAGTTTGAATTCATCGTTCTTAAACATGGAAGACCAGAACTGCACACAGTATTCCAGGTGAGGTCTCACCGGTGCCTTGTATAACGGTACTAAAACCTCCTTATCCCTACTGGAAATACCTCTCCTGATGCATCCCAAGACCGCATTAGCTTTTTTCACGGCCAGATCACATTGGCAGCTCATAGTCATCCTATGATCAACCAATACTCCAAGGTCCTTTTCCTCCTCCGTTACTTCTAATTGATGCGTCCCTAGCTTATAACTAAAATTCTTGTTATTAATCCCTAAATGCATGACCTTACACTTCTCACTATTAAATTTCATCCTATTACTATTACTCCAGTTTACAAGGTCATCCAGATCCTCCTGTAGGATATCCCTGTCCTTCTCTAAATCCTCTAAAATCCCATCTTCAACCAGTCTGGAGTTCTCACTGCCACTTAAAACCTGTTCTGCACAGCGGAGGATAAACAGAAGTATTGCTTTGAACCACTCACCTGGCCTTTACCCCATTTTCCGTGCAGCCTTAAAGTTCTTGAGCATAAGATTCTACCTTTCTAGGTGGCACATTTAATGAGCTCACCAGCCACCTCATTACCTCCAGCTGTCTGATCCTGTTACTGCATTTTCTATCTCAGCCCTTAGGGGGGTGGCAGTTCCCATTACACAGTAGTTAGAACTTCTTCCCAGATTAAGCTGACCACCTGGACAAGGTCATGGTAAGGAACACCTGTGTACTGCTGCTTCCGTTACGGGGAGTTTGTTTTCCCATGTCCAGCCTGCTCTTAAATGGTAATGGAGTTGTGTGAGACTGAAGGCTTCCAGCTGCCTGATTCAGTGGCTCTGTAGTAAACCAGTCTCCAGATGTGGGAAGACTGCAATAGTGTCAAAGTGAAGGTGTGCAGCTGTGTGTCCATGGCTCCCTGGCTAATGTATGCACACTCAGTATGTCAGCAGCAGGGATGAGGAGTGAAGAGGCTGAAAGGAGACAGTGCCCAATGCTGGCGTCAAAAGGGACATCTGGAGATAATAAATTAGAGAATATGGTGAGAATGGGCTAGGAAACACAATCAGTCTGAGCAGTAAGACGCTTGGTCTCTCTGTCCCATCTGCTGAAATCTGGCACCACATCTGGAGTATTCTGGAGCTCCCTCTGGTCATCCTTGATTCATTACTTTATCTCTTCTGCTCCTGTTGGGATTTTATTGCTGATTGACTCTGTGGCAGCCACGCTAGACTTGAAATGTTGTGAATGGAACTTCTCTTGAGAGTCTTCCAGTTGTTACATCCCCCTCCAGGTTCCTTCTCTGCTTGTTGCTTTGTGCCTTCTCAACACATCCTGCCCATGTTGGTACTGGTCTAATAACCTAGGTAGGAGCCTGTTATGTATATCATTAATTGTAACCAGTTTCACAGGGAAACAGTATCTGATACTAGATACTAGAGGGTTCTTTAAGCAGAGGGAGAACAAGATCAATGGCTGGAAGCTGAAGTCAGCAAAATTCAAGTGGAAAATAGGACACCATTTTTTTACTTCAAGGGTAATTAGCCATTGGAAGAGATTACTGGGGATGTGGTAAACTCTCCTTCAGATCAAGACTGGATGTCTTCCTAAAACATACACTCTAGTTCATTCAGAAGTTATTGGGGTGGATGCAGGAATCACTGAGTGAGATTCTAGAACCTATGTTATGCACGAGGTCAGACTGGATGATCATGATGGTCCCTTCAAAGCAATGCCAGCCTCTACCATGGACAAGGTGTAGGATGGTGGAGAATGAAGTTATGGAACCTGCTCCTCAGAGCAAGGGACTGAGATAGCCTGGAGCTTTCTGGAACATCTAACCAGGGATTGAAGATTTCAAAGAAGGAGGAGCATGTTCAGGCTCATGCTCTTGTTTAGCATCCCATCTACATTTTTCCCCCACATTTCAATAGCAACTAACAATGTGGACTAGTGGCAAAAACAGAGGACTGGCTGGCTCAGGGGTTGGAAATGAGTGATGGAGCCTTTCACTTCAGTTCTGATGTGACCCAGTCCTTCAGTGACTGAAAGTCACTACCATATAACTACCATCCAGGGGCCTGAGTGAAATGCCGCAGTGGTCTCAAATTGATTTCTACACCACAGAATTCACAATCCCAGCTGGCACTAGGGGCTCCCCCTAGCGGTAGTTTCAGCAGAGAAGCCGAGAGTTGGACAGAGCATGAAGACTGAACTATACCAACCTCCTAGTCGCTGTCTCTCCAGGCCAATGTAGAAGCATACTGGTGGAGTGATGTATGAGGGAAGCTGCTGCTGCCCATGCTGGAGCTGTTCTGTGGACAGAGGACTAGGTCTCCAGGAATGTTTCACCAGCAAGAAATTTCATTCTAATTATAATAAATCAAGTTAATTTAATGGCTCATGTGGATGAATGTCCGTGTTTTAGTTAGAGTGACCCAAACCATAAACCCAGCTAGAAATATCCCCAGCAGCCAGAGGTGTTTAGAATCCAAATCTGGACCTAGATTCCAACTTCAGGTATGGCTCTTTATAATGAGCCCAAATCCTCATGCAAACACCCCTGAAGCTTGGTGTGACCCAAAGCTGGGTTGGAGCTCTGTGGTTTGGGCTGTCTCTAGCACAGAGAATTTTTACAAAGAGCATCTCTACATCTTTGTAGAAATTCTAGAGCTGGGGTGGGGGCGAGACATCTGCCATGCTGGGAGAACTCCGAGATGAACATTTTCTCTCTCTGCTCCCCAGCCCCTTAGATAGCACTTTGAGCCATCTCCCAGGCCCAACTCCTTCGCTAGCCAAGCCAGGACTATTTGGCAGTCAGCTAGAGCAGTCAGCTGCTCCATGTTAAATGTCAGGACATGATCAGAAATGAAGATATTTGTAGCGAACCCCCAAACACCTCCATCAGCACTGGTTCAGTTTTGGTGGCTTTCTTAGTACCGACATGTTATTAGGCTGGAAGATCAACAAATTATGAAGCACATTTACCAAGGAATTCTGCTACGCAGCCAGCAATCACATGGTCACCAAAAGCTTTGGTAGTGCGCTAAGATTGCCAATGATGGACATAAACTGAATCTCCAGTCAGACCACCTTTAAGGACCTAGCTACATGTTGACCCACCTGGTGCTTGATCTGCAAAGGGTCTACTTCCCTTTGAGATTTGTCATGATGATGCTGATGCTAATGGTAGAGCAATCACTAGGGAGTGTCTAGGGGCTCTCATTCTAGGGCTAGGGGGATTCCCCCATCCTTTCTTCTAAAGGATGTCCCTTATCTACTGCCTAATATCTCCCCTGCCATATCAAGTCAATGCAGGACACCCTTTGTCTTGTATTACAGAAAGATCATGCAAAGGGTCATACACTGTGGTATTGTACAAATGTATGTTTTTGTATTATGACTCTACCATGGTGGAATGTTGCCCCTTACAGGTCAACTCTGCCCTGAATTTGTCCTTTCTTCCCTTGAAGCGTAGGTGGACACCTTACAAGGGTCTGAGTGTGCAGCCTCTACACTGGGTCTGATTGATTATTAACAAAATTCAAACTGAAATATGTCAAGACTTTTCCTCGTCCTGTCTCACTCCCACCACAGACAAAGTATCACAGTGCAGAGGCTCAGTGGTCTGCAGACCACAGAATTATGATTAGATAAATTTCCCCACAAAGGAGCGGGCAACTGGGAGTAGAACTTCAGTACAGATCTGGTAGGGAAATGGATTTTGTTCCTGCCAAAAATTTAGGTAATTTTTTTGTTGTTTTCGTCAAAATTTTGCCTCCGAGTTTTTGACAAATAAATGAGAGACCCAAACCTGAAAATGGTTTGGCCAAAACCAGAAAAATATTAACCTTTAAAACAAAATCTTTTCACTCTTCGGACAAAAATTTTTTCATTGCAAAATTTTTGGTTTTCTATTTTTGGGGTGAAACCTCCAAACTTATGGTTGAAAATGTATATTTCCATCTGAAATTTCCATTTTGATGAAAAATGCCTTTTCTCATAAAAAAAGTTATATGAACGAAAAACGTCAACAGCTGTATTTAAGTCCTTCCTTTCCAAAATACAGGCCTCTACAACTTGAGCTAAAGAAGGCATCCCTTGAATGGTACTAGAGGAAGATCCCTGAACCCCTCTGTGATCCAAACCACAAGAGAACAATATCCCTCCCTCATGCCTTGAAAGCCAGCACATTACAACAAGCTGTTGGCAAAGGGCTAGCACTTTCAGGCAAAGCCGGTACATGGTTCCCTATTACTTTTGAGTACTCAGGTTTCAGGTGATCCTCCTGGGGCTTGCTACCTGCATTATCTGGCATGGTGGTGGGAATCTCACAGGGAACATTCTGAGGACAGGAAGTGAAATCAGAAGAACAGAACATCCCTTTCGTGTGCCTGGGGTGGAAGTGGGCATTACCAATTGGCGACTGGGCAGGGATCTGTCTTCCTGGGACTTCCTTGGCCTACACATGTGTCTTGATCATCATGACCATGCCAGCTAGATGGCTGCTCCTTGACTGTTCATTTGCTATGAATGTTTTAGAGCAAGATGATAACAAAATACTGATTCCAGCTAATATACACTGGGATTCTCCTAGGATGAAATTCACCCGCGTGTTAAGAGCTGCTGCAAACCTGTGCAGCACTTAGATACCTGAGAATAGAGCTGAAATGGAACTTCAGCACTGCATGGTAGCTGTGTTGGCTCTCTACATGGGGGTCATTTCTACCATATAGTGTGAGAGGTGAAGCCTATTAACTCGTATTGACAGGTTTCAGAGTAGAAGCTGTGTTAGTCTGTATCCGCAAAAAGAAGTGGAAAATACAATGGGGAGATTTATATACACAGAGAACATGAAACTGCTGAATTGGAATTAATTTGCAAACTGGATGCAATTAACTTAGGCTTGAATAGAGACTGGGAGTGGATGGGTCATTACACAAAGTAAAACTATTTCCCCAGGTTTATTCCTCCCCGCCCCACTGTTCCTCAGACGTTCTTGTCAACTGCTGGAAATGGCCCACCTTGACTGTCACCACAAAAGGTTTTCTTCCCTCCCCAGACCCCCTGGCTGTCCTGCTGGTATTAGCTCATCTTAAGTGATCACTCTCCAGTGTATGATAACACCCATTGTTTCATGTTCTCTGTGTATACAAATCTCCCCACTGTATTTTCCACAGTATGCATCCGATGAAGTGAGCTGTAGCTCACGGAAGCTTATGCTCAAATAAATTTGTTAGTCTCTAAGGTGCCACAAGTACTCCTTCTCTTTTAACTCGTATTGTTAGTTATAATTTCTATTCACTCCAGATTAATTTACTTTGATGTAATTGTTTGGTAGTGAATTTACTGCTGGGGCAAGGCACCAGTCAGATGGCTCTAGAGGCTGATCGTCTGTACACAGAATGGCTACAGCCTGGTCAGTGGCTGGTCAGGTTACCGCAACAGTGCCACATGAATGTGTTCTCCTCCTGCCCTGGAGGCACCCCCTCTAGGGGCGAGATGGTGCTTCATTCTCCACCCCCTTTCAGCCCTTGGCCTCTCTGCCAAGGCAGTCAGTGCCAACTCTAGTGATGGTTTCTATGATGAGGATACCTGTCCACCAGGAACTGGATTGAGTCCCACGGATGCACGAATTCAGTTTGGTTCATGAAAACCAAAGGAGAACAATGGGGATTTGCTGTGTGCTGTGGATTCCAAGGAAAAAACTGTGACTACTTTACTAGGTACTTGTGAGCATTGTGAAATATTTGCCCCCCTTTTGAAGTAGGGTTGTCAGCCCCTTACATTTATAGCTAGGCCACAACAAAAGGTGCAAGAGGAGGGAAGGACAGTTCAGTGATTAGGGTACTAGGCTTGGTCTCAGCAGACTGAGCTCAAGTCCCTGCTTTGTCACCAGCATGCTGCATGTCCTTCAGCAAGTTCCTGAATCTCTCTGTGCCTCTGTTCCCCAGCTGTGAAATGGGAATAATGACACTTCTCTGCCTCACGGTGGCATTGTGAGGATTTGCTTGTTAAAGACCGTGAGGTGCTCAGATGCTGTGGCCATGGGGGCCAGATTAGTACCTAAGAGAGATGACTTGTCTATTTACAAAACAAAATTACCCCCCCCTAAAAATAGCAGTGCTGCTGTTCAAATTCCTAGTGGCTCTGTTCCAGATTCACACTGATGTACCTTAGATCAGAATCTGACCCCGATCAAAAGCCTTTCTGGTGACATTTTATATTACAGTTTAATTTACCAAGGTTAATACATTGTTATAAATGTTATCAGCATGTTATAGGCATGAGCACTGTGTGCTACACATGGTTGCGAAGGCATCAGAGGAAGCTATTGCAGATGGTTATAAGCCCTGGGTATAAACAACCTGTTGACCTGTTGGACTCTATAACAATTGATTAACCATTTATTAAAACATCTATTAATCATTTATGAACCCTTTATGAGCTGTTTATAAACAGGACCTTATGTAAGTGTGACCACGTTTATTTATACATCCCTGTCTGATGACAGACTCACTCTGTTTACGGCCGTCATTTTAATTAAGATGGAGCTGCCTTTTTTGTTTCAATTGCTTAAAGAGGACAGTTTCAAATATTCCATCTGTTGCATTTTCTCCTTATTAAAAACAAGTCCCATATGCTATTAGCACAGTGGCTGAATTAGATACTGATGTATAATCATGGCACCACATTTGCTAGTACACATAGACATTGCTTTAGGATGCTAGTTTAATTAGCTGAGCTGCCATGTCTCATTTTTGCAGGGAAAATAATTTAGGTGCCTATTAAAACTGTGCTTTTTGCTAGTTCACTCTAGTTTCTGCTCCTAGTTACACCAAGTAAAGGCTGGGCTATGCCAAGGAGTCCACAGGAGTTAGATGTCACTGAATTTCAGTGGGAGTTGAGCACCTCATTCCCTTCATCTCTTTAGTAAGAGCGTGTCTACACTGGCAACGTTAAAGCGCTGCCACGGCAGCGTATTAACGTGGCTTATGTAGTCACAGCACCAGTGCTGGGAGAGAGCTCCCACCTCCACGAGGGGCGTAGCTACCAGTGCTGGGAGTGCGGCTTCCAGTGCTGGTGCACTGTCTATCCTGGCACGTTACAGTGCTGAAACTTGCAGCACTCAGGAGTGTGTTTTTTCACACCCCTGAGCGAGAAAGTTGCAGTGCTGTAAAGTGCCAGTGTAGACAAGCCCATAATCCCAGTGGAATGACATCTGTTCCTTGCTTTGGGCTCTCACACTGAATTCTTCTGATTGGTTAGTGCGCTGCTCACTCTGGCTTCACTTGGGCAAAATGTATAGAATGCTGATCAAAAGATCACACCCCACCGACCCCCAGCAGACTGTCTTGCTTGGCTGAGCCCACCACGGAGTGGGCAAAGGGACAGCTTCTGGATCATCCCTTCCACCCCAGCAGACCTTGTAGTTGGGGTAGGAGAGGAGAAATCAGCAGAGCCAATTCCCTGCACAATTGGCTCTGGACCATATGTCCAATGAGGATACAGCAGAATAGAAAAGTCCCTCATAGCTATTCCATTGTCACCATGGAAAGGGGATGGAGCCTTTCAGGTACCTCCTGTCAGCCAACAGGGCGGTGCCACAGTCCTCAGGGCGGTGCCAGGGATGAGGGGATTGTAGAAGTTTTTATCACATGACCAGCCCTTAATATTTCAGCAAGGCCCAATACTGTCAGCAAACTGAAAGCCACCAGCCATGTGAAATGCCCAGAAATAGAGATTTCAGTTAATTGCTTATTCTAGTAGCAGCTGTGTTCTTCATTTCAGTTCAGTAATAGCCTTGCATTTGCCCTTGTTGCCTACTCTTGTAACATTAGCGCAAATCTCACACTATTTGGTGTTTTCCTTAAAGCCCCATCTCCTGGAGTTAAAGAATCATAGAAATGTAGGGCTGAAAGGGACCATGTGAGAACATCTGGTCCAGCCCACTGTACTGAGACAGGACCAAGTAAACCTAGACCATCCCTGACAGGTGTTTGTCTAACCTGTTCTTAAAAGCCTCCATTGATATGGATTCCACAACTTCCATTGGAAGCCTATGCCAGAACTTAACTCTCCTTATGGCTAGAAAGTTATTCCTAATATCTAACCTAAATCGCCCTTGCTGCAAATTACACACATTTCTTCTTGTCCTGCCTTCAGTGGACATAGAGAAACAATTGATCACAGACCTCTTTATAACAGCCTTTAGCAGATATTAAGTTAGGTTCCTCCTCGGTCTTCTTTTCTCAAGACTAAACGTGCAGTTTTTTTAACCTTTCCTCATAGGTCAGGTTTTCTAAACCTTTTATCATTTTTGTTGCTCTCCTGTGGACTCTCTTCAGTTTGTCCCCATCTTTCATAAAGTGTGGTGCCCAGAACCGGACACAGGTCTCCAGCTGAGGCCTCACAAGTGCTGAGTAGATCAGGACAATTATCTCCCATGTCTTACTTACAATACTCCTGTATATAATACACCTGAGAATGATATTCACCTTTTTTGCAACTGCATCACATTGTCAATTCATATTCAATTTGTGCTCCACTCTACCCTCCAGTTCCTTTTCAGCAGAACTACTTGTGACATTTCACTCCATATTCTTTAATGAAAATATGCTTATGATATGGATATGACATAACTGAGATATACTTTATGCAAGATGGCTCATGTAAGATATCATTGGAAAGGTTATGATTTACTGAATGTGATTATCCAATCTGTATGCCTGTATCTTGTCTGTATCTGAAGTTAGGAATATTGACTATGTATCTGTATTTCAAATGTGTTACTTTGGGTGTCTCCCCCAACTAGCCCTTCAGGTACAACAATGGAAAAGCCAGACAGGGCTAATGGCTCATTAGCAAAGACAATGGACTGTGAAAGAGCTTAGTCTTCCTGTGGTCACTCCAGACAGCCTATGAGTAATGGCTGCCACAGCCCTGTGGAGACATGGGTCTGAGTCACCTGGTACTGGACCTACTCCTTGGAATGCCAGTGCTCTTCCACTGGGAGACAAAGGGTTCCTGCCATACACAAGAGCTATATAAGGCAGAGACGTGATATCATCAGGGTTCTCCTCTGCCTCCCCACCCAAAGAGACGCTGAAAAACACCTGGAAGCTAGAAGGGTTGAACCCAGGCTGCGAGGGCATCCAGTCTGTGAGTGGAAATACCTGAAGTCTCAAGCTGCAGGCCAGTGCAGCTGCCTTTCAAGACTTTCTATAATCTGCCTGCAACAATATCTGGGGTGAGAAATTACTGTATGTAACCAATTTAGTGAAACAAGCTTAGTTTGAGTGTTTTGTTTTATTTGCTTAGTAATCTGCTTTGTTCTGTTTGCTACCCCTTTAACCACTTAAAATCTGCTTTTTATAGTCAATAAACTTATTTCTTGTTTATAATATAACCCAGTTTGTGCAATTCATAACTGTGGGGGAGGAGGGGTAAGAGACTGTGCATACCTTCCTCCACATTGAGGAAGGAGGTGGATTTCATAATATACCTTTGGGTCTGCACCCATGGGATTGGACACCTGAGTGCTGGGGCAAGTCCATTAACCTGAGTCCCTGGAGCTGATCTCAGTGTCTGTGTTTTGCTGTTGGGTGTGGCCCTGCCTGTTTGTGTGCTGGAGGAGGCTTAATAGCCTGGCTCAACAAGACAGGTAAAAAGGGTGCCCTGGCTGGCAGAACAGGTGAGCTCAGTGGTATCTCAGCACACCAGGTGGCATCTTAAGGGGTCCAACCCGTCACACTACTACCTAGCCAGTTATTCCCATTTTGTAGCTATGTCTTTGATTTTTCCCTCCCAAGTGAAATATTTTGCGTTTTTGACAATGGGACTTAGGCTCCTAACTCTCTTAGGCACCTTTGAAAATTTTGCCCCAACCCCTAGTGTCAGAACAAGAATCAGCACTGAGGCCCTGGCACTTGGCACTAGGACACGGGACTGTCTCTGATCTGGCACAGCAGCTCAGGAATGAGGTGTCTTTCAAAGTAGGAGTTGCTCCAATGTCCATTTTATAATCCACATATTTAAACTGCTTCATGTAATGGTGGTGCGTTATGTTATTTAGCAAACATATTAGCTGAATTAACCATTAAATTAATAGAATTGACCTTCCAGATACTTTGGAAATCTTGTACATTGCAGTGATGAGCTGCATTTACTGTGACTTAACTTACATCATCTGACCAGCAAAATGGCAACTCCAGTGAGATAGACAGTGGCCTCACACAAAGTGATGCAGGTTTCAGAGTAGCAGCCGTGTTAGTCTGTATTCGCAAAAAGAAAAGGAGTACTAGTGGCACCTTAGAGACTAACCAATTTATTTGAGCATAAGCTTTCGTGAGCTACAGCTCACTTCATCGGATGCATTCCAGGTATTCAGGTGATGCAGGTATTCAAAGAACATCAGAGGGTTTTAAACTTTTGAAAATCAATGTTCTTACTCAGGGGTCCTTGTCTCTAGGATACTCTCTCAGTCAAGATCCATCAGAGACCGAGTTTTGCCCCATTTAGGGGGACAGCATAAAGCACATCTCTTTATTCAGGCTGCCTCCTCACTATGGGTGTTGACATTTGTGTCCCCTGGCTGGTTATCCACTGGGACAGGTCTCTGTAAACAAAGTGCTACTAGAAACAGGATATTATTGCTGCATTTTGGAAACACCGGGCTAAATTCATCCCTGTTCAAAAGTTCTGATTGGCTGCAGCGAGTCAGCAAGGATTGAAGTGTGCAAGGACATGGCTACGGGAATAGATACATAAAAGATGATGACAGGAAGGCCCACCATCCTGTAGTGCCCGAGGGCTCTTCTTCACCATCCAAGAATCATGCTTGTTGGAGACACACACCTGCGCCTAATGGACAGTACCTGCTCAGTGTGCCAAAAGGAGAGAAAAACAAACAAAAAGCCCAGGTCCCTCCGGGTGTATCTTAAGGAAAATGGCACCCTGCCCTCAAATGTGAGATCTCAACCTGTGCCAGGATCACCAGTGCCTCCTACCTCTTTGCACGAGAGCTGAGCAAAGTTTTTCAGCTGAAGCTTTTTTCTGCCAAAAAAATGCAGATATAGAAATGTTCTGTGAATTTGTGCCACTTTTGCCAAATTGTTTCTGTCAAAAAAAGCCCCTAAAAAAAATCTAAATATTTGTTCTTTTTGGTTCAAAATGACTCTTCACTTCAAAATTTCCTATACTTTTATTAATGAACCAATCAAACAAATTTAAAAATGGTCAAAATCAAAACATTTCATTTGTCCTATTTTATTTTTAACTTTTTGATTCACAGAAAATTTCAAAATAATTAGTTTTCAGGTTGACTGGAAAGAAATTTTTAAAATGTTTGGAATGGCCAGTGAGCCCAAAACACTGTTATTTACATAGCTCTGATTTGCAGATCCAAAGATCCTTCCATACCTAGACCTCAGAGTGTTGCAGACATTAGTGAATCTAGGGGACAATTAATTAATTAGTGACTTCAAAACCTCAGTGGAGATAATAGTCCTTCCCCACCTCACGGGAGATCTGTTATTATCCTTGGGAATCAAAGAGAGAGTCAATGACTTACCCAAGGTCACACAGTGAGACGGGGCAGAGCTAGGAATAAAACCTCTTGACCTTCCCCCTCCGCCCCCTTCATACCATGAGCAAGATACACTGGTGTCCACATAGAATCCATTGCACCATAAGAATAGTTTTGAGTCTCAAGAAGGTAGACTCAGAAAATTCCAAATGGTGACCATCTCCTGGAAAATCCAACTGGATGAGATACAGGGCTCCCCAATTTCTTACCAGAGGAGAGTGCAAAAAGGAAAGAGAACTTCCCAAGCATCAGATAAATAGAACTTTGTTAGCCCAGGCGAGTCAGTTGCTTTAGCCATCTACCACCTTTAGAAAATATTGTTTATTTTAACAAACATTATTCTAGTTATTGATTATAGGATGCTATAATAATAATATTTAGCATTCAGATTATAGCACTAAAGGGATACTGTCAGGATAAAAATCTTGCCTTTGTCACAGACACATTTCCTTATCTGTGCTGTTGGTGAGACTGAAGATTATTTAAAAATAAATCAAATTTTCCACATCTCGTAGCTAGACCTTCAGCGGGTGTAAATTCATTGACTTCTGTGGAGCTACACCAAATGACACCAGCTGAGAATCTGACCCCTATGCTCCCCCTCACCATTTGTGCAATTTGTTTCTTTGTTTGCATTTTATTCCGCTTGGCCAATGAGACCCCTCTGGTCAGTTTCACTTTTGTTGCTAGCTCGTTTTCTTTTCTGGTTCCCAGGCACTTGCTCAAGGCTGCAATGTTTGGGTTGCAGCCAGAGAAGGGGAATGTTTAAATCCAAGCAAACAACGGTTTTCATTGAAAGTGGTTTTTAACTAACAATGAAAGCATTTCTCCTAATGTAGGTTTTGTATTGCTTAAAAAAAAACCCAGAAATTAAATTTGGACACTTAAACTACAGAACTACAGTCCTTTGACACAGAAATAATGATATATCACTCTGCTGTCATTAGCAGTTCATTGGGACATTTTGTACTTTAAAGGGACACAATCCATTTGAAATCTACTCAGTTCAAAAAAATGAATGCAAAGCAATCCCAGGCCCTGCGCCTAGCCCCGATTTCAGTGGCTTTACAATCACATTTTCCTATTTTTAAAAAATGTTCTTTCTTCCTTGTTCTTGTTTAAAAGCTATACAGACACCGGGGAAACCAATTAACAGAAGAAAAGGTTGAAATTGACTAGGCACAACCAGCACAAACAGAGAGAAAAATGTTTGTTCCTCTTATCTCTCTTGAGGACTGGAATCGTAGGGGTTAGCTGTAAGGTGACCAGATGTCCCGATTTTATAGGAACAGTCCCGATATTCAGGGCTTTGTCCCTATATAGACACCTATGACCCCCCACCCCATGTCCCAATTTTTCACACTTGCTGTATGGTCACCCTAGTTAGCTGTGACAATAGTGGATGAAATATTTTCAGACAGAAGTGTAATTTTTTTCCAGTGGACAGCAGCATTGTTTTTTATCAGCTAGGTTTAGGCTTGGAAGAATTAGATTTTTATCACTAAATGTCGGTAAACATCGATTTCACTGCACACACACACAAGCACATGAAAAATATTTCCATTGATAATAATTAAAATTTACAGATACAAAGGAAGAAACTGCTGTGTGAGAAATTCTTAGCTTTTGATTGAAGGATATTTATTTTGTATATTTTGGCATGTGATGTTGACAATTTGTGTTTTAACAGTTATGAAGTTTTAAGTTTTTGAATATCAATATCTGCTGTCATTGAATAATTAGTGTTTGACCCCCAAATCATTTCCTGTAAAATTGTGTGAAAACGTAAATAGATAAACATAGGAAAAATGCTTAAAACCCATAATTTTGCCCAACTGTGGAAATTTAAATATATAATATGAAAAAAATGGTTAAAAATAAAAATTATCCTCTGAAATTATTTTTAAAAAGTGAATTCTGCCAAGCCAAAGTATAGTTGGGGGGGCGAAGCTACGAGACATGACAATATTTGAAGAGTAGCTGTCTGTTGTGTGTACTTGACCGCAGAGAACTGGCAACAGCTCAAAGCAGTTTCTTCCCAGACAGCTTCCCTGCAAACAGTAATTTGTCCCGTGCAGGAAAATTTTTCCCAGTTGCCCAGCTGCCTGCAGTTCTGGCACCCAGAATCCCAGCTGGTGGAACTATCTTTAGCTTGTTTTTTTACTCAGATCAAGGCAATTTCTTTAGTTGACCCTGGCTATATTTTGCTTATTGTAGTTTGAATTTCTTCTCTTGGCACAGAAAGAGGCAAGTGTCACTCAGCTTATGAACAATCAGTATAGTTAATAACAATATTATTATTGATTGAGCGCCATCACCATGCAGGGCACAGAGACTGGAGGAAAGGACTTTAGCCAGAGGCTGAGTCTGAATTGCCGAACAGGCATGTAACATGAGGAGGCATTGCTTAACCATTAAATAACCCTGTGTGGTCTGTACTGGTCAAGTAATGACCGGGTAGAATAATAAAGGCCTGAGGCAAAGCCAACAGGCCTTTACACTCTAGAATGTCATTAGCTGATGCATAAAGATGGATAGAAAGTTCATTAACCCATTAGACGCCACCCCATAGATGGACAACCACAGGAGTGGCATGGAAATGATTCTGCAATTGCATTTGTATAGGCCCTGGAGAATTTGTGCATGTCCTGTCAGTTCTTGGCTCTCACGTGCAAACCATCTGTGGTGCTGAAGGGGTTAATGCCATGGTGAGCTATTTTTAATTAATACCAAGGGGGCAGGAGGACTTCCCTTGGTTTCCCACTTGGAATGTTGCTTTTGAACCACCCTGTGCGGAATATTCAGCACTGAAGATTCTACAGTTCTTTGCCATGTTGGTTAAAATACCAGATTGCTCCCAAAGATACTTTTTAATCAGTCAGGGAACTGAAATTCCAGCAGTCACAGGAAATGGTTGGAAATGTCTATGAGAAGAGGACAGCTGTATCGCCTCACCTGTGACTGGTTAAGTTAAGCCCTTAGAGCTCCTTTAACAGAATCTTTAACCTGGAAACGTTAAAATCTGAAATATGCCTCTGGACAAACTATCCTGTTAAAAAACTGCAGGCAATGGGCGCAAGGGCAGCAGAATACTTTTTATCTGGGTGAGAGTACCCCCAAAGCAAGTCATTTGAATGATGATGGCTAAGCAGAAACAGTAGATTTGTTGGGGTGCAAAAGACCCATTAGTCACAACCCCAGCACTACCCCTTCTCTGGATTTTTGATCTTTGCAATATACCTGTTCGGAATCTGCCAACCTAGCTTTCCTATATTCGTTCTCGTCTCTGCCAAGTGTTTGGATGACCAGTAATATAGGCAATATTTTTAGACAGATTAGATTATTCACTCAGGTGAGCAACTTTCTTCAAAGATTCAACATTACATTTTATTTTCTTGCTATCACATTCAATTGTAAGGAAGGATTCAAGAAAAAAATTATAACCATAATAGTTTTGATTAAATCTTGTTTCTAATCTTCCCCTTTCCCTTCCAGCTTTCTTGATTCTTTTCTTTCTTACTGCTTACATAGGTTTATGGAGTCATCTGATCTTGTATTAACTACTGTCTCTTTGACCATTTAAGATGAAACTATTTAAAGCAGTGTTTAGAAATGTGGCAATTAAAGTCTGCAGGAAACAGAGCATTAAAACAGTACACAGTGTATGGGTGTATATCTATTTTGATATAGATGCATAGATAAATAGAGATAAAAATAAATGAAAACCAGATCCCATTTTTAGTGAAACACACATTGAGGGGAAGAAACTCAAATTTGAAACAAACTTTTCTTTGAAGACTCGCACGAGCAAATTAGCAACTAAAGCAATTGGACAGATCATTATGGGATGAATCCAAGCAGAAAGACCACATCTGACCTCCTCAGTGCCAAACGTTCATAATAACAAGGAGTTAAAATACTCGAGAAGATATTGGCAGATTGGATCAAAGAAAGAGTGTTTATTTTTTAAATGCATTAAACAGTTTAAGCTGTTGCAGTTTTTGTTTGCAAGATTTTTATCCATCTATTTAACACAGATACAATTAATGAGGCAAGGTGGGGTACGTAAATCTTTTATTGGACCAATTTCAACTGGTGAAAGAGACACGCTTTCAAGCTACACACAGCTCCTCTTCAGCTCTGTGTAGCTCGAAAGCTTGTCTCTCTCACAAACAGAAGTTGGTCCAGTGAGAAATATTAACTCGCCCACCTTGTCCCTCTCATATCCTGGGACCAACATGGCTACAACAAAACTACAAATATATATTCAATTCATATGTACAATTATACATATATGTGTTCCTATCTATTATCATATGTACTCACTCATCTATGTAGAATACATACAATTATAGCACATACATAGCTCTAGCTTGTCAGTCTACCTTTCTACCACCATACATACCCATCAAACTCGCTATTGATCTAACTCTTAATCCCCAACACCATGCTCTCTAAATGCACAAATTAACTGTAACACTAAAATAGCTCTAACTTCTCTCTCTGTGTTTCAGACTTGTCCGCCTCTTGGCTGACTTCATGTCCTTTTGAAATGTTCAACATCAACTAAAGTCCCCTTCTTTCTCTTTGCTAATCGGAGAGAGAGAGAAAAAATCTAGGAAAAAAAATCCCCAAACTCCACTTTTTTTCCTTTTACTAGAATTGAATATTTTTCTGAAAACTTTTCTCTCCTTTCCCCGAGGTTCTGCCTCCCCCTAGCCCTGTGTAGAAAGCCAAAGAGAGAAGAATTATCAAAGATTCTCTTCTTCCGTCCCATGCTCATCCCCCTCCCTTCGCCCAGAAATAATAAAAATTTTATGACTTACGGAATCACCCCCCGACTGCCCCACTCACTAGTCTGTCCGGGGGGCCCCTCACCTCCTCTGATCAACAGGAAAAGGCAGGAGGAGGGCCAGCAGGTAAAAGCTGCAGGTAGGTTGGATGGGCTTTGGGTGTAATTCCCCCACTGATGAGAGAGGGATCCCCAAGCTCGCACCTGCCAGTGCCCTGGTGAGTTGCGCTGGTACCCTGCCTAGCTGGGCGTTGTGGTTATGAAAGCAATTCCTTCATAGCATTTATATGTATGTTTGTAGAAATACATCAAACTCAGGAACAGAAGCACAATCCAACAAGCCTTCACCGCCCGCCCCCCTTGGTTGCTCTCATTTGTACCGATTTGCCCTTGAGGCTTTTTTCTGATTTGCAATGTCCCTGGCAGTGTTTAGATTGGGGAGGGGGAGAAGGGGGGGAGAGCAGGAGATAGCGGGGGGGGGGGGGACTAGGCAAACAGAAGTCTAGCTTGCCAAAAGCAGTTCAGACCCAGAAAGCGCCTTAATGTGCACAGACGGAGCAGGCTGGGAGCGAAACCAGCTGGGCTGGAGTGGAGCGTGCTTAGTGTGAGGCATGGGGAAGGCTGGTTTGGAGTTGTGTGTGCGTGTGTGTCTCGGGGGTGGCTTATTACACTAGTTAGTTTCCCCTGGGGGGAGTTTACTAGGGGGAGGGATCAGGTTAGATGTAAAAATTCCTTTTCAAACATTAACTGTTTCCTATTGACAGGGCCCCACTGATGCTAGATGCCGAGCTAATATTCCCCGCCATTGATCCTTCTCCTACTCCCACTGGCAGGGAGATCCTCTCTGGATTTCTACACTCAGCAAGCCCCCATACCCTGCCGATCCTACGCCAGTGCAGAGGGGCCCTCGATAGCCACTGTCTGAGCTGTGCAAGGTAAGTACCTAGGAATAGCAGCAGGGTGTGCTCACAGGGGAAATTCACAGCAGGCACCATTGGTTTCATAAGTGACTTGTCCAAGATCACACAGAGAGTTTATGGGACAGCCAAGAGTCCTAGTCCAGCGCCTTAACAATAAGATCATCTTCCTCTCTAGGTGAGGTGGTGGTGCACCAGGGGTTAATTGTAAATAACACCCTGAACTTGGTAGCTATGGTGTTTACTGCAGTGTAACAATCACATGATTAATACTCCAAGATGGGCAAAAGATCCTGGGGCTGGGCTTTCCTGTACATGTGTATGTGCGCCACCCACAACTCATGGCTACATTCATGGCCCAGGACCATCTTTACCCCCGGGGCACAAGTCTCCTATTGGTTGTCTTTCCTGACAGAGTAAGGAGCCACAGAATGAGATGATGAGTGTCAGGCGATGGATCAAGTGCCTTGCAGAGGCGGGGGTTAATCAGGCAAATGCCATATGGTGGAGAGCAAAAGTCCATCTCTCAGCCCCCAGCAGCCGGCTACATGACAGTTCCCTATATCTACATCTAGTAAGCATGATTGCCAAGTCACTTGTGGGGAGACTGAAGTACTGTGTAGTTCCTGGGATTTCACCATGTTACAAACTCTACTGCAGGCACCCTTGCAATTACGGGGATGTGCATGGCCATTACAAATGTCCCCTAACTTGAACAGCCTGAATCTAGCAAACAAATCTCTGTATAATTACTGTGCATTTATGACCAGCCCCACCGGAGCTGGGAGTGGGCTTTGAACATCTATCTACCTACAGCCTGCTCTTTGGGGCCGGGACCATCTGTTTGTTATGAGCTCATAGAGAGCATAGCACAAGGGGCCCTGGTCCACAACTCAGGCTCCTAAGTACTTATGATAATACAAATAAATAATGATATTAATATTGTGCTGCTATTGTTTGAGGTCAAAGGTCTTTAGGTGTGTAATTCCCGTAAATTTCATTTTCAGCTACACTTGGCCTCAGCAATGTCTATTCCACTGTGCCGTAGTCCAATTCACTACCCTGGAGGGACTTCATTATCGATAGCTGCAATCAGAGTTGGTTGAAAGAAGGATAAAATAGCTCAATTTTAAAAAATCCTGATTGTTTTTCAAAATGTACACTTCTTGGAATATTGGAAATTCTGCCATTCAAAAATATTGGGCCAGTCATAACTTTTCATTTCAATGAGTCAATATTTTTTCCCATTTATTTTTCAGATTTTGAAATTGGAAATTTCAGAATGGGAAAAACCAGCGCTAGTGGCAATGCAAACAACACTTGGATCCCAGAGTCTTCGGTTTGCAAGATATGCTCCCTATTTACTGCACGCACACACAGACTAGTTATGTATTTGCAGTAAATTCTTAATTCTTAATCTCTAATAAGGCCTGATCTGGTCAGTTGCTGAGTTCCCTCCACAACCTCTGACTTCAGTAGGAGTTGGGGGCACCATGCAGAATTGGGCCCACAGTTTGGGGGGTATGTTCAAATGCATTTCCCAAAATCAGGATGTCTCTCTGAACCACCTGAGTCTGAAGAGGGCCCCTTGTGAGTTTTCTGGTACTTCCAGTTTCCAACTGGACTATGGGAACAAACTCTCTCAGAGCATTTCTGGACCTCCCACTTCCCCTTCTGCCAGGAAGAGGCTGCATGAAGAGGAAACATTTAGAGGACAAAAGTTAACCGGTTTTTGCTCAGCCTCTGAGACATTTTGGTTCAGGTTCTAGGATGGGTTGGGCCTTCGTTTTTATCAGAGATGTGCCCTGAAACAGACCACTCCTCAACTTCAGACACGGTTACAACCCCGCTGGCCCCTAGATCTATAGTGGGCTGAACCGAAAGTGAGCTCCATACGCTCTCAAACGGTGGATCTGCTTTGGGCCCATTTCTGTTTAACATGATCCCTTCACCCCTCCTAACTTGATATCCTGCAGCTGCAAGGATGTTGTCTGCTGGTTTCAAATTCCACCCAGGGAGCTGTGACATGAGTAATATTTTTCCCTTTCAGAGAAAGTTTCTCCCCTAATCCTACACCCCATCCCATACTCCTCCTCTCTGGTGAATGAGATGGTGTTAATCATCCAAAGTCCCAGCTAAAGTCCTACCTGCTGGACTGCCCATCCTCTCATGAAGGCCTGCCTATTACATTCTCCTTCAGACACTATATGGCCAGGACGGCTGAATCTTTCTGACTCTGCTCCTGCCCATGTGCTGGGTCTTCAGGGCTATTTTCTTGGTTGCCAGTTTGTTTCCTCCTTGTGAATATTTTTCTTGAAGCCATTCTGAGGATGCAGGATGAGAAGTCAGTGCTCCTTCCAGGGCATCACAGAAGCCAGCCATTCCCCCAATCTGTTGGCATTTGGAAAGCCACCTGTGCTGGCTTTGCAGCACCATCTGGGAAAGTGAAGGTCAGAAGGGGTTGACTTCCCGTTCTCCAGAACCAGCTGAGCGGAGAGTTAGGGATGTGACTGGGTGGGTTTGGAGGGGACAGAGTACTCCTGCATCCTCAGCTAAAGCAGGGTGGAAGGGAAAGGGAGATCCTGACAGTACCCAAAGAAAAAGAAATCTGTGGTATTTACAGTGAGGAGGAGGAGGAAGAAAGGGGATGATGAAGATCTTGAATGCTAGCAGCATCCTTGAATGTGTGGAATTTACAGCCATTGGCCCAATCAAACTCCACCTGTGTGGGGCTTGCACCCAGGGTGCTGTACACCAATAGCTCTTTGTCAGTTTCTCCCAGCCACAGAGCTCATGTGGCTTAGACAGGCCCCTGAGCTGAATCTTTGGGGTTAACTCTATTAGAACCCCCACCCCACTTCCTGGAGCCTCTGGGCTGCCCTCACGGATGTCCAGGTGCCTTTGGCCCCACAAGGCCGTTTCAGCAGCTGGGAATAGTCAGACCATAGAGATGCAAGGGTTGCAACCCTACCTTGGGTGTTGCCAGGGCAGGGGGAGAGAAGGTGCCCGGGTGGCCAGATCTCCCATCTTTATGGACTCTTTGAGCTGGCAGAGCAGTGCAAAGGGGCTGTAGACAACTGAAAAATCAACCCCAGGGAGTTTTGGTCTCCTGCTATCCCCTGCCACAGGGGAAGGAGCTACTGGAGCCATTATGTGCCATAGCTAGGCATGCAGTTAGAATGCTACCATTATATGCCACACAGCACCCTGCAGAGCAAAGCAACTCTCAGAACTCCCAGGAGAGTTTCTCCTCTCATGGAAGGGGCCCCTTTTCGCCTATCAATATAGTAAAGAAATAACTGTGTATTTCCTTGCAATGACCCTGCACGTCCAAGGATACTGTAATTAATCTACAGCCATCTAAGGCTTTGTGGTTGTCACAGTGCTGCACCCAATAGCCCCCTGGAATTGTGTGTGCATAGAACGGAGAGCGTCCTGCTCCAAACAGCACAAACTCCTACCATCTGAGCTGAGTGCTAGCTGTATAGGGCCTAGACACAGAAGGGAGCAATTCTGAGTCCAGCAAGAGAGGGCAGTGGCATATGTACACCATGGTCTGATTATTCATCATTCCAAATGGTACTGCACACCTGCTCAGAGCTAGACCAGCCTAGGAAATGCCCAGGCTATCCAGGAGCTAAGGAACCCAGGTGTCCTGGAGGTAGCTGCATTTTTCTTTTAAAGTAGGCAGGTCTAACCCTAGTCTTCTGTTTGGTAAACAAAAAATGTCTACCTATGCCTAATGCGCAGCGAAAGGAAGAGCTCTGTTAGCAGCGGTGAGGACCCCCAGGTGAGCAGTTCTGATTCCGTCCAGCAGAGGGCAGTAATAGCTCATTGCCCTGGTGGGAGTCACTACCATGAGAATTGCATACAAAAAAGTGTGTGTCAAATGGGAATTGTAACCACATCGTTTTCCCATGTCTGCTTTGCAGGGACCTGGATTTGCTTCTTGCACAAATATATTGGGTTTAAGGCCTCTCAGAAGGTGCAACTTGCAGTTCCAAAGTGTCTGTTTTGCAGTTGTAATTGGTTCAAAGGGAGGGCTTCTCCCCTCCACTCCAGGTAAAAGCCCTGCAGCTAGCAAGGGGAGACTTTGCTTGGGTCAGGCGCTGCACAGGGCCTCTGCCCCCTATTCCCACATTCCTTGGTGTAGGGGCGTGGCTGGGGAGTCTCCCTCTTGCTGAGTGTCTCAACCGCTCTGGTGGTTTTACTTAGGTAGGGTGACCAGCTAGCAAGTGTGAAAAATCGGGACAGGGTTGGGGGAATAGGTGCCTAGATAAGACAAAGCCCCGAATATCAGGACTGTCCCTATAAAATCAGGACCTCTGGTCACCCTACGCTTAGGGGAGAGGTTGTTGTTGCTGCTGTTTAATAGGAAGCAAGTGTTTTTCAAGCCAAGGCAAAAAGGGTTTGCCCCAGCAGATCAGACTGTGGATCTGCCACATCCCCCCAGCTCAGTCCCAACATGACAGATGAGCTCCCAGCAGGGTTGTCGCAATGCTAGCCAATGACAGACACAAAGGGCTGGGCCCAGTGAGGCTGTAGCAAATGAGATTTACAAATTTACAGAAAATTTACACTGGGGAGGGCCAAGCCCCCCACAAGTGGCTTCAAGCCCTCCCCAGGTCTGACTGTGGGAGTGTCCAGGAGCCCCAGCCATGGGTGGGAACTCCATTGCGCTAGATGCTGTACAAACACAGACCAAACAGTTCCTGGATCTCTCGTCCGTGAGCTCAGCAATTCTTTGTTCCATGAGCAGCTCCTGCCCTCATCTACCCTCTCCCCCAACCCCATTACCAGGCTCAGGTCCTTCACCCCATAGCAACAGCATCAGTTACATTATCTGCTATTTGGCAGCTGCCAGGGCTGCAGGAATTGAGCAATCCGCAAGCCTGTTTCAAGGGACGCCAGGTTAATTCGTAACTCATCAGTGTTTGCCCGATACATTGGGCAGGCGGCGCAAGGCTGGGGGGAGGGGAATCTTTGTCCAGTGCTCCCAGGGGAAGTTGTCCTTTGATAAGATGATAACAGAACCGGCTGGGCACATTTCCACAGGTAACTGGAAAGTTTTATTTGTCTCCTACTGCCTGAAAGGTCAGGGTGTCCTGCTTTCAATTCTATTTCTGTGTGGTGCCCTTTGTGTTTTGATCTGAGATATGTTCCCTTCTGAAGGATCCTTAATGAGTGTTCCTAGATGTAATTGAGTGACCGGCCATCTGAACCTCTCAGGTGCTTTTGCTTAGGGGAGGGGTTGTTGCTGCTGCTGTTTAATAGGAAGCCAAGTGTGTTTCACAAAGGATTTGCTCACAGCAAATCAAATCATCCTTCCCAGCAGGAAGACAAGGTCAAAGACAGTGTTGTCGCAATGCTGTCTGATGATTGACACAAAGGAGGGGGCCCAGATTCCCAAAGGTGTTTTGGCACCTAACTCCTATGGGATTTGGTACCTAAATACCTTTGAGGATCTGGGCCTGGGAGGCAGCAGAACTCCTGGGTTCTGGTCTAACCTCTGTGTGACCAGCACTTCCACTGTGGCCTTTGTAGCTCACAGGAGGGCTTGGGAGGTTAGCCTCCCAGCTATCTCTGAAGCACTTTGTGAGCCTGAGGGTTAAGATGTATGCATACAAAATTCTGTATGTAATACACAGATCAGAGTGTACTCAGCCCACTGCCCTCCACTAGACAGAATCAGAACTGCTCAGCTACATAGCATAAGTCCCAGTATTGGAGATGATGTCTCCAGCAGCAGTGAGTTCCACTCGTATAAGATGTGTCTCCATTGATGTGTTCTAAATGTACTGCTCTTTTAATTACATCATAACCCAAATTCTTGTACCATGGAGGGACTGATCCTTTCTCATTGCACTGCCCCCAAAATGTAGCATGGCACAAGGGCCAAACTAGGCCAATGCCACCTTGTGTTTGCCAGACAGCAGGGGCAGATGAACCCATCTGTGATAGAGAAGCTTTCCTTGGTCAAACCTATATGAACTGGAGTGCAGATCCTCAAAGGTATTTAGGTGCCTAATGCTCATCTAAATCAATGGGAGTTAGGCGTCTAAATACCTTTGAGGATCTGGGTCTGGGTGCACCTTTTCATCCATGGCCTCCAAGTCCAATGGAAGGCACCAAAACCCAGTGAATTTGTTGGGAACGGAATCTGGACTCCTGCTCATTGCTAGGTCAGATGGAGAGTGTTTGTTCAGAGCGTCTAAGTGGGGTGAGTCACAGGGAACGCCCTGCTGCAGCTCCTTGGCCAGCAGGAGTGGATTCGGGCTCTACCTGTGGCTGTAGCACAGTTCGGATGGGGGACTTTCCAGTAGCGTGTGTGAAGCTAGAACCAGGACACCGAAATGTTACCCCTCTCAGCAGTGCTCTAGGGCAGGCAGAAGGGAACATTCCATATCCAAGCAAAACAATGGGGCAAGGGGAGAGGGAGAGATAGCTCAGTGGTTTAAGCATTGGCCTGTTAACACTAGCGTTGTGAGTTCAATCCTTGATGGGCCATTTAGGGATCTGGGGTAAAAATTGGGGATTGGTCCTGCTGTGAGCAGGGGGTTGGACTAGATGACTTCCTGAGGTCCCTTCCAACCCTGATATTCTATGAGTCACAGCTGGGATTTAGGGAGGCTGAAAGTATTTATGCATGTGGGATTTGACTAGACACCACCACAAACACCCCTACTTTTCCCCAAAATGCCATGGCGTCTTTAAGAACTGGAAGAGGTCAGGGCTTCAGTTTTAGGCCTCATCTGCAAGATGGGACCTCCAGCATCACAGTACCCATTGTGTGCTCTCTGGGATATTGGAGCAACACTCATTCAGAGTGAAGAGAGCCACCCACTGAATCACCAGCTTTCCCATCCTAAAGTACCCTTGTTTCTTCCGATGGTCACCCATCCAAATCATGAACAGGCCTGATGCTGCTTAACTTACAGGATCTGACAGCTAGCCCAATAACATAAGGAATGCCAGCCCTCAAAGCTACTGTTGAGCCATAGAACTAAACCTGATTGGTCCAGCTCTCAGTTATTCTTTGCTCAGGTTGCATTCCATTTGCTCCCATGGAAGATACTGTGTTATAGGCCCCAGCCTGACTTACAAACTATTCTACAACTCTGGGCCAATCAGAAGAGGCATAAGAAAGACTACAGGGCGGTTTATCTTTGTTCACGTAGCAAAGAAATGCCCAGCTTTGAATCTATAGATTGGCCCTTTAACTAAAACAAGCTCCAGGGACCATAGAAACAAAGGAGTCTTTGGTTTGGTTTGGTTTTGGCAGACAGACAGCCTTTGCCCAGGAGGGCTTAGCATGAAAAATGCATGTGGGGATCCAGGCAATGGTAGGATGCTAGAAAGAGGCGATCGATCAAGTAGCTCTGAAAGCCACACAGCTGTGCCTGTTTCCCTGCCTTCTCTGAGTCTTTGCTGCTGTTGTTCTTGGTGAGGGGGATATTTTTTTGTTCCGTGCAGTCACGCTGCTGCTCAGTTTGATTAAGAAAGTTGCTGTGGAGTAGGGACTTTTGCATCCAGGCAAACTCCAAGGAAGAGAACTGCCTGAATGAAGGCAATGGGATGGCTTTGCAGTTATTGTCTCATTTTCCTCTGTGATTTGTCTTTGTTAATTGTTCCAGACAGGCTTTCGGTTTGATTCTGGACACTTTGGCCTTCACTTGCCAGCTCCAGAAATAGCCGTAATCAAGATCAAGATATTCAAACGTGATTTTCACCAGTGATTTGGCCCAACTTTAATTTTGGGGAGCCCACCTGGAGACCCCTTTGTGCTCAGCCCTCCAGGCACAAAGCTTCTCTGCAGCCAATATATCCAGCCAATGGCAGCATACAGCCACCTAGGAGCATCGCCCATGGCAGGGCTGCTATAACAGTTACTGTGCTATCCCCTGCCCAGAACCGAGTGTGTCACCTGGGTGTTGCTGCTCCCTGGTGCTCCCCAGCAGCTGGAAGTACCCCTGTGGGCTGTTGGCAGCTGCTGTAGCTTATAGAAGTTCTGGGGGCCAGGCCAGTGCAGAACCAGTCCCAGGATCAGGGCACCAAAAGGGACCCTTTGCAAACTCTCCCTCCCTCAGCTGCACCCCAGCCCTTCTTGGGCACACCAGCCTCCATGCGCAAACTTAAATCCACTTAAATTGACACGCCAGAGTTTCGAAGTGGCATCAAGCCTGCCTCTAAAATCATGTGATTGGCTTTTTGCTGGTGCTAACGGGGCTGGATATATTGGCTGCAGGGGAGCTTTGTGCCTGGAGATTGGAGCCCCTGTTTGTGGTAGTCTCCCCATCCCTCAGTAGGCTCCCTTGTGACATGTCTTCTGGAGATACCATGGGTTTAGAGAAGCTGGGAGCTCTCATCCTGTCCATACTCTGCCATTGTAGCCTGACACCTGATGGTAGAGGCTGGGACTGGATCCCTCCAAGGGTATGGCCATGTTGCAATCAAAATCCCGAGGCACTGAATCTAAGAGCTTGGGTCAGCTGACTTGGGCTTACAAGGCTAGGGCTGTGGGGCTAAAAAGAGCAGTGTAGACATTTGGGCTTGAACTGAAGCCTGGGCTCAGAGACCCTCTGCCCTTGTGGAGTCTCAGAGCCCAGGCTGCAGCCCTAGCCCAAATGTCTATTCTGCAATTCTATAGCCCCATAGCTAGAGCCTTGTGAGCCTGAGTCAGCTGACCCAAGCCAGCGGCAGCAACACTGCGGGTCTTGTATTGCAGTGTAGACATACCCTAAGCCTCTCCTCATACTCAGCCTATACCCATACAGGACCTTGCCCTGCTGCCCACGGGAGGCACTGTGGGGAAGTGATTTGTAAAGACACTGCCAACTACACCACTTCCAGCCTCTTCCGGTGGGGGTGTTTAGGGGTATAGTGTAGGAGTATCAAGCCCCTCCCAGCAGGGGGTTCTGAGGGGAATGGCATAGGAGCACCGAACCCTTCCCAGCAGGGGGCGCTGAGGGGAAGGCATAGGAGCACCAAGCCCCTCCCAGCAGGGGATGCTGAGGGGAATGGGGTAGGAGCACTGAGCTGTGTCCAGCAGGGGGCAGGAGGAGGGGGGGAGGCGGAGACACTGAGGGGAATGGCATAGGACAGGGGTGGGCAAACTTTTTGGCCTGAGAGCCACATCTGGGAATAGAAATTGTATGATGGGCCATGAATGCTCAGAAAATTGGAGTTGGGGTGCGGGAGGGGGTGATGGGTCTGTCTGGGGGTGTGGGCTCCAGGGTGGGGCCAGAAATTAGGAGTTCAGGGTGGAGGAAGGGGCTCCATGCTGTGGTGCAGGCTCTGGGGTGGGGCTGGGGTGAGGAGTTTGGGGCGTAGGAGGGTGCTCTGGGCTGGGACCAAGGGGTTCGGAGGACAGGAGGGGGATCAGGACTGGGGCAGGAGGTTGGGGTGCGGGAAGGAGTGCACGCTCTGGCTGGGGTTGCGGGCTCTGGGGTGGGGCTGGGGATCAGGGGTTTGGGGTGCAGGAGGGTGCTCCAGGCTGGGATCAAGGGGTTTGGAGGGTGGGAGAGGGATCAGGACTGGGGCAGGGGATTGGGGCGTGGGGAGAGGCTCAGGGATGCAGGCTCCAGGTGGCACTTACTTGAAGTGACTCCCGGAAGCAGGGGCATGTCCCTTCTCCGATTCCTATGTGGAAGCATGGCCAGGTGGCTCTGCATGCTGCCCCATCCACAGGCACCGCCCCTGCAGCTCCCATTGAAGTGCCAGAGGGGGGACATGCTGCGGCTTCCGGGAGCCACATGGAGCAGCCCCTGACCCTGCTCCCCAGCTTGAGCGCTGGATGGGAGCCATGTCGCAGCTTTCTGGAGCCGCGTGGAGCAGCCCCCAGCCCTGCTCCCTGGCTGGAGCACCGGAGTGCCGGAAGACCCCACTCCCCAGTGGTAGCTTGAGGGCTGGTTTAAAATGGTTGGTGGGCCAGATCCAGCCCGTGGGCCGTAGTTTGCCCACCCTGATGTAGGAGCACTGAGCTGTGCTCAACAGGGGACACTAAGGGGAATGGCATAGAAGCACCGAACCCCTCCCAGCAGGGCGCTGAGGGGAATGGGGTAGGAGCACTGAACCGTGACCAGCGGGAGGCGTGATGAGGGGAATGGGGTAGGAGCACTGAACCGTGACCAGCATGGGGCGGTGAGGGGAATGGGGGTAGGAGCACTCAGCCGTGACCAGCAGGGGGCAGTGAGGGGAATGGGGTAGGAGCACTGAGCCCCTCCCGGCAGAGGCGCTGAGGGGAATGGGGTAGGAGCATTGAGATGTTCCCAGCAGGGAGTAATGAGTGGAATGGGTGGAACTGGTGAGTGTCTTAGCCCTAGGGCTGAGGTTCCACAATCCTGGGCCCCATGTGGCTGGGCAAGTAGTGCCCTGTGTGGGCACAAGGAGGCCCCATGGAGGCAGACTCTGGCACAGCTGCCAATAACATTTCCCACCACTCATTTGCAGGACATTTCAGGAGTTTGCATAATCATCTCTAGATGTGCCAACGGTGTGGTGGTTCTTTAACTGTCAGGGAGGGAGGGAGCTTTACAGGGAGCTGCCTCTTGGGCTAATGGCTAGTGAAAAACAAAGGGAACTCAAGGAATGGGATCTGTATGACTCAGCATGGAGCTTTGTTTCCATCTGATAACTAGCACCCATTCCACCTCTAAGCAATGTGCCTGTGTAGCTCTCACCGCCTGGTTTGTCTTTAGCTGTTGTGGGTTTAACCCCCACTCTGAGCTGCTTGCTATTTGTATGCAACATTAAGTTTTGTATTCACACACATACTGTAGTGGAGGAGCTGATAAATACAGAAGGGAGTAGCCTTGTTTGGGGGCGGGGGGGGGTTAGCTGTGGTGATTTTAACAGGACAAATATCTTGAGGATGCAAGGCTGGGGTCTCACCTGTTTCTGGAGAACAAACAAGGTCCACAGTCTAACCTGAAATGGATTGGAGAGAGAGATGGAACAGGAAGGACAAGACAGACCATGAATAGGGAAGAGGAGAAAAGCCAGCTCAGGAAAGGAAAAGGTCTTAAGAAAGAGAGGGTTGAGTCACCACAGCGCTACACACACCCTGCTCCAGGGTCACAGTTCGCCCACATTTTATCACCTCTCCCTGTCTTCACTGAGATCCTGTCAAGCCTACCTCAGAGCCTGGACTGAACCACAGCTGTTGCTTTCAAAACCTGCAGGCTCCCCGGATCCCTTGAGGTCAGCTGGTGCACAAGAGCATTCTGGGATTCCATCCTCTGACAAGGGCAAGTCCTGGAGTGAGTGAGCTGAGGGCAATGGCTGGAGACTCCTGCCAGATCTGCTGAGCCTCAGTGATGGGTTGCAAAGGAGAATGCAAGCAAGGGAACAAGAATGGGTTGGGGTGCTTAGGTCCATGCTAGGCCAGGTGGCCTCCTGGGAATTCAGCCAGTGAAGTAATGAGGTCTCTGCAACAGACTGTGAACAGCTCCAAGGGAACCACTGAGAGCTCTTGAGTTAAACAAGGCAGGATTTGCAAGGTTCCTGATGACCTGCTTCCATCTAACAAGGAGGAATGGGCTGGAATGGTGCAAATGAAAAAAGCAAGCTATGGTGCGTGTCCTCATGGTGAGGTCAAGCAGATTGCAGAACAGGAGAGCGTGTGGGTGCCCTGTCACTGGAGCCATTGAAAACTGGACCATTCAAGCACAGTAAAGAATGACCCAGCACTGCTCCCTGGGCATAGAGAAAAGGTGATCTGTTAAGGCTCTTCCTCCTCTAGCCTCGGTGATCTGACATTATGTCCTGGAAGGCCCATCAAGTGACAAAGCTATGGGGGGAGGAGGAGCCAGTCTGTGATCACATCTTGACTGGAAAATATCAAGGTGTCTCCAAAAGGAGTCGCTGTTGGGGAAATGGAAATAACAAGAGGTTTGCACGAGGCTTTAACTGCATCATCTGCTTTCGCTCCACTTAGTGGGGAAAAACCTCAAAGATCACTTAACTCCATAAAAAATCCCTTTCCATGAAAATTCCCCTCCGGGTCTGAATTAAAGGCACCAGGCTGTTCTGAGCTAAAGCCGAGACTCCCGGTTAATGCAGCTTCTTCTCAGTCACAATGGGGACAGCCATGGGAAGAGCTATATGTGCAGCACGTCTTGCCCTGATTGGACAAAATGTTGGCCCCACTAAAGTCTGTTGCAAAACTTCCATTGATTTCAATGGTGCCAGGATTTCACCCAGTATGTTTTACCTGTGCTTATCCTCGAGTGACTCGATGGGGACCTCTCTTTGTCTCTCCTATGATCCCAAGTCCAGGACCGGCTCTAGGCACCTGCAAAGCAAGCACGTGCTTGGGGAGGCACAATGCCAGAGGCGGCATTCCGGCCACCCTTTTTTTTTTGTTGCTTGGGCAGTTGCGCTCTCGGAACTCGGGGCGGCAAAAAACCTAGAGCCGGCCTTGCCCAAGTCAAAGGCTCAGTTTCCAGGTCAAAGGATGCTTTCTCTACTCTGGTCCGCCTTGCCTGGGAAGTCTCTGCACCTTCCCACCCACTGCAAATTCCTGCAAAGCTAGCCACAAGCTGTTGGAGTGTTTGCAAGATATCCTGTCTCTCCTGGGGCTAGGGGGTGCCCTGATGGGGTGGGAAGTGGGTGGCACAAGGAGAGGAAATTGATCTGTTTTCCCCCAGCTTTGTGCTAATGATTGATATTGGTAACACTGAGCTATTCAGAGAATCAGACTTCCAGTAACAAATGTGTGTGAAATCCCTTGGCAGCAATGGCGTTACACCTGGGGTCAATTTCCGCCAGTGCATTGGAAATTTCATAGCAGGAAGGTTCAGGTTAACAAAAAACCCAACTCCCCACAGTGTGCAGGTACAGACAGAGCCCTCTGATTCCAGAGATCCTGTCATTGAGCCCTGAGAGTCTGTCTTTGAGTGACAGTTTCTCAAGCACAATGTATTTTTTGGTGGCTCCCCATCAAACCCCATTCCCATCCCACACCTAAAGGAAAATGGTATTGTGCCCAAGGATCATAACTCTGATATGGCTGTGAAAGGACATGGGGAGAGCCTCCAGGGGAGTTCAATGACAAGTCACTCCCATGTATGTCACAATTCTCAGCACCATCAGACCCTATAGACTGGCATCCTATTCATTATAACATATAGAATTAGCATCTCCTACATAAGGGACAATTTCTGTACATTCCCAAAGACCAGCATACCAGTTCTGTTAACACTGATGTGGTATTAGACAGACTGATTAGTACTGAAAGGGTATTCCAGTCAGACAGCAATGACTGCCGAGTGACTATTCTAAACAATAGCCCATAGATAGCCATGCCATTCCAAGCAATTCCATCTCTGGGGTCTGGCGACTAAGGCTCTGCTGCAGTAGTTTATTATGAATGGAATTACAGCCTCTTATTACTTTATTACATTAACTGCTTAGGGACACATCCTGATATCCTTACTCAAAGTCAGTAGCAATTACTCCACCAGTGTCCCCATTGATTTCAAGGGGACTGTTCCTGTAGGAAAGTACTAGTCCACATGAATAAGGAAATTAAAATTTGGCCCTTTATAAATATTAACAATACCTTGCATACTATAGACTTCAAAGTGCTTTACAAAGCTGCAAAAGTAGGATTACCCTGCAAAAGTAGGTACAAATTGGGAAACTGAGTCACAGGAAAGCAGTGACTTGTCTAAGATCCTCTTTATGAGCATTATTATAATCCCTTCTCTCTCTCTCTCTCTCTCTCTCACACACACACACACACACGGATAAAGCTACATCTATAGTAACACCCCTCCTGTGATCATGGATGTCAGATCTGAATTCCCCCATGGGCTTGTTTTTCTGGTTTAACAGTTTCATGCCCACATTTGTTCATTTCATTAATGACCTTACAGCTCACTCCAGGTATTAGAAGTTTATTAGTGTTTTCAAAAGCATCTTTCCCCATGCACCATCACTACTTTCTGTTTCCCCATAACATCATCCAGCGCAATCTGAGTCCTGGCAAAGCAACACAGACACAAAACGCAGTATGTTCTCCACCCAGTAGGTAGCCTACACAACAGATGGTTTTCACAGTTGTCTTCACTCACTGGGGCAAATGAGCTAACCCTGGCAGTGTGGGTCTCTCTCCCTTCCTACGTGAACACATGTCATAATAGAAAAGCCACCAGGTGTTCTATATAAACCTCTACACACACACACACACACACACACACACAGGACAGGCGCTTCACTATTTCCTTTTGATACAGCTGCAGTTAAGGACCAAGTCACCAGTTTGGTTTAGACAGGGACTGTTCAGAGCAGCCAGCGATGAAAATTCCAGTACATCCAAGTGCCACTCAGCCAGCTCACTGGGATGGGACTCTTAAGCAAATCCAGCACAGCTCAGAAGGTTTCACATTTAAAGAAAATGCTTTTGAAGTTGCTGGATGTGGTTTGGGTAACTAGCTACGGTGTAGCCAAGCCCAGCCTCCCAGGGCAGGTGTCAGTCAGATCACAAAACAAACAGCCCAAGAAGTGGTTGTGCAACATGCAGCAGGAGGAAACTGGTCAAAATACACCCCAGAAAACAAATGACAGCCAGGACAGTTGGATGTGCTTGGATTTTTAGGACATGTAATAAGAAATTCTGAAGCTTTATGTTTTAGCTTTACATACACACTTGCTTTTATACTGTATGTGCATAACTCTATTGCATAGTCACACAGCCCACAAACATATTGCACACTTTAGAGAATAGGATCAAAATTCCAAATTTCTACGGAAGTCCTGAGCTGAAAACAATACACATCACACTGCCCTTCTCCAGAAGTTAGTCTGATTCTAGCTTTCTACTCCCATCCAGATGGAGCTCCTTGTTAAGCAAAAGGATGAGTGACTTACCTGAAAGCAGGACCTTCTCTCTCTCTCTGTCTGCTCTGCCTGATGTTCTCTCTGTGAAAGTGGGAAGCGTTTTAGATTGTGCAGTAGGTATATATTGTCTGCAAGTCTGGCCTAAGGGCGTCCATCACTCGGCCTTGCTTTACTCCTGCCCCTATATGGAAGATACCGTCACATGCTTGCAGCTCCCAGCTATCCGTATGGCAAAATAGGAAAGAAGGAAAATGGGAGGGTGGTGGGGGGGAAAGGAATCTTCATAATCATGAAAGAGGCAGAGAGAATTTCTCCGCAAAAACCCACCAGACAGAAATCCCTGACTGACCCAAACTTCAGTTTTTCTTCTTTTGTATCTGTGGCTCCTGGCAGCCCCTTTCATGTTCCATTCAAGGCCCAGAAGATGTAAAGAGAAGTTTACCTTGATCTGATTTCTCTGGGTTTTTTCTCACTGGGAGATTAGATGAGGCATTGCGGGCGGAGGGTTAATGGACATTGTTTTAAAATATCAGGGGGTAACCGTGTTAGTCTGTACCCACAAAAACAACAAGGAGTCCGGTGGCACCTTAAAGACTAACATTGGGCAAAATAAAGCTTATGCCCAAATAAATCTTAAAAAGAAAAAGAAAAGGAGTACTTGTGGCACCTTAGAGACTAACCAGTTTATTTGAGCATGAGCTTTCGTGAGCTACAGCTCACTTCATCGGATGCATAGCATATCGTGGAAACTGCAGAAGACATTATATACACACAGAGACCATGAAACAAAACTTCCTCCCACCCCACTGTCCTGCTGCTAACAGCTTATCTAAAGTGATCATCAAGGAAGGCCATTTCCAGCACAAATCCAGGTTTTCTCACCCTTCCCCCCCCCCACACACACACACACACAGACACACATACAAACTCACTCTCCTGCTGGTAATAGCCCATCCCTCTTTGAAACCTCTCTTTATAATGCGCATGATAATCAAGGTGGGTCATTTCCAGCACTAATCCAGGTTTTCTCACCATCCTCCCCCCCCACACACACACACCCCCCTCCAAAAACCACACACACAAACTCACTCTCCTGCTGGCAATAGCTCATCTTACAATGTGCACAGCAATAATCCAAGTTTAACCAGAACGTCTTGGGGGGGGGGGGTTTGTAGGAAAAAAACAAGGGGAGATAGGCTACCTTGCATAATGACTTAGCCACTCCCAGTCTCTATTCAAGCCCAAATTAATAGTATCCAATTTGCAAATGAATTCCAATTCAGCAGTTTCTCGCTGGAGTCTGGATTTGAAGTTTTTTTGCTTTAAGATAGCGACCCTCATGTCTGTGATTGCGTGACCAGAGAGATTGAAGTGTTCTCCGACTGGTTTATTGAAGTGTTCTCCGAATGTTATAATTCTTAACATCTGATTTGTGTCCATTTATTCTTTTACGTAGAGACTGTCCAGTTTGACCAATGTACATGGCAGAGGGGCATTGCTGGCACATGATGGCATATATCACATTGGTGGATGTGCAGGTGAACGAGCCTCTGATAGTGTGGCTGATGTTGTTAGGCCCTGTGATGGTGTTCCCTGAATAGATATGTGGGCACAGTTGGCAACGGGCTTTGTTGCAAGGATAGGTTCCTGGGTTAGTGGTTCTGTTGTGTGGTATGTGGTTGTTGGTGAGTATTCGCTTCAGGTTGGGGGGCTGTCTGTAGGCAAGGACTGGCCTTTCACCCAAGATTTGTGAGAGTGTTGGGTCATCCTTCAGGATAGGTTGTAGATCCTTAATAATGCGTTGGAGGGGTTTTAGTTGGGGGCTGAAGGTGACGGCTAGTGGCGTTCTGTTATTTTCTTTGTTAGGCCTGTCCTGTAGTAGGTGACTTCTGGGAACTCTTCTGGCTCTATCAATCTGTTTCTTCACTTCCGCAGGTGGGTATTGTAGTTGTAAGAATGCTTGATAGAGATCTTGTAGGTGTTTGTCTCTGTCTGAGGGGTTGGAGCAAATGCGGTTGTATCGCAGAGCTTGGCTGTAGACGATGGATCGTGTGGTGTGGTCAGGGTGAAAGCTGGAGGCATGTAGGTAGGAATAGCGGTCAGTAGGTTTCCGGTATAGGGTGGTGTTGATGTGACCATCGTTTATTAGCACTGTAGTGTCCAGGAAGTGGATCTCTTGTGTGGACTGGACCAGGCTGAGGTTGATGGTGGGATGGAAATTGTTGAAATCATGGTGGAATTCCTCAAGGGCTTCTTTTCCATGGGTCCAGATGATGAAGATGTCATCAATATAGCTCAAGTAAAGTAGGGGCGTTAGGGGACGAGAGCTGAGGAAGCGTTGTTCTAAATCAGCCATAAAAATGTTGGCATACTGTGGGGCCATGCGGGTACCCATAGCAGTGCCGCTGATCTGAAGGTATACATTGTCCCCAAATGTAAAATAGTTATGGGTAAGGACAAAGTCACAAAGTTCAGCCACCAGGTTAGCCGTGACATTATCGGGGATAGTGTTCTTGATGGCTTGTAGTCCATCTTTGTGTGGAATGTTGGTGTAGAGGGCTTCTACATCCATAGTGGCCAGGATGGTGTTATCAGGAAGATCACCAATGGATTGTAGTTTCCTCAGGAAGTCAGTGGTGTCTCGAAGGTAGCTGGGAGTGCTGGTAGCGTAGGGCCTGAGGAGTGAGTCTACATAGCCGGACAATCCTGCTGTCAGGGTGCCAATGCCTGAGATGATGGGGCGCCCAGGATTTCCAGGTTTATGGATCTTGGGTAGTAGATAGAATATCCCAGGTCGGGGTTCCAGGGGTGTGTCTGTGCGGATTTGATCTTGTGCTTTTTCAGGAAGTTTCTTGAGCAAATGCTGTAGATGCTTTTGGTAACTCTCAGTGGGATCAGAGGGTAATGGCTTGTAGAAAGCGGTGTTGGAGAGCTGCCGAGCAGCCTCTTGTTCATATTCCGACCTATTCATGATGACAACAGCACCTCCTTTGTCAGCCTTTTTGGTTATGATGTCAGAGTTGTTTCTGAGGCTGTGGATGGCATTGTGTTCTGCACGGCTGAGGTTATGGGGCAAGTGATGCTGCTTTTCCACAATTTCAGACCGTGCACGTCGGCGGAAGCACTCTATGTAGAAGTCCAGTCTGCTGTTTCGACCTTCAGGAGGAGTCCCCCTAGAATCCTTCTTTTTGTAATGTTGGTAGGCAGGCCTCTGTGGATCATTATGTTGTTCAGAGGTATTTTGGAAATATTCCTTGAGTCGGAGACGTCGAAAATAGGATTCTAGGTCACCACAGAACTGTATCATGTTCGAGGGGGTGGAGGGGCAGATTGATAGAGCCAGAAGAGTTCCCAGAAGTCACCTACTACAGGACAGGCCTAACAAAGAAAATAACAGAACGCCACTAGCCGTCACCTTCAGCCCCCAACTAAAACCCCTCCAACGCATTATTAAGGATCTACAACCTATCCTGAAGGATGACCCAACACTCTCACAAATCTTGGGAGACAGGCCAGTCCTTGCCTACAGACAGCCCCCCAACCTGAAGCGAATACTCACCAACAACCACATACCACACAACAGAACCACTAACCCAGGAACCTATCCTTGCAACAAAGCCCGTTGCCAACTGTGCCCACATATCTATTCAGGGGACACCATCACAGGGCCTAACAACATCAGCCACACTATCAGAGGCTCGTTCACCTGCACATCCACCAATGTGATATGCCATCATGTGCCAGCAATGCCCCTCTGCCATGTACATTGGTCAAACTGGACAGTCTCTACGTAAAAGAATAAATGGACACAAATCAGATGTTAAGAATTATAACATTCATAAACCAGTCGGAGAACACTTCAATCTCTCTGGTCACGCAATCACAGACATGAGGGTCTCTATCTTAAAGCAAAAAAACTTCAAATCCAGACTCCAGCGAGAAACTGCTGAATTGGAATTCATTTGCAAATTGGATACTATTAATTTGGGCTTGAATAGAGACTGGGAGTGGCTAAGTCATTATGCAAGGTAGCCTATCTCCCCTTGTTTTTTTCCTACAAACCCCCCCCCCCCAAGACGTTCTGGTTAAACTTGGATTATTGCTGTGCACATTGTAAGATGAGCTATTGCCAGCAGGAGAGTGAGTTTGTGTGTGTGGTTTTTGGAGGGGGGTGTGTGTGGGGGGGGGGGAGGATGGTGAGAAAACCTGGATTAGTGCTGGAAATGACCCACCTTGATTATCATGCGCATTATAAAGAGAGGTTTCAAAGAGGGATGGGCTATTACCAGCAGGAGAGTGAGTTTGTATGTGTGTCTGTGTGTGGGGGGGGGGCGGGGGGGGGAAGGGTGAGAAAACCTGGATTTGTGCTGGAAATGGCCTTCCTTGATGATCACTTTAGATAAGCTGTTAGCAGCAGGACAGTGGGGTGGGAGGAAGTTTTGTTTCATGGTCTCTGTGTGTATATAATGTCTTCTGCAGTTTCCACGATATGCTATGCATCCGATGAAGTGAGCTGTAGCTCACGAAAGCTCATGCTCAAATAAACTGGTTAGTCTCTAAGGTGCCACAAGTACTCCTTTTCTTTTTCTTTTTACGAATACAGACTAACACGGCTGTTACTCTGAAACCAAATAAATCTGTTAGTCTTTTAGGTGCCACCAGACTCCTTGTTCTTTTCAAATACAAATCATCAGCCCTGTCTTCCAGAGTAAAAACATTGTCTCCCCCAAATGGAACCCTTACCCATCCACCTCGCCCCCATGCACACCCGCTACACACCCACCATATTCCCACACTGCTTCTTCTGTGCTTCAGGGCTCACGCTTCTAATGAAGACAACGCTGGTCAGTTTCAGGCTGTTGTCACCCAACTGGCCACTGTTGTCTGGCCGTTCCTATGTTCCTGTTTAAAACAGCTGCGCCAAAGTTGTCCCTGCTGTAACCTCTCTGACGTTGCTTCCCTCCCGCATCCAGTGCTGATGGAAGGAACTGGGCTGAGATACCTGGAGAGTGAAGCACTCCAAGCAGTGGCAGCTGCTATGGGAGATTTCACCACGTTGTCCAGCACATTAGCAGCAAGAAAGGAGGTCTGGGAGGGCAATTGTGGGGGGTGTTTCTGCAGTCATGGTGCCTCCCAATAGATGATTCTCATTTATTAATTTCACACAGGCCACGATCCGGCCATCAGATGACCTGATAATTTGTTTTAACCAGTGATCTAGGTGTGAAAATGACTTTATCCCATTAACAACCATCCACTGTCAACATGGTGATCTCAATATAGAATCATAGAATCACAGAATATCAAGGTTGGACGGGACCTCAGGAGGTCATCTAGTCCAACCCCCTGCTCAAAGCAGGACCAATCCCCAACTAAATCATCCCAGCCAGGGCTTTGTCAAGCCTGACCTTAAAAATAAATATGCTTTAAACGTAGTGCTTAGCATTTCATGTCTTTAAAGCTCGTTGCAAACTATTCTGCACACTCCTCCGATGTCATTATCCCTTTGTTTCAGATAGGGAAACTGAGGTATGGCATGGTGAAATGACTGGGCCAAGTGAGATAGTTGGAGTTAGAACCCAGGCACTCCATGGTCCCCTATCTTTTGCTTATTCCACTAAACTACACTACCTTAGGGCTGAGCAAACCAGTTGGGATGAAACAGACCCATCTGAATCTCAGTCCAAAACCAGGGGCAGTAGTTTTCATCAGTTCCCAGATGGTCAGATCATTCTTCCCCCCACTCTGTTATTTTCATTTTATCAGCTGCCTCGTCCCTTCTGGAACAGGGAGTGGGAGGACACTGAAAAATGTTGCCCCTCTCCAGAAGCAGACCTGCCTAGTGGATGAAGCACTAGACTATGTCTCCCTAGACTTGGTTTCTGTTACTGTCTCTACCACTGGCCTGCTGGGTGACCTCACATGAGTCACTTCCCCTCTCTGTGCCTCAGTTTCCCCATCTGTGAAATGGGACACTGGTACTGACCTTTGTAAAGCACTGTGACATCTATGGATTAAAAGAGCTAACTATTATTATTATTTTCTAGTCTTCTTCCACAAAATTTTCCTCAAGTAGCTGGCTCTGCTGTAGTTCTGCTGCTGTACAGAAAATACAGTTTCCTTCTTTACAAAGGCCGGGGAGCTCTGTCTGTGCACAGAAAGAGGCGTGAAAGAAGAGAGATGGTGTTTCCAGGGTAGAGATGGGGTCAGACAAGAAATTTCAAATCCAACTTCAGATTCTGCACTCTTAAAGTTAGGGTGTGCTCAGCTACAAGCAAAAAGACAGGGTGTTCTCTACCTACCGGCCCTCCAACCTCACCCTGGGATCTCAGAGTCAAGCCATCTTATGCATCAGTGCCAATTGTAAAAGTCCTACTAGCCAAATCAGGCCCTGACTGACACCTGGGCACCTCATTGTCTTCAGATTCTGCCCACAGTGACTCCATGCAGCTGCAATGGGTTTGCTGAGGTGCAGCTGGTTAGAACTAGTCAGCAACTACGTTGATGATGCACAAGCTGCAGTAGACTTCAGCTCCCCCTCCCAGAACTGGGCTGAGGGGCTGACAGGAGGAAAAAGAAGTTCTGTCATTCAACTGAGCAACTGTGACCTTGAATATTCATTGAGGGACCTAATTTAAAGTCCACTGAAACAGTGGGGGTCTTGGAATTCCCTAGGGTTTGGATCAAGTCCAATGAACAGATCTGATGAGTAAGAAGAACCAGTTTTATGTAGCCACTTTTTGTGTCAAACTTCACTTTGAATGTGACCCATGCAGATCTGCTGGCCATGGGGCTCATAGACTCTAAGGTTAGAAGGGACCATCATGATCATCTGTCTGACCTCCTACACATCACAGGCCACAAGAACTTTGCTCATCTACTCTGGTAACATACCCCTAGCCTCTGGCTGAGTTAGTGAAGGCCTCAAATCATGGTTTAAAGACTTAAAGTTACAGAAAACCCCACATTTACACTAGCTTAAACCTGCAAAGACCCATTCCCCATGCTGCAGAGGTAGGCGAAAAAACCCCAAACTTGGGTCTCCAGTCCTGGAGGCGTGTGATCCGGTGAAAATCTCAGCTTTCAATGTTTTTGAAAAAGTAAGTTTCTAGCCCTCAGGGTTGCAGAGAAAACTTGGAAACATGATCCAAGTGCATCCTGAAGACTCAAAAGCCAGAGGGCAAATGGAAAGCAGCACTCATGATTTTTGATGATTGGCAACAACATGATTGGACAGAGAGGAGGTTAGCCAGGATTCCCTGGCCTCTCGGGAAGATTTCCCTCTTGGATGGTACAACCTGTCCCAGAGTTTGGATCCCAGCTAAAGTTAGTTCAGTTTTAATATATCCGGCTCAGGTGAGCCAGGTTGGAAGCAGGGTCACAGAATGGGGTTGGGGGCCCAAGCTGCTGGCCGATCATGTAACATTGTTAGAAGAGTAGGGGTTGATAGACCCAGGGCCAGCTCCTGCTGTTGTGCGTTTCTGGTCATGGAGGACATACTCTGTGGCCCGGAATGGGGCAGATCTTTGAAACATTGCATCCCCTCCAACTGATCTAGGGTGGAGCTGGGCAAGTGGCAGAAGATAGGAAGCTGCCAGAGTCATCTCCTGCTCTGAAACAGCTGTGATCCAGATGATAATAATTGAGAACATCTGTCAGTTAGACAAGCTCTTATCTGTGTCAACAAACATCCCAACCCCTGTCTTCTTCCTGTGTACCAGACTCTGTTGGACTTAAGAGAAGAGCTCAGCAGATGGGCTGCCCAAACAGTCCTTCCAGGGAGCTACCCAGGGCCATGTGAATATCTCTGAATTTTGACAGGTCTCCAGCAGGAACAGGAACCATTTAATCTCCTCTCTACATACATTCACTGCATAAATGTCCTCTGATCCAAAGTGTTGCTATAATGGGTGGAACGGTAAGCTGGAATATTACACCAGAGGTCTGGTGGTAAGAGCAGTCCAATACAGGGTCTGCTTCTCCCCAGAGCTTCATTTAGGGGCCAGTGGACATGATACTAGACTAGGAATCAGGAGATCTGGTTCTATTCTTAGTTCTGCCACTCATCTGCTATGTAACCATGAGTAAGTTACTTGTCTCCCTGTGCTTCTCCTTTCCTTCCCACCCTTTGTCCAGGCTACTTAGACTATAAGTTATTCAGAGCAGGGGCTATCTCTGACTTTCTGTTTGTAGAATGCCAAGCACAATGGGGCCCCAATCTCATTTGGAGCATCTGCTGTAATACAGGTGGGCACATGAATCCGTAGCAAGTATTTTGCCTTATTATCCCTAGTGCGCTCACAGACAGCAAGTACTTCCTTCTGCTTGACCTGACACCATTGCCAACTTTGCTCACAAACATTTTAGTCGTGGCCTCAGAAGGGCTTGGGCAAAGAGATTGGCTGAGGGGCTGGGATCCTTAACAACACTGTGATCCTTGGCTAGATCAGACACAAGTGCAGCAATGTTTTGAAATAAAACCCAGTTAAAACACCATCCGAGAATTCTTTCATTCCTAGATTGGTTGGAAAATGGATTCTGTGTCCGGCAAAAAAATGTTGACATTTGGCTTTCTTTTTGTCCCAAATCAAGATGAAAAGGCAAAATTTTGAATTGTTTCACAAAACAAAAATTCCAAAAAGCAGTCTGTTTTGGGTCAGTTGAAACGTTTCATTTGGATGTTGACCATTTTCATTTTTTTTAGATCAAATAAAGTACATTAGAACATAAGAACGGCCATACTGGGTCAGACCAAAGGTCCATCTAGCCCAGTATCCTGTCTCCCTACAGTGGCCAATGCCAGATGGCCCAGAGGGAATGAACAGAACAGGTAATGACCAAGTGATCCATCCCCTGTCGCCCATTCCCAGCTTCTGGCAAACAGAGGCTAGGGACAGCATCCCTGCGTATCCTGGCTAATAGCCATTGATGGATGTATCCTCCATGAATTTATCTAGTTCTTTTTTGAACCCTGTTGTAGTCTTGGCCTTCACAACATCCTGTGGCAAGGAGTTCCACAGGTTGACTGTGCATTGTGTGAAAAAATACTTCCTTTTGTTTGTTTTAAACCTGCTGCCTATTAATTTCATTTGCTGACCCCTAGTTCTTGTGTTATGAGAAGGAGTAAATAACACTTCCTTATCTACCTTCTCCACACAAGTCCTGATTTTATAGACCTCTAGCATATCCCCCCTTAGTCTCCTCTTTTCCAAGCTGAAAAGTCCCAGTCTTATTAATCTCTCTTCATATGGCAGCTGTTCCATACCCCGAATCATTTTGTTGCCCTTTTCTGAACCTTTTCCAATTCTAGTAGATCTTTTTTGAGATGGGGTGACCAGGACTGCGCACAGTATTCAGATGTGGAGAGTGCCATGGATTTATACAGCGGCAATGTGATATTTTCTATCTTATTATCTATCTCTTTCTTAATGATTCCCAGCATTCTATTTGCTTTGAAATGTAGAGTCATTTTGAAACAACAGACTTTGTGTTCTGAAAATACTGAAATGGGACTTTTTCCCTTTTCACAATTTCCCCCTCAATTTTTTGTCTGAATGGAATGTCATTGAAATGATTCCACGCTTCATTCAAATGGCATTTTCCAACCGACAAGTGTTTTGCTGCACATGTTTCAGCCAGCTTGATTCTGCATTTCCCAGCTACCTATGAGCAAACACGTCACTTTCAAGCCCAGCAGCATCCTAATGCCCTTAGAGCCTATACCTCTGACCCTACCCCAGCCTTCCCACCAGGGAGGGCTGGGATGAGGCAAGGCAGGGAATTCTGGGAAAGCACCAAACAGAGCCAGGACAGCATGGGAACATGTGCATTATTGATTGTTTCCGAACCATGTGTCATTGGCCACTTTCCCCAAGTCAGCAAAGGGTTGTGATGAAGACAGTATGGAGGGAGTAATTACATCGCTGCCATTTAAAGCAATGGCCTGAGTCCAATGGGCTAATAATAAATGATTGTAGCCTCCCTCAGAGAAAAAAAACTGGCCAGTTTGTGAAGAACCTAAACTCCACTGGCCTTTATAGTCTACAGTCCTGATTCAGCAAGGCACTAAGCATGGGGCTGACTTTAACCTCATTGAGGCCAATTGGGTCGCTCACGTGCTTAGAGTTAAGCTCATTCTTGAGTCTTGCTGAACTGGGGCCCTTGGTAGCCACTAAATGGGCTTAGACAGGTTCTCTCTCACATGTGCAGAGTGTCGCCCGCCTCTCTCTGATGGGGCGTGTACCCCACACAGGCGTTGACAGGGTGAATGAGGCCAGGGAGGCCAGTTACGTTACATGGCTGCACCAGGCGGAAGAGCCAGGCGGAAGTGATCCTGCTGCTCATCTGGGCAGGAGCAGGCTGGTGAGTATGAACGGAAGAGGTTTATGACAGTAGGGAGAGAGTCTGCAGTCACTCTCTGGGGATGAAGAGTTAGTGAGGAGGGAGCTCAAGCCCAAGAATCTGGCAAGCAGCTGGGGGAGGCCTAGACAAGCTGCTGAGCGTGGATCCACAGCAACAGGAGGCAAGGATGGACAACAGCTGACCTGGTGGGACCACGCGTCTCGAATCGCCTGGCTCTTGGTGGCCGGACCGGCAGAAAGGCTCATTAAATAATAATTCTTTACAGTCCCCATTCAAGGGCCTCAAAGCTCTTAGTAAACAAGAATCAAGCCTCCAATGTCCCTGGGAGATGGGTGGTTGTAGTATTATGGTGGGAAGCCCTGACAAAGGGCAGGATTTGGACATTGGTTTGAATTTATACTTGGAGTTTTGTTGGGGATTCCAGGGGCAAGCCCTGGGATTCCTGGTCCCGAGGAAAGGGTGAGTCTAGAGAAGCTGCGGGGAGGAAGGCCCAAGAGAGGCTGGGTAGGAAGGAGCCCAGGCAGGCAGTGGCAAGGAGTGGGACTGAGCAGACTTTGGCTCTGGGCTGGACTCCACATAGGTCGGGGGTCCAGCTTCCCCTACCAGCCACTAGTATGGTGGTGTGAGACCAGAGAAGGTGAAATTAACCCCCACACCCTGAAATAAGGGGAAAAGGACGTTGGATAGCCCTGAGGCAAGGCTGTGACCACGGGGCCCAGAGTTGGGGCCGAAATGGGGTGATGACACTGATCTCCTTTGTAAAGTGCTATAGAGGAGCCTGGGGTTATTATTATGGCAGAGCCAGGAACTGACTCCCTATTTCATTGAGCCCTTAGCCCAGGGACTTAATGTCAAGGCCATCTTCCCAGGGGTTTTAAGCATAAATAAAGCCAAATGTTCATCCTGGGGGCCTGCTCACATGGCTTGAATGATATAAGGATGTATGCTGAGCCGATGGGTTCATCCTGCGGTCATGTACAGGTGCTGCAGCCAGTGAGACAGGTCTGTTGAATGAGACTTTGCTGCATTTGATTAGCATTCTAGAAGACAAGAGGAGTTGGTGGTTATGTGGAAGATGGGTGGGTGGATTTGTGCTGTGTTGATAGGTGACCTACAGTGACCAACAGCCAGCATCTCTAGGAGTGTGTACTGGATTTGCACGTCACCAGGCCGAGTGGTGCATTCTGCCCATTGCTGTTCCAAAGCGTACATGACCTAAGATTTATTTTCTCGTGGTGTACAATGTCCAGTTCCACTCAGATCACCGGTTTGCGCCACTACACTGAGATGTCCTGGAGCCTATAGATCCCTTGCTACAGCATGGAGGCAGATTGGAGGGCTCCAGTGTTTGCGCATATGGCATGTTTTCCCAGTCTTTCTCCTCATCGTACAGCCCAGATGGCACAAAGACTGTCACAGGAAGGGATAAATGTGCATCGCCAGTTGGAAAGCATCTTGTTCAGAGGCTTCATGGGGGTTTGTCATCAACTGCGAAAGAGCACGGCTCTTTCCTCCCCAAAATCTGTTGCACGTGGATACAAATTGACACCTGACTGGGCAGGGCTTTCAAATGACTGTCTGTTTGGACCACTCTGGATCTACTTCTCTCTTCCTAGAGGTCCTCTCTACACCCCATCTTTCAGGACATTTTGCCACATGCATGGATGCTGATTGCTCTTAAGAAAGCTTTCAGAGCCCTGATTGTCCAGAAGGCTCCATCTCCAGTCCTGGGATAGCCATGTCTCCATCACTTCCAGAAGCAGGGCCTCCATCACACAGTGATCCAAAGAACTCCAGGGTTCTTTAGTGCTTGAATCTGCTTTTCTGTTCCTCCAGTTCGTGTCAATTCTCATGTTTCCTTCCCTAGCTAAGAGGACTCAGTGCAGGGTCATTTCCCCCCTGTTGGAGCAACTACTCAGTGTCAACATACTGGAACAATAAACCACGCATTTGGCTGTGTTGGCCTGGGAAGCCCGGAAGGTCTGGGCTGCAGCGATTTCAGTGGCCTGGTTTCCTGCACATGGTTGGGATCTGGAATTTCTAAAGACCTCCTCAAGGGGAGAAACCCAGAGTGCTGCCTCCTCAGTGGGGCTTGGTATTCACATCAGAGCTGTAATAGTGTTGGGCAGGTAGCTCTCCATGGGCCAGGAGACAGTCCGTCTTCACTGGGGGCTTCTAGGGGCTAGAGATGTGAAGAAAAGCCCCTTCCAGTGTGGGAGAGAAGGAGCCCAAGAGGACTTTGATATGGAGATGATGTCAACCTTTTGTGGGTCAGTGAGAACAATAGGGCATTGAGAGGACAAAGATCTCTGGAGGCTAATAGCACTGAGTCAGTGCTCTGTCAGAGGGGGACCTCAAGAGGGTCAGAGGTACAGTATGGAGGCAGCTGGTTGGCAGCAGGAGAGAACAGCCAGAGACCCAGAGCCCAGATTCCCTCTTCTTAAAATAAAAAGGAAAACAGCAGCTCCCCTGGTGACCTTTCCCTTGTGGAAATCTCCATCCTTCCCCACCTCACCACCAAATTCTAGCTGCAGCAGCAAGCAGCCGGGCTGGGACCTGCTATGCCAGTGGCGGCATGAAGTTACCCAAGGCCCTTGCACGTGCATGTGGGTGCGTGTGTGCGCGCACACACCAGAGTGCTGCTTTGTTCCAGCCTGCAGGCTGCTTCGGGGGAGGGGAGGCAAACCGTTTCGCTTGCCAGTTTCTCCTGAGGTCCGCGGAGAGGTGTCTGTAGGGCTCATCTCGAAGAATGTCAGAGTGCATGTGCTCCACAAGACGGCCTTTCAGAACTCATCAGCCCCGCTGTCACGCAGTGCGCCACAAATTGGGAGTGACAGCTGTCTCCGTGCGCACCATCCATCTGTGGCAAATGTGTCAGCTAGCTGAACACTCCTGAGGAAACTGCTACGAGTCAGGGAAGCGGGGGGAGAGAGAAGCCACAGCAACAGGAGGCGAGGATGGACAACAGCTGACCTGGTGGGACCACGCGTCTCGAATCGCCTGGCTCTTGGTGGCTGGACCGGCAGAAAGGCTCATTAAATAATAATTCTTTACAGTCCCCATTCAAGGGCCTCAAAGCTCTTAATAAACAAGAATTAAGCCTCCAATGTCCCCTGGGAGATGGGTGGTTGTCTTATTATTAGACTCATTTTACAGCTGAAGAAACAAAGTGAAGTGACTTGCCCAGGGTCATAGAGTCAGTAAGTGGCACTGCTGGAAGAGAACGCAGGAGCCCTGACAGCCAGGGTCCCCACAGCACCATCTTTCCTCTCTCCCCATCAGTGGCTCAGATGTACATTGGAAGGCAGAACGACCTCCTTTGCTCTTCTCCCTCTGTGTCTCTTTTCTCCTCTGTCTCTCATTTCTTTCCCCTTTTGATTTCCCCCACCTCAACTCCCAATTTTCACCCATTCAGTGCTGATGGACGGTGCCGTGCCCAGGAGACTCCAGTCTTGATTCTATTCCCAGCAAATCGAAAAGCAAGCTATTCCTTCAGTGCCCCGTCCATAAGGTTCAGCCCTTTGGGTTGGGAGGAATTTTAGTTTCCATGACCCATTCAGTCTTTGGCCTCTTAGAAATGCTCACAAGAAGACCAATAATTCCAGTTGTGGTGGGTTTGTGATGTGGATGTTTGCCCATTAAGAGCTGCCCTAAGAACCACCAACACCAATTAACTTTGGTCGCAAAACAACCCTTAGATAGTGCCAATTTTAGTTGCTATTAGCTAAGGACAAACTTGAACCAAAGACTCGAAGTGCAGAGCTCCATATCCTATTATCCATCCAGTCCTCCAAAGCTAGGAAGTGAAATGTTAAGGACCATCAACATTCCCTCTACTCCCTCCCCCAGTGACACACACCTCCCCACTAGACCAGCCAGAGAGAATTCAAAAGAATCTCAATGCTTCTGTAGTAAAGATGCAAGCCTTCTAGCATGCCCTTCCCCAAACCTGAGTGCCTGTTGTTACATAGAACTATGCAGAGGGGACAGCAGGAGACAGATGTCTGCTTTTTTTTGTTGTGTAGGAGTGTGGATGGAATTTGGGGAAGGGGTTGTTGGAAGGCTAGTGTCCCAGTTGGGGCAGGGTTAAGGTTGGGGTGCATTCTCTGTGGTGTATAGGAGCTATGCTCGTACATCTCTGGGTTTGGGAGTAGAGGAAATGAACTATTGGTAGCCTTTATTTTTCATTTCCTTGCCTTTTAGGTTCTGTGTTAGGTACATGATATAGAGAGCAACCGTAACTGACCCGCAGCACAGTGTTTTTGTGTATTAACATAGCTGTAGATTCACCACTTCAGGCTCCCATGTTTTGGCCTAGATATCTCCAGAAGCCTGTGGAGATTCGGTGCACTCTGAGTGCTCATGCAGTTCACAAAAAGGCTTTGTCTTCTCTCCAACCCATCTGCCTCCCAAGCATTTACCAGATTTCATGGAGTCAAGAGTTCTATTGGACAAAAAGCAGAGAAATTATTTCCTCCAGGTCCATTGGGTATACAAGGAAGCCTTGCAAAAAATGGCATCAATTAAAGAAAGTTTAACGTTTTTCTTATTGCTACGGGAGTTGTAGAGAAGGCACTGAAAGTGCAGGCAGTGACATTAATCCACATGGCACATCCAGCAGCACGGCAGGTGTATGGTGCTTTTATGTGGGCAGAGGAATACTCAGACAATTAGACACACAATATGGATGAACTATGAGATAATCCCCAGAAACTGGGACTTATGAGAAACCTTTGGGATCAGTGGCAGTATGAGCTGTATGATACACATAGGAGAGGCTTAAATCTCAAACCTGTGAATTTGGGGAACTACATGATGCCTAAATAAAAGATGGATTTGCACGTGGAATAAAAACCCAGATCGTACAACCAGTGAAGTTGGTTGCAAAACTCCCATTGAAAGAACTCAAATGTGAAATTGCAGAACTATTAACTATGGTTTGTAACCTGTCCTTTAAATCAGCTACTGTACCCAGTGACTGGAAGATAGCTAATATAACGCCAATATTTAAAAAGGGCTCTAGAGGTGATCCCAGCAATTACAGACCAGTAAGTCTAACACCAGTACCGGGCAAATTAATTGAAACAATAGTAAAGAATAAAATTGTCAGACACCTAGAAGAACATAAATTGTTGGACAAAAGTCAACGTGGTTTCTGTAAAGGGAGATCATGTCTTACTAATCTATTACAGTTCTTTGAGGGGGTCAACAAACATGTGGACAAGGGGGATCCAGTGGACATAGTGTACTTAGATTTCCAGAAAGCCTTTGACAAGGTCCCTCACCAAAGGCTCTTATGTAAATTAAGTTGTCATGGGATAAGAGGGAAGATCCTCTCATGGATTGAGAACTGGTTAAAAGACAGGGAACAAAGGGTAGGAATAAATGGTAAATTTTAAGAATGGAGAGGGGTAACTAGGGGTGTTCCCTAAGGGTCAGTCCTAGGACCAATCCTATTCAACTTATTCATAAATGATCTGGAGAAAGGGGTAAACAGTGAGGTGGCAAAGTTTGCAGATGATACTAAACTGCTCAAGATAGATAAGACCAAAACAGACTGTGAAGAACTTCAAAAAGATCTCCAAAAACTAAGTGATTGGGCAACAAAATGGCAAATGAAATTTAATGTGGATAAATGTAAAGTAATGCACATTGGAAAAAATAACCCCAACTATACATACAATATGATGGGGGGCTAATTTAGCTACAACTAATCAGGAAAAAGAACTTGGAGTCATTGTGGATAGTTCTCTGAAGACATCCATGCAGTGTGCAGCGGCAGTCAAAAAAGCAAACAGGATGCTTTGAAAACTCATTCGGGGGGAGGTCCCAGATGACTGGAAAAAGGCTAATGTAGTGCCCATCTTTAAAAGAGGGAAGAAGGAGGATCCTGGGAACTACAGGCCAGTCAAGCCTCACCTCAGTCCCTGGAAAAATCATGGAGCAGGTCCTCAAAGGATCAATTCTGAAGCACTTAGAGGAGAGAAAAGTGATCAGGAACAGTCAGCATGGATTCACCAAGGGCAAGTCATGCCTGACTAATCTACTTGCCTTCTATGACGAGATAAGTGGCTCTGTGGATGAGGGGAAAGCAGTGGACGTGTTGTTCCTTGACTTTAGCAAAGCTTTTGACACGGTCTCCCACAGTATTCTTGCCAGCAAGTTAAAGAAGTATGGGTTGGATGAATGGACTATAAGGTGGATAGAAAGTTGGCTAGATTGTCGGGCTCAATGGGTAGTGATCTATGGCTCGATGTCTAGTTGGCAGATGGTATCAAGTGGAGTGCCCCAAGGGTTGGTCCTCGGGCTGGTTTTGTTCAATGTCTACATAAATGATCTGGAGGATGGTGTGGATTGCACCCTCAGCAAGTTTGCAGATGACACTACACTGGGAGGAGAGGTAGATATGCTGGAGGGTAGGGATAGGGTATAGAGGGCCCTAGACAAATTAGAGGATTGGGCCAAAAGAAATCTGATGAGGTTCAACAAGGACAAGTGCAAAGTCATGCACTTAGGACGGAAGAATCCCATGCACCGCTACAGACTAGGGACCGAATGGCTAGGCAGCAGTTCTGCAGAAAAGGACCTATGGGTTACAGTGGACAAGAAGCTGGATATGAGTCAACAGTGTGCCGTTGTTGCCAAGAAGGCCAATGGCATTTTGAGATGTATAAGTAGGGGCATTGCCAGCAGATCGAGGGACTTGATCGTTCCCCTCTATTCGACATTGGTGACGCCTCATCTGGAGTACTGTGTCCAGTTTTGGGCCCCACACTACAAGAAGGATGTGGAAAAATTGGAAAACATCCAGCGGAGGGCAACAAAAATGATTAGGGGACTGGAACACATGACTTATGAGGAGAGGCTGAGGGAACTGGGATTGTTTAGTCTGCGGGAGAGAAGAATGAGGGGGCATTTGATAGCTGCTTTCAACTACCTGCAAGGAGGTTCCAAAGAGGATGGATCTAGACTGTTCTCAGTGGTAGCAGATGACAGAACAAGGAGTAATGGTCTCAAGTTACAGTGGGGGAGGTTTAAGGTTGGATATTAGGAAAAACTTTTTCACTAGGAGGGTGGTGAAACACTGGAATGCGTTACCTAGGGAGGTGGTGGAATCTCCTTCCTTAGAAGTTTTTAAGGTCAGGCTTGACAAAGCCCTGGCTGGGATGATTTAGTTGGGGATTGGTCCTGCTTTGAGCAGGGGGTTGGACTAGTTGACCTCCTGAGGTCCCTTCCAACCCTGATATTCTATGATTCTATGATGTTAGGAATCATTAAAAAAGGGATAGAGAATAAGACGGAGAATCTCTTATTGCCGTTATATAAATCCATGGTACGCCCACATCTTGAATACTGCATACAGATGTGGTCTCCTCATATCAAAAAAGATATACTGGCATTAGAAAAGGTTCAGAGAAGAGCAAGTAAAATGATTAGGAGTTTGGAACGGGTCCCATATGAGCAGAGATTAAAGAGGCTGGGACTTTGGAAAAGCGGAGACTAAGGGGGATATGATAGAGGTATATAAAATCATGAGTGGTGTGGAGAAAGTGAATAAGGAAAACTTATTTACTTGTTCCCATAATATAAGAACTAGGGGGCACCAAATGAAATTAATGAGTAGCAGGTTTAAAACAAATAAAAGGAAGTTCTTCTTCACTCCGCGCACAGTCAACCTGTGGAACTCCTTGCCTGAGGAGGTTGTGAAGGCTAGGACTATAACAGGGTTTAAAAGAGCACTCAATAAATTCATGGAGGTTAAGTCCATTCATGGCTATTGGCCAGGATGGGTAAGGAATGGTGTCCCTAGCCTCTGTTTGTCAGAGGGTGGAGATGGATGGCAGGAGAGAGATCACTTGATCATTACCTGTTAGGTTCACTCTATCTGGGGCACCTGGCATTGCCCACTGTCGGTAGACAGGATACTGGGCTGGATGGACCTTTGGTCTGACCCAGTATGGCCGTTCTTATGTTCTTATGTTCTTATTGACTTCAGCCTGATGTGAGAAACTTTGGGAAACTGATTTCACCTTAACCCACGCCATGGACACTAGTAGAGCCAGTGAAATGCAAATGCAGACTCTAAGTGTGGACTGAACAGCAAATCCATGTGTTGTCATTTCCAAAGGGGAATGCTACAAGTTGAGGAAACCCACATAACAATGAAAATATAAATCAAAGTGGTTTCTGGCTGGGTAAACATTTCTGTGCACAACAGTGGCCAAGAACACAAATCTTAGGTCAAATATGCCATTAAAATAAACAGGAAACATGATTTTTCCAAGGTATATCACACAGTTAAACCCAAAAGTGTCCACATGAGGTACAGTAACTAAAGAGCTATAGAACAAACTGTTTCAGATTAGCAACCGTGGCTAAATATTAGTGGCACATCTGTATCCTATCAATTGGATACTGGAGCATAATGCAGTGTTGTTCTGGGGGAAATATTTAATAGAGTAGCTAAGGAAGAACAGAAATCTAAAGCAAAGCTTGGTTTGTATTCAAGACACAAAACAGCAATACAACAGCAAATAGCTATTACAATTTGTACAGTACCAGCATAGAAAACATACTCTAAGATACAACCGCATTTGCTCCAATCCCTCAGACTGAGACAAACACCTACAAGATCTCTGTCAAGCATTCTTAAAACTACAATACCCACCTGTTGAAGTGAAAAAACAGATTGACAGAGCCAGAAGAGTACCCAGAAGTCAGCTACTAGAGGGCAGGCCCAACAAAGAAAATACCGCCACTAGCTGTCACCTTCAGCTCCCAACTAAAACCTCTCCAGCGCATCATCAAAGATTTACAACCTATCCTGAAAAATGACCCCTCACTCTCCCAGATCTTGGGAGACAGACCAGTCCTCGCTTACAGACAGCCTCCCAACCTGAAGCAAATACTCTCAGCAACCACACACCACACAACAAAAACACTAACCCAGGAACCTATCCTTGTAACAAAGCCCAAAGCCAACTCTGTCCACATATCTATTCGGGGACACCATCATAGGACCTAATCACATTAGCCACGCCATCAGGGGCTCGTTCACCTGCACATTTACCAATGTGATATGTGCCAGCAATGCCCCTCTACCATGTACATTGGCCAAACCGGACAGGCTCTATGCAAAAGAATAAATGGACACAAATCTGACATCAAGAATCGTAACATTCAAAAACCAGTGGAAGAACACTTCAGCCTCTCTGGCCACTCAGTAAAAGACTTAAGGGTGGCAATTTTGCAACAGAAAAGCTTCAAAAACAGACTCCAACGAGAAACTGCTGAGCTTGAATTAATATGCAAACTAGATACCATTAACTTGGGTTTGAATAGAGACTGGGAGTGGCTGGGTCATTACACATATTGAATCTATTTCCCCATGTTAAGTATCCTCACACCTTCTTGTCAACTGTCTAAATGGGCCATCTTGATTATCACTACAAAAGTTTTTTTCTCCTGCTGGTAATAGCTCATCTTAATTAATTAGCCTCTTACAGTTTGTATGGCAACTTCCACCTTCTCTGTATGTATATCTATATCTTCTTACTATATGGTCCATTCTATGCATCCAATGAAGTGGGCTGTAGCTCACGAAAGCTTATGCTCAAATAAATTTGTTAGTCTCCAAGATGCCACAAGTTCTCCTGTTCTTTTTGTGGATACAGACTAACACGGCGGCTACTCTGAAACCTGGATGAGACCTGTGGTCTATCTAGTCTAATATCCATTTATAGCATCACTCAATAACTTGGTGAACAGTAATTGCAGTTGTGCCAGCTGTTTCAGAACTAGAAGCACGTCAGACCGTAGCTAGAGAAAAGATAGTTGTTGAAAGGTCCATAGAATCATACAGAGAAAACACTGTCAAGATACTAGGAGAATTCTCAAATTTCTTCCTGGAATGTCTGAAAGGAGAATGCCACATTAAAACAGATAAAATCAGTAACTCCTGCACTTCATCCACAAAGAAAATTACATTTGTTCTAGCAGAAGTTGCTAATGGGCAGGGAGAAAGGGATTTATCGAAAAAAGCAGAACAATTTGTAAACAGGTTTCATACTCTGAAGCCAAATGAAGTACATTTATGTATTGAGCCAAGTGATTTAAATAGTCATAAAATGTAAAAATTATTGAAGGAAAACTGTTGAAGTCATAGCAGAAGCAAAAATATTTCCAGTATAAATTGCAGGATATATATTTTGGCAAATAAAATTATATGAGTCAGGCTCTAAACTAGTGACATTTTATGCACCACTGAAGTGTCTGGGTCTGATTCTCCTATTTGTGATTCCTCTTGTATTATTCTGAGTTTCATGTTCACTTTGAACAGATTCAAATGACCACACAACGTGTGAGACAAGGAAGTGAAATCAAGTGAATGCCATTTGGAATTTGCTCTGCTCCTGTGGGATTTCAAACACCAATTACACAGATCTTCAAGGGACTTATAAAGGGTTGATGCTAGAATGGAGATGTTTTAATCTGGGCTCGGGACCCTCAAGAATACAATGAAAGATTTAGGACAGTTTGGTAACTTGCAGAAGGGAGAGACAACCCAAAATTTCATAAAGTCCCAAATTGATCTAACATAACTTATCTATACAGGACGAAGGCTAAGCAAAGGGGTCTTAATTGTTGAACCAGGTGAAATAAAATCCATAGCTGAAATGCCCATTCCACTGTATAAAGTAGATTCATGGGGATGATAAAATATTTGGCAAAAAACATTTCAAATCTCCTGTGGCCAATAAACCCTTAAAGCAATTGCTGAAAAATGATATTGCCTGGCATTGGGAAGAGAAACACGAACAGCCATGACAGGGTTCTCATTTATGAAAAAGCCAATTTACACCATTCCAGCAGTGTAAAGGAGCCATAAAAAGGACTTTAATGCCTCTTTACACTGCCCAAGGATGTCCATGAGAATTTGGCCCATTTTGATTTAATTAATCCAGTTGCATTGTCAGTAGATGCATCTTCTGAAAGTCAAGGCTGGATTCTCTTGTCTGCTAGAGTCACACACAAGGCAAAGGGAACTTAAACAGGCCAGAGAAACCCCCTGGTGAATTCCCCCTGTGTAAAGGGAATGATAGGTTCGCATAAGGCTGGAGGACACAGCCATGTTGCCTTGCCCTCCACTGCCTCCTACACAAGAGCTGTGCTGCCCAGGGTAAGTAGGTAGGAGGTGTCCAGGTCAGAGGTGGAGAGGACAGGCTGGGTGTCTGTTTGGGGAGGAGAGGGGAGGCAAGGCCAGTGCCCAGGGAGGAGAGCGCATGGCAGAGTGAGGCTCCCTAGGCCTAATCCTCTGCAGATAGAAGGTCTTTCACTGGCAGCATAATTTAAAGCTGCCCCCTTGCAGCTGATCCAGGGAGAGAACGGCATTAGCTTTGAGTCAGTGATAACCTGCACTGGTTGGCTTTATTCACACCAGTGCAAAGTGGTGTAAAATGTTTCCACCAGCTTGCAGGGCAACAGCTAATCACATCAATTTCTTTGGTGTTCGTTTTGTACTCTTTCAAAACTATAGAACTCATGCCTATGGTGTGTCGCGGTAAAAATGCAGCACACCTGCATCTTGTTTTTAATCAGGAGAGCTGTGTAAATGAATCCCAGGTAGACTGGCTAACTCACATATCTTTTCCCCAGGGAATTTTTCTCTCTCTTCCAATAGAATATCATGTGGAAAATTCACAGAGAGCAGGATTGGCTCAGTGATCAGTCATGGATACATCGGTTTAAAATCCATGCATGTGCCAGGATTGGATGGGCATGGAAAGTGAACTGCCGATGCGCTATTCCACAAGGAGCTCAGTGCAGAAAAGAGCAACAAGTGTCACAGCTCTGAGGCCAACAGAAAAACATTCTGAGGAAGGATGCTGAAGTAATCAGAGTAGGGGGACAGCTTCAAGAGACCTGGGTCCTATTCCCAGCTCTTCCACTGGCTGGTGAGTGATCTTCGGCAAGCCACAGCACCTCTTTGTGCCTCAGTTTCCCCAGCTGTAAAATGGGAGATATAATGATACTCATTCGCGTCACTCAGGGTCTATGATGCTAAATACATGGTAGCTGTAGATGTAACCCACATCCACTCCATGTGTTGCTCTCTCACCCTCTACTGGTGGCTGGATCACATAGAGAGGTCGAGAGCCTGCTGAAGACATGGGTCTCCTAGCTCAGGCAGCAGAAGCTCCTGCTTCAAAGAGCCACAGGTCCCATATTCTACCCCTGCTACTGACGGCCCCCCAGGAGCCTGGCATTAATGCAGATGTGCAAAGTGTTGTCATGATTTCATCAAGGAGAGGAATGTGACAATCTGGCAGGCATTTATTTTTGTTACCCTGCTCATTTAACAGAAATAAGTTCTTGCTCAGGAAAGATGAGCAGGAAGATTCCCCGGAACAAAAGCATTCCCAGCCAATACATTCCAAAAACACACTGAAAAGAAAGCTGAAAAATGCATGCAGGCAAAGCAAGCTAACAGGCTGGGACTCACCCTGCAGAGCATTCGTACATTTCCTGAACTAGACATCACTGCCAAATCCTCCTAGGGCCACCACAAGAAAACCCTCTTTGCTTGGCCCCTTGAGCACTAGAGGTTGGTTTTGCCACAGGCGGTCCCAGAGGGACTGCAGGCAGAATGCTGGTTTCCCTGCTGCAGTTTGGCCCAGGAGACAGCAGCACTGGGATGAGGTGCCACCGAATACAGGGCTGCCGAATACAGGGCTCATCATCTCTGCATGCACCCTGATGGGGGGAAGGCAAGAAGCCCTGGCTGCTAGATCTCTGAATTCCAGACCTCAGGAGCATGCCCACCTTCTACCCCATTGACGGTGAGACTGTGCTGGGCTCTGTGTAAACACAGCACTGGGGTTTTAATGGATAGATCCTGCACATTCACACTGGGCCCCTTGCCACATATTGGTGCCTGCTCATTTCTGGGGATCTGTGCTGCAGAGGTTCTTGTCAGGCCTGGTGCTGGAATGCTCCTGTGTGATGTTGAGAGACTGTGTATTTAACCTTCCCATTACCCAGTGCCAGCCTTAGGCAGAGCTGCCTTCTGCAGCCCCTGGGGAGGGATAAACAGCGCAGAGTCAAACCCAGACATAGATGGAGGATGTTACACAAATAACTGCAAACCTTGATATATGATTACACTAATCACTGCCCTGTCCCTCCCCTGCCTGCACCCATGCCCCTATCTGCTAGGGCAGGGGCAGTGGAGAACGCTGCCCCAACAACAGCTGAAAGGGAATTGTCAGGGGAACCTGGCCCAAAATGAAGGTTCTGTGAAAATGAAGCACTATTCACCATAGAGCTCAAAGCACTTTACCAAGGCCAGGGAGTAGCTTTCACCCTGTGTCACAGATTAGAGAAACTGAGGCACAGAGGGACTAAGTGATCCCAGCTCTCCTGCTGCCTAGGCCACTGCCTGGTCCAGTGGATCACAACTGCTTTTTACTAAGTCCAAACACAGCTGGGGGCTGCTCCTCGGCCACCACTGCGATGATGCCAGGGCGGGAACCAGTGAGCCTCCAGAATGAAAAGCAGGCGTCACTGTAGCAGGAGCTGATGAACCAGGCTGCGTAGTGGGGAGATGTAACAGACTCTTCCTTTGTAGACTGGGTGCAGAGGAGGATGTGTGACACCCAGTGGGTAGCCCAGAGGGAGGAGGGTTCAGCTGTGGTCACGTCTGAGTAGCTGGGAGCTGAAGGTGAAGAGCTTTGCACCCTTTGTGTTGGATTTGTCGGCCCTGCCAAACCCTCGGCTTGCGTCCAGAACTGAAAATGCTCTTGCATGTTGCAGTCTTGACGTCTCCCCCTCAGCTGTTCTTATAGGGCAGCTCTCAAGCGTGGGGGTCTTGCTCAAATGGTCTGTGTGATGGGTTCAGTCACAGAGACCCCCTGGGGACTGTCACCTGATATGCTGGAATAACCTCTGAGCCCGTTTTCCCTGCCAGCTTGGGACTCCAGAACCCTGCCTTGTTGAGCCAGACACGCTAGCCTGCTGCAACACAGACCCAGGCTCTGAACCACGCCCCCAAAGCTGCAGACTTTAACCAAAGACTGCTCAGCAAGTCACCTCTCTCCAGCACCCAGACACCCAGTTCCCAATAGGATCCAAACCCCAAATAAATGCGTTTTACTCTGTATAAAGCTTATACAGGGTAAACTCATAAATTGTCCACCCTCTATAACACAGAGAGAGATGCACAGCTGTTTGCTCCCCCAGGTATTAATCACTTATTCTGGGTTAATTAATAAGCAAAAGTGATTTTATTAAGTATAAAAAGTAGGATTTAAGTGGTTTCAAGAAATAACAGACAGAACAAAGTAAGTTACCAAGCAAAATAAAACAAAACACGCAAGTCTAAGCCTAATACATTAAGAAACTAATGTGGTAAACCTAGGACAAACAGCTACAAAGGGGGGGTAGTAATTAGTCGCAGGGGATTAAAAGTCCCCTCCCTATCCACTGAGGAGAGAGAACCACAGGACAATAAGGTTCAGCTGGAAAAGGGGTTGCTAGGGAACCAATTAGGTTCAGCTGACTCCAACTACTTGGGACCTTTTTAAACCCTCCCCTGGGTGGAAGGAGGGAGAGAGTGAGGGAGTGAGAGGAGCAGGGAAGCTGCCAGTAGGCTGTTTGCAGCAAGACACCAAACCTTCCCAGTAGGGAGGCTGCACTTGTTCCCCAGAAGGGAAGGAAAACAAGCACAAGGGACTGACTGAGGAGAGGAGTAGCAGGACCCTGTGCCACCTATAAGGATTTGCCTTGCCCCAAACCTGAGTCTCCAAGGCTAAAAAGGACTGAGCCTGCTGAGGCGAACAAGGTATTTTGCCACACAAAATATAGGTAAATCTCACCCTCAGAGCTGTTCCAATAAGCTACTTTCACAGACTAGACTCCTTCTTAGTCTTGGCCCAATCCTTTCCCCTGGTACAGTTCTTGTTAGTTCCAGCAGGCGTCTTAGGTGAAAAGCAGGGGATTTCACATGACTGGGATGGACCCCCTTTCTTCTGTTCAACCCACTTTTATATCTTTGGCATAAGGCAGGAATCTTTTGTCTCTCTTGGTCCCCACCCACTCCCCCTCTAAATAGAAAAGCGCCAGGTTTAAGATGACAGGTTTCAGAGTGGTAGCCATGTTAGTCTGTATCAGCAAAAAGAACGAGGAGTACTTGTGGCACCTTAGAGACTAACAAATTTATTTGAGCATAAGCTTTCATGGGCTAAAGCCCACTTCATCAGATGCATGCACAAAAGCTTATGCTCAAATAAATTTGTTAGTCTCTAAGGTGCCACAAGTACTCCTTGTTCTTTTTAGGTTTAAGATGTATTCCAGTACCAGGTGACATGGTCACATGTCCTGTGAGACCCCCAAGCCTCCATTATTTCCAGCCTGACTCACAGGAACACAGGAAGGCTTACAAGTAAACAGAGCCATTTACAACCAATTGTCCTGGTCAATGGGAGCCATCAAGATTCCAAGCCACCATTAATGGCCCACACTTTGCATAATTACCATAGGACTGTAGAGTAATACTTCATATTTCTAGTTTCAGATCCAAGAATGATACATTCATACAAATAGGATGAACACACTCAGTAGATTATGAGCGTTGTAACGATACTTTACAAGAGACCTTTTGCATAAAGCATATTCTAGTTACTTTATATTCACATTCCAAGCATATTTTCATAAAGCATATGGAGTGCAATGTCACAGTCTGCATCTACACAACTCCATGGTGCCTGTATTTCCATCCGCACACGGTCTCCATCTCAATGCAATGAATTCTGGCTTCATTGTGTCCCAGGCCAGCTAACACCCCCGCAAACTCCTCAAGTGGCTCTTTTGCAGCCCGTTCTGCAGGTAAGTTATACACTGACTTGATCATCCACATCTGCAGACAGCTCTCCAACCCAAGTACTCCTGAGGCTTCCAGTTGCCCCATTTCAGACTGTCCTGAGTGGTATCTCTCCTTATACAGAGATTCCTGTGTGGCTAGTGCGCTCTGTGAAACCAGTTGAGGTTTTGATTTTAACATTGGGGGTCACCAATCTTCTTGTGTTTGTGGCTGTGATTATGCTGCATTCAGGTCCAATGTCTATTTTGAAATTCACTTATTTCCCCCATTTACTTCCATTGTTCCAACCCAGTCTGTTGCAGAACATTGCTCTGCAAATGTATTACAAGATCCTGCCTCCGTCTCGCCATCCTCAGAGCTTTGCACTCCAGCTCTATGATCAGGAATGTATTTTGCTTTTGCATTTCTTTGTGACTTGAGTGAAGAGTAACACGCCACTGCAAACTGGATATGCTTATTGAATGCCCAAAACAAGCACCAGAGCTGATTGAAAAATGTCACAATGCAAAATTTCAATAAAAAAAACCAAAAATGTTTGTGAAAACGTTGTTTCATTTTTTGACCAGCTGGACTGCTCACTTTGGTGTTCTGGCTACTTCTGTGTTTTTGCAAACAGATCTGATCCTTGCTGTTTGTTTACGCTGGTATTCTCTCTTTGTGGCTTGGAGTGCGATTTTAATTAGATGCACTTCAGTCCTCTCAGTGCTCACTAATGCTTGCTTTCGGGAAGCATGATTTTCACCAGCCCTGAAAACAGTGGATACACTGTTCTTTGCAAAGTCAAGCCCATCTCTTTCAATAAGCTTGCTTTGCCCAATTATCTCAAACGAGTCTAGATGTTAACTGCTCAAATTCACAAGACTGAGGGCTTGTCTACACTGCCTACGCGGATGGAAGGGATTCCACCTCCCCAAAGGGTGGCAGTTAGGTCGACAGGAGATTTCTCCCATCGACCTAGCGCTATCTACATCAGGGGTTAGGTCGGTTAACTGCATTGCTCAGGGATGTGGATTTTTCTCACCACTGAGTAACGTGGTTATTCTGACCTGATTTCCTAGTGTAGACCAGGCTTTATCTTTGTTATAAAGATACGTGGCATACTGGTCTCACCTAAAAAGAAAAGGAGTACTTGTGGCACCTTAGAGACTAACAAATTTATTTGAGCATAAGCTTTAATGTGCCTTTCCCAAGTGACATTCCTGCCTGGATCCAGTGTTCTTGACATTTGTGAATGACTCCATCCAGCTGTTTATAGTCCCCATCTTGCTCCCACTTGAATCTGTTGTTAATCTCCCCCATCTCTGGGCTGGGCTCTGTAGCACTGTACAAGTTTTCACACCCTTTGATTTCTCTTCAGTGCTACTTATTTCTGGGACAATTCACAAGCTCTGCCGCCTCCTCTGATTCTCAGCCAGGTTCCCTTCTAGGCCAAGGGGTTCAGGTTAGTTTGCTCTGTCTTTACACACGGTTCAGCTAACTTCAGTTAAGCTGTCGCATGGGAGGGGCCAGTGTCCATGACATTCTTCCTGAGAAGGGATTTTCAGGCCAGCTGTAGTCACAGCCGCATGCACTTTTCTCATTGCTAGGCATGGCCGACCATACTGTGTAGGTGAAATGTGTTTCCTCAGGCCCACCTGCCAAAGTGCTTCTTTCCACATACAAAGGGTTAAATCAGTGGCATCTGACCCTTCCGCTGTCCTGCTGTGGCAGCAGCAAAGCTGTCCCCACATAGACACAATTCCTTCCTCCGGGCTGGTTTGTCTGTTCAGTGCAGGAGGCCCCCTCTGAGTAGCTTTATAGAGCCAGGCTGCCTTCATGAAGCATTAACTCCAAGCCTAGAGATAAGGGGAAAAGGAACCGCTCTCTCTTCTTGTTTCTTTCCATGACACTTCGCTGCAGGGAGCTCCCACTGGAGAAAGTGCCCTTGTGAGCTAGGGTGCTGGAGATCCATAGAATGAATGGCGCTGGGGAGATTTGGGAGGCTGGCCCACCAGGCAGCCTTGGGGTTGCAGAATGGTGCACAGAATGGAAATGCTGGAGGGGGACCATTGTATTGCCACGCTGGCTTTATAACTCAGAAGAAACGTGCTTGCCGCAGGAGTCACCAGGTGACGTTCTATATCTGGGTTCTTCTGGCAGGAGGTCAGACTAGAGGATCATAATGGTCTCTTTTGGCCATTAAATCAATGCGCCACGTGTCCTGCTGCCATGACTCCACTGAACCCAGGGAATCACACCAGCAGAGAATGTGCCGGGACAAATCAGGCTCAGGTGGGATTTGGTCACAGAGTGCTCTCTGACACAAAGCATGGACAGATCGGCCAGAAGTCTTGGACTTGGGAAGGTGTCTCTCCTTTGCAGTCCTCGTCATCTCTCTGTGGGCCTTGCAGAAACTAGTATGCAAGAGGCTCCAGTTTCACAGAGAACCAGGTGTGAGGGAGGATGACTGGGCTGGCAAGAGCTTCCTAGATGGATGTGGTTGTGCTGGGAGCAGGAGGGACATAACCGGTTCTATTCCCAGAGTGAACTGACTGTTCAAATCCAGGATGTGCTGGACACCTGTTAAGATTCTCAGGCCCTGCAGAGATTGAGATAAGCATCCACAGGGAACCATTCCGCCATCACTGACTTCAGGCCAATCTGTCTATGCTTTGTGCCAGAGCGTGCTCTGGATCCACAGGCCCACCTGTCACAGAAGACACCACAAGTGGGAACAGAGGATGGCCCTTTACCTGACCCGTGTCACGATTGCCATCTTGGTTGTGACCAGGGATCTAGCCAGAGCTAAAAGCGTGAGCCTCTACAGCTTACAGAGTGAGCTGTGGAGCTGGCTAGTGTACTGGCCTCATATTCCCCATGGACTGGACACAGACGCTAGAGCTGACCTGATGTTAGCAACAATGGGAGATGTTTATATATGTCCCTAGAGCAGACAAGGCCACGGCACTCTCTCATGGAGACTTTATTTTTGTCCTTTCTTGTCTTCATAATTTAAACTAAAAGCCCATCAACCTGAAGGTCTCAGGGTGCTCTCTGTGGATGGAAAACATAGCAGAGTGGGTCCTTGGCCCCACTAAGTCCCCTTAGCACCATTCTGGCACCCCAAAGGGGACCTGGAGCTTCTCCCAATGGGCAGCTGGGATCCCCCGGGCTAACATGACCCCATGCCCTGGAGTTAGCAGGACAGGCTCAATTTTATCAGGACAGCCCTGATTTCTCAGAGGACAAGCCGGCAGCTTCTTCGAGGAACCCTGGAAAGTCCCTTTTGCCATGTAGTAAGTCGAAACATCTGCAGCTGTTCATTTTGTCCGAGATGCACAGCCATTCTGGGGTGAATTTGCTTCATGTTTACTGTCCAGAGGAACAAGCGCGGACCGTGATGTCCAATGTAGGGAGTGGACGGAAGAGCCGGAACGTGGAGACGCTCTCCATGCTGCGCTTTTGCTCGATGTGACCATTTGTGACCCCGATGTGCTCGATGTGACCGATGTGATCCCGAGTCAGTGTTTTGTGCTAAGCTCACTTGGGATGCTACGTTCCTGGGCAATCCCTCCCAGGAGGAATATGCCCTTGTTGCTCTGGAGTCAGAGGCCAGACCTCATGAATGATACCAGTGCACCTGGTATGAGCATTTTGTGACCCTAGAGCACGTCACCACAAAATCGTCTTGCTGCCGGACTCTCAGTGTGGGCCACTGCCCCCATATATTTGCTCTACGCAAAAAGACTGTTTGTCATCTTATTTTAAAAAGCTTGAAGTATTGAATAGTGGACATACATCAGAAAGTATGGGCGAGGAAACATCTGCATTATCTGATCACTTGTGGGGAGACCACAATGACTGCAAAAGTTGAACAAATGGACTCTGAAGTGACAACGGAACTACAAAATATTGGTAATTTTGTCAAAGTAAGGGAAGAAACCTACCCTGAAGACATTGCATTATGGCCAAAATCTGTTTCATTGGCTATGATAGACTATTTCTTAGTAAATAAACCCCACAATGTGGATAGTATGGAAAATTTGAGAAAAGAGTATGAGGTTGCAGGACAAAAGCAATTTAGAGGGGCCTCATGAGTCCCATTTTCTGAGGATGAAGAAAAATGGGACGACAGAAATGAGAATTTGGTTGATTTTTTGAGAAGAGAGTCTCATGTTACTTTTGCAAATTATTCCCTGACCATAGTAAAGGAAAACAAACATTCATCGCTGGGCACTCTCATTGGAGAAGCGTTGCAAGACATGTTGCTGATCATGAAACTTCCAAAGTGCATATTAATGCTATGGTTAAGTTCGTTCAAAGGTGTAAATTATCTGGCAGAATTGATTCTGTGTCATCGGCTCAGTTTGAAAAGGAGTGTGCTTATTGGAGGAAAGTGCTGAGATGGGTTGTTGCCATGATCAGACTGCTGTCTTCTTTGGGACTACCTCTTAGACAACATGATGAGTCATCATTGTCAAATGGAAAAGGTAATTTTTTAACCTGCCTTGAAGATCTTAGTGAATTTGATGATTTTCTCAAAGAACATTTGAAAAATTATCAGTATTGTGGCTCAAGGAAGACCAACTTTTTAACGCACCAAACCTACGATGAATTCATCACTATAATGGCAGAGCGGCTCAGAAACCAATTCACTGATGAAGTAAAGGATGTCAAATACTATTCCATAATAATCGATTCAACACCAGCTGTGAGTCATGTAATCCAATTAACATTAATGTTAAGATACGTGACCCGCCATGGGGAAGTTGTCGAGCGATTTCTTTGTTTTGTCCCGCTAAAATCCCACACTTCTGAATGTCTAGAGACAGCTGGTTTGGAAATCATTGCACATGTAGGTTTGGACATCAAAAATTGTCACGGGCAGAGCTTGGATAACGCTGCAAATATGGCAGGAAAATATTCAGGTTTACGGGCAAGACTGAACAATGCAAGCCCCTCCGCTTTCTCCATATCATGTTCCAGCCATTCCTTAAATTTAATCTGCAATGCTGCAGCCAAATCTTGTGAGGGAGCTACACATGTTTTTGACTTTGTTCAAAACGTGTACGCCTATTTTCCTGTTTCCATGCATCCGTGGAGTAGGCTACAATCACTCTTGGAGCAAGCAAATGGAAACCCTTTGACAGTCAAAAGAATTTGTGACACCAGGTGGTCTGCTCGTGCAGATGCTGTTTTGGCTTTGAAAATGAGCTATGATGATATAAAGAAAACCTTATTAGTCAGAGCCACATCAAATTCTGAAAAAACGCATGCAAAAACTGAAGCAAAATCCTTAGCAGAAAAGTTTGAAAGGTACAATATTGCTGTTTTTACTCTTTTGTGGAATCGTTTACTTCAAAGAACTAATGCCGTCAGCAAATCGCTGCAAAAGGTTAATACAAATTTATTGAATGCTGCACAATTGTTAGCCTCAGTTAAAAGTTTTGTCATGGAAGTTCAAAATTACTATAGGCCGGTGGAAGCAGAGACACTAACACTAACAGAAAATATAGGTTCCTCTGATATATCTGATGAGAAGCGTAAAAAAAGCAGGAAGTTATTTTTCAGTGAAACTAGAGACAATGAAATCAATTTGAAAGGGAAAGAGAAGATCATCATTGAGACCATCACTGTTATCTGTGACACAATAGTAGTGCAATTGCAGAACAGAGATGAATCTCTAAAGAAAAGGGTTGATTTATTTTGCTTGTTTTTTGACAGAAGTATGGATGCAAATGCTAAAAGCCACTACAGTAAGAAATTAAGTGAATTCTACGAAGAGGACATAGACACAAACCTTTTGGAAGATGAAGTGAAACATTTCATCCATTTTATTGAAAACGATGAGGTCTGTGCTTCGAGATCACCAGCTGATTTGTATAGACTTGCACGTGATGGCTTGCAGGCAGCCTTTCCAACTGTAGAAACCATTCTGAACATACTTTTAACAATACCTGTCGCAAATGCTGGTGGTGAATGTTCTTTTTCTGTATTGAAACAAGTTAAAAATTATTTGCAAAATACAATGAGTCAGGAACATTTGACAAGTTCGGCAATATTGACAGTCAAAAGTTCCTCTTTACAAAATATTACTTACGATGACTTAATTGACCATTTTTTAAAGAAAAAGTGTAGAAAAAAAGCTATCTGAATACATTTTTTTTTCAAATTGAGTAAGTTTCTTCAGAGGAGGTTAACTTTTATTTTTCCATTGATGAGTCATTTCTACTTTTTATTTTTGTATGTTTTTCACGGTAGCATAATGCAAATACAAGCTTTCATCTAGACCAGAAGTTCTCAAACTGTGGTGCGAGAACTCCATTCAGGTGGACCAAGGAAAGGTTATTAATTTTTTTTTATAAAGCGTTCTTATCCAGAGCACTTTACAATCGTTAGCTCACGGTACGAACAACATTTGGAAAGATCATTAAGTGGTCTGCCAAGACCCCCAGCGATTTTCAAGTGGTCTGTGAAAAAAAAGTTAGCCTACAAAAACAATCAAGGTACCTCACTTTATTTTCATTTAGTTGCTATGACTTAGAATATAGGAGGAGGATGTAGAAAAAAAGAATGAAAAACTGGGGGTGGGGGAGGGAGGAGATAAGAGAGAATGTTCTTTTTCGTGGTTGGGTCCTGAGGGGGGGCCCTCGAAAGTGAAGCTGCGCACAGGGCCCCACTACCTCTAAATCCACCACTGGGCAGGGGTGGGGATGGCACTGTGCATTTGAGCTACTCAAAGGGGTTATGGCCACTAGGGGACCTTCATGGGCTGGTGCAATTTCTATCAGCCTTGAGGCTGACTGGAAGAAGAATGGAGGGGATTGGGATGGAGAATGGATGGAAAAGGAGGGGCAGACTGATGGAGGAAGAATGGGAGGGAAGAATAGAAAACAGAGGGAGAAAGTGGGGTGACTGGGAGAGATCTCTCCCATTTCTCTTTCCTACAGGGCTAGCAGGAGGCAGAAAGGCACAAGGAGGAAGCAGAGCAGAAGGGAGGAAAACCAGAGACTGATTCGGCTGCAGAGAGGGAGGCTTAGGGGGAGGTGAGGAGAGAAAGGTGTGAAGTAGTGGGAAAGCAGAGGGAGCAGTAAGGCTGAACAGCATTAGGGAAAATCCAGGGGGTGTCCTGCAGTCCACTGTCCCCTCTCACGGTGCTCCCCTGGCAGGGGAGGGGCTACAGTGTGATTTCAGTGGAAGCTGGGCCTGAGCTGCACATGGATTTGCTGCAAGTGGGTCACAGGCCAGCCGTGTGCAGTGGAGGGTCAAGCAGATTTAACTGTCCTGAGTCTGAGCTCTTACCTCCCCTCGACTCACACGCAAAGCTGGCCACGGTGCCCCTGGCGCAGGCTGCCCAAGGCCCCTGTCTCACCCCCTCCCCTTGCCCTGGCACATCTGGAGGCCGCATGCCTCGGCACCGTTCCTTGGTGCCTGAGGTGCTGTCCCATTTTCCTGCTGCCGCTTTGCATATTCCATGCTGCTGGCGAGCAGGGCTGAAAAATGGCCATTTGCAGCTCCCTGCCACTTGGCTGGCAACTGGCTTCTAGCAGAGAGGAGCTACCACCTCTGCAGCCCGACCCTCTTCAGGGGCCGCACTCCTCCGCCACCTGCCTCAAGCTCCCTTGCGCCCACACTCTCCCCACCTGAGCAGGGTGTTGCTCTTGTCTCACAGAAGGGAGCTGGTCCCAGGCGGCCACTGGGGCTGAGTGCTGGCTGGGGTTCACATGGATGCTTGTGGGACATATGGGGTGTTGAAGACTGTGCTCTGCCTGCCTGGCACCTACCAGCTCATACCCCAGTGCTGCAACTTTCAGCCCCTTGTTCTGCCTGCTACCACTTCATGCTCCATTCCCCTGGGTCCTGTCAGCCCACCTTGCCCTGTTCCAATCCATCCCCCACCCCATCTCATTCTCCCCACCTGCTCTGCCCCCCGAGATCATTACTGCTCCGTGGGTCACTCAGTGCCACATCATTCATTTCATTTGCAGGGTTTGCCTCAGACTGCGCTGGAAGTTCTCCTGTCACTGCTCATTGAACCCCAGGAAGGCACGAACGGGCCTTCCCCATCACTGCTTTATGCACCATACACTGTTGTAGCTGCTGCCGCTTATGGTGTCTGTAGAACCAACGGGTAGGAGGTGGCCAGTGAAGGTGAGAGAGACTGACCAGGACCAGCATGGTCTTGGCAGGGTACCCGGATGGGGCAGCAGTGGCCCTAATGGGCTATTCAGTACAGTGCCTAGAATGGTCCACAACAGCATCTGGCCTGCTACAGACAGACTGGTCTGAATTCTTGGTGGTGAGTACTTGGAGGCGCCACAGCATCACAGGCCTGCCCAGATGAATCCTGGCCCTTCTCCACGACCTCAGCACTCAAGGGTAACAGAGCCCGAGCCTTGTGCAGGAGAGTGGGCCCAGAAATCACTCTTACTCCGTTAATGGCTTATGCTGGTTTGATGGCCACCATGTTGGCGAATACACAGGGGATCTCCAGAGCATGTGAACATGAGTAAGTGTGAGTAAGTGTGCCAATGTGAGTGTGTGTGCTGGGTGCTTACTCCTGTCCAAGAACTATTGGGCCAGATCCTCAGCTGGTGTAAATTAGCATAAATTGCCATTGATTTCAATGAAACTGAGCACCTGGCCCTACACAGAAATTCTCTTTTATAGACTCTTTCCTTAGGAAGCCAGATTAGTTTGCCTGGACTGTGGCATTCCTATTTGACCTAGATCTCACATCCACATGAGTTTGGTAGAATCTGCCACCAATCCAGCACCATTGCGGCCTCTGCTCAGAGGAGGCCCAGGGTTGAAATCACAAGTGGTGCCGTGAGTCAGGATTAAGGAGCATTGGAAGATCCAGGCCTTGAATAGCAGGGAGCGCTGCTGTACAGGACTGGCACAAGCTGTGTGGGGAAGAAGGAATAGAAAAGCATGGACGCTGTGTGTGAGGACTGAGGTGCACTGATAGGTTTGTAGGGAAGGGTAATGAAGACTAGGATAACAGAGAGCTCTGCCAGTCAGGAATGAGGGGCAGTGGCAGAGCTATACAGGGACTTTGCCCAGCAGCTGCCTGCATTGTATGCACAGACCAGGCCAATATTATTATTATTTTAGTAGTATTTATTGTTTGTATTACAGTAGCACCTGGGAACCTGTAATGGAATGCTAAACTGTATGCTACTGTTCAGCCACTGGGTGGCACTTTGTGTAAAAGCCCATATTTAAATGACCCTCACCCATATCTGGCAGGGAGCTGATGATGAACACATGTGGTGCGTGTAAGCAAGCTCTGTAGCCAGTCCATAGCTGGTTCAAAAGTACATGACATGGTGTCAGGAATAAACTAAAAACAGAAGGAAAACAGCAACAAAGGGTGCAAGCAGAAGGAGCAAGAGTTTGCCGGGTGTTTGCAGGATCCCATCCACATGCCACTCTTCAATGCCCCAGAGAACTCCACCTTTGACAACCTTCACAATGGATAGACTGGAAGCAGTGTTTTGCAAGATTTGAATTGCAAACAAACTCCATAAAGAAACTGGAGATATACAGGTATCTCCTTTAATTTATGCTATAGGGAAGCAAGCAGCACATATCTTTAAATCCTTTGACTTTATTGCAGTCACCAACATGACTATGAAAGGGTTCCACCTATGTTTGAGGCTTACTTTAGATCCCAGCAAAATGTGGTTTATGAAGAGCATGTTTTCCCCAGAGAATTCAAGAATGAGGAGAAAACGTTGAATCTTTTATGAGCTCTGCATACATTGGCTAAAAACTGATTTTGGAAATGCAAAAAATATCAGAGACAGGCTGGTTATTGGATTAACAAATAAAAATCTTTTACATCAACTACAATTGAAGAGAGATTTAACCCTAGTCAGAGCTATATATGATAGCAAAGCAATCAGAATTAGTCATACAATGGAACAAAAGGTGGGAACAACTTGTAAAACTTGAAACTAGCTTAGAAGCTATAAACAGACACTTGAGTGTTAAAAGTCATTATCATCAAACCCCTGAGGCAAGGAGAGAGAACTTCCAGGCTAAGAGGGACAAATTCCAGCCTACATGCACAAGGTGTAGAAAAAGTTATATCCCAAGAAATGATGTATGCTTAGCCAGAGGCACAAGGTCTAACAAATGTATGAAATATGGACATTTTGAAGCCGTTGGCTGCACCAAAGCAGTCAGGGAGTTGACTTATATTACAGACGATCAAGAGCCATTGTTTCTGGGTGCTATCACTTGTGATGACATGGAGCCTACCTGGAGAGAGTGAAACTAAAATTCATGGTAAGACTAAAATTGACTCATGAACTGATGTCACAGTCATCTCAGAAGAGACTTACAATCATCTTGAACCCTGCACAGAGCTGAAGTTGTCTGACACAGCTCTGACTAGTCCTGGAGGTATTCGAATGCATGGGTCAGTTCACCACAGAAACAACTTATAAAGACAAAAGCTAAGCATTCAGAGGGCATGGGATCAAAGACCAACAATCTTCTCATGCCGCAGCATGGCAGCCATGATAGGCCTAGTGAGAAAGGTGGAAGGACTCAAAAGAGGATTTGATGCTATTGGACTTTTGAAAGGAGATCCAATATAAATCAACTTAAGGGATGATACTGAACCATACAGTATATAAGCACCTTGACCAGAGAGCTCTTGGAAGAGACTAACTGGACATTTATGCAAATTCAGAGGACATTGTCATCTGGTCATTGTGGACTGTTTTTCCAGGTATACAGAAATAATGTACTTGAAAGACACAACATGTTGCAGCATTATTGAGAAACTGAAGTGCATTTTTGCTCACTTCAGTATTCCAGAACAGTTAGTGATGGACAACGGACTACAATTCACTGCAGCAGAATGTAACTCTTTCTGAACAAAATATTATTTTGATCATATTACTAGCAGCTCACATTACCTGCAAATGGATGGAGAGGCTGAGAGAGCTATACAGACAGCCAAGAAAATCCTGCAGCAGGAAGATCCATTCCTTTCTCTTCTGAGTTACAGATCAACATCAATAGTGGCTACTGGATATAGTCCAGCACAACTCCTGATGGGAAGACAACTCAGAACTACCATTCCAACTTTGGAAAAGAACCTATCTCCAGAGTGGCCAGACATGAAGAGAGTAGCCAAATCAGGCTAAAAGTACTTATGAACATTTTTACAACAGACATCACTCAGTTAGAGAACTGCCGGGTCTAGAACCTGGTGACCATGTTCATGTCAGCTTGGATGGAGAGGAAGGCTGGACAGCTCCAGCTGTCATAAAGAAAAAGAATTCAGCACCCAGATTGTATGTGATCAGTACCAACAGTGGAGAGTTCAGCAGAAACCATTCCTCAGAAAGAACAATCAACAGAACAAATTCTACCAATGGCAAATACAGATCAAGAAGAAGACAACTCAGGTCAGTTACTGCGACAAACAGACAGCCTGATGACCAAGTTGTTGTGCATTCAGTTCATGTAGTTAGAAAACCATCACAATTCAGAGACATTTAACAGACTGATATGTACTGAACCTCAAAGATAGCATGATAGTGTAAATGATAGGAATGTAGAACGTAAAGGAGGAGAGGTAATGTGTATTTTACCCTGTAAAATACCTTATTTAAATGACCCTTAGTCATACCTTGCAGAGCATTAAAGGATCTTATGATGAACGCATCTGGTGTGTATAAGCAGGCTCTGTAGCCAGTCCATAGCTGGTACAGAAGTTCATGACAGAGCTCCAGACATGGACCAGGGCCCCATTGTGATAGACACTGTACAAATACAAAACAGGCAATTTCTGCCCCAATGAGCTGACAATAAAAATGTTTCCAGCTCCTCAATTCCACAAGCCCCATGCTGCTCCCAGGGCCTGTTCTCACAAGGGATTGGAGCTGGCTGGGCTGCATCTCATTTCTGCATTTTCTGAGCTCCAGACAAGCTCAGCTGATCAGGAAAATGCCCCCACTCTATGCTGGGGAAGATGCAGGAATCATTTTGCCCCCTTTTCCTTTTGGCCCAAATATTAACAAAATCCCAGCCCCAGTGCAGAGAGCTGGGATTCCCAGGACTGCTGTCTCCCCTAGAGGTTGCATTGTTTGGATCCTGGGGTTTAGGCTCATCTCCCCTCCACACACACACCTAAATCACCCCTGTGTGGCTCGGTCCGCAGCTCTAGCAGTTTTCAGCTTGCAGTGCGTCAGTGGAGTAGCGCTGGCTGGAGCGAACACCGCAGCCCCTGTCTGCATTGTTAGAGTGACTCAATATGACATGGAACAGCTGTTAGGTGGAAAGCAATCTCCTGCGGGTGGTAGCGGGGAGAGAGGAGGGGGGCGAGAGAAGTTTGAGCTGTTCAGTGGATAATTATATCTTTATGGGCTAGATTCTTCGCTCACAGTCAAACCTACGGGTCGTGAGAAAAAGAGCAGGGCTGTCAGGCCCCATTAGCTCTCCCAGCTCTGACAGCACTCCTTTGCCACTGGGGGGAAGAGGCGGTGGGGAGCCAGGCTGGATTGGAGCTGAGCAGAGGGATGTGCATGGAGCGGTGAGGGGAGCACTGTGAAGAGGAACAAGAAGGCACAGCCAAAGCATGGCCAACGGGCAATGGGGACATCCTCTGCACAGTAGCCTTCACTTAAAGAGGCAGGGAAGAAAGAGAATGAGTATGCGAGGGAGGGGAAACGAGGGGTGTGAAAGCGCAGGAATGGGAGATCAACCCTGCCTTCATACAGAAGTCACTACTGCACCCTGTCCTAATATCCTGATGGCTGAAGGCATATTTCGGGGGTGCGGGGAGACAATCTGTTTGAGACCACTAGTAGGAGGCAGCATGGTATAGTGGTTAAAGCAAGGGACTGGGTGTCAGGATTCCTAGATTCTGCTCCCAGATCTGGGAGGAGTGGGGCCTAGCAGTTAGGGCAGGGGACTGGGCAACAGGATTACCAGGAGCCTTAGAAGCTTAGGTACTAGGGCAACTCATATATGCCAGCATTTCCACACTTGGGGCCCTAGAGTTAAGTATCCAATGGCAGCAACATGTCATGTAAAGCGAATTGGGATGGGGAAGATGATTATGCAGAGCCAACGTGCAGGGCTTTGGGTGGGGAAGTTGTGCTGGGTCCCACCAGCTGTTTTCCAAGAAGCGGCTGCATTTGCAGAGGCAGCTGATAAGGAAGAGGGGCTCAGTGGGTGCAGGGCTGCGGATGCAGTCAGGGACAGAACCTGGGCTATAATACGCATGAGTGCCAATGAAGCTGGAAAAGGTGGGTGTGAGCTGCCTCCGAAATGTGTGGGTCTCTGCTGGGGACTATCCCGGAGATCTTGTTGCAGTCTGGGGCCGGGGGCGGAATAGGCATATATGTTACAATAATTAGGTGCAGCTGTCAGATAAACTAACCAAGCCATGCAATTGCAATCAATGAGAGCTTTGCCATTGGCTTCTGGGTTTTAGGCTTTGCAGCCTTATTGTTCATGCAAATGGCACTTTGTGGCCGCGGGTTTGGTTGGAATCCATATTACTGCACCTTGGCCATGATAGCAGCCACGTCCTCGCGAGCTGGCTGGTTTGCCAGCCTGTGGGACGAAACCTGATGGTAGAAGTGATGTTGAGATCATTGCCCCGCTTCCATCTGGCTGGTGCTGAGATGTAATTAGCACAGATAGAAACACAGTAATGGGCCTTCCTTAGGTGCCAGAGATCCCCAGCAGGACACCCTATGGTGGTCCCGCCACGCAGGCCCCATGTGCACAGGCAGGGCCCCTGCTGTTCCCTGGGGAGGTTTTCCTCGGTGGCAGGGGAGAGCTGGGGCTGCGTGGCTGGCTGGAGCAGTGGCAGGGCTGGCACAAGCTCCCTGCCCCTCTCTCTCCAGCATGACTTTTCTACCGGCAAAAAAGAAAAGAAAACGGAAATCCTGGCAGTGGCCAGTGCAGTGAAATTTCAACAATTAAGCAATAATGTTCTCGAAATCGGTTGCTAAGGGCAACTTGGGAAGGCTCCCAGAGCAGCCCGTGGGCTGGCTGGTGAAGGCTCATCCCTCCCCCTCCTCCTCCAGGGGAAGGGCTCCTTCTCAGGCACACTGCCTCTCGCTCGCACACCAATTAAAAAGACCCACAACAACCGCCCCTAGAACCAAAGCCCCTGATCTGTGGAGGAGAAGCAAGCCCGGCTTGGCAGGGAGGGATCAAACTCCGGGGAGGGAAGGGCCTGATGAGTCTCATTCACCACCCGACAACCCTCCATGTGGTATCAAGACCCAGCCCCTCTTCAAGGCAGTCTAAAGCCAGTCCTGAAGCCGTTCCTCAGCCCCAGCTCCTGGGCCAGCCTGCTCCAGCAGTTACTGATGCTCAGCACCGGGGCACAGCCTGCACCAGGCAAAACTTCCAACAGGCCAAATTCCGAGCACCTGCTAATTCCTTTGGTCCAGATCCCAGAGTGCTGAGCCCATCCTCATCTAGGACTGACTCCAAAGGGAGCTTTTCCTGCCCACAGTCTGAGTAAACCCTCAGGGCTGGATCCTACTGGATACTGAGTAGTCTGTTAGTCCGTGGCGAGTACTCGCGGAGCCAGACACTGCTCAGTGTGTGTGTTCTCAGGCCACTTGTCCTTGATGACCCCTTGACATGCATCACTGTTCCTTCTAAGTTGTGTGCATGTGTGCACGCACACAGATCCTAAACCCTGCGCACACGGCGACACACCGTGCGCACAAAAATTTGCACAGAAGCACAACAATTTGCACAGAAGAATTTTTTTGAGCACACGGCCTGTCAAAAATTAAAGGGAACACTGCCATGCATGCTTTGCCACACTAGGGCTTGAAGCCTGAGCCTGCCATCAGAAAAGTGCCCATCCATGTACAGGAGCAGATTCTCAGTAAACTGAGGCAGTTCTATTACTTCAGTGAAGCTGAGTTAGCTCCAGCTGTGGGGCTCCCCATTGGCCCTATAACAACCCACTCGGTGACTTCCAGAGCAAACAAGTGCTGTTTGCAAACCAAGAGGATGTGTTTTCTGAGTGCCCTGGTGGCCACCAACTCCACCTGGGATCTGAAAGCTGAGCTGGGTGCTTTCTGCCTCTGCCAGCATAATAAAGACTCTGCCCCTGGAGCCTGGTTGCTCACTGCATTGATCATGCAGGTAAGATCCAGCCCTCACTCCCACTGCTGAATTGAACTGGCAAGGACAATAGGAGTAAGAACTTGTGTGTATCAGTAAAGCAATGTGTTGGCTCAAAGCCACACAGGGACTCAGGCCCTCCAGCCCCTGAGAGCCCAGGCCCCTGTGACTAGAGCTGAATTGAAGGAAGCTCTGTGTTAGCAGCTAGCCATCTAGGGCCAATGACACATAGCGAACAGTTCTGATTCCACCTAGCAGAGGGCAGTGGTGACATTGGTAATTCTGCGCTGTGAGTTAATGAGGAGCTGCTGGCCCTGTTTTTCTGACTAGGAACTACCACACTTCAGTAACTCACACACCGCCTGGCAGAGGCCCAGCTAACAAGAGTGGCTGCCAGCCATGGCAAACACGTTCCAGTTACTCTCTGTGGGAATCCAGGGGAGATGCCATTTCGCCTCGTGCCCCAGATGGCTGTGTTTGGTACAGTCTGCTCGTGGGGTGTGCAAAGAATGGGAGTGGTGGCTAGTGGAGTTTTCCATTGTCTCAAACTCAGCCCATGTCCTTGCACGATGGAGTGTTAGGGTCAGAGGCAGATGATTATTTATTTTTCTCTCCATGGCCATGTGATTAGTCAATGGGCCCAAAACCATGGAGAGGAGGCTGGGCAGGATCAGACCCTGACACTGGGAGCTCTTCAGGAAGGGGGCCTTGGCCTAGATCCTCAAAGGCATTTGGGCGCTAAATAGCTTTGAGGACCTGGGGCCATGCCCTTGTGCTGGTCTGCAACACCTAGGATGCATCTGGCTCTAGATCCACAATGAACATACACTGAGGGCTTCATTCAAGGCTTCGCTGTGGCAGCCTCAACTGCATGCCATTTGAGAAGAGGGGTGACATGATATCATCAGGCTGTTTTCTGCAGCTTTTCTTCTCAACAGTCTCTCCCCTGTGCTGATTGGTTGTGTGCTCCCGCCCCTCCCACTCCCTGACCATCTAGCTCCTCCCCCCTAACATAACCCCACCAAGAGGATTTAAAGAACAAAACAAAAGAAACAAAATTGTGGCATTAACATGATGTTTGCCATGATCACGTTGCCTCTCTACTGCTGGGGGTTGGGCACAACCACTGGCCTTCATTTAAGCTAACTAAGAAACAAGTATCAGAGGGGTGGCCATGTTAGTCTGTATCCACAAAAACGAGGAGTCCGGTGGCACCTTAAAGACTAACAGATTTATTTGGGCATACGCTTTCGTGGGTAAAAAAGCAACAGTGTGTGTAACCAGGAGCCGCAAGAGTGTGTGTAACCAGGAGCTGCAGCCTCCACTCCAAGCCCAGGCATGTCACCAGTAAAACAATGGTTAAAAAAAAGGTTTGTGTGTCTGAAAGAGAGGCAGGAAGCTCAGAGAAGATGGGAGTGGAGAGAGAAGCAGCAGAAAGCCAAGGGCAGGGAACAAGCACTGGTAGCAAAAAGGTTGGAGCTGTTGGGCTAAGTGCTGGCTGGAAAAGGGGCTTGGACACTGTCTCTTGTTGTTTGATTCCTGATGAGTTGAGGAAAACAGGACCTTGGACATTTTTTGTAAATAGACAGGATTACACCTAACACCTGACTCCGTCACCTGTTGCTCCTCCTAAATGGACAAACCTGCAAGATCCCACATTTCTGGCTAACTGCAGGGGTTGAAAGGGGTAACATACTTTCCCTCCACTCCCTTTGTCTGGCTTGTCTATTTAGTTTTCAAGATCTTTGGGGCAGAGACTGTCTCTCATTATATGTTTGTACAGCGCTCAGTGCAGTGTGGCCCCATTCTCGGTTGAGCCCTTGGCACTAGGTAATAAACCAGATCAATAAATAATAAAATTAATAGAACAGCTCCCTCCTGTCATCAAAATGAGCCCTGCCACCTTCCCCAGACCCTCCTCCAGCACCCAGTCAACCTCTCACGCCCCACTCCTAGTAGCTAGTCTTGTCCACAACACAGAGCTCTCCACTGGCCTAGCCAGCCCTGAGCCACCCCAGTGAGCAATGACTTTCAGCCACTAGACAGGCTGAATTTAAACTGGTGACTTAGCTGCCAAAAGCTCTATGGTCCATTCCCAGACCAGTAAGCCATCAAGACTCCCACGGGCAGCATGAAATTAGTAAACTGTTATCTATGTGTTTCCCTAGAACATTGCCCATGGAGAGTTTTTGTGATGTCACATATTGTAAACTCCAGGCTGTGGACACTTGCAAAATTGTTGTAAGTAAGGGACTGGAAGGAAACAAAGGAACAGTAACTTGGTTACTGACGAGTCTGATAAACTCCATACAATTCTTCCAGTATCACAGCTAGAGATGTGTACCTTACAAGCAGAGCCATATTTACCCTCCTTTTCCTGCTTGAACATCCCGGAGCAGATCACCACTTCTTCCCCCTCCATGGATTGTTTGAAAACAAATGCTTTTTTTTTTTTTTTTTGGTACTCTATGGCTTGATTGCAAACAGCTCTCTGGAAGTATTTACTACCTAAGTGGCGTTGGTTTGTTGCAATTGTTTAGATAAGTCATGTGGTATTGTTTCTCTCTTCTGGTTGGATGAGTGTGCAATTATTAATCGTGTTTACTATAGTAATGCATCTAGACCAACCAACACCAGGCCCCATTCTGTTAGGTGCTGTACAGTCTAAATCAGCGTCTCTCAACCTTTCCAGACACTGTACCCCTTTCAGGAGTCTGATTTGTCTCACGTACCCCCAAGTTTCACCTCACTTAAAAAACACTTTCTTACAAAGTGCCATATTTGGGGTCGGGAAGGAATTTTCCTCCAGGGCAGATTGGAAGAGGCCCTGGAGGTTTTTCGCCTTCCTCTGTAGCATGGGGCACGGGTCACTTGCTGGAGGGTTCTCTGCTCCTTGAAGTCTTTAAACCACGATTTGAGGACTTCAATAGCTCAGACATAGGCGAGAGGTTTTTCGCAGGAGTGGGTGGGTGAGATTCTGTGGCCTGTGTTGTGCTGGAGGTCAGACTAGATGATCATAATGGTCCCTTCTGACCTTAGTATCTATGAATCTATGAAAAAAAAAAAGTAAGCACAGCACACTATTACTGAAAAATGGCAGACTTTCTCATTTCATCAGATCATTATAAAATAAATCAATTGGACTATAATATTGTACTTACATTTCAGTGTATAGTATAGAGACCAGTACAAACAAGTCGTTGTCTGTATGAAATTTTAGTTTGTACTGACTTCGCTAGTGCTTTTTATGTAGCCTGTTGTAAAACTAGGCAAATATCTAGAGGAGTTGCTGTACTCCCTGGAAGACCTCTGCGTACCCCTGGTTGAGAACCACTGGTCTAAATAGACTATTCAGACAAAGGACAAGCATGTCTGGTGTGAATATTCACGTGTGACATTAGCATTTGGGTTCCATGGGACTTTGAAGTGCACACAGGCTGGTTAACTAGGGAGGTGCCGGATTCACTGGCTAAGGCAGTGGGTTAGGAATCAGAAGATGTGGGTTTTACTGGCACCTCTAATTGCTGTCCTGCTATTTGACCTTGGGCAAGTCATTTTACACCTTCCAAGCTTTGTCGATAAGCTCTGTCTCTCACCAGGTGTCTGTACAGCACCCGTACAGTTGGCTGCTGATCTCATCTGAGGCCTCTAAGTTCTATCACAATACAAATAAGTCAGAGAGACCAGGTGGGTGAGGTAATATCTCCTATTGGACCAACAATAAAAGGTATTACCTCACCCACCTTGCCTCTCTAGTATCTGGGACCCACACACCTACAACTACACTGCAAATAATAATTCACGCAGTCGAACTGGATCGGACAAGCAGTGGGGCAAGAAAATTGAAACATCAGGGGGCACTCTCACCACACCAGCCCAGGCCAAGAGGTGGGCACTACTTCCCCAGCTGCAGAGTGCCCCTTGCCTTTAGGAGAGGAACTGAGCCCCTCTACTGTACCCACTGGCGGGAAGGCTGAAAGCTGAAAGGCTGTGAGCATGGCAACGTGAAGTCATTTAAAAATTCAAGGTTTCAGAGTAGCAGCCATGTTAGTCTGTATCCACAAAAAGAAAAGGAGGACTTGTGGCACCTTAGAGACTAACCAATTTATTTGAGCATAAGCTTTCGTGAGCTACAGCTCACTTCAATTTGTTAGTCTCTAAGGTGCCACAAGTACTCCTTTTCCTTTTAAAAATTCAAGTGACTCATCATGGAGAATTTGCAGCATTCACCCAGCAGTGATTGCAAGTAAGTTCCCCTTTCAATCACCCACTTGCTGCTATAACATGGCCTCTGAGCCGAGACTTTCCTCTCCTTCTCCACTCCTGGATCCACATATCTATTCAGGGGACACCATCATAGGGCCTAATCACATCAGCCACACTATCAGAGGCTCGTTCACCTGCACATCTACCAATGTGATATATGCTATCATGTGCCAGCAATGCCCCTCTGCCATGAACATTGGTCAAACTGGACAGTCTCTATGTAAAAGAATAAATGGACACAAATCAGATGTCAAGAATTATAACATTCAAAAACCAGTTGGAGAACACTTCAATCTCTTTGGTCACTCGATTACAGACCTAAAAGTTGCAACAAAAAAACTTCAAAAACAGACTCCAACGAGAGACTGCTGAACTGGAATTAATTTGCAAACTGGATACAATTAACTTAGGCTTGAATAGAGACTGGGAGTGGATGGGTCATTACACAAAGTAAAACTATTTCCCCATGTTTATTCCCGCCCTCCACCCCCCCCCCCAACTGTTCCTCAGATATTCTTATCAACTGCTGGAAATGGCCCACCTTGATTATCACTACACAAGGTTTCCCCCCACGCCCCTCCCGCTCTCCTGCTGTAATAGCTCACCTTAAGTGATCACTCTCTTGTTACAGTGTGTATGGTAACACCCATAGTTTCATGTTCTCTATGTATATAAATCTCCCCACTGTATTTTCCACTGAATGCATCCGATGAAGTGAGCTGTAGCTCACAAAAGCTTATGCTCAAATAAACTTGTTAGTCTGTAAGGTGCCCCTAGTACTCCTTTTCTTTTTGCGAATACAGACTAACACGGCTGCTACTCTGAAATCAGTTTCCTGAGAGCATCTAACGAGAGTCTCGAAATGTATCATTTTCTTTCCCCTGCGGTTGGTGTCGGGGAATGAAGAGGCATCGTACACAACTGTGATAGTTCTAGCTATGGGCTAGAGGCTCAGCCCCGTGTAAACCTGCCAAACTCCTTTGATATCAGTGGGGTTACACTAGTGTATACCAGCTGGGGCTCTGCCCCTGTGATCCTCGGCAGCAGAATAGTCTAGCTGGAAGAAATCAGAGTAAAGCCAGCTCGGATGTTGCTGGAGGTGACACAAGTTCCATCTTTTCTCAGGAGCCTCTCATGGAGAACTGACTTGCAGCATTTTCCATGGCTGTTGTTTCAGAGATGTGGTTGTGGGCAGGAGGAGTCGACAGCCTGGGGATTGGGCTGGGAGGACTGGTTTGTGGAGGTAACTGGGTAACAGGCAGCTGTGACTAAGCTGAAGGCAACAATTTAGGGGAAGGATTGGTGGTAGCTGGGTGGAAATCAAGGTCGGGCTGGTTGGGGTGCAGGTTTTTGGGGAACAGGGTAGGTGGGGTAAAGTTGTGAAATTTGAGGGTCTAAGGTATGCACTGCTGTAGCAGATGGCAACCAGTTGGCATTGGGCTGGGGCACTTTGCTTCCGTATGCCTCAGTGGGGAGAGGCAGGTGCCATGGAAGCAGCGGGGTGCACTAAGTTTGGTCAGTGCCACGTGTGAGCATCCTGCAGACAAGAGACACTTGGCCGCACCTTTAGGGGACTTGCGAAAAAGGCATCACTCAGCGTGCTCCATGTCCTGCCAGGCTGCTGCAGGCTGCCCCAGTGCTGGGGCTGGCAGGGGAGACATTGGAGTAGAAGACTCCAATAAGATAAGAGTCATGGGGAAGAGGAAGAGAGAGCAAGTAATTTGTCCCTGTGCACACATGTGCCCCAGAAACACACACATGCCTAGACATACCACCAGACACGCATATGCCCAGACACAGACCCATGCTCACCAGGCCCCCAGACACACAATCACACACACCACGCCCCGCCCACACACACCACACCCCCAGACACAGACCCATGCACACCACGCCCACAGGCACACACCCACGCACACCAGGCCCCCAGACACACACCCACGCCAGGGTTGCCAGGCGTCTAGTTTTTGACCAGAACACCTGGTGGAAAAGGGCCCCTGGCAGCTCTGGTTAGCACAGCTGACTGGGCTGTTAAAAATCTGGTTGGCTGCAGCAGCCGGTTCCGCATGGCTCCCGAAAGCGGCCAGCATGTTGCTCCAGCTCCTAGGCACAAGGGTGGCCAGGGGAGTCTGCGGCACAGGTGTCGCCCCCAAGTGCTGGCTCTGTAGCTCCCATTGGCCAGGAACTGCGGCCAATGGGAGTTGCAGGGGCGGTGCCTGCAGACAGGGGCAACACATAGAGCCACCTGGCTGCCCCTGCACCTAAGGGCCAGAGGGATATGCTGGCCACTTCTGGGAGCCACCTGAAGTAAGCGCTGCCCAGAGCCTGCACCCCAACCCCCTTCCCCAGCCCTAAGCCGCCTCCCGCGCCCAAACTCCCTCCCACACCCCAACCCCCTGCCCCCACCCAGAGCCCCTCCCGCACCCTGAACCCCCTCATTTCTGGCCCCACTCCGGAACCTGCACCCCCCTGCCCCAGCCTGGAGCCCCCTTCCACACGCCAAAACCATCATCCCCATCCCCCTCCTGCACCCTGAATCCCTTGGTCACAGCTGGAGCCCTCACCCTCTCCTGCACCCCAACCCCCTGCCTTAGCCCCATGAAAATGAGCAACTGAGTGAGGGTGGGGGAGAGTGAGCAATAGAGGGAGAGGGGATGGAGTGAGCGGGAGCGGGTCCTCACCCCCTCAGAGAAGGGGCGAGGCAGGGAGTGAGGCAAGGGTGTTCAGTTTTCTGCAGTCAGAAAGTTGGAAACCCTAACACGCACACAAGGCCCCACACACACACACACCCACAGCCCCCAGACACCCGCATGCACTCGCCTGCACACACCCAGCCACACGAGACTCTTGCCTCTTGACCTGCCGCAGAAGGAAACAGGTGGGATTAGAAAAATCCAGACCAGACACAAAGGCCAGGCGAGTTGCCAGCCCTCTGGGGGCTGCCCTGGCCCTCACCACCCCTTGAGAGAGGTGCGATCTTGTCCCAGCCCTCAGCCACTGGTCTGCTGAGCACTGAACAGACCCGGAGGAAGAGGTGCGAGGACACAGACTCCTCAGGCTCCAGCCCTCCCTCTCCCCTGGTATGTCTCTGATGCTGCTGCACTGCAAGTTGTGCTGCGGTGAGGACTTTTGCTCTGGTTCACTGATCCCGTCTCGCCAAGGCTCAGCTCGGCTCTCAAAGCCACTGGGCTGGGCTGTTGTTACTGTTGGTTTTCGCATCCTTCTCTTTCTCCCTGAGCGGTTTGGAGGCCCCGTCATTACCCGGCTTCCCCAGCCACCTGTCGGGGCCTACTGACCTCAGCGTCGCCTCGGGCTCGCCGTTAACAAACAGGCCAGGGAAGATTTCTCAAGCTTCCACCGCCTTAATTAGCAAGTGCTGGGCTAGGGCCATGTGTCCTGCTGGCTGCCTGCAAGCAGGCGATGGCGGTCCGAAAACGCACCCAATTAGCCAACCACTCAGCTCCTGGATGGGGTGAGCAGCCCAGTCACTGCCAGCAAAAAACAGGGCCAAAGAAAAGACTGACACTAGGTTTTTTCCCCCCAGTTGTCTAGGCCTGATCCTCTTCTCTGCAAGGTTTGTCCCTGGTGTAACCCCACTGGCTTTCATGGAGTCACTCCTGCATGGCAGTAGGATTGAGCTAGCTGTGCAAGTCTCTTGGGGGTGTTTAAATCTTCACTTCTTTTAGGGCGTTTTGATTTCACTCTGGTTTTACACTGTTGGGATCTCACAGAGGGGTAGGACCAATGTCTACCCAGCTGTTTGAAAGATGATTGGTTACCTTGTATTCTTCTCTTATCCTCTACAGAGGAGGGTGCATTCCCACTCACCCACCAACCACTCAGTAGCATTCTTCAGCTCTGACCATTGGAAATTTTACAGCCATTTCACGCTTTCACCATGCACTGCAGTCTGGTGCCCTGCATCCATAGACATCTTAACCCACAAATCCATTGACAGTTTGGCTGGGGGGTTGCTTATATGATGGCTGCCTTCTTGGCCAATGCACCAGGGAGCCAACCAGGGACCTCCAGAGCTGCTATAGCTCGAGCTAAAGAGCCAGTCTCTTTAGTGGGTGCCCTAACAGACTCGTCTCCTCTGCAGCCAGGGCAGAGATAGAGAGAGGGACCTGTAATACACCCACACCAGTGGGTTACACTAACATTGCTAAAGGTGCCAACAGCAGGAAGATGCAGACCTGTACTGCTTCACATCAGCAGCCAAACCCCCAGGGCTGCAAGGATTGAGATGTCCCAAGAGCCAGGGTGCTGAGTGAAATATAGCTGGGGGATCAGAGGTGAGAGACTTGGCAAAAGAACTGAGATTTTTGAGATAGATTCAATTAGGTTTTTAGGAGCAATAAAGGTGCATTTGCAAAGACAACAACTTTAACAGTCCATGTTCTGTGGGAAACTGTGCTTCCAAAGAGCAGCATGCTCCCTTTTTATACCATTGTTCTCTGCCATTTGCCCATCACATCATGATCTTTGGTCTAATTTAAGGGGTAAGCCCTTTGGGACAGGTACCGTGCTGTTATGTTTACCTTCAAAGTGCCGTGCAGACTCATGACAGCTCCAGGAGGCAGGGCTGGGCTGGGCTAGCGAAGGCCAAGCTGGGAACGCAGCCACCTCCGAGGTAGAATGTAGCCTTTGTTTATACAATGGAAGCTAGAATTAAAGACGTGCAGAGGGGTGGTAAGCGATGTCTTTCACATCTCACCTTTCCCAAGTAATGCCTGAAATTGGACCCTCGGTACATGGCCCCTTCTAGGCCCAAATATTTCCCATGCCCAACAGAACTCTGAGAACTTTCAGATCGGTATACTTGTGGAAAGCAGTCTCCCTATGGGAGCACAGCATGGGTGGGGTTGCATAAAAAGACAAAGAGCTAATGGGCTTTGGAGACGCCGGTCCTGTCCTCCTAGTCAGCTGCCAATCTTTCAAGCAGAACAGCCATGCCTTAGCCATGCTAAGTGATGCAATCCGAGCAGCAGGGTCTCAGTGGGGGACTGCCCATCTCACCATGCCCAAAATGGAGGGAGGAATTTAAGGGATCCTTTTGTGGAATGGTCACCATGGTTCTGGCATCCCTAAGTCCTGCCTTGCCTGGTTCTCAGGGCACTTCCTCAGGCCAATGTAGCACAGGCCTCACCTCCACCATCTCTGCAGCTGCAGTGGGAGGAAACACCTCACCTGCTGCCCCTTCTGGCTCCCCCTCCCTTCAGTCCTGGTCTCACTGCTTCCCTACCTCGCTGTGGCCTTCCCCTTCTCAGCAGGAAGCAGACATGTCCCTAAAGCTCCCCCAGGCTGGAGATTTAAAAGTTCTGACCCCAAAACACCTCTTTAAACGGGGACCTCTTCTCAGTTGTCCCCAGTCCTCCCCCCACCCCCAACTGCCTCATGTCCCAGCCCCCTGGAGTGGACACAGGAGAGAGTAGTCCTGTGCCACTGTACAGCCCATGGAGGAGGCCCCGTTCGTTTGTCCAGCTGAGCACCCCAAAGAGTTAATGCAAAGCATCAGCCATTAGCATCCTCGCTAATAATCCAAAATACCATGAGCTGCCAGGCTGTCACTTTCATTAGCGCTTGGAAGATGAGCCCTTCGCAAAGGACAGGCTGGGGGAGGGAAGGCTGAGGGGCCGTGCGACTGACAGACATCAAACCGCCTTCAGTGACGTCAAAGGTCACCTCAGCACTTGCTAAGGACTCCCACCTCCCCCACTCCCCCAGCCAGGTGGGGGAAGGTGCGCGGGTCCCTGTGCCATTGAGGTGGGTGATGACTGGAACGCCATGCCTCGCCGAGCTGCCACCCCGCTCTCAGGGCTCTCGGGAAGCGCGCTGGCCATTGCCCCGAGCACCCGCATTCAGGGAGGTGTGTGGGGCTGCTGTCACATCGCATCAGCGTCCCGGCCCCAGTGCGGTGACTCGATTAAGTCTTTAGCCGCAGAACCAGTTTAAAGAGTCAGTGATTCACTCCACTGGCTGGGCAGGCCCAATCACAGCGCAGGTCACTGATGAGACACTGGTAGATCCCAGGGACGCGGCGGATGAGGGAGAAGCGGGATTTAAAGGAGAAAGAAAGAGACCATTTTTTAAGCCTCCCTCAACACCCCCCACCAGGATTGTAACACTGATCAGGCTGCAAGTGGGGGGTGGGGAAACGGAGGGGTCCGGCTGGCGTGCTGAGGTGTTTGCCATCTGAGGAACCCTTCAGGTCACAGCCCCCCATCTGCTGGCATGCATTGAATGTAAACTTGCTTTTTCTGTGTGTTTTGCCCTGGTGAAAGGCAGCAGATTGACAGCCCCAGCAAGGAGAGTGCTCTGCTTACCCAGAGTGGGCCGTGTGGGCCTGCGGACGGCTGGTCTTGGGTCCAAGGTGTCAGGTGATCTGGGTTCAAGGCTCAGCACTGCTGAGACTCCCCCTGTGATCTCGAGAAAGTCACGTAGGGCTGCCTTCCATACCCACATGCCTCCTGCCAGCGGTGACAGAATAGGCCCCTCTATTCACACCATACACACTACTGTAATAATCTGTGCACAAAGTATGCCTCGTAAGCTATCATTTGAAAACTCATAATTTTCTGGGCAGTGTTGTCCTGGTAAAATACGTGTAGGAACATTGTATGGGAAGTTATAAGTTTCCCCTGTATGATGTTGTTAACACATGTTCCAAACTGCACAGCCCTGCCCATGCAGAAGTCAGGTCTGTCCTAAACAAAGGAGGGACTGTGTGCTTGCCTTAGTTTGCATTTAAGTAGTAAACAGAATTAGCAAGCAGGGGAGGAAAACAAAGGAAGTTCAAACAGGTGAAAAAAACCCAGCAAGGACCATCCTTCCACATGGCCTCTGTCTCCTGGGTCGCAGCTGGAAATGGTTTTCAAGAGGGGGCCTGACACTATAAAAAGGAGGGACAAATACCCCAAGGCACCCCACCTCTCTCCCTGCCCATCTCATTCTCCGCACCTGAGCAGAGAACAGGAAACAGCCATTGGAATCCGGGGGAGAGGTCCTGACCTACAAAGTTTGGACAGTGATCTGCCAGAATATGTGGTGAGAATGTTGGCTTTGCAACTAAGAGAGTTTCTTAAGTAGATACTAGTAAGTGTTTTATCTTTATTTCTCTTGTAACCATTTCTGACTTTTATCCCTCATAGACTTTAAGGCCAGAAGGGACCGTCATGATCATCTAGTCTGACCGCCTGCCCATTACAGCCATGGATCTTCACCCACCCACTTGTATAATAGACCCGCTGGCTGAGTTACTGAAATCCTCAAATCATGATTTAAAATTTTAAGTTACAGAGACTCCACCATTTACACTAGTTTAAACCTGCAAGACACCTGTGCCCCATGCTGCAGAGGAAGGTGAAAACCCCACCAGGGTCTCTGCTAATCTGATCCAGGGGAAAATTCCTTCCTGACCCCAAATAAGGCAATCTATAGACCCTGAGCGTGTGGGCAAGAGCCATCAGCCAGACACTTGGGGAAGAATTCTCTGTAGTATCTCAGAGCCCTCCCCATCTAGTGTCCCATCACCAGCTGTTGAGGATATTTGCTGCTAGCAGTCGCAGATCAGCTACATGCCTCATTACTTGTACTCACTTAAAATCTATCTTGTTGTAGTTAATAAACTTGTTGTACCTAATCCAGTGTGTTTACGTTGGAGTGTCTGGGTAACTCTATTTAAAATAATGAGCTGGTGTATTATTCCCTGAAGAAATAACAGACTTAATATATGTGTACTGTCCAGGAGAGGGTTGGGCAGTACAGGACATACATTTCTGGGGGAAGATCCAGGACTGGGGGTGTATTGGGGTCACCCTGCAGTGTAATCAGGACTGGTGAGAGCCAGGGTGTGACTGGCAGGGTGCAGCTGCCTACAGACCCTCAGGGCGTGGCTTGGTTGCTGAAAGGTTCTGTGTGAGTGGCCCAGGTGAGAGCTATGACAGCAAGGCATTGTAAGGCTCTCCGGTTGCAGGGTAGGGGTGGCACAGCCCCCCACTAGTCTGGGCTGTACCCCTGGTATGTCACACTAGCCAACAAGCCTTGGCTTCAAATCTAGCCCTGCCTGAACTGCTCACAGGCTCTCCAGAGCATCAATCCATGATCTCATAAAGAGAAGGCCCAAGCCACATCCCTCTATTCCTCATGTCATTTCCTGATTTGGAGGTTTAGTTTAGTTCAGTGGATTCACCCTTTGCCTGTTCTGACCCAAAGGATGGGTTCTTGAGCATGAGCCCCATCTGTCTCCTCTTCCCAATCTCTGAAAAGCCCTTGAAGGGTACATCTACACTGAAAAAAACAAACCCACAGCTGTTACCTAATTTGTTGAGTGGTTATGGATTATATTGACCATTAAGTGTTTCCAGTTAGTCACTGATCTGTCTTACAAGGTGTATGTTTGTAGGTTTCTGGCATTCCTTCTAAATAAAATACCTTTAAACTAGCTCTATGGGCTACACGGCAGCAAGGCTCAGAGTCCAGGTGAACTGACTCGGGCTTGTGGGGCTCACACTACGGAGCTAAAAATAACTGTGAAAGTTCCCACTCGGGCTCTGAGACCCACCACCCTTGCCTAGGTGGATCTAGAGCCGGTGTCCAGGAATTAGTTTTTTCCGGGAACTTCTCTGCAATCCTCTCGTCTTCTTCATAGTCCCAGAGACCAAGCCCAGGTAATACAGCCTCACTATTCCTTCCCATCTCTACTTCCAAACCCTATTTCTCTGCATTAAATGACATGCCACAATGCAGAGAGCATGCCAACCGGATACTACATAGGAACATAGGAATGTCCGGATCAGATCAGATCCAAGGTCCATCCACCCATCATCCTGTGTCCAACAGTGGCCAGCACCACGTGCTTCAGAGAAAGGTGCAAAAATCCTAGTTGCAAATGGGAGATAATCTGCTCCCCTACATCGGTCTCATTTGATAGCTATTGTCTCAAGCGCTGAAGCAGGAGGTTTAATATTGCTTTGTGAGCAGTAACTATGGTAACTCTGAAAATTTGTTATTCACATACATGTCCAATCCCTTTTTGAACCTACCTCAATTTTTGGCCTCAACAACATCCAGTGGAAGGGAATTCCACAGGCTAATCACACATTGTGTGAAAAAAGTATTTCCTTCATCCATCTGGAATTTCCCCCCTTTTTTATTTCATTGACTGTCCCCTATTTTGTTCAAGTTCTCCATCTCTGACTCCTGGTTTGGAGAAGATGTTCACCACAGGTGCCATCCAGGGCACCATGAGCTGCTCCATGTATGGTGTCACTTGATGATTTCTATATCAGATGTGTTCAGTTGTTTATCTTTAACTGCCAGTCCTGCAGACGTACCTGGGTGCTGGGACCTAAACTGAGTTCTTTCCTTCTCCCACGTAATGACGGTTCTACAGGCCAGATTAGGCTGATAGCTGGCAGCCATCTTCCATATATTTGTAAAGGAGTAACTGAGTGGAGCCTAGCAAACTATTCTGTTTATGATGCACTAGTACTAGCCCCCAGGCCGCTCTCCCAGAGCGATGCTGGCTCTGCAGGGCTAAGGGGAGGAAAAAGCATGCCCCATTTCTTTAGTCACTAAAGTCCCCAGTTGGGGGTCTGAATTCATGCAGGAAGCTGGTGCATGCAGGATTTGTGGATGAGAAGGCATCGATCCTCTGTTTGGTGTTGAGCTGCACTTTAAGGCTTGTATCTTTCCAGTTAACCTGAAGAAAGACCATGATCTTCTACAGGGAAAACTCTCTTAGTTGGTGCAGTAATTATAAATACCAGGTAGGCAGGTGGACTTCATACTGGGAAGATCAGACTCCCTGGCTGCCCCACCCTCAGGAGCAGAACTCAGAGAGACTGACTGTTCCTTGAAAGTCACCAGACGCTGAAGGGAACCTCAAAAGCTGTCTTAGGAGAGGCCATTCCAGGTGGGCATAGACATGCAGCTCTGGTTCTTCTCTTCCCAGTGGCTGCACACAGAGTAAACTCCATGGGAGCTCAGGAATCCTCATCTCCTCCCTCCCCTTTCGGGGCAGTCACTGGGACAGAGCTGGCTCCTGCTTAATACATTAGGAGCCGGCTTAAGACTCTGCACATTAACTTCATTTTAAATGCTGGATTTAGCCTGGGAAGCCACAAGCTGCCAACTCTGGCAACACGAGCCAGGTGTAAAGCCACCTCTCACAGACGCTGGGCCTGGGTCGCGTCTGAGCAGAGGCTGAGGTGAAGCAGGCAGAGGAAAGGCGTGGTTTGGGATCCTTCAGTTGTTTGCCAGATGAAGGTAATAGTCAATTTCATGCCAGTGTAACATCCCAGATTGGCAGCCCCAGCACGGCATGAGCAATACAAGTCCCTGCGCACCCATCCCTGCTTGGAGCTGGGGAGGACATGCTGGGCTTCAGTTCCTATGGCCTAGTCTATCTGTAGCCTCTCTCCCAGGGCTGTCAGATAGGGCTGCTGTGTGGATGGGACTCTGGTCTACCAGGGTCTAGACTGAAGAGTCACCATCTCTCATCACTAGAAGGCCAATGGTAGCGAATTGCTGTCTGTAATAACCTGGTCTGGGTGCAACTGGGAGAAGGCTTCATTGTTCCGTACCAGTCCCCAACAGCCCCTGGCTCTCCAGGTGCAGAGTTATTCAACATGCACGCTCAAGATGCCCTCACGGTATGTGCCTTAGAGCGTGATGCTAGGACATGGCCCTTTGGTGAACTGGAGAGATGGCCGCGGCTCCGGGAAGTTCTCCATTCACGCGTACATCTCTGCACCTGGCTGTACACAATCCCCACGTCCATAGGGTGCTTAGCTCCATGCCAGGGCCTTCTCCTCACTCCAAGGCAACAGCCAATCGGAGGGAGTCTCTAGCTGCCAGGCAGCCACAGAACTCGTGTGGGACTTCCCATGGATGCCCTTGACTGTGTTGCTAACAATGCTAGTGGACTCTCGCCTGAGCCTGGCCACTGGTCCCTGGGGAAAGGCCCTGACCCGATTTCTGTGCTGGGGTGGGCTCTGAGGTGCGCCTCAGGCACTGGACACCTTGGCTGAGAAGCAGGGACTGAGCAGCAGGCAGAGGCAGTCAGGCTGCCTGACAAACCAGCAGGGTGGGTAGCAGTAATTATCACGCAGCCAACAGCTGAAGGGGAGCATATGGTAAGGGAAAGGAAACGAACTTGTATTTTTCCGGCCCCCCAGGCTCAGCCTTTCAGGCGCTTGTCACAGTTGATTTTCGCTGCCTGACTGGCAGGGCCGGGGCCCCTCAGTTTCACTTTGTTCCCGCATTGTGTCATGCCGTTCTCCGAAAGGGCTCTGTGCAGAATACGGGGCATAGCGTTCTGTGCCTACTGCAGCACAAGGCCCCATTCCCCTGCCCCACTGCATCCCTATCCCATGCACCCTGCCCCACTGCAACCCTATCCCACCATCCTGTTCCATACCCCTGCCCTACTGCATCCCTAAACCACCATCCTGCCCCATGCACCTACCCCACTACAGCCCTATCTCACCATTCTGTCCCATGTGCCCTGCTCCACTGCATTCCTATCCCACTGTCCTTCCCCATGCCCCTGCTTCACTGCATTCCCATCCCACCATCTTACCCAATACCCCTACCCCACTGCAATTCTATCCCACCATCCTGCCCCATACACCTGCCCCACTGCAACGCTATCTCACCACCCTGCCCCATGCCCCAGCCCCACTGCATCTCTATCCCACCATCCTGCTCCATACACCTGCCCCACTGCAGCCCTATCATAAGAACATAAGAATGGCCATACTGGGTCAGGCCAAAGGTTCATCTACCTCAGTATCCTGTCTTCCAACAGTGGCCAATCCCCCACACCTAAAACACCATCCACACCTTCCCTCCCTAGTGTACCCATCCCGCACACCTGGCACACCCATCCACACCTTCCCTCCCTAGTGTATCCACCCCCAAACCTAGCACACCTACATCCCATCCCTCCCTAGGGTACCAATCCCCAACACCTAGCACACCCATCCACCCCATCACTCCTTATTGCACCCATACTCCACACCTAGCACACCCATCTACCATAGTTAACACACTATCCACCCCATCCCTTCCCTAGTGTACCCACCCCCAAACCTAGCACACCCATCCACCCCATCCCTCCCCAGTATACCCATCCCCCACACCTAGCACACCCATCCACCCTATCCCGCCGTAGTGTACCCATCCCCCACACTGAGCACCCCCATCCACTTCCTCCCACCCATCCCCCATACCACTCCCTAGCGTACCAAAACCCAACACCTAGCACACCCATCCAACTGTAGTGTACCCATCCCCCACACCTAGCATATGCACCAACACCATCCCTCCCCTAGTGTACCCATCCCCCACACCTAGCACATACATTCACCCCTTCCCTCCCTAGTGTACCCATCCCTAACATTTAGCACACCCATCAACCTCATCCCTCCCAAGGGTACCTAACCCCCACATCTAGCACACCCATTTACCCCGTCCCTCCCCTAGTGTACCCATCCCCCACGCTTAGCACACCCATCCACCCCATCCCTCCACTCATGTACTGACTCCAACACCTAGCACACCTGCATCCCATCCCTGAGGGCACCGTAGCCCCGTTATCCCATCACACTTGTAAGCAGAGTCAGGATGAGCTCCACCCTGACATCTGGTGGTGAGGTGTGGCAAGTTGTGGAAAAGAACTTCAGGGGCCGATCTCATTTGCATAGGCACACCCACCCCGCCTAGAATGAGGCCATAGCTGCCCAAATGGTCACTTTGGCTGCTGTGGGATCCCCAGTGTCTCTGTTATTGGGGCAGGAAGAATAAATTGTTATTACCCTGATTATGGGAACTGTGCTTGGAACTGTACTTGGCCTTTTGTTATGATGGAGGGACTCACCATCAACTAAGTAGCACTCGTTAGGCAAGGGTCATGGGTTCCAAAAGTCTGTGAATTGAGAGAGGTTGGGGACAAGTATTAATACTTGGTGCTATGGGTCCCTGGGTGAGGGCCTTACATGCTAATTGCACTTTCTCCTCTCTCTACTGTAGAATATCAGAGCTGATTTTGATTCTATTAGGAGTCTAGTTACAGACTGCTGAGCTGAGTTCACTTTGGGCTAATGGTGCACCAGCACTGAGGCTCCCTTACTACAAGCTGAATTCACCTAAGAGCTGAAATCACTGAGTGTTGTGTTAAGTAGTGGGGGAGCCTGAAGATATATTGTAGAGCAGTTTGTGGGACGGCAGGAGCTGCTTGTGGGACGCGGAGCAGAGCAGTTTGGGGGATGATGGGAGCTGCTTGTGGGACGTGGACTGGTGGAGTGGAGCGGAGCCCTATGGAGCTGCGGGGCAGTCAGCTTTAGATCATGTAAGGTGCCCCTTACCTCTCTTCCCCCCCCCCCCCCCGATCTCCACCCAGGTTGGGAAGTAAAGCTCTGCAGATAAACTTTCAAACTCTGAGGCTGCCCTGACCAGGGACAGAGACTTTTGGGTCATTGGACTTTTGGGACTTTGGGTGATTTCGGGTTGCTGGACTCAAGAACCAAAGGGAAAGGACACGACCCAATTTGCTTGGGGTGGGTTTTTGCTCATGGGTTGTGTTATGAATCCTGTTGGTGGTGTTTCCCCAACATAATGCCACATTGTTTCTCTCTGTTATTAAAAGGCTTTTTGCCACACTCAGACTCTGTGCTTGCGAGAGGGGAAGTATTGCCTCTTGGAGGCGCCCAGCGGGGGTGGTATATATTTGTCCCAGGTCACTGGGTGGGGGCTCGAGCTGGTTTTGCATTGTGTTATTGGAATGGATCCCCTAGATATTGAACCCGGCCCTTGTTGCTGCCAATTCTGACGGGCAGAAGGGTTACACACTCCTCCACAACTTCCAGACCCTGACCAAGATCTGCTTTCTTTTTTCACTTTGCTGGTTGTTTACATTAGTTATCCTTGTGTTCCTGGGCGATGCTCTGGAGGGGTGGGGAGCTGGTCCCTTAGGATGTCTCGGATGCCCTGGAAGTGAGGCTGGCTCTAACTGAGAGGGCAGTTACTTACTTTTATTCAGACTACTTTGACACCTATTTAACTCAAACCCTTTAATAATCGGTGTGGACAAATTCTCTTCCGTTAAAGATCTGATGTCCCAGGCACTAAGATTCTACTAATAATGCCTAGCTCTTCCATGGGGGTTTCCCTCCCTAGCTCTCACAGCACTTTATCTAGGAGTCCTGTGCCTTTATCCCCATTTTACAGATGGGGAAACTGAGGCACAGTGACTTGCCCAGCATCACCCAGCAAAGAAGTGGCAGACCAGGGACCTTGTGAGTCCCAGTCTGGCACCTTAGCCATTAGCCATAAAGGCTGGGAGAGCTCATTAGGCAAGAGACCCTCCCAGTACAACAGGGCCAGTTGGAGAAGATGCTCCTTCTATTTCTAGGGTAAGTCTCGAACAAAACAACCCAGTTTGTTAATACAAGCCCTATCAGGTTTTCACCAGGAAGAAACAATAAGGTCTCCAGTCATTTTATCCCCCTCTGCAGGTCACCCATAAAGCTCTCAGTGTTTGGCACATGGGATCAGCATACACCCTCCTGAGACAATAGAAGAGTGTGCGTGCGTGCAGGTGGGTGTGTGCATGCAGGGGAGACACAGGGTGCACCAACGTGTGAACAGAACATGCCAGCGACAGCAGATGTGCATGGCAGTGGCTGTGGTTGTGTGTTGTGTTGTGTGGGTAGCTGTGTGCACGGCTGACACAGCATGCACCACTATGAAAGCCCCTCCTAGACAGGAAGAGCACGGTGCACACACATCTGAGCTCTGTGTGTGTGCCTGTGTGCGCGCACGCCCTGAACGCCCCCTCCCTGACACAGCAGGGGTATGTGATGAGCAGAGCTTTGTGAGTGGGGAGGTGCAAGTATGCACTGAGCATAGCTCCATTAGTGTCGCAGGGTGTGTGAGCTCACAGGTGTGCACCCTGTGTAGCGCAGATGCCCCTGCTCTGCAATGCACACCAGCCACAGCCCACCTCCTAAACGAGACCCAGGCCATGGCAACTGGGCCTGTCTGTTACTCAGAAGCAGGGCCAACCCCTGGCAAAACTTCTCCGAGCTCTGAACCACAGCTCAGCTGGTCCCTCGGCGCCTTTCCAAATGGGAGCATGGCAAACCCTGAAGCTCCGGATAAAAGAGAAACCTGCAGGATAGAAAGACTGAAAACTCCAGCTCCCAGTGGCTCAGCTGTGTGCTCTGCAGTCCCTGAAACGGTTTCAGTTCACTCTTCTCAGGCTGCTTTGAAAGGCCTCCGCTACACGTAGGGAAGATGTTTGTATTTATTTCTCTGACCCCCAACATGCCCGATGTCTAATAGGTGAGGCTGGTCCAAGTGCTGGATCTAAGACTAACTGAACAGAGCCAGAGTGAGCCAATGCAATACACACTTTGGACTCTGCGAAGTGGCGTCACAGGGCCATGTGTTTGATTGAAGACCAAACCCCATTGTGTCCGTACGAGGAGAGATTAATAAGACTGGGACTTTTCAGCTTTGAAAAGAGACGACTGAGAGGGAATATGATAGAGATCTATAAAATCATTCTGGTGCGCAGAAAGTGAATAAGGAAGTGTTATTTACTCATTCATATAACAAAAACCAGGGGTCACCTAATGAAATTAATAGGAAGCAGGTTTAGAACAAACAAAAGGAAGTATTTCTTTATGCAACACACAGTCAACCTGTGGAACTCATTGCTAGGGGATGTTGTGAAGGCCAAAAGTATAACTGGGTTCAAAAAGAACTAGACAAGTTCCTGGAGGATAGGTCCATCAATGGCTATTTGCCAAGATAGGCAGGGATGCAACCCCATGCTCTGGCTGTCCCTAGGTTGTTTCCCAGAAGCCGGGAGTGGACGACGGGTGGATCACTTGACTATTGTCTTTCTGCTCATTCTCTCTGAAGCACCTGGCACTGGCTGCTGTCAGAAGACAGGCTACTGGGCTAGATGGACCACTTCCCTGAACTGGTATGGCCATTCTGATGTTCTGCTGTCCCATAGCGGGCTGATGGCAGTCCTGCTCTAGAAAAACTCATTGGTGTTTGGGGAGGGGAGAGCACTGGGGATTTACACCCTGAACAAGGCCAGGCCAGGGAGAAGCCTACCCGGGAGCGATGGTGCCCTCCCTTGGATGCCTAGGTCCTGTATGTCTCACCTGGCTAGTAACTCTGGCTGGCTCACAGCTGACTGCACAGGGTAACATCTATTCTCTGCATGCGTGTCTCAGCAGCTTCAAACCACCAGGTGTGGCACCATGCCAGGCAGCTGCACACCTCAGGTGTGCTGTGAAGCGTGTGCACTCAGAGGTCCTGACATGGCAGGGTCAGTGTCACAGCCCTAGGACTCTCGGCAGTGCCTGGCTCTGTGATCGCAGCAGAAGGCGGCAGGTTTGCAGACAGGTGGTGATCATGTTCCTCGGGCTGAGGGCCTCCATGTAGGGACCCACGACAGCAAGAAGCCAGGGGTGGAGGAGGACAGAGATTGCAGGTCAAAACTGATGTGCATCAAGAGGGCTGTGAGGGTCCAGGTCTGGAGGGATGGCAAAGAACACAGTGACAACAGCAGTCCAATTCCTCAATAACTATGGCTGCAGGGCAGGGTTGAGGGGCATTGGCAGAGCTGAGGAGGCAGGACTGGAATAGTAGGAATGGGTGGGTGAGCTATGAGTTGGCATTCAGGAGCACTAGCATATCCACATGGGACGCTAGCACTGATAAAGCAGGGGGCGCAGGCTAGGTTGATGTGCATTAGCAGCACATTGGACTGGCAGGGGTGAGATATCAAAGCTGAGGTATCTGTAGGATTCACGGATCTCAAAATGGAGAAATCATCAGGAGTGGGCACCATGGAAGTAGGACACCTCCACAAATGTATCTCCTTCCAAGAGACCAGTGCCATCACTCCATGGGTTCCTCTAGCCCCCAGTGTCTTGGTGCTATCAATGCAAATCAGGAGGGGACTTTTCTGAAGAAGCAGCAGTAGGGGATCATAGAATATCAGGGTTGGAAGAGACCTCAGGAGGTCATCTAGTCCAACCCCCTGCTCAAAGCAGGACCAACCCCCAACTAAATCATCCCAGCCAGGGCTTTGTCAAGCCTGACCTTAAAAACTTCTAAGGAAGGAGATTCCACCACCTCCCTAGGTAACACATTCCAGTGTTTCACCACCCTCCTAGTGAAAAAGTTTTTCCTAATATCCAACCTAAACCTCCCCCACTACAACTTGAGACCATTCCTCCTCATTCTGTCATTTGCTACCACTGAGAACAGTCTAGAGCCATCCTCTTTGGAACCCCCTTTCAGGTAGTTGAAAGCAGCTATCAAATCCCCCCTCATTCTTCTCTTCCGCAGACTAAACAGTCCCAGTTCCCTCAGCCTCTCCTCATAACTCGTGTGTTCCAGTCCCCTAATCATTTTTGTTGCCCTCCGCTGGATGTTTTCCAATTTTTCCACATCCTTCTTGTAGTGTGGGGCCCAAAACTGGACACAGTACTCCAGATGAGGCGTCACCAATGTCGAATGGGGGGGAACTATCACGTCCCTCGATCTGCTGGCAATGCCCCTACTTATACATCCCAAAATGCCATTGGCCTTCTTGGCAACAATGGCACACTGTTGACTCATATCCAGCTTCTCGTCCACTGTAACCCCTAGGTCCTTTTCTGCAGAACTGCTGCCTAGCCATTCGGTCCCTAGTCTGTAGCGGTGCATGGGATTCTTCCGTCCTAAGTGCAGGACTCTGCACTTGTCCTTGTTGAACCTCATCAGATTTCTTTTGGCCCAATCCTCTAATTTGTCTAGGACCCTCTATACCCTATCCCTACCCTCCAGCATATCTACCTCTCCTCCCAGTTTAGTGTCATCTGCAAACTTGCTGAGGGTGCAATCCACACCATCCTCCAGATCATTTATGTAGACATTGAACAAAACCAGCCCGAGGACCAACCCTTGGGGCACTCCACTTGACACCATCTGCCAACTAGACATCAAGCCATAGATCACTACCCATTGAGCCCGACAATCTAGCCAACTTTCTATCCACCTTATAGTCCATTCATCCAGCCCATACTTCTTTAACTTGCTGGCAAGAATACCGTGGGAGACCGTGTCAAAAGCTTTGCTAAAGTCAAGGAACAACACGTCCACTGCTTTCCCTTCATCCACAGAGCCAGTTATCTCGTCATACCCTTGTGAGGTATTAGAGGGCTCTGTAATCTGTCAGGCAAAGGCATCCCAAGATCCAGTGGCTGGAAGCTGAAAGTAGACAATTCAGAAAGTAGCTACCAATTTTTAAGTGTGAGGAACTAACCAATGGAACAATTTACCTGGGGATGAGGGAGAGTCTCCATCACTTGGAGTCTTCAGATCAAGATGGGTCGTCTTTCTAAAGAGTGGGTTCTAGCTCAAACACAAGATATGGGCTTGATGCAGCTGGCAACTTGGCTGAAATGCTCTGGCTTGTGTTATACAGGGCAGACTAGATGATCATAATGGTCCTGTCTGGCCTTAATCTCTATGACTCTATTACTGGTTTCTAATCCCAGCTCTGTCACTGACCCAGTGTGTGTCCTTCGCTAAGTCACTTCACCGCTCTGTGTTGCAGTGTTCCCATGGGGCAAATGATCCTTTGTACAGTGCCTGGAGATGTGTGGTCGCAAGGTAATATTTCAGTATGATGATTTCGTACATGGCCTCAACACCCAGTTGCCCTGATGGTATCAGCCTTTGGCACAACGGGTGGGACTGTTTCTCTCTGATGCGGACTTTGCTACAGCTACCTGTCCCCATGTGGCCTTCAGCCTGGATTGCTGCACCACCCCCGAGGACCATCTTGAATCTACAACTGGTGCAGACGCAGCAGCCCCCTTCCTTAGCAATGCTAGCCCTAGGGATCAGCTACATTCATGCTACAAAGCATGTGCTGGCACCCCGGTCACTTCTTGCTGCAGGGTGAGGTGTTAACACTGAACTGTATAGCCCCATGCAGTTTGGAGTAGACTCTTAGCTGTTGTAAATTATAGCTCTCCTAAAGGACATGGAGCTTCACTGCTTTACACCATCTGAGGATCTGGCCCTTTGTGTCCTGCCAACCTCAAGCCCTGCCTTTCACCCCACCAATCTGCTCCAGAGCTGAGATCAGCTGGTTTGCTCTCACTCTGGGGCATTTTCAGCGAGTGTCCCTCAGCAACGGACTCTGCCTCCCACTGCTTGCTCCAACACAGCTAAAATCTGTTGCAAAGCCCATGTTCAATGAGGTGTTTGCTTTGGGCACCAACTGTGGGGCACAGCACTGAGCAGAGCTGAAGTCCAGAGCAGGGTTGATCACATTTGGTTTGACACTGGTCAATGCAGCATGTATTACTTTAAAGTCCTGCCTTTGTGTGCAAGTGTGATCGGCACCTTCTCAGCTAATTAATTCAAATAAATAAACAAATGCAGCAATGGACTGATTCTACCAGATGAAATTACTTATATTAATTATTATAAGCTATACAAATGGTAATGAAATCACAACAAAAGCAGCATTTAGCACTTTCCAGCTTCAAAATACTTTACAAACATTAACTAATTAATTGTCAAACCACCCAACTCCATTGAGGTTGACCATCATTATTATCCCCGTTGTATAGATGGGGAAACTGAGGTACAGGGGCAACTAAATGACTTGTCCAAGGTCACAATGAGCCCATGGCACAGCTCTGGCTGCAGCCCGGGAGCTGTTGACTCCCAGTCATGTGTGCAAAATCCCTAGGCTGTGAACCAGCAGAGGTGAAAATGGATCTCATTGAAAGTTAGTACTCATGATCGGAGGCACTTTGCCCCATACATCACTGGGGCAGCCAAGACAATGTCACACAGTAGGACCTGCGTCTGCCAGCCTCACTCGTGCCCAGCAGCATCCTGAACTCATGCCAGCGGGCGCGTCCTGGGTCTTTCTGGAACACAGAGCGTTGGCAAATGGAATCATGGGACTGACTAATCAGCATGAACCATGGAGACACCACCCGCCAGCCAAGAGAGATGGGGAGTGTGGTTAGAAAGCAGGCACTGCCCTGCCATCTCCCGCACTGCCTCCAAGGTTATGGGATCTGGAGCCAGCAGGTGCAGGCGTCGTACTGGGCCTGAGTCACCTCGGGGTGTATGTGAATGTTTGGTGCCCACATTCATCACACAGGGTCCCCTCACAAACCGGCCTGCCTCGCCCCAGTAACCACTGACTTTATCCCCTTGCTGGTCTGTGTAGACACAGCTGCAGCAAGGTTGCTAGCGTGGTGGCCTAGCAAAGAGGAGGCTGCTCGGGTCCAGCCAGCAGGGGTTCAGAGTGCTAAGGAGGTAACCGACCTAGGGCACGGGATTGGTCCTTAAAGGATGGGCCAGGCATGACGCGGCTCTTATGCGCCATGGGCTCTGGGAACGGGGCCACTGCCAGCTTCTCTAAAGGGCTGGTGAAGGTGAAGAACCCCCGCTACAGAGGGGGAAGGGCACAGCCCCCAGAGCCTCTTCCACAGGGTCAGTTTGGGGTTCTTCTCTGCCTGGAAGATGTACCCAGCACAGGCCAAGCCTGACACTGAGGCCTCTCCTGGACTTCCAAAAAATTACCATGGAGACAAGAGAGGTCCCAGGTGGGCGGGGGGAGGGAGAAGGGAGGCGAGTTTAGAGAGTGAGCCCATCCTGCCCTCACCCTGCAGCAGTGCCCCTTATCCCACGGGGATGGGCCTGGCTCCCCACCCTGGGCATTGTGACCTGGCCCACAGGGTTGCAGCACTGCTTCGGTTTGGTCCCCCCAGTTACACAGCGATCCCATGCGCCAGCTCACAATGCCACTCTCACAAGTTCCATGGGTTTGGGGGCCCTCTCCAGTGGCAGGGGGGCAACTGCCCCTTTTGCCCCCCGTTCCAGGTGCACCTGATTCTGCTGCTTCTCCTCGCCTGAGTAAATTAACAGATGAGGGAGCCTTCGACCTGCCAGACTTCAGGGCCCCACGGACACTGCCCAGGGGAACCCACCCGGGTGCAGAGTTCTGATGGACCTTGGGAACATCCATCCTAGCTCCGCATGCCCTCGTTCTCCTCCAATCACCGGCTGCTACACAGCACGTAATGCCGCTTAGCAGCCACTGTATTAAAAGGATGAATCCAACTTTTAAAGGGACTTTGAAATACCCATCCAGGAATTTATAAAAGGAGCCACTGAGGGAGGACAGGGGACTCACCTTTCCAACGAATGGAGACTGCAGCCCTAGCATTTCTTGGCCTCGAAGTGTGTTCAGCTGCAGCTTCCTAATTGTCCCAGCTGTGTATTGCTACCCCATCCCCCCGCCTTCTCCACCCCGCCGGTGGTGCTAACCTGCGGGTCCTTGGCTGGTAAGCCCCGATTACTGACCTGCTATTTGCCTGTCAAGAGTTTGCTCCACAGACAAAACACCCCCTGTCAAATTAGTGAGTCAGAAGACGTAAGAGAGACCACCGCTGCTAATTTGTACATTAACTGGTTCTGACAGAAATATTTCACAAGTGAAAAAACAGAAAATGTGCCTCAAGAAAACGGTCAGCCTCCATACCGGCAAACTTCTGCTTAACTGGTTAGTGCAGGGGGGAAAAAACCGCAAATGCCAGGCAAGGTGGGCAAAGCTCACAAGCCCAACTTCCTCTGCCCCCCCATCTTTGGGACAAGAGAAAGTGGGCCAAATGCACAGCCAGCTGCACCAGCAGCTCTGGGCCATATGCTGCTGTTTTTAGGAGGTGGGGTTAGAACTCTGGCTGGTTCTGGGTTGGATCTTCCCAGCCGCGGTGAGAAGATTGGGGTTTTGGGGTTGTTTTATTCAACTAGGGCTCAGAGCTGATCCTGAACTAGCAGGTTGGGTCGCAATGGCAGGCGCTCAGCCCCTGGGTCTGCAAATGTTGCAAGAGGCCTAGTGCAGGGAGGGCCTGCCAAAGAGAGAGGTAGAGCAAAGGGGTAGATTCAGAGGTGACACGGGGGGAGCACGTGCCCCTTCCCCCCCCAATTTCTGCCAGGGTTTGCCAGCCGCACCTGGGCCCCCTCCCTGCGTGGCAGCTCCTGGAGCTGGCGAGCTGCAAGCTGCTGCCATGAGGAGAGATAGCAGCAAACAGCTGGGAGCTGTAGGGAGGGGCCACTGAGGATAAGGGGAGTGTGCCTGGGGGAGTGTGACTCAAGTTGTTCGGGGAGGGGGGGACCTTTAAACTTTGCACTCCTGCTACCAGCAGGTACCAGTCGTCTCTGGGTAGATTTAGATGTACATGGCCTCAGCATTCACAAATGGGGCCAGAGTTTCTGAAGTGCTCCACATTCAGCCCCGCCCCGTGAGATGCTCATGACCAGTTTCTAAAGCACCCACCATGCACCATCTGGCCCCAGACCTACAAATGCTTGTGTCCATGATCCACTGAGTCACTAGGATGGCTAACATGGAGGAAGTGAGTTAGGCATTTACAGCGTCGTTTGTATGGATTTGCTGGCCAAACAGCAGCAAAGTGGGGACCCGAGAGCTCCAGATACTTGCAGGGTGTGTACACGCCAAGGCACACAAAGAATGTTCAGGGGGGCCCCCAGGGGATCAGCTGAGAAGTAGTGGGATGAACCTGAGTGACGGAGAGCGCTTGCTTCCCGGGTGGGATCCACTAGGCTGGGGAGGAAGTGGTAGAAGCTGTATCCTGGACTAGATGAAGCACTAGCGCATCCACAGTCCCAAAGAGGCTCTGAAGCTTTGTACTGGGGACTCATATGTTGACCCCAGCTAGGTCTGGGCTCCAGACAGTCTCTGGAAATTCTTCTAGATAGTGTCAGCTATTCAAGTCCTTCTTTTCCATTCCCCTGTCTTGAAGCTGCTCCTTGGAAATTCTGCAGTTTATCCAACCCTTTTGTATGACATCCATCCATCCATTTAGTTTTGGGGCTTTGAGCCCTATACATTCTTTGAACCTTCTTTTCACATGCCCAACCAGCTAAGCTGCATTCCTTCCACTGTTCTATAATTGGTACCACCTTCACGCTTCCCCCAGTTCATTCGTTCTGAACGTGGGCCATCCTTGTAACTCCAAGCACCTATCTTAACATTTGCATCACCCCCGTATTCCAGCTCTGCTCCTGTCTCTTCTTCTGTGCTCAGAATTTGGAGCCATACCCAAGTGCAGGCCCCTTGTAGATCTCACTTGTCAGTTGGATAGGCGTTCTCCTATCACAGATCGCACCACTCACGGCTCTCCATTTAGTCCACGTCTCTCAGTTCGATGTGGAGTTTATCATTATCCTCTACTATCAAACCCAGTTACTTGAGCTTCTGTACCTTTGGGAGTGGCTGACCCCCCAGACTTGCAGTCTTGTTGACTTCCTGCAAGGTATCATCGAATCTACAGACCATATGTTCTGTTTTATTTCTGCAGATTTTCATGCCATTTCTTTCAAGTCCCTGGAAATTACAATCTGCAGATTATAGGCTAACTATTTGTTCCAGTACCATAGGTCCCATGATGCTAGGTGCTGTACATACCCAGAGCGAGAGACAGTGCCTGTCCTGACCAGTTTACAGTCTGAACAGAGGGTGAGAGGGGAACCAGGCACAGAGAGCGGAAGGGACTTGCCCCAGGTCAGTGGCAGAGCTGGCAATAGGACCCAGTTTTCCTGAGTGCTAACCCAGTGCCTCACCCACTAGGCCATGCTGCCTCTCACTGGTGCAGTACCAAGTTTATCAGACTCCAGGCAGCCCCAGCCAGAAGAGAGGGGGATGAGGACAAGGGAGTGAGAGAGAGAGAGAGAGAGAGAGAGAGAGTGCACGCCAGCCATGCATGAAGCTCAGGGCCACTTCTAAGCATGAGTCAAGGGGAGCTCACCCTACAGACCTAGAGCCTACACACTTTGAGGAACCAGCCTGAATCCTGGAAGAGCACACTACAAGCATGGCTTTCAGACGTACAGTGGGGCGGGGCTGGGGACAAGAACACCAATGCCTGGTCCAGATCCTCATAAAGCTGCACTGATTGACACCAGCTCAGGATCCGGCCCACTGCATCCATGCTAACCTGTGGATAACAGACCTACAGCTGCATGATGTAGCCACACCACCAGGACTGAGTTCCTCTTGCATGCCGAGCATCTGAGTCTCTTCTGCTTCACAGAGCAAAGACACCTGTGCAAAGTGGGTGTCCCACGGTTCATGGCCTGACTATTCCAACCTTGGAGAACTTGTATCAGGTGCTTGCTTCAAATGCTGACACCGCTGACATGGGCAGTGGGTGAAGAACCCTTTCAGGGAGGCTAGCCGCCGGCCCTGCCCTTTCTGATGGAGCCCCCCACCCCCCCACCCCACCTCGACTGCCAGACCTCCGAGCCCACCCACCCCCTCCCACGGCCAGAGGAGCCCCAGCCAAACTGCCCCACATCCCAGGCCATTGGTAGGGTTGCCAAGTGTCCAGTTTATGACCAGAAAGAAGCACTAACCAGATACCAAAAGTCCAGTTGCCACCTGCAGGAGCACGGGCGACGCATAGGGGGACATGCGGGGGCAAGTGCCCCCCGAGATTGGCTTGCCAGGGTGGGGAGAAGGGCTCTGTCCTTCTCCAACTGCCACTGCCACCTCCCGCAGCCAGCCTCTCTCTCTCGCAGGCAGCTACCACGCTGGCTGGGTTCTCACGCTGACCCAGAGTGGAGTGGCTATTGGGAGAAGTGGTTGGTCATAGAATCATAGAATATTAGGGTTGGAAGGGTCCAATATTAGGTTCCAACCCCCTGCTCAAAGCTGGACTAACACCAACTAAATCATCCCAGCCAGGGCTTTGTCAAGCCAGGCCTTAAAAACCTCTAAGGATGGACATTCCACCACCTCCCTAGGTAACCCATTCCAGTGCTTCATTACCCTCCTAGTGAAATAGTGTTTCCTAATATCCAACCTAGACCTCGCCCACTGCAACTTGAGACCATTGCTCCTTGTTCTGTCATCTGCCACCACTGAGAACAGCCGAGCTCCATCCTCTTTGGAACCCCCCTTCAGGTAGTTGAAGGCTGCTATCAAATCCCCCCTCATTCTTCTCTTCTGCAGACTAAATAACCCCAGTTCCCTCAGCCTCTCCTCGTAAGTCATGTGGTCCAGCCCCCTAGTCCTGTCCCTTCTGCTCCCCACTCGGGCCTGGCTGCCAGGGTCAGAGGCTGAGTGAGCCAGAAACATGCCGGGGAGCAGAAGGGGCGGGACCACCTACTTCTCCCTCTGGCCGCTCCGCTCTGGGTCGGTGTGACAGTCCAGCTGTCCAGTGCAACAGCTGGACTGCCTGAGAGAAAGCCTGGCTGTGGGAGGCGGCAGCAGGCCACCCCCAGCCCAGTCCCAGCTGCCGGGGACAGGGGCTGAATGGGCTGGGGGGCAGGTGCAGCAGGAGCCAGATAACTGGTGGGGTGGGGAGAGTGCAGCAGTCCCCGGGCTAGGCGTGGGGGGTGGAGAGTGACTGGAGGGCAGTACCTTGAGGGAGGGGGTGGAGCATGGGGCTGGGTCTTAGGGGCAGAGGGTGAAGGAGGGGTGTCCAAATTCTAGAAATTGGAAAGATGGCAACCTTAGCCACCGGCTGGCCCGAGCACCACTCCAAGCCCCGGGGCCACCAGCTGGCCCAAGCACCAGCCCGACTCCTAAGCTACCTCGGGCTGCTAGCAGGCCCCAAGCTCCCGGCTGCTGACTCGAGCTGAGCCCCCACTGACTTCGGGGAAGAAGGGGAGCAAGGACAGGGCCTTGGGGCAGAACATGAGCAGGGTCTCAGCCTGGGTTAGGGGAGGCTTAGCCTGCCCTGGCCTATGATACCTGCTGCCCATGAGAGCAAGTCTGTGCTTCCCTCTCTGGCTTTCCCTTGCAAATGCAGCTGGGAACCTGTAACTGTGGAGATATATTCCTCCTGGGAATACAATAGCCTCTAGAGATGTAAGACTGGGGGATCACGCAGAGCCAGCCTAAAACACAGTGCTGAAGCCGAGAAACAAATACAAGCCAGCTCCTGACTGAAAACAGAACTTGCACCCAATATGGTGTTTCACACTGATTTATATGAGCCATCACTTGCGATGTGATTAAACAAGACCAGGCGCGCCCATTGTACAGCATGGCACTCAGAGAGTCTGGGACACCAGCCCGCTAAAGCCAACAATGGGGGCCAAAGGTCAAACTAGTGGGTCAGCCACAAATACAACAGGCCGCACCTGCCACAATGAGCAACGCTCCTGGGACATGTCTCCACAGCAAGCAGAAACTCCTGGCAGCAAGACTCAGAGCCTGGTCGACAGACGTGAACTTGCAGGGCTCATGCTACAGTGCTAAAAATAGCTGTGGAGACATTTGAGCTGGAGCTTGGTTTCTGAAGCCTAGACAGGGTGGCGGGCTCCAGCCTGAGTCTGAACACACCAGTGTGTCCCCAACGTTCCAAGTGTAGACATTGCCTTAACCAGTGTAGGACCTGCGGGTATGACACAGGCAAAGCGCTTCTAGTGTGGATAAGCCATCCCAGCAAAGCTGAGCTTTGTGCAGGTCTAGTAAAACCACCCTCCAGGACAGAAATAAACTAGCTTGGTAAAAGCCCAGCTTTCCCGGCATAGCTGCGTCTATACTGGGGGCTGCCAGCACAGCTTTGTCAGTCAGGAAACCCCTCTGCCCGCCATTCAACACAGCTGGGCCAGCAGAATTCTGGAGTGTAGACTTGGCCTAAGATCCAAGAAACTTTGCTGGTGTAGCGCTCCCAGCAAAGCCTCCTAGCGGAAACGAGGCTTACACTAGCAGAGAATGCTGTGATTGGTAGCATGTCCCCAGATGGACTAAGCTACACCCCCCATGGGACTGCTTTGCTGGTATAACTCCATCGACACTGGGGCCTACGCTGACATGAAAGCGTCAAACCCTAACCCCCCCGACTGGGATTACTACACCCGCAAATGGTTCTAGTGCAGGCCTGGCTTAACACCAGTATTCCCAATAGCTGCTGGCATCACTTCATCCAGACCAGTGGGTGGTACCACTCAAATGAAACGGGCGCGGTTAAAGCGGTACAATCTTCTAGTGCGGCCAAGGCCCTTAGACACCCGAACAACGGGGCCAGAAGAGCTCCGAGCCCCGCAGCTCCCACTGAGGACAATGGTGAAGTCTCTTCCACTGAGAACCCCGGGAGCTGATGGGTGCTGAGGCCATTTGAAAACGTGGCACTACTGGAGAACCCCTATATGCAGTGCTGCTGGAGGCATTAATCCAGGATGATGGTGCCTGAAGTGCCCATCGCTGTAGCATGTAGGCACCATCTTCCTTAGCTCCCAACATGAAATTCCACGGGCAAGCCCCCAGCCCTTCTTCCCCCTGCATGGCCGGTTGGCTCACTTTTGGCACTAAGCTTGCTAGCCAATAATAAACATCCTGCCAACATACACCCTCTCCCCAGTCCGCTCTTCACTCGTCCCCTTGCTCATTCACTCCATTTTGTAAAGTTCTACCTGGATTAGAAAAGGAATAGCAGGGGAGGGAAGGTGGCTTAGTGGCTACAGCACTGGGTTGGGACACAGGAGAGCTGGGTTCAATTTCCCACTCAGCCACCCATTCCCTTGTAACCTTGGTCAAATCACTTAATCTGCCATGACTGTCAGTTCCTCATCCATAAAATGGAGCTAAACCCATTGCTGCTTCATGGGACTAGTGTGATGGTAACAAGTCATTGAGGCTTGGCTGGTGCTATAGTGATGGGGCCATGTAAACAGATAGAAAACAAAGAACAGCAATGAGTGTCTGTGGTACTGGGTGCAGACATTTATTAATGATCGGAAACTGAGCGGTGAGCCGCAAGCTGGCCAGGTTTACATTCACCGCACAACTAGTGGGAGGCTTCTGCAGGCCACATGGGAACAAAGCTGGGTGACACACCCAGGAGAAGGATGGCAAAGGGAATCACATTGGGGCGAAACATCCCTCAGCAAGACAAGGGCGGGGACTGAGCCCAAGACCGCAGGATCAAATGCATGAGTCTCTACAGCTTGAGCCAGTCGTAACTAGCTGGGGGCAGCAGCCCCAGAAACATCCATACCTGGGCTAGACATCAAAGGGAGACAAAGCACCACAGTGTTTGTGTGTGTGTGGAAACCCCTCGGGGGGCAGCTGTATTGCTGCTCTGTCACAGTGTCTGAACCCTGGCTGTTGGGTGGTTTGCTGTCTGAATATACTGGGGTCCATGCAGTGAAGGGCGGAAAGGAAAAATGAGATGCAGAAAGATGCAGAAAAAATGGATGCAGAAAGAGTGGCTCAAGAGAAGCCTCTTGAGGGTTGTTAAGAGACAATGCCAGGACAGGGGATGGCTCACCCACCCCAGAGATCTGAAGGACTGGGACAGATTTAGAAAGGAGCACTCGAGATGGGGATGTCATTCAGGGGTACCCAACACCACACAGGGACTCTGGAAAAGTCAGGCCTACCATCAGGGGATGGGAATGCCTCAGGTCAGACAGAGAGCTGTGCAGACTGTTTTCAAATCCCCTTTTTTTCTAAATGCTGCATCCCTGCTGATAAAATAAACAATCCTGGGGGTTAAGGAGCCTGGCAGATCCCTGGGCACCGTTGGTCCCAGCTTCCCAAAGGGGGAACGGCCAGTGTGTGAACCCAGTCAGACCTGCTGGGTAAGCACAGTTGTAGCCCTGGGCCCCATCTAAGAGGGGGACGGATGTAAAATTCCAGCCGAGGATAGGGAAAGGCCTGAGAGGGTGAACGCAGGGAGCCCAGCAAGGGGACAGCATACAGCTAGACCCATAACTGTGGCAGCCTCCACAGAGAAGAGATGAAAAAGATAAGGACAATCTAGTATAGAGGGAAGCTAAATAAGAGGAGATGAGACAGAGATGCATAACATAATGGAAAGCGTAGGGCAGGTCAGTCAGGTTCCCCTGCGTACCCTCTCAGAATAAAAGAACAAGGGGGAAGCAACTGAAATTAAGTGACAAAAAAAATTTAAGCCCACCCAAGGAAGTCCTGTTTGAGATGAGATAATTCACCTGTGGAACTCACTGCCACAAGGTATCAAGGCAGAGAGATTAGCAGGATTTGTAAAAAAAGGCTTAGCCATTCATATGAATAATAAAGATCTTGTCCTACAGCAATGCCAGCCCTGCCATGAACCAGCCACACAGAGGCCCGGTTTTCAAATGAGTTCTGAATATCTGGCCATGTCAGTGCAGTGGCCAGCTGTTCAGAAGTGCTCAGCATCCAGTAGCAGGCCTTGAGACCAAGGGAAACTCCCTGTGTTGGGTGCTGAAGGAATGGAATGGAGAGGCACCTCTGTCCCGTAGCGTAAGCACCAGAGCAGACCAGTTCCTGCAGGTCATGCTGCAGCATCACAGGCGGGCGGCTAAGTCCAATTCTTGAGCAACTGTCCTTGCCACCGATAACGCAGGTGTAAAGTGCAGGGCCAGCGGATGAAACCGGTGCACTACTAGAGCGTGAGGCTGGCTGCACTTTTCACTCTCTTCCCTTTCCTCTCTCTCAAGAACCTCTCTTCAGCCTCTTTGCCTCCCTGTCACAGCACTGAGATCCAGTGGGGTCTCTTGCTAGGTCTTCCCAGCTTGCCGTGGCGATATTCTAAGTTTTCAAGTCCCTCTTGCAAACATCCTTGAACCTGAGCCGAGGTCAGCCCAGTGTCCTTGGAGCAGCCACCAGTTCTCCGAGAAGGACATACTTTGGAATGCGTCCAATGATCAGCGCGGGTGACCAAGCTGGTGTTTGAAAATCTGGTCACCAGAACCACGGCGATCAGCATCCGAGAAAAACCTAAGTCAGACGATCAGCTAGAACAGAGAACAATCCACGGGCTCTGCCACTGGTGCATCTGTTAATGGCTCCGTGCTTGCACTTACCCTCAGCCCACTAAGACATGAGAGAGACGTGGCTGAACACACCACAGATGGCCCAGGGGATCAGAGCAACATCCTCCAAACCACTCGCATTCAGCCGAATACCCAGCGTGGCAGCCTCCCTTCCCACACAGTGCGCTGCTGAATTAGTGATTGGCTCACCTGTCAGTCAGCCGAGCTATTAACGCCTAGTTCAATTCAGAGGGCTTAGTGACTGCAACCAGAGACCAACAGGGGAAGGGAGAGAAGCCATCATCCAGGGATGCTCTCAGTCAGGCCTGGACTGCCACTGTGACAGCACTGCTCACACGCCTGCTCTGAGAGATCACGAAACCAGTGAATGCATCCTTAGCACCACACGTGGCAGTGCCCCTCTCCACACGAAACACGGCCAGGCTGACTCCAACGGGCCTACTCAGAGCACTAGACTGGGACTCGGGTTCTATTCCTGACACCGGCCTGCAGGGTGACCTTGAGCATGTCACTTCACAGCCCTGTGCCTCAGTTCCCCATTTATGAAATAGGAATAATGATGCTGGCCACTCTGGGAAGTGCTCGGAGATCCGCAGCTCAGCTCTTGTAGAAGAGCTAAGGATTACAATGATACAGTTAACCCCGTGCAGGACCAGGACCCCCATGCTCAGCACTTTGCAGAATCAAGCCCTTGGTAGAGACAGTGAGGCTAACGCTCTGAGTGCTGGTATCATGTGTCTCACCTCCCCCTTGGCACTGAGTCTTCTGTAGGGCAGATGACTTGGGCGGCAGCAGCAAAAGGGTGGGCTGAGATCTATGGGACCCTCTCCCTGCCCCTGTCAGGAGCTGCCTGTTTGGGGCATGGGATGCAGCAATAGGTTTGCAGGCAGTAGCGGGGGTCCCCTGCTACCTAAGCCATTCAAGAGGGAGCAGGAGCCAGTTCCAGGGCATGGTCTGTCCTCACTGTGCAGTGAGCCCGTCATAGCAGGACCTGGGTTGGTGGTTGTCTCCCTGCCCTCCACACAGGGCCGGCTCTAGGATTTTTGCCGCCCCAAGCAAAAAAATTTTTGGCCGGCCCCGCTTTTTTTTGTGCCCCCCCTGGCTCCACCCCAACTCCGCCCCTTCCCAACCCCTTCCCCAAATCCCCAGCCCCGCCTCCTCCCCCGGGCATGCCGCATTTCCCCCCATTGCTTCCTGCAGCTCCCCCCCCCCACAACCCCCGCCCTAGCTCACCTCTGCTCCGCCTGCTCCCCTGAACATGCCACCACTCCGCTTCTCCCCCCTCCCTCTCAGGAGAGAGAGAGGCAGCGTGTTCAGGGGAGCAGGTAGAGCAGAGGTGAGCGAGGGGGGGGAGCGCAGGAAGTAATGGGAGGGGGGTAGAGGAACCGCTCCCCGCCCCAGCTCGCCTCCGCTCCACCGCCGCCACCTCCCCCGAGCGTGCTGCCGCTCGACTTCTCCTCCCTCCCTTCCAGGCTTGCCACGCGAAACAGCTGTTTGGCTGCGCAGCACGGCAGCTGCGCTCTCAGGGGAGCAGGCGGAGTCGAGCTGGGGTGGCAGGGGCACATTTCTAGCTAGGGGTGGCATGGCCGGCACCGGAATGCCGCCCCTAGAAATGTGCCGCCCCAAGCACCTGCTTGTCTTGCTGCTGCCTGGAGCCGGCCCTGTCTCCACACCCCCAACCTCCCCATTGATTCTTTCCACACCTGCAATAATCGACCAGTTAAAGCCCTGGATACTAAATATGCCTCCAGCCAATCAGAGTGTTGCTTTTCACTGATGCACCCTCTGTCCTTCCCACAAGGCCTCTCTTTGGAGGCTGTGATTGGTCAAGACTACAACAGGCTGATTTGAGGTATTGTCAGCATTAATACCTAGGGCTCATATGGCACCATTCTGTCATAGACCTCCAAGCCCTTTACAAAGGATGCCGGTATCATGACGCCTATTGTACACATGAGGAAACTGAGGCATTAAGTGGTGATATGTCTTGCCCAAGATCACCTGGCTGAGCCAGGAACAGAACCCAGGTCTCCTGGCTCCCAGGCCTGTGCTCTATCAATGAGGCAACACTGCCTGTCCTCTGCAGTCATTAGCGTGTATCCCAACGTTTTCATAGTGTGTTGAGTGATCTCACTGTTAAGCTTTTGTTTTATGAGCAACTCACCTTTCCATTCCTAGCCCGATGCCATTTTGCATTTGGTTCAGATGCTACCTGGGCAGACAGAGAGAGACAGTGTTCTAGGGAGCCTTGATGTTCCTTTCTTGTTTGGCAGCTTCTGTGCACAAGGACAATGGTGCTGCCAACCCCACACTCACCTCAGAGCAGCGCCGCCTCAAGAGTTGCGGCTGCCCTTTGGGGAGCTCACGCGGGACGTGTGAATGCAGAGAGGCTGTTGGAAGGATGATTCTTTTCCAGGTGCGACAGCAACGCACTTCAGAGGCTCCTGCTCCCAGGGGCCCTTGAGGCGCTGTAGATGTTGGTCCCTCAGAAGGCAGGAGAGCTAAACGCACCTGAGGGAGGAAACGCAGCAATCAAAGGGACGCGAGCCATCGCAGCTTCCCTACTTGGCTTGGCCACTTTTGGCAGAGTGGGTCTTTTTGAAAACCCGTAGCGCAAGCGGGCAGGGTGGGGCCATAGTGTGATGGTAGCTGCTGGGCATTAGAACACTAGGGAAGGTGAGATATTGGGAGCGTTTCTAAAAGCTCCGCTCCAGGAATTACTGGGGGATAGGACCCAACGCAAGACCTCCTGCTCCCAAAGCACAGGTCCCTGGAGTGAAAGGAGGCTTGCCAGGTGCTGTTAGCAGAGCCAGGCCTCTGACATGCACTGGAGCCATTCCAAGACCGTCGAGCAGAGGGCACCACGCTGTTCATTTAAATACCGTTATCATCTTTGGTAGTGTCATGCGCTGGGAAAGGGAGACCCTTTGGTCGAAGGGCAGTACCTGCCCGGCTCAGGGCGCGAGATACTGAAGAGGGGTAATAGGGCTACTGGCCCTTTCCTGGGGTGCTAGCGGTGGTATACTTTGGTACCTGCCCCTCTCTGTGGGGTGTTGGCGAGGGGGGGTATACAGGGGTACCTGCCCCTCTCTGGAGGGGGGTGTCAGAGAGGGCGATATACAGAGGTACCTGCCCCTCTCTGGGGGTGGGGTTGGGGAGTATACAGGGGTACCTGCCCCTCTCTGAGGAGTGTCAGAGATGGGGGTATACAGGGGTACCTGCCCCTCTCTGGGGGGGGTGTTGGGCAGTATACAGGGATACCTGCCCCTCTCTGGGGGTTTGGGGGGTATACAGGGTTTGACTGAGGGCAGGGGGCAGCCTGCCAGGTCCCCAGCAGCACCAGTGCAGCTCATTGGGTCCTTGTCCCAACGAGTCTCCATGGGGAGCACTGGCGGTGAATGCAGGGGACGTGAGGGGGTAGGTCATTCTCTTCAGGGCCCCCCAGTGCAGGAGGGACTCCATGGCCATTCAGGAAGGGCGGAGCTCACAACTCAGGCCTCTCCCCCCTACCCCGGGCCCTTCTCAGGCTCTCCTTTCTTGGGGGGGAGGCGAGACTGGGGGGCCTTTGTTCTGAACCACACAGCTCCCGTCCCTGCCATGAACCCCAGGATCTGACTCCCTTGTGCCCCAGAAGGAGCTGACACCCTGGGCAGGGGTTAGGGCGGGCACCCGTCTGAGTGACCCATGCGAGTGGCCAGGAGCAGGCAGCCCATCCATGTCTAGTAACGACGGATACCCTGAGAGCAGCCAGAGGCCCAGCCAGGATCGAGACCCTGTTGTGCCCAGCACTGCCCAAACACACATGGGGACATGGCCCTGAGGGGCTCACACTGGTAGTGACAGCACAGAGTGCACATAGTGGGCACGGCAGGGTGGTGAATGGGGGAGGGGGGGCATGGCACTGGGGCACAACAAGAATTCATCTGGTCTGTGGAAGTTGTAGCTTCTCGTGAGTTCTGGCAGGTTCCTGAGGCCCATGATCCCCGGCCTGACCTCCCGAGGCTCCGTGCCAGGCCGGCCCCCTCTCCTGCGGCGGTAGCCACATTGGTGTGACAGAGCATTTTGAAAAGCGCTGATCCACCAGCATGGGGGGCTCTGGCCATCCCCCCGCCAGGCAGGTGGGAGGCAGGGAGCGCACTGGCTGCGGCTGGCTCCTCGGGATAGCAGCACACGCTGCGTGATCTGTTGTGGCAGCTTCCCTGCAGCCTGGAGCCAGCCTGGAGCTAGCACTGAGGATGGCTTTAATTGCTTTCAGATTCACTAGTGAGCCCATGACAGCCTGGGCTATGCAACTGGAGCAGCTGCAGCACGGCCAACTGCCCCCGCTTTGCTAGGGACAGGGCCTGGTTTTCATCCCTCTTCCGGCTGCTTTTGAAAGGAAAGAACGAAAGGAAGGCAAGTTGCTGCCTGTGCCCCTTTCCAGACTGGCAACCTCTTCGCTTAGAGCCCAACGCTCTAGCAGCTTCAGGCAGCCCCTCTGGCCCAGCGCCTCCAGAACCCCGTGACATGGGGACCCCCCAGCCTTCCTCTATTACCTCCACTGGGTGGTAACAACACAACCAGTAGCAACCTGCTGCCCCTCACCCGCCAGCTGAGATTTCCATGGCACGCACAAACCTCGACTGAGCCTCATGTCTCTGCTACTGTGTCTGGTTATCAACCCCATTTTACAGAGGGGGAAACGGTGGCACAGGGCAATGACATGATTTGCCCATGGTGACATGAGTCAGGGGCTCCCAGAACCATAGGCGCCGACTTCCCCTCTGCCCGGTGGGTGCTCGACCCCACTCCGCCCCTGGCCCCACCTTTTCTCGTCCCTACCCCTCCCCCAAGCCCCTGTCATTGCCTTGCGTCTTCTCCACTTCCTCCCCTGAGCGTGCCTTATCCCCACTCCTCCCCCTCCCTCCCAGAAAGGCCTAAGCGCCACCAAACAGCTGTTAGGCGGCACGGGGGCGGGAAGCACTGGGAGGGAGGGGTAGGAGCAGGGATGCGGCATGCTCGGGGTGGGCGGGGAGAGCTTGGTTGCTGGTGGGTGCAGAGCACAGGCTAATTTTTTCCCAGGGTGCTCCAGCCCCGAAGCACCCATGGAGTCGATGCCTATGCTGTAACCTCACCAGGGCCTCTGGGCCCTGAGCTTCTACCCAACCAAGCAGGCTAGTGCTCTGTAAACTCAGCTTGCCTCCCACCTCCAGAGTTAACAATCTGAGGGCTGGGAATGGGGCTTTTGCTCTCACCAAGGGGCTGTGATGTTTGCCCTGAGATGAGCGATAACGGGAATGTCACAGAGGGATGGGGGTGGGGATTTGCAGGGAGGATCAGACCCCAAAGAATGTCAAGCAGGCGAGGGTGATGACAGAGTGATGATAGAGCCAATGGGACTATTCAGTCTGAAGGGCAGAGAGCACAGTCTAGTGGGGGTCATGCCTCAACTCTGCCTGTGATCATGGGCAAGTCACTGCCCTTCTCTGCACCTCGGTTTCCCCACCTGGCTCCTGGGGCATGACGATGCTGGGGAAGCACAATGGGATTCTCAGCCGGAAGGCGCTGTAACATTATTACTGAACAGCCGCATAACTGCGGGGCAGGAGACGCAGGGGCCATTCTTTTTGAAAGGGACAATTGCCATCAGACATCATGCACCCCTCCCTCCCGCTCTCCTCAGGGCTCAAGCGAGGTCCCCCTCCCCACCCACCTGGGCATGGACAGCAGGGCTCACTGGGCAATGGCTCCACAATTAAAAGCCTGCACCCGATTGAAGCTGCATGGGTTGGCCCCTCTTCACCGTGATTCCTGCCATAGAACAGCATTCACTTTCAGCCCGTCTCTCCCCAAGCACCACTAAAGCACTAGCCAGGCCGGAGCTGCACTGTGTGGTCCAGCGCCCCTCAGGGGATAGAACCAGGCACCCAACCTTCTGCTACCTGAAGCAAAGGGGGAGCCCCGTATGGCTCTGGCAGCAATAGCCCCATACACCACTCGCTGTTATCTCCCACTGCAGGGAGACAAAGGCCCCCACCTTAGCCTGGGGGAGCGGGAATTTAGCATCACAGGCTTTTAAAAGGCTCAGCCCTGTTCGCACTGCACCCGGGGCCCATCACTGCAGGTCTGTAGCCAGGGCTCCCACCTACTGCACAGCCCTTTATGTAACAGGTTGGGTACAGTGCAGAAGGGCTCAGCAGCCATCCCCTCGGTCACAGGTCCCCAGCAAGCGCCCCCTGTCAACCGCTCCCCAGACACTGTGAGGGAACCCAGCCGCTGGTCCCCAGGTGTTTTAAACTTGAAAAGAGCCCAGGAATTTCCCACAGTCTTGGGGTCCCTAGGCTCACACTCAGGGCACGGACCCTCTATCTTGCACCCCTCCACCACCTCCTGAGACCTGGACCCTGCTTGTCCGGCTACCTCATCCCATAAACACAGCCTCTCGCAGACGTGAGCCTTCTGGGTTAGTCTAACTCTCTCAGTGGGGCCGTGGTCAGTGTAACCATACAACACAGAGAGCCATTCTGTTCAGGAGCGAACGCCATCACTCATTTACGTAACAGATACAGCACAGGAGAGGCCAGTTCCCACAGAACACAACAACCTGTCATGTCCACCCCCCCATCAGCTCACCTTGGGAAGCCTGGGTGACCGCCTGTGTTCAGGTAGGCAAGGCCCCTGCCTCCTCAGGCCCCTACATGCTGGGTTGCATCTCCCTCCTTTTGAACTGAACTAAAAATGGCTCCTGAGCAATGCCTGGCCTTTTATAACTTTCAGGCCCCCCATCAGGTGATGTCTTTCCCAGGTGATCACAGACCTTGGCCAGGTGACTTTGTTACCGAGACAACTTCTGCTAAACCAGTTCTCCTGATGGAAGCCATCTAGTGCAATTAGAGAGCACTTAACATCAACAACCCTTTGCCACCAGTCTTGGGCATTTCAGTTCGTCATTGAGGCAACCAGCCAATGGAGAAAGCAAAGGGGGGCTGCACATTCAAAACGGAATCTGTGGTCTGGTAAAGTTCCCTGCAAAGGGTTCCTAAGCTCACACAGCATTCACACATTGTACAGCCAGATCCCCCAAATCCTCACATCTCGCCCACCTGACTTACCTTGTGACAGCTCAGTACAATGTCTATGCAAGTGAGCCAGCCCTCTTCAATACCATGGCAATCCTGGCTGACTCTGGCAATGAGGAGCAGACTCTTGGGACAGGCAGACCTAAACTCCCTGGGCATCAGCTGGGCTGGGGGAGGAAATGCTGCTGGATGCATTGACATCCTGCTTGCTAGACAGGAGCGCCAGAGCAGCCACAGCTTTAAGGCTCTGGCATTCCCATCTTCCGCAAGCCACCCCAGCAGGTAACGAGCCCTTCTGCAAACGCTTGCAGTAGTTCTGTCACTGGAGCCACAGATCTGCGCAATAACTGACCCCAATCAAGACAGGAGGGGGAGAGGGGCCGGGGCTGGGAATCAGGACTCCTGGGTTCTATTCCCATCCACTGGCAGGAGTGTGAGCTAGTGTATCAGAGCCAGGGCAAGGGAGTCAGGACTCTTGGGTTCTGTTCACAAGTCAGGGGAGTGGGGTCTAGTGGTTAGACTGGGGGCTGAGAGTCAGGGCTCCTGGGTTCTGTTCACATTACCTGGCAGGAGTGTGGTCTAGTGGATTACAGCAGGGATTCTGTTCCCAGCTCTGGGGAGTGGGGTAGAGCATGGGGGACTGAGAGTCAGGACACTGGGTTTTAGTCACAGCACCTGGAAGGAGTGGGGTTTAGTGGTCTGAGAATCAGGCCTGTTGGGTTCTGTTCCCAGCTCAGAGGATTAGGGTTGAGTGGCTGGAACTAGGGCCTGAGAGTCAGGACTCCTGGGTTCTCCTTCTTAGCGCTGCCCCTGACGTGATCTGTGGCCTTAGGCATGTCGCCTCTGTCTGGCCATCCAAACTGCCAATCCTAGGTGCTTTTAATTTGTCTGTCACCACAGCCTGCAGGTGCCAAGACTCCACCCACCCTGCGCCTCAGTTTACAATGGAGGGAATGGCTCTTCCCCAGGGGCAGTGGGAGATGGCATTAATGACGGAACGGGCATCAGTTCCTTGGCGGCCAGGTGCTAGAGGAGCAAAGGGGCTCAGCAGCAGTGGGTGGCGATGAGGAGGGCACCCCACTGTGAAGCAGGGCAGGCCTCTCACATGTCCTGCGTATGACTGGGTGCGATGTGCACATACACACAAACACTCCAGGAAGGGCTTTGCCCAGGTGGCTAAATGGCAATGGCAGCTGTTCCCAGGTCAGCTCTCTGAGCAGCTCCGGCAGACCAGGGCCTTCGGGTGCCATGGTGAGCACTGGAGTCCGTTGGCAGACCTGGGGGCAGAGGGTCAGGTCAGGGGTCTGAGGTACCTGGCGTGTGGAGGCGGTGGAGCCCAGCACTCCACACGCCTCCAGCACTCCACACGGGGGACTGTGGGTCAGGACTGAGGGGTGTTGTCAGAGCTGGGGGGGCTGGCCCCCTACACACAGAGCTCTGCCAATGCCCCTTAATCCCGACCCGCAGCCCCTGCTACCCCAGCCCTGGGTTCCTCCACACACAGCCTTGCCAGTGCCCCTCAATCCCGACCTGCAGCTCCTGCTAAGGCTGCCCCTGAGCACACACTCCCCATCCCACCAGCATGGTGTTCTACTTCTGTGCCTCAGGTAGCATAGTGCCAGTGCGTCACCTCACTGCCCCCTTCCCTCCAAGGGGTAATTCCTGCCTGGTCATTTCTGCCCACCCTGCCCCCATGCTAGGCAGGTGATGCATGACCAAGCAGAACCATCAATAAATCCCTTAGCCCAGCCACCTGTGGGCAGCTTTCCCAGGCCCCACTCCAGAGACGCCAGCCCTTCCTGCTGGTTCATAACACCCTCTGCCCCCTTCCCCACAGGAGAGCTGTGCCCTGGACACTGAGGACAGCCAGGGGAGGGCTGGGGCATTGACACGCTCACCTGTGAGGATTTACACTGTCAGTGCCCACAGCAGAAGCCAGGGGCTTTGGAAGGCACTGGCTTTCAAGGGTGGGACATCCCCTTGGGCGTGACACCTTCGGGGGCTGTGCTGGAACCAGCTCAGATGGGGTGTGAGTTGGGCCGTTGATCCTGCTGGCCCTGCTGTGTGCAAGGAGCTGCATGAACCATCAGTGGTACAGGGACTGTAGGCCCAGAGGAGACCTGAGCCAGGGGTGCCTTGGCCAGCAGCTCAGGAGAGCAGGGCCCAGGCCCGGGGGGAAGGGGAGGAGGCCAAGCTGAAAGCTGGAATCTTTCCTGCCGGGGAGTGGAGGCACTGGCAGCTGCGTACGGCCTAGAGGCCCATTAACCCGGCCGCGAGCAGCCTGCATTATTGACAAGGTTGAAGCCAGGCCCTGGCGCAGGCAGCCACCGAGCCAGCCCAGCTGCATGTGCGCGGGGCCGAGTGCGCGGCAGGCAGCCCCCAGGCAAAGCACTCTGCCTGCTCCGCAGAGCCCCCCTCCCCGGCAGCCAGGCAGGGGCAGGGGGGCTGCTCAAAGGAGTCTCTGAGTGGGAAGTGTTTCATGGCAAGAGGGGGTTGGCTCCTTGTTGGAGTGGCTGGAAGGTGTCCAGCATATGAGCAGGCCTGGACTGCTCTGGACCCAGGGTATGGGGGGCGGGGGTGGCTTGGTCCAGAGACAGGGATCCCAGGGGAGAGCAGTGTGTAGTTTCCCCACCCCGACCCCTCGGTCACCAGGCTTTGGCTGTGCTGGCTGGGGTTTCATAGGCAAGATCCTGGCCAGAGACATGCTCAGTGCCCAGAGCATGGAGGTGCCGTGCCCATGCCCACCCTGCTCAGCCAGCGCCACCCCTCCATACTGACAGAGGCATCACATGCAGGTGATGTCACATAGGGATGGTGCATGTGGACAGCACCAGGTATCACATGGGCACAGGGGGTCTCACCTGGGGGTAACACAGGGGGATGGTACAGGGAATATCACATGTGGAGGCATGGGGGGTATTGGGGGGCATGGAGATGGCTTGGGTGGCATAGGGATTATCTCATGAGGGTGGCACAGAGGCATCATCCATTGCAGAGCACCACGCTGAGGCTGGGGCAGGGGAGGTGCTGAGGCCCCTTGCAAATCCTGTCTGTTCACCCAGACACTGACACCCCCCACCCCGCCGGTTGTTCTTTTCAAGCCTGCCTTCGTCTCAGCGGAGCTCCACGGCGTGAAATGCACAATATGCTCTATCTGCCCTGTGGGAGCCATAAAATATTCACCAGCAGCTCCCATTATCGTCAGATGCAATCAAAGAGGCAGAGCGTATGCGAGGCCCTGCTTGGTGACACGGCCCCGCGCTCTCCTGAACGGGGCAAACTGGCCACGGGGCCCGGCCGTCACTGGCCCCCACCCAGCAAGGCAGGGAGACTGCGAAACAGGCTCTGCTCAGGGGGAGCAGAACCCACCGCAGATGAGGCACTGGTGCTAGCACCTGACAGGCGGCCAGAAGCCTTCCAGCTCAGCGGCTGCGTGTGTACGGAGAGGGGCCGCTGAGGCTACCCTGGTGTACATCCGCCAAGGCACAGGGTGGGGATGGGGTTTGCACCCCCTTCAGGGGGGGTGTAGACCAGGCTGAGTATTGTCCCGATTTTACGGTGCTCTTCTCCCATCACGCACTGTGCCCAGCCAGGGTGCCCTTCCCCCAGTCACAGTCACTACTGCCGCACAGCTCCTCCTGCCCTTCCCGCCCAGCACAGGCATCGCCTTCCAGGATGTCCTGGCCTTGCCAGGGTTCAAGCAAGGGATCCTCCACTGTCAGCACTGAGGTCCTGCCCCAATCCATGCCCCTTGCCCACGGCCCTGCGGCAAACACCTGCCTTTGTGCCCCTGCCCAGCTGGCCCCTGACACTGGAGCAGGTGGGAAGGTGAGCCAGCTGGTTCTAAGCCAGCCAGTGCTGTTTTTCCAAAGCATCGTCCCCTGCCTGGTAGCGATTTAGACCCGGATGTGGGTTTATCTGGTATTCTCATGTGGAGTTGCTGGGGACACAGTGGGGGCCGTTTTTCACAGCATGCAACCCACCCCCGCCAGCGTGATGGTGCGTGCGAGGTCATGCCGATGGGGGCAGGGCACTCTCAGCAATGGGATCCGCTCACAGCAGCACCAGAATGTCTGCTATCCTGGAGATGCAGCAGTGCACACCTTACCCCGGGAACTGCCCCCAAGCCTCTCTGCAGGGGCTGACGCCCTGCGGCAGGGCAGTGACACATGCAGGCTTTGCCCTACAGGATGATGGGAAGAAAGTGGCCACGCCCCAATCCCAGCTCCTGCATCAGAAGCCACTGCCTTTAGCAGGTCCATGTGTGAAAACACATGAGGCAAATCAGGACCAGGCTGGCCAACAGGGCAATTGACAATTCCACAGAAATCACTATAAAGGTCTTTCCTCATGGCAGCTTTGGCCTTAACTCCAGCTGACTCTGAGCAAAGGACATCGCCTATGGACTCACCAGCACCGCTTCCCTGGAGGCCTCCTACTTCTAAATCTAATTACCACCACTGGGGCTAGAATTTCAGCTAAACAAGTAACTTGATCCTTTCTGGCAGTAGGAGTAGGCTCTTATCCTCTCTGCAGAGTAGCCACCAGAGGGGGAGGTGCTAGACCTACCCAGAGCAGAGTGTTGGAGCTTGTTGGCGTGGCCAATTGTTGATTGTACAGCCCCAGATGATCTGGCTCCAGAACGGTCACTCCCCAGCATGTGTTGTGTGAACTGACAGCTGGTAGGGTCATGCACAGCCCCTAAGCTGCAAAGCAGGATACTGTGCAGTGGTGAATAATATATTTATATTGTATAAGGGGGAGTTGCCAACAGAGCTGGACGCTGAGGCCACCGGGTGCCATCACACTGCTCTTTAATCAGAAAATGTTGCCATTGTACAAATACTGGCAGAGAAATACGGAAAAACCCAGACATTGTTTGTCCTGGCAGATTTTTTAAAGGAGTCTTTAGACGTAGCAGGTGGCAATAGAGCCGGGCAAAATATTTTGCATGAAATTTTTTTCTGGCACAAAATGAAGATCCAGCAACACCTAAACATTTCCCCCATGTGTGTCAGCTTCACCGACCTGGTCATTTGCCAAATACCCTACCAAAACAATTCTGAAATACCCCAAACGTTTCATCTTCACATTTTTCAAATGAAATATTTCAATGTTTTGGTTTGAAACGACTTTTCATTTCAAAATTTCCTTTAATTTTATTTTTGAAAATTCAAAAATGTTTAAAAATGGTCATAATGGAAATGAAACCTTTCCACTTTGTCATAATGAAACATTTCACTCAACCCCAAACATGATTTTTTTGACTTTTCAATTCCCCAAAACTTTTGAAAAGTTTTCGCTTTCCATCTGATCTGAGACTAATTTTCTTCTGACTTCTTGCCAGTGAACCAAAAACTCCATTATTCACCCATCTCTACTTGGCAACACCTCTGTTTGCCAGGGGCAGAGAAATCAGCATGCTATTTTGGTTGCAAATGTGACCATTACGGTTACAGAACCTTTCTATAGCTCTGAGTTTTGTCTGTTGACTGGTAATGATGGGGGCTTGAATGTGAGGTCATTAAAGCTCAGATAGCATCTATGGTCTCAAACTGGGGTCTCTGGATCGCTGGTGGCTCATGAAGCATTTTTGCTTTTCCTCAGCACTGGATGATGAATCTGTGAGTCTCCAAGCAGTGCCTAGTCCAGGACAAGTGGAATTCCCAGAAATTTAGCCAAGCACAGCTGCTGGACATGCCAATCCACCAGTGGCTGGGCAAAAAATGACATCAAAAAGAGCCTCAGCATCAACTAATCTGTGTTGCCAGTGTCTGTGTTCTTGAGAAGTCAGCACTAGGCCGGACAGATACTGCAGTGATGGACACCTTAGAGATGCAGACGATCAATAGCAGAAGCTGCTGCTGCTGCTGCTGTTGAGGGAATCCAGTGCTTGGCTGGGTGCACTGCTGGAGGGTCACCTACATATTTAGTCTGCAGAAGAGGAGAGTGAGGGGAGATTTGATAGCAGCCTTCAACTACCTGAAGGGGGGTTCCAAAGAGGATGGAGCTCGGCCCTTCTCAGTGGTGGCAGATGACAGAACAAGGACCAGTGGTCTCAAGTTGCAGTGGGGGAGGTCTAGGTTGGATATTAGGAAACACTATTTCACTAGGAGGGTGGTGAAGCACTGGAATGGGTTACCTAGGGAGGGTGGTGGAATCTCCATCCTTTGAGGGTTTTAAGACCCGGCTTCACAAAGCTCTATCTGGGATGATTTAATTGGGGTTGGTCCTTCTTTGAGCAGGGGATTAGACTAGATGACCTCCTGCAGTCTCTTCCAACCCTAATCTTCTATGATTCTATATCTCCAGGCAGAGGTCTTCGACTGCCAGCAACAAGGGAAACTCAGGCCAGACAGCAGGTGCTGTCCTCATTTTAAAGACAAGTTCAATCATCAAATTATTATTATTTAATTGGTAAACTGCTCATTGAAAGGCAATTTCCCACACCCCTCTGTCTCAGAGCTGCACCTCCACAGCTCACCCAGTGCCCCATAATCCTGACCCCCAGCTCCCTCACTATCCCGGCCCTGGGGGACCTGCTCAACAGAAGAATTGGGGCACGAGCTGCCCAGGCCAGGCCAACAGCCAATGGCCACAGCAGCCTCAGCTTAAATCCAGGCTCAGGACACCTTCCTCAAGTGCCTCAGTCTGGGGCCCCCCAAGTCGACTCCAGCGCCACACAGCACCTCTCCCCCTCTTGTCTCCACCCCATTTCTCTCTAGCTTGACATCCAGATCTGGTCATTCCTGTATTGTTCCTGTCACAGTGTTGAGAGCTATTTGGGGGTCTCCGGCATTGAGCCACCCTTGTCAGGATCTGTCTCGGTCACTTAGGTTCAACACAGGTAGCTGCTGAGCAAAGCTACCTCTCAACGTGCATCAGGCCTGAAATCCTGCTTGCCACAGGCTGGACCGACCAGCTTCCAACCCCCCTGCTCTTCCTGACAAACCTTCCTTTCACGTCCCCCACCCTCAAGATTTAGCCTAGCAGTAGGTTCGAAAGGGGCAGCTGATTTCATGGTTAGATGGAGGTGGTTTCCATTCGGTCTTGGGGTAGTCCATCAGCCATAGCCCTTTTTCAGGTATCCCCACCACTAGCAACAGCAGGTTATTATCCAGTGTAGCCCTGGCTAGTTTAACTTGCCTCGTGGTGGTCACTCTGACCTGTGTAGTCAGGCTTAGGGCCCCTAAAAGGCAGCTAACCCCAATATTGCATTTTACTATGAATGGGAATTTGTCCAAACATTTGTATCAGAAAGTGTGTTACTCACTCATTCCTAGCCCTGTGTTGTATGTCATCCAGTAAGGGAGCAGATGTGCCATCATGTGACCTTTGGTGACCAACCACAGGACAGAGATGGCAAAGAGTCAAGGCAAACATTTGGCAAGGGTCCCCTCATCTGAAAACGCTGTGGTAGAAACTTGGGAAGAAGAGAATGAGGATGCACCAACCAAACCGGGGATACAATGCACCAAGAATCTTTCAACTGTCTCTGCTAATAACCATACCTACAATAAAGGGAAATCCTCTCACATCACCACAATTTTGCTTTGGTCTGGCATGGGAATTAGACTCCTGAGAAAACCAACCTGGGGGAATATTACAGAGGGAGCCCAGCGAGCAGTGCAGCGATCAGAGAGTGGAGTGAGGGTGCTCTGGGAGGAGCAGTAACATCCTAGGTGGCAGGGAGACAATGCCCCAATTCAGGAGCCCCCTGAAAGGCTCAGGCCATCCGATATAATTCGCACCTCAGCTGCCAGCACTGCTGGTAACAGGCATCAGCCACAGCCACCATCATCTTCTTGGTGACTGTCCCCAAAGCCACCATCACTGCTACTGCTGGCTGCAGTCCCCGCACACCTTCCACCCACGCTGCCAAGAACGGAAACTCAATGGACTCTCAAACAAATGGGGGATGCAGCTAGGGTAGAAGTGATGGGCTCCCCTCTATGACTGTTCGACAGAGGTCAGGCTGTAGGGGCCCCTGTGTAGCGACAGGCTGCGTTAGTCATTCCCGGAGCTAGAGAGAACCACAGGGTCTGCATCCAGCAGCCTCAGTAAAGGATCCCCCTTTTTACTCAGCCTTACTAACCCCAGCCTATCTCCTCTCTTCACCAAGGGACAGGACAGAGGCTAGGCCTAGCTGGTGGAGGAGTGGGGTGAGTTAAGGAAGCCGAGGGCAACTTGAACCTTGGGGGTGGGTGGCTGCAGAGCATGCCCCAACATAGCACTAGGGTCTACGGCCGAACACTGAGGCAGCATCCAACAGGTCCCCCCTTCATTCCTCCCCCTGTATTTGACACTGCCCTCTATGCCCCAGCAAGAGATGGCGGGAAGCTGATGGGATGCAGCGGGGAGGGGAAGCAGCTGAGGAGAACAAAGGGTTGAAATAACTCCCTCCCTCTCCAGGTTGTCCCTTCCTGACCAGAGCCAGGCCCCAAAGCAATGGGGAAAGGCGGGGAAGCCGAGGAGATGCTGCGCCTGCCCCCCCTCCCCCAAATTAACTCTCCATCTGTTTCTTCTCAGCTGAGGCTGATGGCTTGTGACAAGGCCTCCTCACTGCAAATCTGTTTTGCCTGGAAAATCTATTACAAGTTGCTCTAAGAAAGACAGAAATTCTCTCCTTCTGTCTCGCCGCACTGGTCTCTCAAGGTGCCCACCCCAGGCAAGAAAGAGGTTTGGGAGCTGGCGTGCGCGGTCTGCTGCCTCCATCGAGGTGGAAAGCTCGCCCGCTGACCGTGAGGCCAGGCCTTGGGCTGCCTCCCTTCCTCCCCTAGGCTCTTGGGGGTGGAGGGCATCCTGCCCATCTCAGGGGGCCAGGCCTACCTTGCCTGTTACAGTCAACAAGAGGACACCCTGTTGTACCCTTGTGGGAGGGGGATTCAGCCTCTTTAGGGCTATAAATGAGAACTCTACACAGTCCAAAATAGATGGGCAATGCAAATCCCATCAGTTATTCCAGTGCTGAGTAACCCCTCCCTCCCAGCACTGCTAATGCATATCCCATTCCCCGGCTAGTCCAGTGCTGGACCACCCCTCCCCCTCATCACTGCTAATGAAAATCCCATGAGTACCTACATGGCAAACAAATATTTAATAATGGGCTCTTCAATCTAGCAGAGAAAGCATAACACAATCTGAAGGCTGGAAGATGAAACTTGATTAATTCAGATCAGAAATAAGGTGTACATTTTTAGCAATGAGGGTAATTAACCACTGGAACAATTAACCAAGGGTCGACTCGTGGTGGATTCTCCAGTGCTGGCAATTTTTAAATCCAGACTGGCTGTTTTTCTGGGAATTGTTTTGGGGCAGGTCTCTGGCCTGTGCTATGCAGGAGGTCAGCCTCCATGATCCCAGCCTTGGAATCTATGAGTTTGGAAAACTGGGGTCAAATTCACCAAATTGTTCTGATGGGGGAAAAAACCTAAAAAAGAATTCTAAAAAAATTGAAACCCTGTTTTTTCAATTTGAAACGACGACTCCTTTCAAAACCTTCTTCAACTTAAAGAACATTTTAAAAACTCACTCAGGAAAAGAAAAAGAAAATGTTTCCTATGAACCAAAATTTATTTATTTAATTTTAAGTTCACTGAAACTTTCTGAAACTTTGCACATTGGATCATTGTCAACCTGAAATGAAAACTTTCTTCTATTTTTTTTTCAGAACAGCCAGTGAACTGAAAAATCAGGTACTTGCCCAGCGCTAGTGTTTAGTACTAATGCCAGCTGTGCCACTGAATCCCTTTATAGATTAAGCTAAGGTCTGGCCCTTCTCTGCCTCAGTTTCCCCATCGATACCATGTGGTTAGCAGGTTTGGCCTACCTCCCAGGCAATCATGAGTGTTCATTACTCACACACCCATACGTTATCCCAAGACCAGCGATGAGCTGCACCCCCCACACCACTGTAGGAGCCAACAGGGGGGTTGATTAGCACTTTTGGGGCTTCTTTTGCTCTATTAATAACTTCAGAGCAGCAGTGCACAGAGAAGGCAACAGGCCTTTCAGTGAGTCACAGCCACAGACGCAGCACTCAGCCACGTATTGCCCAGGTGTAATGAATGGGTGGGTAATGAGGGCAAAGTCCCCTGGTGCTATGTTGCTCAGCGGTGGGTGTCAGAGGCAGCTGTGGGTCAGAGCCCACACACTGTAGGGTGCACAGTCCTCTCTGGGGGCACGCTCGAAACCAGGGGCAGAGGAGTGAGCTGCAAAGGCCTAGCAGCCCCCCGAGTTCATCCCCTTTCACGCACATAGCAGAGTGGCACTGTAAGTGCCACGGAAAATCCAGGCATTGTGCTGATGGCCAGTGGGGTAGAAGGCCAGGTGGAGAACAAGCCGAACCCCTCTGACTCTTTCAGTGTGGAGCCAGCCCTGAACCCACTCGGCTGGCGTAACTTGGCCGGCTTCAGATCCGAAGGCAATGACTCCAGTCGACTGACAAAGGGATGAGCTGGGCAATTGGCTCTCTGGAGCTGCCTTCTGGGCTATGCTGAAAGCAGCAAGTCGCGTGGCTGGGGACAGTTCTCACCTGGGTAGTGCTGCACTCGGTGCACCCACATGCTTTGCTGTGCTTTATTATTTACAGGGGATTTAGTGACCCCACAGCCCCTCCTCTAGTCCCTTGGGGTCCCAAGGGTAAAGGCTCCAGGCCCAGCGCAGTCCCACTGGCAGGCTGAGACAGAGGAGGGAAGGATGGCCTGGAAGACTGGAGAAGGGCTAATGTGGCATCCATCTAGGGGGAAAAGGAGGAACCAGGCATGGTTCCTCAGTACCTGGGAAACTACGACAGCAATGTATGAAACATTCCATTTGCAAGTACCTGGAGGATGAAGGGATGATCGCTAGCAGCAGCATGGATTTACCTGAAATAGGGTAACTGCTTTGGTGGATAGGTGGAATGTGGTGGACATAATATACTGGGACTTCAGCAAGGCTTCTGCCACAATCCCACAAGACAGTCTGATAGGTAAGCTGGAGATATGCGGGCTCGACGGAACTACCATTACGTGGATACAAAATTGGTTAAATAACAAACAAAGAGTATTAATGGAATGATGTAAGATTGGAGGGAGGTCTCAAGTGGGGTTCCCCAGGGATCTGTTCTGGGGCCAGTGTTGTTTAACATGTTTATTAGTGATCTGGATGTAGGTATAGACAGCAGACTGATCAAATCTGCAGATGACACAAAGCTGGGGCAGGGAGCGTTGCCAATACTTTGAAGAATAGATCTAAAATTCAGAGGGTTCTTGATAAAAGGGAGAACTGGGCTATAGGCGACAAAATGAAATTCAACCAAGACAAATGTAGGGTGCTACGCTTAGGGAAGGAAAACCAAATGCACAAATAAAAGAACGGGGCAAAACTGGCGTGGCAGCAGCACTGCTGAAAAGGATCTGAGACATGTGGTGGATCACAATCTCAACATGAGTCAGCAACGTGCGAAAAAAGCAAGTGCAGTTTTAGGTTGCATTAACAGGCATAGCGTGCAAGTCACGGGAGGTGATAGTACCGTTCTACTCGGCGCTGGTTGGGTCTCAGCTGGAGTATTGTGTCCCGATTTGGTCACCAATGCAGAGACAGCCCAGGCCTGCCAATAGTGGGGGGACGGAGCAGAATGAGGGCAGCTGGCTTCAGCAGTGTTACTGAGCATGCTCAGTACAAGCCAAGCAGTAAATCTGTGGGGGCGTGTGACCCTACATCCTCTTCCCCCCATCCCCATGCGTTGTCTGTGCACCAGTGTATAGAAAGGATGTAGAGAAACTGGAAAGGATCCAGAGGCAAGAAACTGAGATGGGGTGGAATCTAAGCCACATGAGCAAAGGCTGAAAGGACAGGGGATGTTTACTTTGGAAAAGAGGAGATTAAGAGGGGGACATGATAGCGGTCTTCAGATACTTGAAAGGCTGCCATAAAAAAAAGAGGGCAGGACAAGAGGCAATGGGTTCAAACTAGAGCATAGCAGATCTAGACTGAATCTCAGGAAAAACTTCCTAACTGTAAGAACAGCAGGACAATGGAACAGACTCCTCAGGAGCTTGTGGAACCTCCTTCACTGGAGGTTTTCCAAAGGAGGCTGGACAGCCATCTGTCTGGGATGGTTTAGACAAAACAAATCCTGCATCTTGGCAGGGGGTTAGACTAGCTGACCCTTGCAGTCCCTTCTCACCGTATAGGTCTATGGCCCTGTGGGTAGGACACTCGCCAGGAACTCAGGAGATCTGGACTCAATGCACGGCTCTGTCACTAGGTGATTTTGGACACTCAGGTCCAGATCCTCTGAAGTATTTCAGCACCTAATTCCCAGTGATTTCCCTTTGAGACACTGGGCCTCAACACCCCACCTGTGCACTGGGGCGAAAACGTGACTATCTCACAGGGGCGTTGGGCCGGTAAAGATGGTGGGGCACGCACATACTCTGCTGCTCTAGAACCTGCGCTGGCACATGCCCTGCTCTACAGTGACTAGCCCGCCACCCCAGGGCGTGGGACGCTGGGGGTGGGCCTGCGCAAAATGCATCACAGGAAACTTTTTCTTTTCCCTTCCCTGGTCTCAATGATGAATACCTCTGCAACATTTGCCTTTTTTTCAAAATTTTCTATCCCCCCAGCAACATTTTCCTTTCCCCTTCCCCTCCCCTATCTGTTTGTTCGGAAGCCGCAGAACCAAACAACTTCGGCTTTTTCGCAATGAATCACTACCATCCTCTCCCGCCCCGTAACTGACCCCTCTCCCCATGGGATCCCCCATCACCATGGGACCGATGACCCCTCAACACCCTTACCACCACATCCGGTTTCAATTAAAGCAGGATGACCTGCTAAATCCCAGCTCCTGGAGGCCCTGGTAGGCCCAGGAACCGAGGAGTGACTTCAAATGTGGCTCAGAGCCTGTGGCGGGGGCCGAGTTGGTATGATGGTCCCAGCGCCATGCCCATGGACTTCGGACTGGCTGTGGTGGAGGAACTCTGCGAGATCTATGTAGCAATGCAGAAGCAGCTGAGTCCCTCCCCCCACTGCACACCGCTCTTAGCACCAGATGGCCTGCAACGGTGCTGTCCGTGCCCCAATCGACAAGCTGCCAAATGCAGCGTAGCATTGAGTGAGATGCAGCACTTGCCTCCCTCCCCGTCTGGCATCTCGGGGCACAGAACTCCCTGGGTCTGAACCTCCCATCAGAGCACAAGCCCTTGGCTCCCAAGAACACGTTAATCCTACAGTCCCCAGAGGGGGGAATGAGGGGCAGACCTGGCCAGCCAGTGATGTGTGACCCCGGGATCTTTCTCCCCAGTGACAGTAGCTGGTGCTGCCCCCACTTAGTCCTGCTCTGCTGAGAGATCATGGAACCTCTCCACTCTTCGCCTGGCTCCCAGACCTCCTGGTTGCTAGGTCGCTCTGACATAGCCAAGGCGGATCAGTGCGTCTGAGTTACACTAGGGATTATGCACCCACCTCTGCCCACTTCGCCTTTGTTCCCACCACTAGGCCGGGCGGCCGGGGACATCCGCTCGCTGAGCTGAACAAAGCGATGGCCGCCTCTGCTGTCAGCAGGCCCTTCATCCAGACCAGCGTGCAGGAGACACAGCGTGGGGCCAGCCCAGGCAGGGAGCCAGAGCAAACCACAGGGTCTGTCCATGTCCAAAGCTTCCCCTGCACCCTTTATAGGCACTACAGCCACATCCTCACCCTTTCTCCACCACTAGGAGGCTCTAGAGATCCCAGGGCACCCACTCAGTCCTGCAATTAAATTGATGCCACTGCAAACACTGGCTTAGCTGGCTGGGGGGCAGCAGCCTGTAATGCAGCACGGGGCTCTCTCCCAGGAGACTGACAGGGGTTACAGGCTGGAGGGGTCACCCGCATCCCTCCACGAGGGATCCCTACCCCTGAAAACACCCCCTCCCCACTCCTGGGGTGACATGTGGAGGGGATGAATGGCAGGTGCCCCTTCTGCCCAGCAAACCCTTGTTCTGCCTCAGGGCTGAGTCCTCCATGCACAGGGCAGATACAGCCCCTTCACGAGAGAATCTGGGAAGTCAGACTCCAGGGCCCAGTCAGTCCTTGGCCTTTCGTTGTCACTGCCAATTAGGGGGACATTCAGTGCCAACAGCACTGAACTCACATCCCCAAGCAGGCCTTGCCATGGAGACACCCACCAGCCACTGCTGACTTGGGCTGGATTTGAACTAGCAACCCAGCGCAGAGGCTCCTTAGACCGGCCCAGCACCCTCGGGGTTCAGACATTGTCCCTCCAAATGCCAAGGTCTGGACAGCAGCTGACTAAGAGAGGCAATGCCAGCGGGCTATGAAACCAAGCGTGGTGTGGAGAATGTGAGTAGGGATGTGTCATTCACCCTTCCCCGCAATACAAAAACCAGGTTTTTGTATTGCGGGGAAGGGTGAATGACACATCCCTACTCACATTCTGACGTTAATAGGCTGCAGGTGGCATACAAACAAGAGAAAGTATTTCTTCACACAATGCACAGCCAACCGGTGGAACTCATTGCTAGGGGATGGTGTGAAGGGCAAAAGGCTAACAGGGAGGTGGGTGTCAAACAAGCCCTGAATAGGTTCATTGAGGATGGGTCCATCAATGGCTATTCGCCAAGATGGGCAGGGACACAACCCCACACTCTAGGTGTCCCTAAACCTCTGGGTGCCAGAAATCAGGCATGGCAGACGGGTGGATCACCCCATAACTGCCCTGCTCTGTACACGCCCTGAGGCTCTGGCATGGGCCAGCGTCAGAGGCAGCAGGGCAGCTCTCAAGTTCTTCGATCCCCTGGGCTCCCCTGCACTGGCTGGGCAGATAGCCTGTGTGAGGTGGGCAGCAGCTTTGCAGGAATCTTGGTCCAATGGTCCATGCCAAGACTTGGAATGATCCTCGTCCTTCCCAGCTGGGGGCAGTGATTGGCTGCAGGGCTGGCACCCCACGAGTGCTGCAAACTGGTGTCCAGGAGGGCAGGCTTGGAATGCCAAGGGGCCAGGCCTCCAGCACTGCCGTATGCCAGAAAACCCCACCCTTTTCCCCAGCGTAGCCACGGGTTAACCCCGTTTACTGGGCATGGTCACACCTCGGGGCGGGGGGTGGGAGCTTCACCTTCCAGTGAAACGCACAGGGCCAAGATGCCCATGGCTGGAGTTTGGGGAGGGCTCAGAACCCACCCTGGCTCATTGCAGCTGAGGATTGGGCCCCACTGCGCAGGGTATGGTCAGGAGGGCTGGGCAGAGATCCACAGGGGGGAGGGGGCAAAGTAGGAGGCGGTGGGGTGGGATTCCACTAAGGCTTGGGAAGTGTTCAGCTATGGGGGCCAGACAAGTCCCCTGGCCAGAGAGAATCCGTGAAGCAGGGGTAGGGAACATGCAATGAAGACCCACAAATGGGATGCCTAGTCCAGATTCCCCACCACCTGCCCACTGCTCCCACGGCCACCCCACCCGACGGCAAAGGGGCAAGAATGCTTGGTGGGCTGTGACAGCCCTTGAGCACTGCTGACATGGGGACATGCACTGAACAGAGCACCCTGCCCCAGCAACCAAAGGAAAACCCTGGGACAGTCCAACAGGGCTCAGGCAGAACAGGTTGGTATCCTAGAGTGAGAACCAGGCCTCATCTCAGGCCAACGTATTTCTTGTGACTACTCTGCCCCTCGCTGGCTGGTCTCAAAACAGATTTCTGCACAGACATTGTATTTCCACAGCCCCTAGCCAGGGACTAGCTCATGCACTGCCCAAGCAGCAAGGAAGGGTCTGACCAATGTTTCCATGATGGCATCAGAAAGGTTTAGCCCCATCCAAGATATCTCTTGGTAACTCAGTCCAGCTGGGAATAGGGCAGAGACGTTTGCAGGAATTGGGGCATTATGGATTTAAATCAGTTTGTTTCTGTCCATGCAGGAGCGCGCTCACTCACTCACTCACTCACTCTCTCACACACACACACACACACACACACACACACACAGTGTGTTGCCAACGCTTGCACTTTTATCATGAGTCTCACAATAAGTGATGTTTTTTTTCTCAAGCCCCAGCTCCTGGATTCAAGTGAAAGGCAAAAATCCCACCTGTCATTTAAAAACAAACAGTGTCGAGCTTAAAACAGGCCCCAACCACCCACGAAAGGGAAGGAAACCAGAAGACAAAGAAAATGAGCCCCAGTTTTATTTTTAAAGCTCATGATTTTTAAGTCAATCTCATGACTTTGAGGCCTGACTCCAGATTCTTGAACAGTTGGGGTTAGGAACACCATCCACACCCACACCCACACCATTTATAACTCACCCTTTATGCAGATCCTTGGGCCCAGATTCCGACGTGGTGTGAGCGGGTGGCACTGCCGAACTACGTCCCCTTACAGCAGTGGCAATGGCGGATAGCTAAAAAGAAGCTGCTAGAAACCATGAAGCCTGGACATTCTCATAAGGAATCTCGGGAAATGCTGTCTCGATTAAATTACTCTAAAATAGATGTGAACCTGTTTGAAAGACCGTATTAAAAGCGTAGTTCACTGTCAAATGGGGGCCACCATAGCTAGAGCGGTCCCGCTGGGGCAGTCCTGCCTCTGATGTTATTCACTATTTTCATTAAATAACAAATAACGGAATGGAGCGCGTGCTTACAAAATGCGTGGCTGACACGCAGCTGCGAGGGGTCGCCCGCACTAGAACTCAAAAACGACCTCGATAAATTGGAGACTTGCTCTGAAATGAACAAGATGCAATTCAATAAAGACAAGTGCAACGTACTACATTTACGAAACACAAATAAAATACACAGCTCCAAAATGGGGACTAGCTGTCTAGGTAGTAGTATGGCTGAAAAGGATCTCTGGGTTACAGTGAATGCCAAATTGAATAAGAGTCAACAATGTGATACAGTTGCAAAAAAAAGGCTAATGTTAATCTGGGGTGAATTAACAGGAGTGTTGTAAGTAAGAGACGGGAGATAATCATCCAGCTCTACTCAGCACTGGTGAGGCCCCAGCTGGAGTCCTGTGTCCAGTTCTGGACCTCTCACGCTTTCGGAAAGATGAGCAGTCCCAGTTCGAGCACCTACGCCCAGCCATACAGCACACTACATCCCCAGTGCCAGTAACGAATACAAACATCCCAGATCTCAACAGCACAGGTCCTGCTCCCAGTACGTCCCACGGGCCAGGAGATGTGCTGGTCTAAGCAGTAATATCACCCTCACAATGATTGCTGCAGTGACCACTTCCCCCTGCGAAGGAGTCTGCCGGCCCAGGGACTGTTTACGACGCAGCAGGTCCAAGATTTCTCAAGGATTCAAAGGATCAGAGCAGCACGGGGCTGCCGGCCTGATCCACGGGCCAGTTAAGGAACATAGCAAATAACAGACATGGCGAGCTGTTGGTGTGTTACTGCTACCCTCTAGTGGACAGAATTAGCACTGCTGCACAGGCCCTATACTACTAGCCATCAGGAATTCTCTCTCAGCTCAGGGCAGGACGGATCCAAATTCAGTCCTTTTTGTTGCAGTGAGGCTTCGAGTGACAACAGGGTGCAGCACAGTTATAATACCACATAACATTTATGTCCTGCCACCTCTCTAGGGCCCACAGCTCTTTACAAAAGGTGTCATTATTCCCATTATACAGATTGGGAAACCGAGGCACAGAGCGAGGCAGGCTTCTTCCCCAAGGTCACCCAGAGAGCCAGGAATAGAACCCGCCTCTCCTGCTTCTCAGGACAGCGCCATACCCACCCAGCCACATCACCTCCTACACACTGTGCCATCCCAGCAGGCCATGGATTTGTTAACTAAAGTTCAGAATTCAAAGGATTTGGAAAATTTGAGGAAGAACCACCATAAAATTGGTGAATTGTAGGAACTGCCACAACAACTCAGACAAAGGTTCCACCTACACCAGCATTCAGTCGCAGTACCAGCTGCTTTAGAGGAAGATAGGAGAAACCCTGCAGTTGCAGTTATGGGATAACAAACTCTCAGGGAAAGTTTCCTCCTGACCCCCATTAGGGAGAGGTTGACTTGTGCCCTGAAGCATGAGTGTTTATATTTCCTCCCCAAACTCTTGTTTAGTTTTTAATGTTTACTATAACAGTTCTAGATACTTATGTTGTCCCTAGATGTGTCCAGTCCCTCTTTGAATCTTGCTAGGTTCTTGGCCTCTGTAACATCTTGTGGCAATGAGTTCCACTGGCTAACTGTGTGAAATCGTTTCCTCTTCGTTTTGAACTTTCAATTTCACTGTTCTTGTATGAAACACAGAGAACCCTGCTTCCCAGCGTGGGCTTCTAAGTGTATGACTGAAAATGACCTACACAAATAACAGAGTAAATGAGTGGCTTAATTAAAAAACAAAACTTTATTTGGTCCATTGGAACCTGAGTTTGAAAACCACCCATGGATAATTCGTATCATACAGGGATTACAGATCTGATTTACAATTGATAAAATAGCCTGTGTTTCGTAAGAGCTGGACAGTATTTACAGGGTTAAAAATATTCACAGCTCAGAGAGAGAAAAAACAAGAGAGAGAGAGAGAAAAGAAAAGGATGGAATCGTCCAAAGAAGGAAAGGAAAGAACAGAACATATCGTTCGACGAATAAAAACTACAAATAACAGAGCTTGGCTCAGCTGCTCCCTGCCGTCGGGGGGCCAGCAGGGTCTGAGAGGCAGCGCACACGAAGGGGCAATATCCCTCCCAGCAGAGATCCCCCATTCCCACCCCCCTCCTTCCCAGGGAGCACAGTGCAGACCATAAAAACAGAAGGGAGGAGAGAATTGTCCCACGCTCACAGCCTGGAGGGGAAACCTGGGGTCAAAATAAGCCTTGGCACTGCCAACCCCCTCGGTGCCCAGCAGAACGCCAGCCTGCCCCCATTCTGGGTCTCTACAGCACAGCTGATCTCTCAGGGGTGAGACGCTGCTCACGGGGGACAGCCTGGCAAGCTACCTGTGCAGGCCTCACCACAGCACACATCTCTGCTGGAGAATCTGAACCCGGAGCACACCGGGGGCCTAAATGCCTAGGGACTGAGTGCCTGTTTCAGGACCTCCGAAAACTATCATGTTAATCAGGGCAGGTAAATGAAACAGGCGGCTCCAGGGCTGAGCTAGGGCTGATTCCATCTGAGCATTGCTCCCCCTCGCTAAAAACACAGAACATTTCCCAGGAGCCTTTGGGGGAAGATTAGTGCAAAGCTTAAAACCAGAGTTAAAACCGCCCTGGGATTTTCATGTCAAAGGGCCTGCTATAGGAGAGAGGCTTTGCTGAGCTGGGGGAGTCACGCTCTGCACAAAGCTGAGTGGACTCATCTGCCGTGGGACCTGGCTAGCTCAGAATGCCACATGCAGAGGTGGCAGCATGGGGGTCTTGGGCCCACCACACTAATCAGCCATGAGCACGGATCTCCTGCTAGCGCCCAGTGGCGCCAGGGGCTGCACTGTCACTCCCATGACACCCCATGCCAATGCTCTCCAACGGGCCCCACAACATCAACTGCACAAGGCGTTTGCTGCCGCTCCAGACTCACTGCCTCTGCTCCGGATGTGACCCTCACCCCCTGCTCCCTCTGCCCTGCAAACCCACAAGGTGCCTGGGCAGAACCCCCTGCCCCACCAGCAGCTCTGGGATCCCTGCAGAGTGGGGTAGTTGTGGGGCAGGGATTCCCTGACTAAGCTAGCTGGGGTTTGATTGGCCGTTCAAAGCAATGATCGTTTAAAAAAAGAAAAGTCAGTGCATGGCAAAACTGTCAAACAATGGGGGAGGGGCGCGAGTCTGCTCAGCCCCCAGCCTGTGTCCAAGCCCCAGTGCTGGCTGGTGTACCCACTTCGCTGTACCCACCCCATACACTGACAGCCCTGGAGAATCCCTACTCCAGCTGCGCCTTTCACCTGGGCCCAGCCATGTGCTGCACTGAACCATCAGTCGAGCTCAATTTTTTGTGCAGTGGCAGCTCCATTGGCTTCCCTGGTGCAGAGCAGGCCTGGATCAGGCCAGACAGCCTGTAGTCGGGCCGTCTCTTTGGCTGGTCTCCCTGCGCACCGGCACCAGCCCTCCCAAAGCTGGGACAGTGGTGCCACAGGTCGAGAGGCGCACTGAGAAAGGCTGGACTGTCAGTGCCAGGGGATGGTTCTCCAGCACAGCTCATGGCTTCTCTCCTAACACTGCTCCCTACGGCCAGTACTGCATAGTACACATGTGTTCCTCGCACACACTGAGCACGGGCGCTGGGAGGGGGCTGGAATCCCACACATGCCCCGTGTCTCATAACGCAGCGAAGAAAAGGGCCATTTCACTCCATTTTGGTAAAAGACGCTTTGTAAAATGTTAACAGCTGCTTTTCAAAAGAAATCACCGCCCCCCCTCCCAGGGGAAAAAGCAGCTCCAAGCAGCCTCGTTCTGCCTGCTGCAGGAGGGGGCTGCCCCCAAACCCTGTTCTTTGCCCTGGTGAAATATGGACAAACATCCCCCTGCAGGCCATGGGACAAAAACTACCAGTCCCAGAAACCTCTGGGGCATAAGGCTTTACCCAGAGCTGGTTTGGGGGCTCAGAGATCAGGCCACTGGCCAGCAACTTTTACCAGATTTGTGGGTCATGTAAATTCCCAGCCTGATCTTCCTCTCCCTGATATTCGCCATCAGCCTCCTGCAAAGCCGCTGGCATGAGATGCAGCTGGAGGCAGAGATGCCAGTGCCCCAGGCCGGGCCGGGCCGGGCAGAGGCGATTCCATGCACCCATGGCCATTTAAAGCAGCAGCACCTTCCCGACAGCCCACGTGAGCCCACTTCTCCTGGGCTGGCCCCCTGGCTTCCTCTGTCCTTGCCAGGAGCTCGGTCTCACACTAGCTCTCAATTCTCTTTGGCTGGCAAACAGCCGACAGGAGGGCAAGGCAGGGCCCGAGGCCGGCTACACCGGGCCCCACCAGCTTGCTGCAGCCATGCTTCCACAGCGACCAGGCGGGTGATCCCGGAGCCGGGCCCCGCGGTACCAGGCGGGTGGCAGGGAGCGCAGACAGACGGACAGACGTCAGTCAGAGGTATATTGTTTTTTGCAGCATCAGGTGCCTGACGCTAGCGGAGGGAGCAGAGTCCTGAGTGACCGTTGGGTTGGGAAGGAACCTGCCTCCCCGCCCCCGTTCTCCTCCCCCAGCCTGTCCAAGGCTCTCGGCTGCCCTGGCGATTGGTGGCCATTCCTCCAGACCAAGCGCATGCGCTGGAGGGGCGGGGGAAGGGCCAGGATCCTGAGACTGCCCCCGCCCCGGCTGGCTCCCTGTAAAGTGCGTGCGCTGGCGGACAGGGGTTGTGCGGAGGCAGGGAGGGGAGCGGGGGAGGATCCCCAGCCCTGAGGGAAAGGCGCTTGGCGGGATGCTGTGGCACTGCCCCCTGGTGGCTCAGCACCGCCGGGTCGGGAAGCAGCCCGAAGCAGCCGGGGCCAGGGCCTTGGTTAAAGCAAGAAGGCAGAAGCAGGAGAGGGGCAGGGAGGGCTGGGCTGGTTGTCATAGCGGCCGGGGCCCGTGCAGCCCCGCCACTTCAGGGGTGAGCAGCGGGTTGTGGGTCCCTTTCGTTGACATCCAGTCATTGAGGAAGGCCTGGGCGGCTTTGCGGTGCACCAGGCGGTGGGTGATGGAGAAGCCAGCATTGCCTTCCAGCTGGGAGAGGATCACCAGCACCTGTCTGCAGGGGGAGAGTGATCAGTGTGGGTGCAGCCGGAGCCTGCTCTCTGCCCACGGGTGCAGCTGCTGAGAGACACGTGCTCCTACGTGGGGCTCCCTCATGGCAGGGCCTTGTTAGGGCCACAGGGCTCGGGGGCTTGGCCAGCAGCTAGGCTCCCTCGGCAGCCCCTTTCCCAGAGGGGCTCTGTGGTTGGGCTGGAGGCACCGGATTCCCTCACCAGCCCCTGCCTCATGGGGGTCTCTGTGGTCAGGCTGGCGGCACCAGATCCCCTCGCCAGGCCATGCCCTGGGCTGGCAGTCTGGGCCTGCCACATGGCAGCCTCATTCCTGGCATTCCCTGGGGTGTCCCCTCACCTGTGCAGTGGTGGCACGCTGTCCTGGGTTTTCAGGCTGCCCCGCGTGGACACCACATTGAAGCTGTCCGTGCAGTCGCACTGGACGTGCAGGTAGGACTTGGGGTGCCGGTTCTCCACCACCACGATCAGCCCCGCCCAGCCATGCGTCAAGTAGTAGCAGGTCATCCCCTCGCGGCCCTGCCGGGACAACCAGCAGGGTCAGACGGGCAGGCCCCTCCCAACCCCTGCGCCAGGGCCACAGAGTCAGTGCCCACCGTCACAACAGGAACCCAGCCAACCAGAGGGAGCTGCCGGCCTCTCCTGCTCACTCCAAACTATCCAAGGCACCTGCCCTCACTTTGCATCACCAGTATTTTCCCACCTCAGCACCCATGGGAGGGAGGGATGATCCTGCAGGCACAGGGATGCCCTGTGTCCCCATCCCCTGCCCTCCCTGCTCTCCAGGGACTGAGCCCATTCACACCCCCATGCACCCAAGCAGGGTACCTGTGGGATCTGCCAGCCAGGTATTGCCCTCCCACCAACCCGCCCTACTCACCTGGCAGGGAAACCTGGCCCCCAGAGGTCAGGGCACACGACTGAGCTGAGCCAGGCTCCCTGTGGGAGAGGGACGGAGAAGCTGCAGCAAAGGGGAGACCCCCTCTAGCCACAAGCAAGAGCCACCAGTCCGACCCAGGGGGGTGTCTCCGTAGCCAGCAGCAGCGGTGAGCTAGGGGCGAGTGGGCAGAGTGCCAGCTGGAGCTGCAAAGTCCACCCAGCTATTTGTAGCACGCTAGCTCCAGCCCCACTAGCGCACATCCCTCTCCCCGGGCAGGGAGGCTGCAGCACAGATGGACCTGGGGCAGCCTGTGTGTACCGACCCGTCAGCCTGCAGCTTGGGACTCAGCAGGGCCCCGCACCCACCTCGTGCCGCTCGCCCTTGTTCTCGGTCAGCAGGATGATGGCGTCGGCCAGCGTGGTGGGCTGCGCCTCGACCTGCTCCACCATCACCAGGCGGGAGCTGTAGATGGCCAGGATGTAGCTGGAGCTGTCAGCGGGGGGGCTGGAGGCTGGGGAGAAAAAGATGGCTTCAATGAGGGGGTGCGCCAGGCCCTCCAGCCCCCACCATCCTGCCCGTGCTTCCCCACTCGTCCAGCTCCTCCATCAGATTCCAGTTCAACTCCTGCTGCTTGGGACAGGACGCTGCCCAGGGCACCCTGTTCCCTTCACCAGCACCTCACCGAGCTCCACTGACATCACAGCCCCCTTGGGACAGGCCTTAGTCACCCCTGGACAGGGAAAACCGAGGCACGGGGCGGCGGTATTACTGGCCCCAGTCACATAGTGCCTGGAACAGAACCCAGGAGTTTGGATTCCCAAAGACAGGAATTCTTGAGTCTGTCTGCAGTGATTGGAGGTGACTCACTAGCCAACTGGTGGCACGGCTGGCTCTGGGGGAGCTCCTAGGAGGGCCAGCCTAGCAGGCAGAGGACTATCAGGGCTGGCATTGGGAACTGGCACCGAGTTCCCAATGCCAGCCCTGCTAGTCCTCTGCCTGCTAAGGTGACTGCCTGCAGGTAACTGCAGGTACCAGGCTGGGGAAGGGCTGGGTGGGCTGTGCTGACGGTGGCCCTCTTTCCCCCGTAGGATCGCAGGAGATCACCTGTGTCTCATGAAACGGAGATGGGGCGCAGTCCCAGAGAGACAAGGACCGGGACTCTCGCCAAGCTGCCTTCCCTCTCCAACCCACCCCACAGCCCCTCAGGACAAGCTGCAGGGACATGCCCAGCCAATGAGGAAAGCCAGGGGGAGATACCACTGTCCTCCCCCCAGCTCCTGCCTGCAGCACAGGAGCGAGGCGGCAGTACAACCGGCCCCACAGCCCCTCCCTGCAGGGCACGCTCAGTGGGCTGGTGTGCTGAGCTGGGAGCGCACAGGGGGCCTCACCCTGGCCAGAGGACGTGCCCGGCAGCAGGGCGTTCCAGTGGTTGAAGGCACAGCACACGACAGCGTATTCGCCCGGCTCCAGCATGACATCGCAGTTCACAAACTTCTTCACTGCCCGCTTGCTGTGGGCCACTAGCCGGCCCAGGTTCAGCTTGTTTCCGCTGGTGAAGGTGGCGCGGAACACCATGATGCACAGGTCCAGCAAGTGGCTGTCCACCGTGTCAGAGCGCCTGCCCGGCGGGGGGGGAGAGGGGGGAGGGGAGGAAAGAAGTCAGGACTGAGCCAGCCATGCCCCTGCCCACCCTGGATGGGGAGGCTCTAACCGGGGGATACGGCTTGACTGCCAAGGTGAGAGGTGCTGCCGTGAGCAAGACAGGCGAGCGGAGCAGATCCACCAGCTGGGCCTGGGGAAAGCATGGCAAGAGCACCCCCTAGCAGCAACATGAGTGCTTTGCAGGCATAGCTCTGTCATACAGAGTAGGGATTCAGGGGGCAAGCGTGTACCCAAGAAAGGCTCCCCATGCTGACCTGGGCGCCCTTTGCCTGATACAAACCCCTCCTGCTTGCACCCAGCTCAGGCGGAGGGAGACATGTCCCGGGTGCTGGTATCAGCGGATTACAATAAAACCCAAGGCAGATTTTGGTGATCTTTCCCCTTCGTGTGTCTCCTGCACCAAGTCTGTGCTTTACACTCGCCGCCGGCAGATGGGGCAGAAAGCTTCCTGCCAGGCCCTGTTCTCATCCGCAGTAAGCAGCATCGAGGCATCGCAGCAGAGCCGCCTCCCAGGCCAGTCCCAGGAGGGAGGATCCAGACAATTCCCAGCCCAGGCTGCTTTGGGCAGTCAGGGAATAAACAACAGCTGGCCTGTCGCCAGCATCACTCGAACAAGGATCCCAAAGAGCTTTGCACATGTTAATGGCAGGGCAGGATTATTATCCCCATTTACAGAGGGGAAACTGAGACCCAGAGCATGGCAATGACTTGCCTGTGGTCACCCAGGGGTGAGGGGCAGAGCTGAGAATGGAATCCCAGACTCCTGGCTCCCAGACCTGTTCCCCCCTGCACTGCTTGTCTGAACTGGATCCAAGGCGTTGCTCCTTGCCCAAGTGCCATCCCTGGTTTCCCTGCCTCACCTGCTGCCCTCCTGGAAGAGGGCGAACTCCAGCGCAGCGCGCTCCAGCACCGTCAGCGAGGTCACCGTCACGGGTCCGCTGGCCTTGTTGGGGAAGGTGCCCTGCACCCGAACTTCATGCCAGTCTGAGTGGAGCTTGCAGATATCCACCGAGTCAAAGTATCTGCCAGGAGCGGGGCCAAAGCCAGCGTCAGTCCCAGGTAACGGCAGCCATGGCTGAGCTGGGGCTTGCAAACTCAGGCTTCACCAGGGCCTTGGTGAGTGGATCCAGCCCCACCCTACCCACCGCTGGGCAACAGAGTGCTTCCAACGAGGATGCAGATGGCTACCCACAGACAGGAGCCGCATTGCGAGTGGGTCAGCATGGTGCGACCCACATCCTCTGCAATGGAGGGGGGCTTCCCAGCGAGCAGGGGCTGGGCCAGACTCGCCTGGCCAGCACACCCCCTCACTCAGCCTCTCTCCTTGCACGGCTCCCAGGCTGGAGCCCGAGCCCAGTGGGGTGGCCCTGGGTGGCTGTGCTGCCCAGCAGGGGGTGCCACAGGGACTGCCCTGGAGAGCTGGCCCAGGCTCCCCAGCCCCTGGTGTTCCCGGTGGAAGAGGCAAGGAGCGGGTGGGAAAGAGGGAGGAAGGGGCAGAAATAAAGGAGAGCAGCATGGGGGGGGGGAGGAGGGGAGGGAGGGAATTAAATGGCTCTTCCCCAACAAGTGCAGGCCCTGCCCCCATGCCCAGGGGCCTCAAAGGACCCTGAGGAGCTAGAGGCATATTAGGAGAGGATTCCTCCTTCAGGAGATGGCACCAGCACGCTGACCACCACTAGGTGGCGCCAAAGCACCAGGCTTGGCAAGGGACAGGTGATGCGGGCACAGCCCAGCCAGCGCTTCACCAGACCCTGCCAGCCCTGCCCCTGCGGCCCTGAAGGCCCACAAACAACCAGGTGCTCGGATTCAAGTCTCCTCTAAGGTGGCACACACCACTGGCCTGGGCCCACAAATCGCCAGCAGCACATCTGGCAGGACCTCCTCATCCCAACACTGGCCAGGTCTGACCCTGCATCACATACCGGACCCACTGGGATCACGGGTGGGAGTCAACACAGACCCCTGCCACAGGGGCCGGCCCGCCGCACTGCCCTGGCCAGAGGGGCTAGCGAGGACTGCCTTAGCTAAGAGGCCTCCCAGCCCCTGGAGCATTTACTGCCGACTCGGAATGGGGCATTTTAATGCAATCTGTGTATCTGTCCATGTCTGACCTCGTGCCCAACTACCCATGTTTGTGAGCCTCAGCCCCAGGCTGCCATGGGAACCCAGGGGTCCTCTCCACAGGCCCTGGCCTTGCCTTGCTGTGGAGTACATGGGAGCCCAGGAGCAGGGCAGGACTCAGCCCTCAGGATTTCTCCAGAGCTGTGTCCTGTCCCAAGTGACAGCTTCCCCCATGCCCCTCAGGAAGCTCTGAGAGAGCTCAGGAGCAGCCAGATTTTTCCTGATTTAGGGGCTAAATTTTCCCTTTTGTAATTTCATCCCGCTTCCCCTCCTCCTTCCCTTTGAGCCACCTCCCTCGCTCCAGGTATTTACCCCATGCAAACCTTGGTACCCTCCCACCCCCAGCTGCCACTCAGCCAAGCTCTGCCTAGCTTGGCTTTTTTTGAAGCTGGACTCTCAGTCCAGGTGGCAGCAGAGTCTGATATGAGCCCAGGGATGTTGGGATCTGGGGCTCTCACTAGATTCAGTCCCAGGGGGAGGCAGGACAGGCCCGGTGGGGGAGCTGCCCAGCTCCTGTCCTATAACAGATAACGACGAGGCCAGGAATTCGGAGCCCAGCAGGGCGAGGGGGACCAGCAGGTGCTGGCACACGGGGAGCCTCCTGCTCGGCTTTACCTGATGAAGTCGCCGTACTCCATCCAGAAGACGCCCTCGCTACTCCCATGGGGCATCAGATCGTTACGCAAGTGCACCGGCCAGTGGGGCCACTCGTCGGACCAGCTGCCATTCCAGGAGAAGCGGCCCCAGGGGTTCCGGAGCCGCAGCAGCCTGATGGGGCAGAGGGAACAGTCCCCAGAATCACAGCAGTGCCGGGCGAAGGGCATAGCTACTGCGCTCGTCAGCTACAACCCACTAGACATTTTTCATCTCCCGAGACTCTCCCCCATCCCCAAGGGTGAGCCAGCAAAAAAGGTAACTTCCTGTCCTCACTCTGCCAATGCACCTAGATCCTAAACAGCTGCCACTATCCCATCCCTGGGATCCTGGCACAGCTCTGCCCTGCCAGTGCACCTCAGTCCAGACCCACAGCCCCCTGCCTGCTATCCCAGCCTTGGGCCCCCCACACCTCCACCAGTGCCCTTCCATCCTGTATCTGCTGCAAGCCAAGTACCGTCCTTAAGCTGCACTCAGCAGAGGCTACTTGCACGGCAGCACCAAGCAGCAGAGTCGTGTGATGTAGGCAAGCCATTAAAGAGATCCCAAACTGAGCCCACTGAGCTAGCTTTGAAAGCAGGCCTTCCACAGCATACCCCTCCCCATCTCTGCCAGTGAGGATGAGGAAGTGGCATGGCATATTGCCAGCGCAGGTAGCAGCCCCATCCCAAGGCCCTTACAGCCTCAGCTGGAGGCTGGCCTGTTTGTACCAGACAAACAAACAAAATCAGGGGGGCAGGTGGGGAACCTTTCTGTGCAGCTCCCTCCCCCCTGGCCAGTAAAGATCAGGGACAGCTAGCCCAGCTAGATCAGGGCCACCCAGCATACAGCAGGCAAGGATGCTGGGGGTGCTGGCCTACAGCACAGCAGCACCCCAAAGCATAAACCAGTTTGTGTGACACCAAGGGACAGAGCAAGGGATTCCACTGTGGGGACTTGGCCATGTTTGTTATTGGGGTTCCTGGAGTCCCCTTGGGGCCAAGGCCTGCAGGGGGGCCATTCAGCACAGATTGCCGCTTAACCCAACACCCCCATTCTCAGCCACATGATACACACACTCCATTTCCCTGGGATTTCAGCTTGGCCCTACACTGACACCACAAACCCAACTAGAGCAAGGCTCTGTCAGTAACCCCTGGGCAGGCGCAGGGGGCTGGCAAAGCCTCAACACTCCAGGCTCTGTGCTGCTGGCCCCACCCCCCGAGCACAGAGGGGACTGGCAACACGATACCACGTGCACCGTGGCCCGGCTCACCTGCGGCTCTGCACGTCCCGCACGTCCAGTATTGAGTAGGCGTGCCGCGGGCGAAGGCCCATGCTCTCATAGGCTGCGTCATCCACCTTCATGTTGCCCCCGCCGCAGGAGGCGCCCATCAGAAACCTGCAATGGGCAGGGAGGAGAACAAAGGAGACTGGCGCCATGCCGTGTGGCACTGACAGGGATGGAAGGAGAGGCTGGGAGCTAGCCCTTCCCCTCCACATAAGGACATAGAGCCAGGGACAATAATTCTCTAATCCCAAGAGGAGCTCCCCTGGTTCAGTGACAGGCGGCCCAGTGCCAGCCAGGAGATGGCCCCGCCCACGGCTGCTAGTGCCAGTCACACATTCTGCTCTCAGGAACGTTCGCTCTCTATTCATCCCACAGCCAGGCTCTTTGTCCTGAAGCTCCCCAGGTCTCCCCGTATTTTGCCCCAGCCCAAGGCCCCATTGGCAATGCCAAGGGCTAGGGCTGCCCATGCCGGGCATACAGCAAAACAGACTGCAGCCACCCCATGTAGATGGTGCCTGCTGAGACCACTGGCCTGGCACACAGCACTCCGGTCTGCTTGGAGCAGGTTATAGACCATTGCGTGCTGCACTCTAGAGCTTTCACTGGACACCCCACTTCAGACACAGAGAAGCACTGAATGCTGGGCTCTGTAGTCTCTGGAGGTGGCATCACACTATTAAAGAAAAGGGCAGACAACCAACTGTGCAGCAGAACCCTGGGCATCGCATATGGTCTGTTTAATGATCCCGGCTCCACTCTCTCCTGCCAGAGAGAAATATCGCTAGTTCCGAGCACTCAACACAACCTGCCATCCAGGACCCTAACTTCCCTCCCTTATCCCTGCATCTCCCAATGCCCTTCATTGCAGATCCGAACGAACCCTGCCTTCTTCTAGTCTCACAGATCCGGTTTCACTTCTCACTGCAGCAACGTTACGCCCCAGTGGGGGAATATGCAGGGGTGGGGCCTTAATAATATAGAAGATTGGAAAACAAAACTCAAGCAAAGCAAAAACATCAAATGAATCATCAGGTTAACAATCAGCCATTTAAAACCCAACCCAGTCTGGTGATAACTATGGGAGCGAAATTCATCAGGGTTGGATTTTCTGTACAAAAACGAACAAGGAGAAAGTCACTTCCTAGCACTATGCCCAGGGCCCTGCTGCCAACATTTATCAGGGCTGCCAAGTGGGGCAGGTTGCATCCTGGGTTGACACTCTAGCCTCTCTTCTGTGCTCTCTATGAATACGAGCTGCCACTCTAGACTCTCTTTTACAACTCTATGCTCCTGACAGCTGAACATGAACCCCTCCCGCCTCGTCTTACCCAGCCTCCTTAGAACTCAGCATTTTGGCCCAGATGAGGTCAGTGTCAATGGGCTCCTCGCGAGGGTTAGTGGAGCTGACCTGCAGCATCAGGCTCTCGCAGGGGGCGCCGGTTAGCGTAGCCAGGCCTTCGATGGCGCGCCCTGCCTGGAGGGCAAAGTATGAACCATGCAGCTTGGCCAGAGCCTTCTCAATGAGGGCTACCCACAGCTGCTTCCTCTGGGCCTGGGAAAGGGAGAGAACCAGGGGTTACAAGCACATGGAGGCGTGAAGCCAGCTACACAGAGTCGCACTCACATTCATGCAAGCCAGGACCTTTGCGCGAAAGTTCCCCCCGGTCTCCTTGACCCCACCCTGCAAAGATCACGCAGAGGAGGCCACAGGGTGAGTTATTGAGTGGCTGCCTTTGAATGAATCTTATCTGATCAGCATCTTGTTCCCGTGGCATCACTCCCTCCACCACGTGCTGGAGTTGACTCAAGAGGCTGTGAAGACTCTGCCGACAATGTGGTGCAGAGATGTATTTGGACAGGTTTTCAAACGCAGGCTAATGGCCCCACTTCCCAGTAAATCTGGATTTAGGAATGTTTAATAAGAAAAGGGGATTTCAAATGAGTCTTGAATGTCTGGATTCATACCCACTCCCCCCAAAAGCCAGCCCCATGGATTAGGCTGACTACAGAGCACTTGCAGATTGAACCAATTATATTTCACACAACATAGAGACGAGATTGCTTCAAGGACAAATAGATGACAGCTCAGAGATGTCAGAGACACAACAGCAAACTTCTCTCCCCCGCAGTGCAGGGACAATGGGAAGAAGTAATTAGACAGAGGCTGCTTTGCAGGAGGAGCGTTCCCTTAATTGCTTTATTATGGTGCTAGGCTGTGGCATTGTTACGCGGATTATATATTCATAAATAAATGCAAAGAGTGCGTGAATACAACTAGAAATCTGCAAAGGTTCCATCAGCACTAGCCACATGGCACAGCCTGTATGATTGATTGTGCAGCGCCTAGCATAATGGGGTCCTGGTCTATGCCTGGGGCTCCTAGCACTACCACAATACACATAATAAATAATCCTATGGCAGGCGCTTTGTTAGATGAGTGAGGCACTTGGCAAACACACGGCAGCTCCCCACCCAAGGAGCTTACAGCCCATGGAGATAAAAAACAGAGGCGGAGCAGATGACAGCAAAGTGACTGAGGCGATATCTGGCATGTCTCTTGTTGGGGCTAGATGTTAAGTTACACATTTAAAAAGTAACAGAAAACACCGCCTACATGCAACCTGGCTGAGCTAACACCATGCTGCAGGAACAGTGGTAAAGTGCTTTGAGATCAACAGATGAAGGGACGCACCCTAGGATTATCCACACGGCATGACATTTTGTGACTGAAAGGTGACATTCCAGGAGGAGGTGACTGGGGTGGGACCTTCTGAGATGGGGGAGAAGAATGAGGCTTCTTTGTGATCTATAAAGAAAGCCTGAAAGTGCTTTTGTGTTTTGTTTTAAAAAAGTCCCTTCTCGCTGCCCTACAAAAATGTTATTTATCTCTGCTTGAGATCCTATACAAGTGGGCCCTGATGCTGCTCTTACTTTGACTTTTTAAAACGCAGGCTTTTGGTTCACATTGGTTATCGCTTATAAATTCCAACACCTACAAAACATCTAAGAGAAAAATTTCTTTTCTTAAAGGTTCAATTCTGCTCTTCCACCCAAGACCAAAGAAAGTTCAATCCACATGCAAGACCTGCAAGGAAACCTCCAGAAAACTCAGGGAAGGCCCTACTTAATATTTCTAAGGTAAAATAAAAACACACTTTATTTTGAAAATAAATATGTAACTGTAATTCTTATCCAGCCTTCTCTATGCTTCATGAGGAGGCACAAGCTGGGCACAGAGATGTATTTCCCCCCTTTTTAGTTTCCCTTTAATGGTGCCCTGGCTTTCCTATATATCTCTGTTCACTCACAGGGGAGTTGGAACAGATGCCTGCAGAAATCCGGCCCACGGTTGTTTTGATTTTGAAATGAATGCTGAGGATTTGCAGAAAGCTGCCAGCCAAGCAGAGACCCACACTGTTTTCTGTGCCCCTGATTTTCTCGGGTCTCTGACACTGAGGCAGTGCGGTTTGTCCGGAGGATTTTCCGGCCTGTGTTTCAGAAAGGACACTTCCAATCTCCTTCATGCAAATGAGCCCAGCAAGCAGCCGCTGGGCCTGTCAGACTGGGCAGGGAGAACAGGCAGTGATGTCCCAAAGGGGCCGAGCCTTTTTTAATCAGTCACAATCCAAGCAGATGCCAGCTGAGCATGCCCAGAAGCGATCTGACAATTGCTCAGAGTGTATTTATGTCGAACGTCCCCCCTCAAACCAAGCAAAGGTTAACGGAGGCAGTCCCCACTGAGAACGGGGCCCTGCCCTGCTTCAAACTGCGGCCCTCTTTTCTCCCATCCCAAGGCTCGAAGACGGCTCATGCTTAAAAAACAGAAGAGTCTGTAAGTGGAGAAGGGAGGAAGGAAACTCAGCAAGTTACATGCACGTGAGGCCCAAGGAGGCTGCAATGGAGACAGCTTGGCAGCCTAACACAGGCGCCGCCTGCAACCACTGTAATAAAGGGAGAAACTCACCCCACAGCAGGCCGTGGAACCATGACTGTTCCCCATTACCCACTCCACAGCCAACAGCGAGGCACAGGGTGGACTGTGATCAGCATCCCCCCTAGCCCTGTGATTTTGATCTACATGTCCTGGTGGAAGGGGCTATTCGTGCTGCGTCGCTCTCTGTCCCACTGCAGGCCTGTCAGAGCTCCCCACCCACTCACCCATGGAACATCAACCCCTCCTGTCGGCCACCCAGTGGCCAATTGTTGCCAAGGCAGGAGGAGGGGGTGCTGACCTGAGAGAAGAGGAGGTAGCCACACTCATCACAGGGCAGCATGTCATCCACCAACACTGTGGTCCACGTGCCGTCTTTGCACAGCCGCACCTGATAGGCTCCCTCTGGGCACATGGTCCGCGTGATCATCACCCTCTCCACCAGCTCCGGCCGCTCTGCCAGCACCGCCAGGGCGCTCAAGAACCTGGGGAGAGACCAGACAAGAGGCCTCAGGAACCGTGCTGGAGGAGGCACGTCTGCGGCATTGGTATGGAGAGACGGCCTTGAGCTGAGAGGGGGCACAGGGCCTGGTGGGCGGCGGAAGAGAATATTCACCTTGGGGATATTCCTGTGCCTGCTCTACAGAGGAGCCAGGAGCTAGCTAGACGTGCCTTGGATCCCACCAGCCTAGCTGGACCCCTGGAATAGAAAGGTCCCTCCAGCTGGATTCCTGCCTTCTTAGCCGGCTGCAGGACACCCCAGCCCCAGGGTACCTGTGATCTGGCTGGGGTGGGCGAGGTGCCAGCCCAGCCCCGAGAGCTTTGCCAGGGACTCCAGCTGCAGCAGGCTTGGCCCCTGTGCTATATCCTGCCCTGTGGGGCAAGGAGTATTTTGCGCACTGGCCCTCCCCAATGGATTAGCCCTTTTCATGCTTTCTGCTTCCAGGAAGAATAGCAGAATGATGTCCAGGTTTGCTAAGCATACAGGAGTACACAGCCTGGCACTGCCAGCAGGGAGTGCCCTCCACCTAGAGTCAACACCCGAAAAACTCTGCCTTACGTTCCCCATGGGCTGCAGAGAGGAAAGAGACGAGGCAGCTCCAGAGACCAGGAAGAGAGCAGGCTTTCTGAGCTATCCCAACCTCTCACTGCCAAAGTCAAGGGGGCGGGCATGTAGATGGGCATGGAACATGCCAAGTGCTCATCAGCAACCATTCTGGAAGGGACGTTAAACCTTGTGCTTCAGGGTTTGAGCCAATTGCTAGCGATTAAGTACCAGGATGAGGCAAATTATCCCACATCTGCTACTGCGGGGTTCTTGCCTCGTCATCTGAGCCTCCAGCACTGGCCACTGAGCGTGAAGGACCTTCACTCTTATCCTGCCTGGCCATGCCCAAGTCATCTTACAGCCATGCACATGCAGCCACGCCAGAGGGGCAGAGACCACAAGGGAGCGGGACAGATCCCGGTGGCCCTGTCTGAACTTGTCTAGCAGGAGATCAGGAATGGGGCTCAGGAGTTCATCTGTGGATGCAGACACTAAATAGGAGAGGAGACTTTGGCTCTATAATGAGGGGTGAGGGCACACTAGGGACTGGGATAGCAGTGGATGTAGGGGGTAGATGAAGGGGACTGGGGTCCGTGATGGGATGAGGGATGGCAGCTGGCACAGGGGTGTTTGTGTGAACACAAGAGAGTGTGGCTGGAGTGCTATCAGCCCCTTACCAGCAGTTTCCCAGGAGTCCCTGCAGAATGTCCGAGGGCCGGGGCGTCCGGAACACTGACCACTTGACTGACCAGTCCTTGGAGATGCTACAGTTGATTTCGTGGGGCCGCAGCCACAGCTTCACCCTCTGCTGCACGCTGTCCCCGTCAGGGAACCCCACCGCCTTGGGCCCTGGGTGAAAACTGTCGTCCACAAAGTTGACCTTGTTCTGCAAACACAAGTATACTGTAAGGGAGGAGCGGGTCTGCACAGCCCCCCACGCTCCCGTCAGCGCAACTCCAATGGCAGGGGACTCCTGGCTCCCCACACCCCCCGGGAGGAAGAGCCAAGGTGTATCTGACACAGCCCTGGCTGGGAGGGTAGGACACGCTGGAGGCTGAGCCCTCGAGCTGCTGCCAAGGAGGGTGGCATCTCAAATGCTCCCCTAAGGCTGGGATTCAGAGTAAAGTGCCTGGAGACTGTACCGGAGAGGGCACAGCAGCATTAGACCTCAGCAGGCTTTTCCCAGGGCTGCTGCTGAGTGGAGCACCTCCGAGAGTGTGGAAGAAGCGGGTCCCTGCAGCTCCCCCTGCAGGAAGCTGAGCCACGCTGAAGGGACCGTCCTGCTATTCCACATGGGTCAGGGGCTATCTCACAAAGGGCAAAAATTCGCCCTCACACACCTCTTCATATCTGGTCCCCAAGGAATGTGCAGCCCCACGAACACATGGGAACCACAACTGCTTTCCACCCTCCCGAGACCAGTCTCGTGGCTAAGGAACGAGGAGACCTGGGGTCAATTCCCCACTCTGCTAGACTCCCTGTGTGATCATGGGCTTGTCAGTCAGTCTGTAGCTGTGGAGTGGGATTGATACCCCTGCCTTTCTCACACCGTGTTCGTCTTGGCGAGTTAGGTTGGGCGGTGTTGGGGGCAGGGCCTGTCTCTCACCATGTGCCGCACACCAGGGCCTGGAGAAGATAAGAATAGCAGCAAACCTCCAAGGAAGCCTCTACTCTAAACCATGCTCTGAACGCTCACTGCTCTGTGCCATCAAGGAGCCTTTGCCAGCTGCTCCCTTGTGGTCTGAGTCATGGAAGCTGCAGGCTGCTCAGAAGCACTCAGCTTGAGGAGGCCAAGCAGGGGAGGAGCCATTGACCAAGGACACATGCAGCAGAGAGGTTAGACAACAGCGATAAAAATCAGAGGGCTGCTGCCTCAGCTCCAGACCATCCAATTCCCTTCCTATTATAGGCCCAGCCTGCTTCCACCTGCGCTGCACTCTGCGCGGAAGGGGGAACCAGACCGGGCTGAGCACTAGGAGGGTCTCCAGTGCACCCATAGGAGGAGGATCTGGGAATCGAGAGACTGTGCAGGAAGAGGACTAGGTTGAAGCATTTGTGTCGGAGATAAAGAAAGAAGCATTTTGGGGGCTGAAGTGCAGGTCTACTCTGGGAGACCCTGTGGCCAGCTAGAGAACTGTTGGTGTATCTGTTGTCTTAACACTCAGGGAGCAGCGCCTGACAGAGGAGAAATAACATTTACTCAGACTGTTTACAACTGGCTGGTACAAACCAGGATCTTTTTAAATTAAAGAAAAATCAAATTGTTACGATAGAAAACAAATGAGATTTAAATGAGGTTCTCTATCTATGGCAGGGGTGGGCAAACTTTTTTGCCTGAGGGCCACATCGGGGAATAGAAATTGTATGGCGGGCCATGAATGCTCACAAAATTGGGGTTGGGGTGCTGGAGGGGGTGAGGGCTCTGGTTGGGGATGCAAGCTCTGGGATGGGGCCAGAAGTGAGGAATTCAGGGTGTGGGAGGAGGCTCTGGGCTGGTGGAGTGGGGTGCAGGGAAGGGCTCCGGCTGGGGGTGCGAGCTCTCGGGTGGGGCTGGGGATGAGGGGTTTGGGGTGCAGGAGTGTGCTCTGGGCTGGTATCGAAGGGTTTGGAGGGCGGGAGGGGGATCAGGGCTGGGGCAGGGGGTTGGGGCACAGGGAGAGGCTCAGGGGTGCAGGCTCCAGGCGGCACTTACCTCAAGCGGCTCCCGGAAGCAGCGTCATGTCCCTTCTCTGCCTCCTTTGTGCAGGCACAGCCAGGCGGCTCTGCATGCAGCCCTGTCCAGAGGCACCGCCCCTGCAGCTCCCATTGGCTGTGGTTCCCGGCCAATGGGAGCTGCACGGGTGGAACTTGGGGCAGGGGCAGCATGCGGAGCTGAGGCCCCAGGGTGTTCCTATGCATAGGAGCCAGAGGGTGGGGCATGCTTCTGGGAGCCATGTGACACAGATCCCGACCCTGCTGGAGCACCGGAGGGGGGCCATGCCGCTGCTTCCGGGAGCCGCGTGGAGCGGGGCAAGCCCAAAACCCTGCTCCCCAGCAGGAGCTTGAGGGCCGGATTCAAACAGCTGGCGGACCAGATCTGGCCTGCAGGCCATAGTTTGCCCACCCCTGATCTATGGGGCTAGCTCTTTTGGCTCCTGTTCCAGTCTGAAATCACTGTGGGAGCTGGGTTGCTCATTTCTTTAATTAGTGTTTCCTAATTGTTCACAGCCTTCCTGATTTTGCAGAGGGTTTTTTCCTACTGACAAGTTTCACACTTACAATATTCACCTGTATCGAACAAGAGAAGTCCCAGGGCCTCCTTAGTCTTCTCTGAGGGAAGCTCGCCACATAGTCAGAGACTAAATTCATGAGCAAATAGCCTGTGCTCTATTTGAAATCAGCAACGTCTTCTGATATACTGCACGTACAAAGGTGGGTCTGTGGCAGTATCCCCACTGGACAGGTGGGGAAACTGAGGCTCAGGTTGGTAGCAATGAGTGTGTCAGAGCCAGGAACAGAAACTTGTTCTCCTGACTCTCATTCTAGCACCCTCGTCACCGGACAAGGAGTGATACCATCAGGATTGGAGCAGTTACCGTTTGTCGGGCACTCGGGGTTCCTGTCACCACCCCTTCCTTCATGCTCGCTGAGGCTTCCCACCCAACTGCCTTTCTGGATGCGGTGCTTGATCTGGTCTAGAGCATCACGGGCTAGCTCCTACAGCAGCAGTAGGCCCCAGTGGTACCAGCTGCCGCCTGAGTACATACCAAGGATTGGGCAGGAGGGTACTCGAGCAGAGCTGGCGTGTGTATTTCAGCCCACACTAGGAATTACACCTCCCAGCTGCTGTGTCCACACACCCTGGACATGATTGTGGGCAAGTCATTCCTGCTCTGTTTCTCAGTTTCCCCCTTTGTACAACAGTTTGCTGGATTACCAGAGGGGAGGGCATGAGAATTAGCCAATGCGGCAGATTCTCGAGTGGTGTAAAACCGTCACAGCTTCCCTGACTTTGATGGAGCTCTAACAATTTGCATCAGCTGAGCATCTGCCCCAGTGTCTGTGCAGTGCTTTAAAACAGAACGTGCTCTATTAGTGCCAGGTGTTACCATTAGAAAGGGAGGGAGGGATGCAGGATCAGGGGATCCAGACAGCATAAGGTAGAGAGAGAAATGAGAAGGGGAAACAATGCCAGGCAGAGAGACAAAAGAAATGGGAGAACCTGAACGAGTTTTGTGCCTAAGGGGGCAGAGCAGAAATAAGACTGTAGGTGGGGAGATTAAATCTTATTCCATTCTGGGACACAGAAGGAGGACAAGGCTAAAAATGAATAAAGCCAGGGCCGTGTTGGTTAATACACAGACCCAGGGAGAAACATTTTAAACGTACAAGCAAAACAGACGAGAGCAGAACGCCATCAGCAGTTAATTCAAGCAGAACTTCCTCGCTCAGAGGGCTACTAACATATGGAATAAACCACCAGAGGAGACTGCTGATGCAAATAGCATCAATGGGCTTTAAGAGGTTACTCCATATATTTCGGATGCTTGGGGCTAGTCCAAATGGGAACTGCCACAAAAGAACAGAGCAATGGTCCATCCAGTCCAGAGTCCAGACTCCGGCAGCGGTCTGTACAAAACATAGCCATGGCTTTAAGACTATCAAACTCTTTAACCTCCTCTTAAATTCAGGCACAGAGCGGGAATGAATTCAGTCAGGCAGAATCTCTCATGCTGTTATGGTGGGAGCACAGATCAAGACCCAGCACACAAAAAGAGAGGAACAGGAAAGAGTGGGGGAAATCTGGAGAGGACGAGAGGTTTACTGCTTTGTTAATTATCCATCGTGGTGTATTTCTTTCAGGTCCCAGGATCCTGTAAAGCTTCTCCCTCCAACCTGTTGCAGGAATTCTGATCAGGTGGGTTGATCTAGCTGCAAGCTTCAGGGATAATACCTTCACAGCTGGCCAGAGGGAGTTCGCTGTGCCTCTGGGGTCTGGAGAGCCGCAGGGCACTGGGCTAGACCTCTCTGTCTGATCAGGTGTAGATTAGCCATCAGGGAATGAGGCGAGTTATTCTCTACCTGACTATTTTAGGCCCTGATTCAGCAACACACTTAACATGCCAGTAGCCCCAGTGCCTCCAAAGTCACTTGCTTAAAGTTAGGCCCATTGTAAATACCTTCCTGAGTTAGGGCCTTATGGATGTAAAGGTGCCCAGCTGCCTTGGCAAAGATGGGCGCCGATAAAAATAAATGTAGGCCATAATTTTCTACAGCCTTGTATTCAGAGTCAGTATTCCAGTGGTCAATAATCTTCAGTGGGGAGCTGTAGAGGGGAAACCCCAGCAGGGCTGAGTGAGGATGGAGGTGAATTCCTCACCAGCAAAAGGGAGCGATGGTACCCAGATTCCATCCGCAATAAAAGCTACAATGCCCAAGTCTTCTATAGTGCTTTTAATCAGTAGATCTCAAAGTGCTTTACACAGAGGTCAGTATCATTATCCCACTTTACAGATGGGGAAATTGAGGCACCAGTCAGGAAAGTGACTTGCCCAAGGTCACCCAGCAAACCAGTGACAGAGCCAAGAGTGACACCCATGTTTCCCAAGTCCCAGTCTAAGATTCTTAACACTAGGTAACAGTGCCTCCCACTAGCCCAGAACAGCTGGATGCTTTCTCCATAAGGTGCGCCTACATTACAGTGATGAAAGCAGGAGAGATTAGAGATTTCTTTAGTAGAAGCAATGAATGAAGGTTGCCATCAAAGCATCCTATCAGAGCAAATCATTGCAGCGTGGCCAACCCTTACGGCAAATTTCATGTTTGTTTTTTTCCTTAAAGCCCTAAAACCTTGGAGTCACATGAAAACAACAGAACTACAGCTTTCATTTAAAAACAAAAACAAATCAAGAAATGCCTAGCCTTCCTGGCTGCAGACAGAAGCTTAAGAATGGTTTCAGAGTAACAGCCGTGTTAGTCTGTATTCGCAAAAAGAAAAAGTATGCATCCGATGAAGTGAGCTGTAGCTCACGAAAGCTCATGCTCAAATAAATTGGTTAGTCTCTAAGGTGCCACAAGCTTAAGAATGTGAACCCTAAAAGTTAAAAAGCCAGATGGCAAATAAGAGCTCCGAATGAATGATTTTTAAAACCTCATGTTTTTTAAGTCTGTATCATGACTTTTTAGGCCCCAAGTCACAGATTTTTAAATTCTTGGGGTTGGCAAAAGTGGTATTATTGCTATCCGTCTGCATCCACTTTTTGTCTCTTGGACTATACGTTCTCTGGGGAAAGAACCATTTTTGTTCTGTTTATACATCACCTAGCACAATGGGGTCCTAGTCTCCAGCTGGGTCTTCTAGGCAGTACCAGAATACAAATAATAATGTTCCTTTATAACATCATTAGGTTTCAGAGTGAACACACATTCAGTAGAACTGGGCAGTACACACATCTCAGAACTAGTGTTTTGGGCTCTCTGCAGACTCAGGCAGACAGCACTGCAATGGGTCACTCTGTGAAAGTATCCTCTGCAACCATAAGGGCTAGAAACCTAAAGGGAAGATTAAATTGAGCAGATTGGACAAATGACCAGGGATGAGTATATAAATATTGCTCGGTCACGTAGGAATGGAATCAGGAAGGCTAAATCACACCTGGAGTTGCAGCTAGCGAGGGATGTTAAGAGTAACAAGAAGGGTTTCTTCAGGTATGTTGGCAATAAGAAGAAAGCCAAGGAAAGTGTGGGTCCCTTACTAAATGAGGGAGGCAACCTAGTGACAAGGGATGTGGAAAAAGCTAATGTACACAACGCTTTTTTTTGCCTCTGTCTTCACGAACAAGGTCAGCTCCCAGATTGCTGCGCTGGGCAACACAGCATGGGGAGTAGGTGGCCAGCCCTCTGTGGAGAAAGAAGTGGTTCAGGACTATTTAAAAAAACTGGACGTGCACAGGTCCATGGGGCCGGATGCGTTGCATCCGAGAGTGCTAAAGGAATTGACGGATGTGATTGCAGAGCCATTGGCCATTATCTTTGAAAACTCATGGCGATCGGGGGAAGTCCCGGAAGATTGGAAAAAGGCTAATGTAGTGCCCATCTTTAAAAAAGGGAAGAAGGATGATCCTGGGAACTACAGGCCGGTCAGCCTCACCTCAGTCCCCGGAAAAATCATGGAGCATGTCCTCAAGGAATCAATTCTGAAGCACTTAGATGAGAGGAAAGTGATCAGGAATAGTCAGCATGGATTCACAAAGGGAAAGTCATGCCTGACTAATCTAATTGCCTTCTATGATGAGATAACTGGTTCTGTGGATGAAGGGAAAGCAGTGGACGTGTTATTCCTCGACTTTAGCAAAGCTTTTGACACGGTCTCCCACAGTATTCTTGTCAGCAAGTTAAAGAAGTATGGGCTGGATGGATGCACTACAAGGTGGGTAGAAAGTTGGCTAGATTGTCGGGCTCAACGGGTAGTGATCAATGGCTCCATGTCTAGTTGGCAGCCGGTATCTAGCAGAGTGCCCCAAGGGTCGGTCCTGGGGCCAGTTTTGTTCAATATCTTCATTAATGATCTGGAGGATGGCGTGGATTGCACCCTCAGCAAGTTTGCAGATGACACTAAACTGGGAGGAGAGGTAGGTATGCTGGAGGGTAGGGATAGGATACGGAGGGACCTAATTGGAGGATTGGGTCAAAAGAAATCTGATGAGGTTCAACAAGAACAAGTGCAGAGTCCTGCACTTAGGACGGAAGAATCCCATGCACCGCTACAGACTAGGGACCGAATGGCTAGGCAGCAGTTCTGCAGAGAAGGACCTAGGGGTGACAGTGGACGAGAAGCTGGATATGAGTCAACAGTGTGCCGTTGTTGCCAAGAAGGCCAATGGCATTTTGGGGTGTATAAGTAGGGGCATTGCCAGCAGATCGAGGGACATGATCGTTCCCCTCTATTCGACATTGGTGAAGCCCCATCTGGAGTACTGTGTCCAGTTTTGGGCCCCACACTACAAGAAGGATGTGGAGAAATTGGAGAGAGTCCAGCAAAGGGCAACAAAAATGATTAGCAAAAAGAAAAGGAGTACTTGTGGCACCTTAGAGACTAACCCATTTATTTGAGCATGAGCTTTCGTGAGCTACAGCTCACTTCATCGGATGCATCCGATGAAGTGAGCTGTAGCTCACGAAAGCTCATGCTCAAATAAATGGGTTAGTCTCTAAGGTGCCACAAGTACTCCTTTTCTTTTTGCGAATACAGACTAACACGGCTGTTACTCTGAAACCTGTCAAAAATGATTAGGGGACTGGAACACATGAGTTATGAGGAGAGGCTGAGGGAACTGGGATTGTTTAGTCTACGGAAGAGAAGAATGAGGGGGGATTTGATAGCTGCTTTTAACTACCTGAAAGGTGGATCCAAAGAGGATGGATCTAGACTATTCTCAGTGATAGCAGATGACAGGACAAGGAGTAATGGTCTCAAGTTGCAGTGGGGGAGGTTTAGGTTGGATATTAGGAAAAACTTTTTCACTAGGAGGGTGGTGAAACACTGAAATGCGTTACCTAGGGAGGTGGTGGAATCCCCTTCCTTAGAAGTTTTTAAGGTCAGGCTTGACAAAGCCCTGGCTGGGATGATTTAGTTGGGATTGGTCCTGCTCTGGGCAGGGGGTTGGACTAGATGGCCTCCAGAGGTCCCTTCCAACTCTGTTAGTCTATGATTCTAACCACTTGGGCTTGCCAGAGAGATGCCAGGCTCAATGGCTCAGAACCAGCTCATTCCCCGCACATGCTATGCAGAGTGCCAGAGGAGCACAGGCACAGAGGGCAGAGTAGGGCTGCGGGGTATTAAAGGGCCTGGCAAGCACTCACCTCCTGGCAGAAGCTCACAATGTTTTCCCACAGGGCCTTGGCCTCCCCCTCGTCTGTCTGCCGCCGCTTCTCCGCATCCATGCTCTCCCGCCTCTTGAGCGGCTTGGCACCTTTGCGCTGTGTCATGTACAGCTGCGGGGTGTGGCAGGCTGCACAGTGCTTCGCCTTGAGTTCGTTGAGCAGTGTACAAGCGGGGCAAGACCACTGGCTCAGGCTGTCCTGGACCAAGGGCGGCTGGGAAGGGAAGAGGCGGGCCATTTTCCGGGCCGACGGGGCCTTGCTCCCACAGGAGGTGCAGCCCCCTTTATCGGAGCCACAGTCAGAGCACTTGGGGGCCGGCTCGCCCTGCGCTCCATGCTCCTGGAAGCCGTGCAGTTTGGAGCAACCACAGGCTTTGCACTTCTGCGCCAGGGTGGGGTTCTTTAGGGTGCACTTGGAACAGGCCCAGGTGGTGAAGTCGGGGCTGGAAGGGCTGCAGGGGGTGAAGCGAACCGAGTCCCCCGCCAGGTCGATAGTGTCACTGCCTTTCAGAGCACTGCAGGTCTCACACTTGCTCGACCCAGCTGAGTTGAGCAGGGCACAGGTGTTGCACTGCCAGTGGGACGGGCTGACCTCCATCTCCTCCTCCAGCACGCTCAGCCGCTTGTTGGACAGCAGCTCCTGGAAGCGGGCAGCAGGGGGCACCCTGGCCTGGCCCTGCGGAGACCCCTTCTGTCCAGATGTGGGCTGAGAGGCGTCAGGCACCTGTGGCTGCAGCTGGGGTGGCACCTCCCTGCGGCTCCTGGGCACAGGGTTGTTCTGGAGGCCAGGGGAAAAGGGGCTGAAGGTTGGCATCTTCTGAACGTCCTGGTCCATGATCACCGGGCTCTGGATGGCAACAGGGTCACTGTCCAGGGTTTCTATGGCAACACCGGGCTGTGCAGGAGCTGAGGCCACATGGAACCCAGCTGGGGCAATGACTTCAGGAACTACCAGCGCCTCCGGGGGGATCTTGGGTAGCGAGAGCTTGCGTGGCCCCCCACAGGCGGAGCAGGAGTTGGCCATGGGGGTGTTGTGCAGAGTGCAGCGCTGGCAGGCCCAGCCATCCTCCAGCTCCGCCTCGTCAGGGCTCTTCCCCCCAGACTCTTCGCTGTTGCTCTCCACCTTGTGTGCCTCCTCGGTGGCGATCCCCTTGGGCTCCACCAGGACAGCGGGCTTGGGCAGGATGCCATTGATGATGGGCAGTGGGGAGCCACCAGGCCCAGGCTCTGGCGTGAAGCCGCACACCTCACAGGCCTCCTTGCCCAGGAAGTTCCTGAAGGTGCAGCGGGCACACGGCCATTTCTGCTCCTCCACGCTGAGCCGCAGGATGTGGTTGAGGTCTGGCTTCTGGCGGGGGGCCTCGCAGATGGAGCACTGGCGCTGGCCCACTGGGTTCAGGAATGTGCAGCGGGTACAGGACCACTCCCGCACAGCAGCCATAGAACCAGGAGAGTGGGTGTGACTGCAAGAGAGCAGGAGAAGAGATCGTTACCAACCCACAGGGCAGGGAGGGGAGCAAAGGAACACACCAGAGCCTAGAACTCTGTGCAAAGGAGCCTCGAACCAGCTACCATCTGATGGGCTCTTGGTAGGGGATGGACTAGGAGGCTCTCTCTGCACTAGCCAAGAAGAAAGTGTGCATACCTCTGTACCAAACACACACAGCTCCTGCTAGAAAGGTGCTCACATGCTTATGTAGACGGGACCTTGCTTACACTACGGGAATGTACAGGAACCCAACGTACTAGCGACTGGTTTCTCTGGCACTGACAACCCGTTTCTCCAAACGCACAGCACCAACCTGGCTTCCTACCAAACAAATTGAGGAGCAGCAGAAAGGCAGCAATCCAATGCTGTGCAATGCCTGTGGTCCCTCCCTGGACAGAGGAACACCCTTGCCCTCCAAGGAAATGCCAGGCTCTCAGTGGATCATCAAAGACCTGGAAGTGATCCCACTTTCTTCCCTTCCCTCTTGCTTATCACTCCAAGATTTCACGTGTCAGCAGAACCTTCATGGGGAATTCTCTGAATAATCACATGGCACCAGGCAACACAACACAGATTCAATTGCACTCCGGACTCTACCCCACAGGAGCAGTGCTTTGGCCTAGAACTGTAGAGAAATGCATGGAGCACAGGCTGACAAGTATGTTAATACCATACCTCCAAGCGGCTTTTCTAAAGCAACTTTCTCCAGCTTACACTTGATTAGTTTAAACCGCACCTGTGTCCATTCACCTTAGGTGAATATCTGGATTACTTACAGACAGACACAGTGATCATGTAACAGAAGACCTTGTTGTAAGACAGATATGCAAGGGGAAGAAAAAGACACTCTGGTTAAAAAATCAAGTTTTTAAAAGAAACAAATGTTCTTACCCGGGTAATTCATAACAATGTAGCTTATTAAAACTTCAACACATTTTAAAAATCTAATCTATATCTCACCCTGAATGGTGAGTATTTGCTTTGTTCCCACTACTCAACTGTGGCACTAGCCAGTTTCACTTTTGGTCTCAGACTCTTTCTAGTAGCACAGGAGAAACTTGCTACAAGGTTTGCAATGTAACACCGCAAGGGAAGCTTTAAATCCTAACCAGGCAAAAAACAAACCCAAACCACTTTTCATTGGAAAAGGAAATGAAGTGATGGACACACTGCTAGTGATCTTAGATTTTGTCAGATCTTTTAGTACAGAAACATTTGGTAAAACGTTGAGCCTATGCAAAGCTGGCTGTTCCCTCAATGCTGGGGAAGCCTTTACTCGGAGCTGTACGCTTGGAGATTAATCCCTCTGCCTTACCATTGCACTAGTAGTGTTTTCTGCCTGAAAAAAACACCATCTCCCCTAGCAGGGATGCAGGGTCAGATGTATACCCACCAGAGTAGCAATGTGCCAACAAGTGCCAGAAAACGCAGGGTCTGTACCAACACTCCAGCCACGGCACCCTTCACCCCAGAGCCTGAGCGAAGGTCAGCACATCAGGCTGAAATGGGAACTTCCTGCCTCTTTCCTCATTTACGGGAGGGATTTGAAGGTTAGACAAATTATAAATCTAAACAGAAAAATTATAAAAAGACAGAGATTAAAATCCCAATCTGTGTCAAGGGGATGGGACCCCTGAAAAGGGAGCATGGCCCGTATACCTGACTGGTCAGCTGCCTCCTAAACGTGTATTAAGAGAAGGCACCTGGGGTAACTCAGGAAAGGGCAGGAGAGAGCTGCCTGAGAAAGACACAGGAGCAGCAGAGGAGAGCTGGGCCAGGGATCCACTGCAAAGACTGAAAGGTGAAGAACATTGTTGGTGAGGACTGGCCAGAGCTGGGGATGCCCTGGCAAATTTCAGGGGAGCTCGTGCAGAGGCCCCTAGGAACAAGGGGAAGAACCCACCTCTGTATGGGAAGCTGAGCCTAATGTTGGAGGGTGGACTTGCAGGCAAGGGACCCCTAGGGGAGTGGAACGCTGCAGGAAGCCCCCTTGCGACAGGCTGGAGCAGAGGGCTGTGGGAAGCTGAGCCCTGGCCCAAGGGGTGGTCCTGCAGGGATGTCCCCTGAGCATGGGTAGGAGGCCAGATGTGGGACTACGGAAAAAGAGTCGTGGGAAGGAAGCGATTCTGGGAGCAATCAGGTGGGTGATCCGGAGCAAAAGGCAGAAAGAGGAGAGGGACAGACCCGTTGATGGAATGGTTTAATCACGAGGGTTTTACAGGTTATTGCATGTATGCTACGCCTAGAGGCAGGCTTTTGAATTGGCCATTGAGAGAGACTCAGCTCCTTGTATGGCTGGACCATGTCATCTATGTCGCCGGATTGGGGTCACCCTATGACACCCAAGCCTAGTGGGCCCTCAGCAAACAACCCTGATCCTGTCATCAGGTCCATCAAGGCAGACCCCTTCCCCCACACTGGGGATCAGTGCAGCACAAGGGTCCACAGGCTCACAAAGAGAAACCCAGCAGTTCTACAGCAAAGGAAGCTACATCTCAGGCCGCTAAATAGCACCTCCTTGCAGCACCTCTCCCTTGGAAAGAAGAGCTTTGCAGCATGCTCTGAGGGCTGACAAGTTCCAGCTACTCTGGGCCACAGGGCAGGAGCAAGATCCAGACCTGAGGGGCTCTCACACTGGATGACAGGTGCCTCTGGCTCCCAGCTCCAGTGCTCCTACTGATCTCAGCTGCAGCAGAACAGCATGGGGAGTGAGGGATCTCATCCCTCAGCCAGGCAGTCCCAGAGCTTTAGGAGCTAGTACAAACACCTTCAACTCAGCCCAGATATCTACAAGTAGCCAATGCAAGCCCATTGTGCCCCGGCACAGCGCCCTGATTCCCGAGCAGCCCAGACCCTTCTGCGACAGCTGCACTTTACAAACACAGCCCCAAGCTGAGCACTTTGCCACAACTGAGTCTTGAGGCAACAAACCCATGCAACAGGGTAGTGAGAGCCACACAGGAGGGGAAAAGACACAGCCTCCTGGCCACATGCAAATGAAAACAGCTGTCTTCACCAGCGCTGGAAGACAAGGCAACAACCACTTAACAGTGACACTCCCAAATGGAGAGCCCAGGTAACCAAGAGTGGGAAGCCCTCTCCCCACACACACCCCACCACCACCAGAAGGGCTGCTGTGATCTTTGCCATCTCTTCTACTGGATTTTCCCAACCCCCCAAGAGAATACTTCTCAGAGACTCAAATTAATTCTGAGAGCCCGCGCAAAATCTCTTTCTGATTCACATCATGCTCTTTAATAGTTTGTACTTTACCATGTGTTTATTGGAGTTATTTCAGGAAACTTTCATAACAAGATGAAATATAAAAATTGATTTTCCTTTCTTCTGCCTTGAGTCATACAGCTGTGAGCTACCATGAGATGATCAGCAGCCTCTCATGCAAGTCTCCAGCTTACTGGAGTCCACTCTAGCTATTTCTACCCGCTATTTCCATCCGTGTGCTCTACACGTACAGATACACACCTGCAAACACACACACACACGCGCACTTACTTACCAGTCTCTGTACTGTAGCTGAAGCCAACTGACCCAATCAGGATAAGGGCTGCAGTGTAGGGGCTGTACAAACCCATGGGGAGACATGGTCCTTGCCCCTAAGATATGTGTGCACACGCAGACAGAGTGACTGATTGACCCTCATTTCATACTCTGATCTGCATGGGTGGGCCCCTTTGGAGCCCCCTGACTTCCTGTAACACACACAAGTATGTGAAAATTCAGTTGTTCCCCCAGTTCTATGGCCGCTTCCCTCTGCTTCCTGACCTCACAGACACTTCTCAACTCTGGGGGAAGCAAATGAGACAAACTGACTGTGCTCGCCTCCAGGCTGGGCATGGGAGGACAGGGAATTTGGTTTACAAAGATCAATCACCACTCAGCAAACCACAGACCCAAAACATGCAACACCAAGGAATCAACTGGCTCCTTACTGCCCGGTGCAACACACAGGAGTCTCTTAGCACATGCAACTGCCACCTGGGAACAACCGAGTGCAAAACCTGCTGCAGCTCACCAGTGGAATGAGCTTCAGCAGTCTCAGTGCAGCGCCTCGTCCACATGATAGCTCAGCACGATCACATGGACTTGGGGCGCTAGTAGCAACCAGAGGCTACCACCACCTGACAGCTGTTAGCTTACATACATAAATGAAGCTGGCAGCTGCAGCCACACCGTCAACACACCACTGCAGTTGGTGCCATGTTCAGCACAGAAGCCATCGATGGACTGGGCTGCAGAGATTGAATTAGCCCGTCCCTGCTGTGGCACGTCACTGGAGAGGCCTGCGCTGCTGTATCCATCCTCTTGGCTGAGGCTACAAGAGTCAGGGACCATCAAATGTCAGGTGTGAGGAGGGAGAAGAGGAATCCGCATGGATCTCTTGTCATATACTGGCCACAGACAGATTAGGCACCTCAAGGCTCCCCATGCCCAAAATGGGGCAGCATCCCACGTCTGTCAGCATCTGCACAACAGGGCCCAGGCTGGCCCACAGCCAAGCTCTGGTGCTGGGCCATTACCAGCCCAAGATGCTAAACCACAAACATCCCCTTCTCACGAGCACGCTGCAGGCCCAGAGAAACTTTTACCTTTGCTCTTCACCTGGGTGAGTGTGGGGAGTGCCCCTCAAGTGCTGCAGGGTCATACTTTGATGGTAGACCTTCAAGGAAAGCCAGTGGGGTTCATGATCAGTAGGCCACCCTTTTCCCACACCAGCTCAGGACTGAATCCAGACCTGTGTGTGACAGGGGACATGGGTGGGATATAAACGCAGGGACCCTAACTAGGAACAGGAGCCTATGGAACTTCTTGGAAGAACTGGGCTAGAACCCCTGATGCCCTAAGTAAACTTCACTCTGGGTTACCCCAGGTTCTGCTTCTTGTGCCTGAAGTCCCCCCTGCAGTTTTGATTGAAGGCAGTATTCTTCCCTTCCTGCCTTACAGCATTGTGTAATACTGCTGTGGGGTGTTAACCAGCCACCAAGTTCCACCCCAGAGCTGGCTGCATTTCAGTGGTGGACAGAATTAGCCTTTTCTATAAATTTGGCAAAGAGTTTTGCAATCCTTTGGCACTGTAATACATTACTATTACTGCCTCAAGGAGAACGACAGCCTGCTAGCCTCTGTGAACGTGGGCACCGGTGCAAGGAAAGATTTGAACAACAGATCCCACACACCATGCAGACCTCCCATCTAAATCACAGGACTCAACAGATCTGTCCTCTCAATTAAAAAAAATCTCCTTTATATTTACACTACAGCCAAGTCCACTCTCCTCTTCATCACAAGGGGCCTGGCTCAGAAAAGGGAACATGTATCTAAAATCTCACTGATGGTGTATTCACCATGCCAGCAGCCCTCGCATTGGCCAGGTGGGAAATGCCCACTTGCTTACGACATGAGCCAAGAAGGATGAGGAATGGGCATCAGTAGCACCAGTAATACTGACTGAGCTGCTCAGAAGCACAGTGCCGATTGCAAAAGTCAATCCGGTTAAGTTGAGGAGGTGGGGATCAGATGAACGAATTCCTGCTCCACTAAATCACAGACAAACTGGGGGATGCTCTGGCCTAGCTGCTTCCAATGGGAGCTGAGGGCACCAGCACTTTGCAAGGAGAAGATCCTAATTATGAGCCTCTGCCCTGGGCCACCCTGTCTGTCTCTGATTCAGCCCGTACACACACTGACCCACTCTACCAGTCCTCATCAGCACTGACCCTGCTCTCCAAGTCACAGAGAAACCAGCCGCTGTTCCCATCCCTGACCCCAGCCTGACCCTCCTCTTCCCCTCTCAGCCTCCCCAATCAACCTGACCCCCTAGCCCAGGAGCTCCTTCACCCACCCCTCCCAGGAGCCTGCCCTTGAGGGAACCCCCCAAACCATCCCCTCTTAGGAATCCCTGCCTCCCACACCCCAGTCCCTGCTCCTTACCCCTGCTGCTGGCAAGTCTCAGGTCTATCCACCCCACCTCCCTGGCACTGAGAGGAGCCAGAGCCCCAGCCGCTGTGGTTTCAGCGCACCAAGGGTCCAGCATGCACAGCAGCACACGGCACGTACAAAATTGCTGCATGGCCACTGGTGTGGACATGCGTATGCACAGCTTGCAAGGAAGGGGGAGGGCGAGGAACTGGCACATTTCATTTGTTTTTCTACTGCTTTGCTAGTTGCCAGCCAGGCTGGTTAAAAACCAGCCAGCTGGCAACCCTGCACTCCAGCCACTGCTCTGGTGAGCAGGTGCAGCCCACGTCCTGTGGCATGGTCGAGAATGCACAAAAGGCCCCATGGGTCAACTGGGGAAGCGCTGAGCTACACGCAAAGGCCTGGCCTACACCACACAGTTGTACCACTTTACACCCGCAGAGCTTAACCAACACAACCCCCTTGTGCGAATGCACTTACATTGGTATGAAGGTGCTTGGGAGTCACACCCCCGAGCTGACTCAGTTATACCCGCACAACTTCCCAACTTGCATGGAGGACAGGTCCACCAATGGCTGTTAGCAACCCCATGCTCTGCGTGTACCTAGCCTCTGACTGCCAGAAGCTGGGACTGGATAACAGAGGATGGATCACTTGATAATAATGAACCGGGTCCGTTCATTCCCTTTGAAGTCTCTGGTATTAGCCACTGTCCGCAGACAGGATACTGGGCTACATGAACCATTGGTCTGACCCAGTCTGGCCACTCTTAGTGCATTCCACTGGATGGCGTGAGTTCACCTCTCCGAGAGATAGTCACTAGGTCGACAGAAAAATTCTAGCTGCCCTACGCTGAGGGTTCAGCCACCTAACTACTGCGCTCAGGGTGCCTGATTTTTAAGTGTAGAGCAGGCCTTAAAAAACAATCGCTGCAGTGCTTTACACCGCCTCGAGTTCTCAAGCGGCCAGGTGCAGGTGGTATGAGCTCGAGGTTCCGCCAACCACGTCACAGTCCGGCTGCAAGAAGGGGGTACATGAACCAATACGGTCTGGGAGCTGCTTTTTAGAGCAGTGGCTCCCAAATTGGGGTTCGCGAACCCCTGGGGGTTTGCAGAATGTTACAGGGGGTTCGCCAGAAAAATTTCACTCATGGCGGCCAGAGGACCCCGGGCACTGGAGGCAGCAGGTGGGACCCGGTTGCAGGGCAGACAGCCCGAGCCCCAGGGAGAGCAGGACAGGACACTTGGGGCTGGCAGCCCGAGCCCTGCCCCCGCAAGCAGGGGAGCCGGCCACCCAAACCCCAGCACTCCACACGGGGCTGGCAGCCCGAGCCCCAGGGAGAGTGGGGCAGGGCACTTGGGGCTGGCAGCCCGAGGCCCGCCCCCGTGAGCAGGGGAGCCGGCCACCCAAACCCCAGCACTCCACACGGGGCTGGCAGCCCGTGCCCCAGGGAGAGCGGGGCCAGGCAGTTGGGGCTGGCAGCTCAAGCCCCGGAGGTCAGCGGGACCTGCAGCCCGAGCTCAGTGGAGCTCAGTTGATCAGGGCGGTCAGCGGGGTCCAGCAGCCCCACAGAGTGCGGAGGAAATTTAAACTTAAATCCCTGGAAATATTTAATTTGTAATGGAGGTGGGGGGGGGGGGTTCACAAGATTTCACAAGTTAGTGAAAGGGGTTCGCAGGCTGTTAACGTTTGGGAACCACTGGTTTAGAGCCTTCCCAGGGGCAGATTTCAAGCGATGCTGGGGGAGAGAGCAAAAGGGATACGAATCCCAGATCAGATGTGGGTTGGCAGAAAGTGTGGGGGGCATTCATAGCAGCAAAGGAAAAGGAACCGTGAGACTGAACCTGCCTGAAGGGGCAGAGGCTCCTTGCGGAAGCTCCAGGACATGGGACTGAAGGGAAAACTGTGTGCCATTGCCTCCGGGAGGCTTCCCTTCCAATAACATTTCCAAGGACACGGATGTGTCACAAGGCCGCTGCAGCTGGAATTTCCAGCCGAGCACCACCCCCTCCCCCATGCAAGAGGCAGTCCGGAGCACTCCCAGATGTACAGGGAGAGAGAATGGAGAGCCCATTACAGAGCTACAATTGTTCCTCTGCTGATCTGTCCCTTAACTAAACGGGACAAGATGAATCGGGCTAGATGGTGCAGAGGGGAAAGCACTAGCCAGTCCCCTTTGCAAAGCTGGGCTCCCATCCTGACTGGCTCTCGGTTGTGACGGGTTTGGTGGCCTCTGCTAAGTTGGCAGTGAATATTTGCCCATCACCACCTTTGGCATGCTTGTGAGAGAGGCCCAAGGCTGGAATAAGCTAGGGGGCTGCTGGTGAGGCAGAGTTGGGGGAGTGGGGCAGGACTAGAATAGCAGCATCCGGATAGTACTGACAGCCGCTAGCAGGATTGGGGGGGGGGGCGGAGGGGGAGGCTGGAACAGCAGTCCTCACCCCCTGCAGCTGAGAAGTGAGGGGCATTGGCACATCAGCTGTTCCCAGCCCTTGCTACCCAACCCACCACATGCATCTACTCGAAAAAGAGGAGGACAACAGGTCCGATGGGAGAGGGAAGTAGACTCTTACTCTCTTGAAGGGGCAGCATCCACCCCTGTACTAGCCATCCCTATTCTGTAGTAACATCCAGCAGGCAAGAGGCAGATGACAGGGCCCTTCCCTGGGGACTTACAGCACCGTGAGACTGGAGGCCTAACTAGAGCAGGGATCAAAAAGAGCAAGAAACAAGGTGAGGTAGGGGACTGCTTCATTATACCGCTGCTTTGCAGGGAAATGAGCAAGCCAGGGGCTGGCACGCTGCCACCAGCTGTGCATTATGGAGCAGATACATACTGGTTTCTCCCATGTGAAGGGTGCTAGCCATGCCCACCCCCCATCTAGAAGTGCCCCCTGCTGGCGGGTTAAAGGAGTTTTGGTACAGTGTGATGAGAGAGAGGAGATCCAAGCATCAGAGTGAAAACACACAATGGTCCCCATTATGTCGGTACTAGCCCAGAGTGACTGCATTGACAGGAACAGAGTTATTCACCATCTACAGCAGCTCAAGGGTCACCAGAATCAGGCCCTCTCTCTACAGAAAATTCTTCCAAAAGATCTGAAGCCCTTAAACCTGTTGTCTCAGTTCTCTCTAGTGGAAAAATCAATTGTTCTGGTTAACAAGGTGCAAACTCGGAATTCTCTAATACACAATATATTCCAGCCAAATCCTCCTGCTTGACAACGCAAGAAAAGCACTAAGCTTCTTTACAGAAGCTATCTGACTTGATTTTCCTCTAGCAACAAATCATAGAAATATCAGGATTGGAAGGGACTTCAGGAGGTCATCTAGTCCAACCCCCTGCTCAAAGCAGGATCAATCCCCAATTTTTGCCCCAGATCCCTAAATGGCCCCCTCAAGGGCTGAACTCACAACCCTGGGTTTAGCAGGCCAATACTCAAACCACTGAGCTATCCCTGCCCCTGACAGACAGACGGAGCACAGCAAAAGCAACCCTTCTGCATTCACTGATATTTCCAATCTCAGACATTGCTCCACAACGGTAGCATGGACTGCTCTGAGGCACGTGGATCTCAATGTTGCCCCTCAGGCGTTTCACAAAAGCTCCACCCAGGAGGCCCAAGAGACAGTCTCTTCTCTTGAGAGATACCCCATGACTGTAAAAGCAGGAGATGCTGTCAATCAGTTAACAAGCCATATGCACCCAAGATTGGAAATAGGTGGCTCGAGGTCAGGACTGAAGTGCAGGCCAGACTTTGGCCATACCCTAGGCATCAAAACTAAGATTAACAAATTCTCGTCACTTATAATCTAATGCAGAGTTAACCCTCCTGTCTTCAGGATGAAATGCCAGGGTGTTTGCCCACTGCTAGCATGTCACAAAACATGGTTTGGCAAGTATTTTATACCCTTCCCACCGTGAACCCAACACCTGATGAGAAAAGAACTGTTGTCTAAATGAGACAGGTCCCAAGCAGGGACCCTCATCAAATCCTGGTAAATTACAGTACAGGCAGGAAGAGTCCGACCATTATCCCAACACTTCCAAGCCTGTTCCAGACAGCCAACCGCCCCGCCCCTGCCAGAACTAGGCACTGACTGCCAGGGCTGCCCAACATGAAAAGAACCACCCAAATACAAGAAAGCTGTTCCTTTTTCCTTTCCACCCTCCGCACCCAACTCACCTCCGAACCCGCGCCCCCAGCTGTGCTGGGGACTTGCTGTGAAGCCAGTCACTGCTGCCTGAATACAGCTGTTCATACTAGATCCAGGCAGGGGGAGCCCATTTCCCGAGAGGAGCAGGTCTTCTAGGTCAGCAGCCGAGCAATGCCATCCTGCTTCTCCAGGAAGGCCCATTGTGATGTCACAAGCGCTGCTTCATACACGGGTTACTCGCCCAGCTCGAGCTCGAGCCAGCTACCCTTTGGCTTCACTGTACTCAAACTTGCCCACATCTCCGCTGACTTCAGAGATCAGCTCTGCTTTACCACCAGGGATGGCGGCACCAGTAAGTGAGCAAGATCCTACTAAGAGTATGTCTACACTACAAAATTAGGTCGAATTTATAGAAGTTGGCTTTGTAGAAAAGCGTTTTTATACAGTCGATTGTGTGTGTCCCCACACAAATGGTCCTAGTGCATTTATCTGCCATTTAGTTGGCCGAGTATGTCCACAGTACCAAGGCAACCGTTGACTTCCAGAGCCTTGCACTGTGGATAGCTATCCCACAGTTCCCGCAGTCTCCGCCACCCATTTGAATTCTGTGTAGAAATCCCAATGCCTGATGGGGCAAAAACGTTGTCACGGGTGGTTCTGGGTACATATCGTCAGGCCCCCCCTTCCCTCCCTCCCTCCATGAAAGCAAGGGCAGACAACAGTTTCGTGCCTTTTTTCCTGGGTTATCCGAGCAGACGTCATACCACAGCAAGCATGGAGCCCACCCAGCTCACCGTCACTGTATGTCTCCTGGGTGTTGGCAGACGTGGTACTGCATTGCTACACAGCAGCCGCGCATTGCCTTTTGGCAGCAGACAGTGCAGTATGACTGGTAGCCATCGTTGACATACTCCAGGGTGTTCTTTTAATCGACCTCGGTGAGGTTAGGGGTGTCTGGGCAAACAGGGGAGTGACTCAGCCAGGTCGGTTCCCTTTTAAGTTTCATCTCATGGCGATTCAGCCCTGCCAGCAGTCCTACTGCACCATCTTTTAATGAGCAGCCAGGAGACGACGATGGTCAGAAGTCATACTGCACCGTCTTCTGCCAAGCACCCAGGAGATGACGATGGCCAGCAGTCGTAGTGCACCGTCTGCTGCCAGCAAGATGTATAAAGATAGATGAAGTGGATCAAAACAAGAAATAGACCAGATTTGTTTTGTATTCATTTTCTCCTCCCTCCCTCCGTGAAATCAACAGCCTGCTAAACCCAGGGTTTTGAGTTCTATCCTTGAGAGGGCCATTCTGTTTCTCCTTGATGCAAAGCCACCCCTTTGTTAATTTTAATTTAATGTAAGCCAACCCTGTAAGCCATGTTATCAGTCGCCCCTCCCTCTGTCAGAGCAACAGTAGACAATCGTTTCGCGCCTTTTTTCAGCGCAGACGCCATAGCACTGGGAACATGGAGCCCGCTCAGATCACCGCAGCAATTATGAGCACTATAAACACCACGCGCGTTATCCAGCAGCATATGCAGAACTATAACCTGCAAGAAAAGTGAAACCAGGCGAGGAGGAGGGGACTGCAGTGTGGTGACGAGAGCGATGAGGACATGGACATAGACTTCTCACAAAGTACGGGCCCCTGCAATGTGCACATCATGGTGTCAATTGGGCAGGTTCATGGTGTGGAACGCCGATTCTGGGCCTGGGAAACAAGCACAGAGTGGTGGGACCGCATAGCATTGCAGGTCTGGGACGATTCCCAGTGGCTGCAAAACTTTCGCATGCATAAGGGCACTTTCAGGGAACTTTGTGACTTGCTTTCCCCTGCCCTGAAGCGCAAGAATACCAAGATGAGAGCAGGCCTCACAGTTCACGAGTGAGTGGCGATAGCCCTCTGGAAGCTTGCAACGCCAGACAGCTACCAATCAGTCGGGAATCAATTTGGAGTGGGCAAATCTACTGCAGGGGCTGCTGTGATCCAAGTAGCCAATGCTAACCCTGAGCTGCTGCTATCAAGGGTAGTGACTCTGGGAAATGTGCAGGTCATAGTGGATGGCTTTGCTGCAATGGGATTCCCTAACTGTGGTGGGGCGATAGATGGAACCCATATCCTTATCTTGGCACCGGAGCACCAAGGCAGCGAGTACATAAACCAAAAAAGGGGTAATTTTCAATGGCGCTGCAAGCACTGGTGGATCACAAGGGACGTTTCACCAACATCAACGTGGGATGGCCGGGAAAGGTACATGACGCTCACATCTTCAGGAACTTCTGGTCTGTTTCAAAAGCTGCAGCAAAGGACTTACTTTCCAGACCAGAAAATTACTGTTGGGGATGTTGAAATGCCAATAGTTATCCTTGGGGACACAGCCTACCCCTTAATGCCCTGGCTCATGAAGCCGTACACAGGCACCCTGGACAGTAGTCAGGAGCTGTTCGACTACAGGCTGAGCAAGTGCAGAATGGTGGTAGAATGTGCATTTGGGTGTTTAAAAGCACACTGGAGCAGTTTATTGACTCGGTTAGACCTCAGCGAAACCAATATTCCCATTGTTATTACTGCTTGCTGTGCGCTCCACAATATCTGTGAGAGTAAGGGGGAAGACGTTTATGGCGGGGTGGGAGGTTGAGGCAAATCGCCTTGCCGCTGATTACGCTCAGCCAGACACCAGGGCGGTTAGAAGAGTACAGCGGGGCGTGGTGTGCATCAGAGAAGCTTTGAAAACTAGTTTCAGGAATGGCCAGGCTACGGTGTGAAAGTTCGGTTTGTTTCTCCTTGATGGAAACCCCCCCCCGGTTTCACTCTATTTTCCTGTAAGCTAAGCACCCTCCCCTCCCGCTTCAATCACCGCTTGCAGAGGCAATAAAGTCATTGTTGCTTCACATTCATGCTTTCTTTATTTATTCATCACACAAATAGGGGGATAACTGCCAAGGTAGCCCAGGTGGGGTGGTGGAGGAGGGAAGGACAAGGCCACACAGCACTTTAAAACTTCTTGAATGCCAGCCTTCTGTTGCTTGGGTAATCCTCTGGGGTGGAGCGACTGGGTGGCCGGAGGCCCCTCCACCGCGGTCCTGGGCGTCTGGGTGAGGTGGTTATGGAATTTGGGGAGGAGGGCAGTTGGCTACACAGGGGCTGTAGCGGCAGTCTGTTCTCCTGCAGCTCAACCATACGCTGGAGCATATGAGTTTGATCTTCCAGCAGCCTGAGCATTGACTCCTGCCTTCTTTCAGCAAGCTGACGCCACCTACCATCTTCAGCCCACCACCTCTCCTAGCGGTCATATTGTGTTTTCCTGCACTCTGAGATTGTCTGCCTCCACGTATTTTGCTGTGCTCTGTCAGTGTGGGAGGACAGCATGAGGTCAAAGAACATTTCATCGCAAGTGCGTTTTTTTTGCCTTCTAATCTTCGCTAGCCTCTGGGAAGGAGAAACATATCCAGCTGGTGGAGGGAAAAAAAAAGAGAGAGTGGTAGTTAAAGAGACACATTTTATAGAACAATGGGTACACTCTTTCACGGCAAACCTTGCTGTTAACATTACATAGCACATGTGCTTTCATTACAAGGTCGCATTTTGCCTCTTATTGAGAGTATGCCGGTTTGGTGTGAGAGATCACTCACGCAGGACCAGGCAGCAGAATTCGGCTTGCAGGCAACCATGGTAAGCCACAGTCTTTTGGCTTCTTTAACTTTCAAAACATGTGGGAATGGCTTCAAACGGCAGCACCCTCATTTCCCATACGAAGTAGCCATTGGGTTGCCCATTAAAAATGGGTTGGCAATTTAAAAGGAGGGGCTGCAGTTTCCAGGTTCACGTGCAGCAGAAACCCAACTAAACCCCCCTCCCCCCCATACACACACAACCCCAATTCTCTGGGATAATGGCTTCACCCCCTCCCCCCACCACGTGGCTAACAGCGGGGAAGATTTCTGTGCAGCCACAGGCAAACAGGCCAGCAGGAACGGGCACCTCTGAATGTCCCCTTACTAAAACCACCCTGTTTCAACCAGGTGACCATGAATGATATCACTCTCCTGAGGGTAACACAGAGAGATAAAGAACGGATGTTGTTTGAATGCCAGCAAACACCAGGACCACACGCTGCAATGCTTTGCTCTGCAATGATTCCCGACTACGTGCTGCTGGCCTGGCATGGTAAAGTGTCCTACCATGGAGGACGGAATAAGGCTGCCCTCCCCAGAAACCTTTTGCAAAGGCTTTGGGAGTACATCCAGCAAAGCTTTATGGAGATGTCCCTGGAGGATTTCCGCTCCATCCCCAGACACGTTAACAGACTTTTCCAGTAGCTGTACTGGCCGTGAATGCCAGGGTAAATTAATAATTAAACACGCTTGCTTTTAAACGATGTATAATATTTACAAAGGTACACTCACCAGAGGTCCCTTCTCCACCTTCAGGGTCCAGGAGCCCGCCTTGGGTGGGTTTGGGGGGTACTGGCTCCAGGTCCAGGGTGAGAAACAGATCCTGGCTGTTGTGGAAACCGGTTTCTCCGCTTCCTTGCTGTGAGCTATCTACAACCTCCTCATCGTCGTCATCTTCCTCACCCCCAAAACCCGCTTCCGTGTTGCCTGCCACTCCTTGGATGGAGTCAAAGCACAGGGTTGGGATAGTGGTGGCTGCACCCCCTAGAATGGCATGCAGCTCATCATAGAAGTGGCATGTCTGGGGCTCTGAACCGGAGCGGCCGTTTGCCTCTCTGGTTTTTTGGTAGGCTTGCCTGAGCTCTGTAATTTTAATGCGGCACTGCTGCGGGTCCCTGTTGTAGCCTCTGTCCTTCATGCCACTAGAGATTTTTTCAAATATTTTGGCATTTCGTCTTTTCAAACGGAGTTCTGCCAGCACGGATTCATCTCCCCATACAGAAATCAGATCCTGTACCTCCCATTTGGTCCATGCTGGAGCTCTTTGGCGATTCTGGGACTGCATGGTCTCCTGTGATGGTGAGCTCTGCATGGTGACCTGTGCAGGTGAGCTCGCCTCGCTGGCCAAACAGTAAATGAAATTCAAAAGTTTGCGGGCCTTGTCCTGTATACCTGGCCAGTGCATCTGAGTTGAGAGTGCTGTCCAGAGCGGTCACAACTGAGCACTCTGGGATAGCTCCCGGAGGCCAATACCATCGAATTGCGTCCACAGTACCCCAAATTCGACTCGGCAAGGCCGATTTCAACGCTAATCCCATCGTCAGGGGTGGAGTAAAGAAATCTATTTTAAGAGCCCTTTAAGTCGAAAAAAAGGGCTTCGTCGTGTGGACGGGTGCAGGGTTAAATCGAGATAATGCTGCTAAATTCGACCTAAAGTCGTAGTGTAGACAGGCCTGAGTCTCTCTCAACCTCAGCATCATCCCCAGAGCCATCCTCATCCCCTGGAAAGCACTCTAGGGCCTGAAGCTCCTAGAGTTGACTCCTGAGCCACCGGCCAAGTCAAGTAGTGCTCCACCTTCCTCTAAAGCAGTAGTGTGCTTCTGCAAAGGAATTTAATAGACCGTAAATCCCCAAGGACTTTTAGAAACATACAGACTTATTCTGTAGGGAAAGGGCACTAAAGCCAATGATGGGAGATCACAAGGCCAGGGTTCAGCTCCCAGCTCTGCTACTAACTCCCCTGTGTGACCCTGGGCAAGTCGCTCTGCTTGCATGTGCCTCAGTTTCCCCATGCAAAACAGGGACAGTAATTTACCTGTCCCTCAAGTGGAGAGAGACTCAGGCCCATTGAGGTACAGATTCTGTCTACACCAGGTGAAAAGCTATTGGGGCTGGAATGCCTTGAGCTCACAGCTCACATCGCCTGTTATCCCAGGGGTTTTTAAGGCAATGTTTGTAACACTTTGGCTGCCAGGTTTAACTCCACTGTCTACAACAGCTGCTCCCCGGCCCATCCAGGAAGCCAACAAACCTTGCAGATCCAATAGTCTGGCCGATTCTACTCCACCCTACAGCACAGAACCTTGCATTTGGAAGTTACCCATCAGTCCGAACCTGCCCTGCTCTAGCCACTGGGCTGGGTACACTGGAGCAGGTGCTGCAGGAATCCAGCATGCATTGGTACAACTGCCGTGCTGCTGAAAGGTTGAGCAAGAAAAACGCCTGTTTCATGAAACCACAGTCTCACTGTGTGTGGCCACACCAACCGCAAGCTCGGATGGGGCTGCAGTTTGAACCACTGCAAACCTAGGCTACTCCTTCGTTCCCTCGGTCCAGTAGAAAGGGGGGAGGGGTACAAAATCCATCCTCTTGATGAAATAAAAGCTTCTTGTTCCTGAAATATTAACTGAGTGCTCCAGAGCTTTATTTTAAATGTATACCTTCTCCAACTCCTGCCTGATCTTTGGAGTCAGCCTAGGCCAAACCAGCCACCAGCTCCCAGGAAAGCAGCTCAGAAGGGGAAGAAATTTACCAGGGGTCAGGTCATTAGTCCTTCATGCCAAACTCTCATCCAGCCGACCCCCGTCCTTCCAGAAGTTTCACTCCCCTGAATGCAGCAGAGACAGAGTTATGGGCCATTTACTGAAGCAGTGTGAATGCATTTGTGCTGAAAATGGCACTTTCCACTGGTAATAACTTGTGAATGAGTTGAAGCATGAGGACTGTATTTGCAGAGTTTAATAAGGACATGGGAGTAGGAGGGTTATTCATCAAAATAGAAAAGTGTAAGAAATCCGATTCTGCGGCTACAGAATGGGCAAAGGTGTACGACTGGAGGGCAAACTATAAGAGGGGGTGGCGGTATTAAAAGGACCATTAATGCATTCATGTCACACACGCCCAACAACCTACAACAGACGCAAACTGCCTAACTCCAGATCATGAATCAATCCCTCCCCAGCTTCAGTTTAGCAGCCTTCCTGCCCTAGTAGGGTTAGCTCTACTAGGTCTGCCGTAGCATACACATCAGTAAACATACTGTGGAATCCCACAAAATATACCAGACTGCAGGATACTGAGGATGGTGACTTTTAAGCAAAGATTTCTGGTCAAAATATAAGAACCCAATCAATGAGAACCCTGCAATAAAAACAGACTCAGAACACTGGGAGTTTATTTTGTAGGAGACTTTGGCACTAGCAAAATAATGCACAGAACCCATGGTAAACTGCGGTGTTTTTGGGCACCAATTTACATCAGTTGCTGTATTCCATAAAGCATTTCTTACACGTCCTACACTTTTCACTCACCATTCTTCTGATCAAACAGGAAAGCTGGGGGCTTTGGAAAGCACTCTGCTGAAATATGGAACAAAAACACTTTTCTAAGCACTTACGGCACAATCCAGCTACTGTGGCTTAGCTGGATCAGGCCCTTAGGGCAAAGTTTCTAAATCTGCCTCTCCTGGGTGCCTGCAGCTTTGCAAGCAATGGAATCTAGGGCGGGATGCTCAGTTATACTAAGGCCCCATTACACTGATCTGGCAGGGCATGGAAATGGCTGTTCAAGACCCTCACCTACACAGGGGGCCTCCTGGCTAGGGCAAAGGCTCTACAGAAACCCTGGTGCCAGCTCCCAGCATAGAGGATGGACCACAGGACTGTGGCTCGAGTGCATTGCACAGGGGTATTCTCCATTCCCCACTGCTCAAGAAGGCCATGGAAAGAAGAACATGAGAAGCCCTGAGGTTGGCCTAACACACACCGGGGCTGGTAGAGCCCCATGCACAGACTCAGAATACAGGAGCAATCAAGGTAACTTCTCCCCATCCCTGCCCCAAACACAGGAACACCCTAATGAGAATCAAGTTATAGATGTCTAGCTCCTGGATTGGTGACAGCAGATGTTTAAAGATGACTTATTTGCATTCACAAAACTGCAGGTACAAACACTGTCAATCAAAACTGCAGGTGCCATTCTAGAGACTAGCAGGTGAGTCCTCAGCTGTGACCAAGCACTTGCCCTGGCACAAATCAGAGCAGCCCAAGGGTTGCTCTAAGTTGCACTGCCTGGCAGCAGCCCCTCACCTTACCCCAAGGACCCATTCTGCCAGGCAGTGACATGCAGAGGATAGCAGAGTTTCAACCACACTGCCTTTTCCTAGCTATGGCCTCTGCACCAGGGCCAGAATAAGGGGCCAATTTAGGAAATCCCTTACTAGCCAGTTAAGCTCTGCACTGCAGGTAGAGGGAGGACAGCAGGATCTAGTAGAGGTTATAGTGCATCTGAAAATACAGCCCTTGGAGTTCTAAGCCTGGCACCAAGTTTTAAGTGTCCAGAAAGGGGGACTCCTCTCCGACCTCCCTGTACCCTGTAGCTCTAGAGTACTGCACAGCCTCTGATGTTCCTACCCAATAGCTAACACAGAGGAGATCCACGATTTTATTATTTCTCCCATAAAATCACCAAAGCGGGATCTCAATTTTTAAGGTCTGCCTGATGAGAAAAACTAGGATGTGCATCGTTAGCCTTTAATTGGTCTTAATATCTCAGGACACTGAAGCAATTACCTTTCGGGAGGAAACCGGTTTGGCTAGCAGCGAGCTGTGCAGTTACAGACATGTCGAGACACTGTAATCTTCAAAGGCTCACTCACAAGTGAAAAGGTTACCCAGATCTCCATCTGGGGCAACTGGCACAATCCCAAGGGGTATGAAAGGAATGAAGACAGCCCAGAAATTATTTCAAAGAGGTGTGCAAAGTCAGCAGTCCATCCTCAGCTAACAGTTGGTCTTGTCACAGATTATATAAAATCTGGGCTGAAAATCCTATGGTGAAGAATTCTCTTCTTAACACAAAGGGAAAGTCATTTCACCCACTCCTTGTGTGCTCCTGGATGTAACATGATAAAAAGCGTGGCAGATGGGAAAGATACCCAGTGGGGAGAGTCTAAGACCTCAGTTCAATTCCCTGCTCTGCCACAGACTTGCTGCGTGACCTTGCGCAAATCACTTAGTCTCACTCTGCCTGGTTCCCCATCTGTACAACAGGGACAAGAGTCCTGCCCAACCACACAGGCAGGTGGAGGAGAGAGACGTTAAAGATTGCAAGGTGCATAGATACTGCTGTAATAGGGGCGGTACCAGTACCTCTGAGAGAGAGAGTCTGATTTGGGAATCTGGATTCCATGTTTTTCTTTTAATAGAGAGGGATTTCAAACATTCTTCACTGGAACCATTGACAGATGCAATAAGCTTCATATGAAATGGAAAGGGGGGGGGGGGAAGGGCACACTAAGAAATCTCTCCCATGATTAAAGCATCTGTATCAAGATCCCAGATCATAACAGCTTTGGGGAGATTTGCAGTCAGGCTCTGGATCCTTGGGCCTTTCTAGTTACAATATTTTAAAAAAATGCATGGAGACCAATTATATCCAACTGATAAAATGAATAAAGCAAACCTCACTCGTTGGGTCTGAGAGAGACATTTCTTCAGTCAGAGCTACAGCCTAACAGCTTTTCAGTGCGGCCAAGTTACCATTGCTGTGTAAGTTCAGTCATTTTTGGACTCCATATACGTGACTTCTCAAGCTCAATGCTGCATTAGCACAAGGCTTCTTGCATTTAATTTCCCTAAAGTTTTGAGGGGAGGGAGGGAGAGGGGAATAAGGAGAAAGCACTATTAAGGCCTGTTTACATCCAAAAATTGCACCAATTTAACTCATTTGGGGCACAAACTGATGGGGTCAAATTGTGCATAGCGGGGGCTGCTGCATTTTCATAAATGGGTTCAACAGCACCTTATCTACAGAGTTAGCTTCAGTGAGGAACTAACCGTAGAGCCATTTATGAGTGTGCACACCAGCAGATTGCACTGACCAGCACCAACTTCTACCTAGTGCTTTTCATCAGTAGATCTCCAAGCACCTACAAAGGGGGGCAGTACTATCATCTCCATTTTTCAGACGGGGAAACTTAGGCTCAGGAAGGTGAAGTGATTTGCCCAAGGTCACCCAGCAGAGCCAGGATTAGAACCTCATTGAACTACACCAGTTTCTACACCAATTTAGTTGAATCAGTGCGACTTTGGGGAGTATACAAGGCCTAAATCTCTCTAAAGATTTGCTGGCTCTGCAAAAGCACCTAAGATGTAGACCCTTAAACACATGCATCCCTGAGGATAATTCTTTAAAAGGCACCTGGAAAAAAAATCCTATAGAAAACCTAGTGCGTGTGAATTCAGGAGCTGACTACTTTAAAATGACAAGAACCAATGCACTTGAACATTGAACAATTTCCACTGTCGTGATCCTGCAAGGTTCCAAGCATCCTTAAATCCAACTGGAGCCAATGGGATTAAAGGGCACTTGGCACCTGAGAGATCAGGCCCACAATGCAGGCTACAGAACCAGTCGGATATTTCTAGCTTCAGCTTTTGTTCCATTTGTGATGGAAGAGCAAAAATTCCAGTCAGAACACAAGGGGGAAAGTTGTTTTGTTTATTTAGAAAGTTGGGGGAAAGTTGGTTCAGCTGGTTATGTTTACATTTTAAAGAAAGAACATTCAAATATTTGGCCTGAGAAGAGGCATGGAAATTTTCAGCCCAAAAGGAATTCGTCCGACAAATTTATGAGAAACTGAAAACGGGGAGGATTACGAGGGAAGGCAGAACTCCCTTGCTAGATCCTGTGGTGACTGGTGCCGCAGAAATATCATTAGATAAAACAGGTAAGACAGCTCCCAGGGTTGAAAATGAAGATCTGAGCCCTAACTATGAGAGCCAACGGCAGCACGTGTGTTAGAATAAAAAAAGAACATGCGCTGATTCAGCGTTACAGCTGAGGTTTGAAAACATGAGGGGCCAGATTCTCAGCCAGCTGTAAAACAGGATTTCACTGGATTTCAAAGGACCTGGGCTGACTTTCACCAGCTGAGAAGCTGGTCCATAAAGTCAAGAGATTCAAAGCCATTTTACTACAGCAACTGTAACTTGGCCTCGGGCCCTTACGGGTTACCCTACTGGGTAGCACTAGATCACTGTTTCAGTTTAAAACCTTGATACATAGGTGCCACCTTGCCAAGTTATGGCTGCTGTGGGAACCATAATGGGCTTTTTGCATTGAATTGCTTTGTGGAGGTTGATTTTTTTGAAGGGGGGGGGGCTAAAAAGAAAAAACAGAGCTTGATCACATTGTTGGAGTGTGTGATGGAAGTGGGATATTCCACAACACGGTGAAGTGTCCACATCCCCCCAGTCCTGAGGCAGTCTCACTCCAGAGAACATCAGAGGGAGCCTTTCCCTTCATGGGGCCTGGAGGATCAAGCATACTCTGAGGAGTGTTTTACATATGAGACTGTATGTTCAAGTGAACACTTGGAGAATATTAAACAACAGCTCTAGGCTTATTTCAGGGTAGGGACCTCCAGACAAAGAAGGCACCACTAAAAACTCCACAGCTCTGCCACTGTGGGGCCAAGGACTGGATCCAAAGTCCACCAAAGTCAATGATACGACTCCCACCGATTTCAACAGGATTCAGATCAAGCTCCGATCACAGCACACCAGCATCTCCTGTTCCAAGTACAGGAAGATACTGGTTACAGCAGGGGCCTCAGGCTGGAGTGTAGCATGGGCTGCCTGTGCACAAGGGGCCATCTCTGGAGCTCCACACGCAGTCCGCTATTGCCTTTGGCAGCAGGTTGTGTGACTTCCGAACGTTGTAATTTCATAGGTCACAGCCAGGGGGAGTTCCGAGAACTAGCTGCCAGTTACCCAAGGACAGAGTAAAAGTCTGGACAATCTTGTAGCTGATGTAACCCCCAAGAACAGAATTTTACCAAAACACCCCCAAAGGCTGATGGGTTTGGAGAGTATATTGGCTCGAAGTCGGGGCGTAGGATGCTGATGCTCTTGTCTGAAGGAAGTTTTGGCGCTGATGGGGTTTAATTGTTCTCTCACCACACTGTAGATCCTCTGCCTCCTCAAATCACCTTTGAAGGACACAACTAATACAAGACCCAGTGAATCAGATGACATGTTCCTCCCTCCTGTACCCATGGCAGTGAGCAGCAGGCTGAGTGGAGGGGGAAAGTCATCACAAAGGGATCTGCAGTTTGGTAGCCACAAAATAAGGCAGGCTATGCTCAAAGGCAGCCAGCTGCAACAGCACGCCAGGGATTTGTGCTCCTGGGCTCTGGTGGGTGTCGGGAGTGCTGAAGAGCTGGCACACGCAGAGCCTCAGGGGGTGAAACGCTCACACCACTCAACTCCTAGTACTTCCAGAGGACTGACTGGCACCAAAGGGCATTGAGATGCAGGAGCTCAAAAGGGGCCGGAGAGGCTGGTTAGTATGCAAGAACAACGGGGAGAGTCCCCAAGGCTCCAGAAAGGATGTGGAGATCCCAGAGCCAAGGTACAGGAAAATCTAGAAGATATGTTGAACATTTTTTTTCCCCCCCAATACCCTGCTCCATCCTCCTCAGGCAACCCAGCCCACGCTGCACAAGGCTGAGACACTGGCAGTACTGCAGCAAGAAGTGGATGACACCTAGCCCTCACTCTTCAGCCACTGACGCCACTCAGTCTCTTGGTGGCTTCTCCTAGGTTCCTCTTCTCCTGCGCCTGGAGTTCCAGTCCCTTCCGGCACCCCCTCAAACACCACTCCCTGCAGTCCTATCTTCTCCCCATCGGGGCAGTGGTCAGCCAATGCCCTGCTGACCCTTCCCGTCAGCCTTCCTCTCTGACAGACACTTGGCTCTCCCACCCTCATCCCCAGTGCCTGCAATGTCCTCTCCCTTGCCCCCACATTTGACCTTCACCCCGATCAGTTCTCCTAACTGTGAAATTGGCTGCCCTTGCCTTTGCTGAACATTGCTCCATCAGTCTCTCCACCATCATGTTCTCTCTCTCTACCCATCACCTCATTTCCCTCAGCACCACCCGCTCACCTCTCTTCCAGGCTTTTTGATCAGACAACATTCATGTCTTCTCCACCCCCATAGTTTCCTTCTCCCCTGTCAAATTCCTCCCCTCCCCCCTCTCCCGCCAAAGTCTGCCCTGCTAAGCCCCGACCTCCCAAGTTCTCCATGTCCCACTGAATACCTCTCAGCATCTCCTACTTGGTGTACTGCAACCCCCCCCCACACACACACACACACACCATGCGCGCGCGCACACACACACACACACACACACACCTACTTCTCACCCCTCTACAAGACACAACAGCTAGGACCATCTTTCTTGCCCATTGACACAGGCATGGTAACCAGAATGCCAGGAATCCGGGTCTCTGGTCCAGGCAGGGTAATGGAGTAAAAGCAGCCCTGCCAGGCATCAGGAAAGTTTGCGCTGAAAGGAAGAGAGCAGCTCCACATACCGGCTATGGCTAAGCTACAATGCGACGTACTGGAAACCAGCGGAAATCAGTACCAGCATGGAAAATGTTGTGGACATCGTCTCAGAGCTGCGAAGTTAATTACACTAATTAACTCTATATCTTAGCTTTTTAAATCAAAAACCTCTGTCCTTCTAAGAGGGCACAAACCTCAGGAACAGCGCCACAGAGCCTGGCACCACCAGGAGAGGAGTGAAGACTACGTGATGCGGCTAGCTCCTCTCAGAACAGCATTACGAATAGCTTGGGGGTGCTGAAGGATATCACTCTCGCTGGCCGAGGTTTCAGCGCTGCTTTCTGAGCCCTTCATTCATGCCAGGACAGGCCCACCAGGGAGACTCCATCAGCTCCGATTTATAGCTGAGCTGCACAGAAAGTTGGTACAGCAAGGAGAGGTGTCCCTTCCACTCCAGCCAAGGATGCAACTCCTCCCCTTGGCGCAGGCTTGCATAGCTTGGGGGTTGGGGACGCACGGCTTTTTCCTGCGTGTTCTCCTCGATTGCCCATCTTAACCTTCTACCTTCGAAAGTCACTGAGCTGGCTCTTCTCCAGATACACACTCACCCGTCCTCCCAGCTAGCCCCGATGTGGCACCTGGCATATACCAGCACTGCACATAACTTGCTGCATCAGCCAATGGATGTGGTAGGATGTAGAGGGCTGATGCACTGGCCTGTCACTTCTAGAACCACAAAGTCAATGCTAGATTTAGACATAATTAAATGAAAAGGTCTCAGCTTTTTCCTAGTGGATCTCGGAGCCACGACACAAGACTTCCCTATAATTTGCATATAATTTGGGCACAGCTGATGGTAAATGCTCGAGAGAGGCCCAGGTCTGGAATAGCAGGGGATGCTGTCTATCAGGATTGAGGGGCAGTAGTAGAGCTGGGTGTGGGGAGCAACGGGACAGACTAGCAGGAGCTGCTCAGGGGAGAGGTACACTGGACAGAACTGGGCCTCGGCAGAGCTCTGTGCAGGAAACTGCACAACCTGGCCTGAATGTAGCCAGCACTAACAGCCCCTCACTTTGAGGGGCAAAACACTTCCCCCGATTTAAGACATTAAACTCCTTCCTCCCAGAGCGAAATGGAAATTCCAAGTTATTTGCTGTCTTTAATGAATACTTTTGTGTTTATGAAATCCTGCTGTGTCTGATGCTCTACAGAGCAGCCCAACTGCGCCCCTGCTGGGAGTAGCTGTCCTGCACAGTGGGCACAAAGCTTCACAGTTCCTACCACCACATAAGACCTAACTAATATCTCCCTTTCCATTTGCTTCTGCCTTGACCCGAAGCGGAGAACTGTGCCATTCCCTAGCCCCTGCTCTGTCCCTGAGCAATAGAGAATCCTCTGCTTCTTGATCCCTCCATCAGGGGAGCCTGCAACACATACATCTGGCCTACCCAGAGTGCTTTACAAAGCCCTAACAAATCAGGCCTCAAAAGCCAGGGGAATGAGCCCCACTGCACAGATGAGGAAACTGAGGCACAGACAGGCAAAAGCCCCTCTCTCCATCTTCCACATTAGCCTTCCTCCTTCTAGGGTGACCAGATGAAAAGAAGAAAATATCGGGACACATAGGGGGAAGCAAAAAAAAAAAAAAAAAAAAAACCTGCCAGAGTTGACGAAGCAAAAAACAAAACAAAACAAACGCTGGAGCGGCCAAAGCCACAGTATCGGGACAAATGGCGTCCTGACCGATGGACGCGGGACAAAGACCTAAAAATCGGGACAGTCCCAATTTTATCGGGATGTCTGGTCACCCTTCCTCCTTCTCATGCCCTTCTCTCAGCCTGCCAGCTCTTGCTGGCCTTGACCTCACAGGCAGTAAGCTCCACAAGGGTTCTTAATTTGTCCAACAGGCTTGGCCCAGCTGTGGGGTTAGAGGCTAATCAAGTGAGAACAGGACCAGCCCATGACTACACAGCAAGTCAATGGCAGAGAAGGGAACAGAAGCCAGATCTCTCAGCCCACAGACTTGTGCTTCCAGCTCCCAGGCTGGGATTCCAGAACATCTGCACGACTTGGGCCACCTCCCAACAGACTGCTCCCCTCCCACTGGGAGTCTGCCGGATGCACTTCCTGCCCTGTGGAAACAGGCTCTCTCTTGCTGGGAGGAACTGCAGGCCAAGAGTGACTTTGATCCAGGCAGTGCCATCTGCCTCCCTGGGGCAGGTTGATGACTCAAGAAGAGTAATGCTATGCTTTTGCCACCACTGGTGGTGCTCTCGGGGGCAACACATGAGTAGGACCTGGGACCTTCCGGCTGGAGAAGGCCTGCAGGGGAAGCACTGGGCCTGGGGCAGTTGGAGATGATCAGTACCTCCCTCCAAGAGGACCAGCTGTCCCAAAGGAAGCTACAGCAAGGCCTCTGCTCATGACACCACCTCTTGCTGCATATATTGGCAATTCTCTTTCAGGGAAGAGACCGCTGAGCAGGCTGCTGACTCTGGTGGTGTCTGACATCCCCAGATTTCCCCGAATCCAGCTGATCTGCTTTTTGACTTGGGTACATTACACAAACTGCACTAGTGCCCCAGTAGATGATCTCCTACTAGTGATGGGCAAGGGTCAGGTGTCCAAGGCAATTCTCTGCAAGCAGCCAGCTGCCTTCGATGCCACCGATCATGGGGTTCTGCTGACATGTCTGTGGTCTCTATGGATATCATCACTGGAGTGGCTCTGCTGCTTTCAGGGAAAGTGATCCCAGGGCAGATGAGAACAGCGTCCATCCAGGATGCACCAGATGTACATTTCTATATGTAGCCACCATGAGCAGGGGAGTAGCGACCCTGCCAGGAAATGCCAGTTGCATTGCAGGGCTCACAATATGAGTATTCCTAGACCATGCTCACACCATTGTATGTAATGTAACCAGGTACTGGGGTTCTCTGTCACACACACACACACACACACCCTAGTGCCCTTCCACAGGACACAGCATTAGAACAAGCTCACATCAGCTGCTAGGAAAGAGTTGTGCTGGAAGATTTGGTTTAGCCTGCTGATTAGGGGAGCCTAATGTCCATGGGTCTGCCTGGCCTGGCAACTGATGGAAAGGAACTGTAGCCTTACTTTGTGTCTATGCAGAGAAAAATTGTTGGGGCTGCCTGACCTCCAAGGGACGTCACTGTTTTGAGCAATGACAGATCCCATTAGCCTCATAGCAGCCCCTACCTCTCCCATCAGCACCTCCTCTCTCCTGGATCTTCCTTCCTCCATCCCTTCCCAAGGTGTTTCAGGGCTAGCAGACGAGTGCAACAAAGCGCAAAATTGTCTGCTGCTGCCACGCTGCATCCATCCGACAGCCTCTGCCTTCCCCACGGATTGGAGGCGGGGGCAGGGAGGGGGCCATGCAGCTGCTGCAGACGCTGTCAAACTCACTACAACATTTTCCCACCCACGGGATTGTGGGAAGTAATTCACTTTGACAAGTGGCTAAACCCTGCTTCAGACTCTGCCTTCTCTGACAAAAGCTACTGCCACAAGTCCAACCCTCCACAGACCCTACGCACTTCTACCACGACACACAGGAACCAGGAGGGGCAGAAGCCACTGGGCCAAATCCTGCACTGGGGTAAGCAATGTAACTTCACCCATTATTAAGAGAGAAGAGAAAAGAATCAGGAACAAAAGAAAAAAATATAAACCCACCCACCCCCCTTTGCACAAAAAACTGCCCCCCAGTGGGGACTGAACCAACAGCATCCTTACACTGGTGCCTCTGTTGCGATATCTGGGCCTACAAATTTACCTTTAAATTTAAATTTACAAATTTACAAGCAAGTGGACGTTCAGAAAAGGTCACAACAACCTAGAACAATAAATGCTGACAGAAAAAGGGAAACAGAGACTGAATTAGTCCAAACCAAATGTCGGAAATTAGGTCTAATTGGCGAACAAAATAACGACGGGATGGGCTATTCTGCCCGCCACTCTCTTTCGCAGCTCTTAACAAGAGAAGACTTTTGTAGGGGACATTAGCAGAAGCAGCTGTCTGCCAACAACCACTACAGAGAGTGTTACCATGAGGCCTTCCACCCCCACTTTCTCCTGGTAGCCTGGAATCTAGCATGACACCACTGGGCCTTCATTATCCTGATCCTCTTCCTGACCAGGCTGGGCCAAAAAAGGAACCCAGATCACATAGCCACCTCCACAAGTTTCGGCTAAATCCCAGCCACCACCCGGGATGTGAGACTGCCACTCCACCTCACTCCTCCATGTATGTGTTCTCTTTCCTATCCCTCTCCTTCTTCCTAGTAAGAGTCTGGCCTACCTGGCCAAAACACGCCACAACACTGCCGTAAGAAAGGCACCTACAAGCAATGCCCTAAAGAGATAGACACTAGTACAAGTTTGCCAGGTCACGGAGTGTGTTCTTCCAACAACGAGGCAGGCCAGAGCCAGGAGCTGCATTTTCTATCCTTGCTGTTCTTTTCTTCCCCCTCGTGTGCGCTTTTGGCTTGTTTGGTCTGTCACGGAATGGGATGGGAGTTTAACAGCAAGAGCAATGACAACAGCTGCTGCCCATCTCAGCTAACTTGCTCTCTTTGGCAAAAAGGACTTATCACCATTTTTAATACCATCTAACTGACCATCAAGCAAGGGGTTTTTCCCCTCTAAAGACACACTCTAGCTAAGGAAAAGGGAGCAAGGGACGCTGTTAAAATGAAAGCCTTACTTAACACTTCACATTTCAATGCTTTCACTGTTTTTCCAGCTCTTCAATAAAGGGTTAAAAGGAGTGGTAGCCGTGTTTGCACCAGCTCTCTGTATGCCAACCCCTGAACCTTGTTTAACACAGGGTTGTGTTAACACCTTTGACACTTTGGACCCAAATATTCCATTGAAGTTAATACAACAGCTCTCCATTCCCTGGCCTTGCAGCACTCGTTAGTAATCCCACCTCCTCCAGCAAACCCAAGGTGGAGAGGCAAGTAGCTGCTAGACCTGGGTTTATGGTGGCACTGCCGGTGTAACACATGCCAGCCAGCCACTGCAACAGCAAAGCTCAGCTCCTGGATGGAGGGCTGGCTGACTGTACACGCGTGCTTGCCCCAAGATGCCATCAGTCAGCACTGTTAGGACGCTGTTGCCAAGAACTGCGACATAGCTAAGTGATAAATGGGTTAGTGAGTTTCATCCCCAAGCATCTGAGGTGTGCACTGTGGAATTACTTCAGTCCGGAAATGCAGCGCCCTCTGGAGTGAGGCACCACAGCTGTTTAGTGGTGCACAGCAGCTCAGGACAGGAAGGGATGAAAGCCATACTTAATCAAGCCTGCAGGGAAGGTTACACAGTCCTGGTGTCTTGGCCAAGTTCCAGGCAGCCTAACACATCTAACTCAGGAAATGCATCATGGGACCTTTAATGGCCACAGCTAGTCAGGCCCCCCATGGTCAGGTTTATGCCAGCTGTACAGCACCCCCCAGCATTGTGATGGACTATTGATTCAGAGCAGATGCAGACACCAGCTACCTATGCAGCAGCAGCACCGCCACCACCACCGAGTATCCCCTGATTGTGAGTCCACCATCAAAATGCTGAGATGGCTGGACACTGCTTGACTTCTAATGCCAGATTAGCTCACAAACCAAGGCGATGTGGCAGCAGAACAGGCTCAACAGACAGCAATGGGACTGAATTTCCCACTCCCCCTCCCACACCATAAAGCCTCTGGCTGCCATGTCCCACTGGACCTATGGGCCTTCAACAGCACGCAGCATGAGAAGAGCCAGTGGGCTATGCCCAGACCCCTGTATCCCGGCAGTATCCGAGTGCCTCACAAACATCCCTGAATTCAGCCTCACAGGCAGGTTGGTGTTACCCCATTTTACAGGTGGGCACCAAGAAACCACAGGATGCACCCAAGGCCAAATGGTGTGTGTGTGTCAGAGCCAGGAACCAAAGGCAGATCTCCAGGCTCTCAGGCCAGTGCCTTACCCACAAGGCCATCCTTCCTTCTGCCCTCATGGGCAGACATCACCATGCTCAAACCATGAACACAACTGATGCTCCACTGCCCCTGTTTTCAATCGGCAAAAAGCGAGGATTCGATGGGCCATGGAGCCTGAACTCTCCACTCGCCCTGGGCGGTGCAGCTTTGCCAGGTCAGCGCTGCAGCCTCTAGCAGACCAGCACAGGGAGCCTGCATAGCTGCTGCCCACGCTTCCTAGACACAGGAGCCCTCCAGGGCTGTCAGTCAGGCACCTTTCCGTAGCACTAGAGTCACATCCTGCCTTCCCAGCTTGTCCTCGGCTCGCTGGCAGCCAACGCACCTCAGTGGGTCTGAGAGCACCTCCCTCAGGAGCAGGAAGATGAAAGACCTAAGAGCACTCCCCTCGTTCCACTGACGCTGCCTTTATGGGCTTTCCCCCTACCCTGCCAGATACACGACTCCTTTTATTGCCAATTTTCCATGGGCGATGAAGTTCCGGATGCTCCGGGGTGGCCTCTCCAGTTTATTTGAATCATATGGGCATATGGTATATTACTGCAATTAAGGAGGGCAGCGGGGAGGGATTTTAAAAAGGACAAATCACCAAACTGCTTCTGCAATTCAATGCACGCGAGGGACTGTGAGACTTTCAAGCACCCTTTAGCACTGCAGGCAGCAGCACCTGAGTGGACGGGCCTGGGGCATTAGATCAGGGACTGGTGGACCCGCTTCCAGGCCTTGGCCTGCGTCACACATGACCCTCCAGGAAGACTCTCACCAGCAAACTGCTATTTGTGGCACCACCATGAGCTTCCTCCCACCGTCAGCTATAGCAGCTACTTCTCCATAGAGCTCTGTGGTCCTACAATGTAGGGAAGAGGCTGTGCTCACACAGACGCTGGGAGGACAAGAGTGGTCAGAGCTGGAGACAGAGGGCAGACAAATGGGGTCTGACTCAGGGCTGATTCGACCACCCCGGGCAAATCTACCCATCCCAAGCCCCAGTTTTACTGTGACTACAAATCCCAGCATGCTGTGCACAAGCAGCCAGGCCTTACGATGAATTCCATGCCCCCTCATGCCTAAGCTTGACTTGTAGCCTGCAGCAGAGTGAGGCCCCGTTTAGGGAAACCGGGGGCAACCTCAAGCAACAAAGTCCCCCTGACTTCAGCATCCTGAGGCAGCCTTCCACGAAGAGAATCTTTTCATCACCCCACAAGACTGACGGGGCCACCACGGCAGACTTGGCGGGTGCATCAGACTAGCACAGAGAAGCAGTACGCTTCCTCTCCGTCCCGGGGCCATGTGTCGTTAACAGCTGGCAATCTAGCAGGGAAAAGCTTTCCCTGGAGACAGAAGATCCATACAGAGCCAGCTGCTCTACTGACCCAAACTGTGCGGCACACTTTCCAGCAGTGGGCTGGCTCCATGGGGGAAGCCAGCAACCCCACTGAGAAACCTTTTCAAAAGAGTCCTTAAATAACCAGCACATGGTCTTGCAGTTAGTGCAAGGAGTCAGAGTCTTTGGGCAAGTCACTTAAAAAGTGGTCCACAGAGAGGAAAGAAACAGGGTTTGTGCCCTTTTCTGCTTCTTTATGATTTGACTCCAGTAGGGAGTCAAAAAATGTTTGAAGGGTTGTGGTTTGTTCATTTTTTAATTAGATATGTAGGTCTCATCTATCCTGGATGACTACAGATTTGGAGCCAGAATGCTTCATATTCAAGTATTTGACAGAACGTCAACCACGGCTACTTCGGTTAGGGTAACGTTCTCAGCAAACATCCTGCAGAGCTGCAAGAAGTCTCCCTGTAAAACTGGGGACAGCCAGATGTGCCCAGCATGGTGTTTCTAGGCTTAAAAGCTTGACTATTAAAGCTCTCTCACACGCACACCGCTTTCCACCATTCTTCATTCATCTTAAAGAAACAAGCACGCTTTTCCCAAGCTTGCAGGTGACCTGGAATCTCAATTTCCTCCTCAGTAAAACATGCCTAACGATGCTCAGCTACCTCCAGAGGAAGCTGTGATGAAGATGTATTAATGTTTGTATAGTGCTTTAAGATCCTGAAATGGAAGGTGCCAAAGAAACACGAAGCACTGTAAAGCACAGGCGGAGGTGCCTGTATGCTCTGTCACTTATAGGACAGAGAGGGCTATATGGGGGCATGCAGGGCATGCATCCAAGGAAACATCTCAACACGGGTGATTAGCCAGAGGTAACGTGGGCCTGATTCTCCTCTAAGCTATACTAATTGTGGCAAACTGCCGGCACTATTATGATGGGTCTCACGCTTTCTTATCTTGGGGGGGGGGGGGGGGCACCGTTTCTTGTCCCTGAACAAGTGGGGAGGGATAGCTCAGTGGTTTGAGCATTGGCCTGCTAAACCCAGGGTTGTGAGTTCATTCCTTGAGGGGGCCATTTAGGGATCCAGGGCAAAAATTGGGGATTGGTCCAGCTTTGAGCAGGGCGTTGGACTAGATGACCTCCTGAGGTCCCTTCCAACCCTGATATTCTACGATTTCTGTGAACTGGAGTATTAACTGCCCCACTAGTGTCCTAGAGGAAGGGAGTGGAGAGGGAGAGACCTGGGCCTGCCCTCTACTCCGGGTCCCTGCCCAAGGGCCCTAGGGATAGCGGTAAACCACTTGAACCACTTCCTTCCCCTGGGCTACTTCCCTTTCCTGCCGTTCAGCTTGTGGGGCTTCCTGCCCTCCCTCTGCACAAACCAGGTGCCCCTTTACCTAGGGTCTTGGTCTTCTTAGCTCACCGCAGCACTTCTCCAAACTCTCCTCTGCTTCCCCCCAAACTGCTCTCTGCTCCAACACCAATCCACTCGGCTTCAGCTCCTCCTCTTGTCTGATTGAAAGAGGGGGGTGAGGGTTATCAGGTGACTGGCTTCAGGTGCTTTAATTAATCTATAGCAAACTTTCTTCCCTCTACAGGGAATAAGGCTCCCTTCTAACACACTCCTGCTGCCCTCTGGCCATGCTGTACCACATAATGTAACATCATACACAGGAGAGCAGCTCCTGATTTACACCAGTGAAAACAGAGTCAGACCTATGGAGTTCGGTGTCAAGAGTTCATCGTCAGTTCCAGAGATGCAGGATCTTTCCCACTGGGACAGCACCTCACAGGCATCTTATTCGAGGGGGAAGGATTTCACAGCTTGCGCAGGCAGTCATGAGACGAGGTTACGGGGGCTCAATGGCCCACAGAGGGGAGAATCAGAGGCAAGCTGCTGGGATAGTGAGACAGACACAGGGGTTTCTATTCTATATGGAATCAGGACCAGCTGAGGTGCTCACCCACAGCCTCCATTCCCAGCAACAGTCCTCCAGCATGGGGGAGGGATGGGGGGGAGAATTTACTGGTGGCTGCCCACCTGGATTGCTGCTCAGCTGGGATTTATGCTGCAATTTTCAGCACTGCTAAATAAAGTCAGCAAAGAAAAAGGAGGGAGAGGGGTGCATGGGTCGCGGTGGCAGCATGGCTCCAAAGCTCCCATCACTCACATCTCCACTAAGTGAATCACAAGGCACTTCCAGCTGTTGGGCTCCAGCCTCCAGTGCCTGAAATGTTTATACCTGGCTTCACTTCACACGGACACGCAGGGTACCTCGAACAGGAAGCCTCCCTGCTTTTACTGCATTGCAGGGGTCAGACTCACTGTGAGCGGACAGGCACAGGGAATGCAAGCAAATGCCCTGGTGCACACAGAGGCCCATGCCCAGATTTGTACAATGTTTCCCAGGTTCCTTGCATCAGCCATGGGGCAACCCTGCCAACATCTCTCCATCACCCATCGGCACACTTCTCTGCAACCCCTAGGAGAAGCGTGGCAAAGGGCTCTACGAACTAACTGACATGTGAACTAAGGCCCTGATGCAGAAAGGTACTAGAGCACATGAACAGCCCCAGGGAAGCTAGACAAAGTGAAACACATATTTAGGCCTTAATTCAGGAAGGTACTTGAGGGCACAATCCTGCAAGGTGCCAAGTAACTCACAGAGAGCGTCTCCTGGGTAGAAGTCAACCAGTGTCGAGGGTACTCGGCAAATCCCATGGAACATTCACTGCATGCTGCAGAATTAAACTCTGTCATGTTCCCACTGAAACAGCAAAATTTCCATTGGACTTCAATGGTAGCCGCATCCCTTCACCATCAGTGAAATGCAGACTGCTCTGACAGCACCACATCAAACAAAATTCAGGGAGAGAGTAATTATGATGGGATAGCCTAGTTTTGGCAATTAATTGATCTTTGACTATTAGCGTTAAATATGCCCAATGGCCTGTGATGGGATGTTAGATGGGGTGGGATCTGAGTTACTACAGAGAATTCTTTCCTGGGTGTCTGGCTGGTGACTCTTGCCTACATGCTCAGGGTTTAGCTGATTGCCATATTTGGGGTCGGGAAGGAATTTTCCTCCAGGGCAGATTGGCAGAGGCTCTGCGGGTTTTTCGCCTTCCTCTGCAGCGTGGGGCACGGGTCACTTGCTGGAGGATTCTCTGCACCTTGAAGTCTTTAAACCATGATTTGAGGACTTCAATAGCTCAGACATAGGTTAGGGGTTTGTTACAGGAGTGGGTGGGTGAGATTCCATGGCCTGTGTTGTGCAGGAGGTCAGGAGACGATCATGATGGTCCCTTCTGACCTTAAAGTCTATGAGTCTCATTTCCCGTACTAGAATGTAGTCAGCTCACTGGGGTTCAAAATCCCAGGTCCCACAAGTGCTGCATGATCTTTAAGGGACCACGAGCGGTCAGGACCACAGTTTTACATCTCGTCAGATCCAGCCCCACTACCATTCTGGTAGATGTGGCTTGGGACTGACTCCAAGGGCACCTGTGAGCTTCCAAGTTCTATTTCCTGAAGCACCTCCTTGCAGTGTGCCACCCAACTACTGACCAGGCCCAATTCCATTTAGCTTGGGCGGTCAGATGGGATCACAGCACTGGATAGGATCTGCAGATAGCAGCTCACTAAGTCTGGATCAGTTCATACACACAGCTGCTCCATAAAGGTCATTTAATTCCTATATCTGTGACACTCCTGCCCACTGGATATTGTTCATCTCTTTGGCTACCTCTTACATTGGTGGCAGCCTCTGAGAAGCTCGAAGGATAAACGCTTCTATCCATACTGGTCTCATCCTTTGCTAATCAGCCAACATGCCTTCCCCTCTCCTCCTTGTGCATCTCCTGGAGGTGCTTAAACAGACCCCGGTTTTGTGGCGCTTCCTCTCTTCCCTGTGCCGATGACAGCAGCTCTGGAGCCAGCATGCTAACTGATCCTAATGGGCTAGTGCAAGGATATGAAATACTGCTTTGGGCTAGAGGTGCTGACTAGCTAATTGCAAAGCCAAGATGGAAATTCACCTCAGCTATATCTGCTTCACATAGCACCCTGCACAGTCAAGAGGGGGCACTAGTCTATGCGATCCCAGGGCCTGCCAGACAGAAACCCTCTCTCTGGACTTCCTGCTTCACTAAAGAGGACAGTAGAATGCACCATAAAATGCCAGAACTCTTGCTGCTTGCTGTCCTTGGTATTTGTGATGTCACAGGATGCTGCATTATGGGATACCATCAGTGAGCCAGGAAGCACCAAGAGGATATCAAGGGATGGAATTGTACCTTATAATATGCAGATTCCCTGACTTCCTCGGTGCCTGCCGATTCAGGGGAACATTCTGCACAGAAATCCAGGCTGCTCAGCTTTGCTGTGTGGTTCACCTATAAAACGGTCACTCTTTTGGTTTCTCGGGCACAGCAAGGCAAATTAAACGGATTACACTGAACCAGAAAGGGCAGCAGGAACAGACTCAGAGTTGTTAGCAGCGGCTGGACTGTACATGTTCAGTTCTCACTCTGGGACATCAGCACCGGATGCCCACAGCAAAGATGGCCCCCCTTGGCCTCCCAGGGTATCTACCCAGAAGGAGAAAACCTTCATTTGCCCCAGCCAGGCCTCTGAAATACTCACTCCTGTGATATTTCAGTAAGACAGTAATTACCAATTAAGCACCTACGAATTATACTGTACCCTAGAAGACTTCAGACTGAGACTTTATTAAGCACAACATACTGTTTACTAAAAAGAAAAGGAGTACTTGTGGCACCTTAGAGACTAACCAATTTATTTGAGCGTAAGCTTTCATGAGCTACAGCTCACTTCATCTTTATGCATCCGATGAAGTGAGCTGTAGCTCACGAAAGCTTACGCTCAAATAAATTGGTTAGTCTCTAAGGTGCCACAAGTACTCCTTTTCTTTTTGCGAATACAGACTAACACGGTTGCTACTCCGATACTGTTTACTGCCTCCTTCAGAGTATGATTGTTCAAGTTAGCAGCTAAATAGCTAGAATCCAGCTGTGCAATCATAACCAATTAACCCCTTAATTGCCAAGTGCCATAGAAACAGCACACCAGGAACAATCTGATTCCCAGGCAATCCCACTGCACTCCACCCCTCACTATACAATGCCTGCTCCCCCAACCTGCAGCTCCCCTCCCTCTCTCCCCGCTGACTGGTAGCCACGGGCAGCTGTGTGGTGTACTGACCGGCCTGCCCTCACTCTGGGCTCCCCAGATCACTGCATTTCCCACTCTCCACCCCACCCCCCACAGCTCAGGCTCTCCTCCAACCCTACAGTCCTCCTTCCCATCCTATCCCATCCCCCATGCACACAGCTGCTAAATAAATCCAGGCATGTCATCATTCTTGGATTTTTTTTTTTTTTTTTTTTTTTTAAGTTCCACGATTAAGGAGTTAAGGCAGGTCAAATTCTGCAGCCTGTTTAAACGCACATCTCCTGCCCCTCCTGCCAAGGACTTCCCCCTCCTGAGTAATCTTGGCACAAGCTGGCATGTGCACACTCCGAGGGGAGGGAGGGAAAGCTAAGCAGCACCACTGCCAGCCCGTGGGTCACAGACGAAGGAGAGAGAAAGAGTCAGCATTCTGCCCGCAAGAGACTTAACACTACACATGACAGATGGGGCTTGTTGACTGCTGTGACCGCTCAGCCACCTTACTATGGACAGTGCACTTGCAGACAGCCTATTAAACACACAGAGCAAGCTGAGACACTTCCCCCCTGCATCCTCCACGGCTGGCTCCAGCACCCAGACTCGCACCCCAAGGGAGTGAGAAGTGTCTACATGACTACAGTGAACCAGAGCATCATGACCCGATTTTATTTGCTCATTAGGAGATTCTGTACTGTCCACGTGCTCTGCGTCATGCCTAATTCACCCACCGCCATGGCACCTCGGGGCCGGGGAAGCTGCTATCAATACGTTGGCAATCCTGATGATCAAGCAGTCTCATGCCAGAGGATGGAATCCCAGGGCTCGTGCTAATTATTTTTTTTAAACACCCCCAGAAGCATTATGTGCTTCTAAATCCATCCCTCTCTGCAGACACACACTAAAGCCACCCGGCAACACAGCTGTGAAAGGCTCTTCACTCAGCTTCCTAGCATGTTAACAACAAGCAGCTATGGTCTGATGAGACTCCCTACTCCAGCCAAGGCTTCATGACCCTCAGCACAGGGACCAGAATAAGCACAGAATTGCCTGTGCACACAACCTCAGTCCCCTAAATGTAGTCTGAATGGAAACACCACCTCCTCTGGCTCAGGGGAAAGAAGCTGCTGCTTTCCTGCCATTCTGCTGTTGGCCTGCATGGCTATCTGGAGGCACTCTCATCATGCCAAGGGTCAGCTGGAAAGAAAATGCTTGCATCACAATTCAGCCTGGGCAGACCAATGTATAGCTCCCACCAGGCTCTAAGGGGGACCACAATAGCCATTCGGTGAGATTTTCGAAGACACAAACTCTCACTAACCGTCAATGGGAGAGAGACACCAAACTGATACTGGTGCACCCATTGTCTTTAAAACAAAGGCGGGCGCCTGTGGAAACTACAGGGCCCAGCAAGCACGGCCACTCTGAGCACTGCATGCTGGGAGCTGTAGTCTCCAGGGTCTTACCCACTGCATTGAAGATGAGGGGGGCTGCAATCTGATCCATTGTACACAAGGCAGAGGCAGCTCTCAGGCTCCCAACAGGTTGTCAGGCTGGCCTTCCACAGGACAAACTTTGCATGGTTCTGGCACCAATCCAACAGCTGTACCTTTCTGTGAAGCTCTGTCAGTATGTCTGGGCGTGGGAAGGGAGGTAAACGGCAGGGCAAGGAGGCACGTAGGGTACACCCTGAAACACCAGGGCCACACCCTGTACAGATTTGGGGTGAACCGCCCAGCAAAGACACAGATCTCAAAGTGAATGTGTGCGTAACCTTCCAGTCGGGGGCTGCAGGCACTTTGCTGCTGGATTTGATAACCTGCTATACCAGAGAAGAGCTTCCACCTAGTACAAGCCATCTGTAACACAGGCTCTTTCCCCCCCACCCCCTTCAGTTGGTTTCTTCATAACTCGTCATTGCCCACTTCAGTTCCACTCCCAGGGATGCAGAGAGAGACCATTTCTGGCATGAATGATGGGATGTTCTGTTAGCTAGTCCTCACCAGCTGCATTATTTGTGCTCTGCTAGAACTGTGCCTGGAGGCCTGGTGAGGCTTGCAGTGGGTCACTGGGCAGCTGTAGTCCTGGGGGAAGGTGCCCTAGCAGTTATTGGGAAGGCTAGGCACTAGAGGGAAGAAGGCTGGAACAATGCAGCGGCGAGGCCTCACTCAGAGCAGAGCACAGATGCACAATGTAATCTACAGCCCAAGGACTTTTACATTCCAAAAGCACTGAAACCTCATTCTCCCAGTCCTGATCAATTTTCTTGTTGTGCCCCCACCCCCAGAACAGTTGCCCTCCCCATCACACTGGCCATCTCACCCTGGATTCAGATGGACCACTTGCAACGGACATGGCCCAGAAGTCTGTTTCCCCCACGTACAGCAAACAAGCTTGAGATGAGTTGAATGCAGTTCTGACAGAGCCCTTCTATCCCACTCCATGAGCTGCCCAGGGACTCAGGGGCGGGGAAAAATCACGACCTTTTAAATGTTCTTCTGTTGGCTTCTAAATCATCTTGTTAACCAAGACCTGACTTTCCATTCTGTAGGAGCGTAGGTGAGGTCAGACCAGATCACACTTAAATCCAGCATCCTGCCTCCTGCAGCGGCCCATACCTGATGCTTCAAAGCAAAGCAAAAACAACAACCCAACAATCCAAGAAGCTTCCTGCCTGACCCCTGCTGTGATCAGCTGTCACCGCAAAGCCCGCGATTCGGTCACCCTTACCCTTGGCTGCTGGGACACATTGCAGTGGGAGTGCAAGGGTTAACACAGCCAGTTTCTCAGAGGGGCAGACATTCCCCAGCACTCTGCAGGCGCAATATTGGCTCTCTTATTTCCCCAGCCCTTAGCATGACCTCTAGGGAATCTTCCTACCTTTGCCTTCCTTGAAGTGGCTGAACCGTGCCTGGGAGCTCAGCAGGTTCCCCCTTTCTGCTGCCAGCATATTAATTCCATAGTTACTTCTGAGAGGCAGCTGTGCACGATGTCTCTCGGCGGCCCCAGAGCTCCTTCGGGATGATCTGCCCTGAAATACTGGTCCACACTTCCGCTCCAAACCTGTTTCCTTTCAGGCAGCAGAGGAGTTTGCAGTGAAACTAATAGAGCTATTCAGGGGAGACTCAACAGAGCTCTCTTTTTTCACTGCTCGCTCTTCCCCCTCCCGCCAATCCCCTCTCCTTTCCCTGCCCCCCAAACCCCTAAGGACTTTTGTCCAGGCATCAATGAGGAGAAATGCATCCAGAATGCTCCAAACCCATCTCCAGACCCCTCCCCAAGGGGGTATAGCAAGCAGTTCCAGTGGCATGGGGGACCCACCAGCTGCCAGAGCAGCTTTCACACACACAGGAGACTGCTTCCTTGATAACCAGCCCACAGCTCTGGACTCGCTCTGGAAGGGATCATGAGGACAGGACCATGGACCTGAGTGTATTCACAACAAAATGCTAACCTGCTTCTGTAAAGCAAAACCATCAAGGCCTCTGCAGGCTGGGAGACAGCCACAGATCTGCGTGTACATGCACCTGAGGAGTATCAGATATCACAGCGATGGGTGCAGAAAGAACCTAGAGGAAGTGGCAAAGCCACTGGTCTCTTGCTACACCAATGGTGAGCATCTTGACATTAACACTATTTAAAACACAGGCCAGCTGTGCTTTCTCTACTGCACTACAGAAGAGCTCTTTGCCAGAGCCCAGGCAAAGGGTCTCAATATTTGCTTTCGAAATCCAATCCATGGGCTCTAAATGCAGCTATTAGATTTTGCACTGGGCTGGCCCTTACCATGCAAGTTCTGAGTCCACATGCAGATTCCTGGGGAGGGCCACAGGAAAGAAAAGTTATAAAACCCTTCCATTGCCCTGGAAAAAGGATACATAGCTTTTCACTTCTAGGTCCTGGCTTGGAATCCCGCCCAGGTTGGTAGGGCCTGAACTCCATTACCACTGGAGGGCTGGTCAGTGACCTACGTGTGGCTCAGTCGAGGCCCCAGTGAACAAGCATCCTCCCTCCCAGAATTCACCCCACCAGGGCCAGAGACACCAGACTCCCTTTTTGTCCCAGGCTTATTGCGAGGGCAGCACAAGGGGGAAGCCTGTCCTGGTGCTGCTGCTGCTGCTACCTGTTTGTGGGCAAACTGAGCGCATCAGTCTCCAGAGCTACCACGCCACCACCAGTCACCAGCACTAAGGTGCACATGCATGGACTCCACAACCCTGCCCCACCCCCCAAGTATGTCCTCCGAGCTCTCCACAGCTCCAGAGCAACATGTTCAAAATAGCAACAGTTTAAACAACCGAGAGGCTTTGCAAACTAGTGCCCGGGTCAAGCTGCCTGTGTGCTAAACATACAGGTGCGACTGAAAGGCTGGGGATGTCTCAGGAGCAGCTGGGGGGCCACAAGGAAGCCAAGATATCACCCTGAGCACCATGTGTTTCCGAGAGACCTGGCACACAGAGAGTTACAACCCAGCATTCCCAGCTAGATGGTATCCGTGGCAACGAGCAACACTCTTACTCCACCAAGTCCCAGCTGAAGTTCAACACCATGGTGATTCCCAGAGGGAATAACAGCAAAGCGCACAGAGCTAAGCCAGACGTGCCCATCTCACTACTAACATAGCACCCGCTGCCGGGGGGGGAGAGGGGGGAAGAGGGGGTCCCAGTACTGGCATTACAGACGGATCCCAGTCAGATGACAGCCCAGAGGGAAGCAGAGAAGAAGTGGAGACCCTGGCCCCATGTCTAGCATGAGCAGGAAGGGTGTCCAGAGACACGCAGGCCATGTCTGTACCATTACGGTTTGGGAGACAGGGTCTCTCTTCCCTGCTCCACACATGGAAACAAGCAGCATAATCTGCTGCAACTCAGACACATCATGAGTCAAACCAGAGCCAGGTCTTCTCCAGCCGCATCTTAGCTCGGGGCCTCTTTGAGCCCGGTCTGAGAGACCTGGAAGCAGTTCGCCAATTCCAGAATCCCCATGCGCACAAGCCGGTTTTGGCTGCCGCTGCACAGAAGTGGCTCCACTCATATCCAGAAGCTCTGGAAATACACCCCTGACATCCCTAACTGAACCTCCCACCTCACAGCAGCATCCCTGGTTTGTGCTGTTCAAATTAAATGGCTCAGAGAACGAGATGAGAAGAGGGGAGTTTAGGGGGGTAAAGAGCAGAGGGGAAATAATAAAAAGTTTCTGGCAGGTCTAACCCTGCTCCATGTAGAACTGAGGTGAGGGAGCTCTCAAAAACATGAGCCACCCAGTAGGCAGTTGTGGCCTCTGGGAATGAGGTATTTGGCTCTGTTTGAGTCAGGCCAGAATCAACTGGGCTGCTAGAGAGACTAATGGATCCTCAGAACTCCACACAAAAATTCCCCTACAAAAACACCGGTTACAGCCAAATTTCCCATATAAGCTTATTTACACAAGACCTGGAGAAATGTCCCAAACTAGTGATCGTATAATTTTTACCTACACAGAGACACGGCTCAAGGTCTGAGCAAACGGGCTGGAAGCCAGGAAACTCATAAGACTGACACAGACTCTGCCACTAAGCGCTTGTCTACACTTGCAGCTGTAGAGCGCTTTGGGTTAAACCAGCCTTCGGAGAGCACACCAGGGAAAGCGCTCCAGTCTGTCCACACTGAGAGCTGAAAGCGCACTGGCATGGCCACATCTATAGCAGCATTGGGAGCAGTGCATTATGGGCAGCTATCCCAGCATTCAAGTGGCTGCAACATGCTTTTCAAATGGGGAGGGGGTGGGGTGGAGCGTGTTGTGTGTATGTGGGGGGGGAGAGAGTGGGTTTTGGGGGGGGCTGAGAGTGTGTCACACTGTCTTGTAAGTACAGACCCCCCTCCTTCCCACGCCTCTCTCTCTCTCTCTCTCTCTCTCAAAGCAAACATTAGCCATTTGGTTTTTTACATGGAGCTTTGAAAGGGCGAATTCCACATTCCTCCCGAGTTCACAACAAAGACAAGAGAAGGAGTACTTGTGGCACCTTAGAGACTAACCAATTTATTTGAACATAAATTGGTTAGTCTCTAAGGTGCCACAAGTACTCCTTTTCTTTTTGCGAATACAGACTAACACGGCTGTTACTCTGAAAAAAGACAAGAGAGGCCAGTTCAGTTAATGGGATTATGGGACGTTTCCAGAGGTCAATCAGAGGGCTGTAACGTAAATCCTCGTGTACACTGGACCTGCAGGTCTCACCCAGTACGCAACAGCCGTTAATCCTCTGGTGGAGGTGGAGTATCAGGAGCGCTCCAGCCAGGGAGTTAGAGCGCTCTACGTGCCTTGCCAGTTTGGACGGGGAGTAAGGTAGAGCGCTCTAGGAGGCTTTATTGCAGTGTAACATGCAAGTGTAGCCAAGCCCTAACTCCTTTCCGTGACTTTGGAAAAGTCACTTCCCCTCTCTGCCTCAAATGTAAAGTGTGAATAGTGTGACCAGCCAACCCTCCCAGCACCCTTTCGGGGTAAAGCCATTTACATCTCTAAAGTTCCAGCCCCCAAACCTCCACCTCGGGTGACACACATGTGCAGGTACAGCCCACCAGCTTCAATAATGACCAATATAAATTCTGCTAATCTCCCTAAATAAAACCACCCAGTAACCCAGTGCATGGAGACGTGCTGGGACACCAGAGGATGGGAGGGGACCAGAGATTTGGCTGCCTTCCCCCGGTTAATATGCAGAACACCGCTGAGATCAATGATCAGCTAACGGCACCATGTGCAAATTAAGAAATCTGGAGAGTTTACAGCCATCCTTCACCACTTGTTAACACTCCCAATGGCCTTGTAGGCATGCTGAGCAGCAAGGGCAAAAGCACAGAGCCTGCAGAACCCCACCCAGGAGAGCCAATTGTCCAATGCTAGCCAGGCCACTGTGGCTGCTCCAGATTTGGTGATGACCATGCTGATCTCTGCAGGACTGGAGAGAACCCCGAAGCAGCTTGTGGCTGTAGGTGACAGCACTGCCCAAGCCGCTGCTGGCAGGAGCAGAGGTGGCTGTCTCTCAGCCAACTAACAACAGCTAAGCCAGCTCCTTGCCAAGCAGCCAGCATGATCACTGGCCATAAGGAGGGGAGGTGTTGTCTAGTGGATGAAGCGCAGGAGCGCTCCTGTATTTTAATCCTGGCTTTGGCACACCCAGTCTGTGGACAAATCACTTTACCCCACAACCCCCACTTCTGTGCCTCAGTTTCCCCATCTGTAAAATGGAGAGAATACCACCTCCCTTGCAAGGGTGGTGGTCTGACTACTGTCTTTTGAGCCAAAAATTCAGTAGAAGTCATGCTCTACTCCCTATAGTGATTGGGGCCCACCAATATTTAATTCAATAAAAGCCTTTTAAAATGTATTTGATGCTGCAGCAGAATTTTTAGAATTTCTACAGTGCTTGGAAAAGTCAAGAGACTGTGCTGCAGAATTCCGCTCCAGCTTTTCACAGAGCCCAGGGGGCTATGGGCTAGAACAAAACTGGCTGCAGTCGAGGGGACCAGAAAAAACCAAATTCAACTGGGAGTTGTCTCACCACAACCTTCCTCAAAAGAGGAAGATTGGTAACACAGGTGACGAAAAGAAATTTTCAGCATTAAATTAAATGCATTTTCACAGTGAAATCCGTCCAAACTGCTTCATGAGGTGTCTACACACAGGAGCCACCAGTAAACCACTAAAATACAGTCATCTCTGGGGTATAACACATCAGCTATTTAACAGCACATAGCAACACAACAGATTAGTACAGAAGGTACCATATCAATTACCTTCTGCAATTACAGGGGGAATTCAGAGAGGCAGAATGCAACTACTCAAGTTTGAATTGATCCAGAATTGTTTTTACCTCTCTTTGTGAAAAATGCCATGAGAATTCATGACAAGCAACCACAACCTCTCTCAAGTCTCACTGCAAAGACAGTCTGGAGCCCTCTAACACCAACCCTAGTTCAATACTGATGGAAGACTGCACCCTAACGAGCCACCAACACCAGCACCTAAATGATCCATAGAAAACTCTCACCCAAGGACTGACTCGGCCTAACTCCATTTAGCTTCCAAGATGTGATGAAATCCAAGCTAATCAGAGATTTCAACAACAGAACAATAACCTCAAACCCCAGGGGTTCCCACTCTATAGAAGGCACTTAGGTAGCTCCCAGCACCACAGCACCTCGCTAGCTTTAGCGATATACAGCCTCACAACTCCCAGGGAGGCAGGGCAGCGCTGTTACCCCCTCTCCATGATGGGGAACTGAGGCCCAGAGAGGCTAACTGATTTGCCCAACGTCACACAGGAAACTTATGCAGAGCAGGGCCTTCTCACACCTTCTAAGCCAGCACCCTAACCACTGGGCCACCCTTTTCTTTCCTTCAGGTCCTTCTGTCTTGAGCATAAGAGGAATGCCAAACATGAGGCCTACCCAGTCTGCAGTATCAGCATCTTTAAACACAGTGCCTGCCTCATTCCAGCCTATAAACCCCTAAAGGGGGAACGCACATTTTCCTCCCTCCCCACCACGCTGCAAGTCTCTGCTCTCCCCCACACTCTACTCACAATCACCACCTACCAAGCAATTTTCTTTGAGTAAACAGATCAGTGTTCATTCAGATTACACAAGCCGGCTAGAGTCCTTTGCTCTGCGCTGGACTACACAGACCGATGTATTATTAGCTCAGAAGCTGGCTGTACCCAGGCAGGAAATCAGCAGGCAAAGTCAAGTCAATCCTAGAACTTCACTCCAGCCTCAGATTGACTGTGCAGTACTGTACTTCCTTCCTGCTCTGCTGGGCTCCAGGGGATAGGACATTCAAAGGCAAGAGCCGACGCCGTCTGCTCGGATTTGTTTTATTTATTTATTTATTTATTAGAAGAGTGTATTCATCCACCCTGCTCTGGATACAGATTAGCTGCCTTTGCTCAATATCGTTGTTCCACAGGCCTCGAGATGGGAACTGTGGGTACTTTGATATATGGATTGAAAGACTGTCTAATTTCACTGGGGCTTCTGAACCTAGCTCTGGAACTGCTGCCTAAAAGCAAATTCTTCCCACGCAAGAACTCCTTGGTGAATCACAACTGGAGATCTTCCTGCCTGCTAGAGCCACAGTCTATCTTTTTTTTTTTTTTTTTTTTTTGGGGGGGGGGGGGAGGGGGCTATTTCTGTACTCCTGCTCTAGCAGGAAACACACAGCTCTCATACAGCTCCCCTAACAAGACACCGGCTTTATCTCTTGGAAACCAGTTGTTCCTCCTCTTGAACACCACTTCCATCACACCTTTTCCACCATGCAGGCTGACCAGTTAGGAAATTTACATCCATGCTCCAGTATCCCACAATGCACCACCTCACCACACAGGTTCTCAAGTCCTCAAAAATCTGAATCAAATGCTGCACTGAATTAGATCAGTCAGATCTTCTACAAGAGTAGCACACATTGCCTTTTGGTATCACGCAGGCCCACGAGCAGCAGACCGGCTCAGCCTGGCGGACCCTGGCTCCTGCCTCTCCAGCGTATGCCGCTCAGAAGTTTCAGCTGGAGGATGAACGGTTGTTTGTGCCATTGTTTCTCTCCCCTGTGAAAGGTTTGGAAATTCAGTTTCAGAACCCTGATATGCAGTATAGATGAGAAGCAAGCATTTAAACTGGGAGAAGAACAACTGTTGCACAGACATAGAAGGTACACACTTGAAATCTAAACAAGCTAACAGGAGGCCATCCCCAGAGGCTGGTGGCACTGCTATAATGGCACAGACTACATGACATGGCCTTTTTAAAGCCCCCTGGAGCACTGCTGGGAATCTGGTCACATGGCCGAGAGCAAAGGTAACAAATGATTAAATTACACAGTTGCCAGCTTATAGGAAACCCAAGGCAGAGCTGCGAAGGAGCACAGCATGAAATTGTTTGCCCCAGGGTCTCCCCGTGTCTGTGCCAGCAAGACCCAGATGTCACGAAGCAGGGCAAAAAAAACTCACTGGGGTTTACAGCAGTGGACAAAAGACAGGTACACGACATACACAAACACTGTCATCACAGCAAACACTTTCAGAGTGAAGCCAGAAGAGCTCAGAGACGCTTGGAAGCAAGCTGCTACTCCTACAGTCTCTATACAGACTCAGGCTGGTACAGTCACCCTACAAGCCGAGAAGCTATAAAAAGCAAGCATTAATCAGAGGCTCAAATATTATTAGCACAAAACACAGCAGCCTTTATAGCCAAGGCTCCCCGGGCAGCACACTGTTAGATGCTTTCAACATACCTCTCAACCTGCAAGAGACTAAATATAGGACACCAGCCACCTAATAGGAGGAAAAATCTTAATTGCAAGCAGCTCACGGGGAGAAAGGATAGTGGGACGTATAGTGATTCAGCTGCAGCTGCAGTTTGATCTGCAGATCTCGCTGGAGCTGGGGGGATTGGTGATGTGGGACAAGTTCCCCTCGGAGGTAATTGTCTCTGAGGCCGGTTTGGTTTTTGGTGTCTGATTTTTATTTTCCTCTTGTTATTTCTTGCCAAGGGCAGAAGCACAAAAACACCATATCTCGCTCTTAGGAATTCATGGACTCTTGCTGCTTATCCCCACCAACCTGGAGTCATAATCCTCCATTTGTGATACTGTCATCACTTCTATAGCAACCAGTTGGGAAGTCACAAGTAAGAAGAGGGGCCATATGCAGCAGGACCAGGGCCAATGCTTAAAGGAATCGAGAGCCCGTTCTCATGAAGGCAGCTTTGCAATTAAAAGGAGCAGGGAAATTCGGGATAGACATGCACAAGGTTTTCCTTGAGACATCAGCTGCTCTTTAAAAAGGACCCAGCCTGGCCCTACTGATGTCAATAGGAATTTGGCCCCAGATTTCAACCGGACCAAGATCTGGCCTCAGTAAAGCTAACTCAGCACCAGGGCCAAGCAGGGCAGAAGGTAATTTAGCCCCAAATTACTGTCCTGGGTTCAGGGCACAGCTGAGAGGTATGCAATCAGGCTCCTTCCCCTCTTTCTTACCTTCGTGCCCGGTGCTGTAAGTGCTGATGCTGCCGTGTTATAAGGGCACTTTCCCAAACAGGGCCACTGTGGCTACTCCTATACCAGCTCGCAACCGGGTGCCCCGGGTAGGGTGGGCTAGTGAAGCCATGGTCCGACTCCGTCTCTGCGGCCAGCGATGAGGCAGAGCTTCCCATGGTTCCCCCCTACCCAGATCACGCCAAGATTTATCCTAGGTTAGGTCCGAGCCAGTGGAAAGGGGCGAGGTGCTGCGGCATGGACTGGCGTAAAGATCCCAACACTGTAGAAAGGGAGGTCGGTTCTGATCAAAAGAAGGAAAAAAAGAAAAAAAAAAGGGAAAGGAAAGGAAGAGAAAGAAACAAGGTATGATATAGATCACCACCACTGGGATTCCCAAAACCTGCTAATGAACTCTCTGAACAAGACAGTTCCAGAGTTTATTGGGGATGGGGAGGTTTTGTTTTAACAGGCCAGTCCATCCCAGTCTGGAGGTGGGAGACACAGGGTGGTTTCATAGAGGCTTCCTTTGGCTAAACACCCTAGACTCCTAGCTCCCTAAATTTGGGGGGCAGCTATACCACACCCAGCTGTACTCTGGGTGTGATTGGCAATGCCTGTGGACACCTACTCTACTGTTCCCAACCCACCAGGAAGTGCAGTTGGTGTAAGACAACTGAGCAGAGCCAAGCACAGAGGATTGTCATTAAGATAAAGGAATCTACGGATAAACCATAGAGTCCCAGTCACAACGCCTGAAGCACCAGCTCTTGGGAACGACTAGCACAGAAAGGGTTTCGGAAGGCCCCAAACTCTGAAAATCTGACAAGCCAATTACGTCAACCCTGAAAAGTAGGACTTGTCTGTTTGTCTAGAGCAGTGGTTCTCAAATTTTTTTTTTTTTTTACTGGTGACCCCTTTCACACAGCAAGCCTCTGAGTGCGACTCCCCTTTATAAATTAAAAACACATTTTTAATATATTTAACACCATTATAAATGCTGGAGGCAAAGCGGGGTTTGGGGTGGAGGCTGACAGCTCGCAACCCCCCATGTAATAGCCTCGTGACCCCCTGAGGGGTCCTGACCCCTAGTTTGAGAACCCCTGGTCTAGGGCAAGGAAGTGTTTTTTGTTTTTTGTTTTTTTTAAAGGAATAAAGTTTCATTCCTTTTTTTCAGCATCATCATACTAAAAGAGATGGCAAGCAGATTTTGTGCCTAGGCTGGTAAATTTTCCTCAACCATTTTTTGCATAGTGGAATGAAATGTGAAACATTTACACCCTTCCAGGTAGACTAGATTTCTAAAAAACATTCAACAACAACAAAAAGGGGCAGCCCTTCTTCTTTCTTGTTCTTCCAATTTTCACAATTTACTGCATCAAACTTCCACAAAATAGAAGTATAGGAACATTTACTTTCTCCTTTGGTCTTCAAAGACTATATTATATTACACACAGACACACACCTTTTCTTAAGGAAAAATAAAGATCTTACAGTCTAGATTTGTGTAATAAGGAAAAGGATCAAGAGAACATTTATCAGAGGAAAAAAGAATAAACAAGGAGGGGGGAAAATTTCACAGCAGAGCTTATTCAATTACCCACCAGGATTTGCAGAGGCGAATGAATTGTAGGAAGACCTTCATGAAGAAGCTGCTTAGTACAATAAAAGACTGAAACAAAGACTGTAAAATACAGTTTTTCATTCCCAGGATTGTTCCAGGGGATCAAGAAAGGTCTCGGTGGATAGCAGACCCCAGAACACTGGAGCTCTTGCCACAGGTGCAGTTTTGCTAGAAGCTTAGCACCAAAACTAAATGTATTAGTTATTAAATGGATATTATTAACCACCTTTTAAATGGTTTCTTCTTTATTCTCTATGGTCTGTAATGATCGGTTAAAAAAAAAAGTGAGAATAATTATTTCTTTGCCCTTCCTTGACTTTTGTCTCCCTAATTGGCCAGCACAGATTCTGTGCATCTGCATTACCAAAAGGCAGCACGGCTCTGGTACATTGCTGCCAACATGAGAAATTCATTGATTATTGGGGGACTGGCAAAAATGGTCCCTTGTTTTTTCCTTCAATAACTGCCATCTGAGTAGTTAAGTTGTAAGAAGTTATATTTTCCCTCCGGGGGGGGGGGGGGTGGAATAAAAAAAAAGAAAAGAAAAGATACTTAACATCCAGAGGACATTTCTCCTAAGATTAGTATAATTTTAAAGGTAGGTCAGATTTGAGACATGGTCTGTTTTGCATCTGCCTCAGCTGTTGATAACTTCAACAGTGCTACTCTCCTATATGTTCCAGCAGCCACTTTGGCTAAACAGCTGAAGGGACAGAGAATGTTTGCACATGACCTATAGGGCTGGTAGGCTGAAACTTTTTTCCCCTCCATGATTCAAATTTTAACAGGCAAGAGGGAAATTAAGATCAGAAAAATGCAGACACTAATGATTCACCAAATTAAAACACAAGCAAAGGATGGGAAGGAAATCTAACATTAAAAATCTTTCTGAGCACAGAGTTGCACAACCAGATAAAGCAACTCAACAGTCTCATTTGAAACCATTTCCTCAGCAACTCACCCAAGTTGAAAAGGCCACGCCACTCCTCTTCCCCCTTCTATAAGAGAAAGCCTCAGGGACATGCAAGTTTTAACTCCCCAGACTCTGCTAGGTGGAAGACAAGTTAGCAATGATGCAAGCAGCTGGCATCCAGCATATTACTGCTGCCCTGTCCCATTCCTCCTCCCCTGCCCCTCCAGGTCTGTTACAGGAAGTCTGATCAGCCACCCTGAATACAAATGTATTTTGGGAAACAGAGATGATGGAATCCTGGTTTAATACTACTCAGTAAACCTCTGTGGTGGGTGGAGTTGGGTGAAGGAAGGGATCTATATATAGGGTCAGGATAACCTAGCTAAGCTGGAGCTGTCTCTAACTCTATTTGGGCTACTTTTCTGTCAGCACTGTGAAATCAGATTGCTTTGGGCAAAGCCTTAAATCCCTCATCTTGGGCTGGACCCCTCAGCACTAAGAATGGCCCTCCCTTTAACCAACAGGAAACCCTGTTATTAAAAAAATGTGAGATCCAGTTTGCAAACAAGCAAGAGCAGGATCGTAGTGTCAGCATTGGATGCCGCCTCATTTCAACTTTATGCAGAACTCATGCCGGCTCCCATGTCTAGAACAGTGGTGGTCAGGGAATGGCTTAATAATCCAACCCACCATTTGCCCTTCAGAAAAATAAGTGGTGTTTTTTAAAAATGAATGCAAGTTCTAATAATTACATGCTACTTCACATGGGTATTTAGCCATGATTAGTTAATTCTTTGGAGCAGTGTGAAAACAGGTAAAGTGCAATATAAGTACTGAATATTAAGGGTCTCGCATTCAGTGATTTGTAAAACTCCAAAGGTGGAGAGGGCACACAGAAGGGTAAATAATGTGTGTTAAATATATTTAGCAAGTGATACAGCAAGCCACAGAAAACTTCACACAGCTGGAGGGGAGAAAACAAACACAGGCTTCCACTCCCTAGTTAGGAAATTCCTGGACATCTGGAGCTGGGGGACAGCAGATTTTTCCTCCTAGTGAAGAAGGCACTTCTTCTATTGATCTTATTTGTATTTGTATCGATTTCATTTGCTCCAGGACACAGGGGCAACACAAGGAAGAATGGGGTGGGGGGTTAGCTAGTAGAAATGAATAATAGTTAAATACCTATGTGTTTTCTTTGAGGGTTTTAAAGTGCAGTAATGACTAGGTTTGGAGTGGTACAGTTAATTGCTCCGGAAATACTGTTTTCAAAACAAACTGATTTGATTTTTGGAAGTAAATTACCCCTATCACCACTCCCTCACATACCCTCTATCACCCACTTATCACCACTCGCTCACACATCCCTCCCCAAAGCCACCAGCAGCAGCCTCCAGAAGAAGTGAGCCAGCCAGCCGGCAGGCAGGCAGGCACTCACAGCGCGGGAGGACCCAGGGGTGAAGCTCTCCCATGAAGGGCACTCTCCGGCCAGCCCAGAGCAGCAGGCGGCGGGATCGCTGCAGCAATGCCAGCTCCGGGGGTCACGCCGCTGCGAAGCCGATCCGGACCAGGCGTGCACGAGGCTCCGCTTCTCGCTCACACAGTGGCTCGGGTCGGCACGCCGGCTCCCGGGAAGAAAAGCGAAGCGGGCTCCGGAGCTACCGGTGGGCGGCGGGTAGCGTTCCGGGGCTCCCAGAGAAGAGTGGCCGCGCTGAGCTCCTGCCCCGCTAGGGAGACAGCGCGCCCGGGGCAACGCAACACCCCAGCGCCGTCCGCACCGACCCCGCCTCGCTCGCTCCCGCCGCTGCCCAGCCCGGGGTGGGGTCGCTCCGCTCACCCGCCTTTCGGCAGCAGCCGCTCCGAGCCCGCGGGGGGTGCAGGGAGGCGGGGGGCACCCTCTTCCCCACAAACTGTGTGCCGGCTGGGGGAGGTGGAGCCTCTGGCAGTGCCCTGGGATGGCAGCTGCAACTGCCCGGCCACCTCGCCTCGCACGGGAGATCCCCCCGGCCGTCTACCCCTCTCCCGGGAAGAGCAGCGTGCAGCGCCGGACACGCAGCGCGAGGGACTCGCTACCCGGCAGGAGGAAACGGGAGAGCGCAGGGCTGGCCCCACAACGCTGTGCTCGCAGGCTGAGCCCAGGGTCTGAATGGCTCACAGCTCGCACTGCGGTTCCCAAGCCGGAGCAGATGCTTCCAGCCCCAGGGCCAGCTGCGCACCACCTTGGAAACAAAGCGCGATGCCGGGGGGGCAGCGAGGGGGTGTATTTCACGCCTGCAAGATTTAGCGTCACACAGTGATGGGTGTAAGGGAGTGCACAGCTACTGGGGGTATGCTCAGTGACAGATTTAGAGTTAGTGGGGCCCTGTGTGCAGCTTCATTTTTGGGGACCTAGCCAATTCTCTCATCTCTCCACCCCCCCACACACACACACCCCATTTTCCCTCCTTCATCCTCCTCCTCTATTATAAGTAATGAGAAATAAATTAAAATAAAGTGAGGTACCTTGAGTGGGGAAAGGATGCAGGCTCTGGGCTGGGGCACGGGGTTGGGAGGGGCAGCACTTACCTCAGGTGGCATGGCTCCCAAAGCAACTGGCACCCACAGCCCTCCAGCAGCAGCTCCTAGGCACAGGGGGGGAGTCTCCACATGCCGCTGCCCGCAGGCGCTACCCCCGCAGCTCCCATTGGCTGCAGTTCCCAGCCAATGGGAGCTGTGGAGTCGGCACTCAGGGCGGGGCAGCGCACGGACAGACACACACACCCCAGGGACCACAGGTCATTCTGGCCGCTTCCGGGAGCAAAGCGGTGCAGAGGGAGGGAGGCAGAGTGGGCAGGGAGCCGCCTTAGTCCTGCTGCTGGCACATCTCTGTGCACGCCTTGGGGGGAGGGAGGCAGCGAGTCTCCATGCGCTGCCCAGGGCCGAGGCAGTGCATGGAGCCGCCTCCTCCTCCCCCCCACCAGGGGCGCACAGACATGGCAGCAGCTGGCCGCTTCCAGGAGCAGTGTGGGGCCAGCAGCCACGGCATGCAGACAGCCTGCCTGAGCCCTGCTGCGCCACCAGCTGGGATTTGAGGGCAGTTTGTCAGATATTTTTCCTGCATTTTGGGGGGTGGGGGTGGGGGCTATTGTTGGGGGCCCCTATGCCACCACACAGTTTGTTTCATGGTAAATCTGCTCCTGGGTATGCTGTAAGGGGGAGGGGGGCATCACACACTGATGTGTATATAGTTACAGGATGTGTGGGTAAGGGGGGTTAGAGTGATGGGTGTAAGCTACTGGGGGTGTGCGTATAAGGGGGTCATAGTAATGTGTATGTAAGGCTGTGCATAGCTACACAAGAGTGTTTATGTAATGGAGTCACCCAGTGTATAGCTACAGGGGGTGTATGTGTAAGGGGTGTTGTATGACTGTGTAAGAGTAACACAATGCGTATGTGTTAGTGTAAGAGGATCATAACGGTAAGGGGAAGGTCACACACAGCGATCAAGGGGAGTACATGTTACAGAGGCATGTGATGTATATGTGCATGGGTGTCTATTTTGTGCGTAGAGGAGTGATGGGAAGGGGGAAATGTAAATAAAATAAGTAGGCGTTTGGCTCCATTGGGCCAGGGCTGAAAGATGCCATAGAGGTTCAAAGCAGTGTGGGTTTCCAGAGGATGTGGATAGGACTTCAATAAGAAGCTACACTGGGGGAGGGGAAACAACTACGTTCCTTTCCATCCTCAGATGCCTTTAGGGAGTCACAGTTGCTGGACTGGGAAAGCAAACAGCCTCCCTAGGATGGCAGGAAAGTGTTTAAGCAACAAAACGCCACCACCTTCAACCCTCTCCTCCCTATATTTTGAGGCTGAAATAAGGCCTTGAGACTTCATGGCCATGACAGCATGCAGGCACCGGTCTGAATGGTCCTGTGGTACAATAGGTAGCCCCATAGGCTTCCCTGCTGGCAGCTGCAGCAGCTTAAGGGCAGTTCAATTGAAAAGTGGCCAGGTAGAAATTGACACTTCCTTGTACAGTCAGCGCCCTGCGTGTAACTGCTGCCTTGGTGACAAAAAACAGTTTTCACTGCCATTTCCACCAGTTAACCCTGCAGAGCCAGCACAGCTAGGGAAAGGACAGACTCCAGCTCACTGTGCATCAGTAAACAATGCTGTATCATGCATCCAATGAAGTGAGCTGTAGCTCACGAAAGCTTATGCTCAAATAAATCTGTTAGTCTCTAAGGTGCCACAAGTACTCCTTTTCTTTTTGCGGATACAGACTAACACGGCTGCTACTCTGAATGCTGTTGATAGTTTCTGATCAGTTACAAAGTTGTGCAAACCCCCTCACAGCATCTACAACCTCTGGAACATCAATAGGGTTGAGAGACAGGATGGCCTCATGGCTAGGATACCAGCCTAGGACTTCAGAGACCAAAGTTCAATTCTGTGCTCTGCCACAAATTTCATGTATGCTCTTGGCAAGTCACTTAGAGGGGGAATTAAGGCACAGAGAAGCTGACAACAGAACTGCAACATCCCTGGGAGGCAGTGCAAGGATAAATACAGTAAAGATTTTGAGGTGCTCAGATAATACAGTAATAGGGGCCAGATAAGTATCTCTTGTAGAGAGCTGTAAAGGAGGGTAAAATTTGCCCTGCAGAGTCTATTACGGGTGGTGATGTGCCAAGAAGAGAGCACCCAAGTCCCCGTTACCAGGAAAGATCCTTTCTACAGAGTACATCAAATGTGGGGTCACTAAATGGCAATTATCAGAGCCGCATACTTAAAACCACCCCTTTAACAACATCATAGGAGCTACACAGATGCCACCAAATAAAGCCACATCTCTCAGTTCCACATCTGAACTCCCTATAACCTGGGATCATGGGGATTTGTTTCTGGACTATCTTAGGGTGTCGTGTGGGGAGGAGAAGCCAAGAGCCAGGCTGGCTTGAGCTCCATTTAATACCACTTCCTAATACTTTGCAACATTGACACAGAGGGAGTGGAATCAGGGTATGACACACACAAAAAGGTCACAAGCAATAGGAATAGCAGTTTCAAGCCAGCTTCATGTCATAAACTCATTGCTGCTAAGGTCAAAGAAGTTTCCACCTCTTCTGTCTACAGCATGGTGAAAAGTAAAGCAGTGACCACAGCTAGAAGCAGGACACCAGGGCTAGACAGAGCAACTGTCTGATCAGGTACAGTAAATCTATCATGCCTAACAAACTTCAAGACAGGGGATTATACAGATTTGAAAGGGGAATCAAAATCCTAATTAAAAGCTACGGAAAAGCAGCTGACTGTGTCCTTTTAAGTGGCAACTAATCCCAGCACCCATTTCTGTCATTGATTTATGAGTAGGAAGTTCATTTTATCTGAATAACCACTGAGATCGCAAGCCAACTGCGATTAAGCAGGGCTGAGTGTACACAAATTTCAAAAAACAAACACTGTGGAAACCCGGTGCTCTACTAAGCCAATTAACATTACTTCAATGAGGTGCAATAGGGCTGCTCATATTTTCCAGTTTATTAGCCAATTGTGGATAGATTTTGAGCACAGAGTTAACAATAGCGTGTGAGCTGGTATGGCTGGTCTCATTAGCAACACTGCAGTAGTTTAAAACAGGTGCTTCATGTGGCTAGGGGAGGAGGAGAAAGACAAGCCAGGCCACAGCATCCAATCTCTGCAAGCATTTAAGAGCAGGTCTAAATTTCCAGAACCCTTTCCCCCCTCTGTGTTTATAGTCCTTGCAATAGACCCTTTATCATCTCGGTCAGCCCAGTGGTTTGCCTCACCTTTACAGTCTGCCTATTGAGAACAGTTGCATTATAAGCAGGAAGCTTTATGTTGTGTGCTACAAAAGTGCTATATATTTAATAGGCATCGGAGTCTAACAAGAAGATTCCATGAAAGGAAAGCATGCGAGACTCTCATCAGGATAATGCTTCTTGGATGACACGCACACAAATTCCCTGTTTTTAGACAGATTTATCCTAACTCTGAATTTCCCCTGCAGCCAGAAAACAAACAGTTTCTCTTTCCTGCTACAGTTGGGTGTTGATTGGTCAAGAGCCGATCCTCCCGTCTGAGGCTGTGCCAGCCTGTGCAGGGTAGGATTGTTGTTATTGGACATTCACAGCTAGAGATAAACATGAGTAAGAACCAGGCACTGTCTCCTCACTCGACCCGCTTTATCGGATCTCCATGATTCAGTGCAATGAGTGCTTCTGACACCATCTTTCCATACTGCAGCATTAACGGGGGAGCAGCTAGAGCAATAACAAGGGAAAGCCAGATGAAAGTGATGCTAAAATGAAGAGATCCTCTGTATTGACTGCCATTTACAAACTATGCACCCCTTCTGAACCAGCTGCTCTTACGGTCACTTAATGCCACAACGTTTGGAAATAACCAGGAATGAAGTCAACTAAAAACTCACCAAAAAACTATGCAAAAGAAACCGTGTTTACACAGCTCTTTCAGGCAGGCCTGAATAAAGAACCAGGTCTTTCTCTGTGCCCTAACAGTCATGAAAGGCTGGCTGTGTTAGATCAGCGGGGAAGTGAATTCCTGAGTCGAGGATCACCCCCATCAATGAAATGAGCAGATCTTAACTACATTTTATACAGCACCTATTTCCCCACCCCTCCTCTAACCCATCTAATAGGCTACCCCATGGTGGGTAGAGTGATCACAGGTATGGTTGTATTTCAGTGGAGGTTTTAAAACACATTGCATTCCATGTCACTGTACAAAACTGAAGATATTCCACAGGGTAAAGGGAGTGTATGTTAATTGCATGCCAGCTAAGCCACAGAGATAAGTGGATGAAGGGCTAGCCCATCAACACAGGACACAGCCAACAGCTGCTATAAGATGTGGAGTTTCAGAGTCACCAGAGGGAGCATGTATCAGGCAGGGACTGGAAGAGCCAGATCTCAGAGCAGGAAGAAGTAGGCATCCCACCCTCTGACACTATCCCTTGGGCAATGCAGATCTAGATTTAGTTACAGTTCATCTGGGGAACAATTGGATGCCAGAGTGATGGGTTCTATAGAAAATCCTATGGTAGCTAGGTAGCAATATCTTGCCTACAGAACTTATCCTGCAATGTGAGAGATGAGGGCTATGCGCAGCATCCATACCGCATCCCTGCCCCAGTCTACAGAGCCACTCTTAAGCCCGTGCTGTGCTTTATCAAGCCTCCTTTCATGATACAGTGAACGAAAGGCTTACAGATATTAAGTTAGCCAGCTAAAGTTACCGAGAACCCTTCCTCCAGGTTACAGGGTTTGGAGTTTCCCTGAACTAGTCATTTACTGTGTCCTAATTTCCAATTCACTGTCCTAGATTTTGGAGGGCCGGTGTTTCGGAACTGGCCTCAAGCAAGTGGAGAGGTCAGAGGAGCATTACAGGCAGTAGGTTGTTATTTGGTATTTGCATCAGAAACAAACCTAAAAAGATAGATATCGGAATAACTGAGAACTGCTCAAATGTCTGCACACGCACCCCAGGCCCCTCTATATAAAGTACAAATAGTCTGGTCTACACCACTGTAGACCAGTACACAGATTTTATATTGGTGTAACTACTTCAGTTCGGGGTGATTTCTTAATGAAATAGTTATACAGGTACAATCCCTGGTGTGGATGCAGTTATACCAGTATAAAGCGGCTGTATACTAATGCAGCTTATTCCCCTTCTGAAATGGGAATAGCTATACAGGGAATGTAAGCACTTTTATACTGGTGTAACTGTTTCGACCCTACAGGGAGTTGTGCCACTTTCACAACTCCAGTATAACTGGTGTGTTTAGACAAAGCCTTAGCAGCACTTAACCAGCACAGCAGCAATGAACAAAGAAAACGGTCACATGGGGAACAGGTGACTTCCTAAAAGGCAAGACTTCAAAATAACATGGATGCTTTCAGGGAGTTGGTGTGGCTATCCAGACCAGAGCACGAGCAATGGCATCGTACTTGCTATAGCTAGGGTCTCCCTCCAAGAGAAACGCACAATGCAGAGGTGACCAGCAGCTGACCCCTGTGAAGTGGGTGGGGAAGGAATCCACAACTACTCCAAGACCACCCCCCTAGATTCTCAGAGTGCCATTAACCAGAGCAGCTCAGATATCACCTGCTCCAGATGTAACACTCAGGTGCCTGGTTAGACATGCAGTCATGCTGCATCACTGCACTGGTAGTTCCTCCATCTCAGCCCTCTCTCTCTCTCTCAGGTAGTGGCTACCACACCCAGTGACAGGCAGAAAAGTTTCACTCTGGAAAACGAGTTGTATGACAATAAGGCACGGGAGTCACAACACAAGAGTTGAGTTTGCAGCTCACACCAAACGGAAAGTGATCACAGAGGCTGCTGCATGCGTTACAAGGAGACCACACTGCTGGGTCTGGGCAGTGGCCCAAGGGGCACACTGGCACAGGGTGCAAGCAGTAGACTAAAAGGGGGTATGACAGGAACTAGCCAAGTCATTGACCCAGAGGCAACAGGTGGAAGGGCTGACCTCATCCTTCTTTTGTGAAGGCAGTGCATAGCCTCCAGGTCATCACTGCTCCTCAGATAGCTGTAGTGAGAGATGCCTGTAAGTGGCCAGGAGATTATACCCCAAAACTGGCCTCAGTGACCCAGGCTGGATCACCCCAACTCTTCACCTGAGGCTGGATGCCAAGGCCAGAGGGAGATTCCATCCAGTCCATACAGTGGGCTGACTTGGTGAGAGCATTTCACACAGGTACCCCTTGCAGTCTGACCTCTCCCCATTTGATTCCAGACCCAGTTCAAGGTCCTGGTTCTTAGCTACAAAGCTCTGGATATCTTGGAGGCTTCCCCTCTTTGACAAGCTGACAGCATCCAGGGCAAAGCTTCCAGGCCCTAAAAATGGTCTGTCCCCAACACAGGGCCTGAAGGCATGGGATCCTTGCAAGGGAAGATCAGGATAAGCCCAATTTAGCCATGTTCCTAGTTCACTGGGATGTGAGGCTGTCCAAGAAAGAAGTCCTCTAGAAAAAGAGCAGCCAATCCAACCCTGAAGGTGCAAATCCAGCCCAAACACACCCATCTCCACTCCTTGGGCTGAGAAAAGGAGCAGGTGACATTGTACTCCATATGTTTATGGAAATATGCTTCTGAGTGTAAATATAATTTAACTGGAATATGCTTTATGCAAAAGGTCTCTGGTAAGGTGTCGTTACAAAGCTTATAATCTACTGAGGGTGTGAATCCTATTTGTAAAAAGAACGAGGAGTACTTGTGGCACCTTAGAGAGTAACAAATTTATTTGGGCATAAGCTTTCGTGGGCTAAAGCCCATTTCATCAGATGCATGCAGTGGAAAATACAATAGGAAGATATATATACACATACAGAGAACATGAAAAAATGGGTGTTGCCATACCAACTCTAACAAGACTAGTCAATTAAGGTGGGCTATTATCAGCAGGAGGAAAAAAAAAAAAAAACTTTTGTAGTGATAATCAGGATGGCCCATTTCAAACAGTTGACAAGAAGGTGTGAGTAACAGTAGGGGGAAAATTAGCATGGGGAAATAGTTAGCACTTTGTGTAATGACCCATCCACTCCCAGTCCTTATTCAAGCCTAATTTAATGGTGTCCAGTTTGCAAATTAATTCCAGTTCTGCAGTTTCTCGTTGGAGTCTGTTTTTGGAGGTTTTTTGTTGAAGAATTGCCACTTTTAGGTCTGTAATTGAGTGATCAGGGAGGTTGAAGTGTTCTCCGACTGGTTTTTGAATGTTATAATTCTTGACATCTGATTTATGTCCATTTATTCTTTTGTGTAGAGACTGCCCCTACTCTACTTGCGCTACATTGATGACATCATCAAGGGAAAAGAAGCCCTTGAGGAATTCCACCATGATTTCAACAATTTCCATCCTACCATCAATCTCAACCTGGACTAGTCTGGACAAGAGATCCACTTCCTGGACACTACAGTGCTAATAAGCGATGGTCACATAAACACCACCCTATACCGGAAACCTACTGACCGCTATACTTATCTACATGCCTCCAGCTTTCATCCTGACCACATCACGCAATCCATTGTCTACAGCCAAGCTTTAAGATACAACCACATTTGCTCCAATCCCTCAGACAGAGACAAACACCTACAAGATCTCTATCAAGTGTTCTTAAAACTACAATACCCACCTGCTGAAGTGAAGAAACAGATTGACAGAGCCAGAAGAATACCCAGAAGTCACCTACTACAGGACAGGCCCAACAAAGTAACAGAATGCCACTAGCCGTTACCTTCAGCCCCCAACTAAAATTTCTCCAGCGCATCATCAAGGATCTACAACCTATCCTGAAGGACAATCCGTCACTCTCACAGATCCTGGGAGACAGGCCAGTCCTTGCTTAGACAGCCCCACAAACTGAAGCAAATACTCACCAGCAACCACACACCACACAACAAAAACACTAACCCAGGAACCTATCCTTGCAACAAAGCCTGTTGCCAACTCTGTCCACATATCTATTCAAGGGACACCATCATAGGACCTAATCATATCAGCCACACCATCAGAGGCTCGTTCACCTGCACATTTACCAATGTGATATGTGCCAGCAATGCCCCTCTACCATGTACATTGGCCAAACCGGACAGTCTCTATGCAAAAGAATAAATAGACACAAATCAGATGTCAAGAATTATAACATTCAAAAACCAGTCGGAGAACACTTCAACCTCCCTGGTCACTCAATTACAGACCTAAAAGTGGCAATTCTTCAACAAAAAAACTTCAAAAACAGACTCCAACGAGAAACTGCAGAACTGGAATTAATTTGCAAACCGGACACCATTAAATTAGGCTTGAATAAGGACTGGGAGTGGATGGGTCATTACACAAAGTACAAACTATTTCCCCATGCTAATTTTCCCCCTACTGTTACTCACACCTTCTTGTCAACTGTTTGAAATGGGCCATCCTGATTATCACTACAAAAGTTTTTTTTTTCCTCCTGCTGATAATAGCCCACCTTAATTGACTAGTCTTGTTAGAGTTGGTATGGCAACACCCCTTTTTTTCATGTTCTCTGTATGTGTATATATATCTTCCTATTGTATTTTCCACTGCATGCATCTGATGAAATGGGCTTTAGCCCACGAAAGCTTATGCCCAGATAAATTTGTTAGTCTCTAAGGTGCCAGAAGTACTCCTTGTTCTTTTTGCTGATACAGACTAACACGGCTACCACTATGAAACCCATCCTATTTGTACGAATGTATCATTCTGGCATCTGAAGCTAGAAATATGAAGTATTACTCTGAAGTCCTATTGTAACTATGCAAAGTGTGAGCCATTAATGGTGGCTTGGAAACTTGATGGCTCCCATTAACTAGTACAATTGGTTCTGAATGGCTCTGTTTACTCAAAAACCTTCCTGGGTAGGTGCAGGCAAGCCCTGCAAGAATGGAGAATGAGGTCTTACAGTGACATGTGATCATGTCACCTGGTACTGGAATCCATCTTAAACCTGGTGCTTTTCCATTTAGAAGGAAGCGTGGGAACCCAGAGAGAGAGAAAGGATTCCCACCTTGTGCCAAAGATATAAAAAGGGATAGAAGAGAACAAAGGGGGCTGGAGTCATGAGAAATCCCCTAGTTACCACCTGAGCTGGAACTAACAAGAACTGTACCGGGGAAAGGATTGGGCCCAGACTAAGTATAGTCTGTGAAAGAAGCTTATTGGAACATCTCTGGGGGTGAGATTTACCTGTATTCAGTTTCTTAAATGTTCTAGGCTTAGACTTGCGCGTTTTGTTTTATTTTGCTTGGTAACTTGCTTTGTTCTGTCTGTTATTACTTGAAACCACTTAAATCCTATTTTTTATACTTAATAAAATCACTTTTATTTATTATTAAACCCAGAGTAAGTGATTAATACCTGGGGGAGCAAACAGCTGCGCATCTCTCTCTATCAGTGTTATAGAGGGTGGACAATTTATGAGTTTACCCTGTATAAGCTTTATAAAGAGTGAAACTGATTTATTTGGGGTTTGGATCCCATTGGGAGCTGGGTGTCTGCGTCCTGGAGATAGGAAACCTGCTGAGCAGTTTTGGTTAAAGTCTGCAGCTTTGGGGTCATGGTTCAGACCCTGGATCTGTGTTGCAGCGGAGTAGTGTGTCTGCCTAAACAAGACAGGGTTCTGGAGTCCCAAGTTGGCAGGGAAAACAGGCTCAGAGGTAGTTTCAGCACATCAGGTGACAGTCCCAAGGGGGTCTCTGTGCCCAAACCCGTCACAATGGGATCCTTGCAAGGCAAGATCAGGATAAGCCCAATTTAGCCATGTTCCTAGTTCACTGAGATGTGAGACTGGCCAAGAAAGAAGTCCTCTAGAGAAAAAGCAGCCAAGCCAACACTGAAGGCGCAAGTCCAGCCCAAACACACCCATCTCCACTCCTCGGGCGGAGCAAAGGAGCAGTAAGAGCTGCATTACCCTAGATCAATCTTCCCCTGCCGCTTCTCATCTCTGTCCCACTGGTGGGCCCTTTTCCCCAAACTGGAAATATCACATATGCTGGTGACTCCAGCTAAAGCAGCATGGGGCTCCTTAAAGCCACTTGCCTGCTCTCCCGGTTCTGGAGATGGCCTCCGACACAGCCAACTGTCTGGGGAGCTCCAGTTTATAAGGCTGCAAAGCTCAGGCCATCATCCCACTGGGCCAAGGTTCTCTCCCTGGCTGTTGCAGCACCACTTTGGTCACAAGAGTACATGCAACCCAGCCCCAGCAGCACAGAGCCTTCTGATACAAGGAGGGAGCATTACCAAAGAGTGAAGGGGAAAAAGTCAGAAAACAGACAGGGAAAAGGGGAGGTGGTGCAGACTGTACTGGGGTAATGGGATACAGAGAAGGGGGAGAGAAAGGATAGAACCCCTCCTGCCATCCATGATAAGAATAGAAAAGGGTTGTGAACCAGTGGCTTGGGTCTTGGTTTCCACTCTATACGCCAGACCCTCAGCTGGTGTAAGCCAGCAAAGTGCCACCATAATCAATGCATGTAAGTTGCACCAGCTGAGGATCTGGCCTGCTATTTATATGACGGCTACAGTCTGCTAGGATCGGCACCAACTGACACTGGTGTGGGGTCAGTGAATGGAGGGAAAACGAATATATGAATAAACCATTGTCGAGATACCACGCTGATGAGCACCTCACCAATGCATACAATACACTCCGTATTTTTAAGTCATTCACGATGCTTGTGGATTCTTCAGAACTACAACTCCCAGAAGGCGTTGGGGCTTCTTACATCATCAGTGTCTGAACCTGCCTGGAGACAGGAGCCTATCTGTTGTGGTTAGGGGTTACACAGAGACTTTTGCTCTCCGTTCAAAACAGGCTGTCACCTCACTGTTCTGTTACCATTTCTGCTGTCACTAGCTCAATGAGGGCTCTTTGACACCTAGAAAACTCAGCAGGATCCTAGCAATACGGACTCTGGGTAGCTTCCTACAATCAGCAACAGGGGCAGGATCTCCGGAGGGATCCGCACGTGCCCACCCAGCTCTCCGGAGGGTCCCACTGCCTGCATGTTCAAATACAGTAACAGACATTAATTATTCGGCATGGCCAGTGTGTCATTAGCAATTGCATCTACTAGAAATTTATGAACAAAGATTCCTCTGAATAGGTTAAATGCGCTTGTCCCCTGTGAGCACTAAGACCCAGTAAGCTTTGAAGTTTAAAGGTTAATTTTTGTTATCCTACTGCAAAAAAACAGCTATTTAAAAAAACATGCATTTCCCCCATGTTCTCAAATCTCTAAACCAGCTCAATGGATTTTAATAAAACCCACCCTATCCCAGCCCTGCTCCCAGTCTCCTTTGGGCTGAGACACCATATGAGAAATTATAGCCCTGTGACAAAGTCGCGAAGAACCCGTTTGTAATTGTTTGGCTCCTTTAATCTACATTTCAGAGTGGCCACAGTGTCCCACAGAGACACTAGAACAGCTGCAGCTCAGGGCTGTGGAGTGAATAAGAGTTAAAACTACAAGGCTACCTTCTTTTAGGTATATACTTTGTGAATCGTATGGGGGGGGGGGGAGTTTAAAAAACCCTCAAAACTTTACAACAGTTTATCTTTAAAATTACAGGCATGTTTCTGCACCTAACTTCCACCTTGTGCTGTCAGTTACACCTGTGCAAAGTGGGTAACCATCAGCGCAGGCAAGCAGAGAATTTTATTTCATAGTATTTTGCGGATACTTTGCACAGGCACATGGGATGCCAGATGCCAAGGCAATGGAGAATCAGACCCACTGCATGAATTCAGGCCTGGATGTAGGCACTGCTAATAGCATCTAACCAGCAGTATACAAGACATGCTAAAAGTGATACTGAGCAGGCAAGAAACTCCTCCAGACTCTGAGGCCCAGTACAAGTTCATAGATTAAGGCTGGAAGGGACCACTGCGAATATTTTAGCCTGATCTCTTGCACAGGCCATAGAATCTCATCCACTGATTCCTGAAGCAATCCCAGTATGTTCCGGCTGACCTAGAGCGCATCTTTAATAAGACAGTCAGATATTCAGGCCATTCCAACTCCAGCTCCAAAACTATTTATTTCTGTTCCTCATGAAGATGGCCGCTAACTCAGAGTTAATGAGACATTTTCAGATTGATGCCAGATGATAACATGCAGCATAAGTGACGGTATTGGGATAGAGGGTTCCACATCACTTTTGGAAGCATGTGTGCACATACAAACCTCCTAACTGTGCTTGGGCGCAGGAAGTTGAACGTGGGTATGTCACAGTCTCACTACCCTGCCTGTCTGCTCTGATCTTAGCGCAGGTGGGCAACTGATATGGACAAGAATTTGAGAGCAAGATCCCTTGTCCATTTCAATCCTCCAGCCGTTCGAGAAAACAGAGCCGACAGGGAGAGAAGTGCACAGCACAGCGCAACGGTCTTGCCTGCCACCACAAGGAAACCAATTGCCTCAAGTTGAATAATAGGGCTTCATATCTTAACAGCACTGCACAAAAACAAGCTAGTTAATATGTCACCTGGCAGAGCATTTAATGATTTAGCTTCCATGTAAACCCTTATTTTATAGGATGGACAGATTTTCAGCAGACAGGAGAACAGTGTGACAGAAAACAAAGTAGTGAGGCCTGCTATGATCTTGTCAGCGCTCAATAGGCTAAGCAGGACTGGGCTGGGCTGGGTTGATACCTAGATGCAAGAAGATATCTAGGTATTGCAGGTAGTGGTGGTTGGGATTCAGTAGGTGGCGCTCTTCCCTCCAAGTCAGTTATGTCGCTGGCAGGTATTAGGGGGTGCTCTTTCACAAAGGGAGTAAAAACAGAGGTCCTGACCATTTGCGGTCTTTGCTGATCCAACAGCAGTTTTTTAAGAAGAGAGCCATTAATCCCAGTGTCCTGGCACAATTCCAGTCTGGACCATTCAATCTGGCCTGCCTGAATTTTCTCATGGATACAGTATTCCTCACATCCTTTCCAAAGGCTCACGTGGTTTTGCTGTGCACCATTAACCAGGTGTTACATGCTGTCCCAGAATCAGCTGCATTTCAGTGGTGAGCGAAGCAATTTATATCTTGACGTATACACACCCACACAACACCAGCAAAGCGCTGCAGGATCCATTTGTATGGGAATGAGCATACACAGGCAAAATCATCATTACTTTGAAATGTAGGTAGAAAGATCCAACGTTCAGCTTGAGATTTCTGAGGTCAAATGTGATCATCTCAAGCTTTTCAGAAACAGCCTCCCAGTCCCAAAAGCAGCAAGATGCTGTCCTCCTCCCAAAGGCAATAAGAAACCCACCAAGAAGTCTCAGTGGCGATGGACTTGACCCTCTAAAAGCCCGAAGGGTGCTGTACAGGCCGCAGACACGCTCCTGTCCCACGGGAGCGGCTCTCCGGTCCCTACTGTTGTATTTAGGTGATTTAGAGTGAAAAGCACAGTGCCCCTGAGACAAACAACAAACCCCAGGGCCTGCTAATTACATCAATATAAAAGCACTATCTGGGCTGTCAAACATTGGCGCCATCGACAGGACAGCAATCCTCTGCAATGTAAAGGCAGGGGAAAAAAATCCCTCTTGCTGCTGGTGACCCACTTCTCTGGATTGGATTCAATTTCCCTCCGGGTGCACTCTCCCTCCTCCAATCCAAAAACAGAGGCAGCTGCTCTTCCCCTGAGAGTGAGGAAATACACAAACCCCACCCGCACCATCCTTTAACTCAGGAACAATAAGCAGCTTTAGGGAGCCACTGTGGCATTTTCCATCCACTAAGGCAAGAGCCTCTAATACGTGGGAGAGGTTGGGGGAGGCAAGAGTTATGCACAGGCCCCTATCCCTGCCTTTGCTTCCTCGATAGTGATCAACAAACACTAGACAAGCATTGGCACTCCAGGCTACCCAGGACTCAGTGTACTGGGAGCCTGTTCTGCTCCATCCCACCCCTTCTAGTCCAAGGCAAAGATGAAGACTCATATATAGTATAACCCAGGGATCGGCAATGTTTGGCACGCAGCCCTCTAGGGTAAGCCCCCTGGCGGGCCAGGCCGGTTTGTTTACCTGCTGCGTCCGCAGGTTTGGCCAATCACAGCTCCCACTGGCTGCGGTTCACTGCTCCAAGCCAATGGGGGCTGCGGGAAGCGGCAGCCAGCAAATCCCTCAGCCCTTGGACTTACCCTGGTGGGCCACGTGCCAAACATCGCCGGTCCCTGGTATAACCTGATAGCCATATTCAATACACTCCAGCCTCACAGAGGTACATCCCATGGAGCTACATTTGGGATGGCAGGGGGAAGGAGGCGGATTAGTGAAAGAAAACCAAGGAGGACACCTTAACTCAGCAGCCTGAACTACATTACAAGCAGGATCTGCTTTGCCCAGGGGGATTCTCACAGCGAGGCCATGTTCACATGTCCTTGTCAGAGCCACGGTGCCCCTCATTCCATCGACCGGCTATTAGCTACTGCTAACGCCCAAAGCTACTAGCTTAGAGCAATCACTGTTCTGAACTCCATTCCTTTCCCTCTCCTCCCCAAGTGATACTGAGCCCTGATGCTAGCAGCTCAGAATGGTCCCATCTCCCCCCATGCATGGCAAGAGTTCATGATGGGACACAGGGGACTAAGCAGAGAAGGGAACAGGGTTTAGATGGAAAGGAAGAGAGGAAAAATGTCTATTCATTTTGTTCTAGCCTAACTTAAAATAACCACATGCCCCAAAAGCGAGGGGCCAGATCCTTAGCAAGTGAGAGTTAGCATCGCTCTACTGACTTCAGTGGACCTATGCCAATTTGCAGCAGCAACAGATCTGGCCCGCTCTCTCTCTAGGACAGAGGTCGGCAACCTTTCAGAAGTGGTGTGCCGAGTCTTCATTTATTCACTCTAATTTAAGGTTTCGCGTGCCTGTAATACATTTTAACATTTTTAGAAGGTCTCTTTCTATAAGTCTTTAATATATAACTAAACTATTGTTGTATGTAAAGTAAATAAGGTTTTTAAAATGTTTAAGAAGCTTCATTTAAAATTAAATTAAAATGCAGAGCCCCCCCGGACCAATGGCCACGACCCGGGCAGTGTGAGTGCCACTGAAAATCAGCTCACGTGCCACCTTTGGTACGCGTGCCATAGGTTGCCTACCCCTGCTCTAGGATATGAATATGGCTTGTGCTTGTAGGTGTCAATAACTCAGGGGAGAGGCACTGGCAACTCCTACCAGGATATCCCTCCCCAGTGATTTCAACAGTCTTGTATCAACAGAGGAGCAACCCAGCAAACTTACTCAAAGCCCTCTTGACAAAACCCAATGAACTCTTTTCCACATGACAAAGCCGATTATACCATACATACTCCAGCCTGCCACAAGGACAAACAGTGCTGAGGTAACGCCGAGGGCTGGGCTTAAACTCCCAAAGCAGCAGGAATTCAGAGCAAAGATAAATGGTATCCTCAGGACGCCCCAGTCTGGCGCACACAATCCAGCACGTACCATTAGTCACGCCTGTCTGTGCGCCAGGGATACCTGGCTGCCTACATGAGTCACTCCAGCACCTCAGTAACACAGACTTTAGCAGGACGCCAGACTCTTTTAGTGGTACTTCAAACTTTTCTATGGCTTAATATTTATTCGGATTTACAAAGACAACACGCACCTGGCACATCCTGGGCTCCCTCCTTAATTGTACAATAAGTCATCAGAATAGGGAAGACTGCTCTTCCCACCCCAAGGAATTGACCCCCCACACACACACACACACACACAAATACATAAAAACCTACCACTGCAATCAAAGGCCTTTCAGCCCCCAAACATCTGGGGAGCAGTGGGGGACCGTGGGCCATCTCTTGTGTCCCGAAAGGCAAGAGATCAAGGCTCTGACAGAGGTTGAGTGAAGCATGAGAGACTTTTACTCATAAGGATCATTAGGATCTCATATGTACTCAGGGATTCCAAGTATCACTTCAATACAGGGTAATGTTTACATCCCGAATGAAGTGGGGTGATGCAAGTCACTTTTCCCAATACACTACTGGACTCTTGATCCCTTAACATCGCAAACCAGACTCGATCCTGGTCCCATGCCAGTCAATGGGAAAACTCCCATTGGCTTGAACAGTGTAGGATCACACTCAGACATAAGCTAATCGATTATGCTGCTTATCGTGCCAGTGGGTCCCACAGTGCAGCTGCAAAGGAAGTCACCCAGCAGACTCAGTGCAGCTGGTCCTCAGCATGCCTCAAGATGAAAGGAAAATGATTTCCTGGCCTTATAGATTTCTGTTACCATTTACAAAAACCACACCTAATGCGTTCAATGAACAGATGGCAACCAGATTTTCCTTTAACACAACAGGCAACCCCTAGGAACTACAGGTCCCAGCATGCACTCCTACACTGTGATCTGGTCACTCAGATTAATAAGTAGCATTGCATCCTAGGATGCGTAAGACTCTTGGGGCCACCCTTTCTGTATTAAAAGGCAGCTCTGGTCTATACTTTGCCCAACCTAGCCTTGAGTCTCAGCACATTAATAGCAGGGCCTCTGGTAACTCCTGAACAAACCATCACTGTCTCCCACTATCAGTTGATAATACCCCTGTGCATGTGCAGTAGGTACATTAAGGAAAACCATTCATTATGTTTGGCTATTCACAGGCAATAGTGCATATCGCGGAGAAAAGCCTACAGAATATCAAGCACAAATGTATTCTCCTGTTGTAGAAATGAAAAAAAAAGGCATTTTCAAACACGCCTGTGTATAATCTTGTCTACCAGCTAGTACACAGGATAACCATTCCATGGAATTTGCTTTCAGGCTAAGCAAGGTGGAGGAGATGTAAAACTCAATTGTCTGAATGCAAGAAGGGCATATGAAAGTTATTTAAATAACAGAGGCTTTGGTTAGAGAAAAGAGCCCATTACATGCACTGTATCAGACTTACAGTGATGTATTTAAGTCTTATTTGTAGTGTAGTAACACCGAGGGGTCACAAGGACAGATCTAAGTCCCTGAAGAGCTTACAATGTGAGACAGGTGACAACAGGTGGATACAATAAACAGGCAATAGGACCTAAACACTTGAACACATGACCCTGCTTCAGATAGTGACAGGAGTCCTGTTCTAGCAGTTACAGCATACAAATGGGAGGCAAGATTTCTGGGTTCTTTTTCTAGCTCTGCCACTGATTCACTGTTCAACCTCCAGGCAGTCATTTAACTACACTGTGTCTCCGTTTCTTTGATATAACCTGACGTGAACAATACTTCCCTGTCTCTCAGTGGGATTGGGAGGCTAAATTCATCCCTGTTTGTGAAGCACTCAGGGACTGGAAAGCACCGCAGAAGTGCAAAGTGTTAATAAATAAATTCATTATATTGGGAGGGATTCACTAAGGTTCCACAGCATCTCTGTTGCTGCCCTGTAATCTTTTTTTTTTTAAGCAATCTGGCTCCAATTATAAATAAAGTCAGAAATATTAAGGGGATAGGCATAATTTTAGGCTCATCATATGCACTATTATACAGCAATAATTACAACCACAACCTCAGCAGCGCTGCCCATTGGTCCAATATTTACTGGACTATATTCCTATATGGGACTGCATCCAGGTTTTCTTATCCATGTTTTATCCTGGCTATTAAGAAGCTGTTCCCATCGATCTGAGGCAGTCCAGCTTTCAGAATGGATCTACTTTGCCAATCCAGCTAAAAATTCCTCTTCATGCAAGGTGACCAGGTGTTAGCAGAAGAGAGCCCAGTAGCTCTGCCCACTTTGTGGTTTGTTATAAAGAGCAGTCCCCTTGCTACACAGCACATCAGGGCCAGGTCCCTGAGCAGTGACAGGTGAGGTTGGGCAGGTAAGGGAGTGGTTGTTATTTACAAGAGGCAGAACAAACCACAGCAAAATACCGTGAGGAATAAAAAGCACAGAAAGCACAGGGCCCAACAAGGAATCAGGTGAGTGTGAATTAGCAATAGCCAGCAAAAGCCAAGATTTTCAGTCCCAACTTCCAGAGGGCTTTAAAATGCTTCTGGGCGATTAGGAGAGTCAGTGAGTTTCAAGCAGCAAACATCTCACCCATCCTGCAACCTTCTCTCTCCCAGTTCATTTAGCTTTCATCTTATTTCAACAAGAGGAGAAAGTCTCCATTGCCCTGTCTGTAATGATCCAACCTGACACCCCCAGCTACACCACTGCCCCCTACACTCTATGGACCCATTCCCAGCCAGGACAGGACAACACCCCTGTCAGGGTTCCCTCCCCACTCTGAACTCTAGGGTACAGACGTGGGGACCCCCACGAAAGACCCCTTAAGCTTATTTCTACCAGCTTAGGTTAAAAACTTCCCCAAGACACAAATCTCTATTTGTCCTTGGTCTGAGGTATGCTGCCACCACCAAGTGATTTAACAAAGAACCAGGGAAAAGGACCACTTGGAGTTCCTCTTCCCCCACTGCCCCCTACACCCTATGGACCCATTCCCAGCCAGGGCAGGACAACACCCCTGCCCCCCAACACACACACCCACTGCCCCTTCACTCTCCATTCCCAGTAAGACATTTAGCGGCAGGGGGGCACTCCTAGATAGGCTCCGAGCAAGATACAGCTGCACTCTTCTCTCCTGGTTATTCCTACTTGGGTAAGAATGCTGGGGGATCCCCCTCTTTTGGCGGGGCTCAGAAAGCTAGATAGGCTGTAGAAGGGCTGCCCCCCATTTGCTGACTACTCCCTCCTTTTAGCCAATGGTTTTACAGAGAGGATCCCCTTAGAAAACTCCATGGGGAGAGGATTCCCTGCCCCCTTCCTTTGCCTCCCCTCTAAACTCGCCCGGCTCCCTGGGGAGGGGGAACTCCACCGCCTGGCTCCATGGGGGGCGGGGGGCGGGGCGCTCCCTAGCGCCTCGTCGTCCCCTCCGCCGGCTCCAGAGAGGGGGCTCCCCGGCCCGGCTCCATGGGGGGGGGGCTCCCCAGCCCCTGCGCCCCTCCCCCGCGGGTGGCACTTACCTTTGGCGAGAGGCGGCTGGGCTGCAGCTCGCGTCCCCCAGGCCCCTCACTTTCCCCCGGGCAGAGTAACTTTGACCCTCTCCCTTCACGGCTCCCAGCTGCTTCGGAAACTGTTTCCTCTCCCTTCAATGAGAAGCTCAAGCGGAGCCTGCCCGGGAGTCCAGAAACCCGGCCTTACGCCAACTCCGTAGCGCAGCAACCTATAGAGGACCAAAGGGGCTACGTCGCGGAGATAGCGTAAGAATCACGGTGAATCGCTCAGGGAGACTACAAGCCCCAGGGGGCTTTGCGAAGCCGGAGCGGAAGCCGCTGTGGAACGCGAAGCATTGTGGGAATTGTAGTCCGTTCGGGCACATTGCCAACCCCGACAGTGGGTTTGTTGAGGACGCGGCTACAGCGCCGAACCCAGGAGGCCTCCTGGCCGCGGCAGTCCATTGGGCTGAGGTGCCGGGGATGAGGAGCAGCGAGAATGGGAGCGGGGGACTCGAAGGTGGGAACTACAAGTCCCATAGTGCTCTGCGCTTGGGATACAACTTCCTAGCCCAAGCTGCCGGGCACCTCCTCGCGCACTCACTTGGGGTTGCTGCTGCCCGCAGCTGCCCACGAGCGGCCTGCAGCGCCGCCCACCGCCGGCAGGGGGCGCTGCAGAGTCTGGCGGCTCAACGCCCACGCGACCCCCAAGAGCCGGCTCGCCCCGATCCCAGGGGCTCCGGCTCATGGGGCCAGTGGGCTCTGACTGCCCCCGACCCCACACACCAGGGCTGAGGTGCAGCAGCAGAGCGATTTGCACGGGGCAGCCGCCAGCACAGAGCGGGTGGGGAACAGGCAGGGAAGGAGAGAAGGTGGCTGCATAGCTGTGCTGGGGGAAAGGGACACGTGTCCCGGTTATGGCCTGGTCCCCTGACTCCATCGCAGATGCTGAGCCAGATGTGACCCTATACTTCTACAGCACCTGTAATCCCAGACACTCAGCACTAGCCTAGCCCATTCCACCTGCGTAGCTCCAAGGGCTTTACAAAGTTGGGCATCCTTCACCCCCATTCTACAGCTAGAGAAAGCCAATGCACACTGAGTGTCAGAACCAACAGTGGAACTCAGGAGTCTTGGTGTCAAGTCCTGTTATAACCACTAGACCATGCTGCCTTTCAAAGCAACCCCCACCCAATACCTGGAAGAATCAATTCACTGCTGAAATGCAGCTACCTCTGGGCTGGAACACAGCACCTGGACCATGGTTTAAGACAGGAAGCTGTAGAAATTCTCTCCTCAATTCATTGGACCGTGTGGAGTCAGGAAAAAACAACGGAGTGCCAGCAGGAGCCCAAATTCAATCCTGTCCCAAGGTAAGGGCCTCTGCTTTGCATGCGGTTTATACTTTGAAAAAAATCAATACAAAGTAATAAGACTTTGCAGCTTTGCTGCATCTTTAATCAAATTCCAAAGCACTTTACAGACTACCCCCTGCCAGGGAGCCGAAAGTTGTTATCCAATTTTTATTTACAGAAAAGGTGAGCAACTTGCCCAAGGCCAGAACAATTTCTTAGCAAAATCCAAGAGTCTTTGCATTTAGTGCCCCACGTTTGCAATGAGTTTAGTTGTGCCAACTCTAGGCATTCAAACATCACTAGTCAGGCCCTTCAAAAAGTCATGGGGCTTTTTTTTTTTTTTTAATAAATAGGAGTTCTTTTTATTTGCTTTCTCTCTTTTGAGCCTGTAAGGATCATGTTTTCAAGCTTTTCTCCACAACTGTGAAGGCTAGAAACTTCCTTTTTAAAAAATGATAGCTCAGATTCTCACAGTCCCCTGACTCCAGGAGCACCAAGGAGCTGCAGGATTACTTCAAGAAGACACCAAATATGGAGACTCGTGATAAAATTGCAAGTATTGTCAATGCACAAGGGTTAGAACCTTTGACACTGCAGCAACAGGCATTTTAAATGAGGTAGCTAGACTTAGGGCTTGTCTACACAGTGTGAAAAAACACACCCCGGAGCAATGCAAGATTCAGCACTGTAAAACGCCAGTGTAGACAGTGCACCAGCTCTCCGTGCTCCCAGCGCTGGTAGCTATGCCCCTCGTGGAGGTGGGTTTTTTAGAGCGCTGGGAGAGCTCTCTCCCCACGCTCTGCCGCAACTACACAAGCCGCGTTAAAGTGCTGCTGCAGTGTAGCCTAGCCCTTAGATTAGAAGGCTGGCATCCACTCCCCTGCTCTAACCACTGAACCAGCCTGAACTGTCAATGGAAACCACACACAGCACGCAAGCAAGATTATCGTAGGTCAATCCCCCCAAAAATGCTACATCTGGGAATGTAGGGACTATACCTTTACCTGTGAAGACAACTGCCTTCAAAGTTGTGTACTACAGACTCCACTTGGTATGTCACGGTGTTCAATTAAATTACACACAAACACTTTCCAGCAATTTAGGCCTCACTTTTCACCTTTTAAAGTGTTCTATGATCTGAGAAACGTAAATGTGAAAACCCTATTCATTCTAAATATCTACATCGCTTCCCTTTCCCTTGTTCTATTTAAACTATAAATCAACCAGTTTATTGCAGAGAAATTAAGAACAGAAATAGCCACTATTTTTGAAGGACATACCAAAATGGTAGTTAGTCGCTGTTCTTATTTTGTCACAGAAATTAAAGTGGAAATCATTGTTCCCAGATGCTGATCCACTAAGTAACTTGGCACAAGACATTAAACAAATTGTTGTTGTTCAAACAAAAACAGCTTTGTTAATTCAGCTGGATTCAGAACGAGGAGAGAAATCAATGTTTGTTAAAGGAAAAAGGACAGTCACTTATTTGGGGTAACATTATCTTTAGGCTTGCAAATAGTGGAGCCTTACAGAGAAAGGGACACATTTCCTGGTTATGGCCTGGTCACCCTTTGTTTCCTTTTTATACTTTTGCCCCCTTGGCCAGTGAAACTAAACCAGTCAGTTACATTTCAGTTTATAGTCAGTTTCACTTCCTGCTCCTAATGGTCCTGCCTCACCCCACCAAGCACAAGGCATAAAAATCCAAATAAAAGAAAAAAACACCCCACCACTCCAAAAAAATCCTCCCCGCCCCCACATTTAACTGAAGGGTCAAATCCCCAAGTAATCCACCCAAAGCCATCCCCGTACACCCCATCCCCACCCTTTTGAGGTTGTCTTTTAAAGAGGCGCATGGAAACCTTGCAGATAAGGACAGATTTTGTTAGAGACTGGGATTGGTTTATTTCTTTGTCACCATCTAAATTTGGGCCTTAAACTGACTTGACATGGGCCCCTTTAATGGGAATCTCTGCCAGGGGGACCCTAAGACACTGATGGCTGAATAACTTGGAGTCATTTAAGTCCCTCTGTTTCTGTGTATAAGATCCTGTGTGCCTAGCAGAACACTTGGCTCCTTGGAGAAACTGCATTCACAGCCCTGTGTTCAGCCTGATCTCTCAAGCTCATAGCAGCACGCAAACCCTACCTGGTGGAACGCATCCTGGGGCTGGGGCTTGGAACTGCACTGATGGAACCTTGTCCCATTCTCGTCAGCTGGGAAGGGGAGCATGTTTGTGTACTTCATGGGGGTGTAATTTAGACTTCTCTCTCACACACACACACCAATCAGTATAACAGGCCTCCAAAAACTAAGTGAGAGTTAAGCTGCTAGTTTTTTTCTTTCCACCCCAGATTGGTTTAATGGCTGAGACGGTGCCACCCACCTTCCTACCACCTGCCTGTGGTTTGGGACGCTGAGCCCAGCAAAGAAGGACAGTCACCAAACTACACACGTCAGGGAAAGCATCAGCAAACGAGGAGAAGGAGGAACAGCTAATTACTGCTCCACCAGGAAACAGATCCTGGGTGTATGGATACCTCACTGACTCCATTTCCACTGCACAGCATGCAGGGAAATGAGACAGCTTGCATGGCCACTCTCCCAAACAGGAGTCAGAGATACGGGAAACCACAGCCATGGGGATGGTTAAGCAGAAGCAGGAGGTCACTGCTGGTGCAACTGATCCTGCAGCTTTATTCAGTTGTTTTGATACAGATCTATGGGGAGTTCCTGCCCCTCTCAGTCTCTTGTCCACCTTCCCTTCCCAATCCCTCACCTAGGGCCTCGCAATGCCAGACTCCACTGCTGGGCTTTCTACCCCCAGCTCTTGTCCCCCTGGAGTCTGAGGCCTGGTCTACGTGGGGGCGGGGAGGTGAGCTAAGTCGGTCTAAGTTACACAACTTCAGCTACGAAATTTGCGTAGCTGAAGTCAACATACTTAGAGCTATTTACTGCAGTGACTTCACTGCGGCAGGGCAACTGCTGCTGCTCCCCCATTGACTCCGCCTACGCTTCTCGGAGTCAAAGGGAGAGCGCTCAGCAGTCGATTTATCGCATCTTCACTAGACGCAATAAATTGACCCCCGGTGGATCGATCACTCCGGAGGTAAGTGTAGACATGCCCTGAGTTTTAACAAGTATTGAAAAAGCTACAGTCACAACATAATGCAGCTCCACAGTGGGGCCCCACACGAGCCGCACTGCCCCCGGTGCACCTCGGAGACAGCCACAACATGGGCAGTAAGTGACCTTTGTGACTCTCTGGTCCTGAGAAGCACCTTAGAGCAGCCTCAGGGCTGCTCTAAATTGCCCCAGCTGCAAAGAGTTGTTCTGATAACCTAGGACAGCCGAAGTGCAGCAGCACTCCTAGCCACTCCCCATTTCTCCTGTTCTACAGACTGTGGGCCACTGGAGTTGACACACGAGCTGCCTGCAATCTGGAGATTTCCTATGCCAGGTGAATCCCCCAGACAGCTGGCTAAGCCAAATTTAATGTTGTTTGGCACTGGCAGAGTGGCACAAATTAGCCTTAGCATCCCAGGATCAGGCCCTTTTTCTTAAATTAACTGTAACCCATTCATCCCATTCCGTTGCTCCCATCTTCACTCCCTGCATTTGTCTAATTCCAACTGGAAGCTCTTAGGCGCATGGGCTGTGCCTTTCTGTTTTTGCAAAGTATTGTGTAAACAGCTGGCACTTTTCAGAGACAACCAGCCTGATTCACCACTGCCATGGGTGCAAAGGAGATGCAAAAGCAGACCCAGGGTGTACCACACTGCATGAATGTGAAGGACTGCACAAGGGGTGGGGCAGTGGTCCCCAATGGAGACCCATCCACCTCACTGGCGGCTCCACCTAGGGGATTTATGAAATGGAAGCAAAACTAGTTGTTTATTCCAGCTTTATGTAAAGCGGAGAGAACAGATGTGCTGTGTCTGAGCTCAGCCCACTCGGGATCAGAAGCTCCTCTTAGACGATCAATTATATCACATCCACTTAGAACCATACAGAGGGTTCTCTCAGCTCATCCCCAGCTCCCTCGCACCAGTGGAAAGCACGTCTCTTCGGGAAAACAATCCATCGCGCACTCCAGCCTCTCAGGAAGAGCAATCAGCAGCCTCTATTGATTTTAATACCTTCGCATTTGCTGCACTTCACAGGGAACAATAATTAGAAAATTGTCACTTGAAGCCAACTCGGCCTTTCCCTTTAGCTGCAATGTTACCAATTAAAAGGGGTTAATAGTCAGCAATTTACACACATTAACCTTTATAATGCCCCCTGGAGGTAAATACTATCCCCATTTATAGATGGGGAAACTGAGGCACACAGCAGGGCGGGGACTTGCCTAAGGTCACACAGCAAGTTAGGGGAGAAGCTGGGAAAAGAACTCATATTGTCTGACTTTCCCCTCAACTTTGGTTCTATGCTCAAACCACTAGGCCGGTGGTTCTCAATCAGGGGTCCGGGGCTCTCTGAGGGGCCACGAGCAAGTTTCAGGGGGTCCATGAAGCATGGCTGGTGTTAGACTTGCTAGGGCCCAGGACAGAAAGCTAAAGCCCCGCTGTGCAGGCCTGCAGCCTGGAGCCCCAAACCCCACCACCCAGGGCTAAAGCCAAAGCCTGAGCAACTTAGCTTCACGATGCCCCCTGTAGCATGGGGCCCCGGGCAATTGCCCTGCTTGCTACCCCCTAGTGCCGGCCCTGGCTTTTATATGCAGAAAACCAGTTGCTGTGTCACAGCTAGGCCGTGGAGTTTCTATAGCATGTTGGGGGGGCTTCAGAAAGAAAAAGGTTGAGAGCCCCTGCACGAGGCGAGGCCACGCTCCTGCTCCTGTCTGCAGGGGTGAGGGTTCCAGAGCTGGAAGCTCCTGGGGGCGCTCACTGAGTGTTTGTACAGCGCCTGGCACAGCGGGGTCCTGATCTCAGTTGGGTGCTGCTGTAACCAAGGATTGGAGTGATAATCGCCTGTGGGAGATGGACAGGGATCCATTGGCGGTTCTTACCCAATGCATGAGGCAAACTGGTTTGTTTGGCCTGGGGTTTCCTCCAGCAGACTGTTCTCATGCTGCCAGCTGCTTGCGCTCCGGCGATGTGAGACTACACGGCATCTGACGCGGCAATTGGCAGCACCTTCCATCATGCCTCCAACTTTGCCAGGCTCCCACGTGCCCCTCATCCCAGGGCCCAGTGCGGAACCTGCCTCTCACACCCGGTCGCCACTTCCCCCAAGGTCACTAAACGCAAGAGAGGAAAAATCGTTAGTTGCTTACAGCTGGTGCAGCACATTGAGCAAACCCAGAGGAGAGGCGCAAGGCCAGGCAGGGGGCCTGAGAGGGGAGGGGTGAGCTGGAAGCCATGCAGGCCTGGGTGGGAGGTAGGTAGAGCCCTGCAGGAACCCAGGCTGCTGCTGCAAATTCCGAGTGAACTAGGGAAAGCCAGAAAGAGAGACGAATTTGTTGGGGAGGTTGGGTCTGAAATCCAATGGGGACATCCCAAGCTCCCACTGTACTAACATCATGGGTTCAAGCCCTTTTCTCTTCCCTCTTTAATGCCTGCTTTCCGTGTGCAATTCCTCTCCCCCATCCGCATGACCCAGGCCAGCCCTACACGCCGGCATCGGCTCCTTGGCTGGGGCTGACAAGGGCAGGACCAACTTCCCTGCCCCTGCCATCCCTCAGCTATTTCCCTTTCCTTCCTCTCCCCCACCTGCAGCTGGGCTCTCCCCACCTCTCAGCCCCTGGTCATTTCTGGTGCTTTTCTCTGATCTCTTTGGCAAAGAGGTGCCCAGCCCCGGCCACAGCATTCCCAGTGCAGCCCCACCAGAGTCATGGAGGGGCAGGGGGACTCTCTCCCCGTGCTCTGGGATGAGATCGCTCTGCATACACCCTCCCCAGATTTCAGCAGCGCTTTGTGCCTGCCGGACCTTTCAGCACCTGTTGAATCCGAGCTCTCCCTGTTGCCCCTCCGCTCCCTGCTGTAGGGAAGTGGGTGCGTTACAGGATGCATGGATCAGGAGCTTGCCAGCACTCAAAGGAGAGCTGGTGGGACCATGCTGGGGCTGCAGAGCACTGCATCTAGGTTTATATCCTCTGGGCTTACCTGGGGAGGAGGAGCTATAGGGTTTTAACAACATTGCTGAGGCCACAGCTCAGAGAACCCAAGATCCTGATGCCAGGGGTGGGGAAGGGTGCAGGGAATGCCAAGGTCTCAGCCCACAGAGCTCCCATCTTCTCTCGAATAGCTCATTTTCCTGCATGCCATTCCCATCATGGTGGCACCTCAGAGCACCATGCCTGCGCCTCGCCGTGGAAACTCAGTATGAGCCACCCGCTGCAAAGAGGAGGTGCCACCCACCCCCAGAGGCTCCTTGCATCAAGTCTGCAGGGAGCTGGGGGAAAACACCCTGGCCTTGCTGCTGGAAGCCACAGGGCCCCCATGGTGGCTGTGGGGTATGCAGAGAAGGCTCCTTTGGAGCAGGAAGGGGGAGTGACCTCTGGCTCCTGGGCTCACAAAAGGCCCTTGAGGAGGAAGATCCAAGGGGCACACAGCTACCTAAGGGCTCCCTGTCGTCTGGCCAGGGCCCAGGGAGCGAGTACTTGGCTCTAGAGACCATGGATCCAAGCTGGGTCTTACTGTCCAGCTTCATTAAGGGATACCAGCCAGAGTATTCCTCTCTTCAACCCACTCCCCGGCCTCTGGGCCTGGAGCTACAGCTGGGGAGAGCAGACGTGTTTGGGAGGAACTCACCAGCTGACCAAAGCCTAGAAAATTGGGTTTGCAAAGTGCATAGGAGCTCCCCGGACCTCAGACAAGACCCAAAGACCTCCGGCTGGTGGGCAGAGCCCTGCCTTATAGAAAGCAGGAGATGGGAAGGCAGTGCAGCACTATGTAAATGCTCCTGGCCTGCCCAGCCTTGCAATGGTGGGAGTATGTCAGTCAGACAGACAGCTGGATGATTGTTGTTGTTAGTGTGGCCCCTGTGTTTGACTTAGAGTCAGCTGCTGCAGTTGGGCAGACCTGGGTTTGCTGAGCCTTTGGGGAGGGCCAGTTGGATCAGTAGCCAGGTCCCCACCATGCCCCACTCAGTAGCCGCCTCAGTGAAACACAGCCATGAGGGAGGATCCCAGTCGGTGTGTATCAATGGGATGTGGGGGGAGGGAGCAGCAGTCAGAATGGGAGGACCCTGCCCTTCCTCTAGGGCCCTTCCACTCAGTTTCCCACCCAGCACTAGGGATCCCTGGCCCCAGGAAAGGGAGAGGTAAGGAGATTGACTGCAATGCAGAGGGAACAGCCCCTGGCTGGGGAGCCTGGACCCAGTGCAGGGAGGTGCCCTACATGGAGCTAGGCAGCCTCTCATTCCTCCCACCCCCCTAATATCCTAGTGAATTTGCTGCACCTCCTGGCCTCCCATCCTGCTGCAGCTGGGGGGCTTTGGGTCCCCATTGCCAGGAGCCCTCCCCTGCACTCCCTAGCTGCACCACTCAGTGCCCCAGAGGCAGGGCTGGAAAGAGGGGGGCACCCAAGCCAGGCTCACCTGCTGCCCAGAGGTCTGTGGGGCAGGGGGGGAAGTGAGCTGAGGGCTAGAGGGGACACGCCACTCTCAATACAGGATGAGCACTGAGCCTGGCTCCTCGCAGGGATGCTGAGTCAGTCCCAGCTGGGCTGGGGTGGCTCTGAGAGCAAGAGAAGGATGCTCGTTAGCCGGTTCTGTCCCCGCTTGGGGCTGACATGGCTTCGTGGGCCCAGCTGCGTTTGCCTTGGGATCGTGCCAACTCCACAGGTGCTGCTCAGTCACTGCCAAGGGAGGCAAAGGCCCTGTGCTGCACACTGGGGAAGTGGCAAACAGCCCAGGCCAGCTGCACCAGGGGCACGCTTGCCCCGCAGGAGCCAGAAGCCACAACTGCAGCCACCCTACCCCCAGCTCACGTCTGCGTGGGAGACCCTCTGCAGCTCTCCTCTGACTCGGCGAGGGCGCTGGGCTGGCAAGGAGAGGCTTTGAATTGTTGTAGCATCACCAACCCCAAACATTACAAAATCCCATGCTAGGCCCCGAAAATCATGAGATTCTGAAAATCGCATGATTAGGGCCCTACCAAATTCACAGCCATGAAAAATGCATCACGGGCCGTTAAATCTGGTCTCTACTGTGAAATCTGGTCTTTTGTGTGCTTTTACACTATACTACACAGATTTCACGGGGGGAGACCAGCGTTTCTGAAACTGGGGGCTCTGACCCAAAAGGGAGTCGCAGGGGAGGTCGCAAGGTTATTTTAGGGGGGCCGCAGTGTTGCCACCCTTACTTCTGCACTGCTGCCTTCAGAGCTGGGCGGCCGGCCAGCAGCCGCTGCTCTCCAGCTTCCCAGCTCCGAAGGCAGCGCTGCTGCCTGCAGCAGCGCAGAAGCAAGGGTAGCAGTACCACAATCCCTTGTGCCTCCCGCCCTGCCCCCAACTCCTTTTTGGGTCAGGACCCCTACAATTACAACACTGTGAAATTTCAGATTTAAATAGCTGAAATCATGAACTTTACGATTTTTAAAATCCTATGACCATGAAATTGACCCAAATGGACCGTGAATTGGTAGGGCCCTACACATGATTTTTAACCAAACAAACCATTTTGGGAGACGTTTATTTGCCTGCTGGGTTTTGAGGCTTTGGAGTCACATTTTCACGTTTTTCTCTGCAAGCAGAAGGGCTAGAAATTCAGGCCCAGATGCTCAAAAGTATTTAGGTACCTACCTCCATCAAAATCAATGGGAGTTAGGTGCCTAAATACTGTTTGGGCCTTTCTTGTATGAAAGCTGACATCCTCCCATAATCCTATGACTCCTGGAGCTGGGGCTTTAGGAAAACACCAAAGATCTTGAGAGTCTTGCTAAAATAGCAAAAGTTGGGAACACCATGTGCAGTGACTCTTGTGTCTTCTACTCTTTACACAACAAATAGATGTAAGCAGAGTCAGGATGAGCTCCACCCTGACATCTGGTGGTGAGGTGTGGCAAGTTGTGGAAAAGAACTTCAGGGGCTGATCTCATTTGCATAGGCACACCCACCCCACCTAGAATGAGGCCATAGCTGCCCAAATGGTCACTTTGGCTGCTGTGGGATCCCCAGTGTCTCTGTTATTGGGGCAGGAAGAATAAGTTGTTATTACCCTGATTATGGGAATCAAGGACAGTGGAACTGCACTTGGCCTTTTGTTATGATGGAGGGACTCGCCATCAACTAAGTAGCACTTGCTAGGCAAGGGACATGGGTTCCAAAACTCTGTGACTTGAGAGATGCTGGGAACAGGTATTTATGCTTGGTGGTGTGGGCCTCACATGCTAATTGCACTTCCTTCTCTCTCTCCACTGTAGAATATCAGAGCTAATTTTGATTCTATTAGGAGTCTAGTTACAGGATGCTGAGCTGAGTTCACTTTGGGCTAATGGTGCACCAGCACTGAGGCTCCCCTACTACAAGCTGAAATCACAAAAGAGCTGAACTTACTAAGAGCTGAAATCACTGAGTGTTGTGTTAAGCAGTGGGGGAGTCTGAAGATATATGGTGGAGCAGTTTGAGGGACGGCGAGCAGAGTAGAGTGGCTGGCGGAGCAGAGCAGTTTGTTGGATGCCTAGAGCAGCCCATGGGGCAGCTGGCAGAATGGAGCCCCATGGAGAGGTGGGGCCATCAGCTTTGGACCCCATAAGGTGCCTCATCCCCCCAATCTCCACCCAGGTTGGGAGGTAAAAATCACTGCAGCCCGCTCCCCAGATGTGCATGATAGCACATGGTGCCAGCTAGCGGGCACACAGCTGCAGGAAGCACAGCTCATCTGGATGCATGAGGAGCCTGCACAAGGGGCTGGGAGAAGGCTTCAGTGACTCGCCCCTGGCCCTGGGCCTTGGCCCATTTTCTTTATTCAGAGCATCAGGCTGAGATTCCCCAACATGCTGGGTCTGCCGCTGTAACACCCTGCCCGCAGCCCCTCAGCACTCCCAGCAGCACTCAGAAATAGCCAAAATAGAGACTGTTCAATCAGAATTCACTGCCCCACTGTATGCTGGGCCAGGGCACTGTGGGGAGAGTCTGGTCACTCAGCTAGATCCCCAGGAAAGCTGGAGGTTACTGAAAGCTAGACCTAGATCTAGACCTTGGTGCAAAGGTATTTAGGCACCAAGAGTTAGGAGCTCCTAGGGGAAGAGGTCATTTAACAGCCTAGGAGGCAATTTAGAAAGGAGGTGTGCTCAGACCCCTCCCGGGAGGGGACAACCCTTGTCAAAGTACCAAGGGGCTAATAGCAACCTTCACCTAAATCATGGCAGATTTTCAAAAGCAGCGTCAGCCTCACTCCGCTCCCACGGATGTCAGCGGTGAAATGCCCATTGGTCTCTATGGGGGCCGTGTTCAGTCCAGCCAGTGCTGCTGATGCTTTTGAAGATTCTCTCCCATTAAAAATTGGGGTTGTGCCCTTTCTTTGCTCCTTTATGATGGAGAAAAAAGGTCTGGGGGAGGTTTGGTTTGATGTTGTTTAGTGACATTCCTGGTATTTCTATCGAATCTAGCAAGATTTTTAACTGCCCTTTATCACAGTCTGCAGGACCATCTTCATCTTATGTGTTTGTACAACACAATGGCGCCCCGATCCAGGAGCAGGCACGACAGTAGTCTGAATAATAAACAATAAGTAATAATCTGAGCAGCTCTCAAGCAATTAGAAGGAACAGTGATGACAAAATAAACTCTTTCTCCCTTCCTATAGGAGTAGAGCTTGGTTGTATCTGAGCGTGTTTCAGTGGGATGGAAGTAGCCATGTGTCTGGGCTGGCAGAATCAACCTAATGTCTGACACTGGGGTTTGCAGTGGTTCTGAGCTCTCCCGGCTCCTGCAGGAATTTAGACCCATGGTCCAGGTTTGCCTCTCATAAGGTTCTGTTCCTGGCCCCCATGAACCTTCCCTGACTGGTGGACGGTCGCATTGGTCCACTAGGACGCAGCTGTCATGGTCAGTCGTGGTGATGGAGCGAGAGGCATCTCTCACACAGAGAGGGCCAATCCCACTGGGGGCTCTGAGTATCAGAACATAAACCTTGAACTGGTCTCTATCCAGTGGGGAGCCAGAGCAGAGCACCTGGGCGACATGTACACAGCAATGCATGTTGCAAGGCAGACAGGCTGCTGTCTTTTGTGCTATCTGGAGCTTTTTCAGGGCAGGAGGCCACATGCCCAGATAGACTGAGTAGCAGTGGTCAAGCCTAGTGGTCACAATTGCACAGATCACCACCGCCAGCTCTGTGTCTGATGGGAGAGAGTCCAGTCTTCTGCCCAGTGGCAAGTGGTTTGTCAAGAACTGGTTTTGCTGGGGGACACTTTGGGGAGGGTCTCAGAGCCCTCCATTGCACATTCACACCTTAACTGAAAGGGTTGAGATACTGACCCTTTAGCAAAGATAGTCTTCCCCCAAGTGTCTATTAGGCATTGGAGTTCTAGGTATTAAAAACAAGCTGAACGTTGTCATTTCCCTTCTTAATTGCTTGGCTTTCAGCCTCCTCTATTGGAGATCACTGGTTCTTCCAGTAGCATAAGCCTTGTCTACACTAACAGTTTACTTTAAAACCTCCTCCCCCCTCACACTGTTGGGGTTACGTGGGGTTAACCACCAGGGGCAGCAGAAACCTTTTCTATACTAGAACCCCAGTGTTGTAAGCGTCAGCATCGGTGCCAGCTGCAGCAATGGTTGGGATTTTAGTTACAGAAACACCTGGGCCTTATCCATACACACAGGCTGAACTTTCCACAAAGTCGTCACAATGGAAGCCAACGTGTCTGTGAGACTTTGCACATAGAGGAAGAAGGGTTCAGTAGTCAGGGCACCAACCAGGCTTTAGGGGACTCGGGTTCTAGGCCCTGCTTTGCCAGAGACTTCCTGTGTGACCTTGGGAAAGTCACTTAATGCCTCTCTACCTCCTTGTCCCCAACTGTACAATGGGGATTACGTGCCTCTGCCTCAGAGGGGGGGCAGTGGGAGTGGAGCTGGTTGGAATTTTTTTAATTACACTTGGTTTCCATCAGAAAATACTGATTCAGCAAAAGCAAAAGTGTTCACAAAAATGCATCTGTTTCAAGAACAAGACTGTAGGTCCAGGATGGAATTTCTGGTCAAAACGAGAGAGCAATACCCCCAGAGTAGCCAATAATCCAGTAGGTAGGGTACTTACCTGCACGATGGGAACGCCAGGTTCAAATCTCTGGTCTACCTAGGGTTGCCAACTTTCTGATTGAAGAAAACCAAACAGTCTTGCCCAGGCCCCGCCCCTGCCTGGTCCTTTCGAGGTCCCGCCCCCCCCACTCACTCCATCTCCCCTTCCTCAGTTGCTCGCTCTCCCCCATCCTGACTCACTCACTCATTTTCACTGGGCTGAGGCGGAGGTTGGGGTGCAGGAGGGGTGAGGGCCCCAGCTGGGGCCAAGGATGAGAGGTTTGGGGTGCAAGAGAGGGCTCTGGGCTGGGGCCAAGGTGTTCGGAGTGTGGGAGGGGGCCCTGGGCTGGGCCAGAAGGTTGGGGTTTGAAGGGCTTCAGCTGGGTGTGCGGGCTCCAGGGTGGGTCCAGAAATGAGGGTGTGGTTAGATGTTCGGCTGCATGTGTGTGTTCTCAAAAACTCAAAAGGTAATAAAAAAATGTTTTTTTAAGTACATCAGAAGCAGGAAGCCGGCTAAAAAACCAGTGGGGCCCCTGGATGATCAAGATACAAAAGGAGCACTTAAAGACAATAAAGTCATTGCAGAGAAACTAAATGAATTTTTTGCTTCAGTCTTCACGGCTGAGGATGTTAGGGAGATTCCCAAACCTGAGCCGTCTTTTGTAGGTGACAAATCTGAGGAATTGTCACAGATTGAAGTGCAACTAGAGGAGGTTTTGGAATTAATTGAGAAACTTAATAGTAACAAGGCACCGGAACTAGATGGCATCAACCCAAGAGTTCTGAAAGAACTCAAACGTGAAATTGTGGAACTATTAACTATGGTTTGTAAACTGTCCTTTATGTCAGCTACTGTACCCGATGACTGTAAGATAGCAAATGGAACGCCAATATTTAAGAAGAGCTCTAGAGGTGATCCTGGCAACTACAGACTGGTAAGTCTTACGTCAGTACCAGGCAAATTAGTTGAAACAATAGTAAAGAATAAAATTGTCAGACACCTAGAAGAACATAAATTGTTGGGCAAAAGTCAACATGGTTTCTGTAAAGGCAGACTATGTCTGACTAATCTGTTAGAGTTCTTTGAGGGGGTCAACAAACATGTGGACAAGGGGGATCCAGGGGACACAGTGTCCTTAGATTTCCAGAAAGCCTTTGACAAGGTCCCTCACCAAAGGCTCTTATGTAAATTAAGTTGTCATGGGATAAGAGGGAAGATCCTTTCATGGATTGAGAACTGGTTAAAAGACAGGGAACAAAGGGTAGGAATAAATGGTAAATTTTCAGAATGGCGAGGGGTAACCAGTGGTGTTCCCCAAGGGTCAGTCCTAGGACCAATCATATTCAACCTATGAAGGGAATAGAGAATAAGACAGAGAGTATCTTATTGCCCTTATATAAATCCATGGTATGCCCACATCTTGAATACTGCATACAGATGTGGTCCCCTCATCTCAAAAAAGATATACTGGCATTAGAAAAGGTTCAGAAAAGGGCAACTAAAATGATTAGGGGTTTGGAACAGGTCCCATATGAGGAGAGATTAAAGAGGCTAGGACTTTTCAGCTTGGGAAAGAGGAGACTAAGGGGGGGATATGATAGAGGTACATAAAATCATGAGTGGTGTGGAGAAAGTGAATAAGGAAAAGTTATTTACTTGTTCCCATAATATAAGAACTAGGGGGCACCAAATGAAATTAATGAGTAGCAGGTTTAAAACAAATAAAAGGAAGTTCTTCTTCACTCAGCACACAGTCAACCTGTGGAACTCCTTGCCTGAGGAGGTTATGAAGGCTAGGACTATAAAAGAGTTTAGAAGAGAACTGGATGAAGTTAACTTTAGGTTAATGGACTTAACTGGAGGTTAAGTCCATTAATGGCTATCTTTATACCCTGATACAAACAAGTTAGTACTGCCTCTGACACAGTTACTGCCCCCTGAAGTGGCTAGTTATTACCCATCGCCTTGTACGTGTTGGTTCAATCAAAACATTTTTATTACGTACTGTCATCCTCACCTTATCTTTTAGGCGCAGCCCCTGCAGCTCTCCTTGGCTGCAGTTCCTGGCCAATGGGAGCTGCAGATCCGGTGCTCGGGGTGGTAGCAGCACACGGAGCTCCCTGGCCACCTCTGTGCCTAGGAGCCAGAGGGACATGCCAGCCGCTTCCGGGAGCTGTGCAGAGCCAGGTTGGGAGCCTGCCTAGGCTGCCAACCAGACTTTTAATGGCCCGGTCAGCGGTACTGATTAGAGCTGCCAGGGTCCCTTTACTACTGGGCGTTCCAGTCGAAAACTGGACACCTGGCAACCCTTGGTCTACCCAAAGCAGTGGGCTAACAACATCAGTCTCTCTTAGCCCTGTCTCAGTGCAGGGACTAGACTAGACCAGTGGTTCTCAACCAGGGATCCGGGGCCCACTGGAGAGCCATGAGCAGGTTTCGGAGGGTCCTCCAAGCCGGGCCAGTGTTAGACCTGCTTGGGCCCAGGGCAGAAAGCCAAAGCCCCACCACATGGGGCTGAAGCCTGGGGCCCTGAGCCCTGACACCAAGGGCTGAAGCCAAAGCCTGAGCAACTTAGCTTTGTGGGGCCCCTGTCACATGGGGCCCCAGGCAATTGCCCTGCTTGCTACCCCCTAACACCAGCCCTGGCTTTTATATGCAGAAAACCATACATAGCAGGGCTGTGGAGTTTTTATAGCATGTTGAGGGGCCTTAGAAAGAAAAAGGTAGAGAACCCCTGGACTAGAGGACCTCGCAAGTTCCCTTCCAGCCCGACATTTCTACAATTCACTCTGGCCCGCTGAACATTCATGTATTTATACAGTGCAGGACAGCACCTCTAGGAGCAACTGACTCTAGCTGTAGGTTAGGGCCATCACCTGGGCTGGAAGAGAGCTAGGTTCAAGTCCCTGCTCTGAAGGGGGCAGCAGATCAGGGGCATGAACTTGTAACCCACACTCCCCGTTAGGGCCCTGCCTACTCAGCTACTGGCTACAAATGACCTCACTCTCTCTCTGAGAAAAAATGCAAACGGTCTCAGGTCAGGGGTGCCGGAACGGGGGGACGGACGGACCAGAGGTCTATGGCCCCATCACTTTTCACTAGCCATAAGGACAAGTGACAGGGGATGGTGAGGAGCGAGCGGGGGGCTGGGGGAGAGGGCAGGGTCTTGAAGGGAAGGGGCGGCACGACGGCGAGGCCTCGGGAGAAAGGGGCAGCATGGGGGGCGGGGCCAAGGTTCAGACTCTGGTGGCTCCCCCACTTTTAGGGACCTTCTGCCGCTCCTGTCTCAGGTTTGTCCTGCTGCAGAGTGAAAACAAATGTTGACCCCTGCACGTTTTTTGTGACATGGAATGCCTGGTTCCCAGCCAGCCCTAACACTAGATTCCCAGGCCGGGAGGGACCACTTCAATCAGCTTGTCTGACCTCCTGTAATGCACAGGCCAGAGAACTGCCCCCAAATAATTCCCAGAGCAGACCTGGCTCTAAATTTTGTGATGTGGGGGGGGGGGCCCCCCGAGAAGTACCTACGATTGAGAGCTAGCCCTAGTGTAGACGGGGATAGAGAGTCTTCCAGGACAGCCAAAACCTACGTTGCTAATGTAGAAAACAAAGCAGGAAATAATGTTAAGCTAATGACCATTTATTGAGGAAAAACCTTTCTGGCTTTCTTTCACCAGCAGAAGGCTGCCCGAGAAGGGCACAACTCCCAACGTTTCTCTGTTGAGGGCACTTGGGCTGAACCCTGAATTGTTTTTCCTTCAAGTGAATGGTTTATGTTCTCCCATAAAGGACCCCGCCTGTGTAAAATCCAAGTGTCCCAAGCTCCGCTGACAGGGCCAGAATGCATAAATGCAAATCAGAAGGAAATTGCACCACTGTAAGTGTTGTAATGAAGAGAGTCACCCGGGTAATTGCTTATTAAAGTCTGAATGGAAGAGTAATGCAATGCCCAACATGCTAAAAAGGGCTCAGACACCTGAGATCACACAACCCATACCAAACAGCCCCTCAGGATCGGATGCTGGGAAGATCTGAAGTCTCTGTGTACAGCCTGAGGCCAAATAAATCGCCCTAGGACCACATTATTCTGCCCTCTGGAGACCCCTGTGTGTCCTGGTTTCTCTGTAACTCTCAGGGCAGGGTCCATTCTGTGCTGGGGTCTTGCACAGTGGTGGCACCTGGTTGACACCTTCACAGAGTTTGAGGCCAGTAGGGAATATTGAGATAATGTGATCTGTGTAACACCAGCCCTAAGACTTCCCTGAGTTAATTTAAAGGCTGTTGCCCTTTGGCCTAAGCACTTAGCCAATAACTGGGGCTGTGCAGGGCTGTTTCCATCAGGAGGAGAAATGGATGATACAAGTCAGGCCTGTCCTTGCGGGGAATCTTGTTTATTTTCAAAGTCCGGTTTCCCTCCCTGCACACAGTGGAGACAAACAGCAGCAGGTGGTTGCCTAAACCACCCCCTGGCTGCTTGGAGGGTTATTTGTTTTTGAAATAGCGACATTCAGAGGACCCAAAATACCACTTGTGCCCCCTCAGTACCAGGACCCTAGAACTGGCCCTGCTCATTGGGAGTGAATGAGGGAAAAGCCTGTGCTATATTTTGCCAGAGGCTTGACCAGCTGTGATGTTTGTCTCCTTAAGTCTCCCATCACCTCCAATTCACGAGGCACCTTTTCCCATCTCAATTTACCCTAATTGACAGTGCAATAACAGCAAGTTTATGGGTCACAGGGGAAATCTGGGTCCTAATGAGGCATTTTGGGCAGCGCCAGAGACTGGAGATCGGAGAAAACCCTTTCCAGGAGGCCTGGGACCATTTTGTGCCAAAAAATGTGGGTTAGTAAACACCTAACTTGGCAATTTCAGCAGAGTCAGCTGTCTGATCCAATCAGCACAGGTCTTGTGTGAAGCTTGATCACAGATGGCCGATCTCTACTTCGGATTCATTCAGTGCAAGCCAAGCAACTAAGGTCCCTGGAGTTCCAGAGGATGGGAATCTAGCGGAGATCAGTGAATGCTCATCAGGAACAATCTCAGGAAAAGCTTCCTAGCTGTCTGAACAGTCGTGCAATGGAACAGACCTGCCTAGGGAGGCTGTGGAAACTCCTTCACTGGAGGTTTTCCAAAGGAGGCTGAATAGCCACCTGTCCGGGATGGGTTAGACACAACAAATCCTGCATCTTGGCAGGGGGTTAGACTAGCTGACACCTGCGGTCTCTTCTCACCCTATGGTTCTAGGATTCTAACTTACTCAGGAAACACTTGCCTGACCCCAAACTCTGTCCAGATAAAGCTGAGCCCAGATCTGAACAAGGCCTGGCTTTGCAAAAGAAAAATCCCAACCATCCAGGTTCACAAACCCCAAACCACCCTTGCTTTGCCCCCCACCATGGCTTCAGCCACACTGGTGCTGCAGCTAGCTTTGCCCTCAGCATGTTGAGCAGCGACTCTTAGGTTCACTGAATGGCTCTAAAGGACATGGCGTGAAATGTCATCCCCACCGAAGACAAGGGGAGTTTTGCCATCATTTCCAATGGGGCCAGGACTTTACCCAGGGGGCATATTAGCCCAGTGGGGAGCAAGTCTAACTTGTTCCACGCCCAGGCCACCTTGTGACACTCCGACGCTGCTGTAGCTGAAACACCGGGGAGTAGCTTATATGGTGTGGGCTGCCCTCCCTTCGCTGCCCCACAGTGCACTGCTTGCTCCTTTGCCTTGGGAAGTGGGTCCGTTCCAGGGGGGCAGTGCCCCCACCCCCGCTTCACCATCCCACTGGGCTAAATGCACCTGAAATAGGAGCAATAGGGTAGGCGCTTGGTAACATGCCACCTACACCCGAGCCAGAGTGAACGTCTCAATTACACACCGGATAGCTCTCCAGAGTAGACAGGGCCTATTATTTTCCACCACCCCTGAGCCACGGTGCTGCCTCTCCTTCATCCCGGGCACCAGCCCTGCTGTGAAATTAACCAGGAGCCGTGCTGAGGTGGGGCAAAAATCCAGGGCGGGACAATCCCTCCGGGGGCTGGGCACAGTGCCTGATTGCAGGATAGTTATTGTTATTGTGCCTGTAGAGATAAGTGGTTGTGTTAGGAGTCTGGAGAAGAGGAAGGAGCCCGGGAATGTGAACCAGGAAGTGGGAGCAAAGTAGCTGCGGTAGGGGATGGGAAATTTTGGCCATCAGCAGGATAATTTCACAACCCCCCCACCCCCCCAATATAAAGGGTGGTGTCAGCACTGGAACCTGCTCAGAACAGATAGAACCTGGACTCCTATGGCTTAATCTGAAAGTCTTTTCCTTGGGGCTGGCCGGGCAGCTGCCCTGCCCCCCATGGGAACCCCGGGGGTGCAGTGTTCCCTCTAATTTTCGACAGGCCGTGTGCGCAAAAAATTTCTTCTGTGCAAATTGTTGTGCGCGCGGTGTAGGATCTGTGTGCGCACACGTGCACAGCTGAGAGGGAACAGTGCTGGGGTGTCTGCGTCCTTGCAGTCAGTGAGCTTGGAAGCCTGTCGCAGGCTGTAGCTGTAAAGCAGCAGAGCCGGGCTCATTTCCCAGCCTCTGAGGAGGTGTCAGAATTCTCCCTCTGGTTCCTTTCTCACGGGGGTTGCCCTAACTGTGGGGAGATGGGTCAAGTGCTTGCGCCCCCCCATCCCTGCCCCCCCTTCCACTGGGGCGGGGGGAATGAGCGCTATCGCATAATGAGCTCCTGGCTCGGGCAGGGTGGGACCGATACAAGCTAAACAGTGTTTGCGTGTGTTTATAACCCCCCAAAGCACCCAGGCTGTGGCTGGTTTGATGCTCTGCTACCCAGGGGGCTAGTTCGGGATCAGGAGTGTCAATTGCAGCTGATTTTAATTCTTCACTGTGCCTTTTTGCCATCCAGGGTGGGCGGTGACTGTGCAGAGCAGCTCTTGGCCGCGCCTGCTTCCCTGCCTGCCACCCCACACAGGGCCCCTGGCCTTGACGTGTCTCCCCCTAGCGGTGGGGAAAGAGCACGCCTGGCACCTGCCTCTGGTCCACTAGGTCTGCGGCAGCAGGCAAGGACTTGATCTAGGCAACAGGCAAGGACTTGATCTAGGCAACAGCATCCACGGCTGTTGCTGGGAGGCAGAGCGGCTGAGCAGAGGGCTCGTCTGTGAATGTGAGGGTTTCTGGGCCTGGGCTGTCGTGCACCTGCTAAAGTACTGCAGCTGCACGCCACCAATATTCTGCACTAACGATATTGCAGCCTGCAGCCATAACACTGCACCGTTCTGCACCCACGAGCCGACAGAACTGCCCCAACACCTCAGCAGGCTGCACTCGAGTCTCCAGCCTCAGTGCCACAGCATTCTGCAATAAAAATCCCAGCTGCCCTAATCTTGCAGGAGGGCGCGCGAACACTACAGCAGCCTGCAAATACGCCAGCCCTCAGATGCTCTGGCGACAGTATTCATTTCCATCCTCACAAGCGACTGTCTCTGAGCACACGGCCTGAAGTTACACTCGAGGTAACCAGAAACGTTTCCAAATGGGTGCAATGTTGCCCAGGGACTGAGCAGCCCGTAGGCACACATGGCAGCTGGAGACCCCAAGCCAAGGCTGCTGCACTTGGCATCTCCTGACATACGCACGGCAGGTGCAAAGTCACAGCTGTTAGTTGTCTAGTCTGTCAGCTACAAGAGAGAGAACCCCCCACCCCCACCCCTCTTGGGGCAGAGATCAGTTCTTGCAGCCTCCGGCAGTTCTAGGCTGTAACTTCCACCATATTTGGGGAAGCTGGGCACAATTCTCACAGGGTTCAGAGGCAGCCGAGCTGTGGGCTGACCAGGCTCCTGCACTACACCCCAGCCCAGCCAGTGTGCAAGGGAAAATACTGCAGACACTGCAGGGCGGCTAGGCTGCCAGCCTGACCAATCCATGCTATATCTTGACTTTAGCAAAGACTTTGGTACGGTCTCCCACAGTATTCTTGCCAGCAAGTTCATAAAGTATGGATTGGATGAATGGACTATAAGGTGGATAGAAAGCTGGTTAGATTGTCAGTCTCAACAGGTAGTGATCAACAGCTTGATGTCTAATTGGCAGCCGATATCAAGTGGCATGCCCAGGGGTCGGTCCTGGGGCCGGTTTTGTTCAACATCTTTATTAATGATCTGGATGATGGGATTAATTGCACCCTCAGCAAGTTCACAGATGACACTAAACTGGGGGGAGAGGTAGATACGCTGGAGGGTAGGGATAGGGTTCAGAGTGACCTAGACAAATTGGAGGATTGGGCCAAAAGAAATCTGATGAGGTTCAACAAGGACAAGTGCAGGGTCCTGCACTTAGGACGGAAGAATCCCATGCACCGCTACAGGCTGGGGACCAACTGGCTAAGCAGCAGTTCTGCAGAAAACAACCTGGGAATTACAGTGGACGAGAAGCTGGATATGAGTCAACAGTGTGCCCTTGTTGCCAATAAGGCCAATGGCATATTGGGCTGCATTAGTAGGAGCATTGCCAGATCGAGGGAAGTGATTATTCCCCTCTATTCGACATTGGTGAGGCCACACCTGCAGTATTGCGTCCAGTTTTGGTCCCCCCACTACAGAAGGGATGTGGACAAATTGGAGAGAGTCCAGCAGAGGACAACGAAAATGATCAGGGGGCTGGGGCACATGACTTACAAGGAGAGACTGAGGGAACTGGGGTTATTTAGTCTGCAGAAGAGAAGAGTGTGTGTGTGGGGGGGGTATTTGATAGCAGCCTTCAATTACCTGAAGGGGGGTTGCAAGGAGGATGAAGCTAGGCTGTTCTCAGTGGTGGCAGATGACAGAACAAGGAGTAATGGTCTCAAGTTGCAGTGGGGGAGGTCTAGGTTGAATATTAGGAAACACTGTTTCACTAGGAGGGTGGTGAAGCACTGGAATGGATTACCTAGGGAGGTGGTGGAATCTCCATCCTTAGAGGTTTTTAAGGTCAGGCTTGACAAAGCTCTGGCTGGGATATTTAGTTGGTGTTGGTCCTGCTTTGAGCAGGGGTTTGGACTAGATGACCTCCGAGGTCTTTTCCAACCCTAATATTCTATGATTCTATGCTGCAGCCAGGGCTGCTGGGCACCTCCCTTGGTAGAAGTGACCTTGCAGGCAGCCTGGGGTGGTTTCTGCAGGGATGTTTTCTGCAGCTGTTTGCAGGAGAGGCAGGGATGGTGACACTAGGACAGAGAGGGGACAATAGGCCTTTCTTTGCTGCGGGAGGAGAAGGGAAGTCACAGAAAACAAGCAAGAGCAGCAGCCAGAGTTGCTACCTGCCCAGCGCAGAGAGGGTGGCAGGGTCACATGGGAATAGTTCACTTGGCCGAGTGGCACAGCCTCTGGCCTAGGACACCTGGGTTCTATTCCCAGCTCCCCTACTGATGAGATTTTTACCCACATCACTTCCCTTCTCTGTTCCCAGTCCTTGCCTGGACTCCAAGCTATCCAGTGCCCATTCTCAGCTGAGGCCTCTATACTACTGTAATACACATAATACGTACTTCCTCCACCTCAAGGGTTAACCTCACACTACAGGATCTCCACTGTAATTAGTTCAAACCAGACTCTTCTACTCCTCCCTGAAAGGAGGCCGGCTTTTTGCAGCAGTGTTACACTGACTCATATTTAGCTTGTGATCCACTCTGACCCCCAGATCCTACTAGGCAGTCACTGCCCACTTTGTACGTGTGCAATGGATTATTCCTACCCACATGTAGTCCTTTGCATTTGTCCTTATTGAATTTCATCCTATTTAATTGAGATCAGTTCTCCAGTTTGTCCAGATCATTTTGAATTCTAATCCTGTCCTTGAAAGTGCTTGCACCCCCTCTGAGCTTGGTATCGTCTGCAAACTTTATCAGTGTGCTCTCTATGCCATGATCAAGTCATTTACAAAGATATTAAACAGAACCGGACGCAGGACAGATCCCTGCGGGACACTACCCATTATGCCCTTCCAGCTTGACTGTGAACCATTGATAACTACTCTCTGGGAATGGTTTGCCAGCCAGTTGTGCAGCCATATGTATAGTAGGTTTGACTAGACTATATTTTTCTAGTTTATTTATGAGAAGGTCATTTGAGACAATATCGAAAGCCTCACTACACTACAATTGAGATGATCACATCTACTGCTTTCCCCTATCCTCCAGGCTTCTTTCCCTGTCAGAGAAGGACATTAGGTTGGTTTGACGGATTTGTCAAGAACAAATCATATGTTGACTACTACTTATCACCTTATTTTCTTCAAGGTGCTTACAAACTGATTGATTATTTGCTCCATTATCTTTCTGGGTACTGAAGTTAAGCTGTCTGGTCTATAACTCCCTGGGTTGTCTTTATTCCCCTTTTTATAGCTAGGTACTATATTTGCCCTTTTCCAGTCTTCTGGGATCTCTCTTGTCCTCCACAAGATCTCAAAGATAATCGTTAATGGCTCAGAGATCTCTTGAGCCAGTTCTTTATGTATTTCATCAGGTCCTGCTGACCTGAAAATATCTAACTTGTCGAAGTAATTCTTAACTTATTCTTTCCCCATTTTGCCTCAGATTCTTCCACATTTACACTAACATTCACTATGTTTGTCATCCGATCACTGCTAACTTTTTTGGTGAAAACAGAAACAAAAGGCATTGAACACATCAGCCATTGTTATGTTTTCTGTTATTGTCTTTCCCACCTCATTAAGTAACGAACTGACCCTGCCCTTGGTCTTCCTCTTGCTTCTCATGTATTTGTAAAATGTTTTCTTGTTACCCTTTATGTCCTTAGCTAGTTTAATCTCATTGTTTGCTTTGACCTTTCTAATATTGTTCCTAGATGCTTGTGGGTTTTTTTTTTTATATTCACCCTTTGTAAGTTGACCTAGTTTCCACTTTTTCTATGACTAATTTTTTGAGTTTCAGGTCATTGCAGATCTCCTGGACTCTTACCACACTTCCTACCACTCCTACAGAGTGGAATAGTTTGCTCTTGTGCCCTTAATAATCTCTTTAAAAAACTGCAAACTCTCCTGAACTCTCTTTTCCCTTAGACGTACTTCCCATAGGATCTTACCAATTCTCTGAGCTTGCTAAGGTCTGCCTTCTTGAATCCATTGTCTGTATTCCGCTGTTCTCCCTCTTACCATTGGTTAGAATCATGAATTCTTATCATTTCATGATCACTTTCACCCAAGCTGTCTTCCACCTTCAAATACTCAACCTCCCTATTTGTCAGAATCCAATCTAGAACAGCCTCTCCCCTAGTCGCTTTCTCCACCTTCTGCAGTAAAAGGTGGTCTCCAACGCATTCCCAAACACGTTGGATAATCTGTGCCCTGCTGTGATATTCTCCCACCAGATGTCTGCATAGTTGAAGTCCCCCATCACCACCAAGTCCTGGGCTTTGGATGATTTTGTTAGTTGTTTAACAAAAAGCCTCATCCAGCTCTTCTTCCTGGTTAGAATCATAGAATCATAGAATATCAGGGTTGGAAGGGACCTCAGGAGGTCATCTAGTCCAACCCCCTGCTCAAAGCAGGACCAATCCCCAACTAAATCATCCCAGCCAGGGCTTTGTCAAGCCTGACCTTAAAAACTTCTAAGGAAGGAGATTCTACCACCTCCCTAGGTAACACATTCCAGTGTTTCACCACCCTCTTGGTGAAAAAGTTTTTCCTAATATCCAACCTAAACCTCCCCCACTGCAACTTGAGACCATTACTCCTTGTCCTGTCCTCTTCTACCACTGAGAATAGTCTAGAACCATCCTCTCTGGAACCACCTCTCAGGTAGTTGAAAGTAGCTATCAAATCTCCCCTCATTCTTCTCTTCTGCAGACTAAACAATCCCAGTTCCCTCAGCCTCTCCTCATAAGTCATGTGTTCCAGACCCCTAATCATTTTTGTTGCCCTTCGCTGGACTCTCTCCAATTTATCCAAATCCTTCTTGTAGTGTGGGGCCCAAAACTGGACACAGTACTCCAGATGAGGCCTCACCAATGTCGAATAGAGGGGAACAATCACGTCCCTCGATCTGCTCGCTATGCCCCTACTTATACATCCCAAAATGCCATTGGCCTTCTTGGCAGCAAGGGCACACTGCTGACTCATATCCAGCTACTCGTCCACTCTCACCCCTAGGTCCTTTTCCGCAGAACTGCTGCCTAGCCATTCGGTCCCTAGTCTGTAGCGGTGCATTGGGTTCTTCTGTCCTAAGTGCAGGACCCTGCACCTATCCTTATTGAACCTCATCAGATTTCTTTTGGCCCAATCCTCCAATTTGTCTAGGTCCCTCTGTATCCTATCCCTGCCCTCCAGCGTATCTACCACTCCTCCTAGTTTAGTATCATCCGCAAATTTGCTGAGGGTGCAATCCACACCATCCTCAAGATCATTTATGAAGATATTGAACAAAACCGGCCCCAGGACCGACCCCCTGGGGCACTCCACTTGACACCGGCTGCCAGCTAGACATGGAGCCATTGATCACTACCCATTGAGCCCGACAATCTAGCCAACTTTCTACCCACCTTATAGTGCATTCATCCAGCCCATACTTCTTTAACTTGCTGACAAGAATACTGTGGTTAGGTGGTCTGTAATAGACCCTTCCCAGGACATCACGCGAGATTTTTTTTAACCCCTTTTATCCTTACCCAGAGACTTTCAACAGGCCAGCTTCTATCTCAATCTCACTGCAAGTGGATACATCTTTGGCATGCAAGGCAACACCTCCTCCCTTTTTTCCCCGCCTGTGCTTCCGGAACAAGCTGTATTCTTCTTTACCAATATTCCAGTCATATCAATTATCCCACCAAGTCTGTGATGCCACTTACGTTGTAATTGTGATTATTCATTAGCATTTCCTGTTGTTCCTCTTTCTTCCCCCTACTTCTTGCAGTAGTTCCATGACAGCTAAGGTGTTCATTAGATTTCCCTGCTATATTCCCTCTCGTCTCTCCTTTGTCCCCGCTACGATTGCCCACATTCCCCCCAGAGTCTGACCCTTCACTCAGGTCTTCATGTTCCGGACTTACCTGTGGGGCTTTTGTCTCCTGCCCCCATTGAACCTTGTTTAAAACCCGCCTCCCTTGGTTAGCCAGTTTGTATCTGAAGATGCTCTTCCCCTTCCTTCACAGGTGGGCTGATCTCTCCTCAGCAGCCCTCCTTCTGGGAGCAGCATCCCATGGGTTAGAAGCTGAAGCCCTCTTGGTGACACCATCCACGCTGCCTTGCGTTGACCTCCAGGACGTGTCTGTCTCTGCCTGGGCTCCTACCCGTGACTGGAAGGATCAATGAGACCACCATCTGCACTCCCAACTCCTTCACCCTCACTCCCAGAGCCCTGTGATCACTGCTGATCTGCTCAGGGTCAGACCTCGCAGTGTTATTAGTGCCCACGTGGATGAGCAGCACTGGGTAGTCATCAGGGGTCTGGCTGATCCTCAGCAATCCCTCTGTAACGTCTTGGATGCCGGCCTCCGGCAGGCAGCCAATTAAGCTGGTGGCTGGATGCCTCTGTTTAATTGGCTGCCTCTGTCTGCCTTAGAAGGGAATCACCGACCCCCACCCCCCTTTGTTTCCTCTTGGGAGCGGTGGCCACAAGCCTCCCACCTTGGAAGTACCTGGCTTCTCTCCCTCCCCTTTGGGGGAGATGCCTCCTCCCTCGTTGCCAGGGCAGCACACCGGTTTTCTCTCTCTCTGGACGGTGGATTGGGAGGAGGGGTGGAACACTGCCTGTTACCAGATGCAACCAGCAGCCAACTTCCTCCCTGTGCAGGAGCCATTTCCTCCTCCCCTGCTGGTGCTACGGCTGTCCTCTCCAGCCGGATCACTTCCTCAACCTTGGGGAACTCCAGATGCATGTTTTCAATGAATTCCTTGTGTCCTCAGCCTAGCCTAGCCTCCATCTGTAGCTCTCCCACCTGCTGCCTGAGCAATTCTGCCAGTAGACACCTCTCACAGTGGCTGGTCTCCCCAGCTGCAGGTGAAGGAGCTGGGAGCAGTGTTGGCATCGGCCATGCGGCCTTGCAGAACCGGAGTGGTTTCATTCCATCTCCCCCCATCAACTCCCTCTCATACTCCTGTTTGCTGCTCTCCATTGGCTAATGTTGGTTGCACTGAGGGATTATCCTGAATCAAGGGTTGAGCTCACCAGGCCTGTTGACAGAAGTGATGGAAGCTTGTTCAAGTGCCTGCTGGCACCTAAGGCGGGGTGTAGAGTACAGACACGGCATGCTCAGTTCACGTGGGGAAAAATAGGACCCTACTAACTTCACAATCCATTTTGGTAAATTTCAGAGTCATGGGATTTAAAAAAAAAAATCTGAAATTTCACAGTTTCAGATATTTAAATCTGAAATTTCACTATGTTGTAACCATGGGCTGCTCCCTAGCCAGCCAGATTTCACAGTCCGTAAAGTGTTTTTCATAGCCATGAATTTGGTAGGGGCCTAGGTATAAACAGTAGGGCTGTCAATTAATTGCAGTTAACTCACACAATTAAAAAAATTAATTGGAGTTTTAATCGCACTGTTACACAAGAATAGAATACTCAGTGTAGACAGCGAGGATTGGCTTGGGCTAGTCCCTACTGTCCAGAACCTCAGGGTACGTACCCTGCATGGCTCGCTACACACCCAAGCAGTGCTTTTCCCGTCTTCACGGCTTTTTTTTTTTTTTTTTTTAAGCAGTGTAGTATCCTTGTCTCCCCCCCTGCCAGAGCCTTCCCCCTCTGCCAGAGCCTTTCACTGCCACATATAGCTACACTGCAGTGAGTGTGGACGAGCCTGCCATAACCGCATGTATCCTACACGCTGCCATAATGGAGACAAGGTCTATCAGACGTGCTGTAATTCAAACGGGAATTATTTCAGGGAAGTTCTCTGGCCTGTGTTATACAAAAGGTCAGACTAGATGATCACACTTGTCCCATCTGGCCTAGGAATCTATGAAAAACTGCACAGTACATCCTCACCCCGGCTCACTGTCATTCCTTTTGCGGTGATTCGATTAGTGCCACACAGTGGCCCAAGTGCTGTGGTAGGGTGGGGGTGCTGCTTTATTGGGAGTCATCAGTCCTTATGCTCGTTCCCAAGGACCCACTGAGACCCAGGCCTCCCCTGCACTGGGTGATGGGCAGCAGGTATCATAGGTCAGGGGAGGCTAAGCCTCCCCAAACAGCCAGGCATGGCCCTGCCCACATTTCGCCCCCTCCCCCAAGTCTCCTCCTGCTTCCTGCTCTTCCCCCATGGCCCCAGCCAGGCTGCTCCTCTTCCCCGAAGCAGGCAGGGGCTGGGGCAAGGGCTGCCCGCCCAGTGCTCTTGGGCTGGGGGCGTTTGAGCAGGGTGGCTGGCCTGGGGCAGAGGGCCAGTGGCCGTGGTAGGGGACTCGGAGCTCCAGCAGGGGAGGGGCAGGGGCTTGGGTGAGAGAGGCAGGGCCGGGGACTAGCCTTCCCACCCATAGCTGGTGCTATATGCAGGAGACACAATTCCTGCCCTGAAGGATACAAACAGATCTTAGGTGGTGGGTTTTCGCCCAACATACAAGCAGATGAGTTCTGGGTTTGTACAGCACCTGGTGTAATGGGATCCCGGTCCAGGACTGGGGCTCCTACATGCTCTGGTAACAATTAATAGTAGGGCTGTCAAGTGATTAAAAAAATTAATCGTGATTAATCGTGCTGTTTAACAACAATAGAATACCATATATTTTAAATATTTTTGGATGTTTTCTACATTTTCAAATTATTAATTTCAATTACAATACAGAATACAAAGTGTACAGTGCTCACTTTATATTTGTTTTTGATTACAAATATTTGCACTGTAAAAAACAATTGTAATTTTCAATTCACCTCATACAGGTACCGTAGTGCAATCTCTTTATCATGAACGTTGAACTTACAAATGTAAAATTATGTACCAAAAAAACTGCATTCAAAAATGAAACAATGTAAAACTTGTAGGATCTAAAGTCCATTCAGTCCTACTTCTTGGTCAGCCAAATGACAAGACAAACAAGGTTGGTTACAATTTGCAGGAGAGAATGCTGCCCGCTTCTTGTTTACAATGTCACCTGAAAGTGAGAACAGGTGTTCGCATGGCACTGTGGTAGCTGGCGTTGCAAGATATTTATGTGCCAGTTGTGCTGCAGGGATTGTGACGGGTTGGATCACAGAAACCCCCTTGGGAACTGCCAACTGATGTGCTGAGACTACTTCTAACCCATTTTTCCTGCCAGCTTGGGACTCCAGAAACTCGCCTTGTTTGAGCCAGACACGCTTGCCTGCTGCAAACACAGACCCAAGTCTGAACCACGTCCCACAAACTGCAGGCTTACCTGAAAGCAGCTAAAGAAGTGTTCTTGTCTCTAACACTCAGATGCCTAGCTCCCAATGGGGTCCAAACCCCAAATAAATCCATTTTACCCTGTATAAAGCTTATACAGGATAAACTCAAATTGTTCACCCTCTATAACACTGATAGAGAGATATGCACAGCTGTTTGCCCCCCCAGGTATTAATACATACTCCAGGTTAATTAATAAGTGATTTTATTAAATACGGAAAGTGGGATTTAAGTGGTTCCAAGTAGTAACAGACAGAACAAAGTGAATTACCAAGCAAAATAAAACAAAACACTCAAATCTATGCCTAATACAGTAAGAAAACTGAATACAGATAAAACCTCACCCTCAGATGTTTCAATAAGCTTCTATCACAGACTGGACGCCTTCCTAGTCTGGGCACAATCCTTTCCCCTGGTACAGCCCTTGTTCCAGCTCAGGTGGTAGCTAGGGGATTTCTCATGCTTGCAGTCACCTTTGTTTTGTTCCACCCCCTTTTATAGCTTTGGCACAAGGCAGGAATCTTGTCTCTCTGGGTCCCCCCTTCTAAATGGAAAAGCACCAGGTTTAAGATGGATTTCAGTACCAGGTGACATGGTCACATGTCCTGTGAGACCCCCAAGCCTCCATTCCTCCCAGCCTGACTCACAGGAAGGCCTGCCTGCAAACAGAGCCATCCACAGTCAGTTGTCCTGGTTGACGGGAGCCATCAAGATTCCAAACAACCATTAATGGCGCACATTTTGCATAATTACAATAGGCCCTCAGAGTTCTAGTTCATATTTCTAGTTTCAGATACAGGAATGATACACACATACAAACAGGATGACCACACTCAGTAGATTATAAGCTTTGTAATGATACCTTACAAGGACCTTTTGCATGAAACATATTCCAGTTACATTATATTCACACTCATTAGCATATTTTCAAAAAAGCATATAGAGTGCAACGTCACAGGGACATATGAATCTTTACACTTCAACCACCATTCCAGAAGACATGCATCCATGCTGATGATGGGTTCTGCTTGATAACGATCCAAAGCAGTGTGGACTGATGCATGTTCATTTTCATCATCTGAGTCAGATTCCACTAGCAGAAGGTTGATTTTCTTTTTTTGGTGGTTCAGGTTCTGTAGTTTTTGCATCGGAGTGCTGCTCTTTTAAGACTTCTAAAAGCATGCTCCACACCTCGTTTCTCTCAGATTTTGGAAGGCACTTCAGATTCTTAAACTTTGGGTCGAGTGCTGTAGCAATTTTTAGAAATCTCACATCTCACAAATCACCTTCTTTTCATTTTGTCAAATCTGCTGTGAAACTGTTCTTAAAACGAACATGTGCTGGGTCATCATTCGAGACTGCTATAACATGAAATATATGCAGGTTAAAACAGAGCAGGAGACATACAGTTCTCCCCCCAAAGGTGCTCAGTCTCAAATTTAATTGACGCGGTCTTTTATTTAAACGAGCATCAGCAGCATGGAAGCATGTCCTCTGGAGTGGTGGCCGAAGCATGAAGGGGCATACGAATGTTTAGCATATCTGGCACATAAATACCTTGCAACACCGGCTACAAAAGTGCCATGTGAATGCCATGTTCTCACTTTCAGGTGACATTGTAAACAAGAAGCAGGCAGCAGTATCCCCCGTCAATGTAAACAAACCTGTTCTTAGTGATTGGCAGAAGAAGAAGTAGGACTGGGTGGACTAGTAGGCTCTAAAGTTTTACACTGTTTTGTTTTTGAGTGCAGTTATGTAACCAGAAAAAAATCTGCATTTGTAAGTTACAGTTTCACTATGAAGAGATGGCACTCCAGCACTTGTATGAGGTGAACTGAAAAATACGGTTTCTTTTATCATTTTACAGGGCATATATTTGTAATGAAAAATAATAATATAAAAGTGAGCACTGGGCACTCTGTATTGTGTGTTGTAATTGAAATGAATATTGAAAATGCAGAAAAACATCCAAAAATATTTAATACATTTCAATTAGTATTCTATTGTTATAATCTTTTTAATCGTGATTAATTTTTTGGATTAAATTGCATGAGTTAACTGCGACTAATGACAGCCCTAATCAACAGTAATAGAGGATGCTGAAGAATTGGCCCAGCCTTGATAGTTATAAGGTGCTGAGACCCTGTGAGGGGGAGAGTCGCCTGGGCTCCAGCCTGAACCCAAAAGGTCTCTCTCGCTATTTTTAGCTCCGCAGCCTGAGTCAGCTGACCCAGGCGCTAAGTCGCACAGTGTAGACATAGCCTGACTGTTTCAGCTGCTAGCCCATGGGTCACCTCATGAGCGGACCTGGCTCAAGCACCTGACTCCAGGAGCAGGTTCAATGCAGAGGACCCCAAGTGGAGGCAGGTGACAATCTCTGGCCCTTCAACCACGTAGGCACCGAAGCCCCTTCCTTAGGTACCTAGGTCTCCCCAGGCCTTGTCCGGGGAGCGTGGGCACCTGGCTTAGGGCCAAGGCTTCCACTGGGTGGCAGGCTGTGTAGGGAGTAGCAGTGCAATGCCAAGCCTACATACCTTTCAGTACCTGGGCCTAAATCCTTAAAACGACAGACTCTCCCCTCATATGCGCAGGCCTGCCGTCTGTCAGATTGAATGTGCCAAAGCTGCGTGCTTGGGTCTCCCATCTGCAGGACCTGCTCGAATCACTAGCACCCACTCTGCTCCCAGAAGCACGAATGAAACTGGCTGTTAATAGTGGTTGGGTATTGTGTTTTTAGTTTGGTTAATGGCAGCTGTCTCTGAGAAAAGGCTGTTTGCCAAGGACTGGGGAGATATTTCCCCAAGTGCCTAGAGAGCAGAAGACCCTGCCTGTGCAAGCGCCAAACAGTCAGAACTTTATTACATCTATTTATCTTTCCAGAGGCCAAGTCTCCTTGCTGAAGGCCCTTCAGGGGGACTGGGTGGCTCAGGACGTGGGTAGGGATCAGTGATTCGGTCCCAGTCTGAATCCAGCCCGGCTCCATCAGGATTAAGAACTTTTCCCATCCCAGGGATGGCTGGTGACCTCTACATGAGATGAGGTTTTTTTGGGGGGTGGGGGTGGGGGGGGGAATCTCAGCTCCAGCTCCCACATCACAAACTCAGCACCACCCTTTATGTTAATTAGCAGGCTCAGTAGAGAAGCCAAAAATGCACCAGCCACTGAGACTGGAGAGAGGAAACCCCTTCACCTACACCAGTCAGGGGCAAGACATGGCAACAGGGTACTCTGTGGGGGGGAAACCTGCCCGGCAGATAGAAAAGCTTCATTCCACAGAGCTCTCAAGCCACTGCCTCTCATAACCACTGCCGGCTAAATCCACCCAGTTGTTAAACAGGAGTTTCTGCTTAGAGCAGTGACACCCAGATCTCAGTGGTTCAGGAGCCAAATTAGCAATCAGCATTACCCCCAAAGAGCCACAGTCCTGTGACTTCATTGGTTCATTTATATAGTGCTATTGAGTCATATTTAAACAGCATGACAGGGAAATATTTAGTTTATATCTATATTATTCTCACAGCAAAATAACTGACTAAGTATTATTATTTTTTTATCAACTACAATTGGTCAATGACATAGTAAAAACATTCTGATTGGTTAATAACTCAGACTGGTTAATAATGAAATCACACAGTGTTTTAATATGTGCTGCAAAGAGCTGCAGGAGACATGTTAAAGAGCCACTTGCGGCTCCCGAGCCTCAGTATGAGTATCACTGGCTTAACTGCAGATTATATATAGGCTTGGACGATTGGCTTTTTATTGGTAAATGTCAGTAAATATGGATCTCACTGTACACATGCAAACTGACAAAAAATATTTCCATAGAGAATCACCACCACTGACAGCAGAGTCGGCAAATGCTGCTTGAGAACTTATGAGGGCTTGACTGAAAGCAGTTTCCTGTGTGTACTTTGACAGGTGATGTTGACAATTTGTGGGTTAATGTTTAGAAAGCTTTTGTTTTGGAATCTCAACGGGTACAGTCATTAAATAGCTGTTGTCTGCCCCCAAACTGTGAACATCTACATCTATAAAAACTAAAAAAAAAAAAAAAAAAATGCTTAAAAATAAATGTTGATATTATTGGCCACAATCATAACAAAATAAAACCAAAATTGGCCAAGCCTAAGTATAAATAGCCAATAGGAGCTGGCCTAAGAAAGGACTTCATCTTCAATCATCATCATCATCTGCTCTTCCTCCCAGCCCCCTCTCCAAGTGCCCCAGCCAGGGGCTGCACGGAGCTCCCTGCACATCACATCAGTAACTGTACCCGCAGTAAGGCCGGGGACAATGTGCATTAAGGGACTCCCTGCCCCAGCACTGGCCACCTGCTCGCCCAGGCCTGCTGCAATCACAGCTTGGCAGAAGCCTTCAAGGCAGTAACCCTGTTGTCCCTCAGCCTGGACCAGCTGCCAGACCGCAGAACACCTCCCAGAGAAGCTATTTCTTGCTGTTCTCGGGTGCAGCTCAGGCCAGCAGCTTCGGGTGCATTACACACAGCACTGAGTAAGGAAGGCGGCTTCGGGAACAAGCTCAGAGCAAGCAATTCAGCCGTGGGAAACGCACAGCAGGAAGGACACGTGCAGTGCAGCTAGCCCAGTACCCAGCTGCCTTGGGAGCGGCATGACAGGATCTAGGGCCTTCAAGTGTCCCAGAGTGGCAGGTGTCGGCTATAACGGGCCCACTTTGAAATGAGTTGATGCTTTTCTAATGTGCTGCGGGTTAGAGTGTGGCCGGGGGAGTGTTGCTATGCCGGATACCGGCAGTGTCTGTCCCTCCAGCCATTGACCACAAACCCCCAGCCCTGGAGGTAAGATGGAAACACGGGGAGGGAGGAACACTGGAGTGGTTACAGCAATCCAGAGTGGTCAGGGAGTAACGTACAGCGTGGCCTTGGCTCCAATACCCACCCAGTGGCCATGGTGAATTCAGAGAGGTGCCATGTAGCTACAGTTCACTCACTTCGGGATCAGAACCTACCCAGCTCCTTCCACATGCCCCACGTGCTGGGGGCTTGAGGGGAGGCCAGTGCTTCTCCCTGCTGAGCATTTCCTGCCCCTCGACTCACCATGCCCCTGCACGCAGCCCATCTTACACGTCGACTCTCCTCCCCATCAGTACCTGCTGCGTCCTCCGGGTCGTATTCCTATGCCCTAGCTGCACTGATCAGCTCGGGGCACACACGCTGAGCAAAAACTCTGGGTCCAAATACCAGGCTGGATGAAGTAGGGGAGCGGGCCCTCCTATTGGCCCTCTCAGATGGTGAGTGGCTAAAGGGAAGGGGTTACATGGCAGGAGGAACAAGACCTTTTATAAGCCTCACATATTTCTATTACAGCTTTCATCTGGAAGGATCCCAAAGCACTTTCCACCAACCTCAGCTCAGTGCAGCCACCTCTCGGCGGAGGGTGGCAGCCCATGCATGGCATCCCCATGGGGCAATCGAGACATCGACTAAGGGCACTGGGGAACTTTAAAGTCGGCGTGGAACAACTGTTTGCGCTGAATACTCCACAACCAAGGAGACTGCCTGGCACGCAGGTGACATGTCGTGCGAGGAGGAAGGGCTGAGCTGAGCCTGCTGGGTTTCGAACCTGTGCTTCCAGGGTGGAGGTGTTTCGTGGCTGCTGCTTAGCTCATTGTGCCCCCCCCGGCACCTGCAGCAGCAGTTCCATCCTAGAGCAGTTGTGCACAGGGCAGGGAGCAGCCTGTCAGCAGCTGTGGCTGGCTCTGGAAGGAACACTGGAGGGAGATGGTCAGAAACAGACAGCTCTGCAGCTGCCAGATTTACAGCCCTTGGACGCCACCAGGTGTTAGGATGAGAAAAATGCTCCTCCTCCTTCCAAGCCAGGCTGCAAACTCCAGCGGCTTCAGTGAGCAGGAATCCAGCTCTCCTGGGCTAGTCTCCCAGCACCAACGAGGGAGGGGGCAGAGCTGGGCTAGCCCACAGCAAAGCCCCAACCAATGCCAGCTGCTGGCCAGGTACTGCGCTCGTGTTTAAGGGGAATTGTGACTCTTTACACATTAAAAGCTGCCTCGAGAGCAGCTGAACTGGGTGGGAGATGAATGCCCTGTGCACACCCCCTGCTGCAATAGGGACCCAGAGACACGGCTTCACACCTGAGGAGCAGGAAGCCCAGGGAGGCTCAAGGGGTACAACACCTTGAGGACTTCACCAAGAAGTCAGACCCCTGGGCAGACAAGCAAAACCACCTTGCCATCCCTGAGCAAGTCAGAGCGCTCCGCATGCTCCAGAGAGATGCGCCTACCAGAGCACACCAGTCCTGCTCGTCCTGACAATCACACTCTCCAGCTGGTCTGGTTGGAGCTGGGGGTGGGGGGAAGATTTCATTTTGTTCTCGGGGATGTGATCTTTCTGATCTCGCTCCTCAGGACAGCGCCCTCTTGGGGTGTCAGCAAATCCAGCCCATGGCAGTAGGCTAAATCCCAAAGGGTGCACCGTTCGGGCCCTGCAACTCTAAAGCCTGCTCCAAGAAAGCTGCACTCAGAACAAGCCATGCTTCAGGGGCCGATTAGAAAAGCATTCTATAAGCCATTGTCACTTGTCTAGTGATGGCACTAAACCGCTCAGAGCAACAAGCAGGTGCCAATCAGCTCTGTGAGGCTTTTTTAGTGGAACCCTTGAACAATCCTTTTCCCATCAACTTTGATTGATTTGATTTGATTTGATTGATTTGATTTGATTGATTCCCATCAACTTTGGCTTGGCCAAACATGCCCGGTCCATGCAGAACAGACTGAATAAATCCAGAGCACTCCTGCACCTGTGTTTGGAATACTACTTAGGTGAGCTTGCAGTCTAAATACCCAAAGACAAAGAGGTGGAAAGGGGTACCCCATGCAGAGCTATCACAGACAAGGAGAGGCACAGGGCTTATTACCTTCATGAGTGTTTGCTGATTGAGGGATTTTAAAAGTTCCCCTCCCTGATATTAAACCCTCATCTCCCTCCCAGCCTCCCCCACTATTTACTCTTTAGAAGTACCAGAAAGGCAAGAAAAGACTTGGCCTATTTTGTTGGAGGTCGTAGTTGTGGACTAGAAGCTCTTTTCTGGCCCTAATTGAAAGGCCAAATTTTAACAGCTTGATTAAGTCATCCCTTCTCTTCAGGTTTCTTTTGCAGGATAGCTGTGATATGAACCTACTAGTTCTCCAGTCTTCCAGAGACTCTTCCAGCAGAACTGGGGGCAGAAGGACCGCCAGCATTTCTAAGATAAAAATCAAGTATGTCCTCTTTCCTTTTCCACTTATGTTTTTAAAAGCCTTTTCAGCCTTCATGCCACGCAGGATAATGAGGGTTCCCACTACGTTGCCCCCACCTCACAGGTCACCGTTCTGTGGTGTCTGCCCCTCAGGGCTGAGCTCTGATGAGAGAAGCGTGCGTCTCTGAAGCTCTAAAGTCTAGGGTTTAAAAAGTATTTAAATGCCTAAAGAAGCAGGGAAGATGGAAACCACTAGTGGGCTTTTCAAAAGTTCCTGTGCTAGACAGGAGGCCAGATGGGACGATCTGGTGGTCCCTTACTCTCTTCTGACCTTAAACGCCATGACTCTAAATAAAATCTGGCCCTCGGGCTCCTGCTGGCAGCTATAGCAAACCTGCAGTATGTGACCCAGTCACTAGGGGGGACAGTGCAGAAGCTGGGGTAATAGGGGTTATATTTACATCACCCATTTCAATAACAGCCTAATTTACCCTGGCGTTCCCCTATCACACACTGGTAGGGGCGTATGCAGCTCAGATGTTGGGCAAAGATGCGTGTGAATGCGCACAGCCTCTGCAGCTCGCAGAGGATCCATTCCTACAAGGGGCAGTGCTCCATTCACTTCTTGCTAGCAAAGAAATCTTGCAAAATACGACCGGCAGAGGTTTGCACCAGAGTGCTTTGAAGGCTGCTCAAGACACCCCATCATGGCTGAGAGCTCTCGAGAGCACACATGACCCTTTGCCCCACAATAAAACAGGTGCGTGTGAGAGAGAGAAAGGAGAACCGAGGAAAGGGAAGAATCACTTACAGCTTCAATGGTTGTTTTCCTCTTGTCCATCCAGCTGCTGCTTTGCAGTTCAGCCTTTTCCTTCATAGTGGCTATTGAAAACAATCCCAAGCCCATACTCCTGGTAGAAGCTCAAGATAGACACAAGGACTGAGGCCAGGAGCAAATTATAGATTGCTTCTGTGATGCAAGAACTCAAAAAACACCATAGTTTAATGGGTCGCAGCCCAGGTCTGTGGGGAACTAAAAATCACTACCATCTGACGGCTGGTCAGCTGGTTGCATGAAGCCAGCTTTTGACTTCACAGTGCAAAAAAGCCGCCACCACCACCACAACTAGGCTAATTGGCCCGCTTGGTGCAGTCTCAGCAGAAAGGCAAAAGACTGAATGGGCCACAGCTGGTGTATTCCCTTCTCCCTCACGCAGGTGAAGGCACATTGGCACTGGCAGGCCCAGGCCTTCTGTGCTGAGGATGAAGCGAAGTCAATGGCATTATCCATCAGCCCTTTTACAAAGGCAGAAAGGCATGAATGGGTACTTACAAACCTCTCTCACTTGACAATGAAGTTTTGTAGGCCACATGCTCAGAATATGCTTACATATTCTCCGTTGCTTTGCAATTGCTAGTAGAAAGGCGGAGGGTGGGAATTCATCCTATCCTACCATTCGCAATTCCAATTTCTCCCCTCTCCACTGTCCAGACACTTGATCCAGACCCTGATTTGGCCTGGTAGGCTGTGATGGGAGCCTGGCACGGATTGCATCCCATGGAGAGCCCTCCATATGGGATGTGGAATGGAGCAGTAGAGTGGAGCACAGCTCATTTGGCCCACAGCAGGTGTATAAATTTTATCACACCTTCTCATAGGAATACGCTCATGAGAACTTGTGCCCTACCCCAAATGTACAACTGGTTTGCAGTGTTTATTTCTAGCCCTAAAGCCTATTGCAATTTATGGCCTACTGTTCACACCAGATTCTACAAGTGTGCTTGACATGCACTGCAGCCTGTGAAGCAGAAAGCCATTGCAACGCAGGAGGTCCAAAACCTGAAGAGTTTTATTGTGGTTGCCAGTAGCACTTGCTGTTAAGATTGCCCGTCTGCTTCTATTACAACCCCCCGTCTTCACACACTTGCAGCTTCCCAGCACATTCCTTCTTCGGCCAGACATCTCCATCTCTGCCAAGGTGATCTTTAATTTAAAGTACTTGCTTCTGGCCATTAAACATTGACATTAACCATCAGCATATACTTTCTTTAAAAGCAGAGGAAGTTTAAAACAGTTCAAATGACACCAGTGGTTCACAATTAAAGATCAGAAGTAAAAAATGCAAAGGTCAAGGTCTCGGCAGTAATAACGAGACACCGGCAATCTAGTCATTCATTTCAGACCCTATTATGGTGCCCCAACCCCCTTCCAATTTTTGTTGTTTTCCAAGCCCATTTTCCTATTGTAAATCCCTTTTCTCTCTCCCCTGTGGCTGCAGAAAAGTCCCAGGCACAAAGCGGAAACCGAGAAGAGGGAGACAATTGACTGTGCACAAAAAGTGCTCAGAGATGCTGAGCAGTTTCAGCTAACATAGACTTAAAACAGAATAGTGGGTACTCAGCACCTCTAAAAATCAGCCCCAAGTGCTGTCCAAGGCATCAAGTGAACCAGCTGTAAACATTCCCTTAATCTCTTCCAGTTACAGTCATCTTAGGCGTTCCTTCCCGTGCGCCTGGGTGAATGCATTTTTAGAAGGAAGTGTGACTGAGTCAGCCGTGTCCTTTTCAAAGGGCCACAGAGCACTCCCTGTTCCTGTAAGACACGGGCCAGAAGAAATCCAGGGTGCACAGCATGCTCATCCTACTGCTGGTGCTGGAACCACAGCTTCTGCATTTCCTGATGCTTCATGGTTTCAAGCGTGGAAACTCAGAGCCCAGTTCTGTCCTCTCCTGAGCAGCCCTTGGGCGCACATGTCAGACCGCTGAAGTCAACAGGATCCTCGGGCGAGTAAGTGGGCTGCTCCAGCAGATCCCTTTACGTTGCGCTCATGCCACCTTCTGCACGTCACTGCCCTTCAATGCAAGAGAAGGCCGGGGAATATCTACCCGAGAGACTGTTCAGTGTAAGAGTTTGTAAAACTTCAGAATTTTGTAACCATTAAATGTATTTGTTGAATTTAAAAAAGGAAAAAAGACGACTCCCATTTCACACGGAGGGATGGTGGCCACAGCAGAGTGGAAGGGACTCTGTTCCCCTTGCACAACTGTAGCACTGTATAAATGATACTCATTCATCTCCCCAGGTTACTTATACAATGCCCATCCTCTAGGCACTGGAGCTCCTAGCCTGCAATTGTACTCACACGGACTCTGGCTGCACGGGCAGCCCTGGGATTGCCTTTGGCGTTGCTCTTCGCCATTCAGTGATATGCAACTACTGGTGTGCAGCTAAGCACCACAGGATGGAATGTCCAACCTTCCCACTGATGGGTTTCAGGGACGCGTTTGGCATGGCTCACGGTGGTGACTGCACCTCCCGGGATAAAAGGGGACCCCCCTCCAAACCCAACAAGGTTCCAGTTCCTCTCCCGTCTTTACTTTGCAGCCCCTTCTCGCCGGATGTCATCACAATGAGGGGTGCTCAGAGAGAAAGGCCGGATAATGCTGGCTCCAGAGCCCAACACCATTGCATGATTTCCACAGATGAGGTGGCTAGGGGGCAACACAACGAATGGGGCATTGAGCAAGCAGCATGCATGGTGAACCTAGCCTCTGCCAGCCTTGAGATCGGAGGGCCAAGGCCCCGTCCTGCTTCTGCTGGAATCAATAGGCAAAACTCCCACGGGGCAGACTCACGCACACTCTGCTCTGTTACCCTGCATAAATCCACAGTAATCTTGTGGAAGTCTATAGTGTTACTTCCCATTTCCACCATGGTAACAGCAGGATTTGTGTCTCGGTGTGGCGATGCTTTCTGCTGCTAGTAGAGCAGTAAGGCTGTAGTCACTGTGCGCTCCTGGGGCTTTTACACCAGGCCTGGCTAACAGGGGCAGGAAACGCCTCGCCGAGTCTGCCAGGCCCAAAGGAAGCTCACTCTTTCCTAGGTTAATAGTGATTTTCAATGCTCAGCCACTTTTGCTTTTAAAGTCTGTGTCAGCATTTACGGGGTTATGACAACAGCATCTCCCAGTCCTTCCGTCCTCTGCCATCCCTTCCTTCCTAGGGAAACAGGAAGAAAAAAAGCCCCCAAAAAAGAGTAATGGTAACAGCTTTTAATTTGACAAGAATCAGTACATCAGTTCAGACAATACTGGTTTTGCTTCTTGTTTGGAGTTTCCTTCACATACCAGCAGGGAGAGGGGAACTTTGTCGGGGAGTACAGTTTTCCCTCGGGGCTTAAAGCATGATCAGTGTGCAAGTCAGTGCTTCTTTTTTGTTTAAAACTCTTTTCCCGGTGATTTATTTACAATTACAGTACCTCTTAGTGATCAACAGAAAAAAAATGTAAACTGGGGATACACGATCCCAAGTTGAGAAAGGCAGATCTCTGATATTTATATATTTATACATATATATATATATATATTTATTTATTTATGTGTATACACAGATACATTTCTCTCTTCTTTAAAGTATTAAAAAAATTGATCAACCTCCATTCTATAAAAAATACCTACTCTACAAGATAGAAAAATTTCCCTCTTGAAGTATACACTGATTTACACCCAAAGTTACTCTGGAAATATACATTACGTGGCTTCTTCCCGCAGGCTCAGGGAGGGAAAAGGTCCACAAGGGGGCAGCTTAGAGACTGAATGAGCAGGAGCTCTTGGCTGGCTGGGAGATGCTACACAAGGGTGTGGGGAGGGAGAAGGAAGATGATAGCGGCTCATTGCTCAGGTGTCCAGGAAAGAGAGAACGCAGCCTTCGCTGGAAGGCAGGTTGTCTCATCTCTCTCAGCAGATATTACAAAAGACAAGCCCAAGGGTATTGTGTGTTCACAGAATGCGACTGGGGATTTCTCGAACATCCCAATGAGACTGGAGCTCCAGCCCCTGCATGCGAGAGATGGAGTTGAAAACAGTGACCTGCTGCCATCTCTCCCTGCAGCTGCTTTTTCTCTTACTTTAGATTTCAAATGAAAAGCTGGGTAAGTCTGGGTTAAAGACTTAATAGAAGGCAAACCCAGATGATGGACATTTTTCACAGGCATCCCATGAAACTGTCTCTCCATTAGCATGGGAAAGACAAGGACTGTCAGCACCACTGTGTGTTTTTGGGATCCCCCAGCTATCCTCACTCACGCAGGCTCTTCACCCACCTTAGAGACATCCCTTGGGTCAGCATGAATCAAGTTATGCAATTTCTTATGCCCTGAAGAAAGCCATCTGGGACCAAGGGCTTCTACTCTCCAGACATGGAATAAAATAAAGGAGAGATGCCTGCTCAGTAGTTGCGATGGTCTAACGGGATATTAGGTGAGCGAAGGGGCTGTGGTGTTTATCACTCTCCAACTCTCAGCAGAGGGAGAATTTGGATCTGGGTTCCCTGGACTAGCAGCTCAGATGTCCCAGTCCTATGAGCACATTTATGATGTTCCAGTGCAGACCAGTGCACCAGGATTTTCCATATTTTGTACAAATTTGGGATTCAGCCCGACTAACAGGGCCCTTCTAAAAGCTAACCAGGTGATTTAAAAATGAAATCACCCCCGGTTAAAACAGAAATCTGTATATTCAACATGCTGACTGTGCCTGGAACCAGGATGCCTTTCGGTTACAGGTCAAATGGATTTTCAGCCAGCGGCGGGGAATAATTTAATATTGGCTCCTAGAGCATGCCGGGGTCTGATGACAAGTTTTAACAGGAAAATCCAGATTTCTTCGGGCCAAGGAAAATCAAAGCCAAGGAAGCTGGATCATTTGGGTGTGTGCTAGCCTGGAGGTTGTTCTGGTAGCCCGAGGTGAACAGGCGCTTTTAACCAATGCCTGTTTTTACTTATGGAATGATGCATTGTATAGGGTTTAAAATGCATTAAATCAGATGAATTGTACAAGGCTTTTAAAATGGCATTTCACACTGAATGGGTCTGAGGTTAATATGGTTTTTGAGTCTCAGAGGCCTTCAATTTCAGCCTCTAGTCAAATTGTACCCCTTAGCTTCCCAGCACCACCTTCACTGGGGTTTAAGACTCGGTTGCAACCACTACACTGCAGGCGGCCTCGGTTGTCTAAGAAGTCAAAACAGCAGCCGCTGGTCCCTTGTTTAGAGCCACTAAGCTACTCAATAAACGCGACAGCAAGCCAAGTGCATCGCAGCACAAGAACGGGGAGAACCCGGGCACTGGAAAGGGCTCTACCTCCAGTGTTGCAGACCCCACCTCTGAATGGATCATTGCAATACACTTCATGGTAACACTGGCATTCATGCACACAGAGGACAATGGCGGAGGTCCTTGGCTCTTGAAACAAGCATGTGAACAGTTCGCATTGGTCCCCTCTGCTAAAACTTACTCTGTTACACCACTAGGGGACCAGCCTGAACAGCTGAGTGCCCACTTATGGCTGAGCACTACTACGGCTACATGAGTACTGCGGGACCATACAGCAGAAGTGAGGAGGGCATAACAGCTACCAGGCTGGCTCCAACGCATGCTAGTTAACCATGAAGAAATCACAGCGCTTCCTTCACTTGCTCAAGGAAACAGCATGATAGGGAGCCCTTGTCCTTCCATCTACAGCCGTGTGGCTTTCACCACTCCCACTAATTGCTAGCTTACTGCAGTCCTGTCCAACTCAGGTCCCACAGGCTTGACAGAGAAATGCTAACATCTGATGCTGAAGGAGCATGCCACAGAAGAGGAATAGGGAGTGCTGAAGATAGCCACCCCTCTGTATTGTGAGAGGAATGGAGCCAGATGAACAGTGAATTTAAAGAAGATGCTGTATGTGTAAAATGTTACCAAGCCAGAGAACAAAAATACAAGTCCCGAGGCACGTGTCAAACTCCAGTTACGCCCCATATCAAAGACGGCCATTCCCCTGCCCCCTTCCTTCCACCTACTAAATGGAGAGATCTCATCTAGGGTTCCTGCATGCAACCCCCATGAAGGGGGGCGCGAGATGATGCTAGCTGTGCAGCCTGAGGGAGGAACTTTGCACTAAGTTCAAAAACATTCTACAGGTGTGGAACGAACATTTCTCATTCACAGATCTGCCTCAGTAAGGGTGTCCTGGGCACTTTGGCAAAGCAGATTTCTGGGCTGTGCAGGGGAAGGCAGGAAATTATCTCAGAATTCAATCAACTAACTTCTCCACCCCACTATTATTCTCTTTTCATTACATTTTCAGCAGGATGAATCTATACACGGCCCTGTATTTTGCTTAACCCCTTAGACCTATTCCCCACCTTTGCGTCAGTAGGGATTTCAGGGTTACATATTGCGACAGTTCCAGTTAGCATTTGTCAGCCCCACTGTTTGAAATGTTCCATTAGCAGGGAAGCAGGTCCTTTCCTTTCCTTCCCCACTCCTGCTCCACGTTTTGCTCCATTTATTCTCCAGATTCCCTTTCACCTCTCAAAGCCAGCAAGGGTCTTGAAAGAGAGTCCAACAAAAGGCTTTGTTGCTGGTTTTCTTTTTCCCCAGGGCACTGGATTAATTCACCCAGTGATCTGAAGTGACACTTCATGTGGCTTCATGGAGATCAAAGACATCCTAAGTCTCTCCTTTGCCTCTCAGTGCACCAAGTCCACCCCAGAACAGCAACACACAGTCTGCAGCTCTCGGCTTCCTTTACTTGACTTCCAGGATGGATGGGTTGGTTTCCATGATGGCCACAATGATCTTGTCAATGTAGTCTTGCAGGCGGAAGTTGATCTCCTCCTGCTTTTGAATTGCCTCCATGAGCTATAGGGGAGGAAGAGGAGGAAGCTGGTTACTGACAGATCACAAGTCAGGGCCACCTAGCACAGATTTCTTTGCAATTTTCACCCTTGGACCGTTTGCTCAGCAACAAAAATACCAGAGTCTGCTACAAAGGGTTCCTTTGTCCCTCTAGCTGCATCCTGCACAAGCTGCGTCCTGTGTCCCGCTCCAATTTTAGACTTAAGAGGAAAAACTGCATGTATCTTAAAAGAGCTACTGGTGACACATTCGTTCCCGTTCCTGTCCAGCACAAACTCCAATGAAATTTACGTCCTCCCCAAAACCTGGCTTCAGCTCCCCCAAATCCCCATTGTTCTAGCTTCTCGTTTCTCGTGGGGGAATGCGGGTTGGCTGGGGAGGCCATTACATGTTCTCTTCCGCTCTCTAGCGGTTCTGTTAGTGGAAGGTGCTCGTCTGCCAAAGTCAAAGCTAAGCCACAGGCTCATGCTGAATATTAATGTTGTGGGTCCTGTTTTCAAACCTGGAACCTCAGATGGCCAAATCATGCTTCCAGATGCACATATCAGGCAACCAAACACCTGTTTTAGGCATATGACAGTATGCGGACTTCAGCACTACAGTGTGAAAATTGAGCTCGTCACTGAGTTTCTCTAGGGTTTTGTGTTTATGGAATGAGTCTCACAATCCCTTATACTCTCACCTTTCACATGAGAGAACGCGGGTTCTTATACCCTTAGACACCTGCCCCCATGGACAGACAAGGTTTACTCCAGTGCTCTTCCTCTAGCTGCCAGACAATGGCTGTGACTTGTCCCAAGAGAAAGGAACATTGCATGTATCTCACTCAAATAGCAACATTTACTGTCTCGCTTGGCTCCTGCTGGTGAACTCGTCTCTCCATGTGTGCAAGTGTCTGAGGTACAGCTACATGAGAACTTGGTACAACCACCGGGGAAGGGGGAGAAGCATAAAGAGCACAGCCATGACAGACCCAGGTTCTCAGTCCTCCACCAATCGTAAGAGGCTAGATTGAGATTTCTAAGGTATTAAGCAGACAACTTATGTAATGTTCTTTACATTATCCTAGCAAGGGGGACATTACCTCATGAACAGCCCAGCTAGCGCTTGGCTATAGCCTTGTCACGGTGTGCACCACCATCTTAAGGAGTGTCTGGTTTCTATGGGAAGCCATGACCTATGGCGAGTCAGCATCTCTGCAAGATGGGCCCCTTTCTAATTGCAGTGGAGCTGCAGAAAAGAATCGCCATGGCTCTCAGTGGGATCCCTGGATTATCAGTAGTGATCTCTACTGCAGAGAGAGAGCCCTTTCAGCTCCTTCCGGGCACATGCAGGTGCTTAGGAGCCAAGAGTGGGGATTAAAGACATCACTCATGCTAAACAGGAAGTGGTTTGAGGTAAACAGGAATACACTTTCTCTAGACACCACACAGTACCTCGTCTCTGGAGACCGAGCTGATTTCTGCAGCCAGGGACTCGGAGAAGGAAGCTGAGAAGAGGTTCTTGGCTCCCTGAATGCTAAGGTTTATAATCTGTCCATTCAGCTCGTCATTCTGTTCTTTCAGATTGCGGTTATCCTGCTCACAACAAAAAACAAGAATCAGGATGTTCATAATTCACATTTCTAGAGCCCCACAGACGGCAGGTACTGTAGCAGCTTCACAAAAGGGGTGCTCTGTATTTTATAGCTGGTAGACTAGAGGCACAGTGAAGTTAAGTGAAATGGCCAAGGTGCCCTGGTGACTAAATGGCAGAGCAAGACCAGAATACAGCTCTCCTGACTCTTGTACTACCCTGAGCTAGCAGAGCCCTGGGAAGCTTTACTCAGAAGAGGAGCGAATACATACAACATGCTGGGGAGATTTGAACCCCCTTTTGCTCTGACCAGATTGATCTGCAATGGATCAGCGTTTCACTGGGGTATCTCCAGAACGCCTCCCCTGGTCCAAGATACTGAAGTGAGGCTGAAATCTGTGCCTCGCCAGCCAGGGAGATCGTGTTCTGCAGTCCTCTGTTGAGCTGAGAAAGGCGAAGCATTCCCCCGCCGTGAAACATGCTCACGTTGTCCGTGCTACTTGGGCGGGCTATGGCAATTCTCTCCCAGAAGCGGCTTTTAGGCCAAACAGACATGGTAGCTGTGACTATAGTGCTGAGATTTCTCTCCAGTGCCTCTCCTATTTCCCATACACAGTCCCAGCTGTACTTTGCCAATGCTTAATCATACCTCCAGTGGCTAAAGAACAGGCTGGTGCAGTCCCCAGAGTCTACGCCCGGTAGCGAGACCGGACATGACAGTCCAAGCTGCTGCTGTGGTGTTGAATTGATTGGTGTCTAGTAGCCGAACCAACACATCGCTCCCACCACCCCAGTACCTGCTTGAGCCGCCTAATCTCTTGCTCCAGCTCCGTCTCCCGTGTCCTGCTATTGTACTCTTGGAGACCCACGCTGCTGCTTCTGCCTCTTCGCTGCTCCGCTTCAAGTTTAAACAGCTGCAGGTGCTCCAGCTGCTTTCGGAGGTCCTCAATCAGCTGCAATGCAATGAAGGAGAGCGATAGCACCAGAGGGCCATAAAGTGCCACAGCGCTAAGCGTGGAGTCAGCCTCCCTGCTGCACCAGAGAGGTGCGTGAGGTGAGACAGCAGGAGGAGAGAGAGAATGGTGGGTCTGAAGCGTACAGAAATCAGTTATGTTCTCAGTGTTGTTATATTCCTGTCCTCCCCCTGTTAACACTGGCTGGGCCCAAGTTCCTACCTCAGGCCTTTGCCATTACACCTTTACATCCAGACAGAAATATGCCATGTTGAGCAGGCTGGTGAATCCTGACTTGTGCAGGCCTTCGAATGTGAATGCAGAGACACACTGGAGTGAATTTTAATGTACATGAAAGCAAGGGACTAGGTACAAACTGATGCCACACACAGGGCAGGTGCTGTGCCAGCTCCCGCTGTCCAGCTATGCCAATGCACCCCTGCAGACTGTCTTGCAACTAGACACTGCCAAACAGCAGTGGTTTGAAGAGTGGCAAACAGCTATAACAAGATGATCAAATACACTTTCACCTGTTACTCAATTTAAATCCCCGTCGCTGGAGCAAAAAGGCAAGAGCTGTTCCACCCAGCTGTGTCCATTGTAACTGTGAACACTAGACACACAAGCATGTGGAAACGAAAAAGCCTTCAGGTTAGGGCAGCTGAAAGCATCAATTAATTTCTCTCTCTCTCTCCAGTTCATTGTGTTTCTTCCATTTGGCAACAGCAGAGGCCACATTACGCTGATAACAAGGTGAATTCATGGTGCAATTTGTATCTAGGGTTATCGAGGAACTAGACTAGCACTGAGCCCTGTTTACAGGACGCAGCATATTGACCTCTGGCGAAAGTGCTTGTAAATAGCTGCAGTTTCTGCTGAGGGCTTCAGGGAGAAGTGTGTGGACAGGCTGAATGGTGTCAGCTGTTCACTCTGCTCACCTCCTGAGTGGACTCCTTCTCCTTCTGGAATTGGTGTCTCTCATGAGTCAGTTTGTCTCCTATCTTCCTCTTGCTTTCCTGCTCCTCATTGAGTTGAGCAGTGAGGTCTTCTATCTCATCTAACAACTTCTGCTTCTCCTGCAACAAAGTTTAGCAAGATGAAATCACAAGACCTTCCCCACAGCACGGCAAGGCCCCTCTCCTGTCATTCGGAGAGGAGAGCACATATGCACATTGCCACATGGGAACATTCTTTTAGCCAATGTGCATTAGTTTGGACACTTTTGCCTGCTGTGCTTTCCATCTGTTGTCTGAGGACTTTACAGCCTCAGTGCTTTGCCAGCAGTAAACAAAATGCATCAGCAGAGTCAGGAGAGACACGTAATAAATGACTCCTGCCATAAGCTCCATTTGAGCAACCTCTTGCATCTGCACAGAGCCCAGATGATTTCAGTGACTCTGCAGGACAGAGTTGTTGCAGGACTGGGGCCTAAGTGAGGACTACCGGATGAAAATGACATCAAATCAAAGAAAAGGAGTACTTGTGGCACCTTAGAGACTAACCAATTTATTTGAGCATAAGCTTTCATGAGCTACAGCTCACTTCATCGGATGCATCGATGAAAGCTTATGCTCAAATAAACTGGTTAGTCTCTAAGGTGCCACAAGTACTCCTTTTCTTTTTGCGAATACAGACTAACACGGCTGTTACTCTGAAACCTATCAAATCAAAGGAATCCCTTAGTTTAAACAACAGCTGCCCTCTCAGAGAAGTTTACAATAGACCCAGAACTCTGATCTCATTAAACCCTTTTTTATCCTGAGTTTTAGCTGAGAATGGATTTCACAGAAAGCAAACAGACTATGAAAGAACCCGAGCAATGTAAATTAGTATCTAAAACTGAACTATACCCATGGATTTTCAGAACCCTTTTACTATTCTCCACCTTGGCTCAATGGTTGAACAGGGCAGTCAACTGAATTTGTTCAAAGTTTAAAACCACGTAAAACTCGTTATTTAACTGTGACCAGAGCCCTGTGAGTGACAAGGTTTCTTTATGCTGCTAATTTTCCCCATAGGATCAGCCCTTCTCCCCAGTGTGTCATGTGCTGCTTGTAAGTTCTAACTTGATTCCAAGTTTAAAGGTGATTGCTGGAGTCACCTATTTTTATACATGCCAAAATTGTCCCAAAAAAAAAAAAAAAAAAAAAGGGTCAGTGCTTCACGTTATATGCCTGGAGACGTGACCCAGTTTTCAGGAGTGCTGAGCGCCAACAGCCCCCAGCGAAAATTCAGTCACTTAATTCGGAGCAGACACTCATCTTTGCCAAATGTGTTACTAGTTTGTAACATGCATCGATATTTTCTGTGATGAAAGGTGCTTTGTCAATGTGAAATAATATTAACAACAATCAGGAAATCGATGTTTCAAACAAAAACAAAGGAGACATCCAGTTTATCAGCAGGGGGTTGCATCCTCCATGGAGAGCTAATTGCATCTGTTACTGCTCATTAGCCACATTAACGCTAATTTAAGCTAAAACAGAGATGAGCAACACCACGTGATGAGGAGAGGACAGTCAAGAATAAACACGTCTCAGGTGGTTGAATGCACCTAGGAACCCTCACAATTTACACCCTTTCTCTCAGATCTAGTGTTGCTGTTTGGGAATGTTGTTATTGTATGTTACTAAATTATATTCTTTATATAGCATCTTTCCTGCTGGGAAAATCTCAATACACTTTATAAACAAGATCTCAATAGAGGAATCACTGGGTGGAGTTTTACAGCTTGTTTTATGCAGGACCTCAAACTAGATCAGGGTAGTCAATTGTTTTTTGTTAAGGTCCAAATTTCTTGGTCAAGGTAAAGTCAAGGTCCAGACTCCAGAAAAAGTTACACAAAACCAACAACAATAATGATAATAAGTAAATAAAAAGATTTTGGTGTCCATTCAAAAGCATCTGGCCGTCTGGATTTGGCCCACAGTCCACCTACTGACTATCCCTGGACTAGATGATCAGCATAGTCCCTCTGGCCTTGAAGTTTATGAAGCTACGAAAAACTTGGGGGCCAAATTTTAGGCCCATGAATCCATCATTTAGGTACCTAGATCAAATCTGATTTCTTCAGGGAACCTTATATATTGGCAAATAAAAGACAGAAATTAAAATAAATTTAAAACATTCCTATTATATTACACACCAACACAATACATCCATACTCCATTACACACACCCCTTTCCGCACTCATACAAGTTAGTGTAAAATGTGTCCTCTGCTAAAACTGACAATTAAAAAATTCAACAGTGATGAAGTCTCCCATGACATCCCCTTCTCAGTTACACACACAGTGGAACCTGGGTATTGTGACACAGGAGGAAAGCTGACAATCATTTCAGTGCACTGCAGCGGGAGAGTGTCTAACCTGTTAGGGTGAACCTGTGTGCACTGCCAAGTTTGTGAGTAAAGCTTCCCTACAAGAAGGTTCCACCGCCGTCCTGCATTATGTTTTCAGTCAGCAGGACCCAAGCTGGAAATGACCTTCCCCACAATTTGCCACAAGAGGGCAGAATTTCATTCATAAACAGCGAAGAAATTGATACAGGTACCATACATAAGGCAACCAAAAATAGCAGCCCTGCTTGTTTGCCTGTATGAGGTTCTATGGGCAGCTGACAGGATTACTGCTGAAGTACATGTAGGACTGCATTGCCTCAGAGAGGTTGGTCCTGGGTCTACAGATTTCACAGCGACAAACACAGTGACTCAGTCAATATCTATAGCACTACGGCCGAGCTAAGGCCCTGGTTTCTATTTAGGGTAGGACTAGAGGAGGAAATGGCTCCTTGCTTGTTACACATAACTTGGGACTCATACAGGTCTTTTGAGCAAACCATTCCATCTCTGCTGTTTGCAACTGGCACTTAGCCGTGGCCAAAATTCCTGATTCGGAGGGAAAACCACAGCGTGCTCTCATTCTGCATGGGCTACGCTGCCTTGGAAGCTGGGCAGAACACAGGTGTCAGTGACTAATACACTTACAGGTTAACTCGAGGCAAGCTGGAATGTGCACTGCAGAGATGCTAGAGTCTGATATACTCAGGAAAGCCAGCAGTGGGCCAGGGTGCTGAGTCACAGTGGCATAATTAATGCCACGTCCCATGCAGAGATGCACATTCACGCTTCACCGCTAAGGAATCTCTGGCACAGAACAGATCCCTCAGCCTGTTTTCAAACACACCAAAGTATGAGCCTGAAGTATCTTTCTAGGTGAGAAGGCTCTCCCCTCACCTCCTCCAGCCTCTCGATACTGGCTTTCAGACAAGGGACGCAGGATCTCAGCTCGCTGTTCTCGTCCTCCAGCTGCTGCAGTCTGTGGCAATGAATGAACACACTTAGAAACTCTGCTACCAGAGCCCTGAGACCGGAGAAAGTCATGCAAGCAGCAAAAAATAATAAGAGCACAATAGTGAAGGCTGGAGCGTGGATGTAGGACTGAGGATGGACTCTGCCTTTGTCCGCCCCACTCCTTCTCACCAGCAATCACGGGGAAGGAAGAGACATCTACCCAGACTTAGCTGGAGTCATTTGAAGCCCTCTGCCCAATTTTTGCCTGCTGTGACTGATATCTCACCCACAAGGGACCAGGCCATCCTTCAGGCTCAGCACTGACTACCTTCATTGCCCCACAGTAGCAAATCCCAGCTCTGGGCACAGGCTCTTTGCATTCCAATTATTTCCCCCCATTTTTGATGCCTCTCCTCTTGTTATTTTTACCTCAGAGGCCAAGTACCAGGGATTGGCACACAGCAACCAGGAGGAATCCAGAGATGGCCTCACCTAGTGCCCCAGGTTCAGATCTCTCAAATTCACATGGGTATTCTTCCTCCCATATTATCTTCCTGGTCCTTTCTTGTCAGTCATGGCCAGTTAGGACTGAGCAAGAATGGAACATTCTGCATTTGCTGAATCCCTAGTGAAAACCACCCAGCCAGAGAGAAGACACCCCTCGCCCAGGAAAGGTTGGCTCTGCCCAGGAAGCCAGCCTGAGGGTGTGGGGAAGCCTACAAGCTGGTTACTGCCTGATGAGATCAGTCACTAGGAGCAAGGGTGTTTGTTACTTAAGCTGGTTTTTCAGCTCAGCTCTCCCCATGCTGCTGTTACTATTCCTCTGGGACAGCCCCAGACAGTGCTGTTGCTCTGTTCCTTCTAGAACAACCAAACACTGCTCAGATGCTTCTGTAACTGCTCCTCCCACTCGGGGCTATTCAGGCGGAGGAAAGCTGTAGTCCTCGCCTTGGGCTCATGCCTGTTGAAGTCAAAGGCAGAACTTCCATTGACTTCCCTAGGAGCAGAGCAGATACTTTGCATGTCTTTGTGAAGCCGACTCGTGTGACAATGTCAAACTGAGCTCCAGGGACTAGTCATGCCAACGGGCAGGAGGTTCAAGTGGACACCCTCGTTATTCTCACCGTTAGGGGCAGATCAAGAGGGAGCATGCATGAACTAATGCATCCAAATGGAAAGTTCTCTCTGGCTGGAGACAAGTGTCACTGATCTGAATCATAGAATATCAGGGTTGAAAGGGACCTCAGGAGGTCATCTAGTCCAACCCCCTGCTCAAAGCAAGACCAATCCCCAACTAAATGATCACAGCCAGGGCTTTGTCAAGCCTGACTGTAAAAACGTCTAAGGAAGGAGATTCCACCACCTCCCTAGGTAACGCATTCCAGTGTTTCACCACCCTCCTAGTGAAAAAGTTTTTCCTAATATCCAACCTAAACCTCCCCCACTGCAACTTGAGACCATTACTCCTGAAGAGGTGGGTTAATTTACTACTTTGGGACAAAGTTACAGAGGAAGGAGGTAGTCAAAACCAGGGTTTAGAAAGACATGGGGGCAAGCTTTATGGGAGGCAGCATAGCCATGGCTGGAGTTTATTCTGGAAACTCACCCCCAGTTGTCTTCTAGTTGTCACTGATTAGCGATACACCCCCAAAGTTTCACCATGTGGAGGATATGGTGGCTGTACCAACCTGGCTTGCAGATTCTCAATCTCAATACTCTTCTCTCTCTCCATCCTGGTCAGGAGCTCTCTTTGTTTTCTGATTTCCTCCAGGAGTGTCTCATCTGCTTTTAACTCTTGTTCCTTCAGCTGTTCCTCCAGGGCATTAGCTCTTTGGAGAAAAGGAAAGAAGGGGTTTAGCCAAGTCTGACATTACACAGCTGTCCTACTGACATTTGGATATTTTACGGAGTGGGATGTCCTCCTTTCTTTTCACCCTCCTCCCCTCTTCCTCTTATTGCAAAGCCAGTAGAAGACACCATGGAGTTTGAAGATCAACATAAAAGGAGCAGCATCTGTACAAGACAAAGAACAGGTACCTGCAAGACACTTACAGGCACCTGGGAGAAAGCAGGTAGCACATCCTCACAACCACCCAATCCCTGAGCACTCTGTGATGCTGAACCGCTTGGAAGCCATTGCCTATTTGGCATTTAAATCACTGGAAACCCAGGCAATGGATACTGGTATCTTATCACAAGTTTCTACAAGCCTCAGTGGTCACATTAAAACTAACCAAAAGGAGGAAAGAAGAGAGGATTGAGAAGAAAACAAAGTAAAAGATTTTCTTAAAACTTGTGTCTTAGTGGGTAGCAGAGTCAGGGTACTGCACAGAATAAGATACTAAGGCTAATTACTCCAATTAATTATTTATCTTCCTTTTCACCTGGGTTTGTAGTGGAGTATGAAATTCACACGCCACTTATGGGTAATTCCTTTGGGCACCAGCATCAGTGATAATTGTATAGCTCTAGGAATACAACATTTGGCTGTCTGCATGTTGCCAATAAATTAAGCAGGGCCTACATAATGATTATTTAATTGTTGCAGAGAAATATTATAATACAAGACAGAGAAGGGGTTTAATAGATGTTGGGATTTGCAAGACTTGTAGGATCTTATAATAATTTTAAGTTAAATCAAATCTAGGACCTAAAGAAAGTGACCACTTCCCTCTAAATTCTCAAATCACAAGTGGAGTGTGGAGGGTTATTTTTCCAGGCCACATCCATAACTGGCAAACATTTTTAATGTCACATGGTTCTCAATGGAGCACACAAGTCTCAGAAGACATTCAAGCAGTGGACAGATGTTTGTTGCTAATCTACTCACTCAAACCTGTCCTTGGAAGCAGGTGAATAAATAGTGCATGAGGGTCTATGAAGGTCTATGAAGGTCACTTCGTGTGCAATACGTTTGTGTGTGTGAGAATTCACACCCCTCTAGTACACACTGCTGCACAGTGCAGACAAGCCCTTAGAAACGCCTCATGAGGATATGTTTGCTCCTGTGACAAGCCAAATGCCCTCACCTGTGCACCAGCTGCAGGTTTTCCTGCTTTAACCGACTGTGCTGCTCTCCATTTGCAGCTGTGTCCTTTTCCAGCTCTGTTACCCTCTTCTCCAGGAAGACGACCTGTGCAAGCAAGAGAGAGGATTCAGTTACCAATAGGTTCTTTCAGCTTTATTTCTCTTTCTTAGAAGTGCAGGCCAAATGATAGCACTGACAAAACTCAAATGCAACAATTGAAGTAATAATTGAAGACATTTAATTGGTTGCCTCTAACTTGAACTGTATCTTGCTTGACTTTGAGAGTATCATGTATGTTCTGTGCTTCATCATGTCTCACCTATAACTGCTGAAATGTGCCATGATCTAGAGGAGGTGACCTCATTCTCATTCAAGAAGTTTACAAGTAGGCATTCCATTTTGGTGTGTCTCACAGATTTTTAAAAACACAGTTTGCACTTTGCTAGAATTTAGCTCCTAAATTTTAGAAGTGTTCCATAATACTAACACAGGGCCAAATGCTTCACTGGTGTTTCTCCTTTGAGGAGAAAGGCCACTTCAGTGGTCATCTTCATTAAGTTTTTGAACATGTGGATCTATCAAGCCAGATCCTCAGCTGGTGGAAATTGCCATAGCTCCAATGGAACTGTGATAGCGTATACCAGCTGAGAATATGTCTCATGCTACCTAAAAGGGACAAAATGTCCCGTTTGTCCTTTTCACAGATGGAGAGAGACAAGGAAAAAGGAATAGACTATTGCCAAGCCACAGATATTAGAAAGGGGACTCAAGGGCTGGTTTACAACCAGAAACTACCTTAAGTTCCTTTTAAACATTGACTAGATTTCACTTTGATGGTGTCCCTTTAAGAGACACTCCTGCAGAGTTGCACGAAACAAGCTGGATACATTATAACTTTCCTTTGGTTATAAAAATCTGCATTTTAGGGGTCTGAATGTTAATTTAGAATTATTCCCTTTCCTCCCCCCCAAGTTACATAGCTCCCTGCTCTGCTCTCAGCCTTATTAAAAAAGCAACGTTACATATGCTATCCGCAATGTGTCCTTCAGACCTTTCAACCACTCTGTCAGACTGCGGCACTCAATGTTGCGACACCATCACTACAGCTGCAGTGAAGAGGGCTGAGAATTGTCACTGCATTTGATAAACAAGCAGGAGGTGGGAATACTTTCCTAAGGACAAACTATCTATTTGTGTAAAAACTAAAGTCATGATTATTGAGATAAGAACAACAACAAAACAAGTAACAACTGATTCTTTTATTGGATATGCCTAAAAATGAATTTTACATGTTACTTTAGAGTGAAGGACAAATGATGAACAAATCTATACTAAGTCCTTGAATCTGGGGTATAAACCAAACCCTGACAATACTCTAGCCAAATGTTTCAAACCTGGGTGCCTGACGTAAGGCTACTAAATCTATATTTGGGCTCAGAGTGGCCAGAAATGCTGAGCACTCACAAATCCCACTGAGGTAAAGGGGAGCTGCAGGAGTTCAGCACCTCAAAACCAGGGCACTTTGAAACAGGAGTGAATTTCAGACATCTAGGTGTGAAAATTTTGGCCTGTATTCTTCAAAGAGACAGTATAAATGATACAATTCTATAAACTATTGTACTAAAGTGCTGTCAAATGGACAAGTAATGTGTATATGTATGCATATATATTTATTTCTCTGTCATACCCACAACTCCACACGTCTTCCTATTCAGGATGTCAGAATTAAGCAGTTTTAAAGAGGTATTTTCACATTGGGGCAAACATTTATACAAAGCACAATTCACTTGGCTTGGAGTTTTCCATATTCCCTCGGCTATTTTTAGCTACTGATGTTTGAGTAAAGCTTTCCTTTCCCAAATGCAGTTTCTCCTCCTCCTGCCACATGATCCTTTGTCCATAAACTCCCCAGTAAGTTAACGTGGAACTAAATAGAGATGTCACAAAGCCAGCATTTATAGCCTCGCTGCAGGACAAATTCTGAGCAGAACAGGCATGAGTGAAAGACAGGAAGTCCCTGTTTCAAGTCAAATAGCTTTGCTTCCTAGGAAGAATAGCATTAGACAGCCGTGTATATAGCATTATGAAACAATTACAAAATAAGTTGATTTAAAATATATTTCTCAGTATTAATATTGCTCTATGAATGGTTATAATGACCAACTGCAAATACAGTGTATGCAAATATTGTATATCTTACCACTCATGTCAGTGACATCATTCATTCAGACTAAGGCCATGTCTATACGTACAGCACTGCAGCAGTGCAGCTGTACCGATGCAGCCACACCATTGCAGTGCGCCTGGTGAGATGCTCTATGACGACGGGAGAGCATAAAAACCACCTCCGTGAGCGTTAGAAGCTATGTCGGCGGGAGACTGACATAGTACTGTGCACACGACCGTGTATGTCAGCGTCACTTAGGTCACTCACGGGGGGTGGTTTATTCACATGCCAAGCGACATAAGGGAATCTGACATAGACTGTAGTGTAGACATAGCCTGAGACAGAGGGACAGACCTCTTCCCCCTGCCAGTACTGTAAGAGGTTATGGAACACAGAGCATTGTTTAGTAAACTGTAGGGGGGCAGGAGCCGCCACAAGCCATTTACCATGAAGCAATCTTCAGCACAAGCTGTGCAGCTCCAGCTTCAGCTTAACACCCACTGAAAAGATTGGAATTCGACCTCCCAACCCGAACACAGGAACACTCTGCGCCTTTTCTGATCATTTTGTCAAATCACAACCCCCAAGACAGTACAGAATGCTCTGAGTTAACCACTTGTCCCCAGTAGTTAGCTACCCAGTGTCAGCCAGCATTCAATAATAGCAAGTAATTAACACCTTGCATTTCCCCAGCAACTTCTGTCCCAGGATCTCAAAGCATGGTAAACCATTATTTACTCCATGCAGGAATGGGTACTCGGCTACCCTTTTCATTAATGAGTAGGCTGATGCACAAAGAAATGCCTTGCCCAAGAGCACCCAGTGCATCAAAAGACAGAGCCAGGAACAGAACCTGGGTATCCTGTTCCCTTGGTTTAACCACCAGGAACATGTGCTCCGCCCGCCCAAAGGAAAACCGCTCGACCTCAAAGATAAGCTTAGTAGGACACTCAGACGCTATGCCTCCATTAAAACTTCAGAGGCAGCTGCAATAGCATTCATACCTTGTCAGTGATGTCCTCATCTGCATATTCCACGTGGTCACGGAAAGGTTCTTCCATAGCATCCACAGTCAGGGTGCCCGTCTGATGTAAGTGCCTATATCCGAGACAGACCAACCCAACCCAAAGCAAGATGACCATTAGAGAGAACATTGCAGAAGGCAAAGTATCATTTCTTATACAATTCCTCTCAACTCCCCACCCCTTCTCCTGCAGGAGACATTAGGACATTGCTCTCTTTTGGGTGACAGTAGGTAAAGATGATGAAACCAGGAGGCTGGCCTGGCAAAACAGTGATTCTATCGAGTAGTGGGCCTCGCTTTCACCAAATGAGGCTCTGACAAGCCAACAAGAGTCAGCATCCCACAACACCTCGGTACTGCCGAACTACGGGACAGGAATCTTCACTATGTTTGTGACTTTTAGTGAACAGCACCTGGCTGTCAGAGGGGAAACAGACAAGTAGTGTTGGAACTTGGTGCTATCACCTCTTATTCTTGCTCTTTGGAATATGGAAAGATAAGAGTTTACTTTCCCCACTTCATTTTGTTTTGAACTTAATACTTATATTCCAGAGCAGCAGGACTAAAAGTACTCTGCTCTCCCCAGAGATACAGCCAGAAAGGGATGGGGAGTGAATTGAGCTTGTTGTGAAATACACACTCAACTTCAGCTCCCCAAGTGGGAGACTAGTAAATCATTAACCATGGCTTGTTACATTTGGGTTTTTGTTTTCTTTCAAAGGACAGTGTTCAGAATCAGTCTAGACATTCACCCTGTAAAGTAATGACGTGTTCTGCAGGAGCTGAGCGCGGTATTCCATCTTAGTGGGGGTGGGAAGGGGGAAAGCAGAATTCTTATTACAACCTTGAATAATTAAACACAGGACTTACATCAAGAACTATAGATATAGAGAGAGCTGAGGATACACGGACTATGGTTCTACTGGCTCTCTCTCTGGAGCTTTTAAATGAGTCTGTAACCAGTTAGTAACATGGGTATATTATGGCTTGTGTCCCCAAACATTATGATTAATACACTGTTAGTAGCATAGGTGGTGGAGATGGGCGGAAGGGGAATGGGAGGAGCAAAGGGCCATTACCTCCTCAACTTTTAAGCAAGGGGGACCATACCCCCACTTTTGAGAATCTGAACTTGGCAGGTCACAACAAGGTGGGGGGGGCAGGAACACAGCCCCTCCCTTGGCCCTGGACCAGAGCATGGAAGCATTATGATGGAGGGGTAGTATATCAATGGATTCTAGCTACTTAAATAGTCACAAAGTATTGAGCATTCTCAAAATTAAAAACCATTTCTTGATGAGGCTCCCAGTCACAAAAGATGATGATGGTTCCTTTGGTCACTTCTGCTGATCCAAGGGAGTTAAAAGCAAACAGAGCTAATCTTCTTTAAGCAAGTAGCAGCCTAATTCTTAATTTGGTCTTTAAGTACTGACAACTGGCCCTTCAGTATGCTGACTACTATTCAGAAAGAAGGCACAGAATGGATCCTCTTAGAGTTTTAAGATAGGTCAGCTCTGCTTTTTTACCTACTGCTTTCTACAAAAACATTTAATATTTTGAACTAAAGGTCTGGGACACATCCTTGGAAAACGCCTCAGTGTTGGATGACAGTGTCAGTAAGATGTCAAGCACACCATGCAAACCAGGCAGAATGATTATAAAATAGTCATTGACCGTAGAGAGAAAGGATCTCTCCTACTGAAGAAATTTGGGGTTTATGAACTACAGCCCCGTTTCCATCCAAAAGCTATTCTGCTCTGGCCCCATCAGGAAGGTGTATGCATCCAGTCAGAATCAAGACGAGCTGTGGTTTTTTTAAAAGCATCACAATATCACTGAACGACTTTATGCTCTTAATGAGAGCTCAACAAGTAGCACATGGAAGAATAACTTCCCAGGAAGAGGTCAGTTTGCTTAAGCAGAGAACCTCTGAATTTGTGACTCTGACTCCAGCCAAATTTCTAGGTATGACAATACCTAGAATTGTGATCTTGGATCTAGTACTCCAAAACTTTAAAATATCACATGAGAACAAACAAGAATCAGAGGATGGTGAGGGAGCAGCTTAATCTTAAATTAAAACTCCCTGATGGTATCTGAAGCAGATGGAAGAGAAACAACTTAATTGAGTGAGAGAGTGTTCAGAACCTCTGGAATCACACAAGGTCAAATTATAAAGACTAGTCTAAAATAGGAAGCCTAGAAATGTGCCTGCTAGCTTAAAACCACTAAGAAGCAAACAACTTTCGAACAAATAGCTTGAAAGTGAGAGTATGGGAACCATGAAATGTAATACTCAAGACATATTTCCTCAGCAGCGAGAAAGAACCGAGTCTGGAAACGTTTGCTGGTTAGAGGAAAAATTAAAAAGAAACAATTTGGGAAAACAGCTGGAAAATATTTCCAAAGGACTCCTGATCTGCTGAAAGCAGGGCAGAGAAACTGCTTCCCTGGGATAAGCCTGATTTAGACCTAATCTCCAGCCCTTCCCTTGATTCCAAACCCAAGAGATTCACGGGGAGTGAAGATTTCTTGGAATTTGTTCCAGAGCTCAACTGACCCACTCAGGAATGCCACTAAGTAAAGAGACTCCTGGGATCAGAGAGTACACATTTCTAGAGGGTGCCAAATCATCACACAGACTGTTCAAAAGACCAGCCCATGTTTCCCAAACATCCCAACAGACGTGAAACTAGAGAGACCTGGAAACAAAAGAGTGCATGTAAGAACAGCAGAAATACCAAAACCTTCCTCTCCCTTAAACCCTCTCTCAGAGTATCAGGGAACAATGTATTTGAGTCTCAAATTAGATTTTCAAAAATCCTAGAGAGGGGTGTCAGTAAAGATTATGCCAGAGAACGCGCACACACACACACAGGTTTGTACAGCTAGGACAAAACTTTTTCCTTCAGCTATAGAAAAGAAACACCATGGAAAGAAGTATTAAAACCAACCCCCTCAAGGAAGAGATACGAAACTGACAAAATGCTACCGAGACTCAATGATCTTGCTTCTGAGAGAATTTCAGAGCAAATGTGGTGTCTGCCCTTTTGTTATACAGGGAGAAGGTCTCATAGCTTCATTAGCTAGTTGTTACAAATTTCCTCATACAACTCCGCTGGAGAGGCAGGGATCCTTAAAGAATTATCAAGCAGATCCTGGCCCTTCAGTGTTCCAGAGGATTCTTGAAAACAAGATAAACTTTGGGGGAAAATTTGAATGCCTGCACTCTCGTGTGACAGTGATGAAAAGCATTATGTCCAGAATGAACTGCTTCCTCCCATCCCCCATTATTGGGAACCTAAATCCCTTGTGAAAATAAAGCAACAGCCCAGTCATAGTGCTTCCTTTAACAGATCATTGCAAGAATCAGAGACAAGGGGCTTGTCTAGATGGGGAAATTTATCAGCATAATTATATCACTACCGTTATACCTGTATAACTAGAGAGGTAAATTTCCGCATGTAGGCAAGCCCTAAGAGAGTCCCTATACAGTACCACAGGAAACATATGCAATAATATAAAGCCACAGCTGGGGGGAGTAGCTCTGCCCCTATGTTTAAGAATTCCTAAGGAGTCCATGAAACAACGTGTGGAAGAGATGAGGAGTAACTCTCATGATATCCATGAAGTCAAAAGGGAGGAGCACATAACTCGAAATATGGCAGAAGCAAAACAGAAACAATGAATCTGTCTGCATGGACTGGCATTTTAGTGGTGTGGCAAAGGCTTAATTTCTGACTTGATGCATCTACTCAGCTGACTGGGCAAGGGCTCACTCAACTCTCCAGGCTAGTGGTACTGATGATACAGAAAAGCACATACATCAGTAACTAGGCGTTTTCAAAATGGGCAAAGTCTCCTGCAGACTCTCACTCTCTGGGCATCCATAGATGGGGGGTCTGGGAGGACAACCTAGGAGAAGTCACATTTAAGTCAGTCTCCAGAGGTGAATGCGTTCGGAAAATATCTTTTTAATTATTTTAAAAAAAACTTTAAAATCTAGAATGTGAATTAAAATTGCTGTCCAGTACACACTGCAGAAAACGTACTGTACATTTCTCTCAAAGGAAAATGTTGCACATCTATGTAGATAGCTGTAAGCCCACTGTATGTGTGACAACCTACGCAAGCACATTACTTAAGGACAACAAAATGATAATAAAAAGTATCAGCATACCTTGCTACCTTCTTGCTTGAGAGTCTCTTATTGGGACTGTGGGAATGAACAAAAACAACAGGAAAACAGAGTCAGGAAAACTGAGAGTGAAGAGCAAGGGGAAACAGGAAACAAACTAAGCAACAGTGACAGGGGGCATATCCTACAATTAACACAACAGCACAGCACATGCATGAGGCATGCATTACTCAGCTTCTCAGAGGAAATCTCCATGTAAAAATCCAGGTAAAGCCACATTTGCACACATGTAATGACATGACATGTCATGATGAATTGGAACATACAGCACTTGTCATTGCTGCAGAAGTTTCAATGGATCCAACAAAGGGCTCTCTTTTTTGACTCGTTGATTCCAGTCCTGAAAGCAGACCCTAGGAAAAGTGCTAATAATAGAATTGAGCTTGGTGGGACTCAGACCCGTTACAAATGGACAGTAACCTGAAATATACTCGATCCACCTGGCAGCTTGTGCAGACAATGAGCCCATCTCTGAAAGAAAACACTGAAATATTCTGCTACAAATACAAGCAGGACTACTGCACTAGAATCACAAGTATGGAGAGCAAAAAATAATAATTAAAAAGCAAACAGCACAATGAACTATCCTCTGTAGTTCATTAACTCCAAACAATTATAATTTTACTGAATTGTGTTTGACATTCGACATAGCAACACAGGCTGATATACGACTGGCTGGCTGCTTGTATTTCAGACAGGGACTTCCCCAGATTTTGGGGGTTGATTTGTTTGACCTTTTCTTCTCTCCCTCCCTCATATGCAGCTGTATTTGCATCTAAAATCAGGAAGACTGGATTTTAAGCAAGATCATGTTTCAAGTACTAAAAATAGGTGCATTCATAAGCTATACTTAGCAGCAGCTAACAGAGTCCCCTCTTACGGAATTGTATTTTCTTTTTAAATACTTAGCATGCTATCGCAGCACATGCTATAAGGACATAACATCAACATCATGATGCACCGCTTTAATGTCCTGATGTAGCGACCCTCTCTCAGTGCATAGCTCACCTATGATGATGAAAAGCACCTGATCACAGGACCTCTTTGCTTACAACGTAACAGATTAATACTTTCTTTACATCAGCCACTTGCGATTTGCCACTTCACGTCATTTTAAGTCATGATTTATCTATTTTTTCCTCTTTGAAGTTTACTAACATGCAACCAAAATTAGAACTAGTTACTGCATATTGTGCCTCAAATTTTTTTACATCTATTTTTGTATGCTTCTGTAATCACGTGGTTGCATAAAAAATCAGCTTCCTCCAGAATCTTCTCTCTTTCTCCTTTATTCACGCCCCTTGTCCCAAGGTTGGGAAATAATGGCTTTAACTTCCCTCCGCAACCGGATTCTTCAAAACCATGATCACATGGAAACTTGCAAGAGGATAAACTGGGACACTCCAGTGTCTACCACTGCACAAACAGAGATGGTCTCAAGGGAAAGGAGATGGATTAAAATCTAACAGAACCTTGCTCCCGCCCAGAGCAACGCGACTGTTTGAGAAGAGAGGTTCTTAATTTCTAAAGTTTGACGTTTGCAACATGGTATCTCCATGTACAGGGAACTACTATAGTTAATGAGATGTTGCAGATGATATTGAGCATTTATAATTAGGTATTTTCCAGAAACTGGTAGAGGTTTAAATTTTTTGCCATTTATTCCCCTCAACTGGCCAGAGTGACTTGCTGTCCCAAGCACTGAGTAAGCCAGCACCACCCACCATCCTTTTGTGAAACAGCCTGGATGCTCAAAGCCATTAGACCAGCTCTCTTCCCTCAAATCATATAGACCTGCTAAATACCTCCCTCTCCTTTCAGGCTGGGGGAAGGCTACAGAGGAAACCTCTTCCCAGAGAGGGAGGGTCTGAGTCGCTCATTCAAAAATTTAACTTTTCTTGCAAACCTATTCCCCCTTCTCACTTTCCAACATCTCCTGACATTTTTAGAAAAGATAAAAGATCTACTTAATTAGTCAAGCCCGGTATCATCAAAACAATGGAACGTTCATTCCCCCACTTTCTCCTAATTTAAAAATGTAAAAGAGAAAGAAAAATAGAAATGAATAGATCTGCATCTATATGTTCACATGGGAGGAGTAAGTAACTGGGCCAGTTTTATTTATTTTATTGTTGCTATAGTATCACTAAATTAGGGATAAAGTAAATGTTCCCCCCCCCCAAACATGGGGAGTTCCGAAAAGAATTCTCAAAATAAGATATTGGTGGGAGTCACACTTCAAGATCCAGAAACTTAAAATGAATGATTGGCTGAGCAGAGAGGAAAGGCAATGGACATAAAATGTAGATCAGTGACTCCTAGAGGTGAAATGCTTATATTACCCCTTAGAACAGGGGTGGGCAAACTATGGCCCGCGGGCCGGATCCAGCCCATCAGGGCTTTGGATCCGGCCCACGGGATTGCCTCCTGTGGTGCCGCAGGCCCCACGCTGCTCTCAGAAGCGGCCAGCACCACATCCTGGGGCGGGAGGGGGGGGGCGCAGAGGGCTCCATGCATTGCCCTTGCCTCCAGGCACCACCCCCCGGAGCTCCCATTGGCCAGGAACGGGGAATTGCAGCCAATGGGAGCTTCGGGGGAGGTACCTGGAGGCATAACAAGGGCCGTGCGTGGAGCCCTGTGGGTCCCCCCCCCCCCCCGGGGCCACGTGGGGACATGGTTCCGGCTGCTTCCCAACGCGGCGCAGAGCCCAGCCCCAGAGCGCACTGCTGCCACCCCAGAGCCGCTTTAGGTAAGTGATGCCAGGCTGGAGCCTGCACCCCGCCCCCCCAACTCCCTGCACCTCACATCCCAACCCCCTGCCCTGAGCCCCCTGCTGTACCCCATGCACTCCAACCCCCTGCCCTGAGCCCCCTGCCGCACCCCACACCCCTCCTGCACCCCAACCCCCTGCCCTGAGCTCCCTCCTGCAGTCCGCACCCCTCCTGTACCCCTGCCCTGAGCCCCCTCATGCACCCCAACCCCCTTCCCTGAGCCCCCTCATACACCCCGCACCCCTCCTCTGCCCCAATCCCTTGCCCTGTGCCCATTCCTGCACACCACACCCCAACCTCCTGCCCTGGCCCTTCATACAATTTCCCCACCCAAATGTGGCCCTCAGCCCAAAAAAGTTTGCCCACCCCTGCCTTAGAAGGAGGAACTAAAAATAGCTTGAACCAAATCAACCCTTGAATAGTTTCTGGGAAGCACTGGCTGACCATGCTTTTCAAGCTAACTGGTTTCCTAATCATGGTTTTGACAGTGAACTTTTGACATTCCTATTGAGTGAAGGAATCACTTTTGGCGAGATTTCAAGGATTCTGCAAACCTGCTTCCCCTCTTTGATGGATAGATACTGCTTCTCCAGAACTTGTGAAGAAAAATAAATAAATCAATGCATGTCACTTGTATCTGAGGGAGATTAACCTGTTTTTCTTCATAAATGGCTGATCAAAAGTGTATCCGGGCATCTTTGGATCCCAGGCCTGAGAAGCCACCTGGCATGGGAGGTGAATCTATCTATTGCAATGGTTGGATAGAAGCAGTTGCAGCTTGGCGGCAGACACAAACATCTGACAATGGAATCCTGGGTACATTTTAGACAGGGTTTGGGGGTGTTTTTGCTGTTTATTTCACAGAATTGTGACTGCTCCTTTGAAGGATTTCCTGCGATCAGGGAAAGAATTGCTGAAAAAAAGATCTATGATTTTGCAATACTACTCCTGTTGCTAGACATTTTGGCTGTTTTAGATATTTTGGCTCCTTGTTTTCTTCTGGGTGCAAGGTGTTGGTAATCACCTTCAAAGCCATCAGTGGTCCAAGGCCATTGCCTGAAAGAGGATCTTGCAGACCCTATTCTGTCACAGCATGTAATACCAGCTGGGATGTTCTTGCTGTTTATTGTGTGGATTCAGTTCTCTCAGAAGAGTGCTCTCTTCTTTGGAGTTCTTTCCCCTTGATGGGCCAACACGGCCAGAGTTTGGCTGCCTCCAGGGCAAGATACAAGGCAAATTATTTAGTCTAACTTTTTGTCTATGATATTTCATTACTCTTTTGTTCCTGTGCAGTCATGTCTACCAGATCTCAGCCCAGGACACTACGTGGGTTTCTGTCCAATGAGCTGTTGGCTGCATCATTACTACTGATATAAACAACACTCATGAACAGGCAGGGCAATCTTTAATTTGTGCTCCACGAAGGCAGCCCTGTGACACCCCCCGCCCCCAAGCTCCATTCACAGACTACATGGGTGACACCACTTACACCAAATCACCCACCAATGTCACTTACCACTTTTCACTAGTCTCTTTTGATCTACTGTGTCCTCTGCCTGCTCTTTGTACTTCTCTGCCTTCGTAGAGGTCCACTCCTCGTAATCAGCTAGAATGAGGTACCTTTCCAAAGCAGGAGATATTCTTGAGGATCCTATTACTTTGTATTCTTGTCGTCATTTTTCATCAGCCCATTTCTGATTCTTTCACCATTACTCTACTCACTGACTCTTCACAAGATACCAACAATAGAGAGATTCACTGAATTTCCGACTTCCTGATCTTCGTTCAAGGGGTTGGCTGGCACTTGGGTCCAACCGCTTCTCCAGTTGGGTGACCAGCTTACACTTCATGTAGTACAATGTATGTATTCTGTCTCCTTGCTGGGCAGAACATGATTAATCTTCCATGATGAGCTGCCCTCAGTTTAGAGACAGCTATTATTTTGCAGAGCTTGGTTGTTGCAACCTCTTTTATATCTCTGAACTAGTCAAGAGTTATTAAGTAAGTTGGAGGTCTACTTCCTCTTGCTAATCTGTGCTCTTCAATGCGCTACTTACGTTTGTCTGCCAAATTTTAAAATAGCTGTTACCCTTCTTAAGCACTGCCTCTATTCACATTCTAGTCTGAATGCTTAGCTCTCTCAGTACCGGCATCCTCCTTTGTCAAACTCATTGTGTTATCACTTCCTCCTTCTCTTGTTTCGTCATGCCCAATAGCATTTTGCAGCTCCAGAGAACAATTTTTAAACTATTATCTGTAATTTCTCAGGTTTCCTATAGGGCTGATAGCACAGAATCACAAAATGGTGTTTGGGGTAAGTCAGTTCTGCCTCACAGAGCACTCCTGGTCAGTCAGAGGGTGTGGCTACATGAGAAAGTTGCAGCTCTTTAACTTGAATCAGTTTTAAAACACAATGTATTTAAACCAGTGAGGTTGAGATTTTCAGAGAAGCCTGAGGGAATTAGGCCCACAATTCCGACTGAAATATACTGGGATTAGGGGCTCAATTCTCTTGGGATACTTAGAAAATCCCTCCTTAAGTAACAAGAATTTGGGCTGGCCTTGGAATTCCTCCATCACACCTACTTGAGAAGCTCATAATGTGGGTAGAAATGAGGCTGTCAGCGCATCAAGGAAAATCTAGCATCTTCATTCATTGACTGCATAACTGGAGATAAAGGAAGGCATTCAGGCTGATGCTTTGAGTCCTTTGAAAGCTGTAACAATTGATGCAGCTGTTTGTCATAAGAATTCAGAGCAGTTCTTTTTAGCTAGTGTATGTCTACATTAGAAATGCTACAGCAGCACAGCTGTAGTCTAGATGCTTACTACTTCTGCCACTGTAGTAAATCCACTTCTGAGAGGCAGTAGCTAGATTGATGAAAGAATTCTTCCATCAACTTAGTGGCGTCTACACTGGGGCTTAGGTTGGCTTAGCTACATCACACAGGGCATGACATTTTTCACAGCCCTGGCGATATAATTCAGTCCAAATGCCCATTTTCTGATTCACTTCCCATTTTACATAGCCCTGAACCCTCTAATTCCACGCTGTCCCTTACAAAGGAAAAATCAATGGCAGCAATTGTGGATTGCGACATGACAAAAGTTAGGCTTCAGGAAGGGACGGGAGGGAGGCAGTTTGGATAAATCAATATTCACTAACAACATTAGTTTCTTCAGTCCTCCTATCCAACAGATTGATTTGTAAACAACAGCTTGAACGTAAAAATCAAACCCCATGTGTATAGTCTACATAACAAATAAACTATAAGCTGGTAGAGTAACTTTCCTCCTGAAGGTTCTCACAGTGCTTGATGACCTATATGCTTACCCAATCAGTGATATGGGATTGCAGGACATTAAGCAGGGAGACAGCTATCTTACACTGATCTGAGGATGCTGGCCAAAGACCTTGAAACAAATTCCTATTTGGATATCATGTACCATGGAAATTTTAGTGGCCACCTGGAACAGAAAAGACTTCCATTTTTAGTGTCTGTGCCAAAAGAACCACCCAGAATTCAAGTTATCTACTGTGGAAGAATGAAGGGTTGAGTTATCCCAGCCAGGATTTGAACTGGTGGTTCTAGAGCATCTTGGTATTTCTGAACTAGTTGCTTGCAAAACACCCGCAGCCAACTTAGCTGGCTACTCAAAATTAATGTTTTTAATCAAAGTTGCTATCTAGCCATTTCTCCCAGTGATGCAAATAGTGCACATGTCAAACTTAAGACTTCAGTTTAGTGTTAAGAAGTCTTACTACACAGAGCATGGTAATCAAGTACTGCATTCATTTAACACTCAACCAACAGTACATGCAAAGAAACTGATTAGAGTAGAATGAAAGATTCCCATTGTCAATATCTTTTTCTCACTCCATATTTTGGATTAAAGAGACTTCTGTTTAGCTTCTATAAAGACTTCCATAAAGTCACAGGGTAAACTTTTAAGACCTGGAGAGGCCTGATGGCTCTCTTACATCAACTTCTCCATCTATTTAAAATGGTCCTTTTTGTATGAAGAAATCAAGCAAAGTAACTTGGCAAGTGAGGATGACAATGAGAGTCTCCCCTTCTGGAGAATGTCGTTCAAACACTTAGAATGCCACGCACTAAATCAATTACCTATTCATTTCAAGATCATTCAGGCGAGCAGAAAGATCCTCAAGGCGGTTGATTTGTTTGTGGCACTGGCTACAGTAAAACTCAAATGCCTCATCAGTGATAATGCTGTGCAGTTTCACAACGAGCGGGTTGACGCTAGAGAAATCACAAGTGTCATTTTAACAGGACAGAATAGACCAATCTGATTTCATCTGTGGCTTCCACAAGTTAAGTGGATATTTGGAAGGGTGGGATCTGGTGGTAAATCACAAGCTTTTCATGCAAGAATTGCAATAGGAGATTTCGGGGCAACTGTTACTATAAAAATATTAAATCCAAACATCAATGACTGAGAAGTGCAACTGAGCTGGTAATTAAGCCATTTTGTTGGACACATTGGGTCTAATCATCTTTATTGTAAGCAATCACCTCTTTCCGTTTTGTCCAATGGGGATTATGCTCACTTACCACAGGTATGGATTTGGACAATTGACTTTTTCTGGTCTCCCAATGTACCTGTCAGGCCGCCATTATGTGTCGCTGCTTTCTTAAACTCAGTGGGATGTTAGGATGTATGTGGGCCATTCAGCAGCATGTGGACCTACCTAGAATGGTTCTCAGAATTTTGGGAGCTACCCTTTTAGACAGCACTAAAACTCTTTCTGGTTTGCCTGGTCGGAAACAGAGCCCTAACTGACATGTTGCTGTGACGTGATTTAGTTTGAAAGCCAAATATCTTCAGTCAGACGCATCATTTTCCACTGGGAATGTTCTAAAGACAGATTGGAAATCTGCCGTATGATGAAAACAGGGCAGCACATTAACAGGTAGTATTTTCATTTTAGAATGCACAGCTTTGAAAGAAACATTAACAAAAGAATAAAAGGTCATGGGGCCAGCTTCAGACACTTCAATATTACCGTTCTCTTTAAAGTGATGTGCCAGTGTTCACAGGATCAGCTTAGTTTTGCTGTTAAAAAGAGAACCTAATACAGGACGCCCAAAGTTTGTGAAGTGAGGATGTCAGAAAAGATTTCGAAGTGCTCCACTAGCTGCTACAGACTAAGGCTTTGGCTTTCAGTAACTTATGCAGAACACAAGGTACTAACGAGTTCAGTGACATTTGGTAAATGAAACAGCTGATCATTTTTGATTACTGACTAAATTACCAGTGTTGTTGTAGCCTTAACAGACCGCTTCACCTTGAATGGTCCCTTGAAATGTGCGTTACCTACTTATGCTAAACAATCTGTTCAAACCTTATATTTAGCTGTGACATTTAGTTTCCAAGACCTGAAGAAGAGCTCTGTGCAGGCTCAAAAGCTTGTCCCTTTCACCAACAGAAGCTGGTCCAATAAAAGATACAACTGACCCACCTTGTGTCTCTAAATTACCAGTGGTTTCACAAAAAGATTTTTAATAGCAAAGAGTATGTAATATTTCTGGGATACCATACATCCTCTCCAAATGGAAAATACTTCTGGAAGCCACAAACTTTAATCAAAGGAAGGTTAAGAGTGAAAAAGCACGACATAGAAGTTAATAAAAAAACAGAGAGAGGTAGAGGTGTGAGCAGGCAGAAACAAGGTTAAAACTGAAAGACACCTGAAAGGACTAGTCAACCATGTGGCACAGATGGATACTGCTTGTCAAGCAAATGGCCTGCGTCCAGAGAGGTACCGAGTACCATTGCAGTCAATGAGAGCAGTTACTGTGGCTCAGCAGCTCCGTAACTCCCCACACTGACTTCAAGGGGAGTTTCAGAAACCCAGTGTGTCTCAGGATCAGGCTGTAAAGCTCCAAATTTAAATTCTGTGCAGTATTCACGCGCCTCCCTACAACATATCCTTACAGACCACACAACTCCTTCTAATATTTCATCTCTGAATGGTTGAAACCCATGTTAATTTGGGCAATGACATTTTGAAGACTTCCTTCCTCCCTCTAGGGCTGACTCCGTTCAGCGACGATCATTACTTCACAGCGGCAGCGACTATAGGTGCTAGTGCTTTGCAAGCTGCGGGGTGCTCGGCAGCTGCGAAAGAGTGACCAGAAAAAGGGAAACATCCATTTCAACCACAAAGTGTGAGAAAGGATTCTCATTTGAGAGGTCTTAAAAAAACCAAAAACAGATAATCTAAAAATAATTTGCCTCTGAAATTTGATGTCAAGCTGAAGATCCAAAGGAGGATTTTTATTAGTGCATAGCCCGTCACAGACACAGAAGGAAGGAAGAAGCAATTCACCCTTTGGGTGGCTCGCTACATCTAATAAGTTTGTCAGAGTGATCTGTATTAATAAAAACTAACGTGCTAAAATGCAAAACCTCATTGGCCAACAAGCATATAAAAAGAATAATCCCATGGGCAGGTTCTCCCTATCATCACCTTATTGGTAGTATTTTTAAAATAGTGTTTTAATCACACTTCAAAAAATGAAGTTATATACTAGACTACCCACCCATTGGGTGGGTGAAGGAAGGCCACTGGCCGTTGGCCTCCCAACCTACACGCAGCACACTGATAGCCCAGTGTCACCACACTGACTGCCATACATTGCAACTTACATGAACACATTGCTACCCTCTCCCATCTTTTGGCACAGTCACTTAACATTGCCTGTGTAGGATCTGTTCAATGCTCACAACAGAAAGGATGTTGTTAGTTAAGAAAAGGAGTGCTGGAGCCTTTTATTTCAATTACCAGTCATTTTTCAGCAACGAGTGCTTCAGTGCAGCTCTTTTGTAACTGCATGAAGGTACCAGGAAGTGGGCGGGAACTCAATACAAGGAGTCACAAACACAAAGCATTTGTTAAAGGCAAAGTGTCAATTTACCCTAATGCTCCCTTAATTATCTTAAGTTTCTGATGAACCTTCTGGTGCAGGACTCCATGAACTACAGCAGACAGCTGTGACATTACTGTTCCCGCTTAGAGAAGCTGGTAACATGGAATTGGTGATTGGAGACATGATTGTTTATTACGCAAACTGCTTCTTGTATCAAACAGCTCAGCAAAAATTCAGTCCAAACCAGTACATCTTCCAGTTCATTTCAACAAAAGCCAGCTGCACCAAACCTGGTTACATAGGGATGTTGTTTTGGAAAATAGCACGTTATTCTTGGAGAAAATGCAAAATAGAGGACTTATCGACAATGCACATCTGAACAAAAAAGTCAGGAGAGGGGGGCAGGCCTACAGTCTAGTGACACATGAGGATACAGGGTACTACTTCTGACAGCATCTTCTGCCATGATCTGGGACTTAGGCCCCGTCTACACTGGCACGTTTCTGCGCAGTAAAGCAGCTTTGAGCACTGTAACTCCCGAGGTGCACGGCCAAGCCACTTAGTGCGTAGAAACTGCACAGATGCAGCGCTCTGAAAAACCCACCGACGAGAGGTGTAGAGCTTTCTGCGCCAGGGCTACAGCGCCGTGGTGCCAGTGTAGACACCATGGTGATTACAGCACTGCGATTGGCCTCCGGGAGGTGTCCCACAATGCCTGTTCTCACCTCTCTGGCCATCGGTTCGAACTCTACTGCCCTGCCCTCAGGTGACCAACCGTCACCTCCACCCCGTACATTCCTTTGCAAATTTGAAAGTCCCCTTCCCATTTACTCGGTGATGTGTGCAGTGGTCTCAGTGCATCTTTCCAGGTGGCCACGCCTGCTCCACGGACCAGGCGATCCCCCGCTTGGAGCAATGCCGAGCTGCTGGACCTCATCGGCATTTGGGGAGAGGAAGCTGTTCAGTCCCAGCTGCACTCCAGCCGTCGGAATTATGATACCTATGGACAGATTTCACAATGCATGATAGAAAAGGGCCATGACCGGGACACATGGCAGTGCAGGGCCAAAGTGAAGGAGCTGTGGAACGCCTACCCCAAGGCGCGGGAGGCAAACCTCCACTCCAGTGCTGCACTCACGAGCTGCCGGTTCTACAAAGAGCTGGACGCGATACTCGGTGGCGACCCCACCTCCATTGCGAAGGCCCCTGTGGATACTTCGTTGGCTCACGTGCCAGTCGAGAGTGGACCAAGCCAGGAGGAGGCAATTTTGGATGAAGAGGGGGCGGGGGAACCAGAGGCAGAGAATGACTCGGAGGTCAGAGATGCAGGCCGTCAGGAGCTCTTTTCTACCCCGGAGGAGCCTAGCCAGCCACAGTAGTCGGAGCTTGGCAAAGCGCAAACAGGAGAGGAGGCCCCTGGTAAGTGGATCTGATCTGGGGAATTGCTGAAGCGAGTTGTTGGGGGCAGGAGGGTTGCAGAAAGCAGGCTTGTCTCCCACCTCATGCCTAGGCTGAGTGGCGGAACAGGCTGTTGATACACTCCCTCACTTCATGAGAATCTCCCTCAGATCTCAGGAAACTCGTGGAGATACTGGGCAATGCGCTCCGGCAGGTTCCTCGGCAGAGCTGCTTTGTTTCTTGCCCCATTAACGGTAACTTTCCCACGCCACTGTGCCGTCACGGGAGTGAGGGGGAAGAACCATTGCTGCACACAGGGTAGCCACACAGGGGCCAGGGCAGAAGCTGCAGGCTTGGAGAAGACCCTCCCTTAAGTCCCTGATCACCCTCAGCAGCGAGATATCTTCCATAATGATCACTTCCTGTGGAAAGTGTGGGGACAGGAATGATTATCAGGCCCACCCTACAGTGCTGGCTCTCCCCAAGTGCCCAAGAGCCACGTGCCCAGTTTACAGCAGGGTCCCTGAACAGTGATTTACCCTGCCCCTGCGGCTACTCACCATTTTGGGGGTCTTGTAGCTTTGTGTGCTTGCCTGGGGTCAGCCAGTTAGTGACAGGTGTGTGAGTACTGGCTGTGTTTTAAAGCACTGAATCAGTGTTGTCTGTGTTGCAAACAATACTGCTTCCGTAAAATGTTGCATTTAGACTTCAAAGAGATGACCTTGGAGCACAGCCTCCCTCTTTGTTATCGGCGGCAGAACAGTTGCAAAGAATTAGGAAGTGTCCAAGAAGAACTGAGGACGACTTTATGCGTGAAGTTATGATGCACTCCGCTGCTGAGAAAAAGGAATTAAAGGAGTGGTGGGACAGCGAGAAGAGGAACCAAAAGGAGAATGCTGCACACCAGAAAGAAGCCATGGAACAGCTCTTAACACTTGGTGCTCCATAAGTGGACATGCGCTAGCTCTTCAAACCAAGCAGCTCCGCACCTGCTCTCCCCTGCAGCCACTGTCGCAAAACTCTTTCCCATGTGCCCACCCACACACCGCTAACATACTCTTATCAACCTCCTGGCTCCACTCTCTACCTGCAGCATTCCACTCCTCTCTTCTCACAGTCCAGCAGTGTGGATTCCCAATACCCACTACACTCAACACCCATCCCTCTGCAGTTTGGCCCTGCTGAAGTACAGCACCCGCTGCATCGAATTCCAAAGGAGAAGGCTGGGTATGATCCCTCGACATACACAAATCTGTAGCCACCCCGGGACCCCTCCTCCTCTTGAGACCTTCCATTCCCACATTCCTTCCATTCCCCCATCCCGCTGATGAATTTTTTCGTTTGACTCTCTCCTCTGGTTGCTGTCTTTCAATAAAATAATTGCGTTTGTTTGTAAGCAATCTTTATTATATTAAGTGAAAGCAAAAGGAGCACTGCAAAGAAACATACAATTATGTTAAGGTCCCTTCTTGCATGATGTGCACCAATCACCTCCTAGCATTACAAGCACTGCAATCCCGAGCATAGCAAGAAATAGTGGCTTTCAGCTTCAAATTGCTGCCAGAAAGCATCCCTGATCCTTATGGCCCCATGCTGTGCCCCTCTAACAGCCCTGGTCTCCGGCTATTCAAACTCAGCCTCCAGGCACTAAGCCTCTGCAGTCCAGCCCTGAGTGAAGCTTTCACCCTTCCCTTCATAAATATTATGGAGTGTACAGCACACGGCTATAAGCATAGGAATATTGTCATCGGCCAAGTCCAGCTTCCGATACAGACATTGCCAGCGGGCTTTTAAAAATGGCCAAATGCACACTCCACAGTCATTCTGCACTTGCTCAGCCTGTTGTTGAACTGCTCCTTGCTGCTGTCAAGTTGCCCCGTGTATGGCTTCATGAGCCACGGCATTAAGGGGTAAGAGGGGTCTCCCAGGATCACAATGGGCATTCCCCTACGGTGATCTTCTGGTCCATGAAAAAAAATCCCTGCTTGCAGTTTCTTGAACAGGCCAGTGTTCCAAAAGATGTGTGTGTGTCATGCACCTTTCCGGACCAGCCTGCGTTAATGTCTGTGAAACGCCCACGGTGATCTAGAAGCACCTGGAGAAATATCCTTTGTGATTAATGTACTCAGTGGCTAGGTGGTCTGGTGCCAGAATTGGAATGTTCATGCCGTCTATCACCGCTCCGCAGTCAGGGAAGCCCATTTGTGCAAAGCCATCCACAATCTCACACACGTTGCCCAGAGTCAGTGTCTTTCGGAGCAGGATGCGATTAATGGCCCTGCACACTTCCATCAACACGACTCCAACCATCAACTTTCCCACTCCAAACTTGTTAGCGACCAATCGGTAGCAGTCTGGAGTAGTCAGCTTCCACAGTGCAATTGCCACGCGCTTTTCCAGCGACAGGGAAGCTCTCATTTTTGTGTCCTTGTGCCGCAGGGCTGGAGTGAGCTCAGCACAGTCCCATGGATGTGGCTTTCCTCATGCGAAAGTTCTGCAGCCGCTGCTTATCATCCCAGACATGCATGACGATGTGATCCCACCACTCAATGCTTGTTTCCCGAGCCCAGAAGCGGCATTCCACTGTGGTCAGCAGCTTCATGAATGCCACAAGCACTCTCGTCTCATAGCTACTACGTGTGGCAAGATCAATGTCACACTCCTCTTGCCTTTGTAGTTTAAGGAACAACTCCACTGCCACTCGTAACGTGTTGGTCAGTGCATTCTGGTCAACAGCTCAGGATCCATTCCTGCAGCCAGAAAGAGGCAGGGCAGGGAGCACAGCACACAAACTGTTGAAAGATGGAGCCAAATGCAGACGGAAGCACAGGGATTGCTGGGATGCAAAGCAATGCACCATGAGGCATTGGGACAGGACCCAGGATGCCCCGCGACTCCTTCTGCTTTCCCACAAGTCTTAGCAGCAAAAGAGAAAAAGGTGTTTTGTGGGATAGCTGCCCAAAGTGCACCGCTCCGAACAGTGCCGCAAATGCCGCAAGCGTGAGCACGCTATTGCGCAGGCAGCTGTCAGTGTGAACACACAACAGCTGTTTTCCTTCGGCGCTCTCTGAGCAGCGCTGTAACTGAGCCAGTGTAGATGTGCCCTTATATGGCCTTCCCTTTAACCTGTCTTCTTCGAAAGCCCCTCTAATGGGTTCATAGAGTAGCGGTGAAGGCTATCAATCAGAGTAATCCACATCCTTCTCCGCCAGAAGGATGATGCTGTGATGCAGGATATTATAGGGAGGGGATCAAAGCTGGGCAGATCGCCAAGGCTATGGGGGCTCATATGGAAAGGAGATCGCATTTGGACACTGCATGGAAAATCATAAAAATGCTACGTCAGGATCATGAATCTTAGTTTAAAAAGTGTCTCCCAAATGGAAGTTACTTAGCTTGGGATTGTAGCTTCTGGATTCTAGGGTAAGCAAAGATCATCTTTGTTGTCTGAGATTGCTAAAATCACCGGTGAAACAAAGAAGTGGTGTCCCTTCTACTGCAATTAAAAATGACATATATGTGAATTTCACAAGAGCTTTTCCTTTTCAGACCAATGGAGTCCTGAATTGCCTACTGAGTTTTAATCAGGCTTTGTGAATCTTGTGAAACAGACATCTGGCAAGTCAGATAGTTATGAAGGGCTTTTACAGTTACTTTAAAAAAAAAAAAAAAAGCACAAATGTGTTTCCTTGGTGGAGCCACTCTAGGTGCCATTATCCTAAAGAGAAACTATCATGTTATTTTTCCCAGCAATTTCAGGGTTATCCTATTGGCAATGGTATTTTATACTCCCATTCCATAAAATTATTGTTTCTGCAAGACAAAATACTGGCTTCTCAACAGTTAAAAGCACACTAAGGATTTTTTCCTAGTTATTTATTTCTACAGGAAACCTCTATTCAGATGCAGCAGTGGGTCAGCATCAAAGAACGCTTCCTGATTCTTACTCTTTCTAGCTGGATTGTTTATTCACAAAACACAACAAGTGACTTGTTCATGAAACACACCGGCCCCATGGCCAGCAACTTTCTGGTTCCAAGCCTCCCGCTGTATCCACTGCACTACATTCCCTCATCTGCCATTGATGCTGGCTTCAACAGAGAAAGCTGCATCAGCTAGTGCAAACTAACCAACTTACCACATGCAAGTCATAAAAGGAAGATTTTTGAATCAAGAGGCACCAACAAAGGCAGGGTGCCAGTTTTCTCTTACAAAAGGTTTTGGTATTAATCACACTTCTCACAGGAAAAGAAACATGACTTTTTCCCTGATGCATGTGAAACTGAACCCCCCCTCTCCTCCCCGATCCCCATACTCCCCCAACAAATGCTACTGGAGCTGTGAGCATCTTCGGTCAGGGGCGATGAAGGGTTGCTCTGAAAATCAACTTGGCAAGAGATTTTTAACTTCAGAAGTGACTCATCAATTGTATTCAACTTGACAGGATTCCTTCTGTGAACCAGTTCGAAGTATAAAACAAAAGGAAATCCAACATGTGCAAAGCCTGGTTAAAAATGTCGTACAAAGGAAGTAGGTACAATACTGCCAGTCCTAGGTGCGATATTACCTGGGAGAAAGGAAAGAGGAGCTGCTAAAGCTGGTTTCCCCGTTACATAGGCTGTCTGAGAACAAATCTGCTTCATTCCCTTCTCCGTAATCCTCAAAGTGCTCCTCTCCACTAATTACGGTAACGATGGAGTGATTGTTGAGGTCTGAGCTCAAGGGTAGGTCATGTGGGTGGGATCTATCAGAGCAAAGAGTAAAAGAAAGGTGTTAAAATGTTGCCGAGGTAGTTGCCATTCCAAAGGTGCGTATTACACCCACAATTCCAATTGTGCTTATTACACACCAATTCAGGATAAAGGACTAATTCTTTTAGAAAGTGGAAGGCTACAGCATAATTTGTACAGTACTTGGACCCTGGAAGGTGCAATACAAGTGCTCTGTGAAAGTTTGTACCAACAGTCCATCATGTGCCCATAAAGGTGGGCACCAAAGTAAATGTAACAAACTTGTCTCAGATGCACCATGAAACTTGGCAGAGTTAAGACTGATGAGATGACGTATAATTTGGTCAGTAAAACAAGTGTGAAGTTGTCACGGAGTCACTGGGCCAATGCGCTGGAACTACTGCATCGAAGCCAGTCAGGACTCTGGTGTAGCATGCCTCCTCTCTCTGAGCAAGGTCAGGCTCGACAAAGCCCTGGCTGGGATGATTTTGTTGGGGATTGGTCCTGCTTTGAGCAGGGGGTTGGACTAGATGACCTCCCGAGGTCCCTTCCAACCCTGATATTCTATGATTCTATATTGTCACCAGGGCAAGAAGCATACACAGCTTTGACCTTCCTGGGTCTGACCTTGGAGCATTCAGCATCCCCTTCCTTCCCATGTGCTTCCCACAGCAAGTCTGCCCGGGCGGGGCTCCTGGAGAAGCCACAGGGCCCTGCACCCCAAACTCTTGCAGTCAGCAGTGACTCTCAGCCAGCATGTAGAACAGAAGGGTTTATTAGGTGACAGGAATACAGCATAGCACAGAGCTTGCTATCACAGAAATCAGTGACTTTCAGCCAAGTCCCTCTTGGGGAGTCTTGGGCCAAATGGCCTGGACTCCCCCTCTTCCAGTCCCCCAAGCAGACTGCCCAGCTTCCAGCAATCATCCCCCGACATACCCGTTGCTCCTCTTCTTTGTCCTGCTTCCCGGGCAAAAGGTGCCACCTGGTTGCAGCCCCTTCTGGGTCTCAGGTTACGAAGGGCACCACCATAGCATATGTGCAGACCGCTGGGCAGCCTCACCTGCCCCGAGGGCCTCAGCAAAAATCACACACCCAATTCCCGCCACCAAAATATTGGTGCAGTACACAGGGAAAAGGAGGTACACACAGAATTAGGATAGGACAGTGACACTCACATGCAACATAAGATTAATAAAACCCTACTTCGTCACAGAAGTATACTCGGTTAGCTGGGCAGAGAAAACAAAGCTAAATGATTCCTGAGTTAACACCACGCAGTTAAGTTATACAGTCAGCCTACAGCTACACATTAGCCTTTATTTCACTTAGTGCTGTGTAATCCTATTAAGAGTCCAGTACTGGGGTTTAACCAGTCAGTGGCACAGATCCTAGTTGGTTGCACAAGGCAGCTATTCAAAACATCAAAGTTTCCTTTAAGTCTGCCACGAACCTAAATAGCCCTTCTCTGGTTTCCACTGCAAAATGTTTTAAGCAGTCAGGTGGATAAAAACGGGGAGGCACTGCTGCTTTTTTACATAGGTTTGACATCAGATTCACAAGTGACGTCTGTATTAGCATATTAAGCCCTTATCTAAATATGAATGAGATTCATCGCTGGTATCCCACTATTTCATTTGATTAAGACAGGATACACAAGCTACCATCAGTCATTAAAAACGTCCTGCTTTACATAACACTTTTCATCTTCAACCCATTGTACAAATATTAACTCATTACACCATTGATTACATACTAATTTATGGAAAATCTTGTGGAATTGGAATGCAGAGTTTTTATGCAACTCTAGAGAAAATAAGGGATTGTAAGAGTCAACCACTAGAGAAAGTCTAAGATACCCAAACTTTGGTTCCAAGCAGATACTGCTATTCAGACTAACTGAATAAAGAAAAAAGCACCCAGGCACCATCATCCTTTCATGATTCCAAAGACAATCAGAGAACCTGTCATTTAAAAAATTCTGCTATTTATGAGGACGTGGCTTATTTCATTATCCACTCACTAAAGAAAAAAAGTTTATCATCCCAACGTTAATTCTAATGAAAAAAAGTTATAAATAAGCCATTTAAGACAAAAATATACAGCATTTAAGAGACTTCAGCCTTACTCTGCTAATAAAAGTTTTACATCCATGCAGAAGGGACTCTGACAGCAGATAAATTCAGCTTCAACTTGTTGGGAATCTGCACACCTTCCTACACACTAAGGAAGTGCAGTTAAATCTCTAACTAGGTCCATCAAAAATTATGCTTTCAAGCCTCAAAGTTTTTAGGAATGTCTTTCATCCACAAGGTAAATGCACAAACAGAGGCTGCTGGGTTGATGCTCAGGGCCCTGCCTTTACAAATGAGTGGAGGGCACTCTACTCATCCAGAAAGCAACACAGGCCAGAACAAAGCAGAGGAAAGATTATTTACAAAACAAAAAATATATAAAATGAGCCAGAGCAGACATCTCCGCTGATCTCAGTGCGGCAGATCCCTTTAAAGGACAGAATGGGCCCTATGCAAGGGCAGTGTTATGAAACACATTTTTGTGCTGTTTCATGCATGCCTGCTGTAGGTGTCAAGGGCTTCAAAATCCTACAGTAATCTTTCTGATCAACAGCTGAAATATTTACTTCTGTTCATACAGGCTAAGGTACACAGACTTTAATATCATTGACTGAAAGGTCACCTTTAAAACTACGCTCAGCCTGAACAGCCACATTGACAGGGTTTTACCGTGCGATGGATCCATGGAAGCACAATGGAGGTGCGAGAGACAGTTCTACAGGGGCCCTGCCTCAATACCTTTAAATCCCACAACCTGCAGTCAGATTTCTTGGGTAAATGTTCTCCCTCACACAATTTTCAATTTCTTAAGCTTCCTTCCACATTTTAACCCAAAGTTTAACATTTATTTAAAGCCTTATTATAAACTATCTGAACCACAGCGGGTTTTACAGGACGCTGCCCAACTGAACAAGTAGGAAGGTGGGGGATGGACAAAGCACCGTAAACACATTCCCCCTCCCTAATCTAATTGTGATGGTCCCAATTTAATTTAAAAAAAAAAACAAACCCAAGCAAAGGCTTTTGTACCTACAGGCAGGTGAGTCCAAGACATGTAGCCATTTTCCCAGAGGGTCGGGGGGAACGTATGCAGGCCGGCATGTTTTGCTGACCCTCCTTGGTACAATCGGCACTGTTTGGTGGCCTAGCAGCTTGGAAGCTGATTATATACTGAGAGTTAATAATCACTGAGCCGAAGAACCCTCTTCAGGCAAAGAAAGCACAGCCAGCTAATCTCCTTTCCTTTATAGCCCACAGGGCCTCTCATGGTAAGCACCCTTTCCTCCCCAGTTCAGAGCACCAGCTCCCCACCCTTTCCCCACCGTGCAAAGAAGCACTTTGAAAAGTCATCCCCTCTTCACTTTTGGAAGAAGTGAAGCGACAGGCTTAACAAACAAAGAAATGCCAATGTGAATGGAGACCTCTGGACTCAGCTGATCTGCTTCTCAATCTTACAGTGAGCACATTAATTAGCAGACTTTAAACTAGGAAGGTTAAACAAACCTTTATTTCGATAAAGACTGAAGAGGTCATTATGTTTCCATTGGTGAGGTCATTACTAAGAGTAGAATTTGACAGCTTCCCCATTCTTCCCTACCTCTCTCCATCATCCTCTCATTTCTCTCCCTCCCTACCTTCACAGTACCCTTTGGGGAGGGCTCAAGGCAAGCACAGCAGTTCCTCCAAAGGAATGTCAGTGCTGCTCCAGAGACCACATGAAAGAATGTCTTTTAGTCATACCCAGCAACCAGATTTTTCAGACAAAAGTCATTAAGCTGGAGTTACAGTTACTCATGCATATTTACAAGGGAAGGCGTGGGTGGGAATACTACTCCTATTTTAAGAAACCAAATAACCAAAAATATAATTTAAAGTGGTATATTAAACTTTCAGCTTTGCTCCTCCAAGTGTTGTGAGAGATCTCAGGCCCTGAACAGCTAAGCAACTTGACAACGGATCGAGAGGTGAAAGTTTCTAAAGAGCTTTCAGATGCGCACAGGAGACGGCACTTTCTGTGTCTAGGTTCCAAAAGATCACCACGCTAAATAAGGTCATTAAAACTAGGCTGTATACTAATTTTTTCAGGATATTTAATTCTTGCATAAAGTCACAAACACTAACAAGCCATTGTTAGAACTAGAAAGACCCAAAACTCATTATGTTCTTGCCAGAAATTCAAATCATGGGGGAGTTTACCATCAGTGGAGTTGTGCTTGCTTTAGGCCATCAGTGAATTTTGCCCTGTTGCTGTCCTCCTCCTCCTCCCTCCCTCTTACATACTTGTCAGAAGCGAGCAGCACTGACCCATTCTCTGGTTCCTCTATAGGATCAGTGAACTCTGAGTGCACCGTGGAATCAATAGCACTGTCCGTTTCTACTTCATCATGCATCTCGGGATGTACCAGCGTGCCGGTGTCCTCGTCTGTGAAGGTTTCACACTCGCTGTAAGTGCTCTCTGAGCCCATGTAGGCGCTGTCAGTCACCTCATTTGCCTGTTATAAAATAGAACAGAAAAACTATTAGCTACTCTTACCTGATTTTGCTCTACAACAGGAACATCAAACGCGCACACACTAATTAAACGTAAGTAAAATGCAGGAAATAATTTAAGGATTAAAAAAATCAGATCTCCGTTCCATGAACTGTAAATCATGACCACATGTGAAGTTATGTATGCCCAACACAAACCAACCATTTGTAAATTGACAGACAAATCAGAAGAGACCAAATGATTTCACTAACCCCAGAATTTTGGGCTTTTAGGTACAACATAGTTTCCTGCAGTAAATTATTGCTTTTAGATTGCATGTGTTTTGATACAGAGATTGTGTCAGTGGTTAGAAAAGGTCAAGTACATTTTGGGCACTTCTGTAACCTAAATAAATAAAAGTGTAATATGTAAGAGGGGGTAGAGGTTGTGCCAGAAGAACATAGGGATCAATATCAACATACTGCCTTAGAAGGAGGTTTGCAATCTGACCAATGATGGTTCGGATCATTTTATTCCTTCTATCCAATTCATTTTAAAAAGTTTGGCAGTTTAGCTAGTTGGGGTTCTATGATGATCACCATGAAGACTGTAATTATGTGGGCTTTATTGCTGCAAAGTACTGTTTTCTGCTGTTGCAAGAAATCCTCCATCCCTCAAAAATATAAAAATAAATTTGTTTAAAATCTTTAAGATGACATTCAATTTGCAAGGGTTGAATCTTCAATCTATAATCTTAAAAAGACTTGAACAGAGACACTTTTCAACAAAATTTTTTTGTTCAAAAATATTTTTGAACTGCTTTACTAATAATGTCTGTAAGATGGTGGCATGATCCGGTTGTCAGGGCCCCACATTTGGAGTCAAAAAACCTAGGTATTTGGCTTCCCAACTGGCCTGGCTCATGACCCTTAGGCAAGTCAGTTCACCTTCCGCTCTCTGGCTGTTTTGTCTGTTTAGATTGTAAGTTCCCTGGGGCAGGAACTGTCTCTCAATATTTAAGTGTACAGTGTCTAGCCCAGGGGTGGGCAAACATTTTGGCCTGAGGGCCACATCTGGGTATGGAAATTGTATGGCGGCTATGAATGCTCACAAAATGGGGGGTAGGGGTGTGGGAGGGGGTAAGGGCTCTGGCTGTGGGTGCGTGCTCTGGGGTGGCACCAGAAATGAAGAGTTCACGATGCGGGAGGGGGCTCCGGGCTGGGACAGGGTGTTAAGGTGTGGGTGGGGGTGAGGGCTCCCGCTGGAGGTGCGGGCTCTGGGGCTGGGGATGAGGGGTTTGGGGTGCCGGAGGGTGCTCTGGGCTGGGACCGAGGGATTCGGAGGGTGGAAGGGGGATCAGGGCTGGGGCAGGAGCGCAGGAGGAAGAGGGAGGGCTCAGGGGTGCAGGCTATGGGCGGTGCTTTCCTCAGGCAGCTCCTGGAAGCAGCAGAATATCCCTCCTCTGGCTCCTACACAGAGGCGTGGCCAAGCAGCTCTCTGTGCTGCCCCGTCCATAGGCACTGCCCCCTCAGCTCCCATTGCCCACGGTTCCTGGCCAATGGGAGCTGAGGGGGCAGGGCAGGGCTTGTGCAGCATGTGGAGTCCCCGGCTGCCCCTACACATAGGAGCTGGAGGGGGGAAACGCCGGCGGCTTCCCAGGAGCTATACGGAGCCACGGCATGCACAGAACGGGGCAAGCCCCCAACCCCGCTCCCTGGCGGGAGCTTGAGGACCAGATTAAAAGGTCAGACAGGCCAGATACGGCCCATATAGTTTGCCCATCCCTGCCCTAGGCCAAGAGGTCCCTAATCTTAGATGGGGCCTCTGTGAGCTACTGAAATGCTAATAAAATAATTACTACTACTAGTGACCAAACGGCAGGAATATAGTTTAGTTTACTGCATACATTTTGTTTCCTTTTTGCACTTCATTCACCTTGGGAAGTGAAACTAGTCATTTTCATTTCTGAGTCACAGACACAACCACAATGGTGATCCCATAACAACATTTAAGTGACCTGCCTTTCTACGTTAAAGTGTCCCATGGGAGCAGCAGACCAAGAGAAGGAATAGTGACACCTTTCCACCTATGACAAACAACCTCACCCAGTGCTTCAAGAGGAGCAGTCAGCAGACTTGACCACTATGGGAGATGAGCTTAGGTGAGAGTGCAATGGGTGGTGGGCCTAGCGAATGCACAGCTTGGTAAGAAGCCACAAGGAGGAAAGGCTTATGTCAGGTTTTTTTATTTTATTGTAATTCTCTCTCTCTCTCATTTCTCTTCTTTTTTGTAAAGCTGAATCCCGGGCTCCTACATCTAGGCACCCTGCTGAAAACTGGTAACATTTGGGGGTTTCCTCCCTCATCTCCACCCTGCCTGGAAGAAGCAGAGGGAGGTTTTCTGCAGCAAAGGGCCAGCAGGCAGGCATCACCACAAGGAGTTAGAACTGTGAAGACTCAAGTGCAGCAGCAGGGAGCCCGCCATGGTGAATGACAGAGGGAGAGTGTCAGAGGCCCATGAGTCTACATACAGGAACCACAGTTTTGCTGGAATCCCTTTCAAAGGCCTTTTGCTGGCAGCATTTGCCATGATCAGCATTCCAGCCACCACAGACCATTTCTCACACAGACCTCAAGAATGTCTGCGTTATGTGAAGTTTACCCAATTGAATCAAAGCAGCTCTGTAACGGATGCTGCTTTTCTTCAGCAAGGTCAGAGGACTAGAGGTATAGAAAGCAAGTAATACCTTGAGTGGACCAATGCAATAACAGCAATGTAAAAGCCAACCCCTTGTCATTGGCTAAAGACTGTGAAGAGGAGCTTTTAGTGCTTTTCCATCTGCTTTAGGAGAGAAGCTGCCCTCAGTTTCTCATGGGACTGAAGTCTAGTATGCAGTGTTATTGTAGCAGTGTTGGTCCCAGGATGCTAGAGAGACACGGTGAGGGAGGTAATATCTTTTATTGGACCAACTTCTGTTGATGAGAGAGACCATTTGAGCTACACAGAGCTCTTCATCAGGACTGGGAAACGTACTCTGTGTGTCACAACTAAATACAAGGTGGAACAAATTGTTTCGCTAAGTAGTTAACACATATTTCAAGGGACCACTCAAGGTGAAGTGGCGAGTTAATACCTATTCAATCATAAGGGGGAAAGGAGAAAAAATGCTGGAGGGATGTTAGTGGGTTATAGATTTGTTGTAATAAGCCATAAATCCAGTGTCTCTGTTCCGTCCATGGTGGTTAGCCTCTAGCAAAGTTATGAATTTAAGCTCCCATGCTCATCTTTGGAAAGTGTTGTGCAGATGTCCTGAAGGTGAGGATGGAGGTGTCAGATATGGAGCGACTGCTCTGTGAAAAATGCTCACCTACAGATGATACGGTGTTTTTGTCTTTTATCATTTTTCTGTGTGAGTTCACTTGAGAGCAGTGATTGTCTGGTTTTGCCCCCATAGTAGTTATTGGGTCCTGTAGTACACTATGTTAGATATAGATATTCAGGCCTGTCGGTAAAGGCCCGTACTTTAAGAATTTAGGTGTATTCTTATCACTTGGCTAGTTAGAGGTATAAAAGAAAGAATCAAAATCACTGTCTGCCAGTGTAAGGTCCTTCTCTTACTGTGACAGTCTGAGGCCCTGTTCTTAGATTAAGGCCTTTGGCTAAGCAACAGAGGCAGCCATAAGCTGGGAAGCGACTGGTGGTCACATCCTCACATTCCAAACTAGTCACATTGAAATCAGGTGCTATTGGGCTGTTAGGAATACAATCCTGTCCTGATAGTGCCTATCACCTCCAGAGGAAGGGAAGTGCCTACAAGATGTAAAAGGAAACTTAGTTTGATAGCATCCTGTCTGGCAAGAACTCACTTATCAATACTGGGATGTGAAATCCTCACTTCTGTATTGTTTTGTCATTATAGTTCCCACTTTGTTTGTCTGTATAATCTCTGTCTGGTTCTGTGATTGTTCCTGTCTGCTGTATAATTAATTAATTATTAGTATAATTAATTTTGCTGGGTGTAAACTAATTAAGGTGGTGGGATATAATTGGTTACATAATCATGTTACAATATATTAGGATTGGTTAGTTAAATTTCAGGAAAATGATTGGTTAAGGTATAGCTAAGCCGAACTCAAGTTTTACTATATAGTCTGCAGTCAATCAGGAAGTGAGGGGGTGGGTGTGTGGGTGCGGGAGATGGGAACAGGGAATGGGGGTGGGGAAATTGGAATCATGTTTTGCTAAAGGGGGAAATGGGAACAGGGAATGGGGGTAAGGAAATTGGAATAATGTTTGGCTAAGGGCAGGAATGGGAACAGGGACACAGGTGTAAGGCTCTGTGGTGTCAGAGCTGGGAAGGAGGATACTAAGGAAGGAAACTGGAATCATGCTTGCTGGAAGTTCACCCCAATAAACATTGAATTGTTTGCACCTTTGGACTTCGGGTATTGTTGCTCTCTGTTCATGTGAGAAGGCCCAGGGAAGTAAGTGGGTGAAGGAATAAGCCCCCTAACACACTGGATGAGGTATGCCATCCAGTCCAGTAGACTGCTGGAAGAAGCACCATGCATGGTCACTTATGGTCTTTGAAGAGTCACCTAAGAGCTGTTCATCTCATGGAGTCTTGGGGGAGAAGAAATGGAGTCCAGTGCAACACTTAAAGCACCATAAACCTCGACTACATTAGCATTTTTCAGGGTCTCCCATGGCTCTACCACCATCAGTGCAGCAGCCTCAGTGCTAGCAAAAGGTGAGAATATTAGCATGGAGAGGACACATTTTTACTAGGTCTAGATGACTTGGTGGTAAAAACCACCTGCGTTCTGTATACATTGAGAAAATTCCCAGAAGAGGGTAGGCCTGACTCTGATTTCACTTCACTCAGATTTAAACCAGAAAAACTTGATTGATTTCTGTGGAGTTACACTGGTACAAATGAGATCAGGATCAAACCCAAGCTCTTACTTCATTTTGAAAACTGATGTCTGGGGACCTCTGTGGAAACTTCGTTAAGGAGAGCACGAGGCTTCTTTTCCATCCCACCCTTATAGCACAAGAGTTTTCTAGCAAGTGAATGTGTGTGAGGTGCGATATAATTTGTGTTTTCTAACTGCTGTGTGCATATATTCCTCCAGAGGCCTCCAATTTCTTTCTGTTGTGCAAAATCAGCATCAACTCTTGGGTAATTTATCGCAAGTGACTAAGACACACACACACACAAAGTCATTTGCTGATTAACATCTTTCAATCCAGCTTCTACCTTTGAAAACTGTGCAGCCTTTGTTGTAAGGTGAATAACGTATGAATCCACCTGCAATTTCTCACACTGTTGGGTGCCTCTAATAATACGTAAGACTAAGTTATACTGCAAGGAACGTATACGAAAGCACCTACTTAGTGTGCAATACTCTAAGGACAGAAAGCTCTATGCCAGCAGTGTGAGACAGGGGAAGGGTATGTTAAAATGCAAGAGCCATTGTCTCGAGTATAAGGGAAGGACTTTTACCTTGTGAAAGCAGGTAGAAGTTCATCAGTTCAGTCCATTCACTTACTTTCCACACATTGGTTGTGATCTCACAGAGCCAATTCAAACAAAACATTGTTTTGTCCATTAGTCGGCAGGTCGCTTAGCCCCATCGCCATTTGAGCCATACACTTTCTGTTTGTACGCTAGGTCCACTGAGGTTGCAGCCACAAGAAGACAGGAAGCGCTTAAACACTGAGTTAGAGTGGTCTTGTGGTTAGAATTTTTTGGGGGGAGGGTTGTGGGTTCAGTCCTTGAGGGGGCCATTTAGGGATCTGGGGCAAAAATTGGGGATTGGCCCTGCTTTGAGCAGGGGGTTGGACTAGATGATCTCCTGAGGTCCCTTCCAACCCTGATATTCTATGATTCTAAGGCCTCACATAGCAAAGATGTGCTCAGCTTTATGCTTGTGAGTAGACCCACTGACTCGCCAATAATTCTCTCCAAAACACACTCCTAATGTCAAAGTTAAGCATGTATGTAAACCCTTACAGGACCAGAGCCTAAGTCACCAAGATGATGAGATCAGGTAGGCCAGTTTAATGCTGCTCAAGTGGCAGCGAGACCTTCGCCAACTAGCTAGATAACAAGGGAAAGAGGCTTTCACTAACCTTAAAAAACATACTCATAGGCATAAAGTACATGCTTTAGTATGTTAGTACGTTGCTGGATTGGGACCTTACTTCCTGTAAGTGATGGGCAGAATCTTAACGAGGCCCCAGGAGTATGGGTAGAATGAGGACAGAGGAGATCGGAGGTCAGCCCTGGGAAAAGTAGAAGTGCTCAGTGCTCACTGCAGCATGGCCTCTGATGTTTGCTTACAGATACATTAGCACAGTACGTTGGAGAGAATTATTTGCACTCCCCTACTATAATACCAATAGGAAAGCAACTATGTCTGCGTCTACTATTGAAATACGAGAAGGAGGAATGGTAGAAGAACTGGATGAATTTTTAGTGCTAATACAAATTAAGCCAACTGCTAGCACAGACTAGACTTCCATTTTAAAAAAAAAGGAGGTTTTTGTGGTAGCTGTGTTGGTCAGGAGCTGGTCACATTTCACCATTGGACAGAATATTTCCAATAATACAGACTTCCTCAGCGCTCTTTTGTGGTGACAGTATTTAGAACAAGCCAGCCTCTTGGTTTATGAGGCCAACAAACTTCTGTTCCAGATTGGAACTGCTCTGCTACACAGGAAATAAGAAACCTGATACAAGAGAAAGTTCCAACAGGCAATATGAGGGCATGTCAACACTATGTCCACAGCTGCCAATGTTTGTCTATAGATCCAATTGCAAATTTCAGTGGAATATTTTTATCTGTGTTTTCCCACTAGGTTAAAAGAAAGTCTTTCAATAATACTATTTACAGCTTTCGGTTATGAAGTCCAAAACAAACTCTCCATCTCTTTTTCAAGAAAGACAACTTCCCAATAACGCCCCCCAGTCTTTTAAAAGAGTTTTAAAGCACACAAGTACTATGCTCGAAAACAGCATTACAAACGTAAAAAAATTAAAACCCCCAAATCCTTAAAAACAAATATTTCATAAAAAAAATAAATGCAGTTACGGTCACTAGTCTATCACATCATCTAGAAAACCCAAGCACATAAAACAGTTAAGAACATGGCAATCTTACTCCGCCCACAGGATAAACATTTCTGATCCAGTATAAAGAAACATTTCATTACAACAGTTCAAGGACATGTAACTATGTGGAAAGTTTGAAAGAGCAATCAGCTGTTTTTGAAATAGTAGTCGAAGTGGTAGACAAGACAAAATTTTGAAGCTTTTTTTTTTTTTTAAATTAAATGATTTGGAACTCAAACAGTCTCATAAAAAATTCTTCACATTTTGCAGAAGACACTCTCTTTTGCTTTCAACGCATGACAATTTTCAGGCCAAACCGATTTTCCAGACAAAAGTGGTAAGAAGACTAAAACAGGATTTTATAATGGAAATGTAATTGCAACTTTAACTACAGACAGATGGCAATGTCTCTAACACAATAGAACACCCCATGTCCATGATAACAGGACAAGCAAAAGCACATAGAACTCTGATCACTTAAGAAAAGAAAAGGGAACCATCAATCAATCACTTCAAAATAAATAACAGACTTACTCCTACTGGATGATTTTGTAGCCTTTGTTATCATATAGGTATAGAGACATCCCTGCTAAGAAGGAATGTTACTGAAATAAAGGGAGAAGTCTATCCATATTCTTGTAATATTTTAAATAAAAGTTGGGAAAAACTTCACACACACACACACACACACACACACACACACACACACCCCCACCTCACTCATCACTTCACATCCAATTTGAATACACTGGCTGCTGTTGAAAAGTCAGCTTTTTAGCACAAAGTAGCAAATGTTAACTATTGACATCTGAGACACTTATCAGTTCCCCCTGCAATTACAATAAGAAATATTTTAACTGTAATCTCTTGTTTTTGTAAATGTTCACTTTTTAATATCCATGTAATACAAAACAGATATATAAAAATAAATTCTACCCCTAAGGAATCTCCCATGCTGTTATTTGCTTTATGTATAAGGTAAAAAGCTTCTTTTTATTGAAATTATATGTTAAATCTCTCATTAATGGAAAGAAGGGAGACCTGAACATTCCTAATTTTTGCACATCATGTGACAGGCTCTGGTATGCTTTGGAAGTTACTATATAATGAAAGATTTTTTATTTATGTTCTGATTAAGCTCTGAACACACTTCTTGGCATTAGAAACAGAAGGCTATCAATTTTTTCTAACAGTGATTCTGACTAATGCTTAGATTCCTGTTCTGTATGGCACTATGCATATGGTTTACTTTTATTATTTATAGCAGAGGTCCCCAATCTGTGGTGTGTGCCCCCCGTCGGGGGGGAATATTCCGGGGGGATGGGGTGGAGGGGCACAGCCGGGGCCTGGACCAGCCCCCTGGGGTCAGGAAGGGAGCGCCACTCTGCTCTGCTCTTGGCCCTGGCCACCAGCCCCACACTCAAGGATTTGCTCCGCTCTCAGCCCCATGTGCAGGGATCCATCCACTCCTGGCTGCTGGCCCCACATCCGGGTTCCTGGCTCCCGGCCCCGCACCCAGGGATTCACTCTCTGCCGCGGCTGCTGGCCCCACGCCCAGGGCCCTGGCTGCTGGCCTTGGCTCCAGCTGAGGTTGTGCTCCCACCTCCAGCCTCAATCCCCTTGCCCCTGTCTGTGTCCCCCCTCCCAGAGCCACGGCCCCACTCCTGGCTGGGTGGAGACAGGGGTAGGAGGGGAGCGCAAGGTAAAAAGTTTGGGGACCACTGATGTATAGTCTCAAAAGATTCCTGCCACTGGCTTCTCTGTATATTTGAAACAAACCTTCTCTGATACGTAATCTCTACCTAATTATGCAAAACCTTGCTTTGGTGGGCATATATTATATTTTCCTTTAATCTAATTTGTATGTAATCTCAAAAGTAAAAAATACACACACACACACACACACACACACACACGCACCCACCCCCCTGAGGACTGGCAACACCTGCTGGCCTGACAAGCCAAGGACTATAAAGGCTGGGAGGGAGCCAGAAGGCCGGGGGGCAGCAAGGGAGAAGTCAGTCAAGGAGGGAGCTGGAGGCCTCCTAGCTGAAGGCTGACTCTGCCTGTAAAGCTTGTATATAGATGGACACTGGTGGTGGGACAACTTTACATAAATAAAGACACGGGTGTTGCACAACCCTGAAGCCTCTCTGAGTCTTACTGGGGAGAGCAAGTGGGGCCCAGGAAGAGGGGCGGGTCATGAACCCTGTTACACACACACAGACACACACACACACACACACGTTTCAACTGCTTGATAACCCAAGTGTTCCTTAGAAGCAGCAGTGTGCAGGACTGTGTTTTACATTTCACTGCACAGATTAAATATTAAACCTCAAGACAAAATGCGGGGAAGACAGGCTTATATGTTATACCTAGTTCTCCCTTTCCAAAAGCAAGCACTAAAACGGTTACAAAGTTAAAATATATCCTGGCAAAATCTTGCATTTCAACTTAGCCGAAAGTTCCTTTTACAGCTGCATTTAAACAGCTGTCTACAGCAACTATATAAAACCATTTGCGGGCTCCCTCTAACAAAGATTGCTCTTATATTAACAGGCAAGATGTAAGCACATTTTCAAAGAAATCCCTGATACAACATGGCACGTAAGATCTGCTCTTAATGCTTTATAAGGGATCATACAGACAAGTAGATATTCCATGTACAGAATGCAAATGGATTATTGTGAATATTTTACCTCCATTTAAGTAAATACAATACATTAATAAAAAGTTGAGTAAGTTTTTATCAAGTAAGATAAAGTTTAACTGAAATTCCCATTTCCTTTCTTAAACGTGTCCTGAGTTACTGTAGGTAAGCTTCAGGGCTAAAAAGCAATACAAGGAGGGTTAAAAAAATACAAGAAGGGTTTAAAAAAGCAGCAAAATCTTATATATGCTAAATGAATAATTAGCATCTCCTTTGAAATGAAGCCTTACACAATTAAACAAGCTTTCTTCAGGCCATGAGAAAGGCATTCTTGGTGGTAGCCTTCAAGTATGGGCTAGTGGATCAGATGGAATAATGCACCCACCAACACAGGCTATAAGGGAGAGTAGTCATACAAATCATCAAATGTATTGTTCTGCTTCCACTGTCAGAGTCCAGGCCTACCAGTTGCTACAGAACAGCATTAATAGGAAGAGTTCTCTCTGTATTAGCCTTCCCTTCCTGCTACAACCCCATATTTTGGGACAAACTCAGTCCTAATACGAAGCATCAGTAGAGTGCATGGGCATGGGAGTTCCACAGAGACCAAAAGGAGGTATTCCCCTGTCCCAGGCTGCAAAACAACAGCTCCCACTGACAGCAGCATCTGAGCAACTGTTAAGACTCTGGCAGTGGTCTCCACTTTTGCTGTGCTCCTGCTCCGGGAGGTGGGGGGGGAAGAGTGCAGAAGGCCAGGAACACACAGCTGTTCCTCAGATGTGTGCCTTCTATGCCCCACTTCAGGAGAGGAGGAGCTCCTGGGAGCTGCACTTTATGGCACTCGCTGAATCCAGGCCAGACACTGAATGGGCACAAAGTCTGAACCTTTGACCATTCCTACACTAAGGGAATTCTGCAGCGTTGCATTCCCAAGGAATTCATCTATTGTGTAAAACACGGGTAGGCAACCTATGGCATGTGTGCCAAAGGCAGCATGCGAGCTGATTTTCAGTGGCACTCACACTGCCTGGGTCCTAGCCACCGGTCCGGGGGACTCTGCATTTTAATTTAATTTTAAATGAACCTTCTTAAACATTTTAAAAACCTTATTTACTTTACATACAACAATAGTTTAGTTATATATTATTATATATATTATAAAACTTATAGAAGGAGACCTTATAAAAACATTAAAATGCATTACTGGCACACGAAACCTTAAATTAGAGTAAATAAATGAAGACTCAGCAAACCAATTCTGAAAGGTTGCTGACCCCTGATGTAAAAGTATCCTTACTGTCCTTAGATGTAGCAATACCTCACACTTTTCATCTGTGGATCTCAAAGCATGTCACACACATTAACTGATTCCACCTCCCATCATCCCTGGCAGGTAGGGACTGTACGTACAATGTATGTCTTCTCCTTTCATGGGAGGAGTCTCAGCTTTGGCTTTTAGAATCATAGAATATTAGGGTTGGAAGAGACCTCAGGAAGTCATCTAGTCCAATCCCCTGCTCAAAGCAGGGCCAACACCAACTAAACCATCCCAGCCAAGGCTTTGTCAAGCTGGGCCTTAAAAACCTTTAAGGATGGAGATTCCACCACCTCCCTAGGTAACCCATTCCAGTGCTTCACCACCCTCCCAGTGAAATAGTGTTTCCTAATATCCAATCTAGACCTCCCTCACTGCAACTTGAGACCATCGCTTCTTGTTCTGTCATCTACCACCACGGAGAACAGCCGAGCTCCATCCTCTTTGGATTCCCCCTTCAGGTAGTTGAAGGCTGCTATCAAATCCCCCCTCACTCTTCTCTTCTGCAGACTAAATAACCCCAGTTCCCTCAGCCTCTCCTCGTAAGTCATGTGCTCCAGCCTCCTAATAATTTTCGTTGACCTCTGCTGGCCTCTCTCTAATTTGTCCACATCCTTTCTGTAGTGGGGGGACCAAAACTGGACGCAATACTCCAGATGTGGCCTCACCAGTGCCGAATAGAGAGGAATAATCACTTCCCTCTATCTGCTGGCAATGCTCCTACAAATGCAGCCCAATATGCCGTTAGCCTTCTTGGCAACAAGGGCAAACTGACGACTCATATCCAGCTTCTCGTCCACTGTAATCCCCAGGTTCCTTTCTGTAGAACTGCTGCTTAGCCAGTTGGTCCCCAGCCTGTAGCGGTGCATGAGATTCTTCCTTCCTAAGTGCAGGACCCTGCACTTGTCCTTGTTGAACCTCAGATTTCTTTTGGCCCAATCCTCCAATTTGTCTGGGTCACTCTGGACCCTATCCCTACCCTCCCTCGTATCTACCTCTCCCCTCAGCTTACTGTCATCTGCGAACTTGCTGAGGGAGCAATTCATCCCATCATCCAGATCATTAAAATAATTTACTTGCTAAATCCTTCAGTGTTTATAAAAAGGTCAAGAAAAAGAGTCCTCAGCTCTGCTCCAGGCGCTTTTGACAGTCCTCTCTGGCAAGGAAAGGCCTTACAATTTTGGCAGTTAATTCCACTATCTGCCACTTTTTTTTTTTTTGTTTGTTTTTAAACCTGTGGCATGCCTGTTGTATTCTATACAACATATATTGCTGTTAAAATTCCTGTATGGTCTGTATCCGAGAGCTGCTCTACTTTTCCCCATGTTGCCATGTTTACACATTTCACGGTCAAATTATCTCCTACTCAAAGGCTTTAAAATCTTTTGGTCCCTGCAGTTTGAGCGCTGCTCGTGGTAGAGAATTCTGTACATATAGTACACGGCAATGGCTGCACAGCTGCATTTCTCTGCTTATCTGGAGTTCCATCATGCAGGCTTTCAGGGTCTGGCAATCAGGCCATTGAGTGCCCTGCTGCACGAAGGACGTAATGGAGGAAATGTGTGACACAAATACAATAATATACCCACGGAGATAGGATAAAACAATGGGACATTTTAGAACAAGTTGATAATAAATATTCCATCTGTTTTGGGTTTTTTGGGGGGTCAAAAAGATAGCAGAGATGCAGCCATGCACCAGTTCCACTGAAAAATGGGCTGCAATATATTAGTAGTTACATATTCACATCAAGGGAAGAGGAGACCCCCTGAAAATCCAACTCTACGAGTTACTGTAAACGGTGGTGGGAGATGACCCAATGGATCCAGTGGAAAGAAAAGATTCCAAAATTGAATTGATATTTGAATTTGGAAGGGAGAGTACAAAGGTTTCTGACTGACCTGTATTCAGAACATGTATTTTATTTATGGAGGCAGCATCCTTGGGTGGACTGAGCACAGACACAAGAACACCAGAATTCTTATTCCATCTTTGCTGACACATTGTGACTTGCCAGAGGTAACACAAAGGGACAAAAGTTTTCAAAAATAGTCTCAAGTTTTGCATGCTCAACTTGTGACATTTTGGCCTAGTTTTCAGAGGTGCTGAGCACCTAAAACTCTAAAGTCAAGGGGAGCTGCAAGTCCTCATTACTTCTGAAAATAATTGGGTCCTAGCCATCTCAACCTGGGCACTGAAATACTGAGGTACCCAAAAATCAGAGGAGAACTTTTAAAAACTGGGCTTTAGCCTATAATCCAAAAGGGTATGGACATATGGTGAGGATTAGGTAATGTTTGGAAAGTACCTTTAATGCCATGAAGTTATCGTAAGTACAAAGAATCCTTATTTTAAAAACTGTCTTCTATTCTGTAGTTCTAGATAATGTACCCAAGTGTACTCAAGCTGTTGCAAAGCCCCCAACTAATTCATATCCTGGAGAAGAGCAATTTGTATTTCTCATGCCAGAAAGATCACACATTCACACAGGTGTGGCCCAGTGATGTGGGAAGGGACCCTAATCCAATGAAAAAAATAAAAAACTCTGCTATGTCTACCCCTTGGAATGCCACACAGCCTCTGGAAGCTTGCAGATCTCTTGTTTGGTTTCTTTTTTTGGGTGGGGTGGGGAGGGATAGATTACTGTGCAGATCTGCGCTCCCAAAATTGTCTCCATCAGTCAAGAGAAGAGCGTAACTGGAAGACAGCTGGGTGTACCCCAAGATTCAGAGCGAGTGAGTTTTACTTACTGCAAAAATTCTAGGCCAGGGGTCGGCAACCTTTGGCACGTGGCCCATCAAGGTAATCTGCTGGCAGGCTGTGAGACATTTTGTTTACGTTGACCATCCGCAGACACGGCCCCCCTGCAGCTCCCAGTGGCCGTGGTTTGCCATTCCCGGCCAATGGGAGCTGCAGGAAGTGGTGCGGGCCACAGGGACGTGCTGGCTGCCACTTCCCACAACTCCCATTGGCCGGGAACGGCGAACCATGACCACTGAGAGTTTCGGGGGGCCGTGCCTGTGGACAGTCAACGTAAACAAAATGTCTTGCAGCCTGCCAGCGGATTACCCTGATCGACCATGTGCTGAAGGTTGCTAACCTCTGTTTTAGGCCATACTACATAGTCGCATTCTGCAATGGATAAAAGACAGGGCAAAGAGTGGGGTGAAGGAAGAAACCGCACCTCAGAAAACCAAAACCAAGTAAAATGGTCTATAGCAAAATCTGCTAGACTGGTCTAATGCAGGAGGAAAGATTGCTTATGGTTAAGTCATGAGCCTGGGTGCTATTTTCATATCTGCCATGTACTTCCTGTGTGACCTGGGGTTAGTCATTTGCTCTTTCTGTGCTTTACTTTCCCCATCTGTAAAATGGAGAGAATGTTTTTGTGGAAAATGTAAATTCACTGATGCCTGTAAAGCATTTTAAGTTCTTCACATAGCAGGAGGTACAGTAGTGTAAAATAGCACTAATGTTATTAACAGCAGTAATCAGAGGAAACATATTCACAGCAAGTGCCATTTTATTACTGTGTAGTCATTCCTGCCCCACTCCCGAAAAATATGGGAACTCAATAAAAAGCTATCTGTATTGGGTAACCAGGGATGGCTCACTTGACGATTACCTGTTCTGTTTATTCTCTTTGGAGCACTTGGCATTGGCCACTGTCAGGAGACAGGATACTGGGCTAGATGGACCTTTGGTCTGACCCAGTATGGCCGTTCTTATGTATTCTAAAATCCAGACTTGAAATGCTATTGTCCCTGACCACAGAAACTAGGAACTATGAAAACTTTGTTTTCCTAGTAAACTGCGTATTTTTAGATTAATGCCTGCATTGATTACACAGTGAAAACAATGGGAGGCCATTTGAGATCAGCCGTCCCTTTGCTAGCTGTACAGTCACACAAAATACCTGCCAAGGGTATTTCCAGTTTCATACCGATCTCCATTCTGATGGATCTCCATTGCTGGCTAACAACAAGAACCAACAAAGCCCATTTAGTTAGGTGGCACAAACAGAGAAGACACTTCTTTCTGGAGTAAAGGCCCACCAACTGTACAAAAACCTCCATAACAAAACCGAAACCAAAAGACAGAGTTAAGCAGAAGCGACAACACCACAAACATTCGCTTTGTATTGAGGAAACAAACATCCATTTCCTCTCTCTGCACACTACCTACGATACCTTAATAGTGGCATCAAGACTTCAGGGGTGTTTCAGACAACGCTGGGTGAATCCGAAGCCACCTACGCAGGCTCCAGTGCCACAGTGCATGGTGCGGGCCAACAGCCTGTTCTGAACTCAACACTTGTTCTCCTGTGCTCGTTCCCTTCCCATCAGGTATAGCACAGCAGGTCAGGGAAGGTGACACACAATCACTGACCTGGCAGCAGAGGATCCAAATCAAATAGCTTTGGAGGGACCCCTAGATATCTCCTTACGCCGGCTGTGAGTTCTCTACCAGCACAGCTTGCTTGTCCACAACAGGTGAACGGTGCTCTACAGCGTAACACTAACCAGTGCTGCTAAAAATTAAACAACTTCCAAGACTATGACCCTGTTAAAAAAGAGAACACCTGAAAAACAGTTTGCATGTGGTATGATCTTCCAGTGCCAATATGCAAATATATGCTCTGAGACAGAAAACTATTAAATCGTTTAGCATTTCCGTACAGCTGGTCACCACCTGTAGGACTCTGCGCTCTCAGGTGTGGTAATACCTGATTGTTTCTATGTATTTGGGCAACATCCAGTTTTTTGTAGGAATCTGCGATTCTCCACCTGGGATGTTGACAATTACCCACCTTGCAGGGTACAGCCTTTACAAGTTACAACACTTTTCGAAAGTTCATAGATTCTAGCTTTTTAAACCGGACTTCATTACGGACATATACAGAAGTGTTTTAAGTTAGGCAGGATTTGTACCATATTTATCCAGTGAATATTTAAACAAAGGACTCTCCTAAAAGCAATTACCAATTTCTCACAGAACCTGTCTTCAGTGCTGCAGAACAACCAGCAAGCCATAATTCTTCCTGAAAGAACTCCCCCACCATAAACAGGAACGCAGTGGAGACAACTACAGACACCTTTCGAAAATCTGCAGACACACATGCACACAGAGCACCATGGATGGCAGGGAGAAGAGATACTTTCTAACGAAATTAGATATTCCAGTGGATTTGATGAAAATCAATCAGAACTCTCAGCAGGGTAAAGACTGAACTTCTCTTCATTGCAGTGTCATTAAACTTCTTACCTGCAGCACTGTGGCGTTCCAGATTGGATTGAAATTTTGATCTCCATGAACTAACATGGCTTTCTGTCTTTCCAGTTTTGCAATTCAGTTAGTTCCTCCTTTGAGTTAAATGCTGGGCCCTCAGGTGAGCACACATCGCTGCCTCTCTAAAGGAAAATTCACCTCCAGCTACACATTGTTAACTCCCAGCTATTTCTGACAGGGAGGAGGGAAGCAAAGTTCAGGAAGTATTTGTGCTGGTTTTAACAGACTAACCTCAGGTCTCTAAACAGAGTTCCTTTTGTTCTTGACCTACCAACCTCTCTGATAACAAATGTGTGAGCTAATGCCTTTTTCCCTGCCATTTTACAGATTCATGTGACTTTCAAAAATTATTCCCCTCCTTCCCACTTAAAAAAAGCCACTAAACAAAGACTTGATTCAAGGTGTGCACAATTTCTCTTTCTTCCCAGCACATGACATTCCATATTGAGATTTTGTTTTTGTATTGAAAGGAAGAGCACATCTGCCTCACTCACTGTTTTAAAGCACTCTACAATTGATCTGGGGCACATCCATTCCCAGACTACTGCTCGCTCTCTCTCTCTCTCTCTCTCTCTCTCTCTCTCTCTCTCTCTCTCACACACACACACACAAGACTAGGAATATTACTTTGCTATAAAGGACACAGAACTGAAAAAAAAAATTAGACACAAATACCTTTCCTAGACCTATAAATAATAAGGGGAATGAGGCTTGTAGAAAAGGAGTACTTGTGGCACCTTAGAGACTAACCAATTTATTTGAGCATAAGCTTTCGTGAGCTATTGTTCAAATAAATTGGTTAGTCTCTAAGGTGCCACAAGTACTCCTTTTCTTTTTGCGAATACAGACTAACACGGCTGCTACTCTGAAACCTGTCATTATGAAGTGTGTAACTTTCGGCAAAAGTTCATTTTTTTTGGTTGATAATTACCATAAACTGTTAATAAAGAACCAAAATGTCATGACAAACAAAAGTAAATGGGTTTATGCAGCCCTAATGACATGACTTATTTCTCATTTCTCTAGATTGTCTTCTCAGATGGTCAGGGAACATCATGATCATCTAATCTGACCTCCCGCACATTGCAGGACCCAGAACCTCATCCATTCACTCATGTAATAGACCCCTAACCTCTGGCTGAGTTAATGAAGTCCTCAAAGCATGATTTAAAGACCTCAAGTTAGAGAATCCACCATTTACTCTAGTTTAAACCAGCCAAGTGACCCGGGCCCCATTCTGCAAGGGAAAGCGACAGATAGAAGGGATGTTTCTTACATCACCTGTAACACCTAATAATTTTTTAAAGAGTTAAAACAAAAAAATTCCCCTTCTATTGAAATTTTTCTTTATGCCCTCCTAACAAGGAAGGGCAGCACAAGACACAACAAAGCTCATTAGGAACTTCTCTCTGACAATTATGCTACCTGGGAAGTGCTTAGGTACCGTTTCTCCAAGTTTTCTAGAGCCCTCATTATTGAAACACGTTAAGGCCCCTTGATCTCAGATCAGGATCTCTCTGAAAACATAAGGTTTGAGGGTGCAGAATTCCCAAACCTGAAGTTCCTCTTTTTAAACCATCTCTTGACGTTTCTCTTGGCTTTCTGGCTTCAAATGAACCCACTGCCGTACCCCTCCATGCTGAGGGCTATGGTATTCTGCAGCTATTTGTCATCAGGACTTCAGGAGGGAAGGTGTTAGGTATATTTCAAAGGAACACATTGTAATTTTTAAAAGCTACATGTGTAAGTGTTCTTTTACATTAAATTGTGAGCAACTTGAGGGTGGGAGATGGGAGAACCACACCCCCTCCATACAGTGCTTGGCACACCACAGTGGTCAATACTAATAATGACAGAAATAGTATTTAGCCTTCTTAATCACATAAGTGCTCCATGCCTCTGGTGGCACACATCCATTTATTTTTAATATCTTTAATACTGAAGAACAGATTGTTTGTATCGCCAGAGGTGAGGTGAATGAAAGCTTGGTTGACTTGGATAAGCACAACCTGCAAGCCATAATTCTTCCTAAAGAACTCCCCCACACAAACAGGAACACAGTGGAGAGAACTACAAAGACACCTTTTCAAAAATCTGCAGACTGGTGCCTTGCTGCCCTTTGTGCCTTTGAAAATTTCTCTAATGTGCAAGGTCTTCAGAGCAGCCACATTTAAAAACATTCATGGCCAGATTTGATTTTGGCCCTCGGAGAACAAACACACACACACCACTCTACTAAGCAAGCACCAAAAGGGAAGTGTTTAAACTAAATCATAGAACCTAGGTTTAGAAGTGACCACAAGGGTCACCACCTGCCAAGATGCAGGATTTATTGTGTCTAAATGTTCCTCCTTCCATCCAAAGTGAAGCTTACCCAGTTTTCACACATTTGGGGTTACATTTATTTATAAAAAACATCTTCAATTGTCACAATGGCATTCACCCTCTTACAGAAATAGAAATTCTCTACTGGACTCTCTTCATATGTTTATTCACCTCCTGGACCTTCTTCCAGGAATCTCTTCACAAAGGCTCTACCCAAGAACAGAAAAATATCTCAGTCGTGGGTTACCCAGAGCTTTGCTGGAAATGGGAGGGATGATGAGATCCTTCTATGACATTTTTACTCATGGCACTCTCAGAGCTCTCTCTGAAGTGACAGTTAGGGAAATCCTGAGTTTTTCCTCTAACTCAGCTGCCACCAGAAATGATTCTGCCTTTTGCATCCACTACCACTGCTTTGCTCATCAAAAATGCCATCAGCTCTTGAAGGTCCAACCTCTGTGGAAGTGGCCACTCCCTTAAACAAGATGCTTAGCATCAACAAGGCTGCAACTCTGGGTGGGTCAACTACTCCCAGCGTCATTGGTTTGTTCGAGGTGGTGCACTGGGTCCCAGCTTTTCTAGTTTCCCATCCATTGTATTCAGAGTTGAAGATAATAATTCCATCTCGTTTCCTAAAGTCTGAAGTTTGTTTTCTAAAGTCTTTGCATCCTGTTTTGCTCCAGATAAGACTCTGACAAACTCCCAGACCAAGGGCTCTTTGGCAGGCAGCAAAACAGTCCTGCTGCACTGTCATCTATGAAAAAGAAGCACATATTTTTAAAGCCATTATTTTCCTTTATTTCCCCTCCTTCCCTTTTCTTTAAGGAATATCAGCATCTATGTTGGGCAATTTTGTAACAAACAAAACGAAAAATCTATATTACCCATTCAAACTGATTTAAGGATCCAAACAAAGGGCTTGCACCAATGTAACAATTAAATTTAGAAACTGGATTTAGTTAAGTCAGTACAATTTCTATGTCTACGCTAGCCTTTATGAACATGAGACACCTAAGTAAGTATGATTTACTGGATTTCACCATTACTGTCTTTACATAGTGACAAAGGTACATGAAGATGGCATACAGGACTTTAGCATTATCGAGAGAGCTAGTCACTTGGCCAAACACAAAAAAGTATCATTCAGAAGCCTCCAGCCACCCAGGAGATTCCAAATTCAGCAATTATTTATACTACAAAAAAATTAAATAGGAATTTACATTTCCTTCAGTTAGAACAAGACAGGCTTCTGTTCACTCTGCTGGGATGAAAAGAGAGGTTCTTTTATAGATGATATTTGTTTTCCATTAGGAATTTTTGTTTTTAACTTTTTTTTGCAGAGATACAGAATCACTGTTGCTACCAGATAAAAGGAAGCATTTATACACCTTCAGAGGAATAATACAAATATTCTAGGAAACCATGTATCTACAGTATAAATCCACAGTGTAAAAACAACAACATATTTCAGGGGGTGGTGGGAGTAAACTGAACAATAAACTAAACAAAAATCCTTCGTTAAACTAAAATTAAGATTATTAATATATGGAATATACTTCAGGTGGGAAATTGTACGATGTAGTTTTGTTTTTTTGGTTTTTTTAAATCCACAAGATTTCCTGAAAGCCAGGAAATTGAAAAGTGGAAATTGTACAACACTGTCTCACTGGGGCATCACTTGGGTTCACCGCTTATTGGGCCCAAACCTTGGAGCCTTCAGTGCTCCTGCTTCATGCCATCAGCTCCCTGCAGCGAGTCCACCTGAGTTGGACACCTGCGGGAGACTTCCACACACAAAGGGAACAATACACACCAACTTCCTTGATCTGGAGTGACTCTCAGCCAGTACTGTAAAAGCAGGAGGGTTTATTAGATGTCTGGAACACAGCGTAGAAAGTCCTTAGTTACCATAAAGAATAGAAAGTTATAACTAAGGATGTAAATAACGTTTAAAAACAGTAACCATGAAACCAATTAAAATTCTATCAGTCACATGTTTAAATGTTTACATGGGGAACTACAGGTGCGGGGGAGGGAAGGGAGTGCTGCCAGCCCTGCGGCACGCCCTGCGGCACGCCCAGCCCCATGGCATGCCCGGGGGTCTCAGCTGCCACCTGGTATCCCAGCACACACGGGGATCCCCGCTGCTGCCGGGAAGCACCCCAGGTGCATGGGCCCAGCAGCCCGGCAGGATCCCGGGCGGAGTTTAACCATTAACAGAAACCGATAAGCATCAAGCTTGTTGGTTAACCGGTTAACTGATTGAACTCTTATATCCCTAGTTATAACATAGTCCATTTGGGTTAGTCCCTAGCCCTCTGACCCCTCCTTAAGCCCAGTCCAGAATCTTCTCTCCTGCCTCCAGCAGCCCACACTTAACAACCCCACCTGGCCACTCCCCAGCCCTTTGTTCCCCAGCTGATCATACCCAGTTGGCTTCCTAAGGAGGGTGGGCCATCCATGGTCATTTGTTGCTAGGTGCCAAATGTCCGGACAATTGAAGTAGCCATTGTCTTCTAGGAGTCTCCATGGGCATAGGGCCTGGGCAGCTAACTTTTTTATCAGAAAGTATCCGAGTGTCACAGCTGGTTGACAGCTAGCTGTCAATGGCTATGCCTAGACTAGGATTTTCAGACCCTAACAAGTGCAGCTCCATCAGGTAATTCCAACAGAAGCTGGGGTGTAGATAAGGCTCAGACAACTTTACGGACATGTCACAATTTGTTCAGAGCAAGGTTAGAGGACATCGTAGTGAAGAAAACCTAGAGCCCTCCTAAGTTTTATCTATGCTATACCTTCCTCTTGTCTCACCATTGGTCAAAAAGCATAAAATAGACAAGGCCTTATGTGCATGTCTACACCACACACACACAACCAATGTCAGCAAGTCTCAGATTTCAGGTCAACTGACTCTGACTTGCGCTATGGGCTAAAAATAGAAAGGATAGATGCTGCTGCTCGGGCTGGAGCCAGGCTGTGAAACATGGCAAGGAGGGTGGGTCTCAGAGCCCACCTCCAGCCAGAGCACTGTTCCCTCTAAGCTGTGAGCATGTGCGTGCGCACAGAGATCCTAAACCCCGCACACACGGCGAAACACCGTGCACACAAAAATTTGCACAGAAGCACAACAATTTGCACAGAAGAAATTTTTTGTGCACACGGCCTGTCAAAAATTAGAGGGAACATTGAGCCAGAGTGGGAGCATTTTTTTATTATTATTTTTAGCCTCCGTAGCATGAGCCTGAGTCAGTTGACCTGGGCTCTGGGACTTGCGGCTCAAGGTGGTTTTTTGGTAGTGTAGACATACGTATACCGGCATTTCACCCAAGGACACCTTGAATATTGTCCACCTTAGTTTACTAAGTAGATTGTAGATAGCCTAGCTTCACAGGTAAAGGAGATGTAAGATGATGGATAACAAAATGACCACTGCTGCTGTAAAAAGCTGTTGTAAAGTGAGGGCGCTTGGACGGGTCTGGGTGTATTTAAAGTGCAGTACTTTGCACTGTTCTAGCTCCTTCCATGGCAAGAGAGCAACATGTTTAAAAACATCAATTTATCCTCGCCAGAGGAGTGGTGTTCCTCCTTCATAGATCAGGAAAATTCAAAGTACAGAATAAAGAATACGACGACACTGCAATAAAAGACCCATGGCATGACTGTGGCTGGCCCAGGTCAGTGGACTTGGGCTGTGGGGTTATAATAAAGTTGCACTGAAGATGTCTGGGGCCTGGGCTGGAGCTGGGCTCTGAGACCGCACAAGGGGGCAGGGTCTCAGAGACACTCTCCAACCCAAGCCCAAATGTCTACATTGCTATTTTTAGCCCCACAACCTCAGCGCCACTAGCCTGAGTCAGCTGATGTGGGCTCCGAGACTTGGAGCTGTGGATTTTTAATTGCAGTTTAGACATACCCTAAGTGGGTTTCCTAAAGTCTATGGTAGAGACAGGATTAGACCCGGATCTGACTTCTAGTTCTGTGCCTTAAAGTAAGGAAAAGATTTCCAAAAAAATAGATACATTCAAAAAGGATCAAAGTTGAATCTGAAAGCCAAAAGGTAATTCAGGATAACACCTCTTTGAAAAAGGGGGTCTTACAACACCAACTCCTTCATGTAGCCATATACTCCAATTTTAAAGTGTTAAAACAAACCCACCCTGCTGCCAACACCAATAGTATTTAGATGACAGGTAAGCCTGCAGTTAGAAGAGACTACATCTCAGAGAAAATGTCTGCCCTGGCAGAATTCCTAGATACAGATCTGAACTGCTTCTGTGATCAGATTTCATTATTTTTAAAGCAAATTCCTCTAAATGATGTAGACATTGCTTGTAACATCAGCCTTCATGTATAGAACATTTCTCACAGTGCGGGTGATAACTACGGCAGGTCTTTCAAATCTTCACCTCGCTGGCAGGAAATGACTTACTGGAATCATTCAAAAAGTGCAGAGCTAAGCACTGATCCGGAAGAGAGAGAGAGAGAGACTGTCAAATTCTCTCTCTCTTTCAAATAAGACTCCCACCTCCCATGATACCAACACTCCCTGATACTTCATGCACAAGAATGACTAGTAATATCTTGTGAATGTACTCCTACGAGAAACAGCCTAAAATACATTTATCTTATTGAACAAAGCAGACTAGAGCTACGTGTGCTTTAAATTCATAGTGTGAGGGTGGCATGATTTCCACCAGGTGTGGAGAGGTTAGCCCCAGCTCCAGTTGCGCAGAGCTGGCCGGGGGGTCTCTGAAACCTCTAGCTCATTGGCATTGCGCCAGGGGATATTCTGACCATTGTCCAGCCTGGTTTATAAAACAATCTACATAGCCCAACAGTTGTGTAGATCTCCAAGTGGCTTGTGCTCCTCTCTCCCAGAGCAGAGACCACCAATCACACGGGTGTAGCTGGATCAGCGGATGAACAGAATGCACGATATCTGGAGGAGGAAGGAAATGATACTACTTAGAAAACTAGCTTGAAATCACTAAAGGCTGAGGCCAGGGCCCTCTAAGACATGGACTCCAGGAATTATCTGCACCCTCCTGACACTCCATTCCCACTAGGCAGCATAGCCCAGAGAGGACAGAAAATGTACAGAATTTTAGTTACGTTTCTCCTGGCTGAGACTACCTTTATATACACACTTGTAGAGCATCCAGCACGACAAGGCATCAGATCCTAATGGGGGCCTTTGGCTGCTACTGCAATTTAAATAATACAAATCTTATTTTAAGAAGTGGAAGAGACGCAGGAATTATGCAGCACTGCCCCAGCCTTTTCCCCATTCCCCTCTGTTCGGTCAATACCTCTTTGGCTTTATTTATTAAAATTAAGTTGAATAGCAATGAGGTTTCCAACTTTTCACTGATTGTGTGCCATGGATGTAGGCATTTTAAACGCACATCTACACTCACAGGTTGTCACTGAGAAGCAGGAGCTTTGGGCAGCTGGGCAGTGGCAGATGAGGCTTTGGGCACCTAGGAGGGGCATTTTTTGTTTCCTGGATGCAGTACAAACTTTGGATTCTGATAAGGGGACACATCTCAGTTTGTCTCTCTATTTTGGGAAAGGGCCAAGGATGACAAATTTGAAGGGGGAGGGACCAAGGGCTTGAATTCCTCGATCCCAACTAGAATCACTAAGTGCTACTGCACGCTTCCCCCACATTCCCAGCCATGAAAGGAGGACACTAGCTTGATGTATCTGCTAAAGCGTGCAGAAATGAAATAGTTAAAATCACATTTTAAAGTGGTGGACCTCAGGCTTCAGATTCAACAGTAGAATTCCCACAGGCTGGATACAGGCTCAAACAGGCAGTCCTACATCACCATTACAGTTTCCCATTTGGAAGGTTTTCTTTGCAACCTTAAAGGATATAGATTTCTCTCCCCACCCCTTCATCCCACAAAAGCTTAGATTCTGGAGAACAAGTTTGGCATAATCATACAATTACACATCCACTCAGACGGCTGCATAACCACAAACATACACCGGGTCCTGCTGCCTAGAGGGCTTGGTGAAAGCAATCATTATCAACCACATTGTTGCACTGCAAATTTCTTTTGCTAACCTGAACTTTGCGGCCTTGTCTGCACTGAACAATTTTACTGTGCTAAGAAACATTTATTTCATTTCATCCGACTGAAATGCAGCTGGCTTTCACAAACAGAAGTGCTTTGATAGAGAGCCCAAGGGCTAAAGAAATATTACTAACAGACCTTGGTTTTTCAGGGCTCAATAATAACTGAGACTGCATTGTTCCAATGCCAGTGTAAACAACTCCATCACTAGAGCTCCTAGGCACTAGGGTAATACAAATAACCACAGGGCCAGTAGTTGGAAGGGACAATATCTATTTGTAAAAATTTCACATCATACATCAATTAGCACGTCTTACTTTCATTGATCAATAGTTTGAACAAACTAAAGAGCTCACAGACTTTTTGCTGTTCTAATTTTGAACCATTTAAAATCATCTATTCAGTTTCATCATCTCTGAAATACATTGCATTGATTGGCCGGCCGAGGGCAATGCTGCCAATGCAGTTCTCAGCACCTCTAGTATGATGCACATTTGAACTTTCTGGTTAGCATTTTTTCCTTTGGCAATTTAACACAGGTCACACTCTGTCTTATCTCAGGTTGACAGAAAGTTTAGCTGCTCCACCTGGCTGCCCTACTTGGTAGCTACCAAAAGGGCTCTAGATTGGGGTCGGCAACCTTTCAGAAGTGGTGTGCCAAGTCTTCATTTATTCACTCTAATTTAAGGTTTCACGTGCCAGTAATGCATTTTAATGTTTTTAGAAGGTCTCTTTCTATAAGTCTTTAATATATAACTAAACTATTGTTGTATGTAAAGTAAATAAGGTTGTTAAAATGTTTAAGAAGCTTCATTTAAAATTAAATTAAAATGCAGAGCCCCCCGGACCAGTGGCCGCGTGAGTGCCACTGAAAATCAGCTCCCGTGCTGCCTTTGGCATGTGAGCTGAAAATCAGCTCCCTGCTCTAGATCTTACCATATTCCTTCCAAATCAAAATATCCCTGAGATTATAAATGCTAATATACTCACTGTCTCCCCATCTCACCTGAGTATTGCAAGGATACAGTAAGCCTTGCCGGGCATGTGCACTCTCTCCCCTACTCTCTCTCTTCTCTCTACCCCCTGGGTCAGATCCCTAGTGTTCCTGATTTTGCAGTCATTTCAGGTGACTCAGCCTCCCTGTTCCACAACCCGGCCAAGCCAGGCAAGCCTTCCATCAGGAGGCAGGGAAGAGAGAGATTCTCCAAATGCCCTTTAGCGCAAAGCAGGGCACAACAGGCTCTCAACAAACTCACCTCTTCCACAGAGCCGTTTATGTTTCTGTGCACTTCAAGGCTCTTACTTTTGAGGGCGGCTTCACCTTCCTTACTGCAGGGAGGAGACAACTGTCATTCCCACCATTCTACTAAGAAGTTAATGGAGAGGAGGTAGAAGGTCACGTTTGGAAGAACTAGAAACAGAACCCTGGTGTCTAACATGACAAGCTCAAGCCTCATCCACAGTGCATTTCAGAATGAACGTACCGAATCTATGCACTTGGTTATCCTTTCTAATTCCTAGACAACACTTCGCTCCTGAAATAGAACCGAAGAATCCTGACAACCAATGTCCTTCTCTAATCACTAGACAACCCTCCCCACTCCGACGCAGGAATTGTCAACCTCCATATTCTACTCCAGTCTAGCAATAGTTATGTAACCAACTGGCAAAATATTTTGTGTCTCACTCTGGAGGCCAGTTCACACAAAGACCACTATTCTTTTAAACTCAAGTAGTAGAGCTCTGTGCTGCGGATCTGAAGGTCCTGAGTTCAAACCCTGTTGATGTGTGTGGAGAAGCCGTACACCCACACAACACAGAATTTGTTTTTCCAGTTTTCTATTTACTCAGTTGGGTTATTTAATTCATGAATGAAAAAACATTCTTAAAATAGGCTTTTCAAACATAATTTGTCAATTATGGTGTATGATGTGCAAGAAAACTCATAGGGTCCACATTTCAGTTTTGTCTGTGACACACTGGCAGGTTTGAAAGTTCAGAGGTATGCTTGAACCTCCAGTCACGAGGAGCAGATGAAGCAGTTTAGCTACGCTCTTCTCTGCGTCTTTGCCAGCCAGCAATCTGGCAGGATTTGTTTTGGTTGCTACAGTTACAGAAATATCAAATCTCCTCTAGATAAGAAATGAAAACTTTACATTTCCCCCTATCTTCTACCCTTCTTTCCTCCTCCTCCCTTCCACCCATCCACTTTCCTAACCCAAGCCTCTCTCCACGTTGTTATGACTATTGCAACACAGATCGGTCAAGTTGTAACAGGGCGTTTGGCCTTCTAAAGGTGACCTGCAAAGTGCAAACAGTCGGGCTGAGGCCCTTTTGGGTGCTTTTTTATGTTGCTCTGAAAAGATCCAACAGGTCCTTCCCCCTCTTACAACGAAAACAGATTTAAAAAAAAGACAAACTTTTTAACATTACAGATCAGGGATGGGCAAACTATGCCCCGGGAGCCGCATCCGGCCCTTCAGACATTTTAATCCGGCCCTCGAACTCCCGCCGGGGAGCAGGGTCCAAGGCTTGCCCCGCTCCAGTGCTTGGCCAGGAAGTGGGGTCAGGGCTGGCCCTGCTCCGTGTTGCTCCTGAAAGCAGCGGTATGTCCCCCCTCTGGCTCCTACGCGTAGGGACAGTCAGGGGGCTCTGCACACTGTCCCCGCCCCAAGCAGCTCCCATTGGCCGGGAACCACGCCCAGTGGGAGCTGCAGGGGCAGTTCCTGCAGACGGGGCAATGCACAGAGTCACCTGGCCATGCCTCTGCATAGGAGCTGGAGTGGGGACATGCTGCTGCTTCCGGGAGCTGCTTGAGGTAAGCGCTGCCCGGAGCCTGAACCCCTGTCCCTCTCCCAGGCCCCAACTCCTGCCCCAGCCCTGATCCCTCTCCCGCCCTCCAAACCCCTTATTCCCAGCCCGGAGCCCCCTCAGGCACCCCAACCCCTCATCCCTAGCCCCACTCCAGAGCCCACACCCCCAGCCAGAGCCCTCATCCGCTCCCCACACCCCAACCCCCAATTTCATGAGCATTCATGGCCCTCCATACAATTTCCATACCCAGATGTGGCCCTCAGGCCAAAAAGTATGCCCACTCCTGTTACAGATTCAGGTCTTCCCTACCACAGGTAAGGGGACTATTGTCCCCTTACTAACATTCAGTGGGGGTGTTTTGGTTGGCTAGCTCCCAGTACTAAAAGAAAGCGGAAGGTTCAATGGGAAATCAGGACCCTGAGACTGACAGTCCCCAGGAACAATGGGGAGAGGCCGATGCTCCAGGTCAGCCTGATTGACAGAGCGGGCAGGCTATTCAGGGAGTCAGGAGGGTCCCATCCTCCGTGTGAGCTGGAATTGCCTGGGTCAGACAGAGTGGGGCAGAGTTAATGAGAAAGCAGGGGCCCAAGCTGAGCTGGGGAGCAGAGCCGTGCCAGCTAGAGAGGCCAGAAAAGCAGCCCAGGAAGCAGGTCAGAGCTGGGAATAGAGTAACAGAAGCAGCCCACAGAGCAGACCTGTCCTGTGGGGAGAGCTGCAGCAACCAGAGCCAGGGGGGGCCAGAGAAACAGCCCAGGGAGCTGAAGGCAGAGCAGCAGCAGTGCTGAGGCAGAGTGGAGCTGGAGCAGTCCGGAGCCAGCGAGGGGGACCCTGGGCAGTGGGCCCAGTGCAGGGAGATGCCCCCAGCCAAGAGGCCTTACAGGCCAGACTTGGAGGGGGATCGTAACCCCGATGGGGCGGGGGGCAACACTGGGAAGAAGGGTCCTGCCATCTAGAGCCTGAGAGCATGTGGCCACCACCAGAGCAAGTGTCCAACCTGCAGCATCCCAGCAGCACAGCCAGGGCCTGAGCAGGAGGCCTGGGACTTGTGAGGAACGGATTGAACTTCCCCGACATCCCAGAGATGCTGGTTGTGATGCCCCAGTGCCACAGAGCGGGGTGATGTGTTTTCCTTTAACCTTTCCCATTTTATCCTTTTTTTTTTTTTTTTTTTTTTTAAACACAATTTATTAAACAGCAATTAATTTTATTTGCTTTGACCTGTATGTAATGATCAATGGGTCAGGGAAGCATGCAGTGCAGAGAGAGCACCCCGAAGTGGGGACACCATAGCCCAGGGGTGGGCAAACTTTTTGGCCTGAGGGCCACATTTGGGTATGGAAATTGTATGGCGCACCATGAATGCTCACAGTTCCCGGCCAATGGAAGCTGTCAGGGCGGCGCTTGGGGCAGCGGCAGCGTGTGAAGCCCCCTGGCTGCCCCATGCGTAGGAGCCAGAGGGGGGAATATGCCACTGCTTCTGGGAGCCGTGCGGAGCAGGGCAAGCCCCGAACCCCGCTCCCCAGCAGGAGCTTGAAGACCAGATTAAAGCATCTGAAGGGTCGGATGCAGCCATCAGGCCATAGGTTGCTCACCCCTGCCCTAAGTGACCGTGACAAGGTTGGGGGTCGAGCCCCCCGGGAATCCTGGGCCCAGCCTTGTTGGGGTTACAAGGACTCTGCCACGTAGGAGAGGAGGCCTCTGGATAAAGGGAGTGGGAGCGAGGACTCTGATCCTTTTGCTAGCCCACTTCATCGGGGTATTGTATAAGCCAGGAAAGGTCCCCACAATAGCGGGACCGTTCCCCCGCTTACGCATAGAAGAGGAAGAACTAGGAGAATTATGATATCACAAGTAAGAAGAGTATAGAACAACCACCTTATTAACAAAAAGGGAAGAAGTTTTTATTCAGACTATTTATAACTTTTGTTTACACCTATTTAATTCAAACATTTGGGAAGAAAGATTTTTTTTAAGGACTCAGACGAAGGGGAAGTAGTACTAAGGGCAGGGAGAGTGTGACGCTTATTAAATCCTCCAGTAAAGTTAGGGAAGTATAAAATAAGCAAGAGATTAAGGTATATTTTAAAGAGTTTTCCTGACTCCTTTGTGCATCATAGAGGACGAAAAGAGGGACATTTTATTCCTTTGTGGTTCCCTGTAAGAAATTTCTTCTGAAACCAGACCTCTGACAACTGAGAACAAGGGAAACTAGATGTTACCCATCTCCCTTTGCCCAGCTTAAGGACATCACTGCTTTTGAAACGTGCTCACCTTCACCTAATCCGCAGCCTAGAACCTCGTGCACTGATTTACATGTTTGGGAACCTAAAGAGAGCCATCATCTTAAACGACAATTCTAACTGCATTGCCTTGCCCAGTAAACAAAAAAAAACTGCTGCGAAGTTGTTTGATTGCTGCACACACATACACTGGAAATTCCAACAGGAGCATGAAACAAGGTACTTTCCACTGGAACACCAGAGTCGGTACGCCTAAGGGAAACGTCTGGACTTTTGAAAGTTTGTCTCCTTTTTCCTTTTCTTCCCTCTTATCACCCGGATCAGCCTGAAAGAGGCTTTTGATTATGTCTGTGTTTTATACTGCCTTAGAAATTCTCTAGGGCAGCTCCTCCATACAACCACAGGATGTAAATCCTTAGTTCCTCGCTCAGACTAGCAGAACAGCACAGTGCTTACAGGGTACATCAAAGAAAGCTCACAACACATTTGTTTGTGCCAGCACGCCTCGCTTGCTTTTTCCCCTAGTTTCCCCTCTAAACAGTCCAAGCTTTCCCTGGTATAGCACTGCAGGATGTGCAAAATAAAATGCCAAATACCAGGGACCTGTCGATCAGTTATATTAAAAGGGAAAAGGAAAAAAAAAAACCGAGACACTCATGTATTTTTACACTTGCAAGACTGAGCAATATCTTTCTATCATGCTCCCATTTGCAGAGGCTCTGTGATCTATATTTTCCTTATAGATTGGAAATTATTTCAGGTCGTGCGTCAGAGAACGGTGGTGATTTTTACCAAATACATTCAAAAACACATTGGGCTCATTATCAGCTAAAAGCTACCCCAAATACAACCCCCCAGAAATGGATTCTCAGTTTTAAAAAACAAGCTGCAGGTTTGCCATTCATTTTCCTTCTATTTATGTTTTTATTCTGACAAGTAACTGACAGTAATTCCAGCAGGGTATGCTAAACTTCTCGGTATGGACTTGTTCCCACAATAACAGGTTAATTGCAACACTCTCACACAGCCACTATGAAGTGCTCTTGCTCTATTTCCCTTCCCTTTAAAGACAGACTCTCATCCCCACAATGGCTCGCAGTATCTATGTAGAATAAGCTAAGATCATTAACAGTATGAGTGCAATGGAGCCATCAGTCAAATCCACGGAGTGAATATTTAAAGCCTCTAGCTGGCTAGTAGCAGAGAAAAGGTTAGAAGCAGCTGCAGCTCCCACTTAGCTTAGCCCAGTCAGCAGAGGTAAGAAGCATTTGTGATGCTGAACAAACTGAAAGAGGAATTTGAGAAAATGCATTTCCTCCCCTATCCCTCCAAGTATAAATTGTGGTTTCTCAGTCAAAAGGCTGCAGTCACCTTGCTAAATACAGCAACGGTATTTGTGAGGTTTATTCAAATACCCAAGAGAGCAAGCAAAATGGTGAAGTGTGTACTTGTATCTTCTCCTGCACACAGTATAAGGCAAGACAATGAGGGTATTTTGCACATAAAGAGCCAGACTCCAAATACATAACTTTACACTTAAGGAAAGCCTCCCAATGGAAGAACTTAAGGGTCACACATTAATCAAGCCCCTGGTATTGTTCCCTTTCTACAGATAGGGAAACAGAAGTGATTCCTCCAAGGTTGGAGAGCAAGTATCCGTGGTTTTGGTGAAAAGTGGGAACCAGCCAACAAGCTGTTTCAGTAAATGCCCCGGAAGTGGGAGAAGCAGAGGATTAAAAATAGGAATAGTTTATTCTGATTTTACTTTATACCAACCAGGGTCTTCAAAGTGACACGTGAGAGCCATATAAAACTTACTGTCTTGAAAGCACAAGGCAGCCAGTGGTTGCTTTTTAATGACAAAGGACAGAACAAAGCTGATCAGTGTCAGGTGTATTACCAGGGAACTCAAGAGAGCAGCACCTAGCCCTCTATTGAAGAAAATAGAAGACCAAGAAAATGCATTCTGGGCTGTATATTTATTTGTGATCAAGCAATAGCAGGCATATTTCTATGTAAACACAGAGCAGCTCTGAGACCCTGACCTATCCAGTGGAGTCTCAATATTGCAAACCCTGGAGTCTTCCATTTTAGACTGTTAAAGGCTGGGGCAGTCTGGTAGGCAAGTGAACAAGCATGGGCACCATATACAGGGGGTGCCATCAGGCAAGGCTTTGAAAGACATACTGAATTATATTGGGAAACATTAAAAAAACAGATCTGGAAAAACAAACAACCCGGTGAGCTGGGCCTTCGTGGAAGCAGGAGAGTGTTTGCTCAGAGGGTAAATATGGTGGCCCTCCTGCTGCTGCTGTCTGGAAGGCACCCAGTGCACCTGCCGACCGGGGAAGAACAAAAAGCCCACAATAAAAGTTGACAGGCATGTCCTGGTAACAGCAGCCTCATTTACAGACAAGGAGAGCAAACAGCAAGAGACAAATAGAATGGCCTAATCCTTCCCACTAGGGAGGGCCAAGGGGAAATGGAACATTCCATGTCAACAACAAAAATAAAATGCGGGGGGGAGAAAAATCACACTGCCCTTTGCTCTGCCTTTAGCTGACAGCACAGCAATGAATGACATCCGAAATATTCTGTGTCGTCCTTCTGTTTAGGAACAGCCTCCAAGAGATTGGAGCAGACAGGCTCATGATGGGCGTATTTATAATAAGTACTTCCTGGAACTGGGTTCATGCTCTCTGTTGCCACAATCCCCAGTGGCAAAACGAACGCAACCACAGCAACGCACCTTTGCCATGCTTCTAACATTCTTTTGCCACAAGGGGCATTGCTCCCACAAAGAACACAACACACACTGGGAGCTTGTGGCCAGAGATGGAAAAACCTTATGAGCGTTCAATGCTATCTTCAACTCTGAGCACCAAAGCAACATGCAGTGATGTCTGGCTGGCAGAAATACTGATTCTAATACAAGGGTAAGCCGAAGGGATGCTATCAGACTTTTCATGTAAGTGCCATTTTCTATCAAGAACAATGCTTGTGTTTAACATGTCACACTGGGCCCAGCTTTCAGAGATTCTGAGCACCACCCCCACTGAAGTTAACAGCAGCTTAAGGGCTCAGCACCTCCACAAGTCAGACTGCCTATGTATTTCAAGTCCCAGACTACACACACCCCCAGTTTTCATGCCCTTATTTAGCTTACTAATACTTGCCTCAAACGTGACGAAGTCATCGAACTCATCAGGACAGACAGAAGGTTCCTCCTCATGGGTATACCCCATCTCACACAACTGGCTGTCAGAATCTGAAAGCACAGAAAACAAAAGGTCAGCTGTTTCTAGCGGGGAGGAAAGATCAGAAGAGGATTTGAACCCCAAAATGAAGAGCGTGTCCCCGTGAGAGCCGGTAGTTGCAGGGCAGACTTGAGAGAGGACTTAATTTTCAACAGAGGGGGATTTTTATGAGGGGGGATTTTTAATCATCATTATTAAAGATCCCAGTTTGAGAGCAGCCAAAGTCACAGGATTAGTCCAGTTAAAAAAGTGCTTCCCAACATTAGATCCTTGGTGTCCTCCGCACCTTGAAGCCGATTGGCATCTGGGTTCCTCTCCCCCCCACCCCCAAACACACCCTAGCACAATTGCTGCCATCTCTCCTTTTCTGCGTGTTCTTTCTTCACTCTTTATTCTTCTGTGTTATTGTTGGTCACTAGCTTTTTTTGCTGTTCTCCCCAGCAATGCCACCTCTTCCCCATTCTCCTACTCCTCTTCCCCATTCTCCTACTCAGCAGAAGACTACATGCTGCTGGGGGCAGGGGAATCCATCACTTCTACACAAGACTGAACTGATTGCCATGGGACTGGTGAAGAGAGCAGGCTGCTGCTGAGCCTGCAGCTTCATCACGAGCGACCAAGACAGAAGGGCAGGGACAGGGGGTAGCTTTCAAGGGGCTTTACTTGAACCACTTTACCCAAAACATGAGCGTCTTGACATTAGAGTAGATCTGGGATCATAGAAGTTTTCTCAGCCCCAACGCTCCCTTCTGACAAGTCCTCCCCACCCCTCTGAGCGAAACCTAGAACTCTTCCCACAGGTTGAGAAACACTGGGTTAAAGTAAGATACCCAGTCCTGTCAGCTCAAATTAAATGGTGGGAGCAGGATCACATCTCTTGAACGTACACATATCAAAGCTGTTTAACTCAGATGATGTTAACCAGGGCAAGGAATCATTATGGACAATAGTGTTTTAGAGAAGCTCTCCAATCATGTTGTATTTTGGGAGCCGGAGGGGCTCTCCCCTCACAACTGATGGAGGCGGATGGTCAAAGCAGAAAGCACAGCCTATGTTCATGTGTCCTTTAAGCTATTTTCCAGAAAACTGACTCCACAGCCAGTTCAGATCTCTCCTAGGCTTCAGTCCAAACTAAGATTTCTCTAGAAGTCATACGAAGCTCAACAATACAGCCACCAGGACGGAACATGTGTAAACACCTTTGCAGAGTACATTCCTTATTCACAGCATAAGCCTTTAAAAAAAAAAGTGTGTGCGCACAAGTTCAACATCTATCCAGAAAAATGTTATAAATAGCTTTTGCTATTAATAGATTTGACTTGTTATTAAGAGTAGAAGGCAGCATGGTCTATTAATTATTAGTAGTAGTACAGAACATTGGACTGGGAGTCCAGCTCTGTCACTTATCTGTTGTGTAAGCATGGTCAAATTACTCTTCCCCAGCCCCTTCTCCATTTCCCTTCCCATCCATTGACTCTTCTATTTAGAGTGAAAACTCTTCAGGACAGGGACTGTCCCAATCTCTACTGGGGCTTCTAGGCACTACTGTAACACAAATAATCACCACCTAAACAAGTTGCTTTCTGTCAGTTCTATGGCTGCAAATTGTTCTGCAATTTGAAAAGCCTGGGGAATAGTGCTTTTACCCTAAGGGTGAAGAAAAGCATCCTAGCGCAAGCCACCACCAAGCAATGTTTACAAGAATATTTCACTGCTATCATCAATAGATCCTTTGAGAGCAGCAAAACCAAGTAGTGTGTCAGCATTAACTGTGATGCACAGAAACTTGACAAGCAGCAGGAACTCAGTTGCCCGGGGTGGGAAGACTGGGCTGAAATGTGCATACCTGGTTTAGCTAGCTTGCTGTACTCATTACAAAGGCAGTGTACATTTACTTAACCCCTCTTTCAAAGTAGGATTTTAAAAAAGGAGCAAACACTTCTTAAAAATAGGCCTGATTATTCCATGACTTCAGATCTCCTTCTAGGGCTACCATATTTCAGGTTCCCAAAAAGAGAACACTGCTGGAGGGGTGTGGGGAAGAGCTGGAGAGGGGTGTGTAGTGGAAGGGGTATTGGGGGGGTGGGAGCTGGAGGGGATACCTACAACAGGGGTGCTCACTGGAAGTGGGGGGCAGTGTCACTCCCTGTCATGGTGGCAGGGTGGCTGGCACAAGCTCAGGACGCAGTGACAGCCATCAGTTAGCACCTCCCGGCAGGACCTCCTCCCCAGGGCTGGGGCCTGGGTAGGCAGGATCCAGCAGCTGTGGCTGCAGGGGGATGGACCAATCAGCTGCGGAGGTGGGGAGAGACTAATCAGGAAGCAGACCAATCTGGGCTCTTTCTGAGCTGCAAAGACTGTTCTATAAAAATCCCGGACATTCCCTGGTATTTGAAAAATCCGCCCAGATGGAGGATTTAAAAAAGAGGCTCTGCCCAGGAAAACCCAGACATATAGTAACCCTGCCTTTACACCTAGCTCCTCCCACCCCCTTTTTACTCTCCCTAACTCACTCAAAGCCAAGAGTTGCAGTAATCTTCCCTAAAACCCATCAATGCTGCCCTTTCAGTGGGCCAGTAAAAATGGAACATTATATAAACACACGCACCGAATCCAGGCTCTAGGAGCAACTACTGTACAGCTAACCTCTGGCTTGATGGATATCCTCAGCCTATGTTTACGGACTGTAAAGCTATCTAATTTAGAGGAAGCCTGCAACACATGGCATTCTGACAAAGCAGTCCTCTCTTAACCTGGATGTGTGGCTTTTAGCGGCAACACCATAAATCACAGTGAGGAACAAGCCTGAACATGTTCTTTAGCAAGTAGTGTCTGATTATGTGCTCTCCCCTACAAGCCTGGCAGGGTCATTCCTTCAACTGATGAAAGGTGGTCCTGTGTGTGATTTACGTCTGTAATATCTCTTGGAGCAGCACAGGCCAAGTTCTCTTTTGCCCGTGGTTTTAGTCTTTTGATTCTGCTTTGTAATCAAAGAGAGATTGTCACGTACTCAGCAAGAGCTAGTCAGTACGCTAATAATGAGACAGCTAGCCAGCATTCCTCCTCCTAGGCAAATAAAGTGGTCATGTAAAAAGGCACTTTAAGCCCGTGTTTTCTTTACCTCATTTTTAGCCCCACTGTTATTTAAAAATTCAAAGTCTTTTCCTACCAGAAATTGTTTCTCTCTCTGATTTTAGTTACTCGGCTCTATATGCAGCTTTGCTTTAAACGAGGCTGGACAAAGCACTTGAGAATCTCCAGTAGCAAGGAACAATTCTGAACTGGATTAGAAAGATAACCCAACAGAGCTTTTCCATCTCAACTTTCTATCATTCTAGGATTTCAAGTTCTGAAAAAGGCAATGTGGGCTCCTGACTTCTACAGCTGCGAAAACCCAAGGAAAGTGCTCTCATTCCCAACCACACGAGGCAGAGACTGTGACCTGAGAGTCTCAAAGACGAGTAGGGAGAAGGCTGATCTTTGTGGAGGAGTGAGCAGCCCTTCTAAAATATACTATTAATATTGACATCTCTAGGTGGATGAGGAGAGATGTCATCAGATGTGGACCTCAAAATTCATGCCTCTGGATTATTCTTATCAACATATCTTAACTCAGGCTAGACTTGAAGAGTATTTGGAAGCTGCAGCTAGAACAGAATGCAGTGGCCCATTTAGTGGTGGTCTGCATAGACTGCACATTGCTCCACAGACTCTGCTGACTTCCAGTTAGTTTCCAGATGCAATTCATGGTGAAAGTTTCTATTTCTAAAAGCCCTTTATGACTTCAGAGCCCCGTCTTTACGTGGGTATCAAGAGAGTTAACAATATACAGAGTGTTGAGCTGAAAGCGACCAGACCTGTGCCAAGCAGCTGGGAATTGGGTGGCTGCCAGCCCTTTTACCACTATCATCTAGAACTGCTCTAAGCTGGGTCAGGCAACATGTTGACTGAAATACTGAAGTCTGGTCTACAATACTGCTCCCATTGCTGCTAGCAGCAGAGGGGGGGGGGAAATTTACAAGTCTACAGTAAACACAGCCTCAGCAAAGAGCTCTTGATTCAAATTACTCCTCTCTCCAGCCTAAGACAAAGCACCACTGGACCTCCATGCATGCCTCCAAGCACAACTACTTATTCAGGTTCTTTCTGGGGGGATAGGCTGGAATAGGAGGGTTTTAGGTTGGGGCGGGCGGGCTTTTAGCTGTATTAAGAGAGCCTGATGTTTTATATGCACAATTTGAGATGTTGATGGGAACCCTGCACAATTAAAATAAACAAAATCTCTGCTACGCTCAGCCTCTGTCATTTCAGTCGGCTCAGACGCTGTCTGATCCCACCGTTTGTGCTTGCTCAGTTACATGAAGGGACAGTGTCCAACACACTATATCTTATTCAGTTGCGTGGAGAATATGGATGCAAGTTGCCCCATCTGTTTGTGACTTGGTTATGCTGGAGAGGTCTCTCTGAACAGTCCGATATTCTATTCTTACTGTGATTTGTGCTTTGAAAATGTAGCACCACTAAAAAGAGCTTTGCAAGAAAAAAAAGTATAGGTTTCTCAATAGCTGACTGCACACTTGCCACTGCTCCATTCTCCAGGAGCAATCGCTAGGAGTCAGGTTTGTTTCCACATCCCTCCAACTCAGGGCTACTTTCTCCACTATCAGCAAAGGTGCTGAAAGCAGACAATGAAGACAAAAAATAACCAAAAAAACAAAAACCAGTGAACACCATGGATGAGTTTTCTACTCAACTCATTATCTTTCCTCTTATGGCAGGTTCTTTCCCCAATTCCCCCCCCCCTTCCTCTCATATGGCGCTTTGTGTATACTAAGGGTTGCTATGGAGATCTTGCCTTCCTGTCCTCCAACACAATAGGCTGCATTAAGCTTTCAAATTCCTGTCCAAATGAGCAGAAAAACAAAAGAACTACTTAACTGCTTATTAGGTGCTCCAGATCCATGAACACCACCTTCACACGTATGTACGAACTCATGCATGAAGTCAGCATGGTATAAGACCTTGCCCAGGCTAGAATGGTTTCTGAAATGCTCCCACTATCGCAGCCAGCAGCACAGCTTCACTAGCAGCATCAGCAACAGTGGGAGTATTAGAGTAGAAAGGGCACTGGCATTAACCAGCATTTACACACGGTCGACTATGACACCAGGGACACCCATGCAAACTCTCGCCTCCTCCCTGTCCTCTCTCATCTGCTCTCCACTAACCTTCCACCTGGCCAAGTGGCTCCATCCCACCTCCGATCTCCCTCACACCCACTCTCATCCCTCTTACTCTCTTTTACTCTGGCTCTTCCCCCACTCCACCCCCCCCCAGAACAAACATGCTTTAATCTCTGATTTACAGGAGGTGCCTTGACTCCACTTGTCCCTCCATCCACACCTCTTTCGCCCATTAGTTTCTGAGTTCACTGTGTGACAGGTTGGATCACAGAAACCCCCTGGGAGCTGCCACCTGATGTGCCAAGACTACTTCTGCTCCTGCTTTCCTGCCCTGTCAGCTTAGGACTTCAGTGTCCTGCCTGGTTTGAGCCAGACACGCTAGCCTGCTGCAAACCCAGACCCAGGTCTGAGCCACTTCCCCTAACAGCTATAGGCTTAATTGAAAGGAACTTAGGAAATGTTCCCGTCCTTGACACTCAGATGCCCAACTCCCAATGGGGTCCAAACCCCAAATAAATCTTTTACCCTGTATAAAGCTGTTCTCTCCCCCCCCCCAGTATTAATACATACTTTGGGTTAAATTAATAAGTAAAAAGTGATTTTATTAAATACAGAAAGTAGGATTTAAGTGGTTCCAAGTAGTAACAGACAGAACAAGGTGAATTACTAAGTAAAATAAAACAAAACATGCAAGTCTTAGTACAGTAATAAAGCTGAATATAGATAAAATCCTCACCCAGTAAACTTCCTTTTACAGACTAGTCTCCTTCTAGTCTGGGTCCAGCAATCATTAACACCCCCTGTAGTTACTGTCCCTTGTTCCAGTTTCTTTCAGGTATCCTTGGGGTTGGAGAGGCTCTCTCTTTAGCCAACTGAAGACAAAATGGAAGGGTCTCCCAGGGGTTTAAATAGACTTTCTCCTGTGGGTGGAGACCCCCTCCAATCTCCTATGCACAGTCCAGCTACAAAATGGAGTTTTGAAGTCACCTGGGCAAGTCACATGTCCGTGCATGACTGAGTTTCTTATCACCCAAACCACATTCCTGGGAAAGCTCAGATGTGGATTGGCGTCTCCAAGTTCTTTGTTGGCTTAAGGGCTTCTTGATTGGGAACTTACTGAGAATAGTCTTTTCTCAGGAAGCTGACCAACTGCTTCACTAAAACCTACTCAGAATCAAACAAGTATGCAGCCAATATTCATAACTTCTAATACAAAATTTATATATGCATACAAATAGGATTAATAGATTCAGTAGATCATAACCTTTACAGAGATCTGTTACCTGGCATATGTAGCACAAAACACATTCTAGTTATGTCATATATACATTATAAGTATATTTTCATAAAGCCTTATGGGGGGCACCGTCACACAATGAATATGCCATCTGGAGTTCTCCTCTTTCAATTCCATCCCAGGCCTCCTACAATCTGACTTCCACTCCTAGCATCCCAATGGAACTGTTCTCACCAAAGTCTCTCCTGACCTCTTCTTGGCCAAAGCTCAGAACCAGTGCCCCACCCTTTTCCTCTTCAACCTGTCAGCTACCTTCGACCATACTCTGTCTGTTCTTGTCCTCATTTGGCTTCCATGACTGTCCTCTCATAACTCCCCAATTGCTCCTTCTGCATATCGCTCAGAGGCTCCCCATTCCCACTGCAACTTTCTGTGCTTCATCCTTGGTCACCTTCTCTTCTCCTCCTATACCCTGGAGGTGGGTAATTTCATCCACGGACATAAATTCAACTCTCATCTCTATGCCAGTCACTCGCAGATCTACCTCTACTCCAGACCGGTCGTCTTCTGTCCAAACTACATCCCAGCCTGTCTCTTGGTCATCTCCTCCTGGACATCCAACTGTCAGGTGAAGCTCAATGTGGCAAAACAGACGACCTACTTTGCTCAAACCCACCCCCCATTCCCTGCCTCTCCCAATCACTGTGGACAACACCACAATTATTGCCACTAAGAGCTGTACCCTGGGTGTCATCTTCAATTCTGCCCTCTTTAGATCACTATGTGCAGACTGTGTCTAAATCTTGCCACTTCTTTCTGCATAACATCCCCCAGATACAGCCTTTCCTATTTCATCCAGACTCTGCATCTCACATCTCAGTTACAGCAACATGCTCTTCTCTGGCTTTCACAAATCCCAGCTTGCCCTGCTTGTATCCATTCAAAATGCCGCTGCAACGATCATCTCCCTGGCTTCTCAATCTGAGTATGTCACCCCTCTCTTTGCGTCCCTCCACTGGCTCCCTTTTCTCCGTCACATACAACATAAGCTACTGGCCTTCATGTTCAAGGTCCTCCACTGCCTATCTCCTCTCATACACTATCGAAATGTGACCTGCCTCTGATCACCCATTGTTAAATAGTCAAACATCTTTATGCTTTCTCCCATACTGTCCTGCATTCAGAGTGGGGGCTCCCAATGAACATCTGCAAAGCTACCTCAGTGTCCTCATTCAAATCCCTTCCTAACACGCTCCTTGCTATGATGCCTATGAACACACTTGACAATGGTTAGGCAGATGGCGTACAGATGGTGACCTATATTATCTCATTGGTTCCTTGTGCTCCCTTGCCTGTCTGTATTCCCCTGTTGTTTCTCCTCTTATCATTCAATTGTAAGTTCCTTTGGGCTAGGGCTTCTCTTGGTTCTGGGTTTACACAGCACCCAGCACAATGGGGTCCTGCTCCATGACTGTGGCTCCTAGGCACTACAGCAGTACAAGTTGTAAACAGCACTGTCACTGGCATAGCTAGTACTAGAATGGTGAGAAACTTCCCCCACGAGTCTAGTCACAAAGGGAGCAGGATGGGCTAGTATACTGTACAGAGACCTCCCCAAGTTCTAGCCTGACAGTGAGGCCTGTGGCTTTGGACAAGTCATTGAAGCTCTCTGTGCCTGAGTTCTCCATTTGTCAAATGGAGCGAATTCACTGGGACGAAGTGAGGATAAGTTTTTATAAAAGGGCTTTGTGGGAGCAGAAGTATTCCCTGAAAGGCTTGAGTTATACTACAAAGCAAAATATGGAGCTAGAGTACAGGAAGTCATGAGCAGAGACGGCTCCTGAAATAAATTAAAAACTGACTTAGGGACACACTGCAGAGGGTTTCAACAGAAGAACAATTCAAAGTGGAGAGCAGCGAGGGCAGTGACAGGCAGGTCACTAGCAGAGCCACTTGTGTGTACTTCACTTCAGAATGACCGAGAAAAATAAATCCTTTCAAAAGCGTTTAAGTGAGTTGACAACACATACTGTACCTGGTGCCGGGAGCTACCAAGCCAGCAAACTCACAATGATTTGAACAGTAAGGATTACGTAGAGAACTCAAATTATTCAATGTCAGGTAACGAGGCTGGGAACTTGCATGAACTGTAAGTGTAGAGAAGAGACCAGGAAAGAGACCTAGAGACATTGTAAAAGAGTTTGGGGTGGGGTGGGACAGGGGACAAGAGGATGGGAGGAATCTTAATGTGAACCTCAGAAAGAAAGACTGAAGTATAGTTTAACTTAGACAGCAACTCCGCACCAAAGAAATGATGGAGTGACGTTTAGGAGAATAAGCTATTAAAAGCAGAGGGTTTTAAAAACAAGGTGGTCAAAATATGCAGTAAACACAAGAAACTGTCAGGGTCAGCAATAGCTAAGTACTATGAATCTGTCCAAGAGAGCAAATCATATCTGTACAAGCAGCCCTTCCACACAGGGGCAAGCCATTAGCTGTATTTTTTAGGTTAAAATAATATAAAATAGCTGGATTGGTATTTCCAGAGGCATCGCGCACCACATGCCTTTATTTTAGTCCCAAATAACCGTCCATTCTTAATTACAGGACAGAATTAGCACTGGCCTAATAGTCCTCCTGCTTCAGGGACAGCATGTACTTGATAAAAAGGATTCCTATTTCAGCAAGGGGAGACCTTCACTTTGCAGGGCCTTCTCCAGGTATAAATGGGTGGCACTGATCAGGGGCTGGAAGGGGTAGGGGAAGGTGTCTCTCCTTTTCCAAACTCTCCCCTCCCCATTTCTTTATATCAACAGCAGTTTCAGATCCCACAAGGTGGGCAGCACTACAGTTCTTTCTACATTTCCACAGCTTCAAGTTGGACTCAATTCTTAAGCATGCAAGGGCTAGGGATAACCTTCTCTCTCACTGTGCGCCTGTTACCATTGGCACTTCTGCTCTTGGCTTCCTGCGAGTCCCGCAACAAGAGCGGATGGAGTCATCGCTTGACCTCTCCCCAGCTTTGGAGAACTGCTCCCCCCGATCATGCTAGTACCCAGAAAGTGGGAGCTTATGGAAGTTACACAGTGCTGCTGTGTGAGAAATCCCAAGGCTCTCAGCCTGCACCATATGCATTGCTAGAAGGATGAAGGCATTTGGAGGGCGTGGGGGAAGTGCTACAGAGTGGGAGAACCGTGAATGGGGTAGTCAGCCTGGAATATGGTGAGGAGGAAGGGGAAGATCAAGGAGCAGAAAGCCAAGGAGAGGAGTTTGGAGGAGTGCAAGGTTAGAAAAAAGTAGAGTCGGATGGCTGGGGAGCAAATATTACTAAAAAGAACAGAATAAGGGGCTGGTGAAAGAACTAGCCAGAAGTGGGGGCACGAAGAGGTCTCCAATGTGCTATAGACATATGTTCTTGCCCTTTAAGGGGAAGGCAACTCCTCTTTTCCATGCAGCTGGGACTGCATCTAAAGGGGAATACACTTCTATTCTTGTGATCCAGCCTCCAACTATCTGGACAGATCACATACTGACTCCGAGAAGGAGCAGGGAAGCTTTCTAATACATTATGTAATATTACATCCAAAGCACTACATTTAGAGAACTATATAAAGGTTGCAAAGTCAAGCAATCAAAAGTTCAGAAGTGTCAGAATTAAAGTTTCCTGTGCACCCTTAATTCGGTCCCCTTGCATGAGTAATTCTGATATAGTCTTTAATTACATGGCCACATGCTAATTTTTCCCACAGGAAATCTGCCTCATTCAGTGCATGGGTAGATGGTTATTTAATATTTCTTTTTATCCCCCTAATTCCATGTATTGGCTCAGGCCTTAACATATACCATCTAAAATCCAGCAATGAACAAAAGAAGGATTCATTTCTTCATGAGCGTTTGTATGGTGCTCTCCATGACACCTGAGTGCTCACAAATGTTAATGAATTGATCTGCGCAACACTCCCCGAGATCAGATAGTATTACTGCCCCTGGGGAACGAAGATAGAGAGAGATTAAAGATAAGAGTTTCAAAAGAATACATTAATTTGGGGTGTCCAGTTTGAAACACCTAGCTCCTGATTTTTCAGAGTACTCAGTATATTTATAGCACTTTATATGTTCAAAGCACAGCTTCAATCGACTTCAGTAGTAGGTGCTCAAAATGTCTACAAGTCTGAGCCCAAGTCTCACATGTTGGATACTGAGAAAAACAGGGAACATTTTGGATTCATCTCAGTTTAAGGGACTTGCCCAGCATCACATATGAAGACAGTGGCAGAGGCAGGGATAGACTCAAATTCTCCAGGGTGGGATTAAACTTCCTTAATCAAGAGACCATCCTCTTCCTCCAATCCCTTGCCCCTTTGCTACACATCTTCCAACTTCTGCAAAAAAGCAATGCAGGGGTTCTACAGAGAACAGCCTTATTCACTACACAACCCTGATCAGTTACCAGAATACCATCCCTCCTGTGCACTAATGAGGCAGGGGTACTCTGGGGAGAAAAATAGCATGTGATCATGTAATTAAAAATTGTATCCCAACGCATATGCACAGTGGGGCTAAATTAAGGCTGAAGGGGCAACTCTCATTCTTGTATGTCCTAACTTTGGAGTGCTTGAATTTGCAGTCTTAACATTCTGTTGATGTGGGCTTTTTTAAAATTTAATTTCCCAATTTTGTTTTAAAAAATGAAAATCAGAAATTCTATCATGTGAAACCGTATTGATCTACAACCTGGATCACAGCAGGGTTCATATCTTTACTTCCACATCACAGATCACTTGAACTAATGGAGTAATCAGCAGCAGTCAGCTGTGAACCACTCTGTGAATCAACCACTAGAGGGAGACAAGATCCACTGGCTAAGTGTCTTTCACATATTTGCTGACAGTAGAGCAATACAGAGACTCAGGACTCCTGGTTTCAGTGCTTGGTTCTGGAGGGGAACGTGCTCTAGCGGCTACAGACTATTCTGCCCCATAGCCTTAGCTGGATGCCGGCAGAGGGAGCACAGCAAACGCAGGAAAGAAGTTCCCTAGTCTTGGTCCTGCTGGAACTGCTGTGGTGGTAGGAACGAGGAACAATTGTGAAGAAAATCCAGCTCAGCCTCTAGAACCTCAGGATGGAACATGTTCAGTTGCTCTGCGGGGACAGCGCTTGTAGTCTGGTTGGTTCAGATGAACTGAGAGGGGATGGGGCAGGCTGAGTGCAAGGTCCCAAACTCAGAATATGTGCAGACAGATTTTCAGAGGCTTATAACTTTGCCAAATTGGGGTGGACTTTCACAAGGAATATGTAGCACTGATAAGAGAATGTTAGGATTAGATTTACCTGCACCCTGCCCCTTTAATGGTTTGGAGCTCTGCAGAAGAGATCACAGTGGGAAGTAGGAAGTGGGTCCCGGAGGGCAAAAAAAGGCACATCCCTGACACCCAGGTGATCCCAGTGCCAAATTTCAAGTCCCTGCTCAAAAAGCAAGGAGGAGCTAAATGTTAGTAGGAATTTAATGCGGACAAAATAATGTGCTTTTATTTAACCTCGTTCTGAAAACGAGCTGGACTGATTTTGCTGACATTTAAAAAGACCTGTAGCAGACACTTGACATGGAAAATTTCAGCCTAAACAGTTAAAAGTTTGGCAAAAGTTACAAAGCAACTTTGAAAACCAAATTTTATATTGGAAATTAGTCAAACCTAATTTTAGGCATCATTACCTGCACCACTTATAATACTTAGTATAGTATTCTTTTATAGGAACACTATAGAAATCCCACAGATACAGTTGATTTGTACAAGAACATGTGTTGCATATCTTCCCTGTCTACCACATACAGTTAGGATAAAACTTCCTAAATGTCCCCTCAAAATGTGTTTGTGGGGGGAAATGAGAACACTTTTTAAATGGATTCATTCCACCCTGGCCCCTGGTTTCTGAATCTTTGCCTACCAAATACACAATTTTGAGCTTTAATTTCAACACTCAAAAGAATTTAAAAAAATAAAGTCAGCTCTGTTCCAGTATTTGTGAATTTCGATTGAGCTTCAGCAGTGAGATTTCTTATATGAAGTGCATGAATTTTAAGAAGGTTAGTGGCTTAAGTGTTCCATACACTACTATTGAAGTGCTAAGCGTTGTCCCAGGCAGACTGAAGTGCTTTGTGTATTGATCCACAAAACATGGATCTCTTCTACAGTTCTCATCTTTTCATTTGGACTTTCTGGGAGCGATGGTAATGAAAAGTTAAAAGTAAGAATGGTTTTAAAGCACAAAGGTTGTTGCCACAAAGAGGTCATCAGGCCAACACAATGATAATAGCTCAACGCCATACTGCAATGGACACTGCCTCTTCCCAAGGTACTGCAGATGGGCTATAGTTCCTAACCCACATAATATAGGCCACTAGCTCTTACAGATTTGCCAGTGCTATACACCAAAAGACTACCAAACTATTCTTGCACAATAGCCTGCAAATAATGCACTGCAGGGTGTTTTACAGTCCATAAAAAGGCAAAAATCCTGTTGATAAAGTGCTTTTGGCTTCCTGTGACATTACCCACAATACAATCTTGACTGATGGACAGCTGTGCCCCTCAACTGTACAAACTGGGATGTCTTTTACACTGCTCTGCTGTGAGAACCACCACTTCTGGTCTCTTCACACACAGCCTCTAACATGCAAAATCACTCCCAACTGAATTATAGAAGTGCTCCTAGCCAGCCACTCCTGAATTACATTGAGGAGCAACACCAACAAACTTCCAGTCCCAGACTTATCCCCAGAAATGTGCCTGTTGTACTGCCTAGCTCTCTCCTTCTGGACAATACAAGCTCACAGAAAGTCTGTCATTTCATTAATAGAAAGTGATATGCACAAACTCTGTTATCCCAAATGAAGGTTCTCAAACATTTCAATCTAAACACACTAACTTAGATAAACAATAAAACAAGTTTATTAAAGACAGAGATAGATAGATTTTAAGAGATTACAAGTAATGAGACATAAAAGTCAAAATTGGTTACAAAGAAATAAGAGGTAAAATGCAAACTAATACCTAACTTAACAAGCTAGATGAGAGGTGGGCAAACTACGGCCCGCGGGGCCTTCCTGCCCAGCCCCTGAGCTCCTGGTCCAGGAGGCTCGCCCCTGGCTCCTCCCATGCTGTTCCCCCTCCCCCGCGGCCATGCTGCCGCGTGGGCAGTGGGACTGCGAGCTCCTGCCGCTCTGAGTGGCATGGTAAAGGGGGGTGGTGGTGGGGCACGCATGGCGGGAGAGGGTCTGGGGGAGGCAGTCAGGGGAGAGGGAGCAGTTAGGGGTGGGGGATCCCAGGGGGCAGTCAGGGGACAGGAGGCAGTCGGATGGGGCGGAGGTTCTGGGGCGGTCAGGGAACAGCGGGGGTTGGATAGGGCATGGGAGTCCTCGGGGGGCTGTCAGGGGGCAAGGGTGTGGATAGGTTGGGGCAGTCAGGGGACAGGGAGCAGGGGGGATCCCCCAATGAGAACCAGGGCCTGTGATCTAGTAAATTCTGTTAGCTGCCTGAAGAAAGCCTCATCCACCTCATCCCCCTGGTCCGGTGGGTCTATAGCAGACTCCCACCATGACATCACCCTTGTTGCTCACGCTTCTAAACTTAATTCAGAGATTAAGGTTTTTCTGCAGTTTCATACTGGAGCTCTGACCAGTCATACTGCTCTCTTACATACAATGCAACTCCCCCACCTTTTCTGCCCTGTCTGTCCTTCCTGAACAGTTTATATCCATCCGTGACAGTACTCCAGTCATGCGAGTTATCCCACCAAGTCTCTGTTATTCCAATCACATCATAATTCCTTGACTGTGCCAGGACTTCCAGTTCTCCCTGCTTATTGCATTTGTGTATAGGCACTTAAGATAACCTCGCTGATCATCCTGCTTTCTCAGTATGAGGCAGGAGCCCTCCCTTCTTGCGCTCTCCTGGTATCCCACGTCCCCACTTACCTCAGAACTTTGGTCTCCTTCCCCCGGTGAACCTAGTTTAAAGCCCTCCTCACTAGGTTAGCCAGCCTGATTGCAAAGAAGCTCTTCCCTCTCTTCGTTAGGTGAAGCCAGTCTCTGCCTAGCAATCCTTCTTCTTGCAACACCATCCCATGGTCAAAGAATCCAAAGCCTTCTCTCTGACACCACCTGTGTAGCCATTCGTTGACTTCCACAATTCAATGGTCTCTACCTGGGCCTTTTCCTTCCACAGGGAGGATAGATGAGACCACCACCTGTGCTTCAAACTCCTTTATCCTTCTTCCCAGAGCCATGTAGTCTTCAGTGATCCACTCAAGGTCATTCTTGGCAGTATCATTGGTGCCCACGTGGAGAAGCAGGAAGGGGTAGCGATCTGAGGGCTTGATGATTCTCGACAGTCCCTCTGTCACATCATGAATCCTAGCTCCTGGCAAGCAGCACACTTCTCAGTGTGAAGATCATTTCCTACTGGGGTTCAGGAGACTAGAGTTCAGGGGGAACAGAAACCCCCAGCTGTTTCTTTGCCAATATGTAAATTTATCGCTTACACCCTTCTTCCTGTCAAAGAATGGTGATTAACCAGGTGATAATCAAATGGACTAGGCTGACACCCAGCTGAGGCGTTGTCTAGCCTTTGGTCCCCGGGGAATTGGTCTGAAGTGGTTTCCCCAAACTTGGAACATGCCTTACACAGTAGAATTGTATAACTTTACATAGTGTTGCCACACATTTTGCCAGTAGAATAATGTTCAGCAGATTGTGGGTTTTCAAATGATACCTCTCAAGGCATACTTGTTATAGAATTTATCATAGATGTGTAAAAAGGGTGAACGTAAGAGTACTTGGGATGGGCTATTACCAGCAGGAGAGTGAGTTTGTGGGGTGGGGGGGGGCGGAGGGGTGAGAAAACCTGGATTTGTGCTGGAAATGGCCCAACTTGATGATCACTTTAGATAAGCTATTACCAGCAGGAAAGTGGGGTGGGAGGAGGTATTGTTTCATGGTCTCTGTGTATATAATGTCTTCTGCAGTTTCCACAGTATGCATCCAATGAAGTGAGCTGTAGCTCACGAAAGCTCATGCTCAAATAAATTGGTTAGTCTCTAAGGTGCCACAAGTACTCCTTTTCTTTTTGCGTAAGAGTACAGATTGTCACACTCTTTCCCTTTTTCCCACTCAACATTTGTTTTATTTCCTTAAGAGATCTTTTAAAAATAAAAATTAGAATGGACTAGAAGTACAATAAGAAAAGACAAGCACCACATCCCTGCTATATTGTGGGTACAGAAAAAGTCAGTGAGTCTGACCTTTTAAAAGGAGTGAGTCAAATAAATGATCTTTAACTCCCCAAAAAGCCACTTGAAGGCAGCCTTGGAAAATTGTACTCAATCTATTCCTCGGGGAATTTTGCACCAAAAAATTACACACACAATATTTTAAAATCTGGCACATTTTATTTGTTAAAAATACCACAATATAATCATGCCCGTTTCAATCATTTTGGTAATTTATTTCAAAATACCCATCAGCAAGTATGTCTGTAACAATACAGACAACAAAAAAGATTCAGGAGCTGTTTTTTGACAAATAGATTGCTTACTGGGCATATTAATACAGAACTGAGTGATAATTCATTTAAACTAGAATACAAAAACGTATTTCCTGCACCCCTCAGAAGCAGTGCAAAGGCTTGGAGGAGTCAGCGGTAATGGAGAAACTGAGGGAGAGGGAAGTAATTGCTGGAAAGGAGACTGGAAGTGAATCTAGAGGGTTGTTGGGTGTTGTGGGTGGGAGAAGTATGAAACAGGGTTTTTTTTTGTTGTTTTTTTTGGGGGGAGGGGGGTAAGGGAGGAATTGTTAGGGACTTGGGGAGCCTCCCCCACACAGACCCTGGCTGACCCCTAGCCTCTCCCATTCAATCAGGCACATCTGCACATGTCCCAATGTGGCCCTGAACCCCCTTCCCCATACCCATATGCCTTTGCACTCCCCACTCCCATTCAGCCTCTGGCTTAATGTTGTCACCCCACTAGCACCTGTGCCCGCAATATGTCCCTCATCAGTAGCCCTTCTGAACCCGTGTGGTCCCTCAGCAGCCCCACACTGTCCCCCTCCCACCCCCATAACCTGTGCCTCCTCATCTGGTCCTGCGAGCAAGGCAGCCTCTGCCCCCTTCCTCTCCGCAGCTGGCTACTCTGCCCCTTGAGCCAGCTGCCCTCTTTTGGGTCCACATCAACCCCTGGTGGGCAAAAGGTGTAACTGCAGTGTGACCCCTCTCGCAGCTTCCCTTCAAGTCCCAGTCAGAATCAATTATTCTGTAGGGTGCCGGGGGGGTATCTGTGGGGAACATTAATTCTGTGCTTGCACAGTGGCACAGAATTCCCCCAGGAGCATCATCCATTCACCTGGGTCAGCTCTTTATTTTTAAGATCGGAAGAAAATCCTTAGTTTTTCCTGCAGCTGGATTTTGTGGCTGGGATGGTAAGTCTTCATTACTATTTTGCCAGACTGTTTGAAGGGGGTGACGAAGTAAACAATACAATGTGTGCACAACGAACACTCCCCACCTCTCACCCTGGTTAGGTTATACTTTAAAACCAAACCAAACCAAACCAAAAACTCGTGACAACAAATATTTCCCAATTAAACAAAAACTTCTCCAACTCTCTCTTCTTACTGTTCTGTTTGGCTCTTTCCAGTCTTGGAGTTGGCTCTTCCTTTGTGTTGCCCCAAGTGCTTGGTTCAGCCTCCCAGCATCCCATTCTCTCCTCCTTAAAACCCTCTTCTTTCTGAACTCCTTCACACTTGTTTCTCACCTGAGCCTTTGTCAAGCAGCCTGCCTATTTTAGAAATTTTCTTCTCAGAACTGCTGAGAAGTCTGACCCTCCCCCAATCTGCTCTCTCACATCTGGCCTACACTTACAATTTTTTGCTGGTACAGCAATGTCAGAGTGGAAAAGAAAAAATCATCACACCCCTATGCTGGCAAAAGCCCTAGCAAGGGCATGGTTATAACAGAAAATAAGTCCTTTAGCCAGTATAGCCTATTTCAGTGATTCTTAAACTTTTTTTCGTGGACCACTTGAAAATTGCTGAGGGTCTCGGCGGACCACTTAATGATCTTTCCAAATGTTGTTTGTACCTTTAGCTAATGATTGTAAAGTGCTCTGGATAAAAGCACTATATTAAAAAAAATCTTAATAATTAACTTTTTTTTGTTCTACAAATAAAAGCACAACTCATATTTTAATATCAGTAGTCTTACCTTTCTAATGCGATGGATGTGCCCTCTCTCTTCTGCTACGGCAGCCGCAGCCCTGGAGCTGGGAAAAGTTGCCTCTTTCTCTTGCCGCGGCAGCCGTGCACATCACAAATTCCCCCCACGCCCTCTCTTCTCACTCCACTGCCCCCTCCCACTTACCCCCTATTCCTCCCAAGGCCACCACCTCACCTTACATGTGCATCTTCTCCAGGGTCCAGGCACCTAATTGGTGGAGCCACGCCTAATTAGGTGGGTGGCCCGTCATTCTCTTGCGTGCGGCTGCCCAGGCACGCACCTTAGAGGGACCTATCTGCAGTCCACCTGAATGGCGCTCGTCTGCAGACCTCAGTTTGAGAACCTCTGGCCTATTTAGTTTGGGGGACTGGGTTAAGTATACGAGCAAAAGAATTATTTTGCTGATAATAAACTGCATCTCCATAAGGTGGTTTTGCTGGAATAACTATACCCACATACCATGTCTACTGTAGACAAGGACTCAGATCTAGAGGTGAGAACCAGCAATCAGAAAAAAAAAATTCACTTGTAAAATAGGCAACTCTAAAGTCACTGAAACAATCCACAGTATCATTTCTACAGGCACTTTTCAGAGTAGAAATCCACTTAAATTCAGGGGGTCAAAGCAGACAGGAAAAAGCAAGAAAGATTGGCCTGTTGGCATTTTGATAGGACTGAAAAGAATTTCACTAGAGAGCATTTAAAGTGATGGCTCAGAACTCGAAAAGCACAGGGAAAAGGGTAATCTTTTTGCTTCCATTTATTTTTATTTTCAGTGATTTTAAAATGAGTGACTGTTCCATGGCTCCCGGCAAAGCCTCACTTATTTGCAGTGCTTCTTTTGCTGCCAGTTCTCATGGACTAAAGGATCTGAGTGAACACGGACAGTTCACAGGGTCACTGATTCTCACAGAAAAATAAATACACACAGCAGAAAGGCACTTCAAAACGGCCATTGGTGCAAACCCAGAGGAAAGTTTTAAATAAGGTGCATGAAAACTTTCCTCCAAGGCTGCAGGTAGACTAAATGCTTTAAAAATAAAATTAAATAAAAAAAAATACAAAAAACCCCTCCCCCCACCAATTCTTACCCTTTCAATCATAGTGTCAGTGGTGGGCATAACAGGGCTTTGGTTTTTTGAAGTGTTTTTTGCTCAGAGTACCTTATATAGAGAGCATCCAGAAAACATTTTAAATGAAAGAGGGAAAAAGGGAAAATGTTCACAAGAACTGGGTTTGTAGTCCATGGTCTCATCCTTAGAATCCACAAGGCAAGACTCCTAGAGAGTATGTCTAGACTGCAAAAAAGGTGTTCTTAACTCAGGTTAGCTAATCTGGATTAAAATAGCAGTAAAGACACGGCAACTCGGTTTTAAATTTGTGTTAGCATATAGAGTTCAAGCCCAGGTTCCCCTTAGGTTTTTACTCAAGCTGCTAGCAAGGTAAAAACAGAGATCCTGTCTTCACTGCTATTTTAACCCAAGATAGCTAATCTGAGATAAGAACACACTTGTTTAAAAAGGGGGGTGGGGGGGCAGGGCACAGTGTAGACACGCTTTGAAGAGTACAGGCATGCACAGCTATTGGCAGGAGGTAAACAGGATGATAATTCCTCTTCCCTGAATTAACCAACTAAATCCCAACAATGGAAATAACATTTAAAATAACTGATCCAGTAACAGCAATGAGGAAAGTAGCACAGGGTGTTTGGGTTTTAGCTATGCATTGGTCTGTCACAAAATCTTGCGCAAAATTAATTCAGATCAATATGGATATGCTTTTGTATTTGGCTCTTGGGAAGTCCAGGATATGGCTACGCATGATTTCCTGGGTGGCTCAGAGAATCACCATTTTTCAGCCAGAGCCCATTTTCCAATGCCCAGCATAGCAATGCTGTTCTCATTTCCATGCTTTTGAAAATTTCCTGAAGAAAGGTTACTAAAGGGTTCTGGTAAGCAGTAAAAGTGTTAGCTGGGAGAGGTATCACCATTAACTGGGTAAAGTCCTGTCTTATCTAATATCTATCTTATATAATAGCGATCTGCAAGGGGGACATTTAAAAACACATTAGTTGAGTTCAGAGATGTTAGTAATTGAGAGAACACCACACACCTGTTATGACTGAGAAGTAATACAAAGGGGCCTAGACAATAAAATGAAAGTTATTTAATGAAAGTGGGGGGGAAGCAATTAACACACGAGACTTAGGACAATATTAGACCACAAGTTACATAGGAATTTGTGAAGTGACGTGGAAACAAAATAGCCCTGTGTAATTTTGGGCTGCAGAAGCATTTTGTCTTGGGGCAAGGTGGCAGAGGTCCTTTCTCCATATGGCTCTTGTACTGCCCTAGGCACCAGAAAAATCCCTCCATTTGGAGAGAGTTCAGAGAAGAACAAATTATGAGGGGGCTGAAGAGACTGATTTATGACGAAAGATAGCATGCATTTTATATAAATAAATAAATAAATAAATAAATAAAATGCATGCTAACTGCTTGAGAGATGACAAAAGGATAGGTAAGAGGTGTAATATTTGACGGATATAAAGAACCGCTGTTTGACATAATACAGTGGGATACCTGGAGAGAAAGAATTGAAATTAACAATGGAATCATTTAGGCTGAATCTCAGGACAAGCTTCATGACAACACAATCTATTAGATGGTTATAATTTCCCCAGTGAAGCAGTGGAAGCCACTTCACATGGCATGTTTAAAACAAGTCTGAACAAAACACAAGGAAATGCTCAGTAGAAAGACTTGTTGACCTAACAAGAGGCTTTTTGAGAAGATATGATCACCACAGTATTCTCCCTCTTGGATCTTAAGCCTCTAATGCATGATTTGAAGCTGGGAGCCAAAGGTCAGGTGCTATTCGCAGAGAAAGAAATTACAGGGGAGTAAATTATTCCCTCCCTAAATATACCAGATTGACCTTATTCCTAGTGCAAGCCATCTAGTCAGAGACTTGAGATCCAGGGATGAGATAACCTCTTTGAAGAAACAGAATGACAGGTTAGTTATACCTCTTCCACCTGCAGAGCCTCAGAACTACAGTCTACTCGTTTTCTTCCAGGGGCTCCAAATGGAGCCCACGACTCCTCGGGGCAGGGTGGTCAGTGGGATAATGACAAGGGGAGCAGAAGATGCCTCTTACATCTCCCCCATATCACCTCTGCAGGAGCTGCAATTGCTGGGCACTTCTAGAATGACTGGAACAACAGAAACTGCTACTTGGACGGCCTGTGATCTTATATGCTGGTATTGGCTCAGTGACTGTTCTAATACCCCGCTCTTCCTACTACCATCTCTCGTACGGTTTCATGTAAACAAGCACATCCCCCTCTGGCCCCATTCTGTTATCCCTCCCTGTCTTCCATCTCCAGGGCACTTCCCATGCCACATCGCCTCACTCCAAGCAATCCCACTCTTCTGCATCCTCCCACCTCCCTCACTCCTAATATATGTGTCCTTCCATGCCCCCTTCAACTCCCTTTCACATGGTTCAGAGCTATCCATTGGTCACACTGAAGGCTATGGGAGCACAGACTTATCACCCTCACTTGCTCTCCCTTCTTATTGTTCATTACATCCCTCACTTGTCTTTAGACAGTAAATTCTTCAAGGAAAGGAATATCATCTTCCTGGGAGCCTGGACACACCTAGCACAATGGAGGCCCAAGAGTCACCTTTGGCCACTATTGTAAGAAGAATAATTTGTAACTACTGGGAACTATAGTGATGTCCAGACAGACAGCCATTTCATCTGGCTGGAAATGAGAACAGCATTGCTATGCTGGGCATTGGAAAATGGGCTCTGGCTGAAAAAAAATGGTGGTTCTCACAACCACCCAGGAGATCATTCATAGCCATATCCTGGACTTGCCAGGAGCCAAACACACTCCCCTCAAACGCTAGAGCATTCATGTGCCAGAGAAACAAAACAGGTTGAGCTGAGAAAGAGGAATGTGTCCACACCTGTTAGGACTTCCATTTGATCCTATCCTATGCAGTCCTGTGCTGTAACTCGTTGGAAAAGGCAGAGTTTGTGGTCCTCCTCTTGACTTGAGAAGTTCCCCACTCTCCCAGGCTTGAAGTTTAATTTGTCTGGGCACATTCCACCCTTCCTGGGCTGTTCAGCTTCCGGGTCACATTTTGAGGTGAGAATGACATGGCTAAAGTACACCAGGATTAGAGCCCGGCTCTTCAGTGTCAGAAGACTGTTAGAATTAAAATAATGGGTCTTATGAACTAATTTAGTACATTAGTCAGTGTAGTGAAAATGAGTCTGACATGGCCTAGCACAGTGGCTCTCAGCCTTCCCCCACACCTGTACACCTTTCAGGAGTCTGATATGTCTTGCATACCCCCAAGTTTCACTTTACTTAAAAAGTACTTGCTTACAAAATCAGACATAAAAATACAAAAAAAAAAGTGTCACAGCACACTATTAATGAAAAATTGCTTATGTTCTCATTTTTTCATATATTTCTCATATATTTATAAAATTGGAACAAATATTGTACTTACTTTTCAGTGTACAGTATTTAGAGCAGTATAAACAAGTCGTCTATATGAAATTTTAGTTTTTACTGACTTCGCCTGTGCTTTTTATGCAGCCTGTTGTAATACTAGGCAAATGATGTACCCTTTAGAAGACCTCTGTGTAGCCCCGGGGTACATATACCCCTGGTCAAGAACCACTGGCCTACCATAAGGCCACTACTTGTGAACAAACTCATTTAACCAGACAATTGGCATAACCAATCCAGGTCCAGGACTATGATAGCAGAGGGTGCTAAAGGTTATAAGTGACACACTGGCAAAGCTGTGGTGATTGGGGACGTCCGCATAGCATCACTCTTCACTATGCCCAGCTCAAACCAATGGTATTAATCTCTCATTCATGAGCACTAAATAAATACATGCACAAACAAAAAACCCTAGAGTTAAATCAAACATACAGGACTGGAATGAGAACTGCTTTGTCCTTCGGATGCTGCTATGTTTCTGGACTTGAAGGAGGAAGATTATTAAAGAGACTTGAGAAAGCAGATGTATGCTGGGGAAGTTCTATATTTTCCAAACAAGAAACTGTCTTTATAAAAGGTAACTATTTTCTGTATTGTGCACAAATCCACATCACACAGTAGATTGCACTAGCAGTTGCACACAGCAATTCTGTAGGGGAACAAGTATAGAAGCTCTCAAGGTAGCTAGTTTCCAGTTTGGAACTATGGCTGGTTATACTTTGATGCTAAGGTTTCAGTGAGACGTGATGAGATTTTAAGAGAGGCGAGATACTCCTGCATGGGATGGCATGGAATCATGAAACTACTTTTTCAGACAAGTAAGAGATTCTTATGCAAATTCATCTCATTCAGACCCCGAGGGCTGCTAAACTATAGCAATGGTTTTATGGCAGCATGTCTGAGTAATTCCCTGTCATCCCTATTCCAGGGCTGCAGTGATAAGGCCTATGGACATCATTGCTACAACCTTCTTGTGTTTCTCTTGAAACTAGGTCAACGTACTGTGTTATCTGATATATCGTTTTGGGGCAAATATACCATCCATTGGATAGTAGTGTAAGGACAGTGGTCCACATTCATTCTTGGTGTAACTAATAAATTATTGGAGTTACACCACAGATTAATTGGGCCCAAATAGCCCCAACTAATTTTAAAGATACAAATAGTTACTTTTCACTACTCTTGCTACTGCATAACAAATGCAAAAGGCAGCTTTGATGGCTATTTGCTTCCATTCTGTCTAAACCTGCATGAGTGCAGAAGATAATTTAGTTACTCATATAAACAGAACGTTAGAGTACATAATGTGTTCTGTGAGAACTGTGTGCGCTACTGTACATGAACCTCTAACAGCAACAGAAATATTTCATGGTGGAGGAATGTTTACTTATTCTCCACCCTAACCACAGTTCTTACTTCTACTCCATCAGCTCTGAGGGGAGACAAACCCATCTCTGTGATTAGCCAAATCTCATTGGATGCTCTGACATTGGGATGAAAGAGTAGAATTTCCTAAGATAAAACTATCTATAGTCTCAAGAATGTAACTTGCAGGATTGCAATAGTCCTACAACTTACCTTAGTAAAATAACTACTAGGCTGAAATTGCATGGTTCTATCTGAAAATGAGGGACACTCTCTGAAATGGAATGCCACTTTGGGGGGGGGGGGGGGGGGGAATCAAGACATTCAAGTTTAGGGGCCAAGCTGACCCAGCTTTAAAATATTGTCATGTGGTGGGGGAGGTACTCTGGATTCTAGATTTAAAAAAAGAAAAAAAATCTAAGTCCTCTATACCTCCCTATTCTCTTCTCTCATGACTGGAGTGTGGTCTCCACCCCACAATAGCTGTAGGACAATTTCATTCCCTCTGTAGCAGCAACTAACTCCTACACTAAACCCAGAGCTGGCCTTGTAATGGAATGTTAAACTGTATCACACCGTTCAGACACTAGGTGGCGGGGGGTGTGAACAACAAACAAAAGGTATCTGTTCCACCTTCATCCACAGAATAAAATATCTTCCTAATGGGTGGCAGTTTAGGGCGGTCTGGATCATTAATGAAATCTTTTAATCAGTGACACAATATGGATAAAAATCTCAGCAACAAACCTAGACCAGAGAAAATGTCAGACTGCACATCCTGATGCACTGAGTATCTAGCATTCTTAATTAAATGTACACATCGCCACTCAAAGTTCTTTTCTACATGACTGCCCTGCATATTAAATAAGGTCTAGGGACCCTCCCAACAGCTCTACTGTTTAGCTAAACACTAGGGCTGTCAATCGATTAAAAAATTAATCGTGATTAATTGTGTGATTAATTGCACTGTTAATAATGGAATACCATTTATTTTAAATATTTTAGGTTGTTTTCTACATTTTCAAATATAGTTATTTCAATGAAAACACAGAATACAAAGTGTATAGTGCTCACTTTACATTTATTTTTGATTATAAATACTTGCACTGTAAAAAACAAAAGAAATAGTATTCTTCAATTCAGCTAATACAAGTACTGCAGTGCAATCTCTTTATCATGGAAATTGACCTTACAAATGTGAAATTATGTACAAAAAATACATTAAAAAATAAAACAATGTAAAACTTTAGAGCCTACAAGTCCACTTAGTCCTATTTCTTGTTCAGCCAATCACTCAAACAAGCTTGTTTACATTTGCGGGAGACAATGCTGCCCACTCCTTGTTCACAATGTTACCTGAAAGTGAGAACAGGCATTCGTATGGCACCGTTGTGGCCGTCGTCATAGATATCTGCATGCCAGATGTGCTAAAGATGCATTTGTCCCTTCATGCTTCAACCACCATTCCAGAGGACATGCATCCATGCTGATGATGGGTTCTGCTTAACAATCCAAAGCTGTGCCGACTGACGCATGTTCATTTTCATCATCTGAGTCAGATGCTACCAGCAGAAGGCTGATTTTCTTTTTTGGTGGTTCAGGTTCTGTAGTTTCCGCATCGGAGTGTTGCTCTTTTAGACTTCTGAAAGCATGCTCCACACCTCGTCCTTCTCAGATTTTGGAAGGCACTTCAGATTCTTAAACCTTGGGAAGAGTGCTGTAGCTATCTTTAGAAATCTCACATTGGTACCTTTTGTGTTTTGACAAATCTGCGTTTTAAGAACACTTTCACTGAACATGTGCTGGGTCATCATCTGAGACTGCTAGGACATGAAATATATGGCAGAATGTGGGTAAAACAAGAGCTGGAGACACACAATTCTCCCCCAAGGAGTTCAGTCAAATTTAATTAACACCTTATATTTTTAATGAGTGTCATCAGCATGAAAGCATGTCCTCTGGAATGGTGGGCGCAGCATGAGTGGACATATGAACGTTTAACATATCTGGCACATAAATATCTTGCAATGCCGGCTACAAAAGTCCCATACAAATGCCTGTTCTCACGTTCTGGTGACATTGTAAATAATAAGTGGGCAGCATTATCTCCCGTAAATGTAAACAAACGTGTTTGTCTTAGTGACTGGCTGAACAAGAAGTAGGACTGAGTGGACTTGTAAGCTACAAAGTTTTACATTGTTTTGTTTGAGTGAAGTTATGAAACAAAAAACATTTGTAAATTGCACTTTCACGATAAAGAGATTGCACTACAGTATGAGGTGAATTGAAAAATACTATTTCTTTTATCATTTTTACAGAGCAAATATTTGTAATGAAAAATAATATAAAGTGAGCACTGTACACTTTGTATTCTGTGTTGTAATTGAAATCAATATATTTGAAAATATAGAAAAAATCCAAAAATATTTAATAAAATTCAATTGGTATTCTGTTTAACAGTGCAATTAAAACTACGATTAATTGCAATTTTTAAAATCGTGATTAATTTTTTTGAGTTAATCACGTGAGTTAACTGCAATTAAAATCGACAGCCCTACTAAACACTAATAACCTCTGCTACAGAACGTTGCCATGTCTTTACAGCCTTAGTTAGGATACAGCTAGAATTCTGTACTCTTAACCAGGATTCATAATTCTTTATGCTCTTATCAAAGCCAGCTGGATTCAGAATGCTTGAGTGCATGTAGACTTGGGTTTTATATATTTTTGTGCATTGAAAACTTTTATTTTCTGTAGAAAAAGTCATCTCAGTGGAGACCCCACAAGAAAAAAAAAGAATCAATGATATAGGTTATCAGATGTAGCAGAAGAGGACAGATGTATAAAGCTACAGTCTTGTCCCTCTCCCTCCCCACATGCATTCTGTACCTTCTTCCTGGTTTTAAATGACAAACTATGCATGTTTCATGCAGAACTAGAACAGGCCCTCCTCCATGTTATAATAAGGAGAAGGACATAAAACAGCTGTAAAAATAAAGCAAGTATCAAGTGCCATCACATGGCAGCCTGCCACAAATGATCAGTGGATCATGACCAACCAGGGTACTCCATCTGTGCTAAGATGTCCCCTAGAGCGATCAGATCCAGAGACGCGCCAGCAGGCTCCGATTACTAATGCACGTACAGCCCGATTACACTATCCACTGGCCTAGCCACGCTGCTCCCCTTAAAAACACGCAGCAGAGCACAATCATATGACTCAAGGTAATTAACCTCAGTATTGCCAAGCCAAAACCATTCCAAAAAGTCAGATCAGGCACCTCAGAAGGTCATGAGATTTAAAAAATAACGAAGGTTGGATTCTTTTTTATTAATCCTCTGGTTTTCAAGCCTTTAAGGGGTTATGTTTTCAAGCTTCTCTCTGCAGCCAGGAGGAATAAGAACTTGTTTTTTATTTTAAATGCAAGCTGAGACTCTCATATGATCACCTGACTCCTGGAGCTAGAGCTTTAAGAAAAATTGCCAAAGCTTGGGAGACTTGAGATACAAATCCCAGAAACTGTCTGCACTTTCACCAGAACCCACTGCTACAGAGATAAGCCCTCTCAAGCCTACCATGAGTCCCCCTCACCAACTGAAAATAAATGTAGAGGCCCCTGGAGACAGATCTTTGAACTACTCTGAATTTACTCCAACAAACTAAGGGAGTGTCTACACTGCCAAGTTGTCGACAAAACTTTTGTCTTTCATGGGTACTTAAAAAAGCCCACCCCACCCCACCCCACCGAAACAAATAGTTTTGCCATGGCAAGTGGCAGTGTGAATGCAGCTTTGTTGGCAGGAGCGCTCTCCTGCCAACAAAGCAAACGCCGCTCGCGGGGCTGGAAGTATTTTGTCGGCAAAAGTGCTGACAAAGTGTTTACACATGCCAACATTTAGCGACAAGGCTGTGTCGACACAGCCTTGTTGCTAAAAGCTGCGTGGTGTAGACAAGCCCCAAGGGCTTGTTTACACTACCGCTGAAGTCGAAGTAAGTTACACTGCTCAGAGGTATGAAAAAGCCACCCCCTGAGCTACACAAGTTACATAACAAAGCGGTTTCCACAACACTCTCCCATCGGCATAGCACGTCTTCACCAAACCACAGGGCCGATGTAGCGTTGTAGTGTAGACTTGCCCCAAGTGTGCACATGCAACTATAGACTAATTGGTTCCAGTCCTTTAAATCCTTAATATCTTTGTTTAGGTGGGGGTTTAAGTAGTTTTCTACAGCTATCTCTGCAGTCCTGGATAACTCAGCTTGCTGAGTTCTTCATGGTTTTAAATGACCAACTATGCATGCTTCACGCAGAACTAGAACATGTCCTCCACGTTATTAAAAAGAGGACATAAAACAACTCAACAGCTGTAAAAAAAGAAAGCATCAAGTGCCACCCACATGATGGGTCTGGCACATGGCAGGTCGATGGGATCTGTCAGCTCTATCCAACTACAAGCACCTACCAGTATTCAGCCAGTAAGAAGCCTTGACAAGCTGAAGTGCTTTGTGCCACTGTAGCAGTGACTCTTACTGGCAGGTTTCAGTGGGAAAGCATTGCTTCAGAGGGGAAACTTGGTTTCGGCTCTTTCCTGGTGAATAATGCTGCAGGCCAGAACCAATGCAGGAAGGAACATCGACCAACCTTAAGCCCTCTCCTACACTGTATCAGCAAAACCATGCCTCTTTAGGAGACAGAGATTTAAAGGGAAAAAAGAAACTCTGTCCATCACAAAGCGACTTATCCTCAGCTGTGCAGATTCCTGGTTTCCTGATAAACGCTTAAGAGGCAAGTAGGTCACACAGAGAAAACAGAAGCTGCAAAGGTGCCTTCCTCCCTCAAAAAGGAAAACACATATTGCTAACGGCTTCTTTGAATCAAGTTCCCTGTATTAAGATTTTAAAGTGGTCATTTAACCTTCTGTCCTGCCCTTGTCTAAGCTAAGGCAATTTGCACCAATGCCAACCCCACCTAACACCAGTGCAGTGCATCTACACAGGGCTTTGCACTGGTGCATCCACATTCACACACACACACACACAGCTTTCAGTTCTGTAACAGTTCTGCAGCAAGTAGTTTTCCATTCAGCATCCTATTTTTCCCCTCCCTTCCTACCTCGTTTTAGGACTCGCCACGGTCACCAGCAGCCTTTGATACTGAACCTCATCAAATGCCTTTGCAAATTTACATGCACTGAACTTCCCTGATTTGACCGGATAGGATTATCTTCACAGAACTGCAGAAGGTTAGTTAAACATGACATCAGTGCCCAAATCTCCATGGACTAGCCTCTAACAGACTCCTACTCTTCCATGTGGTCTTTCTCCAGCCCCTACAATAGTTTCTAAGATTCACCCACACCAACCAGCGAGCTCTGTTCTATAGTTTCCAGGTTTCAGTCTTGGCTTTGGAGTTATTGTCCATTCCTCCCAAATCCAAAGAGAGAGTTTAGGTTCTAGTGTCCCAATAAGACTGAACTATTTACATGCTTAATCCCTTAGAAAAAACTTTCAGATTTATTTGGTCCAGACCAGGTGCTGTGTCAGCAAAGTGTACAGAGCTCTTTTGAATGACATCAATACACCATGAAGGCCCTTGTCTTCACCAGAGATTTGCTCTGACTTCAGCCATCAGTGAGCAGCACTGGTGCAAACCTGCAGGCAGAGTAAATCACTATGATCCACACTTTTCACCAGTGCAGATTATCTTGGTTTCAAACAGAGGTAAACTGCCTGTGTACAAATAGCAGCCTTGCCTGTTTACACTAGAAGTTTGCATTGATGCAGCTACACTGGTAGCTAGCTACCCCCGCCAAATTCCCAGTGCAGACAAGACCTAGGTTCTTCTACCATTTTTGAAAAATTCATGCTTGACTTTAGCATCTTTCTACTCTCTCTGCATACAGAATACAAATACTGCAATTATTTAACTCTCATTTGTTCTGTGTTTGTACAGCACCTAGCACAACTGGGTTCAGGTCCATGACTAGGCCTCCTAAGCACTATGGCAATAAATAATAAATACCCCCCCCGCCCCGATTTAAGTTCTGTGCTCCCATCTTCAAGAGTTTCAACCTGCACAGCATTGAGCACATACTTGTGGGGAGGGTCCAAGCCTGCATCAAGTCAGGACTCAGGTTCAAACCCTATTCCTGCAGCATACACACAGCCCCACAGGGCGCATGCTTGGGCAGTTTGCCAAAAGTATCCCACAAGCCGAGTTTCTTTGTTCTCTAGGCAGTCAGATTTTCCCACGCATGCACCATGAACAAAGGGCTAGAATGGCCACATTCTCGAATATGGGTGGTTGGACATGGCCCAGCATAATGCAGCATAGATACTGGTGCCCCAGGTTGGGACAATTCCTAACTAATTTGGGGTCACAAATGAGTGTAGACACTCAAGCCCTAGCTTAACAAACCCAGGGTCTGCTAACTCGAGTTCAGCTAAAACTACAGTGCAGACATGCCCTTTAAGGCCAGAAAGGACCATTATGATCATCTAGTCTGACCTGCGAAACACCGTAGGCCAGAGAATTTCACCCACTAATTCTTGTGTCAAGCTCGCAACTTCAACTAGAGCTTATAGTTTCTAGTGACAGCAAATCCATTGCTCCCCTAGGTAGGCTGTTCCAATGGCTAGTTATCTCACTGTTAAATATTTGCACATTATTTCTTGTTTGAATTTATCTAGCTTCAGACAGCTTGCATTTATCCCAGGTTGTTTAGATCTTATAAACATTGTCTCTTGTGATATTGTTTTATCTCCCTACGTTGCCACATTAGTTCCTGTTGCCACTTCATCTTTTTTCTCTGTCTTTACTGGAATTATGTTCCAGTAGTGCTTACTTGACTGTACCAGGAGTATTTTGCACTTTTCCACTGTGGATTTCCCAGGCCTTCCTGAGTTCATACAATTTTCTTGACACTTTACACAAACTCTGTTCTTCCAAAGGCCAAGGTGTGTTATTTCTTTCATAACTTATCAACATTTCCAACTACACAATATAAGGAGTCTAGATTTTCTCCAACCCCAACCTTATTTAACCTTATTGACTCATTTCCAATTATCAGTTCAAAAAAGTTACTTTACCTTGTTCACTGTTTGCTTCCTTATGCAATGTCAATCTAGCACAAAGGTGGGCAAAGTACGGCTGGACCATCCTGCCTGGCCCCTGAGCTCCTGGCCTGGGAGGCTAGCCCTGGCCCCTCCCCCGCTGTTTCCCCTCCCCCTCAGCCTCAGCTCACTGCGCCACCGGCGCAATGCTCTGGGTGGCGGGGCTGCAAGCTCTTGCAGGGCCGCCCAGCTGCAGAGCTGCAGCCTGACCCGATGCTCTGTGCTGCGCGGTGGCGTGGCTGGCTCCAGCCGGCGGCACGGCTGCCTGTCCTGGTGCTCTGGGCAATGCGGCTTTAGTGCCACCAGCGCTCAGGCAGCGCAGTAAGGGGGCAGGGGTGGTTGGAAAAAGGGCAGGGGAGTTCAGGGTGGTGGTCAGGGTGTGTGGATAGGGGTTGAGGCAGTCAGAGGGTGGGGAACAGGGGGTTGAATGGGGGCAGGGGTTCCAGGGGGGGCAGTCAAGAAGGAGAAGGGACATCAGGGGGCAAGAAGCGGGGGGGTGGATTGGGCAGGAGTCCCCTAAATCGCCCTCCATACAATTTCAGAAACCCGATGTGGACCGCAGGCCAAAAAAAAGTTTGCCCGCCCCTAATCTCGCAGCATCTCAAACTAAGTTGTATTTTAGTCTTAGTTTTGCTGCTATAATTCTCCCAGCTAGTCACTAGAAGTCAACATGGCCATTTCATTAAAAACAAAACCAAACAAACAAAAAAACAAACTAATTATGTCTCCTTTCCATGTAATACTTCCAAAGACTTTTCCTCGTCCCAGAAGATGATAGCAACACATGAGACTGTTATTGGAAAATCCAAGCTGAAGTATCGAGGCAATGCTCATAGGTCTGGTAAAATCACCCTGCAAGAGTGATCAACATAGAAGTACTCTGTGATTCTTAAAACTGTACAGCTGTTAATGGAGAATTACCAATGCACATTTTTGGCCCATATGGTGAAATGAACATTTCAAAAGGTAGCAGAGTACATAACATTGCCAACTGCAGCAACATCTTCCATAGAGGACCCATGAACAGTTACAGCTTCTAACTAGTTTCAGAATAGCAGCCGTGTTAGTCTGTATTCGCAAAAAGAAAAGGAGTACTTGTGGCACCTTAGAGGCTAACAAATTTATCTGAGCAGAAGCTTTCGTGAGCTACAGTTCACTTCATCGGATGCATTCAGTGGAAAATACAGTGGGGACATTTATATTCATAGAGAACATGAAGCAATGGGTGTTACCATACACACTGTAACGAGAGTTATCACTTAAGGTGAGCTATTACCAGCAGGAGAGCAGGGGGGAAAAAACCTTTTGTAGGGATAATCAAGGTGGGCCATTTCCAGCAGTTGACAAGAACATCTGAGGAACAGTGGGGGGTTGGGGGGGGGAAATAAACATGGGGAAATAGTTTTACTTTGTGTAATGACCCATCCACTCCCAGTCTCTATTCAAGCCTAAGTTAATTATATCCAGTTTGCAAATTAATTCCAATTCAGCAGTCTCTCGTCTAACTAATGTCACAGCGTTTCAAGAATGTCTTTGCTCTTTTGGATCTGTCTCACAAATTTAGACATTTTGGCTCTGTTCAGTGTGAGGCATATCTTGTCAGGGAAAATATATCAGTTTTGGACAAATTCTTTATACAAAGTGTTAAAGGCTTTGCATTTTTTTTTGCAATAAGCAAAAGGGGTAAACAAATATAGAGGCTATTTAAAACTTTCAAAAAAAAAATCATGCTTAGCAACTTGCACCCACAATCACAAAAAACTTAAGCAATATAGAGATGCAGGGGAAAATAAGCTAGTGATGAACCGGAACAAAAGAAGAGAAAAGAATGCACAGGAAGGCTAAAATGGTCTGCACCATCTTCCCCATCCCATTATAGCAAGACTGGTCCCATTACTACTAAATTTATGACAGGTTTCAGAGTAGCAGCTGTGTTAGTCTGTATCCGCAAAAAGAAAAGCTGGAAATGGCCCACCTTGATTATCACTACAAAAGGTTTTTTTTCTCTCCTGCTGGTAATAGCTCACCTTACCTGATCACTCTCATTACAGTGTGTATGGTAACACCCATTGTTTCATATTCTCTATGTATATAAATCTCCCCACTGTATTTTCCACTGCATGCATCTGATGAAGTGAGCTGTAGCTCACGAAAGCTTCTGCTCAAATAAATTTGTTAGCTGCTAAATTTATGGCTTCCCGACAGTATTATGGAATCAGTGCACAGTGGGATGATCAAAGGCAGCTTAGCTATGCCCCAAAACAACATGCATACGGAGCAGACAAAACCATTCTCTGGCCATTAAAATCAGGGACCATATTTTGGCAGTGGGTGAGGGATAATGTATGGGAATTAGGGCTGTCAATTAATTCAGTTAACTCACATGGATTAACTTAAAACGAAATTAACCGCGATTAATCACAGTTTTAATCAAACTGTTATACAATTGAAATTTATTAAATATTTTTGGATTTTTTTCTACATTTTCAATCATATTGATTTAAATTACAACAGAATACAAAGTGTAAATTGCTCACTTAATATTATTTTTCATTACAAATATTTGCACTGTAAAAATGATAAACAAAAGAAAAAGTATTTTTCAGTTCAGCTTATACAAGTACTGTAGTGCAATCTATTGTGAAAGTGCAACTTACAAATATCTACAGTGACCTAGTTAACAATGTTGATGTTCAAAATGTCCTAGTTCACTAATTTAAATGAATAATTGCACTGCCCAGCATAAGATGGGTCAGTGAAAGAGAACCAACCTAATACCACCAAGATAATCTACCCAGATCAAGAAAGCAAGCCATGGCCCAGAGATGCACCCATTAGTGGCTAATCTGCCTTCATGGACTCATATGAACTTCAATGACAAAGCCGCATTGCCCGTCTGTCTTTATTCTGTTTTTTATTTCTTTCGTGAGAGTCTACTGCAGAAATAATTCTAACCTGTGATTTTGAGAAACACAACCAGAATCAAGATAAACCTTTTCCTTTCTTTACAGAGAAAAGGCTGTTTCATAGAATCAGAGGACTGGAAGGGACCTCGAGAGGTTATCTAGTCCAGTCCCCTAAACTCATGGAAAGACTAAATATAGACCATCCCTGACAGGTGTTTGTCTAACCTGCTCTTAAAAATTTCCAATAATGGAGATTCCACAACCTCCCTGGACAATTTATTCCAGTGCTTAACCATCCTGATAGGAAGTTTTCCCTAATGTCCAACCTAAACCTCACTTTCTGTAATTTAAGCCTATTGCTTCTTGTCCTATCCTCAGAGGTTAAGGAGAACAATTTTTCTCCCTCCTCCTTGTAACAACCTTCTATGTACTTGAAAACTTATCATATTCCATCTCAGCCTTCTCTTCTCGAGACAAAACAAACCCAATTTTTTCAAATCTGCCCTCAGAGGTCATGTTTTCTAGATCTTTAACCATTTTTGTTGCTCTCCTCTGGGCGCTCTCCAATTTGTCCACATTTTTCCTGAAAATGTGGCACCCAGAACTCGACACAACACTCCAGTTGAGGCCAAATCAGCATAGACTACAGCAGAAGAATTACTTTTACTGACTTGCTTACAACACTCCTTCTAATACATCCCAGAATGATGTTCGCTTTTTTTGCGACAGTGTAAAACTGTTGACTCATACCTGGCTTGTGATCCACTATGACCAAGGCTATGATTTTGTCATGGAGGTCACGGAATCTGTGACTTCCAAAGATCTCAGGGACTTCAACCCCGGGGGCTGAGAGCTGCAGAGTCCTGCCATCTCGCGCAGTGGCAGGGAGCTGTGAGGTACTCCCGTTGCCTGAGACAGCGGGGCCCCTGCTGCTCTCAGTCATAGAATATTGGGTTGGAAGAGACCTCAGGAGGTCATCTAGTCCAATCCCCTGCTCAAAGCAGGACCAACACCAACTAAATCATCCCATTCATCCCATTCATTTCAAATAGAATAGTTTTTTCAAGTTGGGCCTTAAAAACCTCCAAGGATGGAGATTCCACCACCTCCCTAGGTAACCCATTCCAGTGAAATAGTGTTTCTGAATATCCAACCTAGACCTCCCCCACTGCAACTTGAGACCATTGCTCCTTGTTCTGTCTTCTGCCACCACTGAGAACAGCCTAGCTCCATCTTCTTTGGAAGCCCCCTTCAGGTAATTAAAGGCTGCTATCAAATCCCTCCTCACTCTTCTGCAGACTAAATAACCCCAGTTCCCTCAGCCTCTCCTTGTAAGTCATGTGCCCCAGCCCCCTAATCATTTTTGTTGACCTCCGCTGGACTCTCTCCAATTTGTCCACATCCCTTCTATAGTGGGGGGGGGGGAGGGGAGACACCAAAACTGGACGCAATACTCCAGGTTCCGAATAGAGGGGAATAATCACTTCCCTCGATCTGCTGGCAATGCTCCTACTAATACAGCCCAATATGCCATTGGCCTTCTTGGCAACAACGGCACACTGCTGACTCATATTCAGCTTCTCGTCCACTGTAATCCCCAGGTCCTTTTCTGCAGAACTGCTGCTTAGCCAGTCAGTCCTCAGCCTATAGTGGTGCATGGGATTCTTCCTTCTTAAGTGCAGAACTCTGCACTTTCCTTGTTGAACCTCATCACATTTCTTTTGGCCCAGTCCTCCAATTTGTCTAGGTCACTCTGGACCTTATCTCTACTCTCCCTCGTATCTACCTCTCCCCCCAGCTTCGTATCATCTGCGAACTTGCTGAGGGTGCAATTAACCCATCATCCAGATCATTAAAAAAGATGTTGAACAAAACCGGCCCCAGGACCAACCCCTGGGGCACTCCGCTTGATACCAGCTGCCAACTAGATAATGAGCTGTTCATCATTACCTGTTGAGCCCGACAATCTAGCTAGCTTTCTATCCACCTTATAGTCCATTCATCCAATCCATACTTTTTTAAACTTGCTGTCAAGAATACTGTGGGAGACTGTATCAAAAGCTTTGCTAAAGTCAAGATATCTCACATCCACCGTTTTCCCCATATCCACAGAGCCAGTTATCTCATTGTGGTAGGCAATCAGGTTGGTCAGGCATGACTTGCCCTTGGTGAATCCATGTTGACTGTTCCTGATCACCTTCCTCTCCTCCAAGTGCTTCAAAATGGATTCCTTGAGGACCTGCTCCATGATTTTGCCGGGGCCTGAAGTGAGGCTGACTGGTCTGTAGTTCCCCGGGTTCTCTTTTTTAAATATGAGCACTATATTTGCCTTTTTCCAATCATCTGGGACCTACCCTGATCGCCATGAATTTTCAAAGAGAATGGCCAATAGCTCTGCAATCACATCAGCCAACTCCCTCAGCACCCTTGGATGCATTAGATCTGGACCCATGGACTTGTGCATGTCCAGCTTTTCTAAATAGTCCTTAACCTGTTTTTTCACCACTGAGGGCTGCTCACCTACTCCCCATGCTGTGTTGCCCAGTGCAGCAGTCTGGGAGCTGCCCTTGTCTGTGAATGCATCCGATGAAGTGAGCTGTAGCTCACGAAAGCTTATGCTCAAATAAATTTGTTAGTCTCTAAGGTGCCACAAGTACTCCTTTTCTTTTTAGAGGCAAAAAAAGCATTGAGTACTTCAGCTTTTTCCACATCAGTCACTAAGTTGCCTCCCTCATACAGTAAGGATCCCACACTTTCCCTGACCACCTTCTTGTTGCTAACATACCTGTAGAAACCCTTCTTGTTACCCTTCACATCCCTTGGTAGCTGTAACTCCAGTTGTGCTTTGGCCTTCCTGATTACACCCCTACATGCTTGAGCAATATTTTTATACTCCTCCCTAGTCATCTGTCCAAATTTCTGCTTCTTGTAAGCATCCTTTTTGAGTTCAAACTCACCGAAGATTTCACTGTTAAGCCAAGCTGGTCGCCTGCCATATTTGCTAGTCCAGCAGCTGCCCAAACACTTCCCATTTTATCATGCATATTTTTAGTAAAGTCAGGCACAGGTCACGGGCTCCCGTGAATTTTTCTTTATTGCCCGTGACCCGTCCATGACTTACTAAAAATATCCCCAACAAAAATCTTAGCCTTAACTCTGACGCCCCCCCAGATCCCTTTCTGCAGTACTCCTTCCTAGGCAGTCATTTCCAATTTTGTATGTATGCAAGTGATTGTTCCTTCCTAAGTGGAGTATTTTGCATTTGTCCTTATTGAATTTCACCCTGTTTACTTCAGACTAGTTTCCCAGTTTGTCCAGATCATTTTGAATTTTAATCCTCTCCTCCAACGCACTTGCAATCCCTCCTAGTTTGGTACAGTCCCCAACCTTTATAAGTGTACTCTATGCCATTATCTAAATCATTGATGTTTGATAAAAGCAAATTGCTCCAATCAGTAATCAACTCTCTGAAGGACTTTAAGGGCTTGAAACCATTGAAAAAAAATAAATAATTGTTCAACCCTCAAACTCATTAAGAAACATCCCATGCCTGCTTTGAGTCTCTTCTTATGCTTCTATGATTAAGAAAAACTTGTTGTGTATTTGCTATAGTGAATAATACAAACTAAGCTCTCTGTAGCTGCAAAAACCTCAATGCAAACCATATTTTAAATTGTTTTTAATGTTGTCACATTAAGAAAGGTCTTAACCTCTCTGGGCCTGCTATTTCTATCCGATTAAAAAACACAAACACCAGGGCAATGAATTATTGAAGAGAAACATTAGCCAGGGCTCCGTTAACACACACTCTTCTCAGATAGCAATTTCTCAGATTAATGGTTCTTTGCCACCTCTTCAGAACTCAAAAGCAGTTCTTATTACAGAGCTGCACCACACCAAGCCTTCAAGCTATATAATCTGCAGTGAGCTGTAAATATTTAGATTCGAAACATCCAAGGGAAAAAACAATGATGTCATTCAGTGCTGAATGGTTATAAAGCCAACAAGCAATCTAAGCAGTGACCATAAGTCACTCACACCTTCAAGGGTTATTAAATTACTCATGGAACCAGACATTTCCAAAAGGAGTTTCAGTAAAAAGCTAGACTCCTTTCACACTTGTGGTTGTGTTGCTCTAAAACAGTGATACTCAGACTGAGGCTAGTGAGCCACAAATGGCTCTTTAAATGAGTCTCCTGCAGCTCTTTGCAGGACATGATACTAAAGCGCTGTGTGATTTAATTATTAACTTAAGTTATTAGCCAATCAGGATGCTTGCACTAAGTTATTAACTTATTTGCTGTAATAACTGTATTGTATTTTACACACACACACACACACACACGTAAATGAAACAATGAATTCAACCCACTGTGGCTCTAAAATATGCTTAATCTGCACATGCTGCCTCACATGAAAGTAAGCAGCAGGTAAGCAGCAACAGAATTTATTATCTACACCGGAAGTAGTAATGATATTGGAACAGTTATGGAGAAAAATTCATATACAAAATACTTTTACATAATTCAATACAGAATATATCAATACCCCTTCTCAACATTTTAAAGATTAAAACAGAAAATATACTCTAAAAGGGCTGAAAACAATCATTTCACGTTCTGTTCATAATATCCAGTTGCCCCAATGAGAACTGCTAAAATACTGTTTTCATACAGGTAACAGCTAAATAGCATCCCTTAATCATTCTTTTCTGAACACATTCTCATGTTTGAAGATTCATTGAGTTTTCTATAACACTATAGGCATGCATGGCATTTTACTGACAAACATGACAGGACCTTGCCCTTAGGAGTTTACAGTACAAGGTAGATGCAATACCTTTTTCGGTATTCTAGGACAAAGATGACAAACAGTAAAAGATCAGAAGAATCTTATTACATCTGCTTCTTGTTCGACACTATTTACACATGCTATGTTCACTGGTGGTTAGAGTAAAAATTAGTGCTTTTGCATTAGCAATTTACAAGGTTCTACACCCTAATCCAGAATTAGCCACGCACTGCAAGCACTCCATTAAATCACTTGACTGTGTGCCTCTATTGACCAGCCCCATGGGAAAATTACAAGATTCAGTATATACTAAACCAAAGTGAGTTCTCCTAACTAGACTTACACTAATTTCAGCATATATTTATGAAAACCCATTTCTGATTAGTAGGGCTGTTGATTAATTGCAGTTAACTCACGCAATTATCTCAAAAATATTAATCCCTATTGAAAAAAAAACAACATTAATCGCAATTAATCGCAGTTTTAATCGCAGTGTTACACAATAGAAAACCAGTGGAAATTAAATATTTTCTGATATTTTTCTACATTTTCAAGTATATTGATTTTTGTTACAACACAGAGTACAAAGTGTACAGTGCTCACTTTATATTATTTTTTATTTCAAATATTTGTACTGTAAAAACAAACAACAAAAACCAGTCATCAATATGGATGCATGCCCTCTGGAATGGTGGTTGAAGAATGAAGGGACATATGAATCTTTAGCGCATCTGGCATACAAATATCCTGTGATGCTGGCTACAACAGTACCATAAGAATGCCTGTTCTCACTTTCAGGTGACATTGTAAACAAGAAGCGGGCAGCATTATCTCCTGCAAATGTAAACAAATTTGTTTGTCTCAGCAATTGGCTGAACAAAAAGTAGGACTGAGTGGACTTGTAGGCTCTGAAGTTTTACATGGTTTTATTTTTCAATGCAGTTATTTTTGTACATAATTCTACATTTGTAAGTTCAACTTTCAGGATAAAGAGATTGCACTACACTAATTGTATTAGGTGAATTGAAAAATACTATTTCTTTTGTTTTTTACAGTGCAAATATTTTTTTTATTATAAATAAATATAAAGTGAGCACGGTACACTTTGTATTCTGTGTTATAACTGAAATCAATATATTTGAAAAAGTGGAAAACATCCAAAACATTTAAATAAATGGTATTCTATTTGTGTTTAACAGTGCAATTAATCGTGATTAATTTTTTGAAATCGCTTGACAGCCCTACTGATTAGTTGTGAAATGCAATTTAGTAGCACAGAGTTTTTTTAAGTGCGTCTAAAACCAGTCTGCTTTGTTCTTCATACAATGCAGAAAATAATGGACCTCATGTTTCAACATTAATACTTTAAATAAGGTTTATAAGCTTTCTAAAGGGATCAGAAAACCCAGGAACTGTTTTTATCAAGCAATTGGTCTACAGGGTTAACTCCTTGAATTTCTAAATTTGATCTCTCTCCTTTGTTCATACTGTAATAGCAAACAAACTAACCTCCATTTCTGATAGCTTCGATCCCCCTATAGAAATCTTCAAAGCTGATTACTCCAAGTCCACTGGGGTCTAAATATTTTGTTAGGTCCTTCACCTGCAATTACAAAACCAGCATTATAAATTTCATGATAAAGCATTTCAAACACAGTACACTCCACTTATTTCGGAAGACTAATCAGATGGTGCTTTGTTGGATTGTGTCAAAGACAGCAGATTCAGCCTAACGATAGAAAATGGCAAGGAGTGCTGCTTAATTGACATAGTATTAACAAAAAATCCATTTAATGGGGACACAAGCAGACACTGCCAAGGGGTTAACTGGTATTTAATGAATCATTAAATGGGAGTAAAATTCTAAGTGCCAGTCTTAATACTGAAGCTGACCGACTAGGAGATACAAAGAGGAAATATAGTGAATATGAGTCAGTACAATAATTTTTGTTTCAACTTAATTTTTTTCAATCAGCACTTTAAAAAAAAGGTTTCTCTTAATTGGGACAGGTGCTTAATTTGGACAATGGGATGTCCACCAGGGGGTCCCAATTAAGAGGATTCATCAATAATGAACTAATCTGTGCTATGTATTTAGACATAATTGGAAAACCTTTCATGATTAGGCAATGTTTAAAGTAGGCAGGGAGTAGGGAAAAAAAAAAATCACATCAGCTTGCAAGGATTAGGAGGCTACTACTGAACAGGAGACAAGGAGTAATAAGACATTTCTGGCAAACTGGCAATGATTATTTTGGCATTTCAAATAGAATAGTTACAATTAGAGGGCAAAACTAAAGTCATTCCTCAACAGTCCAAACAAAGACTTCAAAAAGGTGTATCTAATTCCCTCAATGGCTGCTACTGAGCCTTTGTTTCAGACAAACAATTATAGAATAGTTTTCAGAGTAGCAGCCGTGTTAGTCTGTATTCGCAAAAAGAAAAGGAGGACTTGTGGCACCTTAGAGACTAACAAATTTACTTGAGCATAAACTTTCGTGAGCTACAGCTCACTTCATCGATGCAAATCATCCAATGAAGTGAGCTGTAGCTCACAAAAGCTTAAGCTCAAATAAATTTGTTAGTCTCTAAGGTGCCACAATTACAAAATAGTTCATTCTAAGGATGTTGAAACAATTAGCCACTTTTTCCTAGGCTGCTATTTTAGCAAGTTGCCCTTTCAAGTGACATTGAGGCACCTTTATATATCTTAAAGTCATATACTCTAGGTCTAAAACAAAAAAGAAAGCCCAGACACTGAATAAAGGCACAAAGGGAATTATAGAATTTGTTTCATACTGCTGTACTAAAAAGAGGTCACAGAACTTTCTCAATTCACATTTTCCTTTCCCTCCCCAACTTTACTATTTATAGAACCCATTAGGAAGCTTGGATTTAGTTTCCTTATTGACTCCCCCCCCACCAAATCCATTATGAACACAAACTACTTTCTGATTCCAGTTGCTCGGAGTTGCATGTTGCTGGATCTTGGATTATTTCTCTATTTTTGCTTGTACTTGGCAAAAAAGGTGATGAGACACAACATTTATTTTGAGAAAAAACCTTGCACCTAAAAAGAATCTGAGAACAAGCAAGAACAGGAAAAGCAGGAGTTTGGAGTTTACCAAGCTTAGCAGTATCCCTTTGAGTTGTCAATGTGTCATGAATGTCTCATCATTGTACACCGGTCTGTATTTATATATAAAAAGCCACCCACACATGCACTTTAGTGACATTTAATTGAACTTTCCATGGTTCCCTGACATTCTCATGCATGATTTCTAACATTTCCAAGAGGGAAAGAAATACATCATTGCTTCAGAAAGACTCCACCTACCAAAAACAACTGCTAACATACCATTAATGCACAGGAAGTGACAAGCAATAAACCACAAACATTTTAAGGTGTACGTCTTCTCCAAGTAACTTGTGAAACTAAAAACAGTGTGATGTATAGGTTTGGTTACTCTTATGAATTTTCTGTGTTGGAATATTTTTGCTTTTAAAAGAACGAAGAGCATGTTAGCCAGCAAATTGCTCAGAGAACCTAATTATGGGAAGATTTACCTTACCCTTAAAAAACAAAAAAAACACTGTACAATACTGAAAAACAAAAAGTTAAGATATTGCATTTTGATATGACTTGTGCAGATTTAAGGATCAAATCCTCATATGGCAGACTGAAAAAATGTACACTAATTTAAGAATAAATTAATGCCCATTTTCTTCATTTCAAGCTTATCTTATGTAGAAAAAAACAAAACAGACTGGCAAATAATGGAGTTTTCTTCGCAGCAACTCACTTTACCGTCTAAAATCCCATTTCCAACCTACCTCCTGACAGTTCTTTAGGGCTGAAGCGGCCCTCTCCAAAAATTCATCTTGGGTCTAAGACAACCCAGGGCCAGATCCTCAGCTAGTGTATAGTGTCAGAGATACACTGAAATCAGTAGAGCGAATGCTAATTTACATCAACTGAAGGGTTTCCCCAAGCATGGAAATTAAGTAAAACCAATTCTGTCATCTTGCGGGGGTGGGGCATTGTTTGGTTTTATTTTAAGTAAGTGGAGGTGGAAAGCTAAAACCAAACCACTTTTCCTGTTTTTGGAAAAAAAAGTATTTGTTAGTACACAGGTAAACTGCTGAACCCACATTTCAGACTTCGATTTTAATCAGAGTCAAGTTTCCTGTCAGATTGAAAAAGGTATTTTAAAATAAAATAAGCACATGAGAACGTGTATCAGTGCACATAATTTCAAATAAGTTACTGTTCCACCATGAGCTATAAGGAACTGCAACTATGGCTGTACTTTGCCTAGCACAACAGTGCTGCAATCTTGCCTGGGGCCTATGGGCACCATGCAATATAAAATTATAATAAACCCTTGTGGAGACTGTGTGTTGAATGTTAAACTGCATGGTTACTGGCAACACTACTGAGTCGCATTAACCCACCGGTGCCCAACCCCAGTGTGGCACACCCAGCAGATAATCCCCCTCTGCACACAGGCACAGACAGACCGGATCCTTGGAAACTCACCACCAATCCACTGCCATATCACACCAATACTCACAGGGCCAGATTTCCCTGTGAACCTAAGACAGCGAGAACACCAACTAGAGAATTCCTTTTCTTTAGGGGGAATCTCCACAGGCATGAAATCGGTAGAGGCAGTTCCATCATCTTGTAGGTGTGAAAATGAGCCTCCCACATGTAAAGGGAATGTGGATCAAAGCTCCACAACACCCAGTTCTCCACTGGCATCAGGTTGCTGAGGATCCTTCCATGTCAAGTTGACACTGGGGGCGTGAGGGGGGAAGTGTGGGGGGGGGGGAAAAGGAGAGAGAGACAGACACAGAGGACTTTAAATTGAACTAGAGCCAGGCAACTGAAAATCAGGGAGCTGGATCTGGCTCCCTGATGCCACCCACACTCTCAGTCAAGACTCAAACATTAGCACAGGGGCACCCCTACAGCTTAGGAAACAGAAGCTGAAGTTTATATACATGGCCACATCAGCAATGAAGGATTGCAAACACACCATTCAGCCCTTGGGGCATATGTTGTTACTGTCAAGAGACCCCAAATCCTACGCATCCATACACAAGCTACATTTAAATCCTAAAAAGAGAGAGACAGATTCTCTGCATGGCCTAGCTGAATCTCTGCTATGCACACATATACATCTCCTCTCAGACACCTAGCGAGAGAGAGAGACACTGACCATGCACAAGTGCATACTTGCACAGGCCATTGGTTTCCTCTCTCTTGTTCTACGTTAGTACATATTACTACAACATGCTACACACATATTTAAGAAGTTGCAAGAAAGAAATACTATGCAATATACTGCAATTTCTATTTCTCAAAAAGGCAGATTTATGGTGAGTCAACGTGTGGAACTCCTTGCCAGAGGATGTTGTGAAGGCCAAGACTGTAACAGGGCTCAAAAAAGAACTAGATATGTTCATGGAGGATAGGTCTATCAATGGCCATTAGCCAAGATGGGCAGGGATGGTGTCCCTAGCCTCCGTTTGCCAGAAGCTGGGAATGGGCGACAGGGGATAGATCACTTGATGATTACCTGTTCTGTTCATTTCATCTGTGGCACCTGGCATTGGCCACTGTTGGAAGACAGGATACTGGGCTAGATGGACTTTTGGTCTGACCCAGTATGGCTGTTCTTATGTGAGCAGTCAATCTTAACTGCATTTCCTGATGTATGCGAGCTTAACTATGAATCCATAACAATACAGTAGTGTGTATTTTTGCATTAAATAGAGAAATAATAAGTGAGAGAGTTACAGTTTATAAGTCAATTGGGGGGGGGGGCGGGAAATCATATCTTTGACATAAAAACCGAAACAAGATTTGATAAAGCTACTTATGTAGTTATCAGCCATCCACATTAACACAAACACAGGGGAAAAAAGAAAAAACAAGCTTCTTATACTGAATCGATATTTTGCTTTCTGAAAAGAGCAGGATTTATTTTAAAAATCAATCTTTAACTTCAGCAATGTCTTTTGACCATCTTTAACTATGCATAAGCATTATGGAGTATATCACACAGAATCATAGGACTGCAAGGGATCTCGAGAGGTCTTCTAGTGAATGTCTGTTAAAGCATCCTCCTTTTAAAATGCATAATGCCTGAGGTTTAATTACTTGTCAACCAATAACCTGCTTCAGTAATGATTTCTGGAACTACATTTCCTTCACCCAAGACCAAGCTCAGAATTGTGTGTGATTTCAGAATGGCCTGCTATCATTGCTGTTAAACAGCACTCAGAGAGAGAAAATAATTTTTTTTTTTAAAACTCTTCAAAGCTATTCTTTCCTCTTCCCCTAACAGCTGGTCACATCTGAAGTGTTTTGGATGACATATTAAAAGGATGCTAATAAGAGTATTTTTTTTCTTCTTGTTATTAATACAAAATGGCTACTTGATTATGCCCCAAAACTTGTAAAGAAATGAGGACAAGGAAATATATCCTTATTTTACTCTTTACACATACAAACTGAATTGCTGAGAAACCCTGTCTTGGGGGCGGTGGAAATTGATGCTGAGATTTCATTCACATAACACACTTGAACATTCAAAGCAGGCCAACTACCAAGCTTAATCTTCCAGGTACACAAATTGCATCTATGCTGCAGTGAAATACATCAGATTATCTTGGATCAGTGAAAAGGATTTAGTATTGGAATTATTCCTCCCTCTTATGGGGAAAAATTCCTTCTCTGGTCTCTTCAGTTATCCAAAAGGTATACAAGTACCAAGGTAATACAGGGAGGTACCGGAGATAAAGATAGGAGGGGGAAATTTTGGTGTTCCTACCAGTAATCTCAGGAAATATCTATATCTATTTATTTATTTGGGGTGGGGGAGGAAATCAAGAGAAGGGGATGCATTTTGGTGGGATGTTTTAAACACCTACACAAGTAACTTGTTAAAGTTTGCGCTATTCTGAATGCAAAATATATGCAGTGGAGGCAGGCCAATCACATGTCTTATGCTCAAACAGAACCCTGATCCTACAGGAAGCAGGCAGATTCAAGGGAAGAAACAACTATCAAACTAAGGTCACAGCTATGTAGTCCTTTATCAGTAGGGAGAACCATCTGAGTTAGAAAAAATTCTACACTTGTTTTCACATGGGGAAAGATACGCTTAGACAGAGTCCAGCAAGTGATGGGAAAACAACCCACAAAACCACAGCATACAGCCAGTGATGAGCTGCCAAAATCTTAACAACCGGTTCCCTATAAAAAGTTCTGATTTAAGGGATGTGCCCCAGTATGTATTTTTTGTACCAACAGGGTTACCATACGTCCGTATTTTCCCAGGAAGAATTTTTAAAATTTAAAAATTCCTCCCTGACGGCGATTTAAGAACCAAAAAGCCTGACCTGTCCGGGAAAAAACGGGTGTGTTAACCCTGCTTAAAGTTCTCTTTTAAAAAGATGGGCCTGAACTAGAAATGAGCTCTGTTTCACATATGTGGGTCCCCACTGCTCCCTGGGGGTGTGCTAAGATGACCAGATGTCCCGATTTTATAGGGACAGTCCCAATTTTGGGGTCTTTTTCTTATATAGGCTCCTATTACCCTCCCACCCACCGTCCTGATTTTTCACACTTGCTGTCTGGTCACCCTAGAGTGTGCATATGTGTGGGTCCCAGCTGCTCCCTGCCCCCCTCATTGAAGCAGGTGTGCAGGGTTACTGCCCTGGGAACTGCAGGGCACCAGTGGACGTGGGGCCAGCTGCAGACAAGGGCGTGGGGCAGGGCTAGCTAGAGGCAGGGTGTCATAAATAGAAAGGGAAGGGTAAACCCCTTTAAAATCCCTCCTGGCCAGAGGAAATCTCCTCTCACCTGTAAAGGGTTAAGAAGCTAAAGGTAACCTCGCTGGCACCTGACCAAAATGACCAATGAGGAGACAAGATACTTTCAAAAGCTGGTAGGAGGGAGAGAAACAAAGGGTTTGTGTGTCTGTCTACATTTTGTCTTTGCCGGGGATAGACCAGGAATGAAGCCTTAGAACTTTTAGTAGGTAATCTAGCTAGGTATGTGTTAGATTATGATTTCTTTAAATGGCTGAGAAAAGAATTGTGCTGAATAGAATAACTATTTGTCTGTGTATCTTTTTTGTAACTTAAGGTTTTTGCCTAGAGGGGTTCTCTATGTTTTGAATCTAATTACCCTGTAAGGTATTTACCATCCTGATTTTACAGGGGGGATTTCTTATTTCTAATTCTATTTTTATTAAAAGTCTTCTTGTAAGAAAACTGAATGCTTTTTCATTGTTCTCAGATCCAGGGGTTTGGGTCTGTGGTCACCTATGCAAATTGGTGAGGCTTTTTATCCAACATTTCCCAGGAAAGGGAGGGTGCAAGTGTTGGGAGGATTGTTCATTGTTCTTAAGATCCAAGGGTCTGGGTCTGTAGTCACCTAGGCAAATTGGTGAGGCTTTTTACCAAACCTTGTCCAGGAAGTAGGGTGCAAGGTTTTTGGGAAGTATTTTGGGGGGAAAGACGTGTCCAAACAGCTCTTCCCCAGTAACCAGTATTTGTTTGGTGGTGGTAGCGGCCAATCCAAGGACAAAAGGGTGGAATATTTTGTACCTTGGGGAAGTTTTGACCTAAGCTGGTAAAGATAAGCTTAGGAGGTTTTTCATGCAGGTCCCCACATCTGTACCCTAGAGTTCAGAGTGGGGGAGGAACCTTGACACAGGGGGTGCAGGGCTGGCTGCGGTCAGGGCAGGGGGTGTGGAGCTGGCTGTAGACAGGAGGGTGCGGGGTTGGCTGGAGACAGGGGCTGGCTGTGGGCAGGGCAGGAGGTGCGGGGGTGGCTGGCTGCGGGCAGGGGATGCAGGGGTGGCTGGAGACAGGGGCTGGCTGCGGGCAGGGTAGGGGGTGCATCAGGGACTGGCTGCAGGCAGGGGCTGGCTGCAGGCAGGGCAGGGAGTACGTCAGGGACTGGCTGGAGGCAGGGGGTGCGGGGGTGGCTGGAGGCAGGGTGGTGGGTGCTCACGGGGAGAGCGGCTCGGAGCAGCCAGAGCAGCAGGACGCAGCCCAGGCCCAGCAGAGCAACCGGGGACCCACCAGGCAGCAGCGGGAGCCCCAGGGCCAGGGGTCGGGAGAGCAGCAGCAGCAACAGGACTTGTGCCCAGGGCCAGGCGGCAGCCACATGGCTCCCGCAGCGCAGCGCCCCCGGCGGCAGGAGGAGGAATTACATCACTTCCAGGCCGGAGCCAATCAAAGCCTCAGAGCCCCCTGCAGGGAAGTGGGTTAACAACCGGTTCTAAAACTGCTTCAAAATTTAACAACCAGTTCGCACGAACCGGTGCGATCCAGCTCACAACTGCATATAGCTGGACCTAATAAAAGGGGGAAAGACAGGTGTTAGCTGGAGACGCGAGACCTGACTGGACACTCCTGGAATGGACCACAGGATAGCTCCCAGATAACAGATGATTCTGGGAACTTAGAAGTGTGCTGAAGAAGAATGTCCAAACAATCTCCAAGATCCTTCCTGTCCCATGAGCAAAAGATGGGAAAGCAGAAGATTCTAGAAGTGAACTGCTGGGTGGAGAGGTTTGGTTTTGTGGAATGTTGATCCACCTTTTACAGGGAGAAGGGACTGTATTGTTTGGATGTCCTCCACCTCACTAGAAGAGGGACCAACCTCCAGGACAGGCTAGCTAGAGTAGTCAGGAGGGGGTTAAACTAACAGCAAAAGGGGAGGGTAAAAAGAAAAAAAAACCATACATATGAGCACTCAGTACAAAATCAAAATGTTGAGAAGAAAAAAAAAATCAAAGAACCAAAAAGACAGAAGGAATTCTTTAATTCTGCTAGGAGCCTGGGTAACAAACAGGGCAAACTGGAATTGCTCATTTATGAGTTACTGAAACCTGGTAGGATGATTCATATGACTGGAATGTTAAAACCAATTACTAGAACCTATTTAGGAAGGATCGAGTGGGCAAAAGAGAAGAGGGGATGGTACTATGTCTAAAACGGAATTACCTGTTTCCCAGTCACTGATAACTCAGAAGAAAGTTATCTTGAATGCTTCGGGATCAACAGAGAAAGCTCACAGTGGGGTACTAATTGCTGTCTGCTACATCACCAAATCACACTAGGGAACAGGAGGACTGCTTCCTTACACACCTGCGTGATCTCGGGGGACTTCAATTTGAGTGACATATGCTGGAGGTCTCATGCTGCCAGTACTAAACACATCACTGGAATTTGTAAACATGATAAACGACCATTTTCTAACAGGGGAATTCTACATTAGACCGTGTCCTAAGAGATCAAGAGGAACTGATCACAGAACTAAGAATTAATGGTAGCTTAGGTACAAGTGATGTTGACTGGATCACATCTATAATGTGTAAACAGAATGAAGACCAGACCAGTAATATATATACTTGGTGCTTTCATAGGGCCAACTTCTCAAAGCTCAAAACAATTATGAGCCAAATCAGCTGGGAGGAAGAATTTAACCAGAAAAGTGAGAGTGATAATTTGGAATCATTTAAGAATACCTTAGTAGATGCCCCAAAAGCCATAAACGAGGAAAAGGGCCTGTGACAAAGTCAGGCTGGACAGCTGTAAGAGGGTGGGGGAAGGCAGGTATATTAACCCTAGAATGATAAAGGCCTATTATGTTATACCAATTTTTAAAGAGGGTAAACCGGATGATCTGGGTAATTATAGGCCTTTCAGCCTGACATCGAATCTGAGAAAGAATGGAGCAGCTGATGTGGGACTGTATTAATAAAGAATTAAAGGCCAGTAATGTAATTAAGCTTATGGAAAACCGCTCCTACAAAACTAACTTTATTTCTGCGATTATGAGTTTGTTTTATAAAGGTAATGTTGCTGACAGAATATTTGACTTGGTGCTGCAAAATATTTTGATTAGAAAACTAGAATGATATAAAAACAAACATGTCACATATTACATGGATTAAAATATGGCTAACTGATGGGGAATCATCATAGAGTAGGTGTGTTTCCAGTGAGGTCCTGCAGGGATCACTTATTGGCCCTATGCTATTTAACATTTTTATCAACGACCTGGAAGAAAAAATAAAATCATCGCTAATATAATTTGCGGATGACACAAAAATGGGGGGGAAATAAAAAATGAAAACAGCAGGTCACTGACAGAACTATCTGGATTGCTTAGTAAACTGGGCGGAAACAAACTGTGTTTTAATATGACAATGTAAATGTATAAGTCTAGGACAAAGAATGTAGGCCATACTACAGGACGGGGGACTCTATCCTGGGAAACAGTGACTCTGAAATAAGTTGGAGATCATAGTGTATTATTAGCTGAACATGAGCTCCCGGTGAGACAATGTGGCCAAAAAAGCTAATACAACCCTTGGATGCATAAACAGGGGAATGTTGAGTAGCAGTACAGAAGTTATTTTACCTCTATATTTGACACTTGTATGACCACTGCTAGATTCCGATGTCCAGTTCTGGTGCCCACAATTCAAGAAGGAGGTTGATAAATTGGAGAAGGTTCAGAGGGGAGCCATGAGAATGATTAAACGATTAGAAAATATGCCTCAATCTATTTAGCTTAAGAAAGAGAAGGTTAAGAGATGACTTGATCACAGTCTAGAAGTACCTATATGGGGAACAAATATTTAATAATGAGATCTTCAATCTTGCACAGAAAGGTATAACACAATCCAATGTCTGGAAGTTGGTGCTACACAAATTCAGTTTGGAAATAAGGCATACATTTTAACAATGAGAGAAATTAACCCTTGGAACAATTTACCAAGGGTCATGGTGCATTCTCCATCATTGACAATTTTTGAATCAAGACTGCATGTTTTCCTAAAAATATGTGCCCTAGGAATTATTTTGGGGGTGTACTGTGGCCTGTGTTATACAGGAGGTCAGATGATGATCACTATGGTCCCTTCAGGCATCAGAATCTTTGGAATGTGTTTCCATTCTGTTTTGAAACAACTTTTTGAATATTTTCACAAAAAAGAGAATTTATCAAAATGTCCACAAGTGGACAAATCTTGAGCTTTGAGGTCATTCTGGATCAGCCAGAGCATGAATTTGAACCTAGATCTCCCATGTCCCAGGCCAGTGCACTCATCACTAAGCTAGAGAGAGTCAGTCACATGTATACACTAGTTAGAGAATTTCATTTGGACAAAAAAATGATACAATAAGCTCGATTTGCAGCTCCTCTTCTGAAACTGCCAGGGAGTAGCACAAATAAAACGGTCTCACAACCACTTTGAGGCCAACCTTCTGTATCCCATTCTCCATCTCTCTTCCTCCAGAAGAGACTTCCAATAACTCAAAAAAAGGTTAACTAGAGAAGAAAAGCATCTGCGCTGTCAAATCCAGTCTAAAATGATAGGACCAAGCTAGCAATCTCATATTACAAAAAGATAGAAAGAGTTAAACTACTGGTTAGAGCACCTTTGTTTTTGTAGCTGCAACATTGAGTTACCCAATCAAGCCTGGGTAAAGCGCTGTATCTGCCCATTATAAATTCCTCTTTTTGAAATCTCCTCCCCACTTTCTGCTCAAGCCACCACAACCCAGGTACAGTGATCCAATCCCTGTAGAATATTAAGAACCCTTCTTGAACCACTGGACTAATTTCTCTCGGGTAATAATTTAAGTCAGTCATCTTGCTACCAAAACAATTCCAGAGATGCTCTTTCCTTATTAGGCAGCTTAGCACACAAATAGGGGCCAGGATCTCCTGGTTCAGGTTTAAAGTGTTGGAGGAAAGGTAAATGTGTGCAGTAACACACTTTAACGAAAAGGAATAGAAGTCTTAAGACAAGACTGCCAGATTCCTGACCCTTTAGGCTAACACAATAGTCATGTGGCATACCACCTTTCAGTTGACAAACTTTAAAAAAAACAACCCACAAATGATAGGTTCAGAGCTGCCTTCAGGACTGGGATTCCAAAGAGGGGGGGAAAAAAAGAGACATGAGTAGTGGTGGATGAACTAAAAAGGCTGCTCAAAAGGAAAATGACCACCAAGCTAATTTTTCCCCAAGGGCATTAAGTGCCAAAGCCTGTACTTACAGAACAGCAGCAACAAACTGACCTCTAACTTTTCCATAGGACATCTGGATACAAAAGTTATGATATGCCACCACAACAGAAGATGGAATCTCAGGGCCTGTACAATGATCTGGAGCAAATCCATAGTCTAGGACAGGCTATCCAACCCCAAGAGCACAGAATAGTCTGAGAAATATACCTCAACCTGAGCAACTCAGCTCCATCCCCGAAAAAGTTGGGCTAATAGTCTCATTCTAGTAGAGAGACCCGTCAATCGTGACCTGAGCCATAGCTACAACTCACCCATCCACCTGGCTGATACATGATGAGCACCTTCTGTGCAGCACCCCGGATGCATTTTGATACCACGATAGCCTGCCTGTTGCCTCGAGAGCCCTTCTCTGAGCAGGAAGCGGTGAAGTGGAGAGAACACTGTTAGCTCTTCCCTCTCCAGCAATTAGGGGAAGTCTCTCAAGCACACCTTTGGAAACGAGTATTGAGATGCTGGATCATTGGAGCGTTTGCCTTCTATGCTAAGCCACATGATTGAATGAGGTTGCTTAGACCTTGCTTCTTGATCTAATAAGGAAACTTCTTTCTTGCAGCCTGCCTCCAAGATAAGATCAAACGCTGCCTACTCCTTCCCCTTCAGGAGAATTTGAAGAGAGGCTTGGTATCTCTGTTTAGCATGGATTGTCAAAGCGAAATGAGGAAGGAAAGCCATTCCCAAGGAGATACTGGCTATGCTCTAAAAATACTTTGGAAATTAATGTTGGAAACGCAGGACAGATGAGGGATTAAGTCAGTTTCACTCTGATGCTCTCACTGGCACTTCAGAGGAAGAAAGTGCAATTCTCTTCCGTGGGACGAGAATTTCAAAAATGCAGAAAGAGGGGCAGGTAAATGCAGCTGTCATAAATATAAAAGGAAGGGTAAACACCTTTAAAATCCCTCCTGGCCAGACGAAAAACCCTTTCACCTGTAAAGCGTTAAGAAGCTAGGATAACCTCGCTGGCACCGGACCAAAATGACCAATGAGGAGACAAGATACTTTCAAAGCTGGAGCGGGGGGAGAAACAAAGGGTCTCTCGGTCTGTATGATGCTTTTGCTGGGAACAGAAAAGGAATGGAGTCTGAGAACTTAGTAAGTAATCTAGCTAGATATGGGTTAGATTGTTTTGTTTAAATGGCTGATAAAATAAAGTTGTGCTGAATGGAATGTATATTCCTGTTTTTGTGTCTTTTTGTAACTTAAGGTTTTGCCTAGAGGGATTCTCTATGTTTTGAATCTGATTACCCTGTAAGGTATTTATCATCCTGATTTTACAGAGGTGATTGTTTTACTTTTCTTCAATTAAAATTCTTCTTTTAAGAACCTGATTGCTTTTTCATTGTTCTTAAGATCCAAGGGTTTGGGTCTGTGTTCACCTCTGCAAATTGGTGAGGATTTTTATCAAGCCTTCCCCAGGAAAGGGGGTGTAGGGTTTGGGGAGGATTTTGGGGGGAAAGACGTTTCCAAGCGGGCTCTTTCCCTGTTCTATATTTGTTAGATGCTTGGTGGTGGCAGCAATAAAGTCCAAGGGCAAAAAGGTAAAATAGTTTGTACCTTGGGTAAGTTTTAACCTAAGCTGGTAAAAATAAGCTTAGGGGGGGTCTTTCATGCAGGTCCCCACAATCTGTACCCTAGAGTTCAGAGTGGGGAAGGAACCTTGACAGCAGCAGTCCCATATTTCGACTCTACCTTTAAAGCAGTCTGCCAGAGGGCTCTGAAGTGCTTTTACAGTATGGACTGTCACTTGACAGATTCTTTCATTACTCACAGCTCCTCCTGATCTCATTTCCACACTGTTATAGTGCCTTGAATATATGAAAAAAATATTAGGGTAGTCATAAGTAGACAAGCCAAAAATAAATTCACTTTAAATGGAATAGGTGCAGCTGTTTGGCTAAGCCTCCACATTTTCTGTGTATTATTTCCTCTCCCCATAGGCATGTGTGTACATATTGGGAACAAAGCTCCCCTCATTACCTGCAGCTTCCACAGATCTGACCAGTCCACGTCACTTTGGTGTAAAGTTCAACTGACTAAATCTGCTGATATCAAATAAATTATGCACAAAGCTGGTTTATGGAGTCGTGTGCTGTAAGGAAAAAAGAGTGAGGTTCAAAGGTCATGTCCTAGGACCTTGTAGGGCTGGAATAAAGGGCTATTGCCTAAGAAAGCACTTTTTTAAAGAATATGCTGATAACATACTACAGAGACTTGACCTTTGTGGGTGTATAAGAATGTCCAAGCACACAAAGGGACTCCTGGATGAACTCAAGGCTTTCACTTGTTTAGTATGGTGATTAAACTATGGGCTTGGCTACACTTCCGAGTTAGAGCGCATTAAAGGAGCCCCGGGCGCACTCGCTCACTACCTGTCCACACTGGCCAGGCACGTAGAGCGCTCTGACGCCGCAGCTAGAGCGCTCCTGGTACTCGACCTCAGTGAGTGGAATAATGTTTTGTGCACCCCTCCTGGAGCACCGCAGCGCCAGTGTGGACACCCTGGTCCATTAGTGTGCTCTGATCGGCCTCCAAAAGTGTCCCACAATGCCTGTTCTAGCCACTCTGGTCATCACTTTAAACTCTACTGCCCTGCCCTCAGGTGACCAACCATCAGACCTGCCCTTTAAATTCTCTGGGAATTTTGAAAATCCCCTTCCTGTTTGCTCAGCCAGACGTGGAGTGCTCTGTGCGAATCTTTCCAGGTGACCATGCCTCCATGCGCTCCCCAGCATGGAGCAATGGCAAGGTGCTGGACCTCAGTGTTTGGGGGAAGGAAGCTGTCCAGTCTCAGCTGTGCTCCAGCTGTAGGAATTACAATACCTTCGGGCAGATATCAAGGGACATGATGGAAAGGGGCCATGACCGGGACGCACTGCAGTGCAGGGTTAAAGTGAAGGAGCTGTGGAATGCCTACCGCAAAGCTCCTGAGGCAAACAGCAGCTCTGGTGCCGTCCCTGTGACCAGCCATTTCTACAAAGAGCTGGATGCGATACTTGGGGGCGACCCAACTCCACTCAGAGGACCACCATGGACACTTCAGAGCCCAGTGGAACCAGGCAGGGGGAGGAGGAGGAGGAGCAGCAGCAAAGCGGGAGCGAGGGTGCTGAGGCAGAGGAAGACACCCCGGAATCCCTAGATGCATGCAGCCAGCCCCTGTTCTCAAGCCAGGAGGAAGGTAGCCAGTCACGGCAGCTGGTGCTTGGGGAAGGACAAAACACCAGAGGAGGTTCCCAGTAAGTGGCTTTTATTTTGGGAAGGAAGTTATTCGGTGCGGGCTCTTGGGGTGAGGAGGATTAGGGCTGCATGCATGCCTAGATGCGGAATAGGGCGTTGATGTGCTCTCTCACATCGCGGTAACTGGCCTCCGTGATCTCTTCAAAGGTCTCATCCAGAACTTGGGCAATGCACTTGCGCAGGTTTCGCGGGAGAGCCACTGTGGTCCTTGAGCCAGTAAGGCTAACTTGTCCGCGCCACTGTGCCGTGAGGGGCGGGGGGACCATTGCTGCACACAGGCAAGCTGCATATGGGCCAGGGCAGAAGCCGCATTGCAATAGAAGACCCTCCCTTGCTTCCCAGGTCACCCGCAGCTGCAAGATATCTTCCAGGACAAACTCCTGTAGAAAATGTGGGGACAGTGTTCAGTATAGGGGCCCCCTGCCGCTGTTGGCTCTCCCCAAGGCACAGAAACCCAGAGGACAGTACAGCCATGAAACAATCACCAGCACCAGTCACACTTGACCCTGTGCTTACTCACCATTTTGGGACTCCCGTGGGTTGTGTGCGCTCGTTTTGGGATGGGCAAATTATGCTATTGTGTAGACTGCGCTTGCCTTTAAGTACGGGGGAATCATTACTTTGTCTGGTGTGAACAATGCTGCCTCTGTTAAAGTGTTGCATTTTCCCTTTACAGATGCAACCTTGAGATCTCAGCCGTCCATGTTATCACCAGCCGAAAGACTCCAAAGAATCAAAGAAGCCACGTAGAAGCAAGTAATGCAGCATTCAAGTAATAAAAATTGAAAAGCGCAGGACTGGCGGGACAGTGAAAGGAGGATCCGCCAGCAGAATGAGGAGCGCTGGCACAAAAGCGCGGTGCTCCGGCAGCAAAGCAGGGATCGCCTGATAAGCATAATGGAGTGTAAAGCGGACTCGATCCAGGCGCTTGTAGCCATGCCGGCTGAGCACTACCACGCCACCCCCCATGCCCCCCGCCGCAGCCCTTGTCCCAAAAAACTCTTTCCCTTGTACTCCCACGTCACCTCCAACCCACTTTCCCCAACATCTGGGTTCTTACCACCACCAGCTGCCTCCAACACCTGTAGCTTCACCTCCCAGCCCTGAAAACTACGACCGTTACCCACTGCACTCAACCCCCATCATCATGCAGTGTAGCCATCCTGAAGTGCAGCACTCATTGCACAGCACTCCAGACAGGAAGGCTGAGTATGATAACAGGACATATGCAAATCTGTGATTGTACCATTCCCCACCCCACTCCCTGGCCCTTTGTTTCCTTTCAATAAATGGATTTTTTGGCTTTGAAAACATTCTTTATTATTGCATAAAGTAAAAGATATCTTAGCCCAGGAAAGAAACAGGTATTGCAAGTCAGTGTACCAAATACAGATTCCTACTAACATTGGAATCACTGCACTTCAGACATTTCTGGTGGCTTTCAGCCTCAAATTGCTCCCTCAAGGCATCCCTAATCCTTGCAGCCCCATGCTAGGCCCCTCTAATAGCCCTGCTCTCTGGCTGTTCAAATTCAGCCTCCGGGTGTTGAACCTCCAAGTTCCATGCCTGAGTTAATCGTTCACCCTTCCCTTCACAAATGTTATGGAGGGTACAGCACACGGATATAACCGCGGGGATGCCGTCATCGGCCAGGTCCAGCTTCCCATACAGAGAGTGCCAGTGGCCCTTTCAACAGCCAAAAGCGTGCTCCACAGTCATTCTGCGCCGGCTCAGCCTGTTGTTGAACCACTTCTTGCTGCTGTCAAGGCTTCCTGTGTAGGGTTTTATGAGCCATGGCATTAAAGGGTAAGCGGGGTCTCCAAGGATCACAATGGACATTTCGACTTCCCCTACGGTGATCTTCTGCTCTGGGAAAAAAGTCATGGCTTGCAGCTTCCTGATCAGGCCAGTGTTCCATGCACCTTCCCAGGCCAGCCTGTGTTAATGTCAATGAAACGCCCACAGTGATCCACAAGCGCCTGGAGAACCATAGAGAAATACCCCTTCCGATTAACGTATTCGAAGGCTAGGTGGGCTGGTGCCAGAATTGGAATGTGTGTGCCATCTATCACCCCTCCGCAGTTAGGGAAACCCATTTGCACAAAACCATCCACAATGTCATGCACGTTGCCCAGAGTCACGGTTCTTCTGAACAGGATGCGATTAACAGCCCTGCAAAGTTGCATCAACACGATTCCAACGGTCGACTTTCCCACTCCAAACTAGTTAGCGACCGATTGGTAGCTGTCTGGAGTTGCCAGCTTCCAGACTGCAATAGCCACCCACTTTTCCACTGACAGGGCAGCTCTCAATCTCTTGTCCTTGCGCTGCAGGGTGCGGGCGAGCTCCTCACACAGTCCCATGAAAGTGGCTTTTCGCATCCGAAAGTTCTGCAGCCACTGCTCGTCATCCCAGACGCATCACGATTTGATCCCACCACTCAGTACTTGTTTCCCGAGCCCAAAAGTGGTATTCCACGGTGGTGAGTATGTCCGTGAATGCCACAAGCAAACTCATGTCATATGCGTTACTCGAGTTGATATCGTCGGAGCCCTCACTGTCACTTTGGATAATAGGGAATAACTCGACTGCCAAACGTGACGTGCTGGCGAGACCCGTCAGCATACTCAGCAGTTCGGGCTCCATCCCGCAGACCGAAAGGGAAGACAGCGCGCGCAGTACAAAAAACGTTGAAAGATGGCACCAAATGTGGATGGAAGAACAGGGATTGCTGGGATGCAAACCAATGCATCACAGGATATTGGGACAGGACCCAGATTGCCCCCCCTCACCCGCTTCCCACCAGCCACAGCACCAGAATGGGAAGAGGTGCTCTGTGGGATAGCTGCCCATGCAGCGGCATTGGGAGCAGTGCAGTAAGTGCCACAAATGTGGCCACGCCCGTGTGCTTGCAGCTGTCAGTGTGGACAGACTGCAGCGCTTTCCCTACTGTGCTCTCTGAAGGCAGGTTTAAGTCAAAGCGCTCTACAGCTGCAAGTGTAGCCACGCCCTAAGGCAGTGTTTCCCAAACTTGGACACCGCTCGTGAAGGGAAAGCCCCTGGGGGGCCCGGCCGGTTTGTTTACCTACCACATCCACAGGTTCGGCGGATCGTGGCTCCCACTGGCTGCGGTTCGCTGTGCCTGGCCAATGGAGGCTGTGGGAAGCAGCGGCCAGTACGTCCCTCGGCCTGTGCTCCTTCCCGCAGCCCCCACTGGAGTTTGCACCAGCCAGGAGAATAAATACTATTTGTTTACTTGTTTTAGGGTTTATCCGGGGTTTAAGGGTTTATCCACATGCAAACAGAGCAAATGTCTGTAGGACAGTAAAATGGGAATGTCAAGATAGAAACTTGACCTTTAGGAAGTTGAGATGTTTCAGACTGAGCCCTGCTCTGTTTATTCCAGGTTCTTTGAGCCTAAAAATAAGATAGGGAATACGTTGTATAAGATGGAGGATTTCATTTGTGTCCTGGCATTTCCATGGGTTGCTCAAGATTGGGAATGGAACATGGGAGTTCACAACCTGGCAAAGTCCCCTTGTCTGGACAGATTTCAGTCTGATGTTTGTCAGCCCAACCATGGGATCCCCTATGCTTCAAAACCCACTGGCCTCAGTACCAACTGGTACTAGCTCTGGGTCACTCAGATGCAGGCCCCATATATGACCTCACAGTCCAGCTGCCCTTGATCCCTAGACCAGTGTCCACTCCCCACCAAGTCCATAGTTGCTTAGACACGTTTCCCCATGCTCCACCTGGCTGCGAGCTCTGGTTCAGAGTTAAAACCTTCAGGGGCCTTACGGCAGGAAAGCCAAGAACTCAGACTTTGCACAGGAATTCTTTAAGCACAGATACTTTACTCTTAAAGCACACTAAACAGTACAAATCTTTGTACAAAAGAAAGTACAGTATTCCCCCCCACCACCTTTGATCTCTCCCCTCCTGCCAGTTCTGGGTTTGGTCAGCATCTCAAGGCTAGGCAGTCTATCCTGCACGTCATGATGGTTTGCCTCTTGCTAAGAAAAAAGACCCCTCTTTCAAAACAGTGCTTCCACTGGGAAAATTCCAGCCTCCAGCCCCCCACCTCACAGCACCTTCTGTGTAGAGATAGTCAACGTGAATGGCTCGAGCAGTAGAAAACCCATTGTTCCAGCAGGGAAGAGTCATTCATTGTTGATGACCCTAGATTGCTCTGTGCCAGCTTCTCATACAGTCATTCAGTTATGTGTCAAGACCTCACTACAAAAGGGAGGCTCTAAATTTACATTGAAAGTTACAATAAGGAGTGGAGTAACAGAAAAGAAAGGACGTTCACAGAACAAGATGAAGTTCACAATTTGACAGGACCAATCCATCACAAGCTGTGCCTCTGATTCTTGGATAGCTTCACAGGAGACCCTTTCTGGGCAACCTCCAGTGACCTCATTTGGATCAGAATTATAGTGGTCATTTCCTCTCACACTGAAGGAGCCTGGCACCAATCAGAGGCTTAACTCCAGACCGTGCTAGCTAGGAATCATGCAGGTTGCTCTGCTGCAATTCAGGACAGTGACTAACCTCGCCTCAACAACCTGAACTGAGTATCTTGCACTTGCACGCATCTTGCACGTTGCACTTGCACGCACTTGCAACGTGGCATTTTCTCCCATCGTACTTCAAGGACTGCTTCCATTTGCCCTATGATCTGTATTCTTTTTCATACTGTCTGGCAGGAGCCAAGTTTGTAAGTCAACTTTTCCAATGACTCTGAATAACCTCAGCTTTCCTTAAAGTTTTCCATTTTAGTGCTCAGAGAACAGGGAATTGATTTGCTTGAGCAACTAATCTTAAGGGAAAAGCCCCACGTACCTGTGTGAAATAGATTTGTATCTCCCCGACCCCCATCTTTTTTCCAGGGAGAAGTTCTTAGGCTGGGGGGTTTTTGTATTGGGTGGGACCACATTTGCAATATTGCGCACCATAATTAGCATTGGGTAGCAAAGCACGAAGACTGTGTGTCACATGGCACCCATAGGTTTTTTTTTTTATTTGTTCTGCTCGGTCTGATGCCATCTGAGTTCTCTCATGCCCAAGGTGATGCCAGCCTGAACTCAGCTGCCCATGAAGAGCCTGTACAGAGCAGAGGCCACTCTTTCACTGTAAAAGTCTCCCCTGCTTAGAAATGGTGAATCCCTGTCCACCAGGAAAGATAACCATGTTCACCTTTTGTAGTGAGGGCTGGCAATATAATGGGACGGATCCAAGGCCGCCTGTATTCCTGGAGGAAGAACTGAGGGCGGCTGTGAATCAGGCCTCTCAGAACAGGACTGCAGTGCTGGCTGAGGGAGATGACTAGCTCCACTCCTTCAGAAGAGCTCTAGGCTTCTGAGGCACAGGATGCGGGTCTTACAGTGAGGACATGCAGCAGCAGTTCCATGAGCAATAATTTGGAAATAGCATTAACTTAAATAAAAACCAAAACACTCTCCTTTGGTAGGTTTCAGAGTAGCAGCCGTGTTAGTCTGTATCCGCAAAAAGAAAAGGAGTACTTGTGGCACCTTAGAGACTAACCAATTTATTTGAGCATAAGCTTTCGTGAGCTACAACTCACTTCATCAGATGCATTCAGTGGAAAAAACTGTGGTCGTAATTTTAAGAGTGTCAAAAAACCCCCCAAAACAAAACAAACAAAACCACATTTAGTGTGCAGGTGGAGTGTTTTTTTTTTAGTGCACCTCACATGCAGTTATGAATAAAGCAGGCACCAAAACATACCAAACGTTCCAGCCACATTCCAAGCATACCTCCAGGAGTGCCCATAAGATGTGTAGGGCCATAAATATTCCTAAGCTTCGGTCTCCAGGCCTTATCTAGAAACATTTCTAGAGCATGTATCACTGTACCATCTACGCATTGTCAAATGTCAAAAACATTGCTCCCTATTGACCTCAAGCCAATGGGGAGGAGCAGGAAGAATAGTCTGGCTGCTTACAAGGACAGAAACACCTGATCTAAGACGTGTGACATGGCAGAACTTCTCATTCTAACAGGAGTCAATCAAGTTTTCTGCATCAGCTTTTGAATGGTTGGCGTGATCAAGGTCAAACATCTAAAAATTTCATTAATACCGTAGACAAGGTGGTGTGGAGAGAAGGGTCTTCAGCAATCCCCCTCACTGTTGTTTAGTCATCAAGTCTCTTATTCCAGTAACCGTAAAATGATAGATCATGTTGGCAGCAAGCAGATTGCAGTGCTACTGTATAGTAGCACTGCAATCTAGCTACAGGTGCACAGACAAACCACTTCTCTAGAGGGGTTTATTCTACAAAGTGCTGAGCACCATCAGTTCTGGAAGCTGCCTCACAGGATCAAACTCCAGGTCAGCTAAGTTTGGGAAGCCTAAATGAGAACACAGCATTGGGAAAAGAGAATCACCTGAGAGAAATGTTACTGCATATGAAGCTGAATTACTCATAAAAAGAATCAGTGCCCTCTTTAATGCTAAAAGGTAACTTCACTTTCTGTGCTCACAGAAATTTTGCCATTTGGGAACTAAGATCACAGAATTATCAGAGTTTTAGCAGAAGAACTGCTCTTTCTGGAACAATCATCCAACAACTTAAGGACCTTTGTCTACTGGAGAGAAACACACACACACACACACGCACACACCTAACATTGTCAAAGTTTTATAGGGGGGAAAAAAAACCCACACACCTTTAAACTACCCAAGATATTGTCCAAAAATATTTAAATAAAACAGGTTTATAAACCAAGATAAAGTTTCCTGTGTTTTTAAGATAAAGACATAGTTTTGTACTTTTGAGAGAAGTACTACACAGAATCCTTGAGGGCGACTTGCAAAGGAAAATAAAGTTGGTTTTATAACTTCTTGTTGTTGTGGTTCTTTTTGGATGTACGCACATGGCCTAAAAGGTTTTCCCCTCCTGGGCAGAATTGATTGTATTTGTTATTTTACTTTCAAAAATAAGAAGAAGAACAATTCTTGTCTTCCTCTTCTTGATGGAGGACTCCCTAAAGGACCAGAACTGGTGAAAGCATTCTCAGCTCTTAATAGAAGTAAGGAGGATGTTTAGTATTTCATAGAGACCTTTTCTCACAAAATGATTGACAGTTGTGAAACACAAATGAGTTTTACAAGTGACTAAAAGTCCCTCTCCCTTGCACAGATTTCACTCTACTTGTGATGTCCAGCAGGCCGGTGCTAGGGGCCCCCAATGAGCTAAGCAGGAGTATTTTTGCTCCTCCCTCCCCCAAATACTAAAACAGGCAAGTTCTTATAATAAAAAGTGAATGGGGTGCCCTCCTTGAGGAGCTCAGGGCCCTAAGTCATTGCTTAGTCTGCTTATGCCTGGCACCGGCTCGGACGTCAAGCCTCCTAAATATGTAGCTTTTGGAGTATCTTTCAGGAAAAGGCGCTGCACAGAAGATGTGAATCGCAAATGTAAATAAGGAGCTGGAAGGACAAGTCGCTTTTTATGCATCATAAAAAGGACACAAACCCAGTTCTTCCCCTGACAATTCCCAGCAACAGTTCGAGTTACACAATATTGATTAGGACTCAGGTTGTTGCTCACAATGTAACATGAGAAATCAAGGGCTTTAACAGTTGTACTAACCATTTGCTTTTGAAATTAACCAAAATGATACATCTTCCCTACAGTTTCAAAATTCCTCAGCTTCCAATGCTTTGAAAATGTCAAGGTGGATTCTTTTTTAATCTTCTGCTTCATTAGTTTCACCTTCCTCACCAAAGTTTGTATTTAAAATGATCTTTTAAAGTGTTTTGTTAAGCATTTTTGTTTCCTTATTTTTTTTGTCCCCCCAAATTTATTCCTTTTTCCAAATCAGATCAATAGGTGGTTATATTATCTTTAATATCAGACTAAACCAGAGAGAGTTTTAAAATAATGCAATTAAAACTCTTTCAAAATGTTAAAGTCACTAGCCGGCAATGAAGTGCGGCCTCTAACGTAGCGTACCATTGTAAAAACAGTACTATAAACATTTTTCCTTCCCCATTCAGCTGAGCAGTTACATAAGCCTCAACTACAGTAGAGATGAGAACCAGCTTCCCATGCTGAAACAAATGCTATCTACAGGGCGAAGAACCAAACTAAACCAGACAGTGCTCAGGCCAGGAGCTGCAAGGGAGATGAAAGCATCACCCTTCAGTTTGCTTAGTTAGATCTTCCTTTTTGAAGCAGTAAAGCCAGTGAGGTCTTAATTGCACATTAATGAGAAATGCGGAAAATGTTAGTTGAAACTAGGGTGACCTCAAGAGGTTCATAACAACGCAAGAGGAAGTAGAGCATTTTTAAACTCAGTGTTTAATTAGAAATATGCACTAGAAAGGTTTGCTTATTTTAAAATGAGTGCTACATCATTCCGTGTTTCAATGAGTATTAAACATTACACTTAGTGAAATCATGCTAATTGTATAATTTTATCATTGAGCGTCAGTCAAGCGACAGTTCTCTCTGCAGGATAATACAGTGCTGTACGGTTTGGTAGTGGCATGTGCTGTCACAGATCAAGCAGTTCTAATTAGATCACATATGATTTGTAAGTCAGTGAGCTGCCACATGCCTGTTAGAGGAAAAAGGACGGACATTTATGAACATGCCATATTTGTGTGGGCTCACCTCTGTATCTATTTATCTGTACTGTGGAAAAGAGTGATTAGTAAGACACAGGTCTGGTGTAAGTGTAACATGACGACACGGCAATGTGGCATATTTCCCAGAGACCTACAGCCATAATCTGATCTACCATGTTGGACACCCATATTCAGAAGCATTGTTTAGCCAATAGAAATAGCAGACCAGCTAAATGAATTGGTAAAGTTAGGTTTGCACCTTCCCTGACTAGGTTTATAAGTGAGTAATTTGTTAAGGTATTTGCTGTTGCGGAAAGCATCCAGAGATGCCCGAGAGCAGGTTTCTATTCTGCAGCAATTATAGCTAATTAATTAATCTTTAAAATATCCTCAAGGGACTGGATCTCATTACAGTGAGAAGTGATGGTCAATTATGACTGAGCAAGGCAAGATTTGTAAGTGGTGGTATTTATCTGCAATTGCCGGGGTAGTGCACTGCTCTTTGCGTTTTTTTTAGAAAAGCCACAAATAGATCAGAAGCAAAGCTGATAGTTTGTCCGTTAAAGCTTTTTCTGTAAAGGTCTAGCATAAATAATGCTCAGCTGGAATGTCTTCTGCAGCATGGAGAAAAAACAAATTCTTGCATGCATGTCAGATCATACATTGTCTCTTGTCACTTTAAACCTGACATGGTATCAGGATCCCTCATACCAACAAGAAAGTTAATTAAAGAAGAGGAATGATGTGATCACAGTTCTGTTTTGTTCCCATCTCCCCCTGTGCCAAAGGAGACTCAAACCTACTTCTTGAGACTAATATGAAAAAAAGACAGAAGAGAAAGTTCATAGAACCATAGAATATCAGGGTTGGAAGTTCACTTCACACTAATTTGTCAGAAGCTCCAAGGAAACAACGGGTGGGATGCATTCTAGAACTGAGTGGAATGAGCGTCTCACATTCAACCCACTTGGTCATTATGCTTGAAATAAAATCAGGCCAGTTTAAAAAAAAATTAAAATAAATAAATACAAAAACAGAAGTCAACACTAATGCTCAGCATTACCTCCTAGGCCTGTCCAAGTTAATCAGTGATTGAAACATGCAGACTCCCTTCTTCTTTTCTCTCCTGGGGAAGGGGGGGGACAAAACAAAACAACGAAATCTTAGCTATTTAAGAAGTCAACTTTCAAGTACATTTTTCCTGATTTAGCAAGACAAAGCTTGTTTTGGCACATGTTGGATGTTTGATATATGGTCACCAAGTTCACTAGCTTTGTGCAGGGATCTCTTACATGAATTACATTAATTAAAAAATATTCTGTTCCAGGTATCATGACTAGCCATTCACAGAATCACTCTCATTCAAATGCTAACACAGGAAGTATTCTGACTTCCATAGTCAGAAGTTGCGTGCATTGTGTCAGGAAGGCAGTAGATGCACAGTAAAATTCCTTGCCTCTAGGTGAATACCCCCGCTAACAGCACTGTGAAGTATCTGAAGATAACGATGAGGCAAGTTGTGGAATATTCCATCTTCTTTAAAAGTTCTATTTAAAAGAAAAAACAAAAGGAAGAACTGCATTTAAAGTTAATCAAGAATGGAGACTGAACCGAAAAGCCATGCACCTGACTAAATAAGTAGCCTGTATATAGGATAAATATCTTACCGCTCCTAAAGCGAGGACATTTTTAGAATAAGAGAGCCATATGGATTGGGAGTGTGGAAAAAACAAAACAAACCTTCCTTCAAAACCTCAGATTTCAACAGGAAGGAAAGACTGGAATCCAAGCCAAAGTACATATACAATTGTAAAAAGAGGTGGCCAACACCCCTATAAGCCAGCTGAAACAAAAAACCATGTACCCACCCCCCCAACCAAAAACCCACCAGCAGACAAAATTGATTAGGGCTAGTAATCTGACAACTGGCTTTCTTTGAACCTCATAGGATTTACACGCCCCTTATACAGGGTTACACACACTTATTGAAATAGGACCAATGCAGGAAACTTGTGTGCACTTCATCATAATCAAAAAGACTGCAGGACAAAAGTTATGTAGTAGATGCAAGTATGGGGGGGGGGGGGGAGAAGCAGGGCGCGATTTCTTACTTTGAGGATATTCCTCAGCAAGATCAACTGTATCAGAGGTGCTGCAGTTCCACTCCATACATAAGATTAGGTGGAGAACAAAGTTTTCATTGTGTCTTTCATAGTAGATAAAGTCTGAACAGGATTTCCAATTTCTCTATAAAGTTTTTTTAATTAAATCACAAAATTTCATACATTAGATTAGTGGGGAAAAACAATCTGTAAAAAGGGCTGATTGAAAACAGCTTCTTAGAAAAACAGCAGCCACACTGAAAGAAAAGGAGCCTTTAATCATACTGTTTAAGGAAGACATTCTTGATTTCTTGCCACCCAAACCTCAATGCCAAACAAGGGACTCTCCGTGAGCAGGCACTCCCTGCTGTCAAAATACATTTGGCCAAACCAGTTTGAAAGTTGAGCAAGTTCTCCTCCCAGTTATAGCTTCTCTTTTTGCAGCAGTTTCAGTTTAGAGTCAGAAAACTCTCGGATACCAGGAAGCTCTCAAAAGCTTTTATGGTTTAACAGTTCACAAGTTCTCCAGCTGCACCCCTTTGCCCAACCTGAAATGGCTAAAGCAAGGTCAATCGGGATCATATCAAAGTCTAGAGGAAAGCAAAACATTTTCTCAAAGCTAAAGTGTAAACTCTACATGGACTTTTAGATTTGAACAGCGATGAATAACTTAGTAAAACATGGAGGGGCCAGATAAAATCCACAATTAAAAGCCAGCGCTTCCTCTAGCTTTAGTTAAATTCCCTTCAACAAGACATCCATATCTACCACTGATACTCCTTCTGTAGCAGTGAGCAAGTCTGTAAAAGGAAAAAAGTTCTAAGATAGAAACAAAATTACAGTCTCCTCCAAACCAGGACAAACAGTGACAAGAGGAAATGTTGATAGATCTGACTCCTAAAATGTTTGTAATAAAACTGACATATAGTTTCCATATTTTAATCTTGAAAACAGTGGGAGTATAACAATATCTAGTGACAACCATGGAAAATACTGCTCCCAACATATGAGTAGAGAAGAAAAGCCTTTTAAAGAATGATAACCGAGTGGACAGCTAGCACATAGGATACTAGATAGCATGAGTAATATGGGAGTTTCCACTCAATCATATTCATAGAATCAGAAATAATGTCCTTCATGCGGGGATTTGCTTCACTGCCCCACAGAAGAATTTCCACCTCTCAACCCATGAAACCTGGCAGATCCACCACTGCCAGAGGCCTGCTCTAGACAACACAACTCCTGTAGGAGCCAGGTCAACACAAAACAAAAAAGAACCTATCCCTTTTCATGGATCCTATTATCACGCACTCTTTAACATGCCAAGGAACTTCACAAATCTTGATTATAAAAAGGTGAATACCACAGAGGACAGAGTTGTACCTCAGCATTTATGGGTATGTGATAGATACTTACCTGGACAACTAAGAGGGATAAACATCAGAAGCATGAAGTCAGATCACCACCTAACATGCTCATCACACCACTTACCAGAAGTCTTCTAAACCTAGGCACGGGGTGAAGCAGGGCATTCCTACGCAGCAGCAGAAATGTAGGATAAGACATTCATGAGCTTTCTTGCTGAAAGGAAGCTTTGGAGCTCACAATGGAGACTAACTTGCCCCTTCCTAAAAAACTGAGGCTGAGTTAATTACAAACAAACATGGTAAACTTATGGCTTAAAAAGACAAAAAAAAAAAAAGATGTTTAAATGACTGGGACTACTCGATAATTGTAATGAATTCTTGCAGAGAAATATGCTGCTCACCTGGACTTGTAGAAGTCTGATTGAACCAATCAACCCTTTCAAACGCCGGTTGTCTAGATGAGCAATGTAATAGTGTAGAAAGACCTGACATCTTACTACACCTGTAGTGATTCTGAATTGATATTTTAAAATTCCATACTATGCTAGCTTTATTGAGAGAAAAATAAGTTACCCATTCACAAAACTCACCCTCTGATCTGTCAACTGCAGGCATTCCCAATTCAGCCTAAAACGGGAATAAAGTTGTTCTGCTTCTTACATTTCCACCAGTAATAAAAAAAATTACAGAGTGAAGGAGACCTCTATTTATGCACAAAACAATTGACTCCAGTTCCCATAGTTGCACTGGTTCTGCAAGTGCCAATGCTAGTAAGAACTTGGTTTGGTCAATAAAATAAGCAGATAAGATTCAGAGACTCCCCTGGGAGCAGAACTACTGAGTAGGACAATACCATTCTTACACAGTCAATTCTGTCTAGAGCCATGCTTCCAGAATCTCCCTCCTTCTAGTGACCCTTCTTACAAAAATCTTCAGAAAGTTTTATTGTTTACTAAAAAAAACTGTGTCCAAAGCAGACATCTTGGACAAATAGACCAGTCCCCAGAATCAGAAAAGGTCTCTGGAAAACGAGCGAACAGAGAATAAGCTGATGTTTAGATGGACTATATAACCTAAAAGACGCAGGACTTCAGGAAGGAACAAGATCCTAGTGGAATCAAGACCTTCAAAACATCCCTAGGGGAAAAAATTGCAAAAACAGGATTCAAGAAACTAAAATCTGTTTTATTTTCATGCGTAAACACAGAGGAAGCATCACACCTCAGATCCCAGATGTTAAACAGTGATACATACACAGTACCGAGAAGCGGATGCCTTCTGAAACCGAGATGCCTGCAAAATAGTCACAACTGCTTCCATCTTTCAGCTCTTTAGGCAGATGGTAAGTAGCACAAGGGAGTCAGACAAGCCGCCATACCTTCTCAGTTAAAAGACAGTTAGAACATTAACCTCAAAAACATGCAGCCATTCACAAACGAGAGAGTGGATGAAGTCCGATGGTAAGAATTTTTGGGAAGGGACACCTTCTCCTTAGAATCCACAGTTCTGTTGGAAAATTTTTTATCTACTATTAATATAATCTTAGATGTTAAGACACTTAACGAGTAGATATAAAAGTATTGCCTTATTTTTTTCCAGTTTATTTTGTGCATTTGGCAGCCCCACATCACTCATCATTGTTTGTGTGGGTCTTTCACAGAGCAACTGAGGAGAGAAAGATTTTTAAAATAAGAATAGGAAAATATAAACTGCCAAACCACAATAATTGGTAGGGGGATTGCAGGGGTAGGTATAACACCTGAAACTACTTCACACAATTTAAGTGACTAGTTTTCCAGTTGGGTCCTTTTAATCTAACTTTGTCAAGAACCATTTACATTAGTATATAAATGATTAATAATTAATAATAATCCTAAACCTGACAGGTCCCTGTAATTGCTACAGTACATTTGTTCTTACTTGGAGAGTAAGATCACTTTAACAATTGCATCATTGCCTTATTGTGCCAAATGGAAAGAAAAAACAAAAACTATATAACAGTGCTTCTGATGGCTATGCTGTGCCTCGACAGCTGGCTGCATCATTTCATCCAATGATCTTCAGCACTTCACTAGGCAGAGTGAAACTCAAAGTTCTCACCTTTGAGTTCACCATGGTCCCACCAAGTCCACCAATACCGTGCATAATTAATTGCACTCCTCTCAATTTCAGCGTAGGCACTCAGTAGCAAAGGCAGTAAAAGCACAAGGTGCTGACCATGCCTCCAGCCCTTCATTCTGGAGCTGCCTTTGTCCTCCATTTACTCCTGTCTCCCTAGACCCCTGATGTTGGCATCTTTCCTTAGACAATAAAAAGGACAAATTTCTCTCCCACCACTATCAAAACCCCTCTGCAGGAAGTCGTCAAGGGATACATGCTTGGGGACAGGCTGAAGAGGGACAGTACATTTAAAATTAATTTTGAAAAAGCAAAAGGAGAATTTCCTTCCCTCGGTCAAGTTACTGCTATATGCCTAAAGAACCATATTCATAACAGTTTCTCTATACCTTTAATTTTCAACGCTGGCCTGGGGACTTTGGATTTTGCTGCCTTTGATGGCTATCCTATTAAAGTCATCAAGTTAATAAGGCACGTAGGATGCAATTTCAATCACAAAGCTGAGTGCTTCAGTCAAGAGACCCATTTGATTGCTAACCCTCAAAAGAATTCTGGAATTGACTAAAGGAACCCTCTCTTCACCACATTTTCATTCATCAGGGCTGTCAGACCACAAAATGACTAGGTCAAGCAAGTATCTATAGTCTAGAGAGAGTTTCAGTTAGATCTGTAGCATACCCAGCAGTAGGAGATCAGCATGGTATTTTTTTGTTTTCAAACTGCCATTTATCATGGTATATTAAATACATTGTCTTAAAAGATGCTCAAATACTACACACACTTGTGTATAAACTGAGAAATAATGATTGGTTTAAAACGAATAGCAATAATCATTTGCACCACATAGTTCTAGGTCAAGGTTTTTCAAAATTCGGGTCATGACCCAGTATTGGGTCACAGCATGTAAGGCACTGGGTCGCTCTGGTCAGCACCACCAACCAGGACGTTAGAGGTCCCGTTGGCGGTGCTGCCCAGGTAGAGGCAGGCTAGTGCCTACCTGTTCCGACACCATGATGCGACCTAGAAGCAGTCAGCTGCGGGTCCGGCTTCTAGGCAGGGGGGCCATGGGGCTCTGTGCGCTTCCCCAGCACCAGCTCTGCACCCCCATTGGCTGGTTCCTGTCAAATGGGAGCTGGCAGGGGTGTCTACAGGCGAGAGCCACATGGAGCTGCTTGTGTGCCTCCTCCTAGGACCTGGACCTGCTGCTGGCCACTTCTAGGGCGCAGCGTGGTCCACGGTGCCAGAACAGGCAGGAAGCCTGCCTCTGCACCCCGGCTGCACCGCTGACTGGGAGCCACCGGAGGTAAGTCTGTGCTCCAACCCCCTGCCCTGGCCCTGAGACCCACCCCCCCAAAATTCCCTTGTTGGCTAGTGACTAACATTTTGAAAGAGAGTTTAATTGCATTATTTTAAAACTCTCTGGTTTAGTCTGATATTAAAGATAATATAACCACGTATTGATCGGATTTAGAAAAAGGAATAAATATCAGGGGACAAAAAAAATAAGGAAACAAAAATGCTTAACAAAACACTTTAAAAGATCATTTTAAATACAAACTTTGGTGAGGAAGGTGAAACTAATGAAGCAGAAGATTAAAAAAGAATCCACCTTGACATTTTCAGAGCCATTAAATCAGCCTTAGCAATATAGTCCATTCTCTGACTTCCATGACATTCAAGTGTGAGGGTCTCTAGGGCATGTCTGATGTACTCAGGATGGTCCTGTCCCTCTGTGGAATTCTTGAGAAGTACGGGTTTGTGTGAGGAGTCCCCTGGCCTTAAGAAAGCACACCTACCAATAATGTGTATCATCAATAATCTGGATTACCGTAGTGCCTTGGAGCCCCAGTCTCTGATTACACCCTCACTACGCTAGAAACTGTACAAACACACAACACCTTCTTTCAATAAAAGTGTGTCTACTTTGCACTTTTTCATGGAAACAAATGTGATTGCATTCCTGCAATATCAAACAGGAGTTCCTGGCTCGCAACAGGCTAATCTTGGATCTGCCACAGGCTTCCCCTCAGACTTGGAGTAAACCACTTCTCTCTGGATTTGACTCCAATTCCATTTAAAAGGTAGAATGTTTCCAACAATTAGCACTCTGGAAAACTGTTGGTTACTAACGAAGGAAGAATTTCTGGCAGTGAAGGGCTGAAGCTGAGGGCTGGTTATAGGAGAAAGGCTCAGTCATTGGCTGACAGTTCTGAATGACAGTCTCTGTATCAATTAAGCAGGATGAACAGGATAGTCCATGAGGTCCCTATCCTCTCCTCGGTCAATTTCCTCACACCTTTTAAGGTCAGGCTTGACAAAGCCCTGGCTGGGATGATTTAGTTGGGGATTGGTCCTGCTTTGAGCAGGGGGTTGGACTAGATGACCTCCTGAGGTCCCTTCCAACCCTGATATTCTATGATTTCTATAATCAGGGCTGATTCCCCACTCTGGCACTTCGAGTGCAGAAGGTGGGAGCCCGCAAGGACTTTAAAAATTAATACTGGCCACTACAGACTTGTATTAAACTTGCAAGGTTACAGCTTTTCTCTGACCTTGGATGGGTACATGCTGCCACCACCCAAGTGCAAAACCCCTCTGTAAACCCAGGAAGGAGCACTTGGGAATTCCTTCCTGTAGGATACCCTCAAGCCCTTTCATGCCCCCTCCGAGGAAGAGCTGAGAAAGAACAACAAGGGAAATTAGCTGTTGCCATTAGCTAATTAAACATGTGCACAAACCTCTTAGATACAAAAATTCAATTCTGTTCTTAAAAAGTTTCTTCTTTTTTTTATTAATAAAAACTAACATTTAGAAATTTAGGCTTTTTGCTAGATTTAAAAAACAACAACAACAACAAAAACAATTACAAGGATTAAGCATCAAGAATAGCTCTCTTGAGGTCGAGCTTAAAGGTTACAAGCAAAACAAACATACCTGGCTGTGACGAAGCGGGACTGTTCTTAATGTTTCCTCTGAATATTGTGGGGGTGCCTCAGTTTCCCCATGGCAGTTCTTAAGTATCTAGGTGGTGGGACAAGAGTGTATGATCGTTGCAGAGCCCTAGAGGGCAGGTGTGTGCAGGGGTCTGTACACAGAGAATGGCCAATACCCTGTTTCCTGGCAACTGATGTCCTGAGCCCTTCCCCGCTGCAAGGTGAGAGCTAAAGTTTGTTGGAGAACAAAGGAATCAGGTGACCTCCTGGCCCGGGAAAGGGACAAAGCCCAGAGGAGGAGGAGCTGGAGATAGTTTCAGTTTGGGGCTGGCTGGGGACGAGGAGTGAAGTGCAGACGTGGTTGTCTGGCTCTCTGCCCCCCAAAATGGACCCAGCTGAGGGGTCCTGTTCTCTGCACCTAGAAGCTCTGTGTTAGACCATGTTTCTGTCGTCTAATAAACCTCTGTTTTACTGGCTGGCTGAGAGTCATGCCTGACTGTGGAGTTGGGGTGCAGGACCCTCTGGCTCCCCAGGACCCCGCCTGGGCGGACTCGCGGTGGGAAGCACACAGAGGGGCAGAGGATGCTGAATGCTCCGAGGTCAGACCCAGGAAGGTGGAAGCTGTGTGAGCTGTGTGTCCTGAAGACAGGCTGCTCACAGAAAGGAGACTTCCCCAGAGTCCTGACTGGCTTCATGGGGAGCAGTGCGTTATCACAGAGGAAACCACAAGCCATAACGAAATAAAAGGAATAAACCTAATTGCCTCTTCTTCAACATTTCCTGATCTACTTACATATTTGGGGTTTTTAAATGAATAGTTTCTAGGTATGAGACGGAGGATTTTTTTCATACCTGGCCGAAGCTCTTACAGCATAGCTGCTCTGATACCTTCTCTCTGGGAGAACAAGGGACAGACAAAAGGGGAGTCTTGTTTCAAATTTTAAAAAGTTCTAGCCTTCCCACTGCCTCTTTTGGCCAGGTGCCCACTCACTTCCTTTTACCTATGCATAGCAGTGAGACTTTTAATCTTTTACAGGTAAAGCAAGTAGAGAACAGTTACTAAGAGGATTTTATAGCTAACTGGCTGGCTGAGTCCATAAAAGGGAGCTACCTCCCCCACCACCCCTTCATTTATCACATCTCTCTACCATGACCAGCAGCTATGGCAATACTGTGATTTGGGACTCTCAAGATATGCATTGTTAAGCCCTTCTATCATCAGGATGTAGCTCTTCGCCACCTTGTTTGTTGTTTCCTTTTGGTCTCTCTTCATAGGAATATGGGCTCTTTGGAGCAGAACCATGGCTTCTTTTGTATTTGTACACACCTAGCACACTGTAAACTACTAGAAACAAAAACACCACACTAGACTACCATATCAGATATCAGGAGAATGGGAACCTTGGGAATGATGCTTTTGAAACCAACTGGGTTTAGAACATCAGAGGGATCAAGGGTTGAAGATACAGAAAGCTTCCTTCAGATTAGAGCAGATCTAGACCACGCCAGCTAAGTGATAGACTGATTGCATCAAACCAGTAATCCAGATTTGATCCATTACCATTTCAGTCATCCATCACACATCTTGTCATCAGGGATTTAGTGGGGATGATCCTGTATGACAGAAGGACGACTGCAAAGAGAACAGGCCAGGCTGCTTAGACCTATCAAGTCCAGCCAGAGAGTCTCCGTGCCAAGAATGATGGGGATTTCCCTCCCTGGTTTGAACAGGACAGTCAGTCATACTCAGTGGCTTCCGTCAGTTGCTAAGAAAATTATTTAAGTTTAGTCAGTGTCACAGACCAAGGATATCTACCTTCCATAGGTATATCTAAGGAACCTAGAACGCTGTTGTGTAAGTGCCAATATAAATACGTTTTGCAAAAAGCAGGTCCATAAACTAACTGCTCAAGTTCTCCTTTTGGAAGGGTTTTATTTCTGATCAAGACACAGATGTCTATTTGTTTTTTCTAATGATTAATTCCAACAGTACTTCCCTCCCCACCCCACCCCTTTTACTTGTAGCTGATGACTCATTTTCAGAACATTCTTCAGTAGGTTTTATTCCAAAAAACGCTAAAGTTTCAAGAATGCCCAGGTTTGGAATAGCTGGAGAACTGCTGGGGAGATCAATGACAGATTCATGCCAATCAACATGGGTTTATGTAAAACAGATCTTACCAAACTGATACCTTTTTTTGAGAAGATTACAAGCTTTGTTGATAAAGAGAATAGCGCTGATGTTATATGGTTAGGTGTCTGAAAGGCATTTGACTAGGTACCCCACAACATTTTGATTAAAAAACTAGAATGATATAACATGGCACATTCAATGGATTAACTGGTTAACTGATAGGCCACAAAATGTAATTGTAAATGGGGAATCAGCAATGGGTGTGTGTCTAGTTGGATCAGTTTTTGACCCTATGCTATTTAACATTTTTATCAGGTGACTTGGAACAAAGCATAAATTACTGATAAAGTCTGCATAGGATACAAAAATTGGGGGAATGGTAAATAAGGAAGAGGTCATTAATAGAGGGCAATCTGGATTGCTTGGTAAACCGGGGGCAAAGAATATATGTTTTAATACAACTAAATGTAAATGTATACATTCAGGAAAAAAATTTAGGCAAGACTCTGGGAAGCAGTGACTCTGAAAAAAAATTTGGGGTCATGGTGGATAATCAGCTGTGAGATGCTATGGCCAAAAGAGCGAATGTCATCCCTGAATGCATAAACAGGGGAACCTCGAGGAGTCAAGTAGGAGCAGAGAGGTTATTTTACCTCTGTACTTGGCGCTGGTGAGACCACTGCTGTAATTCTGTGGCCAGTTCTGACAGCCGCAATTAGAAAGAAGGACATTGATAAACTGGAGAGGGTTCAGAGAGGAGCCACAAGAATGATTAAACGTTTACAAAACCTGCCTTATAGCGGTAAACTGAATAGATTGAGCTCCCTGAGAAATAGTTAAGGGGTGACTTGATCATAGTCTAAATACCTACATGGGGAACAAATATTTAATAATGGGCTCTTCCATCCAGCAGAGAAAGGTATAAAAACACAATGCAGTGGCTGGAAGTTGAAGCTAGACAAGTTCAGACTGGAAATAAAGAATAATTTTTTAACAGTGAGTACTTTTCTAGCCACTAAAGCAAAGCCAACCATGCTTATGAGCAGAATTTACTCCCCACAGATGTGATCACAACACTACTTGAATGTTACTAACAGACAATCTGACTTACGGAGTAGTAAATTTAACACTTACAAAGAGGAGATAAGACTGGGGGGATAAGGGATGAGCTCCAAGTTTGGATAATAGAATAAGGAATTTTTCCACCTTTAGGTTGTCAGTTTATATCTGTCCCATGTTGTACTGAGCCCATGTGATGATGGTCCAGTATACTGCACGAAATGAGTTGGAGTTCTCAATCCAGCAACGACTGAACAGCTCTCGGGATCACAAAATCACTACCAGAGTTGCTAGTAATTGGTATGCTTGACTCACCACAATTTAAGTAGCTAGACCCAGGTTTGAATGGGCATGACAAATTAAAATTTTCCAAGCCACATTTGCCATATTGTCCAGGCAGCATACCTACCTTCTGTGCTGTTTTTAGCTACAGTCTCCAAACCATCAACTCAGCCCCATCCACAAATGCTAACATTCCTTAAATAAGACAGCTAGAAGTGGAAACTAAAGTACTCTTGATCACTTACAAATAGATCAAGCAGAAGTATTGGGCCTTAAGTTTCTGTACTCACTTAACCCTGGCATTTCGGCCAAGAGATGCGCCAAACTGCCTAAACAGAGGCCATGCCAAAATTCAGAGCTATGCACACAGGACTTGTTACTGCTACCACAAAGCAAACAGAATGTTTAGAACGCTTTTTTTTTTCTTTTTAAACTTACTTTAGAGGGACACAATCAACTTGAAACTACTCTTTTTAATTAACTAAATTACAAGTACAGGCAGTCCTTGGACTTAACGACACAGTGGGTTCCTGAAAATTGCATCATAAGTTGAAACGTCGTAACTCGGATCCGCAATCCACTCCACTGTGGGACCGAGCATCGTAAAGTCAAAACCAATTGTTGTAAGTTGAATCAGGCAGGGTGTCAATTCAGAAACATCGTAAGTGCCGTTTGTCATAAGTTGAACGTCAAAGTCGAGAACTGCCTGTAATATACCTGCTCCCTATGTCCCCCTGCCAATGTTTGTGATTTTACAGTCATTTTCCTACTGAAGATTTCCAATGTTGCCATGTAAAAAAGCCCATACAAACACTAACTCAAAAAAATAATTAAGCTGACTATACATAGAGTGCTGTTAAGTGCATAAAACAAAGAACTGAGCACGTTCTCCTAGTCTTGAAGATGGTATACTTCTAAAAATACCCTAACAGTAGGTAAAAAGGGAGACCTCATCAAAATGAGGCTACACTGTACTAAGCATTGTGCAGGCACAGAATCAAAGCTGGTCCCCAAACCGAAAGTTTTGTTTTCTTTTTTTTGTTTTTTTAACTTGAAAGAGACAGGGGTGCAAAAATTGGGTTTTTTTTGTTTTTGGGTATTTTATACACAGCAGAAGGGCAGGCAATAAGACTAGTGACATAGGCCAGCTAGCGCACAACATGATGATTTCTTATTCATTTGAAAAGAACTCTGTTTTGTTGGGCTACCAATTGTCTATTGCCTATTTTTTTCTTCCTTTGGCTAGTCTCAATTTAAAAAAAAAAAAAAAAAAGCCACACCACACACACATGAAGAGTTCCAGGTTACCCAGTTTTCCTCCAGGCAGTGCCCTTCCCCAGGTTCAATCACTGCTGTTGCCACTTCCCTCCCTGTAAATACCCATTTCAGATTGTGACATATACCTGAATGCAAGACACAAAGATCCAGATGACAGTGGAACCAACTGTATTGTGTGTGTTCTACTCCCCCAGAGCAAAGAAAACTAACACCCTCTTTTCAGAGCTGCCCTGATGTCAAAGAAGGTGGTATGGAAACCTCACAACTGAAGCTTCAGAAAACCCCCAAACTTGCTGTAAATACCACTTCCCTCCCCCTCTGCATTCAAAGCTGAAGACTCTTTTGGAGTTTGCCACCATCTGGGTTTCTGTTTACAGCTGTGGTCACAGCAGAAGCACAGGAGCAACTATGGGATGCTGCCAAAGCAAGCTTGGTCCAAAACTTAGGGTTGTAAACATACAGTTTGCTCACAAGAGACTGGTTTTTTTATTGTTTGTTTAATTCCAAAAGGCAGCTGTTGATTTTAAGACTAACTCAGGAGCCCTGCAGCTCAAACACCACAACACTGAATCCAAAAGCAAAACCCACTCTCAACAAGAGCGACACTGACTTTTGTCCAACTCGGAGAAATGCAAGAAAGGAAAGAGCGTACGTAGTGAGTAACAAGTCAACTGGATCAGTTTTGGTCTTACCAGTTTCAGTCATCTACCGTGTTAACAGCACAAGGGATTTGTTTACAATCATTTCACAACTGACAACATTCCTCAAGGACTTCTTCCCCAAATCACAGAAGCAGCACCACCAGTAGCCAACATTAGTATATGGAGTAACCCTACTTTAAGGCTTTGAGTGTTGGGCTGGAACCAATATATATGGTATCTCCCAGCTGTCCCATGGGAAAAGTGATTGTGACATTATTGACATGGACTGTGACTGTATAGATCCTTGTTGTAACCAAGGTCCTATAGCTGCACCAAATCTTGTACCAAGGAGGTCAAGTAAGGGGTCTATGGAAAGGATGTAATTTGCTGGTTATGATTAAGCTGTCTGTCTGTGTGTATCATTTTTGTATTTGAAGTTATGAATATTGGCTATGTACTTGTATCTCAATGTATTTGATTCTAAGTAGCATCAGTGAAGCATTGGTCAGCTTCTTGAGAAAAGACTATTCTGAGTAAGTGCCCAATCAAGAAACACTTGACAGACAATGGACTTTGGGAGACACCAATCCACATCTGAGCTTTCCTGGGAACTTTCAAACTGGCATGTAAACAATGGCATTGGCCTGCAAAAAGCTGAATATTCACGGACATGTGACTTGCCCAGGTGTCTACAAACTCCATCTTGTTGCTGTGATTTTGCACAAGAACAGAGGGGTTTCCGCCCACAAGAGAGACTATAAAAGGCCCTGGAAGCCCCCTCCATTTGGTCTTCAGCTGGCTCAAAAGATGGCCTCTCCACCCCCAAAGAGATGCCTGAAAGAAACTGGAACAAAGGACTGTAACTACGGGGGTTGGGGGGGGGGGGTGAGTGACTGCTGGACCCAGGCCATAAACCACAACATTGGTCTGAAAAGGATTGGGCCCAGACTAGGAAGGAGTCTAGTCTGTGAAAGAAGCTTACTGGTACATCTCTGAGGGTGAGATTTACCTGTATTCAGTTTCCTACTGTATTAGGCTTTGACTTGCGTGTTTTGTTTTATTTTGCTTGGTAACTTACTTTGTTCTGTCTGTTATTACTTGGAACCACTTAAATCCTACTTTTTAATACTAGATAAAAATCACTTTTGTTATTAACCCAGAGTAGGTAATCAAACAGCTGTGCATCTCTCTCTATCAGTGTTATAGAGGACGGACAATTTATGAGTTTACCCTGTATAAGCTTTATACAGAGTATAATGGATTCATTTGGGGTTTAGGCTCCTAGAAAGACTGAATACTGGGTGCTGGGAAAGTCCCTGTTAGCTGAGAAGACCCTGGGCTAAGTCAATTTTCTGTGAACTGCAGGGGGACATGGACCAACCTCTTGGTCTGTGCTGTAGACGACTGGTGTGTCCAGCTCATAAAGACAGAAGTGGAGGGAAGCCTTCTCTGGTGGGGGACGGGGGGTGTTGTTCTCAGTGGTATCCCAGCACATCTAGTGACAGTCTTGAGGGAGTTTCTGTGACCAAACCCATCACAGTGATGACTTACATCACCCACATCTTAAAGGCCAATAGTCTGCAAGCCTCACCAAATTCGTACTAGCTCTCACTGCATCTACTTAGGATCTTGTCTACACTAGAAGAATTAGGACCTATAAATTCACTCCGATGCAGTTCTGTTAGTGGTTGCAACAGCAGAAATTCTAGTTTAGGCAGGCTTTGGGTGTTTTTAACCACTATTGTCCAACTCTACTCTGCACAGAGTTGTATGCCTCCTTCTCCACTGGTACTGGTAGCACCAGTGGTGAATTACAGGTCCTAATATTGCCAGTACAAGTGCAGCTTTATGAGGATTCAGTGAGCATCCACTGCAAACAGAAATATCACACTGAAAATGCATCTGAAACAGGAAGGCTCAATGTCTTTGAAATGGAAAATGAAAAAGTTGAAAGGAGCTTTTTTGTTGGCTTTTGACAGTGTCTTGTTTTGTCTGACTTATTAACTCAATCACCAACGAAGTATCACTGTGCCTTAAGGTTTTCATTTAGCTAGTTAAGCAGGCAGCTGTAGTGCAGATGTAGTAAAAAAAGAAAATGCTGTCAAAGTATTTTCATTCAGTTAATGCTGCACTGAGAATATGCATTACAGTCAGACAGGAGATGGAAACTCTGGCATGTGTTAGAGAAAGTTGTTGAAAGTATGAAATATACAATTCCCTGGGGATAAATTTGTGAGCAAGCATGTTTAACAAAATGAATACAGTAGCAAGATATCAAAATCAGGGATCCTTTTTATACATGACCATATAGCATTAAGAGATGCTCATTTCTAGAGCTGATGATTCCAATGGAATTTTTAAAGTTGAGTTTGTTTTTCCTTGTGTTCAGGGCTAACCGAAGGTGCTTTGACCACAGTATTTCAAACATCCTACACAACCAGATAAGAATGTTTATTTATGAAGCAAGGGTGGGGGGGGGCAGAGGGGAAAGAGGAGAAATGTTATAGAAACCAGTTTGACAGGATTCCCAAGAGGTAAACAAATACTCAGTTGTTCCCAAAACTAATGAAAAAAGAGAATACAATGCTGTCTAAGGAAATTCAGGGGTCCATTTACAAATAGGAAGCACCGTGGCAATATGGACAAGGAAAACCTATACCACAGACATTCCTAAACAGGATAGGGGGAGGATAGTATTCAGTTACCTACTTCTTAGAAGTAAGATGAGCTACCAGTTTTCTGCAGATTTATTCTCCTGTGCTAGATGGAAAGGACAATAGGCCAGGATTCCACTTTTAACAGCAATAACTGGTGCCATAATGGCTACTAAAACAGAACAGAACAGAGTTTACGACACCTCAGATAGGAAAAATGAAATCCTGAACTCAGGACCTAGTAAGCAGGAATGGCTTTTCAAGTTTTTCTCTTTTTTTTTTTTAAATTGTATTCTAAGTATGTGAGGGTTGGAACCATCTGACTGACAGGAAGCAAGGAAACCTAGTGCCATTACAAAACTCTATGGGTAGACGATGTCAGACTTATTTCTTACCATTTTAGTTCTCTCAGAGCCCTCAGCTTCTGGGGAACAGAGACCAAAATGTACTTTAGGCACTTTCAGCAAACAAATGAAACAAGACAAACTTGCTCCCACCAGCAAATGTGCTCGACACCAAACCGGCTGCTGCCATCTTCTTCCCAAACCTACAAGGAGATTTCATGCCATGCAGCATAAAATAGACAATCCAGGTAACAACTGCTTCTTCATACTCCGCTGTTGAGAAAGGGGAGGGTGGTATAGAGAAGAGCTCACTGCTTACCAGCTTAGATACTAAAATGGATGTAAATCAGAAAGCCATCTGCCCTTAGACACATTGCTACAAATCAACCTAAAGATATATTCCTCATTAAAAGGAAAAATAAAGAACAAACAGAGACTGGAAGCATTTGAGAACTCTGTTTAATTGAAAAATATTAGCATTGTGAACCGGCCTGAGGGACTAGAAGGAAAGGATGCAGCTGGATTTTCTTGGAAATTGGCTGCCAAGGATTTTGAAACAAGAGACGAGAATGACCAGATAAATGTTGAAAGATTTTTTTTTTTAAAATCCATGTTAGAAGAAGACCAACAGCTTGAAGCACATGATTATCGTCATCAGCAGGAATTACGGCAGTCACTTCACCTGACACACACACAAGAAATATAATATTTTCCCCCCGAATGTTATGCTGTTGAGCTACAGCCTCAGGCTGACTCACACAGTCTCAGAAGAAAAAAAAAAAATTAAAAAAATCTGGATGTGCGCACCAAGCAGCAGCAGCAGATGACTCTTCTACCCACAAACTGTGGGTTGCAGTTACCAGGAAGTCATTTGTTCTGTGACATGAAGTCAGCTGGGAGGACAAACACTTATTTAAGAGTACAAAAGGAATCTCAGCATCCAATGAACGGCAAATAATTTTACTGTCTTGATTTTAAATGTGGAAAGGATTATTATGTATGCAATTGGTTGTTTAGCTGTGTAAGGATATAAGCAACTTTGAAAGCAATCTTAATATGACATACTTCTAACTATGAACCATTTCTTGCAGATGAGAATCGTTGTACAAAAAAGTATTTTTGATTATAGTGAATAAAATACCTCCCAAGATGACCCCGCTGCCCTTTAATTAGAGAATTTATTAGACAACAGTACTGTTCTTCTAGGGGTATTCCATTGGGGAAGGAAACTTTTCCCAAATATCCACTTTATTTTATAGAGGATATTATCCTGTAGGTATGGAAAAAGTTAAATATACCTTTTACAGTAGAACCTCAGAATTATGAATACTAGAGTTACGAACTGACCCGTCAACCACACACCTCATTTGAAACTGGAAGTACACAATCAGGCAGCAGCACAGACCCGGGGGGGTGGGAAATACAGTACTGTGTTAAACGTAAACTACTAGAAAAAAAAGGGGGGGGGGGGTTAAAATTTTTTGACAAGGTAAGGAAACTGTTTTGATGTTAGTTTCATTTAAATTAAGACTGTTAAAAGCAGCATTTTTCTTCTGCATAGAAAAGTTTCAAAGCTATATGAAGTCAATGTTCAGGGGTATACTTTTGAAAGAACCACCATACATTTTGTTCAGAGTTACAAACAACGTCCACTCCCGATGGGTTCATAACTCTGAGGTTTTACTCTAGTTGTAAAATTGCTGCTAGTAAAGTGTCTCTTTAAGCACTTTCATAGCTCAGAGACTAAAAAACAAAGGGTTACATCTTAACGAGGAAATCAAAGCCTAAGAATTGATTATTGGTTTGAAGCAAGCTCAAGTTCTAGTAAACTACACCTGACAGCATAGAAAAGATCACTGCCTCAAAAAGCAGCTGGCCTAGACTCTCACCACACACTTGTCCCCCTCAAACTCTGCTCTGAAACAAAAAACCAAAAGCCACAAGCCTTGATTAAGACTTAAAATCAAATTAGTATCTTCAAGCATTCTCTGATAGCATTCCAACGAGAGATCAACAGAGCTCCAACATGGAGCGTTTGCATTATATAGAAAGCTGCAGTTTGGCATTATCAATGCCAGTCTTAAGATTTTCTGTCAGTAATTTGGAATTTTTTCCTTGTAATAACCTTTCCAAATACTTTCCATCTCTTTTCTTTAATCCATATTTTGGCCACCACCAGATAGAGAAGCAAAGCTAAAGCAGTTTGAATCAGACACCCATCTACCCATATTAGGCATTTCTAATGTAGCCATCACCATATAATCAAGGCCTGAAGAAACATTCTGCCCTGAGCAAAGGAACAAAAAAGGAATTTAAAAAGGGTAGGGAACTCAGGCCTGATTCTGCGTCTTTAAAGTCAATAGTTTTGCCACCGACTTTGGGGAACACAGGATCAAGAATAAATCTGAAAAGATACACTTTCTCTCCCCGCAGACCATTCCCAGATTTCAACTAGTGTAGTTATAATCTGAAAAGGGACTCTAAAAATGGCAACATGAGCACCTATGTTTCTTCCAGCTCATCAAGTCCACAGCAAGTTTCTTCAGTGTACAAGTAAACAGATTTTTCTAATTGCCAGCCCCACAAACATGACTAACTGATCTGCAGGCCAAAATTATTAAACATTTATATGGGGTAGCACCTAAAGCCATAATCAGACTGGGGCCCACTATGCTAGGCACCATACAGACATAAGGACAGTCCCTACCTCAAAGGACCCCAGTTTTCTAAGCTCCAAATCAACTGAAACTGGCTCCTAAATAAGCGAAATAGTCTTGTCAGCCCGCCCCCCTGAAGAGCTAATCAAGGCTCATGGGAGCCCCTTAGAAGTCCCCCGAAGGGCCCATGGATCCCCAGTGAGCATAAGGCTGGCAGACAGGGGAGGCCCTTACCAGAACCCACAAGCACAGCCAATGATTATATTGACCCCCCATATCACTGCAGGAGCTAAGCACCCCTCAAAGTTTAGTGAATTTATCCTCAACACCCCGGGGAGGTAGAGAAGTACCCCCCACAAACATTTTACAGAAAAGGAAAATTGATGCACAGAGAAGTTAAGTGACTTGGCCAATGCCACACAGGAAGTTTGTGGCAGAGCCAGGAATTGAAATCTCTGTCTGTCAAGTTCCTGGACAAGGACTTGGGAGATAAAATACAGACAGACAATCTGTCCTCTGCACATTCACCAAAAAGGGCAGAGTTCTCTATGCCAGTCTCAGACAGACCGACCGACCTTTCTTGCTGCCCAGCCCATGTTTTCCATGCCCCTTGGTCCCCACCTTCCCCTTTTCTGCACAGCAGAAATCCAGGGCCAAATGCCAATTCCCCACCAGTTACTGAATTCCCCCCACAACAGAGAGGTCCAGGACCCCCACATCCCTTCAATATTCCTCATTTCTCACTGCACAACTCTCTGTCCCCTCCCAAACACTACTGAGTTTATCTACCCCACAACTTTGGGAAGTAGGGAAATAGATCATTTTGGGGAGGGGGGTGAAGGGGGGAAGGCATCCAGACATCTTACGACAAAAATTAGTGGCAATCTTCAAAAATTCTGGTTTAAATTGACTTGCCAACTTCATATATAAAAGTCTGACAGAGTACCTGGGTTCTGACCAACACTTGTCCATTTCTTTAACCAGAGGGAACCTCTTTTTCCTGCAGTTCCTTTCCTTATTCGTGCACTGAGAGAGATGTTTTTGATACTATACACTTCTCCACCTGCTTTGTTCATTTTGAAAAGTGATGCTTTTAAAGTTAAAAAAAATTCTCCATATTCCTAATACATATATTCCATAATAAGAATCTTTTAATAAAGGCCTCTCTCATTTCAAAAGATAAAGTGACTTTCATTTTCAGCTAGCTGACAATAACCATAACTTCTCATGATATAATTTGGATATTTGTTGGAGTATTCCACCTCTGAAGTGCTTTTCCTGCCACAGGAGAGAGAGATCCATGTCTGTTGGAGTTCCTCTACATAGAATGTTTTATTAATAATGATGTAATGCCTGTTGAAGGGGGGAAAAAAGCAGACTAACCACTATGGTAGATTTTCGGCCAAACCAGCTGAATGTTTGAGACAGCTGAATCATTAAAGTTAATGGAAGATTTGTCACCGACAAAAGAATAAGAGGGAAAGTGAAGTTTTGTATCACCCGCACACTTCATTTAGCAGTTCAGAGGCAACATAGGCATTGTGCATCTGTCTCTCTCTCTCTCACACACACACACACAAAACATGTCTCTCACTGGAATTCTAGTTCCATTCCCAAAAAGCAAACACCAAAAATGAACCACCATTTAAACCTTTTAAAGTTGTTGCAGTGGCAGTACAGATGGAAGAAATGTAAGTGTCATTCACATTTAGATGGTGTAAGAATCCACTTGTTTTCATATACTTCAGACAGAAGTATTAGCTCGTTATGTAACTAGAACTCTCCTTTCACAAAGTCAGACAGAGAAGTTTGCAGAATTAAGGTTCACCCACAGATTTTTATATATTCCCCCTAAGTTAGATTCTGGGGGCACTGATTTAAATCTAAATACGATAAGTGAAATCAGAGACAAATACAAGTGTATCAGCAGTGATTCAAGAGGAACTTTAATCAAGAAGTCATAAGTCCGACTATACCTTAGGCACCTATCTAGCATACAAAACAATGACCTATAAGTCTTGAAATAAGATGTTTTACTCTGATGGAATAACAAAAAAGAATAAATGTTTGTTGCAGTCCATGTTCTCCATTTCACAGACTAACGTAAGCTGCGCAGTGGATATAAAGAAATGTGAACTGGAGAATACAGAGTCACACCACACCCAGGTGCAATTTCACCAGGAACATTACCTTCTGTTCTGGTATTCTATTCTATTGTCTATTCATGACAAGAGATGTTGACAAAGTGGAGGAAGTTCAGAGAACAGCATCCAGAACTGATTAAACGGGCTGGAGGAAAGATGAAAAGTACTAAATATGCAAAGCTTGACTAAGCGACAGCTCATGTGGAAGTAGAAGAGAAGCAATATGGTTACCCAAGAAATATCTGAAGGATGTAAACATCAAGGGCCCGGGTAGATTATAACAAGAGGATCTAACTAGGAGTGATGGGATATAATATAAGCTCATTATCAGGAAGAAGAAAAAAAAATACACACAGTAAGATGGGTTAGGATGCAGGCCACTCCCAAAAGAAAGCAAAGAAGCCCTATTGCTTGGCACATTTAAAACTAGACTAGACAAACTGTAGGGGCTAAATCTTTCATTTAACCTAGATGGATAGATTACATTGTGTAACAGGCCTTTTCCATCTCTATTTTTTCTTATTCTATTCAGAGGGAGAAGCCTCCAACCAGTAATCTTTTTGATCAAAAATAAGATTTAATTTTTTTTTCAAATCACAACATATAAAACAAAACTTGTCAGAATACCTACTCCACTTTGCTGCAACGATTTACACAGGTTACATTGTGCATTGCATAAAAGCCTTTTCCGAGTTTTTAATTTGTTGGTATTTGATTAGCATCCCCTTGTTTTTGTATAGTGAGAGAACATAGGAACACCCAATTAACCTTCTCTATACCATTCATTTTATATAACTATTACATCCCCTCTTATTTATTTCCTCTCTAAACTCAAGTTTTAAGCTGTTTAATCTCTCCCCATAATAAAGTCTTTCCATGCCTCTAAACTTAGGCATCACCCATTGTGGGCCCCTTTTATTTCTCTGTATCTTTTTTGAAATAGGGTGACCACAAATGAATACAGTATTCCATGTGAAAGCATGTTGTTGATTTATGTAATAACATTATAATAATAATCAGTATTTTTCTCTCCCATTCTTTATCTTAACTTTTTTTTTTTAAAGACACAAACACAATTTTTATTTTTTTAAAATAAAGCTGTACCAGGTTTTTAAACCATAACTACATAAGAAATTTAGAAATGTCCAGAGTGTATGACTAGTTCAATTATTCCTTTAAATGTGTATTGCCTTGCTTTTGATATCAGTTTCATCTGACATCGTGCTATCCAGTCACACTGTTCCTCTAGAGTTCTTGCAGTGTTCTCCAGCCTGCACTATCCTAATCAATGGTGTCATTGTCAATTGTTGCCATCGCACAGTTCATCCTTTTTTAAAGTCATTAAAAGATACCTCTCATAGTACAGATCCCCTGCACTATAATACATTTCAGCGTTGTCACTGATCATGCTCAGCCAGAAGGAACAAAGAAGGATGTTCAGATTTTAAGGTGAGGTTGGTGGGACGGGGGGCTGATAGACCTAAAAAAAGAAAACTTGTAAACTGAGCATGTTTGATCTAGGATCACAAGACAGAATTAAAATAGAACCCTGCATCCTGTCTCATGTTTGAAACTTTATCATTTTTGAAAAAACACTGCCTCAGTGTAAGCTAGTGCACTGATCAGACAGTAATAAATAGCACTATGAATAGATGATGCTAGAGAAATTAAAGAATTTCAAAGTGCTTTACACATTTTAAGTAACTAACATCCCTAACACTTGGTGTTATTCCCATTTTACAGATAGGAAAACGGAGGCAGGATGGGAAAGGATGGGAGACTTGAGCAAGGTGATCAGTAACAACTCTTCATCTTAAATGAATTTGTAATTAAGCTTAAACTGAATTGCACTGTTAGCAAGTGCAAAAAATACATATATTTGTTGCACATAATCTGTATGCCCTTATGTTCTATTGATTTGGATTGCTTAGTATAGGAAGACTGTCATGTGATTATATATATAGTTGAACAAGTTAAGATTGCTAGGCTCCATTTTAATTTTCATCCCCAAGACTACGCAAGACAACAAAAAAGTTGTGAGCAACCTGTAATGTTAATGGCTTTACCAAGTATATTACCAAAACTGAGGACCAAGTTTGGAAGGAGGGACTGTCTGCACCCTGTTGTAGGAATTATATTGTCTCTGGAAAGAGACAAGATAGAGAATACACACCTGAGGGCAAGGAATTCCAAATCCCTCCTCCTTTTACTGTGGGCTTGAGTGTTTCATAATTTTATGCCACTTTGTCCAAAACATTTGCTACTACCTATTAGAATTACATTATGAAACGTTTACTGTAAACGTTTTTAAATAAAGTTCACTGTATTTAAGTTCTGGCAGTATTTTGCCTTAGTTATGCATTCACAGGGTGAGTGTTTATATTTCCTTATAAGAATATGTTAAGCAAAGAAACCTCCAGACTCATTTCTGAACTAGCCCGCTGGAAGAGTTTAATCAAAATTCTGCAGTTTGCAAGGGGAAGGAAGAGAGAGCACTACAGCTTCTACTGTAGTATTCCACAGATTTCCATTAGGATGTGGTTTACAACTTACACTTCCAAGTACAATCTAAATATGTGCGTGGAAACATAATGCTACAACGAGAGGTTAGGATTCTGGCTTGTCCCTTGCTCTTGTACTATACAGAGCAGCGGATGGGGCAATGGGAAGAGCACATGGCTCTTCAGCAAACCCTCCCACCAACCCAAGAGTTTTGGAGAGAGAGTTATCCAAGCCTGGAGCTGAGGTAGGGAGGACAACAAAACAGAGTAATTCATTCTCTGAAGTGGAGGTCTTGTTACTACTTTATCCTCTGGGGGCTGTAAGAGGCTATGAAATTTTCAAATTGATGACTTAAGCCTAGGAAAGCAAACGCTCCTTCCTATGAAGCTACATAGAAGTGTTCTTTTGTTTATAACTTTCCTTCGTCTTTATCATTCCTATTATGCTACCTATTTAGGCATGCAACAAGTTGGTAACAGACTTACACTATCCCTTATCCCAGTATATCAGACTTGAGTTCCCTTCCCTTTTGTGACTTACAAGAAAAGGGCACGTTGGCTTGCTGCTGCTTTTATATGGATATTTTTCTAAAAACAATGGGTTTTTCTTAAATTAGAGAACAAGATTATAGACAGCTTCTCTCCTGCAGAAGTTCAAGATATTGTGTGCTGTTTCACAGCAAATTATATCTTTATGTATCAGGTCTGTACAGAAGACCAGATAAATCTCCTCACTGGATAAACACTCTACTTAAGATACATGCACACTCAAAAATGCAATGTCATTTTGAATATAGTTTTAGGTTTATGTAGGTATCAATACAAACCAAAACTGGAGATAGCAACCAACTAATTTCTTCCTCCTTGTAGGAAACCTCAGCTGTTAATTCACATTTTGGGTCATACCAGGTGGCTTCGTATTACACCATACCACATTTGATCTGCTACAAAGGGATATATCGAAATCCAAACTCACCATGGTACAATACAACAGAAACAAGAAAGAGGCTTAAAAAAAAAAAAAAAGTTGTACCCATCAAAAACTGAGCTATTTAATACCTACTATTGTGTTTAACATAATCAGGCAGATATACAGGAAATAGTGTCCACAAACATCAGCAAATGGCCTAAGTTGAGTTGAGTTTGTACACTTCATTAGCAAACATGTGCTTGACCTTTAGCTCATTTTGACTTGTTTTCTTTGAGACAAATAGTAAAAAGTAGGTAAAGCAATGTTGCAAATGGACCAATCTCATTTCTAACAAGCAAGTGTTCAAAACTCCCAGTTGTCAAATTTTACTTTGTTTTCCTCAGGAAGGTGCCTTATATGATACACATGCAAGCGTTTACTAATTGCCACAATTCTGAGGTGTATCAAGCTTATCAAGGCCCCATTGTACACACTCTTTACCTAAATATTTGGTTTATATGAATAATCTGAAGAAGTTGGCCTGGATAAGCAAAGAAGTCTAAAATGCAATGACAGGGTTCATAAATTAATGCATCAACAAATTGTCTTTCATAGAGCTGGGAGCCCACTCACTCAGAAATTCTGCAAGTAAAGAGGAGTATGAGTATATTACAGGTCCTCTCAATAATAACTAACTGTTTAAATCCATCAGGCTGAGAGATCAAGCTACTGAAGACAGATGCAAAGTAAGAAGGACCTACAAACCCATAACTAGCAAACAAAAGGATCTGGAGTTGTAAGCTTTCATTTGTTTTCCCCATCAAAACATAAGAGAAGTTACCAGAAATCATAGGAAATGTGAGTGGCAATTTAAGACATTTTAAAAATAAGGGTATCAGTCTGTGTCTAAAATTCACATGAAATTAGAACAGCAGCTAATTTGACATACAATACCATGTGCTACAATACTGAAGCACAATAGGAGGAGCTCAGCACTGTGCAAGTGTAATGCTGGCTTTTGTCAATTTATTGACCCCCTCTTAGAGTTAGGATATTGATCAAAGTCAACAGGAGCTTTGCCCAAGTCAGGACTACAGAAGATGGTCCTCAGGCAGACCATTAACATTATTATAAATACACTGCTGGAAAACACATATTGAAAGTTCATTATAGGAAATGTAATACTGACGTCTTACAGTACATAAGACTTACAATACATATACACCATTTTTATGCACAAAAGAGAAACATACCTGAACAACAGAACAGAGTGTACCTTAGGAGTGAAAAGAGTAACCATTCACAGGCACCTCGGCCTACATGAAATATAGATGATAAATTAATATTACCTGTTCTGCGCCATAGACTGTAGCAAACTGAACAAACTCCTCTATCTGCACAAAGCCATCCCCATCTCTGTCTAGTGCATCAAATACAGCTCGGAGACGGGGCTCATCTTCTTGACAACCTGGAGAGTCATTAGTTATGGAATCAGGCTGGGCAAACTCCGGGGACTGGCTCAGGTTGCTAGAGGAATGGAAAGCGGGGAAGAGGTCCATCTCTTTGTCAATCTGGGAGAAATCCTGGGTACTTAAGGAAAGCATCTCCTGGCAGCTTTGGGATATATAGTCCTCTGGCTCTTTAGTCCAAGGGGAAGTTGGAGTGAGTCCTTCAGAGTGGCTCTCCTCCTGGGAGGTCTCCATTCCTAAGTAAAACTCCCCTTCTGCTTGCAGGCTTTCGCTGCTTTCAGGAAAGCTTTCTCCCGTGTTTGAGTCCTCTGGACTTAGCCCAGCACTCCTAAATTGTAAATCCCGAAGAGGTGAAGAAACAGCCTGGTCCAGAACGAGAGAGAAGAACTGCTCTTCCAAGTCTGGAATCTGAGCAGAGGCCAGTGCACCCTGCACCACAGAAAGGTTTAAATCAAAATCGCTCTGGGGGCAACCATGACGATTATCACCTGCACCTGACTCTTGTACCAGGTGGCTGATTGGGTCTGTCGTGTCTTGGTCCAAGAGGCCGTTCTCCTGCTTTTCCATGCGGTATAAATACTCAATGGGCCCATCTGAGAACAGCGTAGGATCCAGCCCTGATAGCTTCATCTCTCCCAAAACCTGCTCTAGCACTGCTGGCCCACTCTCCCTCTCCTGTAAAGAGGGCCCCAGGAATAAAGGGGCGTCCGGGGGCGTCTCTCTGGGGACCAGCACCAGGTCGGGGCTAGGCAGCTGCCCGCTCTGCTCCATGATGAGATACCTCCCATTCTGCTCGGCAAACAGAGTCAGCAGCGATGCCCGCTCCGATTTGCTCCCTGGGTCCGAGAGAGTCATTAACAAATCCGGCTCCATTTTCATCAGAAAAAAAATAAAGGATTTAATACAAATCACAGCGGCTGTTCAGACCCTCCTGGACACAAAGGGCTGGGTTTGTGAGCAATCACTGCCCTGCCGTCTCCCCGCGGTAGAGCTCGGGTCTCCCGGAGAGCCCACCACAGATCCGCTGCATTGCTGCTGCTCCTTGCAGCCTCCTCTGCAAACGGGAGATGCGCTGCTGCCATTTGCCTGCATCCATCTTCTCCATCCCTCCGGCGTCACATCCCAGGAGGCGGCGGCGGCGGCGGGGCAGCGGCTAAAGGAACCCCCGTGGGGAGGAAAAGGCAATCGCAGCCGCGCACGAATCGAAGGCGCCTCGGTGGCTGTCCCACAAAGCCTGCAGCCCGGGCTCAGCCCGCACCCCGAGGCTGCCCCCGCCAAAGAACCGGCGGCGCCCCTCGCAAAGGATGGTGCTGCTAAGCCACGAGCTCACAGGGCATCTGCTACCCCGACGCCCCCGGGCTAACAGGGGGCAGGGGCGGGCTGTGCTGCGGCACCGGGCTGTGCTCCCGGCCCTGCTTGTGGCCCCGAGAGCAGACTGCGGCCTTCGAGCTACTCCGGGAGCTGGGCTCCCCCGACGGCCGAGGAGAGTGTGGGGCGCCCTGGGGGTCCTGCTCCCCGGCTCCGAGGGCTCCCGCCAGCGACTGGCTGCAGCCTCTGCTCTGGCAGCCGGCTGGGCGGGCCGATCTCCGTGCTGGCCGGCCTGGCTCCGCCTGCAGCCCGGGGAGGGCTTTGTGTCTCCGGGCTCAGGCTCCTCCCGCGCCCGGCGACAGGGGCGGAACCGTGTCCGCCTCCGAGCTGGGCTCTGCTGGTGTGGGGAGCTGTGTGTCCCCCCACGGGGCTCCGGCGTGGGGGTGTTGTATTGTGTGGCTGTGCAACCCCCGGGGGCTCTGGGGTGGGGGGAGCTCTGTGTGTGTGTGCGTGCGCGGCCCCCCCTCGGCTCTGGGGTGGGGGGTAGCTGCGTGTGTGTCTGTGCCCCCCCCCCTCCGGGGGTGGGTGTCTGTGCCGCCGCTCTGGAGGGTAGGTGTGTGTGTGTGTGTGTGTCGCGGCCCCACCCCGGGCTCGGGTTGCGGGGGAGCTGTGTGTGTGTGTGTGTGTGTTTGTGCCGCCCCCCAACTCCAGAGGCCGGGGGAGGACGGACGCCCAGACACACACAGCTACCCCCCCCCGCCCACTCCAGAGCCCGGGGGGCGGCGGGACACACAAACACACCGTGTGTATGTGCCGCCCCCTCCCCGTTTCGGGGGAAGGGGGGAAGAGTTTTGTGTGTGTCTGTGCCGCTCCCCCCGTCCGGCTCTGGGGTGGCGGGGAGCTGTGTGTGCGTGTCTGTGCCGCCCCTCCCCTGGCTGAGATTATTTTTGATGGTTTCTCCCAAGCCTGAGGAGGGGGGTCGGTGGCGCCGTGAAACAAACCCGCCGCCCGCCCGTTTAACACCAACACTGCCCGTTGGCCGTGAATCGCAGAATCCAGTCCCACCCTGCCTAGCCGCCGCAGTAACGACAGCGATGATGTCATTCCCCCGCCATTCTCCTCCCCCCTCCCAACCAGGGCACGGCGCGAGGAGCTTCCAATACGACCCGGCTCCGCTGGTGCAGCGGCGCTGGTGCGCTTGCGCGTGGCCGCAGGAGGGAACAGTTAAAGGGGCCAGCAGCCTCCGCCCAGCCCCGCGCTGCGCGGGGCGCACGGAGACCGCGCTTCGCCGGTGCACTGGCTGGCACCGAGCAGCCCGCAGCGCGTCCGCTGGGCAGCACGGGCTGGAGGCAGGCTGAGCGCTGACACTCCCCTGCGACCTGCCCGCAGCTCCCGCTCTCTGATGCTGAACAGCCTAATAATGACTTGCTGCAGGAGGAGCTGGGCAGGCACTGCATGAAGTGCAAGCAGGGCCGGCTCCAGCGAACCAAGCAGGTGCCTGGGGCGGCAAATGTAAAGGGGCGGCAGGACGACGGGCTCTGGGGCCGCAATCCGGCGGCGGGACGCGACTCTTCTTCGGCGGGCGCACCATCACTCCGCCTCCGCTTGGGGCGGCGCTGGAGCCGGCCCTGAGTGCGACGTGAATGTAAGCGTCAAAGAATAGTAATTGATCAGCAGGAGTTAATACTAGCAACAGGGCCCCCAACAGTGATGGGCATAGAATAGCTTCCTGACAACCACCCCCCCACAGAGTGCTAGGGGGACACTGAGAGCCTCTCGTGCCATCCCACCTAGATGGGGAGGGGCCTGTGCTGGAAAATGTTGAGATCATTAGCCCCGAGCCTACAGTGTGACTTCAGTGGGGCTCCTTGTGTTATGAAGCTTTCCACTCTGTAAGTAGTGTCTGCAGGATTGGTCTCTAAGGATTTTAGCACCCAACAAATTACTAAATATTTGTATTTGTGGAGCACTTGGGAGCCCCACTCATGGAGCAAGACCCTATTGTGATAAGCGCTGTCTAAACACTGCCAGTGTTATTACTTGGGTGTTATTTATTAATAATCCTCATTTTAGGTGGTAAGTATGAAGGAACTCTCACAGCATGCCACATCTGATGATGTTACCCCTCATAGGTAAGGCCAGGTCTGGCTTTGAAATGCTGTCCGAGCACCTATGCAATGATAGAGGCATCAGAACAAGCATAAAACTAAATGTCTTTCAAGCAGCCGTGAGACATGGCTAAGATATGGACAACATATTATGCAACTTGGTCAGTTCCGTATACACTCTCTTAGGGCAGTTTGCAGCATCAAATGGTAGGACAAGATTTCCAATATTGAAATCCTTAATCATTGTTGCATGTCTAGCATTCAAAGCAAGCTCATAAAAGCTCAGGTGCATTGGCCTGGGCATCTTGTTCGTATGGCCATCTCAAGCCATATTTTATGATCAGCTAAAACAAGGCACCCACTCTTATGGTGGCAGGTATAAACGATATAAAGATGCACTGAAGTCAAACTTGAAAGCATGTCACTGTCAGGTTGATCCCAGCAACTAGGCAGCATCAGCCCCTGACAGAGTAAGGTAGGGACAGAATTGGCAGGTTGCCATTAACCTCTTTGAAGCAAGGCATATTAACACCATATGTGGAAAAAATGAACAGCACAAAGCAAGGCTACAACAGTCTGCAATGGTCATGGACATTCTTATGTCACATGAGACCATGTTTGCAGTACTCACATTGGTCTGAGCTGAATCTTCATATGTCAACATCCATGTGAGACTGTATCATCATTAAAGAATTGAGCATCATGCCAGCACCACTATCAAAAATACATATTCTGTCAACATAGTTGGTTCATTTTAGCCAAGTATTAATCTTTTAGCATCAAGAATTAAATTTAAGATGTTGAGCATCGATTGACAAAGTATCATTAATGTATATTATTAATGCATTGCTCTAGGATAGCCAATAACTACACTTCACTTCTGAAGGGCCCTTTCATGTAAGGATCTCAAATATTAAATGTCACGGCATCCGATGAAGTGAGCTGTAGCTCACGAAAGCGTCTGCTCAAATAAATTTGTTAGTCTCTAAGGTGCCACAAGTACTTTTTTTTTTGGCGGCTACAGACTAACACAGCTGCTACTCTGAAACAGGGCATAGTGTCCGCTTCACAGTGCCTTTAATGATAAAAACAGGGTCTTGCTTAATCTTCACAACACCCATTTTACAGAAGGGTAATCGTGCACAAGAGGGGAAAATGCACCTTGAAGTGAGGAATTGTGCTTCATTAGGGAAAAATATAGTTTGCTATGAATTTTTATTGAATTAGTTATTAAATGTACAGGCCTCAAACCCTTATGTACATGAGTAACTTTTCTACACAGGGCTAGTTCTCACAAGTAAAGTTTTATACATGCATTTAAGGGATTATCTGTGCAGCAAAGTTATACTGATAGAATCTAAGATGTGAATTTAAAGCACTATAGTTATAGTGGTATAACCCCTTGTGTACAGTCTTATTGCAGTTTTGTTCATTTTAAAAGAAGTTTAAGCTAAACAAATAAATGTCACTCTTATTCCAAAATAAGAGCATCCACACAGCAATTGCCATGATATAATTATAGCAGTTTAATTATACAAGAGCAGCTGGTAGAACTTTCCTGTGTAGACAAGCACTAAAGTGTTTGCAGAATCAGGGTTTTATACTGCCATAGTGCCCAGAAGCCCTGTCATGATCAGTCCTGTTGTGCTAGGCTATGGGTTCTCTGCGACTCCATGAGCATTCTGGTTGGGATCAGTTTGCTCAGGTTTCTGATCTAGTTCACACTGGCATGCTCAGAGGCCCCCTTTGAAGGACAAGGCCCAAGTAGGGACCATTGAATTGTGGAAGTAAATGTGTGATTAGGCAGGTGGTGTCAGAGAGAGGGCTTTGGAGTCTTCAACCATGGAATGTTGTTCCAGGAAGGAGGATTGCTAGGAAGAGCTGGAATCCACCTAATGAAGAGAGGGAAGAGCGGCAGGCTTGCTAACCTAGTGAGGAGGGCTTTAAACTAGGTTCACCAGTGGGTGGAGACCTAAGCCCTGAGGTATGTGCATAAGTGGGATACTGAGAGGAAACACGAGGAGGGTGCAACAGGAGAGGCCTCCTGATTCATACTGAGAAAGCAGGGCAATCAGCTAGTTATCTTAGGTGCCTGTAAACGAATACAAGAAGCCTGGGAAACAAGCAGAAAGAATTAGAATTCCTGGCACAGTCAAGGAACTATGATGTGATTGGAATAAGAGACTTGGTGGGGTAACTCACATGACTGGAGCACTGTCATGGATGGGTATAAACTGTTCAGGAAGGACAGGCCCGGGGAGAAAAGGTGGAGGAGTTGCACTGTATGTAAGAGAGCAGCATGATTGCTCAATTTCCAGTATGAAATTGAAGAAAAGCCTGTTGAGAGTCTTTGGGTTAAGTTTAGAGGTGAGAGCAACAAGGGTGATGTCGTGGTGGGCGTCTGCTATAGACCACCAGACCAGGAGGATGAGGTAGACGAAGTGTTCTTTGGATAACTAACAGAAGTTTCCAGATCACAGGCCCTGCTTCTCATGGGGGACTTCAATCACCCTGATATCTGCTGGGAGAGTAATACAGCAGTGCACAGACAATCCAGGAAGTTTTTGGAGAGCATTAGGGACAACTTCCCTGGTGAAAGTGCTGGAGGAACCACTAGGGGCCGTGCTCCTCTTGACCTGCTGCTCACAAACAGGGAAGAATTGGTAGGGGAAGTAGAAGTGGATGGCAATCTGGGCAGCAGTGACCATGAGATGGTAGAGTTCAGGATCCTGACAAAAGGAAGAAAGGAGAGCAGCAGAATACGGTGTGACATTATTGACGTGAACTTTGACGGTATAGATCATTGTTGCAACCAAGGTCCTACGGTTGCACCCGGTCTTGTACAGAGGAGGCCAAGCGGGGTGTCTATGGAAAGGTTGTAGTTTCCTGGTTATGATTATGCTGTCTGTATGTGTGTATCATTTTTGTATTTGAAGTTATGAATATTGGCTATGTACTTGTATCTCAATGTGTTTGATTCTAAGTAGCCTCAGGGAAGCATTTGGAGAAAGGACTATTCTCAGTAAGTGCCCAGTCAAGAAACACTTAACTGACAATGGACTTTGGGAGATGCCAATCCACATCTGAGCTTTCCTGGGAACGTTCAAACTAACATGTAAACAGTGGCATCGGCCTGCAAAAAGCTGAATCATTCACGGACATGTGACTTTCCCAGGTGTCTACAAACTCCATCTTGTTCTGTGATTTTGCACAGAAGAACAAAGGGGTTTCTGCCCACAAGAGAGAGAATATAAAAGGCCCTGTGAAACCCCTCCATTTTGTCTTGAGCTGGCTTAAGAGATGGCCTCTCCACCCCCAAGACATGCCGGAAAGAAATGGGAACAAAGGACAGTGACTACAGGGGTGTGAGTGGTTGCTGGACCCAGACTAGGAAGGAGTCCAGCTGTGAAAGAAGCTTATTGGAGCATCTCTAAGGGTGAGATTTACCTGTATGCAGTTTAATGTATTAGGCTTAGACTTGCATGTTTAGTTTCATTTTGCTTCGTAACTTACTTTGTTCTGTTTGTTATTACTTGGAACCACTTAAATATTAACCACTTTTTATACTTAGTAAAATCACTTTTTGCTTATTAATTGAACCCAGAGTAAGTAATTAGTACCTGGGGGAGCAAACAACTGTGCATATCTATCAGTGTTATAGAGGGCAGACAATTTGAGTTTATCCTGTATAAGCGTTATACAGAGTAAAACAGATTTATTTGGGGTTTGGATCCCATGGGGAACTGGGTATCTTGGTGCTGGAGCAAGGAGCACTTCTTAAGCTGTTTTCAGTTAAAGCCTGCAGCTTTGAGGGATGTGGTTCAGACCTGGGTCTGTGTTTGCATCAGGCTAGCATGTCTAGCTCAACAAGACAGGGTACTGAAGTCCCAAGCTGGCAGGGAAAATGGGCTCAGAGGTAGTCTCAGCACATCAGGTGGCAGTCCCAAGGGGGTTTATGTGACCAAACCCATCACATACAGACCCTGGACTTCAGAAAAGCAGACTAACTCCCTCAGGGAACTGATGGGCAAGATCCCCTGGGAAGCTAATATGAGGGGGAAAGGAGTCCAGGAGAGCTGGCTGTATTTTAAAGAAGCCTAACTGAAGGCACAGGAACAAACTATCCCAGTGTGCAGAAAGAATAGCAAATATGGCAGGTGACCAGCTTGGCTTAACAGAGAAATCTTCTGGGAGCTTAAACTCAAAAAGGAAGTTTACAAGAAGTGGAAACTTGGACAGATGACTAGGGAGGAGAATAAAAATATTGCTCGAGCATGCAGGGGTGTAATCAGTAAGGCCAAAGCACAATTAGAGTTACAGCTACCAAGGGATGTGAAGGGTAACAAGAAGGGTTTCTACAGGTATGTTACGAACAAGAAGGTGGTTGGGGAAAGTGTGGGACCCTTACTGAATGGGGGAGGCAACCTAGTGACTGAGGATGTGCAAAAAGATAATGTACTCAATACTTTTTTTGCCTCTGACTTCACGAACAAAGTCAGCTCCCAGACGGCTGCACTGGGCGGCACAGCATGAGGAGGAGGTGAGCAGCCCTCAGTGGTGAAAGAACAGGTTAAGGACTATTTAGAAAAGCTGGACATACACAAGTCCATGGGGCCATTATCTTTGAAAACTCATGGCGATCAGGGGAGGTCCCAGATGATTGGAAAAAGGCAAATATAGTGCCCATCTTTAATAAAAAAAAAAAAAGGGAAGAAGGAGAAACTGGGGAACTACAGACCAGTCAGCCTCACCTCAGTCCCCGGAAAAATCATGGAGCAGGTCCTCAAGGAATCCATTTTGAAGCACTTGGAGGAGAGGAAGGTGATCAGGAACAATCAACATGGATTCAGCAAGGGCAAGTCATGCCTGACTAATCTAATTGCCTTCCATAATGAGATAACTGGCTCTGTGGATATGGGGAAAGCTGTGGACATGATACACCTTGACTTTAGCAAAGCTTTTGTTACTGTCTCCCACAGTATTCTTGCTAGCAAGTTAAAGAAATATGGATTGGATGAATAGACCATAAGGTGGATAGAAAGCTGACTAGATAGTTGGGCTCAGCGGGTAGTGATCAATGGCTCGATGTTTAGATGGCAGCCGGTATCAAGCGGAGTGCCCCAAGGGTCGGTCCTGGGGCTAGTTTTGTTCAACTTCTTCATTAATGATCTGGATGATTGCATGGATTGCACCCTCAGCAAGTTCGCAGATGGCACTAAACTGGGGGGAGAAGTAGATACATTGGAGGGTAGGGATAGGGTCCAGAGTAACCTAGACAAATTGGAGGACTGGGCCAAAAGAAATCTGATGAGGTTCAACAAGAACAAGTGCAGAGTCCTGCACTTAAGACGGAAGAATCCCATGCGCTGCTACAGGCTGGGGACTGACAGGCTAAGCGGCAGTTCTGCAGAAAAGGACCTGGGGATTACAGTGGACAAGAAGCTGGTTATGAGTCAGCAGTGTGCCCTCATTGCCAAGAAGGCTAAGGGCATATTGGGCTGCATTAGTAGGAGCATTGCCAGCAGACTGAGGGAAGTGATTATTCCCCTCTATTCAGCACTGGTGAGTCCACATCTGGAGAATTGCGTCCAGTTTTGGGCCCCCCATTGCAGAGAATGCAGCAGAGGGCAATGCAAATTATTAGGGGGCTGTGGCACATATCGTACGAGGAGTGGCTGAGGGAACTGGGATTATTTAGGCTGCAGAAGAGAAGAGGAAGGAGGGATTTGTTAGCCTCTCAGCTACCTGAAAGGGGGTTCCAAAGAGGATGGAGCTCGGCTGTTCTCAGTGGTGGCAGATGACAGAACAAGGAGCAATGGTCTCAAGTTGCAGTGCAGGAGGTCTCGGTTGGATATTAGGATATACTATTTCACTAGGAGGGTGGTGAAGCACTGGAATGGGTTACCTAGGGAAGTGGTGGAATCTGCATCCTTAAAGATTTTTAAGGCCCAGCTTGACAAAGCCCTCGCTGGGATGATTTAGTTGGGGTTGGTCCTGCTTTGAGCAGGGGATTGGATTAGATGACCTCCTGAGGTCTCCTCCAACCCATATCTTCTATCATTAACACAAGCATTAACATAGTTATTTCTATGCTAGTAACTTTATAGCTACCCCCTAGTAACCAGAAAAATATCACAGTATTCTTGTGCAGCTTTATTTATTCATGAGTTAGTTATGCACACTGGCCTGAATTATGGAACATTATGTATAACTGATGATAAAAACATTTGAGAGAGATTAGCCTGCTTCCTGCACTTAATGCTGAGTCAGGACGCTTACCAATAATAAGATTTGATTTAAAGATATAAATACCCAGAGCTGGCCTTCAGGTATTTCAACAATTGCTTTTCAAGTGAACACATCAGCTTTAATATAAAATGCCCTGTAATGATAACATAACTCAGAGTGACAGATAACAAAAAGTATCTAACTTCAGTTTACGTACCTAGGGCCTAATTCTGGCCTCTGTTACAGCTGCGTAACCTTTGGAATGCCCCAGACTTCTGAGGTGGGATTTTCAAAGTTGTTCAGCATTGGCCTAACTCTGCTCCCATTGACCTTTGCCACTGAAAACATTGGTCATAGTGTAATGCTTATGTCTGTTCCCATCGGCCTCTGTCCTTTGCAAGGTTAGATTAGAACTGACATCTAAAGAGTTAACTGTCAGATTTGATAAACTCCACCAGATCCCAGAGAGTTTTCAAAGGTTCTAAGCTGTCACACTGAATCTCTCTGAAATTAATACCTAGGCACCTTAAGAACACTTAAAGGCACTAGTTCTCATTGAGGGCAAAGCAGTTAAACAAATGTGAAGCTGTGAAATGTGACCAAGCTGGTTTTGAGATGAAGGTCCAAAGAAGCTAGTCTTTTCTCACAGCAAAACACCTGAAGTTTCTCAAACTTATCTCTTTGGGAAACCTTAAATTAACCTCAATTTGCCTGTGCACAAACATTTGGGGGGGGGGGGGCTAGAGCCCACACACATGTGAAACTTCATGAGGAAGGAAGCTTTCATGAGAAAGTTAGAAGTGGGTCAAAATCAGGCTTCTAATGGAAAGCTAGTTAAAGTTTAACTCGTGTCACTCCTTTACCTCCATAATTATCTGGAAAAATGTTCCCATGGGGTTTTCTTTTGTGTTTTTTTTTTTTTTAAAAAGGAAAAGCAAATATAGGGACAGGTCATGTGATATGACAGGCTTTTTGGAGAAGGTGTAATGTCTGTCTACATTATTACATATAAAGGGAGCAATATTGGAATAATTGCTAGTGGTTTTTATGGTGGGGAACAAATCCCCCTTTTGTTACTTGCATACAATCTCCCTGATTTCAATGTGGCTACTTGTTTCACTGAAGTTACCAAGCTTTGCTCCTTGCATTTTCTATGAACAGGACCCTGAAAGAGAAGGATGCAGTGCATGGTATAATTGCTAACCCCTCTGTAGGCATGGTTATTGTATTTACAGCGGCCTGTGAGATGTGAGCTTTATTCCAGATATGCTGCTTATCAAAATAAACTGAAACAGTGAATCCAAAAAAGAAAACTCTTCTTAGCTGCGAGTCCCACACTGTTCACATAATAATACAATAGTTCAGAAGGCATCATTAGCTGTTGGTGCTGTTCATTGTTCCTTTATTTAGGCTCTAGAGAAAAAAAACTTATGCAGCTCCAAATTTGAAAAGAGAAGTCTTATTAAAAGGAACACACATATGGCCAATTCAGGAAAGCACCTAAGCACCCACTTAACTTGAAGCATTTGCTTAAATTCCAGTAACTTCAACTGATTTAAGCATTCAGGAAAGCACTTAAGCCTATGCTTAAATGCAGTTGGAGTTACTGGAACTTAAGCGCTTTCCTGAGTAGGGATGTTTTCCTGAATCAAGGCTTAAATGTATCCATCCTAAATCAGAGGTTCCACAGTTTGCTTTTATATTTCTATCATGTCAAAAGTGTTAACTGGAGCCCCATTGTATATTTATCTTCAAAACCACCACCCATATCTTCCATTAAAGGTGTCACCCCAACTCACCGTGCTAGGAAGCTTCCTGTAGATATTCTTAGGTTTTTCAGTTACCTTTTACAGTGTTTTCCTAAGGCCTTCAGTTTGGTTTCAGATGGCAGGAATTTGAGTTTGGCTCCAATGTTTTATGGCAATTTTCAAAAGAGCAAAATAATTCAAAGATAATATATATAAAATGAAAGCTTCGCTCTTTATCTTGAATCTGCCTCCCATGAGGGGGTGGGAGAGAACAGACAAGTTGTTCCATGTATTGGCCAGCTGAGGCTGTGCAGCAGATGCGACTTTTTGAGAACTCAGTGGGCCAAATTCTGCTTCCATTTACAGGGCCGCCCAGAGGATTCAGGGGGTCTGGGGTCCTTGGCAGCCGGGGTTCTTCCACTCCAGGTCTTCGGGGCACTTCGCCGAAGACATGGAGTGGAAGGACCCCTGCCTCTGAATTGCCGCTGAAGACCCAGAGCGGAAGAAGCGGCGGCAGGTCCTTCACTCCAGGTGTGTTCGGCGGCACTGAAGGACACCCCCCACCGCTGAATTGCCACCGAAAACTCTTGTGGGGGCCTGGGGCAAATTGCCCCCCTCCCCCCCCCCGGGCAGCCCTGTCCATTTAAGTCAGTGGGAGTTTTGCTGAGCACTACCATCTTCTGCCAGTGTCAATGGAAGCTGACTAGTTGGCCCCTCTGAAAATCCATCCAAATGTGACTCACATTGGACACCCAAAATCACTGGCCTCTTTCGAAAATGTGGCTGTAAAATATTAAATAGTTAAATATGAATTCATAAGCCAGTACAGGCTGGTATGTGACTAAGGCGATTTCTTGAACAAGGCCAATGTACAAACCAACTGGGCAACCATTGCAACAGCTAGGAAGAAGCCTGTTCCCTGGCATGTCTCTTTTCTACCCACAAGAGAGCAGACCTCTGCCTGGAGATGTCATAATGCAGCAGACTAAGACTTCTGGAGCTGTGCAGAAAGGAAGGGACATGTGTTCACAACCATTGCCAAGTGTTTGACTCTAGGAGAGCCAAAAAGGTCAACTCAAGCCAGTGTCCAATGCTGGCATATCACATTCCAGACCTAAGGACCAGAAACACAAACAGGAGAAACATCTGGCCATAATTCAAGAACAAAAGCAATGGGAGGAGCAAGAACACATCTGGGGTGGGGGGTGAGGGAAGGAACAGCTGGTTACCATGTGTGTAAAAGTGTGAAAAGACCAACCAGCCAGAGGCAGAAGAGAGAGAAGAAACTCATCCACCCAGCTTCCATCTGACCTGGTCACTCAGTCTGACATTTCTAGGCATGCTTTGAAGTGAGCTCCCCCAGCCTCTCCCAATTTCCTGGAGGGGGGAGCTGACAGCTCCAGCAGCGCTGAATTCAGGTCTAACAGGAGCTGTTCAAGGGTCTCTTCCTGCTTGAGGAAAGTGTGCGGGAGGCACTGAGGGGATCCAGATGCAGGGTTTCCTCTGTTCCACCACAGGAATGAAAAGCAAAGCAAATCTGGGGCAAGCCTCTACCAGATCCCATATCTTTCCCTTCATGCTTCATTAAAGCATGGACCATGAATCCTAGAGGAGGAAACCGCAGCAAGGGCAGAACTAACACCTGTACAATCCAAAGAGGCACTAATTTAATCTGCTGCAAGATATGTGGGAAAAGGATGCAAAGACCCTCCCATGAAGGTGTTATCTTGGATAAGAACATGAGGAGATGCTAGTGTCCCCCTCAGTCTGAACTCCTGTCAGCTGTGGAGCTGTTCCTTTGCCCCCCACTTGCAGACTACGAGCAAGGACAGAAACAACAACGATTGAACAACAGGCTCCAGGGCTCTGTCAGACCCTGGACAATCATAGAATCATAGGACTGCAAGGGACCTCGAGAGGTCATCTGGTCCAGTCCCCTGCACTCACAGCAGCACTAAGTATTATCTAGACAAATGGTGGGCAACCTGCGCCCTGTGGGCCACATGTGGCCCGTCAGGGCAATCTGCCGGCAGGCCACTAGATAGTTTAACATTTGCAGGGCCACCCGCAGCTCCCTGTGGCCGTGGTTCGCTGTTTCCGACCGATGGGAGCTGCGGGAAGTGGCATGGGCCATAGGTACATGCTGGCCGCCCCTTCCTACAGCGCCCATTGGCCAGGAACGGCGAACTGCGGTCACTGGGAGCTGCGGGCAGCTGTGCAAATGTTAAACTGTCTGGCAGCCCGCCAGCGGATTACCCTGTTGGGCGCCATGTGGCCCATGCGTTGTCCACCAAGGATCTACACAATCCCTGCAAGTGTTTGTCTAACTTGCTCTTAAAAACCTCCAGTAAGAGAGACTCCACAGCCTCCCTGGGCAATAGAGACCTAAACAGGCACCTTTCAGAAGCTTACAGAGGACTGGTGCTGAGACAAAATAAACCCTGTCTCTGGATACTTTCATTTTAGTATGTGTGTCTCTCTCTCCTTGGTCTGGGCCTGCCTATTCTTCAGTTCTGAGGGCAGCCCTCTGAAGAGCCCAACCTAAATACCTGAGAGGGGGGAGAGACAGGAGCTGAAGCTTTGAATCTCCTTGAAATCTAGCAAGGAGCTAGTGAAACCTGCCTGTGTCTCGTCACACAGCAGCTGGCAAGACTGTCCAAAGCAGCCTTTTCCGATGTCAAACTTAACTGTGGACCCAGTGGTCCCATTTCCTTACACTGAAGGGGACTGAAAGCTCTGCAAAAAGGAAGCCTCCATCTGAGACCAGCTTAGCACAGCTCCTAGCAGCTCATGTGGGGGGCAGCTGCCTCAGGACAACATGTGTCCCAGGTAAAGTCTCAGCTATGAGAATGGGTGGCATGTGCAAGGAAGGTCCAGGCTTACCTAATTAGACAAGGCTAACTGTGGTCAGTAGCTGGCAGGTATCACCGAGAAGAGACATCACGATAAATCTGCCTCATTCAAGGAGCATTCAGAGACAGGGATTAGGCTTGTTTCCAAACGGAGGGGAGAACAGAATCAATTTATTTGGCATAGAATATCAGGGTTGGAAGGGACCTCAGGAGGTCATCTAGTCCAACCCCCTGCTCAAAGCAGGACCAACCCCCAACTAAATCATCCCAGCCAGGGCTTTGTCAAGCCTGCCCTTAAAACTTCTAAGGAAGGAGATTCCACCACCTCCCTAGGTAACCCATTCCAGTGCTTCACCACCCTCCTAGTGAAAGTTTTTCCTAATATCCAACCTAAACCTCCCCCACTGCAACTTGAGACCATTACTCCTCGTTCTGTCATCTGCTACCACTGAGAACAGTCTAGATCCATCCTCTTTGGAACCCCCTTTCAGATAGTTGAAAGCAGCTATCAAATCCCCCCTCATTCTTTTCTTCCATAGACTAAACAATCCCAGTTCCCTCAGCCTCTCCTCATAAGTCATGTGTTCCAGTCCCCTAATCATTTTTGTTGCCCTCCGCTGGAGGTTTTCCAATTTTTCCACATCCTTCTTGTAGTGTGGGGCCCAAAACTGGACACAGTACTCCAGATGAGGCCTCACCAATGTCAAATAGAGGGGAACGATCACATCCCTCGATCTGCTGGCAATGCCCCGACTTGTATATCCGAAAATGCCATTGGCCTTCTTGGCAACAAGGGCACACTGACTCATATCCAGTTTCTCGTCCACTGTAACCCCTAGGTCCTTTTCTGCAGAACTGCTGCCGAGCCACTTGGTCCCTAGTCTGTAGCGGTGCATGGGATTGTTCCATCCTAAATGCAGGACTCTGCACTTGTCCTTGTTGAACCTCAGATTTTTTTTTTTTTGGCCTAATCCTCTAATTTGTCTAGGGTCCTCTGTATCCTATCCCTACCCTCCAGCGTATCTACCTCTCCTCCCAGTTTAGTGCCATCTGCAAAACTTGCTGAGGGTGCAATCCACACCATCCTCCAGATTAATGAAGATATTGAACAAAACCGGCCTGAGGGCCGACCCTTGGGGCACTCCACTTGATACCAGCTGCCAACTAGACATCGAGCCATTGATCACTACCCGTTGAGCCCGATAATTTAGCCAGCTTTCTGTCCACCTTATAGTCCATTCATCCAGCCCATACTTCTTTAATTTGCTGGCAAGAATACTGTGGGAGACCATGTCAAAAGCTTTGCTAAAGTCAAAGAACAACACATCCACTGCTTTCCCCTCATCCACAGAGCCAGTTATCTCGTCATAGAAGGCAATTAGATTAGTCAGGCATGACTTGCCCTTGGTGAATCCATGCTGACTGTTCCTGATCACTTTCCGCTCATCTAAGTGCTTCAGAATTGATTCCTTGAGGACCTGCTCCATGATTTTTCCAGGAACTGAGGTGAGGCTGACTGGCCTGTAGTTCCCAGGATCCTCCTTCTTCCCTTTTTTAAAGATGGGCACTACATTAGCCTTTTTCCAGTTGTCCGGGACCTCCCCCGATCGCCATGAGTTTTCAAAGATAACGGCCAATGGCTCTGCAATCACATCCAACTCCTTTAGCACTCTCGGATGCAGCGCATCCGGCCCCATGGACTTGTGCTCATCCAGCTTTTCTAAATAGTCCCGAACCACTTCTTTCTCCACAGAGGGCTGGTCACTTCCTCCCCATGCTGTGCTGCCCAGTGCAGTAGTCTGGGAGCTGACCTTGTTCGTGAAGACAGAGGCAAAAAAAGCAATGAGTACATTAGCTCTTTCCACATCCTCTGTCACTAGGTTGCCTCCCTCATTCAGTAAGGGGCCCACACTTTCCTTGACTTTCTTCCTGTTGCTAACATACCTGAAGAAACCCTTCTTTTCACTCATAACATCTCTTGCTAGCTGCACCTCCAGGTGTGATTTGGCCTTCCTGATTTCACTTCTGCATGCCCGAGCAATATTTTTATACTCCTCCCTGGTCATTTGTCCAATCTTCCACTTTTTGTAAGCTTCTTTTTTGTGTTTTAAAATCAGCAAGGATTTCACTGTTAAGCCAAGCTGGTCGCCTGCCATATTTACTATTCTTTCTACACATCGGGATGGTTTGTCCCTGTAACCTCAAAAAGGATTCTTTAAAATACAGCCAGCTCTCCTGGACTCCTTTTCCCCCTCATGTTGTTCTCCCAGGGGATCCTGCCCATCAGTTCCCTGAGGTTGTCAAAGTCTGCTTTTCTGAAGTCCAGGCTCCGTATTCTGCTGCTCTCCTTTCTTCCCCATGTCAGGATCCTGAACTCTACCATCTCATGGTCACTGCCTCCCAGGTTCCCATCCACTTTTGCTTCCCCTACTAATTCTTCCCAGTTTGTGAGCAGCAGGTCAAGAAGAGCTCTGCCCCTAGTTGGTTCCTCCAGCACTTGCACCAGGAAATTGTCCCCTACACTTTGCAAAAACTTCCTGGATTGTCTGTGCACCGCTGTATTGCTCTCCCAGCAGATATCAGGGCGATTGAAGTCTCCCATGAGAACCAGGGCCTCCAATCTAGTAACTTCCGTTAGTTGCCGGAAGAAAGCCTCATCCATCTCATCCCCCTGGTCCTGTGGTCTATAGCAGACTCCCACATGACATCACCCTTGTTGCTCATGCTTCTAAACTTAATCCAGAGACACTCAGGTTTTTCTGCAGTTTCATACCGGAGCTCTGAGCAGTCATACTGCTCTCTTACATACTATGCAACTCCCCCACCTTTTCTGCCCTGCCTGTCCTTCCTGAACAGTTTATATCCATCCATGACAGTACTCCAGTCATGTGAGTTATCCCACCAAGTCTGTTATTCCAGTCACATCAGAATTCCTTGACTGTGCCAGGACTTTCAGTTCTCCCTGCTTGTTTCCCAGGCTTCTTGCACTTGTGTATAGGCACTTGAGATAACTTGCTGTTTGTCCTGCTTTGTTAGTATGAGGCAGGAGCCCTCCCCTTTCGCATTCTCCTGCTCCTGCTTCCTCCCAGTCTCCCACTTCCCCACTTACCTCAGGGCTTTAGATTCTCCCCAGTGAATCTAGTTTAAAGCCTCCTCACTAGGTTAGCCAGCCTGCTTCCGAAGATGCTCTTCCCTCTTTGTTAGGTGGAGCCCGTCTCTGCCTAGCACTCCTCCTTCTTGGAACACCATCCCATGGCCAAAGAATCCAAAGCCTTCTCTCCGACACCCCCTGCGTAGCCATTCGTTGACTTCCACAATTCAACGGTCTCTACCTGGGCCTTTTCCTTCTACGGGGAGGATGGACGAGAACACCACTTGCGCCTCAAACTCCTTTATCCTTCTTCCCAGAGCCACGTAGTCCGCAGTGATCCGCTCAGGGTCATTCTTGGCAGCACCATTGGTGCCCACATGGAGAAGCAGGAAGGGGTAGCGATCCGAGGGCATTGGTGAGGCCTCATCTGGAGTACTGTGTCCAGCTTTGGGCCCCACACTACAAGAAGGATGTGGAAAAATTGGAAAGAGTCCAGCGGAGGGCAACAAAAATGATTAGGGGACTGGAACACATGACTTATGAGGAGAGGCTGAGGCAACTGGGATTGTTTAGTCTATGGAAGAAGAATGAGGGGGGGATTTGATAGCTGCTTTCAACTATCTGAAAGGGGGTTCCAAAGAGGATGGATCTAGACTGTTCTCAGTGGTAGCAGATGACAGAACAAGGAGTAATGGTCTCAAGTTGCAGTGGGGGAGGTTTAGGTTGGATATTAGGAAAAACTTTTTCACTAGGAGGGTGGTGAAGCACTGGAATGGGTTACCTAGGGAGGTGGTGGAATCTCCTTCCTTAGAGTTTAAGGTCAGACTTGACAAAGCCCTGGCTGGGATGATTTAGTTGGGGATTGTTCCTGCTTTGAGCAGGGGGTTAGACTAGATGACCTCCTGAGGTCCTTTCCCACCTTGATATTCTATGATTCTAAAGGAAATACAAGTAGCTAATCCTAGAGAAAACACTGCTCAGTGGAGTCTCCCCAGTGCAATGGAATACCTACATGGTCAGAACTGCAACAGTTTGCCCATATATGAGGAAAATGCTTTTCCATGCAGGTCTCACTTTAACACCCCATCATGGGGTTCACTATCACCACTGGGTGCCTTTTTGGGTCTGATCTGGGGATTAGTGCACACCCAGTCTGACACTCCCTCCTTCAGGTTCTCACCCCCAGAGTCTCTCTGTCTCTGGAGTCAGGTTACTCCCTCTTCAGGGTTTGGCCCTCCAGCCAGCTCACTAGTTTTCCCCTTCCGGGGTATCAATCTCTCTGGACTGTCTCCCAATCCATTGTACAGATTGTGCCCCTTCCTCAGTGGCTGGTAGGGGAACGCAGGCCAGCCCACTACTCCGGGTTCCAGCCCAGGGACCCTATGACTAGCATCTGCAGTCTACACAATCCCAGACCCCACTGGGCTGCTCCCTACCTTTTGTCTCTAGCTTTGGCCCTCTCTGTGTTAGCAGTGGCGCTTCTGCTGTTCCTTGTGGCTGTTTCACCCTTCTTGGGCTCTTGTTAGAGTCTGTAGTTCAAGGCAGGATCCCAGGGCTTAGTCTCCCCCTAGTCCTCCTTGTCTCTTGCCAACTCCTACCTCTAGGGAGTGACTGCAGAGCTCCTCCCTACAGCCCCCTCTTACCACCAACTTCCTGCCTAGCCCAGCTCCTCCGCAGCTGGGCTTCATTAGCCATTAGGCCTTAGCAGCCCTGCTCTCCCCCAGGTGCAGCCTCTCATGGGGCTAATTGGTCCTTTTTAACTAGACACCCCATCACAACCCCCCCAAGCCCAGGCTTCCCGCCAGCCTGTCAGTTGCCAGGATCCTACCACCTGCTGGTTGCCATAACTATGAGAGGTGCTCTTAAATACTAGCAAATGCATCTAGATTATAGCTCCTCTAACCCAGTTGATTACAGAGAGGAGGTGGGATTAAACTGCTAGCAACTGTCCACTGCCAACAACCTCACAGGAAATGAACAGCTCAGTCACACCCACAGGTAAGCCTGAAAAATCTAAGGATCAAAGCCAGAACCAGCACACCTGAAAGATGGTAAAGAAAGCAAAGAGCTTGCCTCAGTTCCCCTTGAGGTACACAGCAATCACAGCCGTTCTCCGGAGCTAGCATCACGGAGACCTCTCTCTGGAGCCTGTCAGTGCAGCTCTGAGACTCTACACACCCATGCTCCCAGCACCTATCAGCTCTGGGGGTGATGGGTGGGGAAGCTCCCATGAGGAAGAAAGCCATATCTCTGACTCTGCTGGCTGGCTAGCTGTCCTGATGGTATAATTTGAAGCTCATCTCTCTCTCTCTCTCTCTAGTGTTGATGCCACAGTGCTGAGTGTGGTGTATCAGAGCATGTGGTGTAAAAGAAAACTGTAAGCAACCGTGGGGCCTCAGTGTGTTAATGTTTTGGGCAGGCTGCAAAGTCCCTTTCTCAGAGGCATTTGGGGCAGAGGTGAAGGTGAGGGATTGAAGGCTGAAGGTCCATGTGGGTTTGTGGCTGGGTCATTATTGAGTAGTCTAGTCATCCAGTGAATTGCAGTGCAGTTGTGCAGTTTTGTGTTTTAAATAACAATGAAGCACTGAGAACCCAGACTAGACCCTGGAGCAATTGCTCTAAATCACAAAGCTCCATCCATGTTTACCTGGTTAGTGATGAGAAGCCCCATTAACATTCACTATCAATGCCATGGTAGAGGTCAGCAGTTCCAACAGGATTGATTGTGTCAGTGTCATAGCCATCTGCATAGAACAGCCAAAGAGAAATGCTCCAAAACCATTAGTCACAGATCTATCCTTTGCTCTGACAAGCTCTTGGAAGAGTGGGTGCTGATTCAGGGTACATACCATCTGCGAGGAAAGGGGGCAGTTCTTTTTCTCTGCATGGGCCAGTGGTGAGAGCATCAGGCTAGGGGTCAGGAGATCTTGGTTGTATTTCTGGTTCTGCCATCAGCCTCCTGACTCCATCTTGTCTGCCTGTGAGCAGATGGGGCCTCTGCCTCCTGTCACAGACATCCCGTTGAGTTCAAAGCAGGTTTTTGAAAGATCCATGGCAAGAAACGTACCTCACTGTGAGTAAATGAGGGGAGAAGTCCAACAGTGCAAAGAAACTTTTGTAGCTGTCTAGAGCAGTCGTCTCCAAACTGGGTTGCACGAGATGATCCCGGGGGTGTACGGCCACAGGAGCGCCGCCGGACGGCACTCCGGTTTTTTTTCTTTGGCAGCAGCTCTGCATGTCCACGGCTGGTGTTGCCCTCTGGAGGCGGGCCTGTGGCAGGTCTTCCAGTCTTCACCCTTGGGGTGTGCAAGCGAAAAAGTTTGGAGACCACTGGTCTAGAGGATTTAGATACACAGCTCCCCTTGTTTCAAAGCCAGCTAGGGGCTTTAGACTCTTAACCAGTTCTTTACGTTAAAAGAGGGATTCTTATGAACCTTGGGGAAAACCTCCATCTGGCTGAAAAGCACCATGGAATCAAATTTTGTGGCTAGATTTAAACAAAGGGTGGCTTTACACCCCTTCATGACACATTTGTGACACACCTCCAGCTAAGGTGGTGATGAGCATTCATGAGTCAGAGTGTAAGCGCCCATCAGTGGGACACAGGAGAACGTTTCCCCTACATGGAGCACTGCACAGTTGGCCAGCTGCACTATGGGTATTGCTCACCTTCCTCTGAGTCATTGTTGGAAGCAGGATACTGATCTAGCTGGGTCCAGTGTGGTGGATTTGGTTTCCTTTATCTTGCTAGAAGTCCCATCTCAGCACCCATAAATCTATGTCCAGCCTGCTTTGTCACGGCAAACCTGCTGTGTCAATCACTGGGGTCTCTAGGCCCCAGTACTGGCCACAAACAGATCTTTCCCATAAACGATGAAACAAAACATATTGATGGGAATCTGCGGTTAACAGAAGCTATGGGCAACTTTCCAGGCCGGCTTGCCTATGTCTAACTGTCCTCTACTGCCACCTAGGGGAAGTGTCTGTATATAGTAGGGAAAGAGGTGTGGTGGGACAGGAATTCAAAGCAGAAGCTGCCCATCTATTCCCCCTTTGTGCTTCCAGGTCCATTTCCCATATATTGAATGTTAAGATTTGAGCTGTGTGGCTGCTCCAATATGCTTATTAGGGCTTGAGACAGTTCTGTAGAGCCAGCAAGAATCCAGCTCAGGCTTTGACTTCACAGCAACAGTATTTGGTAGTAAGTGACTATAGGGCTTGTTTTAGTTTGTACAGGTTTATTTACTGTCAGGAACATCATCTGCAACCCTCCCTGCACCCTACAACTAAACACCAGGATCCGCTTCCATCTAGAGTCTTCTTGGCAGCTCAGCGAACATCATTTGGTTTTGGTGATTTATAATCAGCATTTGAACTTCAAAAATTAATGGGAGAATTGGGCCAAATCTGACCTGCAGCCCCTTGCTGTTCCAGCCCTGGCCTTCCCTATGCAGCTCTGCCAATGCCCCTTATCCCTGCCCTGCAGCCCCACCTTGCTATTCCACTCAAGCAGACCATGTCAAGTTCATTAGCGTGTGTGATGGTTTTGTCACATGGAGAACAGTGCAGAACCTCAAAAAGAACAGTGGGAGGGGCTAGGTTGGGGGAATAGATGAAGCCCGTTCTCTAATGCCCCTCTAAAGGGGGGTAGGGACTGTGCAATTCAGCTTTTACTGTTCAAACATTCAGGTTGGTTTGTTTTTAAATGGTGTATATAATAGGATCCTGAGGGTCTGTGGGTAAAAATCTCTTTAGTTTTGGAAATAATGCTCCCCCTAGCGGGTGTTCTGTAAAGTGTATCGTGTGCAAGGAACATGTTTCATTCATGAAAGAGCTGACATGCCTCATGGAATTGATTTTAGGGCCAGAAGGAATAGTTAATTTAGCCACTGACCTCCTTTCTATCACAGGCCAGAGAATTCCATCCCGGCACTCCTGCAGTGAGCCCAATCACCTGTGTTTGACTAAAGCCTTTCTTCCAGCAAGGCTTCCTGCCTCATCCTTTGCATCTTCACTTCCATCCTAGTGCTTGGGTCAAGGGCATTAATTGTCAGCCAACACTATTAATCCACACCGAGGGGTGCCCAGCAGCTCCAGTGCTGTTGTAGGGGAGGGAGTGGCATCAAGAGGGGGGCTGAGAGAAGCTGAAGCAGCTAAATATTGATAGAGCCCCTGGGACCCAAAGATCCCAGTTAGGATCAGGTCCAGGAGTGGCAGAAGTGCCCTAAAAGGACGGGGGGGAGGCACAGGTTCCCGAACCATGGCCCCACCCTTCTCCCCAAGGCCCTGCCCTTGCGCCGCCTATTCCCCCAAGGCTCTGACCTCGCACTGCCCTTTCTCCCCAAGGCCCTGCCCTCACACCGCCTCTTTCCCCCCCCCCCCAAACCCTATCCCCCCACTCGTGCCTCTCCACCCCCTCTTCCCCATCACATGCCCTTGTCGCCAGTATAAAGTGGGAGGCCATGGCCCCTTGGTCCATCCTGTTCCGGCACCCCTGATCAGGTCACCATGGTGCTAGGCTCTGAAGTGGCATCTTAACCAGTACTGGATTGGTTGGTAAACTGGGCCCATTCCAACAAAATGTGTTTGAATGCAGCCAAATGCAAAGTCATACATGTAGGAAGAAGGACTGCAAGCCAGACCTACAGAATGGGGGGCTGTATTCTGGAATGCAGTGATGCCACAAACAATCCGGGGGTCATGGTGGACGAGCAACTCAACAACAGCTCCCAGTGTGATGCTGTGGCAAAAAAGGCTAATGCATAAATAGCGGAGTAGTGAGTAGCAATAGGTAGGTGATTTCACCTCTGCATACAGCATGGGTGAGACTGACACTGGAATGGTGCCTCCAGAGCTGGTGGCCACATTTTTAAAAGTTATTTGAAAATTGGAGAAGGTGCAACGAAAAGCCACATCAATGTCTCAAGGGCTGGAGAAAAATGCCTGACAGTGAGGGATTTAAGGAGATCAATTTGTTTAGCTTGCCAACAAGATGATTGTGAGGTCACTGGATTGCAGGGGATAAGAACCTTCATGAGGAGAAAATACCGAGTATTAACAAGCTCTTTAATCTAGCAAAGAAAGACATAACAAGAACCAATGGCTAGAAGCAGAGGGCTGACAAATTCAAATTGGAAATAAGGCACACATTTTTAGGTGAGGGTGATTAAACACTGGACCAAACTCCCAAGGGAAGTGGTGAATTCTCCATCTCTTGGTGTATTCAAATCAAGACTGCATGCTGTTCTGGAAGATGTGCTTTACTCAAACACAAGTTATTGGGCTCAGTGCAGGGGAAACTGGGTGAGATTTAATGGCCTGTGATTTACAGGAGGTCAGAGTAGATGATCTAATTCTGGATTTACACTCTATGAATTTCTTTGGCCAGCAGGAGCTCTGGAACAAAGGGCTTTGCCTGAAGGGGAGAGTCCCCAGTTGGGACATTAACAAAACAATCCAGAACAGCTAAGTAAACTTAGCAATGAGAGCAAAGTGGATTTAAATCGTTTGGGGAATGGGACCCTGCTCCTCCCTCTCTGTGTGCCATGAAGGCTAATCCAGAAACACTGCAGCCATGGATCTCAAGGAGACAATCCCATCTCTCCCCTCCCCATACACACTGATCCCAAGACCTCTGAATAGCTGGCCTTTCAGCAGCACATCACTTCTTTCTTCCAATCATCACTCACAGCTCCCTATGCTGTGTGCAAATAGCACTGGTTAAAATTTAGAGCTGCCCCCGAATGAGGCAATCTTATCGAACATGCAGTGAAGAGGCAGCTGATGGTGCATCACAGCATCTTCCACCAAGGAATGGAATTTCATGTCATTACTTGTTTAGCTCCCTGGAGAAATCAATTTTGACAAACCATTTCAAGCTCACTTGGAGATGGTTTTCAAAATTAATTGAAATTTAGAAAGGCACCACTAACTAGCATCAGAAAGAAGGGCAGCTCTGCTTAAGTTTCCTCACCCTGGCATTGGACAGTGGAGCTGCTTCTGGGAGCTAAGCTGGGTGAGAGCTGAAATGCATCTACAGGTCAGAAGCCAGAGTGCAGGAGCATTATCAACAGATAAAGCCTGAGCATCAGCCTCTTGCCACACAGCAGAGCCAACGACTCTGGCACTATAGACGCTTACATCCCTAAAAGCAGGTGTAGCGCTCAGAGTGGGCCCAGACAAGACCCTCATTCATGCTGGGGCAGGACAAGTGCTCCATTTACTGACACACATCATACCACAATACTTACGCTGCCAAACTTCCACTCCCCTTGCCTAACATCCCTACCCAGTCTCTGCCACAAGAGTGCTGAAAATGGCATGGCCTTGCTAACCAAGACTGGGAGCTCCAGCGCAGAGGGGTCAATCCCATGACTTAATGAGCAAAGAACCCACTTAAGAGTCAAGGAGAGTAAGTGTGTGTGTAGATCTGACAAGTGCAGTAGAGCTGTAACTCTTTAATACTCCCACTGAAGTCAACAGCAAAATTCCTATTGACTGAAACAAGAGCAGGAATGAGCCCAGAGCTCCTGGCAAACATCCTGTGAGTGACATTAACCGTCTTAATGATCCAGTAGCTCCCTGCTGCGCTCTGGAAAAGAGTCTGTACTCAAATTGGAGATTAGCAAAGGCCTGTTCTATGGCGTTTGGTTCGCTTGTTCCCATTGACAACTGATGTTTAGAGACTTATTCCCTAGTTATATTCCTCACTGATGGTGTTTGTAGAATACTAAATCCTGCTGCTGCTACAGACCTGCTCGGAGAGGTGTGTCTTATTGCAAACTGGGACAATTGTCTGCATTTTTCAAGTAGTTCATGTGTAATTTGTGTGCATACTCAGGTGCATGGGGGCTTCCCTCAGACCTGTTCTCCTGGGTAGTTTACCTTGCCGCCGTTTACATGTTACTGCAGGAAGTGGTTGATTTAATTCCTCTCCCACCCCCATTGTTGTGTGCTAAGATTCTCTCACCTGGAAGAATCCAGAGGCCTGCAGGGCAGATGTACCTTTGTAGTCAGGCATTGCCCGATACGTGACAGCATTTTGCTTGAATGCTGCGGTGAATGGTAGTTATAGATCTGGTGCAGGATAGCACTGTACCAAGGCAGCATGCTGGTGACTCTCTAAGGGTCAGAGCTCAGACCCAAGTAAGGGCAGCAGGATGGTCTGGACTCAGCAGCACCTTCTGCACAGGACAGAGCTCCTCACAAATGGGGGCTTTGCCAAGGCATCTACAGCTAGAGATCCCCTGGCCAGAGACAGTAGAAGAGTGAGGCATGCAGCAATTGCTGAGACTACTTAAGCCAATGGGCTAGGTAATGCCCCAAAGCCTTGCGGAACTCCCCTATGCAATCCCTATTTATTGAGGTGTGGCAATGGTGGGGGGAGAAAGTATTTGTAACATGACCTCTTGTAGCTAATATATAACAGATAGGACACCTTTGGGTTTACTGAGTCACTGTTATGGGTGTATGTACTCACTGCAGAGCTCCCACCTAGTGACTCTAAACCCTACATAGCATTTCATAGGTGCTTAAGCGACACTTCTAGTTTTACAATTACCCTCTCTAACAACTTGATCCAAAGCCCACTGGCTTCACCGGGCTTTGGATCAGGCTGCTATTGTGAAGAAGGCAGGAAATCTCCATCCTTTGTGATGCAGGAAGAACACCGCTTGGCTAAGGAGTTTGATCTCATTTTCATTAGCCTTTCATGCAGCAAACTGGTTGGCTCAACAGCCTTGGGTCCGCATACAAAGCTTGTCACCTGCTCCAATCCAAGAGCTGCATGGATCTTTTAAATTTTCAATTGCTACTGTTCTAAGCTCTATTAAGAACGTGAGAGGAAATGAAGATTTACGGTGTCTTTTCAAACCCACAATGATTCGAGGCAGAGGTTAGTCAGCAGAATAAAACACTGGTGGGTAAATACATGATCGCTCAGATGGGGTTCACTCTTTAGTGTTAACTTGGAGGAAGGATCAGTCAGCAAAACCACAATCAAATAAGAAACAGAATCTTCTAAAACAAGCTTTTACAAAATTAGAAACAGATTATTTCTAGCACCGAGAGGGTGGCATGGACCTGCTAAATCAGGGGTGGGCAAACTATGGCAGGTGGGCCGGATCCAGCCCGCCAGCTGTTTTAATCCGGCCCTCAAGCTCCTGCTGGGGAGTGAGGTCTGGGGCTTGCCCCGCTCTGGCACTCCAGCCGGGGAGCAGGGTTGGGGACCACACCATGTGGCTCCCGGAAGCAGCAGCATGGCCCCTCCCCAAGCTCCTATGCATAGGAGCAGGCATGGGCCTCCGCTCTGCACGCTGCCCTCACACCAAGTGCCACCCCTGCAGCTCCCATTGGCAGGGAACCACAGCCAATGGGAGCTGCAGGGGCGGTGCCTACAGATGGGGCAGCGTGCACAGCCGCCTGGCCGTGCCTCTGCATAGGAGGTGGAGAAGGAACATGCTGCTGCTGCTTCCGGGAACCGCTTGAGGTAAGTGCTGCCTGGAGCCTGCACCCCTGAGCCTCTCCTTGCACCCCAAACACCTGCCCCAACCCTTATCCCCCCTCACCCTCTGAACTCCTTGATCCCAGCCCAGAGCACCCTCTTGCACCCCAAACCCCCCATCCCCAGAGACTGCTCCCCCATCCGGAACCTGCACCCCTTCCCACACTCCAACCTCCTGCCCCAGCCCTGATCCTCCTATTGCCCTCTGAACCCCTTGATCCTAGCCTGGCGCCCCCTCCTCCACCCCAAACACCTGATCCCCCAGCTCCACCCCAGAACCCTCACCCCCTCCCACACCCCAACCCCAATTTTGTGAGCATTCATGGCCTGCCATACAATTTCTATTCCCAGATGTGGCCCTCAGGCCAAAAAGTTTGTTCACCCCTGTGCTAAATCCTTTCTAGGAGTCACTCACACCCCTTCTGCGTGGCATTTAGTTTATTCTATGGTGCAGTGCTAGCATGCACTGGGCAGTGTAAGATCAGCTGATTTGTCGATTTAGAAAGGATCTATTCCTGCTGGGCACCAAAATCCAGCCGTGGATTTACCTAATGATTGTACTGTCTGTAGCAACACAGAAGAGACAGGACTCTGTTGTAATGGATGTAAATAGGATTCTTTACATAGGCTGCTGGACAGAGACCCTGTGGTTCTCTCTGGGTTCACAGACTGATTCAGGGGCTGCTGCCTATGGTGCAATGATGAGTGATCAAATCTGCACCACTGTTAGGGAGAGAATTTTCTGCCTCTGTTCGGTTCCTTAACAAGAAGGACCATGCCAGTGCACAGCGGGAATTCTCCACCCTCAAGGATTACAGGAGTATATTTGAGAAATTTAGCACTGGTGAAGCTATACCTCTGGCATTTGGTAGACTGGCATTCCAGTTGTTCCGTGGCAGAAGGTAGTTTGTGTTCAGCAAAATCACAGGAGGCAGGGGTGGGTTTTCAAACACATCAATCAGCAGCAATAAAGGCCCTGTCTCAGCTCTCAACCAGTTCTGAGCTGCTCCACAAGCTGGTCTGACTGCATTGCCTCAGAGCCCTGCTAACTGCAGCCAGACTAAAGAGACAAGCTAGCACTGACACTGCTGCACTGATTCTGGCTGTGGTGAATTTCACCTCATTTCCTACCATTGAGTACTGCACAGATATGCAAAGATCTGATGTACTGGGCTGTAGCTTGAGAGGCTGGGACTCAGAAGCAACGCTTGCTGGACACAAACCTAGGATAACTTAGGGCTTGGCTACACTTGCGAGTTACAGCACAATAAAAGAGCCCCGGGCGCACTAGCTCACTACCCATCCACACTGGCAAAGCACGTAGAGTGATCTGACTCCGCAGCTACAGCGTTGCTGGTATTCCACCTCGGCAAGTGGAATAATGTTTGCTGCGCCCTCCGCTGGAGCGCTGCAGCGCCAGTGTGAATGAGGTGTTGCTTTACTGCGCTCTGATCAGCTTCCGGAAACATCCCATAATCCCCTTAAGTCAAGTGACCACTCTTGTCATTGTTTTTGAATCGCTGCAGGAATGCGGAAATGCTCTTTGAAAGCTCCATTTCTGACAGGCAGCTGCTTATCTGCTCCGAGACAAAGCAACCATTAGTGTGGAATGCTGTGTGGGAGAGAGAGAAGTGCGAGGGGGGAGGAGAGGGGAGTTTGCTGCTGTCTGAACTTACAAGACACCATGCTGACATGCTCTCAGCCCCCCAAAAACCCACTCTCTCCCCCCACATACACACAACACACTCCCTGTCACACTCCACCCCCCACCATTTGAAAAGCATGCTGCAGTCACTTGCATGCTGGGATAGCTGCCCATAATGCACCGCTCCCAATGCCACTGCAAGTGCCACAAATGTGGCCACGCCAGTGCGCTAAGCTGTCTGTGTGGACAGACTGCAGCGCTTTCCCTACTGCTCTCTATGAAGGCTGGTTTAACTCAAAGCGCTCTACATCTGCAAGTGTAACCATGCCCTTAGATAACGATTTCTTCTTTAAAGCATTTTACAGGCAGGAGTTAATCCTCGCAGTACACTGGAGAGGTAGCCTACTACCATCATTCCCTGTTTTACAGATAGAGAAACTGAGGCACAGAGTGATCAGGGCTTAAGACCATGAAGGTATTTAGGCTCCTAACTTCTGTTGCTTTCTGTGGAAGTTCGGAGCCTAACTAGCTTTGTGGATCTGGGCCTAGGAGACTTTTGGGAAAATCTCAGAGCTAGTGGAGACAGGGTCAGAAGCAGGATACGCTTGTTTCAAATCTCCCTCTCTGATTTTGAACATTAGGGAAGATTTGGGGCAACCAGAAAAGAAATAGTCAGTTTTAGATCTGAAAAAGCTAGAATATTCTGTGGGATACAACCCATTGCTAGATCAGCCACGCGAAGGGCTGATGTATTACAGGCATTAGGGATCCTTCCAAAGACCCACTACAGGCAGGCAAAGAAACCACCCTCATGGGCCTCTCCTTCAAGGTGCTTCCCTTCTCTCTGGGTGCTGAACCAAAACTAGAATTCTAAACCTGCTGCTACCAAGTAAGTCCGAGCAAGGACAAGCTGCTGGCTGGCTAGTTACCTCCCATTGTTATAACCTCTTTATCCTGAGCCAGATGTGTCCCATGTGTTCTAGCTGTTTAAATACAGGGCTAGGAATCAGGAACTGCTCAGGGAGTCCTAATGCTGGATCTGGCCCTCACGCCTTGAGTGACCTTGGGCAAGTTGCTTTCCCTCTCTCTCTGCCTCATAGCCTCACATGTGAAATGGGGCTGATAATCCAGACGTAACCCACAGGATGGCACCAGGACCAGTTACTGTCTGTAAGGGCCAGTCTACACTGAAAACCTATATCGGGATAGCCACGTTTCTCAAGGGGGTGTGAAAAATCCACACCTCTGAGTGACACAGTTAAGCCAACCTAAGCCCGGTGTGGACGACGCTAGATCAACGGCAGAGTTCTCCTGTTGCCTTAGCTCCTGCCTCGCAGGAGGTGGATTCCATCAGCTGATGGGAGAACCCCTCTCATCGCTGTTGTCCGCATGGAACCACTGCAGCTGTACCGCTGTAGTGTTTCAAGTGTAGATATACCCTAATTGCCACAGTCAGGGCCCCATGCACAACGCAGAATCCTGGATCCAGCAGCAAAGCTCAAATAAACAGCAAAGCTTCTTTTTCTTTGCAACCATAAGAAATCATCTTTCAAATGTGAATTGAGCATAACTGATGTGTTGTCTGCCTGAGTGTGCAGGCAGCCTGAAACCACAGGCTGAGAGGTGTGAACTGCCCCATCCATTTCAGTGGTGAGTGTGAAATATACACTATTAAGATCCCATTGTCCACATTCACTATTTCACTACCACTCTTTTGATCATTTGGCTTGGGTGCTTATCCTAGAGCCCAAACTGCCTGCTGCACATTTCCCCAAGTGCCAGAACCTCTTGCTTCTTCCAGCATCTATAGTACAATGATGCACTGGTGAGACACGAACCTGCAGCGCAACAAAAATAAAAATTCACAGGCTCTGATTTTCTGAGGTGCTGAGTACCTATGACTCTAGTGGAGATGAATGGGAGTTCTGGGCACATTAGCACCCAGAGACTGAAGGCCCATTTAGTGAATCACACAAGGAGTGTGGTAGACATTGTACTGATTGGGGTGATGCTACTGAGTTATGAAAACAGAGTGTATGAAGCTGCTGCAGAGTCTCACCCCTGCTGTGCTGGGGTGCCACAGCATGCAAGGGTCTGGGCTGCTGAATACCGCTCCTGAGCGCTGGAGCGTACAGAAGGCCGTGACAGTAGAGCAGTGCTAGTGATCTGGCTCACATCCACGACAGGATGAATGGTAGCAGGGCACGTGCTGCTATCAGTGGGAGGTGGACATTTGCAGCTTGCTGAGGGCCATTTTTAATGGTGGGAATATGGACTCTCGCCTGTTCACAGGGCACACTCTGGATGGTCACTAGCCCATCTAAGTGCAGGAGGGGAATGGAGATTCAGGGCTGGCCTCAGGCGGCATGCGCCACAGAGAGATCAGTTTGCAAGCTGGGTGCAAGTTTCAGGAGCAGATCACTGCTGCCTTCAGCTCTCGAATGGGAGTGAACTGAGTCTGCAACGGGGAAGGGCAACATGCTGCTTAACCCTCTGGCTGCCTGGAACACCCATCTGCAGAGAACATCTGCCCAGATGAAGGTATCCACCAGTAATGTGGAAAGATACTAGCAGTTTATAGGTTAAAGCTGGGAAAAATCAGCTGGGAATCGAGACAGAGGGGTGGCAGGGCTGCTCTCTGGCATTACCAAGGTAACTCAGCAGAAAAACAAGGGGTTTGATGTAACAGGAATGAAAACAGTAAAGTGAAGGGGAGCAAGGCTCCAGCAACCCGCCTTCCCCCCACAGACCCATCACCAGAGCTGCACCTATTGCTAGACCAGCTTCAAAATATAAAATCAGGAGCAAACTTGGGCCCAGCTGCCTTCTGGACAGGACTCCTGTAGCCCCCCCCCACACCGCTAACCCCACCCCCACCAAGACATACATTGAATCTTCAACTTTGCCATTTTCACTTTTGCCCCAGCAAGGTCATCCCAACGGCTGATGGCCAGAGGTCATGGCTGTCCCCTGACCCTGTGTCATAGGGATGTCCAAAGCCGTAGTGTTTGCTCAGCGTCCTGTCAGTCCCTGGTCGTCCATCATTTGTCTTTCTTCACTTCCATGGCCCAATGATCTGTAAGACAGAATGGAAGTCAAGGAATGAAACTGACGTGAAATCCATCATGGACTGGCCTAGATCAAGGCAGAGCTCAAAAAGAGCACTGGGGAATGGGGACCGGGCGGGGAGGGAGCCCCCCTCATTCAAACAACTTCAGTAGCTTATTGTGGAGGTGCCATGGTAGCTCCACAGTTAAGACTGTGTAGAGATTTGTGCTTAAAGCACGGCTTAAACCTCTTTGGGATAAATAACAGAGTGCACCTTCCCCATACTCTGAATACAGAGTAAATGTTCAGGCAAGCCTCTTAATTAACGTGGGTTCTGATTAACATAACATGGGCCCTTCGAGACAGGACAAGCCCCTCCCTTCCACCTGTTGGTGTGTTGTTTGGTTAGGTAACATTACAAATTAAACAGGGGATACTTCTGTGTGGGTCTCTGATTAGTCCTGTGTGCCTCAGAGCTGATCTGGGTTGTTGAAAATCATGATGCAACTATACAGTCCGTGGGTTTGGCAAGGTGAGAGAGGGCCAGGACGGAGAGAGGGGGCAGGGGAGGCTGACACCTACACGTGTCTCTGCACAGTGAGCCTGCAGTCAGAGCAGACGGAAAAGGCACCTCATTACTTAGCAAGGACAGACCTTCTCCAGGGGCCAATGGTGCTAGTTACAGGTGCCAGATGAACAGCCCTGAGCTGGCTGGAAAACCACAGCTCTCTTTCACCAAACATTTAGAGCTTTCAAAATTTATTTTTGTTTTGACCAAGACCTCCCAAAATGATTTGTTAAATGGTGGGCAGCCTGCAGGGGACAGAGGGAGAGATACTACCCACCAGCGCAGTTCATAACCACTGGGCTTAAGAGTCAGTTAATCTCTTCTCTTGGAGCTATTCCACTTTGTACACATAACGAAATATTCATTGGGCCAAAAGGAGACTGACTCTGCAGCCTGGCAATCAGGGCCCATCGCCCAGGACATGGGAGACCCAGGTCCAAATCCCAGCTCTGAATCAGGCGAGCCTGGGTCTGCCACCTCCAGCTGTAACTAATAGCTCCTTGGGCATTCTGTGAATGTGGGCAGCTCACTCAGTGTGGGGCTCCGTCCCCCCTAGTGTAGCTGGACCACATATAGTGGAAGATGAGCCTACATCAGCCTTGGCTAACAGAGCTTGGCCTTTTAGCTCAGTCAGTGCCGCTCCTGCTTTAAGATCCAGAGGCCCAAGGATTAATTTCCACTGCCAACGACGCACCCAACTCAATGGGCAAGCATGCACCAGCCCCTCCTGGCAGATTGGTGCCATTGTCCTTTACACCACTTTGTATTACGTGGCTTGGCCCTCTTTGAACACCTGGGGGCAGATCCTGCGCTGATGGAGCTGGCCAAAGCTCCATCGTGCAACCTCTCACACACACTTTCTAATTGTGCCCAGACGAAACCAGCTGGCCTGGAATTTCTCCCACGTGGCCCTGCCCTGTGGGTTTTGGGGAGGGAGACTGCAGATTTAATAACCACACATTTGTGCTTCCTAACTATTTGCCCGGCCTTTTCTCAAGAAGCCTAGCCTGGAACTCTTTGGGCAGGGGAGGTATCCCAGATGAGTTTTTGCAAGCCTTCAGGACCTTTGGAGAGGTCCCACACACTTGGGAGCCAAACACACCTTCGGTCTGTGGCCCTGGGCTACGAAGAATCTGCTCATGAATCACCGCAGCACAAGGTGTTTCATATTGCTGATCTTGGAAAGTCTACATGGGAAGGGTAGAGGCTCCTCTGCGATGTGACCCCACCCTCACCCCATCTAACTACAGCACCAGGAAAATGGTGACAGCTATTAATCAGATGTGCAGTGGGGAGGCACAGACAAGAAAAGCAGTGTGACCAACAGGCAGCACGGGGTCCACTCCAACCACTGACCAGTGCAACACAGCCCCGACCCCTGCCTGGCAAGGAAAGCCCAGGACTACCATGCCAGCTGCTGATGAGTGCGTGGTGACCCTCAATGCCTGTGACCCTGAACGCACTCACTCTGAATGCATCATGCCTGGGACAACACCCTTGTGCCAAAGCTGCTGGTTTGCTTGCAGCATACCAAGAGGTGTTCAGACATTAGGCCCGGACGGCGCATCTAGTCCCACAGAGGGGGAAATACACATCACCTAGAGTTTAGCAGAGTGTGATGCAATACCCAACAGCGCAGGGAAGTTGTTAGGGGAGGTCAGCCAGCTCCCCCCATCCACCACCAGGGTTGTGCCAGTCACATAGGATGCCAAGGGGCTCGCCAAGTACAGCACACTGTGGGCAATCTCCGTCTTATTCCCTGCCCTATGGAGGGGCACTGTGCCAAAGTAGCTGTCCACTTCCGCACGAGCACCACCTATAGAGAGAACAAAACAAGCTGAGGCCCTCAGGCTCTTTACCCATCAGGAGACTGTTCCTCTACCCCGGGCAAAAGGCTGCAACTGGCTGGCATTGTTTGGGTGCTACAAGGAGCCCAGATACTACACTGATGGAGCCACACTAAGAAACTAGAGCAGATGCAGAAACATACACGAGGATCTGCCCATGGGCAAAGGGGGGAGAGTGAGGAAGGGAAGATCTAGGCTGAAGAGCAAGAAAGAGTTCTACCAAGGAGCTCTCTTAGCCTGGGGAGCAGCCTCCCCTGGAAGATGGTGGAAGCCCCTTGCTTAGGACAGGACAGATACCTGAAGAATACAGATGAGGAAACAATCCTGCGGCAGGGAGGGTGAATTAGGTGACCTTATGACCTTGATGGTCTCTTAATTATCACAGAAATATACCCAATGTTTCCATACACAGGCCAGTCGGGTGGGGCAGCACAGGCAGTGCTAGACCACCTGTTGTGACACTGCAGGATAACACTGAGGGCAAGAAACAAGCCTTTGTACAGCACCCAGGGTGAGAATCTCAGCGGCTACGCAGAGGGACCAATACTTGCCCCTGTGGCCACAGGGTAAACTAACGAAGTGGTGCAAAGTCCCTGCCCAGCTTCACCACAAGAGGGGGCCTGCGAGCATCAGGGCTTGCAGCAAGACACTGGTCAGGGTTTGGCAGAGGCAGCATTCTGAGCTCTGGGGGGCTGGTACACCATCTAAACTCCCCCCTTACACACATATAGTTGCACTAATCAGAGAGAGCCCGAGCTCTCAGGAGAAGCCTCCACCTGGGGACTTCTCTGAGAGCCCCTTACCGAGTCGCCGGTATCCCTCGGTGCCCGCAATGGGGCCTGGTGCCAGACTGTTGACACGGATGTTGTTGGGCCCCCACTCCACTGCCAGGTGCCTGGTCATTGCATCTGGGAGGTAGGACATTCAAAGCAGAATGAAAAACAGAGCAACGACAGCGAAGGGATTTCAGAGTGAACAGAGGGAGCCGCCGGTTGGAGCGAGAGGCACTGGTGGGGCCAGGTGGGGGGGTGTAGGTCTTTGCAAACAGGGACCGCTAACAGGAAGTTTCGAGAGGGAGTTCTCCAGGTGAAGGAGGAGCAAATACGGCACTCTTGGAGTAAGTGGCTGTCTGTAGTGTGTGTTTGTGGGTTACTTGCTGTATGCTGAGCTTGTGTTTCTCTGTCTGTTTTTGTTTGTTTGTTTGAAGGACTGTGTGCTGTGGCCAGCAGTTGGAAGCTGTGAGCTTCTAAACAAGGTTTGAAATCTAGAAGCCTCTGTTCATTGGCTGAGCCTTAGTCGGGGGCAGGGCTTTCAAGGCCAGGGCTTTATAAAGCAGTGAGCAAGTGACCAGGGACTGCTAACAGGGAGTTTTGAGAGGGAGTGTGGAAGGGGAGTGGGAAGGGGGTGAGGTACACTTGCCATTCTTTAAAACCTTTAAACTAAACTATCATCAAAACTTCTTGATTTAAACAAAACCCTATCATTAACCTAGGTAGCTGTAAGAGAAAATGCAGGCAGAAGCCCAGCAACAGAGTGGGGGCTATCCTGTTTATTGCATTCAGTGTAGCATGTATGATTACCTGCCCTCTGGGCAGGTGGCGTCTAAGTGTGCATTCGGTGCAAGGAGCTCCTGGCCCTCAGGGACCATGTACGGGCTTTGGAGGCCAGGGTGGCGGAACTGGAGGAGCTAAGGGAGGCAGAAAGGTATGTTGATGAGGCTTTCCGGGACACTGTAGATTTGTCCCACCTCCAGTCAGACAACCCCTGCACTGTTAAGGAGGATGAAAGGCCCAGAGAAGGAGAGCGGTCAACGGGAACAGAGGGAAACCTTCCCATTGTTGGGACCCCTCCTTCCAGATGATGTTGGGATATCCTCTCACACTGAGGTTACCTCTCCGGGGGAGGGAACTCCAGTCATTAGGAAAAGGCAGGTGTTAGTAAAGGGAGATTCAATCATTAGAGACATAGATAGCTGGGTTTGTGATGACGGGGAGAACCGTATGGTGACTTGCCTGCCTGGTGCAAAGGTTGCGGACCTCTCGTGGCATCTAGATAGACTTATGTGTAGTGCTGGGGAGGAGCCAGTGGTCGTGGTACAGGTAGGTACCAATGACATAGGGAAGGGTAGGAGAGATGTCCTGGAGGCCAAATTTAGGCTGCTAGGAAAGAGACTGAAATCCAGGACCTCTATGGTGGCATTCTCAGAAATACTACCAGTTCCACGCGCAGGGCCAGGTTGGCAGGCAGAGCTTCAGAGTCTCAATGCATGGATGAGACGATGGTGTAGAAAGGAGGGGTTTAGATTTATTAGGAACTGGGGAAACTTTGGGGATGGGGGAGCCTATACAGGAAGGATGGGCTCCACCTACACCAAAGTGGATCCAGATGGCTGGCACTTCACATTAAAAAGGTTGCAGAGCAGTTTTTAAACTAAGAGATGGGGGAAGCCGATTGCTGCAGAGGCACACGTGGATCGGGCAGAGACTTCTCTTAGAGGAGAGTCTATTAATAGAGATTCTCTAGGGTTTAGTCAGGAGGAGAGGATGGAAGAGGATAAAGTATGGGCCAGATCAGACGAGAAACGTTCACATAAAGAATCTGACACATCAGAAAAGGGCAGACAAATAAACAGTGACAAGTTTTTAAAGTTCTTGTACACAAATGCTAGAAGTCTAAATAATAAGATTGGTGAACTAGAGTGCCTCGTGTTAAAGGAGGATATTGATATAATAGGCATCACAGAAACCTGGTGGAGTGAGGACAATCAATGGGACACAATCATTCTGGGGTACAAAATATATCGGAAGGACAGAACAGGTCATGCTGGGGGGGAGGGGAAGTGGCACTATATGTGAAAGAAAATGTAGAATCAAATGAAATAAAAACCTTAAATGAATCCACATTTTCCACAGAATCTCTATGGATAGTAATTCCATGTGCTAATAAGAATATAACCATAGGAATCTATTATCGACCACCTGACCAGGACAGCGATAGTGACGATGAAACTCTAAGGGAGATGAGAGAGGCTATCAAAATAAAAAACTCAATAGTAGTGGGGGATTTCAATTATCCCCATATTGACTGGGTACATGTCACCTCAGGACAAATGCAGAGACAAAATTTCTTGATACTTTAAATGACTGCTTCTTGGAGCAGCTGGTACAGGAACCCACAAGGGGAGGGTCAATTCTCGATTTAGTCCTGAGTGGAGCGCAGGATCTGGTCTAAGAGGTAACTATAACAGGACCGCTTGGAAACAGTGACCATAATATAATAACATTTAACATTCCTGTGGTGGGAAGAACACCTCAACAGCCCAACACTGTGGCATTTAATTTCAGAAAGGGGAACTATGCAAAAATGAGGAGGTTAGTTAAACAGAAATTAAAAGGTACAGTGACTAGAGTGAAATCCCTGCAAGCTGCATGGACACTTTCCAAAGACACCATAATAGAGGCTCAACTTAAATGTATACCCCAAATTACAAAACACAGTAAAAGAACTAAAAAAGAGCCACTGTGGCTTAACAACCATGTAAAAGAAGCAGTGAGAGATAAAAAGGCATCTTTTAAAAAGTGGAAAGTGAGGTAAATAGAAAGGAGCATAAACACTGCCAAATAAAATGTAAAAATGTAATAAGAAAAGCCAAAAAGGAGTTTGAAGAACAGCTAGCCAAAAACTCAAAAGGTAATAACAAAAAGTTTTTTAAGTTCATCAGAAGCAGGAAGCCGGCTAAACAACCAGTGGGGCCCCTGGACGATCGAGATACAAAAGGAGCACTTAAAAACAATAAAGTCATTGCAGAGAAACTAAATGAATTCTTTGATTCAGTCTTCACAGCTGAGGATGTTAGGGAGATTCCCAAACCTGAGCTGTCTTTTGTAGGTGACAAATCTAAGGAAATGTCACAGATTGAAGTGTCACTGGAGGAGGTTTTGGAATTAATTGAGAAACTTAACAGTAACAAGTCACCAGGACCAGATGGCATTCACCCAAGAGTTCTGAAAGAACTCAAATGTGAAATTGCGGAACTATTAAGTACGGTTTGTAAACTGTCCTTTATGTCAGCTACTGTACCCGATGACTGTAAGATACCTAATGTAACGCCAATATTTAAGAAGGGCTCTAGAGGTGATCCTGGAAATTACAGACCGGTAAGTCTAATGTCAGTACCGGGCAAATTAGCTGAAACTAGTAAAATTGTCAGACACGTAAAAGAACATAAATTGTTGGGCAAAAGTCAACATGGTTTCTGTAAAGGGAGATCATGTCTTACTAATCTATTAGAGTTCTTTGAAGGGGGTCAACAAACATGTGCACAAGGGGGATCCAGGGGACATAGTGTACTTAGATTTCCAGAAAGCCTTTGACAAGGTCCCTCACCAAAGCCTCTTATGTAAATTAAGTTGTCATGGGATAAGAGGGAAGATCCTTTCATGGACTGAGAACTGGTTAAAAGACAGGGAACAAAGGGTAGGAATAAATGGTAAATTTTCAGAATGGAGGGAGTAACTAGTGGTGTTCCCTAAGGGTCAGTCCTAGGACCAATCCTATTCAACTTATTCATAAATGATCTGGAGAAAGGGGTAAACAGTGAGGTGACAAAGTTTGAAGATTATACTAAACTGCTCAAGATAGTTAAGACCAAAGCAGACTGTGAAGAACTTCAAAAAGATCTCCAAAAACTAAGTGATTGGGCAACAAAATGGCAAATGAAATTTAATGTGGATAAATGTAAAGTAATGCACATTGGAAAAAATAACCCCAACTATACATACAATATGATGGGGGCTAATTTAGCTACAATTAATCAGGAGAAAGATCTTCGAGTCATTGTGGATAGTTCTCTGAAGACATCCATGCAGTGTGCAGCAGCAGTCAAAAAAGCAAACGGGATGTTAGGAATCATTAAAAAAAGGGATAGAGAATAAGACGGAGAATCTCTTATTGCCCTTATATAAATCCATGGTGCGCCCACATCTTGAATACTGCGTACTGATGTGGTCCCCTCATCTCAAAAAAGATATACTGACATTCGAAAAGGTTCAAAAAAGGGCAACTAAAATGATTAGGGGTTTGGAACGGGTCCCATATGAGGAGAGATTAAAGAGGCTAGGACTTTTCAGCTTGGAAAAGAGGAGACTAAGGGGGGATATGATAGAGGTCTATAAAATCATGAGTGGTGTGGAGAAAGTGGATAAGGAAAAGTTATTTACTTGTTCCCATAATATAAAAACTAGGGGCCACCAAATGAAATTAATGGGTAGCAGGTTTAAAACAAATAAAAGGAAGTTCTTCTTCACTCCGCGCACAGTCAACCTGTGGAACTCCTTACCTGAGGAGGTTGTGAAGGCTAGGACTATAACAGGGTTTAAAAGAGAACTGGATAAATTCATGGAGGTTAAGTCCATTAATGGCTATTGGCCAGGATGGGTAAGGAATGGTGTCCCTAGCCTCTGTTTGTCAGAGGGTGGAGGTGGATGGCAGGAGAGAGATCACTAGATTATTACCTGTTAAGTTCACTCCCTCTGGGGAACCTGGTATTGGCCACTGTCGGTAGACAGGATACTGGGCTGGATGGACCTTTGGTCTGACCCAGTATGGCCGTTCTTATGTTTAAAAGCAAAGGAGTGAAAGTGGTCGGGATTGACTAGCAGAGGGTCCTGTGGGTCAGGACTGAGGGGCTTAGGCAGCGCTGTGGAGGGGATGGTGTATCCAGAGCTGGAATAGCAGAGGTCTGGGGGGCAGGGGGACAGGCTGGAATAGCAGGGCTGCTGCAAGTCAGCACTGAGCACTACTGGCAGGGCCGGGGAGGGCAGATCAGGGATACGACGGGTGCTGAGCGTCTGAATGAAGCAGAGGAGTCAGAATGCACAGGACTGGGGAAGCAGCTGGCCTTCTGTAGATACCCCCTTCAAGGAGCTGTGCCTGCCTGCTGACAGAGGGCCTTTTATTGCTGCCATCTGCCAGCTGGTCCCAGCAGTCGCCCTGACAACGTGTGAGTTTGTGCTTGTGTCCCACAGGCCATGTGACTAACGTCGTCTGGCATTAACAAGCCGGGGAGACTGGCAGCATAGTGTGGTCTGCTGGACTGAGCCCGGCACAGGCCTGGATTCTAAACATAATGCTGTCACCAGCTCAATGTGACCCTGGCAAGTCACTTAGAGCAAGATCCAAAGCCCACTGAAGTCTGTGAAAATGCTCCCAGTGATTCCAGTGGGCTTTGGATTGGCCCTTAGTAATGAGTTTCTGTTAGGCTCCGATCTGCGGAAGGCTCCATCGCAGGCAGTCGGGGGTGCGTGGTGGGGGGAGGGGGAGATTGGGGGTGCACAGTCAAACCAGCTTTCATTAGTCTCCTTTCAGTTACCTTTCCTTTCTGCACAACCACGGTTTGCTGGCAGTATCCCAGAATGCATCATCCTGTGTCATCACAATTTTTCTGCAATGTCACATCCTGGAAAGCGGCAAGTACAGAGATTGCACAAGGGGGGAATAACTGGTTAAGCCACGCTAGAGAGCCAGGCTGAGTACCCCTCTTAGCCTGGTCAGGGAGGGTGCCGCAGAGCTCTGGGCTTGACTCAGCCTATCTGTACCAAGGGGAGTACTATGCAAGATCCTAGTATTGTTCTTCCAAGCCTCTCCATCAGAGGCTCTGAAAGAACCAGTAAGTCGGCTGGGCTTTGGCAGCTTGAAAAGACACAGAAAGGAACCAAATGGGTCAGGTGTGTTTACTGTACCTACAGCTGCCTTAGCCGTCCCAGCATGCACCTGGAGAGCCTGTCCTCTGTAGCTCAAAGTCGCTGTGATGTTAACTATAACCCCGCCATGGTCCTAGATAAATAAGACAGGGAGTTAGGGAACAGAGCAGCGATATCATCTGCTGGGGCAACAGGACCTGGGCATGGGATGGAACAGAGAGACTGACCAGAGAAATACCCTGAAGGCGAAACTGGTCTGGTGATGAATGGGGATTGTCTGCCCAACTCTTGTGGCTCTGCCATCTCTGCCTGGCTCTCTGAACACCTCCCTCCTTGGGATCTGCATAGGACAGCTCTCCTTCCGGGCTGTGCTGGAACATTCCAGAACAATCTGCAGCCCGTTTCTAGAAAGGTATAAGCACCCAGAGGAGGCAGGAGATGGCAGAAGATTAGAGGCCTCAAGGAAAAGTGAAGGAGCTGGAAGGATTTGGGATGAGAAAGAGAATCAGTGTTTCACTGGCTCATGTCGCCTCCCTCCATCTACTTCTCCTAAGTCAAGGTCACCCTCTCCCCAGAATTACGCACAACCCACATTTTGCAGGCAGCCACTTTCTAGAGGCCGCCCAAACCACATTCACTGTCACAGGTGAATGGCTGTGTCTGGGGAAGGTTCTGCTGCTGCGATCACTTCTGCGAGGATGGAAGGTACAGGAAAGACACGAGGAGACAGAGGTGATATAAGACGGGGCTGCCAATGAGACAAGATTAATCAGCATGATTGGCTGTGGCCTTAGCACACCAGCAGCCTAACCACTGTCAAGTATTTTGTATGCATCACGGCAAAGGAGAGTTCTAAGGAAGGGTCTGGTGGAGGAGGAGGCAGCTGCTTTGGGGGTGTTTAAGGGGAGCTCCTCCCAAGCAGGAGGGGCAGCCTGGCAGAAAGCACAAAGGGGCTTGTTGGAAAGTTTAACAAGTGGGCGATGGAGGTTGCCATCGTGGGTCCGCTGTGGGCTGAAATCAGCCTTTCGATACTGGATGAGAGATGATAGGTGGGGCGGGGCTGGGCTGAGCAGGGCCTTGGAAGTGATGGCAAGGGTTTATGTTTGATACGTTAGTGGTCTCCAAAGTGGGGTGCGCGCACCCCAGGGGGTGCGCATGACCATCCGTGGGGGTGTGTGGAAGGAGGAGCGCCGCCAAATGAGCACTGCTGGCATGGTGGCAGCAGCGCTCCGGGACCTTTGATTCTTCGGTGGCGCGCCAGCAGCAGCTCGGCTCTCCCTGCTCCGTCTTCGGCGGCACGCTGGCGGCAGCTTGCCTCTCCCTGGTCCGTCCTTGGCAGCACGCTGGCGGCAGCTCGGCTCTCCCCGCTCCGTCTTCAGGGGCATGCCGGCGGCAGCTCGGCTCTCCCTGCTCCGTCTTCGGCAGCACGCTGGCGGCAGCTCGGCTCTCCCCGCTCCGTCTTCAGGGGCACGCCGGCGGCAGCTCGGCTCTCCCCGCTCCGTCTTCAGGGGCACGCCGGCGGCAGCTCGGCTCTCCCCGCTCCGTCTTCAGGGGCACGCCAGCGGCAGCTCGGCACTCCCCGCTCCGTCTTCGGCGGCATGCCGGCGGCAGCTTGCCTCTCCCTGGTCCGTCCTCAGCAGCACGCCGGCGGCAGCTCGGCACTCCCCGCTCCGTCTTTGGCGGCACGCCGGCAGCAGCTCGGCTCTCCCCGCTCCGTCCTTCGGCGGCACACCGGCGGCAGCTCGGCACTCCCCGCTCCGTCTTCGGTGGCGCGCCGGCGGCAGCTCGGCACTCCCCGCTCCGTCTTTGGCAGTACAGTGGCGGCAGCTCAGCTCTCCCCGCTCCGTCTACGGCGGTGCGCCGGCGGCAGCTTGGCACTCCCCGCTCCGTCTACGGTGGCACAGTGGCGGCAGCTCGGCACTCCCCGCTCCGTCTACGGCGGCGCGCCGGCGGCAGCTCGGCTCTCCCCGCTCCGTCTTCAGGGGCACGCCGGCGGCAGCTCGGCACTCCCCGCTCCGTCTTCGGCGGCATGCCGGCGGCAGCTTGCCTCTCCCTGGTCCGTCCTCAGCAGCACGCCGGCGGCAGCTCGGCACTCCCCGCTCCGTCTTCGGCGGCACGCCGGCAGCAGCTCGGCTCTCCCCGCTCCGTCCTTCGGCGGCACACCGGCGGCAGCTCGGCACTCCCCGCTCCGTCTTCGGTGGCGCGCCGGCGGCAGCTCGGCACTCCCCGCTCCGTCTTTGGCAGCACAGTGGCGGCAGCTCGGCTCTCCCCGCTCCGTCTACGGTGGTGCGCCGGCGGCAGCTTGGCACTCCCCGCTCCGTCTACGGTGGCACAGTGGCGGCAGCTCGGCACTCCCCGCTCCGTCTTCGGCGGCGCGCCGGCGGCAGCTCGGCTCTCCCCGCTCCGTCTACGGCGGCACAGTGGCAGCAGCTTGGCTCTCCCCGCTCCGTCCCTTCGGCAGCACGCCAGCGGCAGCTCGGCTCTCCCCGCTCCGTCCCTTCGGCAGCACGCCAGCGGCAGCTCGGCTCTCCCCGCTCCGTCTTCAGGGGCACGCCGGCGGCAGCTCGGCTCTCCCCGCTCCGTCCTCGGCAGCACGTTGGCAGCAGCTCGGCTCTCCCCGCTCCGTCTTCGGGGGCACGCCGGCGGCAGCTCGGCTCTCCCCGCTCCGTCCTTCGGGGGCACGCCGGCGGCAGCTCGGCTCTCCCCGCTCCGTCCTTCGGGGGCACGCCGGCGGCAGCTCGGCTCTCCCCGCTCCGTCCTTCGGGGGCACGCCGGCGGCAGCTCGGCTCTCCCTGCTCCGTCTTCGGCAGCACGCCGGCAGCAGCTCTTTTTTTTTTTGATTCCCCAGAGCTGGCCCTGGGGTGTGCGCGATTCAAAAAGTTTGGAGACCCCTGTGCTAGAGAAGAGGGAGCCATGGGAGTGATGGAAAGAGAGAGGGGTGATGTGGTCAGAGCAATGGGCTAGGGAAAGGATCTTTGCAGTTGCTTTCTGAAAGGATGGATACAAGCACGTGTTCATCTTGTTTTGTCCAAGGGAAACAGGATTGGACTTCAATAGACTATCCAAAGTTAACCCTTTCTCTCTCTCTCCCTGTCCTCCACCCCCCAATCTAAACGCCTGGCAAACAGGGGGGTTCCCCCATAAAAGACTCTCTGCAGTTGAAGGGAAAGGGACTAAGGAACAGTGTGACAATTAATACGTTACATTTCAAATGCTTTCACTGTTCTCTGTGCTTTAATAAAAGGTTAAAGAGATTTTTTCAGTGGTGATTGGTACAAAGGGGGTCACTGGTGATAACATGCCCTTGAACCCCAGACCACACGGTAACTGTTTAATGCTGTAATAGCAAGCAAAGATTTTATTAATAGCTTATTCATGGTAGGACCCAAGACACACTCCTTATCAACATGACAGACTTTCCAGCAGCGCATTCCCTGGTGTAGGATGAACTTACCCGCAAGCATTTCTCATAGAGCACTTTGGAGACATTGAAGGTGCCAAGGGTGTCAATGTCAATCACTGTCTTATAGGCATTGAAGGACAAAGCACTGGCCGGGCACAGGAAATTACCAGCAGCATCTGGAGAGGGAGAGCATCCAGGGGCACAGTCAGTGGGGAGCGGGGGAGTGAGACTGCTATGATCTATTACCAGGTGGGCATAGGGTGCTGCTCCCTCCCTTCCTCTGAAGCAGGGACAGGATGTGTGTGCACGTGTACAATCCTCCTAACTGTTCACTACATAGAGAACACACGATCCACCTCAAGGCTACCAATCCAGAGCCACACTGACACAGGCTGCCCTGTGCAACTTCTAAAGGCTTCTGGCTCCTCAGTTTAGGTGAGGCACTGTAACTTGCCTTAGCTGCCCCCACTTTAGTTAGCGAAAGACATTTTTAAGAGTGCCCCTCAGGCCTCTACTGTGCTATTCAGGAAAGTCCCCAAAGTCTTACAGTGTCTGCTTTGGAGTCCCTAGCTCTCTGGGGCAGCAGAGCAGCTAGCTGCGCACAGACCTTTCAGGCAGGGATACACTTTTACATACAGTAGCTGACCATATCCCAGAACTGGGTAAAGGGCTCATTGCCCAGAGAGAAGCAGTGCCCCGGGTGCCCCCCTGGCACCACCACACCAGGGCTCTGGAGGAAGAACGCTACTGGGACAATTGGGTATCAAAGGGTTGGCTGCAATCGATTTCCAGATCAGCCAAGCAGGGGCTGCTTAAATTGCTGCTTAAGTGGGCGATACAGAACAGGATAGAGTCAAACAGAGATGAGTAGGGAACCCTGCTGGGTTGGGAATGAGGCTTGACTGCCCCCTTCCTCGCTTCATTTTCGGGCAGACAGTTGTCAGTCCGCTACCTCCATGGGACCAGTATTCCCAGCCTCTCGTGTCACTTGGCACTGCAGGCTCCCACAGGGCAGTGAGAGCATAGGAAGCTTTGCCCAGAAGAGAGCAATATTCCTTTTAGTCCAGCATCCTGTTTCCAGTGTGACCAGCGTTCAGACGTGACAGCAATGCACCCAGACATTAACAGAACACTGCCTCCGTAGGGGGGCAAATTTCTTCCCGACCCTCAGTTGGTCATGAGTTTGTTCCCTGAAACACACGGGTTTGTAAAATCCTGTCACTTCCCCCGCTTCGCAAGCAACTCACTGTTAACGAGGATGTCAATTCGTTCAAACTCTTTCACAGCCTCATCCACCGCTGCCAGGATGGTTTGGGGCTGCCGGACGTCTAGAGAAAGAGGCAGGCATCGCTGACCAGTAGCAGCCTCCAGCTTCTTGGCAGCCTGGAAAAGAGAAAGAAAGATTTTGTATGAGGGATCCCAGTCCTACCTCCTGCTGTTAGGAACCAGAAGGGAGACTCATACTCTGGCATCAGCAAAAGGACATATCAGGCAGAAGGACATGCTCCGTCCCTATCAAGACCTGGGGCAGCTGTTTGTGTCTCCCGTCATATGATTGTGTTGTTAAACAGCTGCCATGTCCCACCCCAGAAGGAGCTGCATTTTGGTGGTTGGTGAAGTGATTCTTGTATGTACTATAACCTATAAATTACTCTGTCGAGTGCGTGGGATGTTTACATCAAGGCTCTGTTGGAAAGATCACAGCAGAAACGTGCGTTCACTTCTGAGCACTGTATTACTAGAGAGATATTGACACATCAGAGGGATCCAAGAGAGAAGCAACAAAAAATAATAGAGGCTGCAGGCACTGGCTTACACTGGAGGACTGAGAGAGCTAAAATTTAAGCTTGGCTAAGCGACGCCTAATGAGGATGTGATAACAGTTGGCAGTATCTGAAGGGTGTAATGGAGAGGAATTGCTTAGGCTGGGGATGTAATTAGAAGCAATAGAATGAAACTAAGAAAAGTAAAATGTAGGCTCAATAAAAGCTTCCTAATAGTGAGATCTACCAGACTTTGGAAAAAGTCATTGCATGTGTCATTTGAACGGGAACAAAGCATGGAAGGCGATACTGCAGGATACCATCCTGCTCGGACCCTCAGGGCCGGGCTGCTAGATCTTTTAATCTCTAACTCCTCTGTTTCATTGCCAAGTAAGAGTCATCAGTGCCTCTTGAGCCACATTGACTATGGGATGTTCTTTCTGTGTTCTTTCCATCCTCCTCCCACGGATAAGTCTCCAGAGAAATCTCACAGAGAATCTCTCATAAGCCATTTACTAAAAGGCAGACTCAAAGCTCCAGCAGAAAACACAGAACTGGCACCCATTAAAAAATGCTTTCAATAGACATCATTATCATACGGGTTAGGAGGACCACACGGGGCATCTAATGGGGAAAGAGGCCAACAACCTGGAACATACATATGGCCACACTGGGTCAGACCAATGGTCCATTTAGCCCAGTATCCTGTCTTCTGACAGTGGCCAGTGCCAGGTGCTTCAGAGGGAATGAACAGAACAGGTAATCATCAAGTGATACATACCCTGTTGCCCATTCTCAGCTCAGGCAAACAGAGGTTAGGGACACTTAAGAGCACAGTTTTGCATCCCTGCCCATCCTGGCTAATAGCCATTGATGGACCTATGCTTCATGAACTTATCTAGTTCTTTTTTGAACCCTGTTATAGTCTTGGCCTTCACAACATCCCCTGGCAAAGCGTTCCACAGGCTGACTGTGCGTCGTATGAAGAAATATTTTCTTTTGTTTGTTTTAAACCTGGTGCCTATTAATTTCACCAGGTGATACAAAAAGAACAGGAGTACTTGTGGCACCTTAGAGACTAACATTTATTTGAGCATAAGCTTTCATGGGCTACAGCCCACTTCATCGGATGCAAAGAATGGACCATATACTAAGAAGATATACATATACATACAGAGAACATGAAAAAGTGGAGTAAGAGGCTAATTAATTAAGATGAGCTATTATCAGCAGGAGAAAAAAACTTTTGTAGTGATAATCAAGATGGCCCATTTAGACAGTTGACAAGAAGGTGTGAGGATACTTAACATGGGGAAATAGATTCAATAAGTGTAATGACCTAGCCACTCCCAGTCTCTAGTCAAACCCAAGTTAATGGTATCTAGTTTGCATATTAATTCAAGCTCAGCAGTTTCTCACTGGAGTCTTGTTTTGAACTTTTCTGTTGCAAAATTTCCACCTTTAAATCTGTTACGGAGTGGCCAGAGAGCTTGAAGTGTTCTCCTACTGGTTTTCAAATGTTATGATTCCTGATGTCAGATTTGTGTCCGTTTATTCTTTTGCGTAGAGACTGTCCGGTTTGGCCAATGTACATGGCAGAGGGGCATTGCTGGCACATGATGGCATATTTCACACTGGTAGATGTGCAGGTGAACGAGCGTTCTGTTATTTTCTTTGTTGGGCCTGTCCTGTAGTAGGTGACTTCTGGGTACTCTTCTGGCTCTGTCAATCTGTTTTTTTCACTTCAGCAGATGGGTATTGTAGTTTTTAAGAATGCTGGATAGAGATCTTGTAGGTGTTTGTTTCTGTCTGGGGGACTGGAGCAAATGGGGTTGTATCTTAGAGCTTGGCTGTAGACAATGGATCATGTGGTGTGTCTTGGATGGAAGCTGGAGGCATGTAGGTAAGTATAGCGATCCGTAGGTTTCCGCTATGCCTCCAGCTTCCATCCAGGACACACCACATGATCCATTGTCTAGAGCCAAGCTCTAAGATACAACCGCATTTGCTCCAATCCCTCAGACAGAGACAAACACCTACAAGATCTCTATCAAGCATTCTTAAACTATCCCCAGTGACTCCAAGATCTCTTTCTTGAGTGGTAACAGCTAATTTAGATCCCATCATTTTATATGTATAGTTGGGATTATGTTATCCAATGTGCATTACTTTGCATTTACCAAACTTAAATTACATCTTCCATTTTGTTGCCCAGTCACCGAGTTTTGAGAGATCCTTTTGTAGCTCTTCGCAGTCTGCTTCGGACTTAACTATCTTCAGTAGTTTTGTATCATCTGCAATTTTTGCCACCTCACTGTTTACCCCTTTTTCCAGATCATTTATGAATATGTTGAGCAGCACTGGTACCAGTACAGACCCCTGGGGAACATCACTATTTACCTCTTTCCATTCTGAAAAATGACCATTTATTTCTACCGTTTGTTTCCTATTTTTAACCAGTTACGGGTCCATAAGAAGATCTTCCCTCTTATCCCATGACTGCTTACTTTGCTTAAGAGCCTTTGGCAACAGAAGTTGTCAAAGGCTTTCTGAAAATCTAAGTACACTATATCCACCCTTGTCTGCATGCTTGTTGACCCCCTCAAAGAATTTTAATAGACTAGTGAGGCATGATTTCCCTTTACAAAAACCATGTTGACTCTTCCCCAACATATCATGTTCATCTCGGTGTCTGACAATTCTGTACTTTACTACAGTTCCAACCAATTTGCCTGGAGTTAGGCTTACCGGCCTGTAATTGCAGGATCACCTCTGGAAACTGAATGAAAAGAGGGTTGGTGTTTAAAATGGTTTACAGAACAAAACATTCTGCCTTTTGTATGAAGTCTTGTTATACTGCAGCATATCTAAGATCCTCCAAGAATCTCACAGATCTAAAGAGGTTCATCTCATTATTGACAGAGTTACAATATGAAGCCCCAATCCTGCCATCAAGTCTGCACAGGCACAATAAAGTCCATGCAAGCATAAAGAGTCACTATGAGAATCCAACTGCAGGACTGAGGCCTAAGTCAAGAGAATTCTTCTGCTGACCTAGCACTGCCCACATCTGGGAATAGGTCAGCATGGCGCCGTCGCTCAGAGGTGTGGATTTTTCACACCCCAGAGGGGTAGCTCTGCTGATGTAAACTCCCAGTGTAGAGCAGCCCCATTCCACTGCAAGGCAGACTTTCCTCTGAGTTGCAGCAGCCCAAAAGTAATTAACCTTGAGGTGGAAACTGAATGGCCAGTTGTGACAAGATGGGGTGCAATCGAGACCAGTGAGGGGCTGTGTCACACCCTCCCTGCAATCTTGTGTGCCTTCAATACCTTGCTGCAGTGACTCCCTGGGCCAATCACAAACAATCTTTCAGCAGGCAAGTCACGCCCTGAGCGTCTGTGGGTAACTGCAGCCTGCCAGCCACACATGGGTTACACTCTGGCTTTTACCAGCCTTAGTTACCTTTGCCAGGGGACCCCAACACACTCCCAATCCCAGATTTTCCCCCAGAAATGTATGTCTTGTACTGTCCAGCCCTCTCCTGGACAATCCAAATGTATTATGACTGGTATTCCTCTAAGGGAATAATATACAATAGCTTGTTACCTTAGAGTTACCCAGACACTTTAAGTTAAACATACTGGATTAGAATAAACAATAAAACAAATTTATTAACTAAAAAGAGAGATTTTAAGTGAGTACAAGCAACGAGGTATAAAAGTCAGAAATGGTTACAAGTAAATAAAGACAAAAACATTTCTAGTGCCTAGCTTAACAAACTGTATTAGAGTCAAAGCAAAAGTTTCTCACCACATGCTTCCAACATTAGACATGCCAACGCTCACCAATTAGTTGTGAAAGACGCCATTTCTAAGTAAAATTAAGCCTGACTCATGATTTCATGTTAGAACTCTCAGAGTCAGGCTTAATTTTACTTAGAAATTTCTATCAGCCCCCGCTGTCAGATAAGCTTCTCTGCCCCTTCCCACCTCACCCCACTGCCCTAGCTCAGCCTCCATCCCCCACCTCTTTCCACTGCCCTGGGGCGCCACTTCAATACACCTCTTCTGCCAGGGCTGTATAATGCCTCCCCGGGTAGCTGCTTGGAGCTCAGCGTCCACCAGCACCTCCTTCTCATTTCCCCAGGACAGGGGTGGCCAACCTGAGCCTGAGGAGGAGCCAGAATTTAACAATGTACATTGCCAAAGAGCCACAGTAATACGTCAGCAGCCCCCCCATCAGCTCTTCCCTCCGCCCCTGCTCCCAGGGCCTCTCGCCCACCGGCAGCCCCACCAATCAGCGCCTTACCCTCCCCACACCTCCCAATCAGCTGTTTCGTGGCATGCAGGAGGCTCTGGGGGAAGGAGGGGGAAGAGCGAGGGCATGGCAGGTTCAGAGGAGGGGGTGGAAAGGGGTGGAGTGGGGGCAGGGCCTGTGGAAGAGCCAGGGGTTGAATAGTGAGCACCCTCCGGCACATTGGAAAGTTGGCGCCTGTAGCTCCAGCCCTGGCTATGCAAGGAGCTGCATATTAACTTCTGAAGAGCCACAGATGGCCACCCCTGCCCCAGGACCTGGAGCAAGGCAAAGTTAAAATTCCATCATCTTCCTCTGCCAGTCCTGGAGGAGGGTTACCTGCAGGACAGCGGCAGGAGATGAGGCAATAATGGGCATTCATAGACTATTGGGGGGAAGTAATGTTTTGTGAAGCTCCATGTGTGATGTTCCTCCTCACTGAGCAAGTCTTTAATGTCCCTCATGTAGCTGTCTCCCCCACAAACTGTGGCACGGGACCATTTAGGAGAGACTTTTCCACACTGGTGCAAAATGTCCTGCATGGAGCTGCACACACCTTGGCAGTTATGGGAACTGGTGACTGCCATGACCTGGGCGGGCAAACGACAGGGAGTGGACCCTGCAGGTCCTGCTCCATAACCGCATAAAGGTAAGAGCTCATCGTATTATTGAGAGAGCTCCTCCAGCAGGAGCCCAAATCCTCTTCCTTTCAATAAATATGCAAGCGCAGGCAGCACTGTGTTAGTCACACACCCTCTGAGAATAGGCAGGGGGAGATCAAAAACCCGAAGGTGGACTAAAAAAACCCATGATTTAATCTTTTACAAGAATCTCATGATTTTTCGGCCAATCTTATGATTTTTCAGGTCTGATTCATGATTTCTGAACTGTTGGGGTTGGCAATGCCACAACAGCATTGCTGACCAAACTCTTCAGGTCAGGACCCCTCCTCCAGAGTCCAACAGCTGCTTCTTTTGTCTTCTCAGGTGCAAAGAGTGAGATGGACAGGGAGAGAGAGGAGGGGTCTCTTGGAGTGTTTGTCCCTCTTTTTTATAGTGTCAGTTCCTCTCTGAAAAGCATTTCCAGCTGAGAACCAAGAGACGGGCTGGTGGAGGAAGGAGATCTCATGCTGTTTCTCTGCTAACATCCAGATCTCTTTGTCCCTGCCCCCCGTTTCTTACCAAACAAACAAACCAATGGCCACTTCATAGGTGATGGACCAACAGCTTTGTTGACACCTGACTGCAGCATCAGCTTGCCCTTTGTCTCAGAGAAACTGGTTTAGCCACTTCCCAGACTTATCTGGGAAACACAGGTCAGCCATAATGTCAACTTATGTTCATAAAATTTATGCATGTTACTCATCAGCAAGTTATGAGTTTTCAGATGATACCTCCCAAGGCGTGCCTTGTACAAAGATCATTACAATAGCGTGTGACTACAAGGGCACAGTCTGTCACACCACTGGCATGATTGGACTCCATCACCCCACACATGGCTACTGCGCCAGTGGGAACAGGGGAAGAAGGGGAAAGAACAAATGATCGATGGGCACAGCCAGGGAGCGCAGGCAACCAAGAGAGCAGCAAGGCTGGGAGGCCCCAACAAGCTGTGTGATGGCGTGGGGAAGCAGAGCCTGTGTCCCGGCCCTGCCAGAGCTGCAGCCAATGACGAGAAGAAAGGCAGGGCTTTTGGAGGCTGAGCAGCCCTCTGACAGCAGGGAGCCTCTCCCCCTCCTCCCCACTGCCCCAAGTCACCGATGTGCTGCGGTGGAGCCGCCTGGGTGTGACATGACATGCTCCTGCCCAGCCCCAATTTCCACCTTTCCGGGGTGGGGGCGGGGAAGGAAGGAAGAAGGGGAAGCCCCTGTCTGATGGCTGCCTGCCCCACTGAGCCGCCTACAGGGGAGGAGCAGTCAATCAGGGCTGCTGCTGCAGAAGGGCAGTGGAGCTTCCCCTCCCCGCCATGAGCTAGCTGAGGAGCGGTAAGAGCCACTCTCCTGTGAGCAGCAGGACTAGTTTCCTTTCCCCCTCTCCCCCACCCCCAGCACCTGCCTGGGAATGGGTAGGGGAACCAACTGCAGTCCCCCAAGGCCTGGGAGAGGTGGGTGAGGAACCCAGGAGAAGGAGAGATGAGACAGGGCAGAACTAATTCCTGAGCATTGGCAGATGGGAAAGACTGGTTTCCCCTACAATTAAGGATACTCTGGCTTTCTGCTTTTCACCATAATCAATAAGGTTCTGAGCAGAGGGGGAGGGCCAAGGGCCTAGTTTGAGTAGAGTGAAAGGTCTGGATGAGGGGGGCCTGAGCTGGTGTGTGTGTGAGGAGGGTGGCGGGGGGGCAATGTGGTACTTGGCTGAGGGGCCCTTAACTTCAGTCAGTATCTCCCTTCACATCCAGAGTGACTCTGCCCCTCCCCCCGCTACAGATTTATGAGGTCATCACTGCCTCACCCCATACCCTTCTCTCATGTCTCATTCAACCCTGAAGGCTCTTTGCCCCACCATTTCCAGATTTCCTGCAGCAGCTCCTGAGCAGAGTGATCTCTTCCCCAATCAATGTGTCTTTCTCTCTATCCCTCTCTCCCACCACCACCACTTCTCTCTTCTCTGCCCCCCAGGACACATGGCAGGGCTGGGTTGGGAGACTGCCCAGGGCTGGAGTCCACCAGTCTTCGCTCTCCCACACTCCTGGGGATGGGGCCAGTTCCAGGAGTGAAGGAGGAAATCCCTAAAGGACAGTTTGGGGCCCCCACATTTATGACTTATGTCCCTGATGCTCAGGCCAGGTACTATGGCCCCAGCCTCTCCCTGCTCCAGCCCCCCGCTGGGGGACAGATCCCACAGGGCACGTACAGCACACGGCTGCTGGAAAGCTAGCAAGGTGCTGGCGGACCACAGACAGCCAGGCTGCCCTTGACCTACATGCCGCCTCCCACGGAGGAGCCGCAGCTTTGTCAGAGCCCCACATGCTACTGCTGCTGAGGGGAAAACCCAGGTGGTGATTCCCAGCCCCTGTCCCATGGAAGAATACCAGGGACCTGGAGCCAGTGAGCATCGGGCAGGCAGGGAAACAAGGAGGGGGACAGGGCCTGTGTGCTTATCAGCTGCAGCAACATCACGATACCCCTCACCCCTCCCACATGAGCGGGGTGAGAACGGCCAACACCCCCTGGCCTGGGGAGGTAGGGTTTGTGACTTTCAGGATTTTCTTTTTACTTGTTGGTCTTTCCACCCTCCCACGCAGCGTCAAACAATTAAGTGCAAATCAGAATGGGCTGATGCATGGCCATTACTTGCCGTGTTGCCAACTCTTGCAATTTTAGCACAAGTTTCACAACATTTGGTGTTTCTCTTCAAGCCCCAGCTCCTAGAGTCAGGTGATTTCATGAGACTCTCAGCTTTTATTACATAAATAAATTACAAGGAAGTTTCTAGCCCTCACAATTGCAGAGAAAAGTTTGAAAATGTAACCTAGTGGCCCCTAAAGACTCAGACCCCAAAAGGCAAATACAAGAAGGAAACAATTTATTATTTTTAAAAATCTTGTAGGATTTTTTTTTATCCCAACTCATGATTTTTCAAGTGCTTGGGGTTTGCAATCCTGCATCTTAATCAGCCCAACAGTCACACAGATTCACTCTCCAGTTTCTATCTGGATCTTTGTTCCATTTCAGTGAATTCTACACAGGGTGAAGCGGATGCTGGTTTACATCTGATGCTCTGCTGTTACTTTATGAATCTACATGGAAATCAGCAACTCACAATTGGAGGCTTTGATTTAATTGAAATAAAACAAACAAAGCTCAATTGAACAAAGTCATTCAGTTTAGGGCATCTTCCTCATGCGTAGTCAAGTCTAAGGGTATGTCTACACTGGCAGAGTTACAGCACCGCTCTGAGAGCGCTGAAGGGAAACCGCTGTTGTGTGTTCACACTGTCAGCTGCCTGCGCAACAGCATGTTCACACTTGCTCACTTTCAGCAGTATTTGGAGCGGTGCATTCTGGGAAGTTATCCCACAGAGCATCTCTTCCTCTTCTGCCGCTAAGAGTTGTGGGAAGGTGGAGGGGGTCGCGGGGCATCCTGGGTCCTGCCCCAATGCCCCGTGATGCATTGCTTCGCATCCCAGCAATCCCTGTGCTTCCGTCCACATTTGGCGCCATCTTTCAACGCTTTGTGTACTGCGCACTCTGTTTCTCTGGGCTGCAGGAATGGATCCCAAACTATTGACCAGTGTGACATTCTGTACCTCAGGGGAACACGCAGCACCCCCATGTTCATCCTTATAATATGACTGTGTGGTATCTAATGCAAAGTTTGTCATGTCAGGTGTCTTCAGAAGGCTCATGATGCACTGAGCGCTGTTGTTATAGTAATGTAATAGTAATTGTTGTTATAGTAATGTTATAGGTTGTAATTTCATGTATATAGTTATGAGGCTGAGAATGTGTCCTCATGGCTTAAAGCAAGCCCAGGCAAAAACTCTCCAAAAGCAGAGGGGCAGTTCAAACCTCATCAGGGCATGTATGGGACAAACCCAGCTCAGCCTCACAGGAACAAAGGACACTGGCCTAGGCAACAACAAAAGATCTACTGGACTCCCAAGTGAGTCACCTCTCTTCCTTTGGTCAGTTTGGGACTGCGATGAGGTAATGACTCTGAAGGGGGTGGGCAAAACCAAGAGGGAAGAAAGAACATGATAAAAGGGAGAGACGTTTGCCATGCTCTTCCTCTCTCTTCCCCCTCCATCTACAGACATTACCACCAAGCGACTGAAGCGCTGATCAAAGGGGAGAGCCTGGCTGAAGGGCAACCAGCCAGCCTGTGGTGAGAAGCATCTAAGTTTGTAAGGGCATTGAAAGTGTTAAGCTCACCTTAGAATGTGTTTTGCTTTTATTTCATTTGACCAAATCTGACTTCTTGTGTTTTGACTTATGATCACTTAAAATCTATCTTTGTAGTTAATAAATCTGTTTGTTCATTCTACCTGAAGCAGTGTGTTTGGTCTGAAACATGTCAGACTCCCCTTGGGATAACAAACCTGGTACATATCAATTTCTTTTTAAATTGACAAACTCATATAAGCTTGCAGTGTCCAGCAGGCATAACTGGACACTGCAAGATGGAGGTTCCTAGGATTGTGTCTGGGACTGGAGATATTGGCTAGTTTCATTCCGTTGCACAATCCTAGGAGCAGCTTACATGTTAGAAGCTGTGCATGAACAGCCCAGGAGTGGGGGTTCTCACAGCAGAGCAGAGTAAGGCTGGCTCCCAGAATCAAGGATTGGAGTGATCTAGCAAACCATCGGTACAGGTAACACCAGAAGCGAACGTCTGCTGCTCGTTCTGACAAACATGTCATGAGTGGCAGTGGAGTTATTCCTTAAACTACAAAGGCAAGAGGAGTGTGACATTGATCTCGCCACATGTACTAGCTACAACATGAGATTGCTTATGGCATTCACGGAGGTGCTGACCACAGTGGAAAGCCACTTTTGGGCTTGGGAAACAAGCAATGAGTGGTGGGATCACATCGTCTGGGATGACGAGCAGCGGCTGAAGAACTTTCGGATCAGGAAAGCCACATTCGTGGGACTGTGTGATGAGCTCACCCCAACCCTGCGGCGCAAGGACACAAGAATGAGAGCTGCCTTGCCTTTGAAGAAGCGCATGGCAATTGCACTGTGGAAGCTGGCTATTCCAGACTGCTACCGATCATTCCTGTCCTTACATTTTCCACAGGATATGTTCACTATGGAAGACATCTCGATGCTGACGGTGAGCAGGGAATCAAGGGAGGGTCTTCTTCAAGACTGTGGCTTCCACCCTGACCTTTATGCGGCTTGCCTGTGTGCAGCAATGTTCCACCCCTCTCACCCCGTGACAGCAGAGTGGTGCAGGAAAGTTACCATTAATGGGGCAAGAAACAAAGCAGCTCTGCCAAAGAATCTGTGGCAGTGGATTGCCCAGTATCTCCATGAGAGTTTCCTGGAGATCTGAAGCAGATTCCCACAAAGTGAGGGAGTCAATCAACAGCCTGTTCTGCTGCTCAGACTAGGCATGTGGTGGTATGCGCATCATACAAACACAAGCCTGCTTTCTGCAACCCTCCTGCCCCCAACAACTCACTTCAGCGATTCCCAAAATCAAATCCACTTACCAGGGGCCTCCTCTCCAGTTTGCACTTCGCCAAGATCCGACTGCTGTGACTGGCTAGGCTCCTCTGGGGTAGAAAAGAGCTTCTGGCTGCCTGCATCTCTGACCTCCATGTCGTCCTCTGCCTCTGGGTCCTCCTCCCAATTCACATCCTCATCCAAGATTTTCTCCTCCTGGCTCGGTCCACCCAAGTATCCATAGTGGCCTTTGCAGTGGAGGTGGGGTTGCCACTGAGTATCACGTCCAGCTCTTTGTAGAACCGGCAGCTCATGGACGCAGCACCAGAGCGGCAGTTTGCCTCCCAATCCTTGTGGTAGGTGTTCAGCAACTCCTTCACTTTGACCCTGCACTGCAGTGTGTCCCGGTCATGGCCCTTTTCTGTCATGCATTGTGAAATCTGTCCAAAGGTATCATAATTCCTATGGCTGGAGCACAGCTGTGACTGCACTGCCTCGTCTCCCCAAATGCTGATGAGGTCCAGCAGCTCAGCATTGCTCCAAGAGGGGGATCACCTGGTGCATGGAGCAGGCATGGCCACCTGGAAAGATGTGCTGAGACCACTGCACACATCACCGAGCAAACAGGAAGGGGACTTTCAAATTTCCAAAGGAATTTACAGGGTAGGGATGACGTTTGATCTCCTGAGGGCAGGGCAGTAGAGTTCAAACCGACGATCAGAGGGGCAAGAATAGGCATTGTGGGACACCTCCTGGGGGCCAATCACAGAGCTGTAATCGACCAGGGTGTCTACACTGGCACCGCAGCGCTGTACCCTCAGCGCAGAAACCTGTACGCCTCTTGTCAGGGTGTTTTTTTTACAGCGCTGCAACTGCGTAGTTTCTGCGCACTAAGTGGCTTGGTAGTGTATACACCTCAGGAGTTAAAACACAGAAGGCTGCTATACTACGCAGAAACTTACCAGTGTAGACAGGGCCTAAGAGGCCTTTTTCTTTCTCTACTTTCTAGAATGTCATTCTTTTTACCTCCCTTTTAATCATGCACAAAACAACAACATGTAGTGACTGGAAAAACCCTGCTAGGACCCAGGTAGTCCATCCTCTGGAGCCAATACAGGATTAGTCCCTACACTGAACTCAGTCCCATTTCCAGCTCTGCCACTGGTTTAACTTCCTTCCATGCCTCAGTTGCTTCATCTGTAAAATGGGGATTATGATACTGGGACACCCCCCCCCCCCCCCGTTTTGTAAAGCACTTTGAAATCTATGGATGAAAATCACTAGGTAAGAGCTGGGTGGTGTTATTACAATTGATTTTTCCAGTGCTCCATCCAGTCATGCTGTAAATAACTCAAGCACTGAAACTTCCACCACTACCCTTGGAAAACTAATCCAAAATGCAACAGATCTCACCAAGAGGCGTTCTGAGCTCAGCCTTCTCCTAATACTCCTTGTCATACCCCCTCAGCTCACTGGTTATCTTTCAGATACTGAGGTGCCTGGAACGGACCATACTCCTCAAGACACACATGGAGAGGAAAGACGGTGGAGTTCATTAGGTGTTTAGTACCACCATGCCTTACTGCCCCATCGTATCCTGGTCTCTGAAATATGCAAAAATGGTCTTGGACCTCGCAGCCTCTGCCCAACCAGACTCCCATCTACTCACCTCAGCTACTCTCTGCAAGTTCCTGCTGGCAATGATTGTACGGCAGCCATGCCTGCAAAGAAACCCCAATGGGGACACTGAATGCCTCGTACAGATCGCACTCAGCTCATCTACCCCAAAATCTTTACAGAGATTAATTGTCACACCCACAGTGGCTTAGTAAACCTGAAACTGAACTCCGCCACAGGAATGCCTAGGAATTTCTCACCCCACAGTGCTTTCAGGGGAAGGAGACAGGGTGAGCTCACTTCTCTTTTCTATAGTGTTTGAGAGCAGGTGGTATTATCCATGACGTGCCTTCCGCTCTCCACAGTGGGCACCTGGCAAAGGTAAGTTGGCTCCCTCTTTCTCTCGGAAAGATCTAGTCTAGCTCAGACAGAAGTTATAGGCAGGAATCGCTGGGTGATGACTTCTGGCCTGGGTTATGCAGGTCAGACTATATGATCAGAATGCTCTCTTCTGGTCCTAAAATCTATGCATCAGTAACAGTGCTTAGGGGATTCATCATCCGAAGAAAAGTACAACAGGAAATTGTAGTGAAGAGAGCCCGACAGGGCTCAGCATGGGAGCAAATTCAGAGTGTTCAATCCATAGTGTGCTCAGGTTAAATTCAATCCGAGTTAGAAGGCTATTACAAATGTTACCATTTGTTATTCTGGAGAGCAACCAGATTACAGAATGAACTGTCCAGAAAGCACGGAGGGGAACGGCCAGCAATGATGGACATTCATCAGAATTTAATTTAGCACCAACATTATGTTCAGTGCACAAAAGTAAAAAGATTTAAACAAGTCAGATGGTTAACATGACCAGGAAAGTCTCTCTCTGCATTTGATACAATCTAATGGGCAGGATCTGAAAGACAGGACTGGAAGACAAGCATTCCTCCAATCATCCATCCAGCTAATGTGATGGATCCTCTCTGGACTGGCTATACATATCAGAATATACAAAGGATACAGCACAGATACCATGGAGTGATTTTACTTTATGTTTTTAAAGATAATATTTTCTATGAAAATATATGAGCACTAACTGTTTGAACACGAAAAACTGTGCTGGAAATCACAAGAGAATAGCCTCTCTCAATAGATTTTGGCATGTACAAAGCTAGCTGGGATCCAGTAGCAAAATGAAAAGTCATGAAAATAAAAGTTAGGCTTTTCCAAAGGGTGAGTTCAGGAATCAGACAAAAGTTATACTTAGGGAAATACTTGTTTTCTCTGGGCTGGTTCAGCTAAACAATGAATAGAGGAAGCTGGGGAATATGAAAGTAGAGGAAGCAGATGGGGTGGGCTGGGAACAAAACTATCATGGAAGATCAGAGATCCATACCTCATGAAAACCTCCGCTACCCGGAATCCAATCCCAGAGCCGCCTCCAGTGATGAATGCAGCTTTGCCCCTGTTGGCAGAGGAAGTAAAGCCATTCAAAACCAAACTCTCATGCATGGAATTCATCTAGATGTTTCCCTGCCTCAGTCATGGAGGGCAACAATTCTGATCAAAGCCAAAGACACAGCAATGACGGGAAGTGCATGCACAGCAATCTCACGGAAGCAACAAGTACCCTACCCCTGGAGTGAGACAGTGGGCTGTTGGCATGGGGGCTGCTTTAGGAAGCAGATCAGATACTAGCACACACCATGTTAAAGTATAGCATGCTTGGGATACTTAGTCCCAGACTCCGAATGTAGGAGTCAGTTTAGAGAGACTCCTGAGGTTGAATCTACTGAAGCAGCGATGTCCATCTGCTATAGCAGGGGCGGGCAAACTTTCTGGCCTGAGGGCCGCATCGGGTTTCCAAAATTGTATGGAGGGCCAGTTAGGAAAGGCTGTGCCTCCCCAAACAGCCAGGCATGGCCCGGCTCCCGCCCCCTATCCGACCCCCCCTGCTTCTCGCCCCTCACGGCCCCCCTGGACTTCTGCCCCATCCAAGCCCCCCTGTTCCCTGATGGTCCCCCGGGACCCCTGTCCCATCCACCCGCCCCGCTCTCTGTCCCCTAACCGCCCCCAGACCTCCCGTCCCTAACTGCCCCCAGCCGCCCCATCCAACCCCTCTCCTTCCTGACTGACCCCTCCCGGACCCCTGCCCCACGCAACCACCCCTTCTCCCTGTCCCGACTGCCCCCTGCCACCCCATCCAACCCCTCCTCTCATTCCTGACTGCCCCCCCCCCAGGACCCCTGCACCCATTCAACCCCCCTGTTCCCCACCCTCTGACTGCCCCAACCCCTATCCACACCCACGGCCCCTGACGACCCCCCGAACTCCCCTGCCCTCTATCCAACCCCCCCATTCCCTTACCATGCTGCCTGGAGCACCGGTGGCTGGCGGTGCTACAGCCGCACTGCCCAGCTGGAGCCAGCCATGCACCGCGCAGCACAGAGCACCAGGTCAGGCCAGGCTCTGCAACCCCGCCGCCCAGAACATTGCACCGGCGGCGCAGTGAGCTGAGGCTGTGGGGGAGGGGGGAACAGCAGGGGAGGGGCCAGGGGCGAACGTCCCGGGCCAGGAGCTCAGGGGCCAGGCAGGAGGGTACCATGGGCTGGATGTGGCCCGCAGACTGTAGTTTGCCCACCTCTGTGCTACAGCAATCTGTCTGTCTGCAGAAACCCTTCCATCGAGGGGGCAGTCTCACTGATGACACAGTACTTTAAAATCTACAAATGGGGAAGTTAATCCAAATTCTAGGGGCTGAATAACATTAGGAATCTGAATCTATATGTGCTAAGAGAAGAATAATTAAATCTCATGCTTCAAGGTATGAGCTGACCACCAGAGGTGACAGAAAGAACATCCCTTCCCACATATGAAGCACTGCACAGTAGGCTAGATGTCTTTAGCTATATGAGTGGAGGGGTCAACTTTTTCTGAAGCATAAATTTAGATCATAATATCTGTGCAACAGAAACCTGTAGACAGAGCAGTCCCTTGGGTAGGGTGAATCAGGACGACCGCTCTGGGCCCCGTGCCTCATTTCCGCCCCGGCCCCGTATCCCACTAAGGACGGCCCTGCCTGTAGTGTATAAGCTACCCTATTTATATAGGGCAGAAACATGGCCTAATGGATAGAGCACTGGACTGGGACTCAGGAGACCTGGATTCTATCATGATTTTGCCACTAGCCAGCTGAGTCATTTTGTGAGAGTCACTTCATCCTGTGCCTCAGTTTCCCCATTAGTAAAAATGGAGATAATGATATTGACCACCTTTGTAAAGAGCTTTGAGATCTACTGATGAATAGCACTAGATATTAATTTATTACCACATGTGAAGGACCACACACTCATGTGCTGAACAAATAAAGAGAATCATGTTGGCAATGGCCAGAAGCACACTACTGGATCTAATGGACCAGTGGCCAGCTGTGATAACACAAATCCCACATTCATAAATAATAAGACAATTCCTGTCAGGGGCCCCCAGAAAGCACCCTCCCCCGCTTTTCAAGCTGAAAGGCGTGAGGCAGGGTTGTTAGGGTACACGGGACAGGGACAAAGTGCAGATAACCACTGGCTAGCACAGGTCATGGGCCAGAGAACAGCTAGGACGTTTGGGGCCCAGAAATAGCCGCTTCGCCCTGCACTCACTTGAGGATATCCGGGCTAAAGAGGTAGGAATAGTCCTGGAGACAGTCATCTGTGTCAACGTCCGGCGGCGGCTGGCAAGCGGAGCCGGGCTGGGACATGGCTTCCCTGCACTGCAACGGAGCGAGACAGGGTCAGGCACAAGCCACGAGCTCGACAGCGGCAGCCGCCGGGGAGAGCGCCCCGAGCCAGCGCGGCCCGCCTGCATGTCCAACCTGCTCTCCCGTGCGCCGCCCGCAGGGACCCGCTCCCACCCACGGCCGGCCCATGCCAGCCTGCCCCAGCCTCGGCCGCCCGCCCGGTCCAGCCCAGAGTCACGGTGAGAGGCTCTCCGAGGGCCGGGGGCACTCCCTGGGGCGCGCACCCCCAGCAAAGGGCTCCCGGGGCCGGGGCACGGGGCAGCCCTGCTCGGGACGCACCTCGCACCCGCAGTGAGCGGCTCAGCCGGAACTCGGTCTCCTTCTCACCTCCAGGGCACAGCGCCTGCGCCGCGGCGGGCTCCGCGCGGGGCACGCCGGGATTTGTAGTCCATCCAGGGTATTCTGGGGCTCGTATGCCCGCTGGGGCCCCCTGCCGCGTCAGGGTGTTTCTCGAGGTGCATGCGCACTGCTCGCCTTGCTGTGGGTGGGGGGGCGGCGGCTGGGCTGTCTGCGGGAGCCCGCTCCCGCGAGCCGTGCGGGGAAGCGGGGCGCAGCCCCCGCCTCAGGGGCGCACGGCGTAGCGTCCCCGGGCCGGCCCCGAGCGTGGTGGAAGGACCCAGCCACGAACGCTACCGCCCAGGCTGCCAGGCCGGGCGGACGCTCATGGCTAGTGTCTGACGCCCGCCTCCCGCCGGGACTGAGCAGAGAGCCCGCCCCCTCCCGGCGCCTGAGGAGCAGCTCCGGGTCCTTCCGTGGCAATAACTGCCCCCAAGGGGGGCCTCGTCAGCGGGAAGCCTGCGGCAGACCCAGGAACAGAACCCTGCTCTGTCACCAGGCAACACGGCCTCCCCCACCTCATGTTCAATAGGGATTTATTAGACTAATGAACATGTCCAACTTGAGATGAGTCGAACGCTTGGGTCTTCTCTCTCCCCCCATCAGGCCCATACAAGAACCCCTGCGAGCTGATTTGAGAAAGTCCATGCAGAAAAGAGATTAATAAGATCCCTGTCCTACTAGAGAGTTTGATTTAAGGTTAGTAGCTGTCATTCAAATAGCCCTTTGCTGTGTTTCCAGTGGGAACCATCCACATTGCTGATCTTCACGTGGTCCCCATCTCCACATGTGTAGAGGTCATGGGATGTAACCCTCAACAATGGTTTTCTTTTTCCCTTACTTTTGTTTGTGCTGGGGGAGGGGCTGTAAAATAGTCTAGTACGGGGGTGGGTAAACTTTTTGGCCTGAGGGCCACAGCTGGTTATGGAAATTGTTTGGCAGGCCATGAATGCTCATAAAATTGGGGTTTGGGTTTAGAAGGGGGTGAGGGCTCTGGGTGGGGGTGCAGGATCCTGGGTGGGGCCAAAAAAGAGGAGTTCAGGGTACAGGAGGGGGCTCTGGGCTGGGGCAGGGGGTTGGTGGGGGGGGGAGGGTTCTGGCTGGAGGTACAGGCTCTGGGGTGGGGCTGGGGATGAGGGGTTTGGGGTGCACAAGGGTGCTCCGGGCTGGGACTGAGGGATTCGGGGGGGGGAACAGGGCTGGCGCAGGGGGTTGGGGCACGGGAGGGGGTCGGGGTGCAGGCTCTGGGCGGTGCTTACCTCAAGCAGCTCCCGGAAGCAGCAGCATGTCCCTTCTCCAGCTCCTACACAGAGGCACGGCCAGGCAGCTCTGCATGCTGACCCGTCCACAGGCGCCACCCCTGCAGTTCCCTGCAGATCTGTGGGGGTGGCACCTGCGTACAGGCAGCATGCAGAGCCCTCTGGCTGCCCCTAAACGTAGGAGCTGGAGAGGGGACATGCCGCTGCTTCTGGGAGCCGTGGCGTGCGGAGCGGCCCCTGACCCCTCTCCCCAGCTGGAGCGGGGAAAGCCCCAGACCCTGCTCCCCAGCGGGAGCTCGAGGGCCAGATTAAATCGGCTGGTGGGCCGTTGTTTGCCCATCCCTGGTCTAGTATTACACTGAACAAAACTGATTCGTGATCCAGAGAAGGGCCCAGACCTAAACAATCCCAGCCTTCGGGGAAGTAATTTCACCTTCACAACTGCCCCTTCTCTGGCAGTGGCCAGATGTAGAACCCCAGATCCAAACATCTTAAAATATAGGGAAGATTTGGACCTGGATTTGGATGTTTCTACTCTGGCCCAAATCAAACATTTATTCTAATACATCTGCCTTCTCTCTTCACTTGTCCCCTCTCTTCCTCCCTCCAGTTTACATGCTAATTCCAAAAGGAAACCACACAGTGCTTGAATAAGGTGGCTTTGAGTGGCTTAAGCATTTTCACCTAGTTCCATTTTCTTTAGGATGCATCTAACTGCACTAAACTGAGCTTTTATTGTTGAGAATTTTGAAATAATCTGCATGTTTGCCATTGAAATTGCGTAGTCTGTATTGCTTTAGAGCTGTTCCATTCCAACCTTTGTCACTTTTACTGTCTTCTTAACCTTAGATGCTGAGCTGTAAAGTTAAAAAAAACCTATAAAGTCAAAGTGAGAATTTAAAATCAAACAAAAGGAAATGTGTTTAAGGTTTACAAGTGGGGGAGGGGATGACTCAGGGATTGACAGTGGGAGAAAGAGCTAAAAAAATAACAACACTGAACATTTTATCTGTTGATTCAACGGGCTTTGCAAAAGGAAGGCTATATCATATCCCTCTCAGGGAAACTGAGGCACTGGGCAGTGATGTGGCTTGCCCAAAGTTACACAGTGAGTCAACCGCAGAGCTAGGCCCCAGATCAGGTCTTAAATGACGAGCCACACACAGAGACAACGCCGGAGGTAATCCACAGTTCCTAATAAAAACGAACTATGCCGCTCTTGGCAGAAGGGTGATACATATTTTTATGACTTACAGTACATTTAAGCAGCTCTTTACCTAAGCTCATTTCTTTGAGGTTATAAAGATCACACTAAAGAAGGCTCTGTGGAGCTTAGTGGTGTTGAGCTATGCACTGTAAGTTGTCCCTCCTACAGCACATCACACACTATACTTTACAGGATTGGGGCCTTTCTGCTCTAGCGCCCAGGAGATACGAGTAGTACATAGCATTATGGGCTCAATGGAGGAATTACTAGATAAGGTTCTCTGGCCTGTGTGGTGCTGAATTTCAGACTAGATCAGTAGTTCTCAAACTGTGGGTCAGGACCAGTGTTCCCTCTAATTTTTCCCACCCATGTATGGAATGAATTTTTTTATATGCACCAATATGAAGGTGATGTGTGACACATCACCTTCATATCAGTGCATATAACAAAATTCATGTGGTGGGAGTGGGGCTGAGGGGTTCAGAGCATGGGAGGGGGCTCAGGGCTGGAGTGCAGGGGTGTGAGGGCTCCAGCTAGGGGTGCAGGCTCTGGGGTGGGGTCAGAGATGAGGGGCTTAGGGTTGGGGTGCAGGGATGTGAGGGCTCCGGCTGGGGTGTGGGCTCTGGGGTGGGGCTGGGGATGAGGGGCTCAGGGCTGGGGGAGAGGATTGGGGTGCAGGGGGTGAGGGCTCTGGGGTGGGGCCAAGAATGAGGGGTTTAGGGTTCAGGAGAGTGCTCAGTGGCTATGCACGGAGAGAGGACTCCCCCCAGCTCTCTCTCCCTGCAGAAGCAGTACCTGGGCTGTGGGGGAAAAGCTCCTTTCCCTGCTGCGGCAGCTCTGGGTTTGGGGCTGCAGGATAGGCACCCCTCCCCAGGCCCCAGCGGGTCTAGGCCGGGGGAGTGCCACCCCGGGCACGCCTGGGTCCGGGCTGCTTTGGCTGAGGCTGGGGCCAGGCCACTCCAGCTGAGCCACCGAAGCAGGTTTGGGCTCCCTGACTATGACTGGGGCTGAGCCGTGCTGCCCCAGCTGCACCTGGGGCCGGGCTGCCCTGCCCCAACCACAGTTGGGCCCAATCCGGCCGCACTGCCCCAGCAGGTCCGGGCAACCCATCCACAGCTGGGTCCAGGCTGCTCCGGCCGTGCCTGGGGCCAGCCCAGGCTGCACCACAGCAGAGTTGGTGCTGGGGGAGGGGCACCCCGCATCCTGGCCACAGCACATTGTGGCTCAGGCTAGGTGGGGACCAGAGGAGGAGCGCCACTCCCCCAGCTGCAGCAGGTCCCTGGCAGGTTCCTTGAGCGCGTACGCGGCACTAAATAGGCTGCTGTGCGGCACACAGTTCACAGGGAACGTAAGTCAAGACCCCAAAGTGGGTCGTGACCCAGTTTTAATGGGATTACCAGGGCTGTCGTTAGACTTGCTGGAGCCCAGGGCCGAAGCCAATGCCTGGCGTCATGTAGTCATTTTTGTTGTCAGAAGGGGGTCGCGGTGCAATGAAGTTTGAGAACCCCTGGACTAGATGATCACAATGGTCCCTTCTGCCATTAAACTCTATGAACCTCCTGTGCTCTAACTACTAGATAAGAGCTACTCTCCCTCACCTGCAGTTGACTGTTCTAATCCAGCCCAGCCTAGCAGTGCCAGAAGGTCATTTACCATCCAATGGCTGTTAGGAAGCATATGCAGGGTAAGTGGAGGGCCTTGGTCTAGTTCACAGGGGACAGGTATTCAAACCACAAAGACACAACCAACTGGTACTAGCTGGTCCCTTGCTTAGCAGCCACTGTAGAAAGGAGAGTAAGGCCATGTCTACTCTACGAAATTAGGTCGAATTTATAGAAGTCGGTTTTGTAGAAAGCGTTTTTATACAGTCGATTGTGTGTGTCCCCACACAAATGCTCTAAGTGCATTTAGTTGGTGGAGTGCGTCCACAGTACCGAGGCAACCGTCGACTTCCGGAGCCTTGCACTGTGGGTAGCTATTCCACAGTTCCCGCAGTCTCCGCCTCCCATTTGAATTCTGGGTAGAAATCCCAATGCCTGATGGGGCAAAAACATTGTCGCGGGTGGTTCTGGGTACATATCGTCAGGCCCCCTCTTTCCCCCTCCCTCCGTGAAAGCAACAGCAGACATTCGTTTTGCGCCTTTTTTCCTGGGTTACCCGTGCAGACGCCATACCGCGGCAAGCATGGAGCCCGCTCAGCTCGCTGTCACCGTATGTCTCCTGGGTGCTCACAGACATGGTACTGCATTGCTACACGGCAGCAGCTCATTGCCTTTTGGCAGCAGACAGTGCAGTATGACTGGTAGCTGTCATCGCTGTACTCCAGGGTGCTCTTTTAGCTGACCTCAGTGAGGTCGGTCAGGGGCGCCTGGGCAAACATGGGAGTGACTCAGCCAGGTCATTTCCCTTTTAAGTTTCTTCTCATGGCGATTCAGTCCTGCTGGCAGCCCGACTGCACTGTCTTCTAATGAGCAGCCAGGAGACGATGATGGCCAGCAGTCATACTGCACCGTCTTCTGCCGAGAACCCAGGAGATGACGATGGCCAGCAGTCGTACTGCACCGTCTACTGCCAGCAAGATGTATAAAGGTAGATGAAGTGGATCAAAACAAGAAATAGACCAGATTTGTTTTGTATTCATTTTCTCCTCCCTTCCTCCGTGAAATCAATGGCCTGCTAAACCCAGGGTTTTGAGTTCTGTCCTTGAGGGGGCCATTCTGTTTCTCCTTGATGCAAAGCCACCCGGTTGTTGATTTTAATTCCGTCAGCCAACCCTGTAAACCATGTTGTCAGTCGCCCCTCCCTCCGTCAGAGCAATGGCAGACAATCGTTTCGCGCCCTTTTCCCTGGATTGCCCGAGCAGACACCATAGCACAGCAAGCATGGAGCCTGTTCAGCTCACCACAGCAGTTATGACCACTGTAAACACCTCGCGCATTATTACGCAGTTTATGCAGAACCACCACCTGAAAAAACTGGCGAGGAGGTGACAGCAGTGCGGTGATGAGGACATGAACACAGATTTCTCTAAAACCGCAGTCCCCAGCAATTTGGAGATCATGGTGTTAATGGGGCAGGCTCATGCCGTGAAACACCGATTCTGGGCCCGGGAAACAAGCACAGAGTGGTGGGACCGCACAGTGTTGCGGGTTTGGGATGATTCCCAGTGGCTCTGAAACTTTCGCATGCGTAAGGGCACTTTTATGGAACTTTGTGACTTGCTTTCCCCTGCCCTGAAGCACAAGAATACCAAGATGAGAGCAGCCTCACAGTTCGCAAGCGAGTGGCAATAGCCCTGTGGAAGCTTGCAACGCCAGACAGCTACCGGTCAGTCGGGAATCAATTTGGAGTGGGCAAATCTACTGTAGGGGTTGCTGTGATGCAAGTAGCCAACACAATCATTGAGCTGCCTCTATCAAAGGTAATGACTCTGGGAAATGTGCAGGTCATACTAGATGGCTTTGCTGCAATGGGATTCCCTAACTGTGGTGGGGCTATAGACGGAACGCATATATCTTATCTTGGGACCGGACCACCAGAGCAGCCAGTACATAAACCACAAAGGGTACTTTTCAATGGTGCTGCAAGTACTGGTGGATCACAAGGGACGTTTCACCAACATCAGCGTGGGATGGCCGGGAAAGGTTGATGATGCTAGTGTCTTCAGGAACTCTGGTCTGTTTAAACGGCTCCAGGAAGGGATTTACTTCCCAGACCAGAAAATAACCATTGGGGATGTTGAAATGCCTATAGTTATCCTTGGGGACCCAGCCTACCCCTTAATGCCCTGGCTCATGGAGTCGTACACAGGCACCCTGGACAGTAGTAAGGAGCTGTTCAACTATAGGCTGAGCAAGTGCAGAATGGTGGTAGAATGTGCATTTGGACATTTAAAGGGTCGCTGGCGCAGTTTACTGACTCACTCAGACCTCAGCAAAACCAATATTCTCATTGTTATTGCTGCTTGCTGTGTGCTCCACAATCTCTGTGAGAGTAAGGGGGAGACTTTTATGGCAGGGTGGGAGGTTGATGCAAATGACCTGGCCGCTGAATACGTGCAGCCAGACACCAGGACGGTTAGAAGAGCACAGCAGGAAGTGCTGCGCATCAGAGAAGCTTTGAAAACCAGTTTCATGACTGGCTAGGGTACTGTGTGACACTTCTGTTTGTTTCTCCTTGATGAAAACCCGCCCAATTGTTGCCTCTAAATTCCCTGTAAGCCACCCGCCCTCCCCCCTTCGATCACAGCTTGCTTGCAAAGGAAATAAAGTCACTATCATTTAAAAAATATGTATTCTTTATTAATTGATTATAAAAAGAGGGAGATAACTCACAAGGTAGCCTGGGTGGGGTGTGGGAGGAGGGTAGGAAGGAAAGAAAAGGCCACTTTAAAACTTGTTGAATGACAGCCTTCTGTTCCTTGGGCTGTCTGCTGGGGTAGAGTGGTTGGGTGCCCAGAGCCTCCCCCCCCGCCACGTTCTTGGGCATCTGGGTGAGGAGCCTATGGAACTTGGGGAGGAGGGAGGGCGGTTAAACAGGGGCTGCAGCGGCAGTCTGTGATACTGCTGCCATTCATGAACCTCCACCAGACACCAGAGCATGTCTGTTTGATCCCGCAGTAGCCCCAGCTTTGCATCATGCCTCCTCTGATCTTCCTGCCGCCACCTCTCCTCACGTTCATTGGCCGCTTTCCTGTAGTCTGCTATTGTGTCCCTCCACACATTCTGCTGAGCTCTGTCAGTGCCGGACGACTGCATGAGCTCAGAGAACATTTCATTGCGTGTGGGTTTTTTTCGCTGCCTTATCTGAGATAGCCTTTGGGATGGAGGAGGGAGGCTTGAAACATTTGCAGCTGCTGGAGGGAAAAAAGGGAGTGAAGTATTTTAAAAGATACATTTTACAGAACAATGGCTATACTCTTTCACGGTGAACAACACTATTCACATTACATAGCACATGTGATTTCCGTACAAGGTCACATTTTGCATCTTATATTGAGTGCCTGCGGCTTTGGTGTTAGAGATCACATACGCAGCGCCAGGCAACAGAATTTGGCATGCAGGCGGCCATGGTAAGCCATAGTCTTTCGGCTTCTGCAACCTTCATAACAGCAGCACCCTCCTCTCCCATACCAATCAAAGCACGTTGAGTTGGCCATTTAGTGCTGCAGTTTTCCTGTTAATGTGCAGCAGCAGAAACCAAACTAACTCCCCGCCCCCATCCAATTCTCTGGGATGATCGCTTTACCCCTCACCCCACGCGTGGCTGGTATCAGGAAAGATCCCTGGTAGCCAAACGTGAACAGCTCAGCGCCAATGCCCCACCCCCACCCCCCACCGTGTGGCTAACTGCAGGGAGGATTTCTTTTCAGCCACAGGCAAACAGCCCAGTAGGAATGGCCACCTCTGAATGTCCCCTTAATTAAATTCCCCTATTTCAACCAGGTTACCATGAATGATATCACTCTCCTCAGGATAACACAGAGAGGTAAAGAACGGATGTTGCTTGAATGCCAAAAAACACCGGGACCGTACGCTGCCAGGCTCTCTCATGCAATGATACCAGATTACTTGCTACTAACATGGCGTGGTAAAGTGTCCTACCATGGAGGACGGAATAAGGCTGCTCTCCCCAGAAACCTTCTGCAAAGGCTTTTAGACTACCTCCAGGAGAGCTTCATGGAGATGTCCCTGGAGGATTTCTGCTCCATCCCCAGACATGTTAACAGCCTTTCCAGTAGCTGCACTGGCCACAAATGCATCCCAAGTCCTCATGGCTATTTAATAATTAAAAAACGCTTGCTTTTATAACATGTATTATATTTAAAAAGGTACACTCACCAGAGGTCCCTTCTCTGGCTTGGTTGGGTTGGGAGGGTATTTCAGGGTGATAAAAAGATCCTGGCTGTCGGGGAGAACAGTGTGCTGTGTGCTCTCCTCAAGCTCGTCCTCCCCCCCCTCATCTTCCCCAGCCACAAAATCCTCAGGCAGGGCGGAGAGTACCCCATCATTGGAGTCTACGGACAGGGGTGGGGTAGTGGTGGCAGCCCCCGCTAGAATTGCATGCAGCTCAGCGTAGAAGCAGCATGTCTGGGGCTCTGTCCCGGAGCATCCGTTTGATTCTTTGGTTTTCTGGGACGCTTGTCTGAGCTCCTCTAAGTTTCACGCGGCACTGTGTTGCGTCCCTGCTGTAGCCTCTGTCCCTCATGGCCTCGGAGATTTTTTGAAATGTTTTCATAGAATCATAGAATATCAGGGTTGGAAGGGACCTCAGGAGGTCATCTAGTCCAACCCCCTGCTCAAAGCAGGACCAATCCCCAACTAAATCATCCCAGCCAGGGTTTTCTCAAGCCTGAACTTAAAAACTTCTATGGAAAGAGATTCCACCACCTCCCTAGGTAACGCATTCCAGTGTTTCACCACCCTTCTGGTGAAAAAGTTTTTCCTAATATCCAACCTAAACCTCCCCCACTGCAACTTGGGACCATTACTCCTCGTTCTGTCATCTGCTACCACTGAGAACAGTCTAGATCCATCTTCTTTGGAACCCCCTTTCAGGTAGTTGCAGGCTGCTATCAAATCCCCCCTCATTCTTCTCTTCCACAGACTAAACAATCCCAGTTCCCTCAGCCTCTCCTCATAAGTCATGTGTTCCAGTCCCTTAATAATTTTTGTTGCCCTCCACTGGATGTTTTCCAATTTTTCCACATCCTTCTTGTAGTGTGGGGCCCAAAACTGGACACAGTACTCCAGATGAGGCCTCACCAATGTCAAATAGAGGGGAACAATCACGTCCCTCGATCTGCTCGCTATGCCCCTACTTATACATCCCAAAATGCCATTGGCCTTGGCAACAAGGGCACACTGCTGACTCATATCCAGCTTCTCGTCCACTGTAACCCCTAGGTCCTTTTCCGCAGAACTGCTGCCTAGCCATTCGGTCCCTAGTCTGTAGCTGTGCATTGGGTTCTTCCGTCCTAAGTGCAGGACCCTGCACTTATCCTTATTGAACCTCATCAGGTTTCTTTTGGTCCAATCCTCCAATTTGTCTAGGTCCCTCTGTATCCTATCTCTGCCCTCCAACGTATCTACCACTCCTCCCAGTTTAGTATCATCCGCAAATTTGCTAAGAGTGCAATCCACACCATCCTCCAGATCATTTATGAAGATATTGAACAAAACCGGCCCCAGGACCGACCCCTGGGGCACTCCACTTGACACCGGCTGCCAACTAGACATGGAGCCATTGATCACTACCCGTTGAGCCCGACAATCTAGCCACCTTTCTACCCACCTTATAGTACATTCATCCAGCCCATACTTCTTTAACTTGCTGACAAGAATACTGTGGGAGACAGTGTCAAAAGCTTTGCTAAAGTCCTCCTCATTGGGGAGGAGTACAGAAATTGATTTTAAGAGCCCATTAAGTTGAGAAAAATGGCTTCATTGTGTGGACGGGTGCAGGGTTAATTCGATTTAATGCTGCTAAATCCAACAAACTCATAGTGTAGACCAGGCATAAGAGAAGAAGGGATGAAAATTAGAGTAGAAAAAGAAATAATGAAAAGCAAACTACAGAACACACACAAATTAGCCCAAAAGGATCTTTCTTCAAAGGATAAATGGAACCATTAAGCCAATTAAAAATGAAAGTGGATACCATGTGTGGGGGGATAAAGAACGAACATCGTTAAACAGTTACTTTGCTTTTGTCTTTTCTGAGGAGATGGGAAGAAATATAACAAAGTCAGGGATCAGATTCTCAGAGGGGAGCCAGGCAGGGTACTGATAATAGGATGGGTTATACAAAGTTTAGCTGTTCTTAAAGCAGCAGTTCTGGGTTGCATGCCCACATGAGCTGTAAAGGAGCCAAGAGGGGAAATGGGCGAACCTTCACAGCAACAGACACTAGGTTAAAGTCCATTAGAGAGGTCTTGGAGGGACTGGACAGCAGACAGATAACTCCAAAGGCAAGAGTCAAACCAAGAAACTACAGAGCAGTGAGTTTACTGTGCAGTATTGGGGAAAGCTTAGACGCCGTGGCAAGGGCTGGAGGGAGAACCCCTGGAAAAGTAATTTGCTAGAGGATAGTATGGATTCAGGCATGGTAGGTGTGACAGTCTATACTCTTATTTTCACCTTTTTTCCAAGACTATGATAAATTTTGCATAAAGTATACCTTATGAGGTATCATTTGAAAATCCAATCTGCTGAACATTATTGTCTGATAAAATGTGTGTCAACACTGTCCGTAAAGTTTTAAGATTCCACTGTATAACATTGGAATACGTTCCAAATTTAGAAAAACAGCTTCCGACCATTTCCCCAGAGAAAAAGGCTAGCCACCACCTCAGCCAGGTGTCAACATAATCAAATAGACTATCACGGACGATCACATAGTCAAACAGCCATTATTTGGCAGGAAGAAGGGTGTGGGTGAGAAATGTACATATTGGCAAAGAAACAGCTGGGGGTTTCCATTCCCCAGACCTCCTGTCACCTGAAGCCCAGTTAGAGAGGATCCTCAAAGAGAAGAGAAAGATATAAGAATAGAGAACACACAACACAAATTACATCTCTCCTCCCTTTCTTTCTGCTCACAACATCAACAGCACCTGAAAGAACACAATTGGGGGAGGGGTCCTAGCTGGGAGGCTTCCCTCTAGTAAAGACTACTGTCAGGGTTCCCTCCCCACTCTGAACTCTAGGGTACGGATGTGGGGACCTGCATGAAAGACCCCCTAAGCTTATTTCTAGCAGCTTAGTTTAAAACTTCCCCAAAGCACAAATTCTTTGCCCTTGGAGGGTACACTGCCTCCACCAAGTGATTTAACAAAGAATCAGGGAAAGGACCACTTGGGGTTCCTATTCCCCCAAAATATCCCCCCCAAGTCCTTACACCCCCTTTCCTGGGGAGGCTTGAGAATAATATCCTAACCAATTGGTTACAAAGTGATCACAGACCCAAACCCCTGGGTCTTAGGACAATAGAGAAATCAGTCAGGTTCTTAAAAGAAGGATTTTATTTAAAAAAAGGTAAAAATCACCTCTGTAAAATCAGGATGGAAAATAACTTTACAGGGTAACAAAAGATTCAGAAACACAGCAGAACTTCCTCTAGGCTTAGTTTCAAAGTTACAAAAAACAGGAATAACCCTCCCTCCAGCAAAGGAAAAATTCACAAGCAAAACAAAAGATAATCTAACACGCCTTGCCTGGCTTTTACTTACAATTTTTGTAATATGAGAAACTTTTAGGATGGTTTATAGGAGAAGGAGTTTTCTGACCTGATGCTTCTCTACTTCCCAAGAGAACACACAAAACAGAGCCTTCCACCCCACCAAGATTTGAAAGTATCTTCTTTCCCCATTGATCCTTTTGGTCAGGTGCCAACCAGGTTATCTGAGCTTCTTAACCCCTTACAGGTAAGGAGGAATTCTAGGCTACCCTTAGCTGTATGGTTATGACAACTGCAAAAAGCAGGTGGTGAGAAAAACCTTTGCTTTTAATTCATTTAGCTTTCTAAGTTAGATATTAGTTTGCATTTTATTTTTTATTTTCTTTGTAACCAATTCTGACTTTTTTATCTCATTACTTGTAATCACTTAAAATCTATCTATCGATAGTTAATAAACTTTGTTTTATTGTCTTATCTAAACCAATGTGTTTGGATTGAAGTGTGGGGGAACCTCCACTTGAGATGACCTATCCTTGAGAGGGTTTGTGCATATCGTTATCTGATAATGAAATGATGGACTTTCTATGAGCTTGTATTGTCCAGAAGGAGAGAGCTAGGCAGTACAAAATGCATGTTTCTGGGGACAAGTCTGGGACTGGGAGTTTGCTGATGTTGCTCTGCAATATAATTCAGGAGTGGCTGGCCAGAAGAGCTCTTATAATTCAGCTGGGAATGGTTTTGAATGCTGGAGGTTATCTGTGAGCAGGCCAGGAGTGGTTGCTCTCACAGCATAGCAGTGTAAGAAGCACCCCAGATTGGAGAATTGAGGTGACACAGCTGTCCATCAGTCCAGAGTGTAGCCTGAGTAATGTCACAGGAGGTAATGCTTAACTAACTGCTGCAGTTCTGAGAACGTAATGCTGTCAGGGTGAATAAGGGATATTCAGAGGCTGGAGAATACTTAGAATTTCAAAAGGCGGTGGATGGGTTTTGAAAAGAGGATTTGCTGATGCTACTGAAGTCTGAGTCACAGCAAATGGCAAGGAATGCTGCAATCAGATTCCAAAGGATTTTCATTGTTTTATAGGATTGGGGTGCGGAAGGCAAATGCAGCTCAATCCCCAGGCGAGAAAGTTACAGTTGAGACCCTCTAATATATGTTCAAGTAAAAGCCTAAATGGTTGAAGACAGGAAATTTGCAGTTCCAGCACCAGACCTGCCTCTGCACCCAACACCTTCCCTCTCTCAAGCTGTGGGCTGGAGCCCCTCACTGATCCCCAGAGAAAGCCATCCCTCTGTTCTGCTGGGTGTATGATCTCCATTAGTATGGTATTTAGCTGTAGATCATGCACCCCCCCTGCCAGCCTCTACTGGGAAACAGAATGTAATTGCAAGCAGGCAGAACACAACTGATTGCTCGAGTAATACACAGGACCCAGAGGGACTGGATAGAGGCATAAGAGACACACTGGGTGCATCCAACCTCTTCAGTCTATATCACATGACTTGTTGATTGACCTGAGTGGGCCTGCACTCTGGCAGTGACAGATGCTGGCTGCGGTCTCAGGCACAAGGAAGCAGGACTTCTACCCTGCTGTCTCATGGGTCTGTGGCCAGTCTTTGTGGCATGGAGGAAGTCTGTGGAGCACATGTGGCGGGAATTCACAGTCATTCGAGGGAAAGTGAAAGCAGGAGGTACAATGGGGTTTCCAGGCCATGCAAGGAGGAGGGGAAAAGAAGGTGGGCTCTTCAGCCCATCATGGGATGGTGGATGTAGGAGGGTGTCAGGACTGCATACTACAGGTAAGATATTTTATTTATTTGCATCAAAACCCTCCACCCCAAAGAAGGCCCTTCCAGGCAGTGCCTGTGCCACAGATTTATAAGAGGCATTACAAACCACAACCCCTGAAATCAGCAGCATTTTCCCTTTCCCTCCCCAGCTACACTTTGTGCTAATCAGCAGCATGGATCAGAACTCCCACCCACCTGGACAGACTCAGTTCTGCTGCACTGCCCACTCAACAGGCCTGGAGGGTTACGGGGTTTAGGTTGTTCTAGACGTTGGTTGGGGGATGACTCCTTTCTGTCCGAAGGAAAAGGGAACGACACAGAGAGCACTTTGCCAGCTGCTGCCTCTGTGTTGTAAACTTTAGATTGTGAGCGCTCAGTGACAGGAACTGTTCCATGCTACGGGTCTGGGCAGTGCCCAGCACAAAGGGGCTTTGATTTCAGCTGGAGCCTCTGGACACTATCATCAATTTAAACAATATCAGCAAGTAGGTTACATCAAGAGCTCCCCTGATCATCTCAGTCATGGCAGGATGATTCAGGGGGAAAGGGGGCTTCTCCAGCAGGAAAGTCCCAGGCTGCTGGTAGCTTTCGAGCTCCTGCGCTATGAGATACTGTAGGCTTTGTAGTCACAGTGGGATAGTGGGACAAGTGGATGATCGAATCTTCGCTTACTATGGAGTGGGTGGCTGCTGCACTCTTCAAAATGTGGGCGTGTAGCCCATAGTAAATGTGAACATAGGGTACTGTGGGCAAGACAAAGGGGTCTCCAGCCTCTACATGGATGGCCGAAATCTCCATCAGCATCAGATCCCCTATGACACAAGGAGTTCATAAAAGCCTACCAACAGTTCATGAGAAGACAAGACAGCTTATTATCATTCGACCACAGCCACGGAAAAATCCTGAGCAGCCAAACCGAGATGGGTGGTCTCATAGCACAGATGGGTGGTCTCATAGCTCTGGAGGAGGATGGTGGACCCTGCTGGATCCCGTTGATGGAGCTGTCCCCCCAAAGATTCTGCTCGCCGCCAGACAGATTCCCAGAGCATCAGGACAGGCAGCTGCTTCTCCTCATCCACAGCCCACCTGCAGAATCCCACCAGGCTCAGCCCTATCAACTCTCCTGCTTAGCCTCTCTGTCCAACCACTAGGGCGCATTGCCAAGCTCAAATCAACTGCCGATATACTGATAGATATGGGGGACAGTGCCATCCACCCAGCTACCCTAGATTGTTCCACAGTAATGGATCTGGGAAAAATCAGGGGTTTGGACTGGGTTGCCCCATGGCTACTCCATTTACATGGCATATTACAACAGAGGTGGTTGCTGGCCCCACAAGACACTCCCATCCTCACCCCTCAAGAAGGGCAAGAAAACAGAAGAGGAAGGGAAACAAGAGTCACATTTGTAACAAATTAAGTTTTAATATGAATCCTTCAAGGACTTAACCCCATCGTTCTTCCTTCATGTACATCAGATCTCCAAGGGCTTATTGGCACTACGGTGAGAAGAGGGGCGAGTCTGCCACGTCTGAGAAGGGAGGTGCGGCGTAAAGACGACATAAAGGAAGCGTGGCCTCCACTCTGCAGCGTCAGGATCTGTGGCATACTCGCTGGGCCCCAAGGAGCTACAGAAAGGCAACGCTGTCAGAGGTAGTAGATCCTGGGCCAGGCAACGCGGCCAGAAGAGGCCTTCAGAGCTGGTAAGTGTTACTGTAGTCACAGCAGTCCCAGTCCACCAACTCGCTGCTGTGAAACCACAAACTGATCTCCCTCTGGGCCGTCTCCACAGAGTCACTGGCATGAACGACGTTCCTGCGGGCAAGAGAAACACGTGATAAGGCAGACAGGCAGCCTCAAGGGCAGAACCTGGGTGCCCTTGGGGACATGGTCCTGCAGCCGAGACCCTTCCCCTTGCCTCTAGCCACCACAGATGGGCAATATGCCCATGTCGTAGCCTTGGTCACTTAAGTGTTACGTCAGTCCCCCCCAGCATCTCCCCACAGTTTCATTAGCTACCCCCCTGTGAGTACTCTCCCCTCACCCCATGCCACTGGGATGGGGCAACCAGCCCTCTACAGTAATGCTGTCCATGGATGGGTCTACAGGAGGCTTAAGACACAGACTGTCTCAGATGCCAGGGTGCTGCCAAGGAGGTTCAGGTCTGTGGGACTGCCAAGCATGGCACATGGGGGGAGGGATAGCTCAGTGGTTTGAGCATTGGCCTGCTAAACCCAGGGTTGTGAGTTCAATCCTTGAGGGGGCCATTTAGGGATCTGAGGCAATAATTGGGGATTGATCCTGCTTTGAGCAGGGGGTTGGACTAGATGACCTCCTGAGGTCCCTTCCAACCCTGATATTCTGTGATTGATTCTTGATTGATTCTATGACACTGCCTAGCATGGTGGAGCTAGTTGGCTGGCTGGCTCGGTGCGATTTGTACCTGCTGACATGGATGCTGAAATCTCCCCGGATCGTCCCAGGCTTGGCTTCAGTGGAGTCGGTATCTCCTACCATGGCCCTGGAAGTCCTAACCACATTGTAACCTTCCCACACCTGCAATACACACAGGCTCTGTGAGCTGAGACAGGGCAAGCTGCACAGAAACTCCCATTGCACAACCACCCTGGGGAGACAGAACTCTGCTCCAGCGGCCAAACTGGGTCTCCCCTTCAGGATTGATCTCAGGGCCATTATGCAGGCTGACTGGGCCCTGCAGAAGTGTGGTGGGGGGGTACTGGGGAAGGCTGGGGGTGCCTGGGATCATGTTGAGCTCCTCAGTCCCATCAGACTCCTCCTGCCCGGTGTGAAAGAAGCAGAGTGGGGCAGCCGGCCAGGCACAAGGCAGGGGAGGGCCACGCCAAGCTGAGCCACAGCGCAGAGTCCTGGGCCTACACTGGCAGCATTGGCCCTGTGAGCGCTGATTCTGTGGGGGAGGGGAGTGGAGCAGAGGACAGAGACAGAGTGACGTGCGGGGAGGAAAAAACGAACGGAAGCCAAAGCCAAAAGGGCTGAGCCAGTGTCAAAGCACCAAGGCCTGGGCCGGGGGGAGGGGCTGCACCTGGGACTGATGTCAGCACAGGCTCATCATCTTCTCCCCCCACCGTGATCCTAAGCCCCTCCGCAGGTCACTGGAGCAAGGGGATTTCATGATGTTTGCACTAAAGCATCACTCAGCTGGGGAGGGCACACGAGGCTGATCAACCTCACTTTCCGATTCCCACGCTCACGCAGGGCAGGTGCTGGTTCCCAGCACAGCAAGGGAAGGGCCCAGTTCCACCCAATATACAGTCCCCTGTATTGCACTGGGTGGGGAGCCTTCTCCACTTGGACCTGGGCAGTGCTTAATTTGTAATGAAAGAGATGCTGGGGCTCAAGCAATTGTTTTACATTCATAACTGACACAGCAAGCCCAGAGGTGCCGGGGCTCTGAACTGCCAGGCCCAGAGGTGCCGGGGCTCAGCACAAATTAAGCACTGGATCTGGTGTTGAACAAAGTGACTTTAGAAACCAAAGCCCCAGAGAATATGGATTCCAGGACAGAACATGTTGGAAAATTCCCTTTCATTGAGAGAAATCAACAATGAAACTAAAGTTAATGTCCTAAATCTACATTCCCATCCCCACCCATCACCTTTAACCCACCCCACCCTTCCCCCACACCCTTTGCCCCTAAACACACGCACACACACAGCCTTACCATGGCAACCACTGGGCCTGAAGTCATGTAATGGATCAGTGCTGGGTAGAAGGGCTTCCTCCGCAGCTCATGGTAATGTTCTGCCAGGATCCCCTCATTGGCCTGGAAGGAAGGGGGGACCCCAAAGTGAGAAGCAAGCCCTGAGCCCAAGACAGGATCCAATGGGAAATCAATGCCCCCTCCCTATGGCTAGAAGAGAGAGTTCATTCAGCAGCTCCCGGCACTCAGCATTTCCTCTGCACCTTCCCTGTGCAGAGAGTGACTCTACCCAGATTTCTGGGGGGGCTGCAGAGGCAGGAGCCAGAGGACAAACAAACTCAGTTCTTCCTTGGCTCATGGCACCAACCAAGGGGGTGTCTCCCCATTTACATTGCCCCGGCCTCCATTTGCGGATCCCAGGGGATGTAGTGGGGACCTAGCGGTCAGTGGACAAAGGGTTAATGGACTGGACTCCCACACCAGCAGAGTCTGGTTTAAATCACCAAGGAGATGAGCCTGGAGGACTCAGTCTAAGCCCGAGCAGGCCTATATTCATACCACGAAACAGCACACTAGTGGCAATTGGCTCTGGCTCAGAAAATCTGGAACTGGAATAGCAGCGGGCAACCAGCCAGGATTTAGGGGCAACGACAGAGTTGGGGCTTGCAAGATTGCAATAATGGAGGCCCGACGATGCAGTAGGAGATGTTGCGGGGGATGTGGGGGTGAGGCTCAAGCCTTCAATAGTAGAGTGTAGAGGGCCAGAGCCGTCAGGGAAGGGAGGGCCAGAGCTGCAGGATGTGTCAGGAGACACACTTATACTCCGGACTGGACCAACAGGGGGTGCTGAGGGCCAAGTTCGAGCTGTGACTCTTGGGGAAGGTTAGACAGCTCCTGCCAGCACGGCCTGGCTCAGGCCAGCGTTGACAGTGCCTCACTTCCATCAACACACAAGCCCAGGCCATGTTTTAACGTTCCCCGCCACCTAGCTGGTCTGTCCAGGTCTCCAGTCACCTGACCCCAGGACAAAGAACCAGGCTGTCCTCTGGGATGTGGCAAGCAGGTACCTGGAGCAGCTTCATGCCAACTAGCTTGAATCCACGCCTCTCAAAGCGCTTGATCACGTCACCGACCAGCCTCCTCTGCACTCCGTCCGGCTTCACCGCCACCAACGTCCGCTCCTGGATCCCAGGGATCCCTGATGGGCACCAAGAAAGGGAGAAGGGCACGTTACAGCCCAGGTCACCTGTCCAGAAACACAGCGAGACTGGGCACCATCCTTCTCCCAGCAGCTGCACAGGGAGCCCTGCAAGGACCCAACCTGAGCAGGGAGCAGGAGTTATTGATTTCACACTGCAGCTGGTTTTGCTGCTCAGACCTGCGGTGCCGGCAGGAGGAGCCAGAAGTTCGGGGAGGATTCCCAACAATCCCAGCACTGCCTGGGTTTTGCTGCCTGGCCCCAGCTGGGAACTGCAGGGTGGGTAGGTTTCTCTCACAGGGTTGGCTCCCACAAGGTGCTGAGCACCCACTGGTCCTGCAATGGGGGTTGTGGGTGCTTGGCATCTCTCACGACTGAGGATTGGGAACAATTTAAGGAATCTGAGCTCTTCAAAAATCCCCTTGGGGCAGCAGCAGATGGACAAGCCCAGGCACTCAGATACCATGGTGATAGGCACAGCATCAATACCTCGCTGGCACATGAAGAGTGTGGGCATGTGGGGCCAAAGATCAGAAACTCCTGCAGGGGCTCAGAACACAGGATCTGGAAGACCAACACCTGTTCCTAGAGCCTCCCAGCAAACCTGTCTCAAGGCAGAGACAGTGTTGGGCACAGTGCACTCAGTAATCATCAGCACAGATCTCATGGGTGTTAATGAAAGGACTGGCCAAGCAGCGGGCTCACGGGAATTAACCCCACTCCCCACCTGTTTGTCACTGTCCGATTGTTCAAGTGTACTGCGAGGCTCCCACCTCCTTCTGAAGGAAGCGGGATGCCAGACTATCAGGACCAATGGGTAGATGCAGAATGGACAATCCTCTGGGATACTGGGCAGCACGGTGCACACTGCCCATGGGCATCAGCAGATCAGTAATGCCCCCTCCAATGCCAGCCTGGAGCCTTGCTGGCATTGCTCTGCAGTCAATACCCTGCGATAGGCTTGTCCTGGCAGCAGCCCAACCAGAGTACAGGATACAAACATCATTCCTGCTCAGTGAGGAGTCCCAGTCCTGGCAGCTGGGCTCAGTCACCCAAGAGCCAGAGGGCAGGCCTCTCCCACAGTCAGTGCAAAGGCACAGGGGTCAGAGCTTTGGGGGCTCATTGTTAGAAAAGGCAGGCAGTGCCTTGGCGCTGACCTGCAGAAGTGATGTACAGCGGGTAGAGCACAGACCTGGGAGTCAGGATCTCTGGGCCCTCTCCCCAGCTCTGTCACTGACCTGCGGGAAGGTTCCACTCTGTGCCTCAGTTTCCCCATCGGCACAATAAGGAGAATGAAACTGACCCACCAGGCTGGGAGGCTGACTTCATTAGTGTCTGCAAAGGGCTTTTAGCTCCTCAGATGGCAGGTGCCAGGGAAGGGCACTGCCTGGCCAAGAGACACCCCCCTCTGCCTTGTGCCCTCTGCTGGCCGGTCTGGAAAGCGGGGAGGCTCATGGTGGTTGAGCGTGGGCGGAGACAGTTACTGTGATCAGAAAGAACAAGGAGCCTCAGCTCTCAAAGCAAGGCAGTATCCTCACCTCCATTTTAGAGAGGGGGAAAGACACAGGGTGGGGAAGTGACTTGCCCAAGGTCACCCAGCCTGCACAACCAGGAATAGAACCAGGTCTCCTGAGTCCCTATCCAGTGCTCCACCCACTAGGCAACACTGCCTCAAATGCAACATTCCCCCTCCCAGAGTAGCCACAAGCCTGTGACCACACAAGGTGCAATTGGGGCTGGGCTGCTCAGGCTGCAGCCAACAGGCAGAGACCAGGTCAGGGCACAGGCAGCAGCGCTAGCAGCCCCCCTCCCGCAGTTCTCGCTTCTGCTCAGCGTCAGCCTCAAGCTCCTGCAGAGCAAGCCCTAGGGACATGGGGCGTGCAGAGTGGAGAGTTGCTCTTGCTCTGTGCTAGCAGCGAGGGACACCACCCCAGCTGGGTCATCTTCACCTACCCACACACCTCACCTTTTGGAACTACAGCATATCCCTACGCCAAATCCCTTGTCGCCAGCCGGAACTACTGAGGGCTGCGATGCCTTGTATCCTGCAGCCACTGGACTAGCTGGAAGGGCCTGGCTCAGCCAGGGGACACGGGTGGGGGTCGGGGGTGGAGGCAGCTGGTGCTCAGTTCCTCTTTGCTGGTGACTCTCTGCTGGGTGGGGAGCATAGACCAGGCAGGAGAGAAGATTTCTGGATCCAATAGGACAGACCCATAATGCATTACAATTGGAGCTCCCCAGGCAAGAGCCAGGTGGGGAGAGGAGACGTGCAGGAAGCCCCTGGGCCTACCAGGAGTTTGCAGGGTCTTCAACCTGAGGAATGGTTTCTGCGCTCCCGCACTCCCGGCTCAGCTCAGCCCCTGCCCCACTAGGATGCTGCTGCAGAGGATGGCTGCTCTTAGCTGCTTTGGCTGAGCTAGCAGTGGGCTGGGCTTGGGGCTGGAGCTGTGTCAAGGCCGCAGGGAGCTGGGAGAAACAATCCACTGTGCAAAGTGCTCCTGAGCCAGGCGGGGAAGCATGGAGCATCACAGCCTGCAGCATCTGTGGGAAGAGCTACCAAGCAGGAGCCACAGTGCCAGCCTCCAACACACAGCTGCAGACACCACCCCAGTCTCCTTCCCACCCAGATCACTGCCTGCCCATAGCCCGCCCCCACCCTCCAGTATGAATTCTTCACTTTCAGCTCTGCCATCCTGGTCCATTGCCTTGCCCCTACTCCACCAGTCTGGGCAGCCCAATTATTTCCTTCTCCCACTCCTGTCTCATAGGGGGCTTTTCACTCCCTGCTGCCGCTGCTGCATGGGGTGACCCGGCCACCCCAGCTCACCAAGCCAGCACCCTCCCTCTCTTCCCTGAGTCCTGCAGTGTCAGGGGGGAGGGGAGCATATTAGTGATTTCCACCCCAGCTGCTTGAGACCTCCTGGCCCATGGGTCTGAGTGCTTGGGACAGGGCCTAGATGGAGTTGTGTGTATTGTACAGCAGGGAGCACACAGGCCGCACTAGCCATTCCCCAGAATATGAGAATACACCTTCCTGCAGGATTCCCCCCCATCTAGCAAGCAAAAGGGATCCCACCTCTCCCCTTTCAGACAGCTGAGGCTCAGCTATCTGCTAACTGGAACAAACCAAGCTGGAGGCCTCAGGGGACTCATCTGTTTCCAACCTCAGCCCCTTAGTATTAACCAGACTCCCAAAGGCCAGGCCTGGGCTTAGCCAGCCCCATGGGGAAGGGACACAACTCTTTAGATCTCGCTCCAGACCGCAATCTCTTCCCAGGTGCTGAAGGATGAGCAGCCCCCGTCTTAGCAGAGGGAGACAGGACTCAGGAGCCTTTTGAGTGGGCTTGGACTCGGCTGGGTGTTCTCTCCAGCCACCTGCGAGGGGCTACACAAAATGTACGTGATTTGCATTAAGTTGTGGGGTCCCAACACACTTTACAGGCTGTATGCCAACAAAGGATCAGGTCAGCCACCCCGGGGCAACTCCTCTGAACTGGCAACACTAAACAATGGTCCAGGACAGGACAGGAAGACCCCACATGGACATAGCAGCATAGCTCTGCCAGCACAACCCCATTGTGCAGATGTAGCCTGCCCCCCTGGAAGGGGTTTTTCCATGGGTGTAGGAACACCACCTCCCCAGACAAAGTTAGCTCTGGCGACGGACACACTCTGCCCTCAACACAGCTGCATCTACACAGGGGGTAGGTCAGCATACCTACATGGTTTATTCATGCTCTGACCATCATAGCTCAGTCGATATCACTTGTAAAGGCAGACCAAGCCGGAGGCTCCTCTCATCTCCACTGGAAAGTAGAGGGAGAATTGATGGAGGCAGCAGCATGGTTCTGTGCTTTGACCATGGAACGGGGAACCAGGACACTGGGATATATCTGCCCTTCGGCCCCATTTGTTTGCCCCACATGTGGCTATAACCCACACAGGCAGAACTAAACTTGAGTGCAGGCTTAAACCCGGTCAGATTCATGGTGTGGACAGTCCTCAGGGACTCCAGTGCCACAGGGCTGGGTCAGACTAGATGGTCCCTTCTGGCCTTAGTCTCTGGATCTCAGCTGGATCCCATCCACACAGGCAGGACAAATGAGTCCCAGTAATCAGGGCTAACGCATGGTCAGCTCTACAGTGCAGCAAGGCCTACGTCAGAGCTATACCTTGACTTCGGGCCTTGCACTTCGCATTATTTGATGCCCAATTGTTTGCCGAGCTGCAGCCATCGCTGGGTGTTGGACTGAAACTGCTTGGAGCCAGGCTAGCGGCCCACTGGTGACTGTAAGCAGAGGTTCCAGCCTAATGCAGCATGCTTTCAGTAATCCAGGCCTGGCCTATGCTCGGCCCCAGGGCAGTGGATTTTACTAAGACCAGACAGACGGACTGCAGGGGAGAACCCACTTTCCAAATGAAATACCTGGCCAGCTTGAATCTATCCCTCTTTTGCTAAGTTACAGGGGATTTCTGAAAGACCCCAAAGCTTTAAATCCCAGCTTAACAGGAAGGAACTAAAGTTCTCACTTCTCTCAAGCAGGGGCCTTTGCAGCAGGAGGAGAGAATATGGGGAAAAGATGAGTGGGAAGAGAGTGGGATGTAGGACCCACCGAGCCTGTCACCCATGGCTGCCCCTCAGCCCCATGTCAGACGCATCCCTAGCAATGGTGCAGGTGCCGCCAGCCCAGGCCGTGCTTGGGGGTTGTGACACTGCTGAAGATGCTGGACCCAGTCTACCAGAGCCCTTACGCTGTTCCTAGCACTAGAGCAGCTGAAAGAAAAAGGACGTGAATTTTCTAGAGCAGGCACTGCCGGACACATGCCAAACACAGAGGGGAGTCCAAGGATGGGGTAGCTTTCCCCTTTTGGCCAGCACCACCTCCCTCAAGACAACTTGGGAAGGGCTGATTGTATCTGAGCTCCACTGTCTTAAATACTGTACTTCCTCTTTCCTCCCAGAAGTTTGGAAAACATTCTGGTCCCCTGCTCAGACCAGGGCAAGGGGGGGATCATGCTGCTGGGGCACCAGCAAAGGGGGATCAGGCTGGCTGGACTGAGCGTTCTTGGCCCAGGCACCAGAGGGAGACCCAGCAGCTTTCTCTGCAGTGACAAAGGGACCAGCGCTCAGCATCGAAGCCCTCCCACCCCGCAGCGCCATTCCGAGCAACAACGTAGAAGTAAACAGCCCTGCCTTCTTTGTTCCAGGTTACAGTTTAAACCCACAATAAAACAGCGTGGGAGAAGAATCTCACCAGGGTGGCGCGTGCATTTTTCATTCTGGACGATTTCATTCCAGCCCTATTTATAACCAAGGCGGCGGGGCCCAGAGAACTGGTGGTGGAAGAGGGTCGTCCCGGTGCAAAGCAGCAGCAGGATCTGGCAGCCTCAGTCCCTGGAGCTTTAGCCAGCCCCCTCCCCCTGGCCAGCAGATGCCTGGAGGCTTGCAGCTCTGGGCAAGGGGCTCGCGGGGAGGGAGCAATTGCAGGCAGTGAGATCACAGAGCCAGCCAGCTGATGACCCAGCTGGGAAGCAGCAGAGGAAGCACATCCACAGGGGGACTGGAAACCAAAACAAACAAACTGGAAGGTGGGGGTGGTGTTCCCCATGCACGTGGAGATATTGCGCTTACGAGACAAAGGCTAGGAGCGGGTCTCCCTCCCCCGGCCGGCAGCGATCGGAGCAGCGGGCGGCTTTGTTGTCAGTTTACAGACCTGCCCGCACATTCCTCAGGGCCCGCCGGGTGCACGGCCGGGCTCGGGGCAGCTAGTCCACCCGGCCTCCGCCGGGCTTTGATGCTGCTCGGCGCTGGGAGTGCGATGTGTGAGCGGAGAAACACCCGGGGGGGGAGAGGGGAGATGGGAGTTGGGGTGGGGAAATGGGGACAGGGGAGCCCCGGGCACTGCAGACTGGGGGGGGGAGGGGATGAGGGGCCCGGGAGAGCCCCCGGCGCCGCGGGGGGGATCGGTCCCTAGCTCCGCACAGCTCGGACTCACCGGCGCTGTAGGGGCGCCTGGAGCCAGGCCCCAGGGAGCGGGCTGCTGGCGCCGCAGGCTCCGGCTTGAGGCGCTCCGGGCCCGGCGTGGAGCCGCACAGACTCCGCTGGCCCTGCAGGAGGCTCCTGGCCACGCAGCGCTGGAAGAAGCCCATGCTCGGACCCGGGCTGCCCGCTCCCCCTCCCAGCGGACCGGGACAGCAGGGCACAGCCCGGCCGCTGGGCTCTGCCTTCTCAGGCTGGAGTTTATAGTCCGGGCTTGTTGGGGGCCAGGGAAGCCCCCCCCGCAGCACCACCCCCTGTCCCGGTGAGGAACAAGGGAAGTGTCAGGTTTCCGTCCCACCCCTTAAAGCGGACGCGAGCCCCACAGGCGGCTACACCGGCCCCAGCGCCGGCTGCTCTGTCCCTCCCTCCCACGTGCACCCTGCACCGGCCTCCGGGAGCCCAAAGCTGCTCCCCCGCCCATTGCATGGAGGGTACCAGCCACCCCAGGGCACACAGCGCTCAGCTCCTGCCCTTGGAGTGCAGCAAGCCCAGAGCAGAGCCTGCCCCGCTCCAGGCATTCAGCCCCGGGGGCCTCCCTCCCCTGGACTCCTGCTCAGCCTGGTCACCTCCCTCTTCCCAGCAGCTGTCACGGGTCTGTCCTCCCGCTGACCCCTGCAGCCAGAGGCCAAGCTGATAGGTACAGCACAAGAATCTCCAGGAAGGGTTTAGGCTCCCCCTTAGAAAACTCAGGTAGAAGCCCAGCAAATCCAGTCTGGGTACAGGTTGCCCCAAGGTTAGAGAAATGAGACAGGAGCCCTGAAATCTTCAGCCCTTACAAACCCCCTTGGGAAGGGAGGGCAACTGTCATTCAACCCATGCCCTGAGAGACCCTGTGCAGTTCATGGCTCATCCACCCCAGCCCAACATCAGCACTAGGCTCTCCCCTGGGCAGGAAGCTATGACCTCCCCCCACTTTACAAGCCAAAGCAGGGCTGGAGCAGGAGGTGGCTTATGGCTGCCTGTGCACATGGCTCCAGCAGCAGAGAGCAGCAAGGCCCACAGAGTGTTTCCGGGAGGGACTGTACAGAAGGAGTTGATACAACACAGCACCTGGATGAGACACTGCAGGGAAGGACAGCTGGTAAGTTATTCGGAGGAGAGGTGGGGACCATCTGCCATGGTGCCTGGAAAGGCTGTGGCCTTGACTAAATTCTTCGCCTGCACAACCCCCAGTCACACCTGTGGGAGTGTGGCCCGTGTGGCCTCCCTGGAGCCGTTACAATGGCAGCTGTACATCTGCTCCTGTGGACAAGGAAGTGCAGCCACATCCCCCACCCACTCAAAGCAGAAGTGGCCCTGCTGGATTGTTCTACATGACTCCTGCTGTCCCTACTTACTTACCACTTCAGGCACGCCTGTCCTGCGCCACAGTCCTGCCACTGGTGATGGGAGAGCCTTCACCTCAGCAGCTTCCTCTGGCACCTGGAGCAGCCTTCGCACGTGACTCTGGGAAGGTATCTTCCATTATCTGGCCCCCCTTTGGGTCAGAATTTGCATTGCCACATACAGGCTGAATTGGGTTACTTTGACTCTTGGCCTGGATCTAACCGTTGTTGTGCACGTTTGGAAAGAGATTTTAAATTTTAGGCAGCTGCAGTACGAGCTCCTCTCTCCTGGCAGTGCCCATGCACCCCATTCTCACACACACACGATAGTTGTTAGTCACGTCACTGAACTCGCTATTGGAAGGCACGCATACTACAGCAATGAGCAAAGCCTGAGAATAGACCAGAACACAGGATTACTGCTGCATCTTAGGCCTGACCTGGTGTTTCTCTGCCTACAGAGTGCCAACTATGCCAAAGTGTGTGGGGATTCAGAGATGTGAGAAGACATCCTGTGCAACTTCCCATGCAAGCGGCTGGAAATACAGATATCAGCATGATTCCTTCATCCTGGGGAACAAAAGAAAGACCCAAGCTAGGTAGAAGCCGAGTTGGAGGCCCTTCCTAATTAATAGACATTTAGTTGAGCAGGAATCTGGAAAACTGCTCTCACCCTGTAATAATGTTAGGGACAGGCTCACACTCCTGGGAAGTCTCACTCATGAGGAGAGAGGCAACAAAACCAGAAGTTTGCATTAGAATATGAAAGGGGCGGGGGGGGGGGGGGGAGAAGAGAAGCATTTCAAAACTGATGCTCCAAAGAACGTTTCAAATATCTTATTCAGAGTTTAATCTAAGCAGGCGAATCTGAACAGGGAATGGAGGACACTTAGCACTTTGCATCATCTCCCTGTTACAAACAGGGAAACAGAGGCACAGAAACTAAAACAACGTGCCTAGGGTTACACAAAGTCAAGGCACAGCTGGGAACAGAAGTTAGGTCCTCCTGCCACCCAATCCACTTCCCTGTGCACCAACAGGCGTGAGATGGCGGCTAGTGGATGGTACCACAGCTGCAGTCACCACAAAAACGTCTCATGGATCTTTTGTACAGAAGATGGTTTGCTTTTATAAATCTCTGGTCACCATTAAAAGACCAATCACTCCTGACAGTGGTAGCCGTCACAGAGCTGTTACTGCTCACGGTAAATCATAGGGGACTACTGCAGTAACTCAAGTAAGAGAGCATGGTGACAGCTGGCAAATTTTGCTGTTTTAATGGTGACCATCACAAGCTCAGCAAGGGGCTCTAGGGACAGCAAACCACAAAAGAGCTGGGATTAATTTCCTGTAATTAATTTGATAACTGGATGAATTTTATTTCCCACACACAAGATTCCTGAGACTCTTCTTAGGACAACTGTTTGACTCAAACATTTCTATTTAACCAGTTCCAAGCTAATGGAAAATTGTAGTCACTAAGTGTTTTCTTTAAAAGGGAGGTAATTTGAACTAGTTCCCAGAATGCTCCTGTCACATTTGTATGCATGCACTAATTAATACTACTTTGCGCTCATATAGTGCTCACTGGATCTCCAAGACGCTTTACAAACAATGAATTAAGCCCTACAACAGACTTGCCCAGATGGGGTAATTGAGATGCAGAAGAATTAGGTGCTTTGGCTCAAGGTCACAAACCCAGATCTCTGGGCTCGCACTCCTGGGACAGATCCACAAGACTCTTTGCTGCTGTACTGTTCATACAAGTCATACAGTATCCATCACGTGTTATTGATGAGCGAGTGTGCAGCATGTGCTCTACAGCTGTGAATCTTGTTATTCAGACGTTTCCTGTTACATCAGAACTCAAGACAATGCCCCCTATTCAGGGCCCAGTGGCATTAAGAGCCAAACTGCCCCTACAAGTCAAACTGCCACAGCCTTCAAAAATACTTCTCTGTCCCCTCCTAAGAAGCGAGCACACAGCCTAATCTTCCTGATCACTCTCTGCACACAGCAAACCCGTGTGCCCTTCATTTGACTCTTCCCATAAGTCTGACCTTGTTTTCAAAATCTCCCTGCTGCACAGGTTGGTCTTCAGCAGAGTAAGACAGCCCTCCAGAGAGGATAGCTAGCGGATAGCACTTGCACCTGAGCAAGGCTGGGCCAACCAACATCCTCCCCCATCTGTAACAGCCCCAGTGCACTCTAGTGGAAATCGAGAGAGGAGTCTGGCTATCTGCTCTGGACGGTGCTGGCGAAATACCAAAGACAAGAGCTGGGAGTAATGAGAGAGAAAAAGGGAAAGAGCTTTAGAGGAAGACCTCATACTTCGCTGGTGGTGACCAACAACTGAGGCAAAATGCACCAAAGCTCTTAGGGTCTAGAGGCAATGACCAAGCAGGTGAAGGACTGGCCACATACCCAGGAGCAGGGCTATTCTTTGTGGACAGGGAAATGCAGCTGATGCCCAATCCCTCTCCAAGTGCAACAGTGGATTAAAGACAGTGGTTGTGTATAAATGCCCCCTCTCACTCAAGAGCTGCTCCTTGGGCACCTTCTGGCCATAGTCTCTCACTTTCCTGACAGCAAACTGATACAATCTCTGCAAAGCCAGCACAGCTCTGGAAGAACAGTGTCTCTCAGCTATCATCAGCCTACCCATTACATTCTGACCATAGATGAGGCAAATGACCAGAGAAGAGGCAGTCACCACCACTTTCCCTTTTGATCCCAGACCTGCCTCTTCCTTCTGTCTCCTTCATTGTCTCCTTCCTAGAAGGCAAGAAGAAAGCAGAGGCAGTGGAGACAGGAGGCCTGAGATATCTGCAACTCTGTCCCCTGCATGCTGGAAGCATAAACGGCTGAGAAAGGGACAGACAGACCAGGGATAGACTCCATCGAGATCTTGCTTCCCACTTCCCGAAAGTGGAAGCCACATGCTGACGTAGTCAAGGCTACTGCAAGTGGAAAAGAAGGGTGATGTACAAACAAACAGACTAAGCACTGCAGACGTGATGCGGAGTCAGCAAAGGTAGTCTCAAACTTCCTGACATCACATTGCTGGTGGATGCATCAACCCATAAATGAAATGGGAGTTCCATCTCAGGGTCCCGTTGACCCATAACTTCTCTGCTGAGATTGCCCACAAAGGAGCACTAGTGGATGTGAACAAGCAGCCACTGGGAAATTGACAGGAGTTTTTGATTCAAATGGGCAACAAAGATGAAGGGCTGTTCTCCATCTCCCACCTCTTTCCAGATGATCCCGATATACAACAGCAGGGTATCAGCGTGTGTACAAGGGAGTTTGGTTTCATGGCAGAAGGAAGAGGCAGCTCTGTTACAGAGGAATTAATCTTATTAGGAGAGACTGAAAGGCCAAATACACCAAGCCTTTTATCCACAGAGAATCCCACCTGCATTTGTCAATACAACCAGACATGCAAAGGGGCTGCTGGATGTGCTCTGAAGTAGCCCTGCCTTCAAGCCAGATAACAAGGAGAGCTTCATCCATGAAGACCGGTCCATTTTCTCCCAAAACAACTGGAAAAGAGCTACTAAATTTTAAAGCAACAGTGTGGGAATTCTGCTCTGGAGCAGCTCTCATTAATGGAAGAGAAGGTGCCTCCTTCCCCTTTCCAGTCCCACACACAGCTCCAAAGCAAGGCCATTTGATAGTCCATCAGTAGTCATATTCCTGGCCTGTTCTCACTGTGCTCAGCTTCTCTATGTTGGTCCCCTAAACCTTTTCATCTGAGTGAAACCAGCGCAGACACTCTCCAAAGAACCACCTGGTCATTGATCTACAGTCCCCTTGCGTTCCAAGGGGCAAATGTCACAGCTTGTTGCAATGCAGCAGGTCATTGCTCCCAGAACAGTGGCACCAGGAAAGTTGTTTTCTTTTAAAGAAGCCAAGTATCAAGGACTCTATTCTGGTGCTGACACATCACAAAGGGAAACACACATGGCCCTGTGTTCCCAGTACCCTCTCACCCAGTCCCTGTAGCCTGAGTGTCACCCCACTCCCTGCAGTAGAGTCCATTCACAGTGATCTCCAGTGGTTAGTGTAAACATCCCCCCTTCACCATAAAGCTTAATTCACTGTGGATTGTCTCACCTACAAATTGTAACGTTAACCTTCCCACTCTGCGCTGGCATCTCTCTGCCAGCAGGGTTGGAGGTTAAGCCACTGGGCTGCTCCCATGCCCCAGAGCAATGACGGGAAGGGACAGTAGATACACTTGATCAGCATGCATGGTCATCTGCTTGCCAGTCAGGACGTGGAGGCATACTAGGAAACGGTCTGGAAAATCTGCTTACTGTTGTAAGGAAGGGACAGCCAACATAATAAAAGGACCAGTCTCTTCAATTACCACCAGATACCAAAGCTTTTATCATGGAAGACCAACTCTGCCTGAACTTATAGCGACCTCAGATATGCTGGCATAGGCCTTGCGTGACAAAGATGGATGACAGACAGATGCTAGAGTTTAGCAATTTCAGATAATGTCAGTCACAGATACAGGGATCTTATGAACCACAGATAAACACCTTCTTTGGTTGGTGAGACTAGCCACCTTACAGGTGACCTACAAAGTGCAAACAATTGCCTTTGTGGCCTTTTTGATTCTTTTTATGGGTGAATAAGGCTTGGTAGCTTTAGTACGAGCTGCAGTGACTCCATCATCCAGGCCTGGATTCCTTCCAGAGTCCTGCCCTTGCTTAATTGTTCAGACAGGGGAAAACATGCACTTTCATCCCAGGTCAATATTTTGCTATGACTTAAGTATTGTGCAAAGACACACAAAACGGGTGCCAGCCTGGGAAGCAGCGCACAGAAATGGCTGTGCTGTGTCCATGGCAGAAGTCAACCCCCACTGGATGTACTTTGAATGCATACACAGGCATTGCCAAGGCCCTGAGCACCCAGCCAGCTACCTTCTTGTACAAGTGAGGGGACTGTTTTCAGAAACACAAGATGGAAGTGGAGCTCTTAGAACCAAAATAAGACTGAGCGCTCTCTCCCCCCTACCTGGATATGAGAATATTCCTGCTCCCCAAAAATGCCTGGTTTAGGAACACTGTGCACACTGGCAATGCTACTGCAAGGCTCCTTGTTAAGAGTCTCCTTTGCCAACACTACAGTGCAAGATCAACCTGCACATCTTTCTAGGTGGAAACTCCTTCAGGTGTGCACCATCTAAAGGAAATTAGCTTGAGATTTCAGGATGCACCAAAACAACTGCTCTCTTCCAACAAGCAGCACTGCTTCCTCAGTGGTGGCACATAAATCCACGAACATCAAGGGTATGCAAATCATTCAACCCTGGCTCTAGACGGCCTCACCACCCTAGTGGGGAGCAGATGATGAAGTAATACTTCAGACAGGACCGCCACAGAAATTAGAGACCATAAAAGCAAAGACCATGTCCCAGTTGCCTAACGATGGCACAAATGTGCTACTGGGGCCATCATAAACTTTGGCCCAGTCAGAATGGAGACTGTTGAACTTTTTACCCGCCACTCAACCTCCAAGATAAAAACCCCTTGGTCTATCCCAAGATTAACCTTGAATCCAGGTATCCCATGCTGCAGCATCATGCACCTTTGAAAATGTCTTCCCATTTTGGGATGGGCAGGAGGGCAAGATCCCAGTGCCTCTCCCCTCATACTTCCCATGGCAAGAAATGCTTTTCCAACTAGCAAAGCAACTTGATGGAGCTAAGAAGCTATTTAAAACAACAAAGTAAGCACTTTATTTCCATTAAGCATGTTCTTTTAGTATCACAAATGGAATGATGAGGAAACATTAAAAAACCCTCAAGTTTCTAAATCCCTGAAAATAGCAGGGAGGCTTCAAGGCAGTTTAAAACGAAAGGGAGTGACACAAGTGCCGAACCAGTCCCGACATCACAATTCTCCTCCAAGAGCAGGGCAGGGGCGGGAAGGTGGAATGATGCGAAGGTGCGAATGTCTGAAGTAGTCTTTGGCGTTTCTGCCTCATGATTGACACACACACAAGATTTGTCAAGACGACTCACTGAAATCTCTGGACGCAACAAAGTGCTACATTAGTAAAACAAGAACCCAGCAAGATGACTTTTCATACGGTGGGAATGCCCTACGGTTGGCGTTAAGACGCATTCTTGCGGGCAGTGCTGCTGACTCAATGGGGAGGCTTCTGGGTTGGGTAAGGAAGCATGGTGGTGCGTGAATCCAAGAACATGTGCCCATGCACAAGACACTGCATCATCCTCGAGTACTGACGAGAGCAGGGAGGAGAGGAAGTGGTGACAAAAGAAGTACAAATCCATTCTTTACAGTGATCAATACGAGTCCAGTGCAGAAACTATAGCTTCACAGTTCCAGGTGGCAAACTGTCATTGCAGAGCCTGTAGTAGCGCAGGTCATTCACCAGTCTGTGCACGTTCTGGGTAAAAGATGGCAGGTCCTGGAGAAAGATCAACACAGTTACAGTGACAATGTAGTAGGGCCTGCAAGTACCTATTTTACCACAGAGAGCAGTATTTGGCATTGTCCTAGTAAATCAATGAGCAAAGACAAAAGCCCCTATTTATTTCACCTGTAATCCAGTTCTCCCGTAGATGCCAGAAGAATACCTTATGGCAGTTCCCCCCACAGCTCGATCCCAGGGCAAATCCTTGATGTAAATATGCTCTTATTGAAATCTCATATTAAGAGAAGCCACTTCTCTGCCTGGAATAGTTCTTCAATCTAATGGCTAGTTATTGAGAATGGGGTTCCCTGCAAGAGAAGCTTGAAAATCCTGGATTTTATTTACAGGACTGATTTCTTAGTGTGCCTAGGCATGCAGAACATGAGCTGGTATCATATGGCCGGGGAGGAGCCATCTGCTAGAACAGCAACCTGTGTGATTCTTTGCAGTGGAGCCACGCAGGGCAATTCCCAAGTTTCCTAGTGTGACAGGACACATGGAAGCAAAAACTCCTATTTTCCAACTGCATTTGGCTATTTTAGAAGCCAACAAGGAAATCAAGGCTATTAGCCAGGATGGGCAGGGATGGTGTCCCTAGCCTCTGTTTGCCAGAAGTTGGGAATGAGTGACAGGGGATGGATCACTTGATGATAACCTGTTCTGTTCATTCCTTCTGGGGCACCTGGTACTGGCCACTGTCAGAAGAAAGGTACTGGGCTACATGAACCTTTGATCTGACCCAGTAGGGCCATTCTTATTTCTTCCGGGTTTCCTGCCTCCCTCCATACAAATCCCCTTCTAGATCAGGAGCACCCAAAGGCCATGTGCGCTCCCAGGAGCTTGGAAGTTGGTCCGTAACCATTGCCAGGTATATTTCATAAGTAGGGCTGTCAATCGCAGTTAACTCATGCGATTAACTCAAAAAAACTGATTACGATTTAAAAAATTAATCGCGATTAATTGCACTGGTAAACCATAGATTACCAATTGAAATTTATTAAATATTTTGGATGTTTTTCTACATTTTCATGTATATTGTATCCTGTGTTGTAATTGAAATCAGTGTATATTTTTATTATAAACATTTGCACTGTAAAAATGATAAACAAAAGAAACAGTTTTCAGAGTGGTAGCCATGTTAGTCTGTATCAGCAAAAAGAACGAGGAGTACTTGTGGCACCTTAGAAACTAACAAATTTATTTGAGCATGAGCTTTTGTGGGCTAAAGCCCACTTCATCAGATGCATGCAGTGGAAAATACAGTAGGCAGATTATATATATATATATTACGTGATAGACCCAGGCAAGTTGGGTTCAGCAGAGTAGCAGAAGGCAGATATACTGGCCACTGGATAAGCAGTTTTCTGTTCCCTGACTGACCAGAGCGGGGGCTGTTCCAGGCTAGGGTGGGCACATGACTCCAATTAGCCTGCAAAGAGTCAGGTGAGGCTGTTAAGCTAATGTGAACACCAGACTCTAATTAAGGCCCCTCTGATACTATAAAAGGGCTCACTCCAGTCAGGCAGAGGAGAGCAAGTGCAGCTGAAGGGCTCGGTAATGAAGACACCCTCAAGCCACTGGAATGGGAGCCCTAAGGTAAAGGTGAAGAAGGCATTGAGAGAGAGAAGTGGGGGAGCTGTGGGGAAGTGGCCCAGGGAAACGTAGCAACTCTGGAAGTGAAAAGGTTGGCTACCAACAGCTGCTGCCATTAGGGTCCCTGGGCCGGAACCCGGAGTAGAGGGCGGGCCCGGGTTCCCCCCAACCTGCCACTACAGAAACAACTCCTGGGAGGGGAAGACAGGCCTCTGCCAGGACAGGAGGCTAAACTGTTTTTGAATAAGCCCGTAGGGACAACAGAGACTCTGGGAGTTCTCTCACCAACCTCTTTGCTGGCTGATGATGAAAAGGGCTCAGTAGACTGTACCCTGGCCCTAGAGAGAGAAGGGCCTACGTGGAGGGTCACAGTGACCCTCTGAGGCTAGCATAAACTGCCTGGAAGCGCGGGACCCAAAGGGACACGGTCGGAACTCTGCCACAATATATACAGAGAACATGAAAAAAATGGGGGTTGTCATACCAACTCAACCGAGACTAATCGGTTAAGGTGGGATATTATCAGCAGAAGAAAAAAAAAACTTTTGTAGTGATAATCAGTATGGCCCATTTTAAACAGTTGACAAGGTGTGAGTAACAGCAGGGGGAAAATTAGCATGGGGAAATAGTTTTTAGTTTGTGTAATGACTCATCCACTCCCAGTCTTTACTCAAGCCTAATTTAATGGTGTCCAGTTTGCAAATTAATTCCAGTTCTGCAGTTTCTCATTGGAGTCTGTTTTTGAAGCTATTTTGTTGAATAATTGCAACTTTTAGGTCTGTAATTGAGTGTCCAAGGAGGTTGAAGTGTTCTCCGACTGGTTTTTGAATGTTATAATTCTTGACGTCTGATTTGTGTCCATTTATTCTTTTGTGTAGAGACTGTCCGGTTTGGCCAATAGTATTTTTCAATTCACCTAATACAAGTACTGTAGTGCAATCTCATTATCACGAAAATTGAACTTACAAATGTAGAATTATGTACAAAAAAAACATTCAAAAATAAAACAAACCATGTATAACTTTAGAGCCTGCAAGTGCACTCAGTCCTACTTCTTGTTCAGCCAGTCGCTAAGACAAATAAGTTTGTTTACATTTACAGGAGATAATAATTGCCCTCTTCTTATTTACGTCACCAGAAAGTGAGAACAGGCATTTTAATGGCACTTTTGTAGCTGGCATTGCAAGGTACTTACGTGCCAGATACGCTAAAGATTCGTATGCCCTTTCATGCTTCAGCCACCATTCCAGAGGACATGCTTCCATGCTGATGACGCTCGTTAAAAAAGCATTTATTAAATTTGTGACTCAACTCTTTGGGGGAGAACTGTATGTCCCCGGCTCTGTTTTACCTGCATTCTGCCATATATTTCCTGTTACAGCAGTCTCGGACAATGACCTAGCACATGATGTTCATTTTAAGAACACTTTCACTGCAGATCTGACAAAATGCAAAGAAGGTACCAGTGTGAGATTTCTAAAGATAGCTACAGCACTGGACCCAAAGTTTAAGAATCTGAAAGGATGAAGTGTGGAGCAGGCTTTCAGAAGTCTTAAAAGAGCAAAAGATGCGGAAACTACAGAACCCGAACCACCAAAAAAGAAAATCAACCTTCTGTCAGTGGTATCTGACTCAGATAATGAAAATGTACATGCATCAGTCCGCACTGCTTTGTATTGTTATCGAGCAGAATCCATCATCAGCATGGACACGTGTCCTCTGGAATGGTGGTCAAAGCATGAAGGGACATATAAATCTTTAACACATCTAGCACGTAAGTATCTTGCAATGCCGGCTACAACAGTGCCATGAAAACGCCTGTTCTTCACTTTCAGATGACATTGTAAACAAGAAGTGGACAGCATTATCTCCTGCTGTAAACAAACTTGTTTGTCTGAGAAATTAGCTGAACAAGAAGTAGGACTGAGTGGACTTGCAGATTCTAAAATTTTAGATTGTTTTATTTTTGAATGTAGTTTTTTTTGTACATAATTCTATATTTGTAAGTTCAACTTTCATGATAAAGAGATTGCACTACAGTACTTGTATTAGGTGAATTGAAAAATACTATTCTTTTTTTGTGCAAATACTTGTAATCAAAAATATAAAGCGAGCACTGTACACTTTGTATTCTGTGTTGTACTTGAAAACAATATCTTTGAAAATGTAGAAAACACCCACAAATATTTAAATAAATGGTATTCCATTACTGTTTAATCGTGTGATAATTGAGATTCATTTTTTTAATTGTTTGACAGCCCTATTCATAAGGATGTCCACATTGGGGAGATTAGAGCCCCCCCACTTACTCCAGCTCTATCCAAAAGGCCTGCAGGAGATGGATGAGATTGCAGCTACACTATTTTATACATCTTTGCTACAGCTCTTGAGCTGCAGGTAAATTGCTAGGGTAGCTCTTGGTTGGGCAAGGCCTGAGTGACCTTGTTCCAGAACAAGTGTAAGTAAGTCCTGGCCCTGTGAGTAAGTACCACAGGTGAAGTTTATTCCCCCAATATGTCAATTCATTCACAGCTGGGTAGACAATCAGAGACAAGACAGCAGCTGGATTTGCTAGCAGCCCTAGGAAATTCCAGTTGCAGGCACAGAGGACAATAGGCATGCCACACGTCTTTAGTGACGATTCTGAGAAATCCCTTTTGTTTGGTGGGGAATTCGCGGGGGTCAGGTCTCCAGCTGGTAGTGAATGTGTCATGACATAACTCTGCTGTGATGCATGCTAGTACCTGGCCCAGAGGTAACCCCTCTGCAGCGTTGCTCCCCCTTACCCTGTCCATTTTGAAATTCCTTCCCAGTACATTTTTCTGATTGGAGTCCACGCCGTCACAACTGGCTAAGAACTCTGTGAGAAAGGCCGAGTAGAAGCTATCAAAGTCCACTGAGGCCATGTTGTAGATGGCAATGCCAATTTCTTCCTGCAACAGGTCATGTGATTTGTGGACCAGCACCTGAAGCAGCACATTCACAAACTGAAACAGCATAGTTGTCCTGAAGATCTTCTGCAGGGCGAGAGAAGCACACTCAGTCATATCCTCCCAAGCTGCCAAGCCCCCTGGGCAGGGTCAGACTGAGCCAGTACATAGTGCCATGTCAGTGTGCCCACTAAGGGGAGAAGCAGTTCTTAACGGCGAAGGCCAGATCAAGGCAGTAAGCACAGCTGCATCTGACCACCGCTTGCTGGAGGCCTCAATGGTTTCTCTAGGATTTCAGCTTTCACTTAGGAACAGAAGCTGCTAGCCCCTTTTGACCGTGCAGAACACATCCCAGTGTAGCAGTGCTGAGTCTGCAGGGACTGGAACAGTGAGCCAAATTAATCCCTGGTGTAAGGCAGGGGTGAATTTGGCCCCATTCAGCTCAGTGGTTATGGACTCAGAAGAATGAAGGCAGTTTAAACATCCACTCCTTGAGCAGGAGATCAATAAGTCCCTTTCTCACTCCAGCCCGTCAGACGCCCACCCAATGCCAGAGGTTCCAACAAGTCTTGAAGATTAGTTACTGCACCAGCCACAACAGCCTGCTGTGGCATCGCTATTGACACAGGTGAAGGACAGAGTTCCTCTGTGGTAGCTGGTCCTAACCTGGGGTCTCTGCTTTCATCTGGTAGCCAGGAGGGCTAAGCCCCAGATTCTACCTCCAGTCCTTCAAGACAATGGCCAATATGCCAGAACTGAAGTGGGGGGAACTCAACACGACAATCACAATGACTTGATTTTAAAGGTCAAATACCTTGCAGCCTGCCAAGGTGAGGGTCAAATGCTTCACACAGAGATCATTAGCCTTCCTCCACTGATGAGTCCATACTAGGGCTGTCAATCGCAGTTAACTCACGTGATTAACTCAAAAAAATGAATTGCGATTAATCGCGGTTTTAACCGCACTTAAACAATAGAATTCCAATTGAAATGTATTAAATATTTTGGATGTTTTTCTACAATTCCATATATATTGTATTCTGTGTTGTAATTAAAAATATGCACTTTCATTTCATTACAAATATCTGCACTGCAAAAAAGATAAGATAGTATTTTTCAATTCACCTCATACAAGTACTGTAGTGCAATCTCTTTGTAGTGAAAGTGCAACTTACAAATGTAGATATTTTTGTTACATAACTGCACTCAAAAACAAAACAATGTAAAAAACTTCAGAGCCTACAAGTGCACTCAGTCCTACTTCTTGGTCAGCCAATCACTAAGACAAACAAGTTTGTTTACATTTACAGGATATAATGCTGCCCGCTTCTTATTTACATCGCCTGACAGTGAGAACAGACGTTCACATGGCACTTTTGTAGCTGGCATTGCAAGGTATTTATGTGCCAGATATGCTAAACATTCATATGCCCCTTCATGCTTAGGCCACCATTCCAGAGGACATGCTTCCATGCTGATGACGCTTGTTTAAAAAATACGTTAATTAAATTTGTGACTGAACTCCTTGGGGAAGAACTGTATGTCCCTTGCTATTTTACCCGCATTCTGCCATATATTACATGTTATAGCAGTCTCGAATGATGACCCAGCACATGTTGTTCATTTTAAGAACACTTTCACTGAAGATTTGACAAAATGCAAAGAAGGTGCCAAAGTGAGATTTCTAAAGATAACTACAGCACTTGACCCAAGGTTTAAGAATCTGAAGTGCCTTCCAAAATCTGAGAGGGATGAGGTGTGGAGCATGCTTTCAGAAGTCTTAAAAGAGCAACACTCCGATGCAAAAACTACAGAACCCAAACCACCAAAAAAGAAAATCAACCTTCTGCCGGTGGTATCGGACTCAGATAATGAAAGAGAACATGCGTTGGTCTGCACTGCTTTGGACTGTTATCAAGTAGAATCTGTCATCAGCATGGACGCATGTTTCCTGGAAAGGTGGCTGAAGCATGAAGGGACATATGACTCTTTAGCACATCTAGCATTTAAATATCTTGTGATGCTGGCTAAAACAGTGCCATGCAAACGACTGTTCTCACTTTCAGGTGACATTGTAAACAACAAGCAGGCAGCATTATCTCCTGCAAATGTAAACAAACATATTTGTCTGAGCAATTGGCTGAACAAGAAGTAGCACTGAGTGGACTTGCAGGCTCTGAAGTTTTACATTGTTTTATTTTTGAATGCAGATTTTTTTGTACATAATTCTATATATGTAAGTTCAACTTTCATGACAGTGAAATTGCACTACAGTATTTGTATTAGTAAGTGAATTGAAAAATACTATCTTTTAACAGTGCAAATACTTATAATAAATAAATATAAAGTGAGCACTGTACACTTTCAATTCTGTGTTGTAATTGAAATCAATATATTTCAAAATGTAGAAAACATCCACAGTTTTTTAAATAAATGCTATTCCATTATTGTTTAATTACACGGTTAATCGCAATTAATCGGATTAATTTGTTTAATTGCTTGACAGACCTAGTCCAAACCCCAGCACCCAAAGTCATCCTTTGCCATGCTCAAACCCCTAAGTACAATAGCTTTTGGTCCTTCCATTCATTCCAGTCCAGTCCTTCCTGGCTGTTGGGATAGATGGCAAATTTCCTTCCTCTGCCTCCACAAGGGGGAGGCTCCTATTCTGGACTTGCTCTCTTCTCCTCTCTCCATAACATGGAGAGACTAAGTGATGGTGGGGGCTCACCTATTCTGTGCTCCTTCTGCTCAAGGGAGGGGGAAGATTTGTCCCAGTGAATCCTTTCCTCCCCTCCCATTTTGGGGTGACTCCTTCCATTCTCCTCCCTACTGTCAATGAAGAGCCCACGAGGTTTTTGCTGTGACTAGTGCAGAGGTGGGATCACTTCTGTACCAGACACCAGTGCAACAGACTGAGGGGAATGTTGATTTAATCTGTGCTGTGCCCTTCGCAGAACTACCACTGGAGGAACATGAGGAGTCAAGGTCTGCTGCACCCCCTGCCCACAGCCTTTACTCCAAAACCTCTCCTGGGCGTGCTGTATACCACCTAGAGCTTGGAGTTGCAGCTTTCCAGTACTATCAAGCAGTAACTTCTAGCATTCCAGGTTCACAAGATACCAGACCATAATACTGTCATGCTGCTCAGCCGAGCAGTGGCTCAGGACTTGGTATATAGCAGGTCCCAGCACAGTCCCCTCTAGCTGCTGCACACAGCACACATAGGAGTTGACCAACTGGCACTCACCTTGTGGTATAGCTTCTGCTTGGTATTCAGTGTCTCCAAGTAGAAGAGATTCTGTTTAAATAGGTGTATGTCAGGCTGCAGGAAGGACTGGCCAAATGCCTATGGAAAAAGACAGATCTTAGGAGATGGAATGAGTAACAATATGCCTAAAGACCAGCATTCAGGTTTGCCAGACAGAACTGGAGTATATGACATCAAGTGCTGGCCAAAGGCAGATCTATATATTGGAGTATTTGGTGCCCGACTGGATCTCCTAGCATCAGAGTACATACCACTTGGCAGGGCCCTCTGTCAGCCCAGAGGCTTGTGTTGTCTGAGCTTTTCAGGTTCAACTCCCATTCCCATACTAGACATACTGCAGGGAACTGCTACCTAGTGCCCAGGCTGGGAGGGCAAGTGACTGGCCTCCTTTGAAACAGACACCTGGAGAAGTCAGCCCAGACGGCAGAGTTAGCGCTTCAGCCCCTAAAAGCTCAACCACCACTTCTCCCCAACGCAGAATCTGAAGGCTGTTTGAAAGACCTGCCTCCTTTTCAGGACCTCACTCACACCCTTCCAGCTGTTAAGCTGAGCCACATCCATTTACAGTTGTCTTGGTCAACCCCTCCAGCCCCAGCTGTTTGCCTTCATTGTGAACCTGACCTCACAAAGACAGCCAACCTAGTGTATGGCAATGTGGGAAGCCAAGCTTTCAGCTTTGGCAGTCCAGAAAGGGAACCATTTCCCTCCCTCACCCTCCAAGTAATGTTCCTGCCAAACAGGACCGATTCTCAGCTTTCATCAGGAAATATTCTCAAGGAGCTCAGGGAGACACTCCTGTATCTAATAATCCAGACACCAAGGATACAGGCAGAGCCCTATCAAGTGCAAAACCCATCCAGAGTAGCGAAGAGCCCATGTCCCAGGGACAAACCCCCAGGAGTTACAAGAACCTCTCATGACACTCCTAACTCCAGTCAACCCTCAGAGCAGAGGTGATTGCTTAACAAACCATGCAGATACCAGACCAGAAAAAATGACCAAACTTGAACTGAAGTCTCAGCACATCTGAGACACACTGAACAGTCCTTTGATTGAGACTCTTGAGAGCTCAAGCCAGTGTTCTCTCACTGGAGGAATGGCTGGTGATGAAATTGTCTCCCTTTGGTAGTCAGCTAGAACCCAAGTTTGTTGGCTGTATGGGAGGATTTGATCTAGTCCAAGGGTTCTCCAACTTCATTGCACTGCAACCCCCTTCTGACAATAAAAATTACATCATGAACCCCAGAGGGGGAACTGCAGCCTGAGCCAAAGCCCAAGCCCCGCTACCCTGGGTAGGGAGGTCAAAGCCCAAATCCCAGTGCCTTGGGCAGGGAGGCCAAAGTTGAAGCCCAAGGGCTTCAGCCCCAGACAGGGGGCCTGTAACCTGAGCTCCGCCGCCCAGGGCTGAAGCCTTCAGACTTTGGCTCTGGCCCTGCGCCCCAGCAAGTCTAAACCAGCCCTGGCAACCCAATTAAAATGGAGTAGTGACCGACTTTGGGGTCCTGACACACAGTTTGAGAACCACTGGTCTCGATTATGAGGTGTTTTCATCTGGTCAGCTCTTTGTGGGGGTGAGGAGGGAAGAGGGAGAGTACACATGTTCAGGTTTTGTTTTAAACATCTGGATAAGCCCAGAGGCCAGGACAATAGGCAGATATAACACATTCCTACTGTGAGTAATAAAAGAAAAGGAACTGGAACTGCAGGTAGCTGAAAGACAAGCCACAAGGGGTCTAGGAACAAAATTTGCTGGATTGGACTGGACTGGACTAGTATCTTGTTGCAGATAGAGGCCAAGACTTGAGGCTTCAGGAGCATGACAGTCTCACATACTAAGCTGCTTTAATATTGTACAAGGAATGGGAAGTAGAAAAGTTCTACCTGATGCCTCCCATAGGGTACCACAGCTTCCATCACGTAACAGGAAACTAGATTACCCTTGATAGCCATGCAACTCAGTGTTAATGGTCAAAAATGACCCAGCATTTTTCGAAATCCAGCCGCAGTCCTGGACTGACCTGATACGGCAGCAAGTGCCCAGACTGGCACTCCACTGGATAACACAGGCTGTTCTTACCATAGAGAACATTTGCAGAACATTAACTAACAGAAGCCAACAAGTAAAACCAAGTCGCCCGGAATCGCTGGCCAAAAGGCAGCTAATATTCAATTACTGAGTAAAGGCCACTTTAGAAAGGTGCAGCTGAAAGGTTCAGTCCAGTCACACTGTCAGAGAAGGGGCAAGAACAAACATGCTCAGGCAGCCCTGCATAGCCTGGGTAGTAACGCAGAGGTGTGCCATGAGCCCTAGTAGATCTCAGTGGAAACTAAGGGCTTCTCTGTTTGGAGAGTTAGTGCTTGACAAGCTGGGCTGTAAATCTACAGCCTGCTGTGCACTGGCTGGCCGTGTGGACCTGGTCAACAGCAGCAGGGCACAGCGTACTATGGAACTGTCCATGTGCTGCAGCAGAGTCCACGTGGCCAGTTAGCATGCTGCAGGCTACTGCACTGAAGATTTAAACCCCTGCTTGCCCTGTACTAATTATCCGCATACGTAAGATACCAGAAAGGGGAAGGACGCAGAGAAAGTTCAATACAGGGTTTAACTCTCTGAATGAGAGAGAAATGTCTCCACCTGTAATACTACAGAGAGGACCGCTCCTGTGAGTGCTCATTCGCAGGCAGCTGTGTGACCAGGCCTCTGATCTGACCTCTCAGTGGATGGCCCTGCCCTCTGGAACACTCTGCCCTGTGCGGACCTGCCAGATCCCAGAGATTGAGAGCTCCCAGGGCATGGTGCAAGGCTCTGTTTACTCTGAAGTAGGCTGGAGGTACAGAGCATTGCATCAGGCAGCCCGACTGGGTGATTGATTGGGATGATGCTTTGAATTTTGCTGCAAGCTGCGTTAAACCCTTTGGAGAGCTAATCCTGCTCTTAAAGTAGTAAGTACCCACAGGCTCGAGCAGTTTTGATAAATGCCAGAGTAAAACCTGAAACAAGGAAGTTTTATGCTTTTTAGGACTCTGGCTCCCCAGGCTGGAAAGAATCCTATAGGCTTTACCTGTGGGCTATTATATTCCATTTCCCTTCTCTATTCATAGGACCAGAGCCTATAGAACAGTGGTGGCCAACCCGCGGGCCGCATGCGGCCCATCGGGGTAATCTGATTGCGGGCCATGAGCCATTTTGCGGACGCTGACTGTCTGCATGGACGGCCCCCCACAGCTCCCAGTGGCTGCAGTTCGCCGTTCCCGGCTAATGGAAGCTGCAGGAAGCGGCGGCCAGCACATCCCTGCAGCCCGCCGCTTCCACTTTCCAGGAACAGCAAACCACGGCCACTGGGAGCTGCGGGAGGCTGTGCCTGTGGACGGTCAACTTAAACAAAAGGTCTTGCGTTCCGCAATCAGATTACCCTGATGGGCCGCATGCAGCCCACGGGCCCCAAGTTGCTCACCACTGCTACAGAATATCCAGTAACTGTTCTTTCCTAGATGTGGTGGACCCAGATACAGTGGAACTTCTTATAGTAACAAGTCAATGTAAACCCAGAAGAGACACCGTAGTACCATACAAGCTTTCATCACTACCAGATTGCCCTATTGCACTTCAAGAGACGTGTGGCGGTAAAGGTAACAGTGATGCTTTAGTTCTGGATGTGGGGTGTGCTGCATCATTGTAGTGCACAAATCCACATCGAGAAAGTGACCCCTTGAGATGCCTATTATCCCTTTATGTTCTAAAGGGTAAGATATTCTGCATCTTGTCTACACAACCATACATCCCACGTGTGAGCTAACATTTCCATAGCTGTGCAACAAGAACTCAACATGTTAAACCTAGTTTAAGTCAACCCTGAGAGTTTCTAATTGTCTGGTCACTACAACACAAAACTTCCATCAGGAAATCCTAAGTTCTCAAGTTGTGAGAGTTGTTGAGTTACCTGCATAATGGCACTGAACTGTGCTTCGTTCTCCATCTGTTCTTCTGCTATCCCTCTCTGGACACTTGCCAGAACGCTAGACTTGAAGAAATACCGCCAATTGTGATGGAGGACCCGGAAAAGCAGCTCAAATAACTCTGCTTTCACATCAGGAGATGAGCGCTGGGGGAGAAACAGAATCTTAGAACAGACTGCTTTGGTGGAAAGCAGCTACTTCAGTGGATCCCACTACGAATAGCTCTTCCCCAGAATATGCAGGTGGTCATCCAGAACAGTATTTCAGACCAGAGGTGCTACATTATAGCCAGGGCATGGCTGAGCTGATGACCAAGAACTTAAAGCTTATTTTCCTCTAGGGTAAGCATGAGACCCAATGCTCATCTGGGCTATGCAAAAAACGCACTGTACATGTAGTGAGTCCTGAAGCCTTGCCTTGAACATATCTGAAAATTTAGCTTCTTCACAGCTACCATGCAATGACCTCAACCCCCATCAGGCTCCAGATTTAACAGTAATTCTGTCCCAGCTCACCCCATCTAGTGGCTCAGACTGCAACAGCATGAAGGAAAACAAAATTGCTTCTCCAGCTCAGGATTTTAACTGGACACTAACTCCACCCGCTGTATGGGAGCTGTCCTACCTCTGCAATGATGGGGTAGACCTGTTCCATGCACAGCGAGATGATGCTGGGTAAGAAAGGCTTGAACACTTGGCCTGGTTCTTGTACTACCACTTGCAGAATCTTCAGAAACTTCTCAACCACACGACAGCCAGTGCTGCCCTCGTGGAGGATGCTCTCTGCTAACTGCTCTCTAGGACACAAAGAAAGTCATTGACACTGTCAGAAGTCTGAGGGAGATGTTTAGTCAAATTAAAACATTTGAAGGCAACGGCAGCAGACAAACACCATTAATTTAGTTTGAGGTGTTGCTATAGACTGATTGCAGCCAATCTCAGAAGGGAGCTGGCTCTGACGAAGTGACACAAAACCACCCCGGCTTCCATAGATTTAGGATGATTAGGGCACACAATATTCTCCTGATCCAGACCTTAAAGAGCAACAAAGAACAAGGTCATGAAGTTAGTTCTGCAATATTTCTTTTGTCTTTGATGAAACCATAAGGTATTACAATAGCTTTGCCATTTCCTTAACATGTCTCTCAGCATTCGTGTGCAGGCCCCAGGTTAATGACTGGTGGGCAGTCAAGTCCCCCATCCAGCTAGGCCACTATAAACGGCAGCAGCACATATCCTGCAGCTGGAAAGGCTATCCTTTCTTGAGCAAGGCACCGATGCGAATTCATGGTCACATGCAAGGTGCAGCAGCCTGGAGAGGTTCTTTCCTTCACAGATGTAGAAGCTCCCAGTCCAGGCCTATGCTGGAGGCAGAGATCAATTCCTGAATGTTGTTTCAGATTCTGAGAAGCAAAACACCCCCTTTTGTTCATACAAGATCTGTTCCCACCTATTTATGAGAGGACCTTGGGAATGTGATTTGTGTTCGCTGGCAGAGGATAGCTTCTTGTGTCATAGCATCGCAGAAGATTAGGGTTGGAAGAGACCTCTAGTCCAACTCTCTGCTCAAAGCAGGACCAACCCTAACTAAATCATCCCAGCCAGGGCTTTGTCAAGCCAGGCCTTAAAAACCTTTATGGATGGAGATTCCACCACCTCCTTAGGTAACCCATTCCAGTGCTTCACCACCCTCCTAGTTTATCCTAATATCCAACCTAGACCTCCCACACTGCAACTTGAGACCATAACTCCTTGTTCTGTCATCTGCCACCATGGAGAACAGCCCAGCTCCATCCTCTTTGGAACCCCCTTCAGGTAGTTGAAGGCTGCTATCAAATCCCCCTTCACTCTTCTCTTCGGCAGACTAAATAACCCCAGTTCCCTCAGCCATTCCTCATAAGTCATGTACCCCAGCCCCCTAATCATTTTCATTGCCCTCTGCTGGACTCTCTTCAATTTGTCCACATCCTTTCTGTAGTGGGGGGCCCAAAACTGGATGCAGTACTCCAGATATGGTCTCACCAGTGCCGAATAGAGGGGAATAATCACTTCCGTCGATCTTCTGGCAATGCTCCTATTAATACAGCCCAATATGCCGTTAACCTTCTTGGCAACAAGGGCATACTGTTGACTCATATCCAGCTTCTCATCCACTGTAATCCCCAGGTCCTTTTCTGCAGAACTGCCGCTTAGCCAGTCAGTCCCCAACCCGTACCAGTGCATGTGATTCTTCCGTCCTAAGTGCAGGACTCTGTATTTGTCCTTGTTGAACCTTATCAGATTTCTTTTGGCCCAATCCTCCCAATTTGTCTAGGTCACTCTGGACCCTATCCCTACCCTCCAGCATATCTACCTCTCCCCCCAGCTTAGTGTCATCCGCAAACTTGCTGAACGTGCAACCCATCCCATCATCCACATCATTAATGAAGATGTTGAACAAAACCGGCCCCAGGACCAACCCCCAGTGTTGTAACCTGCCTCCTCCCTCCAAGTCATCTGGAGTTTTTCAGAAGCATTTTTGCCTCCTTCCCCCAATGGATTCCGTCCTGGGACAGGGAAAAAAATCCAGACACTTTGAGGGGGTGAAAATATTAATGGACACTTTAGAGAAGTGGCCAATCAGCAAGCTGCTCATACAGCAGAAGTTCTCAAGGTAAAGAGCTTCCTCACACAGGGTCCAGAAATAACTTTTCATCAGTTAGGCAACTGGGGTGACAGATACCTGGTGAACATGTTTAGGAAGGTCTGTATGATCTGCTCAGTGAAAGGTACTCCCATCTGTACCCTCAGTCCTTGGAAGAGGGTGAGGAAGAAGCTCAGCATCTCATCTGTCACATCTATAATAGAAAGAAGAAAGGCAAGGGAAGGTGTTAACGAGACAGCTGTAAAGCACTGCAAATGTTTGTTTTGTTAATGATCTGCTCCTCCTGTGCTGGATTCCCCTTTACTTATTCATGCTGGGATTACCAGCAGGGCTGCCACTGTAAGTGAGACTAAGGGCTGGTGCCAAAGGTTTATAACCTGACACCTGGTGGAAGAGGCAAACTGGAGTGGCCTTTTATACATCCAGCCAGCATGATACAGTGCTAACAGTAGAGAACCCACTTAATTAGTCTGAGCCAACATGGAAGGTACTGAGGTTACTCTTGGGCCACGCTCTGTCAGTTCACTGCTTATACAGGATCAACAGGAAGTAACATGAAATTCAAAAGCTACGCACCTTTAAGAGGCGGGGGAAGGGAGGAGGAGAAAAAGGAAACTGACTGGTTTGATTTTTGTAATTATTAAAAGACACTTGGCTGAATTCAGAGGTAATTCCCAGCACATGGTTGTGTGCTTAACTGATCATCACTGCAGAGTCAAAGTCTTGTGCTAGCACTGTCTCACACACTTGACTGGGTAACCATGTTAAAGCTGTATCTGCTCAATTCTTTCACTGTGCATGTCCAACCATGGATAAATATTGCAACTGCATGAGACCGTTCACAAAGGTAATTTCACTGTTCCCTTGTCTGCTAGCTATTCACCAGAATGGTTAATCAGGGAGTTGTGACCCCAGCTCACCCTACTGGATTTTGTTTGCATTTAAAGTTGTCCTCTATCCTGTCTCTTACTCTTCCCCCTACCCCCCAACTCTTTACTTCTCTACACAGCCAAGGGAAACAGTTTTGTATTCCTGCTCCACTGCAGAAGCTGCCAGCTCTCTTTGGGGTACTAGATATGACCCATGAGGGTCTCACTTGGCTGCCCTGGTGCCTCTTTTAAGGTGAGGTGCTGGGTATTCCAGGGGCCTTAGCTTCCAGCTGCCAGAGTGTGATACAAAGCCTGCTTCTCAAGATTAACTGGGGTCTTGCTCAGGATAAGACTGGTTAGCAAGGACCTTTGGGGCCTGGCTCTGACCGAGGATTCTTTGCTTCACAAGCAGTCTCAAGAACTGTCTGCCTTGGTCTGAACGGGGCTACACCTCCACACCTCTTCACGATTCTGAAGATATGGTAAATGCCAGATAACATTACATGCAAAAAACATTTTTTGTTTTTAAACCCTTAGCCGGGTTTGTTCCATAGTGTGTGGTGCAAGGGACCATTCCCGAGGAGCAGGTATAGGGAATTTTGAGGATTCAGTATGTTACAAGCTTTCATGACTATGTCCTCGTCAGCTGGAATACCAGTTGTTTAAGCAATTTAAGACCATTTCCCTATCAAATGTCCTCTGACCCTTTCCTGATCCAAGATGCAGCTTAACCTGAAAGTTCCTAATTAAACAGCTGCCCATGGTACTGATTCACATTCCACTTGGGCAAACATATCTATGCATATCATGTATGTGCCAAGGCTAATTTTATCAGAATGGGCCTTGGGCATTTATCAGTAGCTCATAAGAGCTACTCACAGCATTAAAGCTTATCCTATTGTTATACCTGACTGATGAATGAAAGCTGGGAAGAGGGCTAGTGAGACCTGCACGGATTCCTGCAGTGACTGATAACAGATCTGCCGAGACTTGGTAGACTCTCCAGAGATACTCTCCACAATGTCTTCTAAGACACTAAGTGTCTGGTGGATGATCACTTTGGCTGCAAATCAAGATGAAGAAAGAGTTATGAGAGATTTTCCAGGGATACTAAGAAAATTAACCAGGTGGCAGAAATCACTCACCCACATCTACAATAGCCAAAACCTAGAAGCCTTTCCACAGACAAGATGACTATACACCAGCTCAAGTTCCCAATGCAAAAAGAGCTTCAGAGAGTGTGCCTAGTTTTAAGCAAACAGGCTCACTGAAGACAACAACTCACATGCTTAGTGCTAGCCATGTGTTCAAGTACCTTGCTTGTCCAAATGGTTACTGCTTCTACTAAGAGGCAGACTATGGGATCACAGAGAAGGCAGATTAGTGGTCTCATTTAAACATACAGCTAGTTAAAGTAACACCAAACAAGAAGAAAACAAAGAACAACAGGCTGGAACAATGGGATACACTGGGTCAATTTAGTACTCATGACAATGGCAACAGCAGTGAAGACATTGCAAGCCAGCACTGTGTAAATACCAATGGAGGAGAGAAAACACTGGACCAATTCAAGCTGCACAGCAGGTTTCTGATTAGTAGCAACTGTCCTTTTAGGACTGAGACAGCCCAGCCCCCACACACTTGTACCGTATATAAAGCAGACCACTGCTCTCCAGAATGTGCCAGCTTTGAAGAGACAGTTACCTTTTCCGTAACTGGTGTTCTTCGAGATGTGTTGCTCATGTCTATTCTACAATAGGTGTGCGTGCTCGCCACGTGCACCAGTGCCAGAAGTTTTCCCCCTAGCAGTACCCGTAGGGGGGAGCGCCTCAGCAATCCCTGGAGTCGCACCTCCATGGCACAGTATAAGGGGAGCTGCGCGCTCCCCCCACCCTCAGTTCCTTCCTGCCAGACACCTCCGACAGAGGGGAAGGAGGGCGGGATGTGGAATAGACATGAGCAACACATCTCGAAGAACACCAGTTACAGAAAAGGTAACTGTCTTTTCTTCTTTGCGTGATCGCTCATGTGTATTCCACAATAGGTGATTCCAAGCTATATCTGTTGGAGGTGGGTAGGAGTTCACAAATTCTCAGGACGGAGTACAGCCCTGCCAAACCCGGCCTCATCTCTGGTTTGGGAGATGCGATCATCTCTGGTTTGGGAGATGATCGCATAGTGCGAGGTGAACATGTGAACCGAAGACCACGTGGCAGCCCTGGATGGGGACGTGGGCCAAGAAGACAGCCGACAAGGTTTGCGCTTGAGTCGAGTGCACCTTCACAACTGGTGGCGGGGGATACCTGCCAGATCATAACAGGTACGGATGCACCAAGTGATCCGGTTGGAGAGCTGCTGAGTGGAGATCGACCAACCCCTCATGCGCTCAGCCAAGGTGATGAACAGTTGTGAGGACTTTCTGAACAGCTTGGTCCACACGAGGTGGAAAGCCAGAGCCCATTGCACATCGAGCGTGTTGAAACGGCGCTCCTCACTGGACATGAGGGGCTTGGGGCAGAGGACCAGTAGAAATATGTCCTGACCCATGTGATAGGTGGAGACCACCTTCGGGAGGAATGCAGGGTGCAGGCAGAGCTGGACCTTGTCCTTATGGAAAACCGTCTATGGGAGCTCGGAGGTCAGGACTCTGAGCTCCAAGACCCACCTGGCCAATGTGATTGCGACCAGGAAGGCCACCTTCCATGAGAGGTGGGACCAGGTTTAGGTCCCACTGTGGGACTGGGGGCAGAGCATACAGGGAAGAGACGGTTCAACCCCTTGAGGAAGCGGCCAGTCATAGTAGCATGGGAGAATACCATACGACCCTGCACTGGCGGATGGAAGGCCGATATAGCTGCCAGGTGCACCTTGACTGACAAGGGCACCAGGCCCTGGGCTCTAAGGTGGAGAAAGTAGTCCAGGATAAGCTGGATCGGGGCAGCCATCGGGGAAACGCCCCGCTCGTTTGCCCATCTGGACAACTGGGACCACTTTGCCAAGTAGGCGCAGCGCGTGGAGGGGCGCGGACTGAACCCCTTCTGAGCATGTCCTTTCCTCCGTACCTAACCATTGAGCAGCCACACCGTGAGGTGGAGAGCTGCTAGGCTGGAATGGAGGAGGCGGCCCTGGTCCTGGGAGAGCAGGTCTGGGCGAAATGGCAACAACCATGGTGGAGTAACGGCCAGGTCCGTGAGGGTCCTGTACCAATGTTGCCTGGGCCATGCCGGGGCAATCAGAAGGACCCGGGCCTTGTCCGTCTTTATTTTTTTCCAGGACCTTGCTGATCAGTGGGAACGGGGGAAAGGCACAAAGAAACTGGCCTGACCAGGACAGGAGAAAGGCATCAGAGATAGCGCCTTGTCCCAGTCCCCGCTGGAACAGAACCGGGGACAGTGCCTGTTCTGTTGAGTTGCGAACAGGTCCACCGGGGGAGTACCCCACACTCGGAAAAGCCTGTGAGCCACCTCCGGGTGGAGAGACCACTCGTGCTGAGAGGAGACATCTCTGCTCAAGTGATCCACCCGCGCGTTCCGGGCGCCCGGTAGATGGAAAGCCTTTAGGCAGATGTGGGCTATACAGAAATCCCACAGCCTGTGGGCTTCGCGGCAGAGGATTGGGCCCCGCCTTGCCTGTTGCTATAGAACATCAAGGCCATGTTGTCCATGAGGACTCTGGCCACCCTGCCCTCCAAGTGCGAGCGGAAGGCCATGTACGCCAGCCGTACCACCCTGAGCTCCTTGACATTTATGTGTAGGGTCAGATCCTGAGCCGACCACAGACCTTACTTCTGAATGTTCCCCATGTGAGCCCCCCAATCCAGGTCCAATGCATCGGACACCAGTTCCAGCGACAGGACCCCTTGGAGCATGTTGCTTGGGGCAGACCACCACCGTAGGGAGGCAATCACCGAGTCGGGTATGGTGAGAACTTTGTCCATCCTGTCCCTGGCCTGGGAGAACTCTGAGACCAACCAGAACTGGAGGGGCCTCATCCTGAGTCTGGCGTGCCGGACCACGTACATGCACGCCAACATGTGACCCAAGAGCTAGAGGCACGCTCTGGCTGTTGTCACCAGGACTGTGACTGTGTCGATGAGCCCCTTCAGGGTCTCGAACCTGTCCTTTGGTGACATCTGCCTTGGTCCCATCGGTATTCGCTCCTCGAGGTGGAGCGGTGCCAAGAATCTCGGTCAGACGGAACCCAACCAGACAGCGTAGTGGGAGTCGAGGGCAATGCACTTGGACTTTGCCCTGAATGGTCACTAGACGGTGAATGGAGTTGGGAACATTCTCTTGACTGAGACGGGGGCGACTGTGGAGATCCCAGCGGTGGCTTGCCTCTGGAGTGTGGAGCCGACATCGGCGGTGCTCCTGGTACCAGCATGGACATAACGTCCCGGGCCACCGGCGTGGAGGGCATCTAGACATCTGGGGAGGCCTGCTCTGAATGGGCTGGGCTACTCCGCTCGACTTGAGATGGAGGCCTAGAGGCCGGTGGGGATCGAGGACTGCCGGACATGGGTCTAGCCTCTGTTCCGGGTTTACTTCGGTGCTGCTGCAAAAGCGGCGTCTTTCTAGCCTTCTTGGCATTCCCCGCAGATGGGGAGCGGTGCCGACTGGTCAATAGCGCCGGAGGGTCGCCGCACACAGACACCGCGGTGCCCGGTGCCGACTCGGAGCAGCGCACTGAAGTCGGGATCAGCGCCGACTCCATCAGAATAGCCTGGAGCCTAATGTCCCTTTCTCTCTTGGTCCGAGGCTTAAACGACTTGCAAATTTTGCAATGATCGCGGATATGGGCTTCTCCCAAACTGCTGAGACAGTCCGCGTGCAGGTCATTCCTTGGCATAAGATCGCCTACAAGTGTCGCATGACTTAAAACCCAGGACATGCCCCGGCCTGAGCGCTCTAACTGAATTAACTAAACAGCTAACTAACTACAGGTATTAAGACTGAACGAGCAAGCAGTTCTGGGGATGAGCTACAGCATTAAGCTTGAGCAGAGTAGTTCCGACGCACCTTCACTGGCGGCAAGAAGGAACTGAGGGTAGGGGGAGCGTGCCGCTCCCCTTATACCACGCCATGGAGGTGCCACTCCAGGAGTCGCTGGGGCACTCCCCGCATGGGCACTGCTAGGGGAAAAACTTCCAGCACTGGTGCACGTGGCAAGTATGCACACCTATTGTGGAATACAAACGAGCAATCACTCGACGAAGAACACCTTGTGTCCATACTGTAGCTGTAAGTGATAATGTAGGATTCCAAATAATATTTAGTGGAATGATCCTCAAAACTAAAGCCCCACAACATGCATAGGAACCCTTTTAACTAGCAGAGAACATGAAATTTCAACCCCCCGACCCCAACAAGGGTTCTCTATATCTGAGTCTTGACAAAATCCTTACTATTTTCTCACAGCTGAAATTTTTGGGAACATTACCTCCAACATAGATTTTCAGCATAACAGCCTAATGGTAGCCCCCCAAACTATTGCATTAGCGAGCTAGAGTATTTTATAATGTAATCTTTCTTGCCTAGAAGGTTAAAAACGACTGACGGTGCCCCCCATAAGGCTTTATGGAAATATGTTTATGAATGTATATATGACATAACTGGAATGTGTTTTATGCTACATACGCCATGTAACATCTCTGTAAAGGTTATGATCTACTGAATCTATTCATCCTATTCGTATGCATGTGTCATTATCGTATTCGAAGTTATGAATATTGGCTGTATTCTTGTTTGATTTTAAATAACCTTAGTAAGGCATTTGGTCAGCTTCTTTAGAAAGGAATTTGCAAGTTAAGTGCCCAATCAAGAAGCACTTAACGCACAATGGATCTTGGAAGGCTCCAATCCACATAAGAATTCTACCTGAGGACGTTCAAGGTAGCATGTAAGCAATGGCTGCTGCCTGTAAAAACTGTGTCATGCATGGACATGTGTCTTGCCCATGTAACTCCAAAACTCCATCTTGGAGCTGGACTTAGCATAGGAGAGAGGAGGGGGGTCTCCACCCACAAGGGAAAGTCTATTTAAGCCCGTGGGAGACCCCTCCATTTTGTCTTCAGCTGGCTAAAGGGAGCCTCTCCACCCCCAAGGATACCTGAAAGAAACTGGAACAAGGGACAGTAACTACAAGGGGTGCGAGTTATTGCTGGACCCAGACTAGAAGAAGAATAGTCTGTAAAAGGAAGCTTCCTGGGTGAGGTTTTTATCTGTATTCAGTTTTCTTAGACATAGACTTGCGTATTTTATTTTATTTTGCTTGGTAATTCACTTCGTTCTGTCTGTTACTACTTGGAACCACTGAAATCCTACTTTCTGTTTTTAATAAAATCACTTTTTACTTATTAATTAACCCAGAGTATGTATTAATACCCAGGGGGAGGGGGAGAGGAGAACAGCTGTGCATCTCTCTCTGTCAGCTTTGGGGGGCTTATGTGGGGGGGGGGGGAACAGCTGTGCATCTCTATCAGCATTATAGAGGGCAAACAATTTATGAGTTTACCCTGTATAAGCTTTAAACTGATTTATTTGGGGTTTGGACCCCATTGAGAGTTGGGCATCTGAGTGTTAAAGACAGGAACACTTCTTAAGCTGCTTTCAGTTAAGTCTGCAGCTTTGGGGCACGTGGTCCAGACCCTGGGTCTGTGTTGGAGCAGACTGGCGTGTCTGCCTCAACAAGACAGAGTGGAGTCCCAAGCTGGCAGCGAAAGCAGGGGCAGAAGTAGTCTTGGCATACCATTTGGCAGCCCCAAGGGGGTTTCTGTGATCCAACCCGTCCCAACAACAACTTGATCCTGCTCTCAGAGGAAAGAAGTGTACTGACAACTCACTGGAGCAAAAGTTCCCTTTAAAACACTCACTGAAAAGGTGGGAAGCACAGTCGCATAAACAGTCATTTGATCTAACTGTTCACACCTCAGCCTCCCAAATAAGTCTCTGAGTACAGGCTTTCCAGCTAGTGCAGTTATTGGAACAACTCTGCTTAATGATTCCCTATCAGCAGCTGCCCTGGTGGATGGCTCATATCAGGAAACAGAGCACTTACTGTCCTCCAGCCGCACTTTCCTCTGTGGCAGGATGGCACTGGATTTCAGATGGCGGTATTCCCTTGTGAGGGCAGAAATCAGACTGGCATGGTTGGTTGAGCGAACTGCCCACTGCTGCTCATTCTCTGGGAGATTTGGCCATGGCAGCAACAACACATTCGAGAGCGCTCTGCACACCAGCACCTGGGCCTGGAATCAACGAAACATTAAGCCTTGAAACAATGCAGCTTTAAGGAACCTGCTATTGCCTCATTTAAGGGAGACCTCTCTCACTTTATATGGAAGTGCGATTCTAGCATAAGCCCTGAAAATCCAGTTTAATAAAAGAGAGACATTAAACTCAACATGCAACTGAAATCTTGCAGCTCTACAAACTAGAAGGGGAAGGCGAGTATTGTGATTAAGGCACTAGACCCAGCCTCAGATCTGGATTCAGTTCCCAGACTCTGGTTTCAGAGTAGCAGCCGTGTTAGTCTGTATCTGCAAAAAGAACAGGAGTACTTGTGGCACCTTAGAGACTAACAAATTTATTTGAGCATAAGCTTTCGTGGGCTACAGCTCACTTCATCGGATGGGTAACCTTGAGCAATTCACTCAATCTTTGTGCTTCAGTTCTGCATCTGAATAACGAGGGCTTTGTCTACACTGCCCAGCAGCGTGGACTACAGTGATGTGAATTACAGAGCCCACCAAAGTGCTGTGATCTAACTACCCTGTGTGGACACTGCTGGCATGAACCAAGGGTATGTCTATACTGCAAAAAAAAAAAAAAAAAAAAAAAAAAAAAACACGCAGCACAGAGTGTTTCAGTGGGCTCCTGCTACAGGGATAAAAATAGCAATGTAGATGTTTGGGCTCAGGCTGGAATCCAGGCTCTGAGATCCTCCTCCCCTTTGCTATTTTATAGCCCCACAGCCAGAGTCACCTGACCCAGGCCAGCTGTGGCTGCGCCACAGGTCTTTTACTGCAGTGTAGATGTATCCTAAAAGCTATCTAGCTTACATTAACAGAGTCCTGTTTGAAAGAGGACATACGTTAATACAAACTGGGCACCTTTTAGTTTGTGCCACTAGTGTCCAAACAGGGCAGTTAGATTGCAACACTTTGGTGAGCTCTGCAATTGGCCCCTCTACAGTCCACAGCACTGTGTACACAAGCCCAAGGATAACACTTCCTTGCTCCTTCCTATGGTCTGTCTTGTTATTTATATTGCAAGTTCTTTGGGACAGTAGGTTTGTACAGTCCTCAACACAAGGAGACCCTGATCTTTGCCAGGGCCTTTAAGTACTACTTAATACAAATCAGCATTTAAACTGGGAATGCAGACTAAGGAATCTGAATGGAAATATTCCTCCCCATGAGTCACAGTCAGCCCTAGAACGCAGAGGTTCAGAGACAAAACTATCAAGTGTAGATAATTCAGAGCTCTTGCCATCATAAAACAGCCAGGACATCAGGTACAAGTTACGGGAAGTTAAGTTGTTGTTTAATGAGATTTGTGAGTTTAAATTTTATGTTTTTCCTCATTTTTAGTACTTCTACTCTAAACATTAAAGGCCACGGATGTATCCAAGACACTCAGATTGCTGCACGTAATGTTTATAGAATCCAGGAGTAACGTCTCTTTCCCTGAAATTGATGTACCATGGTGGTAAAAGCTGTGGTATTGTTTCCTCAGGGCACTCAATTAAACTGACATTCTGCATTTGTGTTAGAGTCAAACAGCACCTTATCAGGAAGCCGCTGAGCTGAGGTATCTGTGATCCTGTTGAAAACTTTCTGTACTGCTGGGATTCTAATCAAGAACACTGGCCGCACTGTGGTAGCTAACGAGACCAGCAAGTGGCATGCAGACAACAGCAACTTCTCTTGCACCTGAAAAAGAAAGCATGTTCTCTTAGGCTCCGCAGTAACTCAGTCCCACCCAGCGTCAAGAAGAGACAGTGGACTTTCTGGGACACAGCACTGGTATTCAAGAGCACACTGAACCAGACAAACAGAACATTCACACAAACTAGCCTTCAAGCACAAGTCAGTATTCAGTGGCCTTTAATCAGAACACAGGTCAATCCCTTACCACCGAGTGTGAAGATTTCTCAACTCCCAGATTAAAGGAGCCACAATATAATTAGACCTTTATTAATCCATCTTTATTTAAGAGGCTGCTCTTGCAGCTCTGTCATTTATTTCTAGGATGCTATTTAAGGCAGCTTTTGTCTCAGTGACACTACCTTCACACCTCACCAAGTTTTTCACCATGTTCTTGGAAAGCAGACAAATGCATTGCATAGGCAAACAAACAGAACCTCTCATCTGCAGATTCACTTGTCCTGAGGGCCAACCTGCTAAATGCATAGAGACAAGAGTAGCATCTGCATGGAAGGCTGGACGTTAATTTCAGGTTTTATCCTCTTGTTTCTCAGAGAAGTATTCGCCTTTTTTGATGAAGGTACCTTGGAGCTGATGAGTGGAATAATTGCTTCCAGGGCGGTGGAGACTAGAGAGATGATCTGCTCTGGATTCTGCCGATGAACTTCACTGTAGAACTGGGCTAGCCAATGAGAGTAAGCCTGCAATGCTGCCAGCGACTGAGCATGGCTGGAAGGAGGGAGAGACAATTGTAACAAAGATGTGATAAAAGGCATTCCAGAAGGACCACAACAGGATGGCAGAAGTCTCGAATACAGTAAAGTAGCTCTGATGATGTATTACGGAGAGGCACTTTTTTCCCCGGAGTTAAGGTGGACAATAGCTTTTCCCATTATAAGACATCCAGAACTGACCATGTCTGAAGTTTAACATGTGCATTAGAATTTCTGGAAACTTTAAGGCAAACTGGACCTGACTTTTTTGAGAGAGAGAAAAATAGGACGGCTGCACTTCTGGAATGTTTCCAGAACTTCCTTTGGCACAACAGTTGGCCAAGGTTGATTCAGTCTTATTGAAACCACACTCATGGCCATATTTAAGCACCTGATAAGGCCAGATAGCTGTCTCATTTGTAAAGGTTTTTATTAGGTGTGCATGTGGGAGGAAATAAAAGCAATTTATGGTGACATGATGAATTCTGTAGAGTTCTTAACTCCGCATGGCTTCAATGGTAGCAGCCACAACAGGGATGGGGGGGCAGAAGCAGCACGCAGTCAAGATGGGAGAGTGGGGAGGGACACTAGACCGGCTCTTGCCCATGTGAAGAGTGGGTACCCCTAGCAGTCTAGGGACTACTCCCCAAACCAGCTAGTTTCATTTTACGTGTCCTATCCCTATGTACCTATCCACTTGACTGGTGGTAGAAAGGGAACCCTGCTCCCGGGACAGTTTGGGGGCTGGCCCCACACAGGTTGGAGACTGCAGGACTCCCATCACTGAACAATTCAATATATATTTTAGACACCTAAGGAAATTCCCAGCCTGGGAACTTTAAGGTAAATTTTAAGACTAAACACCTATCAGTTACTTACAGGGGACTCCCTTGAGAATGTTCTAGTCCACACAAACACCCCCCCCCCCCCCCAAACATTACAAAGCCTGAAAATTCAACGCGAAGGCTGTACTTAAGTCACTTGAAAGTTTGGAGTTGAATACTCCAAATACTTGGATTGAAAGTATACTTGAAGTTTTTCAATCCACCTTAACTCTGCCCATAGAACTGAAAACCAAGCACTACTCTGAGCCTCAGGGTTGCAGATATCACAACATCAAAGACTCCAAACACTGACCAGTAACTTAACTGGTCTATCAACCAGAATACGGAAGTCAAGACTGCACACTTTCACATCTTTTAAACAGAAGGGAGTCTTTAAATAACTACAGTAAGCTTTTCTTCTGAGCCAGACGCAGTCAAACAAACTGCTGCACCTTTCACTGAAAGACACCCGGTTAGATTCATTCCCCAGGAGTTTACAGGATTTCAAACGTGAAAGTTGTCATACAGCAAGACTTAAGACCTTGTTTGTAAAACTATGAAGATGGAGGGTTGGACCAAAAATTAGAGCGCTTACATGCCAAGGACTCCTGGCGGTGGGCTTCACATGGGCATGCCAGATATTTTATGCATTAAACCATAGCCCCACACTCCAGCATTCCCTCTATATGGCTGGCACACTGTGCAAATAAAGCACATGGAGCAGATTTGTAAGATCTCTGCTGCCTGTGGCAGCAAACTGAATGGCTTTATCAAAACCTCCATCCCACTGTTCGGTGTCCACAGGGGGAAGGTAAGCAGAGAAAGAAGTTTACATCTTGCTGACTTTAGGTTTATCTTAATTTTGTATTGCCAGATGATGTTTGTTTCTTGTCGTTTTAAGCTGCGCACCTCCCTCAGTGTTTACAGCTTAACTCTAGACTATTTTTGCCAGGGATTATCACATGAATTGGGAGTTCAATCAACAGTAAATAAGTTCAGTTACTTTAAAATGTTGCCTTTGCCAGGGCCATCCCTAGCCATTTGGGTGCCCTACACAGCCCCCCCCCCGCCCCCCGGGTCTGGGAGGCAGGAGCTGTGGGGGGGCACTTTGGGGGTTCCACAGGCCCAGAGTGGCCAGGAGGATTAGTGGGGGACCGGGAGCAGCCCGCTCCACTTCCCTTGCCCAGGCCCCAGCTGTGTCGCTCGGGGAAGGGATCCCACCCCCGCACTCACTGTCAGCGGCAGGAAGTGGAGCAGCCTGGCCCCAGCCAGCTCTACTCCGCCAACTCCCAGCCGCAGGGCTCCGCTTCCCGCCGCTGGTGAGTCAGTGGGGCGGGGGACCTTTTCCTAACGCACCCCCCCAGCGACACGGCTGGGGCCGGGGCAAGGGAAGTGGAGCGGGCTGGGGCCACGTCACTCCGCTTCCCGCTGCCGTCGAGTGCGGGGGACGTCCTTTCCCCAACCTCCCTGCACTCACTGGCAGCGAGAAGCGGAGCGCCGCAGCTGGGAGCTGGCGAAGTGGAGCGGGCTGGGGCTGGGTTGCTCCGCTTCCTGCCACTGCGGGTGAATAAGGGGTCACTGGAGGAAGAGGTAGAATGGGGGTGGGCCGGGGTAGAGCAGGGGCGGAGGGTAAGAGGTGGGGCGGAGGGAGTTGTCCGGGGCCCCCCACTCCCCTAGGAACAGCCCTGCCCCTTGCAGTGGGCGCAGCCCATGGCAGGGGGGAAGGGGGGCAGCCAGGGCTGGTGCTGCCGCATATGCAGCACGCAGCTGCCTAGGACACCACGCAATTTCAGGCAATTTGGTGCCCCAGATTTCATGGTGCCCTACGCAGCTGCGTATGCCTGAGGACGGCACTGGCATTTGCCCTAGTACCTGCACCCACCAAGTGTGTTGAGATAGGTGGTATAACTGTACCCTTGTGCTATTATAGCTCCACTGTGCATCTGTCAGGAGTACAGGAAAGTTAGCAAGAGGTCAAATTAAAATAAACTGCTGGGTTGGTGTTTCAAGTGCTCTGTTTCAGGCTCAATGCCATGTCAAAAGCAACAGACCAGAATGATCCTTACTGATAGTGCTGAGGGAAAGAAGATGGAGGTGAAAGTTACACAACTTAAGAACATGTTGTAGTGGGGAAGGTTTAGGTTGGATATTAGGGAAAAATTTTTCACTAGCAGGATGGTGAAGCACTGGAATGGGTTACCTAGGGAGGTGGTGGAATCTCCCTCCTTAGAGGTTTTTAAGGTCAGTCTTGACAAAGCCCTGGCTAGGATAATTTAGTTGGGGTTGGTCCTGCTTTGAGCAGGGGGTTGGACTAGATGACCTCCTGAGGTCCCTTCCAACCCTGATATTCTATGAACATAAGAACGGCCATACTGGGTCAGACCAAAGGTCCATCTAGCCCAGTATCCTGTCTTCCAATAGTAGCCAATGCCAGGTGCCCCAGAGGGAATGAACAGAACAGGTAATCATCAAGTGATCCATCCCCTGTCGCTCATTCCCAGCTTCTGGCAAACAGAGGCTAGGGACACTATCCCTGCCCATCCTGGCTAATAGCCATTGATGGACCTATCCTCCATGAATTTATCTAGTTCTTTTTTTAACCCTGTTATGGTCTTGGCCTTCACAACATCCTCTGGCAAGGAGTTCCACAGGCTGACTGTGCATTGTGTGAAGAAATACTTCCTTTTGTTTGTTTTAAATCTGCTGCCTATTAATTTCATTTAGTGACCCCTAGTTCTTGTGTTATGAGAAGTAGTAAATAACCTTTCCTTATCTACTTTCTCTACACCAGTCATGATTTTATAGACCTCAATCTTACCTCCCCTTAACTTCAGTAACAGAATGAAATAAGCATGGCTTAAACTGATGTCAGACTAGGGCAATATGGATTTCTGCTTTGACTGACAGGAGGATTGGAATTATTGATAGCAAGTAGATGAAAACAGGCCAACAAATCCAGAAGAATTCCAGCCTGGCAGGGCTGTTATGAGAAAGGGACAATAGAGCTATTTAACATGGAAAAGTTAAGCTTAGTTTGAACCTAATGTAAGCAACACTAAGTTTGGATTAATAGCAGAGAGACTCAGGGGACTAAGTGATAAAACCAAATTACCAGCATGGAATCGCTGAAGTCTGATACATATGCAATCACAAATCAAAGAAAACTTTTCAAAAGGACATGTTTAAACCCTGCTCACAAGGTCAGCTGGTAGAAAAAGGCACGTTCAACAGAGCAGAATGGAGGGATGAAGACCATTAAAGTGGTATTCTATTTTAAATGTGGAGTCTCTTCAAGTTTTAGCTTGTGGATCAAATTTCATAACTCATTTTATAACTTGATAGAAATGGGTTTTATAGATTACAAAGGCACATACTCATCCTGAAATCTGAGAGTTAATCTGTGTTCTGGCTCATGTATCAAACAGTAATAAAGATTGAGGTCTAAATTCCCATCCTTAGTAACACCCATGCAAGTGCATTACCTGAAGTGGGATTGCAGAATTTAGCAGAGGGCAGCATTTAGCTCTGGAATTTTAACTTGGTTAACAGTTCTGCTGATGCCTGGGCCAGAATAGAACCTGGCTCACTTTCCCATAGTAGTACAGACTCTGCAGCACTAACAGAAGTAACAAAACATTTGCTACATAAGTCCAGACTACATACCCAGAGCAGGCATGTAAGATGCTACCATTTTTACATGATTACTTTAATTACCCTAACACTTCAAGAGAACTGAGCTTCCTTGTGGTCAGTACAAGGTGTATTATGGGCCGTTATCACTGCTTTGCATTTAGAGCCAACATGGGAGCTGTGTTTCATCTCTGACCCTAACTGATCTTTTTTTTTTTAAATTAAATCTCATATGAATGGAACTGGGCAGCTGGGCTACGAACATGAATTGGCGGAAACAGTGGTCTGAGTACGAAGAGCAGCTGGTTAGCCTTGATCTGGGGACTGTGACCACAAAGCTTCTTCATGGTCAGCTAGGAGATACTGGAGGATAAATGTGTATCACCTGGCATGGGAAGTAAGTGGAGAAAAATACTGACAAGTCTTTGGGATTCCAATGCTTCCCCACTAGGGAGAAGAAATAAGGGACCTAAATTCAGACACTTCCACTCATGATTTTTGGTCCTGTGAACACCAATAGCAGGATAACCCTTTGGAAGCCTACGGTATAATTTTGGTTTTGCAGTAAAAGTCTCATACTCACACGTCAATAAGGTCAGGTTTCAATACAGATGGCACAGCAGTTTCAATGTTGTACAGTTTAATCTGGGACCCGTACAGTGTTACCTTGACCAGCCTGCCAATGAAGAAGCAAATCAAGGAGTGTGTAGGAATTGTAAAATACAGATATGCATGTACATCAAGAACAACCAGAATATACTTTATCATAACATGGCACTCAGCTAGACTGCACACTGACTAAATGTTCTTTCTCTCTCTCACACACACACACAGACACACTCATCTCACTCTAGATTGTCTAGCACAACAGGGACATTTAGACCAAGTTTGCTTGTGATGCAAGGGAATAGGTACAGTATTTCTGAATGTAAGCACAGGACTATGTATAAGCTGTGTTTAAACATATGCTTATTTGGGAGTTGAGAAGAGGCGTATTTAAAGGATTACAGGAGTATATTTGAGAAATTTAGCACTGGTGAAGCAATACCTCTGGCATTTGGTAGACTGGCATTCCAGTTACTCTGTTGCAGAAGGTAGTTTGTGTTTTTTGTTATTAATTGTGGGGGTGGCAGGCCTTAAAAGTCGTAAACAGTTCCTCTGCACTGGTGGAGGGATGGCAGCACTATTCCCTGATGCAGTAACCTTTTGCCTACCTCTCCACTACTGTAAGGGCATCGTTGAACCGGGCAGCAAAAACATCCCCAATAAAGTACTCGGCTAAACGGCCAACAGCCTGTAGCAGGGAGCTAAGGTCTCGTAGGGAGCAGTGCAAGCGTCGGCAGTCATTCTCTGCAGTGATATTCAGCCTCTGACCTGAAATGACATTGTGGTCCGTTAGCCATAAAGCAAGGCAAGATTCAAGTGTAAATGCTCTTTGGTTTGCTGTTAACCATTGATTAACATTCAGGCAGTTTGGAGTCTCTCTCTCTCTCTCTCTCTCCCCCCCCCTCAAATATTATAAAATTAAAGCACAAAGCACATGTAACCTATATCTGTAATAAATACAGCTCTTTCAGATGAGAAATCCAATTATGTAACTACAGGAAATGCAGCGTTTATGCTAACTTAATTACAAGCAGTCTCTTTAACTATCCCATGGGTCAGAGTTCAGCTCTGAGCACCATACAAATGATGGAAAGAATGAATAAAATAAGTTTAAATGGATGCTGTCAAATATAGTTTTTGCAGATAGATTTAAGTTCTCACTGCCCATCATTGTAATTCTCTTTAAAGAAGACTGAAAATAAAATTCCCCAGCCATTTTGCTTTGTTTGGATGAAAGTGTAGCTAACAGACGTCTTTTTTTAGTTACTGATTGACATTAAAAAAAATGAAGATCCCAGCTCTGGGAATAAGGTTGCTAGTTTGGCTCCCTCTGCTGTTTGTTTGTATAGCAACAGAGTACAAAAATTCCTAAAGGAACAAAAACAAAACCACATTTGTAACCTGGGTGAATTAAATTCAGAGGCAAACACAACGTGTGGCTAACCATCTACAGTCACAGCACCCAGATACATGCAATATACTGAATCCTGGAATTTTGTTTTCATAGACTAGGCTAACAATATGGATAATGTAGATGTTTATTTCTATTTTCCCAGTAGTACAGTGTCACCTAGCATGGGACACTCTGCTGGAAAATACATATTATAATGCACAGGCCTAAGGACAATGAGGACAGCTGAAGAATTTTCCTTGCTTTCCTTTCAATTGTTCAGATAAATGCATTAAAACATATTTTTTCACTCATGCCAATTTAGTCTCAGCACTGATGTTGAAATGTAGGAGCTATTTCCATCAAGATTGCAAGATGTGAAACTGCTAAAACAGGCACTTTATAGTGTGATTCTGAAGCTGTACTTGAGTCTAAGCTGTCTGCTCTGATCCATGCCCCTCTTAGATGAAAAGCCAGTTCCTGAACCAACTTCTGTTATACACCCTTGTCTATAAGCCTTCCATGAACGTGTGTAGTGACAGTTCTAGGTCGGAAGAGGCCATAAACCTGGGTGCAGAACATAATCCACAAATTGCTAATATCTGGCATGGTAAGCTTCTGGAGCCTTGTTTGTGCAATAAATCACTGTACTCTACGGACCCGTTGGGGCAGCCAGAGTACCAGAAAAAAAATACCTGGGAGCCAGGGCCAGAATTGTAACAGTTAAACAGCTTAGAAGTAATGAAGCCTGCCATCAGCATGCACTGCAGTGATTTACTGCATTTAAAATGTGCGTATTTTAATATATTAGGTGGTTTGTGTTCAGCTTCTCTGTGATGATATGGATAACATGTACGTCTTGTGATATTTAGCATACAGCAGATTCTTCTAACAGCCATGTCAGAAGGCTTAATGAAGTGATACATTCTAAAGGGTTAAAGACATGTGTCTAGCTAGTATAAATTGTACACCCCCCCAATTAAATCTCTCAACCAGTTAATATCCCCCCCACCCACCCTTTCCTCAGCTGTCAAACAGCTAGCCCACAAGGCGAGCTAACAGCCTGAAAGAGGGTCCTGTTTCTCTCTTCAGGATTAAACTCTTTTGGTAGGTTGGGAATAGTTTTATTCCTTCTTCCCACCAAGACACACAGGCTCTTCGAATGGCAGTTAGCAGAGAGTCACAAACTAGCCTAAATGCCACTGTCTCCTTGATCTTCTCATTCAAGTATTCGCAACTAATTTTCATTTAATCCTAAACAAAAATGCTTCCACATTCTGAGAGCTTGATGCTGAGCTTGATGCTGAGTTTAAGCCCAAACCAAATTAAAACGAGCCCTTTCTGAATGGAGTTTCCAGTGGAAAAGCTGACAGTCATTTAACTATATCAACCATGCTACATCTCTGTGCTCCCCACCAGTTTTCTTGTTTCAAGTACCAGAATCAATGAGAAAACATACCAATATAAACCATATCTCTAACCAGAAAGCAGATTCCTCAGAGAACAAACACCAAACTCATATTTCTGAATGCTGAGCCCTTATGCAGTGTGTGTAAGCATCCAGGTGTGAAGAATTTTAGGGTTAACCTCTAGAATATTGATGCTGAAGTAGTAATGGACAGTTTGACAGCAAGCAAGAGCTTAATGCATGAATATAACATTTTTACAGCTAAGTGTATAAAGAGCTGAGAAATGTAACACTGGAGAGTGGTATTACCTGTCCCTGAAGTGACCACAAACTGCTGTAGTCCCAGGTATACTTCCAAGTTATCCTGCAGAACTGGGAACTGGGAAAAAAAGGGACACAAAGGTGTGATTTTAATGTTAAAGCAGAGAGACTTAATGCTTCTCCATTACAATTAATTTGGGCCAGAGGACAATTACTTCCAATTTTCTCCTCCTCCTCCCCATAATTAGTCTTACAAAAGGCATTTGGAAGAAGGGAAGGATTGTAGGTTCTGGAGGATTTGATGCCCTAAGCTTTTCTATTCTAGACAGCTAGCATCAAAACCAGAAAGGTCCCTGTGTTAGAGAAATTCCTCAAGTAACAGTTGTCCTTTCCACATCAACACTGGTAGTCAATGCTGACATGACTGGCTACCTGAGAAGAGCAGTGGTGGTGCAGTACAGGATGTTGCTAGTCATTACTGAAATGCACATGCAGCCCTGCACGGGACCCTGAGTGAAAAGAAGGTGGGGTTGCAGATCAGGATTGAGGTGCACATGCAGGGATGGGTGTGGAAAACTTGCATTGCACCATCTACATCAGTTTGTCCTCTTTAAAACGGTTAAAAATGCCACCCCCAATATCTTCCACTGGAGAGAGAGGACAAAAAAGGTGGAGTCCAAGCATTTTCAGTCCTTCCTTGATGCAGCATATGGGGGAATGTTGCAGCCACTCTGCTAACAAGCTGCTAACTATAACACGAGTGGATGGATACCCACAAAGAAAGGAACCAAGGTAATGAACATCCTGTGTAAGAGGCTATCTCCGAGGCCAGGTATTCAGAGCATTGAACTCCCCCATAACACAAAAGTCATTGGCAAGCTGCATTACCAATTACTAGGAACGCTAACTTGCCAACGTGAAGGGAGATGCTTCACACAAAACACAGAGTGTAGGAAATATCTTGGCTGGTTCCCCAACAGACCATGTTACTCTAGAAGTGCATACTGTAGGACTATTCATATTTCCAGTGGCTAAGTCAACCCTAGCATATTCAGCTGGAACTCAAGATCTAGCTTTTCTAACAGATATATCTGGGAAGGGGGGGGGGAAGAGAGAGAGGCCCTTTTCCATTCCTTCTAACCTGGAATAATTCTCCTCTGATTCCTACAAGAAAGGACAGAGGTTTACGAACAAGAACTTTCTCCTGCTTTGAATGCAGTCAAAAGTACGCATGGCTAAGGCTGCAAGTCTGTCACGGATTCAGTGATTTCTGGGACCTCTGTGACTTCTGCAGCCACCAGTGCGACTGACCCCAGGGCTACCCAAGCCAGCCACATTGGCCATTGCTGGGGAAGTCTCGGGCTACTGTCCCCCCCTCCATTCCCCCAGCCCTACCCCCAGCGATGGTCCCGGGCCACCCTCTGCCCCAGAGCATCAGCAGTTCCCTGGTCCGCCCCCTGCTCCTCCTCCAAAGCATCCCTGGTGCCCTCCCTCTAGAACACCTCCAGCACCCCACCTCCAGAGCACCCAAGATTTAGCCAGGGGGTATATAGTACAAGTCATGGACAGGTCACAGACCATGAATTTTTGTTTACTGCCCTTGACCTGTCCACGACTTTTACCAAAAATACCCATGACTAAATCTTAGCCTTATGCATGGCTTATGCTAATATATAATAATAATAATAATATTATAATAATTTTAGCAGCTTAAGTCTTGGGACTTTATTGGCACTTCTCTTCTCTACACAAACCTAGATATCCCCTCTGTTGAAGTGTGGTCATTCACTCCCCAGTGCCAGACACCACATGCAGAACGTCCAACAGATTAGACACACGATGTACAGTCACTCAGCTTATTCTAAAGCAGTGGTTCCCAAACTTTAACAACCTGTGAACCCCTTTCACTAAAATGTCAAGCCTCTTGAACCCCCTCCTAAAAATGAATATTTCCAGGGATTTTCTCCTTTACCGGAGTATAAATTATAAAAGCAGTGATCTTGGAAATATAAAATTTATTTTTATATCATGCTTATTACACCCTATTTATTATTAATTATTATTCATCATTACAGTATTTTTATTACATTATGAAAACGGCAACACTGTTCCAAGATCTCACTTTCATAGCTTGTATCACCTTTGAATAAGCCTGTTATAAGACAAGGCTCCTGTGTTTCATCAAGGAGTATCAGATGTGAAACAGCATGAAGGTATTTAAGAAGCCAACTCAAAGAGTTCCTCCTACATACGCATTCAGGTCTTGAGCAGTCCAGGCACACAACACACGTTACACTACAAAGCTTAAACTTGTTCTTCATAATAATTTTAAAAACAATACTAGCTGCCTATTTAATTTTAAAAACAGCAAAAAATATCCACCTCCTTTTCCATTTCTTATAAGGAGCCTTGAAGTTTAAATCTCCTCAGTATGATAGATATGCTTGCTTTGATCTGCTTAGCTCTTGAAGTCCAGGGGCTCTGGGCTGCTGGTCCCATGCTCCCTAGGGACAACTCTGTCCACCATTAGGGAATTTTTTCCCAAGAACCCCCTGTAACATTTCGCGAACCCCAGTTTGGGAACCATTGTTCTAGAGTTAATTTCACTTACTGATTTGTGGGCTAAAGGCTGGTCACATGTTACAAGAGCATTTCACAGACTACTGTAACATGCGTATGAGATTCATTAAGTGTTTCTTGGTGTTATCTAATGTCCTAGAATGAACTGAGCAGGGCTCTAAGGAAAGATACTTGATACTGAAACAGGAGCTCATATGAAGGAACACAGCCACACGGTTAGAACTTTTTTTAAAAGTCCAATATTAACAACACAGAGAAAGGTTTTTTAAAACCATGTGTTCCTCACCAAATGCTGTTTGCTTTCTGCATTTCACCCTGCGCTTACAGTGAAAGGAAACGAGGCCCTTTCACTTTTGTTTGTAGTAAGGTTCACTAGCTGACTCATGCATTAACAATGTGCTGCAAACACCACAGGGGAACATTTCTATTCATACAAACAATTTTTCATTGGAATTAAACAGAAATCTTTCCATGACTTTTTAGCACTAGTCTTAGAAAAGATTTTCACAAACATGCTTTTGGGACTTGACAATGTCCCTTTAGATGAAATACCAGTATGTGTAACGATAAGACAAAGCAAGTGAGCTTCAGGCTCTTCTCCCAAACACAAGTTTTCTGCATTGCACGGAATGTGTTCCATGCCTTCAGATGTGTAGACAGCTCCATGACATAGCACAGTAGAGTAATGACACATTCTCAGGTGATCCTAGTGAATTCAGGTTTCAGAGTAACAGCCGTGTTAGTCTGTATTCGCAAAAAGAAAAGGAGTACTTGTGGCACCTTAGAGACTAACCAATTTATTTGAGCATAAGCTTTCGTGAGCTACAGCTCACTGCATCGGATGAGAGTGGTCAGTGACTGACCACTCTCATCCGATGCAGTGAGCTGTAGCTCACGAAAGCTTATGCTCAAATAAATTGGTTAGTCTCTAAGGTGCCACAAGTACTCCTTTTCTTTTTTCTAGTGAATTCAGACACCTTTTCTTCCCATCCAGAAAGAGCATTGAACAATACTAATTGTTATCCTTCTGACCCCAATAGTTTCATTCTCCAAGATTAGCAGCTTGAGAACCACTCTAACTGATTTTCTCCCACACAGCTACAAGAAAAGGCTATTTCACAGCACTGCCATCTTAATAAAGACCAAGATAGTGACATTTTCACAGACTGAGAAGACAAATTTTCAGTAGGGCTGTCAAGTGATTAAAAAGAATTAATCACGATTAATCACATTGTTAAACAATAATGGAATACCATTTATTTAAATATTTTTGGATATTTTCTACATTTTCAAAACATTCTTGATTTCAGTTATAACAGAATACAAAGTGTACAGTGCTCACTTTATATTTTTGATTACAAATATTTGCACTAAAAACAAAATAGTATTTCTCAATTCACTTCATACAAGTATTGTAGTGCAATCTCGATCATGAAAGTTGAACGTACAAATGTAAACTTATGTACAAAAAATAACTGCATTGAAAAATAAAACAATGTAAAACTTTAGAGCCTACAAGTCCACTCGGTCCTACTTCAGCCAATCACTCAGACAAACAAACTTGGTTACAATTTGCAGGAGATAATGCTGCCTGCTTGTTGTTTACAATGTCACCTGAAAGTGAGAACAGTCGTTTGCATGGCACTGTTTTAGCCAGCATCACAAGATATTTAAATGCTAGATGTGCTAAAGAGTCATATGTCCCTTCATGCTTCAGCCACCTTTCCAGGAAACATGCGTCCATGCTGATGACAGATTCTACTTGATAACAGTCCAAAGCAGTGCAGACCAACGCATGTTCTCTTTCATTATCTGAGTCCGATACCACCGGCAGAAGGTTGATTTTCTTTTTTGGTGGTTTGGGTTCTGTAGTTTTTGCATCGGAGTGTTGCTCTTTTAAGACTTCTGAAAGCATGCTCCACACCTCATCCCTCTCAGATTTTGGAAGGCACTTCAGATTCTTAAACCTTGGGTCAAGTGCTGTAGTTATCTTTAGAAATCTCACTTTGGCACCTTCTTTGCATTTTGTCAAATCTTCAGTGAAAGTGTTCTTAAAATGAACAACATGTGCTGGGTCATCATTTGAGACTGCTATAACATGTAATATATGGCAGAATGCAGGTAAAATAGCAAGGGACATACAGTTCTCCCCCAAGAAGTTCAGTCATGAATTTAATTAACGTATTTTTTTAACAAGCGTCATCAGCATGGAAGCATGTCCTCTGGAATGGTGGCCTAAGCATGAAGGGGCATATGAATGTTTAACATATCTGGCACATAAATACCTTGCAATGCCAGCTACAAAAGTGCCATGCAAATGCCTGTTCTCACTTTCAAGTGACATTGTATATAAGAAGCAAACAGCAGCAACTCTGTAAATGTAAACAAACTTGTTTGTCTTAGTGATTGGCTGAACAAGTAGGAGGACTGAGTGGACTTGTAGGCTCTAAAGTTTTACTTTTTTTTTTTTGAGAGCAGTTATGTAACAAAAAAACTCTACATTTGTAAGTTGCACTTTCATGATAAAGAGATTGCACTACAGTACTTGTATGAGGTGAATTAAAAAAACTATTTCTTTTATCATTTTTACAGTGCAAATATTTGTAATGAAAATAATATAAAGTGAGCACTGTGCACATTGTATTCTGTGTTGTATCAGAAATAAGTATATTTGAAAATGTAGAAAAACATCCCAAAATATTTAATAAATTTCAACTGGTATTCTATAGTTTAACAGCGCGATTAATCACGATTAATCTTTTCAAGTTAATCATGTGAGTTAACTGTGATTAATTGACAACCCTAATTTTCAGTATTTCTTGCTTCTGCCTCCCTGTGGTTTGCAGAGCCCCATCTCCTATGATCTTCATCTATGTACTGCCATGTATTTTAAGTTAACATTCCACCCTCCTGGGAACATCATCTCACCATTTGCCTTATGCGCAGCACCTCCACCTTATGGAAAGGCCAGGATGAATATGCTGAAGGTCACATCAGAGTGTGCAGCTCTGTCCCAGTTTTCACCTCTGGACTGATCCAAATTTCAAATGCCCCTGTACATTCAGTGAGTGAGGCACAAAAGTGTGCTCTGGCATGCTCTTCAAGATATGGTAGAAAACTTCTCAAAGCCCAGAAGAATATCTGAAGCTTTCCCCTTTTAAATTTATGGCCTGGATTTTACCAAGTTTTGAATCCAAAAGCACATCCCTGTGCCTCTTCTCCGTAAGCATTGCACAGCAACCTTCTACCAGTGTTTGTACAATAAAATCTTGAGAGCGGAGATCATGTCATATGGTGTAAAGCTGCTTCATCTCAGCTTCTCAGCAGAATGACTACTTACTAGTGTAGAGAAGGCATGAGTCGGCAGGAGCTCCATGACTTTTGCCACTACTTCTAGGCTCTGGCGTAAGTACCGCTGCCACTCAGTCTGCTGCTGTGTGGAGAAAGAACACCTCTTATTTCCCTCCAAGCGGAAACAGCTGATCTATATTTAACAAGCTGGTAGGCCGTAAGTACTTGAGAAATGATTAACCTGTATCTACCAGGGTTTAGCTTCTGTCTGAACATCTGAGAATTGAAACAATACAGTTTATAGAAGTTTCCTACTTTGTCAGCAATCTGAGCTGGAGTCAAGATTTGCAAGTTTTCATTGACAAATGCTGTTGTTAACTATGCTAAGTAATTGTGCATCCAGGTCATATCACTTTCTGGCCTTCTAGTAATTGGGGTGTCCTTTATTAGTCTGTATGCTCTTACCCTGGAACGCAACAGTGTTATTCTACAGCACATTTTCAAACACTGTCTTCCATTTAAACATGCCCTCCCTTGATAAAAGGACCAATATCAAATAAGGACTAAGTGTCTGCATGTGTAATATGACAACAGTGTCCCAAATCAAAGAACCAATTTCTGCCTTGATCTAAAAAAAGGGTGTATTTTAAAAACACAAAGAGGAACTAAACCCAACTCCTACAAACAATGGTTATTGCAGAAGTATACATAAGATCAGTTTCTCTATAGCAAAATTGACTGACTGTACTCTAACAGCCTGGTTTCCCTCTGCGACAAGCCCACAATTTGTTTTACTTTTCACAGCCTCTTTACCCAACCCAGCCATATCATTAAGGACCAGCTTACTCATCACTCTAAATCATCATCTAGACTCACTACAGCTACCACGTCACTTCAGAGAAGAAAAACCATATGCAAATGACAGGTTTCAGAGTAACAGCCATGTTACTCTGTATTCCCAAAAAGAAAAGGAGTACTTGTGGCACCTTAGAGACTAACCAATTTATTTGAGCATAAGCTTTTGTGAGCTACAGCTCACTTCATCAGATGCATACTGTGGAAAATACAGAAGATGTTTTTATACACACAAATCATGAAAAAATGGGTGTTAACCACTACTAAAGGTTTTCTCTCCCCCCACCCCACTCTCCTATTGGTAACAGCTTATGTAAAGTGATCACTCTCCTTACAATGTGTATGATAATCAAGGTGGGCCATTTCCAGCACAAATCCAGGGTTTAACAAGAACGTCTGAGGAACAGTGGCTGATTAAGATGCAGGATTGCAAACCCCAAGCACTTGAAAAATCATGAGTTGGGCTAAAAAAAACCCTACAAGATTTTTTAAAAAGTCACCTACTACAGGACAGGCCTAACAAAGAAAATAACAGAACGCCACTAGCCGTCACCTTCAGCCCCCAACTAAAACCCCTCCAACGCATTATCAGGGATCTACAACCTATCCTGAAGCATGACCCAACACTCTCACAAATCTTGGGAGACAGGCCAGTCCTTGCCTACAGGCAGCCCCCCAACCTGAAGCGAATACTCACCAGCAACCACATACCACACAACAGAACCACTAACCCAGGAACCTATCCTTGCAACAAAGCCCGTTGCCAACTGTGCCCACATATCTATTCAGGAGACACCATCACAGGGCCTAATAACATCAGCCACACTATCAGAGGCTCGTTCATCTGCACATCTACCAATGTGATATATGCCATCATGTGCCAGCAATGCCCCTCTGCCATGTACATTGGGCAAACTGGACAGTCTCTATATAAAAGAATAAATGGACACAAATCAGATGTCAAGAATTATAACATTCATAAACCAGTCGGAGAACACTTCAATCTCTCTGGTCACTCGATTACAGACATGAAAGTTGCGATATTACAACAGAAAAACTTCAAATCCAGACTCCAGCGAGAGACTGCTGAATTGGAATTCATTTGCAAATTGGATACAATTAACTTAGGCTTGAATAGAGACTGGGAGTGGCTAAGTCATTATGCAAGGTAACCTATTTCCCCTCGTTTTCCTAACCCCCCCCTTCCTCAGACGTTCTTGTTAAACCCTGGATTTGTGCTGGAAATGGCCCACCTTGATTATCATACACATTGTAAGGAAAGTGATCACTTTACATAAGCTATTACCAGCAGGAGAGTGGGGTGAGGGGAGAGAAAACCTTTAGTAGTGATTAACACCCATTTTTTCATGATTTGTGTTTATAAAAACATCTTCTGTATTTTCCACAGTATGCATCCGATGAAGTGAGCTGTAGCTCACAAAAGCTTATGCTCAAATAAACTGGTTAGTCTCTAAGGTGCCACAAGTAGATCCTGGAAGGAAGTTTCAGAGGTACTCAGTACAACCCAGCAGTTTAGTGTCTAGGTATGCAGTTTTCCTACCAAGTCTCGGTTTCTTACATCGTCATCTAGAGTCTCGTCATCCAGTTCCTCCAATTGTGCCTGGTTGTACCTGAATTGTATTCGATTCAAAACCTCTGTGAGCAGTAGAACCAAGGCGTCTTCGTACCTGCCATAAGAAAAAGCACAAGATTGAGGAAAGGGAATTCTTGCAGAATACTCTTGCGAACCCTCCCCCCCTTCCAGTGAGGAGCAGTGGTAGGTCCTGTATCAGCTTAGGGCAAACTTTTGCATCTCAGGACCTACAACTCTGCCTTACAGACTTGTTTGCTGGGGAGACACCAGACAGCCACAGCAGTGTTAAATTGTAAACAGCTTTTCTAAACGGAAGTATGTGCCATAGGACGATGCAGAGAAACTGCACTAAGAACCGATAACCCACTCAACTTTGAAAGCTAGACAGGAAACTAACAGCAATAGAGGGAGCTGAAGAGAAAGAAGATCCGTAAGACAGCGAAGCACGACAGAACAGGCTTTAAATGAATGGTCTCCTTTTGAAAGAACTTGCTACTAATTATGTGGCTCCTGCTTGCTAGTAGCCATTTAACTGTGCCTCTTTCAAGGAGTGGACAGTGCTTTTAAATCATAGAAGATTAGCGCTGGAAGAGACCTCAGGAGGTCATCTAGTCCAACCCCCTGCTCAAAGCAGGACCAACACCAACTAAATCACCCCAGGCAAGGTTTTGTCAAGCCGGGTCTTAAAAACCTCTAACGATGGAGAGTCTACCACCTCCCTAGGTAGCCCATTCCAGTGCTTCACCACCCTCCTAGTGAAATATCGAATATCCAGCGGAGGTCTAATATCCAACGTAGACCTGCAAAGATGGGTTATACCAATGATCAAGTTCTGCTTCTTGCTACTAAAAAGCCAAGCAGAGATGCCAACCACAGTTATCAAAATCCTATAATACAGATAGGCAACCAATTAAATAACTTCAAAACTGCAACACCACTTGCTCTGACCACATTATTCTGATTAACCTTTGTCCAAGGTAGAGAACAACTTGTATAAACGGGTGGGGTGGGAAAACCAATCCTCAAGTCTTAGCTATACAGCAAAGGTTCAGATAATTAGAAGGATTGTGGGCCACTTAGAAACGGTTTAAACTAGAAGGTCATCCCCAGAGTACTTATGTCTTCCAGTGCCTTCACATGGTTTAGGCTAAGATTTTCAAACACGTAAGTGCCTATCTTTAGGCATCTAAATAAGTGGCCTGATTTTCTTACGTGCTTAGTGCCTTGTAGCTCCCACTGATGTCGGACTTGTTTTGCTGTTTTGAAGTTGACCAGTTATTGTCCAAGAAGAAAAAGTCATGATAATTCTTTCACCCCTACTATAGCACTACTGCCAGCAACAGATTTGATTTACTCTCAAGGTATTTGCAATGTAGCATACAAAAGTCAAAAGAGTTTTTTCCCCACACAATCAACCATGAGTAATGCCAAATTGCAAAATCAACACAGAACAGCCCTGGGCTTGAACATAGCCAGCAGCCACCAGTAGTGACACAGGACTGTCAAGTTGCTCTGGAGACCCAACGTTTCCTACCATCCTTTTAGAAAACAACTGCTTTGAAGAATGTCTCAGGTCATGTCTTTCTCCAGAAAAGAGCAGGTTGGAAAGCTAGGAATTTCTCTATCCTAGTAACAAGAAGAATCAGAGCATAGTGCAATGTAAGGGACAGTCCAGCCAGCTGTGCCCCTAATGGAGCAGCCAGATGTTTTCACTGAAGGATTACTATACTACTGGCGTGTTACTGAAAAAAAATGATGTAAAGTTGGATTTGGTAATTTGTATGTTATGCTACTGGATAAAATGTAAAATTCATAAACCACAGGGAACAGGAAGTTTCACATGCTGTTCCTGTGGTGTAACCACACCTACATCATCAAATTAAGACACAAACACTTCTACAACAGTCTGCCTATTTGATAGAGCCATAGAAGCTTTAGCTAAAAACAGGCACCTTTGCAGAAAGAGCAATACAAGTTTAGGCAGCTCATAGCATTTCTGATCAAAGAAAGATGCTCTATCTCCAACAAAAGAAGCTAATATTGTTCTGAGTTTTTCCTATATCACAAAAAATGAATATATATAACTAGGCAAGGCATATGCCCGTGATCACTGTGGGAAAAGAGGGAGAAGAGTGACGAACAGTGAAAATTCGGCATAATTGTGTGCACCTTGGTGAACAGTTTATTGAGACTGGACTAGCAAGCTCTCACACCTGAACGCATCTGAAAAATCCAATAAAGCAACTCCCAGGGCTGAACAGACACGGGCTGGTTGGGTTAGCTAGTTTTGCACTTGTTCCTGTCTGAATGTCAGAATGTCTTTTTTGGCAACACATCAGTTATTTATATTTAGCATGCTCACTGGGAAAAGACGGTTACCTATCTTTTTGTAACGGTTGTTCTTCGAGATGTGTTGTTCACATCCATTCCAATTAGGTGTGCATGCACCGTGTGCATGGACGTCGGAAACTTTTCCCCTTAGCAGCTCCGATCGGGACGGCAGGGGAATCCCTAGAGTGGCACCCTCATGGCGGTGTATATATTACCCTGCCGGCCTGACCCCGCTTCAGTTCCTTCTTGCCGTTGACTCCGACAGAGGGGAAGGGGGGGTGGGTATTATAATGGACGTGAACACCACATCTCGAAGAACAGTCACAAAAATGTAGGTAACCGTCTTTTCTTCGAGTGATTGTTCACGTCCATTCCAATTATGTGACTTCCAAGCTTACCACTGGAGGAGGGTAGGAGTCATGGAACAATTGACTGAAGAACAGCTCTGCCGACTGCCGCATCATCTCTGGCCTGTTGGTTAACAGCATAGTGGGCTGTAAACATGTGCACTGAAGACCAGGTGGCTGCTTTACAAATCTCATGGATAGCAACCTGAGCCAGAAAGGCTGTCTAAGATGCTTGTGCTCTGGTTGAATGGGCTGCAATTGCTGGGGCTGGGACCTTGGCCAACTCATTGCATTTGCATGTGCTGTCTGCGATCCAGGACGATATGCATTGCACATAGACAGGAAGACCCTTTATTCTGTCAGCTATGGCAATGAACAATTGGGTCGACTTGCGGAAAGGTTTTGTTCGCTCTATGTAGAATACCAGGGCTCTCTGGATATCCAGTGTGTGTAGGCTGTGGTGTCTCGGACTCTTGTGGGGTTTTGGAAAGAACACCGGTAAGCAAATGTCCTGACCCATGTGGAACTGGGAGACCACCTTGGGGAGAAATTTAGGATGTGGTCTAAGCTGCACATTGTCCCTATGAAAAACTGTGTAAGGCGGTTCAGTGGTGAGGGCTCTCAGCTCGGACACCCTCCTTGCCAATGTAATGGCCATCAGGAACACCACCTTCCAAGAAAGGTAGAGGAGGGAGCAAGTGACCAGGGGCTCAAATGGTGGGCTCATGAGTTTGGAGAGGACAAAGTTTAATTTCCAGATTGGGATAGGTGGGCAAGAAATACGGGAACAACCTCTCCAGACCTTTGAGGAATCGCCCCACCATGGGATTAAAAAATACCGAGCACCCAGACTCCCCTGGTTGGAAAGCTGAAATGGCTGCCAGGTGTACTCTGATGGAGGAAGGGGATAGACCCGGATGCTTAGGGTGTAGGAGATATTCTAGAATAACTGGGATGGTAGCCTGGAGCAGCTGAAGATGCTTGGGTTCATACCAACAGGAAAACCTTTTCCATTTCGCGAGGTAGGTAGCCCTAGTGGAAGGTTTCCTACTGCCGAGGAGAATCTGTCTTACCAACAGAGCACTGGCTCTCCATGGAATTTAGCAGCAGAGCTTCCACGCCATGAGATGCAGAGATTGCATGTTCGGGTGAAGGAGGCGCCCATGGTCCTGCGTGATCAGATCTCAGTGGAGGGGCAGGGCAATCGGGGCGTCTACGGACAGCTCTAATAGGGTTGTATACCAATGCTGTTGGGGCCAAGACTGGACGACCATGATTACCGTCGCCCTGTCTCTGTGAATTTTGAGGAGGACCCGGTGGACAAGCGGGATAGGAGGGAAGGCATACCCCGCCCCATGGTATTAACCCCACTTCTGGAAGACTGACTGTCTGATGTCCGACCTGATTGACGACTCGTGCATGTGGTAAGACCTGCTGAGGCAATCCGCAAGCTCGTTCTGCACTCCTGGAAGGTAGGATACTTCAGCTGAATGGATCGGGCTATACAGAAGTCCCAGAGAAGAAGAGCCTCGCGGCAGAGAGGTGAGGAGCGGGCTGCGTCGTTTGTTTATATAGAACATGGCAGTGGTGTTGTCTGTCAGGACTGTCATGCTGTGACCTTGTAAAGTGGCATGAAAGGTTTGGCAGGCCAGACGAACCGCCCTGAGCTCCTTCAGGTTGATACGGAGAGGTATCTCGACCCTCGACCACAAGCCTTGTGTCCTCAGGTCCTCTATGTGTGTGCTCCAGCCCAGATCTGACGCGTCTGTTACGAACTTCAGAGAAGGTTGGGGCTTGGCAAAGAGGACCCCTGCACAGACCACTGGTTGGTCCAGCCACCAGCGCAAGGATTGTAGCACTTGTGCCGGGATAGTCACCACGAGGTCCAGGGGGTCTCTGTAGGGATGGTAAGACAGTGCGAGCCACGCTTGTAAGGGTCTGAGTCTCAGTTGGGCATGCTTGACCACATATGTGCATGCTGCCATATGTCCTATTAGCTATAGGCAACACCTGACTATGGTAGTGGGATACCGAAGCACTGAATTTACAATCTGCTCTATGGCTTGGCATCTGGGCCCTGGAAGGCTCGCTTTTGCCTGTACCGAGTCCAGGACTACCCCATAAACTCTAACCTTTGGGTGGGTATGAGAGAAGATTTGGGCACACTGAGGAGGAGCCCCAGTCTGTGAAACGTGTCCATGACCATCGTCATGTGGGGCTGGACCTCATCCCTGGAACGACCTGTGAGAAGCCAGTCGTCGGGGTACGGGTACACTCGAACCTGCCATTTCTGCAGGAAGGCTGCCACCACCAACATGCATTTCGTGATGACTCAGGGGGCTGTGGTCAGGCCAAACGGGAGAACCGTGAACTGGTAGCGATGTTGGTTTATGACAAACCAGAGGAAGCGTCGGTGTGCTGGATGAATAGCGATATGAAAGTATGCGTCCTTCATGTCAAGGGCAGCGTACCAATCCCCCGGATTCAAAGAGGAAATAATAATGCTCAGGGAGACCATGCGGAACTGGAGCTTGACCGTAAATTTGTTGTGTCCGCGAAGGTCTAAAATGGGTCGAAGACCCCCCTTTGCCTTGGGGATTAGAAAGTAACGGGAGTAAAACTTTTCCCCTTAGCTCCTGCGGAACCTCCTCCTCAGCACCTATCTTGAGGAGCGAACAAACCTCCTGCAGAAGGAGTTGCTCGTGAGAGGGGTCCCTAAAGAGGGACGGGGAAGTTGGGTGGGAGGCAGGGGAGGAGGAAAACTGGAGAGAGTATCCCTCCTGTACTGTGTGTTAAGACCCATTGGTCCGATGTTATATGGGACCACGCATGGTAGAAGTGGGATAATCAGTTTAAAACCATGGGGATGGATCTGGGAACTGGGCTGGTACACTGTCCTCAGGCGTGCCTTCAAAACCCTTGCTTGTTTCTGGGTTGGGGCTTATTCTGGCCCTGGTTAGGTGTGTTGCTCTGTCTGTGCCTGTTATTTCTGCCCCGCCTGCGATATGGCTCCTGCCTGGGTCGGGGTTGATATTGCCTCTGCTGCGGAGGCTGAGGCCTGAAGGGCTTTTCTCTGGGTTGCCGGCACATGCATTCCTAGTGACTTCAGGGTGGCCCTAGAATCCTTAAGGCCATGCAGCCTGGAGTCAGTCTGCTCCAAAAAAAGGCCCGAACCCTCAAAAGGAAGGTCTTGGAGGGTATTTTGGACCTCTGGAGGAAGGCCCAATGCCTGGAGCCACGCTGTGCGTCGCATGACTATCCCCGAGGCAATGGTTCTGGCCGTAGACTCCGCTGAATCGAGGGAGGCTTGTAAGGAAGTCTTAGCCACAGCCTTCCCTTCCTCCATTAAAGTTACAAACTCAGAGTGAGAGTCCTGGGGCAGGCGATCCTTAAAACTTGGACACTGCCCTCCAAGACAGGTTTCAGAGTAGCAGCCGTGTTAGTCTGTATTCGCAAAAAGAAAAGGAGTACTAGTGGCACCTTAGAGACTAACCAATTTATTTGAGCATAAGCTTTCTTCAGCTCATCCGATGAAGTGAGCTGTAGCTCACGAAAGCTTATGCTCAAATAAATTGGTTAGTCTCTAAGGTGCCCCTAGTACTCCTTTTCTTTTTGCCCTCCAAGAGTTGAAGTTGTGTCTACTGAGGATCGCCTGCTGGTTGGCTATACGTAGCTGGAGGCCCCTGGAGGAGGAGACCTTTCTAGCAAAGAGGTCCAAATGCTTAGCTTCCTTGGCCTTTGAGGCAGAGGCTTGTTGGCCATGTCGTTCCCTTTCGTTGACTGCTGAAATGACTAGGGAACAGGGAGTCGGATGGCAGAACAGGAACTCGTAGCCCTTGGAAGGGGCAAAGTATTTCCTTTCTACCCCCCCGGCTGTCAGCGTGATGGAGGCCAGGGTCTGCCATACAGAGTGGTAATTCGACTGTATGGTCTTTATGAGAGGGAGCGCGACACTGGAGGGACCACTGGGAGCCAGGATGTCCGCCATTGGATCCTCCTGCTCGACTGTTTCTTCCGCCTGAAGGCCCATATTGAGGGCGATGTTGAGCAGCTCCTGGTGAACCCTGTGGTCTACTGGTGGCGGTCCTGAGACTGACGTGAGGTGCTGTTGGTTGTCCTCCTCTAGACCTTTCTGCATGTCCCCATAGACCTGGGTCACTTCAGGGCCCTGGAGGGCTGACACCTCTCCAGGTGTTGCAGAGCTTGGCGCTGCCTCGGGTATTGGGCCTGGGGGCACTGGTTGCTCTTGTGGGTCCAGGGGTGGCCTAGAGAAAGCGGCCTCCCTTGTCCTTGATTGGTGCCTGTGTGGTGACCTGGAATGGCGTCACAGATTGTCCAGACCTAGAGGCTCTGGAGGAGATGCCCTGTTGCTGGTGGTAGGCCCATGGGGTCCAGAAGGGCCACTGACCTGGAGGGGGCCATTGTGGCTGCCAGGCTGGTTGGGATTCTCTGCTAGCTATTGCTCTATGTCTACTATAGCTAGAGAGATCAGAATTGGCCTCGGATCCAGAGGATGCTGACTGAGAGGACCATGGCAGTGCTGAATGTTGAGTGGTCGCAGGGTGCCGGGGAGCAGTGCCTGGCTGGCCGGGACCGCAAACGGTACCGGGAATCTCGGGATCGGTGTCTCACACTCGGTGCCATCAGTGCTGTACTCCGATGCTGGGTGACCAATGGTGTCGGGGACCGGCGTGCAGTCGCCACTGGCTGGTTCGCTCCGATGCCGTAACCTTATGCTTGGTTGTAGGTGCCGGGGAATAATAGGATGCCAAACTCAACCGGGAGCGGTGCCATGAGCAGCGCCGAGAAGGTAACCTCGAGTGGCGCACCATTGCCGGCTTCCCTCTGGACGGCACATTTCTAGGTGGTGCCGAAGGCTTCTCCCTGCATGGGAGGGGGCTTGGCGCCGACAACTCAATGAGGTCTTTTGCTACCTCAAAAGTGTCAGGTGGGGAGAGGTGTTCGAGGATCTCCTCCAGCCCGATGTCAGCACGGAATCCACAGGGTACCGGACTCAATGGGGCCTGTGGCACCAGAGTCGACGGTGCCAGTTCTTGGCTCGGGTCCGCAATGTGTCTTTGCATGCCGGGAGTATCTTTGAGCGGCTTAGTAGCTCTATGGGGAGAGCGCCCTCTTTCCCCTTGCTTGTGCCGCTTAGTCAGTGCCGGAGAAGTGGATCAATGCTGAAGTTGGTCATCCCGTCTCGGTGCTGATGATTTGTGGTGCCGGTTCACACATGGACACCGGGGCACCTCGTACCGAGGAAGCCAGTGAGTCAGAGGCTGGTGGTTGTAACACAGACTCCATGAGCAACTGCTTAAGGCGAAAGTCTCCTCCTTTCTTGGTGTGCGGCTTAAAGGCCTTGCAGATCTTGCAGTGCTCTGCCTGATGAGACTCTCCGAGACACCGGAGACAGGAGTTGTGGGGGTTGCTGTTGGGCATAGACTTGTGGCATGTGGCGCAAGCTTTGAAACCCTGGGCTTGCGGCATGCCCTGCAGCCCAAGGTTGGTGCTGGAACTAGCTTCCAGACACCTGAAACAATGGATTTCTAGCTAACTGATAACTATCTACGAAAAGCTAAGGGATAACTCGCAAGCGAGAGAGAGAAACATTCCAACACCGCCACGGACAGTAAGAAGGAACTGAAGGGGGGTCAGGCCGGCAGGGTAATATATACATTGCCATGAGGGCGCCACTCTAGGGGGCTCCCCTGCCATCCCGAAGGGAGCTGCTAAGGGACAAAGTTTCCAACATCCATGCACGCGGCGCGCGCGCACCTAATTGGAATGGACATGAACAATCACTTGAAGAAAGGAAGGTTCTTCTTGTAGTTAGCACAGACCATAACATGTAGCGGAGAGTTTTAAATCTGCCTACTTTGAATACAGGTCTCCCTTGTCCCCATGCTAAGCAGTTTTAAGACGCTAGCGGAGATATTTGCTCAGAGCTGCCAAAATAGCGGGAGCAAAGGGATCTATGAAACAGGGGCTGAACTCTCTGCTTTAAGCATAAGCAGATAAGCAGCCAAAGACGAGAAACTGTTAACTTTATCTTACCTGATGCATTGTGTTATAGGTTCAATTCCCTTACACCCATGGTGCTATTAAGGCATTTCTCTTAATAGAGAAACATTCACCAGGTAACTTTGTTTTTAAAATCCATAAACCATAAAACTTGCTGATTCATTAATGGTAACATTCTTTAGCTATATTCTTGGTCTAGTATATGGGTTACAGCTAGGCATATGACTGAGCTTTTTTGACTTTTTGTCAGAAAATGTTATAATCACAGATTGTCATCAACAAAATTTTGCTTTTTTCTGGTTTCTACGGTTATGCATATGTATATTAAGTCATTCAACAAACATACCATGTATTTTTAACCTTCTTTTAGCCTGATCTGAAAACAGGTCTTCAAAATCACGTTTTTAATAGCCACTTTATTATAGGCTCACTTAAAAAATATATTAAGTCAAGAATCCCACTAAAAGAAATAATTTGGACACCAAACATCTGTCAACTGTTTGATAGTGAATGATGTTCACTGCCTCATACTTCAGCAGCAACACAATACAGTGGTGGTAACATTCTCATCACGAAGCATTTTAGACAATGGAAATTCAGTGTTTTCTGTACTTCCACCCAACTTTCCCTTGAATGAAAATACAACTGAGAAACAGTGCCCCACAGGGTCAGATGTTCGGAGTCCCATTGCCTGAACATTCTGACCACATAAAGGCTTTGAGTTAGGATCACCTTTGAAGAGCATGGCACTTAAAGCTGTAAGTGACTGGGCAACAAAACGGCAGATGAAATTCAATGTTGATAAATGCAAAGTAATGCACACTGGAAAACATAATCCCAACTATACACTGGGTCTAAATTAGCTGTTACCACTCATGAAAGATCTTGGAGTCATTGTGGATAATTTTCTGAAAACATCCACTCAATGTGCAGCAGCAGTCAAAGAAGTGAACAGAATGTTGGGAATCATTAGGAAAGAGATAGGTAATAGACCGAAAATATCACATTGCCTCTATATAAATCCATGGCACGCCCACATCTTGAATACGGTGTGCAGATCTGGTTACCCCGTCTCAAAAAAGATATATTGGAGTCGGAAAAGGTACAGAAAAGGGCAACAAAAATGATTAGGGGTATGGAACAGCTTTCATATGATGAGAGATTAATAAAACTGGGACTTTTCATCTTGGAAGAGAGACAAATAATGGGGGAAATATGATAGCGGTCTATAAAATCATGACTGGTGTGGAGAAATTAAATAAGGAAGCATTATTTACTCCTTCTCATAACACAAGATCGGCAAGGATGCAAAACCATGCACTGAAGCCTTTGTTTGCCAGAAGCTGGGAATGGGCGACAAGGGATGGATCACTTGATGATCACCTGTTCTGTTCCTTCCCTCTGAAGCACCCAGCATTAGCCACTATCGGAAGACAGGATACTGGGCTAGATGGACCATTGGTCTGACCCAGTATGGCCGTTCTTATGTTCAGTCATTTGCTGCATCCAGTGTGAGTTGTTTTTAATCTATCTTTTAATGGTCTCCACTGCCGTAATATCCAAACACCTCAATCTTCAGAATATTTACCCTCAACACCCCATGAGGCAGGAAGTGCTATTATCCCCATTTTACTGATGCGGAAACTAAGGCACAGAGGGACAAAGTGACTTGCTCAGGGTCACATAGGGAGTCTGTGGTACATCAGGGACTTGGCCCCAAAGCTCTCCAAGTCCTAGTCAGTACCCTAACCAGCGGACCATCTTTTTTCCCTATAGTCATATTATATAAAGCAAAAATACAGTTTATACACAAAATGCAGCTTGATTAAACAGCTTTATTATTTTTGTGCAAAAATTAATGTTTTTCCTCAAGTGCGATACTGCAAAAAGATACCGGTGTGCAATATTTCCAAACTTCAGAATTCATATTGCATTCTTAGTAGTCAAACTGATGAATATTAAAGTCCCAACAAAAGCCAGGAATTATGTCTAACATGTTATTGTTAGATACCTAACCAACACAGCAAGATGTCATCCACATATCAACACATACAATTCAGACAACCCAGTATTCTATAATGCAACGTTGCCAGGCTAGGGTACAGTTTTATTCTCCAAAGTATCAGTTCTTGCCTCTTTACTTTAGTGTCAGGTCTTGAACTGCACAAACATGTAGAACCTCTCACCCCCAACTACATTTTGTTACGATGGTCTCTGCAGGTAAAATAATTAAGAAATGCAAGACAGACTCACTCTTACTGCGATGACTCAGGCATAAAAGGCAGGCAAACGTGAGCTTCACACAGACAAAGCTATTTTTATGCAGTATCTCTGAAGCTCTTTTGTGTTAACAGCTGCTGGCATTGCTTACCTGTTGAGTACTGCTTCTTTGTCTGCTAGACGACTTTTAATTTTACTAGTAAGATAGTCCAAGAAGAGCGTCCAAATGTCTAAGCAAGAAAAGTAACCTTCATGGGTAGGCTGAAATACACAAAACCCCATGTTAAACATCATGAACTGCAGTAAAATATAGGTCATGTGTAGCCAGAATTTGAGTTAGTGTGTACTTTCAAGAATAGAAGGACACTTCCATTAAGTGATGCAGATTTGCTTTAGTGAGGAATTTTCGGTGTCACTTGGAAAAACCCTGCTTGTCTGAACTGTAAAAAAGGGGAGTGAGGTCTGAGCTTAGGACTGGGAGCCAAGACCTCCCAGGCTCTAGTCCCGTTTCTGACCAACTCCCCCTGTGGCTTTGAACTATGCAAGTATCTTTCCTGTCACAGTTCCTGCCCCAGTCACAACATATGAATAATTAAGAGTGCAAATAAGGTTGTAAGTTTCATTGAATGGTGTGAAAGCAGTTAATCTTGTAGCAGGTTTAAGGTGACGCTCACTCTAGGTCATGGTATGTGAGAAAAAAAAAAAAGAGAAAAATCATCCCACATGAAGCCTGAGAGAAGCTGTAAAAGCAACAGTTTCAGAAGTGACAAAAAAGCCAGCCCCCAGCATAGATGTAGGGGGGTTATACAGAGACTTTTCAAAAAAGTTTCTTCAAACCCAGTTAAACCAGCAGCAAAGATAAAAGCCAGCCAAGTCATTCTTGTAAGATAACTAGATCTGACCGTTTTTCAACTATTTGTGGCCAGGAGCAAGATTTCCTGCATGTTATGCTATTAGAAAGTAAATGAAGGCTTCCAAGAAGTCCCAAAGTGTTAAGCCAGTAGAAATCTGCATGATAACATGTTCAGTTGCTAAAAAGGCATGAAACTGAAGTTTTAGTGGGCTGCCTTTAAGCTATCAGACCTATTGGGAAATAAGCTATCCTTTACTCGTATGCTGCATGGTTAGGACATACAAAGAAGGATGGAATAAGATAAAAGCAGTATCAGTGCTGTACCTGATGAAAGGTGTATTTGAACAAGAGAGCCAAAAATTCAACCACTGGGAACTGAGAGTATGATTCGATCCTCCTTAGGTGGACGCTCACAAAGAGACGCAGAAAATCTGTAAACTTCTCAATGTAGCTAAAGGAAAAAGGAGAGAAAACAACTGATGAAACATGAAGGAAGCCATGGGGGGAAAATAATTTCATTGAAATAGTGAAAAATTCACTCAAAACCTTTTCATTAAAAAAACCAACTACATTTAATAGCCAGTAGTACAATTAAAATATAAAGCCCTGCAACAATTACCTACAGGATGGGCAACCCTTCATTCCATTAACACCTGAAACACAGCAGAAAAGACAGTCTAGTCAAAAGCAACTTTAGTGTTCAGATAAAACAATATGAATTAAATAAGGCCTTCAGATAAGCAATCCCCTTAGTGCTACATATATATAGCAGCAAGACCCATTGTAGCTGAATGGATATGGATGGGATTAGTCAACAGAATGTAACACTCAGGAGATACTGTTGAATGGGATACACGCAGACATTGGGAATTGATTTTCTGGTATTAAAAACACACCAACGGCAACACCCATGTCACAGAGATAAACAGAAAGTACACCAGGGACTGGGCGAATATAACCTAGTAATTCCTGCACCCAGTCCAAGAGCTTGTGATTGAACTAGAGCATCTCTTTTAGGAAGATTTAAACACTCCTTGTCAGTTTTTTCCCCAGATCTAGGATTAGTCAGTTCCACGATTAACACTGTGTCTTTCTGATGCTACAGTATATGAAGTGAAGGGCCCACAATGGAACCTACCACCAAAATTTAGACACACTGCCATGGCAGTGTAAGTAGTTAAGGCTTCAGGAAAGCATTGCTAAAAAAACAATTATAAAGGCCACTGCAGTGTGGGCTGTTACTGTGGAGTGAACATGCACTGTGCAATATGGAGCTTTACCAGAGTTTAGGATATCATTTTAATAACGTATTGACTGCAAGAAAACAACTATCTGTATGCCATCACTGCACAGGATGCTCTGTGGAACATTCTAATACCAAGAACCCCATTGATGTAGTTACATAACTGCACTGCTTAAAAGCTGATCTCTCCCACCGATGTGACAGTTTAGAGTTCTTAAATATCAAAAAGTATTTCAAGAAATTTTTAAAAAAAGAAACATCACACAGCTGAAGACACCAAAATAATTTTAGTGGCAAAATTTTAAGACACTCAGGAACGACAGCCCCTTATTACAGCTGCGCTGATGGGAAACACTGTATCTGTCTGGCATACCTCACTGTGAGAAAAATTGTTCCTTTTAGTTGAACAAAGCTAGCTCCAAACTAGAGAGTCATTACTGAACAGGAACAGCAAGTTGCATTATTCCGTGACCGGTCACTATGAAACTGTGCACCCACACAATTGCTGGAATGCATGAGGTAGTAAGACTATATTTATAGTTCATTTGGCACCAGTCTCCTTGGCAAGAGGGACTCCCACTAAGCATGTACTGGTCATTAGCCAAATACTTCAAAACTAAAGCGACCTAGTGGGAAACAGTTATCCTGAGCTCAGTGCTTTCTTTAAGCCAAGATCTGCTGAAAGTTTTATATGGATGTAGGCCTCTAAGAGCCACTAAGCCAGTCAGCTTTGGAATTACCATTTATACTTAGTTACTACACTTCGGATTTCACTAAAGGTACTGGAAACTTGAAATTAAATGCCACACAAATAGGATATTGCAAAATGTGGTTAAAGTTAACATTTTCTGTACTGGTTTACAAGTTCAAGAAGGCTCAAAACTGCGCTAACTCCATGATAAATAAAGTAACTAGTAACCAACCATCACCCCATGTCACTCCTGTCCCAGATAAGAGTGAACTTTTAAGGAAATCAAGGTTTTAAAGGTGGAAGATAAGGTATTGCTATGTAGTTTCACACTATTTTGCAACAATGTCAGCTTTGTTTAGCAGCATGCCAAGTTAAAAATGGCAAGTGAGAAGACAACTTGACTTGAGTCAATTCCAAGTCTTCAAGTCTTGCAAATCAAGCTAACCTTAAAACAAAGAAAGGAAAACCATTTGACAGCCTGCAGCATCTTTAATCCACAGGAGGGAGAGATTGTAGGACAACCTGTCCAGAGAATGTTTTACTCATGAAAAAGCTAGAGAAGTCTATAAAGTTAAGCCAAAATAGCTAGGTTACATCCCTGATTCAAATCATATTAAGCACTAACAAAAAGGGAGATTCACTTATGGACCTCAAGATCTTTGAACATGACCACCACCAAAAGCACTCATTTTGTGTTCAACATGGAAAAATTAAACGGGGCTCTAGAAGAACTTCCATATCCTGTGGAGAAAAATCCCTGTGCACTGAAGTCTGTTACTCTGCTAGGGAAAGAACTCTTTCCCACTGCAGCATTACTAACTTGGCTTAACTTTCCTGAAAACATCTGTTCTCTATCCATATGCCCAAATGAACATGTATTTAGAGATTTCAATTTCCCTACCCAACACCTGATTTTAGGAAGCTAAGTAATGTCGAAGCTAATGGGATAGTCAAGAAAATGGATAATTAGAATTCACTGTTACTCTAGATTTAAATTCCAAAAAAGAGTTAAAAATATATCTAAAGAAGCCAGCTGAAAAAGATCTAAGGCAATTTGAGAGAGAGAGAGAGAGAGAGAGAAAGAGATGCACTATATCTGTATTATATATTGACCTGTTTTTGCTAAACCAAGACTTACACCTGTGTTGAAGTTACAAAGTGCCTCTGTTGTGCACACCCATTAACCTTTTGATTGAAACTTGGGTGTCATGTCTGGGAAGAAGATCAAAGGTTTAGTAGAAGTTTGGTAGTGCAGTGCCGTGCTCATCTACTTCTATCACCATGCATCCACAGCAACAGGCTACAATTGTGAATCTGGATACATTTGCGTAATTACAACATCAGAAAATGTATCCTGCCAACATTAGCATCAGGAGACAGCCCAGCTCCCAAAATTAAAACCTACAGCAGTGCTGTAACAGAAGCTAACATCCGTAGTTGTCTGCTATGCTACACAAATGACTATTTCAACCCATGGAAAGTTCAACCAAACAACATGACTTTCCCTCCTGTCAAAACAAGTGGAAGTATGTCTTCATGAAAGATGTCAAATATTCGTAACTGAATTAGGCAACAAGTTTCTTCATATCTCTCTGGAAGTGAAAAAGGAATTAGAAGCCTCCCAGATGCTTCCGCTTATCAAGCCTTTACACGGATATAAGTTATAATTAACAAATGCATGAAGGCACCTTCAACTTTGGGACTACTTTCATAAGGCTGGTTAATTAGCATATTAACACCCCAAGCAACCTCAAGTTTCCAAAATCCTGTAAAGCTTTTTTTTTTTTTTTTAAAAACAGATATGCTTCTCAAGTCCCAATATAAGGTATGAAACTGGCCAGGTTTCATTCTCTTCAAAGCCATGGAGTGATCTGGAGCATGCCGCCCACTCCTTTTAAACATGACTTTAAAACAGACAGATGGCAGATATCAACTGAAAAGGGAATACTTCAATTCCTTTACCTCACTGTGCCTCTTCTGTTGCTCTGCTACAACTGAATGAAGGGCAGGTTCAGCTCTTGTGCCACCTCACACCTGCAGTCAAACAGTAACGAATCGGGGAGTGGGGAGGAAGAGGATAGGAAAGAATACAAACCTACACTACCAGTCACTTTGCAAAGTCAACCCTCCTGCCACCAACTTACCTGAACACACCTACCTTCCTGCTCTCCTTCAGCAGCACAGAGCTCTGTAAAAAAGGTGATTAAAACACACCATGCATGACAGCAAGTCAGTATAGACAGTCTTTTAGTAAACAAAAGATCCTACCACAGTTACTTAGCTGGTTGATTTGTTTTACCTTTCATCCAGTTCCTCTAGCCGGCTCTTCACCGTGTGGGCATTGTTCTCCTTGGTAATCTTCTGCAGGAGGTAGAATGTCTGCTGGAACATCCGCAGCAAATACTCCTCAAACTCCATAGGCACGCAATTCTTTGACATAAGTTCATTGATGCAAGACATAGCCAGGATCCCAAGCCTACCACGCTCTTGACCCAAGACAGAGTTCTGGCTGCTGCCATTGACAGAAGACATCTTCCTGGCTCGGGTGTCGCAGCCAAAGCGGGCAAAGTGGAATATGGTGGTGAGGAGTGAAGGAGTGATGCTGGCAGACAGAGGGATCCAGCTGAAGAGGTGGGCCAGGCACTCCAATGCTAGTGAACAAATATATTCACTCTCTGTATCAAGGATAGGGATTGGCTGATTCAATAATTTGGCCGCACTGGGACTCTGCAACAGGCTACTTAACAGGTCACCACCTAGGAAATAAAGCATATGCACTCCTAAATACAGTATGCATACCAAACAGAGGGGAACTGGATGTGCAGAGTTAAATCCTGATCATAAATCAAAAGCAATTTTTTTTTTTTTGCATTTAACTGCTGCTCTTTATGCATCTAACAAGTTAAATATCTAAAAACAAGCATTCAATGCAACATGCCATTAATAGCGATAGGATTCTACAAAGCATACCAGGCAATCCCATCTCACCTCAGCTACCTCCTTTGTGTTCTAAAGTTTCAGACTGACCAAACCTTTCAGTCTGGCTAAGACACTCCGCAGCAGGCGGCACTGCAGTTGAGAGGAGGTATATAAAACAACTGAATGAAAGCTAGAATTCAGCTCTGTACTGCAGCATGTTACATTGCCAGCTTTACTGGTGTGGCACACACAAGCACTGCTTTAATTAAGGCTCTGGTAGCATTTTCATTATAAACCTATTTTAGGGTTTAGGAGCCAGCTATAAAATTTACTTGCATAATGAAATCATTGGCAAAGTTATGTTTTCCATGCATGTAAAATAAAGTTTGTGGATTCTGTCTGTAATACAATGCTTACTTACAAAAAATAATATTTAGAAGGTATTCATTTCTAATGTGGACTAGATCATATTTAACAAGTATCTCAAAAGTATGCAGATCACATAGCAATATGTAGAACTTCATAAGCACTTGACATATCACAGTGCAAATTTTTATTCACATTTTACCTTTTTTAGCCTCTTATTAAAAATGAAGTAATCGGAGACTTTGGTAGCATGAGAGACTACAATCCAGTTTCCATCTTGCTTCAGTAGATTACTTTTAAAGTGCTTAATGAAGTTGTGATGGGATTTACAACCTGTGATTGATCTTCTACCCTAACACAAGTGACACCATTTTTTAGCAAGGTGGCCGCTATCACCACTAGCTTCAGAACTGCCCTTTACACTTGCTTACACACATTTTCCAGTTTATTCTGACAAGTGCTTCTCAGCACTGTGAATGACGCATGCTGTTGGGCTGAGTAACTGGATGCTTCTGTCCTTTAGATCTTAACTTCCAGATTCTCACAGCCTCACACTATTTACATCTACGTTAACATCGCAAATGAAGCGTGACCTGGTTCAGCTCTCCTGCCTCCTTCTCCCCTCCCGCAAATGCACCAAAGAATCTAAATCAAACTAGGGTTTTACCTTCTTGCGCATCACCACCAGCAAGACATTGTGCAAATTAGATTCGGTCCTCTGGGACATATGCAGACCCACTGTCATGAAATTATGCCCTCAGTCACAACTATGCAACCTCATAGCTTTTAAGGGAGTCTGTCAGCTACAACTGAGAACTAATAAACAAGTTATGATTCTATGGAACAATTATGTTGATGCACAAGGAGAAAGAGGTTCAAAGTCACTCTCCCCTAGCTATGTTAAATTCTGCATGGTTAGTAGAACTGAGGCAGTTCATTTCAATTTTTTTTAGTTATTCACTTTGTTCATTACATATGGCTGAATATATCCAGGAAACAGATTTGACTATAGTAGTACCGTTTTCACGTAGTCACTTTCAAGTAAAGCAACACTTTAAGAGAGGCCGGCTGAGAACTTAAACCATTCAACAACATGCTGCTGATTCAAAGACCCCAGTATTTCCCACCAGAGGGCCTAAGGTTGCAGAAGTTTCCTAGCTTGAGTGTTAGGCCTTGTCCACACTGCCACTTATAACGCTGAAGCTTTCTTCACTCAGGGGGGTGAAAAAACACATCCCTGAGCAATGCAAGTTTCAGTGGTGTAAAGTGGCAGTGTAGATCGTGCCGCAGCGCTGGGTGCCGCGCTCCCAGCGCTGATAGCTATTCCCCTCGCAGAAGTGGTTTTATTACAGTGCTGGGAGAGCTCTCTCCCGGCACTGGAGCTGCGACTACACAGCCACGTTAAAGCGCTGCTGCGGCAGCGCTTTAACGGACAGCGCTTTATCAGCAGCTGTGTAGACACACCCTAAGTATGGAAAATGTGAAGCTACTACAGTGCATAAATGCCACTTAAACAGATTTAAGGGGTCTTAACTCTCTCCATGTTTTTCTAGGAAAAGCAAAGAAACACTGCAGACTTAAGTTCTAAAAAAAAGAGTTCTGGTTGTAAATACAGCTGTTACATATTTATAGAGCTTAAATACAGGATCCCAGCCCTTATCGTGCCTGTTTGATTTTCTATTAGCATAGATGGCCCTTGGCACTTTCCTCTTTTTTTTTATAAGTTTGAATGTAATTAACTATATACTTAGGTATGAAACTTTCAAAGTTAAAGGCTCTGTATGTCTCATTAGTAAAACACAGATGCTTTATTATATGAACTGGAACCACATGTGACCTGACAAGCTTAAGTACTTGATCTCATAGTTTTAGAGATTCAAAGATTCAGGCCAAAATTATCCAATCTTGACCTCCTATGAAGCACAGGCCACAGAACTTCACCCAGTTGTCCCTGTATTGAGCCCAATAACTTGCATCGAACTAAAGCATATCTTCCAGAAAGGCATCCAGCCTTATTTGTAGACAAGAGACAGAATCCACCACTCCCACTTGGTAGTTTGTTCCAATGGTTAATACCCTGTAGAGTTAAAACTTGTGCTTTATTTCTAATTCAAGATTAGATGTTTTTCTAAAAGGTCTGCTGTAGGAATTATTCTGGGACCTTCTCTGGCCTGCATTATACAGTAGGTCAGACTAGATAATGACAATGGTCCCTTCTGGCCTGGGAATCTGAGTCTAGTTTGACTTTATCTGGCTTTAACTTCCAGCCACTGGTTCTGGTTATACCTTTGTGCGCTAACCCTTTAGTACCTGGTATTTTCTCCCAATGGAGGTACTTGTACACTAATCACATCACTTCTCAATCTTCTTTTGATTGATAAGATAAACATTGGACTCCTTACGTCTCTCACTGAGGCATTTTCTCCAGCCCTCAAATCATTTTTCTGGTTCTTTTCTGCACCCTCTCTAATTTTCAACCTTCTTTATAAAATATGGACACCAGAACTGGACACACTATTCCAGTATCAGTCTCACCAACATCACACACACGGGTAAAGAAACCTTCCTACTCCCTTGTTTAAACATCCAAGGATCACCTTAGCCCTTTCTTGCCACAGTACTGCACAGGAGCTCATGGTGAATTGCTCAATCCTACGACTCCCATGGAGGTCTTTTCAGAATCACGGCTATCCAGGATACAGTCCCCCATTCTATAGGCATGGTCTGCCTTCTTTGTTCTTATCTGCATGGCCTTGCTTTGGCTGTACTAAAATACAGTTTGACTGGGCTTGATTTACCAAGCAATCCATGCTACTCTGTATGAATGCCCTGTCCACGTTATTTATCACTCCAGTCTTTTGAGTCATTTGCTACTAGCAACGCCAAACCAGCATTAATCAAGTGTTTTTCCAAAGACAATCTTGGTAAATCAACACTGTACTACAAAAACATACTAGCTGAACAGCGGTGTAAGACAGACGTGCCCATATCAGAGTCAAGCTTACATACAGGGAACCAATCTAGACCAAACAATGCAGTTCGTTCTTGCAATATGCTATTTTGTACTGTTTTATTTTGTTAATACTCAGATTCTTCAAATACTTAGCCTGCAACAAGGTTAAAGAATTTTTCCCTTGACAACTAGGTACCGCTGTTCTTCTAGAGGAGTTTCAGATACATATACTAATATCCTAACATGTGCAGTCCCCAAAGCTGCTGCACTGTAAGTTTTAGTTCTTTCAATTGGTTTGATAACCTTTGGAGTTACTCAGCCTAAGTAAACGGACTAGAGCAGTTTGAGCAAAGAGAAGAGATCTGTACCAGTTCATTAGGGTAGTTGTTCTTAATGGCAAGTGAGAAGAAAAGTGGAATCTGTTCCAACACACATCTTTAGTTTTACTACAGCGGAAGAACTGTATTAATTCACAGGATGCATTATGTGATCTAGAAGCTTTTACTGTAACTGCATGTCAACACTAGTGTGAAGAAATAAGCCACTGTTTTGGTAGAAGAATTTCCTCTTTTCTCTATGAGACTTGACATTTTAGATTTAAACATCCTTAACTAGCACAAGTTTGTGAAATTTTTCTGTGGAGGGTAGAGACAACTTCGGAGAGGTTTTTAATTTAACAGCTGTTTCAATTAAACTCTACTTTATACAACTAGATGGGAAATTGCATCACAATATTTGTTCTTGTTTCTCAGAACAAGGGAGGAAGAAAGGGCTACGACTCTTTAGTTGCTGCAGAAAGAAGCCTAGTTGAACTCGGATCATTTGATACATGAGACAGCAAGGAAACTGATGGTCCTCAGAACAACAGGGTGGGACTTACTCCTGTTCAATCTCCTGGATCTATAAGCTCCCTTTCCTCCAAATTGCAAAAGCGTAACTATCTATAACTCGCACATCATCTTAGTCATTTAAGCAATGTGCACACTCCATTTTCAAAGCTAGTGAAGAGAGACAAGTATATGAATCAGCTGTAAAGCAGATGCATAGCCAAGCTCTAAAGGCAGTTACTTGTCCTAATGGTGCTGTGCAAGCGGCTGTGTATGTAGTCAGAGGGGGAAGTGGGTAGAGAGTATGTGTTTAAATTATCTTTTGAATATGTTATTGATAGCCAATATGTTGAAAGTCACAGCTGTATATTAGAAGTTAAAGGTCAGACTGGATCACAGTCGTCCCTTCTGGCCTTGGAATCTATGAATCAGCTAAGACTGCAGTCTTTCCTGGCTTCCCATGCACTTACAGCTGCAATTCATAGATGAAAGCCAACACTGATGTCAGACACAGTTTAGGAACTGGCTATTTTTCAACAGCCTTTCCTCCTTTGCACCACCGCAACAGGAAAGGCACTGACAGCTTAGATGCCACATATGCAGTCTTGAATGGAAGTAGCACATTTTCAGTGGAGAGTCCCCAGCCCTAAAGATTGCTTCCTCTACTGGACCCATACGTGCCAGAGACCGGGGAAGCCAGCAAAAGGGCCTTGCCCCCAAGCCCCCATACTTTTTAAGACGGCGCCACACCCCCCACTTTTGAGAATCTGAATATGGCAAGGACGCGACAGGTGGGAACAGCGCTGACTGGAGTTGGCTGGCGTAATTGTAGAGCCCCTTCCCTATTGGTATGGCAAAGGAGCGGCTGGGCTGAATTTGAGTGAGTGGCATTCCTATCTAGCACACAGGCTTGCAACACCAGTCAAATTTGGCCTGTCATGATTGGTTGGCCCCCCTATTTTTGCAGGTTTCCTTGTCCACCTAAATCTGGTGACTTTCAGAGCACAGCACAAGGCATATCTTTCCAGTCAAACATTTGTCTGACTATGGATCGCTATTTGGGAAGGAAATGTTACGACAGGGATAGATCTGTGCTATGTACTGTGGGTACCTTAGCGATTTTGGTTTATGTTGGTAACCAAAATCTATGTCCAATACATACAAATTAAGTATTAAATTTTAGTAATCCATACCACTTTCTCCTGAAGATGGGGATGGTGGTGGAGTGGCAGAAGTAACACAATGTTTGTCCCAGATGCTCTCTAAAATACCTGCCAAGAAAGAGGAAGAGAGTGCTGTGAGCCCAGCTAGGTTCATAGACACTTCATACAAGGCAACTATCTTTATCCCAAACTTCCTTAATTTAGGATAGCCACCTCAAGGTATATGCAATTGACCTGGGAAACCTAAGTGCATCTGAGCTAGACACTTTCAGATGTATAGGTTAGATCTTTATTCCTTTTTACTGCAGTGACAGCACAAGAAATTAAGTATCCTCACAGGCGGCTGTGGAGATTAGAACTTGTACAGCACTTAATAATAAAACTTGTAGTGCTCTTCATTTATAAAGAGTTAAAGACAACACTAAGTTCTCATGCATGGGAGCATATCTGCTTGGTCCAAGTCCATCTTTATAAACAATGACGACCAAGCACAGCTATTAGAGCTACTGTGCTGCATAATCTAGTTTGAGTCATCAGATATCATAAGCTATTCAAGAAGCTATTTACACAGCAGAATTAAGAACTCAGCCACCAGGAAGCAGTCACTACATAACTAGTGGGGTTCTTGTTTCACTGAATGATCAGCTTCACAGCTGCAAGTCTGCCAGCATTTTACATATTCACACACTGTTGCAGAAAGGGGCAGGGGACAGATATTTGTTCTAACCCTACAAGTGTAGTTATACTTACCTGTGAGAAGCCCAAGTACCGTTTGTACCTGATCCAGGAGCAGTTTGCGTAACTCTTCTTTCCGTGCCACGCTAAGATCCTCCCTGGGGCACGCCAACTCTTCCGATGTAGTCTTCAGCATGATCAGTCCAAGAGGAGTGGTCACAGGGGACTGAATCAACTGGAAGAACAAACAAGATATGAACAATGTCACTAGCATTTTGTTCATTGATTAAGTGTTACAGAAACCCACAAGATCAGTCTTTATGGACACTCCCAAGTTTCTGGGGCCATGCTCATCACTAAATCATTCTTTGCAATATACTTTGCGGGAATATAACTATGGATTGTTGTTTTCCTGAAGCACCAGTTTATGATCATCATGATGTACCAATCCTAGTAGCATGGGAATCCTTGGGATCTCAATAGAGCTTTCATGCGGTCACACACGTTCCCTGCTCCAACATGTTCACAAGTCAGAGTTGTTTCCTCTCCCTTTGTGGAGGTCGCTCGTCATTAGGACTGCATCACAGACCACTCTAAATGACAGGCTGCTCCTGAAGTAGTTCTCTCATGCTAGGAACATATGCCACCAGCCAAGCAGCTACACCAGTGGAAATTTAGATCGTAAGTAACTGCAGCCAAAATTACATCAAAAGAAACAGTAATTAAGGATTTTCTAGTCTCTCCTGGCATACTCACTTCAATACTATTGTAAATCACATTTACTTTAAAGTGAGAAGTTTCCTTTCCCCAACGGGTGCAGAAGAGAACAAAGTGGGTCCAGAGAGAGTACATTACACTACTGTACATTTCATGTTTTCAAGGTATCTAAAGCCTGGTTTAGATACCTTGACATATTAAATTTAAATAAATTCAAGAACTGAGGAGGTGAGAGACTGGGGAATGTGTTGAACCTCAAACTGTTTTCAAAACTTAAAGGAACCTTTACTTCTAGCCTAGAATATCAGACACCAGATATTCACTACTCTCTCGAAGTATAGCTAAAGAAAAGCACAATAATAGGGTAATCTTTGGGAGTCATAAGTCAATCTGCTTTATGTAGTTTTTGCCCCATTCATATTAGCTTGCCAGACCTGATCATAAACTAGTTTAGCCTTATATGTATTAAAACAATTTAACACTTTAAGCATGTGAAAAAGAGCCAGTGTAGATGGAACCTAACGGCAACTGTAGAAGAGTTTGATTTTTGGAAACTAAGCACCCTCGTGGTAGTGATTATGGCCTGTCAAACAGGGCAACAGTCAGGCTGGCACATTTTTTATGTTCTAGTTTGTGTTGGTGGTAAAGATTAATTGCAGCCAACTTCCAAGTGGATCATGATGCATCACAAGATATCAAAGCAACTCCATTTTACTCACGTGAGTTAGACTGGCATCTCATACACATGTATCATGACATCACTGATTGGATGAAACTACTATATGGTGGATGCACACTGGTTAAAAAAAACTGTACTCAGAGTAGCTATCAATGGAACGCTGTCAAACTGGGAGGGCGTACCTAATAGGGCTCCACAGTTGTTTGCCCTCGGTCCAGTATTCGTCAATGTTTTCATTAATGACTTTAATAATGGAGTGGAGAGTATGCTTAAAGTTCACAGATGACAGCAAGCTGGGAAGGGTTGCAAGCACTTTGGAGGACAAGATTAGAATTCAAAACAGCCTTGACAAATTAGAGCATTGGTCTGACACGAACAGGATGAAATTCAATAAAGACAAGTGCAGTACTCTGCATTTAGGAAGGAAAAATAAAATGCACAACTACAAAATAGGGAACAGGCTAGGTAACAGTACAGCTGAAAAGGATCTGAGAGTTATAGTGGATCCCAAATTGAATGAGTCAACAATGTGATGCAGTTGCAAAAAAAAAAAAAAAAAAAGGCTAATATTCTAGGATGTGTTAACAGGAGTGTTGTATTTAAGACACGTGAGGCAGCTGTCTTGCTATACTCAGCGCTAGTGAGGCCTGAGTTCTGGACAAAACATTTTTAAAAAGACGTGGACAAACTGGGGAGAGTCCAGAGAGCAACAACAAAAGTGATAAAAGGTTTAGAAAACCTGACCTAGGAGAAAGGTTAAAAAACCAGGTATGTTTAGTATTGAGACAAGAAGACTGAAAGGGGACCTGATAATGGTCTTAAAATATGTTACAGGCTGTTATAAAGAGGACTGTGATCAATTGTTCTCATGTCCACTGAAGATAGAACAAGTAGTAATAGACAATCTAGAGCAAGGGAGATTTTGCTTAGATATAAAAAAAAAAACAAAAACAAAACCCCCCACCTTTCTAACTACACAGGTAGTTAAGCTCTGGAACAGGCCACCAATGGAGGTTGCAAAATCCCCACCACTAGAGATTTTTACCAACAGATTAGACAAAACCACCAGTCCTGCCCTCAGTGCAGGGGAATGGACTAGATGGCCTCTCAAGCCCTACATTTTTATAATTAGCTCATGTAAAGGTTAACTTATTATAGTGTATCAATTCTTTTTTCACAGTTGTGTGTTCTTAGTATAATCTGAATAGACCCTCTTCATATAACCTACAAAAAGATCAAAAGTGACAAGCTTCTTCTATTGATGAAACTATACCAATTAACAAGAATTCAGATTTAAGCACCAACAACTTCTATGCATTTGTGTAGTTCTAGACAAAGAAGATTTTTGTGTAAGTTATATACTACTTCTTCATACTTCAGACATGATCTTACATTAGTTATCTGAAGCAAGTGTGTGGCACAGAGAAGCAGAAACTAGAGGAGAAAATTTAAATGGGACCTGGACTGCTTTAGTCAACTTCAAAGATGGTTTAAAATTTCTTCCTAGAATAGTTTCAGATGTTAGTGAAGTTTATTGAAAACCAGTGACATGCAACTGCTAAGACCCAATATCCTAACAGTACGTGAATTAATACTTTCACAAATATATCAAGCTTTCTATGAAGAACTGTACTATCCTTAAGCAAAATCATCTGCAAGGGTCTTAGTACCATTTAATACAATGTATTGCTTTTCTCCACTACTTAAAAAACTTTCCCTGAAAAAGAAGTAGGTTAGAGACTTCTGCAGATTCCAAATATGATTTTAAGGCTTGAATGGCAGCCAAAATTGGGTCAAATAATATATCAAAAGAGGAGGAAACAGTGGATAGAACAATTTATCAGTAGTTCAAAAAGCAACTAAAAGCTGTGGCCTAACACGATTGTGATGAGAACCCCTTTTAGGTACTTTATCACTTTTGGGTACTTCAAAGTCTAGCATAATTTTTTTCTACACCTACACGTCTCTTTGAATATTTCTTTTAAGGATTTGTACTACAAACTAGAGAGAATGGGGGAGCACTCCCCATGTCCCAGCAAAAGAGAATACGTGAGAAACAAAATAAAATATGCAAAATAGGCTCTCTCGTCACTTATATATCCCACAATATATTGCAAAAATCAGTACCTGTTCAGAGAGCATTGTAATTGAAACCTAGGTAAAGCCTGTTCGTAAGTCACAAAAATCAAAGCTCTAATTGTGGACAGCTGTCTAACGCTGTTTATTCAAGACATGGCAAGTCAGTTTCTGGAAAGGATATAAGTTGTATTTTCACCACCAAAGAGGCTATTGTGCAAACAGATGACTTCCATCAGTAACTGAAACCGCGTATGAAGAGTTGGTATTTCTCAATGTGACAAGTAACGTAAAATACATTTGTGGTAACACGTGAGCGCTTGACTTTTAGGTGCGAGGTGCGAATTGATTTAAAGAACTGGAGTGGGACTTGTCTACATGAAGAGCAGTTTGACTAAAAATGTGACTTTAAATTAATTTAGTCACATCAGTGGACAGGACTGTGTGGACACTTCAGTTTAAATTAGGCTCATTTTGGTTTATCTTAAATCAATTAGTAAGTTTTAAAATAATCCAAATAAACTACTCTTCAATCAAAATAAGGGATCGTCTACACTTACAGTGCTGCTTCTTCTGTTGCCACAGGTACTTCACCTTCCCAAGAGGTGGAAGCTATGTCGACAGGAGAAGCCTTCCCATCAACATCACAGTGTCTACGCTAGGAACTTATGCCAGTACAACTATGTCACTCGGGGTGCAGATTTTCCACACCTTTGAGCAACGTAGTTATATAAACATAAGTTCCTAGTGTAGACTAAGGCTGTGTCTACACTGCTACTTTCAGCACTGAAACTTTAGTTGTTCAGGGGTGTGAGAAATCACCCCCGAGGGACAAAAGTTTTAGTGCTGAAAAGCACCAGTACAGACAGCGCTTTATCGCCGGGAGCCCTGCTCCCAGCAATAAAGCTACCACCCCTCATTCGGGGTGCTTATTTATCATCACCGGGAGAGCTCCCCCGCAGCGATAAAGCATGACTACACTGCCCACGTCACAGCACTGCTGCGGCTGCACTGTAACATGGGCAGTGTAGACATACCCTACGTTTAAGAGTGACCACACAGAGGCTTTGCACTGGCTTAATTAAGCCTGTGCAAGTTTGTGTGTACACAACACTTCAGAAATCTCATATATGATCTAGTGTAACTAATCCCATTACAGTATTGTTACTTATTGACAAAGTATTTTATCAAGCCTCAATTATAATCACTGAAAGAGTACGTTTATACTTAGGTTTGTATTTTTCCTAAATATGACAAGGGTTAATTTAAAAACAAAAATGACCCCCAAAGTTATTTAATACATTTAGACTTAACACATGCCAGGGAAACTGATTATAAAGTTGCTTGAAAATTGTTGAATTGTGACTAAAGAAGTGTTGGTATAATCTAAACTATGACATTCTTACAATTATCCCGCCTTCCCACATGCGCTGACAATGTCTTAAAACACCAGCCACGTTCAAAGCAGCAACTCTGTCTATTACAGCAGGTGCTTAGATTCTACAGTGATAAGTGTCTCTACTAGCAACCTACTCTATTAGTTTTGGAGGGCCAACTATACTTCAGTGATAAAGAGGATGGAGATCCTTGTAGAAACTGAATGATTTAAGCTTTTCTTTAGCTATTAGGTGAACAATCTGTAACAGCTAAATTCAGACCTTTCATATTTGTGAAGCATCCAGATTTACGTATTTGTTTGCTACTTGCAAATACACAAAACTGCTCACAAATTTCACCCTGTGCATTGCTGGCTCCAACTATTCTGTATTTCAGCTGTGATCATCACTTAATTCACATAGTTCCTGTTCACTGACTGGATGAACAAGACTTTATGAAACGACTGCTTCCTCAAAATCAGCTTAGATTTAGTTTTTAACTAATGAGCTACAGTCCTAAAATTTACTTTGTGAACCAGTTCGGTTTGTGAAAACCCCCACAAAATGCAAGCAAGTTTCAAACACGGTCAAATGAAAATATTTAGAAATCTCTAGAGCATTTGATAAAAATTCTCACTATCCTCTCAGTTCTATTAGCCTTACCCAAAGTAAATCTTGAAAAAACTACATTTAAACAGTTAATTTACAATGGTTACTCAACATTTTCAGAATACCTACAAGATTAATCTAGATTAAAGTGCACCAAAGATGATTAAAGGTTCTGAAACAAACCCAGAAGATAATTCTTAAAGCTCCTTCACTAACTGAAGCTTATTGAGTACAGGCACCGCTATTAGCCAGGATGGGCAGGGATGCAAAACCATGCTTTGAAGTATCCCTAGCCTCTGTTTGCAAGAAGCTGAGAATGGGCAACAGGGGATGGATCACTTGATTAACTGTTCTGTTCATTCACTCTGAAACACATGACATTGGCCACGGTCAGAAGACAGGACACTGGGCTAGATGGATCATTGGTCTGACCCAGTATGGCCGTTACTATGTTCTTATATAGGCCTGAATTTCACATTTACACTAAGGCTCCTTGACATCATTCTATCAATGGAAAGGGGCCTAAAAGTGGATGTAAAGGGACCTTAGTGTTACTCAGAATCAGCCACTCTAGGCTACCAAATCCCTCTCCTTATTTTCCCAACACAATCAATATGGCAACAGGAGTTGTTGCCAAAAGTCAAGAGGGATGCACTGAATTACATTGTATTCTAGTTTTTTGTAGTTTTATGTGGAACATGAGGACCCAATGTGACACAGTGGCCGAGAGCGCTAATGTGATCCTGGGATGCATAAACAAGGGAATCTCGAGTAGGTGTAGAGAGGTTATTTTACCTCTATTTAGCACTTGTCTGACTGCTTCTGGAATTATGTCCAGTTCTGCTGTCCACAATTCAAGAAGGATGTTGATAAATTGGAGAGGGTTAAAAAGAAGAGCCATGGGAATGATCAAAGGATTAGAAAACCTGCCTGATAGTGATAGAGTAGACTCAGGAGCTCATTTAACAAAGAGAAGGTTAAGGGGTAACTTAATCACCATCTATAACAGAGGTGGGCAAACTACGGTCCGCTGGCCACATCCAGCCCGCAGGACTGTCCTGCCTGGCCCCTGAGCTCCCAGCTGTGGAGGCTAGCCCCTGTCCCGTCCCCTGTTGTCCCCCCTCCCCGCAGCCTCAGCACGCCATGCCGCCAGCACTCTGGCCCGGGCAGCGTGGGTGGCATGGCTGGCTCCGGCTGGGCGGCAGGGCTGCGAGCTCCTGCTGCTCTGAGCAGCATAGTAAGGGGGTGGGGGTGGATAAGGGGCAGGGGGTCCCGGGGGGCAGTCAGGGGACAGGGAGCGGTTGGAGAGGGCGTGGGAGTCCCGGGGGGAGGGAGGGGCTGGCAGGGGGCAGGGGTGTGGATAGGGATTGGGGCAGTCAGGGGACAGAGAACAGGGGGGATTGGATAGGAGGTGGGGTCCCGGGGGGCAGTTAGGGGGACAAGGGGAGGTTGGGGAGCAGGGGGAGGTTGGCTGAGGTTCTGGAGGGGCGGTGTCAAGGGACAGTGAGAAGTGGGGCTTGGATAGGGGGTGGGGTTCCAGGGGGTGGTTGGGGCAGAGGTCCCAGGAGGGGGCAGTCAGGGGACAAGGAGCAGGGCGGTTTGGATGGGTCGGGGATCCTGAGGGGGCAGTCAGGAGGCGGGAAGTGGGAGGGGGCGGATGGGGGGGCGGGGGACAGGCTATTTGGGGAGGCACAGCCTTCCCTACCCGGCCCTCCATACGGTTTTGCAACCCCGATGTGGCCCTCGGGCCAAAAAGTCTGCCCACCCCTGGTCTATAAGTACCTACATGGGAAACAAATATTTAAAAATAGGCTCTTTAATCTAGAAGAGAAAGGTCTAACATGATCCAATGGCTGGAAATTGAAGCTAGACAAATTCAGACTGGAAATAAGGCATACATTTTTCACGGTGAGCATAGTTAACCATTGGAATAATTTACCAAAGGTTGTGGTGGATTCTCCATCACTGACAATTTTTAAATCAGGATTGGATGTTTTTATAAAAGGAATTACTTTGGGAAAGTTCTATGGCATGCATTATACAGGATGTCAGACTAGATGGTCATGATGGTCCCTTCTGGTCTTGGAATCTAGGAATTTATGCAGGAGACTAATGGCTGACTATTTGTCAAAGTAAGGGAGGTGGAAATGAAAAGCAATTTTACTTCCTCTTCAGCTTTCTCCAAAAGAAAAATGATGAATAAATTCATAACATACTTAAAAGTTTTACTCGACCACTCCGTCTTCCCAATAAAGGTAGCCTTTAATTTAGACAAAAGTGTTCCATGAAGTGGCACCAAAGATTTCCTGATTTCATCACAGTTTCCCAAAGACATCCTTACCTGTAAGATGTTTGTGAAGAAGTCATGGTAGAACATAGGCCAGTCTTGTCGGCCAATGTCCACAATGACTTTGCAGAGCTTGTTCCTGATAAAATAAGGTAGAGTTTTGTGGTGAGCTAGTAGGAGTTTGGGAAGGCAGCTGCGTATCTCCATTTTATCTTGAGATGGGACCCCAAGCCACATCTTATTGATCAGGTTCTGAAAGAGAGGCACATCCTGATTTAGCAGATCTTAAAAGGCACAAAGAGAACTGGTTTTAGTGCAACATTACAATCAGTGGTTAGACACGATGTCTGGAGAGCCAGATGGAGGAGCAGATATTTGTTATCAGGCAAGTAGCTTTGGGAAAAATTTAGTGTTTCAATACATTTCATTTGCAGAGTTTTACAACAAGTTTGTTATCCTCAACTAGTGCACGGGTGAAAAACTACCCTTAATCAGTAAAGTGACGCAGTTGCAAGTATTGCTACTTTAATTTACTGCCAAAACCAGATAACTATTGGTAAGTGTTGCAACAGACGTGATAGAATGGTCAAAGTAATTAGAATCTAGAGCACAAGAACTTAATCTGGACCTTGAAAGTGATTCTGTGTGGCCCTGGGCACATCTACAGATAAAGAAACTGAGGTAGGAGTTAGCGGGATAGATCCCTTACAAAACTGGAGGATGTATTCCTTAACATTTGTAAAGTGCTTTGAATGTAAGCAGCATTATGTGTTAAATAGAACATAGGGAACTCTAAAGGTAGACAAGTTGATTTTAAGAGAAGCTCAAAGACCAAATGTCAAATTTATGGAGTTCTTCCCTTTTCATATGCTGCTTCACATCACAGTACACTAACAATTTTCTATCCTGAAAAATATAGGCAATTTCCATTATTCTAGTATCATTTTTTCTACAAGCATGGCTTGAATGAATCAGTGTTTTTAAGAATCTGTAAAACAGTCACTGGTTGGCAAGTCTCAGTATAAACAATTCAGGCTGTAGCAGGCCTGATTTTTGCATATAAAGTCTCAGTGCCCTCTTAACCCTAGGACAGCTAGGTTTCCTCTTTTAAGAAGGGAAACATCATAGTAAATAGAGAATCATCATAGCTCCTTCAAGGCAGAATGAGAACCAAGTTCTGCTTTGGATGAAGTGTGGGCCTTCTGAAGCTTTTAAATCTAGAAAGTCCAAGTCAATAGGCCTTTAATGGAAGAGTGCTAACTTTAGTAAAAAGAAAAGGAGTACTTGTGGCACCTTAGAGACGAACAAATTTATTTGAGCATAAGCTTTCGTGAGCTACAGTTCACTTCATCGGATGCATTCAGTGGAAAATACAGGAGTTTTAATTCACTTAATGGCAAAAATCCATAAGAAGGCAGAGTTGTGAAGTATTTTTCCTGCAATGCTGAAACCCCATTTAGAAGCTCTAGAACATTAGTGGCTATTAGTAGCTGAGCCTGTTAAGTAGATGTTTGAGGATAATAGATTCAGGAAGCCTGCTTCTGAGGCAATAGCTCTACCCAGTTTCAAGCACACGGCAGGCATAAATTAAAGACAAATAGCTTATACAGTCAGGAGGATCATTATAAAAGCTGGGAAGCTTTACTCATGGCATGACAAAGCCAATTCACAGTATTCAGGCTTCAATGCAATTTAGACTTGAAGCCACCATGAAGTCTCCCAAAGAGGTCAAAATTTTATGGTAGGGAGCCAATGTCCAGAGCTACAGGTTAACAGTGACAAAGGAATTGCTTATAGGAAGAATACAGGGCACTGACAAAACCCACAACACTGAGGACCCTCACAAAAAATCCGTATTAAGAGTAATTCCAGAAGTGTACTGTGTATACATGAAATTTCTCCCATGTAAATGAGATTTTAAAGTGGTAACTTCCTCTACCTGCCCAATGTCTTTGGTAATAAGGTCCCCTTTCCCAGAAGATCAACTAGCAGCCTCCATTTGAAAGGAGAGATGAGTGGGCATGGGTGGTGGGGAGGGGGGGGAAGAGAAGGAAGAATTTCATTAAAACGCTGTCATTTTTCCACCTCTTTCAGAAAATATCAGCCCCCATAAGCCTCCTAGAATAAGTTTTGGGTTTACTGTCCTGCTTTTGCTGATAAGTTCACTGTTCCCATATAACTGATCAAACAGGACTAAGATAGCTGGAATTAATTTTAGAAATTCCAGGTTCCAAACAGAAAGATCTGAATCTCTAACCTGGAGTTTATTTCCTTAGAGTTTATGCACTGGACAGTGATTTCTTTGTTCTACTAGGCTCTGGACACAATTATTTTTCAGAGTTACATTTTTCAGTAAGGCAGAAAGGGGCAGGAATCAAGCTAGGTTGCCAAACCCATGAAAATAATTCAAATTGCTGGAATATGTAGCTCCATAAAATTCCTCTTTAGACAATAGTATGGTCCCCCTATTTTTGTCTTAGTTACTTCTCCTAAGACGAAGGATGTGCCAGTGGTTAGGGTGGAGGACTGGGACATGGGAGACTCTGATTCAATCCTCTGTTCTACCACAGACTTCATGCAGGAAGCAAGTTGCTCAGGCTCTGGCTCTGTAAAAAAGGCATAATAGCACTTCCCTACTTCACCGTGGAATTGTGAGGATAAATACATTAAATTTATCAGGGACAGGCAGGGCAGAAAAGGTGGGGGAGTAGCACTGTATGTAAGGGAGCAGTATGACTGCTCAGAGCTCCGGTACGAAACTGTGGAAAAACCTGAGTGTCTCTGGATTAAGTTTAGAAGTGTGTGCAACAAGAGTGATGTAGTGGTGGGAGTCTGCTATAGACCACCGGACCAGGGGGATGAGGTGGATGAGGCTTTCTTCCGGCAACTCACGGAAGCTACTAGATCGCATGCCCTGATTCTCATGGGTGACTTTAATTTTCCTGATATCTGCTGGGAGAGCAATACAGCGGTGCATAGACAATCCAGGAAGTTTTTGGAAAGCGTAGGGGACAATTTTCTGGCGCAAGTGCTAGGGGAGCCAACTAGGGGGGGCGCTTTTCTTGACCTGCTGCTCACAAACCGGGTAGAATTAGTGGGGGAAGCAAAAGTGGATGGGAATCTGGGAGGCAGTGACCATGAGTTGGTTGAGTTCAGGATCCTGACGCAGGGAAGAAAGGTAAGCAGCAGGATACGGACCCTGGACTTCAGGAAAGCAGACTTCGACTCCCTCAGGGAACGGATGGGTAGGATCCCCTGGGGGACTATCATGAAGGGGAAGGGAGTCCAGGAGAGCTGGCTGTATTTCAAGGAATCCCTGTTGAGGTTACAGGGACAAACCATCCCGATGAGTCGAAAGAATAGTAAACATGGCAAGCGACCAGCTTGGCTTAATGGTGAAATCCTAGCGGATCTTAAACATAAAAAAGAAGCTTACAAGAAGTGGAAGGTTGGACATATGACCAGGGAAGAGTATAAAAATATTGCTCGGGCATGTAGGAAAGATATAAGGAGGGCCAAATCGCACCTGGAGCTGCAGCTAGCAAGAGATGTCAAGAGTAACAAGAAGGGTTTCTTCAGGTATGTTGGCAACAAGAAGAAAGCCAAGGAAAGTGTGGGCCCCTTACTGAATGAGGGAGGCAACCTAGTGACAGAGGATGTGGAAAAAGCTAATGTACTCAATGCTTTTTTTGCCTCTGTTTTCACTAACAAGGTCAGCTCCCAGACTGCTGCGCTGGGCATCACAGAATGGGGAAGAGATGGCCAGCCCTCTGTGGAGATAGAGGTGGTTAGGGACTATTTAGAAAAGCTGGACGTGCACAAGTCCATGGGGCCGGACGAGTTACATCCGAGAGTGCTGAAGGAATTGGCGGCTGTGATTGCAGAGCCCTTGGCCATTATCTTTGAAAACTCGTGGCGAACGGGGGAAGTCCCGGATGACTGGAAAAAGGCTAATGTAGTGCCCATCTTTAAAAAAGGGAAGAAGGAGGATCCTGGGAACTACAGGCCAGTCAGCCTCACCTCAGTCCCTGGAAAAATCATGGAGCAGGTCCTCAAAGAATCAATCCTGAAGCACTTACATGAGAGGAAAGTGATCAGGAACAGTCAGCATGGATTCACCAAGGGAAGGTCATGCCTGACTAATCTAATCGCCTTTTATGATGAGATTACTGGTTCTGTGGATGAAGGGAAAGCAGTGGATGTATTGTTTCTTGACTTTAGCAAAGCTTTTGACACGGTCTCCCACAGTATTCTTGTCAGCAAGTTAAGGAAGTATGGGCTGGATGAATGCACTATAAGGTGGGTAGAAAGCTGGCTAGATTGTCGGGCTCAACGGGTAGTGATAAATGGCTCCATGTCTAGCTGGCAGCCGGTGTCAAGTGGAGTGCCCCAGGGGTCGGTCCTGGGGCCGGTTTTGTTCAATATCTTCATAAATGATCTGGAGGATGGTGTGGATTGCACTCTCAGCAAATTTGCAGATGATACTAAACTGGGAGGAGTGGTAGATACGCTGGAGGGGAGGGATAGGATACAGAAGGACCTAGACAAATTGGAGGATTGGGCCAAAAGAAATCTGATGAGGTTCAATAAGGATAAGTGCAGGGTCCTGCACTTAGGATGGAAGAATCCAATGCACCGCTACAGACTAGGGACCGAATGGCTAGGCAGCAGTTCTGCGGAAAAGGACCTAGGGGTGACAGTGGACGAGAAGCTGGATATGAGTCAACAGTGTGCCCTTGTTGTCAAGAAGGCCAATGGCATTTTGGGATGTATAAGTAGGGGCATAGCGAGCAGATCGAGGGATGTGATCGTTCCCCTCTATTCGACACTGGTGAGGCCTCATCTGGAGTACTGTGTCCAGTTTTGGGCCCCACACTACAAGAAGGATGTGGATAAATTGGAGAGAGTCCAGCGAAGGGCAACAAAAATGATTAGGGGTCTAGAGCACATGACTTATGAGGAGAGGCTGAGGGAGCTGGGATTGTTTAGTCTGCAGAAGAGAAGAATGAGGGGGGATTTGATAGCTGCTTTCAACTACCTGAAAGGGGGTTCCAAAGAGGATGGCTCTAGACTGTTCTCAATGGTAGCAGATGACAGAACGAGGAGTAATGGTCTCAAGTTGCAATGGGGGAGGTTTAGATTGGATATTAGGAAAAACTTTTTCACTAAGAGGGTGGTGAAACACTGGAATGCGTTACCTAGGGAGGTGGTAGAATCTCCTTCCTTAGAGGTTTTTAAGGTCAGGCTTGACAAAGCCCTGGCTGGGATGATTTAACTGGGAATTGGTCCTGCTTCGAGCAGGGGGTTGGACTAGATGACCTTCTGGGGTCCCTTCCAACCCTGATATTCTATGATTCTATGAAATATTGTGAAGTGCTCACTATACTATGGTAATGAGAGGTGTATAAGAACCTAAGAGAGATCAGCCACTGACGGCAGTTGGTCAGCACTAAGCCCCGTTTTGGGCATGGCCCAGTCTGCTTTATCCCAATGGCCTATAACTTTTGTACATGTCCTCTTAGCTCCAGATTTCCTCCTCCATCACAAGGCTCACAACTGCCATGGAGCAAAGGTTCATCCCATAAAGTGACAGTTGCAAGTTAGCGTGCAGCTTTCAGCCCCACTGCTCAATTATTTTTTGTTTGATCTCTTTAGTATCTCTTATCTGTGTCCTTATACCTTTTGGAAACATTTGGAATTGCTACCCATCTGACATCACCAGAATAGTTTTCTTATTTATTGGGGTAGCTGTTTTGAGGGAAAACTTTGAATGAACCCCTAGTGTGCTTCATTTTCTTAGCACTCTTTTTCCCCTGGCAAAAACTTAAAGTACACCTGCAGCAAGAGTTGTAAGGGAGTTTCTTTTTAATCATAGTAAAAGTTTATGGTATGGCTGCCCTAAGTGGTTTGTCCACAATGATGTCAGTAGAAGCCGGTGGGGTACTACTCCTTTGCCTACTGAGGAGCAGTTTTCCTTACTCTGAGCTGTGTCAACCATCCCCTGTTGCATTTCCTGAGACCAGACTCAGAGCACGAATGATCAACACAGCTAAGAATGTGACACAGATGAGCAAGACAAAACTGCTTTAAGTGAACTAATGTAAAGATTATGACACTGCAATTCAATAAATAGGTTCTTTGCACCACTATTTTAGAGAGGACCTAAAAGTAAGGATGCAGAATAATATGGTAGAACAAGACACTTCACATGCCTACTGATATATCAGTTGATTGTGTTCTGTGAACAGTTATCAGATATTTACACACAAGTCAGTGTTTGGGTTTTTAAACTTTCACTTAGTTCTCTTTCATAGCTAGGTAAAAAGTAGGATGTGGTCTTCCAGCAGAGTGATTTTACATCTTTGACTAATTCATAGGCAAAGCAGAATGAGCTGTCAACCAGATCTCTTAGATCCCATAAAATAAAAGGAATTTTGTCGTACCCTTTATACTAGTTTGTGGTATCTAGCTATACATAACCGAGTTAGCATTTCTGATCTGTAAAGGATATGAAGGATCTATTCTGCGAAGGATCCATCCATAATTCTGTGAATTATATCAAAATCTAAGATGATGTCCTAAATTCTAGACAATTCTTAACTATCTGAAGTCAGCAATAAGCAACTTTCTCAATCTGTACGCAAGGATTCATATTCCATTTTATTTCCTCTCAAACTGCACTTTAAAAAATTCCCTTTGCAAGAGAACTATAAAAGCAAGCCATGTGCACTTCAGTTGGTTCCCACTTTAATCTTAAAAAAACTTAGTTAATATGAACTATTTCAAACACAAATCACACCAAATAAGAGTTAATGCAGAAGAATCCACTAATTAGGCAATAATGGTGTTCTGGATAAGTTTACCCTTTTTTCTTATGTCTCACCTCAAACACTGTCAAACTGTACATCATTACGTAGTCGTTTCTTGTGCTTGACAGGAAATAGAGGCAGAATCTCCAGGCGCCTATCTGCTGGGCAAAGTTATTCAGAAGCTCCTCTGGGAAAATCAAGTATCAACAAAACACGTGCATTAATATTCATAAGCTGTCTTCAGACCCAAGACAATATTTGTTTCCATAGCGCCATAAAACTGAATGGAACTTCAGATATTTTTCAAATCTGATTTATCAACTATCAGTTTAATAATGCTCAGACAACCTGAGCTACTTCAAAAACAGCCACAAAAAGCTACCTAAAACCTTTAATGCAACCAAAATGACTAGGTGCATAGTATCAGAATTTGGTGTGTGTGATTTTAACATTCCCAAAAGCATAAGGTAACAACAGACTTGGGTTAGATTAGCTTGAAATTAATGGAACCTTTAGATCCACAGCACAGATCTCTGTCACCTAAGACAAGACACGGATAACAGTAAGATGAGATAGCAGCAATAGGTTGTCATACTCTATGTGGACCAGCCACTAGAAGGAGTGGATCTACTGTGCCAGGGGTCTTTACAGATAATTCCTTTGCTGTCAGCAACACTTGGATTCAGGAATCTTGGTTTCAGTTGCAGGTTCTGTAGAAGAATGTGCTCTGGGGGGGGGCACAGATTTTTCTACCTGTGTTCTTCAGCCTGTTCCTTTCCATCACTTCTGGCTTCTTATCCAAGTCCTCCTGCCCCAGCACCACTTCCACGAACTCCTTGTTCCAGTCTCCTTTCCTTGCCCAGCCAGTTCCAGTATATTCCTAAGCCCTCTTCCCAGCCTTTCCTCCACCTCAGACTCCTTGTCCCCTCTGCATTGTAGTCAGACAGCTTTCTCTTTCACTATGCTGCCTGGAAGTCGGGAGAAGGGGCAGAGAGGAGTAGGGGAGCACTAAGACTACAGGTGAGTGTCTCCCTGCTCTCAACTCCAGTGCCCAGCACCTTCGCAGCTCACAGCACCCAGGAGCAGCAGTTGCAGGAAAAGTCCTCCTCAGACCCAGGGTTGACCAATCAATGCAGAAGGAATCTTCTGAATTTAGCTGCCAAGCTAAAATCTCTATTCAACTTTCTTAAAAAACATGCCCAAGCCAATGTATTTGCCATGTTTTCAGATATTGCTGAACTGTTTTTTGCTCACATTTTCAAAAAAGAAAATCTGAGGCAGACACCCAGCTTGCAAAATTTCAAGCTTAATAGCTGAAGTTTGGCGAAGTTCTGAGCAACTGAAAACTGCACCTTATATTGGGAAGTGTCAGACAAACCGTAACGAGAGCCAGTGCTACCAGCTCTGCCTCTAACAAATAAGAAAAACAAATTGCAAAAGCTGGGATACTGGTCCACTTGAAAACGGACTGGGTAGAATTTAAGGGTTTGTCTACAGGAACGGTTTGCAGCAAGTGGGGCATGAATCTATCTTGCACTTGCCAGCCACAGGCTGACTGTCCATGTGGACGCTGCTGACAAGCATTAACAGTTTAAGGAGTTTTCACCTAATCCCACTTCAAAGAGGACTAGATGAATTTGTTAATGCATACAGCCTACACGGACAGTCTGTGGCAGGCTAGCCTGGGATAGATTCACAGCTGAGCTTGCCACAAAACTGAAGTGTCCACGTAGACCACGTATTGCCCTCATACTGACATTCTGCAGTAAAGTTTTCTTTGTTTTAATGCTAATTGTTCTTAGAGCTGCATATACCACTGATGTGGAGCATTATAATCCCCCATCTTTTACAATTTCTCTCAAATGCTCAGAGAGATTCTGTTTCTAGGATGACCACATCCAGTTTCTCTTTTTGTAGAAGTTTGGCCTTGGGGAAAAGCTGCATGGGTTTGTGTTCTACAAGTACATCAAACCCAAGAGTCTGTCAACGATCTCCTTTCCTCCAGTGACTGGGTAAGTGCGGGGGTGGGGGAGTCATCGCCGCCCTTTTAGCCAGACGGTGAAATTTCAGGTGAAGACAGCGTGCTTACATGCTGAGAATACATTTTCAAGTATAGTGAACCTGAAGGGAATACAGGCTACATTACTGAAGTCTCAGGTTATAAATCCATAGCCTGTCCTCACAGAAAGGAACCAGAAGACTGTGTAATCCCCTCATTTTTCAGTGTATTGCAGGCCTGATTCATCCATCCTGCTGCCATATTATGCAAGTTATTTCGACTGGTCTTCATAAGCATGGATCTGCTCAGATCCACCAGTATGGAACACAAATATATTTCCACCTGCCATTTTGCACTACCAAGTAGCTACCCCAAATGTGTCAGTGTGGGTAATGTATGCCTCCTCTTTTGGATCTGCTCTCCTACATCTTTCTCATTCCCCTCATAGTACAGAAAAAACGTCATGCATTTGCTCTATCACTTGTCACACAGCAGTCTCCTTCACAGGCTCTTCATGAAGTGCAGCAGTTTATAGGCAGAGAAGTTGGTATCCACCCTCACAACTAGCTAAGTTTCCATCAGCCTGGGAAACAAGTTCCCTTCTCACCATTGCCACCTTCAGCAGACAACCGAACTATGGAGTTTTCCGCTGCTGTTGCTTGGTGATTACATATCTAACCCAAAAAATGTTGAGGGAAATAAAAGGGACCATTCCTTAAGATTGTCTGAACTTACCTATCTCACGTTTCCGTTCATTGGTTGTGCAATTGTGGAAAAACTCTGTCATTAGACTCTCCAAAGCGCGCAGGGAGGCCTCTTCTGATGCCTGACAATGACATTTAAAGGAAAAGTAGGTCAGAAAGTGCCTCTGATTTACATTCAATTGTAAGTAAAGTTTACTTCCTTATAAGACAAAGTGCTAAGGGGTCCATATAATGCATGCTGGATGAGCAGTCTCAGAAACCAAACAAAAGAGCAGCATATTACAGGGTGAAATTTAATATGGAGTCCACAAACTGTAGAAAGGAGTCAACAGCTACTGACAGAGAATATGTCCAGGATGAGTAAAAAGCCTCAGAGGTTATTTTAAAGTCTCATTTGTTCAGTCAAGTTTGTTAATGAGAGCAATGCTTTATAAAGCAAGTTCCCCTCCCTTCTAATTACAGATACTTGTTCTCTTTACAAATGTTAGTTCATCCATCAGAATAATTCTTACATGAACATCAGCTTCAGATTAACATACTTCAGAAATTCAGAGCTATTAAGGAATAGCAAATTGAACATAAGACTAGATGCTAAAAGTCCTAAACTCTATACCCTGGCTCAACGCGTTGCCATGGTCAGTTTACCACCTCTTTGCTTCAGTCTGCTCATCTGTAAAAAAAAGGGCCACCGACGTACTCCACTTGGCATAGGGAAATAGGGGGATTTAAAGGATTAATGTTCGTACAGAGCTTTGACAACTGAATGCTATACAAATGCTTAATAATTTGATTCAGGGAGGATGAGCTGCCTAATTTCTTTTCCTTTTTTGCCAGCACCAATCAGCTGCAGCTTGGCTTTTAGAAGACTTCAAAGACACTGGCTCAATATGGAGCAGTTACAAGGTAGCTAGAGCTTTATTTCTCTCGAGGCCACCTGTAATAAATGGGACTAATTCATTTGTTTCACAATGTCTGGAGATGGAACGATTGTGTTGAGCCAGAGTTAGAACGATACTTGACCCAACCAGTATGGAGGCACTGTGCTTGCCCTTCTCGTCTAACTCTTATAATGGATATCATTTAGTTTTATCACTAAGGTTTTGTTATGGAAGAGACATGCCATTCATCATTTCTCCAATATTTTCACCTAACGCATTGCTCTTTCACTAATAAGAGCACAGACTTAAGCCCAGACCTTCCTCGGGACTATACAAAGGGTAGTTGCGCAGGTAGGCATCTACTGTTCAATCCTATGCCAGGCACAAAAAAATTACACATAAACCAAGGCTTTGCCTACAGTGCTAATTGAAAGACAAAACTTTTGTCATTCACAGGTGCTTAAAAAAGCCCCTCACCCCCAAAAGACAAAAGTTTTGCCATGGCAAGTGGCAGTGTAAATGGCTCGTTGTCAGCAGGAGCACACTCCTGTCAACAACACAAACCCTGCTCATGGGGGGTGGAAGTATTTTCTCAACAAAAGTGCAGACAAACAGCGTTTACATTGCCTGACTCTTAGTGACAGGGCCCTGTCGCTAAAAGCTGTGTAATGTAGACAAAGTCTTAGGCAGACTAGCACTGTTACAGGTAGTCTTCTGGAAGAAGATCAGTTTGCACCACCTACAGAAGCAGTATGAACTTCTCTACTGCAAAAGCCCAATTCCACATGCTGCACACAAGGCATCCAGTTTTCCTAGAGCGCCACTGCAGAATCAAGTTGGAGAGGATAGTTTTAAGCTACCCCACCCACATATTAAGTTGGATTTAGATTTACTCACACAATGAGAACCAATCATTTTAAAAGAGATTAAGAAAAATACAACTGTTCTCCTAGCAACTGATAATGGATACCTAATAAGACTTAGCATTCTGCTGCTAAACAGAAAATACACATTTTCCTGTTGTCCTTCCTCCATGTAGCTCAGAAATGGGATGCTCCATAGAAAAAGCCACTTGTGATTGTGAAAGCCATCCTGACGGTGAACAATGATATTTAAAAACTTAAACACAATCAAGCTGTAGATCACATTTCCATTTTAAGCAACTGCACAGGCCATTATTTTTTTTCTAAATCCATACAGATTTGCTTCTTTGCAAAAAAGTTGCATGCACAATAAACTTAATCTTCAAGTTGTTCCTTCCAACTGCTACCCCACTTTTTCCATCTGTCTCCCCTTACTAGGTTACAACAGCAATACTTATGCATAAAGCAGGGTGGAGTTTGAGTGAAGTTTTGGAATAGCCTTCTAAGGGAAGCAGTGGGGGCAAAAGATCTATCTGGCTTTAAGATTAATCTTGATAAGTTTATGGAGGAGATAGTATGATGGGATAACATGGTTTTGGTAATTAAATATTCATGGTAAATAGACCTAATGGCCTGTGATGGGATGTTAGCTGGGGTGGGATCTGAGTTACCCAGGAAAGAATTTTCTGTAGTATCTGGCTGGTGAATCTTGCCCATATGCTCAGGGTTTAGCTGATCGCCATATTTGGGGTCGGGAAGGAATTTTCCTCCAGGGCAGATTGGAAGAGGCCCAGGAGGTTTTTCGCCTTCCTCTGTAGCATGGGGCACGGGTCACTTGCTGGAGGATTCTCTGCTCATTGAAGTCTTTAAACCACGATTTGAGGACTACAATAGCTCAGACATAGGCGAGAGGTTTTTCGCAGGAGTGGGTGGGTGAAATTCTGTGGCCTGCGTTGTGCAGGAGGTCAGACTAGATGATCATAATGGTCCCTTCTGACCTTAGTATCTATGGATAAAAATCAATGATTTTTTAAAAAATGGATTTTTTTGATAAAATGATTTTTGAGGAAAAAACCTATCTAAAGATAGTTAAAACTAAGATACATTATAGCTCAAAGATATCATGGAATAGGGATTATAAATTAGAATTCTATAGTATGAGACAATATATTCATGTAATGTTTAAGAAAACCTTTGTAAATGAGTTCCAATAGGGACCCCAATCTTATGAGGTTCCAGGGGCTCCTGTATAGATTTAGGTTAATCTTTTCATCTATCCAATGGGACTCAGTGCTCAGTCTAGAAAATACCATCTGAGATGCTTAGTTTTGCAGTTCTCAAACTGTGGATTTGTGTCTCCAGAGATAACATCCTTCTTAACAGCAAAAGTGTTTAAATAAAGAGAGAGAGAGGTGAGAAATAACAGACCTCAACCCTATTGTCCCTCTGCAAATTCATGTACACAGAGTCAATCCCTTACCTCTCTCTAAAAGTGAAAAGTTTCAAAAAGTTCAATGAATAGAAGATTGTTGGGGGCGGAATAGATCTGGACAAGGAGAAGTCGTCTAGAGATAAATGTGAGAAGGGAGGGACAGGCAGCAGAAACAAAAGTGAAACTGTTTGAGCAGCATATGCAAGAAGGCTTGAGGTCTTTCTGAGTGTAGCCTTCATTGATTTGAGATCTACCATATCATTCTCTCACTAGAAGGGAAAACCTATAATGGCAACAGGCCGTAAAAGAGACCCAGTTTGGGAATATTTTGATGAAGTTCCTCTACCTGTGGGTAAGACAGGCATGCGTGCAAAATGCAAATAGTGCAACAAAGAAATGTAAGGTTGCCCAAACGAAACATCATGAGAAGTGTTCCCTCTCAGGAGGAAGCTGTGTTCAAGATGATAAAAGGAACATATCTGAACATGCAGGATCTTAGGGTTGGTAAGCTTTTTTATTTCATACTTCTTTCCTAAGGACTGCCTGTCTTCCTTCTGGAACATTCTTGAATTCTCATGTTTGAGCAAAAAATATAGTTGTTACTCTATGGTACTATCATTTTAGATGCAGTTGGGATAAAAAATAAATAGCTGAAATAGGCAGATCATCCTTTTACAATTTCACCTTTAAAGTAGATCTGAGTGTCAGTGAATGCAATGAGTAATACTAAATGAGCAGTATGGTAATAATAATTAAATAACTGCATCGATTTATTTTGTTTAGGAGAATCCATCCTCAACATACAGGATTCTGAAGACTATCCACCTTCAAGTTCACCATCATTTTCTATAGTTTCAGAGTTATCTGCCAAGGATACTGTTTCCGTCACATCATGTATGTCACATATATATGGCTATCACCTGTAGCAAAAAGAAAAAAAAAAATCTCCATCATCCAGAAACCATCATAGATAAGTTTGTGATAAGAACCAGCAGATTACAAAAAGAGGTACTTGAACCATGTTAATGAAGTGTGGGTTTTCAAACATATGGAAAGGAGAGTTTGTTGCATAAAGAAGCCAGGCAATTTTTTCATCAGTCATTAAGACCAGGATACAGTCCACCCAACAGAGCACATGTCACAGGCAAATTGCTGGATCAAGTGTATGAAAGAGAAATTGAGCAGTGTGCAAAAGGTCTAGAGGGTAAAATTGTTAATCTGAGTCTTGATGGGTGCAGCAAGGTCCAGAATGATCCTGTTGTATGTGCTTATGTGACAACAGAAGGGGATGTCTTCCTTACAGAAACACCTGATACGTCAGGAAATGCACACACAGCAGAATACTTACAAGTAGCAGCAGTAAAAGCTATAACAAAACTGAAAAAATAAAATCAAATGTCTAGTACGCAGCTTGGTGACAGACAATGCTGCAAATGTATCCAAGATGAGAAGAAATTATTTAGAAGAGAGTCCCAAGCTAACAACATACGGTTGCAGTGCTCATTTGATGCACCTCCTAGCCAAAGACTTCAGTGTTCCAGAAACAAAGGCTAATGTTGTTGAAATTGCAAAATACTTCCGTAACAACCACTTTGCAGCAGCTGCTCTGAAAAAGTGGGAGGAACCAAGCTAACTCTCCCACAAGATGTGCGATGGAACTCAGTAGTGGACCGTTTTGAGCACTAGATCAAGAACTGGCCTAATCTGATGACAGTTTGTGAACAAAATCGTCAAAAAATAGATGGCACTGTCACAGCCAAAGTTCTCAACATGGGGCTTAAGAGAAAGGTTGAACACATGCTGAGTACCCTGAAGCCTATTTCTGTAGCCTTGAACAAAATGCAGGGAAATAGCTGTTTTATTTCTGACGCTGTTGAAATTTGGAAGGAACTGAGTGAGATCTTAAAGAGAAATATGCAATGACAGAGTTAAATTACAAGCATTTAAAAAAAGAGTGGGACAAGCACTATCTCCAGCTCATTTTCTTGCAAATATTCTCAATACTCGGTACCAGGGTCAAACCTTAAGTGCTGAAGAAGAGGAACTGGCTACGACATGGACATCGAGCAATCATCCCTCCATAATGCCAACTATAATAAACTTCAGAGCTAAGGGTGAACCATTCAAGAAATATATGTTTGCTGATGATGTTTTAAAGAAAGTCACACCAGTGAACTGGTGGAAGTCACTTAAGCACTTGGATTCAGAGACTGTTGAAGTGATAATCTTACTTTTAGCAGCAGTAGCTTCTTCTGCAGTGTACAGAGAATATTTTCTTCCTTTGGACTAATTCATTCCAAATTGAGAAACTGTTTGGGACCTGACAAAGCAAGAAAGCTTCTTTTTCTTTTCCAGATTATGAACAAACAGGAAAATGAAGGTGAAGACAACTGAGTTAGCTGCAGAAGTAAATATTTTAAGTTGACCTGGCTGACATAGTTGGGTTGTTTTTTTTTTTTTAAATATTTCATTTAACTATTTTAGTTAAAAACAATTTTAACAAAAACAAACCTGATTTTAAAAAACTTGAATGTTTAACTAAATTCAAAAATTCATATGCTTGTTTTGTTAAAATATTGTATGTTTGCTGTTGAAGAAAAATATCCAGAATATACAACGTTGTTGTTTTAGTTAAATAAAACAAATTAAATGTTTGTCTGGTGATGTTCTCCTCCTACTACAGCATGGCAAGAAAATCCTCCAAATATTAATTAACCTGTTGAACTGGAGATAGTTCACCTCCCAATGACTTCATAAATATCTGCTTCAATTACCTTCAGTAAATGAAATAACCAAACAATTATTCATTTTCTGACATAGCTGTAAAACTAGTCTGAAAAGTTTTCAAAATAAATCACTTAAAAATGTATAGTGTGTACCTTCTAAAAATGAAACCTACATCTATCTGAGTTGTGAAGAATATGTATTAAGGTTATAATAACCAACAAGAATGCACTTTTATGTAGAAATCCATGATTAAATTGAGTCTTCCTGACTAGTGATTTAAATCATGATTTCATAGAATCATAGAATATCAGGGTTGGAAGGGACCTCAGGAGGTCATCTAGTCCAACCCCCTGCTCAAAGCAGGACTAATCCCCAATTTTTGCCCCAGATCCCTAAATGGCCCCCTCAAGGATTGAACTCACAACCCTGGCTTTAGCAGGCCAATGCTCAAACCACTGAGCTATCCCTCCCCCCATTAAATTAAATCAAATCCACCCTGGCATAAAGTCTCAGTCTGAGGATTCAATTTTTTAAAAATTCCACAATAATCAAAGGTTTCAGAGTAGCAGCCATGTTAGTATTTTGTATCTGCAAAAAGAAAAGGAGTACTTGTGGCACCTTAGAGACTAATTTATTTGAGCATAAGCTTTTGTGAGCTACAGCTCACTTCATTGGCATGCATCCGATGAAGTGAGCTGTAGCTCACGAAAGCTTATGCTCAAATAAATTGGTTAGTCTCTAAGGTGCCACAAGTACTCCTTTTCTTTTTTTTTTTGAAAATAATCAAAGTTGATTACATAATATATCCACAATGACATTTCCACACATTTGTTTCTCTCTGTAGAGTGGAGTGCATACTGTTTTATATTCTTCCCTCCCCTACATGCTACCCGATTAGATTTGAATGTACAAATTCAGCAGTTTAGTGTACACTCTTGCAATTCATCCCTTGCTACTGAAGGGCAAACTTTACATCTCAATACCTGCTTCAGATGTCAAATAGGGAAGAATGAATTGTGAGTTGTCAAACTCTGACCACAGCAATATGAAGCAGCCAATTTCCTTCACAGCAGAAGTGTTTTTCTTCCTATCCCACTGCCCAAATGAATAAGGAAGGTCTCTCACAAGAAGATTACACTGCAGCCACCCACCCACAAAAGTGCTAATATTCATCCAGGAGCATCAGGACTTGAATTGTTTTGGTAAAATCAATTCTACACTTTTCAAGCTTCTTGATAGCTCTTCCCGTCTTAAGAACTGCTAATGCACAATGGACAATTTAAGAAAACAGATGCTTGAAGTTAGGCTCCTAGTTACATTTTTTTTTTTTTTTTTTTTTTTTTTAAAGTACTGAGGACTTGGCAGCTTATCCAATGACTAATGGGAGATACTGGGCACTTTGCAATTTTGGAAAGTCAGTTCACATATTCAAGAGCTTAACTCTCTGCACCTTTTTTTGTTTTCCTTCTTTAAATCTCAATCTATGCCTTCATTATAAAAAACCTGAAGAATACAACACAGATTTAGTGTTAACATTTGTTTTGAGAAAGCTAGTTTTAGCAATCCCATCCATGGCTATCTATTTATTCATCATGTGGACAGTTGCTATAGGATATGGGTACTCTATTCATAGGTTTGAAATAGTACAGGACAAACCAGGAACAAACAATGCAGTATCCCCCTCAAATCTTCCCTTCCTGCGAGTGCCACACACTGGACAACAAGGCTCCTCAGAACTGCATTTTATGGAAAGCCCCAACAAACATTTACTTCAAAAAAAAAAAAAAAAAAAAAAAGGAGTACTTGTGGCACCTTAGAGACTAACCAGTTTATTTGAGCATGAGCTTTCGTGAGCTACAGCTCACTTCATCGGATGCATAGCATATCGTGGAAACTGCAGAAGACATTATATACACACAGAGACCATGAAACAAAACTTCCTCCCACCCCACTGTCCTGCTGGTAACTAACAGCTTATCTGTTAAGCTGTTAGTTACCAGCAGGACAGTGGGGTGGGAGGAAGTTTTGTTTCATGGTCTCTGTGTGTATATAATGTCTTCTGCAGTTTCCACGATATGCTATGCATCCGATGAAGTGAGCTGTAGCTCACGAAAGCTCATGCTCAAATAAACTGGTTAGTCTCTAAGGTGCCACAAGTACTCCTTTTCTTTTTACGAATACAGACTAACACGGCATTTACTTCAAAGTGTGCTCTAAAGTTACTCAGACTAAGATACATTTGGGACAGAAAAAAACAAGGACCCCCCAGCGTGACTGTTATGCTCCCCAGCTTGAAAGATACACAAAGCTCAAAGTTTCTATCAAAGGAAGGTGGCATGGCAGAAATGGCCTAGGTTAACTGGAACCTAGACCATTAAGGGCTTTGCAGACAGAAACCAGCACCCTGAATTTCTCCAGAAGTGAGCTGTCAGTAGGTAGACAGTACAAGTGTAATACACCCTTGCCAGTCAGGTCTACTTAAGTGGGCAGCAGTATTCTGCATTTGCTAATGTTTCTGGGTAGCTTTCAAGGTTAGCTCCACATAGTGTGCTGCAATGATTTCCACACATGGGTCACCTTGACATAAGAAAGAATACACTCCCTTCTCAAGGCTGAGTAATGGAATCTGGGCACTGCCCTGAGGAGACGGACTGCTGAAACTAATTTCCTTGCCGTACCCTTGTCTGGTCTTGTTGTTTGAACCCCAAACAACTGGAGACCACCAGGTGCTCCTGAAGATAGCCTCCAACTCTCACCTCGATGACCTTCCCTAGAAAGACTTGAGACTGGGCTGCAACTAGCAAGATTTCCAGTTATTCTCTGTAGAAGCTGGCAATTCACTTTACCTTGGGGGAGGCATTAAAAATCCCCATCAATAAAGAACCAAAGTATTCCTCACGCACTTTCACTAACTGCAAAGGGGATAAGAGCCTTACTCTTCCACAGTGTATCAGATATCTCTAATTGAGAAACTGGTTAGAACTTTTAAGCAAGAACACTTGTTCCCTCCTGCAATCTCAGACCGGGGGGAAAAAAGTTCGACATCCAATCAATCTTGTTTGCAAAGCAAACAGAACACCCAAAATAGTTCCATTGGTTGGAACTTCCCAGATACTACAACAGAGGCGTGACCAGCCTCAGCCTCACCACAGCATAAGAGTACACAAATTATTTATAAGGCGGGCAGGCAGATTCAGCACACCAAACTTTTTGCAAAAGATGTTTCATCCCCCTATCCCTCTGCTTCATAAATTGTAGCTGACCAGTTAACAATGGTGCCCTGAAAGGACAATCGAGGAAGAGGTGTTTAGGAACAAGGACACTGGTAGTCAAACAGATTGCTGTATCTCACCATGACATCCACACACTGATCCCAGAGAACGTTTGAATCCAGTAGGATCCATGTCTTATGGAGAGGTTTGTCACAGCTGGTCCACCTTGACTACTTTGTGGGGTAGTAGTAATCAGACTATAATAGTGTTGAGCAATGCAAGTTAGGAGAGTGTTTAGAACTAAGGCTGTCGATTAATCGCAGTTAACTCATGCAATTAACTAACAAAATTTAATTGTGATTAAAAAAATTAATTGCAATTGATCACAATGATCAATAGAATCCCAACTGAAATTTATTAAATATTTTGAGATGTTTTTCTACATTTTAAAATATATTGACTTCAATTACACAGAATACAAAGTGTACAGTGCTCACTTTATTTTTATTACAAATATGTGCACTTTAAAAATGATAAAAGTAGTATTTTTCAATTCACCTCATACAAGTACTGGAGTGCAATCTCTTTATCATGAAAGTGCAATTTACAAATGTAGAATATTTGTGTTACATAACTGCTCTCAAAAACAAAAAACCAACATAAAACTTTAGCACCTACAAGTCCACTCAGTCCTACTTCTTGTCCAGCCAACCGCTAAGACAAACAAGTTTGTTTACATTTATGGGAGATAATGCTGCCCGCTTCTTATTTCATCACCTGAAAGTGAGAACAGACGTTCACATGGCACTTTTGTATCTGGCATTGCAAGGTATTTATGTGCCAGATATGCTAAATATTCATATGCCCCTTCATGCTTCAGCCACCATTCCAGAGAACATGCTTCCACGCTGATGATGCTCATTTAAAAAGTAATGTGTGAATTAAATTTGTGACTGAACTCCTTGGGGGAGAACTGTGTCTCCGGCTCTTGCTTTACGCACATTCTGTCATATATTTCATGTTATAGCTGTCTCAGATGATGACCCAGCACATGTTCATTTTTAAGAACACTTTCACTGCAGATTTGACAAAATGCAAAGAAGGTACCAACGTGAGATTTCTAAAGATAGCTACAGCACTCTACTTAAGGTTTAAGAACCTGAGGTACCTTCCAAAATCTGAGAGGGACAAGGTGTGGCGCATGCTTTCAGATGTCTTAAAAGAGCTACACTCCGATGCAGAAACCACAGAACTTGAACCACCAAAAAAGAAAATCAATCTGCTGCTGGTGGCATCTGACTCAGATGATGAAAATGAACATGCACTGGTTTGCACTGTTTTGGATAGTTATCAAGCAGAACCCATCATCAGCATGGACGCATGTCCTCTGGAATGGTGGTTGAAGCATGAAGGGACATATGAATCTTTAGCCCATCTGGCAAGTAAATATCTTGCGACGCTGGATATGACAGTGCCATAAAAATGCCTGTTCTCCCTTTCAGGTGATATTGTAAAAAAGAAGCGAGCAGCAGCATCACCTGCAAATGTAAACAAACTTGTTTGTCTGAGCAACTGGCTGAATAAGAAATAGGACTGAGTGGACTTGTAGGCTCTAAAGTTTTACATTGTTTTATTTTTTGAATACAGGGGTTTTTTTGAACATAATTCTACATTTGTAAATTCAGCTTTCATGATGAGAGATTGCACTACACTACTTGTAATGGTGGAATTGAAAAATACAATTTATTTTGTTTACAGTGCAAATATTTGTACTCAAAAATAAATCTAAAGTATAGTTTGTATTTTGTTGTAACGGAATTCAATATATTTGAAAATGTAGAAAACATCCAAAAATATTTAAATAAATGGTATTCTATTGTTTAACAGCGCGATTAATTTTTTTAATCATTTGACAGCCCTATTTAGAACACCTCTCATATTGAAATGTGATAAGAATGTGAATCATTTCTTTAATTCCTACTCCCTTCCCTTTTCATTATCTTATGAAGTTTACCATAGATAGTTTTATAAGGATTTTTTAGAGGTGTGTAGATATTTACTCAGACTAGTTATCTGCTAATCCAAAGTCTTCAACCTATATGACTAGAAAACAACTGATTCATAGTTATAGAAAAGCATAATTCCCTCCTTTACTTCAAAGAAATAAAAAAGTTATAGTTTGGCACCAAGTAGTTGTGGAGTCTAGAACACTGACCATCCATCCGCAAAAGTTTCCAGGCATTCAAGTAAACTAGGTATGTAGGCTAATTTCAGCGCTATCATTCTTTCATTTTATTTTAAGGCTTGACAGCAATTAACTGGATATCCAACCTCTAGTTATTTTCTAGGTCAACAGGATTAAGATTTGCCAAAAATTGACAGCTTAGATTTTGTAAACCCTGATTTATTGTAGCTTATAATGTCACTGACATTTTTAATATTTAAAAGCCACATTCGGTATTTTACTGCAATATATAGTGTATTTTAATCATAATATGAATTATTATAGGTTAAAGCTAAAGACAGTGTGGGACTGACAACTAATTATGAATCAAACTCTTTACAGCATTTTCAGTAAAGCATGCCAAGATGCGAAATACAGGCAAACATTTGAGCCTTCATATTTGAATTACACCACCATCCAGTGGAGCACCAAAAACTGCCTATATTCAATTAAGCAGACAAGGTGAGTGACATGATAGCTTTCATTGGACCAGCTGCTGTTAGTCAGACACACTCTAAGTATGTTTCCCAGACCTGAAGCTGAGCTTTGTGTAGGCCAGGGGTCGGCAACCCTCAGCACATGGCCTGGGAAAGGTGAACCATGGCCACAGGGGGCTGCGGAGGGGCCGTGCCTGCAGATGGTCACCGTAAACAAAGTGTCTCGCAGCTTACTCTGATGGGCCATGTGCAGAAGGTAGCCGACCCCTGGTGTAGGCTCAAAAGCTTGTCTCTCTCAGTAACACAAGTTATTCCGATATAAGATATTACCTCACCCACCTTGTGTTTCTAAAATCCTGGGATGAACATGGCTATAACAACATTGCATGAATCCACTTAAAAAGGTGGATTTAGAATTTGAAAGAATCAGATTTATCTTAAATATGAGTTTGTTTCAGATGCAATCAAGATAGAGAGTACCCTTTTATTTCCCCAAGTAAAGAAACTACGGTGGTTGAGAAAAAATTAGAAACTACTTATTACTTTATAAACAATTTAAAGTGTTCCCCTGGGAGGCTTTTCCATTCTAAAGGTTTTTGGGTTTTGTTTCCCCAGTATCACCCCAGTATCACCTTCTTCCTTCATTTCACATTGTAAAAAGCTTAACTAAATTTTCACAAATTCAAAACTAAACCTAGATATTAGGCTTTCAGTTCCTCCACCCCAAAAAACATTGTTCCTATAGAGATGATTGAATTATTCAGGTTTTGCTCTCAAGATTTAATGCTTTTTAAAAGGAAGTGAATATTTTTAAAAGCTTGTCTCTAATGATTTCCCATACCAACACAAGCTGTTAACCTTTTAATGTTTGCTATTAACAGCTCAGGATAGAATATTGATCAGGACAAGAACTATGCTCTAAATACTGTGCCTGCAAGCTGATGCCAAACATTTTTAAGAGGAAGCTGGTGTCTCTTGTTGCTTTCCTTAGGTATGAATTTGAAGACATGCATATCCCGGTAAGAGAAAAAAAAACAGATAAACCTACTAAAAGCTAAGTGTTCTTACAAAATGTTAACTACATCCACAAATACAACTTCAGCTGTGTGTCAGACAGAGCTGGGGCAGTTTCCTCTGACATTTGAGAATGGTTTTATACCCTGCAAATCACACACCTTGAATGTTACAGTTCATCCAGTGTTTTGTGGCACAATACTGATGGTATCTTCCCTCTCAAAATGAAGCTGAAGGACAAAATCTCTCGTTAAGTAATCTACCTCTACCCCTACTCTAGTCACATTTTGAATCCAAACACCCATTCCTTTGTTTTGACTCTTCCAGCCTTGTTTAATACCATCATGTGTTGAGAGGTTATGACAGCAGAGATATTTTTCAGAGGCCACTAGACTTATTCCTTGGGCCAGTGAGTGTTGGGTAAATGGCCTCACCATATACTGTAAATTAACAAGCATTGAGAAATTTTAGCCACCTACTAGTCAGAGGACTAAACCCAGTGTATTAAAAATGCAACCACTAGGATCTTGGACATCATTCTTATGTCACCTCCCTCCTGCCCCCCCTTGGACCTGGTCTACACTACGAGTTTATGTCAGATTTAGCAGCATTAAATCGAATGAACCCTGCACCCATCCAGGCAACGAAGCCATTTTTGTCGACATAAATGGCTCTTAAAACTGATTTCTGTACTCCTCCCCAACGAGTGGATTAGCGCTGAAATTGACATCGCCGTTTCGAATTAGGGTTAGTGTGGACGCAATTCGAAGGTATTGGCCTCCGGGAGCTATCCCACAGTGCACCATTGTGACTGCTCTGGACAGCACTCCGAACTCTGATGCACTGGCCAGGTGTACAGAAAAAGCCCCGGGAACTTCTGAATCTCATTTCCTGTGTGGCCAGGCAAGCTCATCAGCATAGGCGACCATGCAGTCCCAGAATTGAAAAAGAGCTCCAGCATGGACCGAACCTGATCGCTGTGTGGGGAGAGGAATCCGTGCTACCAGAACTACGTTCCAAAAGATGAAATGCCAAAACATTTCAAAAAATCTCCGAGGCCATGAGGGACAGAGGCTACAGCAAGGACACAACACAGTGCCGTGTGAAACTTAGAGGAGCTCAGACAAGCGTCCCAGAAAACCAAAGAATCAAACAGATGCTCTGGGACAGAGCCCCATACATGCCGCTTCTACGCTGAGCTGCATGCAATTCTAGCGGGGGCAACCGCCGCTACCCCACCCCGTCCGTGGACTCCGATGGACTCTGTGGACTCTCCACCATGGCTGAGGATTTTGTGGATGGGGAAGATGAGGAGGATGACAATGAGCTTGAGGAGAGCACACCGTTTTCCCCGACAGCCAGGATCTTTTTATCACCCTGACTGAAATACCTTCCCAACCCAACCAAGCTGGAGAAGGGACCTCTGGTGAGTGGACCTTTTTAAATATAATACAGATTATAAAAGCAAGCATTTTTTAATGATTAAGTAGCCATGAGGACTTGGGATGCATTCTTGGCCAGTACAGCTACTGGAAAAGTCTGTTAACTTGTCTGGGGATGGAGCAGAAATCCTCCAGGGACATCTCCATGAAGCTCTCCTGGAGGTACTCTAAAAGCCTTTGCAGAAGGTTTCTGGGGAGAGCAGCCTTATTCCGTCCTCCATGGTAGGACACTTTACCACACCATGCTAGTAGCAAATAATCTGGTATCACTGTATGACAAAGCTTGGCAGCGTACAGTCCTGGTGTTTGCTGGCATTCAAGCAACATCCGTTCTTTATCTCTCTGTTATCCTGAGGAGAGTGATATCATTCATGGTAACCTGGTTGAAATAGGGGAATTTAATTAAGGGGGCATTCAGAGGCGGTGGCCGTTCCTACTGGGCTGTTTGCCTATGGCTGAAAAGAAATCCTCCCCGCAGTTAGCCACGTGGTGGTGGTGGGGGCATTGGTGCTGAGCTGTTCGCGTTTGGCTAGCAGGAATGTTCCCTGATATCAGCCACACGGTGGGGTGAGGGGTAAAGCGATCATCCCAGAGAATGGGGGGGGGGGGGGCGGGTAGTTTGTTTCTGCTGCTGCACGTTAACAGAAAAACTGCAGCACTAAATGGCCCACTCAATGTGCTTTGCTTGGTATGAGAGAGGAGGGCGCTGCTGTTATGAAGGTTGCAGAAACTGAAAGACTATGGCTTACCATGGCCGCCTACAAGCCGAATTCTGTTGCCAGCACTGAGTGTGTAATCTAACATCAAAGCCGCAGGCACTCAATATAAGATGCAAAATGTGACCTTGTACCAAAAATCACATGTGCTATGTAATGTGAATAGTGTTGTTCACCATGAAAGAGTATAGCCATTTTTCTGTAAAACGTACCTTTTAAATACTTCACTCCCTTTTTTTCCTCCAGCTGCAAATGTTTCAAGCCTCCCTCCTCCGTCCCAAAGGCTACCTCAGATAAGGCGGCGAAAAAAACGCACGCGCAATGAAATGTTCTCTGACCTCATGCAGTTGTCCGGCATTGACAGAGCTCAGCAGAATGTGTGGAGGGACACAATAGCAGACTACAGGAAAGCGGCCAATGAACGTAAGGAGAGGTGGCGGCAGGAAGATCAGAGGAGGCATGATGCAAAGCTGGGGCTATTGCGGGATCAAACGGATATGCTCCGGCATCTGGTGGAGGTTCATGAACAGCAGCAGGATCACAGACTGCCTCTGCAGCCCCTGTTTAACAGCCCGCCCGCCCTCCTCCCCAAATTCCATAGCCTCCTCACCCAGAGGCCCAAGAATGCGGGGTGGGGGGAGGCTCCGGGCATCCAACCACTCCACCCCAGTGGACAGCCCAAGCAACAGAAGGCTGTCATTCAACAATTTTAAAGTGGCCTTTTCCTTCCCTCCTACCCGCCTCCCACACCCCACCCAGGCTACCTTGTGAGTTATCTCCCTCTTTTTATAATCAATTAATAAAGAATACATATTTTTTAAATGATAGTGACTTTATTTCCTTTGCAAGCAAGCTGTGATCGAAGGGGGGAGGGTGGGTGGCTTACAGGGAATTTAGAGGCAACAAGGGGGCGGGTTTTCATCAAGGAGAAACAAACAGAAGTGTCACACAGTACCCTGGCCAGTCGTGAAACTGGTTTTCAAAGCTTCTCTGATGCACAGTGCTTCCTGCTGTGCTCTTCTAACCGGTCTGGTGTCTGGCTGCACGTATTCAGCAGCCAGGCCATTTGCATCAACCTCCCACCCCGCCATAAACGTCTCCCCCTTACTCTCACAGAGATTGTGGAGCACACAGCAAGCAGCAATAATAATGGGAATATTGGTTTCGCTGAGGTCTGAGCGAGTCAGTAAACTGCGCCACCGATCCTTTAAACGTCCAAATGCACACTCTACCACCATTCTGCACTTGCTCAGCCTATAGTTGAACAGCTCCTTACTACTGTCCAGAGTGCCTGTGTACGGCTTCATGAGCCAGGGCATTAAGAGGTAGGCTGGGTCCCCAAGGATAACTATAGGCATTTCAACATCCCAATGGTTATTTTCTGGTCTGGGAAGCAAATCCCTTCCTGCAGCCATTTAAACAGACCTGAGTTCCTGAAGACACTAGCGTCATGAACCTTTCCCGGCCATCCCACGTTGATGTTGGTGTAACGTCCCTTGTGATCCATCAGTGCTTGCAGCACCATTGAGGAGTAAATCCCATTGCAGCAAAGCCATCTTGTATGACCTGCACATTTCCCAGAGTCACTACCTTTGATAGAGGAAGCTCAATGATTGCATTGGCTACTTGCATCACAGCAACCCCCACAGCAGATTTGCCCGCTCCAAACTGATTACCGACTGACCAGTAGCTGTCTGGCATTGCAAGCTTCCACAGGACTATTGCCACTTACTTGTGAACTGTGAGGGCTGCTCTCATCTTGGTATTCTTGCGCTTCAGGTCAGGGGAAAGCAAGTCAAAGTTCCATGAAAGTGCCCATACGCATGCGAAAGTTTCGCAGCCACTGGGAATCATCCCAAACCTGCAACACTATGCGGTCCCACCAAACTGTGCTTGTTTCCTGGGCCCAGAATCGGCGTTCCACAGCATGAGCCTGCCCCATTAACACCATGATCTCCAAATTGCTGGGGACCATGGTTTTAGAGAAATCTGCGTTCATGTCCTCATCACCGCGCTGCTGTCGCCTCCTCACCTGGTTTTTCAGGTGATTGTTGTGCATAAACTTCACAATCACGTGCGAGGTGTTTACAATGGTCATAACTGCTGCCATGAGCTGAACGGGCTCCATGCTTGCTGTGCTATGGCGTCTGCTCGGGCAATCCAGGGAAAAGGGCATGAAATGATTGACTGCCGTTGCTTTCATGGAGGGAGGGAAGGTTGACTGATGACATTTACCCATAACCACCCGCGACAAATGTTTGGCCCCATCAGACATGGGAGCTCAGCCCAGAATTCCAAAGGACAGCGGGGACTGCGGGAACTGTGGGATAGCTACCCACAGTGCACCGCTCGGAATGTCGACGCATGCCACAGTACTGTGGACTCACACCGCCGAATTAATGTGTTTAGTGTGGACGCATGCACTCGACTTTATACAATTGTGCCAGCCTGAACCACTGGCTGCCACATTTCTCTCCTTTGCGCATTCTTCCACACACCCCCTTATATATGGAACACTCAAGTGAAACAGCTTGTGAAGCACTACCGTCTCCTCCAAATTCCTCCCCAACATCTATTTCTGTACTGCCCATAGGAAGTAAATTGATAATGGCCACACAGAAAGCCACTGGGGACTCCTGATTTTTTAAAACAGTGATTCAGAACCATGGAACTATTCCAAGCCTATGTAAAAGCATTTTCTTACCCATCACCCTCTCCACCTTTTCAGTTTTCTTTCCAATGGTCACACAAACTAGACTAAGTTCTTCAACACAGAGTGCGCCTTCTGTGGGGTTTGGACAGCACCAGCCACAATGGGGCCCTGATGTTGACCTGGGCCTTTGGGTACTATGTAATGAATGCAACTTAAACATTTATCAATTTTATTTATTAAAATAGCATTTTTGATGTTTGAGACATCACCCACTAGTGGAGAAACCGGGACGGCCACAGCTCTGATTTCTCATACATTTTAACAGCCATATTATTTCTCCTTATTGAATGTTACAGCTATTTAAAAGACAACAACAACCGACCATCCACTTTGCAGCTCACTTTTAAGAATACTCAATTGAAGGTAAATATCGAATGTATTAAAATACCATGAAAATTATTCACCTCAACCAATTTACATTAAGAACTGGTGGGAAATCTTCAGGTGATCCCTTGAGAACTTGAAGGCAATACAAGGATATGAACAACTCCAAAGAAGCTATTAGAATCAGAAAAAATTAGAAGGGTCACTTTAAGCTCATCTTTTAAATAAACTTTCCTCAGGTGACCTTTAGTGTTAAGGTTTGTTAATAACCCAGCCAAACCCTTACAGACTTTTCGTTCCCTAGATGCAGTTGAGCAAATTATGAAGTGTATTGATAATGGCAGTTTTAAACAGTAATTTGTGACACAACTAAAGCATAGCCCCTGAATTTGCACCATTTATTGATGAAAGGTAGGATCATGAAGCGTAACAAGCATGCAAAATTCTTACGCACCAAATTCGCCATCTCTGGAAAGGTCAAAATGCACTACATGGAGGCAGAATTGTAAGGGGAACAACCAGTATTAAAATCGGCACTTAGACGTTACCTTTTAGTCATTTTCGGAATGACTAATACGATTAGACAGTACGGGTCTACAATGCAATACTAGGCGCTGACACTATGCTGAAAGGGTCTCCTTAACAGTGGGAGAAATATCTGCAATGCTCAAATGCAAGTCTCCTGTTACAAGTCTGAAACAGTGCATACACTAGCAGAATAATCCTATATTATATGTACTAAATTACTGATGTACTATTGGCAAATTAACGGAGTTCTTCAGGCTTCATTCTGAATTTCCTTTTTGTACTTCAAGCACTTTTTTGTGGTTTAACGAATCGAAACTAGAGGAAGCTTCATTTTATGTTCAGAAACAGCTAACACGCACAGTATGTCTGAATAGATGAGCAGACTGCAAACACAATCTGGTGATCTGCTCCATTCATGTTAACAGCCAGAGCTTCAGCAATTCATCAGCATGGCACCCCATCTGCAAAACTGACTTATCTCCACACCACTATTTAAGACAAAACCCACTGCAGAAAATTATGAAGAACTATTCCTGTATCTCACAACAACAAAAGTTAAACACATCAGGTGAGGAAGGAGCAACCAGAGCTACTCTCTTCTCCCTCCCAACCTGCGACATAGCAAGATGGCCAGCATGTGAGCTGCTGAGCAGCCACACAGCAGCTATTTGGAATGCTCTGTCACATTAGAATTGCTCCAGGAATTTAACAACACTTCCATTTAAAAGTCCCAGGGCACAGCTCATTTTCTGTTAAAAAAAATAAACACATTTTCTTAGCAGTCACCTAAGGAATAAAAGTGGCCACAGACTGGCCACTTCTGGAGTGGACTGTGCTATGGAAATCTCTCTCTCACATACAAGAAATTTGTCACTATTAAGTAAAAAATACCGTCTTCTGATATGCATAAGTGCTCAAGCCGGCACGACCAGCTTTTAGAATATCTAGGGTAATCAATTATTTTTTTGTCAAGGCCCAAATTTCTTGGCCAAGGTATACTCAAGGTTCAGACTCCAGAGAAACATTTTTCACATGCCAATAATAATAATAATGGTAATAAATAAATAAATAAATATTTCACAGTCCGTTCAAAAGCACCTGGCTGTCTGTATTTGGCCTGCAGTCCACCTGTTAACTACCCCTGACCTGGGGGGGAGAGGGGGGAGGTGTGGGGGTGTGTGTCATGTTTTTCAAACCTTCCTGTACAGACATAGTTGGAAACACAGTTAATTAAACCTAAAGCCATGTTTTGAAAAAAAAAGGCTCAAATGTTCAGGGTCAAATTCTGTCTTAACTGATGATTGCATTAGGGCCAATGGTAAATACAATCTAGCTGCCTTTTGGGAGGTGCCTGCTCCTCCTCCATCTGAACAGCGCTGGCACAGTAAACCTTGCATTGCTCTTTAAGAACACCTGTGTTCGCTCATAGACCCCAACTAAAGTGTTATATTCAGGGTCCACATTTTCTTCGAGAAACCTGCCAAATGAAGCTAGAAGAGCTGGAATAATGACACTAAGTGGCATATGGATTTGCAAAATAAGTTTTTATATGACACCTTTACAAACATTAAGCATAAGCCACCCCCCCGTGAAATGAATTTTACATCAGCCATTCTCAGATTGTGATCTGTAGGCCAGGGGTAGGCAACCTATGGCACCCGTGCCAAAGGCGACAAGCAAGCTGATTTTCAGTGGCACTCACACTGCCCGGGTCCTGGCCACTGGTCCAGGGAGCTTTGCATTTTAATTTAATTTTAAATGAAGCTTCTTAAACATTTACTTTACATACAACAATAGTTTAGTTATATATTAGACTTATAGAAAGATACCTTCCGAAAACGTTAAAATGCATTACTGGCATGTGAAACCTTAAATTAGAGTGAATAAATGAAGACTCAGCACACCACTTCTGAAAGGCTGCCGACCCCTGCTGTAGGCCCTTGGTGGTCTGTGGGGTGCTGGCTGGTTACAGGATACTGACTTTCCTCCTTGATTCCAGCTGCATTAAGAGAGGATTATAAAATACATTACTTTCCCATGTGAGCAATTGCTATAGCTGCCACAAGGATGTTGTGTGATCCTAAATGAGAGGGGAAGTGTCCAAGACAAACACTATTAAGATATATTCTACACAATGAGAGATTGAAGACCCCGGTACTATATCATTTAATAGATAAGCTGAGGCACAGAGATTGCATGACCTGCTCAAGGTTAAAGTAAATATCAGAGTTAATACTAGAACCCACAGTCCAGCTCCAACCACTACACATTTCTTCAGTGTGTAAATGGGATAAGCAGCTCTTTGCAACGAGTGGAACTGCTTCTTTCTAGCTATCACAGATGAACGGCATGGATCAAATTAGTTAACCCAAGAAAAAGTAAAATAGATGTATGCTCTTTACAGCTCAGCAGACACTGAACAAAGCCAAATACCTGCCCAGTGTGGTTAACACAGTTGCCAGTTTATGGATGGTGAGATACTACACAGATGACTTGCTTTTTCCTCAGTACCTGTGAATAGTGACTCAACAATTAAAATCCTGTTAATTAAATCTGGAAGTTCATATGCCTAAACCAAACAACTTGGCAGTCCTGCCCTTCATTGCACATCCTCCCTACTACTTGTTACCCCAAATCATTGTATCAGACCTAAAATAAGAATGGAAAGATCCTGGAGACAGGAACCTTGTCTATTTGTCCTGTAAAGCATCAGAGCACACTTCTGGGTGCTATAAAAAAAAAAAGAAAGGTTAATATAGGAAGTCAATCTGTGATAGAAGTCAGTCACCACAGCTTGAGATCATTTCCCCTTTACCTAGATAAGCACATCTAAAATGCACAAACAAGATCACACAACAGGCCAAACAAATGTGTACAACCAGTTTCCATTTCTAGCTTATCAAGTCCATTGGAATTTTGAGTGAATAAATAAGTGAATGTTCTCAGAGGCAGGAAACCATATTCAACAGAAAGGGGAAGAATGGTTCAGAGTATCCAAAGATCATCATGTATCCGAAGATCGCCAATATTTTGGCCATTGAAAAAGGATTTTTAATGTAAAGTCTGGAATCTTTGTTTTTCCGAAGAACCACCACAATTGGCACAGAAGATTATATGAACAATGCAGACTGACAACACACAATGTGAATTAGGTGAGGAATCGCAACAAACTCACTCCCCCAGCTTTGTATTTAAAGTCATCAGCAGCTGAGCATTTTTGTGTGTGTAAAGCTTTTGACTGAACATTCAAAACAGAACGCTGCTCCACCTCCTCATCAGCACAAAGACATCACATTTTAAACTGCTTTTAAAGAAGATTCTCTCTAATGAGCTATTCTACTGTAGTAGCTGCATCTCTCTTTTGTTCAGAGTCTGAGGGTGGCAGAAGAGTTAACAGTATCACATTTGCCTACCTGTACCAAACTGTACAATCTGCTTTAGTGCGTTTTCAAGAGCACGAGTCTGAACACTTTAGAGCCTACAATTTTGCAAACACAAATCTGAACTGAGAGCTACACAGACAAAAAATAAGTTGGCTGAACACACAACACAAACAGTTCTCACAGTAACAAGCAAACAAGGACTCTAATTTGCATTTCATTGTAATCCAAGCCTACAGAGCCCTAAAAATACACACCTACCTATTTACTAGATAAAGCTTTCCATTAATACAAATAGAAATTGAATAGAAGAAGAAACTGACAGTACAGCACATTCCCCTGAAGAGAACTGCCAATTTAAGCACAATCCAGTATCTGATCAACTCAGCTTGCAAAAGGCAATGAATGCTGAAGCTTTAATTGCATCTGGGAATCCCAATTTCACATTCTCCAGGTAGTTCTCTGGCATCCATTCCTGTTAAGAGTCAAATCTACCACCTTGGGCAGAAGCTCTTGTCACGCTGCCACACACAGAGCACTATTGGCACAGAACTACAGACTGGAATGTTTAGATTGTAAGATCCTCTGGGCAGGAATTGAGAGTTCTATGACTTGTACAGACACGTTGGCTGCACTTAATTTATTTCTACAGAAGTTGGTACAAGATAAATAATAATACTATTACGGTACCATGGTTTTGCAGAGGAGGGGTGTCAGAGAAAGGATGAACAAGGAATGCTAAGGCTGTTTAATTTAACTCCTGCCCCAAGTAAGAGTCTTGAGATGATATACAGGGAGTTGGTGGCTAATATTAAGCCCCAAGATGGCTACCACCTCACCTTATGGGAGGAGCTCTACCAAGGAAAACATCTATTTCCTCTTTTTGTAAAAATTTGTTCCAAGAGCAGCAAAATCAGAATAAGTACCTAGTTCACTGATGAAGCAAAGAAAAAATGCCATGGAAATATCCCTTTAAATACAGAAGGACTCATTCACCTGAATCCTCCTTCAGTTGCAGATGGGACCCACTATGTGTATAATGCATGTACAAGTGAAGGGCTGACCTCCCACATTTCAACTAGAGCAGGGTTCTCAAACTTTTTGTATGGGCAACCCCTTTAACACAGCAAGCCTCTAAGTGCAACCCTCCTTATAAATTAATTTTTTTTAAAAAAATATTTAACACTTTTAAATGCTGGTGGCAAAGGGGGTTGGGGGTGGAGCTGGGCTGGAGGGGCTGTGGCTGTCAGCCTGAGCCCCACCATGTGTGGAGTTGACAGCTTGCGACCCCCCACGTAATAACCTCAACCCCCGTTTGAGAAGCCCTGAACTAGAGGAACAGGAAGTATAACAAAGTGGCCAATATATGACTAGGTATGGATCAGCCTGAATTGATGCACTCCAGTCCACCACTTGATCACCACCACTGAGAAGCAACAAGCAGATGCCAGAGCCTTGGGGAAAAGCTCCTGCAAGGCAGTTTCCTTTTTCTCCCCCAGCACAGAGATCAACCTCACTCTCCTGATCCTGCAGCTGCCCACAGAGGGGAGCTTGAAACTTGGGGACTTCCAGTCATAAGAGTAGGAGAGTCCTTGCTATGGAGCATCTCAGACTCAGATTCCAAGGTGAGAAGTGACCATTGTCTGACCTCCTGCGTAAACACTGGCCCATAGAACTTTCCCAAAATAATTCTAACCAATCTTGATTTAAAAATAATCAGTGACCAAGAACCCACCACGACCCTTGATAAATTGTTCCAATGGTTAATTACTTTCACTATTAAAAGTGTATGCTTTATTTCCAGTCTGAATATGTCTAAGCTTCAATTTTCAGCCACTGAATCGTGTTATTTCTACCTCACCCCAAAACATCATGGAGCAGCAGCAGCTGCAAAGAACTCGATTCTCCTTCCCCTAGCAACAGGAACTGCTGAAAACTCTGAAAACACCCTCTCCCCCACCCCCCAAGCAAAGAAATGGAAAAGGAAAAAGGGAAAAACAGTATTTTGAGGAACCTGCTTTGAAGGTCTGGAAAAGTTGCTCTCAACACTCCTGTCAAAGCCTGACTGCTCAAGGAGAGAGAACCTTGCTGAATTTTGTCCAAGCCATCTTCAATCTACAAGAAGAAAGTATTTACTTGTCTTCTGATGTTGCTACAACAAAAGAGCAAATTCTTCTTTTGTTAGACTGTTAAACTCTTATTTTAGAAGGTGCAATAAATAAATAAAAGGGGAGAAAAAAAACAAGTTCTACTTAAAGTGTCAGACAGATCCTCCAAAATTTAAAAACTTTTCTGATAAGATGCAGAAGTCACCTGTTGCCAATACTTGGATTTGGCTCTCTAATCAGCCAGTACACAAAATCAATTGGAAAAAGACAAACATGCCCTTTCCACAAAAGTGACACAAAGAAGTTGCTCCTGAACTAAAATCCATGAAGAATGAAATTCAAGCCACAATTAAAAAATCTTAGAAACACAGAAGAACTAGTAGAACAAATCACCAAAATGGATGCAGGCATCTACGAACATGTAGATATTGCCACAAATATGGGGAGGTTGAAACAAAGAATTGGAGCGTAAGTCAAAGGTCTCAGAAAATTTTGAAAGACAGAAATTGTTAGTCTATACTACAAAGTTTTGTCAGTGTAGCTACGTCAGCTAGCAGAGTTGACTAATCACCCCTTTAGCTGACATTAGCTGTGCTGGCATAACACCTGGGGTAGGTGCAACTACGCAGACAGAAGAATGCTTCTGTCAGCAAAGCTAATGTCTTTTGGAGAGGCGGTCTAGCTAGGCCAGCCAAAGAACTCCGCCTGCCAGCGTATGTTGCATCTCTACTAAGGGGCTACATCAGCATACCAGCAAAAGCTCTGTAGTGTAGACAAGCTCTTAGACAAAGAAGTGCCTGTGGGGCTTGAAAAGGGGACCTATAATTTGTGGAGGCTCTGTTCAAAGAGACTATAGGAGAGACTTTTAGTGGAGTGAGGAGAAGAAAAGGCTTCCTTTCCCTTCCTTAAGGATAATTAATGAGAATCAGACACTTGGATAATTTTATTGCTTAATTTAAATAGGTCTTTAAGACAATCCCACTTTCCCAGCACCTCATAAAGAAAAGAGCTAGAAATAAAGGTATCTTGTGAGTAGAATCCACTTTCCTAACAAATTTAACATGCTCATCTACTCAAGGATTCTAAGAGAAGGACATTTGCATCAGTGCAGGTGTTTCAGAGAACAGACTGTCTCTTATTTGAGGACCCACTTGAACATCGAACTCAAATTTGCAGAAAGAAATAGCAAAGCATGCACAGCTGATCAAGTTGCTTCTTGGATGGTATTACCTGAATGAGCATTTTTTTTTTTTTTTGAGTGTCTCTCTCAGCCAGACTGCTAACTCCACAATCCTAAAACACATCATTGGTTGGAATGGTCAATTCAGCAAACCATTAAAAAAAGTTATGAAGCAAAATTCTCAGTACAACAGATGTATAACTGACATTCTGAGAGTTTTGTTTTGGCAGAGGAGGTCTGTGGATGAGGTGGTAAACAGCTGAACTAATTTATGAGAACAGAGAGAACTGCCAAGTTAATCTCAGGGATGTACTTGAGGCGATGAGAGCAGAAACCCACATTTGGACTAATTTGCAGGGGTTGCTGCTGCTGTTGCAGGATACCTGCTGGCTTAACAGGGATACTGATTTTAAGTGACATTACACTATTAGTTGAATACCAAATAAAGAATATTTAACTTTCACTACATAATCATGACTGCTTTCCTTAAAATTAACAGTTCTCTTCTTCCCTGACCTTTCATGAACAAACCATAAGTTTTTATATAACTTAACATGACAAATGACTAGCCTTAATCATGATTATTATAAAAGTACTTTAAAACTCCTCTCTCGGTTTGAAGTAATTTTTTCCTAATTTTTTGACCATGCCTCTTGTTCTATACACTGAGCATTTACTTGCATTATGTTTCTCATGCCAATTGAACTTGACTCCTTGCTTCATTTTCACAAAGCATGCCTATGGCACTATAGAGATAGTGAACTTATTTTAAAAGTAAAAGCTTTTATTATGAAGAGATGGTAGCTTCTTAATGATGGCAGAGCTTGTGAAGACCTTATACTTAACTTGACGGGCATTTCAAATGCAGAGGTGCTTTAAGGCTGTGGTGGTGCTAAACAGATGGCAGGGGCTTCACATTTCCTCCATTTCCCTCCTTTTGGTTTACTAATTTTCCCCAAAATCAATAGGGTTCTGGCCACTAATGCCTAGAACATTCCCTGGAATTCTGGAATTAGTCAGATGAAACAATCAAAAAATACCACATTACAAAACAGACAGAATGGGGGTAACCCCTGCTGTGGGAGATGGGGGAATGGGAGAGAGTCCCAGCCACAGAGGGGAATAGAAGTGCACCAGAGCAGCTGGTATGGGGGGAGAATGGGGGAACCTGGTATAGGAGGAGGGGGAACAAGGGGTGCACAGAACCCCTGGCAGAGGAAGATTAGGGGAAGCTGCAGGGAGTCTCTAAAATAGATGGTGATGGAAAGGACAGTGAGCTTGTGCGGTGGAATGGAGCGATACAATGAATAAGCTCAGTTTACATAAATGTGCCATCCGCTAGTTAAGGTTGAAGCTAATTTTCCATTGCAATCTCAGTTCTGATCCTCTTTTCCTCTAGCTTTCCAAAATTAACTTGTGTGCCTGTAAACTCACAGCCTTATCCTATTCCAGGGCAGAATTTTGACAAAGTTTGCATTGTATCAGACATAGCCAGCTAGCCAGTTCTGTCGCATCATGGAACGATGCATTCTGGGACACGTCTACAAGATAATCTTGTTGCAGCACTGAACAGGTATAAATTAGTCAGGTAAGTGGAATTTAACTTTATATACAAACCACTTTACAACCATTAATTAGTTAAGTCTCAATCTTCATGGAGTATTTCCCTCATCTGTTAAAATGGGGCTATAGAGGTACAAAAAGTTAAATGACTTGCCAAAGGTCAAAAAAGGAAGTAACGCTTTAGAACTGGGGCTAGAACTCTAAAGCTCCTAGACTTGTTTGGTCAATCCACTAGACCACATTGTCTTAGACTGGTTTAAAAAAAGGCTCTCTTTTTAAGGTTATGTATGACCTAAGGGATTTAAAATATGAAAAATTTTAAGACACAGAAAGCAGCCCACTGTTTATGCAACAATTGTAGGCTACCTCAGTACAGCAGCAGGTTTCCTCGGTAGTTATATAACAAAATAACGTATAGCTGGCCAGCAAGACTGGACAGGGACCAAAATAGCCAGGACTTAACATTTACTTGCCAGGGGCAATCAGGCAGCATCCCCTGGCAAATGTGGGGCTTAAGTCACAGCCAATTTCTGCAGAGTAAGTTTTTTACTTAAAAGGAGGAAGTGATAGCACATATGGTTGCAGAAACAATTGGAAGGTTATTTTATAGCATGCACAAATACACACACAGATCCCTGCTCTGCAAAGCTTAGGAAAAAGGTTCAAACAGTTAGTGTCCATTTTGATTTCTACAAGCTGTGGTATGTTATCCTATGCACCCCTGTTTTATGTAGGCATTCTTCGTTTACTTGCATGCTGATGCTGCTTGCACTGTATACTTCCTACTTCTCTATGTCCTGTTGGCGTCTAGTAGCAGCAGCACAGAACTTAGTTCTCTGCTCCAAAAATGAATGCCATAGCTACACTATCAGCTAAATCAGCACTGCTGCGAGGGATGCAGTGGTGTCGATTTAGCGAGTCTGGTGAAGACATGCCTCTCCGAGAGGCAGAAGCTATGTTGGCAGAAGAGCGGCTCCTGTCGACATAGTGCGATGTAGACACCGCTGTAAGTTGACCTAAGTTACATCAACTTCAGTTATGTAACTTATGTACCTGAACTAACGTAACTTAGATCAACTTACAGCATTAGTGTAGACCAGCCTAAAGTGAGGGAGTGCTTCACGTCACTTTGAAGCAAACAAGGACTGGCACCAATGTATTTTTGGACAACCTTCCTCCAGTCCTCTGACTGAAAGGATGGGCTGATGTGAGGTATTTAAAGCAGGTGGTGATGGAAGAGAAAACAGGTTTTCCGGGAGGAAGTCCCCCCACCTTCACTGTTTTGTTCTTAAAACAACCCAAAATACACTTACCAGACAACACTGTTCCTTTAGCACAACAGTGCTAAAGGATCCAAGGTACATCCCCCTCTACACTCCTGCCCACATAAGCAGAGGACCCGGAATCACACTTTGGTATATCACAGGGCAGTGCCCAGTAGAGCACCCCAAACTGTCATTTTTGGTCAGTCAAATGTCATAATTTGATGCTTGAAGAGATGTTCTAGTACTATGGTGTTTCATGCATAATAAATGCTAAAAAAAATAATGTATTTTCTAAGACAAATGCACTAAGATCCTGGGTTGGATCCAACCTGAGTTAAAACTGCACTTGTCAGGATCATGAATGATCTTGCACGGGTTTTAGTTTGGGTTCAGTTGACTGTTTCTATCATGCTGGACCCAAGTTACTTTTAATATAATTGACTTTGACTGCTATTTCAGCAATCATCTGACTTTGCTGGTGTAACTGGAAAGAAGATAGAAATCAATTAGTTCCGATGGACAATTTTGTGTCACTGATGTGGGATTAACATTCAAGGACTGAAAGCCTATGGTACAATAATTATTTTCAAGTTACGTTATATGCTCTACCCATTTGTTTGTCCTGTGACCACCTCACAACACCACCACAACAGCTTTATTTTTTAGTTGTTTAAAAGAGCTCTTGGTAGAGCTGTTTTATCGCTTGCAGTTCAGAATGCAGCAGTATTGCTCACTGATGAGTTACCGATGAAATAGCAAAACTACTTTAAATTGGTACAGTTAGTTTTTAAAGCCATTAACAGAATTAGGTCTAGCTACGTTAGCATTTGCTCTATGAGACTTTGAAGAGTATTTCTGAACTGACTGCATGAATTCAGTTTCTCCCACTGGCTATGAAGGGTACTACACTGTGGAAGTTGTTCTGCACCTTGAAATTCCCATATTTCCTGCCCATTTAAAAAAAAAATTAAAACACATTTGAGAAAAATAGCTTTAAGAATGACCATTCTTGGCCCTATTTCCTTCCATTTCAATCCAACTAAACCTCAATTAAGTAACCTATTTTCATTAGGATGTATGTTAGCAGGGGAATATATTTACTTATGTCTGTTTCCATTATGTGGTACAGCATCTCTCCACCACTTTTCCCAAGGCCTTTTTTTGGGTGGGAATAGATGTGACACAAAGCTGAGTACTACATAAATGAAATAATACACAAAGTAGGAATATAAGGAAAATCTTAAGTTAATAGTTATAAACAGGCTTTACCATGCCTTATCATGACCCTCATAATAAGTATCCTGCCCCCAGCAGCAAATATTTGATGATTCAGAAAAAAGGAAAACAAAGCTGTAATACATCTAGTCAAATGCATAATTCTGCATGCATGTGAAGGGGAGAATTCCCTTCTGACACCTGGGATGATTAGTTTATACCCTGAAGCATGAAACCTGAAAAACTGTAGCTATGCATGCTAAAGAGAAGTAAATGATCATAAGACTACTCCACCTCTTAAAAATACAGCTATGATATTTATCCAACCTCCGGAAGCAGAGATTTCCCCAGGCTGGGTAGCCACTGTGGGCAGTACTATTTTTGTTTGTTTTAGATGTATTTAGCTATTAATTTAATGGCGAGTCCACTTGTTCGCCTATTAAGTGACAGTTCTACTCTGAAAAATGACATTGTAGAGTTCCACGTTTATGGTGCCTTACTGATCTCAGATTACATGTGCTCAGCTTACAAGTAGACATCTTGAAGTCTGGCAGAAAGTCATGAAATACTGCTTTCACCTGAGAGAGGAGACAAGGGTCATGGGGAATGTACTGAAAAGATCAGAGTTCTTCCTGGAGAGATGCACACAAATGTCAGTGATGTAGAACCCTCTGCCATCAGATCCCTCACTTCCAAAGTTGCACGATCAACTCTCTTTCTGGTCTTATTCTTCATTTACATGGAATCAACAGGAGAACTGATGAAACATCATGGGCTCAAATGCCAACAATACACAAGTGACATCTATCCATTCATATGACTCCATTATTATCACATCATTATCCCAATGCTTGGCTGAGATCATCTTATGAATGAAAAATAGTTGGTTGAACTTAAACTCAAGCAAAACCGAGGTCATGTTGGTTTGGTTGGCACAGGAAAACAATTTTGAGATGTTTCAGCCAGAGGAGGATGCCCCATGGCTGCAAAATGTACATCCACAACTGGTCACGTCCGTTTGCAGTTTAGGAGTGCTCCGGTACCCCTCACTTATGCTAAGCACTAATAGAGCCACATCCACAAGCAACATGTTCTACCATGTACAGCTAGCTAGAAGACCACATCCCATCCTGGTGAATCAGGATCTTTCCTTGGTAATACACACCTTTGTCACCTCCCAAAGGGAGTATAGCGTTGAAGTTTACTTGGGCATGTTCTCAGTAAACTACAACAAGTGCAAAATGAAGCAGCAGCAAGCCTCCTCAGCAAAACCAGGCTATAATAAAGACATCAAACCTGTTCTGGGCTCACTACACCATCTCCTCATAAACTAATCACATCTAATTCAAAAGTTCAGGTCTTTTCTTCAAGGTACTCAAAGACATGGGACTCAGGATGTCTAAGAGATTGCCTAAAGTTTGAGGACGAGAACTGTGGTTGAGAACTCCACACCTATGGTACTGTGGAACTTTCTATGGCAAGGATAAAGCTTGTGTGCAACAGACAGAGCTTTCCCAGAAGCTGGTCCACGATAGTTGAATGAACCCCTACAGGATCAAAAAACTACCTCAAATCTCACTACTTACCATGTAAGTTCAAGGTATACTTCTTTGAGCTTGTCTTTGCAACGCAATGACAGCACCCCATACATTAAAAAAAGTCCTCATGCAGTTTTCTGCCAGAGAGAGGAACGAAAGAACTAGCCATGATAGATGCCAGCAATGTCATTTAATGCACTACTGGAAGCCATTTCAATAACACAGTGATGAGGACAATGTAAGAACTTGAACAGAATATTTTTACCCCTAACAGTCAGCCTCACAAACTTACTGTAGGCTTAAACTCAAGCTGGGTTTTGGGGGTTTTTTTGCCCAACATCACCAGGAATGGAGGCCTGTAGGTCAAACTATGTTATATTTTTGCAGCGCCATTAAATGCTATAGGATTATCACAGGGACAAAGCAAAATGCAGAACAATGGCAGCCTAATACCTGGAACTTGGTTAATATTTCTGTTACATTATGATGCATGGGAAGGAAAGAACCCATTTCACTCTTCCATAGCGTTTGACAACTAAGCAATGAATAATGCAAACTTATTGTTTTCACTAAAGAAAGCAGTACAATTCTGAATATATGCTAGATTTGCCGAGTAAGAAGAATCTGCTTTTATACAGTCCTTGTGAAAGTAAAAGACAAACATTAAGTATCTGTGAGCAATTGCTTACAAGAAAAATCCCAACTTGAGGCTGATTCTGCAACAGGATCTGCATGCATGGACCATAGCCCAAAGCTCTGTGTGGTCACAAGAATCTATTAGTGTGAACCCAATTGCCGAATTTAGACCATACGGTTTAGTTTATTTTTAGAATGCATTTTTGAATACTTTAGCAGGTGCATATGTAATAATGACAGGATCAAACCTGGGACCTCTGAAGTTTAGTGTATGAGTTTCTACTGCGGGAGCTAAAACCACTTGGCTTTTAGCTAAGGCCTTAGCAGACTCATTAATCTCTAAGTCAGTTGTTCTCAACCCATGGCCAACTTGCAGCCCAATTAGCACATTGCTGCAGCCCATGCAACATTCTCAGGCATAAAACAGAAAGAGCTGCATAGGCGGCCCACCATGGTAAATAGGTTGAGAACCAATACTTTAGGTGGTCTAAGTGCCACACGAGGGGGACAGAGCATCACACCTAGCAGTCATGTGTCACACATGGGGAAAGAGTATTTTATCTGGTATACCGACAAGACATCCTGCCGTAAGAATGGACTGATATTAGCATCAGTTGATCAAGCAGAAAAAAGGGGCATTTCTATAGTGCTCGCTCCTTACAAGGTTTTTTGTTACAGGCTACTATTCTGGTTGTGTCCTATATCCATGCTCCACCTTTAACACAGCCCAATTTTAAACACTTCACCTCTCCATCCCAAGAAGAGCCATTTTGACAGTGTACTGTATCAATACTCACCCTTTGAAACACAAGCATGCCAGTGGCAGTTAATTCCCTTGCAGGCAGGTACATGCACATCCCCATACAGGTACACTATCCTCCACTTTGCCTGAATCCATTCACAGCAACCCAGGACCTAGTACCCCACTCGCTCTTGGGGTACTCATACAGGGCAAACCATACACCCACCCCTTGCATTTGTGTTTCACACTGGCCAATGTTGCTCTCACTTACCATGGTGATTTCGGAGGCGTTTCAGGTGATTTGGTTCTTAGGTATGGCTTTCTCACTCAGTTCATGTCATGGTCAGAGGCAGTTTTATCAGGTCTTCCCCATCCATTCAACTAAAAATAACCTACCCCCTAGTACTCCCTAAAAATAACACTAAAACCCACACTTCCTCTCTTGTCCCACACACAGCCTCAGCAACCCATCAGCCCAAGAGAGCCAGTTACAGAATCATTAAAAGTTCTCCCCTCCACAGGAGTACAGCAATTATTAAATTAAAACAGGGAGACACCTAAAAGCCTCGTCTTCTTTTTTCTTTGGGAGAGGAGAACAAGTCAGAGGCCAATGCCCCTGTCTTGGGGTGGGGACCTGCCTATTCTTGTTGGTGCAGGGGGAAGTCTTATATCCCAAGGCCCGCCCTGAGGTTGGTTTTTTTCTGTAGAGAGGGGGGCAGTCAGTGATGTAGGGAGACCTGTGCCCTTACTAGGGTTGTGCGCGTGTGTGGGGAAGGAATACAGTTCTTATAGCCCTTTCTGTGGTTGAAGGACCGTGTCAAGGAAGGGGGGGTGTGCAATAAAGAAGGTGGGAGTGTGTTCCTCCTCCTGGGGGGAAAGGCCGGTGTCCCTCCCTGGATGAGAGATCTGTAACCTGGAGGGAGAGGCCTGTTCCCCTCAGTGGCAGGGAGGTCTGTATTGGGGGAGGCCTATTACCCCCCCCCAGTAAAGACTGTATCGCAAGAGGGAAAGGCCTCGGTCCCTTCCTGGCAGGGGAGAGGAGCTGTATCAGGGGGCGGGGATTAATTGCTCCCTCAATGGCGGTTGTGGGGGGGGCTGTATCCTGGGGGGAGAGCCTGTGTCCCTTTCTGGAGGGGGCTGTATCCGGGGCCGGGGAGGGAAAGGCTCGTGTCCCTCCCTGGCGTGGGGAGGGGCTGTTCCCCTCAGTGGCGATTGTGGGCTGTAAGGGGAGGAGGCCCGTGTCCCTCCCTGGCTGAAGGGTTTGTAACCTGCGAGAGAGGCCTGGCCCCTTGAGTTGCGGCTGGGGGGCTATATCGGGGTTGGGGAGGCCTGTGTCCCTCCCTGGCCGGGGTGAGGGGCTGTATCCCGGTGCCGGTGGCCCTCGCCTCTCTGCCCGACCGATGCGCTCTGCTGTCCCCGCACGAAGCCCCCCTCGCTGCCTCTGGCCCCGCAGTCACCGCCGCTCCCGCACCAGGCGCATCCTTCCTCCTCGCTTCCTCTCCGCCTCTGGGGGCACGGCGGCCTCCGCCCCTCCCCGCCGGAAGCGACCTATGGACTCACAACGAGGCTGGCCGGGTTGCCGGCGGCCTGACCAATCCGAAATCGACAGGGGCGGAAGCGGGGCCGCCGGTCGGGGCGTGACGCAGTGCGCACGAGTGCGGGCGGTGTGCCTCGGCCGCCATGTTGGTAAAGGACAGTGAGGCGATTACCTGGCACTGTGCATGGGCGGGCTGCGTGGGAGGCCAGTTCCCCGAGCTGCGCGTGACGTGAGCTCAGTCCCGCCTTTCCCATCACCCACCCCTCCCCCCCTTCCTTTGCTGGGCTAAAGGGGGCTGCCACCTCACCTTTGCTTGGGCTGGTCACTTCCCATCCCCAAGTGAAGGGGTAGCCCCCCCCCCCGAGTGGGGTGCTTCCATAGGGGCTGTTCTGCTGGCTACAGCTGGCTGGAGTGACCTGTGCCCAAATATTTCACTGTGCAGAATTAGTCAGTGGAACTCACTGCCACAAGATATAATTGAGGCCAAGAGCTTAGCAGGACTCCAGGAAGGGCTATATACTTACACTGATAATGAGACCACCCACAGTAACATGAGAGGATTTAACAAAACAGAAGGGATATAAACCCTCCTGCTGCAGGGCATGACTGATGGAGCTCCCCTTGTCACAATTCAGAGCAACTGCACCTGTATTCCCCCTTTGTGGCCTAGCAAGGGAACCCACTCTGGACTCCTGGCTCCTCTGCTGTTACTTCTCTAAGGGGGAGAGCCATGTTTCTCTCTCTCCGGAACAGGTTTTTTCCAGGCTGCACAGTTCCCTGTCTACACTATTACTCCCAGCAAGCCAGAGGGCCTAAGCAGGCCAGCGCCCACATTTTTCTCCCTCTCTTCATAATTGACCACAGTTATAAATTATCACACAGCTCTTTCTAAGTAAGCACATTTATTCTTAATGTGAAAGCACTACAGAGAGAACATTAAAAATAATAAGAGAACCTACACACATGCTAATAAGTTTACCAGAGACCACTCCAACTCCAGCAGGGTCTCTGGTAGGAGTCAGTCCTCCAGGCTCATACAAGCTCATAACACCTTCAGTTCAGGACAAGCACATCCATGCACGGGTTAGTTTTTCCATCTTACAGACCTGAGCCTTTGATCTTCAGATTCCAGGAACAGGTAATCAGAAGACATCAGTCCGTTCTTTAGGGCATAGCTTCAAATGGCTGGATTTTTGCATAACTGGGGTGAGGAGAACTGTGAATTTCCATTCACCTCCTCCTAGCTAGTTCCCAGGAAATCCAACTTTCACATATTTGTCTAAAAAATTATTCTTGTCTGCCGTATTGTTCAATATAGGACCATCCTGGCCCATAATAATATGTAACTTTTGCATTTACTATAATGGACTCCAAAGATAATAAGAAAAGGAGTACTTGTGGCCCTTAGAGACTAACCAATTTATTTGAGCATAAGCTTTCGTGAGCTACAGCTTATGCTCAAATAAATTGGTTAGTCTCTAAGGTGCCACAAGTACTCCTTTTTGCAAATACAGACTAACACGGCTGCTACTCTGAAAGATAATAAGGTTTTTCAAAGATATTGCAGGAAATTGCTACCGCTGTCACACCACTTATGGCTGGTTATTCCACAATTGTCTACTATGGGTTTTCTTGCACCGTCCTCTGAATCATCTGGTTTTGGCCACTGGTCAGCCAGAGTACTGGATTACCTAGATCACTGTCTTGATGCAGTATGGCATTTCTTGTGGCTACTACTATGAGTTCAGTTTGCAGAATTTGGCCAGTTTTTGTAACTTATGCCTGGGCCACCACATGTTTAAGCCATGTTACCAGGAAGTGCATCTCAAACTGGTTCAAAAACATGATTGAGTCCATGGTGTGGAAGGAGTCTTTGGGCCTTTAAGTGGCAGCAGAAAAAGCACAGAAACCAGATTTTGTCACAATATTCAACCATGATACAACAAAGAGACTTGCCCCAACTGCAGCCATGCTCTGATTAAGGCATGGCTGAGCTGCTTGTAAAAGAAATCCTTTAGCAGTATTCCTCATTTGCCAAAGAATTAATCTGTGTATTGCATGGCAGAATATTAGGATCCATTAAAGGTGAGGCTGAACTGAGCTGTGAACCACGTTTACAAGAGTATTTAATGGTCTGAATCGCCTCAAGCTGCCATTTATTTCAATGATCATTAAATCAAGATATTATAGCAGCATTTTCAGAAGATAGGTTACCATGGTGACCATTGAAGGACTAATCTTATTATCACAGTTTGTTATTCCAATGAGTTGTTTGTTTACAAACGCTCCAGGTTGTATATTTCAGTCCACAGAAAACACTTCTTCCCAGTACAAATCTGTTTCAGCACTCAGCTTCCAATTGCATGTCAGTCTGGGGAGCCATGGAAACCCCATTATTTTGGCATTGGGTTTGCCAAGGGTTTTGATTTTAGTGCCATGAAACAAGATAAAATTCAGCCCACTTGCACAGAATGTAAATGATTCAGTGTGTTAAAAGCAGAAAGAAGGTCAGGGAGACCCAGCAGATGAGAGCAACACCAGCTGGTCATTAAAAATGACCTGCAAAGGAGAAAAAAAGAATGTGTCCATTTTTATGGTGCATGAAGAAAGCCTGAAAGGTTTGTGGATTTTCTTCTTTTTTTCCCTTCAACAACACCAATTTCAAGTCAGATCTTCCCTAATTTTGCTGGAGAGGCTCAGAGAAGTGGACCAAGAGCTCTCTCAGCCCTCAATCGAAGAAGTGAGGTATTGACTCTTTAGAGAGAGATTTTCTCCTTAGTGTTCCTTAGTTATTTGTGCTAAATGGGCATGAACAAAAACAATTGTGAAAGTCTGAATAAAAATCACTTCCCTTTCATTCTTCTTCCTTGGGATCTGTGATGTCATTTCAACAGTCATCTACAGAGTCGTGTAGGGTTAAACTACACTCCAGTTTCCCCTGTAAAATACAAATTTAGAAAAAAAATCTTTTCAGTCCTTCATACATCATGAAGTTAAAAAACAAGTGCAGAACCCTCTTTTTTTGCTTTGCCTTTTACCTTTGACGTCCAAACATTTGGCACAGCAGCATTCTTCTCTGAGGCAAAGGGCAAGGATGGTAAGAATAGGTTTTACTCAGTGATGAACTGCCAAAAGCTGAAGAACCGGTTCCTTCACTCGCTCTGGGCCTTCGGCAGCACTTCGGTGGTAGGTCCTTCAGTCGCTCCAGGTCTTCGGCGGAACTGAAGGACCCGCTGCCGACGTGCCGCCGAAGACCCGGAGCGCCACCGGTAAGTAAAAATTAAAAAGGGGTTCTCAGGGGAGCCTCCCCAGCCGAGAGCTCAGGCGGGCCGGACAGGACGGTTCTGCGGGTTGGATGTGGCCCACAGGTCAGAGTCTGCCCACCCCTTTAACAACCGGTTCTAAACCGGCTTCAAAATTTAACAACCGGTTCGCGGAAACCGGTGCGAACCAGCTCCAGCTCAGCACTGGTTTTACTGTCACAAAGTGTCTGCCCCTCGTTGCCATATGCATTATTAAGGGCCAGATAAATGACCTACTGAAGATAACTGACTTTTTTTAGTTTTGCCCAGGCCCATACATTGTCTACACTGTAAATATGTCAGTGATAACTAGGACTGTAGCAACAGAGGCTAGTCAACCATGTCTGCTCACCCCTGCAACAGAACCAAGGGACCTGCTCAGGGCCAAGGTCATGACTTATGACAGCTGCCACACGCAGAAGAGCTGGGGGCTTGGCTGGGGGAAGCTGGTGTAGCTCCACTAGAAAGCTGAAGTAGCAACAAGGCAGCTGAGGGGAGGAGGTCAACAAGAACACACCTGAGCCTCTGGGTTTTTCCTGCAGTCCTCCGGATGTCACAGCACCCGTCTTTCAGCATCAGTCCCAACACGCTGCTAGCTCACTAATGCCACCTCTCTGTAATAGTTTTTAATGCCTTCAGTTGTCTTTCCCCAACCTCCATTCTTCTGATCCTTACAGTGCCCCCCCCACACTCTTCATCTCTCTGTCTCTCCTGCCCTCCATCCTCTCACTCCAATTCCCTCATCATCCCTGGTTTGATTACCTTGGTGTATAAAGAACCCCAATAAAATACTTAAAATATACACTAAATACATTTTTCAAAGAGGCTGTATGTGTGGATACCTATTTTGGGCACCCCTATTAACTTCAGACCGTTTGCATGGGAGCCAATTTAACTTCCAGGACTCCCCTCAGCAGATTAGGGTGTAGGTAGCCATCATGGATCCTTCTTTGAGGCCTGTGCTGCTCCAATAGCTCCCCTGTTCAGGCAGGGGAACTGCCCCTGTTCCACAACTAGGGGACTCCTCTGAGCCACAGAGAAAAGGTCAGGATTTGGCATTAAAGCCCAGATCCACAAAGGTATTTAAGGTCCTAACTTGCATGCAAATTAGGAGCCTAAATACGTTCAAGGATGCAGGCAGAAGAGCTTTTACTAATGCTGGCAAGATAGAAATCCTGCTGCCCCAGTTTAGAAACAAACATCTCCTCCAAAGCAGGAAGACCTCCCTGTTCTATTTCACAACACATACTTGAAGGAAATTAAAGGCCTACAGCTTACCCCCATTGTTGCACAGGTGTAGGTGACAACACATGTTACAAGGCAGTGGAGAATCAGGGTGGAATGACCTATGGGAAAACCTTTTCCTAGCACCTGCCAGAATCCCTTCAGTTATAACCAGTAGACTCACTGGATTATCAGCACAATACTCATTCGCCCCTCTGCTGAAACTGGCCCTTTGAGGCCTCGTCTTTGCAGTGATTTTGAAGAGAAAATGACGACACAATTGTATTGCAAGAACTGTCTGTTCTTAAAGTTCACCAGGTGAGCAAATGCAGAGCTAACTACAGGCAAGACTCAAACCCTGCAATCCTGTTACATGGCATTGCTTTCTGTGCTGATGATGGGTTTTATTTTTAAAATCATTTCCAGCATAAGTGCTGACTCTATGGGTGCTCTGGGGTTGGAGCACCCATGGAAAAAAATAGTGGGTGCTGAGCACCCACCAACCACCTACCAATCAGCTGTTTGGTGGGCCCTGCTGATCAGCTGTTCTGTGGTGGGCAGAAGATGCTGGAAGGAGGGGGCAGAGCCAGGGCAGGAAGAGGTGACGTGAGGGTGGGGCCTTGGGGGAAGGGACAGAATGGGGGTGGAGCACCCACCCGGAAAGAAAAAAGTTGGCACCTGTGATTTCCATTCTTTCTTCCTATTGCTCTCTCTCTTGATCTAGCTGGTGCTTCTGGGTAGGTTAGAGACTTGTGAGTTTTGGCAAGGGAAAAGCTCTGGCACTGGAATAGCAGAAGTAGCTGCTGAGCAGGCTTCAGGGGCCTCAACAGGGCTGGGTGGAGACCAGGGTGACCAGCTAGCAAATGCGAAAAATTGGGCTGGGAGGTGGGGGTTATAAGCACCTATATAAGACAAAGCCCTGAATAGCGAGACTGTCCCTATAAAATTGGGACATCTGGTCACCCTAATGGGGACTCCAGGACTAGGGTACATGAAGTTGCTGCAGATTATCATAGAATCATAGAATATCAGGGTTGGAAGGGACCTCAGGAGCTCAAAGCACGACCAATCCCCAACTAAATCATCCCAGCCAGGCCTTTGTCAAGCCGGGCCTTAAAAATCTCTAAGGAAGGAGATTCCACCACTTCCCTAGGTAACCCATTCCAGTGCTTCACCACCCTCCTAGTGAAAAAGTTTTTCCTATTATCCAACCTAAACCTCCCACGCTGCAACTTGAGACCATTACTCCTCGTTCTGTCATCTGCTACCACTGAAAAGAGTCTAGATCCATCCTCTTTGGAACCCCCTTTCAGGTAGTTGAAAGCAGCTATCAAATCCCCCCTCATTCTTCTCTTCTGCAGACTAAACAATCTCAGTTCCCTCAGCCTCTCCTCATAAGTCATGTGCTCCAGCCCCCTAATCTTTTTTGTTGCCATTCACTGGACACTTTCCAATTTTTCCACATCCTTTTTGTAGTGTGGGGCCCAAAAGTGGACACAGTACTCCAGATGAGGCCTCACCAATGCCGAATAGAGGGGAATGATCATGTCCCTCGATCTGCTGGCAATGCTCCTACTTATACAGCCCAAAACGCCGTTAACCTTCTTGGCAACAAGGACACACTGTTGACTCATACCCAGCTTCTCGTCCACTGTAACCCCTAAGTCCTTTTCTGCAGAACTGCTGCCTAGCTGCTCGGACCCAAGCAGGGCTGGCTCTAGGATTTTTGCCGCCCCAAGCAAAAAAATTTTTTGACCGCCCCCACTTTTTTCCGTGCCCCCCTGCCCCTAACTCCGCCCCAACTCCGCCCCTTCCCCAAATCCCCACGTGCCGCATTTCCCCCCCCCACATTGCTTCCTGCGGCTCCCATCCCGCAACCCCCAGCCCTAGCTCACCTCTGCTCCGCCTGCTCCCCTGAACACGCCGCCACTCCGCGTCTCCCCCTCCCTCTCAGGCGAGGGAGAGGCAGCGCATTCAGGGGAGCAGGCAGAGCAGAGGGGAGTGAGTGTGGGGGGGGGAGTGCAGGAAGTAATGGGGGGGGTAGAGGAACCGCTCCCCTCCCCAGCTCACCTCCGCTCCACCACTGCCGCCTCCCCCGAGCGCACTGCCACTCGGCTTCTCCTCCCTCTCTCCCAGGCTTGCTCAACAAAACAGCTGTTTCACGCGCGGCAAGCCTGGAAGGGACGGGGGGAGAAGCAGAGAGGCGGCGGTGCACTCAGGGGAGGGAGCGGAGGCGAGCTGGGGCAGCGAGGGCACATTTCTAGGGGCGGCATGGCTGGTGCTGAAATGCCACCCCTAGAAATGTGCCGCCCCAAGCACCTGCTTGTTTTGCTGGTGCCTAGAGCCGGCCCTGGTCCCAAGTCTGTAGCGGTGCATGCGATTCTTCTGTCCTAAGTGCAGGACTCTGCACTTGTCCCTGTTGAACCTCATCAGATTTCTTTTGGCCCAATCCTCTAATTTGTTTAGGTCCCTCTGTATCCTATCCCTACCCTCCAGCGTATCTACCACTCCTCCCAGTTTAGTGTCATCTGCAAACTTGCTGAGGGTGCAATCCACACCATCCCCCTGATCGTTAATGAAGATATTGAACAAAACCGGCCCCAGGACCGACCTTTGGGGCACTCCGCTTGATACCAGCTGCCAACTAGACATCGAGCCTTTGATCATTACCCATTGAGCCTGATGATCTAGCCAGCTTTCTATCCACCTTATAGTGCATTCATCCAGTCCATACTTCTTTAACTTGCTGGCAAGAATACTGTGGAAGAACGTATCAAAAGCTTTGCTAAGTCAAGGAATAACACGTCCACTGCTTTTCCCTCATCGACAGAGCCAGTTATCTTGTCATAGAAGGCAATTAGGTTAGTCAGGCATGACTTTCCCTTGGTGAATCCATGCTGACTGTTCCTGATCACTTTCTTCTCCTCTAAGTGCTTCAGAATTGATTCCTTGAGGACCTGCTCCATGATTTTTCCAGGGACTGAGGTGAGGCTGACTGGCCTGTAGTTCCCCGGATCCTCCTCCTTCCCTTTTTTAAAGATGGGCACTACATTAGCCTTTTTCCAGTCGTCTGGGACCTCCCCCGATCACTATGAGTTTTCAAAGATAACGGCCAATGGCTCTGCAATCACATCCGCCAACTCCTTTAGCACTCTCGGATGCATCCGGCCCCATGGATTGTGCTCGTCCAGCTTTTCTAAATAGTCCTGAACCACTTCTTTCTCCACAGAGGGCTGGTCACCTCCTCCCCATGCTGTGCTGCCCAGTGCAGTAGTCTGGGAGCTGACCTTGTTTGTGAAGACAGAGGCAAAAAAAGCATTGAGTATATTAGCTTTTTCCGCATCCTCTGTCACAAGGTTGCCTCCCTCATTCATTGATACACTTTCCTTGACTTTCTTCTTGTTGCTAACATACTTGAAGAAACCCTTGTTACTCTTAGCATCGCTTGCTAGCTGCAACTCCAAGTGTGATTTAGCCTTCCTAATTTCACTCCTGCATGCCCGAGCAATATTTTTATACTCTTTCCTGGTGATTTGTCCGAACTTCCACTTCTTGTAAGCTTCTTTTTTGTGTTTAAGATCAGCAAGGATTTCACTGTTAAGCTGGTCACCTGCCATATTTACTATTCTTTCTACACATCGGTATGGTTTGTTCCTGAACTGTGGGGAATCGCACATTTCATTGCTTCTGTAGGTGATGCTTCTTGTTGTGCACTGCAGGGGCTGCTTGCATCCCTTGTACTCCCACACATGTTTCCTGTGCCACCCTCCCAGCCCCCTCTAGTTCAGGGATTTCCCGCAACGCATCCTTGCCCCCTTCCTTATGTCAGAGATGGTATGTCCCACATTCCCCTCTCCTAGCACGCTAGGGCCTCTGTGTGCCCCCCGCCCCTCCCCCGCTGGGGGGCTCTGTGTATGTCTCCACGCCTCCCCCTACCTTTCTTATTCTCCTTCACTTTCTCTTTCTGGGTGTCAATGTTTTTAACTTGTAGTGGGAACATGGGCAGAGCTGAAGTTTGGGGTATTGTTACACTGGAGGGGGTTGGGATTTTCTAGGCACCTAAAAGTTAGGGCTTCGTGCCGCTTAGTGTTGCAATGCTAAATCCATTTGTGGATCCCTCCCAGTGGCCCATTACCAAAACCTTGAGCCATTTAGTCTTTCCCTAGGGGTCAGTTGCAATCCAAGCAATAAGCGATGCCAGAGTGCGAATGAAGGGGCCGGAGGTGTGTGTGGGGGGGGCATTTGGAGGCATGGACGATGACACCAGGTACTGCTGTCACTGCATGCCTGGCTAGGAACAGCCCCACTCTTCAAGAGTTGTTTAACAAGAGCCTGTTGTGGCTAGCACAGGTCCCTAAACCAGCCCTGCTTGCGTCTATAATGAATTCCTTGCTGACCTACTTTCTTATTCCTGTTGATCAAGTACGATCTGGCTTTTGGGTAGCATGTCTGACAGTAAGGGGGTTTCTCTTCCCTTGGCTTTTGCTCTCGTCGTCTTACTTTAATAGCTGGATCAGAAGGAAGTTGGCTTGCATTAATTGGTTACTACTGAGGTTTTGATGGTGTTTTCTTTTCCTCAGCAACCTCCTTGGTACATTTCATCATGTCGCTCAATACACCAAGAGAGTCCATCAAATGCCAAGGCAGAGGAAAAAGGAAGATGCTTGTTGACATTGCTTGTTATCAGAGAGGGAGAGAAGGTGATTCTGTGTAGCTCCTTACACTGACACAAAGAAGACAAAGGAAAACAGCTCAGGCAGAGAAAAGAAGAGGTGGAATCTATGGAATAATGAGGCTCAAGGGGACCATAACAGCCTCCAGTAGGTAATAACAGTGCTAGACACCTATATAGTGTCTCTTCTTCAGAAAGATCACAAAGCCACTTACACAGTGTTTAATTACAGGAATTCCTTTACACCCACCCCTGAAAGGTAGCCACTTCTAGTGTAGAGCATAGCAACTCTATATACAAATAAGAATATAGAGTAGCCAGTTGACAAGGCAGGGATAATTTAGGTAGGATAATGGTAATTCTTCAGATCTGTTGTCTCACCAGTATTTGAAGGGTGATGCCTGTACATTCATCCTGTTACCTAATCACTGTCTCAGACAGCCTCAACACCTGCATCTGGAGAGTGATATAGGAGCTGTCCTAGTCCCAAGACCAGTTAATTCTGGGGAGGGGGGGGGAAAGAGAGAGGAGCAAGGAGAGAGAAAGTGAGGGAAGAGGGATAATAATGCAGAGAGAGAAAATGCAAGATGAATAAATTGAGGAGGAAGAAATCCCAAACAAAGGAGATCTTGAAAAGCAAAGAATTACGTTAATAAAAGGTATTTTAAAACCAGTGAGACAATATAGAAAAGTTTGCTTGAGGGCAAGGATGGGCACTGGAAAAGACTGAAGAGAAGATCATAGAATTATAGAATATCAGGGTTGGAAGGGACCTCAGGAGGTCATCTAGTCCAACCCCCTGCTCAAAGCAGGATCAATCCCCAATTTTTGCCCCAGATCCCTAAATGGCCCCCTCAAGGATTGAACTCACAACCCTGGGTTGTTCCAAACTAGATGGAAAAGTGGAGAATGCAGCAAGAAGAGAAAAGAGGAGTGACACAAACACTGAGGTCACAGTAGTGTTCTGTATCTGACCGAAAGTTCTCTTGACACAATATTTGGACTTATAGTCAGGAGTGATTTTTGCCTATTTCTAGCAACAACAAAAAATCCCAGACAAAGTTTTGCACCCCTTTCTCCCCTTTCCCACACACATTGCAGTGCTAGATTGCCTCTTGCTTCCTTTTGAAAAGGCGGAAGGCATGGTATATCCCTAGGGCGCCAGGATTAATACCATTGCTTTCACATAGAAATGCCCCGGATCACCTGCCAGAACCTGGGTTTTATATCTGCTCTGAAAGACAGCATCTTCCATAGCCCAGCACCTCCTTAGCACTGGGATGGAGTTTGGGTCCAGGCTGCACTGATTCATGGGGAAGAGTGTTATCTACTGAGTCATCAGTGCTACTTCCTGTCATAATACTAGGCTTGTTCCTAGAAGACTCCCATTCAAATGGTGACTAGGTCTGGTCCTGCTCCTTTGAGATCTACAGGCTGGGACAGATCTGCAGCATTCCAGGAAAAGATAAACAGGCCCAGCCTGGGGATCATAGAATCCTTTGGGTTGGAAGGGTTCACAGGTGGGTCACCTCATCTAATCCACATCCGTACATCTAGGCAGCCGTGTAACCATTTTCCACTGAATAACTTACTGGGCAACTGGGGTTTCTCTCTCCAGGGGTTAGTGAAAAGGTTCAGCCACCCTTCCTCCTCCCTTCACACTCACCTGATCACTGCAGCCTCCCAACCCTTTCAGTTAGTTTCCCACCATCATGATGACATTTCATTGGCCACAACCAGCAGAGAGAAGTGAGTCCTGGGAGGATCTGAAGGATTTGGCGTTCAGCTTACAGGCACCAGTTTAGCAAGCCCCAAACTCAACGTTGCAGTGTAAATAGCTGCAGCCCAGAAGAACCAATGTGTTACTCTTCTAAGCCAGCTGGGGGAGAACGTCCAGCCATATCCTTTTCTCTCCTGGCCACTGCCAGGATCCTGCAGCACAGTGGGTGACCCGATGACACCAAGTTGAACCTGCAATGATAGGCTGTGGGTCTCCCCGGATTGTCTGCAAATGCCTCTCTACTAACAGTTTGGTACTATTTAATATCCTTCCGGTGCTTCATGTACAACAGCCTGACAGAAACCCCAATAAGGCAAGGGAGATTGTCATGTGTAATGCAGGCTGCTGAGATACATTAAAAAGAAGGGATGAGACTGACCATTTTGGCAGCAACTTGGGAGATTGTGAACTCTGCCTTCCCAGGTGATAGTTACACACCTAGGCACTGTGCCGGTCTTTGGGGCATGAGATCACACTCAGTCACTCATGCAGCTGATCAAAGTGGGAGGAGCCAGAGAAATTTAGTCATTGGTTTGCCTGGTGACTCACAGGCAGGATCCATGGGTGTGAGCAGGAACACGTCAGTTAACGCGGTGGTGGATGTCTGTTAATTTCCTATGGGCACTGGTAGGATTTTTGTTCTACATCCAATCTTCTAGATGTTGACCTAGCAGCACCTACTCCATCTGCAACCAGGTACCATGAAATGGCACATCTGCCTTAGGAGTGATGAAGGTATTGCAGGCAAAGGTCAACACATCAGGGGCAGTGTGTGTGTAACCAATCCATATGCTTTAGACCACACACAAATGTGACTGGAGTCCTGACCCTTCAGGGTAGAAAACATGGCTCTCTCCCATGCCTGTCAGCAATAATAGATCCAGCCTGTATGCACATAAGTGTGTGTTCACTACAGTCCAGGTGAGAGCTGCTCTCCCTTTAGTTGGAAGAGTCCCGTTTGTAAGTGGCCATTGCTCCGCTTTTCAGGAGAGTTCTTTCCAGTCTGTGTGCTCTGTTCCTGAAGGCGGGAAGGGATGTGGAACAGAGGCTGCACCTGCTCTCAGGTGTGGGGCAGCAGGGAATGAAATGACCAGTCCAGTATTAGATCTCTGTGTTGTCTCATAGTTTAACATCCTGGGAGGGGAAAGAGAGGTCTCCCTCTGTCTTTGGGAACAGGCTGCATCTTTTACTGTAGCCCCTTTCCTCTTTTCCAGCCTCTCGTCAGAGCTTCAACATGAATTTGGGATTAACTCCAATAAATCTGCCTCCCCCAGCCTTTTTCCTACCAGACCGTTGCCAAGGAGACAAGGAACAGGGCAAGGAGGGAGGAAGGCAGATTTAAGGGGACTAGCACAGGCCAATTTTTCCATCCCTGCTTGAAGTCCATCTTCAGGGGTTTCCTTTCATTTGCAGTCAGGCTGAAAGCTTCAGATCCTCTCGCTTAGGAGAGTACAATACAGAGCTAGTGTTCAGCCCCATGCAAGCCAAGGATGTGCTCCAGATCCAGCTGGGCTAGGGGGCCTGCACGTGATACCTCCTTTCTTTCTTTAAATGGCAGCCCCCTCTTATGGCTCCACCGCTTTGCCTGCCTAATCAATAGGATCACATTTGCCCAGTGCATTGGGATCTTGCTGTTTTTCATCCTCATTCTGTAGCGAACCCCTCTCTGAAATCTGCTTCAGCTACTCAGTTCCCATCTATGCCCTGGGGTGAGGCAGCATGTTACCAAGTAACAACAGCCCAACATGATGGGTGGGATCAAACACTTTGCTGAACTATCTGGAGAGCAGTGGTGACATTGCATGTGAATTACAAGGGACCATTACAGATCAACCCCGAGGGAGAAGTATTTCCTACATTCATTGTAATTATCTTTTTGATTTGCGTTTGCACAGTACCTAGCACAGTGGGACCCTTGGCTCTGACTGGGGCTCCTAGCCATACTATTTATAGGCACTACAGCAGCACATAGAGAAGACTCCATTGTGTTAGGTTTTGCACAGACAGTCCTTGCCCTGAAGTTCTTACAATCTATACAGACAAAGGGTGGGATGGGAAACTGAGGCAGAGACAGGGGAATGATTTGCCCGAGGTCACAGAGCAAATTAGCGATGGAGGTAGGAATAGAACCCATGTCTCCTGACTCCCAGTTGGATATCCTGTCCTCTGGATTGCCCTGCATCTTCTGTTATCTAGTGGCCCAATACAGTATTGTGGCTTCCAGGAGGAAGGTTACAGCAAATACTTGTACTGTACATTTCACAGCATTACAACACGACAGGGGAACACAATTGTTATCAGAATTTTAACTCACAAGAGGATCCTCACTCAGTGTCAAACACACATCTGATCCAATTCCTCTGTCACTCGCTCTCCCCACCCTCACCTTCTCACTCACCTCAACCCCTGCCTCAGCCCTGAGCCCCCTCCCGTACTCTGAACCCCTTGGCTCCACCCCCCCAACCCAGAGGCCTCTCCTACAGCTCAAATCCCTCATCCGCAGCCCCACCCCCACATCATAGCCTGCACCCCCAGCCAGAGCACTCAACCCCCCACACACACCCCAACCCCCTGGCCCAGCCCAGAGCCCCCTCCCACATTCTGAACCCCTCAGCCCCAACCCAGAGCCCCCTCCTACAGCCCAAATCCCTCATCCCTGGCCCCACCCCAGAGCCCGCACTCCCAGCCAGAGCCCTCACCCCCTCTCACATCCCAACCCACTGCCTCAGCCTGGAGCCCCCTCCCACACTCTGAACTCCTCATTTCTAGCCTCACCCCGGAGCCCGCACCCCCCAGGCGAAGCCCTAACCCGCTCCCGCAGCCCAGACCCCTGAGCCAGCCCAGTGAAAATGAGTGAGTGAGTGAGGGTGGGGAGAGCGAGTGAGAGGGAGCAGGGAGGGAGTGAGCAGGGGGGTCAATGCCTTGGAGAAGGGGTGGGACATGGACAGGGCCTTGGAGGAGGGGTGGGGCAAGGGTGTTTGGTTTTGTGTGAGTGGAAAGCTGGCAACCCTAGCTCCAACCCTCATCTGCGATTCCTTGCTCTGGCTCTGGCATTTGGCCTTTGCCTCTGACCCTGGGCTTCTATTCCTGGCTCCTGACTTCTGCTTCAATCACTAGGCTGGACCACCCACGCCCAGTTCCCTGACAGCCCAGCACTTTGCAGACAAACTGAGAAGACAAGGTGGAGTTTCTCTTCTAAATTAGGCACCATGCATGTGGGATGACAGTCAACAAAACGATAGGACAAAGGTGAAACCAGTTACAATTTCTATGATTGCCTCCCCACACACATGGTTAAAATATGGTTCAGGGTCAGCCTTGGGCCTTCTCTGCAGCGTAGAAATGTGACTGTGCACCCCTAAGGCCCCTGGCATGCCTATAAATCACTCTGTGTCTTCACACACATCTCCCAGGGGTGCACAGGCAATCACGTCACCATTTGGAGTAGACTTGCTCTGGGCAAAGCCAACCACCGTGTGGTCCTCGCCAGTCCCCGTTCAGGGCTAGTATGGTCAGAAAGTGCCAGTGTAATAGCAGTGCAAAGAGTCCCTCCTGGACTGTCTGGTCTACGCTCTGCATTGTAGTGGTTAGGGGCTAAGTGTGCTAGAAGCCACTAACCTGTAGAAATAGCATGTGCACCCTGTATAGCTCATTGGTACCTTATTGTCATCAACTTTCTGAACAATCAAGTTAGTCGATGCCAGTGCCAGGAAATTGGGGACTGATTCGATCATTAGAGACATAGATAGCTGGGTTTGTGATGACCGGGAGAACCGTATGGTGACTTGCCTGCCTGGTGCCTCCGGGATGGGGGTGTGGGTTCTGGGGTGGGGCCAGAAATGAGGGGTTCAGGGTGTGGAAGGGGGCTCCAGCGTGGGGCAGAGGGTTGAGGTATGTGTGGGGGGTGAGCGCTCCAGCTGGGGGTGCGGGCTCTGATGTGTGGCTGGAGATGAGGGATTTGGGGTGCAGAAGGGGGCTCCGGGCTGGGGCTGAAGGGTTCAGAGTGGGAGAGGGGGCTCCAGGCTGGGGCACGGGGTTGGGGTGAGGAGATGTGTGAGAGCTCTGGCTTGGGGTCAGGGCTGGCTCTAGGATTTTTGCCGCCCCAAGCAAAAAAAATTTCCCTCCCCCGCCCCTGGCTCCATCCCAACTCCGGCCCTTCCCAACCCCTTCCCCAAATCCCCGCCCCACCTCCTCCCCCAGGCGTGTTGCATTCCCCCCCAATTGCTTCCTGCGCTCCCCCCCGCAACCCTCCGCCGTAGCTCACCTCTGCTCCCCCTGCTCCCCGAACATGCCACCGCTCCGCTTCTCCCCCTCCCTCTCAGGTGAGGGAGAGGCAGCGCGTTCAGGGGAGCAGGCGGAGCAGAGGTGAGTGAGTGGGGGGGGGAGCGCAGGAAGTAACGGGGGGGGGGTAGAGGAACGGCTCCCCACCCCAGCTCGCCTCCGCTCCACCGCCGCCACCTCCCCCGAGCGCGCCGCCGCTCAGCTTCTCCTCCCTCCCTCCCAGGCTTGCCGTGCGAAACAGCTGTTTGGTGCACGGCAAGCCTGGGTGGGAGGGGGGAGAAGCCGAGCAGCGACGGCATGCTCAGGGGAGGGAGCAGAGGCGAGCTGGGGTGGCGGGGGCACATTTCTAGGGGTAGCATGGCTGGCGCCGGAATGCCTCTTCTAGAAATATGCTGCCCCAAGCGCTTGCTTGTTTTGCTGGTGCCTAGAGCCGGCCCTGGTTGTAAGAAGGGGATTGAAGAAGGCAGGTCTGCATTCGGTGAGCAAATATAAAGTCTGATGTGAAAGACGTTACCAGGGACAGGATGCAGTTGATAGACAAAAAGAGTGGTCAGGGGAGGGACATACTTACAGGATGGGGAGCTCTATTCTGGGAGGCAGTGACTCTGAAAAAGCTTTGGGGGTCATCGTGGATAATCAGTTGAATATGAGCTCCTGGTGTGACACTGTGGCCAACAGAGCTAATACAATTCTGGGATGCATAAATAGGGGACTCTCGAGTAGGAGCAGAGAGGTGATTGTAACTTGGTATCTGGCACCGGTGAGATCACTGCTGGAAGCCTGTGTCCAGCTCAGTCACCCACAATTCAAGAAGGAGACTGATAAATTGGAGAGCGTTCATAGAAGATCTACGAGAATGATTAAAGGATTAGAAAACCTGCCTTAGAGTGATGGATTCCAGGAGCTCGATCAAAGAGCTTTACAGAGAGAATTTGAAGGAGTGACTTGATCACAGTCTATAGGTACCGCTACATGGGGAACAAATATTCTATCTTGCAGACAAAGATCCAAACATGATCCAATGGCTGGAAATTGAAGCCAGACAAATTCAGACTGGAAATAAGGTGTAAATTTTTAATGTTGAGAGTAATTGACCATTGGAACAATTTTCCAAAGGTCATGGTGTATTCTCCATCATTGGCAATTTTGAAATCAAGATCTGATCGTTTTCTGAAAGATCTACTCTGGGGAAGGTCTCTGGCCTGTGTTACACAGGGGGTCAGACTAGATGATCACTCTGTTCACTTTCGGTCTTAGACTCTCGGAGGCCCAGGGCTGGTGTGTGTGAGCAGCAGGTGTGAGGTGACAGAGAAGGCCAGAGGGAGCAGCCTGCAGCAGCTCCAGAAACACCACCTGGCTAGTGGAACCTGCAGGCCAATCCCTAATTGCCTTCCACTTCAGGGTGGACTAGAAGGGGCAGCTAAGACACTAGGCTTGAGGAGCTCCATGGAAGAAGGCTACTCTTAGGCCAGATCAGGAACTGCTCTGCTTCTCTCTTACTGTAACCAAGCCCCTATGGCCAAGGTATTTGTGCCTTCTCTCTGCCAGCCCATGCGAATTATCCTTCTTTACTTACTGGGCATGTAATGGGAACCCACCCTGGGGTCCCATCTGTCAAGTCTACAGCACCTGTGTTACACTATCCCATTGAGTGGGTTGTCGGCCATGGGGATTGAACTTAGCACATCTATTGCCTGAACTAGGAGACCCTGCTCTCTTAGCCAAGGCCATCAATGTGGGCACGTAGCCCAGTCACCACTCAGTGGAACTGAACACAGCAGCAAGGGAGTTGCACCTGCCTCTGATCTCATGGTGCACAAAGCACAATGGCATATATTTACCAGGACCACACAGCACTCACAGGGACGGGGCCAAAGGTCCAGGACCCTCAAATTCCCTCTTTCCCTTTGAAAGTGCATCATGTAACCATAGTCTTGTCCCCTTTTGTTTATCCCCCAGCCTCATCACCCTACATTTCTCTGTGAGGAATTGCCTAAACTACTTAATTATTGAGTTCTGACTTTGGAGCCAGCTTTCAATCAGTGTTTCCCTACTGTCTTGGAGGCTTAGCACTCTCATGCCATGTCATATTTGTCCACAGCTATGCCACTTCCCGGCTATCATGGGCAGTGAGACTTAGTAGCCAGAGCTAGAGTCCATGGTCACTAGACAGGAGTTTGGGAGTCAACTGGGTCAGGATACCAGGAGACAAATGGGATCAGAATCACGAGCCAGGAACCAGAGTCAGGCTGGGACAGAACCATAAATCAGATGCCAGGAAAACAAGCAGCAGAAAGCATGCACTCCAGAGCAGGGTAGAGCCCAGCTGTTCAGACAGAATATTTATGCCTGCATCTGTAATTTTCACTCCATGCATCTGAAGAAGTAGGTTTTTTACTCAGGAAAGCTTATGCCCAAATAAATCTGTAGGTCTTTAAGATGCCACCGGACTCCTCGTTGTTTTTGTGGATACAGACTAACATAGCTACCCCTCTGACGCTGTTCAGACAGCTTCCTGGGCCTGCTGCTGGCTTAAGTAGGGCCAGCCAGCCAATCAGCTGCTCCAGGACGCTGCCAAAAGGACTGCAGGAGGCGGAGCCTCAAATGGGTTGGGATTCATGGTTCCCAGGTATGCCAGCATCAGTAGGCTGCTAGATGAAGGACTGGAGCTGCTCCTAGAAACCTTGTGTAACCCTTCTGCCAGGCCAAGTTGATAGCAGCAAGGGCCGGGTTCAGTACACAGGGGTTCCCTCTCATCAAAGCAAATGCAAAACTGGCTCGAGCCCCCACCCAGTGACCTGGGAAAATCTTATACACACCCTTGGCTCCTCAAAGAGGCAATACTTCCCCTCTCGCAAGCACAGAGTCTCGGTGTAGCAGAGAATCTTTAATAACATGAGGTAAACAACATCAGCATTAAATTGGGGAAACACCACAACTAGTGTTCATCAACCAAACAATGAGCAAAGACCCACCCCAGCAAATTGGGCCACATCCTTTCCCTCGGGTTCTTGAGTCCCAGAACCCAAACATCTCTTGAGTCCAGCAATCCACAAATCACCCAAAGTCCAAAAAAGTCCAGCCCCAGAGTTCAAAAGTTCATCTGCAGAATGTTACTCCCCAGTCTGGCTAAAATGTGCCTGTGTGTGGGGGAAAGAGGTAAGGGGCACCTTACGTGTCTGGAAGCTGACTGCCCCACAGGGATCTGCTCTGCTCCGCTGTCTCACGAATGGCTCCGCTCCACCACGACTGGCTCTGCTCTGCACAGCTCGCCGTCTCACGAACAGCTCTGCTCAGCTTGCCGTCTCATGAACAGCTCCGCTCTGCACAGCTCACCTCGCCGTCTTACAAACACTCCGCCAGCCTATCCACGAACAGCACCACTGCACTCTAGTTCTTCCGGCTCCCCACTACTTGACACAGTGCTCAGTGATTTCAGCTCATAGTAGCGGGAGCCTTAGTGCTGGTGCACCATAAGGCCAAAGTGAATTCACCACAGTACCTGTAGCAAGACTCTTAATAGACCCAAAATTAGCTCTGACATTCCACAGTGGAGAGACAGCAGTGCAATTGGTGTTTCAGGCCCTCACAAAGGGGCCCACACCACCAGATACAAATATCTGTCTCAAGCCTCTCTCAATTCACAGAGTTTTGGAACCCATGTCCCTTGCCTAGCGAGTGCTACTTAGCTGATGGTGAGTGCCTCCATCATAACAAAAGGCCAAGTACAGTTCCAAGCACAGTTCCCATAATCAGGGTAATAACAATTTATTCTTCCCGCCCCAATAACAGAGACACTGGGGATCCCACAGCAGCCAAAGTGACCATTTGGGCAGCTATGGCCTCATTCTAGGCGGGGTGGGTGTGCCTATGCAAATGAGATCGGCCCCGACAGATGTCAGGGTGGAGCTCATCCTGACTCTGCTTACAGCTGCAGCACCAGCTTTGAGACCCCACCCGTGGGTCATGATCCTAACCTTTGTTAGCTGAAATCAACCAGGTCGCTACTCTCCTTCAAGCCACCCAGGGCTTCTCTTTTCCTTTTCAAACTAGGGAGGGGGCTGGAGGTAGTGTAAGCCCCCTCCTTGTGGAATACCCCAGCGCCATCTCTGGAGCAGCCCTAGACCTGGGGATGTTCTAGGGTGGGTCTGGGACAGGCAGGCACTTGGCTGGAGGGGGCCTGCACCCTAGTGATACTGCACCCCTGCAAAGCCCCATCAGGGCCAGTGAAGCAGGGGTGCAATGTGAGGCTACCTGAATAAGGGTGGTGCAAGCTGCCTCCACTCTGCCAATGCACCTGCACAGAGAGGGATCGGCCCCATGTGGGTAGCTACTCTGGGGCCCATGGAGGACCAGGGCTCTGTCTGTGCCCCGAATCCCCTGTGCACTCAGTGCCTCATCCTCACTGCACGTGAAAGGCTCCCTTGGGGTCTATGGGCTCAAGGGAGTGCCAAGTGCTAATGACCATCTGTCATGCTGGGTTTTATGCAGGGCGAAGGAAGGAGACAGGAGGAGGACACTGATCATGACCCACGAGCTTCAGCCCATCTGGAGTGGGGTTCCTAGGAGCTGGAAGAGTCTACCCCACAGAGTGCAGATGCGCTTCATCAGGGTGTCCAGGGGACCAGCCAAAGCCCGGTGGGGCATAGGTGCTGACTTCCCCTCTTTCCCCTGGGTGCTCAACCCCACCCTCTCTGACCTCTGTCCCGCCCCCACTCCACCCCTTCCATGAGGCCCCACACCCATTCCAACCCCTTCCCCAAAGTCCCTACCCCAACTCTGCCCCCTCCCTACCCCTATTCCAACTCCTTCCCCAAATCCCAGCCCCAGTCCCGCCTCTTCCCCGCCTCCTCCCCTGAGCGCGCCACGTTCCCACTCCTCCCCCCCCGGAGCATGCTAACGCTGCCAAACAGCTGTTTGGTGGTGGCTGGCCGGAAAGTGCTGGGAAGTAGGCGGAGGACTGGGGACATGGCGCGCTCAGGGCGGGAGGAGGAGTTCGGGTGGGGGAGGAGGGGAGCTTGGCTGCCAGCGGGTGCAGAGCACCCACTAATTTTTCCCCATGGGTGCTCCAGCCCCGGAGCACCCACAGAGTTGGCGCCTATGCAGTGAGGCGGGATAGCAATGACTGCGGCTTCCTGCGGACGTGTCTGGCTGATCCTTCCCCAGCAGCCTCTGGGCTGGCAGGGTCTGAACTGCGTCACCGCTGCCTGCTCCTGGATGCTGCTTTGCATCTTCCATGCTAGCTGCCAGCATTGGGTTGCCACCAGCCTCAGCGCCTCTCCCTGGGCGGAGTGCCTTCTCCCATCTCCAGGGGGCCCAGTGGGTAACCCCAGGCCTCTGCAGAGTCCCCCAAGAGCACTGCCATGAGGGTGGTGTCTCCTGTTGGTCAGGAGTTTGTGTGAACGGGGACAGAGCAGCCCCTTCAGAGTGTCCATCCTACACAGCCCTGCCTGAGCCTGTCTCTCCCACACAAACCCTCCCCCCAGGCCCATCCCCGTGAGGAAGCGCCTAGTGCCAGCTGAACCTCAATCCAAAGTTCAGAAGCATCGCAGCACCTTGCCCCATCCCTCTGGGCTCTAAGGTTGTCTCCCCCAGCCTCCCCCTCAGTGCAACCTCCCTCCCCCCAGCCTCTACCCCAGCAGCTAAGTTACCCATAATTTTGTCTGACTGGGCATGAGTAGAAGTTGTGCCCAGCCAGGCAAAACCGTAGGCCTTTTCACCAATGGGCCATGATGCAACTGCGTGGCCCAGGCTCTCCATAATTATTTTACCCAGCCTGCTTTGCCTGTCCCCAATTTACATGAAACCCCAACATTTACACGAAACCCTGACATCTGAGACATCTTAGCTGAAATTCTCACCATATAATCCCAAGTAGCCCTGAATGCAGCAGCAGGAACACCATGTCACTTACACTGCTCTGCACCCAATCCCTTCACTAGTAAAGTGACAGTGCATGAAATCTGCTGGCACAGAGCAAGGAACCACGCGACCAGCTGTTACATCCCATATCTCCTTGGATGCTGTGCTTGAACGAATGGGTTTTTATTGAGTTCAGCATGATATTCACGCCAAGGGTGGGGCTGGGTGCCGCACAGAGTGCTTCTTGGAAGAGTCTCCATTTTACACTCACTAATCTGAAAAAAAATCACATCCGTTGACATTGAGCTTGCTGGATTTCTATCCCCTTAGATCTGCAAGGAAGGGGACGCTGCCTCTGAGCCCTCCCTCAGCCAACGACGCCTTTAGCCCTTCCCAGAACTCATTAGTTGTCTCCCAGGGGCTCCCGCTGCGTTGTTTTGTTCTCTTTGTTGGTAGACTCTTTTCCGCCGATTGCCGCCCGGATTTCTCTCCATCACGCTGCCTCCTGTTGGCCCATTAGCTGACATATGAATTTTTAACATTTTGGTGCTCCCTTGACTGCCTGCGGCATGTGCCTGGGTGAGTGTCTCTCTGAATTGGTGCCAAGGGCTGGATCCAGCTGGCATGGCCTCATGCAATGTAGTCTTTGCCTTGAGGAGTGGACAGGATGGGGGCAGGATGGGGCACGGAACAGGAGAAGGAAGAGAGTAGCTGAGACGTTGCTCACCTAGCACCATGTGCCCCAAGTGGCTCCTCTGGATGGCTGCAGAGTGAGTGCCCACATGGTGTGCGTCCTATGAATAGCTTCCTGCTTTCTGAATGGATACTGAGCTCTTGAACTGGACGTATTTCCAAGGCTCTGACTCTGATTGGTCCAGCCCTAGCTGCACATTCCTCACCTGGCTCAACCGGAGGCTCCGATTCGCCATCGCTTTGCCCCAGGTCATGATTTTTGCACGAGTCCAAAGTAAGCGTCAGGCCCTGCCACTGTGATCTGGTGGGACTTCACAGCCACAGGGCACTCACTGCTCTAGCGTTGGCGGTGATGCAGGATTCACAGAAGCAGAAGTCCAGAAAGGACCACTGGGATCATCTAGTTGTTCCAATGGTTCATTACCTTCACTGTTCAAAACTGTTCTGAACCTTATTTACACCCCAAGTGAAGGGCAACAGAGTAACAGGGCGCTGGGGCCCGCTGGCATGGGCCCCCCAAATATGGGGGCAGTGGGGACCCCAGGACCATCTGAGATGAGTCCCCCAGATATAGGGAGTGGGGCCCCTTGGGGCCAGCTTGGACAAACCTTTCATTTCCTCTCTGCCTCCCACCTGCTCTGTTCCTCTCTCCACTGCACATGCTCCCCTGGCACCTGGTTCAAGGCTCTTTTCCTCTTGTCATACTGCATGGCTGCCTCTCCATCCCTCCTTCCCAGGACGTCCCTTTCCCCCGGTCACTGGAGGTTCCAGTTGCTGTTTCCTTTGCTCTTAGGGAGCAGCCATTCCTGGCAGAGGCCAGGTCCTTCCTTCTGCTGCTCCCAGCGCTTTCATAGACACTCAGGCTGTGCTTTGCAGCAAAGAGCTTCCCACCTGGAGCACCCAGGAACGAAGAGGAGCAGCTCTGGTCCTGTGACCAGCCAGCCCCACGCAGGCCACCTATGCTCCTGGGCACGGCTGCTTTGGATCACCCTTCCAGGATTGCGCTGCCCATTAAAATAAGGGACATGGCACTGTTGTGGCAACAGCCTTCCCACATGGCACTGTGGGGGCCGCTGCCCAGTGGCCAATGGCTACGTCGGCCTCATGGGATCCTTCCATGTGGCCAGTGGTGTCGTTGTGTGGGTGGCTACTTTGCAGCCCGCTCCTCTTTCACCTGCTTTGGCAGCTGCTGCACTACCCCTGCTAGGAGCTGTTCTTAGGAGAGGAAGCTGGGAGAAGGGCTCCCAGTGAGGAGCCCGCGGATGGGGTAGGGAATAGATGCAGAGGCAGGTGAGTGGTGGCACGGGGACAAGGCTATGACAGCCCTTCCGCCCAGCCCCAAGCCAGCTAATGGAATAGCCATCAAGGCCTCAGCACAGCAGCTAATGGCCAGCTCCCAAGTGGCCCATGCTGTCCTTGAGATGGTTGGCCCAGGTACCCAGAAAGCTTGGAGGCCTCTGAGCTCCCACATTGCAGCTAAGATTCATGACTGAATGCAGGTTTGGAGTGATGGGAGGACTAATAACAATAACAACACTAGAGCACAAAGGTGCTGGACAAGTCTTCACACAACTCTGAATGCCCTTTATCCCCAACCGGCAGCCTCTGCTGCAACCCACAGCCCCCACGCTTCTAACCTAGGGTCCCTGCGCAGGTCTGCAGATGCCCGTCAGTCCTGACCTGTAGCCCCGCAGTTGGTTCTGGCTTGGGGCAAGCACGACTGGGAATTTATCTCAAGGACATGCTTTTCTCCAGGGTTACCTGGCTGGCCTGTGCTGGTGTTATTGCAGGAAAGCAAGTGCCAAGAGCTGGCTCTGAGTGTGAGACTTGCACCCATCAGTGACTTCTGTGGGGATGACGGTCCCTCAGACTCTGCTGCCAGAGGAGTCCTACGCTGAGGTCCTCACCCCGGCCTTTCAGGAAATTATCCCCCAGCCACAGACGCACAGTGCTGGGAGCGAGCCTGTCCCTGGAAAGTGGTGTCCTTAGTGACTAAAGACTGACTGCCAGACATGCCTCCTGCCTTTGAAACGCGATCGTGACAGCAATGTTCGAGAGGAACAGGTCTCCTCACCGCCGTTATCCGACTGCCAGGGAAACTCCCCTAGCTTTGGAATTCGAACCATCTCTGCTCAGCTCAGATGCAATGCCGAGGGATGGGCTGTGTGGTCCGTACTCAGGCTGGCACAATGCTACCCCACAGGCACGGTTCCGCTGGAGTCCAGGGAACTCCTTGGGTGAGGGAGCATTCCCCTGGCTGATGAAGGGGCTTCACTCAGACCATCAAACCAACATTATGGAAATTTGGGTTTGGCAGCCCCAGACACTGGCACCAGATGTCATCATGTATCCTGTCTGCCTTCCCAAGGTGCCCCAGGCAGCCCTGGGGTTTGCCCCATATGACGTGTTACATGGAAGACACCCAAGAGGATGCCTTGATGTTGTCAAAAGAACAACAATGGACACCTTTCCACAACACAACATCAGTCCATTTACCTAGCCAGCACTCTCCATGCGGCTTGGGACAGGCTCAGGTTCCACCAGGCCACCTTTCCTAATCTTCCCTACAACTTGGACTCTCTAGCTGGGCAGGAACCAGGGGTTTTATGAAGGGCTTCCCTACCCAGAACCCTTTGCACAAAAAGGAAGTCCATCTCCTGTCCCTCTGGGTGATTGACAGTTCATCTAGCCTTTCAGCTCTCTTTCTTCACTCCTGGGTCTGTAAGGGCTGCACCCCATCACAAATGTACAATTCTAGTTTAATTGCTAGGGAGCTCCTATTTTCTATGACATGGAGAAATGGGGATTCCCCTCTCCTGGTTACCATGCTCCACAGCTCTCTCTCCCCGGCATCAATCAACTTCCCCTTCCAGAGGAAGCCAGGACTACTCAGCTGCCTTGCAGGGAGAGAGAGGGGACCCAGGGTTCCTCTGCTGACACCAGGGGAAATGGAGCTCATGGGGAGATGCCTGCCCTTCTCCATAGTGTCTGTGGGCCCAATTGTGTCTTGTCCCTGCCCTGGGAGGGGGGACAATCACAGTCCACATGCTCTGCCGAGGACACAAACTGCCCCAAAAGGGGTGGGGAGGAGACACTGCTCCCTAAGGACAGAAGTGGGAAGTGGCATATATCTGCACTGCATGCCCAGCACAGCCCGTTCCAGACATCCTTCATCAGTATCCCCCATCGGTCCAATTGCACTGGCCAATAAATGGGAATCTCCTCTGAGCTGCAGGGTTCTACCACCTGGCTTCACATTTCCCTTATTGATGCTGGAGAGTTAAAAATGTGAGATGAGAACAAGAGATCATTGAATGGCCTAGTGGTAATGCAGATGGCTTTACGGTATACGCCTGCAGAGCAAATGGCCTAAATGCCTGGAGAGGCCCTGGGTGATGTAATCTTTGAACTGCAATCTCTCTCGCAACTCTGCAGTGCAGCTCTGGAGTCCTGGGTGGAGTTAGAGAATTGAACGGTGGAATGTACACCCCCCGACCCCGTGTAGCCGCAGCGGGTAGGAGGGTGAATTTGGAGCAACTAATTCAATGGCCCAGTGCTTCTTTAAGAGCTTTCTCATTCCAGCAGTCCCTTGTGGTGCATCCCATAATGTTTACCCGCATTGCTAAGAGCTAACTGGTCTCTTGGAATGGATCTTTCTACCTTCTGGGAGAGCAGCATGATGCCTGATGGGCTGTTCACACAACAATTTAACATGCAGTGACAGTGCCCAGCCTGTGCAAGCCCCAGCTTTGAAGGGCTGCGTTTGAGTGAGGCCAGGGAACTGCACAATTAGGGGCTGGGTGCAGAGCAGACAGGACATTCCCCTGTAGTCAGAGAGCACGGTAGCAGACCTTGTCACGTTCTGGGAAGAGATCCTCAGTGTTTAGCCTGGGTCAGCCCTAAGGGACATACAGAGCTTGCTTATTATAGAAGCCTCTATTATCTTTTGAAAGTTAAGACTATAACTCATTTGTGTGTATGTGTTTACCTGCTTTAACCTGGTAAATAACTCTCTAATTTCCTTTTCCTACATAATAAACCTTTAGCTAGTTTATTATAGGATTGGCTACAAGCACCTATGGTGTGAGTTCTAAGGTGCAATTGACTTGGAGTAAGTGACAGGGAGTAACCTGGATGTTGTTGTGATTTTTGGTGTAAGGGCCCATCTATCACAGAGGTAGGCTTACTAAGGTGACAAGGTAGAGCAGAGTACCCAAGGGAACTGTCTGTGACTCCCTGTTAAGGCTGTTGTAGCACCAGAGGAATTTATGCTTCAATACTTGGTTGGTGAAATCTCACTGTAGAACTCACAGCCCTCACAGTATAGAACTCACAGCTTGTGCCCTGCCTCTTAGCAGTCTCCCCTGACACTGGCACTCACGCTCATGGGCTCTGCCTGACAGCTTGCCAGCTGCACGCTTGGTGCTTTGCTGATAAAAACAAAGCCCAGGTCTCTCAGTCCAATTCTTGGGGACAATACAATGAGGGAAGTGCTGGGGCCTGATTCTGCACTACGTTGCACTCATATTACCACAGACACACACTAGGCACCCCACCCGCAAGCTGCAAGGCACGGGGGAATCACAGGCCCATAGGAAAGGCCAGGCTGGATCAGACCAATGCTCCATCTTGTCTAGTGTCCTGTCACTGACAACAGGGGCCAGGGCCCTGAGAGTAAGGTGCAGGAAACCCTGCAGGAGGCAGTTACAGGATAACTGCCCCCCGCCTCTGGGAAATTCCCTCCTAATCCCCAATATCTAGAGGCTGGTTTATACTCTGGATACAGGATACAGGAGTTCGGACTCTTGGTTCCCTAGACATACTATTTCTGCATACATAGCCCACCGCTGCATCCCCTGTTTGGAATCAGTTAGAGAGGGTAGGGGTGGAAGAGGAAGGTAAAACACCCTGGACTGTATCCAAACCAAAGTCCCTAGCCGGGCAGCACTCCTCCGCCCGCTTTGCATGAGCTGACCCCTGTATGCCGTCTCCCCTTCTAGGGAACAGCCGACTCTACAGCCTGGCGAGTGTTCCCAGCAAGCTGGCGCTGGGAGCCTCCCGGCCACTGTAAATTAAAAAGCTATAGATTTTTTCCCTTTGCCCAGGCAGAGCATTTCAAACAGAGTCATGCTAAATAATTCACGGGGAGAAATGACAACACCCGCGTCGGGGACGGGCCAGGAGCCTGCTACCATGCCCCACCCACCAGCTACTACAAGGACAGGGCTACCGCTCTCTCCCTAATTGCAGGCACCGTGTGCACTAAATGGATCACATAGTGGGGCACGGGGCCTTCCCCCGCCAGCTGCAGTCTGACGGCCCAGCTCTGCTGTCAGTTACAGACCCCATGTCTCCCTCAGCAGCACTCCTCATGCACAGCATGGTGACTCAGCCCTGGGGGAGAGATAGGGTTTTCAACCGTCTAATCCAGAGCAGGGATATTTCCTATGGCCCGCCAAGCTCCCCGTGCCCCTCCCCCCAGAGTTATTTCCTGCGGGCCACCAAGCTCCGCTCCCCCTCCCCACAGTGTGCCACGTCCCCGTTCCTCTACCTACCTCCAGGCACTTCCTGCTGCCAAACAGCTGTTTGGTGGCACTTAGCGCTTTCCAAGAGGGAGGGGGGAGGAGTGGGGAGCTGCGCGCTCAGGTGAGAAGACAGGGCAGGGGCGGGGATTTGGGGAAGGGGTTGGAGTTGGGGTGGGGCAGGAGTGGGAAGAGGTGGGGCAGGGGCGGGGCCTTGTGGAGTGGGGGCGGGGCTGGGGTGTCAGTGATGTGGCCCTTGGGCCAATGTACTAGTCCTCATGTGGCCCTCATGGTGATTCAAGTTTGAGATCCCTGGTCTAATTGTATAAACCCAAACACCCTTGCCCCACCCCCTTCCCCAAGGCCCCACCCCTGCCCTGCCCCTTCTCCAAGGCCCCGCCCCCTGCTCACTCCAGGCCCTGTCCCCCTGTCGCTCGCTCTCCCTCACCCTCACTTACTTTCACTGGGCTGGGGCAGGGGGTTGGAGTGTGGGAGGGGGGTTGGGGTACTGGCTCCAGGAGGGAGTTTGGGTGCGGGCTCAGGGTGCAGGCTCCGGCCAGGTGGTGCTCACCTCAGGTGGCTCCCAGAAGTGGTGGCATGTCCGGCTTCTAGGCTCAGGGGTGGCCAGGTGGCTCTGTGTGCTGCCCCTGCCTGCAGGCATCACCCCTGCAGCTCCCATTGGCCGTGGGTCCCCATTCCCAGGCAATGGGAGCAGTGGAGTCAGTGCTTGGGGCAGGGGCAGCATGCAGATACCCACTGGATCCCCCTGTGCCTAGGGGCCACAGGGATGTGCCAGCCCCTAGGAGCGGCATGGAGCCAGGGCAGGTAAGGAGCCTGCCTTAGCCCCACTGCACTGCCAGACTTTTAGTGGCCTAAAATCTCTCGGATTGGTTTAAGTAGCATCTAGGAGATCGAGCCCAATTCCAGGAGGGTTGGCGACCCTAGTGAGAGGTCCCTGTGCTCCCCACAGCTGGATTTCTAGGGGAAACACCCTCAGCAGCTGCTCCCCATACACAACAGGCCAGCTGGCTCAGCTATAGGAGAGAGGCCCCACACCTGGGCATGCAAATCCAGAATAACTCCTCCGCCTTCCAGGGACTACCCCGGGATCAGGCAGGTGGAGCAGGGAGCAGAATACAGAATTTGCTGCTTGGCTTATACTGAGTGTGTGCACAGGGACAGAGCTGCTCGGTAACATCTGCTGAAACCGCGGACCTCGCTGTGCCCGTACTTGGGATTAAAAGCTGCTACCTGCCGTTCACTGGGGCTAAAAGGGGGCAAAGACGTCAAGCTGAGAGGTGGGATGGGCAGAGTCCAGGGGGCGGAACCGATTGCACCGGGGGGGAGCAGAGGGACAAACAGCTGGAGGCAGCCGGGAAAGGAGAGGGGCCGAGGGACAAAATCAGCGAGAATGGGTAGGAGCGGGGAGTGAGCTGCTGCCAGATGGTGGCAAAGGGCAAAAGCCCAGCTCGGGGGGGGAGGCGCAGAGGGGGTAACAGTTACTCCAATGGGGTGAGTCACATGCCCTGTTTGCAAAAATGGGGCGGGGGGGCAGAAGGGCTTTTTTATTTCCCCTCTCACAGGACAGTACATCTCAGCACCCGCTTCCAAGGGCTGTGTCATGAAAGGCACAGGGCATCCCCATGCCTAGCCACGGCAGCTCTTCCCTATTTGATATAATGTATTGAGGTGCTACAGGAGAAAATATTTTACATACACCCTCAAAAAACGATCTGTCACCTATCTGGAGTATTTAAAAGAATCCCTTAGCTGAGTCTCTGCTACCCCTGGATCAGGATGACAAAGGTGAGAGGTAGCAAACTGGGACAGGGCAGCAAAAAGAACCTCCCTCGGTGTCAGTAACTGCTACTGGCAGCAAAATCTGTTAGTAGTGGCTTTTGACATTACACCTGGCAGCCTCAGAGTAGCGCCGCAGAGCTGCCCTCTCCACAGCCAGGCCGCATGGAGGGTTAGCTGACAGCCAGGTCGGCGTGGGACTGGCTGAGGGGGAACACTCCCAGTGACTGGCTTTACCTGAACGTGCCAGCGAGCCCCAAAGCAGGAAGGTGTCCCCACATGCTGAAGCCAGGATCCACGCCGCCCATAACTGCCAAACACCCCCTTGGGCATCAGCGCTCACAGCATAGTGCAGGGCTCAACCCCATGCTCCCCACATCAGCTGTAATCTCCGTACCTCTGATTTCAGGTGGCTCAGTGGGGGATCTGTGCAGGAGACACCCAGATCGTGAGAGCACCTGTAGAGATCAGGTACTCTGAGGCTGATCCCCAATGCTTACCAGTGGCAGCATACATTTTGAATGGCACCTCATGCCCAACCAGCCCCATCCCAGAGGCTGGCAGCGCAGAGGCACATGGCTGCTAATATTTATAGCCTGCCTCTGCTTAACCTCACACAGAATTGCTAATTCACTGCCGTATTTGCGCAGCATACTCCAAGACTGCATTTAATTAATCTATTGTTATTGTAGGGCCTACCTCAGATGTAAAAGTTTAAATTATAGACTGTGGAGTGGCTGGCACAGAGTGTTTGGACTGAAGTAAGTAAGTGGCCCAGAGGGCCAAGCAGGAATCTTCCACCCTCTATGGACCCCTCTAGTGTTCTCAAGTGGGTACTGCACACTCTCACCCCTGCTCTATTCCGCTCTCGTCAGAAACAATGGCTATGTCATGTTACGATGATGCTGACACCAGCCAGGTCAAGGCTCCGTTGTGCTAGGCGCTGTACAAACATATAGAAAGTGACAATTATGCATGGCGTTTGCTTTAGAATACTGCAGCAATGAATGCTGATGCTAGGTTCAACCTCTGGAATGGAAAAAAATGGGACCTGGTGCTCAGACACTAGGGTGATGGGTGCAGAATGTCGCAGGAATCGTCACAGATTGATGGATAGATAGTTGGTGTAATGCTGATTTTTTTTTTAAAGGCTCCAGAGGTTATTCTGGCAATTACAGGCTGGTTAGCCTAACTTCAGTATCAGAAAAATTGGTTCAAACTATAGCAAAGAACAGAATGATCAGACACACAGATAATATTGGGAAAGAGTCAACAAAGAAATCCTGCCCCACCAATCTATTAGAATTCTTTGTGGTTGTCAACAAGCATATGGACAAGGGGGAACCAGTGGACATAGTGTACTTGGACTTTCAGAAACCTTTGACAAGGTCCCTCACCAAAGGCTCTTAAGCAAAGTAAGCTGTCCTGGGATAAGAGGGAAGGTCCTCTCATGGATCAGTAACTGGTTAAAAGATAGGAGACAAAGGGTAGGAATAAATGGTGAGTTATCACAAAGGAGAGAGGTAAACGGTGGGCACGCCCAAGCATCTGTACTGGGACCAGTGCTGTGCAACATATTCATAAAGGATCTGGAAAAAGGGGTGAACAATGAAGTGGCCAAATTTGCAGATGAGACAAAGTTCCTCAGGATAGTTAAGTCCAAAGCTGACTATGAAGAAGTTATAAAGGGATCTCACAAAACTGGGTGACTGGGATACAAAATGGCACATGAAATTCAGTGTTGAAAAGTACAAAGTAGTGCACATTGGAAAAAATAATCCCAACTAGACATATAAAATGATGGGCTCTAAATTAGCCATTACCATGGAAAAAAGATCTTGGAGTCATTGTGGATAGTTCTCTGAAAACATCTGCTCAATGTGCAGCAGCAGTCAAAAAGGGTAACAGAATGCTAGCAACCATGAGGAAAGGCATAGGGAATAAAACTGACAATTTCATGACACCTCGATATAAATCCATGGTACGCCCACACCCTGAGTACAGCATGCAGTTCTGGTCACTCCAGCTATAAATAAATAAATAAATAAAAAATGAGAACTGGAAAAAGAACAGAGAAGGGCAACAAAAATGATTAGGGGTATGGAACAGCTTCCATATGAGGAGAGGTTAAAAAGACTGGAACTGTTCAACTTAGAAAAGAGATGACTCAAGGGAATTCTGATAGAGATCTATAAAATCATGACTGGTGTGGAGAAAGTGAACAGGGAAGTGTTAGTTTCCCCTTCACATAACACAAGAACTAGGGGTCACCCCATGAAATTAATAGGCAGCAGGTTTAAAACAAACAAGAGGAAGTGCTTCATAAAACACACAATCAACCCATGGAACTCATTGCCAGGGGATATTGTGGAGGTCAAAAATATAATTGGGTTCAAAAAAGAATTAGATAAGTTCCTGGAGGATAGATCCATCGATGACTGTTAGCCAAAATGGTCAGGGATGCAACCCCATGTTATGTGTGTCCCTATGCCTCCAACTGCCAGAAGCTGGGACTGGACAACAGGGAATGGATCACTTTATATTTACTATGTTCTGCTCCTTCCCTCTGAAGCACCTGGTACAGACTAACACGGCTGTTACTCTGAAACCTGTCAGAAGACAGGCTACTGGGCTAGATGGACCCATTGATCTGACCCAGTATGGCTGTTCTTATGTCCTGTGTTCTAACTGGGTCCCTCTGCTCACCTGAAATGCCCAATCCTTGGGAGAAGTAGAACTGGAGTCTTGGACCCCAGTAAGATCAAGGCACATGTGTCACAAGGAAAGATCTAAGGAGCTCTGACATGTGCATCTTCTCGGTTGGGCCTCCAGGAATGTGGACCCTCCTGCCTTCATCAGCTAACTCTAGTGGCCTCTTGGGGTGGGAGGAAGCTGCACGCTAGTCCAGGGCCTGCCCTCTACAACAGGATGAGGCCAACAGGGAGATCTGGGATTGTTCTGTGCCAGGGACTAGGCTGAGTTTCCTCCACAGGAGTTTGTGGTAAGCTGTGTAGTTGATCCTGTGAATCTCCCTGCTAGCCCCACACATGAGCTGTCCCAAGGTCAGATGAGCTCACGGTCATACCCGCATTGGAGAGAAAGGAGGGGGAGCATGTCTAGTGCAGGAAAATGAGATTAAAGTCCACCCCAGCTGAGTTCCCCATTTAATACTGAATGAAATCCAAGGTCCTGGCACTGATTCTTAGAACCCCTGATGAACTGGCATCCATGTACCTAAGAGACCAGCTCTCCAGTTCTGACACCCGCAGCAGGGCTTCTGCAGAAGACAGAGCTTCTGCAGAAGACACAGCCTGGGGCGACACTGTGCAGGGGAGAAGGGCTCTGGGTGGTGGGACTCCATGCCAGAAGGAATTGGTTTGAGCCTGAACGTCTCCAGATTTGCCCCAACCACCCTCAATGACAAGGGCTGGCTCGCTGGCACAGAGGGAGAAAGGAGAGAGATTATCAACACTCTAGCAAAGGGAGAGCAGCTGGAGTAAGAGCAGGGGGAAGACAGGGCAAAGGCAGGCAGAGGGTCTATGATGTTCAACTCTGTATGGGATCTGGATACCATCGGGAGGGGGGAACTAGAGCCATCCAGCTGGGGGAGTCGTAGGTGGGCTGCATTGGGAAGGAAGTTGTCTCAATGCAGTGGGCCTGTGATGCGGGACAGCCCTGACCACCCAAAGTCAAGCCAAAGGGGAATAGTCTGGGGCTGTAGCTGCTCAGCCCACCATCTCCTGTGTGAGCAAGGGCTGGGGCTGGCAGCTAAAGAGTTAACCTTTCCGCATGAATCTGGAGCTATTAATACCCGCACACTGGTTTATCTGTCAGAGCGAGCTGGCTGCTCTGTCATCCAGACAAGCCCCGCAGAGCTGTGTCTCGGCAGGGCCAGAACTTTTCTTTGTGCGAGCTCACATGTACCCGCCGGGCCGGGCTGCTCCCCCGGTCCCGGCTCCAAATGCTGTCAAGGAGTTCCACTCCCCCATGCACACTGCTCCCCTCCCGCCCCACGGAGCCACTGAGAGCCACAGCTGATGCTGGTTGCTGAAGAGATTCGAGGGAAGGGGAAACTTTCCCAAGGGCAGGTCGTGCTGCGAAGTCCAGCTGAGGCTAAGCGCTGGGCACTGAGGATCTGCCTTTGGGCACCGGCGCCCTCCATGCTGGACCAGCGACAGCAGCTCCACGGATCCAGACACAGGATGAGATCCAGCACTGGCCCCTGGAGATGGGTGGCCATGCTCCCATACTTCTGCCTTTGAGGAGCAGCGGGATGCTGTGGGGTCTCTGTGCTGATGCATCTTCCCCAAACTCCTCAGCTCAGGCTCTTCCACCTCAGGCTACAGACTGAGCCCTCCTTGTCCTTCCCCAGCTGCCCGAGGAGGGAGTCCTCAGGGGACAGCCCCATCTCATTGCACAGAGAGAGCGCGACAGCAGTGGCCCCAAAGATGGCCATCAATGGGAACGAGAGTGCAGGGTCCCTTTTGGCTGCTGAGTGAGGACGGCGTGGGACAGGAGTCACAACAGCTGGGTGGGATCGTGCTGTCCAGGCGTGCTCCCAGTCAGACCGGCCGAGGGCACGGGGTCACCTCAGAGGGCACGGGGCAGGAGGAGCCGCGACCTCTCCCTGGCAGAAGGAGCGACGGGTAATTTGGGAGACAAAGCACATGATGACACCTCCCGGCAACTGGTCCAGGGGACCGAGGACCTGCTGACTCTGGCTTCACTGGCCTCCGGGCAGACTGGTGAGGGGCAAGAGGATGCCAACACCTGTGCAGCGTACACAAGCCTGGAACTGCCCCCGCTGTGGTGCACTGGCTGTGGGAGCGAGGAAATGGATACCTTCTGCTTCGTCTGCTTCCAGAAAGAGGAGCTACAGCCCTTGCAACTGACCAGGTCAGTTCAGTACTGCCTGCTCTCCCTTCCTCCCTCCCCAGCACCCAGGGCCAGCGAGGGGCTGGGGCTTTGAGTCACTTGGAGCTTGGGCAGGGAAGGGCTCCCGGGCATTCTCTGAAGGAGGGATGTGGGCCTACGTGTGGGGAAAGCCAATGGGACTGCCCAGCTGATCTAGGGAGGGGTTGCATGAGTGTCCCGGGGGCAGCAAGGCCAGCTCACAGGGCGTTGCCCCAGAACAGGCCCATAAACCTCACTTTGTCCAAAGTTTCTCTCAAGCAAGTGCCCCATCTTCTCTCAGGATGCGGCTTCGAGCAGCCGGGACCTGGGCATCTTTCCAGCTGGAATGGGGGAACCTGCAGCATAGGGGAGAGAAGGGAGATGCGTGTGTGTGTGTATGTGTGTGTGTGTGTGTGTGTGTACACGTCTGTGTGAGGGCATGTCAGAGTGTGTGTGGGTGAACATCTGTGTGTGTGTGCACTTCCAGGCTGTTTGTACAGAACTGCCTAGGTGTGTGTCTCTCTCTCTGGGTGTGCCCTTCCCAGGCTGTCTGGGGGTGCATGTGTGTACATCTGGGGAGCACTCATGTTCAGACATGTGGGAGTGAGTTTGTGGACAGGCACATCTCTGTCTCGCCGCCCACGTGTCTATCTACATGTCTTCTTGCGAGCATGCGCGTCTGGGCCGCACATAGGGTCAGATGTTGGAACAGGAGCCCAGCTCTGGGTGTGGCAGACTGAGCCGGTGCTATGTGAAATTTATCTAATGCAACAAGTATCAGCGAGTGTCCCTGTTCCTGTGCATGTCAACACCTTCCTGAAGCTGTGACGGTGATCCCTGTTCACGGCCTGATCCTGGGGCGTCCTTGGCAAAGTGGCACCTAGGTATTCAGAGGGGCTGAGCCAACCCTCTCCTTAACCCAGAACTGTATCAGCTTCTCCTCCTGCCATTCAAAGTGCCCAGGCAGACGGACCTGAAACTGGGGAGGGGCTCTGACCTCTGGCCAGCCCCTTCTCCTCCATGCAGGTCGCAGCAGTCTTGCATGGAACCTTTGCAGGGGTGACTGTGCCCGCCTGTTGATTAGACCCAACCCAGTGTTCCCCCGCCTCACCCTTCCTCCACACTGAAGCCCATAGTCACTTGCCACCCTGTTTGGGAGGTGCCTTTTCCCTGGGGGCAACTCCTGCAAACTCTGCTCCTCTGCACTGCAGCCTGGCTTCAGCCCTGCCTGCTCTGCCAGAGATGCACATGGCATTGTCTGCTCAGGCTCCTATGCCACTCTCCAGCCTGCCATGGGTGTCCTGGAAGGTCCTGGCCTCAGACGGGATCGGGAGGGTTACTGCGGGAATGACTAGGTCTGTGGTGCTGGCTTGCTGGCATAGCAGAAGTCAGAATGTGTTTCCCAGGGCATTGTAGATGCATGTTATCTGGCAGGCTAAGTGTATTCCAGACAGCTCCAGTCTTGGCTTCTCCAGGTGTGGTGGTTGCTCCCTGTGGATTTACCTGGTGGCAGGTGGAGCTTGGTAGGAGATGGGTGAAATGCAGCCTCCTCCAGGCTAGAATGCAGCATAGCCAGCTGGAACAGGAAGTAAAGAGACCATAATCATTTGCACCTGCCTTTTCAGGAGGCGGAGTGTAATCAATCCCAGTTAGAATTGGGCCAGGTTAACCCTCTCTTCCCTTGTGAAAAGCACCACGGGACCCTTAACCATTGCATGTGACTGAGGCTGGAGTTTCCCATCTTACCCACAGTGCCCCATAGGTACTGGACCGGTACTGATTCAGGCGCAGGAATCCACAGCCCTTCTGATGCCCCTAGACTTTCCACCAAGGTCTCTCATCTAAGGGCTGAGAAGGCCCCACCCTCCATAGCTGGGGAGAGGGGAGGAGATCCCAGCTCCAGGTGGCGAAGATAAAGCACCAAGCAGCAGAATGGGTAGCAATTAGCATCCTACCTCTGCAGGGGGTCAGTGTCAGGACCTCTGTTCCACACCTGCACGCACTGTCCTCCAGCAGGCCCCACTCTGTGTGCAAGGGGTCCCCAGGCTGCAGCACTAGGGAGTAGGGATCCTTCAACGCACACAGCTGGACCTGAGAGCAGAACCTGGCTCATGTCAATAGTGCCATGGGAACTCCCCAGCCCAGGAAGCAGAGCCCCCTACAGGCAGGGCCCCAGGATTCATGCCAGCCTGGAGGAGCAGGGAAGGGCAGCCCAGCGATATGGCCAGCTGGTGCTGAGGGAAGCAGGGCTAGCCGGCACCATACTGCTCTGCGGCTGGGAGGAGGAATAAGGTCCTGCCCGGTCCATTGCCTACTCGGGTTGTTAGGGCTTACAGGTGACCTGCCCACCAGGTCTTGTGCTGTGGGGCCCAATCAGTGGGCGACAGGGATGTTGGACACAGAGGTGTTATCCTGCGGGTGATGCTGCGTGTTCATAGGTGGCCTCTAATTTTTGAGGCACCAATTTTCAATGCCTATGCAAGGCCCCTGGTTTTCAGACGCGCCGAGTGCCCACAGTGCACATTGACTTCAGTGTGGGACCTGGAGGCTCAGACCCTGGCCCCAGCCCCTTCCCCCCTCCAGCTTGGGCACCCAGCATGTACCAGGCTGAGCCATCACAAAGACTGCACAGTCCCTGCTGGAGCTAGCACCCCCTGGCACAGGTACATGGCAAAGTTACAACAAATGGAGTAACCCCTCTCCCTGGGCAGCTCCAGACCCCACCCAGCTTCTCCACAGGGTGCATGCTGGGCCCATTGTGCGGGATCTGGAGAGGGCTGGCCACAGCTTTAGGGGGTCTGGAGTGAATTAGCTATAGATTGTACCCCCTCTGCTCCTCCCCCTCCGCTCCCCCCGGGACAGAGACTGCACTGCTGGATGATCGCTGCTGTTCGTTGTCATATTCCAGCAGTACCCAGGGCTCCAGCTGAGATCAGGGCCACACTGTGCTCAGGGCTGCGGTAGAGTCACTGCCCTGCCCTTACAATCTCAACAGACAAGCCAAACGGAGGAGGCCGAAAGGGGGGGTTGTTATTCCCATTTCACGCTGGAGACCTGCGCCCCTGAGAGACTGGGGCTGTGCTTCTCCTCTCCAGCCAACGGAGTGCCATTAACCTCCCCAGAGCCTCTCCCAATCTACGCCAGCGTGACTGAGTCCTAAGTGACGTGGCCAAGGTCAGGCAGGAAGTCTGGCAGAGCCAGGAACTGGCCCCTGGTCTCCCAAGTCCTGGCTTTCCCACCAGCCCCAGTTGTCCCATGCTTCCCCATCCCCTGGCTCTGGATGCTTTGATGCCTCGGCAACAGGAGCTGACATGATGAAGAGACAGTAATAAACCCTCCATGTGCAGGTCCCCCGTAGAGCAGTGCCCTTGTTAGCAAGCCCAGCCTGGTCTCTGCATGCACCCACTTCCAATGCAAGGCTCCCGCAGCGGCCGGGAGAAGATGGGGAAATAAATTCCTGGCTGTGCATTCACAGAGCAAAGTGCAGGCACCCGTGGCTCCCTCCCCACCCTAGGGTTACCTTCCCCTCCCCTGCCAAGGGTCACTGCCCACAGCTTTCCCTTTCCATCCCCAGTTGCTTTGCCACCCCGTGGGGCATAGTCTAATCCCCTGCCACATCGCAATCTGAGGAATTACTCTGGGTCGATTCCTGTGGCAATGAGATCAGAATCTGGCCCTGTTTGCATTAAGGAGGTGATAAATGGAGAGTGGAGGGGCAGAAGGAAAGAGCACACCTGGCTTTCCGGCCAGAACCCGGTTCTGCTCTCTGTGACACCGCTGTTAACCCAGAGTGAGTGAGGCTGCTCCAGATAGACCCTGGGGTAGGTGTGCAGTGAACTCCCCTGGCTTCCTGGCCTTGCAGAGAGCTAGTCACAGGCTGGGGGGCTCCCTGTGAGCAGGCGCTTGGCTTGGGGGTATCCCTTTGGCAGAGGCTCTGGAGCTCCCCTCCCTTGTACTTTCCATTCCATTGCTTTGGGAATTGTTCTCCCCTCCCAACTGGCAGCCAAGCCATGTGCCCCAGCTCCCCAGTCCCCGAATTAGCGAACCAGATGGCGGGAATGCAAGGTGCGAATGCAAGCATATGCCTTCCCCAAGCTGTTCCTCCCAGGCAGCAGGACTCACTGGCTGCCGGGAGCTGAGCAGGACCAGGTGTACGTGGGGTGGGGGCATCCTTCCCTCCCCCCACCATGGGAGCTGGCCTACAGCCTGCCATTTCCCTTTAACTCCCCACAGCCCCAGCATGCCTGCTCCTCCCCACAAGGGTCTGCAGAGGGGACAGTCACTGTACCAAGGGCTCACTTCTACCTGGGAGTGGGGTGGGGTGGGGGGCAGGGCAGCTCCAATCTTTTTGAGTCCTTTGAGTGACATTGGCCCCTCACCAGTGTGCATGGGGTGGGGGGCTGCATTCCTTTATTTTCATCACTTTGCTGCTCCATTTCCTCAGGCTCTTGGCTGTCATTCGTCCCTCCCTGCCCCCCCAGACTAAGGAGGAGACTTTGTGCCCTTAATGTTGGGGAGCTATTGGCACTGGCAGGAATCAGCACTTTCCCCCACCGCCACCCCGCTCTGCCAGTGCCCCTCAATCCTGACCAGCAGCCCCTGGCTTCTCTAGGTCTGCCCTCCCCACCCTCCACTCTGCCAATGCACCTCACTCCTGAGCTGCAGCCCCCTGCCTATCAACAAAGCACCTTTCACCACCATGACATGCCCTGGGCCTGGGAGATCGGAGTCTGGAAGAGCATCGCTGCATGACAGTTGGGGAAGGTCACTTGGCTCTGGTGCTGGGGCTCGATGGGGCTAAGCTGAGGGCAGCTAGCTCCCTGCCAGCCCATGCAGGAAAGGGCACAGCAGTGGCAGGGCTGAGTCTGGGCTGTTTGCTTGTTTCTGATGAGGCACCAGGAGAAATGCTGAGCTCTGTGATGCAGGCGAGTGGAAGGGTCACGCGCTCTCCGCTGCAGCCTTGGGTCCAGCGTCTTTGCTCCAGCAGGCGACTGCAGCCACCTTCGCGCTGCTCGCCCTGGCCCGTCCGCTGGGCGCCAAGAGCTGATGGAGAGTTTCTGAAAGCTCCCAGAGGGCACCACTATCAAGGGATTTGTTGGGCCCTTTAGACAGCAGGGGATGTAAAGAAACGTCTGCCCTTCTCCAGCGGCTCCAAGCTGAGATGCCCAGCCCTGCCTGGGGATTCACACTCAGCAACAGCTGCAACACTGGAAAAGGGTCAGCTAGGCAGAATAATAGTGCTTAGTCCCGCTGCCCCCTAATGGTGAAGAGGCATCACTGCAGGCAGTGTGCTCGGGCAGTCCACCAGGGAGCACTGGTGTGGTTCAGCTACATGGGGGGGTGGGGGGAGGGAGGGTAGTGGGGCGGAGCTGTGCCAAAACAGACACGGCAGGGCTGGGGAATCTTCCCATCCCCGCCAGCAGCACAGGGAGGATGTGTGGGGTGCACAGGGGCCTGTGGAGTGGCCCTGCCTCTGGACTGGGGTAGATTCTTCCCCTGCCCTGGCCTGGCTACTCAGAGCAGGCCCAAGACTCCAGGCTTGGAGCCCAGCGTTGCGGCCCATGAGGCGTGCACAGAGGAATCGGGCCATGGGAGGGGCCTGGCAAGGCGTCAGTCCCTAGCAGGCAGCGAGGAACTGCTGGCTGAGCTGAGCTGGGCTTAGCTATTTTCAGGCCCATCTCAGAGTCTCAGCAGCCAGCGCTTTTCACCACCTCAGCTGCCACAATGCCACACTCAGCAGAACAGGCACCACATCCCTCAAGGTCACGAGGCCTAAAATTAGACCGGCCAGCTGCGCATTGGTACACGAGCCTGCCTGCTGCCCTATCCCCTCTGCTCCAATCATGCGAGCTGGGTGTGTGCTTGGCGGGGGTGGGGGAAGTAATGTACAGGCCCCGTGCCCGCCAGGGCTCTGGTGGCATGGGAAGGAGGCGTGTCTGCTTGCATACCATGCCTGCTCTGGGGCTGTGAGACTGTGAGGCTCCCTGGGGTTGGGTGTTGGAGCCAAGGTGCGGAGGAGGCTTCATTCTTGGGGAGGTATGTGTGAAATTAATCACAATCAGGGGTCTTTTGAAAATCCCCATGGCTGCCCCTTCCACCAAGGAGCCCCGAGCATCTCTCAGCCTTTCATCAATCCTCCTCCCATGCATGTGTTCAGTGTAGCTGGGCAAGATCCTGGCCCCCGACTAAGGCTCCTGTATGAAAAGATCTACAGTGCCCCCCAGGGAATTCCTACCGGACAAGGACAATGTAGGCAACCCTATGTCATCTATCAATCCATCCCTCCCCTCTGCTCATCCCATGGGCTAGGTGGAAGGGCAGGGCCAGGGCATGTTGGGGACTGGTTGGAGAAGGCAGCTGCCATTCTCTAGATCAGGCTGCTCTAACTTACATCCGGGGCTCTATCAGCCAACAGAGCAGCCCAGAATTAGGGAGGCATAAAGGTGACACACAGCCCTCCCCTGTCCCACACCTGCTGTGATGTACAACACAGAATCTGGCCCTTGCACCCTAGAGGCACAGACAGGGGAATGGGACCCACCTGAGCTCACATATCAGGTCAGTGGCTGAGCCAGGAATAGAACCCAGGCATCCTGTCTCCCACATACTATGGCGATGAGTGCAGTATAAGTCCCCTGCAGTACCCATCAGACCACGCTGTTAGGGTTAGGGGTGCCCAGGGCCTCTTGTCCTTGCGTGCCCTCTATCCTTTAGCGCTCCACACGCTGCTGGCACACAATAACCCTGCCTAGACACAGAGTTTAGTGGCTTTGCGGTAAATGGCACAGGTGCCAGCTCACACAACAGTGGCGGGCTCATCACACGGGAAGCCCCCATCCTGTTCTCTGTATCCAAGCATCCCGCTCAGCCACCTTGCCAAGTGACCCGCTATACCAGCCTTCCCCACTCAGCCAACAGCTGCCTTCCCAAACAGCCCCCCATCTTCCTCTGAGCACCCCCTGGTTTCACTGCAAGGAGGGCCTTGCGCCCATCCCATATGATCCTTTGAGCCTGCAGTCCCGGGTATTCTCCCAAGACTGGCCGGACTGTAAGTGGCTCACTGCACACTCCTTGCACCTAGCATCCTCCCTAGGCCCCTGGGAGAGTGGCAAGTCCTCCCAGGGAAGTTACAGCTTCTTTAAAGCAGGTGAAGATGGAAGAGGCTGGGAGAACAGAGCAGCTGAGCATGGAGTCAGCGAGCCTGAGCTGGCTGCCTTCCCAGAATGTAATGACTGATTATTCCAGGTTGGCACTGGGATCACCTCCTGTACCTGGCAATGCTTTAAATTTCAACAGGCAGATGGAATGGAAGCAGGGAGCAGCCAAGCCAGGCAGCATTTGAATAGTACAGGCTGAATGGGAAAGCAGGGCAGCCAGTCCCAGGGTGGGGGGACCAACCTTCCTCAAGTCACGTCCAGACAGGAGCTGACTTTCCTCTGAGGGTCTCCATGTGCTTTAGGCACTCACTCCTTTAGCCTTCTGCAAGGAGAGTTGGTATCATTATCCCCAGAGTACAGATGGGGAAACTGAGGCACTGAGCGGGGGTGTAACCTGGCAAAGGTTGTCCAGCAAAGCCAGGAATTAGGAGTTCCCTGCTCATCCAGTAAACCACACCCAGTGAAGGACCCAATTCTGAACTGCAGTACCGCTGCACTCAATGTGGCTCAGGGACCACAGGGTCCTTCCTTTGTGACTCTGGATTCTGGGACTACATGGAGATCAGTCTGGTTCCTGGCATTAGTCAGAGCAGCCTCAGGATCACACCCCTGGGCTCACCCCTTGCTGCTACCCCAGCTCTAGACCACCTGGCGATTCTCCAGTGGCTGGTTAAGCTGGGTTTCAGGCATCTTTGCACTAGGGTGACCAGACGTCCTGATAAAATTGGGACTGTCCTGATATTTAACTGTTTGTCCCGCGTCCCGACCGGTGTACGATCAGGACACCATTTGTCCTGATATTGTAGGGTTGCTTGCCAGGCACCTGGTTGGCACAGGGCTGATAGGCTCCCGACCCGGCTCCGGGGAGCTCCCCAGAAGTGGTGACAGCTCCCTCTGGGTCCTAGGCACAGGGACGACCAGGGGGGCTCTGTGTGCTGCCCCTGCCATGAGTGCCTGCTCCACAGCTCCCATTGGCTGGGAACTGTGGCCAATGGGAGCTGCAGGGACAGGCGCCTGGCTGCACCTCTGCCTAGGACCCAGAGGGAGCTGTCATCATTTCTGGGGAGCCACCTGAGGTAAGCCCCGCCCAGAGCCCGCACCCTCTCCCATTCCCCAAACCCCAGCCCTCAGCCCCTTCCCACACCCAAACTCCCTCCCAGAGTCAGCACCCCAATCCCATGCCCCAGCCCTGAGACCCTCCCTTGGAGCAGGGGCCAGAGCCAGGGCAGTGCACCCCCGCCCCATCTGCGGCTTGTGGTTGGGGCCACGCACCCTCAACCGACCTCCGGTTTGTGGCGAGCGGCTTGCGGTAGGACTGCAGCTGGGAGCTGCAGCCGGGGGCGTGCACCCCTGACTGACCTGCAGCTTGTGGTGGGGGCCGGATCCTGGACCGTGCGTCCCTGACCGACCCGCAGCTTGTGGTGGGACTGCTGCTGGGGGCTGCCCCTGGGGCTGTGTGTCCCTGCCCCACAGTTTGTGGCAGGGGCTGGGGCCGTGCACCCCCAACCTGCGACTTCCTAGGACTGTGCACCCCCCGATGGCAGCCACAGGCTCCATTGGGGGCTGTGAGCCTGTGGCTGCCCCCCCCCATGTTCCCCAATATTTTATTCTTGCGATATGGTCACCCTAGTCGTTACAGACAGCGCCAGCTGTGTGCTGAGCAATGCCCCACTCTGCGTGCCAGCCCCACCCATGCTCTTCCCGGGTACCGTTTGCCGTTGGGCTTGCTCTTTTGCGTGTCTTCCTCCTAAGCATTAACAGGAATGGGAGGACCCTGTGAACAGAGCTCTTGTGGGGGTCTGTATCCACGTCCTTCTCTCCTAGCCCCCACCTGCAGTCCAGACTCCCTGGGAAGCAGCATTATTGACTGGGTGTTGTTTACTTTCCAGCTCACTCCGTCCCCAGTGCTATTAAGGATGCTCAGAGCCCCCGTTATCGATAGGCACCTGGGAGCAGCCCAGCTCTGCGGTTGGCCCCATTAGCTCTGTTTGCTTTTGACAGCGTGGTAATTACGAGTCTCTTCCTCGCCCCGTTCCCCACTGCATTATTTACAGCTGTCTCGGTGCCGTTGGGCTGGGTGCTTGCGCTCGCCCAGCATCGCGTCATCTCCCAGCAGATTTGTGCCTTATTTATAAAAACAACAACAGAATCTTGGCGCTTCGACTGTACCTTATTTACAGCTGGCCTCGTGTTCTGCCCACGTGTTGTTCGCCAGCCCCAGGCTTCGATCTGCTGCAGCCAGTCCGCCTTCCGCTAACCTGCCAAGACCCCACTGCAGGACTCAGCCCAGCTCAGGAAGCTGTGGGATTCATTCCTTTCGCGTCAATCCCATTTTTGGGTGCCTTGAGCTCTGTGAGTCAGTGTTTGTGATGACAGTCCTGCCCAGGAATAAACACCCGGGTGGCTGTTTGCGTAGGACAGGGCAGGTGGCGTCACTCTAGAGGGAGGCAGGTACTTCATAAGGGAGGGCAGTCAGGAGGGCTGATTATAGACACATGTGGATCCCAGCACCCTTGTGGGATCTGGGGTTGAGCTCTGAGGTTCAGGCCTGCCTCTGATCCTTGCTGCATCTAGGGTTGCCAATCCTCCAGGTTTGGCCTGGAGTCTCCTGGAATTGGCAGCAATCTCCCGGTGACTATTGAAAGCAATCCGGAAGACTTTCAGAGGATATTTTAAGAAAATGACATTACATCATGCTGGAAAAAAAAAATCTCTCAGAATAGCTTCAGTCAGAGTTGGCAACCCTAGCTGCATCCTGGGACAAGCCTGGACCAGACACTCTTACCTGGCTGGCTGCTGCCCCTTGGACTTGGATTACATGGTTAACCGACCAGCTTGGATGCTCTGAGCCTGGCCCTGGGCGCAAGGAGCATGGATTTGGTGTTCTGAGCCTGGGGAGGAGAGGACACCCTGCTTCCGTGTAGCCGTGACAGCTAACATGGCCTGTGCTCTGAAGGGCTTAGGAGCCCAGGATCCTCCCTATGGGGAGGGGGTGGCCTGGATTATTGTGCTCAGCGAATGTCATCTGTTGGCTCCTATCTTTCATTTCTCTTTTTCCACGCTCTCTCACTCAGAGGCGCCAACTTTGCAGGTGCTCCGGGGCTGGAGCACCCATGGAAAAAAAAAAGTGGGTGCTCAGCACCGACCGGCAGCCAGCTCCCCCACAGCACGTCCCTTCTGCTGGCAGCCCCGCCCATCAATTCCTCCCCCCAGCGCCGCCTATCAGCTCCTCTCCCTCCCTCCCAGCACCTCGCAGCCACCGTGACCAGCTGTTCAGTGTCGTGCAGGGGGCACTGCGGGGAGAGGGAGGAGCAGGGACAGGAAGAGGCAGGGTGGGCGCTTGGAGAAAGGGGTGGAGTTGGGTCAGGGCAAGGAAGGGAAGAGGCAGGGTGGAGTGGGGGGTTGGAAGAAGGGGTGGAGTGGGGGCTGGGTCAGAGTCGGGGGGAGCACCCTGCGGGATCTGAATAAGTCAGCACCTATGTTCTCACGCCTGGTGCCTTTCTAGAGGCCTCATGCTGTTCATTTCCCATACGTGTTTAATTCCAGTAAGACACAGGCAATGGGCAGCTCTTCAGCCTCGTGGTCTCCAATTATTCATAACACAGGCCACCTCAGCATGAGCTTTCACTCCGCCATGCCTCGGGCCTTCCATTTCCAAGGCCAGCACTGCTGTGGCCCTTCTCTGCAGAGACTGCTAGCAAGGGGGCTAACAGTGCGACCTCTGACCTAGACATGGGTCCCCCGAGACCTGGAGTAAAGCCACCACCGAGGCCAGGATCAGCTGTCATATGTAAATGGCTTTCAGCCGCTACTGGCATGGGCTGGAGCTGTACTAGTCGCCTGGAGACAAAAGGCTCTGTAGCCCCACTGGCTCCAGCCAAAGAAGAGGGGAGTCCCCTTCACATTTAGCAGAGGTAGGAGAACGGTCCTCACACTGTCTCTTATTTAACCCCCCTTTAGCCCATTACCATTCTGGCCCCATCACTGGGGCCTTGACTGGGTTTTTAATGGCACTGAAGCAGCTCCTTCCCCGTGCTCGTCCCCCAGCGCCATCTATGCTGCCATCCCAGCTCTGCAGCCATGCTGCAGCTTTTAGTTAAGCCCTTTCCATGGGGCAGCCAGAGAGAATAAGTTTGAAGAGGACCCAGGTTGCCACTGTGATGCCTGGTGAAATGGAGAGCAACAAGGCCCCGTCCAGGGATTATCTGGTGCATTAGGTTGCTCCCGACAGCATGTTCCCTGGGGCTTTGTCCTTCCCAGGATAAGTGTCCTAAACGCTGACGGTTCTGCGATTTAATGGATCTCACTGGCGGGTGAGGGTGCTGCTGCAGTCGGACCCATAGAATCCCTGTTGGGATCAGGCCGAGATCCCCACAGGAATGGCCCAGGCACAGAAGATATTTCTCTCCCCTCCTTGCTCTTCGCAGTGTCGCTCTCATGTGAGATAATCCCCTATCTGGGGATTACAGGTGTCTACAGGCAGGCCAAAGGCGGAGATTAGCTTCACACAGGCCACTGCCGCCTATCATGCCTGGGTGTTCAATTAGACGCACGCGCACATGCCTTGTCCTGCCACTATCGGGGGTGGGCTTGGCTGTCTACCCAGCAGGCATGGGAGGTTGCCTTTCCAGTCCTAGCAGAAGATTTAGGGGCGGGCATCCCACTCGGTTTAGTCCTGGCTCCTCCCTGTAAAGGGATGGTGATTGTGTTTCCAAGGCCAGCTGCGAGGAAGCCCTCAGCGACTGGGGATGGATGGCCTTCCAGCTAAGGGTGCAAGTCACTGAGTGACCGACCCTCTCTATGCAGTGGGGCTATTCCTATGGCCTGTCCACGGGTGATCCAGCAGCTCACACAGTAGGCTACAAATCAGGAAGAGCAGGTCCTAGGCCCCACTGGGCCACTGAGTGGCCTTGGGCCTATCACTTCATGCCCTGTGCTTCGGTTTGCTCACTGATGGAAGGGGGATTGATTATGCCCCTCTACCCTTGAGCTCCTCTGCCAGTCAGTGCTATGTGGGTGTTGTTCATTAGTGCATCTGTCCCTTTAAGGAGCCAAGGCCAAGCCAGACTCTGATTAAGCCCCACGTGCAGCAAAGGGAATAGAAGCCCAGGACATTATTGCACATGATTAGAATTTGTAGATGGCCAGCTGTTTGTGTCCTGGACAGCACTGAGCAGGCACACAAGCTCTCTGTCCTGGATAGCTGAGCACACCAAGCCCTGTGCACGAAGTGGTTAGAGGGCAGTGGATTTTGTTTTGACTAGAATAGATGTTGCAGAAGCAGGGTGAAAGGTGGCACTGGGCATGCTGAGTTAGGGAGATCACAGCACAAAAGCCCGCAGCCAGGAATGGGAGAGGATTGGGGCTGGTGAACCATGCAGTGTAGTAAGCAACCCAGTCCAGGCCCCAGCTGGTGGAGATAATTACTGTGAGAACCACAAGGTCTGTCTGTGTCCTACAGCACCACTAACAAGTCCTCATTAGTCATCCCAGAGAAGTCCTGTCTCTTCTCCCCCATGAGGGGGCACTGGTGGAGCTAAGGAAGTGAGCTGGGGAGTGGGAACAAAGGGGATTCGGGACATAGTCCTGGGGTGAGAGGCTTAAAGGGAGGGGAAGACGCTAGTAGAGGAATGTGGCCCAAGCAGCAGTAGCTGGGTCTTGCAGAGAGCAGAGGCATTCCCTCCCCTCTGGGCCCTGCAGCTCAGAAGGTGCAAGTGCCTGGCTATTTCTGGGCTGTGAAGTGATGCTTGCCACCTCTGTTGAAATAAAACCACTTGTTAATGGGGCTTGAAACTAAGTTAAGCAACTATTCTCTCAGATCCTGTAACAGAGCCTCCAGGACCAGGTGACTCACCATCTGCAGTGCCTGCTCACAGCTCTGCCCACACTCCAAGAATAGCTGGGGGTTCCTGTTAAAAGGATCAGCACTAAAACAGTTAACAGGGCTATCAGCATGAGACCTCAGGGTGAACACCCTATTGAGCTGAACAGGAGCAGCTCAGCACTCTCTCAGAGCTATCGTTTCAGGCTGCCTGCAGACTCAGGTTTAGTCTACACTGACAAGTTAGGACAGAACAGCTACATCAGCCAGGGGTGTGAAACAACCTCCCTGCCCCGCTGTTAGTCTGACCCCCAGCTTACACACAGCCATGGCAATGGAAGAATGCTTCTGTTGAATTAACTACTGTTGCACAGGGAGGTTCCTACCCCACAGGATAGCCCTTCTGTCAGTGCAGGCTCCATCTACACTCCAGTGCTATGGAGGGAGAGCCTCCCTAGTATAGCCACAGCCTCAGACAGGCAGAGCTGCAGGAGTCCAGTAATAGGGCACCACCCTCACACCCACCCCCTGGTGACCCTAAAGTTGCATTTCCCTCAGTGACTTATTCAGACCCAAGTATTTCAAGCAGGGACCCCCCTTTTGTGGGGCTCTGATTTATTAACTCCCAGATAGAATCTAAGCACCTCTTCTTCAGACCCTTGAATCCCAGCCCCTCCAGGGTCCATGTCAGGGTTCAGTTCAGCTTCTGCTCCCACATTCAGCAGCTCCTCAGGGCTATATGCTATGCACCAGACAGGTAAGTCTCAGTGGCTGGGGCAACCTGTCTCTCAAGGAGCACCCTCCCTCAGCCGAGCTACGGCAGCTTTTTATCAGGCTCAGGTGCTCATTAGTCAATTAGCTGCCAAGCAGCCACCTAGGCAGTCAGTTACTACAGGTAGGCCAAGATGGGCTTGTTCCCTATCACCACCCCATGGCAGCATCACATTTGGAACCAGCCAGTCCTGGCTCAGTCTGACCCAAGAGCCTCTGTCACGTGAGGTGGGGGAGCCTTCCATGTGCAGAGCTGTGACCGCAGGACTGGGTCACAGTGGGTCATTCCGGTGCCACAAACTGCAACCCTATATGCCCATGAACCCCCTTCCTTCCCTGCCTGCCTACCTCCTGTTGGACAGCCCCTGTCACAGAGGGTTAAGCCCCTTGGTCTAAGGCTGAACTGGCTGATGGAGAGTTGTGGGCATGCAGATCTCACCCTTTCTTCAGAGCTATGGGGAGCCCATGAGCCTCTGATCAGGGGTAAGGCCCCGCCCTTTGCCCTGGGAACCCTCCATGACTCCTCTGGGACTAGGGTGAACTAGGACCCATGCATGTGCCTGTGGGGGTTGCCAGAGCCTTTAACCTGAGCTGGGAGGCAGGAATGCTGAGATCCTCCCCAGCCCAGGGGAGTGGGGCCTGGATATTCTCTGGCTAGTGCTCTCCCCCACACGCAGCAAAGCCTACTGTGGGAAGTGCTGCAAGCCCTGACCCAGGGGCAATGCAGAGCTGGAGAGGGGCAGGGCTGGAGTTGGCGGGAGCACTGGCAGAGCTCTGTGCGTGGGTATCCAGGGAGGACGAAGCTTTCCTGTCACCTGCCTGCGCTAGGCCTGGCTTTCCTGAGCTGTCGCTCAGTGACCCAAGAGCCAAACTTTCCATAACTGCCAAACGTACAGCAAAGAACATGCTGGCTTTTGGCTGCAGGCACCAGGAGCGCTGACTGGGCAGGCAGGGAGCACAAGGCCACATTGCTGCGCGGCAGGATGCAGAATGAGCACCAGAGGGCGCTTCAACCTCAAATTCCCACAACAGGAAAAGTTACTTGTGTGGGAGCTGAGCATATGTTGCTTTACTGAAGGCATCTCGTCTGCCCACTCATTGGGGAAGGGTCAGTAAGTTCCCCAGCTCACCAGGAGGAGCCAGCTCATATCAGGTCCTGGCAGGGGGTGAGGAAGGCAAAAGCTCTTCCTGCCAGACCAGCGGGGAGAGGGTGTTCTCCATTCCCAGAGCAACCCTCTGTGCTGGCATCTGATGCTTCTTGCCTCTGGTGTTAGGAGCTGTCCTGGTGGGGCTGTCTGTGCATGGCAGGGGTGGGGCAGTTTGAATGTCCCACATTTTGCACATGCACCGTCCCGGCAGATACATCTGCTCTCTAAATGGTGATTGCCCCTCCAGCTCTCTCCAAGCTCTTCACAGAGCAGTGACCTCTAGGCTGGCGGTGCGTGGCACATGCGGACAAATGTCTCCCTGGAGGCCCAGCAACCCCCACCTGACAAGCTCTCCAGACACCGTGTTCTCTCCCAGACAAGCTGGGGGCTGTAACGGTCAGTATTGTGGCCTGTGGAATTGTAACACATCTAACTCGTTTTATCCTTTGGCTGCTGGGGGTTCTCTTCCTTTGGACCAGTTTCTGCCAACAAGGTGTGGAGCCCTTGACTCCAGGGGTAGTGTAATAGAAAACAATGGGGCTCACTGTGGAGTGAGATGCCACTGGAGAGGTGTAAGCATGTCGGGATCTGGCCCTTCCTTCACTCTCTAATCCTGTTCTGGAACTAGCCAGTCCACGAGATTCTGTTCAGTTGTAAAGTGACCTGGCATCTGAAGAGTTAACACAAGGGTTTGGGAGCTAGAGGGGGCTCTCACAAAGGTAAGCAGCAGGCACAAACACTGGGGAAAGGGGCTAGTTTAACCCTTTAACATCCCAGCAAATGGACCCCCCCCCCGAATAAGTGGTTGAGCTCAGCAGTTATTTTCATGCCTAATGAAGAGGTTTAAACCTGAAAAAGTGACTGGCAGCTGCATGTGGCTGTTCTGGTGGAGTCTGGAGGCTCCACAGACACACTTCCAGGAGGTCTGGGTTCTCTCTCCGTGTGCCCCCTAGAGGCTCTGTCCCGCCCAGCCCACAGAGCTTTGGGGCTCTGAGGGCAGACTGGACGGGCTGGCCGTGCAGGGTGCCTGGCGCGGGGTCAGGGCTGCGACATGTGTAGCTGGTAACAGCAGGGCCATTCCAAGTGAGTGGCTGAACTGGAGCTTCCTGGCCGTCATTTGGAACTGAAGGTCATGTCACATGTCACTGTGCAGTAAGGTTTTGGATCTGATCTGCTACCTCAGGATCAGGAGCTATTAATGTTCTCATGCTGCTAATGCGGCTGGACCAGGGTCCAGCTAGCCCATAGGCTGCCTCAGCAAAAAAAGGCCAATGTCCATTTAGGCCAGTGACTCTTCAGAGGAAGGCATAACCCTCCCCCCCATAACTATACAGTATACCATAGGTGGGTGGGTGGGTGTTTCTTCCTGACTTCAGCCAGGGATCAGTCTATACCCTGAGGCAAGAGGATGAATTAACAGTAACCCTCAGCACTGGCATGGCACCATTCATCTGTAACCATCACAGCACTTTGCAAAGGTGAGAATCCTCGTTCCCATTGTATTGAAGGGGAAACTGAGGCACAGAGAGGCTACATGACTTTCCCAAGGTCACATAGTGAGGCTGTGGCAGGGCCAGGTAGAGAACCCAGATCTGTGACTCTCCAGCCGCCTAGCCCCATGTCCCATGCACTGAGCCACCCTGCCTTACATCATTATTACCCATCAAGCCAGCTCAGCTTGTTCTCCCTTGAAACATGCAGGTTAGTGTGTCGTTGCACTAAAAAAACCAACCAACCATTTCCCTTTAGCCCTTGGAGATGGACTGCCTTTTCGTGTGATGGAGAGGGTACTGAGGTGGGGGGGGGCACCCTGGTAGAGATGGGGGGAGTTGGTGGAATTCTGCAAAGGGCCCATTGTCTGTTTGGGGTTGGATCACTGAAGCGTTTTGCGGGCCTTTCCTGCAGCTGGGGAACGGTGAGCTCAGGTGTGGATCCAGGCTGCAGCATGACCTGGCTGTGCTCCAGTCTGCCATCCCCAACAGTACCTACAAACTCAGTTTTGCGGCCAGCTACTGGCAGGGCTGAGCTGTCATCTGTAAGCTGCTCCCATGCTGCAGACTCATCACCTGCTGCTGCTTTCTGTGAGCGGGAGGCAGAGAACCAGGGGGAGTAATAGCCGGAATAGCAAAGCAAACCAGCTCAGTGCTATCCTGGCCAGGGGGATGCCCTCAGCCCACATGCAGTCACATCCCAGGAGATGCAGTGGTGGGTGGTTTGAGACTCCAGCACCGAGACAGGCCAGACTGGTTTCTACTGAAGGGGCATAAACAGCTGCCAGATGGAATTTGGAGTTAGGCCCTTATATGCAAGGCTCCACTGATCCCCCAGGGAACATGGCTTCCTGCTGGAGGTCAGTGGCACTGTCCATGGGACACAGCCGTGCTTCGGAGGGCGAGTGAGTGACTCAGGATTTGCATCCTGGCTCGGCAGTGCTGAGGCCAGGGATAAGGAGGGCAGGGAGGTAGGTGATAATGAGTCAGCCTTAGCGGGGGCATGCCAGGAGACATGGTGATTCATAGATTCCAAGGCCAGAAGGGTCAGTCTAGTCTGAGCCCTGGAGAACACAGGCCAGAGAACATCTCCAACAGGTGCCTTAGAAGTGCTGAGGAGAGGAGGTAGCTAGATCTGATGTGAGCAGGGCCAGAAGGGGACAGCTGGCTCTGATGTCCCAGGACACAGGATGTGGAGCAAAGGAAAGCCCCCATCACCTGAGTGGGTGGAGCAGGTTGGGCTGGCATCCAGTCACTCTCCTGCTCGATTAGGCTGTATGCTGGGCAGGGAGGGTTGCCAACACTGTATTTCAGAAACTGTTTCCTTAGCATTCCTGCTCCACCTCTCCCCTGATATTGTTACTATTATCATCATTATTAGTATTAATACCAATAAGCAGGACTCACCTATGCTTGCCAGGGCTATTTTTTGCTGCTTTCTGCAGCACACAGCCACTCCCAATCTTCCTGTATCGAGATGAAGACATAAGAGACGTCCCTTGTAAGGAGTTGTTGGCCACCCTAGCGCAGGGGGATTGTTCAACTGGAGCTGGGCAGCCTGCAACTCTCAGCGAGCACCTCCCGCCCAGTGCAGCAAATCAGGGGCCAACACTGGCGGAAAAGGGAACGAGTCCACCCGAGCACAGATTCCATCCCAGAAGCACCCTGGCAGGGGGAGTGCCTGGTGCTCAGAGCAGGGGCTGGCCTCCTAACTTCCATTCCCGGGGCTGCTGAGGACTCCCTGGGTGAGGGCAAGTCACCTGGCGCCTGCTTTGCAGCAGGGCAAGACCCTGCAGCGCTCGTGAACTCTGACAGATTTAGGGTGCTCAGCACCCCTGGAAACCAAGCCCCTTTCCCGTCTGGATACTCCTGTCAGCAAAATGGGGGAAGGACACTCGCATCCCAGGGAGGCTAGGAGGTTACTGCAGGTTGGCAAAGTGCTTTGAGATCCTCAGAGAGGAGGTACCAGAGAAGGAAAGGCCGGTGAGTGGTGGGGACCGTTACAAAAGGCCGGGTGTGATGGCTGCCATCTCTGCTGGCACCAGGCACCTCCAGAGCTGAACCTGCTAGTCTGCTTGCCCTGAAGTGCTGGGACCTGTGATATACTCACAACCTCTGTGGATCCAGCAGAGAGTGGGATGCATGACACACACTGGCCAGTGGGTTCTACGGGTAATGTGTAATCCCAGGCTTGCTCAGAGTGGTGCTCTGACCCCCTCTAGTGGCAGCTATGTCCCCTGGAGCAGGGGTGGGCAAACTACGGTCTTGCGGGGCAGATCTGGCCCGCCAGCCGTTTTAATCCCGCCCTCGAGCTCCCGCTGGGGAGTGAGGTCTGAGGCTTGCCCCGCTCCGGTGCTTCAGCCGGGGAGCAGGGTCAGAGGCTGCTCCACGCGGCTCCCAGAAGCAGTGGCATGGCCCCCCTCCAGCTCCTACATATAGGGGCAGCTAGAGGGCTCCGCTCTGCATGCTGTCCCTGCCCCAAGTGCCGCCCCCCAAGCTCCCCTTGGCCAGGAACCACGGCCAACAGGAGCTGCAGGGGCGGTGCCTGCAGATGGGGCAACGTGCAGAACCACTTGGCTGCACCTCCGCGTAGGAGCTGGAGAAGGGACGTGCCGCTGCTTCCGGGAGCCGCTTGAGGTAAGCACTGCCTGGTGGCTGCACCCCTGAACCATCCCCTGCCCTCCAAACCCCTCAGTCCCAGCCCAGAGCGCCCTTCTACACCCCAAACTCCTCATCCCCAGCCGGATCCCTCACCCCTCCACACCTAACCCCCCTGGCCCCATCCCAGAGCCCCCTCCCACACCCTGAACTTTTCATTTCTGGCCCCACCCTGGAGCCCGCACTCCCAACCAGAGCCCTCACCCCCTCCCACACTCCAACCCCAATTTTGTGAGCATTCATGGCCCACCATACAATTTCTATTCCCAGATGTGGCCCTTGGGCCAAAAAGTTTTCCCATCCCTGCCCTGGAGAATGATGAGCCTGCTACAGCCTTGGCTAATAGACGTATCTTTTATAGCTCATGCATTCAGCTCCAGGGTCCCAGGTTTGATCCCTGCTGCTGATGCCTGGCATTACACATAGTTCTGAAGTCTGGGCTCATCTACCTCTAGGGGAAATTCCCACTGAAAATTTCCAACAGGTTCCAGTTGTCCGTCTAAGTTTTGGAATAGAGCAATTGATCTATGGGGCTACTGGGGTTCCTGGTTCCGCTAACAGAGACCTGCCAAAGGGCCTTAATGGCACCTACTGGACTTTCCCTTGGGGTCTTCTCTCTCCCATGTGTTTCCCCTCTAATCAGCTTTAGTTTGTACAGCCTCTGCCAGCTCCCTTCCCAGCATGCCCCACTCCTGGTCTGTGCCCATCCCCATCCATTTAAGGGGTAGCTATTCCTCAGCCAGGGATTCTGTAATATACCTGGCAGTTTTTACGTACATTACTGGAACGATGGATAGATTTATTCCAAGAGTAACATGACCCTGCTACGTTCCTTGGTACAGATTCACTCCAAGGTTATCTATCTATCTCATTCCATGTCCCCGGGGCACTGCCTGTGTTATTAGCAAGGCTGAGGTCACTACAACAGGTGCCAACTGACCAACAAGCTGCCTTTAGGTTCTGTCCATACCGTGTCTTGAACCCTGATCAAAGTTTCAAGCACCTGTTTGCTAGTGCACTCCCTAACTATCAGCGGCTAGGACCACTATTGCTAACACACTGTGGGGAGGAAGTTTCATTAATAACTCTCCTGGCTGAAACTGCTGAGAGACTGTACTAGAGTCTGGGTTTTATAAAATGGTTTAGGTGCAGCCTCAAACTGTGTTAGGTGGAAAATGTGTTTGAAACAGTTCTGGTGAGAACACGGGCTTCATGATCAGGCCCCTTTCATCTCTTTGATCTTAATTAGTTAATGTTTGTAAGGTGCTTTGAAGATGGAGCGCTCTATGCGACTGTTAAGTGGTGTTATTATTATTATTATTCAATCTATGCATGACCCACATGCCTGCTCCATAGCGAAGTTCGTTGTGCAGGATGACAGCCCCAGCTGCTGCATGAGAGCTGCTCAGGGGAGAAATTGCTAAGCTGGTCAGGGCTGAGCTCCGGTTTAATTGCTCTAAATAAACTGCTTGGTTCCGCAACCAAGAATTAGCCACTTCCTGGAAAGATTCTGGTGCCTGGGAGAGGCAGCCTGCAAGGGCTTTGTCTGTGACGAGTGAGGAGGGGAACATGTCACTCGGCATGGGGGTTAGCCAGCCGGAGTGACACCAGAAGGGCTGGAGATGCAGGTGCAGAGGATTCACTATCCATCAAACCATTAGCCTGGTAGATGCAGGATCACTGGGCAGCTGGCTAGGCACATGCTTGGCTTTGTTCGTCATCCTCTGTGCAGGGGAAAGAAGCTTTCCTGACCTCTGTGGGGAGGAGTTTATGGCTATAATTACTCTGATCTTATTGTTGTTGTGACCAATATCACATGAACCACGATCAAAGCCTCTTAGTACTCCATGCTGTACATGCCTAGTAAAGATCACTGCAGGCCCTGGGGAGCTTACAGTCTGAGTAGAGATAAGGCACAGAGAATCACAGCTTGCCCGAGGTCACACAACAAGTCTGGGCAGAACAGGAAATGAAATCTGGATTTCCTGAGGGCCACTCTAGTACCTTCACCTCAAGGCTAGCTCCTTTTCCAGCATGCTTGTATACACAGCTACTCAGACCTGATCTAGAAACAGCTAAACACTTTAAGTGGGACATCTGGTGAACCGATCATAGCCACCCCTTGAAACACACCGGAGGAGGAGGCTTATGGTAGCACAGAAGAGGAGAACAATTATACAGATGTGGCTAAAAAATAAAAAAGTGGGTCTCTTCCCTCCTAGTTAGGGGTGTCTGGCATGTCTCTGTGCTGGTCTAAAATGATCTGCTCTTTCAATTTGCTCTCCAGAACGTTATTGTTTTCCTTCCAAGTAGCAGACAGGATGATCTTGATTCAAATCAGTGGCTGGGAGGGGAGCTGAGAGGTTGGTTATCAGCAGAACGTTTATTGTCTTGTAGGAGTGATTAAGAGCAGGTCCTCAAGGAAACCATTTTGAAGCACTTGGAGGAGAGGAAGGTGATCAGAAACAGTCAACATGGATTCACCAAGGGCAAGTCATGCCTGACCAACCTGATTGCCTTTTATGATGAGATAACTGGCTCTGTGGATATGGGGAAGGCAATGGACATGATATAGCTTGACTTCAGGAAAGCTTTTGATATGGTCTCCCACAGTATTCTTGCTAGCAAGTTAAAAAAGTATGGATTGGATGAATGGACTATAAGGTGGATAGAAAGCTGGCTAGATTGTCGGGCTTAATGGGTAGTGATCAATGGCTCAATGTCTAGTTGGCAGCCAGAGTGCCCAGGGGTCGGTCTTGTTCAACATCTTTATTAATGATCTGGATGATGGGATAAATTGCACCCTCAGCAAGTTTGCAGATGACACTAAGTTGGGGGGAGAGGTAGATACACTGGAGGGTAGGGATAGGGTCCAGAGTGACCTAGACAAATTGGAGTATTTGGCCGAAAGAAATCTGATGAGGTTCAACAAGGACAAGTGCAGAGTCCTGCACTTAGGACCGAAGAATCTCATGCACCGCTACAGGCTGGGGACTGACTGGTCAAGCAGCAGTTCTGCAGAAAAGGACCTGGGGATTACAGTGGACGAGAAGCTGGATATGAGTCAGCAGTGTGCCCTTGTTGCCAAGAAGGCTAACGGCATATTGGGCTGCATTAGTAGGAGCATTGCCAGCAGATCACGGGAAGTGATTATTCCCCTCTATTTGGCATTGATGAGGCCACATCTGGAGTATTGCGTCCAGTTTTGGGCCCCCCCACTACAGAAAGGATGTGGACAAGTTGGAGAGAGTCCAGCAGAGGACAGTGAAAATGATTAGGGGGCTGGGGCACATGACTTATGAGGAAAGGCTGAGGGAACTGGGGTGACTTAGTCTTCAGAAGAGAAGAGTGAGGGGGGATTTGATAGCAACCTTCAACTACCTGAAGGGCAGTTCCAAAGAGGATGGAGCTCGGCTGTTCTCAGTGGTGGTAGATGACAGAACAAGGAGTAATGGTCTCAAGTTGCAGTAGGGGAGGTTTAGGTTGGATATTAGGAAACACTGTTTCACTAGGAGGGTGGTGAAGCACTGGAATGGGTTACTTAGGGAGATAGTGGAATCTCCTTCCTTTGAGGTTTTTAAGGTCAGGCTTGACAAAGCCCTGGCTGGGATGATTTAGTTGGGGATTGGTCCTGCTGTGAGCAGGGGGTTGGACTAGATGACCTCCTGAGGTCCCTTCCAACCCTGATATTCTATGATTCTATGAAAGGTGGTTTAGTGTGTGTGTGTGTGTGTGTGTGGGGGGGGGTCTTTTTGCTTCAAATTGCTTTAGTAGCTCCCTCAGGCAGGATCGAGCATGGAGAGAGTAAGGAAGGCCAGTGTCGTTTTACAAGCCCTTATCTTGTGTATATTTAAGTGCAGAGAATATCTTCAACCCAAGCTGCCTTGCAATTTTATCTGTCTCTACAGAGGAACAGAAACAAGCATTTGATCTGCAGGGGGAAGCACTTTTATGCGTTTGTCTCTGCTTCTGTTTGAGGTGCCTAGTCATTTGCCTGCTGTATGTTTCCGCTCTTCTCTCATTCCCTACATAGGAACAGTGCAGGATTGGATCCTTCTGCTGTTTGAGTTGATGTGAGTCAAGCACGGGCGGCACGTGAATCACCTGTCTGGGGAGGCTAGTCCCCAGCCCTGCCCCTTCCCCTTTCCCCCACCTCTTCCACCCCCGCCTCCTGCTAGAGCCCTGAGCCCCCTACCGTGGCCACCGGCCCACCCTGCCCCAGCCCTGGGCAGCCTCAGCACTGGCCTGCACCCCCCTCAGTCCTGGGCCGCAGGCCAGCACACCCTAGCCCCAGCCCACTTTGGGACAGAGGAGCAGCCTGCCTGGGCTGAGGCCACAGAGGAAGTGACTGGAAGCAGGAGGAGACCTCGGGATGGAGCGTGGCTGGGGCCACGCGTGGCAGTTTGGGGAGGCTTAGCCTCCCCTGGACTGCGATACCCTTTGCCCATGGAGTCAGGCCATGGAAATCAGTGGTGCCGGGATTTGGAGTCAAGACACAAATTAGATGTGTTTTATTCTATGTATGAATCGCATTGGTATCAGAGGCCAACCCAACTCAGAGCTTCGTCTGGGGCAGGGAAACACTCAGTGCTTTGGAATCCAGCTCCTCAGCTGGTGTAAAACACATAGCTCCACCAGCGTCATGCCGTCAGTGGAGCTATCCTGCTTTACACCAGCTGAGCATCAGGACCCAGATGTTTATCTGTGCTAATGCAATGTGGCTCTTTGTCCCCCTCTAGTGGCTAGATGATGTGTCGAGGTTTGAGTCAGCTACAGCCTCTGAGCTAAAGGAGCAGGTCAGTGAGTAGCTGCTCCTTTAGCTCAAGCAGTAGAAGTTTGTGCATCCAGATCCAGAGATGCAGTTCAATCTCTGCAGCTAGCCCACCTCAAGGCATTGTCACACAACGCCTAGGGATCTGCAGCAATGAGGGGGTAATCTTGGTTTGGTCGGAACCAGTTTCCAGTGGCTATGGGCAGAAATTTGGGTCAGAGTCCCAATCCCTATGTCCCTAAAATACCAGTGCTACAACCGCTGAGCCTATAGTCACTCATAGTCAAAACAACCAGCTGCTCTTAGCCTAGGTGTGGCAGCCTGGCGGTGTGTGCTCCCAGGGGGAGGGCAAGGAGGGGTTCTGGCATTGCTCACCCTTACTTTGACCACCATTTTCATCAGCCACGACTTGCTCCTGGTTTCTAATTGCCCTGGGAGTAGTGGGGAGCTGCAAGAGTTGAGGTCAGGCAACACGTGCCCCTCTATCTATTGACTCAAATTGGCAGCCAGCCTGTCAACCAGGCTGGGGCTGATTCACCATTCTCATTGCCACACCCAGCTCCCCAATGATTCCCAAATAGACAAGGAAGAAGCACCACCCTGCAGGAGCAAAAACCATGGCCCAAATTCTGCCCTCCCACCCCATGAAATGGGGCCAGAGGGGGTGTGAAAATGGCCAAATGGAACTCTCTCTAATACAGGTACATCAGGCACTCCTCAGCAAGCGTGGTCTGACTCCTCCAGGGAAGCAAGGCTAAGTTCCTATCACATTATGCTAACCCACCCTCGTCTGAGTTCAAACCTTCCCCTCCACCCCAGGTCAATGGCAACTCTGAAGTTCTTACTGTCCATGCCCATCACCCCAACTCCAGACCAGATTCAACTGGCCAGAACAACATAAGAGAGTTTAGTGATAGTTTCTCAACGGTGCTCTGGAGAGTATCTTTGCTTTCTCCTCCTGCCTGCTCTCTCTCCCCCTGACTGCACCATGGGAGCATGTGCTTTCACACTCTGGGACCTGATTCAGCACAGGAAGCTTGCAGCAGGTCGCTCCCCTCAGCTCTAATCAGATTCCAGTTTAGTGAATTTGTTGCAATTCCATTTTGTGTGCTTGACCTTTAAATTGGAGAGAAGTCCCTGACCCACTCCTGGCTGCAGAGGCAGCTGCTATTTTGTGTTCCGTTCAAATGCAGCCTGCTATGCAAGAAACACACACTGTGCTCTCTCTCATGGGGACCCTACTTTCGTTCTTTCTTGGTTTTTTCTCTTAATATAAAAGGCATTCTGGCGGAGAGTCTATGGTCGCTCTCTGTGGGAAAAACATAACTGGCCCATATGAAATAAACCTAAAGAACTGAGTAAGGATGAAACTGTATGGAAATTACTTGAAGGAAACAATGGAATTGAATAGAATAGCCTATCCCTACTACAGAAATCCATAGGCTGGTTTAAGGAAGACAGAGCAAAGTGATCAATGGTATTCAGTTTAATAGGCATTTCTGTCAATGGAAGGATGGTCCTGAGGCTAAGGAAGAGGCATGGGCATGAGATGTGGGTTCGATCCCTGGCTCTGCCACAGACTCCCTGTGTGACCGTGGGCAACCTGTATAATATCTCTGTGCCATCTGTGACATTTCCATTGTCCATGTCGATTGTAAGCGCCTCAGGGCCGAGGTGATCTCTGGCTAAGTGTCTGTATAGCGCTTAGATCAACAGGGTCCTGATCTTGTTTGGTTCTTACAGATGTGACTACCACAGAAATAATAATAACAGATGCCCATCAGTGTTATTTGGAGCAGGGGACTGCACAGTGGGATGGAGTGAAGAGGACTGACTGAACCAGAGAAATCATGAGGCTCCTGACTTCTCAGCTACACGGGGGACAAACGAGTGTAGCTCTTAGTTCACATGGGCCTGGGCTACAAGCCTCATCCCAGCACAAGCGCTGCATGGGGATGCCCAAGTGCTGAAAGCACGGAGTCATCCAAGCAATGGTTGGTTAGCAGTGCCTCCTTTGCCTAGTGCCGACAGGCCCTTGGTGTCATAGCAGTGCTTGGCAGTAAATTGAAGAGAAGTGTCAGATCTTGATTCAGCCTCTTGATTTAAAGTCACTCATAAAAAACCTAACTGCTCTGTGCACTAAACCAGACTCAGATTAGAGCTGAGGGAGAGACCTCCTGCAAGCTTCAGGTGCAGGAGGAGGTCTCTAGCAGGGTGGCTACCCCCAATCCTAAAACAGAAGGGGTTAAAAGCAGCCCTGGAGAGGGCTGTGGCTGGGGATGGCCGATTGGGGAAGCAGCCGTAGCTGGGCCACACCCCAGTCAGGCCCCAGCTGGCCTGTATAAAATGGCTGTGAGCCAGAGGCCCAAGGAGTCTCTTTACAGGCTAGGAGAGAGCAGGGTCTGCCCAACAGGGTACTGAAGGTGGTGCAGTGCTGGCGAAGGAGCAGGCTAAGCAGGGGCGCTCCTGGTTGGCAACTCCCCAGGCTGTAAGGCCTGGTCCAAGGCCCATAGAGGTACTGGAAGGCAGCAGGTCCGAATCCCCTTGCCTATGATGAGTGGCCTTTACACTGCAGTCTGCCCCAGGGAGTGGGGGCTTGGTGATGACTAGCAGTAACCCAGACTGAGGCAAGGTGGGGATAGTGGGTTGGGGGTTCCCCAGGATGGGGAGACCCAGAGGCAGAGTGTGGGGATACTGCCAGGGGGCAGAACCCTAGAGAAAGGGGTACTGGGATCTGTGAGGGACATAGGGGCCAGAGCAGTGCAGATCGCCAGCCTGCAGAGGGTGCTCCAGGCTGGAAAAGAGCTAATTCCTAAGGATAACCAGCAGGAGGTGCCGCAGGGGTGAGTCTGCTGCTTTACAAGGTCCCAGCATGGGAAAGCCCATGCCCCCAGGGTGGAGTTAGCAGGAGGCAAAGAGAAACTCCCTCATCCCCTTCTCCAGCAGGGGGCTCCTCCCCTAGCCAGGCTGCTTCCCTTAATTCAGGAATGTCTGTGGACATTGCAGGCCTTGTGACAGTGTGGGGAACAGTGAACATTTTGGCTAAAAGATGGCTGAAGGGCCAGGCACTGATAAGGATAAAGGAACCCTGATTTTCACATTACATGTGCTGGGAGCCATCTGTTTCATTATTCACTGGAATTTGGATAACAGGCAGAGGTCACAAAAAATGTTCCCAAAGCCTGAACACGTCAGCAGATTTTAACACCAGTGAGGATCCCAACACTCCTATGGTGAAGTGCGTTATTCATTATTGGCCAGCCTCTTGCTTAAACCATTTCAATCATCCAAATGGGGAGGGAAACAACACCATGCGCATTAGGGGCTGTCATCAACTCACTATCCTGCAGCATCCCCTTGGGACATGACATAGTGTTTCAGCAATTCTGCTTTGCTCTCGTCCCCAGGACTTCAGTAGTGAGCTTGTCCTCCAGCAGGTCACGTTGTGGTTCCATCCCATTATCTGTGTCCCAAAATAATGGCAATCAGCGCAATATCTTCAACCTTTCCAGGGCTCCTTGTCAGGCCCAAGCTTCTTCCAGGACGCTGGCTAACAGGTCCCTTGCAAAACCCCCAAACCAGATGAAATACAAACTAAACAACTTTGACCCATCTCAGACTTGAGCCTTTTGTCTATCTCACATTCCCCCCAGTTCTCAACTCTTCTACCAAACACCAACCCACAAGGCTTCCTCCCTGGAGCCTTGCTCCTTTTTCAAGGCCCATCACAGCAGCTAACACCACTCCTGTACATTTTCCTCACAGTTCTTCCTCCAGCTGGCTTCAGTCAGGTCCTTCCCATAGAGAAGGAACTCCAGACCACCTCACTCCTGGGACTCCAGGAGTCTCAGCTCTTTCCTTTTAACTCCTCCCTGAGCCTGACACACCCTCTGGGTGTAACAAGGTGCAGCTAATAGAGCTCTCAGGCCTTTTCAGGTGATGTGGGGTTTATATACCCGTAAGAGAGACCAACCACAGAACATGAATAATGAATACAAAATAGTTGGAATGAAGTGTTTGTGGACAACACATGGCATGAAAATGATTGGTCCAAATTTTTCAGCTAATACTTACAAAGAGTGAGCTCTCAAATGAGTTGCAAACCAAACACAGGTCTGCATTTGTAACAGATCCAGTGCCATGTTCTCAGTTGGGGAAAATCTATGCAGCTTGACTGACATCAGAGCAATGCCAGTTTAAACTAGTTGAGGATCATTATTTGTAATGAATAGTTTGACCAGATCTGTCAGTCATTCCAAGAATGGTAGGGTGGGAAGGAGACACAAAAGGAAAGAGAGGACTTGTCTAGGGCTGGCTCAGGAAGGAATACCTAACTGCCTTTCATCTAATCTGTTATCTACAGTTATAGCCAGAGCTTGTAGTACCACCTCTAGTTAAAATTGCCCTTATAAAAGACCCTCTTGTCAGCTGTTTGAAAACGTTACCAGTTTGGACTGAAATTTTCCATGCTGGGCATCTGCCTCAAGATGAATTTTCTTTTCAAGGTTCAGCTAAGATATTCCAGTCATTTTTAAGAACAAAATTAGGGAAAGAGGTGTTGTTTTGCCATGTTAAAAAAATCTTTCAGCTATTTTGTTGAGAAGCTTGAGAGGGTGGGTCACCTTTTTGCCATCCCTGCAAAAATCTGCCCAAATTTGGGCAAATTATAAACCTTTTTTGAAAAATCTCTCTTTGCACATGCTATGTAGAGACTTGTCAGACTCTCCAAAGAGTCTGTCTGCATTGAGCATGCTCCAGCCCAGGAATGCAGCTGTTGAGTAGGTCTTTCCCTGCAGTTGCTGCTCCCGGGTGCTGGGGTGTGCTGTGGCACCAGAACTGGGAAACTGTCTTTCCTGCGCTCTCAGTGCTCCCCATGCAAGGTGTGTCTCTCTTCCCCCTTTTAGTGCTGATCCACATAAAGAATGACAATCTATTACTGCTGCAGATTACGCCTGTAGCTGAACTGGCAGAGATCTGTTTGGGGGATCTAAAAGTGATCATGTGATGAACCACGTGGGGGTGTCAGCATCATTCTACATGATAGAATTTGTTCAGTTTGCTTTTTTAAAAACCTAGGAAATTACACACATAAAACTATATTGAAAAGCCACAAGTAAGTTGGCAAAGTCAAGCACTCAGAAATTAGGAAATGCCAAAATTAAGGCCTGTGCAACCTTAATACTGCCCCCTTGTGTGTATGCATTATGCTACAGTCTTTAATGACGTGATCAGATACTATTTTTTCCACGGGCCCCCTGCCTCATTCAGAGCACAGGATGGACTGTGAATGGATCAGAACTAGCTAGTGTAGGAGGCTGCAATCTGTAGGGAAGAAGGAGGATCCTGGGAACTACAGGCCAGTCAGCCTCACCTCAGTCCCTGGAAAAATCATGGAGCAGGTCCTCAAAGAATCAATCCTGAAGCACTTACATGAGAGGAAAGTGATCAGGAACAGTCAGCATGGATTCACCAAGGGAAGGTCATGCCTGACTAATCTAATCGCCTTTTATGATGAGATTACTGGTTCTGTGGATGAAGGGAAAGCAGTGGATGTATTGTTTCTTGACTTTAGCAAAGCTTTTGACACGGTCTCCCACAGTATTCTTGTCAGCAAGTTAAGGAAGTATGGGCTGGATGAATGCACTATAAGGTGGGTAGAAAGCTGGCTAGATTGTCGGGCTCAACGGGTAGTGATCAATGGCTCCATGTCTAGTTGGCAGCCGGTGTCAAGTGGAGTGCCCCAGGGGTCGGTCCTGGGGCCGGTTTTGTTCAATATCTTCGTAAATGATCTGGAGGATGGTGTGGATTGCACTCTCAGCAAATTTGCGGATGATACTAAACTGGGAGGAGTGGTAGATACGCTGGAGGGGAGGGATAGGATACAGAAGGACCTAGACAAATTGGAGGATTGGGCCAAAAGAAATCTGATGAGGTTCAATAAGGATAAGTGCAGGGTCCTGCACTTAGGATGGAAGAATCCAATGCACCGCTACAGACTAGGGACCGAATGGCTAGGCAGCAGTTCTGCGGAAAAGGACCTAGGGGTGACAGTGGACGAGAAGCTGGATACGAGTCAACAGTGTGCCCTTGTTGCCAAGAAGGCCAATGGCATTTTGGGATGTATAAGTAGGGGCATAGCGAGCAGATCGAGGGACGTGATCGTTCCCCTCTATTCGACACTGGTGAGGCCTCATCTGGAGTACTGTGTCCAGTTTTGGGCCCCACACTACAAGAAGGATGTGGATAAATTGGAGAGAGTCCAGCGAAGGGCAACAAAAATGATTAGGGGTCTAGAGCACATGACTTATGAAGAGAGGCTGAGGGAGCTGGGATTGTTTAGTCTGCAGAAGAGAAGAATGAGGGGGGATTTGATAGCTGCTTTCAACTACCTGAAAGGGGTTCCAAAGAGGATGGCTCTAGACTGTTCCCAATGGTAGCAGATGACAGAACGAGGAGTAATGGTCTCAAGTTGCAATGGGGGAGGTTTAGATTGGATATTAGGAAAAACTTTTTCACTAAGAGGGTGGTGAAACACTGGAATGCGTTACCTAGGGAGGTGGTAGAATCTCCTTCCTTAGAGGTTTTTAAGGTCAGGCTTGACAAAGCCCTGGCTGGGATGATTTAACTGGGAATTGGTCCTGCTTCGAGCAGGGGGTTGGACTAGATGACCTTCTGGGGTCCCTTCCAACCCTGATATTCTATGATTCTATGATTCTATGTTCCTTTGTTGCACAAGTTGGAAGATTTCAGAGTAACAGCCGTGTTAGTCTGTATTCGCAAAAAGAAAAGGAGTACTTGTGGCACCTTAGAGACTAACCAATTTATTTGAGCATAAGCTTTCGTGAGCATCCGATGAAGTGAGCTGTAGCTCACGAAAGCTTCTTCAAGTTGGAAGATGTTTGGTGACTGAGGCAGGAGACTGTAGGAAGAGAAAGGAGGGCCTCATGGTTAAGGAAGTTGACTCATAGAAATGTAGGGTTGGAAGGGACCTCAAGAGGGCCTCAAGTCCAACCCCCTGCACTGAGGCAGGACCAAGTAATCCTAGACCGTCCCTGACAGGTGTTTGTTGAGCCTGTTCTTTAAAACCGCCAATGTTAGGGATTCCACAACCTCTCTTGGAAGCCTATTCCAGAGCTTAACTCCCCTTATGGCTAGAAAGTTTTCCCCAATATCTAACCTACATCTCTCTGGCTGCAGATTAAGCCCATTGCTTCTTGTTCTGCCTTCAGTGGACATGGAGAACAATTGATCACTGGCCTCTTCATAACAGCCCTTAGCAGATGTGAAGATTATTATCAGGTCCCCCCCCTCTGTTGTCTTTTATGAAGACTAAACATGTCCAGGTATTCAACCTTTCCTTACAGGTCAGGTTTTCTAAACCTTGTTATCATTTTTGTTGCTCTCTTCTGGACTCTCTCCAATGTATCCAGTTTCTTCAAGTGTGGTGCCCTGAACTGGACACAGTGCTGCAGCTGAGACCTCACCAGAGCTGAGTAGAGCAGCACAGTTACCTCCTGTGTCTTACATACAACACTCCTATTAATACACTGCAGAATATTAGCCTTTTTTGCAACTGCATCACATTGTTGACTCATATCCAATTTGTGATATACTATAACTCCCAGATCCTTTCCAGCAGTACTACTACCTAGCCAGTTATTCCCCATTTTGTAGCTATGTGGTCAGAGTGGATTTGATTTAAATCAAATTGATTTAAATCACTAGTCAGGAAGACTCGATTTAATCATGGATTTCTATATAAAAGTGCATTCTTGTGGGTTGTTATAACCTTAATACATATTCTTCACAACTCAGATAGATGTAGGTTTCATTTTTAGAAGGTACACACTATACATTTTTAAAGTGATTTATTTTGAAAACTTTTCACATTAGTTTTACAGCTATATCAGAAAATGAATGATTATTTGGTTATTTCATTTACCAAAGGTAATTGAAGCTGATATTTATGAAGTCATTGGGAAGTGAACTATCTCCAATTCAACAGGTTAATCATTAATATTTGGAGGATTTTCTTGTCATACTGTATTAGGAGGAGAACATCACCAGACAGACATTTACATTGTTTTATTTAATTAAAATAACAACATTATGTATTCTGGATTTTATTCTTCAACAGCAAACATACAATATTTTAACAAAACAAGCACATGAATTTTTGAATTTAGTTAAACATTCAAGTTTTTTAAAATCAGGTTTGTTTTTGTTAAAATTGTTTTTAACTAAAATAGTTAATGAAATATTTTAACCCCCCCCCCCCCCGATTATGTCAGCCAGGTCAACTTAAAATATTTACTTCTGCAGCTAACTCAGTCGTCTTCACCTTCATTTTCCTGTTTGTTCATAATCTGGAAAAGAAAAACAAGCTTTCCTGCTTTGTCAGGTCCCAAATGATTTCTCAGTTTGGAATGAATTAGTCCAAAGGAAGAAAATATTCTTTTTACACTGGCAGAAGAAGCTACTGCTGTTAAAAGTGAGATTATCACTTCAACAGTCTCTGAATCCAAGTGCTTAAGTGACTTCCACTAGTTCACTGTGGAAGTCTGACTTTCTTTAAAACATCATCAGCAAACATATATTTCTTGAAGGTTCACCCTTAGCTCTGAAGTTTATTATAGTTGGCATTATGGAGGGATGATTGCTAGATGTCCATGTCGTAGCCAACTCCTCTTGTTCAGCAGTTAAGGTTTGACCCTGGTACCGAGTATTGAGAATATTTGCAAGAAAATGAGCTGGAGATAGTGCTTGTCCCACTCTTTTTTTAAATTTCTCTTTTTAGGATCTCACTCAGTTCCTTCCAAATTTCAACAGCATCAGCAATAAAATAGCTATTTCCCTGCATTTTGTTCAAGGCTAAGAAACAGGCTTCAGGGAAATCAGCATGTGTTCAACATTTCTCTTAAGCCCCATGTTGAGAACTTTGGCTGTGACAGTGCCATCTATTTTTTGACGATTTTGTTCACAAACTGTCATCAGATTAGGCCAGTTCTTGATCTAGTGCTCAAAACAGTCCACTACTGAGTTCCATCACAAGTCTTGTGGGAGAGTTAGCTTGGTTCCTCCCACTTTATTCAGAGCAGCTGCTGCAAAGTGGCTGTTACAGAAGTATTTTGCAATTTCAACAACATTAGCCTTTATTTCTGGAACACTGAAGTCTTTGGCTAGGAGGTGCATCAAATGAGCACTGCAACCGTATGTTATTAGCTTGGGACTCTCTTCTAAATTTCTTCTCGTCTTGGATACATTTGCAGCATTGTCTGTGACCAAGCTGCGTACTAGACATTTGATTTTTTTATCAGTTTGTTATGGCTTTTACTGCTACTTCTTGGAAGTATTCTGCTGTGTGTGCAATTCCTAAGGTATCAATTGTTTCTGTAAGGAAGACATTCCCTTCTTCTGTTGTCACACAAGCACATACAACAGGATCATTCTGGACCTTGCTGCACCCATCAAGCCTCAGGTTAACAATTTTACCCTCTAGACCTTTTGCACACTGCTCAATTTCTCTTTCATACACTTTATCCAGCAATTGGCCTGCGACATCTGCTCTGTTGGGTGGACTGTATCCTGGTCTTAATGACTGAACCATGATAATGAAGAGTGGGTTCTCAATCATACGGAAAGGAGAGTTTGTTGCATAAGCAAACTGGGCAATTTTTTAATCAATTACCTCTTTTTGTAAACTGCTGGTTCTTATCACAAATTTATCTATGGTTGTTTCTGTATGATGGAGATTTTTTTTTCTTTTTTGCTACAGGTGATATACTGTGGCTATGTGACATACATGATGTGACTGAAACACTATCATGGTGATCTTGAAGGTGGATAGTCTTCAGAATCCTGTATGTTGAGGATGGATTCTCCTAAACAAAATAAGTCAATGCAGTTATTTAATTATTACCATACTGCTAATTTAGTATTACTCATTGCAGTCACTGATACTCGGATCTACTTTAAAGCTGAAATTGTAAAAGGAAGATCTGCCTATTTCAGCTATTTATTTTTTATCACAACCTCATCTAAAATGATAGTACCATAGAGTAACAACTGTATTTTTTTGCTCAAACATGAGAATTCAAGAATAGTCCAGAAGGAAGACAGGCAGTCCTTAAGAAAGAAGTATGAAATAAAAAAGTTTACCAACCTGAAGATCGTGCATGTTCAGACATGTTCCTTTCACCATCTTCAATGCAGCTTCCTCCTGAGAAGGAACACTTCTCATGATGTTGTTTCATTCGGGCAACCAGGCCTTGCATTTCTTTGTTGCACTATTTGCATTTTGCACGCATGCCTGTCTTACCCACAGGTAGAGGAACTTCATTAAAATATTCCCAAACTGGATCTCTTTTATGGCCTGTTGCCATTATAGGTTTTCCCTTCTAGTGAGAGAATGATATGGTAGATCTCAAATCAATGAAGGCTACACTCAGAAAGACCTCAAGCCTTCTGGAATATGCTGCTCAAACAGTTTCACATTTGTTTCTACTGACTGTCCCTCCCTTCTCAAATTCACTTCCAGACTTCTTCTCCTTGTCCAGATCTATTCCGCCCGCAACAATCTTCTCTATTCATTGAACTTTGAAACTTTGTACTTTTAGAGAGACGTAAGGGATTAACTCTGTGTACATGAATTTGCAGAGGGACACTAGGGTTGAGGTCTGTTATTTCTCACCTCTATATATTATTTATTTATTTATTTAAAAACACTTTTGCTGTTAACAAGCATGTTATCTCTGGAGACACAAAGCCACAGTCTGAGAACTGCAAAACTAAGCATCTCTGATGGCATCTTCTAGACTGAGCACTGAGTCCTATTGGGTAGATAGAAAGATTAACCTAAATCCATACAGAAGCCCCTGGAACCCTGTAAGATTGGGTCCCTAATCCATGAACTATTGAAACTCGTTTACAAAACTTTTCTTAAACATTACATGAATATATTGTCTCATACTATAGAATTCTAATTTATAATCCCTATTCCATGATGAGATCTCTTTTAGCTATAATGTATCTTAATTAAAACGATCTTTAGATAGGTTTTTTCCTCAAAAAGCATTTTATCAAAAAAATCTGATTTAAACAAAAAAATCAGATTTTTTTTTAAAAATCATTGATTTTTATCCACCCTGTATATGGCTGATTTTTTTCTTCCTAGGTGAAGTATTTTGCACTTGTCTTTATTAAACTTCATCTTGTTAATTTTAGACCAAACCTCCAATTTGTCAAGATCATTTTGAATTCTAATCCTGGCCTCCAAAGTGCTTGCAACCCTTCCCATCTTGGTGCCATCTGCAAATTTTATAAGCATCCTCTCCATTCCATTATGCAAGTCATTAATGAAAATATTGAATTGTACCAGAGCCAGACTGACTCTTGTGGAACCCCATTAGATATGTCCTCCCAGTCTGACAGTGAACCACAGATAACTACTCTTTGAGTACGGTCTTGCAACCAGTTGTGCACCCACCTTATAGTAATTCAATCTAGACCACATTTCCTTAGTTTGCTTATGAGACTGTCATGTCAAAAGCCTTACTAGAAGTGAAGATATATCACATCCAGTGCTTCCCCAATTCACTAGGCCAGTAACCCTGCAAAGAAGGAAATTAGGTTTGTTTGGCATGATTTTGTTCTTGACAAATGCATGCTGGCTATTTCTTATAACTCTATAGGTGCTTACAAATTGATTGTTTAATCATTTGTTCCAATATCTTTCCAGGTATTGATTTTAGGTTGATTGGTCTATAAATCCCTGGGTCCTCTTTGTTCCCCTGTTAAAAGACAGGTATTATGTTTGCCCTTCTCCAGTCCTCTGGGACCTCACCCATCCTCCATGAGTTCTCAAAGATAATTGCTAATGGTTCCGAGATTGCTTCAGCTGGTTCCTTAAACACCCTAGGACAGGGGTGAAAGTAAGATCAAAATAATTAGCAGTATGGGGGCCTGGCTCTGGGTTCCCAGAAGGGGTGGCGCTGGCAGGTCAGCCTCCCCCAGCCAGTCCTTCCATGTTGCCTGGCCCGCACTGCCTGGGGCTTCGGTGGCAATTTAAAGAGTCCGGGGCTCTGGCCACTGCTGTGGTAGTGGCAGCAGTGGCCGGGAGCTCCGGGCCCTTTTAAATCACTGGGACCTGGGGCAGCTGCCCCTGTTGTCCCCCCGTCAGCAGTCGTGGGAGGGGCAGTGACATTAAAGCGCTGCTGTGTACGGGCGGCTACTGACTGCCACTTCTTACCCGTATGCTGTGCCAGCCCACCCAGGCCCACTGTCACCTCTGCCCTAGGATGAATTTCATCAGGCCCTTCTGACTTGAATACATCTAACTTATCTCAATATTTTAAAACTGTTCTTTCCCTATTTTGGCTCACATTTCTTCTCCCTTATGAATATCGTTTTGAGTATCTGGTCACCATAAACCTTTTTAGTGAAAACTAAAGCAAAATAAACAAACACCTCAGCCTTCTTAAAGTCATCTGTTATTGGTTCTCCTTCCTTACTAAGTGCAGGGCCTACATGGTCCTCAGTCTTTCTCTGACTCCTAATGTATTTAAAGAACCTCTTTTTATTGCTGTTTTTGTCCCTTGCCAGCTGTAAGTCATTTGGGGCCTTAGTCTTTCTAACTTTGTCCCCAGGTGCTTGTGCTATTTTTGTACTCCTCTATCGCAATTCCTCCTTGTTTCCACTTTTTGTAGGGTTCCTTTCTGAATAACTGGCCCCCCCCAAATAACTTGAGTTCCGCCCCTCTCCTCCTTTGAGCAGCAGGGGACTGCACTGCCTGAGCTGCTTCTCCTGTTGGCCATTCGCGGCTGGGGTTGCGGCTCACTGCGTCTGTCCAGCCAAGGACAGGGGAGCTCGGCGACTCTGCTCACACCAATGGGTGTCTCCTGCAGAGACAGCCAAACTCGTCTCACTCATGCTCTTGAGTCCTACCGGCGAGTGACACCGCTCCAGCCTGAACAAACCCCAGCCGCCCTCAGACTAACCCCGCCCCGTGAGCCCAGGCGAGCCCGGGCCTTTGGCAGCCTGCCCAGGCGTGTGACCCAGATACTCCGACGGGCGAGGTGAGGCGAAGGCGGCGGCGCAGGAGCGCTAGGACCCGGCTGGCTCGGCCCGCCGGAGGAGGAGCCGGAGCGCGGCGAGGAAGGAGGCCAGTGGCTGAGCTCTCAGGCAGAGACGGGGGGGACGTACCCAGACACACACACGCACCGAGCCAGGACAAAGCGGGGAGCTGGCTGTGTGGCTGGGGCGCACGGATCCCCACGGGGCTGCTGGCCCAGAGGCGAGGCGGCTCTGGCTGCTCGGGGACCGTCCCTCCAGGGGCCGGGGGGCGCCGCGATGGAGCAGAGAGGCGGCGGCGGCGGCGGCCGGGCTGCGCGGCGGCTGCTGCTCGGGGACAAGCGAGGACCCCGCCCGGCGCCGGCAGCTGTAGCAGCCCGGGGCGCTCGCCGCGCCTGAGCCGCCCGCTCCATCCCCGGTCAGACCCGCGCTGCGGACCCGACCCGGCGGCAGCCCCGCGCCCGGGGCCATGAGGACCAGACCCCCCTAGCGGGAGCCAGGCGAGCGGCGGAGGGGGGGGATGCCCCGGGCCCCCAGCGAAGTCAGGCGAGGCGGAGACCGAGTCCCGTCCGGGGGGCCCCCAGGGGCGCAGGGAGTGAGCCCCGCCCGGGCACCCAGGGGCGATTGTCGGCGGGCGAGAAGAAGAGAAGGCGAACGTGTGTGAGGGAGGCGGGAGCTTTCCGGGGGCTCGTCCCAGCTCCCACCCAGGTAAGGCCGGGCTCCAAGCCGCCCTGGGGCTTCGCAGATCTCCCCTTCGCGGCGTGGGTGCGGGTCCAGGTGGAGCCCAGCCCAGCCGGACAATGCAGCGGCATCCCCCAGCCCGGGCAGGGCCCTGCTAGGAGAAGGAGGTCGCTGTGAGGCTGGAGACCACCCCCCCCCCCCCAGGGGCCGGTCTGTCCCCCATTGTGCAGCTGCAGACGGATGCTCCGGGCGGAGGCAGGTGCAGGGAGGGCTGGGCCCCCCTTCAGCAGCTCGCTCCAGCCCCCTGTTGTTCGTCTGAAGGGCCCTTTCCTTTGTGTCTCTCCTCTGTGCACAGCCTAGTCCCCCCCCTCCCCCTCCTCAATCGCTCCCGCGGCGGGGGCTGCCTGCGCTCGGCGGCACCAGCCCCAGCACAGCCATCCACAAGGGCTCTGCATGCAAGCCCTAAATGCGCTAGATCGGGGCTCTGCAGGGGGGAGCCCGAAGCCTCCCTCCTGATTGTCCTGCTCTGGGAACACCCCCCTCCCCCTTGCTACTGGCATGGAAATTGACATGGTGGGGAGTGGCCGTGAAACAGGCATCCAACCTCTCTTTTTATCAATGGATGTCGATCCCGCCTAATCCTGATTCCCCCCTTCACCCCAGGTGTCCCTCCCCCTGCCCTGTAATGGGTACTCGAGTAAATACACAGCTGCATCGGGTATAGCTTGGTTCTGTCAGGCCCTTTCTCTGTGAACACAGAGGGATGTCAGTGAGCTGGTAGCAGCACCAGGAGCAAATTCTATTGTCCCTCCGCCCCAGAGCTCTCCCAAAGCTGGCAGAACCTCTGCGTTTGAATTGGTCTCTTCCATCCACAAGTTGTAATCTGTTAATACCTTTATCCAGGGGCCAGTGCTGGAGGTGACAAGTTCCCAGCAGTGTCAAGATCCTACATATTATGCACATCTGTCTCTCACAGCAGCCTTCCTCTTTGCCACCTGCACTTTCCCTGTCAGGTTAGGGTCCTTCTAGCCAGTTCTCAGGTACACTTCCCCCCTCCTGTTGTTACCTTAAATCCTCACTGCTGTTCTAGGAGGGAATTTTCAGCGCTGCCTGGGGCTACTTATTTGATCCCTTGTTTTCCTCCCTTCTGTGAATCGCTGAAACTTTCTGTCAGATTGCTGCATGGATTTCAGGGCTTGGCTTTAGGCAGTAATGGGGGGGGGGTGTTAAAGGAATGTGAAGAGCAGGAGGAGGGATTATATTCTGAGGTCCCCATATATCATGCACTGCCTCCCCCGAGGCTTTCTAGTGCTTCCAGAAGTGCTCCAGTGCCATGGTGTTTGTGCTGTGAAACCCTCCTGGAAGAATCACCTGCCCTTTGGGCCTCCCAGCACCTTCTTTAAGCATGGCAGGATGATCACCTCACAGAGCACGTGTCATAGAGCTAGACAGTTCTTGGTCTCCTCTGACTCGGTTCTTGGGCTCAGACTTTCCAGGTGGCCCAGCTATTCAGTTGCTTAGGGTAGCTGGTGACTCAGGGAGTGCAGCTGGTGTGGCTATGATGTGCGTGGCCATTTATTTTCATTTCTGCCTGATGATCCTGCTGTCGCTGGAGTCTTCTCTTCTTACCTGGGTGTGCTGCTTGTCATTCAGCTTTGCCTGTACCCTAGGGATGGCATCCCAGGTTGGGAGGGGACTAGAGCCCAGTTGCTTGATTGTGCTGTATTGTCAAGGAACCAAACGATCTCAGCAGGGATCAGTTGCTGCTGGTAGCTTATAGAAACTCTGAACCAGAGAGGGAAACAGAGTGAGTCATGCTTGAAAGGAGTTGGGGCCTGAGTGGCAAAGGAAATCCGGGGGTAAGGACTGGTGAAGAGTTTAGGGGACTTTAGTTTTCCAGATGTGCCTTTTCAATAGTCACTGTGCAGCGAAGCCACGAGGGGGAGCGTGGCTGTAATGGCTCCTGAGGATTTTGCTCTGGAGTGATTGATTGAGGGCAATGAATAGAGGTGGCTCTGTTGACTTGACGAAATTGATTGCTGGGATGGAGCTGATGGATTGGGCTAGAAAAGGCAGGAAAAATAAAAAGAGAGACAGGGAAGCAAGAGGCCATCTCCAGCCATGAGATTGGAAGCTAGGCAGTGGCGGTCCAAGTGGCAGGCAGTGGAAGGGTGAGCTGCCCACCTGAACTGGACAAACAGAGGGGCGTGGCAGGAAAGGTGAGAGCTGATTGGGTTTTGTTTTTTATCTTCCTTCTCAGCGGGATGCAGCGGAAAGCACCTGTCATTGAGCTAGAGTCTAGCTCAAGAATCAGCAACACTTTAGGAAGGGTGAGTGTGACCCAGTTAAATATCCATTGACCGCCTACTTACCATGTGGCCAAATTGTGTCTGCAGATGGTAGAAGCAACTCAAGGTGCTGAGAGGCCAGGGCTGCTGACCTACCAGATGGACAGCATGGTGCATGATGTGCCTATATGGGGCTGAATCCTCAGCTGCTATAAATTGGCATAAGGCTTTTGTTCTGATTGCTATACTAACTGAGAATCTGGATCTTGGGATCTAGAGACCTGCAGGAATGGGGCTGCCAATTACCTTCAGTTGAAGCCAGTGTTGGGATGGAAGGAGATCAAAGAAGCATGAAGAGATGGGTCGAGGGAGCCCACTATCTGGCATAGGCTGAGGGGGATAATAATTCCTCCTAGACTGAGCAAATCCCTCTGGTGGAAAGAGAGACCGTTGGCGCATTGGATGGATGCTGCTTTTACCAGGCAAAGAAAGAGCTGGCTGTGGGTTGATCAGAGGGGAGAATGTTGGATCTCATGAGCTATGTATTCTCTTACAGAGACTTGGGACATTGGTGGGCATGGTAAATGGCAGCACTAATGGCAGGCAATAGCAGGACATGGCACCTGGGATCTGCCTGTAGATGCTTAGAAACAAGGCTGAGGTTAGGGACTTTGTGCTCTGAGATTCTTCTAGTCCCACACACAGGGAGATAGAGGAGCTGCAGTTTGTGGATGAGGGGAGGGACTGACTTTATTAGGTTGCGGGGAAAGGAGGGCTTTTAATCACTGCTGGCAATGACAGCAAAGAAGAGTTTGGAGGCTGTTTAAATTGGGCGCAAGGGTGCGGGGGGAGGGGGAAAGCTGGCAGGTGCAGAGAAGCTCTCTAGTCAGACGATGGACATCATCTGCTGGGGACATCGGAGGTACAAGTTCCACTGCAGTATGTATCCAGTAGAATAGGCTAGGATTGCCCTGTGGGAAGGGTGAGAACAAGGAGGAATAATCCAATAAGGTATAACAAGAGATTCAGGCAAAATGAGCTGCCCTGTTACAAATCACAGCTACTATCAGCTGCAGATCAGCGTGGGATGTTTGAAACATACCTGGGTGAGCTGGAAAGGCTGGGATTGGGGGAAGATCTCGACACCACTGGCATTTCCGTGGTGGGAAGAGAACAATTAGTGAGATGCTCTGACAAACTATACATGGGGAGCAGGGCCATAGCCAAAGGATCCATGCCACAGAGACTCCTTGAGTGATTAGGAGTAGGAGACCCACACCCATGATGCAGGTCACAAGAATACACATCCAGTAGTCAGCCTCCACATCAGAAGAGTTCTGATGAGGTGTCCAGATCATCAGTGCATATAAAGAAGAGGTCAGCTACCATGATGCTTCACCACTGAAGATGATGGGTGAATACCTATCATGGGGTCACTCTTCACGGGTGGTGAAAGTGAGACATTGCCAGAGAAGATGGAAGAATTGGGGGCGGTAGGGTTGAAAGGAGACGAAATGATGGAACAACTCAAATAATTAAGCTCCCATAATCACCAGCACTGGAAGTCCCTCTTCAGAGCTTGCTAAAGAATGGAGTAACTGAGCTAGTAACAAAGATTTGTAATTTATCATTAAAAAGTGCTGAGAAGCCAGAGGACTGGAAGGCAGCCAATGCTGTGTCATCTCTGTAAAAAGGTGCCACGCTAAGGGTGTGCTTGGAAATAATAGGCCAGGGAAAACAGTAGAGAAAAGCTATGGAAGAGAGAATTGCAAAGCATTGAAACGAGAGTAATAGTTTAAGGATGACTTCTATAAGAATAAAGGTATCTGTCTCACCTGTTAGCACTGAATGATCAAACTAGTTGGTAGAGCAGAAATGGTGGAGATCAGTTATTTGCTCTTTCCAAAGGCTTCTGGGGAAGAGCCTCCTAAGATGCTATTCAAGATACCTGGTAACCATGGGGAGAATGGTGAAGTCCTGTCACTGATTAAAAGCTGACATGGAATGCGAAGAGATCTCATTGGGGGGAAACATTACATATGGAAGCCCTGAGGGTCTGCTCAAGGACCTCTGTCCAATACATTTATTAACCTAGAAAGGGGGCTGGGTACTGAAGTGGAAAAATTTGCTCCCAACACAGAGCGCATGACTGAGAGCTCACATACACCTGTGTAATTGCATTAACTACAAAGGAGTCACACCAGATTTACAGAAGTGTATGAACTGAATCAGGCCCTATATGATTTAACTTAGTGCAGAGGCATTATGAGGAGCTCCAGAAGAATCTGGAAAAATTAGGTGACATGAAATTCAGCCTAGAAAAATGCCAAAGTTGTGCCCATTGGAAGTGACATTGGACAGTGCCCTGCTATCACAGGCAACCTGTGATTGCTGTCAAGGGATCATTGAAACTACTCATCCACTCCTTGAGGATCTGAATTGATTGTACTTCTACGGAGAATTGTCTAGGCATCATTGTGGACAACACAATGAAGCTGCCTGCTCAGTGTGCAGCAGCCATGAAAATGGAGTGGATTAGGTGTTAGCATGACATAGGAAGGGGAAAGAGAATGATGCAGAAAATGTTATAACATCATTACCTTGAACATCACCACATTCAGATTTAGTTTTGTCTAGTGAGTGCCACGTGCGTGCTCCTAGTTCTCCATCACACGAGAACAAAAGGCCACTGGAAATTAAAAGGCAGTGTACTTAAAATGGATGAAGAGAGCTGTTTTTTGAGGGGAAGTTGTGGAACTCCCTGCTACAGGATTTCACTGAGGTCAACAGGCTAGCAAGATTAAGGAATGATTAGACCTTTATACAGGGTGAGGAGGATGGTCTTGGAATGAGACTCAGTCATTGGATAGCCAGTCAAGCAATCTGATTTCAGTTCCTGGCTCTGCCACATGCTTTTTGTGTGACCTTAGCCAAGTCATTTAATATTTTGGTGCCTCAATTTCCCATTTGTAAAATGGGCATAATGCTTCCCTACCTCCCAGGGGTTTTTTGAGGATAAATCTTTTGAGCTGCTCAGATATGAGTGACAGGAAGAATAAGAATAGGATCAGTTGTGACACTCATTATGAGGACTCTCAATCTAAGTGCCTCATGACATCAGCTGGGGTCAGGAAGAAATATTGCCCTATGGGATATTGCATCTGTAGATGCTCTCTGTGGGTAGTGATGGTTACACCTTCCTCTAAGTTACCTGATATTAGTGACATGGGGCTAGATGGACCATTTGGCTGCCCCAATGTGGCAATTCCTATGAAAAGGCCCCTGTACAAATATTGAATCTCTGCTGAGATGCAGTCTAGTCATGTTATCTGTATAACATGACCTGTCCTGGTGAGTTATTCTGCTGCCCACTGTACTGCTCATGGCCAGCCAAACTGGCAGTTAGTATCCGTTGCATCTCACTGACTGGGCTTTCATGACAGCATAATCATGAACTGAAGAGGTTTTTCCCCCTATGCTCCTAATCAGTTAATTAAATACAATATCCACTGAATGCCTATGTTTTTCAGGGGCTATATGGCAATATTTATGCTTATAGCTGTTTGCACTGCACACATTCTGATCTTTGAGGGTCTATTACGTGGCTGCTAATTTTTGCTTTTGGGATGAATCCTACGGTACAAAAGCCTGGTCAGAAATTGCTATGCTGATTCTGAGTTACCAGAGGAAGCAGTGTGCAAAATGGTATTGGCAAATGACAGGTGGAGATCCCATAATCCATGAGAAGGAATTGAACCCAGATCTAGTGAGCTAGCATAGAACGCAAGGCATGTGGGTTAAATACTCTGCTCTGCCACAGACTTCCTGTGTGACCTTGGGGAGGACACTTAATCTTTCTGTGGCTCAGCTGCTATCTATAAAATGATGGCACTTCCCTCCTCACAGGGGTGCTGTGAGCATAAATACATTTAAAAATCGTGAGGTGCTCAGGTTCTATGGTAAGGGGCCAGATCTGTGCAAGAGACAGTTGGCGTGGCTTACCCAGGGGTGAGTTAGAGCAGGATCTTTGAAATCAGGCTTGCTGGTGGCCTCAGAGAGACCATCACAGTAGGGAGTCAGTGAGAAACCAAGGGCCAAATATCCTGCTGGTTTAAATTGGTGGAGCTCCATTAACTCCCACAAAATTGTGACAGATTACAGCAGTTGAAACTTTGTCCCAAAGAATCTGTCTGCATGGATGGGGCTGGAAGGTTGAGATCAACATGTCCACTGGATAAGGAGTTAGGGACAGAGAGGGACAGTCTGGGGGTTTGGTGGCAGGACAAAGTGTGCTGAATCTATGTCTTAATTAATTCCCTCCAGGAATTGCTGTCATGTAATTTTTGAAGATTACCAGATTATTATTGTCTGTATTACAATATTGCCTCGAGGTCTGCACTGAGATTGGGGCCCTGTCATGTCGACTGCTGTACAAACAGGCTACGGCTACGCTTTCAGCAGCATGCAAACCCAGCCAGCACAGGTGTAAATAGCAGCGTGGAGGGTGAGGCATGGCTTAGGCAAGTTAAGCAGAGGCCCTGCTTGCCCGAAGCCAAAGAGATATACCCTACATGGCTCTCTGCATGCCCAAGCAATGTCTCCCATGTCTACACTACTATTTTTAGCTGCGTAGCGTCCCACTGCCTCAGCCTCTCCCTGCCATAGTGAAAGACTCCAGCAGTGGGGAAAGGCTCAGGCAGCTCCCTGCTGCTGGAGCCTTTCCCTGCTGCCGGAGCCTTTCACTGCCATGTGTACCCAGAACCGTGAGTGTGGACTCAGCCTGCCTTTCACTGCCATGTGTACCCAGAACCGTGAGTGTGGACTCAGCCTGCCTTTCACTGCCATGTGTACCCAGAACCGTGAGTGTGGACTCAGCCTGCCTTTCACTGCAGAGCGTAGCTACATGTACCTGACATGCCACCACATGCAGGCAAGGCCTTACGGAGGGACAATTCTTGCCCCAATGAGCCTGCCATCTAAATAGACAAGACAAAAGGTAGGAGGGGGAAATAGAGACACAGAAGTGATGTGACTTGCCCAAGGGCTGGCAGCAGGTCAGCAGTCCCAATACTCTAGTCACAGACCACACTGCCTCCCTGATATATGCATATAGTCCCTTTCCTTCCCCCATTGTAATTTGTGTTTTGTTTTGTTTTTTTTTTTTTAACCAAGCAATCAACACTAAAGGTTATAGCTGCATCCATGGAAAAAAGAGGAAGAAAGCAAAACACAAAGCATTATACAAAGAATAGATACCTTGATGTGACCTATAGTGAAGGTTGCTGCTGAAAAGGAAGGAAGGAAGGAGGGGATGTGGTTTAATAAATGGAGTGTCACAGCAGGACTCCTGGGTTCTATTCCTGGCTCTGCTTCTGTTTCAGCTTGTGACTTCTGTGAATGACTTTGCCTCTCTGGGCCTCAGTTTTCCCATCTGCAAAATTTAACTTAGCTGTTGTGAAATTGAATTAATTAATGTGTGTAATGAGCTGTCAGATGGTAGTTGCTAGGGAAGTGCAAAGTATAATTATTTATTTGTGTGGGGCAAGAGAAACCCATCTTTGTGGAGGGCTAAGTCAATTATCCATGTGCAAACCCACCTAGCTACTGACTGCCCCTTAAGACAGAAAAGAGCCCAAGAATATCCAGCAGTAAGAATATATATGTAACTAGTATTTACATGGAAAAAGTAATAGAGCTGGTAGGAAATTTTTTTTTTTGACCAAAAATGCGTTTTCAGTTTGAAATTGAAACATTTAGAAAACTGTATTAATTTCAGTGAAATTTTGTTTAGAAAACAAAACAAAGCATTTCAATAATGTCAAAACTCCTGTTCCATCCTTTTTTGGAACATGACGTTTTTTTGGGTTTTTTTTGGTCACAAAACAAAATCAGGTTTTTTGTTTTTTTTTATATAACAAAATGTTTAAAAGTTTTAAAAAGTCAAAATTGGAATGAAATGTGGTGGTCAACCTGAAATATTTTTTTTTTCAGAATTTTGTTTTGCAGGAAATTTTTAAATTTTTGGGGTGTGTTTTGGAACTGAATATATATATAGTGGTCAGGGGGTCAGAGGGCGAGGAACAGGGGGGTTGAATGGGGTCAGGGGTCCTGAGGGAGCAGTCAGGAAGGAGGGGGGGTTGGATGGGTCGATGGGGGGGCAGTCAGGGGCAGGGGTTCTGGGGGCGGTCAGGGAGAAGGGATGGTTGGATGGGACAGAGGTCCCAGGGGGGCAGTCAGGAATGAGAGGAGGGTTTGGATGGGGCGGGGGGACTGGGGGCGGTCAGGGGACAGGGAGGGGTGGATAGGGTAGGGGTCCTGGGGGGGCTGTCAGGGAACAGGGCAGAGGTTGGATGGGGCAGGGATTTCCGGGGGGGCTGTCAGGGGGCAAGAAGCAGAGGAGAGTCGGATGGGGGCAGGGGCCGGGCCACACCTGGCTGTTTGGGGAGGCACATCCTCCCCTAACTGGCCCTCCATACAATTTCAGAAACCCGATGTGGCCCTCAGACCAAAAAGTTTGCCCGCCCCTGTCGTAAGTGATGATTGCGCTTACAAAATGTTGCTGCAAACAAGCGTCAACTGTAATGGTATTTCCCACAAAATGGAAACCCAGTTTTCACCCAGCTTTAAAAATTAATCAACTGATTTGGATCAAACAAAGCTAAATTGAGGTAGGGGGATTGGAATTGGATTCAGCGAGACCTGAGTTCTAATCCCACTTGTGCCTCAGATCTACAGTGTAGCTTTGGGTAGGTCACTTTGCCTGGTCCCACTTCCATCATTTGTTTCTCTTGTCAGTTTAAACTGCAAGATCTTTGGATCAGGAACCCTCCCTTGTTATGTGTTTTGTCTGGTGTCTAGTGCCCTGCAGCCCTGATCTCATCTCAGACCTCTAGGAGCTTCTGTAATACAAACATATATTGATTATGTGTATTGTGATGGCATCAAGGAGTTCTGGGCGTGGCCTGTGACCCCATTGTGCTAGTTGCTGTACAAACACAGAACAGACAGTCCGTCCCTGTCCATATAACTGAATCTGTTTGGAGGTTTGACAAGGGTTATATTTTTTCCTTATTGTTTCATTTGTGCAGTTCTTGGTTCCAGCCAAGACCGAAATCTGGAATCTAATCTAATCCGGTCTCTTTGTCTAATCTCTCTATGGTCTGACTTCACCGGTTCCAGTCCCGTTCTGTATAGACAGGCAGCCCCATAACTAAAACCAACATGCAGCCATTGGTATTGCTGGGCAGCTTTAAAGGAGTCCAAGAATGCTGTGGCTAATGGAGAATTACCCTTTCTCATCCCAGCGGCTGGTCCCTCTAGGTCAGGATTGAGGCACTGGCAGAGGCTGGTGTTGTGTGATGCGTGCCCTGCACGTGTTGAGAGAGACTCCTCCAGGGTGTTGCTCTGGCAGCTTTCCTGAACACTCAGTTCACACAGACACCCAAATTAAATACTGATTTACACAGCCCTGCTACCCTACAGAACAAGGACTTGTGCTCCAGGAGATGAGCAGTGTGATAAACTGCCCTCCGTCTTTCTCCTTTCAGCAGGAAGCGAAGGGAAATGTGCAGACAGCTCCAGGTGGGGAAGCACAGCTGAGAAGCTGGAAGGGCTGCCTGCTTCGCCTGTTGTTATTTCTGTTACTGCTGGGCTCTGAGCACTAGGAGCTGTCCAAACCCAGCATGAGAGACAGCCCGAAATAGACAAAACAGAGGAGCAAAGTGATTTGCTTCAGATCATGTAGCGGGTCAGGGATCAAACTGGGACTAAAACCCACATCTGCAGAGTCCTAATCTAGTGTTCAACCCCCTAGGCTAGGTTATGCACTCCCTTCCCTGTCCCAGTGGGGTCTGAAGATGTGCAGTAAATACCTTGTAGGTTCCCAGCTTTTGCTGGACTGGGTTCAGGTCAGTCACTACAAGCAGATGCCCTGCCCGTGAGTAATAAGCACCTCAGAGGTGCGGCAGCTCTAGGAGAGTGCGTGAGGCTTGTATGCTCTTGTCTCAGGTTTGCTAAGGGGGGTGGATCACTCTACATAATCCCCTGCCTTTCAGATCCACCAGGTGGGACTGCAAACTGGCACCTCTGGGGGTCAGGCTGATGGAGGAAAGCTGCCATCCAAGCCATGGTCATGTAGCAGCCTGATGCACAGCTGGTCTCAAATGACAGGCAGGTGCTTTGTTTAGATTCCCTTCAGGGAGTGAAATTCACCCTGTGCAGAGGGCCAGCACGAGGCCTGGCCACTTGGAAGCTACCCAGACACTTCAGTAAGTACTGAATGGAGCTGCCCACCTCTGCCACTATTCCACTGCCCAGGCCCCAGAATGGTGCCATCATCTCCACTTGCATTTAAATACAAACCTATGGGGGAAAATTTCAAAAGCGCTCCAGAGAGGTGGGGCACTGACTCATTGAAAGCCAATGGGAGTTAGGCATCAGGCTGTAGTTTTCCACAGAACTCACCCCTGACAGTTGTTACTTACTGCTCACCTTCAGAACTTTCCTGCAGGCAACTTTCTGTACCCCCTCCTACACCTCCTCTGTTCTCAGGCAGTTCTCCCCTGCCCCTCCTGATGCTCTCTCTGCCTGTCTGTCTCACTTCTGGATGCCCAGATGAGATCTCTTAAGCCCAATTAGGAGACAGATGATGAATCACAGGTGCACTGTCCCCCGCTGCCTCTTACAATGGGTTTGTGAACGCGGCTATAAGCATCCCTCTTCCCTAGCCCAAAGGGTCATCTGCAAACATCGCAAGAGCCAGCAGACCAGTTTAATGATGCTGAGGAACTCTGGAGTTCTGCTATGGGGTCTGGTCAATAGGGCTCCACCTACAGGCAGTGTAACTAGGGACACAACTCGTTACACCAGAGTCCAGGACTATGGACTAGCTGGAGATGGTGGTGGTTATTCATAGAGCAGTAGGTGCACCAGGGTCCATTGATCTCAGGGACTCCTCACTCTCCCATGGCTGTGTTCGAACTAAGGTCCGTTTGTCATTCAGCTCCAGGGAGCCTTGTCTAAACACGGCTCGAGGCAGCAGCTCTGCTCATGGGAAGGCTACACAACACAGTGCCTAAAACACCAGCCGCTGCCCAGAGCTCTGTCCAGTAGGACTCCCACCACTGCAGCTCCACCAGTGATGGCAACAGAGGGAGGTGGGAGCAAAGGGGTGCTGGTGCAGATGTGGCCTCATTCCCCTCCCCTCCCCCCGCTGCTACAGTTAGCGATGGCACTTCTGCCATCAGCTCCCCCAGCGGACACATGCCAAGGCCTTGGAGGACCTGGCGCTCTAGAACTTGCACCTGCTCATGGGCCATCAGAGCCCAAGTCTTCGGCAGCAGCTCTAGCATGGAGGCAGGGGCTGCTGGCAGCAGAAGGCTCAGACGATGCTGGCGGGAGGCTGTGGGAGCAGAGCTTTGCCTGGGGCTGCGGGCCCCTGGAGCAGGCACAAGGATGAGGCACGAGAGAGTCCGTCTTTGGTCAGGCTGGCCCCTGATACAGCTGCTGCTATCCCTTGGGCCAATGGTCTCTAGCTGATGTTTCCCTGGCTTTGGGTTGGGTGAGAAGGGATAATGCTGCATGGTCTGGAGTCTCCTAGCTAGGCCTAGATAGACAGTGGACATGCTAGATTGCTTCATTGTGATCAGCGGGGAGCAATAGCCTACCTATAAAATAATTTCACCAGAGAGAAAGACTAGGCAGGAGGCCAAAGCATGGGACAAGGAACTGGGACCTCTGGGTTCTATTCCTTGCTCACTTCTATGCACTGCCTCACTGTGTGGCCTTGAGCCCATCACTTCTGCTCTGGTTTCAGAGTAGCAGCCGTGTTAGTCTGTATTCGCAAAAAGAAAAGGAGTACTTGTGGCACCTTAGAGACTAACCAATTTATTTGAGCATGAGCTTTCGTGAGCTACAGCTCACTTCATCGGATGCATACTGTGGAAACTGCAGAAGACATTATATACACAGAGACCATGAAACAATACCTCCTCCCACCCCACTCTCCTGCTGCTAATAGCTTATCTAAAGTGATCATCAAGTTGGGCCATTTCCAGCACAAATCCAGGTTTTCTCACCCTCCGCCCCCCCTACACAAACTCACTCTCTTGCTGGTAATAGCCCATCCAAAGTGACCACTCTCTTTACAATGTGTATGATAATCAAGGTGGGCCATTTCCTGCACAAATCCAGGTTCTCTCACCCCCTCACCCCCCTCCAAAAACCACACACACAAACTCACTCTCCTGCTGGTAATAGCCTATCCAAAGTGACCACTCTCCCTACAATGTGCATGATAATCAAGGTGGGCCATTTCCAGCACAAATCCAGGTTTTCTCACCCCCCCCCCCCCACACACAAACTCACTCTCCTGCTGGCAATAGCTCATCCAAACGGACCACTCTCCCCACAATGTGCATGACAATCAAGGTGGGCCATTTCCAGCATAAATCCAAGTTTAACCAGAACGTCTGGGGGGGGGGGTAGGAAAAAACAAGGGGAAATAGGCTACTTTGCATAATGACTTAGCCACTCCCAGTCTCTATTTAAGCCTAAATTAATAGTATCCAATTTGCAAATGAATTCCAATTCAGCAGTTTCTCGCTGGAGTCTGGATTTGAAGTTTTTTGTTGTAAGATAGCGACCTTCATGTCTGTGATTGCGTGACCAGAGAGATTGAAGTGTTCTCCGACTGGTTTATGAATGTTATAATTCTTGACATCTGATTTGTGTCCATTTATTCTTTTACGTAGAGACTGTCCAGTTTGACCAATGTACATGGCAGAGGGGCATTGCTGGCACATGATGGCATTTATCACATTGGTAGATGTGCAGGTGAACGAGCCTCTGATAGTGTGGCTGATGTTATTAGACCCTGTGATGGTGTCCCCTGAATAGATATGTGGGCACAGTTGGCAACGGGCTTTGTTGCAAGGATAGGTTCCTGGGTTAGTGGTTCTGTTGTGTGGTATGTGGTTGTTGGTGAGTATTTGCTTCAGGTTGGGGGGCTGTCTGTAGGCAAGGACTGGCCTGTCTCCCAAGATTTGTGAGAGTGTTGGGTCATCCTTCAGGATAGGTTGTAGATCCTTAATAATGCGTTGGAGGGGTTTTAGTTGGGGGCTGAAGGTGACGGCTAGTGGCGTTCTGTTATTTTCTTTGTTGGGCCTGTCCTGTAGTAGGTGACTTCTGGGAACTCTTCTGGCTCTATCAGTCTGTTTCTTCACTTCCGCAAGTGGGTATTGTAGTTGTAAGAATGCTTGATAGAGATCTTGTAGGTGTTTGTCTCTGTCTGAGGGGTTGGAGCAAATGCGGTTGTATCGCAGAGCTTGGCTGTAGACGATGGATCGTGTGGTGTGGTCAGGGTGAAAGCTGGAGGCATGTAGGTAGGAATAGCGGTCAGTAGGTTTCCGGTATAGGGTGGTGTTTATGTGACCATTGTTTATTAGCACTGTAGTGTCCAGGAAGTGGATCTCTTGTGTGGACTGGACCAGGCTGAGGTTGATGGTGGGATGGAAATTGTTGAAATCATGGTGGAATTCCTCAAGGGCTTCTTTTCCATGGGTCCAGATGATGAAGATGTCATCAATATAGCGCAAGTAGAGTAGGGGCGTTAGGGGACGAGAGCTGAGGAAGCATTGTTCTAAATCAGCCATAAAAATGTTGGCATACTGTGGGGCCATGCGGGTACCCATAGCAGTGCCACTTCTGCTCTCTGTACCTCAGTTTTCTCCGTCTGTACTGGGGGATAATGGTCTCTCACAGAAGATGCAGTCAGGGACATTGCTAAAGTGCTTTGAGATCCTCATGCAGAAGGTGTGTGAGAATCACAGAGTATTTCATTATTGTTTTTGCTTTGGGGATGGGCACCTAATGAGTGGGTGTAACAGAGATAGACCAGGAGGTGAGAGTTCAGAGATGAAACCAAAACTCCACAGATGTTAAACAGAACGGGTCTGATCCTAGTTTGACCCACCCTCTGTTGACTCAGTTGAGATGCAGCAGTTCACACCAGCTAGGGCTCTGGCCCAGTTTCTGCCCTCTCCCACGGCACACTGTCTGTAGCAGGTTTCCAAGACAGGTGTTTTTTCCTTTCATTCCCTTCCCCAGGGAGCTCTCACCCCTGACGCAACGTCTGGTTTAAGCAGCCAGGTTGCTGCCTTTTACCCAGTTTTCTGGCTGGATTGACTGAGGGCCAAAGAGCTCAGGCAATGCGGTGTTTGATTTATTTCCCCTGGCCCAAGATCACATGGCGAGGATCTGGGCAGTGCCACCCTCATACAGCCAAGCCTCACTGCGATGTTTCCATTAGCATCTGCCTGCTTTGCTCATGTTCGATCCAGCTCTGAATCCATTGACTTCAACTCCATTTAATAATCAGGTTGTTTCCTGGCCTGTAATTTTTTGATTGGTGCTGTCTTGCCCCCCCTCCCGCCCCCGAAATTGACAAGCAGATGCTCCACCCTGCTGGTTTCCTGGGGGGAACTTTTGTCACAGGGTCTCCAGGGCTCTCAACGAGCTGTTAACGAGTTGCCAATTACTTATTGGCAGAGCTGAAATACCGTTGCACCTAGAGGTAAAAACCTGTTGCCTCTGAACGCTGGGGTCATGGGGGTTTAATGCTTGTCTCTAACCCACTGGCTCATCCTTCACACCAGCACGTTCTGTGGGAGCCAAGCTGCTGTTCCCTGAAATGGAAAAGCCTATTGGGGAGTCCAGGCCATCTCTGTGGTAAGGGTAATTCTCAGCCTGTGCCTCTGAGCCTGTGTGGGGTAGGTGCCCTCACTGCCCAGGAGCAGGCTCCTAAATTCTGTTAACTATCCCAACAGCCTTCCTCGCAGCCCTCTTTCCTAGGGCACCGGGAGGGGGGGAAGAGATGAATACAGTGCTCTGATAATAGTGCAGTGGGTGACAGAGGTGCACCTGGTGCTGGACAGAGGTAGGTCAGCCCCAGACAGGTATCAAGTCTCAAGGCACAGATGAGCACAAACAGGGCAAGACAAGGCAGAGAGTGGCCTGTACAGGAGGCAGGAGCCTTGATTTGTCCTTTGGCAGCCATAGGCATAGTTTTACTTCTATATTTGGGGTGGGGGCAGCTACAGCCTGGCCAATGGGGCCGGGGGACGGAAATTCTGTGCCTGCCCAAGGCTTGCAGGGCTGGGCACGCTGTGGGTCCACTGCAGGCCTGTGGGGCCGGGCACCTGCCCCGGTGTTTGTTGCGGTCTCACACATGGATCTGTTTTTGTTATTGTTGTCATTTTTCCACCGCTGCGGCTTTACGCCCTGGGTGGCTGCCCCACTCGCCCTGCCCTGGTTACGGCCCTATGCTTTCTCATCCTCCCTCACTCTGGGTTTGGAGAACAAAAGGCCTCATTTGTGTCTTAGTTCACTCTATTTGTTCATGAATACTTCACTGGAGACTTACAAAATGTGGAAGGTGGGCAAGGGGAGTGGAGTCACATGGGTGAGTTATTGTTCTTCCCACCATTCCTCATGTGAATCCCCCTTCTTAGCAGATTTAACAAGCACTAGTGGGCCTCCATAGCTGCTGCTGACTAGAGGTTGCAGGGAGTGGACTTTTCTCAGAGCGGGGAGCCCTAGGGACAATTTTTAAAGGAGAGTTTGTATTTTCTGACCCACAAGAAGACTGATTCAAGACCACAGAATGGCAAGGAGAGATGTAAGGGGCTTGTGGGGAAAGATTTGGTACTAACAAATGCAAAGCCAGGGCTTCTAGCTTTCCCATGCTGCTCATTTCCACTGCTACCACAGAGCTCTGAACCGCCTCAGTGAAAGCAGCCGGAGTCTCCCAAGTTTCAGTTGCTGCTGTTTGGGAAAACGGGGCTGTGATGCTCTCTGCAAACCCGGCATGACACCACTGCCTCACGTTTATATTTAGAACACTCCTCGCAACTGTAAAGGCTAGAAACATTTTAAAATTAAACAGCAGACAGGGAGAAACCATGCGGCCCCAGCTACTGAATTAAAGCAAGCTGATTTGGATCCTGTATCTTTAATAATGCCTTTCCATGACTTCTTCATGTAACCAAACAGCGCACAGTTGCTGCAGGGAATGAGTGGCGAGTGATCTGGGAAGGGAAGTGTTTGTAAGAGGCCCTCTCTTAAGCAGTCTACAATATGGACATGTTTGAAAATGATTTAAAGGCCACCTGTAGTTGGCAAATTATTTTTTCCCCTGGGCCCTTGGAAGACAGTTTAAAAAAGAACCACTTTGTGTCCAGATCCCAATTCTAATGCTGTTACTTGCACTTAAATAGGACTTTTCATCAGGAGATATCACAGGTCTTGACAAGTTTCACATGTTATTCCCCTATTGCAGATGGGGTAACTGAGGCAGAGTTTCAGACAAAGTTTTAAAGAGCGATCAGCAAGGATCCTAGAAATCCATTTGCCGTAGAAAAACATTAGCATTTTTATAGGGGGTTTGGTTAATGCGGAGAGTCGGATAATGGAGGCTCAGATAAATGAGGTTCTGCTGTATATCAATAAAACATTGTGTTCAACTGATACCTCTAGATATTGTGGCTAGGGAAACTAAAGTTCAGCGTTTCATTTGAATCATGAAAAAACGCAGATTTATATGTTGTTGGTTTTTTAATTGGAAAATTTTGGATTTTTTTTTCACGGAAAACTAGGATCCCTGGTGATCAGCCCCGGCGGGACACAGAGACTGGGAGAGACAGAGTGCGCATGTAGCTGCTCCCATAGCTTTGTGCCCTGGGCTGCTGCCTCACTTGTGCCACCCTGCAGTTGGGGTGGGGGGCAATGCCCCCATGGCTCTCCAGACTACGCTCATGTTGGCAGCCCCAGCTCAGTAACCAGCAGGGTTATGGGATAACCCCATAAAACATACCTTTTGCAGAGCCTCTCGATAATTTTAAGGAGAAATCTGGCTATGGAGCAAATAAAACTCCACTTCTTTGGGGGTGAATTTGGCTTCCACTCCAGGCAAACAGAAATGCAGGCTGTGATGTCTTCTACCAGCAGGACATGCCAGCCGGGTAGCAGAACTGGGCGCCTCTGGCTGCTAACTAGGGCTATAACTGGGTAAGAGAACATAAGAACGGCCATACTGGGTCAGACCAAAGGTCCATCTAGCCCAATATCATGTCTTCCAATAGTGGCCAGTACCAGGTGCCCCAGAGGGAATGAACAGAACATGTACTCCTGAAGTGATCCATCCCCTGTTGCCCATTCCCAGCTTCTGGCAAAAGTTTTTCAACTGAAACTTTTTGCTTTGGTGAAAAATGCAGATTTGGCCCCACTGACAAGGTTTGCAAATTCATGGCAGCTTTGTCAAATGGTTGCAGCTGAGGAAAAACCCAACAAAACAAAATCTGAAAAAAAAAAATCAAAACATTTTGTGACATTTTTGGAACAGCCTTTGATTTTTTTTATTTAGAAATTTCCTTTAATGCTTTTTAATTTTTTTGTAAAACATTAATCAAAACGGATATAAAACGTTTTGTCTGACCTGAAAAGATTTTTTTTATTGTTTGAGTCAACACATTTTTTTTCTTTAATTTCATTTTGGGGATGACCCCAAAGGAATTTTTTTTTTTTGATTCTTCGGAATTGCCAGTGACCTAGAAAATCTGTTATTCGCTCAGCTGTGGTCAGCAGCCCTGTGGGCTCACCAGCAACTCCCGCTCCCACTGGGCCTGGAGTTTGGCTGGTGTGGCTGGTGGTGACCTGAGCAGGCCAAGCTGCAGGGTGGGTATGCAGGAATGTTGGTGCAGGAGGCCCAGCATGGAGCCAGGGACGGGGAAAGCCCAAAGTCCCACCAATTTGTCTTGTATCAATCTTGACCACTGTATGCGGGTTGGGACCAGAGGTGTCACTCATTTGATTGACTTGTATGTAGCCTTTCTCTGGGAGCGCTCAGAGCAGTCACAAACTTGCCCCAGGCCCCTGCAGTTGGGGTTGCTCTGATACCCATGTGCCCATCCCTCATTACCCAGCTATGTTCCGTTCCATCTCAAACAGGCCCACTGCGTTCTGTCTCTGTGCACATGCCTGGCTGTGACACTAAAATAGGGAGAACACTCTGTCAGCTAGCAGTGGGCAGGTCTATCTATGGGGGACAACGGGTAGGTGGGTCTTAACTTTCTATGCTGCACTGGGGAGGCTGCTGCCAGGCTGCCATGGGGTAGAGTCGGGCACTACCAGAGAGAGCTGGATAACAGGGACAAAGCCAAAGCAGCATTGGGAAATGTGACTCTTGGGGAGAGAAGAGACGGCTGCTGATGGGAGACAGTCACTATCTATAAATACATACAGCAGCCATGGAGTGAGGAAGAAGTGGGTGGATTATCCTCCCTAGTCAATGAGATAAATGATTCCTATGCTTAAACAAAGAACAATTTCAGTCTGACTAGTAGGTAGCACCAATCAAGCCATTGAGCCCACAGAAGGAGCTGCCACATGGGGGTTATAGGATCACCATTGCTGGAGAGCATGAAGGGGGCCGAGCCAGTGGGTTAGCCCCAGGCTTCAGAGCTGGGCTTTAAGGGTGACATACGGCGTTTGCCACTAGCGTTCTCTGTATGTTGCTAGTTACCCACTCTCTGCTGAGCTGGGATAGTGTGATAGGGGCGTGTACCCTGCGCTAACTGTGAGAGACTTTGCTTTTGGTGAATGGTTCCCCTGAATCTAAAAAAAACCCCTTCAGGCTGAAAGGGGAGGGTTGATCTTTGCGTGTGGAGCAAAACTCAGGAGGAGGGATCGTTTTGTGGTTAAGGAACTGGACAGGCACTCGTAGGTGTGTTCAATTTCTGGCTCTGCTGCACATTCTCTGTGCTCCCTTGCAAGCCACTTACTCTCCACCGCTCTTGGTTCCCCCTCGGTAAAGCGGGGCTACACTACCTATTTCCATTGAGAGCTCTTTGGGGCAGGCAGCATCTAGCACTATACGAGTGGTCACACCCCTCAGGGGTGACTTTCACCAAGACTCCAGCAAGAGTTTCCAAAGCAGAAGCTGTCCGGCTCTCAGCAGGTGTAAGCATTCAGTCCTGCCTCTTTTTGAGTCTGCTCCTGTGTTTCTTGCGTCCCAGTGAATGTGTCAATGGCTCGCTCATTTCGCCAGCTAAAACTGTGGCACTGGCTGCAGCTGGTGAACAGTTCCCTCCATGTGTGTAGAACTCATTGGACCAGGGCCATGCTTCTCAGGTGCAGTCTGTGATGTTGAGGGGCCTTATTTCCTGGGACCTGCAGCATCACTTCCCTCTTCGTTGGCAGTATGGTCTGGCAGCTAGTGCACTGGGTTTGGGCTCTGGAGACTGAGTCCTGTTCTCAGTTCTGCCATCAGATGTGGATTGGGGCAAGTCACTTCACCTCCTGGGCCTCATCTGTAAAACAGGGACAATGATTCTTCTATCCTTGGTAAAGCACTTTGAAGTCTGCTGATGACAAATGATGAGCCTGGGGCACTAGCATTACATCCGAGGACTGCTCCAGTGGAAATATCCCATGTGCCCGGAGTCGGCCTGAGGCTGGTCGGTGCAGTATCGATTCTGTCCCAGAATCCAGGCTCTTGGGCTTTCTTGGCAAGTTAGCCCTGGTTCCGTTTCCCCCATGTGCACCTCTGGCAGGTGATGTAGAAGATTGCAGATGCCTCTAGCCACAGTGGAAAGCTGAGCCTGGACTAGTGGCGTGCAGCTTTCCTACCAGGAGGCATTGCAAGGGGGTGGGAGTGCTACCAGTACCCATTACATCCCACAGTAGGTGCTGCAGACGATGGTGCAGAAGCAGCATAGCTTCTCCCAGCAGGAGGTGCTGTAGGGTCAGCTAGTGCTGCGGTAGTGCTGGCTCCACTTGCGATCTCAGGGAGAGGGTACAACAGTGAGGATTCAGGGAACAGAAGGAACGGACGGAGCTTGTGCTATTTTTACCAAAGGACACAGGGACCGTAGACAGGTGTAGAGTTGCAGGCAGCCGCCGGGGCTGACGTATCCAGAGCAGGGAGATGGATGGGGCCTGGTTGCTCTTCTCACCTTGCTTTTTGGAAAGTCATTAATTGTGGTGCGGCACCAGCACAGCCCCCTCCTCGCTCTCCTCCCCCAGCAGGAGATTCAGAAGGGGTATTTGGATAGGGCCAGGTGACTGGGTCCTGAGTCGACCCAAGTTGACACAAACTGTTTTTCAACGAAAAACTCAGATTGGTGACACTGAAACAGTTTGTGGCTTTGTGTTGCTTTCGGCAAGCCTGTTTGTTCAAACCCCCCCCCCCCAAAAAAAAAAATTCTGACGAAATAGAACCTTTCAGTTTGACTTTTTGTTTTGAGATTTCCTTTTAATTTTATTTTTTTAAAAATTGCTCAAGAATAAAAAAAAATTTTTTTGACCCAAGACAATTCCCCCCAACCCTGAATTTTTGATTTGTCAAAATTAAAAAAGAAAAGAAATTGTTTTCAGTTTGACCTCAAATGAATTTTTCTTCCATTTTCCATAATTGCCAACAAATGACAAAGTCCATTATTTGCCCAGCTCTGCTCAGGACTCGTGTGTTCTGCGCCTAGCTCCGCCACTCACTCACAGCGCGACCTTGCGCAAATAATTTCACTTCTGCAACTCAGGATGTCTCCCCGTCTCTAAAACAGGGATAGCGCTCCATACCCCATCGGAGGTTTGGGAGGAATTGTTAACAGTTGACTCGAGGAAGCATGGGTCTAAGGCAATGCACAGTATTCTAGCAGCCAGGAGTACCCATAGAGTCTGGTTTTCTCTGTGGATTGAGGCTTTATCCTCTGCAGGGCATTTGACACAGTGTTGCTAGTGTCTAAGAACTTGCCAGGAATTTCACAACAGTAAATTGTTGGTCACTTACTCTATTACTTTAATTATTTTTCCCTCTAAACCACTATTCCTCAGATCATTCAAGTGTGAGGCTTCAGCTGGGGTTGAGTAAAACCAGGGAAAGCACATTCCTTTTGCACATTAATAACTCAAAACCGGCAGAGCTTCCAAACTGCCCTCCAAAACCCACCCGCGGGCCCCCCGCCTGCAGTTAGGTCCCTGCGGGCGGATTCCTGCCTCACCTGCAAGTATGTTCAGGCACCCGGGTTAAGCAGTGCAGCTCTGATTGCAGGATTGGGGCCTCAAGCTGCAGCCAAGCTCCGTGCAGTGCTGCAGTACCCGAGGCAGCCTGTGGAGAATGTGACCAATAAGGACCCACAATCAGTGGCAGAGCTAATAGCGGGGGAGGGGGAGGGGCAGCAGCACCGCACTCCCCAGTGGCCTTTAGGTGCATGTGTGGCGCCTTTTCAATCCAACAGGTATAATTGAAAATGGCACCACCAGTGACCCATTGCCCTCCTGCCTGCACCCCTGCTCAAAACCTGGCTCTGCTGCCGCCCACAACGTTGGCCGTCCTCTGACTTGAGGGATGGTTGTGCAGAGCCCGGTTTGCCAGAGTGTTTCAGGGACCAGTCCTGGGAGCAAAGACCTGCAGGCCCTGGTTGAACCACTGCAGAGCAGCGTCAGTGTTTACACTGGATCCAGAGGCAAAGATCTAATAGAAGTGTGTTTCTCTCCCTTTGGGGGAGGAAGGGGGGGTCAGTTCTGGGCTGCACCTGCATGAGTCAGTCCAGCAGGCATGGTGTAAAGTCATCTGGGACAAATATTGGGGATTGGTCCTGCTTTGAGAAGGGGTTTGGACTAGATGATCTCTTGAGGTCCCTTCCAACCTTGATATTCTATGAACCTCTCCACAGACGAAATACCATCGGGGACACAGAGACAATCCGGAAGCCACCCCCTGTGTCGCTTGTCCATACTATTTCCTCTTTGCCTTTTCACTGACCTGACAGAGCAAAGCAATGACATGCAGGAGACTGGTGTTTTACAACAGAAAATCACTATTATTCACCCAATGGTAGTGTACTAATTGAGATCAGAGCCCCATTGTGCCAGGTGTAGTATAGATACCTAGCGAGAGCCAGGCCTTGCCCCAACGAGCTTACAATCTAAACAGACAAGACAGACAAAAGAAGGATTGTTACCTCTGTTTTACAGATGGGGAAACCGAGGCACAGAGCGAGATTAGGGGGCTTTGCCAGGGTCACACAGAAAGTCAGTGGCAGAGCCAGGAGCTGAATACAGATATGGATCAACCCAATCTTCTCAGAAGGAAAGAAAATTGTGAAGAGAGGAGGCTGGTGGGAGAGAAAAAGAAACAAAAGGAATGCCTGTGAATTCTTTGCTCTCACCTCAGTTTTCTGTTCCAGCATGACTCTGAGTCTTTGCTGAGAGATAAGACAGTTCAAACACAGCTAAAGCAGCCAGCCAATTTATGTTCATTAGTGCTGGGCAGTCCAAAGAGCAAGCATCAACAGTATTTCTGCATTAAGGTTCCTTCTTGTCAGTTCTGAACTTCAGTGTGTTTAGATCATTGGTGTTTATCACCTTGGAGCGGTATATACCCTCTTCCCCTGGCCTCAAGGCCCTGGCATGGCAGCTGCTATCTTTCCACCCCGGTGGAGACTGGGCGCAGCTGTATAGTGAACATGCAACGTAATGGCTGCCCCTTGCCCAGCATGCTGGGGGTTGAACCAGGGATTGCCAAAGTTAAAAGGGCGAGTTGCTAAAGGTCTCCAGCTGGAGACTCAGATCCTCTGTAAGTCAGACACTGAGGGGGACTGTAACACACGTTGACCAGCGGGTGACACCAGCACCACTGCTTCATCTGGCATGCCCCCGCTCAATAAAACACGGCACTTCACCTGCGTCTCAGGATCATAGAATCATAGAATATCAGGGTTGGAAGGGACCTCAGGAGGTCATCTAGTTCAACCCCCTGCTCAAAGCAGGACCAATCCCCAACTAAATCATCCCAGCCAGGGCTTGGTCAAGCCTGACCTTAAAAACCTCAAAGGAAGGAGATTCCACCATCTCCCTAGGTAACGCATTCCAGTGCTTCACCACCCTCCTAAGGAAAAAGTTTTTCCTAATATCCAGCCTAGACCTCCCGCACTGCAACTTGAGACCATTACTCCTTGTTCTGTCATCTGCCACCACTGAGAACAGTCTAGATCCATCCTCTGTGGAACCGCCCTTCAGGTAGGATCTCAAAGCACGCCTCATGCCTCCACCTGGAGCTGGGAGCCAGTTCCCAGCTCCCCTTCAGCCCACCCGACTGGCTGTTCTGGAGCCATGGCCCTGGAGACTGGACTCCCAGGCCCCACAGCAGCCAATTAGGCAGGTTTCTGTCAAAACCTGGCTTGGTTTGCTAGGTGAGGCAAACATGGCAGAGCCGGGATTAGGACTCTGAGTGCTCAATGCCCCGCCCAGGGTTTAACCACTAGAAGGGACCCCCTGTCTCTGCAGGCAAAGTGGTTATGGGCACTGTCACCTGGGCCATTCCTAGGGCCCAGCCTGAGTGGGACCCGCTCGGGGCCGTGCAGAGTTTGGCTAGTTGGAGTTCATGCATGTCAGCAGCCTCGCTCAGACTGTAGCATCCCTATAGCCGGCTAAGGAGGGACCCCAGCCTGAGCTGGCAGTGATGTGAGACTGTCCCGGCTTGGGGAGAGGGGGTTGCACTGGTCCTGGGTCGGGGATGGGGAGATGGACTAAATGCCATGTTGTTATTGCAATAGATTGCCCAGTGTATGTGTGCACTGCTGCCCTCTCCTGGGTGGACTTAGCTGAGCAATGTGGCTTTGCCACACGTGCGCTAACAACTAAGGGAGATTCGCCTTCCGCTTTTGCAGCAGGAGGCCCTGAGTTCTCACTTATGTCGCTGACACCGGCTGTGCAGAATAGGATGGGGTCAGCTAGGAGGGAGTGAGAGACTGGTCCAGGGCCCTAGCCTAGGCCTCAGGAGACCTGGGTTCAATGTTCTGCTCTGACACAGACTTCCTATGTGACCGGCAAGTCACTTAGCCTCTTTCTACCTGAGTTTCCCAGCTGTACAATGGGGATGACTTACCTGCCTCCTAGGGATGTGTGAGGGTAAATCCATTGAAGATTGAGAAGAGTCCAGTTACTATGATGTACAAGTATCTAGACTTGATCCAGGTGAGAAATGAAGAGGCAGGACAACGCAACCCTTGCCTACGGAGATGAGGAGGGACGTGAGATCCCCAAGGCCTGGGAGAAGTTTCAGTGCTGGGGCTGGCGGAAACGAGTGACTGGACTTGCTGAGAGCCCCCTCCCCCGAGCCCTGTGTGTTTCAGGTGCAGGTGGGCTGCCATGCCAGGCAGAGCATTGTGAACGAGACCCACAGGCTGCATAACTAAATATGCTCCAGATGAGCGGGCTGGGGCTGCAGCGAAAAGGCCCAGTTCCTAAGGGAAGCACTTTCCCTCTCGCACCAGGACCAGGCTTTAATATGTAGTGACAAGGAACTGGCAGCTGCTGAGACAAGTGGAGCTATTAACCCTGCCAGCTCTGGCAGCCACCAGTCCTCGGAGGGGAGCGTGGCCCAGCAGGAGCCCTGGCATGCAAGCAGTCAGTGAGGCATGGCCAGGCTGCTTGGGGCCCCAGCAACACACAATGGGTTTGTTGTGCGAGGTTGTTGTTCCCCCACACACACACACACACAGAAGGGGAGAGGACAGGGTAGGAGACTGAAGCCCTTTGTTCCCCCCACGAGCCAGGTCAGCTGTCTTGCTCTCCATTGTCCTGTGGGGCAGATCCCACTGAATAGCCAAAGGGCGCGACTCTGCAGGGCTTTTGCCATCACTGCAGCCCCTGGCCCCACTCGGCACCCTGCCCACTAGGTGAGCTGAGGCAGGGAGACGTAGGGAGCCCCTTGCTGAAAGCCAGTGACCTGGGGAACTGCTTGCCAGTGGCTAGCAGGTTAACCCTTTCCTGCTGGCCCTTACCCCCGGCAGGCTTCGTTGCCCTTAGCGATGGCAGGCCTGGTGGGGGGGTCTGCCACAGATGTGCTGGGGAGCGGGGCTCTGTCCCTCATTTACTCTCTGGCTCCATGTCCTGTTGGTAGAACAGGGATGCTCCCTTTGTCTAGTCTGTTTAGATGGCCAGCTCTGGGCACGGGCTGGCTCACTCTGCGCCTGTACAGCACCTTGCACGAGGGGGCCCCTACCTCAGTCACAGCCCGAGTTATAAATAACGGTGATAACGTTAGTGTAGATAACTGGACTCACTGCTATAGCACCTCCTTGTGGCTGGGCACAGCATAGCAGCTTCCTCTTCCTTAGGGCCCCCTGCGACGGGTGCTCAGGGCCTGCTGTGCTCCTCCTCGTCTTGCAGATTGGCCCTCCTGCCAGGTGGTGTTTAAGCCCCGCCCCTTCTGGCTGGGGTAACAGAGTCCAACCCAACTAGAAGCCTGATGTCCTTACATCAGGTTTTCTGGCCCTGACTCTGGGCCTCATGGGCCTCACACCCTTCTCCCAGGGTTTGGTCATTGTCATCCCTGTCTCTTGGGGGGATCTCCCAGCCCATTCCTTAGTGACTGTTGGGGGAGCCCAGGACCTTTCTCTCCTCTGGATTCCAGCCCAGGGACCCCGAAGCAAGCAGGAAAGGTCTGCCCATATTCAGACCCATCCCTTGCTTTCTCCCTAGGCTTCTGCCCCCCTGAGCCTGGCAGCAGGTCTCTCGAGGGCCTCCATCAGCTCACCCGTCTTGCAGGGCTAGGACTCCCAGAGCTCTCCTGGAATCCCCCCCACTAAATCCCAGTGGGACATTATGAATTCAGCCCCCTTCTCCCTCCTCAGCCTTGACCTTTCATCCCTCTCGTGGGCCGCAGCTGACTGCTTCCAGGCCCCTTTCTATCCCAGATAATTTCTCCCTCTTCTGTAGCTCCCCGTAACTTCCTCTCTTTATGCTCATCCCCAGCTGGGATTCATCAGCCATCGGGGCTGGCCCAGCCTCTGGGGTTGGCCAGGTAGCTTCACTGAGCTCCTATTTGTGCTGGTGTGGGCTGGACACCCCGCAATACCCACAATGCACGGCAATACAATGGGGCCTTCTCACCAGACGTGCCTATGACCACAGCCTGGAGGCACCTGAGGTGCTAGGGTGGCAGTAGACAGTCTAGGGCCTGGCTCAGCCCTCTCTGGGGTGGTCAGTGGTCTGCTGGGTGGGAGCATCCTTAGCAGTGCAGGGGTTAATCAGGAGCGAGCTGAGGGCTCAGACAATGGAGTGTCCTTTCAATGTTACATGTGCCCTGCACTCCAGGCCACTGTCACCAACAGGAGGAGATGCAGTGAGCTGCTTCTCCTCATGGGGGCCTTTGCAATGTGGCACTGAATGAGCTGGTGCCACTCCCTCCCCTCAGCTTGTAACCTTTCTCTAGGAGCTCCCTTCCAAGGGCCTCAAAGCACTTTGCAAACAATGAATCCTGCTCCCCTCTGGAGGTAGGTCAGTGTCAATTATCCTCATCACACAGATGGGTAAACTGAAGTCCAGAGAATTAAGTGACTTGCCCAAGGTCACCCAGCCAGCCAGCAGCAGAGATGGGAGCAGAACCCAGGTCTCCTGGCTCCCAGTCTCCTGCTGTAACTACTAGGTGGCGCTTCCTCTCTTCTTTGCCATGCGACCACTGCTGTTTCCACCATATGTCCGGGGCAGTAAGAGCCAGTTGTCCTGTGGATGAAGGGAGGCTTTATTGCACCCAGTCCTGGTGTTTCTCGCTGCAGTGTCTCAAAGAGGGCCTGGTTTAGCTGTTAGCAGGATGGTTAGGGTTTGGGATTTTAAAAACTGACTAAAGTCCTTCCGGATCACCATCCAGCGACCCTCAGTTCTAAAGCTCTGGCTCTGTTAAGCCCATTATTAGCATTAGACCTAACTTTTGGAACTCCCTGCTGCAGGATAGCTCTTAGAACCATGGCTGGGCTGACACTAAGGGCTCATATGTTGCAGGGTGTGTTTGGCTGGGTTTTTGTATTTTTCTTGAAAAACGAAGGTTTAGAAACTGTAAAATAGGGCTCTGTAGTGGTGTGAAAACAGCTCTGTATGAGTGTGACATCCCTGGGATGGGATGGAGCATGAGACATTTCAGAAAGATCAGTTTCATTCTGAGGAAGCTATCTGCAGCCCTATCTCTAGTAGTAAAGGAGAGCATCTTGGATTCATAGATTCCAAGGCCAGAAGGGACAACTATGATCTTCTAATCTGACCTGGGAAAAACAGGCCAGAAAACTATCCCCAAATAATTCCTAGAGCAGATCTTTCAGACAAAGAGCCAGGCTGTGTGGTTACCCTAGCTAGAATGCCCCTGACAAGGGCTCCCAGCCATGTCTGTGGGCACGAGCTGATCACCGGATGGGACCCCGTGGAAGTATTCCCCTGGGGTGGAGCTTTGCACACTTACGTGCATTATGAGTGTTTAGTGTCTTCCTCTGAACTGTCTGGCACTGGCTTCTGTTGAAGACAGGCTGGGCACAGATGGACCATTGGTCTGTACCAGGGTGGTGATTCCTGCAGAGATGGAAACATCCTATTAGATCAGAGCCTCTCCTGCCAACGCAGGATTTTTCCCTACATGGTATAATTGCTAATGCTTCACCCAGTTTAGTCTCACCTGGACCAAGCCATGGGGTCTCCACCTGTTCCCTTGAAAAGCTTCATAGATCTCAGTTGGGATAGATTCCTGATCTTCAGCCTAAATGTCCCACTGCTCCTCCCTATACGCCTTTGCTCTACTCTCCCCTTCTTGACGTTTGCACCCTCTATTTGTCCCCCTGCTTAGCCATGCGATCCGTGCTTAACTCTCATCAGGCCCTCTAGAACCCGGATGGTTTGTATTGTTGTTCATCAGTTTATCAAGTCTTTCTGATAACCCAGAACCAAACCCAGGATTTCAGGTGAGGTTGCGCCAGATCCCATTGAGATGGACGGCTATCTACTTGTCCTGGGTGTGCAACCCTAAAATTGCATTGGTTGGACACTCCTTTTGCCATAACACTCATGCCTAAATTGCTGTCTGGTATTGCCCCTAGTTCTCTTTCACTGGTCTCGGCTTCCTCCCTCCCATCCAGGATCTTCGACTTTGCACAATTTTAGGATATTCGCTGCATTTTTACAAGTGGGATCGCCTGCCCATGGCCCTGATCCTAGGATGGGATCCATGTGGACAGACCCTTGTGTCAGAATGGATTGACTGCGGGATCGGGCCCATGTCAGTAATCTCCCTGGGTCGCTCTGTATTATCGGCCCTCACTTATAGTCACAGCAACTCCCAGTTCAGTATCAGCTGCATCTCATCCCTAGAGAGGAAGGATAGGCCAGTGGTAAGGGCAGAAGCCTAAAATGACTCTGAAGACCTAGGTTCAATTCCCTGCACTGCTAAAAGCTTTCTCTGTGACCTTGGGCAAGTCACTTAGCTGCTCCATGCCTCAGTTTCCCCCTCTGTACAATGGGGACAAGAGGCTTGCCTCACAGGAGTGTTGTGAGGGTAAATACGTTAAGGACTGGGAAGAGGTCAGATGTAGTGAATGCAATGGAAGTGCCTTAGGTATGTAGATTACTGTGTGGTGTCAGAGTGTGGCTTGCTGTCAGAGTGCCCCCTTGTGGCTGGGCATTGCAAGGCAGTCCGACAGCCTGGTGAGTCATTTCTTCTTGTGGCTCGGCCCTCTAGGCAGGTCACATATAGCCCCATGCCTTCTGGAGTAAACCAAGAGTCCAACAAATAATAGACCATCGACCTCTCCTTGGGACATCATCCCGACTTCAGACTCACTCGTCCTTACCCCTGGTATCAGGGGGGTGCAAGGGTCATTACCCTGGTGCCTCACACCCCCTTCAATGGCCTTTCCTGTCCTCTGGCGTCCAGTCCAGGGATCCTTTAATAAGCAGCCAAGGCCTATCTGCGCAGACCCGCACTGCCTCCCAGGACCACTTCCTGCCTCCACCTTTTGCACAGGCTTCAGGCGTATTGGCAGCTCTCTCTCTCCTCAGGCTCACTGCAGAGCTTCAGAGCACTTTCCGCCACCCAGTGGTTCTGCTTCAGGAGAGTTTTCTCTGCTCCCCTGGCAGGCCGGTCCCTGACCCAGCTGGAGTCTTCCTGCTCTCTGCAGGCCCCTCCACCGGCACAGAGAACCCAGGGCCAGCTGCCTTCCCTCCAGCCTGTCTGTCTACACTGCAATTTTATAGCCCCACGAACCCAAGTCAGCTCTCCTGGGCCAGCCATGGGTGGTCTGTTGCAGTGTAGATGCGCACCCTTAGCTTCCTGCTTTAGCTCGGCTTCTCTCGCTGAGCTACAGCCAGTATCTGCTCTTTTCCCTCCCCCCGCCCGCCCTCCCGGACTGACTGTCCACAGGCTCTTGTTAACTCCTTCTTGCCCAGTGTGGGCTTTGTCCACCCCATAACATGTGGTTGATCCCTGGGGCACGGCAGCAGACACCTCCCGCCATCTGTGGTTTTGCTATTTGTTACCCATGGCTCTTTGCTGCTGTGATAACGTAAATCTTGGCCTAGGGCCCTGCAGACCATTTCCCATCTACAAGACACTGTTCATATGCAAGCTAACTGTAATTTATGTTGAGAGATGTTGTGAGCCACTGTATTCACATTTAACTGTATAACAGCAACAGCTCTCCTCTTGCCCAGTGATGTTGGAAATCTGTTGCAAAAGAAAAGCCTTCAGCTTTATCCGGGTAGATCTGTTCTTTGTAAACACCCAGTGCTAGTTGATGCTCATGTTTCCATCCTGCCTTTGGGGTCTGATTGGCCATTGCACTAGTGAGACCATTTACAGCCATGCAGAATCCAAAGTGGATGTGAAGCAGTACTGTTCAGAGTTGGATAGCATTGTCCACCTTCTTGGGGACTACACATGGTGCAGGTCAATAGGGAGGGAGGCCTTGGATGCTTTACTGTTTTTTGTTTCATTATTTACTTGAAAGTCAGGTGAGATGTAGGGGCCAGTTATTGTCAGGATCACTCTTTTTTTTTTGTTCTGAAGATTGCTACAGCATTTGCTTTTCTGCAGTACTCTGGCACTGCCCTGATTTCTTCCACCTGCTCTGCACACAGGTTTTGCGCCAGTCTAATTGTGTGTTAGGGGTGTGATTTTTTGTTACTGCTATAATTATACTGGTTAAAACTCCCAAGTATGGCTGCAGTTGTACCGGTATAAAGCTGCCATTTCTCAATATAATTTTATTCCCCTTCCCATGTGGGAATCGGCTATAAGCTCCTTGATACCAATATAAGTGCATCCACACATGGGATTGGTACTACTCGAGCTATATCTGTTTCTAAACTGATACGGTGAAAGCAGTGCAAAAACTGCATATAGACCAAACCCGTCCATTTATTTGTTAATAGCTCTCCATCAGGGCTGTGTGGGGTCTCTACTGCCCTGGTATGGACCCAGAGCAGGACTTTGAAGAACCAATGAAGAGACAGTCCCCAGCAATCCATCTCAGGTTTGCTTTAAGAGCAAGTCAGCATTGGTAGGAGACTTTGGACTGGCCATGCAGGATGGATCCATCCAGTGGGGTTTCATGCAGATGTTGGCTTGTTCTCAAGGCTACTTTACAACTGCATGACCTTTGAAGTGGTGCTTAGAAAGTCTTCCCTGCCCCAGCTTCCATGAGATCCTCTTGCTGTATGGATGCCTCATGGGCTTTCGTATCTTTATATCCCAAGGCTGGCCTCCTATTGCTTGGTGGTATGGCTGGGACCATGCCAGTTAGATCGAAGTGGCCAGAAGGAAGGGTGGGACTTAATTCCCTTTTGTGTTGGCATCGTTTCTTGAGGTTACCCTGCAGTATGCATGGGGGACTGCTGGGTGCCCAGGTCACCCCAAGGAGCGGCCAGGACAGTGTGAAATCCTGCTGTCCCATCCCAGTGGGTGACACAATATAGTGACTGTAATTATGCTGTAGTTGCACTACAGCCACAACACAGGGGGGTGGCATTTATGCTGCAATGACAAGGTAGTTGCCTGTAGTTCTGCTGCACTCGCTGTGCAGTCACGCTGTAGCTACACTGTCAAAACAGTGACGTTATGCAACAGTTCTACAGCAATCACTGAAGTTCTGTGGTGGTTGTGCTTTGTGTACCTTTCATTGTCACCAGTTCCTGTAACTGGAAGGCGGCTGCAACATGACAGAGTAATTCCAGTGTAAACACTATGTAATCAGTGTACCTGGATTCTAAAAATTCATGTATTATGTATGAACAAGTGTAAGGTGGTCACTCATAGCACTCCTTGTGGCCAGGTGTCTCCCCGTGCGGCGCCCCTTGCTGTCGCTCCATTGCTGTGGTGGTCTCTCCTCCACCAGCTTGGCCCTCCAGCCAGGTCACAAGATTTATGTCTGCTCCTTTTGGGGTAACAAAGTTCAACAAATAAAAGTCCCACAAATAATTTCTAGACCTTAAGTCGGGGCTCTGTCCCCAGACTCTGGGCTCATGCCACTTTCCCAATGGGTGGTAGGGGAACCCAGGCCCTCCCTTTACACTGGTGTCCAGCCCAAGGACCCTGCAACTGGCAGCCAAGGTCTGCACAGTCCCACTCCTAGATGCTGTTTCCCTGGGCTTCTTTGTACTCAGCCTCTCGCAGGCCTTATTCCCCACAGCTTCTCTGGGTTGGCCCTTCTTTCAAGGCTAGGCTCCCAGGGATTATTCTCCCCCCAGGTTTCCTCCTCACCAGCTGTCTGTTCCCAGACAGTGACTGCAGATTCTCTCCTTGCAGCCCCCTTCTGCTCTCAGCTTCTGGCTTTTTACTAACCCGCCTGCTTCTTCCCAGCTGGGCATCAAGGTCAGTTAAACTTGGCTCCCCCCTCCATGTGCAGCCACATAACATCATTGGCCTCCCAGGCCTTATTAACCCCTTCCGGGTCTGTGCAGGGTACACACCCCATCATGATCACTAATTAAGTCCTGGGGTTCACTTGACTGTTGTGTGAATGAGTAGCAATGGTAACTAGTCATCAGACAGCACAACCACAGCAGGATAACAGTCCCTGTGGGATAACATGGAAGCTCACTATGGAGTGGGGAAAAGGCAGGGAAGTGAGAGGTGTAAGATCCTCTCCCCACACCCTTCCCTTCTGTCCCAGTAAAAGTGCTGTCTAGTTCAGCTAGGCTGCTGAAGCTGGAGGTTTGGCTGGAGACAGATGTGCTGAGGTGGATTATAATTGTGGTCAGCTGTGTTCTGGTAATGCCTAGAGGCCTTGGCTATAGATTGACATCCATTGTGCTCGGCACTGTACACACACATCATTAGGCTTGGGAGTATTAGGTTTTTATCGGTAAATGTCCATTTCACCGTACATACTCAAACCGACTAAGAATATTGCCATGGATAGTAATTGAAATGTACAGAGAGACACAGTAAGAAAAACACAGCTTGAGAACTTATTAGAGTTTGATTGAAGGATATTTATTTTGATATGTGATGTTGACAATGTGTTTTAATGGTCATAAAGCTTTAACTTTTTGAATCTCAACATCTCCTATCATTAATTAATTATTGTCTGACTCCCCCTCCATTTTCCACGACTGTGAAAATGTAAATTGATTTTAAAAAAATTAAATGGTTAAAAATTCGCATCCATGTCATCTGTGGAAAGGATAAAAAAATAAAATTGAATTCTGTATAATCATTATCATTGTGAATTATCACACTGTATAAGGATGGGCCAGTCTGTATTATGAAAAGACAGCCCCTTCCCCAAAGAGCACTCAGGGGAGAGGCACCTGGCCACAGTGAGACCTGATGCGCTCCAGCATCCAGTGCTGATGGCTGGGAGTGTCCAGCAGTGGTGAGGGCAGAGCTGAAAGTCATTACAGAGCTACACAGGGCATGTTGGTGCCTGGCAATGGAATCTCACTCAGTTGTTAGGGAATGAGACAGCTTGGACACTTCATTCCAACTCAGTTAAAGTCCCCTGCCCCTTTGAGGCATCTGGGCAGTGGTTTTGGTACTAGGCAGCAGTGGCTGAGTGGCTGCTGAGGTGGAACGGTCTGTGTTTGCCCATTGGGGTCCAGGGTGTCTGCCTCACCTTCACCAAGGCCCCTGGGGGACAGTCCCAGAATGCTGATGTCCCAGAGGGGTGCTTGTGCCAAGCTGGTAAAGTGCAGGAGAGTCCAACCTGAGGGGTCCAACATCAGTAGACAACCCCAAGTGATCCCACCATGTTTATTATTTAGTATGTGAATTGTAGTTGACCTAGGAGCCCTAGTCATGGACCAGGCTCTCCTGGCGCCGGGTGCTGTACATTATTTATTAGATGTATTACAGTGGCACGTAGGAGCCTCCAATGTGGCCCAGGACCCTGTTGTGGCAGGTGCTGCACAAACACAGAACAACCAGCTGGTCCCTGCCCCAAAGAGCTGACAGTCTAATCTCAGCATCCAGCCTGAATTTCTCCCCCGCCCACGGCCCTCTGTGCCCTGGGTGATCCTCAGCACCACCTCAAAGCAGCATCAGATCCGGGGAAGAGCAAGAAACAGCCCGGCAAACACCTCTGCATGGTGGTGGTTCCCAAGTCTTGATGCCCTTCCTGCGGAATACCAGTACTTCCCACTGATGTCATCCCCTGGGGGCGAATTGGGCCCCCTGTTTGCCAATTGGATTTGGCCATCTCCTAGCCTCCTCTCGCTCTGCAGAGCTGTAGAATGGCAGGGGCCATACGGTACTATGGCAATCGCAGGCAGCCCAGCCACTTACACCAAAGTGGCCACTGAGCTTGGGTGCCTGACTTGTGACTGCCTGGGGCCTGATTTCCCAGGGGCTGAGCACCCCCTGCCTCTCCCCTTGACTCTGATGGGAACTGCCAGGAGCTCAGCACCGACGGGAACCAGCCCTTGGTGTCCCAAGTCAGGTGCTCCCAAAAATGGAGGTCACCAAGATCAGTGGCGTTTTGGAAAATGTTGGCCTTTCAGCCTTGCCTCGGGGGCTCTGGCTGTCCAGTGCTCTCAAAGGCTCCCCTTTGCACTCCCCAGCGAGAACCCCCACAGCGAGTTTGGGAAATGCGGAATGACCAGGGCCAGTGCATGGGGGAAAGCCCAGATTCCTCTGCAGCCAGAAGCTGAGCATCTGGGGAAATGTACCCCTGAGTACCCAGCACTTGGGAGCTTGGTACAGCCCCAGTGGGACTTACATTCCCTTCAGGGCCCTTCAGAGGAAAATGTTGTGGGAGAAGATGAACAGAGACTCAATCGTCTGCAGCGCTTCTGGACCCACCCAAGAAGAGAGCAGCTCAAGGGGAAGTGCAGTAGCACACAACTCAAACCAAGGTGCACCCTGCTTCTGTCCCAGGGAGGAAGGGAAGGCAAACCAGGAAGATCTCCCACACATGCGTGGACCCATCTCTTGCTCACCCCGCTCGGGCATTCTGCAACACACACTTCTCATGCACTTAAACACATCCCTCTCACACTCCCCTCTCTGTCCCGGCTCTTGCATTTGTACACACCCGTGCATTCCCTGGCAGTCACACACCTCTTTTGAACACCGGCTGTGGAGGGCATTAGCTGCAGCGTGTCAGAACATGACTTGGGACGGGGGCATCTCTGTGTTTTCATTTCACTGCCTTCCCTTGTCCAGGTTTCCTTGGTGAAGGGTAGCAACGGGCTCTGGTCACAGTTTGTGTATGCTGGGCTTGTTGCTTCTTACCTCATAGCAGGAACAGCAGGGGCCATGATACCCCGCTCGGGAAGCTGTCCCTGGGCTTGTTTTACTGCAGCGTTGGTTTCTTCTGCCCAAACGCTGCTGTTAACTAAAGTGATTTCCAGAGTGAATTCTGTGCTGTCGATGGGCACCCGGCTGCAGGACAGTCCTGGAGCATGAAACGCTTGGATTATCTTCAGCAGCTGTGCAACTTCTCCTGCAAACCACCCCTGTGCCTGCTGCTAGGGCCAGGCAGTAGCTCCCTCTCCAGTCCTCATTTAACCTTTGGAGACCACCAACAAGGGGGCAGTCAGTGGCGTTTTTGTGATATGGGAGGAAGTGCCAGAGACCCCTCCTCAACCATTTCATGGGATAAGCACATATCTGGGCTGGATTTGAACCAGTAACCCAGTAGTGAAAAATTCGACAGCCCATTACCAGATCCCTCAACCAGCCAGCAAACTGAGAAAGCAGCTTTGTCACACTGTATAAGGATGGGCCATGGGCTACACAGCTGGCCCCGCAGGGGCTAATTGATGTCTCCTGTAGCAGCAGTAGCATAGTATGTGTGGAGGGGGCAGGTCCGGGGGAGGGAGCACAGACTATTTTCCTTTAGAGGAAGTACACCATAGCATCCAAAGGCTGCCGCACATCAACACTAGTCCTTGCTACACTCAAGCTGGTGAGAGAATCATTGTAGGGGATTATTTAATGCTGTGAGGCAGGATGGCCTAGTGGTGTGAGCACAGGCCCGGAAGCTGGGCGATCTGGTTCTCTGCCTCACCCTTGCTGTGTGAATCCAGGCAGTTTACATCACCGTTCTGCGCCTCGGTGTCCCCATGTGCAGAATGGGGATAAAAGATCCCATCCTCCTTTGGAAGGGTGATGTGAGGCTTAATTAGTGTCTCTTTGTCCGGTGCTGTGAGATCATAGGTGGTACCAGCTGTCCTAGGGGAAGGGATTGGGTTGGAGGCAGCTCTCTACATAATCAGGTCCTATCTTTCTGTGAATGAAAACCCATTGGCATAGCAGGGGGGGTTGCTCTTTAAAGCTCCAAGCACCAGCTGGCCTTCATTGTGCATTTGCTGCTGCGCAAAGACTCTCCGTTTATAACCCAGGATCTCCTGGATTTCAGATCCTGGCCAGCTCCAACCGCCCCCCCTCAGAAATAGTCTGGGCCTGCACTGACCAATCCTTGCCCTTCTGTGTCAGCTGAGGTGCCCAGAATCCCCCCAGCCAGGTCTGACTTGCTTTCAGAGCACAAATACTGCTAGTGTCGCGGGGATAACTCACAGCATCTTGTTTTTTGCTGTGTGCTGCTGGCATCTGGATCCTCTCTGCAGGGGTGAGGGTAATGCGGTGTTGTGGGAAGGCTAAAGACCTGGCAACGACAGCTAACCCAAATGACAAGCAGCAGAGCTGTAACTTTCTCCTGGTGCCTAGATCCTCTGGTATGTGGGCCCCTGACAAATCCACCTCGCTGGCCTGCCCTCCCCCCCAGCGCCGGGCGTCTTCCCCCCCGCCCCAGCAGAGATTGTATAGCAAATGCTAGAATGATACTTAGCTCTTCTTCCACACACAGATCTAGTGCTCGGGACATACAATTCCCCCTTCACCAGCTGGGGAGGTGAGGTGAGGAGACATGCCCGAGGTCACACAGCCAGTCCGTGGCAGTGAGGAACACAGCTCAGGCCCCTTCAGCCCCACTCCAGCGAGCTTTCCCCTGGAACAGGGTGTCAGAGCCTGAGCCCATATGGCTACACAGCTCTTTCTAGTGCCACGGCACAGGCCTGAAAACCTGGGCTCTGAAACTCTCTGTTGTAGGCTTCTCCTTGCTTTACAGCCATACCCTGTTTGGGTGGAGAACCGAGACAAAGAGGGGTCAAAGAACGTTCCCAAGGTCACACAGGGAGCCTATGGCCGGGCAGGGAATTGAACCTCAATCTCCTGGGACCCAGTGCCAGACCTTAGCCACAAGAGCATCCATTCTGCTGGACAAGAGCATGGGTGTGGGCATGCTCCACTGCCCCCTGCAGGATGGAATCATATGTGCTCAGACAGCTGTTCACTGAAGGCTGCCCTTAGTAAAGATGCTCCTCTGGTGCTAACACCAATGCCTTTCCAAACAGCCTTATTGTGGTGTCCCAACATTCACTGTTTGGTAAGTAGCCACCTCTTCCTCCCTGCTCTCTGTCCCACCTCAGCACAATGAGGGTGACCTCAACCAGATTCTGAAGCAGAGCATTGTGGGTGATGCTATGGAAATCCCCAGCCAGCTGAGACATTGCCACTGGTTGAGTTCCTGCTCTCCCCTCTGTGAACAAGCTCTCCCTGACCCTCTGAGTTCCCTGCCGCCTCTAGCATGGCTCACAGCCAGCCCCAGGGAGGGGCAGATGTGTGCAGAGTTGTACCAAGTCTGGCAGACCCCAGGAGAAAGCCCTGTCACAGGGCGCTTGCAACATAGTCCACACTTCCAAACATAGCCAGGGACATGGTCCCTGCCCTGGGGAGCTGACAAACTGAAAAGCTGAGGGGAGAGGGAAAGGGGTGTAACACGCAGGCCGAGTGATCGCATGGACAGTCACTTGTGTTTGGGAGCTCTATAAAGTCATACGCACTGAGCTCTTTGGGGGCAGGGACCACTGCTTTGCTCTGTGTTTGTACAGCACCTAGCACAATGGAGCCAGGGCTTCTTGGTGCTACCGTAATACCCCTAATAAATAATGTACAGTGTCTAGCACAATAGGGCCAGGGCTCCTTGGTGTTAACCTAATACCCCTAATAAATAATGTACAGCACCTAGCACAATACACATCATATTAACAAGAATACCTAAATTACATGCCCAGGTGCACACACACACTTCAGCCCTCCTGTGCCCCCCGCCTGCCTGGAATTCCCTGCATCAGTCCTGGAGTCCTGACTCCTCTCCCAGTGCTTGACCTTTCCTTCTATGGAGGGGAGCAGCTGACTCATGAGGTGGATAAGTGCACTGGATATTGGCTACAGCCATGGCAGGCCTTGTGGGAGGAAGGGGGTTGTTGGGGGGATTTAAAGAAGCCGGCCAGCCTGGATTGGGGGATGGGGGCTCCATGTATAGGGGGTGGCCTGGAAGGCAGCACGGCCACGCGGGTTGCAGACAAAGAGGGCAATGGGGCACCATGGATGGAGCTGATGAGATGGAGCCTGGGCAGATGAGCAGGGAGGGCAGAGCTCTGGAGCTGGCGATGGAGAAGGGGGAGCCAGCAAAAGGATTAGAGTAGTGAGAGTGATGGCAAAGACCAGGACTGACATGGAGAGAGTGGGTGGGAATTTAGACTGATGACAGGAGGGGCTGTTTCTGTACAACATGGGTGGGGAATTATCCAGCACAGTGGGTCTCTGTGCCCCTGCAGGGGCAGCCCTCCCCAGGTCCCAAAGAACTCCCCTAGTGGTTCATGAGGCTCCCCTCTGCCCAGCGCCACACACGACAGTGGGTGCCAGGCAGTGTGTGTGGCAGGCCCACAGGCGTGGCAGCATATGGCGATGCCCCTGACCACGTCTCTGCCTTGCAGTGCGACGATGAGTGCTGGCTCGATCGAGCAGGAGCCGTCGCGCAAGCTGGCCTGCTGCGGAGTGCCCCTGATCACTGAGGACATGCAGTCGCTGGCCATCCGCACCCTCTCCGGCTCCGACATCAACAAGCACTATGACCTCATCCGCGAGCTCGGCAAGGGCACCTACGGCAAGGTGGACCTGGTGTCCCACAAAAGCACAGGTGAGGCCAGCTCGGCTCCTAGTGGCCAGGCCTGGGCATTTGGGCAGGCAGGGCTTGTTGGCAGCTTGGCAAGCCACGGGCTGGGAGCGGCTGGATGGGGAGGGGAGACATGGCTGGAGTGGAGGAACTGAGCAGCCATCTGAAATTCAGCCCAGACCTGTTAGCAGGTCAGGGAGTACAAGGATTCTTGTCCCTCCTGTTTGGCTTGGCGCCTGTCTGCTGCAGGCTGACTGATGCCCACTGGGAGTGGCTCACCTCGGGATATTTCTAGCCATGCCAGCTGCAGGAAGTGTCAGGCTCCTGTACCCCAGCTTGGGTTCAGCTCATGGGGGAGTGAGGAGTTGCTCAGACAGGGACCCCTGAAGCAGGCTGGGTCTCGACTCGTTATCGCCACATCCCCAGTCTAAGTCAAAGGGTTTTGCTTGCAGAAATTGCACTGGCATGAGGGGTGCACTCCCCAACCCACAGCCAGGGGGCATCCAGCTACTGGGAGAGTAGCAGGTATAGCCTGTTGCTTGCCTCTTACCAGGGCCTGTGGCCACAGGGATCCACTCTGTGTGCCATTCCACTGGCTTTTCCCTGACACACCCACAGTCCTCTGCCCCCGGTGAGCTGACAGGATAGGCATGGAGGTCTCCATGGTGGGCTGAGGTTGGGGCGGTCCCTTCTGTACAGCTCCCAGTGGACCAGGCTTGCTGCTTTGAGGCTGTTCTGTAGTTCTGGGTTGCGGGGGCAAAGCCCTTTGGGGAGGATGCCAGGTGCTCCTGTTAGTGTCCCTGCCCAGCTACTGGCCCCAGCCCCAGCAGAGCTGGTCAGGAATTTTTCAATGAAATGGTTTTCATCCAAACGGACACGTTTCGTGGGAAAGGGGCGTCGTCAATGAACTTCTCCACTCAAAACATTTTTGAAAAAAGAGTGTCAAACTCAACATGAAAAATTCTACCTTTCTGGTTCAAAACAACTTTTTGTTTAGAAATTTAAGCTAACGAGAGTTAAAAAGGTCTTGAAAAAATTGACAAAATGGGAATCAACGATTCCACTGACCCGAATCAATTTTTTCCCCCCAGACTTTCAGTTTGAACATTTTTTTGAGATTTCAACTCTTTGTTCTGATTTGGGATGGGAACATTTTTTAAAATCTTGAAAACGGACAGGAAAATCTCAGTCCTTGTGCTCAAAGGCCAGTGTCTCCCGCCCAGGCCTCTCCAGAGGTCCAGTGGGTGTGGGCCAGGCCATGACAAGCGCCATGTAGAGCTGGGTTGGTAGGGAGAGCAGCACCTGCTGGGACCTCACTGCTTGGATGGGTGGGGCCTGAGCCGGGGACCATGAATTTGGGAGCTCTTGTGGGAGCGTTGTGTCCCACCCCAAACTCCTCACTGGTCTGGGAGGAGCCCTGTGTTGCTGAGCCTTCTCCTGAGCCTTTTCCCCTGTAGGCACCAAAATGGCGCTGAAGTTCGTGAACAAGAGCAAGACGAAGCTGAAGAACTTCCTGCGGGAGTTCAGCATCACCAACACGCTCTCCTCCAGCCCCTTCATCATCAAGGTCTTCGACGTGGTCTTTGAGACTGAGGATTGCTATGTCTTCGCTCAGGAGTATGCACCTGGCGGGGACCTCTTTGACATCATCCCGCCACAGGTACCGGCTAGGAAGCTTCCCTAGGCTACCTCTCTCCTGCCCCCGTGGAGTCTGAGCTTTAACACCCATGGCCCTCAACTGGGGCTGCCCCAGCTCCCCTGCACAACAGACCCCTTTCCTACACGAGAAGACCTTCTTCTCCATTGACCCCCATCCTACCTCTGCTACTCAGAGACCTAAAGGCAGACTCTGTCCGCCAGCTGTGATCTCATGTGCTAAGCAAGGGTGCTGACTGGAGCCAGCATATCAGGCTGAGGCCTGGCGGGTGCCTGAGTGCAATACTGCCACAGGAAAGCCCTGACATTCCCGTCTGAGAGCACCTGGGCCTGGTTCTCCTCTTGCTAGCACCTTGTGGGTCCTTTCCACTTGGGCAAGGTGAGAGTGAGTGGAGAGTTCTGAATTGGGAGCATCCCGAGTGTTAGTGGCTCCCGCATATACAGGGTGTTCAGTAGGTGGCACTCTTGCCCCCGACTCTGCAATCAGACCTCACCCCCGCGGGCAGCATGCCTTCAGATGAGACAAAGCTGAGCCCCTGGCCACTTGTGTCCTGTTAATGAGCCTGTAGCGATTTTCACAAGAGCAGGGCTGTTAAATACTAACTGGGGTCAGTACAACCTTCCTGCTTATGCTTGCCCTGCAGTTGCAACTGGGTGCATTATGCATCACTTCCTGTCCTAAACACTTGCCTAGTGATGCTGTGCGCTGTTAAACTGCTGGCATGTCCCACCCCAGAGGGGGCCGCATTTCAGTGGTGGGTGAAGTGATTTGCAAAGTGCTTTGGGATCCTGAAAGGTGCTAGATGAAGATAAGAAATTAATGACTATGATTCATTATCCTTATGAAAGCAGGGAAGGTTCAACAGTGACCAGGGGTTCATAGCCACCTCCTGGGGTGAGCTAGCCCAATGGCACACATAGTACTGCTTGCTCTGATCATAAAACATTTCCCCTCTCTGCACTGAAGGAACAAGGCATGGGGGGGAGGAGGAATAAGCAGACAGAACTGAGAGAGAACCAAGGAGAAAGGATGACCAAAGAGTAGAAAGAGATCTCCCCAAATATAATTAGACATAATTGAATTGGAAGTGTAATGAAATCGTAATGTAAAGCAAATAAAGGAAAATGTGATTATACAGCTTCAGCGGGTGCTTTAGCAAAGACAAGAGACAGGGTGTATGTGTGTGTGGGGGGGGGGGGGGGGAGGTGAGTCCTTGAAATGCCCTCTCCTTTGTGACCCAGGAAATTCTAGCCCCTGTGTGCCCCTCACCAGTCTGATCTTTGGAAGGCTGGCATAGGTGTCTGCCATTGGCCCAGGGATTCAGACTAACCTGGGTTCTGGCTAAGATCTCCCCTGGGGGATGCATTCTGGACTGGTTCCACCAGGCCTGCACTGGTCTCCAAGGTAGTGGTGAGCGGTAAGGACCTTGCCCCCTGGAGAAGAAGGGCAACTGTATCCCCACCCCTGCTGAACTCAACAGCCCTGCCCGAGTGGCTGGCAGTTCTTAACCAGCCACCTGATCGCCCCTCAAGTCCTTGGTGTGTGGGAGGGAGGGAGGGAAACAGTTTGTTGGCTGCCATTTCAGGATGATGATGGTTTCCAAATTTCCGCCCAGCTTCTGCATTGCACATGGATAGGGACCCAAGGCAATGCTCATCAGAGACACTAGAGGTAGAGAAGGCCTTTTAAGTCACCTAGTCCATCCCCTCCCGACCCAGTGGCCAGTGTAGGGTTGTTCTCCAGGACCTTGGCCCCCCGGATCTCTCTGCCTTAGATATTTCTCCTGAAGCTCAGCCTAGACTTCCCTTTTGTCAGTCTCCTCCCTCTTACCCTGTCCAACCCCAGAGCACCCTAAGCAATTCCTCTCCCTGCTCCCACATGGACACCATGACCTCCTCTCCTCCCTTTCACACTGCCTCGGCCAAGCACCCTTCATATCTCTTCCTCAACCAGCCCTTCCAGCTCCATCAGTCTTCTCAGCCAGCTTCCTCCGGGCCCAGGGGATGCTCAACCCCGGCTCCACCCCAGACCCTGCTCATACCCCACCCCTTCCCCCAAGCCTCCACCCCCACCCCGCTTCTTCCCACCCCTGCCCCGCCTCTTCCCACACAGTTCTGCCCCCTCCCTCCAGCGTGCCCCATCCCTACTCCACCCCCTCCCTCCCAGCGCCTCCTGCACGATGCGATTCAGTGAAACAGATGATTGCGGCAGGCAGGAGGCACTGGGAGGGAGGGGGAGGCGCTGATGGGTGGGGCAGCGGGCAGGTGGGAGGTGCTGTGAGAGGGAGCTGGCTTCAGCACCCACTAATTTTTTTCCATGGATGTTCCAGCCTTGGAGAACTCATGGAGTCGACGCCTCTGCCCCCTCCCAGGGTGTCATGGTCTGTTGGGGATTAACAGGCACTAGAGAGAGACCCGGGAGGAGGAGAAGCTGAGGTGGATCTCCACTCACTTGCACTGGACTTGGCCTCTCTCAGGGAGAAGGTCCTCAACTGAGATCCTGCCGCCAGTTGACTTCTGGGTCCAGCCCTGGAGCAGGGGACCTTACCTGGGATTGGGGGGTGACAGTGGATGGGGGATGTGCCTGTAGAGGAGAGCCACGGCTCCATGTCACGGAGCAGGGAGGCTGAGCAGAATGTCCATGGTGCGGCCAGGTCTGGGCAGCTCGTTACCAGATACTGACCAGAGAAGAGCCACAAAGCTGTTTGGGGGGCTGGAAGGGCCCACTCTGGGACAGACCTCGGGGCAGGCAGTCACCCCCGCAGCGACCAGGAGCATGGGCATGTGCCATTTCGGAGTGACACACTTCCATCTGTGCGAGGGCACATGGAGGCCTGGGGAAGGAGGAGCTTAAGCACTGATAAAGGAATTATAGTAGGACCTCCTTAATTCAAGCTCCTAAGGGGAGAGTCTTTGTGTGACCTGAAATGTGCCAACAGGACGTGTCTGTGACGGGGCCCATACACCTTGTGAGGAGCCTGGCAGTCAGGGACAGTCCCCAGGAGAGCCAACCTGCTGTTAATCCATTCGCTTCTGTAGTTCTGTGGCTAAACCCCCAGTGCCTGCCTGTCCGACTCCACATGTGCTGGAGATCAGGCCGGGCCCCTGGGTCGCAGCAGCCAAGTGGAAATGCCCCCCCCGCCCCGGCACCCCCGTCCCCGTGCCCATTGCTAATGCACCGTGTCTGCCCTTGCAGGTGGGCCTCCCCGAGGACATGGTGAAGCGCTGTGTGCAGCAGCTGGGCCTGGCCCTGGACTACGTGCACAGCAAGAACCTGGTGCACCGGGACATCAAGCCGGAGAATGTGCTGCTCTTTGACCGCGACTGCCGCCGGGTCAAGCTGGCCGATTTCGGCATGACCCGCAAGGTGGGCTGCCGGGTGAAGCGCATCAGCGGCACCATACCCTACACGGCGCCCGAGGTGTGCCAGGCCGGCCGGGCCGAGGGCTTCGCGGTGGACACCAGCATCGACGTGTGGGCCTTCGGGGTGCTCATCTTCTGCGTCCTGACCGGCAACTTCCCCTGGGAGGCAGCCGCTGCCTCGGACACCTTCTTTGAGGAATTTGTGCGGTGGCAGAAGGGGCGCCTGGCAGGCCTGCCATCCCAGTGGCGGCGCTTCACAGACAATGCCCTGCGCATGTTCCAGCGCCTCCTGGCCCTGGACCCCGAGAAGCGCTGCCCCGTCAAGGAGGTCTTCTACTTCATCAAGTACGACCTGATGTCGGAGGTGCGCCGCCGGCCCTCCTACCGCTCCCGCAAGCATGCCGGAGATAAGCTCTCCGCCGGCCCCCATCGCCATGAGACGCCCAGCTCCTGCACCCCCACCCCGCTCAAGAGAACCATCCTGACGGAAGGCAGCGGCCCCCGGCTCTCCGCCTCTGAGCCAGGCCTGTCCTCCCCGGGGGGAGCTAGCCGGACGGACGGGCGGCAGGACAAAGGCAAAGGGCAGATGGTCCTGGCCACAGCAATAGAGATTTGTGTCTGATGAGGGCTCAGCAGGAATGAGGGGGCAGCTGGTCATCATGACGCCGCTCCGCTCTGTACAGCCTGCAACGATGATGTCAGCACCCCTGCCTCCCCGCCCCACTGGCGAATGGGGTTCAGGGGGGAGGGGATTCCTTTTTTGTGTGAAAAGGGACCAGGAGCCATGTCTCCCGAAGCAAAAAATACTCACACTGCTAGTACTCACTGATACTGAGGCTGCGACGTATAGCTAACCCCTGGAGGAAAGGCCAGAGTGCAGACACAGAGCCAAGCAGAAAGGCCCCGGCTTGGCGGCCGGGAAGGACCCTGTGTGGCATGGTGGCCCCTCCCCCTCACGTCTTCCATGATTGGGCTGGGGGCTGCTTCCCCAGGCACTCTGCACTGCGCCCCCCCTTTTTCAGTGGGGCATGGGAGGAGCGCTGAGGCTCTTCCCATTGTTGGGGGTGGGCAGGGACTTTCACAGGGATGAGAGCGGGAAGACACAGGGGTGCGGGAAGGAGGGAATCGGCACCCAGTCTTGGACAAACGGATGGGTGACCATCTTGTGAGCAGCAGGGGCTCAGCAGGGATGTCACAGCCATCGGGCGTGTGGGGTAGGATGGCGTGGGGGGTGGTTTGTAGTTAATAAGCAACAAGGCTGCAGCAGGCGTGTAGCTCTGGGGGTCACCGGGATCCCCTATCACTGTCAAGGCTTGATATGCGAACTAGTGCATTGTTCCCTGGGGCAGAGTGGGTGCTGGGGCTCTGAGCAGGGCTCTTGCTACAGGATCCCGGTAAGAGAGCATGGGGCCAGCACCGTCCAGCGGGCACTGCAGCAGCGTTGCCCTCCAGCGCTGCCCTCTGTCGCTCTTTCGTTGGCTCTTTGTGTCTGTGCTCAGGCCCGGGGACTCTCCTGTGATTTCCCTGGGGGGGGGGGCGGGGGCTGGCAGGGTGGACTCGTGGGGTTTGAGTGGAAGGCTCATGAGCCCAGTCTGTGGAGGAGGCCTTTGGAGAGATTGTGGGGGGCAGTGTGCACCAGCCTGTTTAATACCAAGCAGGCTGGGGTCTGCCCCTTTTGCCTCATCCCCGTCCCCCACTGCTATCCTGCTTGGAGGGTGGCCTGTGATGGGGAGCAGGAGATAAAGAGGAAACCAATAAGCCTGGTTGAGCCACTGACCCTGTCAGTGGCTGTAAAGGGGGTGTTCTCAGGGCCAGTTCTCTGACAGCCTGAGTCCAGCCATGCCCAGGGCACTTCCCCCAGGGGTGGGGACTCGGGCAGCCCCAGCTCCTGCTGCTCCCCTCCTTGCTGAGGGATCCTGAGGGAATGCCTCTCTCTGCCAGTGGGGGAAGCAAGTGCTAAATGTAGCAAATGTCGGTGTGTTCCATGTGTCACTGTGTGTCGGGCCAGCTGGGCCCGGCTGTTGTCACCATCACCCTTCCCAGGGAACAGCCTCTCCCTGTCCCTGAACCCAGTGGGTCAGCTGGGCACTGGGACCCATATGGGGAGCAAGGGGCATAGCGCATGATGTCTTGTGAGGAGCAGAGATCTAACCCATTCGGTTTTAACTGGAGGGACGTGGGCAGCAGGAGAGCCGCCATCAGGCTCCGGATCCCCTGCTCCGTGGGGTTTCTTGTGGCTGCAGTGGTTAGAAAGGCTCTCATCAGCATGCAGTGCCAGGCCATATGGGGCTGGGGCTTGGATGGCAGGGGGCTGGGAAGGGATGCTCACAGATACCCCTGATGAGCTTGGCCTGGCACCTGCTTCCTGGGCTGGACGGCTCTTGCTTGCCGTCAATGGGACTCCCTGGGGAGGAGGTGCATGCTGGTGGAAGGCGCAGGAGACAGGTGAGGTCAGCCTGAAAAAACCAGCTGGTGGGGTTGCCCAAGGCAAACCAGTAGGCATTGGCGTGGGGGTTGGCACAGCACCCACCACTTAGATGGATGCATTGGAGCCAAACCCCAAGTGGTGGCCAGAAAGGAAAGCTATTAACTGCCCGCAAAGTCTGGCCAGTTGCCACGACAAGCTGAAGGCAGCAGGGGTGCTGGAGAGAAGAGATGGAAGGCAGTGGTGCTGTCAGGGCAGGCAAGAGCCCTGTGTCCAGGGTGCTCTGGATGACTCACCGTGCACCGCAGCCATACTGCACTGAGAGCGGCATGAAGGGCTTGGTGGGGCTGCAGGGAGGCAATGCCCTGGGTATGCCAGGCGCTGCTGTAACATGTGCCCCTGGGGAGATGGGCTTTGCTGCTGAGCTTCCCTGGCCTCTAGAATGCCTCTGCTTAGACCCAGCCCACACCCGAGCTGCTGGCCAGCTCCCAGCCCTAACCCTCCGTGCCCCACCAGCGCCACAGTGCGCCCTGTTCAGCCACTGTGATACCCTGTGCCAGCTCGCTCTCCCCTAGCCAGGGCACCGCTGGGAGCCCACTCACTGCCAACAGATGCCCATGGCAAGGCCGTTTGATGGAGGCACAGACATATCTAGGGCGGTAGCTTCAGTGGCTTGGGAACACGGAGGTGGAAATGACCCTCCCACCCCCAACATTGTCACCTCTTAACGTGAGCCTTCCACAGCCATGGGCTGAGTGGGGCAGGTGGCTGTGTTTCCCTGGCATGCTGGAGCCTGCCAGCACCCCACCTGCCCAAAGCCTGTATATAGCCCAGTGATGGGAGCTGAGCTTCATCTCCCAGCTGTGCTCAGCTGTTCTCTAGCTGTGGGATCAACACGCCCACGTACCTGCATTACTGGGCTGTGTTGTGACAGGAGCAGGAGGCTGAGTGGCATCTGCTGACTCAGTTGGTTCCAGCTCGGTCACTGGCAGGCAAGGTTTGCAAACCTCAGTGTGGCCAAAGGATGGTGGGGAGTCCCCAGTCCCATGGTAGTGGCAGGGTGCCACCGGCAGGCCCAGGGTGACTGCACTGCCAGAGCATACCCGGAGACTGACCTGTGACAAGCAGGGTCGCACTGAGATGGGAGGGTGCAGGTAGGAGGTGTCTGAGAGCTGGGAGGTGTTTGTGCATGTAATGGGAGGTATGTATGTGATGGGAGAGGTGTGTGTGTGTGTGTGAGAGAGAGAGAGATGAGAGTGTGAGGTCGGAGTATGTGTGTATGTGTGTGTGTGTGAGAGAGACAGAGAGGTGTGTGAGAGCGAGAAAGATGGGAGGGTGAAGAGAGGGAGGGGATGTGAGATGTGTGTGTGAAAGAGAGAGGTGTGTGTGTGGGAGATGTGAGGTGTGTGAGAGAGAGAGATGGGAGGGGGGTGTGTGTGTGTGTGTAAGTGAGAGACAGGAGGGTGTGTGTGAGAGAGATGGGCGTGTATGTGAGCAAGAAAGATGGGCAGGTGTGTGTGCATGAGAGAGATGGGTGTGTGTGAGAGAGATGGGAGGGTGTGTGTGTGAGAAATGGGTGTGTGTGCATGAGACACAGGACAGAGAGGTGGTGTGTGTAAGAGAGAAAGAGACGGGAAGGTGTGTGTGTGTGAGAACGAGAGATGGGCATGTGTGTGTGTGAGAGATGGGTGGGTGGGTGTGAGGGGGAGGGATGGATATAAGCACTTCTCTGATCTGCTGTTGAATCAGACCTGGAGGCCGGAGTTGCCTTCTCCATGGGCAAGTTGGGGAAGGGCCTTAGCAGGTCGAATCAGTAACTAACCACCCCAGGGATGCATAGGGAACCTGCCTGGCTGGCTCTGAATGCCCAGCCCAGAGCCTTGGTGAGGGATCGAATTAACACAGTGTGGGTGCTTCAGAGCCAGAGAGGTCCTGTGGGCGGGGGAGGGGCAGGAAAGCAGTTCATTGCAGAGTCCTAGGCCATACACAAACATGGGTCCCAGGCCCTGAGGGGGTGTCTGGGGCTTCTGCCAGGAGGTGTCCACAGAGTCAGCTCAGCTGCCTACCACAGACTCATGTCTGCTGTCTCCCAGCTCCGGCCCCGAGCAGAGAGTCCTCAGGGTACTGGAAGAACAAGGCATATGGGCTCTTTCCCAATCAAGGGCATGCACCAAAGGGATTTCCTCTTGAGCTCAGGGACTATAGGTCCCTGCCATCCCACAGGGGGCTTCACTTGCCCCCATGACCTGCCATGCGCCTACCCGACCTGCACCTCAGGGCAGATCTTCCCCGCAGAGCTAACACTGGCGACAGGTGGGGTGTTCTCACTGCCCAGATTCTCCTATCCCGGTGTGAACAGCCACTGCAAAGCCAGATGCAGCTACGTCTGGTGCTGCGCTTGCTGTATGTGTCGCTAGGGCTTCTGCGGTGGCCCATCCCATGGTGCTTTGGACTGCAGCGAGCTGAGCCACTGTCTATGATGCTTTCCCAGTGAATTGTGGGGAACCTGTCTGCCCTTCTGGGCACATGAGGGGAAGGGGGTGGGATTGTGGGATGGTCGTTGGAGGACTAGCAGAACATGAGTGGTTTAGCTGCAGTCCTCACTGCAAAGTGGGCAGGTTACCAGTCCAAGTGTAATCAGCACCTAGGTTTTAGCTTATAGCCCAGGCCAGCTAGCCCAACTGTAAAGCACCATCAGGCTTGTGTGGGGAAGGGCGGGTGAGGCGAGTAGGTGCCTGGGTTAGCACTGCAGCAAAGACAGACTCCTGTCGAGCATCTGGCTCGTCCCCCTTGCCTGTGGCTTGCAGTGTGGGCACAAACAGGGTCAGTCCTGCCACCCGGCTGGCTGAGGGCCGGACACTGTTGGGGCTTTAGTGGCACAGAGCTGTGCTGTCCACCCTTCTGTCCCCCCCTCCTCACCCTGTCCCAGACTCCCCAGGGCTGGCTGCACTCCCCAGGGGCCGTAGCAGGGGCCATTTCAGGGGAGGGGAGTTGGACTGGCTGAGTGGAGGTGTTGCTCTGGCAAGCGGCTCCCGCCCCCCAGCCCCGGCCTCTGGGCACGGCCCAACTCACTCAGCACTGCACAAAGGGCTATCACGCTATTAAGCAGCAACAGCAGTTTACAAACAGACACCAGGAGGGCAGGCACGGTCCAAGCCCCCCACCTAATACGCAGGGGGCACCTGACAGCCAGTGCCACTGGACTTCAGCAGAAAGCGAGGGTGTGTCTTCTGTATAACCATTGCCGGCCACAGCACACACCCAACCCTGGCCTCCTTCCCCACCACTGCTAGAGAGCCATGGTGACTCTCCAGAACCTCTGGGTACAGTATCCAAGGGGCACCATGTCTGATAGTCCATTGCTCCATCCCTTGGCAGGACTGATCCACTCAAACAACTACCTATCCATGGTGAGGAAGGGACAGCATCTGAGAGGCTTCTCCCACCCTTCAGACTAGCAGCCTGCTGACCCCTGGATCTTCCTTTGTGTCACCAGTCCCGTCCATCGGTCCTCTTCCCCCATCCCCACCGTTACAACACCCAGCGTCGCCCCTCCTTCTCAGCAGTCCACGTTTTGGGGGAACACAACCCATTTGCCCTCCTGTTTAGGTGTCACCCCATGCTTTGGGGAAGACCAGGGCTCGAGTATTTTTTAGAGGTAGCATTGCACAGATTTAGATAATAGAGCCGCAATTTCTCCTTTTTGCCTTAGGTCCCTCAATGTCCTTGATCTTTCGTGCAATAATGTAGATAAGGAATAAGAACACCACATAGAACTTTTTTTATTTTTCCGGTTGGTTCGTTGATTTTCAAGGTGTGCGTGAGATATTTTTTCTGTTGCATTGTTGTTATTAGGTTGTCGAGGGGGGGTAATTCCTTTGTCTGTCAGGTTTTGGATATTCTTCCTGTAGGAGAGATTATAGTGTCACAGGTGTTACCTCAGTTCCTGTCACTGTTAAAAAGAAAAGAAAAATTAAAAAATGACAAAAAAAAACCAACAAAATGGATATATTTAAAAAAAAAAAAAGCAAAACCTCTCAATGGACGTGAAGGCCTTTTTAAAATAAAATAAAAGTGATTCTCTGTTGTAACAATGCAGTGATGTTTCCCCCAGGGCTGTCCCATTTGAAGGGAGGGGGCTGGGTCTTCGCCAGCTCAAAAAGTGCTGAGTGTATTGGCTGCTTTCTGGAAGGGCTGAAGCTTGTGTTTTGACTCTTGGTCCAAAAAGGGGCTGTGATTTTTTTTTTTTTTTTGCAAACATTTTGCCTTGGGTTTTTTTCAGTGAAAGTTGAAATGTCAGCTCAAAAAGTTGAATTTTCCAACCAGCTCTTCTGACAACCTCCCTAAGTCTCGTGGCATCGCTCAGAGGAGAGTGGAATGAATGCATGTGGTGCAGAGAACAAACACTGTTACTACATACATTACACACCTGCTCATGCAGACCCTGGACTAGAATCCAATTCCTCAGCTCCATTGCACAGACGCCACTTGAGTTAGAGAAGGTCTCCCATAACTGGCAAATGATCAGCCGCTTATCCAGACTGGCCAGCGCCTGACCATCCAGCTAGAGGTGTCCCTGGAACAGTCTTTCTGGTCAAATTCCCAGTCCAGCCCAAAATATCCCAAGAAGAGCTTGTCCTTTGGCTCCCTTGCAGATTGAGTGCAGTACATGAGGCTGGCAGCCAGTGATTGGCCTGGTATCACACCAGAGCAGCTCAATGGCCAATCTAGCCCTGCATCCTGGCTGCTAAAAGTTCCAGATGCTTTGAAGCAAGGTGTCAGTTCCCTCTTTCATAATGCACCAAGCTGTGCAGTCCTATCGCACCGGAGGAAATTCTTCCTGACCCAAGCTGTTGTCCTAGAGCATGAGGATTGAGAGCCCTCTTCATTTCAGTGTAGAGGAAGGATTGCAGGGAGAAGGCAGCTTCCGGGAGAGTCCATCCCTCCCCATATATGGGTTTCTCCAAGTCAGCACCCATTATCCCACCTGCTGCAAAGGTGGCCAAGCAGAGGACCAATCACTCCCTTCCCTGACCTCTGCCGCAGCCCTTATTGCAGTGCTCTGATTGGTGGGGTGACAATAATCCAGAGGCCTTTGCTTCTTTTTTGGGCAACACCAAGATGAAGAAGGTGTCTCTTACTCTTCTCCCAGTCAGTGGGATAGTTCCACCCACTGTCCCTGGGCATCAGCGCTCCTAAGAGCTTGGATGTTCTCTGAGCTGAACCATCTTAGTGGTTTAGTTGGGGATTGGTCCTGCTTTGAGCAGGGGGTTGGACTAGATGACCCCCTTCCAACCCTGATATTCTATGATTCTATGATCTTTAGAGCAGAAACCAGGCTGGGAATGTCCCACAGGCAGACTGCCCCTGGTGAAAACCCCATTTCATCTGGTTGAGACTATGTTAGGGTGGCCAATTGGGATGGGGGGGGGTAATAGGTGCCTCTATAAGACAAAGCCTTGAATATTGGGACTGTCCCTATAAAATTGGGACATCTGGTCACTCAGGGCCTAGACTATATGGATGCCACGAATATTCCCTTGGTGGGGGGCAGTTCAGCCCTTCACTTGGACAGCAAGCCTTGGAAAGTTGAGGAATTTTGGACGAAGATTCCTGACATTATTTGATCTGAACTTGCTAAAGAAATCCATGCACTGAACCCCTCCACCCCTCCAGACATTCAGCATGCCAGCAACCACACCAAGAAACTCAGAGCAGGTAGGACCTTGACCTTGCTCCTTTTGAAGCCAACTGGCATTTGGCCATTGGCTTTCATGGGAGCTGGATAAGGCCCTTGCATGTGTTAAATGGACACAACTTACTGAGCAAGACTGACAGATACAAATGGATGGATCAGGAGATGGTGAAAGTAGATGTGACAGGCTGAACATCCCGTTTTCCCCAACAGACTCTGATCTGTACAGCAGCGTGGGCATCTCCTCCATCAGCTGTTTTTGTTGATCTCCCCATGAAGCATCACTGCATCCCGTTGGTTGTGTTGTGACTTAGCCTTGTGAACTGGTTGGGTGTATATACTCCGTTCTTGCACTGTGCGCCTGGAGAGGGGCGGTCACAGAATGAAAACGAGCAGACATGGTGCTGTTGTTGGATTTCTCCCGCCCCCTTCTGCAAAAGGGAAAACAAACAAACAATCAAAAGAGTACATGTAGCTGTAAATTCTTTGGAGTTCTTTGACTTGTGACCAGGAGGTTTTTAAATGTGTTATTTAATTCTATATTGAGGACAATTGCTATAAAATAAAGCCAAGGGGAAAACACACCAACAATCCATCCCAATAAGTGTTTTGAGTTTTTCCTGGGTTGGACGGGTTCCGTGGGGAGGGGGTGCATTCTGAGGGCGTGGGGGTGCGTACGTGTATGTATTGGACACATGGGCAAATGGCCTCTTCCCCGTCATACTGGAATCGACCATTTTAAAGGATGAAATTGAAGGAAGGGGTTTTCTATGAACGAGAACATTTCCTCTCTACTGGAATCATCATCATTTATATTACAGCTGTGCCTAGAGGCCTCACCTGAGCTCCAGGTGCTGTGTGAACACAGGCTGAGAGACAGCCCTTACAGTCTAAACACACACAGGCAGGATGGTTATCCCCATTAGTATTGTCTCTGGAGGCCCAGAGAGATGCTGTGACTCGCACAAGGTCATCCAGGGACTGGGAAGTGAAAGTACATCTCCCGATTCCCAGTCCAGTCCCAGCACAAGACCATCCTTCCTCCCCCGTGAGGGGACTGTGGCCCAGACCCTCCCAGGTAGGCAGGGAGTTGAGCCCAGATTCTAGAAGGTATTTAGGTGCCTATCTTTCTTCCTGCTGCTCCCCCTCGCGTCTGTAACTCTGTATTCCCAGAGCAGGTACAGGGCAGACAGTGGCCGTGTAAGCATCCCCACTGGGCTTTAGCTTTGGCCCCACGGAACCCCTGGCCTCCCTGCTGACTTAGCCAACCAGTCGCAGTTGGGATTCAGAAGGACACGGACACCTGGGCCATCATCAAGCTAGACTGAGTCCAGCAGCCCATTTCACATAGCCCCTAGAGGGAGCTGCTGTCAGCCGTTCCCACCCTGAGCTGGGATCTGGACCAGCAACCCAGCAGTGAAAGGTTCAGACCATCATTAGCCCCCGTTGTATGCCGCACTGGTAACCTTGGCCCACGACAGAAAGGAGCAGTGGGGGGTGGAGGCAGAAGGCAGTGGGGCGGGAAGGCCTTGCAGCCAGTAGTTTATATGGCAGCTGGGACCACGTAGCAATGGCAGTATAAGTTGCTGCCACACGTTCACACCAGCAAACCCAGAGCCTGCTGGATACCTGGGTGGTTTCCCATTACCACCCGAGACCCTGGTGTCAGGATGGTCTCATGGGAGGAATTGCCCAAACCACAGGGAAGGCATCACCCAGCAGCTTGTCAGGCTCATTTGCCATTCGTCGCATCCTGTTTCATTCAAGTCCATGGTGACGGAGGCGAGTTCCGCCTCTGTGCAAGTCAAAACAGGCCCAACCCGCCCCCAATAGGCCAGGGCCACAGCGGTGGAGGCAACTGGCTCACGTCCTGGGGCAGGTGGGTTCCCAGGCTGTGACATGCAGCACACTGGACGAAGGGGACAGATAGGGCTGCAGCTTACGGAAGGCTGTCTGCAAAGCTGAAGGGCTAGTTTGAAAGCACATCCTGCACTTCATTAATAAATAACGGGCCCAATGAATGATGACTGCTTGGAGCTCCTATCACGCCTTTCATCCTGGGTCTTATAGAGCCTTATTACCATTGATGAATTAACCCTTACTCACACGCCAGGGCTCTGGGACAGGATTGTTAGAGAGAGAGAAACTGAGGCAGGGAGCAGGGAAGTGTGTTCCCCAAAGAAAAGCTAGGGTCAAAGAAGCAGGAGTAGGACCCTGGAGTCCTGCCCGTAGCTCCAAGACTTGATTCCTCACTGCAGAGATGGCATCTCTGTCTAAGCAGTCAGCACTCAACAACCTCTAGCAGCAATAAAAGACTTCATATTCAGGAGGCAATAGCACAAAGCACACAGCATACGAGCTCAGTTATCCTTCTGGTAACATGAGCAGCCCCCTAGGCCTGCTATCAGTGCAGGGTGCTACCCAGCTTTAGGTAAATGGAGTCACCATAGCTGGGGACAGGGAACCAGGCTGGCATGGGGCTGGTCTTGTGGAATCATAGAAGATTAGGGTTGGAAGAGACCTCAGGAGGTCATCTAGTCCAACCCCCTGCTCAAAGCAGAACCAACCCCAACTAAAGCAGGCTTGGGGGGCACACACCTCCCATCTGGTTCCTCTCAGCTCCTTTCTCTGGCTACTTCTGCCCAATTTGGGAAGTAGAGCTGTGTCTTTGAGGTCTGGCTTCAGGGCCTAGCCATCAAAGCCCTGTATAGCTACCCTGATTACTCCAGTGCTCCTCCAGGCAGATGGTGTTTGAACTGTTGGAAGTGCCGTTTGGGCCCTACTTTCTCAGGAATTGTGTGTGTGTGGGGGGAAACTCATGGGATTCTTGTGGCTTTTCAAAGTATTTGTCCCTGTGGAGATTATTGGTCCTTGCTGGGGAGTGGGTGGGAGAGGCCTGAGCTGAGAGAATAGCTAGCCCAGAACCAGTGATCCAATGCACACAGCCTCTGCCAGCAGACTGCCAGTCACTCCAACCCATTCAAACACCCCCCGGAAGTCACTCTTCACATTGTTTTCCCCTACAGAGAAAGCACTCGCACTCGGCACCGTGCTGCTCAGCAGCAATTGATCTGATCGCTCTTGGGGGGGGAGGCTTGACATGCGAGAGCTTCTGGGTTTGCCTGGGGACTGATGGAGGGTTGGCATGGAAGTGGGGCGAGGAGGAATCCCTGGAGGAAATTTGTTGCACAGCCTGCCATGGAGATGCGCGACATGTACTGTCCATTAGCCATGCAGCTGCAGTGCCAGCTGACCCAGTTCTGCTGAGTGCACGGCCAGATGCCTTGGGCTATGCTGGAGGTTAATAGAAAGCAGGAGCACATCACCACCATGAGGCTAGGACAAGTGGCAATATAAAAGACCACAAAGGGGCTGCACATCGGGAGTGAGGGACACCGGCAGAGTGGGGTGGGAAGCCCAGGACTGCAGGGAGGATGTAAATCAGAAGTGAGGGGTGCAGGCAGAGCGGTGGGGGGATCTAGGGCTGGAGGAGCAGAGGGGCTGCAGGTTGGGACTGACTGGTATCAGCAGAGTGATATGGGGAGCCCAACACTGGGATAGCAGAGGGGCTGTTGGGCCAGGATTGAGGAGCACGGGCAGAGTTGTCAGGGGTCCCAGGGCACCTCCATACACAACTATCCTACCCCAAACCAGCAGAGTGTCTCAGCCAGGACTCCACCCCCACATCATACCCCTCTGCCCTGCATAATGGGAATGATTGATAAAGCCTAAATGTATTCCAGCCACATCCATAGGCTAATTTCAATTTCCTGGTAATTATGCAAATGAATGTGGATTTAATTAAGGGCAGATTTCATTAAAGGCTTCTTGGGAAAATGGAAACAGAGAAGGGGGTGGGGGGGGGAAAGGAGACACACAAAGGCTGTGTCAGCCCCAGAAGATAAATGATTGCAGGCATAATGGTGGGGATTGGCCAATCCCACACTCCATTTGTGCTCACTTAACTGTGGGGGATTCTTCCCGGGGGGGGGGGGAAGGGGGGGCGTTCAGTTGAGGTTGCAGGTGACAAGATAAGGAGAAGCCTGAATTCCAATGAAGGCACCTGCATTCCTCCTTTTTGTGTCTGTCTCATTCCCGTTTTCCTTCAAGATGCCTCCCTTCTTCTCTAGCATAAGCGCAGGCACCTGCTGTCTGTCCCTCTCTCCCCATCCCCCTGACAGGCATTTCCTGGGACAGTCCTGTCCCTGTCCCTCTTCTGCTCTGGCAGGAGCCATGAAGTGCAGCCTTGATGCTGCTCTGCCATCACATCATAGCTCGGATTGCCAGGGCTCTGCCATTGGCATGTTTGATCCTTCTGTTGGGCTTTTGTTCATGTGCATTATAGATCCTCCTCCGTGCACAAGCCTGCTATGCATTAAAGGTATATTATACACCTTACACTATTGTAGTGTGTGTGCAGAAATGTACATGCATTATGAGCTAGATCCACATAGGGGCATGGGCATTACAATGCCTAACACCCAGGTACCCTGCTGCCTAGTGGAATTCTCACCCCTGAGTTAGCCACCCAGGCTCCCCCTACAAAGCATAGGGGGACTGAGGCAGGGAAAGGCATTCTCAGGGACTGCCAGGGCTAGGCAGGAGTGAAATGCAGAGAAAAGGGGTAGGGCTTAGGACCCAGATTCACAAAGGTGTTTAGGTGCCTAACTCCCACTGATCTGGGCCTTGGGCACCTAACTGGTGAGCAGGAGGAACATGCTCTCTCTACTCGGGCTTCTCGGCCAAGAGCCATCTTGTGGAGTTAGAGCTGACCTGGCAAAAAAAGAGAATGAGACCCCATTATACTCAATAGACCAGTGGTTGGGGAACTCATCTGGGATGTGAGATACCCAGATTCCAATCCCTACTCTACTGGATTGGGAGCAAGGACTTGAAGCCAGCTCCCACCCACTACCACCCCACAGGTGAGCATGGTGACCACCTGGGCATGTGGGTAATGGCGTCTCCTGCTGGAGCTGCTCCACTTTGCCTAAATAAATTAAATGTTCACTGGGACAAAGAGAGCGAGGCTAGCCCAGTGGTCACAGGGGCTGTGGGACAGTCAGGTTGACAGCCCTGCTCAACTATTTAATTAGCTCTGCCAAGTGCGATAGCTCCAACACTCCACATATGCAGGTCTTTTATGGGGCCTGGTCCCTGCCAGGAGACAGGCAAGGGAACACCTCATTTGAGAATCCCCCTTCATGTCTGCTGGCACTGCAGCTTGCGCTAAGGCTATGAGCAGCTCATTTCCTGGGGCCAGGCAGCCCACCAGTGGAGGGCTAGGCAGTACCTGAGAGGTGGCTTCGAGTATGTTATTGGATCTAGATGTTGGATGTAGGCTTCTAAGAGGCAGTGAGGCATCAAAGTCCCTTTGTGGATCTACCTCCATATTAACCCCCCACCCTCAGACACGTTATGTTAAGAGAACTTTAAGGTTGCAAGTCAAGTGCTCAACTTAGGAAATGCCAGAATGAATGTTCCCCATCAGACCTGTGTATCAGCTTTCTGTAGAACACTTTCAGATCCTGGCCCGTGGTTCAGTACCCTGGAGGCTATGTTCTCACCAGCCCTCAGCTCCCTCCCCCTGCTGGATATGCTGCCACCTTCTGGCTCCATGGGCTTCCTGTTCTAACTAATGGGATAACAGATGCTTTTCTTCTCTCCTACTAGCCCACCCACAGCTGTGCAGACCGGGCTTGCAAGCCAAGCCTTCTATCACTTCATTGCCTGCCCCGAACATCTTTGAAACCTGCGGCCAACCCTGAGTGACAAGGCTCCAACTTGAACAGAGCAGCCACGTACCACATCTTGTTCATAGCATGGTATCCAACAGATGCTTAGGTATGTCCAAGGCACCCATCACCACAGAGCCACACACAAACTGGCACTGAACCAATGAAAATGGGTTTAATTCCCACCCCTAGCCATTCTGGTGCAATGTGATGATGGCCATTTGGGCCAACACACCAGTCATTGAACTCAAAGCATGAGCTGCTACGGCTTGAGTTACAGAGCCAAGGCTCTGCAGGTAGCGGCCATCACAACTCCTGTTCTCTGTGTATCAGCTCAGAGCGGGAACCACACAGAGCCACCAGAGGCTTCCACAAGGGCGTGTGGACACTCTTGCTTCAGATTAAGTGTGATTTCATTAAATTACATTTAAACCACTTGTAATATGAAACAAAGCCATCTGTGCCCAGGTTTGCGCTGAAACAATGCCAGGGGTGAGTTCAAGCCAAGTTAGTTATTTCAGTGCTCACCTGGGTTAAGACAAGTCCTGAAGGAGAGATTAGACAGAGAAATTAGATAGGTAGAAATTATATATAGAGAGAGAGATTAAGTAAAAGGGAGGGAGATCAGAGAGAGCAATTAGATACAGTGATCAGATAGCGAGAGACTTGAAAGAGGGAGACAGGACACAACCCAATTTGCCATTTGCCTGTTTCGTGGCAGCTCTGCCTGGTTGACTCTGATTCCATCTATCATCTGCGTCAAGAACTGAGATGGGCTAGGTGATCACAACAGCCTGGCTTTGTAATCTATGACTCCATTCCTCCATCCCAGGATTTACGCCATTAGAGGGCCCCTCCCCCCCATGCACTGCTCTCTCCACCCATCTTGTTTTCCCGATTTCTTATGAGCCCCCTGTAGGTTTTAATTATTGCACAGCTCCCTAGCACACACGGCACTTTCTAATGCATGAGAAAAGGCACAGGCTCTGCCCTGAGGGTGACTGGCTAAATTAGACAAGCCCCCTGGGTAATTTTCAAGCTACCCTGATCTCTCCCAGCTTTCCGCAAATTAGATTAGCGCCATGATTTGAAATGCAAATGTTAAACCCATCTCAGCCCATAGCTCATGCCTCTCTCATGCATGGAATCAGCTAAGTGAGCCTGGCTCGGCCAATGCATTGCATATTAAGTGTTGGATATAAATGGAAGCGGTCAAGGCACCAGGGACCCATGATCAAAACTTTCTTCCATCCTACAGTAAAAGAACCTGTAAGAAACCTTGAGCCAGCTGCTAGGGTGTTCCCCCTGGACTAGAAAACCCTGCATTTTCTTCATCTCATTTTGTGCTCTCCTGTAATCTTTCCTTCAGTTTCCCGCTCCCTAAATTAACTGGGTTACAGGTGTCACTTGGATCTTTCGTAACACCATGATCATCCAGCTCACTCCCCACTCCTGCTGGCTCTGAACCATATTCTGCCAATGCTTGTGCCAGGCTGGCTGCAGCTGTGCAGTTATTACCCCTGCCTGTCCCCTTTCAGGGGTGCGGGCATGTGATAGGTACCCGCCCCCCGCTGTCCCTTTTGAAGGGCACCCAATTCCTATTGAAAGTCAAGGGGAGATAGGCACCTCCCTCCTTTGAGAATTCTTTGTGAAGCAAGATGGCTAAGGTCACAAAGCTGGGAGTAGAACGCAGGTCTGCTGAGCTGCAGTCCATTACCCTACCCACTGCACCATGCCGTCCCCAAGGAAGCACAGTTTCATTAACTGAAATGGCACCTGATTTTATTCATACTGTTTAAAACTCCCTGGACTACATCCTCAGCAGAGCTATGTCAGTCACAACAGCTGAGGAGCAGGCCCTGTGGAAGGTGTCTTATTTATGTGGGCCACTTAATGCAAACTCTTGGGAGAAAAGCGTTCTTTGTTGAAGAGTCTCCACCCCTTCAATGAATGGCTGAGAAAGATTGTCCTTCAGTCACCCAGAGAGCCCTCCAGCAAAGAGCACAGACCAGAGCCGATGTTGCTGAGGTTTCTGAAGTTAAAAAAATAAATAAAGCAAGCAGAACAATTCTGTGTCTGTGCTTAACAGGGTTCACTACTCACCAGTGGGGCACCTTCTCATGGTGCATCTGGGAGTTAGCTCCTAGTTGGACAGCCCTTCCTGCAGTCCCTCAGCATCTCGCCCTCCACAACTCAGGGCAGCGTTCTTCCTTGTGACCTGGCCTTTCAGTGAGTCACTTCAGTCGTACACTTCCAGGGGTCCATCAATATCTCTCTAGACAAGCTGTCCCTCAGCCGTTCTAGGCAGCTATCCATTCTACCTCCAAGGCTGTCCTTGCAGCAGCTGGTAGGGGAACCTGAGCCCACCCTCTACTCTAGGATCCCATCCAGGGACCCTATGCTCCCTGGCTATGGTCTACTGACTCCAGACAGGGCTGCTGCTTCCCTGGACTCTATCCTGTTTCCTCTTTCCATCCTCAGGGTTTACCCCCTGTCTGAGCTTCCTCCACTCCCCATGGCTACTTCCCCCTATGGCTTCTTTCCAGACCCTATAATCTTTGACTATCCCCTCTTTGGTCAGGGAGGGACTTTAATCTATTACCCCTGCACCACTCCCTTCGATGCTCAGCTTGTTAGTTTTATAGAAGCCCTGCCTGTTCCTGCCCAGGTGAGTTTCATCCTTAATTACACGTTATTGAGCCCTGGCTCCCCTCCAGGTGCAGCCTATGTAGTTAATTGGCCCCTCTAGCCTGCCTTCACCCCTTTAGGCCTTGTGTGGAGGGAACACCCCATCACAGTGTGTTTGAAACACCTGTCAGGCTTTTGTCAGACACACTCAAGGAGGCACCTTGGATCTAGCTGGTTCTAACTCTTGGCCTGCGGTGCTCTGACATCTGTTGGATTTTGCGCACAGATGAGGGGCAAGGTCTGACAGCGCCCGCACTAGCAGGTCCATTTCTCAAGCCTGCCTGTGCACTAGATGCTGAGGAGCTCTGCCCACATTAGCACATATAATTATGACTGCAAATACAGCATGCACCCTGCGGGGCTCGCACGTTTTATTCCAGCAGAGGCCCCCTGACTCCTAGCGTTAGCCACTCTTAATGTGTCAGGCAAATTCATACTTACTGTGTGGCACCAATGGGGCAGTTAGCTCCAAACGACAAGGGCAGAATTCCTTGTCCCACTCTGTCCTGGGAGGTGAGCCAGGTCAGTGGCAGAACAGGCCTGTGTTTACACCATGCACAGGTCAGCTGTGAGGGTCTCCCTCTCCCAGGAGGACTGTTTAGGCAAGAGCACAGCCTCAGTGATTAGTGTGTGTATGTATGGGTGGGGCTGTGCGTGTGGTTAAGTCTCTGAGTGTGTGTCTGTGGGTATGCACTTGTGTATATGTATCGGCTAAGATGAAGCCTGCTGAATGCCTTCATACAGAGACAGGAGAATGAAACCCTGAGCTACCCCAGAGGCTAATGGCGAGCAGGGGCTATGTGCTGGCCCAAACGGGAAGGCCAATAGATGAGCAGTCCATGTGCTGGGTCAGGAGCCCCCCAGCCAGTATGGGTTTCCAAGGGCAGGTTGGTTGCTCCAATCCCTGCTCCAGCACCAGGTTCCTGCAGGCTTCGACACTGAATGATTTGGGTGCCTTTGCAGATGGCCAATTCCCCCTGGATTCTGCTGGCACCACATTGACCCTGTGCTTGAATCTAAAGCTCAGGGCTAAGTGTGATCTCCCTGAGCTCACTAGGATAGCATGTGAGGGTGCTTCCGTGGTGCTTAGGATGCTGTTGTGAAGAGGCCAGAGCTCTAAGCGGTCTAAGGTAAGAGTCCAACTCAGTCTGTTACACACCATTGTCCAGGAAAGTCATCCAAAGTTAGAGACAGAGACTGGCTTAGTCTGACCACAAAGGACTCCTGGTACCACCCAAGGCCTGTCGACATCATGACTGAGGAGAATGGAACCAGACATGAATGGAATCAATATTGGTGGGTTGGAAATGAGGCCTAATGGGTGGACCAAATAATAAGGGAAGGGGCTGTTGTACTCATCACCTCCTTTTGGGGTCCTTAAACAGACTTGGGGGTGGGGGGGGAATCATGATGTCAGGCCAGGGACAGCTAGAAGGAGAGCTTTTCACCATCATGGTTGCCATCCCAACCACCAGAACACTGCTGGACCTACACTGTCCTGGTCCTGAAAGGCGTCCTGACCAGGCCAGGCCAGTGAGAGGGACCTGATGACACTGGTCCCTCCACCAGCTTTGGCAAAATCCTGAATAGCCCCTGGGATGAGAGACAGGGTCCTGCTCTCAGCCCCGTCCCACTCACTGCATTATTTTCCTCCCAACCTGATCTCTTCTAATCCCTGTCTCACAGAATCATAGATTCTAAAGCCAGAAGAGACCACTGTGATCATCTAGTCTGACCTGCATAGCACAGGCCAGAGGACTTCCCTGAAGTAACTCCTGTTAGAACTTCAGCAGATCTTTCAGTAAACCATCTGATCATGACTGAAAAATTGCCAGTGACGGAGAATCCTGGGTAAATTGTTCCAATGGTTGATTATCCACATTGTTAAAAATGTTCACCTTATTTCCAGTCTGAATTTATCTAGCTTCAGTCTCCAGCTGTCAGACAGTGTTAGACCTTTCTCTGCTGGACTGAAGAGCCCCCTCTTATCATATTTTTGTTCCTGATGTAGGTATTTACAGACTGATCAAGTCACTCCTTAATCTTCTCTTTGTTAAACTAAATAGATTGAGCTCTTTGAGTCTATCACTATAAGGCATGTTTTCTAATCCTCTAATCATTCTCTCATGGCTCTTCTTTGAACCCTCTTGAATTTATCAACATCCTCTTTGAATTGTGGGCACCAGACTTGGGCACAGGATTCCAGCAGCGGTCACACCAGTGCCAAATATAGAGATGAAATACCATCTCTACTCCTATTTGAGATTCCCCTGTTTTTGCATGTCATGGACCAAGGCATGGGCAGCCAGGCCTAGTGGCAGGAGCCAGAGCCAGGAACCAGAAATCAGAGCTGGGGTCAGGAACCAGGAGTCAGGAACAGAGCAGAGGAGCAGGTGTGGAGTCCTGGAGCAGGACTGAGAACCAGGCCCAGTTTACCAACTGATCCAGATCGCTCAGTATCAGTGGCCTGTCCTTGTTATTATTTACCATTCCCCCAATGTTTGGGTCAGTGATGATTTTGGGTTTTTTTGCAGGTCACAGATGAAAAGGTTAAATATAGTGTAGGGCCAAGAACTGGTCCCTGCAGGACCCCACTAGAAACAAACCCACTTGACAATGATTTTCCATTTTCAGTTACATTTTGCGACCCATCAGTCAGACAGTTTTTAAGCCATTTAATGTGGGGAATATTAATTTTGTGTCATTCTAGTTTTTTAATAAAAATGTCATGTGGCAGCAAGTCAAATACCTTACAGTTGTCTAAGTCTATTACATCAACCCGGTTACCTTTATCAACCAAACTTTTCATCTCATCAAAAAAAATATATCAAGTTCGTTTGACAGAATTTATTTTCCATACACCCATGTTGAGTGGCATTAATTATATTACCCTCCTTTAAGTCTTTATTAATTAAGTCCCATATCAGCTGCTCCATTATCTTGCCTGGGATCAGTAACAGGCTTACAGGCCTAGAATTACTTGGGTCATCCTGTTTATCCTTTTTAAATATTAACACAATGATAGCTTTCTTCTAGACTTCTGGAACTGTTCTTTTCTCTCCCCTTTTGGGTGTGTTTGCAGTGTTTTGTCTTAAAGGAAGCAGGACCAGACTTTAACAAACAACAGCTCCACACCATCTTGTCTAGTTTTTTCCTTCTCTCCTCTCCGCCCCGCCCCCCAAAAGACAGTTGTTATAAGAACATAAGAATAGCCATACTGGGTCAGACCAAAGGTCCATCCAGCCCAGTATCCTGTCTACCGACAGTGGCCAATACCAGGTGCCCCAGAGGGAGTGAACCTAACAGGTAGTGATCTAGTGATCTCTTTCTCCTGCCATCCATCTCCACCCTCTGACAAACAGAGGCTAGGGACACCATTCCTTACCCATCCTGGCTAATAGGCATTAATGGACTTAACCTCCGTGAATTTATCCAGTTCTCTTTTAAACCCTGTTATAGTCCTAGCCTTCACAACCTCCTCAGGCAAGGAGTTCCACAGGTTGACTGTGCACAGAGTGAAGAAGAACTTCCTTTTATTTGTTTTAAACCTGCTACCCATTAATTTTGTTTGGTGGCCCCTAGTTCTTATATTACAGGAACAAGTAAATAACTTTTCCTTAATCACTTTCTCCACACCACTCATGATTTTATATACCTCTATCATATCCCCCCTTAGTCTCCTCGTTTCCAAGCTGAAAAGTCCTAGACTCTTTAATCTCTCCTCAGACGGGACCCGTTCCAAACCCTTAATCATTTTAGTTGCCCTTTTCTGAACCTTTTCTAATGTCAGTATATCTTTTTTGAGATGAGGGGACCACATCTGTACGCAGTATTCAAGATGTGGGTGTACCATGGATTTATATAAGGGCAATAAGATATTCTCCGTCTTATTCTCTATCCCTTTTTTAATGATTCCTAACATCCCGTTTGCTTTTTTGACTGCCGCTGCACACTGCGTGGACGTCTTCAGAGAACTATCCACGATGACTCCAAGATCTTTCTCCTGATTAATTGTAGCTAAATTAGCCCCCATCATATTGTATGTATAGTTGGGGTTATTTTTTCCAATGTGCATTACTTTACATTTATCCACATTAAATTTCATTTGCCATTTTGTTGCACAATCACTTAGTTTTGTGAGATCTTTTTGAAGTTCTTCACAGTCTGCTTTGGTCTTGACTATCTTGAGCAGTTTAGTATCATCTGCAAACTTTGCCACCTCACTGTTAATCCCTTTCTCCAGATCATTTATGAATAAGTTGAATAGGATTGGTCCTAGGACTGACCCTTGGGAAACACCACTAGTTACCCCCTCCATTCTGAAAATTTACCATTTATTCCTACCCTTTGTTCCCTGTCTTTTAGCCAGTTCTCAATCCATGAAAGGATCTTCCCTCTTATCCCATGACAACTTAATTTACATAAGAGCCTTTGGTGAGGGACCTTGTCAAAGGCTTTCTGGAAATCTAAGGACATTATGTCCCCTGGATCCCCTTTGTGCACATGTTTGTTGACCCCCTCAAAGAACTGTAATAGATTAGTAAGACATGATCTCCCTTTACAGAAACCATGCTGACTTTCGTGCAACAATTTATGTTCTTCTAGGTGTCTGACAATTTTATTCTTTACAATTGTTTCAACTAATTTGCCCGGTACTGACGTTAGACTTACTGGTCTGAAATTACCAGGATCACCTCTAGATCCCTTCTTAAATATTGGTGTTACATTAGCTATCTTCCAGTCACTGGGTACAGTAGCTGATTTAAAGGACAGGTTACAAACCATAGTTAATAGTTCCGCAATTTCACATTTGAGTTCTTTCAGAACTCTTGGGTGAATGCCATCTGGTCCCGGTGACTTGTTACTGTTAAGTTTCTCAATTAATTCCGAAACCTCCTCTAGTGTCACTTCAATCTGTGACAATTCCTTAGATTTGTCACCTATAAAAGATGGCTCAGGTTTGGGAATCTCCCTAACATCCTCAGCCATGAAGACTGAAGCAAGAATTCATTTAGTTTCTCCGCGATGACTTTATCATCTTTAAACGCTCCTTTTGTATCTCGATCGTCCAGGGGCCCCACTGGTTGTTTAGCAGGCTTCCTGCTTCTGATGTACTTAAAAAACATTTTGTTATTACCTTTTGAGTTTTTGGCTAGCTGTTCTTCAAACTCCTTTTTGGCTTTTCGTATTACATTTTTACATTTAATACCATCTAAATGACTGTCCAATGGTGGGGGAGGAGGGGTCTCTATAAACACTTGCTGCTGCTAAAAGGAAGATTGTTAAAATGAAAGACTTAATACTTGTTTGCTGTGTTGCTGTAGCCGCTTTGGTCCCAGGATATGATAGAGATGAGGAGGTGAGGTAATATTGTTATTGGACCAACTTCTGTTGGTGAAAGAGGCAACCTTGTGAGCTCCATAGAGCTTTTCTTCAGCTCCATGGGGCTCAAAAGCTTGGCTTTCACCAACAGAAGTTGGTCCAATAACACTATCTCACCCTCCTTGCCTCTTTACATTTCCAAGTCTTTAGCTGTTTTGCCTTCTTTTTCTGTATCTTTAATAAAAGGTTTCAAAGATTTTGAAGGATGTGTTTGCCAGGGCACTGAGCAGGCTCAGGTCTTCGTACTGGAAACTCCAAACCAGGGTTCATAGAATATCAGGATTGGAAGGGACCTCAGGAGGTCATCTAGTCCAACCCCCTGCTCACAGCAGGACCAATCCCCAATTTTTGCCCCATATCCCTAAATGGCTCCCTCAAGGATTGAACTCACAACCCTGGGTTTAGCAGGCCAAAGCTCAAACCACTGAGCTATCCCCTCCCCCCTTAGTTGGTTAGTGTTGTACAGTCACGGGGTCATGTTAGTACCTTTGATTCTCCGGCCTATTTATGCTATCAAAATTAAGAACAGTCCACACCCTACAGGTCTGGCTGTGCTCCAATGGCTCAGCAGCACCAGTGCCACTGTCCTTTGCTGTCTTTCCACATAGCTTGCCATTATTTTCCTTTTATTCGTGTCTGTTCTCTTGGTCCCTCCCTGCCCAGCATCAGAGCAGTAGAAGCCAAGTGTGCAAGGACCTCTGGTTTCAATGCCATTCCCCTGCCCCCCAATCCTTACGCCTCATGGAAGAATCCTTCCTGGCCGGCCACTGGAGTCTGTGAATACTGACTCCTGCCCCAGGATGGGGAATGAATCTTTCATAACCCCGACCCCTGTCGGCTGACTGGGGCTGGGAAATGAGAAACAGCACCCTGAGTGTCACACCTGGATGGCAGCCTCCATGTTTCCTCTCACAAGGATCCAGTCCCATCTCCCATTGTGTCAAGGCTGAAGGGAAAGGCCCTGGGCCACCCTTGAATGGGGCAGCACCCTGAGGTTCAGAGTCAGGGGAGCAGGAGATCGCCGATCACCTTCCCCGTCCCTTCCTGCAGCCATGCACAGCACGGGCAAGGTCTGCCCCCATTTGCTACTCAGCAACACTCACACTCTCCTCGTCTCCCTCACTTGCCCTCCGGTCCCCTCTGCCACAGCCAAGGGATGAATGGGTACAGAAGAGGAGGAAATGCGAGAGGAAGGGAGAGACTAATGAAGCAGGAGTGGGGAGAGACACAGACAGATGGAGGGAAGGCAGAGCCTTGCAATCAATCAGAGATGGTAGGGGCAAAGGAGACAATGTGGTTGGCACAGGTGTGCCAACCTCGAAGAATGAACTAGGGCAGGTGCCAACCCAGAGCCTTACGCAGGTCTGCAGGTCAGGAATGAGGGGCACTGGAATGGCAGGGGGCTGTGGGTCTGCAGTGAGGGGCATCGGCAGAGCTATGGGGGGCATGTCTATTCTCATACCCCTGCAGCTGGTCTTGTCCCAGAGCAAGCTTGCGAGATCCCTGTTCAGGACATCCCCCTGCTGGGGGCAGCAAGAGGAGCTTGCTGGTGCATAGGGAGATTATGGAGGGTTGGTGGCTGCACCATTGCAGAAGGCTCTGCATAGCCCTGGCTCCCAGCCCCAGGCACCAATCCAGGCTGAGGACCATGCTCCCTGTGCTGGTCACATCTGCTCTGGCACACTGCCCGTCTGAGGAGAACAAAGGTGGGGAAGGCAGATAGCACCCACCATCCACTCTGACAAGGGTCAGGGCATCAGAGAAGGTGTGGACAGCAGCTCCTGACTGGGCAGAAAGACATTGCACTGAGGGAATGACAATTTTGCTGGCGTCTGCCTAGCACCTCCTAGGCCCAGCCCTGTCACAGCAGCTGCTGGTGCCCTTGGCGCTAATCACTTTGAATTTCCAGAGCCTTGCTGGAATTTCCAGAGCCCCAGCCAGAGCAATGCCTCTCCCCGGCCATCTTCCTGCTCTGCTGACACTTCCCAAGAGGCCTGCACTGTGGCAGGTGTCTCTTAAGTCCCTTCCACAGGGCATCGCAGAGGGGCATCCCCAGATTTAGGCAGCTGTGTCCCACACTCTGAATGGGCCCTGGGGCTTTGTAACTTCTCTAGCCTTAACCTTGCCCCTCTCCAGTGGGCGCTGGGGGTGTTGCATTTCTGTGTTGATCTGGGCCAAAGTTGAAGCTCTCTCTGGCTCCAGGTGACTTGCTCCCTTGTGTGAGAGATGGGCAGGGAATAGGGTGAGCCCAGATACTCCCAGTCTGCAGGTAACATGGCTCCACATTGCCTTGCACTACACCCAGAGAGGGCAGGGTCCTGGCTTCCCCACTGCCTGCTCCCAGGCAGGGGTGAGGATGAGCAGCTGAGGCCGAGTCCAGATAAGAAAAGGGATACTGGGAAGGATGAGGGGGATATTGTCTGTTCCTGGCTCACCCTTTCCTAAGGGCAGTTACTGTTTAGGGGGTGAGGCTGGGCCCCCTCCCCGTGGCATTGGTGGCCAAACATAGTTTTTTCCATTCATGCTTAGCATGACTGTGGCTGTTTCTTCCAGAGCTGGAGCTGGCTGCATCAGCCAGGCCTCTGTCAGCTCCAGGATGAATTGCTGGGCTGGCTTCGCTGGGTGGGGTGACCTCACCACTAAGGGAGCATGTTGCACCAGCACCCCTGACCCTGCACAGCCCGGTTTCCTACCACCCCTTTGGTCTGTGTGCTGGGTACCTGCTATTTGGCTACCTGGGATCCCTGGATTAGGACATCAGGGGGGCTGGGGTTAGGGCCATCTCCCATGGAACTCGTTCCCCACTTGGTCCACGTGCCTGAGGGTCTCCATCTTCAGTGTTCATGGAGGCCTCTCTGTTTACTCTGGAGTTAGCCTGGGTCCAGTTACTGGCGAAGGCTGTTATGTCTTTGAGGAAGGCTTTGGTGGCTGGCTGCGAATGCTGTCTCAGAGTCTAGTCTGCTCACTGTGGGAGTAGCTACCGTGGGTCCTGTATCCAGACAGGTGTGGGCTGCACAATGGTCCCATGGGATTGCAGGTGTGGTAGCTGCGGATGTGCTCGGAAGTTCAGGCAATGGGCACGTGTGGTGTGTTTAGCTCTCTGCCCCCCTTGTTCTCCCTCCCTGGCCACACACACAGAGCACTTCTTTCCAGGGATTGTGTGTTTCTACCCACTCCTCAGAAGGAGGACACCTGCAGAGCTGCCAGGAGGTTGCGAGCGGCTAGGGCTCCAATTAAAATTCTGTCCCAGCAGCCCTGTTGTGAGCTGAGTTCCTGCTGTCATCTCAGGTGGGGCATTCTCTGGCTGTCCTTAGCAGTGGCTGGTTTGTAATGAGGATCTCTGTAGTGCAGGCAGCACCTGATGCTATTTGCTCGAGAGCCACCTCTTCACACAGCACTGAGTATCTCTCTGTCTGGGTTCGGTGAAGGGCCACTGCCTGGTGTCATTTCTCCTGGCTTTCCTCTCCTTGCTGCAGCTGAGGAGAGAATACACAGCCACTGAACCACTGCGGAAAGGGCCAGGGATAGCAAAGAACAGAGACTCAGTACCAACTTCACATGCCCTCAGACCTGCCCAGGGCTAACTGCAAATTTTAGGGCAATGCTCAGGTTGGTTCACTTTACTCCCAGAGTCCTTGCAGTTCTGGCTGAGGAATGTCAAATCCCCAACCTCCATCAGTAGATGCCATGGGGGGTGGAACAGGAGCACTTGCTGAGAGGGGAAGCACAGCCCATCCTGCTGGCCTCTTCCACTATAGGGGCGCTATAGAGAACAGTGGGCAGACACAGGAGGACAGGATTGCGGGAGGGAGGGAGGCAGGGGCTGGAGACTCAGAAGCTCACATCTGCCCCGAATGACAGCAGACGGGAAGTTACCACAGCTGTAAAGCATGATAATAATAAGTGATAGATACTTCCATGGCAAGCTCCCCTCGGGATGGGAATCTGGCTGGCTTCCTACAGGGCCGCCCTCCGGGGACGGAGTTCTGAAAAGATCCTAGCTGTTCGGAGAGAGCTTTACACCATCCTCCATCTCTGATGGGCTGTGGTGGTCCTTGAGGCCTCGCTCAGTGATGGCAGCATCCAGTAGGGCATCCAGTTCTGCCGTGGAGAGCTGGCAAAAAACCCACTCAGCTTCTCACAAAATGGCGAGGTCAAATGGCTGCCGCTGGACTTGTTTCTAGCCTCCCGAGTTTTCTTGTTCCTTTCCCTGAGTGCTGTGGTCTATATACAGCGCTGGTCAGGGTCCTGGCTGTGGCCCTTCCCGGCAATCTGCTTAGGAATGCCTGTGAACGGTTTCTGATTGTAGTGGTTGCTAACAAGAGCTTGCTGCACTGTCACAGATTGTAAGGAGATCAAAGATCTCTGCGTGTCTCCAAGCAGCTGTATGAGGCAGGGAGTAAGATCTCTGCAATACTGCTATATTTGAATCCTGGAGCAAAAGGGCTGATCCTGATCCCATGGCAGGATTTAAACAGTGGAGGCCACATAAGCAAAGAGATAGGTCAGTCATGGAGGCCTGCAAAATAGTGTGGGTGAGCAGCTAGAGAATTGCCAATGTAGCGCACAGAAGCATTGCGTGCATCCAGGTTAATAGACCATATTAACTCAATTCACAGTGACCTTACTCCACTTCAGAAGTGAAGTACAGAATTTGTAGCAGATAGGCAGTTTGCAGGGTATATACACACAGGCATTTTCAATGAGCACACTAGCTTGAGTCAGTATGAACTAAACGCCCCATGTAGACAAGCCCAGACTCTCCCAGCAGGAGGCACTGTGGGGATTGGTGCAGGAGCTGTGGCTGGAGGAAGCTCAGTATTAGGGAAGCCACTGGAGTCAGGAAATAAAGATGAGTCTCTTATCCCCAGCTGCCAAGCATTTGTTACATAGTGTTAGAAAAAAACCAAAATACTGGCAAAAAACGATGATCAAAACCTGAATTTCAAAATAGATCCTGGAGCCAAGTGCAATATAGCACAAGATTAGTGACTCCCCAGTGCTGCAATACAAATTCAGCTTGTCTCACATGGCAGGGCCAAGAGCCCTGTGGCAGAGCCCTTCTGGCACCTCTGTATGAAGGCAGAGTCGCTGGTTTGAAATAGTGCAACAGGAAGCATGTGCTTGGGTTGAAGAGTCACCTGCAAATGCAGATGATCGAACAGGTGCATAACTTGCTTTCAGGTCAGGCTGCAACGATCTTAAAGAATGTGATGAGCAGCTTAATGGACTGAGATGTATTCTGGACATAATACAAGACTTTGCTATAGATCCCAGGGCACCGTCAAAAATACATGCCCCACATAAAGTCTCATTAACGCTGAGAAATACAGTTAAAAATACTTGACCAAATGATAAAACTAGGTGTTATTGAGCTCATGCAGACATCAGAAGACTAGGTTAATAATATGGATACTAATAAAATCAAAGAAGTTAAGGATTTGTAAAGATCCTAAAGATCTGGATTAGGCCTGCTGTGAGCGCTCCCCGTGAGATGGGGTAGGGAGCATGCACAGATTTCAAAAAGGAAGAGTATTATCAGTTTTGGATGCAAGTTGGCAGCACCAACCAGACAGACAAAACATAAACCTGCACCTTCAACTCCCCTTTTGGACAGACATGTCTAAACAACATCCTGTGAGGATTATTTCAGCATCTGATGTGCCACAGAGTATCAGGTCCCAGATCTTTCATAGAGTTTTAATGCCAAAAGGGACCATTCTGACCATCTAGTCTGCCCTGCTGTATAGCGCAAGCCAGAGAACCCCACTTGCTGATTTCTGTATCGTGAACTGGCGGATACATACCTGCTCCAGGGAATTCGGCAGGCGATCACCAACATGACGTGGCCTTCCAGCTAAGCTCTTGAGTCCTACAGCTCTGAATGTCACCACTGCCTGGTGGGTCATGATGACCTGACCATCACAGAGAGTGGCGTGGGGGAGGGCACCAGAGAGAACATAGGTAGAGCCCTGCAAATCTGTGGATATCCATGGACCAGGTTTACAGATCGCGGATGGATGCGGATCCAAAATTTATATCTAGAGCCCTGCAAATCTGTGGATATCCACTTTATATCTGTAGACATCCACAGATCATGTTTGCGGATCACTGATTGGTTGCGGATCCAAATTTTGTATCTGCGCAGGGCTCTAAACATAGGAGTACGTATAAAAGAGTGGGTTAGTATTTCGTTTATCCCCACCTCCACCCAAAGTCTTTAGCCCCATTTACCCATAAATTCTCTTACCTCTCAGGCAAGGGCAAAGTTTGCACGGAGGCAGGCCCCAGCCTGTGCCCACCTCCTCCCAAACTCAGTACCTTTCCCCCTGCTTCTCCTCCTGCCCTTTTCTAGAGCGGTTTTCTCCTGGCACATCTTCAGCCTCCCAATCTTCTTAGCTGCTGCATCTCCTCCTCCCACCCTGACCCTCTGGAATGAGCTGGGTCTGGCTGATGTAGCCCCCAGACCCCTCCTACTCCGAGCAGGTTCTGAGAGGAGTGGTTAATTGGAGTCAGCTGCGTGGGGTTCCCCCCCACCCCCACGTGACAGTTCCTAGTTAAGACTGTCACATGCATCAAGCCCATCACATCTGTTTGAGCTACAGCAGGTCTATTAGAAAGATATCCAGGTTCTCGATGGGGCAGAACAATTGCTAACGATCTACTGATGTGGAGCACCGTTTATCAACAACAAATGAAAGTTCAGCTGCCAGCTAAAGCAACAGCTCTTAATTTGAAATATTTTGAGATTAACAAAGAACCTACGATCTCAGATGATGCACGAGGACATGGGTTGGGAGCAGTCTTTCTGCAAGATGAGTGTCCGGTCACATAGATATCTAAAGCACTGGCTAAAACATCACAGACTGAAAAAGATAACCAAAAAGTGTTGCTTGTGAGCACTTTCATGAATATGTTTATGAGCAGAACTCAGTTAAGTCAGAAGCTGTTGGAAGCTATATCACAGAACCCCTTGCGCAAACATCACCTAGACTTCAGAAGATGATGCTGCAACAGTACTCATTAAGTGCATTTCTTATAACTGACATGCTTTCAAGAATCCCCCAAAATAGTGAAAGCCAGGAAGAGGCATTTGAAGTAAATATGACTCACGCATGACCCAATTCTGAAACAAAATCTGACAAGCTCAGACACAAAATACAGAATGATCCAGCCTTACAAAAGCTTGAGTATAATTCTACAGAGATGGCTCCCCTTAAAAGCTGTTTGGGACAACAGAGATGAAAATGCTGCATATGATGATATTCTATATAGGTCAGGGTGTTGGAATACGACACAGCATTAGGTCATAAATGCTAAGCATATTCCAGCGTGCTCATCTGGGTATTGAAAAGTGTAAGAACATGGCCTGAGAAGAGAGGCACATATGCAGGCATTGAAGATAAGGTGTCCAACTCTGAAATTTGTGATGAACATGGGAAACAAATGGGAAAAGTACCACTGAAATCATGGGAGATTCCGGGTTGTCCTTGGCTCGAGGTTGGTGCAGATCTAGAGTATCTGAATTAAACAGGAAAGATACTTTATTTTTTAACCACCGTGGCTGCACAAACACCTTGAGTAACAATGTAAGAGCATATGGTAAATTGCAATTTGAACAACAAAGGATTCCCAAAGGTAGTGGTCTGCTATTCACAAGTGGCTCATTTCAGCCATTCTCTTTGAGATAGTAGTTCAAACGCCCCACCCCATTTAGTAAGCTTACTGAATGGGTAAGGACAAATAGCAAAGAACTTGACTAGCAAAAAATCCCTGGGGGATTCAGGGAATGAATATTTAGCATTGTTACAGTTTATCAGCACACCTCGGCATGCTAGCATGCCAAGTAGACACCACACTTGAGAGATTTACAGGCAGAAGATCCATAACCTCAACGTTAACACCTAGTAAGTTTTGGGGCCAGGTACAATGATCTCTGAATTAGTTACAAAAGAGCTATAAGCCAGGAAGCTAGAGCTGAAGAAACTAGTCACTCGTATCGCAAGGGGGAGAAAATAAGATTCTAACCAAAAAGTGTCCGGTAACCTACTAAACAACAGCTATCCCATCCACACGGTCCTAGAGGGGGAACAGCAAACAGCTCAGCCTAACCAAGTAGGAGCATAGATAGCTCTGTTTCTTGAGGACACCCACAGTGCTTGTGCATGGACAGACGTGACATATGCCCACTCAGTCAGTGACAACACCAGAAGAACAAGCACAGGTTCCAGATAGGTGATCCATCTCCATGACTAAACAGGCCACGTAAAAGCAACAAGAAGTGGCCGTGTGATCAGAAAGCCAGGGAGGAAGGACCAGAAATGGGAGTTACTGACAGAGGGCCAGTACTCTTAACTTCATCCTCATGCAGCGTTGCCATTGTCATTGCCAACTCACACTTTTTTTTAATTCAAGTCTCACAATATTTGGGTCTTTTCATAAAGTCTGGATTTATGTGATTAGGAGGGAATCTCAGCTTTCCCTTTAGAATATAAGCATGTTTCCAGGCCTCATGGTTGTGGAGAAACATTTAAAAATGTGAAACCTAACGGCTACAAGACTAGCAAAGAAGAGAACCCAGAAGTTGTTAAATCAGTTTTTCCATCAGCACTCCTGTGTGCCAGACATCCAGCCCCCATTGCCCCACCTGGCCAGCAGGGAGCAGTATCGCAGTGGGTGAAATCACAGCTCCTTCTCCCAGCAGGAGGCACTGTAGGGATTAGTTAATTACTATTATTATGGGTTTTGTGGTAATACTTCAGAGCACCAGTCATGGGCCAGGACTACCTTGTGCCAGGCGCTGTACAAACACAGAGCAGCACAGGAATAATGGCTGTGGGAAGCTCACAGCTCCTCCTCCTGAGCTTTCTCACTGGGAAGCAAGGTAGGGAATGGTGGAGGAGGGGAGGTCTCAGCTGCCCCTGCAGGAGGTTTTATGGAGCATTGCAGAGGTGGATAATATGCCTCAGAAGCCTAGGAAGACGGCTGATTGTAGGAAAGAGCAGCTGTTCTGAAGGAAAGGCTTTTGTAAAACGCTTGCACCTGTCATCTCCATGCCCTAGTGTTCTAAATGTGCCTCTGTCCTCGGCAGGGCACGGGAGCAGGAGGTTTGTATAATTTTTGGTGGTGCCCAGAATGGGTCCAAGTCCTCCCCCACATCTGCCTAAGGCTCTGGGAGGGAGTTTGGGTGCAGGAGGGGGCTTGGGGTGTGGGACGGGGTGAGGGCTCTGGGACAGGAGTGCAGGAGAGGATGAGGAGTGCAGTGCTTACCTTGGGTGGCTCTCAAAAATGACCCACACCCCTCTCTGGCAGCACCTCCTAGGTGGGGGGTGGGGGAGGAGGCAGGGGGTCACCGCACACCGCTGCCTGCAGGTACCGCCCCCGCAGCTCCCATTGGCTGCAGTTCCCTGCCAATAGGAGCTGCAGAGTCGGTACTTGGGGTGGGGGCAGCATACGGAAACACCCCCCTTCCCCCTCAAACAGGCTGTAGGGCTGTTCTGGCCACTTCCAGGAGTGGTGCAGAGCGAGGGCGGGCAGGAAGCCACCTTAGCCCTGCTGCGCTGCCGGTGGTGGCAGCAGCCGGGCCCCCCTGGGTCCTTTTAAATTGCCCAGGGGTGGCAGGCAGGGGCTGGGAGATGCTCCGGGGGAGGCAGACGGGCTGGGGGAGAGATCCAGCCCTGAACATTGGTGGAGCCAGGCCCCCGGGCCCTGAATATTCCTGGAGCATGGGCACCACAGGCCCATATAACTCACCGCCCCTGCGCGTGTCTCATTGTATCTCTTTCCTGTAGTCAGCATGACTGGAAGTCAGCTGGTAGTCAGAGCAAATGTCTGCAGGCTGAGCTGGCTGCCTGAGCACTAGTGGGGAACAAACACCCTGGAGGAGACAGGTAAGGGAGGGCAAAAAAAAATCCAATCCACCATCATTTGCCAAAGGCCTCAGCTGGTCAAGAAGACTTCAGCAGGCTTTGCAGCTGGTGACCCAGGGCCAGGGTGGTTGGGTGAACATTTGTGGGTGTAAGAACCTGAGCGATGCTAGTAAAAACCATCTTGTTTCACTCCTTGAGTCTTATCAAATGCCACTGAACATTTAGCATTTGGGACATTTTGGCCAGTTCTACGAGAAAGCCCTATAGAAACGTGAGGGCTCATGGGAGTGCGATGTTGTTTGGATCTAGGGGTTAACTCGTTCCCAGCTGTTAACAGTCAGAGGTCCTGGCCAACCTGCCTGCCAGCATATAGATGCTCCCTTAGTGTCCTGTGTCAGCCAGCTATACTGAGGGGAGCAGCCTGGAGGGGAAAGCTGCCTCCATGGGGCAGCTGCATACCCCTCGTGCATGTTGGTGGGGCGTGGGCAAGAAGGGCTGGGGCCTGGGCTCCACCCCCAACATGCCAGCCAGCACAGCTGCACCAGGATGTGGGGGACCTTCCCTGCATCAGGTATAGGGCTGGCACAGGGGATGCCCCCTCATGCCCCACTGAAGCAGGAGGTAGATTGTGACTCCAAATCAGCTGTGTGCTGCCCCCTATATGGGGCTTGCAGTAAAGTTAAATTTTCCCCTAACTGATTGAATAATTACTTTATAGCGAGCTGGTCTGTCGTGCTCATTGGGCTATTTTCTCCCCTGCTGTCTAGGAACAGTTGGATTCTGACATTACTGTGTGGTTTAATCGCCCTTTGGATTTTAGCAAGTAGGAAATTCACCACCACCCAGACTATAAACTTCAGAGCATGACAAATGGCCTCACCTTGCTCCCCCATTCTCAGCCTCGGAGCTGATGTGCTTGCTCCCAGCTGAGATCCTTGGCTCTGGGCTATACTTGGAGCTCTGGTTCGTCATCACCATGGGTGTGTTGCTGGAGAAAGGTGCTGGGTTGAGAGTGCTGGTGTTCAAGGCTCAGATTGTCAAAGGATCGAGAAACCTGATTCCTGTGACTTGGAGCAGCTGAACCCTCAGGGCAGCTTTGGAAATCTCAGCCTGATGCCGTTTCCTCACAGGCTGGGTACCGCTGTGGGGATGGTACTGCAGTGATCCTTCAGCCCACCCCAGTGTTTTCCCCAGGAATTGAAAATAAGGGGAGTGTTCAAATTTATGGGGGTGGGGGGTCAAGGCCAATGAGGGGTGAGACCATGGGCTGTATGGCACCATAGTAAAAACTGAAAAAATGTTTCATGACCATTTTATTAGATTTTAAAATCACCACACAACTTAAAGTTGGCTACTCAAGCCTTCTATGAAGCACTACATCTACATCCTTCTTGGTTTCTTGTTATAATTTTGCACAACTCTGTTAATGAACTTCTTGAATGCAATACATTCATCTTTGGTGACTTCTCGTGTGTCCGGTACTTCCATTCCTTCAGTTGATATGCTCATTAGTTCATTCACGTGATCAGGCAGAAGGCGACTTCTTTCAGAACACAAAATTCTATTCAATGATGAAAAAGAACGCTCAACTGTAGCTGTTGTGACTGGGAGTAGCAAGAGATGAATTCCTACTTCTTTCAGCCCAGGAAACATAGCATAAAGATCGGGTCGAGCCACGAGTGATGATAAAGAAGCTGAAGTCAAATCCTCATTCATTCATCATATGATATTCCACTCTGTGTTCAAATTCTCTATTTTGTCCTGAGCACATGGCAGCCCCATTGCTCGTAGTGCCTCACTCCACTCAACTGTCAGGATCTGTAAAAGCTACGTAGAGGTTGAGTGGAATCTAGAAGTCACTGTTGTAGATTTTTAAGAATCAAGTCTGTGTACTTTTTCAGTTGTCTTAAACACTTCTTGTTCTCTTCACTTAAGGATTCAATATAAATGCCTTCATTAGTCAACTTCTTGACTGAAGTCTTTGCTTCTTCCAGTACTTTTTCAATGGATAGCTCTCTGATGGATCCAAATGTAGCTTCTGAACAAGCTTTGCTGGACAGAGATCTACTCCTGTTGTAGCAGATGCTTGGATGGCATTGTTTAATGACTCAAGTGGTTTCAACAGTAGACTTACAAGAGAGAGAATGGCAATTCTCTGAATGTAGTAGCAAAAGTAATCCACCAGCCTCACTACTTAGATCCATCCCATCTTGGTAGATACTTTCCAAAGCCAGTAATAATGGCTGGAGTAATTTTAAGACAACAGCCAAGGATCGCTCATGAGAAAGCCAGAGGGTTTTCCCAGGTTGGACTAATTTGAACTTCAGTCCCAATGTATCCTCTATATTTTCCAAGATATTCAGTCTTTTTAGACTCTTCCTTAAAAAAAATATAAGACGACATTAACTTTATAGCTTTTTAAATGTCTTTTGAAGAGTCTGCAGCTCGTACTAGCACTAGTTGGAGTAGATGGCCTCTGCAATGTGTATAGGAAAGACTAGAGTTACACTTTTCTCTGAGCAAAGCTTGTGCTCCACCATGTCTTCCAGAGAAGTTTGCAGCTCCATCAAATGCACAAGCAGCCACCTGTTTGGGGTCTAACTGACAAGAATTTAACTCTAAGCTGTGGGTTGCCACAGATGCAGCCGATCTGTCTTCTATAACTTGAACATCTAGAAATGTATCTACTGGCCTACCACTGACATCAAGATAATGTACACAATGACTTAATACTTGATGACCATTTGCATTGGTGCATTCAGCCATGTATGCAAATTTTTTGAATGTGGTGAGAGAGGTCTTCACTTTTTCAACTGTTGAGTCTTTCACTGTTGCACCATATGCATCTAGCCAGTCAGCTGAGTTTCTTGCAGAAAGATAGTGAGCATTTGCTGGTCTTGTTCGGAACAAGTGTTCAACTTCAGGATGAACAAGTGACAATGCACTTAACATTGGCCTCCAGTTTGTAGTGTGTGATCTCTCTTGCCTAAATAGAAAGTATGATGCCACAGCCATGTTTGTTTGCATGAACTGTGTTGTGTCTCCGTCATTCTTAGTAGCCTCATTAACACTCACCGGCGTCGTCCTTGATCCATGGAGACTCAGAGTTCAGAGGTGCTTTCACATGAGTTCATCTCCCAGGTGGGGGGCAAGAAGGCACCTTGCTCATTCCTCCAGCTGCTCACTGTTCGCTCTGTCCACTGTTGTTCATTGTGCCACCGTTCACTCCATTGATCTGTTGCCAATGGTCCTGGGCAGTCACCTTCTACTGCCACCTCCCACTGTGACCTCTGCAAGTTGGTGTCTTGAGGTTCCATGCAGCTCTCAGTGGGGGAACCTCACTGCTAGTGCAGGCTGGGCCATCTCTTCCACAGAAGAACTGTCCCACAGCAGGTCTCAGCACTTAGACCAGATTCTCAGTGATTTCAGCTGTAGTGATCACTTAACAGAACAAAAGACTATCTATGGAGCCTAATCAGCTCTGTCTTTAAACAGTAGAGAGGGGCAGGACAAATAGTACTTGTGACTCAGGCAGACCATCAAGCAAAACACCTGTCCCCACCTTCTCTCTTGATACCCTCAATCAGCAGAGGCTAAGTACAGTTCTACATACAATAAGAACAACAACATTTCTATACCCCCCCCCCCCCCCCCCGGCATTCAAGTGATTTGCAACCCAACCCCACCCAAAATCTATCACTTGGGCAACACAGCTCTGTTTGCTGGACACCTAGGTAGATTAGGTGTGAATGTAAATACAGTCTGGTCCTGAAGCCTTTCCCCCCAGCCCATCACTAGCTGTCAGGGAGAGCTCATTTAGACTTTGCTTACAAATCATAATTTGAAATTATTAGGGTGGCCAACATCACTGAAATGAATGCACTGACATGGTCATAAAAACAACAGCTGTATAAGGAAGCTAGTCTATTATACTTTTTCAGATACAAGTATTTTATTGTACACTTTATATGTTTTGAAAGTGTGTAGTAATGTTTCAATTTCAATTCAAATTTCCAAACAATCACTAAATTGGCAACACTGCATGTAACTCGTTCACAAAACTGGGGGAGGGGAGGTGTTGGGGAAATTCAGGGGGGTAAACACCCCCATGGGGGGCATAGGGAAATCCCCAGTGACCGAGTCTCACCCCTTCCCTGAAGGGCTCTTGCTAAGGTGAGAGGAGAGGCTCAGTCTCCAGAGCCCATTGGCTTCTCTGCTAAGGCTTCCAGCCCAGGGGCTCATTCATGCCATCTGTGAGGGTAGTGTGCCCCCTCTGAGACACTTCCCTCTTGAGAACTGGACTGAGCTCATACCACAGAGGTCACCTGCAATGGTATGGGACCCACCTCTCACAAGCACCCTCTTCTGGTCAGGTGTGTTTGCAGTCTTAAGACAGTCCCAGTCCTGGTATCAGGCCATGCCCCCAGGGCTTCCTCCATGGAGGCCATGGTTTCACCCTCTGGGTCTGTTCTGGCCCCAGCACTCCAGTTGGGTTGCCTGACAGTTCAGTTCCCTTCTGGGGGTTTACTGCTGTCCAATTTTAGGCCATTCCCTAATGGCCTTTGGGGGGACCAAAGCCCACCCCCTATTCCAGGTTCCAGCCCAGGGACCCTAAGAACAGCAGCCATGTGCTGCCATGTCCCCTAAGCAAAACTGCCTTCAGTTCTCTGGGCCGCTTACCCATAGCCCCAGCATTCACCAATGCCTTGTCCTTAGTTCAGGGCTCTTCTAAGCTCAGGCACAGTAGCCAGCCAGGAGCTCTTCCTCACTCCCTTTGTCCCTACTAGCACTGAGCTGGTTATTGGGCTGCAGTTCCCTTTAGCCAGCCAGGAGCAACACCTACCCTCCATTAGCTCCAGCAAGAAACAACCTGTATTTGGCTCTGCAAATCCTTTTTATAGGGCCCCCCTGGGCCCTGATTGGCTGCTCCCTGAAGTCTCTCTCATTGGATGCTTCCCCACAACCACTCCAGGCCGCTTGGAGGAATTCTCTTCTGCTCCTCTCTGGGATGGGGTGTGGCAGGACCCTGAGGCCTCCAGCAGGGGGCTTCTGGGCCTAGTCCAACCCATCACATCACCCAAGAGCAACCAGGTGGTAAGACTGTCTGATCATGACAACCACCAATCATTTCTACTCCTGGCACTGATCTGCGTGGAATAATGAGAGAAGATTCTGTAGAGAGCCCCCCACCTCTGCCAATGCCCCATACGCCTGACCTGTACCCCCTGCTCTTCCAGTCCTAGGTGCCCCACACACAGTTCTGCTGATGCCCCTCAATCCTGACATGCAACCCCCCCGCCCACCCGCTATCCCACAGAGCCCCCTGTGACTTTCCCGCAGCTCTACTCCAAAGCGGCAGCTAGAGCTGAGACGAGCTGAGGACAAGCGGTGATGACAGCATAGTTCAGACTGTCCCTACAGTGGGACACCAGATGCGAGAGCTGAGAATGAAGACTCGCATTCCTGCCATGGCCAAGGCTGCAGTAGCGCTGGGCTCCCATGCCAGGTGCCCTTGGTGCCTGGGCCTTGCCTTGGCCCAACACAGCCAGCGCTTTGAACGGATTCGTTTTAGTAGGATCTCCTGCTCCCGTCCCAGTTACCAAGACAACAGCAGCAGCAAAGCCTGGGGAAGCAGCTGAGATTTGCTTTCCCCAGGCTCTGTCTGTCCCCATCCTTCCAGGGCCCTGCCTAGGCTCAGCCCATGGGTCCGGGGCGCTGGATCCCACACCTGAGGAGGAGAGGGGACTGGCCAGCTGGCTGGATCGCTCTGGGTCAGATACCTTGGGGCGCCCTCAAGGTTTTCCAACCCATGTTCCCCCTGTGGGGAAAGATGAGGAGGAATCTCCTTCACGCTGACTGCAGCCTGGCCAGATAGGCCTCTGCCTGGGGGGCAATTTGGAGAGGCTCAGTCCTGCTCCTGGCCCAGTATCCAGTGACAGCAGGGTTGGATCTGAGGCTAAGAGGGTTTTTTAGCTTCTGACAATCAACCAACTCCAGTCACAGAGGTTGCCCCCTCCAGCACATACCAGGGGCCCCCTGTTTTCATCCTGGACCCTGGGCCATACCTGCCGCTCCCAAACTGATAACACAGCCCTACCATCCCCCTGCCTCCCACCACTCCATGTTGGGGTCTCAGTCCCTCTGCCAGGGAGGGGCTGTTCCCCACCTGTGCATAGCAGGGAGAGGCTGTGCAAGGATTAGTCAGACCTCCCCCACTCCGACCATCCAGGATCACTTTGACAGAGGTCTGAGGCACTGGCTCAGGAGCCATTATTCACCCTTTTGGATACCTTGGAGTGTGTGGAGAGTTTAAGGAGGCCTGAGAAGGGGAAACTGAGGCTGGATGCTGCAGTGCCACTCCAGGCCAGGAAGAGGCACTCTGGAGGCAGCAACCAAACACAATCTCCCCTTCTCAGGACTCCTTAAACTCCCCACAGTCCAAGGAATTGAAAACAAGATTCTTGGGAGGGGGGCTAGTTTATTTAATCGGTTACATGGTTTCCAGCAGCCTTGTAGGGCCAAACCTTTTCCTCTTGACTAAGGGATATTCACAGCTCTCCTTCCAGGGCTTGGGACTCACCCTCTGCTGGTTCCACCCAGGCTGGCAACAAAGTCTTTCAAAACCAGTCTCCATGGTGTCTCTCCCCTGCTTGCCCCAGGCAGCCTTCGCCCCAGTCTCATGAGCTTCCTCTGCCCCACCTGGGCAGGTGAGCTGTGTCACCAGTGGGGCTGGGCCCAACTCCCCTTAAAGGAGCCAGCCAGCCTGGGACAGGGGACAACAGTCCCTTCAAGGTTGGTGCCCACGTTGGTGCTCACAGGATTCTAGGGTTTGGTGTACCTCTGACATAACTAGACCGTCCACAGGCTGCTCTAATTTATGACAGTCTCCCAATGGCTGCCTGTAGGCTGATCTGGGGTCTGGAGCTGCCTAGAATTCTAGCCCCCAGCCTGCCCCCTGCACTGGGGCTTGCAAGGAGAATAGCGGGTTCACTAAGAATATGGGAGCATCAGTGGTGCTAGTCAACAGGGAGGATCTAGTTTGTGTGAAAGCCACTAAATACATGGACACAGGGGATCTGGTGATCCTAGTCAAAGAAGGCATAATCTGGTGCCTGGGGATGTGGCGTCCCCAACCAAGATGTCTAGGGAAAATTTAACCCATCACTGAAATGCAGCTGCTTCTGAAGTGGAACGTGGCAGCTGTTTAACAGGGCCCAGAGGGACGAGCACTACCTACTGAATCACCAGTTCCACTTTCCCATAGCGCATGTCTATACCACAGCAGCCACCAAGCCTCCCGGCCTGGGCAGACGGACTCTGTTACCCGCACAAAATTCTCTGTTACTCGCACGCTCTAGGGGCACCCTCCTTTATCCAGTTCCTAGAGCTCAAGGCGTAACCCTCTTAATTGAGACACCCACCCTTACCCGTTCCTAGGGCTCAGGGCATACTCTTTGCAGATCTGCAGGACCTTTTACCAGTGAAAAAGCCTTACACAGTAATATCCCTATCCTCTATTTATTAACAATTACCAAGCAGAATACACATGCTAAGCATACAGTGCTATGCTCACCAATCCTGATCAGGCAGGCAGACTTTCCCTGTTGACCAGGCAAGGTCAGTCTAGTCTGGGTTCTGGTTGTTGCACGTCATGGTCGTGCAGAGGATTCTTAGCAGCTCTGATTTTAGGTTGTGTCTTGGAGGTGAGTTCTTCTTCTTCTTCCAGGTCTTTGCTTCTTATTCTTCTGTTTCTTCGGCTGGTCTCCTTCTTGGACCCCAGTTTATCTAGTGAAACTTGAGTCCTGCTTAGCTATACCTTAACCAATCATTTTACTAAAATTTTACTTACCAATCCTAACATATTGTAACAAAATTCTCTAACCAATCATACCCCATCACCTTAATTGATTTACACCTAGCAAAATTAATTATGTAACATACAGAAACAATCAAAGAACCAGAGAGAGATCATACAGACAAACAATAGGGAAGTGGGGACCATAAAGATAAAACAATAAAGAAATGAGGATTTCACAACCACAACTATTGATAAGTGATTTTTTGCCAGACAGGATGCTATCAAAGTAAGTTTTCTTTAACCATCTTAAGACCTGTTTCTTTATCTGGTGATAGTGGGTGCTATTAGGATGGGGTCTACTTCTTAACAGCCTGATATTACATTGTTTTAATGTAATTTAGATGGAATGTGAGGATGTGACTTCCTGCTTCTTAGCTAATGGCTGCTGCTCTCTTAATATGGCTGCAGACAAAGGCCTTAGGCCTTACAATATGGCTACAGGAAAAGGCCGTGTCCTTACAACTCGCGTTAGCAAGGTTCCAGCTAGTGCGCTACAAATAGCTATGTGGCTGTTGTGGCACCTGCAGAGGCTCTTGCCTAGCCACCTGACTCCTGGGTGGGGCCACACACCTATTTTTAGTATGATCGCATGAACCCCACTACCACAAATCTGTACTGCCTATCCAGTGAGGCCATGAGCAGGCCCAAACCTGCCTAGTGTAGATGAGCTCCCAGTCCAAGGAGGGGTGGCACAGGTTAGACAGGGGAGGGAGGAGCATTCAGTTCTGCCCACCTCCCATTTGTACTTGATTTGCCTTACTGGTGATGTTAACATTGACATGAGTCCCTGGGCTGAGAGCTGGATGCTCTTATAATCAGGTGTCCCCAATTAGCACATTAGCGCAGCCCGTCGAGCGGCGGCTCACTGCATGTTGGAGGGCTTGGAGCAGCGCTCAGAGCTTATGCCCCAGTTAGGGATGACTGGGGCTTTGATGTATCTGAAGGGCCAGAGCCCAGCTGCAGAGAACAGAGGGGACAGCGTTTGCAATCCAAAGGGTGCAGCAGCATGTAAAGTGCCCAGGTGTGAGTGAGGAAGGGGTTCCAGTTAACCAGCAGTTGAGATGCAGGGACAGCAGTGCGGGACTTGGGAATAGCTCTGGGGACTGGCTGGCACCGAGCCTGATTCGGAGCACACACAAAAGCCAGGGAAAGAGAGCGGAGCTGAGCAGGTGGGGATGGCTCCCCGAGCTGAGACCTTTAGCACTCTCCAAGGCGATCCAGGGCTGGTGTAGGATTGAGGTGCATTGGCTTGCCCCCAGAGTGCTCAGTTCCCCCTGCTGGCCAGCCTGTGGAGCTGCAGAAGCAAATGATCCCAGCAGCCAAGAACCAGGTCTGAGGATCCTGACGGCGTGCAGGTCCCACTGGTGCCGCCATACCCACGGCGTGGTGGCATTATACACACCTGTGCTGCTCTGGCCATTCTCCCTCCCCGGGAAGCGGGGTTGCTGGTGCATGCTCAGCGTGGCAGAACAGCAACTCCCCTGGCTGCTGCACCTCTAGGGCCAGGTGGCGCTGGTCACAGACACAGGGGTTGGGGGATGCTCCCCCATGACTAGGGGTAGCCTGTGATTTGGATCTCCTCTGAACGTGAGGCAGTGGGCAGCAGACACCCCCTGGGAGAGAAGCAGCAACTTTCTCCTGCTAGCACCGCCTGCTGGACTCTTCCTGCAACAGCCTTTGGGGAGGGGAGTTCAGGGGGCGCCTGAGTGGAGGAGGGTAACAGCCTCCAGCCCCTGGCCAATGCCATAGGGCCGCTGCCACTTCCCATGGCCTGGCTTATGCAAACAGACGTTGTCACGCTCTTCCCCTCACGTCCCCGCCCTCACTGCCCCCTCACGCCCCTCCTGCTATGCCCCAGCGCTTGTCGGCCATGGCGCTGTCAGGGCCCATCAGCTCAGTGGCAGATGGGTTGTCATGTCGGCATTGCCCTACTTTTCAGGGCTGATGTAAAGAGACAAGGTGAACAGAGCTGCATACGTTGCGTTTCCGCTCACTCTGCGGATCACCCCAGAACGGGGAGGGGCAGGGATGCTGGCCTTCTCTGTGCCTCCCCCCACCCAGGGCATTACCCGGCCACACTGGGATCCACCCTCCCCACACTCACCCCATCAGTGCTGGCCCAGTCGTGGCTGCTATTAGACGGCACAGATGTCACGCTGAGAACATCGGATCAGCCACAGCAGATCAGATCAGGTTACTGGGCCATCTAGTCTGGCCTCCTTCCTCCCCAGGACCTTTGCCCCATGCGATTCCAGGCCTGGTGAGGTGATGACCCCAATGCTTACGGGCCGTGTGCTGGGCTACGGGAGAAGGGCACTGGTAGTGCCCTGCCCAGCCCAGTATGTGCCCAGGTGCCGTGCCGAGCGACTGCTCAGATGGCTCAAACACAGCAGGTCTGAACAAGAACTGCCTCTGCTGGCTGGGAACCCTAGCAAGGAGATGAGCCAGGTGGGCAGGTGCAGGGGCTCTAACTGCTGGGTGCACAGGGACTGGTACCTGCGCTGGGGTCCATGATCTCATGTTCGGTGTCACTGGCTGTTCGTGGTGCTGACATGCTGCCCCCCCACCCCTCCCCACAGCCAGGCTCAGCCTGACATCGTTACATGTCACCCATCCCTGCACTGGCATGGACGACAGCCTAGGTGCTGATGCCCCCTCTTCATATTGGCATTGATGCCTCATCCATGATACCATGTCACGTGTCAGAGCAGGCATGCTTTGGCCTGATGAGGGGCCACACTGGGAAGGCATAACATGGCACACATTGTGCTCATACCTTGGGCTCCATCTCGATCCCAGCAGCCAGCCTTGCTGCCTGGGGGTGTTTAGCCTACACCTCTGTGTTCAGCCATGGGATGCTTTTGGGAATGTGGAGGGCTGCATTTGGGCCAGACACCCCTGTCCTGAACTATAGGACCCGCTGCAATTCCGGTCCTGAGGCCCAACTAGCTCTCCCAAGGCCCCTCAATCCCAACCCACAGCCCATTCTGCTGCTCCAGCCCTGGGGCCTCCCCCAGCAGCTCTGCCAATGCCCCATAAGCCTGACCCACAGGCCCCTGCTATTCCAGTGCTCAGCCTCTCCAGGACACCAGCGGTGCGGACCTGCTCACTGGGGCGTGGCTTTGGGATGATACCGAACATCCCCTGGGAACCAGGCAGAGACAAAACCATTCCACGTCCTTTGGGACAGACAAAAGGACATGACCCCCAGCTCCAGGGTGGAGGGCGGGGGGCTGGGCCCTCAGTCCCTGCTCTAGTGCAGCAGCCCAGGCCTGTGTGCTCAGATTAGGTATCACAGGCATCCCTGTAATTGCTGCCGCTGCTGCTTTATTCCCCCTTGGGCAACGAAGGCAGGGTCCGTTTAATCCTCTGCGTGTCAAACAAGCTGCGGCTCAGGCTTTCGGCTGCTCTTTCATTGCCTCGTGTGGCTCTCCTGCCTTAGCCCATTATACAGCCTGTCACTCACCACTAGGGCGCCCCCTGGCTACTCTAGGGATTAGCTCTTTCCAGGGCTAGCGCCCCCTTCTGCCACTCACTGCGTGCCCTGCTGCCTCTCTCTCACTCTCTGTGACTCCAAGTGCTCTCGCTTCGTAGCTTGGCCCTCCAGCCAGATCACTGTAGTCCTTTCCCCCTTCCAGGGTACCACAGTCTTTCCATGCAAACTGTCTCAGGCAGTCGTCTCATTCACTGCCTGGCCGGTGCCATTTCCCCAGTGGCTGGTAGGGGAACCCAACCCTGCCCTCTACTCCCAGTTCCAGCTCAGGGACCCTCTAATCAGCAGCCAGAGTTTGCACTATCTTAACCTGCTGCCGTTTCCCTGAGCCTTTTCCTACACTTTCTCCCTTAGGTTTCCTCCCTTCCCTCTCTAATGTTCAGAGAGTGGCTATAGGCTCCCTCCCTGCAGTCCCCTTCTCTGGCGAGCATCCTATCTTAGCCTAGCCTCCCTGTTCCTTCTCAGCTGGGCTCCATCATCAGTCAGGGGTTTCTTAGGCCACCTAATTCCCCTCAAGCTGTGGCCTGTCTGGCTAATCGGCCTCTTCTCTGCCTTACTAACCCCTTTTAGGCTAGTGTGGGGGGTGGACACCCCATCACATGTCCCATCCCTCCGTGGCAGAGGGTGGGGTGGGCCCTAGGCATGACCTAGGGGCAGGGAGTCAGGTTGCAGTGTTTCATGGGGGTTTGGCATCAGACTACAGCCGAATTTGGAGATCTTGGGTGTGGCTCTGACGTAAAGGGAAGCACCACCCAATGGGCATGGCAGGGTGATGAGGGCTGGGACAGGGAGAGGTAGAGCCAAGCAGGAGTCAGGGCCATTGGCAGGATGGAGGTTCATCAGGTGAGCTGCAGAGGGACTGGAATAGCAGCTGTGGGAGGCTGTGTGTTGGGACTGAGCGGCACCGGTAGAGTTGTGGGGGAACAGGGCTGGACTAGCAGGGAATGTGGGTTGGGACTGAGGGGCCGTGGCAAAGTGGGGAGGGGGGCAGAGCTCCTCCCACCGTCTCCATGTGTGCCTGGACCCCTTCCCCCATCCCCATGTACATAGGCACTGACTCTGTGGGTGCTCCAGGGCTCAAGCACCCATGAAAAAAAATAGGGGGTGCTCAGCACCCACCAGCCACAGCTGTTCGGCAGGGCTCCAGGGTTGGCCACCAATCAGCTGTTCGGTGGCTCTTGGAGGCGGGCGGAGAGGGGCCAGTTGTGGGTGCGGGGGTCGTGGAGGAAGGGGATGAGAGAAGCGAGCAAAGGGCGGGCAGGGGAGCCTGGGAGAGGGGACAGAGCAGGGGTGGGAAGAGGCAAAGTGAGGGTGAGGCCTTGAGGGAAGGGGCAGGGTGGGATGGGGCCTCATGGCAGAGCCATGGTGGAGCACCCACATGGAAACACTTAATGCCTATGCTCATGTGTCCCTGCATCCCCACTCCCATTCAGTCCCCGCCCCAGTCTGTCCCCCCCACTAGCCCTGCTGAATCCCAGTCTGTGACCTCCCAGCAGTCCCATGTGCCCCATGCTGTCCATCCTCCCATATCCCATGCCTCCTCACTTGGCCCCACGGGCAGGGTGCTGTGGGGAACACAACGTCTTCTCTTCCCTGCCTCTTATCTTCCACTCCCTGCTGACACCTGGAAGTGGCTCCCCTCTGTTCTGGCACCACAGCAGCCCCTGGTGGATGAAAGGTGTAACTGCAGCACCTCTCTGGAAGAATGTATTTTCTGTGAAGCAAAAAAAATTCTTTGGGGAACATGAATTCTGCTCATATGCTGTGGTGCAGAATTCCCCCAGGAGTAATAAAAAGCACTAGCAAAGTCAGTACAAACTAAAATTTCATACAATGACTTGTTTATACTTCTCTATATACTATACACTGAAATGTAAGTACAATATTTATATTCCAATCAATTTATTTTATAATTATATGGTAAAAATGAGAGTCAGCAATTTGTCAGTAATAGTATGCTTTGACACTTTTATGTTTAAGTCTGATTTTGTAAGCAAGTAGTTTTTAAGTGAGGTGAAACTTGGAGGCACTCAAGACAAATCAGACTTCTGAAAGGGGTACAGTAGTTTGGAAAGGTTGAGAACCACTGGACTAGGACACCTGGATAAGCATCAGATGGGGAGAGGGCTCCCTCAGGTTGGCATCATGGAGCCTGCCCTGGGTCAGACTGGGTCTGGCAGAGACTCCCTGACATTTGGGGATATCACTTGGCAAGTGCTGCTTTTCCCCAATCCTGGGAGGGATCACACCACTGACTTTTCCTCCCCTTACCACCTCTTGCCAAAGTCCTGCCCCACTCACCATGAGGCCTGAAGCACGAGGCAGCATTTCTGGCAGACCTCACCCTGACCCGGTGGCCCCTGCATTGTGACCTCTGGCTGGGTTACTGCCACTCCCTGGACCTGACACCAAGGGTCCAAGCAATATGAAGGACACAGCTGCACCTCTCCTCAGTGGAGGACATGGGCACATCCCCTCCTGTGCTGGGTAGCAGGTCAAGGTCTTGACCCTGGTCTTCAAGAGCAGGAAGTAAGAACCAGCCGCGCCTCCCCTTCTCAGCTGAGTCCCTGCCCATTGCACCCTGGGCCCTCATTGGAAAATGCCCAGTCCTGATGGGGAAGGTTTTAGTACATGGGAGAGGCACTGAACAGTGGGGTTGCTATGGCGGAACAGACCAAGGGCCCATCTAGCCTGGCGTCCTGGTTCTGACAGCAACTATCGCCAGATTTTTGGACTCATTTTTTGTTGGAAAATGATGGTGCATCAAACCTGAAACTGTGGCTGAAAAAGGGTTGGGCCCCCACGAATTTCCGGTTTGGAAACATTTTTTGGGGAAAAAACACCCAATTTTCAAAATTGTAAAAACATATAATTTTGACATTTTCCAAACAAAAATGTTCTGTTTTGGGGGTCAAAACAATTTTTCATTTTGGAATTTAAATTTAATTATGAAATGGACAGCAAAAAATATTTTAAAAAAACCTCGAAAATGGTGTGACTCTGAGAGATGCTTGAGAGAGAGTTTTTGGGACTGGGGCTGTGAGCAAAGACATTCCTCCTGCATTCAGAGAAGCAGGACTTTGCACATTCCTTGTAAATAAACAAGATTGCATCAAAGAACACACCAGACTCCATGATCAATTTCTACTCCCAGCTGGAACAACAGACAAGGCCCCAAATTTGACTAGTCGCTCAGGTCAAAAGATGGGGCAGCAGTTGCTATGGCATGGAAATCCAACAGCCCGCAGCACTGCCTGGTGTCCTGCGAAGGGTCCGTCTCCTCCCCGTCTCTGAGCAGCTTCTCCAAGGAGGTAGATTGTGGTTAGTTAGAAGAGACGTCTTCTCCATCAGAAGAAACCCCAGCGCTGTCCCCAGGGCTGGATCACAGCCAAGCCAGAGACTTGAAAACACCCCCAGAAACAGGGTCCCAGCAGGAGCTGGGGATCAGGTCACAGGTGCCAGGTGTCAGCCAGACCACCTGCCTAGCGAGCACAGGGCCCAGCTGCCTGTCACTGACAGGGGGGAGCCTGGTTGTTAGTCACTCAGGGCAGGGCTATGCTTACAATGCTGCACCAGTGCAGCTGCGCCACTGTAGCCCTCTAGTGAAGATGCTAGTCCCGAGCTTCTCCTGTCGGCATTGCTAATCCACCTTGGCAAGAGATGATAGCTATGGTGACAGGAGAAGCTCTCCTGGCGACATAGTGCTGTCTGCACCGGGGTTAGGTAAGTACAACTGCATAACTCAGGGCTGTGGATTTTTCACAGCTATTCCAGTGTAAGTTTGTAGTGTAGACCTGACCTTGGCTTCTAGTCTCCAATGCTCCCATCTGCCAGGTGCTCTGGCACTGCCGCTCCCCTGCCTGCCTTGGGCACTAGCTGTCTCCCTGTCCTGCCTGAGGAACTTGTTTGCACAACTTGGCACCATTCCCAAACAAGCGGGTAGGGGCCAAAAGCCAATGCAGGCTGACAGCCATTTGGTGGCCTCTGTGGAATGCGTTTGCAGGGGCTCAGCACTGCTTCTAGCAGTCAGGTCTCCACATGCAAGTCCCTGGGCAAGCAGCACTGACTGGCAGCCTCAGCAGAGAGACCCAGGCCTAACCAGGCCACAGAGCCTGAACTCTCCATAGCTCCAGTGGGACAGTGTGGGGAAAGTCTCCATGGGACATCCCTGGTCTGCAGCAGAGCAGAGGCCTTTGGTTTCCAGTGCTGCCCACCTGGCACCTTTCACAGCTCTAAAGTCACTCACAAGCCCCCGCCCTCGGTATCTTGCTGCTGCTGTGATTTTCCTCACGGAGCCGAAGCGGTCGCCCGCACTGCCCCATCCTGCAGGGAGCTGTGTGTGGGCGACTGAGGGCTGTGACGGGTTCAGTCACAGAGACCCCCTTGGGACTGTTGCCTGATGTGCTGAAATGACCTCTGAGCCCGTTTTCCCTGCCAGCTTGGGACTCCAGAACCCTGCCTTGTTGAGCCCGACACGCTAGCCTGCGGCAACACAGACCCAGGGTCTGGTCCACGTCCCCAAAGCTGCAGACTTTAACCAAAAACAGCTCAGCAGGTTACCTCTCCAGCACCCAGTTCCTAACGGGATCCAAACCCCAAATAAATCCGTTTTACTCTGCATAAAGCTTATACAGGGTAAACTCATAAATTGTCTGCCCTCTATAACACTGATCGAGAGATATGCACAGCTGTTTGCTCCCCCAGGTAGTAATCACTTACTCTGGGTGTATTAATAAACAAAAGTGATTTTATAAAGTATAAAAAGTAGGATTTAAGTGGTTTCAAGTAATATCAGACAGAACAAAGTAAGTCACCAAGCAAAATAAAGCAAAATCACACAAGTCTAAGCCTAATACATTAAGAAACTGATTACAGGTAATATCTCACCCTCAGAGATGTTCCAATAAGCTTCTTTCACAGACTCCTTCCTAGTCTGGGCCCAATCCTTTCCCCAGTACAGTCCTTGTTAGTTCCAGCAGACATCTCAGGTGGTAAGCAGGGGTTTTCTCATGGCTGGCAGCCCCTTTTTGTCCTGCTTCACCCCCTTTTATAGCTTTGGTACAAGGCGGGAATCTTTTGTCCTCTCTGGGTCCCCACACCTGCTTCTAAATGGAAAAGTATTAGATTTAAGATGGATTTCATTATCAGGTGACATGGTGACATGTCACTGCAAGACTCCTAGTCTCCATTCCCCGTGGGCTGAACCACACATACACAGGAAGGCTTTCAAGTAACTAAGGCCATTTACAACTGATTGTTTCTGGAGCACCCTTAATGGCCTTCACTTAATATGTTTATATCAGTGATACGAGTTTATATCTTATTCTCCTAACTCCAGACATAGAAATAATACATGCAAACAAAGAGGATGAACACACTCAGTAGATTATAAGCTTTGTAATGATACCTTACAAGAGACCTTTTGCATAAAGCATATTCCAGTTACCTCATATTCACATTCATAAGCATATTTTCATAAAACACATGGAGTTCATCAGCCCTTCAGTAGTCAGCTGTGCCACAAGGGCAGCATCAAGTGGGCGGGGGATGGTCTCACAACCACTGAAGACTCCTCCGTTCAGCAGCCCCCCACTCCCCTGCACACACACTCTGAGCCACTCAGAAGGACGCTTCCTTTCTGTTCCTGCCAGGGCCGGTGACTTGGCTGGGCTCCTTCTCCTTCCCGGTTCTTGTATGTAACTGACTGCCATTAAATGTCACCTGAAAGGTCACCTGCTAGAGGTGTATAAATAGAATGCACACCATGGCAATGGATCAACTAGCCTTTAAAGGGAGGGCTGTGGGCCAGAGCCAAAGCCTATTCAGAGCCATGTTTCCCTGGGTGGTGTGGAGCTGGTTGGCTTAGAATATACCTGTTTCCCTGTCCCCACCATGTGGGCTCTTTCCTGGGAGCGGGTACCTCAGCTGGTGCAGTTACGCTAGGCCGGTCGCTTTCACACCGAGGTTCCTGATCTAGCACCATGCTGCTAGGGTTGGGTTCCTGATGCACCAGGGGATGCTAGGCTCTGTGACTCCCCGACCTGTGGGGCAGAGCCCCTGCCCAGCCTGTTAGGACAGGGGCAGCTCTGGGAACAGGGAGAGGGGTGTGGGCAGGGGCTGAGCTAGCAGAGGGAGCTGCTCTGTGGATCTGCCTGGCTAGCCAAGGTGCTGCTGAAGATCAACCACCTCGCCACACTCTGGCCCCCAGCACCCTCTCCTACAGCACGCATGGAAGTGCTCCTGTGCCCACTGACTGCCTGGGGCTTGGGTGTGCCTGCTTCCCACAGCAGGCTCTGCAGCACATCTGTGGCTGTGCGGCTGGTTGGGTGCCTGGTGGAGGAGCAGGCCCCTGGGGAGAGCAGGAGCAGGACATAAACCAAGCAGGAGCATTTGCTGGTGGGGCCACTGTCACTTTCCACTCTTTGGCCCACTAGCAATATTGTGCATGCGTGTGTGTGTGTGTGTGACAACACCCGGGTGGGGAGAAAGGGGATGCTAATTTCAGTCTGGAACCTGCCTCTCTGCAGATTTTCGTTTCTTTATGGGGCTGGGCCAATGTCATGCTCACTACTCAAACAGGGTCTCCAGCAGATGGTGTCTAGTGGAGGAGAATACTGTGGGATCAGGCTCGCCACCCACACCAGCAAAAGCACATCTGTCCCGCTCAGATGATGCCCAGGGCGACTAGTGCAGCTTGAATTCAGGGCTGGTGCATTCCCACGCGTGATCCCTGCATGCGTGAGCTTGGCGCACGTTGCCAGTGCAGGCATCACAGGACACAGCGGATGCTTCCAGGAAGAGCTTTGGGGCATCACAGCAAGTGAGCAAGCTTCGTGAATTGCTCCACAAGTAGCATCGCCCTCTGCTGGTCATGGGGCAAACTGGGACAGACCAGAGATGGTGTGAGCCTGGGGCACATGATGGCAAAGACAAGGAGAAAGAGAACATCATCAGAGGGCGGGGCGTGAACGCCTGGGGAACTGTCAACACAAGGCGAGGATAAAACTATGGGAAGCTGAGCCAAGAGCTCTCCCCATCCCCATCCTGAGCAAGGGGGGGGCTTCCTCTGGAATGCCCATTACACATGGACTGGCCTGTGCCTCAGTTTCCCCCTCTGTCCCTTGGGAAGGTGATTCTGACCTGCCTCCTGGGGAGCTGGGAGGATGAATCCATTGATGTATGGTGAGAGGGGTGATTCATAAGCACAGAGGCAGCCTCTTTGCCAGCATAGCAGGACCCTGGCTGACTCAGAGGCTGGACAGTAAGCCACGAACATGCCTTGGAGCCCATTCTCCTGCACGCCGGGCTCCCAGCACCACCTTGGGCTGGACTTGCCACCCCCTTCCAGTGCATACCACAGCCAAGCTGAGGTGCTCCCCTGCCCCAGCTTCTGCAGGCTCCGGGGGCTGACCTGGGCTGTGGCATGCAATTGTCCTCCCCTCATGTCTGGGGCACTGCTGGCAGGGTAGCTCAGCTTCCCTTCCCAGTGCCCAGATCTGGGACACTTAGGGCTGTGCTGGCAGGTTGCCAGGGGCCTGTGGGTGAAGCGAAGAGGCTCCTAATGCCCAGCAGTGCAGTGTTTGCTGGGCAGGGGCAGAGGAGCAGCTCATCCTGGTAGTTTGATTGCACCTGCAGCTGCTCAACTTTGTCCTCCCCCTAGTTCCAGGGAGAAGGTGGCCGAGATCTGTCAGCATTGTGGTCAGCTCCTTCTGGACAGTGGACATTTGATAACCCAATGAAGGCTTCAGTCCCCAGGGGGCTGCCAATCCAGCACCACTCCCTGCACCAGACCACCCACAAGAGGCAGACAGAGGAGGCTGCACCCAGCATGTGCCACCTAAATACCCACAGTGCTCTGCTCCCTGCCCCTGTGCTAAGCGTCAGCATCTAGGCTGCCCTGCCTCCCCCAGTGCTGCAGCTGCAGCCGCTGGCTGGGTGCGTGGCGTCCCCTCTGCACGGAGATGCAAGGAGCGAGCGCCAATCAGGCCACTTCCCTGCAGAACAGGGAAAATATTTTGATCCTCTGTGATGTGATAAAAGGCACATTAGGGAGTGGCAGAATTAGCATAAGCTGTATTTATGTCACCCAGGGCTGGCATTAGCCTGCTGCAGCGGCATGAAGTCACCCCAGGTGCTGACATCTCCCCTGGCACCTTGGCCTCAATTGCAACAGTGCTGGCACCCTGCCACGGACATCCAGGGCTCACCCACACCTTAGATAGGGTGGGGTAAATCTGGTAGCAGGGAACCCCAATCCAAGCCCTTCCAAATGTTGCCCAGCTCTGGCCCCATTCCAGTGATCCTGCGTTCGGGTCAGCTCCAATCCCAGAGAGTGCTGTTTGGCAGGCCCTGCTCAGATGTGGCCCAAGGCAACGTTGGCTGATCTGGGGAGGTTCGCCCATTGGGGGCAGAGGGGAGTTGGGCTGCATGAAGTCTGATCCTGAGCCTCAGCCTGCAATTTTAACCTAGCACTGATCTGGATCTGAACCCAAAGGGCCAGTCCTGCTCCCAGGCCTTGGCTTCAGTGGGAGCAGAATCCAAGCCCTGCCTCCCCCTGCCCTCCTCAGCAATACCAACATCGGCATTTGATTCACCCCACTGCTGAATTGGCCTGGCATTGGACTTTCCCCTTCAGTCCTAATGACCAAGGGAGAGAGAGACTCCACTCCTGCCTCATTCCCCAGGGTCTCACAGTCACATTCAGTGGGGCGTCGCAACCCCTTCCTGTGGGGTCTTGCAGCCCCATTCTGTGGGGTCTCTCAACCCTGTTCCATGGGGTCACGCAGTGAGCAGGGCCTGTGGTTCCTGATCCTGCTGGTCCAGCACAGAGCAGTTAGCTGCCCCTTGGATCAGGGCAGCAGCAGGGGCCTCTGGCACTCAGCAAAGGGGACAGCCAGCTCTGGCTTCCTCTCCCCCAGCCCACAGTGCCTGTGCAGCTGTTTGCATGGAGGGGGCTAAGCTTCACTTGTTTCCACCAGTGAGCTGGCCCGTGGCCTGGCCCTGCTGCCCTTTCCAGCCAGGCAGCTCCTTGGTTTCAGCCCAGCAGAGCACACTGGGAGGAGGCCACCTCACAAACTCAGACAGCTCCAAGCCCCAATGGGCAGGGGGATCCAAAAGTACCCTGACCTCCTGCCTGCCAGCCCACCCACCCTAACCCAACCCTTGGGCATTTGGATCCCACAGACAAAGCCTCTCTGAAGACCACAGAGGCCTAGGAAGGGTCCCAGATGGCACAGTGATGGGTGTAGATTATATACGAGGGAAGGAAGCAGAAAACCAGGGTGCCAGAGAGAACAGCCTGGACAGGCATCCTCCAAATTTTTAATGGAGAGAGATTGCACATGGGTCCTGCATGCCAATGACCTTAAATGACAACCTCCACTGGCCCCATGCTTTGCTGGAGTGGATGTGGGCATGGCAGTCCCCATGCCACACAGCTAAACAGAAGAGCGAAGAAGACCCTTTTGCCAGATGAATGGATCAAAATCCAAGCTCCTCTGCCCGAGGGGAGAGTCCTTCCCAGCAGCAGAGAACATCACTCGTGGCAGCTGTCCTCAGGAGATGCCCAGAGACACATCACAGGGTTAGGGACTGCCAATACAAATCTGACAATGAAGAGGCAGCAAATGCATAGGCGCCGACTTTATGTGTGCTCCAGGACTGGAGCACCCATGAAAAAAGTTAGCGGGTGCTTAGCACCCACTGGCAGTCAAGCTGCTCCCTTCCCCTCAGTGCCTTCTGCCCGCCGATGGCTCCACTGATCAACTCCTCCCCTTCCCTCCCAGTGCATCCTGCACAACACAGTACAGCTGTTCAGAGGCATGCAGGAGGCACTGCTGGGGGATAGATAGATAGATCGATAGATAGATTGTGATTCATATATCCATGAAATATGTTATAGGTCATTGAGGCCTGGTATGAATGATGCATGCTTGACATGAATACGTGTGTTGCAAGTTGGCAACCAAAGCACGAACTTAAAGTCAAGAACTATTAGAACTATTTGTGCAAAAACAATCTTGTTATGTTCCAGGAAAAATACAGAGAATGAGCAGAAAAGGAAACAACACCAGCTCAACTGATATAAAATTGTATAATCATAGAGTCATAGAATCATAGAATCATAGAATATCAGGGTTGGAAGGGACCTCAGGAGGTCATCTAGTCCAACCCCCTGCTCAAAGCAGGACCAATCCCCAATTAAATCATCCCAGCCAGGGCTTTGTCAAGCCTGACCTTAAAAACTTCTAAGGAAGGAGATTCTACCACCTCCCTAGGTAACGCATTCCAGTGTTTCACCACCCTCCTAGTGAAAAAGTTTTTCCTAATATCCAACCTAAACCTCCCCCACTGCAACTTGAGACCATTACTCCTTGTCCTGTCATCTTCTACCACTGAGAATAGTCTAGAACCATCCTCTTTGGAACCACCTCTGAGGTAGTTGAAAGCAGCTATCAAATCCCCCCTCATTCTTCTCTTCTGCAGACTAAACAATCCCAGTTCCCTCAGCCTCTCCTCATAAGTCATGTGTTCCAGACCCCTAATCATTTTTGTTGCCCTTCGCTGGACTCTCTCCAATTTATCCACATCCTTCTTGTAGTGTGGGGCCCAAAACTGGACACAGTACTCCAGATGAGGCCTCACCAATGTCGAATAGAGGGGAACGATCACGTCCCTCGATCTGCTCGATCTGCTCGCTATGCCGCTACTTATACATCCCAAAATGCCATTGGCCTTCTTGGCAACAAGGGCACACTGCTGACTCATATCCAGCTTCTCGTCCACTGTAACCCCTAGGTCCTTTTCCGCAGAACTGCTGCCTAGCCATTCGGTCCCTAGTCTGTAGCTATGCATTGGGTTCTTCCGTCCTAAGTGCAGGACCCTGCATTTATCCTTATTGAACCTCATCAGGTTTCTTTTGGCCCAATCCTCCAATTTGTCTAGGTCCCTCTGTATCCTATCTCTGCCCTCCAACGTATCTACCACTCCTCCCAGTTTAGTATCATCCGCAAATTTGCTAAGAGTGCAATCCACACCATCCTCCAGATCATTTATGAAGATATTGAACAAAACCGGCCCCAGGACCGACCCCTGGGGCACTCCACTTGACACCGGCTGCCAACTAGACATGGAGCCATTGATCACTACCCGTTGAGCCCGACAATCTAGCCAACTTTCTACCCACCTTATAGTACATTCATCCAGCCCATACTTCTTTAACTTGCTGACAAGAATACTGTGGGAGACTGTGTCAAAAGCTTTGCTAAAGTCAAGAAACAATACATCCACTGCTTTCCCTTCATCCACAGAATCAGTAATCTCATCATAGAAGGCAATTAGATTAGTCAGGCATGACCTTCCCTTGGTGAATCCATGCTGACTGTTCCTGATCACTTTACTCTCGTCTAAGTGCTTCAGGATTGATTCCTTGAGGACCTGCTCCATGATTTTTCCGGGGACTGAGGTGAGGCTGACCGGCCTGTAGTTCCCAGGATCCTCCTTCTTCCCTTTTTTAAAGATTGGCACTACATTAGCCTTTTTCCAGTCATCTGGGACTTCCCCTGTTCGCCACGAGTTTTCAAAGATAATGGCCAATGGCTCTGCAATCACATCCGCCAATTCCTTTAGCACTCTCGGATGCAACTCGTCCGGCCCCATGGACTTGTGCACGTCCAGCTTTTCTAAATAGTCCCTAACCACCTCTTTCTCCACAGAGGGCTGGCCATCTACTCCCCATGTTGCGATGCCCAGCGCAGCAGTCTGGGAGCTGTCCTTGTTAGTGAAGACAGAGGCAAAAAAAGCATTGAGCACATTAGCTTTTTCCACATCCTCTGTCACTAGGTTGCCTCCCTCATTCAGTAAGGGGCCCACACTTTCCTTGGCTTTCTTCTTGTTGCCAACATACCTGAAGAAACCCTTCTTGTTACTCTTGACATCTCTTGCTAGCTGCAGCTCCAGGTGCGATTTGGCCCTCCTGATTTCATTCCTACATGCCCGAGCAATATTTTTATACTCTTCCCTGGTCATATGTCCAACCTTCCACTTCTTGTAAGCTTCTTTTTTATGTTTAAGATCCGCTAGGATTTCACCATTAAGCCAAGCTGGTCGCCTGCCATATTTACTATTCTTTCGACTCATCGGGATGGTTTGTCCCTGTAACCTCAACAGGGATTCCTTGAAATACAGCCAGCTCTCCTGGACTCCTTTCCCCTTCATGTTAGTCCCCCAGGGGATCTTACCCATCTGCTCCCTGAGGGAGTCAAAGTCTGCTTTCCTGAAGTCCAGGGTCCGTATCCTGCTGTTTACCTTTCTTCCCTGTGTCAGGATCCTGAACTCGACCATCTCATGGTCACTGCCTCCCAGATTCCCATCCACTTTTGCTTCCCCCACTAATTCTTCCCTGTTTGTGAGCAGGAGGTCAAGAAAAGCTCCCTCCCTAGTTGGCTCGTCTAGCACTTGCACCAGGAAATTGTCCCCCACGCTTTCCAAAAACTTCCTGGATTGTCTATGCACCGCTGTATTGCTCTCCCAGCAAATATCAGGAAAATTAAAGTCACCCATGAGAACCAGGATAATAATAATAATAATAATAATTGGAGGAAATGGCACACCTTGGATCATGGTGGTCCACCTCGGATTGTCTCTTTGGAATTGTGTGGCAAAGAACAGATGACGTGATGGAATGGACTATAGATTGTTGCCTATGATTTCTGCAAATTGGAGTTGTTCATTGATCCAGAGCCCCATAGGGATATAGATGTGGTTTTCGCTGGCTCCCCACATCTTATGATCGGAAAGCATCTCGACTGGCCATCGGGACCATTCTGACCTTTGGACTCTGGTATAGTATGTTTGGGGTGTGAATGTGGAGTGAGGTTTGTTTTGTAATCAATAAAGAGCATCTAGAGTATTATATACTAACACTGTGTCCAGTATCTGCCTACTCCCCATCCTGTAGAAAAACCTCTATTGCGGGTCTAACCATGCTGGGAGGGAGGGGGAGGAACGGGGCCGGGGCATGTTTGGGGGAAGGGGCAGGAAGAGGCAGGGAGAGGGTGGAGAAGAGGCGGGAAGAGGCGGGGCAGGTTGGGGGCTTGGAGGAAGGGGTGGAGTGGGGGCGGGTGTCGCACATCCCCTGGGTAGAGAGAAAGTCGGCGCCTATGAGCAAATGGCAATGCAAGAAACACTAGGCATGGAACAAATGGTGGCTGAAATCTGACAGTCCCGTGAGCCAGCGGCTGTTAGAGGTCAGCTAACACTCTGTTTACAACAGACAAGGACAAACTGACTTAAATGTGTCCTATGCCATGTGCAGCTCAGACATGGACCCTTGGCTACAATGATTCTGCCCCACTTTACTACTCAGTGAAGGCCCTTCTGCCCGCCGATGGCTCCACTGGGCCTTGGGAGACCTGGGCTCTGCTACAGGTGCCATGTGTGAGGCTGTAAATGTGCCTTCATCTCTCCGGGCCTTGGTTCTCTATCTGCAAAGCTGGGACATTAACACTCCCTCTGTCTATTTAGACTGCAGGATCTTCAGGATAGGGACTGTTAGTATGGCTATGTCTTCTCTACAAACTTCAGGTGTTGGCATAGTTAGTATATCACTTGTGCATGTGCATACTTGGATCCTTGCGTGGGCGCTGCATCTACTCACTAGGAGAGCTTATATTGATGCCCAGTGCTGTGCACCAAGGGTAGGTGTCCCAGTGTGAAACCTGTTACTGTCCAGTGCACTGTCTTTTCGGAAGTTTTGGTGATGCACGGTGGGGGCAAAATGAGTCTCACAGGGGTGACTGGAGCAAGGGGTCAACTTCCCAGTGTGCAACTGTCTCCATCGCATAATGTCACCTGTATCCCATAATTTTCACACCTTTTTTTCAAAATCCCACAAATCGGCATGGCCCACCTTGCTGTCTGCCATCTCTGCCAGAAGCATGGAGCCTGCACAGCTCTGAACTATTGTCACAAACACTGCAAGCACAGGATGTCTGATGCTCAGTTATTTGCAGAGCCTCAAGAAAAACTGAATCAGCAGGGAACACAACCAGTTCTTGGAGGACAGACTGCTGGGGGACATTGCAAGAATCAATTCAAGGTTGTTGGTGGGATTCATGGAGCAGCCGCAGATTGTGGAGTGCTGCTTCTGGGCATCAGAAAAGAGCACTGACTGGTGGGATCCTGTCATAATGCAGGTTTGGGACGATGAACAACAGCTGCAGAACTTTCAGATGCGCAAAGCCACATCCCTGGATCTGTGCGTCGAGCTTGCCCTAGCCATCCAATGTAGGAGCAGCAACCAGAGCTGCACTGACAATGGAGAAGCGAGTGGCGATCGCACTGTGGAAACTTGTAACGCCAGATTGCTATTGGTCAGTGGGAAATCATGTTGGAGCTGGAAAATCCACTGTGGGGGCTGTTGTCATGGAATTATGCAGGGCCGTTAATCGCCCCGGCTATGCATGACTGCGATGCTTGGTGAGTCGGCAATGTGCAGGACATAGTAGATGGATTTGCAGAAATGAGGTTCCTGAACTGCAGTGGAGCAATAGATGGCACATGTATCCCTATTTTAGCACCAGAGCACCTTACTGCAGAGTACATCAACAGAAAGGGCTACTTCTCTCTGGTTATGGAAGCTCTGGTGGATCCCCAGGGATGCTTCACCAACATCAATATGGGCTGGCCAGCAAAGATGTATGAACCTCGCATCTTTAAGAACACAGAGCAGTTCAGAAAGCCACAAGCAGGGACTTTCTTTCCCAACCAGCAGATTACCACTGGCAATGTTGAAAGACCAGCAGTGATCCTGCGGGATCCAGCCTACCCCTTGCTCAAGAAGCCATACACTGACCCCCTTGACAGCACCAAAGAAAGATTCACCTACCTGCTCAGCAGTTGCAGAATGACAGTTGAATGTGCTTTTAGTAGACTGAAGGGATGGTCGCGCTGTTTACTCACAAGATTGGATCTCAGTGAGAAAAAACATCCCAGTGTTACAGCTGTCTGCTGTGTCCTGCATAGTATCTGTGAAGCAAAGGGGGAAAAATTGATGCCAGGGTGAAGGTGGAACAGCTGTTTGTTGAATTTGAACAGTCAGACACACAGGCTATCAGCAATGCTCAGTGTGGAGCTATACAGCTCAGGCAGGCTTTGAAAGAGCACTTTAACAGTAAGCCATAGTAATACATTGTGGTGTACTGTGCTCTACCTGGCCCTTCTGTTTGGGGCCTGTTAGGAACAGTGTGGTGCTTGCTGTACATTTATGAATATCACTGTCAATGTACCTATTAATTTTGAAGTGCTTGCTATACATTTATAATTATTACGCTATTTGTCACCGATTCTAGGAGTTGTGTCACTCTGTACAGTAAAAAATAATTGGTTGCTCTTTCCTTCTCCAGGCTGTCTGCAATATTCACCCTCCCGGCCCAATGCTCATGGTCTGATGCAGCACTGGCTTGAAGGATCTCATTTAACATTTCACCTTGAATCCTCTTCTTTCTCCTCTTTATCTGGTTCAGGCATTCTGCATGTGTGGAGGGGGAACCCCTCAGGGCCACAACGGCAGTAGCTGCAGATAAAACACACAGAGGTACCGTTGTTGGTACAGTCACCTCAAAATGGAAAGTGACACAAAATGGAAAAGCGACCAGCTTGGCTTAACAGTGGAATCCTTGCTGCTCTTAAATACAAAAAAGAAGCTTACAAGAAGTGGAAGATTGGACAAATGACCAGGGATGAGTATAAAAATATTGCTCAGGCTTGCAGGAATGAAATCAGGAAGGCCAAATCACACCTGGAGTTGCAGCTAGCAAGAGATGTTAAGAGTAACCAGAAGGGTTTCTTCAGCTATGTTAGCAACAAGAAGAAAGTCAAGGAAAGTGTGGGCCCCTTACTGAATGAGGGAGGCAACCTCGTGACAGAGGATGTGGAAAAAGCTAATGTACTCAATGCTTTTTTTGCCTCTGTCTTCACAAACAAGGTCAGCTCCCAGACTACTGCACTGGGCAGCACAGCATGGGGAGGAGGTGACCAGCCCTCTGTGGAGAAAGAAGTGGTTCGGGACTATTTAGAAAAGCTGGACGAGCACAAGTCCATGGGGCCGGATGCGTTGCATCCGAGAGTGCTAAAGGAGTTGGCGGATGTGATTGCAGAGCCATTGGCCATTATCTTTGAAAACTCATAGTCATCGGGGGAGGTCCCAGATGACTGGAAAAAGGCTAATGTAGTGCCCATCTTTAAAAAAGGGAAGAAGGAGGATCCTGGGAACTACAGGCCAGTCAGCCTCACCTCAGTCCCTGGAAAAATCATGGAGCAGGTCCTCAAGGAATCAATTCTGAAGCACTTAGAGGAGAGGAAAGTGATCAGGAACAGTCAGCATGGATTCACCAAGGGCAAGTCATGCCTGACTAATCTAATTGCCTTCTATGATGAGATAACTGGCTCTGTGGATGAAGGGAAAGCAGTGGACGTGTTGTTCCTTGACTTTAGCAAAGCTTTTGACACGGTCTCCCACAGTATTCTTGCCAGCAAGTTGAACAAGTATGGGCTGGATGAATGGACTATAAGGTGGCTAGATTGTCAGGCTCAACGGGTAGTGATCAATGGCTCCATGTCTAGTTGGCAGCCGATATCAAGTGAAGTGCCCCAAGGGTCAGTCCTGGGGCTGCTTTTGTTCAATATCTTCATAAATGATCTGGAGGATGGTGTGGATTGCACCCTCAGCAAGTTTGCAGATGACACTAAACTGGGAGGAGTGGTAGATACGCTGGATGGTAGGGATAGGATACAGAGGGACCTAGACAAATTGGAGGATTGGGCCAAAAGAAATCTGATGAGGTTCAACAAGTGCAGAGTCCTGCACTTAGGACGGAAGAATCCAATGCACCGCTACAGACTAGGGACTGAATGGCTCGGCAGCAGTTCTGCAGAAAAGGACCTAGGGGTTACAGTGGACAAGAAGCTGGATATGAGTCAACAGTGTGCCCTTGTTGCCAAGAAGGCCAATGGCATTTTGGGATGTATAAGTAGCGGCATAGCGAGCAGATCGAGCAGATCGAGGGACGTGATCGTTCCCCTCTATTCGACATTGGTGAGGCCTCATCTGGAGTACTGTGTCCAGTTTTGGGCCCCACACTACAAGAAGGATGTGGATAAATTGGAGAGAGTCCAGCGAAGGGCAACAAAAATGATTAGGGGTCTGGAACACATGACTTATGAGGAGAGGCTGAGGGAACTGGGATTGTTTAGTCTGCAGAAGAGAAGAATGAGGGGGGATTTGATAGCTGCTTTCAACTACCTCAGAGGTGGTTCCAAAGAGGATGGTTCTAGACTATTCTCAGTGGTAGAAGATGACAGGACAAGGAGTAATGGTCTCAAGTTGCAGTGGGGGAGGTTTAGGTTGGATATTAGGAAAAACTTTTTCACTAGGAGGGTGGTGAAACACTGGAATGCGTTACCTAGGGAGGTGGTAGAATCTCCTTCCTTAGAAGTTTTTAAGGTCAGGCTTGACAAAGCCCTGGCTGGGATGATTTAATTGGGGATTGGTCCTGCTTTGAGCAGGGGGTTGGACTAGATGACCTCCTGAGGTCCCTTCCAACCCTGATATTCTATGATTCTATGATTCTATGACTTCAGATTCAGAACACCCTCTGTGACATACCAGGTACAATCCAGACTGATGGGTGGCTTTATCACCCCTGCCCTGAAACCTTGGGTGCTTTACAATGCCTTGCTGAAGTAGCTCCCACCAGGGCCATTCACAAACAGCCTTCAGCAGGTAAGTCACACTCTGCATGTCTGTGTGTAGCTGCAGCCTGCCAGCCACACCTGGGTTACACTCTGGCTCTCACCAGCTTTGACTATACTGCAGGCTGACCCTAACATACAGCAAGTCTTAGATTTCCCCCCAGAAATGTATGTCCTGTACTGCCCAGCTCTCTCCTGGACAATACAAGTTACATGAAGTCCGTTATTTCTTTAATAGAAATAAAATGCACACTGTTTCAAATAGCTATTCAGATACTTCAGTTTAAGCACACTGGATTAGATAAAACAATAAAACAAGTTTATTAACTACACAGAGATAGATTTTAAGTGAGTGCAAGTAATGAGGCATAACAATCAGAAATGGTTACAAGAAAAATAAGGATAAAGCACTATTGGTGCCTAACTTCACAAACCATGTTACATTCAAAGCAAAGTTTTCTCACCCCAGGCTTTTAGCAGTCTTACTGACCAAACATTTTAGGTCAGGACCCCTCCCCTAGTCCAATGTCTGCTTCCTTTGTCCCTTCAGATGCAGTGAATCGAAAAGGGGGGTGGATGGTCCCTTGGAGTGTTTGTCTCCCCTTTTTATAGTTTCAGTTCCTTTCTCGAAAAACATTTCCAGCTGGGCACTAGGAGACAAAAAGTCTATGTGGAAGGATTTTCCCTGCTGTTTTTCCTCACCTGTTGGGGCTTCCTTTGTTTCCCTTCCTGCTTGATGACTCTGTTTACTGCTTAAATGCAAATGAAGCAGAGCCCATATTCCTGTTTGACAACTTCTGTTTGGAACATGTGTTAATAATACTACACAGGAGAACCTTATAACTTCACATACAATGTTGCCACTAATATTTTACCAGGACAATAATGACCAGCAAATTATGAGTTTTCAAATGATACCTCCCAAAGGATACTTTGTACAAAGGTTATTACAACAAAGGTTGTACAAAGGAGATAATTGCTCCCCTGAAGTTTTAAAGAAACATGCTTCTTGACAAGTCTGGCATGCTTGCACACGGTGCCAGTCACAGGCCCAGCCATGGTGAGTGTGGCCTGCCGGGGTGAGGGAAATGAGGAGGGAATTGCTCAGTTGCATGATGAGTGTGGGCCAATGGCACTGAACAGTGGCACCGTGTTCCACAGATGGTGGTGGTGGTGGTGGTGGTGGGGGGTTTAGCTGATATCTCACTCTTGAGGGTAACAAAGACAGAGAGCACAGCTCCTGCTGGTGTCCCAAATCCACCCGGGCCCATATGTTGCTAGCCTGGGTACTACAATGGCACCTGCTAAAGTTATTGCTGACTGGTGTGGGAAAGCATCCTATGTGGAGCAGGAAATAAGGCAGCCATCCCTAGAAACCTTCAGGAGAGAACTGCAGAGAACCTCCAGGAACGTTTCATTGAGATCTCTCAGGAGGATTCAAGGGACATCCCTGTGCACATAAAGAAACGGCTCCACATGGCCACCCTGCCTAACTGTACAGGGCAGTGAAAAGCAGATAGAGCTCTGCCTCGCTTTGCTGCACCACTACCTCTTCTAGTACGAGTACATTAATGAAACGTCAACAGCTATATCCTGCTAAGTTGGGGGCGCCATCACTGTATGGGAAATACATTTACACACTTACTCAGGGTTCCTTCCCCTGCTCGACTGCTGGACTGTGGTGGAATCTTGAACAGGTCTTGGCTTGCAGCCGCACTGGAGCCCCCAGTCACATGTCCCCCATCCTCTTCCTCTTCCTCCTTCACGTCCTCCTCCTCCTTGCTGTTCCCGCCAGGGGCCTGTGACTTGGACTCCTCAGAGGTATCCATGGTAGTGTGTGGGGGTCATGGTGGGGTCTCAGCCAAGTACAGCATGCCGTTCTTTGTAAAAGTGGCCGGTCTGCGATTTGGTACTGGATTCACTGTTGGCCTCACTGGCCTTCTGATATGGCTGAAGCAGTTCCTTTGCTTTCACGCAGCATTGCTGCTGGTCCCTGCCGTCTCCCCTCTCCTGTATCCCCTCTGCAATCTTCTCACAGATGTCCATGTTTCTACAGCTGGTCCATAGCTGTGCTTGCACAGCCTCTGCTCCCCACAGGCCCAGGAGATCCAATATCTTCTGTCTACTCCAGGCCGGAGCACATCTGGAGCATGTAGCTGGCATAGTCAGCTGGGCAGTTGCACACAACAATGGAGAGCTGCTAGGTGTGCTTGCCAAGATGGACAACCAGGAAAAGGCATTTCAAACATTTGCAGGGCTTTAAAAGGGAGGGCAGGCCTTTTGGGCTCAGTGACCAATGGGCAATCGAGTTCACAACTGTGACCAGAGCGGTCAGTGTGGGGCATTGTGGGACAGCTGCTGGAGGATGGCTAGGGCTGACAAAGTTTACAGTCATGCTGTGTCGACCTCAGTACCTCAACCATGGCTCAATGCCCCTCAGGACGGTGGTGTTACTGCGTTGACATAACAGTGCGCTTACATTGGTGGGAGACAAACTGAAGTGTAGACAAACACAACGAGGTTGACACAAGGTGGCTTACGTCACCCTTACTTTGTAGCACAGACCAGGCCTGTGTGTCTGCACAGCACCAAGCACAATGGGGCCATGATCTCAGTTGTGGCCTTTATATGCTACTGCACCATAAATGCGGCTATTAACCTGACTCCAGCAAACACAATACCTGCCTATTGACTTGGATAACAAAGCTATGCTGCATATCCCTTTAAATAGATGATTGTAGCTAGATAGATGATTGTAGCTAGATTATAATGTGCTTTCAACCGGGACAAAACAATATAATGCCACTCACTAGAAAACCATATATAATACTGCAGTACCCAAAGAAATAGAGCCTCTACCCATTGGTTCAGTTTCCAGCTCTCCCACTAGCTGGCTGGGGAACTGTTGGCAAGTTACTCTCTGTGCCTCAGTTTCCCCTACCTGTAAGATGGGGCTAATGACACTGACCTCCTTTGTGAAGCCCTTGGAGTTTTACACTAGGTCAGGGGTTCTCACAACAAATTGTTTCGTGGCCTCAGAGTGCAGCCGCCAACTCTTTCTGGTGGCCGCTCTCGCACTTTTTTCTAAAATCCTTAATTAACTTTAGGAAAAACAATAAATATGCATCTAGATATGTCCAAATCAGTGTCATTTATTGATGTAGGGTTTTATTGCAGACTCAATAATAAAAATAATGTACAGTTGTCTCTATTCTTTACTGGACCTGAACAGAAGAGAACCAAAGAAAGTACTTTGCACGTTCTTGTCTTTTTTATTTATTTATTAATTTTTTTTGCTGTTGTTTCTTTTGCTTTTTGGCTGCCTCTTTTTTCTCCTTAGATATGCTAGCTAGTAAGTCTGTTACTGTGAAAAGTGATATTTCAATGTTTATCACTTTCCACAGCAGCAGACTTGTTAGCTAGCTGGGAGACAGTGAAAAGTGATATTAACATACAAATAGCACTTTTCACAACAGACTTACTCAGCCCTGGCAAGCTGGAAGTCAAATTAAGCCCTGGGTAGGGAGGTGGGTAGGAAGGCAGCAGGGGCCAGGGGCGATGTGTGTGTGTGTGGGGGGGGGTGAGCCCAAGCACTGGAGCCCTGCAGCAATGCGACAGGGGCCGCAGGATGTAGTGGGGGCCAGGAGTGATGTGGGGTGAGCCCGCGGCTGACACCTGCTGCCGCATGGCTGGGACCCGAAGCCCCATGACTGCGGGATGGAGCCCACCGCTGCACGGCTGGAGCCTGCAGCCTGCCACCCCAGAGCTAAACCTCAAGCCCCACTGCCCCCGGGAAGGTAGGAAACTCAAACCGGCTGCCTACTCCGCTGGCATTTGTGACAGGTCCCAACCCCTGCTGGTGGCCCTGGGGGAGGGTCCCCCCCTCATGTGGCTCTGGCCACATGAAAAGCCACAGTGGCCACATTTGAGAAATGCCGCCCTAGATAAGAGCTAGGTGTTATCAGTATTGTTAATTACCTTTCCCCATATATCTACTTCTCTTTGTATGTGTGTATAGCCCCAGGCACCTGCTGTGCCATCAGACACAGGAAAAGGCCATTTCAGCCTAAAACGGAATTTATTTATAACTAAGGGAACCCCCAAGGAAGATCAGCAGCATCAACAGCCAAAAATCATGGGACTGGCTTAAAAATCACTCTGGCTATGCCAGGCGCTGTGGCAATAGCTGTGCCTACTCGCTGGCAGCTGTGCCCATCTGCAGGCCCTGCAAAATGGGCCCTGACGCTCCCCACTGATGACCCCCACTCGACCCCTCAGAGGTGATTTTCCCTTCTGCAAAGGCAGGGCAGTGGCTGGCTGACTGACTCTGACGGCAGTGGGGTAAACTCCAGCCTGCCGAGGGGCAATACAGAGGCTCCATGCATGTCACAAGGTGAGGATGGCTGCTCCCTTCTCTTCCAATCCATGAGGGCTCACGGCCCGAGTTCTGCTTTGTGTCTGGGGTTTGAAAGAGCCCCAGACTGCAAAGGAAGTCTCAGCCCAAACGCCCCGGTTCTAGTGTTGAAACAAGGCCAAGCTATCACTTTGCAGCCATTTCAGCAGGAAGGCACAACCAGCCCAGCCTCGCTCTGAAGGCTTACGAACCTCAGCGGGGCTTTTGGTGAGCCAGGCGCTAGTCTCCAGAAACCTGGGAGGTAGCAGGTGTCACTCTGCGCTGCTGTGAATGTCCCTGCAGCCCCATAGCTGGGCCTCCGGTGTCTCATTAGTCGGCCCTCTGTGATGCAGGGAAGGAATGGAGGTTAAGAAGGGGAGGCCAGCAGGCTCAGCTCCTAGAGCCATCTGTCTGGGCCGGTCTCTGGCAGAGCTGAGAACTCCAGGGACAAAGGCACAAGCGAACCTTGTGGTGCCATGCAGGCAGGTTCCACCTCCAGGGGATCCGAGGGCTCCTTCTCAGGCAAAGATCCACAGGAGCTGCTGACACCCGAAGATGACTCCATGGAGGTATTTTGTCAGGGCTAGGAGTCCTGACCACCTTGTTCTCCTTCCCGGTCACCCACAGCAGAGGGAACCTCAGTGTCAGACAGAGACCAAGACCAAGGTGACTATGAACTTAGCCCTGGACAGATATAAGCAAAGCCAGTCCCTGACTAGCCCAACACAAACGCTGACGTGGCAGGCGTGATACTCCCCAGGGTTGTGAGGCCCCTCATTACTACCTGTCCTTAGTGTACATAAGAACATGAGAATGGCCATACTGGGTCAGACCAAAGGTCCATCTAGCCCAGGATCCTGTCTTCCAACAGTAGCCAATGCCAGGTGCTTTAGAGGGAATAAACACAACAAGCAATCGAGTGGTCCATCCCCTGTCATCCAGCCCCAGCTTCTGGCAATCAGAGGTTTAGGGACACTCAGAGCACAGGGTTGCATCCCTGACCACCTTGGCTAATAGCCATTGATAGTCCTCCAGGAACAATCCTCTGTGAAACAGCTTTGTTAACACCGGCCGGAGTTCAGCTTCCTGAAACCACCAGCCTCTGGCCACGCAAGCCCTGCCTTCCTGGCCTCCACAAACCTGGCACTCTCTATGCCGGCTAGTGCTTGGCACATGCCAACCCCCGAGTCCCTTGCAGTGTTCGCTTGTTGCGTCCAGCCCTTAACCACTGGACACTCACAGACGTGACCAGGCTAGCTGCCCACAAGGGAGCAGTATACGTACATAGCTTGACGGGTCCAACTCAGGATGAGGCCCTTTATAACATCACAGTGCTGAGATAGATCTAGAATGAAACAATCATTTGTTTATCATGGAAGATTAAGATTTAAGAGCTGCCGAGTAAGGGGGATGGAAACATAAATGGCTAGATATAAAATGAAAGGTTTAACACACTGCTTAGAATCTAAACTTAACTTTAACAGGCAAAGATCTTTGTCTAAAGCAGTTTCTCACCTAAAGCAACTTCCCAGTGTCTCCGCCAACATGGCTGGGATCCAACGTCCCCGAATGTGAAAAGTGCGGCTCTTTTTGCTTCCTCAGTGAAGGCTCAACTAGCTGTCCTTTTGCCGGCCTCTTATCCACAAAGGCCATTGCTTTTGTCCCAGCATCAGGATCACCCCCGGGGCTCCTGCCCTGGGCTGCTGGCTCCAAGTTGTCTTTCAATGCAGACCAGGCTTCCATCGTGTTGGTTTACAATGTGCAACCAACACATGAACTTAGGCAGACAGGTGAATTGCCATCCCATTGTCTAGCAAAGCCTGTTTGAGAGCCCAGCCTGGGACACAGACACTAAGACATATTTTCAGTACCTACACATAGCTCCTTAAATACCATCAAGACCTACATCTGGCAAGGATTGTGAGGATCAGGATGATGTAAGCTTTCTTTGGAGACATACATGAAGGCGATGTGTTAAGTACAGTGAGTTTGTCAGGCCTGAGAGGAGTTGCTGTTACAGAACAGTGAACCCTTTGCCAGTTCTTAGGGTGATTGAGGGTCCCACTTTTGCTCAGGTCATTGGAAAGAGAGTTGCTGGGGGACAGCTGGGCATGACGGCTTTTATACCCGTGGCTCTAGAACAGTGGGGCAACAGAGGGTGCACTTAGTCCCTGCCAGCTCTGAAGTGGCAGGGACTAAGTGCCAGTGGGGCTCCGCAGAAGTAATGGCATGGTGGAGAACAGATAGCTTGTCTGATATTCCTGCTATCCCTGTGTGATTAATGCCATCAGTGGGTACTTGCGACTCATACTTCTGAAATGACGACATGCTGCGTATCGTCAACCCTGCCAGAGCACCCGCTCCTGGTGGGAAAATCAGAGCTCAACCCGTGAGTTACTGGCATCAGTCGAATGCATCAGGTAAAGTGTTACAAAACTGATCAGGGAGCCGCTATCTTTGATCTATCTAGAGCCCAGGCTGCTGGAGGTCAAAGCGCTCCAGAGCTGAATGAAATGCCCAGGGGGTCATCTGCTCAGTTCTTCTCCTGGGATGCGAGTCTGGTGTTGACATTGAGGGCTGGATACTCAGCTGGTCTAAACTGATGGAGCTCCATTGACTTCAGTGTGGGCTGAGAATCAAGTTAACTGTGTGTGTGTGTGTGTGCGCGCGTGTGTGTGCATGTGTGCACTTCTGGTGTGTCCATATATATGTGCATATAGCATGTGTATGCACGTGCATATGCCCATATATTTGTGTGTGCATGCATATGTGAGTATAAACTTAAATCCCACCAGCCCAGCATTAATTTCCATCTCACTCTAGAAACTCTCTACAGATCTTACTTGTACCCACTTGTGCTGGTTCTGTTATTTCTCCAGGCTATTTGTATTAGTAAAAAAAAAAAAATCCCTTCTAACTATCTATAAAAGCAAACTCAGACCCACCTTTCATGTGGCTGTCAGGCAGAGTATTTGCAATCCTCCTTCTTCATAAAGTACAGGACGTCTGATGGGAAGGGGCCTGTTTTGTCAGCTTTCCAGCTGGCTTTCTGTTGGGTCCTGGCCATTTCTGGATTCCCAGAACCCAGGCGATGGGAAATGGTGTCCCTCTGTGAGGTTGCACGGAGACTTTCGAACTCAGAGGCAGCAGTTCAAAACACGCTGCTTTTAAAGGACTATACACAGTTGGTGCCACTTAATAGCAACCCTGATATTAACTAACTTCTGGTTAATAGCAACCTTTTGCCCCAAACCATTCCGGTTCCATTGACTTTAATGTTAATGGGGTTGGATATTGGCCATAGCATGCTGCTAATGGAGAACTTTTTTTGGAAGAAAAGCCTGGCTGCAGGCAAGAAAGGAAGCCCAGGGATGAGCCTTCTCTAGCTGCAGCCCTGCAAATCTGCCAGCACCCAGGGCCTGCACAGGAGCTGGGCAGGGCAGGGCAGCAGTGGGGAAAGGCTGCAGCCAGGTGCCAGGGCTTTTGACAGGGGGTGCTGGGGGCTCCTGGAGCTGCATGGTACCTCTTGCCACAGCTGCCCTGCCCACAGGGAGAGGGGCTGTGCAGCTCCACAGACCCCTGCTCCCCTGCCCAGCACCTCCCCTCCCCTGGGCATCTGGGCTGCAGCCCCCGCCCCTCTGCTGTCCTGCCCATAGCCAGGTTTGCAGGGCTACAGCCGGGGGGAGGCATGTCCCAGAACTCCCTCTCCCTGAGGCAGCCCTGCTCCACAAACCTGCCTTCTGCTCACTGGCAACTGCCAGTCAACGGCAAATTTTGCTGTCATCTGAAGGGCTACTAATGAGTGGAATCTAGTGTATTGCCCAGAATAATGCATGGGGAAGAGGCTCATACCATCCCTCCTTTGTGCTTCATCTGCAGCTCTCCAAGCCTATTAAGGGCAGGCACTACCCACCTGGCACTGCCCCGTGAGGCGGGGAAGTATCATTACCCCATTTTACAGCTGTGCGCACCAACGTACCAAGGAGTTGTGGTTTCTTGCCAAAGACCATGCCAGAGCTGGGACTAGAACCCAGGAGTCCTGGCTCCCAGTCCCCTGGTCTAACAGGACTGATGGTTATCCCATCAAATGCAGCACAAGCTCCAAAAATACCCCAGCAAATGTTGCGTGAGGGGCAGGGGCGGAAGAAACTGTCTGTAATCATGCAGTAAAAGACTGTACTGTGCTTCGTGCACCCAAGGGGGCTGTATAAAGGTAGACCAGGCAACCTTAACTCTGGCATTTCCTAACTTCGGCGTGCTTGACTTTGCAATTGTAATAATCTTTTCTTTCAATGTAGTTTTGTGTGTGTGTTTATATACGAAGGACACACACAAAATGTTCACTGGGTTTCTATTGGTGTGGGAGCTGCATTTTATAAGGGGGAGTCAGGGTAAAATAGTTTTCTGCATCCCCATTTTAATTATACAATGGGGCCAGTTTGATGGGAGTTAAACTCTCTTTTTTCACATGTTCTCAGAGACATGTTAAAAATGGATGTTTTCTCTATAGTTCGGCACAGTCCCAGCCCCTTGGCTTGTGGCGCCGCTCGATGCACTGGAGGGAATGCAGCTGTCTCACTGTCTGTGGCCTGGCTGGCCGTGGGGAGCAGTGAAAATCTGGTGAGGGAAGTTGCCCCCTTGGGAGATCTCCAGATGGGGGATGTTTGGCTCTTTCAGCTCAGCCTCCCGTCTCCTGGGCGTGTGGGATCTGGACTCCCGGCTCCTTGGGCATTTGCCGGGCACTCATTCTAGCATGACAAGGACAGCTGCCGAGGTGAGCCATTCCTTCCTGCAACAGATCAGCTGCGATCTCATCAGCGGGCGAGTCGACCCCTCTCCCAGGAGAGGGAAGCGTGTAACAGCACTGGGGGGGGGTGGGGGAATGGCAAAGATCGATTCTCTCCATCACTCCCGAGCAGAGAAGGGGGATGGATGGATTTGGCTGGCTCCCAGAAGCCAATGGGGCAGAACCGCCTTACCTCATCCGAGCTGAGTGGCTCTGCTTCGCAGCTGTGACACTTTCAATCATCGCCATCCCTCACTAGGCCAGGACCAGCAGTGTTTCATCACTATGACAATTAGCGGCAGGCTGACAGTGGCAGTAAATCACTGCTCGGGGGCTCGCTCTCCTCTGGCTCTCCCAGCACAGCCCAAACATTACAGGGGTAGGGATCACGGGGCAGCATTAGCCCTGGCAGAGCGATAAGAGGCTTCATTTGTGCAGAGACAGATGTCTCTTTGTGGCTGGCCTGGGCAGGAGACAGCCTCCCATGATGGATCTCTTCAGCTGCCTTGCTGGAGGCGGGTGCCCATGCAAAGGGGTTAGCGGGACCAAAGGCATGCTGAGCTGGCTGGGGAATCAGGCGAGATTTCACTGGGCTAAGCCAAGGGAGTTCACAGAGCACTGGGTTCACAATGCGAGTTGCTCATCAGTCAAGGATGACATTCATAGCACAAGAGACCCAGCCACGTTCTCCCTCCGGCACAATGGCCTTCCTGCTCTGGGACGGGCAGGACTGGACTCGGGGTGTGTGTGTGTGTAGGAATGGGGCAGTAGGGTGCCCCTGTCCTGGCTTGCCTGGGATGGTCCCTTTTCTTAGGTTGGTGTCCTGGGAAACCTGTAAGTCTTCCTGGGACATTGAAAGTCCCAGGTTTTGCTCTCACCCCCGCTGGCTTTAGCCCACAGTGGCTGTAGCGAGGGGACCTGCAGGGCAGCAACACCTGTACCAGGAGGTGTCGGGGAGCCACAGGGAAGGGGTGGCTCTGGAGCAGCAAGTGGCACAGGGGGCCAGCAGCGCCCAGTCAGCACTTGCTGGGTGGGAGCAGGGTGGGACCAGCCAGTGCCGTGTCGTGCTCGGCTAGGTCAGTGCTCGGGGCAGCACTGAGAGCAGGAGCCCACTGGGGATGGTGCCCTCTCCTGGGGGTGGGATGGGGAGGTGCATGGCCTGTTTTTTTGTACCTCAGAGCTGGCAACCCCAGAAGCCATCGGAAAAGCAGGAGTGGCAGCACCAGAATAACTGGGAGTGGGGGTGAATCAGGACTGAGGGGCATGGGCAGGAATAGACTAGGAAGGAATTGAGTGGGTCAGAGGTAAGGGGTGTCAGTGGGGCCATGAGGGTCAGGGCTTGGGGGGGGGCAGTGGGGGTGCCTGGGTCAGGACTGGGGGTCCGTGGGGACATGTGGGTCAGGGCCAGGAAGGGGGGGGCTGTACAGGACAGCTTCCCCAGCCACCCCCCTCCCCACACACTTGTAGCCGTGTTTTATTCCTCTCTCGCTTTTTGGAGCATTACAATTCACAAGCATTTGTAATGGTCTCTAGTCACTGGGGCCTGGCTGGGATTGTCTCCCCTGGCACCTGGACTCAGGGGCTGCTTCTCTGCCTATGCCACTCCCAGCAGAGTGGAGAAGCAGCCCTCAGACTGAAAGGCGCAGACGGAGCTGCAGTGAATGGAGGAATGTACGGGCTGGAACAGATGCCCAGTGGAGAACAGGACCCACTCCAAGCCGGAATCTGTTCCATTTCGGTGTATGAAATACTGGCCGTTGAACAAACCAGCTGCGCCCCCAGATCAAACAGCTGCTGCAGGCATGATGCAATGAGGTTACGCAGCCCTTTAGCCGGATTTGCCTTTACAGAGTGGGAGATAATTCTGTTAGTGGTGGAAACAGCTGCTGCTTCACGTTTTGGGAATGTACCAAATTAACCAGTGGTAAATTTTCTGCCTCAGATACTGGGGTGGGGGCAAAGCTCCCACAGCGTAAATGGAGGCTGGCTGCTCCCCACCCCTCTGCCTCCATTCTTGGTTTCTTTTACCCGTGGGTGTCATGCTGGTGGAAGTGTCATCCTGACAGCCCTGGACTCCGCTGGCCATGCACAGAGGAGGCACAGCATGGGCAACCAGGCATGCAGGCTTCACCCCCATGCCCCAGAGGCTAGACTGGTGGGATAACTCTGGCTGTAGGCCCTGTTTGGGACTAGGCTCTCCAATGAGAAGGATGCTGACAAAGATGCTCCTCCATGCCTTTTGTCCAGCAGGAACTGGACACAGACGCCCCAGCTCTGGTCACACAGGGCATCCTCGCCTCCGAGGCAGCAGACTCCCTGGTGTGTTCCAGGCTCAGAAGAATGGCACAGCCCCGCACAGGCCGCTCACATGCACATAGATTCCTAGGCCAGAAGGGACCACTGTGATCATCTAGTCTGACCTCCTACGGAACAGTGGGCTACCCCCCCTCCCTGGCGCCAGAGCCCAGCTGCCTGACTGATCCCTCCCGTGAGCAGCAGCCACGGTGCAAGGGACCAGCTGGCTGCTGTGCAGGACAGAGTGAGCGACAGGGCGTGCAACACATGGGGCTCTTAGCGCTCCCCTGGCAGCCATTAGACATCTCTGCCACCAAGCACTCCCTGCAGGGAGGGTGATTAGTTGTCACTATTGCTACGGAGCAGCGTTTGGAACACAGGGCTGATTGAGCCGGTGGCTATTCCAGGTCAACAGCTTAGGTCAGTTTTTCTTTACTGCCATGTTGTCAGCAGCAGAGGCTGGAGGCTCCACGGGATCCATGCAAAGGGGCAGCTCCCTGATCACAGCCCAGGGCTGGAGGGCCCCAAGCTAGTTGAGACTCCCTGCTCAGTCAGACCTTTGCAGCCTCCACACAGAAAGTGCCAGTCACAGGGGTGGTTCCTGTGGTGTGGGCACCTGCCCTGAAGCCAAACTGACTTCACACCTCCAGCTAGGCTGGCTTAGCACTGCTGGCCTGGACACGAAAGGCTCCCTAGCTCCCCACTGTCTCCAAACAGCTAGCTCTGTATTCTGTGCTAATGGGGGTGGCGGGGTGGCGGTGGGCTGGTTTCCCAGCTAGGTGACAGGGGATGGGTGGGCGGTTAGCAAACCCAGCTGTGGTTCTCGATGCTGGGTGTCCCCATGTGCAACGTATCCATGAAGCTGGAGCGACTTCAATCCCACCCCTCCAGCTCCTGGCCTTCCTGCCTGTCTCCACCATAGCCAGCAGTCACAGTGTTCCCAGACTCCGAGCTTCTGGTTCTGCGTAGAGGGACCCAGGGCTGAAGCTGGCCACAGAGCCAGAGTTTTCAGCTCTGGGAAATAGGAGCAAGACGCATGCCCTGGTGGGCTGGTCTAGGAGCTGTGAAGGGGCCCCTCCTTGGCTGAGGAGCATCCCTGGGGCATGTGAGGTGGAGGAAGGAACCTTGTTAGAGAGAGAGGGACGTGTTTAGTGTTTATAGCAACGCCAGCCCCAAGGTTCCCTCATGCAGCAGCAGGCTGCCTGGGCAGCCGGTACCTGGGGAATGAGGTACCCATGCGGTGGCCCCTGCTCACTCCTCACCAGAGCAAAACCAAAGGGTTTTCCCATGCAGCTCACAGTGACTTTGATAGATGCACTCCAGCCCCAATTAGCTGCTCCCATTGTTATTTCTGAGTATTAGAGAACAATGCCGAGCAGCCCCTGGAGAGCAGAGAGCTGGAGAGCTTAGGAGGGGCTCAGCCTGGAGGGCTCATGGATGGATCAGGAACCTGGCCAGGGGAGTGGAAGAGGCCAGAGCCCCTGTAGGTGTCAGTGGGCTCTGGCCTCTGTCTCTCGTTAGCATGCACTTGGCAGTGCCCTGAGAGACCCAACCTCCTGTTTGCGAGGCTGCCAGCCCCATGAGTGTGTTGCTTTCTCAGCCCTGCCGACGGCTGAATGAGGACTCGAATATCCAGGGCTGGCCCACGTCAGACATAGCCCAGCATAACCGCCCTGATCACAGGCTCCTCCTCTCTCCTCCTGCCCCAACCAAGGCTATTAGCAGCTTTGCAAGCTACAGGCAAGAATAATCCACCCTCGTGCTTGAGGGCCAAACCTGTTGGCTAATGGTCAGCAGGAGCAGAGACAAGCTGCTGCAGCTGCACCACAGGGGGCAGGGGAAGTGGGACCCAGCCAGGGTTACTCTCATGTCCCACATACAAGTGAGGAGAGCACTATGCAGCTTCCCCCCAGCCAGGGGAGCTTGGGGAACTGCTGGGAGAATCCACCCACAGATTCAGCCTGGGATCCCCTCCTCCTCCTTTCTTCCCAGCCCAAGCCTCTGTCTGTAGCGTGGTTACATTGTAAGCGCTCGCTCCGTGTGTGCGGTGTCATGCACAATGGGGCCCCTAATAATGGCAATGCTGGAGCTAGGGAGGGTCCCCCACTCCCTTGTATTGCCCTATGGGCCAGTTTAGTTTCCACCTGTCCCGGAAGCCCCAGGCAGTGACTAGCCTGGTTTAGAAAGCCCCCTGTTCCTATTGCATGAGCCTAGCTCAGGCTGTCCCTTCCCTCACGGCTGCGTTCATGCTGATCACTCACTGGGTGCAGGCTGTTCAGAGCCAGAGGCAAAGGCAGGTGCAGGAAGCTGAATGAATGGGACAGAAATGCAGCTGCCACGTGCTCAGCACTCAGCAAACTCTGGGCCTCAGCAGTTCCCTATCTGAGTCTCAGCCATCACAGCACAAAGCTTCTGCCCAGATTGTCCAGCCTGGGCCTGGCATCACTTCGGACATTCCCTCTGCACTGCATCTGAGAGACCTTTGGTATCACAGAGCCCACTGGTGGGAACAGCTGGCACAATGAAGCAGGGGCCGTGGAACACACACATGAGAACCTGTGAACACGTGCATGCATCTGGAAAAGGTATGTGCCATCCCCACGTGCCTCCTTGTGGCCAGGTGTGGTATTGTAGGTGGGCTCCACCTTAATTTCCCTCAGTGGGGCATCCATAAGTTCACTTTAAAGAATCTGGGCAAGGGGAAGCCAAGCACAAACTAACAAAATTAGCACAGACCCTGGAGCAAGGTCTCTGAGAAGAAGCAGCTCTAACAGCAGCTCATAAAGCCCTTACCCCAGAGCTCCCTAACTTAAAGTCTGCAGAACAAAGGGTGTGAGACTGGTCAGGCTGCTCTCCTAGAGCCGGAGAAAGCAAAGCAAGGCCAGGCTACCCACTGCAGCCTATATGGCTCCAAATTCCCCTCTTCCTTGCTCCGCTTCCTGTGCCTTAAACAGCTCAGCGCAGTCCAGCCCGGGGGGGGCTCCTTGATTACATCCAGGGCAGCTGACTTGGCCATAGATGCCAGCCTGTCCCCTAAAGGATGGTACTCTCCTTTACGAACACTCCTTCTCAGGGTCTCACCAACCCACCTGATTTAACACTGCCTTTGGCTGGGATCGTTGCTTTGCCTGTCATAAAGATTACCACCTGACCTCTTTCCAAGGATCCTCCACCGTGAACTCCTCCCCCCATTCCCTCATTAATCCCCATAACATCTCGCCTTTGTAATGCTTTCGATGCTCCAGATCCCTTAGTGGATACAACTATCTCTAGAGATCCAGCAGCAATACTAGTCTGTGAACAGGAAGGTGAATGTGTTACCAAGCCCTGGTGGGGAAGACAAATGCAGTCTGAGATCCTAGGAGCTTTGGGCCAGGGAAAGACCAACTGGTAAAAATGACAACGACCTTTGAAATTATATCCTAGCCCTGCCTGCTTTCTACCCCATGTCTCTCGACCCCTGGCTTCTCCAGAAACAACTCTGCGTATCTTGAGCTAAAGACCCAGGACCCAATCCTCAGGACCAGACTCTGGCAGCCAGCACCACCTTAAGGGAGGGAGGAAGGGCTACAAAGGAGGCTGAAGACCCCTTTGCAGCTCCCTGGTCCTTGGGCCGTTGGATCCAAGGAGTAATTCAGAGCAGCCTCAGGGCTGAATTGGACTTATTCATCTGCATGAGCAGATTCCTGCATGAGCAGGGCAAAACCGCCACAGGGCACTGCTGTCACAGCTGGGACAATTGGCAGCTGAGCACTGGTCAGGCCCAGTGCCTCACTGTACATTTGGGGAGAGGCTTGGGTTGTCAGTCTGCCACCTTTCCTAACCAATTGCTTCACTAAAAGCTGAATGAACAGAATGGGTCTGAATTAAAGGACCCAGGACCTGTGTGCATGGGCCCATGGGGCAGCCCCTTCTGTCAATTATCATACATGAAGCATCAGTGGTGTGGTACAAGACACGGAGCTATTTCCTACTCCAAGGAATTTATAGATGGTGATCAAACCAGACCACACTCAGGGTCTTATGTGCTACGTTTGATAAACAGGGCCCTAAGGAGTTAACACAAAAGACCAAAGTATTTTTACCCCTTCCTCTCCATTGAAATAGGTTTTAAATACAAAGAGTAAAATAATCCTAAATTCTGATAAGCTCTGTATTTCCCAGCAAGGAAGGAGGCAAAAGAGGATGGGAATTTAATATCATTCGGCATAATTTTTAACCTAAATTCCATTTCTTTTCTTTCTGTAGGAAGCAAACAATCTAGGGGGGTTTTGTGCTCAATTTCTTGCTTTCATAATCTAAATGAATTGTTTGCAAGTAGAAGCCAGCTGCAAAACTGACAATCCCTGATCAAATCTGCCTCCTCCCTAGTTCTCACAATCATTAATTGGTTCCTTGGCTCTGGTTAGCTAATCCCAATTGCCTCCTGGCAGTTTGCAAGGATAAAATGGTGTAAACTGCAGCTCAGTTACAACAGAGATCTGAGAGGGGCAATGGGAAGCATCTGTAGGCTTTTACAACTGAACAGAATAAAATAGTGTTCCTTGTTGCTGGCTATCCAACAGGACGTCCGGTGTGCTGGCAATAAATGGCTGGGGGTTGTTATTTATGGAATCCTGCCATTTTGTAAATATCAGAGGGCGACTTCCTTCCCCTGCTCCACGCAGGGTGTGCTACTTTTCTCTGCAGTTAGAAATTAATTAGCAGGGTTCTTTTTTAAGCTAAGATATTTATATGGATATGGTCCAATTCCCCTAGTATCTGAGCACCTCACAATCTTTAGTGTATTTATCCTTAACCCCCCGTGAGGTAGGCAAGTGCTGTGTGACAAAGTTCCTCTTCTACCTTGGTGGGTCTTGCGCTTATTGGTGGATTTGCTATTAGCCCCTCCTGCCCGCCCTTGGACGCTGCTGCCGCTCCAGCCAAACCCCGCCCCCTGAGGGGGGGACCTGCTGACCCGCTCCCCAGAGGGGGGGAGTGGAAGGACCCAGCCCCCAGCCCCAGCCGCTTGCTGTTTGTTTGTGGACCCGTCTCCGGCTGAGAGAATTTCTTATCACCTGCTCCGGCATCCCTGGAATGTTGGAGCTGCAAAAAAGAAAGCCAGGACAAGGAAGGAAAACAGCCATCTACCGGAGGAACACCTCCCGGGGAATCTACAAATCGCCGTGGAGGGAGCCCAAGACTGAGTAACTTTCGAACTGTGCTCTCGTGTGGGGGGAGCCTTGACTGTGTCGTGACTGTGTCTGTAGGGACACAGGGGGTGTGGCACGGAGCTGCCCCCCGATCCACCTGTGTCCCCCCCACACACACTACTATCCTAATCACTGCCCCCTCCATCGTCATTGCTGGCTGTTTAACATCTGCCTCTGGACTTAGCTGCTTGCCCTGATTCCACCGTGTGGGCCAGAAGCACCAGCCAACCAAACAGGACTCTTTGGACAAGTGTACGGTGGTTCATGTGCCCCCCCCGCCCCCAGATTGTCCACCCCACAGCCTGCCCCTCTTGTTGGGTGCTTTCAGAAGAGGGGGAATTGTTGGTGACACTCGGGCGTGGCGCCAGGTAACTCAAGGGGGTGGAAGACCATGAGAGTCGATGAAGCCCCCTCGCTCTGGGCCACCAGGTAACTCGGAAGGGTGGAAGACCACGAGAGTCGAGGAAGCCCCCCGCTCTGGGTCCAGGCAAGCTTGAACACTTCCCTCCCCTGAAGCTAATGAGAAAACAATTGTGATTGGTTGCTGTGTTACACATTGCATATGCTGCTGTTTTTACTTTGTAAGTGTGTTATGCAAATAAAAATATCTTTTGCTTCAAAAAAAAAATTACTATCCTGTAGCCATCCGGCCCAACCCTGTCACAGCTGTTATCATTATTGTGCAAAGGGGAAACTGAGGCATAAAGGCCCAGCCCCAGAAAGGTATTTAGGCTCCTAACTTCCATTGAAATAATGGGCTACCTGAAATCAATGCGAATTAGGGGCATAAACACCTTTGAGGATCTGATCCCAAGTGAGGCTGTGTCACCTTACACAGCTGACCAGGGGCCCCTTTTATTTGTCACAGTGGAGCTGTGCCCGTCTGCCCCTCCCCTCCCACTGTGATTGGAGTTGAAGTCGGCTCTGCCAGTTTTATGCCACTGGAGAGTCTCACCCCACCCACCCCGGCTCTTGCTCTCTTTGCATCTGTTTAGCATGGTGGCGGGGGGCCTGCAGTGTGGGGTATGCGTCTGCTGTTCCTATTCCCACCATGGCTCTGATCTCTGTGAGACCCATGAGCAGCATAGACACTCCAACAGGCAGCCATGAAGCACGCTGACTGAGAACAGCAATATTAAAACAATGGGCTGGCAATGCAAACACAATGGGCCATGGCTGCGACCCAGGGACGGCGCTCAGGAGGGAATCCCCAGCGGGCTATCTGAATAATGCTTGGGCTGGGGGATTACATGACTATTAGCCAAGCAAAGAGACACTGAGGGGCTCTGTGCTGACCGCTCGGGTGGATGAGCTCTGCAGTGGGAGGGCTGCCTAGGAGTCTGCCTGCTGCAGCAGCTGCTTTAGCTGCTATGTCTTATTCATAAGATTCAGTCTGTTGCAGGAGAAGCACCTCTGGTTTCTTTTTATAATACCAAGTTAAATGGCAGCCCCTGCAGGGAACCAGCACAGCAGCCTGAAGTGGGATGAGCTGGAGAGTCCGGAAAAAGGGGGCCACACTGCAAAGCAAGAGCAGGAAAGAGGATAGTCCAGCGAGGGTGGGAGAGCTGGAAATACAAACAGGAGCTGCTATGGCATGTGATTCATCAAGTGTTTCCTTCCACCCAGGCACAGATGTTCCAGAGTGTTCTCTGCCCCTAAACCCAGGCACAGATGTTCCAGAGCGTTCTCTGCCCCTCCACCCAGGCACAGACGTTGCAGAGCGTTCTCTGCCCCCCACCCAGGCACAGACATTCCAGAGTGTTCTCTGCCCCTCCACCCAGGCACAGATGTTCCAGAGTGTTCTCTGCTCCCCACCCAGGCACAGACATTCCAGAGCATTCTCTGCCCCCCACCCAGGCACAGATGTTCCAGAGCGTTCTCTGTCCCTCCACCCAGGCACAGATGTTCCAGAGTGTTCTCTGCCCCTCCACCCAGGCACAGGCATTACGGCATGTTCTCTGCCCCCCCACCCAGGCACAGATGTTCCAGAGCATTCTCTGCCCCTCCACCCAGGCACAGATGTTCCAGAGTGTTCTCTGCCCCTCCACCCAGACACAGATGTTACGGCACATTCTCTGCCCCCCACCCAGGCACAGATGTTCTGGGTGTTCTCTGCCCTTTCATACAGGCCCAACTGTTCCAGAGCATTCTCTACCCCTCCACCCAGACACAGATGTTCTAGAGCATTCTCCACCTCCTGTCTAGGTCCTGACCTTCCAGAGCCTTCCCTGCTCTTCTGTGCAGGTGCAGTTGTTTCAGGACATTCTCTGTCCCTCCACAGATGTTCCTGAGTGTTCTCTGCCAAATCCCAGACATTTCCAGAGAGTTCTCTGCCTTTTCTCCCTAGGCGCAGTCTGCAGGCCTCCCTGGCCCCCTGGCCAGACGCAGACCTCCTGGAGTGATCTTTGCCCCTCTCTTTGGAATAATTACTTAACTGGTTGGAAGACTTCAATTTCCAGATGGCTCCCTCATGTATCTTCACCAGCAGCTTCCTCCATAACGGTGCCCACTGACCCTGACGAGTCCAAATTGCAATCATTAGGGCTCAGCCTCATCAGATATGGCCCGGTGGCTGCTTCACATCTCTTACCCTTGGGGGGATCCTGGTACTGAGGGGGATATTGTTGAGTGTTTGTCTCTCTCTCTCTCTCACACACCCATACCCCTCCCTTCAGGCCCTTGCTTTATTGTAAGCTGCTTTTTAGCCCAGATCTCTCCTTTTTTCAATCAAATTCCCCAAGTGTCCTGGGTGCAGCCCCTTAATTGTCATTTGTTTCAAAGCTGTACGTGGCTTAGGAGCCTGTCAGAGATGGGCCTGTAGCACAGGAAGCCTACTTATCAGTTGGAGGAACAGACAAGGTTTTCCAAGGGAATTTGCAGTCCAGATTCTACCTCCTTTCCATGGCATATAGCTGTGGTACACAGTACCCTCCAGTCAATACACGCTCTGCTACAGGCCTCTTGGACCTTACCTCTAAGCTTCATTCCACATCATTATAAAAATCCAAATACCATCCTGCTCAGGACAGCAGCTTTGTCTAGTGGTTAGAATAGTGGGCTGGAAAGCTGACATGTGGGGGTCTAGTCCTAGTTCTGACACTGAATTACTGGGTGACTTCAGCCACGTCACTTCCCTTTTCCATGCCTCAGTTTTCCTAGCTGGAAAATGAAAATGAGAATTATGGTCAGTGCTTAAAGGTGAGATGCAGAGGGGGCAAAATTGGGGCTGTGTCATTTTTTTTTGTTTCTTTATGATTTATAAAGAAGGCTTGAGAGAGTTTGAAGTTTAAAAAATATGTAAGAAAGAGGGGGATTTTGCCAGCATGTCTCCTTAGAAATAGCAAGGATATCCAGTCATCTTCCCTTTGGTTTTGTTGGGAGACTTCCTGGATGATTCAGAAATGGGGTCTGGGAGGTCCATGTAGCTGAAACTGTTGAATCCTTAACAAAGAGCACTAGGGTTTGAGGTCAGTGGGAGTGAACAAGACCCAAAGAGCTTTCAGCAGACAAGTACAAACTGCTTCACCTTCTCAGCAAATCAGCTTTCATTTCTTTGGTTTTGTGATGTCACAAACCTACCCATTCCCCAGTCACCCACAGAGTGTCCAGGGGACAGAAGATCTGAATTTCTAATGTGAAATACAAACCGAGAGAATAACTGGTCAGCCTTTCTGTAAACACAGTAAAGAACCAAAGAAGGCCACTAGCCCGGCTGTTTTGCCTTCTGCAGGTCATCACAGCAACTAACACACCAAGTAATGATAAGACTAACTCACCTCTCAGAGTGTTATGGGGGCACTGCTCTGAAATTCCCAGAAGAGAGTTGTTATTGATGTGCAATGTGTTATTCAGATACTTACTGTAGACGCTTGGTTCCCCAGGAGAGGACTGGAAGGAGAGCAAAGTGTACGTTAATTTCAGATGCCAGCAGGCTACTTTGGGGGAAACAGCGAGATGAACAGTGTGTGTTGATCTGTGAACTAGATGAGTGAGCCAGCCGGGGGCAGATAATACACCCACCCCATTCTCCACAGCTGGAGACCAGGATTCACTCACTCATTCTTTCTTTTATACAGAACCACTCTCAAGGCTCCACGATGTAAGTGCCAACCCTCTGGCCATGCAGAACTAGAAGAGAGTCTGCTATGCTACTTGTTAAACAGCCATAGATTTCAAGGCCAGGGAGGTCCATTATGGTCACTTTAGCCTGAACTGCAAAACAGGGGCTGGAGAATTTCTCCTAGTGGTTCCTGCATCTAGCCCGTGACTTCTGGTAGAGGTAGTGCTGCTCAGTGGGTATTGCATTTAGCCCCATAACTCGTGGAAACATGACTGAATATGGCACTCTGATGGCTCACTTCCTGTGACTGCTACGTGGTATTTATGCGTCATTTTTATGTATTCTACATTCTACTGGCTAACTGAAGCTAATTGTATGGAGGGAGAGGTGAACCTAAGGACACATCTTCCAACAAAGATGCGCAAGGTCTTAAGAGCAGAAAGAGCAATCTGCCATTGCACCTGATCGTTAGAATATGTCTACACAGCACACTGAGCCCAGATGCAAACTTGAATTCAAGCCCAAGCCCCCATTCCATCCACACAGAAATTAGTCTGATGCAGGCTAACTTCTCTTGACTCAGGCCCATTGATGCTGCTAGTGGGTGGGTCAGAGCCCAAGCACTTTGTAGTGTGGACGCAGCTCAAGTCTGGGTCTCGGGGCTGGAGAATCTGACAGTATCCCACAATCCCCTGGGGCTGTGCTTCCCAGCCCTTCAATTCTAAAACTTGCCACTCAGTACCCAGGACCTTGAAGCAACCTCCTTATACAAAAACAGCTGCTCGGCATTTAACTCTTCGTTTCCACATGGAGTACTCAACTGGAATCAGCAAACACAGTCAACGCTAATGTGTATTAGCTATGACCAGAAGTAAGATGAAGCCCTGCATCAAGCACACTGCTAGCTGGCCACAGAACACAGCCAGATTCTGGTTAACCTCTGGGGAAGGGCAAGCTAGACATCTGACTTCAGAAAGAGCACAAGGAATGATCGTGTGTATGGAATAATGTCTGAGTGCCTGGCAATGTTGGAGACTGACTGGACAGCAGATCAATGCAGAGTTGAAGACAGACTACTGCAAAGTCAAGGATGCTAATAGCACCCCTGGGAACTCCCGTCTTCCTACCTCTTTTGTGAGGAATTCGACTGGGTAATGGAAACTTCACCAAGCACTGAGTCTCCTGTGGTGTGTGATCCTCTGCTGAGCAAGGATGGGGACCTTATAACCCTGCATCACAGGCATCACTGGAGGAGCGAGCAGGCTGCCAGATGACAGGCAAGAAGTGTCCCTAGAGCTGAGGCTGGTGACTGAAGAGGCTATGCCGCCAGAGCAGCCACAAGACATCCTGGGTCCATACTAAGAGGACCTTTTGGGCGATGGCTCTGGGGAGCAGTCCACTGCAGGACCCGCATCAGGACAAATACTGGAGCTGGAAAGTTTCTGCTGCCATGTTTCTTTTTATTAATATATGGATGGGAGGGATTTCCAGCTTATGGGCCTATGAAGTTATTAATACACCCTAGGATTTTTGTGTACTTCTGTTCAGGGCAGACTCCCTGTCAGTAGATCAACAGCGCAAGCCAAGAGGTATGGTCAAAGGGCATTGCCAGTGACTATGAGCCAGATCACACACCAATGAATTCAATGGGAGTTTTACCATGGACTTCAGTGGGAGCAGGAGCAGGGCCTATGTACCTTGCTTTGCTTGCAGACCAATTGTCCTCATACAGCCAGATGCACGGAGTGCAGTAAAACCATGCCCTAAGAAATACAGCTTGCACTAAATCTCAACAAATAACTGTCCTCCTTTTATGTGCCATGATGCTATGAGTTAGCACACCGGAATTGTCCTTGCTGTGTCCACAACAGGAGATTTGACTAAACTGACCCTATGGGAATCTTCAGACATTCAGAGTAATTATGAGAGGGCCTCAAATGATTAATTTTTGCTGCAGTATAAGGCTGATTCCTCCCTATTCTTGCCACAGCCCATCTCCCCTGCCTGCAGCTGACCTTTGACCCAGACAGGAAAGCAGCAGGCCCTTCCACAAGGGACAAGCTGGTGATTAGCAAAAAAGGAATCTTCTCCCAGTTTCCTTTGGGTCCCACATACCTGTTCACATGGCTCCTGGGGAATATACAGAATGACAAGCACAGAGAAAGTTCTACTCTTTGCATGTACTCTGCCTCCAAAGTGTTCTCCAGAAGGAGCAATGCTCTGCAATTTGCTTTGTGCAGCACAGACAAGTTCCCTTTCAAATCATGCACCTCGAAACCATGGCTCCAGTGTTGAGTGATTATTTCTCTGATCACCCCCTACTTCAACTTAGTGATGCAAATACCACACTCTGGGCGTGACATTTTAATAACAAATGGTTACAAGGCTGTTCTACCAGTGGAGTCCCGAGGGCGTGCACCTGTACTGATACCATGACAGGATTTGCAGTTGGGCTGGTCAGGAGAACAGAAAATCCTGACTAGGCATCCAGGGTTTCGATGCGGAAGAAGCTGTTGGATGTCAAGGAGTCAAAAAGGCAACAGAGCAGCTCCTCAGCCTGGGGAGAAAAGAAAGCAGGGTGGGGGCAGGCTAGCTTTTACTGTCTGTGTACCAGGTAATAAGTGTATCTGGGGCTGAATCCATCCTGATGCAGAGGGGTGGATTAGCCTAGCAGAAGGGAAACACCCTCCAGTTATTATTATGACACAGACACTTTCAGGGCTCATATTTTCAATGAAAGAGAAGCAAAAATGACAATGCACAAGGTGCTGAGTGGGAAATCATCTAAAGACATCCCCTAGGCTCCTCCTCCTCCCACCCCTTCCTTCCAACCCCAACCTGGCTCTCCTGGTCTGGCTGGCTGCCATATGGGTTTGTTCCTGGTGCTTCCCAAAGGAATGGAGAGGGACAGGTTGGGGGCAAACAATGCAGTCAGGTCATTGACACCAAGCAAGACCTGGGGGACAAGGCCCTACTCACCTGTATGGGGACTGGGACAGAGGGAGTGCCTGTTTCATGGACTCCCATCCAAGTCAGTGAGCGCATGATGGGGCCTGAAGAAGAGCTAGGAGTCAGAGGGTGACATTCTGGGCTGTGCCTTTCAGAAGGGCAGCACAGAGCTCATGCCCCAGGGGGTGGGCAGCTAAACTGGCTTCAAGCCACCTTAGTGCCTTCCCCATCCTGGGCTCCTCTACAGCCCCCAGAGTTACAGAGAGACCTCAGGGTTTATCTACATTATGGCAGCCTCTTGGGGATGCCCTATGGGCCACAGCACTGCCCAGCATCCCTGCAATGCTATTTGCTGAGGCTCCCCCCAACATGCCCCCAGCCCTGCCCTCGACATGTCCATATGCCAGGTATTGTAAGGAGATCCTTGGAAGATAGCATTGTGGCTGTCTTTCCTAGGGCCTGCACTAGGGGAATCCTTCTCCTGGAAGATATGGGACTTTTAGGGCCCCTTTACAGCAGTCTGACCCTTTCATCTGGCACAAAGAGGCTGGAGTGGGGGTGAGGATCTCCCCAGAGTGCTTTGGAAAAAGTCCCCCACTCGCTGCTCTCACAACCCAGTCTCTTCGCTTGCTAGTATTTTTTCCCCTTCTATTCCATGTCTGTTACAGAGTTTTTCTGATGCAGGTGAAGGGAGGGAGAAGCTAAGACAGCCATCTTGGCTGCTGGCTCGCAGCAGAAAAACTCCCAGAGGCTTCTGGAGCCAGGCAGAGCTGTGGGATTAGAGCTGTCACTCAGAGGAGGCAAGTTTGCACATTTGCTGTACAGTTACTGATATCTGTACAGTGCCCAAGCAAAGCTTAGCACTCTGACTGGCTAACAGCAGCTAGATCGGGGGGCAGCAGGGCTCTTACTTAGCATACAGCTAGTAGGAAATAACTGTGTCTGCGGTTATGCAAATTAGATGGCCAAAACCAATCAGAGTGCATGGAAGTGCCTAACTGAGGTATAGGTCATCCCAGCCTGACAATTCAATTCCAGTGTGATATATACATACACATAACCATGTGCTTTGTTAAACAGAAAAGGCAGCAGAATCCTATAGGGAAATAGCGTTCCTTCCCCACATATTCGAGTGAGTCTCATAAAACAAAGCAGCCACCACTCTCTTTTTGGAGCAGTGCAGTACATCTGCCTGGTCTTGGTATACGATCTTAAAGGGTAACCTAATGATTCATAGTACCTTACACAGACGGCCCATCCACCACACTAGAGAGAATTCTTTCCCAGGTGTCTGGCTGGTGTTTCTTGCCCGTATGCTCAGGGTCTAAAACTGATCGCCATACATGGGGTTCAGAAGGACATCTCTAGATCAGACTGGCAGAGACCCTGGGGGTTTTTCGTCTTCCTCTGCAGTGTGGGACATGGGTCATTTGCTGGTTTGAATTAGAGTAAATGGTGGATTCTCTGTAACTTGAAGTCTTGAGGACTTCAGTAACTCAGCCAGAGGTTATGGGAGTATTACAGGAGTGGGCGGGCAAGGTTCTGTGGCCTGCACTATGCGGGAGGACAGACTGGATGATCATGATGGTCCCTTCTCCTGGCCTTGACGTCTATGAGACTATGAATCAAATGGGCAATCCCTTTTCAGTACTGTCCGTGACTTAGCTCCACTGTCGAAGGCTGCAGCTCTGCTCAAGTGATCTGCTGTAAATCTTAGCTTCTCTTATTTAGCCCTGCTGCCCTTTGCCTGACATCATATTGTTTCTCATTAGCTCTGGCCTGGGAGGTCTGGCTGGCACTTCATAAATTCATCAGCAAGAGACCAGGGGGTCAAACATGGTTCCCAGGGACATCCTTTGAAGCAGTTTAAACTCATTTTTCTAGGAGTTTGCTCCTCAGGTTTTGCTCCATCATTTCTAAAGCTACCTGAGCAAAAGACCCCTTGACAATGGGAGATGGTATTTCCCACTGTGCATCCCTAACCAACAGCAGGAAGCACCATGGCTGGCACCGTCATCAACGGGGCACTATTTTCTACATTGATTGCAAAATGCTGCATTTGCTCTTCTCAGGACAAAGCTGAAGGCCTCATCGGTAAATTCCAGTGGGCCTGCTCCTGCTCCCACTGAAATCAATGGGAGTTTTGTCCTTGCCTTCAGTGGAAATGAGATTGGGCCCAATATGCTGATTGGTGGAGAGGCTGGGTTGAACACATGTATAGCAATGGAACTTGTCCTGGCACAGAAAGCATCCCAAGCCTCTTCATCATGGGCTGATTGCCCATTTATTGGCACAAGACAGAAGAGATTTTATATCAGACAGCTACAACCAACATAATTTCCAAAGCAAATCAGAGGGTATCCCAAATACCAGTGGACAGCCCAGAACTGTTGTCCTGGCACATTACATGGCAACAGTCGAACACCATTGTTGTGTAACATGATGGTGTTATATATTCGTAGCTGGCTTCTAAAGATGGGCTACCTAAGAGCTGAGTTTGCAGACCTTCCCAGGCTTTGTATCACACTCTCAGTTCAGCATCAGGGGACCTGCACTGCCTGTCAGGGGCAACACAGAACACCTGGTGCTGGAAACTACAGCTTTACAGCGCCACTTGTGGGAGTTCACACCTTGGCAAGAACACAGACCCGGGGGTGCCGTCCCAGCTGTATCTTCTGAGGCTTAACCCTTAGAAGGCTGGTGCTGAATGTTGATTTTGGGGAAAATCTGCCATCTGTTGTCAGCTCCAATGAGAGCTATGCCATGTTGCCAACACATCTGACACTCTCCCTTGCTTTCCCCGACAGGCTGATTTGCTGGCTACCATTTCTCATGCAGTCCCAGCTCTTTATACCCCTAATACTCCTTGTTCAGCCAGCACCCTGCCTCCAAAGCTCTTGTCTGGTTTGGAGCTACTTGACACAATCCATGTTTGCAAAGTGCTGTTGAGAAAACAGGCAGCCAGCCCATCATTTAAAGGGTTAATGAGCTCACTGCCTTTCCCCCACCTGGATCAGTGTGAGGACTTCTAGAATTTTAATGCCAAGTGGACGATTTTCTATCAAAACTATTTTTCAATGGAAAATTAGGTTTTCAACCAAATGTAACTTTCATGAAAAGTATCCGATTTATGTGAAAACCTGTGCTATTTTGCCAAAAGGACAATATATTTCTATTCAAAATGGCACCGCAGCATCTCGTGGAAATTGCAGTTTGGGAGCCTTATGCTCCCATTCTCTTCCATGGGCTGAGATCTCTGGCCAGACGACATCTCCCTCAATGCACCACAGCCAGGGACTCCCATGATGCACCCCTCCTTCCCTCATCAAGAGAAAGTTTCATTTTTGTTCAAAATTTCCACCAAAAATAAAAGCTGTTTTCTGACCAGCTCTACTTAATCTACAGCCAGCAGAACACAATGGAAAGAAAAATGGCTATTTTTGTGGACCAGGGCCTCCTCCACTTGCCTGTTTCTCTGTTTGGGGATACAGAAGATGCTGCATGCAGTCCAGCACAGCCTGCTTCTGCCAGCGGCCACTGGGGAGAGAGAAAAAACAGCAAGGGAGAAGCAAATGTTACTCTGCTGTCTAGGCTGTCAGAGTCTGCAAATGACCTCGCTGAGGGGAGGGGTATGTTCTTTGCCAGCAGCTCAGGCCATGTGCATCTGTTGCTGAAATTTTTTACACAGATAAATCCAGGGCTTTACAAAGCTTTGTATAAATGGATTGGGGCTCTTAAAATATAATCCCTCGGACAAACAGTAATGACCAGTGATGTAACAGAGTCTCTGGGGCAGTGGGGGAAAAAGAGAAGCCCTCCGGCCCTGGGTATTTATCTCTGGTGGAAAGCAAAGATCTCACACAGGGAAATTCTAAAGGACTTAGTTTTAGTTTTTTCCCAAATACCCAAGCCTTCTGGAGCCACTCTCAGAACCAAGAGGTCTCCACTAGTCCTCGCTCCTCCCACTCTCAAGCCAATCAAAGCCTGAATCAGCCAGAGGACAAGGACTAGAGGTGCTGGGTAAGAGTTTCAAAAGCACCTTGATTTAGGAGACTAATGTCCCAGTGAAAATCAGTGAGGCTCCCTAAGTCACTTGGGTGATTCCCAGCTCCCACAACTAGGTACTGAGCTTGGGTTACAACATCGGACCCCCTTCATAGCTGGCCAATGTCTCCAAATGGCCTACCAATGTATTTTTAAAGATCTGATAGTTTTCCAGCACTCTTGTGTGTCGATTCAATAAGAGCAGTATCCTGATGGTGTTATCCAAGGGGATGCTGCACAGCGGTGAATTGGCCTGTTGTGCTGTGTGATGACCCTCATGCGTGGGCTCTGCCAAGTTCTTGGCACAACAGAGCCATCAGAAGAAGCCAGGTGCATGTAACTGCACATCACATTGCAAAATATTAGCCTGTAGTGTTGAGAAACTCTGCCTCCTGGGGTCAATGGGTTAATTGGTATGATGATAATTCTGTTCCACTAATCAGTCCCCGTGGGGGGTTCTGTTTGTTTTAGCACATTTACTCCTCTACCAGGCATTTGTGGTGATTTATTGAACAGGTTTATTTTTTATTTCACTCTCTGGTGTTTGTTTGAAATTGGTTTTCCATGGTAAACGCAGAATCTACACAGATTTTCTCCTAGCAAGTTTATTGATTCAGCAGTTTATTCTCAAAGCAAGACTTTATTTTGGAGAACTCCCTGTGTCTTTGCAAAATAAAATCCCAAAGCCATCCTTACTGCATCCTTGAGAGACCCCAGCACCTGGCTGGGGTGTTTAGGATGTGTGACTTCAGAAATTAAAAACTCTCTAACATGCTGATGCATACCCCTGCCCCAATAAATAATGACAAATGTGTGGCCTTTGCGAGGTAACTACCCTTAGGAGAGGCTAAACTGGAAATGAATTACAGAGAAGACAACCCAGCCCCATGATTAGCTCAAGAGCTCTCTGGCATTTGGATGATGTGGTGTTGTCCTTGCTTACCTGTCCAGCAGGGACTCAAAGCAAATAATGGCATTGTCTCGCTGTGCTGCTACCACCAGACATGCCCCATCCAACAGGGAATGCTGCAAGGGAGAGAAGAACACCAGGCTGGTACTAAGACCACTTAAGTAACTCTGCGATTGGCTGCTGACAGCACAAGGAACACCTTGCGCGCTGCGTGGGGGGATGAAAGCGATGGGGCAGCATGCTCTTTGAAATGCCTGCTCCACCAGAGTTCAGTTGTTACTCATTCACCTTGGGCTTTACATTTTTCCTAGTCATTTCTCTCTGGGCGAGAGGCAAACTGAGGTATTGAAAAGAAAGTGTGGCCTCAGGTGTGTTACTCAGACTGCAATAGCAGGAGGAAAGGGAGTTCCCAGAAGGACCTGTCTCCTTCTGGCAGGGGGAGAGTGACTGCTGTAATGACTCCCTTTGGCTCAGCACGATCAGGCCTGTGTGGAAATATACCAGCCCTGCCTAACTCTGTTTGAAGACATTCCTCTCTGATTGGGGAAAATAATTTCTGGGCAACCCTACTGGTGCTGCTTGGCTTCCATCATACTACCCACCCCTTTGTCTTTCCTATAATAGCTGGGGATCTTCCCTGGCGCATGAGGGATTGGTATTCTTGGGATAACCAAAGGGGAACAGGCTGGTGCTTAGTCTAATTGGTTGCTAGATGTAATTGCTCTTCTATACAGACGTACTTTAAAGGGATAAAAAGAAAAGGAGGACTTGTGGCACCTTAGAGACTAACAAATAAATTATGCTCAAATAAATTTGTTAGTCTCTAAGGTGCCACAAGTCCTCCTTTTCTTTTTGCGAATACAGACTAACACGGCTGCTACTCTAAAACCTGTCTTTAAAGGGATAGTGTCAGTTTAAAAATCACGCTTAGAAAATATCTTACCTGCTCTTGCTACAGTAATAGCTAAGACCCCTCAAGCTAAAAGGTCAGGGGCAAAAATATTTATCTGTATTTTCTCAGTTGGGTGACTATGTGCATTTGACAGTCCTTTGTTTATAGCCACTTCCAGGGAACTCATTTCCCTCCACTGTTTGCTTTGTGCATCTGACAGCACTTCCTTGTATAGTCCACTTCCCTGCTTCATTCTAGTCAGCTCCCTCTATGGGTGTGTCTTTCACACAGCAGCCAGGGAGGGGGTCAGATCCTCAGATGGCATAAATAGGCATAGCTCCATGGACTTCAACAGCAGTCTTTACATGCTTAAGTTAAGCACGTGCTTAAGTGCTTTGTTAGAGGAGGGCTCGAGTTCTCAGTCCTTTGCAGGATCGAGCTCTGAATAGCTATGTGTGAACACACTGGACTATCCTGAAGATTACTATTGGGTACCTCAGCACCAGAAAGCTAGTGACAATCTGGAGGGAGTTCAGAGATAAGCAATTAAAATGACTTGGGGTCTGGTTTCTGAGTAAAACCTATGAAAGAGTTAAATATGCTTAGATTGGCTAAGCGAAAACTAGGCGGTTGGGGACAAAATCTCCTCCCAATAAATCAAGAGTATAATCACCAAGAAGAGAGAGGGATTAGTTAGCATAGCAAAAGGGAGATAGGGATTAATGGGGTGGAATTAACAACAGGGAAATAGAGGCTGTATATACCAGGGCAAACATCCTCCCTGAACCTGCGGCCTAGACTCCCAAGAGAAATTGGGGATGCCCCTGTAATTATAACTAGCCTGGAGTCAAGACGAGCAAGTGTAATAAGGCACAATCATGCATTGATAGGGGGATGTACTCGAAGGCCTAACAGGGATTTGCCATCTCAGGAGTCTCAATTAAGTGAAACTAAAAACTGTATAGACTAGCAAATGGCTCTTCTTGTTTGGGGGGCAGAGGGAGGAGTAGCTCCATTGTTCCATACCATTGTCGAAACATCGCACCCCTCAGTGCTCAGTGTCTCACAGATGAGGTGAGCCTGTGATTTGTCCAGCACGGTGAGCCGTATCCCTGTCACTGTGAAATCTCTGCCAATCAACTGGTCTAGCAGTCCAAGGTAAGGCGGGCGCTCTGAACCCCGAAGGATTATCCCGGGAAGTATCAGGCAAGTGGTTTGGCAGAGTGTATCAAGCAATGGCAGGTCTGATGAGAAAAGATCAAAACACAACAGATGGTTGTTTAACATTTTTTTTAAAAAAAACCTTCTAAACACCCTCTCCTCCCCCAAACAAACTAAATAACACAAGGATCAGAGGTTCATGCAATGTTATGTTGTGTAGTTGCTTGCAGATGTGATTGCTCATCCCAAGATGCTGAACTGGTGTGTGCGTGCGTGTATGTGGTGTGTAAATAGTTAGACAGTAGTAATGACCCCATTTTCAGAGACATCAGACCAGGAGAGCGCCTGATTTATTACATGAGCTACTATTCCATTTAATTTCTTCCAGGCAAACAAATCTGTTAATCCATCTGGTTTTATAATCCAAACATGTCATTCTGATCAGAAGCCGAAAAGTTTGGTGTGTTTCATATTTCCCTATGATAAATCTGTTTGTTTGTATAGGCAAAAGCTTTGTGGATTTGATGAACAGGAGCCAAAGGGACAGGTTTCTGTGTGTGCAATAGAGCCCTCTAGTGTCCAAGACGTGGATGCAGCATCTGACTTACTAGAAGCACTTACTGTAGTGCCTGACGGTTTAGTGGCCACATGTCCTTGCCTTCTCAGGACAGTCCCACTCTGGAGACTGTCTCAGAAACTGACGTATGGGTGTATTGTGTCAATCCAATATATTTCATTACTCTTCACTCTACTTAGACACCCTCAAAGTAAAGGTGTGACATTTACGAAACAGCACCCGGGAGCTAGCAGGATAGATTCCAGGATTCGCTGCCAAGACTAGGAAACAAAGTGCTGCATGCAGCTTGCAAAGCATTCCCCCGGCTCCTCAGGGAGGTGTTTTACTTGCAATAACTCTTTTAAATCAGGAAACAGATCAACAGTTTGGGACCTGTGCTATAAACCTGGCCCTTTCCGACTGTGCAACTACTCAGAAAAAGGTTCTGCATTATGAGAAAGGGCTGGGAACTACTGCCAGGAAAGGCCTGGACTGGAGAGATCCTGATGGTGTCCTCTCAAGCAGCCTTGTCTGATATGCCTTCGCATTTCCCATCTGCCCGAGCTGAAATGTTAGATGGAAAATAGTCACTGATTGAACTATCCCCAGGTGGGAAGGTCAGCAAGCAGCCAGCAGATAGCGGTGCATGGAGCCATCAATTCACCAAGCGTGTTCCCCCTTATGCACAGAATTATCAATACCTTATTCCTGCAGCTCCTTGAGAACAATCTGGCACAAGCAGAAGTGACCTGTGGGAGTGAGTAAAGTTAAGGGCTAGGTCTAGTCCTCCACGCTGAGGGATAGTTAAGACCCATGCCTCTGTGCAGCCTGTCCCTTACTTATTAATGTGCAAGGCAGGAAAATGGGCACAGCTGAGAAGATGTGGCCTTAAGTGTGCTCATCATCCTAATGAGGCACATGGGCCCTGATCCGAAGTCCATGGAAAAGGCCTGGCATTCAAGGGGTTAACAGGCCTGAACTACTTTTGAGTAGTTCTTTCCAGCTCCGAACTGTCTCTGCTTTCTGAAAGGACATCAAGAGCGACTTTGGCTGACACCAGATGGTTTGTCTTGCTGGCCAACTAATCAATAGCAGTTTGAGGCCTATAATGAGCAAGCTCTCCATATCCTTACCTAGACTATGCTGCTGCTTGGAGACCAGGAAATTGAGTTGCCTTCTTGTTTCATGTTTTACAATCCTGTGCCGCTTGCTGATTTCCGGTCTGACTATCGGGTCACATTTCATGTTACAAATCTGCAGGAGGGAAGGGGAAAGGCACATCATGTGATTGGTCTCCCACAGTATTCTTGCCAGCAAGTTAAAAAAGTATGGATTGGATGAATGGACTATGAAGTGGATAGAAAGGTGGCTAGATTGTCGGGCTCAATGGGTAGTGATCAACGGCTTGATGTATAGTTGGCAGCCGGTATCAAGCGGAGTGCCCCAGGGGTCTGTCCTGGGGCCAGTTTTGTTCAACATCTTCATTAATGATCTGGATGATGGGATGAATTGCACCTTCAGCAAGTTCGCAGATGACACTAAGCTGGGGGGAGAGGTAGATAAACTGGAGGGTAGTGATAGGGTCCAGAATGACCTAAACAAATTGGAGGGTTGGGCCAAAAGAAATCTGATGAGTTTCAAACCGGAGAAGTGCGAAGTCCTGCACTTAGGATGGAAGAATCCCATGTACTGCTACAGGCTGGGGACCGACTGGCTATGCAGCAGTTCTGCAGAAAAGGACCGGGGGATTACAGTGGATGAGAAGCTAGATATGAGTCAACAGTGTGTCCTTGTTGTCAAGAAGGTTAACGGCATATTGGGCTGCATTAGTAGGAGCAGTGCCAGCAGATCAAGGGAAGTGATTATTCCCCTCTATTCGGCACTGGGGAGGCCACATCTGGAGTATTGTGTCCAGTTGGACACAAAGGATGTGGACAAATTGGAGAGAGTCCAGTGGAGGGCAATGAAAATGATCTGGGGGCTGGGGCACTTGATTTATGAGGAGAGGCTGAAGGAACTGGGATTATTTAGTCTGCAGAAGAGAAGAGTGAGGAGGGATTTGATAGCAGCCTTCAACTACCTGAAGGGGGGTTCCAAAGAGGATGGAGCTAGGCTGTTCTCAGTGGTGGCAGATGACAGAACAAGGAGCAATGGTCTCAAGTTGCAGTGGAGGAGGTTTAGGTTGGATATTAGGAAACACTATTTCACTAGGAGGGTGGTGAAGCACTGGAATGCATTACCTAGGGAGATGGTGGAATCTCCATCCTTAGAGGTTTTTAAGGCCCGGCTTGACAAAGGCCTGGGATGATTTAGTTGGTGTTGGTCCTGCTTTGAGCAGGGGGTTGGACTAGATGACCTCCTGAGGTCTCTTCCAATCCCAATCTTCCGTGATTCTGTAATCAGGATGGGTGAAGCTTTGTAAACAGCAATTCAGGAAAGCTGAGAAGTGTTTTGTCAGGATGTTGCATACACCTGTAATTGCCAGCCTAGGAAAGGCCCAGTCATATAGTTGGGAGCTGAAGGAACGCTCTGCATGCACTACCCCTTCTTTGCGATTAATTCAGGATGGCGCCCTGTTATCCTTTTAAAGATCCTGCATCCAAAATCCTTGCCCAGGCCAGACTCTCTAGTCTCCAAGAATCAACCCACTGGCATAATGGTAGCATTTCTAGCTCCCTATCTCTTTGGATGCAAAGATCATACTGGAAAATAAAATCAGAATAGCTACCAGGAAAGTAAAGGCTTCTCATTTCATTTTAGCTACAGGCAGCCTAAATTGTTTTTCACTGGTGGATTAAGTTCCTGACAGCCTAAACCATTTAACCCTTGCAGGGCTGGTACATATGACAGGTAAAGGGCCCCACTGTTTAAGATGGTGCCATTATAGGAATAGCTTGCGTGGAGATATGTTGTATATCCTAGGGATTAGTGCCATCCTTTTGCAGCTAGAAGCAAAGAAAGGGTCCATCTAACACAGTCTTTAAGCACTGGGTTCTCCCCTCCTCCCACTTGCCTTTTCCTGCCTCTCAACCTTTATGACACTGGCTAATTCCCAGGTGTGCACCACCTACAGGACTGATCTGGGGTTTATGTGGGGCCCCCAGGATGGGGAAGAGGGAGGGTTTGTGGTCACTGAGAGGCAGCTCATGTTGGGACTTTCATGAGGAGCCAGGTTGGACTTTCCTAACCAACCCACTCTCTTGATGTGACCTGCCTCTCCCCGAGGCTGTGTCTGTGTGGCTCACTCCTTTAGGCTGGGAAAGGGCAGGACACAGGCAGGAGATGGGAAGAGCCAGCATGAAGGCATAATGGGGAGTTGGGGACAATGGGGAAACAGCAGGAGCTCCTGCTAGAAGAGGGGAGAGGTTGCTGATAAGTGTCTTTGTTCCCAGTCACAGATTCATAGATTCCAAGGCCAGAAGGAACCACTGTGATCATCCAGTCTGGCCTCCTTGTCTAGCCTATCCCTCTGTAGCGGGCACTAACAATGTGTTGTCTGTAATGTTTTCAGGACAGATGCATTTGGGAGAAAATGTTGTTTATGAAAGTGAAGGCCTAGCAGCTAGTCCCGACATAACCTAGCCAATCGCTGTACAGGCTGCACAAGTCTACCATTACATGTCCTCCTGGCCAGCAGCCCTTTGTGATCCTCTACTTCTCAGCCCCTGAGCCCCCTCACAGCTCTGCCAGCACACATCACCCCTGACCTGCAGCCCCTGGCTATTGCAGCCCTAAGATCTCACACAGCTGTGCCTGTGCACCTCAGTTTGGGACCCCACAGAGCTATTTCAGAGGCTGAAACTCTTCTGAACAGAGACTGCAGATGATTGCAGACCACATGGTGGATCTGGATAAATGCCCATGCCGGACAAAACCATCGCATTTTAATTTATTTCCTAACTCCCATGTGAACCCTTTGCTTTTGAGGTGGATGGTTAGTGCAACAATTCATTGTAAAACCTAGCCCTTTGCTGCCTTGTTTTCCCATCTCCAAGCACTCCCTGAATAGGAAGTGTTCAGGCTAATCTCAGGCTAGGGGAGTCTCTCTGTCTGTGCATGGAGCTCTTGCTCTTCTATATTCCCCAAGCTACTTCTGTGTCTTTCTTGAAGGTTTAGTGTCTCTCGTTTCCCACTGCTTTATGTCCTTTACTCTTGAGGCCTTACATCACAGCTAACATCTTCCCAGCCAGGGAGGACTGGACAGGACTCCTTTTACAGCCCATCAGTTACACTCCTTAGTTGGTAGGAAAGGTTGCTGGAGTGGGCCTGAATATATCCTCTGGACAGGAGCTGGCAAGGATTTCTGAGGCACATACAACCTTTGTATATAAGAGCAAACTAAGTGCATTGCCTCTGCAACACTCCCAGCTCATCCCAATCTCACCAGCAAGAGGCTGGGAGCAGAAAGATAGTTCATACAGGTGTTTTATTCTAAATACTCCATATATGGAAAGAGAAGAAGGATCTCCCATGTCATATACTGCATGCAATTTGAAGAAGCAGGGTTTCACCTGGCTTTCAGTTGCTCCTTCCCCAATGCAAGCCTGGTTCTCCACCCATGCATTCAACTTTGAATCTACTATGAAATGGAATGGGATGGGGATGACTGGGTTTTTGTTCTAGGATGAGGCTCCTTATCCCCCAGGTGTTATATATTCTAACAGGGGTCCTCCAGCACAGTATTTCTTGCAAGACAACCACCCAGAGAAGTATTTCTTACCAAGTAAATGTTTACCAAGTATTTTTCTTCCCATCTGTTTTGCAAATGGGATTCTCTTGAAATTCATGTGGCTCAGGGAAAGCCCTGGGAAAAAATCCTTCTTCCACGTCATTCCCTGCAGCTTTCTGTGGCTCTGTGCAATTGTACGGTGATGGGGCAGAAGGACTGGGAGAATGCCATAACACTTTAATTAGATTCCTCAGTATTGTGCCTCAAGAAAAGCCCTGGAGCATGATTTTCAGAAGTGCTGCATACCTCCATGTCTAACTCATGTTGATGGGAGTTGCAGATGCTCAGTGGCTTGGCAAATCAGACTCTTGTTTTCTACCCACTGAATGTCGGAGAGGCTGGATTGCTGCTGTCTGTGACTCTCGTTGCCAGTGAGCCACTTCAAGAAACACACCTGTTGACTCAGTTGGGGAATCCTGGTTCTAAAGCTTCAGACCAGACACTCATGTTTGCTCAGTGTAATTGGCCTCAAATCCAGTTTAGAAAAACCAGTCAGATACTCTGGGTCAGCTTATGTTAGCACTCTATGGCAGGAATCATAGAATCGGAGGACTGGAAGGGACCTCAAGAGGTCATCTAGTCCAGTCCCCTGCACTCATGGCAGGACTAAGTATTATCTAGACGAGGGGTCTCAAACACACGGCCCACAGAGTTATATCCTGTGGCCCTCATAGGCACCGACTCTATCAGCAGCCAAGCTCCCCTCCCCACCATGCGTGCCATGTCCCCTGCTCCTCCACATACCTCCCAGCACTTCCCGCCGCCAAACAGAGGGAAGCGGGAGGAGCAGGGATGCGGCGCGCTCAGGGGAGGAGGTGGAGAAGAGACGGGGCCGGCGCGGGGATTTGGGAAAGGGGTTGGAAAAGGGGCAGGGAGTGGGAGGAGCTGGGGCGGGGACTTTGGGGAAGGGGTGGGAAGAGGTGGGGCAGGGGTGGGGCCTCATGGACTAGATGAGCAGTCTGAGGTATGAAGTTCAGCATGTATGATTCTTTGCTGTGAGTAGTTGGGAAGAATGTTTGTTAAAAGGGGCAATGTATTTTGTATGAATAGTTACTTTAAAAAGTTCCTGCCATTACAGCTATGTTGATAGACTGTTAGTGTAGATCATCATCAGTGTTACTGACCACATAAGGAATAGTTACAAGTGTTTATATTTTATTAAAACTCCTCTTCACATTACAGTTTTTAAAAAGTTAATACATTGACTTTTAATAGCATACTATATTACTCTTCATTTTTTTCATTTTTGACTATACTTTTGTATTGTTGTATGAAAAGGTTTCAGTGATGCGGTCCTCGGGCCAATGTACTAGTCCTCATGTGGCCCTCATGGTGATTTGAGTTTGAGATCCCTGATCTAGACCATCCCCGACAGGTGTTAGTCTAACCTGCTCTTAAAAATCTCCAATGATGGAGATTCCACAACCTCCCTGGGCAATTTATTCCAGTGCTTAACCACCCTGACAGTTAGGAGTTTTTCCTAACGTCCAACCAAAACCTCCCTTGCTGCAATTTAAGCCCATTGCTTCTTGTCCTATCCTCAGAGATTAAGAAGAACAGTTTTTCTCCCTCATCCTTGTGACCTTTTATGTACTGGAAAAGTAGTATCATGTCCCCGCTCAGTCTTCTCTTCTCCAGACTAAACAAACCCAATTCTTTAAATGTTCCCTCATAAGTCATGTTTTCCAGACCTTTCATCATTTTTGTTGCTCTCTTCTGGGCTTTCTCCAATTTGTCCATATCTTTTCTGAAATGTGGCACCCAGAACTGGACAAAATACTCATTGAGGTCTAATCAGTGCAGAGTAGAGCAGAAGAATTACTTCTTGTGTTTTGCTTACTGTTAACACATCCCAGAATGATGTTTGCTTTTTTTACAACAGTGTTACATTATTGACTCATATTTAGCTTGTGATCCAGTATGAACCCCAGAACCCTTTCTGTAGTATTCATTCCCAGGCAGTCATTTCCCCATTTTGTATGTGTGCAACTGATTGTTCCTTCCTAAATGGAGTACTTTGCATTTGTCCTTATTGAATTTCATCCTATTTACTTCAGACCAGTTCTCCAGTTTGTCCAGATCATTTTGAATTATAATCCTATCTTCCAAAGTACTTTCAACCCCTCCCAGTTTGGTATAGTCCACAAACTTTATAAGTGTGATCTGTATGCCATTATCTAAATCACCGATGAAGATATTGAACCGAACCAGACCCAGGACCGAACCCTGCAGGACCCCACTCGATATGCCCTTCCAGCTTGACTGTGAACCACTGATAACTCCTCTCTGGGAACGGTTTTCCAACCAATTATGCACTCACCTTATAGCAACTCCATCTAGGTTGTATTTCCCTAGTTTGTTTATGAGAAGGTAATGCGAGACAGTATCAAAAGCTTTACCACAGTCAATGCTTAGGTAGACGGAAAAGGCACCCATAGGCAGAGCACCAGAACAGGGAGAGCCAGCGGACCATGCCCCCCCCCGCAACTTTTTACTGGCCATAAGGGTGAGCAATGGGGGAAGGGGTGGAGAGAAGCAAGTGGGGGGTGCGAGGGTGGGGCCTCAGGGAGAATGGGTGGCACGAGGGCGGGAGCGCAAGGAGAACGGTTGGTGCGAGGGTGGGAGCGAGGGCGCGGGGGGAAGGGGCAGTGCAAGGGTGGGAGCTCAAGAGGAATAGGTGGTGCGAGGGTGGGAATGAGGGCACAGGGGAAGGAGTGGTGCGAGGGCGGGAGCGAGGGCACGGGGGAAGGGGCGGTGCGAGAGCGGGAGCTCTAGGGGAATGGGCGTTGTGAGGGTGGGAGCTAGGGCGCGGGGGGAAGGGGCGGTGCGAGGGTGGGAGTGAGGGCATGGGGGGAAGGGCCGGTGTGAGGGCGGGAACTCTAGGGGAACGGGTGGTGCGAGGGTGGGAGCGAGGGTGCGGGGGGAAGGGGCAGTGCAAGGGTGGGAGTTCAAGAGGAATAGGCGGTGCAAGGGTGGGAACGAGGGCACAGGGGAAGGGGCAGTGCGAGGTCAGGAGCGAGGGCATGGGGGGAAGGGGCGGTGCGAGGGCGGGAGCTCTAAGGGAATGGGTGGTGTGGGAGTAGGAGCAAGGGCGCAGGGGCAGTGTGGGGGGGGCCTCGGGGGAAAGGGCAGTGCAAGGGTGGGAGCTTAGGGGGAAGGGGCGGTGCAAGGGCGAGGGCAGGGGCTCAGGGGAAAGGGGCAGTGCAGGGGGGCAGGGACACAGTTCAGGTGCCTTTGGCCACCCCACTTTTAGTGTACTTCCACCGCTCCTTCCCATAGGGAATATAAAGAGGAAGAGGATCAGAGTCCTGGGGTACTAGGGCCACAATTATTGCTCTGATAGAGCAGGACATTCTTCAGGATAGGGCAGAATCCTACCTCTTCTTCCTTTAGCACCCGAGAATCGGCACAGCACAGCCCTTCTGGAAAAAACAACTTCATATCTCGGACAGCAGCGTGATAGGATTTGGAGCCTGACAGACAGACACAAGGAGAGGATTCTATCAGGCCAGGAATTAAACATTCTTTAGGCTCACACTCATCTACCTGCAAGACTGATGGCGTGCAACTTACTGAAGTAATTGCTATAAAGGGCAGCTGTTATATACAGTCACCGCAAACATTTAAAACCATGATATTTACATTTGCTTCATTGTCTTCTTGGTATTTTGATTTTGCTCTATTATTTCTCAGCTTGTTCTTCATACAAAACAAGACTCCTTTCATTTCCTAGCAGGGTAATAATGGGACTCATTGGAGGTAATCAGTGAAACAGTTTACACTGCAGTGATAATCCACTACCATGGCTCCCATGCTGTCTAGATCACATCAGTCAGGTGTTATTGGATGGGAGGGAGCTACTAATGATCTCAGTAACACTGGTGGTGATAACTTACAGTAGCATAAATTCTTTCCCTTTAAATATCAGCCGCTCCCAGAGGGAATGAGTGTCATAGCTGTCGTCATCACAAGCACCACTACAACAGGTAGTTATACTGGGAACACAGCTGAGATAGTCACTGTGTTATCACTTTAGTGGCTCAGTATTTTCATCAATAGGCACAGCTCAGACACGAGGCATAATGTGTTATTTAATCATGCCCCACTCTGCACCTCTGATGATGTCAGGATTTTGGAGAGTGGGACAATATGGGTGGGGTGGATACAAGAGGAGGAGGATGGACTTGTGGTTAAAGCACAGTACTGGGAGGCAGGAGGTCTGGGTCCCAATCCTGGATGTGACACTAACAGACTTGTGAGGTGCTGGGAAAGTCATTTAACCAACACATGCCTCAGTTTCCCCTTCTGCAAAATAGGAATAATGAGATTTTCGTACAGCACAGGAGTGCTGTGAGGCTGTATTTACATTGCTTGGAAGACACTGGAGAAAGAAACATTATTCCCCTGGACTGGAATTCAAGCAGATTGTCGATATGTCGGGGCAGACCCATGATCCTGGGATGCAACAGTTCTCTGTACCAAAGCCTGCTACCCTCTGGAGAGTGGTCACCATTGCAGGCTGCACAGACTCAAAATATGAATATTTATTTGTGGTACAATAGCTCCCGGAGTCTTCAGTCAGTACAGACATAACATGAGAGACAGCCCTGGCCCCAGCAGTTTATAATATAATGATCACTGGTGCGTAAGTCATGCTGCCAGCTGCAGAGCCCTTAGGCCTGATTCGCCATTGCCCTACACCTTGTGAAAGTCATTTAAACCTCTGCAGAGTGGGTGTAAAATGCTCCCAAATCAGAACAGGAGACTTTTCCAGCCCCTTTGCACAAGTGTAAATGATCACACAAGATGCAGGGCCACAGGGCATCAGACACCCTTGGACCTTGGTGTGAAAAAAGAAAGTCCAGAAAAGAAGGAAGTGGTACAGGCTGGTCAACTGCTAGTATTAAAACTGCATGGCTCAGTTTGGTGCCATCAGCAGAATTCTAGCTGTGTGTTTTGCTTGATTTTTCTTGACTACTCTAGGGACTGCTGCTATGGGAGGAAACCCACACAATTAGTGTCTGCTCCAGTTTGGTAAGAAGACATCTGGCAGGGAGCCAGAAATTTGCCTTTGTCTGGAGCAAACATAAGGGCAGTTGGTGTTTTTTCATATGGCAAAGAAATCTTTTTGGGTAATCCCCTCTTGATCGCTGATCAGTCCATGCTGAATGCTGCTTTTCCTCCTCAGTGTGTCTTCAAGCGCTTTTTCCTTGCTTGGAGGAGGGGTATGATGAACTGAAGAATGCCCTGTTTCCAAAGATGGACTGCTTCTTGGCACAGCAGGGTGGACCCTGCCCTGCCTTGACAAATTACAGAGTACACTGTCAACAGCTGTATTGCCTTCCCTGGAATGTGTGGAAGGAAGCTGTTGTGTGCCAGCCAAATTAGTCTCAGCTCCAGTACACTGGTGTGTAATCTGGTGTCTGCATACAGGTGTACACCGATTGTGGGTGACAACTAGCCCAGCTATGTGACTGAGGAAATGGATGGGACTAGTGATTCTAAGGGACCCTTCTGCAGACATTGTATGGGCTGTGTGATCTCTTGAGGAATAGGCACTCTGGGGCCAAACCATCAGCTGATGTAACTCAGCATGAACTCCAGACTTCATAGGAGATACTCTGATTTTCTGAAATACTTTGACCTTTTTGAACCATGCCTGGCGAGGTCTCATTCACAGAGTTTTCAGGATATGTAAATCTATCAACCTGTTAGGAACATGAGAAGTGGGGTTTTCAGGATGGGTTTGCGCTAATTAAACAGTTCTGAGTATTTCTTCAAATCTTTCAGGCAGGTAAATCCTAATCTTTAGTTACTCCCATGGATGGGATCGTCTGAGTGGAAGTGGAGATGGATTTCTCTTGGTTTATCCATAAACCCAAGGACTGGAATAGCGAACAACTCTTGAAGGATGAACTGCATTCTTTGAGGCATCCGTATAGGGGAAGATGTGGATTCTCTCTCTTTGCAAGGGAGCTGCTGTCGGAACGAGGCAGTTGGTAAATACTGTGTATGTAACAGAAAGGCCAAACTATAGAACTCTGTATTGGCACAGATCCTGTTGGATGCAGAAAAGATACTTCCCATCTGTAAGCTGGCCGGATGGATGGAAGTATGAGTCTTTGAAGCAGAGAGCGGCAAGCCACCCTTATGAATTTAGAAAAGCTCTGAAGGAGACTGTCATCATCCTGACCTTGAACATGCAGATCAATCTGCTAAGTGCCCTCAAGTCCAGCAAGGAGAGGGATGGGGAAGGAGGGTGATTTGGTGACATGGAGTGGAACTAAATAGAAAAACCTAATTAACCTAATGGGGCTAGAGAATGGTACCTATGGAACCAAAATCCATGTGCCTTCTAAAGCTTACTGATTTATTTTAACAAATTTATTTGAGCATAAGCTTTAAATGAATTTGTTAGTCTCTAAGGTGCCACAAGTACTCCTTTTCTTTTTGCGGATACAGACTAACACGGCTGCTCCTCTGAAACCTGATTTATTTTAAAAACTACTCATGTGTCTAATATCTGATTTAGCTATTTGACAACCAACTCCAACTAGGGAGAAAGATGAGAAGACCACAGAGTTGAAAGTCAAGAGATCAAAGGGAATTCTGACTTACCACTTTGGTGGCTTTGGCCAGAACCGAGGCTGCAATGGGGCTATGCCTGTTTATACATCTCTACCTAGAATTCTGCACAGCCACTACACAACAGCCAAAGCTTTCCACAGGCTTCTGGGCTTTGGTGCAGTGTGGAGGAGCCTCCCAAGGGTTGCTCTAGACTGACAACGCTTGAAGAAATAGTAGCAGTGTATGTTTGTTTCCCTTGGCATATGTGAGTCCCTCAAACAAATTTTTCTTAACTTGGAGACCCACCGTAAAATCCATTTTGGACTGAGCTGGCACCGTACTGAGCCCTCCAAAAGCATGGGTCTAGTGTTTGAGCCAGCGTAGGGTCCTCTGGCCCCAATAAGTCTACCAGCTTCTTTACAGAATTCTGTCTCTGCAGGCACAACACAAGGGAGGAACCAGAGGTGAGGTAGCTGCAGTGAGCTTCCAAAATTGCAGGCTCCTGAAAAGAAAAGCGGGGTGAGAAAGAGATTACACTGATTCCTGTTGAGTATTATTAGATACACCTGGCAAACTTCCAATGGCTAACAACATCCATACCGTAAGCAAACACACTGGTCAATCTTCCCTGCTTCCTGTCCTCTGTACACTATAAATGGCCATGATCTCTTTAGACAGAGCTGCCACAATATCCCCCCAAGATCACCAAACTAGCATATGTGCACATGCAGCCCACTGGAGAGTGTATGTTACAGGGCCCACTCTGCACCCGATCCTCAGAGAATATGAGTCTGTTACAGCACCAGCTAGGGACCCTTGTCTGTTTAGCTCAAGCTGTAGCAGCTTTCGCTTTTAGCTCTGGAAGCCCCTGGTTCAATCCAACATGGCAGCTTTCACACACACATACATACATACATACATACATAGGTCTAGTGGTGTTTTAAGATAAATCCTTTGGAAGAACCAAAACAAAACCCGGTTTCCCTGAGGATGTTATAATATTCCACTCTGGCATATGTGGTCCATGGCCGCACACATCCTCAGTTCAGGGAATATGGATAGGGAGAGAAGGAGTTAATTCATGGTTGGTAAGGAACACAATTTGCTACAATGCAGCTTAGACATCATTTTCAACCCTTGTAAATATCTGGAGAAAACTTCCTTTCCAGCTAATAGTGAGCATTCCCCAGTGGACAATACACTGTGTATATAAATCTCCCCACTGTATTTTCCACTGCATGCATCTGATGAAGTGAGCTGTGGCTCATGAAAGCTTATGCTCAAATAAATTTGTTAGTCTCTAAGGTGCCACAAGTACTCCTTTTCTTTTTACTGTAACAAGAGTGATCAGGTAAGGTGAGCTATTACCAGCAGGAGAGCGGGGGGGTGGGGAGGGATTAGAAAACCACAGCAAACATTTGTATCATGCGCCATTGGCCAACAGTTACTAAGAATGAGAGGTTACTCACCTGTCCAGGAACTGGAGTTCCTCGAGATGGATGCTCCATGAGACAATGTGCACACCCATTTAGTCATCAGTGCTCATGGGTCTGTGCCTGCACCCTTACAACTCTTTGTGCTCCAGTACAAAGGCCTGCCACTGCTCCAGTTCCTTCTCAACCTCGAAGCCCAGCAGGACTCCGAAGCTGAGGGGAAAGGAGAGCAGTTCGTGGAGTACCCACAAGGACAAAACATCTCGAAGAACTCCAGTCACTGCAGAAGGGAAGTAATCTCTCTTCTTTGAGTTACTATCCCTATGGGTGCTCCACGTCAGGGAATTTATGAGTAGTATCTCAGCACAGAGGAGGGTGCTGAGCAGGTGACTCAGTACAGGCTGGAAAACAGATTCACTAAAGCCTTTCTTTAGGTCTTGAAAAGCCTTGAAATAATCTGTGTAGGATGGCAGAGGAGGCAGAGCTGCCTTGTCTGGACAGGAGGACGATTGTGGTGTCTCCTCCTCTACCCTTAAGTCCTGTTTCTCCAGAGACTTTTCTTGAGGAAGAAAGTCCTGAAGTGCCGATGGCTGTTGATCTTCACAGGTCATTTTGCATGAGGGCACCCTACAGAGCTGGTCATCGTAAGGGGCCCAAGGGTTCCATAAGGCCCACTGAGGGGGGGCATAAAGGAAAGGAGTGGGACCCAGAGATTCTCCTATCAAAGGTGATGGGTCATATGCTGACTGGTTACAGGGGTCTGGAATTCGAAAGGGATGGAATCCTAAATGGAGGCTGAGTCCAAGGAAATGTCCTCTCCTGTCTCCAGTGGAGAAGCTAAAGGAGCCACTACTCATGCTCGGATGGGTACAGGGGACTGAGGAGAGATGGGCAGCCATGTTGTAACCAACAGATTAATCTTTGTATGAGTATGGGACAGTGCTGGAGGGCATGCTGGTTCTAGTGGGCACTGGTGGGAAATCCCCCGCATACTCTTCAACAGAGGGGATTAGGGCTCTTCCATAACCCAGAGGTCCTCATGAGAGAGGAACCTGGATGGTACCAAAGATGGTACAGAAGGTTGGTCTGTATACTTTTGATAGCTATGGGTAGAGGGAAATGGTACCAGGTGGGGTGAAGACAACTTTTGTAAAGAGTCCTTGCCCTTTCAGGGGTCCTTCAATTTGGAGGAGTCTGATCCAACGAAGCAGCCACATGGGGTTACTTGTTGGAAGGCTTCATGGCAAGCAGCTTAGTAGGAGAAGACTTTCTTGGTGGTGCCAGCATCTTGGTACCATGACAGCCTTGGCAGTACTCACACTGAGACATGAGGTCTCCTTGCTCCCTGGTCTTAGTGGTGACTTTTCCCTCCTCTTGGTCTCTCTTTCAGGGGAGTGGGGTCTCTTACACTTAGAAGACTTCTGGGTGACCAAAGCTGCCCTATGGTATCTGCTTGCCAGAGCTGAGGAAGCCACTGGAGTGCTGTGAGTGACTGAGGCTGATGTATGGAGGACGGGGAATCAAGATACTCCTGGTCCCTGCTCTTGAAGCTGGAGCACATCTTACACTTGGCTGGGATGCGAGACCCTCCAACGCAGCAGAGGCAGCTGTAGTGCTCATTACTGAGGAGAAGAGACCTGTGGCAAGTCTGGCAGAACTGGAATCCCAGGTTATTGGGCATAACCTACCAGAAAAGACCACAGACTGGCAGGAGCCAAGAGCAGAAAGGCCCTGATTGCAAAGAAAAAAGGGAAAGGGCAATTCCCCCCTCCCAAAAGCACAAGACTGTGCTATAAAAAAAGGAATAAAGAATACTATCAAGATAAGACAAAATAAAATAAAAAATAAACCAGCTGTGTCAGCTAGCTAGCGGACACTGCAAACTCCATCTCAAGCCAGCGTGGTTGGAAGGAAGTAGTGGGGTGGTGGGTCAACCCCTCCCTATATGCCCTCATACCAGTGCCCAAGGAGGCATGGGACGCAGGCACGGAGCTGCAGGCACTGCTGACAAAACTCTCTGATCAAGAGTGCACAGGTGTGCACACCACCTCTGGTGGAGCATCCATGGGGCAGTAACTCAAAGAAGCTGTTCTATGTTAGTATTTAAGATTACAAAGTCAGAATAGTGATCATGTTGCTGTAGATATTAGTTGGCATGCATGTAACCAATACCTTAGAAAAAGAAAGGATACACTAGTAGCTGTCATGTTACTGGGAAAAATGCCAAAATCTGATCTGACTTCAAATAGTATGTATATGTCAGAATAAACCTAATGTCACCTACGGGCTTAATCCAAAACCCATAGGAGTCCTTCAGTGACTTCTGTGCACTTTGGATCAGACCCCAAATGAGAAGGAGATGGGAGACCACGGACAGAACTTTTAGAAGGGTTCAGCACTTGCAGTCAGGACCAGGTTTTCAAGTGCTCAGCTCCCATTTAGTCACCAAAATTCATGGCCAGATTTTCAAAAGAGCTCAGCACACTGGCTGCACATGCTTCCCTGGGAGCTGCAGGACCCTCCGCAATTGGAACATTTGGCCCTTTGTTGGGGCCAGACTTACAAAGATGCCCAGCTCCCATGCAGGCATTTAAAGAGGGCCACAGCTGCAAAATGGCTCAGCAGCCAGCAACTCCCATTGTGACACTTAGCCAGATTTTCAGAAGAGTCCAGCGCCCAAAATGTGCTTTTGAAAATCTGCCCCTTTAATTAGGTGCCTAACTGGGAGCTGAGCTCTTGTGAAAGTCTGGCCCCAACAGTGGGTGCTGAGCCCTTGGAGATCTGACCCCGGGCTCTTCTGAAAAGCTGGCCTCATGGCTGAAAGACGCTCAGTCATTGTCTATGAATGGGGATCAGAACCCTGAACAGTATACAGTACTTCCTGCTCTTCATTCCCCACTGCTACAGCCAGTCTATTATCTTCACTTTCTCACCTGCTGAAATAATAAAACCCGCTTTTTCCCATGAACAAACAAACAATACTCTGTAATATTTAAACTCATTAGTCATCAGCTCTTTAAAGGAACTAAATCAATGCTCAGCAGCTGCTCTGGAGAGCTGGAAAAACACAAGAATAAGTCAAGAAGTTCAGATGAAACAACAGCTCTCTAAAGCTTCCCACCCCCTCCATCTCTGAGAGACACTGGATCTTTTTAAATAGCCGTCCAAATACATGTATGTTTCTGGTGGTCAAAGAAAAACCACCCCCTCTTTATTTTTTTAATCTTATGATATACTCAAATTGCGTACAGCTCTTACCACCCACTCCCAATAACCCCACATCTCCCTTAATGGTGACCTGCAAGGAGTTTTTTGTAAAAGATGAGTTTGTGCCTTTTTTGCCTTTGTTGTGATGTAGAAACAGAGGCTGAGAGTGCTCTTTATTTACTTTAAAGAAAAGTTTTCTTGCCTGCTTGTTTGTTACTTTAGAATGGGGTAGTCAATATGCAGACCACAGGTCAGACACTTTTGAACAGTCAGCAAAATCTTTTAATTTACTTATTATTATCATGGTTGTTATTATTTTTTCTGAAGTCTGGACCTTGACTACACCTTGACTAAGAAATTTGGACCTTGACAAAAAGATAATTGATTTCCCCTGTTTTAGAATATAGCGACAGAGCAATAAGGACAAACCTTATTGAATTAAGTTCAATCTTCCTGAATTAAGATCATTGTATTAAAAATGCAAATGTTTCTGTGTTATTGTGGGATTGGATGTAACACCTGTGGGGGGAGACATGGCAGATGTAAACCCTGGAGGGGGTAAAGAGCTTCAAAGCAAATGATTTTCCAGACAAGAATGAACTTTTAAAGTTATGTGGGTTTCTCAAAATCTCTAGGGGTAGGTGTATGCAAATGTACCCTCTTTGGTTATGCAAGAACTCAACCTTTTGAAGCTTTGCCCTGAGGGTGGGACCTTTGTCTGCTGATCATCCTTACCACAGGGACAAGATCAGAGGCCCCAACTGTATAAAGGAGGGACCCATAGATGCAAGGGTGTGCTTGTTCTGAGCCATGGTGGTTATGGCCACGCAGCCACAGAAAAAATCTTTGGTGGGGTTTGAAGGACTGACTCCTGCCAGAGCCGTTGGAGTTGGAGTGATCTCTGGTAAACTTATTAGCATGTGTGTAGGTTGTTTTATGGTTTTTAATATGTTTATTTTATAATGCTTTCACTTTGAGAATCAATGTGCTTGCTTAGAACTGTGGCCAAGTACATTGTTTATAGCCTCTGAGGAGAAAGCAAAGCAGGCCTGCTTAGGCAGTCTGACTTGCTGGGGTATTCACAGGGTAGGCAGGGAACTATGCAGCATGGAAACACCCCAATCAGGAGGGAGTGTTGGCTCTTTAACAAAGACTTCATCTATCTAAAATGTTATTAGACAGTGATGTTAAATAGATGTTAATGAAACCAATAAAATCCAAAGATTTTAAAAATAAAAATCCCTTCCGGTCTCAGTTGCTCAACATTTTTACTTTCTTGGCTCTTGTCACGTCATCATTTCACTAGCTCTCCAGTCACACAGAGTCTTCCAGGCTAGAGAGAATCTGAAATTCTAATGTTAAAAAAAAAGCAAAAGAATAAATTCTCTCTTAACTGAAAAAACCATGTTCATGCCTCTTTATTATCAAGCAAAAAAAAGACACGAGCCCAATTTTGTTTTACTTGCAGGTCATTTTTAAAGACTCTAGAACCTCAACAGTTGAGCTTCGATTGGAAATGTAATAGGACTCATTATGAATTAGGAAGTTTACTTAGTAACTTATTCAGATCACGGGAGGTTTCCTCCTAAATGGCATCTGCATGTCACCCAAGTGCTCAGAATTTTTCTTTCAGAGAAACCTGGTCTGTTTCTTTGTGCCATGTGATATAGCTCTCTTTCTATCTGACACCCAGTGCAGATTTAATTATTTTGTAGAGTTCACCTGTGACAACCACAGAGGAATCTTGGACTGGAGTTTTTGCTTTAACAGGAATGGATTCTATCAGCACATCCTGCAGCTGGACCGTTTTAAGTGCTAGTGCAGTTGTAGATCTGCCTGTTTTTTAACAAACCTGTTTAGCTTCAGATGAGAGGAGTCCTAAGACAATGTCTGGTTTCAGGCTTATGTGTTTCATCCCAACAAGGCTGAATTTTTCTAGGTCTAGTTTTCGGAGGATTCTAGCAAGGCTATGAGCCCAGACACCAGGTTTGATCAGCAACACAGTACAAAGAAGCTGGGCTCCTGTAACAAAAAAGCATTACAGTGAAACCAAAGATGTTTAAAGCACTGAGCATTGGTACTCACTCTCAGTAATTTTAAAGAAAACAACGTAATCGTTTGTCAGCTAGGACAGGCATCTAAAGAACAAGGACTTTTAACAGCAGCTGGCATGCAGTCCACAGGACTCTACTGACAGAACCAAACAAATACAGAATAAGGCTGTGGGTATGGTTTAATATTTTAGTTTTACAATATATCCAGACCAGCCAAGGCCAGAAGGGTGATTCTATCCGATACCTGAATATCTGTGAGCAATACCTATAGTTCCAAACATTTTATACCACAAGTTTGTAGATCCAGAATCAATTCATATCAGATCTTCATGTGGGATGCTAATTTTGCATATGTTAAACTTGATAATCGAGTCCCCTTTTCCATGTAATATAAGATCAGAACAAAGCCAAAGTTACCACAGGGTATAAGATGCAATCCTTATGGCAACCACTGAATCCTTATCATTCTTTATTTAGATCCCATATGTTTCTGTTTCCCTACTAGGACTATGCTGTTTAGAAGGGCACTGTCAAATAGCTTAGGTCTAAAGGCTCAGATTCTTACGGGTACTTAGGCACACAACTGCCACTGATTTTGGTGGGAGTTAGATGTCTAAATATCACTGAGGATCTGAGCCAAAATCACTTTGCGTGTGACCCAAACTTTCCTCTACAGAGCTGAGAGCCGAGCTCAGCATCACTGTGCCTATGCCTGAGAGCCACAAAAAGAAACTGACTAGAAATGGAAAGTGAAACTGATCAGGCTAGCTTCACTGTCCTCACTGGGTGAAATGCATAAAGCAAACAAACTGTGCAACTGTTGACATTTACATAACTGCCATTTAAAATTCTATCAGTCTCTGTAATCAAAAGCACCATATTATTAGGAGTACAATTATGATTTTTATCCTGATAACATCTTTTTAAGACTTGTTGGCAAAATGTAATGTCAGAAACAGTGAACTGGGACCCGTCAGCTCCTGGTGCCTAACCATGTCAGCTAGCATGAAGCATGTAATAATAAGTATTGCAGGTTGCTAATACTGTTACCATTATTATCTGTTTGCGTACATCAGATGTCACTTTATGTTTTCTATGCACCATGTTACTGATTATACAGATGTCAATGCAATGAAGCATCAGTGATACTACATATAATTTGATGCATGGAGTTCTTTTCAAATGGCAAGAGACATGTTATTGAGTAATGACACAGAGCAATTTGGAGCCAGATAAAAAATAACAACATGCCCCTCATTCTGTGTACACCTCAGTGAGACAAATTAACCCATTTTCTTCTGGGAGCTCTTACATTATAGGATCTCATATTTTCTGTACAAAATCCTTGAACAGAAAGGTAAATGCCATAGCAACAGCTTGCTATTCAGAGGCAAACCTCCCTGCTACCCACAGCTACTGGTGTATAGAATGGCAATCTAAATTACATATTGTTACATAAGTAGTCATTGTCCTCAAGATGTTTTACTCACCATCTGCTGTGTTTCTGGGCAAACATTCCTATTCTTTCTGGTATGTGGTTAACTATATGTGCTGCATATTTATACATACGTATATAAATTATCCACACCTGAAGGTGTGCACATGTTCTTACCTTCAGATGAGCCTGCAAAACTGACATCTTCAGATTCCCCTAAGAGCCATACACTGTCCCAGATTCAATCAGTTAATTGCCCTAATATCAATGGGAACTCGCCATGCTGATCACGTGTTACTATAGCCCTTAATTTGTAGGCCTCTGGTGCTCCCCAAAAGTCCAGGCTGATTTCCCCCACCACTTCTGACTGCTCTCTGGCCTTCCCAGGTTTTGCCAATGCTTTTCTAGCCTTTGTTACCTTTTCTTCTGTTCTGTGATACTCTCAACTCCCATCCTGGTGGCCAAGGTTTGGCCAAGTGTCTAAGTTGGTGTTGCTTTAAAGGGGGTTGAAGCCAAACTGCTGCATTGTCTTCATATACACTCCTAAACTGGAGAGGTGTATTTCCTTCCTTTGGGTGTGTGGGTGGCTTTAAATCAATACAGCCTCAAGAGAAGCACATGTCAGGTTTCTGGGATGTTTAGACAAGGGCGTGTATATCACTGCCTGTGTTCAAGCCCCGGGAAACATCTTGTGCAATTCCAACTGTCATCCTTTTCCTTGGTCCCTGTTGGTATCTATCCAAGCTGGCTCCACAAAGGCCTTGTTAAACCCACTTTCCCCCCAGGGATATTTGCTGAACAACAACTATGTGTAAGAGAGTGAAACAGAGAGAGAACCCTGCCCTCCTCACCTGCTTGCATGTAGGTGAACAATGGCTCTGCGTGGCCTCTCCGAGTCTCTCCCCCTATAGAAGAACAGTGAATTGACTTTAATAAGTGAGCATTGCTTTGGGACAGCAGTTGGGAGTATTGTCATCTCTGCTGTACTGCAACATATGGCAGTTACACAGACGCTCTTCATGATGTACGCTTTGTTTTCAAATATCACATCAGGACATACATGGCTTGATTTCAGAAGTGCTGAACACCAACAAATCCTGTCAAAGTCCACGTACTCTGCTCACTGAATAGGGAGTATTCTCAGGGACAATTCCCACCCACTTTAGGGCCCCTTTACACTACCAGGGCAGTGTCAAGGGCCTTAGTATAACTGAGAGTCAGGCCCCCCGATGAGATCTTAGGTACGAATGGTTTTCCTGTTTGACAGGGTACCTGCGATGGCCTACACTGGGCAGCTATGGGAAGCTTAAGGCCAGTTCAAGGTACATGTGAACCAGGAACAGCGGAAGCTCCCTAAAAGTGAGGGGGGCCATCAGCGCGCAAACCGTGGCCCCACCCCCCCTGCACAGCTCCTTCCCCCGAGGCCCCGCCCTTGCACTGCCCATTCCCCCGAAGCCCCGCTCGTGCACTGCCCCTTCTTCCCAAGCGGTCACTCTAGCACCGCCCCTTTCCCTGAGGCCCTGCCCCCATGCAGCCCCTTCTCCCTGAGCCCCCACCCTCGCACTTCCACTTCCCCCAAGGCCCCGTTCCCACGCCGCCTCTTCCCCCCAAGACCCTGCCCTCTGCTCGCTCCTCTCTGCCCCCTCCACCCTGTGGCTCACCCTTACAGTCAGTAAAAAGTGATGGGGCCATTGCCTTCTGACCCCCCCCGCTCCGGAGCACCTGATGTGAACTGAGTAGTTTGCTGGAGCCCTGTTTTCCAGCCCCCCACCTCCAGAAGAAAAGTGACAGATGAATTACTTTGATATCCTCCTCAGGGCTTTAGTGATAACTGTATAAAACAGACCATTCAGTCAAAAGCAGTGATGAGCTGCCAAAATCTGAAGAACCGGTTCCTTCAGTCACTCCAGGTCTTCGGCGGCACGTCCTTCACTCGCTCCGGGTCTTCGGCGGCACTGAAGGACCCGACTGAAGTGCCGCTGAAGACCCGGAGCGAGTGAAGGACTCGCTGCCCAAGACCAGGAGCGAGTGAAGGACCCGCCACCAAAGTGTCGCCAAAGACTCAGAGCATCCGCCGCCGGGTGAGTAAAAATTAAAAAGGGATTCTCAGCCAGGGAAGCCTCCCCAGCTGGGAGCTCAGGTGGGCCAGACAGGACGTTCCTGGGGGCCAGATGTGGCCCGTGGGCAGGAGTTTGCCCACCCCTTTAACAACTGGTTCTAAACCGGCTTCAAAATTTAACAACCGGTTTGCGCGAACCGGTGCGAACCAGCTCCAGCTCACCACTGGTCACAAGGCCAGCACTCTGAGTCACCACGCAGCTTGACAACCGGTAACAGAATGAAAAATGCTACAAAGGAATCCCAAGAGTTGGAAGTCCATGGAAAACCTCATGCAGAAACAAGCAGCTGCATTGTTCACAACCCCTAATATATATTGCACCTTCAGTTGCCTTAGCTCAAGTGCTGGGACGCTTATGACCTTATCAACAAACTAGGAAAAAATGGGCCCTCCATCTGAACTGCTGCTCTGGGAATGTTCAAGGGAACAGCATTGGCGAGGTTACCAAAATGTCTAGGCATATTAACACTCATGTTTATAGAAAAGGAGTACTTGTGGCACCTTAGAGACTAACAAATTTATTTGAGCATAAGCTTTCGTGAGCTACAGCTCACTTCATCGGATGCATGCAGTGGAAAATACACTGTAACGAGAGTGATCAGGTAAGGCGAGCTATTACCAGCAGGAGAGAAAAAAACCTTCTGTAGTGATAATCAAGACGGGCCATTTCCAGCAGTTGACAAAAACGTATGAGGAACAGTAGGTGGGGGAGAAATACATTAGGGTTGAATAAAGACTAGGAGTGGAAGTGTCATTACACAAAGTAAAACTATTTCCCCATATTTATTCCCCCCACCCCCACACTGTTCCTCACACGTTCTTGTCAACTGCTGGAAATGGCCCGTCTTGATTATCACTAGAGAAGGTTTTTTTTCTCTCCTGCTGGTAATAGCTCACCTTACCTGATCACTCTCCTTACAGTGTGTATGGTAACACCCATTGTTTCATGTTCTCTGTGTATATAAAATCTCCCACTGTATTTTCCAATGAAGCATGCATTCCATGCATCCAATGAAGTGAGCTGTAGCTCACGAAAGCTTACACTCAAATAAATGTGTTAGTCTCTAAGGTGCCACAAGTACTCCTGTTCTTTTTGCAGATACAGACTAACACGGCTGCTACTCTGAAACCTGACTCATGTTTATAAAACCATTCCTTACGAAGGGACTGGATGACTCAAGGGACGGGCAATGGAATATGGAGTCTTTCACCTCTAGGCTACTGGTTGATCTCCAGCTTAAATGCACAAGGGCTGAGCAGTGTTATTACCACTTGAAGGTTCTTTGATAGAATGAATTCGTGGATCTCAGTCCAGCTACAGCAGACAGGTCACAAAACCAGCTAACTGTCCCCCTTTACTGGCATTCTCAACAGAGGGGCCAGTGGAGTGAAGGGGCCAAGGAGACTGAACTCCCTTCAGGCCCCTATAGAACATCCCTCACCATAATTGTTTGGATATGTTGCTGGGGAAGCTTGTGCTGCTGCTGCCTGTTTAGTGAAGTGTAACTTTATACTTTTAGTATAAGTAAAGGCCTTCAGTCTCCCGGGGTTTCAGTCTGGCCGCTTTAACAAACATTACATTTGATTTAAAAAGCAAAACCAGGAAATCCTGTTTGTTAGCAACAGACTAAGTCATTATACTCCTTTTGACTTCATTACAGCGTGGTTTCCATTTCCCACAGCCCTTTATCTGGGAGCTGCCTACCCGCTGGATCACTTCCTTTTAATAAGACCTATGTTTCTTTCCATGGCTATTTTTTGTTCTGATAGAATAATAAGCAGGACTAAGCGGCAGATCTGACCCTGAAGCTCTCTGGTAATCTCTCAGGGTATATCTACACTGCAGCTGGGAGGTGTGATTCCCAGCATGGACAGTCTGGTACTAGCTCAGCTCGAGCTATTGTGCTATAAACAACGGTGTGGACATCAGGGTATACGGGGCGGTTCTAGCTAAGTCTGAGCTAGGTGGCTAGCCCACACTGCTGACTATGCTGCAATGTCGACACTGCTATTTTCCATGTGCTAGCTCAAGCTCTCTACCCACGCTGACAATCACATCTCCCAGCTGCTATGCAGACACACCCTTAGCGATCACATCCCCATAGCACCTATTTTTTTCTTGAGTATTTTGGGAGCCTGACTGTTCTTGAAACTGTGTTTAGCCCTATATTCCTTGATAGCCCTAGATGGGACTGCCCCTCTGTCCAGGACAGGAGGAAGGATGTAAAGAGAAAGCACTGTAAATTATCCAGCGATTAGGGCACTAGCTTAGGACTCGGGAGATCTGGGTTTAACACCCTGCTCTGACACAGATTTCCTATGTGACCCTGGGCAAGTCACTTAGTTCCCCATCTGTGCAATGGAGATAATAGCACTGCCCTGCCTCACATGGGGGATGTGAGGATAAACATATTAAAGACTGTCAGGTGCTTAGATACTATGGTCATGGGGAACGCACAATTATCAGAGCTGGACAGACAGGAGCTCCCACTAGAGACGGCCAGGGACCCTTCTGAACTGGCTGGAGGGGCTCCTAGAGTGAAAGGTGTCCCACCCTGTGGTCAGTGAGCAAAGGACGGAGTCTGGACCTTGTGATTACCCAGGCTGGCCACTTTCCGCACCATTTCACGGGTCAGCCTGAACTTGTGCACAGGTCGCCTTCCGTGTTCTACTCCATCTGCAGAACTGTTGGTTTATTCCCACTCCTGATGCTGGTCTATCAAAATGATATTGTAACAGAAATCAAGAGCAAGGATGCAAGTCCCTGCCTGCCCCCCGCCTCGCCCCCCCAGTGAAAGCTGATGTGACCCAAGCTGCAGGCCCCTCATGCTGGCACCACCCAGTGAAGGGGCTGCGGTGATCAAATCACCCACAACCCACACTGGGCCAGCAGCCTGAAGCCCACTAGCCCACAAAATGGGGAGGGAAGGGTCATGGTCAAGGAAAGGGTGTCACCAGGACACTGATTCAGCATACTCCCTGGCAGCCTCCACAGTAGGACTCCTATGGACCCTGACCTGTTAATTAAAGGCGCTCCCATCATGGTACCCCTTGCAGAGAATGACCTGCCCCCCGTCCTTCCTAAGCACAGGGGATTGCAAACTGCAGCCCAGGTCTATTAATGCAGTGGTGATGCATATGACAAAAGGCTGCAGAATTATAATTTTTTCAATATTTATTTTAAGAGTAGGGAATAATTTGAAAGCAAACTGAGCCCATGTTTCTGGTCTTACCTTCAGCCCTGGAACCTCTGACAGATGGTGGCAGGTACTTCATAGCAGGGCGACGTTTGCAATCTGCAAAGGGAAAGAGATGTGCTTTTTATGACTAATCCTAGTGTGATGGTCACGACTGCTTGTTGAGATCAGAATTGTAACTATATGTACCATGGCAATAGGAGTGGGCTTTAAAGAGCTGCAAACCACCCAAGGGAAGAATTGCTCTTCAGAATAAAAGACCCCCGATGGAGAAAACAACAGGAGGAAAGAATTCAGAGTGACCCTGTAAAAGAGTTCCTGCTGGCTGCTGGAGTCATGGTTAATAACAGTATGTGTGCTGCCTTTTTACCACTGACAATGGCCTATCTGGGCAAACTGAGATTGTAACCACCACCTTCCTGTGCAAGCTGATCTCACAGCCCTGCCTGAACCTTTCTTGCACCAGGACTTTAAGGCAAGTCAATACCACATCAACTCGCAGTGGCTTTTATACACAGTTTTGGGGAGATCTAACTTTGAGATGCTGGCTTCCATCCCGTTACTGAAGACCCCCTTTTCATGCTCCTCCACTCTAAACACAGAACACCTGAATAGTTCATTTGCAGATCACCACAACAGCATGTACCTATACTTTTTGACACCAACACAGCTCATGTCTGCTATTGTACTAGACTGTACTGTTGTTCTGTACTACATAAGCACTGTGCATCTGACAGGAGCATATAAGCTTGACTTGGCAGTAATGCAAATGTGCAGAAACAGGAAGAAATAGAGGGTTATTATAATTCATAAGGAATTTATAATGAGTTTATGGAACTCTGACACCTTCTCCTCATTCAATACACACAGTTATCATGTGCCCATCTCTGGGTACCCAGAAAATGGCATGTGATCTTATAGCATATGTGCATTATGGACTATTTACCCTTTGGTGCTGGGAGTCAGGATTTCTTAAGTGACTTGCTGATAGATTTCATATTACAGGTAACAGAGTGAGCTCCAGGTTTTGCTATTCCAAGGCATCAAATCTGAATAAAACCACAGTATGCAAAGTGATTTGGCTTAAGCAGGTCTGGCTGCACATTCCTTTCTATGGAAGGAAACCAGTAGGTTTACTACACAGATGTGTTAGTGCCAGCATGTATCATTCATGTTTGGGGAGCCTTTGGCAACAGTGCCATCCATTTTCCATGAGTTCCTTTTCCTTTTGTTCAGAAAGAAATCCTAAACAAAGGATTCAGTGCATCACTGAGTTAGTCCCTAAGGAGTCTGTCTGTATAGGGACACCAGGCACTGGACTGTATGTCTGCTACTTTACATGTTGTCAAACCCTATAGAGGTTGACGGCTACCACGTGTTCTGTCATGTGACAATCATTATGCAGCATTTTATGAGATCACATGGATCCTTACAATTGTAGGGTGTGGAAGCTTGTCTAATGGGTATGCGAGTGGTCAGAACAAATGAGTGGTTGTCATGATTCCTAGATTCTATTCCTGACTTTGTTACTGTAAGCCCTTCAGCATGCCATTTAGGCTCTCCGCATCTCCATGTCTGCGTATATAAACATGCAAAATGGCTATAATACTATTTACCTAGCTCACGGGACTGTAAAGGCTCTTTAGTAGTATAAAGTGCTTTGAGAGCCTCAGATAAAAGGTGCAATGGGGGTGCAAAGTTGTGTTAGACTATTAGGGCCAAAACCTACCTCCATGTTCACCAATATGGCTTCCAGTGACTTTATTGGAGCCCCACACATGCACACAAGTGCAGAATTTGACCCTGAATTAATTTAATTTACTGTGTTTCTTACGCTGCTTGACTGGAACACACAGCAAAAAGGCTCCTTTGTCTGTGCTCAGTAAGCTGCCCACGGCCTGCCTAACTGCAAAGCCTGTTAACAGTAAGAACAACTCCTACCAGCTATGAACTCTTTCTCGGTGAAGAAGAGGACTGCCTGCCTGAAGGCCATCTCTGGGGTCAAGGCCATCACTCTCTGAAGGTCACTGGTGTTAGTGCTTGTCTTGTCTCCCAGCAGTGTCAGCTTCTTCAGGGTCTCAGCAAGAACCCCAAAGGCACTGACTCTCCGCAGCGCACAGATGAGAGCTGGGCTGGACATCAGCATATTGATGCTTCTTTGCCAGGAGGTATCTCCCACCTCGAAAGGGGTTACTTCTTTGGCCTGACTCCGAGTGAGATGGCGCAACCACTTGAGGCTCAGAAGCTCAAACCCTGGGTCAAGTCCTTCTGCAAGAAAAGAGAAACCTGTTAATTACTAATTGGTAGCTTGTGTTTCCTAGAGGCTGTTCTCTGCTAGTGTCTTACATGCACACTGGTCTTATGATCTTCTTTAGCAGACAGGAACTTCCAAACTTGTTTGGTCTCCAGTCTCCCTCCCATCCACCAGGAAGTGCAATGCAGGGTTTGGAATCACACTGGGCTAAAACTTAGTATATTCAAACAATACAACTTCTCGGAAGTTAAATGGCTAATAATTAGAGCCAGGAATGGGCTACCTAGGAAATAAAGAACCCTGTGCCACATCAGCAGAGACGCATGGAGATCAAGTGCCGCAGTCTGATTAAAGAAAGGCTTTAACGTAGAGCAGGTGAAAGGGACATGTTGGGAATAAAATGATATTTAAGTGCTTTGACACAGCATAGTATATAATTATAGATATTGTAACTGCTCTGATAATGCTTCATTTTAAGGGATATTAATTATAGTAATCAACTCCATTGTAACATTGACTTGTCACTAGAATAACTTAACTATTGTTATGTTTGCAAACTAGGCTTGTTTTCTGTGTAGTAAGATGTTTGGAGGTTCAATACATAATTGTATGTTGCTGAGTTACTATGGGCTAGATTCAGGAACCCTTGCACGCAGTGAGTAGTATCATATTCTGCAAGTACGCCCATTGGTTTCAAGTCTACTCTAGGAGTACGGTGCTATTCAGTGAGACCCAGGCTGCCAGACTCTGACCCTACGTTAAGGAGTACTTTGTTTTTTACTTCATAACAATTTCTGTACAATTAGTGCCAGTTAATAAAATAAAATAATCATACTATTTTGCTCTTATATAGCACTTTTCAGGCATACATTTGAAAGCACTTTACAAAGGAGGTCAGTGTCATTATCTCCATTGTACCAGTGGGGAAACTGGGGCACAAAGCAGTGAAGTAACATGCCCATGGTCACACAAGAGGCTAGTGGCAGAACTAGAGTAGAACTCAGGTCTCCTAACTCCCCTGTTCTGTTCCCTATCCACAGAACCATCCTGCCTCCTAAATATGAGGGCTGGGCAAACTGGTTCGGATTACATATATGAGCTAGCCTGAACCTTAGCACATCCTTGAACTGATTCAAAACCCACTGCAGTCAAATGATGCCCATCCGGGCCAAGATCACTCACTAACATTCACAGACTCTTTAGGGAGATAAATAAATACACCTATCTGCCTGACAGGGCCTGGGACAGAGTGTTAGAAGCTAGCAGGTGAGGCAGCACTCTGATCACTTAGGCACCAATTAGCTCCCCTGGAAAAGGCTGACTAGGGAGGTGCAAGCTAGTCTAGCTGCTCAGGCTGGAAGAGCTAATTAGTCCAGCAGCAGAGGCTATAAGAAGGATGCAGGAAGGATGTACTGGGGGAGAGAGGGAGTAACCAGGGCTAGCTGAACCCAGTGCGTGCAGAGCTTTCAAGGAGGGGAGACTCCTGATCCTCCCTGGCCCTGTGGGAAAGAGCTAAAGGGAGAAAAGCGCTGTATTAGTGTCCGTGATGGGAATGTAAATAAATCACTCAGTGGAGAGAGTCTGAGAGGTTCTTGGGGCATCTAAGGATGGGGAGGAGTGGGCCCCGTTACAGATTCCCTTTCACCACTTTTCCTAAATGAACCTGCTAAGTTAAGAGTAGCTGGATAGAATTTAGCTGGCCAAGGCCTACAAACCTTCCCCAAGAGAAGGAGTCACCTGGGTTTTGAGGTTGCTTCTGGAAGCCAGGGTGAAGGATTTGGCAAAGAAGATGGCCAGCACTCTTCATGGCTTCCTTTCCAATCAGTGTCAGGATGACAACTTGTTCCATTTCAGGATCCGAGGCGTAGGTTCGGTGGCATAAAAAATCCAGAGGAACGTTACACGAGTCTGGCACTGCACTGAGATTGCCTCCTGCTCAGAGAGAAGATCAAAACAACAAACCTAGTTATCCAGGGTAACAAACTTCCTCTTTCTCTTAGTGTGGAGGGATTGATTAATTCTCCAGAAAATAACAGAGCATGGGTTCTAAGAGTAGCTTCCTCCCAGATACAAAAGTAGGACGTAGGCAAGTGTCTGGTAACTGAGTCTCAAAGTGGTCTAAAGCAAGGGCTTATCTGCAAAACATGAGCAGATTTTGTTTCCAACAGTGAATCGTTCTCCAGCCCTAAAATCATCAGAGCTAGAAAGTCTGGATTGTGTTTTTAAACTGATGTCTAGATATTTATATTTGGTTAGGTCAGTGTCTTCTCTCTTTTAAAAATATCAGTGTCTATATATTTATTTTAACAGTGAGCAAAAATCAGCTGGTTCATCAGATCACACGGGAGACAAAACTCAATTCAGAGCAATGATGCAGGCTGCAGTAAACCGACTTCTGGTTACTCAGTAGCTCTGCAGCATGGAACACGTTTCCCATGCTTCAGCTAGGCATGACCAGGACGTGCATAACAGTCGGAAATCCCTTGAAAGGAACTTTGCCGCATTCTGCTCCTATCACTATTCAGTTCTTAAACCCAATTGTTAAGCAATTAGGACCAGTACTGGTTTATCAGTTGCTACTGGCACCAAGAGGCCAATTACAGCAATTAGGGATTTCAGCCCAGATCTCAAAGCCTTTGAGTTCAATGGGAGACAGGGGCCTAACTATCTTTGAGGAGCTGGGCCTTCATGTCTGCAAATTGGACTCAGAATCTTCCTTCAGAATTCACCTGAGTGCACAATGGGTCAGTCCTGAAGCCCTTGTACTCTGGCAAAACACTTACTGAGTTCAATTGGAAGGACCAAGCAAAGATTCCAGGATCTGGCTTAAGATTTGGTTTTGATCACCATACCTTCACTTTCATACCAAATCTATTATCCTCCCTAGCCTAATGCTATTTAGAAATGGAATCCCCAGGAAAAATGTCCTTTTCTTTCTCTCCTTTATGCTACCTATTAAGATTTTACAGCCCACAATATGATATAAATTCTAATTGATAACACACACCTATTTTTTACTAGGGGAGCTTTTGACTCCCTAAAGCCAATGTATATGGCCTTATTTCTGATACCCAGTACAAGTAAGGATAACACCTTACTAGTTGTCCCACTGGAGTCACTAACCAGCATTAGGAAAAGGTCTCAGAGTACAGTGCTAAATATATTATTATTGACAATGAACCAAATCCTGAGGTTCTTGCTCAGGAAAATTCCAAGTAAAGACTCCAGGATCTGGCCCTATAATAGGCAAATCCTGGGTTCTGGATTAGGCAGACCTCAGCATCTCGCTCTGTAATCAGCAGAATCTTAGATTTTCCATCATTCTGACATACCCAGTGTCTGCAACAAGCTGTCAGCATAGGGAGCCACGTGAATACACAATGCAGGTTCCAGTTCAGCACTGGGAGGCAAGTTGCTTCGTACCTCCCCAAGGAGTCCTCGTTCTGCCAGTTCATTCATCAGTCCTAGGAACAGAACAATAGATTGTGTACGAAATATCACGCACAGCTATTTACGGTGCATTCTGTCAGAGCAAGACTCAGCGGGAATGCACGCCATCCTGCCATCTATCCTTGGCTCATATTTCCAAGCTCCCATTATGGAGATATTAATATGGGTCATGGCGAGTTCACGCAAGGAATATAAAACACAGTTTTGCAGCCTCGCCAGCATGGTAAGCCACATTCATTTACAGCAGGATTAAGTAGCTGCTGGAAAAGCCTGGCTTGGCCATTACTTTTCTTAGAAAGATCTTAGCCTTGCAGCCAACATCCTAGCATTTTCAATTGACACCGACCCCACGTTATGAAAAGAAACCACTCCAAAAAGAAATGACAAGTCTCTGTGTTCTGTTTCAGCCCTGACTGTCATTTGGTGTCTTAGACTAACTAGGATATATCATCAGGCACGGACGGGTTCTAGGAGTAGGATCCTAGTTGGCATGCCTTGGAAAGGGGAATAGTATTGGAGAAGGAAAGGATTATTCCTTAGCAACACTGGACTTCTTCATGGGGTCCTTGTAGCCAGCTTGGCATTTCCTGGTGGCCAAATGAAAGCTTATTTGACAAAACTGTCAGCTTTTCCACAGGTGGCTCTGAAATAAGCCACCAGTCCAGGTCAACTTAGAAGCCGTTGAGGGTAGCAGGTGTGAGGTTCTGCGGGAGATGGAAGGTAGGCCCACGAGGAGGTTGACGCCTCTACACAGCTACCCGGCAGCTGTGATAAGGCTGGATGCATTATCACATAGACCCCATAGCTGTGATAAGGCTGGATGCATTATCACATAAACACCACAGGAAGCATCACCTCAGAAGGTCAGACTGACAGCTTGCCTCATGGCCCCTATTGGTCCAGGTACCCTATTTAAGCCCAAGAGAAGTTCCAGGGAGTAACGTGCAACTAGGTGGACTCCCCAGCCAGTTATAGTGTCTCACTCCCAGACTCCGACTCTGACTCGGACCCCGGGCTTCTGCCCTTGAACGCGAAGTCCGATCCCAACCCCTGGCTTCAGTACTTGAACTCTGCCTCCCACTTGGACCCCTGGCTTTGGTATTTAGACTCTGACATGGGTTTTCGACCCCTGGCTTTGGCATCTGGCTCTCAACCCATGCTCTCAGAGTCAGACACCAGCCCTGCCACAGGACTGATCCTCCAAGCCTCGGTTGTGACAGCAGCGAAGAGATGTTTACAAAGTTGGTCTAAGGATTGTGGTCAAGTCTGGATGTTTTTCTAAAAGATCTGCTCTAGTTCAAACAGGAATTGTTTCAGGGAAGTTCTCTGGCCTGATTTATGCAGGAGGTCAGACGAGAAAATCAGCCTTGATAGCAGCCTTCAACTGCCTGAAGAGGGATTCCAAAGAGGATGGAGCTAAGCTGTTCTCAGTGGTGGCAGATGACAGAACAAGAAGCAATGGTCTCAAGTTGCAGTGGGGGAAGTCTAGGTTGGATATTAGGAAAAACTATTTCACTAGAAGAGTGGTGAAGCACTGGAATGGGTTACCTAGGGCGGTGGTGGAATCTCCATCCTTAGAGGTTTTTAAGGCCCGGCTTGACAAAGCCCTGGCAGGATGGTTTAGCTGGTGTTGGTCCTGCTTTGAGCAGGGGGTTGGACTAGATGACCTCCTGAGGTCTCTTTCAACCCTAATCTTCTATGATTCTGTGATCACAATGGTCCCTTCTGAGGACACTGTAAAGCACCCAAACCCCAAAGAATACATGTACAGGGTCCAATCCTGCAGCGAAAAGGGAGTTCTGCCCAAGTGTGGGCTGGATAACTAGAGGATCACTATAGTGGACTAAAGAAGCAGTGAAGAACGGATGATGTGATTGAAACACAGGACTGAGTCAGGAGAACTGGGTTCTATTCCCAGATTTATTGTATGATCGTGCGCAAGTTAGTTAGCTGCTCTGTGCCTCAGTTTCCCCACTTGTTAAATAGGGATAGTAATGCTTTCCCTGAGGTTTAATTCGTGTTTGTAAAATACTTTGAGATCCTTGGGTGGATCCTACTAGAGAAGGGCACAGAGGGAAGTTATTATCTGCCACATAGATACTCAATTAACCAGCTTCCAGGGTCCCTGCCTGAAAAGAAATTGAAAAGCTAATAAGTAAAGAACTTGCTGTGCACTGGACAAAGCCAGTCCTGATAGTCTGAGCACTCAAAAACAAAGGGCCAGCTCCTCGGCTAGTATAAATCAGCATCGCTGCAATGAAGGCAATGGAGCTATACTGATTGACATCAGCTGAGGATCTGGCCCAAAGCACATGCCTACCACTGCACATGTACACCAAGAAATACCTATGTGCTACGAGACACAATTTTTAAAAAATAGGTGCCGAGTGAGGCTATGTCTGCACTTAAACCACCACAGTGGCACCGCTGCACTGCTATACACTTCAGTGTAGACACTCACGCCAGTGACGGGAGGGGTTCTCTGTAGTCAATCTTCCCCGACAGGCAGTAGCTGGAAGAATTTGGCCAAGGATTCTCTCCTGCTCTTTGGTCATGGGGCACACATCCCTTCTGTCTTTCCAGCTACTTATATGGCCCCATCACTATTCTATTCTATGTAAGTTCTCATACCACCATACTCATCACCATACTACCTGAGCACCTTCAGTCATGCATTAAGCAACATGACTAATATCTATCATGTCTGTTCCCTCATCCTCTCCCCATGGGGAGAAGCCTGTGTTGAGTCAGGAGAACTGGGTTTGGATTTTTTTACAGCAGATACATGTTGCTCTATGGTTATATTGGAGGAGGCAAAGTCAAAGAAATGCACTTGGAGCAGAAGGTCTGCGATGGTCCTTAGTTCCTTCTGCAGTCTGGGCCTGGCCCCTGAGAATGCTCTGTCAGCAGAGTAACTGATACCGTCCCAAGGATTTAAAACTAGAAAAACAATAACAATCTCCCCCTTTCTTCTCAGAATGTAGAAGGAGCACTGGGCATTGGTTTTTGCATTGGCCATATGTGTGACGAGTGGAGACGTGCACCTGTGTGAAGACCTTGCTGAGGGAAAGCCAAGTCAAAGAGACAAATTTTGAATATGCTGAGGTTCCTCAGCCTCACCCCTTGCAGGAACAAGAGCTGTTGTCCAGGCCTGGATCAAGTGCAAGTTCTAGCTCCTAGTCTCCCAATTTGTCAAAAGTTTAATTGTTCCATAGCTAGATAGATGTGGGACAACATGGTCACAGGGGGAGGGGTCTCTCTCATGGAGCTAAGGCCAAACCCTTGGAGGCCTTTGAATATCAGGATAGAGACTCTGAACTGGACTCTGTTTGCCACTGCAGAGAGCCAGGGCAGTATGCTCACCTGTGCTCAACCTGTGTTGCTAAGCAGAAGGGCTGCTGCATTTGCAGCAGTTGGAGCTTTTCAGGGCATCTGGCTTCATGAATTCACAGCTACTTCATATGAAGACAGAGAACCTAGAGTACCGAGCACAAAAGCAATGACTCAAATGGATTTAGGGGTCAGAGTGGACAAACAGCTGAACATGAGCTTGCAGTGCGACACAGCGGCAAAAATGGCCAATGTCATCCTTGGACGTATAGACAGTTGAGTAGGAATATGGAAGTGATTTTACCTCTGTATGTAGCATTGGTGAGGACAATACCGGATTACTGCATACAGTATTTTAGAAAATTGGAGTGGGTGCAGAGAAGAGCCACAGAACTGAGTCAAGGGTTGCAAAAGAAGCCTTGCAGTGAAAGACTTAAGAAGCTCAATCTATTTAGCTGATCAAAAAGAAAATTGAGAGGTGACTTGGTTACGCTGTATCAGTACCTTCAAGGGAAGAAAATACCAGGTACTAACGGGCTCTGAAACTTAGTGCAGAAGTCCGTAACAAGAGCCAATGGCTGGAAGTTAAAGCCAGACAAATTCAGATTAGAAACAAGGTACACATTTTTAACAGTGAGGTGATTAACCACCGGAACAAAATGCCGAAGGAAGTGGTGGATTCCCCATCTCTTGCAGTCTTCAGCTAAAGATTGGATACCTTCCTGGAAGAGTTGATTTAATCAAACACCAGTTATGAGGTGTAAAAACTGGGTGAAATATTCTGCCCTGTGTTATACAGAATAGATGATCTAATAGTCTCTCCTGTCCTTAAAATATGAATTCCTAGGTATAGAATGAGTTGAAATAAACAAGCTTGGGCGTCACAAATAGGTGGATCACAAGAGCAAGGTCTGAATCTGATAGGATGAGGGACTGTCTTCTGGCACAGTTGCAGATGTATACTTTTGGCCACCATGATTACCTGGGCAATGAGGAGTCCAAAGACTGAAGGCTAAAGACCAAATTACTGCATAGCTTGATTACCTGATACACAGAATGTGGATCTAATGGTGGTGGCTGATTCATATAAAAGTCTGGTGGTGCATGCTACTTAGTGAAAGCTAAGGTCAGGCCCATATATTTTGAAAGGGTTTGACTGCAACATGGTGCTGTTAAAGGAAGCTTTTCAGTCTGGTGCACGCCCGAATACCAATGCTCTTCGCTGAGGGACCTGGGAAAGACTGGCATTACCTTTCACCAATGCAGGAACATGATGGCCAGCATTCTCCTTTCTCAGCAGTAAAATCAGACAGTGCAAGCGTGGCTCAGCAGGAGGTTCTTCTCTTGAGGATCTCTTATCAGGGGGACTTGAAGTCTTGTTAGGGCAAAATACAGCCATCTGAAATTACATAGGCCAACACTTCAACCCTAGGAACCTAAAGCTAGACTCCTAAGTCCATGTTTAGGTACTGTGACAAAGTTCCTGCTCTACCTTGGTGGGTCTTGCGCTTATTGGTGGATTTGCTCGCCTTGGAGCTTCACGGCAGCCCTCAGCTTGGCCGTTTTTCTGAACCCACAGTCCAGGTCGACTCCTCCTGTGTCTGACCAGGACTTGGGAGGATTTGGGGGGAACCCGGGCCCACCCTATACTCCAGGTTCCAGCCCAGGGCCCTGTGGAATGCAGCTGTCTAGAGTGCCTCCTGGAACAGCTGTGCGACAGCTACAACTCCCTGGGCTACTTCCCCATGGCCTCCTCCCAACACCTTCTTTATCCTCACCATAGAACCTTCCTCCTGGTGTCTGATAATGCTTGTACACCTCAGTCCTCTAACAGTCCACGTTCTCACTCTCAGCTCCTAGTGCCTCTTGCTCCCAGCTCTTCACACGCGCACCACAAACTGAAGTGAGCTCCTTTTTAAAACCCAGGTGCCCTGATTAGCCTGCCTTAATTGATTCTAGCAACTTCTTGATTGGCTGCAGGTGTTCTAATCAGCCTGTCTTAATTGTCTCCAGAAGGTTCCTGATTGTTCTGGAATCTTCCCTGTTACCTTATCCAGGGAAAAGGGACCTACTGAGCCTGGGGCTAATATATCTGCCTTCTATTACTCTCCTATAGCCATCTGGCCCGACCCTGTCACAGTACCTATTTAAAAGTGATTTAATTTGCAGGGAAGCTGAGCATCCACAGATCCCATGAAGTCAAGGGGAGCTGCTGGTGCTCATCACCTCTGCAAATCAGGCCATTTGTATTTCAGTGCCGCCATGTGGATTTAGGAGCCTTACTTCACAAGCATTTTGGACATAGTGTTATTTTTTTATTTGATAAAGTGTTATGAAGAAGGAAGATGGTTCTTCTTCAGATCTGAAGAAAAGCAGGTGGTAAACAAGCTCCTTGTGCAGAGTTTTCTTGGTGAACCAGGAAGCACCCCACTCTACAGTCTCAGACCCCTCACCCTGTGCAACACATGACTTACAAAGGACTGTCTCCCTATGCAAGGAAAAGTCTCACTCACTTCACTGGCTGTTCTGCTAATGTGAGGAGTACAGACCTGGGCTCATTTTTGTCTTTCTCGGTTTGATTGGAAGCCCTGTTTTAATGATGATTATCTCGGTTTCCTTGGACTGAGATCTGACAATGCCAAATGCATACTCATTCAGCTGCATCCGATATAATATTACACATAACATCAGGTAAAAAGCTTGCTGGTTGGCACCATGATAAGAGAACCCTGACAATCTATATTAATACATGCTATAGGGAGATCTCTTTGTTCAGACGGGTATTAACTTATGAGAGAGATGTGAGGAAAAAATGGTTACTCACCTTCTCGTAACTGGTGTTCTTCAAGATGTGTTGTTCATGTCCATTCCAATCAGGGGTACGCGCGTGTGTGTGCATGGCAGCCAGAAAACTTTTCCCCTAGCAGCATCTGTCAGGTTGGCCTGGGAGCCCCCTGGAGTCACGCCTTCATGGAGCTCAATATAGAGCCCTGCCGACCCGTCATCCCCTCAGTTCCTTCTTGCCAGTTACTCCGACAGAGGGGTACAAGGATGGGTATTGGAATGGACATGAACAACACATCTCGAAGAACAACAGTTATGAGAAGGTAACTGTTTTTTCTTCTTCGAGTGGTTGTTCATGTCCATTCCAATCAGGTGACTCACAAGCCCAAGTTCAGCAGGTGGGGTCGGAATCATCCACTGATTGGAGCACTGCTTGTTCAAAGGCCGGATCGTCTCTGGCCTGCTGGGTGATTGCATAATGCATGGTGAAAGTGTGTATGGAGGACGACGTCATTGCTCTGCAGATTTCCTGGGTGGGAACCTGCACCAGGAACATCGTTGAAGAGGCCTGAGTCCTGGTGGAGTGTGCAGTGATCGGGGGAGCAGGCACACCTGCCAGGTTGTAGCACTCATGGATGCAGGACGTGATCCATGACAAAAGGGAGTCCAAGGGAGGAGTCGAGTACTGGGCGATGCAGGATTATGATCTTATCCAAGCTGTCCCAGACTGGCCAATACACTAATGCTAGCCACGACTAAAGAGGCTGAAGTCTGAGTCTGGCATGCTGTACTATGTAGGTACATGTTTTCCAGTAGTTTCAGGCAATTCCTTGCTGTGGTCGGAACTGCCTGAGACTTCATATGATGTCACTGAGGGACTGAAACCTTGCTTCCGGCAGGTATGCCCTGGCTTGTGTCGAGTCCAGTACAGCCCCTATAAACTTTATCCTCTGAACAGGGGACAGTGTTGATATCCCCTCATTCAGAAGAAGGCCCAGTTCATTGAACATCATTCTTATGAAGTCGACTTGTTGAGCTCTCGCAGGTCTAGGATGGGCCTGAGCCCACCTTTGGCTTTCAGTATTAGGAAATACCGGGAATAATAACCCTTGCCCTTTTGCTCCTGAGGAACCTCTTCCACTGCCCCTAATGAAAGGAATGAGAGCACCTCCTGTATAAGGAGTTGCTTGTGAGAGGGGTCCCTGTAGAGGGGAGCTGGAGCTCTCTGCTATGTCGGTCCGGAGAGTGGTGAGGGTTCAGACTCAACTGGACCCCAGGCGGGGGCAGGAGTCAATGAGACCCTGGGAGGCAGAGGAGCTGAGGTGATGTGGCCTGGTTCGGGACTCCCTGCCACAGGCTTCTTGGGCTTGAAAGGGAGAGAGCGACCCCTCTCTGGCCTTTTCTTTTTCTGGGGCACTGGGGACTGAGACTGGTGCCTCACAGAAGATTGTCTATGGGTAGAGCTGTGGTGGTGCCGTGACTCCTTGTGGTCCTTTCTTGGCACCGATGAGGAGGTGACGGGTGTTCGATCTGCTGAGCCTGGGTTGGATTGTGGCTGGACTGCTGCCTCCATGAGAAGGATCTTGAGTCTTTGCTCCCGGTCTTTTAAAGTCCTAGAGCAAAACCCTTTGCAAATTCTGCTCCTCTCCTTCTGGTGGCTCTCCCCGAGACACCACAGACAGGAAGAGTGCAGGTTGCTCTTAGGTATAAATTTTCCACAGTCCTCGCAGAGTTTGAACCCTGGGGACTTGGGCATACCCCAGTGCTGGGGGGGTGTTGTTTGTGGGGGGACCCCAAAAGGAAACTTATGACCTAACTACTAATACTAAACTAACACTAGTAACGACTGAGAACTAACTATAAACACTAAGAGTGGACACTGCCCAAACATGCTTGCAAAGCAAGAGCAACATGTTGTTCCAGCTAGCCGTCACTGGTGGTAAGAAGGAACTGAAGGGGTGGTGGGTTGGCAGGGATGTGTATTGAGTGCCATGAAGGTGCGACTCCAGGGGGCGCCTGGACTGACCCAACAAATGCTGCTAGGGGAAAAGTTTTCTGGCTGCCGTGCACGCACGCGCGCACACACCTGATTGGAATGGTCATGATTGGAATGGTCATGAACAAGCACTCGAGGAAGAACTATGAAGTTATGCAGTCACATATGAGGAGTATCTCCTGATGACACATGCATTGATTAAAAATAATTTTACAGTGATTTTTTACAGTTAGGGCCCAATCCAGCTCCCATTGAAATCAACGGCAAAATTCATATTTGACTTTCACAATGGCACAATCTGGCCATTAGTGTTCTCTGCTGCCAGGAAGGATGGGGCTTTAATGGGATTTTCCAGCACAAAGGAAACTCAGCTCTGAAAGCAACTGGAGGTGCCACTCATAGCAAAAGAAGATGATGCCAGAAAGATGGGGAATCCTGGGTGCAGGCTGGCTGGCAAAAGGGTAACAAGAGTGAGAAAACCACAAAGCAAAGTTCACCCAAGGATGAAGCAAGGGTGAAGCATGCTCGTCGCTATAAAAAACATGATTTCCCTTAGTGAGTGCAAGCTAATCCGAGGCCCATTTGGCTTTGTGTGGATTAGTAAAATGGCACAGCACCTATTCCACCAGCCTGGTCCACCTCACAGAGCTGGATTCACTGGTGGCTGATTTGACCACTCTGCTGAGAAAGTCAGCATTGCTGACCATCTCTGGGATTCAAATAGCATCAGAACAATGTGTTAGAATATTTGTCCCCTTTTCAGAGGAGATGCTATTACCGTACTAATGTAAAAGTAGACCCTGTTCTAAACTGGGATTACTAATGCAATCATTTCACATTGGGACCAGCTGTTGCAACAGGCACATAAAGTAACACTGCTTCTTCATTATGAGTCTTGCATTGTTAACCTGAGGCCTGCAGGAGTGTGACTTTAAAGACATTGTCATCTGGGATGAAAATAGGGTGACCAGACAGCAAGTGTGAAAAATCAAGACGGGGGTGGAGGGTAATAGGGACCTATATAAGACAGTCCTTAATATGGGGACTCTCCCTATAAAATCGGGACATATGGTCACCCTAGATGAAAATGAGCTGACTGTAACATTTGCATCATGATATTCTGCCTTATCTCACCATGCGGCAGCATCATGACACAACATGTAAACATCACGACATAATCATATTGCACCATCCACACAGATATTTTGGGGTGCTTTCAATATCCTGAGAGCCCGGCCTGCAAGATGTTGGACAGTCATGTCAAAATCAAAACCATTGGGGTTGGAATCAGACTAACCCATTGCAGCTACACTGTAGGTTTTAGCAGGAGCACTAATGGATATGGCATTCAGGATCTGGGAAAGCATTATTCTAGTGACCCTCTGTCCCATACCTGACTTGTTGTCATGCTGAGCATGATGGCTCGCTTGGGAGAAAGTCGCAGCTGCCTGATTCCCTGCAGAGTAAAGCCTCTCTGAGTACAGGTTGAAATCACATCCCCGTATGCATGAGGAGGCACAGCAGGTGACACAACCAAAATGACATCCCCTGGATCAAAGTAAAGATGAGAAGGGCATCAAGTTATTTTTGTGGAAACTATTCCATCTCTGCAGGAAGCCTGATGAAAGTGGCCAGCCCCAACTTCCAGACCAACCCAGATGGTGACACTACATTCTGTGGTCAACATTAACCCTTATTTGGCCCGTCACACCTACATATAGCTGTCACTACAGGCCAAGCCAGGAGGGCAGGATTCACACCATCAAAGATCTTCTTTAAAAAACAATTATTCTAGAAAGTCTGGCTCAGGTCTGTCTAGTGATCTGTGAATTCCTTCTCCATTTGCTGTACAGCTGGGTTTACTGAGGTATGGTTAGAGTGAGTCAGTGGTCACCTCAGATTAGAATTCCAGACCTCTGTCTTCCTAGCCGTTTGCTGTAATCATGAAACAACCTGGCCTCTGTAACAGGCCAGGAGGAGGCCCCATAGAACTTGCCAGCTCTAGACAGGTTTTCTCTATACCACCCTGCTAATGTGGCCTGACTATTGAGGAATCATGGGTGAGAATGTAGTTTTGTCTTCATATCCCAGTTACTGCCTGGCTTCTCTGCTGAGATTGCCAACAAGAAATGGCAATTGTGGTTCTAGATTTTGTGACATGGACATTTTCCCCCCAGGAGCTGGACTGAGACCCAGCATTTGTTAGCCTTTGAACAGTCATCCGCTGGTATTTTTGTTCACCACTGGAGTTCACCAGATTTGCACCGGTACCTTGGAAGCAGAAGGCTCTATATCCCATTGCAAGTCCCTTTGGTTTTCCAATATCCTTACCAACACTGGGAATCTAAGTGTTTGAAAACAAATCAACACCAAGAGAGAAAGAAACAATAAGCGTGAAATGACAGCTGGAAGAAATGGGGTGGTTTGCACTTTCCAAAGTCTCAGTAAGGATTAGTTTGTGGGATCAAAGCCAGTTTGGATCTACTGTTGGGCCTGTTGTATCTGAACTGCCAAATTTCAGGGATGTGGGTAGTCCAGATAAGCTTCTGGCCCACGTCTAGTTAAAACAGTACCCTCTTTCATAAATAACCCCTATTTTGGAATGAATATAGGATTGAAATTAACAAGCATATCTGCTATGGTTCAATATAGGTTGGACCCGAAGAAGTAATCTGTGTAGCTCGAAAGCTTGTCTCTCTCACCAACAAAAGATATTACTTCACCCACCTCGTCTCTCTCAGTTAATGTGACTGGCAGCTGCACCTGATGGGTCCTATAATGCAGTTGCACTGTCCATTCTGTATGGGTGTGTGATGGGGTGGTCTGCCCCTTAAAGGTGGTAGCACCTAGTGGTCAACCCACCCCACCACGTGGAATGGCCCTTTAAGGGTTTGAAAGGTCCAATATAAGGATCTAAAGGGGATATGGAGAGAGAAGAAGAAGAATGAATGGTGTGAAGGCCCTACAGCTCGCTAAATTATAACCCTGCCCCAAGAAGGAGGGCTGGGGCTTCTGCTATGAGAAGAGGGGGAGTGACTGTTTGAAGCACAACCCCTGCTCCAGGAAAGGGGCTGGGTTGACTTCTGAATGAGGACAAAGAACTGACCAGGCCTCTGCTAGGCCTCAGAGAAGGGTATGTCACCCACTGTAGAAACTGTAATAAATTAGACCCCACGAAGGGGGAGCATGTTCCTGAGCAGAGATTTTTCTACCTTCCCCCCACCCCAAACTCTCTCCTCCCCCGAGTGGTCAACTAGTTACCGCAATGTTGCCAATTTAGTCACGTTCCAACTAGATCTAGATGTTTTAAAAAAATTCTAATTGGAAAACAATTCCATTTAGTTGTTGGTTGGAAATATGAATTGAAATGGAAACATTACTACACACTTTAGAAGCAGATACATGATCAAATACTTGTACCTGAAAAAACATAATAGGTTTGAAAAGTCTGAGCAAAGACGAGCTTCCTCACATGGCTGTGTTTGTTCGGACAGTATCGGCGTGTTTGTTTCGGTGACGTTAGCCGACCTAATCGTTTCAAATGATGATTTATAAACAAAATAAATCATCAGAAATTCAAGTGCTGGTGGTTTATTGGTGTTTTATGACGTTAAAATGTGGGGCCGAGAGGTAGCGCTGAATCACCTTGCCAATGAAAACGTATTAAAATGTACAACTCACCTTTGCCCCCATGGTCTCGCCCCTCGGCCCTCAATCCCCTGTAAATTCGAACACACCCTCTAATTTCAGCTCCTGGGGAAAGCACTGTTCCTGAGCCAGCCTAAGGGTAAGCGGGGGAATAGTCCCGCTATTGTGGGGAACTTTCCTGGCTTCTGCACTACCCTGGTGAAGTGGGCGAGTGAAAGGATCTGAGTCCTCGCTCCCACTTCCTTTACCCAGTGGCCTCCCTGCCCTTGAGGACTCTCCTTCCAATCTCCTGTCTGGCAGAGTCCTCGTAACCCCAACAAGGCTGGGCCCAGGATTCCTGGGGGGCTCAACCCCCATCCCTGCTGTGGTCACCTAGGACAGGGGCTAGGGTGTCCCCACTCCGGGGTACTCTCTCTGCACTGGGCACTTCTCTGACCCACTGACCATTACATACAAGTTAAAGCAAATGCAAGTTATTTAATCAACAATTAATTTTAAAAAGAATAAGAAAAAATGGAAAGGTTAAAGGAAACATGTCAACCCGCTCTGTGCCAGGGAACATCACAAACAGTGTCTCTGGAACATCAGGGCAGTTCACAGTCTGTTCCTTGTAAGTCCAAGGTCTCCCTCTCAGGCCCTGGCTGTGCTGCAGCGACGCTGTGGGTTGGACACTTGCTCTGGTGGTGGCCACACGCTCTCAGGCTCTAAGTGGTAGGTCCCTTCTTCCCAGTGTCGCCCCCGCCCTGTCGGGGTTACGATCCAAGCCTGGCCTGCAGAGCCTCTTGGCTGAGGTGTCTCCCTGTGCTGGGCCCGCTGCTCAAGGTCCCCCTCGCTCTCCCCAGCTGCTCACCGCACCCAGCTCCAGACTGCTCCAGCCACAGCTGCACCACTCTGTCTCTGCACTGCTGCTGCTGCTCTGCCTCCAGCTCCCTGGGCTGCTTCTTTGGCCCCTCTGGCTCTGGTTGCTACAGCTCTGCTCCCAGGACAGGTCTGCTCTGCAGGCTGCTTCTGTGACTCTGCTCCCAGCACTGACCTGCTTCCTGGGCTGCTTTTCTGGCCCCTCTGACTCTGGTTGCTGCAGCTCTGCTCCCAGGGCAAGTCTGCTCTCTTTGGGCTGTGCCTCTGGCTTTGGGGCTGCAGCTCTGCTCCCAGGACAGGGTCTGCTCTCTCTGGGCTGCTTTTCTGATCCCTCTGGATCTGGCACACCTCTGCTCCCCAGATTAGTTTGGGCCCCTATTTTCTCCCTAGCTCGACCTCACTCTGTCTGACCCAGGCAATTCCAGCTCACACGGAGGACGGGACCTCCCTGGCCTCCTGACTCCCTGATTAGCCTGTTCGCCCTGTCATTCAGGCTGACCTGGACCATTGGCCTCTCCCCATTGTTCCTGGGGGCTGTCAGTCTCAGGGTCCTGATTCCCCATCGACCCTTCGCCCTTTTTAGTACTGGGAGCTAGCCAACCAAAACACCCCCACTGAGTGTTAGTAAGGGGGCACAGTCCCCTTACATAAGGCTGGTAGTGGATTAAAAGAACCAGAGGGAAGGTGTGGAATCCAGTGGCCGGGCCACAAGGGATGTGCTGGAGAGGATCACCCCTTGACAGGGTGTGACTAGCTTATTCCAAGGCAGGCTTCCAGAGAGCTCAGTGAGGGAGCACAGTGGCTCCTCTCTCCAATACTCCTGCATGCTGTCCCCTCCCAGAGAAGATCTTCAGCTTCTCTTCCAAAAGGCATGATGCACCACCCATCCGTTTGAAGAGCAAAGGTTGGGTACAACTTCCTGAGCCCAACAACCACAGATGGAACCATAGCGGGGGGGATTGGGGGGGGCAGCTCAGCAGCCCACATCACATGTGAATCATCAGTGGCCATAAAAAGATAGGGAAGCAGGAAATCTGGCTCAGTCCATCAGCAACAACCACCACCTGCCATCATCCCCACCCCGGAACGTACAGAGCGGAGGGGTGTCTGCCAGAGGAACTTGCTCAGATGCTAGTGTTAACATACATACTTACATTGAATGCATTTAAAAGGTAGGCCTCATCTTTTCTTGACTTTTATCTTCCTTCCTCTCATTCTGTCCCTCACTTTCCTTTCCTCTCTCATCTTTCTGGCTCCTGTTTCCATTCTCCCCTCCAATCCGCTTTTCTTTGGCAAATTAATTTCCTCTTCCTCTTTTCTATGCCAGGGCATCCTCTTCCTCTCCTGTCCTTACTGTCTTCTCACTGCTGGTTGGAGGGCTCCTATACCCCTCAGTTCCTCCCTGAAGGGCTACCCTTAGTGCCAGGGAGCAGAGGTAGGTCAGCAGTGCTCTGGTGGCAAAATCTTAAAACCACTCCTCCTTTAGACAGGTTTCAGAGTAGCAGCCGTGTTAGTCTGTATCCGCTAAAAGAAAAGGAGTACTTGTAGCACCTTAGAGACTAACAAATTTATTTGAGCATAAGCTTTCATGAACTACAGCTCACTTCATGAAAGCTTATGCTCAAATAAATTTGTTAGTCTCTGAAGTGCCACAAGTACTCCTTTTCTTTTTTCCTCCTTTAGAGAGGGCAGAAGGATTTGCTGTCCCTGACCCCACTAGAGGAGGCCACAGGGCCCAATGGCTCATCTACCTCACACATTCTCCTCCTGAGCACAGATTTCCCAGGAAGACAGGCTCTCTCTGTTCCCACTTCCTAGCTGGCTGTCACTCCTGTATAGGGCTCCTGGAGCAACTTCTCAGCCAGCTCTTTAGGGGGAATACAGAAAGTGGGAGCCTACACCTGCAAGGAGGAGAGGGGAACCTGGGAAGGGAGAGGAGCAATGCAAGAGCCAGTTAATAGGAGCTGCTCCCGGTGCATCTTTCCAGATGACTGGTTGACCACCTAGTCCCTGGCCCTAGAAAGGCCAGGAACATGCATGTGGGATTGTTTGAACTATTTAACTGCACTACCTATGGGATTATATCCCAGGCTGTGAAGAGGACAGGCAGATGGTCTGTAGCTAGTGTGACAAAGCTCTGTCCTTGCCTCCGTGGGTCCCACGTTTCCTGACGGATTTCGCTAGCCTCAGAGGCTCACTGTGACCCTCCACGTAACCCTTCTCTCTCTAGAGACAAGGGTCACAGTCTACTGAGCCATTTGCATCATAAGCCAGCAAGGTGAGGAGAAGTTATCCTTCCTTGCACAGTCTCTGTTGTCTCCCAGTCTCAGTGATTAATCAGGGGGCAAAGGGTGGGGGAAGCCCAGGCCCACCCTCTACTCCGGGCTCCAGCCCAGGGACCCTAATAGTATCAGCTATGGTAGCTGACCTTTTAGAAACATAACATGTACAATTCCCTGGGCTACTTCCCCCACAGCAGCCCTCACTTCCTCAAGCTCCACTTCACCCTTACCTCAGGGCCTCCTTCCTTGTGCCTGATATGGTATGTACTACTCAGTCTCTCCAACAGCGCAGCTTCCTCCCACAGCTCCTGACATACGCGCCCACCTGACTAACTGGGAGGCTTTTAACTAGTTTCAGCCAGCCCCTGATTGGTTTCAGGTGTCCCAATCAACCTAGCCTTCTCCCTGCCTTCTGGAAAGTTCTTAATTGGCCCCAGGTGTCTTAATTGACCTGCAGCAGCTACCATTTCACTTATCCTGGTACCAGGGATTTGTTTAGCCTGGAGCTAATATATCTATCTCCCACTACTTTTCTATAGCCATCTGGCCTTGCCCTGTCACACTAGGTAGATATGCAATTCAAGGACACTATTAACTCCCATAGAACTGTTCCTTCACTAAGTAGGTCCCAAGAATAAAGGGTTTCCTGTTTTAGATTTCCTCAAGCATGGTTTAGGAGGCCTGTTGTGACAATTGGACTTACAAAGTGTATCCATGTGAGCTCAAACGTAAAAAGTATGTGAAAGTTCATAAGATGTTACATTAACCATGAAAAATAGATCAAGTTGTTTACAACCCTGAAAGTTATAACAAGTGCAAGAGAACCAGACAAAGAAGCTGGATTAGGCTAAACCAAAAAGTCCATGTTGATATAATCCAAGGAACTGCTGAAATTATGCTTTGTAAAAATAGAAAATATGAAACCAGAAGTTAATAGACCAAAATTGGTGTAATGGATATTAGGCGTAATTGGTGGATAAAATAATTAGGGGAATGAATTATGATGCCTACTTTCCCCCTTTGTGGGTTTTTTAAAAAGAGATTTTGAAAGAAGACATGTTCAGATCAGTTCATTTCAGCTCTCCCTCACATATACCATCCCACTTTGCATCCCAGCTCATCCCCAAAAATGCCAGCACTTCAATTCATCTCAGCTCATCTAAAGGATTTTCTTCCTGAGAGGAAGGCCGGCTGGCCGTAATCTTGTTCAAGGAACTTGGTTTTCAAGCACGTAAGATCCTGCATTGTTTTCCATTCCCTTATGCTATTTTCTGCTCCCCTCCCCCTTTCTTTCCTTCTATCCTTTCTCTCACTCTCTTGGCTTTTCATCAAATCCTGAAGTCAACCATGCTGTATTCATCCAAGCCTGCCTTGTCTAAGAAGAAAAGATCCAATTAGATGACATCACTGACCAGATCGTAAACCAGGATCCAAGCAGCAGGTGTTGTGGTCGACTTGCCAGCCAAAAGCATCCACTTGTAACTAACCAGCAGTCCAGTGTTCCAAAAACAGCAACAGGAGCTATATCTCACCCATCTTTTCTATTCTGTCTCTTCTCCACCATGGGTCTGTTTGCTTGTTAAGAACAGGAAAAGTAAATGACCTGGACACATCAGGACTGAGAGTAAAAAAACCCTCTTGTTTTCATCAAAGAAAGGCTGTTCTGAAAATAAGAGACTGATATTTTGCCTTAAAAAGGAGAAAGGATTTAAAGGTTTTGACTAAGTTTGTTTTGCATAATCATTCAACCACAGTTCCAATCTAAATGCCTGTTTTAATATCTTGTTCTTTCTAATCAATCAATACATTTTTAATTTGAATGAACACTTTTGGGTGTTTGCCATGTAACCAAGTAAAACCAAGGCCTCTGTTTAAAATAACCTGAACCTTCCTATCATTGTTTAATGTTGGACAGTGGAAGAATTTATAAACACTTTAACTCTTTAGGCTTTGAGATCAATATCCCTACAACAGCGTCTAATAGCTACTCACATGAAGCGGACAGGGAAGGCCATGACATTCTACTGTTGCTTCACATTGGGCAAGAAGCACTACATGTTCCACAAACTAATTCCTGACTCTTGTCCCCCTGGCCAGGACCCAGCAGTGAGGACTGCAATGGGAGCAGGACCACATGAACATGTGGGGCAGGAGTAAGATAACCAATAACACCCTCTGCTATAGTGAAGGAGCCTGGAACACGTGTGAAACATCAAGGTTTGCTCCTTAGAAATGACCTTTGGTGGTCGAGACCAGTGTTGCTGGAGGTCTGGACAGTGCCATGTCCTGGAGATCAGCTCTCTCTTGGTCAGCATTTACTCTATTAGATGAAGGACTCTGAGGTCTAAGGAAAAACAACAGAAATATTGAAAGCTGTTAAGATTAGACCCAGACGTTGGCACTTATCAGCTTTGCCCACTAACCCCAAGGAGATGGAGGCTGCTTTTGTAAAACTGCTTTACTGGAAGTGCCACTTCAATCCCCTGTCTGTGACATCAGAGCATGGGCCACCTTAAGGCGTATTGGGTTTGTACACAGACTGGATGTTTTTCTACATTGCAGCTTCTCTCTCCAGCTCTCTCTGTTCAATTAAAAGTGGCTAATGCAATGCGGTCAGCTTGGCAAGAAAATTTAGGAACTGAGAAATGTCGGGCCATATCTCAAATGTTCTTCCCATCCTGTGATATTTTAAACCTGCTACTCACTGGTGAATATTTAATCAGACTGTAATTGGGGAGAAGCACTTTCAAAGCTATTATAAACTGGGCCTGGCAGTGATGCCCAAGGGCAGTGAAATATCCAATATTCCTTCATTCCAGAAGGGAACAAATTATGGCTTGGTGAACCCAACCTGTGGTTTCAAAGGCCAAGGGACTGACAAAAATGCAATCTGTAATCTGGGAATCACGTGGCCAGGCCTGCTAAACACAGACTGCTAATGCAAGCCTGCCTGCTTACCCCCTTCCCTTGAGATGTCTTGAATCCACAGGAGGATGACAGTAAGAGATGTTGGTTTTCCTGAGGAACTGAGCTTGGAGATGGAGTTTATACTCTTCCCAGCTAAGCCCTCCTATTGGACCAAACTCTTAGCGTTGTTTCGCTATGTTACACTAAAGTAACAGGGTTTCCTCTTGGTAAGGGGGCGAAGGACCCCTAATAAAAAAACCGAACTTTGTCAAAGGGAATTTTTTAAAGTTTTAAAGCCAAACAACATTAATTCAATTCAGTGTTAAAGATCATGCAGAGATAAACTCTGCCAAATAACATTATGGGAGGAAACAACCCGCAATGAGAAAGGGAATTAACTCTGAGTGGCTGCGATTTGCTTCAGTGCAGAGAGGCTACACTAGCCCATGTGCTGTCTAATCCCCATCCTGGTGCCACAGCAATAGCTCTACTTTCACAGCTTCAGAAGGGATCTTTCAGGGCTTACATGGGACTTCTGGAAGCAGGTGAACCTCAGCACAGTGTAGTTCAGCAGGGTAACATTAAAAGGAGCCAACTCACCCCTTGTATGGAAAAACCCAGGAAAGCAGCTGAAGAATGGGTGAGTTTCACATCCTAGCTGCTCGCTCTGTTGGTGGCTGCCTGCTCTGTGTCCCACTCCCCAAGGAACAAGCAGAGGGATGTGGCTCCAAGAGACCATTGCGTAGATAGGGGATGTGCTCTGCTCCCCACCCCAGGACCATTCTTAGTGATGCTCTTCTATGGGACTGACTCATGGTCATGATGTACCTAGCATGTCCTGCCGTTTAAACACACAGGATTGAAACTGCTTCCCCACCTCTGGCTGTTTGTGTCTGAGACTTTGTCAGGGAATCTGCAGGACAGGGAGGGAGGTGGACATTTCAGGCTGGGAAACTGTATCCATCCTCATCAAGAGCAAAGCTGCAGAGATCACTGCATGCAGACTGCTCAGGAAGGGTGCAATGGCTGCAACCTCAACATTCTCTCCTCCTCCCTGCAGCAGCAGATATTATTTTGTGGAGGGCTGGAGAGCAGGTTCCTCAGGGAGCAGAGCAGGACCCATTATCCTTTTTCTGTTCCAAGCTACCCTGCCGAATTGCCTTCCCTTTCAGCAACTCTGCTCTGCTAGGTAACAGATTGCAAGCTATCAGTGTTATACACAAACTGAGCAGGAGGTGTTTAAAGAACACCCTCATGTTCAAGCAAACACCTGATCTGAACTGCCCAAGGAACTTGGAGTCTTGACATCTCTACTGAGCCTGTGTGGTCCCAGTGCCACGTGGCAAACTGTTACTACACCATCAGGATAGGTACATTGAATCTAAGGTTGAATCCCTTTTGGAGTGGCCCTATTCTCCGGGGTAGAGTTTCCAGTGGGCCTCCTGTCACAATGTCTCCATCATCTCAAATAAGTCCCGGTCCCACTATCATTCGTCTCCTCACACTAATCACCAAGGCTAAAGGCCTTCTCAGCCCCTCCATTTTCATACACTCTTGCCAGTTGCAGAGGACGCAGCATGGTGAGGGAAGGAACAGACCAATTTTGCAAACACTAATAGTAACACATTTTAAAATGCAGAAATAGACTAGTGCTCCCAACCAGCACTGCCTCTAGCTGGGCCCCTCTGCTGAGGACTGCCGTGAAAAGACTGACAAAACTAGCTAATGCCCCTGGGGACTCTTCAGTGGTCCAAGTCCTGCACCCCACACTCCTCGCCCCACTTTCACTAGAATTACAGGATCTCAGAAATGGGCAGTACGGGATTGTCACCTTGATTTGTTATATTTGCAGGCAGGATTCTGGACACCAACATGAAGCACCTCATCACAGCATGCTCTTCCTCCGAACAAGAGGCACAGCTCCCTGTGCACACGGCTGTCTGTGTGGGGCAGGTAGGCGAGGGGCTCGGCTTGGCTCCTGCAGTAGATGGCATTGATGGAGCCGCCGTCTGTCATGCTGGCTAGCTGTGGATCCGAGGGCCCTATGATATCTTGCAAGGCGCTCCGTGCTTTTGGCCCTCTCAAGCCTAAAGCCAGCACAGGTGGTGCCTTGCCAGCCTCTGGAGTGTAAGTAGAAGGCAGCTTGTCTGTGAAAGATAAACACGTGTGACTAACGCATGGAATCACCCTTTTCCAGTCTCATTCATTCCACTCAAGGTCTCTTCTCAGTTCATTACTCAGCCTAGATGACTGACAGTTTATCAGTGCTGTCTCTAGTTCCCCTTCCACATTTGCCAGGCTAACAGCTGTTTCTCATTGGGTCTCTGCCCACCTCTGAAGGCTCTTGCTTTGGCACTGCTGGTTACACTGGGAGATCGGAGCTGCAATTTCTTCCCATTCCTAGGCAGGGTCCGAGTGCCTTGCAAATAACACACGAAAGCCCAGGTTCTCCCACTGGTCGGCAGCTCAGGGCGGGAGGAGAGAAGCGAGGAATGACCTCGAAACAGCAGAAGGAGATGGGGTCCCTTCTGGCCTGGTCCCCACTCCTGCTGAGCCCTCCACACAAACATGCCTAATTAGGGCTGGCTCCATGCGGTTTGGGGAGCCAGGGGGTGTTGCTGCAGCAGCAGGCTCCTGTCAAACCCAGAGGGCCAGATCCTCAGCTAGTGCAAATTGGAACAGCTCCATTTAAGTCACTGATAATTTTTGCCAGTTGGGGATCTGCCCTGATAATTTTCCCAACGGAAACCATCATAGTAGTTAATGCTGCTAAGTCTGCATGACCACACGCTGGAGATTCTGCATAGATATGCAAGGCTGAGTGAGTGGCTCTCAATGAAAGCCATCGAGCCCCAAAGTTCACACTTCGCTCAGAGAGGCTTGGTGGGGTTCAAGTGTGGGATAGAATTTGGGCCAGGGGACAAGGTTGTTTCCTGGTCCTTTCCTTAGCAATAGGAGAGCCAATGAGGGGACCCCAACTGGGAAACATGAAAGCTTTGCCAAAACTCCATGCAAACTGTTTACTCTCCCTGGTCAGGATCTGTGCTGCATGGGAAAGGAATGACAAGGAATGACATTTAAAAAAAATGCTTGACCATCACTTCTTTCTTTCCCTGCTCTGGGTTCCCTTATTTCTTGCCGCAGAGGAGGACCCACAGGAGACCTCTCTCCTGCACTCTGTGGCAAATCCTTCTCCAAGCTCACAGCCTGCATGGCTGGAGATCGCTAGGCGGAGGGCAGGAATGGAATCCTCTTTGCTTCTCCACTGAACCCACTGCAGCCATTGGCCAAGGGGGGACTGAATACCTCCTCCTCAGCACTGGGGTTTAGATGCATCTAGAGTCAATGTATGAGGCTAGAAGGGAGCATCAGATCGTGTAGTCTGACCTCCTGCACATCACCAGCCACTGAATCTCACCCAGTTACCCTGTTTTGCATCCAGTGAACTGGATTAGCTTACAGTATTATAGCCCTTTGGAGACTAAACTATTAGAATCACAGAACCATAGGGTTAGAAGGGACCACAAGGGTCATCTAGTCTAACCCCCTGCCAAGATGCAGGATTTGTTGTGTGCCACATGCAGAGAATAGGAGGGATCAAGGTGCACCAGTGTCCAAGGCCCCTGTAATGGCAGGGAATTGAGTTGGTGAGATATACCCAGATGAACTTAGCAAGCAACTTGTGCCCCATGCTGCAGAGGAAGGCAAAAAACCCCAAAGTCATTGCAATATGACCTGGGAAAAAATTTCTTCCCAACCTGAAATTTAGGATCAGTTTGACCTTGAGTATGTGAACAAGACCCACCAGCCAGGCATCTAAGAAAGAGAATTCTCAGTACCATCTCAGGGCACTGGCAACCCTGTCTAGTGTCCCATCTCCAGCCATGGCCATCACTGCTGAGGAAGGAGAAAAAATAAAAACAAACCCAGAACACATTTTGGGGAAAAATTTCCTTCCTGACCCCTGCAGGAGACTGGCTGAAATCCTGAAGCATGAGATTTAGGAACTGATGACATGAATTCATGCAGATGAAATGGAATCGTGACCTCAGGCACTATAGAGCATGTAAATAAAGGAGAAAGTTGCTGAAAATATTTTAAACCAGAAATATATTTGTATTTTTTTTCAAGATTCAAACAAAGTTCAGTTTTCAGACCTGTGTTGTGGATCTCAGCTCAAATATATCCTCCCTCCATACACAGCGCCCCCATAGCATGCACAGAGAGCAAAGCATTGGGGGCAGATCTGCTGTGTGGATCAGAAAGCAGAACTCTGCTCATCTTCTGTTGTTGATTGATGATTTTATGGCTTTTTTATTCACTTACAAAGCTCTCCATTCGCTTGTACCAACATATTACATACCTACTGCTGAGACAACTGAAACAACCACCACAATTATGAGCCAGTCTGGGCCCACTGTTTTCAGATGTGACAAGGCAGCAGGGAGACTGCAGAATTTTTCTCCGTGATTGAGCAGGTCTAGACTGAATTTCCACCCAGCTGAAAAGAACACATGTTTCTCTCCCCCTCAGTCTGCCAATATCCCACCCCAAGAGAAATAGAGTATGAGTATGTGACCTGATGTTACACACAGGACTTCTAGGAGAGCTAGCCTGTACAGAGACAATCCCAGAACTTTGCAGTTATGTGATGGCTTCCATTCTAGAATCTTGAAGGGCTTAAAATATAATTAAGCCTCGCACACTCCCTGGGAGGTGAGTTTGATTATGCCTGATTTACTAATGGGGAAACTGAGGCACTGAGCAGCTAAGGCTGATATTTACAAACATGAGTGCCTAATGCAATGTATTTAGGGCCAGATCCTCAAAAGTATTTATGCACCAACCTCCCATTGAATTCAATCAGAATTAGGCACCTAAGTACCTTTTAGGATCTGGGCCCAAGTGTCTAACTGCAGGCATTCATGTTTGGCTTTACTGTTGGTGCCTCATTTTCTCTTCAGTGCCCCCAGAAGTTAAAAGATGTGGCAGAAGCCACTTGACAAACCATGACATTCTGGATGGTGGATCACCCTACAGAGCAGTTGGAGAAAGGCCAGGTCAGCAGCCCCAGATTTTGCAGTTTCCTGAGCCTCAAAGAGAAAAGCTGGGGCTGCCATCTACAGAGAAATAAAAGCCAGAGAGAAAAGCAATGTGGAGCATGAAGAGTATCAGGGAGAAATAATAGAGGAAATGGCAAAAACTTGCCAAAACTTTACACCGGGGACGGATAGAAGGGGACAGGGTAAAATCTGACTCCAAAGGGGAAGAGAAAGGCTTAATTGTGGTCATGCTCATATCCCCCTTGAAGTCCTCTTCCTTTTCAGCAGGGATGTGCAGGTCTGTGAGCTGCTACAGTTAAATGGGTGCAACTTTTTTATGTAGATGAGGCCTTACCTGTGCTAGAGAGCAGTACGCTGTGCTCGGGATAGAGCAGGCGGAGCCCACAGATATCCAAACCAGAGCTGAGGATCAGCTGTAACATGTGATGGACGGCTAAAGGAGTTCGGAGTAGGGTTTCAAACAGCAATGCCACAGCAACCTGAACAGTCAGGTAAAGAGTGCAATGGAAGAATGTGTCAAATAGCTTCAAACGCTCTTAATAACAATGGTGACATTTCTCTCTCTGGAGCAGTGATACTCAGACCTCAGTGGTTCAGGAGGCAAATTAGCGACCAACATTACCCAAAAGAGCCACAGTACTGTGAATTCACTGTTTAATTTACTATAGTACTATATATTCATATTTAAACAGTATGATGGGGAAATATTTAGGGGTTTATATATATATATAGTTATATATATATAATATATATAATTTATATATATAATTCTTATCAACTACAATTGGTTAATGACATCATAAAAGCATCCTGATTAACCAATCTCAGCCCTGGTCTACGCTACAAGTTTAGGTCAAATTTAGCAATGTTAGATTGATTTAACCCTGCACCCGTCCACACAAGAAAGCCATTTTTGTTGACTTAATGCGCTCTTAAAATTGATTTCTGTACTCCTCCCCGACGAGGGGATTAGCGCTGAAATCGACATTGCCGGGTCGAATTTGGGGTAGTGTGGATGCAATTCAACTGTATTGGCCTCCAGGAGCTATCCCAGAGTGCTCCATTGTGACCGCTCTGGACAGCACTCTCAACTCGGATGCACTGGCCAGGTAGACAGGAAAAGCCCCGCAAACTTTTGAATTTCATTTCCTGTTTGGCCACCGTGGCAAGCTGATCAGCACAGGTGACTGTGCAGATCTATCAGCAGAGGTGACCATGGAGTCCCAGAATCACAAAAGAGCTCCAGCATGGACCAAATGGGAGGTACTGGATCTGATCGCTGTATGGGGAGACGAATCCGTGCTATCAGAACTCCGTTCCAAAAGATGAAATGCCAAAATATTTGAAAAAATCTCCAAGGGCATGAAGGACAGAGGCTATAACAGGGACCCGCAGCACTGCCACATGAAACTTAAGGAGCTCAGGGAAGCCTACCAAAAAACTACAGAGGCAAACGCCCACTTGGGGGTCAGAGCCCCAGACATGCTGCTTCTATGATGAGTTGCATGCAATTCTAGGGGGTGCCTCTATAGCTACCCCACACCTGTACGTGGACTCCTGCAAGGGAGTCTCATGCAACAGGGATGAGGATTTTGGGGACGAGGAAGATGATGAGGAAGGGGAGGTTGAAGATAGCACACACCAGGCAACCGGAGAAACCATTCTTCCCGACAGCCTAGAACTGTTTATCACCCTGGAGCCAATACCTTCCCAACCCGGGCTCCCAGACCTTGAAGGCAGAGAAGGCACCTCTGGTGAGTGTACCTTTGTAAATATAATACATGGTTTAAAAGCAAGCATGTTTAATGATTAATTTTCCCTGAAGACTTGGGATGCATTTGCGGCCAGTACAGCTATAGGAAAACTCTGTTAACATGTCTGAGGATGGAGCGGAAATCCTCCAGGAACATCTCAATGAAACTCTCCTGGAGGTACTCCCAAAGCCTTTGCAAAAGGTTTCTGGGGAGCTCAGCTTTATTGCATCCTCCATGGTAGGACACTTTACCACCCCAGGCCAGTGGCACGTAGTCTGGAATCATTACATAAGAAAGCATGGCAGTGTGTGGTCCCAGTGTTTGCTGGCATTCAAGCAACATCCATTCTTTATCTGTGTTATCCTCAGGAGAGTGATATCATTCATGGTCACCTAGTTGAAATAGGGGAATTTTATTAAGGGGACATTCAGAGGTGGCCATTCCTGCTGGGCTGTTTGCCTGTGGCTGAAAAGAAATCATCCCTGCTGTTAGCCACACAGTGTGGGGAGGGGTGAAGCAATCATCCCAGAGAATTGGGTGTGTGGGGGGGTTAGTTGGGTTTGTGCTGCACGTTAACCCGAAAGTATCAGCCCCTCCTTTTAAATGGCCAATGTGTCTTTTTCAATTTTACTCCCTTTTTTTCCTCCCACAGCTGCAAATGTTTCAATGCTACCACTAGCATCTCTGTCCCAGAGGCTAGCGCAGATAAGAAGGCAAAAAAAACACACTCACAATGAAATGTTCTCTGAGCTCATGCAGTTCACCCGCACTGAAAGAGCCCAACAGAATGCATGGAGGCAGACAATGGCAGAGTCCAGGAAAGCACAAAACGAACACGAGGACAGGAGGATGCATGAGAGGATAGATGGCTGGAGCAACAGGAGAGGTGGCAGCAGCATGATGAGAGGAGGCAGGATGCAATGCTGAGGCTACTGGAGGATCAAACTGATATGCTCCAGCATATAGTTGAGCTGCAGGAAAGGCACAGACCACCACTGCAGCCCCTGTGTAATCAACCATCCTCCTCCCCAAGTTCCATAGCCTCCTCACACAGACGCCGAAGAACGCGGGGGCAGAGGGGCTCCAGGCACCCAACCACTCCACCCTAGAGGACTGCCCGAGCAACAGAAGGCTGGCATTCAATAAGTTTTGAAGTGCAGTGTGGCCTTCTCCTTCCCTCCTCCCCACCTTCCCCACCCCACCTGGTGGTTTCCCTCCTCCCCCACCCCTCCTGGGCTACCTTGGCAGTTATCCCCCTATTTGTGTGATGAATTAATAAAGAATGCATACATTTGAAACAATAATGACTTTATTCGCAAAAAGAAAAGGAGTACTTGTGGCACCTTAGAGACTAACCAATTTATTTGAGCATAAGCTTTCGTGAGCTACAGCTCACTTCATGTGCATCCGATGAAGTGAGCTGTAGCTCACGAAAGCTTATGCTCAAATAAATTGGTTAGTCTCTAAGGTGCCACCAGTATTCCTTTTCTTTTTGCGAATACAGACTAACACAGCTGTTACTCTGAAATTACTTTATTGCCTCTGCAAGCTGTGATTGAAGGGGGAGGGGAGGGCGGTTGGCTTACAGGGAAGTAGAGTGAACCAAGGGGGTGGGTTTTCATCAAGGAGAAACAAACAGAACTGTCACACCGTAGCCTGGTCAGCCATGAAACTGGTTTTCAAAGCTTCTCTGATGCGCAGCATGCCCTGCTGTGCGCTTCTAATCACCCTGGTGTCTGGCTGTGCATAATCAGCAGCCAGGCGATTTGCCTCAACTTCCCACCCCGCCATAAACATCTCCCCCTTATTCTCACAGATATTGTGGAGCACACAGCAATAACAATGGGAATATTGGTTTCGCTGAGGTCTACCTGAGTCAGTAAACTGCACCAGCGCACTTTTAAACTTCCAAATGCACATTCTACCACCATTCTGCACTTGCTCAGCCTATAGTTGAACAGCTCCTGACTACTGTCCAGGGTGCCTGTGTATGAATCATAGAATATCAGGGTTGGAAAGGACCTCAGGAGATCATCTAGTCCAACCCCCTGCTCAAAGCAGGACCAATCCCCAATTTTTGCCCCAGATCCTTAAGGGGCCCTCTCAAGGATTGAACTTACAACCCTGGGTTTAGCAGGCCAATGTTCAAACCACTGAGCTATCCCTCTCCCATCTTCATGAGCCATGGCATTAAGGGGTAGGCTGGGTCCCCAGAGATAAATATAGGCATTTCAACATCCCCAACGGTTATTTTCTGGTCTGGAAAGTAAGTCCCTTGCTGCAGCTGTTCATACAGAGCAGAGTTCCTGAAGATGCGAGTGTCATGTACCTTTCCCAGCCATCCCATGTTGATGTCGGTGAAACGTCCCTTGTGATCCACCAGTGCTTGCAACACCATTGAAAAGTACCCCTTTCGGTTTATGTACTGGCTGCCTTGGTGCTCCGGTCCCTAGATAGGGATATGCGTTCCGTCTATTGCCCCACCACAGTTAGGGAATCCCATTGCAGCAAAGCCATCCACTATGGTCTGCACATTTCCCAGAGTCACTACCCTAGACAGCAGCAGCTCACTGACTGTGTTGGCTACTTGGATCACAGCAGCCCCCACAGTAGATTTGCCCACTCCAACTTGATTCCCGACTGACCGGTAGCTGTCTGGCGTTGCAAGCTTCCACAGGGCTATCGCCACTCACTTGTGAACTGTGGAGGCTGCTCTCATCTTGGTATTCTTGCGCTTCAGGGCAGGGGAAAGCAAGTCACAAAATTCCATGAAAGTGCCCTTACGCATGCGAAAGTTTCGCAGCCGCTGGGAATCATCCCAGACCTGCAACACTATGCGGTCCCACCAGTCTGTGCTTGTTTCCCAGGCCCAGAATCGGTGTTCCATGGCATGAGCCTGCCTCATTGCCACCAGGATGGCCAAATTGCCGGGGCCTGTGCTTTGAGAGAAGTATGTGTCCGTGTCCTCATCACTCTCGTCACTGCACTGCCATTGCCTCCTTGCCTGCTTTTGCAGGTTCTGGTTCTGCATATACTGCATGATAATGAACGAGGTGTTTACAATGCTCATAACTGCCGCGGTGATCTGAGCGGGCTCCATGCTTGCCATGGTATGGTGTCTGCAGGAGAGAAGCGGTGGTTGGATGACCAGTTTTGCACACCTACTGCACCGTCTGCTGCCAGGACACAACAGCTGAGCGGGCTGCACGCTTGCCGTGGTATGGCGAGACAAGAGCAGCTGAGCGGAGTTGCAGCGGAAGTGGCGGATGATGATGGTCATATAGAGGACCTGCAAGACCACCAGGAGAGTAGGAGAGCAGAGTGGCAGCAGAAGCGGTGGATGATGACGGTTATATAGAGGACCTGCGAGGTGGATTCATAGCACTCGATGACGACAGTTTGCAGCCCTACTGCACTGTCTGCTGAAAGCAGTATGGCGCCGGCACAGAAAAAAGGCACGAAACGATTGTCTGCCGTTGCTTTAACAGAGGGAGGGGCGACTGACGACTTGTACCCAAAACCACCCGCGACAATGTTTTTGCCCCACGAGGCATTGAGAGCTCAACCCAGAATTCCAATGGGCAGCAGAGACTGCGGGAACTGTGGGATAGCTACCCACAGTGCAACGCTCTGAAAGTCGACACTAGCCATGGTACTGTGGACGCACTCCACCAACTTAATGCACTTAGCGGGGACACACACAATCGACTGTATAAAATTGCTTCCTAAAAACTGACTTCTATAAATTCGACCTAATTTTGTAGTGTAGACATACCCACAGTTATTAACCAATAATGAAATCACACAGTGTTTTAATATCATGTGCTGCAAAGAGCGGCAGAAGACACATTAAAGAGCCACTTGCAGCTCGTGAGCTTCAGTATGAGTATCACTGCTCTAGGGAGAACCAGCCATTCGCATCAATTGTACAGTGATATCTCTTCTCTTCTTCAATAATACCCATGCCTTAGGTTATGTCCACACCCTTACGGTGGAGCATAGAGTACAGGAACCTACATGTGTAGCTACACACGGAAGTGAAAGGCTCCAGCAATGGAGAAAGGCTCTGGTAACAAGGAGCTGCTGGAGTCTTTCCCTGCTGCCTTCCCCTACCAGACCCTCTTTTTGCTGCCAGAGCTTTTCACTTCAGTAAGGAAAGTCTCTGGAAGCGAGGAGGCAGCAGAGAAAGGCTTTGGCAGGGGAGAGGCAGCGCTGTCCCACTGCCTCTCCCCTGCCGGAGCCTTTCACTGCAATGGGGAAAGGGTCCAGCAGCCAGGAAGAAGCAGGACACTAGACAGCTAAAAATACCAGTGTAGATGTTGGAAGCATGTAGAGAGCCATGTAGAGTACACACCCTGGGGATTCAGGTGGGTAAGACTTTGCCTCTGCTCTACTTGCATAAGCCATGCTATTTATACCCACATTGGCAGCGTCTGTACTCTACATCCTGCTGTAAGTGTAGATGTATATTTTCTTACATTATAAAATCTTTGGGGCAGAGACTGTCTCTTTGTTCTGTATTTGTCCAGCACCTAGCACAATAGGCCCCTTCAGCACTGACATAATCAGAAATATTAATAACTAATTAATAACATAATGCTTTCTGTGATCTGAACTACTGTCCTTTGTCTTGTATTAGGTTGTAGATTCTTTGGGGCAAGGAATGAAATTTATCTAATGCACTGGTTACCTTTTCTGTATTAAAGAAACATTTTCAAATAATATTAGCCTAGATGGCTGACTTTCTATATTTTCAGAAATTATAAAATCAACACTAGAAGAGAATTCAAAAACAGGTACACCAGGGTATCCTGTAATATATCTATATTTTAAAATCCTGTTTTCTTGATTAATCCCATTCAGCCCATCTTTCGACAAAGAGTACTGAAAGACATCCAGTTGTGTACTGAATATACACATCTGTGTTTCTGAACAGGAAAGAAAATCATTCTGAATCTGCATCCTTTTTTGTGTTTCAGTTCTGTATTTCACTTTTCCATAAGGGGAAATTTCTTGTTTCAAGGAGCACAAACCTTAAATGTAAGAATCTGGGTTTTTCCTGAAATTCAGGGACATTGAAAGGTCTGGCTTGCGGCTGCATAGCATGGCCTACAATTTGTTCCTGGTTCCCCCTTCTGTACAGAATTCTTTCCCCAAGAAGGAGCTTTATTGCTCCAGTGAATGCCAATTTAATTGATCGTTACCAGACACTTTAAATGAAGTATTACCAAATGCTATTCCCTCATAAACACATAACGAAGCTTACAACATTATGATAAATGAAGTTATAAATCTACCTCAGTAATAAAAAAAAAATCTATTCCAACTAGACAAAAAAGTTCTGTTTTCCCCATTGATTTCGTTATAATTCCCCTGATATTAACCCATTGCTCAGACTGGCTAATGAGTTTTCCCATAGCCTTCTGCCCTATAAAACCTCTAGCAAAGACCTTGTAAGCAAGGAAGTAAGTTACTCCTTAGACTGGGTGGAAATGTGAGTAACTGAACAACTTTGTGTAAAGTAGGGGAAACTTCAAGGATCATCCCATTTTGTCCTTTTCCCCTCTCACAGTGCATCCTATTCATGGCCTCATACCATGAAGACCTCTTTCCAGCTCAAAATCAGCTCCCTCTAGAACAGGGGTGGGCAAACTATGGCCTGGGGGCCACATCTGGCCCTTCAGACATTTTAATCCAGCCCTCAAGCTCCTGCCGGGGAGCAGGGTCCAGGTCTTACCCCATTCTGACGCTCCAGCTAGGGAGCGGGGTCGGGGGCTTGCCCTGCTCCGCACGTGCTGTGGCTCTGCGTGGCTCCTGGAAGCACCGGCATGTCCCGCCTCCAGCTCCTACACATAGGGGCAGCCAGGGGGCCCCACCCCAAGCACCGCCTCCACAGCTCCATTGGCTGGGAACTGCGGCCAATGGGAGCTGCCTGGCTGTGCCTCCATGTAGGAGCCGGAGGGGGGACATGCCGCTGCTTCCAGGAGCTACTTGAGATAAGCGCCAACTGGAGCCTGATCCCCTCCCGTGCCCCAACACCCTGCCCCAGCCCTGATCCCCCTCCCACCCTCCAAACCCCTGGGTCCCAGCATGGAGCACCCTCCTGCACCACCAACCCCTCATCCCTAGCACCACCCCAGAGCCCACATCCCCAGCCAGAGCTGCACCCCCCTCTGCACCCCAACCCCCTGCCCCAGCCTGGAACCTTCTCCCACACCCTGAACTCCTCATTTCTGGCTCCACCCCAGAGCCCACACCCCTGCCAGAGCCCTCACCCCCTCCCACACCCCAACCCCCAATTTTGTGAGCATTCATGGCCTGCCATACAATTTCCATACCCAGATGTGGCCCTCGGGCCAAAAGGTTTGCCCACCCCTGCTCTAGAAGATCAACAGGGTCACTCCTGAACCAGCCACAAGAGTTGTTCTAGAGAGAGATAAGTCACTCCCTGATCCTAAGTGCCCACTGGTGGACTATCAAGCACCCTGCAGGGTCAAGTCAGATGTGTGGAATCAAAATCATTCTAAGCAGCTTGTCCATCTAGCTGGAAGAAAGTTAAAACAGTAGCATCTTTAGATCAAGTTCAGGGTGAAGCTTTAAAGCCTCCCCAAATGAATCAGACTTATTCAACTTTTTATTGGTTTCAGAGTAGCAGCCGTGTTAGTCTGTATTCGCAAAAAGAAAAGGAGTACTAGTGGCACCTTAGAGACTAACCAATTTATTTGAGCATAAGCTTTCGTGAGCTACAGCTCACTTCATTGGATGCATTCAGTGGAAAATACAGTGGGGAGATTTATATACACACAGAACATGAAAAAATGGGTGTTATCATACACACTGTAAGGAGAGTGATCACTTAAGATGAGCTATTAGCAGCAGGAGAGCGGGGGAGAGAAAACCTTTTGTAGTGATAATCAAGGTGGGCCATTTCCAGCAATTAACAGGAACGTCTGAGGAGCAGTGGCGGGTGCTGGGGCGGGGGGGGGCCGGAATAAACATGGGGAAACAGTTTTACTTTGTATAATGACACATCCACTCCCAGTCTCTATTCAAGCCTAAGTTAATTGTATCCAGTTTGCAAATTAATTCCAATTCAGCAGTCTCTCGTTGGAGTCTGTTTTTGAAGTCTTTTTGTTGTAATATTGTGACCTTTAGGTCTGAAATCGAGTGACCAGAGAGATTGAAGTGTTCTCCGACTGGTTTATGAATGTTATAATTCTTGACATCTGATTTGTGTCCATTTATTCTTTTACGTAGAGATTGTCCAGTTTGACCAATGTACATGGCAGAGGGGCATTGCTGGCACATGATGGCATATATCACATTGGTAGATGTGCAGGTGAACGAGCCTCTGATAGTGTGGCTGATGTGATTAGGCCCTTATGATGGTGTCCCCTGAATACATATGTGGACACAGTTGGCAACGGGCTTTGTTGCAAGGATAGGTTCCTGGGTTAGTGGTTCTGTTGTGTGGTGTGTGGTTGCTGGTGAGTATTTGCTTCAGGCTGGGGGGCTGTCTGTAGGCAAGGACTGGCCTGTCTCCCAAGATCTGTGAGAGTGATGGGTCGTCCTTCAGGATAGGTTGTAGATCAATGCCCCTCTGCCATGTACATTGGTCAAACTGGACAGTCTCTACGTAAAAGAATAAATGGACACAAATCAGATGTCAAGAATTATAACATTCATAAACCAGTCGGAGAACACTTCAGTCTCTCTGGTCACTCGATTTCAGACCTAAAGGTCGCAATATTACAACAAAAAGACTTCAAAAACAGACTCCAACGAGAGACTGCTGAATTGGAATTAATTTGCAAACTGGATACAATTAACTTAGGCTTGAATAGAGACTGGGAGTGGATGTGTCATTACACAAAGTAAAACTATTTTCCCATGTTTATTTCGGCCCCCCCACCCCCACTGCTTCTCGGACGTTCTTGTTAATTGCTGGAAATGGCCCACCTTGATTATCACTACAAAAGGTTTTCTCTCCCCCGCTCTCCTGCTGGTAATAGCTCATCTTAAATGATCACTCTCCTTACAGTGTGTATGATAACACCCATTTTTTCATGTTCTGTGTGTATATAAATCTCCCCACTGTATTTTCCACTGAATGCATCCGATGAAGTGAGCTGTAGCTCACGAAAGCTAATGCTCAAATAAATTGGTTAGTCTCTAAGGTGCCACTAGTACTCCTTTTCTTTCAACTTTTTATTGTACAAGTTCTAAAAGCCAGGCAAGGTCTATGGCAGATCAGTTTGCAGTCAAGCTGGTTTGGGTTTTCAAAATGCATCTATTACTGCAGATATGCACCTGGCTAGCAGCGATTTCTCCAGCTCAGACATTTCAGAGTTTAATCTTTTCAGGCTCGGAGCAACGGGCACAGGAAAAATGACGACACCAAAGGCTAGGGTGACATATTTAGATCTGAGTGAGAAATGTTTAAAGTTTGATTACTTGTACCCATCACATGAATTCAAACATTTCATGCCAGTTTTGATCATCCCTCAGATACCCACTTCATTCTGCAAGTCAGAAAGGAACTCTTACCTCAGTGTCTATATCTGCACTGGCCCCAATGTCACTACTGTTAAGGAAGTATTTTTCATCAGTCTCTACTGTCTGCCAGTAGAACCCAGCTGGCATTGCAAATGCTTTCTCCACTGCCTGAAATGCACAAAAGACAGCTTTTATTTGTGAATTATCTTGATCCTTCAAAGTCAGGAACTGAAAAAAACAGCATGGGTAATGCTAAGGCTAGAGATCAGAAAAAGTGACAAAGGATTATACTCATTAGTCCAATATCATGGCATTTTTTGTTCTATCTTTCTCATTAGGTGCAATAAAGACTACTTGAAATGACATCCAAGAGCACAGATCTTTTACAATTGGTATCTTGGGAGAATGAACACAATTAGGGACCAACCCAGCTATCATTCCATTTGCAGACCACCCACTGACTTCAATGGATGTTACATGCAATGGGGGATGTTACATGCAATGGGGGATCAGGCCTATACATAAGCCTGCAAGATGCTTAGCACTGCTGCGCCTTGCCTGTCAGTGAGGGTTCTGAACATCTCACTGGAAAGGGCTACATGATGAGACGAATTTGGTTAGCTGTTGAACATTGCAACCAGGTTAGGAATCAGCCAATTGTTACAAGAATGAAACCAAAGTCAGTTCATCAAAGCAAATCAAACACACCACATTTCCGGAGATCCTGTTATTTTAGATGCAGTCACTACTGAGGCAGATGAGAGGCTGGCCTTTAGCCCCACGTTGCAGCACCCTGGAGGCATTTCATTACCCAGCATAAACTACACACATGACTTTGTATTATTACGTACACATTTTCTGTGCAGCAAACCAAGCAAATTGTAAGAGTGCAGTTTGAGCCTCTATGCTTAAGGACATGCCAGCTACTTCCCAGTCATAACAATTTGTTTTGGCTTGAAGATTAGCATGCAAAGATACAGACTAAGAATTAATGCATCTACAGAACACGGAGGGAACTCTTATTGGCCAAGTTCTGCTTAATGGGACAAATTCTGCTCTTAGTTATACCAGTGTAAATCTGGAGTCACTGCAGGAATATCCGTGGAATTACTTGGGATTTACACAGAGCAGAATTTAGCGCTCTGACTGGAAAAAAAATCAATTCTAAGCCAGATCTTCAGCTGGTGTAAATCAGCATGGCTCCATCGACTTTTGTTGAACAACTCAAATTTACACCAGCCGTGAAATTGACCCTAGAGATTAAGATGTCTTTTGAGATCAGATTCCACCAGAATGTATTCCATGGAAAAGAAATGAAATTTCACAAATGCCTCATTAAGATTTTTATTGTAGATAGAGCTTGGGCTAATTACACAAAAAGCTGCCATTCTGGCCTACAAAGTACATATAACACAGTTTATTTGTGTAAGCACCTGAGAGATATTCTGCTCTGCCACACAAATAATATGGACTTCATGTCTTTCTATAAATGTTTAAAAACAACAACAACCAAAGGCGATTCATTTGAGTAATGCTAAAACCCCACTGACACCTCCTGGCCCTGTGCTGCAGCAGCATTTTGTTTTAGTTTTATTATTATTAATTATTATTAACACTATAAGAGTCATTTGCATGGAAACAGAATTTTGAGGTCAGCTGGTGTTAACAGGCAGAACTCCATAGGGGCAGATCCCAGCTGTTGTGAATTGGCATGGCTCTGTTGAAGTCAATGGTACTACCTCAATTTACACCAATGGAGGATCTGTCCCTTTGTTTCTGCAGCTCACTGTGCACCAGCTTCTGCCTGTGACATCACACTCCTTTGCTGTGGAAAATATGACAGTGATAGAAACAGAAGTGAGAAATCACCAACCTAAGGTAAAAAAAAAAAATGACTCTGGTCCCAAAGGTCTCTGTCAGTTCCTCTGTGCTACGCAGGTAGCAATGCAATGCAGATTAGGCCATGCAGGCTGGGAAACCCCAGAGACCCCAATCCTGAAAATCTCTGGCAGCTGCTCAGAGGTCACTTCACTACTCACCAATCAAATGCAGAAGCAGCAAGGACCTCTCCAGCACATTGCTTCTCCTGTTGCTGTGGCCTTTTTCCCTTGAATGTGTCCTGCCACCCCACTCCTGCTTTTTAAGCTATGACCAGAAGATGGGAAGGTCTCAGTCAGCCCTGGTCTACACTATGGGATTAGGTAGAATTTAGCGACGTTAGGTCGATTTTAAAATGAATCATAGAATCATAGAATATCAAGGTTGGAAGGGACCTCAGGAGGTCATCTAGTCCAACCCCCTGCTCAAAGCAGGACCAATCCCCAACTAAATCATCCCAGCCAGGGCTTTGTCAAGCCTGACCTTAAAAACTTCAAAGGAAGGAGATTCCACCATCTCCCTAGGTAACCCATTCCAGTGCTTCACCACCCTCTTAGTGAAAAAGTTTTTCCTAATATCCAACCTAAACCTCCTCCACTGCAACTTGAGACCATTACTCCTTGTTCTGACATCTGTTACCACTGAGAACATCTAGATCCATCCCCTTTTGAGCCCCCTTTCAGGTAGTTGAAAGCAGCTATCAAATCCCCCCTCATTCTTCTCTTCCGCAGACTAAACAATCCCAGTTCCCTCAGCCTCTTCTCATAAATCATGTGTTCCAGTCCCCTAATCATTTTTGTTGCCCTCCGCTGGACACTTTCCAATTTTTCCACATCCTTCTTGTAGTGTGGGGCCCAAAACTGGACACAGTACTCCAGATGAGGCCTCACCAATGTCGAATAGAGGGGAACGATCACGTCCCTTGAACTACTGGCAATGCCCCTACTTATACAACCCAAAATGCCACTGGCCTTCTTGGCAACAAGGGCACACTGTTGACTCATATCCAGCTTCTCGTCCACTGTAACCCCTAGGTCCTTTTCTGCAGAACTGCTGTCTAGCCATTCGGTCCCTAGTCTGTAGCGGTGCATGGGATTCTTCCGTCCTAAGTGCAGGACTCTGCACTTGTCCTTATTGAACCTCATCAGATTTCTTTTGGCCCAATCCTCTAATTTGTCTAGGTCCTTCTGTATCTTATCCCTACCCTATCCAGAGTATCTACCACTCCTCCCCGTTTAGTGTCATCTGCAGACTTGTTGAGGGTGCAGTCCACGCCATCCTCCAGATCATTAATGAAGGTATTGAACAAAACTGGCCCCAGGACCGACCCTTGGGGCACTTTGCTTGATACCAGCTGCCAACTAGACATGGAGCCATTGTATCCATTGAGCCCGACGATCTAGCCAGCTTTCTATCCACCTTATAGTCCATTCATCCAGCCCATACTTCTTTAGCTTGCTGGCAAGAATCCTGTGGGAGACCGTATCAAAAGCTTTGCTAAAGTCAAGGAATAACACGTCCACTGCTTTCCCCTCATCCACAGAGCCAGTTATTTCATCATAGAATGCAATTAGATTGGTCAGGCATGACTTGCCCTTGGTGAATCCATGCTGACTGTTCCTGATCATTTTCCTCTCCTCTAAGTGCTTCAGAATTGATTCCTTGAGGACCTGCTCCATGATTTTTCCAGGGACTGAGGTGAGGCTGACTGGCCTGTAGTTCCCTGGATCCTCCTTCTTCCCTTTTTAAAAGATGGGCACTACATTAGCCTTTTTCCAGTAGTCTGGGACCTCCCCCGATCGCCATGAGTTTTCAAAGATAATGGCCAATGGCTCTGCAATCACATCTGCCAACTCCTTTAGCACTCTCGGATGGAGCGCATCCAGCCCCATGGACTTGTGCTCGTCTAGCTTTTCTAAATAGTCCCAAACCACTTCTTTCTCCACAGAGGGTTGGTCACCTTCTCCTCATGCTGTGCTGCCCAGTGCAGTAGTCTGGGAGCTGACCTTGTTTGTGAAGACAGAGGCAAAAAAAGCATTGAGTACCTTAGCTTTTTCCACATCCTCTGTCACTAGGTTGCCTCCCTTATTCAGTAAGAGGCCCACACTTTCCTTGACTTTCTTCCTGTTGCTAACATACCTGAAGAAACCCTTCTTGTTACTCTTAACATCTCTTGCTAGCTGCAACTCCAAGTGTAATTTGGCCTTCCTGATTTCACTCCTGCATGCCTGAGCAATGTCTGGTCATTTGTCCAATCTTCCACTTCTTGTAAGCTTCTTTTTTCTGTTTAAGATCAGCAAGGATTTCACTGTTAAGCCAAGCTGGTCACCTGCCATATTTACTATTCTTTCTACACAAAAATAGTAAATATGCGTCGACACAACCAACTATTCTTTCTACACAAGAATAGTAAATATGCATCTACACAACCAACCCCATTCCGTCGACCTAAAGGGCTCTTAAAATCAACTTCTGTACTCCTCCCCGGCGAGGGGAGTAACGCTAAAATTGACCTGGCTAGGTCGAATTTCGGATAGTGCAGATGCAATTCGACGGTATTGGCCTCCGGGAGCTATCCCAGAGTGCGCCAATGTGACCGCTCTGAACAGCACTTTGAACTCCAATGCACTAGCCAGGTACACAGTAAAAGCCCCAGGAAATTTTGAATTTAATTTCCTGTTTGGTCAGCATGGTGAGCTCAGCAGCACAGGTGACCATGCAGTCCCCCCAGAATCGCAAACGAGCTCCAGCATGGACTGAAAGGGAGATACTGGATCTGATTGCTGAACGGGGAGAAGAATCTGTGCAGGCTGAACGCCGATCAAAAAGAAGAAATGCTAATATATATGCCAAAATTGCACAGGGCATGGTGGAGAGAGGCTACAACAGGGACACACAGCAGTGCCGCATGAAAGTTAAGAAGCTCAGGCAAACCTACCAAAAGACAAAGGGGCAAACGGTCGCTCCAGGTCAGATCCCCATACATGCCGCTTCTATGATCAGCTGCATGGCATTCTATGGGGGACCCTATCACTACCCACCACTGTCTATGGACACCTGCAAGGGGAGAGTCTCACGCAACAGGGAGGAGGATTTTGTGGATGAGGAAGAGGAGGAGGAGGAGAATGCGCAGCAGGCAAACAGTGAATCCGTTCTCCTCAGCAGCCAGGACCTTTTCATCACCCTGGAGCCAATACCCTCCCAAGGTGGGATCCCCGACCCTGAAGCCAGAGAAGGCAGCTCTGGTGAGTGCACATTTGTAACTACAGTACAGGGTTTAAAAGCAATAGTGTTTAATGTCTGATTTGCCCTGAAGAATTGGGATGCATTCATGGCCAGTACAGCTACTGGAAAAGTCTGTTAATGTGTCTGGGGATGGAGCGGGAATCCACCAGGGACATTTCCATGAAGCTCTCCTGGAGGCACTCTGAAAGCCTTTGCGGAAGGTTTCTGGGGAGGGCTGCCTTATTTCATCCTCCACAGTAGGACACTTTACCACGCCAAACCAGTAGCAAGTAGTCTGGAATCATTGCAGCACAAAGCATGGCAGTGAATGGTCCTGGGTTTTGGTCGCATTCAAGCAACATTCGGTCTTTATCTTTCTGAGTTAGCCTCAGGAGAATGATATCATTCATGGTCACCTGGTTGAATTAGGGGAATTTTTGTAAGGGAACAGTAAAAGGACCCCATTCATGCTGCGTTGTTTGCACTTGGCTAAAAGAGATCATCCCGGAGAATAGCCACGCAGCGGTGGGAGGGGTGAAGGGATCATCCCAGAGAATAGCCATGCGGTAGGGGGAGGGGTGAAGCAATCATCCCAGAGAATAGCCATGAGGTGGGGTGGGGGAAGGTGTGTGCTGCACATCCACCTGAAAACCGCAGCCCCTCCTTTTAAATGTGAAACCCAACCAGCATTGCTTGCTATGGGAAAGGATGGCGCTGCCGTTTGAAACTATTCCCACGTTATGAAGGCAGAAGAAGCCAACCCCGGGTACCAAAAGGCTTATCATGGCGTACCAAAAGGCTTACCATGACTACCTGGAAACCAAATTCTGTTGCTCAGCCGTGTGTGATGTGTCACCATACTGGCAGGCACTCAATATAAAAGGCAAAATACGACCTTGTACCTAAAGCACATGTGCTGTCTGCTGTGAATTGCTTGATTCACTGTGAAAGAATCTCCCTTTTGTTCTCCGAAATGTATCATCTTAAATTTTACTCTCTCTTTTTATCTCCCCCCAGGTGCAAATGTTTCTATGCTCCCCCTATCATCTCCATCCCTGAGGTTATCGCAGATTAGAAGGCGAAAAAAACGCACTCACGATGTCATGTTTTTCAAGCTCATGCAGTCCTCCCGCACTGATAGGGCACAGCTTAATGCATGGAGGCAGAGGCCAGGAAAGCATTAAGTGAGCACGAAGAGCAGAGGCAGGAGGTAATGCTGAGGCTAATGGGGGAGCAAATGGACATGATGAAGCATCTGTTGGAGCTGCAGGAAAGCCAACAGGAGCATAGACTCCCGCTGTATCCATTGTATAACTGCCTGCCCTCCTCCCCAAGTTCCTATCCTCCTCACCAGATGCCCAAGAACGTGGGGGGAGGCTCCAAGCACCCAGCCACTCCACTCCAGAGGATGGCCAAGCAACAGAAGGCTGTCATTCCAACAGTTTTGATTTGTAGTGTGGCTACAATGAGCAATGTGGCCTTGTCCTTCCCTCCTCCCACACCCCACCCCACCCAGGCTACCTTGTCAGTTATCTCACTTTTTTTTAATTAATAAAGAAAGAATGCATGGTTTCAAAACAATAGTTACTTTATTTCCTTTGCCAGCTGTGAGCGACGCGGGGAGGGTGGTTGGCTTATAAGGAATTAAGATCAACAAAGGGGGCGGGTTGCAGCAAGGAGAAACACACACAGCTGTCACACCAAAGCCTGGCCAGTCATGAAACTGGTTTACAAAGCCCCTCTGAGCACCTAACTGTGCTCTTCTAATTGTCCTGGTGTCTGGCTGCTCAAAATCGGCTGCCAGGTGATTTGCCTCAACCTCCCACCCTGCCATAAACATCTTCCCCTTACTCTCACAGATATTATGGAGCACACAGCAAGCAGCAATAACAATGGGAATGTTGGTTGTGCTGAGGTCTAACCTAGTCAGCAAACAGCGCCAGCGAGCTTTTAAACGTCCAAAGGCACATTCTACCACCATTCTGTACTTGCTCAGCCAAAAGTTGAACTGCTCCTTACTACTGTCCAGGCTGCCTGTGTACGGCTTCATGAGCCACGGGAGCAAGGGGTAGGCTGGGTCCCCAAGGATAACTATTGGCATTTCAACATCCCCAATGGTTATTTTCTGGTCTGGAAAGTAAGTCCCTTGCTGCAGCTGTTCATACAGACCAGAGTTCCTGAAGATGCGAGTGTCATGTACCTTTCCCGGCCATCCCATGTTGATGTTGGTGAAATGTCCCTTGTGATCCACCAGTGCTTGCAGCACCATTGAAAAGTACCCCTTGCGGTTTATATACTGGTTGGCAAGGTGGCCCGGTGCCAGGATAGGGATATGTGTTCCGTCTATTGCCCCACCACAGTTAGGGAACCCCATTGCAGCAAAGCCATCCACTATGACCTGCACATTTTCCAGAGTCACTACCCTTGATAGGAGAACGTCAGCGATTGCATTGGCTACTTGGATCACAGCAGTCCCTACAATAGACTTGCCCACTCCAAATTGATTCCCGACTGACCAGAAGCAGTCAGGCGTTGCAAGCTTCCACAGGGCTATCGCTACTCGCTTCTCAACTGTCAGGGCAGCTCTCATCTTGGTATTCCTGCGCTTCAGGGCGGGGGAAAGCAACTCACAAAGTTCAAGGAAAGTGGCCTTACACATGTGAAAGTTTCACAGCCACTGTGAATCATCCCATACCTGCCACACGATGTAGTCCCACCAGTCTGTGCTTGTTTGCCGGGCCCAGAATCGGCGTTCCATTGTATCAACCAGCCTCACTGGCGCCATGATGTCCCAATTGCTACAGCCCGTGCTTTCAGGAATGTCTGTGTTCATGTCCTCATCACAATCATCCTCGTGCTGGTGTCTGTTAGCCCAGTTCTGCACATACTCCAGGATAATGCGTGAGGCGTTTACAATGCTCACAACAGCAGCGGTGAGCTGAGCGGGTTCCATGCTTGCCATGGTATGGCGTCTGCACGGGTAACCCAGGAAAAAAGGCACAAAACGATTGTCTGCCATTGCTTTCACGGAGGCGGGAGGGCAACTGACAACGTGTACCCAAAACCACCCTCAACAATGTTTTTGCCCCATCAGGCATTGGGAGCTTAACCCAGAATTCCAATGGGCAGCGGAGACTGCGGGAACTATGGGATAGCTACCCACAGTGCACCACTCCATGAGTCGATGCTAGCCATGGAATTGGCGGCTGTGATTGCAGAGCCCTTGGCCATTATCTTTGAAAACTCATGGCGAACGGGGGAAGTCCCGGATGACTGGAAAAAGGCTAATGTAGTGCCATCTTTAAAAAAGGGAAGAAGGAGGATCCTGGGAACTACAGGCCAGTCAGCCTCACCTCAGTCCCTGGAAAAATCATGGAGCAGGTCCTCAAAGAATCAATCCTGAAGCACTTACATGAGAGGAAAGTGATCAGGAACAGTCAGCATGGGTTCACCAAGGGAAGGTCATGCCTGACTAATCTAATCGCCTTTTATGATGAGATTACTGGTTCTGTGGATGAAGGGAAAGCAGTGGATGTATTGTTTCTTGACTTTAGCAAAGCTTTTGACACGGTCTCCCACAGTATTCTTGTCAGCAAGTTAAGGAAGTATGGGCTGGATGAATGCACCATAAGGTGGGTAGAAAGCTGGCTAGATTGTCGGGCTCAACGGGTAGTGATCAATGGCTCCATGTCTAGTTGGCAGCCGGTGTCAAGTGGTGTGCCCCAGGGGTCGGTCCTGGGGCCGGTTTTGTTCAATATCTTCATAAATGATCTGGAGGATGGTGTGGATTGCACTCTCAGCAAATTTGCGGATGATACTAAACTGGGAGGAGTGGTAGATACGCTGGAGGGGAGGGATAGGATACAGAAGGACCTAGACAAATTGGAGGATTGGGCCAAAAGAAATCTGATGAGGTTCAATAAGGATAAGTGCAGGGTCCTGCACTTAGGATGGAAGAATCCAATGCACCGCTACAGACTAGGGACCGAATGGCTAGGCAGCAGTTCTGCGGAAAAGGACCTAGGGGTGACAGTGGACGAGAAGCTGGATATGAGTCAACAGTGTGCCCTTGTTGCCAAGAAGGCCAATGGCATTTTGGGATGTATAAGTAGGGGCATAGCGAGCAGATCGAGGGACGTGATCGTTCCCCTCTATTCGACACTGGTGAGGCCTCATCTGGAGTACTGTGTCCAGTTTTGGGCCCCACACTACAAGAAGGATGTGGATAAATTGGAGAGAGTCCAGCGAAGGGCAACAAAAATGATTAGGGGTCTAGAGCACATGACTTATGAAGAGAGGCTGAGGGAGCTGGGATTGTTTAGTCTGCGGAAGAGAAGAATGAGGGGGGATTTGATAGCTGCTTTCAACTACCTGAAAGGGGGTTCCAAAGAGGATGGCTCTAGACTGTTCTCAATGGTAGCAGATGACAGAACAAGGAGTAATGGTCTCAAGTTGCAATGGGGGAGGTTTAGATTGGATATTAGGAAAAACTTTTTCACTAAGAGGGTGGTGAAACACTGGAATGCGTTACCTAGGGAGGTGGTAGAATCTCCTTCCTTAGAGGTTTTTAAGGTCAGGCTTGACAAAGCCCTGGCTGGGATGATTTAACTGGGAATTGGTCCTGCTTCGAGCAGGGGGTTGGACTAGATGACCTTCTGGGGTCCCTTCCAACCCTGATATTCTATGATTCTATGATTCTATGATATGAGGACACACTCCACCGACTTAATGCACTTAATGGGGACATACACAATCGACTATATAAAATTGATTTGTAAAAATCGACTTCTATAAAATCAACCTAATTTTGTAGTGTAGACGTACCCTCAGCAGCCCTTGGGCAGGGCACCCATCTGGTGGCACAGTCACAGGAATGTGGATGTGCTGCAGCACCTGTGGGTAGTTGTGTCTGGGTGATCACACCGCTCCCTCAATCACTTGTGGGCACTCCGTAGCACGTGAGCCAAGTGTCTCTCAGAGAGAGACCTTACCAGCACCGTTTTCAAACTGGAGACCCCAGCTCTCTCCTTCTGCTGTTCACGATGTTCAAACAATGCTGTTTATTGTAGGAAATCCCTTATTTCCCTCCCTATTTCTTACCGTCCTCATGCCTAAGCCCACAAGATCTATGATGGCCCCACGAGCACTCTTGGTGCTATCACGTAACTGAATACAAACAGGGTGTTACTTGTACACGAGCTGTGGTGTTGCATGCATGCAGGCTGACCCCAGCCCAAAAACTCAATCCCATGAATATTCAAGAAGCTGAAAGAGAAAGAGGGCAAAAATGATCAAAGCAAACTTGATCCAGAATGTGGCGAAATCTCCATGGAAACCTTTATTGCTATTCACACAGCTCTAGTCAGGACACAACCTAACATAGTTTAGGAAACTTGAGGGAAAGGCTGACTCTTGGTTTGCCCCATTGTAGGAGTTTGAGTGTCAATCTCCATTTCCCATTTCTTACATTATTTCACTATCTTTTTGTTACTTAAATCAAATGAGCCAAGCTGTCAAGGTTCCTCCCCCACTCTGAACTCTAGGGTACAGATGTGGGGACCTGCATGAAAACCTCCTAAGCTTACTTTCACCATCTTAGGTTAAAACTTCCCCGAGGTACAAATTAATTTTATCCTTCGTCCCTGGATCTCCACTGCCACCACCAAACTCTAACTGGGTTTACTGGGAAACGTAGTTTGGACACATCTTTCCCCCCAAAATCCTCCCAACCCTTGCACCCCACTTCCTGGGGAAGGTTTGGTAAAAATCCTCACCAATTTGCATAGGTGACCACAGACCCAAACCCTTGGATCTGAGAACAATGAAAAAGCATTCAGTTTTCTTACAAGAAGACTTTTAATAGAAGTAAAGAAATCACCTCTGTAAAATCAGGATGGTAGATACCTTACAGGGTAATTAGATTCAAAACATAGAGAATCCCTCTAGGCAAAACCTTAAGTTACAAAAAGGACACACAGACAGGAATAGTCATTCTATTCAGCACAGTTCTTTTCTCAGCCATTTAAAGAAATCATAATCTAACACATATCTAGCTAGATTACTTACTCAAGTTCTAAGACTCCATTCCTGGTCCTTCCCCGGCAAAAGCAGCATACAGAGAGACACAGACCCTTTGTTTCTCTCCCTCCTCCCAGCTTTTGAAAGTATCTTGTCTCCTCATTGGTCATTTTGGTCAGGTGCCAGCGAGGTTACTTTTAGCTTCTTAACCCTTTACAGGTTAGAGGATTTTTCCTCTGGCCAGGAGGGATTTTAAAGGGGTTTACCCTTCCCTTTATATTTATGACACAAGCCCTGTCTCATTGACACCTCTGCAGCCTCAAGTATAGTAAGAAATTGTATGGTGGTAAATAAGGGCAGAATTCAGTTGAGATTACCTATTTCCCATTCACTATAAGTGACACTAATCTCAGTAACATCAGGCTCAAGCCTATTGATTTCAGTGAAGTAACTCCTGCTACTGGAATAATAATCTGACCCAAAGACCCTCTCATTGATTGTGCAGGAAGGGAATGAATTACAAATTATGGGCCATTTTAAATTGCAGTGACTGTGACTACAAAGGTACACACCTGCAAATAGGCCCTAGACTTCTTAGGTTTTGAAAATCAGGCCATTTATATATTTATCAGCCACATTGCTAGCTAGCAAATAAAGAAGTGATGTCTAATGGACGTCATGGAATCAGAAGCCTCTATACATTGTACCCATGATATGTCAGATTGTATTGTCTGGCAGTTATCCCAAATATGATATTCACAGAGTCATAGAAAGTGGAGGTAGGAAGTCCTATTGGTTGATCTAGTCGACCCCTCTCCTCACGGGTCAATGCCCCACTGGTGCCTACAATATATTAGCTAGTGTTTAGACCAGTCTAGTTTTAAATGTCCGAGAAGAGGGGACCTCCAGCACTTCCCTCTTTCAGCATGCATTGTATAGAAATCTAGCCACATATTTAGGGGAGAATCATGTAAACACAGATGGATAAAATTCTTGGATGAGCCTTGCTTTGGTACATAATGTACTATCCCCTGTTGGGTAGCTGAGTGATCCCACTGTTATCAGGAACTATGAATAATGTCAAAATCATTCAGGGCCCAGGGAAGCCCATTTATTTCTAATCTTTTCTGCCGCTCCTTTTCAGCATGAGTCAGTGCTGGCCAGCTGGATGCATGTTGGCGCACAAGAGGAGTGACATTTTCATTTCTCTTGACCCAGGCCCTGTTCCCAGGCCTCTCCAAAAGAACTTGTTTCAATAGGGAAGTTCAGTCTCCTGTGATCACCTTCCGGGCTCTAAATATAAACTCTGCCTTATCCTCTATTTTCTATCCATGTCTCTTTTCACACATCCCCCCAAACCCCTGCTCTGCCAGTGATGCCTCCTTGCCAGGGATGGTTGAAAATGTTCCATCAAAACTATTTTTGATGGAGAACTGGGTTTCTGGCAAAATGATTTTTTTCACAAAAAGTGGCTGCTTTCCATGGAAATGTTTTATTTTTCTTTGAAAACCAAACACTTGAAAACCAAAATATTTCTATTTGGACATAATGCTGCAGTCCCACATGGGAGTTCTCGTTCAATTGCCTCATGTCCCCATTCTCCTCTAAGGGCTGGGCTCCCTGGCCTGACCACATCTCCCATGATGTACCCCTTCCCATCTCCAAGAGGGGAGATCATGGTACATCATGGAAGCTCCACACAGCCAAGCTAAAGGTTCAAAGGACACACAGTATGTGTTAGGATCAAGGGTCAAAGAGAAGTGATGGATAAAGGGGTATAAGTGACATGCCAGTAAGGGAGCGTAACATACACTGAGAGAGAGGCAGGAAGGAGGTGTAAGTTATATCAGCTTAGCCTCAGGACCTGATTTTCTTCTCACTTCCTCCACTGAAATGATCAGTGTTGCACCAGTGGAACAGTGGCGTGAGACCAGAATCAGGCCCAGAGGCCGCATTAAACCAGCTTACACATCATGACTGAAAGCCCCCCTGTTATCTTCAGGGAAAGTGGGAGAGAATCTCTGCCTACGTTCTAGCCACTTTGCAGCACTCAGAGGGTGTAAAGTGGAGGAAGCTGGCCTTCAATGGCTGCTGAGAATTCCCCTAGTAGGAGAGCTCTCTGCTGGCACAAGGCAGCATAATCAGCTCCTATGCCAACTGCCCCCAGCACCCTGGCACATAAGGTGTGTCAGAAGTGAAACGGGACATAGTAGAACAATTCTCACTCATTGAACATTTGATAGCTGCTTTCAACTACCTGAAAGGGGGTTCCAAAGAGGATGGATCTCGACTGTTCTCAGTGGTAGCAGATGACAGATCAAGGAGTAATGGTCTTAAGTTGCAGTGTGGGAGGTTTAGGTTGGATATTAGGAAAAACTTTTTCACTAGGAGGGTGGTGAAGCAGTGGAATGCGTTACCTAGGGAGGTGGTGGAATCTCCTTCCTTTGAGGTTTTTAAGGTCAGGCTTGACAAAGCCCTGGCTGGGATGATTTAGTTGGGGAATGGTCCTGCTTTGAGCAGGGGGTTGGACTAGATGACCTCCTGAGGTCCCTTCCAACCCTGAAATTCTATGATTGTATGGTCCCTTGGGGACTATGAGCAACTGACAGAAGTTACAGCAGCCCCAAAGCTGCTCTGACTTATCCTGGGGCTGGAGCAGCCTGATCATCTCCCTGACAGCCCCCTACCAAGCAGACCTTGGCACAGAAAAAATCTGGGCCCATAGCGTTATTCCCAAGAGGACTAGGGTGCCCCGTTCCTACCTGGTGGCATCCTGTGTTTTTCTTTATAACTGTCAAATTTCTTGGTTGTTGTTCAGGAGACATACTCAGATTTCTGTCACCTGAAGGCACTGGAGAAGATTGCTCTATAGCATAGCTGAGACTGAAAACAAACATTACTTTTTCTTAAAGAATCATTAAAAAGCAACCTGGAGCCATTGTTTTGTTTCAGACAAGATTGCAGAGATGAAGCCAGACACAGTTAGGGGAAGAGATTTCACAGCACAACAAAAATGGGTTGCAAAATACAGAGCAGAAACAATGAAAGTAGGAAGGGGAAGCATATTGTACAGGAGCCTGGTTACTCTGGCTGTCGCACAAGAAAACAATGAGCTCTGACATTTCCCTTCTTGAATGCAAGCATATTCTGCACTCATTCCCCACAAGAGCTAAAGAAAAGGTTTGACCATCAAACTATGTCAAGAGAATCTGAAAATAATCTTTATGTAGCAAATAGAATCTACTAGCCTGAGAAATGTTTCCCAGCCAAAGCAGGAAGCCATAGCCGGATTTGCGGGAGGGAACACTAGCTACTTCCTTATCTCATCCCCAAAGCCCTTGGTGCTTCCCAGCATAAGAAACGGAAAGAAACGCTGTTCAAATCCTCCATGAGAAAGTCATTGGCTTTCCTCTCTACCTCCATAGAAGGATTGGGTGCCTCAGAGACTCTCCTAGCTCCTTCGCATGATCCACATTAACTATCTCCACCAGCTCATTTGGCATCTTCAGGTTTAAGCCAAGATGAGTGGCAGGAGCACTGACAAAGGAGCCACCAACCTCAGCTGTGTCAATGCCATTGGCAGTGAAAGCATCAACAGCATTAAAGAAAGTGCCAGGGACACAGGCACTGAAAGCTGGTGCTCAGGCACCAGTTGTGAGACATATTCAAGACCCAAGTCTGATGCAGCACAGCAGGAACTGTTTACAGCAGGGACTTCAGATTTACATGGCAAGGACCCCAGAATTAGGCTGCAAGGACTGTTGATTTGGGGCATTACTGCTAAATGCTCTCCCTTCTCTGCCACCATGTGGTCCAATCCCTTGTGTTATTTATTGTGATACTAAATTCCATTTGTTTTACAGAACTCCCAGAATTTCAATGTGGGGCAGATTTTAGTATTGAAAATGCATGAATGCATTGTGCAATCAGCCTGGGGCAGGTGGAGGTTTGGATGGCTAGGGAGAGGGCAATTAGGGTTTCTATCACGCAGGATGGCGGGGGCGGGAGGGCAGTCCTGGATACTGGCATACACAAGGTACTGGGATGGGTATGTACCTTGCTTTCTCTTCTTCCCACTTTAGGGCAGGGACAGAGGTGATTTTAAGTGTAGGAGGAGGTAGCATTGAATTCCACATTCCTGTCCTCCAGCAAACGTTGACAGCAACTAGATACCCCACTGCACCCTCCTCCTCCCCCAGTATGTACCACCACATCCAGCTATGATGGATAAAAATGTTAACTGGATGGTTCTGCTAACCAATCATCTGTGGAATAGTTAGCCGTGTTCACAGTTAATTTACAGTCATTCGGCTCCAGAGTGAACAAACCACTGTGATGAACTGGATCAATTCACACCTCTCCCAGCTTGTTTCAGGCAAACATCATCATGATAGTTTACATTTGGGTCATATTCCGAAGGTCAGCTTTTCAACCATAAGTTTGTCAATGGCAGAACTCCCACTGACTTCAGTGGGGTCACGATTTCATCATGTTTTTTCACTGTAAACTGAGATTCTGGAGTGTGTTAATGCAGCAACTCATTGTAAGTCTGCAATTAGGCATCCATTTGTACAGCCATATTATCACTGTATACATGGGGTCTGGGGCATCTGAGTTACTGACAGGGGAGTGAGTCAGCCCCAAGTAGATTCAGCACTGGGTGAGTGGTCTGACCAATCAGGTGAAATGTGAGGCATATATAAGCACTGAAGCCAAGGCAATGTAACGAGTTCATCGGGCTTTACAATAGGTGCAGGAATGCCTGGTAGCTGGCCTCTCAGTACCAGCTCAGGAAGAGACTGAATAGCAGGAGGCCTTGACTAATCAAGGACTGGTGAGGTGTTACTGATGCAGGTGAGTAGCACTCCTTGATTAGGATTTTGATCTGTGCTTTGAGAGAGGTGGTGCCTTGGCCTTGCAATCCAGCACCATCCAGGGCAGGCATCAAGCATGCCAATCTCTCAGCATCCTCCAGTGACTCCAGCTGGAACAGGCCGATCACTCTGAAGATGCCGAAGCACTATTGTGGAGGGTCGATCCTGTCAGACATGCATTAAGGCAAAGTCCTAATGCCCAGCTCAGATGCTTGATAACGAAGCCCTTGAAGATTTGGCATCAGGCTTAACAGAAGCTTCAGAGAAGGGCAGCACAGCCCTGAGGCACACACTGGGACCTGAGAGCTCCCAGATCCCACATCCAGCCAAGTCATGGTGCACCCAAGGCATCTCAGGTAACTGTCATATCTATACATGAAGGACCCGATATGTCCACACCTGGGGCGTAGCTTGAAGCCACTAGACTGTTTCTCAGACTGTGTGAAAAGAAGAGAGAAAGAGAGAGCACAGGCAGCAGTAAAAGATTAATAAAACATCTGAAGAGCTGTGAGGCGCTGAGCCCAGACCACATTACTTAATGCAATTTTTATTTATTTGTTTGACAGAAAACAGTTAGAGGTAGCAGCTCTGCAGCCAAGAACCTAATGAGAATCAGATGAAGATGTCAGTGAAGATGATTAAACGCTGATGTGATGGTAGCAGCAGTTGTGCAAGGAAGCTCCTCCATCAGGCCAGTCCTTGCTTACAGACAGCCCCCCAACCTGAAGCAAATACTCACCAGCAACTACACACCACACAACAAAAACACTAACCCAGGAACCAAACCCTGCAACAAACCCCAGTGCCAACTCTGTCCACATATCTATTCAAGGGACACCATCATAGGACCTAACCACATCAGCCACACTATCAGGAGCTCATTCACCTACACAGACGTGTATATGCCATCATGTGCCAGCAATGCCCCTCTGCCATGTACATTGGCCAAACCGGACAGTCTCTATGCAAAAGAATAAATGGACACAAATCTAACATCAAAAATTATAATTTTCAAAACCCAGTAGGAGAACACTTCAATCTCCCTGGTCACTCAATAACAGACTTAAAAGTGGCAATTCTTCAACAAAAAAACTTCAAAAACAGACTCCAACGAGAAACTGCAGAACTGGAATTAATTTGCAAACTGGACACCATCACATTAGGCCTGAATAAAGACTGGAAGTGGATGGGTCACTACAAAAACTAATATTTCCCTTGCTGATACTCACACCTTCTTGTCAACTGTTTGAAATGGGCCACTTTGATTACACTGAATTCATTAACACTACAAAAGTGATTTTTCCTCCCTTCTTGTCAACTGTTGAGAATAACTCACTTCCACCTTAATTGAATTGGCTCATTAGCACTGACCCCCCACTTGGTAAGAGAACTCCCATCTTTTCATATACTGTGTATTGATACCTCTCTACTGTATTTTCCACTCCAGGCATCTGATAAGGTGGGTTTTAGCCCACAAAAACTTATGCACAAATAAATTTGTTAGTCTCTAAGGTGCCACAAGCACTCCTCATTGTTTTCCTCCATCAGCTGTGATGGTAAAAGCTGCTAATAAGAGGCAGGTGCTGTTCACCCTTACCAGAGGTAAGTGCACGGTGCTTGTTGATAAGACAATGTAAGGCATTAAAACTCTACAGCTATGAGATTTGTCAGTCACATGCTAAGAGCAGAGATTCAGGAGTGGGGAGATATTATAACGCATATATTTTGGAGAAGAGAATGAACATCACTTCTATAAGGCATTGCAAAACTCTAAAAGTTCTTGTCAGCTGTGTCATATAAATGCTGTTATTCAAATATCCCATTAATATATTCTCTGGGAAAGAGCTTCTTAAATTTTAATCAGAGAACAGCCCCAGGAGGTCATTCTGCTGATGCAAGATACTTCCCCATCATACATTTTCTTGCGCTTTCTCTAGTCTTGTTTTAAATGTCCCAAGTGATGGGGGATTTTAACCTCTTCCCTTGGGAGACTAAAGCCTAATTGATTGAATTCAGAATGTTCAGACCGAGAAATTCCCAAGTGGCTCCCCATTCTTCATGATCTTTACAGACTATATTCCTGTAACATGAAGCACACTCTGGTATCAACTGTATTGGACTGATATATTTTGTTGCAGCTAGAAGTTTATACCTATCATTAAACCAGAATGATCACATCTGTGAAAACTCAGACTCTGCTTTGGTCTTTTGTATGTATGGGAGTAGATCTCTTATGTGGCATGTTGTTCACAAATTCTGGAGGCAGGTTGTTTTCTAGGGGGCTGTATCTGTATATTAACAGAGTGAAGAAATACTTCAGCAATGAATTTTGTATGCCTTCGGTGATATGCCTTCAGTCTTCATATAGCCACCAAGTGCTCTTGTTACCCCATATTGTGCTGTGTTGTTATTTTTTGACAACACTCATCCTCAGCTTCAGTGGAGTTACACCCAGGAGAATTTGGACTGGGCCCAAAACTCCAATCACGGTCAATGGGAGTCTTGCCTCAGTAAAAAGTAAGGAACTCAGGATGGGCCCATTATTAATCAGAACTATCCCATGAAAAAGGAAAACAAGCCTTCACTTGTTGGTGGAAGTCAGCTGGGAACTAGCTAATTTACAGGGCTATGGCGGAGCTACTGGAGGATTCCACTATGGGCAAGTAAAGCAGAGCCAGTGCTTCACAGCTGAGCAAGTTCTGATCCACCTTCCCCAAGCAGGAGCCCCCATTCTCTCTTGGCATTTGCTCCAGATATAATCCACTTCCCTGATTCCCCCAGCAGGCTGGGAACTAGCACAGACTGGGAGCCCAGGGTGACTCTGTGCAGAGTGGCCAAGAAAAAGCAGGCAAGGACCATGAGACTGCCTGCCCACTTGTGCTCAGAGCACTGCTGGAGGTACTAAGGAGGTAAGTCTTGTTCACTTGGAACTAAGGAACAGGAGAGGGGAAGGAGGTTATCAGGACAAATACAGAGCATCCCAAGGGTTAATATGAAGATGCAGTTAGTTGTATTTTATATTAAAATGAAGCAATCCCCTTTTTGCTGACATGGAACACTAATTGCAAACCTCCACAAGGATTATGTCACTCCTAACCTAACCTGGGGTTTTAATGATCCCCTTGTGAAATTGCTCTGGATATCCAAAATGAAATACTGCAGATCGATATAAAGTATGTATAGCATTAATAACAGAGACTTTCAAAGTAAGGCACCAAAGGCAAAATGATCTATTTTGGGACTCAGAATCTGCTGAGAAACTACTGGACCAACTGACTGAAAACTAAATGTTCTCTCTCTCTCTCTCTGACAAAGAATCTGTATAAAGATTAATGCTACTGACCGGTTACCCGCTGTGCACAGAACAAGGCTGGACTAAGGCATCCTATTACATTTTTTATCCCATTTTCCTCTCTCCCCACTCCTGTCCACTTGTTTGTTTCATCGATCTTTTTGCATCTTGTCTTTTAGACTGTAAGGTCTCTGGGACAGAGCTCTGTATTTATTAACCATGTGTCCAATGCTCTGCACTATGGGGTGCCAATCTAGTTAGGACTCTGGTCCCCACTGTGATATCTGTGATAAATAATAATGATCACTGGTGCTACACCAGAGTTTTCAAGCTGACAGGCCTGATTAAAGCTAACACTGAATTTCACATGTAAAACCGATATGGTGCTGGCTTTTAGTAACTCTGGGACAGATTGTCCCCTAGTGTCAATCAGCATGACTCCACTATAGTCAATAGCACCAGTCCCCATCAGCTGAGAATCTGGCCGATTCTAGCTTGCTTAGAGAGATCAGAATTTTAACCGAAAGCTTCATGTTTTAAAAGTGGGTTGACCTGGTTAAAGGGCCATGATGTGATGTGGCCTTCACATAATTAAGGGAGTGATCCCAGGAGGTGCTCAACAGCTGAAATTGAGGGGGAAATCTGGCCTTTTATCTAACTTAATTTCTTCTAAGCAGGCGAGGCTGAGATAGATCCCTCACACAGAAAATGGGTTTGCTGCCTGGCTGTTCAATTTCTAATGATTTATAATTCCCCTAATAAGGGACAGACATAAAAGCTCTCCCTGATTTAAATAAGGCCTTATTCTGTGCCTTACAAATAAGCACCAGATTTATCTTGTACAATATACTGGGTAACTTTTCAGCACTTGCCAGTACTTGAAGCCACGTTGGCTGCACATCAATGAGAGAGAAGCTGCCTTTTCAGTCAAGGAGGTGGAACATCATAGAGGCAAAACTGTAAGTGCTATGTTAGTGCCTACCTCTTCCTTGTATTGACTGGTGTTGGGTAACTATTAACCCCTGATTAGAATTATATAAGAGGTGTTGTACTGCATCAGTTTCAAAGGAATCGGCTCAGTCGTGAAACAACACTGCAGTGTCCACTGTTTCCTGGGATTGTGTATCTGTGCTTATATTGGCCTGGAAATTATGGGAAAACAACACGACTGACAGATGCTGCTGATGCTATGAGAAGGCAATGAGTGGGACACAGCCTGAGCAGCAACGGCTGAATGCATTATATCTGGGAAGGGAAGAAGAAGCACGTTCGCTGGTGGTCCTTGCTAGACCTTCAGGAAAAAGACCATTGCCGCCAATGCAGCCACCTGGTTGTTTACCAATCTGTAAGCATCATGGCTTTACCTCTCCACAGCATAGCATCCTCTGTGGGGATGAGCAGTGCTGGGAGCCCCTGGAACTCAGGAAATGCAGGTAGCCACATTCTGACTGCCTCTTGCAGGGAAATGCTAGGAGAACAAGAGGCTTAGCACATTTGTCCTGTAGCAATCATAATTTGTCCCAGAGAACTGTTTCTGTGAATGCAGCTATGACCATTCACAATTAGATAGAATGGGCCAGTCCTATATAATGTCCAAGGTCCCTCAAAGAAACAGACATCTCCATTAAACCAGAAACACATGAACTCTTCTAGCATTTCATTCATTTGAGCAGATATTATGGAAGACATGTACATCCTGACAACAGTGAAAGGTTAATCTTTATGCTTCCTATGGATCATTAGACATGCCCATGTTTGCTACAAGGTTAATGCCTTCCCAGGCTTAGTTTAGTCTGATAAGGGCTTCATCCTAAGAGGTGCTGAGCGCTCATAATCCTCATTGACTGAAGGATAGGATGGGCAGGGACGCAAACCCATGCTCTAAAGTGTCCCTAGCCTGTTTGCCAGATGCTGGGAATAGGTGTGTGACAGTTTCAGTCACAGAGACCCCCTTGGGACTGTCACCTGATGTGCTGAAATTACCTCTGAGCCCATTTTCCCTGCCAGCTTGGGACTCCAGAACCCTGCCTTGTTGAGCCAGACACGCTAGCCTGCTGCAACACAGACTCAGGGTCTAGGCCTCGCCCCCAAAGCTGCAGACTTTAACCAAAAACAGCTCAGCAGGTTACCTCTCCAGCACCCAGACACCCAGTTCCTAATGGGATCCAAACCCCAAATAAATCCGTTTTACTCTGTATAAAGCTTATACAGGGTAAATTCATAAATTGTCTGCCCTCTATAATACTGATAGAGAGATATACACAGCTGTTTGCTCCCCCCAGGTATTAATCACTTACTCTGGGTTTATTAATAAACAAAAGTGATTGTATTAAGTAAAATAAAAAGTAGGATTTAAGTGGTTTCAAGTAATAACAGACAGAACAAAGTAACCCAGCAAAATAAAGCAAAATCACGCAAGTCTAAGCCTAATACATTAAGAAACTGATTACATGTAATATCTCACCCCTAAAGATGTTCCCTTAAGCTTCTTTCATAGACTCCTTCCTAGTCTGGGCCCAATCCTTTCCCCTGGTACAGTCCTTGTTAGTTCCAGCAGACATCTCAGGTGGTAAGCAGGGGTTTTCTCATGACTGGCCTCCTTTTGTCCTGCTCCACCCCCTTTTACAGCTTTGGTACAAGGTGGGAATCTTTTGTCTCTCTGGGATCCCACCCCTCCTTCTAAATGGAAAAGTACCAGATTTAAGATGGCCTTCATTATTAGGTGACATGGCCACATGTCACTGTAAGACCCCTAGTCTCCATTCTTCCTGGGCTGGCCCACAAGACACAGGAAGGTTTGCACGTAAACAGAGCCCTTTACAGTTCATTGATTCTGAAGCACCCTTAATGGCTTCCACTTAATATGTTTACATCAGTAATACAAGTTTATATCTTATTCTCCTGACTCCAGACATAGGAATAATACATGCAAACAAATAGGATGGACACACTCAGTAGATTATAAGCTTTGTAACGATACCTTACAAGAGGCCTTTTGCATAAAGCATATTCCAGTTACACCATATTCACATTCATAAGCATATTTTCATAAAGCATATGGAGTGCAATGTCACAAGGTGACAGGGGATGGATAACTTGATGATTACCTGTTCTGTTCATTCCCTCTGAATCACCTGGCATTGGCCACTGTTGGCAGACAGGATCCTGGGCTAGATGGACCATTGGTCTGACCCAGTATGGCTGTTCTTATGTTCTTACTGTAATGGGAGTTATGAGTACTAAGAGGGCTTAGGATCAGGCCCTAAGTCCTTACCTAGACCATAGGAAAAGATTCCTAATGGATGAAGGCCAACACCTGTTACTGGCCCTAGTCATGGTAGAACATAGAAACACACAGTTCATAGACAGTACCTTAGGGTCAGGGTTAAGAGCGGTGATGCAGTTGAGTCGTACAGCAGGAATCTCCGGAAGGAGTGGATATAGTTGGTTCTGGAGGCGACTGGTCAGTTCTCTGCTCCACCAGATAACATTTGGAAGCCATGTATGGGAGAGGTACGTAGAGATCTGCTGGTAAAAAATGGATGTTCCTCGAAGAGCTTCCTTAGCCTACAAACAGTGACATTTGATTAAACGCCCGGCCTTCAAGTTAACAGCGCACTGCAAGACAGCAGCACATATTATTTACAAGAAGCTTTTTATACACATGTTGCATGACTGGAGTTAAATGGGAGATGGAGAAGAGAATTTACCACAGTTCCCAATGCAGACCAGCAGTTATACTTCCAGCTTTGCCACTGATCCTTGGCTGGCTATCTTCCCCTCTCCTGTCAAACCCACCAGCAGCACAACCCCTTCCCTATTTTAATGATGAAACACTTGCCCAGCATTTTCTCTCATTCAGCTCTCTAAGCCCTACCCAGCCTTGCATATAACTACAGTACAACTAAACAGGAGGCAGGCAGTCTGGGGACTAGCACGGAGGTGAGACCCTAAATCCATCACTAAGGTAGAGAGGAGGTTGCTAGCTGCAGTTGAAGGGGGATGAAGAGGGCACAGGCAGGCACAGACAAGTTCTTCATCTGCTGAAGTGGTATGGACGCCCAAAAGGCTGGGAGCCCTGTGTGATGGATAGCATGTCTCAGTTATTTTATATCTGGACTTTACAGCCAATTGAAGTTGTTAAGGCCAATGCTGCTCTCCATAATAAAGCTTTATGGCTAAGCCAGCTAATCATTTCAGTAGTTCTGGCCAAGGGGCAATGCTATGAATCTCATCAGCGTTCTACAACCAAAGGTGACCAGTAACTTTCTTTTGGCTAGGGGACGTTCCACTTGTTCTGCAGCCCAGGGGATGACTGTATTATATAAATCTTTGTGAAGGATCACTGCTTTTAATTATAACCAGATTCTGCCTTTCTGAAGCTGGGGGTGTGGGGGAAACTATTTCATTAAGGGGACCATAAATCAGTCTAATGCTGTATAATATTCACTTAAGAAATCTTTCACGGGGCTATTTTACAGGTCTGAACAGTGGTATTCATTTGATTTTTTAATAAGATTGTTATTAAAAACACTGAAACCCAATCTTTGTTCTACACTGTTGGGAAGTTACAGATCTCTTTGGTTTCCTCTCTAAACCCACTTGTCCCTCCAAATTGGTTCAAAACAACTAGGGCAACTAGGGCTGCCAGAGAGAAGACTTTTCCCAAACAGGGGCCAGCCAACAGGGGCCAGCTTGTAAATGATCAGGATTAATAGTTATGCAAAATATCTTCTCTCTAGCATCTGTTCTGGTACCTTCAAACAAAAGCACAAACTGTAAAGGTCTCAGACTCAATCCTCAGCTGATTCAATGACAGAGACTCAATGGAAGTTATTTTCATGCACCACAAAATTGTTTAGTGTTAGCAAGTGTATAGAAAACAATCAGGTTGCTTTATTTAGTGATAGCCTGCCTAACTGAAAACACCGTTTAAATTCTTAAAGAGCATGTGTCATAAAAATCTGATTCCCATCAGACATTCCTCTAAATACATCTTGTTTATCAGGATGCAAAGGTTACAAGAGATAAATGTATCATTCTGACAACTCCAGGACCCTGATCTGTATAGGGAATGGGTAAACTTGTCTCGTTTCAATCACTTGTTTGGAAGGGGGACAGAAACTGGCATTCCAAAAGCTACCAAAGCTGATGACAGAGGGGGATAAATTTTGAAGATTTGCTTGATTTATAGAAATAGATTTAAAAACAAAAGATGCTGTCATGGTTGAGAGATCGAAAGGTTGACCTGCCCAAGACAGCAGTTCCCTCCTTGAGGAGCCTGTTATATTTTTATTCAGAAACCATTAGACCTTGGGCTAGAGAAATAAAATCTGACAACAACAAAAGACATGCCGCTGCCAATGAAATGCCCAGTAAACAGAAAGCAGAAGGCTCAGGGGACTGGAATGGAGAGTGTGTCCTTTCTAGGTTGGTAGTGCCTGAAAAAAACCATTAGCATCCAATGGCCTATGTGAAATGAATAGGACAGGTCAGTCCAGTTCACAGTGGCCAAATGTCCACCTCTCCAGTCTGAGCTAACTACTATTATTATTACACGTGTGGCAGGGCACCACCCTCAAGTACAACCCCTTGGTCTTGCAGGGACTCTCTCTCTCTTGCAGTCTTGCAATTGCAATGATTTACTCCCAGTCCACGACTTAAATCAAGATTCCCCCCCTAGGGGGCTGATTTATTATTTTTCACGGTACAAACCCTTTAGCCCCTCAAGTCTACCCTTCCTCTGGGAGCTGGCTGCTAAGACCAACAAGCCTCCTCGCCTAAGTTCAGGAGTCCCACAGGCCTCCTCCCAGCGCCTATGTTAATAATTCAGTCCTTCCGATCCTGCACTAAGAAAGTTCAGCAGCAGTGATCTTCCTCGTGGGCCTGTGTCTCTGGGAGCACCTCTTCTTCTGAGCCTTTTCTTTCTAGGAACAACCCTCTCAGCTGAACTATGGCAGCCTTTTATCAGGCCAGGTGCTCATTAGTCAATTAGCTGACACCAGCCATCTAGGCAGATAAATACTACAGGTTGGCCAAGATGGGCTTGTTCTCCTTAAAGAAGGCCCCCATAGTTAGACTGGGCCCTGACTCCTCTTAAAGACTACTGTCATCACCACAGCTGGCCTCCCTGTTGGCAATCAAGCCAAAGCGACAAGAAATGCAAGGCCCAATGGGACTTAATGTCCTGCTCAACCTATGAGTGGTCCCACCATGTCACAGCTGGGGAATATTAGCGGACAGGCTGAGGGAAGTTAACACTTGCTCTGTGGACTGAAATAGGTCCTCAGTTTCCAGGACTAGCAATCCACTGCCTTTCAGCACTACATTCATGAAACAATATTAAAAGAAAAAAACATCACAGTCCACTGTGGCTAACGCGATGTGAATCAGATACTACCTTGATGGGCTCAACAGACCAATACATAGACAGACAGACATTTTCTCTTTGGTAACATGTGGGCACTAAGTGTATCTAATAGTTTGCACAGCCAGTCATGTGTCTGTTCGCCATACTAATAAAAGAACTATGGATTACTCAAGCTGAGAACATTAAAATGTCTGGGTGCTAGACTTAAATTTTGACCATGACCTTGTACATTCTTTTGTAGATGATCTAAAAAATTTAACAACTCATATTGTCCTCGAATCTCACAACCAACAAAGTTATTTTCCTGGACAACAGAGTGACCATGAGATTTTGCACACCAAATTAAGCTAAGCCCCAATGACTGATTGCCATTGTTTCCATAAGAAACAACTAGAACGAGGAATGTTAACTGCTGCAAGAGAGGAATATTGTTATCTCATGTTGCCAGGTAAGATATGACACATTAGCACTGCAGCAAGAGACTAGAGCGGAGAGTCTGAACAGTGAAATCTGCCAGCTTTCTCTCCAGCAATAGCTGCGGCTGATAAGGAGAATAATAAAAGAGGCAGCAGTGAGTTGCTTTTGTTTTCATTGTCTCTGCTGCATCTGACATTTTTGAAAGTTTTTAGTGGTTCCCATCAGCTTACATCTCTGACAAGGGAACCAAGAGCCGCTGTACAAGTGTCTGAAGAAAGCAGGAATAACAAAGGCAGTGTTGTAGGGAAGGGCATATGCTGGAGCCTCTGTGATGAGAGGAGACCTCTCACGAGAGGAAACATCAGTTGCACACAGGCCCAGTTTAAGGAACACCATCCAGCTGGCTCATGTGTTCTCCGTTGTGTGTATTAGCTGAACTGGGTACCAATGGCAGTGCATGCAAGCAGGGTGGAAGGATTGTTCCATGATTTATTTCTGTGACTGGAAGCTCTATGCAGCACGTGCAGGCAATGTGGGATAAAATCAACTCCCTTCCCTGACTTCACCAAATGTTCGGAGCAGCCTAGGCCTGTAGCCTGCAAAATACATTCAATTATATGACACCAGATGGGACTTTTGAGTTGGCTCGGTGTTAACTTATTTCGACACTCTGATCAGCTCCATGGCTGAGGTGAACAGATAGTATCAAGGCAAGGGGATGGGGGAGGGGGGGTAAGTCTCTTTACCACCCAATTGCTTGTGTTTCAAAGCATTTATCTTGGATCCAGTGGACCTAAGGCGGAAATCACTGTGATACCCTTAGGCAGTTTAGCAGGCTGCCTTTCCTCACCCACCCAGCTGCTTCTCCCCACAGTGCCCAGGCATCAACAGGAGGGTTTGCTTATTGTCTCTTGTGCAGTGTTTTAATTATGACATTAGTTGTCAGCGTCAATCACATATTTGAAAAGCTTTGCAGCCACAGCTGTCACATTCCAGGCTAGCTTTATGATACTTCATGGGAAATTTAGTCTTCCCTGCTCACAGGCAGCCAGCTCCTCAGCTGTGGATGAGGAGCACTCACTCCATCTGAGCAGTGGAATGGGTTCTAAACCCAGATTTGCACCCCCACCCCCGACCTTTGATCTGGAGGTTGTGATGTGCCAGGCTGGATCTCTGGTGCAAGTTAGAACAGCATGAGGGCTGCTCATGGCCCCAAGGGGTCATTCTGGCAGCCAGGGATTTCCAGGATCCAGCCATCGCCCCTTTTCCCTGGCCACATCAGCAGCCACTAAGTGGGGTTGCACAGAAACTGTGACTGTGGTTCTGTGCCACTCAAGCACCCCCTGTAACTGAGGGATCTGCCACTGGCTAGCTACACCATCTTTAGAGCTGCTTTGTGCCACCGGAGAGCTGCCAGTCCTCCCCAACCTAGCAAAGGGCTACAGTCAGTGCCTCAGCAGTGATTATATACAGAATGTTCATTCAAACGTGGCCTTCAGGAGACGGGTGCACTGGCACACCAAGGAAAAGTGTGTTTCCAAGGTGTTCCTGCTACATCATTCAGTAAGAAAATGGTTAAGAGGACTAGATTACCACCTAATATTGAACTGATCAGGAATGGAAGCCAGGGCTTTGGATTCCAGGTCCTGTGAATTTAACAGCAAGACAATATGCCCTCTTAAGCAACATTTTCACATAGTAAAAATACAAACACAAAACCACCCTGCAAGTTAAACAAGCTTTCCTTCTTTGACTGCTGGATAAAGATTTCTACACTGGGTATTGACAGCCACTGGAGATATATTGGCCAGCTAATGTGCAACAAACAGACAAAAGGTCATTGATGTATGGGGATGTATTCTGAGCTGCAGATTTCAAACTCGGCGCAGGTGAGAAGAGCAGAGTGGGAAATAGAGTAGAGTGTCTGTAAGTCACCTGTCTACTCCCACAATCCTGAGCTGGCAGCCCCTGCTGTGATTTAGAGCAGCCTATGGGCTGTTCTAAACTACACTGGCTCCTAGGCATCTCAGCTGGAGTCAGGATATTCAAATCTGGCTCTTAATAAATACCAGAGCATTTCTGAGTAATGGACATGTCAAAGTGTTGCCACTCACTTTATGCTTCCGGATCTTGGTGCTGTTCTGTGCCAGAGATTCGTCTGCTGGAATTAGGCAAGCGTAGAGTGCCAGCCCATCCTCTTGCCAGACCTGCTGCAGACCCAGCACCTGAAACGGGGCTTTGAGCCCACCTTTCACTTTCAAGGGAGGTACCTGTAAATTCATTTGAACAGATGCTTTCATGTTACACACAGCTGCATGATGGCCTTTTCGGAAAGGGAGTGACAATACCCCTTCATCTGACTTGGCTGCTTTTGAGTGGAGACAGCTTGTGTCTAGCTTGACTAATGGAATAGCTAAGCTTTAGCCAGCAGTAACATTATAAAGGCCAAATTAAATAGGAATAGTAGGTGGTGGTAGGTCATGGGATTTATCTTCCCAGGAAGGACCCCCGTAACCTGAAAACTGTGCACTCAGTCAGCTATGCAAGAGCAAGAGAGACGTGCTGCTTGTATTAGCTCCCTAGCCTAGCAAGAAATGAGAATGGAGAGTCCCTGTCAACACTGTGCTGCAAGCTCTTAGCCCACAGCAGTACTGTACGCTGCCTTTATTAATGATAATGAGATCAATACAATCTCTGCTCAAAATCAATGCCAAGTGATGATGCCATTATAAGGAGCTAGCACAAGGTTCTTTAATAAGCCTTCATATTCCCAAGTAACGATCAGTAATAGCCACAAATGCATCAGTCACTTTCCTGTTTTACTTAGACCAAGGCTGTTTTTTTAAAAAAATAGATTATATTTTTTGTTGCAGAGGGAAGTATTCTATTTTTTTAACGTACAGATTTAATCTGAAATGAGAAGGATATAAAGCCAGCCTGATAATGAACACCAGGTATCAAGCATATCAGTTTATTTCTAGAGACAAAGCTCTGGATTCATAAACCCCTTATTGGCCAAGACAAGAGCTGTAAGGCTCATAAAATCCTGAGGAAGTATGATGAATTTCAGCACACAGATTGCAGTGAGAGACCTTGCTATTCATGGTGGAAAGGAGACAAAAAGGAGCCCTGACAGGGACATAAGAACATAGGAACAGCCATATTGGATGAGACCAATGGCCCATCTAGCCCAGTGTCCTGTCTTCTGACAATAGCCAGTGCCAGGTGCTTCAGAGCGAATGAACAGAACAGGGGCAATTATCAAGAGATCTATCCCCTTTCATCCAGCCCCAGCTTCTGGCAGTCAGAGGCTTAGGAACACCCAGAACATGGGGTTCCATCCCTGACCATCTTGGCTAATAGTCATTGATGGACCAGTCCTCCTTGAACTTATCTAATTCTTTCTTGAACCCAGTTACACTTTTGGTCTTCACAACATCACCTGGCAACAAGTTCCACAGGTTGACTGTGCATTGCATGAAGAAATACTTCCTTTTGTTTGTTTTAAACCTTCTTCCTATTGATTTCATTGGGTGACCCCTAGTTCTTGTGTTATGTGAAGGGGTAAATAACACTTCCCTATTCACTTTCTCCACAGCAGTCATGATTTTATAGACCTCTAACACATCTCCCCTTATTCGTCTCTTTTCCAAGCTGAACAATCCCAGTCTTTTTAATCTCCCCTCATATGGAAGCTGTTCCATACCCGTAATCATTTTTGTTGCCCTTCTTTGTACCTTTTCCAATTCTCATGTATCTTTTTTGAGACGGGGCGACCAGAACTGGATGCAGTATTCCAAGTGCGGGAGTACCATGGATTTATATAGTGGTGTTATGATATTTACTGTCTTTTTGTCTATCCCCTTCCTAATGATTCCTAACATTCTGGAAAATGGAAAACACCAGGAAAGAGATGGCAGCAAGAGGAGGAAGAGGCAGCAGGAGACCTGAGAGCTTGGGCATGGGGGAGAGGAGGGAGAAGGGAGATGCAATGGGAAAAAGACAGGGAGAGCAGCCACAGAAGGGAGTGGCAGCCTGGGCAAGGCCAGATTCCCTGACTTGGATCATGTACCATATGAGATGAAAAAACAGGCAACTTTTGAATTATGAGGCTCTAATTCCCTCTAAGGGCTCTGGTGACTACACAAGCCCCTTACTTTATGTTCCCATGGTTTATGCCATTGCTGGGATCTCTAGATGGATTTATAGACCCTGCTGCTTATTCCATGTGTAACATAAAGCTATTCTTCCAAGTGAGAGAAATGCCTTTAAAAATGCACTCTCAATACAGGGCTCGGGCACATTTCCAACCCCCTGTGTGGAGCAATTGCATCACTGGGAATAGCACTGCCACTGCCTCCACCAAGGGAATTTCTGTAGCAGTTGGCTACTGGGGATTTTTTAAATGTGGAGGGCCAAGATTTCAGTGTTCCTCTGATTTTCATTTTTGTTCCTGTTACATGTTCTTCGCAAACTCAGGGACTGATCCAGCTCCCACTGACCTCAAAGGGAGTCTCTCCAATCACTTCAAGTTGAGCTGGATCGGGACATGATTTTACCTTGTTTGGGTCAGCCATTGTCTGTTGTGGTAGAGGAAGGAGAAGTGTTAAGAGGATGATACATTTTTTTCCCCACCTTGACATTTTTCTGGTGGACAAAATGTGGGGAGCCTGATTCTGTAGCATTTCACACTGTGTAACTCACCAGGGAGAGAAGCCAGGTAACAAGAGCCTGGTAGATGCTGGCTGCTGTCAAGACAGTGTCTGGGAAGCGTCCACTGTGCTGACCACATGTGGCTACCTGTCCACAACTGGCGAGCCAAATCGTCATGAGAAGCATCTCACCGTTAACGCTGTCTGCATTGGGCAACGTGTTAATAGCTGGCAAATAAGAAGCTTCCTGTTGAAGGAGAGTGGGAACATTAAACTAATTTGTATTATGAGGCCTGAAACAGAAAACTATATTGATTTAGATCAATATAACTGGCTGAATGCGACCATTGCAGGTGGCGATAATAAATCTATAGGAACATGCATGTTTACAGCTTCACTTTTACATTTTATCCAAGAGACGGCACCTCTAGCAACCTAACACCTCCTAGCTCCATGCTGGGCATTGATTCTATACTGACCTATAGAGTTCCCAGTGCCACTTCCTGTAGCATGCTGGGCTTTCCTTAGAGCTCTCTCATCCATATCCGGAGTAGGCCTAACACTGCTTAGCCTGTGGAAGCTAATGAGATCACAGCCAGAGGTAGTATGACTGGAGTCATTCAGTATTCATCATCAACCTTAAATGTTAATTACTTATCAGGGAAATGCCCTTGAATCAAGACTGATAAGAGTGATAGAGCTTGTATTACTGTCTGCTCTGCCTAACAAATCTCGCTGATCTATCATGTACATTTAAGTGAACTCTCACCTCATCACCTTGATTATAACTGAGCATTGGTATTTTGTCAATTAGGAGAAGAATCCCTCCCCTGCCCTTTTTTTTTCAAATGCAATTCTCACAATTTTGCATTGGCCATTACCAGTTTTCCGGTAACATGCATTCAGTATGCTCTGAAACTCTGCATCACTTAATTTCTTGCAACCTAAATAAAACACACAGGTAACTTTTAATCTGTCCTCACTGCAGCGTGTGGTGAACTTTACAGTGCAAGCTGAGCACACAATCACAATGGAACTGTGCATTTTCATCCCCAGCTCTCTTGGCGTTGTGTCAGAGCTGGTTATCAATCCCATCGGGCTGAAGCTTAGTGGATACAAGTTTGTTGGCCAAGATGAACAATGTGTTTCCAAGAAAATGGCTCTAATTGGTAAATGATGCTGTTTGTAGATCTTTGCACCTCTTGATAATCTGTACCTTATTCCCTGATAACCAGAAACTTCTATGCTTAAACTTTGTACCATTTTCTTTTTATTTTAACATCATTTTAATAAAATTATTAAATCAGTTCTTGGAAAGGAGAGTTGGCCTTTTTGCAAATTTCCTTTCAACAAGTCCATATATTGGATTGGCCAAAAAGCTCTTGTTGCTCTAATATGGGCAGGTCCTGTTGAGATTTTTAGATGGTTGGATGTTACTGGGCGAGGGGTGGGGTGGCAGAATGGTTCACTGGTAAACAGATCTGAGACCTTTCACCCCTAAGTAGAAGGCTGGACTCCACTCTGGATTGGTAACAAATGAAAGGCTGTTAGGTAAATGCAGTGTATCCAGGGTTATAAAACCATGATCATAGCTGGGACTCTCAGCACAGAGCGAACTCACCTCTCTGTCCTTCTGGGGGTCTCTCCCAGTGACGAGTGAGGCCCATTAGAGGAGGACCTTGTATAGCTGTATCTTTTATGTGGCTAACCAGGAGCTTTTGGATTCCAGGGCTCTCAATCCACCATTAAATTCACAACAATGTTGTGTAAAGATGAGACTAAATGTCAGGTCCTGCTGTGATACAGTCTTCGCAGTGTTAAACAGAGTTCATAGCAGTGAGGACTAAATTAGGGTGTACTTCACACTGAAGAGGAGGAAGGTGGCTTCCTGATTAAAGAAATGAAGATGTATCCTTTATTTGTAGGGACTGTGGATGGAAGAGGTCTTATTCCATACTGGCTGGAGGATTCATAAAACAGTTGCTTGCAGCCAAGTCTAAATTTATCTTTCTATGTCATCCTCCCCGCAGCCTGGATCGTGGGGATTTAACAGGCAATCCCTGATGAGTGGCAAATTACCGACTGCAGAAATTGTCTGCCAAATGATGCATCAGCTGTACATTTGTAAATGTGAACTGATTTCTAGGTACTTTAGCAGCCTTAGCTAATTCCTCTAATGAAGTCTCTATTCTCTCCATGTTAAAATGGCTCCAGCCTTGCATGACCTCTTACAGTACACAGTATTCATGTGCAGAAAAAAGCAAGTGTGCAGAAGGCATTGCCATGTGTCTGTTTTCATAAGCCTGGAAACTGGACAGAGCTGTGCTTTAACCAGCCAGGAAATGCAGTTGTTCCCCTTAGCAATCATGTCCATCTCTCCAATGAAACGCAGGTAACATTCTTTCATGGCTTCCTAATTTCTAGTGGTGGATGAAGACATATCAGAAATGTCAAATGTTTGTTCTTTCCCATTCTTTGGGGAAAGGAAAAAATGATGGCAATACCATCTGTTAGTCAATTTCAAACTACACATTAAATTGTGGAATAAATCCTGCAATCAGCCAGAGAACTGCTTTATCAGTGCAGAATGGAAGCAATGGATAAGAATGAGAAATTGTCTGAATTTCCTGTATTAAACTGGCAGAACATACTGTAATTAAGATGGCAACATTTAATAATGAAAAGAATCATAAGATTGACATTAATGGTCTGAATGGTCTTTCTGTTAATGCACTTTAGCACTGGACTCATACTTGATAACAGGAGTGGTTTTCTGAATATTAACCATTCTGAGGTTACTGAGCTGAGAAATATAACCATGTCAGGATGGTACAGAGACTTTCTGACCTGAACCATGTTTTAGATTGTTGAAATGGATGAGGTATAAATCTCCAAAGTAGATAATTCTAAAGCATTGCCAAAATAAGACTTCAGGAATTCAAGGATCTGAGAAACAGAAGCTTTATTTGCTGCTATCATCCCTTTTACACAGCTCTCCAATTTGGTCCAGGCATTGCATATTGTGTTAGGTTGTTTAAATTGAAAGCAGACATTTCCTTGCTAGGAATAACTCCTTTTCTCTACTATTATTCTCAGGCTCTAGATTGAAAGAGATCGTCTCTCCTGATTGGGAAGTACGATAAGATTTGGATCAGCCATTCTTCCCTCTGTGGGAGCCCTAGAGGGCTAACGCCTGCCTGTGTCTATACAGGTCTATGCAATACAATTATTGCACTGTGAAGGTGCAGGTGGGATCCTGCTGTTGCACACAGCCCTGCTCAGCACAGGACCCAGAGCAGGGGGATATGGTTTTATACAAGCTTCATGTTCCCCCAGTTGTGAGGCCTGGAGGGGCTGGGTCAATCCCAGGTGCAATATACAGCAGCCTTCTCAGGGCTGCTATAACCCAAAGCGCTGATACACAAACTGGGAATAGTTGGAGCATAGCAGTGCTCCATACACATCCCTCTCCCACTGGCCACTTCCTTGATATCCCCCCACGCTGGGGCGATGAAGGGGTGTGGTATAGAGCCAGCTACACTGTCTCTATCGCACTTGAGGACTCACTCACCCCAGGGGAATTCTCAGCTGCCCAGGCAGGGCAGTTTAATGGCTACTTTGTGCCACCAAAGCAGTGCAAAGAGACCAAATCAGAGCCAAGGATCTGGCCGAAGCACTCATTGGCACATATACATTGCTTGTGCTGTTGGCTGTATACCTTGGCAACAGGAGTATGGTTACAAGGTAAACGGATGTTGTTGGCCCCAAATAGAGCATACACTTCCTCTGCTATCTGCAATAAACAAGATGGCTCCATTGCACTAAACAATTGCTCCTGAGGACAGCAACCACATGCAGAGCCTCACTGCAGTGTTACCTTGCTTAACCAGTGATATCCTGTGCTGTCAGAAACCCTCCTTGCTGGATGCTGCCAGTATGTGCCACTGCCCTTGCTGTGCTGTCTTTCTGATGTGTTGCCAGGATCTGGCTCAGCATGGGCTCTCTTGACACCGTTTCTGGAAGCAAGCGTCCTGTTGGCCACTCCTGAGCTACTAGTTATGAGAGAGCTCTCACTCGCTGCCAGTATATTTCTAATCAGACTCTGAGATGTTATGAATGGATCAGAAGGGACTAGTTATCAGCAAACCTCAAAGAACAGCTCTCAAATGTTCTGATGCTCTTCGGAATGATTTCCAAACCACAGGGATACAAAACCAGACTGGAAATCTCACTGTATTTTCCACTTTCAGCTGCTCTGAGAGTCCTCACTCTGATTGTTCTTCCATACCAGCAGATATGACGCAAAAGGGCCTCACTTAGCACATCTTATCTTGAACATCTTTAGGTGAAAATTCCCATTTTCCAGGATCTTGCGCCCAACCAAAATATAACGGGGCCTGATTCTTGTCTCCCTTACATGAGAGTAAATCAGGAGGAACTCCATCAAAGTCAGTGCCGTTATGTTGGTATAAACCAGTAGAAGTGGGAACAGAAGCAGGCCGTTTGATTTTGTTTGCTTTCTAGAATACAAGATGGAGAGCTCCTTTCCTGAGATGGTTATTTATTCTTCTTATTACATTAGCACTGGAGAGGCTGAGCAGGGATCACAGCCCATTGTGCTGTGTGTTACACAAATGTGAAGCAAAAAGAGAGTCCTTGCCCAACAAGCTTATGATCTTGGTTAGTGACAAGATGCAATAAGTGGCTGAAACAAACAAACAGGTCAAATGACTTTGCCAACCATAAAGGCCAGCCTCACCTCTTCCTTCCCTAAGACTGACACAACTTAATAATCTTTATCTCTTTGAAAATAAACAAACATGTATGGAAGAGATTTCTCTGCCCAACACACATTCTAGTGGGTGAACTCGAGGGCTTTACTCTGGGAGAGGTGATACAGTGATCTGAGCAGAGGACTGGGAACCAGGTCCTCGGGTCGTAATCCTGGCTCTAAGCCTGATTCCTTCTGTACACCACTTAACCTCTCTCCCTCCATCTCTCCACCTTTAAAATGGGGATAGCTACCTGACAGGAAGATTAAATAGCTAAGGTCTGTAAAGCACTCTGAAGATGGACAGCACAACATTAAGGAAAAACACTAACATTTCATCTCTTTCCTTCCTTTACACATTCCAGAAACAGAACTATTTTGAAGCCATTATTGGCTGGGCAGCCCAAATAACACCTGGCTCCCTTATAGTGCTTTGCATCTGGAGTTCTCAATGCACTATTCAAGCAAGGTCAGTAGCATCACCATTCCTATTTTACAGATAGGGAAACTGAGGAGCACAGGTTGGGGAAATGACATGCCTAAGGTCACCCAGCAGGCCAGTGGCAGAGCTGGGAATAAAATCCCTGTGTCCTGAGACCCAGTTGAGTGTCCTATTCACTAGGCCCCACTGCCTCCTGAAGCATATACTGTGTTTAAATACTTCTCTTCTTCCATTTCTAACATGGCATCAGGCCAACACTATACGCGACTTGAAATACACCCTCAACCCTGGGTATAGTTTAATATTTGTAGCTTTCACAAGCACATTTTCCTGTTGAGTATATATATAGACAGCCTTCCCTTGTTGCTCTGTGAGAGACTCACATAAACAAAGGGGGATAGTGATTGACTATATGATCTACTCACATGGCCCCCAAAACTGGATACCTGAGCAGCTCACAATCTTTAATGTCTTTATCCTCGCAACACACCTGTGAGGAAGGGAAGGGCTATCCTCCCCATTGGACAGATGGGGAATTTATGTTTGCTCAAGGTCACTCAGGGAGTCTGTGGAAGAGCAGGGTGAACCTGGCTCTCTAGAGAGGGAAACAAGGAAACTAAAGGGCTGTCAAATGCAAGAAGTAAACACGGGTGAAAAAAAAAAAGGACATTTTCCCCTTGATCTCTGTAGTCATAGGACCAGCTCCTCTCTTGCAGTAAGGCCATGAAGCAGGGGCACCTGCCTTCGGGAGGATCACCCTCATGCAAAGTGTCTGAGGCTCCCATCCCGCTGCAGAAAGCGGGCATGGTCAAGATCCCCTGCACTGCACCATTTTGACCCCTTGGGCTGTTAGCAGCAATGCTGTAACTTATGCTGAAGTCCCAGCCCTGCACACAGCCATCTCCAGGATTGGGGGAGAGCAAAGGGGAGCTGGTCCATTATCTAGTTACGTAATACTTGTAGTGATGGCAAGTAAAACACTTGCACAGAGGGGTCTGATTTTTAAGCTGATGGGGTCCTTGCAAGAAAGGCCAACCTGCTGTGAAGGGCAGGGCATTAAAGATGGAATGAGAGGGTGTGGCCATTGTACACACGGCCCTCCCTGTACCAATCACAGAGGGCTAGCTGGGTAAATGGGCCACCTTTAAAATGATGCTCCTCCAAGACAATATGGGCTCAATCCAGAAAGGTGTGGAACACTGCGGTGTGGTGCCAAGTGCCCTCAACTCCCACTGGTTTCACTGGGACCTGAGAGCACTCAGCACTTTGCCAGATCAAGCCTTCTCTTGTTTTCATCTGCGAGGGCCAATCTGTTGTTGTATTGATTTTTCCAACATGTCTTGTCTTACTTAGGCTGTAAGCTCTTCAGGGCAGGGGATATGACTTATCTCTGCACCTGATCCCAGAAGTGCTGAGCACCTGTAATTGCCAGTAACTTCTGAGGAAGTTGCAGGTGCTCACCGTGCAGCCTTACACAGCTACATACTTTTTAAAATAATCATAATTGCAGGATTTTTCCACTTTAAAACCTCAACTAGACCATTTGAAATTCCTACAAACAGTGCTGCTGTTGCGTATAGGGCTTCTCTAGTTGACATGAAGATTTGTATTATGGTAGCACCTAGTGGTCCCAATCAAGATCACCACTGTACAAAAACCATAGCCCATACTGCTTCCAGCATCAAAAAAAGAAGTCACTGGCAAAAGAACTTGGCTCTTTGGACTCCCAGTTCTGTGCTCTAACCACTAGAATCTCTCCTGATTCACTATAAGTAGTGGGGTGACTACGCTCAGGCACAAAAACACAGGGCAGGTTCAGCCTCCCTTTGTCGGCAAGTAGTTCCACAGGTCCCAGTTTGAGCAGAGAATCAGAGATCTGAGTTCTATTCTGATCTCAGTGAAGCAAGAGGTCCTTCTCAGTGGAAGTAAAGGTGATAGATTCTGGCCCATAGGTAACACAGACTTCTGCCAGCTTATCAAAGAGCAACTGCCTTATGCAGACATAATTTCCTCCTCATCTGCCCCCTTGTAGATGGGAGATAGGGGTTAGCTAATTAACATTTTGCTTTATTGCCTGCTCTTCAGATCTATCTTGACAATTCTGCTAATGTGAATGGAAAAGTATTTAGGGGCCTCTACTGGCAGCAAGCTCTGTGTATACAATTCTGGAAACTATATTCATTTCACTTATATTAACCTTTCCCTTAAGCAAAAGCAACAAATGTTTCCATCTGTCAAGATCCGCCATAAGTATATTCAATAATGGACCAAAACTCATTTTAATCACTCCCAAGATGGGCCAAGGAATATCAAGGACTAAATATTTCATATCTTTCTAGGGCCATTTCAAATTCCACTTAGAGAAAATGGGACTGAAAACAATCACAGCCCGGGAAAGACATCAGATTTCACCCACTTTATGCCATGGATGGAAAGTGGTATAGACAAAGCCAGGGGCTTCTGCAAAGGCATTCAACTGGCAAGGCTCAAGATTCAGAGGGCAACCTTCCTCTCCAAACCTGCCACCTGCTGTTCTACCATGGCACAAGGGGGTGGGCTAAGTCCTATGTGTGGAGGCCAATGGAGGATGTGTCTGGAATGGGTGGGAAGTGTTATCGCCACATAGATCTGGGTCAGCACAAAGCGGCTTGTACCCCAAACCAAGCGGCATGGATGTATATGCAAAATACATGTCACTCTCATTTCAACCTGTTTTCCGTGGGATGGGGACCCCAGAACATGCCCTGGAAGCTGTGCTGCTGCAGCATTGTGTGAACTGGTGCAGACAAAAAGGTCAGTTACAAGAAGAATCTAGGGTAAAGTTCTCTTGTGAACTGGGGACCCCTGCATTCTTTACTGTCTGCCCTTCTCTATGCTAGTGCACCCCTATAGTATTAGCATCAAGGGGCTCTTGCACCAGCACAGGATGGAACTGTGTACTCGTCTGATTATGTAAGCAGGGCTACACACCTTGCAAAAGAATAATTATGGAAGCCACTTCCCAGGAGTCCAAAAGCCAAAACTAATTTGCATAGACATCTACAACCCAGTTCAGGAGTTGGTGTCAGCATGTATTCGCCCAACGATGCATTGAAACCTGTGCCAGTGAACACTACATCCTCTTCCTAACCTTACCACTTGGTGTCTCATTTGACTTTCCTCTCTTTTTCCTTTCTTGCCTTCCCATCTGCCACGTTCTCTTTGCCCTCCTCTCTGCCTTCTCTCCCCTTCCTACTAGACTTCCTCTCTTTTTTTAGTCCCTCCTCATTGTTCCGCCTTCTGCCCTGCCTTTCCACCTCTGCCCTTCCATTTAAACCCCTTCCCTTCTTTCTCTATTTGCCCCCGTTCCCCATTCTCCTCCATACACATCCCAGGGCTACGGGATGAAACATGGCATCTCTCCACAAGGGCCAGGCCAATCAGAACCTAAGAATGAGGATAGTGCGATGGACAGAAACAAGGCTCTGCTCTGCTCTCCCAGGCTCCAGCTGGCAAATTTGCTCTTTTCACAGGCCTCACTACCCAGCAGGGAACAGACCTCACTTCTCTCCCAGCGGATCACTGGCTGGCAGGGGCAGAGGACTTTCAAGTGAATGTTCCATTAAGCGTTCTCTCACCAGCACCTTTCCCCACTCAAAGCAGCAGCCAGCTACCCTGCAGCCTTGAATTGATACAGTGATTCTGTTTTTCAGAGTATGTCTTTGAATGGGTTCAGGGCTGCAAGCCCCGAAAAAAGACAATCTTCAACTCAAAGTTACAGAAGCAGGGATGGCAGTGAAAAAATTCTACTTGTGCCCCACTTGCCATGCCCCTGTTCAGTCACGCTCGGCTCCCGTTCCCCCTCTCTCCTGATAGCTGCTGCCCTCTGTTTCTCCTCCCTTCCCCTAATAGCTCACTTTGAACCCTGAGGTATAACTAAGAGATGCAGGATGAAATTAATGTAAGCAGAGTGTGAATGAATTCCTCCCTGACATCTAGCTGGGAGGTGGAGAGACTTCAGGAGTAAACTGTATTTACATGAACACACCTGCTCTGCCAAGATATCCAGCAGATAGAACCGTGTTGCTCAAAGTGATCAACTTTGGCTGGTGTTGGGTTACAAACTACTTTAGTACTGAATGTAGGAGTAATGAAATGTTGTTATCAATGTTGTTGTCTTGTATGAATAAAAGAGAGCAGAACTGTGTTTAACCTGTCCCAAATGAGGGGGTCACTGTTAATAGAAAGGACCTTGTTAAGCCAGGGGTTCAAATGTCAGACCTCTGTGAAAGTAAGAGGGGTGGGGACAGGTGTCCCAGCCAGGAGGTGTGGACTCTCCCTAAGGGTCCCAGGTCTGGTTTAACCTGTTCCTCCCCACTGTTTAAAGATAGAGCCAAATAGGTTTCATTAGGAGCCATTTAGTTCTGCCCAGCCTGATGAGAACTAAAAATCACTAAGGGCTAGTCTACACTGGCAACGTTAAAGTGCTGCTGCGGAGGTGCTTTAACGTGGCTTGTGTAGTTGCAGCAGAGCGCTGGGAGAGCTCTCTCCCAGCACTCTAAAAAAACCACTTCCACGAGGGGCATAGCTACCCTCCACGAGGGGTATAGGCACACTCCCAGCACTGGAGCACTGTCTATACTGGTGCTTTACAGTGCTGAAACTTGCTGCGCCCAGGGGGATGTTTTTTCACACCCCTTAGCAAGAAAGTTGCAGCACTGTAAAGTGCCAGTGTAGACAAGCCCTAAGAAACTGATCTACAGAAGTCACAGCAGAGAGGCAGGTGGCAGCAGAAGGTAACTGACAGGCAGCCAGCGAAAGTGACAAGCAGTCGGCTGGCAGGGTGGCCAGGCAACAAAGAACCATGGCTGGCCAGGTGGCTAGTGGAGAGGAACCGTGGCTGGTGGGGTAGGCAGCCAGATCATGTGCTCAGATGGCAGAGCAAGTAAGGTGCCTTCTTCCCTGGGTGGGAGGTGAACTCACACAGATGCACCTCTGAACCCTGGGTCCTCACTGACCAAGGACAACCACTGTGAGTGGGTTATGGTGAGGGAGCAGAGGAGGACACAGTAAAGGAACTTTTGGTTGTAGAACTCAAGAATATGAGGCAGAAGTCTCTGCCCCATGCACACTGGGGTGGGTGTCCTGCTCACAGTTTTATGATTATGAATCCTGCTTGTGGCATTTTCCCTAATTAACGTTGGGTGACTTCCCTCCTTTCATTAAAAGTTTATTTTCTACACTCAGACTCTGTGCTTGTGAGTGGGGAAGTATTGCCTCTCAGAGGCGCCCAGGGGTGGTGTATAATTTTCTCAGGTTACTGGGTGGGGGCTTGAGCCAGTTCTGTGTTGTACTGTTGGAAAGGAACCCTTACATATTGAACCCGGCCCTGGTTGCTGCCGGCTCCACCTGGCAGAAGGATTATATTAAGATAAGGAAATCAAGGACTGACAATCAGGCACAGCTTCCTAATGGTGAGAACAAGCTGACTGTGCATAGTGTCCCAAGCAATGGCGCTCTCACCCTTCCTTAAGTGACCTAACAAAGCACTGGAGAAGGTACTGTAGGGAGCACCCAGAATCGTCAGCTCTGCACATGTAACTGGCTGTTGCTTTGAATGTGGAAAACCAGAGACAGAGGAAGAATAGTGCAGTGAGTCAGGTTGCTTGCCTGGGTCCAGGGAGACCTAAATTCAGTTCCTGCTCCACTTCAGATTTCCTATATGACCTCAGAAAAGTCATTTGGTCTCTCTGCTTCAGTTTTCCATTTATGAAATGGGAATACAGGACTTCTTCACCTCACCTGGGTGTCATGAGGAGGAATTTGTTAAAAATTGTGTGGTGCTAAAATACCATGGCAATGGGAACCATAAATGTATAGTAGATTAATAGCAGTGCTGATATTAGTAACTTCTGCTTAATGGCAACACATTGCTGGGAACCAATCCCGTTCCATTCACAGCAGGATTAATGGGATTTGGATATTGGAAAAGGTATGCCACTTATTAGCAACGTCTTTTTTTGGCCTGTGGGCAGGTTTGCAAGTCTGCAGCAAGGGAAGAAAGTGCTAGGATGTACCTTCTCTGGCTGCAGCCCTGCAAACCTGCCTGTGCACAGGGAGTGCACAGGTGGTAAGGGACTGTAGGCTAGGAGGCAAGGCTGTGGGCTGGGCAGTAGCAGGGAAGGTGGCTGCAGCCCAGCTGTTGGAGATGCATGGCACCTCTCCCTACCCTTTCTGGGCTGTGCCCTGCCAAGCGACTGCATACACAGAAAGAAGCATTGGAATGTGCCTGAGCCCAGATCCATGGAGAGCACAGGGAGAGGTATGGTGCAGCCTCTGGGGCCTCCAGCCTCCCTGCTCACCATAGAAAGCCTCAGCATCCAGGCTGCAGTCCCCCGCCAGAGGTAGGTTTGCAGGCTGCAGCCAAGGAAGGCATGCCCCAGTGTTTCCTTTCCCAGATGTATCCTCATAACCCTGCCTTCTGCTTATTAGCAACTGCTGGATAATAGCAACTTTTTGCTGACAACCAAAGGGTTCTAATAAGTGGAATCTACTGTATCTAACATAAGAGAATCCTTCAGGGGATGGACTAGCTGGCTACACTGATCTTTTCGACCTGCAATTTCAGTGATCTCCAGCTAGGTTCAGAGTTAAATTCCCATTGAGATAAATCAAGAAGTTCACAGTTTTCTTAGGACTGATCCAACCCCCAATGAAAACCATGGGACTCTTTCCTTTGGCTTCGATGCACATTAGGTCAGGCCTTAAAGCTCCAGTTTCAGGCTGTTTGTTGGCAGACTCAAGATGACAACACTGCACCAGCTCCTACTTGAAAGACTCCATAGAAGGCAGAAAGGTTAGAATCTTAATTTTTTTAATAAATCAAAGCTTATATTCTATAGAAATGGAATGGACTGCTGGCAGCCTGAAAGAAACTCTCCGTCCCATGGGTCCTGGACTGTGACCAGCTAGTGTAATACATGTATTATATTACGACCTGCACAGCACCCTACTGAAAATCAATGGATTTAAGGCTCTTAAGCTCCTAAGTCCCTCTTGACAATGAGATGTAGGCTCCTCAATCAGTTGGGCATTGCAATGCTGAGCACAGCAATGCCTAAATACCTGTAAAAGTTGGGGCCTTAGTGTTTTGAAATGATAATTGAGTGCACTCTGGTTGAGGCGAGTGTCACCTCAGCAGTATTTCTGCAAAACCCGGTCAAATAACACATTAAAGCAGACCGCTGGTGATTATTTTCAGCTCAGATACCATGGTGATGGGTGCGGTATAAGAACCTTTGACAGGAGTCAGTTGGATAATGAGATGTTAAAGGTCTTCTTGACTTGTTTTAATGCATGGACCGACAGTTTACCAGTCTTCACACTCCCATAACTCGCATTACTGTATGAACCCGAAGAGGAATACAGCTAACTACACAGCAGTCTTTGCAGCTAGTTATCTTTACAGCCAAAACTTTAAGGCCAGGATTCTCTGCTTTGCCAGTTATGGCTTGCTGAATCTCAAGGGTGCAATCCTGAGCCCTGGCATAGGTTAGAGTAGCCTGTGGACTTCTCTAGATCTTATTGCCCATGGTCCCTAAGGGATTATAAATCAGATGAACACAGCTGGAGCACTGCATAAAAAATAATAATAAGCTGGCAGAAGAGCCAGATACACTGGCACTGCACCAGCTAACAGTTCCCCCACACCGAAGGAATTCTCAGCTGGCCAGATCCAGCTTGTTTCTAGCCTCTTTTTGCTGACAGCACAAGAGAGAATATAGCCTTAAAGTTCTTGCACAATAGAATTTACTACATCATCTTTAATTAACTTATCTTATTTTTAAGCCATTCTGGAGTTAGGGCAGTAGTAATTAATTTATTTTTTTCATTAAATAAGAGAGATTTTAGTCTTGTTTCAGACAATTGGCAAATATTTTATTAGACAAAAGAGAAGTATTCAGGGGCCATCTGGTGGCTGTTTGATGTATCACTGCTACGTATAATCCCAGCATAACCAGAGCAAAGAAATCTCATGGGAATCTGAAGAGTATGCACAGGCCAAGTTCAGCACAGGAAGCAGCTTGGACCATTTTTACATAGATGTGTTTCTGAACATAATCACACTTTAAATTAAAAAACTATGTTAAAATAACATTAAGGGCTAAATTCTGCATTCAGTTATTCCAGAATCACATTGGTGTGAGTTATACATCAACGGTGTAAATGAAAACAGAATTGGGCCACGAGGATCTACTTGAAACCTACAAAGTCTGATTTAGAGACACAGGAACTCAAAAATCGCACTTCAGTAGGAAAATGTTTCAGCTACTATTCCTACAAGCAGTCACATCAGATACAATACAAAAGAATTATTTTGTTCTATTTTTGTTTGTTTACTTTGTGCATTTGACAGTTTTGCACACAATCAGTTTCACCTAGGTGAAAGGCCTTCTGCACCAGTTAAGAGGGGGTGAATTTTATCTTCTTGCCCTGTTTAGTCATGTAGGGCCTGATCTGGAAAAAAGACTGTACCCAGATGAGTAGCTTACTCACATGAGTAAAGTTACTCATCTGTGCAAATCTTTGAGGGATCAGGCTCTTAGTTCATTTTTTGTTGTTGTTGTTTTTTAAAAAAAGGAGAATATCATTCAAGAGCACTGAAGTTGCCAGGCTTCTCAGGGGTAGCTGGTATAGAAAGGGAGGATGGTCCAGAGGTTAGGTTGCTAGTTTGGGACTCTGGACACCCAGGTTCAATGACCTGCAGTGTGACCTTGAGCAAACCACTTCATCTCTGTGTCCCAGTCCCCCACCCCAGAGGTGTTGCAAGGACAACCGCATTAAAGAGCATGATGCAGTCAGATACTATGGCAATGGGACCATATAAGTACCTTAGCTAGATTGGTGAAAGATCAGAAACTTCATTTTTGAAAAATTGTCTGATTTCAGGCTTTCACTCTGTCTTTAACTCAAGTAGTTCAGTAGTTCAAGGCTTTTTGCTTATATTTCGGGCCAAACTCTACTTTCAGTCACACTGTGTAAAGCAAGAGTAACTTTCACTGAATTTGGCCCATTATAGGTAATGCAATATGTTTAGTCACAAGGGCTACATTCAGCTATGACATTATTGGCAGGTAAGTTCCATGTCAGGCGTCTGATCATGCTCTCACTGACATCCATGACAGCTTGGCCACAGAATCCAATGGAAGCAGGAGTGCAAGTCAGTCAGAAAGAGGTGCGATAGCATGAATGGTACTGATTTGACACTAGGGGGTATGTCTACCCTGCATCTGGGAGCAAGCCTCCCAATCCGGGTCCACATACTTGTGCTAGTGGGACTTTCACTAGCCTGCTAAAAATAGTTGTGTTGCAACGTCTGGCGCAAGCCCCACTAACACAAGCCTGTGGGCCCAGGCTGGGAGACTGGCTCCCAGATGCAGGGTCGACATACCCTAGGAGAGTATGCAAGATAAGTAACCTTAAAAGGCAGGTGCCGCTACTTTATCTTACATGTTCTTTTTAATTGGTTTACCTGCAACCAACATCCCTTCTCCACCACTGCACATAAGTTACACTTGTTTTTGTCCATCTACTGAAACCAAATCTGTGCAATTTATACTACGTTATTGCTTAAACCCCACATGTACCTTACAGAACTGTTTATGTCCCCACTTAGTTAGATGAAATGTTCATGAAAGTCTACTTATGCCAGGTCCGAATCTGGCCCAATGGAACAAGGGTAAAATTTTCAAACATGCCTATGTCCTTATGACTTAGGAGCCTAAGTCCCATTTTAAAAAGTGATCTAGGTATTTTGCAGTCTACATCTCAGTGAAAGTCAATAGGACTCAAACTCCTAAGTGTCAAAGTCATTTTTGAAAATTGGACTTAGAGGCAGATTTTTAAAGGTGTTTAGGCACCGAACGATGCAGATAGGTGCCTAGTGAGATTTTCAAAACATCCATTGAAATCAATGAGAATTTGGCACCTAAATGTTTTGAAAATCTCACTAAGCACCTATCTGCATCTTTAGGCGCCTAATTACCTTTGAAAGTCTGGTCCTTACTCTCATAAGTCACTTACGCATTTTTGAAAATGTTATCCCAGATCTAATGATTCTCATTTATGCTATTGCCACCCCGCTGAAAGCAGAAACTGTGAACAGAGTTTGACTGAATTAGGTTAAGCTAAGGTGACAGTGATGAAATTAAGTCTGAATTTCGTCGCTTTCAAGAGTTGAAATAAGACCTTTTATGTAATTGTCACAGAGTTTATAAAAACTGTGTATTACTTTCTAACAACCTCTGTGAAGGGATTCTGAGCTTCTGTAATTGTTATTCAATTCAATTACTGATGTACATTAGGATGGTCAGGAGTCCCATGTTCCAAATCTGAATGTCTATCACTGCCAAAAAAAGTATGTAGAAAACAAATTTGATAGTGTGCTACCCTGTCAGAGACTCCAGTTTGTTCTTTGAATATATATATATAAATAAAATTGGTCTTAGATATTTTCATTTCCAAATCGCTGAGCAACACAGCTGCCAAATTATAGCTTCTTCAGTTTCAGATGTCAAAACATTCTCAGTTTTTCTGCTTCTGTCTGTGCAAATAAAAAAAGAAAGAAGATAGAAAAAACTGTTCTAATTTGAAGCCCAGAAATACTGCTAACTGTCAAAGTGAATTTCAAATAACCCTAAAAAGGACGGTTATATCTGATGGATTATATTGACATATTTTTTGTTTCTCTTTTTAATTTTAATAATGGATTTTCACGAACAAGAATTGGATAGAAGCTGCCCACAGAGTGCGTTCAGTGTGGGCTGTTGTCTTGTTGGCTACACCACAGTGCATCGTGAATTTAGTTATAGTTGGGAGACTGGGTAATTTATTAAATTAGCATTGGATTAAGGAGTCTTTTACGTTTATTACATGGGTTCAAATCTAACAAAGGTTGGTAGTGATCAAAATATATCGCATCCTGACAATTGTTTGGTGCAATATAAGAAATTAGTTGGTGGGACTCAATCTATTTCCAAATGAACAAGTGCCCACATCTTAACCAGCAGCAACAGGAGCTCATTAACAGTTTCTGACATGCCACAAACTCAACAGCTTTGCAGACTCTACTAGACTACAGATGAGAAACCCTTATAAAAGGTCCCTCTAGAACAAGAATTAAGTCTCTTAGCGGAATGTTATGTGAGAACTGTGCACTGCATTGCTCTTGCTGATCTCCTCTATAAACACAGAGGACTTCAGCTGGCAGGATTGTCAATCCAACACCTTTCATCAGTGGTAAATCCAATGTTTTAAAAATGAATATTTAAGATGCAGAAATCCAATAAAGTCACATTTGTTTACAAATTAGCAAACTTGAATGGACCATCCCCTGTCAAGTGCATTTAGACCACAAGATTTTAGCACTAAGTAAAATGTTTTCTACTGTTGCTAAGCCAAAGTGATTGCTACCAACGGACCTGAAGCAAATGTAGGGGGAAATCCTACTCCCCACCACCCTCTGTGGGGATGGAGGGCACTGCTAGGAGCAAAATCAGTGCAGTGAGATATCAGGACTAAATATGTAGATCTTGTGGAAATGAGACATGATCCCCTTCTCTAAGCCTTGTTTTAGGCTTCAGAGAGTTCAAATGGCTTTGTGATCCCTTAAGAACACTGTCGGCAGATCAAACACTGCAAGGAAAGAAACTAACTAAAATCACAATCCTCCTTTCACACCTGCTACCTATCCAGATGTGGGTACAGTACTGAGAGCCAAGACGCTGGGGACAGGAGGCCAAATCGAAGCTAGGAACTTATTTAAAACCATAAAAATAAACTTTTTGTTTTTTAAAAAAGCTACGAGAACTCTGGGTGAAATCCCGGCCCTACTAAAGTTAGTGGCAAAACTCCCATTGACTTCAACGTAGCCAGGATTTCACCCCACATCCCCAGCAGTGGGAGCTCCTTTGGGAAATGCAGAAGGTGTTCTCCACAGGCACAGGTCCGGCGGTGGAAGCAGGTGCGTAAGTAAGAGAGAATAACTCTCAAGATTGCTCTTATGGCCAGGAATGGCAGAACCATGAAGCTAGCCCATGAAAACAGAGATGTAACACAACCTTAAAGTATTAGAATGAAAAGGTCTTTTGGACTTTGAGGTCATGGCTAGATTCCCCCAGAATTTTCAAAACGGGGTCAGCAAGAAGCAAAACACTGTAAAAGGAGCATTTCTATGCTGAGCTACTAACCGGGTGAAACAAAACAGGAGTTTTCTCTGCCATGGGCTGCTTTCCAGTGACCGACTGTTGAGGCTGCAATCGCTCCAGCTGCTCCTGGAGTCTCTGTCTCCTGTGCTTCTCTTTCATCTGCTCTTCCTTTAGGGACAGCTCTCTCGGGCTTTCTTCTGCCCTGCAAAATATAACATACAGATCCTCCTACATTTTATTCTAACTCAGGGGTCTCAGCTCCCTGTTTATACTCACCCTACTTAGATATGCACCCAAATCCTTCAGGTGATTCCTTGTGGCTCCTCAGACATGACACTGTATACTGGAGGCACGATGTGAACTGGTGCAATGGTTTTAGGGGGCCCTTCTGATACCTGAGGAGGACCCATGTGAAATGACTGGGCAAAACTGTGTAAAAACAACACTAGAAACAGGGAATGGGAACAGGCACAGACCCAGGTTAAGTGCTGGCAAACTGCTTGGAGGCTGGAATATGCTGGTAAGATGGCAGCAGTCTGCCTAAGCTTGTTCCTGATTTTTCCCCCTTTTTCCCCTCACCAAAATTCCCTGATGGATCCCTAAAGCCTCCTCTTCCTCTCTTCTCCCACCTTTTACAACAGACTTTCCACTGTGCCACATCCTGCTGTGTTCAGGGGGCTGGGGGTGTTAACTGCTGTTTCCAAACTTAATATCATGCCTGATCTCTTTACAGCACCTCTCCCAAGCTCTAGGTGCTCTCACATCACAATGTCCAACGCAAAAACTGACGATCCCTGTGATCTGTCCCTACCAGCCACTCTAATAATTACCAAATAACCCAGCCTCTAGCCGCCCTCATATCCTCCAGCTTAAAACCTCCACAGATGCCTGATATCTTTGTGAAAGACAAGATGGGTGAGGTTATATCTTTTATTGGACCCACTTCTGTTGGTGAGAGGGACGAGCTTTGGAGCTCTTCTTCAGGTTCCTTGTGGCATGCTCAAAAGTAAACAAATCTGGGTTCTGCCAGACCAAACAAAGGCACATGCTCCATTGCTAAGGATCTCTCAGAGAAAACACCCTGCAACCAGCCTCCTGTTAGCTCAAGAGCTTTGGTCATTGGCAATGGTGGCAACTTAATGCTGGGAGAGAGGCAGTCTCTGGGACAGGCAGGTATGAGACATTTAGGGGTTCATAGGTCAAAATCAACACCGAGAACTTCACCATGACAATATCATGCAGCCTGGGCAGGCTATGGAACATCAATGTAATGGGCTCCCTGTGTGAATCACTGCCACATAAGAAGGCAGATGCATACAGCCATTATCACCAGTTTCATCTCAAGACATAACCTTACACAGAATGTGCTACAGATGTCTAGTCTCGAGGTGGCAGAGGCCTGGATAGCTGAAGCAAGGTCGCTGTGATTTCTTTTATTAATACCATTTTTAATTCTCTTTCCCTAGCCTCCCAAGGCATTTCAGAGCTCTCTCAGCTCCTCCTGGGCACGCTTTGTAAAAGATAAAGACATCATCATATCTGGCTCTTATACAGGTTTTCATCAGTAGTTCTCAAAGTGCTGTATAAAGGAGGTCAATGTCATTATCCTCATTTTACAGATTGCAGAAATGGAGGGGGAGTGACTTGCTCAAGGTTATCCAGCAAGCTGATGGCAGAGCTAGAAATAGAACACAAGTCTCCCTAATCTAAGGCCAGAGCCCTATCCACTGCGTCCAACTGCCTCTCTAAGCAATTAAGCAAGAGCCACCGGCCTTGACTGCCTCTCTAGCTAACTGAGCCAGTCAACTTTGCACCCCTAGTTTGCAGCCAGTAATATGCTCTCTAGGTCAGTAGTTTTCAACCTGTTTTCATTTGCAGACCCCTAAAAAATTTTGAATGGAGGTCAATCCATTGGAAATCTCAGACACAATCTGTGGCCCCTCAGGGGTCCCCGGACCACAGGTTGAAAACCACTGCTCTAGATGGATGCTTAGTGGAATGGCATTCAGAATCACCACTGATGGCTTTACTCCAAACTCTCTAGTACCTTGGGGATTCTGCTGCTTTATTTAGAGGGGGCTCTGAAGCACTTCCTGAATGTAGTGTGTCTTCAGTCTCTTTCTGGTTTTCCCTTGAAGAATCAGCTCCATGTTTCACATGGTTTGGCAAGGGGGGACTTCCCCTCTGAGAGTCTGAGCGCACCAGCCACCTGGAAGTCACCTTGTTTGCCTCCCCTCTCACTCTTAGATAGCGTTTTCTCCTGATTTTCAGGGTGCCCATCTCTTCTGGGCTCTCAAGATCCTGGCTCACTCCTTCATCTCTTAGCACCTGCTTAGAGGCCTCGTTAGCAAGAGGCTGAGATGCTTCTTTACGGAAGTTACGGAGTTGCTGCAACAGCAGGCTTTTCCCAGTGCAATCCCTGAAAATTAAAAATCAAATGGATTAAACCAAGGTAAAGCATTATAATTAGCAGCTCCTTACTGAGGAACCTAATTTGATTGGCAGCGCAAAGCAGGGCACAGAAGACCACCTGGATAATGGTTATTGATGTCCTAACATTAGCTCAAAAATTATAGAATATGCTACCATGAGCCCACCTGGAATTCTTTGGGCTTCCAGTGGTTCGGTTAGACATTGCTGGATCGATCTAGGATGGTAACACTATGAACCTCGACAGCACTCATGAGGCTCTGGTGACATTGTCCTTTGTGATGGGACTAGTTATTTGTCTCTGCAGAAGAAGCAATAGAGGGGATGGCCAGTTTGACTCTTTACTGCAGTGGGCTGTGATCTAGAACGGTTTATGTTATGGACAGCTCCTGGCTCTAGAGATGGAGGGACAACATTTTCAAAGGCCCTTACATGACTCAGGAGCCTACGTCCCACTTCCAAAAGTGACATATGCACTTGGAGCCCAAGTCTCATTGAAAGACAATGGGATTTAGGAGCCAAGTCACTTTAGAAAATGGGACATAGGACCCTTTGAAAAGGTTATCCTAGCCCTCCGTGCGGCTGTCCTGGGATAGGTATTTGACCGGCATTGCACTCACTCTTCCTGGTTGTCAGGCAGAGGACCACAATGCCTGTCTCAGGAGCACTCAGGAAATGGAATGCTGGCATGGAAGTCATAGAGTCCACAGCTCCCCTCATGGAGCCCTTTTCCCATCCAGCACCCAGTCAGGTAGGTATAAAGAGAGAGGATAAGATTCCCCCCAGTAATTCCTACAGGAGATAGGAGGGAGGTGAGGGAGGCCTTCTCCCTCCCAGCACTTGAGGAAATGAGATTGTTGAATTATCAACATCACAATTCTGTGATTTCCCTAGGTCATGATGACGCAAAGTTATGGCATCATATTGCAACACAACATCAGGACACAATTGTTTTGTGGCTGCATGTCATTTTGATGTTGAAGGAGCTCCCAAGCTGTTTGGTAAAGGGTGAGGGCCACCAGTTTTTGGGCTGATTTCAGTGTCAGGAAGGGAGCATCACAGATGTCACTGCTCGGTTCTGAAAGAGGGAGCTGAGAATTATCTGGACCCGGAGAAGTGGCTTTGTGCTGTCTGAGTTTGATATTACAGTGTTCTGGCTCTGCAGAGTATACACCTGCATGCTGTTATGGTGCTGTGCTTATTCAAACTAACCTTGTACTTTTCAGAACACAGAGTATTCTACAGCTAGGCTTCCCACTTCTGTTTTCTTAACGGTCTCCTCTTTTCCGTCTCTTATTATCACTTTAACCTGTGACCTCTTCTAGAGATGACAAGACTCTCCTGGACACCTGAAACCCCTGGCTACTGTAAGTATTGGACCATTAAGGGGAATGACTAAGCAGTGTGGGTTTGCTAACACCTCCCCTGCCAGATACCAAAAATAATGAATGTGAACTGGATGACATTCTCAGCATCCATAAGGCCAGGGCCTCAGATTCTAAATCTGTTGCCAGGTAAGCTGCTAATGTAAGTGCAGAGTGACGACTGTTCATTCCTGGCTTTGCCTCGACTGTGCATTGATAGCAGTGGCGCCAGCAGAATGCCTTGATATAACAGACCTTGGACAATCATGAGTAATTTGCAAGAGCAAAGAGAGTAAGTTAGCAGTAAGGATTCTACTGACACATCCCCATGTCGCTGCAGTGATTCTGATTGGATACTTGTCTGTCTCCAGTAGGAATAGATGTGATAATTAAACTCCTTCTGTGATTGCTTCTCCTCCTGGGAGGCAACTAGTGGGGTAGGGTGAAGACATTGGTTACCTAATCTGACCCTATTCCATACGGAAATTTAGTGAATGAACCAAGTGGAGTTTGCTGGCCCTGCTAGGGAGGTGAGGTGGGAAATGTCAGGGGCCAGAGGTGGTGCATGAGTACAGAGATTTCTTACACCTGGCCCCGGGGATCTGCCAGATTTGAGGGCACTTCTGTGTCTCCCTGAGGAGATCTTCAGAGATTTCTCCCTCCTGCAGGCTTTACCCTGGGAGGGGACCATCTAGATTCTAGCTCAGTGTAACTCCAAACAGATCAGTAGAGTGACAACAGCACAAGGCCCAAAAAAATGAGATCAGAATTCAGCCCAAAGATTTTCTGCCTGCTCAGATGACCAGATTTCCTAACGTGGGAACAGGGAAATAGTAATATTTGTCAGGCATTTTATTTATTTATTTGGTTTTAAAATTGCTAAAAAAAATCAAAATTCAATTGTCCAGGTCTTCTTTATATGAGTCCAGATTTACACTGGTGTACCGCCCAGTGATTTCAGTGGAGTTTCTCTGGATTAATACCAGCACAAATGAGAGCACCTAGTGCGCCGGATCGCTCCTGCTTGGTTCTGGTATCTGACTATTTCAGCTGCTAAATCATTCTGAGTGGTTGGGCTCTGTTCCTTGGCGAATCATTTATTCTTTCAAAACTATTTTTAAAAATAAGAGTATTGGCTCTACCAAAAACAGAACAAAACAGCACATTCTTCTTGTTCCTTCTACTGCTCTAATTCAGGTATAAATGCGTCATTAAGATCCAGGGAACGGCTTCTAAAGATAACACCGAGCATACATGGGTGAAGCGTGTAGGCCCTGACTCAGCAAGGTACTTAATCATATACATAACTTTTAGAATGTGAGCAGTAACTAGTCACATGCTTAAAGTTACGCACATTCTTAACTACCTCGCTGAATCAGGTCCTGAGTTTGGCTATAGGGAGGTGTTGGCATCCCTGCATACAGAAGCATTTACAGTTCAGGAGTTCCTTGACTGTTCACATTACCCCAGACAAATAAGGAGATCTGAATTTCTCTTCCCACACACTGCAATAAAAAAGCATTCTAGATCAATTTCTAGCTTCTGTTTGATCATTTTCCTAAAGAGGCTGGATATTAGTATATACCCATAGTCTTTTAAAATGTTTGATTTGGACTTATTTAAAAACAAAATGGCTCAGAAATTTTTTTTCCCTACTGTCTGTGTCTACTCTGCACGTGTCTTTTGAGCCATGTCTGTTTCATTTACTGACAAAAAAAATTTTTTTTACTCCTGATATCCCTGTAGATTCCATATACTGCAAAAGAGCAAGGTGAATTCTATTTTGCCTCAAGCATTAACAATTATGTTCTAACTCCAGCATCTTGATTGTGGCTGTTGGACACAAAGAACACAAGACTGATCTGCTAGATCCAGACTGAAACTTTTTGTTTCAACTATTAAACTGAGCAGATTTGCTATGAGAGTCACTGCTGGATAATATTTTAATAGGTGAGATCTCACTCTCAGTCTTTTTTGGGATCATTTCAATTTCATGAAAAGGTGAAGATTCAAGTAGTTTGTACCGTGGTCCTTGGGAAGAATCTTGCACTCTCTCCTTTGTTTTCTGTTGGTCCTTAACTGTTGTATCCTCCTCATCTTCAGTGGAGCTGTCACTCAAGCTATGTAGCAAAGAGATCTGATTACTGGACACCTCTGTTCACGGTCACAATATCAACAACCAGCCTGGGATATTTATTCATAATGTGCTGTCTTAGTCACGCCTGAGATGGACGTTTAAAACAATGGGATGTTAAAGAAAATATATGGAGTCAGATCTGCAGCTGATATCAACTGGCACAGCTCCACGGACTTCACGAGAGCTAGGTTAATTTATACAAGCTGAGGATTTGGCCCATAATCCAATAATAATAAAAAAAAATAATTAAATAATAATAAATCTTTTCTTTCTTTAAAACTACATGGAGACAGCTCCTCAGGGGCATCTTCCCAACAGCAAATACCCAATAACTGATACACACAGTTTGATGCCCTAACAACATGATCCACTTTGACAACATAACTCATCCTGGGGTCATGAAGGATAATCTTATGCTTGTTTTTACTGGAACAACTTGCTTTTAGCTAAATTTAAGCCTGTAGTAAAATTTAACCTCCCTGTGGGTTAAATTAGAACTCCTTAATGAAATACATTTAGACCCAGGGGTGTTAGGTGAGTGCATCTAAAACATCTACTTGGTCTTTATTATCGACAAGGTTTCTTCAGATTGCTGTTTTCTTTCAAGGCATTTTCTAGCCAGCACCATCGCTAAGGATCTCTGGGAAAAGAGTACAGAAGTCTCTGCTTAGTTGTTGATAAATATTGTCCACTCACCCTGTGGACATGCTATGTGTCCATGCATCCTCGGGAGGAAGCAAATAGCTCTCTCAAACTTATTAGCTTTAGCATTCTGCCAGAGCTTTTGGAGTCTTTGGAAAGAGGCCAATCTCCCAGAACTCGCCATCTAGGCACCTCATAGTCTCACAGGAGACTGAAAAAGCAGAGCCAGCAATCCCTTGGTTGCCCATTTATCCTGGATTTCAGATTGCATAGTTTCCCTTCCAAATGCTCACTCACTCCACCAGAGGGCTACCCTTTCCAGACCAAGGGCAAGAAGAAGTGATACAGCAAAGAAAGCCTTTCATGGTACGGCTCACCATGGGTATGGTGTTTGCAACAACCTTCAAGTTCGTGCCCTTGGTCCCTCGTTTCTCACTAACATCAGACCCCAGAAGTTACCTTTGATTTTCAATGGACGGTAACGCTGATTTGTGTGATTTAGCATCCCGTAAATCAATGTACACTGTTGGGAGCTCTGCTGTATATTGCAGTTTTGGCATATCCATACTTCGACAGCTCTGGGGAGGTGACGGGAAGATGACTTCTCTGAGAATATAAACCATTATTTCAATGTATTATTCATCTTCCCAGGAGAAGAGTTCCAACAGGACATACATTTGGAATGAAAATAGATCGAGAAAGGGACTGCACTCCTGGCTATTACACAGGTTCCAACTCAGGGTCTCTGCACGTGGCAGGAGGAAATGCTAAAGATTTACAGTCTGTCTGTTTCCAAATAGTCAACTGTACTGGATATCTTTGAGGAATCTCCAATTTTCAACTTGAACAATGATCTTGCTCAGTTAGAGGCACAGACAGCCATATAAATCAACTTGACCAGACTGGGCAGAAAATAGTATTTTCTGATCCCCTCAGAGGAGATGCCTACATGTTGGATCATATTAAAGAAGTTCTGTATTAAAATCACAAATGAGTTTGATTCCCCATAGTTTAAATTCCAGGGTATTACTAATTAAGAGGTCTCTTGGTTTTTGGTACTGTTTCTCTCCCTCTATGTGTAAAACTTGCAAGCTGCTAATTGTGTTAGTACATTCTAAGACAGAGTCTGTTCTCAAAGCAATTCACAGAGACTCAAAGCAATACTCTAACAACAGAAACAGCACCCAGAGACTCCTCGCCCTTTTGTTGTATTAACAATTGTGATTAAAATAGAGATAGAGGATGTATGTGGATGGATGCTTGGTGTGGATAATAACTGAATGATCAGCGAGGTGCCAGCCTAAGAATCCAGTGTCCATCGGCTGAAGAAGGCATCAAGTGGAAATAACCAGAGGACCCCCGGCGGGCAGACTGGAATCCACCCAACAGCCTCAAGAATGGGAGAACCAAAGAACAAGATAACATCTAGCAGCACGGAGCCGTCAGGAATGTGCCATCTGCTGATTGATTCAGCAACAGCATGATGAAGCAATTCCCACAGACTGGCCTAGGAAGAAATTCCTATAAAAAGAGACTCTAAAAAGTGAGAACTTTGGGGTCTGATTCTGCAAAGCAACTTCCAGGAGCATCAGATGAGCATCTGACAGGGCCCTGCTCCCTCCTCATGTCCAGGCCACCTGGCCAGTGGCTTGGCATGAGCAACTCTAAGGCTGGTAACTATGATAACAACTTTGCAGAACCTGTGTGTGTGTGTGTGAATAAATATGAGATTGAATGGAATGTTATAGCTATAACTAACTGCTTACTATGATAACAACCTTGCAGAACCTGTGTGTGTGTGTGTGTGTGTGTGTGTGTGTGTGTGTGAGAATGAATGTGTGAATAAATATGAGATTGAATGGAATGTTATAGCTGTAACTAACTGCTTACTATGATTCTTTCTGAATTCACAATAAATGTGGTATTTTGCCTTTTTCCCTTTAATAAGATCCTGCTGGTTTTTAATTTATTGGTATAACATACACTTGTCTGCTAAGAGACCTGATGGTGATGTTCCGATTTTTATCCCCAGCTGGAGGGGAGAATCTTCTGACCTCTCAGGACTCCTGGTCCCAATAACCATTATTTATTTCTCAAGCATTGATGGTGAGGTTGGAACTGTAGAACATAGAAAAAGACAGTCCCTGCCCCAAAGAGCTTATAATCTCAAGACAGGCACAGGTTTGATTACAGTAACCTCCTCCTTGGGCTTCTCGGACAGTCCCCTCTCTCACTCCCATGTGCACAAAGTGCTGTCACTAAGATCACATTACATCACTCCCCTCTTTGAACGCCTCCACTAGCTCCCCCATCTTCACAGCATCATGTTCACATTTCTGGTCCTGCCCTTCAATATCCCCATAACTCTGCCCTTCCCTAATAATCTGTCTGTTATTGATTTGCTCCTGTCCTCCCTGCTCTGCCAATGATGCCATCCTTGATACCCAGTTTGTCTGCTTGTTTCACTACCATTTCTTCTGCACCACCCTCTATGCATAGAATGTCCTCCCTGAGCGGGTCTGGAAGGCCACTGCTTCTGTGCATTCAGATTCCTTCTCAAGATCCAGTTCTACAGTGATGCCTGAAAAAAATTACACCTAGCTAATAATGGCAAGGTCAGAGGCCATTGAGAGAAAATACAAACCCCAAGCCCCGCATGGAATGATCAAAACATGGCCACTCATCACCCTCATCACTTGGCTTGTCTGCTCAACCCCATTTTCCCACACTTCATCCATTTCTCTTTTTAGATTGCAAGCTCTTCTGTACTCTACTGGAAGACATAAGCAAAGACAAATACTCTGGGAGAGCCAGAGAAAGGATGTTGTATTTGTGCCCTTCCCCCTCTCCTAGAATGCTGCATGGAAAGGCACCTTACGGATGACAGTCAAACACTATGACATGGAGCATTGACCCTTAGTTTGCTCTCTCATCTTGGCAAGCCCTGCACTGTCATGGATGAGTCTCCCTCTAGAGCTAGTCATTGTGGCTTAAGTCAGCAAGGGGGTTGCTCACTTAAGGCCTGAGCCAGCACCCATGGAAGTCAATGTGAATCTTGACTTCAATGGGCACCTGACTGGGACCTTGTTACCACATGGCTGGACTGGGGTAGTTGGGGCACTGGTGAGTAGATTCAGATCATACTGCTTTGGATTTTCAAGGACCCGAATGGAGTTAGATGCCTAAATCCCACTGAAAGTCAAGGTGATTTAGGCACCTAACTCTTCTAGGGTTCTTTCCCAATCCCACCCTTTGAGAGCGACAGGCTCTATGAGCCCTTCACTGCTGCACAGATTGGCTGAATGCATCACAACCTTTTTCAATGGATTGGCCTGGGTAACTCTTGTTAGCTTTTCTTTTCAACACCACCATAAACACATGCAATTCCTCACCTTACGAAAATAAAAATACTGTGCCACATTCCTACTGTGCTATTCAATTCCTGCAAGGTACAGGGCTATGCAAAGGCACCCAAGTGAAATAATTAATTCCCAGACATTCTTACTATAGTCCCAACCATAATCACCCAGTATGTGCAAAAATTAACTCCTAGAGAGAAGGACCTACTTCTGATCTCCTCGGTGTTCTTGAAAGTGAGCAAACGTGGCCAATGGCTTCCTGTGGCATGGAGACAATGCTTTGGACTGCTTGGCACACAACTCTTCTAGCTTTTCCATGAGCCTACTTTGGGATCTAGCAACCAAGGCCTCTATGGATGAACAGAGATGACAGAGAACTATTTACTACAGTCTTGCTGTTGTAAGAAGAGCCTCCAACTTCCCCTTTTGTGCCTTATCACTTTCTCTACAGAGTGTCACGGACACAGGAGTGGTAAGGAGTTTATTGCTAGTTAGCTACAGTCAAAATCTGGTTTCTCTTCAAAACCAGGCCAATGGGTTTCTTTTAAGTTTATTTAAAAATTAAACTATGTGTAAGGTTCTAATGGTCTAACCTTCCTTTGCTCCTGACTGCCATCACTTGGCTTGTGCCACTGCATTCCCTGGAAGCTGGCCTCTGAAGTACTGATGCAGCATGGCAGGACAGATAAATAGGGCCAGATTCAGCAGGGAATACAAAAGAACATAAACCAGTGTAATTTACACATTCTTCTGCCTCCTTGTCAAGCCACTTACACCGACCTACAGTCCCTTAGGTCAGTGTAAAGAAATGTAACTTACACCCATTTACACTTCCGCTTGGAATTTGGGCTATGGCATCCAGTAGGAAAGGCAGGATGGACTGTTACAGTATTAACTGAAGAAGACTTAGGGAGGTAAACAGCAGGGAGACAGAACAGGGAGAAGGTAAAAATGGGGAGAGGAGAACTGATGGTATTTACCTGACTCCCTGAAAATATTCCCTGTAAGGAATAACATACCCACAGTCAGGGACCCACCCTGCTTGTTTCAGAGAGGGGAGAACAGAAACATAACATGCCATTCTTCAAATATATAAAAGATTTTACACAAAAAGCTACATTAAAAAAACACCACGGTTGCAAAGTCAAGCACTCAAACGTTGAAAAATTCCAACATTATGACTGACTATGCAATTTTAATTCAGCTGCATTGTGCATATGCATTATGAGACAGCCTTTAGTGACATGATCACATACTACTTTTTTCACAGGACCGCTGCCTCATTCAGCAATTGCAGGGAAAGTTCTATTAAGCACATGAAATCAGGGGTTACGGCATGCTCAGTCACACCGCGGGGATGGTGCATGCACAGTATGCAGGAGCGATGAGGAAATGGAGCATACCTAGCAAAGGCGGAATCTTCAGAGAATTTAGCTGCCAAACTCTAAAAGTCTCTACTGAGCAAATTGAAATTTTTCAAAGGCTTAGTCAAATTTAGCTAATGTTTTCTGGGACAGCAAAAGACATCCCTAACACCAGAGCGACCCTCCCTCCAAATTTCAAGTCCTTGCTCCAAAGCATGGAAGTTCTAGTGCTTCTCAACAAAACAGCTATAAGAATTTTTTTTTAAACACAAGCAAAACATATTTTCCCTAATCTCGTTCTTGGCAGCAGCTTAACCTTTTTTTTGATAAAACTTAAAAAGAAAAGAAAAGAAAAGAAAAGAAAAGAAAAGAAAAGAAAAGAAAAGAAAAGAAAAGAAAAGAAAAGAAAAGAAAAGAAAAGAAAAGAAAAGAAAAGAAAAGAAAAGAAAGAAAGAAAGAAAGAAAGAAAGAAAGAAAGAAAGAAAGAAAGAAAGAAAGAAAGAAAGAAAGAAAGAAAGAAAGAAAGAAAGAAAGAAAGAAAGAAAGAAAGAAAGAAAGAAAGAAACAAACTCAGCCTGAGGCAAACACCCAGCATGGGAAATTTCAGCCCAAATGCTTAAAGTCTGACAAAGTTATAAATGAAAACAAGGTCTTTTAATAGAAAACATCAGCCAACATTAACTACAGTGGCACTACCAGCTCCGTCTGTATTAGTAAATTGCAATAATCAAACCTGGATGTCACAAATACATAGATCACCAAGGATGGGTCTGACTCTGACAGTACGTGGAACAATCTTCTGGCCCAGTGGCACATGGAAGTGTGCTGTTTTTTGTTGCCATGATTATTTTAGTTGGGTACTAATGTAACCTAACACTTAGGGTATATCTACACTACAGACTAAGCCCGAGACCCGGGTCCAGCAATTGTAAACCCAGCTTTACGATGCAGTGTGGACGCTCAAGTGTGGACTTGGAAACACCTAGTCCCACAAACCTGGGTTTACAATGCAGTGTAGACATACTCTGTGATGCTGCATTAGCAACCCCAGAAGGGCACCTCCACAGCTATTTCCAAGTGATGTAAATAACTTCACTGCAGAGACTTCAAACAGAGATTTCAGCCCTGGGTTTCAAAGTGTGGTGACCTAGCACTGCGACTCCCCTCTTTGGATTTAAGATTAAAGATGAAGAACAGAAAGGGAATGATCCTGAGATGCAAGTGGAATTGCAATGGAAGAAACTGCATTAGTCTGAACTGCTCTCTTCATCTGTGAAGGGCAATGACACAATGAAAACTACAACTCAAAGTCTAATCAATGTACAAACCATTAGGTTGAGAGGTCTGGAGAGGGTAGAAACATATGAGTGGGTGGGTCCCCCAAATGCTTAACCCTGAGATTTCTGCTGATTCTATTTACATCAAGAGAGCACTGTATGTATCTACAAGAACTCTTAAAGCAGGTGGATGCTAGCACTTACAGAACCATCATGTCTGAGGTCATGGACAATGCTGATAAGGGTCACATCTTAAACTATAGACCTATACAGTCATCCTCTTCCCAGATTTTTAGTTCAGTTATTCAGGCAAAATGCTTTTTCCTCCTCCTCACCCTGAGGATTTCAATTTAAAGTAACCAGAGCCTCCATTTTCTTTCCTACTAAGCTTTAGCTTTGCAATGGCATAAGAGGTACCTTTTCTAGGGAGCACTTGTTATAAACCTTTTGGAGGAAAAATAATTGATGGTTCATTTGCAGACCTTGGGCCAGATCTACAAAGGTACTTAGGTATATAAAGAAGCAGATAGGTGCTTTTCTCAATCCCACTAAGCACCTCCGTGAGACAGATGCCTAATTCTTATTTGCTTTCAACATAAATTAGGTGCCTAACTCACTTAGGCACTTGTTAGACACCTAGGGAGATTACCTGCATCTTTAAACACCTAAATACCTTTGCAAATCTGGCCCCTTGCAAATGGTGCTGGATGGCACAGAAACTTAAGGGCCCACAAGAATGATTCAATCAATCTTTCCAAACTTTAGGGTGTCTGATTTTTTATTTTTATATTTTGAAATGGGGAGGATTTTGTTTTTTAATTGTTTCTGACACTTTTTAAAAATTTGTTCTTTAAAGTTCAGTTCAACCCTAAACAGTGACTCTGTACAGATGACAGAGCGGGGCTCCATTTTCATTGCACATCATTGAGTTCCAGATCAAATCTGATAAGCTTGCAAGTAATAAGCTTGTTTTCCTGCCTGCTACTCCTGCAAACTCAGCCTGGGGTCTCAGAGTCAGGCATTCCTTCTCTCACATGGTCATCTGTAACAAAGTTTCTACAAGCCAAAGTGGGCCCCCAGTGACATCTGTGCAACCCCATTAGCCCTCAGTGGGTTTCCATGGGCATAATTGAGGGTCTAATCTAGAGACACTGGGGTTGCAGAATTGTGTATGTTGAGGGAAAAATGGAAAGAATGAAACAGTATGAACATGTCTCCAGCTCTGCGGAGAAGATGGAGCCCAGTCTTCAAGGACTCTCAGAGCAAGAAGTCCTCAGCTGACAGGCGCACGCTTAAGACATGTTTACCCTACATCTGGCAGCAAACCCCCCAGCCAAGGGCAACAGATTTGTGCTAGCAAGACTCGTGCTAGCATGCTAAACAAAGCTGTGTAAACATTGCTTTGACATTGCAGTTCATGCTAGAGTTCAGGGTTCTTAAGCCTAAGGTGGGGGATGAGGAATTTGGCACGCAGTGTAGCAATGGCAATGCCATTCACTGAAATTTGGCTTGGCCACCCCTCTATTAGGATGGGGTAGTGGCCAAACATGAATGAGTAGCACTGAAACCCGGTGCACCAGGTCACATCTCTGCTTGCTAAAATTTGGCCCAGCTGCCGCCAAGCAGCACTGTGTGCCAGGTCACAACACCCAGAGCAGGGAACCATGCCCAGCCCTGCAGGACAGGAGCCGCAGCTAAGCAGGGAGTGTGGGGTGGGCTTGTTTTCCAATCCCTGCCTCCCCCCACCCATAGGCCTGCAACCCACCATTTGGGAAACACTGCTAACAAAATATTCCAGTTAAAATTTCCAACTAAATGGAAAAACCTCAGGTTAACAGAAATATTATCAGCAGGAGTGACACCTACCATCTGCTAGTTAGTGTGGAGGGGGTATATTTTCCCTAGACTCTATAGTAATCTGACAATTACGTGCTGTTATAATTATAGGTGCCTTTAGAGAAAGTGGGTCAGAGCAAATGGTGGTATGAATTGTCATAGCTCCATGGAACTTGATGGAGCTATGTTGATTTACATCAGTTAAGGAACAACTGGGCCAATATGTTTCTCTTTTAAGATAATTAACAGGCTAGTTCTAGGCTGGCATCAAGAAAAATAACCTTTCACCTGCTACTATTTTTCCATGTAGCTTCAAAAGGCCATAGCTGTTAGAAGTGAGTATAAATGAGCATACAGAGTAGGGGACATATTTTAATAAACAAAGGGCTAGTGATCACTTAAAACTTGCAAGCAAAACCTTTTCTCTGGATGTTTTGAAAACCTGTTCTCTACAATAGGACATGCAAAATGAGAAAGTTACTCACCTTGTGCAGTAACATAGGTTCTTCAAGATGTGTGTCCCTGGGGGTGCTCCACTTTTATGAGTGCAGTGGCACACAAACACCTAAAGTAGAGCACCCACAGGAGTACACATCTTGAAGAGCCTACTTTACTGCACAAAGGTGAGTAACTTTCTCTTCATCAAGCGATGTCCCACTGTGTGCTCCACATTAGATGACTTCAAAGCAGTGCCCTCTAGTGGAAGGAGGGGGCTTTGGAGTTGAAGTCATAGCAGATGAAAGTACAGCGTGACCAAACAGGGTATTGGAAGATGCATGTTGCTGTAGTAAAGCGTAATGCTGGGTAAACGTATGGGGTGAGGGCCAGGTTGCAGCCCTACAGCTTTCCATGATGGGAACATTGTTAAGAAATGCTATGGAGGCTGATAAGGCTCTTCTAGAATGCGTGTGGATCCCCGTATGAGGTTGTCAGTCATGCTGGAGGTAAAGTTTTATGCAGTGTTATCCATTTGGATAGCAGTTGTTCAGATATGGCATTGCCTTTTAATCGTTCAGCAACTGAAATGAAAGTTTTGGGGACTTGCAAAAATATTTTGTTCTATCAGTGTAGAAGGCTATAGCTCTGCGGACATCCAAGGAGTGTAGTCTGGACTGTCGTCTATGCACATGTGGTTTGGGGAAAAATGTCAATAAGTGGATTGGGTGGTTGAGGTGAAAGGATGAGGCAACTTTAGGTAGAAACTTGGGGTGTGGCCTGCGGGATACTTTATGTTTGAAGAAGACTGTGTAAGGTGGGTCAGCCATGAGAGCTCCCTGCTAGCGGATGTAATAGCCACTAGGAATGCAACCTTCATGGAAACCTGTAGCAGGAAACTTGTCGCCATGGGCTCAAATGGAGGGCTGCTGAGGGTGTGGAGGACTAAATTGAGGTCCCATGGTGGGTTAGGATTCCTAACTTCAGAGTAGGAATTGGAGAGGCCTTTGAAAAAGCGTTTAGTAAGTGGGTATGGAAAAGTAGAGAATCCATCTACTTTGTGATGGAATGCTGTGATTGCAGATAGATGTACTCATATCAAACTCACAGAAAGGCTCGTCTTTTTTAGTTCTAGCAAGTAATCTAGTATGAGTGGTAAGGGGACTGACAGAGGTGTGGCCTGTTTGTGTTGGCACCATGAGTCGAATTGCCTCCATTTATGCATGTATGTGAATTTGGTAGTTGTCCTACGGCTGTTTAACAAAAAGTTTTATATGCCTTTGGAGCATGTCAGTTCAGATCCCGAGAGCCTGGCAATAACCACGCTTTGAGTTGGAGTCTTTGAGGATCCCGATGGATGACACAGTGTGCGTCCTGCGATAGCAGCCGAGGTAGAAGTGGGAGCATGCATGGTGGACAGACCACCATGTGGAGAAGGTTTGCCGAGACCATGTGGGGGCTATTAGGATCACTCTGAATCTGTCCTGCCTGATCTTGTGAAGCATGCAGGCTAGGAGAGGGTGGGAGGGAAGGCGTATAGGAGGGGAGTGTTCCATTTGATGAGGAAGGCGTTGCCAAGAGAGCGTGGACCGAGTCCTGCCCTGGAGCAAAACTGGGGGCATTTGGTATTTTGTGTGGTTATGAAAAGATCTATTGTTAGAAACCCCCAAGTCTGAAAAATGTTTAGGAGCACAGCATGCGTATTCCGCTCCCACTCGTGACTTGATAGAAGTTCCTCCTCAGGGTATTCACTGTGATATTATGACAACCAGGTAGGTAAGAGGATGTAATCTGGACATTATGCTTGATGCACCATTGCCAGAGTCACATGGCTTCCACACAGAGGGAGTGTTATTGTGCTCCCCCTAGGAGGTAATGGACACCCTTGTCCTAGAAAAATTGCTACAGGGTCTCCCCGAGAATATCTGAGTCTGGGTCAGGTGACATCAGCCAAGTACAGTCGATGCAACAGTCAAGCTGACTGAGGAATACAGGGAGGCAGATGTCCCCCGAAAGGAGGGCCGACCCTATAAGGACATAGAGTAGGGGAAGAAACCGAGGGAACCCCTCCCCGGGAAAGGCCCAGAGAGGAAGAAGGAGGAACCCCGAGGAGCTCCCAGTAGAGCTGGCATGATCGTTTGCAGACAGTGCGGGCAGCCAGGACATAAAAAGGGAGACTGCCTGGATATGGAATGTTGGTAGGCTGTATTTTGTGTCTGGTCTAATGCTGGAGGGCAAGAAAGGGGTCAGAAGCTGTCCACCATCCCGGTGGATACTGCTTCAGCCTGCTCACTTGTCCAGAGGGGGCTGATAAAACCACACTGGATAATTCCAGGTGCACAGATGGTCCTGGAGTGTATCCACGAGGACAGGAGATACTGCCTAGTGGCCCAGGTGCCCCTAGAAGTGCGGGGCAGCTTTAAATGGAAGTGGGTTGGGGTAATAGAGGGGTTACCATACCCCATTGTGTTGGGTATGGACTGGGGCCCTCCCCCGAGAGGGAAAAGGAAAGGTTCCCAAAGAAGGGAGTTGAGATCCCTAGACAGACAAGCCCCAGTCAGGAAGAGGAGCAGGGTCCTTGCGGAAGCAAACACAGAAACTCTAGACAAGAAAGCCCAGATGGGTAGAAAGAGAGGGAGGAGTTGTGGGGGAATTGGCCAGCCGAAGCCCCTTAGTGGAAGAAAAGGGGCAACTGGAGCTCCCCACAATGCAGCTCCCAGGAGAGGAGACATGGACTCCGCTTGGTGGCTTGGGAGAACCCAAGGCCCAGGGTGTCCTTGAGAAGGTCAGGATGGACCCCAGCCCCCTACTGGAAGAAAAGGAGATAAAGGTGAAAGGATGCCCACAAGGGTGCGATTGGTGTGAGGACCTGTGGGTGGCGGCAGAGCTACAGGGGCATCCACCCCCCACAGTGTACTTTCTGCAGGGGTAGGGGGAGGATGAAGGAACACCACGAAAAGGATGCCGGGGAATCACCCAGAAGAAGGGGAGACACTCCCCCGGCTGAATCCCACTGGTAGGGGGTGAAGAGGACGAGGAAGGACGAACCTGGCAATTCATTAAGTGGGGGGAGGTGTGTTCAGGGTGCTGGCTAAGAAACTTTGAGCCAGGCCTCTATCACACCAGCTTCAATCAAGAAAGGAGAATTGGAGCTGGCTGAGTAAGCCCAGGCCTGAGTGGCATATGGGGAACAGCTGCCGGCCATGTTAGCCAGGGGCTATATAAAAGCTGGCAGGAAAGAAGCCAGGGAGTTGGAGCTCGTCCCTGCTGGCTGCAGGAGTTAGCAGTCCCTGGGGCTGTGATATTGAAGTTGTTTGTAGCTAGAAAATGATGGGAAAGTAAACTGAAATAAAGAGCACAGGTGATTGCACCAATGCAGAGGTCTCCCGCTGGTTTGTGGGAACAGCAGGGGCAGTAGGTCTTCAACTGTCGACTGTACTGGTTTTGGGAATCCCGATCGATGAAGTCAGGAAGCCCTCCTCATAACCACCGTGGTCGCTATCGATCTTGCTGCTGAATCTGCAGAGTCAAGCGTGGCCTGTAATGCTGTTCTGGTTATGAGTTGACCTTCTGCAATAACTAGTTTGAACTGTTCCTTTGTCTCTTCTGGAATAAACTGAATAAATTCAGAGAAGTTTGCATAGTTATTATGGCCATATTTTGCCACTAACGCTTCATAGTCAGCTATTCTCAAGTGTAAGGTCAAGAAAGAGTATGCTTTGCGGCCAAAGAGGTTGAGCCACGTCCAGTCTTTGTCATAAGGGGTGTTTCTGGGGTATTGTTGTCTACCCCATTCATTGACTGTGTCAATCACTAATGAATTCAGCATTGGATGCAAAAGGAGAAATTCAGTTCCCTTTGCAGACACATAGTACTTTTTAAAATCAGACCTCTCACAGGTAAGTGGGATCGTTGCTGGGGTTTGCCACAGCAACTTTACAGGTTCCGTAATCACAACATTCATAGGAAGGGTGATTTTGAATGAGGTCTATGTGTGCACAATATCTACTAGTTTATATAGACACTCCTGGACTTCTTTGAGAAAAATGTCCAGTGAGGTGGCAACTCTGATAGAGGTCTTGGAATTGTTTGAAGTCATTACCTGTGTTGGGAGGCGGGGGCACAATAGCGTCATCAGGTGAAGATGAAGAGATATGGACTTCAGGTGGGCTGTCCTGGTCAGAGAGTTCTTCCTCCTCTTCATCCCCCTGTTCTGAAGTTTCAGGTGGTCCCTGTGCTGCTGATAAGGGTGATTGCTGTGTGCTAGCTCTGGGAAGGATGGCAGATCTATGTTGTGATGGTGGATATGCTGTCCATTGGCTCCAAAATGGCCACTGGGGTGGGAAAGGCACAGGGGGCATCCAGGGATGTCCATACCAGGGTTGGTTCTGAAGGTCCACCAGGCAGGTCTTATATGGAGGGGCAGGCGTGATGGGAGCAGCCACAGGGGAGGAATGTTGTGGAGAGTGCATGACATCATCGTCTCCATCTTCATCCTCGCTTGAGAATTGTGGAGTGGAAAGAGATGGAGAGTTGGGTTGACTAGGTACTGCGAGGACAGAGGTACCTAGGTAGTGAGGAAACCAAAAATTTTTGGTGCATGAATTGCTGCAAAGTGGATGCCATCGGTACCAAATGCCAGTCAGTGCCGATGTGTGACTGGAGTGCAGGATGTGTGCACTTGGCGGTGCCATCAGCTGTGGGGGTGCCGAGTGTTTAGTCATCTCTGGCGGTACTGCAGCCTGGGGTTTCATTTACCCCTTAGTGCCTGTGTCCGAGCACAGCCGCTTGGTGACTTTCGTTTTCTTGGTGCGGAGGGTCCCATTGTTTCGGCTGTTGGAATGGCTGATGCAGTAGGTCCTGAGAGTGTTTGCCTCCTAGAGGAGCGCCTTTTCTTGACCAACTCCAGAGTCAGGGACATGGTAACCCATTTTTTTGCCGCCTTCTTGGCAGGTTGATTAGAAGCCTGGGCCATGGAAGAAGGGCCCATGTCAGAGGCTGTAGTCTGCGATCTCTGGCTAGGAGGGGTGCATACCTCAGGCTCAGACGCTGGACGGAGAGACTTCTCCATGAGGAGAAGTTTGAGTTGGAGATCTCTCGCCTTCCTGGAATGGGCTTTCAGGCTGTGACAGTGCGAGCACTTCACTGTCTCAGCGAGACATATAATCGCAGGACACACTGAGAGTGCCCATTCGAGAGAGGTATAGAAAGCCTGCAGGTAAGACAGCATTTGAACCCTGAGAAGACAGGCATGCCCCTTAGGGAAGGTACTCGCCCCATAAAGGGAGATATGACTATTGTGCTGCAGTGGTGAAAACTGAACCTACAGCCCTATAACAATTTTTTTTTTTTGAGAAAACAAAAAGGACACGGATAAAGTAATAAAGATATCTAAATAGAAGAAAACCTAAAAACTAGGGGAAACTATGCTACCCAGAAATCCGAGAGGCGCTGCTAGTTGCTCCAACTTGAGCCAATAGTGGTAGAGAAGGAACTGAGGGAGGGTTGGTCACACAGCGCCAGTTAATCGCCTGAAGCAACGCAAGATGGGGACCGTGCATGTGCAACCCCACTCGGCACTGCTTCCATAAATCTCCAATTATGAGCGCAGGGGTGCACAAACACCTAAAGTGGAGCATCCATAGGGACATCACTCAAAGAAGAACTCCAATTTCCAGTGACACTAAGTGTTTAAATGGCACTTACCAACTGACTGTATTTATCTGTATCCCATAGGCCTACTACCCACCTTTACTCCCCAAGCATAGGGCCTGGTATCTTCTCAGAGCTTAGAAGTCTGATCCAATTTGGGCCTGGGTATTAGGTAAGAGGGCCTGTTTTCCATGTCTTCCAGCATGCCATAGCCCCAAGAGGGAATTCCCATTTCCCTAGGCAGCTAATGTATGGGGAACAGAAGGTGCTAGCTGGGTGCTCATGCTACTCCTTTCCAAAGGCTAAAATCTACCCACATCTGCTGAAGCCACACTGCAAGGGAAGTGGGAAGCTGAAGGATGACACTGCACAGTGGCTCCTAGAGACCTCCATCCTGTAGTTCTAGAGTGGGCAAGCAAGTCATAGGTGATACACTGCATCTCCTTTAAAAAGCAGCAGGTGCCCCAGGCAATGTGTTGCACACTGTCCAGCTGCCTGAAAGGATATAACCATAAATCCTAGGCAATATGGCCCCACGATGGGATGGGCAGAAGTTAGCAGACATGACCCCAGTCTATAGGCTCAGTGGGACAAATTCAGCCCTAGTGTGCTTCTGTTTCTATCAATAGGCTTAGACCAGGGCTGCATCTGGCCCAGTACGTTTGACACAGATTAAGGAAGGGAATTGTTCATTCTCAGAACATGGCCGGCTAAGAAGCAATGGTCTCACAGTAAAGGAAAGTTTAGGTTAGAAATAAAAATAAAAATTCTTAAGTGTAAGAGAAGTTAAGCAGAGGGATATATGTTCAAGGCACCATCAATGTGGACAGGCAAAGAGAAGTTAGAGAGAATCATAGAATATCTGGGTTGGAAGGGACCTCAGGAGGTCATCTAGTCCAACCCCCTGCTGAAAGCAGGACCAATCCCCAACTAAATCATCGCAGCCAGAGCTTTGTCAAGCCTGACCTTAAAAATATCTAAGGAAGGAGATTCCACCACCTCCCTAGGTAATGCATTCCAGTGTTCCACCACCCTCCTACTGAAAAAGTTTTTCCTAATATGACATAGGCAAAAACAGAGGTCAGTTCTGGTGGGTCCTACTCGGAGCGGATTGTTTTTACGCAGTTACAGCTAGCTAATATTTTGGCTTTGTAATGTTACTATGATCCTTTGAAGGAAGAGCAGGCTCCTCTGAGCGAGTTCTACGGTCTTTCTGCTCCTCCAGGTCCTTGAGAATCTTGTCTAGATCCCACTTCTCGATATCCTGAAAGAATAAAACCAATGGTAAGGGAAAATTCATCCCCAAGAGGTTATTACACAGGTAAAAATCACAAAGGCCTATACTCCATGGGATAAATTCTCCTGAGTACCTTCACCATGCAGAAGTATCTGAATGCATGAACAGCATATGGACACCTGCCTTCCTGAACTGCGCCAGTGTCATGTTGCTGTCATTCCCCAGCAGAAGAACCTGTACTCCACTGGAGACATGGGTCCTACAGGATGGACCTACAAAACTTGGCATGGCTATCTAGAAGAGGGGAGCTACTGCCTGGTGCCCCCCATTGTCTGCATTGAACTGCAATGACTGAGCAGATCTGATGTGACCAAGTGTAACCTAAGTGCTAAGAGAGCCTAGCTGGAGGGACTGATGCTCAACATGATAAGAGTGGAGGAACTTCCTGCCCTATCTGAAGAAGCTGCTGAGTCTGGGATGGATGCAGTAATATGGACTGAATCAGCACCTCCTCAGGGTCAGAAATACAAGACCCATCTCTCTAATATCCACCTGACATCCCCCTCCACTTACTGTGATCACCCTCTCCCTCAGCCTATAACTCAGTTCCAGCAGCTAATCACACGCTGGAGTCCCTTCCTAACAGCTGGTCCCTCCTTCCCTCTCATGCCGATCAGCTACACAGATTCAGCCCAAGTCTCAGTGAAATGTTAACACTGTGTTTCCTATCAGATAATGCATCCCACTTCCCACACCCACTTCTGCAGCGGGCCCCTCCTTTCAGGATCACTGACCCCTACAAAAATAGACGAGGAAAAATCATGAAGGCAGAGAGACAGGTGGATCAGGCCCTCTTCTCTTCCAAGAGCAAGGATACAGAGCCTGATCCTGAGAGGTGCTGAGCACTTGTAACTTCCACTGATTTCAAAGGGAGCTGTGGATCCTCAACAACTTTCAGGATGAGGTATGTAGCCCCCTTCCTTGGTTTTCTCCCTGTTCTACCTTACTTAAAGGCAGATGGGTTCCTGACCTAGGAACACTATTTCTACAGCACAGCCAACAGCAACCTGGATCTCAGAATTGGTTGTCCAATAAGAAAGTGGGATGGCCTCAAATTATTCATCACCATATATAATTAGCTATGTGCACTCTTCCCACAATTTAGGCTGGAGAGGAGCTAGCTACATGAAGCCAGAGGAGGAAGTTAGCAAAGCAGCAAGCCAAGCAGGCCACCATCCTCCTCTTCTATTTTTCAGTGAGGAGAGAGAGTTTTCAACTGCAACCTTAGCTCAAATGTGCTGGTCAACCAATGCACCCAGGAGTTGTAAGCAGAGGCAGCTTGGCAAGCAAACACTAACGCCCAAAGGTGCCGAAATACCTTTGAGGATCTGGGCCTAAATATTTACATACCCCTTCTTCAGACCAGGTTTGTGTTTTCTTGGGCTGCTAAACAGTAAGATGTTTCCCAGCATGCAAATAGCCATCCTGGGTCTGCGCTGGAATTCATGGGATATCAGTGTCTCACTAAAGTTCAACATTCACAGCTCTTTACTTTATATACTGAGGAGAAACATCGTCTGGTGGCTAAATATCAGGAAATGTCAGAATTTACCGATTCCTCTCAAAGCCTTCCCTGGGCTTAAAAATGCAAATACCAAAATACCCAACCTGCCCACAATGCTCGCTTTATTATATTACTAGTCATTTACAGACAGCTTTTCATATAGAAAGTGTCTGTCCTGACTGTGACTTAAGGCACAACATTAATTAAAAATATACCTGCCTAAAGTAAAGACACTAGGCTTGGATCCTTCATTACACTCTACATGGATACACCACTTCATCCATCCTATTGATGTCAATGGGTGCCACTTGAGCATAATGAATAGCAGGATCTTGGCCTAAATTGTATTAAAAACTAAAATATAAAAGAAGCCAACAGCTGACTACTCCCAATTATAAAACCAGGTAAGTATTTTGAAGACTCAACTTAGGTAACTATTTTTGAAATTTTAGGCCTCATACAGTTACTCATTTATGGCATAAGAACATAAGAATGGCCATTCTGATCAGACCAATGGTCCATCTAGCCCAGCATCCTGTCTTCCAACCGTGGCCAATGCCAGGTGCTTCAGAGGGAATGAACAGAACAGGCAATCACTGAGTGATCCATCCCCTGTTATCCAGTCCCAGCTTCTGACAATCAGAGGGCTAGGGACACCCAGAGCATGAGGTTATATACCTGACCATCTTGGCTAATAGCCATTGAAGGACCTATCCTTCATGAACTTATCTAATTCTGTTTTTAATTCTGTTATAGTTTTGCCTTCACAACATCCCCTGACGATGAATTCCACAGGTTGACTGTGTGTTGTATGAAGTACTGTACTTCCTTTGTCTGTTTTAAACCTGCTGCCTATTAATTTCATTGGGTGACCCCTGGTTCTTGTGTTATGTAAAGGGATAAATTACACTTCCTTATTTACTTTCTCTACATCATTCATGATTTTACAGACCACTATCATATATCGTTTTAGTCGTCTCTTTTCCAAGCTGAAAAGTTCCAGTCTTTTTAATCTCTCCTCATATGGAAGCTGTTTCTTATCCCCAATCATTTTTATTGCCCTTCTCTGTACCTTTTCTTATTCTAATACATCTTTTTTTAGATGGGCTGACCAGAACTGCATGCAGTATTCAATGTGTGGGCATACCATGGATTTATATAGTGACATTAGGATATTTTCTGTCATTTTATCTACCCTTTCCTAATGGTTCCTAACATACTGTTAGCTTTTTTAACAGCCTGCAATTGAGTAGATGTTTTCAGAGAACTATCCACAATGACGCCAAGATCTCTTTCTTGAGTGGTAACAAATAATTTAAATCTTATTTTGTATGAGTAACAGGATCAGGCACTTAACACGAAAGAACTTGCAGATTGATTTTTCTCCCCCACTGAAACATATTTTCAAATGTCATTTTTTAGTAAAAACATACCTGTCCAGCCCATAAAATATTAGCATCAGGACAATGACTATTTAAAAATATTGATGACATTTTGAAAAGGAAGTTGGCTGTCACTTACATTGTAACTGCATCGCAATTACACCACGCACACACTAATTAGCTTCATTCTAATATTGTAGGTTGCAGCTAAAAGTCTGATTAAGGACAAAAGTCTGATGATGGCTACAAACTGAAACCTGTGTCAGTGACATGAAACTAGTCATGGCTCAGCAGCTCCTCCTGAGATTTCTTGGTCTGGAAAGAGTGAGGAGCATCTCTCAAGAGGGAGTGACAGACAGACAATGGCGGTTATTATAATGAGAACTGTGTTAGATCTCAGCACTGATACAGTTTTATCAAAGGATCTCAGTGAAAGCTCTGAATTTACATGTTTGCTGTAATTATGGTGTCATTGGCAACCAGCTTCTTTTTAAATGATATTGCTAAATAAATATAAACACTGATCTATCATGTACATAATTATATTGTCAGGTCCACTCCCGCACATCCTTATCACATGAGCAAAGACTATTATAGGGTGTCCGATAAGGCCCGGCAGTAAAGGAGTTAAGGGTTTGCAGGATTTGACTGATAATAAAAGAGATGACTTGTGAAAGTCAGTCTATGAGATATGCCTCTTTAAGTGAGTTACTATGGCCCCAAACCAAAGCACAGGTTTAATTTTAAGCATGAGTAGTTCCACTGACTTCAATGGGCCTTCTCATGCTTAAAGTGAGGCATGAGTTTAACTACCTTCAGGAGCTGGGGATTAAATAGGGGCTAGTTTTCAAAACCAGGTTGTAAACAGGTCACCTCCTGCACACCCCCTTGTGGCCAGGGATGGCCCTGCATCAGCCCCTGCCTCACTTTTCCCCTCAAGGGCCCTCTTCAATAACTTACAGATTCTTTTGCCCTTCTTAGGGTCTCATGTATTAAATTAACAAATACTCAAAAGAGAAGTTTTCCAGTCCATCTGTTTACCCCTCTTATCAGGTCACTCCCAGGCCTTTCATACCTGTAGTCTCACATTTCTCTGGTGGAGCCTATTTGCTCAGTACTTGCAGCCTCTGTACTCCACTCAACTTCCCCATCCCCAAGCTTCCTGCTGCTGTTTACAGAGGAATCAGTTGATCTCTGCTCAGGTGCGCCTCCTTAGGAACTAGGGTCGGCTGATCCAAGGCTTCTACCCCTTAACGCACAAACCACCCTATTACACATGTGCATAAGTTGTGTATACAAGGGCCTGATTCTGCTCTTTTACACCAAGGTAAAATCCACTGAGCCTGACTCTTTCACTTACGCTGGTGCAAATCAAAAGTAACTCTACTGACGTCAACGGGTTGTACTTGTGTAAAATGGATACTGAAAGGAGAATCAGGCCCATTGACTTGAACAGAGCTACTCCTGATATCCACTAGTAGGGCTAAGATCAGAATTAGGCCCAAAAATGCTTGGACAAAGTCTACACAGGGAATTGCTGGCTCAAGCTAGGCAGCTCAGTGCACAAAAAGGCAAGTGCGTGTATACTATGCATATGTAGTTACGGTTATGTTTTGAGAGCGCAGCTTCAATACTGATTTTTGTAAATTTGTCCTGTAAAGTTTGTGGCATGTTGAAGAATCTGTACTTTGACCCCACTGAAGGCTCTGAACAGAAATCCAAAGGTTCTCATGGTAGTCAGCCACGAGGCAATGTATTTTAATTTATTAAATAAAGAACTGTTAATTTTCTATTTTAGCACACAGGTGGCTATCTCATGAGTGCTACACTGACCCTGGGGAGCTGGTAGACCAGAAGAGCAGCAGCCAAGGGTAGGAGACTGGATCACGTCTCCCAGTCTGATTTCTCTCACAGTCACCAAACAAGAAGTTTCTGTTCCACTGATGTTAAAATTTCTCTCAGACAATCATATTTCAGCTGCAATTCCATGACAGCAGCAGGTCACTGACCCCACCAATTAAGCTTCAAAAACTGGTACCCCAGTAAAAGAAATGGGGAAGTTCTCAACACTGTTGATGCTACTGTCTGGCCATGACAAATATACCTCTCGTTACAATGTCAGAACTCTCTGCAACCAGACGGCTAGAAAGTTCACCACTCATTGCATCCACATCAGAGATTCTGTGCCCTGTGTCCTTGAACATGGACACTCCCTGTTCTGATCAATGAGATTAACTTCCAACATGGCTTACTTGTACCTTTAAGGCAGGGCCTGCTTTTTTTGTTCCAAGTTTGTACAGCTCCTAGTACAATGGGGCCCTGGCTGTGACTGGGACTCCTACGTGCTACTGCAATATAAATTCATAATGACATGGTGTGTGCAGAATTGGATATTCATATCCTCTTATTGTCAATGAACATTCTGCATCTAATGCATTATCCATCATGCTAGACTCCTAAGCAATCACTGAAGAAAACTACCCCTTTGCCCCACCTACCTGCAATGAAAAGAGCATCAGCCCTCGAGGGTGTTCAGCTGAAGTGGCTCCTTGCTCATTTTCTGCTTTAGTGATTCTTTCTAGATTGTCACTGATAGTCTCCAATGGTGATTTTGTTTTTAGTTCTGAATTGCTTCCATCTCCAGACGGTGCCTCTAAGGTCACCTTAGAGAGTATTTTTGTTTCTATCATCTTTCGTCTCTCTTCACTGTTGTTTGCATTTACAAAATATGGCCCTTTCATAGACAGTACTTTATTAGTCCAAAAGTCTTTTGTTTCCCTGTCTTTTCCATTGCCCAGTTCTTTCCCTCTGAGAGTTTGATCTGTAGGATCTGCAAGGACTGCTCTCTGTTGGCTTGAAGTTTCTTCAGGCAGGTTAGCAAAAGCATATGTCTGATCTCTTACCAATGGTACATTTTCTCTTCCCACAGCTTGGGTAACATCCATTTCTTTCTGAAGATCTGAACTTTCTAGGTCTCCATTCCAAGTCTCTCTGGAGTGTTCCACAGATTCTAATATTTGCTATAGATACAGAAAATGCCCCACAGAAGAGACAATCATTCCCCTCACCAAAGCAATAAAGAGACATACAATAAACCAAGTAGAACTGATTGGCAGATGGAGGTTCAAATTGAGTGGGCATCTAATAACTGCCTGGGTCATGTCTCATCTCTGAGATTTGTTACAAAGCAGAATGAGATTCATTTTGTAAAAACAGTAACTGTAGGAAGTTCTGGATGCACCTGAAACCCCTTTAGCCCAGTGCCTTGTTATCCTGTGTTATTGCTTACATACAGATCCCAGCTCAATAGGAAAGGGGATACAAGAAGCTGGTGTCCTGAGGCCAAAATACTAGAGCTGGCCTGCTCCCCAGCTAGCTTTCTGTAATCAGTGAGTTTCATCACTCCAGGTGCAATGTAATCCCTTTATCTATGAATGGTTCTATGCCCAGTTTTTAACGTCATACAATTACTTCTTGATATACCCACCCTCACTACTTCATCTCTAGTTTCTGTATATGGAGTATGGTAATTGGAGACATTTCACACAGTGAAAGGCTTGCAAGTTAACCTGCTGCATAGCCTACTTTTAATGCTTGGATGATGTATGGCTTCACAGATCATCCTATGGGTAGGAGCTGGTCAGTGGCTGAGGGACAATTATCTATTGTAGAAAGGTTCATAGACTCAGTGTTCTACAGTGTTTTCCCTAACAAATCAGTGTTTCCTGCAACGCATACATCATAATTCCTGACAAGTACCCTACTGCCTGCATCTCCACCTGTCAGCTACTACTGCAAGACAGCCAGCATCATCTCCATCATAGAGCAAGAGCTCATTCAAAACCAGGCTCATTTGATTTTGGGGACACTGAAGGGCTCCTTGGGAGAGAGCGTGACCAGGCCAGTGAGGGGAAGAAAGAGGGCCAGGGCCTTTGGGGGGGAGAATGAGGATCCACACTATAAGCAGCTAAAGAAAGGACCCACCCTCCCGACAGACGGTGGGCAGAGAGTAAGGGGATAACAAGGTGGGACAAAGAGAAAAGGGCCCAGATCCCAAGAATAGAGAGACAAAGTGAGCCTACAAAAATAGATGAGGAATAGAGAGAGAAAGAGAGACGCAGACCCAAGATGAGAAAAAGGGCCCAGGTACTTATATCACTCAGTGCGACCTAAAAATCTACTGTAATATTAAGTAGCTGCACTGCCGACAACCACAGAATATATGCTGCAGTAGTACAGTCAGTAACCTGCATGTCTGTGTCTCCTGGAGAAAGATCTGCCAGTTCTTCCGACAAGTCAGGAATCAGATTGGGTAGATCTCGCTGGAAGATGAACAGCTCCCCATCTTCATCACAATCAGACTGCCATACAAAACAAAGAAATGAAAGGAAGGGCCAGCACATTTATACAGATGTTTCATGAGGGCATAAGTCATTTCTTTATCTCACAGTTAGCTATGGTGTTGAGGGATATCCTGCTGAGTCATATCAGTGGAGTGTCAACTACTCTACATCCAAAGCGTCTGCAATAAACTCTCTCTTTGGTGACTTAGCACATTAACGGGCTTCAATAACAAGAGCTAGATAAAATATTGGGTATGAACCCATATCTAGTGAGCTTAATGGCAAAAGTCCCATTGATATCAATGGGGACAAAAATAGGTAAGTATTCCAAAGCTTGAGAGGTACTGGGTTATCTGCAAATCCCAGTGACTGCAATGTCCAGTGCAATATCTAGAATGTACAAGTAGAAACCATACTTTACACCAAATGGAAGAATCAACACCCCCACATCGGGCAGACAGGCTCCAGCTTTCACTTTGCCTTTTATACCGCAAGGCATATCACCTCCCGTAACTCTTTGGGCTGGCAAATCCCGACTCCCTGGTGAGATTATTTTTCCTCCCCCTGCACTGCACCAGTTTGCTCTAGTCTTAATGAAATGCACATTAGGGGTGGCCAAAGTGCCCCCATTGATTGTATAACACAACCTGCCACTGCCCTCTTCAATACTAGAGCATACCACATCGAGATTACAGGTCTCAGGTGCAGCGGTATCTCTTGTTGTGAGCAGACGCAGCTCAGATCAAGATGGAGCATTGCAAGCTGTGACACAGAGTCTCGGTAGGCTGCAGTTTTGTATTAAATATGTGGGGTACTGCAATCAGCTCTACTTTATGTAAATTAAGGACCATGGTCAAGCTCCAGATAACATTTCAGTAGAATGCTTGCTCCAGATGCGTAGAAACAAAGAATGTTTTTGTATGAAAGAGACCTTGGACTGACTTACTATGAGATTAATACATGACACCATGGTACAAAAAGATCTTTTCAGTCATACTGTTATTAGTCATTTGTTTCAATAGCACCTGGAAGCCCTGACTGAGATCAGGGCCCAAGTAAGAGGCAGTCCCTGCTCTAACGAGCTTACAGTCTAAATAGACATGATAGACAAAGGGTGGGATGGGAAACAGACATAGAGAAAGAAAGTAATTTACCCAAGATCACACAGCTTTTCAGAGGCAGAACCAGGAAGGTCATCTGGGTCCCAGTCCAGTACCCTATCTCCTAGACCACATTACCTCTTATGAGCATGATTAATGCCCACGTTGAAAGTTCCCTCATCTGTGCTACTCACAAGATGATCTCTGTATCACTAAGCCACACCCTAAATCTGAAGAAATAGTTTCCTTTGATGGTAAAATTAAGCTTCCTTTAAAGTTAAATAGGTTTGAAAACTATTATTACTTGTGTGCTCTCTGAAAATAGAGGTCTTACCTGGGCAGAATCACCAATACTTAAGCCAGGTCCCCATGGTCAAGGGATCACATCACAAAAGCCACTACAGTTCCTCCTTGCTGGTCCTGTGCTGATTCAGGCCAGCTGCAGCCTTAAAGCAGCTTCTCCTAATTGGCCCCTTTGTACTTAATCCTTTTACTTGCTAGGCTGGGAGAGGTGAACAAGCAATGTTCCTTCCCTTGTTGGAGTCTTCTGTTATGAGAGAGGAGGCAGCCTATATGCTACCTTCCTCCCAGTTAGCTGGGAGAGAGGGGATCCTTGCCCCATCCTGCACTACAAGTCTTCTGACCCCAAGCCCTTAAAGAAACAGTATGGTTCTTGCCAAGCATTAATTATTCTCCCAGGACCAACTTCTTCTCTGCCAACTGTACCTGCCCTTCCCAAGCATCCACTCAGAAAGTCCCAGAAACATTAGGGGACACACCATGGAACAGGGCTAGATCCACATAAGGATTTAGCTTCCTAACATTCATTGATTTCAATGAATGGTAGGAGCCAAAATACCTTTGAGGATCGGGGCCCTAGTCCCTATTACCCTTAAAGTAGACAGTCACCCTCTTAGAAGTACTAAAGACATGCTTGGAAAATAATAATGCCCCATAGCTCTTATGCAGCACTTTTAATCTGTCAGTCTCAGTGTGCTTTACACAAAGGATGGTAAGTATCATTATCCCCACTTTACAGATGGGGAAACTGAGGTGCACTGGGTAGGGTGGGATGACTCTTCCATAGTCACACAGTGAGTCAGTGGCAGAGCAGCAAAGAGAACCCAGATCTTCTCTCTGCCAAGGATCATATTTCCATGATCTTCAGCCACAGAGAGGCATGTTCGGAGTCTTTCTGCCAGGCTCTAACAGTGCTACAATTAATACCCCAGCAGAATGAAGTAGAACAACAAAAGAAATTCCATTTAAATGTGGTTATTTGCGTATTTCATGGTGTGCTTTTTGTTAGGCAGATGAACAACACAGGAGGCCTCATGCTGCGAGATGCCAGTGCCCTCCATGCCCGCTGACTTCAATGAGAGTTGAGGATGCTCAGCACATTGTAGACTCAGGCCTGAGTTCAGTAGTGTTTGAGATGATGAGAACACAAGGGGGAGGATGGGCGCAGCAGTCTGACAATTACAGAACTCCTGGACTAACACCTACTACAGCACTGCTCCCAGCAGATGAGCAGTCCATTGAGAGTAGCGCTGGCTACTCAGGAGCTCCTCACTAATGAGGTGATCCTCAGCTGCTGCCATTCAGAGAGCCCTTTGTGGAACATAGTGAGGAAGGATGCTGGACAGCAATGCTTACCGTAGAGGTGTCAGACTCCAGAGATGGGATTTGGTCTTTCACTGCAGAGAGGATGGCCCCCCAGTGTAAGGTTCTGTTACACCGGAAAGGAGTTGTAAGATCCTCAGATGGATCCTCTTTTTCCTGGCTTTGTCCTTCTGATGCCATTTGAAACAGCTCCCATATAATCAACTCACAGGCAAAATGGCTTCAGTATATGCCACTAAAGAAAACAGAGGTAGCGTCAGCACAGGGTAGGAATGGATCCCATGTGCATTAAGCCTCAGCTTAATTCTTGGGAGTCCTATCATTCTGATTGTTATACGGTTAGCAATACCCCAGCACTGGACATGATCTACAGTATAGTGGATTATATGGAGACTGTCTTTCTACCTGAGTCCCATGAGGCTGATATCTTTGTGCCCCGGCATAATTTAGAACAGCCTCACAGCTGTTCTAAATTGTGCTGGCTTCTAATAGCACGCTCACACATACCTCAGCTCACCCCTTACACTGGGAGAGGGGCAGAAAGGGGTGATGTGAAGTTGGTACTGCCAGCTCTATACCAGTCAAAGGTTCCCCCATACCAAGGGAATGCTTTAAGTATATTTTGGGTTGCGAGAATAGCACAAAGGGGATACAGAGATCTGCCCTTTGGATTTTGACTTCTCAACATTTTTATGGAGAGTGGGTTCTTTCCTGGCTTCTTCCTACGGTCAATTGAGAAGGGGTATTTCACAAGGGGCAGTGGAGGCTGCCTCCTTGCTCACTGGATAATTAATACTATTTGGGGACCTTTTTGTTTTCAATTTGTGATACAATCATATGATTTCCACAGGAATTGAAAATGGGAGTAAATCTGTTCTAACTGGTAATTAAGGTTGGGAGGCTGCTATTGTATGGAACTCAAGTCACTGATTTAATTATGCTTATGATTATATTATCCTTCTTAAATCATTTGTATTGCCACGGGTTGACAGAGTGTTTTAAATACAGAACAAGGTTCATTCTCTGCCCAAGGAGCTTACAATTTAAGATACACAAGGCGAATAACATGCCTGTGAATGCTTTGCACGTCATCCACCTAATATGTCTCCTTTAACCATATCAGACAGTGTTGAGTTTGCATGGCATCTGATGCCTTTAACCATATCAGACAGTGTTGAGTTTGCATGGCATCTGATGCCTGACATGGGGCTGGATTTATGTGGTGAGATTAGCACAGGAATGACATCACCTCTAGAGAATGAATGGGAGCTGCTGAGTGCAAGATTATTCCCACGGGGCTGGGATGAGTTGGTTACCAGGGTTACTCCCCCATATGGAGTTCCCCGTATGAAACCCAAGATTTCTGTCATAGGTGGAGATAGTAACAGGAAACATAGGAATAGCCTGACTGGACCAGACCCAATGTCCATGTAGTCCACTGGCCAGCAACAGATGCTTCAGTGGAAGGTGCAACCACCCTTGTATTAGGTAGAAGTGAGATAATCTACCCTTCATTTTTAGGTTATTCCCCTACTAATCCCTAATAGCTAGAAATTGCCTTAAAACCTGAATTATGACATTTAACATCTCTTCCAAAATTTGTTAGCATTATTACAATTCTGGATATTCTTGCTACCCATATAAATAATCCCTAGCTTTTATCTAGTGCTTTTCAACAGTCTATCTCAAAGCACTTCACAAAGGGGGGTCAGCATCATTATCCCCCTTCTATGGTTGAGGAAACTGAGGCACAGAGCAGTGAAGTGACCATGCTCACCCAGCAGGCCAGTGGCAGAGCACCAGGGTTCCCTCTCTCCATTACACCACACTTCCTCTGTCCAATCCATATGGACAACCTTTTGTTAATCTTACTAAAATGTTGACCTCAGTGACATTCTGTGACAGAGTTCCATGGATTAATTATGGGTTGTGTGAAAAAGTATTTCCTTATATCAGTTTTGAATTTGCCACCTTGTAATTCCATTGTGTCCACTTGTGTTAAGAGACTGGGAAAACAGAAGGTTCTGCTCTACCTTCTTGATACCATTCATTATTTTATAGGCTTTTATCATGTCCCCTCTTATTAGTCTCCTTTCTAAAGTAACTATCCCAGTCTTTTCAATCTTTCTCATAGGAGATTTTCCATTACCCTAATCACTTTCATCACCCTTCTGTGAACTTCTTGTAATGTTGCAATATCCTGTTTGAGATGCAGTTATCAGTACTGCACACAGTATACTGCCACAACACTGATTGATAACGATGGCATTATAATATTCTCTATTATTCTCCAGCCCATTCTTTATGCCACCTAACATCTTGCTCGCTTTTTTGAAGGCAGCTGCACACTGGGCAGAGATTTGCATTGAGCTGTTTACAGTAATGCCCAGGCACCTTTCCAGAACGGACACCGTTAATGTAGTACCCTGCCTCGGTGCAGGAATAGTTTAAATGTTCCTTTCCGACGTGCGCCACTTTGCATTTATTGACCCTGACTTCCATCTGCCCTGGTGGTGCCCTAGCCTGGGTGGCACCCTCTGGAGTCTGCCTGGGTCCGGATGAAGCTAAACAACTTGGCGTGAGCCGCAGTTTTTGCTCCCCGCACCTTCCCCGGCTCATTCCTGACTGGGCTGAACAGCAGGTCCGCGAACACGCCCCGGGCCCGTTCTTATCTGGGACAACACGCGGCCTCTCCCCGCAGGCTGGCGGCCGCGCCCGCGGCTCCTCTGCCCTGGCCCCAGGCCTCTCCACAGGCTAACCACCGCCTCGGCCCCAACCGCTTCGAGCGGCCGCCGGGCTCCGCCCCAGCCCGGCCCCCGGCCGCTCCCTGGCTCCACCCCCGCGCGTCCTCCCGTCCCCATGGTAACCAGGCCAACCACCGCCAGCAGCGCCCCTGCCCGCGGCCCGGCTCCCCAGCTCCGCCGCGCTCCCAGCCCCACTGTCCGCCCCGCGGCCTCACCACACAGCGAAACGCAGCCCCCAGCCCGCCGCAGCGCGAACCCTCCTCCACCCGCCCCACTCACATCACACCTCAGAGTCCCCTCGACGCTCCCCGCCCGCTTGCCCCGCCCCGAGCCCCGCCCCACCGCCGAGGTCCTGACAGAATAAATTCTACATCACAAATACAAAACAAAAAAACAACGAGGAGTCCGGTGGCACTTTAAATACTAACAGATTTACTTGGGCATAAGCTTTCGAGGGTAAAAAACCCACTTCTTCAGATACATGCAGACTGTTATCGTATCCTTTTCCCTGCCAGGATCTCCCTCAACTTCCTCTTTCTCGTATCTCATTGGCTAATTTGAGCCCCGCCTCATGGGATTCTCATCCTCTATTGGCTGGTTAGCTGGATTGGGGGCGGGTCCCACAAGTTGCCGCGAGGTATTGTGGGGTTTGTAGTTTCGCCACGATTGGTCACAGGGAAGGAGGCGCAGGAGCTGCGCTCCCGGCGATCTCGGCGTGCGCGAGGGGCTTCCGGGAGTGGCGTGGAGCGAGGTCCCCGGCCCGGGCAGAGTGCGGCGAGGTGACGGGCGGGAGGCTGAGACGGGACGAGCCGGTGCCCAGGCTGAGGGGGCCGCTCCCTGCGGTGGGTTCAGTGCTGGGCCGGCTCCAGCCGCCCGGTGCCAGGCAGCCGCGCTGCGGCCGGCCGGCTCCAGGCGCTCGGTGTCCCGGGATGAGGCAGCTGCTGGCTTGCTGTGTCCGGTCTGGCAGCTGGTGGACTGCAGGGCTTCGGGGAGGTACCCAAAGGCCAGAGCAGGACTGGTGGCGTGACGGGGCACCTCCTATCCCCACCCCAGGAGCACGGTGCACGGATGCTGCTGTGCGCCCGCAGGAACTGACCACGTGTGTTTGAGGGGCAGGCTGTGCCCAGGATGGTTTTGCCTCGAAGGCTCCCTACGTGTGTAATCTCTCGGGGATGGCTATATTGCCTATGGAGCTCAGCAGCAAGGCTGCACAGAAGCTCCCCGACTGGCTCATGATGAGGCAGTGGTGGCCCACAACCTCAGTGTGGAGGGAGATCTCTGTGTGGTATTATTTTTGAGAGGAGGGTTTGTTCTGATTTAATCATCATGTAGGACCCAATGTAAAAGTTTGTTTCCAGATTTAATATTTAGGCTCTTTGTTCTGTTGTTCATGTAAAATGTTCATAATCAATGTAGCAAAATAATCTGATTTAGGTGCCTAAAGCAATAGATGATTACACTAGATTCTTCTTCAGGGGTGAATCCTATTGAATGACCAGGTGTTCCATTTAGGAACAGAGGCTTTTTATATTTTTTTAAAAGGAGATTTAAAATGACAAACTGAATAACAGTATTGATTGCATTTGGTTTTTATTCCCAAGCACCTCGTGTGGTTTGGTTAAGGCAGCTGCTTGAGCACTTGAATAACTTTACACGCACAAATTCTCATTTACTTCCTTGGGACTATAGCTGTCGAAGGTATTTATCTACCACTGTTGTAGTACGTGAGCACTTCCCCATCTTTAATATAGTTATCCTTACAACTCCCTCCCACTGTGATATAGGGCAGTGCTATTCTCTCCATTTGACTGATGGAGAACTGAGTTACAGGAAGACTTAAGTGACTTGACCAAGATCACAGAAGAAATCTCTGGTGGAGCAGGAAGTTGAACCTCGGCCTCCAAAGTCCCAGGCTGGTGCTCTAATCAGTGGACCATTGTTCCTCCTTATAGACTGCTGTGTGTTTACCGCATCAGAAGCAAAGAGTCTTGAGTAGTCCCGTTCTCTTCAGTGAGACTACTGTGGTATTATTTGTTCTTCCTAATGTCCACCCTAAACTGCCCTTGCTGTAATTTAAGCCCATTGCTTCTTGTCCTATCCTCAGAGGTAAGGAGAATAGTGTTTTGGTTTCCCCCGCCCCTTCTCCTTATAAAACCTTTTATGTACTTGAAAACTGTTATCAAGTCCCCATCAGTCTTCTCTTCTCCACACTAAATAAACCAAATTTTTTCAATCTTTCTTCATGTTTTCTAGCCCTTTAATCATTTTTGTTGCTCTTCTCTGGATTTTCTCCAATTTGTCCACACCTTTCCTGAAATGTGGTGCCCAGAACTGGACACAATACTCCAGTTGAGGCAGAGCAGAGTGCAAGAATTACTTATGGTGTCTTGTTTACAACACTTCTGCTAATACATCCCGGAAGGATGTTTGTTTTTCCAACAGTGTTACACCGTTAACTCATATTTAGCTTGTGATCCACTATGACCCCCAGATCCCTTTCTGCAGTACTCCTTCCTAGGCAGTCATTTCCCATTTTGTATGTTTGCAACCGATTGTTCCTTCCTAAGTGGAGTACTTATTGAATTTCATCCTGCTGATAACCTTAAAATCAGTTTAAAAGATGATTTCTAGCATTATTGGCTTTGTTGTTTGTAGAGCAGACAGACCAAATGTTGTAGAACAACAGTAAAGGGCTGTCATGGAGGATCTGCAGCAGCCACTTGCCGTTTCACAGGAGAGCTTTGTTGACCAAGGAAGGGCAGAGGAGGGGTTCCGTTGGTGGGTAGGAATTCAGCATGACACATCTCTGAGAAGATCCCACCTTTGAAGCTGAGGATGCCTCAGCTCCAGAGCCGAGTGGTCACACCACAGTACTGTAAGATCCTGAAATCGGAACTGAAAGTTCTGTTTCGCTTTGGCTCCACAGGTCATGATGTCAGAGCTGAGTGATGAAGCCAGCGAATCGGAGCTCCTGAACCGCAGCCTGTCTATGTGGCATGGGGTAGGCCAGATGATCTGTCGAGAAGAGCTGGATGTTCCACTGGACCTTCACACAGCGTCCTCCATTGGCCAGTATGAGGTGGTGCAGGAGTGTATTCAGTGGTAAGGAATGAGCAGCGCTTGACCAACACAGCTTTGTTGTTACTTATGCTGATTTTATTTTTAAATGACAGCAGAACAGGATCAATCTGCACTGGAACAATGACCCTTTGCCAGTGAACGTCAGTGGTATCAGATCATTTGCTCATTGTAAAGTAACTTGTCGGCCATGTCTGGGATGGGGAAATTCACCCCCCGAAATTCCCGCTGATTCAGCTGAACTGGAGTTCAATCTAATGGGGAACCACAGTGTAGACAAGGCTCCAGTGCCAGACTTGTTTTTAACACTGTTTTTATTTTAACTACAATGGTAATAAAGATGATTTTGACTACAGGAGTCTGTGCTGCAGCTGTGACCAGCTTTAGTACCGGTTTAGCTGATTTCTTTTTACTTTTTTTTTTTTTTTTAGTGGGGAACTGGATTTAAATAAGAGAAACTGTGGTGGCTGGACCCCGCTGATGTACGCCTCCTACATTGGGCATGATACCATTGTGCATCTGCTGCTGGAGGCGGGAGTGAATGTGAATGTCCCGACACCAGAAGGGCAGACCCCACTCATGCTGGCTTCCAGTTGTGGCAATGAGAGCGTTGCCTACTTCCTCCTCCAGGTGGGTGTTCCGGAATGGCTAGGAAAAGCTGCTATTGCAAAATTGAAATGCCTGAGGAGTGGAATCCTCCGGCAGTTCTGACAGAGAACTGTAAGCTCAATGCACTCCTGTAAATTAAGCTTCCTGACAGGGATTCAAACTTTCTTAGAATCACAGCTCAGAGGGCAATGGCTAACAGACCCAGGAGAGATGCTGCAGTAAAGAACGTTCTCTGTTCTCTTGAAGCAAGGCGCAGAGCTGGAGATGAAGGACATTCATGGCTGGACTGCCCTCTTCCACTGCACCAGTGCTGGACACCAGCAGATGGTCAAATTCTTACTGGACAATGGGGCGAACGCCAACTGCAAGTAAGAGAAAAATACCTGGTATTTCTTTTCTGTCTCAAGGATTTCCACATGATTTCAAATGCAAAAGGAGCACATTAGCATAAGAAGTGCTCAGAGCATAAAGGAAGAAAATACATTCTGTCCCCTCCTTTTTCCTTGCAGTTTAAGGAAATAAGATGTAATCCACTATCCCTGTGGGCATTGGAGTTAATGTAGTGATCATAGTGCCATCTAAACTGGGGAGTGGAGTCTGCCCACAATGCTACATTTAAACTAACGTCACCTGAAATGAGGTTCTGTTTTGGCGGATCTCTGTGAAAGTGAAAAGGCATTACAGCTTGCTCCTGACCTCAGTAGCTCTCTGCTGCTGACCCTGTATAAACTAGTCAGTGCTCATGCATGGTTGCTTAACACATTGGCTGGCTTCCCATGCCCATTTTTCTAAGAACCTGCCATTGGTAGCATGCACATCAAACAACCTGGTATGTGTTGGTTGTGCTGTTTCTATTTCGTTAATGTCTAATGATACTGATTTCCAAAACTGAAAGCCCCAGATACTTATTGATGGAAGTCAGTGGAGCTCTGAAGTCAGTGGAGCTAAACAAGTTTTATACCTGCCAAGGATCTAGCCCTGAAACTCTACTGACACTCTTGCTACTTGAAGCAGAATAGCTGACTCTCCTTCCCTAGTTACGGTGGCTCTGCAGGACCCAGAGCAGTAAAATCTTTCTGGTCATAACCCTGTTTCCTTCATTTTTTCCATGGAAAGAAATGCTTGTTATATAAATATTTTATGCATTTACTCCAACAACTATATGTTCTTGAATTTCTGGCCTATTTGCAACATCATCAGTGGCTAAATTACATGATACACAAAGAGCCGTGTCACAGGAAAAAAAATCCTTCCAGGCCCTTGTGTAACATAGCACTAGCTGTCTATTGGCTTTGGACAGCCTATAGCGGGGGTGGGTAAACTTTTTGGCTCAAGGGCCACATCTGGGAGGGGAAATTGTGAGCAGGGCAGGGGGTTGGGGTGCGGGAGGGAGTGCGGAGTGTGTGGGGGGGTGCGGTGTGCAGGAAGGAGCTCAGGGCAAGGGGTTGGGGCAGAGGAGGGGTGTGGAGTGTATGAGGGGGTTCAGGGCAGGGGGCTGGGGTGCAGGGTGAGGCAGGGGGGTCAGGGTAGAGAGTTAGGGTGCAGGAGGAGTTCGAGCTCTGGCCTGGCACTGCTTACCTGGAGCAGCTCCGGGGTGGCAGCAGAGCACACGGGGCTCAGGGCAGACTCCCTGCCTGCCCTGGCCTCGGCCCTGCGACGCTCCCAGAAGCGGCCGACAACATGTCCCTGCAGCCCCTGGAGGAGGTGGGGGAGCAGAGAGTCCGCGTACTGTTCTTGCCTGTGGGTACCTCCCCCAAAGTTCCCATTGGGTGCGGTTCCCCGTTCCTGGCCAGTGGGAGCTTCAGGGGAGGTACCCACAGACAAGAGCAGTGCGCAGAGCCCTCTGGCCTCCCTCCACCAGGGGCTGCAGGGACGTTGGGCCGGCCGCTTCTGGGAGTGGCAAAGCACCACAGGGTGGCAATCCTGCGGGCCGGGTCCAAAGCCCCGAGGGACCGAATCCAGCCCCCGGGCCATAGTTTGCCCACCCCTGGCTTATAGGGTAGGACATAGCTCATCTTCCTCAGAGTTCTAAACAACTTCTTTTGCATACCAAGGATTAAGTGTAGCTTGAAGTTTATCCCCAGCAAAGAAACACAGTTCAGAATTCATGTATGTAGAAAATGCATATTAAATACAACCAAAGCCGAGAATGTGGTATGCAAGACAGAAACGGGGATGTGTCTGACAGGATTTGACCCCGCGTGTACTGGAATTGCCTTTCCTGCTAACTACATGGGTGAAAGAGTGGTGGGGCTTGACCAGGTTTCAGCTGGAGGTGCCCTGGTGGGACATGCTATTATGTTGGCCCCATCCTGCCTGGGATAGAGGGGTTAAAATGACATTTTAGTGGATGTGCCTTCTTGAGTAATACATGGCTTCATGAGATAAGTACTCTTTATTTTATTTATTTATTTAAGTAATGAATTCAATTTAATTTTGTGCTGGTTAAAGGGGCCAACTTGACAAGCCCTGAAAACTGAAATCTTTTGTGAAGACTTGGCAAGCTGGGGGGTGGGTTCTGCTTCAGCTGGTGAGATTTTTCTCTTTGGTTCTTTTTCTGTGTGTGACCAGCAAGCCATATTATATCTTTAATTTCACCTGTCCTGAGTCCAATCTACATGAGCTTTTTCTCTCTCATCCAGGGAGCCTGTGTATGGATATACACCTCTGATGGAAGCAGCTGCTTCTGGACATGAGATAATTGTCCAGTATCTTCTCAATCATGTAAGTGTCTGCCCAATTCTAAATAAATCCTAGAATCTTTAGGGTCCAGACTTATAGTCAGGAGAACACAGGATGTGACAGATCAGGCCTTCCAAAAGGTTATATTTCCAGGCTGTTGCTCTCCATTACAAATCCCCTCTGGTGGTAGGTCACAACCTCATTTTGTTGTTTTGGGGGGTTGAATGCCTATACATCTGTTTAATAAAGCAGAGAGATCCCAAATCTAAACTAACTTCCCCTAACAGCCCCTGTATGTTTACAGCATAGAATCTCTGGTCTTTCCTTAGGTACAATTAGATTTTTCCAAAGGGGATGAAAGGCTCCTTTTTCTCTCCTTTTTAATACATATTTTGTTGTTAAAGAAACCAAAAATAACTTCCAAATTCCCACAGCCTATTTCTGACTCACTGTGTGCCTCACCCTTTCTCTTGTGGTATAATCTATTAAAACACTAGCCCATTTCCAGGGCAAAATTTCCATCTCTGCTTTCTAGAGGTGGTCTCTGTTGCTTTTTCTCCTTGCAATAGGTGTTGCATTGGACACATCCAACAAATGTAGCCAGGGATCCTGTGGTCAGCATTGTTGGTTCCTTCTGGACACCGCACTGCTGCAGGAGTTTTAGCTCGCTGTAGCTTTTAACAAAACATCTTTACCTGAGATTGTCTAGGAGTTGGAGCCCCAGCCCAGGGGATTGTGAGCAGGCCATGATGACTTACACTACATATGCTCCAGGCTGGATTGTTGCCCTTGCGCTCTCCTGTCAGCAGAGCGCATCTTCACCAGACATGCTATAGTGGCGCAGCTGTGCTGATGTAGTGCTGTCGTGTAAACTTGTCCCTGTAATGATCTAGACACTCTGGGTAAGTCAGACTCTGGAGGCTATTGAAACAGCCCTTGTTTTGAGTCTTTTTGACTCAGACAAAGCATGTCCGTTAAATATCTGATCCACCCCTAGGAGATCCTATCTAGTGCTTGTAGGCATGTGTCTAGCAAGCATCTTTCACCTCTGTGCTGATGTCTGAATATTCAGTCCTCTTGGCTTCTAACCACAGTCAGCCCCTTTATAAAATTTAAATGTAATTTGCGTAGTGACTTTGTTCAGAAAGATGAAGCAATGAAGAAATAATCAGCAGCAGATCACGCAAGATTCTGATGGTGATGCAGAAAAGTGAGATATTGGGCTATTGTGATGAGAGAGAGAGAGAGAGAGAGAGAGAGTGCAGACAGCAAATCATTAGGTGCAGTAGCATTGAGAAGAGATTCAGGGAATTTATCCATGGATCTCAAGGAGCCTTACACTTCCTGATAGTTTAAAAAGGCAGACAAGAAGAGGGGGATCTTGATGGAATATGAAAGTTCTTTGGTTCCCTTGAATTGTGTGTGCGGTGTCCATTCAGAACACACATGCCAGAAGTATGCATTGCCTTCCCACAGGGCGTGAACGTGGATGTGAGAGAGAACACGGGAGCCACGGCACGGACTCTGGCCATGAAGTATGGACACATGAAAATCGTGGGGCTGATGGACCTACATGCAGCCCCTGTGCCCAAAGTCTTCTGCAGGGGCCCAGGTAACTGAGACACCGCCTCATATGTGCACGTTTGGGGAAGAGGCTGTTGCTGTTTTATAGAGCAGTGATTGTGTGGAAGTGATACTTCAGGTGTCTGCTGGAAATTCCTCTCCTTTAAACAGCAGTGGAGTCCTGGATGGTAGCCCTTGTTGGTGCGAGGGGTGCCTTGCAATAAGCTTCTGCTCCAGTCAACCATTGCTTGCTCACCCTTTGCTTTGTTTCACTGTTTTTTTTCCACTGCTTTTAAAGGGCCAGTAGCAAATCAAGGAAGTAAGTAGCTGGAGGTACTGTGCAGCTAATGGTCTGTGCTTGGACCACAGGAAAATACTGTGAAGATCTGAGCTCCTCGGATGAATCGTGCTCCGCCCCCCAGAGACAGAGACCAGTCCGTAAGACCAAGGGCCCCAGTATCCACGAGGGGCCCCAGGCTTTGGCTAAGATAACAGCTGTCGGAATTGCAGGAAAGAAGCAGTCTCGCTGTGGTGAGCGTGGGTCGGGGAATCTAACCATGAGGCTCCTTCGTGATCTCAGGGGTGCCACAGTACTGCTTTGTTGTTACTGCAGCGCCAGCGCTTCCCTGCTCCTTTAGATTGGGCCTTCCTGCATGGCTCCTACAACTGCCAACACTGAGCAAACACCCATCGTTACAAGGGCTGAAAGCCAGCTCTGAAAACCATCTCCCAGCTGATCCATGAGGGGGATGACTTTTTACTTACCAGCTGAGAATGTCCTTCAGCATCATCTCAATCTCTGCTTGCGGTCTGGCTCTTGAGATTGGCCCCTCTACCCTTTCGAAGATAGACTCAAGAGTCACAGAGCCATTCACAAACCAGCAGGAGTGTCGGGGGGGGGGGGGGGGGAATTCAAGACAGGCCAAACAGCAGGAATGATTAAACTAATCTCCCAGCTTCAGGGCCAGGTGAGCTGTATCTGCCTGAGGAACCGGAAACATTTCCTGCTGCAGTGGAAATTGGTGAGGTCGGCCATGTGACAGGCAGGGAGAAGTCAGCCGGGTTTAAACATTAACTCCTTGATGAAGGTGATGGGCTTACCTAAATATAGGGCAGGCATGAGCTTTGCCCTTTGTTGGATGCATGGCGAGAAGTGGTGATGTTCAGTGATTCTAGCCAGCTACCTGGTTATCTTGGATGGCCAAGAATATTGATTTGTATTGAAGAAAAAATACCAACCCTCAGATTCCCTTGAGCTTGAACTGACCTTATTTTAATGTTGTTCGGGCTAGTGAGGAAACATGCGTTGGTGTAGCCTGATACTACTACTGGGAGGTGACTGTATTAAAATGCTCAAATCACCAGCTGCAGAACTTCACAGGGTGCTGGCTGTGTGCTGACCCAGAAACGCGGGGAAGGGAGGAAATACTCCAAGCTCAGTAAGCCAGAGGTGCATCTGCTGCAAGGCTGGTTACGTGCGATCCTCTTAGATACAGGCATCTGGCTAGAGCATGGTCAGTGATCAGCGCTGATCTTGTATACGAAGGGAGCTATTGGGCTTCCACGTTCCTGGTAATTTTGTTAATCATTCAAAGGGGAATGGAAGCCGGTTATTTTAAAATGTGATTTCTTCCCCTGATTGTCTTCAGATCCCTGGACACTTGCTGGCAGCTGCTGCTCCCCATGCTGCAGCCTGTCTGGTAACTTGCATTCTCATCTCTTTGCACACAGAGCAGGTCCCTCCGCAGGGCTACGTTACGTTCAGTGATGATGGTAGCTTTGAAGGGGAGGATCTCCGGTTCCGGGACGTCACCTCTCCAATCAACGAGCAAGACGTGGAAAGTAGCAGCAGCAGGGGTAAGGCATGGTCTCAGAGGAGTGTCTAGCTTCCAGTGTGAATGACCTGGGGTTGAGAACTGCCTCAGAGCTTGCACATTTCCTTTCTCACTCACCACCCCTTAGGTCTGAAGAGCTTCTAGGAAGTCATCTTGCCCGAGATTCAAGCAAGAAAGGGGACAACCCATCAGTGCACAGGCATCCTTTGTTGGAGTGGCATAGATTCTGTCCTGCCATCCCAGAGGAGAGTGAAGTGCCGTGATGGAAGGAGGAGAGGGGGTAGAAAGAAAATGAGTGCCGTCCATCTGCACTGGCCTTATGTCACGAGCATTGGGAGACCTCTCCTGGGTGCTTAGGGACAAGAACACAGACTTAGCTGGTAACCCCATGCCCTAAAACATGCATCTGTTACCCATTACTGCAGTCAGTGATACTAAATGGCTATAAATCTGTCCATCAATGTATTGCACTGAAACTACTTTACACCCACTGGCAGTGGTATGGGGAAGGATGGGTGCCCCCATTCCAGACATGATACTCTCCACTCACTCCTCAGAGTAACCTCCTAATCTGAGCAGCTGCTGCACACAGACTCAGGCTGGGTGTCTCCGTGAGGTGAGAAGATCAAGGAGAAGAAGCAGGAACTCATTGTTTTCCTTTCTGCTCCCCTTCAGAAGAAAATGCTTTCTTCACCAACAACTTGGACACCATTAGGAGCAGCAGCAGCAGCAGCGAGTGTCTGCCCAAAGCCCTGGGGGTCAGCAGTGAGGGCTCCCTGGAGAGCAATGAGGTGGGGCTTTTGTCTCTTCTTTGTCACTGCTGTTGGTGGAATACGGGAACTCACAAATACGCCAGCCACTTGCCATGACTTTACATCTGCTGTGAGACTGTAGGATCCAGGGACAGGAGGGAGAACCTCCAGGGTAGAACAAAAGCTGTAAACTCTATTTGAATGTGTTAAGGCAGTGGCTCTCAACCAGAGGTAGGTGTACCCCGGGGTACGCAGAGATCTTCCAGGGGGTACATCAATGATTCTAGATATTTGCCTAGTTTTACAACAGGCTACTTAAAAAGCACTAACGAAGTCAGTACAAACTAAAACTTCATACAGACAATGACTTGTTTATACTGGTCTATATACACTGAAATATAAGTATAATTATTTTCCAATCACTTTCATTTTTACCATATAATTATAAAATAGAAAGTAAGACTTTTTTCAGTAATAGTGTGCTGTGACAGTTGTGTATTTTTATCTGATTTTGTAAGCAAGTAGTTTTTAAGTGAGGTGAAACTTGAGGGTACACAAGACAAATCAGACTCCTGAAAGGGGTACAGTAGTCTGGAAAGTTGTATCATTTGACATTGATCCAAGTAGCTGAGCACCCTCCGTGCAGAGTGGTTTCCCGATGGGTAGATCAGTAACTCTCCAATCACAGCACTTTCCCTTGTCCCAGGCATTCACTGCCCTCCCCACCAGAGAAGGCTCAGACCACGTGACCGTTTGATTCAGGAGCTTTCTTGGAGCCTCTTACAAACAGCAGGGCAGTGAATACAAATAGTAAATGCTTGTCCTGAGATAAACCCTTTCCATGATCATTTAGCCCCAGGGCAGTATAAGTAGCCACTTTGTGATTGACAGCATCCTGACAGGTGCCAGCGGGCTGCCTTGTTTTTCTGAAGCAGACTCCCTTCCCTGCACTATGCTGGGCTCTACCTGGTGATGCTGTGCCCTTCCCTGGTGAGCACTAATTTTCACCATATTTTTAAAGTCCATTCTTTCCCCAATCCCTGAGCCCTTGCTCTGTCCCTAACCCACAATCTAGAAGGGAAGTCTCCCATACCCTAGCATTTGATAACTGTTGAAGGAATTTGGCCAGATGACTGGATCAAGTCACTTGGATTTGTGGAAGTAGAATGGCACCACTGCTTCTAAGGTGGTCCTGGCTTCTACAGGTTGGAGTATGGGGAGGAAGTCTGGACTTGGAATCTATGTAAGTTACTCAGTGGTTCGAGTAACCATTTGCATTCTTAGACCAGGTTCTGGGTTTGGTGTAGGTGTGCTGGATGGGTATGACATTGTTGGGCACTAGGAGGGCTCCCTGGTTCTCTGAACTGCTGCTCACAGGAATAACCGCACCCCATCCTTCTGCTAGTCAGAGGGCTCAATGTTTCTCTGGGCTTGAAAGAATGCAACACACGATGGCTGCTTTGTGGTGCTGGCACTCCAAGGATTAGCTCCAAAGCAAGGCCTCTCTATCGTAGTGCAGCATTCTGGAGATCCATCGAAGAGAACACTGCCCCGGACTCCAGCCTGGTCATTTGGCTTTCTCAGATAAGGAAGCAATGCTGCCCCCTCCCTCCACCCCCATTTCCCCCCAGTGGGCTTTGATGCCTAACCTCTGCAGCTCGTTCTAATACTCTTAAAAATGGAGAGGCTGCTTTTACAGTGAAACTCCTGCTCGGGCATTGCTATTGCTCTAATGGAACATTCCTGATGGCTCCAGACTCCAGTGCTTCTAACCTTGGCTCCTTAAACTTTCCTCCCAGCTCGGTGTAATTATTAGCGCAGGTTTTATTACTGTTTGTGCGGTGGTAGCACCTAGGAGCCCGCTTATGACCCTGGACCCCCATGGTGCTAGGTGCTGTACTAACACAGAACAAAGACAGGCTCTGCCCCAAGGAGCTTACAGTCCAGATAAGGATTTTAATCCTGCCTGACACAGTTCCATCCTACCTAAAACCCTCGGCATGATGGATTGGGGAATCGTCTCCTTCGCTTGTCTCCCTGAGACTAGAGTCCCTGCAAGTTGCTCTGTGCTCAGGACTTCACCCTGGAAGTTCTCTTTAACAAGCGATTGCTGCTTAGTCTTTACCACCCACACTTCTGGGCCTCTGTTTCCTAAATGGAGCAATCTCCTGTTGGGGAATGTGGCTAAGGCAGAGTATTCTGTTCCTACCCCAGGCCCTACAGTGAGCTTACCCAGACTCAAGGCCTGGGACTGACGTAGCTGAGAGCTTCCCCATGTTCCACACCCATGCAGTTCCCTGTAGTGATTCTGGTGACTCAGCAGGTTAGGCCTGTGCCATTAAACAGGCCCCTTCTGTCTCTCCAGGACTCTGACCATGCGAAACAGCTCTCTAGTCGGAAACAGGCTAAAAGCTACGTGAAGATCAAGACTCGGTACAGCAACAGTGACAGCCAGTGGTCTCAGAGTCCGGGCAAAGCTGGGGTGTCTAGTCAGCACTGTACACTCCCTAACCCAGAAGCCACCACCTACACAGGACCCCAGGTAAGAGCTGCAAAGGAGAACAGAAAACTCACCTCTGTGATGGGGTGAGAACGTGTGTCAGTACAAAGCTATTGGAGATCCCTTGAAGAGAACGCTGCCCCAGGACTCCAGCATGGTCATTTGGCTTTCTCAGATAAGGAAGCAATGCTGCCTCTCTCACCCCGAGTGGACTTTGATGCTGAACCTCTGCAGCTCATTCTAATACTCTTTTTAAATGGAGAGGCTGCTTTTGCAATGAAACTCCTGCTTGGGCATCACTATTGCTCTGATGGAGCATTCCTGATCCCTGCACCCCAGTGCTTCTAACCTTGGCTCCTTAAGTTGCCCTCCCAGCCCGGTGTAATTACCAGAGCAGGTGCGACCTCCGTGACTTCTGCAGTGGCCAGTGTGGCTGAGACCAAGGCCGCCCAAGCAGCTGGCCTTGGACAGCCACACTAGCCACTGCTAGAGCAGTCCTGCTGCCAGTTGCACCAGCCGCTGCTGGAGCGGCCTCAGCCCCGGGGGCAACTGCAGCTCTGGAGGTCCCTGGCAGCTGGCCCCGGGGACCACCCAAGCAGCAGCCAATGCGACTGCCCTGGGGATCTCCTGAGAAATGGTCCCAGGGGCAGCCAGAGCAGCTGCTGGCCCCCCGTGGCTCCCCCCAGGGCTCCCCCGGCTGCTGATGCCGCAGACTCCCCCTGGCAGTGCCCCCCCTGCCCCTAAGATTCAATCAGGGGTATTTATGGTGTAAGTCATAAACACAGTATCTTTTTATATTTTATATAATTCAAAGCTTCATTCATACCCATTTCATTGAACAGCTCCCTGGCTTTCCCAGTCAATCTGGTTAGCAGGTCAGGCATACAATGTACCTCTGGGATATGGTGAATTTCACAGAGACACTCAAAGGTAGATAGAAATTCCTCTATGTCCTCAGTATCTTTGTAAATGGGACAAATCCTTTCCCAGTTTTTGTTGTCATGAGGGGATGGATCTCCAGGCTGTGGCATCTTTTTCTGCTGTTTCAAGACTTGGAGCTGAAGTCTGGCAGATTCCTCTTGCATCTGGTGAGCCTTCTCCTCAGCAGCCAGCCATTCCATAAACCTTAAATGGGCTTTTTCCATATCAACTATCTTTTGCTTTTCCTGCAATTGAAGATCTGTCCACTTTTGTTCATGTTCTAGTTGCTGCTGGTTTCTCACTGCAAACATTTTCACTGCGTCTGCTTCCCGTTCACTGGCCATTAACAAATTTTTCAGTTCTTGCTCTGGGGCCTTTTTCTTAAGACAACCCCCTCTGTAAGCACAATTCTTCAAGGGTTTTTCTGTCAAGCTCTTCATATGATCCTGGCTCACTCATTGTAACTGATTTTTAACCCTTAAACTCTCCAATATAAAAATTAATTTTTGACAAGTGTGTGGTTCTGATCCAAAATCCCAATTAACCTGTGGTAATGTGTATCCTGTCAACTATGCCGCTGTGACCGGAATCCCAGGGGAGCCAGCTGAGGTCACTCAATTAGGATGAACTGCAAAGAATGGGTCAGACAATCCCCAAAGCTGAGGGATATTCCAATACTTAGATTTACCAAACCAGCACACAATAGGTTCTATATTACCTCACTGGTTGCTCAGAAGCCAACAACACAGTTTCCTTAAAATAACCCAGCCTCAGGCCTCCACCTAGACACCCAAGTCAGGTATGATGAGGATTTCTGAAAATCTTATTCATCATATAAAAGAGGTTCTACCAATCCCAAAGGATCGGACACATTACCTCTCAGGTTAATGAATATTCCAGACTTTTCCCAAATACACACTTACAACCAATTCTTACTAATTAAACTAAAATTTATTAAAGAAAAGAGAGAATTGGTTAAAAGATCAGTATACATACAGACATGAGTCAACCTTGAGATTCAGATTCATAGTGGAGATGGTGAGCTTTGCAGATGCAAAGAGTTCTTTCAGAAATAGTCCATGGGTTACAGTCCAATGTTTGTATTCAGGGTGGTCCAGTCAGCACTGGGATCTCAGTCCTTATGGCTTAGGCTTCCCCTGCAGCCTCAAGCAGATCTGAGATGACAGGATCAGGATCCAAGCCATTTTTTATACAGTTTCAGGCCCTCTTGTGACAGCTCGGAGTCCCTCGGTGAACAATAGACACTCATTTCCTAAGCATCGCAGGTAATTATTCATACAGATTAACATAAGGCAATTGCCCATTTTTCTACCATTTGCAGATGATTTGCTATACATTTCAAAAAGAGATGAATACAGCGATATCCTAGGTTTACAGTTCATTTAAATGTTAAGATGTTCTCTTGATCTCTGAATTAACAGAATACAGCATAGACAGGGACTGTTACGTTGTTGAGTTCTACCTATCTATAATATAACAAAATATTATCTCCCTGTATGTTTTAAAGAGTTGAATTGGAATCCTTTATCCTGCAGAATGCTTAACGCTTTCTGGTCAAGTCACGCCCCCAACGTGAGACTGGTGTGGAAGGGAGAAACTAGAGCTCCTGGATACACCTTAAGAACCTTCCAACATCGATACGAGCGGTGTTTATATTGAATTCTTTGTAAGGCCAAATTATTGATGCATGCTTTGGACCAAGTTAAAAACTTGGTCCACACTTTGTGAAACACTTTAGTGATTCCAGGGTGCGGTCTATGTGTTGACTTAACAAGGCCATTTAATGTTCTTCAGAGAGCACTTACTCTGGCATTCAGCCATGAAAGCTGTGAGGGTTGTACCTCAGTTTCCCTTTGTGCACAGCAGTTCAAGCTTGTAATGGTCTTTTTGCTGTGGAAAGTTCTAGGATTGTGTACAGGCATAAGCTGTGAAACCCTAACATTATTAGGCATTTTAATACAAAGTGTGTTCTTGAACCAAAAGGCATAAACATAATTTCTATTATGTACCACTCTTAACGTGTTCAAGATCATGCACATTGTACATTTTTAGTTTTTGGTATCAGCAACAGTAAATACATTTACAATTATCCTTGCCATTCCAAGCCTTTTGTTTAGATAAATCATTCTTTAGGTCAGCTTGTTCAATATCCCTTTTGAGTCTTTAGTTTTTTTTCTTTACCTTAGGGTTTTCCTTAACATAGGCTTTTAGTTTAACCACTTCCTTGGGGTTTTGGTATCTTAGAGATGAATGAGGCAAGCCCCCCCCCCCCCCCCCCAATCAGTCAGGTAATTTACTTTAACACAGACACTAGCTTGTTTACCAGTTTTCAGATTCTTAACCTTTACCAATTCCAAGGCTAGACTCTGTCTTAAAGAGATACCATCCATTTTTCACAAGCCTGTTCAACTCAAGGTTCTTCTGTCCTTCCATTACCAACCTCTGCTTCCACGTGGAATCAGATGTCAAGTCCATTAAGAGACTACAAGACATATCCAAAATATCTAGAGATGAATTTACCTGCCATCCCCTATATTCTCGAGAGATCAACTGTTCTCCTGCTCTGCAGATTCAGCTATCCAGTTTTCCCTCTGAACCGGAGATGCAGACTGTTTACTCAAAGAATAATCATGGAGACATTCCTGTCCCAACAACATTGTCTCCACAACAAGCTGGTCAAGCTTGTAGGGCTGTGCAAACTCCCTAACAATTTTTATACCATTTGAAATCTTTTCAAAGCTACCCACAATAGGTCTTTCTAAAGCAAATTCAGTGGATTCATTTTTACTTGAAAGACTTCAGCCATTAGCCACCAACACACTTTTCTCAGAAGACAAACTCTTTACTACCAACAATGGCCCATTAAGAGTCAATGGAAGTAATTCCTTTTCACCCCACTAGGCACAGCTATTGACTTTTTATAGACTTTAAAGACATCACTAAGAAATTCCTTCCCTCCTGCAGTATTATGAACTGCAGCAGTTTCTTTCTGAGCTTTATTTTTGTCCAGAACCGACCTTGGCACAACAGACAAATCACCAAAGTCCTTCTGAGTTTCAGTTACATCCAGAATCACCTCTGGCCAATCAGAAGGATTATTACACAACCCCCTTTCAGGCAAGCTGCTAGACTCCATGATTAAAAGGTTAGACGCATTCCCTTCCCCTTTGCAGCTCTCCTGGCTGACAATAGGCACAAGATTAGGAATAATTTCCTCCTTGTTACAAGTTTCCACACTGTCAGTGGGTAACGTAGTCAAATCATGTTTATGCTTTCCTTGTGTCCTTGCTACGATATCAACCTGATTCGACAAGGTTGTCATATCTTTACCCAGCAACACACTAGCAATAGGCAAAATAGAAGCATGAAAATTGCCTGGTCCCTGGCACTCATTTATTACATTAACTGGATGCAACCTGGTTACAATGTCATTATCCCTAACAAACACAAACTTAGGAACATTTCCATCCTGGGCTTCAATTAAATCCAGAATCAGCTCTGAGATGACTGATACATTTTCAACCATCCTAGGCTGACAGGCTTCTTCTGTCTGTAAAGCAGACAGAGAAGAGCTAGATACACACTGTTCCTTAGCAGACATGCTGCCGTTGCTCAAAACAGACAAACAATTGGAGACATTTTTTCCTTTGTTCCAGCACACCTGGCTGTTAATGGACAATTGCTTGGAGAGTGGGACAGCATCCTTTACAGGAAAGATGCCACTCCCAACAGACAAACTTCTGCTTTTTACAGACAGTGGCTCATAGTGAGCTACTTTAAGCAAATTACTGTTACCTTGTCTAGGCTCGCTTTTAAAAACTACACTCACCAAGAATGTACCCCCTTGTTCCTCAGTTAGGGCTTCAACCTGACCATCAACTTTAATCTGCTCTAGAGAAACATTTTCCTGCTCAATGAGTTCTCTCTGTGCTTTATCTAATTCCAGATTTACTTCTAAGATATTAGACAGACATTCAGAAACTTCATTCACATATAACCTGCTTTTCTGTACAAACAGCTATCTTCCTCAGACAAACGTTTGGAGAAACCCTCTATAGGCAAATCATTGCCCCTAATAGACAGTTTCATGATATTAACCTGACTGCACAATGTTTTAAAATCATTCCCAATTAAAAGGTCTGAGGGGATTGTATTCTTTGCTCCCACAATCATGGTGCCATCAAATCCCTTCCATTTAAGGTGGATTTTAGCCAAAGGCGCTCTTACTAAATATTCAGATAAGGCTACAACAGTTATACTTTCACCTGGCAAATAGTCTTCATCCCTGACACAGTTCTATCCTATGTAACCTGCTTTTAGGGATGGTTTGGGCAATCCTCTCCTCAGCCCAGTGTAGTGCAGGGAATCTGAAGGAAGAGCTTTACAGTGTCTGGCTGCTACAAACTACAAGCCAGGCCCCGTTACAGCATGTGGCTTTTGAGAGTGAACAGTGCAAAGAAAGTTAGGATAGCTCCAAAGTAGCTGTTAGCCTTTCATTCAAGGAGACAGGAGGGTCCAGTTTCTTGTGTGGGTATAAACATCTCTGCTTTGGATGGGCCGCAGGACCTGGCAACATTCCTGGAGCAGATCGGGTGTTTGAAGTACCTCCAGGTGTTTGAGGAGCAGGACATTGACCTCCGGATCTTCCTGACCCTCACAGAGAGTGATCTCAAGGAAATAGGCATCACGTGAGTTTCCGCAGTGTAGCCCCTTTGTCGCTGGGGCATACGAAGGGATCAGGAGAGTTCAGTCCTCTCTTCCAGCCCCCGCTCTGGGTTTGCACGATCCTGCCACTACCTTTAGTCTTGCCCTCCAGCCTGGGGATCCATCACAGATCTCTCAATGTGCCTTAATCCTGGTCTACAGCAAGCGCTGGTCTTCCAGCCGTGCACCACTTCCTCCCCCCACCCCCAACTCAGTCCCTGCCTGCAACTCTCCTGCAGCTGTTAGCAGAGCCTTAGAGGAGATAGATCGTGGTTTTCTGCTGTCCCTAACTATCCTTCCCGCTCATGCCTGGGGTTTTCATGGGCCTCAGTGGAAGAAGGGACAGGAGTCTCTGAAGCAAGGTCCTGGTGCAGTTTTGCTGCTAATCACTTGCTGTTGTATCACCAGTCTGTTCGGGCCTAAGCGGAAGATGACCTCTGCCATTGCTCGATGGCACAGCAATGCCAGACCTCCCAGCGATGCCCTAGAGCTGGCCTATGCAGATCGGCTGGAGGCGGAAATGCAGGAGATGGCCATTCAGCTGCACAAGGTAAGGAGCCTGGCTCTAACCCAATCGCATATTTACTATGGCACCTTCTTGTGGGGGGAAAGGCTCTTAAGGGAGGGAGCTGAGGTAATTTGGAAGGGATGCAAAGGGGTAGGGTAAGCTCAGTAACCCCCTGTTGCAAGTTCTGCCACCCTCTAACCCTCGCTCTCTCAATGCTGATGAGTCTTCTATGTCTTTAGTTCAAACCCAGCTGGCCAGGATGCTGGACTAGTGATATCTGCCATCCTGGTTAGGATCTGCTCATGCTGAAATGGGGAAATTCGTGCAGAAATTTCTGTCAGCTTGGCAAAGCCACCCTCATGCATGGAAAGAAGGGGAATCCCTGAGATCAGAGCTGACCCTGTGTGGGAACATTACCTAGCTTTCTTCCCACTTGCATCTGGGCCTCGGATGGGTTTGGTGGGTACATACGGAGCCCTCTGCAACCGCCCAGATCGTTATAACAGGAAGTTCTAGGGATGTCTTGTGAGCAGTCAAGTGTCTGAGATTGCAGCGCGCAGCACTCCCCTTTTCAGTCCCTTCTCTCTCACTCTCCCCCACTATAGAGGTGTGAGGAAATGGAAGTGATAAAGGGCCAGGTGTCCCAGGAGCAGGAGCTGCGGGCGGTGGTCGAGAGCTGCTTGATGGAGCGGGACGTGGCTTGGAATGATGTCCAGATCCAGCTGCGGGAGGCCCAGGCCATCACCAGGGACGCTGGGGTCCTGCTAGAGCAAATGAAGTAAGTTGCTCCAGGTGAAACGGAGAACTGGGCCATCCCAGCGTGTCCGCAGTCTGCCATGAATGCAGGCGGCGCCCTTCTAGTGAGCTGCCCACACACAGTCACACCACAGCATCTGAACCCCATTCTAATCCTCCCTCAAATGAGGACATTCCAACAAGATAAGCAGATACTGTAGCCCCTTCCTGAAGCACAGTAGGTAGGGGCGTGGCTTTCCAGAGCTAGAGTTCTGAATGTTCAACCCCAGTGGGAACCAGGTGCTAAGTGATTTGCCTATGTTACTTAGGGAGTCAGTGGCAGAGCTGGGGAGAAAGACCAGGAGCCCTCCTACCACTAAAACCTGTAGTGCTTCTCCACTGCAAGGACACTCAGGCCTCACACTGATCACCAGCTGCCGTCAGGATGAAATTCACAGCCTCTAAATCATAAGCATTGCCCAGTGAGATGCATCAGGATGGGAGAGGTTTACACTTCACTCTGCGTTGAACAGTCCTAGATACTCTAGCCAGCAGGGCAACTCTGTTTTTTTTCTGTTCTTCTGAAAATATCCTGCATGCCATAAAAATCCCATGTTCAGTGGTGTTTCTGCTCTGGGGGTTAAGCTGATACTTTCAACTCATCAGTCCTGCTGTGTTGGTCAATAGATTGAAACTGGAAAGTCTCTGTCCTTCACTCCAGGGGTGGAAGCAACGTTCTTGGCCCCTTGAGAGAGGAGATGCAGCATCACTGAGTTCCCAAGGGACCTGTGTCCAGCCTGCCGTAGCCAGAGGGGAGAGAATCCCTGCTGTAGGCCTTTGAGGACATGGTGAAGAGAGGGAGTCCCAGAGGGGCCCCCCTGGAAAAATGAGAAAGGAGGCTGGTTTGCGATAACAGCATAGTGTTCCCAGACGGCACTTGTGTTACCCCTGAATGCGGCGGCTGGAGTTGAGTGAATTCTCTAGCAGTTGGCCACAGAATTCACATGTATGCAGCACATACAGTAAATCAGGTGTGTGCACGTGCATGTGTGTGGTGCGCGCCTCCAGAGCTCAGCTGTGCAGAGGCAGTGATCATAGCAGAGGGCCATCCACACATGCCAGAGCAGCATGTACCGCCCAACGAACGTGGTGGAGGGGGTGTGATGGGTTCCCACTGGGGTCCAAACCCCAAATAAATCCATTTTACTCTGTATAAAGCTTATACAGAGTAAACTCATGAACTGTCCGCCCTCTATAACACCGATAGAGAGATTTGCACAGCTGTTTGCTCCCCCAGGTATTAATCACTTAATAAAATCACTTTTCTTTATTAACAAACCCAGATTAAGTATAAAAAGTAGGATTTAAGTGGTTCCAGGTAATAAGAGACCGAACAAAGTAAGTTACCAAGTAAAATAAAACAAAACACGCATGTCTAAGCCTAATACATTAAGAAACTGAATACAGGTAAATCTCACCCTCAGAGATGTTCCAATAAACTTCTTTCACAGACCAGGCTCCTTCTTAGTCTGGGCCCAATCCTTTCCCCTGGTATAGTTCTGGTTAGTTCCAGCTCAGGTGGTAACTAGGAGATTTCTCATGACTGCAGCCCCCTTTGTCCTGTTCCATCCCCTTTCATAGCTTAGGCACAAGATGGGAATCTTTTGTGTCTCTGTGTTCACACCCCTCCTTTTAAATGGAAAAGCACAAGGTTTAAGATGGATTCCAGTACCAAGTGACATTATCACATGTCCTGTGAGACCCCAAGCCTCCATTCTTCCTGGCCTGACTTACACAACACAGGAAGGTGTACAAATAAACAGAGCCATTTACAACCAATTTTCCTGGTTAATGGGAGCCATCAAGATTCCAAGCCACGATTAATGGCCCACATTTTGCATAATTAAAATAGGACTTCAGAGTAATGCTTCATATCTCTAGCTTTAGGTACAAGAATGATACATTCATACAAATAGGATGAACACACTCAGTAGATTATAAGCTGTAATGATACCTTACAAGAGACCTTTTGCACGAAGCGTACTCCAGTTACATTATATTCATGCTCATTTAGCATATTTCCATAAAACACATGGAGTGCAACCTCACAGAGGGTTTACCTATTAAGTGGCTATTTCACTTTTACCTGTAATGGTAAATCATTTTCTAAAATCCTTGTATACCACTTACTGGCTGAGAAATCAGCCCTTTCTTAAAGCAGGCACCATTTTTATGGATTAAAAAGGACATTGTCGACTTGAAAATCATTTTCAAAACACGTGGGGTTATCTATTACTGAATAACAGGTTAGGTTATTAATATGGGGAGAATTCTGCCCCCCGTGCCATTTTGTTTTACACTTTCCATTTAGGGTGGACGGTGAAAAAAGACTAGTCGATTTCACTTCTGTAAACAAATCAGTTTCTGGTGAACTTCACTCCTGATTCTCACATGCTCCCACAATGCTGCCCATTCTGCTCAATCTTCCTAAAAATGTGTGTGTTGCTGTCCCAGAGGCAGTTCCATTGGCCTAAGGTTTTGTAGACTTGTGGCTCTGATAGCATGTGTTTGGGGCTATATTTGCCATGACAGTCCATGTCTCTTTATTAAAACCATGTTTCAGAGTGGTAGCCGTGTTAGTCTGTATCAGCAAAAACAACGAGGTGTCCTAGTGACACCTTAAAACCATGTGTATGTGTGACATGCTTCAGCTGTTTGCATGCTGCCCCATTGCTGTTCTGGCTCTGCTCCTTTGAAGGTGGGTGGAGGGATCTGGGATTTGTCCCATTAATGGACATGGAGCTGCTGTCTGCCTAGAAGAGGGATGTCAAACTAATTTGAAGGGATCCAGTTGTACTTTTCGTTGTGGCATATGGGTCAGAATATAATGTTAGGACTCTGTGTGCCCCTCCATCCACAGCAGAACTGGTGTTGGTGGCAATGACAGGCTTGCCCAGAGATCCAGAGTAAAATCTGGCCTGTGTATGGTGACTCAAAGTTTAGTTATTGCTAACTTATTAGGGACTTCGTTGTCTGCAGTGTAGTTGTAGCCATGTTGGTCCCAGGATATTAGAGAGACAAAGTCGGGGAGGTCATATCTTTTATTGGACCAAGTTCTGTTGTGGGGGAGAGAAGTTTCTGAGTTGCACAGAAGCTGACTGCAGACTCAGGAAAGCAGCAGTTCACGTGTGGAAGGTTTCCTTCACGATCTCAAGGCAAGAAACTTAAATTCTCTCTTTTTTAAATGAAAGTTGAGGTTGTGCACAGAGTCTGGGCTTGTCTGTACACTGAAGCTGCACTGGCTTAACTAAAGGTGTGATGATAAACTGGTGCAGCTTTTTGTGTGGACCCTCTTGATTCAGTTTAAACCTTGAAGTGCATTGGTTTAGCTTGCATTTCTAAATTACAAGTGTGTAACTTTGGGTGTGACCCAGGCTTGGATGTCATGTGGACCAAATCCAGCCTGTGGGGCATTTGTGTGAAACCCAGGCCTGGATCTATCCCTGCCTCCTCCTTTTTCACTGACCCCTGCAGCTGTTCTGGGCACAGTGGACTCTTGTCTCGGGCACATCTGCCTATGACGGGGAAGGGCAGTTTATAATCCAGTGAACTGCTCGCCCCAAGAAGCATGTGATCCCTTGGCTGCCCAGGCAGGTGTTTCAGGACACAGGACGGCACTGGCAGGTGATTTCCCAGAAGCGCATGTACCTCGCTAATGGGGGTTTGGTCTCATTTGGCAGAGCCTGTCAGGCAGAGCTATGTTCCCGGTTGAAGCAAGGGCACCTGGCTGACAGGATGGTGGAGACCAAGGCACGGCTGGAAGCTGGTGAGGGCAGATGGCCTGAGGGAGAAGGTAAGAGCCAGGTGCTGCTGTGAGTATGAATGGTCCAGGCTGCAGGGAAAAGATAAGGCAGCAAACAGTCAGACTGAATGAATGCAGCCAAAGGGATATGCGAGGCACCAGAGAAAAAGCAGATGCTTTAATAGATGAAGGTGGAACTAATGAGACGTCTGAAATGGCTGAGCTACCGAACAGATCCTTTAAAAACTCTGTCGTTAATGAGATAGATTTAGAGTAAAATTTTCAAAAGCATCTAATCCAATTGACTTCAAGTGGGACTTGGGCTCCTGAGTACCTTTGAAAGTGGAATTTAAGTTCCTAACTCCCTTAGGTGCTTTTGAAGATTTTTTTTTTTTTTTTTTTTTTTTTTTTTTTACCCCTGGACAAGTGGGAGGTGCTGGGGACCTTGCAGATGTCACCATTGACAAGAACTAGGTGTGGGAGGGAATACTTGGGAAAACATCCACCTGTGCAAACCAGTTGGCCTGTCTGAGCATGTCACAGGCAATTCGCTACTGATCCGACTGCTTCACTGACAGCTGTTTATGAACCACCCTGGAGAGCGGGGGAAGTTGCATCTTCATTTCTTCTCTTAAACAGAAAATCATGGCAATTACCATCTAGCACGTCTAGCTCCATTTCCTTGAGATTCTCCTCGTATTTGACCTATTGAGCATCTCTAGGGTGATGAGGTCACAAACATTAAGCCAGGAGGCTTTATAAACAGCCAACTGTGCCGTGCAAGCACAATCCCTCTTTGGCAGAATTAGCGGACTGAGGGAACTTGCTGCTTGTCACTCATTTACATTGTAGTAACACGTTTGAGTCAAGATCTCAGTAAATCAAAACCAACCAGTTCAAGCTGCTGTGGGCATGAAGGCTGTGAGGGGGACTGAGCCTCAAGCCCTCGCTTCTCTGCTCCTGCCACGGAGAAGCTGCAATGGTTGGTGAGAATCTCTCTGCTTTTAATCCCCCAGGTCCAGAAGGAGGTTCAGTTTCCTTGAAGTCCCTGAGTCTGCCTGAGCTGTCAGCTTTCCTGGAGGAGCATGTGGGAGATATGGGTACAGTGGAGAGGGTCTCGGGGGGCCACAAAACTAGGATTATCCCCAACTCCCTCTGAAATAAACCCAAGGACACTTGGTTTCTAAAACAGGTGGTAACTGGAGAGTGGGCAAAAGATACCTGCCCCATGCAAAACATAACCTGTCTTACTATGGCACTAGTGCCAGATCAGCCCTGGATCCTTGTGTGGGGGCTTGAACCCACGGCCATCTGGCCCAGCTGTACTAGTGAGCCATGCTGACACCTGTAGGCAGCAGGAGTAATTATTTTCTCCAGCTGCTCTGCGGCACAAATCCTCCCTCCTGTGCACCTCAAGGTGGCTCCTTCATAGTTAGAATGAAGGACAGGGGTAGCCTTTCTCCATGCTGCAATAGAAACAGGTTGGAGCAGAGCCTGGGGAGCCCTTCTCTCCGTACTCCATCCCCTGCTAACCTACCCATGCTGAGGCGTGCTGGCCTCTTGCACTGGCCTTGCTCCAGCTCTGTGGCCCATGGAGCTGCCTTTGTGTGCCTCAGCGTCCGTGCCCCCTTCTCCTGAGTAGTGGAAGTTAGACCCAGTGGCAGGAAGCTAGCAAAGCAGTGGTTCAGAGGGTGGCAGGGTGTGTGGGGGGGAAAGAGACGGGAATGCAGTGACCCTACTGGCTGATCCTTTCCCCTGCCCCTTGTCTTGTGGTGCCCTAGGCTGATGGCTAATAGGTTTTGCTTATGCCCTTAGGGAATGCCCTGCATTCTGTGACTCAGAACCTCGCGCGGCTACAGGCCTCAGAGCGAGGCAAGCAGAGCTGGCCAGAGCCCTAATGGAGCAGGATGGTGAGTGGGGTGGGGCTGGGAAATACTGACCCATGTCAATGCCCATTTAAAAGCAGGGGCTGGCTGGAGGCACTGTAGCCATGCAGCTCCTTCCAGCTCCCTCCCCCGGTAGCTCTGCCTACACACCTCTGTCCTGCCCCGCCAAACTCCCAGGGGTTGCTATCAGTAGCAGCCTTTCCATATAGATCCCTTGATTAGAGAGTTGCTGATGGGAACTACAGCAAGCTGCTGTTTACAGCAACGTTCCTGCTGCCTCCAGCAAAGGGTTAATTTTCCAGTGAGCAGTGGGGGCTCTTGGACTCTGAGTGACTCCTTCTCCCTTGCAGGAGTTCTGACGTCGGGTGACGGTTCCACCCGGAAGCTGAGTGCCTGGGAGAACGAGCGCAAGGCTGGTCCGCCAACAGGGCTCCTCTGCTGAGAGTGCGGAGGAGGCAGGCGGGCGCCTGGAGAAGGGGGTCAGCCAGCTGGGGACGGCGGAGGACGAGGAGTCAAGTGGGCAGGCGGCCTTAGCTGGGCTGATCTCTGGGTTCCTGTTACAGACGGTTTGCTTTCCCTGCCCAAGGGTTAGAATGTTAAGAGCCGAAGCATCGGGGCTAATTGGCCTCTCGCTGCCCGTGGAGACTCTGCCTCAGTTTTGCTTAAGGCTGCCTGATATTTTTACAGAGCCAGCCCTTGTCTGTAGCAGCCAGATTCCCTTATGCCCCTTCCCACCACAACCCCTCGTAACTTGTTCCTTCAGTTTGGTCTCTGCCCGTGGGCCGACCTAGCAAACATGTGACGCAGAGCAAAGGCCAGCACAGTGGCGGCTGGTGGGGTGAGATCCTGTGATTTGGAAATGGGAGAGTTGGAGGGGGTCTCCTGCCGTTCAGTGTGCTGGGCCTCCCCTTTGAGACACGATCAAACAGCCCCAAGCTGCAGCCCTTGTAGGATCTGAGAGATTGAACGTAACCTGCTGTGCAACTCTATCCTATAGGGAGCTCCTACTCCTGGCAGCCTGCAGCAGTTCAGCTGTTAGCTCCTGCCTCCTTGGATGCCGGTATGGGATCACTTGAGTGTCCTGCTGTACCCGGCAGGTCCCTCTGTTTGGTTATGGGTGCAGACCCCCCGTCAGAGCTGACTTGGCAGCTGGCCCTAGATCCTTCTCCCAGTCCACGAAATGCCCACATTAACCCCCCAGGGTAGCACATTTCAAAGGCCTTGCTCCTACCAAGTCAGCGTGCTCCCAGAAGCTTCTGCCACAGGCAGCAGCTTCTGCCGGTGCAGCACTGGCCCCTTTGAATGGGGGATCCAGGAGCCACGTGAGAGGAGGGCATGTGCAGCTCTTGCCTGATGTGAGTTTATACCATCCCCAAGCACTTGTGTGTGAGCTATGTGCTCTGTGCTGCATGCGGGGCTTGGCCCTGTGATTGGTGCTATAAAACCCGCCCCCAGGGTAACACCTGACCATGGGCACCACATCCCTCCCCTCACATCTGCCCCTGTCTGAAGGCAGTCACAGGAGACCTTAGGCAGGCGTCTAACACCAGGAGCCTGTTCCATGGGGCATCCTCTCCTCTGGGAACCCGTTACCTGGCTCCCCACCCTCAGCCCCTGGCTCCTGTTCTTGTGCCCAAGTCTCTCTCCTTCAGACTTGAGCTTGGGCCCAGTTGGTCCCTCTGCTTGGTGCCTCTGCCGCCATGAATGGGCTTCCTGCCTGCCGTCTCTTGACTCCTGCCTTCCCTTCATGGAGGCTGCTTGTCCCCAAGGCAGCGGGCAGGGCTGCCCTCTTCTCCCTGCACTCTGGGAGAGCAGGAGGGGGCCTCCTGTTTTCTCCATAGGATGGGCCTTTGAAGCTGCTGCATGGGAAGGCTCGGGAGAAAGCTTGGCCCAAGGTGGCTCAGGCTGGGCACCTTTGGAAACCCTGGCTTCTGTCTCTTGAGGGGTGTGAGAGGCACCCTTCCTCATGGCATCTGTGGGCCTGAGAAACCAAGCATGTTGCCAGGCAGCTGAGTCCTGCTCTCCTCTGGGCCACGGGCAGCCAGGCATTCTGTTCTCCTTGTGCTTCTCCAGCCTCCTTTGCCATCTCCTCCCGCTGGGCCCACAGGAGGTCCCCTGCTGGGCTATTCTTCCCTTCGTTTAGTGGACTGAAGCTTCATCTCCTTCCTTCCCTCAAAGAACCCATGTGGTTCAAAAATGTTTCCATGCAGTCCTTAGCCCCCGCATTGGCCCCTCGGCATGAGAACGCTGGGCGTGGGGGTTGGACTCTTAGATACTAGTGCCCTGGGCTCTTGCAGGGTAACTGGGAGGGGTGTGGGACACAAGGGGAAGCTGCAGAGGCCTTTTCCCCAAGGAGGCGGAGGAGGTGCTGTGGGTTGATAGCACAAGAATGAGATGGTGAATGGGGCTCTCCAGGGAGCTGAGTAAAAGACCACACACTCACACTCTCTTTCTTCGCCCCCCCCGGCCGCCGCAACCTTAAATGCTGCAGGCCTCGGACACTTCCCTCTTAACTGCCGGGTGCTTTTGATGCCATTATCTGTATGTGGAAATGGATAGTCTTCAGCCTGTGTTCCTGCTCCAGCCCCCGGGAGTTGGAAATGAGAGCTCCGGGAGCATGGGCTGCTGCAGGAGACAGACTGCAGCGTGCACTGGCCCCTCACATACACTGCTCCAGCTCATGGAGATGTCTTGGCCACTGGCTGCTCTGACCTGATGCTGCTGCTGCCCCTGGGAGCTCTCACAGGTCGTGTTCACGTGGCTCAGGGCACACTGTCCAAGTGACATGATTTTTAATGCTGTGTAGTGATTCAGGGCAGCCTTAGTTCTTGCAGCCCTCTGGACAATGACCATGCCCCTGTGATGGGTCTATGGTGAGCTGGGGAAACTACCTTTCTCTTTGCTGGTAAAGGGGAAAAAGCTGTATTTTATTTTTAGATCTTGACCACAAACCCCAAAGTGCAATATCTGCTGTGACTCCATCCTCGGAGCCAGGATCTCCCCTCTGCTCTGCTGCCCAATGCCAAAGAGACTGGGCCAGACAAATGAGAGTTAATCTCTGTGCCGGTGGAGCACTGAATTCACTATGCTTTGGTGTCTCCAAATGTTCTTGGTTCATTTCTCAGAGCAGCGAGGAGGGAGGTGAGTTTGCCACAGCAGCATGCTCGGTTGCGTGGCTTTGTTTGTACTTCTGTTTTTTCTCTTACATGTGAGACCAGAATTAATGTGCACTGTGTTTGGGGAATAAATCGGTGACTGGATCTGTCTGCACTAGTTTGGTCGGGTCGCCAGTTGCATGTTGAGCAGTGGGCTAGAGCCAGGTGTGAGCAGGGCTCCCTCTACTGTGGCTGTGGGGGAGGGCTTGGCGCATTGCGATTGTCCCTCTAGCGTGCCTAACTCCCGTGCTGGAGCAGTATCTCCATCACCTGCACGGGGAAGGGAATTGCTGGGGAGAGGTGGGAAGGAAGAGGTGGTGGGAAATGCTCACACATGGGGTGTGGTTTTCTTCTGCTAACGCTCAGCTTGCATCTAGGAATGGGGTGGGGGTAAAAAAGTAACTTTTAGGGCACCAGTTGAACTTCCCCTAAGCCAGGCTGATCAGGAACCTGCATGGCCCTTGGAATAAGTTAGAGCCACCTCAGGGCTGCTCTGCCCTGCACTTGGCTGCCATGGCCCCCTAGGCATCACTGTGTTCAGCCACATTCTACACAGAGCAGCATAGAATGGAAAGACTATGGGGCTCTCTAAACATTTGTCATTGAACCCAGACCCCCTTCCACTATAAGCCTGGTCCTTCACATACTTTCATATGGGAATGCTCTGTACACATGTAAATAGCCTATTGGCTTCACCAGACCTCTCCATTGGAGAGTGGTTACAGGGTCAGGTCTTAGGGTTTGTCTACACAGGGATATTGACTGACTTAGCTGTCGCGAAGTAATTCTGCTATCGTTAGGCTGGTCAGCGTCCCTCTGTAGACAAGCTCTTTTGCAGGTGTCTTCATCAGCCTTCAGGGGTGAGAAGAGGCTGTGCAGGAGGCAGTACACGTGTCCCCAGCTGCCCACTAGCTCTTACTGTTTTGCAAAGATGGGATTTTTCATTGTGATTTGTTAAACAAAGTGCAAATCACTCAGCTTGATCTGTAACCCAGCAGCCAGTACTCAACCTCTGCACTGGCTGTAGGGGCTCTATGGAGGAGGCAAACAGGGGGCATGGAGCTGTGTTTTTTATAAGAGGCTGAACTATGCAATAATCTTAGAGACAAGGTGGGGGAAGTAATATCTTTTACTGGACCAGCTTCTGTTGGTGAGACAAACTTTCGAGCTACCCAGAGCTCTTCCTTAGACACACAAGGTGGGTACTATCCTGGGGCAACATAGCTACAGCATCGCTGCAAACGCTGATCGTATTGTCTGTCACTTGGAATCAAATAGAAATCGCAAACCTTTGCGATTCTTCCCATATACACACAGTTCCAAGGGGCACATCTTTGGCACTTCCTGACATGCTGCCTACTAGCTCTAGGCTGGTTCTGCAGCAGATCTGACAGCAGCATGTGGCGTGCTGGGCTGTGAGATGGGCTGACCTAACAAGGGAGCTTCTGGGCTAAATTGTGCTGCCTCCCCCTCTCAGCCTGATCACTTGGCCATTCCCCTTAGTCTGTTTGTGCCTTTGGCCACTTCCACTGAATAAGCCTCAACAGCCCCAGCTGTGGGAGGAGAGCTGAGCATGTGGCAAAGTGCATTACAGATGGGTTAGAAATGGTTTAAGGCTGCGTGGGCTTGGCTGCAGTATTGATTGCAGGCTGGAATTTAGGCCATGAGCCTAGCTAGTGACCCAGGGCCTGATTCTCATCTCAGAGTGGTCCAAATCCCCTGTCAGACTGTAGCGGCTTTCACAAATCGCTCACTCCAACCTATAGCCCATCTGTGCAGAGATGATGCCGGGGAGAGTTGGCTTAAATAATTGTCTGGTTTTTAAAGTGGCTTGAACTTAGTCTCTCTCCAGCCAAACCAAAGCTTCCTGATCAGCACGTTCAAGCCTATATGCAGGTGTCCTATGCTGTGGACTTGACGGTCGACCCTGCCTGTTCCTCTAGAGTTGGCCAGTACTGTCCATGTGCCACATAGCTTCCTGACTACTTTCCGCCTAGCTGGCAGCAGTGGCAGATTTGGAGTTAGTGGGGCCCTGGGTGCAGCTTCATTTTCAGGTGTCCCCCGCCCTCAGGACCCAGCCAAGAAGAAGAACATTCTCTTATCTTCCCCCCATTTTTCATTCATTTTTTTTCTTCATCCTCCTCCTATATTATAAGTAACAGGAAGTGAATGAAAAAAAGGGATGCACCTGGATTGGGGTGCAGGAGGGGGTAAGGGGTGTGGGCTCTGGGAGGAAGTTTGGGTGTGGGGTGCAGGCTCTGGCCTGGGGCAGGGCTTGGGGTGCAGCTTACCTTGGGCTGCGTGGCTCCCAAAGCGACCGGAGTTGGAGAATCGTTCCATGAACTGCAGTGGGCTTTGGCTCAGGCTCAAACGAGAGACAGACTCTACAGCATCATACTAGCATGGAGGAGAATCTGGCCAGCCCCATGGCTCAATAGGGTGAGAAGCTGCCTGCTCTGAGGGTGTGGGCCCAGCTGAGTGAAATACAAAGCCAAGGAAGAGCTTGTCGTGTTTTGGATTCTCTGCAGGGGGTTATTAGTCACTCCCAGGGTCAGCAGGGTTTGATTTTTCACCTGCTGCTCTGGTTAAGGAGTGAACATGGTGCTCTGTGCAGATGGAGGGGAGGAGGGTGCCAGCCAGAGCCACAGGAGTGAAACCCCAGGAAGAAGCCAGTCAAACACTTGACTGCTTGATTCGGGTATTCAATGCCCAGCTCATGCCCTGGAGCTGCTGCCCCTTTCCCTCTATGCCCAGGTGGCTTTCTCCCCCCACCCCCACTTAGCCCCCCAAAACAGCAGTGCACATTTCCTTTGCTGAAAAAATAAACATTTATTTACAGGTGAAAAGACAATGTGCAAAACGCTCTGGTGCTCCTTAGCAGCTGGCCAGCTACCGAGGGCTCCTGCAGAACTCCCTCCAGCCTCAAACCCGGGTGCAGCTGAGCCCAGAAACAGCTAGAATGGCTCCTTGCCAGCCTGTGAAATCCCAAGAACAATCCCTCCCACAACCTCCTGGAGAGGCTGCATTATCCAGCCCCTCCACAGAGCACTACATTGGCTGGGGCACTTAGACACCGCTTGCTACCAAGAGGCCATGTTGGCAACTTGCCAGGAGCCTAAGGGGCCACCTGGACATAAATTGCATAAAGTGGGAGGTGGGGGCAGCCTGCCTCCTCCCTGGGAGCTGTGGTCTGTTCTGCTGCTGCTGGAGCATTGCCTGGGGGGAGCCGTGGTCCCTACCGCACGCATCCTTCTCCTGAAGGTGAGGGCAACTACGGGCAGCATTCTGGCAGCTGCTGGCATCTGCCCCCCTGCGAGGAGGCACGTCCCTGCCCTCAGAGGAGAGGGCTCAGAACCCGAGTGAGGCAGGCGTAGCTCTGGCAGTTGGCAGCTGGTGGGCACGATTCTGCTTTTGTCCACTAGGAGATGGGGAAATGCAGCCCTGTAAAGGAAGGTCTGTGCATAAACTGCATGGGCCTGAGGCACGTGGGCAGCAGCGGGCGACACCACCGGCATGATTTACAGCAGAGCCCATGGGGTCTGGGGCTCCCGCCACCTCTAGAGCACCGGTTGCAATCCGCCCCAGACCAGAAGCTGCGCCCAGCGGAGGGCTCTGGAATGATCTAGGAGAAATGCCTTGCTGGTCCCAGCCCACTTCCTCGCACCCCAGGATCCACATCACAGGAAGTGACCATTGGCTTCTTCCCAGCACCTGCAGCAAGGACGCAGAGGACTGGCTGGGCTATGGAGACTACACGCCCGTAGTCCAGGGTCAGGAGGCCCCAGGTTGGGGCTGAGCAGCAGACTGGACTCCAGCCCTGACAATCTGGATTCAGGGAGCCCAGAGAAGAGCATGCTCTGCACTTCCTCCGGGCACGTAGCTGACTGTACTGCCCCAGCCAGGCCATTGCCACCTGGGCTGGAAGCAGAACAGTTTGCAAATCCAACCCCTTGCTTGGCAAGCTCCAGAATCTCCCGCCCTTCCCTATCGCCAGCAGCAGAGTTGCTGAGCACGGAGGATGGGTGAGCCTGCCTGACGGGAGCAGGCTGCCTGTTTAGCTGTACCAGCCTGGCACTTTTCAGTTGCTGCAGCCATGGAAGAAAGAGGGGGGTGAGCACTGGCCAAGGCAGAGAGGAAGGAGTGCCCAGAGGTAGGGCACTAGCCTAGGACTCATGAGCAGGTCTGCTTGCGCCTAACGTTAGAGCTTGACCCAACCCAGCTCGATCACAGCCGACCAGAACCTGACCTGAGAGGGGCAAGGTGTTGTCATGACTGATGCAACCCGACCTAAACGCTCCTATCAGGTTACCAGGGTCTAACATAGTCGGACCACTCAGTGTTAAGAGGTTGCCTGCCCCAAGCCTGCCCCTATGCTATACAGGTTACCCGCCTCAAACCCAACACTTGGAGGTGGATGTGGCTCAGGGGACCAGTGTCTACTGGCGAGAGCCAGGTTCAGTGCCCAGCTCTGCCCCTGCCTTTCTGCCTGACCTTGGGTCACACATGCATCTCTCTAGCCTCAATTGTTCATCTGTGAAAAGTGGGGACAGCACCAGTCCTGGGAGGCAGGGCCGTGCTCAGAGGATAAATACATTAAAGAGGTTGAGGTGCCTAGATGCTATTGTGAGGGGGGTTGGCTAAGACAGTTCTGGCTAGTTCAGCTGGGCAGGAGGCAGCTCTGAAGAGGAGGGGAACAGCAGGCTTTTGGGCTAGCTGGGCAGGGCAACGGGAAGGAGAGGAAGGCAGATGATGATGGATCTTTGACTTGGATATACCATGGGACTGGGGGAAGAGGGCTGAAAGCCCAGACCCAATGTGCTGAAGGAGTTGAGTGATGCAAAGAAACCGTCTGGGTTTCTGAGCTCCCACCTCCCCCTGAGGCAGACCTCGCAAGGCTAGACAAGTCAGCTGAGCCGTGTTTCGCCAACCACTCTGGCTTCCCTGCCACTCAGCTATGAGACATCCGTGCCAGGCAGTCCCAGCCAGCCTGCTGTTCGCATATGGGCCAGTGACAGGCAGGCAACCTGCCCAAACCCACATTGGGGTTCCCTGGGGCTAAGCATACAGGCCTGTCCCAGCCCTCCAGCTTCTGAAACGTCTCCCCGGCTAACAGCTGGGGAGAGCAGCACCAGAAGAGGGAGCAGAGTGTCCCCGATTTACAGGGTGAGAGCTGCACCCCCATGGATCAGATGTGTGAGCCTTCCAGCTCCCCGAGTGGAGGCCTGGATCAGTTCTGACTAAAGGCTTAGCCACAGGCCTAGCTCCACTTGCAGCCACTGTGTCCGCTACCGCACAGCAATCACAGCAGCATCTCATTGCTGCAGTCTGGCCTGTCCTCGGACAGTCGTGACCCCGTCAGACTCCATCCCCATGTGCTGAGGTTTGCGTGTCTCACTCCAGCAGGGGGTCCGGTGACAGCAGTGCTGCTGGGGATGGAGGTTCGCTGGATGCAGTGCTGCCTGATGAAGGGTGCATCCTGTAGAGGTAGATTTTGGGTGCTGCACCCAAGGGTTGGGTAGCAGAGGACGCGAGCAGGAGTCAGGAGGCTGTTTCCTCACACCCTTGGTGTCCTGTTATGCAGTGCAGCATAAACAGCAGGGTCCTATCTCAGGGCCTTCCATGTCTTCTGAGGGTATCTCCAGAGCCGTGTGTCCCTCGCCCCATTGGAGCCTCAGGAGTGGCTGTTCTGCAGCAGTGTAGGCCTGCAGGATCCCAGCTTCTGCTCCACAGCTCAGGCAGTGCTTGCACCAGCACCCGTGGTTGCCAGATGCGCCTATGTTTTGGAAACAGGTGCTTTGCCCTGCTGCAGCTCCAGCTGGGCCCATTGTTCTCCATCCCTGGACTGGCCCTCCACGGCATCTGGTGCACAGACAATCCCCAAGGCTCTCATCTGCAGAGATGCAGTACAAGGCACATCCCCTCCAGGGCTCGGGAGCATGGCAGGCCTCTTGGCCTACTCCCCCAGCCATCAAGCTGGAGGCAGCCCTTCTCCTGTGGCTTTCCCAGGCAGGTTGCCCACGGCAGGGCAGTATAGCCATCACTGTGCGCAGCAGAGCGCTGGATGGTCAAGCTTCCAGAGCTGCCATTTCTTCTTCATTTCTGACTTCACCTAGGAGGGAGGAAAGGAGCTTGTGAGACATTCTTCCCCTTCACAGCCTCTTGGGAGGTTCACAGCTATTGCTCCAGGCCTGCATAGGGTTTACGTTCCATTAGCCCCAGAGGCGCGGGCTGAACTCAGCACACGTACAAGGCCCTGGCCTCAGTGGAGTTGCTGCAAGGAGGGATTTGGCCCATGCAATAGGAAGAGGCAGGTCCTGCCCCAAAGGACTGAAAAACAGCATCGCTGTGTTCCTATGTGAGCCCCGGGGCATGCTGGCCCACGAGCAATGTGGCCACAGGGGATGGGAAGGCCAGTTCTGCAGCATGGCCTAGGGCTGCCTTCTTGCTTAGCACAGAAATGCAACTTGCAGATCTGAGCTGCTGGGTGCTCTGATTGAGACAGAGCATTGCATTCTGGGAGCTGTGGGTGAGGCCTCCCCTTTGTATTAAGCATGGGTGTGGCAGCAAAGAGATATAGATCTCTGGACTCCTGACTTGGTGGTCCTGGACTGCAAACAGGTTGGGAGTAGGGGTTGCCAACCCTCCAGGATTGTCCTGGAGTCTCCAGGAATTAAACATTAATCTTTAATTCATTACATGTCATGAGATGAAACCTCCAGGAACACATCCAACGAAAACTGGCAACACTAACTGGGAGCCATGCTATGAGGCAGCCCCTACCCAAGCTAGGGTGGATGCATCCAATAAAACCTGTTTGTTTTTTAGCTTGACAGGCTCTTAGTAGAATCAAAGGCTCCTAACCACCCAGGCTATCCAGTGGTGCATGGTCTCTGAGTTCAGGGCACAGCAAATCAGCAGTAGCTTGGCAGGAGAGTAATGGAGAGAAGACCCAGGGTTGGACTACAGAGCACAGTTCAGGTTAGAGCCCCGACTGCAGGTGTTTGCAGGGCCAGAGAGCAACCCCTCCGCAGGGAGCAGGACAAAGGGGCACCTACCTCTTTATTGGCAAAGCAGTACAACACAGCGACCAGGAAACCCTGGAGAGAAAGCACAGGGGTGAGCCAGGCAGCACAGCGACCCTCCTCCCCATTGAGAAGACAGCCTGGCTTTGCCAGGCCCTGGCAACTGCTCTTCAGTGCATCCCACAGAACCAGTTTGGGACGCAGTACGCCCAGCTACCCCAACTGGCTTCAGCTGGAGGGGAAAACCCACCCACACCGTGACACAGCGGCAACCCGTCCCAACGTGCTCACCTAAGTCACCACCCCCCCAGCCGGTCATGGTGCAGCGTTACAACAGGACAGGGAGAGTACGGTTCCCGAGGGGCAGCCCTCAGCCCATGGGTGCATTCCTCAGGGACAGGCCCCTGGCCTGTGCCTGCCATGGCTACGCACTGCCCAAACAGGGGGCTCTCCTTCCAGCGCATGCGGATGTCATCGCCAGCCCAGCATGCGGGCATGTACACCTCTCTAACAGCGGGCAGGGATGGGCCTGCTATTTCCAGGCTGCTCCAAGCGATGGGATGAGGCAGGTAGAGCCCTGGAGCGCCAGGCCAGCCACACAGTGCTGTTACATACACGCTGAAAGGGGTGGGCCAAGCAGACACAGTCGGAGGTGACTGGAGTGTGGCACAGCGCGACACTTCAGGTGTCGGACACCAATTCGCACCTTGCAGCTGCTGGGACAGCTTTGCAGGGGTCATCAGTGCAGGGCACAGCCCAGCCTGTCTCCAGCCCAAGGAAGGCACATGACTGTGTGGGCCCTGAGGCTCCTGAGCAGCAGCCCAGCTCGATGCCCCATTGCTCCCCAACACCAACAGAGGAGCCAGGAGAGGGGCTGCAGCTTGGCTAGCAGGGCTGATGGGCTAATGTGGCCAGACTGGAGGGGAAAGGGCCATGCTTCCCCCGGCTGATGGTGGCACAAGGAGGGGAAGAGGGGGACAGGCTCTCTGCTCCTGCTTGAGGTGGGGATGCCGCAGCACTCTCGGCTCACCTGAAAAGAGTTGAGGAAGAGGGTGAAGAAGACTTTGATGTAGCGCAGGATGCCCGTGGTCTGCTCATCCGTGGCAAAGATGAAGACCACCTCGTGGATCCCAAAGAGGGGGATGAGGGTCAGCGTGGCCTTGGCCAGCCTGAAAGAGGACGAGATCCCCCTCCCAGAGTTCATACGGAAGGGCCGGGGGGCCCTGTGTTCAGAGGGGCAGGAAAGCGGGGGTGGCATGTGAGAAAAAATACGGTAATGTCTGTGCTGAGGGCTGGAGGAGATAGATGGAGTGTTAGTCCCAGCCTGGCCTAAGGGTCTGGGGTAATCGCTGCCTGCCCTGCCTGGGAGTGGGGAGGATTCACGAGCTACCAGCCGTGTGGTGCTTTGGAGCTGGGAAGCGGAGAGTCAGCTATTGGCGAGCAGGATGCTGCTCTGGGAGCAGAGCGGGAGGAGCTGGGAGGAGCTGGGACTGCCCTGTGTGAAACGGGAGGCGATGTCCTTCCAGCCCCTAGAGGGGCCAGTGAACCCACCCACTCAAACATCATCGTTGCCCCTGCCTGCAACCACTCCTGCCCAAGAGGGCAACAGGTCCCAGCATGCTGTGCGGTCAGGCTGCTCAGCTGAGCTGGAGCATGGCATGCTGGGATCGGTGCTCAGCATGGGCAATGGTGGCCACAACGTGCTCCATTTGGTACCAATGATGGAGGAACCACGAGCCATATCCCCACGTTGTAACGAGACCCTCAAGCCAGGCAAGTGGGCAGTACAGCTTTGGCATCCTAGCCTGTAGGCATATATGGGGGGAGGGAGTGTTCAGGGGCCTGTGATACACAGGTCAGAATTGATCTGTTGTGCGCGCGCACACACACACACACACACACACAGACATACACCCTGTGCTAACAGCCACTTGCTAGCGCAACCTGCTGTAATGGCTGACAAAATCTCAGTCCTATTTGCATGACAGTGGGTTGTGTGGCCAGATCTCCAAGGGCATGCTTACACTGCAGTGTGAACCCAGGCTCGGACTCTGATTTGAGCCCAACCCCCGCTATGGTCCACACACAAATCTGTCCAACTCAGCCAGCAAGCACTGAAGCCCTGGGTCCCACCCAGGGGATGGGTCTGAGCCTGCATCCCACTGGACTGGGATCCAAGCCCTATCATTTTGCAATGTGGCTCAGGCGGTCTGTGTAGTGCAGGATGGAGGCTCTAGCGAGACCCAGGTCCAGGCTTACAATGCAGTGTGGACACGTGCGCAGGCTTGGACACACCAAGTCCACGTGCGTGGGTCCCACCGACCTGGGTTTACAATGCAGGGGAGCTAGATCCAGAACAGCCGGCGCAGCAGGCACCCATTGGGAAGTCATCCCCAGCAGGTGCACACACAGACAGCTCACCGCAGCTTGTAGTCCGCATAGCCTTTCTGGCTGGCACGCAGCTTGGCCAGGATCACCTTGAGAATCCTCATGAAGATCAGCAGATTGATCTGTGGGGGGAGAATGCGGAGGGTTACTTCTGTATTCATCCAGGGGGCTCTGCATATTGTCTGGGCCAGCCTTGGGGGGTGCGTAGGCTGAACACCCCCCCTTTATCCTTCCTGGGCTCCCCATGTCACTCTGAAAGTGACGGCCTCTGAGAGCAGGGGCAGCTGAACATGAAGGGAAGCGGGTCACGCTCAGCACCTCTGGAGGAACAAGGGGAAGGGACATGCAGGGGGTAACAGTAACAGCAAGAATATCTGTGGAGCAGGGAGCAGACGAACATCCCCAGAGACTCAACAGTGAGCCCACTGGCAGGCCTGGGGAGCCACCTGGCCCCCACTAGACTCACATAGCCCTCTCCCAGCATGCACTGGGCTCAACAGATCATGTGGGATGGCGTCTCTGGGGGCCTGATTCTGCTTGCCCCGACATCCAGGTCAGGAATCTGGAGGGGCCAGGGCCAGGACCCCACATACAGGTGTTTCTCTTTTCATCAGAGGGGTTCACTCGGGTTAGTTACTTGGCAGGGACAAGTCTCCTTTCTTTGTCACCCCCTAGTGGTTAGACAAGGGGACTGCAAGCCAGGTGTGGGTGCTTGCTCCTGACTGGCTGAATGCTCCCCAGTGCCTCACTTTCCTCAGCTCTTCAGTGGGACAATGATGCTGAGCTCCCTCCCAGGGCAGGCTCGTGGGGAAGTCACTAGGGAAGGGTGCATTGCTGTGGATTAGGGATGGCGATTTCTACAGCAGGAGCTGCTGGTATCATTGGGCCATGTTCAACCTCTGAGCTGAGCCAGACTGTCAGTGACTGCAGAGGACTAATTGCTGTCATATTAGAGACACCATGCCTTATATGTAACCCCCGATCACAGGCCTCTGAGATCACCTACCAGGGACGCCAGCAGGATGGGGATCCTGATGATCCACCAGTAGGCCATGTTCTCATTCAGAGCCCAGCACCTGTGGCACGAGAGAGGCATGCTGTTAAACATCGGGGAGCCAACAGGCAGGAGAGCTGTGCTTTATCCACGCTGGGGTGCACAGCCAGAGCGGGCCAGGTGAAAGCGCTGCCACTGGATCACTGGGACATCCCGGCGGACCAGGAATGACTATCACCAGCTGTGCCAGCCTGCCCATTTTCTAGGGGTTGGAATCCTTTCCCATCTCACCCACCCGCGGAGCTAACCCGTCTGCTTCCAGCAGGGGCCAGGGCAGGGACTGCAGGAACCTGGTGGGCTGTGGGCTAGTGAAAGACAATCTCTTTCCCTGCCCCACACCCTGGAGGGTGCCTCTGAGCGGACGCAGCAGGAGCTTGGAAGGTCAGGCCTGTGTTTCCCTGACAGCTGGAGCTCACTACCCCCAGGAGTCAGCCCACAAGTCCCACCGGCCAGGCTGGGGATGGGCTCCTTTTCATGTCTCCTCCTGATGGTTGGGTTATTGAGGCTGAGAGCTTAACCCCAATAGCTCCATGGCTTGGCAGATGGAGCTGTTCACTCCTGGGCACTGTTCCAGGGGCCCAGGTCACCAGTGACCAGCCCCGTTTGGTGGCTTGTGGGAAATCAGGTGGGTGGGTCTTTGTTCTGCTCCCACTATGCAGAGACCATCCCAGAAAGCACCTCCAAGCACAGCACTCACTTCCCCACCAGGGAGGCCAAGCACTGACCAAGCCCTGGAGGCTGAGCTCTTCCCTCACCCCTAGGGGAGTCAAACCAGGACTGGGGTGGGCCGTGGCAGTGGAGGAATCAGATGCCCCGCTCCCCAGAAGTCAATGCACGTTCATTTCAGTGGAAGAGCTCTCCCTGCCTTTCCCATGGCTGCTCCCTGCTAGAACCCAGGCGGCATGAAGCATGGAGCTTTGGCTTGCTGGGGAAGCAGAGCGAGGAGCGTCTGCACTTACTCTGCATTCTCCTTCAGGTATTTGGCCACCAGCCACGGCACCACAAACACCACGGGGGTTCCTGCAAGTCACACAGCAAACCCTATGAAGACCAAGCACCTGCCTGAGCTGAGACGGCAGCTCTCACAAACTCGGGGGGGGGGGGGGTCCTACCCTCTCTCCCCACCCAGATCCACACAGGGACCTGCCCCTGCCCTCCGGGGGATTCTTATCCCTGAGGGAGTGAGGACAGGCCACGACCCCAATCCTCCACTTTCCCCACCTAGCGAGGATTTCCTGTGACATGCATGCACCACTAGGGGTCACCACTCATCCATGTCACTACGTTACTAACCCTCCTGGTGAGGCGCTATCAGCTGTGAGCAGTGATCCTGCTTTAGGGGCATGAGCTGCTCTCTGATGGGCATGTAGAACTGAATGGAAACCACTTGGATGTCAGTCCATTGCCAAGTCACCGAGGTGGGGAACCTGGTGGCTACTTGCCCACTTGGCCGAGTCTCTGCCCTCTTGAAGCGCCCCACATTCCCCTGTGCTCCCCGATACATCCTCTGTAATTCTAGTACTCACTTTGGCAAACACCATACACATGTATCCCCAGACCCATGCCCGCCCGCACATGCGACCTGACCACACCACAGGCCCACACCCAACTCACTCACCCATGCCACATGCATCCCCACACTGCCTACCCACACCTCATGCCCACACCCTCACCACGCTGCCTCCTCATGTGCACACCCCACACACACACACACACACACACACACACATGCACGCCCAGGCCACCATTCACACTCACTCCCATCTTCCTTCTCACCCCAGCCTAGGTACAGGTAGAGCGTGTAGTAGTTCTTCTCGGAAAACACCGCTCCAATCAGAAGCTTGTACAGGTAGACGGCTTCCACCAGAAACCAGTAGTGATTGGCTAGAATGCAGTATTGCATCATGACTTGAGCCACCCGGCAGCCAACTGCAGCCTGCGGAGAGGCGCCCCAGAGAGAGAGAGATAAAGTAACTGTGCAGGAAGAGGCGACTAGGATGCTCTGAGCTGGGGACCTGGGGCTACAAGTGCAGCCAGTTGCAATATGCTTAGAGCACTGTCCATTCCCACCCGGGAGTCTCCATTAACCAGCACACTCTGTGCCCACCATGACACCAGGCACGGCCCGCCGCTGGGTAGACTAACATGGATGTGACCGGGAGTGGCAGGGAGAGCCAGGCTACATCACCCCACCAGAGGGCGCTCTCCCCTGCTGCTCTGTTGTGGTGATCCTGTTCACATTCAGGGCTTCATCTCCCAGAGCAAAGTGGCCAACTCTCATCCTGTCAGAGACACGGCCAGGCGGGCTACTGGGGAGAGATGGGAGGGAAGGCACAGCGGATCTTGGCCAGCAGGGGAAACGTCATTGCTTGGCTGAGTGATAGGGTGTGGGAAGCATTTGCAGGGGCAGCGGGTGGTTTGTTAAAATAACAACAACCAGTTCTACGGCACTTTTCTATCATGACACCCATTTTACAGATGGCAAAACGGAGGCACAGAAAGGGGACACAGTGTGCCCAAGATCATCCATCAGCAAATCCAGGGAGAGAACCTGAGTCTCCTGAGTGCCAGGCCAGTGCTCTAGCTACTGGGCTACCCCACCCTGAGGAAGGGGGAAGGGATCCATCAACTCCAATTGTGGTAGGCCAGTGAAGGAGGAGCTGATTTCCCCTGCTTTGTTGGGTGGAGGTTTTTAAGCTTGCACACGTATTGCGGTGCTGATTTATGATCCTCAACAGCTTTTAAAAATTCACCTGTGGGAGACTGGCAGCACCCCCCTCCGGCTGAGCCAATAGATGCACCCGCCCAGAGGGTTCCTCTGAGTTCTCCCAGGTCCACCTAGTGGTTGGGGCTGGGGGTGAGATCTCTGGGTGCTGGTGGATCTGAGCACCGATCGCATCCGCAGCCCCAAGTCAAGCCTCCCTGGCCAGCTGTCAGGCTATGGACCTGGGGTACAGCAGGTAGCCACCATGGCTGGCCAGGGAGGGGGGGGGCGCAGGCATTGGCACTTAGATGCCACCCCCACCCAAGGAGAATTTGGTTTCTTGGTGGGCTTGCCTCGTTGCTCAGCAGCGCTTCCCAGTCAGACACATGCAGGATTTCCATGCCCCACCGCTTCTCCAGCAGCGCGTCTTTAACAATCACTGAGATGGCCCGCAGTCCAAAGGAGGCAAAGAGGTTTGCGTGTATGTAGTTGCGGGTGCAGCGGAGTTTCCTAGGCCCAGGGAGAGAGACGGCTTTCAGCGCTGGAGAGCTGAGGAAAAAGAATGCACCTTCTCCCCGGGAAAGGGCTCCGTAACCTAGAGCAGCCCAGCCTCTCCTGCATAAGGCACTGCAGGCCTGGGGGGAGCGCTCAGCTACTGCCATCCGACCCTCTCCAAGCAGGATTAGGGAAAGAGGCAGGAGGGCTGGCTGTGCCAAGCTCACAGTTCATTCACTGCCTACTTGTCCCAGCAGAAGGCACCGTAAGGGATGGTGCAGGAGCTCCCCTGAGATGCTAGAGTCAGTCGCAGCAGCATTGCGCGCAGTGCCCAGCACAGGATCATCCCTCCCCTCCATCCCGTCCTGCTGGAGAGCCCCGCCCCGCCGCATGCCCTGCCAGCGTGGCACACACAGCACCCGCACCCCAGGCTCAGGCCCTACCTGAAGATGGTGAGGATGAGCAGGGCAGAGACCAGTGCCAGGAGCGACAGCGAGTATCCCACCGTGTAGAGCACCTTGAAACTTACCATCAGCCGGCGGGCCCCTTCCTGGCATGGGCAAAGGGGACCCGGTGAGGCAGACAGTCAGTTCTGCCACCCCTGCCCCCATCGGCCTCCCCGCACTCCAAGTGCCCACTGGGGGATGCGCTGCCCTGCTGAAACAGAGTCCCATGGGACGGTGGGCTTGGGTCCCTGGGCTGCTGGAGCCTGACCTCACACCCTCCCCACCCCAGGGAGCTGAGTCCTGAGCTCCCCAGCCTGGCGAGGGCCTCTGAATGGCCTCCACAATGACCCGGGAGTGGGGCTGAGGGGCTCAGTGGGAAGTTGTGACCACCCCCACCCCAGCCAAACAGTGGAATTCGTCATGGAGGGGAGAGCAGGGAGTGGGGGGTCAGCACCCCAAGAAGGGAGAGGCGGCATGTGACTGAGCAGAGATGGGGAGGGAGCTGTGCACCTGTGTTTACATTTAACTCTATTTCTGAATGGCCTCCCCTCCCCAACATGCGTTATAGCACACCCATCCCCACTCCCATCCTCCTGTGCATTATTACACCTCACCACCACCTATCCCTCTTGTTTCAGGCTCCTGTGTCCCCCCACTCACCAACACTCCTCCCTGCCCAGCCTAGCCCAGGCCTGGCTGGGCCCTAGCACACGCCCCTGGGGTGTCAGGGGACTGGCGCAGAAAGAGCCAGGGGCACCCCCCATCAGGTACAGCAGCCTCACCTCCTCCATGGTGGACTCCATCTCCTCCTCGCACTGGGAGTAGTCCCTCCATGGCTGCGTTCCATTCACCATCACCCACTGCCCATCTGGCCCACACTTGCGGCTCACCAACCCATGTTTCACTGCAGACACAGAGCGCACCAGGGTCACCTTTCAGCCTGATTGCCTTCCCCTGGGGACTCCCCTCAGACAAAAGCCTGATCCCCCGAGCTTCCCACAACGGGCAATCCTGGGGACAGTAATAATGTGTATAATAAAGCAGCCTCTAAGAGGAGTATGTTTGCAGTGTTGTAAACATACTCAAATATTAGAGAGACAAGGTGGGTGAGATGGTGTCTTTTACTGGACCAACTTCTGTTGGTCCAGTAAAAGACAAGCTTTCCAGCTTTCCATACAAGCTTTCCAGCTCCACAGAGCTCTGCTTCAGGCCTGGCGAAGAAGTCAGGGGAGTAGGCAGATAGTTAAAGAAGGAAATGTGTGGCTGTTCTAGGGTTGTGTTGTGCATTGTTGGCAACTGTGGAGCTATTGCCAGGATAGATGTGTGTTGGCTGACTAAAGAGGCCGTTAATACTCAAAGAAGTTGGAGTACATTTGGTTTAAGCTACAATCTATGGTGATGAAGTGGAGCCGACCCCTCAAGTGGAGACACACCCAGGTATCACCAAATGAAAGGGTGATACCTAAATCTGTCTCCACTTGAGGGGTCGGCACATACTAATGTAAGCATTAGTATGTGCATTAGTATCCTCACAAACACCAGGGAACTGGCTGCAACCTTTGGGACCATTTAACCATTTAATCCGCAAATTTGGGCAGAATAATGCAAAATATTATCTTATTTTGTCACTGCTAATGCTATGACTGATGAAGGTAAGCAGAAAGCTATCACATTCAGCAGTGTAGGGGCCTGTTAACCCCTGAAAAGCCTGGAGATGAAACTTTTGATGAGCTAGTAAATCTGTTAAAAAACTATTTCAACCCAACAGCCAGGGAACAGGAGAACGATTTAAGTTTAACTCTCAGTCTAGGAAATAGGGGGAGACAGTAATTTGTGTCAGGACTGAGGAAACTCCTTCAAGATTGTAATTATGGTGTAACTCTGACACAAATGCCAACAGACAGATTAGTTTGTGGCATGAATGATGACAGAATGCAAAGGAGATTACCCTCTGAACCACAATTACATTTGAAACAGCTCTGAAATCAGCCCAGGCTATGGAATCTGCAAAGAAAAATGTACAGGATTTACAAATACAAGTCACAGAAGCCTTCAGAAGAGCATTCAGGGAACACAAGGTACTGTGCACAAAATTGCCAGGCAACCTGGGAAAGTGATCCAATCAGTAGCAGGGAGTGTTATCATTGTGGAGGCAAACACACCCCAAAGGTCTGCAGATTTAATCATGAAAAATGTCACAATTACAGATTGACTGTTGTTAGAAGATGTTAGAAGACCATGTCAAAATAAAACCAAGCAAGCAGAGGCATAAAACCATGATGAAAAGCAGCCTCATAGCCATGTACTGGAGAAGGAAAGCAATGAAAAAGAAGAGGAAGAAGTGACTTATCCTATTTATAGTATTACTGAAACAAATATTCCTAAAGTAGATCCCATTCATATTGGACTGACTGTAAGTGGGGGAAAAATGCACAGTTTGAGCTCAAATATGGGATGTAGCATGACTATTATGAACCAAGAAGCATGTGAGACCTTGTGGAAAGATAGCGAACCATCTCCAGTGCAGAAACATAGGATAAAATCATAGAATCATAGAATATCAGGGTTGGAAAGGACCTCAGGAGGTCATCTAGTCCAACCCCCTGCTCATGGCAGGACCAATCCCCAACTAAATCATCCCAGCCAGGGCTTTGTCAAGCCTGACCTTAAAAACCTCTAAGGATGGAGATTCCACCATCTCCCTAGGTAACCCATTCCAGTGCTTCACCACCCTCCTAGTGAAAAAGTTTTTTCTAATATCCAACCTAAACCTCTCCCACTGCAACTTGAGACCATTACGCCTTGTTCTGTTATCTGCTACCACTGAGAACAGTCTAGATCCATCCTCTTTGGAACCCCCTTTCAGGTAGTTGAAAGCAGCTATCAAATCCCCCCTCATTCTTCTCTTCTGCAGACTAAACAATCCCAGTTCCCTCAGCCTCTCCTCATAAGTCACGTGCTCCAGCCCCCTAATCATTTTTGTTGCCCTCCACAACAAATGAAACACTGTAGAAGCAATAAAGATACTGGGAACCACCAATGCAAAGGTTTCCCACCAGAGCCAAATAAGGCATCCACCATTGCTCATGGCTGAAGGCCCTGACCCAAAGTTGCTCGGTCAAGGATGGTTGGATGAGCTTTCACTGGACTGGAAGAGAAAAGTGCATCACTTTAAATCAGAAGATAATCTAGTTCTGGAAACTGTTTTAAATACATATAAGGAGTATATAAAGATGAATGGGGCACCTTAAAAGGCACGACTGCTAAAAATCTACATAAATGTCATGCCTTGTTATTTCAAACCCAGATCTGTACCCTCTGTTATGAAACAAAAAGTTGAAATTAAAAAGACTAGAGGCAACTGGTATTACTGAGCCTGTTCTTCTTTTGTATGGCATTTGAAAACCAACAGGCTGGGATTATAACTGAAACTTGTGAATCGAAAGCCATTCTAATGCTTTGAGCCAGGTGGATCCTTCTTGTGCCACCACCATAACCGTGAATGCGACAGTTGTCTGTAATGAGTTGCATGGTTTGTACCTCACCACAGTGACAATTCGGTGATTCTTTGATTTTTCCATCAGTGGAGAAGATAGCTGCACCTTCTGTGTGTTGTCTGCATGCGGTTGAGTACAGTCCACTGCCAATGGGGAAGGCAAAACTCCGGGACTTCCTTTGGTGGATCTTCAATCAGGTCTTTGTTTGGGATATCACAAGCATCCCAGAATTTGAACCAGTGAGTGCTGGTGTCCTTTCCATTGGCCTGTAGCATCCAGAAAGACTTCCCGTAAAGTTTTCTGAATGGGCTGCACCAATAGTACCAGTGTTAAAGCCAGATGGCGCCGTACCATATCTGGGGACTGTAAATTGCCTGTAAATAGGGTCTCACAATTAGAACAGTACTCAATTCCAAAACCTGAGGATCTGTTCGTAGTTTTAGCAAGAGCTATGTTAGACATGAGCCATGCCTATCAACAGATGGACTCTTCTTCCAGGACAAAGAACTAAGACACTAAATACTCACAAAGGCCTGTTTAAAAATAATCAGTTTCCTTTTGGGGTGTCCTCAGCTCCTGCTATTTTCCAAAGAAGCATGGAGGGATTCATTCAGGGAGTTCCACATGTGGTTTGGGATGGGGTGTCTACCCCCTCCCCCGCAAGCCTGAATAGGTGAAAGAGGCCAACTAACCTTAGAGGTGGCACGTGGAGAAGAGCCAGGAACTGATAAGGCCTAATGGCTGACGAAGCCCAGCTGGGGTAAGAGCTGGGCTAGGCTTATAAAGGGAGGAAGTTGGTGGTAGGAGGTGGGCAGCAGGGAGGAGCTCTGCAGTCACTCCCTAGAGAGGAGGGGAGTTGGCTAGGTACAAGGAGGAGTTCTAGGGGGAGAGTAGGTCCTGGGATCCTGCCTTCGACTGCAGACTCAGGCAAGAAGCCGAGAGGGGTGAAGTAACCATGGGGAGTGGAGATGGGCCAGAAAATAGAGAAAAGAGTTAAGAAAGAGGCCAAGGCGTGGCAACAGGTTGGAGGTTGAGCAGACTGCAGTTGCTGGGCATAGGGTCCCTGGGCTGGAACCTGGAGTAGTGGGCAGGCCTGGGTTCCCCTGCTAGCCACTGGGAAAGTGGCACAGATTTGGCAGTGGATCAGAAGACTGCCTGAGACAGTTGATCCAGTGGGACTTTGATACCCTGGAAAGGGAGGGCTATAGTGACCTGGCCAGAGGGTCGAGTCATGAAGAGGGAGCACCCCAAGTCCAGAGAGAGAGATCACAGAGCTAGCAAATGAGCAATGGAAGGGGGGCACCAGACTGGATGAGAACTAACCCCCCACATGTAGCCACAAGGAAGCACCACAGCAGTGAGGGTACCCCACGGGAGGCAGTATATTTGGATGGTACACTAATGACAGATACCACTGACACAAAATAGTTACAACATTTAGCAGAAGTGCTAAACAGGCTAACGAAAGCAGGTATGAAATGAAAGTGTTAGCCCAGATTTACCTGTGGTGGCCAAAGATGGATATGGACATTGAGAGTTGGGTACAAGCCTGTTAAATTGGTCAAAAGAGTTGCAAAGCTTCTACTGTGACACCACTCCATTCTTGGTAGTGGCCAGAGCAGCCTTGGAGAACAGTACACATCGATTATCCTGGACCATTCCTGGGGAAGACTGTTTTCAGTACTAGTGCGTGCACATTTCAGATGGGTAGGAACCCATGAATACATCCCCTAGCGAAGCCACCATAGAAAAAGTAAGGACCAGTTTTAGGATCTATGCTTTACCTGAAATGCTTGTATCAGATCATGGAAGATGTTACTAGCACGGAATTCCAAAAATTTATGAAGCAAAACAGCATTCAACAAGTTACATCGACACCTCCGTCCATCCTCAAATAGGTTATCTGAATGGGCAATTCAGACATTTAAAGAGGGTATTAAAAGAATACTTGGTGGTACTATAGATATGAGAGTGTCTCATTAATTGTCAGATAATACAGCAGTCTACTACAGGCCTGTCCCCAGCGGAGATGTTAATGGGAAGGAAACTAAAGTCAAGGTTAGACCCTATGCATCCATTCTTAGTGGGGAAAATACAGCAAAAACAACACAAGCAAAAGCAGCAGATATGCTAAAAAATGTAGTTTTACTGTTGAAGTCCTTTATGCTAAAACCTTTGGTCACAACTGGATGCCAGGGGCCATTCAAGACGTTAAAGGACCAGAGTCCTACCCAGTAATTCTGGGAGATGGCACAGTTGTGCGCCAACATGTGGATCAGCTGAGAAAAAGGAAGTCTGGAGGGGAAGCCGCCAGACACAATATCAAGTGTTACAGACAGACCTCATGAACAGACGGTTGAAGAATCACAGAATGACCGGTCTGACCCAAAAGTGGGTCCTGAAAATGCAACACGGAAGGCGGAATCCCCTTTTGCAGAGCTTGAACTGTGGGGTTCTATATGGGAGAAACGTCCACCTATCTGTTTAAAAGATTATATAGCGTAACGGTGACTGAGTGCCTCTTTACACCGTTTTACTGTTATTGGCGATCGGAAATGCATTACCAGGTATTCTTATTGTTTTGTAAGTTGTGTAGTAAATAATTAAAAGTGTGTGTGTGGGGGGGGTTATAATGTGTATAATAAGCCAGCCACTAGCGTAGGGTTGCCAGGTGTCTGGTTTTCAACCAGAACATCTAGTCAAAAAGGGAACCTGGCAGCGTCCCGTCAGATGCTAAAAGTCCAGTTGGCTGCAGTAACTGGCCTCTGCCACTTGGGCCACATTTGGTTTACGCTACCACAGGGACTCCCTCTGTTGGGGCCTATGGCTGGTTTAGTTTGTTGCCAATCCCCTACAGTGATGGGGGAGCCACAAAGGGCTGACAGCACCACCGCAACATTCAGATGCTTCTCCCAGCGTGGAGTGAATGAGCACAGCCTGGCACATGGCTCTGTAAGATCAGGCCACAAAGCCAGGCTGGCCCTTGAGACCCTTGGAGTCAGGCCAGGAGCATCCCCATGACAGCCTCTCTCGCTGTGCATTGGCTGCCCCTCTGGGCTCCCGCTGGCAGAGGAAGACGCGTAAGAGCGGCAGAGGGTGGTGTGGGGGAGATGGTTACCCTGCGCTGGGGGCTGAGTACAGGGCCTGTTTGCAGGGGATTCTGGCTGCAGAGGCAGGTGGATTCTCCTGTTTCCAAGCTGTTCTCCCATCCCTCGCAGACTCATCCTGGGTGATGAGGCTACAGGGCCTGGCGCAGGCTGTCGGGCCATTGCTTGCAGCTGTTTGGGTTGGGTGAGTGGCCCAGTGAGGCGACAGAGCCATGGGTCAAGCTGACCGAGCTGTGGGGAGTGCTATAGAGAGGGGCTGTTCCTACCCCATGGGCAGGGGCAAGTGATGGGCCTCCCTCCCCATATGCAGGCACAGCAAAAAGGCACCTCTGCAAGTGAGCATGCAGCCCCAAGGCAGCATGACCCAGCCGCAGGGCAGCACGACCCAGCCCCACTAAACTGCTGAATACCTCCCCAGAGGTGCCAGGCACCTGATTCTAGCCCCTTGTGCAGTCACTCACCAGTGCCTAGTGAGAGTGAGACACTTCACTGGGGGAGACCTGGTCGTGTTTCACACCCACTCTGTGCAGGGGTGAGTGATGCCCTGAGGTGTGCAAGGCCCTGAGGGTTTAGGGAAAGTGGATCCCCAGGTCCTACTCACAGCCCTGCCACTGACTCGCAGTGTGACCCTGACAAAGTCAGTTCCTTGCGGTCTGCCTCAGTTTCCCCATCTCTACAGTGGAGAGGATTTTGACCCCCTGTGAAGTCAGATGCCAGACTCCAGAGCAGGGCACTGGGGTGTTACCTTTCTCGAACCACGGCAGGTAGAAAGGGCAGGACACGTTGATGGTGCTGCCCGGGCTCCCATCTGGCCAGCAGGCGTACATGTCGAACGTCCGGTTGCAGTAGAGCCCTTTGAAGGACAAAGGCAAAGCTCAGGAGGGGAGAAGCCAGCAGTCTGCACAGTGTCTGGTCTGCACCATTCCTATCATCTGCTAACACAGGCCTTGCAAACAGCCTGGCCCAGGGAATTGCAGGTAGTCACACCTGTTAGCTGAGAGCATTCCTCATTCCCCTCCCCTGCCGACTTGGTCGGCACAGTGGGCTGGAACTCTCCACCTGCCACCACCCAGAAGCCACTCTGCAAACAGCTCTCCAGCCATCCCAGCCAGCAGCTGCTGCTCTTAGCGAGAGCCTCATCCAAAGTCCTGGGACTCACTTGGGCCCTGACTTCCCTGAGCTTTGGCTCAGGCCCACACCTGCGTTCGTGGGGTGCTGACGGCCTGTTGGCCATTCTCATGGTCACAGTGACCCAGGCTACTACTGGGAGCTCCTCGAATCAAAATGCGGAGACTTAGCTTTAACAATGCGAGCTTCAGTGATTGTGTGCACGTGCCCTGGGAACTGGCCCTACTTGGTCTGTACACTGCTCACAGCAGGGACTGTCTGTTCCGTGTCTGCACAACGCCGAGCACCACGGGACCCTGACCTCTGATTGGGGCCCCAAGGTACTACTACAATGCAAAGGCTAGAGCCCACCAATGCCCAGTGATGGCCAAAGTCCCAGAATCCTGCCCGCCCTCACACTGAGCGGGGCCTGGGACCTTGGCAGCTGTCTCATGTGCTAGTCTGAGTGCCGGCTATGGGCCTGGGCCCTGGACAGGATTTCCCAGGGAGCAGGCAACCCAGCTGAGTTGTCTCCTGGAGCCCTGCACCATGTTTTGCTTCTTTTCAGCACCCAGAGCTCCAAGTGCCACACTGTGGGGGCCATGCCACCCAAGTGCCCCAGGAACTCTCTGCAAACCTCTGCCCATGTGTCTGTTTCATCTCCTCTCAGCCTGTGATGAGACAGGCTCGATGTCTCCTCACCGTGGACATGCAGCCAGTTGCCATGGTGGCGTCACAATGAGTTGATGGTGGCTAATGCGGTGCAAGCCGGGCAGATGCTTCCCATGGTGGCACAGATTGGGGGCCGTAATTAGCTAGTGGGGGTGGGGTCCCCTCACCTGGTCCCCTCCATGTTCTTAACGGCTTTTGAGCAGGCAGGTGCGTCAGCCGCAGCAGGTGGCTCTTAGCTGAGGCAGCAGGCCGGGGGGAATGGCCACGAGGCAATCAGCACTGCGGGTGATGGTATTAATGAGCCATGGCGGGGGAGCCTCTGGCAGTTGTGGAGGGGTGGGGGCAGAATTGCAGGGACTGTCGTGTCATCAGAAACATCCCAGCTCCTAGCCCTCGTCCCCAGGAAAGGGCTGGCCTGTGGGAGTTTCTCTCCCCACACTTGCAAAAGCGCAGGCATGCTCCGAGTGTCTCAGCTCCAGCCCCGCAGTCAAGATTTCACTATGACCATCACTGGTCTAAGCTGAGAGCAGATCCTGACAACCCCCGCTGGGAGGGAGCCGCCCCTGCAGGAACGTGGCCATAGACAGCAAATTCACTGTGCTTATGGTCTCCAAACCCCCCAGCACTGCCCCTGCGGGCTGCACTACCTGTGGGGTATGGATCATTTGCCAGCTTCTTCAAGCACTCGTCCCGGTATCTCATCCACTCCTCGAAGGTCTTCTCCAGAACCTTCGCTCTGCAGTGCTGGGAGGACAGATCTCAGGTTAGAGCCTTGCGCCGGCCCAGGGCTCCGGCAGCCCTGCCTGGAGCACAGGGACCGCCACGGAAAATGCAGCCCCTTCCCACTCACTCAGCCAGATCAGCATGCAGGAGGAGGCAGAGGCTAGATCTGTGGGTGGGCCCAGGGCTGGAATGGCAGTGGGTGCAGGGCTGGATTGAAGGCCATCGGCCCAACGGTGGGTGGGGTAGGGTTGCCAACTGTCTAATCGCACAAACCCAAACACCCTTGCCCCCACCTGCCCCCTCTGCCCCAAGACCCAGCCCCTGCCCTGCCCCTTCTCTGAAGGCCCACCTGCCGCTCACTGCAGCCCCCCTCCCTCCGTCGCTCACTCTCCCCCACCCTCACTCACTTTCACCAGGCTGGGGCAGAGGGTTGGGGTGTGAGATGGGCTCTGGGCTCTGGGCTGGGGGTTGAGATCAAGGGGTTCAGAGTGTGGGTGGGGGTTCGGGCGCAAGGAGCAAGTCTGGGTGTGGGAGGGGGCTAAGGGCTGGGGCAGGGGGTTGGGGTGCAGGAGGGGTTTGGTATGCAGGCTCCAGCTGGGAGGGGACTGGGGCAGTGGGTTGGGGTGCAGGGGGGGTTCGGGGTGCAGGCTCCAGCTGGGTGGCACTTAGCTCAGGTGGGTTCCAGAAGTGGCAGCATGTCTGGCAGCGCCTCCTAGGCTCATGAGCAGCTAGGCGGCTCTGTGTGCTGACCCTGCCTGCAAACACTGCCCACGCAGCTCCCATTGGCCACGGTTCCCTGTTCCCAAAAGGAGCTACGGAGTTGGCACTTGGGGCAGGGGCAGCGCGCGGAGACCCCCTGGCCACGCCTCCTCCTAGGAGCCACTGCCAGACATGCTGGCCATTTCCGGGAACGGCAGGGAGCCTGGGCAGGAAGGGAACCAGCCTTAGCCCCACTGGGCCACTGGACTTTTAGCGGCTTAAAATCTCCCGGTTTGGCTTCAGTAGCCTCCGGGAGATACAGCCCGATTCTGGGAGACTCCTGGCTAAACCAGGAGGGTTGGCAACCTTAGGGTGGGGCCCAGATCTGGAACAGCAGGGAGTGCAGGGCTGGACTGAGGGCCATGGGCACAGCTGTGGGTGGGGCCCAGGACTGGAACACCAGGGGGTGCAGGGCTGGATTGAGGGCCCTGGGCACAGCTGTGGGTGGGGCCCAGGGCTGAAATGACAGGCGGTGCAGGGCTGGAATGGCAGGGGGTGCAGGGCTGGATTGAGGGCCCTGGGCACAGCTGTGGGTGGGGCCCAGGGCTGGAATGGCAGGCGGTGCAGGGCTGGAATGGCAGGGGGTGCAGGGCTGGAATGAGGGCCATTGACACAGCTGTGGGTGGGGCCCAGGGCTGGAATGGCAGGTGGTGCAGGGCTGGATTGAGGGCCATGGGCGCAGCTGTGGGTGAGGCCCAGGGCTGGAACAGCACGGGGTGCAGGGCTGGATTGAGGGCCATCGGCACAGCTGTGGGTGGGGCCCAGGACTGGCAGAGCAACCTCTGGATTGAGGGCCATCGGGAGAGCGGTAGGGAACCCAATCTTGGTATAGTGGGGTGTTTGGGTCAGGATTAGGGGGCACTGGCAGCTGGGGGAAGGGAGCAGCAGGTACTATCATCCTGAAAACATTAAGGGGTATTTAATGAGATTCCAGGGAAACCCCATGGAGGATCTGAGTTGGGTCCTGGCCGCCAGACAACCCCCCGCTCTCCCTCCGCACCGCCAGGGCAGAGGAGATCAGCTCGGAGTTCTCGCAAGCAGGCCTCATCTGCGCTGAGATCACCATTCGCGGCTCTGGCCCTCCCCGGTGCTAGCGCTGGGGACAGCTGGTGCAGACCCCAGGGCTGGATGGTGACTGTGCTGTCACCAGCAGAGCGGCGCTGGGTCTCTAGAGCAATGGCAGGAGCATTCCCGACCATTCTCTGGGCAGATGCAGCCACTGGGCCAAGTTCACTCCAGTGTAACCATTGCTCCACAGGCTTCCATGGAGTGACACTAGGGATAAACTTGGCCCACAGCACCTAGACACTGTGGGCCGGGCATTCTCAGTGGAGGGGCCTCAGCTCTGGAACTCGCTTCCAGCTCTGTGGTCAGACAGCCCCAATCTGCTACACTTCAGGCCACACAACCTGAGGCCTGTCTCCTGGGGCGATACTCATGTTACACTCAGTGGCTGGGCCGGAATCTCCCCTGGATTAACTGGTTGTGAGCCGGGCTGGGGGTTGTTTCTGAGATGGGCAGGGAACATCTTCCAGAACAGAACAATGACTGAGGGCAGAGTCAGAGCTTCCCAGACCAGCTGTGACCATCTTGTCTGACCTCCTGCATCGCGCTGGCTGTAGAGCTACCCCACAATCATTCCTCTTCGACTACAGCAAATCAGTTAAAACAATACCAATCTTGATTTAAAAGTTGCCAGTGATGGAGAATCTACCAGGATCCTTGGGAAATTATTTCCCCTCCCTATTAAACATTTCCATAAGGTGGGCTGGAAAGAGGAGGAGCCTGGAATCCCCTGCCTGCCTCTCCAGGGCAGCCCCTGTGGGGAGGGGCGGAGGCTTATGGGTACGGAGCCCAGCTCTGGGATTACCATCGGCACTGATGAGACCTGGCAGGTGCATGCACCCTTACCTGCATGGAGGAAAGGAGACACATCCAGGCAAGGTGAACAAGCATCCAGCTGTACAAGGAGCAGAACACGCCCTTCATGGCTATCCACTGGAGACTGGGGGAGAGGGACCAGTTGCTGGCCCCAGTGCGAGGGTCGCTGAGCCGAGCCGGGGTCCCTGGGTGCTGGAAGAGAGACAGAAGGGGAGTAGGAGCGATCACTTTGCAGTGGACTCAGGCGAGCGCTAAGCTTGCCAGTTGCAGCGTGGCCGCAGCTGCGCTTTGCCCCTTGGACCCTCTCTCCCTGTGTCACAGCTGGAGGAGAGCAGAGCCATCCTAGTATGCGTATAGGAAGGCTAACCACTGCCACAGAGAACTGAGACCAGCCAGAACATGGGCAGCGGTGGTGGGGCGAGGCAAACCAGTGTCCCAGCCCATGTGGGGCATCGCCCAGAGCCAGAGTCTCCCCACAATGCCATGGCACATCCGTGTGGCAGCAGGGGCTGAGCATTTCACAAGGTTCCACAGGTGGGATATGGATATCGCCCATCCCCCAGCTATCATAGAATCATAGGACAGGCAGGGACCTCGAGAGGTCATGTAGTCCAGTCCCCTCCACTCATGGCAGGACTAAGTATTATCTAGACCATCCCTGACAGGTGTTTGTCTAACCTGCTCTCAAAAATCTCCAGTGACGCAGATTCCACAACCTCGCTGGGCAATTTAGTCCAGTGCTTAACCGTCCTGACAGTTAGGAAGTTTTTTCCTAATGTCCAACCTAAACCTCCCTTGCTGCAAATTAAGCCCATTGCTTCTTGTCCTAACCTCAGAGGTTAAGAAAAACAATTTTTCTCCCTCCTCCTTGTAACAACCTTTTACGTACTTGAAAACTGTTATCATGTCCCCTCTCAGTCTTCTCTTCTCCAGACTAAACAAACCCAGTTTTTTCAACCTTCCATCATAGGTCATGTTTTCTAGACCTTTAATCATTTTTGTTGCTCTTCTCTGGACTTTCTCCAATTTGTCCACATCTTTCCTGAAATGTGGCACCCAGAACTGGACACAACACTTCAGCTGAGGCCAAATCAGCGTAGAGTAGAGCAGAAGAATTACTTCTCATGTCTTGCTTACAACACTGCTGCTAATACAGCCCAGAATGATCACTTTTTTTGCAACAGCATTACAGCATTGACTCATATTAACTTGTGGTCCACTATGGCCCCCAGATCCCTTTCCGCAGTACTTCTTAGGCAGTCATTTCCCATTTTGTATGTGTGCAACTGATTGTTTCTTCCTAAGTGGAGTACTTTGCATTTGTCCTTATTGAATTTCATCCTATTTACTTCAGACCATTTCTCCAGTTTGTCCAGATCATTTTGAATTTTAATCCTATCCTCAAGAGCACTTGCAACCCCTCCCAGCTTGGTATCATCCACAAACTTTATAAGTATACTCTCTATGCCATTATCGAAATCAGTGGTCACCAACCTGTCGATCCTGGAGCCTCTGCCAGTCGATCGCGATCTCCGAGCCACTAAAAGTCCGGCGGCACACTGGGGCTCATGCAGGCTGCCTGCCTGCCCTGGCCCCACACCACTCCCAGAACTGGCTGTCTGCAGGCACGTCTCTGTGGCCCCTGTGGGGAGGGGGAGGGAGAATGAGGCAGCTCCACATGCTGCCCCTGCCCCTAGCACCGTCCCCAAAGCTCCTATTGGCTGGGAACCAGCCAATGGGACCTGTGGAGGTGGCGCTTGCAGGCGCGGGCAGTGCATGGAGGCCTGCTGCCCCACTTCCCTCCAGGAGCCGTAGAGATGTGCCAGCAGCCAGCTGCTTCCGGGAGTGACGTGGGGCCGGGGCAGGCAGGCAGCCTGCATGAGCCCCGCTGTGCCACTGACTGGGAGCCTCCTGTGGTAAGCGCCTCGCAACTGGAGCCTTCACCTCGCACCCCGCCCCCCAAAACCCCAATCCCCTACTCCAGTCTGGAGCCCCCTCCTGCACGAAACTCCCTCCCAGAGCTTGCACCCCTCATTCCTGCACCCAACCCCCTACCCTAGGCTCAGCCAATGCACACCCCACAGTTGAGAATGTTACACTCATTTGTGACAATCCCTGAAGGATTTTGGATCTATAAACCACAAATGACACTAATAAAAAGTAAAACTCATGAAATGTCCAGTGGATTCTATGAGATTAGGTGCAGTGTGACCATATGACCCCTGCACCCAAACTCCCTCCCAGAGCTTGCACCCCTCACTCCAGCACCCTAAACCCCTGCCCCAGGCTCAGCCTGGAGCCCCCTCTCACATTCTGAACCCCTCGGCCCCAGCCCAGAGCTTGCACCCCCTCCCACACCCCAACCGCCTGACCCAGCCCTGTGAAAGTGAGTGAGGGTGCGGGAGAGCGAGCATGGATGGAGAGGGGTGGGGCCTCAGGGAAGGGGCGTGGCCTTGGGGAAGGGGCGGGTTAGATCCTGGGTTGATCTTAAATTCAAAAAGTGATCTTGTGCGTAAAAAGGTTGGAGACCACTGATCTAAATCATTGATGAAGATATTGAACAGAACCAGACGCAGGACAGTTCCCTGCAGGACCCCACTCGATATGCCCTTCCAGCTTGACTGTGCACCACTGATAACTCCTCTCTGGGAACGAAAAAAGAAAAGGAGTACTTGTGGCACCTTAGAGACTAACCAGTTTATTTGAGCATGAGCTTTCGTGAGCTACAGTTCACTTCATCGGATGCATAGCATATCGTGGAAACTGCAGAAGACATTATATACACACAGAGACCATGAAACAAAACTTCCTCCCACCCCACTCTCCTGCTGGTAACAGCTTATCTAAAGTGATCATCAAGGAGGGCCATTTCCAGCACAAATCCAGGTTTTCTCACCCTTCTCTCCCCCCCCCCCCCCCCCGCCACAGACACACATACAAACTCACTCTCCTGCTGGTAATAGCCCATCCCTCTTTGAAACCTCTCTTTATGATGCGCATGATAATCAAGGTGGGTCATTTCCAGCACTAATCCAGGTTTTCTCACCCCCCCCCCACACACACACACCCCTCCAAAAACCACACACACAAACTCACTCTCCTGCTGGCAATAGCTCATCTTACAATGTGCACAGCAATAATCCAAGTTTAACCAGAATGTCTTGGGGGGGGGGGGTTTGTAGGAAAAAAACAAGGGGAGATAGGCTACCTTGCATAATGACTTAGCCACTCCCAGTCTCTATTCAAGCCCAAATTAATAGTATCCAATTTGCAAATGAATTCCAATTCAGCAGTTTCTCGCTGGAGTCTGGATTTGAAGTTTTTTTGCTTTAAGATAGCGACCCTCATGTCTGTGATTGCGTGACCAGAGAGATTGAAGTGTTCTCCGACTGGTTTATGAATGTTATAATTCTTAACATCTGATTTGTGTCCATTTATTCTTTTACGTAGAGACTGTCCAGTTTGACCAATGTACATGGCAGAGGGGCATTGCTGGCACATGATGGCATATATCACATTGGTGGATGTGCAGGTGAACGAGCCTCTGATAGTGTGGCTGATGTTGTTAGGTCCTGTGATGGTGTCCCCTGAATAGATATGTGGGCACAGCTGGCAACGGGCTTTGTTGCAAGGATAGGTTCCTGGGTTAGTGGTTCTGTTGTGTGGTATGTGGTTGCTGGTGAGTATTTGCTTCAGGGTGGGGGGCTGTCTGTAGGCAAGGACTGGAATTCCCCCCCCCCATCCACAAGGCTTGTTACCCTGTCAAAGAAAGCTATTAGGTTTGTCTGACACCATTTTTTCTCAACAAATCCATCCTGACTATCCTTATATCCTGCTGCACAGCCTGGGACGCCCCCTCCCCACAGCCCAGCAGGGACTGCTGCTCTCCTCCTGCAGAGTTGCATGGACACAGAGTTGCTGTCTGTAGGCAAGGACTGGAATTCCCCCCCCCCATCCACAAGGCTTGTTACCCTGTCAAAGAAAGCTATTAGGTTTGTCTGACACCATTTTTTCTCAACAAATCCATCCTGACTATCCTTATATCCTGCTGCACAGCCTGGGACGCCCCCTCCCCACAGCCCAGCAGGGACTGCTGCTCTCCTCCTGCAGAGTTGCATGGACACAGGATTGTTCCCCACCCTTTGGCACAGCCTGGGAGGGTTCACTGGGCCCACCCACCCCTTCTGCCCCTGCTCCTGCGAGCCATGGTGCGAAATGGGGCACCCTCTCTCTGATCACTAGAGCGAGCGGAGTCATTGCTACCAGCAGGCTCACGGAACCATCTGTACCACAGACCAAATCCCCCCCCCTTTTGCCAGCCCAGCCAAGGGGGAGGGAGGGGGCAGCATCCCAGAGGCACCAGAGCTCCGTGGGCAGCTCCAGCGCTCTCCTGGAGCAGGCCCAGGCTCAGCAGTGACATTACAGCCTGGATGTCTGTCTGGTGTCAGACTAGAAGGGGTTAAACGGCTATCAGGCCATAGTTAAGGCACAAGCAGCTTCCCACTTTGATCTGAACAACCAGCTGCTCTTAACCCTTGCAGTGCTAGCTCCCGCTGCAGCTCCCAAGCCATTAGGGAGGCTGAGTGCAGACTCACTGGCTAGCTCACCAGCCCCCTGGCTGTCTGGCTGCAGCCCGGCGCTCTTGGGACACCTGCACGGCTGCACTCAGCCTCCCTGCCGGAGCAAACCCCTTTGCAATCAGCAGGGCACAAAGCAATGTAACAGGGTGTCCTGCTCAGCCCAGCGGAGCATGAAGAGGAGCTGGGCAGCCACCCCTTTGTTTCCCTGTCAATCAACGCTTTCCACCCCAGCAGGACCAGTCTGCAAAGAGCCTTTGGCCAAACCTGGCTCCAGAGACCCTGAGCATTGGGGTGCTTGAAATCTGGAGCCAAATCTCCCCACCTTGAACCAACCTCTAACAGCCACCATTCTCCCGGGCACTGGGAAAGCAGCAGCCCTCCAAGGTCACAGCTTTAATTGGAGCCCTCTGGGCCTTTAACGAGCGCAGCTGAGGAGTGAATCGGCCCTGGGTGCAGACCCCCCTCGCGCCCCCCCTCGCATTAAGTCCCAGAGAGAAGCATGTCCGCTGAATTCAGCATGCAGGGCCCTCTCTGCTAGCGCATTTCACTGAGGACTGGCTGCAATTAGCAGACTCTCCAGAGCTAAGGAAGGAAGGCTCATCAGCTCACTCCAGGAAGGGCTTCTCCCTTTGTTCTTCCTTAGCCGTACAGGAGCCCAGCACAGTCTATGGGTCTAGGCGAAGCCTGTATGGGGGCGGTATCAGCTGTCCTGGGATTCACAGAGGCTGCCAGTTGCTATTGGTGCTGTATGGGGGAACTGAGGAGCAAAGGGACAGAGGGCAGAGAAATGAAGGGCCCCCTGACGTCCAGGAGCCTGCGGGGAGAAAGGTGAAGTAGGATGGTTTCAGGACATCAGGGAGCAGGGACCTGGGTGTGGTAACGCAGTGAGAGTCGGTGACCCCGCGACCTCAGAGCAGGAGGCACCGTTGGCTCAGGGCTGGGCCAGCCAGTGGAGCTGGAGCAACTCATGGTCTAACCCACGCAGGAAGCAAAGGGAAGGGAGGAAGTGGCTGGTCTTGATGGGATCTCCGGGCCTGCTCCTGCTGCCGCTGCAGGCCATGGGAGCTGTGCTGTCGGCTCCAGCCCGTCTGCGCTGGCTGAGGGAGGAAGGTAAAGCTTAGGGGCGGGAGTTTCCGCTATGCTCCATGTTGGCCTAATTTGGCTCTCCCTGAAGCCAACGGGAGCAGAGATGGGGCGATGCTGAGCACCTTGGGCAATGCGAAGAGCAGCTTCCACAGATGCCACTGGCACCAAGGTCGCCACCCACGCTGAGTGTCCTGGGATGCGCCCAGTTCCAGCGGCACCACCTCACATCCTGCAAGCCAGGCTCACAGGACTTTGAGAGCAGCCTGAAATACCCTGGGCCTGTGCGATATCACCAGGAGACTGGACAGGGACTGGTGTGTGAGTGCCTTTCAGCCAGACAACTGGGCCACAGTCCCGCAGGCTGAGGTGTGCCCGGAAGTGTGGCTCTTGCTCCCCAGCTTCTGATTTCTGGGACAGACCAGATGATCCCAGTCTCTAGCATCTTTCCATCCCCGGTGTATCCTAGAGCTCAACTCTCAAGCCTGGGCCCCTTGCACAGGAGGGCACCATGTTACTGCTAGAGCAATAGGTGGGCCATAGCTGCTAGGGTTATTGTCAGTGGTTATTATACCTCCCTATGTCGGATCGGCTGTGATGGGAATTGCCAACCCAGAGCAGCAGATCAGTGCTCTGCCAATCCAGTACCCTCTCTCTGACAGCTGCAGGCACCAGCTACTGCAGACGAAGCTGCACATATCCCTGCCAGCGTGAGAAGTTTCTTCCTGACCCTACCCATTAGTTGTTGGGTTATGCCCTGAAGCATGAGGATTTATATCCATTGTAAACGTTTTATCCCTGCAATGTAACTGTGACATTCAGAGCAGATTATCCCACATCTACAACTGGGGGGGGGGGGTTGCATCTTCATCTGAAGCACTCGAGAGAGGGCGAGAAGCTGTGCCCACCTCCCACACTGCCCTGTGCTTTCCGCACATCCCCTAGATGCCCCATGTCCCACACAGCTAGTACATATGTTGGCTGCGATATGCACAGCTGGGTGAGCATGTGACTCCTGAGAGGAGCAACAAGATGTGCTTCCCCCCGTCCAGTACTGCCCAGCTGGCAGGATTTGAGGGCCCTTCCATTGTCCCTGCTCCCATAAAAGCACAGGACATGGCAGGATGTTTGTATGTATTTGTAATGGACATCCTGAAATCTTCTCAATATGTCAACATGTCCCTCTCCAACACAAAAACTGCCCCGGTGTGTATTCAGTGCAGTCCACGGTGGGCACTGTCCCCTGCATTGGGAGTGACTGCGAATCCTGCAACTGCAGGGCTGGATGTGGGCCTGGCACCATTTCTCTGTGGGCTACTAAGATCTCACAAAGCATTAGCCACGACATCCCACTCACACCCTGAGCACTGCCTGAGTCACACCTGTTATTGCACTGCCCAGCAGAGAGCCAGAGAAGAAGAGGGATGCAAACAGTGTTTCCATAACGTAAAGGGATAATCCTAAAATAGGGAGTGCTGCTCTCCAGCCACATGTGTACTGAAGAAGCAACACAAGTGCTGGAGCTGCGTCACCGAGTGCCTGGGGACATACTCTGTCTAGCAGCAGGTTGGCCGCTGCAGTTCCACTGTGGAAGCCCATCCTTTCCATGCCCATGGAGCTGTCTACATACCACAGAGAAGCCAGGCAATGCCAGCAAACTGGAAATCTGATTGGCGGCTGAAGCCTCTTGTGGGCAGAAAGCCCTTCCCCGCCAGCCACGCTGTGGTTAAAGAACTGTGGTCAGCATCAGCCCCAACCTGTAGCACCTGGGGGGCTTGTCAGGCCCAGGGTGGGCCCTGAAAAGGGAGGCACTCAGCCCTGTTGGGCCGGCACTTGAGCAGAGCTGGACTCCCACAAGGGCAATGGGTTACTGGCTGGGGAACTGCTGTTCTAGCCCCAGGCCTCTGCCAACACACCTCAGACCTGCACCCGCTGCTACACCCCAAAACCCTTGGCCCTGTCCCCGAGCCCCCTCCTGTACCCCAAACTCCGCATCCCCAGCCCCACCCCAGAGCTACACCCCCAGCTGGAGCCATCAACCCCTCTGTGGTGTTTAGATGTTGCTTGTAATTATTAGAATTGGGAGCACTGGCTGTTGGGAGTCTGAAAGGACAGGAAACAGGAAGGAGCGGGGAGGAGTTGAGAGGCTGGGAGAAAGCTACAGAGGGTGCAGCAGCAGCTTGGAAAAGAGGTTTCCACTTTGAAAATAAAGTCCTGTTGAAGCTTGTTAGTACCTTGCCTGGTTGAAACAACATTTTGGCAACGAGGATGGATTGTCTGCCTCTGAACCCACCTGCACCCTTTCTGCAAAGCCCAGGTGAGCCTCCAATTGCTTTTACTACCTGGATCCATATGTTTGAGACTTATCTGCTTGCAATCAGTGCTACAGAGATTTCTGAAGTAAGAAAGCGTCCTCTGCTAATCCACTGCCTTGGAGCAGAAGGGCAGCGTATATTTTACACTTTTCCCCTTGCAGATGATAAATATGAGACTGTACTCACTGCATTAAAGAATTTTTTTGTGCCAAAAGGGAATGTAGTAGCTAATCGCTACAGATTTCGCCAGTGTGAGCAGAAACCAGGGGAAACTATAATGCAGTATATTGCTTCCCTGAGGAGTCTGATTGTAATTTGTGACTTTGGGAATATGGCAGATGAGATGATTAGAGACCAGCTCATTGAGAAAACAACCATGCTTCATGTAAGAGAACGCTTACTTCTAGAACCACAATTTACACTGGAAAAAGCAATAACCATTGCTACTCAGATTGAGTCAGCTACAGCTGAAGCCAAAATAATGAGCATGGATACAGGAGGCACAGTCCAGGCTGTGACTCCTTTGCAGAAAAGTTCACTACCACTGCAGACACACAATTGTAAGAGGAGAACTAATGAAAAACCACCAAATCAGCAAATTCAAAATACAGTAAAAGCATGTTTTGGCTGTGGATCCCCACAACACCTTGCAACTATGTCCGGCAAAAGTAGCTCAGTGCAATCATTGCAAAAAGATTGGACATTTTGCTAAAGTATGTCGCAGTAGCCAGTTCAATCAACAGGTCCATGCAGTTACAATACCAGATGTTACTGCGCTGAGCGTGAACAAAATCACTACTGCACATATTCCAGAACAGATAAAGTAAACTATAAACGTTTCCGCCATACCCTCAGGCAAACCACACTCGATTCAGCTAATGTTGGACACTGGTTCAGCAGTTTCTATACTACCTGATTCCATCTATCTGCATTACTTTAAAGATGTGCCTCTTACTGAACCCAAGCTTCACTTGGTGTGCTATTTGAAAAACCATATTCCAGTACATGGCTGCCTGCCAGCAATAGTTACTTTTGATGATTGCTGTGTAACTGCAGAGTTCTACATTGTCCACAAAGGCACTCCTATCCTTGGCAGAGATTTATTGGCTGCTTTAAATCTCAGGGTAGTTAATGGACGAATTGATCTTCCTCAGCAAAGCACTCATGCGGTACACACACCAGTTTCAGCTGGGACCCAACACCAGGTTGAGGAGAAACTCGGCTGTGCTTATGGGTTTCCGCATAAAGTTAAAATGCAGAATAATGTGATTGATGCCTATACGACAGAAGTTACAGCACTTACCATTTTCAGTCAGGGAAGCTTCTTTCAGAAAACTTAGAAAACTTGTTCAAAAGGTCATTATTGAAGAGATCGACTCCTCGGAATGAGTTTCACCTATAGTAGTGATGCAGAAGAAGGGTGGAGGCATTCACCTTTGTGTGGACTTAAGGGAGCCAAATAAAGCTATTGTGATCGACAGCCATCCTCTTCCTCACATAGAAGAAGTATTTGCAGAACTCCGTGGAGCAAAGATGTTTTCTACTCTTGATTTGCAGTGCGCATACCACCAGGTTATGTTGCATGAAGATAGCAGAGACCTCACAGCATTTATTACACATGAGGGACTATTTTGTTTTAAACATGTTCCATAAGGTCTCGCATCTGCCCCAAGTGCCTTTCAAAAAATGATGCCATTGATTCTGAAGAATCAGCATGGAGTTCAGTGCTATCTGGATGATATTATCGTGTTTGGAAATCCTTCTGAGGAGCATGACAATAATCTGCAATCTGTATTAAACTGCATCAGCACAGCAGGCCTCCAGCTCAATAGGTCCAAATGCAAATTTAGACAAACCGAACTCTCCTTTCTGGGGCATACAATTTCACAGGCTGGCCTAAAACCTGATCCGGCTCATATCCTGGCAATTTCAGATGCTCTTCCTCCAACAGATTTGCAAACCTTACATTCCTTCTTGGGTCTTACCTCCTGGTATGCAAAATTCATTCCCAGTTATGATTCTGTCATTGAACCGTTACGGGAATTACTACAGAGAAGTTCAACCTTAGTGTGGACAACGGATGCACAAGCTAGTTTCAAAACGGTGAAAGACTTGATTGTACATAGTCCAGTACTTGCACTATTCAGTCCTGCATTGCCCACAATTGTAACTACTGATGCTTCTGATTATGGACTTGGGGCTGTCCTCACACAACTTCATGAGGATAACACAGAGAGGACGGTTGCATTTGCTTCAAGGACACTAAGTAATGCTGAGAGAAAATATTCTACAGTCGAAAAAGAAGCACTTGCTTGTGTCTCAGCTACTGAAAAATGGAGAACTTACCTGTGGGGCTGCACGTTCAAGTTGCGCACAGACTACAGCCCTTTGATGACGTTGCTCACCACAAAAGGACTGGGAAGAGCAGGCTATCGTATTGCTAGATGGTCTGCAAGACCACTCTCTTTCAATTATGAACTGGAATATAAGCCTGGAAACCAAAATGTGGTCGCTGGTGGCCTTTCTCGCCTGCCTTTGCCTTCACCAGATGGTCCACCGGAGGATGAGGATGCAGTGGTTGCGCTTATTACAAGCACTCTTACTGCAGTTACAAGAGAACAATTTCAAGCTGCTTGTTCAGCGTGTCCAATTCAACAAAAACTACGGGAATTTCTGACAAAGAGATGGCCCAGTAACCCTAAAACCTTAACCCCGTTTTGCTGCCTTATTTTAGAGTTCAGGATGAACTTTCTTTGCTCGATGGCTGTGTGCTACGATGTACACACCAGCTACTTGTGCCAGAAGAATTACAGTCAAAACTCATACATCTGCCACACGATACTCATCAAGGAATTGTCCGAACCAAACGACGACTACGGATCTGTATTGGTGGCCAGGGATAGACTCTCAGACTGAAGCACTCATAAAATCCTGTGTCACTTGCCAGATGTATGATAAGACAGCAGTGACATGTACCCCTCCATTACAGCCTGTTCCTCTTCCTGAATCTGCATGGGAAAAAATGGCGACTGACATTGTACGACCCTTTGGTACCGCTCCAATCGACTGCCGTTATGCCATCACCTTAATAGACTATTTCAGTAAATGGCCTGAGATAGTGTTTACATCGCAAATCTCTTCTGCTACAGTAATTAAGTTCCTCTCTTCAGTTTTTAGCAGGGAAGGTAACCCCAAAGAACTGGTTTCAGATAGTGGTAGTCAATTTACTTCCCTGGAGTTTGAAACTTTTCTAGCACAGAGGAACATTTTACACAGAAGGTCATCCCTATATTACCCTCAAGCCAATGGGGAAATCGAACGGTTTAACAGAAGTTTGAAAGAGAGTTTGCAAACAGCTAAACTGGAAGGGCAATTGTGGATACCCTTCACTACTGATTTCTTGCAAGCATACCGGGCTACACGACATGCCACAATGCAAAGATCACCCGCAGAGTTACTGCATGGGAAACAGATGAATACTAAACTGAACATTGCTGGATTGTTAAAGGCACAACCTGAGGCCCCAAACAAGGATGATGTGAGAAAAACAGTTGAACAGAACCAAGCAAAGTCTAAGGCTTTCACAGACAAACGGCGGGGTGCTAAGGAACCAAAGTTTGAGTGTGGTTCCTTCGTTAGAATACGAAAACCTGGAATTTTACACAAAGGGGATCATAAATTCACAGCTCCTCTTAAAATCATAGAGAAGAAGGGACCTTACACCTATCGACTTTATGATGGGCGGGTATGGAATGCTTCTTATCTTGCACCTGCCTATGTACCAAGAGGAGATTATGCCAACACCCAGTCTGCATTGGATGACTTCACCGTAGTACCAACACAACAAGACATTGCACTGGAACCGGGGCTTGAGAGACGGCCTGTCAGACCCAGACGACCACCTGTCTGGACTAGAGACTACGTTATGTAGTATCTACAGTGTTTTCAGTGTAACATTTCTGCCAACAGTATAGTGTCTTGTTTCATATTTGTTCCTGTGATTAGAACAATAATGTTTCTTTTAATTGGGAGAGTTTCTTAGGAGAGGAGGGAATGTGGTGTTTAGACATTGCTTGTAATTATTAGAATTGGGAGCACTGGCTGTTGAGAGTCTGAAAGGACAGGAAACAGGAAGGAGGGGCGTGGAGTTGAGAGGCTGGGAGAAAGCTACAGAGGATGCAGCAGCAGCTTGGTAAAGAGGTTTCCACTCTGAAAATAAAGTCCTGTTGAAGCTTGTTAGTACCTTGCCTGGTTGATACCACACCCTCCCGCACTCCAGTCTCCTGAGCCAGCCTGGTGAAAATGAGCAAGTGAGGGAAGGAGGGAAGAGCGAGCGACAGGGGGGCGGGATGGAGTGAGCCGGAGGCGGGACCTCAGAGAAGGGGCAGGGCAAGGGTGTTCGGTTTTGTGCGAGTAGAAAGTTGGCAACCCTAAGAGCCATACTGGGGGCCTCCCCAAGCTGCGTGCTCCTACCCCCTTGGGGAGATGTAGCTCATTCCCCTGCCATGTGCACCACCAGCTGTGCCAGCCAGTGTGTAGAGGGGCAGAGGCACATATCCAGGGGAGCAGGGCAGGAGCCACCACTGGGCTCCCCTGAACACAGGTAGGAACTGGAATTCTTCGTGGCCTGGTGCACCAGCTCCCTGTGCTCTCCCTGCTCTCTGCACCCTGCCCCAGGTAAGGGTCAGGCAGAGTACTGCCCAAGTGGGGCACTTGTGAGGGACCCACCTTGCCCTGAGGGCTGGCAGAGGGCGATGCCTTCAGACTCTCTTCCCTCATGCTCCAGACCAGGCTCGGATCTCAGCAAATCTTGCACACCCACCTGTAGAAGCCAGGATGGGTGGAAAACAGGATCAGTGACTAGGATCAAAGCAGTGAGAGACAGCAAGGGCCCGGTAGGTCCCAGCCACTGCATCGCCTGCTTGCTGATGGCTTTCCCTGGCTATGCCTGGCTATGGCAAGGCTAGCACAGTGAGTGCTGCCAGTTCTCCAGGGCCCAGTCGATTGCATGCCCAAGAGATTTTCTCTGCTACCCAGCTTGTGTTCGTTGTCGCATTTGTAATTCCTGCGCCTCCTCCAGATATCGGCAGCCTGTGATCCTATCTTCCCGCCCCCACAGTCATCACTCAGCCACGCTGCACAGATTCATATTCTGCAGAACACTGTAATTCATTTTGCACCATTTCACGGGTAATTGGGCACTTGTGCTCAGCCCAGCATAGGAAGGGTTAACCCCAGCACAGCCTCGGCACTGGGCCACAATGGGCTGTCAGAACTGAGCAGCACTGGACTGCACAGGCAGGACAAGCCCGGGCTCTGTCGTTCATCACTGACGGGGTCAGAAGGAATCAAAGGCGGCTCTCTTACCAGGAGAGGCATGGGTTGCTGCTGAGGGCAACCAGCCAGTAATCCAGGGCCCGCATTCTCCGCCAAGCCCCAGCACCCGTCCAGCTCCCGCAGTCACTGCTCCAAGGGCTGCTGTTTAACGGGCAAAGATTCGTGGAGCAGGATGGATAGCTGCCTCCAAGGGCTGAGCACTGCTGCCCAGGGGTTCAGCGATCAGCACTGCAGCAGCAACCAGATGCAAGGCACTGGGGCACGTGGGGGGGCCCAGAACAGGCACCATGCAGCTACGCCCTGTGATGGGGCCCAGATCTGGCCATAGGCATCATATCGACACTGGGAAATGTCCTGCTGCCCAGCAGACTAGCTGGGGGTGGAAAGGAAATAGAGGAATTCATGAGGAAGTCTTTGCTGCCAGGCGTCTTTGCTTTTGTCCTAGGTTCCATCCAGCTGTGGAAGGTAGGCACAGCTCCAGGAGTCGCTGCTGAGAGGACTGACACATCGCTGAGCTGGAAGAAGACACGGGCTCCAGTCAGGCAGGGGCTACTTTACCATACACATACTCATGCCCTGCGGCGAGTGGCTTTTTCCTGTTGTGCTCCGTGGTGCGAGTTACATCAGCTCACTTGCCCTGAGACCCGGAGCCAGACTCAGGCGATGTGTAAGGCCCCAACCATCCGGCAACTTTTTACCGGGCATCCAGCTGGTTAGGGAGATAGCTGGCTAAACACAGCTTGTGTCCACGGACTCAGTGAGTGCCCCATAAATGACCGAGGTGTCCTGCGACGACTGGTCTGGCACATGCATCAGTTCCTGTAACTGGGCAGGCACACGCATGTTTAGGGTGTGGATAACTGCCAAAGCTCCGCCCGTCCCTAATTCTTTGTGGTTAGACATCCATCATTCACTTACCGCCACGATGCAGGTGCTACACTATGGCTCCCCCTGGGGACTCTATACCCCATGTATCGTAACACCTAGCTCTTTTCAGCTGTAGATCTCAAAGCACTGTACAAAGCAGGATCAGTGTTATTGTGCTTATTTCACAGATGGGAAAACTGAGGCACAGCAAGTGGACATGGCGGGGCTGATGTTTGACCCCAGATCTCCTGCGTCTCCGTCCAGCGTGCTATCCTGTAGGCTGCTCTGCTTCCAGGGCTATGTCGCCTGGGCGCTGCAGTCAGTGGGATGTTCCCAGCATTGTCACATCATCACCCAGAGAGCTGAACAGTGGGAGCACCACAGGAACAGCGTTAGCCAGCTCTCAGCTGTGGAAAAGCGGATCCAATAGCCCTTGTCCAAGGCACAGAGAAGACCTTGTCCCAGCCAATCTGAATTTGGCAAATGCAGTCAGGCTGGGGGGTATCTGAGATCGTGGCAGAGAGAGTCAGCAGATGGCTGCACAGTGCAGGGAATAGATCAATCAAGTGAAGGACACGAGCAAGGTCTCAAGCATTTGGTGGACAACCTGTCCCTGTGCTGATGAGCTGGCCTAGGTGTTTCCAATCAGGCTGACCACTGAACCTGCTGAGCAGGAAATATGAGGTGTGGGAGGAAGAGGAGGTTGAGGAGGAGGGGGCAGATTCCCTGTCCATATGAGATAGCCGCCTCTCTCCTGCGCCCAACAAGCCCCATGCTTGTGGTAGCCAAAGCAACATGTGGCAATGATGGGAGATAAGTGATGGCCCCTTAAAAATGGTAGGTCTGTTGGCTCTGCCTCCCTGTGGCAGGGAATGCAGGCTGCAGATATATGAGTGCTGTAGTGAGCCCACCACACATATCCACAGGGCTCCCCGTCCCCGTGTCTGGGATGCACTGCTCCACAGGTGGGGGCAAGGAGACCTGTCCCCCATTGCACACGACTGTGTAATCGGATACGTTTACATCTATCTGTGAGGCACGTGAGGGGTGGGCTCACCAGGGCAGAGGATGTTCCCTCTGACTCAGTCCCCATCTATCCCCTGCCTTTGCCATTTGTACAGTACCCTCTCTCACCCCAGGTGTTCTGGGACACGTCCTTCCGCCTTCCATTCATGCCTGCAGCCCGCGCCTCCTGGGGTACCCACGCCCCTCACTCACTTAAATGAGAATTATTTTTAGATTTCTAAGCTACATCCGTTCCCTAGGTTTCAGAGTAGCAGCTGTGTTAGTCTGTATCTGCAAAAAGAAAAGGAGGACTTGTGGCACCTTAGAGACCAACAAATTTATTTGAGCATAAGCTTTTGTGAGCTTCATACATCCGATGAAGTGAGCTGTAGCTCACGAAAGCTTATGCTCAAATAAATGTGTTAGTCTCTAAGGTGCCACAAGTACTCCTTTTCTCCTTCCCCTAGGTCTCCCAGGGACAGATCCTCAGCCCCATTAAGGCTACTTTGTGTTGCTCCAGTCTGCAGAGCAGCCTTAAAAGTAGTGGAAATGCCCCACGGGGGCAGGGGATGGTGTCCTTCCTATGTGTCCTTCCAAAGGGGGTGTGGCATGGGAAAGGGGGTGTGGCCAGACTACTGCTGTGTTCCCAATTTGGGCAGCTCTGGTTTGGTGTTCACACTGCAGGCTCCCCCAGACAGGGACTGACTCTCGTGTATGGTCTTTGTTTCCAGCAGCCCCAAACACCTTTTCAGCCCCTAACAAATGGATGATGATTAATCAGCATCTCTTTGTTTAAAGCCTCCATTCCAGGGGTAGGAGATTCATCTCCTGGCTCTTGCAGTCAAGTTTCTTTCTTATAATGCCTATACTACTTCCCAACCCAAAGGATCCCAAAGCACATTGCAAGCTCTGTAGCACTGAAATGCAGTCACCCTGGGCAGCAGCCAACTGGTACCCTGCACAGACATATGCTCTAGTTCAACTACAGGAATTAATTCAGGGCCCTCCTATGGCCTGTATTATGAAGGAGTTCAGACTAGATGATCACAGTGGTCCTTTCTGGCCTTAAAAATCTATGAATCACCCTGCCCAACAGTGGGTGGGAGGGGAAATTTTGGCCAAGGACACTGGGGCAAGCCCCTAGCCTTGCAGCAAGTGGATCTTTGGTGTCTACACAGAACCAACCGGACCCCAGCCCTGAATCGACCCCCTGCGCTGCACAGGCTGAGGGGATCAGCCGACTGAGCTAGATTAGCAACAGGGCTTTCCAGTGAGGCTAGACATTCCAAACCGGCTGCTTCGAGTGCAAAGCCATCCCCTTCGCTTGTCCTGTACCAAGCCTTCCCTGGGCTAGAACCAGCCCCGGGGCATTACAACTGGGTCCCTCACCACTGTCATGTTCCTGTACCAGCTATGGACTGGCTACAGAGCTGTCTATACCAGTGGTTCTCAAACTTTTGTACTGGTGACCCCTTTCACATGGCAAGCCTCTGAGTGTGACCCCCCTTATAAATTAAAACCACTTTTTTATATATTTAACACCATTATAAATGCTGGAGGCAACATGGGGTTTGGGGTGGAGGCTGATGGCTCGCGACCCCCCCATGTAATAACCTCGTGATCCCCTGAGGGGTCCCGACCCCCAGTTTGAGCACCCCTGGCCTATACGCTCCAGATGTGTTCACTCTGAGATCCTTTAATGCTCTGCCAGGTCTGGCTGAGGTTAGCTTAAATAAGGTATGTCACACACAGCGGCACCTCGTGGCTGAACAGTATGATACAGTTTAGCATGCCATTACAGCCACCACCCTGCAGCGCCTGGAGCTCCACTGGGAGTCACAGAACTAGCCCTCAGCCCTTCCCCTGGCGGCCCACCCAGTCAGCACAAAGTCCTTTTGTTTGCCTTTTCCCCTCACTCCCATTCAGCATGGCCCTTGCACCTCCAGCTGACCCTCCAACAGCACCAACACAGACTGGCATGTCCCTGCTTTTTCCTGGGGGGCTGGTTTCTTTAATATCTTTTCTCTTTCCAGCGCTCTGCTCTGAACACTTCGATGGTGGAAGTGTGATGATGTCTTGCATGAGCAGCTGTTAAATCCTGTCTGAGCTCATTTGGAGAACAAGGAATCCAGAACAATTTATGGGTGTCAATAACATCACACAAAGATTTCCCGGAGGGGAGAGAGAATCACACCAAGGTTCACAGGAGAGAGCGAGAGGAGAGGTTTTATTCTGCAAGTTAAGAGGTTTAACAGTCACATACTCGTTCATTTCATTCCTTTAAATAATTACTTCTTAAGTCTCTGGTGGCACCCATTCCATTGCAATGAAATATGACAGTCTATTCAATGGGGCGTCCCTTCAGATAAGTCTTTGGCTGTATCCATAATTGCACACACTGCACTTAGAAACTAGAGGATATGAATTTACAGTCTCCTTTGCCCTGGGTTACACAGAGTAACCCAGTCTAAGGAAAATACCAATAGGCTAGAATACATTTTCTGGTCATAGTGTCTGTGTCTTTAAACCCTCCTCAAATAAACCTCTCAGCAAGCAGTCGAACTGATTAAAGAGTGAATTTGCAGGCGTTAAATCAAATCCGACTATCAGGATGGAATGCAATTGCAGAGAATGCTTTGGGAGAAACAAGATTATATTTAACACCAGTTTCTGGGCTTAGACTGTAACAATGGACTTTAAACACGTGCCGTACTTAGTAGCTGGAGCATGAGGGCACTGAAAGATGCATTATACACCAGATGTAGTAGATGGCAGAAGGATCTCCCTGCTGTACCTCCGGTTACACAGTGATGCTTAGCCCCACTGCAAAATAACTCAGGCTTTCCCAGTTTCCTGACCTTCCACAGAGTTTAACTCTCAGTCACTTCCTCAAACCTGAATAACCTGTGCACCTCCATGGTGAGGATTCTCTGATCTTCCCAGCTCCCTTCCCCATCCATTATTCTGAAATGATTTTGAATTCCACTTACCTTTACAAATCCCAGCACTCTCCTGTCTCAGCCCAGGCTGCTGGTGGAAGGCAGCCCTGTGACTCCACAGACGACACGGCTGGCTGCCCAGGGAGCACTCTACTTTGGACATAAATCCCCACAGCTAAGGAGAGAACCGCAGCCTGCCCGAGACAGTCCACTTCTCCACTCCTGCTTCCAGCCTGAGAACCTGGCACCTGGGAGCCACAGGATGGAGTGATTGCTGGGAGGGGACTGAAGACAAATTAGCCGTAGCTGGAGTCTAAAGTGTTGCCTCCTTGGCAAACTGTGCCTCTAATTGCTGGGGCTATGTGAGCATCGGTAAGTATGAGCATGTGTGTGTGTCTGAGAGCTGTCACCACGCCACAGACTCTTACAAGCCTGCCTCCCAATCCCCTCCCAGCCTCTCACGGCACAGGGAGCTCCTGCTCAGACGTACATTCATCCCCGTCCAGTCCATCCTGTCCCACGGCAATTGTTCCCAATTTGAACTGAGGCACTATGGGGTGCAGAGATCCGCCCTCTTTCTTGGGTGCTCGCCCTCCCCACTCCTTTCAGCACTTCCTCGCAGTTTGATCTCTCCTGAGCGAAGGGCCGCCGCCTGCGAAGGAAAGACAAACCAGTTTGCATCCATATTTGAGTCTTCATGTGGGGTAAAGAGAGCCTGGAACGGGTTGGGGATTTTTGCCTCCTGAAGTGTGGTTTTTAATGTTGGGAGACAGACGGACAGACGATTATCATTAATGATATTGTCTGTCCTGTTTTCTCTGGAAGTCTCTAGGCTGCTGCTGTCACAAACAGCACAAGCATGAAGTGTGAACTACCGAGGAGTGGCAAAGGGGCTGTTAGGCTGTTTAAAACCCTGGGGTAGTTGGTTCTTTTTGTTAGCCTCTGTTTAACTCAGATGGCTGAGAGAATGTTTCAAGTCTACTGAGGGCTCCCGCTCCAGTTCTCTGCTCCTCTGAGGAGTCCTGCAATGGGAGAGGGAAGGCAAGACCTGGCTGATATTCCTGAAGGTGAAAAAGACAATGAGAAAAGAAATTGTGGTTTAAAACAATAAGCAAACCGAGAAAACTTTGCAGATCTTCATGCATCTTAAGGAAGCAAAGAAGTGTGTGAGGTGGAGGGGGAATTCCTCTTGGCAGGGCCTCGCTAAATCCTGCAATGGGGCTCTACAACACCAGAGCTTCCATAATAACTGTAGGCCTCATCCATGACAAATTACTGACATGCACAAGCGAGTCAGCTCAGTGACTGCTGGGGTTCAAATGCATGTTTGCAGAAGCAGGGCCAAAATAAAGGTTTTAAAAGCAGGAGTAACACATGTAACAAGTCCTTTGCCCATTTGTTGTTACATTCAGTTGCCTGATTTATCGCGCTGCACTAGAGCATCTTCCTCTCTGTGCCGTGATCTGTTCTGTGAAAGCGGCCAGGTCTCAGTGCTGCGAGGCGATCTCTGCTCATCAGCCATTCTGGAGCAACAGGGAGAGATTGGCCGTGCAGTGTAGGGAAGTGGTTCTGCTCTGTTTAGTTGAGCAGAATGAGAAAATGTAGACGATACCTGAGATCTTTCAAAGGAGCCGAAGAGGAATGTAACAGGGCGGCCTGCCCCTTTAAGGGCCAGGAGGCCTGGGGTCAGCCAGCCCTGTCCCGTTACACCTGCGTCAGGTGTGGGATTTAAAAGGAGCCCTAGTGGGAGCCTAACGATCTAGCTGGGAGGAGTGGGACTGCCAGGCAGGCAGATAGATAGATGTCAGGGGAAACTGCAGTTGATAGAAGGAAGCAGGTGAATACTGCAGGGAATAAAGGGCTGGTCTGAATTGCACCCAGCTCTGGGAAGAGCCGTGAGGCCTCCTGTTTCACAGGAAGAGAGACATTGTACTGGGATGGGGCCTGAAGGGCCAATGTATGGAAGGACTAAATAAATTGGACCCCAGAAGGGAGTGTGTTTTAATGACCATTGGACTGTGATGCAGAGTTCTTAAGCGGCCCTGACCAGAAGGGGAAATTGAGGCAAGGTCCAGCCGAGCCACCCCAGGCCATGAGGGGCACTTGGGAGGTGCCCAGCCCAGTTACAAGGAAACTCCAAAGACCTGCATGATCAAAATTGCAGGAAAGAAAAAACACCTGCAGGCTGAGAGACGTTGCTGATTCCAGTACCCGTCAGGGGTGGGTAAAATTGTGTCCCTGACCACTTGTGGTTATTAACTATACTACAAACAAAGCCAGGGTGTTAGCTTCAGTGAGCCAGCTACAGTCCAGTTACATTTTGTCTCCCTAAATTCCTCTGCTGCTCTTGAGAGCTATGCTGCTTTTCTCTGCTTCTTAAGCCATTGCATAGTGTTGCTGTGAGCTAATATGTAGCTGCTGCCTCCTACCCCAGAAGTAGCTGCATTTCTGTGAAGGGATCCCTGCATCTATCTTGTGCACACACTACGATGTCTGCAAGAGGGTTTTAAGAAGCCATTTATTTCACTCAACAGACAAAACATGGCAACTTGTACATTTGTACAGGCTTTAAACAGGTAAAGCAATTCAGATCAATTAAGAGATGCATCTGTCTAGTAAACAGAATATTCCTGGGCTGTTTATCTCAAATAAAACCCCCAATGGAGATTTTAAAAGAATTAAGCAGCTCAGACCAGCCCCAAATAATGTGCTAAGAGGTAGATTCGTCTCTCCTCTGGAGCACAGGATATTCCAGGTGTGCGTCATTTGGGGGCTTGGTTTTCAGTCTGGGAAAACATAGCCCTCTGGCTTGCCCTTTTCGGGAGGATGAAGGATGGTGCTCTTGCATCTGACCTGGGATTTGTTCCTGGGTTGGGCTCTGCCCCCTAGCCTAGCTGGTGCCTCACATGCAAGCGGATTATACAGCTTTCCCAGGGCTTGCTCGGCGCATTCGGAAAGGACGCTAAAAATAAAGTGCTTATGCAGGATTTAAAGAGCTGAGCTTGAGATAGTATCCTGGGAGATTTCAGAGGGATGCATACCTGCTCTGAGACTCCCATATCAGCCCTGGTTCTACCAGCCCATGAGAACCTCCCCTCAACCCAAATGTTCTCCATTCAAACAGCCCTGTGCTCAAAGAACTACTGAAACAATCTCTCCAGCTAGGATTTCTAACAAGACAAAAGCCCATCAAGTAGGGGCCATGTGACAGACGATTTGGGACTGATTCCTTTCTAATCAGCTGAGCTGGGCTGATCAGGGCAATGCAATGCCCTGAGAGTGGAAGGGACACTTTTGTCTGCAAGAAATACACCATGGTCAACAGCTAACTCACCCCCAACCTGCACCAGGGATGGAGCCCAGAACCCGCGGGACACAGGGCTGTGGCTGAATGCTCGCTTAGCTGCAGCCAGTTTAGGGCTCAGCTGCAGGCTGCAGCCATGGATGCTGGCACTAGGGGACCTGGGGGGGCGGGGCTGCCACACCCCTGGCTTGAAGGGGTTTCCATCACACACAGGCTTTGCAGTTTGGTTCCATGGCTCTCAGCACCCCACTACACACCTTGTTCCAGCATCCCTGGCTATGGCCGATAAGTGGGCACTGCAGCTGGATCCCAGAGACAAACATGGGGCACTCTCTCCAGCAGAGGGCAGCAGTGCACACAGATGGGCCCGATCCGGCACTCTCCGAGCACCCATTTAAACCTGTAGGGGCGAGGAGGGCTGGGAAGTGGGTACAGAACTGGGGTGTGAGAACAGTTCGTGGATTTTTGTGTCCTCCTCTCAGGGGCCAGGCTCTATGTGTGAGCCACATGATCCCAACAAGGAGTGGCTGAGGGCTGCATCCTGCTAGCTGGCAGGAGTCCCTTGCAAGCTCTGCCACAGCCACGCTCTCAGCCACGCAAGGCCGGGTTCCCCTGTGCTCCCTGCCCTGCCTTCAGGGGTGCCTATTAATGCAACTTTCCACAGGGTAGGCTCAGGATCCGAAATCTGCCTAGCTTGGCTAAGCTGTGACTAAGGGATGAGGGGCCGGGGCATGACACGATAAGGCTGCTGCTATTTGCTGTCATTTCAGTTATCCTCTATTCACCTGGTACAGGCACCCACTTTACAGGGGGCACTTTGCACATAAAATTCTTCCTTAGCATGGGTATTCATTGTAGTCATCCCAAGGACGCAGGGCCATGCTCAGCACTGGAAACATGGCCTCACCCACGCCGTCAGGTACTTGCAGGAGAGGGGTTGGCTTAGGTGGCATTCGTCCCCAGATGCCTGCATGGGCAAGCCGGGGTTGTTTGTCTAGTATCACATAGTGGCAGGTGGGAGGAAAATAACTGCAGTAGCGCAGACTCCAGGTGCCAACAGCACTGTTATCCATGTCCCTGCCCACCCCCCTGGCACAGGTCTGCTCTGCCTCATCGTTTATTTAAAAGCCATGGCAGCTCCAGAGGCATCGATCTGATGCTCATCCCAGATGCTGGTTGGAGGCCAATTTTCCCATTCTGGGGGGCTTTTTCTCTTGCTATTTTGCACTGAGCATCTCCTGACTTTATTGCTGCTTCTGGTCGGAAGACATCCTAACTCCCTCAGCACCTGGCCCATGGATGCTGCTCCTAGACTGCCCACTAGGGGTTGCTCTGCAGCACTAAATGCAACCCTGTCTCTCTGGGGTTGAGCAAGTGACAGGATCCCTGGTTTCTGCTCCACCACCTGCAGGGTGTTTCTTTCCAGGAGCCCAGAGCTGCCTCCAGATTTGTCCCGCTGCCCGGCCACTGCCAAGAGCAGGCGCCACATCCCCTGAGCAGAGGCAATGCCCCCACCTGCCATGCCTCGAGGCTACGGTCCTGCCTCATGCGGGAGGTTTCACACTCAGATCTTTACGGCAGCGCTGCCCCATAATCGGCCAGAGAGGGCACTGTTACACAGCAGGGTGGCATTCCCCTCCCAAGCCCTTTTCCTCCTCCAGACTCTTTCCAGCTCCTCCTGTCCTTGACCTTGCAATAGCTTTCTGGCTATACAGGGAAAGCCCAGCGTCCTCTAGGAAAGGGTGTTGATGCTGCAGTCAGGGATGTTGCAGTCTGAGTTAGCACTGGCTCAGTCACAGGGAAGCTCTGAAGCTGAATTTCTGACCACTTGTGGCTAACAAAAATACCAGGGCCAGAATACAGGTGTTAGCTTCAGTGCCCTGGCTGAATTTCAGCTACATATTGTCTCCTTCGGTTCCACTATTCCTTTTAATAGCTGCCCTGCTTTTTTCCATTTCTTCATGCAACCATAGAGTTAGTGTGAACTAATAAATAGCAGCGGTCTTCCACCCCAGAAACAGCCGCATTTTGGTGAAGGGCAGTGCTTGTACTTCTGAAAAGCACTTTGAGATTTGCAAAATGTGCTGGGTCACTCAGTAACAATTATGAATGATAATCTCCATCATGTTGCAGTGCAGAGCTCACCCATGCATCTGCCAAGCCAGACAAACTGGGCGCAATGATTCCGCGCACGTTGCTCCTATCTAATCTGGATTGTTTGGCCTTTCCAATGCATGGTTCTGGCCTGGGGGACAGGACTCCTCGCCCCAGTGACTGTCATCCCCCCACCCCAGTGACTGCTTTGCCTGTCACCCTTTACTTTCCCGGTCCAAGTGCTGGAGTCTGGGGGACTGACAGCATCAGCCTCTTGCTCTTTGATGGAACCTGGCAGTGAGATGCTGTGCAGTGAGGGATGTCATGACCATGTGTGTCATTGTAACTGGAAATCAAATAGCTTTGAGTATTTGATATTAACTGTTCTTGTTCTTATTTTCCTCTCTTGCACCTGCTTCTTTTGGCCAAGCTACACTATGTTATTAAGAGCCCCAGACCCATAACATTACCCTTCCCTTTGTACTGTGGAGGTAGAATTCCTCCAGCCAGGAGCAGGGCCCCTTTCATGATAAGGGGTTAGTGACTGATGTTTATTGAGTGCATTATGGTGGCTAGCTGAGAGACTCTGACATTGGGAACCTGCCTATTAAGTATGCATGTATGTTGCTTATTTGTTAAACTGTATGAAATGTGCTTATCAAAAAGTTCTAAGCTCACTGACAGAAATAAAACATGGTCATTACTTTACACGAGCATGTAGCACACTAGCTAAGCATGCTGGTGTCCCCTTCTAGTGGCTTGTCTATACAGAGGATAAGACCCTACTGCTGCTGCAAGCTAATGAAGCTTCTCCTTTCGAACAAGAGGTGGCGACTCAGGCTTTTAGTGCTGAAGGTCCTGGGTTCAAATGCCGATTATCATCCATAAAAAGGACTGTTCTAAACACACTAAAGTGTCAAACCAGGGGGCTTGGGCTCAGCGAAATGCTCCCACCTAAAGGGCATGGTCTGCCTCTTCACACCAGGCCCTGAGGCTAATGCGGAGGCAAGCAGATGATCCCTGAGGCATGCATGAAATTCACCAGCCGCAGGCACTCTCAGCCAAGCAAAAGGAACGAATTCTGGAGCTGAGCATTCTGCTACCAGCCACCTGGCTATGCCAGCGCCAGTCCCTCAGCTGAGCCTTAGTGCGTAAAGCAGGCCTCCGATAGTATGTCTACACTGCAGCCAGGAAGTGTGATGGCGGCTGGGGTAGGCAGACCTGAGCTAGTTTAGATCTAGCTAGTTCACGGGTCCTGGGCGGTGCTGTACTCAGGAGGTCAGCCTGTGCGCCACCCCTGCTGCCATGACTACCCTGCCATTGTTACTCAAGCGAACTTTGATCTAGATCGGCCGTGGCTGCAGGAACTGCAATCTCACCTGCCTGCAGGGTAGACACATCCTGAGTCCCAAACCACACAGGGCTTGAATGGCAGCCAGGGCCCAGCGGGAAGCCAGTACCGACTATGGGTTCCCAGGGGCCATGTGTTGCACTGGGTGACCAAGGAGCTCCAGTCCCAGGTAGAGCATATGGCAGTAAGCTGGCTCAGAGGTGATGTGGCTCATGTGGCCACTGAGGCTCAGATCCGTAGTCTCTTTGCCAGCTGCAGGTGGAAAATGCATTCACAGCTATAGCTGCTACTACACCGTGCGGAAACAGCTGCGATTCCACTAGGACCTCCAAACTGCATCTTGCTGGCAGACCGTGTGCAAAATCCCTGTGTGAAGGGGACAGCTATCACCTGCCATCCCTTCTGGCTGTGTTGCCAGCCAGCCAGGGTCACCTCTGGACTGATGGACAGTCAGCCTGTCCTCCTACCGACCTCACTCCTGGTTAGACGCTGGGAGAGCTGAGAGACTGTTCCATCTGGCTGTGATGAGATGCAGAGCCCAGTATCACCAGCAAACTGCTGGCACTGCAGCCCGCACCGTCTGCCCTTCCGTAACACGCACAGGAAGGGACGACGGGACAGAACCTAATGGCTGCCCGCGGGAGAGAGCCCTGAGGCCAGAAGAACACTAGTCCAGCTGGATCCTGTCGTAGATCAGAGTGCAGTCACACAAGCACCATGCCAGGGCATCTGGGCCAGTGGTAGCAAAGGCAGCTGATAGGGCTAAGAGAGCCGCTTGAGCCGGTGGTGTCTGTCCAGCACGAGCGGAACATCCTCCTGCGAGGCCAGGCTCCGAAGCACACTGAAGGGCCTGGGGAAATCTGAGAGCGCCAGATCCCCAATTCATTCCATGATTCCTTAACCCAGGCCAGGGCAAAGGCATCCCGGTGCACTGAGAGAGCCACATGGGCTGTGTCCCTGGGCCTGCAAGGCTGGAGAGCATGGGAGAGGAAAAGCGTGTGCGTGCCGGCTTCTTCAGTAATGACAAGTTCTCCTTTGTGCTCCTGCACCTGAACCCCGGCTCTTCCCCATCCCCAGGGGTGCTGCGCTGGAGATGAGGGCCGGAGTCCCACACACACACAGTGACTGCAGCAACTAACCCTAGACACTGGGGCTCCAGACCTCAGCTGCTGTAAATCAGGGTAGCACCACTAACCTCCATGAAGCTACACTGATTGGCCATCCCTAGCTCCCTGCCTGACCTAGCCTGCGCCAGACAGGGTCAGCACCCTGCCACGCTCTGCCCAAGCCCTGGCGTGGGTGAAGCTGGTGTGGATGGGTTTGCTGACTGCACTGTGTGGCAGAGTGGTGCACAAAGCTGCTCTAATGCCAGGCGCTGCAGAGGAGGAGGCCCTTGCACCAGCCCGGAGTGCATTTGACAGCACAGAGAAGAAGCCAGTAGACGGGAAAGGAGGAGAGCGGAGGGAGACCTGGTTCTTGAGGACAGCTGGGAAAGCAAGGAGGGCAGTTTGGGCTCTCTGCTGAAAGGAATGGGCCTAGGGATGGAGGCTGGACGCACTTAGCTACACTTATGTAGCTCATGGATTTGAAAATCTTTACTGTATGTATGCTCTGCAGCCTAACAGTTGTTCCCATGGAAACAGAAGCCAGGCTTGGTCTCCAATAGCTGAGATTCAATTTTAGGGGCCCCGTGTCTGGGAGAGTAGAGTCACCACCACGGTAGACCCAGGGGCCCATCCCAGTCCCAGCCAGGTGCTCATCTGGGTTCAGCAGCAATATTTGAAACTAGGTGGCCACATCAGTGACTCTCTCTGTGCTTGAGGCCTACGCATGGCGAATTCCCACCACCCTATGGCCTGTCTTCTTTATCTTCCTTATCTTCTATTAACTAGATAAGATCTAATGTCCAGTAACCAAAGATCTGGACACTGGAAAACAAAGAATAATGTTCAGTAGTGTATGAAAAATCACACGAGAATCTCCACCAACTGCCCCAAGGCAGGGGAGGAATCCAACAGAACTGTAACAATCCATATTTTATATCAGCCAAGTGAAAGAAAACCCAAATTATTCCATCCATCAAAGCTCTCTGGCTGGCCACAGGCCATATAAACAACAGCAGATCACCAGAGGTTCCAGTGGTGGTGCAGCTGCCGAGACTTGAGGCCAGGTTTCCAAAAGGCTCAGCACCTACCAGCGCCTAAATCAGTGGCCAAGTTTTTCCAGTGCTCAGTGCCCACCGAGGATACATCTAAGCTGCAAAAAGGAAACTCATGGCAACCCGTCTCAGAGCCTGGGTCAAGCGCCTTGCACTCGTGAGGCTCGCACTGCAGGGCTAAAACTAGCCATGGAGATCATAGAATATCAGGGTTGGAAGGGACCTCAGGAGGTCATCTAGTCCAACCCCCTGCTCAAAGCAAGACCAATCCCTAATTTTTGCCCCAGATCCCTGAATGGCCCTCTCAAGGATTGAACTCACAACCCTGGATTTAGCAGGCCAATGCTCAAACCACTGAGATGTGCCAACTCAGGCTGAAACCCAGTGACAGGGGAGAGTCTCAGAGCCCCAGCTCCGGCACAAGCTTGAATGTCTATGCTGCTATTTTTTGCCCTGTGGCGCAGGCCCCACAAGCCTGAGCCAGTCGACCCAAGCTCTGAGACTCGCTGCTGCAGGGGGGTTTTTTGCAGTGTAGACGTAGCCTTGGACCCTTAAACGACACTGATGTCTCAAAGCCAGCCAGCATAGAGAGGGCGTCAGGCTGGAGGGCTCCATGTCTCTGTATTAGGACAAAGACTGTGCGTGTGTTTGGGGCAGGGAGTAACCAAGGTTCCTGGATGCCACTGAAGCAGGACGGCAGGATAGAGGCTGGAATCTGGCCAGGGCACTGGGGTTAAACCATCTGCTTTTGGGGAAAGTGCCATAGAATCTTTAATGACAACAAGGGCTCAGGAGCTAAGTTTGTGAACCACCTCCAAGGGCCACTGGTGCAGGACAGATGCAAAGGCAGCAGCACTGTTGTGGTGGTAGTCACTGCAGGCTGTGGGTGCTGGACAGTCCAGTTGTTAGGTTGGGGGGACTTGGAAGACCCAGGTTTAGTTCCCTGCTCCTCCATATGCTTCCTCAGTTCCCCATCAGTACCAGGGGGACAGTGGCCCCACCTACCTCCCAGCGGTGCGTAAGGATCAACACATTCAGGGCTTTGAGGTGCTAGGTAATGAGGGGAATGGACTAAGTGCTGCAGCAGTCTGCCCTTCACTGGGCCTGCCCTGGCTCTGTGGCACCATGCGTGATGGAACACCCGTGGAAGGGCTCCATCTGGAAAAAGGTGTCCCACCCTCCAGGAAAGGCCCTCGGCCAAAGCGGATGTTTCCTGATGATGCCATGAGTCTACCTTGGTGTTCCATTGTCTGAGCATGCTGAGATCAGGGATGGGGGGCTCCCAAAGCTCTCAGCTTGGGCTCCCGTTCAGGCCAGTCAGGTCAATGCTGAGTGCTTTGAAAACCCCACTAGCTTCAGTGGAGCTTGTATGAGAGAGGAGGCTGCTTATGCCTCTTGCTCTAAGCCCAGCACAGCAACGGCCTCCCACCGCTGCAGGCCCAAGTCATGATGGAGTGACAGCTGGCCGCCCTGCCTGTTGTTACACAGCTGGTACTCAAACCTCCACCAAGCTGCTCCCGGCCCTCGTGAGTATGTTCGCAGGAGCACGTTTCCAGAAAAGCTTGTCATGCAGCTGGGACCCTTGCTCTGTCATGCCTGCGGTGGTGAGCACCTAGCGTGGAGGCAGCACCGCCTCAGTCCTGCAGCTAGGGAAGATGGACATTCAGCATGAAGCAGGCAGCCCATTCTTGGGTCAGAGCAATTGGTTTCTGCAGCTCCCTGGGCAGCTTACCATGTAACATTCCCTGCACAATTGGCAGGGAAGAGCTCCGAGAGCAGGAAACATGTTGGCTACTGCTAAATTACTAGCTTGCAAGCAAGAGGTGCACAATTAAGCAGCAACAGCTAACCACTGTAATAGTGCACAGGGTTTTGTTCTACCCGGGTTGGCTGAAGGTAAGAATCAGCATGTATAATGGAATAGTCCCAGGAATCGTGTTCTCAGCAGCTGGATTCTCATGCATACAGACTGATTCCACCTCCTCCCCCTTCGGAGGTATCATGTCATCCTATAACCAATCGGTATTAGCTGCAGCCTCTACTCGGAGCTGGAGTTCCATTTACCCAGAGGGCCCAGTTTATCCCTTTGCCTCAGCTCACCTTTGTGCCTCCTGCTGGGAACTGCTGAAGCCTTCTTTAGCCCCCAGCCTTAGGAGCCCTGACCTGGGCCTGGCTCCCCATGGCTCCTGTGGGCCATCATGACAGGTTGGAAAGCCAGCATGCCCCTGACCTGGGATCTCCTGCCTACTGAGATCTCCCACTTAAAACATGGCCTTCCTAATTACTCCTTATTAATTAGAAACCAAGTGTATTGAGCTGCTGGTTTCATGTGTTTGACCTTTGCTTTGGAATCGATACCAAGCTAATGCAAGAATGTTCCTGTCTGACGGGTGCCGGGTGCAATGTGCTGGCTGGACTCAGCCCGGTCCTTGCTGCACATCACAAGACACCGTCACCGTTGGGGCCGTGTTTGGCAGCATCAGCAGGGAGCCCAGCAACAGGAGGGAAACTCCACAAAGATTCCTAGGTGACGAAGCAGCTGGAATCGGGCGTGGCAGAGTGGCTGGTCCTTTTCCCAATAGTAATGGTGGTGCTTTACCACACAGATCCCAAGGTGACAAGTGCTTTAGCAATGCCTGGGCAGTCCTGAAAGGGGCCACAGAGACTGGACTCCCCTTTAGCCCTAAAAGGGGTCCCTGCAGGACAGAGTGAAAGCACATTGGAGGGGCATGATGGGGCAGCTTGCCCTGCCAGTACCTGTGTTGTGCCTATTCTGTGGGTAAACTGGAGGGCTGGAGGAGGGACCTGCTTCGAAAAGAGGAATTTACACACAATGGAGAGTCATTGATTTTCAAGACCAGAAGGGACCATTATGACCATCTAGTCCAGTGGTTCTCAACCTGTGGCCTGCGGGCCACTTGCAGCCCAATCAGCACAGAGCTGCGGCCCATGTAACATTCTCAGGGCCAGAGAGGTAGTATTGTATGAGGCCCACAATGGTAGATAGAACCACTGATCTAGTCTGATCTCCTGCATCACACAGGCCAGAGAACTGCATCCAGATATCCCTGTCTTAACCCCAATAACTTTGCTTTGCAACTTATGTAACGCATATTATTGTCCTCGACCTTAGAAGCCCAAACCATGGAGGAAGGCCCCATTCTGCTCAGCACTGTACAGAGACAGAACAAAAAGATGGTCCCTGCCCCAGAGTTTGCAATCATCCAAAAAAGCATCCAGTCTAGCCTGAAAGACATCAAGAGATGGAGGATTCCCCTCTTCCCTTGGCAGTTTGTTCCAACTGAAAGTTTAACACTCCCTGTAGCTCAGCTGTGAGTCTCTGTCCCAAAGATACCGACAGGTTAGCATCCACGCATAACACCATACAAGTCCCATTGTAACTCATCAGTCTGAGAAATGGTGGAGGGGGAACGAGGGCTTTGATATCCCCCGGTGACAGGTGCTAGAGAAGTGCAAAGTTGGTCACACCTTCTACTGAGGTCTTCTACTTCTTCCAGTTATAAATGGTTTATAAATGATTACCAGATGTCCCAGGCATGTTACAGACATGAACATGACAGGTTACAGGTGGCTATAAGAGCAACAGTAGACCGTGTTGTAGATGGCTATAGCCATGGTTATAAAGCAATCTATTGACCTGTTGCACACTAACAATTAATTACCCATGTAGTAATAGTTTTATTAATCATTATTAACCTTTCATAAGATATTTATAAAGGGAAACTTACAATGAAAAGTGACTATCCAAAGTCCACTGCTACAGTCCCTGTTAGGAGGGCATTGCTGCTGGGGTGAATACTCAGCTCCATTCACTGTAGCCAACAACTCAAAGTACCTGAGCAGGGATATCTCCCATGATGCATGAAGGAGGCAGTCCATCACATGAGTCTGTGGCCATGGTGCCTCATGGGTGATGTAGTCTGGTGTACAGAAGAGAATGGCCACATGAGGTACTCCAACTAAAATTCCCATGAGACACTGCAGCAGCATTTCTGAATAAAAATCTTCTGGTTTTCAGTCAAAATCTTTCAGGCCTTTTTATAAAAAATCAAAATTTTCCTTGGAAAGCAGACACTTTGAATGAAAAAATGTGTTTTCTTGAAAACCCAATTTACCCTCAAAAACCAATTTGAACATTTTCAACCAGCCCCACTCAGCCCCTCTGAAAATTTGGGCTGCTTTTCTTTTGGTGTCCAAATACGGATGCAAGCACCTCAGAATTGAACAAGTCAGCCCATATATTTTGTGTCTGAATATTATAACCTCTTTTCTTCCACCTTCCTATTCCTGTGTCCAGAAAGCCCAGTGAGGGAGGTATCCGATGTCCCAGGGGATGAGTTCTCAGTCTAGGCTCATCTCTAGAACTTGTGAGAAAATGGATTTTCTGTTCCATGGGAAATTCCCACATTTTGAAATTTGTTTTCTGAATGAAAGGCCAACATGTTCAGTTGAAAATGTTTCAACCAGCTCCGTTTGTCTCCCTTGTCACTTTGTGATCTAATTTCTTGTTGGCGGCATTTCCTGGCCTTGTCCAGTCCAGCAGAGTCGAATGGCTCCTGCTGGAGAGCCCACTGCCATTCAGCATGGTTCATCTCTCCTTGCAGACTTGTTATAGTTACGCCTGCCACGTCCTCACTTCCGTACCAGGCTAAATGGCCTCAAAAATATTGCACTGGATTCTTTGATGTTTCCTTTCCTCAGCTTTTTTTTTTTTAAAGCCCAGTGTGACTCATTGGAGCCACTTGCTTCATTGTTCACGCTGATCTCCAAATGCTTGCTCCCCTCTCTCCCTGCTGTGTGGATTCACTTTCACACTGAAATCTGCAAGCTTGCTACTCTCCTATTGATCAGGTATTTGCTCAAGGTACAGAACTGATCCGCCAGTCTCCTCCCTCCTCTTCTCGCTCCTACCTGCCACACCTGGGGCACCATGACAAGTCAGGCTTTATCTCCTTGACAGCACATTGGCTTGTGACGCACTGGCTTTTCCCTTCACCCAAAGGACTGAGGTTTGTACATGTAGTGCTGATGAGAGGTGGAGGCTCTACCGATTAGGTAAAGCACAGGCAGGGATGGGGCATGCTTCCCTCCCAACTGACATGTGCCTCAGCCAATGCTGGAGGGAACCTGTGAGAGGACAGCTCAGTCTCCCATCAACTCTGGGCCTTTTTGCTGAGACCTATCAGCCAAAAGGCCAGAAGCGATGATGGTGGCAGGTTTTGGAATGTGGACCTTTGCCCACTGGAAACTGGGCAGTGACCCATCAACTGCATTTCACGTAAGCCATCAACCAGCCAGCAGATGACAATGACTCTCAGTCCGCATTCGCTATTAGCTTGGGCTGAATTTGAGCCAGTGACCTAGAGGCGGATCATCTCCCATGATCCATCCTGCAATGTGCTCTATTGAGCTCTTCCATTCTAGGAGTCTGGAACTCAGCTGTGTGATGATGGCTGTAAATTCACCAGCTTCAGTTGTGCGCCCCACCCTGCACTGGGATGTCCATGGAGAACAAACCTCTCCTTCAGCTGAGTTGGGGAAGCTGCTTTCATCAGTGGCTGGAGGCTACACACTATTTGAGGTGGCCTGGGAAGTGGGGGGTTGTTTAGATTTCTTTATATAGTAGGTGCCTTTGGTGCCATTTAGCAAAACAGATCTTGTTTATAAGTAGATAAATGGCTGGAAATTGAAGAAAGTCTGTGTCTGTCTCTCTAGGATGACCAGATAGCAACTGTGAAAAAACAGGACAGGGGGTGGGGAGTAATAGGCGCCTATATAAGAAAAAGTCCCCCAAAACAGGACTGTCCCTCTAAAAATGGGACATCTGGTCACCCTAGTCTGATGGCCATGCTGTGTCTCCTCCTCTCCCTTTCTTTCTTTCTTTCTTTCTTTCTTTCTTTCTCTCTCCCAGTCAGTGGCTTTTGAGAAATGAGCTGGGGATATTGGCCCGGTTCACATCACACAACCTGCCTTCACAACATGTATCCTTGCTAGGCGCCTCAGCAGAGAGGCCAAAGATCGGCTGGAGGATGCCAGAGGTCCCTTCTGATCAAGTGGGGAGCAGCAGGTGGGAGAAGCATACACTGCTGCTACCAATGCTGTAGCTGTTCTGAGGATATGGGGACTGTCAATCCAACTTCATCCACCAGCAGTAGGCCTCCCACACCCGCAAAAGTCATTCTGCAAACAGAAACTGAGTGATGGGGTTTCCTTCCCAGTCCTTTCCCTGCACGCACACTGTGGTCGACCTACAATCTTCTCTCACTCTTGGCTCTAATGCACCCTCCCACAGTTGTTTCTGGATAAGGCTTCTCATCATCATGAGGTTTAATCATCTCTCCAGGATTCTGATTTAAATTCAGTCTCTTAACATTAATGACATGGGAGAAAATTAAGTGGGTCATTAATAAACTATGGGCTTCATGGGGGATTAAGTTTGCTTCTGATCCAACTGCAAAATGGAATCTAATAAACACTTAGCTGTGCATGCACAAGAGAGTTTGTGAGGTCATACGAAAGAAAGAAAAAAAGAAAGAAAAGGGTGGCTTTTCAAGGTAGTCTTTTTTTCAATGCCTAATCAATTAAAAATCATGGCTCTTTCTGCTATTTTACACAGCCCGTTTCCATTTCCAGCCCGCCAACACTCTTTGTAAGAACTAGAAGCTGGGAGGCTTTGGCTATTGTACTCTGAGAAATTCTAGTTGTGAATGCAATACCGGCTGCAGGTAGAGGACAGATAATTCTGGGAGCAACTTCTCTGGCTGTCTTTGGCCTGTCATGGATACCTTTGACCCAGACATCGAAACTGGTCACTTCATCCTTAGAAAAGGCTTCTTGATGCTTCTCTGGCAACGCCCTTAAGTTAGCCACCTGTGCAGGAATCAGCTCTTGGTGTGCCGCTTGAACTGGAACTGGCAGTCTCCCACCACATGTTTCTTGAGGAAAGGTAACTCGTCCTTCCTTCTCCCTCCTTATCACCTGCAGCTTATTCCCATTCTCTTTAAATGTTACCTTTAAATGTTACCTTTACCTGAGGAACCACTCCCTCAGTACCTCTGCAGTTCTGTTTCAAGGATGCAACTTCATAGCCTTCAAACTTGGGTTTAGAAGACTCACTGGTACTCTTCCTTTGATGGCATTAATCGGTACATTGGCTGGCTGGAGCCCCATTAGGTAGGTTTACCCCAGATGTAGGCTCTACAAGAGCTTGATATCTATTGGTATTTCCTGGTACACAGCAGTGTTCGTCAAGGATCTTCCCTCTCCAAGGAGGAATAATGGTCTTCCGTTTTTTGCCCACTTTAACATTTCCAATCCGCCTTTTGGGGCCCAGGGAATGACTCTGCCTCTCTGCTCGAGCCAGTACTCTACTCAGCACAGCATTCTTCTTAGAATGCTTATGACAGTTTATCCTCCTGGTTACTTCTTCTGGTAAGATTAGCTCCTTTAGCTCACTAATTATGTTCGTTCCCAGAATCCCTGGGACTCCTTCTTCTATATGACTCCCTTTTGAGGCTTTGTCTTTTAGGATGAAGATGCATTTTCCTGGCAGTGTCTGGCCCATGTAGTCTATGTCTGCTACGAGGCATCCCACCACTGGGATTGCCAGCCCGTTAACTGCTGTTAGACGTACAAACTGTGTGAAGTGCATGATCAGCTCCTTGTCTTTCAAATATTTTTGAAAATGCGACTTAGTAATGGTGGTGACTTCTGAGCCAGTATCTAACAAACATCTGGTCTTCACCCCTGCTGTACATACTTCAGCAGTTAGACAGTCTTCAAATGCTTGCTTACAGAAGTCGCTAGATATGCTGGCACTGCCCGCATTCCTTTTAACACTGTATGCAGAGTGATTTTCCACCAAGGAGAGGCCTAGGAATCCTTCTGCCACTGCTTGGCCTTCTACTGTAGATGGACCACTCACTCCTGGTGCCCCACTGGTTTCCAGTGCCTGGAACTCTGTTGTCCTTTTCAGTGGACATTCTCAGCTAGTATGCCCTGGCATTTCACAAGTGTAACAAATGTACCTTCCCAGCTCATCCTTCAGTGGGGATCTTTGGGAGCCCGGTGCCCTTGGATACTTTGGCATACTAATGGGATTTTTTTTCTTTTATTAACTCAGTCATCACTTTCAGCATCTCCCCCTGTTGGACCGCCAGTTTTTGGACAGCTTTACTTAAGCTTTCCAATGTTAGCTGTGTTTGGGGCAGGGCTTTTTCTCCAGAAGCTGCATTTACTAGGCTCCCACTTCGTGTACGGGGGTTAGTATTGGCTGTCTCTGCCACAGGAACTTTCTCTTCTTCTGACCACTGTCACAAAGTTCCTGCTCTACCTTGGTGGGTCTTGCGCTTATTGGCAGACTTGCTCACCTTGGAGCTTCACGGCAGCTCTCAGCTTGGCCATTTTTCTGAACCCACAGTCCAGGTCAACTCCTCCTGTGTTTGACCAGGAGTTGGGAGGATTTGGGGGGAACCCGGGCCCGCTCTATACTCCAGGTTCCAGCCCAGGGCCCTGTGGAATGCAGCTGTCTAGAGTGCCTCCTGGAACAGCTGTGCGACAGCTACAACTCCCTGGGCTACTTCCCCATGGCCTCCTCCCAACACCTTCTTTATCCTCAACAGAGGACCTTCCTCCTGGTGTCTGATAATGCTTGTACACCTCAGTCCTCCAACAGTCCGCATTCTCACTCTCAGCTCCTAGTGCCTCTTGCTCCCAGCTCCTCACACACACACCACAAACTGAAGTGAGCTCCTTTTTAAAACCCAGGTGCCCTGATTAGCCTGCCTTAATTGATTCTAGCCGCTGCTTGATTGGCTGCAGGTGTTCTAATCAGCCTGTCTTAATTGTCTCCAGAGGGTTCCCGATGGTTCTGGAACCTTCCCTGTTACCTTATCCAGGGAAAAGGGACCTACTTAGCCTGGGGCTAATATATCTGCCTTCTATTACTCTCCTATAGCCATCTGGCCCAACCCTGTCACACCACACAATATCAGCCTGCATGAGCTCATGGAACTTCTTACTGGGCTCTTCCTTAAACCTCCTTTTCATTTAACAGCAGAGGGAATCATCCTGGAGCCCCAGCACCAACTGCTCTTTCAGAACCTTATCTGGGTCTGGAACTCGTCGAGGGTCTTGCTGCTCCACTTTGCTTATTCTCTCCTGGAGGTCATGTGCTATGCCCGGATATTTTCATCGGGCTCCTGCTTTCTCTCAAAGAACTCCTTTAGTCGGGTTCCAATAGGAACCATGTCCCCATACACTTCTAGGAGGAGTTCAAATACCTTTTCCACATCTTTCTTGTCTACCACTGCCATGAACTTTACTGTGGCCTTGGCCTGGCCCTTGAGGTGTCCCTCTATGAATTCTACATGATCTTTTTCAGGTACTCTTAGCACACGCAGAGCTGCCTTCACAGACTTGACCCACTCCTCTACCATAATGTCTCCTGTTCTTGTCGGGAAGCCACCAAACTCTGTGACCTTCTGCTCCCGTGGGACATAAATAATAGGAGGTTTCTTAACTTTTGCTGCCTGTTGGTCTATTACTACCTTAGCCAGTGATAAGGCTTCTCTCTGTTCTGTTCTAGTTTGTTGTAATGCCTCAGCTTGGTCTGATAATCTGCGCTGAAGTTCAGCAAACTGGGCCCATAGTTCTTCAATTCCAGCCATGGTAGGGTGCTCGACCAGGCCTGGACTGTGCTACTAGAACTCAACCAGTATACCAATGAGATGGACCCTGTGGATACGATCCTGTTTGTGACGCCAATTATGTAAGCGGGGGAATGGTCCCGCTATTGTGGGGAACTTTCCTGGCTTCTGCACTACCCCGGTGAAGTGGGCTAGCGAAAGGATTTGAGTCCTCGCTTCCACTTCCTTTACCCAGAGGCCTCCCTGACCTTGAGGACTCCCCTTCCACTCTCTTGTCTGTCAGAGTCCTTGTAACCCCGACAAGGCTGGGCCCTGGATTTTTGGGGGGCTCAACCCCCAACCCTGCTGTGGTCACCTAGGACAGGGGCTAGGGTGTCCCCACTCTGGGGTACTTTCTCTGCACTGGACACTTTCCTGACCCACTGATCATTTTATACAATTTAAAGCAAATACAAGTTGTTTAACAATTAATTTAAAAAAAGAATAAGAAAATTTGGGAAAGGTTAAAGGAAAACACATCACCCTGCTCTGTGGCAGGGAACATTACAAACAGTGTCTCTGGATGTCAGGGCACTTCACAGTCTGTTCCTTATAAGCCCCAGGTCTCCTTCTCAGGCCCTGGCTGTGCTCCAGGGATGCTGCGGGTTGGACACTTGCAATGGTGGTGGCCACACCGCTCCAGGCTTTGGGTGGTGGGACTCTTCTTCCCAGCGTCAGCCCCCCGTTGGGTTAAGATCCCCCTCCCAGTCTGGCCTACAAGGACCCTTGGATGCGGGTTCCTGCACTGCGGGTACTCACTGGAGGTGGGGGTGTGTGTGTGTTGCGCTTTGTCATGGTGGCAGGATGGCTGGCGCAAGCCCAATACACAATGAGATCCATCAGTCAACTCCTCCCTGCAGGACCTCCTCCCCAGGACTGGGAGCTGGGGTCTGGGTGGGCAGGATCCAGCAGCTGTGGCTGCAAGGGAATGCACCAATCAGCTGCAGATGCAGGGAGGGTCTAATCAGGAAGCAGACCAATTGGGGTTCTTTCTCAGCTACATGTCTGCTCCACAAAAATCCAAGACATTGCCTGTTATTTGACAAATCTGACTGGACAGAGGATGGAGCCTCAAAAAAGAGGCAATGTCTGGGAAAAGCTGGACATATCCAGGTGGGGGGGATAGCTCAGTGGTTTGAGCATTGGCCTGCTAAACCCAGGGTTGTGAGTTCAGTCCTTAAGGGGGCCAATTAGGGATCTGGGCCGAGAATTGGGGATTGGTCCTGCTTTGAGCAGGGGGTTGGATTAGATGACCTCCTGAGGTCCCTTCCAACCCTGATATTCTATGAACTCTATAGCCCTATCATTGATTCCAGTGAGCCAGAATTTTACCCCAAGTATTTTCCATATTGCTTTACAGAAGGTGGGCTCAATCAGATCCACCTGAAATCTCTGTAATAAAGAACAAGTCACCACCAGCTAGCGGTTGCAAAGCTCAGGCCTGCTCTTGGACAGGTAATGTTAAGTTTGCATACACGCTGCCTAAAAATCAATGCATCAACAGCTGCTGAAGCAAGACAGTGAATTCAGTTGGACACTTAACATGAGAACGTAATGTTTCTGAAACCATGTAATTTTGGGGGGGGGGGCAGACCCCTTAGCATCTAAAATGATTCCAGTCAGAGAGACTCATACAATGAATAAACCTTTTACTTGTGTATGCAAAAACTTCCAAAAAGAACGAACACTACAACTAACAGCAGAGCACTTTCCAAGATCTAACTGCCTTCACGTTCAGTTAAAAGAAAACTTGTAATACTCTCTATAATAGTGCCATCTACTGACATCAGAAACTTTTCTTTCTAGAATACAAAAGATCTTGTTGTGTCTGAGGTTCCTGGGAATTCTTAAAGTCAAGGCACTGAGATATTAGAGGTCTCTCCCACATCCTTCGCAGGAGCATGTATCAACCCAGAAAAAAAGCAGATTCCAGATGGTGGGGTGTCATAACCATACAGATAAGGGTAGCAGAATATCCTTTCTTTACCTGTAAGGGGTTAAGAAGCTCAAATAACCTGGTTGGCACCTGACCAAAAGGACCAATAAGGGAAGAAGATCCTTTCAAATCTGTGGGGGGAGGTTTTGTTGTGCTCTCTTTTGTTTTGTGTTCTCTTGGGACAAAGAGAGGGACCAGGCAGAAAAAAACCCTCTCCTAAAACCCTACCTGAAATAAGCATCTAGATTACAAAAATTGTAAGTAAAGCAAGGAAATGCGTTAGATTATCTTTTGTTTTAGCTTGTGAATTTTCCCTATGGTAAGAGGGAGGTTTATTTCTGTTTTTTGTAACTTTGAAGTTTTGCCTAGAGGGGAATCCTCTGTGTTTTAAATCTTATTACCATGCAAAATTACCTTCCATCCTTATTTTACAGAGGTGCTTCTTTTACTTTTTTCTTTAAAATAAAGTTCTGTTCTTAAGAATCTGATTGGTTTTTAGTGTCCTAAAAACCCAAGGGTCTGGTCTGTGCTCACCTTGTTTACCTATTTGGTTGGTATATTATTCTCAAGCCTCCCCAGGAAAGGGGCTGAAGGGGCTTGGACGGATATTTTGGGGAAACAGGAACTCCAAGTGGTCCTTTTCCTGAATCTTTTTCTAACTCACTTGGTGGCAGCAATCCCATCCAAGGACAAGGAAGGATTTGTGCCTTGGGGTAGTTTTTAATCTAAGCTGGTAGAAATAAGCTTAGGGGGTCTTTCCTGTGGGTCCCCACATCTGTACCCCAGAGTTCAGAGTGGGGAGGGAACCCTGACAGAAATTCAGCCTCATCAAAGTCAATGGCGCAATTCCCATTGACTTCAGCAAGCCAGAATTTTACCCCAGGTATTTTGGATATTGCTTTGGGTAAGTAGAGCTGAAGTAAATAATTTGCAAGTAATTTCTGAATTTCAACTTTTCCCTGTTCATAAAACTTTTACATTCGTTCATAATATTTAATATTATTTATTAATTTTTCTCACCAATAATTGGTCTGTAGATCATTTGTGAGCAGTTTGTTGTGAATGTTTGCAAGTGCTGGTTAGTGCTATAAAAATCATGTGGAATTGTTTCTGTTCCTGGATTGATTTACTTCTGTAAATGAATCAAACCAGCACGAATGGCAAGTTTTATAAGAAAATACACTGCTTTAATTCACTTTTGGTGAATGTTGGAGAACACAGAATGTGCTTTTGTGGAGTATTTGCCTTAGTAAATGTGGTAAAGCTCTTTGGGGAAAGAGACTTATCCTTGTATGTGTTAGTACAGCACCTAGTGCAATCCACAGCTAATGGAGAACATTCAGCACTTAAGGCAATATAAATACTGAATAATAATAATAAAGCTTGAGTGGTTGTGGCATTCAACCTGAAAGGGGCATGAACACTGTCACATCAAAATATTATTTTAAGTGCAAATGAATATTCACAGACAATTTCCCCATTCTTTGCACATCTCTAACAGTGAGATCCAGACTGTAACTATGGACTTTATTGATCATGTCAGCCCTGGGTGAATATTCACACAGCACTGACTAAGTCCTGAAATGCAATTCCTGCAGGAAATAGGTTCAGTCTAAAAGCTGGGATGGAATCTCTTGGGACTAGTCTCTTTGGTTGCTCCAAAGTCCTGGGCCAAAATCTAGAGGGGGTGTCCCCAAACTGTTGTGCTTATTACAAAGGAACCAGGTCCAGTGTTTGCCTGCTCTGAGCCTAACAAAGACCTGAGTCTCAAATCAGGTGCATGCATCACTGCTGCCACAGAAGCCAACCATTCTGACACATCAAAGTCACTCACCCCAATAAAGGGAGAGTGTAAAAGGAAAGGAATCATATGCAATTGCCTTCGCTGTGAGTGTTTTCTCCAGGATGTGTATATGTGTGTGACCTTTCTACAGTCGAGTTGGACCATACGTTACTTGAGTTAATTCTAAAAGAAGCTACTGTCTGCAGCACCATCCAGATTAGAAAAAAATTATCCTGTTGCTTAGCTGCAACATCCACTTTGGGTCCGTCTTTCCCTGGATACTGCACAAAATTGACCCTCTGTTCAGAAAACCCACCCCTAACATCAGCGAAGAGGCAGGTACACATGGTAGTCCAGGGTCTTCCAGGAATGACAGAAACATGACAAATGAGAGAGACATTCAGGCAGGTGTGTGAGGGAAAGTTTTGTAACAAGCAATGCCGGCTGGATGTCCAGATATCAAAAGAGGATCACCCTCGCATCACCTCCAAATTCTGGGAGTCTGGGACCATAATAAGGAGCTGTCATTCAGGGTTGGCATTATGGAGTGTCAACATGCCTCTCCACAAGGGGTTGGAGATAGCTTCCCTGGGTCAAATGCATCAGCTTTAACGTACAGAGAGCAGATATAGCACAGGGAGAAAGTCCATCAGGGCCCATCCACACTGCTAGTTTGTTCACCAGACAGCAAACACACTCAGAGCTTCTCCACCCACCAGTCTCAAAGGGCTTGACCAACACCCCTCCCAGATTGGAAGCAGTTGTTGCAAGAGCTCTATCCCCATTGTATTGTGGGTCTGTGTTGCAAGGAGGGGTCTCCAACATGAAGGCTCTTACCTCGTGGTTAGTGGGTGCCCTGCACTAATAAGCCCTCTTGTGGCTGGGGGGGTGTTGCAGGGGGTTGCCACAGCAACCCTCTTCCTATGTTGCAACTAAAGCCCATTGGGAATTAGGTGCCTAAATAGCTTTGAGGATCTGGGCCTCATTGACTGAGAGAACGATTTTAAGGCAACATGCAGGTGCCAATCTCTCCCCCTGGGCACACAAGGAACGGGTGCTTTGGCCTGCCTTGATTCAGCGGCAGGGATGGGAGCCCCTGACAGTGGCTACAAGTCAGCGCAGCTCTGGTTGGTTTTGACGTGTTCAGACCCCATGTGCCGCTTTGCAGAGTTCCATTGATTAGGATCTGATTGAGTCACCGGGGGCTGTGGTCGCTATGGAGACCTGTGACTGAGACTCTGTTTGAACAGTTTGTACCTCACCTGTGTGCTCCTCCTCACGTCCAGATCCAAAGGGACCCACTACCCCCTAGCCCCACGTGGGCAGCCCTCACCACCTGGACACACAGTCAGCAGGAGCTAACAGTCTGCAGTCAAGGGCCTCATCGCTAGCCTTCCGTCTCCGGCTGAGCTGCATTACAAGGGAACCACAGCTGAAGAAGCACAGTGTAAACAAAACCAGCCCCTTCCAGCTGAAATCAGTGCTCCTGGGAGAGCCCTGCAGGACACTGTGTGTTCACAGGCCAGGCCGGGCATGATTAAGACCCACCCCTGGCCAGGAGGGCCCTCCTCCAGTAACTGAGTCTCCAGAGCCTACTCAGTCCTTGGCCCTTCTAATCAAGGCTCCCTGTCCCAGTTTGCATGGGAGGTGTTACCAGGCTGCCACCTCCACAGTTCCCCCTTGGGGTACAGGGTAGCTCTACAGCAGCCCTACCTCAGTTTCCCCTTTTCAGGGCTCCTCAGTAAACTCCACTATGTGGCTTGGCTGCTGCAGTGTCAGGTCCACCAGCTAAGTCCTTAACAAAAGTCCACCCCTTCCAGGGACATTGCACTTTTCAGGCCAAGTCCAAAACAAACATTCTTTGCACCAGTCTCAAACTGGGCCCCTCCCCTCCTCCCAAGGGGTCTATCTTCTCACCTTGAATTCTTCTGCCCCCCTGGAGCTTAGATTTCACACTTCCCAAGCTCCTTTCCATCTCTCCTCTCAGCTCTTCTGGGCTCCTCTGGGCTGCTCCCTGCTCCTACCTGAGCAGCGCGTCGGTGGGTCTGCCACCCTGTGACATGAGAATTCTGTTCTGAATAGGGTGACCAGATAGCAAGTATGAAAAATCGGGACAGAGAGTGTGTGTGTGTGTGGGGGGGGGGTGGCAGAGGGGTGTTACAGGCGCCTACATAAGACAAAGCTCCAAATATCGGGACTGTCCCTATAAAATCGGGACATCTGGTCACCCTAGTTCTGACAGGGATAGATCACATCCTACAAGCCCTAAATCATCCCCAAATATATTTGGGGCCAACACAACAAATCAATCCCACAGCACAGACTTTAACCCTGGCCCAGTTGCCAGGCTGACAGAATGCCTTTGTAAATCATGGCTTGAGTTCTGGACCCACCGATCATTCCCAGTGCTGCTGCCTGAATTGCCTTGTTATTCTGCTCTGCACTCCACACCCAGGACTAGATGGCAAGATAGCAAAAAAATCCAGTGCCCTGCCTATGCTATGGCTTCCTCTGTTGCTGGTGGTGAATTACATGCACGCTTGTTTTTTGCCGCTGTAGATAACCCTGTGGAGCTTTGAGGAAGCCCAGGACTATAATAGCAGGGGTGTGCATGTTCTAACTGAGGGGCATTGGCAGAGCTGTGCGGCAGCCCAGGGCTGGAATAACAGGGGGGCTGCAGGTGAGCAGAGGTGTTGGTAGAGCTGTGTGTGGTCAAGAAGAAGGGGTAGCCCCAGTGGGACAGGAGGAAGTGGGCATGGCTTAAAGTGGGCTAGCTTAGTGGCCAAAACAGAAATCTTACGGGGGCTGACCTGTGGCAAGGAGCCATTCTTGAGAAATTAATTTAAACAAGGGGACCAAGCCCTACACCAGAGCCAGGAACAAATGAAAGTCTAGTGGTTGGGCAATGAGAGACGTGGCACAGCACTGAGACCCCCACCCTGGGGAGGAGAGTACTGAAGGCGAGGTCTGAGCACAATGCAGTGCTGGGCAAGGGGGTACAACTAAAGACACAGCCCAAAGTTAAAAAAGAACTTATAATCGCAAGTCCAGTGGGGCTCTCATCAGACCTGGTGACTGTGTACCAGTTTGTAGCCGGAGACATAATAAAATACAGAACAAATGGAAGCCAAATCCCCACACTGTGGTCACCCACAACAATCCCAAACTGCCAGTGAACGCTATCCAGCCTGAACAAGGAGGTCCTAAGAGAGTAGTACGTAGGGACCAGCTAAAGCGTTGGGCTTTTAGTCTGACCAGGGCTCGTAGGAGGCATAGAGCAACATTTCCCGAGGAGACTAATGGGGTAAACCCAAAACCAATGGGGTAAACCCAAATCCTAACAAGAATGGCCAGATCCCTCAAACTGACCCAGTATTACCCAAGAATAGGGAAATAAAAAATATGGGTAATAAACCACCAGTCTTAAGAAAGTCCCAGAGGGCTAATAAGAGTGTACTTCCTGTTAGACTTAGAGATAATTATGTTATTGGTTCTATGTAGTGTTCTAATAAATATTGTTATGTATAGTATAAAGTAGATATGGAATGTTAAATATGTTAAATGTTCTTTTAATAATTGTTAATGGGTTTTTAATATGACATCATGTGGGTATATTTTGTTACTATGGGGCCCGGATGTACCGGTGTGAATATTGTTGCTGTGGCAAAATTTTAGCAAGGGGGAATGTAAGGGGACTGTTGCCCCCTTACTAACATTCAGTGGAGGTGTTTTAGTTGCTAGATCCCAGTACTAAAAGGGGAAGGGTCGATGAAAAATCAGGACCCTAAGACTGACAGTCCCCACGAACAATGGGAGAGGCCAAAGCTCTAGGTCAGCCTAAATGACAGGGCGGGCAGGCTAATCAGGAAGTCAGGAGGCCACGGGGGTCCCGTCCTCCTCCGTGTGAGCTGGGTCAGACAGAGTGGGGCCGAGCTAAGGAAAAGCAAGAACCCAAGCTAAACTGGGGAGCAGAGCTGTGCCAGATCCAGAGGAACCAGAAAAGCAGCCCAGGAAGCAGATCAGAGTTGGGAGCAGTTACAGAAGCAGCCCAGGGAGATCAGATCCTGTGCTGGGAGCAGAGCTGCAGCCACAGAGCCAGAGACACAGCCCAGGGAGAGAGCAAATCCTGTGCTGGGAGCAAAGCTGCTGCCACAGAGCCAGGTGTGGTGAGTAACTGGGGCCAGCCAAGGAGGGACACTGGGCAAAGGGCCCAGCGCAAAAAAGCACCCCCAGCCAAGGGTCCTTGTAGGCCAGACTGGGAGGGGGATCTTAACCCGACCGGGGGCGGCGGGGGGGAACTGACGCTGGGAAGAAGGGTCCTACCACCCAAAGCCCAGAGGGGTGTGGCCACCACCATTGCAAGCAACCAGCAGCATCCCTGCAGCACAGCCAAGGCCTGAGAAGGAGACCTGGGGCTTATAAGGAACAGACTTTCAAGTGCCCTGATGTCCAGAGACACTGTTTGTAATATTCCCTGCCACAGAGCAGGGTGATGTGTTTTCCTTTAACCTTTCCCAAATTTTCTTATTCTTTTTTAAAATTAATTGTTAAGTAAACAACTTGTATTTGCTTTAAATTGTATAAAACGATCAGTGGGTCAGGAAAGTGCCCAGTGCAGAGAAAGTACCCCAGAATGGGGACACCCTAGCCCCTGTCCTAGGTGACCACAGCAGCGTTGGGGGTCGAGGCCCCCAAAAATCCTGGGCCCAGCCTTGTCGGGGTTATGAGGACTCTGACAGACAGAAGAGTGGAAGAGGAGTCCTCAAGGGCAGGGAGGCCTCTGGGTAAAGGAAGTGGAAACGAGGACTCAAATCCTTTTGCTAGCCGGGGTAGTGCAGAAGCCAGGAAAGTTCCCCACAATAGCAGGACCATTCCCCCACTTACATATGGTAACTGTGATGGGGTGGACTAGACCCAGAGGCCCCCGGCTGGAGGCTTCAGGGTCCTGCCACAACCATCCCAGGAAAGGAGCAGTGGAGCTAAGTCTTCCAAGTGGCCTAGAGAGTCTGCGCAAGAAACAGCCAATCAGGAGAGGAGGGTGCAAGGGGCTATCCAATCAGAGGGTTGCAGGCTAGTAGAAAAGGAGCTGCAGTGCAGACTAGAGTCTAGCTGCTTGGAGCTCAGCAGTGAAGGTGGTGTTTCTAATGGGCTGAAAGATGCCTTGGTGGTGGCTCCAGTCCTGTGGCTGGCTTCGGTTCCCTGCTCAGAGTATTGTGAGCTGGTGCATGAGGTTGCAGTGCTGCTCAGGTTTGACTGGCCTGCCTCCTCCCCCATTACAACGGGGGATGGATGGGTGGGTGGGCAGGTCAGACCTGAGCAGTGCTGTGATGCCATGTGCTGGGTCACAATGCCGCACACTGACGTTTGACCCAACCTGAGGGGCATTTTGTTTTATCCTTTGTTTTTTATTTTATTTCATGTTATCTTGCATTTCGAAAGCATGGGGCTCTAATAATAACCCTTTGGATATGGGTGAAGGAATGACCGTCCCCAGAAATGGGGGTGTCTGGTTAAGTTGGGCCATAAGCACTGACTTACTCAGATCTGGGGAGTGCTTGACCCCTGCTGCACCCCAGGCCCTGTCCTCACTCCACCCCTTCCTCCAAGCCCCCACCTCTGCCTCTTCCTGCCCCTTCTCTTTCCCCTCCTCCCCCTGAGTGCCTCCTGCACGCTGCGGAACAGCTGATGGGCAGTGGGTGGGAGGTGCGGGGGGCGGAGGAGGCACTGACCAGCGGAGCTGCCAATGGGTGCAAAGTACCCACTATTTTTTTTCCATGCGTGCTCCAGCCCCAGAGCACCCACGGAGTTGGCGCCTATGAGTTGGGCCTACCGAAGTATTCAGTAAGACAGTTATGCGTGAAGGCTGTTTATGGTGTTAATAGCACTTTGCTGTGATTCTATGACAAGAGCAGTATAGGGCTGAAAGGGGCCTCGAGGTCATCCAGTCCAGCCTCCTGTACTGAGTCAGGAGCAAGTAAACCTAGACCATTCCTCACAGGTGTTTGTCTAACATCAAATGATGGAGATTCCATGACCTCCCGTGGAAGTGTATTCCACAGCTTAACTACTCCTAGTAGTTAGAAAGGTTAGATATTAGGAAACACTAAGTCTCCCACACTGCAGATTAAGCCCATTACTACTTTTCCTAACTTCAGTGGACATGGAGAACAATTGATCACCATCCTCTTTAACGGTCCTTAACATATTTGAAGATGTTGTCAGGTATTTCCTCAGTTGTCTTTCCCCAAGGATAAACATGCCCAGTTGTTTTAACCTCACAAGTCAGGTTTTCTAAACCTTTTATAATTTTTTGTTGCTCTCCTCTGGACTCTCTCCAATTTGTCTACATCTTTTCCTAAAGAGAAGTATCTGGAACTGGACACAGTTCTCCAACTGAGACCTCACCAGTGCTGTGTAGAGTGAGATTACCTCCAGTGTCTTACATCCAACACTCCTGTTAATACACCCCAGAATAATATTAGCCTTTTTCATACCTGCATCATTGTTGACTCACACATGGGTGGCAGGTATCATAGGCCAGGGGAAGCTAAGCCTCCCCAAACAGGCCAGCCCACCACCTTGGGAGTGCCTCCTGTGCTCTGCCTTCCCCAGGCCCATCGGCAGGTGGACGAGGCAGGCTCTGGGGAGGGGACCCAGGGGGAGTAGGGTGGAGTGTGGGCAGGGCCTTGGGGAGGGGAGATCAAGTGGGAGTGGAGCAGAGGGTAGGGCCATAGTCCCCACACCCAACCTCCCCATATGCCGGAGGCACACACCGCACATGGACTCACATTCAATTTGTGATCCACTATAAGCCCCAGATCCTTTTCAGCCATACTACTACCTAGCCAGTTATCTTCCATTTTGTAATTGTACATTTAACTTTTCTTAAGTGTAGTACTTGTCTTTATTGAATTTCATCTTGGTGATTTCAAACCAATTCTCCAATTTGTTGAATTCTAATTCCGGCCTCCAAAGTGCTTGAACTCCCTCCCAGTTTGGTGTCATCACAAATTTTAGAAGCATTCTCTCCACTCCACTATCCAGGACATTGATGAAAATATTGAATAGGACCAGCCCCAGGACTGACCCCTGTGGGACTTCACTAGATACTCCCTCCAGTTTAACAGCAAACCATTGAGTACAGTCTTTCAACCAGTTGTGCATCCAGCTGATAGTAACTCTATCTAGAGCACATTTCCTTAGTTCGCTTATGAGAATGTCGTGTGGGACTATGTCAAAAGCCTTACTAGTATCAGTATCACATCTACTGCTTCCTCCCATCCACTAGGCCGGTAACCCTGTCAAAGAATGAAATTAGGTTGATTTGGTAGGATTTCTTTTTGACAAATCCATGTTGGCTATTCCTTATAACCCTATCATCCTCTAGGTGCTTACAAATTGATCGTTTAATCATTTGTTCCAGGTATCAAAGTCACGCTGACTGGTCTGTAATTCCCCATGTCCTCTTTGTTCCCCTTCTTAAAGATAGGTTTCAGAGTAACAGCCGTGTTAGTCTGTATTCGCAAAAAGAAAAGGAGTACTTGTGGCACCTTAGAGACTAACCAATTTATTTGAGCATAAGCTTTCGTGAGCTACAGCTCACTTCATCGGATGCATACTGTGGAAAATACAAAAGATGTTTTTATACACACAAACCATGAAAAAATGGGTGTTTATCACTACAAAAGGTTTTCTCTCCCCCCACCCTACTCTCCTGCTGGTAATAGCTTATCTAACGTGATCACTCTCCTTACAATGTGTATGATAATCAAGGTGGGCCATTTCCAGCACAAATCCAGGGTTTAACAAGAACGTCTGCGGAACAGTGGAGGGGGGAGGGGAAATAATAAACAAGGGGAAATAGGTTACTTTTTATAATGACTCAACCATTCCCAGTCTCTATTCAAGCCTAAGTTAATTGTATCCAATTTGCAAATTAATTCCAATTCAGCAGTCTCTCGTTGGAGTCTGTTTTCGAAGTTTTTTTGTTGAAGGATAGTCACTTTGAGATCAGAAATCGAGTGACCAGAGAGATTGAAGTATTCTCCGACTGGTTTATGAATGTTATAATTCTTGACATCTGATTTGTGTCCATTTATTCTTTTACGTAGAGACTGTCCAGTTTGCCCAATGTACATGGCAGAGGGGCATTGCTGGCACATGATGGCATATATCACATTGGTGGATGTGCAGGTGAACGAGCCTCTGATAGCGTGGCTGATGTGATTAGGCCCTGTGATGGTGTCCCCTGAATAGATATGTGGGCACAGCTGGCAACGGGCTTTGTTGCAAGGATAGGTTCCTGGGTTAGTGGTTCTGTTGTGTGGTATGTGGTTGCTGGTGAGTATTTGCTTCAGGGTGGGGGGCTGTCTGTAGGCAAGGACTGGCCTGTCTCCCAAGATTTGTGAGAGTGTTGGGTCATCCTTCAGGATAGGTTGTAGATCCTTGATAATGCGTTGGAGGGGTTTTAGTTGGGGGCTGAAGGTGATGGCTAGTGGCGTTCTGTTATTTTCTTTGTTGGGCCTGTCCTGTAGTAGGTGACTTCTGGGTACTCTTCTGGCTCTATCAATCTGTTTCTTCACTTCCGCAGGTGGGTATTGTAGTTGTAAGAATGCTTGATCACTTTAGATAAGCTATTACCAACAGGAGAGTGGGTTTGTGTGGGGGTGGGGGTGGGGGTGGGGAGAAAACCTGGATTTGTGCTGGAAATGGCCCACCTTGATTATCATACACATTGTAAGGAGAGTGATCACTTTAGATAAGCTATTACCAGCAGGAGAGTAGGGTGGGGGGAGAGAAAACCTTTTGTAGTGATAAACACCCATTTTTTCATGGTTTGTGTGTATAAAAACATCTTTTGTATTTTCCACAGTATGCATCCGATGAAGTGAGCTGTAGCTCACAAAAGCTCATGCTCAAATAAATTGGTTAGTCTCTAAGGTGCCACAAGTACTCCTTTTCTTTTTTCTTAAAGATAGGTACTGCATCTGCCTTTCTGCAGTCTTCTGGATCTCGCCCATCCTTCATGAGTTCTCTAGTTCCTTAAGTACCCTAGGATGATTTCATCAGGCCCTGCTGACTTAAATACATCTATTTATCTAAATATTTTTTTAACCTGTTCTTTCCCTATTTTGGCTTGTATTCCTTCCCCTTTGTTAATATTGATTATGTTGAGTATCTGGTCACCGTTAACCTTTTTAGTGAAGACTGAAGCAAGATAGGCATTAAACACCTCAGCTTTCTTGATGTCCTCAGTTATTAGCGCTCTTTCCCTGCTAAGTAGAGGATCTACACTTTCCTTCTTAATTGTCACACTGTGTAAAGTGGCTCACGACTGTGAGTGCCTATCTCAGGGCAGAATGTCAGAAAACAGGGTGCTATGTATGCAGTGTTGTAACCATGTTGATCCCAGAATACTAGAGAGACAAGGTGAATGAGGTAATTTTGGACCAACTTCTGTTGGTGAGACAGACCTGTTTGAGCTTACGCACAGGTGACCTGAAGAAAGGTTCTGTGTAAACTCAAAAGCTTGTTTCTCTTCAACAGAAGTTGGTCTCATAAAAGATATTCCCTCAGCCACCTTGTCTCTCTAAAAACAGTGCAGACAACACCCCAAGCTGGTGGTGTGTTTTAGAATTAGATTTCACCAAGCCAGTAACAAATGTGAACTCCTGGATCATTATAACAATCTTACCATGGAGTCACAGACAGTCCCGGACGACTGGAAAAAGGCTAATGTAGTGCCCATCTTTAAAAAAGGGAAGAAGGAGGATCCTGGGAACTACAGGCCAGTCAGCCTCACCTCAGTCCCCGGAAAAATCATGGAGCAGGTCCTCAAGGAATCAATCCTGAAGCACTTACACGATAGAAAAGTGATCAGGAACAGTCAGCATGGATTCACCGAGGGAAGGTCATGCCTGACTAATCTAATCGCCTTCTATGATGAGATTACTGGTTCTGTGGATGAAGGGAAAGCAGTGGATGTATTGTTCCTTGACTTTAGCAAAGCTTTTGACACGGTCTCCCACAGTATTCTTGTCAGCAAGTTAAAGAAGTATGGGCTGGATGAATGCACTACAAGGTGGGTAGAAAGTTGGCTAGATTGTCGGGCTCAACGGGTAGTGATCAATGGCTCCATGTCTAGATGGCAGCCGGTATCAAGTGGAGTGCCCCAAGGGTCGGTCCTGGGGCTGGTTTTGTTCAATATCTTCATAAATGATCTGGAGGATGGTGTGGATTGCACTCTCAGCAAATTTGCGGATGATACTAAACTAGGAGGAGTGGTAGATTCGGTGGCAGGTAGGGATAGGATACAGAGGGACCTAGACAAATTGGAGGATTGGGCCAAAAGAAATCTGATGAGGTTCAACAAGGATAAATGCAGGGTCCTGCACTTAGGACGGAAGAATCCAATGCACCGCTACAGACTAGGGACCGAATGGCTAGGCAGCAGTTCTGCGGAAAAGGACCTAGGGGTGACAGTGGACGAGAAGCTGGATATGAGTCAACAGTGTGCCCTTGTTGCCAAGAAGGCCAATGGCATTTTGGGATGTATAAGTAGGGGCATAGCGAGCGGATCGAGGGACGTGATCGTTCCCCTCTATTCGACATTGGTGAGGCCTCATCTGGAGTACTGTGTCCAGTTTTGGGCCCCACACTACAAGAAGGATGTGGAAAAATTGGAAAGTGTCCAGCGGAGGGCAACAAAAATGATTAGGGGACTGGAACACATGATTTATGAGAAGAGGCTGAGGGAACTGGGATTGTTTAGTCTGCGGAAGAGAAGAATGAGGGGGGATTTGATAGCTGCTTTCAACTACCTGAAAGGGGGCTCAAAAGGGGATGGATCTAGATGTTCTCAGTGGTAACAGATGTCAGAACAAGGAGTAATGGTCTCGAGTTGTAGTGGGGGAGGTTTAGGTTGGATATTAGGAAAAACTTTTTCACTAGGAGGGTGGTGAAACACTGGAATGCGTTACCTAGGGAGGTGGTGGAATCTCCTTCCTTCCGGCCCCATGGACTTGTGCACGTCCAGCTTTTCTAAATAGTCCCTAACCACTTCTTTCTCCACAGAGGGCTGGCCACCTACTCCCCATGCTGTGTTGCCCAGCGCAGCAGTCTGGGAGCTGACCTTGTTCGTAAAGACAGAGGCAAAAAAAAGCATTGAGTACATTAGCTTTTTCCACGTCCTCTGTCACTAGGTTGCCTCCCTCATTCAGTAAGGGGCCCACACTTTCCTTGGCTTTCTTCTTGTTGCCAACATACCTGAAGAAACCCTTCTTGTTATTCCTAACATCTCTTGCTAGCTGCAGCTCCAGGTGCGATTTGGCCCTCCTGATTTCATTCCTACTTGCCCGAGCAACATTTTTATACTCTTCCCTGGTCATTTGTCCAATCTTCCACTTCTTGTAAGCTTCTTTTTTATGTTTAAGATCCGCAAGGATTTCACTGTTAAGCCAAGCTGGTCGCCTGCCATATTTACTATTCTTTCGACACATCGGGATGGTTTGTCCCTGTAACCTCAACAGGGATTCTTTGAAATACAGCCAGCTCTCCTGGACTCCTTTCCCCCTCATGTTATTCCCCCAGGGGATCCTTCCCATCAGTTCCCTGAGGGAGTCGAAGTCTGCTTTCCTGAAGTCCAGGGTCCGTATTCTGCTGCTTACCTTTCTTCCCTGTGTCAGGATCCTGAACTCGACCAACTCATGGTCACTGCCTCCCAGATTCCCATCCACTTTTGCTTCCCCTACTAATTCTTCCCGGTTTGTGAGCAGCAGGTCAAGAAAAGCTCTCCCCCTAGTTGGCTCCTCCAGCACTTGCACCAGGAAATTGTCCCCTACATTTTCCAAAAACTTCCTGGATTGTCTGTGCACCGCTGTAGTGCTCTCCCAGCAGATATCAGGATGATTAAAGTCGCCCATGAGAACCAGGGCGTGCGATCTAGTAGCTTCTGCAAGTTGCCGGAAGAAAGCCTCATCCACCTCATCCCCCTGGTCCGGTGGTCTATAGCAGACTCCCACCACTACATCACTCTTGTTGCTCACACTTCTAAACTTAATCCAGAGACACTCAGGTTTTTCTGCAGTTTCATACCGGAGCTCTGAGCAGTCATACTGCTCCCTTACATACAGTGCTATTCCCCCACCTTTTCTGCCCTGCCTGTCCTTCCTGAACAGTTTATAACCATCCATGACAGTACTCCAGTCATGTGAGTTATCCCACCAAGTCTCTGTTATTCCAATCACGTCATAATTCCTTGCCTTCACCAGGACCTCCAGTTCTCCCTGCTTGTTTCCAAGGCTTTGTGCATTTGTATATAGGCACATGAGATAACCTGCTGATCGCCCCTCATTCTCAGTATGAGGTAGGAGCCCTCCCCTCACAGACGTTCCTGCCTGTGCTTCCTCCCAATATCCTGCTTGCCCACTTACCTCAGGGCTTTGGTCTCCTCTGGGCCCCTCTCCTCAATATCCCCCAGGGTCTGGGCCCCTCTCCTCAATATCCCCCAGTGACCAGCCTGAGAGTCCAGGATTTGTACAATGAGTAATAAATCAGGCATCCTCGCTACTTCTAGAGGACATGTAATGCTGGCTGTGTGTCATATTTCCATTTTCTTGACATTCTATTATTCTTAACATTCTACATCAAAGGTCACATGCATTTCATTAGTTTTCAAGCAGCTACACCATGTGCTCTTTGATAAATGATCATTCTCAACTTATTAGGGAATTACTGAATTAAAATATTTAATCAGAGAAACTTGCTTGGAGTGCTTTTCTTGTGTGATAGTTTTTGAATTGACCAGCCCACTGGACTGGGATCCTTAGCCAGCCAGTGTACTAGGTTCCCTCCCCATCAATTTGTTTCTCACTCAGATAGATAGGCTGAACAATACAATCAAGAATTCAACTATTGTATTTCACTGGAAAACATTTATACTCCCTGTCTGTCCTGTAGGTGGAGTCTCTGCATCCCTTCTCTAGTCAAGGCAAAGGACCATCTTCTCCCATCTGAACACTTGGCAGGCTAAATAGTGTCCATACTGTGTGGCATGGCTGGGATCGTTTTGTTCTTCCATGCACTTGCAGGCTATGGAATCTCTGAGAGGTAGTTACGTTCCACTCTCACGAAACTGAGAAATAAATAGCCTCTGGTAAGGCTGCTTTATCTTAAGTGCATTGTGAGGCCTCTCTCACTAGCATTTCGGATGTCCCAAGTTGGGACTTGTGCATTGATTGCTCTTTGCCATCATATGATGTAATGAGATGGAGAAATAGGGATTTTTCTCCCAGGTTTTTAATCTGCATGTATCTTTTTGCTGCTCAGAGATACATTTAGGAGGAATTCAAACCTGGTGGCCTTTACAGTCAGGCTTTGCATTGCTCCAGCATCTTTCACCTGTGGAGCTGAACAGCCTTTACACATAGTACTAAAGCTCACACCCCACTTGCAAAGTGGATATAATTTACAACCTGTTCTAGAAGTCAGGGCACTGAGGCACAGAGTTTGTGATTTGCCTTATGGCACAGAGCAAGTGCAGCACCGGAGCCAGGAGTAATAGAACCCAGGAATCCTGGCTTCTATTCCTGTGCTCTGCCCACTAAATACAACTGCCTCCTCTTACCCCTGTATCTGCTGGAGTGGCCCAATGACTTGCAGCTTTTGGAAGCTGGTAACTTCTCAGACGAAATAATGCTTACTGAATTATGGTATTGTGGGCATTTTGGCTATTTGGCTGATGAGAATGCTTATCCAAAGCACAGGAGTAAATTAACTCAGTTGCCACTCATAGTAAGAGGCAAAATTGCCACAAGGTGGAAGAAAAAGCTACCTGAAAGTAATAATACTTGGGACTCAGAGCTTTCCTCCTGCAGATCTCAAAGCACTTGGTATGTGGGGAAACTGAAACACCAGAAAGGTTGAGACACGGCTGAGATCACACAGCAAGTAAGTGGTAGAGCCTAGCTAGGACATGGCTGCTCTGACTCCCAGGCCAGTGTCCTGTCTGTTGATCAGTTGTTTAGTGCCACCTTGGGGTGAGCTTGGATCTGGGCCAGGCTGCTACTGCAAGAGTTGACCTAGATCAGGGGTAGTCAACCTGAGCCTGAGAAGGAGCCAGAATTTACCAATGTGCATTGCCAAAGAGCCACAGTAATAGATCAGCAGCCCCGCATCCGCTCCTCAGGCCCCAGCACCTCCCACCTGCCGGCAGCCCCCACCAATCAACGCCTACTCCCCCTCCCCCCACCCACCACAATCAGCTGTTTCACATGCACAGGAGGCTATGGGGGTGAGGGGGAAGGAGCGAGGGTATGGCAGTCTCAGGGAAAGGGGCATGGGCTTTGAGGGAAGGGGTCTCAGGGAAGGGCTTTGAGTGGGGGCAGGACTTGGGGCAGAGCAGGGGGTTGAGCAGTGAGCAACCCCCAGCACACTGGAAGTTAGCATCTATAGCTCCAGCCCCAGAATCAGTGCCTAGGTAAGGAGCCCTCTCCCTTGTTCTCAGTTCACCTCTTGTCATTACAATGGAGAAGTGCATTGTATCTTACCATTGTACCAGTTACCTGCTTGCATACTCCAGTACAGCATTCTGTGCTGTTAGGCTGCCCAGCTGAGAATTACTAGACACCCATTGGTAAGATTTTTACATTAGTCTGTATTATGGTGTTAATGTGAAATGCCTTGCTATTTCAGATGCGCTCTTTTGTCTGTTACTCCTGGGATGCTTGTGCTTGGTGCTTAAAAGCTGCCTCAGATGAAGAGCTATTCCCCAGGGCTATGATGCAGAGTCTGGACAGTTTAGCATTTGCTATTGTTCTTTTGGTAATGGATTTTTGTGTGTGCCCAAAATCTAAATATTTTTTTAAAGCTCTAAATAGGAGGGTAAAGGCCTGGTTGAAAATATCCTTCTGATTTTTATTTCTTAGCCAGAGCTGCTATCGCATAACGCTGCCTCTCACGATAGAACGGTCAATTAACTGGTATAAAAAATCAGCAGTATCTCCACTCAGACTGTATGGGTTATACAAGGTTCAGTTCAGATCATATGGCTTTCGTCTCTTTCAGGAGAGAGAGCAGGTGTGTTTTAAAATGCACATGCCGAACTGGATCGGATGGGGGCAATTTAACACAACCCTTCCCTCATATATCCTTCTGCCCTCTACATTCAAGAAACCCTTGTGTCAGCAGGGGGTTTAAATACACTGAAAAACAAATGCCCAAATGGAACCTGAGTGGCCATAATATCCGTTAACCATGGTGATGGCTGATTGTGATTAAATCAGACTTATTTCTTCAGGGTTTTCTTTCTTCCATCTTCATCCCTTAACACATTTTTTTTTCTTTTAAAAATGTTTTTATATAAACTGTTGAAAGGAGCTAGACTGACATCCCTGAAGACAGAAAAGGTCTAATGATTCAGAGCTCAGTTGCAACTGTCTCTGAACCCAGCCCCAAAGGAATACCATCAAGGGGCTTGCCATCTCTGGGGGTCATTCATCCTTTGGCCTCCCAGCTCAGATTAAGGTTGATGATCATCAGTTTTGTTTCTCCCTACATACACAGAGCAAGCAGTTACTACCAGGATCAAATACGTCTAAGAAATCAAGAAAGCAATAAAAGATTCAAGAAGAATCTTCATGAGCGCTGTTGAAAAGGGGGGTGTCTCGGGCCTTAGAATGGATATGATATTAATAAAACTCTTGTTCACTGTCGCAACATGAAGCAGTTAAGTGTGGCCTGGGGTTCAAGGTCAGTTTATTGCTGGTGAGTCCCATTGTACCAACCACCATTAAAAATCTCTTTAACCTCTTATTAAAAATAGGGAAAAGGAAGGCAAAACACTTCATATTTAAAATGCTTTAACTATCTAGTAAGGCTTTCATTTTAAAAATATCCCTTTACCCCTTTAGCTGTAGTCTCTGATGAGGGAAAAATCCCTATTTTGGGGGGGAAAGAAGTTGTGAGTTGAGATAGTCTGATGCTTTTTCCTTTAAGCCAAACACACGCAAAAGGGGACAGATAAAGAGCTGCAATCATAGAGAATGCAGCCTCTGTCTCAGGTGCTGACTCTTACTATAGCATAGCTGCTGGAGAAATACAGCCAGGCACATGGTTTGAGCGGCGCTACCAAGACTTGGTAAACTATTGTCTGCCAGGTAACTGTTATCAACCTATATAGGCCATTGCTTTTAGCTGCCTTTCTGGGCACAGACATCTTGCACAAGATAGTGCTGACCTGGCTGGCCAAACCAGACTTTTATGAGAGGGACAGTAGGAGAGAAAGAGAAGTTGGGGAAGGGGACATGACACATAAGGGAGGGGGTGACAGCAGGAACCCAAATCTTACATGCTAGGTGTTGGCCGGGACTTAGCTGAAGCTGGGGGAGATGGTGATGACATCTGTTTCCCTCTCTCTGCCCTAGTCTGGCCAGGACATCGTTCAGGACAATACCCCAGTGGTGTCATCGGGGATCCTGGGGTCCCAGGAGTGAGTGGAAGAGGCAGCCATGATGGTGAAGCTTGTCCCTTCTAGTCCACAGGGGCCCTGCTCCTATTTACTGACCCGCAGATAAACAATGCTCAGGAAGGAGGGCAGCCTCCTCTCACCTCATTCACCAATCAAAACACACTTGAGTGATTTCAGCTCCAAACATCTCCCATTTCTAGACTCTTTCTGCTTGTTCTCATACAACTCCTGACCTTACCAGGAACCTTGCAGACCCCTCAGCTCAGTCTCTTTAACTTAAACAACCCGGTTTGGATCAGTCTGTCTCCAACTTCAGCTGGCTTTCAAAAACAATTGTATGCAATGGGCCAGGCTGCACTTCCATTACTGTGGGCAACATAGAGCACAGGTCTCTGCACAAGAGAGCATAGTATGTATGTACCTGCTCTGTAACCATCTGCAGTGAGCTGAACACAAAATGGCAGTCACTCTCACCAGACAGATGATTCTTTAGAGGCTTAAAGGTGCAGTACACTGGAACAGAATCATCACACTTCCATAGCTATATGCACCATGTGTAGGTACTCACTTTAAAAGTGAGTTTTTGTAATACAGTTATGCCTGCGTGTTCTGTCCCTCTCCCCATGTCCCAAGGAGTTCCCAATCAAAGTCTTACTTATTGGTTTAGACTTCAAATAATAAAAAAGACATCTCTCCAAGGCTCTAGGCCAGTATGTCTCAAACTTTTTGATACCAGGGAGTGGCTTGCTGACTTCCTAAACTGTGTCAGGGAGATCTCAGGGACCTGCACCGGTCCTCAGACCGGTTGTTGAGAAACACTGCTCTGGGCCACCTAACAAATTATTAATGATAAAATAAATTAAATTTCAACCCAGGAACATCACTTCATTTCAGCAGGAACTCAGCCAGCCCGATATCTTCTCCTTTCCACCCTTTCATTGTTATATCAGCCCTCTCCCTGGCAAACAGATGTGTTTTGCAGCCTGCCTGGAAGGTCACCCAATTTGGGCTGTTTCAGTGCCAGGGTGGCAGAAGTTTCAGTATCCTGGAGCCCGCACGGAGAATGCCTTCTCAGCTGCCCCCTCTCCTTTATAACAAGGGGGATCCAACTCAGGCATCTTGATGAACAGAACTGTTTCAGTATGGCACAGGAGAGAGGAGACCCCTCATGTTGGCAGGTCCTGTTTTGTAAGCAGAGGGAAGTATGGGTTAAAGATCTGGGATCATAGAGAATTGGATTTTGTGTCCTATCTCTTGCTTGACACCTGTATGTCAAGTGTTGAGGTCAGGCTTTAGTTATTAATAGAAATGCCACCAACTTTCCAGAGAGATGCCAAGAAACTAAAGAGGGATGCGCCCTTTACTCTGACTCATCCTGATCACAAAACAGCTCTCTGTGGAATTGGAGTTTGGGAGGGCTGAAATATTCTTCTGCAAATCTAATAGACTCTTCCCAGCCCGAGCGCAATCTCCCCCACAAGCTGGCTGTGGGTGACTCAGATATTTGCAAATACGTTTCCTGTTTGAAAATACAGCCATCCCCACCGGCAACTTTTGCTGGAAGACTCCAGGGATGGCACACATGTTGAGACTCTGGGGCTCCAGCGGACACCAGTGCTGCCATTGGCAGGTCTCTTTCCTCACTTCCTGTCCTTGTTACATGCTCAGAGGAGACAGGATCTCTCTCCTGCCCCCAACCTGATGTGAGAGGACCAAGACCCTAGGATGTTTCCTCTCTTCCACCTGCTCTGCATTGCTGCGGGTGTGCGGAAGCCCTGTAAAAGCAGCGGTGTGGACTACCTGTTTATTGGTGCAGTGGTTTTCCTCTCAAATAGGCTTTGGTTACAAGGAGGATGGAATTTTTCTAGCCGCCAGCCCTGAAAGCTCAGCCTGAGCTCTGAGAGTCAAACCGGGCTCTTTCCTTCTTGTGCATTACCAGTGACAAAGGTTCTGCAAAACAAATTCTGCCCTGTGATGGCCCTTGCTTGGGGTTGGTTGGTAGGGGAGTGCAGCCTAGTGGTTAGGGATTAGGCTGGTGATGTGCAGGGGGTTTGTTGGTAGCGGAGCTCGGGCCCTCCCACTCCACTGGGCTCCAATCCGGGGCCCCTTGATTGCTATCAATGCTCTGACCGCCAGGGAGGCTTAAAACAGCCTTCCCTGACCACTTCCTACTACATACCTGCAATTCTAGGTCGCCATCTGGGTAAGGCAGTGTGAGGGGTGTCTGCTCCCCACAAGGCACCTCCTGGTGGTGGCATGGCAACTGCCTCCTCTTAGGGTATGGGCCAGCTCCTGGGCCAGTTCAGCCCAAAGCTTTCCCCTGCTGGGGTAGTCACACAAAAATGAAGGGGATCAATCAAGTCCAGAGTTCTTGAGAGGGCAATGCATCCCTCTCAGGCTGTCCCTGCAGCAGGTCCCGCCTTCCCTCAGGGAGGGACCCTTTGGCCAGTTGTTTATTGAGAGATTCCACCTTCCCTCGGCTCATCTCCCTTGAAGCTGCTGGTAGCAGATCTGCTGTCCTCCCTGGTCTGTCCCCAAATGAGCTGCTCCCCTCCCTTTTAACTCCTCTGAATTCTACTGCAGGGCTGACAGCCAACAGGCAACGTAAGTAACGCAGTGTCTGGACACTGCGTCACCCTAACTACATCAACCTAAGCGCTACGCCTCTCGCGGAGGTGGAGTTATTAGGTCAGGATAGTGGGCGACTTACATCCACAGGAGCTGCATTTTAGTGTAGATGCTTACAGAGTTAGGTCGACGTAAGGCAGGTTACATCAACCTAACTCTGTTGTGTAGACGAAGCCTCAGATCCCTTCCAAAATGGTTCTCATTGATTATGGAACTGGATAATCTTGATACCCATATGAATATGCAATCCTCTTTTGAATCATGTAAATTCTTGACCATACTTCACATTTTAAGTTCTTAAACATGTCTCAACACGTTTCCAGGGTTGGCTGATTTTATGACTTTATCATAAGTCTCATGATAATTGGTGCTTTTCCGAAAGTCCCAACTGCTGCAGTTAATAGATAGCATGGGAATCTCAGTTCTTATTTCTAAAAAAAGTAATTTTCTAGCCATCATGATTGCAGAAAATAGCTTGAGAATGTGAAGCAAGTGCAAGCTAAAGACTCAATCTGGAATGCAAATAGAAAATCTCAGGATGATTTTTGGATGCCTGACTTGCGATTTTTGAATTCCTGAGGGTGGCAATACTGTGTTTCATTAGCAATAGTGACACAGCAGGTTACAAGTTACTTGTAAGTTATAAGTGCAAAAAACCCCAGCACCCTGCAACCAGCAACCATTGCTGCATACACGTGTAGGGCACTGGCAGTTGCTTCCATTCTGACACGCAGCTCACATGGTGGCTGGTCCACGGCTATTGCTTAGCTCTCAGTGTGCCGACACAGTGGCTCCTGCTCCTCTTGGCACCAGAGAGCAGGACAGACCCAAGGCTTGCCAGCAGGGAAGGGTAAGGTGTGGGGACTTGGTGGGCAGGCAGGGACTGCTGATAGCTTGGGAGATGATGGTAGAGGGGCTCATGGGCATGGAGGTTCAGGCTGGTGTGTGTGTGTGGTGGGGCAGTGCCCAGTTTTTTCTGCCTCTTGGAGATGGCAGCCTTATTTGGGCCCTGACCAGGTTTTGCCTGGCTCACTCCCCTGTCATGATTCAAGATGGGGAGAGGGGTGGGCGGGCCAAACTTCAGTGCATGGTGTTGTGACCTGGTGCACGGGGGTCACAGCACCGCTCAGCTTGGGGGCCCTAGGCAGGTACACAGGCAGGTTTGGCAACCTAGGCAGCTGGGCCTCTTCTTGGCGCTCTCCCAGATGGCCCTGGCAATCAGAGCCATGCAGGAGTAGGGAGTTGCTGGGATGGATCCGGTTTCTTGGTCCCTTTTTGGGGTTCAGCTCATCCTTGGCTCATTCTGCCTCTGTGCTAGTGTTGGTATGATGAGCCATCATGGTGTCCTCTTCTAGGTCCTTGTAGTTGGCCATCATGGCATCCTTCTGCTCAGCTGCTGAAGCCCAATCCCCCAGTCGGTCTCTGAGTCAGTCCGTTATTTGTATCAATTCGGATCAAACTTGTGTCCGTGACAGCCAGCTGAGATTCAGTGCTCCTTTTCCTGAAAGTTTCTTTCTTAGCCCTGCCTGTTTCTCAAGGCAGCAAAGTGTCTTTGGCTCAGGAGGCTCAGATAGCCAATGTACTTGGCACTTTTCTGATCTGTATGGTCTCTGGCAATTTCTGCTTTTGTCAGGAACCCTTTCCCCTAGAGCTGGGGAGCCAGGTGGGCATGATCGAGTTAACTTCTAAGTCACATTTCATAAATACACCTAAGCGATTAGAATACTTCGCTAATTGTTCCCAGAGCAAAAGAAGAGAGAGAGCGCGAATGAATATTAGATTTTTAAAAAATCAAATAGCCATATATATTCTAGATCTATTAATATATTTCATATTAGATATTTTAAGTCTTCTCTGATAATAATAAATGGAGATGTTCTCATAGTTACAGACTGTATCGCACATGCTCTGTCTAATTTAAGGAAGGTGTAGGGATGCCCAATTTCCAAGTGCACAAGGCCCAAAAATTCTATAATCTAGCACAGGTTTTATGTGCAATTAGCCTGGAGCCCTCTTGAATTCCTGAGCCTGACTGAAGTTCATCCCTTCTGAAACCTGACCCTGTTTCTTCAGTTCAGTTCAACTCCTCATTCCACAGCCTTTGAGTTTTGTATAATGATGTGTGTGACATTCTATACCTTGGGGGAGCATGCTGTAACCCCCATATTCCCCATTTTCATATAATTGTGATCTTCCATATAAAGCATGCCTTGTAAGGTATCAGGGGAAAGGTTATGGTCTGCTGAAAGTTGTTTCTCTATCCATATATGTGTATCATTAATGCATATGAAGTTATGAGAATTGTGTAGTTTGGTTGCCACTAAAACATGCTGTAAGTTGCAGGAATCAGCCAGATATTAGCTCCCCAGAGGCAACAGCAAGGAAAGTAACCAACGCCTGGGCGGGGTGTGAAACAACCCATCAACAGCCATTGTCCAGCAAGGAAGCTACAATGCAATGACTCACCTGCATGAGGCCACACCAGGGGAATTGCTCAACCTTGCTTGGAGAGACTCAGTAATGCTCACCTGACTCTGAAGGGGGGGACAGGGGGCAAAGCCAAGAGGGAAGAAAGGATACGATAAAAGGGAGAGACATTTGCCATGTTCTCTCTCTCTTCCACCCTACAGACACCACCACCACCAAGCGACTGAAGCGCTGATCAAAGGGGAGAGCCTGGCTGAAGAGCAGCCAGCTTGTGGTGAGACGCATCTAAATTCGTAAGGACATTGAAAGTGTTAAGATCAGCTTAGAATGCATTTTGCTTTTATTTCATTTGACCAAATCTGACTTCTTATGCTTTGACTTATAATCACTTAAAATCTATCTTCATAGTTAATACATCTGTTTGTTTATTCTACCTGAAGCAGTGCATTTGAAGCGTGTCAGAGATTCCCCTTGGGAGAACAAGCCTGGTACATATCAATTTCTTTGTTAAATTGATGGAGGAGGAGGCTGGGCACAGAAGGGTTATGGAGGCAGAGGCAGCCAGGGAGGAGGCTGCGCACAGAAGGGCTATGGAGGCAGAGGCAGCCAGGGAGGACGCTGCGCACAGAAGGGCTATGGAGGCAGAGGCAGCCAGGGAGGACGCTGCGCACAGAAGGGCTATGGAGGCAGAGGCAGCCAGGGAGGACGCTGCGCACAGAAGGGCTATGGAGGCAGAGGCAGCCAGGGAGGAGGCTGCGCACAGAAGGGCTATGGAAGCAGAGGCAGCCAGGGAGGAGGCTGTGCACAGAAGGGCTATGGAGGCAGAGGCAGCCAGGGAGGAGGCTGCGCACAGAAGGGCTATGGAGGCAGAGGCAGCCAGGGAGGAGGCTGCGCACAGAAGGGCTATGGAGGCAGAGGCAGCCAGGGAGGAGGCTGCGCACAGAAGGGCTATGGAGGCAGAGGCAGCCAGGGAGGAAGCTGCGCACAGAAGGGGCATGGAAGAAAAAGAGAGAGACAGACAGAGAGAAGAAAGAGAAAGAGAGCAAAAACACCAGCTGGACCTGCTAGAGAAGCAGGACCAGAACCCCCCGACCCCAGCGACGCCCATCACTCCCAAAATCCACAAGTGGGAACACTTATGTCCGACATATAGTGAGGATAACATTGCTGAATATCTGATTACCTTCGAAAGTCTGTGTGTAACACATGAAATCCGTGATGATAAGAGTTCCTACCCTGATTGCGAAATTAACTGGTAAAGCTTGAAGTGTATTCAATGGAATGCCTCTTGAAGATACTTTAGGCTCTTGTAAATTTAAAGATACTGTTTTGCGAAGTTTTCAGATTACTCCTGAAACATATAGAGTTAAATTTAGAAATCTTAAGAGGGATATTGGTATGAGGATTGGGGAATATGTAAACAAAATGAAAGATTTGTTGGGAAAATGGTTGAGGGGCAAAGAGGTGGCAAGTTTTGAGGGAATGTCTCCTCACTAGTCATTTGGGGCAGGATGCCCAGGACACTAGGAGGATGGCTGGGTCAGGATCTGTGCACCCAGGCACTCAGCCTGTGACCCAGGTTTTGAGAAGGAACAGTGTAACTGACCTCCTGGAGGGGAGCAGTCACACAGCTGATTTCTCAGGGACAGAGAAAGGGGTGGCGGAGGGTACCCCAATCCAGGTCCCGGTTTTTCAAGATGCTATTTCTGCAAAGTTTTGGAAGGTAACTGTGTCTCTTTACATCAAGATGCATCTCCAATGCCTGTGATAACAGAGGCGTTCGGATGAGGAAATTGCCAGGTGGTAGTTTGTGAGAATACAAATGGCCCAACTGACAAAGAAGGGGGTGTCTTCCCACACACTGGTGAGACACAGAAAGTAGTTATGGGAGAGCTGCTGGGAAAAGGTGTATCTGATCAAAGGGTAAACACACCTAGTCCAGAGAGCACAGATCACAGCCCTCTAGGGGGCAGGGAAGGTCTCAGTGCTGGGAGGGGGAAACAAACGGTAACCCCAAAAGGGGAGCTGGATTTTCTGCATATGTACAGTCCTGGGGTTGAGAAATCACTCCCCAAAGGCCCAGGCAATGTGCAGGATCCCCCTGAACCCTTATCTTGCCAGAGCCTGAGATATCAAAGTGTCAGAAACATGATTAAATTAAGAGCCAACACAGAAGGGAACACTGGAAGAAAAGAAAAGCCAGTGACTGATTACATGGGAGAGAGTCAAAGGACACCATGGGTAATGAACAAACTAACCTCAAACTAGAATATCTGAACAGAGGGCATGGAATCATGAAGATACTTGTAAATGCACATCTAAGGTAAAATTTTTGGTATTAATGTTAAGTTTTGGGGATAAGAATTTTGACACAGATGTTAAACCTTATGATAGTGCTACTTTTCAATTAATACCTGTAAACACGTTTAAAGCTTATCACATCAAAGAAAACATAAAAAAACATGGTTTGCTGTGTGTGACTGGGGAAACTGAGGCACACTGCCTCATGGTCTTAATGGCTGGATGCCAAGAGAACTATAACACGAACTGCCTTCGAGCTAGTCAGTGACTAACCCTCTTGCAGTAAACTGTAAGTCAAAGCATAGCAAGTCAATAGGGGTTCTCACAGCAGAGCAGATAAGGCTGACTTCTAGAGTCAAGGATTGGAGTGGCCTAGCAGATCACCGGCCGAGATAACACCAGAGGGGAACGTCACAGTGTGAGCGTGGCACAGAGATGAGTCGGAGCAAGGACTTGAAGCTGGCTTTCCTTAAGCATTAGGCTCATCTCCTAACCACTTCCCCATCCTTCCTTTTGGATCACAGTGTGGCCTGGGCTACATGTCCCACTACTTGTCTGTGGATGCTTATTTGTGATGCTGAAAAGGGATGTTATTTCAAACACTGGGATGTTATTTCAAAGCACAGCTTCTGTCCTTTTTCTTTATAGCCATTCTGTGCAAAGCACCTATTAACACAACTTAGAAACCAATAGTCATCCAAAGCGAAGAAGAAAATAACCCCCCAAGCGAACAACTCTTCACATCAGCAAAGCCTCAGAAAATGAGAAATTGTTATGACAGAATGCAGCTATGTGGCTCTCATACATAACAGACAAAGAGAGGTACGGGAGGAGTTTCAGTGTAATCTAACAAATCTGGAACTATTTGAACAAGGCAGTTTCTTCTCCTGTCAATATATATGGATGGTCCTGTTGTCTAAACACAGAGATTACCTTGAATTCTGTTCTCTCTCTCTTTCTGCTCCAGGGTGATGACATCACAGGGCGGAAAAATTATTGCTTGTGGATGGGGTTTGATTGGGATTCATATTGTAAGGTAATTGTCAACATTATTTCATACCTGCCACCCGCAGCACGCCCAGTGGCTACTCCAGTAACCAGTTTGTTTCAATTAGCCTGTCCCTCCTAGTAACAGCACTGATGTTCAGCTACTGTAAGAACTGCTTCAAAAGTTCCTGGGGCTGAATCTAGCTAATACTTAGTCTTGTTTTTACTTCCAATTACTCATGTCTTTATTAATTTATTATTGATTTAGTTATTTATGGCCTCAACCCCAATGTGCTAGGCACTGAATAGCTACCTAACAAAAGGCTGCTCTTTGCCCTGGAGAGCTTATATAGTCTTACAGGCCTGTCTAGAAAACTTTTATGTGTTTAGTTGTTAAGGTGTCAATCACCTTAATATCTAAGCATGACTTAAAAGGCCAAATTAATTAACCAATGACCTGGTTACTCAAGGTCTAAATTTGGCTCAAAGACATTTTCCTGTCATTTAAATTGCACTTCTTCCTTGGAAAGGGGCTATGTAAATCTGGCCCTCTTTTTTTCTCCACTGCCCTGCTCTTTGTGCACATTCAGAGTTAGAGCTGCAGCGTTTAGTGATTAAAAATAAGATCCAATTTTTCCATTAGTGGCAGGTGATTTGGAGTCCCTTCATTTTCGGGTGTGTAACTAGAGACAACTTGGGCCCAATTTTCAGAGAGGATGAGCATTTGCAGTGCCTATTGTCTTTGCTTGGTGTAGTGGGTGTGATGGGTTCAGTCACAGAGATCCCATTGGGACTGTCACCTGTGCTGAGACTACCTCTGAGCCCATTTTCTCTGCCCATTTGGGCCTTCAGAACCCTGCCTTGTTGAGCCAGATATGCTAATCTGCTGCAACATAGACCCAGGGTCTGACCCACGCCCCCAAAGATGCAGATGTAACTGAAAACAGCTTAGCCAGTGCTCCTGTCTCTAGTACCAGACACCCAGCTCCCAATGGGATCCAAACCCCAAATAAATCTATTTTACTCTGTATAAAGCTTATACGGGGTAAACTCATAAATTGTCCACCGTCGTAACACTGATAGAGAGATATGCACAGCTGTGTGTTCCCCCAGGTATTAATTACTTATCTGGGTTAATAAGCAAAAGTGATTTTATTAAGTATAAAACGTAGGATTTAAGTGGTTCCAAGTAATAACAGACAGAACAAAGTAAGTTACCAAGCAAAATAAAACAAAACATGCAAGTCTAAGCCTAATACAGTAGGAAACTGAATACAGGTAAATCTCACCCGCAGAGATGTTCCAATAAACTTCTTTCACAGACTAGAGTCCTTCCTAGTCTGAGCCCAATCCTTTTCAGACTCACATTGTGGTTTATGGCCTGGGTCCAGCAATCCTCCGTAGTTACTGTCCTTTGTTCCAGTTTCTTTCAGGCATCTCATTGGGGTGGAGAGGCCATTTCTTGAGCCAGCTGAAGACAAAATGGAGAGGCTTCCAGGGCCTTTCATATTCTCTCTCTTGTGGGTGGAAACCCCTTTGTTCTTCTATGCAAAATCACAGCAACAAGATAGAGTTTGTAGCCACCTGGGCAAGTCACTTGTCCATGAGTGATTCAGCTTTTTGCAGGCCGATGCCACTGTTTACGTGTTAGTTTGAACATTCCCAGGATAGCTGAGATGTGGATTGGCGTCTCCCAAAGTCCATTGTCAATTCAGTGTTTCTTGATTGAGTACTTACTCAGAATATGTGGCGGTTCAATGACAAGACAGCAGAGAGCTTTAGCAAGCAAGCGAGCTGGTCTGCTAACAGGCTTCTGCCTGTCAGCTTTCCACCTTCCCCTTTATTCTCTCTCTCCCCCCGCGCATTACATTCTCCAACAGATAAAAGGAATACACTGGCTTTGTTTAACATTCTTATTTACCAATTTCTATCTACCGCATTCCTTGCTCTCGGGCCTTGAGCCCAGTCCTGGGAGGCTTCCCACGGTTCATGTCATTTGGGCGAGATTCCAAGGTTGATGCCCTTGAGAGGAGCTGTGTGTGCACAGGTCCAGCACAACACTCCGGGTGTGCCCTGAATGTTGCCAAGCGCATGAACCTTGTATGAATCCTACAAGAATAGTCCTTTCTCAAGAAGCTGACCAAATGCCTTACTGATGCTACTTAGAATCAAACACATTGAGATACAAGTACATAGCCAATATTCATAACTTCAAATACAAAGTGATACACACATACAGACAGCATAATCATAACCAGCAAATTACAACCTTTCTATAGACACCTTTCTTGACCTCCTTTGTACAGGATTTGGTGCAACTATAGGACCTTGGTTGCAACAATGGTCTATACGGTCACAGTTCATGTCACTAACGTCACAGTGGGCTCATCATTTCTGTGTTTCAGGCCTAGAGCATCTTAAATTGGGCACCCAAAAATTGGGAGGCCACTAAAGAAAAACTAGAGCTTAAGTTTTTATTTTCTTTCACTCTGACTTCAGAGGGGGTTAAGGATGTTCAGTTTAGAACCAGGGCACAGGTAGTTTAGAGGGGAAATGTTTCCTTGCATCTCCCTCCACACCACAAATAAATGACTGTCTATACTCTCCCTTCCTGCCCTGTCATGCAATGTCTGAGATAGATTTGGAAATTTACTTGCTTGGCATATTTTCTCATCACAGATAATTTCTCTTGCTTGTTCACTCAGTGATCAAACAGCAACTGATGATATATTGACAATTCAGCTTGATACAAGGATTGGTTGTTATCCTGGCTATCATACTCTGCTCTCAGAGCTTTTTCTAATGCCTGTACAGTAACTGTGAGTGAGCAGCTGTGCATGTAATTGCTTGAGCCGGGTAATTCCTGGACCTGTTTTCCTCAATGAGTATAAAGAGCCAAGACTTTCGTAGGTTTCTAAACATAAGCAGTACTTTTGGATTCAGTCAGTGATCCACAGCAGTTTATCTTCTTGTCAACTGAGCTCACCCAGCATGCGTATTTGCATTTAGAAGCTGCAATTATTTTCTCACTTGCAGCTTTAAACCGAGGATAACTTTTTAAAATGGCAACAAGGTGCAAGGAGGCTGGGATGAGAAGGGTGTCTCTTGAGGTTCTGTTTAGTTCTAACACTAAGCTGTTCAAGATGGCCCATACTGAGACAGCCCGTCAGCTGCAAATAGGAATTTCTGATCATGTGATTCATGGCAGTGACCTTGACAACTCAAAAGAGACTTTATGCAGAAATGAACTTTTCCTGGTGTTCCATTGGAGAGGTCTGATTTGGACGTGGAACTAACCCAGAGGCTCTTACTTGAAAAATCAGTGTGATAGTTGGGCCCAATTCAGAGGAAATGTGAATTGCACATTAGAAAGTGGGTGTAAAAGATTCTAAGATGCTGTAATTTACATACTGAACAGCCAAAAGAACGTGTCATTTATACCTTCCTACATCCAACTGCTTTTCTGGATACACTTCTTCTTGGACCTGGGTGGGTGAATTACTCCAGCATAGACTCTCCCAGACTCACCTCTGAGTTAAGCCAGTCTGGCCCGGCTAAACTTATTTGGGGGTAGTCTGAAAAAAAACAGGGTGACTTTTCATTTATATTTTGACAAGCTTTGAGAGGACCAGCTCTTCTTCAGCCATGGCTGGCTTTTTACTCAGGGGATCTGAAAGGTGACTTGAAAAGAAAAAATGATGGGTTTGAGCTCATTTTTGCTTTTTCATGGTGCATAAAAAGACAGCATGAAACTTTTGCATGCCCCTTCCTCCAAAAGAGGAAGGTAGCCCTACATCTCTCTTTATTTTCTTTTACCCTAGGAATGTCAGGAATGCCTTATTTATTCTTTCCTGTTTTGCTGGAGAACTTCCCAGATGCCTCAGAGAGGTGGGTTGAGAACTTTCTCAGCCCTGAATTGAAACGGTGGGGTAGATCTTGAATCTTGAACAAAGAGACTTTCTCTGTACACTGCTTGAGTTAAATAGACTTGGAAAGAAATATTTGACATGATCAGAATCAAAATAACTTCCTTTCGCAATTAATCAGATTTCACTGGCCCACCAGTTCTCCAATCGTTTATAAGATTAAGGCCTAAATTTATAATTTAAGAGAATTTATTTACCTACTTATTTTTTTATAACAAACAGCTAAAACAAAGGCAATAACACTGTTAGGCCTTCATTTATTATTATTATTACTTTATTAAATAATAACAGACATTGTGATAGTGCCTCAGAGCCCCAGTCATGCACCAGGACCCCCTTTGGCTAGGCGCTGCACAAGCAGGAAAAAAAATAGCCCCTGCCCCAAAGCGCTTACAATCTAAATAGAAGATGAGAGACAAAGGTGGAGCCAGACCAACAGGTGGAGGAGCACAAGCAAACAATGGGACAATATGGAATCCCCGTAAAAAAGCAGAAAAGCTAACTAAGGTTTTTCCTTTGCTAGTCTCCTTTAAAGATACCAGCCAGGAAATGCTCCTAGCCAGACACTACTACAGGTTTAACCACCTATAGAGCTCCCTATCTGCTGGCCAGACTTGCTCTCTGCAAGTGGGCATCCCATTCATTACTGCAGCCAGAGCCCTTGTGGTCCTTAGACAGCAGCCTGCCAGGAGCCATGCTTAGTCTGTCTCAGCTGGAGGATGCTCTTTGCAGGTCTTACAGAAATACTGGTCTCAGAAGAGTCGTCCAAATGTAATTTTGAATGAAACCATTGGGGGTGATTATCTGTGTAGCTGGGAGTCAGTGGAGCTGAGCCGACTTTCACCAGCATGGATGTGGCCCATGGATTTATCTTAAACTTGCAAGGAAATCTTTATTCACATGGAGGGGATTGTGCGTCCTGGGATGTCCTTAGATAATGCAGCACTTCTAAGGGGCAAAACCAAATGTGGTTGGTTTATTTATTTGTCTTAACATGGAGCAACCACAGGATTGAATGCTCGAAGGAACCATAATCTGTTACCTAGCAATAATAGGGTGCAGAACCACTGCTTTAAGTATAATAGCGGAGGCAGAGTATCTGTTATGTTTTCTATCATGTGTGACAGGTGCAGTCCTTGGTAGCACATCTGTTAGCAAATAATTTTCTTGCCCTTGCTTTGACTCACTCCTGTTCCCTGGACCACGTTTGCTGCCTCAGCTGCAGTATCCCTCAGTATACTTCATGTTCTTTTATCAAGCTCCCACTCACACAAAGCTTGCTTGGGCATGGAGCATAGTTTCATTCTGGGTTTTCAGGGATCAAAATATCAATTTGAATTATCTCATGGGGGCAGCACAGCTGTGGCTTCAACCCATGTGTGGTTGCTGGAAAAGGGCTCCTATAAGCTAGAGCAAGCCAACTCCTCTGCTTCATGCCATAACTAGAGCTCTTTCCTCCAAAGGGACTTGCCAGCCCATGTGTGCATCAAGAGCTGTCCTCCTGAGTAGCTTGGTGGTCGAATGGGAGCATAACCCTGCTGCAGCTGGAGGCTAAGAGAATCACAAAGCAAAAGGGATTTTGCCCTCCAGAAGAAACCATAAGGCTACAATTTTCAATAAAACATTTTTATTCAATAATTGAAAGAACACCTCCCAAACAGGGAACTTGCAAGAGACCGAGGTTATGGTTAAAACATGTCGTACCAGCTTTAACATTTAAAAAAAACAATCTAGAGAACCATGACTGGATGTGTTGGAAAAACTGGGCCCCTCACCACTAGAAGGATATTGGAAAGAGTTCAGAGAAAAGATCAGAAGACTGGAGGGACTGAGTTAGGAGGAAAGATTAAAAGAGCTAATTATTTACATGTTGGAAAAGTGACAGCTAAGAATAAAAATGTCTGCAAGTGTGTAAACACCAAGGATGGGGAGCAGCTGTTTAAGGGTGAAACCAGCAGTAATGAGATGAAATGAAGAAATGTAGGCTGAATGTCAGGGAAAACTGAGAGTGAGCTCAATTAGACTGTGTTTGGTGTATAAGGTGTTTGGATACCATAGTGATGAAAGAGGTATAAATGTACAGACAAATTTGTGGAAAAATTTCTCCAACCTCATCGTTTCAGATATTTAAAAGTCTACTGGGCAGAGCACTAGGGAATATATGGTAGGGAACCATCCTGACACAGTGATCTAACAGGAATGTTTTTGTTAATTTGTATTAATTCTCAGAAAATACCCAAGGGAAGAAATGTACAGTTTTGTTGTAGCTGTATCAGTCCCAGGATATTAGACACACAAGGTGGATGAGGTAATATCTTTTAGTGGACCAACTTCTGTTGGTGAGAGAGACAAGCTTTTGAGCTTACACAGAGCTCTTCTTCTGGTCTGGGAAATCAAGTGAGGAAATGGCAGATCAGGAATGATCAGAGGAGGAATGGCAGATAAGAGCCAAGTCTTGGCATTCACACAATGATACTCCTCCTTATTCTCTACCTCAGTGGTCTCCAAAGTTTTTGGATTGCGCACCCCCACGGTGCCACCGAAGAAAGAAGAGTGGAAGACTTACCGCAGGCGTGCCGCCAAAGAAAGAAGTTGGGAAGACCTGCCTCTGGACCACTAGGGGGTGCAGCAGATAAAGTTAAAGCTAATTGGCAGAGCTATGTGGGGAAGGTTTGCCCATCTAGCCAGCACTGTATTAATGTTTCACTTTTGTAAGCATGAAAATTAACACTATAAAATGAAAAGAAATACCTGAATAGGAAAATGTTTCATTCATGAGATGCTAAAGTGATGGCTGTTTTTACTAATGAGCTGTTTTGTCCTGCCAAACTATGCACTCAGTTCTGTGATATTCACAGCAGGGGCTGCTAATTCATTAATAATCAGTGGTTCCAGCTAAGATGAGGGGCCGCCACCTCCATGAGAAATATCTCTCCTGGGAAAGGCTTTTCAAAATCCACCCTCTGCACCAGTTTTATTCAAACAACGACAAAAGAAGGGGAGCATCTTGGTAAATGAAGGCTCTCTGCAGCCTTCTGCATCAGTTTTACGCAGTTCATGCTTGTGAGTTTTTCCCACAACTATGAAGGCTAGAAACACTCATTTTCAATAAAAGATGTTAATTGAACTTCATTAATATCCTAGGCATCATTTACCAGACACTCATTTTGCCTCCTTCTCTCCCATACATATTTTCTTCCTGGGGCCTCTATCCATAGTGCTCTAAGGATTGTTGCCAATCCTCATTAGCTGTCACTGTCATGAAATGTGTTGTTTAGATCGGGACAAATCACTTAGGATGTGTAGAGAACATATTAACCAGCCTCTGCTATATTCAGGGACTTGGATATACCATGGCTGTGGAATTTGCCATACAGTTCATCCCATGCCACAAAAATATGCTCCAGAATCTGAGCTTTCATTGAAAAAGACTCTTTCTAGCCTCCATAGTTGTGGAAAAAACTCAAAAGCATGAACTGAGTGTAACTGATGTAGAGTTCTCTGCATGAGTCTGCAGAGAGCCTGCAACAATAGCTCGGAGAGATATGAACTGCATAATTCATTCAGTTCAGAGCACCATGGGTCTGTGCTTCCATGACTGTGGATGCTGGCATTTTTTTCTAAGATGCCACAGAATTCAGCATTTTTGCTGTGGAATTTGCCATTTTCTTCAGCCAAGTACCTGACATTTTGTTTTGTCTCCTTACCCTGCTGGGACCTGCCTGCAGCTGCCTCTTGCTTTCCAGCTTTCCCCAGTATGGGGAGTAAATTAGATGCTCCTGGCTCTGTTCCGGGAGGCAGGCAGTAGGAATCTTGGGAGCTGAAGCTGGACTCCAGCTTACTGTCTGGAAGTGTGGGGAGCCAGAAGAGTAGGTTGGTGCATTGCTTGGAAACCAGTTAGCTGAGACCTGGAGAGCCAGGGAGATGAACTACCCAGCGGCTACAAACTCCATCCTTACCAGGCACACATGGGTGGAAGAAAATTCTGAGCTGGGATGTCCAGACAATATTATGGGAGCTGACGAACAGGGAACACAGCTAGGACAGCAGGAGAGCATCATGAGAAACCCACCCCCTAAAAAAATAATCAGTATCAAAAATAACCATTGACTTATTTGTTGTGTGGCGGTAGAAATGATGAGAATTAAGGGTATCACATGATTGCAGAATAAATTAATTTCGCCACAGAATTTGCTGACATGGAATTCGCTCTCATTGTGCCATGGGGTATATGGGGCCCCGTCTCTAATCACAGGAAAACTATGATGTGACCCAGGGACGGCTTGATGCCAGCTGGCAGAGGACATAAGGGTTACATGAATCTCCTGGGTCTGACATTTACATTCTAGTTCACTGAAGAGGGTCATGTGGGGTCTCTAAGGGCATGTCTATACTTACCTCCAGAACGATCAATCCAGCGGGGGTCGATTTATCGCGTCTAGTGAAGACGCGATAAATCAATCGCCAAGAGCTCTCCCATCGACTCTGGTACTCCACTGAAGCAAGAAGTGTAGGCGGAGTCGATGGGGGAGAGTCAGCTGTCGATCTACCGCAGTGAAGACACCGCGGTAAATAGATCTAAGTACATTGACTTCAGCTACGTTATACTTAAATTGACCCTCCCGCAGTGTAGACCAGGCCTAAGGAAAGCTTGTGTCACACTGGTCATCATGATCATTGCCAGATTTATGTACAGACAATATGTGACAAGTTATGGGCATATATACTAAAAATATATACACAAAACTTGTCACCTATTATGTTCTCTAGGTCTGTGAGTGAAGACAGGTCACCAAAAGATAATCCACATACTCCTGGCAGGCAGCAGGGAAGAGATGCTTATCGCACTCTGGCTGGTCATGTCCAAACTGAGTATTGTAGGGCTCAGAATGGTCATCCACTCACAAATCTGAGCCAGATGCTAGTGAAGGATTGTGAAATCTTCAAAAAGAAGAAATTAATAGGAAGCGGCAAACAGCCCCAGGAGTTGTCCTCTTTAGGGGCAATATAATGAACTTTTGAATCTAAGTCTGGGGTACAGATGAACCCCAGTTATTCCTTCCATCTGTGAGGACAAGCTGTCATCAGGCTTGGATCTTATCAGAAGGGGTCTCAACCAAACTGGGTGACAATGCTGGGGAAAAGACTTGGGTAAGCTGCCTAGTTTGTAGGAGACAAGGGAACAGGACCGTCCTTAGGCATACTCAGCATACGCGGCTGGGTAGGGCACCCGAAAATTTGGGGCACCACCAGGACCATAGGCCCCCCGCTCCAGGCCCTGCTCCCACTCCACCCTTTCCCCTAAGTCCCCATCCTGCCTCCTCTCACCCCGCTCCACCCCTGTCCTGCCTCTTCCCCGCCTCCTCCCCTAAGTGCGCCCCGTCCCTGCTCCTCCCTCTCCCTCCCGGAGCTTGAATGCCGCAAATCAACTGTTCGCGGCACTCTGGAAGAGCTGGGAGGGAGAGGGAGGAGTTGGTAAGCGCAGGGCCACTGGCATATGAGAGGAGTGGGGGGCAAAGGGTGGGAGCTTGGCACTGGTGGGTGTGCTGCACCCACTAAATTTTCCCCTTGGGTGCTCCAGCCCCAGAGCACCCACCCGCGGAGTCCATGCCTATGACCGGGACAGCAGGTAAGAGCGGATTGGCTCCTGCACATCCAGTGCACGCTGCAATCTCCTTCCTAGGGGGTCAGTGTGTTGGCGTCTCCAGCTGTATAAAGAGGTGTGTGTGTGTTAGGGAGATAATAGTTATACACCTCTGTAGAACACTGTAAGCTTATGTGTGTGTTGCTAAGAGCAAGTTGGACATAGGGGTACCAGTTTAATAATACTGTGTAGGGCCCCATAAATCCTAAGGATGGCCCTGCAAGGAAATGTCTTGCTAGTGAAGCGTAGTCACTAGAAAACATGTTATGATTTTGTTGTCTATGTAACCATTTGTTCCTATTTCTCACACTGGTTATTATCTGAATCTCTGTTCTTTCTTGCATAAATTTCCTTTGGTTTTATAAATGAGCTCAAGTGCTGTGCATGGCACAGGAGTGAGGGACAAATGTAAAACTGGTAAATTGTGGCACACTGTTCCTTTGGGAACAGAGGAGCTGGGATTTCTGTGGGTATCCAGCGATCGGGGCTGCTTACTAGAGGGACACTTTGCAGGGACTTGGTGTTGGGGTGCATCTGTTGTCAACCTGCAAGGCAAAGGCAGGACTGACGAAGCCCAGAGGAGAGTGCTTGAGTGGCTGACAGGCTGGTGGCCTTCGGGGCTAACACCCAAATGGCACTGGCAAGACTCCCTTGCACGGGAGGCAGGTGGTAATAAGGTGACTCACAGTCCTGGGTGCCCTGAGAAGCATCTCATACAGTGATTCAGTATTGTACTTTAAATAGATGTGTTCATATACACACGCCACATACGTGGTGAAGATATTTATGTGACAAAGTGCAGAGCCCTGAGATAAACTGCAAATTCATGTTATAGATTTAATTTCTCTGTAATGCACCCTTGACTTCCCACCTGCCCTCTGCCCACTAAATCACATCACAGAAAAAGTTTCGTTTTTTCTTCTTCTCCCATCTCCACTTTCATTACAGCTGCCAAGATCCAGGCTGGCCAGTATTTGGTCCTCAGTGACATATTTAAGGTCTGATATCTCATGACATTGCAGAAACAGGAAATGTAATTGTGTGTCATTTAACTTGACTATTTAAAGTGTTAACTCTTTCCTAATGTGTCTATATTTCTTGAGATTCTTTCTTTATTTGGCTACAGAGTTCTTTTCCTTGGTTTTGTGTACTTATCGGGTACCATATAGGGAGTACTGTGTGTGTATTATACATACTGGGCTTGAAGACCCTTTTGCCAATACAGCCCGAGATCAGAACGACATCTGATTACTTTCAGCTCATTCTGCTCCACAAAAATGATGAGACTGTCGGCAGGAGTTGTGGCTGTTCTGTCCCTAGTCTGACTGGAGTCCAGTGGTCAGGTCCCCTGTTCCTGCAGGACATTTGAAACCACAAAAGTGTTAGTAGAAGGAGTGTCATGTTGTCCTTATTTGATGCCTCAACATTAAAAGGCCCCCCACAGCTGACATGTAGAGGCAAACTCAATACTTACAGCCTCTCTGTATTTCATGTTATGAAGTACTGCTGACATGATCAGTTCTCTTCATTTGATGGTGCGAGCTGAGGGTGGCAGGTGTGTACATGTGGAGTGGAAAAAGGCAGGAGTAGGCTGGGGACACTTGATTCGTGTACATTAGCACATAGTCTCGTGTGGTGATGTCTACCTGAAGGTGGATTCCAAAGAGGATGGAGCTCGGCTGTTCTCAGTGGTGGCAGATGACAGAACAAGGAGCAATGGTCTCAAGTTGCAGTGGGGGAGGTCTAGGTTGGATATTAGGAAACACTATTTCACTAGGAGGGTGGTGAAGCACTGGAATGGGTTACTTAGGGAGGTGGTGGAATCTCCATCCTCAGAGGTTTTTAAGGCCCAGCTTGACAAAGCCCTGGCTGGGATGATTTAGTTGGGGTTGGTCCTGCTTTGTGCAGGGGGTTGGACTAGATGACCTCCTGAGGTCTCTTCCCAATCTTCTATGAGTCTGTGTTACAGATGCACTGGGAAATGTTTGTTCACTTCAGGTGTTAGCTTCAGTTATGGGGCAGGGTTTGTTTCTGCTGCTATCTGTACTTCAGTTAACCTACTAGCCATAGGGTCAGCTTGAGACGCATGTTTAGCGTTCTAGTCTAAGTGCTTACATTTTGCAGTGCTGAATTCTGTCAGCAGCCCTTCCCAACATGCACCTATATCCTCCCTGTGACGTTGCACTCCATCTGTTTTATGGAAATATGCTTAAGAGTATGAATATGATGTAACTGAAATATGCTTTTGGCCAGGGGTCTCAAACTCAATTTACCTTACAGCTAGTGCCGGTCCTCAAATCCTCCCAGTGGGCCAATAATGTCACTGAAGATGGTGTTCAGAAAACGTTTATATTGCATTTTTTATTTTGAATTTCTTAGAAATAATAAAGCTGTCATACAACTTTATACAATTCTTCGCCTGCCAGAGAGTTTTTAGTGTTTGCCAGACACCTGGCAATGCTTCAGTTCTGTCAGTTTGTTGATGTTTGGCCTCAGTGGCTGAGCAGTTGAAACCTTCAGGATTGCAGCAAGGTGAGCATCAGATAGTTGTGTTCGGTATTTTGACTTGTTTATATTCATTGTGGAAAAAAATGATGCTGCCTCCATGGCTGACTCTGCCTGGCGACTAATGATGGTATTTCTGTCCCTCTCCCCCAGCCAATGGGAACTGTGGGGGGCAGGCCTGCAGCAAACATTGCGGGCAGTGTGGCTACATCGGCCTCTCCTCTGCGGGCCGTAGTGGGTAGGTTCTTGGGCCGCAGATGGCCCACGGGCCGGGACTTTGAGACACCTGCTTTAGGCAAAAGATCTCTTGTAAGGTATCATTATGAAGCTTATAATCTACTGAGTGTGTTCATCCTATTTGTATGCATGTATCATTCTTTGTATCTGAGGCTAGAAATATGAAGTATAACTCTGAGGTTCTATTGTAATTATGCGAAGTGTGGGCCACTAATGGTGGTTAGAATCTTGATGGCTCCCATTGACTAGGACAATTGGTTGTAAATGACTCTGTTTACTTGCAAACCTTCCTGGGTACATGTGGACCAGCCCTGGAAGAATGGAGGCTGGGGTCTCACAGGACATGTGAACATGTCACCTGATACTGGAATCCATCTTAAACCTGGTGCTTTTCCATTTAGAAGGAGAGGTGGGACCCAGAGCGACAAAAGATTCCCGCCTTGTGCCTAAGCTATAAAAGGGGGTGGAACAGAACAAAGGGGGCTGCCAGTCATGAGAGAGCCCCTAGTTTCTACCTAAGATGTCTGCTGAAACTAACAAGGACCATACCAAGGGAAAGAATTGGGCCAAGACTAGAAGGGAGTCTAGTCTGTGAAAGAAGCTTACTGGAACATCTCTGAGGGTGAGATTTTACCTGTAATCAGTTTCTTAATGTATTAGGCTTAGACTTGCATGTTTTTGCTCTATTTTGCTTGGTGACTTACTTTGTTCTGTCTGTTATTACTTGAAACCAATTAAATCCTACTTTTTATCCTTAATAAAATCACTTTTGTTTATTATTGAACCCAGAGTAAGTGATTAATACCTGGGGGAGCAAACAGCTGTGCATATCTCTCTATCAGTGTTATAAAGGGCGAACAATTTATGAGTTTACTCTGCATAAGCTTTATACTGAGTAAAACGGATTTATTTGGGGTTTGGATTCCATTGGGAGCTGGGTGTCTGGGTGCTGGAAATAGGTGACCTGCTGAGCAGTTTTTGGTTAAAGTCTGCAGTTTTGAGGGCCTGGACCAGACCTGGGTCTGTGTTGCAGCAGGCTAGCGTTTCCGGCTCAACACGGCAGTTCTGGAGTCCCAAGCTGGCAAGGAAAACGGGCTCAGAGGTAATCTCAGCACGTCAGGTGACAGACCCAAGGGGTCTCTGTGACTGAGCCTGTCACAGTCCAATCTCAGCTGGCTTGCAATCATCCTTCCTTAGAAAGATAAAATTGGGTACCTATCTTCCTCTGGCCCCCCGCTTTGAGAAAGGCCCTAATACTGCATTCAGTAGATAAAGCCCCCTGTGATGACAAATACCCCAGAGCCCCAGCTGCTAAATTACCCCCACCCCCAAATGTGCTATGAGACTTGGAGAAGTCTGCTTGTAATCTCTCCCTCCCTGAACATATTACTTCAACCAGGGCCTAGCAAAATCAAGGGCCAGCTCTGATTATCCGACTCTTATCAGCTGTCCTCAGCCTGCTATTGGAGTATGCCTCTTAAGTATACCCCCTGGTCTTGTGTCAAAGGGTTTGGTTGGAGGGCAGAGCCGTAACTAGGCATTTTAGTGCCTGGGACGAGCAAGCATATTTGTGCCCCCTACCATTTTTTGATAATTTTTTCATCCCATTCAGAGGCAACATGTAAGTATAGATAGTGGGGGTGGGGGCACAATTTAAAGCAGGGGCCCATGACCATCCCACAGCAGTTTTCAAACTGTGGGGCATGATCCCCAGGGGGTGTGGTGGAATGTTTGGGGGTGGGGGTTGAGTGGCAACGCCAGGCAGCTCGGGCCAGCCCTGCATGGCGGGAGTTGGTCAGGCCAGCCCTGTGCAGTGGGACTTGGGGGAGGGAACATCACCTCCACCTCCTGACTCGCCTTAGCCGGCCACCCAGCCTGTCTTGATTGGGGGCCGCAACCAAAAATATGTGGGGGGGCCCACATGCGCCTATGTTCCCTTCCCCACACATTGCCTCGGATCCTATTTTTCTGCCCCCACAGCTTTGCGCCCTAGCCGGCTATCCTGCTTGCCCCGCCCTGGTTTCAGCCCTCCTGGGGTGTCACCCAGCTGGGTCTCCATCAGGCCACAAGCAGGGGTTAGCCAGGTTGGTCTCCTGCACTGGTAGTGGTTGGGTTCAGTTAAGTGTTACAAACTGTGGCCATATAACTACAGTCACAATAGTCATCAGTGAGAACTGAACCTGGGGGGATCTTCAGCACTAGAAGCACAAGCATCTACCACTTTAGAAAAAATGTAACACCTTTAGCTGTGAGTAAGTAGTGGATGGCTACAGTCTCTGACACTAAGCAATGGAGGCAGATGTGATTGAACCGAGACCATATAAACATCTGAACATTTAGGTTGTTCTCTACTTCACCAGAGTGATACACTCATCTCAGAATAGATTGTGGGGCTTTGAAATGGTCGAAGCTATATACTCCAAGTCTTTCAGCACATGCTCCAACCTTTGCCTCATTGATCAAAGGAAACTGAAATGATACTTTTCCCCTCTCTAGCTCTTTCCTCCAAAGATTTCAGAGCACTTTACAAACATTATTTAATTAAGCCTCCCAACATCCCAGTAAGAAATAAAGGGAACAATTCAACTCCAAAATTCCTGATGGCATTTTTGCATATGGATGCAAGGAATTCAGGAAAGACGTGGTTAATGGGTCTGATCTGGGACTCGGCAAAAGGATTAAGATGACATTGTGAAGATGCACTGTCAAGTAGCCTGCATGGAACAGAGGGCATCTGGAATTTAATAGGTTGATCTGCTAGAACTGTACAGTGTCATCATCACACTATGTCTGACAGAAGGTCACTGTATTGCAGCATCTCAACTAACACCATTAATGGGATTCCTTCCTTTTTTGCTCCTGCCATGCAAATAATCACACTGCAACACCACACTGCAATGCTCTTGTGTATCATAATGTGGTGACGTGGCATCCACACATCACAGTGTAATGTCACATCAGTCTGACACAACATTACAGTATGAAGAGTCACATAAGCACTTTGTAATGCTGTGCTTGTGATGCAAAGTCCATAAAACACAAGACCTGAAATGAACTCAGGGCTATTGAGGGATTGGATGGCCCAGGAGGGTGGGACTGGGATAGAGAGCATTTACTTTTTAGGTCACTGGTCCCAAACTTGACCAAGGCAGGAGTGACTGAAATTCATAACTATTGGATAGTCTATGCAGGACAGGAGTCGGTGGGTCTCAGTTCAGTTCCTTGTGGAGAAGAGTCCACATCACACAAAGTCCTCCACGATTGGCCCCCTGTAGGCAGGACTGAGTGGGCTCCAGGGACTCAGCATGCTGGAAGAGGCAGTCAGCTCCCCTTGAAAAGGCCCAGGGTACAGTGGCAGTGGGGAGGGAGGACAGCTCCCACTACTGCTGTCCCTGTCCTGTGGATGAGCTAGGGCCTTCATGCAGGGGCCAGGCTGTCACCCTGGCGTCTCCACCTGCAAAAATTCACCTCAAGACACTGAGGGCTTGTCTATACTACCGGCCAGATCGGTGAGCAGTGATCGATCCAGCAGGGGTTGATTTATTGCGTCTAGTATAGATGCGATAAATCGACCACTGAACACTCTCCCCTCGACTCCAATACTCCACCAGAATGAGAAGCACAAGCACAGTTGGCGGGAGAGCGTCACATGTCAACTTACCGCAGTGAAGACACCGCGGTAAGTAGATCGAAGTACGTGGACTTCAGCTACACTATTCACGCAGCTGAAGTTGTGCATCTTAGATCGATTGAAGCCCTGAGACAGGAAGCAGAAAAAACTTGGCCCCGCGGAGCTGTCCTGGGCCAGGCTGGCCTCGCAGGAGCTGGGCCAGACCTGGGAGCATTCCCTGGGCTGCGGCCTTCGGGGATGTGCAGGACTCTGTCTCCCGCTGTTCCTGTGGGGAGAGTCTGGCTGGGGTGGGCGCACTGGCTGAGCAATCTCCTTCACATCCAGAGATGATACCATAGTCTTCCGCTCCTCAGCTTCTTTCTTGCTAGTCCCCGCCCCGCGCGCACTCGTTCCCGTCTGTCCTTCAGCACCGCCCATCGCCTGAGCCCTTCGCTTTCTCCCGTAGTTTGGGCAGGGCGTAACGCCGTAGGGCGGTTGCCATAGGGACTGGCAGCGCGGCCTGGCGCAGAGGCGGGCGGTGCCAGGCGCGGCGCAGCAGTTGCTCTGTGGTTGTTCGCAAGGGCCGGAGGCGGCGGCGCCGCTGCGGGGTCACCATGTCGTTCCGGGATCTCAGGAGTGAGGAAATCTAGCTCGGGCCCCCAGGAGAGGGAGGGAGCCGCGACCGCACGGGGGACATTGCTCCTGGGGCCCAGGCGGGGGCCTGGTGCTGGGGGGACGTGGTGGGGGTGGCCGGCGCGTCGTCCTTCTGCGGTGTCAGCGCTGCGCACACTTGCTGCCCCCCTCGTGCCATGGCCACCCACCCGTCGCCTCGCCCACCTGCCCCAACCCCACCCTCACCGCCGCCACACACCCGCCCCATCGCCACCCACATCATCATCATGCCATCGCCACCCACCCGCACCTTCTCCTCGCCAGACCATCCTCATACACTCACCCCATCCCCTCGCCATCGCCACACACCTGCCCCATCACCACCCATGCCATTGCTACACACCTGTGCCATCGCCATGCCATTGCCATACATCCATCCCATCGCCTTGCCATCACCATCCACCCACCCCATCACCACCCACGCCATCACCACACCATCCTCATACACTCACCCCATCCCCTCGCCATCACCATGCCATTGCCACACACCTGCCCCATCACCACCCATGCCATCGTCATGCCATCGCTACACACCTGTGCCATCGCCATGCCATTGCCATCCATCCATACCATTGCCTTGCTATTGCCACACACCCGCCCCATCACCACCCACGCCACTGCCACACCATCCTTATACACCTGCTCCATCATCATGCCATCACCATCCACTCACCCCATTGCCATGCCATCGCTACACACCCACACCATTACCTCGCCATCACCATGCCAACACCAACTACCTGCCCCGTCGCCACTCATGTCTGCCCACCAGCCATCATTGTATCAGCACCACACACCTGCAGTGCCCCATGCCATCATTATCCAGCTGTGCCATCACCACGCCATCGCCGTACACCTGTACGGTCCACACTGTCGTTATGTCCTTACCACACACTTGTGCCATCACCACATTGTTGTTATGCCAACTATCTCCACTGCATCATCCTGCCATTGCTGTACATCTGTGCCATCACCATGTCATCATACTGCACCACCCCACACTGTCACGACGCACCCACTTCATTGCCACACACACACACAGTATCACACAGTGTTATCATTCCTCATCATAGCTTCCTGACGTCATATTGCTCCATTATACTGTATCTTGCCGTCATCAGGCTAAAGCTCATCCCCACCTGATGCAGCATTCTCTTCTTGTCTAGTCTTGTTTTGCTGTATGTTGTGCCATGGCATACCATTGTGTGGCATTGTTGTGCTCTCTCATGCCATGATCGCACGACAGCCTGCTGTCACCACATAGTATCAACACAATACATTTTGGCATTGCAGCACCTCGCCCACTGAATTGCAACGTTCACAATATCATTCCTCTGTATTGCACTGTTATGGGGCGTATTCAGCTGGCATTGTGCTATCGTGCCATATCATAGGTTTATCACACACAGTTTTGTCTCATATCCTAATTCTGTCACATTGTGAGATCATCATGTCTCTTGCAGCATGAATATCTTACCTTGCTGCGTCACAGTGACATCACGTAGCATCCTCACACTGTTTACACTACTGCAACAAATTCTCATGTCAAAAAGTCACCACACCATAATTCTGCATCTGGCTGTGATGACATATTGTGGATTCTGTGTAGACTCCAGATATGCAGGATGTGTCACCCTGTGAAAATCAGATTGATCCTACAAAATATGGGACAGACAATGAGTTCAAGCTGTTGTAGACACCCAGGTTGCAAAGGGTTTCTACTCATTCCCAGTATGTCTGGTATTATACTGATTTTCTCGGGACAATGATCCCAGGTCTTGTGAGGGCTGCTTTGCAGATACCTGTGGGTCTCACTGTCAGTTTTGGTCCCATATTTCGATGAACCATTGTGTTGCTGTGGGTTTACATTATGATATTGATGGTACATGACCTTTTGTATTGGCTGCTGTAATGTGCAGGAGTCTGGAGGAAACTTCTACCTCTTTCCCTTATTGGGCATTGAACAACTGGTCAGGTGCATTGTATTTGGTTTTTTAAACTTTTCTCTGAAACATCAGGTAATGGCCTCTATCAAAGGAAGGTATCAGCATAGGTGGGCAAGTAGTTTGTTGTGTTATTGCAGTTCCTTCAGGTAAAGACTATGATATGTCTTTCTTTAGAGATGCTCAATGCCATTTCTTAGGGCAACTGGGAGGGTTTGCTACAGGGCGATGAAAGGCTTCCTTCCTGTGGTTGAGCGCTCCATCCACAGGGGCTGGGAGAGCATTGTTTTTATACACGACAATGGGGATGTTTGAAATCCTGAGTTGATTTTATTTTAATATTTCAGTTATTAGGAACATTTCTCATTTAAAAAGTCATCTTTTTTTGCTCGTTAAAGATAATTTCCTGGTAAATTGGTATTAACTTTTTTCCTTGATCACTTCATGAATTCTGTCTATTCTAGATTCACTCTAGCACAGTGTGTTTGTTGGTAATCATAAACAGTGCATTGTGGGACTTGAGCATCTTTGCTGACTATAGTGAAAAGAAAGAATTGTTTTTGTTGTTTGTCTTTCAGATTTTACTGAGATGATGAGGGCTCTGGGCTATCCCCGACTCATCTCTATGGAGAATTTCCGCACTCCAAACTTCATGCTGGTTTCAGAGATGCTTCTTTGGCTATGCAAAAGGTTGGTGCTTTATTTCAGTGCAAGAAAAAATGTCAACTCAGTCACTGGACCTGAAGTTAGAGAGCCATTTGAAACAGATATTTTGGAGTGGAGTTGTACTGAGTGGCTTAAAGAGGAACTTGGTGAAATTGAAATTTAGTCATTTTGAGAGCTCTACTGTTCTAAGTGCCAGATAGGAACATATGGTAATTAAGTTGGCATTTTAAGTATCAAGCTTGTGGCTTCAGTGGTCTCCATGTGCCATGGATATAATAAACTGATTTTTCCAGAGGAAAATAATGTAGATAAAGGGTAAACTAAAGGAACAGTACGAAAAATAAAGAGTGTATTCTCCTTAAGTCCCCTTCCTCATTCACCAGTGTGAATTTCCGTATTCTTTAGATTCTGTAGCAAACATGCAGCATGAGGCTTGCATTGCAGGAGCTAAAGTCAGGCAGTGGAGGACTAATTGAGACTACCTTCAAACTTAGTCTTCTCTAGAAGTATTCTTTGCAAAGTGAACTGGGATCTTCTCCACCTCTCCCTTGGACTGAGTTCAGCCCCACTGGCTCTTTTAAAAACTATTCCTGCAGCTAAGGCTTTGCCCCAACTTTACAGAACAGGCTCATACTTTAAAAAGAAAATTCACAAATAATGTTCAACGTTTAAGAGGAGATCAATGTTTGAAATGTGCAGTAATGATTTTTCCTTAATATTTCATTCTGTTTCCTCTGACTTACTACATTGCCCACAATGAAAGGCAATGGAAGAAGGAACCCACCAGGGAGCATGATCTAGTATCATTTTACTATAGTTTTACGTCAGTGTAATGCTATTGGTTTTAAACACTTGTGAAACTGCAATGGTGGATCAAGCTATATGTATGTGGTGTGTGTGTGTGTGCGTGTATTTATAATACATTAATTATATCATCAATATCAAAAAGTACTAAAATGTTCTCTGTGTGTGTGTGTGTGTGTGTGTATATGAAAAGAGAACATTTTCTTACTTTTTCAGTTAATGATACCTTACAATATTGCAATGGGCAGAAATTTTACAAAGATTGTTTTTGCTGCTTGCTTACTTTTTGCATTTCACTTAGTTTATGGTTAGTTTCAAGCAATTTTAGCTTTCTGGCTATTGTGCACTAGCTCAATGCTGCAATTTTTGGGCTGCAAGTACTGTAGGACTGTTTAAAACTAATAAAAAAGTTTTGATTAAAACATTTATATTAATATCAGGTCTTGTGAAGTCTTAACAATGCTTCCCCTCCCCCTAAGTTTGGTTTTTAAATTACTTGCCTTTTTCCCTTCAAATTTAAAAACAGAAGTCACGGATTGTCTCTCCATTTCTCCAAATTGTCTCCCATCTCTCTGACTTTAACAACTTCTCTCCAAGAGATGGCAAACAGAGCAGTGAAAAAGACATTTCATTACACAGAAAGGGATTGCTTTTCAAAAAAGGTGTAAGCATATTCATCCAATTAAGCTGAACAGTATAAAGTGCTTTCACGTGTATATTATAAGGTGATTGGAAGTACTCTGCTTTTAAGTGAAGTGCCTCATTTACATCCCAGGCAGCTAGGAAACTAACCAAATTGTACCAGGTACCCAATAAACCAGCTTTCCCTGGTTCCAGGAGTCTTATAATTGTATTGTAAGGTAGAGAGGTTAATTTAGACTTCACTTATTTTGAATTTCAAATGAGATTTTAAAGTGGAGGTTCTGTCTGGATATTAATGATCCCATGGCACTTTCCATAAAAGTTAGGAAGTAGGGGATTTCCCTAGTTTCCTCTTCCCAGGTGTACTGGTATATAGTGTACCGTGGACCAGTTGGTTGGTGACTTCCCCTCCAGAGGTGGCTGTGTTGTACTGGTGCTGTTTGTAAAGGGCTTTGGGATTCTCAAGATCAAAGGTGCTATAAAAATGTAAAATATTAATATATTGTTAGTGAAGCAAGAAAGTTTATTTTAGGGACAATATTAACTGTAAATCAGGGCCCTGTGTTTTTCTCTGTTTTGTGGCTAGAGACTTTGCTGCAGAACCCATTGATTGCTGTAAATATGCTCCAAAATCTAAGCTTTCATGTATAACATTTTCTAGCCTTGCAAAGATTCAGTTTGAGTTATGTTTGGAAGTAATCTTCCTCAGTCTACTTAAAATGATAGCTCTGAGACCTCTCAACTGTCCTTGTTCATTTCCAAGGGGGTGTTTACTTTCATGATGATATTTTAAATGGCAATGTTGTTGTTGTTTTATTAACCATTTCACTGCTAGTCATTTTAGCAGATTTCTGGAAGATTAGGGATGTTCAGTTAATCAAAGGCTGTTTTTTTTTTTAAGTCCTAGTCAGATCTAATTAAGATGAGTTTGGTTTATCTGTGTGGCTTGCAATTTGAAAAACTGACATAGTACAGTAAATAATCTCTCATCAGAAATATTCAATTGATTTAAAGCCTGAATCCAAGCTTTGAAATTGATTTGGGTGAATCAGCTAGGTCTGGCTGTTCTTACAAACTAAGCCAAAAGATAGCTTCAAAACCTGAATTTAACAACTTCTTTTGGCTCAAGCTTTATGGCTCATGCAATTTTTATGACATTCTAATTTATACATTCCAGATCCTAGACACTGAACTACTGTTTCTCCACCTGCATCAGGGGCTGAAAATTTGGTTTGCAGGATCTTTATGATGTCTGAATTTGCCACATAAATGTATTTGCTTTTACCTGTTTAATACTTCATGCATGTTGCTTGTCTGACTCGATTAATGTTCCCATCTGTAGATATGAACCTCAGACTGATGTTCCTTCTGATGTTGAGACAGAGCAGGACCGGGTTTTCTTCATTAAGGCAGTAGCTCAGTTTATGGTGAGTCTGCTTAAGCAACCTCATTTGGGGTTTGATCCAAAGCCCACTGAAAAAATAATGAGAGCCAGAGGGAGAGATTTACTTGCAGTTGATATTTGACTAAATCTTAATTCAAGCGAAGCCCCTGATCCTGCAAAAACTTAAACACGGGTTTAACTTTTACATGATGTTAGTAGCCCCATTGCAGTCACTGGATGAAACTCAATGGAAGTGTTGCTATTGACATGAATGAGGCCAGCCAATGACTTGGATGGGATGGCTCACATCATGTAAAATTAAACATATGAGTAAGTCTTGGTAGTATTGGAGTTTTAACAACTACTTAGCTTTAAGCTCATAAAGCAATATTCATGTGCAACCTCCTATCCATTTTTCACACTTGAAAAAGCTAACATGTAAAAATCAAGTTTTCTGAACAAAAATGACAAAGTGGATTTTTGAATGCACTCAGTAACAAATATGACCATCTCTCTCCTAACATTTTATGCCTGATTTTGTAGTAGGGTAAAAACTTACATATCAAGAAAATAAGAGAACTCTGTGAAAAACACAAGGCATAATGATTTTTTAGTTATGGTCTAAAATCAATATTTGTATCCCAGTGTGTAATCCTGTTTTTCTTTATTGCCTGAATGCATACTTTTTATCAGATCAAATGCTTTGTGTTACTGCTTTTTGGATACAGGTTGAAGGATATTAGACACTAAATAGGGGTTGTCTCTTAAAATATAAGATGCGCAGCCACTCTGTATAAGGACTGTACTGGAGTAACTGGACCAAATGATTTTTTTAACGTAGGGTTCTCCCCTGAAGCGTCATGGAATTCCAGAGGATGTGCCTGCCAAGCAATGTGCCTTGACCTTTTATTTGTCAGTAGATTTGGAGGTTTTCAGTGGTACTTATCACCATAGTGTCTGAGTGTCTCACAAACATTTTGGGTGGTTCTGCAGGTGACCTTTATGCTACAGCACAATCTCTCTTCCCTGCTTTGCTTCAGCAGAGTTTCCCTCTTTCCTTGTTGGGATCATACATCTTTCATTCAATTATGTTGTTGAAAGTGGATTGTAATGAGCATAAGCAGTGAGCAGTACCACCAGCAGTACAGTATAAAGACAGTAGCAACAATGTGTTGTATTTGGTCTGGAAAAAAACCAACACCGGCAGGCCAGGTAAAAAGTTGCCATCTGAATTGCTCCCTTTTCCTCGCTTTCTACACCCTCCATGGATTCATGACATTACTTCTCGTTTTATTTTCCTTGCTGCTTGACTTGTTCTCAGGCATAAGGGGCTATTTTAGTTCTAGTGTATTTTTTTTCATAGCCGCTTAGCCTTTTTTTTTTTTTTTTTTTTTTTATTCCTTCCCAGACATTCTGGGAAGAAGGTGTCTGCTGTAAATCATAATTCGGATTTAACTCTGGATTCAACTTCCAGATAACTCTGGAAGAATTAGATATTTTTTTTTAATAATTCAAATGGATAATGATGTTTGTAAGCATCTTTTCTGATTTTTATTTATTTAAATTTTTACAGTTGTGGAAAATTGTGAGGGGGTCTGGCAGTAAGGGGGTAAGACGATAGTTATTCAATGAAAGTAGATGTTGAGATTCAAAAAGGTAAAGCATCATAACTATTAAACCACAAACTGTCAATATCACATGTCAAAATGCAAAGTCAATATCCTTACATCAAACTTTCATAAGTTTTCAAGCAGCATTTTTCTTACTTTGCCTATCTTCGTGCTTTTATCGGGGGATGGGGTGTGCACGCATTTGTGTATGTGTACGCTGAAGAGGAGCTCTGTGTAAGCCTGAAAGCTTGTCTCTTTCACCAATAGAAGATATTACCTCACCTACCTTGTCTTTACAGACATTTGCTGATAAATATCTAAACCTTCCAAGCCTAATCATAATGAGGAGTTTTGCAAAGTGACTATGAAAGAATTCTGGGGCAGATGCTTGGTCTTGCGTCCCTTTTGAACAGGAATGGACACTCCTGCTTTGTTGTGGTCGGAGCATCAGGGCACCAGTAAGCAGAGTTGCTGACTGAAAAACATACAGGGGGAAGTTGAGGGCATTATGAAAAGGTACCAATGAAGGTATAAGTGAGATGTTGAGGGGCTCCCTTCTGTAGTCAATTAATATTTGTGTTTAGTTACCCTCTCCTCCCGTCTGCCTTTCTCTGCCAGTATATTAAAGTTTTGCCATGTAATCTACTATCTGTTTTAGTTTGGAGAACAGGGTCATTCACAGAGCTCTCTGCAATGGGCTCACTGAGAAGTTCAAAGTAGTTTTTTTAATTGTCTGAAGAGAGTGCAGAAGTGGAGTGAAGCCTTTACCCCTCCCGCCTACCAGGCTACACTTCCTATGCTGGGCCTTCTGTGATTCAGCACAGAATTGGACAGTATTAGGTTAGCTAGTCCATTTCCTCACACTCACCCACGAGCAAAATTCCACAAAGTACAGCTCATACCACAGACTACTCTTTAGTTTCAGTCTGGAGTACTGAACCATGGTTATGTCATGCAGCAATGAAGCAGAGTTTCAGCAAAGTGAATTTTGACCAGCTGTTCCAGCGCAACATTGAACTAAATAAGTGAGCTAAGTCTGAATGTTTAGAGCTTGGCCTTTCACTCAGTGGGGCTTGGTAAAAATGTGTTTCTGGGCTAAGGGGCGTGAACCACGTGTTGATCACCAGTGGCTGCTACTGTCTGTAGATATGGTGTTGGATGTCCTTAGCAGGAAATTGTGCTGGAGGTAAACGTATTGAGAGAGTTGGAAGGAGTTATACAGGAAAATGAGTTGTACTTCACAAAGATGCTCAGATTCTTAGGCCTGGATGGTGAGTTTTTGACTTGAGAAGGTTATCAGCCTGATCTCTCTCTATGGATAGCTGTCAGATTAAAACTTTTTTGTGGGGCTCTAATTTTGAAGCTTTTTGAAATATGAAGTGACCATAAAGCCAGGTTTTGCCCATAGATTACATATGGACAAGGCTATGTTTTAGTCATGGGTATTTTTAGTAAAAGTCATGGACAGGTCACGGGCAGTAAACAAAAATTCACGGCCCGTGACCTGTCCATGACTTGTACTATATACCCCTGACTAAATCTTGGGAGAGTAGGAGGGGGGGCCTGGGAGTGCTGCAGGTGCTTGGGGGTGGTGAGGAATGGCCCAGGGGTGCCACAGGTGCTCGGGGGAGCAGCCTGGGACTCCTGCTGGGGTGGGGAGGCGGTAGTGCGTGGCCCGGGACTGCTGATGGTGGAGGGGTTGGCATGGCTGGCAGGCTTCCTACCTGGCTCCTTAAGGCTCCCCGGAAGCGGCGACATGTACTCCCTTAGCTCCTAGGAGGAGGTGCGGCAATATAGCTCCATGTGTTGCCTCTGCCCCAAGTGCTAGCTCCGCAGCTCCCATTGGTTGGGAACCACGGAGCTGGCGCTCAGGTCAGAGGCAGTGTGCGGAGTCATCCGGCTGCGCCTCCACCTAGGAGCTAAGAGAGGGACATGTTGCCTCTTCCAGGGAGCCCCCTGAGGTGAGCACCGCCCTGAGCCCCCTCCCACATCCAGACTCCTGCTGCTGCTGGGGGACGGGGGCATGGTGGCCCAAGAGTGCCCCAGCAGCGGTTGGTGCGGCTGGCCCAGCTGCAGCAGAAGTCATGGAGGTCCTGGAATCTCATGGAATCCGTGACTTCCATGATCTCTGTGACAAACTTGCAGCCTTACATATGGATAATTAGTTCTCAGTTCTTAATTCTACTGAGTGCAGATGTGTAACCTTTCCATATCTTACAGTTCTAAGCCCTGGGGCATCATTAGAGGTGAAGAACAACCATAGATCCAGCAGTTTTAAGTTTCTTTTCTGAGCCTAATACAATTTGGAAAGAGAAGTGTGAAATCAGAAATCATTTTAATAATATGCTTTTGAGACCATTCTTCATATTGGTATATCCCTAAAGGCTTTACAGAATAATACAGTTATGGGATGAAATAAGAGTGGCTAAATTACTCCATGGCTAAAAGTCTGCAATTAATTTTACAGGGTAATAGAGGAATTACTGCGGTTCTTCAGTAAACAAACTCTCAGCTCAGGTGTTTCCTCTGCTTCTTAGAATGGGAAGGACTTGAAGATGTTTCTTCAGTAATTCCTGTTGTCCATGGGACACACAGTTATCTTCAGCAATAGCTAATAACCTGTAGCATCTATGATTAGATAGAAGATTTATATGGAGACAAATGTACCTAACTCCATTAAAGAAGAATATCAGAAATCATTAATCCTCATTAAAATGTAACTAGAGCAAATCGTTTCCAGACTAAGCAGAATAACTGTATGATTTCTCTATTGTGGTATTTGATTACATTCTACTTTATTTAAATTCTGTTAGTGTTTCTATTCTATACCCGTACTCTCCTAACTTGTTAATTCAGCCTTTCCATCTGGGCTAATGATTTTTTTAAAAAAATTCTGCTGTGTGCAATCCTCTGCCATATGGGGGAATCTGACTTCAGCTCTTCATTGTGGTCCATGTTTCTCAGCCTTATGAGCTAGTAGTGAATAATTAGAGTCTCTCTAGTGACTATGTCTGTAGGTTGCGTCGACAATATTGACTCTGCCTGAAGAGATCCAAACTATTAGATGGAGAGTCAATGAGATATAGGAAAATTGATGCTTTTGGTTTAACCAATATTCCATTCTATGTCATTTAAACAGAGCATAGTGGTGCCAATGCACAAACAGGCTGAAGAGACAATCTTTTTTTAACTTGCCATAAGTTGACTTACACATTAAGGCCTGGAGGGGGCCTGCCTGGAGAAAAATAATGTTTTGGCCTTACATAGTTTTGCTCTGTGTGTCTCCATTGCCCTGCACTTTAAGAAGGTGAATCCTTCCCTCCACTCCAATCTCCACATAGGGGTAGAAGGCTCAAATCCAACCACAAAGATGTGGACCCATTTTGCAGAAGGGAGGACAAATGTGGGGAGCCCACGCCATAGTTTTCACCATTTGTGTAGCACCGTTCCATCCATCTTAGTGCACATGGGGGCTTTGGAGTATGCAGATCCACTAGCTCACCTGAATCCCTGGGGTGGGAGGTTCTTAGCAACTGCAGTAATGTCAATGAAGCAGCACCACTGCTGCTTTGTGGCTTGGGGGAAGAATATTCTATGTCCCCAGCCTGTGAACCTGTTTGTTAGGGCTTTGTACTGAGTCCAGAATTTGGCCCAAAAAGAATATGAAAGCACATTTTAAAAGCCTAACCCAAACTCTTGTCTATCAACCCCACTTTGTGGTGGTTTTAGTTCTTCTTTTGTCTTAATTGCATGTGGCTTAAATTAAACACATATGGTAAGTTCTCAGAATAAATGGAGATGGTTTTGTAATGGTGCTGTGAAGACATTTTTATGCCTTTTTTAAACTAGTGGATCAGGAAAAGATGTTGATCTGTTTGCAGATGATTTTGTTATGTCAGTCATGTGTTTTCCTGTCCACATGTGCTGAGAATGTGTGGGTGTGTGTATGTGTGAGAGAGAGAGAGAGAGAGAGAGAACAGTCGCCAAGTGGAAAATACGTTTTTTCCTTTTACTAAACATTGATTTTCCCCCCTTGTGTTTTAAGTGAACTGAAATTGGAATTCCCATCCATAACAATGCTCTTTGTAATGTGGTGCTCTAGCTTCCCTTGTGGAATAGGTGTTAAAGGGACACTGTCAACTTAATAATCACACTTCTGTCTGAAAATTTTATACCTGCTGTTCATAGAATAGAATCATAGAATATCAGGGTTGGAAGGGACCTCAGGAGGTCATCTAGTCCAACCCCCTGCTCAAAGGGTTGTGATGATTAACTCCTAAGATTCCTTCAGCTGAAAGAAAATGAAGGGAAAAACGTCGAGGTTTTTTTGCTTTTCTTACTGGTGCATTTGAGGATACTCTGTGACCAGTGATTTTTTGCTACTCTAATTGGTGAGCACCCAAAATTGAAGGCCCTAAAAATCCTTCTCGAAACCTTGGTCTCATTTGTCAGTCATTTTCTCAGTTTCCCTTGCAAAATTAGTCTGTCAGTTTCCTCTCTTGTTTTTGTGGGCCTTTCACACAGTAACAGGGTGAGGGAAACATTTACAAAAATAAAGAAATCTGATTGCAAAGCCACAAAAATTGGCAGGGCACTCAAGCAGGTCTGGGGCCTGAAAATGCTTTTTAAAAAATTGACTAGATTTGAAGTTGATGCTCTTCCTTTAAGAGCTGGGGCAGAGTGCAAACACTGGATTCAATCCATTCCCAGGAAAAAATCCCTTTTCTTTCAAAGGGCATTTTGCCTGAGTAAGGATTGTGCAGTCAGGCCTGGTACAGGTCCAACTAAAACTGTAGCACTTTAAAAAAATTGGAAATAAAATGTTAAGTTAAAAAAATAAAATAAATATTTGAACAATTTCTTACTTGTTGCCAATTGGATTTTACCTGTGGTAGGTCCAATTTGGATATAAAAATCACATAAAAGATTGGTACATGCTTCAGCACACTTAGCTTAGGGCCTAATGGTGAAAGCGAAGTTTAATACGCATGGATGCTTGTTAGGCTTGGATAGGAAACCTCTGTCTACTACCTAGTATTCTTAAAGGAGGTAAATTTTGATAGCAGGTCAGATGCAAAGAGAGAAGAATCTTAAGCCATCTAGCTATTTATAGTTTGTTAATTTCTATTTCTGGGGAGGAACAAAGTTTTAGCCAATAATGGCTTTTTGTTGAGTTCGCAAGAGTGAATGGCAGTTTTAGTTGTTGTTTTGCACCAACTCTTCCTGTCTGTAACATCAGCCCAGAGGAAATTCCAATAATTAAGTATATCTCCTTCTCTGTGCCACTGGAGTGCTGTTTCCCAAGGTGTTTTGAAATAAATATCAAAGGTATATATATCCATTATTTGAATCTTGTATGAATATCTGTGCATGTAGTGGGGTAGAGGAGAAAGGGAAATAAATTATTCCCTCTTTTGATATTAATAAATTTAAGAGAGAAACTATCAATCTGAAAAAAAAAATGTTGGAAGAGGAGACAGTTTATTAGAGTAATTGATCTAATTACAGTAATGCACTGAGGCTGAAATTCATCTCCATGCAGAGGGTCAGCACCAGGCCCATGCACTTAAGTACCAATTAAGTTTACAGGAGATGTAAGTGGTAAATAGGATTTTTGCTGGCCCTCTGCACAGGGGTGACTTTCACCCTGAGAGAATTAGTGGATGGTTTGAGCTTTTTCATTTATATAAGTGCCCAGAAATGTTATGACTCTCAAAAGGTGTGTGTATGTCATCCTTGTTCGAAAAATCCCTTGTTCCTGAGCTGAAAATTTTAGTTATGTATAGACAAACATGATTCCAAAATAAGTACTTTTAGGAAAATGTTTGACTCGGGAATTGACAATCTGTTCTCTATAATGGACTGAAATATTTCTTTGTGTCTTCTTCCAATAGGCTACCAAAGCTCATATAAAGCTCAACACAAAGAAGCTTTACCAAGCAGACGGCTATGCAGTGAAGGAGCTGTTAAAAATAACTTCTGTGCTTTACAATGCCATGAAAACCAAAGGAATGGAGACCACCTCAGTGTCCGAGGAAGAAAGCACCAAATTCAAGTTTGACCTTGGTTCAAAAGTAAGGAAAATAAAGATTCTTTTTTTTTTGTAGTCATGGAAACCAAATTCATTTGCCTCATAAGCGTACGCACAGAATGTATGCATTAGTACGTTCTTTTCAAACTCTCCCTTCCTAAATTTACCTGCTGTGACACATTTGGTCCCCGTCTAATCCCAAGAAAAACTTGGCTCATAATGGTATTGAAGTTTAGTACAGAATTGGTCATCTCTGCTTTGGAGCAGGACTGGAATAGTAGGGAACGTGGCAGGGCAGAATTGAGATGATTTGGCATAATTGTGTTAGAAAAACATGGGGAGTACTCACTGCAATATGGGCCTGAACCAGTGCCCATTGAAGTCAATCGGAGTCTTTCCCTTGAATTTATTGGGCAGTGCTTCAGGACCTATAGAAGCATTTAAAATAGAAATTGCTCCACAAATACCAAGGAAAAACAGAACACAGATACTCTCTGAATAGTCCTATCAGTTATTTGTTCATTATGCAGGAATAATACTTTTTTTTTAAAAGTGGCAATAATTATGGCTACATTAATGTGTCAGGTGACATTATAGAATTTTCTTTAAGAAACTTCTCCCTTTCTTGGAGTAAGAGCCTGTTGCGTGCTTCCTGTGTTAGTGTTGTAATAATAGAGCAAATTTGTAGGCCCAAACTTTAAAAGTGAATGAAAGTTTATAAAATGTCATGATAGCCTATAACAACAAATGTTCATGGGAAAAGGTGAATAAGTGAGACAGACTGAATTAGTCCAAAAAAGACCTATTAATGTAACTCAAGGACTATTAAAATCAGGCCTGGTAAATGAGAAGCATGGGACTGGAAATCCATTAACACAGATTGGTGTATTGCAAATTAGGCCTAATAGGTGGACAAAATAATGAGAGGATGGGATATTCCACCTGTCACTCCCTTTTGGGGTCTCTAAAAGAAAAGACTTTGGGGGGAAAAATCAAGAAGAAGCTGTCTGCCAACAGTGGCTACAGTGAGCTTTCACCTCCCCTCTCTTAGCGCCTTGTGCGCTTTACCATCATGGCTGTCACCTCCCATCTCCTGGCACCCCAGAATCTACCATAACACTGTTGGGCCTTTGTTGGCCTGATCCTGAGAGATGTCCTGACCAGACTGGGTCAGAGAGAGGGACCCAGATGATATAGCCACCTCTGCCAACTTTAGCTAAATCCCAAATACCACCTGGGATGTGAGTCTTTATCACCTTCCCCCCTTTGTGTGTCCGTTTCCTTCCCACCTTTATTTCTTTTCTTTTCCTATCTCTCTCCTTTTGCTTACTGTTTAATAAGAGTCTGGCTTAGCCAGCCAAGACTGCATCTTTTGCAGCACTGTTGTGAGTCTGGGATTAAAAAGGCAGATAAAAGTAATGCCCTCAACCACCTGAATTAGGTCTTGGAGCAGCTGATACAACTGTGTGCTGTGTCTGTTTACTTTCCAGCAGTGAGACTGCAAGTGAAAGTCAACCCCAGAGAAGGAAAGTGCATTTTCTGTCTTTGCTGTTCTCTTTCATCTTTTGTGTGTGTTTGTCTTATTCCTTTTAGAAATGGCGTTGGATTTTAACTACAAGAACTCAAGCTCATCTTAACTTTTTCTTTTCCCCAAAAAGGACAACTATTATCATCTTTAATAACAAAAGACTGTCAAATGGAGGGTGGGGACGGTTCCTTGTGAAAGCTCCTTCTAGCTAGAAGGAAAGGGAACAAGGAGTGTTCTTAAAATGAAAGCCTTACTTAATGCATTACATTTACATTTTAAATGATTTAACCTCTTTTTTCTCTTTTCTTTCTTTAAGGTTACAATAGTTTTAACAGTGATACTAAACAGGCTGAGGTCTCTATATACCAAACCTTGAACCTTGTTTAAATTGTTCAGTTTGGGACAGTGAGAGCATCATGTTTACACCTTTGACTCTATGGGTCCATATAGTCCATCAAAATTAATACTATATAGGTGCTTTTTGAAAACGGGAAACCAAATGAAACATTATTAGTATAAAGAAAAGGAGTACTTGTGGCACCTTAGAGACTAACAAATTTATTTGAGCATAAGCTTTCGTGAGCTCCAGCTCACTTCATCAGATCCATTCACTGAATGCAGCTACAGCTCACTTCTTTCGGCAGCGTGTAGTGTACATTCCCTTGTATCCCCCCAGAATGAGTATAAATAGGTGTAGCCTGTCAGGAATGGTGCAGACTGAAGGATGTGATTATCTATGCAAGTACATATCCTACATGGCTCTCTGCTCACCCAAGCCATGCTTCCCCCTCTACACTACTGTTTTTAGCCATGTAGTGTCTCCCTGCTGCTGGAGCCCTTCCCCACCATAGGGAAAGACTCTTGGAGCAGGAGGGTAGTGGAGAAAGACTCTGCCAGCTCCCCATTGCTGGAGCCCTTTCTTCCACAGGGAAAGACTCTGGCAGGCAGGAATGATTCCACCAGTTCCCAGCTGCTGGAGTCTTCTCCTGCCACAAGGAGGGAAAGGGAAAGGCTCTGGCAGTAGGGGAGCAGTCTGGAAAGGCTCTGCCAGGTCCCTGCTGCTGGAGCCTTTCCCCTCTGCAAAGAAAGACTCCAGCGGGGGGAAGGCTCCCCCGACTCCCTGCTGCTTGAGCCCTACCTGTGACAAGAAAGGGAGCAGGGAAATGCTGAAGCTTTCCCCTGTTGTCTCTCCCTTGCCAGAGCATTTCACTGATATGTGTAGCTACACACTGCTGTGTGGATGCAGCTGGCTTTTCCCTGCAGTGTGTAATTACACATACCCTACATGCTGCCGCTGATGATGTGTACTGTAGACAGGGCCGTCCTTACCCATACGCAAAGTACGCAGCTGCATAGGGCACCAGGAAATTTTGGGGCACCAAATTTCCTGGTGCCCTGTGCAGCTGCATGCTTCTCCAGACCCTGCTCCGGCTCTTCCCCATGGCCCCAGCCCCACCTCTTCCCACCCCTGCTTTGCCCCAGCCCCACCCCCACTCCCCTGAGGACTCCAGGAGTGGCCAGGCCTGCACTCACTGGTAAGTAGAGAGACCTGGCCCCAGCCTGCTCTGCTCCCCTGGCTGCCAGCCATGCTGCCAGCGAGTGCTGGGGGCGGATCTCCCCTCCCCCCAAGCATGGGAACCAGGGGAGCAGAGCAGGCTGGGTCCGGGTCACTCCCCGTCCCGCAGGAAGTGGCCAGCCCCCCTCCCTCCCATCCCCCATGGAGGCCTGGGGCCAGCCCCCCCGCTTCCCCCCATAGTGGCCTGGGGTGGGGCCCCACACAGCCCCCCTGTGGAGGCCTGGGGCCAGCCTCCCCTCCCCCCACTCAGACCCCCTGTGGAGGCCTGGGGCCAGCCCCGACACATGGAGGCCTGGGGCCCCACACAGCTCCCCTGCAGCGGGGCTGTGTAGGGCAACAAAATAGCTAGAGACGGCCCTGAGTGTAGATGTAGCGTAGGAGAGATTCAGGCACCGTGCTGGTCACACATACGGTTTTAATTTTAAAAGGGACAAAGCCTGTCACAGATTTTCTTTGTGATGGCAAAGAGACTCTTCCATTGTTTGATTTTTTTTATTCTGTTCTTCTAGATTGCTGATTTGAAGGCAGCCAGGCAGCTTGCTTCTGAAATCACATCCAGAGGAGCATCTCTATATGATTTACTTGGCAAAGAGGTGGAGTTGAGGGTAAGTATGCTCTGCAGACAGGGAACTCAGATTCACCATATGCTGCAAATGTAGAGAGAGAAACAAGTATGAATGAGCGATTTCAACAGCTGCAATGAATACATTAGATGTAGATTCTGTGTGTGAGTGGAGTGAGGTCATATGGGTTACCCAGCTTCTCATCCATATTATTACTTGTAATAAGCCCAAGAGAATAATGGTTTGCCAGTTTGTGTTTAGAGGTGAACTGAAATGCTTTGTAAAGAGCTGCTTGAGAGCTTAAATGAGTAACAGTGTGTACGTATACTTTGTCGTGTTCTTGTACCAAATGTGGACTGGCTACAGAGCTTGCTTATACAAAGCTTGTACCAAATGTGGACTGGCTACAGAGCTTGCTTATACCGGATGTGTTCATCATAAGATTCTTTAATGCTCTGCCAGGTATGTCTCAGGTTCATTTAAATAAGGTATTTTACATGAAGTACCACCTAATATAATACACTTTAGCGTTCCATTACATCTGCCACTTTAAGCTCTACATTCCTACCATTTGCAATATTTACATTATCATGCTGTCTTTGAGGTTCAGTATTTATCAGTCTGCTAAGAGTCTCTGAATTGTACTGGTTTCCTAATTACATGACCCAAAGTATGACAACTTGGTCATCAGGTTGTATATTAGTTGCAATAACTGGCTGTGGTCAGTCCAGAATCCTTGAGTCGTCATCTTGTTCTGCATCTGCCATCTGTGGGGTTTGCTATGTTCATTGTTCTGTCTGAGGAATAAACTGTAGATGCTGATGGTTTCTGTTGAACTCTCCACTGTCCGTCTCGATCACATATGATTTGGGCGCTAAATTCCTTTTCTTTCCAACAGCTGGAGCTGTCCATCTCTTTTCTTCATCCAGTTTGAAAAGAACACAGTCACCAGGTTCTAGACCCAGCACTTCTTTCACTGAATGATGTCTATTGTCAAAGTGTTGATAAGCTCTTTTAGCCTTTTTATCCAATTTGGCTACTCTCTTCATGACTAGCCACTTTGGAGATATGTTCCAACTTTAAAAAAGAACCTTAGAACAGAGTCATCTTCCCATTGGGAGTTGTGCTGGACTATATCCAGTAGCTGCTATTGGTGTTGATATGTAGCTCAGAAAAGCAAGGAATGGATCTTCTTCCTGTAGGATTTTGTTGGCTGTACAGATCTCTTGGCCTCTCCATTCACTTGTCGGTAATGTGGTTTGCTAGTAATATGGTCAAAATCATATTTTGTTCAGAATGACTTAAATTGTGCTGCAGTGAATTGTAGTTCATTGTCCATCACTAGTTGTTCTGGAATACTGAAGTGAGCAAAAACAGTCCACAATGACCAGGTAATGATGTCCTCCTGTGAATTTGCATAAATTTGCAGCCAGTCTCTTCCAAGGCCTGTCTGGTAGGGGTGTTGTTATGAAAAGTTCTTTGTGTTGTATTGGTCTGTTAGTTCCTTGCCAATGCCTGGCCACCACACTGACTGGTTGGCCCATTCATGGCATTTAGTTAATCCTTGATGTCCTTCACAGATGAGGTTTAGGATTTTTCCTCTCATTTTGTTTGGAATTGTGATGTAGTTGCCTTTAATCATGAGTCCATTTGACTCGTGTTATAGTCTATGCACTGCACAGTAGTCTTTTGTGACTTCCTTAGTGTCCTTCAGATACTCGGGCATCTGCCCCAAAGTAATGTAGAACTTCCTGATGTTGCATATCTGTCGGTAGTTTTCTGTAGTCGTGTAGTCTCTTTTCTGACACTCGTCAGTATGCATCCACATACATGTTAATGTCATCTTTGAGCTCATAAGTAGTTGAGTGCAATTCCAGGGCCTCCCCCCCTGCACTGAGCCAGGACAGAAACAGGAACCCTGTCTCACACACCTGAGAGCAGGACATGACCATTTTATTTAGCCCTCCCCACCCCCAAAGAATATTTTCACCAGCCATCTATGCCATGGAGCAAATAGAGCAGAATTTGTGGGGCAGCTGTGAGGAGGAGTAGGGGGCAAATTGGGAGAAGTGCCCTGGCTGCTCCTTCTGTCTCTACGGACTCTGACAAAGGGAAATGAGCCCTGAAGACTTGCTGAGAAAAGAGGCATTGTTCTCCATCCCCAGGGCCTTCCTCCACGGTCACCAACTTTTCTAGCTCTCTGGAAGGAAAAACTATGCTGAAACCCAAGAAGGGCTCCTCAACTTCTCATGGGGACTCTGGCCACTGTATGTTAAGGGCTCTCATAAGCCCTCCAGTACCCAGGTAAGAATGAGAGCCCCAGAGTGTGACTCCCCCAGAGTGTGAACTGCAGCACTCAATTCCAGTACCGTTCAATCCAGAATGGACCTTGTTGGTACTGTTGAAGTTGGTACTGTCCATACCATGTGTATCGCTGATGTCAGTGGCCACACGTGTGGTACCAATGACAACTGGTACGTGTGGTATCAATAATAATGGCACCCCTGACAATACTATCGATTCCTCAGGCATCCATGGCAGGCAGGGACCTACTTTGTCTGTCAGTACTGGACTCTCCCCTCCTGCGATAGGATGGTCTCTCAGTGCTGACCTAAGTACCATCCCTGTTACCAACCTTGGTGCTGGCCTCCCCCGGAAGCTTTTGTCATCTCCTACTCCTGCATGACACTCTTCAGTGGAATCTGTCCATCATCCCCACAGGTCTGTAACAAAAGACCTTTCTCCTTGGTTTCCCCCAGCAGCATATGCTTATCCCTCTTGGACCTATGGGCATCAAGGGGTATCCCTCAAACTACCAGGTCAGTTTCAGCCTCCTCTAGGCCTGGGTTTCCAACTCCATCATCCTCCAGGAAGGCCACTGTACCACCTCCAGCTGCCAAGCATGGCACCAGCTTGGATCCTTCAGATGAGGACTACAGGAGGAAGGGCAGCAGATGCTCATTCATATATCATTTTCCTCAGCTAAAGAGACAGTAATGCCTGAAACATCCTCTGACAGAGGTTGTGCGATACCAGTCGGAGTGCTTGGTAGCCCAGAAAGTCTAGGAGAAGAATTGCTGTAAGAAATAACAAAATAGCATTTCATTGAAGTATAAAAATATTTTCAGGAGCTGCAGTGAAGCTACACAAATTTCTACCATTTTTCAAAGTGTCTTAAATTTCCATGAAAACATGATGCAAAACAGAGCTCATTTGTATTCCAAAAATGTTAATAAAATAAAACAAAATCTTTATAGGCCTCATTTCCCAACAGTATATTTGTCTAATCCCTTGGCTATGGAAACAGATTTCACAAGGCAGCTGGCTAATGCATTGGTGTCTGAGTTCAAAGGGTTAAGCTGCTTTGACCTGCACACACACACCTCCACACAACTCAGACAGCTAAAAAGTCAAGAGTATGTCAATTTTTAGGGAGAATTTTAAAAGAGCACTTGGCAGTTGCTTTGAAATTGGGAATAATTTAATCGTTTTGGCCAAATCACAGCTTTTAGGAGTCCATTTGGCTTCAGGGTTGGGCCCTTAATGAGGGACATATCCAAGAGCAGAGTGACGAATGTGTGAAGTGAAAATCAGGGAAGAGTGAGTGTTCCAGTGCAACCACTTCTCATTGGGCCCATCAAGAGCTCTCTTCATTGGAAGCCTCTTTAAAGGTGCAATTTCCAGAAGGGTGTGAATTATTATTATCCTGTAGAGAACATATTTTTCCGATGGCATAATGACTCATTGCTCTAGCTGGGACTAGCCAATTTTATATAAATGCAGGGTTTATGCTCTGTACAGATGTCTTACAGATTACACTTGTCCTTAAGAAATCCTGTCAGGTGAGAAATGGCCTGTGCCTCATTAGGGATAAATTTACATCTTAAAGGCATGATGCTTTACGGTGACAGCCCAAAGAAAACTTCCCAGTAGCACTAGAAAAGACCTTGCATGTTTTGTTACTAATGATTTGGACCAGTTCTGACTTTCTGAGGGATCCACCCAAACTAAGGAATGCTGCTTCAATCCAAAATCCGGTACATAAGCGTACAGCTAGTTTTAGCCTGTTGGACACTGAATAAAGCAAAACAAACATTTTTCAAATTAAAAGCTGGCCTCTGTTGGTACAAACCGAATTGGCTAATTTTCCATTGGATTTGCTTGTTTTTGTCATTATTTCTTCTGCTGTAGTTATACACATAGATTGTTTAATATATTTTGTACTTCAAACTGCATGGTATTTTTTGCTTTCTTTTATAAAGGCTGTGACAGTGATTGGTTTTTTAAAGGCTGCTTTGTCTGAACATTAAAATTACGTTAGAAGGCATTGAAAACAAAATGCAGCTTTCGTCACCTCCATTAGAGCTGCAGAACGTCTGGGATAAATTCAGGGAATGCCTATAGAACTCCAGTGCATTTTGACTTCCTGACTACTGTGTGTCCTGATGTCCCATTCATTTGAATGGTCAGCATAATTATAATTCCTGTAGGATAAAAGCAGCACCACAGCAGCTGATTTTTAATTGGAGTCCCTTATTCTTTAAAGACAATATATTTTGTTACTTAAAGAATATCTAGAATTACAGTAAGGCTTGAAAAATTCTCACCACTAGTCCTTGGGGAGCTTTTCCTCTGAAACTATTATCCAGCTGAAACTATTAAGTTTTGCAGTATCTAAGCTGCTGTTTTACAAAAAAATCTTTCCAGCCCATACAACTGCATAGATGACCTTACATTTGGTTCACCTTTGAAAGTGTTGCCTTGCCAAGTCTGCACACAGACAACTCTGCTGCTGTTTATACCATGAAATTAACAAAATACTCGTCAGTTTTATTTCAATGGCACTGTTGGTCTTTACGCAGCAGGGTGTATGCACCGATGAGTTCTTTGATGGTTGCAGAGTATGATGTGCAAATGACAGTCCCGTCCACAGGTAGGGCACACCCACGCACTAGCAGTGCTCTGAATCTGAGCAACAGATTCTTTCGTCTTCTGACACCAGTCATCACAAAGCTCGATCCAGTCCCCCTCGCAATGCATCACTCCATCTAAAAGCTGGTTCTGCCAACCAGAGTTGCATTCTGCAATCCTTTCCCAATCCACAGAGATTCCAAAGGATACTAAATAATTTTTGCAAGCATCCTGAAATCTGTGCAGCAGTCTGCCTCTCTTTCTAGACCCTTTACGAACTTCAGAGGACAGCTCACTCTTCGGGATCTTGTAATCTGGCATTTGCTTGACATGTCCAAGCCATCTGAGTCTTTTCTTACTAATCAACATCTCTGCGAATGACATACCAACATGATTTAATACTTCCACATTTGTCACCCTGTCTTGCTATCTTATTCGAAGAATTTTATGCGAGCCTCTGATATGAAAACTCTTTAGTCTTTTGGTATGTTTGGCATAAGTCGTCCATGTTTCTGAGCCATATAGAAGCGTAGATAAAACACACATCTCATAAATACGGATTTTTATATGTTTTATTTACAGCCTTCATTTCAGTTTTATTTGCAGCGATTTATAATCCTGTAGGTAGAACTAAAACTGCCAAGATTCATGTCAGTTTCTCTCTTACATTGTTGCTTGGGAAAGCTCTGAGCAGCAGCATGGATAGGTATTGGAGTTATTCTTGAGTGAGAACTTTGAGTAGTCGACATCCTCGTCCCACCCTTGCAGTAGCCATGAGACAAAAACTTAATTCTCTATTCCAGCAAATTGGGGTTGAGGCTTCAAATTTAGCAGACACTTGCCTCAGTTTACCTGTCTGTAAAATAGGTATAATATATTTCCCTACCTCTTAGGGCAATTGGGAGGCTTATACAATAACCCGTAAAACACTTTGTGGTTCTCTGATGAAAATTGCAATAAAATTGCAAAGTGTTATAGCTAAGGTCTAGTCTATGGGCCACTGGACTGGGACTCAGGACACCTGGGGTTTGTTTCTGGCTCTATCATTAACCTGCTGTGTGACCATAGGCAAGTCTTCTTCATCTCTCTGTGCCTCTTTTCCCCCCGTCTACCCTTTGTCTTGTCTATTTAGGCCATGGTCAGCAAAACTTTTGTTGCTCATGGGTGTGAAATCTCCCCCCCACCCCCCTGAGTCACATAAGTTTTGCCAGCATAAGCACTCGTGCACAGTGCTATGTTGGCAGGGGACTCTCTCCCGCTGACATAGCTACTGCCTCTTGTTGAACCGGTTTTATTATGTCGATGGGAGAGCTCCCTCCAGTTGGTATAACGTGGCTACACAAGCGCTCTTACAATGGCACAGCTGTGTCAGTACAGCTGTGCCACTGTAAGCTTGTAAGTCTAGACATGACCAGATTGTAAGTTCTTTAGGACCTGACCTATCTTTTAGTATGTGTCTATACAACACTTAGCACAATGAGGCCCTGATTTCAGTTGGAGCTTCTAGGTGCTATTGTAATACAAATAACTAATAATAATATGAATTAAAGGTGAATATGGTGGTCAAGTGATCCTTTCAGTGCAGGCAGGTGTGTTAAAGGATTTGATACTTCTAGATTTTCTTAATCAGATTTGTAGGACCACCCAAATCTACTTTTCACTTGTGACCTAAACAGGATTTGAAACTAGGTCTACACATGAAAGAGACTAGGGCCAAAATCTGCTATCTGTTCCATTGATCTAAATCCAAAGTATCTGCACTGAAGTCAGTGGAGTTAGTCCTCAGGAATTACACTGGTATTGAGGGCAGTGTGGAGTTGCACTGGGCCAGGTCATAATATCCCCCCAGCTCCTTAGTGCACTGTGCCTGCTTCCCTCTCCATTCCTGGCTCCCTTTGTGGGTGTGGAGCAATGGACCCACATTTTCCCTTCTTCTCCCCACTCCTTTTCAGGTGGATGGAGTTTGAAATAAGGATCTCATGGGCACGTGGAAAGAGGGGGAGCACAGGGTCTGTAAATATTTGATTTAGTTGGGGATTGGTCCTGCTTTGAGCAGGGGGTTGGACTAGATGACCTCCTGAGGTCCCTTCCAACCCTGATATTCTATGATATATCTGTGCCTTGTGTGAAGGCACAGTGAGGAAGATCTCTTGCCTCTCTCATATGATAAGAATAGCCTTTCTGGATTGTTATTAGTAAACATACATATTATTGTAGTGCCAAAATCCGCAGCAGGGATTAGGGCCCTATTGTGCTACGCATTATGCAAACAGGTCACTTCACATCTGTATTAGTGTAAATACAAGTGCATTTCAACAACATGCTGGAAGAGTACAAGGAGATTTCTGCATAGAACTGAACATAAATGTCCTCCTCTCTGCTGCTGAATTACGGTGTGAGGGCTAAATCCTCACTTATGGGCAAACTCTGATTCTCTCCCTTGTGTGTCTGTCCAAAACCTGACAGGCAGTGAAACCATCACAGTTCTGCTGCACTGGGGAATGGAGGTGGGCTGTGGAGTGGCTGTGCAAGGTGATTCTGTATCCTGTGTGGGGTGGAGCATTACTCCTTTACCTCTGTGGCAGTGCAATGGGTGCGCTTTGGAGGCAGGCCAGGAAAGAGCAGATATGTTGCTAAAGGTCCATGAACTTTGTTGATCCACTTGGCCAGAACCTATGTATAAAGGGTGAGTGGGAGGATGCAGTTCCTAATGCAGCCAAGGAGATGATTGCTGCAGCCATGTGGTTGTCCCACATTCTGGTTTGTGGGGGAAAGATTTTGTTCCCCTTCAGTCCGCTTGTTGGTTCCTCTGACAAACTCCATTAACTCTGGCTTTGTTACGGGATGAGAATTTGACCCACGGACACAAAGTAAGTTGTCATCAATCTAAGATGATTATTTTTAAAATTGAAGAATACTGAGTTCCAATATTTGTTGTCTTTCTGTGTTGTATGGCTAAAGAATGCTTTTGATAAATTACATAGGATAGGTACGGTAACGGGGCAATAGCAAGGTGTCTTGGTTTTTTTGCTCGTTAAACTTTGTGTTCTAAAACCAATTGTATATACAGAAGTGCACTGGCAAGTACTTTATCATGTGCTTAGTGCATTTTAAAACATGTAAGCCTTCCGTAGCTTGTTCCTCTTTTCCAGTGCCCCCATAGTGAAGATGTTTGCTGAACTGTCCCAGGAGAAAATGGTATGCCTCTGTTTTACTGGCTCATCCTAAAATAAGGGGATTTCATTTTCATTTAAAATTAAAGCAAACTCCAGCTTTTTGGCACTAACCCTTTAAATTGCTCCACTTCTGGAGGCAGAAGCAGGCTCTCCTGTCAGATGTGTCGGGAAAAAGATCATTCAGAAAGTAAAGTAAAATTGTTGTTCATATTTCCTGTAAAAATAAGGTAATATCTTGGGTTGTAGTTTGCCTCTCACTCTTAACCTTGCTCTACTGGAATTCTTTTGTGCATTAATTTACATAGAAATTGTGCAAAAATTAAATATAATCTCTGAATCCAACAGAAACAGCCCTAGGATTTCTTAATTCTTTAGTCAATTATTTTATTTCTGAATAAAATCTCTCTCTCTCTCTCACTCTGATTTGAGGTTTGAGAAGGACAGAAGGTCCTTAACAGAGGATCTTTACAAGGGATCATTATTTCTATACTTTTGATTTATTTACATTGAAATTTCAGGCGACAGTGAAGCTTTATGTATGTGTAAATGGCAAGTAGGACTGTTAAGTGATTAAAAAAATTAATCGTGTGGTTAATCACGCTGCTAATCAGTAATAGAATACCATTTATTTATTTAAATATTTTTGGATTTCTACATTTTCAAATATATTTATTTCAATTACAACACAGAATACAAAGTGTACAGTTCTCACTTTATATTTTTATTACCAATATTTGCACTGTACAAAAAATATTTTTAATTCATCTAATACAAGTACTGTAGTGCAATTTCTTTGTCATGAAAGTTGAACTTACAAATGTAGAATTATATACAAAAAATAACTGCACTCAAAAATAAAACAATGTAAAACTTTAGCGCCTACAAGTCCACTCAGTCCTACTTCTTGTTCAACCAATCACTCAGACAGACAAATTTGTTTACATTTACGGGAGATCATGCTGCTCGCTTCTTATTTACAGTGTCACCTGAAAGTGAGAACAGGTATTCACATGGCATTATTGTGGCTGGTGTTGCAAGGTATTTATGTGCCAGATGTGCTAAAGATTCAAATGTCCCTTCACTGTTCAACCATCCTTGCAAAGAACATTCTTCCATGCTGATGATGGGTTCTGCTCGACAACGATCTAAAGCAGTGTGGTCGAACGCATGCTCATTTTCATCGTCGGAATCAGATGCCACCAACGGAAGGCTGATTTTCTTTTTTGGTGGTTCGGGTTCTGTAGTTTCCACATCAGAGTGTTGCTCCTTTAAAACTTCTGAAAGCATGCTCCACACCTCGTTTCTCTGAGATTTTGGAAGGCACTTCAGATTCTTAAACCTTGGGTCAAGTGCTATAGCTATCTTTAGAAATCTCACCTTGGTACCTTCTTTGCGTTTTGTCAAATCTGCAGTGAAAGTGTTCTTGAAATGAACAACACGTGCTGGGTCATCATCTGAGACTGCTATAACATGAAACATATGACAGAATGCGGATAACACATAGCAGGAGACCTACAATTCTCCCCCAAGGAGTTCATTCACAAATTTCATTAATGCATGATTTTTTTAATGAGCATCATCAGCGTGGAAGAATGGTGGTTGAAGCAAGAAGGAGCATACGAATGTTTAGCATATCTGGCATGTAAATACCTTGCAATACCTGCTACAAAAGTGTCATGCGAACGCCTGTTCTCACTTTCAGGTGACATTGTAAATAAGAAGCGGACAGCATTATCTCCCATTAACGTAAACAAACTAGTTTGTCATAGCTGAACAAGAACTGGGTGGACTTGTAGGCTCTAAAGTTTTGCATTGTTTTGTTTTTAAGTGCAGTTATGTAACAAAAAAAATCTACCTTTTGTAAGTTGCACTTTCACCATAAAGAGATCACACTACAGTACTTGTATGAGGTGAATTGAAAAATACTATTTCTTTTATCACTTTTACAGTTCAAATATTTGGAATAAAAAATAATACTATAAAGTGTGCACTGTACACTTTTTGTATTCCGTGTTGTAATTGAAATCAATATATTTGAAAATGTAGAGAAACATCCAAAAATATTTGATAAATTTCAATTGGTATTCTATCGTTTAGCAGTACGATTATAATTGTGATTAATTACGATTCATTTTTTTAAATTACGATTATTGTTAGTTAATCACGTGAGTTAACTGCGATTAATTGACAGCCCTAATGGTAATATATATAATATGCATGTGTATCTGAGCATACATATATGTGTACTTATCAGGAGGAGGTTGAGGTGTGGGTTTCTGTCTCTTAGAAATGCAATATGGTATCTGTCTGAACCCATTAAAACAAAGAGCCTTCATCATTTGTGTGTATGATCCAGATAAGTGTAATTGCTTTCAAAATGCTTTCTAAAGGTATAAAATTATATTATCTTTTTCATTCGTTTTCCTAGAAAACTGAACATTCGGATTGGTCTTAGGTCATATATATGTAAGGTTGGAATTAGGGGTGAATGTCAGAACTCAAGGGTTCTGTATTCTACTCTGCTCAGTCTGTGTGCTTGGCCAAGTCACCTCCATACTCTGTGCCTCAGTTTACCCACATGCAAAACAAGTATCATAATACTGATTTGTGTTATGGGGTTGTAGTGAGGCTTAATGGATGAATATTGGTAAACCACATTGCACATCTAAAGTACATCATCTGGGGATCTCAAAGTATTATTTGTGCTCATCTTAGTTATTTTCTTTTTTGCTGCTTTTGGGACATTTTAGAAATCCTTTTAGTACAACTATAGTGCCTTGATTTTTAGAGCACAGCAGCCAAATTTGTACGAGTAACTGCCATAGCATGATAGAAAATGAAACTTCTGAGTTCAGGATTAAAGCTCTCAAGATCTTGATCAAACAAAATACAGCTATGTAACATTAATGAACAGACATTCAGTACTTGGTCAAAATGAGACACCACCTTCAGTGTGTATTTGTTCTCTGTATGTGTATGGAACTGGTGGATCTCTTGATAGGAGTTAGCTTAGTGATCAGCACTGAGGGTAACCACATGGCTTTAGCTGTTTAGGACACTGGGCCAGAAGGTGTCGCAGAAGCAGGTGCCTTTCAGTTTCACATAACAGCTAGCCACAGAATAGTATTTTGGAGACCGCCATTTTTTCCATGCACAGAATGAGTATTGTGATTACGGTGACTGTGGGAAGAGAATTGATGAGATTATACAGCAAATTAGAGGGCATTGAATGCAGGGAAAATAGCTCCTTTTGGAATACAGTGAACTCCCATGGGGGACATGCTTACTGTGGTCAGTAGAGTGAGGAAAGCTCCAAGTTCTCATGGGCTGGATCTCTGAGCTGCCAAAAAGAGAAAAATCAAGGCTGTTGGTAACAACTCAGTTGAGCTGATTGACTTCAAGAGTGCTTGCCACTTGGCATCTGTCAAAAGACCTGTAGACATGTTAGCAGGAACCTGTCAGGAAACCACCTTGGCTAGACAAGCTGCATTATTACACACAGCAGTATAATGAAACAAAAAAGCCAAAAATAAACTGCTTCCATGCTGATGGCAGGCATAAAAAATTGCATCCTTACCAGGTTTTCATTATAACAACACCTTATAGTTACAAACTATTTATAAAGCAAGAAAAGGTAAAAATAATCTTTCTTTTAATTCACTTATTGATATGAAGAGAGGAAACACCGAAGGTTGGGGTTCTGTTCCCACCTCTAACACTTACTCCCTCTGGGAGCTTGAGCAAACTATTTAGTCTCTTTGAACCTCCCCTGGTGTAAGCATAATAACTGTCATACATCCCAGGGGTGTTAGGAGCTTTAATCCATTAATGTGCTTTGAAATCCTTGGATGGAAAGTGCTAAATAAGTACAGAGTGTTGCTGTAATAATAATTCTGAATACACACAGTGCAGGCCTAATCTAAAAATGATGGGAGTAAATAGGATGAAATTCAATAAGGACAAATGCAAAGTGTGCCACTTAGGAAGGAACAATCAGTTGCACACATACAAAATGGGAAATGACTGCCTAGGAAGGAGTACTGCGGAAAGGGATCTGGGGGTCATAGAGGAGCACAAGTTAAATATGAGTCAACAGTGTAACACCATTGCAAAAAAAGTGAACATCATTCTGGGATATATTACCGGGAGTGTTGTAAGCAAGACATGAGAAGTAATTCTTCTGCTCTAATCTGTGCTGATTAGGCCTCAGCTGGAGTATTGTGTCCAGTTCTGGGTTCCACATTTCAGGAAAGGTGTGGACAAATTGGAGAAAGTCCAGAGAAGAGCAACAAAAATTATTAAAGGTCTAGAAAACATGACCTATGACGGAAGATTGGAAAAATTGGGTTTGTTTAGTCTGGAGAAGAGAACACTGAGAGGGGACATAACAGTTTTCAAGTACATAAAAGGTTGTTACAAGGAGGAGGGGGGAAAATTGTTCTTCTTAATCTCTGAGAATAGGACAAGAAGCAATGGTTTTAATTTGCAGTAAGGGCGGTTTTGGTTGGACATTAAGAAAAACTTCCTAACTGTCAGGACGTTTAAGCGCTGGAATAAATTGCCTAGGGAGGCTGTGGAATCTCCATCATTGGAGATTTTTAAGAGCAGGTTAGACAAACAACTGTTGGGGATGGTCTAGATCAGTGCTACTCAAAGTGGTGGTACGCGGACCGGTGCCGGTCCACGAGCCATCGGCTGCTGGTCTGCTCACACATTAGAAAAAAAAAATTGCTGGTCCCCCATATCAGATAGCTTGAGAAGCACTGGTCTAGATAATACTTAGTCCTGCCATGAGGGCAAGGGACTGAACTAGATGCCCTCTCGAGGTCCCTTCCAGTCCTATGAGTCTTCTATGATTCTAATAAAAACAACGAGGAGACCGATGGCACCTTTAAACACTAACAGATTTATTTGGTCATAAGCTTTCGTGGGTCAAAAACCCACTTCTTCAGATGCATGGAGTGAAAATTACAGATACAGGCATAAATATATATTGGCACATGAAGAGAAGGGAGTTACCTTACAAGTGGAGGACCAGTGTTGAAGGCTAATTCAGTCAGGGTGGATGTAGTCCACTCCCAATAATTGAGGAGGAGGTGTCAATACCAAGAGAGGGAAAATAGCTTTTGTAGTGAGTCCAGTCTGTCATAAAGTGCTTCTGTAGAGGTGCACAGGCTGAAATTGTGAACAAACAGCATCACTTGCCCCATAACCTCAGCTGTACAGAACGCAATGCCATCCACAGCCTCAGAAACAAAGGAATCATAGAATCATAGAATATCAGGGTTGGAAGGGACTTCAGGAGGTCATCTAGTCCAACCCCCTGCTCAAAGCAGGACCGATCCCCAATTAAATCATCTCAGCCAGGGCTTTGTCAAGCCTGACCTTAAAAACTTCTAAGGAAGGAGATTCCACCACCTCCCTAGGTAACCCATTCCAGTGTTTCACCACCCTCCTAGTGAAAAAGTTTTTCCTAATATCCAACCTAAATCTCCCTCACTGCAACTTGAGACCATTACTCCTTGTTCTGTCATCTGCTACCACTGAGAACAGTCTAGATCCATCTCTTTGGAACCTCCTTTCAGGTAGTTGAAAGCAGCTATCAAATCCCCCCTCATTCTTCTCTTCCGTAGACTAAACATCCCCAGTTCCGTCAGCCTCTCCTCATAACTCATGCGTTCCAGTCCCCTAGTCATTTTTGTTGCCCTCCACTGGACTCTTTCCAATTTTTCCACATCCTTCTTGTAGTGTGGGGCCCAAAACTGGACACAGTACTCCAGATGAGGCCTCACCAATGTCGAATAGAGGGGAATGATCACGTCCCTCGATCTGCTGGCAATGCCCCTACTTATACATCCCAAAATGCCATTGGCCTTCTTGGCAACAAGGGCACACTGTTGACTCATATCCAGCTTCTCGTCCACTGTAACCCCTAGGTCCTTTTCTGCAGAACTGCTGCCTAGCCATTTGGTCCCTAGTCTGTAGCGGTGCATGGGATTCTTCCGTCCTAAGTGCAGGACTCTGCACTTGTCCTTGTTGAACCTCATCAGATTTCTTTTGGCCCAATTCTCCAGTTTGTCTAGGAGGTGCTGAAGTCATCATGAACAGGTCAGATTATGAACAGGAGGCTGCCAGACAACTCTCCAACACCACATTCTACAGGCCACTATCCTCTGATCCCACTGAGGAGTACCAAAAGAAACTACACCATCTGCTCAAGAAACTCCCTGATACAGCACGGGAACAAATTTACAAAGACACACCCCTAGAGCCCCGACCAGGGGTATTCTGTCTGCTACCCAAGATCCATAAACCTGGAAATCCTGGACGCCCCACGATCTCACGCATTGGCACTCTTACAGCAGGATTATCTGGCTATTTGGACTCTCTCCTCGGACTCTACGCTACCAGCACTCGTAGCTATCTTTGAGACACCACTGACTTCCTGAGGAAACTACAATGCATTGGTGATCTTCCTGAAAACACCATCCTGGCCACCATGGATTTAGAAGCTCTTTAAACCAATATTCCACACGAGGAGGGACTACAAGCTGTCAGGAACAGTATCCCTGATGAGGCCACGGCACACCTGGTGGCTGAGCTTTGTGACTTTGTCCTCACCCGCAACCATTTCAGATTTGGGGACAACTTATACCTTCAAGTCAGCGGCACTGGTATGGGTACCCACATGGCCCCAGTGTGCCAACATTTTTATGGCTGACTTAGAACAACGCTTCCTCGGCTATTGTCCCCTAGGGTCCCTCCTCTACTTAAGCTACATTGATGACATCGTCATCATATTGACCCACGGGAAGGAGGCCCTGGAAGAATTCCACCTGGATTTCAACAATTTCCACCCCACCATCAACCTCAGCCTGGACCAGTCCACACAAGAGATCCACTTCCTGGACACTACAGTGCAAATAAGTGATGGTCACATAAACACCACCCTATACCGGAAACCTACTGACTGCTATATTTACCTACGTGCCTCCAGCTACCATCCAGGACACATCACACGATCCATTGTCTACAGCCAAGCCCTAAGATACAAACCCATCTGCTCCAATCCCTCAGACAGAGACAAACACCTATAAGATCTCTCTCAAGCCTTCTTAAAACTAGAGTACCCACCTGGGGAAGTGAGGAAACAGATTGACAGAGCGAGACGGGTACCCAGAAGTCACCTACTATAGGACAGGCCCAACAAGGAAAATAACAGAACACCATTGGCCATCACATACAGCCCGCAGCTAAAACCTCTCCAGTGCATCATCAATGATCTACAACCTGTCCTGGAAAATGATCCCCCACTCTCACAGGCCTTGGGAGGCAGGCCAGTCCTCGCTTACAGACAGCCCCCAAACCTGAAGCAAGTACTCACCAGCAACTATATACCACACCACAGAAACACTAACCCAGGAACCAATCCCTGTAACAAACCCCGTTGCCTTCTCTGTCCCCATATCTATTCTAGTGACACCATCCTAGGCCCCAACCACACCAGTCACACCATCAGAGGCTCATTCACCTGTACATTTACTAATGTGATATATGCCATCATGTGCCTGCAATGCGCCTCTGCCACGTACATTGGCCAAAGCGGAAAGTCTCTACGTAAAAGGATAAATGGACACAAATCAGACATCAGGAATGGTAACATACAAAAGCCAGTAGGAGAACACTTCAGTCTCCCTGGACACTCAATAACAGATTTGAAAGTAGCCATTCTTTAACAAAAAGCTTCAAAAACAGACTTCAAAGAGAAACTGCAGTGCTACAATTCATTTGCAAACTTAACACCATTAATTTGGGCTTGAATAGGGACTGGGAGTGGCTGGCTCACTAGAAAAGCAATTTTCCCTCTCTTGGTATTGACACCTCCTCCTCAATTATTGGGAGTGGACCACATCCGCCCTGACTGAATTGGCCTTCAACATTGGTCCTTGTAGCGGGGTTGTCACCCCGCTCCGGCCCTGAAGGAGTTAAAGCAGCCCTGGAGAGGGCTGTGGCTGGGAACAGCTAGGCTGATTGGGGGAAGCAGCTACAACTGGGGCCACGCCCCAATCAGGACCCAGCTGGTCCTTTATAAGAGGGCCATGGGCCAGAAGCTGGAAGAGTCTCACTCTAGCCCTAGAGTCGGAAGGGCTAGCTGCCTGTGAGCAAGGTACTGAAGCAGAGCAGTGCTGGGGAAAAAGGCAAGAGGAGCTGGGGAGCTCCAACCTGGTAAAACCTCAGGCTGCAGGCCTTGGTGAAGGCCTACAAAGGTACTGGGGCTGCAGAGGGGTAGCCCAAAGATAGGCAAAGGCATCAGGTCCTAACCCCTTGCCAATGATGAGTGGCCATTACACTGCAGTCTGCCCCAGTGAGCAGGAGCTAGATGACTGGCAGTAGCCACTGAGGCAAGGTGGGTTTAGGGGGTTGTGGGTTCCATGGGAGGGGAGACCCAGAGTGTGTGGACGCTGCCAGAGGGCAGCACCCAGGGTGAGGAGGCACTGGGGTCCAGGAGGGACACGGGGCCAGCAGCAGGCGAGACATCGGCCTGCAGAGGGCACTCCGAGGCTGGAAAAGAGCTAACTCCTGAGACAACCAGCAGGAGGAGCCGCGCTGGTGAGTCTTGCTTCCCTACAGTCCTCCACTTGTAAGGTAACTCCCTTCTTTTCATGTGCCAATATATATTTATGCCTGTATCTGTAATTTTCACTCCATGCATCTGAAGAAGTGGGTTTTTGACCCACGAAAGCTTATGCCCTAATAAATCTGTTAGTCTTTAAGGTGCCACCGGACTCCTCGTTGTTTTTGTGGCTACAGACTAACATGGCTCTGATGCTATGATTCTAATGGGAGTCCTTCTGCTGACTTAAGCACCGTAAGGACCCAAATAACTGCCCGTAAAAATCAGTGGGAGTTATATTAGGCTGTAGAATTGAAAGGGCATCAGTTACAGTGAAAATATGGTTGCCACTGATGTTCCCTTAGTTGGGCCTCAAACCCAGTGATTTTCATTGAACTAAACTTGATTCAATGATATATTGTAATGTATATTAGTTATCTTTGTGAGAATTAGGTGGGAACATGAGACTTTTGAGATATGAGGCAATGTCCCCTTCCTGTAGAGACCTCTGAGGCCTGAATTGGGGAGAACTCCAACAGCATGTGTCTTAGGAAACTTTTTGACCCGCTTCTGTCCTGCCTTTTGGCTGAAGAGTTCTTTTTTGCCATTATTGATTGGTGCTCTTGTATTTTGATGTCTGTCTCTGAAAGAAAAAGAGCTAGAGATTGATTTTTTTGAAGTGAAAGCTTAAAGTTTCCCCAACAGTCCTACAATGTACTTAGCTATGTTACAAATTCAAAAATTAATAACTTTTGCAATTAGTCTTCAATCCTCTAAATGTCTGTTCTGGGCTCTAGATCCCACTCATGGGAGTACAGTGAACCAAGATTTAATTTCTCTATTGCTTTCTGTATTGGCTACAAAGTGGGCAGGGGGACGGGGGAAGAGAACTTTTGACCTCTGGCGAACACTTCTGCTCTGATTTTAGGATGTCATAATTCAGGCACCATTTATCTACTTCACTTCAAATTCTGCAGACAAATTCTATCTAGTCTCCAGACCTAACCTACCAATTTTGAAGCTAAAATATTTTGTGGTATATTTTTAGAGTGGGAGGCCAGAATCAAGCATATAATAAAAACTCACTTGCAACCTGTAGGCAGACAGCTATTGTACCATAATCTTATATTTTTGTAACCATATCCAAATTACATGTTGACACCATTTTAGATGTTGATGAATTTCATAGCAACTAGGGCTGTTGATTAATCGCAGTTAACTCATGTGATTAACTAAAAAAATTAATCGTGATTAAAAAATTAATTGCAATTAATCAGTTTTAATTGCATTGTTAAATAATAGAATACCAATTGAAATTTATTAAATATGTTGGATATTTTTCTACATTTTCATATACATTGTATTCTGTATATTCTGCTATGAAATCAAAGTATATATATTATTTTTCCTTACAAATATTTGCACTGTAAAAATGATAAACAAAAGAAGTAGTATTTTTCAGTTCACCTCATACAAGTAACTATAAAGCAATCTTTGTCATGAAAGTGCAATTTACAAATGTAGATTTTTTTTTTTTTGTTTTTTGTTACATGACTTCACCCAAAAACAAAACAATTTTAAAACTTCAGAGCCTACAAGTCCACTCAGTCCTACTTCTTGTTCAGCCAATCGCGAAGACAAACAAGTTTGTTTACATTTAAGGGCAGTTTTTTCAGCTAATTGAAACATCTGAATGCTTGTAGCCTAATATTATAGATTTATCTTAAACTCGTCTAGCTTGTATGGAAAGAGAATTCTACAAAGATTCTACAATTAAACACATGCTGTCTCACTTGTAAAGGGAGCTGTCTTTACAATCATCTCTTGTCTCTCTCAATATTTGTCTGAAGCTGTGTGACTGTACCAAAGATTCCTAACTGCACTAAATAACATACTCTGGTCTGTACCTATTGGATGAGGTTTTCTTTGCTTATTATCCAGTCTTCCCATGTCAGACCACAGGTGTGAAACAAGGCTGTGTCAAAATTGTGAGTCAACTGTAACAAAACGCATTAACACAAACTGCCTTTGTTTGACTTCCTCATGCAAAGAGCTGCACAATATTTCCATTGCTTGAATATTGCAACCACTCTAGTTGCTGCGGGTAAAGCCTCGCTGAGAATGAAAACTGTGATCAGTCTGGTGACCTGTTCTCAAGTCAGAGGCCTGAATCAACTAGTGAGAAAGAAAAGATTAAACTGTCCCTATGTGAGCTATTGTTCCATGCACAATACCTGCTTACACTCCTGCCATAGCTCTGCAAAGTGCTTCTGAATACCTTTGAGTCTGAAAGGCACTATAGAAAAATATATTATTTTTTATCATTCACTATTCTGAGGGAATCTTAATCTTTCATGACACTCTCTGTATTATACTAACAGAGAAAAGAAAATGTTATTTCTCCTATTAAACAGAGGTTTTGGAATATAAGGGAATATTGAAAACAACTTTGTTTCTTTGTATAGCTGGGCGATTTGCCTTCGTAAGGCTCCCCATACAATTTTTCCTCTTTAAAGTCACCTCCTGCTTGTGGTTTCATGGAGGAACCTCTGGCCAATGACTTTTGGCATTTGTATGCAATAGGGAATTCAGATAGTATGACAGATGTGTCTTTCCATGTGCTGGAAAAAATAAGGTTATTGCCCTCCTGTCACACTTTGGAACAGACCAAGCAGATGGCATCCTGGTAAAGAAGCTTTAGTCATGACACTAAAGCCAAAAATCTTGTAAAATTCTGGAGCCTGAATATGGCTCACAGAGCATTAGTAATGTGAATATACTATGAATACCGTGTCTCTTGTCAGGTAGTAACTGGATCTAAGGCATTTGTTAAGGTACCACTAGAGACCCTGCTGAGATTTTGGAGCTGAGGGTAATTGTGCCCTTCAAATGAAATTGATTGGCTCTGGAAGTGTAGGCTGTGATTAGGGATGCTGCACATGGGAAGGTGCAGTAGGACTTCATACTCTGTCACACATTTGTTTTAAAATCTCTTTTTTCCCTTTTGTCTCCCAGTTTAATAGCTTTGTTTCCCAGTTGTGCTGGTATCCAAGAAGAAGTCTCCCCCTTGGAAGCATCAGTTTACACCAGTGGTCCCCAAACATTTTATGGCACACCTCCCTCCCTGTAATGGAACCTGTCCGTGCCCCGCTGGGAGTCGTGGCTGGGAGTGGGGCAGTAGTTGGGGCCAAGAGCATCACTTTATGCAAATAAGTGAAATTCTTGAACTTCTACTCTAAGTCCTATTTCACTTGACTTTTTCTAGGTTCATAAAATCATAACAATTAGGGAAAGGAATTTACTAAATTCTCTGGTCTGATGTGTGTCCAGTTCCATACAGTATATTTCCTAGTATTTTGTTCAGACTTGATTTAAATGTCTCAGAGGACTGGTTATTTCCACCATGGATCTTTCCTTTCTGAGATAACAGGCACATAATTTTCTTCTTTCCTTTTCTCACTCTCACACTTTTGCCCCCAAGAGCCTACTCGCCTCTAGGAATGGTGTAATCAGGAAGGAGCTGCTTGGAAACTGTGCAGCTGTACTGTAGAACAGCAAGGTCAGTTACACAAAGTTATTGCAAGGATTTCACTTCAGAATCTGCATCTTGCAATGACTCCTTGACAACTTTTCAGTTTGTCTATAAGATATCCTATTTCTGCTCAGCTTAGTCTGAATAAGTTCCAGGAGAAGGACGACACTGAACTTCTGTTCTCTCCACTTCGCTCTATAAACTAAAGGAGGGAACTTGATTCTAGAATGTGGCCAAGCTGAGCCCAGAAGATTTTTTTTAGCGGAGAGATTTAAAATTATTTGCAGTGTTGTTGTTACTGTGCTTGTTTCCAGGATATGAGAGAGACAAGGTAGGGAGTGTGACAGGGTCGGGCCAGATGGCTACAGGAGAGTGATAGAAGGCAGATATATTAACCCCAGGTTAAGTAGCTCCCTTTTTCCTTGGGTAAGGGAACAGGGAAGGTTCCAGAACAACCAGGAACTTTCTGGAAACAATTAAGGCAGACAGGCTGATTAGAACACCTGCAGCCAATCAAGAAGCTGCCAGAATCAATTAAGACAGGCAGGCTAATCAGGGCACCTGAGTTTAAAAAGGAGCTCACTTGAGTTTATGGTGCGTGTGCGAGGAGCTGGGAGCAAGAGGTGCAAGAAGCTGAGAGTGAGAAGGCGTACTACTGGAAGACTGAGAAGTACAAGCATTACCAGACATCAGGAGGAAGGTCCTGTGGTGAGAATAAAGAAGGTGTTGGGAGGAGGCCATGGGGAAGTAGCCCAGGGAGTTGTAGTTGTCACACAGCTGTTACAGGAGCCACTGTAGACAGCTGCAATCCACAGGGCGCTGGGCTGGAAGCCGGAGTAGAGGGCAGGCCCGGGTTCCCTCCATTCCCCCAACTCCCTACTAGATACTGGAGGAGTTGACCTGGACTGTGGGTTCCACCAGAGGGTAAGGTCTCTGGCCTGTTCCCCGATCCACTAGGTGGATCATCAGAGACTGTGGGGATTGTTGTTCTTCCTTTTCCCCATGCTGGCCAGTGATGAGGCTAACTGAGTGAATGGCAGATTTGAGCCACGAAAGTGGCCAAACTGAGGGCTGCCGTGAACCTCTAAGGCGAGCAGAAGGAGAGTGTTTGAAAAAGAAGAAAGGAGGGGGGGAAAAAAGGGGGAGGAGCAGGTTTGTTTTTTTTTCCCACCACAATGGAAGATGTAGTGCGGGCACTGATACAAGCCACGGCCCGTATCCAGGCCACCGCCCAGCAGGAGACCAATCACCTGTTGATGGACCAGGCCGCTCAAGACCATACTGTGTTGTGGGAACTGGTAAATCAAGTGAAGGCCCTTATGGAGATGAACCATGGCCATGATGGTACGCGGATCATACAGGCCAGCAATTGCCTGTAGAAAACGATGAGGGAGGATGATGTAAAGGCATATCTCCTGGCCTTTGAGAGGACAGCCCTATGGGAGGCCTGGCCTCGAGATCAGTGGTCTGGCATTCCTCGCCCCATTCCTGTGTGGGGAGGCCCAGAAGGCCTACTATGATCTGCCTGAAGAAGCTGCAGCAGACTATCCCCAGCTGAAAGCCGAGCTCCTGGCCAGATCTGGAGTAACGACCGCAGTGCGGGCCCAGCAGTATCATGAGTGGAGGTACCAGGAAAACAAAACCCCGCGGTCCCAATTGTATGACCTCATCCATCTCACATGAAAGTGGTTGCGAACTGAGTCCCGGAGTCTGGAAGAGATACTAGAGGTTCTGGTCATCAACCGATACATGAGGGGACTACTGCCAGACCTTCGCGCATGGGTAAGCCAGAACGAACCCTCCACCTATGAAGAGGCTGTTGCACTGGTAGAGAGGCAAAGGATGGCAAGGGAGCTGACCCGACCAGTTGAAGAAGAAGCAGGTTAAACTGGCAGCACCAAGCCCTAGAGCTCAGATGACTGGGCCACCAGGAGAGCCCAGGTGGAAAAAGAGAGGGGCTGAAGGCCCACCAGAAGCCACAAAGAGTCGGAGCACTGAGGGAGAAGAGGATCGTGATGTTAGAAGGCCCAAACCAAGAGATGGGGGAATCCTAGGGCTCCATACAGATGTTACGCCTACGGGGAGTGGGAACACATAGCTGCACAGTGTCCCAATGCCGAGGAGCCTATGCAGTGTAACCTGGGGAACTGGGCATACCCATGTTCCCTAATCCACCTTGTGGGGGTCTCACTAACCCCACATATGTACACCAGACCAGTGAAGCTAAATGGGGTAGAGACCACGACACTGGTTGATTCGGGGAGTGCTATCACGCTTATCTCAGGGAAGCTCGTGAAGCGTAGTCAGCTGCTGCAGGCTAAATGTACGGGGATAACATGTGTCCATGGGACAGTTAGTTACTACCCCACCATCCCAGTAAAAATTGAAATCCAGGGGAACACTTCTGAGGTAGCAGCAGGAGTAGTCCCTAAACTCCCATACCCGGTGCTCATAGGAAGGGACTTCCCAGGGTTTGGAGACTTACTCCCAGTTCGGGTATTGGAGAGAGAGGGGGACCCTGAAATTAGTGAGGCATCCAGAGTAGACTGTCAACCCCCAATCTTCTCTGAAATATCCCTAGCTTTGTTCTCCCCTCCTAGACGGAGTAGAAAGACGAAAAGGGAAAGAAGGGCAGCTAACGCCTTGGGAACCCGAATACTGACCCAAAGCCAGAGGGTCGCTCTTGTAGGTAGGCGGACCCGAGCAGCTGAACAGGAGGCCACCCAGGAGGAAAAAGCACCTGAGTCTGACCCCCACCCTAACGCCTCTGAACCAGAAGAGGCAACAGAGACTGGCCCCATAGAACTCGGGCAGATTAGCCCTGGGAGAAGAAATTTTGGACGGGACCAGGCTGAAGACCCAAGGTACGACAACATTAGGAAGGAGGTGACAGAAATAGGTGGGATTCCCATGGAAGGGAAAACCCAGGGACAAGGACCCTACTCCATAATGAAGAAGGATCTCTTATACTGGGTTTCACCAGTACAGGGACAGAATGTACAGCAGATCCTAGTACCTCAAAAACACCAGAACGCTGTATTTAGTCTTGCCCATAGTCATCTTTTTGGGGGGCATTTGGGGGTAGAGAAGACCCTGGCGCGGGTCCTACGATGGTTCTTCTGGCCCAGAGTACAAGAAGTACGGAGGTACTGTGCATTCTGCCCAGAGTGTCAGCTGCACAGTCCCATCCCCACTTGAGGGCACCGTTAGTACCCCTTCCCATCATAGAGGTCCCCTTTGAGCGAATAGCCATGGACCTGGTGGGACCCCTGGAGAAGACGGCGCAGGGCCACCAATACATTTTTGTTGGTTTGGACTATGCTACTCGCTACCCAGAAGCTGTCCCCCTGCGGAACACGGCCTCTAACACGATAGCCAAAGAGCTGGTGGGGATCTTTGCCCGAGTGGGGCTACCAAAGGGGATATTAACAGACCAAGGAACTCCATTTATATCACAGCTAATGAAGGACCTCTGTACACTGCTCTATATACATACCCTGAGGACTTCGGTCTATCATCCACAGACCGATGGGTTGGTAGAAAGGTTTAACCGAACCCTCAAGGCTATGATAAGGAAGGTGGTAAGTCGGGATGGGAAGGATTGGGACACCCTACTACCTTACCTTATGTTCGCCATCCGGGAGGTACCTCAGGCCTCAACTGGGTTTTCCCCCTTTGAGTTATTATACGGACACCACCCCCATGGCATACTAGATATTGCAAAAGAAATCTAGGAAGAGGAACCCAATGAGGGGAGAAATGTAATTCACCATGTGTTGCAGATGCGAGACCGGATAGCCCGGGTCACCCCTATTGTACAGGAACATTTGGAAAAGGTGCAGGAGGCCCAGCGAATCCATTACAATCACCAGGCAAAAGTCCGACAGTTCCAACCAGGGGATTGGGTGATGGTGTTGGTACCCACGGCAGAAAGCAAGCTTCTGGCCCAATGGCAGGGACCCGATGAGGTGGTTGAACCTGTGGGAGAAGTAACCTACAAGGTGCGGCAGCCAGGACACTGAAAACAAGAACAGATTTATCACATTAACCTCTTGAAACCTTGGTACCAGCGAGAGGCATGTGTAGTGGCCCAAGAGGCCCTGATCCAGGGAAATAACCTACATGAGCAGATCAGGATATCCCTGATCTGACACCGAACCAGAATAAGGAGGTAACTGAGATGATCAGCTGGTACCAGGACATGTTTTCAGCCAAACCAGGCCAGACCACCAAAGCATATCACCACATTGTCACAGACCCTGGGGCAAAGGTAACTTCAAGGCCCTACCAGGTCCCCGCGGCAAAAAGGGAGGAGATCAAGGCGGAGGTAAAAAGGATGTTGGAACTAGGAGTCATAGAAGAGTCCCACAGTCGATGGTCAAGCCCTACTATGTTGGTGCCCAAACCAGATGGCACCACTAGGTTTTGTAATGACATTCGCCGGCTGAACGAGATATCCAAATTTGATGCATACCCCATACCCCGTATTGATGAGTTAGTTGACCACCTGGGCAATGCCCGATTTTTGACCACCCTTGATTTAACAAAGGGATACTGGCAGATTCCCCTTGCCAAAGATGCAAAAGAAAAGACGGCATTCTCGACACTAGAGGGTCTGTTTCAATATACTGTTCTTCCTTTTGGACTGCATGGGGCACCAGCCACCTTCCAGCGTCTTATGGACAAGCTCCTGTGGCCCCATACTAGTTATGCAGCTGCATACCTGGATGATGTAATTATCCATACCCCCGACTGGGAGATCCACCTGGAAAAGGTGGATGCGGTTCTGGATGCACTAAGATGGGCTGGCCTTACAGCCAATCCAGCCAAGTGTGCTATAGCGCTAGTTGAGGCTAAATACCTTGGTTACATTGTAGGAAGGGGCATGGTCAAGCCCCAACTGAACAAACTGGAAGCTATCCAAAATTGGCCTCAGCCAAATTGGAAAAAGCAAGTCCGGGAATTCCTGGGCGTGGTGGGGTACTACTGGCGATTTTGTTCCCCATTTCGCTACCAGAGCGAGTCCCCTGACAGACCTGATAAAAGCCAGGGGTCCGGACATGGTGAAGTGGACTGATGCTGCGGAGAACGCATTCATGGATCTACGGACAGCCCTCTGCAGTAACCCTGTGCTTTTAGCCCCAGACTTTAACAAAATTCATTTTACAAACAGATACACCTGAAGTAGGATTGGGAGCTGTCCTATCGCAGATGGTCGGAGACGAAGAACACCCAATCCTCTACCTCAGCAGGAAACTCCTCCCGAGAGAGCAGAAGTATGCCATGGTTGAGAGAGAGTGCCTTGCTGTGAAATGGGCCATGGAAACACTACGTTATTATCTGCTGGGACGACGGTTTACCCTTGTCACCGACTATGCACCCCTCTGGTGGATGCAGCAAAATAAAGAGAAGAACGCAAGAGTGACCAGATGGTTTCTGTCCCTACAACCTTTCCAATTCACCATACATCACCAGGCTGGAAGTTACCATGGCAGTGCAGATGGTTTGTCATGAGTACACTGCCTGATGTCCCAAGTTGCCCAACCCCATGGTGCTGAGCTCAGCGGGGGGATATGTGGCAGGGTCAGGCCAGATGACTACAGGAGAGTGATAGAAGGCAGATATATTAGCCCCAGGTTAAGTAGGTCCCTTTTCCCTGGGTAAGGGAACAGGGAAGGTTCCAGAACAATCAGGAACTTTCTGGAAACAATTAAGGCAGGCAGGCTGATTAGAACACCTACAGCCAATCAAGAAGCTGCTAGAATCAATTAAGACAGGCAGGCTAATCAGGGCACCTGAGCTTAAAAAGGAGCTCACTTGAGTTTGTGGTGTGCGTGTGAAGAGCTGGAAGCAAGAGGTGCAAGAAGCTGAGAGTGAGAAGGCGTACTACTGGAAGACTGAGAAGTACAAGCATTATCAGACATCAGGAGGAAGGTCCTGTGATGAGAATAAAGAAGGTGTTGGGAGGAGGCCATGGGGAAGTAGCCCAGGGAGTTGTAGCTGTCATGCAGCTGTTACAGAAGCCACTGTAGACAGCTGCAATCCACAGGGCCCTGGGCTGGAACCCGGAGTAGAGGGTGGGCCCGGGTTCCCCCCATCCCTCCATTCCCCCAGCTCTCTACTTGATACCAGAGGAGTTGACCTGGACTGTAGGTTCCACCAGAGGGTAAGGTCTCTGGCCTGTTCCCCGATCCACTAGGTGGATCATCAGAGACTGTGGGGATTGTTGTTCTTTCTTTTCCCCATGCTGGCCAGTGATGAGGCTAACTGAGTGAATGGCAGATTTGAGCCACGAAAGTGGCCAAACTGAGGGCTGCCGTGAACCTCTGAGGCGAGCAAATCTGCCAATAAGCGCAGGACCCACCAAGGCAGAGGAGGAAATTTGTCACAATATATAAAGGTGAAACACATTGGGTAGTAATTTCTCACTTTAAGACCAGAAAGGACCATTGTGATAATCTAGTCCAGAGGTTTTCAAACTATAGGTTGCAACCCACTATGGGTCGTAGAATGTAAGGCACTGGATTGCAGCGGCTCTGGTCAGCACTGTCGACTGGGCCATTAAAAGTCCCATCGGTGGTGCTGCTCGACTAAGGCAGGTTAGTCCCTACCTGTTCTGACACCGTGCTGTGCCCTGGAAGTGGCCAGCATCAGGTCCGCCTCCTAGGTGGGGGGGTCCACGGGGCTCCACATAGTGCCTCCGCCCCAAACACCGGCTCTAACACTCCCATTTTTCAGGAACCGTCCCATGGGAGCTGGCAGGGGCGGAGCCTGTGGGCGAGAGCCACATGGACCCGCTTGTGCGCCCCTGCCTAGGAGATGGACCTGCTGCTGGCTGCTTCTGGGGCACAGCATGGTCCTCAGTGCCAGGACAGACAGGAAGCCTGCCTTAGCACCCCTGCTGCGCCGCTGACCAGGAGCCGCCCGAGGTAAGCCCCTGCCCCAGCCCCACGCTCCAATCCTCTACCACAGCCCTGAGCCCCCCCAAAAACCTGGAGCCCCCTCCTGCACCCCAAATCCTTCATCCCTGGCCCCACCCCAGAACCTGCACCCTCAGCCCAGAGCCCTGCCCCCCTCCCACACTCCTGCCCCAGCCCTGAGCCCTTTCCACACCCCAAACTCCTAATCCCCAGCTCCATTGGGTCGCAGGCATCAACAATTTTCTTCAACTGCGTTGCCAGCAAAAAAGTTTGAAAACCACTGATCTAATCTGACCAGTTCACACACTGCTAAAACCTAGGTGCTACTTTGGTTGTTTTTATTGTGTTCCCTAACTGTTCTAACTGGCAGTGCTGGATGCTTCCTATATTATTACTAATCTTATAAATAAGCTAAGAAACAAAACCTTCCAGTGCCAAAGAGCTCTTTTTAGCTGCTTACTCAGGAGGATGACAATAGCACTTCTTTTCTTTTGTTCTCATCCTGCGTTTGGAGTCGCAGGAACTAACAAAAGCTTTTTCAAACAGTTTGATATTTGTACATAATTGAATAGATGGCATCCTAAAAATAAAAGGTAGATGTTCTCCAACAGCCATCAGGGAGCAGGCAAACCCGCTGTGTGACATTAAGCCAGAGAGTATCAATGATAAACATCCACTGGAGAACAGCATAGGCTGATTCTCAGGTGTGGCAAAGCTCTGCTTGTTGTGGGACCCAAAGAGGGGAAAGGTGGCTTTACACCATTTTTGGTTCTCCTTTATTCTAAGACTGCCCATTTTCTCCAGCTATGCATCTTATGTATGGGAGGGATGGCTGAGAGAGGAAATGGCATAAAACTGTTACCTCAGTACTATACCTTGCAGGGACTTTCCTTAAACTGGGCGGGGGTGGAGGGATTCCCCATTGGCTGGATCTGTTGGTTTTACTGCCCCTTGTATGAAGGGTCTGTATTGTGTCAATGAATTGGGCATTTCGAGACTCAGGGCAGGGTTGTTGCTTTTAGCACGTGCAGAGAAAACTGAGTGGTTATTAGCTGCCTTGGTTTGTTCTCAAAATATCTGGCAAATGTTGGGTTGTCAGTACTTTATGACTTTCATTTGTACTGCACCTTTCAGGAAGAAGGATCCCATGGTGCCTTTCCTGCATTATAGTTTGCATTGCTTCCACACACCACTGAAATGCAGCCAGCTCTAGAGAGAGAGGCAGCAGCTGGTTAACACTGCACCACAACACTACACAACAGTTTAGGATAGAAAATGGAGCACAATGTATGCAGTCTAGTTTAAACTCTAGGAGGGATTTTACGTACGCAAGATATAATTAGTAAAATCATAACTTGGCCAGGGTTAGCAACCTGACTTCTGCAAAAAGTGCACCAAGTGGTCAGGACCTGAGTTCTTTGTCTCTTCCAGAAGACTTGCTACTGATTTGATTCTTGTGGACATGGCCTCAGGACTCCTGATGCGGAGATCAACTGTGGCTGAGTCTCCCTCACTGGTTTTCTTGACCCTTTGGAATATCTGTCAATGTGATGCAAGTTTGAGACTGGTACATTCTTTGGACAGACTGGAATTTTAATGGCTTCAGGATGAGCAATATTCCCAGAAGCGACTGAAATGCAGGAGTTTTGCTCTGATAAAATGGAACCAGGATTGAGCCTAAATTTGTCCGCACTTGCGGTGTCTATACTTGGAGCATAGCAGCCAGATGTAACTTATTCCAGATTCCAAAGTGAGATTTCAGACCTTTGGCTGAAACACATTCTTGCTTGTCAGACCATTCATATTTGGGCAAGAGCGATTCTTCTGGCTTGGCAGATTTCTAATTACTTACTTCCTAGTTTTGCAGCGAGTGTGCCAGATTCAACTATGCTGATGAGAGAGGTGAACACAGTCCCTCTTTGTGCCAGCAAGGGCACTTGGGAGATTTGTGTGGGATTTCACCGCCAAGGAAGGCTGGCAGTATTTCCATTGCCTCCCTCTTTTGGGTCTTCTGCAAAGAGAAGGCAACTTTCATCTTTACCAGCGCTCTCTCAGAGTCATAGGCTGAAGCAAGGTTGCACTGAATCCGTGTACCCCCGTGGCTTGGCCATACTTCCTTCTTAATCCAAATTACCTTCTTTTGGTGCTGCAGTGGCTGGTGCTGGTGAAAACTGAACCTGTGCTTCTGATTGTACTAGTTTCCTTTATGTAACTATAAGTATGAATAATAGTGTTTACTGGAATGAACTCCAGTATTGCCAACCTCAGTAGATCAAAAGTCTTGTATTGGACCCACAAAAATAACGAGATTGGCCCCAAAAATCATGAATTACAAAAAAAACCCCATAAAAATGGAGGGCGTGGGGGTGTTAGTCTGACTTTTTAACTTTCCTCTATCCTCAGCCAATGTTTGAGAGAATTTCAGATTCAAAAGTCAACTGTTAATGCCCACAAAAATGCATACCTCTCTCTAGCGGCTAAGATAGAGACTCCATTTACCCTCTCCTCATCCCTAAGATAGAGGAAATGCCATCCATTTCCTATTACTGTCTTGACCCCCCCCCCCAGTTTATTTCCTTTGCTAAAAGAAGGGCTGGATGATAAATCATTTGAGAGCCTCTGACCTAATTAATGCACCATGATTCCCACTCACACATAGAACTTATATTACTTTTTAGGGTTGATGATTACAGATATACATAATAAAGAACTTATATCATTATTCATATAAGCAGTAATGTCACAGATACATCAGATACATTTCTAAAAACAATATGTGATTGGTTTAGCCTTGTGCAAGGAATACTAACCTGACTCCCACCCATTTCTCTGCCCAAGACTGAGCAGAACTGCTTCTCTCCTACCCTGCCTCCTGATGCCCTGGACCTTCTCTCACCTGCCCTGCCTCCTGCTGCTCCAGAGCCTCCCTCTCCTCCCCTCCCTTCCTCCTGCCCCAGAATGCCCCATCACTTGCCTTTCCACCCCTACCCTGCCTCCCTCTGCTGTGGACCCTCTCACTGTTTTCTTTCCCATCTGTGCCCTGCCTCTCTCTGCTCCTAATCCCCCATCACTACATTGCTTCCCCCTACTCTGAAACCCCTCATCACTTCCCTTTCCACCCCTACACTGCCTCCACCTGCTCTATACCCTGCTATCCCTGCTCTGCCTCCCCATGTGCCAGACTCCGCCTCCTGCTCCCCCATTCCCCTGCAACCCCCCAGTGCTCCCCCACTCTTCCCAGCCCCCTTTCACCATGTCTCTCCTGTGCCCTGCCTATTCCCCTGAACCATAGAGTGGTAGCCATTTTGCCTATAGGCGTGGCTTCAATCTTATTGAAAATGGTGGTGGTCTCATGCAGACAAACTGTAGGGAAATGGCAGCATCTTTCTGGCTTCAGCCCTTGTGACAGTCGTGGTGGCTATTCATGATGTGACGTGTTGTACCCCGCATTATGAGTGTCACCTGATCTGCTGGGGTCTCGCTGAGCCTGCCCGTTCCACCAGCCTGGGCTTCCTCATCCTGTTTTTGCTGTGCCAGGCCCTCAAGCCTTCTCTAGCACAAACATACAGGTAAGGCCACACCCAGCTGCAGAGACAGACTGAAGTCAGCTCTGTGTGAGAGGATTCAGCTCCGGGATTCACCCAGCGCTCATGTACACACCCCCTTGGAGAATAAACCCAAAATAGTATTGTCTTGCGCTGTATAAAAAAATCTGCGCAGCTCAAGCTCATAAAAAACGCCCTCTCCCTCAATGTGGAGAGAGATACGCACAGCTTCTTCCCCGCTCCCCAGTTATGAATTGCACAAACTTGGTTATACTGTAAACAAGTAATAAGTTTAACAACTACAAAAGGTAAATTTTAAGTGATTATAAGGGATAGCAAACAGAACAAAGCAGATTACTGAGCATACAAACTAAGCTTAATACATTAAAGAAATAGGTTACACATAGTAATTTCTCACCGTAAATGTTGTTTAGGCAGGTTGTAGAGTTTCTACAGCTCAGAGTTCCAGTTATCTCTTTACAGGCTAGATCACTGTTCTCAGCCTGGACTCAGCCCTTGCCTTCCCCTAGCTTAATTCCTTGGTTTGTTCAGGAGCGTTCAGCAGTCTTTCTTCTCACATGGGGAGGCAAATGGAGAACCCAGATTGTCTTGCTTCCCAGCCTTAAATAGAATTTACATAACAATGGAAACCTTTGTTTCCAGTGGAAAAATACCAGCAGTGTCCAAGGTGGTATTTTGTACCAGGTGACACCATCACATGATCTTGCAGTGTCAGGGCAACCATGAGACAAGGTTTATTTGCAAGGGCCCCAGGAAGGAACTCCTGAGAAGGTGGGGTATCCACATCTTCGAAGACTCATTGTCTTTTCCTAATGGCCCATTAAGACTGATTGCTTACTGTCTGGTGGGCGTTTCCCAAGCACATATCAACACAGTTGTAATTGTTACATAGACAATATTCCTAACTTTAGATACAGAAATGATACATGCATACAGATTAGATAAACACATTCAGTAAATCTTAACCTTTCCAATGATACCTCACATGACCCATCTTGCATAAAGCATATCTTAGTTATGTCATATTCATTTCATAACAATATTTCTATGAAGAATATGGGGTGTAACATCACACATGAGTTGGCGCCTTTCATCATGTTTCCATGGGATAGGTTAAAAACATCTCCAAATCGCTAGAGTCGCGACCAGATGGCGAGAGTTGGCAATTTAGAGCTGCTATTCTGTGCACCTTATCTGCTATGCTATTGTCTATTGGTAAAGTGCCCCCAGGGACTTTATCAGCTGTGTATTCAGAGCACATACACAGTTGAGGCCAGGTGAGCTGTAATGCCTAAACTTAACCAAGCTGAATCAAAAGGGCTTAAAGCATAGAGAGCCTCATTCTCAGTTCTGCTGTAGCCTTTTTACACCACCCTGGAAGATTGACTAGGTCTTAAAGTGGGCACAAACAGTCTCCTGTGCAGGGGACCTCCCAGCCCTCCAGCTCAGAGGAATTCTCAGCCTAGTATAGAGCTAGTACAAGGGCTTTGCACTGGTCCTGCTTCTAATCTCTGGAGCTGGGTGAGTGGAGACTAGTGTGTCAGGGATATGGCTAAAGCACACTGCACTACTGCTGTTTTCTGTGGAGCCACAGGAAGCAGAACATAAGATGAGCAGCCCTGGGGTTTCCCTAACTTACATGTGAGGGCCAGGCAGACCCTGTACAGCCCCAGAATATGGGGGAACCCAAAAGTGGCTTAGTCACCTCCCCTGTCCCCCCATGCCTATCCCAAGTATAGTAGTAGAATAACTAAGAATCTGGCCCATGGATTTTGAAAATCTCTTTCCCAATATTATTCACAAATTACATCCAAAACTCTTTGAATTAAAATCTCTGCCTTCAGCATATAGTTGCAAATGTGATTGAAAGCAAATAGGACTAAAATCACCTGCAAATGGTGTCTCTTGTGGGTTTTTGTAGATTCTTTTTTAATGATTGTCAGCTTTAGTTAATCAAAATTAATTTTACTCTTGGCTTCCCTGATTTCCAATTAGTATTTATTGAGCAGCACTACAGCCATTGAGCTTTTGGGCTCTTGAAGAGGAAGCACGGGTAAGTGGTAAACAATCAATCTGCTCATGAATACCCCTCTGGTTCATCGTGTGTGTTTTTCTTTTCATTAACAGTTATAATAATCAGATATATTTCTAAATTGTTCCCATTTCCGACCTCCTCTTGGCTTAATAATTTTTTCTATAACTCTCATCCCTGGTGAGAGGTTTTCTTTTAAGATTTAATTTAAAGGAAAACTCTTGTGTATTTTGAAGTATATGCTGATCAGCACAACTAATTGCAAAGAGCAAATCACTTTAAAAGAAAATGTGCAAGGCCTAATTTTTAGCCTGGCCTACCTTTTTGGAAGGCACAACTGATGTCATTGTGATGTCTGACTACCTGGTATGTACGCAGAATTGGATAATGACATTAGTTGTCATTAGTTGTGCCTGCAAATAATTAAAAGTGCAGTTATATGCATCTGCAAATTATGAGCACGGGAAGGGAGCCTGTGTTTTAAAAATCTGGCCCTAAATGTCATAAATAACACGTAATAAAGAAGCAATTAACAATGAAAGAGGCAGATGCCATCATGTTTTGGAGGAGAATGGAGAGAATGCACAAGCTGTCTGTGTGCCTGGGGAAAAAGGGGCTGTCAAAGCTATATTCACTTAAAAAGCTTTGTTTAATTTAATAATGGTTTAATGATGTTAAATTAACTTGTAAGGTAAATTTTATTTCAAAAACCAAACAGTTCAGGCAGTCCCAGCCAGATCAGTGAGATCTGCTTTCCTTTCAGACCTAATCTGCATCACCAAGTTAGAGCTTCCTCCTGAAAAATGTCAGTGAATTGGAGCTTCCTGTGCAAGACCATTCATAGCTCTAGTGAGCTAAATGACAGGTATATGTGAAAATGGTTTTGAATATCCATTTTTAAAAATACATTAATGGGTTTGTCATTTAGAAAATATAATTGCTGGATATTTCTGATAAGACTTCTTCCCACCCCATTCTTCAAGCACTTAAGCACTTGCTTAACTTTACTTCTGCGAGTAGTCCCAATTGTAGTCAATGGCACTAATCGTGGTAGTAAAATAAAGTGATTACACAAGTGTTTGCAGGATCGGGGTCTTAGTTCCTTTTTTTTCCCCAATAAAGAAGCTGTGAAAATCCACTTGAATTCTTAGGTCTTCTCTCCTTTCTCCCCTAAATGACTTTTTAAACAACTGCAGTGATGCTCTTGTTTTCCAGTCCTGCAATCAGATCTGCATTTCGCATCTGCGTTTGTGCTAGTGGCTCTGATTGATTGCAGGATTGAGCCTTACTGTAGAAATTGGCATGGATTTCTGCAGTGAAGGGATGAGTGAAACTTCATGCAGCCAAGGACAGTGAGGGAGGCAGGAGAGGAGAACACATTACGTTTTCATAGATGTTTGAAACCTGAATTGCTGAGGATCAACAGTTTTGTCTGAACGTTACCAGTTAGTCCAGATCTGATGTAGGTGTTCTGTGGGTGGCTCATTGGGTTACTAAAAGGAGTCTGACATGGTAGTTTTTTGTACTTAAAGAATAAATGCCTTGCTGTTTCTAATATCCCTCTGGACAGTGGGAATAGAAACCTGTTTTTTTCCTGGTGAATGATAAACTGTTTTACTGTTTGAAGGAGAGAAGGTGGTAAGTTAATGTCTTTTATTGGACCAACTTCTTGTGGTGGAAGAAACTTAGGCCTGGTGTATACTACAAAGTTAGGTTGATGTAAACCATCTTGCATCAACCTAGTTGTGCATATGTCTACACTTTGTCTCTCACCAATGTAAGCCCTCCACTACGCTGACATAGTAATACCACTACCCTGAGCAGCATTGAGCTATGATAGAGGTACTGAGGTCTATGCAATGCAAATGTAGACACTCTGTTACCTAGGTCAATCCTAACTGTCCTCCAGCAGCTGTCCCACAATGCCTAACGCTGACCATCCTGGTCACAATTGTGAACACTACTGTCCATTGGTCACTGAGACCAGAAGTGCACCCACCCTTAAAATCGTGCGTATTTTTGAAATGCCTTTTCCTTATTGTCCATCTTCGCAAGCACACGTAGCTGCTCTCCGTTGTTGTGTGCAACTGACCAGCTGACCATGCCAGCTACACGTTCCAGATGTGCTCCAGCCTGGAGTAGACAGGAGATTTTGGATCTCCTGGGCCTGTGGGTAGAAGAGGTTGTGCAAGCACAGCTATGGATCAGCTGTAGATATGTGGACATCTATGAGCAGATTGCATGGGTGATAGAGGAGAAGAGGTACAACAGGAACCAGCTGCAGTGCTGCGTGAAAGCAAAGGAACTACTGCAGCCGTATTGGAAGGCCATGGAGATCGACAGTGGATCCAGTGCCACGCTGCAAACCTGCCACCTTTACAAAGAGCTGTGTGTCATTCTTGGCGGAGACCCCACCACCACCCTGCACATCCACTGTGGATATCTCCGAGGAGCCTGAGTCACAGGCCCCTGGTATGATGGGGTCGATGAGGAAGTGAGGGAGGATTGGGGACTTGCTACCAGGGCGGGAGGGGATCCAGCTATGCCAGGAGCAAGGATCTTTTTGAGACTCCACCACAGTCTAATCAGTCCCAGCAGTCAAGCACGGGTGAGTCCATGATTTTTAGTGTGTAGCAAAGTTATGAATTTAAGCTCCCAGGCTAGTCTTTTGAAGGTGTTGTGCAGGTTTCCTTTGAGGATGAGGACTGACAAATTACATATGGAGTGACTGCGTGATGAAAAGTGTTCACCCAAGGGTGACAGGGTGTTTTTGTCATTTATCATTTTTCTGTGTGAGTTCATTCGAGAGCATAGTGAATGGTTTCACCTACATAGCTGTCTTTGGGGCATTGGCATCCCTAGTATGCCATTCTTTTCATGGGCTGGCTCGAGGAAGAATTTCTGGACAAATACACCACCGAACCAATGATATAGCTGAGATATGTCAATGATATTTTAATCGTTTGGACAGTTGACCTAAACTCCCTCAAATATTTCCATCATCACTTCAACCACCACCACTCATCCATTGAACTCTGTCAGAATGCTTCTGTAGCAGCATCAATTTCCTGGGCACCATGATAAGCCTGAGCAATGGAACCCCACGGACAACTATATACAACAAACCCTGGATCACCTCAGTTAGCTTCACGGATCCAGTAATCGCCCGCAAACACACCAAGAAATCTGTTATCTACAGCCAGGTACTCAGATACCATAGTTCTGAGGAGAAAGTCTGGGATACACACCTTAACACACTTGAAACAGCCTTACTAAACAAGGACACACACCAGAGAAGTAAATCGCATCATGGAACGGGCCACCCAAATACCCCGAGTGAAGGGGAAAAAAGCACCTACCACCCCACACTGGAACGCATGCAGAATATCATTAAACAGTTACAACTCCTGTTTGATGAGGAGCTCATCCTGAAAGAAATCATTCCTGAACACTCTCCTCTGGCATTCAGACAACCCCTCAGCCTCGCCAAGCTCCTCATCAGAAGCAAGCTCCCCACAGAACAGGGCACACCATGTCAAAAAGGCAACAGACTCTTCCAGAACAACAAATGCAAAACCTGCAGACATCTCTCCACTACTATACTCAATACGCTGTACAACACACCTTTCACACTCCATGGGTCCTACACATGCCTATTGCAAAGTGTGGTACCACATCCTGGGCACTGAATGCCCCAATAACAACTGATTAGGGGAGACATCCAGCCACACTGATTGGCTGGGACTCTACTTAAGAGAGAGGCAAAGGAAGTTGTCTGAGGGTATGTCTACACTATGAAATTAGGTCGATCTTATAGAAGTTGATTTTTAGAAATTGATTTTATACAGTCAATTGCATATGTGCACGCTAACAGCATTAAGTTAGCAGAGTGCGTCCTCACTACCATGGCTAGCATCGACTTACGGAGCAGTGCACTGTGGGTAGCTATTCCACAGTTCCCACAGTCTCCGCTGCCCATTGGAATTCTGGGTTAAGCTCCCAATGTCCGATTGGGGGAAAAACATTGTCGTGGGTGGTTTTGAGTACATGTCCCTTCCTCCGTGAAAGCAACGTCAGACAATCATTTCATGCCTTTTTTCCGTGCAGACGCCATACCACGGCAAGCATGGAGCCCGCTCAGCTCAGCTCACCATCACTGCTGCTGTTGTGAGCATTGTAAACACCTCGTGCATTATCCTGGAGTATATGCAGAACTGGGCTAAGAGAGCATGAGGAGGATTTTGATGAGGACATGGACACAGATGTTCCTGAAAGCATGGGCTGTGGCATTTGGGACATCATGGCTGCAATGGGGCTGGTTGATACAGTGGAACGCCGATTCTGGGCGTGGCAAACAAGCACAGACTGGTGGGACCGCATTGTGTTGCACGTATGGGATGATTCCCAGTGGCTGCAAAACTTTCGCATGCGTAAGGCCACTTTCCTGGAACTCTGAGTTGCTTTCCCCCACCCTGAGGTGCAGAAATACCAAGATGAGAGCTGCCCTGACAGTTGAGAAGTGAGTGGCGATAGCCTGGTGGAAGCTTGCAACACCTGACTGCTACCGGTCAGCTGGGAATCAATTTGGAGTGGGCAAGTCTACTGTGGGGGCTGCTGTGATCCAAGTACCAATGCAATCATTGATGTTCTGTTATCAAGGGTAGTGACTCTGGGAAATGTGCAGGCCATACTGGATGGTTTGCTGTAATGGGGTTCCCTAACTGTGGTGGTGCAATAGACGGAACCCATATCCCTACCTTGGCACCAGACCACTTTGCCAGCCAGTACGTAAACCGCAAGGGGTACTTCTCAATGGTGCTGCAAGCACTGGTGGATTACAAGGGACGTTTCACCGACATCAACGTGAGATGGCTGGGAAAGGTGCATGATGCTTGCATCTTTAGGAATTCTGGGCTGTTCGAGCAGCTGCAAGAAGGGACTTACTTCCCAGACCAGAAAATTACCGTTGGGGATGTTGAAATGCCAATAGCTATCCTTGGGGACCCAGCCTACCCCTTGCTCCCATGGCTCATGAAGCCGTACACAGGTAGCCTGGACAGTAGTAAGGAGCAGTTCAACTATAGGCTGAGCAAATACAGAATGGTGGTAGAATGAGCCTTTGGACATTTAAAAACTCGCTGGCGCTGTTTGCTGACTAGGTCAGACCTCAGCACAACCAACATTCCCATTGTTATTGCTGCTTGCTGTGTGCTCCATAATATCTGTGAGAGTAAGGGGGAGATGTTTATGGTGCGGTAGGAGGTTGAGGCAAATTGCCTGGTGGCCGATTTTTGAGCAGCCAGACACCAGGGCGATTAGAAGAGCACAGCAAGGTGCGCTGTGCATCAGAGAGGCTTTGAAAATCAGTTTCATGACTGGCCAGGCTTCGGTGTGACAGTTGTGTGTTTCTCCTTGCTGCAAACCTGCCCCCTTTATTGATTTTAATTCCCTGTAAGCCAACTACCCTCCCCCCTTTTTAATAAAGTAACTGTTGTTTTGAAACCATGCATTCTTTCTTTATTAATTTTAAAGAAATGAGATAGCGGACAAGGTAGCCCAGGTGGGGTGGGGGAGGAGGGAAGGACAAGACCACATTGTTTATTGTAGACACACTAAAAATCAAACTGTTTGAATGACAGCCTTCTGTTGCTTGGGCCATCCTCTGGAGTGGAGTGGCTGGGTGCCCGGAGCCTCCCCTCCCCCCCCCCCCCGCCACGTTCTTGGGGGTCTGGGTGAGGAGGCTATGGAACATGGGGAGGAGGGTAGGCAGTTATACAGTGGATGCAGTGGGGATGAGTGCTAAATCACTTAATTCTTTCCTGGCCTCTGCCACTGAATGCCTCCATGCATTAAGCTGTGCCCTATCAGTGTGGGAGGACTGCATGAGCTCGGAAAGCATGTCATTGTGAGTGCGTTGTGTTTTTTTTTTTTTTTTTTTTTTTTTTTTTTTTGCTTTCTAGTTTGCGATAACCTCAGGGATGGAGATAATAGGGGGAACGTAGAAACAATTGCACCTAGGGGAAGATAAAAAAGAAGAGTAAAATTGAGTTGGCTTCTTACGCCTTCATAACATGTGGGAATGTTTTCAAACTGCAGCAGCTCCCTTTCCCAGAGCAAGCAATGGGTTGGGTTTCACATTTAAAAGGAGGGGCTGCAGTATTCAGGTAGATGTGAAGCACACACCTACCCTCACCCCACCGCTTGGCTATTCTCTGGGATGATCCCTTCACCCCTCCCCCACGCCGCATGGCTGTTCTCTGGGATGATCCCTTTTACCCAAGCGCAAACAGTCCAGCATGAATGGGGTCCTTTTACTGTTCCCTTACAAAAATTCTCCTATTTCAACCAGGTGACCATGAACACTATTGCTTTTAAACCCTGCGCTGTAGTTACAAATGTGCACTCACCAGAGGTGACTTCTCCGGCTTCAGGGTCGGGGATGCTGCTTTGGGAGGGTATTGGCTCCAGGGTGATGAAAAGGTCCTGGCTGCCAGGGAGAACAGATTCACCACTTGCCTGCTGCGCATTCTCCTCCTCTTCATCCTCCTCTTCTTCCTCATCCACAAAATCCTTCTCCATGTGGTGTAAGACTCCCCCCTTGCAGGTGTCCACGGACAATGGTGGGATAGTGGTAGGGTTCCCCCCTAGAATGGCATGCAGTTGTTCATAGAAGTGGCATATATGGGGCTCTGACCCGGAGCGACTGTTGGCCTCTTTTGGTAGGCTTGCCTGAGCTCCTTAACTTTTTCACGCGGCACTGCTGTGTGTTCCTGGTGTAGTCTCTGTCCATGCCCTGTGAGATTTTTGGCAAATATATTTGCATTTCTTCTTTTTGATCGGAGTTCTGCCTGCACAGATTCTTCTCCCCATACAGCAATCAGATCCAGTGTCTCCCTTTCGGTCCATGCTGGAGCTCGTTTGCGATTCTGGGACTGTATGGTCACCTGTGCTGCTGAGCTCGCCATGCTGACCAAACAGGAAATGAAATTCAAAATTTCCTGGGGCTTTTCCTGTGTACCTGGCTAGCGCATCGGAGTTGAAAGTGCTGTCCAGAGAGGTCACACTGGAGCACTCTGGGATAGCTCCCAGAGGCCAATACCGTCGATTTGCGTCCATGCTACCCCAAATTCAACCCAGCAAGGTCAATTTTAGTGCTACTCCCCTCATCGGGGAGGAGTACAGAAGTCGATTTTAAGAGCCCTTTAGGTCGACGGAATGGGGTTGGTTGTGTGGAGGCGGTCATTTTAAAATCGACCTAACATGGCTAAATTCAACCTAATCCCACAGCGTAGACCAAGCCTGAGCAACTAGGTGAATTCCTGGCTGTTTGTTACTACAGACCCTCTTTACTTGCCTGACTCATGAGCCCTGCCTGTTTGTGATTCCTGTTCTCCTTATCCCAGACCACTGTCTACTTCCAGTTCCTGCTTCCCTGCCTTGCTGCAGGTGCCTGCTCCTGTGCCCTACTCCTGATGCTGACTCTGACTTCGACTCCTGGCTTGGCACCCGACTCTGACTCCAGCTTTGACCTTCAGCTTGGCACCTGGCGCTGTCTCTGACTCTTGGCTTGACTCCTGAATCTGTCCTGCTCTGACCTTTGGGTTGGCATCAGATTCAGCTCTTGGCTAACTCTAACTAATAGGCATGGTTGCCACCCCAGTATATACAGCTTGCTTGGATTACTACTAAATTCTATGAGTGGGCCCAGATGAGGATGGACCCAGCAGAGTTCTCTGTACCTGAAGGGGCATTGGCACTGCATGAGCAGGTGATCCGCCTCCAAGCAGACAGCTGAGCACTGCAAGCACAGAATGCATAGCTGACCACTGAAAATCAGTTGTTTGCGGGAGCAAGTCCATCAACTCCATGTAGAGAATGCTGTGCTTCGGGCCTATCTGGCTGCACTATCATCTGAGCTGAGACCTGCTATTCCTCTGCCTGAATGATTCGATGGGAACTCCAAATTCCAAGGCTTCATGAATCAGTGCCACCTCTTGTTCTTGCTTTGACTGCAGATGTATGCTTCTGAGCATACCAAAGTAAGCCTGGTAGTCAGCCCTCTGACAAGGGAGGCACTGGACTGGGCCTCTCATCTGTTGGAAGCTGCTTCCTCCGTAGCTCACTTCCGCTGTCTCATATCGGAAATAGAATGAGGCAACTTAGTTATTTCAGTTTTGAGGTGGCTTGTGGGATGAGGTTAAGGATGAACTGGCTCCAGTTGAGACCCCAACAAGTCTAGACACCTTCATAGATCTTGTTATCCATATTGTGAATTGTCTACCTGAGCAACAGGAAGAAAGGAGAGGGGCTTCCCAACTGCTATTGGATTCCGCCACACCACTTGAGCCAATGCAAATAGACCTAACCCACTGGTAACTTGCCCCTGAAGAAACAGCACCTGCAGTGCCTTAACCTTTGTTACTACTGTGGCAAGCTAAGACACGCTATTTCCAGTTGCCTATGAGGAAAGATGATCAACAGGTCCCTCTTATCCTCTGTCAGTGGCCACAGAAACTGTTCTCACGGACATCGAGAGACCCTACAGTTTTTAGTGCCATCTGGTCCCCTCATTTCCCTCTGTTTCTGGATATATTGTGACTGGCCCTCCACAACTCCCTTACCAGTTTTCATGAATAAACAGTCGAATTTTTCTCAGAATTCTGCCAGTAGCACTTCTTAACACCAGGAAATGGCAAGCAGTAGTTCCCCAGTGATCATGTGCCCGGGTATCTAGCCCGGCAGAGCTGTCCACTGCTCTTGGTCCTTGACTTCCATCCAAATACAGAGATTACAAGGATGTCTTTGGGGGAAAAAAAAGCCTGCAGACACCTTGCCCTTGCACAGAGACTACGATTGCCCGAGAGCTACTACCGTGGGCAGACATTCCATTTGGGCATATATATATATATATATATATATATATATATATATATATATATATATATATATATATATATATATATATATGCCATGTCTGAGCCTGAACTAGCCACGCTGCACACATACCTTCAGGAGAACCTAGCCAAAGTCTTTATTTGTAAGTCCACTTGGCCTGTCAGTGTGTCAGTCCTCCTTTTGTTTAAAAGAAAAATGGAAGCTTCCAACTATGTGTGGACTATCTATCCCTGAATCAGGTCTTGTGATGATCAGATTACCTTTCCCAGACCTGAAGAAGAGCTTCCTGTAGCTTGAAAACTTACGTGTTTCACCAACAGAAGTGGATCCAATAAAAGATAATACTTTACCCATCTTGTCTCTCAAATATCCTGGGACCAACACGGCTGCAACTACATTTGCTTGTACAGATGAGTGCTAAATCCTCTTCCACCCACAAACTGACCAGGCTCATGAGGCTTTCAACAACCTCTGCTGTCCACCTATGAGCACCGTTTTTGGTGAGGGATGTTGAATCCAAGTCAGTCAGCACCTCTTCCCCCTCTGTCATGGGTCTTAGTTGAATTGGGAAGGGGGAACTGGACAGGACATAACAACATCTGCTGATTGCTTCTGCTAGCTAGGTTAGTGGTAGTGGTTCTGATCATTCCTTAGGCTTGGTCTATGCTTAAAACTTAGATGTAGACACAGCTAGGTCAACAGAAGAATCCTTCCGTCAACGTAGCCACTCTCACGTGGGAAGGTGGAGTTCCTGCAGCGGGGGAAACCGCCTTCGGTCACTGTAGTCCGTGTTTACACTATGGATTTATTGGTGTCATAGCTCCAGCACTCTAACTATGCTACTCTAGCCCCTGTAGCATAGACAAGCCCTTAGTCTGGATAGCTGAGGCGTTTGGCTCATAGGGCTGAAGTAGATCAGATGTATGATCATCATTTGTAACCTTTTTAATATCTTTATTGAAGATAATAAAATTAACCTTCTGGGGTACATATTGAGCAAGGTGCGTGGGGTATTAACCCGTGTAACTTACTTTAATATTAATGACAAGTAAGTGGCTGAAACTGTGCCCTTAAAGACAGGTTAAAGGTGTTCCCAGCTCAGAGCAATACATCTTATCTCACTTTGAAATGATGTCTGCATTGCTAATTCTTAACACTGGCCTCCATTAACTCTGACCTTTTTCATAGCCTCCTGTTCTGTGATGCTCCCTGAGCAATGAGGCATAAATATGAAATTCCACTCCATTTATTATGCACACGCCTTTGTCGGAGTTGCTCGACCGCCCCCAGTTCTGTGACTGATCATTCCTTTGCATGATGCTTGAGCATCTTGGTGTGTTTTTATTTCCTAGGAATTGAGAACGGAATCCATTGCGAGACCTCTGGAGATAAACGAGACTGAAAAGGTGATGAAAATTGCCATCAAAGATGTTCTGGTAAGCAGATAGCTGTTCGTTTATTTGCTTCATTATTAATTTTTATTCTACAGAATATCTATTCCAGCTGTCATTTGTGTAGGAAGAACAAGGTTCTTTTTTGCCAGCATCTAGGGATTGAAAAGCATGTGTATATATATGGCTTGTATCACCCTTCAAGAGCAGAGTCAACAAATAGTCTGTCTAGCTGCTTTAACAGTAATATTGAACTGCAGTCAGTAGCTCATATCATCCACCATGTCATTGCTACTGGCAAATGCATAAATATAAGTTCACCAAGGCAGAAGTTCATTTGTGTTTGCATCTCCCATCCATGTGAATGAAACATGGCTGTTGATGACATTTTTTTCATTGGGAAATTTGTTGGTTTTGAGACAAACTCAACCCTTAAACTGTTACGAATTACACCTGATAGGACACGCACACATGTGCTACGGATTACACCTGGTAGGACACGCACACATGTGCTACGGATTACACCTGGTAGGACACGCACACAAGTGCTACGGATTACACCTGGTAGGACACGCACACAAGTGCTACGGATTACACCTTGTTAGGACACGCACACAAGTGCTACGAATTACACCTTGTTAGGACACGCACAGTTCGAATCTAGGCTGAGGCACAGAAATAACGTCCACAACTGCAGAGTTCCCAAAAGGCACTAAGTTTATTACGCTCGAGCGTGGTGCCCCCCTGCTAGCCAGGAGGGGACCCTGAATACAGATTATACAAAGGTTATATACTTTTTAGCAAAGCATGTTGCCCTCGTGCATCGGAAACCTTAGCCAATAAACAAACCCTTGTCTTATCTACCACCTATCCCTGCTTGGTGCATTCCTCGTGCTATACCAGTATGTTAATTACACAGCATGGTTCTAAAGCCATGCATCAGTAACTTTTATTATCAGGATGGGAGGCCTCACATCAAGGCCAAGAGACAGGGAGTTAGAGACTAACAAAAACCAGATACTGGGAGTCAAGGCAGGCTGGAGACAAGGAGGAGGATTTTCACAGGGATTCAGTATCTAAGGATCACTCCTCCTGGTGTATGCTGTGCTGGCATTTAAACAATGGTGGGCCCCAAACCAAAATGGAGTCACATGTGCTAACTTTTCCTTAACATAATCGAGCAGGTTACTTTGTGTTGTGTAGGCCCATGTAGATGCATGCTACTGACTCCTGGTTGGTTTTTAGAAGCCACAGTCTGTTTATAGTGGTGCACTGGGCCAGCAGCAGCCCCTGGTCATTGGCTAAAATTTCCAGAAGTGCCTTAAACACAATGAGCAAAGCAGTGCCTCCATGATCTGGGGGATCTTTAGCACCCTTTAACAAAGCACAGCATACACTCAGTCTTCCCCTAAAATAGCATCTGTCTGCCATTGTGGAAGAGAGTGGGACTCCTTTGCACACCCTTTGGACTAGACTTTCATGGTGCTTGGATACTGGGTAAACAAGGATTGGGATTGTGTCTGGACCCTGCTCAACTTCACGGGGAGAAGAGAATCCTACACATAGCCAGCCATGCATGTGTATGGAAAGCTATAATCTATATGCTGGGCCACTATATGATACTGTAATGAAAAACAGACACATGTATTAAAATATGAATAACAGTCTTTTGTGGGAAGTAGATCTGGCAGATCTCTTTCTTTTACCCCCTTCAGTTTTCCATCTTCCGTGGAAATTTCCCCCCATCAAGGTTAGCTGATATAGTGTCCACTGAAGCCTGGCAATGCTACTCCAATCCTCCACCAGAAGGGGGTCACAAGACCATGATGACCCAGAGCACTCCCTCCCCAACCAAAGGCAGAGTGTCCCGCTTCTGCCACTCCTTTGTTTCTCTGAATGTCCAGGAGATAGCTGAGCGGGGCAGGTCTCTTATGGTATGTTTGTACTGCAGTGTAAGCCTGTGCTTGAGCCCAGGCACAAGGCTAATCCCCCCTGCATCTATATACTGCAATTGCGCTGACCCAGGGCTTGGACCCAGGATCCCAGGACCCTGCAGGACCAGAGTGTCTGAGCTCAAGTCCAGCTGGGACCCAGGATCTGAGCCCTATTGCTTTGCAATGCAGCCACAGCCCTGCTTGACTCAACCCCCAGAGTCAGTAGGTAGTATCCCACAATTCAGTTGGACAACTTCCTTAGTCCTCTCTATCCCAACAATCTGAATCCACTCTGTTGAAAACAGAAGCTCTCTTCCCCCTTGGCAAATGGCAGAAATTCAAATCAGCATTAAGCCAGCCTGTTCTGATCAGCATTCTGCAAGCACACTATCAGAGAAGGCCTCCTGGGTTTGCAATGGAGAGTGAACCAATCAAGCCTTTTGTAAAGCGAGCTGCTTCCTGGTAATGTGCAAGGCGGGCACTAAAGCTTTCCCACAGTTCCAAGGGCTAGAGTGGTGCTGGGCTTTTTGGGATATATGATTACTTTGACTTGGGTCTGTGCACTGCAGCGTGGATGCCAGAGCTCTTGGTTTGAGCAGTGATCAGAATAATCTTAACTTAGGGTTAAAATACAGTGTAGAAGCTCCAGCCCAAGGTTCCCTAACACGGGTCAGCTGACTCGAGTCCCACTACCCCGGCGTTTACATTGCAGTGTAGACATACCTGTATTTTAAATTCTTCCACACTAGTTCACTTCAAAGAGAAGCATTCAGCACAAAGATCTGTTTCCAAACTGGAGGTGGTGCTGAGCCTGTATTTTAACTGGGAAAACATTTATCTTTAGATAGGTAGAATTTCAAAGTGACTGAACCTGAAGATTTTAACAAGAATTGTTTTTGAAATGGCCCCATCCTGTTATCCTGAATGGCAAGTGTCAGCTCTGAATGTTAATTGGTGAGGGACAAGCCAATATCTGGTGGGGGTCTGTTAACTGGCCAACAAAACAAGGCGCTACACTCAACTCAGTGGCATTTCTCTGTTTGATTGAAACACGATCAGTGGCAAAAGAGTTGGTACTGGAGGAGAAGAGCATGTGGTCAGGACACTTAGGAACGCACTGCGTCAGGGCAGTCTATCAAGTAGTCTCCACCAGTGGGGTTCCATGAAGATCACTTTAGCATGGCCAGGGCATCTAGTAGGCAGACCCCTAAAAAATAGGTATCAGTGCAAACACTGCCCATCCTGCTCTAGGATTGAAAACATCCCAGAAACATAGCTCCCCCTGCCAGCTTGGGTGTGGAGTAATCAAGCCCAAACAAATTAAATTATTGAATAGCCAACTGTATTTCCCCCCCGCCCCACTCTTCAGGTTTAAATAGCCATGCCAAATCAATAGATACACGAGGTGATCTCTCCATCTGCTTTTCCTGCTGTTCACAGTCTATATGCATCCTGAATGTTGTTAATATGTATTGATATCCTAGGCCGTAGCTCCAATAAGCCAGTCTCAGCATATTAGAGTTGATAATTTCATGGGAAATATCAATAACTCGAACCTACCTCAGCTGGTTAGTTCCGGACCAATTAATGAAATGATCTACTCTAGCTGAACAGCAAATAATCTTCACTGCTGGAATTTCAACAAATGCATAGCTCTTTTTAATTAAACAACTTTCTGAACGATCAAAAAGTTTCAAAGGTGCAAATGCTTTGAACATACCCAGCACATTTTAACATGCGTGAAGGGTTTTTTTTCCCATTCTTTTCTTCTTTGCAGTAGAGTACGTAGCACTATTCTGATTGCAATTTATTTTTGAAAAAATGGCCATGGCAGGGCTAAGAAAAAAAACAAAGAGATCAAGACCAATTAGATTCTTTTAAAATGTGATATTTGTCAGGAAGTAGTACTAGTCCTGGAGACTTTAGCAGGGCTGCTGTTGGGCAACAAAGAACTCTTGCTGCAAGAGGAATCCCAAGAGGCAATCTGTTTAATCTAAAGGCAATCTAAGGAGCACAGAGACAGCACCCCCTTCATTGCACTCCTCCATGGGATGCAGCTTCCCTACCCTCGCTCCAGCTGGCTCTGCTGACTGTTGGGTATGTTGGGGGACGTGGAGACAGAGCCATCACTGTACCTTCTGTCCACCCCTCCCCACCTTCTTTCAGGCATCGCGTGCCCCTAGAGGAGCCATGGCTGCATTACCCTAAATGCATTCCTTTTTCATAAGAACATAAGAATATAAGAACAGCCAAACTGGGTCAGGCTAAAGGTCCATCTAGTACAGTATTCTGTCTTCCAACAGTGGCCAATGCCATGTGCTTCAGAGGGAATGAACGGAACAGGTAATCATAAAGTGATCCATCCCCTGTTACCCATTCCCAGCTTCTTGCAAATAGAGGCTAGGGACACCATCTCTGCCCATCCTACCTAATAGCCATTGATGGACCCATCATCCATGAATTTACCTTTAGTCCCCATATATGGGCCATGCAAGGGAGAAAAGACTATCTACTCCCTCCCAGCCACCGCATGCACACACAGCCAGGAAGAATCTGCATGCCTGGTAGTGTTTACAGGATTAGCCCTCTAATTTTTGTGCCACAATATACTTCATATGAGCATTGTCAGCCTTGAAAAACTGTTGTGAAAATGTACCTAGCTAGGCACCAAATATACTGATGCCTTTGCCAGAATGATGATAAAGGTGATAATGAAAAAACTATTTTTCTCGCCTGCCAAGAAATAGATTACTCTTCTTGGGCAAATGGGCTTATAGAATTTTGCAAGTCTGCCTAAACTGGCTGAATTGCAATTGCTTTGGGAAACATATCTTTGAAATACCTCATTTTGAATTGTTAAAAATCTCAGCCATAGTGCTGCATCTGAGTAGAATTCTCCATTGAATTTCCTTTTTATTTAAGTAAAGGCAAACAGAAATGGAAAAGTCCTTGGATTGCATCTTCAAATAATTGCTTCTTTGAATGCATAATCACTGCAATAAACAGCCTTACTGGTAGACTACATCACAATTACAACAGCACCAGGCTCAGTTTAAATCTACTGTGTATTTGAATGCAGATTCATTTTGGTTTGGGAAGAATGAACCTGAAAAAGGCTCACTGGATGCTGTATATAGGAACTTCTCCCAGTGGGTGAATTTATTGGAACCAGCTGAGTGACCCTGGTTTGGCACAGGCAAACCTAATAATGGTTTGCAGTTGCAGCTGTAACAGTGTCTTTAGTCCAGAGGGTTCTTAAAGTGCTTTATAGTCATTGCACCTAGAAATCACTTTACCCACCACTGAAATGCAGGCCACTCTGGAGTGGGATATGACAGCTGTTCAAAATCGCAATATTGTGTAACGGTTGAGGACAAGAACTGAAGAATACACTATCCAGTTGAAACTGCAGAATCCATGCACAGAGGCCATATTTAGTCCCAAAACAATGGTGTTGGTTTACTTTCATGCAGTGTCAGTGCTCAGCAGTGCAGAATAATACTGTGTAATCCATGTCTAATCCCAGGATCAGAAAGAGGAAAAGAAAAAGCCAGCTGTTATGAGAGAACAGGATTTTCTCTGTAGTGGCCACAATAAATAGGTTTGATTTGTAAACCAGGTAATGACCTTTCTAATGCTGTCAGTGAGACCCATGATGTATGAGAAGCTAAATGATGATTGTAATAAGAGTGATAGGTTTCAGAGTAGTAGCCGTGTTAGTCTGTATCAGCAAAAACAACAAGGAGTCCTTGTGGCACCTTAGAGACTAACACATTTATTTGGGCATAAGCTTTCATGGGCTAGAACCCACTTCATCAGATGCATGGAATGGAAAATACAGGAGCAGGTATAAATACATGAAAAGATGTGAGTGTGACACATAGGAGTGCTGGTGGAAGACTGATCTTTGCCTGAGCCTGGTTGCATAACATGGCTCATGGTTACAAAATTCTGTGGTGACACAAGGTGCAAGATAATGCAGAATCAGGCCTGGAGTCTGAAAGACGATTGGAGTTACGCTTCTGCAGGACATGACTCAGCTACTCATTCTCTCTTTCAGGAACAAGTCCAGAAGACTAAGGACATGTTGAATAATGTGGCCTCTGATGAAGCTAACTTGGAAGCCAAGATTGAAAAGAGAAAACTGGAACTGGAAAGAAACCAGAAGCGACTACAGACCCTACAGAGTGTCCGGTAAAGACTATGTACCTTTTATCCACTGCAGAATTAGTATAACTGATGGTGAAGGGTATTCTTAATGCCCACTGTAGTGAAGATTGACTAGTCTTTAAAGAGTCCAAGAAATATGATGGCCCCTGGGGAGTGCAATAAATGTGGTGGTTTGCCATTGTAAAAATGCCTAGGCTGTAATAACTAATTTTCCAATCATCTGGTTTTGAAACTGACTAACATTTTGCTACTGTCAAGATGGCCAAAATGTTACTTTATTTTTAAATTGTCACTTGAACTTTTAAAAATGATCAGACTTTAAAAAAGTCATTAAACCCAGATGGTATCTGTGGGTGCAGATGCTCCTAGGAGAAATAATGGTGAAACATGCTGCTTGATTTCTAAGATGTTCCTAACTTTTCCAGCTGCTGGTAGGTAGTAGATGAAGAAACAGGTCATGAAGTATCCTTGGTTGGGGAAGAGTCATCTAGAGAGCATCCTAGAGAGCATCCTGGACTGCCATGCAATCAAGGCACACACAGTCAGGCCTTAGATTTGGGTTCTAGCTTCAGTCATATTGGGATCTTGTATTGAGTATGAACAATTGCTTCATCTGTGATCTCACTAATGAGAGAAAATAAGGAAATCCCAGGGTGTGGAAGTGCCTGCGTTATGTTTGTGTGTAAATGCTGTGACAAAAATCCTTTCTTTACCAGATGGAGGCACATGGGGTGGGCATGGACAGCAGAGCAAAACTGGTCTGTGTTGTACAAGAGCCTTCCTTCTGGCACAGGGTGGCATGGTGGTTTATTGCTGGTGGAGGATGGGCACACAGCCAGCCACATTATTAGGACATTTCTGTTACAGAGATCAGAGTAACAGCCGTGTTAGTCTGTATTCGTAAAAAGAAAAAAGAAAAGGAGTACTTGTGGCACCTTAGAGACTAACCAGTTTATTTGAGCATGAGCTTTCGTGAGCTACAGCTCACTTCATCGGATGCATAGCATATCGTGGAAACTGCAGAAGACATTATATACACACAGAGACCATGAAACAAAACTTCCTCCCACCCCACTGTCCTGCTGCTAACAGCTTATCTAAAGTGATCATCAAGTGATCATCAAGGAAGGCCATTTCCAGCACAAATCAAGGTTTTCTCACTCTTCCCCCCCCACACACACACACACAGACACACATACAAACTCACTCTCCTGCTGGTAATAGCCCATCCCTCTTTGAAACCTCTCTTTATAATGCGCATGATAATCAAGGTGGGTCATTTCCAGCAATAATCCAGGTTTTCTCACCCCCCCCAACACACACACACCCCCTCCAAAAACCACAGAAATAACATATCCTGGCAAGCACAGATAGCAAGTAGAAGAACATGTGCTAGCCTACTGTGGGGCTGGACCATGCCTGCTTTGAGGCATGGAGCTCTGATCAGCAAGAAAACTAAACTCTTGCTAGTGTTGTCCTTATTGCTAGGGGAAAATACTGCCTTTCTGCTTACATGGGTGGGTGTGGTGGAAGGCTGCCTACAATTCTCCTTTGCCCCAGCACACCTGTGCAACAGAGGGTAGGATTTTGCCCAGTGATTCTAGTGTCTTTAAAATAATGTGGTGAATTTAGAGTGAAGAGAGATGCTTTTTGGATTAGGCTAATAGTGTAGGAATACAGAGGGAACTGAAAAAACGAAAGAGCATATTGCAGAGTTCTGCAGCTTCAAATAGTTTTGTTTTCTGTATTTTGTCTCTGGGCTGTCCAGACCAGCCTTTATGGATGAATATGAGAAGATTGAGGAGGAGCTGCAGAAACAATATAGCAGTTATCTGGAAAAATTCCGTAATCTGGCCTATCTGGAACAGCAACTGGATGATCATCACAGGCTAGAGCAGGAGAGGTTTGAGGTAAGAGAGTTTTGTTTTTCCAGACGAAACATTAGCTTAGTTAAATGTACTTTTTTAACCTCTTTCCCCATCATGCAGGCCACTGTTTATTATCAAGCAATAGCCAAAAAGACTTCCATTGCCTCCTGCCGCTTCCCACAGCAGCATGCTATCAATTAATACATATCCTCAGAGCTGTCTCCACTGATGAGATCATCATTTTGTGTTGTCTCGTTTTGAACTGGAGTGATCTTGAGCAGACAAGATAACATACTTTTAGCTCATGAGTCAGTGGAGTTAAGCTATTAGATCAGCATCAGGCAACTGCTGTCTTTTCCAATCACTGCAACCTTTCCCCTATCGTCTTTTATTTCTCCTTTTATCTCTCACATACTTCCCAGGGTTCACAAAGAACCAATTTTCAGCAGTTCTGAACTCCCTCTTTCTAATTTTTTTAAAACCAATGGATGCATCTTGCAGTGCATGTATTTACAATTATCAGGTATTCTTTATTTCCTTTGGGCTTGTCTACTTGGCAAGCATAGGCGCCAACTCCCAGGCTGGAGCACCCATGGGGAAAAATTAGTGGGTGCTCTGCACTCACTGGCAGCCAAGCTCCCCCCGCCCCCATTCCCTCCTTGCCTCCTCCCCTGAGTGCGCTGCGTCCCCGCTCCTCTGCCTAGCTCCCAGCACTTCCTGCCAGGCTGCTGCCAAACAACTGTTTGGCGGTGCTTAGCACGCTCCAGGAGGGGCGGGAGGAGCGGGAACATGGTGCACTCAGGGGAGGAGGTGAGCCCAGGGCGGGGATTTGGGGAAGGAGTTGGAATAGGAGTAGGGAGGGGGTGGAGTTGGGGCCGGGACTTTGGGAAAGGGGTTGAAATGGGGGCGGGGAATGGGTGGGAAGGGGCAGGGCCTCATGGAAGGGATGGAATGGGGGCGGGGCCGGGGGCAGAGGGAGGGGGTCGAGCACCCAGAGAAAAGAGGGGAAGTTGGTGCCTATGATGGCAAGCCAAGGTGTGAATCTACAGCTCACCAGCTTGCTTCACAGAAACATCTTGTGTGGACACTGCCACAATGCAGTAGACGTGCCAGAGTGCAGCTTCGCGTACTACACTTTGCAAGCTGACTTTCACCATGCTGTTGTAGCAGTGTCCACACAGCATGTTAGGTTGAAGCAAGCTAGTAGAGTCACACACCCTGACTTGCAGTGCAGAAACTTGTCATGCAGACAAACTCTTACTGTTTTCTCAGTGCTTTGTCAATTAGTGTGTTTAATAGTCTCCTTGCACAAGGTTCTCCAATCTCCTCATTGTCATTCTCTTAATTGAAAACTGATCAAAAATAGCTATTAAAAGTTTAGCCATTTTGGAGTTCCCCCTTATGCGGCCTTCATTCTTGTTGTGTCGGAGTCTTGTGTGTTCCTGTGACTCCCTGAGTTGCATTAATTCAGTTTGCTTTCTCCCTTCCCTTTATATTTGGATTTCCTGATGGATTTCTTTCCTTCCTTCCTCCTTTTCCATTTCGTATACGGGTTGCCGCAAATCTTTCACCAGTCATCCTTTCAGCCACTTGTTCCTTGTAGTTTGTGTTACTGCTACTGTCAATCTTTGGGCTTACTTCTTATCGTTACTAGTCCAGGCTTTTTTTTATCCTTTATTTCACCCATAAATGTTTACTATTTTCACCCTTCACATCTGCCTATACTTCAGTATTTTGTGTATATATTGTGCAGTGTTTTTAATACACAGAGCTTCCTTTTCTCAGACCTTAGTGTCTTGCATATGTAGATCATATCCTTCTTTGCCAGTACAGGTTGCCCCTACTCCTGGCAGAAATATTCTGCATTGAGGGGCTGTGCATGAGGTTATTGGTACTCAAAATATGTATGCATGTTAATTTTGCTTTTGCAGCATGAATTTGCATCCATTTGGGATCTGAAAATGAATAGTTACAGAATTTAGCCCCATATTTTTGTGTACCTTCCCCCATTGGCACCATCTTATCTTTGCTTGATTCATGATGAAATTCCTTCTAATCTCTTTATGCTGTCCTCTTGCCCAGAAATCTGCCCTGAAAGTGTGTTTTGCATACTGCAGGTTTTTATGTGGAAATAAGAATTGTAAGCAGCAGAGCACAGTTGATGAGGGAGGTTCGTAGGAAATGTAGGCTGCTTTATAACCATGGGGAAAACAGGGTCATTTAATAAAATCTGTGATTTCTGTCACAGTACTAAGTATTTCTGCATACTGATTGGACAGCACTAGTAGAGTTGTCTTGCTGCATTGTTCATCTGAAGTATAAAAGAAGCTGTCTAAAAGATAACAAGGGTCTTGAAAAATTGGTGTATGATTCACAAGTCAATCAAGGAGTTTGACGGGTTAGTAATCCATGTTATCCAGTTTCCCATTAGCTTCCCTTTTTATCAGCATTATCGCTTTGGTCATTAGTCCATGTGTTTCTAATCCACAACCAACCTGGTATTTTCACCCCTTTGGTTTATAATGCTGTAGTCCATATGCGTATCCTTGGCAGAAAAGAAAGTACATATGTCCCTGACTGAAAGAAAACTTGTAATAAAGCCTAAAATCTGATTTCTCCTTTCTGTTCAAATACTGTCAAATCTTTATACTGAGACTGGAAGTATTTTGGACTGCTGGTTGAGACCATTTATAAATTTCCACATGGCAATTAGTAATGAATTTGCATCCAGCTGTTCCAAGGACTTTAAATATATATAATATCCCCTCATATACCCCACACACTCACACACACAATATCTACACATATACATAGGACCACAGATATTTATTAAGGTGATATGTAAGCACCACGCAACTTTAAGGCATATAAAAGCTTGTAACCAAAAGATGTGTGTTTCTCCAATCCATGAGGTGGGTACTGTGTCTTCGTGTGTGCAAAATGTGTTTTTTAAGGCATCTGTCCTGGGCAAAAGTTTTGAAGAAAAAGGTGTGGTTTATACCTAGATCTGAATGCCATCAGGCTTGAGTTCGCTCTGTTCTTCCGCACTTAGGGTCCTGCCACTGAGAGTGCGTTGTGTCCCATATCTAAGAGTCCATGCCCAAGTCTTCCATGCATGGTCCCTGTAAAGTATGATTGTTTGTGGGAACCCCTGTTTGTTTAAATATTTGTGTATTGAAATCAAGAGGCATCCTGCTGGAAATCTCTTCCTGAGTTATTCCAGCAGCATTAATCTACTTCCCGTCCCTCCTACGTTTCAGTTACTGTTGATGCCCTAATAAGCAGGCTTACTCCAGCCACCACTTGCATTGCTTGTTTTGTGGCAGGGCGGTAAAACAACAGCAAGAAGAAGTGCCTTTAACCTGTGATAGACTTTCAAGGGATTCTAGCAGGAACATCAGATCACAAGATAGTTTGTAATACCTGTTTATGGTGTACTAAACATATCTAGAGAATAGTATTGACTTCTAGATTAGAGAACCAGAGAGACCTATGATACTTATGGGGTAAAATTAAAGTCTGCATCACATCCTATTAAGTGCCTTCAAAATAATGTTCTTCTTAAAGCCAAAAAGGATAAACTGCTGTCCAGGTCAGATCTTGGGTCTAAATTCAGGCTCGAGGACAACTGGTTTTTCAGCTCTATGCAGATGCTCAGCTGCCTGACCTAAATCCATCACTTAAGCATTTCTGGAACTAGGAGAGTTTTGCAGGTCCCACTTCATTGTCTGGCATAAATAAGATCTGAAAAACTATGGGAGATCAGTCTTATTTGAGCTGTGGATTGGCTGAAAGCTGAGATCTCAGTGGCTGTAGTGAGTTAACAACCCCTTTAGTTATCACTCAGCATGCGCCCTTCAGGGGGATGACGGGTCTGGCAGGCCTCTTCACCAATGAGACCAATCTTGCCACAGATCATTTTATAAAATGTTATTAATAAAAATGTGTAAAAATAATAATTAACAGTTGAAAATAGCCAGTTGAACTGAAATGTTTTCTCCCTTCCTTAGTTGCTAGGGTTACTAATGTTTCTATTCCCTGATGCTTACAATGAGGGTATAACTTAAATGGAAGTTTCAGGGACTCAGCACCTCTGGAAACCGGTTGCAAATAACTTGGTATTTTTCCTGATTACTGCTGCTGCTACAAAGCCACATGTATCAAATAGCACAGCCCACTCCTCATTACTTAGCATGCAGTTCTCAGGCCTGCTGTTGGTAGCACCTAGGAAATTGATCCACTTGACAAAAAAGCCCAGATAGGGGGAATACCAGGAATGGGGAAGGGAGATGATGAGGATTAACAGCAGAAGGTGGGGAAGCAGTTATGCTAAAAGCAGACCCCACATTTAAAGAAAAAGATTGGCCAAAGATCTCCATCATCCCCATTCAGGGAAGCATCATTAACCAGTGACTCTAGTACCACCGCCTAGGTAGATTGTCAAAAGTGCTGAGCAGCCAAAACTCCAGCTGAAGTCACTGGGCAATGCAGATTTTTAAAACTTCTGGAAATCAGAGTTTGGCCAGTGGGAGAGGAAGCAGAATTAGGCCTTTAAAATGAACTTCAGGCTTTCACTGCTAATCTCCTATTCTCAAACTTGGTGGAACAAATGGCAGTGCAGTATTGCACCTCCTCAAGCATTACCTCCCTGCCATCCTAAAATACCCACTGTTGCTTTTCTCCATCCTCCTCCATCAGTCTGTTTGCTTTTCAGGTGATGCTTTAGCACCTTTGGCAATTTGTCGCTAAAGTGGACAATTTATCTTATGCTTGAAAAAAAATTGCTCTAAGATTAGTATGATCTAACACTGTATGCTGTGTTGTTGTAGCCATGTCGATCCCAGCATATTAGAGGGACAAGGTGGTCGAGGTAATAGGTGAAGAAAAACTCTGTGTAAGCTCGAAAGCTTGTCCCTCACACCAACAGAAGTTGTCTCTCTATGATCTAACACTGACAGTTTGGAAACGACAGTTGTTCTGGACTTTATCATCACTGTATCCTTTCCAGAACCAACAGAAGAAAAATGGCTAAAGTGCTAATCCATTGCAATACTCACTTCCTTAAACTGTCAACACTTTTTCCTAAACACCACATTGATTTTCCAATTCTTATTTACCTTTTGTTCTTCCAATGAAATCTTAACGATCTTTTGTAGGAGAAACGATAGTCAATTCTTTTGTTGTGTTTCTGTGTGTTTTGTTAAATAGCTTGCTAGTAAAAAGACCGACTGCAGTGTAATTAGATTAACTCAGCAGTAGAACCACTAGATGCCATTCAATACTGAGGACTGATTCCTACCCAACCTTCCTTGAACAAATGAATGTTTTATAGGATGAAATCTCACTCCAGGTTAGAGACTGGTTGAATAATGAGACTGTAATTTCTAGTGCACTTAGGCCACGTCTACACTACCCGCTGGATTGGCGGGTAGTGATCAATCTATCGGGGATCGATTTATCGTGTCTAGTGTAGACGCGATAAATCAATCCCCGATCACTCTGCCGTCGACTCTGGAACTCCACCACGGCGAGAGGCAGAAGCGGAGTCGACTGGGGAGTGGCGGCTGTCGATCCCATGCCGTGAGGACGCGAAATAAGTGATTCTAAGTCGATCTAAGATACGTCGACTTCAGCTACGCTATTCTTGTAGCTGAAGTTGTGTATCTTGGATCGATATCTCCCCCCCCCCACACACACACACAGTGTAGACCACGCCTTAGACACAAAACAATTGTGCATACTGTGCTGATGTTGCACAGCTAATGATATCAGTCAGTGCATTTCCTAATGAGAAAAGTGATTTAAAAATTGCACAGGTTTTTTAATTAAAGTGGCACTGAGCACATGACACACACCAACAGTCCATTCAAAGCACAACACTGTTTTCTTCTCATTTCAAGGGAATGCTGTTTTAGAAAGAGTATGTTGTAACTTTAATTATACTAATCCCCAGCCTTCTGTTCATTTTTTGCTCCTGACAGTGTCTCTAATAACATCCAGTAGTGCTGGCAGTTCAGTTGTGATTGTGCCAACAATAGTCCCCTAACAACCACTGGTGTGAAAACATGTTTCTCAAGTGCAAATCCTGGGGATTGAACTTCCCAAATGATTTTAAAAGTCACTGCCTGGAACCTGAAACTTTTGTTCTTATTTGGGCAGATAGTTGAGTTCAGTTGGCAATAATGAAATAACACCTGCCTGTTTCCTGAGAGAACCCTTGGAATGTGTGTAAAGTATTAAATTCTTTCCATTTTATCCCTCCTGTTCACTGGTATATCTGGGGAAGTCATCTCTCCTTTGGGTAAGACTTTACTGATTGATCAGTACTTATGGGATTTGGGGAGAGTGAATAAAGGTATTTTGTCCTTTCAGGGCTCTTTGCTTTTTCAGCCACTGCTTCTCTTCCAGCACTATCCTCTTGTGCTGCTGGATGACTTGGGCCCATCCCCTGCGCATCAGCGCATGACCAGGTGATTTCTGGTTTGTGTACTAGGCCTTCCCAGAGCGTTGTCAGTGCTTTTCTGCTTGTGTAGAAAAACATTAATTATCATTGGTCATTTTTAGATGAAAATCATTCCCTGACATGTGGGCTATTAAAATTGCCATAACTTTGAATCCACTGTAGAAGCAGTTTTAGGCTTTTCAGATTTAAGGCCTTGGAACCTCTCTGTAGCCCATATGAGATGCCTAACTTTTTCTCTGCCTTTTAAAATGCAACTGGTGACTGAGCAAAACTGGTGTAAAGGAAAAAGGCAAGTTTTTGAATTGAATGCAGTTATATGGCATCATTTTATAATAAATATGCTGTTTAGAGTCAGAGAATTTAGGGCCAGAAGGGAGCAGTAGATCATCTAGTCTGACCTCCTGTCTATTACAGGCCACCGACACTACCCAACACCCACACACTAAACCCAACAACTGAAATTAGACCAAAATATTACAGCCCTCAGGAGACTAAGGATATATCTAAACTGCAAAAAAAAAAAAACCCCCAAAAAAACCAGTGGCAGTGAGTCTCAGATCCCGAGTCAACTGAATCAGGCAGCTTGGGTTCTCACTACTGGGCTAAAAATAGCAGTGTAGACGTTTGTGTGGGCTGGAGCCCGGGCTCCAGGACTCTCCCCCCTTGCCAGGTTTCAGAGCCTGGGCTCCAGCCTGAGCTCAAATGTCTAAACTGTTATTTTTAGCCCTGTAGCATGAGCCCTGCACTCCCAAGTCAGTTGACTTGGGCTCTGAGATTCACTGCTGCAAGTTTTTTTTTTTTTTGTGAAGTGTAGATATACCCTTGGCTATTATCTGCTACAGACAGAGAATGGAAGGGAGGGAAGGAGGGAGGGACGGGGATGCACCAATGCCTGACACCCCTCCAATGGCAGGACATTGATTAAGTGAGAAATACTCAGATGATCCAGGTAAGGGAACCACACCCCATGCTGCTAATGAAGGCAAACAAACCCAAGGTCAGGGCCAATCTGATCTGGTGATAGTTCTTTCTGGAGCGTACATATGGTTTTCAGTTAGACTCTGAGCATGTGAGCAAGATCCAACCAGCCAAGCACCCTAGAGAGAGAGTGCTCAGAGACAACACAGAGCACTGGTCCCCTCCCCCCAGTCTGGTGACCCATCTCCAGGTGTGGCCATTCATAGAATCATAGAATATCAGGGTTGGAAGGGACCTCAGGAGGTCATCTAGTCCAACCCCCTGCTCAAAGCAGGACCAATCCCCAACTAAATCATCCCAGCCAGGGCTTTGTCAAGCCGGGCCTTAAAAACCTGTAAGGATGGAGATTCCACCACCTCCCTAGGTAACCCATTCCAGTGCTTCACCACCCTAAGTTTTTCCTAATATCCAACCTAAACCTCCCCCACTGCAACTTGAGACCATTACTCCTCGTTCAGTCATCTGCTACCATTGAGAACAGTCTAGATCCATCCTCTTTGGAACCCCCTTTCAGGTAGTTGAAAGCAGCTATCAAATCCCCCCTCATTCTTCTCTTCCGCAGACTAAACAATCCCAGTTCCCTCAGCCTCTCCTCATAACTCATGTGTTCCAGTCCCCTAATCATTTTTGTTGCCCTCCGCTGGACTTTTTCCAATTTTTCCACATTCTTCTTGTAGTGTAGGGCCCACGCTACAAGATTCCTGATGCTTCAGAAGAAGGAGACAAAAATAAAACCAGAATACACTGGGGAATCCCTTCTGAACCCTGCAGGTGACAAGCTGAAGTCTAAAGCATAACATTTTAGGATCATCTGATGTGAACCAGACGGGACCCTCAAGGCAGGCTAACCCTGCCCCCCACTGTCACAAGCAACCCCGTCATAGAACCCCATTCAAGTTGTCCATCTCTCTCTTAAAACTAATTGTTTGTCCCCACAGCTCCTAGTGGGAGGCTGTGCCAGAACCTCACTCCTCTGATGGTTAGAGATCTTCTGCTATCCAGTTTGAATTTTATTTTTGGCCAGTTTATACCCATTTGTTCTTGTGCTAATATTGTCTTTAGCTTAAATAGTAGGTCTTCATCCTCCCTCGTGTATTTATAGAGAGTGATCATATCCCCTCCCGGCCTGAGTTTTACTAAGCTAAACAAGTCAAGTTCTTCCAGTCCTCTCCATTCACCTGATCATCCTAGCTCTTCCAATTTGAAGCATTGTATCAACGTGTTCCAATTTGAAATCATCTTTCCTGAACATGGATGACCAGAATTGTACACCATAATCCAGACGAGGTCTTACCTGTGTCTTGTACAATGTCATTAATATTTCTGTAGCTTTATTGGAAATGCCTCACTTGATGCATCCTAGGGTCACATTTGCCTTTTTCGCAGCCATATCACATTGGTGGATCCTAGTCATCCTGTGATCGACCAACACACCGAAGTCTCTACTACTTATTTACCACTTTTACTTGCTCTCCTTCTCCCTTTTCAGCCATCAAAGCATGGACAGAGTGTGTCTTTTCAAAATAGTTCTTTCCTTCTCCTTCAACTATCATTACCTAAGAGACTACCTCAGAAAACTTTCTTCTAGGCCATTCTCTAGGTTGCTGCCATCAGTTGTCCATTTGGGAGTGCCAGTGTACTGGATGGCTGTTCTTGTACTCCCTCTCCAGAAGCAGTCGAGGCCATTGTGAAGGTAATGCACCTGTCCTTCACCAGCATAAGGAATGGGAGTCCCAAAGTCATTGCTAAGCCAGCGTCTCTGCCACAGCATCACTAAAACAACCCTACAGTGTCCTGGCAATTTTTAGAGTTACATCTTCTAGATGGTTCCAAAAAGGAGCTCGTTACTGCTCTGGGGGTTTAGCAGCTAGTGAATGGATCTCTATGAATAGATCTATGCCCTGTCTGAGGCAGTGCGGTCCAGAGGATAGGGTAGGATACTGAATAACGAGTTAGGAGACTTGGTTTCAGTTCCCTGTTCTGACACTGACTCACTGTGTGACCTGCACAAGTAACACAAACTCAGGCTGTGTCTGCAGAGGCAAGCAGGGGCACTGGCTATCTGGGCCAAGTACATACTGTCAAGCTCAGGCGGGTTTGTACTCGTCACTGCCCATACTACCCCAGCTACACTACTATTTTTAGTGAGCTACTGTAAGTATGTCTGCACAAGCTGGGAATCACACCCCTAGCTCCAAGTCTAGACATACCTAGAGTGTGTCTCATTTTGTCTTTTGTAGAAGAAGGGTTTTAATGTTTACTGACCTTTGTAAAGTGTTTGAGATCAATAGGAGAAAACACTGTAAGTGCTAAGCTTTAATAAAAGATTCTAATAATATACAAGTTGAACCTGGGATCACCCTTAATAGGCAACTTCTTATTAATAGACTAACCCAAGGAAACCACAAATATATTGAGTACATTTCTATGCCACCACTGTTAGAAGGACATCTTCATTTAACCATTGATTTCTCAGCAGTGCCTTGGGTGGTCACTTAAAACACATTTCACTATTTTGAATGCAGCTGTCGCGGTGGTCTCTGAGTGGAATCTCTGGCCTTGATTCAATTCTGTTCATTCTGTGCTTTTGATAAATTTTGCAGTGAACTGTCCTATTTGAAATATTTAATCTGGAAATATCCATCACACAACATCCTTGTTACAGCAGCCAGACAGAAGGTTAATGTAAAAAACATTTGGTTATAGTCTTCAGTTCTCTATCTAAGCACATTTATATCATGCATATTTAGTAGCATTCTTATGGGCACTAGGAGACCACTCCACTCCAGTGTAGCTAAATGTTACTGAATATCAGATTTAAAAGTAGGCAGAGAAATCTTAATTGCTTCTATTTTGGCAGTGCTTAGTCTGGTTTGTAAGTATGATGATGTTGGCGTGCAGCTCCTCATTTTCCTGTCCTATGGGAAAGATATTTCAGGAGTTAAACTCTTCACCATATAGTTCAGCACACAATAAAACATAAATATTAATATATGCTGTAATTGTCTGAATGAAGCAAGGTCTTACACTCAATTCCGTGGCATTTCTCTGTGTCTGTTTGTCTGTAACATGATAACTTTTGAACACCATGTCTGATCAGAAAGCTTTTGGGAAAAAGCAGAAAACTGGAAGGAGGAAATAGGGGACACACGGAACCTTTTGTATCCAGTTAGCAGCTTTCCCTTTCCTTCAACCACCCAGTTACCTATAAAATCAAAGAAACAGTTGATAACAGCCAATAACACCTTTCAGGATCTTCCCAATACAGTTTACAAATGCCCATTTTACGAATGCTGATGCCCTGAGCCACGTATCTTCCAGATAGAAAGAAAAGAGATAAGAATGGGGAGCACAAGGAAGGGAAGGGGGAATGGGGAGCACACAGAATCCCTGGGCCTGGGGTGAGAAATGGAGGACCCTGCCATGTGGAGGGAGTGGGGACTGAGGGGCACACAGTTCTCCTGGTAGGGGAAATGGGGGACCCTAGTGTGGGAGGGGGAATGAGAGACCACTTGGCATGCAGGACAGTGATATAGGGGACACACAGAGTCCCTACCATATGGGAAGAGAATGGGAGACAGTGGCATGGGGGGCACAAATAGCCCCAGGCATCGGGGGCTAGTGGGGAATGGGGGACACGCAGAATCCCTAGCATGAGAGAGGCAGTGGGAGGGGCTGCAGGAAATCCCTGAAACAGGGGGGTTGGGAAGGTGGCACACAGGTATATGGGTGTGGACAGGTGTGTGGGAGGGGGGAGGAATACAGTGAGCCCCCCGGTGTGTGTGTGTAATGCATTTGACCTACAGAAGCCACAAAGTGTGCAATTCTCCAGGACAGTGGTTTTCAACCTTTGTTCATTTGTGGACCTCTACAAAATTTCGAATGGTGGTGCAGACCCCTTTGGCAGTCTTAGACATATTCTGCGGACCTCCAGGGGTCCATGGAACACAGGTTGAAAACCACTGACCTAATACTATTATGCCAACTAATTAGACTCATAAATGCACATCTAACTGACCCCATAGTAGTTACATGTACATGCTTCTGGCATTAATTTCTATAGTGTCCTCCATAAAAAGCGCCACAAGGAGAGTTTACAGGAAGTGAATTATTGACTTAAAAAAAAAAAAAAAAGGGAAGGCTAAAACTAGATATAAAGGCTTTAAAATAGGGCTGTCAATTAATCGCAGTTAACACCTACGCTTAACTGAAAACAAAATTAACGCATTAATTCTTTTAATGTGTTAATTGTAATACCTGTTGGCAGGGAAGGAGGCATCCATGGTGGTGGGGCTGAAGGCCCAGCCTGGAGCTGTGGAGGCAGTGAGGGGGCTGAAACCCTAGCCCGCAGTGCCGCCGGGAGAGTGTGTGTGTGTGTGTGTTTAAGCCCCAGCGCCGCGGGTGGCAGGGGACAGAAGCCCCAGCCTGCAGCTCTGTGGGTGGTGGGGGCTAGAACCCTGTGCCCTAAGAGCAGCTGAAATCCTGAGCTCTGCACCCCAAGAGGGGCTAAAGCCACACGCTCCGAGCCCTGAGAGGGGTTGAAGCCCAGAGCCCCCAGCACTGAAGCTACATTTGAAAATATAGGAAACCTCCAAAAGTTTTTAAATAAATGATATGCTAATATTGTTTAACAGTGCAGTTAAAACTGTGATTAATCACAATTAATGTTTTAATCACTTGACAACCCTAATTTAAAGTGACTCAGTGACTCAAGGAAGGGTGGGTGGGGCAGAGAGATTTCCAGATGTGGAGAACTAGTTTGGGGGAAGGGACAGAGGAGGGAACTAAGATTGGTGGAGCTGGTAGGAGGATTCTCATATGGACTGTAGGTCAGAGAGCCCCTGTGGGAAGGAAAAGAGTTTTGAATTACAGTACATCAAAAAGGGACAAGCAACCAGTGAAGGTAATGGAAGATAAAGATGATACAGATCCCATTTCTGAAGTGAGTGAATGCTGTCAGATTTGACTTTTTGACTTCCTACAGCAGTAACACCGATACACTGACTAAAAAAGTATGTCCACTTAGCCCTGGTGTACACTACGGGGTTAGGTCGAATTTAGCCGCATTAGGTCGATTTTAAAATGAATGTGTCTACACAACACAACCCCGTTTTGTTGACCTAAAGGGCTCTCAAAATTGACTTCTGTACTACTCCCCGGCGAAGGGAGTAGCGCTAAAATCGACCTTGCTGGGTTGAATCTGGGGTAGTGCAGATGCAATTCGATGTTGTTGGCCTCCGGAGCTATCCCAGAGGGCTCCAATGTGACCGATCTAGACAACACTTTGAACTCCGATGCACTAGCCAGATACACAGGAAAAGCCCTGGGAAATTTTGAATTTCATTTCCTGTTTGGTCAGCATGGCGAGCTCAGCAGCACAGGTGACCATGCAGCCCCCCCAGAATTGCAAACGAGCTCCAGCATGGACTGAAAGGGAGACACTGGATCTGATTGCTGAACGGGGAGAAGGATCTGTGCAGGCCGAACTCCGATCAAAAAGAAGAAATACTAATATGTATGCCAAAATCGCACAGGGCGTGGTGGAGAGAGGCTACAACAGGGACACACAGCAGTGCTGCGTGCCAGTTAAGGAGCTCAGAAAAGCCTACCAAAAGACAGAGGAGGTAAACGGTCACTCCGGGTCAGAGCCCCATATATGCCGCTTCTATGAACAACTGCATGCCGTTCTAGGGAGGGACCCTACCATTACCCCACCCACTGTCCATGGGCACCTGCAAGAGGGGAGTCTCACGCAACAGGAAGGAGGATTTTGTGGATGAGGAAATGGATGCTCATAATCGGCCACCAGGCGATTTGCCTCAACCTCCCACCGCGCCATAAACGTCTCCCCCTTACTCTCACAGATATTATGGAGCACACAGCAAGCAGCAATAACAATGGGAATGTTGGTTGCGCTGAGGTCTAATCTAGTCAGCAAACAGTGCCAGCGAGTTTTTAAATGTCCAGAGGCACATTCTACCACCATTCTGTATTTGCTCAGCCTATAGTTGAACTGCTCCTTACTACTGTCCAGGCTACCTGTGTACGGCTTCATGAGCCATGGAAGCAAGGGGTAGGCTGGGTCCCCACGGATAACTATTGGCATTTCAGCATCCCCAACGATAATTTTCTGGTCTGGGAAATAAGTCCCTTTTTGCAGCTGCTCGAACAGCCCGGAGTTCCTAAAGATGCAAACGTCATGCACCTTTCCCGGCCATCCCACATTGATGTCGGTGAAACGTCCCTTGTGATCCACCAGTGCTTGCAGCACCATTGAGAAGTACCTCTTCGGTTTACATACTGGTTGGCAAGGTGATCCAGTGCCAAGATGGGGATATGTGTTCCATCTGTTGCCGCACCACAATTAGGGAACCCCATTACAGCAAAGCCATCCACTATGACCTGCAGATTTTCCAGAGTCACTACCCTTGATAACAGAACATCAATGATTGCGTTGGCTGCTTGGATCACAGCAGCCCCCACAGTAGATTTACCCACTCCAAATTGATTCCCGACTGACCGGTAGCAGTCAGGCGTTGCAAGCTTCCACAGGGCTATCGCCAATCGCATCTCAACTGTCAGAGTAGCTCTCATCTTGGTATTCCTGTGCTTCAGGGCAGGGGAAAACAACTTACAAAGTTCAAGGAAAGTGGCCTTATGCATGCGAAAATTTCACAGCCATTTTGAATTATTCCATACCTGCAACACTATGCGGTTCCACCAGTCTGTGCTTGTTTGCCGGGCCCAGAATCGGCGTTCCACTGTATCAACGAGCCCCACTGGTGCCATGATGTCCCAATTGCCACAGCCCGTGCTTTCAGGAACGTCTGTGTCCATGTCCTCCTCACAATTGTCCTCCTGCTGGAGTCTCTTAGCCAGGTTCTGCACATACTGCAGGATAATGTGCGAGGTGTTCACAATGCTCACAACAGCAGCAGTGAGTTGAGCAGGCTCCATGCTTGCCGTGCTATGGCGTCTGCACGGGTAACCCAGGATAAAAGGCGCAAAACGATTGTCTGCTGTTGCTTTCACAGAGGGAGGGAGGGAGTGAGGGTGGGGAGACTAACGACATGTACCCAAAACCACCCGCGACAATGTTTTTGCCCCATCAGGCATTGGGAGCTTTACCCAGAATTCCAATGGGCAGCGGAGACTGCGGGAACTGTGGGATAGCGTCGTGAGTTGATGCTAGCCATGGTATTGAGGGCGCACTCCGACGACTTAATGCGCTTAGTGGGGACATACAAAATCAACTGTATATAATCGATTTCCAAAGATCAACTTCTATAAAATTGACCTAATTTTGTAGTGTAGACATACCCTTAAAGTGAGTTCTATATATACTGCCCTTTAGCTTCATGAAGTATCTTCTTGTTCTGATACTGTTATGGAAGAAGTAAGATGAAAGGGCTGATCGGTTTTCAGTCTGCACTTACTTTCCCTGCATTTGCTCGTTTGTGTGCACTATTAATATTCCCTTAAAGTACTGTTGATGTGTGAATTATGAAATAGAAATCAGACTAGCCTAAAATTCATTAAGACTAAGGAACAACCGTATGTAAAATTCTGAGTCACAGAGGTCAATATGGAATCAGAAATCATTCAGAGAAACCATTTTAGTGTAAGTGATATAAAAACCAAGAAAACTCATTAAAAGAAAAAGTTCTAGTTAGTCTTGCATACTTCTGATCTCCCTGGTTGTTGGAACTATGTTGCACAGAATGACATGAATAGGTTGTATAATAATGTTGTATTTTGAGTTTAGGACTCTGAAATTTTACCTACACTAGCTCTTTTGTGGCAAAACTTTTGTCGGTCAGGGTGTGAAAAATTATGGTTTAATTATGCCGGCGGGAGAGCTGTCGCCTATCAGCACGGAGCGGGTACACAGGAGACTTTACAGTGGCACAGCTGCAGCAGTACAGCTGTGCCTCAGTAAGGTTTGTAGTGTAGACATAGCCTTAGTCTCCACTGCCAAGCACGTTGTCGCCATTTGCACCAGTGCAAAGTGGCTGTAAAACATGAACATTTGATTTAGTTGCATTTACACCCACTTTTCACAGGTGTAAATGATTCCGTAAAGGGGAATAGGGACTTGGGTTTCTAGTGGCTAAATAATCCTCAGATTATTGGTTGTATAGAAATAACTGCTAGATTACAATTCTGTTGTGAATATGAACTCCCAGTTAAAGTTCTTACGTACAAGCTGTTCTCTCAGAGTCCTGTTTTGCAAACATACGGTGCGTTGTCTATTAGTATGAATTACCCTACTTCATGTGATGTACTTTTCTGAAGGACACATGAACATCATCAAGGGTCCTTCATGAGGCATTCTAGCATCCAGACACCAGTGGGCCAAATCCTGAGTCATGCACTTTCAGGACCACCAGAGTGAGATCAGGCTCTGGGTTTAAGGAGGGAAAAAGAAATTTCTACCCAGGAGCTGCTATACAGAGCCTCTGTGGCTATTGAGCTCCACCTCCTATTGACTCAAAGGTGTAGCCAGAGGTTTGACTATACTCACAGTTCATTCTTAAAAATGTTCAATAGACCAAGTAACTGAACATAGCCAAATGTATTGTCTAAAGACAAAGCAGTATCATACAAAAAGGAGACCTATATACTTTTCTTCTCGGAAGCATTTCTTATCTCGCAGCATGTTCACCTTACACAGAAGGTGTGCTTCAGAGATGTTCATTTCAGCTAGTAGTATTATAATAAGGTTTTGAAAATTACAAAAGTATTTACAGGTTACTAAAACGAACCCCAACAGTTCGTAACAGTTCCTTTATTTGTTGTTTTGTTCTGTACTTTTCTTATCTCTGTTTTGGATGCTACATTCCATACCAGTTGGGCATAGAGGTACCTTCCAACTGGTGCTAAGATACAACATTTATGGATGATGGCATTGACATGCTTCTTGTTTTCTAATGCGAAAGCTGACTTCAGCTTTGCAAAGTATTGTGGGATACCTGATGTGAGAGATTGACAATATCCTGCAAAATTCCAGACAACGCTAATGATCACCATATGTGGGTTTGGGAAAGAATTTTTCCCCAGATCAGATTGGCAGAGACCCTGGGGAGTTTTCGCCTTCCTCTGCAGCATGGGACATAGGTCACAGGAGTGAAATCAGGAAGGCCAAATCACACCTGGAATTGCAGCTAGCAAGAGATGTTAAGAGTAACAAGAAGGGTTTCTTCAGGTATGTTAGCAACAAGAAGAAAGTCAAGGGAAGTGTGGGCCCCTTACTGAATGAGTGAGGCAACCTAGTGACAGAGGATGTGGAAAAAGCTAAGGTACTCAATGCTTTTTTTGCCTCTGTCTTCACAAACAAGGTCAGCTCCCAGACTAAGCACTGGGCAGCACAGCATGGGGAGGAGGTGACCAGCCCTCTGTGGAGAAAGAAGTGGTTCAGGACTATTTAGAAAAGTTGGACGAGCACAAGTCCATACGGCCAGATGCACTGCATCTGAGAGTGCTAAAGGAGTTGGCGGATGTGATTGTAGAGCCATTGGCCATTATCTTTGAAAACTCATGGCGATCAGGGGAGGTCCCAGATGACGGGAAAAAGGCTAATGTAGTGCCCATCTTTTAAAAAGGGAAGGAGGAGGATCCAGGGAACTACAGGCCAGTCAGCCTCACCTCAGTCCCTAGAAAAATCATGGAGGTCCTCAAGGAATCAATTCTGAAGCACTTAGATGAGAGGAAAGTGATCAGGAACAGTCAGCATGGATTCACTAAGGGCAAGTCATACCTGACTAATCTAATTGCCTTCTATGATGAGATAACTGGCTCTGTGGATGAGGGGAAAGCAGTGGACGTGTTATTCCTTGATTTTAGCAAAGCTTTTGATACGGTCTCCCACAGTATTCTTGCCAGCAAGTTAAAGAAGTATGGGCTGGATGAATGGACTATAAGGTGGATAGAAAGCTGGCTAGATTGTCAGGCTCAACGGGTAGTGATCAATGGCTCCATGTCTAGTTGGCAGCCGGTATCAAGTGGAGTGCCCCAAGGGTTGGTTCTGGGGCTGGTTTTGTTCAATATCTTCATTAATGATCTGGAGGATGGCGTGGATTGCACCCTCAGTAAGTTTGCAGATGACACTAAACTGGGATCAGTGGTAGATACACTGGAGGGTAGGGATAGGTTACAGAGGGCCCTAGACAAATTAGAGGATTGGGCCAAAAGAAATCTGATGAGGTTCAACAAGGACAAGTGCAGAGTCCTGCGCTTAGGACGGAAGAATCCAATGCACCGCTACAGACTAGGGACCGAATGGCTAGGCAGCAGTTCTGCAGAAAAGGACCTAGAGGTTACAGTGGATGAGAAGCTGGATAGAGTCAACAGTGTGCCCTTGTTGCCAGGAAGACCAATGGCATTTTGGGCTGTATAAGTAGGGACATTGCCAGCAGATCAAGGGACATGATCGTTCCCCTCTATTCGACATTGGTGAGGCCTCATCTGGAGTACTCTGTCTAGTTTTGGGCCCCACACTACAAGAAGGATGTGAAAAAATTGGAAAACGTCCAGTGGAGGGCAACAAAAATGATTAGGGGACTGGAACACATGAGTTATGAGGAGAGGCTGAGGGAACTGGAATTGTTTAGTCTGCGGAAGAGAAGAATGAGGGGGGATTTGATAGCTGCTTTCAACTACCTGAAAGGGGGTTCCAAAGAGGATGGATCTTGACTGTTCTCAGTGGTAGCAGATGACAGAACAAGGAGTAATGGTCTCAAGTTGCAGGGGGGGAGGTTTAGGTTGGATATTAGGAAAATCTTTTTCACTAGGAGGGTGGTGAAGCACTGAAATGCGTTACCTAGGGAGGTGGTGGAATCTCCTTCTTTAGAAGTTTTTAAGGTCAGGCTTGTCAAAGCCCTGGCTGGGATGATTTAGTTTGGGATTGGTCCTGCTTTGAGCAGGGGGTTGGACTGGATATCCTCCTGAGGTCCCTTCCAGCCCTGAGATTCTGTGATTCTATGGTTTGAACTAGAGTTCAAATGATGGATTCTCTGTAACTTCAAGTCTTTAAATCAAGATCTGAGGACTTCAGTAACTCAGCCAGAGTTTCTGGGCCTACTGCAGTAGTGGGCGCATGAGGTTCTGTCTCCTGTGGTGTGCAGGAGACTAGATGATCATGATAGTCCCTTTTGGTCTTAAAGTCTATGAATTAATATAAACTTTATTGAATTAACTTAAACCTTATTGAATGAAGTTTAGTACCTTTGGGGTCCATTGTATTCAAAAGGCAATTATCTGTGTGTTGTATTTAACTCCTTTAGGAGGAGGGGAATGCTAATGTAATTCTTCCATTATCAGCCCTTTTAAGCCAGGCCCTGGAGAGATGTGCATATACTAGTTCAAACCGGATTCTCCAGGGACCAAGAGACAGACAAAGGATTGTTAGATAAATTTTCTAGGTTTAAACAGCTATTGGCCTTTTTTCCTGATCCAGTGTACAGACAGGACCCTTGGTCCGCGGAGGGCTCTAATTCTTAGGGAAGGGTTGTTAGGACTGGGCCTGCTGAAGCCCGTAAGACTGTGCGCTAGTTCTGAACTGGGGCTGTTATAAACTTGTGGCCACAAAAGAGACCCCCTTTAGGTGATGGAAGGACTGCCAGAGCCCATGTTGGAGACACCTTAGGGGACCACTGGTAACTTATTAACATGCATGTAGGTTCTTTTATTGTTTTTAATATGTGTTCTCTGTAGTTCTTTTACCTTAAGACTAAATTAGGCTTGCCTCGGAAATGCTGTGTGTGTAACTTATAAAACTCTGCCAGTTGAACTGTTACAGTCTGAAGAGAAAGCAAGCAGGGCTGTTTAGGAAAACTGTCTTTGCTGGGAATAACACAGTGCAGACAGGGAACTGTTCGGCCTGGAAATACCCTGGTCAGGAGGGAGAGAGGTGTAGGTCTCCACCCAAGAAAGGCAACGGCAGGGGAGCTGGAAGCCAAAGAGTGTGTGCCTTTGCTTGACCATGGAGGAGGAATACAAGTGCACTTGCCCTGAACTGTGACATTGATGTTGATGAACAGAATTGTGAGGAGAACATAATACATTCAGTTAATGTAACTTCCCAGTACTTACATACATAATGTGTTTTAATACTGAGCACATAATATCCATTAATGTGGTGTATGTACTATGCCTAACATATATGTACAGATGAATACCCCCAAGGAGGAAGGAGTTTGTGACTCCACCTGACTGCCATATGCCATTGTGGATAGTAATGAGGGATGTCGGTGCTTCTTTTCCCTGGGGAAATATCCTAGATAGATATATGAGAGGAAGTCATTGCTTCTTCTGATTTTTCATTATGGGTAGGTTTTCCTCAGCTCAGTACTAGGTAGGTGGTTCTCAATCTGCGGCCCATGGGCTGCTTGCGGCCCAATCAGCACAGAGCTGCGGCCCGTGTGAAATCCTCTGGGCCATACAGGTAGTATTGGATGCGGCCCACAATGATAAATAGGTTGAGAATCACTGAATTGGCTGAGCTACCTGCGGATATGGCTGGCAGCTCTGCAAGGCACTTTCAGCAGGGGAGGACAGGTCTATTGGGGGCAGAGTTAAGAGTATACACTATAAGTGAATGTAGTATTGGTGAAAGGTTCTGATTGGCACCCTTGGAAACTGTTCTCTAGGTAGCCACTGAAAAGAGATGATGTGGCAAAAGCAGGGCTAACTTCCCCCGCCAAACAATTCTGCTCTACCACTGGATTTCAGTCTTAAACTGTAGGGATCCCCTGTAGGGGTGGAAATAGAGCACAACAGCCATTCATTTGATAGCCTCTCTACTGAGACTGCCCTACAAGGGGACCAATTTCTGCTGATGGATTTTGTGATTACCACAAACCTGGGCTGGACTGGAACTAATGATCTCAAAACAAAAGGCAGCAATTTCCATTACTAATTCTTGAGCCATCCAGTGCACTAAGAACAGGCACTCTTTAACATAAATACTATATAGTGGAACCACATTTATCCGATCTAATTGAGACCATGGCCAGATTGGATAATAAAAAATGCGGATAATCAGGAGAATGGGTGCGGCTCAGGTTGTCAGCCGCAGGGACATTGAGGCTCGGGTTGTCAGTCCTGGGTGGTGGGGCTGTGAGCCCAAGCCCCGTGCTCAGCTTGGTTAATATGGATAATGGAAGCTCGGATAAACGGGGTTTTACTGTACTTGAAAGAGTGAATAATCCTGACTACAAGTGGAATGCTTTTAAATGTTTGTTTACGCTATCTCTGGCATAGAGACAGAATAATTTTGACGTTAAATACGAGAAAGGATGTGATGGTGAATGTTTCATGTGGGGGTGGGAAGCACAGCTGTGACTAGTAATTTCCCGTCAATATTCATTTGGATTATAAATTTCTTTAAACAATGCAAAATGATCCGAGATTTACACTGCAGAATCATAAATTCATTCATATAAATGTCACACATCCAGCCAATATAACTTGTAAACTAATATAATAATAGTGTAATATATCAAGGGAATAGCAAATGAGCTGTTATTGAGTCATTACAATTCATACCTTCCCCAGAACTGGAGAGAAAAGAAAGCAAATAAACTGGTGAGTCCTTGTAGTAAACCATTACATTTGAAGGTTCCTGCTCTATAATATTATTTCAGACAGTAGGCCAGTCCAGAGAGGTAGCACTGACTTGAAAAGTGACTTTTAAAGTGCTGTGGTCCCATGTGTGCAGTGGCTCTTAAATGCTGGTGAAAATGTCAATTTTGGGTTTTTTATTTTTCCTTTGCGAGCTATGGTTGGGTTCCATCTCTTGGCCCTGAATGATGGCTTTTCAGTCCCTGACAGCACTGGATGTAATTTCTTCCCAAGGCTCACCCTCTAAATTGGATGCCTAGTGTGAAAGATACTTTTTTTTTTTTGTCATAGGCAATATTGGCCAGGTGCTTTACCTTGCAACCTCATGAAATACCTATATTTTGACCCTTGTGCCCCAGTCATAACATACCAGCAGGAGCTTTTCCTTGTCTCTCTCCACTCTGACTAACATTGAGACATGGAGGTGCATCTTCAGTTCAGAGGAAAAGAGTTCATCTTCTTTAGATCAGCCTGAGCTACCACAGCAGCAGCACAAATCCTCAGCCAGAGAAGTTACAGCCACTGCCTCAGTGCTTCTCTCTGTCCTGATCAGTCAGTGGAATGAGCCCAACCTCAGCACTTTCCAGGTAGTTGAGATGCAGCAGGGCCATAGGCCAGTTCTCAAGGAAAAGCAGCGGCTATTTGACTGCATGGACTGTTCCAGATAAATTATTTGAATTCTGCAGATTTAGTGTCTGGATATTCTGAAATGAGACACATTTGCTGATTTGACTGGACAATTAATTATGTTGTGTAAAGTCTAACAGAAAATAAAGTCAATTACTGCCATTTTTACCAGGTTTTTAAGGGATCTTTTATTGTGAAATGTCATAGACATATCATCAGTAGAGTCCAAAATCTGATCTTGGGATTTGTGTTGGTGAGCTGGGGTGGCGATGTCTTGACTGTCATGAAATACACTGAAATGAAGAGGGATTACACAAATTGAGATGATTCAGTTTTGAGCTGGGGCCACTCCATGCCTGAATTTCTGGAGTACTTTTGTAAAAGCAAAATTAGATAGGTTTCAGAGTAGCAGCCCTGTTAGTCTGTATCCGCAAATAGAAAAGGAGGACTTGTGGCACTTTAGAGACTAACAAATTTATTTGAGCATAAGCTTTTGTGAGCTACAGCTCACTTCATCGGATGCATTCAGTGGAAAATACAGTGGGGAGACTTATATACACAGAGAACATGAAACAATGGGTGTTACCATACACACTGTAAGGAGAGTGATCAGGTAAGATGAGTTATTACCAGCAGGAGAGCAGGGGTGGGGAAAAACCTTTTGTAGTGATAATCAAGGTGGGCCATTTCCAGCTGTTGACAAGAATGTCTGAGGAACAGCCGGGGGGGATAAATGTGGGGAAATAGTTTTACTTTGTGTAATGACCCATCCACTCCCAGTCTTTATTCAAGCCTAAGTTAATTGTATCCAGTTTGCAAATTAATTCCAATTCAGCAGTTTCTCATTGGAGTCTGTTTTTGAAGTTTTTTTGTTGAAGAATTGCCGCTTTTAGGTCTGTAATCGAGTGGTCAAAGAGACTGAAGTATTCTCCGACTGGTTTTTGAATGTTATAATTCTTGACATCTGATTTGTGTCCATTTATTCTTTTACATAGAGACTGTCCAGTTTGGCCAATGTACATGGCAGAGGGGCATTGCTGGCACATGATGGCATATATCACATTGGTAGATATGCAGGTGAACGAGCCTCTGATAGTGTGGCTGTTGTGATTAGGCCCTATGATAGTGTCCCCTGAATAGATATGTGGAAACAGTTGGCAATGGGCTTTGTTGCAAGGATAGGTTCCTGGGTTAGTGGTTCTGTTGTGTGGTGTGTGGTTGCTGGTGAGTATTTGCTTCAGGTTGGGGGGCTGTCTGTAGGCAAGGACTGGCCTGTCTCCCAAGATCTGTGAGAGTGATGGGTCGTCCTTCAGGATAGGTTGTAGATCCTTGATGATGCATTGGAGAGGTTTTAGTTGGGGGCTGACGGTGATGGCTAGTGGCGTTCTGTTATTTTCTTTGTTGGGCCTGTCCTGTAATAGGTAACTTCTGGGTACTCTTCTGACTCTGTCAATCTGTTTCTTCACTGCAGCAGGTGGGTATTGTAGTTGTTACTTCATCCCATGCTCAGAGTACTCTGGGAGAGAAAGCAGACCTCCAAAGGAGACCAAGGGTGGTGGCATATTTATAGTCCAGCAGTTTATTCATGCGCTGTGGTAAGATAACTCCTATATTTCACACTGAGTTATTTGAATTTTACATCACTCTAACTCCATTGAGATTAATGGAATCACACCCGCATAAAACTGCTGTAATGGAGTGGTGAATTAGGCCCTTTTTGTTAATGTGAGTGGGGGCCTCAGTTAACTGCAGAGATTTAAATAAATCTATCTTTTAATACAGTGTAGTTCTGATTATCTGAATAGCATAGGGGACATGGATTTTATTTGAATAATCGGGAGTTTGGATAATCAGGAGTGCAGGAACGGCAACATGGGGAACCCTTTGCTGCTCTACCATCCTGGCCCCACTCATTCACTCCTATGACTGTAGGACTGCAGAGGAGCCATTCAGCTCCCCCTGGTGGTGGGACTTTGCTTTATTCTCCCAACCTCTGCATTATCCGAATCCCTTCTTTGACCCCCAGGGGAAGAAGAAAGGGATTTGGATAATGCAGACATTCAGATGATAGGGTTTCAGTAAATCAGGCGTATACTGTAGCTGTTATGAAGAAGTTAAGGCTCCAAGGTTATGAGAAGAGGGTAGCTTACCTTAATTGATGTAGAGAATATTTAGGCTGAATAGCAGGAAAATTCTTTTTACAGTAAACTCTGTTAGCCTCTCAAGTAATCTCTCAAAGGAAGGTAATAGAAATATTGTTTGACCTGTGTAAAATTAGATTGAGCAAAGCACTGGTAAAGATAAAATAGGAAGCGATCCTGCAATCCAAAGAGATCTCTTGAAAGACCTAAATGGGCTTTGCCATCTGTAGATTCTGTGGATGCTTAAAGTCCTGAGAAGCCAGCTGTGACTGCAGTATTTTAGTCTAGTGTCCTTGCAGATGACTGTTTCTTCCCAGGTTAGTCCTCGTCTAAACACACCACCTTTATAACTGCCAATGTGCTTTACTCTACAGAAAAATGTTATAAATATGGTGCAAGTAAATAGTTTCTACAAATAGAATCAGTTCTACACTATTTCTGTGGCAAGGTGAGATGCTCTCCAGTTGGTAGACACTTGTGTAACTCAATGCCCTGTGTGGGTCATTAGCAGAGGGGATCAAACCTAGGACCTCTGGATCTAAAAATATGAGCTACGTTTGCCTGAGCTGAAAGGTTCAAGTCTGCTACTTCATTGGCTGTACAGACTCAAATCTCTCTGGTCCGGCCATTAGAGTAAGCAAGGGTTACGCTTAACACTGACCTCCAGTGCCACAAATTTAAATTGAGCACATTTTGTTGGTTGCTTGAATTTGTTATTGAATGCCTTGCCTCATGATTCCACATTTTAAACATGAGTTTATCTAAATGCAGGCTGACAATCACACGGTCACATGCACTAGTGCTTTTCTATTTTCTGTCTCTCTGCTTTTGTTCTTCTTGTGGGAGGAAATGAGTGCCAGTTAATGCAGCCATAGAGTGGTTAATTTAAATGCACAAAAGTGTGGAAATTCAAAGTTACGGGTTCCCTCAATAACTATAACTTGGATATGGTACATGAACCATGAATATTAAGGGCCAAATCTTGAGTCCCGGCATGTAGCAGAATCAAAACTTCTTCTCAGGTCTGCAGTGTGGTTTGTAAGTGAAACAGCTGTGTAAATCCTAAATGTAGTGATATATCTTGCATAAAACACAAACAAGAAGTAATCAGCTGCCCCCAAGAAGTAACAGCAATAAATAAGAGTAAGGAAAAGCCAAATCTCAGACGCTTCAAAAAAGAGAAAGAGAAAGAAGAAGACAGTATCAAGAAGTATAATTTGGAATGGCAAGTTCATCAAAACCCAGTAGCAATCCCTGAGTTGGTAGAGCTTGTTATAAAATAGAGAAAGTTGTCCAGAATTGAGCTAGCAGCCGCCTTTTCAGGAGCCTTCACATCACTTGTGTAAAATTTTCTTTGACATTTAATTTAAATTACCATGCATCCTAATGTACGGCCCCAGAATGAACACACGATAGCAGCAGAGAACGAGAGGGTTTGACGTGGATTTGTTTTGTTCTATAGAAAACTAATCTGAATAGCTAAATACCTTGAAGAGCAGCAGTTGTTGATCACAGACCAGGCAAGCGCAGATGAAGGTGGAGCAAACCATGCAGAAAACATCTGAATGATGTTGAAAAGTATTCTGGAGGCATGAGACAAGAAAAAATATTTACTTACTTCATCAAGATGAAAGGGGAGAGGAGGAGAAAGCAAACAGACTTCTGATGAGACCTTAAAAATGGCAACTCTGTTTATAGGTTCAGTCATAAAACCAATCCACAAGGCAAGAATAATTTTTTTTTTTTTTTTTTTTTTTACAAAGTGTGGCTTTGTTCCCTCCTAGTTACTGGCTCTTCCTACTTCAGTCTCTCCCATTTGGTTACTCTGAGGGAAGCTTTCAACTTGTATATGAGAATTTTGTGTGCAGACCACTTATAAAGAGGGACCAAAATAAACGTTTTGATACTCCCCATGAGTCTACCTCTCAGCTCTACCAGATTATGAAGCACGTTGTTCAGTTTAGGCCCAGATTTACTTATGTTCTGCAAAAGTTTATTAGTGGAACTTATTTAAGTAATATAATGCTGAATCAAGATATGGCTGATTTAGAAAAAAGCGTAGATGTTAGAGCAATTAAACCAGCATCATTTCAAGCTTCTTACTCTGCTATTTGGGTTGTAGCCCTTTATTTTTAGTCTTTAGTCATTGATAACTATTCTTTGAGTACGGTCTTTAAACCATTGTGCACCCACCTTATAGTAATTTCATGTAGACCTTTTCCTTAGTTTGCTTATGAGAAATCATGTGGGACTGTCAAAAGCCTTACTAATATCAAGATATATCACGTCTACTGCTTCCTCCCATCCACTAGGCCAGTAACCCTGTCAAAGAAAGCACATAGGTTGGTTTGGCATGATTTGTTCTTGACAAATCCACATTGGCTATTCCTTATAACCCTATTTATTTACTAGGTGCTTACAAATCAATTGTCCAATAATTTGTTCCAGTATCTTTCCAGGTATCAACATTAGGTTGACTATTCAGTAATTTTCCAGGTCCTGTTTGTTCCCCACTATTATTGCCTTTCTCCAGTCCTTTGGGACCTCACGCATCCTCCATCAATTCTTGAAGGTAGTTGCAAACGCTCCAAGACTCCTTCACCTAGTTCCTTAAGTGCCCTAACATAAATTTCATCAGGCCTGCAGACTTTAATAAATGTAACTTATCTAAATATTTTGTAAATTCTTTTCGTGTTTTGGATTACATTCCTTCCCTCTTGTTGTTAACATTAATTGTGTTGAATATCTGGTCATCATTAACTTTTTTAATGAAAACTGAAGCAAAGTAGATGTTAAACACCTCAGCCTTCTTAATGTCATAATTTATTAGCTCTCCTTCTCCACTAAATACAGGACCTGCACTTTTCTTTGTCTTTTTCTTGCTCTTAATATATTTAAAGAACTTCTTATTGCCTTTTTTGACCCTTGCTAGGTGTAACTCATTTTGTGCCTTAACTTTTCTGATTTTGTCCTTACATTCTTGTGTACTCCTCTTTAGCAATTCAAGCTTGTTTTCACTTTTTGTGGGATTACTTTTTGATTTTCAGGTCACTAAAGAGCTTCTGATGGAGCCATATTGACATCATACTATTCTTCCTGTCTTTTCTTTGAATTGGAATAGTTTGCAGTTGTGCATTTAATATTGTCTTCTTGAGAAACTGCCAACTCTCTTGAACTCCTTAGATTTTCTTTGCAAGGAGCCAGTTCTCTGAGTTTGTTAAAAGTCTGCTTTTTTGAAGTCCATTGTCCTTATTCTGTGGCTCTCACTCCTTCCTTTCCTTAGCATCATGGAGTCTCGATCACTTTGTGATCACTTTCACCAAAATTGCCTTTCACCTTCAGATTCGCTACCAATTCCTCCCTCTTTGTCAGAATCAAGTCTAAAATGGCTGTCCTCCAGTTTCTTCCTCCACTTGCTGAAACCATAAGTTGTCCCCAATACATTCCAAGAACTTATTGGAGATTTTGTGTTTTGCTGTATTACTTTTCCAGCAGATGTCTGGATAGTTAAAGTCCCCCATTACTACCAGATCTTGTGTTTTAGATATTTCTGATGTTTGTCCTAGAAATGTCTCTTCCTGATTTGATTGCCTATTATAGACCCCAACCATGACATCCTGTTTTTCCCCTTTTATCTTTACCCAGAGACATTCAACTGGTCTGCCTCTCACCTCTTTCTAGACTCACAACAAGTGTATATATTCTTGATGTATAATGCAACCCCCCTCCCTTTCTTCCCTGGCTGGCCTTCCTGAACAAGTTGTATCCCTCTGTACCAATATTCAAGTCAAGAGATTTATCCCACCAAATCTCTGTGGTGCCAATTAAGTACTGGTAAGTCATAATTTATCTTACATGCTAATACTTCCAATTCTTTCTGTTTATTCCCCATACTCCTTGCATTTGTGATAGACATCTAAAATATTCAGTAGATTCCTCTGCTAATTTCCCTCTGTGGTTGCTCCTATGACCCTATTGTAATTTTCTATGTCCCCATCAACATATACCCCTCTGTTTTTTAATGCTTATTTGTGGGCTTTTATCATCTGCCTCTTTTGAACCTAGTTTAAAGCTCTCCTTACTAGCTTGGTGCTCTTCCTGTTCTCGGTCAGGTCGACCCCATCTGTTCCCAGCAGAACTCCTTCCCAGAATAGCATCCCATGGTCGAAGAATCCAAAGCCTCCCCCTTCGCCCCCACATCTACACCTTCTGCACAGCCATGCATTCATCTTCAGGATGTGCATGTTCCTGTCTGGGCCATTTCCCTCAACCAAGAGGATGGATGAGAACACAACCTGCACCCTTGACTCCTAAACCCTTGCTCCCAGAGCCCTGTAATCACTGATGATTTGCTCAAGTGTATACTTGGCAGTATCATTAGTGTTCACACAGGCAAAATGAGGTAGTGTTCAGAGGAACGGATAAGCCTCAGCAACCTTTCCATAACACCTCAGATGCAGGCTTCAGGTAGGCAGCACACCTCCTGGGACATCATGTCAGGTTGGCAGATGGATGCCTCCATCTCCCTCAGAAGGGAGACCCCGACTACCAGCACTCTATACCTCTTCCTCTTAGGTGTGATAGATGTGAGCCTCCCAGCCTTGGGGGCATGTGGCTCCTCCTCCTCAGCCTTTGGGATCTGCTTCTCACTCCTGTTGCCAGTACAGCATAACAGTTCTTGGCAATGACGGTCAGGGGACTGAGTGGCGTGTGGAGCACTGTCTACTGCCTGAGGTGGCCAGCAGCCATTCTCCCCATAGAGCAGATGCTTCACCTTTCTCCTTTCGTGCCACTTTAGTCCTCTATAGTCAGCTGTCATCCTCTGTCCTGGATATTTCCATGTGTGTCCAGTTGATTAACTCCTCGGATGACATGCAAAGAAGTCACCTCCTGCTACTCTCTTACCTGCCTCCTGAGGGTCTCCACCAACAGACACATCTCACACCTGGTGGTTCCCCCTGCCTGGCTTTCATCGGTAGGGACATGCAGGCCGCATTCCCAGCAAAGCAAGACCAGGGCCTGAGTGGAAGGCTCCAAGGGCAGGATGACTGTCTGGCAGGGGCCCTCTCAGGTGCAGGCAAAGGAAAAGTAGTGTTGGCAACACATGGTTTTCTTGACATTGCAGGTTCTTCCTTGTAGAGTACCTGCAATTTAAGAAAAGGAAAACACCCACACAACCCTATCTCCTTGCCTTCCTCAGCTGATGAACTCCCTTAGTCTCCCAGCTACCTTTGTTTCACCAGTCATGCATCTTACCAGCCACTGGGAGCCTGCCCTATCCGTGGTCCCACAAAGTCGCGAGACCTCCTTGTCAACCTCCTCCTGGCGCTGGCCAAGATGGCCATCCATCATACCGAGAGGAGGAATCTGGACAGAGGGGGGAGGTGCTCTGTGACTGTGAGGCCATCCTCCATTAAGACATATCTGCAGGCAGAGTTCCCCTGGGCCCCGTCCACTGGCTCCATGGATGCCTGTGTGGAGCAGTGGGTACTGTCCGGGATTCTCTGCTTGGTGTCGCCCTCTGGATCCTTGATTTTTGAACTTTTTCATTAGTTGTCCCCTGTAATCATTTGATGCCTGGGTCTGGTGGCTCCTCCCCTTAGGCTGTGCAGAGGGGCCTTTAGATGTGGGCGGACTTCCGCCCACCCATCCTCACTGCTTCAACGGGTACCTTTGTTTCACCAGCCATGTGTCTTACCAGTCACCAGAGGCCTGCATTCTTTTCAGTCCCTGGCCCCACACACAGCTGGAAGGGGTGACTCAAGCCCTCTCACTCAGCTGCTTCTAGTCACTGGATTATTCAATCAAAAACTGCACTTCTCTCACTTAAAGAGCCCTGCAAAAGCCCAGGCCTGTTAACTTCCCAGCTTCCTTCTTGGCTCTGCTCAGACTCATCTTCCCAGGAATCCGGGGATGCCCCCTGCTCCCCATCATTCCTCTTGGGTCATCATTCATAGCCCTTTAGAAATCAGGGATGTCTTCTCAGACACTCATAGGGCATTTCTTGTTTCTCTCTGGCCCCAGTGCAGTGAGTTAGCTGTCCTCAGCCTTGGCTGCCTGGCTCTCAAGAGCAAACCCTACAGTTTTCTAGTTCTGTATTTCCAAGCTCTGTATCTCCCAGCTCCAGCTCACTCACTCCTGGCTGTATCTCATATCACCACAGAGGTGAGGCAGTATCTTCCTTCCCCATTTCAGTCTGTGTGCCTTGGACTGTGACTTTCATGTTTGTTCATCAGTGCTTGTGCCCATGGTGATTATAATTATTATTGTTCACACAACACTAAAATCTCATGGCAAAGGGTATGGAAACAGTAAAAATAAAAGGAAGTACTATTCTGGCAAATGGTCATTTGTCTTGTGAAGTCTCTAATAAATCTGCACTACCTCCTGTTGAACTAAACAAATAGAGAAGTATGTGACCAAACAGCCTTCAGGAAAAAGAAAAACCCACAATAGAAGGTGGGCTTACAGTAATTCCTCACTTAACATCGTCCCGGTTAACATTATTTCGTTGTTACGTTGCTGATCAATTAGGGAACATGCTTGTTTAAAGTTCCGCAATGCTCCCTCATAACATTGGCAGCCACCTGCTTTGTCCACTGCTTGCAGAAAGAGCAGCCTGTTGGAGCTAGCTGGTCGGGGCTTGGAATCAGGGTGGACCGGCAGCCTCGCATCAGCTCCCCGCACCCCTAAGTTCCCTGTGTGGCAGTCACCCAGCAGGCTGTCAGTTGCCCAGCAGTTCAGCTGTCCCTCCCCCGGCTGCAATGTGCTGCTTCTGCCCTCTGCCTTGGAGCTGCCCCTGGGAGCCTCCTGCTTGCTGTGCAGGGGGCAGAGCAAGAGGGGTGCTAATGTCAGGGTGTCCACCCCATTCCTGCCCCCTGCTTACCCCATCTCCATAGAGCCAGGGGGGACACAACAGGGCTCAGGATGGAGGGAGCTTGCTGGCAGCAGCTGCTGTCTCAACTTGCTGATCTACTTAAAAAGGGAATGTACTTAGAGTGCGGTCAGTGTACTTAAAAGGGCAATGCGCATCTCTTTCTCTCACACACTTACAGGGTGTGTGTCTCTGTCTCTGTCTGCCATGCTGTCTCCCCTCCCTCCATTTGTGCTGCCTTGTAGAGTGTGAGGCTACATTAACAACAATGTGTTAACCCTTGAAGGCTCAGCCGAGTGCTGGGTCATCATTTAACAGTAAGGCATTCCCTGGGAAATATCCCACCCTCTGACTTCCACCTCAACCAAGCTTCACAATCATCATTGCTGTGTACAGTATTAAATTGCTTGTTTAAAACTTATACTCTGTGTGTGTGTGTGTGTGTGTGTGTGTGTGTGTGTGTGTATATATATATATATATATATATATATATATATATATATATATATATATGTAGTCTTTTGTCTGGTGAAAAAAATTTCCCTGGAACCTAACCCCGCCCTATTTACATTAATTCTTATGGGGAAATGGGATTCACTTTACATTGTTTCGCTTAAAGTAGCATTTTTCAGGAACATAACTACAATGTTAAGCGAGGAGTTACTGTAAAACACTTTCATGTTCATATAAATTGACATTCCAGAGCGTGTTCCATTTGACTCAAAGTCAAGAGAACAGATTCACCCATGTTCTCACCTGAACTGTCTCTAGCTACTTCACTCAGAGCCTCCTCATTTAGTCATGTTATTTACAAAAGTTTTGCATCATCATGATGAGAAAAAAAACAAAATAACAAAGAAAAAAATCCAACCATCCCATCTGCAAATGGTCTGAGCTTGGCAGGAAAATGCCCAAAAGCTGCTTTATCAGTAAACTGGTGCTTAAACTCAGAACGATCACACTTGGTTTGGGATACATTTGAATCTCCCCTCTGGCTCTGTGACGCCTTCTTCTCCAGCCCTCATGAGTCAGCCCTCGTATGTGCAAAGCCTGTAAAGCAGGGTGCTTCCCTGCAGATCAGCTTGTATCACAAATTCCAACTAGAGAAGTAATTCTGGACTGCTGCAAAATGTGTAATTCATGTCCCAATCAGTTTTTCTGAACAAAACAGAAGGGAAGAAACTAGGCTTAGCTTCTGAGATGTAGATTTTCAGCCAAAGCTGATAGGTGATACATGAACATCAATCTCCCTGATTCTGAACGCAGTGTAAGGGCAGATTGATACATCATCTCAAGATGTAGATTGATGTACATGGCACAGTACTCACTGAAACTTACATTAAACTGGTGTAGGAAAAGTTACAAGGTGATGGATGGACTCTTTCTGAAGAAGGGCAGCGAATCAAATTTTATCCCGAAAGACATTTTAGTTTATTCAAGCGGTGAATTATTCCCATTGTTTCCATCACCGTTGACAGTGCGAGCGTTGTGATAGAAGTTGGTAAACATTCTGCGTGGTAGCAGATAAGTGCACAAAATACTATTAGGTGTGCTTGATGTGTTCTACAAAGTAAACGATAACTCTGCTAATTAACAATGACAATGAGATGATTGCTTAAGGACCTGAAAGTGAGGGGAAAGATGAGCATAATGATAATGAAAAGGAAGAAGATGGTTTTATAATTGATGATGATGATGACACACAATCTCACTCGCATGTGTTCCTCCTTTGTAAAGATGACCTCTTTAAGAAAGTAAGAAAGGCAACGGCTGGTGATATTCAGATGCTCCTCAGCCTAGAATGATGTTGATTTACAAATGTATGTAAAAGTTGAATATTTATAAGGCTAATCCTTCCTATTGGATCCAGGGAACTTGCTGGAACAACTTATATACAGCTTTGGAGCGATTTATTGTTCCAGAACTCTGCATGTGTGACAGATGCTCATTCATTTGAAATCACATTCTCCAAAGTACAAGAGTTTAACTTCATTTCAGGGATTTTTTTCTGTACATAAACTCATCAGGAAACCATGTCACTGTGATAGTAATTTTTTGACTGCTGATGCCACCTTAACATTCATGAGATGTACACTTTGGTGTATTTTGTATTTAAAAGTCCTGGCTTATTCCACTGAGTAGTGTTAAGATGATTTTGGTGATTGTTCTGCAGTATCTACACAATGCAGCAGCATTTGATATGGAAACTGAGCTTTCTTCATGTCCAGTTTCAACAAACATTTGCAGGAAAGTAAAAATCCTTATAAAATGACTTGCACGAGAGAGGAAAGCAAATTAGTAATACAGAAATGCCACGTCCTAACCAAGCAGTGCCAAGCTTGCTGTTTCCTGATGCAACATGACCTGTTGAGATTATTATTTAAAACATTTTTTAAAAAGCCTAGAAGTAATAATAAAAGAAAATGCTATCAAATGCTCAGCCATCTTCAGAGTAGCAATTAATTAATGGCCATTATTTTAAAAAGTGCACTGTACAATAGTGAAAGAACATTTTGTTTTAACCTGCACCTGGTGTGCTACTACATTATGTCTGTTAATGCTAGCAGTCCTCCAGTAAAGGCTGTTCCTGCAGCTAGCGTCTGTGTCCACAGAAGATACAGAATCACTAGACTCCCCATATTTGTTTCCTCTGTGCATTTTATTGGAAATCATCCTTTTCAAGCTATCATGAGCATGATAATTGGGGATTCTAATCTTGTAATATGAAAGTAACTGAAGTTACAGAAGTAAAATGACAGCTGAAGGAAGAATATGCAAATCCTCTATCAATAATCTGTTAGATCACCACAGTGTTTCCATTTGTTAGTAATTTGGCACTTCATTCCCTGTGGTTAACGGATTCATCTTCAAGCTCTAAATCCATTTTAGTTTCCCTGCTTTTATTTGAATTAGTAGTTGTAACTTAAATGTTGTGCTGTAATGGAATAATCTCATCCACTCAGAGCACAAGAGATGCTGTATGGTTGTGGTTTTGATTTTTTTTTTCAGAGGTGCTGAGAATCTGCAGCTCCTGTTAATTTGTGTAAGAATTATGGCAGCTCACCACCTCTGAGAACTAACCCATTACAGTTCCTTTCAAACAGTGAGGCAGAGTACATCCTTAATATTGCATTCACTTGCATTTTTGTTGTACCTACACGTAGCACAGAGGAAGAAGAGTATTGTCACATTCTCGATTCAGGTGCCACACACTTTCTCTTCCTCACATCACTGCTGTTTGTGTCATCCTTGCTGAATGAGTGGCAACACTCTATTATGAAAAGAAATCTCATCATGTGCATATATTAAGGGATGATCTTTATTGCTTTGTTCTATACAGCTGCTGGGATTGATTAATAGCCAAAGTGGAGCTGAAGTATTTAAATCCATCTTCAAAGCTGTTTATTTTGAGTATACTACAAAACAGTAGGGATTATTGCTATTCTACAGCAAATCACAACAAGAAACAGAAGGAATAATTGTGTTCCCTTGTAGAGGTTAGCAAGTGCACAGGTAGCGAAACGCACATCTCCGGTAAAGCAGGGGGATAATGGGGAAGTCTGAAGGAGTAACTGAAAGGAAATGGTGTGGTCATAGGTATATTGAAATTCTAGGCACTTGCCCAAACAACTGAGGTTCTGTTCCTCTACTGTCTCTCCAACTCTTGCCAGACGTCCCCTTCCTTGCCCCCACCCTTCCTGGTCTCCCATTTCTCCTCCTCTCACTTCTACTTTGGTAGGAAACTTATCTTATGGCCAACTGACCTGTGCCTTCAGACCAAACTCTTGGGGATGTGGTCCAAAGCTATAAAGTCTAAGTGTTCCAAGCATTCAAAAATCACATCAGCCCCCCATGCTCTTCCCTCCCCGCAAATCATTGTATTTTGAAAAAAAAACAATGCTGGATTCTTTTTATTTGCATTCTTGTTACTGAGCCTTTAGTTTGCAGTTGCTTTTCATATTCAAGCTTGTCTTTGCAAACATGAGAGCTAGAAACCTCATTTTAAAAAAAAACTTTTTTTTTTTTTTTTAATGAAAGCTGAGATCCTCCTGCAATTACTTGCTTCCAGCAGCTGGGGCTTTAAGAAAAATGCCATGAGATTTGTGCTAAAATCACAAGAACTGACTGGCCAGACTTCTTCTGTGGCCACTCACTCCAAGCATGGGCTTCCAGAGTGCCGCTCAGTCTCTTCCCTGAGTCATGGTGCCGCCTGGCATATGACACTCTGTCTGGCCTGTACCAAAAGCCACTTCTGTGAGAACAGCATGGTTAAAAGATGACTAACAGCTCTGGAGACACCTGTTCTGTTCCTTATTGTTCATTCACTCCTTTGTGGGTTGAGAGGAGAAAGAGCCATAGCTACCTGAAACTGATAAAGGACGCTAAGGACTAAAATAGCTGTTACTCATTTTCTGCCTGTGGGTAACATGACCTGCTTGATAATTGCAAAATACCAGGCTGTGCATCAGATATCAATATTTGGAAACTCTTACTGGAATAAATGGGACAGATAAATTTGCTTTCAAATGAAAATTAGAGACCCAAGTGGAGCTGATCTGCTAAGAAAGCAGATGCATAGAGTGGAGTTCTGTTTTATAAAACTAGGAATACACCATTTGAAATTCAAGTATGGAGGGAGATGCTCCTGAAAAATGTGTCCAATGATTTGGTGATTGTTTTGGAGAAGCAAACCATGCAAAAAACCCAGCAAAGTTAAAAGTTCTTGGCTGGACTTCTTTAAAGCAGGTATCAAGGGGCTGCAGACACCTGATTGACAGGCACCGTTGTGGAATCAGAAAAGCAAACTGAGTCCTTCATACTTATCAGTAACAACTCCAATTCTGTACAAAGCTGCAGATGAATCTTGTATATGTAGCTTGATGATGTGTTCAGTAGGATTTTCTCACTGGAGAGGAGATTGTGGAGGGATATGAAAGCAATAAATGCTGAGACCCCAAGTGAAAGAAGGTGGATCACATAGTCCTATTGCTTGCAGGCTTTACTAGTAATGATACTAAAACCATGAACTTAGAGCTAGAAAATGTGAAGGGATAGAAACAGACAGTTGCATCCAGTTCTAGAAAAATGGGTTAAATCTAGGTGTCTCAGAGAATCCTGATTATACCAAGTAAGATTTATATCGACTAGACCAGCACCACTTAGAAATACAGAGGCTGATATGGGGCATGATTCAGGTTACAAACCGGAAGGATAAGCAATGCAGTCCAGAGCTGTGGTCCATAAAAAGGCACTCAAGTTTTTCTTGTCCTGAGCCTCAGTCCATGCACACCAGTTCGAGTGGCTAGGGCATTCTTTTAGCACTTGGGAGACCCAGCTTCAGTTCTCTGCCTTTTCACAGACTTTCTGATTGACAAATGAACTGTGATATCCTCCTCATGCCTACTTGCAAGCCCAGGATAAAGCAGTGTCTTCGTCCCAGTGAAAATAGATTCATCTAACTACTTGTCAGCACGGGAATGAAAAGCCAGCTTGATGGACCTAGAACTTCAGCTACACATAGGTGTTCCCAGAGTTGCTGTCACAATCAACAGACACTGTCATTATAAAGGGGCTCTATCTGCTGAAGCAACTGTAAAGAAACCATAGCAAAATGTAGTTTTATGTATTTTACAGAGTTCTGTATTCTCTACACTGCTCCTACTCTGGCTGCCTGAAGCTTGTGTGTTGCAGGAAACCCTGAAGGGCCTCACCGGGGTCCCTAGGTGGGAGCCAGGTGTACTGCAGCCCCTGGAGCCTCGAAGGCCTGGAGTGACTGACACCTCACAAGCAGTCCTCTGGTGCCCATAGATAGTACTGCATCTTGCAGGCCCTCTAGTGCCCTAGAAATGCTACAACGTCTAGTGTGTTTCACAGTTGGGACATTAGCCCCACTCACTCCTATGACCAGATGCCTCAGCAAATGTTAACGATTTAATCCTCACAACAGCCCTGTTGAGGAGGCATCTATTATTATCCCCACTTTACAAATGAATAATGATACTCATTCACAGATGGGGAAACTGAGGCACAGGGAGGGTAATGCCCTAATTTTCAGAGGTTCTGAGCACCCACAACTCTCCTTGAAGTCGCTGGGAAGTGCATGTGCTCGGCATCTCTGCAAACTGAGCCATAAATTACTTGTCCAAAGTCACATAATGAGTCAGTGGCAGAGTCAGCCTGATGCATTGTCTGCTGCTCCAATTGTTAGATGATATCCTCTAGATACTCACTGGCTTTTACAAAGACTACTGCATTTTGTTGTTTAATATCCATTTTCTTCAGTAAATAGTAGTTCACATTGAAAAAACAATTCTGCTGGTAGATGAAAAGTGACTGTGGAGGTGCTACACTTGTGTAGCTTTCTGTAAAATGATTTTCAGATCTGCTTCCCATTCACCCTGTCTCAGGAGTGTGCAGATGATATTTGGGTCTTGTATAGAGTTATAGATTAGTTTATGTGACAATGTACAGCAGAATTCCTAAAATACTGTGCCTTATTCCTGGTTTCCAAAGGCTTTCTCAAACAGGCATGAGATGTAAGGCCATGTCTTGTGCCAGTTAAAGCAGGAATGAGATACGGAGAAATGTCTGTATTATGATCATTTATACCATGTTCAGTGGGGAAGAAATACGTCTGGCTTGAAATCTGCCTTCTTCGAAAGCCTTATGGAAGATGGATGTAATTCTTGCTGATTTGGGCAGCTCCTACGTGATTGGCATACACATGGCCAAGTGAATATGTGTGTACATGGGACGATATTTATAAGGAAATGTTTTACTTCATGCTAATAGGGCAAGAAAAACATTTCAATGACATCTCTATTTGTTGTTGTTATTGGATGTTTATAGAGCACTCTGAATGTACATGACACATTACAAAACACAAATATAAGGTACATGCTCAGACGAGCTGACAACCTAATATAGCAAATAATGAGACTAGTTCCACATATGCCAGAAGACCTGGACACACTATTAGTGAGGAGAGGCAGTTTTGTTAGTCTTAGGTAACAAAGATACATGTTTACAATACATTTCTATGGAATATCTGCTTTGTTTTTGTAAAATCATCAATATGGTTATAGTTTAAGGAGTAGATCATGTCAGTATATAGGAAAAAACCATACCATATAGGACAGGAAACTGAGGAGTTTCCCCCAGATCTTTTCCTGTCAGTGGGGGTTGCCCTCTTCTGAAGCAGACAGGGATTTCAGTCCCCAGACTCCGCGGATCCCCTGGGGCCATTCAGAGCTGGGGTCCAGGTTCTGAAGGGACAGTCTAATGTTGTAATAATTGGCATTAACACGATATGGTTGTTCCACAGTTTATATTGCTACTTTAATTAGTTATAATCAGCTCGTAGAAGAAAACCATGTTCTGTAGCTTGCCTGCAGTTTTTCATTGTCTTCCCTGCTCATTGGATAAACTGAACATGGAGCTTAAATACTTGAGCCTGCTTTTACTGCTAACTGAGACATTCAGTTAGTCACTCGTGGCTGCTCAATGAGGGCAAGGCCATATTCTTTGCTAGAGAACTGTCACCACCACGACTGAATAGAAAATGTGCCTGTTGTCCTGTATGAAATTATCTTCTATTGAGACCATAGCACTGTATTCTGTAATGTGTTTTAAAGAGCATTCAGTGCCATTATGTTTTATCATGTCTTTTCATTTCTCTCCTGTCATATTTCAGAAGTACTGAGTCGTATGAAAATGGCTAGAATAATATGAAAGGCACATTTCAGATTAGCATGGCCTCATTTCTACTGAACTAAAAAATGTACAAATACATATACATGGTACACATTACTTTTATTAGCGTACTTGAAAACATTTGGAACTTTGGCCAAAATTAAGAGAGGAAGAAAAGGAATGTTAGAGGAAATCTGATGAGACCATAAAAAACAGGGAAATATGATTGTAAAATCACAAAAATTGGCAGGCACACACAGGGATAAAGTTATAACCAATGCTACTTTTAACTCATTTTTTAAACAAATTATTAGATTTCAAGGGTGAAATTTTGGCACCATTTAAATAAATTAAAGTTTTGTCATTGACTTCTGTAGAGCCAGGATTTCACCACAAGTCCCTTTGTAAGCAGGTACACAGCATATATGGAAAATGAAATGTGTGACGTACTTTACTCTTCACTGCTATATACACAGCTTATCCCTACATCTGCTGCTTTCTTTGGCAATCTCACCGGTTGATAGACTAAACATAACTGATGTCACCAAAGGCGGAATTCCAAATAGCTTGTGTCCACATTCTTGAAAAGGGGGCTTTGGTTTTCTTCCATGCATCTGTAAAATATTTCCTTTGGCGGTTGTTACACTTATACCTGCCAAATTCCGAACCCAGGAGTCCATGTGATTTAGATGTGCTTCTTTCCCTTTGAAGTTCTGGGAGAATGTTCATTCCATTTTCTCTCCCTGAAGACGTCCTTTTTAGTAGTCATTCCATGAGCTACAAAAGCCATCGAGATTCAGATTCATATGCCTGAGTGACCCCTTCCCAAAACCTTTATTCTTTTTCAGAAGGGCTCGGTGTTGTTGAGGCCACATCCTAAACATCCTAAATATTTGTCAAAGGAAGGGTCAAGAGATTCATTTAAATCAATCTGTTATACTTCCAGTTTTCCTCCCTGTGATATTACCCAGGGTACAGTTTGGACCGATGAACAGCTGCATCCCCTCAGTTCTCCAGCCTGGGGTGCCTTCTACACTGCTTCACTGTGAGAGCTAACACTCCTGGTCTGCTCATACCCAGCCTCCAGCATGTAAATCACGCCCAGCTATAATGTGTGAGTGCAATAGCCAGCCATTCCTGAATTACACGGCAGAGCAACACCAGCAAATTCCCAGTCCCAGACTTTCCCCCAGAAATGTGCGTCTTGTACTGCCCAGCTCTCTCCTTCTGGACAATACAAGCTCATAGAAAGTCCGTCATTTTATTAATAGAAAATGATATGCACAAACCCTGTTATCTCAAATGGAATTTCCCAAACACTTCAGTCCAAACACACTGGTTTAGATAAAACAATAAAACAAGTTTATTAACTACAGAAAGAAAAGTTTGATTACAAGAAAATAAAAGTAAAACACAACTAATACCTAACTTAACAAGGTAAGTGGATTCAAAGCACAAATCTCTCTCACCACATCTTAGCAATTTTACTGGCTGAACTTGTTTCAGACTGGATCCCTCCCTAGTCAATTATGCTTCCTTTGTTCTTCAAGTGCTGTTGATGTTGTGAAGAGAGATGAAGGAGGGGGTATTTTGGGGCGTCCATTCCCCCTTTTTAGAATTCTCTTTCTTCTTTGAGAATCACCTCCCACTGAGGTTCAGGAGACAGAAAGTCTGTGTGGACAAGAACCTCAAACCATTTCTTTGTGAAAATGTAGATTTTTCGCACACACCCTCTTTCCTGCCAAAGAATAGCTGCTTAAGCAGGTGAAAGTCCATTTGATTTTGTTGTCACTTGGCTGAGTCGTCAGTTTGCCTTTTGTCTCTGAGGAACTGGTTCGTGCCTGCCCTTAGTAATATCATAGAGTAGAATCATATAACTTTACATACAATGTTGCCACACATATTTTACTGGGACAATAACGATCAGCAAATTCTGCATTTTCAAATGATACCTCAGAAGGCATACTTTGTGCAAGATTTATCATAGCTCTATAAAAGGGGCAAATATAGGGGTACAGACTGTCACACACCTGAAACTTTGTGACTTTCTGGGAGAGGCCAAGTTACAAAGGGCTATATGTGAAAATGGTCATTAGTTATTACTTGGACAGAACCGAGCCATTCTGTAACTCATTCACAGCTTTTAAGGGAAATTATGAGTCTGTTACCATTGTAAGCCTATCAAAGTAGACCAATGCTTTGTACCTAGCTACCTCCATTATGAGCAGGCTGGAGTCCCAGTACCAAGTAGTAAGAGCTCATTCTGTTTGGGTGCATCTGCATTGGCTGGATGTCTTCATTGCTGAAAGTTGTAAGGCAGTCACTGTTGCAAAGCATTGTTTTCTGATTCTGGAGCCAGATTAGAAACTTGTTTTGAGAAATCAGTGCTTCAGTTTCTGTTTGATTAGTGCTTCTCAGTTCTCTTCCAGGGTATTGCTTCTGCTTTCTAATCTGCTAGTGAGATCCTGTGGAGGAAATAATTTCAGGAGCATGAAAGGAAGGATTGATTACCAGAAACTGCAGTTCTCTGAATGTTTTGCCTCTGAAACCCACACCCTTCCCCTCTTCTTCAGAGTCTGTAAATAGGCTTTGTGAATTTGGAGAAGAATGGAAGGTAGTTAGGTGGGAGGGCCATTTATATCTGCAGCTGTGATGTCTAGATCTATGCCTACGGCCAGTGTGGACACTGCTGTGAATAACTCTAGAGTTCACAAAGTCTTGCATTTAATTTCCTGTGGTGTAGATCCACAGAAGTGATGTAGTCAGAGAATTCCAGCTACAAGTTATTAACCTTCCTCAGCTCACTTGCCATGCCCACAGTCCCTCTCATTCCCAATTCACCCCTTCCCTCCAACCCCTAGCTACTTCATTTCCCATCCTCACTTGTTTTAATGAGCAAAGTGGGGATCCCTGGAAGAAGCACCAGTATGCCATACTGATGCAAACTGGCCCAGTATGTTCCTGACAGAAGAAGCTGATATGAGAGGACGGTTCCCTTAATAGAGTATTTAGAAGGTATTTAATTCACAGGAGCTAAATTGTCAAGAAAATGTGCTAGTCTCTTTTTCCCTCTCTGTGCTTCAGCAGCCTTCATTTGACTCTTTCAAAGTTCCCCTCAGAATATTTATGCATCTCCATGAGTTTTAACATCTAGGTGCAGAATAGTAATTGCATGATTGTGTCTTGTTTTACACTCTTTGAAGGAGCAGCCTCCACTTTCATCTTGCAGTAAGATTCATTTATTATTTCTTCTCAGAACCTTGTGCACATTCCCAGAAGGAGAAGTGCAGGTTTCTAAATGTTCTGTTATCCATCATTGAATTTAATCCCATCAAAGCAGATGCTTGGTGCAGTTGAAAAGATGAACAATGCGCAGTCCTCAAATAGGTGTTTCACTCTCACACACACACAAAACTATCATCAGCACATAGGGGAGTAAGCTGTAATAAATCCGTAGGAAGTTGAGTTTTTGGTTTGTTTTTGGAACTGTAATTATAAATCTAAAAAACAAGATAGAAAATCATTGTTATGAGCTGTAACATTGCCCTCCCCTTGCCCCTACTTGCTCACCCCACTCTCTCACTGATTCTTTCTCTCACTCACACTTGAAATCTCTAATGGAGCTTTCCCTTTATCTCCTAAACCCCCCTCACTTTCAGTTTCTAACACTTGGCAGTTTGGGTCTTGGTAGATTGTACACAGCTCCCCAGGCTCTGACACTTTGCACTTGGTCCCTTAGCAAACTGCAGATACCCAGACTACTTTGTCATTTTGTTCCTTGTAGGCATAGTCCAGATCATGAAAGATAATTGTGTTCTAGTTCATGTGGAACAGCTGAGAATGGGAAAGCCACAGCTTCCCAGAGTATTAGAACATTATGGTAGTACAGTAAGAATTATCCTTATATGACAGTTTACACTTGAGAGATATGGAGATAGCCTGATTCATTTACATACAGTGTTGTAGCCATGGTGGTCCCAGGATATTAGAGAGAGATTGATATTACCTCACCCACCTTTTCTCTCTGATTCATTTATAGTTTTGGGGTTGTTTTAAAAAAGTCTCTAGTACAGACTGTGAACATTCTCTATACATTCCAAACTTGATTAGGTAAAAGCCTCAGTGCAGGCTGGGGGCAGGGGAACACCCAAAACTGTCTGAAAATCAGAAATGATTGGGAATGCCAGTTCTGCACACCTTGAAGTTTACATAAAGAGCCTCCCAGCCCAGAGTGCAGATTTTGGAGATTACTGGCTGGTTCCCTAGAGTAAGTATTTCCTTAAACTCAGCCCACTGTCTCAACAGGACTGACTCCATTCTGGCTAACTCTTTCCCTTCATCCCAAAAGGCGCTGCATTCCACTGATGCTGTTTGTTTTCTAGCTGGTGCTAGAGAATTATAGAATTATTATTCCTCAGAAAGGGAAACTATAAGAAAAAGAGAGAAAGATATGTATTGAAGGAAACTGAGGGGCATGAAAACAAACATGAAATGACAGTGCTGACTGCTGGGGAACTTTGACTGCAAAATACAAAATGTGTGTGTTTCTCCGAAGTGATCAGAATTTCAGGTACTTTGGAACGTACCGTGGAGTTTGCTAGAGGAGGGATTGAAGTATATTGAACTGTAGACAAATGCTAAAAGCCCAAACCCACATAGCAACTCAATGGCAAGCCCTAAAAGGCAGGTGTTATGAACAGCTCACGTTATGTTTTTTTTTTTTTACCTTCGGAACTCCTGTGCTCTAACTTTTGTTGCCTTGGTGACTCTGGGAGTACAGCTGGGAGATGGCGAACCATAGAACGGAGACTAGGAACAGTAGGACAAATCTGATGAGTTCTGTGTGTGGGCGGCCAGGGGATTCTGGGACTTAGTGAGGGAAGTGCTCTGTCTGACTATATGATGCACTATAAATTTAAGGAAATGTGTTCAGTGAAGAAGAAAACATGTCTCCTAATTAAATCGTGTTATAATACCTAAACTTCAACTCATTTGAAAAGATGAGTATGGAGCATTTTAGTAGTGTTGTTTCAGAATTTTAAGAGCTCAAGATACTTATTCCAAAAGCAGCGTCTAAAACTGCAGGTTTCCTTGCACAGAATCTCAGATTTACTCATGCCATATTGGTGCAGTAGTCAGCCTTTTTGCACATGTGTGTGTGCAGGCCAGGCAGCCAAAGGCTTAACTGCTGGATTTACAGGTGTGTAGGCAAGGATTTGCACACACCAAAACATAGGCATGAAAATTGGCACTCACAAATATGGAGCCCCTGTTGATATTGGCCCAAAGACTTCACTAGTTTAAATTATTGGCAAGGTCAGTACTTGGCTGTTTTTTCCTGTCACACAGAGTGTATTGTGTTTGGTTCAGACTTAGTGCCATGACCTTTATTCTCTTGCTGTAGCCCTGGAGCACATAATGCCCACCTAGGCTTTGCAGTATTATATTCACGATTCCAAGTAAATATTAGCAGCTTTCTGGGCGTTCATGGAGCCATTGTTCTCTCTCTGTTAGCTTTCTTAGCCATAATGCTTTCTAAAAACTCTGCAAACTGAACACTTCCATGTGGCTGTTTCCATGGCTATCTGAAACATACTATGGATTAGGCAGGATTTGGTTCTTTTTGTAGGGAAGCAAAGCAGAAGGGTGCAAGGATCCATGACTTGTGCTTCCTGGCCAGGAGAACAGTTGCAATTTTTTTTGTTCTCCTTATTTTAGGGGATTATTTCTTCTTCTTCAAATGTTTGCTCATGTCGATTCCACTCTAGGTGTGTGCGCGCCCACATGCACAGTTGTCAGAGATTTCTGCCTAAGCGGTATCCATAGGGCCAGCTGTGGCGCTCCCATGCAGCGGTATATCGGGCACCGCCGTGTTACCTAGCAGCTCTGTGTTCTTGGGGAACCAGGGCACAATACCTAGCCAGTCTGACTCATGAAAGACCTCCTCCCCCAGCCTCTGCTAGAACCAAAACTGATCAGAAGAAAGACTTACAAAAAGTAATGAAAAGGCAGTGGGAGACACACCTAAACCCCTGGGACAAGGGTGACAGGAATAAGGAAACTCCCCTAGCCTCATTTGCATCGAAAATGGAACAGGGAGGCGTGTCCATTAGCATACAGAATAGAGAACAGAGATTCCAAGGCAAGAACCGCACGGAACTCTGGGACCAGAAAAGCAGGAAGCACTGCATGATGGGGGAATCTCTGCTCCAGATGTTAATGAACCCACGCCTGCACACACCTAGCTCAGTAGTTATCAGACCAATTCTAGTAATAAATCCTTTATTGGTATCCAAAATAGTGAAGCTCCCTAATTGCATTGTGAGCTCCCCCCAAGGAATACCACCCATAGCCAGGAATAATCAGTTCCTATTGACTAGCCTGAACAAAACAACTGTGGTATACTCCCTTGAGCTACCAGTTTTACACATAAACAAATCTAGTGTTCTCCCTTGAACCATTGTTGTTTCCCCACAAAAACCCCTACCCATGCTCAAGTAAGTGTTCTGATGCCTGGATCCAAAATCTGAATCAGTTCTATTGGGACTTCATCTTCTCCTGACTGATCATGCTGGAGGCTCTGCCTGTCCCCAGCGCTCTGGACCCTCAGCTACCACCACCACCTGGGAACCCCAATCAATTCAAGCTTCATGGAGTGATGAGAACCCATCTCTCTCTCTCTCTCGATATAGCCTTCTGACCCTGACTTGTGTGGGCAGTTATAGTTTTCTAAACCTGACTTATAATCAAATTTAAGTTAGATTTAATATTATAACTGTTTTGTTTGACTCCCGTATGGTTATTACCTGGTAATGAAAAACTTTCATGGTTAAGCTGATTGCTTCTCTCCCTCTCTCTGTCTCTCCCCCTCATGGGTGTTTTTTTGGCTCCCTCATTTGCTCTGCAGCAATGCTCCTTGTACCTAAGCTAAGGATCCCTGCAGCACCCAAAAATCCTGTAGGGTTTGCTCATCAAGTGGGTTACTGCCAGAACAATTGTAACGTGAAAGTGGGGACAGGGACATGCTGAATCTGGGACATATGAGGGTGGCAGCTTGGAAGTGCTGCTTGACCCAGTCTTCTGAGTCTAGGGCCATATAAGGGTGGCAGATCGAAAGTGCTGCTTGACCCAGCCTGCTCAGGTGTACTCTATTCTGGTGCGGTGTCCGTGGCATATGAGGGCGACAGCTTGGAGATGCTGTTCGACCCAGCCTGCTGAATCCAAGGGTGACAGCTTGGAAATGCTGCTCAAGCAAGCCTACTGAGTCCAGGGACATATAAGGGGTCAGCTTGGGAGTGCTGATTAACCCTGTCCTCTCAGACGCGCTCTGTTAATGTGTGTGTGTGTTCATCTGATTCTGGGACTGGAAGAACCCAGCCCTGGGGAACCTAGGTCCTGCAGGATAGCTCCATTGAGAGGGAACTTGCAACAGAGAGAAGTAGAGCTCCGTATGAGAACACAAGTGACACAAGCAGTACATTTATAGAATTAGAGACACCCTCCTCGCCCCTGGAAGAGTAACCCTAATAAATGAGTGTGCCCCAAAGTAATGGGCAAATCTCGTAACAGCTGGCCCTGCGCCCTCTCAGTTCCTTCTAACCGCCCGTGACGGTTGGTTGGAGCGCCTTGTCTTGCTTTGCAAGAGCAGTAGCAGTTATCCATTGACTGGTTTCATTGTTGTTGTACATAGTTTCATAGATAGTTAGTTGATAGTGTTAGTTAGTCAATAGAGTCCCAATTAGGACTTTGCCCTGAGCGGGACATGCCCCGGTTCCCCAGCTTTAAGCCAGGTGCATCATGCAGCAGGCTGATGCTGATCAGCGATCCGCACGATGGCTGTCTTAAGTGTCTGGGAGAAGGCCATCGCAACGATAGGTGAGAACTTTCGCCCGCGGACCCAGAAAGAGCAGGATATCCGCTTGAGAGTGTTATTGATGGAGGCTGCTCTTTGTCTGGCGTCAGAACCCTCCACCACGGTACCAATGCCCAGCACTTCAGCCTCAGCATGCAGCACACTGCCGACACCGGACTTGGCCCAGCACGTTCTGTTTTGCTTGCGCCAAAGAAGAGGTTTGAAGAAAAGAAACCCCTCGGTACCGAAGGAGAGAGGGGCCTCAGGCAAAGGACCAATGTCAGGCCACGGGCCCGCTATGGAGTTTCCTGAGGGTACCATGGAGGTTGGATCCACCAGTCCCCGCCAGGGACCCGCCCCCCATCCTGGGCAGCAGCAGGGGTTCCCAGACGGTGATGGTGCAGCTGCAGTGCAGGGAGGGGGCCCGTTGGCAGCATGTGACCAAGCAGGGCCAGCAAACCCTGGCAAAAATTGTGGGGGGGCGTGACGCCATGTGCCCCATCCAAACATGTTGCCTCTGGCTTCTGCCCAGCAGGGAGGAGGGTCTTGGGGCTTCAGCCCCATCGGATGTGCCTACTAGGGCTTGGGGCTTCAGCTAGAGCGGAACTGAAGCCCCAAGCCCCAGCAGACATGCCCTGGCTCTCGAACTTCTGAAGATTGTCGTGTGTGGCTTCGACTGTCAGTAACTTTGGCAACCCTTGTTTGATGCCATTCAGGGAACTGATTTAAACTACACTAGCAAAGCACTCTTCTGCTGGTATATGGTGTGTCTCCACAAGGGTTTTTTCCCTATATATTTCTGCCGGTAGATCTATACCATCAAACCCTTTTAAGAGTAGAAAAGGCCAGTTGGTGCAGGCCAATCTCCCACATTCCATGAGAGGCACACATTGCTAGCACTTGCTGGAAAGGACAGCTTATGCCCTAACTGTCTGGTGACCTGTCACTGCCCCGTTGGGACTATGGTGCATCAACTAGTCCAGTAGCCAATCCACCTTTCTAGCAGTTTTCACAAGCACTGGCTAGAAATCCTAGCTTGCTGCTCTGTGAGGCTTGGTGAGAGGAGGTTCTCTTCTCCATTAACATACCTGGCTGTACCATGGAGGGCTGGATGTGGCCCTTAAAGTTATACCATTCTAACTGAGAGTGTAAAGATGTTTGTATTATAAACCATGCAACCAAAGTGTGTCCTTTTCAGATATTATATCTGCAGTGCATTCAGAAATAGAGTGTGCTTAATGTAACAGCAGTGTGTTGGGTTTCTATTCATTAAGGGCTTGCGGTGTAGCTCCACTTATGTTCTAGGAGGGAAGATTTCCTCCTGAGATCAGTGGCCCTTTCAGCTTCTCTTCTAATCTTGCTCCCTGTGTCAAGGTCAAGCTCTTTTCTTTTCATGCTAAATATGAATAGTTAATATGCAGTTTGACCTAGCAGTCTTCTATCAAAGCACTTGTTGTATTTATTATTTTTAATTGTATGCACGTTTGCACTGCTGCTAAAGGAGTGTGGGTTCCTGTCTAGAAAATCAAAGCCCCAGAAAAAACAGAACCCAATCAAACAGTACTTTTATGGGGCTGTAGCTGAGACGCACATCCAGTATATTTTTGGCAGGTGAATAGTGAAATCATTGGATTAATTGTTGGCAAACTGATGAGGATTTATGATACTATCTTTATCTTATTTTATTTTCCTTATCATAACTAATCTATCATGTTTCTAGGATGCCTTTCATCACTGAGGCTGCTCTAACTTATCCCCACTGGTAAGAGCCCCCAAAGGGCTGTTCTGTCAGCCAGGGGTCACGGGAGCACAACAGCACTCCAGGCATGACCTCTTCTACTGGGCTTAACTCTGGCACGGCTCTGGCATGCTGTAGGCCAGTAAAAGATGATAAAGAGTTGGTTACACTTGGTCTACCTATCCAGAGATTCACCCATGCCCCGTTAGCCTGGTTTTATGGCCAGAGTGGCAAAAAGAAGCTGTAGCATGGAGCAGGATCTGACTCCTGGTGTTTTTCCACTGTCAGTTACCTCTCTTTTTACTTTTCATTAGGGCTGTCAATTAATCGCAGTTAACTCATGCGATTAACTCAAAAATTAACTGCGATTTAGAAAATTAATCGTGATTAATCGCACTGTTAAACAATAGAATACCAATTGAAATTTATTAAATATTTTTGGATGTTTGTCTACATTTTCAAATATTTTGATTTCTATTACAACACAGAATACAAAGTGTACAGTACTCACTTTATATTAGTTTATTACAAATATTTGCACTGTAAAAATGATAAACAAAAGAAATAGTATTTTTTCAATTCACCTCATACAAGTACACATCTCTATTGTGAAAGTGTAACTTACAAATGTAGATTTTTTTTGTTACATAATTACACTCAAAAACAAAACAATGTAAAACTTTAGAACCTACAAGTCCACTCAGTCCTACTTCTTGTTCAGCCAACCACTAAGACAAACAAGTTTGTTTACATTTACAGGAGATACTGCTACCTGCTTCTTACTAACAATGTCACCTGAAAGTGAGAACAGGCACTCACATGGCACTTTTGTAGCCGGCTTTGCAGGGTATTTACATGCTAGATATGCTAAACATTCATATGCCCCTTCATGCTTCAGCCACCATTCCAGAGAACATGCTTCCATGCTGATGATATTCATTAAAAAAATAGTGCGTTAATTAAATTTGTGACTGAACCTCTTGGGGGAGAATTGTATGTCTCCTGTTCTACCTGCATTCTGCCATATATTTCATGTTATAGCAGTCTCAGATGATCACCCAGCACATGTTGTTTGATTTACGAACACTGTCACTGCAGATTTGAAAAAACACAAAGAAGATACCAATGTGAGATTTCTAAAAATAGCTCCCACACTTGACCCAAGGTTTCCGCATTGTCCATCTCGCTGTCCTGCCCTGAAGCATGTGGCAATTTTCTCCTCTCCTAATCTACCCTTACAAAAATAAGCTCTTATTCTTTGACATCCCCCCCCCCCCCCCCCGTTGCATCAATGGAACATCCTTTCCAAGAATCCAACCACATCAGCATGCAGTTTAGTGGCTTACGTATATTTTAATCCTAAAAGTATGGAGAACTTCTTGAACTTCATGGGGGGAGGGATAGCTCAGTGGTTTGAGCATTGGCCTGCTAAACCCAGGGCTGTGAGTTCAATCCTTGAGGCAGGCCATTTAGGGATCTGGGGCAAAAATTGGGGATTGGTCCTGCTTTGAGCAGGGCGTTGGACTAGATGATCTCCTGAGGTCTCTTCTAACCCTTATATTCTATGAACTCAATTGCACTCTGCTCCCAGCAGTTGTTTTGTGATGAACTCAGGCTAAAGGGAGTGTTAACTGCTCTGTGAAGCTGTTGTCTGTCTGTGGTACTCATTCTGCACATCTGCCCATATCCTCTAGGGTCCTTTTTACAAGGGCAGGCATGTTTTCTTCCTCAGAATGCTGAGCTGGGAGGAATGTACCACTTCTCTGGCCTAGCTGTTGCTACCCTCGAAAACACCAGTGCTCCGGTCAGCTTTCCTCTATTCCACCGTTCACCACTCTCCTAGATCCCAAATAATACTTAGCACATCTCTTCCTTTACAGTTTAGTAGAGCCATTTCTAACTAGCCATTTACCCCTGCCAGACTAGGATTTTGCAATGCCTAAAGGCCACTTTATAATTGCTTCTATATTGTTCTTGCTCATTAGATTCAGGCCTTTTAATGAATTGTGAGTCACTGGTTTTTATGGGAAATCCTGCTTTACAGAAAATCATCACTATTCATCAGTACATCAGCCGCTGTTCTAGCCCCCTGTTCTTTGCCTTTGCTCTCAATCCCCATACGTTGTTATTGTACCATAGTTACCTTAGATCTTTTTTTCCTTTCCATGGGAAGCACCTTTCACATAGAAATGGCAGTCATTGTTCATGGGATTGAGACAGTTGGGTTCATTTTCAATGTGGTGAGTGAGGGCTTAGTCACATGACTGTCATTGAGCGTTGTATGGCTGACTCCCTGTGCACTGCTTTACCTCTATGTATTCCTTACATCCCTCCCCTATGGTCAAAAAGGCAATGAACTCCCCAATTTATATGAAGACTGTTTCTTTCTGAAACACTTCCCATCCTGAAATTCTCTAGTCTTAATCTTCTCCTAAGTGCCCTTAACTGTTACTGCAGGAGCATCTGATTAACCATCTGACCTGGGAATGTGGCAGCTGTTCTGATTTTGATGTATTCACTCCTTGCAGGAAGCAGAGAACACACTACGCCTGATGCAGAACAGGCTGAAGGAGGAGGAAAAACACCTGCTCAAGAGTGGAAGTAAGCTATATTTCTTAACTGCATGGGTTAGAAAAATAAACTGTAAATTGTCAGCTGCTTCATATAGAAAGATCCCGTCAAAGCTGAGGGGAATATTATCAGCTGCCTACTGGGTAGGCTGAAGAGCAGAAAAAGTAAAACCCCATTAGCTTAAAAAAGACTACCAGAATCACTAACCTAACATGTGTGTGACTGCACCCTGTAAATCCTACCTGCAGTACTGAGGGTGAGTGCAGTCACCTAGTAAATACCTCGCTTAACGTTGTAGTTAAGTTCCTGAAAAATGCTACTTTAAGCGAAACAACGTTAAGCGAATCCAGTTTCCCCATAAGAATTAATGTAAATGCAGGGGTTAGGTTCCAGGGAAATATTTTTCACTAGATGAAAGACTATATTTTTTATATGTAGGTATGTATGTATATATACATACACACACAAACACAGAGTATCAGTTTTAAACAAACAATTTAATACTGTACACAGCAATGGTGATTGAGAAGCTCGGTTGAGGTGGTGGAGTCAGAGGGTGGAAGAGGGTGGGATATTTCCCAGTGAATGCCTTAATGCTAAATGACGAACTAGCACTCAGAAGGGTTAACACATTGTTGTTAATGTAGCCTCACACTCTACAAGGCAGCAGGAATGGAGATAGGAGACACAGCATGGCAGAGAGAGACAGACACACACTGTGTTTGTGTGTGTGTGTGTGTGTGCGAGAGAGTGAGACAGACGGGGAAAGACCTTGTGTGTGAGAGAGAGACATGCACATTGCCCCTTTAACTACACTGACACCACTCTATGTACATTGCCTTTTTAAGTAGATCAGTAAATTGAGACAGCAGCTGCTGCCAGCAAGCTCCCTCAGTCCTGAGCCCTGTTGTGCCCCCACCCCCCCGGCTCTGTGGAGATGGGGTAAAGGAGCAGGGGGAGGGGGACACCCTGACATTAGCACCCCTCTTTCCTTCCTGCCCCTCTTCACAGCAAACAGGAGGCTCCTGGGAGCAGCTCCAAGGCAGAGGGCACGAGCAGTAAGAGGAGGGACACCAGAACTACCTGGCTATTGATAGCCTGCTGGGTGGCTGCTGCACAGAGAACTTAGGGGAGATGATAGGGAGGCTGCTGGTCCACCCTGGTTCCAAGCCCCCACCAGCTAGCTCCAACGGGCTGCTCTTCCTGCAAGCAGTGGAGAAAGCAGGCGGCTGCCAAACAATGCTATAAGGCAGCATTGCGCAACTTTAAACGAGCATGTTCTGTAATTGATCAGCAACATAACAACGAAAACTGGGATGACATTAAGTGAGGAGAGGAGTACTTGTGGCACCTTAGAGACTAACCAATTTATTTGAGCATAAGCTTTCGTGAGCTACAGCTCACTTCATCGGATGCATACTGTATGCTCTGCAATAGCATGAAGGAGGTCATCTGGACTTCATTCCCAATCTCAGATTGTTATTCTCCAGACAGAAGGGGCTAGGCATGCTACAGAGGCACTGCGCATAGCTCCTGAGGGAAGGCACTGCTGAAGGAAGTTCAGTGTTTTGACAAAGGTTAAACTCCAATTCAGCAAGGTATTTAAGCATGTGAGTAACTTTGGCTATGGAACTAGGTGGTTGCTTAAAGCTACATAGCTGCTTATGTACCTCGCAGAATTGGAGTTTAAGTTCTGATTTCATTAGTTTGCGTGCGCATATATTCTGTGGAATTTGTGGATTGGTATTAATTCTTTATGGTGAATGATTCAGGTAATAACCTTTTCTCTAGTAAATCATGAATGAATGACTAATTTTGAAGGATGCTCCTTGATTACCAAAAATAAGTACATCATGGGCCATGGTCTACTCTCAACTACATCTGTGCATCTTCCTTGATTTTAGTGGGGGTATATGGGTCTGAATGAAGTCAGAACTTGGGCCTATCATGTTAACTTTTACTTTTATTAAATAGAAACCTAGTCGAGGATCAGAAGGGAATAATTTCCTCCTGAGGTTTTGTCAGCACTGTGAACATGTAAGATTGTGCTGCTTCAGTAGTTAGACATCAGTAGAACTCTCTTGTGTAAATTACCACCATGACTTTAATATTGCAATATATGCATTTATATATAGCAGGAAAAATAGATGAGGATTAATCCTCTGGCTCAGATAAAGCAAATTCCATTAAAACTAAAATTGACAGAGAATGTAAAAGTTGCATTTGACAGTTTTAATTTTCAGCAGGTGTTCTCCCACCAGGCAAGACGGAAAGAGAATTCATTCATTCATTCATTCATTCTCTCCACTATTCCCACCACCATATATCAGTACACTGAAACTTATAAAAGTTTTCTATACCCCCTTTAGCCCTGGGAGTACAGGATGTACAATATATATTAGAATAACATATCATCTTTTTGTTGATTCTTCTGAGAATATATTAAGATGAAATTTGATAAAGACAAGTTCAAAGGACTTCACTTGGGAAGGAAAGCAAAACTATAAAATGGGTACTAACTGGCAAGGTGGTAGTACTGCTGAAAAGGATCTGAGAGTTATACTGAATCACAAATTGAATATTCGTAAAAAGAAAAAAGAAAAGGAGTACTTGTGGCACCTTAGAGACTAACCAGTTTATTTGAGCATGAGCTTTCGTGAGCTACAGCTCGTGAGCTGTAGCTCACGAAAGCTCATGCTCAAATAAACTGATTAGTCTCTAAGGTGCCACAAGTACTCCTTTTCTTTTTTCTTTTTACGAATACAGACTAACACGGCTGTTACTCTGAAAATTGAATATTAGTCACCAAAGTGATGCAGTTGCAAAGAAGGCTAATATCATTCTGAGGTATATTACTAGGGAGTGTCACAGGGACAGGATGCAGAGAAAAAATTTCTAGACACCATTAATGACTGCTTCTTGGAGCAGCTAGTCTTGGAACCCAGAAGGGGAAAGGCACTACTTGATGTAGTCCTAAGTGGTGCACAGGATCTGGTCCAAGAGATGAATATAGTTGAACCGCTCAGTAATAGCGACCATAATGTAATTAAATTTAACATCCTTCTACGGGGGGGAAAGACCAACAAAACCCACCACAGCAGCATTTAACTTCAAATAGGGGAACTACACAAAATGAAGAAGCTAGTTAAGGGGAAATTAAAAAGAACAGTCACAAGAGTGAAATGCCTGCAAGCTGCATGGAAACTTTTAAAAAACACCATAATAGAGGTTCAAACTAAATGTATACCCCAAATTTTTTAAAAAATGCCAAAAATGCCAGCATAGTTGAACAACAGAGTAAGAGATGGTTACAGACAAAAATACATCCATTAAAAATTGGAAGTAAAATCCTACTGGGGAAAATAGAAAGGAGAATAAACTCTGACAAGTCAAGTGTAAAAATAATCAGGCAGGCCAAAAAAGAATTTGAAGATCAACTAGGAAAAGACAAAAACTAAGAGCAAAAGAAATTGTAAGAACATGAGAAGCAGGAAGCCTGCCTAACAATCAGTGGGGCCACTGGATTGCTGAACCAACAGTATATAGACATGCTGTGAGTTCCTGTTTTATCGTATTTTATATTTGTAGACATTTTATATTTAAGCTTTGAGGTAATAAAGTCGGGTGAAAATCAGGATTGTTGAAGTGGAATGTATATCCAGTGCAGTGTTCAATCAAATCTAGTGCAGATAGTTTCTGTAACCAATCTACGCCTAAAAATTACTAAATGTCTGGTAGACATAGAATCATAAAATCCTAGAAATGTAAGGCTAGAAGGGACCTCTAGAAATGAACAAGTCCAGCCTCCTGTGCTGTGGCAGGACCAAGAAAACCTCCTAGACTATCCCTGACAGGTGCTTGTCCAGCTTGTTTTTAAAAGCTTCCAAAAAATGGGGACTCCACAACCTTGAAAGCCTATTCCAGAGTTTAACTACCCTTGTAGTTAGAAAGTGTTTCCTAATATCTAATCCAAGTCTCCCTTGCTGCATATTAAACACATTACTTCTCATCCTAACTTCAGTGGACATGGAAAACAACTGATCACCATCCTCTTTATAACAGCCTTTAGAATAGCTGAAGACTGTTCTTAGGTCCCTGATCATCACTGTAAGGATTCAGTACAACACTGAACAATTGTGCAGGTGCATATCCTTGCAAAACTTTCATGAAAATTTACCCACCCAAGGTCCAAGTCTGTTTGCCAACTCTAATACCATGACAATGTTAAAACTAAGGATATTTTGCCTGCCTGTCAAAAAAATCAGCCTGGCAAAATAATTTTAGCATCAGGCGGATCATGTTGCTACAGTATAACAAATCTTGTGTTCCTCCATGGACAGTGTCCTTATTGGACATTCATTCATTTTACAGACTGAGTGGTTCTAATGGCAAAACTAGACACTGTCCTCAGTTTTGTGTATATGTAACAAGTATCTGTCCTCAGTTCTATCAATGGTTTTTATAGTGCCCATCAGCGTAGTGCCTAATATTTTAAATGTCTTGTGATATGGGAGGGCCAGGGAGCAGTGGGAGAGTGGGAGATAAATAAGCCCTAGGCTAATTATGGCTAGGGAGGGTTGCTACAGGTAATTGTAGTCAATTAAGGTCCTGCCAGGAACCTAATAAAACCCCTTGCTTCAGGCAGTCAGGGTGTGCAAGAAAGGAGAGAGGACTGGAGTTTGGAGGTGTGTTGCTGAGATTTGAAAGACCAGAGAACCGAAGGAAGGGAGACCCTTCCCCAGCAAGGCAGGGAGACTCCCTCCCCCAGTGTCAAGGACCGAGGGTAACGCTACTCAGGGGGGAAGAGGGTAAGAAACCTGCAGGGGTTGAGAGGGTCTGGAGCTCAGAATGAGGAGCAAACCCAGACCCCTCCCCCACTTCCCTCCTCTACCACCTTCCCGGGCCACTAGCAGGGCCCTTGACACCCCAAAAGCAAGGGCAAGGGGTGGCATCTTAGCCCCCCGCCAGGAAAAACATGGGACCCACCATACCAACATTGGCCTTTTGGTCACAGTCTTTATTCTGTTATTCTCAACTAATCCAAGCTCTGAATTTCAATAAATTGGCACTTGCCTTCTCTCTTCAACCTCTGCTGTGCTACAAAACAAGTACGCCTTGCCAGAAATAGTCCTGTTATATAATGGTCTCTCGGGGTATCTTTGTGTGGAAATAAAGATTGTACGAAGGTTACCAATCAATTTAAGTATCACTCTTTGTAGTACCTGGTTTCCAGTATTTCCATCTTGCAAACCGTAATAAAATCCCAATCTGTTTCTGAAGTTCAGGTATTTATTAAGTGACTTTATAACACAATGTGGTATAACTTAATACAGCCCTCATTTTTCACTATGATATTTTTACGGAGGTGCAGGTCACAACTTTCTGACAAATTTGAGTTGATGTGTTAAATAATTCCCTACTCAAAGATCAGGCTGGTACTGAGTTATATAGAAGAACTTTGTGAAATTCACAGGATTTCAGGAGAAGTTAGTTCGTTCTCTCTGTTCTCAGCAGAGGATCCTGAAGAAATGCTCAGTCTAATAGACCTCCAAGGGGGCTCATCACAAAATATAAATACTGAGGATTTGATTTCTCCAGAATTAGCTAAAATGTAAGCTAACTAGAACTCCTGCTACATCTCCTGCAGAAAAATGATCTGCTGATTTTCAGTCCCGTCTCATCAAAATATCAGCAGAGATGGTAGAAGGATTCAGACAATGAGAGAATCACGTCCATTAATGCGCACAAAAGCACAGAGCTTATATGGACAGGATGGGTGCTGAGCTCTGTCAGTCCGCAGTGACACACTAGTCACCATAGTCCAGTTTAAGTTGTCAGAATTGCCTTGGTACTTCTGTTCTGTATAATGGATTGCAGCATTCCAGAACAGCCCAACTTACAGGGTACCTATCCATTACACAAAATATGAACAAAATCTTCTAGGATGCTTGTTTTAATCCGATCTAGAAATAAATTCTGTTAAAAAGCCTGCACCATCAGGAGCAGATGCAAGTGGGAAATTGGATCAATTTAAAGTTCAACTGATCCTTTCCATGTTAATACTTTAAAAATGTGAACAGTATCTTAAACTACAATGTAAATATAAAAAGGTGACCTTAACAGAGGGTTAGATGTTGGGGGACATGGGAAATTACAAAAGGGTTGACGGAGCAACAAGAAGAAAATCAGTGGGGGAACCTGATGAACATTTTAGATGTCTGTACAGAAGTGCAAGGAGTATGGGGAATAAACAGGAAGAACTGGAAGTATTAGTACATAAGCTAAATTATGGTTTAATTGGCATCACAGAGACTTGGTGGGGTAAGTCTTATGACTGGAATATTGGTTAAAAAAAAAGAGTATAGCTTGTTCAGAAAGGACAGGCAGGGAAAAGAGAGAGGAGGGGTTCCATTGTACATAAAATATATAGATTTGTTCTGAGGTCCAAAAAGAGGTGGGAGGCAGACCACTTGAGAGTTCCTTGGTAAAGATAAAAGGGTTCAAAAATAGGGGTGATGTCATGGTGGAGGTCTATTCTAGATCATCAAATCAGGAAGAGGCAGAGGCATTTCTAAAACAAATAATGGAAACATCCAAAAACACAAGACCCGATAGTAATGGGGGACTTTAACTATCCAGACATATGTTGGAAAAGTAATACAGCAAAACACAAAATCTCCAATAAGTTCTTGGAATGTATCAGGGACAACTTTTTGTTTCAGACAGTGTAGGAAGTAACCAGGGGGCAGCCATTTTAGACTTGATTCTGACCAAGGGTATGTGTACACTACGAAATTAGGTCGAATTTATAGAAGTGATTTTTAGAAAGTGATTGTGTGTGTCCCCATACTAATGCACTAAGCGCATTAAGTCGGCGGAGTGCGTCCACAGTACCAAGGCTAGCATTGACTTTCGGAGCATTGCACTGTGGGTAGCTATCCCACAGTTCCCGCAGTCTCCGCTGCCCATTGGAATACTGGGTTAAGCTCCCAATGCCTAATGGGGCAAAAACATTGTCGCGGGTGATTTTGGGTTCATGTCGTCAGTCGCCCCTCCCTCCGTGAAAACTATGGCAGACAATAGTTTCGCGCCTTTTTTCTGTGCAGGCGCCATACTGCTTTCAGCAGACGGTGCAGTAGGACTGCTAACCGTCGTAGTCATCCATCGCTTCCGCTGCCACTCTGCTCTCCTGATGCTATGAATCCACCTCTCAGGTGCTCTATATGACCGTCGTCATCCACCGCTTCCGCTGGCACTCTGCTCTCCTGGTGGTCTCGCAGGGCCGCTTCCACTGCAACTCTTGTCTCGCCATACCACGGCAAGCATGCAGCCCGCTCAGCTGTTGTGTCCTGGCAGCAGACAGTGCAATAGGTGTGCAAAACTGGTCATCCAACCACCGCTTCCCCTGCAACTCTGCTCTCCTGCAGATGCCATACCATGGCAAGCATGGAGCCAGCTCAGATCACTGCGGCAGTTATGAGCATTGTAAACATCTCGCGCATTATCATGCAGTATATGCAGAACCAGAACCTGCAAAAGCTGGCGAGGAGGCGACGGCAGCACGGTAACGGCAGCGATGAGGACATGGACACAGACTTCTCTCAAAGCACGGGCCCTGCCAATTTGGCCATCCTAGTGGCAATGGGGCAGGCTCATGCCGTGGAATGCCGATTCTGGGCCCGGGAAACAAGCACAGACTGGTCCGCATAGTGTTGCGGGTCTGGGATGATTCCCAGTGGCTGCAAAACTTTCACATGCGTAATGGCACTTTCATGGAACTTTGACTTGCTTTCCCCTGCCCTGAAGCACAAGAATACCAAGATGAGAGCAGCCCTCACAGTTCACAAGCGAGTGGTGATAGCCCTCTGGAAGCTTGCAACGCCAGACAGCTACCGGTCAGTAGGGAATCAATTTGGAGTGGGCAAATCTACTGTGGGGGCTGCTGTGATCCAAGTAGCCAATGCAATCACTGAGCTGCTGCTATCAAGGGTACTGACCCTGGGAAATGTGCAGGTTATAGTGGATGGCTTTGCTGCAATGGGATTCCCTATCTGTGGTGGGGCGATAGAACGCATATCCCTATCTTGGGACTGGACCACCAAGGCAGCCAGTACATAAACCAAAAGGGGTACTTTTCAATGGTGCTGCAAGCACTGGTGGATCACAAGGGACATTTCACCAACACCAATGTGGGATGGCCGGGAAAGGTACATGACACTTGCATCTTCAGGAACTCTGGTCTGAATGAACAGCTGCAGCAAGGGACTTACTTTCCAGACCAGAAAATAACTGTTGGGGATGTTGAAATGCCTATAGTTATCCTTGGGGACCCAGCCTACCCCTTAATGCCATGGCTCATGAAGCCATACACAGGCACCTGGACAGTAGTCAGGAGCTGTTCAACTATAGGCTGAGCAAGTGCAGAATGGTGGTAGAATGTGCATTTGGACATTTAAAAGCACGCTGGCACAGTTCACTGAGTCAGTTAGACCTCAGCGAAACCAATATTCCCATTGTTATTACTGCTTGCTGCAGGGCTTTGGAGCTGTGCTCCGGCTCCACTCCAGCTCCAGCTCCAGGCAAAAACCTGCGGCTCCACTGCTCCGGAGCTGCTCCACGCTCCAGCTCTGGGCTCCGCTCCAAAGCCCTGGCTTGCTGTGTGCTCCACAATATCTGTGAGTAAGGGGGAGATGTTTATGGCGGGGTGGGAAGTTGAGGCAAATCACCTGGCTGCTGATTACGCGCAGCCAGACACCAGGGTGGTTAGAAGAGCACAGCAGGGTGCGCTGCACATCAGAGAAGCTTTAAAAAGCAGTTTCATAGCTGACCAGGCTACAGTGTGATAGTTCTGTTTGTTTCTCCTTGATGAACCGCCCCCCCCCCCGCCCTTGGTTCACTCTATTTCCCTATAAGCCAACCTTCCTCCCCTTCCCCCTGTGATCACCACTTGCAGAGGCAATAAAGTCATTGTTGTTTCAAATTCATGCATTCTTTATTAATTCATCACACAAATAGGAGGATAACTGCCAAGGTAGCCCGGGAGGGGTGTGGGAGAAGGGAAGAACCGGGTGGGATGGTGGATGAGGGGAGGAGGGAAGGACTAGGCCACACTGCACTTTAAAACTTATTGAATGCCAGCTTTCTGTTGCTTGGGCAGTCCTCTGGGGTGGAGTGGTTGGATGCCCGGAGGGCCTCTCTCCTCCTCCCCCCTGCATTCTTGGGCATCTGGGTGAGGAGCCTATGGAACCTGGAGAGGAGGGTGGTTGGTTACACAGGGGCTGCAGTGGCAGTCTGTGCCTTTCCTGCACCTCAACCATACGCCAGAGCATATCAGTTTGATCCTCCAGTAGTCTCAGCATTGCATCCTGCCTCCTTTCATCATGCTGCCACCACCTTTCCTCTTGATCCCACCACCTCTCCTGTTGCTCCAGCCATCTGTCCTCTCATGCATCCCTCCTATCCTCACGTTCATTTTGTGCTTTCCTGGACTCTGCCATTGTCTGCCTTCACATATTGTGCTGGGCTCTTTCAGTGCAGGTGGATTGCATGAACTCAGAGCATTTCATCGCAAGTGCGTTTTTTTTGCCTTCTTATCTGCGCTAACCTCTGGGACAGAGATGCTAGTCAGTGTTGAAACATTTGCAGCTGCGGGAGGAAAAAAAGGTAGAGTAAAATTGAAAAAGACACATTGGCCATTTAAAAGGAGGGGCTGATGTTTTCGGGTTAACGTGCAGCACAAACCCAACTAAACCCCCTGCACACACCCAATTCTCTGGGATGATTGCTTCACCCCTCCCCACACCGCTGGCTAACAGCGGGGATGATTTCTTTTCAGCCACAGGCAAACAGCCCAGCAGGAACAGCCACCTCTGATGTCCCCTTAATAAAATTCCCCTATTTCAACCAGATGACCATGAATGATATCACTCTCCAGAGGATAACAGAGAGATAAAGAACGGATGTTGCTTGAATGCCAGCAAACACCAGGACCACATGCTGCCATGCTTTCTTATGCAATGATTCCAGACTACGTGCTACTGGCCTGGTGTGGTAAAGTGTCTTACCATGGAGAATGCAATAAGGCTGCCCTCCCCGGAAACCTTTTGCAAAGGCTTTGGGAGTACCTCTAGGACAGCTTCATTGAGATGTCCCTGAAGGATTTCCGCCCCATCCCCAGATACGTTAACAGACTTTTCCTGTAGCTGTACTGACCGCGAATGTATCCCAAGTCTTCAGGGCAAATTAATCATTAGACACGCTTGCTTTTAAACAGTGTATTATATTTACAAAGGTACACTCACCAGAGGTGCCTTCTCCGCCTTCAAGGTCCGAGAGTCTGGTTTGGGAGGGTATTGGCTCCAGGGTGATAAACAGTTCCTGGCTGTTGTGAAGAACGGCTTCTCCGCTTGCCTGGTGTGCATTATCATCTTCCTCATCCCCAAAAATCTTCATCCCTGTTGCATAAGACTCCCTTGCAGGAGTCCATGTACAGGTGTGGGGTAGTTGTAGGGGCACCCCCTAGAATTGCATGCAGATCATAGAGGCAGTATGTCTGGGGCTCTGACCCCGAGCGGGCGTTTGCCTCTGTGTTTTTTTGGTAGGCTTGCCTGAGCTCCTTAAGTTTCACGCAGCACTGCTGTGGGTCCCTGTGATAGCCTCTGTCCTTCATGCCCTTGGAGATTTTTTCAAATATTTTGGCATTTCATCTTTTGGAACGGAGTTCTGATAGCACAGATTCATCTCCCCATACAGTGATCAGGTCCAGTACCTCCCGTTCGGTCCATGCTGGAGCTCTTTTGCTATTCTGGGACTCCATGATCATCTCTGCTGATGAGCTCTGCGTGGTCATGCCATGGTGACCAAACAGGAAATGAAATTCAAAAGTTGGCAGGGCTTTTCCTGTGTACCTGGCCAGTGCATCTGAGTTGAGAGTGCTGTCCAGAGCAGTCACAATGGAGCACTGTGGGATTGCTCCCGGAAGCCAATACCATCGAATTGCATCCACACTACCCCAAATTCGACCCGGCGATGTCGATTTGAGCACTAATCCCCTCGTCAGGGAGGAGTACAGAAATCAATTTTAAGAGCCCATTAAGTCAACAAAAATGGCTTTGTTGTGTGGACAGGTGCAGGGTTAAAATCGATCTAATGCTGCTAAATTCGACTTAAACTCGTTGTGTAGAGCAGGGCCAAGACGGAAAAATTGCTAGCAAATCTGAAGGTGAAAGGCAATTTTGATGAAAGTGATCATGAAATGTTGAGGATTTCATGATTTTAAGGAAAGGAAGGTGAGAGAGCAGCAGAATAAGGACAATGGACTTCAAAAAAGCAGCCTTTAACAAACTCAGAGAGCTGGGAGGTAAGGTCCCATGGGAAGAAAATCTAAGGGAAAAACGTGATTAGGGGAGCCAGCAGTTCCTCAAGGGAACAATAGTAAAGCACAACTGCAGACTATTCTGATGCAAAGGAAAGGTAGGAGGAGACAATATGGTTCCATCAGGAGCTCTTTAATTACCTGAATATCAAAAAGGAATCCTACAGAGAGTGGAAATATCGTCAAATTGCTAAGGAGGAGTACAAAAGAATAGCACAAGTATGTAGGGACAAAATCAGAAAGGCTAAGGCCCAAAAATGAGTTACAACTGACAAGGGACATAAAAGGCAATAAAAAGAGGTTCTTTAAATACATTAGGAAGAAGAGAAAGACAAAGGAAAGTGTAGGTCCTCTACTTGCAGGGAAGGAGCACTAATAATTGATGACATCAAGAAAGCTGACGTGCTTAATGTTTGTTTTCATCAGTCTTCCCTAAAAAGGTTAATGATGACCAGATATTCAACCCATAATACTGACAACCATGGGGAAGGAATGCAAGCCAAGATAGGGGAAACACAGGTTTAAGACTATTTAGATCATAGAATATCAGGGTTGGAAGGGACCTCAGGAGGTCATCTAGTCCAACCCCCTGCTCAAAGCAGGACCTAATCCCCAACTAAATCATCCCAGCCAGGGCTTTGTCAAGCCTGACCTTAAAAACTTCTAAAGAAAGAGATTCCACTACCTCCCTAGGTAACCCATTCTAGTGCTTCACCACCCTCCTAGTGAAAATTTTTCCTAATATCCAACCTAAACTTCCCCCACTGCAACTTGAGACCATTACTCCTTGTTCTGTCATCTGCTACCACAGAGAACAGTCTAGATCCATCCTCTTTGGAACCCCCTTTCAGGTAGTTGAAAGCAGCTATCAAATCCCCCCTCATTCTTCTCTTCTGCAGACTAAATAATCCCAGTGCCCTCAGCCTCTCCTCATAAATCATGTGCTCCAGCCCCCTAATCATTTTTGTTTCCCTCCACTGGGCTCTTTCCAATTTTTCCCACATCCTTCTTGTAGTACGGGGCGCAAAACTGGACACAGTACTCCAGATGAGGCCTCACCAGTGCCGAGTAGAGGGGAATGATCACGTCCCTCGATCTGCTGGCAATGCTCCTACTTATAAAGCCCAAAATGCCATTAGCCTTCTTGTCAACAAGAGCACGCTGTTGACTCATATCCAGCTTCTAGTCCACCGTAACCCCTAGGTCCTTTTCTGCAGAACTTCTGCCTAGCCTCTCAGTCCCTAGTCTGTAGCAGTGCATGGGAGTCTTCCTTCCTAAGTGTAGGACTCTGCACTTGTCCTTGTTGAACCTCATCAGATTTCTTTTGGCCCAGTCCTCTAATTTGTCTAGGTCACTCTGTATCCCATCCTTATCCTTCAGGATATCTACCACTCCTCCCAGTTTAGTGTCATCTGCAAACTTACTGAGGGTGCAATCCACACCATCCTCCAGATCATTAATAAAGATATTGAACAAAACCAGCCCCAGGACCAACCCTTGGGGCACTCCGCTTGATACCGGCTGCCAACTAGACATGGAGCCATTGATCAGTACCCATTGAGCCTGATTATCTAGCCAGCTTTCTATCCACCTTAAAGTCCGTTCATCCAGCCCATACTACTTTAACTTTCTGGCAAGAATACTGTGGGAGACCGTATCAAAAGCTTTGCTAAAGTCAAGGAATAACACGTCCACTGCTTTCCCCTCATCCACAGAGCCAGTTATCTCATCATAGAAGGCATTTAGGTTAGTCAGCCATGACTTGCCCTTAGTGAATCCATGCTGACTGTTCCTGATCACTTTCCTCTCCTCTACTCTAAGTGCTTCAAAATTGATTCCTTGAGGACCTGCTCCATGATTTTTCCAGGGATAAATTAGATGTATTCAAGTCAGCTGGGCCTGATGAAATTCATTTTAGGTACTTAAGGAACTAGCTGAAGCAATCTCAAAGCCATTAATAATTATATTTGAGAACTCCTGGAGGACAGGTAAGGCCCCAGAAGATCAGAGAAGGACAAACATAGTACCTGTCTTTAAAAAGGGAAACCAAGTAAAACCCAGGGAATTATAGACCAGCCAGTCTAACTTCAAAACCTGGAGCAAATTATTAAACAATTTATTTGTAAGCATCTGGAAGGTGTAAGGAATAATTAGCATAAACAAATCATGCCAAACCAACTTAATTTCCTTCTTTGATAAGGATTACTGACGTAGTGAATGTGGGGAAGCAGTAGATGTGATATACCTTGATTTTAGTAAGGCTTTTTACACAGTTCTGCATGGCATGTGGTTTAGATGAATTTACTATAAGGTGGGCGCACAACTGGTTAAAAGACCATGCTCAAAGAGTAGCTATCAATGGCTTGCTGTCAAATTGGGAGGATGTATCTAGTGGGGTCCTGTAGCGAACTGACAACTCACCGGTGTGGCGCCTCCTGCTGGTCATCTGGGAATTAGCTCTTTTCCAGCTTGCGGAGTACCCTCTGCAGGCCAGTGTCTCACCTGCCGCTGGCCCCGTGTCCTGCCCAGACCCCGGTGCCCTTTAGCCTGGGGTTCTGCCCCAGCAGTACCCCCACACTTTGGGTCTCCCCTCCCAGGGGAACCCCCAACCCTCTAAACCCACCTTGCCTCAGTGGCCACTGCCAGTCATCATCTAGCCCCCGCTCACTGGGGCAGACTGCAGTCTGTAAACCACTCATCATTGGCAAGAGGGTAGGACCTGCTGCCTTTGCCTAACCCCAGGCTACACCTCTGCAGCCCCAGTACCTCTTTAGGCCTGGCACAAGGCCTGCAGCCTGAGGAGTTACCAGGCTGGAGCTCCCCAGCTGCCCTGCTCTGCTCTGCTCTGCTCTAGTACCTTGCTCTCAGGCACCTAGCCCTTTCCACTCCAGGGCTAGAGTAAGACTTCTACAGCTCCTGGCCCTCAGCCCTCTAATCGGGCCAGCTGTGGCCTGATTGGGGCGTGGCCCCAGCTGTGGCTGCTTCCCCCAATCAGCCTAGCTTTTCCCAGCAGCAGCCCTCTCCAGGGCTGCTTTTACTATTGGCTCCCCCAGGCAGCTCTCTCCCAGGGCTGTTTTAACCCCTTCAGGGCCGGAGCAGGGTGACCACCCCGCTGCTGGTCCTGTGGGGTCAGTCCTGTGTCTGGTATTATTCAATATTTTCATTAATGATTTGGATAATAGAATGGAAAGTATGCTTATAAAATTTGCAGATGATACCAAACTAAGACAGGTTGCAAGCACTTTGGAGGCCAGGATTAGAATTCAAAATGACCTTGACTGGTCTGAAATCAACAAGATGAAATTCATTAAAGACAAGTGCAAAGTTCTACACGTAGGAAGCAAAAATCAACTGCACAACTACAAAATGGGGAATAACTGTCTAAGCGGTAGTATTGCTGAAAAAGATGTGGGCGTTTTAGTGGACCACAAACTGAATATCCGTTTTCAATGTGATGCAGCTGCAAAAAGCGCTAATATGATTCTGGGGTGTTATGTGAGACACAGGAGATAATTGTCCCGCTATATTCGGCACTGGTGAGGCCCCAGCTGGTGTACTGCATCCAGTTCTGGGCGCGACAATTTAAGAAGAGTGTGGACAACTTGGAAAGAGTCCCAGAGACAAGCAACAAAAGTGATAAAAGTTTTAGAAAACCTGACCTATGAGGAAAGGTTGAAAAAACTGGGCATATTTAGTCTTGAGGGGAAAAAAGACTGAGGAGGGACCTGATAACACTTTTCAGATATGCTAGGGGCTGTTATAAAGACGGTAGTGATCAGTTCTCCATGTCCACTGAAGGTAGGACAAGAAGTAATGGTTTTAATATGCAGCAAGGGAGACTTAAGTTAAATATTGGGAGACACTTTCTAACTGTAAGGACAGTTAAGCTCTGGAATAGGCTTCCAAGGGAGGTCGTGGAGTCCCCATCTTTGGAAGCTTTTAAAAACAAGCTGGACAAACACCTGTCAGGGATAGTCTAGGTTTACTTGGTCCTGCCTCAGTGCAGGGGGCTGACTTGTTGACTTCTCGAGGTCCCTTCCAGCCCTACAGTGCTATGATTGTATGAACTGATCCCCTGAAGCCTGATTAATGATTACCCAGAAACACGATCACATAACAAATGTCATGTTTGAGGTGTTCTAGTTATTCACTCATGGATTCCCATTAAGGACTTGGAGACCCATTGCAAATTATTTAACTTTGAAATGAGCGAGGTGCTGAGCACCCTCACACAGTGAACATTAAGGGCATTAGTGCTGACGTTGTGGGTGCTCTGGGGCTCAAGCACCCACGGAAAAAAATAGTGGATGCTCAGCACCCACCAGCCGCAGCTGTTTGGCAGCACCGCCAATCAGCTGTTCGGCAGCTCTGCAGATCAGCTGTTCGGCGGCAGGGGGAGGCACTTGGGGGAAGGTGGAGAGCAGCAAGCAGTGGGTGGGCAGGGGCCTCAGGGAAGGGTTTGGAGTGAGGGCAGAGCCTCAGGGAAGGGGGCATAGTGGGATGGGAAGAGGTGGAGTGACAGTGGGGCCTTGGGAAGGGGTGGAGTAGGGGCAGGGCCTCTTGGTGGAGCGGGGGTGGAGCACCCCCAGGGAAAAATAAAAGTCAGCACCTAGGGTTAAGGGCACCCAACACCTTACAGCAGATATTTAACCCATCATAAGACCAGACAGTGTGTGAACAAACACAGTACAAATAAATGAAAAGAAATAATTGCCATATATTTTGTTCATTTATTTTAACAACTTCAAATTAATTGGAATAATTTGGTGATACTTTTATAGATGCACAGATATTAAAGCCAGAAGGGACTCATATTTACGACCACCTAGTCTGACCTCCTGCATAATGCAGGCTAGAGAATTTTACCCAGTAATTCCTGCATCAAATCCACAAGTTCTCCATGAGCTTGAGCAGAACTTTGAGAATGCTCTAGAAAGACTTTGTGTGATGAGAATCCTCCACTTCCCTTAGGAAGTTCTTTCAGTGGTTAATTACCTTCAGTGTTAAAAATTTATGCTTTTTCCTAGTTTGAACTTGGTACTTAGAAAGTACAGTAATAGACAATATAGAACTACCTAGGGGAGCTAGACAGGTGGATACTTTATTATCATACTTCACAATATACCAATCTGTGTTTTGTGGTATAGTTTGTAAAAATAATGGCATCTTGTGGCCTGAATTTTTTCAGTGGCTGCACACCTTAATTCCCATTAAAGTCAATAGAAGCTGCGAGCTCTCAGGCCCTCTGGAAAATCATCCCTCAATACTGGTGATGAAATCTTTCAGGGAAGTGGGAAGAGAGATTGAAATGTTCTGTGTGACTTATAAGATATGTGGCTTATTGAGGTTCTACTGTATATATCCGAGCATTTCAATGCTCCTAGGTATCAGTCGTGTAAGGTATCAGTATGTAAGTTGACACATGTGGCTCCATTGAGTTTAATGAGAGTACACATGTGTGAGTCTTGCAGGATTGGGGCATCACAGCTGGAAGTTGGGCTGCTAACTCTCTTGGGTCCCTTTAAAAATCCCAACTTACTTTTTTTTTTAAAGAAAAATATGGTCTTGTCTTTCTTGTTTGATTTAAAGTTTCAGTGAGTTGAATTAGATTTTATTTTTTAGATCAAATACTTATAAACTGCCAGTTTGGTTTTCCCATAGTGTGTTTTTACCAAAATCAGTGTAGAAAACAGCATCTTTGGGAATCCAATAATAATTGTTATGGATCCAATCCATGCATTCTCAAAGCTCTGATTTTATCATGGAATTAAACATGTTAATGCTAAATAATATATTTGATCCTAAAGTTTATCACTAAACCCAGTGCCTTTAATTTAAATCAGTCTCAGTGTTCTCGCTCCAATACCATTTTGTTCCACAATTTAGCAAAATATTTTTACTAGCTAATGAATCTGTAATGAAATCACTGTCAGTCTTAAATCATGCTGTTTTTCTTTCAAGCACTATGAATTAACTGAAAAGAAATAATTTACATGTGTCTATTAAATCAACCTGTGTACCAGACTTTTCTCTGAAGCCAATATGCATGTGTGAGAACCAATAATGTATCTGTTGAGAGGAATATATTTCATCTCAAACCCAGTATGTGGGTGTTCTGGCTGAGCTGGTTTAATTGAAAGTAGGAAACTGGTGCAGTTTTACTGAAAGCTGTGTAGGAAAAGAGCTGAAGCTCCAGAAGGTCCATCCTATTCTCTCTCAGGGTGAACCTACAGGTATTCTCAATTGCATTGTAGCAAGTAACAACAAAGGCCCAGCTCCTCGTAGGTATGCAGTCAATGGGAGTTAGGAGCCTAAACACCTTTGATGATCTGGGCCAAAGTGTGGAACACTTTCTGTTATTAGAAGGTTGGCTGTGGGCAACGTCCTTTGATTTCTTTAATAGTTAAAGCAAGTGCCAACATACAATGGCCCTTCTTGGTCTGAACAGTCTTATGGCATGTGTAGGTTCTGTGGATCACATATGTATTAAAGATGAGGGGATCTGCTGACTGCCCCCTTGAGCTCCTGGCAAGCTGCCAGTGATGACCTAGGTCGAGCACCCTTGAATTACTGAATGTTCATTAAACATCCATCATTAAAAGCCAAATCATCTTTATTTCAATCCATGTGCCAGCTATATTAGAACATGTCCTTATGTCAGTCCATGTGAATCTGAACTAGTATGGTGTATTGCACCCACTGCTTTTCCCCGATACAAAAAAATGAAATCTAAACTTTCCCATTAATGGATATTCCATGCTCCTTCGAACTGGTACATTACAACTTGCACTAGTTTGTGACTCCTCCTGGATTTAAGACCTGTAATCAGTTTTTTCCCAAAAGTGCTATTAATTTAATCTGTTATTGAATTTTGTCCTAATTTTGGATATCAGGCATATTTCTCTGACAGCCAGACACTTTGGGCACACGTGACAGAAGGAGGCGCCAGGGTCTGTCGAACAGGAGATAAAAAATGTGACGACTTGCAGGGACAGCAGAAGAGTGTGCTGCTTTAATCCCATTAAGGAACCCTTTCACAGCTCGCCATCACCGTGTAGTTTAAAAATTAATTTGCAATAATAAGACATGTCTCTGGTTTTGATTCCTTTGTACCACAGTCTAGCACAAGTTCTGGTTTATTGCTAATAACTCAGGGGATTGTGTACAAGACAAAGCGGAGGTGTGAGTGATAGTTTATTTCAATTTGACTAGGATGAGTTGTACAGCATAGATGATAGCAGTAGTTTTTTAATTAAAGGAAAAACGTGCTGGGCTTTCTTTCAGTGGTGGGCAAGAGCTTTGGCGACATAGCCCCATTATGTGTTATTGAGTTTGTGTCTGTAATCCCCATTTTCCTGTTCATCAAGCTGTTGCTCATATACAGGGAGAGAGCTCCATTACTGGGATCCTTTGGTTTTAGCATGAGCCTTGTTTTTGTTGTTATAACACACACATCCAAATGCTAATCAGACAGTTTAAAGAAACAATTCACTATCTTGCTATATATTCATGACAAAAATTGTGTAAAAGTTGCAGCTCAATGGAGTCAGCGATGTGGTGGGTTAATGTACTGATAGTTCACCTGATGGATGGTTTCATCTTTCATTGCTATTGGAAATTAGGGGTGAGATTGTGAAAGGCACAAATGAAAGCAAGGTGCTCACTGTCCATTGACTTTCATTGCACAGTGTGCTTTGAAAAATTCTCTAGAATCTGGTCCAAACCACATTTTGATTGGCTGGTTGGGCCTTTTGTATGCCACACATTAACTGACTCTGAATGGCAGAAAGCTGAGATTTCATCACTGAAAAACATTTTAAAGACCCCCTACACCCATTTTAGTGAGTGGGGGAAGAAAAGTCAATGGGGGACAAGGCGAAGAGAGATAGTATATGTGTGGAGGGATTGAGGGGGCCAAGGGAAGCAGTTGGGACTGAAGAAAGGAAGGGGCTGGAGGAGGAAAACTAAGATTTAGACTCTCTCCTCCCACAAAGACTTGCCATTTCAGAAGCAGCTTAGAGATCTCCAGGCACTTACCATCTCTGCAGTCGCTGTCTTAGCTATTCCTACAACAGCATTCACCCTGGGATTCAAGGACCAAACCCACTTTCCAGCAGAAAAGCTCAGTGGGAAATATTTGATAGTCTCAATTTCATTTTTACAAATGAAAATGGGTCAAAAGTGGCTGTCAGGCCACAAGCCACTGCTGGAGGAATAGGGGGGATACTGAGGGCGCAGAAAGGGTTCAGTAGTCCAGAAAAGGGGGATGGTTTGAAAATAGTATTTCTGAATGCATTAGACCAGGGGTGGGCAAAGTATGGCCCACAAGCCGTGTCCGGCCCATCAAAACTTTTGATCTAGCCCTTGAGCTCCTGCCAAGGAGCAGGGTCGGGAGCTTGCCCCGCTCCGGTGCTCCAGCTGGAGAGGAGGGTTGGGGGCTTTCTGCGAGGCTCCCAAAAGCAGCGGCATGTCCCCCCTCTGGCTCCTACATGTAGGGCAGCTAGGGGGCTCTGCATGCTGCCCTCGCCCCAAGCGCTGCTCCCCGCACCTCCCATTGGACGGGAACCATGGCCAATGGGAGCTGCAGGGCCAGTGCCTGCAGATGGGGCAGCGTGCAAAACCGCGTGGCTGGCACCGCGCCTCCACATAAGAGCCAGAGGGGGGACATGCTGCTGCTTCCGGGAGCTGCTTGAGGTAAGTGCCACCCAGAGCCTGCACCCCTGAGCCCGCACCCCAACCCCCACCCCAGCTCTGATCCTCCTCCTGCCCTCCAAACCCCTCGGTCCCAGCCCGGAGCACCCTCCTGCACCCCAAACCCTGCATCCCTAGCCCCACCCCAGAGCTTGCACTCCCAGCCAGAGCCCTCAACCCCCCCTACACCTCAGTCCTGATCCCCCTCCTGCCCTCCAAACCCCTTGGTCCCATCCCAGAACACCCTCCTGCACCTCAAATCCCTCATCCCCAGCCACACCCCAGAGCCTGCTCCGCCAGCTGGAGCCCTCCCCCACCCCCTCCCACCACAACCTAACCCCCAATTTCGTGAGCATTCATGGACCGCCATACAATTTCTATACCCAGATGTGGCCCTTAGGCCAAAAAGTTTGCCCACCCTTGCAATAGACAGTAGATGGGAAAAGGTGTGAATCACGTTTTCTTCTCCTTTTTGGCTTACTCTTCATCCAGGAACTGTTTTTTCCTAGAGGAAGGATACATTGTATACATTACCTCAAAAAAAAGTTAAAGGCTTGTAAAAAAAATCAAATGTGAAATTAAGGAGCCGCACTCCAGCAACGAGTCATTACTTTGCTTTTTTGTTGGTTGTGCGCCGGAAGGCACTTGAAGAGTTAATACTGTAGGTCTCACTCCACCAGAAGTACAGCTGGCTAGAGTTCTCACTTTGAGACACTACTAGTAAAGCACTTATGCTTACGATTATATCAGTCTGTATCACAATTTGGCACAGTTGCCAGTCTGCTAAGAAGAGCGCTGGATTTGAAGCACATGGTATGCTGAGTGGAGGTCACAATGAAGGTGCTTTGGAAGAACATATACAGTGACTATCTGCACTCTCCTTGACTCTGGCCAGTGCTACTAGCCTTCAGGAGCACCAGATTAACATACAGCATTTTAAAAAATTGAAAGATAAAAGTTGCCTCTTAAAAAACCAAACTAGAAGCAAACAGCTGGCATTTAATAGCAGCTGTATGAACCATTATAGATGTGGCATTTGAACCCTGTATTGTATGTAGAGCACCAGATCCTGAGACCTTTACTTAGTTTATACTGAGCCCTTACTAAGGTGTTTGCATAAACAAGGACTGAATAAAATCTGACTCTAATGAATATTGAATAAATGGAAATGGTATTTGGTTCAAACTCAATAATAGACGGGGCAGAAATGTTTGCCTCACATGGCTGTTACAGCAAATATAAATTCTAAATAATATTGTTAGTCAATTCCATAACCTCACCTAACAATGTCTCAAGTGCCTCTCTTCCTTTATATTTTCTCAATAACTTTGTAATGATCCATACGACTATGAAAAAAACAGGCTAGCGTTTATACATTTACCTGTAATTAGAAGTTGTAAGGGAATGTCAGTTTACCACTAATCATAATTAAAGGAGGACATATCCATTTTCTAGAATGACATTTTGGTAATTAAATCTACCCTTATCTTCTCCAAAATGATTCCGTTTGTGTTTGTTTCTAAATTGCACACTGCACAGGCTAACCCCTTACTCTGAGTGCTCTGGGCTTTATGCCAGTACTATTGACTGAGAAGGTTAGCATACGTATTGTCTTCTGCCTGCAGGTAATGTTTGTTGGCAAAATGGCAGTTTTAAAATATAGGGCCAGATCATCAGCTGGTGTAAATGGTATAGCTCCATTTAAGTCAACAGAGCTACATCAGTTTACACCAGCTAAGGATGTGGTCCATAAATAGCAATGAACAAAGAAACAAGTAGCCTCCCCTGGAACTAGAAGGCAGGCTTCAAACAAGCAACCTGCCAGTCCTGAGTGAGGAGAGGCATTTGGTAGGTGAGAGAGGTGGGGGGTCCATTGCAGGTGAACAGGAGGGTGATATGTACTGGCCACAAGAAAGAGGAAAGAAGAAGAGCTGATGACATGGGAAGGGACCTAAAGGAAATGGAGCCTTCTTCTAACCTCCCACCCACCAATCTTAACCCCTGCTGGGCCACCACCAGAACAGGCTATGCTGAAGTGAAAAGTGGCTGAGTCAGCCATGTCAGGGATACAACAAAGTGGAGTTTCTAATTATGCAGCTTTCAACAGGTATTTGAATTATTATGCAGGTTAAACAAAGTCTCAGGTGTAAGCCAGAATGTGGCTCAGCACCTGTTTGAAATTGAATTTCTGCTTAACTCTAGCTGACCAAAGGGAATCCCTGGAGCATAAAAGATGTGATCAGTGCAGCTGACCAGCCTATGACCAGGGGGAGGGATAGCTCAGTGGTTTGAGCATTGGCTTGCTAAACCCAGGGTTGTGAGTTCAATCCTTGAGGGGGCCATTTTGGGATCTGGGGCAAAAATTGAGGATTGGTCCTGCTTTGAGCAGGGGGTTGGACTAGATGATCTCCTGAGGTCCCTTCCAACCCTGATATTCTATGACCCACTTCCTTGTGAAATATCATGAAAGGAAGCAAGCCTGTTGGGGGCTAGGGTCAGGGATCTTATCAGGGATTAGACAGAAGGAGTGGGATACTGATGATTTACTTGGGATGCTAGAGAGCCTGTTGGGGAGAGGGAATCGGGGACTGAGCGAAGAACTGATTGGACTGGGAAATAGAGTGACAGAAATCTCTAAGTCTTTGGTATCTGAACTGTGGGGAACTGCCCTATTCCTCCAAACATATTGGGGTTCACCCAGCACTATTTTCAATAACCTGAGGATATTACAGTGTGTTGTTCTGATCCATTATTAAATGCCCTTGATATCGCTCATGTCAGACTGAGGAAGTAGGAGACTTAAGTTCATGCTTTGCAAAACCTTTTACAAGATTTTTATTTGATACTCAGCTGCCAAAATAGTACCCTCTGACTGTACACCGATAAGATTAATACCCAGAGAGTATATTTAGAATATTGCCTTAGTAATACTATCTTGTCTCAAGGCTTTTATATGGTACTTCCTGTTCATCTCAATTTCTTCGATAACCATTCTTGGTAATAGTGCCTTCTTTTTGGGGAGCTAGGAGGTTGGCTATTCCCCACCAATGCAGCAGGGAGAGCTCTGGTTCCATAAACCTAGAACTTCTCATTTTTGAGGATTATTAATTTCATTTTGGGGGGTTTATTTTGAGCAATTTTTGAGTTTTATGTAGATGTCCAAAATCCAGAGGGATTGAGGGCTTTCTCTTTGTGTACAGCATAATGAGTAATACATAATATAAATTACTCATTGCTTTGGTATATACTGTAATGAATAAACTTTTGGTAATGGTTCCTAGTTCACTTTAACATAGTACTGTTTTGGTTTTTTTTAGTGTAGCACTATGTTAAAGCATGCTAATGCACACAGCAGGGACCATAGAATATCAGGGTTGGAAGGGACCTCAGGAGGTCATCTAGTCCAACCCCCTGCTCAAAGCAGGACCAATCCCCAATTTTTCCCCCAATCCCTAAATGGGCCCCTCAAGGATTGAACTCACAACCCTAGGTTTAGCAGGCCAATGCTCAAACCACTGAGCTATCCCTCCCCGCAATTAAATTTAATTGCGCCAATTAAAGTGCAACACAGTAGCGTGTTTTAGAAATCACATCCCCATAATCTACATTACTGCTCCATGGAGACAAACCCTTAGATTAGAATTACCATACATTTGGGTTTTCCCGGACATTGCCTCTTCCGCCCTCTGTCTGGGTGGATTTTTCAAATAAAAGGCAACATCAGGGTTTTTTTGTGGAGCAGACGTTGCAGCTCAGAAAGAGTCCCGATTGGTCCTTCCCCTGCATCCACATCTAATTGGTCCCTCACAGCTGCAGGATCCTGCCCACCCAAGCCCTGGCTCCCAGCCCTGGGGAGGGGGAGAGCCCCGCAGGGAGGTGCTGACAAACAGCTGTTGCTGCATCCCAGGTCTGCACCAGCTGCCCTGCCACCATAACAGGGTGCAACACTGCTCCCCCACCTCAAGAGTGAGTCCCCAGGTACTCCTCCCAGTATAGTCACACCCCTTCAGCACCTCCCAAATACTCCCCAGTACACATACATGCCTCCAGCACCTGCCAGATTCCCCTTCCAGCACCCCCCAAATATCTCTCAGTACACACAAACCCCCCCAGCACTCCCCAACTGTACTCCCCTCCAGCTCCCCTCCCCCTCCTCCCCCCGCCAAGAGTATCATCTTTTTTGAGAACCTGAAACATGGTAACCATACTTAGATGCTAGTAACCTTTTCTGGTGTTTATTGGATAAACACCTATTTCTTTTCTTTTTTGTAATGTGGGTATTTTATGAATGTTCATCAGTTAAAACAAGAAATCAGAAGCCCTCCATACACCCTGACCCATACAGTGTCCTACTTTTGTTTTGGTTGATTGCCAGAAACTCAAGATTGCGCCATCATAGAGTCCTGGCCAGAGTAGGTTTCCCTAGGTATGTCTGCACTGCAGTTAGACACCCACAGCTGGCCAATGCCAGATGACTCAGTTCCCAGGACTCGGGCTAAAGGGCTGTGTAATTGTGGAGCAGATGTTTGGGCTCAGGCTGCACCCTGAGCTCTGGGACGCTCCCACCACAGAGTTTCCAGCCTCATCCTGAATGTCTACACCACGGTTAAACTGCCCCTTAGCCCAAGCCTTGCAAGCCTGGGTCAGGCCAGCCACAGGTTTTTAACTGCAGTGTAGACATATCCCCTGAGGCCCATGAGAACCAGGAATCCCTGAACAGAAGCAGAGAGCACTAGCATGCCCTTGCACCCAGCCACTGTGTTGAACTGCTGTGGCATTGTGTATGATTACATTAATTCAGTGCTGTTGGTGTTTTTATTTTAAGCAGGTAACGATGATTCAGACATAGAGATCCAAGAGGATGAGGGATCTGATAGTGAAGTGGAAGACAGGCAGCTAATAAAGCAGCGCACGGCCATGGAGATCCTGATGCAAGGTATCCTCACTTCCCCTTAATTCCCCCTCTTCCTCCTCACTGCTCAGCGCAGGGTTTGGACACTTTTTTTTGTGGGACACTTTGGGTATAAGATCCTGTTAGGGTTCATAAGCTTGCACCCTCCTCAGTTCCCTTTTGCTGACAGGGGTACTGTAGTGCTTCAGAGAAAAGGAGTCTTTTCAAGGGAGCCAAGGCAAGGGAAATTTTACTGGAAAGATCAGTGTGTTTTTACCTTGTCTGGATTCAGAAATAGCTTTGGAAATAGCCGTAGGCCTGTGGTCCCAATGCCTTCCTTTCCTTTCGCTGTAGATGTAGAGTGAATTCACATATTCCCTACACCAACAGTTCTCAAACTATGGGTCAGGACCCCAAAGTGGGTTGGGACCCCACTTTAATGGGGTAACCAAGGCTGGCTTAGACTTGCTGGGACCTGAGGCCAAAGCCCAAGCCCGAGGGCTTCAGCCCTGGAGAGCCGGGCTTAGGTTACAGGCCCCCTGCTTGGGGCTGAAGCCCTCGGGCTTCGGCTTTGGCCCCCGTCCTGGGGAGGTGGGGGGTGCTTGGGTGGGCTCAGGCTTCGGTCCCCCCTCCTGGGGCCGTGTAGTAAGTTTTGTTGGCAGAAGTGGGTCGCGGCGCAATGAAGTTTGAGAACCCCTGCCCTACACTAACCTCCTGAGGTGCTTCTTCAAAACTTGGCCTTTCGTTGTATTCACAATGCCACCCAAACTGCCCTAGTAATGTGCCCAAGAAACTTGCACTGTTTCCCTTATGGAAGGACAGGTTAGCTCACATGATTGTAATAACATATGAGTTGGAGATTTTAACCTCTAAGATATTAGTTCCAGCACAGCCCTGACGAGCAGTGACTCAGAGTAGTTACCATCTGAGAGCTGCTTTGATGGCTTGTGTGAAGTGAGCTGGAGCTCTTGGTTCAGTTCCTACTGTACAATTGTCTACATTAAAAATAAAAAGTACCTAATTGTCACCTTGGGGCAGTTTCAGCAGAGGCCAAGTATTTAAAAGAGACAGAGACAATGAATTATCTCTTCACGGGCAGCAATGGACCTCTGGGCCAGGGGCAAAGGAGCAGTGTGAGGAAGTTCATACAGCTGCTGCTCCTGCTGGAACCTGTTCTTTGGAAAAACTGGCAAGTCTACGCCTAATTCTGTTCTCATCTACTGCCTCATCATTCTGTTAATTTTCCTAGAGTTATTTTGGATTTAGGCTGGTGTATGTGGGAGCAGAGCCAGACCCTGGATCTCAGCCAGGCACATTTCAAACATTTTTATCCCAAACTGTTTGCCATGATTTTCATAATAAAAGTACTCTTTCTCTCTCGAAAACCACCAGAAACACAAATATTCACAAATAATTTTTACATCAGAATTTATTAGAAAAAAACCAGCATGCATCTTCATGGTTTTGGTGCTGTGGGAATAGTTAGCCCTAAACTGTGTATGAGCTCACTCTTGGTCACTGCTCCAGTATACAGCTAAATACTACACTTACTTCCATCTATGCCGATTGCCTTTGCCGATTTTCAGTTGTTAACACTGAGACAAAACAAAGCACAAGCTAGCTGGCTATAGTCAAATGGTGGGTCCTTAACAGCAGCTTCGGAAGGAAGAAACAGCATCTAAAAGCAGTGGATTTTGCTGTGAGTGAGGTTTTTGTAGGAAAAGCTTTGCTGCTGCAAATAACTATGGCTGCAGACTCGTTATTAACGAAAGTATTATTTGTTATGCTTCATGTAGGCAATTCCCAATCTCCTGGTACATCTTCACTGCCAGAGTGCCAAGATCACGGGTTCTCAAACTGGGGGTCGTGACCCCTCAGGGGGTCGTGAGGTTATTACATGGGGGATCTCAAGCTGTCAGCCTCAACCACCAAGGCCCGCTTCGCCTCCAGCATTTATAATAGTGTTAAATATTTTAAAATGCGCTTTTAATTTATGAGGGGGTTGCACTCATAGGCTTGCTGTGTGAAAGGGGTCACCAGTACAAAAGTTTGAGAACCACTGGCCTAGATCGCTTGCCACAGTTTCATAGTTACTATGCCTCCATACTTAATAGACTTCTTCTGGCACATAATCCACCTCTGAACTTTTCCATAATTTATCTGATCTCTCTGTTTGCTGAATCAAGAGTGGCCATCCCTCTGAGCCTGCACCCTCTCCTTACCTTCCTTTCTTACATTTCTTTCTTCACTGCCCTGTCCTCTACTTGTCTGCACAGCAACATTGCACCATCTCTTGCTATGTCACATGGCACCAGGAGGCAAATTATCAGCAACTAAGGACACTGCTTGTAATTGACCTAAAACATCAAGGGACATACTCAAATCTCACAACGAGAAGGATCTTACTTCATGAGTATAGCATTTTTGTTTTCTCTGTTTTTTACCCCCTGACAGGCTGAATAGGAAAGTGACAAGTGTAAAGCCTGTTCATATCTAAACAGATGATTAGATGGCACAGTGATTACATGTAGTGCACTGATCTGTCACTTCATTTCTAGAGACTAAGGTTCCAACCTGAATTTTCAGTCATAAGTGAAATAAGTTCAGAGTCTAGTCAGGACCGGCTCTAGGTTTTTTGCCACCCCACGCAAAAGAAAATTTTGGCCACACCTCCCCCCCCCCTCTTTTTTTGGCTTTTACATGTTTGCACTTTGAAATGGTTTGGTTTGGTTTGGTTTTTTGACTGTTTAAAATTTTTTTAAAAATGAAAACAGAGAATTTGTAGTTAGTGAAATAAAACAATTTCCTACTAGTGTACTCATTTAATTTTAACAAAATCACAATTACAAACAATTCGGGTTCAACTATACACTGTAATGAAAAATGTTAGTGTCTTCCGGTGCGCCCAGTTTCTCATAAATTAAAAGAATTTATATGAACTGAATTTTTCTGGTTTTTATACTTGTGTAGTTTTTTAATAATTCAGTGAAATCTAAATTTTTTGCAGTGGTACTTTCAATTGAAATTAATGCGAGTCTTGACAAACGATTTTGAGACATGGTGGACCTCAAATAATTTTTAAGTAATTTCAGTTTTGAGAAACTGCGCTCACCAGAAGCCACTGATACTGATAATGTTAAAAGACTGCGTAATGCTATAGCAGTCCTTTGGAATGAGGTGCTCGGGGCTGTACATCCTGCCCATAGGCCCCCAGCCTGATCTCAGACCCGGCCCCACCCCCGCAGAGGGGACAGTAACCGACAGAGTGGCTGGGGGGGCGGGTCAGCCGCGGGGAAGGGGGGGCGGACCATGAGTGCCTACCCAGCACCGAGCTGCCCGGGGCAGCGGATCCCTTACCGGCCACGGGTCCTGCCCCTATCCCAGGCTCCCGTGCACTCGGCTCCAGCTCCTCCGCTGCTTCTGACACGTGTGGCAGGGGTGGGGAGAGGGGGAGAAGCCGCATCACTCTGCTCCCCCAGCGGCGGTGGGCCAGGGCAGGGACCACCCCCGGGCCAGGACCCCCACACTGAGCCCACCACCCTGCCCCACGCAGGGGCTCATTGGTTGACTGAGCAGGGCCGGGGGGAAAAAAGGATGGTCAGAATGCTGCCCCTGGAAATATGCCACCCCAAGCCCGTGCTTGCTTTGCTGATGCCTAGAGCCAGTCCTGAGTCTAGTCAAGCTTCCAACGTAACTTTGGCCCATATAATAAAACCATTACAGAATGTGACACATGTTGATGGTTTGTGCTCAGGAATAGCCCAATAATGGAAATGCTACAGATTCAGACAGAGATGGTCTGTATTTACAGAGCTGCATGAGAGAGCCTGATTGCATTAAGTCAACTGTTATTCAGTGCTGTCAGTTCTCTCAGCAACTTTATTCAGGGTGCTAATGAAGCCCAGTTATCCAGATGGCTTGGGGAGTGTGCCCAAAGTTCAGTAGCTCTTGCTCTCTATTCTAGGAATTGAAGAGATCCCAACTATAGAAATATCACCTCTGTGTTTATATTTGGGGATGAGGTTTGACAGCTTAGGCTATAGCAACCCAAGACTGGTTTGGTTTTTGGTGTGGGAGGATGGTCTTTATTAATGCAAAGTCAAAGACTAAAAGATCCAGATTTCCTAAAGCATATTAACATTCCAGCAGCTGTGTGTGGGATTGCTGTGATAATGGTGTTTTGGCTGACAAGCTAGCAAGCGTATTTGGAGAAAATCTATTCTTGTGAAAAGCTACATTGTTTAACACAGTCCTAGCAAGGATGAGTAAGGAAACGTTGCAGAAGAGAAAAGAGAAAAGGCTTTTTATTCAGAAAGCAAAATGCATCTTACAGGAGCATGTGGAACTAAGTATATAACAATCAAACCTAAGAGGTGGATTCTGGCTGGCGGTGCATGCAGGGGTCAGAGAGCCTGGTCCCCATGTCTGTGTATGTCCACTGTCTGACTTGCCCGTAACAGTTCTACATAAGCGTGGTGGTGGCTGCACTGCACGGATCATTCCTAATCTCATTACCAATAGATTTCACAGGACAGACTGCACGTTGAGCAGCATGTAACCACTGTATAGTGCAGCTATACTATGAGAAATCTTTGATCCTGATGCCTTTCTAATGTACATGCACTTCCAGATTCTCCCTGGTTAAGTCTTAGTTTTGGTTTCAGAGCTGTATTTTTCTTTAAGACCCAGAGAGTCAGTAAGAACTGGATTATTATTAAATACCCCAAATAAGATTTTTTTTCATGTTTTGAAAAGCAGGAGAAAATCCATGGAAACCTGTGAGAACCTAAACAAGGAACAGACAGCTGTTGGGCATTCCTTATTGAATTTCCCCCCACCAGATTAATGGCCCATCTGTAGTTTCTTCACACCTTAGTGAGACTGGAGAGAAGGGAACATGCTAGAAATTCAGCAGCTGAGGTCTGCCACTCTGCAAGATGATTTGGGCAAGAAACAGCCTCTCTGTGACTCAGTTTCCCTATCTGTAAAATGGGTATAAAGATCTTGACCATTGTAAAGCACTTTGAGATCTACTGATGAAAAGTGCTACATGAGAGCTAAGCATTATTATTATTTTGCGCCTACTTTCACAAATCTAATACTATTTATGTGCTTTTGGAATGCTAATGACTGCGGCATCTGGGACCTGATCATGAAAGGTATTGAGCACTTCTGTCTCCAGTTGAAGTTGACAGGATTTTCAAGTGCTCAACACCTCTCAGATTCAGACCCTTGGAACTGAATGTACTTTGACAAATGCACCAGAGGGCAGACCTGCCCCCCTGTCATGGGGTGAAGTGGACAAACAGCCTGAGTTAGAGACAAAATGGCACCTGTCACTTGGACTCTGCTGAGCCTCCATATGGCTTTTTTTTTTTCACACGTCCATTCCCTGGAGGGATGACAGTTATTGTTTTTATAACCACGGAACGTAAGTGTTGGACCCAAGACTCATAAAGAGCTCTGTGGAGTCTTTCCAGTCAGTTCCCTCGGTAAATGCAGCCTCAAGCTGTTGTTTTAAATCAGGGGTGGGCAAACTTTTTGGGCCGAGAGCCACATCTGGGTGGGGAAATAGTATGCAGGGCAGGGGGTTGGGGTGTGGGAGGGAGTGCGGTGTACAGGAATGGGCTCAGGGCAAGGGATTGGGGCAGAGGAGGGGTGCGGGGTGTATGGGGGGCTCAGGGAAGGGGGTTGGGGTGCAGGAGGGGTGCAGAGTGCAGGATAGGGCTCAGGGCAGGGGTGCAGGAGGGGTGCAGAAGGAGTGCAGGGTGCAGCAGGGGGCTCAGGGCAGGGGGTTGGGGTGCAGGAGGGGTGCGGTGTGCAGCAGGGGGCTCAGGGCAGGGTGCAGGAGGGCTTCGGGGTCCGGCCCGGCACCGCTTACCTAAAATGGCTCAGGAGTGGCAGTGGCGCGCACCAGGCCCTGGCCCCACACTGCACCACTCTGGGAAGCAGCCAGCACCACGGCCCTGAACGGCCCCTGAGGGATGGGGGGCCCAGAACTCCGCGCACTGCCCTTGCCATCCCTCCAGGTACCTCCCACAAAGCTCCCATTGGCCGTGGTTCCTTGTTCCTGGCCAATGGGAGCTGCGGGGAGCGGTGGCTGGAGGCAAGGACAATGCACGGAGCCTCCACCCCAGAGCCCCAGGGACATGGTGCTGGTGCGGGGCCTGCAGCACCATGGGGGGCAATCCTGCAGGCCGGATCCAAAGCCCGGAGGGGCCGGATCTGGCCCGCGGGCCATAGTTTACCCACCCGTTTTAAGTGGTAGTATTTGCCCGAGAGACCAGAAGGGCTCCATAAACATTTAACTAGGCAGTTTGTTAAAGTCCACAGTATGAAGCCAATGGACCTGTTCCAGCTGATCTCATATTTACATATTCATCACATTATTTACTGAAGACTAGGAAGGATCCTTCATGCAACTGCACCTAAAAGATATTTGAACACAGTGCGTAGAAAACACAGAGAAATGTACAGTAAATCACAACAGCCCAGTTCTTTTAATGGGGCATCTCTCCCCAGTACTAGAGACACGAGGGTTAGAGACTTAGTCTGGGACGTCAAAGGATGTTAAGGGAGTTAGGTGACCAACTGCTCTGACAGTCAATGGATTTGGGCACCTACCTTCAGCTCCTTTGCAGATCACAGCCTAATTCCTTGCCAAGTCTTCAAAATCAGAAGTGGTTTTGAACTCTAGAAATACAACCCAACCATCTGACCCAGCTCTTCCTGAAGGTTGAAACAACGGACTGGACTTCTACATAGAGTGTTTCCGCTGAGGTGCACGGGCTGAAATTGTGGAAAAGCAGCATCACTTGCCCCATAGCCTCAGACATGCAGAACACAACGCCATCCACAGCCTCAGGAACAACTCTGACATCATAATCAAAAAGACTGACAAAGGAGGTGCTGTTGTCACCATGAATAAGTCAAAATATGAAAGAGGCTGCTAGGCAGCTCTAACACCACATTCTACAGGCCATTACCCTCTGATCCCACTGAGAGTTACCAAAGGAAACTACACCATTCGCTCAAGAAACTCCCTGAAAAAGCACAGAAACAAATCTGCACAGACACACCCCTAGAACCACGACCAGGGGTATTCTATCTTCTACCCAAGATCCATAAACCTGGAAATCCTGGACGCCCCATCATCTCAGGCATTGGCACCCTGACAGCAGGGTTGTCTGGCTGTGTAGACTCTCTCCTCAGGCCCTACGCTACCAGCACTCCTAGCTATCTTTGAGACACCACTGACTTCCTGAGGAAACTACAATCCATTGGTGATCTTCCAGAAAACACCATCCTGGCCACTATGGACGTAGAAGCCCTCTACATCAACATTCCACACAAAGATGGACTACAAGCCATCAGGAACAGTATCCCCGATAATGTCACGGCAAACCTGGTGGCTGAACTTTGTGACTTTGTCCTCACCCATAACTATTTCACAATTGGGGACAATGTATACCTTCAAATCAGCGGCACTGCTATGGGTACCCGCATGGCCCCACAGTATGCCAACATTTTTATGGCTGACGTAGAACAGTGCTTCCTCAGCTCTCGTCCCCTAATGCCCCTACTCTACTTGCGCTACATCGATTACATCTTCATCATCTGGACCCATGGAAAAGAAGCCCTTGAGGAATTCCACCATGATTTCAACAATTTCCACCCCACCATCAACCTCAGCCTGGACCAGTCCACACAAGAGATCCACTTCCTGGACACTGCACTGCTCATAAGCGATGGCCACATAAACACCACCCTACCCCGGAAACCTATGGACCGCTATACTTGCCTACATGCCTTTAGCTTTCATCCATACCACACCACACAATCCATTGTCTACAGCCAAGCTCTAAGATACAACCACATTTGCTCCAGTCCCTCAGACAGAGACAAACACCTACAAGATCTCTATCAAGCGTTCTTACAACTACAATACCCACCTGCTGAAGTGAAGAAACAGATTGACAGAGCCAGAAGAATACCCAGAAGTCAGCTACTCCAGGACAGGCCCAACAAAGAAACTAACAGAACGCCACTAGCCGTCACCTTCAGCCCCCAACTTAAACCTCTCCAGTGCATCATCAAGGATCTACAACTTGTCCTGGAAAACTATCCCTCACTCTCACAGATCTTGGGAGATAGGCCAGTCCTCACCTACAGACAGCCCCCCAACCTGAAGCAAATACTCACCAGCAACCACACACCAAAAACACTAACCCAGGAACCTATCCTTGCAACAAAGCCTGTTGCCAATTCTGTCCACATATCTATTCAAGGGACACCATCATAGGACCTAATCACATCAGCCACACTATAAGAGGCTCGTTCACGTGCACATCTACCAATGTGATATATGCCATCATGTGCCAACAATGCCCCTCTGCCTTGTACATTGGCCAAACTGGACAATCTCTATGCAAAAGAATAAATGGACACAAATCAGACATTAAGAATTATAACATTCAAAAACCAGTCAGAGAACATGTCAACCTCCTTCGTCGCTCAATTTCAGACCTAAAAGTCGCAATTCTTCAACAAAAAAACTTCAATTACAGACTCCAACGAGAAACTGCAGAACTGGAATTAATTTGCAAACTGAACACCATTAAATTAGGCTTGAATAAGGACTGGGAGTGGATGGGTCATTACACAAAGTAAAAACTATTTCCCCTTGCTAATGTTTTCCCCCTACTGTTACTCACACCTTCTTGTCAACTGTTTGAAATGGGCCATCCTGATTATCACTACAAAAGGTTTTTTTTCCTCCTGCTGATAATAGCCCACCTTAATTAATTGGTCTTGTTACAGTTGGTATGGCAACACCCATTTTTTCGTGTTCTCTGTGGATATATCTCTTCTTACTATATTTTCCACTGCATGCAGCCAATGAAGTGGGTTTTAGCCCACGAAAGCTTATGCCCAAATAAATTTTAGTCTCTAAGATGCCACAAGTACTCCCCTTTTTTTTCTTTTTTTTTTTTTTTTTACTCCTGATGGTTAGAAACCTTCAAATTTCAAGCTTATACTTGTTGATGGCCAGTTTATATCCATTTGTTCTCGGGCGTAGGGGTTAATACATGTCCAGTGTAGACAGTGCACAGCTATTACACTGCCAGCTGCAGCAAGAGTCACACGCAGAGGGAAAACTGCAGATGCATGAAGGGTAAAACCCTGGATACACGTTCATTTCCAATTTTCAGTAGCTCAGTGGCTACATACTTTACAGAGCAAGTCAATCTGAATCCAGAGGCACAGTGAATAACAGCATGTTCATTACTAGCATTATACCCAATTATCACTTTGTACAACCTGTCCCTGCTGAACTCACGTTGTCTGTAAGTAAACCCAGCAAACTTCCATTCATTTAGAAGCAATGTGAACCTCTGTGGCAGGAGTAAATCAGTGAGTACTAAACTCCAGAGCAGGCCCTGAAACCCCAGGCTAAACTGAGCTGAACTGAGTTAACTGCAAGTGACATACGCCTCCATACGTGCCAGCTCTCCCTGTTCTGCAGACACAAGCCCTCTATTTTCAGGCTCTCCTCAGGAACATGAGTAAAATGTATTTGTATCCTCTATCAGCCCCTCTTACTTCCCCTACAGAGGCTTACACACAGAGTTGATTTTGAATATCTGAATTTTAAAATATGCTGCCTTCACTGTAGAGACTCTTCTAGTAACCTGGAAGATCTCACTTTTGCTAATGCTCAGTGTACTGAGCACCCTTGCCCCTTCAGGATCAGACAGTCTCCGGAAATTGTGTCACAGGGCCCGATTCTCATCCCACTCCAATGTCGCAGAAATGTAACTCCATTGACTTAATGGAGCTACTCCTGATTTACATGAATGTAAGGAGGAGCAAAAAATCACACCCACAGTGTTTCCCTCTTCTTTCTTCCACTGAAGCCCGTGGGTTACATGCCTATGACTACCTATCATTTTATAATTCAATATACAATACAGGTTGGGAGAAAACAAGTATGTCTAGTAGGTTGAGGCAGCTCTTCCAGAGCTACATAGTCTAGCCTAGGTTACGTTATACAGACGGTCCCTACAGCAGGAAAAAAGGTTCCCTTCAGATAGTGACTCCAGCACAGTCGACCCAGGGCTTCTCCTGTTTTGCTACCTTTTCTCTGTCTCCGCTCCAGCAGACGTGGGATGGAGAGAAAACCTTCTTGTTTTAAAGGCACTGTATGCAATATCTCACCACCCCAAGACAAAGCCTGCCTCTGGGGGCTCTTAGGGTGACCTGCAAAAGGGAGCAAGTGTGCCCCCTTGTGCTTCTCGCATGAATAAGGCTGGAAGGGTTTGTTTTAAAGTTGTTGATTTTTCACATTAGAAATCAAGTGTTGTCTGTCCCGGAGGGCTAGTCTCTGGCAGCTAGAGGACTAGTGATAACAAGAGAGTGGAATCTGAGCAATGGGGTCTGGGTTTTTTGTCAGACTTCTGGTTTGGTTTGGTTTTTGTTAACACTGAGTTAACTCCAGTGTCTAATGAAGACTTGGCTGAAAGGAAGTCAGAGATTCTACTCCTTGCCCTTTCACCTAAAGTACAAGAGCTCACCACAGACATCTCTGAAGAGGTTTGGCATTCCTCATATTTCCAAGGTAAGAAGCAAGCAGATATCATACTAGCGTCCCCACCCAAGTTTAGGAACCCTTTCAGGCCTTCTGTATTCAGCAAAGCAAGGCAGAGTCTCCTTTTCTTTTTAGGAATTGATTGCAGGTCACCTCTCACCAAGGAGAAAAAACACTGGGTCAAGTTCTGCTTCCTCTGCTATATATGCATAGCTCTCAATGGTGAATTTGGCTTTTCTGTTTAGTCCTGGGACTGGGACTGCCTAGGATTTTGGGTAACATATTAGTGCCCCCAGTAATAGTACAGAGGACAAATGAAGAGAAAAACTGCTATGGGGAATCCCAAAAGAAGACTGTCACTGATCAAGTTAAGTGAAAGAGGCCTTTCATTCTCTGAGCATCCACAGAGAGGCAGGGAATATTCTAGCTTCTTCCAGAGAATTCCCTTCTCTCAGTAAAGCCTGCCCCTGAGGAATTGCAGCTCCAAGCTATGTGAATAGGAGCTGCCACACTCAGGTTGAGCTGCAGACAAGCTGAATATAGAAGATATATTTGTTCTCCAGATAGATGCAGATATATATTCCATTTAGGTGTGTGTTTGGGACTTTATTACCTCCAACAGCTGTGTCCTAGACACTGTCAGATCTGGCTATTCAATCCAGTACCTCTCCATGCCTCTTTCTTACCTGTCTTCCATATCTGCAGGGACCCCTCTCACAAGACACTGCTCATCAAGCAGGTCAGCTCTCTGTTGAAGTTGGGAGTGATGGAGGAGTTTCTGTCAGAACACCAGGGCCTTGGTTTTTACTGTGAGTACTTCCTGATACCAAAATCCAAGAGCGGGATGAAACCCATTCTCAACCTTAAAAACAACGAATTGTCTGGTGGCACCTTAAAAACTAACAGATGTATTTGGACATAAGCTTTTGTGGGTAAAAAAACGCCACAAAAGCTTATGCCCAAATAAATCTGTTAGTGGGTGTGACGGGGTTGGGACTCACCACCACAGCGCCTCCTGCTGACTCGTCAGGGAATTAGCTCAGTCCAGTGTGGAGCGCCCTCCACTGGTGGTGTCCCGTCAGTCTCTCGCCCTCTCTTGGCGCCTGGACCCGTGTTGCTCCCTTCTTGCAGCATCCTCTTCAAGACACTGCCCTCCAGCAGTGCCCCCTAGTTCTCGTTCACCCCCTTCTGGGGGGGAGGAGGGTTGGTTATCAGCAGTCTTTCACTTCGCCCAGCCACAGCGGCCAACCACACCCCAAAGTCTAACCCCTTTTGCCGGGGTCTGGTGCAGTCTGGTTTCACCACGTCCAACAGCTGGGTGTATGTGCAAGGGGGGGACCCAGGCCAACCCTCTATTCTGGGTCCCAACCCAGGGACCCTTTGGTGGCAGCCTTCCTGCCCCCCTTTTCTCCCTTTGTCTGCCTCTCTCCCTGGGTCGCTTCCCCTTCGTCCCCTTTGCACCAGCCCAGCCCTTCCCTCGGGGCCTGCAGCCTGGCAGATACTGGGCTGGAGTTCCTTCTGCTCCCCTTCCTGTGGTGTGGTGTGGTGTGGTGTGGTGTGGTGTGGTGTGGTGTGGTGTGGTGTGGTGTGGTGTGGTGTGGTGTGGTGTGGTGTGGTGTGGTGTGGTGTGGTGTGGTGTGGTGTGGTCCCCTCACACAGGAGAGGGACCTTCACCCTCTGAAGGCCTGGGAAAGACAGCCTGCTCCCTTCCTGGGCAGCCTTTATATAGGGCTGAGCCTGGGCCTGATTGGCTATCTCTTACTCAGCCTCTGATTGGCTCCCTAGCAGGCCTTTTCTGATTGGCCACCCACCCGCACAGCCTTTCTGGCCTGCTGGAGCCCCCTCTAGTATAGGAGTGGGGCAGCCACCCCACTACAGTGGGTTAAAAAAACTACGAAAGATTGTGCCCAAATAACTCTGTTAGTCTTTAAAGTGCCACCAGACTCCTCATTGCTTTTGTGGATACAGACTAACATGGCTACCCCTCTGATTCTCAACTTTCACACCCTCAACAAAGTCAGCCTCCCATATCACTTCCTCTCTATCCCAACCTGCTCACTCAGAACTGCAGTCACACCCTCCACCCTGCAGTCAACTCCCTGCACTTCACGGCATTGCTGCTGCCTAGCTAAATGAAGAGGAAGAGCAGTGCTCGCAAGCTGTCCAACAAGACCTTCTCAACAGTAGGAAGTGCTCCCCTAGGACAGCCTACTTAGGAAAATGGAAGAGGTTTTCTGCTCACGGGACTCAACAGACAGAGGCTTCCATCCAGGACATCTTGGAGTACCTGTTACATCTTCAGTAATCGGGCCTCACATTCAGTTTGCTGAGAGTGCATTTGGCAGTGATTTCACCCACAATTCAAGGGAAGTCAGTTTTTTCCAATGCCATGGTGACAAGATTTCTGAAGGGCCTTCTCCGCTTACATCCTGCAGTCCAAGAACCAGTTCCCTTGTGGGACTTAAACACGGTTCTGGTGGCTCTGATAGGGCCTCTATAAGAGCACCTTGCATCCTGTCTGCTGCCCCTTCTGGCTCAGAAAATCGTGTTCCTGATTGCCCTCACTTCGGCAAGAAGGGTGTGTGAGTTCCAGACCCAAATGGCTGAGCTACCTTACCCTCATTTTTCTAAGGATAAGATAACACTGCAATCATCAGTTTCATCTGGAGCAGATGGTGTATTTACCTGTGTTTTCCCTAAGCTGCACTCTTCCTCAGAACAACAGCACCTTCATGCTCTGGCTGTCAGGCGATATCTAGCCTTTTATCTAGACCGGACTAAACCATTTCGTGTTTCGTCTCGCCTGTTAGTGTCATATGCAGACCTCATGAAGGAGCAAGCGGTCTCTGCACAGACCATCTCTAGATGGATAACATCATGTATCAAGGCCGAGTATGAAAGAGCTTCCGCTACGCCTCCTCAGCGAATACAGACTCACTCCATGAGAGCTCAGGCAACATTGATAGCGTTCCTCAATGACATTTCCATACTGGACATTCACAGGACAGCCACGTGGTTGTCATTACATGTTTATGGACCACTGTGCTATTACCGCATCTTCCAGAGTGGACACAGGCCTTGGAAGGGTGGTCTTGCGATCTGTAATGCGGTAGACTCTGAGCACCACCTCTGGATTGGTCCCCTCACTACAGAAGGGATGTGAACAAATTGGAGAGAGTCCAGCAGAGGGCAGTGAAAATGATTAGGGGGCTGGGGCACATGACTTACGAGGAGAGGCTGAGGGAACTGGGGTTACTTAGTCTTCAGAAGAGAAAAGTGAGGCGGGATTTGATAGCAGCCTTCAACTACCTGAAGGGGGGTTCCAAAGCGGATGGAGCTCGGCTGTTCTCAGTGGTGGCAGATGACAGAACAAGAATCAATAGTCTCAAGTTGCAGTGGGAGAGGTTTAGGTTGGATATTAGGAAACACTGTTTCACTAGGAGGGTGGTGAAGCACTGGAATGGGTTACCTAGGGAGGTGGTGGAATGTCCATCCTTAGAGGTTTTTAAGGCCCGCCTTGACAAAGCCCTGGCTGGGATGATTTAGTTGGGTTGGTCCTGCTTTGAGCAGGGGATTGGACTAGATGAGCTCCTGAGGTCTCTTCCAACCCTAATATTCTATGATTCTATTATTCTACTGTTTGTGAGTCACCTAAGTTGAATACACATCTGCATCTACTTGAAGAAGAAATGGTTACTTACTATAACTCTGGTTCTTCGAGGTGTGATGCAGACGTGTGTTCTACGACCCACCCTCCATCCCCTCTGCATCGGAGTCTCTTCTCATGGGCTTTCAATGCAAAGGAACTGCGGGGATTGGGGCGGCACTGCCTCATATAGCCAGGGGTGGGGCCACAGCCATGAGGTGCGTGCACCGCCCCTCTATGGGTACTGGTAGGCAAAAGTCTCCGGCGCGCTGGGTGTGCACATACCTAAGTGGAACACACGTCTGCATCACATTCCGAAGAACCTCAGTTACAGTAAGTAACCATTTCTTCCTTTATGCCCTTTTCCCAGAGCCAGGCAAATGCCACAAAACTGTGTAGCATTCATCTGTATTTCATTGATTGCACCTGGGGAGTTGAAAAGCAACGAGAGCTTGTACTAAACACCTTAAAGCTGCCACATATACTGTTCCACTTAACTTCTTCCACCCAGGTACATAGAGGGAGCCTTTCAGGATGCATTTTGGGGGATGAATCATCTACTGGAGGTGCTTGCTGAATAAATGAATCTGAGTTACAAAGAACCTGGGTAAAGATGTGGATCTGCAGGCCTTAGAAGCTTCCCAGTCATTTTTTCTGAGACTTTAGTCAGGAGGTAACATTTTCCTGCTAGACATTATGAACAGAATATTTCTGCATACAGTGTAACCGTGTGCTGCCTAGACAGCAGGAACTGCCGCTGTTAAGAATGGATATGTGTTTGGGAGCTTTCCTGTAGTTGAGTTTTATGTCAAAATGTTTTCAGTCCTCTCCGTTAAATCCTGCTTATGGCTTTTTCATAGACTCGTAGAGTTTAATGCCAGAAGGGATCATCTAGTCTGACCTTCTTATTTCACAGGCCATTACATTTCACCCAGTTACCCCTGTACTGGGCCCAATAATTTGTGTTTCCCTAAAGCATATCTTCCAGAGAGGCAAGCAGTCTTGTTTTGAAGACATTGAGAGATGGAGAATCCACCACTTCGCTTGAAGAAAAGGAGTACTTGTGGCACCTTAGAGACTAACAAATTTATCTGAACATAAGCTTTTGTGAGCTACAGCTCACTTCATCGGATACAGCTCACTTCATCGGATGCATACAGTGGCTGCATGCATCCGATGAAGTGAGCTGTAGCTCACGAAAGGTTATGCTCAAATAAATTTGTTAGTCTCTAAGGTGCTACAAGTACTCCTTTTCTTTTTGCGGATACAGGCTAACATGGCTGCTACTCTGAAACCTGTCACTTCGCTTGGTAGTTTGTTCCAGTAGTTAATCACCCTCGTTGTTAAAATGTGTGCCCAATTTCTAATTTGGATTTGTCTGGCTTTAGCTTCCATTGGTTCTTATTATGACTTTCTCTGAAGAGCCCTTTAGTACTGTCAAGGTTCCTTCCCCACTCTGAACTCTAGGGTACAGATGTGGGGACCTGCATGAAAGACCCCCTAAGCTTATTCTTACCAGCTTAGGTTAGAAACTTCCCCAAGGTACAAACTTTGCCTTGTCCTTGAACCAAGGACACCACCAAGCATCTTACACAAAGACCAGGGAAAGAGCCCACTTGGAGACGTCTTCCCCCAAAATATCCCCCCAAGCCCTACACCCCCTTTCCTGGGGAAGGCTTGATAAGAATCCTCACCAATTTGTACAGGTGAACACAGACCCAAACCCTTGGATCTTAACAATGAAAAATCAATCAGGTTCTTAAAAGAAGAATTTTAATTAAAGAAAAGGTAAAAGAATCACCTCTGTAAAATCAGGATGGTAAATACCTTACAGGGTAATCAGATTCAAAACATAGAGAATCCCTCTAGGCAAAACCTTAAATTACAAAAAGACACAAAAGCAGGAATATACATTCCATTCAGCACAGCTTATTTTACCAGCCATTAAACAAAAGGAAATCTAACGCATTTCTAGCTAGATTACTTACTAACTAACAGGGGTTATGAGGCTGCATTCCTGATCTGTTCCCAGCAAAAGCATCACACAGACAGAGAAACCCTTTGTGACCCCCCCCCCCCTCCAGATTTGAAAGTATCTTGTCCTCTCATTGGTCATTTTGGGTCAGGTGCCAGCTAGGTTACCTTAGCTTCTTAACCCTTTACAGGTGAAAGGGTTTTGCCTCTGGCCAGGAGGGATTTTATAGCACTGTATACAGACAGGTGGTTACCCTTCCCTTGATATTTATGACAAGTACCTAGTATTTTCTCCCCTGGAAAATACTCACGTACTGCAATCAAGCACCTCTCAATCTTCTTTTTGATAAACTAAACAGATTGAGCTGTGTGTAACTAGAGTGCTGCTTCCTTGCAAGCGTGTCGGCAAGCGGGAGATTACTGTAGAGTTCATTATGTGTGGCAAGAAAAGCCATTTTATATAATTGGATGTGTGACCCAACCTGTGGAACAGTTGCACTGGTATAAGGTAGCCATGGAAACACAGGGCCTGACTCACCAGCGTAACTTCACTTCAGTGGAGTTACTTCAGATTCTCACCAGTGTGAGAGAAAATTCGGACTCTGCAGAAAAGGCATGTTACAGACGCACATGTGCGCGCACACACGCATACATGCGCACACAGCATGTCTCACTGCTGTAATTTAGGTCTTAGCATGCTCTTTCCATGTACATTCCATCAGTGGTTTTGTGGTACATGCTCTGTGTGGCCATGAAAAATAACTGAAGCATCACTTTGTCTTCAAATCACCATGCACACGTGATGCTGTATAAATACTAATCTCAGCAACCACTGAGTGGGAACTTGGCAAATGGATGGGCCATTGGAGCTGAAAACGTCAGCGAAAGACAGGATATGGAGTTAGAATATGGGTGCTGATGGCCACCTCACCTGGCCAGTTGCTAAATGGCACAGATTTAAAAGAGTCCATGCAGCACACCAATGTCTAAAATAAAGTAACAGCACAATGAGGATTAGGGTGTAAAAATCTAGATCGAGAGAAAAAATGTGTCTGAAGCCATCAAGGGTTGTGTGTGTGGTGGTGGTGGCGTAGTACTTTATTAACGATAAGTAAGGCTTAGTCACAGGTATTTCTAGTAAAAGTCACGGACAGGTCACGGGCAGTAAACAAAAATGACCTTTCTGTGACTTTTACTATATACCCCTGACTAAAACTTGAGGGAGAGGGGCTGCCTGGGGGCACTGCGGGTGCAGGGGGAGAGTGGCCTGGGTGCTTATTGGGGGGAGGGATGGCGGCGCACAGCCCGGGACCCCCGCTGGTACTGGGGATAGGGGTTGGTGGGGCCGGCAGGCTCCCTACCTGTCTCTGCACCTCCCCTCCCCCCCCCAGCAGCAGCAAAGTTTGGGTGTGGGAGGGGGTTGGGTCATAGGATGAGGTGAGGAGGGCTCTGGGCGGCGCTTACATGGGGAGCTCCCCAGAAGCAGACACATCCTCCTCACTCAGCTCCTAGACGAAGGCGTGGCCAGGCAGCTCTGTGTTCTGCCTCCGCCCAGAGTGCTGGCTTCATAGCTCCTATTGGCCGGGAACCACGGCCAATGGGAGCTGTGGGGGCAGTGCCTGCAGGCCTGAGCTGCCCCTGAGCCAGGCACACCAGCCGCTGCAGAAGTCACAAAGGTCACGGAAAGTCATGGAATCTGTGACATCCGTGACCTCAGTCACAAACTCGCAGCCTTAACGATAAGGCATAGGGAGAGTAACCACTATGAATCAAGCTAACGAGATAAGGAGTAAGCAGATAATAACCCCCCACACCTTCTTCTGAGCCCCGTGGCATTGAAGGAGCATTGGGGTCCAACCCTGCTGTAGTTTGCCTTGATGATGGTGCATCATTATGCCCCTAGAGAGCAAACCATGAGCTTTATCTCCCCAAGGGTTATTTATTCACAGAGCAGCTCCTTAGTTGCTCTCTGTTAATGAAGTGGAGGGGTGGGCATGTTCTCATTGTGTTTTTCTCTCTGCTGCCCAGGGAGACCCAACAAACGGATCGTGGGGACAATGCAAGGTGGAGACACAGAGGATGATGTAAGTAGGAAAAGATCTTGTGTGGGCTGCAGGGCATCTCGGCTTGTCCATCACTGATGGAGCTTTGCAGTGACAGACCTGCTCCCACAGCACTAGATGGCAGTGTTCCCCTGACAAATCTTCATCACACAGGCATTCTCCCCCCATTTCCTTTCCCATCCTCACCTTACACACCCCTACACCCTCTCTCTCCTGCATGTTGTTTCCCTGTTTTCTTTATTTAGCCTGTTTAGTCTCTGTTACTTCTCCATTGCCCTAACTCCATTCTGTACCTCATTAGTAATGACAGATCTCCTGTCTGTGCTAGAAACTCCTAGCCCCACCCATTTCTGTTCTGGCCAGCCATTGAGCCTGAGGCAACAGAGGGGTGCAGGGGGGGGTTGGGACAGAGCCCTGCCCTCTGCTGTCATTCTGCCGGTGAATGGCAGGATGGGCTCTGTGCAGTGCTGCTAGTCCAAGGTAGAGGGACCAGGCTGCTAATGGCAGGAAGCAGAGCCCTGTTGTCCAGAACCAGCAGTGGGGCTCTGCCTGCTCTGCCATTCATAGATCTTCCTTGCAGCACTGCTCTGACTCACTCAGACTAAAGCTGGTATAAGGTTCTCAGAGGTGACGTTTCTTTGCTATAAATATTTGGACTTTCCAAAAGCTTTTGGCAAAGCCGCTCCCCAGAGGCTGCTAAGGAAACCTGCCCAGTGTGAGAGGAAGGAGCTGTCATGAATCAGAAAGGGCCTGCGAGAGAGAGAGAGAGAGAGGCAGCGCAAAGAGCAGGAACTAATGGTGAATTGTCAGCCTGGCAAAGATTAACAGTGGGAGCCTCAGGGTTCAGGACTTGGAGCAGTAGGATTGAATCTCACGGGACCCACAGACTTGCCCCTGTGATCCATGCATTTGTGACCTCTAGGCTTGGTTACTGCATCCCAGTATCCCCAGGAATGAAGTCACATGCCCTGACAAAGCTCTAACTAGCACGAAATGGAGTAGACCACCTGCTTAGCAGCACAGCTCTAGTAAGCATAATGTCCTGGCACACCACATTGGTTCTCCATTGAACAGTTTGGTTCAAGGTCTCAGTCCTGCCATTCAAAGCCCCCCCATGGTATTGGCCCTGTCTACCTAAGAGACACCTCTCCCTCCATGACCAGGATCTCAGGCACAGGAGTGTGGGTGACAGAATTTAAAATGGGGTGGGACCTACACTGTGGAACTCACTGCCCCCAGAGACAGGAATGACTGGGGACTTCCCAACATTCACAGCTGAATGCAAAATGCATCTCTGCTGTGGCTTCCCCACAGAAGGTCTGTCCCCTGTCCCCAACACACCCCAACCAAACTGAGCTATACAAGCAGTCTCTCCTGCCAGCAGAGGAGAAGGGTTATCCGTTTTCGAGGCGTGTTTGATAGCTGGGGGGATGCTTAGATACTGTGAGGATGAGGGGGTCTGAGGCCATAGCTATAAAGACCAGCTCCCAGTGTTGTTTCTGCTCAGGGCCCAGTGGAGTGAAGTGCCTCACATTCTGTCTAGGCAGGAATTCACCAGGCCTTGCTCCACGATTCGCTTCTGGCTTGAACTGGTTTGTTTAAGTTCATTTTTCTGCCTCCTGGGGAATGACTCATTCTCTGTGTTTGGGCCAGAGACACCCACATTCCTGTGCAGGATGCTGGCAGGTGACAAGTTCCCTGAATACTTTGTCTCCAACCAGTCCCTGTCTGGCTGTCTGAGGAGTACAAACTCCCTCTGGTATCAGCAGTATCCAGGGAAGGAAGCGTAATTATCTCCAGGCACAGGGCATGGATGTGTGAGCTGGATACCTCACCTCACTTACAGCCACTCACTGTAAGGCAGCTCTTGGGAGCTGAGTAAGCTTTGGTGAGGGCCTGTTGCTGCAGCAGGGAGAACGCAGGAGCCATCTAAAGAGAGAGCCCTCTCACAGCATGCTGGGGGCTAGGACTCCTTGGGTTGCTTCTCAGTTAGTATCTGGGGCTGCAGCTGCTTGGGAAAGCTCTCTGCCGCATCACTGCAGTGTCTGATTTATCCTCACAGCCCCCCAGGAGGGAGAGACATAGCAGCCCCATTTTACAGGGGGAGGGATACTGGGGCACAGAGAAGGGCAGTGACAGGTCAGTGCCAGAGCTGGGAGTAGAACCTGGGTCTGCTGAGTCCCAAGCCAGTGCCTCAGCCCTAAAACAAGTCTTCCTTCTCCCATAAAGCTTGCAAAGCCCCTCCCAGCCCATTGCCCACAAGAGCAAGTTTTCCCCAGGCACCCTGTGGGGTCCAGATCCCTTCAGCGGGGGAAGGGTGCTGATCACTGCATGACTGTCAGGGACTGGGGCGTGGGCATCAGATCCAATGCTTAGAGCCATAGGCATCAAGCCTGAGGAGTGTAGCCAAAGTCAATAGCCGGGGCCCAGTGCCTAGCGTCAAGCCAGACTCAATAACCAGGAACAGAGGCAGGAGCCAGGAACGATGCAGAGCGGGGATCTGCCTTGTTAATTCCTAGTACTGCCTCCAGGCTTAAATGGAATGTCTGGACCAATCTGAGGTTATGGGAGGAGCTGCCAGGCATCTCTGCTTTGAGCAGCACTTTCCGCATGATAGGTTTCCCAGGACATATGGTGTGCTGGCCATGGCTCTGCCAAAGCTGGCTGGTGGGAGCACCGCCCAGCCACAGACCTGGGTTCAAGACTCACAAGTCCTCCTCCATCCTGGAAGGTGTATTTTGTCTTTGTTTACCTTCTTCTGCTCCAGCCTGTGCTGGCCAGAGCCAGGCTATGGCTCCCTCCATGGACTCTTGGCCTGAGCCAGTACAGGGATGCTGCCTAGCCCCTCAAGCCAGGCCCCGCACAGCTGCTTTCTCTCATTCTCGCTCTCTCCTGTCTCCACTCCCTTTTGTCCTCCTCTCATCTTTCTGTTTGTAGCCACTCCAGACAGAATAGGGGAGGCCAGGACGACTGGTGCCTGTTTCCGCCCCCCCCGCCCGCCCCGCCCCACTCCACCTATTGGCACCTGTCAGGTCCCAGCAGCCACCCATGCGTGGAGCTCAAGAGACCCCAGTTCAGTAGCTCTCAGCAGTAGCTGCTTCAGCTCCTCCTGGAGCAGCACCCCAGCAGGTACCAGGGATCAGCCACAACTACGTGACTCTACCAGGGACAGACCCTCAGCCAGAAATGGGTCAAAATATAGAGAGGGAAACCCAAGGAAGGGAAGGGTAAAACCTACTAAGGGAGAGAACCAGACCACAGAGTAGGGCAGGCTGGGGGGAGAACACAGCGAAGGGACAGAGCTGGCGAGAGCTGTACACTGGAGCCAGTGGCTGTGCCCCCGGCCTCCCAGCCTGCTTTGCTTGTGTATCACACAATCATAGAATATCAGGGTTGGAAGAGACCTCAGGAAGTCATCTAGTCCAATCCCCTGCTCAAAGCAGGACCAACCCCAACTAAATCATCCCAGCCAGGGCTTTGTCAAGCTGGGCCTTAAAAACCTCAAAGGATGGAGATTCCACCACCTCCCTAGGTAACCCATTCCAGTGCTTCACCACCCTCCTAGTGAAGTAGTTTTTCATAATATCCTACCTAAACCTCCCCTACTGCAACTTGAGACCATTGCTCCTTGTTCTGTCATCTGCCACCACTGAGAACAGCCGAGCTCCATCCTCTTTGGAACCCCCCTTCAGGTAGTTGAAGGCTGCTATCAAATCTCCATACGCATTGCCTTCAGGGCAGGGTCTGGGTTTCCCTTCCAGCACCCAACCCAGCGGGGCAGCTACCGTAATAATGATAATCATCCTCACGGGGCTTGGCTGCCTCGGCCTGTGCCAGGGCAGGGCACCTCCTGTGGCAGCTGAGCTGTGTGCTGCGAGAGCAGAGACACGACCTCGGGGTTGGTGAGCTGCTTCCTGAGCCTGTAGCTCTGGCTGAGCTGCTCCTGGGACCAGGCGCACTGGGGGCTGCTGAAGGGGCAGAGAAGGAAGGTGGGTTCCAAGAAGCTGCCTGCTGCCCCAGGCCAACGTGTTTGCAGTGGGGAGCAAAGTGAGCCCAGGGCTGGTTTCCTTACCCATCTGCTCCTCTCCTCTGTCCCCGCCCTGTCTCCCTCAACCAGTCTGGGATGCCCCTTTCAGGGAGAAGCTCTGTTCTCTTCCAGGGAGCCTGGCTCCTGGCAGACAGTCATGCAGGACAGCCTGCAGGCCCCTAGCACTGGTGAGCAGCACGTCTCTGGGCACCATTGCCCTGTGCATGCTGTTTGGAGTTGGCTTTCCAGGTCCTGTCCGTGTTCCTAGCATCCCTTCCTGTAGCATCGCGCTTTGCAGTACCGCTCAGACATTGTGCACAGCACCCTCAGCTGTGAGCAGCGTCCACTGCTGCCTCCTTTCCTTGCTCTCACTTTGGTTGTGTTCTGTTTGCTTTTCTTTTTAATGTTTTTCCCTTCTCCATCTCCCATTGTTCTCTCCACTGTCGGTCTCCAAGGCGGGATCAGCCCAAGCCCAACCAGGTAAACACAAGACCTCCAGCACCAAGGCACAGGTGGGTTTGTCTCCTGTGGTTCCTTTCGTCACCCTTATCCTAGGGCACTCCACAGTTCCCTCTATGGTCCTGCTGTTCCCCTGGATTCAGCAGCGGTAAAGAAGTCCATTGTCAGCATCCCACTGGGAGCCTGGAAAGGAGGTCTTCAGCGGCATGAGTGGAGCAGCCACTGCCTAGCAAAGTGGGAGATTGCTGCTGAAAGCTGTGTAGTGTCTTTAGTTCCCACCGGTGGTGAGGGCTCCAGTCTCCGATCATTTCTGAGTCAGCAGCTCCAGCCTGTGCTGTTGGCTCAGTAATGAAGCCATATACTGTTACTACTCCCTATGCCAGATCCAAAACTGGACCCCACCCCACTGTGTGTTTCTTAGTAACTGGGTCATTATCTCAGGATGGAGGGACGTGGTTCTGGTTAATTTCAGAATGGGCAGGGAACGTGACTGCAGTTCTTCTCAGCAGAGAGTGATGTGCAGGTTTCCCCCCTGCCATGTTTCTGGGCACACAGAAGACATGTACATTGCAGGCTTTGTATGTTTTGGCCATTGAGGATAGCACTGGTTTGAGAAGGGACTGGCCATGAATTCAGTACCCACTGCTTTCTTACAGGAGGAGTCAGAGGATAGTGAGATTGACCTGGATGATGATGAAGATGATGATGAGGATGACATTGAAGATGACAGCATGGAAATCTCTCCCAGCAAGGCCAATCGCCGGGCCAGGAAGCCAGAGCCACTGGAGGAGAGTGATAATGACTTCTGACTCTCCTTCCGAGGTGGAACCACTCAACATCTTGAGATGAAAACTTCAGACAGCGCAAGATTTGGGAATGTAACACACTGCTGGGCCTGCAGGTATTTTATATCGGAATGAAATTTGGAGTTGGTAAATAATAAAGCTATGTTCATAGTGACAGTTAAACTTTAATTGCCAATCTTCTTCCCTGCTCGTCTTTCCCAAAGTTTGACTCATTCTGATGATAATTAAAAGTGATGTAATATTAAAAACTTGTTTACTTAACCTCTTGGAAAGTGGGATTGTATCTGAGTATTAGAACTAGGGCTCCAAGCTTTGAAAACCACTACCAAATGGTCGTTTAGGCCTTGTCTACACACAAACCTCTACAAGTGTAACTAAAACTGGTTACAACTGACGTAAAACCCTTGTGTGGGTACATTTGAATTGATTTAAACCTGCTTTATATTGATTTAGCTAAAACTGATGCCTTACCAAATTAAGGGCTTGTTACCACACAGAGGCGCACCTTTAATACAGGTGTGATATTAAACTGATAGAGGTAAGCCATTGCAAAACACTGTGTGGATGCCGTTATATTGGCATAAACCCACCTTATATCAGTAATTTATCTTAAATCTCTCAGGAAGCGGGTTAAGCGAAACTGCAATAATCCACTCTTGAACCACCATCACAGGGCTTTGCAGCAGTTGAACTAAATCAGCATAAGCATCAGCCCTTTAGTGAAAGTCCTGTAGACCAGGCCGTAGTCTCTTGCAATGAGTGCAGTCAAATATGTCCAAAGTTTGTCTAACTGTCTAAGGGTTTGCGTTCATTGCAATGCGTGCCTTACAGGACCTTCCTTCTTTGGATGTCTTTTGCATGATACCTTCCGATACGACAACTGGGTAGAGATTCTCTTCCATAAACAAGTCTAAAAAGCCACAGAAGTCTATTGTACTATCAAATGCTGCTGTCCTCTTGCGTGCTATACAAGTTGTGTTGTTTATATAGATTCCCGTGTTTCAGAAATACATGTATTTTCCGCATTGATTCATGTCACCTTTTTTATTGAGAAGCTTTAGTAGATTAGGCAGGCACAATTCTTGTTGAGAAACCATGTAGGTTAGAGAAAGCTCAAGTGCATTCACTTCATGTGTCAGTTATGTCTGCCTCACTTGCTTGTCAGCGCTGCTGTAGAATGTCATAGCTTCACAGGAGCAGACATTACTGCTTGATGAGAGCGCTTCACCTTGGCGCTTGCTCATCAGGACAGTTGAGTGGCCCAGTTTTGTTCCCATATTGCTGGCACCCTGCTGGCCTGGCACGTTCTACATCTGGAAATCTGCCCTTGTTTACCCTACATCTGCATTACAAATGTGCATCTAACCCTCTTCATTATTAGTACTGCAGGAAGACAGGAACATTAAGTAGTTCAAGGTGAATTTCTTCATGCCACCCATCCCAGCCATTCCTTTCACACCAGTATGGTGCCAGTCAATAGAGCAAGGAGGTTGAAGTCTAACTTTATGTTGGTGCACAGGGAACCCTCTTTTTTTTTCAGTGTTTGTACAGCACCTAGTACAATGGGGTCTTGGTCCATGATGAGAGCTCCTAGGTGCTACGGTAACACAAATCAACACCAATAATATCGCAACTCACCTAGATTTTAAAGACTCACCGTAACTGGGACTGCTAGGAGAGCTGTTTGCCTTATTGCTTCAAAGAGAACAGAGCCCCCTGCCTTTCTGCTGTGTGATTCCATGGGTGCTAGCTAGCTGTGAACTGTCAGGGGGGCCTACGCTCCACAATCCCTCATGGAATCCCAGCACCATTCCAGCGGTTAGCAGGGGACCTGCGCTCTATCTCCACTTCCAACACTAGTTACCTATTCTGCCGGGAATCTGCTGTGCACTGAGAGAGGCAGAGGCCATTGCTTCCACTACCCCCACCTATCAAAACCGAGGTCGCACCCCAGACTGAGAGTTGCTGCTCATAAAATCAAGCCTGGTCCCGGTGCTGTTAGTTACATTTCCCATGTGTTATTGTCTCTCTTGTAACTGAATCAGACAGAGTCAAACATATTCTGTGTACGAACACAGAGGACAGTACTGCCACCTAGCACTGTCCATACAGAGCTTCAGCCAAACAAGGCTGCAGTTTGTAGGCTAACATACTGCATCCAGCCTGGACAATCATAGAATCATAGAATCATAGAATATCAGGGTTGGAAGGGACCCCAGAAGGTCATCTAGTCCAACCCCCTGCTCGAAGCAGGACCAATTCCCAGTTAAATCATCCCAGCCAGGGCTTTGTCAAGCCTGACCTTAAAAACCTCTAAGGAAGGAGATTCTACCACCTCCCTAGGTAACGCATTCCAGTGTTTCACCACCCTCTTAGTGAAAAAGTTTTTCCTAATATCCAATCTAAACCTCCCCCATTGCAACTTGAGACCATTACTCCTCGTTCTGTCATCTGCTACCATTGAGAACAGTCTAGAGCCATCCTCTTTGGAACCCCCTTTCAGGTAGTTGAAAGCAGCTATCAAATCCCCCCTCATTCTTCTCTTCTGCAGACTAAACAATCCCAGCTCCCTCAGCCTCTCCTCATAAGTCATGTGCTCTAGACCCCTAATCATTTTTGTTGCCCTTCGCTGGACTCTCTCCAATTTATCCACATCCTTCTTGTAGTGTGGGGCCCAAAACTGGACACAGTACTCCAGATGAGGCCTCACCAGTGTCGAATAGAGGGGAACGATCACATCCCTCGATCTGCTCGCTATGCCCCTACTTATACATCCCAAAATGCCATTGGCCTTCTTGGCAACAAGGGCACACTGTTGACTCATATCCAGCTTCTCGTCCACTGTCACCCCTAGGTCCTTTTCCGCAGAACTGCTGCCTAGCCATTCGGTCCCTAGTCTGTAGCGGTGCATTGGATTCTTCCATCCTAAGTGCAGGACCCTGCACTTATCCTTATTGAACCTCATCAGATTTCTTTTGGCCCAATCCTCCAATTTGTCTAGGTCCTTCTGTATCCTATCCCTCCCCTCCAGCGTATCTACCACTCCTCCCAGTTTAGTATCATCTGCAAATTTGCTGAGAGTGCAATCCACACCATCCTCCAGATCATTTATGAAGATATTGAACAAAACCGGCCCCAGGACCGACCCCTGGGGCACTCCACTTGACACCGGCTGCCAACTAGACATGGAGCCATTTATCACTACCCGTTGAGCCCGACAATCTAGCCAGCTTTCTACCCACCTTATAGTGCATTCATCTAGCCCATACTTCCTTAACTTGCTGACAAGAATACTGTGGGAGACAGTGTCAAAAGCTTTGCTAAAGTCAAGAAACAATACATCCACTGCTTTCCCTTCATCCACAGAACCAGTAATCTCATCATAAAAGGCGATTAGATTAGTCAGGCATGACCTTCCCTTGGTGAATCCATGCTGACTGTTCCTGATCACTTTCCTCTCATGTAAGTGCTTCAGGACAAGACGCCCTTTGAAGGCTCCAGGAAGGGCCCTTAAGAGCACTCAGTGGATTTGCCGCAAAAAAGCTTTTTTAAAAAAAAGCTGTTGCAGAAATCACTGACTCCGCTCACACCTTAGCGTCATGGCGCTGGGAATTCACAGCTCATGGGGCTCGATTCACCACCGCCTGCCCCTTGTGAAGCCATTTACACATGTGCAAAGGGAATGCAGCGTGGGTTTGAAATGCTCCTACTGCTGTGCGGCTTCCTGATGTGGACAGCCACTTCGCCCAGGTGTCAGTTATGGCACAAAGTGCAACTCAGTGAGGAGTCACGTCCATTCATGCCAAACTGCTGCCAAGGAACAGCTCCCATTGTGGCAGGTAGCCCTAGTATCCTGCTGACCCCTAAGTGCAAGACCCCCCATAGATTAGGGCATAGGGTCTGAGCTCAGTGCATCTAAAGACACACACGCACGCATGCTTCCAGTAGATGAGGTTTGGTAGCACATCTGCTGCCCCTGGGCAAATACCATCTGGGGCCTGGGGAGAGACAGGCATGAAAGGGAAGCCATTACAGCAAACATTTGCTTAGCCAACCCCCTTTTACCTGAAATACCCCTCTGGTGGATAATGAGTAAATTCCCCCCCAGTGAATCATTTGCATGGAAAGCTGCCTGTTTAGCTAAACACATTTCATTCCCTTGTGCTGTTTGGATAAACAGGGGTTTGCTGAGCTCAGTGCTGGGAACACTGATCAACTGTACAGGCCTTCACTGCTGAACTCTGCTCTGAAGGCTGGAGGAAACAGGCTACAGGGCTTGTTTGTGGTAGGTCAGAGCAGAGATTAAAAAAAACCCAACACCCGCGCCTCTGTGTTTGCTGCTAAGTAAGTGGAGGTGAGTGCGGCTGAGGCCTGTGCTATTGCTAACCACCAGTCATGCATGACAGGCCAATGTAGTCAGAGTAGGTGCGTCCAGCTCTTCAAAGGGGAAGTGGAGGGCTGAGGTCAGGTGGTGTCTCCAGGAGCGGGCTGGATCTACAGGGGTCCCCAGTAAGATAGCCGTTTGACCAGCAAGCACCACACAGTAACAAGGGCTAGTTCCTATTTTAAATATGGGGAAACCTATGGTGGCTCAGACCTCCTTCCCCCGCCTTCCTGCGCTGTGGGATTGACAAAGGCTGTGTAGTGATGACCGGCTGGGACAGCGGCTCACCAGGGCTCCCTACCTAGTTGTATGCAGCTCATCCAGCAAGGGCTCACTGGAGAATGGGTGGCGCCTGAGCTGTGGATGCAGCCTGGGGTAATTCTCATTGCTCCAGGTGCCAGTTCTTAAGACAGAAAGAGAAAAGTTCCTCCTGGAGCTGAACTGTTGTATAGCCCCTGGGAACACTGCGGGCCAGCCTCTGATCTCAGCTTAGCGCTGGCACCCATATAAAGCCTAGCTGACTGCATTGACGCTGTGTTTACGCCAGTGGAACTGAATTCACAGTGGCCTACTGCTTTAAATGAAGCATTTTTGTCTCCATGTTCATTCCTAGCTTTGGCTCAGGCTTATGCAGAGAGCAAGGTGCCCTGAACAGCATGTCACTCAGCATGGACTGACTGGCCCAGGCCCCAGTGCTGCACACTGCAGCCAAAAAACACCTGCACAGCTGATTCAGTGAAACCAGGTGGGTGAGGTACGAGCCATTCCCAGGACCTGAAGCAGAGCTCTGTGTACGCTCAAAAGCTTGGCTCTCTCACCGACTAAAGTTGGGCCAATACAAGCTATTACCTCACCCACCTTATCATGGTAATATCATATATTCCTGAGGGCATTCTGCACCAAAAAATTAAAAATTCTGCATCAAAAAATTAAAAAGTCTGAGCACAGTGTTTTAAAATTTTGCAAATTTTATTTGTCAAATAAATGTGTAGGCTCCAGCATAGCATTGGGGAGCACAGGCCACTGGCTGCATAGAGATGGGAGATCACTCTGCAGCTCCCCCGCCCCCCGGGAAACAGACTCAGCAGTGAGGTTGCACCCAACCCTGGCACAGGGCAAGAACTGCCCCAGAGACACCCCAGTGCCCTGCCCCTCCGTGCCAGGTGCACAAGGTGTGGGCAGGAATGCTCAGCAAGGCAGGATCCAAATGTGGAGGGGCTTAATGTGGGGGGATCCAGGTGTGGGTTGAAAAGATTCTGGAGTGGTGGCTTAGTGGGGGAATCCAGATGCAGGAGGGATCTGGCTGCACAGGGGCTTGTTGCGGGGTTCTGGATACAACAGTAATGGGACTCTGCGAGGCGGGGGGTCTAAGTGAAAATGGTTGGGGCTCAGCAGGGGGAAGGGGGTCTGGGTGTCCAGGTGTTGGGGGAGTAGGGCTCAGTTGGGTGGGGCTCCAGGTGCAGCTGGTTGGGGGCTCGGGGTGGGGGGGGCTCATCGGGGTGGTCAAGGTGCAGAGGGAGTGGGGTTTAGGGGGTTGGGTGCGGGGGGGGTGAGGCTCAGTGGAAGGGTTTGGGTAGGAGGCGGTCTGGATGCACGGGGGTTGGGCAGGTGGGGGAGCATCTCCCTGTACAAAGATCCCTCACCCTGCAGCTGAGGAGCGATGGGTGCAGGAAGCGCAGGGGGGTGGGGAGTTTGCAGAGCTTCCTACAGCCAGGGGAGAAATCTGGGAGTGAGTCTGACATGGCCCTGGATGCCATTTAGGGGAAGAGGAAGACCCATCCACCCCAGCCCAGCTGTAACCAGCAGCTGAGCCCAGCGTAAGGAAGGAGCGACCAGATGGGTCTTCCCCGGTCCTGCCCCATGCCCCACAGTGATTTACCTCTCTCCTGGCTGCCCTGGGCACCCGAAACATCCTGCTTGGGGAGGGTTGCATGACCGCTCTTGTGGCTTTCCTTTGCTTCCCCGTCAGAAAGTCATTTTTCTGCAGGGAAGCAAAGAAATCTGCAGGGGCCATATGTTCTGTGCAGGTGCAGTGGCTCAGAATTCCCCCAGGAGTATAATATCCTGGGGCCAGCATGACAAACAGCCGATGATTTGGGGAGAGCCTTGCTGTCCTGCCCTGCCCTTTTGGAAGAAGGTTCCCCTAGCTGGGGAAGCTGAGACAGCGTATTCGCAGGGGAAAAAAAGTGTTCCGCTCCAGTTTGTTTTACTGGGAAATTCCAGGGCTGGGTGACCCAGTCTACAGCTCTTAGTTCCCAGCTGCCAAACTGCATCGAGCGCCATCTGCCTGTGGAGGGAGGCTCAGGCTCTCTGGCCCAGACCCTCAAAAGTGTTAGGGGCCTAAATACCTTTGAGGCTCCGGCCTCTGGCTAGAAGCCCCAGCCGGTAGCCTTGTGGTCTTAGCAGGTTCTGCACTTTCCATTAGTTGGCGGGGGGCAGGGGTAACTAGGGAGGTTTGGCAAGTCCATGGGCCTTTTCATAAGGTGGCACCATGCTGGGCTTAGCTGCATCGTTCCCCCAGGCACTCCCTGAAGGGAACCTGGATGTAAGCGTTTAGAAACGAACCCGTGGCAAGCTCGGGCCGCCTGGGCACAGTTATTGTTAGATTCAGCATTTTCCTGCTGCTTTTCAGTCCATTTCTACTAGCAGCTTTTCTTTCCAACTGGCTCTCGCTTGGGCCAGTCACTGACATGCCTCCAAGAGAAGCTGACCTCTGACCTGGGTGGGGACAGGGACAGAAATGTGGATCCACCCATGTTCAAGGCCTTGGGCAGGGCAGTATTAGCCCCAGCTGCTAATTTACCTCTCCATTTTTTAATCCCTCCATACCTCGCCTGGAGCCAATGAGGCTGCATGACCAGGGGCCCCCAGTGCACAAAAGGCCAGACTGCTACTGGTCCGAATGGGTTAAATGTTGTGGGCTCAAAGAGCCAGCAGCAGCGTCAAACAGCGTGTGACAGCTCCAGGCCAGGTTCTGGCATGGCTGGAGTGCTGCCCCGCAGCTCAGCGCTGCCCCAGGGCTCCCACACACCCTGCTCCTTATGGCTGTGGAGCCTTTGCACTGATGCAGAGGGTGGCTCCACCTCGTAGCACACGCTATGCACAGCAGGGGAGTGCTGCCCCGCTCCTAGCAAGGCGGGACACGGCGTCCGACACACTAGAGAGGATGGAACCTACAATCCGTCCCCCCTTGAAATGCCCAAACAGCAGGCGCAGGAGGGCGGGTAAGAAAGCTCACGTCATTGCTTCGGTTAGGAATCCGTTTATTCCAGAGCTTGGCACCTCATCCCACCGGTCACGCTCCTTGTTAGAATCTCGCTGCTGCATGGCTGGCAGGCGTGCCGCTCATGCCCTAGTCGGAGCAAGAGCACAGGCAGCTGTGGTGGAAGGCCCTGCAGCCTGGCTCTTAGCCCTGCTACAGGCATCGCCCCTTCCAGAGGGCTCACTGCATTGCTTCACCACAGCAACAGGCACAAACAAGAGCCTAGGAACCCTGGGCAGATACCTAGACCCAGCCACTCAGTGATATTTAGGCACCTAACGGCCACTGAAATCAATAAATACCTTTATAAGTCTGTCCCCTTTAGCCAGGCCTTACAGGCTCAGCCCTGCCAGCTGGCCACGCGCTGGGTTGTTCTCACTGGGCCCATTCTGCAGAGGGGGAAGCTGAGCCCCAGAGGTGCCATGGCTGGCCTAGGGTCACAGCATGTCAGCAGCAGACCAGCCAAGCAAGATCGCCTTCAGAAGGGCACAGAACATGGGGTCAGTTTGGATTAAAGATTTTGTTTCATGTGGCAAAACTTTGTGACTAGGAGCTCCTGGAAGCAGATGCCTGCTGGAAATAAACTGAACTGGGCAGGAACCATCCACTTTCCATGCACTTCATTTCCCAACCACCCTGCAGTCACCTTCCCCTCCTTCAGCTCTTCTCCTCTCCTCTTTTCCCACTTGCTTGCTGGACGGCTGCAGCCCCCTCTGTGGGCTCATGCTAGACCATTAAACCTCTCGCTTTGCAGGGGCATAGACACTGAATGGTCCGTCTCCCGCCGAGCCCCAAGTCGCTCGCTGTTAGATGCCGCATGAGCACGGTGGTTTATTCATTCTGCAGGCCTGGAGGTACTCACAAGCCAAAGCTCCACATGAGCTGATGGAAGCAAGAGGTTTCCTGTTAGAGATCCACTAAAGCAGGACACACCGACCATCATGGAGCTTACTCCAGGAAATGTGGTGAACCTCGGGAGCAGAGATTTGCATGGCCCTGCCATGTACAACCCCAATGGGATTAAATAGCCATACAGCCTGCAGGGCTGGGCAATAATGACGGGGGTAAGCAGCTGCCTGGCAAGTTTCCATGCAGTCCAGTCATAACTGTATAAATAATTCCCACCATCTGGCTCTGCGGGGGTCTCTCCGTGGTGGAAGCTCTGGGTGTACCTGTACATTGAGTGCCTCATGCTCACACATCTAGGTACACACAGCACCAGGCCCTACACACACCAGGCTGTGAGGTGGAGACATTCTGTCCTGGAGGGACAGTTTTAAAGGCATTGTATTTGTGCACAGTACTCTGGCCTCACATGACGGGTAGAAAGGAGGGCTCCTGGCAAGCTCTGCACCTACTAAACCATTGAGGTAAGTCCTGCCAGTTGACACACCAACACCACTGTGCCATGGAGATCCCAGGACCAGCTCGGCAGTAGCAGGGCAGGAGGGTTTCTCGGTTACAGGGATAAGTGAGGTGGAACTAAATTGCTGGCACTGCGTCCCTCCCGCCCTCTTCCATCCACGTTCCCACCGCACCCGTCCTGCCTGCCTTTTAATGGTCTCGGCTGCAGCAAGCTCATTCCTTAGGCCCGGCGGCCGTTGGAACAACGGCGCCCTCATTCACCCGTGCTGCTAAGAGAGACACGTCCTTCTGCACCTGCAGGAGCCGCCCCGGCGGCAGCTTTCGTTGGTGCCCCTAGGCCTCAGCATAGCTGGAGCAAGCACTTCCATCACCCCACGCAGCGCTCTGAGCCAGTCAGAGTCCGCGGGGGCATTCCAGGCCCAGCAGGCCTCGATTGGCCGTGTGGGTCAAGCTGGGAAAGTGGCTCCCTGCGCTGCCGCGCTCTGCTGCGGGGAACCCGCCAGCTGAGCTGACCCGGCACTATCATTAAAGTGAGTCTCTGCACCATCCCCTGCCCGTTGCGGACTCGCGCTGGCCGTTCCCGGTGCAGCCGCCCCTCACATCTCGACGATGCAGCGCGGAGAGTTTGTTCTGATGGCGTCAGCAATCACCTTGGCGCCAGACTGGCCGATGCGATTCCCCTGCAGACTGGGAGAGGACAAGGGACAGGCATGACCTCAGCGAGCGCACAGCCGCACTAGTTCCCAGCACGGTCTGACCCCAGAGCAGGACTGCCCAGCTGGCAGGGGTACAGCCACACAGCACACTAAGCCCCTGTCTGTGGGACTCGGTGTCCCCATGCCCACACTGCATTGTAAACCTGGGCTGACAGTTGCTGGAGCAAGGTCTCACAGTCATGCTCCACGGCCACCGTGCAGACCCCCTGGCTCGGGTCTGCGGGTTCAGCTGAGTGCACACTGAAAACTGATCGGGCTCACCCCCCGTCCCCGCACAGGGTCCTAGGCGCCGAATCCTGAGCTCTTTCAGACCTGAGTCAGACTGATCTGTGTGGGGATGGAAGGTGCTTGGGCTTAAACCTGAGTCAGAACCTGGGCTCAGTGTGCAGTGTAGATGTGCCCCAGGGGGCTGGGAGACCCGTCCCCGCTGGTGTGACCTCGCATACATGGTGTGTGCAAGCTCATGCCACACAGAGGCAGAGCAGCACCCTCTTCAAAATGGCGTCCCGTTTGATACCAGCCCAAACCACGTCCGACTTTGGCTCAGGACCAGATGGGGGACAGCTTGGAAAAGCAGGAGTGTCTGGCATAACAGCAGGTGAAGGGCCTATGGCTGGGGCTCCCACAGGGCAGGAGAGGTCGTCCAGTCCTGCAGGCACAAGGGCCCAGCGAGAGCAAGGGACGGTCGGGGAAGGAAAAGCGCTGCCCCCCACTTCTGCTACCCTCAGCCTCCTGTGCCTCACCCTCCACCCCCACCTCCAGCCCCCCAAGTCAGCCCACCCAAGGAAAATCCCTCCCCCCCCCGGCCTCGGGCTGGAAACGACATTCAGCCCACACATGCTGCATGAACTTTCAAGCCAAGCCCCCTTCCTTGTCCCTAGAGGCCCTGTACTGATGCCAGGGGCCTGGCGCAAGCTCCTGTTGGCGTGGGGAGCTTGCCCCCAATTCCAAGGCAGCTCTGGGCACTGAGCCCATCCAACAGCTGGGAGGCTGGAGTCCGTGGCCCAGCATCTGCCTGGGCATTGTTGGGAACACTGCCAAGGAGCAGCCGGTGAGGCCAGCCCAGGCCACGAGGGAGCTGGAGGGACCCAGGGGTTGGCACAGCACAGCCCTGTGGGGGTCCTGGGGAAGGTTTGGCTTTCAGGAGGGTTCCACACCTTGGTGACCCCATTAGCCCCCCCAGTGGTGTTTGGCAGGGACTTGGAGGCAGGGCTTCACACCGCCTGTGGCGTTTGGGCATTCCATTGTGAGGCGGCAGCCTGGGCCAGGTATGGGGTGGAGGAGTGGGTCTCACAAGTGACACTTTATGCTACCCACAGAGGGACACTACAGCACAGCCGCCATGGTCCCAGAGGCAGGTGAGTTCACACTCTTTCCCTCGTCTCTGTCCATCTGCCAACCACGCCCGCATGCAGCTGGGCACTCAGCTGCCACTCACTTGACATAGGTGAGGCCGTGGTTTCCGGTCAGAGCTGTGGCGATGCAGATAGCTCCATCCATGCCTAAGGAGTTCTCCTGGAGGCTAAAGGGAAGACAAAGACTCATCAAGAGGTGAGGCCCGGAGAAAGCATCGGGCAGTACTGTCAGGGTGGACTGATTTAAATCCAAGCAATTTAAAACACCAGTTGTATTCATGGATTTCAGTCAGAAAGCAGGAAACCTTGATTTACATCCTCGATTTTAATCTTGTTTTGCATTTGCACTTTTTAGTTATTTTCCTAAAGAAAGTTTGAGTCTCATTGGTTGGTACCATTACAGCTATTTTAATGTGCTAGATACATAAGATAAAAATTATCACTGTTTTGCAACTAAAACAAATTGTTTTATTAAACATCTGAACTATTATCTGTAGTTAGTGAACTGAACCGATTGTTTCCGGTTAGTCCTGCAAGATTTTAGAACTAGTAGAGCTCCTCATTTTTATTCATAGATTGGAAAAAGAAAACAAGCTTTCCCGCTGTTCTAACTTCCAATCAGTTTCTTAACCTAGAATGAACTAGTCATTGAACAGAACTAGTTGACTAAACTGAAATGAAGAAAATGTTCTCTCTGCACCGAAAAAAAGGGCGACTGCTGTCAACCTCCGGTTTCAGCTGCTTAGCCGCTATCTTCCAGTGACTTGGCTTTCTTAAAGACTTCGGCAGCAAATATATACTGCTTAATATATTTTTTATTTAATTTAAAGTGATTTTAACAGAATAGAGTAAGTTTAGGCCTTAATTTAATTTTAAATAGGCTTATTGTTAAAAATAAACCTGTATTTAATTAAAAAAATAAGGAAGTCTGATTTATTTTATCGGTTAAACCCTCTATTTTTATCCATACTGGGATCTGTGTATTGACTTGGATTTCTTCCTCCTCTTCTCCCTGCCTGATTCCGTCCATGTCACAATAGAGGGTTAGTAACAATAGAGGATTGTGACATCACAGCTGCTCCTTTGATGATGAAGTGTGATGGAACCATCTATCACTAGCAGTCAGATCAAAGGAAGCCAGTTAGAGCCAAAGCTGCTGTTTAGATACAGAAAAGATACATGACAGTTTGGAAGCATTTTGGTGACTCGTTGTAGACAGTGCTGGTGGCGACGCCTCTAGATAAGGTTGCCTGACACTTTCCATTATAAGACTCCATTTTCAATTATAACTTTGACCATTTGGATTGAAATTTCCCATGCTGGGCATCTGCCTCAGGCTGAATTTGTCTGGAACATTTCAGCAAACGCAGTTCAGCCATTTCCAAGACAGATTGAGGGGATTAGTTCCTGTGCACTGAAAGAGACAGGGGTCCAGTGGCGGGGGGGGAGGAAATAGTATGTGATCAGGTAATTAAAGCCTGTATCATGATGCATGCGCACAAGGGAGCCAAATTAAGATTGCACGGGGAACCTTCATTCGGGCACTTTCTAACTTTTGAGTGCTGGACTTTGACACCTTTCCAGCCTTTTACTGTAGCTTTGCGAATGCAATTTATTTTTTTAGCATTTGCCCCAGCATGGCAGCTACTTACTTCAGAACGCGGAGACTGCGGTTGACCTTCAGCGCGTTGGCCATAGCTTTGGCTCCAGACACACCGATGGAGTTTCCTCTCAAGCTGCAGGGAAGCAGGAAATACAAAAGGGCGATTAGGACAAAGAGCGCCGAAAGCTAATACAGGGATTCCATACAACCACGGAAGGCAGGTTGAGGGACAGTGGGGGAGACAGAGCACACGCCAGTTGGCCTGGGACTTAAGACATGCTGCAACTGAGGGCTCCCAAAGGATTTCCGGCCTAATGAGCTGTTGGAGACGGACATGCTACAGAGCTGATGGATTTGTCTCCCGGAGGGGCCCGAGGGGAGGTAAGTCGCAGGGACTGCTTGGAGAAGGAGCGCAGCTGGGGAACACTTACTCCAGAGTTGTGAGGGTTCTGTTAACAACTAGGGCCTCCGCCAGGGCTTTGGCCCCGCTCACCCCGATCGAAGCCACCTGGAGGCTGCAAGAGAACAAGGAACGTTCAGTGCAATTCATGGCAAGCTATCCCAGCCGGCCTGCGCCCGACAGACACGCATTACACTGAGCTGGGAAACCGGACCCAAGAAACCCAGGCTGTGGGGGCCAGCTTCACAAGCCCACGCCGTTCTCCTAGCACGTTGATCCTGCGGAGGAGTGTGGCAGCCCGAGGAGACGGGCCTGCCATAAGGGCATTGATCCAGCCGAGGATGTACTGATGAGCCGGGCAGACGGCAGCGCATTCTCTATTAAAACACTCGCCCCACCGAGTAACTCACCAATAAACGAAGAGGAAACTCTGTCTGGAGTCCAGCACAGACAGACACAACAGTCTCTGTGAGCTAATTGACTACAAAGCAGGGCTGACTCCCTGCTGCCGGGTGGGTGGCTGGCTCTCTGCAGGACATGGTGCTGAAGTACAGTGCGGCAGGTATCTATAGCCATCCCCTAACAGCTAAGGACTTCTCTGTCCAATGAATTAGCAGCCTGCGGGAGCCCCACCTCCTGTAGGACACTGAGGCCAACTTTATTAGCTCTGGCACATCAACTGGAGCAGGCCCAGCTAAATCCCGGCCATCTCTCTGCCTGTGACAACCCAACGGCAATGGAAGAGGGAGACATCTCCCCAGATTTCCAATGGGCTCAGCCCCCAGGAGACATGGCTTAACCATTCACCCCCAGGCAATAGCTCGCCTTTGCCGTCCCGTGGTCACCCTTCCCTTCCCCGCTCACAAACACACCTCCCATCTCACTCTGGCACACTCATTACTGCCATTCTAATGAGCAGGATCTAATGTCACTCTACGACCTGGCAGCCATGCACCCCCATACAGCATTGTGACCAGGGGGCATGGCCCCATCACTTTTTACAGGCCGCAAGGACGAGCGATGTGAGGAAGGGGACAGAGAGGAGTGAGCAGAGGGTGGGGTCTTGGGATGAAGGGGCGCGTGGGGGCTCAGGGAGAAGGGGTGGCACAGGGGTGGGGACACAGTTCAGTCACCAGTGGGGCCCCCCCATTTTAGGGAGCCCGCATTCACTAGTCTGACTGGGAGCGCTTGCCTAGCGGGACAGGTGCAACTATCTAGCTACCAAACTCTCCAGAAGTCCAGCGATTGGAGGACTATGAGGAGCTGGGGAGCAGCAGGTTTTGTTTGCCTGGAGGATCTCGGTCCAGATGGGGCCAGCAGGCTGAGTGCCCCTGCTCTGCGCACCACTACACATTTCACATACAGGGCATATTCCTCCCCTTTCCCCGCGCCCCCCCCCCCCCCCCGGCACCACGTGGACACTTACCAGAGGGTGGTGAGAGTGGTGTTCACCTTCAGAGCAGCAGCAAGGGCGATCATGCCTTCATCGCCAATAGCGTTCTCCTGCAAACTGAAACACAGCATGTGCCACGTGACGGCATATATGGCCCTTGTCCCCTAGAGCACATACATGGGGAAATGGGTCACGCAGGCAACAGAGGTTCTGGGAGGAGGGTTAATGGCTCCTGACAGGGTCGGGACACAAGTTGGCTCCCTGAGTGGGAAGCTGGCTCCCCTGAGTGGTATGCCCCAAACTGCTGCGGCTTCCAGACGACACACGCAGACCACTGCCCCATGACGAGATGGGGGTGTGCTGTTAGCCCGTGAAACTGCCCAGTGACGAGGTCCAGCCACTTGGAAATAAGGTGTACATTTTTAACAGTGTGGTTAACTAGCCACTGGGCCAACTGCCCAAGGGTTGTGGTGGATTCTCCATCACAAAGCCATTTTTATATCAAGATTGCATGTCTTGCTAAAAGCTTTGCTCTGGCAATTATTGTGGGGCAGGTCTCTGGCCTGTGGGATACAGGAGGTCGGCCTAGGTGATCGGATCCCATCCCTTCTGGCCCTGGAGGTGGAGACGATGGAGCCCAGAGGGGCAGTGAACAGGTCTCTCTCAATAGGGTGAAATTCAGAGGGTGCCAGGCAGTGAGATATAAGGCAACAAAAATACCCAATACAGGGTGACCTGCTGTCCAAATATTAGGGACTCTGTCAGTATATGCAAGTATCCCCCCCTCCCCGATGCAACGTTGTGGCATTACGACCCTCTCCTCCATCACCCATGGGATGGCGGCAGCCCCCCCAGCCAGAACACCGAGCAGGCCGAGTGGCCACAAAGGGGGATGCTGCAGGACCCTGACTGCGTGGGTCACGAGCGGTTTATTGTGCGGGGGTGGGTGATGCCCCAGCAGGGCAGACCCAGGGTTGAGAGGAGCTGGCTGAGGGACGGAGTGGGTCCCTGGAGGGACCTGCAGAACAAGCGAGCTGGGGAACCACTAGTCTAGGGTGTGCTTGCCGGGGCCCCCTGCTGGCCCTGGCTGGTCAGAGGTAAGTGACTAGACACAGCGAAATGGGTGCATGTCCTGAACAGAACCCCCTTTGCCGGGGGAGCTAAGGCGCAAGAGCCCCCAGAGAATCTTTCTCAGCAGACAGCTGAGCCCACAAAAGGGCTGGTCCCCCTTGCTTGCCCTGCTCCTGCTTGGCCTCCTGTCCTCCCCCAATCCACAGCCCAGCCGTACATGCCGCATGCAGCCCCTGCCAGAGAGTCACTGAGCCAAGCAGGACCCGCTCCCTGAGACGGCTCTGCGATGCCCCCACAGCGCAGGGCTTTGGCATTGCTGGGGGGGGGTGGTCTGATCTGCTCCGCCAGCACAAAATCCTAACCCCCCACAAGTATGTGACCACCCCCACCCCAGCACCCTCGCGCCCCGAGCCAGCGATGCGGCCAGGCAGGGAGGCCTGCTGCAGGCGTCACTTACTCGAGGCTGGTCAGGCTCCTGTTGGAGTGTAGTGCTTGGGCCAGCGCCCTGGCTGCCTTCCACTGGATGAAGTTCCACTGCAGGCTGTGCAAAGAGAGTGGGCGGTGAAGGGGGCGGGGCGGGGCTCTGCAAATGGGCAGAGGCCCCCCGGCCAAGGGGAACGGCCCCTTCTCACTGGGGGACCAGCCGCAAGAGGGGATAGCTCTCCGCAGGCTGTTGTGGAGTAGCTGCATCCCACCCAATGAAAGCCCCCCTGGGTTTGTACCGGACACAACAGCCTTCTGCACGTCCTGCCCGTAACTGTCACTTATCAGCCTTGGGCGCTGCTGAGCAGAAGTAGCAGCATCGTGGCGGCAGGTGAAAGGCTGTGATCTCCGGGGGGCACGTACCTAGTTTATAATTCTGTGAACCTGCATATCCGAGGCTTCCAAACACCACTATGCAAATCCATCCATCACACTACTGTGCACAATCCATCGGTGACGTAGTAGCTTTGATTAATCAGACATTAATAAAAGGGCCTGAGGAATCGGGGCGCGTATGGCTCTTCAGCCTTAAAAAATGACATGGTTGAAGGGCTGGTGACAGTTGCCAGCCTGACAGTGCTGGAGAGAGAGGACAGGCTCCAGGCGAGAGAGGGGTTCAGCGCCTAGGGCCCATTCAACCTTTTGCATCTGCAAAGGTTGCCAGCGGTGGGAGGGGTCTGGGATGTCGACTCCAATTCACCACCAGCCGTCCCACGGGATATTGAAAAGTCATCATACAGTAGCCAGGTGGGGAGGTAATATCTTTTAACGGATATTTTAATATCTTTTCTGTTGGTGAAATAGACGAGCTTTTGAGCTCCACAGAGCTCCTCTTCAGGTCTGGTAAAGTTAATCACAGGCCAGGTGTACGCTACAAACTTACATCGATATAACTACATTGCTCGGGGGTGTAAAAAATCCACACCCCTGTATATCCACATCCCTGAGCAAGGCAGTTATATCAACCTAATCCCTAGTGCAGACAGCACTAAGCTGGCAGGAGAGCTTCTCCAGTCAGCCTAGCGACCACCTCCCAGGAGGGTGGATTAACTATGCCAACGGCAGAAGCTCTTCGGTCGGCATAGTAGCATCTTCACCGAAGCGCTAGAGCGGCACCGGTGCAGTGTTTTAAGTGTAGACCTGCCCAGCATGTCAAAGCTAAAGACAAGGTGGAACAGATTGTTCAGTGTAAGTTATTCCAAAAGACCATTCAAGGCAAACCAGCCCGTTAACACCTCTGCGGTCACAGGACAAAAAGGGGGGGGGGGGGGTGACTGGGTTACACCTTATTGTAATAAATCATAAATCCAGTGTCTTTATTAAGACCATGATTTTTTAAATATCTAGCAAAGTTATGATAAGCTCCCAGGCCTGTCTTTTGAAGGTGATGTACAGGTTGCCTTTGAGGATGAGGCCTGAGAGGTCACCTATGGAGTGATCATTTTGTGGGAAAGTGTGTGCCCACAAGTGAGGGAGTGTTTCTGTCTTTATAGTTTTTCTGTGTGAGTTCATCTGAGAGCAGAATGATTGTCTGGTATCACCCACATAGTTGTTATTGCAGCATTCAGTGCGCTGGATGAGGTCCACCACTTGCTATGATAGGCATGTGTAGGACCCATGGATCTTGAAAGGTGTGTTGTGGGGGGTATTGCTCATGGCAGCAGTGGAGATATGGCTGCAGGTTTTGCATCTGAACATAAGAACGGCCAGACTAGGTCAGGCCAGTGGTCCATGTAGCCCACTAGCCTGTCTTCTGACAGTGGCCAGTGCCAGATGCTCCAGAGGGAATGAAGAGAACAGAGCAATTATCGAGTGATCCATCCCCTGTTGTCCAATCCCAGCTTCTGGTGGTTAGAGGCTTAGGGACAGCCAGAGCATGGGGTTGCATCCCTTACCATCTTTGCTAATAACCATTGATGGACCTGTCCTCCATGAGCTTATCTAATTTTTATTTGAACCCATTTATACTTTTGGCCTTCACAACAACCCCTGGCGATGAGTTCCATAGGTTGACTGTGCATCATGTGAAGAACTTCCTTTGGTTTTTTTAAAATCTATTGCCTATTCATTTCATTGGGTGACCCCTGGTTTTTGTGATATATGAAGGGGTAAAATAACACTTCCTTACTCAATTTCTCCACCCTGGTCATGATTTTATAGACCTCTAGAATATTCCCCAGTAGTCATCTCTTTTCTAAACTGAACAGTTCCAGTCTTTTTAACCTCTCCTCATATGGAAGCAGTTCCATCCCCCTAATCATTTTTATTGATCTTCTCTGTACTTTTTACAATTCTAATATATCGTTTTTGAGACAGGGCAACCAGAACTGCATGCAGTATTCAAGGTGTGGGCATACCAGGGATTTATATAGTAGCATTATATTTACTGTCTTATTAGCTATCCCTTCCCTAATGGTTCCTAACAATCTTTTAGCTTTTTTGACTTCTGCTGCACATTGAGAGAACTATCCACAATGACTGCACAATGAGAGAACTGCACATTGGAGAACTATCCACAATGACTCCAAGATTGTTCTTGAGGGGTAACAGCTAATTTAGACCCCATTATTTTGTATGTACAGTTGGGATTATGTTGTCCAATGTGCATTACTTTGCATTTATCAGCATTGAATTTCATCTGCCATTTTGTTGCCCAGTCACCCAGTTTTGTGAGATCCCTTTGTAACTCTTCGCAGTCTGTTTCGGACTTACCTATCCTAAGTAATTTTGTATCATCTGCAAATGTTGCCACCTCAATGTTTACCCCTTTCTCCAGATCATTTATGAATATGTTGAACAGCACTGGCTGCAGTAGAGATCCTTGGGGGACCCCACTATTTATCTCTCTCCACTGCGAAAACTGCCAATTTCATAGAATCATAGAAGATTAGGGTTGAAAGAGACCTCAGGAGGTCATCTAGTCCAACCCCCTGCTCAAAGCAGGACCAACACCAACTAAATCATCCCAGCCAGGGCTTTGTCAAGCCAGGCTTTAAAAACCTCTAAGGATGGAGATTCCACCACCTCCCTAGGTAACCCATTCCAGTGCTTCACCACCCTCCTAGTGAAATAGTGTTTCCTAATATCCAACCTAGACCTCCCCCACTGCAACTTGAGACCATTACTCCTTGTTCTGTCATCTGCCAGCACTGAGAACAGCCGAGCTCCATCCTCTTTGGAACCCGCCTCCAGGTAGTTGAAGGCTGCTATCAAATCCCCCCTCACTCTTCTCTTCTGCAGACTAAATAAACCCAGTTCCCTCAGCCTCTCCTCATAAATCAAGTGCCCCAGCCCCCTAATAATTTTTGTTGTCCTCTGTTGGACTCTCTCCAGTTTGTCCACATCCTTTCTGTAGTGGGGGGCCCCAAAACTGGATTCAATACTCCAGATGTGGCCTCACCCATGCCTAATGGAAGGGAATAATCACTTCCCTCGATCTGCTGGCAATGCTCCTACAAACACAGCCCAATATGCCATTAGCCTTCTTGGCAACAAGGGCACATTTTTGACTCATATCCAGCTTCTTGTCCACTATAATCCCCAGGTCCTTCTCTGTAGAACTGCCACTTAGCCAGTCGGTCCCCAGCCTGTAGCAGTGAATGGGATTCTTCCGTTCTAAGTGCAAGACTCTGCACTTGTCTTGTTGAACCTCATCAGATTTCTTTTGGCCCAATCCTCCAATTTGTCTAGGTCACTATGGATCTTATCCCTACCCTCCAGCGTATCTACCTCTCCCCCTACAACTTAGTGTCAACCGTGAACTTGCTGAGGGTGCAATACATCCCATCATCCAGATCATTAATGAAGATGTTGAACAAAACCAGCCCCAGGACCAACCCCTGGGGCACTCCGCTTGATACCAGCTGCCAACTTGACATCAATCCGTTGATCACTACCTGTTGAGCCCGACGATCTAGCCAGCTTTCTATCCACCTTATAGTCCATTCATCCAATCCATACTTCTTTAACTTGCTGGCAAGAATACTGTGGGAGACCATATCAAAAGCTTTGGTAAAGTCAAGGAATATCACATCCACTGCTTTCCCCATATCCACAGAGCCAGCTATCTCATCATAGAAGGCAATCAGGTTGGTCAGGCATGACTTGTCCTTGGTGAATCCATGTTGACTGTTCCTGAACACCAATTTATTCCTACCCTTTGTTTCTCATCTTTTAACCAGTTACTGATCCACAAGGGACCTTGTCAGAGGCTTTCTGAAAGTCCAAGTACACTATATCCATTGGCTCACCCTTGTCCACATGCTTGTTGACACTCTCAAATAATTCCAATAGATGGGAGATTATGTCTCACCATTTACAAAAGCTATGTTGCTCTTCCCCAATATATTGTGTTTATCTATGTGTCTGATCATTCTGTTCTTTACTATATTTCCAACAAATTTGCCTGGAAATGAAGTTAGGTTTATCAGCTTATTGCCAGGATCGCCTCTGGAGCCTTTTTTAAAAATTGGCATCACTTTAGCTATCCTCCAGTCACCTGGTACAGAGGCTGATTTAAGCGATAGGTTACATATCAGTTAGTTCTGCAATTTCATATCTGAGTTCCTTCAGAACTCTTGGGTAATACCATCTGGTCCTGGAGACTTATTACAGTTTAATTGAGCCACTTGTTCCGAAACCTCCTCTAATGACACCTCAATCTGGGACAGTTCCTCAGATTTGTCACCTGAAAAGAATGGTGGGAATCTCCCTCACATCCTCTGCAGTGAAGACTGATGCAAAGAATTCATTTAGCTTCTCCGCAATGGCCTCATCTCCCTTAAGTGCTCCAGTCGCACTTAGATCATCCAGGGGCCGCTCTGATTGTTTGGCTTCCTACTTATAATGCACTCCATTTTTTTGCTATTAGTTTTTGTGTCTTTTCCTAGCTGATGTTCAAACTCTTTTTTGGCCTGCCTAATTATGCTTTTACACTTGACTTGTCAGAGTTTATTCTCCTTTCTATTTTCCCCAGTAGGATTTTACTTCCAATGTTTAAAGGGTGTCTTTTTGTCTGTTACCATCTCTTACTCTGTTGTTCAGCTATGGGGGCATTTTTGGGCCTATTTTTATTTATTTATTTGGGGTATACGTTTAGTTTGAGCCTCCATTATGGTGTTTTTCAAAAGTTTCCATGCAGTTTGTAGGCATTTCATTCTTTTGACTGTTCCTTTTCATTTCCATTTAATTAGCTCCCTTGTTTTTGTAATTTCCCTTTTTGAAGTTAAATGCTACTGTGGAGGGTTTCTTTGGTGTTTTCCCCCCTACAAGAATGTAAAATATAATTACATTACGGTTGCTATTACTGAACAGCTCAGCTATATTCACCTCTTGGACCAGATCCCGTGCTCCATTTAGGACTAAAACAAGAAGTGCCTCCCCCCTTGTGGGTTCCAGGACTAGCATTAATGGATTTATGGTTCATTACAACAATCTGTAACCCAGTAACCCCCCGTTTTTGTCATATGATTGCAACGGTGTTAACGGGCCACTTCGCTTCTGAATGGTCTCTTAGAATACAGGGTAACTCTTTTTGCTAAACTATCTGTTCCACCTTCTTTTTGGCTCTGAGTACCTTTCCCAGCCCTGAAGAAGAGTTCTGTGTAGCTTGAAGGTTTGTTGCTCTCACCAACAGAAACTGGTCCAATGAAAGATATGACCTCCTCCACCCTGACTCTCTCATATCCTGGGACCAACAAGGCAAAATCATAAAGTAACAGCTTTCAGTCTCTACTGGCCTGGGCTGGATCTGAACCAGTCAGCCAGATGCAGCCTGTACAGTGCTGCCCATGACGATGCCATTGAGCATGGAGGTCCCCCCCCCCCCCCCGTCCACTTAGCTGGGCTGTGCTGACAGGGACTGAGGCCCATAGTTGCGGGCTGTTCACTCACTGCAGGGACAGAGCCGCTAAAGAGAAGGAACCAAAAATCAGGGCCAAGGTGAAACTCACTGCAGGGACATGAGCGTCTGGTTCTCTCTCATCGCCAGTGCAATAGCCTTCACACCTTCATCATACAACAGATTCGCCGCTAGGCTACAGGCAAAGTACAGAGAAATGAGTTAAACACAGTGTGATGCATTACACCTGCCTCTGGTGGGTTGAAGTGCAGTGAGACAAGTGCAAAGGGGGCGGGGGAGGGAAGAGACAGTAGGATGACATTAAAAGGCAATTAATGGGAAACAGATAAAAGGAAATACACATGGTTTTTACACTGCAATGGGTGATTAATCTGTGGAACTCACTGCTGCAGGACATGGAGGCAAATAGCTTCAAGGTTTCAAAATGGAACTAAACATTTTTAGGAACAAGAAGAGTGTCTGCACTGGTACTAGTCAGGATAATATTGCAAGGGCTTGCTCCATCCTCATAATTCAGGGCATCTGCTAATCATTAGCTGGAGTAAGGAAGACGCTACCCCTTCTTCCCCCACCCCCAGTGGCAGGATATTTCACACTGGCTTATGTCTTCTTCTCAAGCACCCACTGGTAACTTCACTAGATGAATCGCTGTCTTATCTGCCGAGGCAAAGTACTCCGGAGGGATCAGTCAGGTCCACTCTGGGTATTCTACATTCTGCTTTCCACAGAACTCCAAGTTACAAAATGGTTAAGCCAAGCACAAGTTCTTTCGGTCTGCTTCCATACTTGAACCACAGGCTCATCAGGCCAGATCATGCTTAGTGAGAAACCCCAGGAGCTTAAACTAACAGAGCTCCTGGAGTATCGTGTGAGTGGGGATTGCCACTGGAAAACCCCCACCCTCCCCCGTGCTCCCCAGCCTCCTGCCCCTCATGGCCTGCTCACCTGTGTTTGGGCCCAAACAAACCCTCCAGGAGGACCTGCCAGGGCAGACCTGGAGTCTGCAGAAGCTGATGCTGGCCCTGGAGGGGGGATGGTGCTGTGGAGAGCAGCTGTCTTGCCCTGACTCCTCCCCACCCAAGTACAGCCCCCCAAAAGCAGCGGACATGCAGCCATGCAGCATGCAGATGGAGGAACGTCTGCAGAGCTGGAGGGAGGCGGGAGGATGCTGGTTTGGGGCAAATCCCTTCTCTCAAAGGGAAAACAACAGAAGTGATGATATGGCTCCAGAGATTGGACCTAGAAAGGGCCAATCCACCCCACCCCTGATGAGCCATCACAGCGCTGCTCCTTGTCATGCCTTCTCCTTGGCCAGACTCACCTGATCCCCAGCCTGAGTGTTCCCCATTGCCCCAAGGACACACCCTTGGCCACGGGTATTCCACAGCCGCATACCAACCTGTCCTCCCGCACAAGAGTGGCTCCTCTGCACCTGCCTGAGGGCAGTACGGCTGCCGAGCACACAGCGTAAGCTGGGGCAGAGGATTTGGACTTCGAAAACCGGCTGACTTACTCTAGGTTCCTCAGCGTGCGGTTAGCGCGCAGAGCGTTGGCTATCTCCGGCGCCCCCTCTTGGCCAATGGAATTCTCCCGAAGGCTAGGAAAAGAGAAGAGGTCACTGGGATTCCCTCCTTCCAGGGCAAGGAGTGGGAACAGCTCCGGACATTTCTCATTCTCTTCCAGGCACTCTTTGTTTTTTAGGGCAAACAAGACAAAACAACTGGGCCAGCAGGGGGCGGTAGCCTCTAGGCGAGGGCTCTCCGGGGCAGATAGGGGAGGGCGAGGCCGCCTGGCACGTGCAGGTGAACATTCGATGCATGAGCAGCTGCTGCAGTCACACACATGTCTCAGGCGCTGAACAATGCCCCTCGCTCTCTCTTCACCCCACACACAGTCTCCCTACGCCAGGCCCTGCTCTTTGTAGGCTGGCAAAAATCCCTGTTAGGGGAGGGATCAAAAAAACAGATCGGAATGATCAGCGATGAACATCTAGCCCAGCCCAGGTTTTCCTCTTGCGCTGCTCCCGTGGCCCTCCTCAGGTCACACGGCTGCTCCCCCCCGGTTATTGCCCGCTCCCCAAGTCAGAGGGGGTTAGAATTTCCATCTCACTTTGGGAATGACTCACAGAGTCCCTGCCCCCAGCAGGGACAGAGCGCGTTACTCCAGTGCCATTGATTTATCCTCTAGGCGGGCAGCCGCAAAGGAGCAGCTGAGTTTGGGCTGGGCTATTCAGCAGAAGGATATTTTCATTTTTCCCCACCTCCCCCAAATATACACCATACTCATTGCCTCAGGGTTTCTGCTGGGCACAGAGATTGCGCAGCACAGGGCCAGATGTTTCCTGTATCTGCACGGGGCTACAAAGCGGTGGTGGGAAGGATGCAGGGAGTGGGCAGAGTCCCTGGAGAGTAATGAAAGCAGGCTCAGAGGTGCTGTACCCCGTAAAGGGGAAGTGGCTGAGTGGGATGGGGCATGGCCAGGGGTAACAATCGCTCCATCTCCAAAACAGGAGCCATGGTACATGCACCAATGTGTGCTCCCCAGTGCCGCTCTGGGATCTCTGCCGATCTTGCAGACAAAACCCCTCCAGCAACTGCTGCTCGGGCAGTATCCTTCGACAGGAAGCTGCGGTGGAGCTCTGCCTTTCAAAGCCACAGTAGTCCCCATAAAGGTGCTTAGCACATCTGTTGCGGGATCCAAGTGGCCTGAAATATTCTGGAGAACACCCATGTGCCAAAGCCATCAGGAGCAGTCTGCAAAGGCTCTCAGCATTGGCTCACTTCTGCTAGAACTTTTCATTCCTTCTCATTTTGTTTGTATTCTTGTAATTTAAAATGGAATGCTTTGTAAAAAACTCTGGTAATGGCCTTTGTATTCAGTGGAAGCAATCAGCCACGCCTGCTAGGAACGGACCTGGGAACAATGCACCAGGGGAAAAACGGCAGCATTTCTGGTATTTGTAATCTACTGGAAGAGGCTTAGTGGGTCTTCATCTGTTATTAAGCAGCCCCTGCAGGCCTTACTGTCCTTTTATGGCAATATCAGTGAACAATTTTAAAGATTTGTGTCTCCATTGGTGTCTGATCTGTGCAGGACAATCTACCTTAGAAAAAGCACCTTTGTGATTTACCCTATTTCATTTGTTTCTGTAAACAGGGGAGAAATGCATTGTGATCAGTTATACATAACATCGCAGCAGAAAATAAATATCCCAGGTTTCAGTCTGGCACATTGTACTTTCTAAATGTAACAATAGAAACATGTAATTCCACTTCGGACATTTGCCCCTGTTGCCTGCAGTGCTCACAGATGTTTTACTTCAAACTTTCAGAGTTTGGCAACACAGTCCAGTGCTCCTTGTTGGAGATTCTGAAAAAACTTCCACCCTAATTTTGTTAAATCTCTCTCTCTCTCTCTCTCTCTCTCTCTTTTGTAAATGAGTTTAGCATTGGACTGACAGCCTGTATTTATCCCTAGAACAGGAGCAGGGCAAGCGCCCCACCTATCCCTGCTACCAATGTGCGTCACCTCTGAGCCACCCCCTGCAAGTGTTCATGCCCTGCAGAAACTAGGGGGTTCATTAGCACCAATAGTGGCCCTGGTTTCTGTCTACTCTTCATAGACTCCAAGGCCAGCAGGGACTATTGTGAGCAGCTAGTCCGACCCCCTGTGTAACGCAGGCCAGAGAACGGCCCCAAATAATGCCTAGAGCAGAGCTCTTAGACAAACATCCAATGAAACGGACTAAGACCCAGCAAACGTATTTCCCTGACTCGCCATCAGGGAGCAGGCTGGGCTGGACTGGAACTGACCTACAGATGGAAGCTACTAAATCATCCCCAGTCCCCTGAGCTGTCCAGCTCCTCAGTTGCACGTGGGTGTTTTGAAAAATGTTAAGTGTATTGGCCAAGGGAGGGTTACTGTACGACCGGGTTTCCCCGGACATTGCCTCTCTTTTGATCCTCCACCCTCTGTCCAGAAGGATTTTTCAAATCAGAGGCAACGTCCGGGAGTTTTCAAGCAGATGTTGCAGCTCAGAAAGAGCTGGATACACGTCCAATTGGTCCCTTCCTTGCAACTGCAGCTGATTGGTCCCTTCCCTGTAGCGGGAGCTGCCAGATCCCACCCACCCAGGCCCCAGATCCCAGCCCTGGGGTGGGGGAGAACCCCGCAGGGAGGCGCTGATGGACAGGCTGGCGCTGTGTCCTGGGTCTGCACCAGCCACCCTGCCACCATGACAGGGAGTGACAGTGCCCCCCCACCTCAAGAGTGAGGCCACAGGTACCCCCTCCAAAAAACCCCAAATACTCCCTCTCCAGCACCCCCTAAATGCCTTCTCCTGTCCCAATAGACATACACCCCTCCAGCACCCCCCAAGTACCTCCTCACAATGCAAAAACACATTCTTCCAGCACCCCGCACCCCCTCCCATCCCAGTACACACACACACCCCTCTGGCACCCCCCAAATACTCCCTCCAGCACCCCCCAAATACCCTCTCCTGTCCCAGTACACACACACACACAGACCCCACTCTGGCACCCCCCAAATACCCCCCACACAGCCCCTCCAGCTCTCCCCCACACCCGGCAGTGTCCTCTTTTTGGGAACCTGAAATATGGTAACCCTAGGCCACGGAGACCCCCCCCCCCCGCCATTCACCTTCTTTGGCTTGCAATGGTTTCGCTGCTAGCAGCAGGATTAGAAAAGGCGCAGCTGAGCTGATCCATTTCTCAAGGCAAAAAACGAACCGAGTTAGAAGAGAAGCTCAGCTGTATGAAGAGGTGACACCCACCAAATTGGGATCCAGACCAATTAGCTGGGTGCAAACCCGTTGCCCCCTGGGCCTCCCCTCACCCCCCACCCCCACCCCCGGATACTGGTCCCATTCGCCCAGGAGCTGCAGGGTGGGGGGCCGTGCTCCAGTAGCAAGGAACGCATGCTGTAGCTAGTGCAAAAAACAAGATTACTGCCAGAGAGACCTGGAAGGTGCTGCGCCGAATGACACAATTCTTGTGGTGACAACATGGCCAGATGACCAGCCAGCGTATGTGTTCGCGATCTGAGTGGGGCAGTGTCGGGAAGAGGGGAGAGCGGAGACCAAGACTTACTTGAGGCTGATGAGGCCCCGGTTGGAGCGCAGCGCTCCTATCAGCGCCGTGACCCCCGCGTTACTGATCGAATTGCTCTGGAGGCTAAAACACAAAGAGATACAGCAGAGTGTCACCACAGGAACGACGCAGTGGGCCTTCGTACCAGCCCAGCACTGGATGAGTTCACCTTGTGTGGTTAAGAGTGAATTCATCATGGCAAAAAGTGCCAGCCTGTTGGAAATCCTGGACAGGTCGACAAAGCCCGCCAAAGCAAAAGCCCCACCCCCCAGCAATGGAGGAGGAGCCACAGAGCCAGCAATCAGCTAAGCAGTGGGGATACCAAAGATAAAGCAGGAGCAGGAGTGAGGGTCACAGGTTCAGAATGAGGCGGCTGAGGACACCAAGCAGAGAGCCCCAGACAATGCCCCCAGCTCCCCAAAGGAGTCCCAAGAGCCAGTGGATGCCACCCAGAGGAGCTCTGCTTGGAGACAGGCGGTAGGTGGAGACCAAAAAAATAGGTGCAAGGCACATGCCTGTCCAGCTTCCTCTTCTGGGACTGACAGACACCCCTCAAGAGACAGCTGGCTAGGAGGCCCCTGGACTGTGTGGGGCCACACACGGGGAGCGCAAAAAGGAAAAGAGGTGGGGAAAGTTCAGCCAGAGCCCCAGCAGGCAGTCCTGGGAGAGCTGGGAGAGGGGGTGCACCCTGCTGCACTGGAGGGAGGTGCGCGCTGAGGTCCCCCTCTTGGCACAGAAAGGGCACGTGCTCCCGGTGAAAGGTGCCAGACTGAGAAGACAAAAGTCTTCCATTTGCCCCCGGGACAGGGACAGTACAGGCAAGAGCAGCAGGCACGCCCTGCCCATGGTGCCAGGTTACCCTGCCCCAGTCCTGAGCAGGAAGGAGCGCGTCTGTTGGGGCAGAGGGCTGCTTGGTTTCTAAGGCGAGTCAGTCTGCGGCCCCTCTGCTGAGACTCCTAACCAGGGTGGAGAAGTTTTGTGATGGAGCCCATGAGGAAGCAGACAGTGGACAGCAACTCATTTCCCACAGGCCACCAAACCTCTAGCAGGGAAATAACTCTGGGCACAACAGACGAGGGCTGGTTGCAACGGGGAAAGCCAAGGCTCCTTATGCCACCCCCAGTCCTCCTGTCTTCTTTGCTGAATCTTCCTCCTACTACCCTCCTCTGAAGATACCAAGACTTCCTGGGAGACCCCCTGGAACTGATCCCCACAAAAAATGCACGAGGCCATCACACCCCTAGCCATTCCCCTCTGCCCTGCAGATCATCAATGGGAAATTTTCCCAAAGGAACCTACCAGCCCCTTCCCCACAAAGGCCCCTTCTGCTTTCCACGGACATGAGTTGGGGGAACAGACAAGGATGGGGTAGGAGGCAACCCCAGATCACTTTGGATCACGACTCTGCCCTTGGGAGAGCTGAGCAGTGGAGCATTAACAAGCACCCCTTGGCAGTGAAGAACAATGCATCAGGGGTGCTCCAGGCACTTGAGTGGCAAGGGACTTACTCCAGGGTTGTGAGACTGTGATTCACTCTCAGAGCTTCGGCCAAGGCTACAGAGCCAGTGTCCCCCACACAGTTACTGGAGAGGCTGTGAGAAAGGAAAGGGAGATCAGCCATTAGCAGCTGTGAAATTGCAGTCAGAGCCCAGAGGCAGGGGATCCCAATCAGCCTGAGAAAAGCCAGCCCCCACCTTGGCCCCCTAGTGAGGGGGTGGCTTGGTTTCCTCACAGCTGCCAAGTCTCACAACGGGAAAAGTGAGTGTTCCGCAGTGACGTGCCAAGGCCGAGTCCCCAGCAGGCCAGTCACATCCCGGGAAAGGAGGAGCTAGGTGGGCGACAAGGCCCAGCACTTTAGCAGCAATACGAACATCTCCATCTGGATTCTGCATCTGATCACCCCATCCCAACATAGGACAAAATGACAGTAGAAAACTGATCTGGTAAAGGAACAGCCACAGGCACCAAATACATTTACAATGCAAGCCAGAGCGATGGAGACCTCGCCCATCCACAGAGAAAAGCTGTGTCCGCTCAAGCTCAAAGATCAATTGCCCATTCAGTGACACTGTGTCCCTGTCAGCCTGTGGCATGTGGTGATCCCACCTTGCCCACCTACTCAGGGGAACTTGGGGCGCTCTTCTGATTTATATTGTGCCCATTGCTGCGTTACCTGGGAGTGGCTGAGAGATTAAAGTGAATCGATGCTAACCGCTGGCATAAATCAGCAGCTGTTCCTTCTGCACCCTCACCCACTGGCAGGGCAAATGCTATCTGGCTACAGGCCCACATAAGAAAAAGGCAGAGCAAATAAACGCCTCTTGCACGGCTTCCTAAATTGTTTCCACACTTGCACCTTGGCAGCATGTCGGAGGAAGTTCATTTCAAAGCTGAAAGCACTCCAAAGACAACACCCTTCTGCCCATCCCTGGGAGATCAGCCCTTTTAAGAGAATCATAGAATATCAGGGTTGGAAGGGACCTAAGGAGGTCATCTTGTCCAACCCCCTGCTCAAAGCAGGACCAATCCCCAATTTTTGCCCCAGATCCCTAAATGGCCCCCTCAAGAATTGAACTCACAGGGTTTAGCAGGCCAATGCTCAAACCACTGAGCTATCTCTCCCTCCATAGGGAGGTCCCTCAAAAGGTCATCAAGTCCAGCCCCTTGTGCAGAGGCAGGACCAAGTAAACCTACACCTTCCTGACAGGTGTCTGTCCAACCTGTTCTGAAAAACCTCCAGTGATAGGGTTCCGCAACCTCCCTCGGAAGCCTGTTCCAGAGCTTAACTATCCTTATGGCTAGAAAGTTTTTCCTACTATCTAACCTAAATCTCCCTTGCTGCCAATTAAGCCCATTACATCTGGTCCAGCTTCAGTGGACACGGAGAACAATTGATCACTGGCCTCTTTAGAACAGACCTCATCATATTTAAAGACTGTTATCAGATCCCCCCATAGTTTTCTTTTCTTAAGACTAAACTTTTCCTCATAGGTCAGGGTTTCTAAACCTTGTGGCATTTTTGTTGCTCACCTCTGGACTCTCTCCAATTTGTTCACGTCTTTCCTAAAGTGAGGCATCCAGGACTGGACACAGTATCCAGCTGAGGCCTCACCAGTGCTGAGCAGAGTGGGGTAATTACCTCTGTGTCTTATACAAGACATTCCTGGTAATGCGCCTAGAATAATATTAGCCTTCTGCAACTGCATCACTTTGTTTACTCATTCTATTTGTGATCCACTATAACCCCAAGATCCGTTTCAGCAGTACTCCCGCCAAGTCAATTATTCCCCGTTTTGTAGTTCTGCAGTTGATTTTTGCTTCCGAAGTGTAGAACTTTGCACTTGTCATTATTAAATTTCACTTTGTTGATTTCAGACCAATTCTCTGATTTGTCAAGGTTGTTTTGAATTCTAATCCTGGCCTCCAAAGTGCTTGCAACCCCTCCGAGCTTGGTGTCATCTGCAAATTTGATAAGCATCCTCTCCACTCTATCATTAATTTCAATATTGAATAGCACCAGACCCAGGACTGACCCCTGCAGGACCACAGTAGATACGCCCTCCCAGTTGCACAGCGAACCACAGATAATTACTCTCTGAGTACCGTCTTTCAATCAGTTGTGCACCCACCTTATAGTAAATTCATCTAGACCGCATTTCCCCTGTTTGTTATGAGACTGTCGTGAGGGACTGTATCCAAAAGCCTTACTAAAAATCAGGGTATATCACATCTACTACTTCCCCGCATCCACTAGTCCACGAGTAACCCTACTGAAGGAAATTAGGCTGGTCTGGTATAATTTTTTCTTGTTTAATAATTTGCTCCAGTTTCTTTCCAGGTATTGATTTCAGGTTGCTCTATAAATCCCTGGGTCCTCTTCAGTGTTCCCTCTCATTTTCCCCGCCCATGTGTGGAATGAATTTTGTTATGTGCACCAATATGGAGATGATGTGTGACACATCACCTTCATATTGGTGCACAGAACAAAATTCATTTGGTGGGGGTGGGGCCGAGGGGTTTGGAGTGTGTGTGTGTGTGGTGGGGGGGGGGCTCAGAGCTGGGCCAGAGGGTTGGGATGCAGGGGTGTGAGGGCTCTGGCTGGGGGTGCGGGCTCTGGGGTGGGGCTGGGGATGAGGGGCTCAGAGCTGGGGCAGAGGGTTGAGGTGCATAGGATGAGGGCTCCAGCTGGGGGTGTGGGGCTGGGGATGAGGGGTTTGGGGTGCAGAAGGGTGCTCTGGGGCTACGGTGGGGAGAGAGGACTCCCCCTAGCTCTCTCTCCCCGCAGTAGCACCATCTGCAGCAGGTCCATGCCGGGGCTGGGTTGGGGGCGGGGGAAGGGTGTCCCCATAGGCACCGACTCCGTGGGTCTCCAGGGCTGGAGCACCCACAGAGAAAAATTAGCCACTGGCAGCCAAGCTCCCCCTCCCTCCCAGTGCCTCCTGCCCTCTGTGAACAGCTGTTTTGCAGCATGTAGGAAACTCCGGGAGGGGGAGGAAGAGCAGGGATGGGGCGCACTTGGGGGAGGAGGCGGGGCAGAGGTGGGACAGGGCAGGAAGAGGTGGGGCGGGACCTGGGAGGGAGCAGGGGATCAAGCACCCCCTGGCTGAAGGGGAAGTCAGCGCCTCTGGGCACCCTTCCCCCAGCCGCAGAAGGTTGGGGCCAGGCTAGGTTGGGGCTGGGGAAGGGGCGCCCCTCCCCCGGCCGCAGCAGGTCCCAGCTGGACAGGTTCCCTGAGCGCCTGCCCAGCCTGCATGGCCAGCAGCTTATTTAGCTTACAGGAAACTTAGATCCTCTTTGTCCCCCTTTCTAAAGACCAGCACTGTGTTTGCCCTTCTCCAGTCCTCTGGGACCTCACCCATCCTCCATGAGTTCGCCAATATAATCTCTAACAATTCCAAGATTGCTTCAGCTAGTTCCTTAAGTACCCTAAGATGAATTTCACCAGGCCCTGCCAACTTTAATACAGCTGATCGATCTGAACATTCTTTAACCTGTTCCTTCCCTAGTTTGGCTTTTCATAGAAATGCTCTTGGAAGGGAAGCTTTCCAGGGAGTTGCAAAGCACGACCCCAGACATGTGTTTAGCTCTAGTGCTTGTCTGATTTGTGTTCCCTGACTACGGTGGTTCGTATTTCTGGGGGCACAGCTGCTGTACTTCCAGCAATGGGTGTGTCCAGGCCCTCTCCAGGGTACGTTATTAACATAAGAACAAGTGTGGCCGGACTGTACCCTTCTGATCGGCATGCAGAGGATCCCCTTCAAACAGGTCTCTCCCTCCCCGTGCTGGAAAAGGGGCCATGGAGGTGTGGCTCTTCCCAGTGAGGCATGCTGGGGGGATAGGGCAGGCAGTGGGTACACTGGAGTAAGGTGGCCACTCGCCCGTTTCCAGAATACCAGACATCCTGGTACTTCCAGGAACAGCATGACCCCATCCCCGCCAACATGATCCTGCCCCTGCCAGCAGGACAGTAGATGTGAGGTCACACTGCCTGGGCAGAAGCCATTTTTAAGAGCCGCAGGGTGCTGAGTGGCATCCCCCATCCTACATTGGAGAAAACCACATCTGGTTTTGTCCCAGTACCGCACAGGGACAAACCTCTCAAAAAGGGGCCTGTCTAGTTTGGTACCTACACTGGAGGAAGGAGTGAGAGATGCATCTCTTCCCCCCGGACACCCAATAGAGATTCCTCTGGAGATATAATACAGCCAGCTGCCCCCTCCACAGTGGGAGCCCCTCTCCCCTTTAACAGGAATCCTGCCAACACGGCTGCCAAGCAGCCGGGCAGTCAGGAAGCAAGGCTATAGCTGCCGAGCACCCGAGCTGCTGCACAGCCCCAGATGGTCTGCGTGGATGGCCTTGTGCCCATAGAGAGCCCAGATATCCCTTCCAGTCTCAAGGTGTCCACAGGGTTTTGGGGCCACATGCTTGCTGCAGGAAGGCACTCAACAGTGAGCAGGGGATGAGCAGAGGTCAAACCCTGGCCTCCCAATGAGAATGCACAGGAAACCCTGCCAGGGGAGTCTGGTGGGATTTCCTGTCCCTGGCTGGCTGTTACCACACACTACCTTCCCGCCCCACTCGTGTCCCTGTGGTAACAGCCACACATCCATCCGCACTCATGAAGCTGTACATAGGGTGCAGCACTTGCACTTACGTCAGTGTCTCTATAATATCGCTGCTGAATTACTACAAGATACATCACACGGAAACTGGTGAGCATAAACATTCCTTCCATGCTTATGAAATGACTCCCTGACCTCCCACCCTATGCACATAAAGCAACCGTTGAGCCCAATGCACTTCGGGCCAGATTCTGCCATTCTGAGCCACAATGAACAGTCAGTCCATCCCTCCATGAGAAATCCCCCTGATTTCAATGGGACCACCCATGGAATAGGGGTGGCAATATCTGGCCTTTCTTGTACACCATGTCATAATAGGTTGGGACAGATCCTAAGGGGACTCAGAAGTTAGTGTCAACCTCAATCATTGTTCATCTCTCTATTAACTTGTAACCTCTCTGTCAATCCTTACATCAGTTCCCTGAGATTCCCGTTCTGCTTCAGTGCTTCTGCTATTTTCTTTGCACCTTGGGGCCCAATGGAGTTCTTCTGAAGGCTGTGAAGAAGACAGAATCACCCATAAACTTCAAAAAGAGGGAGTCAGCTCTCCATCAATAACACACTTTAACTTCCTTCTTCTCACTTGAGGTCTCCCATTTCTGGCTGAGGCACTTCTGCCTCTGTATATTTTGTACTCCCCTAATGCACACAGGTAGCTTTGGTGCACACTCTTTTGCTATTTATACCTTCATCCCATCTCTTATCATGCTCTACTAGACCTAGATCCTCAAATTCTCTCTGGATAGCTGCCCCAGGTAAGCTGGTGGGTGGACTTTTCCATCAGAGTGGAGGATTTTCCATCAGAGTGGAGACTAGCTGGCCTGGTCACATCAAGTAACAGCCATGATCATGTTGTTATCAGCCATTACCATATTGACAGACATCATCATCATCATCAAGGCAAATCCTTGCCAATCTAGCATCACACTTGACATCACACTCTGTTACATGCCCTATTCGACCTAACCTAAAATCATAGCAAGGTAGGGCTGGTAGGGACCTTGAGAGGTCATCTAGTCCAGCCCCTGCGCTATGGCAGGACCAAGTAAACCTAGACCATCCCTGATAGGTGTTTGTCCAACCTGTTCTGAAAAACCTCCAGTGATGGAGATTCCACAACCTCCCTTGGAAGCCTGTTCCAGTGCTTAACTGTCCTTACAGTCAAAACATTTTCCCCAATATCTAACCTAAATCTCCCTTGCTGCCAATTAAGCACATTAGTTCTTGTCCTGCCTTCAGTGGACATGGAGAACAATTCATCATAGTCCTGTTTTTAACAGCTCCTCATGTATTTGAAGACTATTATCAGGTCCCCCCTCTGTCTTTCCTCAAGACTAAACTTGTCCAGATTTTTTAAACCTTTCCTTATAGGTCAGGTTTTCTACGCCTTTTATCCTTTCGGTTGCTCTCCTCTGGACTCTCTCCAGTTTGTTCACATCTTTCGTAAAGTGAGGCAACCAGAACTGGACACAGTATCCAGCTGAGGCCTCACCAGTGCTGAGTACAGCAGGACAGTTACCTCCCATGTCTTACATATAACATTCCTGTTAATACACCCCAGAATGATATGAGCATTTTTTTGCATTTGCATCATATTGTTGACTCACATTCAATTTGTGATCTACTCTAACCCCCAGATCCTTTTCAGCAATACTACCACCTAGTCAGTTATTCCCCATTTTGTAGCTTTGCATTTCATTTTTGCTTCCTAATTGTAGTAGTTTGCACTTAGCTTTATCTTCTTAGTGGTTAGAATAAATAAGACAGACTGGGTATGAACCAGGCAAACAAGCCAGGCACCATCTTCCTCAGGGTCCACCCCACCATCTATCATGTTTCCTTCACATCGGCTCTGTCCTGCCCCCTCCTGCTCCTTGAGCAGAAGAGCATCTCTCTCCACACTTGGCCTCTGCTCACTTTTGGGCACAGCAATTGCAGTAGATTTAGCGCATTGTAGGCGAATGGGTTTGCGGGAATGTGGTTCCTGTAAGATGGAAGCCAGCTGTGATGTGAGCAGTGCAGGCTTCCTTGTGTGAAATGGTGGCACCCTTGCGACTGGAGCCTGGGCAATGGAGGAGGAACCGTGTTTAGTGGAGTGCAAAGACATGATTAAGTGTCTGAGTAGAGACACGGAAAACGGTCAGATTGTGGGGCAGAGGACAATGGCTCATCTGCTTGTGCTTTCAGATGGCCCTGACCAGGAGGCCAAGCCAAGAAGGGGAATTAGCAGCAGGCTGCTGTGACCACAGCGCTGCCCTTGCAGATGGCCGCGGAAAGGAGCAGACAGCAAACCATAGGGGAGCTTGGGTGTTAGAATCACTCACTGCAAAGTTGTCAGCTTGTGGTTGGTTAAAAGGGCCTCAGCCAGGAATTTAGCACCATCTTCCTTGATCACGTTATTCTGGAGGCTGCAGAGATAACACAACACAATTATTGTGGAAAAACTGGGAATTAGAGCAGAATGCAGCCACATACTGTCCCAGCCTGTCTCATATTAGCCATGCCGTCTCCTGAGGCCAGAGGCAATGGTATAAAAGAATGAACCCCCATGTGCCTGAACTTCCTGTGCTGTTCTTTTCCTAGTGCGCCTCCTGAGTCTTGCCCCCAGCCCCTGCTGTTTGGGACTGCCTCCTGCCCCCTTAGCAGCCTATCTCTTCCAGACACCTCTTGCCCTTTCTCGTCTCCCTCCCTTGTGTTTAAGGTGCTGGGGTTGAGTCACACGTTCCTTCACACCACACCACTCCACCACACCACGCCACATGGTAAAGAGTCCTTAAAGTGGCTGTAGATTACACAGACATCCACTTTACACATCTGCCTGCACCTGATGGCCCTCACACTGCCAGAGCGGGGTAAAGCAGCCTGAGGGTAACTGAGACATCAGGCCCTTCGTTTTTTATATGGTCTTATAGGCCACTTCTATCCCTCCCTTTCCTCCTCTGCCTAGTCTTCCTTCTGCCTGGCTTCCTGCTCTTCCCCGCCCTTCGGTGCCATCAGAAGAACATAAAAGAACATAAGAACAGCCATACTGGGTCAGACCAGTATCCTCTCTTCTGACAGTAGATGGTACAAGGTGCATCAGAGGGAATGAACAGAGCCGGGCAATCATCATGTGATCCATCCTCTGTCATCCAGTCCCGGCTTCTGGCAGTCAGAGGTTTAGGACACCCAGAACATGGGGTTGTGTCTCTGATCGTTCTTGGCTAATAGCCAAGAGAGGGGGAAGGGATAGCTCAGTGGTTTGAGCATTGGCCTGCTAAACGCAGGGTTGTGAGTTCAATCCTCAAGGGGGCCATTTAGGGATCTGGAGCAAAAATTGGGGATTGGTCCTGCTTTGAGCAGGCGGTTGGACTAGATGACCTCCTGAGGTCCCTTCCAACCCTGATATTCTATGACCTGTCCTCCAGGAACTTATCTAGTTCTTTTTTGAACCCAGTTATACTTTTGGCCTTCACAACATCCCCTGGCAATGAGTTCCACAGGTTGACTGTGCATTGTATGAAGAAAAACTTCCTCTTGTTTGTTTTAAAACTTTCTGCCTATTTTTTTTACAGAATCATGATTTTTAAATAGCAGTTGAATCTCAATATGGAGAATAATTCAATAAATATAAACAAGACAGTAAGTCAATAGATATTGTACTCAATAATAAGACATTGGGGCATGTACGCCCCAACCAGATCCATCCCAATCCCTCAGTCCATGTACTAAGTTATGCCCTATGACTTCTTCAAAGAGAATGGGGGAGGAGGGAGAGTTCAAAGTAGTTCTGGATAGTTGGTTCAGGGTAAGGAGATATAAGTAGACGGGGCTGGAGCCAGAACTCCTCAGCTTGACTCCCTCACACCTCAGACTGGGGAAGGGGGTATTCAAAATCCAAATCTCAATTTTGTGGTTTGAGCCAATACCTAGATCTATTGGGCTTGATTCTGATCCTGCCTTGGTTTCTCACTGGCATAAGTTCATAGACTTCCTATTCCTGATTTACGCCAGCATCCCTGAGAGGAGCACCAGGCCCACTGGATCCGTAACTTACGAAGTACAAAACTCAACAGGTTCAGTTGCTAGGGAATCACATGAACAATTCCTTTGATTTCCGTTCACAGGGGCCCAAAAGTCCAACCACTCCAAAACCTCAGAGCGCAACTCAGCCAAAACCACTGAGTTTCTCCTCGTTCCATAGCCAAAGTGTAAATGTTACTTACGAGTATGCAGTACGTTTATACGTACAGACAATTTGCCCTGGACCTGACCTCATCTTATTAAAGAAAAGGGATAGCAGAGAAAATCCAAGAACACAACACAGATGTTGCTGTGTCCCTCACTGCAGGGAAGCCTAGAATTAGCACACGGCAATGACAATTAGAGACCTCTGCCATTCTGACGCACCTTTCAACCCAACGCCATATGCAATGTTTCTAATGCCTGGACAGCCCTTTTGACAAGACACCATAAAGCACAGCATCACTGTAAAGAGCTAGCAGCTTCAGTGAGCGCATCCCCCACACAGCAGGGCATCTGGAGAGAACTAAGTAGCATCTCCAAGGTGGCTTCTCCTGGGTCCCCTGTAAAGTTAAGATGGACTCTCAGGAGTTGTCTGCTTCTGCCAAAGCCCTGTCAGGAAAGGATTGTTCCTGGACATTGCAAGTGAGACGTTGTTTCTATGGCTACTGCACTTGTGACAGCCACCTGCTGCAAGCTGACTGCACTTATACTGGGATGAAGGCAGCTGTTTACTACCCACAATCTTTCTAGTCTAGTCATTTGAACATCTGATAGCCAGTGAGATGAAGACTGTTCACACCCATACAGCGGTCTCTTGCACGTACAATTATGTCTATTAGGAATTAGCTTTCAGAAGAAGCCAAGGAAAGAAAACCAACAGCACTTACTTCAGGGAGAGTAGGACTTGGTTTATTTTCAGTGCATCAGCCAGTGCTTTTGCCCCTGTGGGTCCGATGGCGTTACTGCGAAGGCTGGGGAGAAGGCGAAACGAGGATAAAGAGAGAAAGAAAAGCTAAAGTTAGAAAATCTGAACAAGAACAAAACTGGTATGACAAGGGAGAGTTAAGGGTGGACATTCAGTTTAAACCTTGATCTTCTCAGCCACTGGGGCTTAGCCTCTGTTACTGGAACTCAGGGTGACTTTAGTGCAGTTTAATAGGTCGCCATGGGAGGAATCAAGAGTCAACTGTCCATCATTACATAGATTCACAGCTAAGGCCAGATGGGCCCATTGCAATCATCTAGTCTGACCTCCTGTAGGATACAGGCCAGAGGTCTTCCCTGAATTACTGTAGTTCCTGTCTGAACTAGAGCAGAGCTTTTAGAAAACCATCCAGTCTTGATTGAAAACTTGCCAGTGATGGAGAATCCACCATAACCCTTGGTATGTTCCACTGGTTAATTACCCTCATTGTTAAAATGTGTACCTTATTTCCAGTCTTAAATTTGTCTAGCTTCAACTTCCAGCCATTGGACCTTGTTAAATCTTTGTCTGCTTGACTGAAGAACCTATTGTCAATTCTTTGTTCCCCAAGTAGGTATTTAACAGATTGTGATCAAGTCACCCCCTTACCTTCTCTTTGTTAAGCTAATTAAACTCAAGGAGCTCAGTCTGTCACTGTAAGGCAGGTTTTCCAATCCTTTAATCATCTTTGCAGCTCTTCTCTGTACCTTCTCCAAGTTATCAACATCCTTCTTGAACTGGGGACACCAGAACTGGACACAGGATTCCAGCAGGGGTTGCACCAGTGCCAAACAGATGTACTATAACCTCCCTGCTCCTACTCTAGTTTCCCCTGTTTATATGTTCAAGGATCGCATTAGCTCTTTTCAGAACAGCGTCACACTGAGAGCTCATCGTCAGCTGATTCCCACCATGACCCCCAAATCTCTTTCAGAGTCACTGATTTCCAGGGTAGAGTCCCCCATCCCATAAGTACGGCCTACGTTCTTTGTACCTAGATGTATAATTTTACATGGAAAAGTTGAGTATATTTCACACAAATTTGGTGTCCCCCGACTATTATTATTGAAAATCACTGACATCACAAATAAATAACTGTGAAACTGAGGCTGTAGAGAGAGCTTTTCACACCCAAGGAAGGAATCATACATTTGCCTTACATTTCCTGGATGAATAACTTTTTGGGGTCCCTCATTGTGAATCTTTGTCACGACGTCTGCAATGCTCGTTCATTCTGAATGTGGGGGGAGCAGGGAAGGGATTTTAACCTTTAATTTTTTCACAAGAGGGCATCACAGGAGCTTTCTTACTGGACTTCAGTGTTCACGTTGCTTTGGGGGTGGAATCTTTGATATTTGCTGACAGCTGATTTCAGCAAGAGAAAAGAAGCTTGGCAGCTGACATTTCTTTCATTCGTCACCAGTCTAGAATACTGCAACAACCACATTCATCTCTTCTGGGAACTGATTGCGGTGGGCAGGAGCCATCCTCCAATGGGGAGAAATTACGGTCAGCTGACGTCACCCATTCTATTGAACCAATTTCCATGAAGGAAACGGCCGACGGCGCACGAGTGCACTGCAGGCACCCATGTTTGCCCACAGCATGGACGACATCAACTAGGAAACATACGAAACTTACTCAAGTACCGTCAGGCTCCTGTTGACCATCAGAGATCTGGCAAGGGCTTTGGCCCCTTTGTTACTGATCTGGTTTTCTGCCAAGCTGTCCGGGAAAAGAAATTGGAGTTAGCATCTAGTCTAAGGAGAACAAATACAGTTCCTAGCCCATTACATCCCTCCAAGCCCGCTGCCGGCCACAGAAACTGCCAAGGACACAGCTGAGGAATTTGCATGGAAGAGGAATACTGTTATAACATGGAGGTGACCATATTACGTTTGAAAAATACAATTCCATTGGTTCATTATAAGATCATGTTAACCCTTTGGAAACCAGTTGATCCCTGGGTATATGTCATCTGGGGACTGAGGGCAATGGCAGGTGCAGGGAGAGGTGCTGGCTGTTGACAGACCTAGCTGGACTGGAATTCATTCCTGCAATGAATCCCAGGGCCCCAGCGAGCCATCCCTGTCCTTGGCTGTGCTCTGCGGCTGTGACTGACAGTTCTCCCTGGCTGGGTCCCAGGAGGGCTGTGGGAAGGTGCTGCACCACACTGGGGCAGGCAATGACTCATGTGGAAGTGAGAGGGAGTCTGGGCAGGGGCACAGAGCTGGAGGAAGGAAGAGGTAGGTGGGGAAAGGCAGACTCTGCTTGCTGGGGGCCCGGTGCTCCCAAAGAGGGGAGGGTCTCCTGCTCTAAGGGGGCAGGAGAACAAGGAGCCACAAACTTATCATCAGGAGCAGTGCAGAGTGCTAGGCAGAACACAATACTCAGCCTCAGTGTCCTACAGGTTAGCCATTTGCCCCACGGTTTTCAGACATGGGCCACTAACCAGACCCGACTTTATCATTCCAGATAACTCGCAGACTCAGAGATCTGGGCCAGAAGGGACCATCATGAGCCACTAGTCTGACCTCCTACACATCACAGGCCACAGAACCTCCCCCACCCACTCCTGTAACAGACCCCTCATCTCGGGCTATGCCACCCAGGTCCTCAAACCTCACCTGAGAGGTAACCTGCCAGGTTAAGGTACTGGGGAATTATCTGCACAGCTGACTTTGAAGGCATCAGCACTGCTTGTGGCCTGGCTACTTTATGAATGCCTTTTCTCAGAAGAGCTCAGAGAGAGCCTCCACCAGCATTGCAAAGCATACTGTCTGCACCAGCACTTTAGTGTCTGAGCCCACAGGAACTATTCCTTGTTAATTCCACATTTCAGATCCACCCGGCCCAAGAGAGCTGGGAACTGCAATCTGGAGAGCAAAACTCCAATAAAACTTAGTACAAATCACAGTCCTCACTTCCCTGCCTTCGGCCACAATTTGCCGCTCAAGCAGCAGGTTTCAGAAAGAGACAGAGGCTGATATCTAGCTGAAAATTACTGATCTAGGTGGCACTGATCACAAGTTTTGAGAGTCAAAGTCTGCCCATGAACTGCAATTAGCTGTGTAGAGAGACAGCGTGGCAGTGGGAGACCTGCCCTGCTCACCTACCCCTCTTGACAAACGTGTGTTCCCAAAGCCACCACCCTGACTGTGATTACAATAAACATCCATCCTCGTACCAGCAAATGACATCATCATCATCTTGGTCAATTAGCATTGCCCAGCAGGGGAGCCTCCACCCTGGAAGTCCCCCTGTTAGAGGAGGCGTTTGCTGGTCAGTTAAGATGGGATTGAGCACCAGTTTAGGAGGCAGGTTGGTAACCCAAACTTCGCGGGAGTTAGGCGGTTACCTGCATGCATTGAACTACCAGAACACATCTCACTGGGCTCTACAGCAATATTAAGAGAGACAAGAAGGTCAATTTTAGTGTGGAGAAGATGACTAGTGAGTAGCTAGGGCTTGCAAGTCAAACATAAGAAGGGCCATACTGGAGCCATGTAGATCAATGGTCCATCTAGCCCAGTATCCTGTCTCTGACAGCAGTCAGTGCCAGATACTTCTGGCAGTCAAGAGACCTAGAGACATCCAGACCATGGGTTGCATCTGTGACCATCTTGGCTAATAGCCATTGCTGCACTTGTCCTCCTTGAACTTATCTAATTCTTTTTTTAACCCAGTTATACTTTTAGCCTTCACAACATCCCCTGGCAACAAGTTCCACAGGCTGACTGTGTGTTGTGTGAAGAAATACTTCCTTTCGTTTGTTGTAAACCTGCTGCCTATTAATTTCATTGAGTGACCCCTGGTGCTTGTGTTATGAGAAGAAGTAAATAACACTTCCTTATGTACTTTCTCCACACCTCTCATGCTTTTGTAGACCTCTATCACATCCCCCCACATTAGTCGTCTCTTTTCCATGATGAAAAGTCCCAGTCTTATTAATCTCTCCTCATATGGAAGCTATTCCATACCCTTAATCATTTTTATTGCCCATCTCTGCACCTTTTCCAATTCTAGTGTATCTTTTTTGAAATGGGGCGACCAGAACTGCCCACAGTATTCAAGGTGTGGGCGTACCATGGATTTATACAGTGGCATTATGATATTTTCTGTTTTATTCTCTCGCCCTTTCCTAATGGTCTCTGTTCTGCTCTCTTTGTTGACTGCTGCTGCACCCTGAGTGGATGACCATGCGGAGACACATGGCGTAATGCTGTGTTGAGGGCACATCTCACAACATAGCTTAGATCATGTGAATGTTTAGAGTGTTCATGAACCTTTAGCTCAAATGGCCACTGCAGTGACACCCCAAAATATTTTATGAACGCTAGCCAGTACCTCATCTTTTGAATCTGACAATCCTTCACGCTCAGCACGCTCCCCAACAGCTCCATCACGTTGTCCTTAAACTTGTTGTTGTCCAGCCTGGCCAACAAAGCAAAACAGAAGAGACAGCTGAGAACAAAGCATTTTGATAATACAAGGAGGAGGAGCAAATGTCCATTATGAGCTGCTGAGAGTGAGAGCTCTCCGAAAAAATGAAGAGATCCTGATCTGTGCAGCTTCCATGCTCAAGAGTTCACAAAGCGACCCCCGTCAGAGGTAGCGTGTTCCTTGAGATGCTGCCTTTCACAGTGAAGCTGACCTCCCCCACCATCCCCCAGCAAGGAGCCGAGAGCCTGTTCGCTGCTGATCCTCATGACTAGAGAACGTTCCATATGCACAGTGCCAGAAGAGTCTGTTCTCTCTAGGATAACACAGTCACACTTACCAGCATCCCAGGATAACTCTAGGAGGCCCTATTCTTCCACAGAGAATGTCCTCTAAAAACTTGGAGATGCTTCACTTATGCAAAAGTCACATTTAAGTCCTTTGGGTTCCTCCAATGAAAGATATGGCAGGAGTGTAAAGCCTATTCCAACCTAGCGACACAGGACTCTGCACTGCCCAGGGGCCTCTCTTTATAAGTCTTGTAAGATGGCACGAGGTTGTAGTTGCCACAGGTCATGTCATTAACATTAAATGCATGTTTTAGGCCTGCACAACACTAAAATGCACTGTGTTGAAGCCAGTGCCGGTCCTTGTCACCTGGTCTTACTTTGTCTACTTGTCGCTAAGTCTGATATTAGGAACAGCTGACTTTTGGGGATGTCTGTCTAATGGGGGTGCTAAACCAGCCTCAAATGGTATAAAGATCCAAATAGACTTCTGGATTGTTAGGGGACTGTGAGTGAAATGCAAAATCTTCTACCTGTGAGTTGCGGATTCTCATCCATCCAGGCCAGCAGTAACTAAAGGTCTTTTAAGGGCTATCCATTGGCCAATGTGAAATGAGTTGGGGATCTGAGTCCAATTCCTAGTGGAGAAGTGCCCATGTCATCCCTCGCCCAATTAAATCGACACCTATTATTGTAACCTCAGCAGAGAGGCCAAGTACTATGAAGTGAAAGCGACTGAATTAGCCTTTGCTCCTCAGAGGTGAAGGTACAATGTGAAAGTAGTTCAAGTAAAGACACCTGCCTCCTCTTAGTCTTGTTACCTCTACCAGCCCACAAAGCAAGAATCCCAGTTCCAGACTCCGTGGTCTCCTAAGTGGCCCCTGTAATGTAATGTAACCAGCATCTCAGGATAGCTCATCAGCCACTGATACACATAGGTAATAACAAACACAGCACAACGTTTGGCATACTAGCACTGTCACTTCCGCTTCTCCAGCTCCTTTCACCCAAAGAACACATGGCATTTTGAACATATTAGACTAATAGACTTTAAGGCCAGAAGGGACCATCATGATCATCTAGTTTGACCTCCTGCACATCGTAGTTCACAGAACCTCACCCACTCCTGAAATAGACCCTGGATTAACCAAGCCTCCCATCACCCCTGTGAAGTAGATAGTATCCTCTCCCCTTTACAAGTGGAGAAATTGAAGACCAGAGCTGGACTGACTTGCCCAAGGTCATACAGCAGGTCAGTGGCAGAGCCAAAAATAGAATAATAGAATCACAGGACTGGAAGAGACCTCAAGAGGTTTTCTACTCCAGTCCCCTCCACTAGAAGACCCCAAGAGTCTGGACTTTCAGCCCCCAGCTCTGAACATGACACATATTGCCTCAGTACCACAAGTCCATACCATCCTCAGAGTATATTTCTGTTTGCAGGACAATAGTCCTGAATAAAATAATTGCCACATATCCTTTAAACAGCTGCTACTTTCTACCGCATGTCACAAAAATGTGGAAATAGTCCCAATCCCTACACGAAACCCAGATCTGACTTACCGGAGATTACTGCAGAAGAGGAGCTGGGAAAGCAGACTTTTGCAGATATTGTAGGTGAGGCAGTTGGAGAGGTTTGTCTCCTCCATGCACACCTCAGAGACCTGCAGGAGATAAGCCAGGGCAGAGCAATTCACTGGTGTTAACATCCCAGCCAAGCTCTCGTTTTTCATAGCTTCCTCCACTGTCTTGGCCAGCTCCATGTGCTGCACTTCATACAAGCACTGCATGATGTTCACGGTCCTGGAGGAGATGACATAGTCAGTGTTCAGGCAGCTCTGGAGAAAGCTGATCATGTGGCTTCGGAAGCTGTTATGCTCATCCTTCACCAAGAGCCAACCAGACAGCAATTTGTTCACCTGTGGGGAGAGAAGGCCAGAGAGAAAGCGCACAAAGATATCCAGCTGCCCATCCTCTGACTGCAGTGATCTCTGGACAGCGTTCTTAAAGTGATTGAGGAAACCAAACTTAGGCCAGGACATCCCGCTCTCAGTAAAGAGATCAAATATTGCTCGCTTTGCTGAAGCATAGTAATAAGTGGCTGCCAAAAACTCCTGGAGGGTTAAATGGGAGAAATAGTAGACAGTGGAGAACTGCATCTCTTCCTTGAGTAACATCCTACTGCACAAGCTGCCTTGTAGTGATGAGAGGTCTATGCCATAGGCTTTCAAGTCTTGTTCGTAAAATACGTACTTTCTCTTGAGCAGACCATAAAATGCCAGCCGACCCAGGTTACCAATAATTTTCTTGCTGTTGTTTATAGCTTGTTCTATTCTGGGAGTCTCCTTCTGTTTTTCCTGCCAGTCACTACTCAGTGCCATTTTAAAGTAATAGGAGTAGATTTCTGATAAAGTCTTTGGAACAGTTGTCATTTCTTGGGATTGATCAGTGCTGTTCTTTAGGAAATAGCCCATTGAGGAGCCAGATATCCAGCAAAAGGCAGGAACCGTACACATTGTGTACAAAGATCTGTTAGCCTTGATCTGACCCAAGACTTGATTGGATAAGTCTTTGTTCTCAAGGAACATTTGATCCAAGAAGTCCTTGATCTCCACTTCTCCAAAACCGCGTATTTCTGTCATCCGGTCAACTAGGCCACCTGGGATTTGGCTGGCTGCTGTGGGCCGTGAAGTGACCCAAATGGAAGCTTCCTGGAACAGGTTGCCACGGATAATATTGGTGATCAGACTATCCACTTGAATCTCCTTTTTGGGGTCCGTGCAAACAACTGTGTTGGAAAAATCTAAAGGAGTCTTAAACTCATCCAAGCCATCCAGAATCAGTAAAATCCGGGCTGTACCATTGGAGATAAAGCTGGGTTCAGTGATGTGAGGAAATGCTGACCGGATGAGCCTCTCAGCAGAGAGTTTCTCATAAGTGTTCAGTTCCCGGAAGCTGAGAGGTAGCACGAATATGATGTCCTTATTGACCTCCCCTTTGGCCCACATGCAGACAAACAGTTTCACCAAAGTGCTTTTGCCGATCCCAGCCACGCCCACGGTCACAGAGATTCGAGGAGGAATGCTGACTTTAGACAGAGGAAGGAAGAGCTTCTCCAGGGGGATTTTCTTGGCAACATTTCTCATGCCTTTGGTGGCCTCAATCTGCATGACGTCGTGCTCTTTCTGCTGAATATCTGTCAAGCCTTCCACCAGCAGAAGATTAGTGAGCCTCTCCAGCTGGCCAAGTTCCACACCAGTTCCATAGCGGTTCTGGAGACTTTCCAAATGCTTTTGCACCATAGGGTCTGTGTAGAGAGAAGCAAAATAGGTCAAGAGGGAGACAGACAATGACCACAAGCATAAGCAATAGGCACAGCCTGACCTTCTCTCATTATTGCAGGGAAGAGAAGCCAGCTGGAGCTTCTGGAGGTCAGGAAAGCACGTTTGAAAACTCGCAACCAAGGGGGAGGGTTGTACCGGCTGTAGATGTGATTGTGATGGGGAGCACAGTTCTCATTACTCAGACACACTCCCCAGCTGACCACAAGGACGGGGCTGGAACTGCTTTGGCTGCTAGTTACCGCTGCTTTGTCGAGGAATGTGTGGACTGAATGTCAGGGCAGGAAACTGCACGCATCACTGAATCACTGAAGTTAGAGATGGAGCCATCTCCTCCAGCCCCCAAGCAAAGGCACAACGTCCCGACTGCATGTGCTCTACGACTTTGTTCAATCTAGTTTAAAATGTTTCATAAGGAAGTTTAAAAAGCCCGAAGTGGCAAATCTTTGACAACGATGGTCACAAATTCTCCCTGCTGTGATCCCACCAATCCCATCAATCTAGTTTCCAGGTGTAGAAGTAGCACTGGTGTTAAATTGCTTTGATAGAAAACATTGGTTCAAATAAAATGGAACCATTGATTTCTGGGGAAGGGCCTCTCTCGCAGTCTGAGATTTGAACTGGTGCCGAACCTGAGGCCTCATACAAAGGTTTCCCGATATCCATTAGCGACCCTTTTGTTTTCATGGTAACGGCTCCCGCAGCCACGCTAGCGCCTCGCTGTGCCTGCCAGTTAAGTCAATCACAGTTTCACAAGAAACCAAAGTGAGTTATGGTCCGAGTTCAGCACAAGTTCAGCTCCAAATCTCGGAGTGCAAGTTCCCCACTCGGAGTGTCTTTCACAGAAATAAGCAGTTCTGTGGCTTCCAAATGAACGTGCAATTCCACTGACAGGTCAGTAAGAGGGTGGTGTACGCTGGAACACCTTACACTGTCTCCCACTCCCTTAGATGGAGTATTACGGAGTCTAAGAAAGGAAGGATACATTGAAGTAAAGGGTAATTAACTTACAGTAACTCCTTACTTAACATTGTAATTATGTTCCTGAAAAATGCACCTTTAAGTGAAATGATGTTAAGCGAATCCTATTTCCCCATAAGAATGAATGTAAATGGGGGGGTTAGGTTCCAGGGAAACTTTTTTTTGCCATACAGTACAGTACTATAGTTGGGAGGTGCCACCGCCTTACCCCACACAGGCACAGCCCACTGGCACTGGAGACAATGAGGCAGGCAAGGAGGCTGAAGGTGCTGTAGGCTAGGAGAAGCACATTGCGCAATGACAGCTTCCCCTACTCTGCAAGCACCAGGGGTGGGGGGCTCAACCCTCAGCCGCCCACTCCACCCCTTCCCCCAAGTCCCCACCCTTAACCTGCCTCTTCTTCCCCCCCCCCCACCCTTTACTCTGCACGCTGTGTCCTCGCTCCTCCCCCCTCCCTCCCCTGCCTCCTGCCCACGGCAATCAGCTGGTTTGCGGTGTGCAGGAGGGAGGGGGGAGGAGCGAGGACATGGCGCGCAGGCTCCCCCTCCCTCCCCTGCCTCCTGAACGCCGCCAGCCAGCTGACTGCCACGGGCAGGAGGCTGCGGGAGGAGGAGGAAGGCGCTGATCCGCGGGGTCTGCCGGCGGGCGGAAGGCACTGTGGGGGGCATAGGGGAGCTGATGCGGGGCTGCCAGCTGTGGACAAAGCAGGCAGCCAAACGATGTTATAGTGAAGCATTGCACAACTTTAAATGGAGCATGTTCTGTAATTGAGCAGGGACGTAAGATCGAAACAACGTTAAGTGGGAGGACGTTAAGTGAGGAGTTACTGTACATATTCATACACCCTTCCCTCTTAGCTGCTTTTCTCTCTTGCTAGACTCTCTTGACCAAATTCAGAGCTGATATGTAAGGAGGAGATGCAAACAACATGGTAGTGAGTGGGTCAGTCAGTCAGTTGAAGGACTTGTGTACACAGGAAAGTTTTACCAGTTATACCAATATTGTTATTAGCCATGTGGACACTCTTATTCCAGAATAAGAATGGTTTTTTTAGATTTAACTTCAACTCCTTCGCAAGCGAGAAAAGTGAAGCTGACAAAAGCCATTCTTTTTCTGCAGTAGGAGTATTCACATTCGGATCGATGCTAGTATAATGATAACAGTTTAACTTCACTTCTTAGATTATACTGAAAAAAATATTTTCTGTGTAGACAAGGCCTAAGTGAGCCTATCTAGTCTATGTTGATGGAATATGCATGTCAAAGGGCTGGAAGATCTGTTGCACCAGATAAGACTTTCCCAGTCTCATTTAGACTCAGCTGTCAGTGACTCCAGTTTGCCATAGCATGGCTTACAGTAGCAGCCCAATGTCTGCACTGTACGTTCCATGATGGATTTAGTTTGTAAAATCCCTGGGATGGGGACTGTGGTGCTCAGTAAATCATCATCAGAACATGGCCGTTACTTTTTAAATATAGCACAAGACTTCTTGTTTGGAGGCTGCGTGATGCTGACACATGGAAACAAAACAGAATGAGACTTTAACTTGTGACCCCTTCACCATCATGTTATTGAGTGCTTTTCTGTGCAATTACTCTCCAGACAGTAGAGCCCTGATTGAAGTATTCAAACTTTCTCACTTGAAGCAGCGTTTCAATGTCTAGGTGGCAAATTATTAAGCAACCTTATTTACACTGAACTGCTGCCTGAGGCAGAGAAATGAGAAGACAGACAAATTGGGTGTGTGGCTAGGAGGCTTTGATCAGCTCCCACAGGAGAGACAGAGCTAGGTGGCTGCTCCTGAACAGTCCTAGGGGTACAGCTCCGCATGCACAAAACCTCAGTCCTAGATTCATTCCCCACACTATGCTGGGGAGCTTTTGGAAGCCCCTTCGCTCTGTCCAGGCGCTGTCACTGCCAGATCCCTGAGCGCTAGGTTGTTGTGGTTAGCTGCAGCCCTATATTGAGGGCAGTGCACCCTTTCATTGTACAGTATTTGTAATACACAATATGACCCAAGACGTTTTCTAAGGGCGTGGCCATGCGCACTCAGCCCTGTCTTGGGGCCAGTGTGGAGCTGCACCACCCCAGGTGGGGCTCCTAAACCAGACATAATCCCTCCTGTAGCTCCCAGCACACAGGTAGAACAGGCCTGCTCCTGAAGGGGCTGCAGCATGCTCATCCTATGCATCTAGACAGCTCTGCGGCCTGGGACAGGGTCCAGGTCCTGGCATGGCCTCCTCCTCATCCCCAACTCCATCCATGGGTCATAGCACACCTGGGGGCAGTAGGAAAGAGCAATCCTTTCCCATGGGGGAGTGTAGGGGCTGAGCTTAGCCACCATCCTGGGAGTGCAGAGATACTCCCTGCAGCCTCCCCAGTCCCACAGACCCATAACACACATATGGACAGACAAATCCAGCGGACCACAGCCTGGCAGCCTTGTCTCCCTTGGTGAGGAATTACCAAGCTGGGGCATGTACACTCCAGTCTCTCCCCCTGCTCTCCAGAAACAAACATTTCAGCAACAACATTTCACCCAAGTTCTTTTTCCTTATTCTATTTTCTAACCCGTTCCCGGTCAAACAAGATGACCCCTCTCCCTCAAAGCCAGTTAGATAATTGGCTTTTAACTGGCAACACTGCCAGCCCCACTTGGGAGCCGAGTCGAGCTGACTCACTGAGCTCTCTCTGTCTCCTACATCTCTATCAGCAATGGCTGCTGCTTCTCTTGATGCTGCTTGAGGCAGCAGAGGGTAATAACTTGTTCTGTGTAACGTTGGCTCTAAGATGCGAAAGCTTGTTTTTCCAGTAAAACGGGCAGCTATGGTGTACCTTCCTGTAGCCCCATCCAGGATCCAGATGTGCTTTACAAACTTAACAAGCAAAACTATTGAGATCACCTTGCCATCCACTGAAATGCAGCTACCTCTTGAGTACAACACAGCCACAATTCACATATGAACAGGAAAAGGGGGTAAACGGTGAGGTGGCAAAATTTGCAGATGACACAAAACTACTCAAGAGAGTTAAGTCCCAAGCTGACTGTGAAGAGTTACAAAGGGATCTCACAATACTGAGTGACTGGGCAACTAAATGGCAGATGAAATTCAATGTTGACAAAGGCGAAGTAATGCACACTGGACAACATAATCCCAACTATCATACAAAATGATAGGGCCCAAGTTAGCTGTTACCACTCAAGAAAGAGATCTTGGAGTCATTGTGGATAGTTCTCTGAAAACATCCACTCAATGTGCAGCAGCAGTCAAAAAAGCAAACAGAATGTTGGAAACCATTAAGGAAGGGATAGATGATAAGACAGAAGATATCCTATTGCCTCTATATAAATCCATGGTACACCCACATCTCGAATACTGTGTGCAGATCTGGTTGCCCCATCTCAAAAAAGGTCTATTGGAACTGGAAAAGGTATAGAATGGGCAGGAGTGGTGTCCCTCGCCTCTGTTTGCCAGAAGCTGGGAATGGGCGACTGGGGATGGATCACTTGATGATTACCTGTTCTGTTCATTCCCTCTGAAGCACCTGGCATTGGCAACTGTCGGCAGACAGGATACTGAGCTAGATGGACCTTTGGCCTGACCCAGTATGGCCCTTCTTATGTTCTAAGCCACCGCCGAAGAGCGCACAGCAGCATAACTTAGCAGTGACAGTTGGAAGTGAAGAAGATCCATCTGCAAATGCAGTGGTGGGCAGAGTGTAGTGGAACTGCACAGGTTGGAATCTGCTGCCAGGACTCCAGGACATGCAGGAAGCAGATAGCTACATGAGGTGCCATCTCGTAGAGCTGTAACCCGCTCAGTGTCTCCAATGTACGCCTCGTCACCAGGGAACACTAAGCCCCCATCACTAATCTTCCACTGACATTGTGGCGATGGCAGTGCCACTATCAGAAGAAAGCGGCTGCAGGCAACAGATAAGCAGGTCTGGTCCTAATCAACAATGAGCCTCTTTTCATGCAAATGTCCCTAGCCCCTCACAAGGGTGAGAAATACAGAAAACACAGTCATTCCTCAGGGCAGGGCAGAGAAAGGAAGGGTCTCCCCTTGCAGCGGGGCCCACAATTTTGGGTCCTGATTCCGCAGGTTGTTCCACCTACTCCTCAACACACTATAGACCCTGTCTTGGCTCTGCCATGCCAGTGGTGGGGAGGGTGGATCAGAGAGCGGTGGCCCGTAGGGGGATGTGCCTAGAGTTGGTGTGTGTGTTTTTCTCAGGAGGTTCAAGTTACCTGCACACAAGTCTGAGTCAGGACAAAGCAGCCCATACCCCAAACCAGGAGCAATGTATGAAACATTCCATTTGCGAGTACCTGGAGGATGAAGGGGTGATCACTAGCAGCCAGCATGGATTTACCACAAACAAATCCTGCCATATCAACCCAATTTCCTCCTTTGACAGGGTAACTGGTTTGGTGGATGGGGGAATGTGGTGGACATAGTATATCTGGACTTCAGCAAGGCTTCTGCCACAGTCCCACATGATGTTCTCATAAGTAAGGTGGAGAAATGCAGGCTCAACTGAACTACCATTAAATGGATACAAAATTGGTTAAACAACAGCAAGCAAAGAGTAACTATTCATGGACTGATGTCAGATTGGAGGGAGGTCTTATGTGGGGTTCCACAGGAATCTGTTCTGGTCTGGTGTTATTTAACATCTTTATTAATGATCTAGATGTAGGAATAGAGAGCAGACTGATCAAGTTTGCAGATGACAAAAGGCTGGGGAGGTTGCTAACACTTTGGAGGCTGGAGCTAAAATTCAGAGGGATGTTGTTAAGTTGGAGAATAGACGACAAAATGAAATTCAACAAAGACAAGTGTAAGGTGCTACACTTAAGGGACAAAAACCAAATGCACAAATACAGAATGGGGGATAACTAGCTTGGCAGCAGCACTGCTGAGAAGGATCTGGGAGTTGTGGTGGATCCCAACCCCAACATGAGTCAGCAATGCAATGCTGTTGCAAAAAAAGCAAATGCAATTTTAGGTTGGATTAACAGAGGCACAGCATGCAAGTCACAGGAGGTGATAGTACCACTCTACTCAGGGCTGATTGGGTCTCAGCTGGAGTACTATATCCAATTTTGGTCACCAGTGTATAGAAAGGATGTGGTGAAACTGAAAAGGATCCAGAGGTGAGTGACAAAGATGATCAAAGGGGTGGAACATAAGGCAAAGGCTGAAAGAACTGGGGATGTTTAGTTTGGAAAAGAGGAGATTAAGGGGGGAACATGATAGCGGTCTTCAAATACTTGAAAGGCTGCCATAAAGAAAGATGGAGAAAAGTTGTTCTCTCTTGCCACAGAGGGCAGGACAAGAGGAAATGGGTTCAAACTACAGCACAGCAGATTTAGATTGAATCTCAGGAAAAACTTCCTAACTCTAAAAACAGCAGGACAATGGAACAGACTGCCTGGGGAGGTTGTAGAAGCTGCTTCACTGGAGTTTTTCCAAAGGAGGCTGGACAGCCACCTGTCTGGGATGGGTTAGACACAACAAATCCTGCATCTTGGCAGGGGGTTAGACTAGATGACCCTTGTGGTCCCTTCTCACCCTATGGTTCTATGATTCTATGACTTCAGTATCTCAGCCAGAAGTTAGGGATCTATTACAGGAGTGGGTGGGTTAGGTTCTGTGGCCTGCAACACAGGAGGTCAGACTAGATGATCATGATGGTCCCTTCTGACCTTACAGTCTATGAGTGTCTCAGTGATAGTGTCCTTAGTTGGCTCTCTTAATCAACAGGGGTCAGACCCGGAGGTCCTTTTTTGTCCTTACTCAGGCAAAGTTCCCCACGATACACCTAGGTCTGAATGCTACAGGTACACACCTGCTAGCACACAATGCCAACGTGTGTGCGCACACACACAGAGACTTTTATGACACACATGCACACAGACAGAAGACAATGAACAGCATCTCCTACCATAGACGGTGATGTGGAGATAGAGCTGGGAGTTGGTTGTCTCTATGTAAGTCTGCAGGGACTGAGAGGCATAGCTGCCCTTCCCAGCCAGAAGATCCATGACCGCCTTCACCTGCTCCGACAGGGAGCTCACCTCCTGCACCTGGCTTGCCTCCTCAGCGCTGAGGAGATCCAGCTTCCTCATGTAGCAGATGATGTCTTCCAGGAACTGCGACGAGATGGACCTCACCAGCTGCTTCCGATAGCGGTTGATCCAAACCCCTGTGAGGAAGAGAAGGGGGGTGATGAGTGTGAGGAGTCACTGACAGTATCTGGATCTTCTATGTGCTGAGGATCCATTGCTCAGAGGTGACAGGAGATGGAAGGGTGATAGGCAGGTTTCTTGGAGATCACATGGCTGTGGCAAGGCGCTGCTTGGACAAGGCGGTCTCTGTACAGACTCTGCACCATAATGAACAGAACATGCTGCCCAGAAACGAAATACAGAGGGAGATAAAACTGAAGCTGACTAGGTCTGTCCAAACAAGACACTAGGCTGAAGCCATCCAGCGCCAGTGAGAGAATCCCAAACCAAGTCCAGCACCAGCTGAGCTAATAAGTTTCTGCTCTATTATTTCTGCTTCATTCATTAGAAGAAATATTCCAAATACACATGCACTGATGACGATCAAACCTCTTTCTGAAAGGGAGAAAGGTTTAGTGGACAATCTTGAGAAATACAGATGCTGCCCAACAGGGCTATGCAAATCAGTTTCACTCAACGTGAGCTTTCACCAAAAACTCACATCAAACTCAAACGATTTCTGGGCATTTCTGCATAGCCTGGATTGGGCCAAAAGCCAAAATACTGGTGCTTAATTTGTGCCAGGGCTGAGTCCCAGCGCCTCTAGGCTTGACAGTTCATAGCCCCGGCACCCCTGGGCTTGCTGTGTCAGTTAGGAAAGTAAAAAAATTGCTTGAGCCCCGGCACCTCTTTCATTACAAAGTAAGCACCGCAAAATACCATAAGAAAGATCATTCTGGGAAGATTTCATCCCTAGTGAAAAAGTGAAGCACCAGAAATCGTACCAGAAAGTCTTATCTTCCTGGGATTTCCACCTCCATTTAAAAACTCGGATCAACTTGAGATATGCCTCCCAGTCTGAATGACACCTCCATAAACGTGGAGGTTGTCCTTCCTTGCTTTACAATTCCTATGGCTGTTGTAAAGACAAGGAGGGCGAGACAATATCTTTTATTGGACCGACTTCTGTTGTGAGAGAGACCATTCGAGTTACACCAAGCTCTTCTTCATGTCTGGGAAAGGTACGACATTGCAAACACGGCTGTTGTCACATTTCTGATTGGTTAAGCTGGACAGTCACATATATTCACCTCTCTGGCCACATTCTGAACATCTCCTTCTAATTTAAACTGGACTTGGTGTTAGGGAACACGGGGCTTGTTTGGGTATTTGGTTACGTTAGGAGAGAAAATGACACCTAAGCTAAGTCCCTCAGGAACCAGCCTATTAGAAAGGGGCTCTGCAGGTGCCAGCTTCAATATCAGAAGATTTTATAGCAACATCCTTGTGTCCTTTTGTGGTCATTAATCCTCACCCCCCTTCCTATGCACTGCATGATACAGTGCAGGCCAGCTATACTGAATGGAACAAAGGCTGTGAGAGAATGTATCCCATATATCCCAGCACAATACTGGTAACTCTGGTCCAGTCTTTGAGGAGTTAAAAATCGTGTGGCTCACTTTTCAAAAGACAAGCTAGGAAGGATTCGTCTGCACTTAAAACACTACAGTGGCACAGCCGTGCTTCAGTGTAGACACTACTTACACCGACGAGAAGGGGTCTCCAGTCACTGTAGTTAATCCACCTCCCTGACAGGAGATAGCTAGGTCAACAGAGGAATTCTGCCATCAACCTAGCACCGTCTACATGGGGACTTCAGTTGGCTTAACACCACCACCACTCAGCGGTGTGGATTTTTCACACCCTGACCAACATAGTTAAACCAACCTAATTTTCTAGTGTAGACCAGGCTGGAGACCCTTCCCCTCGCTGCCTCGTCTTTTCCTCTTGCTGTATGGAACACAAACAGGTCATCATTGAAAATGGCCCCTTCACACCAAGGAAATCTCGTCAGAGAAAGCTCCCCACCTTTTCCCAGGAGTCAGAAAGCAAGGTTAGCTTTTGGCTCAAAGGCAACCCCTGGCAGCTGCCACCAGTGACAACCTGAAGACGAACTACTGCTGAGCGAGAGCCCCAATCATTATGCACACTCACATTTCACGCCCCTGCTCACCTTCCATCAGGGGGTTCCGGTGGCATTAGAAGCCTTCTTTTCGATAGCAGTGTGACGACTGGCAGACAGATCCCACTGCCTTCCCATTGACTCTGCCCGTTGTCCTCTCAGACCAGGGCCCCAGTGAGGGCACAACATTCACAGCTCACTCCGCGACCGTTAGCCTTTTTCCATGTTTCTGAGGGAGGGAGAAGAAAAGCATCAGTACGGGGGGGAGCAGGCACCACTCAAACCCTGACCCACAGGTGCATTTCCTCGCAGCCTGTTGGGAAACCATGAGGGGAGGAACCTTTACGACAGGAAAGGTTACCCTGCCATGGTGACTTGAGCCACTTCCGGCTGAGACAAGTTTGTGCAGCTACCAGGAGAATGTCCTGCACTAGAGCCAGTGAGGCTGCTGACTCAAAGTGCGGTACTCTACTGAAAGCTTATAATAGAAGCCCTTCCCAGAGCGACTGCCGGAGACTGAGCAGGCTGCAAGCCACTGAGATTCTCACTCACAGTCATGCCACAGCTTGGGGCCCCAGTCCCAGTCCCATGCCAGGATGCTGCTGCCCACATCCATGATGCTAACAGCTAGGGTGACCAGATGTCCCGATTTTATAGGGACAGTCCCGATTGTTGGGTCTTTTTCTTATATAGGCTCCTATTACCCTCCACCCCCTGTCAATGTTCCCTCTAATTTTTGACAGGCCATGTGTGCAAAAGATTTCTTCTGTGCAAATTTTTGACAAGCTGTGTGCGCAAAAAATTTCTTCTGTGCAAATTTTTGTGCTTCTGTGCAAATTTTTGTGCGTGCGGTGTTTTGCCGTTTGCGCGCGCACACCTGCACAGCTTAGAGGCAACAGTGCCCCCTGCCCCAATTTTTCACACTGGCTGTCTGGTCATCCTACTATCACCTGATCCCCACAATACTAAGAACTAAATATCAATCTGTCCATGCGCCACTAGGATCAATGCTCCCTGTGTTATGGAGCTGGCGTCCTGAAACATTATGCCAGGATGCTAGTGCATCACGGTCTGAATGCACAGACTGGCTATGCCAGCTTTCAGTCCCTATGCCATAGCACCAGTGCCAAGACTACTCTGCCAACACCTTTCTTGGCTAGACCTTGTGCAAGGATTCTAACTTTCTGTGCAGTGATGCTAGTTCTCAATGCATTCTGCAGAGTGCCCCCAAAGTGTCTGAGTGAAAATCTAAGCCTAGCCCCTTAGGGACTGCTGGGTGGGGATTTGAATCTGGTTTGGAAAGGAAGATGCAAAGCCAAAAAAATAAAACACACCGTTGCAAGGGGCCTCGTTCAATTCTGAGCAGGTCTAATCAGAGCCTAGAACCTCTGCCCCAGCTTTGTTAATTAGCAGCAATTTCAGAGCTCTGTACTTGCTCTGTTCTCAACTACACAAATGAATAATGCTCCAAGTATGCTAACGAGCACCCACCTACTCCTTCTCATTTCCGTGCTACAGTATCACCCCCTAATTGCTTTGCTTTGTGAAAATAACCACTGGATTCAGTAACTTCCTGTGCTGCGAGCAGTGGGAGGGAAGGATTGCTTAGAAGAGGAAAATGTCTGGTTTGAGAAGCCAAAGAAAACCAGGCCCCTTTTGATCCATGTGTGGAGGGGGTCTCTGCGCATGCATCTCCCCATCCCCAGGTGGAAACTGGCGCAGGGGGGGGTCAGCTGCCTTCAGAGCTATGTTCTCCTGTCTGCTGGGCTTGCATGCAGGCAGGCTGGGAGCAGAGGTGTTCCAACCAGAGACTGCATTGCATTTGCACACATCCTCCTCCCTAGGGGGGTTCCTGGAGGCAGGCAGACCCAAGGGAGTCCTTCGCAGAGCAGTTCCAAATGGCACAGCCTTGTCAAGGAGCAGGGCTAAATCTTCCTCTCTTCTGGTGGGTGGCAAACCCAACCCTTCCTATGGAGGCGTGCAAAAGAAACCCTGTGAAGGGAAGTTGTGGAGGGTCATGGTCCCATGTGGCTAAGATTTGGCCCTTTGTGAGGCTGGCTTTGCAGACATTGCTACTAGTTCTTGTGCCAGGAGCTGAGAGACAGGGTTGTTCCACCAGGAACAGCAGAGGGTTCAGCCTCCCAAACTAGTGCCCACTTTCCCCGCCACCGCCCGCCCGCCCACCCCCCCCAGGAGCTGTGCAGATGTTGGGAAATCTGCAGAGGCCAGGGACACCCATCCAAAAGCCTTGTCCCTGTACAATGGCTCCCAGTCCCTCTCTGTGCCCTGGGGCCTTCATCAGCATGCTGGAAGGGTCTCTCCTGTGGGCTTTGGCCCTAGAGCATCTCCAGAGGGTCACAGGTGCAGCAAATTCCCTTGAGGTTGGCGAGGGGACAATGCCTCCTCCAGAGACAACCCTGAGCACATACCATCCTGCACCCCAGAGAGCCACTGCGAAGGGGCTTCCATTGAGCCAGGAGAAGGGGTGAGAGGTTCTTCTGGAGGTGCTGCCTTGGGGTTGGGATTAACTGGATACCCGTTCCCTCTACACATGGAAGGGGAAGGTACAATATCGCACAACAACAACATTAAATAAGCACCGTACGTAGGGAGCGTCCCCACCCCATTGCTCGGAGCACGGCGCAACAGAACAAACACAAACACAGTCAAACGCCAGTGCTGGAAGGAGTGCTGCAGTGAGCACCCCGGCCCGGCTTCTCTGCTCCACCCGGGTCAGGGAAGCACAGAGCTCAGTTACTCACCCGAACCGAATGAAAAACAAGTTGATATCAGCAAGAAATGTTTCCATTTTATCAACACGCAAGGTTTCAATCAACCACCGCTGTGACAGGATCCCACTGCGCCCACCCTTTATGTGCAGCCTCTCAGAGACCTTCCCTGCCATTTGTTTGCAGGGCTTCACTTGCCTGCCTTTCACACACGAGTGCCATCAGAGCACTCCCTTTTGTCAGGCCCTGTTAGCCTTTTCTTATCTCTCTCTTTCCTGCATCCTCCCCCTCCCCCACACTTCCTTCCTTTGCTCTTTTATCCAGGCTTGGTGTTACTGAGCTCATTAGCTACAACCACCCCAATCTGATCCCATAATCAGGCCCTTCCCGGGGGGACTCATGGGTTAAACAGTGACCAGAGTGCTGTGTCAGTGGCTGATTCCCAGCACTCTGTCACCACCACCCCTCCTCCCACCCTCACACAAGTCAGAATTTTGTTTCACAGGAGATTTGGAACATTTTTGGTTTTGTTCCAATTTTGAACAAAAAAATGGGTTGAAATCACAGACTTTTCCCTGAAACAGAAAATCCAGTTCCCCCAGCTCTCCTCTCGCCCTTTTGATCTATTGTGGTTCTCTCCGTTTGGGGGTTTACAGTTGTTTGAATTTGGCCCCGTGCTTCGGACATGTTCTGAGGGTATGCACCATGTCCTCTTCAAGGAGTTTTATTGGTGGCCTAAGAGCTAATCATTTTTTTCTCAGCGGCTGCTGAGTTGTCTCATCTCATATTTCTTTTTGTCCTCGAGTCATTGACTTCTGCAATTAGGATACATGATCAAATTAAGGACAGTCCAGTGAGTCAGCCATTCTCAGGCTAAATTGTCACTCCTTGTGGCTGTCCTGTTAGATCTAACCAGGCTGCAAAGTTCAATTCAATCTTTGCTTGAAGTAATCACTGGGTTTTCCTTCTTCTCAGGGTAGACGCTAACCAGGCTACAATCAGAAGCTCTTCTGCTGCATGCAATGCTCTTGCCTCATCTCTCTTTATCTAAATGGATTGAGTCTGGCCACTGATTGTGGATGACAGACTGATATCACAGATTATTTACCCACATACCATGCTGCGATTTCCCAGACAGGGTGCTACTCTAAAAATGTAATATTCTCTCTGCAAAAACTATCAGCCTCACATTAGCAGAAGTAAATGAATTTCACCTGGAGGGGTGGGAGGGAATAAACAACATCAGACATTTTTTTCTAATTCCACTACAGCCCTGGGCTATTCTGTTGGATGTTGGGATATTCTAGGGTTGCACTCCTCTAATGGCAGTAAGGTAAATTGTTCCACTGGTTAATTACTCTCACTGTTAAAAATGTACACCTTATTTCCTGTCTCAATTTGTCTAGCTTCAACTTCCCGCCACTGGATCATGTTAGACCTTTCTCTGAAAGATCCAAGAGCCCATTATTAAATATTTGTTCCCCATGTAGTTGCGTATAGACTGTGATCAAGTCACCCCTGAACCTTCTCTTTATTAAGCTAACTACATTGAGCTCCTTGAGTCTATCTCTAGAAGGCAGCTTTTCTAATCCTTTAATCTTCTCGTGGCTCTTCTCTGAACCTTCTCTGAATTATGAACATCCTTCTTGAATTGTGGACACCAGAACTGGACACAAGATTCCAGCAGTGGTCACACCAGCGCCAAACTCAGAGGTGAAATAACCTCTCTCCTCGTACTTAAGATTCCCATTTATGCATCCCAGGATCATAGTAGCCCTTTTGGCCACAGCATCTTACTGGGAGCTGATTATCCATCACGACCCCCAAATCTGTTTCAGAGTCACTGCTTCCCAGGATAGTCCCCCATCCTGTAATTGCGGCCTGCATTCTTTGTTCCTAGATGTATACACTGACATTTAGCCATATTAAAATGAATATTGTTTTCTTGTGTCCAGTTTACCAAGTGATCCAGATTGCTCTGTAGTGATGACCTGTCCCCTTCATTATTTACCATTCTCCCCATTTTTGTGTCATCTAGAAACTTTGGGTGATGATTTTATATTTTCTTCCAGGTCATTAATAAAAAACGTTAACTAGTGTAGGGCCAAGAACCAATCCCTGCAGGTCCTCAATAGAAACATGCATTCAATGATGATTCCCCATTTACAGTTATATTTGGACACCTATCAGTTAGCCATCTTTTAATCCATTTAATATGTAACAATTTTATATCTTTCTAATCTTTTAATCAAATGTAATTTGGTAATGAGTCAAACGTCTTACAGAAGTCTAAGTATATTACATCAACACTATTACCATTATCAATTAAACTTATAATCTCATAAAAAAAGGCATCATGTTAGTTTCACAAGAGCTGTTTTCCATAAACCCATTTTGATTGACATTAATTATATTACCGGCTTTTAGTCCTTATTAACTGATTCCTGTATCAGCCACTCCATTATCTACCCCAGGATTGATGTCAGACTGACAGGACTGTAATTCCCAGGTCATCCCATTTACCCTTTTTAAATACCAGCACAACATTAGCTTTCTTCCAGTTCTCTGGAACATCCCCATGTTTCCAAGAAAACCAGCATTAATGGCCCAACAAGCTCAGCGAGCTCTTTTAAAATTCTTGGATGCAAGTTACCTGGACCTCCTGATTTTAAAATGTCTAACTTCAACAGCTGCTGTTTAACATCCTCTTGAGATATCAGAGGAATGGAAAGAGTGTTGTCATATGATATGACATCATCTGTTTTTCCCAAATACAGAACAGAAATATTTGTTGAACACTTCTGTCTTTTCTTCATTGTTATTGATAATTTTACCATTTTCATCTAGTAATGGACCAATTCCATTGTTAGGATTTTTTGGTCCTGATATGCTTTTTTTAAAAATCTCCTTTTATTGTCTTTAACTCTGCTGGCCATGGTTTTCTCTTTGTGTCACTTTGCTTCCCTTATCAATTTTCTACAATATCTAATATCTGATTTATATTCATTACTATCAATTTCCCCTTTCTTTATTTGTTATATATTATTATTTTTATTTTTCATAGCTGTCTTCACTTCCCTTCTAAACCAGGTCAGTTTTTTAACCAGTACAGCCTTCTTCCTTGTGGAACTGTGCCTTTTGGGGCATCTAATAAGGTGTTCTTAAACAATTCCCATTTATCATTCACATTTTTCTGATTAAATTCTTCCTCCCAGCTGATCTGGCTCATAGCTGTTTTCATGTTTGTGAAAATGGCCCTTTTAAAACACCATGTACATCACTGGTCTGGACTTTATTCTGTTCACACATTATAAATGTGATCAAGTCATGATCTCTTGTACCTAAGTGGCAGTTCCCTGCTGAGGAGCACAAGAGGAAAGCAAAAGGTCCTTGCACAGTCTTCCCCGACATTGTCACCCAACCAGGACTGACCACTTTGGAGTCCTCTGATTTCCCCATTAATCCACTTTTAGGTTTGGGCACGGTACGGAGATTGCTCTGGTTTTATTGGGCGATGATCATTAAGCCATGATCATTAAGCACTTTACTAAGGCAGGGAAGTGCCCAGGCAGAGCGTACAAGGTTAAGTAAGAGGTTAAGGTGAGTCGATGACGGAGTTGGGAAGAGAACCCAGATTTCCAGAGATCACAGTGCATTGCCAGAGCAAGCTGTTAGAGCCAGGAAAGTGCAGCCCCAAAGTATTCATGAATATTCATCCAACTACAATCTACCAGTTTGCTTTCTTGGTATTTGCAAGTGGCGTTAGTTATTAAGCCAACATCAACTCCATTGGGATGTGCAGTCTACACTATGTTCTGTTATTCTCTTCATGTCACAGAAGACAGGAACAGCTAGACAAGACAGAGGCAGCTCTTAACTAAGTTGCTTCCTCTATGGATGCATTCCTTCGGATGCCTACTGGAACTGAGCAGGAATTGTGTGAAAAATTCCAATTTTTGTTGTTGTTGTTCCATAATGGAAGAAAAAAATCTTGGAATTTTTCACTGAATGGCTGCGTGACTCCCCAGCTGCCTGGCCAGCAACCTGCCCATCTATCTTCCAGGAGCGCAGCCCAGGCAGAGAATCAGCTGCCCAGCTCCCTGGCAAGTCAGCAGCTCTGGAGAGCCCCCGGTCTGGGAAAAGTTTTCCTGGTGGGCTGCTCTGGAGCTAGGGACCTTGGGAGCCGAGGCTCTGAGGATCTGGGCAGGCAAACTGAGATTTGACATTACATTTTGACAAGTCCACCCTTTCCAACGATAAAGTGTTCCTTCCGAAAATTCCCACTGACTTAAATCCAATCCCTGAACAGAGCTTTGACTCTACATCACAATTAAATAAATACCAATTAACAGAGTGTCATTAATGAGTCGATTTGAACATTCCTAGTTATCAAAGTTAAACCTCACTTACAGGGCTACTTTGGCATTCCAGTGCTTCAGTTGCGAGACTGACCCCATCCACGATACTGGATCCAAAAACCATCCATGACAATACATACTCATGGGCACACATCCACAGATGCAAATATCCATGCACCTTTTTCCCTTTGGGAATATCAAATTCAGATCCAGTTCACAATCCAGGCATCAGGACTTGGATCAGAACATCCTGACCTGAAGGAAATGCAGATTTGGATCCAATTCCAGATCCAAACTTTGCCACTGGAGCCCATTTCCACTTAAATTATGTAAATGGGTCAGCCTGGTCATAAAATAAACACTTTGGGAGCGTCTAAACATGAGGAATAGTTCTGGTGCAGTTTGGTGCTAGAGCAGACATGTAATTGTCCTGTAATACTCCAGCTCTCATTTTTGTACCTCAGTGATCCTGCCCAGAAAGGACTCATTTTTCTTTCTTACTGAGTGGTTGATGGCGTGTGATGCACGGCCTGAAGGCTCTTCCTGCACCCAGACTGCAGCATCAGTGCAGCATGCAATTGTTCGTGCAGGCCACCACCCAAGAACTGAAAAAAGACGCAGTCAACCCAGCACTTGGAGCGGCACAGAGCATTTATTGGTCTATGGCAGGGGTGGCTAAACTGTGGCTTGTGAGCCACATGCGGCTCTTTTACCATTAAAGTGCAGCTCGCAGAGCCCCCCAAGCCTCCCTCATTCTCCACCTACCAGACTGGGGAGGGTGGGGGAGCTTGGGACCTCTGTCTTGCAGCAGGGTGGTGCAGTAGGGGCTTCTGCCCAGCGGGAATGGGGGCTTGGGGCTTCAGCCCCGCGGGTCGCACCTGCCAGGGCTCATCAGTGCTGTAGCCCCGAGCCCCGTCAGGTGCCTCCCGCAGGGTCCAGCATGCCCTGTTCTGTTTTGAACTTTGAACTATATGTTGCCAAGGTGATCAGAAAAGACAGACCATTATTTTCTCTCTCTTCTGAGTCAGGAGTTCCTGCAAATACCACAGACACAGAATGGTATTGCTCAGCTCCAAAACCAAATACAATGGGTAGATTATCAAACAGCCCGGGCACGCAACTGCGCTGTTATCGTAATTGCACACTTAAACTGGGCAGCTGTATGCGCCAATAGCTAATTAGATGCATTTGTACAAATCATAAGCTATTGAGCATGCACAGTAATTATGTGCTTAATTTCAGTGCACAGTTGGATGCTTCCAAAGTCTGGAAATCTGGCCTGCTTTCCAGTTTTAGAGTTAATGTTTGTCTACTTAAAGCTACACAATGTAGATTTTTATAAAGCCAAATATAAGTCAGAAGCCACAAGACAGCAAAGAAATAGCCACTGAAATGTAGTTTCTCCCCCAGAAGCACATGGGAATAATCCCACCAACCCTCCAAGCCTGCTTGTAACTTGGGTTTGGGGTGCCTGTGTCACTCATTGCGACAAGCTTCTCCAAAGCCCCCGGTCAGGAGCACTTCACTGCGGCACCTCCAGGAGCACAGTATCCTTTCTCACCATCCTGGGGCATTGGTTCAATACAAGGGTGTAGCCATGGTTGGGCGTGAGTGTGCCGTGGCCCACCCAATCAGCACCCAAGCCTACTCAAATCAGAGCCTCTGTGTATGCCAAGTTTAAGTAAATTTATTAATGTGCAAAAGAAATGATTTGCTGTGGGGTCAGACCTGTAGTCAGTGCCTGCCCATCGTTAAGTTGAAGCCCAGCACATTTCCATTCCTAGTTATGCCACTGGTTCAACAGCTGCTCAGAGGGAAGCATGAGGGCCTACAAAGCCCTAGGTTTCCCCTGACAACTCTCAGATCCAGCCTGATCTGGCCTGACCCTATTTAAGTTGTGAGATGGGATGAAATAGCAGCTGGAAGCAGTTTGGCTGGAAGCTGAAGTGGGAAGAGCTCCAGAACGTCGGGGAATCCTGGCTGCTGGTCCATCATCAAAGGCAGATGAGGACTGCTGATAATCTGCTGGTGCTCAGCACTGAATATCAGCGCTCACTACAGGATGTGAAGTTCCTGCTGAGCGTGTTGGCTCCTCCCTGCCACTGGACACATACACTGCAGCGGTGGCTGCCTTTCGACCACCCTTTGGCTGGCCAGGGAATGACGCTGTCTCTGCTCAGATGCAGACCCCACCCCTGTGACCCACACGTTCACCTCCTCCAGAGCGCATTACTACAGCTGTTGCTGAGGACGTATGTCACTGCCCCGGGGCAGCGGAAGTGCATGCAGCAACTACTGGACAAGTCTGACCCTATGTTCAGGCCTATGTGCACGACCCTCCTCTTTGATGACTCGCTCAGCCAGTAGAGACATCTTCCCAGGACTAACCCACAGTGGTGGAGACTGAAAGCAAAGTAGAAGAAAAAAAGCAGGAAGGAAAAAAACTACAAGCACCTTGACACGTACATGGGGAACAGCAGAGGCTGTGATAATATTACTGTGTAGGGCACTGTCAGTGCTATTGTATGTTGTTGTAGAGAGCTTAGATACCACAGTGGCACACAACTTGAATGCTGTGTGCTCCAAAAAGATCTATCAGAATTGGAAGAGGTACAGAGAATGGCAACAAAAATGATTAGGCAGATGGAACAGCTTCTATACGAGGAGAGATTAACAAAAGTGGGACTGTTCAGCTTGGAAAAGAGATGACAAAGGGGGGATATGATAGAGGTCTATAAAATCGTGAGTGGTGTAGAGAAAGTGAATAGGGAAGTGTTATTTACTCCTTCTCATAACACAAGCACCAGGGGTCACCAATGAAATTAAGAGGTAGCAGGTTTAAAACAAACAAAAGGAAGTACTTTTTTACACAGCACACAGACAACCTGTGGAACTCATTGCTAGGGGATGTTGTGAAAGTCAAAAGTATAACTGTATTCAAAAAAAGAACTGGATAAGTTAATTGAGGACAGGTTGGCCAATGGCTATTAGCCAAGATGTGCAGGGATACAACCCCATGCTCTGGTGTCCTAAGCCTCTAACTGCCAGAAGCTGAGACTGGACGACAGGGGATGGATCATTCGATAATTGCCCTGTTCTGTTCATTCCCTTTGAAACATCTGGCATTGGCCACTGTTAGAAGACAAAAAGAAAAGGAGTACTTGTGGCACCTTAGAGACTAACAAATTTATTTGAACATAAGCTTTCATATGAAAGCTTATGCTCAAATAAATTTGTTAGTCTCTAAGGTGCCACAAGTACTCCTTTTTTTTTTGCGAATACAAGCCTAACATGGCTGCTACTCTGAAACCTGTTAGAAGACAGGATACTGGGCTAGATGGACCATTGGTCTGATCCAGTATGGCCGTTCTTATTTTCTTAAGCAGTGATAGAAAAAGATAGAAACTTTGTTGGTACAGCATGCATTTTCCCCCTTCTATAACCAGTAACATCTGGTCGACTGGCTACTGGATAGAAGCTGATTAGGAGATGGAAAGTGTCTTAAAAACCAGGTCACAGTTAATGCAGAGTTCCAGTGGAGCCCAGAGCTGTGTCATGCATCAGGCAAAACAAGTGATGGATTTCAGGTTTTTTAATGGCCCTCCAAGCAAACTCTATCAGCTCCACCAAGGAGACATTGTTCACTTTATGCCCTGCAGCCATCCAACACTTCAAAAGGAAGACAGCGTTACGCACAAGAAGTAAGGCTAAAGATAGCGACATCATTAATCATCAGGATGTCAATGGCATCCTTCCAAGAAAGGCAGAGGCGTAACCAGGTGATAACTCAAGAGCTGTACGTCTCCAGCTGCAGTTCTCCACTGGTGCCAGGAGGTCATACTCCTTAGCAACCCGCCTACCTGCATCTCTTGGACTTAGGCCAGTTCCACACTAGAAAATTAGGTCAGCATAACAACGTTGCTCAGGAGTGTGAAAAATCCACACCCCAGAGGTCAACTTAACTACGCTGCTAAGTCCCTGTGTAGACAGTGCTAAATCGACGGAAGAATTCTTCCATCAACCTAGCTACCACTTCTCGGGGAGGTGGATTAACTACAATGATGGGAGAACCCTTCCCATCAGCACAGGTAGCGTCTACACTGATACACTACATGCCGCTGTAGCATTTCACGTGTAGACAAGCCCTTAGATCCTCAATCCTAAGAGCTCAATTCTGTCACCCTTGCTCAGGTGGAATCCTTCTGAGCCAAGGAGCCCCAGTGAAATCAATATTCATGCTCAGTAAGGATGGCAGAATTGACTCCAAAGAGACGTTTGTAAAGGAATACACAATAACAATTCAGATGAAGATAACCATGGAATACAAAGGTCACCAATGAGGGATTTAATGTACACTATAACCAGGACTTGTCCTCTGGTGTCCGTGCCTTGTCATGGCGGGACAGCTTGCGTGCTCTAACGATCCTCAGAGTCTGTGTAGGTGGGGGCTTTTTGCTCTTGGTAAATTGCCGGATTGGTCTGTGGGGGAGGGGCCAGACAAAACAGACATCCTGGTCCTCCAGGTTCGGGGTCAGGCACAGGGCTAACAACCCTGTCCCGTAAAAAACAAAATATGTTACGGAAACAGCAACAGAGAAATCGACCATTACTGTGTGTGATGGCCTTCAGGAGTCAATGACCTATATGACTGCCAGTGGTGAAAGCTGAAAGGAAGCCACTGGCATGAAGACTGAAGTGCTCAACACCAAGACAAAAACCAAACTTCGTTTTTGGAACGTACGGACAATGTACAAAACAGGGAAGCTAGCTCAGGTCACAGAGTGGACAAACAGCATTATACTGATAATCTGGCAACACAAGCAGAGGATGCAGCTGCTCGTGGTGAGCAAGAAACCGTCTACAAAATGATGCGACTTACCAGTGGTGAACGGCAGACACCAACACACATTCTCATCAGGAACAAACAAGGCCACCTACTAACAACCAAAAAAGAACAAGAAATGCACTGGACAGAGCATTTCAAAGAATTGCTGAACAGGGAGCCACCTAAAGAGGAAGCAAACATCCAGGAGGCAGAAGATGATCTTGATATCAACACAGACAGCCCAACTAAGGAAGAGATCATTCAAGCCATCAAATCCTTAAAAAATGGGAAAGCTCCTGGCAAGGATAACTTGAATGCAGAATTGTTCAAGGTAAATCCTAAATTAGCAGCATCTATCCTGGCCCCTCTATTTACATCAGTCTGGGAAGGGAAAAGAGGATTGGACCAGTGGGGTTATAGTGAAGATCCAAAGAAAGGAACTCTCAGTGACTGTAATAACAGACGTGGTGTCACACTTTTATCTGTGCCAAACAAAGTATTGTGTAAGATCACAGTCCAGCATATATCAGAGGCAGTTGATAGCATTCTCAGAAAAGAGCAAGCTGACTTTCAGAAAGGGCCTGGATGCACAGACCACATCTTCATTCTGCAAAACATAATAGAACAGTGCTTAGAATGGCAATGGCAACTCTACATAAATTTCATAGACTTTGAGAAGGCTTTTGATACATTCACAGGGCCAGCCTATGGCGCATTCTGCAGGTATATGGAATTCCTTTCCATATAATCAACGTCATCAAAAGCTTCAATTTCAACTTTACATGCACTGTTGATCACAGTGAGCTCAGTTTTTAAGTCAAAATAGGAGTATGTCAGGGATGTGTCATGTCTGCAATCCTCTTCAACACTGCCATTGACTGGGTAATGCGATATACAACAGAAGACATGCCAAGAGGCATTAAATGGACACCCTTCTCATCCCTTGAAGACCTGGACTTCGCAGATGTCGCTCTCCTATCACATACCCAACACCATATACAAGAAAAAACAACTCGACTCAACGCATTCAGCCAGCAATTTCGACTGAAATCAACCACAATGAGTCAGACATCATGACCTTTAATATTGCCTCACCATCACCAGTACGGATAGAGGATTATGTTCTCACCAATGTAGAAACATTCACATACTTGGGCAGCACCATCAGCCAGGACAGTGGAACAAGCCAGGACATCCGGAACAAAATCAATAAAGCCAGGAACACCTTCAGGAGCTTAAATACAGTCTGGAAATCATCAAAATACAACACCAAAACCAAACTCAAGATTTATCAGAGCTGGGTACTTTCAACACTACTTTATAGTGCAGAATGCTGGGGAATGAGAAAGTATGACATGTCCAAACTGTCTTCATTCCATACAACCTGCCTCATGTAAGCAGAGTCAGGATGAGCTCCACCCTGACATCTGGTGGTGAGGTGTGGCAAGTTGTGGAAAAGAACTTCAGGGGCTGATCTCATTTGCATAGGCACACCCACCCCGCCTAGAATGAGGCCATAGCTGCCCAAATGGTCACTTTGGCTGCTGTGGGATCCCCAGCGTCTCTGTTATTGGGGCAGGAAGAATAAATTGTTATTACCCTGATTATGGAAACTGTGCTTGGAACTGTACTGGGCCTTTTGTTAGGATGGAGGGACTCGCCATCAACTAAGTAGCACTTGCTAGGCAAGGGTCATGGGTTCCAAAACTCTGTGAATTGAGAGAGGTTGGGGACAGGTATTTATACTTGGTGGCATGGGCCCCTGGTGAGGGCCTTACATGCTAATTGCACTTCCTCCTCTCTCCACTGTGGAATATCAGAACTAATGTTGATTCCATTAGGAGTCTAGTTACAGGCTGCTGAGCTGAGTTCACTTTGGGCTAATGGTGCACCAGTGCTAAGGCTCCCCTACTACAAGCTGAAATCACAAAAGCTCTAAAAACTGACTAAGAGCGGAAATCACTGAGTGTTGTGTTAAGTAGTGGGGGAGCCTGACGATATATTGTGGAGCAGTTTGCGGGACGGCTGGAGCGGCTTGTGGACCGGCTGGTGGAGCAGTTCATGGGACAGCAGGAGCTGCTTGTGGGGAGCAGAGCGGAGCCGTTCATGGTCCGGCTAGTGGAGCAGTTCATGGGACGGTGGGAGCTGCTTGTGGAACGTTGAGCGGAGCAGTTTGTGGACTGGCTGGCGGAGCGGAGCAAAGCCCTGTGGAGCTGAGGGGCAGTCAGCTTCAGATCATGTAAGGTGCCCCCTTACCTCTTCTTTCCCCTCCCCCGCCCCATCTCCACCCAGGTTGGGAGGTAAAACTCTGCAGATAAACTTTTGAACTCTGGGGCTGCCCTGACCAGGGACAGAGACTTCTGGGCCTTGGGACTTTGGGTGATTTCGGGTTGCTGGACTCAAGAACCCAAGGGAAAGGACATGCCCCAATTTGCTTGGGGTGGGTTTTTGCTCATGGGTTGTGTTATGAATCCTGTTCGTGGTGTTTCCCCAACATAATGCCACATTGTTTATCTCTGTTATTAAAAGGCTTTTTGCTACACTCAGACTCTGTGCTTGCGAGAGGGGAAGTATTGATTCTTGGAGGCGCCCAGCAGGGGTGGTATATATTTGTCCCACGTCACTGGGTGGGGGCTCGAGCCGGTTTTGCTTTGTGTTATTGGAATGGAACCCCTAGATACTGAACCCGGCCCTTTTTGCTGCCAACTCTGATGGGCAGAAGGGTTACACTCAGAAAAATCCTCTGTATCTTTTGGCCCAGAACAATCTCAAACCAAGATCTATTGAGACAGTGCAGCCAAGAGGATCTGAGCACCATCATTGCCAGGAGGCGTTGGAGATGGATCGGTCATGTGCTTCGGATGGAAACTGATTCCATCACCAGAGTAGCAATAAGATGGACACCTGAAGGCAAGCGAAAACAAGGCCGCCCGAAATCATGGCGAAGAGCTGTGGAAGCCAAGCTGAAAAACCTGGGGGACAGTTGGGAAACTCTTGAAAGACTTGCCAGAAACAAACAGGAGTGGAGGAGCTTCATCACTGCCCTAAACGCCAGAGGCATCATAGGAACATGATGATAACCAGGATATTTCCATTTCCAATGTTTTCTCACTGTCAATCAGCATCCAAGTGCCTGGGCTGCTCTCAGAGCACCAGTGTGAGGAGCTGAGTTTTGTGCCTCCTGGTTGAACAATGCACCATACATTTGCACCAGGAGCTCTCTCTTTCAAAACACAAGATAACACAATTTACCTTCTTTGCATGCACTCTGTTCACAAGATGGGAACGCTACACTACCTTACAGTATAGGAAGCCATTCCCTGCGCCATTCCGATGGAAGCATTTGGATTGGAACAAAGCTCTGGTGGGTGTCAATACAGCCTGGAGTTTTCTAGATAAGCCACAGTAACTGTGTTTTCCACGTGTGACATAAAACTGAAGACTTGACCACTTGTAAGTGTTACATTCTCCTAGCTCTTCCTTCCAGTACGGACATTGGAGTTAATGTCCTGGCCAAAGACCAGTTCAGGTAAATACATTTTGTTCCTTTAAGTCAGGAGCACAGGAATTTCTAAATCCGATCAGACCAGTAAGCTATATAGCCCAGTACCTTATCTCTGACATGGGCCCATTGGAGAAGAACAGGCAGGAAACCCCATGATGAAATATAGGGGAAGCTTCTTCCTAACCTCCATCAGTTAGTTGTTAGCTTATGACCTGGAGAATGAAGGTTTATTTACAGTATGCTCCCAATTATCCAAATAGCAGGGGGGGATGTGGATTTTATTCAGATAATTAGGAGCTCAGATAATCAAGAGGGCAGGAGCTGTTCAGCAGTGGGCTCCTCCTCCTGGGGTCTCTGCTCCATTATCCGAACCTCCGCATTGTCCAAATCCCTTCCTTGTCCCCCAGCATGAGACTTGCCCTGTGCTTCATGTAGCTCATGCTGGGGGACAAGGAAGGGATTTGGACAATGCGGCGGCTTGGGGAATAGGGTTTGGGGATGAATAGGAGTATTTTGTATATACGTGAAAAATATTTACCCTAATGTAATTCAGTGTTTTCCATAGTTTTTATATTATAGCGAATATTAGATTATATTAGCATATAATATAATGCCCACATAAAAGTCTAATTCTTGCCCTCTAAATCCTATTAATAGGAGTCAGACGGACACCGTTCTTCAATTCCTGCCCTACACTGTTGTACTGTAAAATGGTTAGTACCTTCTGCTCCAGGGGGCAGCATTTCCGTAGTGAAAAGGGGATTCCAACTGAAGTTTGTAGAGCACTGTGGGATCTTTAACTGGAAGGCGTGCATAAATGTCAGCCATTAATAACATTTGTCCAGTCATGGATGTCAAAACCCAGCTCATCTCTAGCTATCCCATCTCTGGGGTAGGGGCGAGTTGATTTCTGTTGTAGGACCTTATCAGAGTGAGAGCTAAGAGCTGGCATTTTAGCTCCTCTGAGCTCTATCCTAGCAATCTGTTTTAGGGGACTCAGGGCCAGACTATGGCTGGACCCCTGGGGCTCAGCCAGGGTGCAGCAGGCAGATGGAAGAAGTCTACTTGGTTGGGGCCCGCGCTGCAGGGACAATCGCAATTGCAGCTGTGTGCTCTCTGGTCATAAAAGGGAGCATAGCAGAAAGGGTGTCCCAGAGCTCCAGAAGGCATTGTCTGTCTCCAACAGCTGCCACCTGGGTGATAGCATTTCACAAAGCCTTCAGCACAGGGCCTGAGTTTAATGCCACACTCTAGACTTACTCTGACTCTATAGACAGGACATCAAAGGGTTTCATAGTGATCATCTCTCAATGATTCCCCAGCGCCATATCCAAGTGCTGACGTCAGCAGGGACCTAGGAACAAAATTGTCCTGTGTTTGTTGCTCTCACCACTACAGTCTGAGCCAAATTCTCCATTCAGCTACACCCTTGCAACTCCGCTCACTTCCCCCTGGGATCTGAAGCCAACCTGAGTTCTTTTGCTTCACAAATTAGTTAGCGATTTGAGGCGTAAGCCAGACTAGAGTCTAGCTTCTCGTCCCAGAGCCACGTTGGCTCTCCAAAGCGAACTGGAGTGAAAGGGTCTGTCTACACCACAAAAAAATGCATTCTTAACTCAGGTTAGCTAACTCGGGTTAAAACAGCAGTGAAGACACAGCAATTCAGCTTTTAACTCGGGTTTGTAGCTCATTCAAGCCTATAGGGAAGCCAAACTGCTATGTCTTCACTGCTATTTTAACCTGTGTTATTAACTTGAGTTAGCTAACACATCTTTTTTTGCGGTGTAGACATACCCCAAAGCAGTACACACTTATTTTTGCCGCTAAAGTCAGTAGATCTGACTCTGAATATACAGAGGATCTGCTTCTGACCTCACGTTGCTGTGAAGTGCTGCATGCTGGAGCACAGAGGATTGAAATCTTCATTGTAGGTACATTATTGGGCAAAATTTCCCCTTTTTCCTGCTTACAAATCATTTGAGAATGAATAGTCACTGAATTGCTTATGAAAACAAATTTCCTTCTCATTAGGTGTTCACAGACTGGTTTGCTTAGACTATCCTGAATTCACGGTTCGGGCTGCCAGCTTTTGGCAAAAAAAATAGGGATACATTCACTGTAACATGAACATTTTATGCAAATTATTTAATGAGTCTGCTTGTATATTTGCAAATAATCAGCATAGAACCCTAAACTTTAGCTTTAAAATTATTGTATGGGTTTAGTGCTGGTGAAAAGTGTTGCACTGGTGACTAAAGCCCTCTGTTTATCTAGAAGCCAGCCACACGGCCAGCCAACACACATTGCCCTGCCAGCATGCCTCAGTCCTGATCGGGGGCAGGGCTTTCTCTAGGGCTGACAGAAGTAGTTCAGTCTCTATGGCCCATGCAGTAGTTGACCTCTGATGAGTCTGCCAATTAGTCATGGGTGGTGCATGAACCCCCCCGTTCAGGGAGGCTAGCCTCCTGCCCCGCCCCTTCCGTCTGAGGCCCTGCTCCCACTCCGTCCCCCCACTCTTACCCACTGGGGCCAGAGGAGCCGTTAGCCTCCCATCACAGCCCGGGGTGGGGAGCATGAGCGGGGGTTTGGGGAGGCTTAGCCTCCCGCAGCCTCCTTCACGCACCATCCATGCAATTAGTACAAAGTCTCATAGCCAGATTGTAATGTGGGAGCTTGAATGGAGAGCCACGAAACCCATCTCAGAGAGAGGACACCAAACATCCATCAGATGGGAACAACTCGCAATTGGGTTAGAGTCCAACTGGTGGCCTGCACATGAAGGGCTCTGCAGCCCATTAGCAACACTCAGGGCCTGGATGTCTCAGGGTAAGTGCTAACTTACAGGGGGTTCAACAGCTATATATTACATATCAAAAAATCTGCCTATGTTTAAAAAAAATAAAGTTGCAAAGTCAAGTACTAACAACATTTAGGCAAGGGCAGAATTAAGTTTGCCCATGCAACCGTAATTCTTCTCCCTTGTGTGTCAGTGCATTAGGAAACAGCCTTTCATTGCATGAGCCATACTGGCTTTTTCCGCATTTTTTCAGCCAAGTTTGAACCCAAGCCCTGGAGATTCACAGCACAGACCTCAACCACTTGAGCAAAAGGAGTAAACCCACAACGAAAGAAGGCGTATACCTGCCCCTAGACAGCGGCACACAACTTGTCAGTGGGTCTCACAGCTATTTGTAAGAGAGTGGGAAAGTGCTTGGTATCAGGAGCCATAAGCGCTCTCCCTGACTCTGGAAAGGGAGTGCGTGCTAGCAATTAGAGCAATGATTCCAGAGAGAAACCCCAGGCACATAGATCGGGCACCTCAAACCTGAAAGGCTATGTGTCTAATTGGATGAGATTTAGGCCCGTCATAGCAGAGACCAGGCCTCTAGTCCCACCTCTGCTAGAAATGACCATGTGCAACCTTACAGTTGACTTACATGTAAAACACAGGACTGGTTTTTGCCTGCCTCCTAAAGCAGCAGGGTTGTGGATTACATGAAAACCTGTCAGTAGAAGAGGTGAGACCAGGATTATTGGTGTCCTAGCTTCCAGCCCAAGGCACCTTCTCCTAGATCAAAGGAAGTGTGGGGCACATGCATGCACGCATGAATTTTGACAGTCCCATTTTGCAGGTCTGAGGAACATGAGACAGCCCTTTGGATGTAGGGACTGTCCTGTGAAAACAGGGAAGAGTTGCAACCCTATACCAGGTGTATGATTGGTCACTGAAGTCACGTGGTATTGTTTCTGTGCCATAATTGGATGTTGAAAACTTTTTAAGCAGGAACATAATGAATGGCAATGAATGAACAGGTCAGGAATAGTCTTGTTCACATGAAGCTATGGCTGTTTGCACAAAAAGCTGCCAAACTCCAAACACTCCTAAAAACAAAAGACTATTTGCATGAATGTTCTTGAATACTCAATGGAATTGAGGGGCAGGAACGTTTTTGCACCAAGCAGCCATTCCAGACTTGGTGCTGCCAGACACCATTTGTGTCTGGGTTGGACCAGCAATAATAATGAATAATTTCGATCCTTGTGATTATGCCACAACTTTAAGGCACAAAGACATGGCATAACAATCCCCATGAAATATATTCACTCACTTTACCAGCTTATTGCAACTACACAGTGGTGGAAATCTACCCCATCATGCTGTCAGAGGAGTTGAACCTGCAGCAGCACTGACAGCCTCAGAGAATGAGTGAAATCTCATTCCCAGTCCCACACATCTAGTGGCCTTTTCTAGCACTATTAATGTTTTATACTGACCATGCACTTCAATGGCATCTTGCATCCAGAATTGTCAAATCACTGTACATACATTCGTTTATGACCCTGTGAGGTGGGCCAATGGGGAAACTGAGGCCCAGAGAGCTGACGTGACTTGTTCAATGTCAGACAGCGTGGCACAGTCAGGAATTGAACACAAGCATCTTGACTCCTAGTTCCCTTCTTCTCTAGCTATTAGACCACATTTAGCCTTCCTTCCTAAATCCAAATGGGAAAGCCAATCTAAGTTGCAGAAGCACATCACAGCATCCTAAATTATGTTAATATATTTAACTTTCATGTAAAATATAACCAAGAAAAATTGATCTTTCCAAATCTTTGCACACTTATTTATTCCTAGTTTAACAATTGTCGGGAATTCTCTTCCTTGACATTACTGTGGGAGTAAATGAATTCAGAAAAGCCCCATATGCTACCAGTGGATAGAAGGGATGCTTAGCCTGCATAGACCTGCTGGGTTTTCTGTTGTCAGATTTATGCCAGGGATAGGTACTAATGATCCCACAGTAAAACCAGCTCGCTGTCAGTGACCAGAATCACATGCAAAAGTCTATTCTAACAAGCCACCTGGGACTTTGGTTGTCACCATGCTACACTATGGCCCCTTGGGATTTCAAAGTAACAGCAGGGATATAACTCTGATCCATGTGCTCCAAAATGCACAAGCTTCTACCACTGGAGATAAAGAAGAAGCTCCTCCATTGGCAATCCAGAGCCTCGCACACCCAGCTGAGCTGCTCTAATTCCATTCAGCGGAGCGAGGGAGTGGTACATATTGACAATAGCACTGTGTTACTACTGTGCTACCAGCTACTGCCAGTCGGGCCTGCCGACGGGGCGGGGCAAAGGGGGCAATTGCCCAGGGGGCCAGGCCACAGGAGAGATTCAAGTGCCGCTCAGCTGATTAGCAGAGCGCGTACAGCCGGCAGCATGTGTTCAGGTGCCCCTGTGCAGCCGCACCCGGGACCCTCCTGCTGGCTGTGCAGAGTGGGGGGAACAGGGGGGTGCTGATGTCACGGTGTCCAGTGCCAGGCTTACAATGGCTCCAGTGGCTCCATGGAGCCTGGCCCATGCTGAGAGGGGGCCCCAGCCTGCTCCGCTTGCACTGCGCCCCGAGACCCCGCTGGCTCCCTCAGCCCACCACTTGCTCCTCTTGGCCTGCCCACCAGCTGGCTGAGGACTCCTCTCTGCCCCCTGGCCGGTCCCCAGGCACCTCCAGGTCTGGGCAGTCTCTGCTTCCCACCACCTGTGGGGTCCCACCTGTGTCCCCGGAGCTGAGCTGCCTAGGACTGGTGCAGAAGCCTGGCCAGCCTCAGCCAGGTCGGGGGGAGACAGTGCAGAGGGCTTGGCTGGGCCCCTCCAGGCAAGTGCATCTTGAGGGACCCCGGCCGGAGCAGGTCCTGGCCTGGCTGATCGTGCCACTCCCGAGGGCTCAGCCTGGCAGACACAGTCACCTCCCAGCAAGGCCGATGAGTGCGGCCAGGAGGCAGGGCTTGGGGGATTGGGTCTGTGGGGAGTCTGGGGGGGTGCTGGGCTGTGAAGGGGTAGGGAGGATCTGTGTGTGAGGGGGTACTAGGGAGTGGGGGTTCTGTCGAGGGTGCTGGGCAGTTGTGGGCAGGGGTGGCGTTGTGCGTGGTGCTGTGTATTTGTGGGTGGGTCTGGGGGGGCCTCTGGCCACAGGGAGTCGGGGGGGTGTTGGGCAGGGGGGGCTGCGTGGTACAACATGGGCCCGCCCCTGAGGGGAAGGGGCACACTGGCAGCACAGGGCCAGGCAGGCCTCTATGTGTCTGGCAACTGCCGGTTTGTAAATTGTGCCCTCGCATTGGGCGGAGCAGGGCCGCCCCAGCCATGCCACGCCCCACTGCCTCTGGCTGGCCCCTCGCTCCGGGGACTGACCTCCCCATGCCATGCCCCATTGCCTCCATGGAGGTCCACAAATATGTTTGGCGCCAGCCCACAAAAGGTTAATCCTGCCCTGAGGGTGTCCCCCTCCCCCGGTACCCCATCTCTGCGGAGCCGGGGAGAGGGGACACAGCCTGGCTCAGGAGGACTCAAAGGTAGTGAGGTCTGAACGGTGAGTGTGCGACTGAGTGCCTTTCTTAAAGAGATGGTGCACTGTTTGTGAGATTTCCGCAGCAGCCAGCTCACACACTCTGTCCCTGTCACATTCACACACACACTCTCCCCCCACCCTGCCCATGTACCCCATCTGTGCAAAGCCGTGGAGGGGAGACAACAGGGCTCAGGAACAGAGCAGGAGAGCTTTCAGCGAGTGTCTTAAAGAGACCATGCAGGCATCTCTCAGAAACTTCCCCAGCAGCCAGCACGCACACTGTCTCTGTGTCACACACACTCTGTCACACACACACATACACTGTCCTGTCTCTGTTCTCACACAGCCAGTCTCTTTCACACTCACCTCCCAACACATACGTGTATTATTATTGTTGTTACTTCTTGGTACTTCCTGCAATGCACATATATTCTCTGTAATTTTATTCTTTCAAAGTGTGTTATTTTAGTGTTTTGACTGGTCTATGCATTTTATAATTTTTATTTCCCTTAAACTTAAATTTAATTATTTGAGTGGTGAGTTCTAAAATGCGTAACCTGTCCTGGCTGGAGTAATTATCCCTATGGTAACTTTTTAAAAATATATATTATATCTAGATTTTTTGTTTCTACTGGTGGTGCACATCCACACATACCTCGGTGCACATAACAAAATTTATTGCTCACATGGATGGAAATAATTAGAGGGAACATGCCAGCAGTGCAGCCAGCAGCACCACCCAAATGTCAGGTGGACTGCGTCGTAGGGGGCCCAGCGACTGCTCTGCCCCAGGGCCCGGAATTGCTGTCGGCGGGTCTGGTGCCAGTGTGTCCCTTGGAGCCCTTACAAGGGTCCTCAGTTTCTTGGACAATCCACCCGTAAGACATCCTGCCCTCCCGCCAGGAGCAAGGCCATACTGCAGTATGGGAGTTTTGCTGCCCCACCCTGCAGATCCAGTCCTAGATCAGCCCGAGCCACAGTTTCCCAGAAGCAGGGAGAGGAGTGCTGATCGTAGGCACTGAAACAGACCTGGTGGGAGCAGAATGGGCAACGTCCCCAAAAGGAAGGGACCCTGTGACTGGGTGCTGAGTGAGAAGCGCTTAATCAGCCCCTGCCACTCCAGCCCCCATCAAGGGAAATGAATTGGGGCTGGCTGGATAGACCTGTGTCTGCCTGGTAACCGGCAGCACCTGCCAGGGCTATAAAGGCTGGGAGGAAGCCAGAGAGAAAGGAGGAAGGGGGGAAGAGAAAGGCCAGGCACAGGGGGAGGTGGGAGCCGGGAGCCTTCTGGTCTGTTGCTGGCCAGGCCTGCACTTGGGAAAGTTGGCTGCAAAACCTGTACATAGGTGAAAAGTGGCAGCAGGAAAACAACTGTAAATAAAGAACACTGGTGTTGCATCAAGCTGAGGCATTCCTGACTGCTTGGAGAGGGGTAACAGGGGCCAAAACCAGAGGGACCCAGTGTGAGCCTTGCTACAGACCCAATTCAGCAGGGAGAGAAACCAAGCTTGAAAGGAGAAGGCTGTTGGGATGGGGAAGAAGAGAGAGGCAGGAGTAGGGGAGCAGGGAAGGACCACAGTGTTGTGGGTAAATCTCAGAGGGGAAAGGCACAGAGCCACTCCGTATGGGGAGAAGCCAGTCCCTCAGAGGCGGAACAGTCCCCTTTCAGCAAACATTACCACACATTTGTTTCCATTAATGAACAGGGGAGCCTATTGTTTCCTATGGCCCCTTTTGTACACCCTCCATCTCTGAATACTCTACAAAGCAGTGCGTAGAGCTGGCTGAACAATGGAAATACAGATATACACATGTATGGGAGGAGCTCTGCTGCTATTTGTACATTCATATTATCCTCATTCATGAGGATTCAGACACTAGCGGGGCACTGGGGAAAATGTTCGTGATTCCAAGTTTCACAAAACTTTACAGGGATGATTATTCATCCAGAACATGTGCTTCAAAGTGCATTGATTGCTACTCCCATTTCAGTCATCCAGTCAGTGAGCAGACACCTCATCATCTGATTGAGGTGACCAGTTGTGAGTAACAAATACCGGAAGAGAACAGTTCACGAACAACCCGTAGGCTGAAAATTGTTCATCCAAACAACAAACCTACTCAGCGAAATCAGGATCTAGTTTATGGATCATTCCAGACAGAAAAAAAGGCAAACCTCACAGAGAAAAGTACCAGCTGCTGCATTTACAGCACAGGTAATCTTCAGAGATCAAATTATATTTTTACTGAGTTAGCTGCTGCTGCCCCAAGGACAAAGCTCTGCAAAAAGCATTTAATTTAGTGGCAAATCCACTTTCCGTCTTGTGCGGTCTGCATTTCTCTCCAGCAGGTTAGTTGGAGGCAAACCCTGCTGAATGTTCCGCATGCAACTAGAGTCATCATTGTCTGTTAGCCACATCACAGTTGTCTGCCGCCCTGAAAATGATTTGGGGCTTATTAGTACTGAACTGTCATGGCACCCAGCCAGGCTGCTCATGGTAATGGCCTGTCGGCAGCTCCTTTTCAGGCATTTAAATTAGCAAGAACCTGTTTGAAGCCACAGCAGTTGAAGCTCAGAAGGCCAATTCAACTTCTCAAGAAGGAAATTTGTCAGGCAGCTTCTTAGGAGATATACACTTGTCCTTGTGCTGGGAGCTCAGTGGGTTCCCACAAGGGAAGCAGGTTTAGAACTGGTTAGTTCTTGCTCAGGACACTGGAATACCGAGGTGTTGCAACAAGGAGGGTTGGCGTTTCAGTAGGTGTCACTAACGAACCAATGCCCTCTCACCCCCATGGTACAAGGAAGCGGTGGTCACTTGTAATTATTAAAGATCCTACAATGCTCTCAGTAAGAGTGGGATAGACCCGGATGTCCTAGATAAATTCCAGCACGAGTAACTTTATACCTCAATTCCCCGTGTAGTTTTAACTGGGTTCAGCAGTGACTTCACATCCTCAACTGCTGTGCTGCATTGTTGGGACCTGTTAACTATCTGCCATGTTCCTCTCTAGTGTTCTCTGCATTTCTTGACATGAGTCCTATGGGTTGTAAAGTGTTTTGGGATCCTTCAGGATGAAGGCCCCTATCAAAGCACATGACAGGATTATTTCTGTTTTAAAGATTTCGTTATCTCTGGGGCTGCAGCACAGGAAAGAATTTTGGACTTTTTTTTTTTTGTTTTGTTTAAAGGAACTCCACCTGTAGCCTATAAGGCGTCAATATGTCAAGGGTTCCACGGAAGGGTTCCAAACTCTGCTGCTCTCTTTTTGGTGGTGAGAGCGCCTCATTCAGGGGCAGTCATCTTGTGACTTGGCTTGAGTTTTGTACCATAGATGGTACACACGCTCTGCAGCACATACTGGTGTAGAGCTTGGTTTCCTTCCTTTTTATTTGGGTTTCACCTAACTGATAAGACAGACAGGATGAAATGTTTAAAAGGTCTTTATCATATGGGACCTGTATGGCTAAATCTTAGAAACTTAGTGGTGATTTTGAAAATGTAGGGGTAGGAAGCTCACATAAAGCCATGCAAGCAAAGACATTCAGACTTCAGGTGCCTCTCCATCTTTAACACACCCCTATGGTCTCTGCGTAGACATGATGCAGCACAAAAAGGGCTGAGTGACACTTGGGGCTGTTCAGAGCCTGTCCAGGAGAGTCAGTGCTCTCTCAGACCTTTCCCTCTCTGTTCAGTTACTGACTGTATTACGGACACTGAAATCTACGAAGTTAAACAAAATTCAAAGGTCAGTGGGGCTGTAACATTCCGAGGCAGCTCCATCCATTCTAGGCCAGCCAGAGCAACTCTTTCATGCCTGTACAGATCTCAAACCTGAGCCGTTCTTGCACACCAGATGGACTTCCTTATGCTAACTCATGTCAGCTTGTCTCTCCTCGACCGTTATGTTCATCCCATGCCAGGTTTTCCATGACAGTCCATACTGACCACCAGGGTAACAATGCCTGCAGCCCACGGCACTTCTCCTATCCCTAGCACAGTGCCAAAGCTTTCCCCTCTTTCTGTTAGCACCATCCACAAGAAGAAAAATGATCCAAGGGATGCCTCCAAAACTTACCTCAGTTTGCTGCAGCCTCCCTCAAGTCCAACAGCCACCTCAATACCCAAGCTTGTCCATCAGCTCTGAGGTTCTTTTTAAGCCAAGCCCAGGGATTTTGAGACCATTTGCTCTAGGCAGCTGGAACTCCTTTGCCGAGACGTCCAAGTTCACAAAGGAAAATGCAAGAGGCTTGAGGGAGCTTCCTCCCACCTGAGGGGCCTCAAGAAAGTTTTTCAGAGGACTCAGAAGACTGTACAGAAAGCAGGAATCTTCTTAGACTGAAGTGATGCAGAAGCAAAGTTCACCCTCCACCATGCAGTATAACTAGTCTCCCTTCCTCACCTCGCTCTTGCAGTTCCAGCTGAGTAGCTTTCTTTCAGTTTTGCTCCTCACCTCTTCCTGTGCTGTGGGTCTTACTTGGTCTTCCTTCCTGTCAATTTCAAAAGCTGCCAGACTGCAGTATATGCAAATGAATGCCAGCGTCTACTGAGAAAGCCTGTGGCCCAGAATCAGTATATAGCCACACGAGTCCTTTTCCAACTCAGAGACAGCCGCCCCCTGGGTCCTTCTCCATGAGCAAAGTGGCGGTGATGCTCTGCTGCATGTGATGCTCTGCTGCATGTCCTCTTATCACAGCATATTCTCCCTCACAAATGTCCACATTCAATCTGAACAGTTTTCAAACCAGAGCAAATGTTCCCTCACTGAACAACAGCACTTGGCAGCTCACGCTCAAATCTGAAAGTCAAACTGTGTTCTTTCTGCTGCATACGTCGTCACCAACAAGATCTCAGAACTTAGCTTAAAATGGAGTGGAAATCTCAGGAAACCAAATGGAATCCAGTCCACTCTTCTGCGAGTATGTTGGCTCTGTGGTAGCTACAGAAGTAAACCCATACAGTATTTTTATCAGAAAATTAAACAATTATGTCTTCAAGACACAGAGACCAGAAAGGATCAGAAACAAAGTGTGATTTTCCCACAGTCACTTTCCTGGCTATGATGAGTGTTACTCCAGCATTATCCATTTGCCATTGAACCAGTTTCAGAGATGCTCATCAACGTATACTGTCCTCACAAATCTAGGATTCAGGGACTCTACCATCAGTGGTTCTGATCTGCCTGGTCACAGCACCGTGGTGGTCGCTCGAAGTTGGCTGGAGGAGTAGGTTGCAAGCTGCTATCTTTTCTCTCTGCTCTTTCAGATAAATGGTTTTGATCAGCCTCTTGTAGTCAGGTCCAGTTTATTTTCTTTGCTTTAGAAAGAAGTTTAACTTGCAGATCTCAGGATAACTGTGCAGGGCTGGCACTTTGGACAATCTTTTTATATGAAAATGGAGCAAATTTGATCAAGAGTTAAGGAGAAATAATAACCAAGGAGTTCCACACCATTTTTCCTGAGCAACTTTAAACACTATCATTAAAGGTCACAAATGCTCCATTTGAATGAATTCAGATGCAGAGATGCGGCCACAGTGTCCGTACATTTTGTTTAAACAGTGCAATGTTCTGTGAGATGGTTACCTGCAGTGAAAGGATGCAGTTTGCTACTACATCTGTTTTCTTTCCAATTGCTCAGTCTCATTCCACTGTAACAGAATTAATGAAACAAACACACTGCAAGTTTCTCTAGCAGGAGGGGCTCAGAAGGAAGCAGTGTAAACAAGCGAATAAGGTGAAAGCAAATGAAAATAGCACATCCTGTTCGACATCTGCTTCTTTGGATGAGTTTGAATTTAGCCGTTGCTGTAATGAAACAGTATCCAGTGTATAACTCTCAGTTTCTGTTACAAAACCTGACAATAACCCAACAGGCCCTATATTCTGGGGAGATAAAGTTACTTTTTTTAACAAAGAACAAGTCTGTCATTATTTTCTATACAGTGTCTAATTACATCATGTATGTGGTTTTGTTTTAAACTGGCATCAAGGATCTTGCACCATTTTGAGTATAAATAATCCTGGATTTTAAGGCCTTTGGAACTCTTCCTTGTGCTCTGCAGATCCAAGCTACCAGCTAATCAAAATTACCAGCATCTTGCCCTGCCCAGTCCGCTGCAGTCCTCATAAATAATGGGTGAATTTATTACCTTTCAGGAGACAGCCTGCAATGAAGCAACAGCGCCTGCAAAGGTTGCACTCGAGCCCCAGTCACGTCAGTTTGGTGTGGAGCAGAATCATGCAAAGGACAGGGGCTTTGGTACCCAGGGATTCCTTATTTTCAGTTCTGATTGAAACTTGGGCCAAGTTCACTTCCAGACATTGGATTTTGTTACAAACTTTTTTGCCAACATCTGTTAAAAAGATCTCACTTTATTTTAGGCAGCCTCACTTTATTTTAGGCAACCTCAGTAGGATCACAGTTTAGATTTAGAGGAGAACCCAAATGTTGAGAGGTTGATCTGGTGCTCACCCACATCTGAGCCTGAAAAGTGGCCTGGAAATCTCCTGAGAACAAGCTTAGTTCTGGTACTCCCTGCTTTCAAATGGGCTAGAAACACTGAGACTACAGTGTGGACAAGTGCCACCACACAGCATTCCCTCATGGCCTCCGGTGCCCAGCAGGCACCCTGCCCTCCATTCCTTTTCAGTTCTTTACAATTTACACTCATGTAAATACCTTGCAATGCCAGCTACAAAAGTGCCATGAGAACGCCTGTTCTCACTTTCAGGTGACATTGTGAATAAGAAGCTGGTAGCAGTATCTCCAGTAAATGTAAACGCACTTGTTTATCTTAGCAAGTGGCTGAAAAAGAAGTAGGCCTGAGTGGACTTCTAGGCTCTAAAGTTTTACACTGGGGATTTTTGAGTGCAGTTATGTAACAACAAAAATCTACATTTGTAAATTGCACTTTCATGATCAAGAGATTGCATTATGGTACTTCTATAAGGTGAATTGAAAAATACTATTTCTTTTGTTTATCATTTTTACAGCACAAATATTTGTAATCAAAAATAATAATATAAAGCGAGCACTGTATACTTTGTATTCTGTGATGTAATTTAAATCAATATATTTGAAAACATAAAAAAAATCCAAAAATAGTTAATAAATTTCAATTGGTATTCTATTGTTTAACAGTGAGATTAAAACTGTGATTAATCTCGATTAATTTTTCTGAGTTAATCGCGTAAATTAACTGCAATTAATCAACAGCCCTAATTTCTGCTTGACTTCTAAGATGTGTCACATTCAATAGCATCCAGCAGCAGCGAGATGATGTTAAAGCAGATCCTACTCCAGCTAGTCAGCTGGGTTTCATTCTTTTAACCATGCCAGAAAACTTCTCATATTTCTTCCTGAGCTTCCTCCACTATATCAAATAAAGGAATGTAAAAACCCAGATTCTTTTCTCATACTTTCCTTCTGAAACATGAGCCTTTCCTTCCACGAAGGAACTGCTGCTGCTGAGCAGTACAATTGGTACCGGTAGGTCCAAACACTTCTAAGCCCTTGTCCTTCATTTCTACTTTAGCTCTTTGCTTTTCCAACTCTGTAAATCCAGCCCTGGACATAGGGTTTTCTTGCTCTCCAATAGCTCTGAAATTAGATTGTGCCTTAAAGACCTGGAGGGCTGGACAAAGTACGCTAGCCCCCATGGGAGCTCAGAGAGGAACTGAGCTCAGTCATTTTAGAAAGTATTTAATTAACCTATTCTGAGTGTTACTATTACTTATTACTTGTAAAGTGCTAACAGCTAGATAGGTGTTTAATAGGTATGAAGACGAGGTCCCTACCCTGGAGTCCTTACAATCTAATCTGGCTGGTTTGAGTGATACAGCTCTTCAGCTGTATTGTAAAATGCTGTTAGAGCTGGATAATAGTTTAATATGTATTATTTGTATTTCACATGCATGTGATCAGATGTATCAAACAAGGGTCTATGTCTTTTTCCCCTCCACATGGGCAGTAGACGACTCCCGAGAAGGATGCAGAGTCAAAGGGCAAGTCTACACTACAAAATCAAGTCGACCTAAGTTACGTCAACACAGAGCCGCCAGTCATTAAATTGCTTTTGCATGTCCGCACTGTGCTCAGCAGGAGCGCTTGTGCCGATTGAACTGTCAGTGTGGGGCACTGTGGGATGGTGTCTGAAAGGCAGCAACTGTTGATGTAAGTGACGTAACAACATCAACCTCAGCGCTATACCCCTCGCGGAGGTGAAGTTAAGTCAGTGTGGTGGGCGAGTTACGTCAGTGGAAGCATAGACGCTTACAGAGTTAGGTAGGTTGACGGAAGGCAGGCCACATCTAGCTCTGTAGTGTGGACCAGGCAAAGAGAGACAACAATCATCACCAAAAGGATACCCAGAGACTAAATGCAAAGTTATGCTGATGCTGTTCTCCAGGCCAGCCCCTCCACTAGCACCACCTGGGTTTCCCTTCCCCTCGCTCTCCAGATCAGCTCAGTTTAATTCTCAGAGGCTCACTGGGGTGAGCTGCATGGTTGCTGCTTGCTCAGAGCAGCTTGCACAGCCTGGCCAATCAGATCTGGGGGCTCGTTACACACAATGCGTCCATCTGCAGATGTTTATCAAAAACTCAGTGACAAAAGGCCAGTGTGGTTTGTGTTCTTTTTCTGAGCAGGTCCAAGGGACTCGGAAGAGACTTTTATCCCCAAACTAAAAGTTTCTCCACTGGGCACTCCCAAACCTGCTAATGATTTTTTGCCCTTCACTGATGCCTTTCATCAGAGGATCTCAAAGAGGTCTGCAAACAGGACCTAATGAAGCCTCGCGCCACTCCTGTGACGTAAATAAGACTTATTGTGCCATTTTATTGATGAGCAATTGAGGCACAGAGAGATTAAGCGATTTGCCTAAGTTTACACATCAAGTTTTGTGTGGTGGAGCGAAGAATAAAAAGTTAGGGTTCTGATTATCAATCCCCTCTCTGACCACTAGGGTGTGGTATACGCAATACACCTGACTAGGAAAATCTAGCTCTGTGATGTTGCTACATGGCTGATTTCTAAGGGGTTAAACTCTGCTCTTTCTCAGAGAGTCTCATGGCCCTTAAAAGTTTCTAACACTGCCCTGTTACCATGATGAAAAATGACGCAAACACCATTTCCTTTGGATCTTAGCAATATCCTTCTTAAGCTGCAACTGACGATGTCACACGCAGAAAATAAACCCGGTTCTGTGACACTATTCCTATCATATAGACCTAGTCTCCACTCCCACGGGTGTTTAATGGGCACTTCACTACTGTGCCCCTCTCTCCTAGGTCCACCTTCACCTAGATGCAGCAGGAAGCCAGAATTATTCATATATCTTAGTTAATATATTTGAATTATTGATTTGTAGGTGTATTTAGTGTGGCAAGGTGGGCTCACCTGAACATATTTTCACACAGCCAAATGCAAGGTCACAGCTAGGAACAAAGAATGCAGGTCGCACTTAAGTGTATCCTGGAAAGGAATTACTTGGAGAAGCACTTAGAGGTCATGGTAGATAACCAGTTGAACAGGAGCTCCCAACGTGATGCTGTAGCTACAAGGACAGAAGCAAGCCTTGGATGTATAAGCAGGAGAATATAAAGTGGCAGTAGGGAAGTAGTATTACCTTTGTATCTAGAACTATAGGCTTAGAAGGGACCACATCTAGTCTAACCCCTTGCCAAGATGCAGGACTTGTGGTGGCTCAAATATGGCCATCACTGGAATGCTGGGTCCAGGTTGGGTGCCCACCCATCAAAAAGAATGTTTAAAAACTGAAAAGGGTTCAGAAGAGAGCTACCAGAACAATCTGAGGTCTAGCCAGCTCTCCAGTAAAGACTAAAGAAGCTCAATCCATGTAGTTATCCCAAGAGAAGGTTCCGAGTTGATGTGATCACAATGTACAGGTACCTCGGTGGGGAAGAGGTTTCTAGCAGACAGCTCAAAGGCACAGAACAAGATCCAGTAGCTGGACGCTGAAACTAGAAATAAGGCTATTTTGTTTAACTATGAGAGTAATTAACCACTGGAGCGGCTTACTTAGGGATGTGGTCAGAGGCTGCTCTAGGCAGAAGCAAGCTGATTTTGGGCAGCAGATTTTGGGACCTCTCTCAGTCCCTTTCAGGCAGTGGGGCATGATGCTGGTGGGACTGCTCAGAGAGGGGCAGGGAAGTGTTTCTGCCCTCTCCCCAGGGGCCCCAAAGAGCAGGAAGCGGCTTCCAGCCAGCTGCTCCATGCCCAGCTCCCACTGGCCTTGCTCCCTGGGCAGTCCCCGGATGGGGCCCAACCACCACCCTCACCTTGCACCATGGCCACCTGGTACTATGAGCCCAACCGCAAGCTGGGAAGGGGCAGTGGAAAAGGCTGGGGAAACAGGTCCCTGCTGCAATCTCTCTAAACTGAGGGTGGGTACTGTGTTAACAGCTATGCCATGGCTCAAAGAGAAGTGATGGGCTTTGTACAGAACTAACATTGGCCTGCGCCATCAGGAGGTCAGACTCGATGATCAGAACAGCTCCTTGTGAGCTTAAAATCAATAAACTTCGGTGTGCCTCAGTTTCTTATCCTTCGTTCCAAATTACCTCCCAGAACAGTTGTGAAGCTGAATTCAGTGTTAATTAAGTGATTGGAGAGCCTTGGATGGAAAGTGCTAGCTGGGCATACAGCATATTCATCATCATTATTATTATTATTCACCGCCGAAAATGGCTTCCTTGTCTTTTCTTTGTAGTGCCGATGACATACGCGGACTGCCTCATGAGCTCACAGGCCCCCAAAACAGACTGCACACAGGATGCAGGAAACCACATGTCTCTGGGGCAGGAGTGCTCAGCGTGTCACTTACTATAAAAGGAGAGGCAGAAAGATACCGAAATCTGCCATCCGATGAAGCGAGCTGTAGCTCACGAAAGCTTATGCTCAAATAAATTTGTTAGTCTCTAAGGTGCCACAAGTACTCCTTTTCTTTTTGTAAATCTGCCAGTGTATGTTTTTCAAGTGGTTCAAATGCACCAGCCCTCCCCTGTCATGCTGAAAGAACACAAGAGAGTTTCTAAAGGAGGCACTGAGGCCAGATTCACACGGTCACTGCTCTGAGCAACCCACAATATCTCCCGTGCGAAAGGAGGGGGAGCAATCTTCCACTTGCAGTCAAGCGTCAGGAGGGGGAGCAATCTTCCACGTGCAATCAAGATATGGCCAGAGATTGAATTCTTGGGGCAGAGGGAAACCCGGTCTGTGTTCTGCTGGTATTCTCGCTGTTGCCCACACATTGCTTTTCAAAAGCTGGGGCACAGGTCCCTGGCTTCCATGATACCACGATCACCACCATCTGCAGTGGTCATTAAATGCCATGGTCATGCTTGTAGTCCCAATAGACCCTATAGACTAGAACATATGGACATAAGGATCTATGTCCATTATGCTGAACATACGAGAATAATAAGAGAAAGTACAAGAGACCTTGAGCTCTAGAAAGGACAGTTTGTTCTGGGAGCTACAGAACTAATTCTGTTAGCTCCGGCAGCAAAGGGAACTGACACACACTTCATCAATCCAGAACCTGAAGGGTTAAGTGTCTTGAGCCTATTGCATATGGCTTAGCTAGACGACCAGGTGGCAAAGAGGATAATTTTAGGGCATTCGAAAGATCACGCTTCCCCACCAGCTGGCTAGATTCACACAGACTGCCGCTCTGGAGAGAGTGAGTCATGGCAGACACAACAAAGGGGAAAATAATTGGAAAACATATGGTAACAATGTATGGACTTTAATGATGGCTCTGGGATGAACGTATAAAAGCATGTGACACAACTCCAGCTCTTGGGTAAATTGCTCGATAACCAAGGCTTCAGCCCAAATTCTGTACTGCACCTCTCAAGAGAGGGTGCAGACAGCACAGCCTAGGAGAGGGGAAACAGGGTGCTGTGAAAGCCACCCCCTCTAATACTGGGCTGCTCAAAGGGGGGAGCAGCATAAATTGAAGCAATCTCAGGATCTGCTCAGATTTAGACCAGCCTCACATGGCTGCCTGTTGCAACGCAGAATAAACAGAGACCTTTGTGCTCCTCCCTCAACACATCCTCTCCTGCTTCTGGCCTCAGCCCAGCCTGTCCCATCCCACCCAGGTTGGCAGCACACAGGGGGGCCTTAGGTGCTCCAGCAATAACACTCAATAAGTATTCCCCAGAGGGCTGCTTCAGCCTTTTCTAATGCTGCAGGGACAGAATGTGCCCCATCATCTTGAAATAGGTTTCCCTCCTTCTGCTGTGTGTTCTGGGCTGCTTTGGTTCGGTTTTGCACACTTTGCTAGTTAGGGCTAGTCAGGGCCCTGGTTAACCTCCGTCACTCCTTGGAAACATTTTTTCCACCCATCAAATCACAGGTTAGGGAAATCCAAGACGTTCAGTTGGGCAATTCTTCAGCGACCCCACTTACCCTTCTAGATCCCCTAGGCCATGGCTGGCCTGGCTGATTCCACTGCAGCACGACCCTCGCTCTGCCTCGTGTGCAGGACAGCGCCTGCCCCCAGCAGCACAGGAAAGGGGAGGGATTGCAACATGTTTGTTAATACTGGTTTTTTATACCTTGGGATACACAGCTGTAGCCCCCGCCACACCCCGAGCACAGAGGCAGTGCCCCAAGGGGAGAGACACCCTTTCTGGGCCCCTTGGGCTCCATGGCAGAGCCTTACACTGGTGACTTCCCCAGCAGCAGGGGAGGGAGATGCAACACCACAGTCACCTTGGTGACCCTTCTCCTTCAACCCATCAGAGGACAGGGGACAGCCAGGCAGATGGAAGCAGTGTCTGATCAGTGCAGAGCCTGGGAAAGGAGGAGGGGGTCTGTGAATGGCCCAGCATTCCCTGGGCTCTCCCCGCAGCTGGCCAGCACTGCACTGCCAAGCCCACAACTGGCCTGTCTGTAACCCCAGCCTGCAGGAAAGCCTCAGCAGTGGACAACCCACTCCTCCTGCCACCGGCCTGCTGGCACCAGGAGAAAACAGCCCACACCCCCTGCCATCACCTACAGCAGCCCACCACAGATCCAGAGATTTGGATCCGGAGACCAGGCCTCTTTGCAACTGTCAGCACTGTTCCAAAACGGGGCGGGCGGTTAGTCCTTCTCCCATGCTCCCCCGAGAAAGGTGCTGGCCTGCACCAGCCTCCTGACGGCTCAGCAGGGGGACTCTGTGTTACAGTTACGCCGGTTGCTCGGGCTCGGTCGTGCACCATTAAGGCACTTTGCATCTGCGACAGGCCTTTCCTCTACCTGCTTCATCAAAACCTGCCAATTCCCTGTACGATAACGTGTGTTTCTAACACGTCCCTCCCCAAGTACAGCAGCCAAGTACCCGAGATGCGCGGGCCAGAGCATCAGAACCTTTGTAGAAGTGTGCGGGGGGGGGGGACATGGACACTGGAACCAGGGGGCCAGGAATTATGCCCCCCACTTTTTAACATGGGCAGAGCTTGGGGGGCCAGGGGCAAGCCTCAAGCAGGCAGGGATCACCTCCCCTGTCACAAAGTGCAGCCCCTGCCTGTGCCTGCCGGAGGCTTGCTGTTTGAGGTAGGGGGGCAACGCTGCCACCTGCCCCCAAACTACTCCCATGTTAAAAAGTGGGGGCCCTGGCCTCCCAGCACCATTGTTTGGGGGTAGAGACACACTTGGTCAGGTGACCACACGCTCCCCCAGTGTTCCTGAACAAAAGCGTCTGCTAACATAGCTTTTAGTCATTAAGATGCATTATTAATACCATCCAACCTTTTATTCCTTTAATATTTTTCCTGCCCATTTGTCTGTAACTACACCCCCACATCCAGTTTATAGTTGTTCTTTAAGTGGTTTGCTTGGGGGAGTTTGAATTATTTGGGTGTTCTGGGGGTAGCCACAGTCTTCGCATGGTTCCCCCCTTCTCTCACTTGAAGCAGCTTTATTCTTTAGCATAGCAGGAGGAGGAGTCGAGTATCTAACCAGCAGCCCCCTGACAGTGACCCAACCCTTGGAACTGTCCAGAGAGTGAGGTACCGCTCTCCTGTGGGACAGGGTGCTCCACCCACTGCTGCATGGTACCTCCTCCTGGCCATTCTGCCAGGCCAGTGCCCCTTCCAGCCAGCACATTCCCCACTCTCGCTCCAGGAACTGCAGCGCCCTCTCCATGACTCAGCCCTCCAGCCAGGTCACTGGGTGGTTTCCCCTTCCAAGGGGCATGTATCAAAGTCCCTGCTCACCTACAACCGCAGCCAGTCCTCCCCTTCAGTGCCCCAGGGCCATCCCCTCAGCAGCTGGCAGGGAAACCCAGACCCACCTGCACTCTGGGTTCCAGCTCAGGGACCCTCTAAAGAGCAACCAAGCTGTGGTTCCCTCCTTCACCTTGCCACCTTTCCCCTGAATCTCTTCCTTAGTGCTGGGCCTGGGCCAGCCCACCTCAGTCCCCTGGGTCCACCAGCCTCTTCGCTCCCTCCTGCTAGGGAGTACTGCAGCTATCTCCCTGCAGTCCCTCTGCTTCCAATTTCCTGCCTTTCTACAAGACCCACCTGTTTTACACATTTGAGTTTCCCCTAATCAGGATTTTCCACCCAGGCTTAATCCTTCCAGATTGCCACCTAATTGGCTGATTGGGTCCACTTGGCCCAATTCAGCTCCTGCAGGGCCAGCATGGGGAGCACACCCCATCACAGCAGCATACAGGTACTAAGTCAGTGCTGAAATGGGGGTTACGCAGCCAGGACACACTTGTGTCCTTCTGGCTTTACAGTGGACCCTTTAACGCTCATGAAAAAACCCAGTGTTATCCCTCATGATTACAGTTTAAAACAGCAGACTGTCAGGCTAGGAAACAAGTGCCATTCCCTTTTTTTTTCTTTCAGTGTTAAAGTCTTTGATGCTTGCAGTTTTCTGAATCTCTGGAGGGCCTTTCTTCATTTTCCTGAGCAGCATCATGCAGTCTCTTTCATCTTTTTTCTTCCAAGCAGGTAAAAAAGCTTTGAGACAATTTCCAGACTTAAGGATGTAGGCTGAGATCAGGGCTGAGTAGAAGCAAAGGAACTTTCTACAGTCACATTAAAAATGGCTCAAAGGCAAATTAAGGCACTTGATATTTTAATATGGTTTTAGACTAATTGCTCATGAAGGCTACCTTATTAATGCGGCAATGGCATAAGAGAATTGAGCTTTACATGAGACCACAGGCTCATTAGGTTGTAATGAGTTTGTCAGGTCTTAGGTGAGAGGTGTTTATAGTGGCCAGGGGCCCTTTGCCAAGGGGCCACAGCAGTGCCTGTGTTGGTGGGGAGTAGAATGGAGCCATGCCTGGGGAGCGGCAGATACAGCAGCGTTGATCGAGCCCTGGTCCCGCCGCTGCCCAGAAGCTGAGGAGGGGACAGGAGGAGTTGCAGGAGGGCCTGGACCTTCCCCCACTGGCCACCCACCACCTTCTCAGGACAGGTTTATGAGCTGGGAGGGTGTGGGGAGAAGTGGGGACAGGAGAGCACTGGCAATACTTCTGGCACTGGGCTTTGGCCCCAAGCACATACTTATGCCCCAGAGACCCCCCCAAACTCCAGATTTCAGAATGGTAGCTGTGTTAGTCTGTATCAGCAAAAAAAAAAAAATGAGGAGTCCTTGTGGCACCTTAGAGACTAACACATTTATTTGGGCATAAGCTTTCATGGGCTAGAACCCACTTCCTCGGATGCATGCAGTAGAAAATACAGGAGCAGGTATAAATACATCAAAAGATGTCAATTGCCTTACCAAGTGTGAGGTTAGTCTAATGAGACAATTCAATTGACAACAGGATACCAAGTGGGAAAAATAACTTTTGAAGTGGTAATGAGCGTGGCCCATTTCAGACAGTTGACAAGAAGTTGTGAGTAACAGTAGGGGGAAATTAGTATTGGGGAAATTAGGTTTAGGTTTTATAATGACCCAACCACTCCCAGGCTTTATTCAGGCCTAATCTGATGGTGTCCAGTTTGCAAATTATTTCCAGTTCTGCAGTTTCACGTTGGAGTCTGTTTCTGAAGTTTTGTTGTTGAAGAATTGCCACTTTTAGGTCTGTTATTGAGTGACCAGGGAGGTTGAAGTGTTCTGACTGGTTTTTGAATCATGATTCCTGATGTCAGATGTGTCCATTTATTCTTTTGCATAGAGACTGTCCGGTTTGGCCAATGTACATGGCAGAGGGGCATTGCTGGCATATATCACACTGGTAGATGTGCAGGTGAACGAGCCCCTGAAGGTGTGGCTGATGTGGTTAGGTCCTATGATGGTGTCCCTTGAATAGATATGTGAACAGAGTTGACACCGGGGTTTGTTGCAGGGTTTGGTTCCTGGGTTGGTGTTTTTGTTGTGTGGTGTATTGTTGCTGGAGGGTATTTGCTTCAGTATTTGCTCCAGAGAAAATCCTCTGAAACTTGCTGCAGCCCCAGATCCCTGCAAAGTCCACAGTCCCCTGTACTCTGAGACACCCTCCCTGACAGACCCTCAACCCCACTGAATCTCACTGAACTTCAGACTCACAGGATATATTTTATGTTATTGATTTGGGTGAGCCCTTTTGCCTTATTTAAACACAATAACAGCACGTTGGCATAAATAGTTTCATGAGCTAAAATCTGAATGCCATGGTGATGCCATACATGTGTACAGAAGTGGCAAAGGGTCTGTAAAGTGCATGACCGTTTATTTCAGCTGGGTTTATGGGAAACCCCCCCAACTTTTTTCAGATACTTTAAGCCTTGCTAAGAGGCTCTCCTCTGATTTCTCGGGGATGGGGAAGGGAAGTGAGCCACTAGGCTGATCTGGGCTTTGCTCATAGGGGAGTAATGGTCTCGCCTCTCCCCTTGGAAGGAAGGTAGGAAGCCCCCCTGCCACCTCTGTGGCAGACTGGAGCAGAGATGGGCATAGGGGGTTAATCTGGGGGATGCCAGGGGGCATTGGTTCCCCTCCACCCCCTCAAGCTTTGTACTCTAGTCAGACAAATCTCCTACAGCCCCTGCGGGGAACCATGCGGATGCAAAGAAACCTGCTGTTGTGTGCCAGGGTCTGAGCACCACGCACTGCACTGGCTGACAACAAGGATGCATTAACCCTTGCTGTAAACATGGATCCAATCCATGCGTATGGGGCTCGCTGCCTTTCCTCTCATTCCCCTGGGTCTTTCTCTCCACTGGCCCTGGCTGTGTGCAAAGAGGCACACCCATTTCCAGTGCTCTCAGGGCCCCAGTGGTGTCCCTGCAGACCACTGGGGTAACACAATCGGGAAGGTGCGGGCAGGACTCTCTGAACAGATCTCGTTTACTGCACAATTTCCATCCCATGCAGCTTTACCAGCAGGAGAGGCTCCCCTGGACGGGATGGCTGCTGCTCATCTGGGGCATGCAGTGGTTCACTGCGGAGGAATACGCAGGCAAAGACATTGTGCTCAGCACCTGCAAGCTCACTGTAGGAGAGTATGCGGCCACATTGTCTAAGCACATCAGGAAGACCGGGAAAGGTGCCAAGAAACTCCCTTTGTTACTTTGGTCTCCTTTCTGTGAAGGAAACTGAGATTTGGGATGCTTGAGACTGCTTCAAAGGGCCATGGGCTCAGGGCTTCCTGAGAATCTGGCTCCTTTAAGGATTGTTGGTTTGGGTACCCAAGTGACCAATCACTCTTGCAGATCTTGGCTCCCGTGTTTCCTTGCTGTCAGGACTGATCCTGGATGGGTGGTGGCTGTCTGTCTGTCCGTCCGACCATCTATGTGGCCAGAGACAGCAGATCACGCCTCTCAAGTTTCTTGTCAGAAAGCGGTCTGAGCACCGCAATGAGGATGGCTTACCTGTCTTGCAGGGCTGTGAAGGGTTAATTGCTCACTGTCTGTGAAGTGGGAGGCACGTCTGGTGCGGTACAAAACATAGGTCTGCCCCAGAGAGTTTGCAGCTTAGAAGTTAGCTGTGGAAAGAGCTAGTGCCCCCAAAAAGCTGGGGTGTGTGGGATTACCTTAAACATTTCACATATAGATGGAGCAATTACTCCGTACACATGGTACAGGTACCCAATGTCCCATTTTACAGACAGGAGAAAGTGAGGAATGGAGTTGCAGCTAATATTTTCAGACATGGACTCTGATTTCGGATGCCTCAGGCGGTCAGAGGAGCTGGGGCTACTCATGTCTAAAGACCAGGCCCCAGGCATCTGAACCTGCCCCTCTTAGAATAACATCTGCACGTGACTTGTGCAAGGTTGCAGAGGCAGCCCCACAGAGCCGGGACTAGAATCCAGGAATCCTAACTCCCAGTTATGTGCCTCACCCACTGGAGGGATCTCCCTCTCCCTTTCCTAGAGTACTGCATATATCATCACACTTGTATTTCACGCTGCCTGCCATCTTGTCCTGGGTGCCTCTGCCCGGCAAATTGTAACTAACACTTGTTTGGCTGTGATGCCACCTACTGGTGAATGGGCAAAAAGCATTGTCGTGGTTAAGGATTATTCCCTTAGAACGGGTGTTACATGTGACTCGAGGTATCTTTAGGTTGATTTTTATGGAAGTCGACATTGAGCCTCTGATTTAAGCAAGTTGATCTTGTGTGTCCCCACCATTGTGTCAGCAGAACGCATGTTCACTTGCAGGGCTTGCATCGACACATGGAGCGCTGCACTGTGGGTAGCTATCCCACAGTGCATGGAGCCGAGTGGAATGTTGGGTTGGGCTTGCAATGCCTCATGGGACCAAAACGTTGGTGCGGGTGGTTATGGAAACATGGCATTAGCCTCCCATGATGCAAATACCTCCCTCACTCCCTCCCAGAAATCAATGGCAAAGAAACCAAGCCTTTTTCGTGTCTTTTTTCCTAAGCCTGGGTTGCCCACATAGATGCCATAGCACGATAAGTATGGATCCCACTCAGCTGTATAATGTTGTTGTGAGCATTACAAACACCTCGCACCTTATCCTGCAGTATTTATTCAGCCGAAGCAGGAGCCACCGCACGGAACAATGTGATGCCACGCAAGCAGCCCTGCTGGAAGCCATGGACCGGAGCAATTCGCAGAGGCTGGCGACGGTTGCTGCTTCTGGGCCCGAGGAACAAGCACTGACTGGCAGGACCACATTGTTTATGCAGCTATGGGATGACAAGCAGAGGCTGTAGAACTTCCGAATGGAACTTTCATGGAGCTGTGGGAAGAGCTTTCCCCGCCTGTGACGCGCAGCAGTACTAAAATGAGAGCTGCTCTAACAGTCGAGAAGCAAGTGGCGATAGCGCTGTGGAAGCTTGCAATGCCAGACTGCCAGTGGGGCATCAATTTGGAGTGGGTAAATCTACCATGGGGTCTGCTGTGATCCAAGTTGCCAAGGCAATCAAAGACTTCTGCTAAGAAGGGCAGTGACTCTGGGCAACGTGCAGGACATAGTGGATGGTTTTGCTTTTCCCACGATGGGGTTCCCTAACTGCGGTGGGGCTATAGACGGAACACATATCCCTATCGTGGCACCAGACAACCTTGCCAAAGAGTACATATACCAAAAGCGATACTTCTCAATGGTGTTGCAGGTGCTGGTGGATTACAGGGGATGCTTCACCAACATCAGCATGGGATGGTCGGGAAGGGGCATGATGTGTGTGTCTTTAGGAACTCTGGTCTGTTCAGACAGTTGCAAGCAGAGATTTTCTTTCCACACTGCAAAATAACCATTGGTGATGTTGAAAGCCCTATTGTGATCCTGGGAGACCCAGCCTACCCCTTGCTCCCATGGCTCATGAAGCCATACACAGGCAGCCTGGACAGCGGTAAGTACCAGCTCAACCATAGGCTGAGCAAGTGAAGAATTGTGGTGGAATGTGTCTTTGGACATTTAAAAGGCCGCTGGCGTTGTTCGCTTATTAGGTTAGACCTCAGTGAAGCAATATTCCCATTGTTGTTGCTGCCTGCTGTGTGCACCATAATATCTGTGAAACAAAGGGAGAAAAGTTTCCGGTGGGGTAAGGGGTTGAGGCAGATTGCCTGGCAGCCAATTTTGAGCAGCCAGACACCAGGGCAATAAGAGCACATTGAGGGGTTCTTTAGCTCCGTGAGGCTTTGAAAACTAGTTTCAGCAATGACCCACAGTAATGTTACACTTACGTGTGTTGTTCCTTACCAAGCTGTCCCCTTCAGGGGAGAAAATTCAATGTAAACTCCACCTCTCACTAACTACAGTGTGCTGAATGAATAAAGAGCTTTTTCTCCTCAATCCATTAAGTTTTATTATGCTCACAACACAGAGAGACAACAAAGAAAAGTAAGATAACACTGGGGGTGGGGCGGGGGAAGAAACAAGGAAAGATTGTTTACAGTTGCACTACAATAACAATAAAAGGTGTGGGAATAGGCGCCTTCTGGTCCTTGTACCCTCCCCTGGAGTTGAGTGCAAGGGATACTGGACTTTCCCCCTCCCCCCCGCATCCTTGGACATTTGGGGGAGGAGGATGTAGAACTGGGCGATGATGGCAGCAGGTTCAGCATAGGCTGCAGAGGGATTCTCGCATCCAGCTTCCTTTCTTGAGCCTCAACATGTCTGTTTGCTCCCTCATAATCCACACCATCTCATCCTGCATGTCACATTCATGTTCCCTGCATGCTCTCCTGTCCTCGCTGTCCTTGTGCAGGCCGTTGGACAGTGCAATCCTCCATCTTCTCACTCTCAGAGGCAAGTATTAACTCATTGAACATGTCCCCCCAAGTCTTCTTTATCTGCCTTCTAATCTGGGGAAGTCTCTATCCCGGTGTGGAGGATGTGCTAATGGACAAGGTTTCAGCTGCAAAGAATACAAAACACAAGCGTAGCATTGACAGTGCATACATTGTTTTTGGTGCAAGATTAATTCTTTTATAAAAGAAATACCCCCTCAATGCACTTCCCTGCAAGCCACAACATAATCACAACCAGTGGCTACTGCAAGAGTTGGTTTGCTGCTCCAGCCATGGTGAGTAAGGCCACGAGGCATGGGCAAGAGGTCTTGTGCTGCAGCTTTTGTGAAGACATCCTTGGGATCAGTGGTTCCAGGGGCGGCAGGTTTATAGAAATTTTGGTGGTGCCCAGAACCCACCCCCCAAAAAACTCCACCCCCCCCACCTGCCTAAGGCTCTGGGCAGGAGTTTGGGTTGGGGGAGGAGGTCTGGGGCGCAGGCCTTGGGCTGAGGCAAGGGATTGGGGTGCAGGATGGGTCAGAGGTTGGGCTCTGGGAGGGAGTTTGGGTGCTGGGTGTGGGCTGTGAGCTGTGACAGGGGCTGGGGGTGCAGGAGTGGGTGGGAGGTGCAGGCTCTGGGCTGGAGGTAGGGGTGCAGACTCTGGGAGGGAGTTTGGGGACAGGAGGGGGTGTGGAAGGAGGGGGTGCAGGCTCTGGAATGGAGTTTGGGTGTAAGTTCTGGGCTGGGGCAAGGGGTGGGAGTGTAGGAGGGGGTAGGGGGTGCAGGCTCTGGGACTGAGTTTGGGTGTAGGATCTGGGCTGGGGGAGGGGGTGCAGGTTCTGGGAAGGAGCTTGGGGAAGGGAGGGGGTGCAGGCTCTGGGAGGGGAGGGGGGTGCAGTGCTTACCTGGGACTCCTAGGCAGGGCAGGCCAGAGGTCTCCACACGCTGCTACCCCCAGGCACTGCCCCCGCAGTTTCCCATTGGCTGCAGGGGCACTTGGGGTGGCACACAGACCCACCCCGCCCAGGGGCTGCAGGGAGGGGCCTGCAGTCATGTGGAGCGAGCAGGCAGGAAGCTGCTCAGCTCTGCTGCGCTGCCAGGGGTGAGTAGGGGCCCCGGGCTGTTTTAAATGGCCCAGGGACACGGGAGGGGGGCGTGCCTGGGGGTGGAAGGCGGGGCCAAGGGAGAGACCTGGCCTCAGACCTGGATACAGGCACCACGGGCCCATAGAACTCACCGCCCATGAGTGGTTCCAACCTCAGAAAAGCCCCCTTTCCCCTAGCAACCTGGATGGTGCTTGAGGACAGGCATCACTGTAAAGCCCCACAAATAGTTTGATTGTTACAAAAGCAGCACTGGGTTGGGAAGGGAGACAAACAGGAAGCGCCCCCTCCCCCGTTTTTAAATGCTGTCTGCAATACACGGTGATCCCTTCCAACCACAACCAGGGCACGCTTGGGAAACTGTGGTCATGTGACCCAGAATTCACCAAACAAGGGCAGATTACTTGTTGAATTGCTTGTGGTTTAAGGGCTAGCATTGAAAGCTTCCCCCATTTCCCCTAGCAGACCCTATGCAATATCGCTCTCCTGAGGGTAACAGAGGCGGAAAGGGAGCAGACGCTGCAAGTGCCCGGGTACAGACCCGGCCCTTATGCCGTAATGCTATGTGCCGCAATGATGCCAGAACAGTTAATACTGGAGTGGCATGGGAAAGACTCTGACCGTGGTGGATGGAATAAGGCCGCCCTTCCCAGAAACCTTCTGCAAAGGATTGCAGAGTGCCTCCAGGAGAGCTTCCGAGAGATCTCCATGGAGGATTCCCGGGCCATTCCCGTGCACATAAACAGTCTTTTTCGGAGAGCACCCTCTGTGTAGCTGGAGTAGCCACCGATACCCACTACACCTGCTTTTTTGTTCAGATTCAACATTAAAAATAATAGCATGTAACCCCTGCAGTTTCACTGGAAAAGTGCACTCACCAGAGATGCCTTCCCCAGCATCACGCTCCGCCGCCAACTGGTCTGGGGAGGGGTTGGGCTCCAGGGTTAAAAAAGTTCTTGGCTGTCGGGGAGAATGGATCCTCCGCTTGCCTGCCTCACATTCTTCTCCTCCTTGTCAACAATATCCTTCTCATTGTTGCTCAAGATCGCCCGGGACTCCTGGGAGGTATCCAGGGAGCGTTTTGGGGTAGTAGTGGTGGTGGGGGGCGGGGGGGGGGTTTGCCACTGAGAATCGCATGCATCTCCTCACAGAAGTGGTATGTCTGTGGCTCAGAACCATAAGAACTTCACCTCCCTTTGTCTTCTGGTACGCTTGCCGAAGCTCCTTTATTTCCACGCGGCACTGCTGCATGTCTCTGGTGTAGCCCATCACCCATTCCCTGTGCTATTTTGGCAGAGTTGTCAGCATTTCTTCTGCTGGATTGGAGCTCTGCCTGCACAGACTCTTCTCCCCACACAGCAATCAGATCCACTACCACCTCCTGTGTGCTCCATGCTGGCGCGCGTTAGCAGCCTTGAGTCTCCATGACCAGCTGTGCTGGTGAGCTCTCCACGCTGATCAAACAGGAAATGAAAATTCAAAAGTTCCCGGGGCTTCCTGTGTACCTGGCTGACGTGCAGTGGAATTGAAAGTGCTCTCCAGAGAGGTCACAGCAGAGCACTGTGGGACACCTCCTGCAGGCCAATTCACTCAAATTACACAACACAGTGTTCACGCTATCCCCATGTTGACCTGCAGATGTCGAATCAAGTGCGATGCCTCTCGTGGAGGTGGAGTACAGAAGTCGACTTAACAGGCCCTTTAGGTCGGCGGAAGGGACTCGGTAGTGTAGACACATACATTATTAACTCAACCTAACGTGGCTCATGTCGACCTAACTTAGTAGCGTAGATCAGGCCTTGGAGGCTCTTTCCTCAGACTATTATAGGACATGCTGCAAGGATCTGCATCACCAGTTATTACAGCTTCACAAGCTTGTGTTTCTAAAGCTCTGCAGCAATGAGCTCAGGTGAGGCCTAATATGAAGTCCTGACCGCTTCTAGTTATGAAAGCACTTCCCACAACAGTATGACCATTGGCTGTCCTGGCCTAATTCCAGCTTGGGTAATTCTGCCTCCTTAAAGGTCCCGCTGCAGTTTCAGTTGGATACAATATTCTTCTAACTTCAGTCCTGCGGCGTTGCCATGTGCTGTTCAATAGCTGCTGCATTCTACCCCAGAGGTGGCTGCATTCAGTGTTATTCAAACTTCCTTATGGAGAAGGAAGTGATCTCTCGCGCTTAGAGGGGACCACCACCCCTGTTGGAAATACTCCTGGTTGAACTCCTAGCAGATCCTGGCTTAATAGAAGCCTTACTCAGCTCCCCTGTATGGTGTAAAAGTCACATGTAAAATGACCCAGCAGCCCTTGTTCTGGCCAGTGAAGGCTTCTTCCCCTGTTCTTTTTGCAGGCATGAGCTCAGTATGAGAACCTCAGCTCCCCAGCACTCAGGAATTGGTAAACATGGCCTGGTTCTATGTCATGCATCCAGAGCATGACATGAAACAGACCCTGAAACTCAACCCCAGGGCTAGAACCTTTGATCAGCAGCTGGCAAACAACAAAGACCTCTGACATTGTTCCCTCCTCCCTTGTTCAGGTTTGCATAGGAGAAAATAGTGCATAGCCAGAAGAAAATGACCAGTGTTGAACTGTTCTGTATGTTCTGAACAGCTTTGAAAACAAAAAGGCTTTGTTTGCACACTGCCGAGAAAAACTGAATCTACCACAGCATGGGCAAGGGTGGAGTTAGGGTTCAGTGTTTGACTGGCCCAAAAGTCATAGATCAATTGATTGGTCAAATAATGTCAAAAATGGCTACTACTTTAAAGCCCTAATTTTTTAGAACAGTAACAAAACAAAAAAAGACTTTATGGTCACCCCAAGGCCTAATTACAAAAACAAGTTACTGAACTGAGGTATTCTAACACAAAAAGTGCAACACAATGAAATGAAGTTCTAAAAAAATGAAATAACGGCACCACGTTGGAATCACAGAGGTAGGCTGCCACCTACATCAGCACATTCTTGCAGGAATATTTGATCGTGACCAAATAGAAGGGAGCCAATTGACATTTGACCCATCAGTGGACCAGCTCACCCAGCCTAGACCGAGTATCCCAATCTAAGTGTTACACAAAAGCAACAGCTCTTGCCATGACTGGATGCTCCTTGGAACATACGACTGCACCATCCTTTCCCCGCCCTTTTAATATAACTACAAGATTGGTGGAGAATTTAAACCAGTTGTGGTTAGAACATTAGAAAAGGCTTTTTATCCAGTGCTCTAAGGCTTTGTCCACACTGCCAGTTGAACGACAAAACTTTTGTCGTTCACAGGTGCTTTAAAAAGCCCCCTCGAAAGACAAAAGTTTTGTCGTTCAACTGGCAGCGTAAACGGCTCGTTGTCGGCAGGAGCACTCTCCTGTTGACAGCGCAAACCCTGCTCACAGGGGGTGGAAGTATTTAGTCGGCAAAAGTGCCAACAAACAGCGTTTACACTGCCCGACTTTTAGCGACACAGCTGTGTCGCTAAAAGCTGTGTAGTGTAGACAAGCCTAACTCCGGTTGCAGAGAGACATGGAATAATACAGCTGGGCCTTTCCACCTACCTGCTGCAGTCCCTGCACAGGGACCCTGCTGGAGGAGGGAGAAAATCTGGCTTGGTCTCTTTTCCCAGTTCTGTAATAAGGCTCTCACCGAAGCTACCTCCCTAAGGGGCGCAGGAGAATGCGCTTGGCATGGTTCTGTAGGACAGATTTTACACTGATGCAATTAAACCCTCCATTTTTGTCAGCTGTGGCTGTGAGTGGCAGCCTGTTCAGCGTGCACAGTGCAAGAGACTTCCTACCCACAGCTCAGACAGTTATAACTACCCCTTTGGGTGCCCAGCCAGTGACTTGAGTGAAAGGGGGGAAATGAAGGGATTCCCAGAACTGCTATTTCATTGTCCCCAAGTTCCATGTGCACGTTGGGCCCTGAGCCCTCCAATGGGGCCTGGCTAGAGAATTAGCACTGTCACAAGGGCAACTCTAGGTGCTCAAGCTAGTCATGGCAGAAGCAGATTAAGGGGCAGGTTCTTAAACAGCAAAATAGCACCGAGGTAACTACATGCTGTGCACGTGAGCAATGTTCCCTCTAAGTTTTGACAGGCCGTGTGTGCAAAAAATTTCTTCTGTGCAAATTTTTGTGCGCACGGTGTTTAGGATCTGTGTGCGCATGCACACACACACAACTTAGAGGGAACAGTGCACGTGAGGCTGGGTTTACAGGACTGCTGAGCCAACACACACATGAGGAGTGACAGACAACAGCACAAGGGAGGGGTTACAGCACAGTAACCAACCTCCTCATGAGGCACCCGGGGAAATGGAAGCAGAGGTGCTCCAGGCCCCCCCACCAGGCTCAGAGCCTCACATGATCTTCTTTGACCTCAGAGGCATGGGTTAGCCTCTGAAGCCAGCGAGAAATTCTAGTGAGCTGAAGGGGGAGCGAGAGCGGCCAGTAAAGAGGAGCTATGCCACGGCTGTGTGTGAGAATCATCACCACATCAGCTATTCTCACTGCTGGCTTCCTTTCAAACAACTCCAGAGATGTTACTGGCAGCAGCCCATCCCCTGCCTCTGGCTGCCTAGAGCACTTCTGAAATGCCACGATCCACTAGGTTATGGAACGCATTACCTTTGCTGCAGCTGGGCAGACCTACCACCAAAGTAGGTAGACATTGTGCCATGGAGGACTGCCTGGCAGTAGCAGATGGTACACTATCTCCTGGAAGTGCTCAGGGTAGACAATGCAGCCTAGAGAGACAGGCAACACCTGTTCCATTAATATAATGGTGCTTTGTGAGGCAAAGGTGGCATTCACAAGTGTGGTGGCCAGGTTCCCCGGCTCAGCCACACCCCCAGCCCCCTGCCATTGCTCCCAGCATTGGTTAGCTGATTCACAGCACTGTCACAGTCCTCTGTTTCTGCTGGCAGAGCAGATGCCAGGTCATTTGCCCATCAGCTCATCATGACCATGGGTCATTCTGGAATTTCAGTGAAGGTGGGCTTCTGACAGTAACCACATCAGCTCAGCCCTCTCCCTTTGCAACAGCACCTGCCATAAATGCCACAGGCTTGGGCACTCTCCATGTCTGAAAACAGCAGACCTACAGGCCTTGCTGGCCTAAGAATCCCATTGACATGTTAATGCAGAGGGCCGCCCACTCTGCCCAGGAAGTGTGTGCGCGCAGGGGGGACGACACACTTTTCAACACCAGCCTGAATTCTCAGCCACCTTTCAGAGAGCTGTGTCAACGCTTTGCTGGATTATTGCTGTTTTAGGCTTTGTCTACACTACCCAGTTTTGTTGCCAAAAACTATCTTTTGGCAACAAAACAGTGAGCAATGTGACTTTTGTTGGGAAAAACACCCGGTTTCAGCAACAAAAAACTTCCACCCCTCCGAGAGACTTTATTTCCCCCTCCCTTTATTGTCAACAAAGAGCCAGTGTAGACTGTGCTGTTTGTTTTGTTGACAGAACTGGCTTCCGCCAGTATCCCACAATGCTCTGCTCAGTGTTTTGATCTCTGCTGCCCTGCAGGCATGCGCCCCTCCTCTTTCAAAGCTGCGGGAAGCGTCTGACAGTTAAGTGTGCTGCTCCATTTGGGGAACAAAGAGCAAATCATTGAAATGCTCCTGCACTAGGAACACAGCAGCAGGGAGACTGCTGTGGGGGGGGGGGGGGGGAGAGGAGAGACTGCTTTGACATTCCTCTGCATGGAGAGCTCACAGAGCTACTCATGATGCTGCTCCCCGCAGCTGAGGAGGCTGGGGGATAACTCAGCGGGAACCCTCCCAAGATACACAACAGTCAGCTCCGCCTTCCCACAGCACTGCACTAGGAGATACATACCCACAGTGCATTGCTCACACTGTCGATGATGGTGCCCACAACGTGGACATGATCTACTGACAGAGAGAGCAAGTGTGAACACCCTTTGGCGATTTTTGTTTTGTTAACTTTTTGGACAAGACTTGGTAGCGTTGACAAAGCCTTATTCTCACTCAGGCTCCTAGGCTCAGCAAAGCTACAAATGGGACTGAATGGGAGACTAAGCTGAAGCACCTCTCCCTTGAGCAGTAAATGAATGACCTGTAAAGCAGCAGGATAAGGTGCTAAGTACTTTAGGCATTGTTTCTACACCACTTAGCAGTAAGACAGTAGGGTCAGGGTAAAGAAAGAGGCTGGGACTTCTTTCTGAAACACTTTTCCAACCCCCTTCTCTGAGCAACAAGTACCTTTCCCCTCCCCCAGCATCTGGACTAAAAATAAAACACTTCAGAGCCTGCAGTCCAAAGTACCCTTTCAGATGGTTTGCAAGGAGAGGAAAGCAACACAACAGGTTTTAAATATCTTTATGAGTAGATCATCTTATATACATCAATACAGAATCACTTTACAGACAGTATAATCAGGAGGCAACAGGTGCTTTATTTTAGCAACTTAAGAAGGGATGTACTAAGACAAATCCTGTTTAACTGGTCAATTGCTAGCACATGGGCTTGTTGGTAGTTGTAAAGTATTTAACTAAAAGGCAGGCTGCAGTAACCATGAAAATACTCTTCACTAGTGCTTAATTCCAGCAGCAGAGTGTAAACTAATTCGTTTGTATTTTTACACCTATATAAAACAAAACAATGATTCTTAGAGGCTGATCATTTACATTTGCTTGTATCACCACCAACATAAGAAAGCCCTTTTCTCTGAAGACTAACAGGGCTCAGTTGTAATGTAATAATTGACAGCCCCAGCGCTTTTCATAAGAGCTGGTGAGAGATCTGTACTGGTTTAGAAACAGCAATGTTTTGCCTTGTTTTGCTACCTGTAGTTAACCTCAGAGGAAGGGAAGAGTTGATGCAAAATGCAGATTCTAATCAATATTGTCTGTAGGAGAGGCTAACCAGACAAGGAAAGCCATGCCCATCCTCACACCTTGTGGGGGGGCCATATGCAATTATGCTCCTTCACTGTTATTCAATCTCAGCAGAAGTGAGATATCCCTCTTTCAGAAAATGTACTACATACGTCTAGAGCCAAGGCCTCTTCACATCAGATTTTACCGTCCAAGACAGGATTATCGCCTTTGACAAACCAAGCCTTCTAGGAAAGGATGCACCAAGCAGATCTAGCACTGAAGAAAGGTGACTGAGTGGATGGGCTTGTCAAGACATTTGCATGCTGAGTGGGACACCAGCTAGCTGAACGCTCAGTACAGCAAACTGTTTCATTTTCCACTGGAAACAAAATTTTAATTTTACCATTAAAATTTCCATCACATTTGGCTCTAAATTATAATGCAAGTTTTAATTCTGTAAATAGGGCCAGAAGGATCCAAATGAGCTCCCAGCACTAGGAAACCTAGAACCTTTACAGATGCCTTTGTTACCATTTCCTAAGGCGATTAATTCCTCATGATCTGGTGATTGTTGGTGCCTCTGTGGTTCATGGCGTTGCTGGCTGGCAGTAAGTTTGCTGCTAAGTGACATCCTTTCATTTCCAAGGCTCACAGCCAGAAGACAGAATGACTCCCCCCCCGGATGGAGGAATGATCTACTGCTGCTTCCCACTGTCTAGTTTCCAGTAGAACGTTTCCCTGGAGTTAAAGATGGGGAAAATATTTAGCATTTAATGAACTACTCATGTCCAAGCCTAAGAATGTCACACAGCGCTCAAAGGTTGTTGGCAAATGCCACAGTAACAAGGAGCAGTTCCCCCTTTAGCCGAGAGCACACTTCATTAGTCCCTGGTAACTGACATGGAAGAAATCTTAACTCAGTAAGAAAAGGGAGACAAACTCTGGGCCTCAGAGGCTGGGAATCCTCAGCCTACACTGCAGGGTTCTGGAGTCCAAGTATTCCTACCATGTGCACTGCTCCGTTACATTCACAAACAAGGTGTTTAAAGTGTGCTTTCTATTCAGAGTTGACTAAAAATGGCATTGGGGTCCTGTGACTATTGCACATCATGGATTTCTGTATCTAATTTGCTCAGTTTATAAATGAAGAAATTCCCCTCGCACCAACTGCCAGTCCTGCAAACTCAGCCTGGGACTGAGTCAAACTAGGTTCCGGGTTCCGTCCTTGCACTCCTCACCAATATTAAAGGCTCGACAGGCCAAACTGTGCCCCCCAGTGACATCTGTGCAATCCCCTTGCCTTCAACAGGCTTGCCAAGCTGTCAGCAACAAACATGGCAAGCTGCATTCTGTTCTTCCTTGTGCATCAGCAGCAGAATGGTTTGCATCTTCTAGCTATGCTGACTAGCAGGATTAAAAGCCCTAAACTTGTTTCAGTGACCGTGAGCAGATCTTTCTCAGAATACACCCAGGGAGCAGATCTGGGGACTAAGGCGGGGCTATTTTCACTTTTCAGAGTAGAGCCATGCGTTAAACAGAGCTATACTGCATATTTGTTTAGTTAGAAGCTACAATGAAATTTAACCCTACACTGCTGGGTTCTGCTATTGTTTAGAGATAAAATAAAATGACTAGGTTTTAATACTGATGGCTGGAAGGCCTGAGGCTAAGTAAAAAGCAATGCAATTTCTTTGCTTCCTCTCCAATCTACCTCCCAAGAAGAGATGCATGTTCTGCTTAACATGAGGAAAGAACAATCAGTAAAGTACAAGAGGTTTCCTACCTCAGGTGGAATATCAGGAGCTAAACATTTTCTTAAGTTTGGTAAGGAATCCCTCCTTGTTCTCCCCCGCCTCAGCCTCAGGCCTATCCTCGCCTGCTTCAGAGCTATCCGTGGCCCTGCCACCTAGACATAAACAGCAGAGCTGCTATCAGGGTACACTTCAACCTGTGCCAATCACCACACATCTTGGAACAGCATTCAGAAGTCTAGGTAAGGTTATGGAACTATTTTAGACAGTAAATTTGGGCTTGTGAATTGAAACACAATATGCCTGGCTTTAGCCAGTGCTCATGTGTGCAGATGCTGTGTAAACATCCCTGCACAGATCTGCTACTGCACATGAGCCACCTGCTGTTCCTTCTTTGCATCTCTTGGCAGTGGCTTGAGAGAATGCAATGAGACCAGGCACTATAATTTGCACTTATGATCAAAGTGAAAAATCTGGGCCCCAGAGATGAAAGATAAATGCATTAACCTAGAGTACCACTCATTACCCTCTTCCCCCCACCCCCACTTTCCAGCCACTGACATTCAAACACTCCAGATTTAACAAGTTTATTATATGCCAACCAAGTTTCAAATGTGAACGGATATTAGTAGATAAGAGGCACAAAATCATTAGTTAGTTGAACTTTTAGTAACAGGCAACATGCTGTGTGTGAGCACCAGGGTGTAGCGTGAACGATCCTTTCAGAGAGCAAGTAAGCCACATGCAACACAGACTATCAGAGCTCTGATTAATTTATGGTTAGCTTCTCCTCCGTGCCACTAGTACAGCCTCCTGGGTCCAGCAAGCTAAGTATATATTCTCTTTACATTGCTCTTCCTAGACTTGTGCACGTCAACTCCCTGCATATAAGTTACAGATTGTATCCTAGAGTAATTGTATCAAAGTCTGTCATTGCATTTAAAACTGAACTGAAGACATGTATTTGCTGCAGCTTTCAGGTGTCCCTAATACTGATAATCTGAGTTGTTTTTGAAACACCACAACTTGCTTGTGAAGGATACTCTTTAAAAGCACCAGAGAGTGGTGTCTCCTCTTCCACCTATCTATTGCATCCTTCACCTCTGTTGTGTACCCCTCTTTTTACCAAACTTTTGATAGCTGGGGCCCCCTTCAGGAAAACAAGGCAAAAACCTATCAATTTTCATGCTTGACATCTTCTGCACCCCTCATTTTGGTGTAGATCCTTGTAATAAGATCCTTCCTCTTCTTTCTCAAATGGTTTGATGAGCAGCAAAACAATTAGCAATGTTACATTTAAAGTATTGTCACTGGTATCTGAGCGAGCAGCCACTGAAATAAATGGGAAAGTTCCCCCCTCAGGGCTATCCTTTCAGGATCTCAGTAACTTAGGCAGATGTTGCTGCATTGGTGTCACTCATGTCACATTTTGAAGGTTTCCCACAAAGAGAGCTAGAGACTTTTAAATGAAACCGAGGCTGGAAAAGTATTCATTTGTATTACCATAGCACTTTGGAGCCATATCCATGGACCTAAACCCCACTATGCTAGGTGCTGCACAAACAGAACAAAAGGACGGTCCCTGCCTGTCAACTGGTCCCACTTGGTGCCCTCCCAAGGAGTTACCTCACACTTGGGGAAATACTGGAGTACCCCATGCCATGCCAACCAAAGAACACTTCCCATTAGTAACTAATCGCATGCAATATGCCATCACCAAACAGCCCAGGTGGAGAAGGACAAAACCATTACATGGCGTCCCTCAGCTGCACACCCACTCAGCATAGGTGCTTTTTTCAGGCAGGCCATGCACTGTTTAGCCACTTGATTTGTTATTTATTATATGTATTGCAGTAGCATCTAGACGCCAGGGCCGCCTTGTGCTAGCTCTGAACAGACACATTAAAGACGGTCCCTGCTCAAGAGAGCTGTTATGTCTCAATTTACCTGACTCGTGTATACTAATGGACCAATAAAAACAGGCACTGGAGTGTCTTCCTGCTCTAATGTCTCCTGTCTGTCTCCCCTACTCTTTGGTTGACATGCAACAGGAGGTAATTTCATATGCAACATCTCTGAAAAATGCAACATTTCAAGTGCTTAGTTTTTGAATGCAAGGCCCTGTGACAGACAGGCCAATTTACTGCTACATCCTCAGGAGACCTTATTGAATTAAGTAGCTTTGGGATCCACTGTATTAAATGAATGGTTTGTGTATTATCGGGGATTGTGACTGTATATAACCTCAGGGAAAGGGGGGGGATTCAAGTTCCACACCACCCCGCCTTCAGAAGGTTTGCCCTGAGGAGACGGTCATTGTCCGCTGGTTACCTGTTCCCAGAGTCACAAGATCAAAGGCCTGGGCTGTAAAGAGGTAAAACGGAACTATTCCTGCAGGTGCTTGTTCTGAGCTGAGGCCTTATGAACTGTAACCACACAAAAACTTGTGTGGGGTTTGATGGAGACTCCTTACTCAAGCCCTAGGCTGGAGTTGGGGGTGGTCTCTGGTAAGCTTTTCCAAATTGTGTAGGTTCTTTTATTGTTTTAATATGTTTTCACCTTAATGTGCTTGCTTAGAAAGCATTGTGTGGTAACGAGTGACTGGTGGCAATCACACTGTTCAAAGCTTTCGGAGAGAAATCAAAGCGCAGACACTGGCCTGGACAGGCAGTCTGCTTACTGGGAGTATCAGTGTAGGCAGAGACCTGTGCAGCCTGGAAAAACCCGGTCGGGAGCTAGTGAGGGGTGTGATGGCTGGGGACCCAGCGGCCTGAGTGTGGGTGCCCTTGATGGACCATACAGCGGGAATACAAGTGCAGTTGCCCTGAAGCGTGACAGATACTACCATAAATGAAGAACGATTACCCATGTATCAGAGACAAGGCTCATTTTTCCAATGGATTCCTGTACCGTACAGTAAATAAGGGGAGGAAAAGTTCAGCTAGAGGAAGTGGAGATAAAGTCAGCTGCTGGACCTATCCTTAAGAAAGCCACCACATGCATTTGGAGGGAACCAACTCACTAGACCTGCAATCTCTCCTCCATCAGTGTGCAGATCAAGAGGAGAGATATCCATATCTTAAGTAGTGAGAATAAAAACCACACCACGTAGGGAACTTACTGACTTGTGTATATGTGAAGTCACTGGGCCTGTCTTTATTTTAAGATATGCTTTGTTTGCTACATTCTGAGGCACCCAAAAGGGCTGTGAACATGAGGTGCCAGATAAAGATTGCCACCAAAAGCCAACTCTCTGCAGTGCTGCTGATAAAAACATGATCTATGGGAAAGAAAGAGCAGAGTACTGGTGGTCTTCTCTGTTGCAGTTGGAGTGATCCACCCTGCCACTTCATCAGAGGGCCTAAAACAATGGAAAGCTGTATGAAACTGGGAACTTTGATTTGGCTGATGCAGAACCACATCTGGAAAAAATAGGTTTGTGCCGTTTTTGATTCCTTACAAAGTATGAGGAAGACCTGAAAAGTATTTTCTATGTTAGGAACTGAGATGTGGACCCTCTTTTTATGGCTGACCATGAGGAGCATTACAAGTACCAAGGGAGGCAAACCTGAACAATGGAGGTTGGAAGGAATTTTTTGTGAGACTGTTTAAAAATGGAGGGTTTCATTTGTTAATATCCATTAACTCAAATGTCTGTCTAACAGGTAAGAAAAATGTCTTGGTAAAAGATTCCCACCACCACCCTTACATTGGATGACTAAAGGCTTCTCTGCATGGAAAAGTTTTATCAGTATAAGGTAAAGTGTGAATTTAAACAGAAGTTATGTTTTTTTTTTTTCCAATTTATCTTAAATCCCTTCCAAAGCAACGTAAGACAACCAAAAAAGGCACTCTTATAGTTGAATAAGTGTCCACACCAGGAGTTACACCAATATAATTGGTTTAACTATACTGCTAGAATTATATCAGTATAACTGGTAAAACTTTCCCCACATACACAAGCCTGATAAAGTTTCCACCCCAGTTCTCTGGCCCTTTGAGAACAGCCTCCAGCAAAAACAAAGGAGACAAATCTGGCTGTTTCTGCTATTTCTATAATAAAAAATGAGTAGAAAAAAAAATCATGAAATCCTTTTCAGGCCTTCTTTACATGTAATAAATTGGCCAACAAAGAAAGAGCATCTTTCTTTGCAGTCCACCTTTCAAGTCTACTCCAGAAGTCAGAGTCAGACTGATGCAATGGTAGTGAAACACGACCCTGCAGTGGAATTCCCCTCAGATGTACTGTACTCAACACTATCCACTGCCTGTGAGTAAGAACACCCTTTTGGGGTACTGTGTTTATAAACTCTGCTAGGAAGGCTAGACCACAAGGTGGATAAAAATCATGATTTAAAAAAAACTGAATAGATTTTCTGATTTAAATTCAGATTTATAGTGCTAGTTCTTTACTTCCATGCCATTTTTACTCTTAAATTACTAAAGTGGGTGTTCTGTACTGGTTTCCTTAGTTTCTTAATTGTAACATATCAGGTTTTACAGATTTTTTTCTTCTCCTAAGAAGTCTCACTTCAAATGCTCATCCATGCTTGAAAAGGCAAGCCAAGGGCCTCATTTAACATGCTTATTGTGAGAACACCACAAACAAACAAAATGGATAAACCAGTAACCCTCTTCCAATATACCGAACTTCCTCAAGTCAAGTGGAAATGCTTCACCAGCCTATCCTCCTTCAGGGTTTGCTGTGAGAAGTCATAGGACTGTACTCCTACGTCACTAAGGAGCTTTTGAAAAATCTCACCCTTACATGCCTAACTTTAGGCTCCTATTTTTGAAAAATGTGGCCTGTGGGAATAAAGAGTTTTGAACTTTTTTAATGTACTGAAATTCTGAACAACTTTTAGTTTGCTGTTAAGACTTGAAGCAATTTTGATTTGAAGTGACAGATTTTATGCCATTAACAAAGTTTTATATAAAAATACAACTTTAGCTGCTCATGCAGCAAACAGTTATGCACGGATTTACTTTCAGCACACGGGGAGTCCCAATGAAGTAAATACACTATCCATGTGAGTAAAGTTATGTAGCTGCTTAAGTGTTTGCAGGATCAGGCTTTAATTTTCAATGTTTTGCACCTTTAGCACTTTTGTAAAATTCAAATAAGGTACCCTACCCATAGTGGCATTTTTAAAACGCCTTTATAATTTAGTTCCTTATACATTTTAATCTAAAACTGAAATAACAAATATACAGGTTAGTTTAACAAAGGCTCAATCTGATTTCAATCAATGTACTTTTTTTTAAGTGATACAATTAGGATTAATATCAATTATTTAAATTGCTCTGCCCCGCTAGACAGGACAGATTGGCAGCTTCCGCATACACCAAACAGTCTCCTGTTGAGAATCTCCTACATGTACTAAATGCAAATTAAAAGGCTGAGCTTTACAAAGTAAAGTTTCCACTCATTTAGAGTTTTAAAAAGTGACTCATATCAGAACTACTGGGGTAATGCAAAGAAACCAAAGCACCAAGAACATGTGGGAGACACTTATCCTACACAGACATTGTAGGCCCAATCCTGCACCTCTGAAAGGCACTGAAAATTCCCTTTTGGTTCAATGGAAGCAGGACTGGCCCCTCTATCACCACTCAAAAAGGAATGAAAAGGAATTTCAGATCCACCATGAGCATGCACCATAGGTGTGGTGGAGTTAAATGTTACAAAGGAAATGAAGGCTCACTGCAAAATTCAGTTGTATTATAGAAGCATCTGAAGATAATGGGGCTCTCCACTCATGCCACCAGTGCATACCTATATGCACAGTAAATACTAGGGAGAGAGGAAAAGACTAATGATTTCTGCCAAGTGGCTACTGCTTCCCATTTACTGTATTAAACTCTATTAACACCACACTAACAACAGTTACCTTTAAAATAGAAAAAACACTTAGAAGCCTCAGACAACGTGAAAAAAGGCTTATGCACACACAAGCTGCTCAAAAAGCCACCTTAGGCCTGGTCCCTCCCCTACCTACAGGAGTCATTCCCCACAGCCAGTCACCAAAGAAGCAGTAATGTACATCACACACAGCTTACCAGTAGACGTATTTGTGACTCCATTCACTGTCCCTTCCACATCCGTCTCATCCTCGGCATAGCTCATCATTAAGGCTCGCTGGCGATCTGTCAGCCTCCTGCAGGTCAGAGTATAGTGTTGCTATCTCAGTCAGTATTCACTTTAGGGATAGATACCTTTTCAGCCCAAACTCAGCTTCCCACCAAGCTGCGCACAGAAGGGCTGCTACTGATAATGCAAAGCTAATATAACTCAGATGCCTTCAGAATCCCAATGACCCTCTTAAAATAAAAACCTGAGAAAGGAATATGCCTTGCTAATGGAAACCTCTAGGGGAACAGGGAAGATTCTAGTCACTGTATTTCATCTGATTGCAAAAGAATAAGTCGAACATTTTAAAGGGTTAAAACTAAGACTCAAACTGGAAGCTACATCAGAATGTCAGGTTGGCAGAGGAGCACTCAAGAAATGGAGTTCCCACTTGAGTGCATGACACAGACACAGGAGACTTTCCAAGTTTTAAAGTTTACCTTGCAACAAGCTTATAAGGATGGCTTAGAGGTCTAGGCATCCTTAGAACAGGTTTAAAAGCTCAGGAGGGTAAACTCATCCTTCTGAGGCAGTGATACTCAAACCTCAGTGGTTCAGGAGCCAAATTAGCAATCAACACTACCCAAAAGAGCCACAGGACTGTGAATTCATTATTTCATTTACTCTAGCACACTATACTCATATTTAAACAGTAGGACAGGGGAAATATTTAGTTTTTATATAGAGAGTAGAATCATAGAATATCAGTGTCGGAAGGGACCTCTGGAGGTCATCTAGTCCAACCCCCTGCCCAGAGCAGGATCAATCCCAACTAAATCATCCCAGCCAGGGCTTTGTCAAGCCTGACCTTAAAAACTTCTAAGGAAGGGGATTCCACCACCTCCCTAGGGAACGCATTCCAGTGTTTCACCACCCTCCTAGTGAAAAAGTTTTTCCTAATATCCAACCTAAATCTCCCCCACTGCAACTTGAGACCATTACTCCTTGTCCTGTCATCTGCTATCACTGAGAATAGTCTAGATCCATCCTCTTTGGATCCACCTTTCAGGTAGTTAAAAGCAGCTATCAAATCCCCCCTCATTCTTCTCTTCCGTAGACTAAACAATCCCAGTTCCTTCAGCCTCTCCTCATAAGTCATGTGTTCCAGACCCTTAATCATTTTTGTTGCCCTTCGCTGGACTCTCTCCAATTTCTCCACATCCTTCTTGTAGTGTGGAGCCCAAAACTAGACACAGTACTCCAGATGAGGCCTCACCAATGTTGAATAGAGGAGAACGATCACGTCTCTCGATCTGCTGGCAATGCCCCTACTTATACACCCCAAAATGCCACTGGCCTTCTTGGCAACAAGGGCACACTGTTGACTCAATATATATTATTCTCACAGCAAATAAGTTAATAACTTAGTGCAAGCTGATAACTTAATTGGTTCATAACACAGTAAAAGCATCCTGACTGATTAATAACTTTGATTGGTTAGTAATGAAATCACACAGTGTTTTAATATCATGTGCTGCAAAGAGCTGCAGGAGACACATTAAAGAGTCACTTGCAGCTCCTGAGCCTCAGCCTGAGTATCACTGTTCTAAGGTATACATACTCTGGATTCCATAGAGTAACTCTCAGTAAACACGGGACCTACGCAGCCTCAAGAATAGTCACAACTGCAAATTTATTTTTAATTGCCAAAATTATCTTTCAGGGGTTTGTTTTTGTTTTTAAATTAGGTCTCTAATCCTTATGGCTACAATAACTTTCCAAACGTGATGGGAGTGTAAACCAATGCATTGGTGTATGAATTTGCAGGAAGCCTGAAACAACTTCAAGAGTTGTCAACCGTGCTATTCATGTAAATGGGAGTGTTAATATACATTGTGACAGGGTTGGGCCAGATGGCTACAGAAGAGTGATAGAAGGCAGATATATTAGCCCCAAGTTAAGTAGGTCCCTTCTCCCTGGGTAAGGTAACAGGGAAGGTTCCAGATCAGGAACTTTCTGGAAACAATTAAGGCAGACAGGCTGATTAGAACACCTGCAGCCAATCAAGAAGCTGCTAGAATCAATTAAGGCAGGCTAATCAGGGCACCTGGGTTTAAAAAGCAGCTCACTTCAGTTTGTGGTGTGCATGTGAGGACCTGGGAGAAAGAGGCGCCAGAAGCTGAGAGTGAGAAGGTGTACTACTGGAAGACTGAGAAATTACAACTATCATCAGACATCAGGAGGGAGGTCCTGTAGTGAGAATAAAACTGTTGGGAGGAGGCCATGGGGAAGTAGCCCAGGGAGTTGTAGCTGTCACGCAGCTGTTACAGGAGGCACTGTAGACAGCTGCAATCCACAAGGCCCTGGGCTGGAACCCAGAGTAGAGGGCAGGCCCGGGTTCCCTCCATCCCCCCAACTCTCTATTTGATACTGGAGGAGTTGAACTAGACTGTGGGTTCCACCAGAGGGGAAGGTCTCTGGCCTGTTCCCCGATCCACTAAGTGGATCAGCAGAGACTGCGGGGATTGTTCTTCTTCCTTTCCCCATGCTGGCCAGTGATGAGGCTAACTGAGTGAACAGCAGATTTCAGCCACGAAAGGGGCCAAACTGAGGGCTGCCGTGAACCTCTGAGGCGAGAAAATCTGCCAATAAGCGCAGGACCCACCAAGGCAGAGGAAGAACTTTGTCACAACATGTAGTAAGTCTAATGATAGTTTACATTACAAACATTAACTTTTGCTGCTGATCATTCTAGCAGAATCAAGCAAGAGCAGCCATCCTTCATTATTTGAAATACAGCAATGGCAGATATTGGGGAGGGGTAGAACGGCGTGAAGAGCTAGTTGCTAACAAAGGCAATAAGAAAAAAACAACTTCCTTTTCCTCTATTGTAAAGTCATCTCAAATCCTGTCCCAAATGGTGAAAGAAACAGGAGATGCATCCCCTACTCAGCATCAAAAACCTCAATTGCCTTGTGGGCATCAAAACCTAAAGCCACATGTGCCCGCAGATCCTTGACTAATAAAAGCCCACAATATATGTCATCCTTAACCTGCTGTGAAAAACCTCCAGCTTTGCAGAGCACCTAAAGGGTGCCACTACAGAAATCAGTGGCACACTGAGAATCTGGGGGCAAACAAACAAAACAAGGGATTCTGAACTGATTTGTAAGATTAGGGTCTATGCCACATAAATCCAGAGATCCTGCTGCACTGTTCAGATCTAAGGCTATGTCTACATTAGGAGCGCTGTTTGTGTGTAGGAATATCAGTATACTCCATCGACAAAGCACTCCTTGCATGGACACAGGTATAATGGTAAAGCTTTGCCTTGTACCGATACAATAAAACCACCCCCATGAGTGAAATCAGCTACACTTGTGAAAGTGCAGTTTGGCTAGCACAGCTGTATCCACAGTGGCATAGATATGTTTGTCCAGGATCACACCTTTTCACATCCGTGATGGACACAGCTATGCTGGCAGAAGTCTGTAATGTGGATGTAACCCAGTATGCCACACAGGACAGCGCCTTGCATACTGATCAATATATTTGGAGTGGCAATGTTTTTTTGGTTGAGACATTTATATCCGCTCAGAGCAACCAGGATGTTAGAGTAAAGATCTCATATCATGGTAATTTAAGCTATAAACTAATCAGTGCAGTTTTTTGGTTAAAAGGAAAAACCTACAGTTCAACAAAAGATACAGTAAAATAGAAGTTGGTTTGTTCACTACATTAGCTAGGGCTCAAAGCATACATCGATAAAGTAGCGAAGATCTTTCACTCCTGAGAACACATTTTGAGCAGCAAATTTACAGATTTCTGCAAGACACTTCCAAATCTTAGTAGACCTACTTACTTAGGAATCCTGATCTTTATATGAATGTAGTGGTCTCCATAACCATAACTGTTAACCCTGGAAATGCCTTTCCCGCTCATTCGAATCCTCTGGTCTGCTTGAATACCAGGCGGTATCTGTGAATAAAAAGACCCATATGTTTATTATTGCTCTGCAGTATCAAGGTGCCAGCATGGAAACCTATAAATAGAGGCCTACTTAAATCACAGAGACATCACACCTTTTTCACAGGTTTGTCACAGCATAAATAGCAAATTTCACAGATGTGTTCATACCACACCACCCTTACTTCTGTGCTGCCGCTGGCAGCGGCACTGCCTTCAGAGCCGACCAGCAGCCACCACTCTCCTGACGCCCAGCTCCGAAGGCAGGATCGGCACCAGCAGCAGCGTAGAAATAAGGGTGGCATGATATGGTATTGCCACCCTTACTTCTGCAGTAGTGCTGGTGGTGGCATTGCCTTCAAAGCTGGGCACGCAACCAGCAGCCATCGCTCTTTAGCCGCCCAGCTCTGAAGGCAGCGCAGAAGTAAGGGTGACAATACTGCAACCCCCCTACAATAGGCCTGAGAACCACTTTTGGGTCGGGACTCCCAGTTTGAAAAACACTGTATACTTTGTATATTTTATCATATAGCATAGGGTAAAAACACACAAAAGACCAGATTTCACAGTCCGTGACAAGTTTTTCACTGTCATGAATTTAGTAGGACCCTACCTATAAATTAATCAATCTATTCCTCCTGCAGACTGTGAAGTAAGGGAGGAGGGATTTATTTCTATATTTAGATAATTAGGTAGTGCTCAGATATTACTCAATAGTAATGAAAAAGCATTCAACACTGGGAATTAAAGCGAACTACCTACTAGGGACAGGTGTAATTAAGGACAGATATACGCTGGAAGTGCTTTGCTGGTACAGCTATATCACTATACTATACAGCAAGGGTAGTAAATAAATGGACCATGGGCCAAATCCGGACCACCAGATGCTTTTGAATGGGCCACAAAATTTTTGTATTTACTTATTATCAACATTTTATTTTTACCCTCTCATTCCCTTACAATGCAATCTCCAATACATTGTACTGTGGATTAATGATTGACTGGTTCTCCTTAATTCCTTATTTACTTAATTTAAGCTATCATCTTTCTTGGAGGCTATTTTCAGGTTATATTGTGGTTCAGTTTTATTTTTCATTTAATACTTATATTTTTAGTGCAATGGGGCACATTACTAATGCACTACATTGTATCTGTTTATTGAACAGGGAACCTGCGGTGTGAAAAGTGTTTCTCTGGAGTCTGGACCTTGACTATACCTTAACCAAGAAATTTGGACCTTGACAAAAATAATTGACTACCCCTGCTATACAGGCATTGCACTCCTAGATGCAGCTTACACTGAAAAAAGCTCAGTTTTGCCAGTGTAACTGGGTGTACACTAGGGGCTTTTGCTGGCACAGCTATGTCTAGACATCACACACCCCTCACTGACACAGCTGTGCCAGCAAAAGCTTAAAGTGTACACCCTTCCTAAACCTAGTACATTACTTATAACTGAGCCCTGCCCCAGTGTGGTCTAGTCCTTATAACAAAGAACAGTCAAGACTCTTGGGTTTTATTCCCAGCCCAGCTATTGATTTATTGTGACATCAAGGGGTAGTCAATCTCTGAACCTCGTTTCTCCAATGCATAGAACAGTTAATACTTAATTCGCACAGCCACAATGTGCAGAACAGAGTAACAGCCGTATTAGTCTGTATTCGCAAAAAGAAAAGGAGTACTTGTGGCACCTTAGAGACTAACCAATTTATTTGAGCATAAGCTTTCGTGAGCTACAGCTCACTTCATCGGATGCATACTGTGGAAAGTGTAGAAGATCTTTTTATACAAACAAAGCATGAAAAAATACCTCCCCCCACCCCACTCTCCTGCTGGTAATAGCTTATCTAAAGTATCTAATAGCTTACCAGCAGGAGAGTGGGGTGGGGGGAGGTATTTTTTCATGCTTTGTGTGTATAAAAAGAACTTCTACACTTTCCACAGTATGCATCCAATGAAGTGAGCTGTAGCTCACGAAAGCTTATGCTCAAATAAATTGGTTAGTCTCTAAGGTGCCACAAGTACTCCTTTTCTTTCAATGTGCAGAACATCACCTCCTTGAATAAAGGGCTATGTAAATACAAAATCTAACAAGCTAGTAGGATAACTGAGCAGAAACAAGACACAGCAACAGGCAGGAGAGAATCATATATACACAAAACCTGGTTAGCAACATTAGCCCAAAGGAGTGTCAAGGACTTTCCCAGCCTGGGGACCATGCCAGCGTTCAGCCTGACCAACCTTTCCAATGATCTGTCTCCCTTCAGCAGCTCTCATTGCCCTTCGAGCACTTATGCAAAGGCAGAAGAAAGGGAAGTGGGAGTTACCCCTTGCATACATGGGGCCAAGCAGAACCCCTGCAACATGGCAGTCAGTACTCAAGAGGCCTAAGACTAGAACAGCAAGGTCTTGGTACTTTTAACCTTAGGAAATCTGCCCTGTATTTTTTCACTCTTCTTGAAAACAAAGAATGGCTGCTTATTGTTCCAAGCTAAGTTATCTCCTAGCTATTCCACCCACTGTTACCACATACCGTGATATTGATGGTCTCATATAGACCCTGAGTTCTGGCTGTACCTCCAAGAACTGCCTGTGCTATCGAGATAAAGAGGTCTGAGTGTACATCTGCTCCATCTCTTCTGAACACGGGGCTTTTCTGAACCTAAAAGCAAATAGTTCAAGAGTAATGAACACAGGTCATGTCAGTACAGTATATGCATCAATCCAAGATAAAATACCAAGTTAAGTTGTTGTAAACTGATATTGATAATTTTAGGAAAAGTCTTACCCTCATCCCCTAAAAATTACATAGCAAGAAATCCAAAATTAAAGTTATTCTTAGTAACCACAAATACCTCAGGCACTAAATATTAATAGCTAGAGCAGACCTCTCCTCTGAAGGAGGATACTAAAAATGGCATTAAGAGGTTTCACGTTTCCTATTTCAATGAATTCCCCCCAATTTTTCAGTTTACAAGAAAAAAAAATTAACTGCTAGGGCTGCATACTCAGCCTGAGATCTGAGAATGACACTGTGCTCTTCACTGCTTGTCAATCACCACCAGTAAAGATTCTTTGGAGAGTAGAAAAGAGATTGCACTATCCAGTTCATAGGACAATGGAACGGCAGAGGGGAAGGAAGCACCCTCAGTATTTCATAGTACCTCTCTGGCAGTTTTGATGACTGCATTTCACAGGCTCTGGAGAGGTTATTAAATCCTTCTTGAAGGGAATATAAGCAAAAATGGAGGAAGAGATAGATCAGTGTTAATGAAGAGGCCCTCAATTAAATGGTCAGAAGAGAATGAAATCCTTTCTAACACTAGGGTTCTTAATTTTACTCGACAGAGACATGATACAGATGATATACATGGGTACAGGACTGTATCTGCAAAGAACATGTAAATCAGCAGTGACCTCACATTTTTAAAGAGAGGACATTTTAACTTCTAAATTCAATACCTCATAAATGCATTCCTGCCGTCTCTTTAGGGATTTAGAACATGTGTGTCAGCGACAGCTGATACTATACTAGTACATTACTTCCAGGAATTCCAATTACCAGAGAGTTTGTAAGTTTTCCTGACAGCCTGTATGCTGCAGACTGTATCCTAGGACCAACCTCCCTATATGTAGCCGTGCATTTTTGTTCTATGAATAGGCTAAATAATATTTTACCACTTGGTATGGGGCAGGCCTTTCACAATCTCAGAAAACTGGAAGGGCTAACATCACTTCAGCTAGGTGAGATGACCCTCCAGTCCAATATCCATGTTTACACTGAAAGGAGATGACACTACCCCTTCTTCACAGAAGACGACCCAATGTAAGCAGTGTACAGTCAGGTGTCACACATACCCTGAACGTAATGAAAATTTCTCTTTTTCCTACGGGCATCCGAACAGTCTGTCCATCCTCCACACCTGCAGTCAGAACAAGGACACGAATATTATACTGTTTGTCTGATATTATGCTCTACACCTTATGTGCCAAAACACCTACAGCCTTCCTAGTCTAACCCAATACCTGAACACCAACAACTGCCTCAACCAGATGCCATCACAGCAGTATTTCCATCATCCAGGAAGAAACACCCATGGATTTACTGGCAGAAACAGCGTAACTCACGTTCTCCAGAGGCATCTCAGATGACCACAGCACCCAGCGTTTGAAGAGCGGGGTGTCACCAGGTATTTGTATCCTAGGATGTACTCATCCTAGTGCCAAGCACAACTGGGCAGCTCATTAATTCAATTCAAGCTGAATTCAATTGCATTTTTCCCTTCAATGTAAGTGAATTCAGTGCTGGTGAAAGGTAAACGATTGAGAGGCACTGGAGACTGACATACTATGTTTATCTGCAAAGGTAGAAACAATGCAAGCTGCTACCCAGACAATCGGACCGTTTCTAGGAGGGAGGAGAGTTCTTTCAACACTCATTCAATATTCTTTATTGAGTTGACAACCAAGATGGTGCATTTGTGATCCAAGGTAAAATTTTCAAAAGCACCTACACGTATGTCAGTGAAATTCAGAGAGACAAGGAGGGTGAGGTGGTATCTTTTATTGGACCAATTTCTGTTGTCTCTCTTTCCAAGTTTTGAGCTTACGGAGAGCTCTTCTTCAGCTCTGTGTAAGCTCAAAAGCTTGTCTTTCTCAGCAACAGAAGTTGGTCCAATAAATACTATCTCACCCTTCTTGTCTCTCTAATATCCTGGGACCAACATGGCTACAACAACACTGCATGTAGTGAAACTTATGGCAATTAAGTGTTTTTGAAAATTTTACCCTTAGACATCTTTCTACTAGGAAATAGAGTAAGACCCAGAAATTCATTGCACAAAGGCCAAACAGCCATGAGATGGTAATTGTTTTCAGCTACCACCATCCTGAAGCCATCACCCAGAGATGAAAAGGTCTGTATCTTATTACTAATCCTTTGAGCCATCTAGCCATCAGTGCTCTTTATTCTTAAGACAGATTTGATACAGACAAGTTTCTCCATACTGCTGTGTCTGAGCACTGACTCCACAGAGCCAGCCATTCTCTAGAGGCAAGATACACGCTCAGCTGAGTTTCACATGGGAAAAGATACACGGCTGGCATGCAAATACAGAAACTGACCTGCTGGTACAGGGACCATCACATTCTTCTTCTGTTTGGTTTGCCCTGAGCCGCGACACAACACACACGGTGTTGTCATAACAGAACCACGACCTCCACATCGCCGGCATGTAGAACGCATCACAAAAGGGCCTGTATTTATTGTCTCCTAGCAAAAGAAGAAAAAGGGGGGATTAGAGGAATCCTTTGATAGTGTACAAGTATTACTAATTTCTGTAAACCATCTCCAATGGCAAATCCAATCCTTGTTAAGTCAATGGTCCAACACATGCACAGCATGACCTGCTCCAAGGAAATGTATTCTACCTTACTGTGAGATATGGGTAACAGTGGTGGGTCAAAATATGTCCTGAGGAGCTAGATTAGGTGCCTCAACCAGGTCTAACCCACCAAGAAATGTAAATCTCCTTTTGTTTCCAGATTGCCAGTTGAAAGTGCTCATGCTGTCAGTACCAGCCTCTGGGTGTCAGAGGAAGCGGGTGAAAGAAGGAAACCTTGAGAAACGATGGGAGGGAAGAAAAGCCCTTCCTATCTGAAGGCCTGATTCTCCACTGCTTTGCACCTTCTGGAGTAATGTGCACCTGTGAAGAGTGGGTACAAAACTCTCCATTCCGATTTGGTAGCCTTTCAGACCCACAACACACAGTCATAAAATCACTACCCAAGATGCAAGGCAATGGAGAGGCATACCCAAAATCTCTTATTCAGTGAAAGAAACCACTACTCTTAACAGCTTGAAGTGGATAGAGATCTCTGGTCAATCAGAAGCTTTGTGATAACAGAAGTCCTAACTTAGCTGTGACCTCTTTCCAATATCATTCATGCACAACCCCAATAACTTATTAAAAGGTGCAGTTTAGGATACAAAGCACAGTCTTATGTGGAAAGTTGCACCTTATTTGACGAGTACACTTTGACTGCAAGAGCATGGAGAGTTTTCACTTCAAGAATTCAGCTGCAATTCAGTAACAGGAGCTAGAAAGACCCTATGCATCTCAACCATCTGATTCCAATCCAAGACACACAATGGGTATCTCCACACAGCCTAAAAATCTGTTTCATGCATAAGCCCAAATCTCTGTAATTCTCCTACCAAACCTCACCCTTGTAATAAGAAGGCAGAGGATGCCAATCTGCAATAAAGCCCTAAATATGATTTCATCATGGAGAGAGTAACACTGAATACATAAATGTGGCACACTATACAGATTCACGGTGCCTCAAAATGTAAAGGAAACGTTTGAACCCAGCTCATCGTAAACTACAGAAATGATTCAGCATAAAAAAACTAGAGTCAACAAGGTCTCTCAAAAGACAAGACTTATAACAACATAAGGTAACATTCAAAAACCAAGAACAAAAATCTGCCCCCAGGTTGGGGATCAATTCAGCTGTATAACCCCTCCATGTGAAACTCAGCCTTTCCAAATGAATGGTTCCCCCACCTCCCCTCTCCTCCCAGTTTCCCAAGCAGTCAATAATATTCCTTCCCCTGAACATTTTGAAAGAAGGGGGGAAAAACTGAGCTGGACTTAACACCTCGTTCACTGGTGACTAGATACCATCCAGCAACCTGTCACATGGCTGTTTTAAGTTTTGGAGGAAAAAAAGCAAGAATTGGTTAGGAATAAAATTCAATTGACTGAGAATATTTAATCCTCATCACAATTTCTCCAATTTTTTCTTTGGAGATCACCATTAATAAATAAAGCAATGAATGAGTTTCTCAGAGTACCTTCAGAACACTGGCTGGCTTCTGCACATAGAAATCAAAAGTTGTTCACATTTGTTACTGGTGGTCTCTGTGAAAAAGTAATACTTAGGTCTCAATCATAAGGACAAATATCTACATCAGACACTCTACTTCCAGTTGTGAAATCTTAGAAAAAGTCTGGAAATTGAACTACCCTATCAACCCTACAGGTGATCCCTCAAGGATGGAAGCACACACGGAAACAGCATGGGAAAGGCTTGCACTGACACTGCCCAAGTGGCCTCTGTTCTGTGAATCTGGTTCTGGTTCTCCAAGGCTGGTGATCTGGCCCCTTCTAGCAGCACACATTTAGATACACAGAAATTGAAATCAAACATTTTTGAGTAAGGAAATAGTTAACCTGTCCTGAAAACAAGAATGTCAAAGAACATTAGAAAACCGGGGTTACACTTTAAAACAGCACTTACCATGCCAGTGCCATTGCAGTAGTGACAGTGCTGCACTTTAGTACCAGGCTCATGCCCCTTGCCATCACACCGCTGACAAGAGTCATTGATATTCACCACAATCTCCTTGTTAACACCTTTTGCAGCTTGATTGAATGTCAACTCCATGATGTACTAGATAAGAGAAAGGAATGGAATTGCAGTTGTAATCTATATGCTGATAGGCTGAAAGTAAACTGAAACCTCTGTAATTAAAAGCCCCAGTGGTCTCCACTCAGACTGTGATTGGAACACCATTTAAAATGCTAACAGACACAGTACTGGAGAAGGAGGGGGCCCACCTGACTCATTAACCATCTACACTCAGACATTCTCAGATTTCAGTTTAGGAAGCAGTAACATCTTCATTATATATACCCAGAGGCTAAGGTCTTTGCAGCACAATGTATACATGTATTATCCTTACCTCCTGTGGCTGGTCAAAGACACCCTGAAAATCTCCAAAAGGGGATCCTGAAAACTCCCCAAAGATTTTCCTGAAAAGTTCCTCTGGGTCAATGGTGGGACCACCACCCCAATACTGACGTCCAGCACCCGCTGAGCCAGTGTCAAAACCAGCTGTACCATAAGTATCATATTGTTTTCGCTTCACTTCATCACTTAACACCTATGGGGAAGGAAAGCATAAGTACCATCAGGACTCTCTCACAGTACAGAACTGGAGCAGCATGGCTGCCACTAGATAAGAGTATTCAGACATTTGCTCATTCCAAGGTCAATCAGAGTTTACATCCATCACCAGCAAAATACTGGAAACTACTACAGAATCCCAACTTCAATTCCTTTGTATTAGGACAGCTAGATACCTTCAATAATGCCAAAAGGTGAAATGAACACCATGGAAGAAAAGCACTCTGTTTCTCTCTCATGCATATTGGATGGCACAGTTAAGCTCATAAGCTTGTGATGCTTCCAAATAAGTACATTAGGTATAGGAAAAGTGATCAGGAGCTGTGGGTTTTTATACTATTTTAAGGTAAGCAAAAGTGACTTTCAATGATCTCTTACCTTGTAGTATGAAAGACAAGTGGGATGGGAGCTAGCAAATGAAATAAGGTTAACAGTCAAGATGAGTAAAGTTGGGGCGGGGGGGATGGGGGAGGGGGAGCAGGGTTCTACAAATCCCCCATCCTCAAAAGGCCAATTATTGATGCCACTTATGATGTCTTTCTATTGACTAACAGGTCCATTCCAGTACTCAGCTCTTCAATCAGTCCATTTTGTATTGAGGAACAGCACAATGGCCCATGAGTGGCCCAAAAAAATGCCTAGAATAAATCAGTCAGGTATTCTGGCTAGTTCATTTACTGAAGAATATCCAAATCATTTTTGGCACATACATACTGAAGTCTAGAAAACAATACTTTGTTACCAATGAAGTAATAGCAGCTCTTTTACAGAAAAGCTGAGATGAGGGGAGGTATAATTTTTCTAAGCTGTAGTTCTATTGTTCCCTCCCTACCACAGTAGGTAACTGAGTACACATTAGTCACATTACCTCATAGGCTTCTGCCAGCTGAGAGAACTTCTCCTTAGCTTTGGGGTCATCCTTATTTGTGTCGGGATGGTATTTCTTGGCAAGCTAAGCAAAAGAATTATTAGAAACAGGAGGAAAATAAGTCCACTGTTAGCATTGCTACTTAACACCTTCCATGTCAGGGGGGAAAAAAAAAAATTAGCCAGACCCTAGCATTCAACATTTACATTTAGAGGAGACCAAAAGTATTTCCTAAGTAATTCTCTCTCCATATCATCCCCATATAAGGGACATAAAAAATCAGTTTCCTGTTATATCGGTATTAAAGCCTCTCACAAATGGTACTGCAAAGCTTTTCCACATAAGCATAGGTGTGGACTGATCGGCTATCTTGTACATACAGGTGAGAACACCCCTTTCCTCCAAGAAGGTCCTGGACATATGGAATAATGTCAGATCAATGGCAGTTATGATCTTACTGCTGCTACCACTGAAAATTTGCTTCCAGAAGGTTTCTAATGGGGGGGGGAAGCCATGTTTATTTTATTTATTTTTTTTTTTTTAAAGTCCATCAAGAAAGGACTCTTCCCTCCTGCCAATCAGCCAAAAAAAATTCATACAGTATTTCACAAATGTCTATGAGTTTTATAGCTTTTTGCCCTCCTCTGAAACAATGGGCATTGGCCACAACACAGCACTGGACTAGATAGACAATTCTTCTGAATCTGCTCCGCCACACTTATGTTCCTTTGACAACCCCCTGCCATGTTGTCTTTAGCATAAGAGTTCTTTTTGGAATTTTGATTCAAGTGCATTACAGATCAGAATAAAATCATAGAATCATAGATTAGGGTTGGAAGAGTCCTCAGGAGGTCATCTAGTCCAATCCCCTGCTCAAAGCAGGACCAACCCCAACTAAATCATCCCAGCCAGGGCTTTGTCAAGCTGGGCCTTAAAGACCTCTAAGGATGGAGATTCCACCACCTCCCTAGGTAACCCATTCCAGTGCTTCACCACCCTCCTAGTGAAATAGTATTTCCTAATACCCAACCTAGACCTCCCCCACTGCAACTTGAGACCATTACTCCTTGTTCTGTCATCTGCCAGCACTGAGAACAGCCTAGCTCCATCCTCTTTGGACCCGCCCTTCAGGTAGTTGAAGGCTGCTATCAAATCCCCCCTCACTCTTCTCTTTTGCAGACTAAATAACCCCAGTTCCCTCAGCCTCTCCTCATAAGTCATGTGCCCCAGCCCCCTAATCATTTTCATTGCCGTCTGCTGGACTCTCTCCAATTTGTCCACATCCTTTCTGTAGTGGGGGGACCAAAACTGGACGCAATACTCTAGGTGTGGCCTCACCAGTGCCAAATAGAGGGGAATAATCACCTCCCTCGATCTGCTGGCAATGCTCCTACTAATACAACCCAATAGGCCGTTGGCCTTCTTGGCAACAATGGCACACTGCTGACTCATAGCCAGCTTCTCATCCACTGTAATCCCCAGGTCCTTTTCTGCAGAACTGCTGCTTAGCAAGTTGGTCCCATGTAGCGGTGCACGGGATTCTTCCTTCCTAAGTGCAGGACTCTGCATTTGTTCTTGTTGAACCTCATCACAGTTCTTTTGGCCAAAGCCTCTAATTTGTCTACGTCACTCTGGACCTTATCCCTACCCTCCAGCGTATCTACCTCTCCCCGCAACTCAGGGTCATCTGCGAACTTGCTGAGGGTGCAATTCATCCTATCCCAAGATAAATGGGTCATAATGCCATCTCTCCAACAACACCATCATCACAATGGTGAGTTTGAATTCCAAGAGACATCATTTCTTTGTTTTTCTTAGGTATACATGCCTGGTAATAGGCTTTCTTGATCTCCTTCTGAGTGGCATTTCGAGGCACTCCCAAAATCTGGTAGTAATCTTCTTTGGCGTAGAAAGCAGAACTGGTATGAAATGAGGCAGCACATATTAAAGGAGAGAATTTAGTTCCTAAGCAAAATTAGAAAAAAAGGAGTCAGGAAGAATTGTAAAAGAAGACATAACTCCTCCAATGTTCCCAAGACCATTTCCCATTTATCACAGCCTACTATTCTGTATTAAGGATCAAGCCAGCTGTGTTATGGAATTGCACAAGCCATGTATGGCCACCTTAGCTGTAAGAGGTAAATAGGGTGCAGATTTATTAAAAATAATTTCATTACTTTGATTTTGACCTTCAGTGTTACTGAACTGCATTAACGAATACGCTGTAAAATGTTACTGAACGGATGAAGATCCCAAGACATACGGAAATTTAGACTAAGGGCTTGTCTTCACAGACAGTGGTGCAATTGCACCAGTGCAGTTTCGCTGTTGTAGCGCCTTAGTGAAGACAGTATTCCACACAGATGTCTCCTCCTTTACGGTGTTGCAATACACGGTTTTTTGGGGGGTTTTTTCTGTAAAGGTGCCTTTGTCACAGCCAATCAAACGGGGCATTTATGTCAACAGGAAAATGTGTTACTATTCTCCTTTGAGAATTATTTTATCCTCAAGCTAAAACAGTTTCCTTCCAAATGCTTAGAGGAGGGAGTGTTGTTAGACAAGCTGGAAGCAGAGCTCTCCCTTGCTATGGATGGACCAGACCTATGGAATTTGTACCATTGGAAGATGCAACAACTTGCCAGAGTTGGGATGAAGGTGAAAGCTGGAGCGCTCAGCACAATGGTTAGCTTTCCCCTCACTGGAGAGGGAACCAAATCTGCTTCCCTTGTTGGAAAGCTAATAACTCAATTTTTACATCCCACAGAATACAACCCAAGGCCAAGGGTGATGGGCACCCCGGAACCCATATGTAAAGAAGAGAAGTGTCACAGCTCTTTCCAGGAGAGCAGCATGACAGGGCCCTGTCGCAGGGCTGGCAACCTGAGCACGCCTCCCAGGGCCATGGCCATCAAGTACCCCCACCCCACCCTGCCACACAGACAAGGGGACCCTCTTTCCCGCAACACCTCCCACCTGTCCGCAGCATTGCTGGGCCACCAAAAACCCCGCTCTGTGAGACACCCCCCAGGGCCGGGACCTTTCACTCCTCTCCCCCCCACTCACCCCCAGCCCCTCAAGCACAGGTACCCTGGATCCCCAAACCTCTGACCTCCAGCCCAGCCCCCCTCATTCCCCCAGCCTCGCCCCCCCACCGCAGGTTCCTGGACCCCTCACCCCCGGCCTTACCCCGCTCATTGCCCGGGCTTTGCCCCCCAGGCACGGGGGAGGGGGAATGGAGCTCGGTGGTTTGATCATTGGCTTGCTAAACCCAGGGTTGTGAGTTCAATCCTTGAGGGGGCCGTTTAGGGATCTGGCGCAAAAATTGGAGATTGGTCCTGCTTTGAGCAGGGGTTGGACTAGATGATCTCCTGAGGCCCCTTCCAACCCTGAGATTCTGTGATTCCCCGCCCCCCCGACATAGCCCCCTCTCACCCGCGGGGCTGACCCCGGCGCTCAGTGTCAGGAGGCGGCTCCCTGGCCCGGCGCGCGGCGGGAAGGCGGCGGGGGCCGTGCTTAGCCGCCGGCCCAGCCACACCACAAGCAGCCGCGTGTCTCCGCCGAAGCCCCGGCTCCTCCCGGCCGCCGCGCTCAGCCAGCGTGAGGAGCACCTGGCCGCCATCTTGGGACGCCGAGGCACAGAGCGGCTGCGCGGCCCGGCCGGCCAAAGGACGCTCAGTGCGCAGGCGTATGCCCGAGTCGAGCAGGAGCATTGTGCATGCGCAGTAGCTCCGTACCCCCCAGCCACGTATTTTACTGCGCATGCGTTAGCCTTCCCTTGGTGGTTCCCTGCTGGGTCAGCTGGCAAAGCTCAGCTAAGCTCCCTGGGGGGGGTGTTCGGGGCAGTCTGTAGCCCGCTGGGTCCGTCCCTTCTCAGGCCCCGGCCCCTGCAGTGCGGGACCAGCTGCTCAGCCAGGACACATGGCTGGGGAGCCCTGATTAACCAACCATACCAACTGGAGGAAATATTTCCAGTGAAACCAAAAATGTACATACATTATTGCAGAGTTAATCCGATGTTCTGGATGCCTGTCAAACCAAGGATATAGGCCAATTAAAAACTGGATTTATGACCCAGCGTTCTTTACTAATGGACAGCAGCATGGTCTAGAGTTTATAGCAAGGTATTCGGAGTTGGTTCATGATTCATGGATTCTCTTCCCAGCTTTGCTACTGGCTCAGTATGTGGCTTTCAGCAAGTCAATCATAGCCAGGTTTTCAAAAGTGGGCCCTAATTTTCATTTCTCCAATTTTTGGGTGCCTAGCTTTGAACAGCAAGGGCAGATTTTCATGTGTACTGAGCATCAGTAGCTCCCATTAACTTAAGATGGATTTATAGGTACTCAGCACCTCCTGAGATTCAGACCATAGACATCTCAAGCTGCACATCCAAAAATAGAGGCCTGCCTCTCTTGAAAATGTGAGCCTTAACTTTTCTGCCTCAGTTTACCAACATGTCAAATAGTTCGAAAAATATTTCCCTACCTCAGAGGATTGTTTGGAATGAATAAATGGAATTAACGAATGAATGTTATGTCTTTTGACTTTGTTGGACGCAAAGCGCTATAGAATTACAAAATATTACTGGTAGCACTGAGCATGCCACATTAGTATTAAGAAAGATCAATGTAAGTTTTCATTGGAAGTATCTCCTTGAGTTGGTTTGCCTGAAATAGTTTTTTTATAGGGCTGTCAAGCGATTAAAAAAATTAATCGTGATTAATTACACAATTAATTGCACTGTTAAACAATAATAGAACACCATTTCTTTAAATATTTTGGATATTTATATTTTCAAATATATTGATTTCAATTACAACACAAAATAAAAAGTGTACAATGCTCACTTTATATTTAGTTTTGATTACAAGTAGGGCTGTCGATTAATCGCAGTTAATTTTTTTTAGTTAATCATGTGAGTTAATTGCAATTTTTAAAATGTATCGCAATTAATCCCAGTTGTAATTGCACTGTTAAACAATAGAATACCAATTGTACCAATTCTACATTTTCATATATATTGTATTCTGTGTTGTAATTGAAATCAAAGTGTATATTATTTTTTATTATAAATATTTGCACTGTAAAAATGATAAAATAGAAAAAAAAGAAAGATCTTGGATACATTGTGGATAGTTTTCTGAAAACATCCACTCAATGTGCAGCGGCAGTCGAAAAAGCGAACAGAATGCTGGGAATAATTAAGAAAGGGATAGATAATAGGACAGAAAATATCATGTTGCCTCTGTATAAATCCATAGTACGCCCACATTTTGAATACTGTGTGCAGATGTGGTCACCCCATCTCAAAAAAGATATATTGGAATTGGAAAAGGTTCAGAAAAGGGCAACAAAAATTATTAGGGGTAGGGAACGGCTTTGGTGTGAGGAGAAATTAATAAGACTGGGACTTTTCAGCTTGGAATAGAGATGGCTAAGGGGAGATATGATTGAGGTCTATAAAATCATGACTGATATAGAGAAAGTAGATAAGGAAGTGTTGTTTACTACTTCTCATAGCACAAGAACTAGGGATCACCAATGAAATTAATAGGCAGGAGGTTTAAAACAAATAAAAGGAAGTATTTCTTCAAACAACGCACAGTCAACCTGTGGAACTCCTTGCCAGAGGATGTTGTGAAGGCCAAGACCATAACAGGGTTCAAAAAAGAACTAAATAAATTCATGGAGGGTAGGTCCATCAATGGCTATTTGCCAGGATGGGTAGGAATGGTGTCCCTAGCCTCTATTTGCCAGAAGCTGTGAAAGAACAACAGGGGATGGATGACTTGATGATTACCTGTTCTGTGCATTCCCTCTGGGGCACCGGGCACTGTCGGAAGACAGGATACTGGGCTAGATGGACCCTTGGTCTGACCCAGTAGGGCCATTCTTATGTTTTTATGTTCTTAAAAGAAATAGTATTTTTCAATTCACCTCATACAAGTACTGTAATGCAATCTCTTTGTCATGAAAGTGCAACTTACAAATGTAGATTTTTTTTGTTACATAACTGCCCTCAAAAACACACAATGTAAAACTTCAGAGCCTACAAGTCCACCCAGTCCTACTTCTTGTTCATCCAATTGCTAAGACAAACAAGCTTGTTTACATTTACAGGAGACAATGCTGCCCTCTCCTTATTTACAATGTTACCAGAAAGTGAGAACTGGCATTTGCATGGCACTTTTGTAGCTGGCATTGCAAGGTATTTACATGCCAGATATGATAAACATTCGTATGCCCCTTCATGCTTTGGCCACCATTCCAGAGGACATGCGTCCACGCTGATGACACTTGTTAAAAAAATAATGGGTTAATTAAATTTGTGACTGAACTCCTCGGAGGAGAATTGTATGTCCCATGCTCTGTTTTACCCGCATTCTGCCATATATTACACGTTATAGCAGTGTTGAATGATGACCCAGCACATGTTCATTTTAAGAACACTTTCACTGCAGATTTGACAAACGCAAAAAAGGTACCAATGTGAGATTTCTGAAGATAGCTCCAGCACTCAACCCAGTGTTTAAAGGATCTGAAGTGCCTTCCAAAATCTGAGGGACAAGGTGTGGAGCATGTTTCAGAAGTCTTAAAAGAGCAACACTCAGATGCGGAAACTACAGAACCTGAACCACCAAAAAAGAAAATCAACCTTCTGCTGTGGCATCTGACTCAGATGAACATGCATCTGACTCAGATGAACATGCATCATTCCGCACCGCTTTGGATTGTTATCAAGCAGAACCCGCCATCAGCATGGACATGTAATGCCGACAGACCCCGGTTGTCAGCAGGCAGGATTGAACTGGGGACCTCTGGAGCTTAGTGCATGAGCCTCTACAGCATGAGCTAAAAGCCAACTGGCTGTTAGCTAAGGCTGTAGAGCGGACTCTTTTTTTTTTTCCCCCTTCTCTCTCTCTCTTCCCCCCCGCCCCCGGAGGTGTGTGGGTTACAGATGCATGTCCCTTGGAATGGTGGCTCAAGCATGAAGGGACATATGAATCTTTAGCACATCTGGCACGTAAATATCTTGCAACGCCGGCTACAACAGTGCCACAAGAATGCCTGTTCTCACTTTCAGGTTACATTGTAAACAAGAAGCAGGCAGCATTATCTCCTGCAAATGTAAACTAACTTGTCTGTCTGAGCGATTGGCTGAACAAGAAGTAGGACTGAGTGGACTTGCAGGCTCTACAATTTTATATTGTTTTATTTTTGAATGCAGTTGTTTCTTGTACATAATTCTACATTTGTAATTTCAACTTTCATGATAAAGAGAATGCACTACAGTACTTGTATTAGGTGCATTGAAAAATACTATTTCTTTTGTTTTTTTATAGTACAAATACTTGTAATCAAAACTAAATATAAAATGAGCACTGTACACTTTGTATTCTGTGTTGTAATTGAAATCAATGTATTTGAAAATGTAGAAAACAGCCAAAAATATTTATATAAATGGTATTCTATTATTAACAGTGCAATTTATTGCATGATTAATTGCGATTAATATTTTTAATCACTTGACAGCCATAATTACAGGTAATCATTTGCACTGTAATCAACTCTTCCCCCTCCCTCTCAGCACCTCCTGCCAGCTGCAGATCAGCTGTTCCGTGGAGTGCGGGAGGCACTGGGAGGGAGGGGGAGGAGCAGGGCAGGAAGAGGCAGGGCAGGGGTGGGGCCTTGGCTGAAGAGGTGGAGTGAGGGCGGGACTGGAGCGGAGAGAGGGTCAAGCATCCCCCAGGTAGAGAGGAAGTCGGCACCTATGGGACATGACCTTTGTAGGGGGAGCCCACCCCCATGGCAGCAGCATGAAGGATCGGTGCCAGCCACCCCATGGCCCATGAAGGGATGGCCCCACAGCCCCTCCATCATGATGGGAGGGAACGGTGGGGCCAAAATTGAGTGAGTGGTGTTGCGACATGGTGCACAGGGGTCGTGGCTTGGGCAGTGTAAGGGGACCAAAAGGAGCCACAGGTGACAGCACAGGGCTACCAAGTAGCCCTAAGGTCTCACACACACAGCACTGTGGGAGTGGGTGTTTTCAGGGGCCAGTAGCACTGAGTGCCATAAGGGCTTCTAGGCAGTTAATCCTCCTTTGATGCCTTTTCCCTTTAGGGGTGCCCAACTTAACTCAAATGTCGGATCTATTTTGGGGGTGTACTGGCCATTTGGGGAGGGGCGAATGTGCTGTTGGCAAATGAGATGCATGATGCGTCTAGTGGACACAGCATTTTCTCATCCTTAATTGAGGGGTGTTAGCTTCCAAAGACCCTTGTTAACAGGGTGAAAAAGCTCTTGCTATCTGTCAATTTCCTCTTTAAAACACTGAATACACTCTGTACTAGGATGTCTGATGAAACTACTTGATTTTACGTTCCTTACTACAGGCCCTCTGTTTACTATCTGTTGCACAAGGGAGTATGTTGTGTACAGACAAAAAGCACATGAAATAGGAGCATGAAAAAGGTAGAAGGAAAGAACTTCTAGCCATAAGCCTCTGTATTTTACAACTAAGGAGGAGTCATTTATTACAGAATGTATCTGTAACTGTATGTACAACAGGGGACACATGGGTGATTCTTTTTTCTCTCTTGCTATTCAAACGGTGCGCAGATGGGTTTTGGGTGATGGTCCCTTACCCAAGAGAAGAGATGGTATATTGGAACTCCAACTGTCTATGAGTGGGGTGACAGCTGGCCCTGGGGAGTTCCTGACCTGGCTGGGTGGTTTTCAGTAGGGTCGGAAGTCAGAGTGGGGGATTTGGGAGTGGCAGGTGGAATTGAACACTTGGAACTAAGAAGTTGTGAGTGACAGCTGGGTTTAGGTGTCTGACAGCTGGGGCTCAGCAATTGAAACTGGGCACTTGGGAGGGACAGTTGCCATTGGGCAGTTTTTAGTGGTGGCTGGTAGTGAGTGTGGGGATGTGACAGTTGGCAGTGCCCAGGGGAACAGGCATTACAATCCATATAGAGAGAGACAAGTTTTAATGCCAAACAGCTGGAGTGGCAGATGGAAGCAGGGAGGGGGCTGAAGAATGCACAGCAGCAGCAGAAAAGGAGCAGAGAGCATGTAGCAAGGAAAGGGACCAGAGTAAAGGGTATCAGAAGGACTGTGTCAGGGAGGTGAAGGTGAGTTGAAGAATGGAAGAGAGAGAGACTTAAAAGAAGGAGCCAATGGGAACAAATGAGAGCCAGATAGGAAATCACCTACAAGCATCCTTAAGTCTGGCATTTCTTGACTTTGGAGTGCTCAACTTTGCAACCTTCCTGTTCTTTTAATGCCATTTTTGTGTGGATGATTTTCTACGTGTTAAAAAAAAAAGCAAACTGATAAAAGAGAAATTCTATAATATGACGTCGTATTGACACCCACCTGGGCCATCAGCAGGATTGGACCCTTTAAAGCCAGGCACAGACCTCTGCCACTTGAGCCAGAAGGAGTAACCGATAGCAGTAGTAGGTTGTCTTCTTCTATGTGAACCGGCCCTAGAGGGGGAGGGGAGAGAGACTTTGCCGTGGGTTTCACAGATACTTTCCGACAGCAGAGGAATGGTGAGACTCAGGGATCTTGGGCTCCAGTCCAGCCTCTGGAGGGAGTGTGCTCTAGTGGGCACAGACTCTTCTGCCCATTCCCTTCCCCACAAGGTTGACCCCTTCTGTCCTGTCCCCGCCAACCTTCCCAGCAGTATCTCTTGCCCACTAACAACTCCTTGTCCTAGTCCCAGTCTCCTTGCCTATTTGGTCCCAGTCTCCTTGCCCAGCCAGTTGCTGTTCCAGTCTCCTGGTCCAATCCCGCTCTTCCCCCACCCACTAGCTCCCAGTCCCCCTCCCCAGGACCCTCATCCAATCTAGGTCTCACCCCAACCTGCTCCCAAGCTCCTTGCCCCAGCCTCTCTGTCCACCCGTTCACAGTTCTACACCCAAGCTCCTTGTCAGATTGGTCTCTCTTTGCCCCCAGCCATGTCCCTCACACCCCCACCCCGCAACTGGCTCCTAGTCCCAGTCTCCCTCCAGTTCTTTATCTAATTTCAATGTTTTCCCTCACCACCAACTGGTTCCTAGCACACATACACCTCCTTCACAAGTTCCTAGAGCCAGTCTCCCAGTCCCCCATTCCATTCCCAATCTCTGTGCCCAGTCAGTTCCAGCCTCCCTTACCCCCTGGCTCCAGTCCCAAAGTCCTTGCCAGGCAGTCACAGTTTCTCTGTTAAAACATATTTTTCCTTTGCATTGTTCTCAGAAATGGCTGAACCATTTTGGCTAAAAGTTTCCAGAAATACCCAGCCTGTGGCAGACACCCAGCATGTAAAATTTCAGCACAGACAGCTAATGACTGACAAAGTTATAAGCAACTGAAAGCAGGGTCTTATAATGGGAAGTATCCATTCCCACCTGTAATTAATTGGTTTGCCACGAGACTGCATTGCTGGTCCTTGGAGTCCAGGGAAGTAGAAGCCCAGTTTAGAAGAGTTTATCACAAGGTTCAGGATCCACTAGTTTTTCACAATACTTAGCACAGCAGGGTCACAATACAAACACTTAATAATAACATACCCTCAACAGATCCTGCTCCACATGCACCCACACAGATGTAACAGACGCTTCCCTGGAAAAGTGTCCAGACTAATTTTTCCCTTCTGAAGCAGCTGCCCCTTCAGGGGAAGGGCGAGGTCACTGCCAGTGCCAGGCCCTTGTAGAAACTTGCAATGCAGCTGTTTGTTCCAACCAGTTCCAGACTAAATAAGAGGTTCCCAGGGTAAATGCCTATGCTTTAGCCTCCGTGAGTGAAATGTTGCCAAACACAGGCCACAATTTAGGATCTTCTGAAAGCAAAATGGATTGGTTGAGAACTCAGAATGAAACTATTACTAGTTGGGAGAGCAGAGAACATACATTTAGAAATGATCATCATCCCTGCAAAGCATACTGCAGAGAAGAGCTGGTCGTGGATTCATCCTTAATTGGTGGGACTCTGCCTTTAAATCGCTAACAGCCAGCATTGTTCTGCTTCACTCACCCCCTGTGTGAGGGAATGGGAAGGGACACCAAGCAGTTGGTGGAGAGGGAGCATGAGTGAGATCCTGTCCCCTATTGTATGTGGGTTGTGTCAAAGAGCTGACTTTTGGGACTCATGACAGGCACAGCTGAGTGATTCTATGCTTCACGGGGATAAGTGGAGTAGGACTCCTGAGTCAAATATAAGAATACTTTGCATTCCGATAGCAACTTCCCCCCCTTCCCAAGGATCTCAAAGCACTGTACATGTATCCTAACATCCCCATGAAGTAGGCTGATCCCCACTTTACAGATGGGGAAATTGAGGCACAAAGTGACTTAGGGCCTAATTTTTTAAAAACAGCCTCCAATTTTTTAACTGCAACTTTTTGCCTGCAAGCCAATGTAGATGCAAAATCCACCCCTCCAACCGCCTTAGCTATGCCAGCCTAAGCCGGGTGTAGACGCAGCGCGGCCGACGCTTCCGTTGTACCAGCTACCATCGTTCAGATAGGCAGTGTTCCTACACCAGTGTAAAACCCCTTCCGTCACCGTGGGCTGCATCTACACTACAGGGTTATGCTGGCGAAAGTATGGTGTGTAACCGCGCTGGTATTGCCCCCGTGGTGTAGACACATTGTTAGACCCAGCAATCAAAGGAAAACCAATGTGCTTTTGCTGTCTTATTTTGAGGAAAAATCTGGCTTGCAGGCCTCCTCTTTTCCCCTACCCATCATTTGGGGGTTGTGAGTGCTAAGAGCAGCCTTCATTTCCATCATCCTGACTAGGAAGGGAGTGAGTATGGGGGAGAGGGACTGGGGCAAGGAGGGAGTTAAGGGATTTGTGGCAGCAAGAGAGATGACAGAACTGGGGTCCCCAAGAAGACCCCAAAATCCCAAACATCAGCCTATGAGGGATACATGAACCACACCTCCTTTTCCTGCTGTGAACAGCCAATTGCCAATCAGTGTGGCTGGCTGTTTGTCACAGTTGAAAATTAGAGATTTTTTGTAAAAAATGCAAAAAGCCCCAGAACACCTCAGCCCACTTGCGGGAGCAGCCACTTGGTGTCAGGGCCACAGCGTAACTCTGGTCAGTGGGGTATTTCCATTCTTGCGTTCTGACCATTACTGAGGCTGCCCTCTTTAGCGGAGCTCAGGATTTCTACAGGACGCCCTCTCCTGTGGAGTGGCAGAGATATGGATGGCAGGGAGAAAGAGCCAAAGGCCCCATATGAAACAGTTACTGTCATGGAAATGGAGAGAACAAGATGGGAGGGTACCTGCCCATTCCTCAGCCTCCTTCCACCTCTGCCCATTGCTGCACAGGTGCCCTTTAACGACCACTCTTCAGTCTCAAATTCACCTGGACCCAGCTCTGCACACTGCGTGTACACGTTTCATACTCAGAACCAGCTGAGCCCTGTGGAAGCACATTAAGCATCTATGGGTATTGACAGAAAGGGGTATGTCCATCGATGTCATTAATCCACCTCTCCATGAGATGGAGACTAGCTCAAAGGAAGAATTCTTCTGTCAGTGTAGTTGTGTCTTCAGTGGGGGTTAGGTCGACCTAACAACAGCGCACAGGCCACAATATTTTTCACAGGCCTGAGTGATGGAGCTAGGTCAACTTAGGTTTTAGGTGTAGACTAGGCCTGACATTCTGTCATCTCCATTTTTCTTTAATTCACCTCGGAACTGAGTCTTATCCTTCAACTTAGGAGAACCAGCTCAAAGGAGTCCACGATAAACTCAGGGCACTCACAGTCACATGCATCACTTTCATTCCCACACCTCCCATCTGAAATAGCTGTCAGCTGCCGACATATGCTTGGTATTGACAAGCAGCAGAGACTACAGAGACTGGGTGTATGCTGTTTGGAGCAGGGTACGAAATCCATCTCCTTACAGGTACTTTTTGCAAGAGTAGGGATGTTAACCCCCCTCTCCAGGCCAAATACCAACTCAGGTCATTACATTCTGCCTACTTAAATTCCTCTTGCAATTCCAACTGCATGCAATACTCTTCTTATCTTCCGACCCCCAACTGTTACTTTCTGTTGTTGTGCACTGTTAAGCAGCTGCTGCATTTCACCTCAAAGGCAGCTGCAACTAAATGACAGATAAAATAATCCTTGGTGACTCTGAAAGGCCCTTTGGGGTATTTCAGGTGCAAGACACTGTAGAAATGTAAGCCACTAATACTGAAACAATCATTAACAACATGTCTGAAAGCCAGGCTCTAGTTACCGCACTGGAGATGGAACTGACAGAGCCTGGGGATTTGAACATGCACTGTGAGGTGTGATTCCAGGATGCATGCCCTGGGGTAGCAATGCTGCCATTTACTATTGCCTACCGTAACAGTGGCTCTTGAAATAACTTTGCCAGTTGAAAACATGGAAAAGCTCCCTATGTTGGAAGTTCACCAAAGTGCACCCCTTAAGAATATTCAGACTCTTGTCTCCAGACACAAGACACTACCAGGATCAAGATGGATCTCTCTATGTTGGGAACTGTGGTCTCCATGGGCAAGACCCCTGCATTAAAGAGCTGCACCGATCATAGTGTAGTATGTTCTCTAGGGGCTGCACTCCCACTCAGATCAAGATGGAACATTGCAAGCTGAGACCTGTTTGCCCAAGATGCCTCAACCCAGTACTCAAGAGCCTCTCAGGGCCTGTCTGCATTAGGGATTTTGCACTGATATAGCTGCAATGGTACAAACTCACCAGTGCAAGCCCCACATTAGAGCTATGCAGTGCATCCCCACTGGGATGGGTTGCGGGGTGGGGGGTGTTGCATCAGCAGCAAAACTACACAACTGCAAAATTCCTCAGTGCAGGGGGGCCCTTTCAGACCAAGGCAGACATTGAAAACTGGGGCCTATAGCGTTGCACTGGCTCAGCTAGCTGAGAACATTCTGTTCTAGATGTACCAGCACATGCTGGAAACTTTGATCTATGGGGGCCACACTTTGTGCATATATCAGTGTGGTGACTGAGGTGGAACACTTCTTGCTGGGACCTATTGTCTCTGACATCACAAATGACTGGTTCTTGGATCAGTTAGTCCTGGAACCCACAAGGGGAGAGGCAATTCTGGATTTAGTTCTGAGTGGCGCACAGTATCTGATGCACGAAGTGAATATAGCTGAACCACTCAGTAATAGCGACCATAATGTAACTAAATTGAACATCCTTGTAGGTGGGGAAAATACCAAAGAAGTTCATCACAGTAGCATTTAACTTCAAAAAGGGGAACTACAAAAAAAATGAGGAAACTAAACAGAAATTAAAAGGAACAGTCACAAGAGTGAAATGCCTGCAAACTACATGGAAACTTTTGAAAAAACACAATTAATAGAGGCTCAATCTAAACATATACCCCAAATTTAAAAAAAATGGCAAGATGACCAAAAAATAATTAAAAAGTCACCATGGCTAAACAGAGAGTTGAAGAGGCATTAGCGGCAAAAAGACATCTTTTAAAAATTGGAAGTCAAATCCTACTGAAGAAACAAAAGGACATAAACTCTGGTATGTAAAGTGTACAAGTATAATTAGGCAGGCAAAAATAGATTTTGAAGATCAACTGGCAAGAGACACAAAAACTAGCAGCAACACTTATTTTCAAATACATTAGAAGCAGGAAGCCTGCCAAATAATCAGTAGGATTAAAGAAGACAAGGCCATTGCAGAGAAGCTAAAAGAATTCTTTGCATCTGTCTTCACTCCAGAGGATGTGAGGGAGTTTCCTCAGATTTTTCACCTAACAAGAATGGCTCGGGCCAGGGAACTGTCCCAGATTGAGATGTCAGTAGAGGAGGTTTTTAAACAAATTGATACATTAAACAGTAATAAGTCCCCAGGACCAGATGATATCACCCAAGAGTTCTGGAAAACCTCAAATGTGAAATTGCAGAACTACTAACTGTGGTATCAGAGTAGCAGCCGTGTTAGTCTGTATTCGCAAAAAGAAAAGGAGGACTTGTGGCACCTTAGAGACTAACAAATTTATTTGAGCATAAGCTTTCGTGAGCTACAGCTCACTTCATCGGAGCTGTAGCTCACGAAAGCTTATGCTCAAATAAATTTGTTAGTCTTTAAGGTGCCACAAGTCCTCCTTTTCTAACTGTGGTATGCAACCTATCACTTAAATCAGCCTCTGTACCAGATGACTGGCAGATAATTAATGTGATGCTGATTTTTTAAAAGGTTCCAGAGGCCATCCTGGCAATTACAGGCTGGTAAGCCTAACTTCACTACCTGGCAAATTGGTTGAAGCTACAGAAAAAAACAGAGCTCTCAGACACATAAATGAACACGATATGTTAGGGAAGAGCAAATACAGCTTTTGGAAAGGGAAGCCATGCCTCACCAATCTATCAGAATTCTCTGAGGGAGTCAACAACCATGTGGACAAGAGTGATCCAGTGGATATAGTGTACTTGGGCTTTCAGAAAGCCTCTGACAAGGTCCCTCACCAAAGGCTCTTAAGCAAAGTAAGCTGTCCTGGGATAAGAGGGAAGGTCCTCTCGTGGATCAGCAACTGGTTAAAACACAGGAAACAAAGAGCAGGAATAAATGGTTGTTTTTTACAGTGGAAAGAGATAAATAGCAGGGTCCCCCCAGGGGTCTGTACTGGGACCAGCGCTGACCAACATTTTCATAAATGGTCTGGAAAAGGGGTAATCAGTGAGCGGGCAAAGTTTGCCAGTGATACTAAATTACTGAAGATAGGTAAGTCCAAAGCAGACTGCGAAGAGTTACAAAGGGATCTCACTCAACTGGGTGACTGGACAATAAAATGGCAGATGAAATTCAATGTTGATAAATGCAAAATAATTCACATTGGACATCATAATTCCAACTATACATACAAAATGATGGGATCTAAATTAGCTGTTACCACTCAAGAAAGATCTTGGAGTCACTTGTTCTCTGAAAACATCCGCTCAGTGTGCAGCACCAATAAAAAAAACCTAACAGCATGTGAGGAACCATTAGGAAAGGGACAGATAATATGACAGTGAATATTATAATGCTACTATATAAATCTATTGTACACCCACATCTTGAATACTGCATGCAGTTCTGAGATGCAGCCATCTCAAAAAAAGACATATTAGAATTGGAAAAAGTACAGAGAAGGGCAACAAAAATGGTTATGGGGATGGAACAGCTTTCATAAGAGACAAATGAGGGGGGACATGATAGAGGTCTATAAAATCCATGAGTGGCATGGAGAAAGTGAATAGGGAAGTGTTATTTACCCCTTCACATAACACACAAACCAGGTGTCACTCAATGAAATTAATAGGCAGCAGGTTTAAAACAAGGAAAAGGAAGTACTTCTTCACACAAAGCACAGTCAACCTGTGGAACTCATTGCCAGGGCATATTGTGAAGGCCAAAAGTATAACTGGGCTCAAAATAGAATTAAATAAGTTCCTGGAGGACAGGTCCATCAGTGGCTATTAGCTAAGATGGTCAGGGATGCAACCCCATGCTCTGGGTGTCCCCAAACCCGTGACCACTAGAAGCTGGGACTGGACCACTTGATAAATTGCCCTGTTTTGTTCACTCCCTCTGAAGCATCTTGCATCGTCCACTGTCAGAAGACAGGATCCTGGGCTAGATGGACCAATGGTCCAACGCAGCGTGGCCATTCTTATGTTCCTATAGGTTTACACTTGTGTATTAAAGAGGCACTTATGTCAAGAGGGAGGACTTTGGCCCAGATTGAGAGTTGGACTCCATAAAGTCTATGACTTTAGGCCAGAAAGGACCAGATTATCTAGTCTGATCTCCTGAATATCACAGGCCACCACTAGTGCCCAGCACCTGGACATCAAACCCAACAACCTTTGGGTATCTGGGCCTGTGTGTCTCCTGGAGTCACAGCTCCCTGCTGAACATCCTCTTAGATTGAAATGGAATGCTACACGTGGGGGACCCCACAAGTCTAATTAAAGAGATATTCAGATGGAGTATTGCATGCTGGGACCTGTCATTTCCCCAGCCCATATCTAAGTATCATTATAATTTATTATGCAATTTATATTTATAGGGCACTCACCTTAAAAGTATCTGTCAACCTTAACAGGTTAGCTTCAGAATAAACTAGGGCTGTCGATTAATCGTAGTTAACTCACACGATTAACTAAAAAACATTAACTGTGATTTTAAAAAATTAATCATGATTAATCACGCTGTTAAACAATAGAATACCAATTGAAATTTATTAAATATTTTTGGATGTCTTTCTACATTTTCAAATATATTGATTTCTATTACAATACAGAATACAAAGTGTACAGTGCTCACTTTATATTATTATTTTTTATTACAAATATTTGCACTGTAAAAATGATAAACAAAAGAAATAGTATTTTTCTATTCACCTCATACAAGTACTGTAGTGCAATCTTCTTATCGTGAAAGTGTAACTTACAAATGTAGATTTTTTTTGTTACATAGCTGCACTCAAAAACAAAACAATGTAAAACTTTAGAGCCTACAAGACCACTCAGTCCTACTTCTTGTTCAGCCAATTGCTAAGACAAACAAGCTTGTTTACATTTATGGGAAATATTGCTGACTGCTTCTTATTTACAGTGTCACCTGAAAGTGGGAACAGGCATTCGCATGGCACTTTTGTAGCCGGTGTTGTAAAGTACTTATGTGCCAGATACACTAAACATTCATATGCCCCTTCATGCTTTGGCCACCATTCCAGAGGACATGCTTCCATGCTGATGACATTCGTTAAAAAAATAATGGGTTAATTAAATTTGTAACTGAACTCCTTGGGGGAGAACTGTATGTCCCATGCTCTGTTCTACCTGCATGCTGCCATATAGTTCATGTCATAGCAGTCTTGGAGGATGACACAGCACATGTTGGTTTCAAGAACACTTTCACAGCAGATTCGACAAAACGCAAAGAGGCTACCAATGTGAGATGTCTAAAAATAGCTACAGCACTCCACCCAAGGTTGAAGAATCTGAAGTGCCTTCCAAAATCTGAGAGGGACGAGGTGTGGAGAATACTTTCAGATGCCTTAAAAGAGCAACACTCCAATGCGGAAACTACAGAACCCGAACCACCAAAAAAGAAAATCAACCTTCTGCTGGTAGCATCAGACTCAGACAATGAAAATGAACATGCGTCGGGCTGCACAGCTTTGGATCGTTATTGGGCAGAACCCATCATCAGCATGGACACATATATTCTGGAATGGTGGCTGAAGCATGAAGGGACGTGTGAATCTTTAGCGCATCTGGTATGTAAATATCTTGTGATGCCAGCTACAACAGTGCCATGCGAATGCCTGTTCTCATTTTCAGGTGACATTGTAAACAAGGCGTCCTGCAAATTGTAACCAAACTTGTTTGTCTGAGCATTTGGCTGAAGTAGGACTGAGTGGACTTGTAGGTTCTATAGTTTTACATTGTTTTATTTTTGAATGCAGTTATTTTTTGTACATAATTCTGCATTTGTAAGTTCAACTTTCATTATACAGTACTTGTATTAGGTGAATTGAAATATACTATTTCTTTTGCTTTTTACAGTGCAAATATTTGTAATAAAAATAAAGTGAGCACTGTACACTTTGTATTATGTGTTGTAATTGAAATCAATATATTTGAAAATGTAAAAAACATCCAAAATATTTAAATAAATGGTATTCTATTATTGTTTAACAGTGCGATTAATTACGCGATTAATCGCGATTGGTTTTTTTAATTGTGCAATTAATCATGATTAATTTTTTGAATCACTTGACAGCCCTAGAATAAACATTGTTACACACAAAAAAAGGAGGAAGTATGTTCCAGATACTCAAAGGTATTTAGGTGCCTAACTCCCATTGATGTAAATGAGAGTTAGGTGCCCAGATACCTTTGAGAATCCAGGACTGTGTGTTCTGTGCAACTCCATTCCACCCCCACACTGCAGCAGCAAACTAGTTAACAGTCAAGGACAGATAAAGCTGTGGACTCCCAGCTAAATGCAAGGGATTTTAGAACCAACAGACACCAGGAAGCCTGGACAGGAGGTGTGTCTTACATACAACTCTAAAACGGCCAGGCTTGGGTTCAGACAGATTCACTGGGCACAACTTTCAGAGACAAGGGCCCTCTACTTTCACAAGCTTCCCCCTCCCACAGCCAGCGGAAGTGTTCCTGCTGAATGCAGGTGATGGTGGGGTACAGGGGTAAGGCATTCTCTGAGATAGCTGGGACGTAGGCCAATTAGGTATTTGTAAATCAGAGCCAGCACTATGGATTTTGCAAAGAAATGAATGGTGGTCAGTGCAGACACAGCACAGAACACCCCTATAATATCAGTTTGCCCTACTTACATTGTAAGTAGCCACATCCTGCACTAGCTGAAGTTTTGGATTAGCTTTCCAGGTTATTTCCAGATACAGTTACATTGCAACCATCTAGCCCATTACTTTGTTATCTCGGGATCTTTTCCAGGACTGAAGGAAAGGACGCAGTCTCTTAGCCAGTAAAAGGTGAGCTAAAGAGTGGGTTTTAATGCCCCCCTTTGTTTCCTTATGCTGTATAAAAAGGCCTGAAAGTTTATTTTTCTACTTGTTTTTTTCTCCTCGCAAATATAAGGAATGTCGTGTTTGATCTTCTGACTCTTGTTGGAAGATTTCTTGTATGACTCAATATGTGTATTAGGAGTTCTCCTATCCCTTAGCTGAAGGGGCAGGTGGTGTTGAATCTTTAATAAAAAACATCTTTTCTCTCTCTCAAAAACAAATTAAAAATGCAAAGTGTTAAGCTACCCGAATAAAGATGACATTGTCTCTCCTTTAATCAGGCTTCACTTCCATGGTGTCTGTGATGTCACAATCCCACCAGTTCTCCCATCACCTACAGTTGGAAATCTTGGGAAAGGGATGAGTGAAATAACATGATGAGATTGCAACCCAATCAGCTAGTAAATGTTCTCAACTGAGGGGGCAGGTACAGACCTCACCACTTCCTCAAAATATTTTCTCTGGCCAATCAACTTCACCTCCATCGTATCCAGATGGAACGCTAGACAATTAGCTTTTATCCACCTCCATCTCTGCCAGACATTCGGTCAAGAGAACGTAGTTCCATCCGTCAGATACCAGGGTGGATTAATAATAAGTACCTAGACAGATATCAACCCAGTGAAAAGGAGATGGGGAGCAGAATAGCATTAACGTATTGAAGACATTGAGACCCTCCTAATCTCTCGGTGGCTTCATGTACAAATTGAACAAGAGAGGAGCCGAGACTGGACCCTGTCAAGAGAATTCCACACCTGAGCACCATTGGGAGGAGGAGCACGTAGCTACCACCGCCCTTTGGAACGTCTCCATTAAGCATTTAATCTGATTCTGCCCAGCCCTGTCAGGCCCCAGCACTCTGCAATCAATGGGATCGAAGACCTCAAATAGACAGAATTATCAGCAAGCGTGTCTGGCCTCATCCATTCCCTCATGCAGGGTTGGAGTTAGACACCCTGCCGCCCGGGGCCGAGGCCTGAGCCCAAGCAACTTAGCTTTGTGGGGCCGCCTGTGTTGTGGGACTCCGGGCAAGTGCTCTGATTGCTGCCCCCTAACTGTGACCCTGCCCTCATGAGACAATCAACCACCAAGACTAACAGCATTTCCTTGTCATACCCAGGTCTGAAGTCTGAATGATTAGTATCCAAAAACTGGAGGATATTAGATGTAGTTTGAGATATCCCGACACCACCTTTTCAGTGACCTCCCCCATGCTGGGGACACTGGGGTATGGCCACTAGGTAACTCGAGGGGATGGAAGACCACGAGTGTCAATGAAGCCCCCTCGCACTAGGCCCAAGTGTCCTTGGCCCCATCGCCTGGAGGCATTCACAGCAGTTATGCTGAGGATCTGCAACAATATGTTGCAGAGTCAGACTGCCTGAAACTAAGCAAGGCCAAACAGGGCAAATATAAAAAAACAATGCTAAATAAAGCAGCTTTATGTATAGTTTAACAAATAATACAAAAAACAAGGAAACTAGTTGGAAACTGGATTGGCTGGCTATATGGATATTTAAGGCAGCTTGCTATTAAATAAGTATGCTAAAAAAAATATATATAAAAACCTGTGTAACTTCCTGCTCTGTGTGCAGGATTTGAGATTTTATTTTTTTTGTACTTTTTTGCAGCTGCAAATAAACTTTTTTGCTTTTTTACCCTGTTGTAATTATTGGGTGTAGCACACCGGGTAACGAACCAACTCCAGGTGTTGTTTAGCTTCTCGGCACTGGGTGCTGGCAACAGCTTTTGGCGTCCCTGGGTGGGCGACAAGGCTGCTATTTAGCCTTGCCCGGACCCCTCCTGGAGGTCGAGGATTGCGGCGAGAACCGACACCCAGCGCGCACCGGTGAGTTCATCGGGGGCCTCGGAGGAGACGCGATTTGATCGACCCCGGAGGGCACAACGGTACAACGCACTCATATAGTGGAAAAGCAGCTGTGGACGACGGTGAGGAACCAGTCCCTTGGACATAGGGGAGGAGCAGCTGCGGACGACGGTGAGGAACCGGTCCCTTGGATAAGGTAGGAACCTTTTGAAATCCGGATTGTATGCTCTGTTGGAACCTGGGGACTCCCAGAGTTACCCCGTAGATATGGGACAGGGACAAAGGGTTAGGGCACGGTGTACACCCCTAGAATGCATTCTAGCAAACTGGAAGGTATTTGGTGCGGATCCAATAACTAAAAGCCAATTAAAACAATTCTGTACAGTTGACTGGCCTCAGTATCAACTAGAGGACCAGGAGTGGTGGCCACCAGGAGGGTCAATTAATTACAACATGATCCTTCAGTTACTCCTGTTCTGTCAGAGAACAAGAAAATGGAATGAACATACGTATGCGCATTTGTTTCTGACTTTATGTACTCGACCAGATATTTTACAGCACCGTAATCTGACTCCGACTGGTTCGGTAGCAGCTAATGTTAGTCCCCAGACCCCCACCCCCACTGTAATGGCAGAGCCGGTGTCCCCTTCGGCCCCCACACCCCCACCTTATAAGGGTAGGATGCCTCGGGTTACAGAGATTGCCCCCTCAGTGGGACTCTATCCTTTGCTTACTGAGACTGTTGTGGCTTGCCCAGGGGCAGAGGGACGTCAGGCTACCACTATGCAAGTTTACACCCATGTGCCATTCAATCCAAAAAACTTAGCAGCTTTTAAAACGCAGGCTGAAGAATTCTCAACAAACCCAAGCTGGTTTATTTCAGTCTTTGAGGAGTGACTCAATAGTCACAAGCCAAATTAAAACAACTGTAATATCCTCCTGAGAACCCTGTTGTCTGAGGTAGAGGAATCAGGTTACAGCTAAGGCAAGGGGAGCATCAGCATTCAAGCAAAAAAAAAAAGCTATCTGTCAAGTTCCTACCCCAAGTAATCGTAAGCGGCTCAGGGCATTTCTGGGTATGGCAGGCTTTTACAGGATATGAATCCCAGAGTTTGGACTGTGGGCTAAACCCCTGTACGACTGTGTAAAAAAAGCAGAGCATGACCCCTTCTATTGGACCCCAGAGGCTGACAGAGCATTTAAAATCCTAAAAAATAAATTAATAAAAGCCCCGGCTCTGGGCCTACCGGATCTCTCTAAGCCGTTTCAGTTGTATGTACATAAACAAAAGGGGGTGGCCCTAGGAGTGCTCACACAGCTGTTAGGAGCATGAAGACGTCCCGTGGCTTATTTTTCTAAGCAACTGAATCAGGTTGCAAAGGGTTGGCCGGCATGTTTACGGGCGGTCGCAGCTACTGCCCTAGTGCTTGAGGAAGCCAAGAAGCTAACATTGGGAGGGGTTATGCAAAACTATACTCCCCATATGGTCCGAGCCTTATTGGATGCAAAGGGAGGGCTTTGGCTCACCCAGGCTCGGATTGCTCGGTACCAGGCTAAGCTGTTAAAGAACTCTAAAGTCACCTTACAGCCTTGCCCCTCCCTTAACCCAGCCACTCTTTTGCCAGAAACAGAGGAACAGAAACATGACTGTTTAGAAATCATAGATGCCCAGTACTCCAGCCGTCCGAATTTAAAGGATGTACCCCTCCCAAATGCAAATTATAAGTGGTACACTAATGGTAGCAGTACTGTAATAAATGGGCAAAGGAGGGTGGGTTATGCTGTTGTGACCCTCCATGACACCGTGGAAGCTGAAGGTTTGCCTGCTGGGACCTCTGCCCAGCTTGCCGAACTAATAGCCCTGACCCGTGCACTTGAACTGTCAAAAGGAAAGCAGGTCAACATTTTTACTAATTCAAAGTATGCTTTTGATGTGCTACATGCTCATGCTGGCCTATGGAAGCAGAGGGGAATGCTGACAGCCCAAGGCTCCCCAGTCAAGTATGGGTCCCAAATCCTCTGGCTCCTAGAAGCCGTACAACTTCCCTCAGAAGTGGCGGTGGTACACTGTAAAGCCCATCAAAGGGAGGATCAAGATGTGGCCAGAGGTAACGGGCAGATAGAGAGGCTAAGCATGCTGCCACCCTGCCATCCCCTCAGACTGAGAACGCCCATATGGATGCCCTTACCCCATCAGTAGGGGAGCTTCCAACCCCTCAGTGCTCTGGGGAGGAGAGACAGCTAACTGACAAACTCGGTCTCCGGGAAAAGGAGGGATGGCTCCATTCCCCAGAAGGGAAGGTCCTCTTACCAAAGGGCCTGATCCTTCCAGTGCTGCAAAAACTACATCAAACCACTCATGCTGGCAGGGAAGCACTTATCCAGCTAATGGGAAAATACTTTATCACTTCTGGACTCTGACCCCTGGCTGCCCAGGTACAAGCGGACTGCTTAGTCTGCCAAAAGAATAACCCCCGACCGGGACATCCTGTGCCACCAGCTGCCCTAGAATCCACTCCGGGCCCCGCACAAGTGTGGCAAATAGACTTTACTGAGTTTCCCCGGACCCAAGGGTTCAAATATCTCCTTGTCATAGTGAATCGGTTCAGCGGATGGCCAGAAGCCTTCCCATGCCGTAATTGCACTGCCAAAACAGTGGCCCTCAAGTTTGTTAAGGAGATCATTCCTCGCTTTGAACTCCTCCTGTGAATGAAATCTAACAATGGGACACATTTCACGTCAAAAATCATTCAAAGCATCTCACATGCCTTACAGATCCCCTGGAAACTCCATACGCCCTGGAGACCGCAAGCCAGTGCAGTAGTGGAGTGTACCAATCAGACCCTTAAACGGCATCTCTCAAAAGTGTGCCAAGAAGCCTCACTGCGATGGCCTGATGCTTTGCCCCTCGTCCTACTTCGTATCCGCGTTCTCCCTAAGGGTAAATTAGGGCTTAGTCCCTTTAAAATTATGTTTGGAAGGGCATGGCCTATGAATGGCATCCCGGTTCTGTCAGGGGAATGGGAGCTGGGTAATGGTTTTTTGTCATAGTATATGTGTTCCCTGTCTGCTGTTCTCTTGTTTCTTCACAGTTATACCAAGGATTCCCAGCCTCTCTCCTTGGACTCTCCCATCCACTCCTTACAGCCCTGTGACTCTGTGCTTGTTCGTACCTGGAAAAACGAGCCTCTCCAAAAAAAATGGAAAGGACCCTATACCATCCTGCTGGTCTCCCATACAGCGGCAAAAATCAAAAAACACAAGAACTGAATCCATCACTCTCATCTGAAGGCAGTACCCGCCCCCTCGTCAGCAAAACAGTGGACCGTCCAACCTGCTGACTCCTCATCTAGTGACAATTTCGGGCTAAAGCTACTGTTTAAAAAACACAAATAGCGGGCATCTTAACGCTAAAATGGGCCCACCCAGGTACTGGAGACCCTAGGTTAAAAAAACTCTGGTAATAATTAATTGAGTAACAATCTGTATTGGGATTTCCAAACCGTGCATATCGGGAGCATAACTCCTTTGTTTCGCTTGCGCACCATGTTGCTACTTTAACAAACCAGACTGATTGCTGGGTATGTGTTCCAACTCCACTGTCCCCCAAAACGGGAATGCCCCTTGACATGCTGCCCTTGACCCTAGCAGAATTAGCCGCCACCAAAAAGCAAAAAAGAACGGACTTGCCGTTCTGGAATAAGACCTCTTTACAGCAAGCCACCTATCAGGACCAGAAGTATTCAGTTGCAGTACTCACTGAGGGAGTGTTATGTTTTACCCGAAACCAATCTAATTACTATGGGCATCCTGTGGAAAAAAGCTCCTGTGTTATTACACAGTGGGCTAATGGGTATTGAATAAAGACCAAAAGGGGAGGCCAACAGTGTGTGTGTAATGGTTCCTCCCCTTTTAAAAAAACTCTTACAAATAATCTTACCACAAAAAAAAAGTTTGGAAATATAACTTGCCGTCCAGTTAATATCTCCAATGTAGCAAGCCAATGGTGGGTTTGTAATGGTCCCTATGGCAAGTGTAATTTGAACGGCACAATTAGAAACGCCCCCACTTGTACCCAATCAAAAAAATAGGATGCCCCCTTAGGGGCATATAAACTATTTAAAAAAGCAGCCAAAGCAGCCTTAAATATCCCAGGAATCCCCTTAAAAACCAGTCCTTACTGGGCCCTACAAGGTCACTATTTTGTGTGTGGCCGAAAGGCTTACAAAGTGCTGCCAGCCAACTGGACAGGTAGCTGTTATATAGCTCATGGAGTTCCTCATCTTTCCATAACTGCCACACTGACCATAAAAAAATTAGAAATGCCCGAGACACCTCTGTTAAGTCACAAAAAAAGACCCTGCGGCAACTAACTACGGCATTAAAGGGCAATATAAAAAATTCCCTTACAACCGAGAAGCTTGTAGGGTGCTCTATACTGGGAATAGTGCCACTGTTTACCAGGCCAGCCATGGCATGCATAGGCTGCTATACTGTAAGGCTGCAAATGGTACTTGATAAAGTGGCCTTAAAATTAAAAAACTCGGTTAATAATTTAAAATCAACAGTAAAAGCATTAAATAAAAAGGTACAGCAGCTCAGGACGTTTTCCCTCCAAAACAGGCTGGCTTTGGACTATCTCTTGGCATCCCAAGAAGGGGTTTGTGCCCTCGTTGGGCCCCAATGTTATGTATATATAAATAATAGCAGTTATAAAATCTATAAAAACGTGGTACAGGCTGAGGCCCATGCCCGAGCCGAAGCACAGGTTGCCTATACTGCCCCAGAAAGCGATTGGTTGCAAGCCTTGTTTTCAGGCTGGGGTTTGTCGTCTTGGCTTGGTGGTTTATTTAGTCTGTTATTGACATTTCTCTTTCCTGTACTGCTTGTATTAATGGTATTATGCTGTGCAGTATCATGTGTCAGGGTCCTTTTACAAAAATTAATAAGTCATTCTCTTCAGAGCTATCACAAAGTGCTTATGCCAAATCCTATTATAAAAAAATAAGTAGCCCAAGTAAAAAAACTCAAAGCCAAGGTTGTTTAGTGTTCTCAAAGGAGGGAGTTGTTGGGGACACTGGGGTATGGCCACTAGGTAACTCGAGGGGATGGAAGACCATGAGTGTCAATGAAGCCCCCTCGCACTAGGCCCAAGTGTCCTTGCCCCCTCCCCCCCCGCCTGGAGGCACTTGCGGCAGCTCTGCGTACTAGGCCCAAGAGTCCTTGGCCCCCCCACCTGGAGGCACTCACAGCAGTTATGCTAAGAATCTGCAACAATATGTTGCAGAGTCAGACTGCCTGAAACTAAGCAAGGCCAAACAGGGCAAATATAAAAAAACAATGCTAAATAAAGCAGCTTTATGTATAGTTTAACAAATAATACAAAAAACAAAGAAACTAGCTGGAAACTGGATTGGCTGGCTATATGGATACTTAGGGCAGCTTGCTATTAAATAAGTATGCTAAAAAAAAAATGTATAAAAGCCTGTGTAACTTCCTGCTCTGTGTGCAGGATTTGAGATTCTATTCTCCCTGTACCTTTTTGCAGCTGCAAATAAACTTTTTTGCTTCTCCACCCCGTTATAATTATTGGGTGTAGCACACCGGGTAGCGAACCAACTCCAGCTGTTGTTTAGCCTCTCGGCACTGGGTGCCGGCAACACCCAGAAAGGGAAGATTAGAGAGTGGCAAGTAATTAGCAAGAACTAGGGTCAAAAAATGGCTGCAGGTTATTGGTGTAACCCTTCTGCCCGTCATAGTTGGCAGCAACAAGGGCTGGGTTCAATATCTAGGGGATCCATTCGAATAACACAATGCAAACCGGCTCGAGCCCCCACCCAGTCACCTGGGACAAATATATACCACCCCCGCTGGGCGCCTCCAAGAGGCGATACTTCCCCTCTCGCAAGCACCTAGTCTGAGTGTAGCAAAAAGCCTTTTAATAACAGAGAGAAACAATGTGGCATTATGTTGGGGAAACACCACCAACAGGATTCATAACACAGCCCATGAGCAAAAACCCACCCCAAGCAAATTGGGGCATGCCCTTTCCCTTTGGTTCTTGAGTCCAGCAATCCCAAATCACCCAAAGTCCCAAAAGTCCAATGACCCAAAAGTCTCTGTCCCTGGTCAGGGCAGCCCCAGAGTTCAAAAGTTTATCTACAGAGCTTTACCTCCCAACCTGGGTGGAGATGGGGGCGGGGGTAAAAGGCACCTTACATGATCTGAAGCTGACCGCCCCACAGCTCCATAGGCCTCTGCTCCGCTCCACCAGCCGCCCCACAAACTGCTTTGCTCCGCGGCCCACCAGCAGCTCCCGCCGTCCCACGAACTGCTCCGCTCCGCATCCCACCAGCAGCTCCCGCCATCCTATGAACTGCTCCACCAGCCTATCCACAAGGCACTCCAGCCGTCCCACAAACTGCTCTACAATATATCTTCATGCTCCCCCACTACTTAACACAATGCTCAGTGATTTCAGCTCTTAGTCAGTTCAGCTCTTTAGTGAATTCAGCTTGTAGTAGGGGAGCCTCAGTGCTGGTGCACCATTAGCCCAAAGTGAGCTTAGCAGCCTGTAACTAGACTCCTAATGAAATCAAAATTAGCTCTGATATTCCACAGGGGAGACAGGAGGAAGTGCAATTAGCATATAAGGCCGTCACCAAGGGGCCAATGCCACCAAGTATTAATACTTATCCCCAACCTCTCTCAATTCACAGAGTTTTGGAACCCATGACCCTTGCCTAGCGAGTGCTACTCAGTTGATGGTGAGTCCCTCCATCATAACAAAAGGCCAAGTACAGTTCCAAGCACAGTTCCCATAATCAGGGTAATAACAATTTATTCTTCCTGCCCCAATAACAGAGACACTGGGGATCCACAGCAGCCAAAGTGACCATTTGGGCAGCTATGGCCTCATTCTAGGCGGGGTGGGTGTACCTATGCAAATAAGATCGGCCCCTGAAGTTCTTTTCCACAACTTGCCACACCTCACCACCAGATGTCAGGGTGGAGCTCATCCTGACACTGCTTACATCGGTAAGCCACCCATGGTGACCAGTGAGGATGATGCAGAGGGAGGGTGCAGAACATGTATGGGTTATGGATAATAGATTGTTATACTGCCTCCCCTTCCTCCCAGGCAGTCCACATTTCTGTCCCTAGGAAGATCCATTTCAGTCCATCAGTCTCTAGGTGAGATCATCCCTGCAGGTCCTCTGCCAGATCAGGAGTTTGGTTGTCCCTGACTTCAGAATGGAGTAGCTTGTGATCAGAACATGATTGAAGCTTCTCCCATCATACCAAAAATCCAGAATGAGTCCCCTTGCATGGGCACAGCCTGTTGTAAGCCACTCAATGAAACAAAGTTATCATTTATGAGCATATGGAAGATGTTTCAGAGTGGCAACTCCAGAATCAGTCCCACTATAGGGGGTCTGTGATGTTGTGGGGTGGTCCATATATACCACAAGGATTCCTACACCCTCTCTATTTGCTGTATATCACACCCTATTCACCATATCTCAAGACTCATATCAAGACCTTGTCCATGAAGGAGTAGATCTCTAGTGCGTGCCTTACCTCTGACATGCAGAGAGCTTGGTCACTCCCCTTCCTGCCCATCCCTAGGTTCACGCGTCACCGAGACACCAAATGGCTAAGGCTGTACTAATTCACAGCCAAGGGAACTATCCAGCCATGGGTCCGTAAAAGTACAATAGGAGGCCTGTAGCAGGGTGGCCATTTGCCTGGCACCCCCTCGTGGCCAAACACATTTCCACACGGGTCTCGCTCTGTTCCCTTTCTTCAGGAGCAGCACACAGCCTCCCAAGGCTATCACCAGCCCTCCCCTGAAATAGGGTCCGTAGCCTAAAGTAATTCAAATAGACCTTAAAGTCACAAACACAACGTCCATTGTACTAGCTCCATAGTTCATACCCACCTCCAATGCAACTGCCATGCACAAAGCCCGTATTCCACTCTGCAGACACCTCGCCTACCTCTATCTGTGCACACAACCTTGGCGCTTCCGGCTGCCTTTTACATTGACAACACCTGACTCCTCTCAGGGGAGTCTCCTCTTGCAACAGCGCTGGCTTAGACCCAAGCTCTCCAGCCCCTGGGCAAACCCCCCTGACACAAGGCCTCATCCACAATCAGAGCATGACGAGAACTGGTTTTATTAATGAGCTGTCTGGCTTTGGTCAGCCGAAGTCTGGAGCCCTTGTCTATTGTTGTCTGGTCATGTAAGGAGTGGAACTCAGGAGTGATCTAAGGGGCAAACAATGAACCCCTGCTGACCAGGCCATGCCTAGGCTGGTGGCACCTTACTCTATTGCCCCTTGCTGGCTGGGACAGGGAAGGGAAACCATGGAACCTGCACCTGCAGCCTCCCAGAGCAGCCCCATTGCAGTCATGGGCCCAAGACCCCATGCAGGGCACATCCCCTCCTGCAGCTCAGGTCAGAGCGGAGCTTTGCTGGAGGCTGCCCTCGCTCAGGCGGGCTCCTGGCCCCACTAGTAGCACAGCACTGGGCACGGTTAGCAGGCGGCACCCTGGGACACACCCAGCCAAGGGGCAGGGCAGGGGGGCTGCGCCCTGAGCATCACACAACCCCCTGTGCCACAGCCAGGGGCGGGGCCTATTGTAAGTGGGGGACGGGGCCTGGCCGGGGCGTGGCCCGTGGGAAGGAGGGGTGTGGCCACGTGCAGGGGCGGGGTCTCTTGAAGAAGGGGCGCCGCCAGGCACAGGGGCGGGGCCTGGCGCGGGGGCGGGATTGCCGGCTAGGGGAGGGCGCGGCGCTGGCCGCCTGCGCCCGCGGGAGGAAGCGGCGCCGAGAGCCTCGAGCAGGCACCATGAACCGCTTCAAGGCGTCCCGGTTCCGGCACGCGGCGGCCAAGCCGGCCCGCAAGGAGGTGAGTCCGGTGGGGCAGGGCCGCCCCCGCAGCCGCGCAGTGTGCGCTGCGCCCCACCTGCCGCCTCGGCTCGGGGGGGGCCCTGGGACCCGCGGTTTCCCAGCCCGGCCCCCGGGACCCCACGACCTCCCCCCCGCCTCTCTGGTTCCCTGAGCCCCTCTCCCCTTCTTCCCCCACCCCACGCCAAGGGGCCACCCCTGCTTCCCCTGCCTTGCTCTGGGGGGGGGCAGCCCCGGAGGCTCCCTGGCCCCCACCCTCTGTCTCCCACCCTGCCCTGGCCCCTGGTGGTCCGTTTCCATCCCCTCCCCCACAGGTTGTATGGGGCAGAGGGCACATGGCTCCCCCCTTGGAGCTCCTTTCCCGGTGCTCCCGGGTGCAGGTGCCAGGCAGAGCTGGGTGATGCAGTTTGAGGGGCTCTGACCTCCCATGACCCTGGGTTGGCTGGGTGGCCCCCAAAGTGCCTTGTCCCCTCCCCTCTGTCTCCCTCCCTGACCATGCAACCTGGGGTGATGGGGGATGACGTCTCTTCTGGAGGTTCCCCAGTTGCAGGTGGTCCCAGGCAGCCTGTGGCTGGGATGAGCTCTGGGGTCTGAGTCTGTCTGCTCCCTTGCTCCCAGTTACTGCACTGGGGTCCAGTGGAAGTAGACCCCTCTGCCCCCAGCTTGCTCTGGTGTCAATGGCCATGTGTGGTGCAGGATGGTGGAGGTCTGGTGCCTAGGGTCTGGAGTGGGGGGCTCTTCCCTGACAGCTGGTGATCTCCAGGTGCCTGTCCTGGCTGTGAGTGGATATGGGCCGTCCAGTTTGAACGTATCAGCGCTTCCGCTGTTCACATCCGGAGCTCTGAATGGCATTGCATTTCCTGGGCTTTGTTTGCTCTCAGGCCATCTCCAGGCTGCTTTCTTCTGCATCATTTTTTAACTGTCAGAAATCGGAGAACAACTCTCATCCCATCAGCCAGTCCCTGAACACACATGCCGGTTTTATTGCTGGTATGAAAAAATCTAACTGGAAAACAAGATCCAGCTGACTCGAAATGAGTTTTCAGTGACTTAGTTGCTATCTAGGCTGCCTGGTTGGCACCCTGTCTGTAAAACACAAATACTGTTGTCTTCCTGTGTTGGATCTTAACCCTAGGTGAAAAATGCTATCTGCCTTATTGTAAGTGTTCTCCCTGGAAACTTTTTTTTCCTAATGACACTGCTCTGCTAGATATTCTGGTGCCATGTGGCTTTGAAATGCTAAGTTTACCACAGTGTGCTGTTCCAATGGACTTCTCAAAGAGTTGTTTGCAACTGTTTTCAGTTTAGGTTTTTGTATCACAAGATGTTCTCAGCATTTCCGCCCTCTCTTCCTCTCAGGGGTTGAGTAACCTCTTCCCTATGATATAGAGCTTTTCTTTACAGAGCAAATTTCTAGCTTAACCTGCTAGGAAATGAAAATGTTTCAACATGCCCTTTATGCTAATGTGGCAGAGACTGGCAGTGTGCATCTATGCTACCAGTGAATTAGAGCAGGAGGTAAGGACACTGCATGACCGCGATCCACAAATGCAACACTACGGACAACTTCTCTCAGTACAAACTGGGAATCTTGGGTGTCAGACACTGAGTGCAATAAGCTACAAACTTAAGCATTAGGAAGCAGAAGAGTGAAGGTGGTCTAACAAGAGCCTCATCCTGCAGCCTGTTTACATGTAGTGAGTGGCCTCATTGGCTTCTGTTAGCCAACTCATGCAAACTGAGGCTAGGGGATCAGCCTCTTAATTTGGAGGCACACTGCTTGTGTGCTACACCTCAGTTATATAAGCCTAACTAGTAAGTGCATTATGCAGGAACTGCATTGGGAGTTAAGGATGTTCAGCATGACTTTCACATTTCCTCACTCTTGCAAGTGTAAATTGGTGGCCGTTAAAGGCAAAAGAAATATATTAATACCCAACTACTTTCTTTACATAAAAGGAAGATTGAACCTGCTCCTGTGATACGAGGGGACTGCCCAAGTCAATTCTATGCCCCTGAGTGGTGCAGAGTGGAACTGTGCAGTCCTGTGATTCTGTAGATAAGGAAGTGAGGGTGCAGACTTCTGGATAGCTTGCTGCAATGCTGTATAGTGAACAGTGCATGCATGTGTGAAGCTCTGAACTACTACATTAAAAATGAAAATATTTTGTGCCTGTGTAGTAACGATCTCACTAAAGAGTCTAAAGTTCTGTGACTCTCTGCCATGTTCTTCACAGCCCTGCACTTCTATAGCAGCTGGCTGGTGGGGATCTTGGAGTGCTGCACAGGCCATTCGCCCCAGCTCAGTTCACTCACCCCAGAGGTGGCTGCCTTTTCATGGGTTGGTAAGAGAAGGGAAGTGATACTTCTGAGTGCTCAGAAATGAGAGGTGCTATGTAGCTTGTCAGGGTTGTTTTTGTATAGAGCAGGGTAATTGCACATGGCACTTTACACTCACATTGGACAACGTCTCTGCTTCCAGGTGCTCACAGCTCAGTAGAGAGCGATCACAGAGCACACTGGCTAACTGTTAGAGTATCTGACTCACTAAACAGAAGCGCGGTTGGTTTTTGTTTATTGGGCAGCAAAGTTTAGCTTTAAGCATTTAACTATCCCCCCTCTCAAACAGTTGATTTAATGTCCATTAGAACTGTTTGAGCCAGTCATCTTGTGGGCAAGTGTTGTGCAAACTTCACTCACCTAAATCTGCTGTTCTGCTGCTGGACACCACTTGGCCCTGCTGATGTACCTCTGACCTGGCCTGTAGTCCCTGTGCTATTCAGGTCTAGGCTCAGGGCATAGCTCCTTGTCTGCCTGTCTCTGGCACACAGTGCTTCCCAGTGGCAGCGTGAAACTGACCAAGATCGCATCTCTTCTGCAAACTCTGTTCAGGAGCACAGGGCTGATCCTGGGGGAAGGGAGGGAGCTGGAACAGGAGGGAGCCTGAAAAGAAAAGGAACCGCTAGAAAAGAAACTGGGAAAGGAACAGGAGTAGGAAATGCCCTGGGATGCATTGCTGTTGGATCGCCCACTGAGAGACCGAATTTTGTCTGTCTGTATTCAGACCAGCAGATGGCTAGGACTAGGGGACAGGACCAAGGGAGGAAGTATTTCCTCATACTACTCTAGTGACCCCATCCTGACCTGCTGTTTCAGGGCATGGGAGGCTTTTTGACACCCTGTTATGAGAGCCATAAGGGCTCTAGATTAGCCCTTCTGGGTTCGGTGGCCTTTATGGGTCAGGGATGAATAAATAAAGGGCAGGGGACTAGGGGCTTGTGGCAAAGCCCCCCTTGAGTAAAGAGCTAGCAAAGTGAGGGAGGAGAAACAAGGGATGGTATGAGAGGAGGATGGCGGAACTGACTGGGGTTGGGGAGTTTTTCTGAGAAAAGAGGCATGCACAATATCCAGGTAGGGAAGAGGTGAGTGAGTTGGGTAACTGCAGGTGGAGATGATACTGAGTTTTTCGGCTACCAGTTTAATTCCATGGGGTGTAGCCATTTTGGTTACCCAGCTAGTCAGGGGTATGGTGCATTATTCCCTTTCCTGATGTAAATACATTGCCTTGAATTGTGGCCCCTCTTCTTCCCTTAGTGCAGGAACACTGTGCTCAAGTGGTACTGAAGTGCAGACCTTGAATCTGTTGCCAGTTTGAAACCTGAATCTCTTCCTAGATCAGACAGAGCAGGTCTGAAGGCAAGGCAGCTCAGGCCCTGCTGATAAAAGCAAATGAGGAATTCCACAAATACCTTTCAAGAACCCAGGAAAGAGAGGGAAGGCAAGTGTTAGGGGGAGAGGCTGGTGCCATGGTGGGGGGCCAGGCTGCAGGGTGATGAAGCTCAGCTCTCTGAGGGAGGCTACAGGGCTGCCTGGCGTTGGAGATTAAAGGCCAAGCAATTCGGGAGGAAAAGTCAGTGGGAGGCAGGGGAGGTGAGGCTGTGACAGTGCAGCAATAATGAGCCTTGAGTATTGTGTCTGTAGCTTTCCTCTTTCAGCAGGCTCAGGTGAGTGACCTGTTCCCTGATGCCATGTGGCAAGGCACGGCCAGACCAGGGTTAGGGTTTATTACTGGCTTGCAGCTGCGAGTGAGACCACTTGACCTTGCTTCCCCTCTACAGAGCACTGTCTGGACAGCGCTTGGTGCTGGCTGCTCTCCATGAGATCTGGTGTGTGTGACCCAAATTCTGATTCCTTAACATGGAGACTGTTTTTTTTTCTCCTTCCATATTTTTAATTGCAAACCATAAGAGTTCTCATAACCCAGGCCCTGTGCAATGAGCAGTTGTCTGCTGGCAGTTCTTGTGTGTGTCTGACAAAATTGTGCAGGTCAAATTAATTCCGCAGGTAAAAGCGGAAGCAATGGCCTAGTTACAGCAGCTGCCTGCACCTCCCGATAGGTTCTTTGCACACCCGCAGTCAGGTGTGCAGAGCCAAGAACCCACCTGGCCCATTGATGCTTCTGTCGAGTGACTGGAATCTTGACTGGCTGTGGCTAAGTTTTCTTCAAAGGGTTGATTCTCTGTATTCAGATTAACAAACTGCTAAATTTCAAAGGCCTAACAGGAGCTGAGCTGCTTGCTAAACAGCAGTGGGTATAAAAATACACTCCGACTGGCAGGCCTTATGGACGTCGCTGCTCACGCTGAAGGCTGTGGGAGTCGCGCTGGCAGCAGGCCCAGGTTTTTGCTGGGCTAGTTATGGATATTGGTAGCCAGCGAGGCCCAGCTTCTTACAGGATGCTCGTGGCTTGGTTTAGAATAGAATCCCATGCTTTGTGGAAGTGCTGGGCTGACAGCTGTGGAGAGCAAACTCCTCTGCCTGCAGAGCAAGGCAGCAGCATGGAGAGTGGCAGTGTTTGCTCCTCCACCTGCCCCAACTCCTGGATCTGGCTCCTCTGGGTGGGAGCGGGGTCTCCATAGGCCACTTGTCGGCTTCTCTGCTGAACCTGCCCATGAAGGAGCAAGGGCTGCCAGTCAGGAGGGCCTGCTGGGAGTGTTGTCCAAGCCCCAGGGCTCCTGGGCAGCAGCTTGGCAACACTCATGGGGGTGCAGGGAGACTCAAACCTGCAGCATCAGCTGTGCTCCATGTCTCTCACTCCCAGCATGCCTTGCTGCTTTCCTTGACATCGCCTAGAGGGCAGCTGGAGCTGCTGGTTAAACCAGCATCCCTCTCTAGCCTGAAAGAGCCCCAGGAGCAGGGAGGGGGCAGCTCCTGCTCCAGCACTTCCCCGCCACTCCTGTGAGGTGAGACCAGGTTTGACTGGGGTGCCGAGAGATGGGGGCAGAGCCTAACGTCTTGTCCCAGGCTCCATAACGCCTGGCTGTGGCCCTGAATGGGAGGGGCCAGTTTCTGGTGAGTGAGGCTGCTCATCGCCTGGGACCTGGAGGGAGATCAGCACCACGTATCGCCTCTGCCTTCAGGGAATAATGGCAGCCTCACCACTGTCCTGGCCTTGGCTTTGAATGGGTGACCGAGAAGTGAAGGCGCCACAGCGATCCCTGGTCTCCAGCCCTGCACCATTCAGTCTCTGCCCTGTCATGTCCTGAGGGACAAAAGTTGCTCTGCCTCTGTTTGGAAGGCACCTGAGAGCGAGGCTCGCATTCTGTCCCACAAATGAGAGCTTGAGGTCTGGGAACCAGGCAGCTACTGTAGCTAATTGGGCTCGGAGAAATGGGGAGAGATGAGTGTCTGTCAGCCTGGCCAGGCTGTGGTAGCTCCTTAGAGGTGCCTCAGGCGTTGGGGGAATGCACCTGTGTTTGGCGGAGCTGTTGTCTGCTGCGAGGAAGCCTTCCCCTTGGCATGAATGAGGTGTGGATGTCTGCCAGCGTGCAGCAGTGAGACGAGGAAATGATACTCGGGGTGCACAGTAAAATAGGTCCTACTGGAAATGCCACCTGCTGCTAGTTAAGTCTTCCTGACCAAAGGGCCAGGGCCCTAGGATGGGCAGTAGGGGGACAAATAGACACTTCTAATCTCCTCGACCCATGTGCTGTTTAATAGACCACAGTATCTCTCAGAAAACTGTTTCAGATCCTTTAGTTCTGCCATCTGAGCTATTGCGTGCCTTTACCTTTGTACGCCACTCAGGATCTACAGATGAGCAAGTGCTAGGTACGTGCAGAGGATTATGGGTGTAGATTGTAACCCTTTACGGCAGACTTTGACGAAGTCTCTTAGCTGTGATATGCCACCTGCCCAAACTCTCCTCTCTGAGAGGGGTAACTCTCCCTCCAAGGACATGATTTGTTTGAAGGAGTGCCCCAAGCCAGGGTGCTACCTTATGCTTCTACTGGCTGCCACCAGCATGCTCTGGAGTGCAGCCAGGAAGCTACATGCAATCATCACGAGCATCAAAATACAACAGCGGACAGCCCATCTGCTAGTATGGAACACCTACCTCCAGGGTAGCCATGACTAGGACTGGTCTGTTCTGTCCCCTCTGAGTGGCCAAATACCAGCTTGTGTACTTGCCTGTGGATTGTAACCCCGGGGAGGTACATGCAGAACCCATGGGCTTTACCAGGCCAGTGTAAATTCTAAACACAAAAGGAGCTTTCCATCTCACTGCTCTCAGCTGGGTGGGTCACCCTCTAAGTGAAATGGACTAGTCTGGCCTAGGATTCCACAACAGCCCCATGAAGGCCTTCTGGAGTAGCCTCAGTGACTCCCTGATATTGAATAGTGGCTGCTTAAACCTCCTGTGAGGTGTGGTATGCTACTCCGGTTTGGGAGGCACCTCACTACCATGGGCCTTAGTGTGAGGAAGCCTTGTTTATGCCTGCCAGGGTCAGCTCCCCAACTCTATCAGCCTCTGGCAACACAAGCACTGCCATCCCTCATGGCCGCCAAACATCTCCAAGGTGTTCCCCTGCCCCTGGTCCACTGAACACTGAGTTTTCAGGTCCTCTGTTCTCGGAGTGGTACACCCCAACTTTGAGTGATGCTGTCAAACACAGCTCCTCTTACCACATGGCATTTAAAAAGCAGGTATAAGTTTACTTAACAAATACAGAGATTCAAGTGACAGCAAGCAGAAATATTGACTACCAAGGGTTACATATAAAATAAAATCATAACTCGCATACTAGAGCCTAAACTTAACTCCCAAGGCATTGTTGGGTTACAGAGAGAGCAAAATCCTTCCAGTGTATTACAGCCAGGCTTGGCTGGGACCTTCTGTTTGTGGGACAAGTCACAGTGTCGTCTTGCCTCCACAGTGGAAAGATGCAGGATTTCTGTACAGATATAGTTCAAAAATCCATTGGCTTCACTTGCCAATTGGATAGCCATGGCTGCTTGTGTTTTCCTATCTAGGATCTCCGCTGGAGACTTTGCAGTCACTTGGTTAGCATTTGGCCCAGACTGTACATGTATACTGCACAATGGGCACCTAATATTCAAAGACCTGACATGATCCTTTGGCGAACTATTGCATAGAGACCAGACTCCCTGCAACCCTTACGCACCCCGTGCCCTCGGCCAGTTGGCCTCGAGCTCCCGGAGTCACAGTATGATCTGTGCTGATTTAGTTCCCCATTGGTAGAGTTTGTGCCACTAGAGCTTCCTATCCAAGGTCAGAATGGGAGGCTGCACCTCGGCAAACTGCTCATCAGAGAAAACAATGAGCCAGGTTCATCTCTGTCCTAGTGCTGGCTGGGGCAGAGAGAAGCATGTGTACACCCCCTATCTGGTAGCTGCAGGGGTCAGGGCAGCCCTCAGTGCAGGCTGTGTGGATGGGGCGGGGTTAGGTCTCTGCTATGCTCCCCTTTGTGCCGGGCAAGCTGGTGCTAAGCATCCCAGGGCAACACTGAATAGGGCCCACTTGCTTCACCTTCCGTCCCTGCAAATTTAGCAAACTCTGTGCCACTGAAATGCAGACACCTCTGGAGTGAAGGTCCATGGTGAACTTGCAGGCAGCAAGCTGAATACCAGTTAGGAGGATAGAAAGTTTGGACAAGGCGGCCAGGGTGAACCACTACTCACAGGAGAAGTGCTGAGAAATAAATATATTTTTCAAGACACTGTCAATGTAATCTGTTTTAGTCCTTTTCCAAAAGGAGCTAAAAGTTGTTCCAGGGCTTTCATCGGCCTGAATCCTCCTGGCAGTTTTTGTGGCCTTGCAAATGCGTTCCTATTTATGATTTTGCTGTGTTACAGGCCCTCAGGAGGTGAAAGTGGCTGTAGAGGGGAAATAAGGAAACTGACTAGACTCAGAAAAAATCGTGGAGGGGGGAACCTCTTCTCTAAACTTTTACGGTAACTTTGTGTGTTTCTTGTAACAGTAGCAGGCTAAATACACTGGAGGCCCAAGTGACTCTTAAGAGGAGGGTCCCTTTCATGTAAGGTGGGGCAGTTATTTACGGTCTCATTCACAAGGCACAACAGACTGCGTGGAATCCAGCACAGCCATTTGTGCAGGATTTGAACATGCTTCCGGGAAATCTAGGTCTGATGCTTACTCCACTCAGCTATCTCCTCTGCCTAAACAAACCTCAAAGCCACCTCTTGTTTTCCTGCTAAAAGTTGCCAGCTTAATCCTGGAGACCAAGGCTTTCTCCACCGAATAGCCGGGGCAGCTTCTTGCACTGCCTTTTATAGAGACTATCTAGAGGGCAGGGAGGGGATTGATTGGTCTCCATGGTCCATTTAGTCCTTGACGTCTCTGCTGAGACTGCCAGTAAGGAGGCAATTGGTTCCATTTGGGGAGGTGGTTAGGAGACAAGGCACCTGTCCATAGGAAATTGGACTCACCGCAAACTGTAAGGGCTTCCCTTGACCTCCAGCATAAATCCAACTTTTCCCTTGGCATTAAGAGGGATGGGCACTTTTGTCTCTGTCTATATTTTTCTACGATGTCTCTATCAAAGTGTCAGGTATAGACTGCGGGGTGGTTACGGTTAGTTTAGAATGCAGTGAAGAGGGTTAACAACGGGTTTCTTCTGCTATTGTGTGACTTATTCACTTGGGTGTCTCTGAAATTCCTCACAATCTCCTCTAGTCCTGGCTAATCTAAATCATTGTCATCCTGCAAATATTGCTACCTCACTGTTCACTCCCTTTTCCAGCTCCAACAGTATTTTTCATGTTGAGAATAATATTCCCAAATCATAACCTTTGTCCCTCTTAGCCAAAATGGGATCAGATCCCAGGTAGGAACATTTCTTCATCTTGTCACTCAAAGGTGAGGATTAGCATTTAAATGTAGCTGGCCTTTTAAGTGCAGATGACTAAAATCATGCCTAGGACAGCATGATGCAGATCTGGCAAGTGCCTTTATTTGTTAAATTCCTTCCTTCCCTCAGTATCTGTTCCCCTTTCTCTGCTAGCCAGCAGCCTCCTAATCTAGTGCCCCGCTGGCAGCACTAGCTCTAACAGCAGTAAAGTAGCTAGGGCCCAAACCAAAACCTCTGAGTTTGAATGAAAAGGGATTGATAAAATCTAATATGACCAGAAGTATTTTAAGATGGCTTTTTACTGTGAACCTTCTCCAGACCCTAGGGTCGCATGAGCATCAGGCCTTTCGGTGGCAGTGACCATCTTTGCCACTCAAGCTTAGGGATTTGCAGAGTAAAATGTTGACATTGATTTCTGTGCATTGTTCTCTGGTTTCCCTAGTAGCTCCAGTGACTGTAGGAACAGTCATTAGCGCGGGTGACTGGGAGTCAGAATTCTGGGCTCTGTTCCAAGTTCTGCCACGTATATTTGCCGCTTATATTTTGTTGAGCTCATAGATTGCAGGGTTGTGTTAACAAATTGTCTGTAAAATGGGCAGGGGCTACAGCGGTCTAAAGCGATGGCAATTGTGGATCAATCCGAGAGAAAAGCTAACCTTGTAGCTCGTGAAGGATATTGTCTCAGTAACTCTGGGTATGCACAAGCTAAGTTTATTAGGAAGCTGCCAGTAGCTGCTGAGTGGATAGAAATCCCTTACATAGGCAGTCATAAACGGTTAGTCACCTCTATTCTAGAGTTGGACTTAGCCCTTAGAATGCTGGTATTTCCAGGTTCTCATCCTAATGGCTACTTAAAAGCATGTCTGCCTGCCTCATCCGGAGCGTTAATTTCCAGCTGAAACAGAACGTGGAAGTGCTCTACCAAGTTAAACTGTTCGGCAACAAAAATAACTGCTAAGTGTTTTAGGATGATCTCAATTAAGTCCCTTTCCTCCGACCTGTCTCAGACAGGAAGCGTGCTGAACAGAAGCAATCTACTGACATCAGTTCAAAACCAGCACAACAATATTTTGTTGCTGAGCACAAAACTCCAAAGGGTTGATCGAGCTGCCTTGAACTGTTAACAGTTTGGGAGTTCGAGGACTGGAAATTACATTGAGCCATAGTTCCAGACTGGCTATATTAGGCCTTGGACCAGCGTCACGAAAGCACTGCTTGTCCAAGGGTCCAGTGAAAGCTGACCTGCCAGGGCTACAAATCAAGGCTGTGTGCCATTAGAGATCACATCTTTTCAGTGGTGTTCGACACATGATTTGTAGCCCTGGTAGTTCATGAGAACAGACTCACAGCAGGGCTTTCCAATTCCCCTTGTCCCTCTCTGTCCCTGTTCGGTTCTGCCTGGGGTTAGTGGGTGGCAGCTGTCTCCAGGGGCTAGTGCTCGAAAACAAAGTGGTGCTACGCATGGAGCTGCTCTGGGCCCTGTTTCTTGCACAGAATTAGCTGTTAATCTGCCGCGCTTGGAAAGGGGCTACGTCCTGGCGTTGGCCTGGGGATTAAAGAGGAAGATGGTCCGAATGGTACTGCCCATTTCTCACCCGTTGGTGTCCCTGCTAAATGCTCACCGTGTAACTTCTTGTTGGTCACAGTAAACCTCTCCATCCTTGTCTCTGCCAAGACCTCCTGCCCCAGAGAAAGCTGAGTCTGGCTGAGTCTCTCATGGTGCTGTTGTAGGTGGTGAAAACGCTTCTCAATTTCTGCTAAAATTTTCTCGGGCACATGCTTGAAAATCAAGGCAAGGGCCAAAAGAGTCTGGGTCCTGAAGCTGGCCTTTGAGGAGGCTGGGTGTGGACTGAGGTGCTGCTGCCAGTGGCGATGCATGGGGGTGTGTGGAGGCTGTGGGGCGAAGGGGATTGTTCGGAGCATGGGTGCAGATGCTGCTCTGTGCTGCGGTGATTCAGCTGGTCTCAGAGGCGGGTGCTCAGTCCCAAGAAAACGGAGTCTTTCTAGCCTGGAGGAAGCAATGGAGAAAGCGGGACTCTCTTGTCTGCGGGACTTTGCCCGTTGCCTGGTAATGAGGGTCAGCACCTGGGAAGCTGCTTTGGCTCTCGGCTTCTTCACGCTGCCCCAGCTAGGAGCTATTGTTGAGCACGGACACACACGTCAAAAAGACCTTGTCCCAGTGACCCAGACCTGGGCTGTACTGAAGTTAGATTCCAACAGTGGGCTGTGCTTTCAGGGCACCCAGGAAGCCCGGCGGGTGCAGAGCATGTTTCATAGGCTGTCTGTTCTGCAAATAGAAGGTGTGTTCCTAATGCTGGGTAAAATAGCAGCGAAGACATGGCAACTCCGCGCTTGGATTCCACCTCAGGCTCCTTTCCATGCTTTTACGCCAGCTCCTAACCCAATTAACAGCCTCAGGGCAGTGTCCTTGTTGCTGTTGTAACCCAGGTAAGCTAACCTGAACTAAGGACACACCTCTTGTTTGCAATTTAGGCAGAGCCCTTGGCAGTGCAGATCCCAGAGCCTGGGTGCAGTCACTTACCAGGTGACATGTCAGGTTTTAGATTTGCCTGTACAAAGCTGCAAGTCTTCAGTGCATCCTGGCTGCTGGGGAGCAACTCTTGTGATGCCAGGACTGGTGTAGTCAGCTGAAGTTTTCTGTCCCGTGGTCAGTAGCAGGGAGTTCTCAGTGAGGCATCGTTGGCTGTGAATTCAGACGTGTCTACCCACCACATGCACCCCCTTGTCAGATAGTGCTTGAGCTGGGGCCCATCAGGGCGCGCTGCGAGACTTCTCTACCACGGGGGTGTGGAGGGAGGAGGAGATGCTATTCCTGGCCAGACAGTGTGATTGTGGCTCTGCTCCTAGAGCCCTGGATAGGGGCTGTTCTGCATGAGCCATCCGGACAGGATTCAAGGGCTGACCACCTCTGGGGTAACTTCGTGCAGGTAGGCCCAGAGCAGGGCTGGATTGCCAGGTGAGCACTTCCCAATCTGAGCAAGAGGGGAAGGGCCTGGGGGTGGCAAATAACCACTGGACAAGATTCCTTGGGAACCAGCCCTGGAATGCCTGTCTGTAACTCTGGGCCCATGGGGACGGGGGTGGAGGGGAGATGGGGATTAAGCTGTGGAGTACCGGGGCGTGGGGAACCCCACTGATCTCTTCTTGCCCTGACTGGGGAAGCCTTGTTTAGGGGGGCTGTTTGCCATCTGCACCCCCAAGTGACAGTCTGAGAATCCATGTGCTCTGCACTGCTTGCCTTGTCTGTGCCCCAGGGTGTGCCCGGGCAAGCCTGCTGAGAGCACCCTTGGGCCAGCCAGGACAGGGCTGGGCATTGGGAGCAGCTACTCCACAGAACTAGCTGCAGTCCCAGAGGGAGCCCAGCACTGCTAGAAATGGAGCAAGGGAGAGGGATGCTGCAAGGAACCCCCTGGGGCAAGCAATGGCTTGGGGAGACGGGGCACAGCTGTGTGGTGGTGGGAGGATGAAGTGTTGCATCTCTCCCTTGGATGCATGGGAGATCCAGCTCCATGGCTGCTTCTCTACTCCTTCCCCTCTTCCTTCTCCCCAGCCCACTCAGGGCAGGCCTCTCCTAATCCAGATTTCTCCTCTGGATTCCAGGCCTGGATCAGGGATATCCGAGCCGGCTCCGCCACCTCCTGTGGGAACCACATCAAGTCCAGCTGCTGCTTGATAGCATTTAATGCTGACTCTGCAGGTAAGGCGCTGGGTGGGCCGAAGTGGAGCCTTGGTGGAGAAGGGTGACTCAGATGTGTGTGGAACACGGCTAATGTGCCCATTAACCCTATAGTCATTGGGGCCCCATTGTGCTAGGTGCTGTGCAAACACACCCTGCCCTGAAGAGTTTACTTTCTAATTAGACAAGAAAGGGAGAAAGGAAACATTATCCCCATTGGATAGGTGGGGAAACTGAGGAACAGAGGGGCAGTGACATGCAGGGACTAGAACCTGTGTCTCAACCCTCTAGGAGGCTCCAGACTAATAACAGGATGTTGTGAGTTAGAACAACCAACAGTAGGGAGCACAATAGGTGAAAGCAGAGGCAGGGAGGCCAGGTTACAAGACCATGTGAGTACTTATGTTCATTAAAGACATGAATATAATGAACCTCGGTGTTCAGGGCGCCTGCCTCGTGGGAAAGATGGCTCTAGCAGCACAGTGCCCCATGTGCCCTGCGGGACATTGGTTCAGCAGAATGTCTCTGGGAAGCATGGCAGTACCACATCCCAAAGTCTGTGTCTGTGGTTGGCGGCTGCCCCATTTGGGTACTGGCCTGGCTTTGCTTGGTTCCTGGGATCCACTGAGGTGTCTGGAAGTGAACAGGGGGTGACCGTCAGCTCAGTCATTACTCGCCAATAACGGACTGAAACTGGAGTGGGCTATGTGGACCCTGGTGACTGTTATCTCCCCCAATAGCGCTCTGTGCTTCAGACCGGACTGGTACGAAGCCGGCAAACTCCCTTGGTGGCGCTCTCTGCTAATGACTGGTCCAGGCACTCTCCGGCAATGGCTGGGGGGAGCTTGCACGTGCATGCCCTCAGCCCTTGGGGTGTCGTCTGTGACTGTGATACGTTGTCTGTTTCACTGCAAACCTGAGTCTCCCTGTGAACATGCTGCAGGGATGGAACCCAACACCTGCAGGAGATGGGAGCTCCCAGCTGAGCTGGCGTCAGAGGCATGTCTGCCCCGGCTTGCTTTTGGATGCTAGGCGTGCATGGTGTGTGGCACTCCTGGCAAGCAGGATGGTACTCAGCAAGGGGCAGCCGTGATGGGCTGGTGGGCAGCTCAGGACTTACGTTGTCTTTCAGGCGTGTTGGGCATCGTGCCACTGGAGAGCCAGGATGGAGGGAAGATGGCTGTGTCCCAGCTGTGCTGCCATTCAGGTGAGCTCACCAGACCAAAACATATTGAATGAGGAACCAGCGCTAGTGGGTGGGAGCCAAGCAGTCTCAAAGGCCTCTCTAACACTGCCAGGAAGGGGCAGGTTTGTGAGGCACGTTCCTATATGCTGAGAACAGGACCGAGAGCCACCAGATGCATTTCACGGGCCAGCCACTGGAAGGCAAGGAGTTTCTGTGATTAGTGACCTGGTGCGGATTTGAACCTGTGACCTAGTGGTGAGAGTCTCCCTTGCCTACTGCTAATCCATGAGCCTCCTCCCAGCCATTGCATGAGGTTCTTACAGCCAAGCAGGGCATGGATCTCTGACTGGGTCAGTGGCCCTTTGGAAAGGAGCTGTCACTTGTCGCCCACTATCCCTGTGACTCATGTGCTAGGACAGAGCGCATGAGAGTACTTGACCGCTTAGTGGGATTGCAGGGCAGCGCCTGGACAGCCTGCTGGCCTGTCTCAGCACAGGCTGCCTGCTCCAACCGGAGGATTTTTCAGGGCATATGCAGCAGATAATCAGAGCCGGAGGAGTGTGGGTGTTTTTTTTTTAAATGCTTTATGGGCCTGTATCTCGTCATTTTGTACAAATGGAAAAGTACGCAGTGACCTACTTTCTTGAGCGTGCCAGATGCAGCAGAGGGGCTGTTAATTACTGTGTCCGCCTCCCTCCCCCAGGTCCCTGCAGATGGAGTTACAAGGAGCGCCTTTCAGTGGCCTGCATGCCGAACCAGGGAATCACAAAGGGGTGTTTTGTTACCAGCGGCGTTGCTTGCTGAAGCAGGGCCTCACGCCGCAGTAGTGCGTCCTGACAGAGCTGTGCATCTGTGTGCTGGCTGTGGTGCTATCTGGGCTGGACGCTGTCTGGCTAAGGTCGTGAGGCTCCTGCAGATACTGACACCAATTTCACCCTTAAGTTAGCAAGGCATTCCACTGCCTCTCTTCATAGGGGGCCAGCAATGGAAAATCCACTTGGGCCCAAGCCCTTTGATGGGTACAGAAGGCCTGAGTGAGGGTGTTAAAGAGCAGGTTTGCTCCCATTACAGGGTGTACAAATCAAACCCAGAAAGCTGAGTCCTCGCTCTCCTGGGGTATGATGGGAGCTCTTCCAGCCTTCATGTGGGATGGCTGGATCTTTCACACACAGTGCTTTCCTCCCAGCTGTTCCATACATTTGAGTTGAGTAGCTGTCTCCCCTCCTCCTTCAGGGGTTTTCAACAGTCGTCCGAGAAAACTGGAATTTCTTACGTGGAACCAATCGCCACAAGGCCTTTTTGATCCATCCCTAACAAAGCAGAAAGGGCAGCGAGCTAGTTCTCCCCATCCCTTGGCAGAACACCTGGGACAGGCTGGTTAGCTCGTGGCAGCAGAAGGGAAAGGAAGGCGTCCCACAGTGGGTTAGCAAGGGCTGAAATAGAGCCACTCTGCTCTCCCCAGATACCTAGCTCAGCAGTGGGGCTTCAGTGATCATCTGATCTTCGAGCTGCTCATGGGAGAGGAGCTGCTAAGCCAGCGGAGGTTTGTCCATTGCTGCCTGCTGGGAGCTGTGGGCTCTGGGAGAAGCATGTAGCAAGGCTGTTGTAGGGCAGGGAGCAAGTGGGCTGTGGCTGCAGTGGACATGCTGCAGCATATGAGCCGAGAGCTGGTGTGCCATTGGAGTGAACCTCTGCTCTCCTCTCTCCCCATCAGATGTGGTGACGGACTTTGACTTTTCTCCATTTGACGCGCTCTTGCTGGCGACAGGCTCTGCCGATGAAACTGTGAGTGTAAATCGAAATGGGGGCCGAGGGGGGTGCGTGCGGCAAACCCACTTGAGCAGGGCAGTCCTGTGGCCCTGGGGTCATCTCTGGGCTGTCCCATACAGAGAGCTGGGCCTGGCTTGTACAGGACCTTTCTTGGAGAACTAAGGAGTGGGGCTGAGGGGCAGCCACAGAGGGATGAGGATGTAAAAAGGAGCTGTTCAGAGGAGGGTGCTTGGCCTTCAGGCTACGAAAAGGATGAAAACGCCTTCCCAGTTGTCGGGGGAGAGGCAGCTGCTGAGAGCCCAAGGAGATCAGTGAGATGCGGGCTCAGTGCCCCCCTCAGGGTCTGGGGCAGTGACGGGCTATGGTAACTGTGCTCTGCTGGCAGCAAGCCAAGATGTTCATAGCAGCCACCTCTGGGGTGGAGGGCGGGCTCAAGGGGCAGCCACATTTGTGCGGCAGGTGGGCTGTGTGTCTCCTCTGTCCGTGCTGGGGAGGGAAGGGGAAAGGGCTGTGATTGCCTCGGATCTATAACCCCACATGGCACCCAGGCTGTATATCCAGTTGGGTAGGACTGGGAACCCCACAGAGGCTCCAGCCCCCCTGCCTAGGGGGGACAAAGCCGAGGAGGTGAATGGCTGAGCACTTGCTGCCAGCTTTCTAGAGTAGAGGAGCCCAGTTCAAACCCCACCTCCGCACCTGGGCGCTGTGGCAAATGGAGCCTTCTGAGTGTGTGGCATCTTCCTGGGGGATTTGGGCATGGGGGGAGGGGCCTTCAAGGGGTCTTGCTGGGGTTCACCCTTGTGTCTCGGGCTGTAGGTGAAGGTGTGGCGCCTGTCTGAGAGTGGCCAGGATCTGCCCTCCTGCCCTGGAATGACCCTGGGGCCGGCGGGATGCCAGGTGGAGACACTCCAGTTCCACCCAACAGCGGACGGCGTCCTGGTGAGCGGAGCTGGGAGAACAGCAAAGGTCTGGGATGTGGCCCAGCAGAAATCCCTGACAGGTAGGCATGGCCATCACAGTCCTGCAGAGCATGTGCCCTTGGCCCAGGTGCAGCCTTTCCTGAGTGAATGCTGGAGCAAGTCTCTGCTCAGCTGCGTTTACTCCGGGAACTCCTGCTACCTGCCTGGGGCTAGTCCCTTGGCCGAGTCTGTGTCCCCTTTGTAGGTGCGGTGTTTTTCTGAATGACCTCAGTGCTGATGAAAGCTGCCACCTGAGCAGTGCTGCAGGGCACGGGTAGTGACTGTCCTAGACACCCATCAGGGTCTTAACCCCGTCCCGAAAGGGCCACCCTACAGGGAGTTCAGACACCATGGCCCAGTTATTCCTTGGCCTCCCTGCTGAGACACCCGTCCAGAGCATGTGGTGAGTGGTGGTGCGGGCACCTGCTCCCCTCACTCTGGGGCGTGTGTGAGACCAGCACATGTGTCACGCTGGCCACTGAAGAGCCCCTGCATTGGGATGGTGCTTGAGCACCCTGGCCTCAGCTGGGTTTGAGCCAGGGCCCTATGTGAAGGAGGCCTATGCCACGGCTAGGACCTCGAGCGGCTCACTTCTCCTGGCACTACCTGCATCTGAATTGGACCGGAAGCCCTTGGGGCTGGAGCATGGCCCTTCACGTGAAAATGAACCGAAATTCAGTCACCTGTTTGTTACTTCCAAGCAAAAAATCCAGAATTTGAAATGTTCAAAATGGAAGTGTTTGGCTGGAGAAGAGACTAATGCCTACAGTGGTGCAAACTGCAGCCATTCTTCTAAAGCGCTGCCGTGTGCTAAGTGTCTGACCTGTGACGAGACTGTATGTTTGTGGGGTAGGGGAGGAATCACCCCCCTTTTGCCCTCCCCTAGTGGTGACTGACAGCTGTGCCCGCCGGCAGCTTGTGCCCAGCAGGGATTGACTCCAACTCTCTCACCTCCCCAGCACTGGAACCTCACGGCGACCTGATCCAGAGTGTGGCCTGGAAACAAGATGGTGCCCTCCTTGGCACCTCCTCTAAGGTGAGCACAGCAGGTGCACCAGGTCAGGTGGGCTGGGAACCCCGAGTGCTATTTCCTGAGCAGATCTGGTGTGCAGCATTCGGGGGGGGCACACTGGGGTACGATCAAGCCACGGTGTGATGGGAGCATCTAAAGATCATTCTCCTCCCTCTGCTGTGCTAGGAGTGCTGCTGCTGCTGGAGCCTGGCCTGCTGCCTCTTCTCTCAAGCAGCCTGGGGCTGCCCGCCGCAGCACCTCGGGGCAAGCTTGTAGAACCGAGGCGTGAGTGTCGAGCAGCTTGTGCACTAGATGCCCAGGGCTCTCTAGACTCCCCCGCAGCAGAGCTAAGCCTGGACTAGCTCCCGTCTGCCAGGGAGCCCATGACAGCGGTGCAGTGGGGGATGGGACTGGACAGCTGCTGGAGGGGCTGAGCCTGGCAGAGGAGAGGGGAAATGGTAAAATGCAAAGCGCTCCTGCATGTGCCGTCCTTGGTCTTGTCCCTACTGAGCCAGCAGGCGCGGGCTGGAAAGGTCTGACCTCAGTTCTCCTTTGAACTGACCCAAATCCCTCTCACTCCGTGTGCTAGGGGAAAGGAGTTCAGCTTTTACCAGCGAAAGGGGTCTGACAAACGTGAGTCCAGGGCCTGATGCAAGGGGAAGGAGCAAATAAAATACGTGGTGGCTGATTGTCCTGGCTTCTGTGCTCCAAATACACAGCTTGCTGCTTTCCAGTGAAGACCTCCCACCCCAGTACTAGGGAAATGGCAGAGCCCTTGTCTAGAGAGTCACTCGCTTGGAAAGGCAGCAGGGAAACCAGCAAATGCCTCTTGCCATACGTGCTCTGACCCCTGCAAAACCCCTTTCCTAGAGCCACGAGGCTAGCACCATCAGTGTGCCGCCTTCTGCTCCACGTGGTATTGCCAAGATCTGTCATCAGCATTTCTGCTTCCCTCCTCCAGACTTGGGTTGAAAACACTTGATGTGTTATGAACAATTTTGCTGTCTCCCTGCAAATATACAGCAAAAGCAGCTAACCCATCATCTTCCCCGTCCCCACCTCTCTCCTCCCCTTTACAGCCTTTGCTGTTACCCTTCCTCTTAGCTCATCATGTGAAATCACTTAACAGAAAAGAGGCTGCAGTTCCTATGGCATTCCTTGCTACAATTGGGCTGTTAATCCTGGTTGCTGTTCAAATAACATCACCAGCTGGGTTCTGCCTCCCTAAATTCCTCCTGCAGTTTCAACTGGGTACAATAGTCACTTCCTATCCTTAGCTGTTATGTAGTGTTGCTGTGTGCTATTCTGTTCCACCGTAGAGGCAGCTGCATTAAGAGATTCCTGTGAGGTGGGTAAGCTCTCTGGGATCCTGCATGAACACAGGATGCTGTTTTCCTACAGTTATGTAAATCCACTAGTCATGGAGTGGGAATACAAGAGGCTGGCCTGCACTCCAGAGGCCTGCTCAGTATCTGAACACATCCGTTCCTAACGAACAATGTGGCTCTTCCCTAATAAGGGTATCTGGAGGGAAAAGTGTAGTGGCGGAATACCACTCTGCAGAGGCAGACCTCCCAGTAAGCACCCAGAGCAATGCTTGATGCAGGGACCATCTGCTAGACGAGTAATGGCTCTCTTTGAGTGGGACCTGCATTCTGGCTAATCTTCAGCAGAAAGCCTGCCAACATCCCTGCAGAGGACAGAAGAGGTTGAATGGAGGGGAGGGCATGATGCATTCTGTATTACTAGTCAAACGTATGGGCGGGTGGCGAATGTGAGACCAGAGAGTGACCCTGGATTTGGTGTTGCTCCCTGAGCAGTGTGTGCTGCAGAGGTGGAGTACTCTGTGCAACGTTCTAACGCTATGTAACAGCTGGCTTGCTTGCATGGGTACCAATATAACCTTCAGGCAGCAGGTCTATGCATAAGAACTGCAATCATAGGGCAGAAACAAGCTTTCCTGGGGATATGCTCAGCATGTATAGAGAACTGCACCACAGTGCACAGTAAGCATTTCTCCAAGTTTCTTTCAAGTCTATGGTACTAGTAAACTTGATCCTTCCTTCTGTAAAATAGGAATGTAATATTCCTGGAGTCACTAGATGGTGCTATTTCAGATTGTAGTTCTCTTCATCTGGCTGAATAAGAGTTAAATATTTTATTTACCAGATATTTTCAAGACACTGTCACTTAACATCAGACTTAATCAGTATTAATGTCATCATAACGGATAGTCATAAATAAGGCCCTACTTAACTTGCGATATTGTGGAAATTGCAGATTCTGCAATATTAGGCTTCCACCACAGTTTTGACAGCGGGAGCCCTGCCATGCCCTCCCGGGTGGCTGACAGCAAAAAATCTCAGGGAAAGTAGTAATGTATTTTATTACCACAAACAATAAGATCCATTATTACTTTTCTGCAATTTTCCATGGCTTGTCCACAACTCAGCTGCAATTTTTTGACAATCATTCTGCAATTCAAAAAGGGCCCTAGTCATAAATAGTTTGTCAGGCAGTGCTACAGAATGGTCAGCAGGGGTCACCCAGGATTTTCCATGGTTCTTGATTTTCCTGGCTTCCAACAGCAGAATTCATGCAATGTTCCCTCTAATTTTTTACATCCATGTACAGAATTAATCTTATTATGTGCACCAATATGGAGGTGAAGTGTGGTGGTGGTGGGGCTGAGGGATTTGGAGTGTAGGGGGCTCAGGGCTGGTGGTGGGAGTGGGCTCTGGGGTGTGGCTGGGGATGAGGGGTTTGGGATGCAGGCTGCCCCAGGGCTCTGGTAGGGTGAGAGGACTCCCCTCGGCCCTCTCTCGCCACAGCAGCCCAAGGCCGGGGGAGAGGCGCCTCTGCCTGTGTGCGCTTGATATCCGTGTGGCCACACAGCTTAGAGGGAACTTAGTTACTAGGTGTGTACAAAAGTGTTTGAGATCCTGATGAACAAAACTCTCATGGTCTAAAAGTAGAATTTCTTGATCGAAAATCAGAACCAACTGGATTCAAAGTAAATTTCTGCAACTTGTCCCCCTCTCTGATTGTCCAATCATTCCTCCAGTTTCTGTACCCCATGGTCTCTGAGCGTATGCGCGATCCTTAACATGGCTGGTGCTGGCTCTCCCTGGCTACCTGGATACTGCAGGCATACTGCATTTTTGTGCCTCTAGAAGAGGAAGTGAGGCACTAATATTCCTGTTGATACTGGCAAATCTGTCTGCAGCTGGGCTAATGACTTCTAGCTCTAGCTGCTGACTGGGGAAGGCAAAGTCAGACATTTGTGACAGCTTGCTGATAGCAGCCCAGGTAATCACATGCCATTGATTGGCTGTTCCCAGGGCTGTTTCTTCCCTGCCTGGCTGCTCTGGCGGGCGACTCGCTCTTTGTCCCGTCCCTTCTATTTGCCCACAGGATTGCAGACAGCATGGCTAAAGTGCAGTGAAGGCAATCCAGTGATTTTTCAAGTTGCTGGCGTTCTCGTGACTCATACTGGTCGATGCAGGCATCTGACTGCCTTCGAGCTCTCTGAGTGCAGGGCTTCCATTGGCCAGCCTGGAAGGGCTGATGCCACCTCTTGCCGTGGCAGAGTTGACCTGGTGTGGGGGATTACAGGCTCCTTGCTTTAGTAGGTGATGCTGGAAGCAAATACGACACTTCAGCAGCAAGGGGAAATCCTGGCTCACTGCTGTCAAGGGAAGTTCTGCCATTAGTTTAAATAGGCCAGGATTTCACCCCAGATCTCTGGCCCTGTACACTTTTAATCCCTCAGGTCCCTGAAGACTGAGCTTTGTCACTGCCAGTGCATGTGACTGGAACCATTGGACTCCTCCAAAGCTGTTGGGTCTTTGCTGACCACTGTCCTGGGTGGCAAGCGCACGCTTCCTCCCCTGGCCAAGCTGTGGGGGAGAGTCCAGCGCTGTGTCATTCAGAAACTCTCCTCACATCCCACTCTGCCTGGCTCCTCCAAACAGTCCTGCCCCCGTCCTGCGCTCTTGCTCTCTGGGGTAGATCCTTAACCATATTCCAGCCGTGCCCAGGCACCTTGGCCAGGCTTGAGGCCCGTTGTGCTAGGAGCTATGCAAACACAATGAGAGGCAATCCCTGCCCTGATGACACTGCCATTAAAATGACCAGACCAACGGCATCTGAGCGGAAGGAGGCTGTAAGAACAAACCCTGACGTGCTCAACCCATGGTACGGCAGTGCCACCAGCCTGAGCTGGGTTTTGCTGGGAAGTGATCAGCTAACCAGCTGGAGGATGGGAAAGGGGACTGCACAGGGCAGGTGGGGAGATGGGTGAGGACATTGGCACCAGCAGCAGAGGACAGAGAAGGCCCAGTCAAAGCATCGGTTGCTGGTGATCTCAGCGCCCAAAGGTTCCTGCTGTGGCTGATCCTGCCCACTCCTGTGCTTGTGAGTGGCTCCTCCCAGCCTGTTCTCTTCCCCAAGGGGTTGTGGCGAGGGGTGGGGTCATTGGGGGCTCGTGCCCCGTGAGGACAGTGTGGGAGGGGTAACTGGGTTGGTCTCCCCCCATGGGATGGCTGGCCCTGCCCGGTTTCCACATTGTGCTGCCCCTGCTGAAATCCAATTACCCCAGCGCTTCTGCTGCTCATTGGAAGATGAAGGGGAGGATGGGCTAGGTCCTCGGCTGGTTCCACTGTTCTGGGTTTCCTTGAATTGGGTGGGAGTGAGGGACAGGCCCGTGCTGCGAGGTGCTTGTGCAGTGGGCTGATGCGCTGCTCTGACCAGTCGGCTGCGCGGAAGGGAACGGGCGATACTCAGCCGGTCTGGGGCAGGCTTGTACCTGCTCGTCTTACCAGCAGAGGTGTTGAGGGAGGGAGCCCTAGCTCCATTAGGGCCCTGGGTGTCCTTGTGGATGCTTTCCATTCTCACCAGCGTTAAAGGACCTGTTTGTGTCCCCCTGACACCTAGGCAGGCCTCTGCCTTCAGGAGGGGCAGACATCTATTGAGAATTTAGTGGATGCCTGTGAAGGAATATGCTGCAGCTGCCCTTCCCCACTACCCGGGCTAGGCTGTCTTTGTCTGTGCCAGCCCTACAGATGCCAGCTTCCTCCCCCAGAGCCGGGCGGGCTCTGCAGGGCCCACAGGAGTGAGTGTGCCACAAACTCCCCATCAGCATGTTTGACTACAAACACACCTGGAGCATGGGCAGGACTCCCAGCCTGCAGTCTCATCTTCATAGCGGACCCAGCCTGAGACGGCTGATCCGAGCAATGCTATGGAGAGCTTGTGCCTGTGGGCATGGAGCAAAGACTGATTGAGAGGAAATGCGTGACAGGGGATGGATCACTTGAGAATTACCTGTTCTGTTCATTCCCTCTTGGGTGCCTGGCATTGGCCACTGGTGGATGACAGGATACTGGGTTAGATGGACCTTTGGTCTGACCCAGTGTGGCCATTCTTATGAGAGAGGACAGAGTAACACATTGCCCATCTGTAGCATCATCCCCCAAGGATCTCTAGCAGCATGTGCACTGGACGCGTACTTACTCCCAGTGTACTGCTCGGGGTGGGACCCCAGAGGAAGAGCCAGTAACAAAGCCATGACCAGAACCTAGCAATCCTGCATGCCGGGCAGCACCTCTCCCATTTTTACAGCACCTAGCACAATGCGCTTCCCATCACTACCATAATAACAAGAGCCCATGACTTCCAGCCCAGCTCAATTCACCGGAGAGATTGAGACTTCATCCTAAAGAAACCCACTGCTTACTCCTGGCTGTTGTTCCTAGGGACGGCAGAAGCAAGCTTTGTTCCATGCTGAGCCAGGGGAGAGCGGGGCTCAGCCTTGGCTGAGGCAGGGATGTGTTAGGGTCGCCAACTTTCTAATCACACAAAACCAAACACCCCTGCCCCGCCCCTTCTCTGAGGCCCTGCCTCCTACTTGCTCTATTCCCCGTCCCTTTGTTGCTCACTCTTCCCCACCCTCCCTCACTTTCATTGGGCTGGGACGGGGGTTGGGGAGGGGTGAGGGCTCTGGGCTGGGGCTGGGGAGGAGTGGGCTCTGGGCTGGGACAGGGGGTTGGGGTGCAGGGGGGTAAGGGGTTTAGAGTGCAGGAGGGGACTGGGGGCTGGGGCAGAAGGTTGGAGTGTGGGGCCCTCTGAGGAAGTGGCCGCCAGGTCCCTGAGGCCTCTAGGCACATAGGCAGCTGTGCGCACTGCCTTTATGCCCACAGGTGCCGCCCCCCGCAGCTCCCATTGGTTGCAGTTCCCGGCCAATGGGAGCTGCAGAACTGGTGCTGGGAAGGCCTAGGGGCTGCAGGGACCTGGCAGCCACTTCCGGGGGCAGCGTGGAGCCAGGGCAAGTAAGGAGCCTGCCTTAGCCCTGGGCCCCTGCTGAGTTGTCGACCAGACTTTTAACAGCCCGGTCAGTGGTGACAACTGGAGTTGCCAGGGTTCCTTTTCAACCGGGTGTTCTGGTCGAAGACCAGGTACCTGGCAATCCTAGCTGTTTTGGAAAGTCACCAGGCACATTCTGGGCACTGTAGAAATGATGAATCGGGGGCTAGGTGTCTCAGAGCTGGCTGGGTTTGTGTGGGGCATTGCAGTGAACCGGGGGAGCTGACCCCTTCATCCTGGTTGAGAGAGGGAAAAGGTGGTGGTGTGGGACTGTGGCGAGTGAGCACTAGATGGTGCTTGTGACACACATACTGCTCCGGAAGGGCCGGCAGTGCGGCACTTTCCCTGCCTGGCTCGAGCACCCAGCTCAGGGCAGGTCTCTGAATTCTGCAGGGGCAGGCCTCTGACCTTCAGGGCACCCCAGCCTTGTCTGTGCTTGACTCTAGCAGAGCCGGGGTGGGCCGGCTGGCGCTGCTAGGGTCCTGGCACTGTACCTCTTGCTCAGAGCCAGTCTGGGGGACGTGGTGTTAATGCAGCCCTGTCCCTTCTAATGTCCCCCTACTACTGGAGCTCCCCATCACTAGAGCTCCCTGAGGAGTCTCTCCAGACCAGGGCTCTGGGGCTCTGTCCTCGCACCCCCATCCTCCCGTGCCCTCGTGGGAAGGCTGGGGCATGGAGCCCTCAGCAGCTGGGAGAAAGGCTCTGAAGGTTTGAACAGCTTGATTCGTAATAATTTCTCTCCACTGGGAGCTGCTTCCTTGTAGGGTCACAACCTTGCTAATTCCCCGCTCAGCCAGCCCTTGGCTGCCTGGGGGGCTCTGTCTGATGGAGGGTTGGGGGAAGACACTTTTCAGGCAGACATGCCAAACCCATGAAAAAAAATGCAGAAATTGGGCTTGTTTTTGGTTTAATTGGCTTGTGAGTTGTTTGTTGGCTAGTTTTTGGCTTCTAGCTTGTTTGGCTTGTAGCTTGTTGCTTTTTTTTTTTTAAATTAATTAATTTTATTTTTTTTATCAGGCCCTGGCAAGCAGGGGCAAGGTGGGGGAGAGAGTCAGGGGTGCACAGTGGGCCCACCACAGTCCCAGACTGCACGCCAGGGGGATCTAGTCACATAGAGTGTTGGGGTTCTTAGGGATTGGCTTGTTTTGGCCTTATTTTGAAATGGGATTAGCTTGATTTTTTGGCTTATTGTGAAAGTCAGGGTTCTTATTTACTGTGTGAAAATTGGCAACTGTGCTTTCAGGCCCTTTTCTAAAGCATGCCTTAAAAGTTCCCACTCCTGAGAGCTGAGTGGGGGCAGGTTGCACAGTGGGCTATTGGCCGCCTTGCTGCCAGCTCAGCAGAGGTCCCATGGCACTGGGCTGCTGTCAGAAAGCTTCATTTGCACCTGCCAATGTGCTGAGGTGTGAACAGCCTTCAGGATCCATAGATCTGGTAGGAACAGATGTGGCCACCCGGGCAGTGCTTTCCCATTGGACCAGCTTCCTCTGCCCCCTGGTGGTGATAATGACAAACCTCATGGTAGAGTGTGCTTCCCAAACCAAATACCAGGCTGGTGGAATTACTGTATTGAGTGTCCTTGGGATTGTCCTGTGACGAGGGTTTGGCTGGAGGAGGTGGTGACTGAGCAGAGCCCAGCAGCAGTAACCAACCATTTGGGCCAGGAAGTGAAGAACATTGCAGCGACATTAAGTAACAGGGGAACTGGACTGCAATGACCCAGCTGGAATCTGGCCCGATTGCACACCTTGCATCTCTTCTCCGGCACAGTAAGCTCTGCCTGGTCAGGAGGGGGCAGACCCTCCATCTGCCCTCCTTTGTGCCTGTAGCCCAGCCTGGGTTGGCATTAACCAAGAAGAGCGCCTTTGGTGTTACATCACCTGCTCACTTGCAGCACTTTGGCACAGAGGATCCCAGTCCAAGCAGTGACAGGATCTGTCTGCTCTTCATGTGAAACCAGGTTCCATGCACCTTCCCCTGAAGTACTGGCTGCTGTCAGAGCCAGGTTTTTGGACTAGATGGACCTTGGGTCCAATCCAGTCTGGACAGTCCTAAGTCCTGGCAGGCACTTTGCTGGCCCCTGTCTAGCTGGGTAGCAGTGCTGTGCTGTTGCTGTGGGGCAATTGATCCTCTTCCTGCTGGTGCTGCTGTCCCACAGGAATGGGGCTGGGGCAACAGCTGAGAGGAAGAATTTCCTGGGCTCAGCTAGAATGCATAGACAGGCGTCTTCGGTCTGGGGCATAGCAGTGATATGTGGTGTGTGTTCGGTCCCCTTGTGCTGCCTCTTCTCCCTGATCCTATGGTTGGGTGGCTGGGCTGAGTCGAAGGCCATAATCTGCTGCAAGGCAAATGCTGTCCTGCAGGCACTAGGGCTAGCATGGGGCTGGGCCCAGAGAAGGGAGTGAATTTCGGGCCTGCCGAATCCCTCAAGCCCTCAGCAGGGAGTGGGCCAGAATGTCCCTTTGTACCGCCCCTTGAGCCAACCTAGCCCTGCCAGCCCGGAGTGCTGGGGAATCCACCATTTCATCGTGGCTGGCTCGCAGTACGGAGTAGCTCCTGCTGCTCTGAGCACGCTATGAGAGCCAGGCTCTTGAGCTAGGGAATAGTCTCCCCAGAGAAGGGCTTGGCAGCCCCTTTGCCTGGGACACCCAAATTAAACACTGGCAAAAGAAGCATAGATTTGTCCTGGGTTTGTACAGTGCCATGGGGTCCTGCAGTGTCCTGGGCCTGCTAGGGTGATATGCATAATCAATAAGCCGTGGAGAGCAGTCAGTCCTGGCCCCTGGCAGGGAGATGAGCTGAGCAGCAGGGCTCTCTTCCCTCCCTCCTAAAGTGATTTAGGAAAATGGATCATCTGCATGGTGCCGTGCCAGCAGGATGCCTGAGAGGCAGGGGAAGCAGGGTGATGGGGGAGGTGACGGCGATGAGGTCAGCTCTCAGTCCCGCCTCCTTAGAATCAGGCCCTGCTGCAGTTTCCCTTGGTCCAGGCATTTCTAGTCGCTCCTCCTTTGGGAGCCTCTCTGCCAGGAGAAGTGAGCCCAGTAGCTGAGCCAGTCGGCACCTCTAACGCCCTTGTGGTGTGCTTGGAACTATTATTGATTCTATTGAGGGCTCTTTTCTCTCTCTTCCCCCCCGCCCCACCTGTTGGCCTTCACCGTGGCTCCCTCCCTTGACTCATGTTCCCCTGGACACAGGCCAGGGCATATGGGCAGACAAAACAGACCCCGTCCTCTCCCGGAGCAAGATAAGAGACAGCCCCAAGGGCACGGGAGAAGAGGAAGCAGCCTGGAGACACAGGGTGTCTAGGGCGGAGATGGAGCAGGAATCACTGCCACTACCCTTGTCTGCACTAGTGTCCTTGATCATCCTGGGCTGTTGTCAGTGCAACGTTGATAAGGGGCTTGATCCCTGGGGCCCTGGCCTGCACGAGGAGTTTGTAGGGCGGTCAGTGCTTGGGGGTGTTACGGGGGTGGTGGAGCCGATTGGGGCCAGTGTGACCCATGGGAATGCTCCCCAACACACACAGCCCGGAGCTCTAGGGACATGTGGGGTGTCAAGCTGAGCCTGCCGATTGCCGTCACCACACTCCCCCGTGCATATGGCAGGGCTCTCCAGCATAATGTCCAGACCAAGGGTTTGGTCATTACACTAACAGCCAAGCCAAAGGTGCATCCTTTCTCTGCAGAGGCTGCTGGGCCCCTCTGTCCTCCTGCCGGCCCGCTGAGCTGCTGCCACAGGGAGCTCCGCAGCCAGGCTCTCAAGAGCTGGAGGCAAGGGAGCCTGCAATTCCTTCCCTAGCAGCTTTGGGGGCAGGCGTGGCTTCCCCCTCGTTCAGCTCTCCTCCCCTCACCCCGACCTGTGGGCTCCTGATGGCTCAAGTGCTGGCCTCAAATCTGTGAGTGAGGGGATGGGTTTCCATCTGATGGTGGCAGGAGGGAATAGGTAGGCCCCAAACTGATCAAAGCCCCAAGCCTGCCTGCCCGTGAAGAGGGATTGGATTGGGGTGAGCACCATGCTGGCTCCATGGGAGAGCCAGTCTCTCTGGCGTGAGGGGAACTCTGTCCCGCCAGAGCCAGCGTGCTTGGGGGTGAGCACAGACAGCAGCTTTCCAAGCACCAGCACTGTCAGTGCCCCGGGGTCTGCACACCCTCACGCCAGCCGGATAAATTCAGCTCCCTCTCCACTAGCCGGAGCCGCAGGGCTTGCCGCATATGGCAGAAGCCGGCAGGCCGGAGCCAGAGCAGAGGAGTGGCATACGAAGGGTTTCAGAGTAGCAGCTGTGATAGTCTGTATCTGCAAAAAGAAAAGGAGTACTTGTGGCACCTTAGACTAACATATTTATTTGAGCATAAGCTTTCGTGGGCTAAAACCCACTTCCTTGGATGCATGCAGCGGAAGATACAGTAGGAAGATATATACATACAGAGACCATAAAACAATGGGTGTTATCATACACACTACGAGTGTCTCGTTGTAGTGTGTATGATAACACCCATTGTTTCATGTTCTCTGTGTATATATATCTTTTCCTATTGTATTTTCCGCTGCATGCATCCAAGGAAGTGGGTTTTAGCCCACGAAAGCTTATGCTCAAATAAATTTGTTAGTCTCTAAGGTTATTTCTCAGTCACTTTATTTTGCCTGTAAGTGCACTTTGACAGCATTTCCTAGGCCGCTGGGGTTCCCTTTCCTTCCCTCGGGGACAGTGAAGTGGCTTGGTAACAAGGCAGACCTATAGGCCTCAGGGACTTGGAGCCTATCTGCACTGCAGTCCTGTGGCACGATCACAGCTCGGGTTGACGTCCCCAAGCCAGCTTTAACCCAGCCAGCTCAGGTACCGGAGGCTGGAGCAGGGACGCTGCAGCAGCTTAGCCTAGCCCTGTGAGTGATTCCCCAAGGGTGTGTGGCCCAAGGTGCCACAGTCGGCTTTGTGGCTCTGGTAGCTGACCTTGCTAGATGACAACTAGCTCCAGTGTGTCTGTGAGCTGCAGTCACACCTTGGAGACACCCTTAGCGGGGCTGATTGGGAGGCAGGGGGATAGATGAGAACAATTGAGGGGGAAAGGAGTCCAGGAGAGCTGGCTGTATTCTAAAGAATCCTCATTGAGGTTGCCGGAACAAACCATCCTGGTGTGTAGAAAGAGTAGTAAATATGGCAGGCGACCAGCTTGGCTTAACAGTGAAATCCTTGCTGATCTTAAACACAAAAAAGAAGCTTACAAGAAGTGGAAGATTGGACAAATGACCAGGGAGAAGTATACAAATATTGCTCAGGCATGCAGGAATGAAATCAGGAAGGCCCCAGCCTTGGAGTTGCAGCTAGCAAGAGATGTTAAGAGTAACAAGAAGGGTTTCTACAGGTAAGTTAGCAACAAGAAGGTGGTCAGGGAAAGTGTGGGCCCCGGGGAGGCAACCTAGTGACAGAGGATGTGGAAAAAGCTAATGTACTCAATGCTTTTTTCACCTCTGTTTTCACAAACAAGGTCAGCTCCCAGACTGGGCAGCACAGTATGGGGAGGAGGTGGCCAGCCCTCTGTAGAGAAAGAAGTGGTTCAGGACTATTTAGAAAAGCTGGACGAGCACAAGTCCATGGGGATGGATGCACTGCATCCAAGAGTGCTAAAGGAGTTGGCGGATGTGATTGCAGAGCCATTGGCCATTATCTTTGAAAACTCATGGCAATGGAGCGAGGTCCCGGATGACTGGAAAAAGGCTAATGTAGTGCCCATCTTTAAAAAAGGGAAGGAGGAGGATCGCGGGAACTACAGGCCAGTCAGCTTCACCTCAGTCCCTGGAAAAATCATGGAGCAGGTCCTCAAGGAATCAGTCTTAAAGCACTTGGAGGAGAGGAAGGTGATCAGGAACAGTCAGCATGGATTCACCAAGGGCAAGTCATGCCTGACTAACCTAATTGCCTTCTATGATGAGATAACTGGCTCTGTGGATGAGGGGAAAACAGTAGATGTGTTATTCCTTGACTTTAGCAAAGCTTTTGATACAGTCTCCCACGGTATTCTTGCCAGCAAGTTAAAGAAGTATGGGGTGGATGTATGGACTATAAGGTGGATAGAAAGCTGGCTAGATTGTCGGGCTCAAAGGGTAGTGATCAATGACTCCATGTCTAGTTGGCAACCGGTATCAAGCGACGTGCCCCAAGGGTCGGTCCTGGGGCCGGTTTTGTTCAATATCTTCATTAATGATCTGGAGGATGGCATGGATTGCACCCTCAGCAAGTTTGCAGATGACACTAAACTGGGAGGAGTGGTAGATACGCTGAAGGGTAGGGATAGGATACAGAGGGACCTAGACAAATTAGAGGAATGGGCCAAAAGAAATCTGATGAGGTTCAACAAGGACAAGCGCAGAGTCCTGCACTTAGGAAGACTCCCATGCACCACTACAGACTAGGGACCGAGTGACTAGGCAGCAGTTCTGCAGAAAAGGACCTAAGGGATACGGTGGACTAGAAGCTGGATATGAGTCAACAGTTTGCCCTTGTTGCCAAGAAGGCTAACGGCATTTTGAGCTGTATAAGTAGGAGCATTGCCAGCAGATTTAGGGACGTGATCATTCCCCTCTATTTGGCATTGGTGAGGCCTCATCTGGAGTACTGTGTCCAGTTTTGGGCCCCACACTACAAGAAGCATGTGGCAAAATTGTAAAGAGTCCAGCAGAGGGCAACAAATGATTAGGGGGCTGGAGTACATGGTTTAGAAGGAGAGGCTGTGGGAACTGGGATTGTTTAGTCTGCAGAAGAGAAGAATGAGGGGGGATTTGATAGCTGCTTTCAACTACCTGAAGGGGAGTTCCAAAGAGGATGGATCTAGACTGTTCTCAGTGGTACCAGATGACAGAACAAGGAGTAATAGTCTCAAGTTGCAGTAGGGGAGGTTTTAGTTAGGATATTAGGAAAAACTTTTTCACTAGGAGGGTGGTGAAGCACTGGAATGGGTTACCTAGGGAGGTGGTGGAATTTCCTTCCTTAGATATTTTTAAGGTCAGGCTTGAGAAAGCCCTGGCTGGGATGATTTAGTTGGGGATTGGTCCTGCTTTGAGCAGGGGGTTGGACTAGATGACCTCCTGAGGTCCCTTCCAACCCTGATATTCTATGAATTAATCGAGCTGCCTCTTAGTGTGACATGGTTCCCCTGCTTTCCAAGAGAAGTGCGTGGGACAGTCGCTGGGCTGGGGGCATGTCCCTGGCCTTCACTTCTACCTTGGGCCTAATGACCAGGCATTTGTGGGTCTCTAAGTGACCCTTGTGTTTAGAGACCCTCCTCCTCCAGGTGTATGTGGTCCCTAGGTGCTTCGGGACAGCAGTGCTGGCTGGTCCTCCGGGTACCAGGCCCTGCACTCTCTGCTTGCCCTGGCTCTGGCAGACCCGCTCCTCTTCCCACCCCCCCAGCAGGCAGGACTTGCCAGCTATTAATCAATGGAGAAGAATCCCTGATAGAGTCCAGGGGGGAGCCCCTTGGCTGGAACAGGGCCAGCTCTGACTGGCAGGCGGAGAGGAGTCAGTAAAGAAAATGGGCCGCGGGACCCTTGGGAAGTCGCAGGGACCCATCTCTGCCCCTGCCAGGAGAAAGCAGCTTGAATGAGGGCAAGTGTGGCTATGGATCCAGGCATTGACTCAGGTCTCTCCTGGGGCAGGTTCTCTCTGCTGCAGGCGCTGGGGGCTGGAAGCTCTGGCCGTTGTCCCCGCTCCAACAAATTGCAGAGCAGGCCTCCCTGAGACTGGCTCCTTGGGCAAAGTCTGGCTCCCCATATGTCCCCCCAACACACAGTTCACTTAAAGCAGACTGCATCAGGGTTCCCCTCTAGGGGGCTTTTTGGGAAGGGATGGGGTGAGCCATAGGGGAACGGGAGCCAGCAGCCCCAAGGAGGGTGGAGGTCACAGGCTAGTGCTGTTCTGTGACTGGTGGTCCCCCCCCCCCCCCCCCGCCAACCATGCATTCAGTCCAATGTGCGTTAACTGTCCTGTGTTCTCCATGGCGCTCACCTCCAACTGTTCTCCTTGTATCTCCACAGGATAAGAAGCTGCGGATCTTTGACCCAAGGACCAAGCCAGCTGCAGCCCAGGTACTTCCTTAGTTTGCCGGGGGTGGGGCGGGGGGGAAAACGGACGGACGGATGGACAGCCTGGGTGGAGCAAAACGAATTCGAGGTCGGTGGTCAGATACCACGGTGATGGGCCCAGTAGAAGGAGCTGAATCGACCCAAGAGCTACAAGGTGTAGATAGTCCGGGGCCTGTCTGTATGGGATCTTCACTGCCGGGATCTGATATTCGGGAGAGGTACCAGGGTTTGGAAGGATATCGTTACAGACTGAGCTCTTTGCGGTGGGGTGTGCTCCGGGCAGCTCCATGGAGACTGTTCAGCATGGGTTGAAGAACTGTAGCAACCTCTGGGTGTTCATATGCCCAAACCACTGAATCTTGGGTGCCCGGAGTGGCTGCTGGCTGCCGTGGGCTCTGGCTGTCTTTTGCCTGGTGAAGTTCTGCCTGTTGCTGCCTCCTCCTCAGGCCTAGGGTCCTTTCTTGGCTTCCCTCAGGCTATCTGCATAGAGCATGGGGAAGCTTTTAGGCCATGAAGACTTCAGTGCAGGACACCTGCTTCCAATCTGCAGTCCCCTTTCATCCTGATCCTGGTATTCCGTGAATTCAAAGCGACTGGTCGGGGCCCATCTGCAGTCAGCGGCCCCAGCTCCTGCGGGGAGGGAGGTGGCTCCCACATGGGTTGTTTGCCTCCAGGTTTTTCCAGCAGCTGAACGAAATAGCTTCAGTGTCATTGAGGTCTGACCGACCGGCTCACTAAACGCAGTGATTAGAAAATAAATAGTGGGGTCGGAGCTGCATTCAGCATGGTGTTTAAACAGCCCCCATTAGAGGTTTCCTGTGGCTTCTGGGAAGCTGAGGTCCCTCTCCCCTCTGGGCTGGCTTGAGTTATAGGAAGCATGGAGGAGGGGGAAGAACTAGTGGCTTCTCCTGTGCACCCAGACTGTTTCCTTCCAGGACTTTCAGTGTCTGCGCCCTCCAACTGCTCATGTTGCAGCCCTTCCATTGTATGTTAGGCCTCGCTTTTTGTTGCGGGGGTCTGTGTGTGTAAGACACAGGCTGGTGTGGTCTCCCCAGTCGCGCATGGTGTCAGATGGATGGTAGGTTGTGCCTGTTAAGGCCCTTCCACTATCCTCATGGCTGTGGCCTGTCGAGAACTCGCTGCACTAATACTGCTCGCAGCCAGTGGAGATTCCTCTTCAGCACCAGCACTAGAGGCCTGCGTGCCAGGAGCTGACAGTCTGCTCTGCTGGGTGTCTGTCTGTCTGTCTAGGTGCTGGCAGTGGGCAGAACTCTGTCCCCCATAACCTTGCCCCCCCCCCCCCCCCGTGCGGGAATGGGGATGCGTTATTTGCCAGAGTGCAGTGAAGTGCAGCCTCTCGCAGCAGAGTCAGAGAGCCATGCCCCCCGGCCTTCGTGGTTAAAGGGCTGCTGGCTATTCCGAGTGCTTGCCAGTAGCCCGTGCTCACGGGTCTGAGGAGAGGTGAGCCTGGGGCACCTGGGTGTCGGCTAGCTGGGGCAGTATGGGCTGGCCTGGATCTCAGTGCTGAGCTGGTCTCCCTCACCCCATCCTTTGGCCTGTCCCAGCAAATTGCTCCAGCTGCTCAGACCCTTCCGTGGGAGGCGGTAGAGACGCCGCTCACACACAAGCCTGCAGTCTTCTCCCTGGAACTAACCAGAGGGCTGTCTGTCTAGGGGTGCGGGACCTCCCTCCCTTTGGGGCTGAGTGTGATGAGTTTCTGCCAGGTTCCTAGCCCTTGCTGGCTGGCCCCTAGCGCTATCTGAACCAGTTGGTTCATAGAGCCATACCCCACTTGGGGTGCTCTCATCAGACAGCATAGGCTAAGCAGGGTCGGGCCTGGTCAGGATTTGGATGGGTGACACCTACAGAAAACCCAGGCTGCTGCAGGAAATGGTGTGTCTGATTCAGCAGGTGGTGCTGTTGAACTGGTGTGCTAGCATGGTGCTAGGGGATTCCCCAGTGCTGAAATAGCCTTAATTCTGACCACCAGGGGCTATCGTCTGTCCCACAGCATCCTTCCTGCATGTCGGAGGTGTTAGCTCCGGGGTCCTGGCCTGACTTCTCTTTCCACTGATTGCACTAGCCTGCCTTCCCTCTGCAGCAGTGCAGAAAGTGCTAGGTTCCAACACTGAGGTGGCTACGCTCAGCAGCAAGGGGGGGGGGGGCCTACCAGGATGAAGGGCACGCAGGGAATAAGATTTTCAGCGACACTCTGAATTTACATCGCTATAGCCACGTCTCTTGGGGGTGGGAAAGATCTCCCTCCCTGAGGGACGATGCTATACCGACCTGACCCCTGATGTAGACACCTCTCGGGGAGGTGGATTAACCTATGCCGACAGCAGAATGCATCCTGTCGCCATGTTTACGCCGCAGTGCTACAGCTGCGCCGCTGTTGTGTTTTAAGCCCTGACCGCCTCTTACCACACATTGCTTGGGTGCCAATCAAAGCATCTTGCGTAGGCCTGGCTTGTACACAGCCCCTCTCTCCCCTGGGGTGGCTATATGCACAGTACCTGTCGTGGGAAGTGGAGCAGCTAACACAAGCTGGAATGGCAAATGTTCGCCTTTTGAACTGCATCTTTGCCTCCCACTGCTCCAGGTGCATGCCCGACACGGCTGCAAAGTGTTGAATCTCTTCCTGCTGGCGTGCAACCCCGTGCTACTCCAGAGGTCCCCCTATTTATTCCCTGTGAGCCCCTGTCTGGTTGTATAATGGCACGTCAGCAAGGGGTGAGCTCGGCGGGTTCCAGCCGAGTCTCCCAGAGAGGGTGGACCCCGTCTAGCTGAGCTATTAAAAATATTGTGTGAATGATGGTTGCTGTTGAAAATAGGCAGTTTGCCTCCTCTGCCGTCTGATCCATCGATGTTTGTGTCCAGTGCGAGCCCCTCATCTGTGTCTGGAGTTGCCAAGAGAAACATGCACCTTCTTGGCAGTTACCAAGAAATGCTGAGTTGCAGCCATAATCCAGTCTCGTTTGTAATTAATGAAGATGTTTAGTCTTCTAGAAATGCCACATATTACATTGTGCTGAAGGGAGAACCTTTAAAATGCCATAAATCCTGAGAGTTTGCACAGGATTTAGTCAGCCAAGAGGAATAAAATCTGATTTTCCTGTTGCTGAAGCGGCTGGGTTACTTGGAAGGGCGTCTCCTCCTGCGGGCCAGAGCTGCTATGAAACTGTGTCGTCTCAGGGCTGCCATGGAAAGCAGTGGGTTGCTGCGCTCTGTCCTTTGACGTGACCCAGTTTGCATAGCAGCTACTGAGGCACCAGTGCAATGAGTTTTCCAGGTCAGCTGGAACCACTGATGTGACAGAAATAGGGGCAGGATGTAACACAATCTGAAGCAAAACTTGTGATGCTAATGTCCGGAGGCTCCGGACCTCTGACGCCATAGGTATGCTCTGATCCTTCATGGCATAGAACCGTCACAGCCTTTCCTCTTAGAGCCTGGGTACTGGAGTTACTCAGGACTGTCTCACTAAACTGACTGCTCCTTCTTTAATTTAAAAACAATCTGACCAATTGCAAACAAGAAACCAGGGATTGGAGCTGTGACCGCATGGAATGTTGGAGCCTGACTGGCAGCTGTGTGGCCGGGAGTCCTCTGTCTTTCCGTAGAACAGAGATATTACGGGCTAGGGCCATGTGAACTTCCCTCAACAAGGTGCCTCTCCGTTGACCTTCAGGTCCGCTCTTGGGGTGGGGTAGGAGTTCTGTCTTTGAGCCATTCAAGCCTTGATTGTTCTGCTGAGGCTGCCACTGCCCTGGTGCCAGCTGTGGTGGTGGATTTCTGCTATGTGTGTCTGTCCCCTGAGCACTAGAGGGCAGTAGGAGGGGAACTATAAAAGGCTGAAATTAAAAGCATGAGAACATAAGAGCTGGGATGCTGGGTCAGACCATGGTCCATCTTGCCCAGTATCCTGTCTCTGACAGTGGTCTGTCCCAGAGCTTCAGGGGGAGTGGAGAGAACAGAGCAATTATGGAGCAATCCACCAGTTTTCCACACTCTGCTTGTGGCAGTCGGAGGCTTAGGGTCACCCGAGCGTCGGGTTGCGTCTCTGACCATCTTGGCTAATATCCATTGGTGTACCTAGCCTCCATGAACTTATCCAGTACTATTTTTCAACCCAGTTAGACTTTTGGCCTTCACAACATCCCCTGGCAATGAGTTCCACAGGTTGACTGTGCATTGTGTGGGGAAAAAGTACTTCCTCTTGTTTGTATTAGACCTGCTGCCTGTTAACTTCATCGGGTGACACCTGGTATTTGTATTGTGTAAAAGAGTGAATAACGCTTCTGTATTCACTTCCTCCACAGCATTCCTGATTTTTGTAGACCCCATCATCTCCCCCATTAGTCGTCTCTTTTCTAAGCTGAACAGTCCTGATCTTTTTAATCTCCCCTCGTATGGAAGGCTTGATCATCTTTGTGGTGACTGCTAAATTAGACCCCATCATTTTATATGCATAGCTGGGATTATTTTTTTCAATGTGCATCATCTACATTGAATTTCATCTGCCATTTTGTTGCCCAATTGTGTGAGATTCCCTCTGTAACTCCTCGCAGTCTGCTTTGGACTTAACTATCTTGAATAACTTTGTATTTTCTGCCAACTTTGCTTCTTCATTAATGATCTGGAAAAGGAGATGAACAATGAATACATTGAACAGCACCAGTGCAAGCACAGATCCCTGGGGGACGCAGCTGTTCACCTCTCTCCATTGTGAAAACTAACCATTTATTTCAAGCCTTTGTTTCCTGTCTTTCAGCCAGCTTCTGATCCACAAGAGGACCTTCCCTCTTATCCCATGGCTTCTTAGTTTCCTTAAGAGCCTTTGGTGAGGGACCTCCTCAAAGGCTTTCTGGAAATCTGAGTACACAATAAATTGATTGGATCACCCTTATCCACATGTTTTTGATCCCCTCACAGAATTCTAATAGATTGGTGTGGCATGATCTCCCTTTACAAAAGCCATGCTGACTCTTCCCCAACAAATCAGGTTTATCTGTACCTGATAATTCTGTTCTGTTCTTTTCTATAAATTTGCTCTGTACTGAAGTTAGGCTTACCAGCCTGTAATTGCCAGGATCGCCTCTAAAGCCCTTTTTAAAAATCGGCATCACATTAGTTACCTTCCAGTCACCTGGTACAGAGGCTGATTTCAGTGGTAACTTCCATACCACAGTTTGTAGTTCTGCATTTTCATATTTGAGTTCCTTCAGAACTCTTGGGTGATACCATCTGGACCTGGTGACTTATTACTGTTAATCAATTTGTTCTAAAACCTCTTCTATTGACACATCAATTTGGGACAGTACTTCAGATTTGTTGCCCAAAAAGAATGGATATGATTGTTGGTATCTCCCTCACCTTCTCTGCAATGAAGACTGATGCAAAGAATTTGTTCAACTTCTCTGCAACGGCCTTGTCTTCCTTGAGCGCTTCTTTAACTCCTATGTCATCTAGTGGCCTAGCTGCCCATTTGGTGAACTGCTTCTGATGAACTTAAAACAAACAAACAAAAAATTACTGTTAGTTTGTGCATCATTAGCAAGTTGCTTCTCAAATTCATACTTATATTTTTACATTTTACTTGCCAGAGTTTGCGTCCCTTCCTATTTTCCTCAGTAGGATTTGACTTCCAAATTTTAAAGGATGCCTCTTTGCCTCTAATGGCCTCCATTACTCTGCTGTTCGGCCATGGTGGTACTCTTTTGGTCCTCCTGTCATTTTTGATTTGGGATATATGTGTAGTCTGAGCTTCACTTATGGTGTGTTTAAGTAGGTTCCAGTCACTGTACCCTTGTGACTGCGCTTTTTAATTTCCATCTAATTAGTGTTCTCATTCTTGTGTAGTCCCCCTTTTTAAAGTTAAATGTTACTGGGGTGGCTTTTTTTTTTTTGGTATTTTTCCCCCCCCCTACAAGCATGTTGCATTTAGTTACATTAAGGTCACTATTACCGAGTGGTTCAGCTACAGTTACCTCTTGGACCAGATCCTGTGCACCACTTAACACTAAATCCAGAATGGCCTCTCCCCTTGTGGGTTCCAGGACTAGCTGCTCCAAGAAGCATTCATTAATGGTGTCTAGAAACTTTGTCTCTGCATCCTATCTTGAGGTGATATGTTCCCCAGTCAATATGGGAAAAGTTGAAATCCCCCTTATTAAGGATAAGATTATGTCATGGATTCTGTGACTTTCAGAGACCTCCATGGTTTTAGAGTGGTAGCCGTGTTAGTCCGTATCAGCAAAAACAACGAGGAGTCCTTGTGGCACCTTAGAGACTAACGCATCTATTTGGGCATAAGCTTTCATGGGCTAAAACCCACCTCATCAGATGCCTGGAGTGGAACATACAGTAGAGAGGTATAAATACACAGCATATGAAAAGATGGGAGTTGCCTTACCAAGTGGGGGATCAGTGCTAATGAGCCAATTCAATTAAGGTGGAAGTGGGCTATTCTCAACAGTTGACAAAAAGGGGTGGAAATCACTTTTGTAGTGCTAATGAGGTCAATGTGATCAAGGTGGCCCATTTCAAAAGTTGATAAGAAAGTGAGTATCAGCAGGGGGAAACTAGTTTTTGTAGTGACCCATCCACTCCCAGTCTTTATTCAGGCCTAATTTGATTGTGTCCAGTTTGCAAATTAATTCCAGTTCTGTAGTTTCTCATGGAGTCTGTTTTTGAAGCTTTTTATTGAAGAATTGTCACTTTTAAGTCTGTTTGTTGAATGTCCAGGGAGATTGAAGTACGCTTCTACTGGTTTTTGAATGTCCTAATTCTTGATGTCAGATATGTCTATTTAGTCTTTTGCATAGAGACTGTCCGGTTTGGCCAATGTACATCCGTTTCAGCCCTGGAGTGGGAGGCCAGAGCTGTCAGCCAGCAGGGGCCCTGGAGCTCTGAGCCACCATGGGCTTTGGGGGTGCTGGCACCACCAGCCCCGGAGCCCCCCTGGGCAGCAGGAACAGGGACCCGATGCGCCGAGCCACCAGCCCCAGAACCCCCAGGCACCATGGAGCTGTCAACCACTGGGGCGCAGGTGCTGGACTGCACCCCCACCCCAGCAGAGCTCGGGCTAATCTCTCCTCTTCCCCACCCCCGCCAAAACCTGCAGGGCTCAGGCTTCAGTCCTCTCCCCCAACAGCCCCCTCCCCCCATTATTTTTAGTAAAAGTCACAGACCGGTCATGGGCTTCTGTGAATTTTTGGTTCTTGCTGCAACCTGTATGTGGTTTTTACTAAAAATAACTGTGACAAAATCTTAACCTTGCCCATTATTATTGTGTTTTCTGGGTTTGTAGCCTCTCCCTTAGCATTTCACAGTCACTGTCACCTTCCTGGTGAGGTGGTCAGTGGTATTTCTGCTAGGATTCTCTTATTATTCAAAGCATGGCATTTCTATCCACAGAGATTCTATGGGGCTGTCTGATTCATTTAAGATTTTCTCCTTATTTGACTGTGTGCTTTTTCTAAACCCGTAGTGCCACTCCCTCCATTAGCATGACCTACTCGGTCATTCCCGGGTATTTGGTACCCTGATATTACTATATCGCACTGATTATCCTCATTCCACCAAATGCCAGCCTTCTCCTAGCAAGCTTCTGGAGCAGCCACGTCTTACCGGCTCGGTTTCAAATGCAGGAAGGCCAGACATGAGCGCCCTAAGTCTTGGGATTCCAAGCTTAGAGTTTGGTTTGGTTTGGATTTGCCAATCTTCCCACTGGGGGTGTAGGTGGGAACAGTCAAGGGTAGGAGCCAGTGCATCTAACTACCGAGGGGCTTGGTTTACTGTTTGAGGCTGTGGCTGTGAGTCTGCCCCAGGCCCCGGTGTTCAGAGGATGAGTCCTTGCACGCTCTAATGGACTCTAGGGCTACTTTACGATTCCTGGGCATAGCTACGCCTACAAATAAGAAACTATTCAGTAGGTCACAGACCGCCTGGAGATCACATCCTGTTCAGTTTTCTGGGTTCCATAGATCCACCGATTCCCCCCCACACCCAAAAAAAAAGACATCAAGCTCAGGGAAAGAGGGTCACCCAAACGCCCTCCACAACCACCCAGCCATCTTCGAAGGAGTAGTTTTGATGGGTTGGTTGAGGGTTCGAATCCCCTCACACCTCTGGATTTGCAGCTGTGTCTATTAGCCCACCTCCCCCCTTTGGAGACCACCTTGCCTCTTTCCAACATGCTTGGAGGTGGATCACTTCAGACAAGTGGGTCACAGAGGCCATAACATTGGGCTATACCATCTGTATTACATCACTCTCCCCCTTCCGTTCCTTCCCCATCCCTCTTCAGGGATGTCTCAGTAAAAGCTTGCAAGAGACAAGAAGTGAACTCTTTCCTTTGATTAGGAGCAGTAGAGCCTGTCTCTCCTCCTCCTCCTCACAAAGACAAGGGATTTTACTTGAAGTGTCTCCTTGTGCCAAAGAAGGAGGGAGGGTGGAGACTGATTGTAGATCTAAGACTTTTAAACAGTTGTAAAGTCTCAAAAGTTCAGGATGGTGAGCTATAATTCCGGCAGCTATAATTCGTTCCCTGGAGAAGGGGGATTGGTTTTCAGCCCTCCACTTACAAGTTGCCTGTTTCCATATAACACTACACCCATTGCACAGGAAATTCCTCTGCTTCACTATAGGCCAGGATCATTTCCAATGCCAAGTGCTTCCCTTCACCCTTGAGGCCAAGGAAAGGCCGTTCTTAAAGGTCCTGGCAGTAGTGGTGGCTTCCCTCCGACAAGAAGCCCTCCTAGTCTTCCCGTACCTCGATGACTTGCTACTCAAGGGCTCAGAGGTGCCAACTTTTCAAAGTGCCGGGGAGTGCTCGACCCCCCCCCCCTCCCCCAGCTACACCCCATGCACTGCCCCACTCCACCCCTTCCCCCAAGACTCCACCCACACCCCACCTCTTCCTGCTGCTGCTTCACCCACGCACCCCACCTTTCCCTGCCCAGTTCCGCCCCCTCCCCCAAGCGCGCCGAGTCCTTGCTCCTCCCCTCTTCCTCCCAGCCTCCTGCCTGTGTGCTGCAAAACAGCTGATCGCAGCGGGTGGGAGGCGTGGGGAGGGAGGAGGAGGCATCACTGATCCGCAGGGCCTGCTGGTGCGGGGGAGCTGATGGGGGGGGGGGGGATGCTGGTGGGTGCTCCGAACCCACCATTTTTTCCCTGTGGGTGCTCCAGCCCTGGAGCACCCACAGAGCCGGCACCTATGCAGGGGTTTCTCCTCCAAAGCAGTGCTGTCTTCCACCCAGTTGGCCCTTGCTCTGTCCCAGGAGTTGGGTCTGCACCTGAATGTAAAAAAAGTCCAAGTTAATCCCTGTACAGAAGATACAGTTTATAGGGTGTATTTGGGCTCATTGACTATCGGAGCCTACTATCCTTTAGACAAATTTGTAACCCTGTCAGGTCTAGTACAGGCAATTCAGAGGATCCCTCGGACCAAAGTAGATCAGTGTCTTCAGCTGCTTGGGCATGTGGCAGCTTACAACTTTGTGACTGATCACACATGGCTAAACCTCCCCTGCTTCCAGGGCTGGCTCAGAACTACCTGTTCTCCTGGCACATGCCTTGGACAGACAGATGACAGAGGGAGGAATTCTCTAGACTAGTGGAAGGATCAACTCCGCATGTGTGCATGTGTTCCTTTCTGTGGCCCAGCCCCATTAGTGACTTTAACAACAGCCGCGTCCCTGTTGGGATGGGGAGACTACCTCAATCCCCCCTCACTGCTCAGGGCAGATGGACAATTCAGAAAACCCGTCTCTACATCTATCTGTTGGAGTTCAGGGCTGTCAGGAACGCTTGCCTTCGTTTCCAACCCCTCTTTGGGGGAAATCAATCAGGGTCATGACAGGCAATGTATCTCACATGTTCTATATCAACAAACAGTGAGGAGCAAGATCCCCCACCCTGTGGCCAAAGTCACAAAACTATAGAACTGATGATCCAAATTTCAGCGGTCTGCCTCCCAGATATTTAGAACACCACAGCCAATGTCCTCAGCAGACACTTCTCACAGGACTGTGAATGGGAGCTAGACACCCAAGTTCTCCACAGCATGTTCCAAAGAAGGGGACTGGCAGAGGTGGGTCTCTTGGCCACCTTCAGCAACAGAAAATGCCCTCTTTTCTGCTGAACGGGAGTCCGAGTCACCACTCCTTGGGAGAGGCCTTTTTTCAATCTTGGAAGAAGGGTCCGTTCTGTGAGTTTCCTTTAACACCGCTGATACTGAAGGTGATGAACAAGATCAGGCAGGACAGCCAGAATTTTCCTTAGTGCTAACCTAGTCGAGACAAGCTTGGTACCCTCACCTGCTTCACTGGTGTGTCCAACTGTCCCTCATCTCCTGTCACAGGATGCGGGTCGTGCGCATCATCCCAATATAGCAGTTCTTCACCTCAGGGTGTGGCTCCTCAAGTGTTCATAGGATTAGACTCCTCTTGCTCTCCAGTTTTGCTCACCGAGTACTGTCTAGCTTTATTAAGGGTTTGGAGCATCTCTCCCTATAGATTAGAGATCCTACCACGACCTGGGACCTCAACCTTGTACTCAGTTACCTTTGAGACTTCCATTTGAACATTTGGCAACCTGTTCTCTGTTGCATTTATCTATGAAGACGGCCTTTTTAGTAGCCATCGTGTTGGCTTGTAGGATCGGGGAGGTTGGACCCTTGTTGGCAGATCATCCCCCCCCCCCCCCCCCCCACTTCACGGTGTTCTTTAAGGACAAGGTCTCTTTACATCCAGAGCCTAAATTCTTGCCTAAGGTTCTGGGAGAGTTCCACCTTAGTCAATCCATTCACCTACCTGTGTTTTCCCTAAAGCCCATACTTCTCAGCAGGAATCCTGTCTCCATACCCTGGATGTTAGAAGGGCATTGGCATTATCCTTAGATAGGACCAAGCAACTTAGGAAGCCACATAGGCCTTTCGTTTCCTTCATGGTTAGCTCCATGGGATCCTTAATCTCTGCTCTCAGACTATCGAGATGGATACCTGGGTGTATTATCACGTGTTATGAGCTGCAGGGATTCACCCCGCCCCTGCAAAGGGCGACAGCACATTCAACCAGCTCACCGGCAACACCTATGCCATCACTGAACAATGCATCAGTATCTGAGATCTGTGGGGCTGCTCCATGGGCTTCAAAACCTTCCTCTCTGATCCATGCTGTCAGGTCCGATGTGGCACTTGGTTCTGCAGCTCAGTCTTCAGTTCTGGACTCGGTTCCAAAGCACCCTCCTCCATCTGGGGTACTGCTCAGGAGGCAGCTGCAGGGGAGCACCCACAGGGACACTGCTCAAAGGCTTACTCGCTTTGTGCCATAACTGTGGTTCCTCAAGATATCTCCTTATGGGTGCTCCACGACCCAGCCTCCTTCCTCTCTGCTTTTGGACAACGTTTGGATGAAGAAGGAACTGAGGATTTGCCCATACACCCCGATGTAGCCTCGGTGTCCAGCACGGGAAGGCACAGGCCACATGTGCAGGTTGAACGGATGCTGAAAATCTCGGATCCGGGGCTTGAGAGGCACACGTACCCCTGAAGTGGAGCGCCCAGAGGGACACATCTCAAAGAACCACAGTCACTGCACCCCTTCTTCCCTGTTTGGGGGATCCACCCCGAATGCTGCTCACCAATTCTTGAGCTAATCAATAGAGTGGTGAGAACAGGAACCTGCTGGACCAGCATTGCTCTGGGGAAATACCAAGCTGAGCTCACGGGAGAGGCGTCGGCGAGATGGCCACTGGATGGGGATGGACATCCCACCCCCAGATCGCTGTTTGAGGATCCCTACCACGCTAGCCGTGTAGCTGTCTGCTGAGCCGTCAGCAGGGAAGAGCTACCCCTACACTGTTTGGGTTCTGGCTCCAGAATGTGCTTGGAAGGAGAGAGCTGAGTAGCGAGAGGCTGATAACAGGACCGTGAAGCACCAAGTCCTCTGTGTCCAGTGTCTGCTCTGCATGGTCCTTGGGACAATGTCCCTCCCCCACACTCTCCTCTGCACTGCCTGGCTGTAGCCAGAGGTTGGGCAGGGTTGTTGGTAGTCTGATGGTCTGGAAATCAAGTTAGAAATAGCAGGGTGCAGGCTGCCATGGTAACCAGGGGCCATGGGGTGGGACTGCATCTGCTCCTGCCAGCCGGGCTCCCTGCAGGCTCTGGTCACGTTAAGGTGGCTGTGCTGGGAAATTGCTGACCAATAAAGAGCCATTAATTAATGCCTTAAACCTGCATCCTCACTGTGTTTCTCTCTGGGCTTTCTCCTTGCTAATCTGAGCTAGCCTCTCCATATTGATGACACTTGCTAGTACCAGTCCCTGCAGCCCTACTGTCTCCTTGGCCTGACTTGGTCAGCTCCTACTCCCGCCCCAGCTTCCATCCCTGGAGTGCTCCAAGGACCCAGATCTGCCTGCGGGGGAAGGTCTCGTGTCCCGCACTCTGCTTCAGTCCCTCACTTTCCCTGCACAGCCGGACACCCCATCTTCCCTGCCTCCCTTGCGTGCCTATGTCACAAAGTGCCTGTTGCTGTCTTTCCTTTCTCTGACCCTGCTGCACCTGGCTCCCTGGCTTGTGCCCCTATCGCTCGCATCTCTGCTCTAGGGGCAGCCTCTGCCGTCTGTGCTCTCTTTCCACACCACCCTGTTACCCATCCCCTCGCTAGGGCCCAGTCCTCACCAACCATCCTGCCATGACTGCTTGGCTGTCAGCACTTGCTGTAGACCCCCCCCGCCCCCGTTTCCTTCCTGCCCCCAGCCTTGCTCTGCTCCTCTCATTCCCCTCCCCGCTTCCCTTGCTCCCCTCGCTCCCTTTGTACAGTGCTCCGAGGGTGCTGCCACCGAGGCCCTGCCTCTCTGCTTTAACACTTCCATTCTGCTCCAGCTTGCGTGCCTCTGGCGTGTTTTGAAGTGAATTAATCTGGGCTGGTCCATGGCACTGACAGAACCGGGCCAAGGCTGGCTTCTGCCCGTTGGGCTGGGGAGAGCTGTGTTTGGGGGGCAGGCCCGCCTACTAGAAATTCCATCATTTCTATATTGGTTAAAGGAAGGTCCATGCAGAGAAATGGCATCTCCTGGCCCAAGCCTGGGAGTTGAAGGTGCAGGGATGGGGGTGTCCCCTCAAACGCTCATTAACGCCCTTCTCTCATTGCCCATGCAGCGCCCACCCCTTCTCCCCTGGTTAGCACTGGGTACCCTAGCGATTCTCTGTGGGCTGATCAACCCTGCAGCAGCAGAATCCTAATCCCGGTGAATAGGGACGGGGTGCCTGGGGTCCCTCTCTGCCCAGCACACGAATATTCCTCTCCCAGGGGCACAGCATGCGGTGTAGTAAGTGACGCCTCCCATCAGATGCTGCGGTAGCGCTGGCTGGCAGGGGTTCGATGAAGGGGCGCGGTATGAGATGAGGCCCTGGAGCTCCCCAGTGCCAGCGCATGGTGTGGCTGTGTGGCGGGGGCTGCTGCCCTGAAGCCTTGGGTATGGATTGCTGCCAGGGCAGGGCGGGGGGGCGGTGTCCTTGGAAAGGCGCCATGCTCTGAGCTGGCAGGGGCTCGGAGGCTGTGCCCCCTTTACACAGCAGCATGACTGTGCCAGCTCTGTGCTTGCTAGCTGTCTCTGCAGGGGGGGCTGGGCTGAGGGAGGGGCTGTTCCGAGGGGGATCCTAGCTGGCTTGCATGCGAGGGTGCACCCTGCTGTGGAGCCCAGGCCAGTGCTGAGGCACCTGCAGGCCTAGAGGCGGGTTGCATGGCTGCACTGGGAAGGACATTCAAATACAGCCCCTGTACCATGGACTGCTCTAATGTAATCAGTTGGGGGGGGGGGGGGCGCTCAGCACTGGGAGTCTCCAGCGCTGACCTTGCCCCCTGCAGTGCAAGAGCTAGTGTAAGCGGGGGCAGGGGTATGCATGACATGGTGCCCTGCCTCCACCAGTGCTTTTATGCTGGCGCTAGCCTGACAGTGGGGGAAGGGCTGGAGTGCCCCGGGAGCTTGGAAGCCAGCCCTGGGTGGCTGTGAGGGCATGGCTACTAGGGCCAGGCACCTGGCTAGCTGTGAGGAACGGCTCCTGCTTGGGTGGACTCCGGCTCTCAGCACCATGCTGCTGGGGAGGAAGGGGCTGGGAGCCACAGCAAAGCAACCAGGAGAGAGAGTTCAGCTGTCCTGGGGCTCTGAAGGTGCCTCTTCAGGGCCATTCTCTCCATCACGCCGCCGCCGCCCCCCGATGTCTGCTGTCCCCAGGCCTTGGGCCTCCCCCTTGTTGGTAGAAGAGGGACACTTAGATCTGAGTGGGGAGCAGGGTGGGGGCAGGGAGACACTGGGAGATGCCCCAGGAAGTGGGTGGCCCTGCTCTGGGGCTGCGATTTCTCACTGGAAGGCAGTGGGCCTGCTTCGCTGTAGGCATGACGTCGGGCCAAGTGCTGCTCTGAGAGCTAGCGATGTTTCTGCCTGGCTCAGCGAATGGACGGTCTTGTGCGCTCCCTTGAAATGACTCTGCAGAGGGTGTCACGGAGTCCCTGGGCGATGCTCTGGAACTGCTCCCCATGAAGCCAGTCAGGACTCTGGGGCAGTCGCCTTCCTGTGAGCAGCCTGTCTTCAGGACACAAAGCTCACACAGCTTCCACCTTCCTGGGTCTGACCTCGGAGCATTCAGCATCCTCTGCCCCTCCGTGCGCTTCCCACAGCGAGTCCGCTCAGGCAGGGCTCCTGGGGAAGCCAGAGGGTCCTGCACTCCAACTCCGCAGTGAGACGTGACTCTCAGCCAGCCAGTAAAACAGAGGTTTATTAGACGACAGGAACATGGTCTAAAACAGAGCTTGTAGGTGCAGAGAACCGGACCCCTCAGCAGGGTCCATTTTGGGGGGCAGTGAGCCAGACAACCACATCTGCCCTTCTCTCCATGTGTCCAGCCAGCCCCAAACTGAAACTCCCTCCAGCCCCTCCTCCCCTGGGCTTTGTTCCTTTCCCGGGCCAGGAGGTCACCTAATTCCTTTGTTCTCCACCTTTAGCTCTCACCTTGCAGGGGGGAATGGCCCAGGCCATCAGTTGCCAGGAAACAGGGTGTCTGCCAGCCTCTGTGTCCAGACCCCTGCACACACCTGCCCTCTAGGGCTCTGCAATGATCATACACCCTTAACCCACCCCCTAGATACTTAAGAACTGCCTAGGGGAAACTGAGGCACCCCTACACTATTCAGAGGAAACATTAAGAACAGTCCCACTTCGTCACATCTCTCCCCTCTTCGAGATCGAACTGAGCGGTGTCACTTTAGCCAGTGACCTGGTGTCACGGAGTGTGGGGGAGTCCAGGCCCTGCACCCCTCTTCCTGGGATTCACTGAGACTCTCAGCCAGCCAGTAAAACAGAAGGTTTATTGGACAACAGGAACACAGTCCAAAACAGAGCTTGTGGGTACACCCAGGACCCCTCAGTGAAGTCCTTCTGGGGGAGCAGGGAGCTTAGACCCCAGCCCTGGGGTTCCCTGTGTTCCTCCACCCAGCCCCAAACTGAAACTAAACCCACCGAGCAGGTTCCCTGCTGCAGCCTCCGTCCACATTCCTGGGCAGAGGTGTTACCTCCCCCTCCCCCTCCTGGCTCAGGTGACAGGCTCTCAGGTCTCCCGTCCCCAGGGCACATTCCCAGGTCAACACTCCCCCCTCCCTGCTGCGTCACATCGTCACATCTCTCCCCCCTTCGAGACTGAACTGAGCGGGGTCACTGTGACCAGTGACCTGGGGAAGTTCGGGGCCCCCTCTCCGGGACAGCGCATCCGCTATCAGGTTGGCACTTCCCTTCACATGGACCACGTCCATGTCGTAATCTTGCAGGAGCAGGCTCCACCTCAGGAGCTTGGTGTTGGCTCCTTTCATCTGGTGCAGCCAGGTCAGGGGAGAGTGGTCGGTGTACACGGTGAAGTGTCGCCCGAAGAGATAGGGCTCTAGTTTCTTGAGGGCCCACACCATGGCCAGGCACTCCTTCTCGATGGCCGCGTAGTGTTGCTCCCGGGGTAGCAACTTCTTGCTCAGGTACACGATGGGGTGTCTCTCCCCCTTTTCATCCTCCTGCATTAACACCGCCCCCAGTCCCGTGTCGGAGGCGTCGGTGAACACCACAAAGGGCTTGTCAAAGTCTGGGTTTGCTAGAACTGGGCCACTGACCAGAGCCTCCTTCAGCGCCCGGAAAGCCTCCTGGCACTGCTCGGTCCAGACCACCTTGTCTGGCTTCCCCTTCTTGCATAGCTCAGTGATGGGGGTGGCTATGGCGCTAAAGTGGGGCACAAATCTTCGGTAGTATCCTGCCATCCCAATAAAGGCTTGGACCTGCTTTTTGGTGTGGGGAGCGGGCCAGTCTCTGATCACCTCCACCTTGGCCGGTTCTGGCTTTAGGCGGCCGCTCCCCACCCGATGGCCCAGGTAAGATACTTCAGCCATCCCCACCTTGCACTTCTCCGCTTTGACAGTCAGCCCAGCCCCCTGGAGTCGGTCCAGCACTTGTCTAACCTGGGACACGTGGTCCTCCCAGGTCTGGCTAAAGACACAGATGTCGTCAATATACGCCACGGCAAAACTCTCCATCCCCCTCAGGAGCTGGTCCACCAGGCGCTGGAAGGTGGCCGGCACTCCCTTGAGGCCGAAAGGCAGGGTCAGAAACTCATAGAGCCCCAGAGGGGTGATAAAGGCCGATTTCAGCCGGGCATCTGCATCCAGCGGCACCTGCCAGTAGCCCTTTGTAAGGTCCATGGTGGTAAGGTACTGAGCTCCTCCCAGCTTGTCTAGGAGCTCGTCCGGCCTGGGCATGGGGTAGGCATCCGATACAGTGATGGCATTGAGCTTCCGATAGTCCACACAGAACCGGACTGACCCATCCTTTTTGGGGACCAGCACCACCGGCGAGGCCCAAGGGCTGGCCGATGGCTGGATCACCCCCAAAGCCAGCATGTCCCGGACCTCTCTTTCCAGGTCCTGAGCAGTTTTCCCTGTGACTCGGAAGGGGGAGCATCTTATCGGCGGGTGCGACCCTGTCTGCACCCGGTGGACAGTCAGATTAGTGCGTCCAGGCTGGTTGGAAAACAGCTGTCGGTACGGATGCAGCACCCCCCTGACCTCAGCTTGCTGGGCAGGGGTGAGCTGATCCGAGAGGGGGATTGTTTCCAGGGGGGAACCAGCTCTGGTCCCAGGGAATAGATCTACTAAAGGGTCATCTCCCTGCTCCTCCCACTGACCACACACAGCTAACACCACATTCCCCCTGGCATAATATGGCTTCATCATATTCACATGGTACACCCGGCGGTGGTGGGCCCGGTTCGACAGCTCCACCACACAGTTTACCTCATTGAGCTGCTTGACGACCTTGAACGGGCCCTCCCAGGCGGCCTGTAGTTTGTTCTTTCTCACGGGGATGAGAACCATCACCTGATCCCCGGTGGCGTAGGCACGGGCCCGCGCCGTGCGGTCATACCAGACCTTCTGCTTCCTCTGGGCTCTGGCCAGATTCTCCCTGGCCAGGCCCATGAGTTCAGCCAGTCTCTCTCGGAAGGTCAGGACATACTCCACCACTGACTCTCCATCGGGAGTGGCCTTCCCCTCCCACTCGTCTCTCATCAGGTCCAGGGGGCCCCTCACCCTCCTTCCATATAACAGTTTGAAAGGCGAAAATCCGGTAGACTCCTGGGGCACCTCCCTGTACGCGAACAGCAGGTGAGGTAAGTACTTGTCCCAATCCTGCGGGTGCTGGTTCATAAAGGTTTTCAGCATCATCTTTAGCGTCCCGTTAAACCTCTCCACCAGCCCATTGGACTGGGGGTGATACGCTGAGGCCCAGTCATGCCGGACCCCACATTTCTCCCACAAGCACCGGAGCAGGGCCGACATGAAGTTGGAGCCTTGGTCTGTCAAGACTTCCCTGGGGAACCCCACTCGGCTGAAAATGGTCAGGAGCGCATCTGCCACGGTGTCTGCTTCAATGGAAGCTAAGGGCACTGCCTCGGGGTAGCGGGTGGCGAAATCTACCACCACCAGAATGTATTTCTTCCCCGACCGGGTCGTCTTGCTGAGAGGCCCCACGATGTCCATGGCCACCTTCTGGAAAGGCGCCTCTATGATGGGCAAAGGTCTCAACGCCGCTTTCCCCTTGTCCCGGGCCTTCCCCACCCTCTGACAGGGGTCACAGGATCGGCAATACTGCCGGACGGTGGTAAAGACCCCGGGCCAGTAAAAGTTCTGTAGCAACCTCTGCCGGGTGCGCCGGATTCCCTGGTGCCCTGCGAGGGGGATGTCATGGGCCAGGGACAGGAGCTTGCGGCGGTACTTCTGGGGGACCACCAGCTGCCTCCTGATCCCACAGGACTCCCCTTCCCCTGGGGGAGCCCATTCTCGGTACAGGAACCCCTTCTCCCACAGGAACCTCTCCTGGCAGCCTCTCCTCATGGTCCGTCCCTCACTGAGGTCGGCCAGGTCCCTGAGCTTCTGCAAGGAGGGATCTTTCCTCAACTCGGCCTGGAACTCAGCGGCTGGGGAAGGGATGGGGCCCAGTTCCCCCTCCGTGGCCAGGTCTGAGGCCGCAGCCTCTCTGAGCCGTGCCCCTCGGCGCTCCCTCCCCACCCGAGTAGGGTCTCGCGCCTCCAGTGTGGTACCCTCCCCAGGGTCAGGTCGCAGTGCCCCTCGCCGGCTCTGGCTACGGGTCACAACCAGGGCGGTCTGGGGGTCGCTTGGCCAGTCCTCTAGGTCCCCCCCATCAAAACTTCAGTGGGCAAATGGTGGTGTACCCCCACATCCTTGGGGCCCTCCTTGGTCCCCCATTTCAGGTGTACCCTTGCCACGGGCACCTTAAATGGGGTCCCGCCCACCCCCGTCAGGGTCAGGTAGGTGTTGGGCACCACCCGATCTGGGGCCACCACCTCGGGCCGGGCCAGCGTCACCTCCGCGCCCGTATCCCAGTATCCATTGACCTTCCTCCCATCCACCTCCAGGGGAACAAGGCACTCTCTCCGGAGGGACAGCCCCGCACCCACCCTGTAAACCGAGCACCCTGAGTCCAGAGCCTCCAGCCCTCTGGCGGGGCTGGCTGGGGGTACTCTTCCCTCCTGAGCAGGTGGCAAACTGGTAGCCCCCCTTTCCTGGGTCGCCTGCCCCTCGTCCAGCTGAGTCCCTACCCAGTTAACCCTGGGTAGGTTGGGTCTGCTCAGTTTGTCCCTGAGCCCGGGGCACTGGGCCCGTACGTGGCCTCTCTGGCCACAGTGATAGCAGCTCAGGTCACGTTGGTCCCCTCGAACGGGTCGGAGGGGCCCGACACCAGGCGTTCCCCTTTGGAGGGGGTTCTCCCTATTTCCCCGCTGGGAGGCCCCATGGTGACTCTCTCTCTGCATCGGGGGGGGCCTGTTCTTTTGGGACTCCTCCCGGCTACCCCCTGACCGACTGTTCACAAACTCGTCGGCCAGCTGCCCTGCATGCTGGGGGTTCGCGAGCTTTTTGTCCACCAGCCACAGCCTCAGGTCGGAAGGGCACTGTTCATACAGGTGCTCCAGTACAAACAGGTCAAGCAGGTCCTCTTTAGTTTGGGCCCCCGCTGTCCACTTGCGGGCATATCCCTGCATCCTGTTGACCAGTTGTAGGTAGGTGACCTCAGGCGTTTTACGCTGACTCCGGAACCTTCTCCGGTACATCTCGGGGGTCAGCCCAAACTCACGGAGCAGGGCCTGTTTGAACAGTTCATAGTCCCCTGCCTCTGCCCCTGTCATCCGGCTGTAGACCTCCACGGCTTTGGGGTCCAGTAAGGGGGTGAGGAACTGGAGCCTGTCTGCAGGGTCAACCCTGTGCAGCTCGCAGGCATTCTCAAAGGCCGTCAGGAAGCTATCCATGTCCTCCCCCTCCTTCCGCTGGGCCAGGAAGCACTTATCAAAGCTCCTTGCAGTCTTGGGTCCCCCCTCACTCACCGCAGCCGGGGCCCCACTGCTCCTCAGCCTGGCCAGCTCCAGTTCATGCTGTCTTTGTTTCTCCTTCTCCTGCTGCTCATGTTGACGTTCCCTCTCCTTCTCCTGACGTTCCCTCTCCTTCTCCTGACGCTCCCTCTCCTTCTCCTCCTGCTCATGTTGACGTTGTTTCTCCTTCTCCTCCTGCTCATGTTGACGTTGTTTCTCCTCATGTTGACGTTGTTTTTCATGATCCTCCAGCTCCCTCATTTTCCTCTCCCTCTCCCATTCCAGCCGCATCCGCTCCAGGGATGGGGAGCTCCGCTGGGAGGATCCCCTGCTGGCTGCTGGGGTCAGGGGGCCCTCGGTATTCGCTGGGCTTCCCACAACCCCTCCCCCAGGCATAGGTAGGAAGGGTCTCGGGGTGTCCTGGGCAGCAGTCTGACCCCTCCCAGCCTGGTCAGGCCCCAGGGCCCACGCTGCGTCCGCCGGGCGGCTTCCCTCAGGGACAGGGATCGGGTCATCCAAGCGATCCCTCTCCTCCAGCTGGGCAATCAGCTGTTCCTTGGTGGACCTCCCGACGCGCAGCCCCCTCTGCCTGCACAGCTCCACCAGGTCGCTCTTAAGGCGTTTAGCGTACATCTCCCGGCTGCTAACTCGCAGGCCGGGCAGCTGTCCACGGTTTCCAGGAAAAGCCCCTAGTGTGCCAGTCCTTCTTGAGGTCACCACCTCTTTGCCAGGGTTGAGCTGCAGACTCCTCCGCCCCTGGGACCGCTCGCTGCAATCCCCCGGGGGACCCTGTTACTGCAAAAGTCCTTCTCTCTGGTCACACACTCCCAGGGGTTAACCGCCCCCTGAAACCGTCTCTCTCTGAATCTTCAGCACGCCTGGTCCCCGTCAATCCCCCTTCGTTTTACTGTTCCCCAGTCACTTACTGCAGGAAGCGCCGTTCACGGGGTGCAGTAGATCCCACCGCTGCCACCAGTTGTCACGGAGTGTGGGGGAGTCCAGGCCCTGCACCCCTCTTCCTGGGATTCACTGAGACTCTCAGCCAGCCAGTAAAACAGAAGGTTTATTGGACAACAGGAACACAGTCCAAAACAGAGCTTGTGGGTACACCCAGGACCCCTCAGTGAAGTCCTTCTGGGGGAGCAGGGAGCTTAGACCCCAGCCCTGGGGTTCCCTGTGTTCCTCCACCCAGCCCCAAACTGAAACTAAACCCACCGAGCAGGTTCCCTGCTGCAGCCTCCGTCCACATTCCTGGGCAGAGGTGTTACCTCCCCCTCCCCCTCCTGGCTCAGGTGACAGGCTCTCAGGTCTCCCGTCCCCAGGGCACATTCCCAGGTCAACACTCCCCCCTCCCTGCTGCGTCACATCGTCACACCTGGGGAAGTTCGAAGCCACCAACGTTCCCATGGATGCCCCAGAATCTCTCCCATTCCTTGGTAGGAGTTACACCAGGCCCTTCCAGTTTCACGCCCTCCCTTAGTTTGGGGGTGGTCGATAGCACTTGCAGGCTGCATGTGGGAAGGTTTATGCGGCCCGTGCCCTTTGGCCACCCCAAAACCACAGGGGGTCAAACTGGGATTGGGTCTTCTCCCCAACAAGCTGGCCAAACACAGCCACTTGGTTATAGGACTGTTTAACATTCTTAACAGCTTTCACTTCATCTGAGACCTTCTCAGAGCTATCCACACTGGATCTTTCAACAGGAAAGTCAGTGGATCCATTCACAACAGAAAATTTCTGGCTGTTAGGAACTGAAACTTTCTTAATTAAAGAAAAGGAGTACTTGTGGCACCTTAGAGACTAACCAATTTATTTGAGCATGAGCTTTCGTGAGCTACAGCTCACTTCATCGGATGCATATTGTGGATTAAATCGCTTTCACGCCCGTCAGTTGCAGTAAACTGCTTGCAAAGACTCCTTTCCCTAGGGCTTTTCTATGCAACAATTCACCCCTCACAGAAATTCTGCTTTTACCTTCTTTACCTAGGGCTTGCTCTAGAGGAACACTTTCCTGAGCAGCAACAGACTCTTTCTGGGTCTCCCTTACATCCAGAATTACCTCTGGCCCATCCGGCGGATTCCTACACAGTCCCCTTTCAGGCAAACTTACAGACTTCCTAGATAAAAGGTCAGAAGCATTCTCCTTCCCTTTGCCACACACAAGTTCAGGAATCTTTTCCTTCTTGTTACAGGTTTCCACACCCTCAGTAGGTAACAGAATCACATCGTCTTCGTGCTCTACTTGTGCCCTGGCTAGGATCTCACCCTGATTAGACAGAGTTGCTACACCCTTTCCCAACAACACACTAGCAACAGACAAAATACAAGCACCAGAATTGTCTGGTCTCTGGGATTTTACATAGACACTAACTGGATGCGACCTAGTTACAGTGCCATTCTCCTGAGCAGAAACAAACTTAGGACCATTCCCTTCCTGGGCTTTAGCTGAATCCAGAACCAACTCTGAGACAACTGCACTACCCTCAACCATCACAGGCTGAAAGGCCCCTTCTGTCTGCTCCACAGACAAAGAAGAGCCGGACACACTTTCTCCTTTACCAGACACCCAGCTTGGGATCTCATTCCCCTTGTCCCAGCACACAAGGCTGGTCACAGACAGCTGCTTTGGAGATCAGGGTAGCTCCCTCCATAGGCAAGTCAATACCCCTGACAGACACAGGCACATTTCCTTCACTGTCACAATTCTCCACCCAGGTAACAGGTAAGGTCCAGGGACACTCATCTTCCACTCTCCTCGCCTTCCCACCCTGCTGACTAGACAAAGCCATCAGCTCACAAGGCTGCCTAGGCTCATCCAGACTTTCCTTACCAAGCACCTTGCCACTCCCAACAGATACCCTGCCCTGCCTATGTCTCCTCCCACTCAGCTGGGGTCTCAGCTCCCACTGTGCTCAGCGCTGCCCTTGCTGTCCCAGTGGGGGTAGGCAGCAAGGGCGCTGCTTTCCTCACTGCATCAGAGCCAGCGTGAGCCCCCTCTCCAGTGTGCAAGGGGCGGGGAGCATCTCTCTGTCCCACCCAACCCCAGGGATCTGGTTACAGGCAGGTAGCCTGAGCCTAGCAGCTCCTCCTCCACTGCCAGCCAGGTCATCTGCATCTTCACTGACCATTTCCCTCTCCACCGATTGGTTCCCTGGATTCAAATTCAAACCCTTGGCAGTTACCGGAGCAGGGCCTGGATCCTGTCCCAAAGAGACACAGTCGCCCCACAACAGGGTCTCGCAGCTGGTGTCCTGGAGAACCACAACGACCAGCCAGCCAGACCCCTCCTGTGTCTGCACAGGGATCTGGGCCATAGGCAGGGCGAGGGGCTTCGTCCCTGGGACCCTCACCCAGCTCACACAGCCCCTCAGCATCTGAGGCTGCACCACTCAGGGCCTGACAACAGTTCTCTCTGTCCCAGGATCTCGCCACCCCAGGAATGTCTCCCCATTGACCATCACCTTCCGCTCCCACTGGAGGTCTGAGGGGCCTGGCCCCAGGAAACTCCACACAGACATATAGGTTGGGGTCAGGAGTGGGAGCCTGTCCACCTCCCCACCCATCTGGCTGACGGAGTCTATGGCCTTGCGACCCAGCAAGGAGCTAGACACCGGGGCTTTTCCTCAGGGTCCCCCTGGTTCAAATCTCCAGCCTGCTCAAAGGCAGTGAGGTGGGCATCCACATCCCCCCCCGTCCTTAACCAGGGGCAACAATTTAGTTTCGAGGTTCCCTGCGGAACTGGCACCCTGGGGTCTATCCCCACTCACCCCTGGGAGGTCCCCTATGCCTCTCCGCTCCACCATCGCCAGTTCATGCTGCTGCTGCTTCTGCAGCTCTTCCTTGGACTCTCACTGTCTCTCACAGTCCTCTTGGTCTCTCGGACTCAGCTCCAATCCCGTCCGTCTCCAATACCCCGATGGGGAACCCGATCGTGAAGACCCTTGTCTGGTCAGGGACAAGAGTCTTGGCGATGCCTGGCTCCCACTCCAGCTGCTCCCAGATCCTGCTATAGCTCCATTTGGGGTCAGGAATCTGTTCCTTAGAGTGGTCATCCTCCTCGAGCTGCACGATTAACTGTGTTTTGGTGAACTTTCCAATGCTCAACCCTTCCTTTCTGCACAGGGTTACAATGTCCTTCTTAAGGAGACGGTGACAGGCCATCACTCCGCTCTTCCCAAGTTGTTGTGGACTCACAGGCCTGTGTGCTCTCAGCTCCCCGTCGTTTCCAGGGAGAACCCCTAGTGTGCCAGCCCTTCTCAAGGTCACCACCTCTTTGCCAGGGTCGAGCTGCAGACTCCTCCGCCCCTTGGACCACTCACTGCAATCCCCAGGGGGACCCCATTATTGCACAGTCCTTCTCACTGGTCACACACTCCCACGGGTTAACCGCCCCCCAGAGCCGCTCCTCTCTGAGCCTTCAGCATGCCTAGTCCTCATCATTCCCCCTTCGTTTTACTGCTCCCCCCGTCACTTACTGCAGGAAGTGCCATCCATGGGGTGCAGTAGATCCCACCACTGCCACCAGCTGTCACAGAGTCCCTGGGCGATGCTCTGCAACTGCTCCCCATGAAGCCAGTCAGGACTCTGGGCAGTCACCTTTCTGTGAGCGGCCTGTCTTCAGGACACAAAGCTCACACAGCTTCCACCTTCCTGGGTCTGACCTCGGAGCATTCAGCATCCTCTGCCCCTCCATGCGCTTCCCACAGCGAGTCCGCTCAGGCAGGGCTCCTGGGGAAGCCAGAGGGTCCTGCACCCCAACTCCGCAGTGAGACGTGACTCTCAGCCAGCCAGTAAAACAGAGGTTTATTAGATGACAGGAACATGGTCTAAAACAAAGCTTGTAGGTGCAGAGAACCGGACCCCTCAGCAGGGTCCATTTTGGGGGGCAGTGAGCCAGACAGCCACGTCTGCCCTTCACTCCATGTGTCCAGCCAGCCCCAAACTGAAACTCCCTCCAGCCCCTCCTCCCCTGGGCTTTGTTCCTTTCCCGGGCCAGGAGGTCACCTAATTCCTTTGTTCTCCAACCCTTTAGCTCTCACCTTGCAGGGGGGAAGGGCTCAAGCTATCAGTTGCCAGGAAACAGGGTGTCTGCCATCCTCTGTGTCCAGACCCCTGCACACACCTGCCCTCTAGGGCTCTGCAATGATCATACACCCTTACCCCACCCCCTAGATACTTAAGAACTGCCTAGGGGAAACTGAGGCACCCCCACACTATTCAGAGGAAACATTAAGAACAGTTCCACTTGGTCACAGAGGGCTCTCCTGGTGCAAACCCAGTCCTGCCCCCTACCCCAGTCCCCTGGCTGGTGAGGGAGGGAGGCTTGCTGGGGAAACTGCTTTGAGCTGAGCGGGGGTGTGGTAAAGGAACGCAGCCCTGTTCCCCTTCACCCACTCACTCATGGGCTGCCCAAGCACTGAGCGGCCCCAGCTGTGCATCTGGCCGGCACCTGGCTTCGATTAGGGAGCCGGGAAGAGGCTGTGTTAATGAGCCTCGCTGGGAAGCCAGCGAGCGTGGCCCGTCTGGGATACGCAAGAGTGCAGCGTCTTCTCATGAGAAACTTCCCCTGGGCGGCTCGGCTGGGGGCGGCGCTGGGAGTGGCGGCGAGGGGAGGTGCACGTGGCAAGTCCTAGGAGCAAACACCCAGTGTCTTATCGATCCCCTCCATCCTTTCCCAGCTTCCCCCGCAGCCGCCTCTCCCCTCCCCAGGCACCAAAGCCCAGCAGTGCTCCCCATGGCCGCGGGCAGCTGGGGCAGCCTCCTCCAGAGCCGTGCCATGGCGCTGCCAGCCCTGGGGGCTGTTGAGCATTGTGAACCTTTCCTCCCCCCAGCTCTGTGTGCTGGCTCTAGAGCCCAGCCAGGGAGGCAGGGGTCAGGGCTGGGGGCTACCAGGTGACAGTGAGCCTCCGAGCCAGCTCCACTTCCCTCTGTTATGACCTGGATGTGAATGGCTGGTCCCAGGGGCCTGGTACAGAGATACATTGAGGCACGGGCGGGCGGCAGGGTGCTGGAGTGCAAGCCCTTTCTTTGCCCTTGTGCCCAGGTGTAAGATGCCCCAGGAGCCATTGGCAGAAGCTTGGGAACAGGAAAGGTGGAGACACAGGGTGGTAGGAGGTGGTAACCTTCCCTCTCTGCTAGGGGCGGGGGGTGCACTGCACCAGGGCAGACAAGGAAGTTGAGAACACACGCCAGGCCTGGAAATGCCCTTTCCAAGCTCTCCGTGTGTCCCCGGAACCGGCTGGATCTTCTCTCCTTGTAACACTTGTGCCGGGCTCTCTGCTGCAGTAATGTGGGTGTACCAGGGGTGGGGGGGGAAGGAGAGTGCTGGTGCTGGGGGAGTGTGGTGGGGGGTGAAGATGGCTAAGGGAGCCAGTTAACTGCCCTGGAGGCACCTGGAGGAGGAGACAAGCAGGGATTTAGACACCAGGCTCAGCAGGGCAGGGACAGGTGGAGCCTGTATAAGCCAGAATGCTGGGAACAGAAGGGGCTGCAGGAAGGCAGATTCCCGTCACTCCCTGAGAGGGTAGAGGTGTGCTAAGGACTAAAGAGGGAAGGCCATGGTCACTGCTTGGGAGAAGGGAGTTGGGAGGTTGGTGAACCCAGAGAGGGGGGAAGCCAGGAAGGTAGGAGATTGCTCCAGGGAATAGCAGCAAGGTAGGACAGTCCAGCCCTGGGCTGCTGACCGGAGGGCCCCTGAGCTGGGCTGTGGAGTAGAGGGTGGCCCCAGGTCCCCCTATCAACCACTGAAGGAGCCCCATGGTCAGAGCAGTAAAGGGAAGGCTGCCATCATGTATGGAGGGACTTTGACCATCCCCACTCCCCGGCCCAAAAGGGGAAACACACATGGTGACCTGGCTTTGCCAGAGGGCCCAGTCACGAAGATGGAGCGGGGGAGAGGTCGATGGGAGTAGAGACTGCCAGGGAGGGCGCAGTGCCTGGTTGGAGCTAATCTCCAGGACGTCCAACAGGTGGCGCTACTAGTGGTGAGTGCACCCCATCACAGGGAGCAAAGACCCCTAATATCTCTCCCCCCCCCCGCCCCCAGCCACTCCTTCCTGGTTACAGGGCTACTGAGTTGTGCTGCCTCCAGCCAGCTCTCCCGTTTGCTCCCCCACTAGAGCTCTGTGCAGCCCCCAAGGTAGCTGGTAAGCCCAGCCCAGGAGAAGGTGGCAATTGGGAAATGAAATGCTGGTGGCTGAGAGCAAGAGCGGGCCGGGGACCCTGGAGCCTCCTGCTGCAGGTGGGGTGGGAAAGGCAGGCCCAGGACACTCACCATGCTTGCTCCTGGGACACCACGGTGGCTACGGGGGGTGGAGGAGGGAATGGCTGAAGCCTTCCAGGGAGCGGCATGGAGGCAATTCACGCCCCCTGTGGGGGCAAGTCTGGTCTCCTTGCTGGCTGCTGAGGACCATCCTGCAGCAGTACTGATGTGACTCCACGCTGCAGGGTCTGGGGAGCACATGTCCCCCTCTCCCCGCAGTGCCTGGCTGCCCGAGGGAGTTAGTGGGGAGAAGGGGGTCTTCCACCCATCTTCAACTCCATCAGCCATTCCCAGATGGCTGGGCACAGGGACTCCCAACTGCACAGAGTGGCCTGGAGGGGGTTTGTTAATCCCTGCATGGTTAGTTGGCCTGTTTGTCTTCACTCTGGGGTCTCCCTAAGGGTTGGGGGTGAGTCTCTAGTACTAGTGTGTGCCCCATTTGATACGACACCTGCATCGCCTAGCGTGTGTCCCAAACATGTGTTTCGAAGGCAGGCAAGTGCCTCCGTCCCCCCTCACAGGGGAGCCTGAGGAGTTCAGGGAGCAGCTCTCAGCACGGGGGCTGCTCCCTCTGGAGTGGGGGGCTTTGGCGGCCCTCTGCTTTGAAGCTGGCACCCCTGACTGCCCTGGGAAGCAGGCAGATTCCAGGGAGTGGCTCCCCAGGGCAGAGGGCCTGCTGTGCACAGCACTGAGCTGATGTTTCTAAGGGACTGTCAGTAAACGGACCCGAGCCTCCTGGCAAAGGCAGCTGGGCTGAGGGGGGCTGGCCTCCCGTCCGGGTTCTCCACTCACTCCCGTCAATGCCCAGGCAGCAATGATGTGAGCAGTGACTCCAGCGGCCCCTTGCTGGCTCCGCTGCTCCCTCACAGCAACTCCAGCAGCCTGCCCCCATGCACTGTGCCCCCTGGGTTTGGGACTGGAGGCCTGCTCGGGGCGGGTGTCTCTTCCCCCTACACTGCTATTAGAGCTGGAGCTGCTAGGTGCAGGAAGTGCTACTGTGAGGCAGGTTGCGGTGGATTTGCTGGGGTACTGAGTGCCAGGTCCTGTGCTGGCTGCCTTGCTCTTATGGCTGGGGGTTGGGCTGGGGGGGGTCTCTCTCTGCAGGGCCTGGAGGAGCTGTATCTGTGTACGTGAGACTGTCAAGGTTAGGCTGTACCCAGCTGTGATCCTTCTGCTTGTAGATCGATCGGAAAGGGGACCAGAATCGGGTGGTTTCTCTGAAATGGATACTTGTGTTGCTGCCACCAGCTGAGCCGCAGAATGAGGGGGGTGGGTGGAACCCCGTTGCCGATGGGCCGATCTGTCGGGGACAGGGATAGCTCCCCCAAGGGCAGTGGGAGAAGCTCCAGTAGACCGGAGAATGCCGTGAGGAGATCCAGTGCTGCTCTCTGGGGCACAGGCTTGAACTGTTCACAACTGGGGTGGGAGATTTCCCAGAGAGCCTGGGAAATGCTGCTGGTGAGCCAGTCGGTGGTGCCCTTCCCCCAGGTGGGTACTGAACAGGCCGCCAACGTGCTGCAGGAGGTGCCCTTGTGCCCATGAATGCCAACACGAGGTCCTGCCCGCAGGTGAGCATTGCTGAGAAGCTGGCACCCTGACTTGTGCCTAGCAAACTTCACAGGAGACAATTACCCTCTGCCCACCTAAATTGCCCCTCCACTTCCGAGTGGGTAACCATATTCTTCTCTTCCTGTGTTCGGCAGTGGCCGTGTTCTGCCCCAGATGCAGCCGCGTTTCACCGATGGGTGATGAGGTTCCTGAATAGTGCACAAAATGCTTTGGGATGTTGTGAGAGGGAAGACGGAGAAATGTCTTATTGCTTCAGTCAGGGTTGCTTCCGATTTGGGTCAAGGTGTGAGATGACGCTCATTGCTAACCAGGTTGGAAACAACCCAGGAGTCCTGGCTGCTGAGAACGTGCCACCCCTAACTGGCATCGTTCATTCCTTGTGAGGTTTCTTTTCCCTGGTCTCTGCTCTCAAACATCCCTGTTTTTGACGTCTCATTTGGGCTTTGCTCCTCTTCTGCAGCATCTAATGGATGCTGCAGCCATTCCTTTGCTCATGCCGCTAAGCGGCAGACCACTGTAAATGCCTGTCTTGGAGCTGTGAGCTGAGTCTGCCGTGGCCCGTCAGCATGGCCGCTGCCCCCACAACCCATGTGGTAAAACAATTTGAGAGTCAAAGAAATAACACCTCAGATCGTGGGAATTCAGCCCTCTGCTCGGGAGATCCTTCCACGACCCTCTGGATCCGCCCAGGAATCCCCGCTGCACGAGAGCCCATCCGGTTCTGCAAAGTCTCCTGTCACGTCTGATCTCAGGGAGTGTCCTGTGCTCGCTGTGATGTCAGATCTCAGCTGGCTGGGGATTGCTTCAGGAAGGGGGGCTGGTGAGAAAAGACTCGGCAGCGCACAGAGGTTTAACTTTCTCTCCTCTCACCTCCCGGCCGACGTAATATTCCATGCAGAGGTCACCCAGGGGGTACCTGACTCCCACCCTCGGTAGCCAAACTTCCTTCATGCTCGGAGAGTAGTCCTCTGTATCCCACATTCCCAAGGAGGCCGTGGGAAGCACTGAAAAAGTTGGCCTAGCTATGGGCTGTCTATTTATAGTAACACATACTACAGGCTCTCAAGCTTCTGTTCCCTAGTGTAACTGCACAAGACTGTTTATATTTCCTCTTCTCTTCTCCCCCTCATCCGTCCTTCACAGGAATGTTGCTTGGTATTGCAAAGATGTGGAAGCGGAGGAGGAATCAAGAGGACACAGTGATGTTTGATTGCTCAGAGCTCAAGTATGAAACTGCAGAAAAACCTGAGTGTCTCTGGATTAAGTTTAGAAGTGTGAGCAACAAGGGTGATGTCGTGGTGGGAGTCTGCTAGAGACCACCGGACCAGGGGGATGAGGTGGACGAGGCTTTCTTCTGGCAACTCACAGAAGTTACTAGATCGCAGGCTCTGGTTCTCATGGGAGACTTCAATCACCCTGATATCTGCTGGGAAAGCAATACAGCGGTGCACAGACAATCCAGGAAGTTTTTGGAAAGTGTAGGGGACAATTTCCTGGTGCAAGTGCTGCAGGAACCAACTAGGGGCAGAGCTCTTCTTGACGTGCTGCTCACAAACTGGGAAGAATTAGTAGGGGAAGCAAAAGTGGATGGGAACCTGGGAGGCAGTGACCATGAGATGGTCGAGTTCAGGATCCTGACACAGGGAAGAAAGGAGAGCAGCAGAATATGGACCCTGGACTTCAGAAAAGCAGACTTTGACTCCCTCAGGGAACTGATGGACAGGATCCCCTGGGAGAATAACATGGGGGGGAAAGGAGTCCAGGAGAGCTGGCTGTATTTTAAAGAATCCTTATTGAGGTTACAGGGACAAACCATCCCGATGTGTAGAAAGAATAGTAAATATGGCAGGCGACTAGCTTGGCTTAACAGTGAAATCCTTGCTGATCTTAAACACAAAAAAGAAGCTTACAAGAAGTGGAAGATTGAACAAATGACCAGGGAGGAGTATAAAAAATTTTGCTCAGGCATGCAGGAGTGAAATCAGGAAGGCCAAATTACACTTGGAGTTGCAGATAGCAAGGGATGTTAAGAGTAACAAGAAGGGATTCTACAGGTATGTTAGTAACAAGAAGGTGGTCAGGGAAAGTGTGGGCCCCGGGGAGGCAACCTAGTGACAGAGGGTGTGGAAAAAGCTAATGTACTCAGTGCTTTTTTTGCCTCTGTCTTCACGAACAAGGTCAGCTCCCAGACTACTGCACTGGGCAGCACAGCATGGGGAGGAGGTGACCAGCCCTCTGTGGAGAAAGAAGTGGTTCGGGACTACTTAGAAAAGCTAGAGGAGCACAAGTCCATGGGGCCAGATGCGCTGCATCCGAGAGTGCTAAAGGAGTTGGCGGATGTGATTGCAGAGCCATTGGCCATTATCTTTGAAAACTCATGGCAATGGGGCGAGGTCCCGGATGACTGGAAAAAGGCTAATGTAGTGCCCATCTTTAAAAAAAGGAAGGAGGAGGATCGCGGGAACTACAGGCCAGTCAGCTTCACCTCAGTCCCTGGAAAAATCATGGAGCAGGTCCTCAAGGAATCAGTTTTGAAGCACTTGGAGGAGAGGAAGGTGATCAGGAACAGTCAGCATAGATTCACCAAGGGCAAGTCATGCCTGACTAATCTAATTGCCTTCTGTGACGAGCTAACTGGCTCTGTGGATGAGGGGAAAGCAGTGGACGTGTTGTTCCTTGACTTTAGCAAAGGTTTTCACACGGTCTCCCACAGTATTCTTGCCAGCAAGTTAAACAAGTATGGGGTGGATGAATGGACTATAAGGTGGATAGAAAGTTGGCTAAATTGTCGGGCTCAAAGGGTAGTGATCAATGGCTCCATGTCTAGTTGGCAGCCGGTATCAAGTGGAGTGCCCCAAGGGTCGGTCCTGGGGCCGGTTTTGTTCAATATCTTCGTAAAAGATCTGGAGGATGGTGTGGATTGCACCCTCAGCAAGTTTGCAGATGACACTAAACTGGGAGGAGAGGTAGATACACTGGAGGGTAGGGATAGGATACAGAGGGCCCTAGACAAATTAGAGGATTGGGCCAAAAGAAATCTGATGAGGTTCAACAAGGACAAGTGCAGAGTCCTGCACTTAGGACGGAAGAATCCCATGCACCGCTACAGACTAGGGACCGAATGGCTCGGCAGCAGTTCTGCGGAAAAGGACCTAGGGGTTACAGTGGACGAGAAGCTGGATATGAGTCAACAGTGTGCCCTTGTTGCCAAGAAGGCCAATGGCATTTTGGGATGTATATGTAGGGGCATTGCCAGCAGATTGAGGGACGTGATTGTTCCCCTCTATTCGACATTGGTGAGGCCTCATCTGGAGTACTGTGTCCAGTTTTGGGCCCCACACTACAAGAAGGATGTGGAAAAATTGGAAAGAGTCCAGCGGAGGGCAACAAAAATGATTAGGGGACTGAAACACATGAGTTATGAGGAGAGGCTGAGGGAACTGGGATTGTTTAGTCTGCGAAAGAGATGAGGGGGGATTTAATAGCTGCTTTCAACAACCTGAAAGGGGGTTCCAAAGAGGATGGATCTAGACTGTTCTCAGTGGTAGCTGAGGACAGAACAAGGAGTAATGGTTTCAAGTTGCGGTGGGGGAGGTTTAGGTTGGATATTAGGAAAAACTTTTTCACTAGGAGGGTGGTGAAACACTGAAATGCGTTACCTAGGGAGGTGGTGGAATCTCCTTCCTTAGATATTTTTAAGGTCAGGCTTGAGAAAGCCCTGGCTGGGATGATTTAGTTGGGGATTGGTCCTGCTTTGAGCAGGAGGTTGGACTAGATGACCTCCTGAGGTCCCTTCCAACCCTGATATTCTTTGATTCTATTCTATGATTCGGGTACCGTGTGGCAGGAGCCTTCCACCACTGGGACCAGGCAGGGCCCTTGTGCTGTTTCCTCTGAATGGAGTGCTGGCTTGGAGAGCAGCGGCTTCCCCCATGTGCTGGCCTGTCCCACCCTTGACAGGGACATGAACAGCTTCTGGTTTGTAGGCAGGGGCCACCAGGGGAGATCTGTGATGGTGGGGAAGGCAGGATTCCTTCTGGCCGAGCACCAGCCAGCAGAGTCATGGCAGGATGCGCTCTCCACTTGCTGCTCTGTTGGAATCTGTCCCGGTGGGGCTGGGGGACTGCATCCCACTGAGCGCTGAAACGTCACGGGACGCCGCCTTTTCCAGTGCTGGCCAAAGGCCAGACCTATGAACATCTGGGGTGAGGCGGCTCCTCTGGGGCTGGTGTCCATGGCAAACCCACTTCTGCAAGTGTCCGGGATCGTTGTCCCCACTCAGCTAGAATGGGGACAGCGCTTCGCCAGGTTGCGCCCAGATTGCTCTGCTCTCGTGTTGAGGTGACTGTCTGTCCCAAGGGGTCTTTTAATGGGGATGTGCAACCTTCTGCCTCCATGCCGCAGCTCGAAACCCCTGCCAGTGGAGCTGTTGAGATGAGTCCCTGGCCTCAGGGCAAAGCCCTCACCAGCTGGCAGCCTCAGGAGAAGCTAAGGGCCACCAGGCTGCCCTCCCTGCTGGAGGCGGTCCCTCTGGGGCAGGCGGGGCCCCGTTCATGGGGAACGGGCGGGCGTGAGGGTGGAAGAGGAGGGACTGTGGGCATGTAGCTTGCTATGCTGCCCGTGCTGTGCTGTGTGCATGTACAGGGCTTTGTTGTCCACACGTGGCAGTCCTGACCCTCATCCGCCCATTTGCCCAGTGGGCTTGTGCGTTGTCTGTGCCCTCTCCTACCCCAGGGACTCGGGGAGGGGAGGAAGCATCCCATTTGTGGAGAGGCCTTGGCACGGGTTCCTTGCAGTGCATGCGCTCCATCCCTTGGGAGCCCTGAGGGAAGCTGGAGGAGTGAGAGGGGAGGCCGGCTGCCTGGTAGGGAGGGCAATGAGCAACCATCCCAGCTCCCTCCTGGGCCTGCTGCGTGCTGAGGAAGGGCCTGGAAAAAAGCCCAGGCTGGAACTGAGGGTTGGGCACTGGACCAGACTCCAGCTGGGCCCGCCGTGCCAGGCTCCGGCTGGGCAGGTGCAGTGGGAATGGCTCACGCTGAGCTGCTCTCCCCATCTCTCTCTCATAGGTATTCCTAGCATGGCTGGCTCCTTACGGTCTCAGGCCCAGTGTCGGCCCCAGCTAGTGTTAAATCCACACCCTCATTTTCTTTAGATGGTAGCTGGTCTTTCCCTGGACTGGGCAGAGGGTCTTCAGAGATCAGGACCCCCACCCCTCCCCTGAAGGCCCATGCGGGAGTTCTTGGTTGAGGTTTTCCTTACCTCGGCCCTGGCTGGCTCGCCCTGCCTTCACAGCCTTGCTCCAGTCCAGGGCAATGGGGCAGGTGAGGCCTGCTCACACCAGATTCCCGCCTTATCGAACGGGGATGTTTGTACCGTGCTCCCCACCAGGGCTGGGGCCTGACCGCCTAAAGCAGCATCTCCTCAAGTCTGAACAGCAGCGTCTCCTTCAGCTCAGTCATGCCCTGCTGCAGTGGTCCGGCCTACTCAAAAGGAGCACTGGTAGGGGGCTGTGTAGCTCTTCACAGTGTATTTCTTCTCCTTCCTTACATGCTCTGAACAGTGAAATAGTCAGTGTCTACACTGCGGTCACCATTGGCATCCTGCTGAAACCAATGGGACAGCTCATGCCTCAGAGCTATTGTTTCAGGCTCTCTACAAACTCGGGCAGAGATTGCTGCCCGTTGGATCTCATTCAGGTTACACTTCGAGAATTTTTCTTTGCAGCTGTAGCAGCTAGAGATGGATGGAGATGGAGACTCTGAAGAACAATTGAGGCCTGTCCGGGCTGTGCAGCCCCGCACAGAGAAGCTAGCAATCTCTTCCCGTGACAGCCACCCACGTGCCTTTATCTCAGGCTGGTCTAGGCTGAATAGATGTGCCGTTTGAGTCTCCAGGTTGCAATGGCTGATGGCCATTTGCTGGCAGGAAGCATCGGGGACAGGTCTGCGAAGTAAGAAGGTTTTCTTCAGCAGAATACTGTGTTCCATCGACCTCCATTCATCTTACGGCAAGCTGGGGACACACAACTAATATTCAACCATGTGCGTCGTCACTGGGACCATTCGACCCATGCTAACACTGCGGCTCCCGTGCTAAGCAGCGTGGCTCCTCCACACCGCCGGCATGAGGATGCTGCAGCTGGAATAGCTGCGAAGGGCCAACCCAAGCCTACCACAGTACGCAGGCCTCTTTGACCACCCAAGAGCACGCTTGTCGGCGAGGCGCCTGGTGTGGGCCCACTCGCCCTGCCCAGATTTCTCCGTGACGTCAACATGGTGTGAAGAAAGTTTCTGGTGCCAGCTGCAGACCAATCTTCTGATTATGCGTGTGCCTGGTTTTGCTTTGTCACGCTACTCCTGAACGTGTCAGGGTCCGTATGCGGCCAGCCTTCACCCCTGTGGGCAAAGACAGATGCTGTCTCCCATTGCTGCCATCTGCTCTCTGCCCAGATCTGATGCTCATCAGAGGGCTCTGCCGAGGTGGCGTGGTGAGCACCACACCTGATAAGCAAAAGAAATAAGAAGGTGCTATTTTTACAGTGGCTTGTCCCCGGGAAGAATGTACATGCAGTATCCTGTGCCTACCCGTGCCAATAACACGTTAGTTACACAGGTGGAGATGGGTAACCCAGCCACAGATTGTAGGGATTGAGAGCACAGCATTGTCTGTGTAGGCAGCTCATTGCCTTTGGGCGAGCCATCATTAGTGGTCACTCTTTGGAGCCAGGAGATGGGACTTGCTGGGCTACAGATCTGGGCCATTTGTGATTTCTCAAACCCCAGCCCCACTCAGTCCCTCTTAGCAGCCCAGCCTGGCTGTCTCCAGTGTCCAGCCCTGCTTGGCACACCCCCTGCTCTTCCTGCTGACCTGCTGCAGCTGGGGGTGCACTGGCATTGGCTCCTTTTCTTCTTCCTGACCTATAGCAACAGAGAGGAGGAGCCGAACTCCGAGTGTTTCAGGCCAGAAGGGGCCATTAGATCGTGGAGTTGGCCCTTGTGCACAGCACAGGCCGGATAGTTTCACCCAGCCGCCCCTGGATTGAGTCCCATCACTTGTCTGTCACATCTGGCGGGGGGCGTGGGGCGGTACAGCCCACGTGCTGCACTGTCTGCCTTTTTGTGCTCAGCGCTGTATGGGGCACAGTTCCTAGGGGAGTCTGTGTACGTTTCCTCCTGCCTGGTTATTCTGGCCTTGGGCCTGGCAGATTTCTCTCTAGCTGTGGATTCCGGACAAAGCAATCTTTTATTCACCCCGCCCTCCCCGACTTGGGGGTGTGTGCGCACGCTTCCTGCACTGACAGCTACACACGTACACACGTGCATGTGCAAAAGCCGCGAGGGCACAGGCAGAGCTTGTGCTGAGCTCATTCTGTTCCCGGTGCCCAGTGCAGGTTTGGCTCACTGAGACTCCAGTGTGTTCATCTGCAGCTAGTGGCTGAGGTGATTTCTGTGGCTGTAGCAGCCATCCCATGTAAGAGGGAAAACCTGACGCCCAGAGGGGTCAAGTGCGTGACTGGCTCCTGCAGTGAGTTGGGTCTGTGGGCTTCACTCACGGCTCCCTGCTGCAGTGGCCGGAGCAGGCTGGGTGCTCCTAGCAGAGGAGAGCAGCTGCTCCCCCTCCCTCAGCCCTGGCAGAGCAGGAGCAGGCAGGGGAAACGAGCGAGGGGGAGGGATTTTTGGCATGACTGTGCTGATCTCCTGGCTTTGAAGTTTCCCTGCGACCACGGGGAAAGCAGCTCCAATAGGGCGGGGGCGGGGAGCCAGCTGATGGGATAGGAAGTTGGCGAGGATGTGTGGGATTCTTCTCTTTTTTTGTAAACTTTGGAGCTGATTTGACGTTTTTCTCTTTCCCAGTGAGCCGGCTGCCGCCCTCGGCTCCCAGCGTGGGTAAATAGAACCTGCAGTGCCCCAGGCCCGGGGGGTGAGAGCCGTGTAGCATTCAGGCTGCGTCCTAGCTACGGCTGCCTGGCCTCTGGCCCTCCCACAGGGAAGGGCCGGGCCCCGCTCCCAACAGCCTCTGTGTGGCTGAGGGGTCCCAGCCATCCTCCCTTGTCTGTTGTCAGGTGGAAAGTCAATATTCTCCCTGCCAGCTATTGCTTTGGCCATGGGAGCGGAGGCTGCGTGGGGGAGCTGGTGACTTTCCTTTGTTCCTTGCGCTCCTAGGCAGCAGTGGTCGCTGTCTCACTGCAGCCAGCTGTTACCAGTTCACTGACCCGTCACCCATTCAGCGGCCAACAGCTGCAACTGACATGCAGCATCTACGCCCCCTTCACAGCGCCGTCTCTTCCTGCCCTCCCCGGGGGCCCCCTGCTCTTTAGCCTGCTGCAGCCCAGGACCCTGCAGCCGCGTGGCTGATGGCTGGAGGCCTGTGTTAGCCAGGGGCTGCCTCCCCGCAGCAGGCTCCCTGGGTGCCAGAAACGGTTCCTGCATTGGGCTGGAGCATCTACGGGCTCCCACTGTGTATTACAGGGCTCTGGGACTCCGCTCTTAGCCCTGGAGCATCACTCTGGATAGCTTGGTGGGGGGCCTACCAAGGTGCATGGAGGCTGTCAGTGCCACCGAGGGCCTGTTCAGGGCTGGAGCAGAGAGAAGTGGGCTGAGATTAACAGAAGGAAAACCCTGGCAAAACTTCCCGCCAGGGAAGAGCCCTCCAGGCTGTGGGTCAGTCTGCCAAAAGGGGCAGAAACTCCACCTCTGGGGCTGCTCCAAATTAGCCAGCCCAGGCACTAGCGAAGAAGGGACAAGCCTGCCATGGCTCCTGGCTGGGGTGACACTAGGGTGGTCCAGGATTCTCCCCCCTGGATTTCTAGGCCTTTATTAGTATGTATAAGAACCTGAGCTGGGAGCATCCTGGGCACTCAGGGCCGCATACACACACAGAATGGAGCCCACCACCGCCACCACCTCTCCAGCTGTTGGCCCCCTGACTATCAGGCACAGCAGACACCATCTGCATTTGCTTCCCGCCGAGGCAGGGGGAGCCCTTGTCCCACCCCTGCGGGCACAAGGGCAGGACTTGCTCTGTATCCCCCTCGAGTAGGCTGCTCCATCGTCCAGGGTTTGGGGCCTGCCAGTGCAGCCGAGTCCTTGGGGAACCTGGAGGGGGCAGATGCTACTGGGGAACCTACTTGATAATTGCTTTGTCTTGCCCTGGCTGCTCATGCTGGTGGCTGGGATGCTGAGAGGTTTGCCATGCAGTCTGCTGCCCACCAGGACCTGGCTGTAGAGAATCCTATGGCACACTCCAGTCGCGCACACACACATCCCTGCACACTCACCCCCCTGCACATTCACCTCTTGCTTGTGACATCTGCACCGCCTGGTGTCTCGGCCACCCCAGCAGCAGTCAACCTTCCTTCTCAGACCCATGGGAGCTGGTGTGTCTGCTCCATCACCTGCTCTTTGCCACTGTGGGAGCGGGCTGGCAGCCCCTTGTTTCTGCCCGATACTGGGGGACCGCCCTAAATGCCTCCCACCGGAGTCTGGTGTGTCTGCTCTGGGCACATCTCTGTGGGGTCCACAGGGCCGGGTAGTGACACAGTTCATCCCTGTAGTCAGGAAGTGCCCCCCAAACTCCCGGGGAGGGGTTCTCTAGTGGGGTGCAGGAGGATGTACCATTGGGACAGGAAGAAGTTGTGTTAATCTCAGTAGTAAACTCTGTTGGCCGTTTCTGGGGGGTGAGCTGTGGGAGGGGTACAGATTCCCAGCTCAGGGGCATAGGTTGATGTGGCCAGTTGGGGAGGGAAATGAGGTCCTTTGAGCTGCTGGTGCTAAGTTGCATGCTCCCGGGATCGTGGCTGGATGGAGACAGGATCCCTGCAATCTAGAGCATTTCATTAGACAGCTGGGGATCCCAGGAGCAGCTCCGTCTCCCCTACCAGGCATGGAGGCAGGGCACAGTTCCTGCCAGCCCTCCTCTACAGAAGAAGCAGCAGCTTGCCTACTCCTGTGCCCCAGCCAGGTGCTGCTTGAGATGGTGTGATGAAGTGGGACTGTTCTTAATGTTTCCTCTGAATAGTGTGGGGGTGCCTCAGTTTCCCCTAGGCAGTTCTTAAGTATCTAGGGGGTGGGGTAAGGGTGTATGATCGTTGCAGAGCCCTAGAGGGCAGGTGTGTGCAGGGGTCTGGACACAGAGGATGGCAGACACCCTGTTTCCTGGCAACTGATAGCTTGAGCCCTTCCCCCCTGCAAGGTGAGAGCTAAAGGGTTGGAGAACAAAGGAATCAGGTGACCTCCTGGCCCGGGAAAGGAACAAAGCCCAGGGGAGGAGGGGCTGGAGGGAGTTTCAGTTTGGGGCTGGCTGGACACATGGAGTGAAGGGTAGACGTGGTTGTCTGGCTCGCTGCCCCCCAAAATGGACCCAGCTGAGGCGTCCGGTTCTCTGCACCTACAAGCTCTGTTTTAGACCATGTTCCTGTCGTCTAATAAACCTCTGTTTTACTGGCTGGCTGAGAGTCACGTCTGACTGCGGAGTTGGGGTGCAGGACCCTCTGGCTTCCCCAGGAGCCCCGCCTGAGCGGACTCACTGTGGGAAGCGCACGGAGGGGCAGAGGATGCTGAATGCTCCGAGGTCAGACCCAGGAAGGTGGAAGCTGTGTGAGCTGTGTGTCCTGGAGACAGGCCGCTCACAGAAAGGAGACTTCCCCAGAGTCCTGACTGGCTTCATGGGGAGCAGTTCCAGAGCATCGCCCAGGGACTCCGTGACAGATGGATGCAGAGGAGATGGCGCTGAGGAATGATCCAGCACAGCTGTCAGCCCTGGGTGGGATGGGACTGTGGCTGGCTCAGCCTGGCTTTTGGCAGCTGTCTACCTCTCCCCCGGCTGAGGTGGGAGCAGATGGGCGTTCCTCTACCCAGCTCATTGCAGTGCCTCAGTAAAGTCTGTGCTGCTGTGGTCTTAAATGGTGGCCAGCCTGCATGTGAAGGACTGTGCCTTGTGGGATAACCCTGCTTCCCCAAGGCTGGGGGGCACTTCTTCCTAGCCCGGCTCTGGGCTTTTCTCCCCGAGCCCTGGATCTCTGACCCCACTCCCGCAAAGGCAGTTTGCTCTTTAGTAAGAATGGTTCCCTTCCCTCTTCCTGATCTGCTCCCATCGCAATCCTCACAGGATCCTCGCTGAGCCAGGGGCACCTGGGGGGGTGGGTGCATCGCCACATGCTCAAGCCGGATTAAAGCCCCTTATTCTTTTGCTTCCCCTCTTGCCGGAGTGCTGAGCAGGTGGCAGGACAGTCGGGAGCTGCTGGCTGAGCTATCCCTCTGTCCCTGCTCCTGCGCCAGTCCCGTGAAGCAATTCTCAGCTTCAGAAGAGCCATTTCCTTGAAATCACTTTCCCAGCCGTTCCGCACGCTCCACACACCTGTTCTTTATGGAGTCAAACGCTGCAGGGTGTTAACGGCCTTCCCTCTGGGTCCATGCAGAGGTGCTAACCCCACTCTCCTCTCCACATGCCAGAGGCTCCGTAAAGCTGTCCGGCAGTCCCAGCAGAGCTGGGTGTGTGTGGCGGGGATTAGACTGCTCTGGCCTGAACCGAGGAGTGAGTCTCGAATGTGGGGGAGCACTGAGGCCGGGTGAAAGAGACTCCACTGGTAAAATGAGACCCTGTGTCTGAAGTGTGGTAGAATTGACATGGCAGTGAGGGGTCCCTTTGACCGGGCCTGTGCTGGCCACCCTGCAGGCTGAAAGGGTGGATTGGATTGGCCTGGGCAACATCTCTGCAGTGGGAACAGCCTGGGCAGTTCTGCACAATCCAGCTCACACGCTCTGAGCTGCGCTGGCCCCTTACTGGGATCAGACAAGGACGTCTGTCCCGGGAGAGCTGCCCGCCGCTAGGCCTAGCTGAAGACTTTCCATCTCGACCGGGTTTTGAATAAAACATTTTTGTGAAAAGTGTCTGTGGAAAGCTTACCTTTATTCAGGGACAAACTGACCACTCTGAAATGGAGAGAGCTGAATTCTGAAATGCTGCCGTGGTGCCTCCTGCTTCCCTTCTCTGAGCCGAGGGCCCCAGCCAGCCACATGATGCTCCTCGTCTGTGCAACTGCTGTGGCCTTCAGCAGCGGTGACCCTGGGGCATCCTCGCAGACGTAGGCTGACCAGGGAGCCTGGCCCAGAGTGTAGGCGGGAACAGGAGGCCCTGTGCCAGCATAGCCCAACTGATGGAGGTTGGGGGGTTGATTCTCCACCCCACCCTCCCCCAAATGTGAAATGCTCACTAGGGAAAATCTGGATGGAAAGGAATCTCCTTTCACTTTCCGTCCAGTTCCCCAGGGCGCCGTCTCCATGCAGTATGCTGGTCCCACCTCTGAGACCCTGAGCCTGCTTTAGAGACCTTTGGTGTAGAGAAGGGGCACTGCTAGGAGGCCAACTGTCTCCTTTGCCTCTCGCCAGCTGCATCTGTGCTGGTCACTGCAGGGCCTTGGCCAGAATGGCACTGGAGAGTGTCCCTGCCCATTCACAGCCAGTGTATTGTTCTGATCCCCGGGTGCTGGACTGATGGGAAAGGGGGTGTTTGAATTTACAGGGGGGTGCAGGCCAGGGTGTGAGACCAGGAGGGCAAAGATAGGGGCGGGCTGTATGACAACAAAATAGTAATTTGAAAATATGACAATTTTTGATTTCTAAAACAAAAAATGTTTAAAATATATTGAATTTGAATCGACTTATGAAAAAGTAATTATAGTATAATAAAAATGTTTAGGACAGAAACTCCCTGAGCTAACGACCTCTTGAGATAGCACCACTGCAAGATAACGACCATGGCAAATAATGCATTTTAAAAACCTTGGCCTCCTAGGAAACATATATTGATATAAGTTTCCCAGTCACAAATCTAGCATTCTGGAGCCAAGTCCCTAAAACATACTAATCTAGTTGTCCCAAGAACAAGAAATTATGATAACTCCTTCTGTATGTGCATAAACTGTCAAGGAATTTCACTAACAAAAGAGGAGCTAAGCTCCCTCTGGCCAGCTTCGTTCGTTTTCCTTGGCAAGGTGATTCGGCGCTACCTCTCGGCCCCACGTTGTAAACATCATAAAACACCAATAAACACCAGCATTTGAATGTCTGATGATTTATTGTTGTTGATAAATCATCATTTGAAACGAGTAGGTCGGCAAACATCGCCGAAACGAACGTGCCGACATTGTCCGAACAAACACAGCCGAGTGAGGAAGCTCGTCTTTGCTCAGACTTTTCAAACCTATTATTCTTTTTCAGGTACAAGTATTTGATCATATATCTGCTTCTAAAGTGTGTAGTAATGTTTCCATTTCCGTTCAGATTTCCAACCACCAACTAAATGGAATTGTTTTCCAACTAGAAAATTAAAACAGCTTGATCTAATTGGAAAACAATTAAATTGGCAACACTGCGAGTTGATGGTAACTAGTTAACCACAGGGGGTGGGGCGCGGTGGGGGGGAAATTCCCTGGTTCCAGGTTTCCTCCCCGAGGGGAAAGAGCCCCAAACCATCATTGCTGCTGTTCTGTTGAGCAGAAACCCCCTTCCCTTCGGATTAGTCCGGATGTGTTGTTCTTTTCTAATTAAACAAAGTCACCATTGGGCCTAACTGATCTGCCCATGTGCCCCCACTTGGAGGGTCTGTGTCTAATGGGGCGGGAGGGGGCCTCTCAAGGGGCCAGCCCTGCCCCTTTAATCACCCTCTTACTCCTTAGGCCATGGACATGGAAGTTCCTGCTTGTCTGTTTCCCCTTGTAGGCCCCGTCCTGGTTTAGTAACACAAGGGGCCTCTCTCCTTCCAAAAACCGCTCTCTGCTGGAGTGAACAGCTCCCTCCCTAGCTTGCCCCTTTCCCATCTGCTAGCCCACCAGTGCCGGCGGGTTCATCCCTTTGCATTGCATGCAGTGTGCACCCATTCCATGCCTCAGTGTTCCCGAGTATGAAAACTGGGGTCGAGCCCCCTTTGCAGAGTGCTTGAGGGAAGGCGCTCCGGGGGGCAAGGCATTGCTGCATTACCAGGGCTGGAAGCCTGTCTGTTGGGTCTGTGGAGATCCCATGTGGGGCGGACAGGGGAGTGGGCTTTGGAGGGGTGTTGTGGGGCTGCCCAGGTTCTCTGCACTGGGTTCTGCAGGAGCCCAGCGCTCCCTTCTGCCCTCCCCTCGGGCTTTCCGGCTTCGACCCTGTTCTGCTGCTTGTTCATGGATTCCAAGGGGACCAGCGCAGTCACTGGGCCTGGCCTCCTTGCTGAAGGGGAGCGCAGCATCGGCTGTGGAGTGAGGCCTGGGGGCAGGCTTCCCCTGAGCGTCCCAGGCAGCAGTGAGCTGCATGTTTTGGGGTCACCATGGCAGAGTGTGGGTGCTTCCGGGCACTATGGCCCATGCCTTGGTTGGGTACACAGCAGGGTACCCGTCCCCTTCCCGCTCCTGCCCTCAATCCAAGCTTCCTCCTCCTCCTTCCCCAGAACCTGCTTCCTGAGGCCCCAGCTTGCTATGTGGGAGCCAGGCTGGGTGGAGCTGGCTGGGCGTGGGGAAGGGCCCGCAGGCCTGTGCTGTCTGCAGTCCTGGCCTGCTCCCATCTCTGCCTCTCCGGGCCAGCAGGAGAGAGGGAGAAGCCATGGGGGCAGCTGCAGAACAAAGGGCAAGCATTAAAGTTGGCTGCATGCCAGCCGCCCGAGGGGGCAGCGCTCAGAGCTGGATAGAGCCCGCGGGGCGAGGAGCTGCAGGGCCATACCAAGCATCCACTGGAGCAAACCCAGTGGGACGAGCTGTGCTCTCCCTTGGTGTGGGGCCCGGGTGCCACTGCCATGGAGCAAACCAGCACATGCGTGGTCTGCTTCCACCACACCCTGGCACATTGCAGGGCTGCGTGTGGGACCCGAGGGAGACCAGGACACAACCACGCTCACTGGGACAGATCGCTGTGTCCAGCATGGGGCAGCGCAGGGGGTGGCAGCGTGAGCTAACTGGTGCTCGCGGCTCCTTGGGGTGATGGCTGCCTGGGTCTCCCTGAGACACGGGGACAGTGGCCAAGTTGGGAAGGCCTTTGCAGGCAGAAGCTGTTCTCTTGGGAAATAAAATCTCTGCCGTGTGTTAGCCTGTAAGTCTTTAGGACACCCCGACCCCAGGGATCCCTGGAGTCCCATGGTCCCTACGCTTGCTGGCTGGCCGTGTTGCCCCATGGTGCGCACCTGTTCCAGGCACTCCAACCTTGTACAGCCACGCAGAGTGGAGTGGCTCACTGGCTTTGCACGTGGTCTCTGGGGTGGGGGAAGAGGTGGGATCTCTGTTCTGTCTGTGCCAGTGGATCTAAGGACCTGTATGGGATCCCCTCTCAGAGAGAGTCACTAGCCTGCTTCCTTCCCTTGCGATGCCATAGCATTGGCACATGGTGCCATGCAGGATGCTGCTGTGCCCGCATGGGCATGAGTGGCCCAATTACCAGGCTTCCAAAACTGGCAGGTGCCTCATGCACCAGCGGTCTAATACTGAGCCCCTGACCTAATCCATGGGCTGCTGCAGGTGACTGGGGCAGTGGCAGGGGAAGCCAAGGAAGTGTCTAATTCTGCGCGTCACTGAAGGTGCGATCAGCCCCTCCATTGCAAACAGAATGACCTGAGAGCAGCTCCTTCCCCCAGAGCCCAGCCGCTCCCTGGTTTCCTGACAGCGGGGCCAGCAGCAGCCGCTCATGGGGCTTGGGTTCCAGGGCACAGCTCTCCTGCTGCCAGCTCTGTGCTCGACCCAGGGGCTGACTTGCCGTCCTGCAGTGTCTAGGCAGAGGGCACATGTGCATTTGCCAACGCCGGTGCTAGCGGCATCAGGAGCCCAAGCAAAGGGTACTGCTGGTGCCACTTGGGTTTCTAACACCATGTCTATCAGCCCTGCGCTGGGCAGGGATAGACGATCATGCTAGATTTCCAGCTCTGTGCTGGTGCCCCTAGCACTGCAAACCCTGTCGGAGCTGGCGTTAGCTGCACTGAAAGGGCAGGTCCATTTCTCAGCAGAGCTAATGCCATGGCAGCTCTGTGTCCAGCTGAAAGCACAGGGAGGCCAAATGGACTTCTTGAGTTGGGATTCCTTCGGGCTGTGGGCCCTAGCGCTGGGCGGCTTGCAGACAGAGTTGGCTCCGGGATCTCCTCTGAGCACCGGCACTCACAACCTCTACCTTGCATCTGAGTAAATCATGGCCCACTGCAGCACAGCCCCGGGACACCATGTCCGGGAGCTAGTTCAGGTGGAAGAGTGCCAACCCCACTTCCTGCCACACTGGCATTTGCACAAATCCGTGGACCACGCCCAGCCCAGGGTTGCTTGGCAGAGATGATGGCCCCAGCCTAAGCGGGGCTGGTGGATTTGAATGGCGTCTGCTCGCTGCCGCTTGGTGTAATGACATGGAGCTGTGCCGGCCTCTTACTTAATTGCTAGTTCAGGCCTGGGAGCTCTCTGGGGGAGAGCATGAGCTCTTCTGGTGTCTGGAGCATCCTGAAGTTGCATTCCCATCTTAGCCATGGCAGGGGCCTTTGCTTTTCCCTGACGTGCTTAAAACATTAGTGGTTTGGGTTTTTTTACAACTGGAAATTTCTCAATAAGCATCTAGGAAACCAGCGTCTGGTGCGTAATGGGGGTGGGCACCAGCTGATCCGTCCTGCTGGAATGCGGATAACCGCAGGGCCCAGCTGGGGGCCGTCTGCCGAGTGGCAGCCAGCCAGAGCTGGTTAACAAGAGCTAATCCTCTGCCCTTCCTCTGGAAAGGGACTTTTTGGAAACGGCAGCAGCGGCGAGGGAGGGTGTCCACGTCTCATTGCTTCTGGATCGAGTGGGTTCAACTGGCAATAAACAAAAACGGTCTCTGCCAGGGCGTGGAGAGGCCCTCCTCGTGGCCTGGGAACCCCAGGAAGCCTTCCCTGAGACCTGTGAGCCCAGGCCATGCCCCTGGTTTGCACAGGTTGTACTGGCTGGAAGGCAGGAGAGAGCTCTGGAACGCTCTAGCTGCCCTTCCACATGCACCAACTGAGCTGGCTTTGTCTCTGCCATCCCTATAGACTCCAGCCCCTCCTACCCCCCACCCCCAGAGCCAGGCTGGCCCTACAGAGCCAACAGGGGACAAAGCAGACAGAGCTGTTTTCGGTTGCATTGATGGGCAGGTGAGCTGGTGTGTGCACAAGCGAGCAGGGAGGGGCCGTTTCACATAGTCACTTCTCAGAGTAGAAACAGGCTTTTTAACTCGGGCTTTTCATCTTGAAAGCACTACACAAACATTATCCCTCGCCAGTCCTGCGAGCTAGGGGAATAGTATTTGACTGGGGAAACTGGGGCACGGAGGTTGTGCTTTGCTCAAAGCCACAGCAAGTCAGGGCTGAGATGCAGGGGTTCCTAACTCCCTGGCCTTTGCTCAGATCCCCCCGCCCCCCACCTACAGGGTTTTGTAGCTTCTGGTCATGCCTGGGGCCCAGTGTGTGTTGGGGCTGGCTGAGTAGAAAAGGCCTTTGCATTGGGCTTGGGCTAAGATACCATCTTCAGAGTCCTAGGATGAAACGAGCTCCTTTGTTCCCTACCTTGCTGCACTACCTTGGCCGGCACTGCTCTGGCTGGAGATGTCCCTGGGCAGGGGCTGCACGGCTGTGTGACTGCACTGCCAGTGTGGCATAACCTCCTGCCAGTGCTCCCCTCCCCTCGCCCCATCTCCTGCACCACGACCAGAGATGGCAGGGTGCAGAGTGGGGGCTGTAGCGCTTCCCAGCCCCTCTGCGCCCAGCTGTGCTCCTGTCACTGGGAGTAGGACATCCTCCCGAGTTAGACTGACCAACGACTTTCTGCTCAGAAAGGTGACTGTGTGAAACCGGCCCCTTCCTGTGGCACAAACTGGCCCACAGCTGTGCCGTTAGTGCTCCCGTGGGCCTGCGCGGTCAGCCTGGCTCGGGGGAAGGAGCTGAGGCTTGGTCCTCTTCATGCAGCAGCAGGAGCATTGCGTGGGGAGCTCAGCGATGTGTGTGCAAACCCAGTGAGGGTCACAGGAGAGACTTCATTAGTGGGGCTCAGCGAGATGTGAGGAACCCGGCCTGGCTCTTGGTTCCGAGCCTGATTATGCAGGGCTGGCAGATCAAACTCGGGTGTAAACTGAGTCCTGGAAAGACCCAGGGGTGCCCTTTTAGACCCAGGGGTGCCCTTTTCAGTCACTGTACAGCACGGCTCTGCACACCCCTGGTGCTGTGCAAATAGTGATCATTGGGTTTCCTTTGTGTTTTTCAGAGCATCCAGGGTCATGCAAACAACAAGGATTCGAGGCTGCTCTGGATGAACACCAGCGATTACGTCCTCTCAGTAGGATTCAGCCAGGTATGGCCCCCTGCTCGCCCCGGCGCCCTTAGCTAGGATTGTTCCTTCACTGGGGCTTTCCGCCGCCTTGTTCCTGCAGAGCTTGTGCAGATGGTGCCGTGGGTCCTGCCGGTCATGCTGTACATCTTTTGAGGGGAAGCTGGTTCTATAGGGGAGGCCAGCTTGCCTACCACATCTTGCATGGAGCGAGAGCAAGCACAATATTGGCAAAGCGCTGCGCCCACCTCCTGGGCTTTACAAGTTCCCTGGCAGCGGTAGCAGCCAAGTAGAACAGCCAGGCCGACACTTTGTCATTTCCCCTCTGAGGGGCTGCCTGGAGCTCTCACCACCAGGGAATAATGAGGAGACAAAGTGACCCTGCCAGGATTTGAACCTGCAGATCTGAGGGGGACTAGGGCTCTGAGCAGGGCTAGACAATACCATGCCCAACTCCCCTGCGCTGCCTGCTTCTGCCATATGCCACAGTGTGGAGCTGCGCTGCTTGGAGCACACCAGGAGGAGACTTGTGGGAAGGGCTAGCGTGGCCGAGCCCATGCTGCGTTGGAGCAGGGTGCACTGAGCGGGGAGCTAGTGCTGAGCTCTGACCCCAGTGGCCACGTGCAAGCAAAAGCCTGTGAGCTCAGCCGTTTGCTTGCAGGGCCATGTATCAGACGGTTACTCTGGGTGCAGCCTGCGTGCCGGGATCTGAGCGCTCCCGCTGGCCTGTGCACAGCGCAACAGCTGCTGACCCATCACCATGCCCATATTTGCAACCCCTGGGCCAGCGGGATGGAGCTAGGGAAAGTGACAAAATCCATTGGGAATAGAAGTTAACCCCGACCTGTGGCATGCAAGCGAGCAGTGAGCCCAGGGGAGCAGGCTCACCTCTGCCCACTGGAGCAGCAGCCGGGGCAAGCTCGAGAGAGACGACTTGGAGTCGGCCTCCATCACCTCTCAGCTCCCCCAGCCCCCCTGACCCCACTGCCCATCCTCGGCACCACTGAGTGCTGCATTGAAGATGGCTTCACCCCTGGGTATATGCCTCTCTACCAGTGCAATCCATGGGGATGGATTCCTCTCGGAACAGTGCCTGTTGGGCGGGCCGAGCCTGCCATGTGCCGCGGCAGACTGTGAAGGCTGATCAGATGTAGGGAGAGGCCTCCAGGCAAAGCCCTTGCTGTCTAGGGAGCATGTTCCCCTGAATGCAGTACAAATGCAATGCACCTTATCGGGGTCCCCTCTCCTCAGGGGGGAAGGGGGTGCATGACTGCCTGCCCAGGCTGCCTGTCCCTTTTAGAAAGGGAAAGAGGATTGCATGCTTTTGCTGCCTGCTCCCCCCACAGCATAGCCCAGGGCTCCCCTATGCCCATCCAGGATGCACTGGGGTCGCCCATGTTCACTTTTGTTCAGACCGCTCTGCCTTTGAGCCTCATGTTGGGGGTGGTTCCCTGGTGTCTCACCCCACGAAAAGGCTCCTGCTTATGTCCCCTTGCTGGGGGTTCAGCATGAAAACCCTAGCCCTGCAGCCCCCCGGCTCTAGTCCCTGCTCCTCGAAGCCAGCCGCCATTTGGCCTGCAGCTTCCATGGCGGCTGCTCATGTTTGCGTGCGGGCCTGCGGCAGGGGAAGCCGCTCCCCGGCCGGGAAGGGGTCTGGTTTGATCTCACTGGGCTGCCCCCAGGGCCCCCTGCTGGACTGCCTGTGCCTCTAGGGCCGCCTCATTGCCACGTCTGGCTGCAGCAGCCACCAGTACTGCCTCCAAAGCAGCCCAGCACCTGGCCACGTGTGTCTGTATGCGCACGTGTGTGTGTGCATCTGTGAGTGTGAGTGTCTGTATGTGTACATGTACACAACCAGTAAGCATGTGTCTTTCTGCTCTTGCAGATGAGGGAGCGTGAGGTAAAGCTGTGGGACACACGGCGATTCAGCAGCTCGCTTGTCTCCGTCACGCTGGACACCTCTCCAGGGTAGGAGCGCGGCCCCCGGTCCCGGCATTGGGGGGTGACGTGAGGGGACGTGCTGCTGATGGTTACTGGGGTGGGGGGCTCTGAGCTCGGTCTGTGCTGTGTGGGGTTTGGTTTGCATCTGGCCGAGCCAGGAGGGGTGTTACCAGTGAGACGTGCCCGTTGTAACAAGGCAGCCAGCCCCTTTCCCAGCCTGGGGTCAGAGCCCCTCCAAGCCTGGAAGCTTGGGCCTGGGTAGGGGATGATCAGCCCCAGCTGGAAAGGGGCAGGCGATTGCCTGATGGACGCACAAAGGTTGGGGGAGCTGCAGGAAGCAGGCTGGGCCCTGTGGCAGGCCCTGGAGCTGGGTGTCCCAGGTGGGAGGTCTGGGATGAAGCTGCCGGAGCAGGAAGGGGAAGGAGTGTTGGGTTGGTGTTGAACCGTTGGGGTTGGGGGGGCACAGAAGATGGTTGGTGCAGCCCATGAAGGGACCTGAGCAGACTCTGGGCGTGGTGTTAGCCAGGCCAACAGCCCACCCGTGTCTAGAGCCCCCTGCCGCGAGAGGCAGTGAAAATGCTTGCGGTAGCTTGTAAACTTGGCGTTGCCGGCACTGGGCATGAGCGGATGCTGGCTGCCCTCTGGGAATGCCCCAGTACTCCCAGCCCCCTTCGATGACCCACCCCTAGTGCTCCAGATGTGCGATCGCTTTCCCTTTTCTGGCAACGCCCAGCTGTGTGGGGTGAAGAGTGGGCTCCAGGAGCGGGCTGCAGTCATATTGTCCTCCATTCCCTGGAGCCAGCTGCCTGGCTTCTCTCCCCTTTGCCCCGCGAGTGGCTTATGTAGGACCACGAGGTTCAGTCCGACTGGAAGTGCTGGAGGAAGTGCCTAGGGATGATGCCCACCCCTTGCCCCCTCTGTTGGGAATGCTGGGCAGGGTCGGGGAGCCCCTGCTCGAGTCACTGGTGACCCTTGCACTTGAGTGGCGCCAGTGGGGCACTCAGCCGGGGGAAGGTGCTGGTGTCTGGGAAATGCAGGGAGTTGGATGTTTGGAGAAAAGGAGATTCCATGGAGCGAGTGAACCAAACCGCCAGCTCCCTGCTCTGTTCTCTGTGTGGGACTGTGTCTGCCTGTCACCCAGAGAAGCGCGCGGTGACTTGTGTCCCACTCTGTTTCTGGGGCCGGCACTCTGGGCGTGACACTAACGCTGCACACGCATTGATTTGGGGCACACATGGTGTTTGCTCAACACCTGCTTTTGTGGGCTGTTTGGGAAGGCACGTTCGTGGCCTGGGTGGGTCAGCGCTCCCCAAAAAAGCCGTGAAGATGGCTACGCCATCGGGACCACAGAGGTGACTGTGCTCCCTTCAGCCTGGCGTGACCTCTCCCACGCTGGGTTGGATTTATGGCCTTACAGAGAGCAGCAATTAGAGAAGGAAGTTCATCTGCGGGGGAGAAAAATCCGCCCTGAAGGGAGGGGCTGGGGAGCTCTTGCCCTGCCCCCAAATGAGGGATTGCAGCAGGGCTGGTCGGTTTCCCTTTGCTTGTCGGTTGCACGCTTGGGCTCTCTGTGCTAGTGAGAAGTTGCAATTTCTGAGTTAACACTGGGTCCATTGAGCAGACCCTGTCTCCCATGCCATCTCCTTGCTACCCTGCTGCTCTGTCCCGCTGGTGCGCAGGGCCATACATGGGCAAGGGGCTGGGTCCCATGGGTTTCAGGAACATCTCCGCTTTCCTGGGTGACCATCTAGACTTGCAAGGGCTGCTGATCTGCTCTGCTCCCATTGCTCCATCACCAGCAGGCCGTGGTAATGGCTTCCTCCCTGTCCTTCTGGCTGGGCTGTCAGATGGGCACCCTGTAGCTCCTTGCCTGTAGATCCAGGATTTGTTCCCCTGTTTGAAGTTGGAGACGGAGAGTCAGGCAGGAGCGTGGGGGGTTCCCCTGGGTACACGTCTGAGTTTATTTCTCTATCGCTTGCTCACTCCAAGCCAGGCCTCCCAGGCCGTGCTGGGTGCTCCTCTACCCCAGGCTGCTGGGGAGCTGGGTCATGGGTGCTAGGCAGGCCGAGGCATCTGGCACCATGCCTCACCAGTCTCAGCCTCTGCAGGGACCACAGTCCAAAGGTGAACAGCCCGGGTCCTACAGGAGGTCAGATTGATCCTATCTGGCCTTGGAATCTTGGCATGGATACAGTATCTCCCCCTCCCTCCGCTCCCCATGCTTAGGATGGAGCTTGGGCCTGAGTGTGCTAGACTCTGCCATCTTCAGTGGCTGGAGGATGGCCAGCATGGGGCTGTGTCTGGATGCTGGTCAGTACCCGCCCCGCGTCTGGGATAGCAATGACTGGGGCTGGCTGCAGCAGAGGGGAAAGGTAGTGTGTCCCGGGGCAGCCCCCAGTGTACATACAGCTGATCACGGCGGGTGCTGCCTGGCACAGTGCCCATTCCAGGAGAGGTCAGACGCGCCTGTCGTGCGTGGGGGGAGCCAGGGCAGACTCGGCTCTGGCACCGGGGGTGGGGTGGTGAATTGGCGTTGCAAAGGAGGGCGGCTAGCTCAGCCCCCTCTCCCCCCCCATGCTGGCAGCTTTCCGCCAGCACAGCACAGCGGCAAGGGCTGCCATCTGTCAGGCAGCTCCTGACACAAGCGGCATAGGATCATCCTACTTCCTCCCCTAGCAGTGGCTCTCCCTGCTCCCTCCCTGCATCTCCTGGGCACAGCATTGCTGCCTTGGCCGGGATGGGAGGCAGCCCTGGGAGCACAATGATTAGCGGGTGCTGGCTCCAGCCTTGATTGAGGCATCTGTGGGGATTGGGAGTTGTGGGGAAGGCATGGCTGGACTCTCCCTCCTGTTGACAGACGTTTGGGGTGCATCCATCAGTCATCACTTGGCACGGGTCACCTTGGGAGCTGCCCCCGTCGCTCTTCAGGAAGAACGGGCCCTCGGGCTGAGCTCTCCCCCGCCCCACCGCGCAGGAGGGAAAAGGTGGGTGCAGGGCAGTAAGACTTGGGCTGTTTGCTGTGTCAACCCAGTGACCATTCCTGGGGGCTCTGTCTCAGTCTGGGCGTTGGTCTCAGGTGATCTCACTCTCTCCCATTCATCTCTCTCACTTCCCGTCATTCTAACTCCCCCACACTACATCCCTCGTGTCTGTTCTAGGCAGATCTCACTGCAGGTGCTTAAAGGGGATGACGGGAGAGGCTGCACAGCAAATCATCCCTTCCCTGAATTCAGGGGTCAGAAATATGGGGGTTGCTCGCCCAGGCTCCACCCACAAGCCAGGGCACTCGAGAACTCAAGCTGCCTCTCACAGCAAACCAAAGATGGTCTCTCCTTTCTTGTGTGCTTTGATCAGCAGTGAAATAGCTGACACATAAAAGGTCATCATCACACTTCAGAGTTAACACTCATCTTTAAATTAGCTGGGTGCGTTCGGTGTTGTGGGTCTCATTGGGGAGTCCAAGGCTTTGGGTTGGGGCGCCCAAAGCTGGAGGAAGGTTAGATCCAAAACATCCACTAATGCTTGAAACAATCAGAATAGCTGTTTTGTGCTCTATGGGTCTGGTGGGCCCTCTTTCTAGACAGCCTCCCTTGGCGTGCGAGGAGTGGCGTCTGGAAGTGGAGAATCATTCTGCGCGACTTAGAACGGGTGGAAATGTTTGGATTTTGGCTAATTGAGTGAGGATCGCCGTCATTGTCAGAGCCAGCTCCGCCGCTCCCTGCAGGAACACAAGGGGGCGCTGGGAGGGTGCTGACTGTAGGTGCCAGGCTGTAGGAACGGGCACCGCTCAGGCTGATCTCGCCTGCTGCCTGGAGACCTCCTGTCACCCCCATGCTGGCGTCTCCCGCCCCTTGGAGTGGCCAGAGGAAATAGCTTGGTGAGAGAGCATGGCACCGAGGTTCCTGCTCCGAGGGACCTCCTGGCTCCAGCAGGAGGGAGGGAAGGAAATGCCCTCCAAAATCACACTGAAGCCCATAATTTGCCAGGTGTCTGCACAGCCCATCAGGAAGCTGGGTCCTGGCGCACAGGGCCAGAAATGTCAGGAGCTGCTGGCTCAGCCACCTCACAGCTCAGCCAGCGGCTGGAAGATGCTGTTAGCGAGGCCTCTCCCCAGTTACCTCCTGGAAAGCACCGCTCCCCTTGCAGGCTGTTCTGTGCTGCTGGGGTGGCTGGAACCTCTGCTCCCCATGCCCAGCATAACTGGGCACCCTGCTATTGCTACTGTCGCTCAGCTGGCTGCCTGGCATCCTCCTTGCACACCCTGGAGTGCTTCCTGCGGGCACCCAGGGATGTCACATACCCGCACGCACAAGGGTGCTGGGCACTGCTGTCTTTTGTGTATTCTATTGCTCAGTCCTTATTCTACAACACCCCATTGAGAACTCACATCCCAGTAAAGGGTCGCTTGTTTGTGTCAACTGCAGATCTGGCTAAGGAGCTCGTCTTAGTACAAGAAATTTGCATTAATAAAGATCTCTGAATGTTCCTTTGGCTGCTGACCCCAGAAATCTGCCTCTGCACCTAAACCGATCCTTGTTTCAAGGCCCTTTAGAACCACTCTGGATTTATGAGCCCTAGTAATCCTCAATCCAGACCCGCTGCTGCTGTGCAGAATGGATCTAATATCTGTACTTAGAATCCAGCAAGCCCAGTGCACAAAGGGCGAGGCCTCCCCCAGCCCCTACTAGTGTGCGCACGTGGATCGCTAAGGAAGGCAGCTGAGGGGCGGGTTGGAATTCAGCTTCTAAATTAGATCCAGAAGTGCCTTCCAGCTCCACGGCTATGTTTTTGCAGGCTGGGATTATTTTGGCTGCTGGGCTTTATCTGCGCTGGAGGAATGTGACTGGCAGGCTGTGTGCACGGCTCTTATCTGTGTGTCACTTCAGGGGTTCATAGGGGCACAGCAGTATCGAAATCAGAGGTGATAAAAAGAATTGGGGGGAGGGAGCAGTTGAGGGGTCAGGAGGCGAACTGATTAAAGAGGGGTAAACCAGGGGCTCTGTCCCCCCGGGATGCACACTGCAGAACTGAGGGAGGGACGGGTGTTTTTAGAAAGCAGAGCAGTTGAGCTGAAATAGGAAGGCGAGATTCCATTCCTCCCTCCCCCTCTCCCTCTAAATCTCTTTGAAATGACAAACCAGTGCAGGGTTTTGGCTTGTTACTTGCAAATGTGATAAGCAAATGCTGTTTTTCTTCTGCTGAAAACCCCCGGCTTAAGGCCCCTCCTTGGGCTGGTGCTGGGTCCGCGGTGCCAAGGGCTGAGCAGACAAGGTGCTAGCTGCAGTCAGTGACTGGACTGGAGGGGCCTCCGTGTAGGTGGCCTGTGATGGACTGAAGTGGGGGGGCTCACACAGCTGCACCCACTTCGTGCCTTCAGGGAGCCAGCTTCTTGGCCTGCCTGGGCTGCCCATGAAATGGGATTTGGTGTCTCAGGGTAGCGCTGGCTTGTCCACGTCACACCACTACCTCACGCTGTGACCTGTCCAGCGTCTCTGCTCAAGAGTGGCCAGGGCTGGGCTAGCAAGGGCTGCGGGTCGGGGTTGAGGGGCACTGGCAGAGCTGTGTGGAGAGCCCAGGGCTGGGCTAGCAAGGGGCTGTGGGTTGGGGTTGAGGGGCACCAGCAGAGCTGTGTGGGGAGCCCCGGGCTAGGATAGTGGGGAGTGGGGCGGGGGGCTGCAGGTTGGGATTGAGGGGCATCGGCAGAGCTATGTGGGGAGCCTGGGCTAGGATAGTGGGGGGGGCCTCAGGTTGGGATTGAGGGGCCTCGGCAGAGCTGTGTGGGGACTCTATGACTGGCTATATCCTTACAAAATTCTCTGCTGCCTGAAGGTCCAAGTGGAATCCTTTTCCCCACTGAACTGAGCTGGGCAAGCCGTGCACTAGGTGAAAGCTAATATCATAAGAACAGACACAGGGTCAGACCAATGGTCCATCTAGCCCAGTATCCTCTCTTCTGACAGTGGCCAGTGCCAGGTGCCCAGAGGGAGTGAACAGAACAGGGCAATTATTGAGTGATCCATCCCCTGTCATCCAGTCCCAGCTTCTGGCAGTCAGAGGTTTAGGGACACCCAGAGCATGGGGTTGCATCCCTGACCATCTTGGCTAATAGCCATTGATGGACCTAGCCTCCAGGAACTCATCTAGCTCTTTTTTGAGCCCTGTTATAGTTTTGGCCTTCACAACATCACCTGGCAAGGAGTTCTACAGGTTGACTGTGCATTGTGTGAAGAAATACTTCCTTTTGTTTGTTTTAAACCTGCTGCCTATTAATTTCATTGACTGATCCCTGGTTCTTGTGTTACGTGAAGGGGTAAATAACACTTCCCTATTCACTTCCTCCACGCCACTCATGATATCATAGACTTCTATCATATCCCCCTTCAGTCGTCCGTTTTCCAAGATAAACAATCCCAATCTTTTAAATCTCTCCTCATATGGAAGCTGTTCCATCCCCCTAAACATTTTTGTTGCCCTTTTCTGTACTTTTTCCAAATCCAATATGACTTTTTTTGAGACGAGGTGACCAGACCTGCACGCAGTCTCCAGGGTGTGAGCGTTCCATGGATTGATGTAGTAGTAGCATTGTGATATTCACTGTCATATTGTCTGTCCCTTTCCTAATGGTTCCTAACATTTTGTTAGCTTGTTTGACTGCCACTGCACATTCAGCAGATATTTTCAGAGAAGTATCCACTACTCCAATATCTTTGTAGAGTCATAACAGTGAATTTAGACCCCATCATTTTGCATGTACAGTCAGAATTATGTTTTCCAGTGGGCATTACTTTGCATTTATCAACATTGAATTTCATCTGCTGTTTTGTTGCCCAGTTTTGTAACTCTTCACAGTCTGCTTTGGACTTAACTATCTTGAGCAATTTTGTATCCTCTGCAAACTTTGCCACCTCACTGTTTACCCCTTTTTCCAGATCATTTATGAATATGTTGAACAGCGCTGGTCCCAGTACACATCCCTGGGGAACCCCGCTATTTATCTCTCCATTCTGAAACTTCACCTTTTATTCCTACCCTTTGTTTCCTATCTTTTAACTAGTTACCAATCTATGAGAGGACCTTCCCTCTTATCCCATGACTTCTTACTTTGCTTAAGAGCCTTTGGTGAGGGACCTTGTCAAAGGCTTTCTGAAAATCCAAGTACACTATGTCCACTGGCTCACCCTTGTCCACATGCTTGTTGACCCCCTCAAAGAATTCTAGTAGATTGGTGAAGCAGGATTCCCCTTTACAAAAACATGTTGACTCTTGCCCAACAATCATGTTCATCTATGCATCTGACAATTCTGTTCTTTACTATAGTTCCAACCAAAGTGCCTGGTACTGTCGTTAGGCTTACTCACCTGTAATTGTAAAATCCCTGTGAGGTGGCTTTGAGTTCTTTAGATCACTCGTCTGGTGAGCAACAGGACAGCCACTGTGTCCTGCCAGCCTCTTTCCCTCAGGGCAATTGGTTCTCCTGTGAAATTTGCTGGAGTCTTTTCCTCCCAAGTGAAGATCCAGGTGGGGGCAGGTGCTGTTCTGGGTGGGTCCCTGCTCTCTCCCTGTGCTCTCCTTGGTTTAGTTACTGCTAGCTGAGGAAAATCAGCTGGAATTGCCCTGCCTCTGTGAGGCACAACAAGGAAAGTGCCCCACAGCCCTTTCCCAACCACAGGGCCCAGGATTCCTCAGGTATGGCCCTGGTTCATGAAGTGCCCTTGGCTACTGTTAACCAGGAGGCCACAGGGACAGGGGAAACCACAGTTGAAAGGTCAGTTCATCTTCAGAAGCCACCAAGTGAAGAGACCCCATCTGTCCACACTGTCTGGCTTCTCTTCAGGGCTAGTCACTGGGAGTTTGGGGCAGTCACTCTGGGTGGAGGAAGCAGGAGGGGGCCAGCCTTGCCCCTGTGTGAAGCAGGCCAAAGCTCTTGGTGCCCTGGGAGTGGCCCATTTAGTCCGCTGGGCACTGTCTGTGTGCTCCTCTTGGGCAGAGATGAGTATGTGAGGCCAGGAAGAAGTGACTGACACCTCCTTTAGGGAACCAGGAAACCACTGCCTGGCACTGCTAGCCCTCTCTGGTTCCTCGCACCAGCCAGAGAGTTTGAGGAAGAAGCGAGGGGGCTAACACTAAGCGCAGCTGGCTCCCTCTAGGGCTTGGTCCTCTTCTGTGGGGTTCCAGGCTGGGCATGGCCTGAGGGCAGCCCAGAAACCCTCCTCGGGGCAATGGCCAGAGGGGGCCGATGAGTTATGCGCGGCAGCCTGCTCTGTGTACCGACCGCTCTTCTCTGTGCACCGGTCCCCAGGAAGCTGGTAGGTGCTGGCTGGTGGAGCGGGGCCCAGCAGGCAAGGGAGCACTCACTAATCTAATGTCGAGCAGCATTGGCGTTGGGTGTGTCTGTTCTGCTAGGGAAGCGGCTTGGAGGGGATAAGTTGGCATGGGCACGGGGGGTGCTGGGAAGCTCTTATTTGCTTTTGAGGGAAGTGTTAAGAGGCCTCGGCAGGGCCTGGAGAACAGGGCTGGGTTTCACTGTGCAGGAGCTCTGCCAGGCCTGGGACCCAGGTGTGTCACTGCTAAACTTAGCCCTGCCACAGTGGGGCTCGGGGAAGTCCTGCATGAAGCTGGGTGCCCCATGGCTCTGGGTTCCAGCTGGGTGTCTTGTGCCCCTGGTCCCTGAGCCCACCCGCTTGCTCCCCCAGCTGCCATTCCTTGGCTCTCGTGTTGGAGCACAGGGGCATGCTGGGAGCGAATGTAGCTCTGCTCGAGGTGAATCCATGAACAGGGCAGGACCCAGGGCCCGTCACAGCTGGAAGGAAGTGACTGGCCGGCTGCTGCTATAAACATCCTCCCTCCAGCGTGCATGAGGCCTTGGATGGCTCAGCCTCTGGCCCCTGAGTCGTGCTGGAGCTCTCATGCTGTAGCTAGCGCAGCCAGAGCCCTGCTGGCTCCGACCTAGCCTGTTTCCCGGGGGCAGGGCAGGAGTCCTCCCCGCGCTCTGTTTTCCAGTACTTTGTCCCAACAAATTGACTCATGCGCTGCGGTGTCTGCCTTCGCCCTCGGGAAGCTCTGCGAGCCTCCTGCTCCGGGTGAGAAAAGCTCTGCTAGATTGCAGGGCCTGCTGACCCTAGACTCTGGGAACGGAGCCTGTTACCTTCCTGCCTCCGAGCTCACTGGCACCGACCTGGAGGAACAGGGAAGCGCTGTCACAGGCCAGGCCCAGTAGCTGGGACGTTCTTGTGTTAGGGGATGCTCCGGCCCCTCCCCTGCCCCCCAGCCTAGAGAGTTTCTTTCCCATTGTAAAGCCAGCCTCCCTCGCACCAGCGTCGCAGCACCCCCTGTTGGTGGTAGCACTGGGCGTGGTAGCACAGCCACCTGCTCTGGAATGGAGCCCAGGGCCTGGTGGCTCTGCAGGCAGAGATCGGGATTAACCCTGGGAGAGGGAGCAGGCGGGCACTGCAGGGCCTGGAGCGCCGGCTGACTTGGCGTGGCTCAGGTTTTCTTCTCCTCCCATCACTCCAAGGCAGCTGATGCAACAAACCAGCTTCTGCCCTGATGCAAGTGTAGTGTCTAAACCGCTGCCTGACTCGCCACAGCCCAACTTCCTGCTCTCCCCTTGGCCCTGGCGCTGCCTCACCCAAGGTTAGTGTTGGCCAACCTGCTCTGGTACAAGGGGCTCCATAAAATGTGGCCGGGATTAGCAGTTAGTTTGGCAGAATGGCCAGGTCTGCCTGCACTAGCACACGTGGCCTGTTCCCTGCCGGAAGTCAAATGGCCTCCGTTGCGCTGGGATCTGTCAGGATAAGAGGGGCTGCTCCCCACTGTCATGCAGCCATCTCTGGGGTGGAATGCAGCACAGCGTTTAGGAACGCTACAGAACAGCTTAGCCCAGGAAATGAGGGAAGAGACGGTAGCCGGGGGAGTTTAGGGAGAGGATCTTTGTCCAGGTCCCTGGAGTTAACGTCCCTATTCCTGTGGGAAGACTGTGGGACATTTTAATGGCAGTGTGTGGCTGGGCCCTTGGTTTCATAACTGTGGTACCGCCCCCTCCCCCATCTGCTCAGGGCCGGGAGTCAGCCACAGCCCTCTCTGCAGCACTGAATACCTAGCCTGTTAAATCCTCTTCTGGGAGCCAGCCACTGGGTACTTGCGTGGGGAGGAGGGTTTGCCCCCAGCAGAATAAGGACCAGCGTGGTGTAGAGCTGGGAGCAGAGCACCCCAGCACTGTGGCACCACTGGCAGGAACTGGGGAGGGAGGGGGGGTTGCCATGACAGTCCTGCCTGGTGGGAGGCTCCAGGTGGGGGAGGGCGGCCTCACCCCGCAGATCCATGGGTCCTATTCTCAGTGCAGGTCTGTCCTGCCTTCTGCTGTCCCAAGACTCCCTGCTCTCCTGCCTGCCTGTGCGCTGCTGCTGCTAGGCATTTCCTCTTGCGTGGCAATGCGGGGTGTATGGGCAGCTGTGAAAATGCAGGGCCTGTGTGTAACGTGACATCAGCAGCCCCCTAGGGGAGGGCAGCTCCTTGTCTCTCCCCCCCGCCCCGGTAACTCAGGGGGCTGTGAAACACAGCAGCCCCTTCTTGTGGCTAGGGCCCCACTCTCTGCCTGGTCTGGCACCAGCTGAGTTGCAGATGGCTTGCTGAGTGAAAGCAGTCAGTGTGGCCCAGCACCAAACCTACCTGAAGCCAATATCTCTGCATTCCAGTTTGGCACCTACCACTCGCTGGGAGCCCCCTGGGGCCCCTGGAAACAATCAGCGCAGCTCAGAAACGGCATTAGGAGCAGCAAGTTAAAGAAAATCGTACACTCAGAAAACGGGGCGAGGGAGCCTGCTTTCTGCCTGGCAGAGGGTGCAGTTCCAGGACTCGCCCAGGTCTGGGAGGTGCAGCAGATAGGAAGTGAGATGCCCAGCCGGGGTCTGCCGTTCATCAGCTGCTGTAAAGGCCGCGTTGGCAGGACTCGTATCTCAGCTACACAGTTCCCTTGCCTGGGTGTTACCAAACCAGAGTAGAGAGCAGCGCACTGGGTTAGGGCCTCAGCCTGGGGACCTCTCCCAGGAGGGGGCACTCTTGTTGTCTCCACTGCCCCAGTGTGCTAGGTGCTGCAGCAAAGCGCTTTGGTGTTCAGTGAACTAAGCGCGGGTCCCCACTGAGCTAGTTCCTGTTCTGCCTCGCACTTAGGGGCAGTATGGGAGCCGACTCAACTTCACCCATCTCTCCCTCCTCAGTGCCCGACTTCCCTAGCCTGCCGGCTGCCTTTGGCTTTCCAGTCTGAGGGGCCTGCCCGGGGCAGTTCTGTGAGTGGCAGGGTGGGAGGGTCGCAAAGGGCTCACGGCTCGCTGGGCCTAAAGAGAGCCGCTTCCACTGCTGGCAGACAATCCTCCAGCTGTGGACAAGCCAGCTGCCCCGGTGGCTTTCTACTGACAACACTTCTTGCTGTCCTGGGGCTGCAGATGTTCAACCCCCGTGGAGCCTGGCGCCCCCTTCCTGCCAGGGTGGTGGCATCTGCAATCGAGGGTTTCTAAATCCCTTATGGACATGACACCTCGTCTCCCTCCCTGGCTTTGCCCAGTGTCCCTTGCCTCACCCTGTCTCTGTCCCTTGGAGCAGAGAATCCCAGCTGAAACACAAGCCAAGGCAGGAGCTGGGGAAGGGGTGTGAATGGCAGGACTGTCCAAGGACAGACAGCGAAGAATGGGCCTTTCACGGGCACCAGCGGGCGCCGCAGGTCAGCAGAGCTGTCGGAGCTGCCTGCCGAGTGGAGCTGCGCTCCGTGGTCCTTTCCGGTCCATGCTCCTTTGTCTGGCTCCGGCCGGCTCCCCCGCGTAGCACAGCAGCCGCAGGGGCAGCCTGAGTGAGCTCTTAGAAGTGGTCCTTTCCGCTCAGCAACTCACTTCACAGCTTCCCCTGCATAGCCCCAGCCACGCGGGAGCCTCCTGCCTGAGCGGGCCGACAGTGCATGTGTTGAAGTGAGGAGGGTACAAAGCGAGAGGTGTCAGCCCTGCCCTAGGACAGCAGCTCCTTGCAGCCCACTGCTTTCCATGCCCCTCGGTCCTCGCGGGCAAGGGAGTGAATGAGAGCGGGTCTGGGGCACTTCTTGAGCGGGGAGGGGGGGCTCGACCCCTTTACAAAGGCAGGGATGCAGCTCACGCTTGCTCACCGGCGGCTTGCCGAGCACCCACACCCCAGGATAAAACGCCCAGCGAGGGAGAGTGGGAGAGCTTGTGTCTTGGCATGTAACTGGGGGAGCTGTGGCCCTCAGACCGGGTCTGAGTCTCTTGCAACTGGACACAAATTAGCATGAGCCAAAGTGACATTAATCTTTAGTGAGCACTGGCAGAGCAGGGGGGGTGCAGGGCAGGACTGAGGGGCACTGACAGAGCAGGGGGCAGGACTGGCAGAGCAGGGGGCTGCAGAGCAGGACTGAGGGGCACTGACAGAGCAGGGGGCAGGACTGGCAGAGCAGGGGGCTGCAGAGCAGGACTGAGGGGCACTGGCAGAGGTGGGGCAGGACTGGCAGAGCAGGGGGCTGTAGGGCAGCAGTGCCAGATCTTGTCCCTCTGGCAGGTGTTGGCCTGCGGGGAGTGGGACTGGGCTGTCTCTGCTCTTTCGAAACATTGGCCCAGCATTAGTCCTCCCCGCAGAGGCCCGGTTGATCCTCGTGTCAGGCATCCTGCTCTGCTCATGATCTCTCGTGGGGAGTGAGCCCCCTGCTTTGCCTCTGGCTCAGCCCGTGTGAGCTGCCTTGCTTGTTCCTGCTGCCCTGGCATGTTGTATCATCACTGCTGGGAGCCAGGTTCCCCCGGGGCCCCGGCTGTGCCTCTCCAGGGTGCAGCCCGGTGACTGCCGGGGCAGACTGGCGAGGGTGCTGCCCCCTCGCCTTGCATGGGAGGAGCTGCTGTGCGAGGGCGGCTGGATGAGTCAAGCAAGCAGCTTGTTTAGCTCCTGGAGGAAGTAATCCAGGGGCGGCCAGGAAACTCAGCCCAGTCATTAGTGCAGCCGGCCCAGCGGGAAGGGAGCCGTGCTGAGCCGGCTGCTCTGGCCGACACGCCCAGGGCAGAGCCCCGCCACCCGTGCTGCACGCCAGCAGCTCAAGCGTGTGGCCGGCAGCTGGGCCTGGCCTGTGTCGGGTGCACAGATCCTGCCATCCCGGCTGTCCTGTCCCCCCGTCCTACCCCCGGCCTCCTCACCATGGGGGGCTCTTACCCTGCTGGGGTGCCGTTCCAGACACCTACTCAGCACAAACTCCTCTGTGTTGCTGCTGCAGCTTCCCAGCTATACGTAGCAAGGGCTCTGCTCCAGTGCCAGGCAGGGTCTTAGCGGTGCCCAGGCAGAGACCCGGGGCTCTTGGACCAGCCTTCCCCCTCCAGGCTCAGCGGGGTCTGCTCCAGAGCACCTAGCAAAGCTCAGCCGTGGCAACCCCTCCGTTCCCCTTCCTGGCCGGGCAGGAAGAGTCCTATTGCTAGCCATGGACTGGGCTCCTGCTTCGGGACAGTGCCTGGCTGCTGGGCCAGGGCCAGTACTGTGGGGTAAGCAGCTGCTCTGAGAGGATAAAGCTGGGGGTGTAGGCCCATGTGACACCCACCCGCCCTGCCTCCACCAACGCTGTAACCAGAGCGAGCCAGCTTGGGCCTTCTGGGGCTGGCACCTCAGTGTTTCTGCTCCCCCAAAGGGCTGGGGCTAGTTCTCTGGACCAGCTCAGCCCTCCCCAGCCAGCAGCGTTCCGCAGCGTGAGCCCAGTGCTCTGGCAGCAGAAGGATAGGTGCCCCAGGCTGCCCCGCCGAGCAGCCCCCTCCCCAGCTTGCGTTCTGCAGTGTGGGAACGCTGTAGGGTGGGGGAGGGGAATGCACCCCCTATTCCCAACGAACCCACTCTGAGCGGTGTCGCCACCTCCCCACCATACTTAGAGATGCACCTGACCCGCGTTTCCACCTCTGCTAGCTCTCTGCGGGCTCAGGTGAGCCTTGCTGGGTTTATCGGGGTTCTTGCTTTCCCTACACTCGTCTCCCACATGCTGCTGGAAGCCCCTGCCGTCTCAGCCCAAATTCTGAGGTGCTGCCATGCATCCCAGATGCCAACTGGGCCCCAGTTACCAGATCGGCCCATAAGCACCAATAAGCTCATGCAGCACCTTTCTGCTGGAGAGCTCCTAAGACGGGTTGCTTTGCGCAGCGCTGACACGCAGCCACCTCTGGGGAGGAGTACAGCAGCTGCCATTGCATGGCACTACCCCACTCCACGCTGGGACCGGAAGTAAACAATTCCATGTCCAGGGGAAACTGTGGGGTGGTTTCATGTAGACAGAGTATAATTACCCCAGCTGGTATTCAGTCAGCCCGAGAATGCCACCAGACCGGTTCTTGTGCAGAGTGCCTGGGATGTTGAAAGATCACAGAAGGTCAGGACCTTGGGCCTGGGCTACACTAAAAAATTAGCTCAACCCAGCAAGGTTGTCTCTCAGCGAGGTGTAGTAACTACACCGAGGTTCCATCTCATCTGAAAGACAGCGCTCCCAACACATCAGTGCGGTATTTGTTAGAGGGTGGAGAGGGTAGAGAATCAGCACTGCTCCCTGCAGCACTGGGCGTGCGGTTTGGAGGTGTCCCACCCCCTGCGTCCCTGGCTGAGAGGGCAGCCCTGGCACGTGTCGCCGGGGGGCAGGCTAGGCCGAGTGGAGGTAGTGTGCGTGGGGTGCAGCAATCCATGGGCTGGGGCTAGTCCAGATACTTTCCTTTGAAAGATGGGTCCCCAAGGGGAAGTCAGTCAAACTGGGGCAGGCAGCCATAGCTGCACCGAGTTGGACGGGTCTCCAGTCTGTACAGACGCTCCTGTTGGGCTGGGGTGGGGAGCCTGTGCTCCTTCACAGGGTCTACACCGGGCACAGCATGCATTCCAGCCCTGTGGCAGCACAGCTGGCACCCTCTGGGCATCTGGGTTTCAGGCAGGGTTAGAGACCTGAGTGTAGGAGCAGCCCCCAGCCAGCAAGCTGGCCTGCCCCCTTCCCCACTCCCCCCCCACCCCCACCCCCCGGTTCATGTGGCCAGGAGGGCAGATCTGGGGCGGAGGGGAATAACTGGCAGTGTTCCCTCCAGCTCTGCCCTGGCCCAGTACCCAAATCAGGTGCCAAGCAAAACGGCTGTGTAGGCCTTTATTACCAATGATAGTGTATTCTGGCTGTGACAAGTGGCCCCATTGTGGATGGGGTCCCCTGGGGTGGAGATGTGGGCGCACACAGATAATGCCCACCTCCTCAGGCTGGCGGGGTGAAGACACAGCCTGACCAGGGCTGGGGAGCGGAGCTGTCACCCACGGCGCTCAGCCCAGAACCGTAGGCTCTCTTGGCAGCCTGCGCACAGGCTGGTGCGGCAGCGAAGGGAGAGACAGAGCCCTGGAACTGGCCTCCAGCGAGTCGGGGAGCTGGGAGGGTGAGCGAGGTGCAGGACGCGCACATGGGGCTGTGTGGATGTGCAGGGCAGCCTGGCTCATGGGGCAGGGCACCGTTGCGGGCTCTCCCAGTTCTGCTGTGCCTCGGGGCGTCACCATGGGCAACCGCCAGGGCTTCGTTCCTCTCTGTGCAGCTTGCTCAGCTTGGAGATCTGTGGCTAGGGAGCACCGGAGGAGTGGCGAGTGTAACGACACTGAGCTGGCACAGGTGGACTGGAAAGGGCAGCCTCTGGGGCCTCAGGGGAGGGGGCCTTGTCCTGGGGGGTCTGTGCATAGCTCAGCCTTGGCCTCCATCCTGGCTTCTGGGGAGCAGCCTTAAAGCCAGCGCCCCTCCTCTCTTTAGTAGCCAGCCCAGCCTCCCATTCCGCTGTGTGTGGTGTGAGGTAGAGCCGGGCACTGTAAAGCCTGGAGGGCTGAGGACTGGGCCAGGTCTGCTTTCATCCTCACGCTGTCACCTGATTGTGTTTCCCCTGAGGCTCCGGCCGGCCGCAGCTGCCTTGCCCTCGGTGCTTCTCAGGGGGCTGAGGAGAAGGATGCCGGGGTCCAGTGCGGGGGCTGCTGTTCCTGAGGAGCAGTCTTTCACTGACAGAAGTCTTGCCAGCACGACCAGCTGCCAGCAGGCCAGAGCAGGAGGCAGGGCCATTGTGTTGATTTAGGTGGAACACAACCCTGTCACTGTCCGACATTAACCAGTGTTCAGCAAGGTCAGGGGGTGATACACAGAGACCTCCGCCAGCTTGGTACCATGCACCACCGAACAGCCTTTGAACCTTTGACTGAACACACAGAAAAGCAGGAAAACCAGAGAAAATGTTTCAAATGTCAAGTATTAGTCAGGCTTTTGTTTGAACAGCATCCCTTGTGTCCTTTCCCTTGGCTGGAGGGAGGGGTTAGAGAACTCAGAGTGTTAAAGATAGTGCTATCTGGTCCTTGGCGGGGAAGTTGGCTGTGATGAGCTGGAGCTGTTGGTGCTGCTGTTAAGGTCCGGTCCTGTTTCCTGAGAAGAGCAAACAAGACAAGAAGGGGACAGAAAAGACCACCAAAGACAGACAGTGCAACTTCTGGCTGGGGGGGTTGATTCATGTTTGCAGCCTCAGCGCTGGAGAAACACAGGCCCAGCCGTTCGGAGAGCTGGCATATTGGGAGCATCATTGGGCTCTTGAGGGCATTGCTTTGACTCCCTCCTGGTCCCAGGCTCATTGCGTTGGCCAGCGAAGACAGCTCTTACCAGACAGAAGGCAAAAGGAGAGGGGTAGGGACAGGAGGATGTAAGGTGGGGAAGGAAAAAGACACACGGGAGGGGGTGACACCGTCTCACACCCCAGGCAGAGTTTGGGAGTTAGCTGGAGCAAGGGAGGTGGAGATGTCGGCTGGGTCCTTCTCTCTTGTCTGGTCTGCTCAGGACATCGCTAGAAGGAGGATGGAGAAGGTCCCAGGAGATGGCAGCCAGGATGCTGACGTGCACTCCTTCTCCTTCTTTGGTCTTTCAGTCAGCCCCCTCGCCCCCACAGTAGCCAGCTTTCCCCCGCCCCACAAGAGCCTCTTGTTAAGAGCCCCAAAAGGGAAGGGAGATGGAACAGCCCATCCCCTCATTATTTGGTCCACCATTTAGGCCCAATTTCTGACACGTTAATTTTTAGCCATTGATTTGCAGTCCCACACTTCTCTTGTCTACGGGCACGATTGTCACCCAGCCCGTGAGTTCTCTCAATAGGCCTGGTTGATAGGACTAATTCAGCATCCATCTCCCTTCCGCACCTTTTTCCAGCCGCAGTTATTGGTATTGGCTATTGTGACGCTTTATAAACTTTCGCTCCCTTCATACAGCTGGGCTCACAAGTCAGCTGGTTACCAGAACACCTGCTGGGAGGAGAGCTGGGGTGGGGGACAAAGCAGAGCACCGGAAGCCAGGCCAAGCATCCATCTGGGGAACCCATTTGCACTTGAGGGACCCTTGGTTACCATGTCCTCTTTCTACATCCCTCTTGTGCCTCTTGCTGAAATAGCCTGGTTTGTCCTCCGCCATGAGTGCGGGAACAGAGGGGAAGGGATAACCCCTCAGAGGGGAGGAGTTATTTAGGCTGGCAGAGGGGCTGTAAATGAGGGGTAATCAGGTGAAATGGAGAGAGGGATACTTCAGGCTGACCTTCAGGGAATCATCCTGCCAGTGGGATGGCCGGAGCTGTGGTGCCTCCTCCTGAGAGAAATGGAGGAAGCTTTCGGCATTTGGCTCACTGAAAGCTAGACTAGCCAAACCACTGGAGAAAGTGCAATGGGCCGAATCCCAGACTGGCCCTTGGGGGTGGATTATCTCTGAACTCGGGACCTTTTTAAGCTCTCATTTCTGGGACAGCATAGCATAGCCCAGCACAGCTCCCCCTCCACCCAGCCAGTCTTTCCAAGCACTGGGATCGTTGTAACTTTCGGTTGCCAGGCAAGAGAATTCACACACAGCCAGGCTTGCCTGGTCTGACAGGAGGTTGCACGTTGATTCCCAACTCCTAGGAAGATGGGTGGGAGTGTGGGGGGAGGCCGGGGGTGGAAATAAATCAACCTCTGTGTAGTCCCTCAGCTTTGGGAGCCAGAGACGATGCTGGTATTGGAATGGTACCCACCCAGCTGAATCCTAGACCTTGGCTGATGTATGTGAGCTCTTGGATTATCCAGCCCCCGGCCACAGGATTGCTCCCTGCACTACATAGGGAACATGTCTTTCTGTTCTGTGTTTGTACAGCACCTAGCACACTGGGGTCCTGGCCCAGGACTGGGCTCCCCAGTGCTACCATAATAGAAATAATTAATAATAATTTGCATCTACTTCTGGCCTGGCTTTCAGAGGCATTGCTCTGCCCAAGTCCCCACTGAAGTCAGTGGGAGCTGTGTCTGCTCTGGAGATCAAAGCTTTAGGGCCTAGGAGGCAGCACATGGGTTCCAAGGGGGAGGCCCTCAGCTTTGGGGGCAGGGAGAGCCGCTGTTGGAAGTGGCTGTGATCCCATTTGATGGGAAGCCCTGTAAAACTGGTGATATGGGAGCAGCTGTTCCAGGGTTTCACCAGATTTACAAGCTCCCAGGAACACTCGCTAGACAAATGCAGAGCTCCTGTGGATTGGAACGGACACAGCTTTCTGAGCGGAGGGACAGCCAGCGACCTCCACACTGCCCCCGGCTTGCTGCGTTACCCTGTGGGCGGGCTGGGGCACCGTCTCTGGCACTTGGGTTCGAGGGAACATGCCCAGCTGCTGTTGTCCGGCAGCCAGTGCCAAGAATTCTGGGATGCTTGGGGTGGGGGGGTCTGTCTGGTTTATCCTGCCACCAATCACTGTGGTATCAGGGCGCCTTCTATGGAGAAGTGGTAGTAATAGCCAGGTTGCTAGGGGACTTCATGGAGTGTTTGGCTCTTTTCCCTCTTCGGGGATGGGGGGCAGATGAGGGTTCCGTGGAAACATTCTCTCCTGGCCTGGAGCTGGGGGGAAGCAGAGAGGAGAGGAGGAAGGGCTCCAGACTGATGCTCCGTTAAACCTTTCCCTGCTGCAATGGATAGTCTTATCAAGAGCTGTCCCTTAGAAACAGAAGATGTGAGTGTGTTCTCCTGGCTTGGCGAGAGGCTGCTCCCCCTTTGCGCTCTGAGGAATGCATCTCCACCTTCCCAGCCACAGGAGCTCCATCTCATCCCTTTTATCAGCTTTAATGGAGGTTTTACGATGGCTTTTGTAGTGTGTTTCCCGAGCCCCATGAGTGCTGCTTTGACAGCTGGCCCGGGCATGGCGGCTCTGCGACTGAACCCCAGCCAGTGGCAATTAAAGCCAGGTGGAGAGGCGCTACTGTCTCATTTCGGGGGGCAGGAGGGAACTGTCTCTTCCCTCCCCGCACAGACGATTGCCTCAAGCCCCTGTACTAATCATTCACTCAGCTGCAAGGTCCCCCTTGCTTTAACCTGCAAAAATCAGGGCAGCTGTTTGGAGAGTGAGGGGGACTGAGCGCTGCTGCGGTCTGTGTGTCCCGGGCACTTCCTGCACCAGGGCCTTCCAGAGCCACCACAGACCTTCCCTGGCATTAAACCTACTTTGGACAGCAGCTTTTGACAGGGTCGTTGTGCTCAGCACAGTCAGAATACGCGCTCAGGAGCCCCTTCAGCAGCGCTAGGCTGGAACAAGCGGCTCTGATTTCTTTTGGGGCATCCCAGGGCTGCATGACTCTGAGCCTGGGGCTGTAGCTTGGTGTGTGGAGGGGGGTTGTGTCTCCAGTCAGATCCTCCCCGCTCCTGGGTGTGGGCTAGGCTAGGACTTGGAAGTGTGTTACCTAATCAAACACGTTCTAAAGGTCTAGTGGAGAGGAGGTGACCTAGACTGATAGAGCACTAGACTGGGACTTCAGACCCCTGGTTCTGTTCCCAACTTTACCCTAGGCCAGCTGGGTGACTTTGGACAAATTGCGGTGCCTCTCTGTGCCTCAGTTTACCCACCTATGGAATGGGGACAACGATACTGACCGCCGCTGTAGAGTGCTTGGTGATCTCAGGATGAAAAGCGCTGTGGAACAACTAGGCGTTATCTACCATGTGCTCAGATGGGAGGGTCCCCCTTGCTTTTACCTGGCCACCGTCACCTCTGTTAAAGTCCACGCTGCTAACTGGCTGGAGCACCATGCCTAGAGATCCTAGGCCAGGCAGAGCCATGAGAGATGCAAGAGACAAATGCATTGGCCAGCACCCATCAGCTGATAAAATAGGAAACTGGTTTCCTTTGACTCTGCTGGCCATGTGCCTGCCACCTAGTTCTTGTCCAGGGGCTGAGCTCCCTGGCTAGCTCTGGTCTAACACAACAGCAAGAAGTTGTAGCTCTGTCTGGTGCTTCAGTGGCCCCCAAAACTGCACTCTTTGGGCACCTCAGTCCTCCGTTTTATCCGTGAGCTGTCCTACGTGGGCACTGAGCCACAGTGAGCCTAAGGGACTTGTCCAGGGTCACAAAGGAAGCTGTGGCACAGCAGGGAACTGGACCCAGGTCTCCGGAGTCCCAGGTTAGCTCTCTAACTCCTAGGCCATCCTTCCTGTCTGCCACAGTCCTGGCATGTATATATGGGGCCTCCCGGGGAGTGCTCCATCAGGCAGGGGACCTGATCCCGGGGAGCTGGATTGGAATGCTAGATCATCTCTGCCTCTGACACACTCTCCCCCAGACACACACACAGCACTCTCCTCTGCTCTGTTTCCATCTCTGCTCAGAGACCTGGCCACCCCCTGTGGCGAAGGCACCTGGAGGTGCTGTCCCTGTAAGTGTTCCGGAGGTGGGACAAGGGTTTTCCCATTTCTGCTGATGCTGCTGTTGTGCAGAAACAGGTTCTGGAAACCCAGCATAACTCAGGGCAAACCCTGATATGTGCACTGCACTCCCTCAGCTGGCAAGCCGAAGGCAGAACATGGCAATTGCAAGCATGGTGCCATGTAAGAGAGGTGTCTACGGTTTTATACCATTCCCTTTGCAGTGCTATCAGAGGGCCTTACGAATGGGAGAAGTTATCCACTGGCTCTTGAGTTGAAGACGGAAGTGCTGGATGGAGCCCCATTAATAATCCAAATCCGAGGCGGTTTAATCAATTAGCCACAGCATTTAAAACCCTCTCCAGAGCAAGCCGCGTGGAACAGCCGAGCCATGATCAATCCAATGAGCTCTGCCAGGGAAAGGTTTGAGATGGCCCCAGGGACCCCTGACCAACACAACCCTGCTCATGTCACTTTCTCAGTGAAGGGCTGGGAGCTGGGACCTCCCATCCCGCTGCCCCTTGCACCTGCTGTGCTGCTGCCACCCGGTCACCTTCTTCCAGTGACACTCTAACAGATCCATGCCCTTAGCGGCATGGCCAGTTTGCTCTGCTTTGGCCGTCCCATTGCTGGTGCCTTTGGCCGTGGGAGCGCAGGAATGGCCTCCTGGGATCAGACCAATGGGCCAGCTAGTCCAGGATGCCATTGCAAACAGGGGCCAGAACTAGATGGTTCAGAGGTAGGTGTCAGTCCCACAATAGCCCCGGTGGCATAATCTGGCTCCCATACAGAGCTCGGGGAGACATAGTGGGTAGAGCTCGGCTCAGGCTCTGAGCAATCGCTCTGGATAAGCTTGGTCCGTTCTCAGCCTTAATGGCTTCCTGGGGCAGTGAGCAGCCGGGAGATGGCGCAGCCTGGGAGGTACGGGCCATATCTGGCCGTTTCTCCTGCTCCTGCTGCTGCTGCTGCCCCCCGCACATGTAGCTAGGGTCTCAGACAGGACAGCAGTCAGGCAGCAAGCCTTTCACACCGCCTGTGCCCCAGCAGCGGCACTGCTGCTTTGAGTGTGCTCGCTCAATCCCAGCTAGAGCATGCATGGGAATGACGGTTTTCAGCAGTCTGAGATGGCTCCTTCTGGCAAGGGGGGAGTGAGTAGAAATGGGCTTTCTTGCCTGCCAGTCTCTTCCCAGGACTCCCTGGAGTCAGGGTGCAAGTCTCCAAGATATCCGCATCCCAGGGTCCCTGCTAGGCCCGTCCAGCCAGTCAGGGTCTGCGGAGAGCCCTTGGTACCAAGCCCGGTTCTGGGGACTCCGCTTTCGGACAGGTGATGTGGATAGCGTGGCAGTGAGCTACCAGAGATGCTGGAAGAGCAGGGGGCAGATTTTCTGAGGTATTTCGGCATGTGAATATCTTTGAAAACCTGGCCTAGGGAGCTTTCTCTCTGCTGCTCCTGCCTCGCTGCCCCTGCTGCTCTACCTCTTGTCCCCGAGCAGTGCTAAACCCCCCTGCTACCCCTTCTCCCATGTGCCCGTCTCCATGGCCCAGCCTGCTTCTTTAACAGTGACTCGTGGCCTGTGCGCCAGAGGGGCGTGGGGCTTTGTTAGCAGTGGAGATCAGAGGCACTCGCCAGTACTGGGAACACCAGCTGGCAACATCCTTGGCAGGCTGGCTACCTTCTTGCCGTGCAGGGAAACTTTAGTTCCCACCCCACGGAAAGAACAATGATTCTAATGCTTAGCCCCCAGCCTTGGCTCTGAGAGATCCCCTAGGAATGAGTGGTAGCACCCCATTGGAGCTGCTCCTGCTCTGGCATTGCAGAGCTCCCCTAGCTCAAGGGGTGGAGTTGGGAGTTCTAGTCCCAGCTCTCCTGGGGGTGTAGCACAAGGATCCAGGACAAGGCCATGTTTAACCCTTCCCTGGCCGGCTCTCCCTGCCACATGCTCTGCAGCTGTGTTCTCCTGGGCGAGGGGGAGGGGAAGTTGCCTTTGACCCGAGCTCAGAGGCCATTTCCCCTGCAGCGGCGGGGGGCCAGGCTGGCAGCCTGCATGGCTCTGGGTAGGCCCAGCCACTGTTTAGACTGAGGTCTGGCTGGGGCGATGTCGGCTGCTGCCGGGGAAATGGGCGACCCCCCACTTGGGTCTCGGTGGCTGAGGAGAGGAGGGAATTCCTGACTCCCCTTTGTTTGCAAGCCACTTTCTTTCAGATCCAGCCCTGAGTCAGTGGCCTCCACCGCTCCCCCTCCCATCAAGGCTTTGGGCTGGAGATGGCTGCTGTCAGTGGGAAGGGGGCTTTCCTCCTTCCTTTGTCTTCGCTGGGGAGGGAGGGGCTGCAAAGAGCGAACGAGGGGCTCAGAAAGCTGATGGGAGCCGAGGCACATAATTGATCACTAACAGTTCTGGCGATTCTGTTCCCCACGTCCTGGCTGCCTGGGGGTTATAAACTGGGGGCTCGGCTGTCACTCTGTGGGTGTTCCCAGCCCCCCAGCTGCCCTGCAGAGCCGCTCCAGCCAATCCCAAACCCGCCGGGCTCCCCTTTCAAATCTTGCCCTTTTTCCCCCAGGATGAACTATTCCTGGTGGCTTATCCCCCACCATCAGAACCAGGCCCGCTCTGCTGGTGCAGTCGGAGCCAGGCGGGGGGCGAGCCAGGTGTTGGCAATCCCATAGGGCAGCTGCTTCCTAAGCCTTGCCTAGAGAAGCTGGCATTCTTCTGGTCCCAGGGGCCAGGGCTCCAGTGTTCGGAGGGTCCCAAAGCAGTGAAGGCAATTAGCCGCAGCTGTCCCTTGAGAAAGTCTCCAGGCCCTTTGATCTTCCCTCCCACTCAGCTGGAGGGTGAGCTGAGGCCTTGGAGGGAATGGACCGGTGAGCATGGCTGCAGGCACTGCTGCTTGCAGGTGGTGAGTGCTGATCCATTGGACAGGCAGGTTCCCAGGTCTCGTTGGGGGCCAGTGAGGCCCTGGCTCTGGGCATGCCCCGCCAGCTGAAGCCTGCAGCTGTGCTCCCAGCATTGAAGCGATTTGAGGTCTCTTGAATCTCATTTCCTCTTGTCGCCCCCACATACCTGAAACAGACAGAAGTTGGTGATGACCGCGTCGAGCTCAGGGAGGGTTGGGACCTCGGCGCTGACATGCCAGACCCAGAGTTCTACATGGAACTCAACAGGTAGCGAGACCCCAGCGCTGGCGCCCAGCGTGGCCCCCTGCTGCGTCTGGGCAGCAGCGAAGGCTGCCCGGGGAGATCCCCGTTTACCACCAAGATCGAAGCCTTTGAAATGGCTCCCCAGGGTGAGGGTTATAACATAGCACACCCCCTGGTTAACGTGGGGCTGGCCTGGAAGAGGCAGCTGCATGAAGCCTGGGGGCAGATGCCGAACCTCCCCTGGGGCCGGGTGATTCAGGGAGATGGTGAGCGAGCGGAGGGAGAGGCCTGGCTGGAGCGGGGAAGAGTTCTTGCTGAAGCAAGACGTGGGGCTGTTTTTCCATGACTGGACAAAGTAATTCTGGTGACGGGATGTGGGGGAAGACAGGGCCTGGGTAAGTGCTGAGGGGTGTAGTAAGGGAGACCACATCACACAAACCACCCGCTTGGCTGGCCGTCTCTGAAGACTGAACGGAGCCATGGATGCCAAGGTCAGGACTGAGGCACGTTGTGGAGGGGGAGCAGCCCAGGGGAATCTTGTCCTGGCGCTGCCTGGATGCTGCAGCTGGGCCGTGGCTTGTCTCTGAAATGGTCAGCCTGGCCCCTTTCACCAGCAGGGAAAAACCAGCCTTGCCGAATGTTTGCTGTCAGCAGTTTGTTGTCATATTCAGCACTGACACAGCTCTGCGCTGGGTGTGCAGATTCCCTCCGCACCTTGTGCCAGTGTCCCTCTCCCCGTCCCCCCGCATGCCGCTAGCACATCCAGATTGAGACACAAGACGAAGAAATTCAAAGGCGGGGGCAGATTCTGCTCTGGCACTGCATGGTACAGTGCTCTCATGAACCCCTGCCTGGCCCGGAGCTCCCACCTCCCCCGGTGCATTAGCACCCGTGGGACGGTGCGTAGCCTTGATTGCCGTTCCTTGAGACACAGGTCTGGGAGGGCTTGGGACTGGTGCTGCGAGACACATCGCTTTGCTTGGACATCACTTGAAGAAGCGGCTCCCGAGGTCATCTGAAGGTGATAGCCGGCGTTTCATTGGTGAGGGCACCATTGCACGCTGTGCCAGAGACCGGCGCGATGCCCTTCCTACGGGGAGAAGGGCTGCACAGGAGGAACTCCTGGAGAGAAGTGGGAGCTGCCATGTGGGTGCCCTGGCACCATGCAAGGTACCCCGGCCAAAGCCTGCGGGTGCCATTTTCTCTGCTTCTTCCCCCTGAAAGGGTTAATAGTGCCTGGTGAGCTGGGTTGCTGCAGGACAGGGCTGACCTGGTAATTGCTCCCTGTAAAAATAGCTGCATGCGGGGTGAGGGGCCAGCTGGCTGATGGAAGGCGGCTAGCAGTGCAATTGCTGAAATGACTCCCAGATGGGCCGGTGCCCTCGTCCCAGCAGTGGTTCTGGCATACGCCCGCCTGCCCGCACACATGGCTCTGCAGCTTACTGGGAAGCAGACAATTGCTCTCCCTTGCACACGGGCTCTAAATGGGAGGCAAGATGGAGATACACCCTCGTGCCCTGCCCTGGGTGCTGGGATGCATGGGCGCATGTCACTGGGCGAGCTGGAGCTGTGCCAGAGCACTGAGCTCTAAGCTAGCAGAGGGAGCATGTTGGATCATGATGGGAGTGCTGGTGCTAGCACAGGGGTGAAGTACCCTCCCTGGGAGTGCCCCTGAAATCCCACTGCCGGCCGCCCCGTACCGCTTGCTTTGGACATGGTTGGAGCAGATTTTTACGTAGGGAGGATTGTGCCCTGGTGTTTTCTCTTTAAATCTCCCTCCATCAGAGTGTCCCAGCTGTCCAGCCTTGCTGCCACATCTCCTCGGCCAATAGGGTGTGGCCAATAGGGTGGCACACAATTAACCAGCACCCTTGATACTCCAGCTCCCAAAGCCCTCTGCAGTTGCCATGGGGCTGGTGGTGAGGGGAAGGGAGCTGCAGAAAGCACAGAAGGTGTAGCAGGAAGTGGAGGGGTCCCTGCTGCTTGAGTGACTGAAGAGGAGGCTGGCCAAAGCCCTGCAGACCATCTTGCCCAGCTGGCCTTGGTCTTTCTGTGTCCAGTCGGAGTCATTTGTATACTGTCAGTGACCATCTATACTTCCCTGGGCCAAGGGCAGTGAGGAAGGTCTGCTAGAGTCCATTGACTGGGGCTGGATTTACCCACAGTCACTGCAAATGGATACTGGTGGCCAACAAGCCCTCCTCAGGCAAGGAACCTCTCCTGGGCTGGAGTAAAGGTGGAAAACCTTGCATGGATGCTGGGCACAATGTTGGACGGCAGAGAGAAACCTGTGTTGGATTCTCATGGCCAGCAAGCTCTAGCCCTTTTTAGCCTCGGGGCAGGGAAGCTTTGCAGAGATGGAAAAGATTGGGGCTGCTAGGTTTAGAGAGGAGTCAAACAATGGGGTCTGGCTCAGAGAAGGGAGATCAGGATAGTCTAGTCCCCTTTCTCACATGAGACCAAGGGGACAGCTCATCAAACCGAAAAGGACACTTTAAAACTGACCAAAAGACATGCTCTTCACACACACACACACACACACACACACCCACCCACCCACCCACCCGCGGAACTCATTGCCACAAGAGGTCAGTGAGGCCAGGAGCTGAGAGGGGTTTGCTTGGCTACTTCTGTGGATGATGAGGACATTCAGAATTACAATAATAAGGATTAAATAAAGAATTTGGGAGGAGCTATAAACCCTCCTGTTCCAGGGCGCGAGCCAGCTTCTAATTGCTTGGGTCAGGAAGGAACTTCCCTCGTGGCCAGGCAGCCCAGAACTGCAGGGCTCTCGCACCTTCATCTGGAGCGGCTGTGGCCAGTGTCAGAGACAGGATCCTGGGTCTGCTCCAGCCTAGCCATTGCTATCCTCTGTGATTAGAGCATCTGTCAGAGAGTGCTTGGCACGCAGCACCGGAAGGAGAGAAACCCCACTGAGATTAGCAAATGGCAGCCTTGTCAAGTGTGGGTCTGGTGTGGGATGTGTGCCTCACGCAAAGCTCCAAGGCTCTGGCAGTGGCTTCCTGCTCAAGCTCTCAGTTACCAGCAAGGGCTGGATTTAATAGTAAGAGGGATTTGGGGTTTAATTGCAGGGGTTTTGCAATCCTTCCTCGGTGCTGATTCAGCACCCAGGAATTAGCAGCCACTGCACAATGGGCCTCCTCTAATCTGCTGCTGGCGCACTCCGCCTGCACTGCTGCTGGCAGTGGGGCACTATTGGTGTCAGGAAGCTGCGTGGTAGCTTTGGTCTCTGATGGAAGGTTTGCGCCGGGCTGCCCTCGGATGCCAGCTGCTGGTCCATGGTTCCGAAATGGCTGTGGCTTCCCAGGGGCCCTGTGGGCTGAGTGTCTGCAGATTATGGGCACAGTGATCTGTGGCGGTGGTAGAGGATCTCCTGCCACCTTACAGCCTCCTGTTCTCTGCCTGGGGCTTCCAGATCAGGCCCTAAGCATGACACTGCTTTGGTGTAAGTGAAGTGGGACTCAGCGCTGGGGCATTTGGGCTGTGATAGGCAGGAGGATCTAATGGTCCCTTCTGGCCTTGATCGCTACGGAAGTAGGAGGACTTTGGTCTCCAGGGCTGTGGACCCAGCAGCTTTCACCAGCACCAGGCTCGCATGGGATCACTTCCTGGGGAAGCCGTCTGTGCATCTGGGGCCCTGTAAGCTGCCCTTACCTGGGCTTCCTGTGGCCGGCGCTGCGTCCTCTCGACTCTTTGCAGTGTTGTTTGCCAGCAGTTCAGGTCATCTCTGCCTCCAGTCAATGGATTGGCCTTCTGGGCCATGCCTGTCCCTGATCTAGTGGGAAGGATGACAGTCCAGTCATGGACTGCCCTCCCTCTCCTCCCAGCACCTGTGCTGTGACAGTCACGCCCTTCTGGGGGTCTCTAATGCTAGTGTCCTGCTGATTTCTAACTCTGAGTGATATGCTTGCTGCCTAATGTATCCCTGCCATTTCCGTCAGACACAGCAGCCTGTGGCAGGAGATGAAGTGGAGTGTTGCTGTGTGCTGTTCCATAGTTGCTGCGATCCACCCTAGAAGTGGCTGCATTTAACCTGGGTGAACCACCTAGATCTCTTTCTTACCTCCCAGGGTGCTAGGTTGCCTACCCAGCTGGTTTGTAAGGTGTCGTCAGGGCTGCCAGCAGCTGTCTCCATCTATATGTTCGATAACAGCCAGTTGACATACCTGTTAGGCCATGCAGTAGGCAGCATCCGGTGCCCCTTGTGCTGACAGCCCTGGCGGATGAGCTGCGGCCGGGGAGTTGGACCCTCTCTGGAGAATCAGGTTGAGGAGCTGAGCCTCCTCACTCCATGCTGACCCGCTGTCTGAGGGGCAGTGTTGCCTGGCCAACCGACAAGCGAGGTTCCATGGCAAGGCATTTCACCTGACCAAGGCCAGGCCTGCCTCCTCCTTGCCATTCCCATGCACAAGAGCCAGTCTGCCCTTTCTTTCCCGAGCGGACCAGGAAACACAGTGCAGGGCTCTCGCTTTCCCCTCTTGTGCGTAGAGGAGCAGGTGTCGTGCAGCAGCAGCTCTCCATGGCTCCTGTTCTGCGCGCATCTCACTATGGTGCAAAGCTGTATAATGCCTCATTTGTTGTCTTGCATTGGAAGATCCAGGGAGCGCAGTCTGGCTGCGATCAGCTGCTTCCCTGTACAAGTCTATTTACCCAGCAGGTCAGGAGTCAGTGCCTGGACGGCTGCTGTCAGGTTTGAAGGGGGCGAGGATGGCCAAGAATGCTGCAAAGCAACAGTTAATAGGGCAGACAGCTCATCCTGGCGGTCTGGTTGCCCCCTCCTAGCCGTCCACCCACCCTCCACTGGTTAACAGAAAGCTTGGACTTGAGTGAGGATTTTTCATCTCTTCGTTGTGGGGATGGAAAATATACAAAGCTCCCCACAAAAATATTTAGTCAGCAGCAATTTTCAGAGGAATTTGGGATGTTAATTTAAAAAATCTGCTGGGAGAGGACTACAATGGACCCTTTGAAAGGGAGAGGGCGTCCCTCGTGCCTGGCTGCAGAGATCTGAGTGCCAGCTCCCAGAGAGACAGCCCCTCCTCTAATAGAAAGCAGCCCTCCAGGAAGTCCACCTGAGGAGTGACTCAGAAAAATCCAGCTTGGTCCAGACGTGCCTCTGCTGGATGATCTGCTGTCCAGACCAGAATCCTCCGGGCACTGGGCAACTTCTCGCACCAGGCCGTCTGCGGGCATCAGCCCTTGGTACCTGGAGCTGCCAGCCTGCAGCTCACAGTAGAACTCCAAGGGTCCTGCTGGCTCCTCTGCCCTGGGCCAGCTTCAGCTCTGCTCAGACACGGATTTGAGGCTCAGCTTTGGGGCTGGGTGAGGGAGTTCAACTTACGACCCGTGCGAGGGAGCTAAAATCCAACTGGTGGTTAGAGCTTTAGGCATGTGGCTAGTGCTCCTGGGAGAGAGAATGGAGGCAGCCAAACTCTACCCATGTAATAGCTACGGTCTTGCAATCTCCACCTCACCCCTTGCCCACCCCAGTCCTTGGCTTCCCCTGCCAACAAAGGGGCTGGCTAGTTCCAGTGGACGAGGCTGGTTTTTATGATGTGTCCAGTTGACCACTAAGAACTGGTCTGAGATCAGCATCCAAGCTTGCTTGGGCCCCATTAAACTGAAGTAATAGCTCCAGGGCTGTACCAGTCTGGGTCATGTTCACACTGGCTAACGAGGGGCAAAGGCTCCATTTCTCATGACCAGCCCCAGACTACGATTCCATAGACAGGGAGTATAACCTCTCTAGCTCCCCATAAGGGAGTCGGGATGGCCAGTGGTTAGGGTGCTAGCCTCTGAGATTCAGGAGATCTGTATCCAGGTCCCTGCTCTGCCACAGACACCCTATGGGACCTTGGTCAAGTCACTTTGTCCCATCCGTCCAATAGCCCTGCCCTGCTCCTCAGGGATGAATACAGAAAAGGCTGTGAGGCGCCCACCTGCTCCGGCGTTGGTGGCGAGGGACGTAGCGACGGTAGATGTTATTTATGGTAGATTATCGCAGGGCCTAGCGGCCCCAAGCACTAAGCAGGGCCCCATTGTGCTAGGTGCTGTCTAGCCATGCGATAAGAGGCAGTATGTGAAGGGAATGTGGAGATTGTGGCGTTAAATGCTCCCAAGGCAGGTGCAGGGGCTGAGGCAGTATCCTGTAGCCCTCCCCTAGACCCAGTTCTCCTGCTGGCGTCAGTGCTCCAGGAGCGGAGGCAGGTGACTGGGAAGATGATCCAGCCCTGTGCCATGGTCAGGTGTGCGAGAGAATCGATCCACATGCTCACTAACTGGCCTGCTCCAGGGCCCCCCGCTGCTCCTCGGGGAACCTGATTTCCAGGTCACATTCCCCCTTTCAAATGGGGGAACCCTGTCAGTCCCGTGGCTGCTAGGTGCCAACAAACCTCTGTCTGAGGAGATGAGTGTCTGAGTCACTCTCCTGGCAAGCGGAACGGCTGACCTGTGTCTGCTCAGATGTTCCAGACGAAGCTGCGCACTGGGCAGAGACAGGTCTCCAAACTCCAGCCCGAAAGGGGAACGAGTCAGAAACTGAGCGAGTGAAAAGAGGAGGCTACAATGGAAACCACTGGGCAGCCTTACCTAGTCCCCCTGCTCGCATCCGCTGGGTGTGTGTGAGTGTGAAGTGTGTGTGCATGCACGTGCGAGGTGTGCGTGCGTGTGGGTGTGTGCTCACTTATAATCAAGGCTGCTAAAGAAGTCCCAAGGGGCTGGATAGTGCTGGCCCACAGGAGCTGTCAAGCAAGCACAGGCCAAGTGAACATGTTCTGCCCTGTGAGACACATGCAGGCTGCACCGAGACCTGCAGTCTCCTGTGTACATGCGTGTGGCTGGGCCCTTAACAGTCCTGTGACACTGCCCAGCAGCGATCGCACCGAGCTGCCCAGCACGCCAGTGCGGTGCGTCAGTATCCTGGCCCACGCAGGGAAGTTGTGGCACACAGGGAGCTCTCCTGCCTCGGGGCTGTGCTTAGCCACCCATTCTTCCCCCCCATATAGCACACTCCCGACAGCACTCGGCTCCCCAGCCCTCCCCCAAGTCACTGCACTAGGGACATGTGAACGGGCCTGAGGCCTCGGCGTTATGCGCAACGGTCCGGGCTCTGCAGCAGCCGTGGCAGGGCTGGTTCCTTGTGTGAACTGCTGGGGGAACTGGGGATTAATGGCGACACTTGGAGGACTTGGGAGAATACGGGGAGCCCCCACCTCAGCTCTGGAAGAAGGGGCGTAGACAGTGTGCACGGAGGGACAGGGAACAGCCGTCTGAGCAGTGGGGAGAAATGGCCTTTGACGTGTGTGTTTATAATGGCGCAGCCTCACCTTGGCTGAGGGCCCAGGTCTGTCACCTTTGCCGGTGCCCCTTGCTCCCCAGGGAAGGCTACTGCACCAGTGGGGTGGCCCATAGGCTGCAGCTCCATCCGGCAGGAGGCAGGGCAGCGGGATGTTGGCTGGCGCTCAGTGCAGTTCTCACAGCGGGGTCCATGTCACTAACGTTAAGGAGATAGTTAGACCTGACCCCTGCTGCGTGGGGTGAGCTTTGCATGCTCAGGCTGGCATCATTGGTGCCGCGGTTAGCACTCTGCGAAGTACAGATTCACGGTACGTTAGCACCTCGGAAGGGAAAGCCTCCAGCCCAGGGAGCCAAGGAGCTAACTGCACTGACCAGATGCCAGCCTCTCCCATACTGTCCCTAGGATGTCTCACACCTCCGGCAGCCACACCCAGCCAGGCTGCACAAGTCCCCCGCACCCGCGGCTCACCCAGCAGAACCGGGCCACTCAGGGGCCAGGGCTTGGCCCTGGGCGCTCACTTCTCCAGGAGGCGTTATTGTGTGTCCGCACCACCACATGTGGCAGGCAGCAAAGCTTTTGTCCGTGTGATTGAGGACAGAAGAAGCCAGGCCGGGGGGTCAGGAGCAAGGGGTCTGGGCAGAACTGGGGGGGGCAGGCCCAGGACTGAAATAGCAGCAGCGCAGGTTGGTGAGGGTGGGGTATTGGCCCAGCTCTGGGGGTGCAGGTGCTCAGTGGCTGGTACAGTTCAGATCTTAGGGGTGCACGCTCAGAGGCGGGGGCTGCTTGCACCGGGCCTGACTCAAATCTCTGCTGTTCTCTCACAGCCAAACTTGTCTGGTTGGCAACACCTGCTCAGCAGAGGCCCTGCACTGGGAAACTCAGGCTGCTGCAATGGAGAGGGAAAGGGAGCCAGGGAAAAGCAGTGCCGGGGGGCCTGACCATCTCAGCCCTCTGCTCTCTGAGAGCCCTGCCTGCCCCTGCACTTCAGAGGGGAGCGGGGCTGAGGGCTGCAGGCCACGCTCTGCTCCATGTGTAATCCGAGTTCTGTAATGCTCCGTTAATCAGAGCCAGGCGGGTCCGTCAGCGAGTGCTGGGGGAGGGGGGCTATGGAGGGGGAGGCAAGGCGGGTGGATGAAGAAATGAGAGGCAGCTGTGTAAATATTGATGGAATTCGGCTAAGGAAAAGTGAAACCAACTGAATTCTAAATTCTCGGACTCCCAAGTCTCCATGTAAACACACTGGGGCTGCCTGAAGCCAGCCAATCCTCCTGCAGGCACGCAGAGCACCAGGGAAACTGCCCCCTGCCCCCATGTACCCAGTACAGCATGCGCTGTGGGGCAGCTTGTCTTTCATTCATCCCCTGGGCTGAGGCACAATGGGCTGGTTTGAGTACAGTGACCCAGCCCCCGGTGCCTGCCCAGGCTGGAGCTGGGCAGAGGACCCTGATGGTGCTAGCTTTTTGTCCTGTGGCTGAACATCCCCTCTGCCCTCTGATGTGCCTGCAAAGGTGGAGCGGAGCACGAGATCTCTGCTGACCGCCCGGCTTGGCTTGTAGGCAGGACACGTCCCATCGCTGCTGGCTTCAGGAGTGGTTGGACAGTGATGGGATCGGACGGAGGCTGGAGAGAGAGGGACCCTGCAGCGAGCTGGCGTGCATGGCTGGGAAAGCCATTTTCAGGAGCTCCTCCAGGCTGATCCTATCCCTGCGCTTCAGCTCTACCCTGCATGATAGTTCCACCTGCAGCCGTACCCCCTGAGACTGAGCGCCCATCTGACCCCCTGCACTGCAGGAAGTGGTGTTGGCGATTCCGTAGGTGGCTGCCTCTCCCTTACGCCTGCCCTAACCCAGCATCCCAACACTGTGCCAGGAGGACTCTGCCAGCCCAGCCCTCCCTTAGCTCTGAGGAGCTTTGTTCAACTGGTTGTTAATCAGCCAGGTGGAACCTGCAGCCTAGCTGCTGGGAGGAAGAACTCGCCATTCTTTGCCTGGCGGCTGACCAGCTTGTGATCTGACCTGCTGTTGGAAGCGGGGGCGGCTGGAGAGGGATGTATTCGTCACCCTCCAACCTCAGCCAAACCCCTTGCTGCAGCAGTTCTCCCTGGAGGTGGGCAGTGGGCAGAGCAAGCTAAGCTAGCGGGACCAGTTCCTGGCACCTCCACCATCCCCACAGAGGGTGAGCATGTAGAAAATCCACCCGCTCTGACTTCTAGGAGTTCCCTGACTGTTTCCTATGAATGTCAGGTCTCATTCAAAGGTGAGCTGCACAGGAGTACCGTACAGGCCTTCACAGTGTCGAGAGGGGATTGGGTTTACGTTTATTTGGGGTTTACGTTTTTCACATTAGAAATGTATGTTCTGCCTACCCTGGAAGGTCTGTGGCTGACTGGGGAACTGGTAGCTTTTTGGTACCTGAGATACTAAGGAAATAAAACCTGATGCCTGGAAGCGCAGTGAGTTTTATTCAGGTTGTTTAAAACCCCGGTTGTTTTCTTGTCAGCATCTATTCAACATGGGGGGGAAGGAAATATCTCGCTAGCAGCAAAGGGCTGAGAAAAGACCCAATCCACATCTGAGTCCTCCACCAAAACAGGAAGCTCAGATCTGTTGTTCCTGCTAGTCCAAAGGTTAAAGACACAAAACAAACCCAAACGCACAATTGCCTTCCTCAATCCAGAACCGAAGCCAAGAGGGACCTACAGCCAGTGTATTTCCTTTGCAAGTCACCTTTAAAAGGGAGGAAACAAGGAAGTTTCTGTCCCCCACAACTCCAAAGACCTTTCCCAGGGTAACTGACATATGGGTGTCTGCAGACAGGCTGTGGGTCAGCCCAAGAGAAAAGGGAGCTGCCACACCCCACCCCACCCCACCCCAGCCCCTTGGGGCTTAATGGGCTGTTAACCTGGGAACCTCGGAGGCCTTGCCTGCACTGAGGAAGTACACACAACCCCCTGCGCCCCAAGGGCCTAGCATGATGCAGTGGTGCTAAAGCCAATGGGAATCAGTAGCGCAGACATGACCCTACGCCCAGCAGTGCCTTGAGCCACATTTACAGTGGCCACTCCATGAGCTGCCAGAGCGGGCCCTTGGTGGGAGTTGTTCTGTGTGTTTCTCTTGCACAGAGCGCTGCTGAAACGCCAGCGGGGTGAGCCGCTCAGTCTCCAACTGACTCGCTGATCCACTGGGCTGCACAAACCTCCATGTCCCAGCCTCCCCCGAGATAAGCCTTGGGCTAGGCAGAGCCAACCTTTGCAGAAATGGCCGCTCCCATGACATGGAGAGGGGAGTGAATTTGCTGGACTCCTCAAAAAGGTGAAATGGCCATTGGCGCCCTGGGGGCAGGAAAGGCTTGGGCACAGTGGGGCAGCCAGCTGGATTTCCCAGGGCTTCCCTCCTGCTTCTAGCAGTGAAAACTGTTCCCGTTTCATAAGCTAATAAACCCTGCTAACAACCGTCATCTGGTGTTGAGAGGAGGGAGGAGCCTGGGAGAACAGCAACTAGCGATATCAAAATCCTAATTTTGGCTCAGAGCCTGGCGAAGCATATGGTGCTTGTGTGTTTGTATTGCACCAGGACTCTCTTCCCGACAGACACTTCGGGCGCGAGGTTCATCCAGGGAAAGGAATTCACCTTATCAGGTCGGCGTGCGAAAACAGGCCTGAGCAGCCACTGACAGCTCCCCCATTACTCCTCACTCCCCATCCTCCAGCAGAGGAGATTTAGATGAGGCTTCTGGTCTTTTTAACAGAAAGAAATCTTGTCAGAGCATCGTCTTGACTCATGTACTGGCCAGAACCGAGCTCCGTTCTCCATCCTGCACAGATAGTGCCTGTCTCCATCTCTTGTCAGCGTTTTGAGGCAGGACCTTTGTGTTCTGTGTTTGTGCAGCGCCTAGCACAATGGGGGCCTGGTCCATAACTGGGGCTCATAGGCTCTGCTTCAATACACATAACTAACTGCTCGGTATAGAACGCTCCCCCAATGTAATCTCAAAGCATTTTACCAACCTGGATGAGCATCATCGAATGGGAAACTGAGGCAGAGCTACTTGCCCAAAGCTGCACAGTGGGAAGTGGCACAGTTGGGAATAAAAGCCAGGCATCCTGGATTCTCCACTTGGTGCCCTGACCCTTGGACCATGCTCCCACCCTAGATGGTGCAGATCTGCCACCAGTACTGCTAATTGAAATGGTGGTCTGGTTACATATGCTACAGAGAGAGCAGGTTGTCTTGGGTTAGAGGGTCTTTTGCCACTAGCTGGCCTGTCCACATTCCCTCCAGCTCAGGAGGGACCTGCCACCCGGTGGCAACTAAGTTTGGTCACAGTTCCGCCTCAGGATCCACATCAGGGAAGCCACCCGCACAGTTGGTGCGACCAGTGTCTCTTGGGGCAGACAAACTGCCAAGCAGTGGCTGGCCCTGCAGACGGAGCACCCCGCTTTGCCAGGAAGGGGGTCCCTTGTGTGGGCAGAAGCTGTTGCTGGGGAAGCTGCAGCGGCCCGGTGAGTGCTCTCCCTGCCCCGGAGATAGAGAGGGTTCCCGTGTCCGGGGCGTGCTGGCCCATGCTTTTTGCCAGCGTTAAATTGGTGCACCCAATTTGAACATAAATGGAAAGCTGCAGTGGTGTTAAAATCAGAGAGTCTCACTGTAGGTGCTATGGGGCTAGGGCTCGAGGAATTAAAGAAAAGGAATAAAAAACCCTGACAGCTGGAGTTCTCCAAGAGCTTAATTTTTTCCTTCCAATTACACTGTGAAAACCAATTTTTTGCACAGTGAAAACTCAACACATGGCCCCCCCAGCCATCACCACTGCTCTCCCCATGATAACTGGACTCCTGCTAATCATCTCCCATGGGTGGATGGGAAGCTGTAATTCCTCCCAAGGACACTGGACCCCTCCTCAAAGCTGGAGTGGTAACTCGGCGTTCCCACTTCTCAATGGGGTAGGGAGACGCTGATGTGTCGGTCTGTGCCTATGTCCTTAGCATCCCTCACAAGCTGGACACAGCGAACGCTGTACAAAAGATTTTATTTTTGTACAAAAAGCATCCTCCTTCATCTATTTTACAAAACAAAAGGACACAGATCTGCGTTAGAAAAGAGCTTTCCCAGAAGAAATGGGAAATAACCATGTATAAATAGTCTCTAAAAGTTCTTAAAGCTTTAATTCCCGGGTGGTTTTTTCCTTCAACGCACTGGGGGAGTAAGTCCGAGAGTCCCTGCACCTCTGTCTGTGTGTGTTGGGTTTTTTTCCTTCCTTTATTGCTTTTCAGGGAGAACTACTGATGAGTCTGTTATCCTGGGAAGCACTTAGTTAAAGGAGCTTTTGTTACCAGCACACTGAGGCCTCTTAACTAAGTCACATATCTTTCTCTGTAGCGGTGGCTAAAAAAACCTTCTCTCTACACACATAGCAGGGCAGCCAGGGAAATGCAGGCACTTAGTCGTGTGCTGAGCTGATAAATTACAGTGTCTACTTCCTAAGTGTATAAGCCTCTAGGAAAATTGCACATTATGTGGGGTTTTGTCTTAATTTAAGTTAACCCTTCAATGTCCCTTGTCCCATGAGGAACGTGCCCTGGGTACTAACAATGGTCAGCCCGTATCCCGTCCATCCAGGCTCTGGAACTTGTGAATGGCGACTCTCTCACGATCTCTCTTTTGGTCTAGAAATAGGACGGCTTGACCGCTGGGGTGTTGTTGTTACTGGGGTAGCGTTGGTGCATCAGGGGGACCTCGCATTCCAAGCCATTTGGCACCGCCATGTTCTCTGGCAGCTTTTGACTGTGGGTCGCTAAGTCTCTGTTTTCCAGACATGTTTTCACCCCTTCCAGCTCCAGGGGGCTGGAATCCACCCTGGCATCGGCATGTGCCTTAGCCCGTCGGTGCCGGAGATAGTACGTGACTGCTGTCACAGCAATCACCAGCAGCAGCACAGCAGCCAGCGCGGGCACGATCATGAGCGTCAGGTTGCTGTCTTTGCTCTGGGTGACAGGCAGGTGCTGCTGGTGAGTCCCCTGCACAGCAGTGTGGGCCTCGATGCAGAACTCCCCTTCAGAGGGCTTTTCCCCCAGCGGCCCGGTGCAGAGGCGGTAGGTGGAGTTCGGTCTCAGTGCGCGCACGGTGTATTCGGAGAGTGACGTCGGCAGGCTGAGCGTGACCGGCCGCTTGTCGGGCCCAGACAGGTTGCGGTAGGTCAGGCGGATGCCCTTCAGCTGGTCTTTGGCCTGTTGATAATTTTTTAAGTCCACTGTCAGTGAGGTGCTGCTGACCTGCTTAATGCTGATTTGCTTGCTCTGCGTGGGCGCCTGGGTGATGGGGGGCAGGGTTGTTCTCTGGATCTCGGCCTCGCAGTACAAGCCCGAGAAGCCGTCGGGGCACTGGCACTCCAGGTGGTTGTGCGCGTCTAGCTGGCAGGTGCCCCCGTTTAAGCACGTCCGGGGAGGGCAGATCTGCATCTCGGGGCTAGTCGGCCCCTGCGCAGCTGTGTGTGGCGCACGAGTAGAGCTGTCCTGCCGGGGCGCGGGCTCCCGAGTGGGAGCAGCGAGGCTGGGCTCCAGCGCAGAGTGCCCGCTGCTGGTGAGGAGCACGGCCGGCTGCGGGGAGGTGGTTCTCAGGGTGGGGGTAGGGGTGGGGGTGGCAGGACAGCCGAAGTCTGAGTATTCCAGGTTCTGGAGGAGCTTAGCAGCGTTCTTGGGGGGGAAGTGGCACCTTGTCTCCTCAGACCTCCTGAGCATGACATGGCTGGTGTGCAGCCAGCGCCCAAACCAGCTCAGCTGGCAGAGGCAGTTGAATGGATTCTCGGCCGCGGTGATGGCCCGGAGCCTGGGGAAGACACTGAAGAAGTCCTGGGGGATGGTGTTGAGGTTGAGGTTGCTGATGTCCAGCTCTTGGAGGTTGGGCAGCTCCCCAAAATCCTCTGCCTGCAGCTGAGCGATTTGGGCATTCCCAGCCAGGCTGAGCCTGGTGAGGCCCCGGAGCCGCCGGAGCACCTCCGGGACTCTGCCCAGCGCGTTGTCTGAGACGTCCAGCTCGTGGAGGTTGTTCAAGTTCTGAAAAAGCGCCTCATCCAAGCTGCTCAGCCCCAGCCCCGCGATCTTGAGAGACTCTATGTTCACCATGTGAAAGGCACCAGCTTCGATGGTGGCAATGCCGTTGCGGCTTATGTCCAGCAGCAAGAGCTTGGGAAGGTTCAGCGGAGGAACCGAATGCAGCTGGTTGTTCTGGAGCTTCAGCTCCAGCAGGTTCTCCAGTGTGTCCAAGGCGGCTGGGTGGATGTGCTGGATTCGGTTCCGGTCCAGGTAGAGGCGCTCCAGCAGGCGCAGCCCGTGGAAGGTTTCGTTGGTGATCTCGCGCAGCTGGTTGGACGACAGATCCAAGTTGACAAGGTTGGTGAGGGGCTGGAAGACATTCCTTTGGAGGCTGGAAATCTTGTTCTGGGAGAGGTCCAGCTGCTGCAGTGCCGGGAGGCCCCGGAAGCTGTCGTCATGGAGCGAGGTGATGCCGTTCTCGAAGGCGTATAGGTAGGCCGTGTCCGGTGGCAGGCCGCTCGGGACGGCGTGGCTCCTCCGGGCCGTGCAGAACACAACCTGTGGCTGGTTGCACTGGCAGCCTGAGGGACAGCCCTGAACCCGGGCTGCAGGGGGCAGAAGCAGCAGCGTCCACAGGATCAGGTGGTCCATGCTGGACTCTCTGTAGAGGGAAAAACCAGAGAAATGTTACCTGTCAGATGACATTGGGGGTTGGGAATCAAGTGTCTGACCCCATCGCATTTCTTCTGACATGTCTGTAAAGTTACAGCCAGTCTCCGTACCCCAGGGGGTTATTTGGGCAGGGGCTAGGGTGGGAAAGGTGGGGCAGAGAGCTACTCACGGGGTCATGCCTGCAGACAGTGTGCCATGCAACAGCAAACCCCTGAGAAATCTTGTGGGTGGGGGGGCTAGTCATATCGCTGATGGGTTTAGAGAGTAAAGCCAGAGAACTTGGATATGGATTTCAAGCCCACCCACCCCCACCCCCATTCGTGGACCCAAACACCCTCAAACGTCAGGGTTCTTGTAGCATCATTCCAGTGCCCCATGGGCAGCAGCTTGAGCCCTGCTGGGGGAGCAGGTTCTTCTGGGGAGCCCAGGCTGCAGGAGGAAACACTCCTGCAGCAACCTCTCCCGCCGCAGCCGGCATGACATGCTGGATTTCCACCCCGCGGGTCAGTTACTGCAAAGGGCTCATGCAGAAAGGCTTTGGCTGGGTTTCCCCTTGCTGATAAGCAACCTGTTTTGGACTGACGCTGGTGAAGCCAGGATGAGCTGAGCAGCCTCCAGGACCGCTGGCTCTGGGGTGTTAAGGGGGGCAGTGCTGGGCTTCCCTTCCTCCCTGCACTCTCCTTTCCTTTAGCCCAGTTAGGATGATTCTGACGAAGCCCGACTTGCAGAGGGATGGGGGCATACAAATGTGAGGAAGATGGGCAGCTAGGGAGCTGTTCCCTACAGGGACCCAGGCTCTCTTCTTACAGCAACTTGCTCCGGTTTCCATGCCTCGAGCTGCTGTGTTTACTGGCCGTCAGACGAGGCCAGATTCCTGCGATTCCAGCTGGTTTACCAGTTCCTCGCCTCTGCACTCGGGCCAGAGAGAGCCACCCTGCTGTTAGCAGGGGATCATGCACCGCTGCAGCTACATCTAGACCAGGCCATCAGTACTGCTGGGACTTCTGCCAGGCGGAGGGTGCCCAGGCACTTAGACCATCCCCCTCCTTTCTCATGTGGGCAAAGCTGCCCTGCTGGGGATCCCTGTGACAAGCCCACTGCAGGTGAAGCGTTGCGCAGCCTTGCAGGATCAAAGGGTCCCAATGGTGCGCAGGCCTGGTACAGCAGGGCGCGTGGGAGCCGTTCAGTGCCATCGGCAGCTCCCAGCTGAGCAGGGGCTTTGCGTGTCTGACCACAGCCCCCATACCGGGACCCCTGCTGTGCTGTATCGCTTTTCCCGAGCTGTTACTCATCCCTTCCTGGTCCCTGAATTCCCTTAGCAACCCCGCTCTCTGGACTATACTCGTCAGCTTGCTCTGGCCACCAGCACCCGCCGTCTAACATCCCTTCCCTCCCCAGCTCTGGCTAGCACGCAGGGATCCAGCATTGGGCTCTCAAGACCAGGCCAGGGGTGACATGCTCCCAGCGCGCAGTGTTTGAAACCAGCTGCCTGGAGCAGTGCCGGCTGGCTGGGGACAGATCCTCGTTCTGCCCCTTGGAGACCTCGGCAGGATGAGGAAGCTCCCCTAACAGCCTGCAGTGCGGAGCTGCGTAGGGTCTGGCCAGCCTGTGCTGGAGCGTGTCTGCCATGTGCCAGCACACACGACCAGCCCCCCATCCATCCCTGGGGCCTCTGGGACTGTGTCCTTTGACCCCTGCATAGCTGAGAGGTTCCAGCCTGACGGCAGCGCTCTGCTCCCGCTGGTGGATGGGAACACGCACTGCGTGGGGGGACAAGGCCCCCTTCCGTCCTCACACCCAGCTGCCCTGCCTCGGCTTCCCGCAATGCGCAATGTCCATGCATCCCAAGGGGCTTCCAGGCAGTCTGTGGGGGGGGGCACAGTGGGAGCTGGGTCACTGGCCCAGCAGCTCAGTACAGTGGGGTGGATTTCTTGGCTGTCCATACTGAGGCCTGGGAGCTTGATTTGCAAAGCCCCTGCGAAGACAAGGCAGGACAGTCTCTCCTCCCCACGTGCATTTCACTACAGCCCCACCTGCAAGATCAGCGGGGGAGAGTCCTGCCTGATACCATGTGTGCACGGTACCGTTCCCCTCCTCACCAGCAGCCAACACGAGCCTCACCCACGGAGTGGGCGCTCAGCCCGGGCAGTCTGACCCACTGGCTGCCTTAAGTGTCCCTGCCTGAAACAACCTAGGATACATTTCCGTACCACAGGGCAGCGACATCGTCCGGGGCGGGGAAGGGTCACTGCTCCTCATATCTTCCCCCCATACTCCCTGTGTGTCACCTGAATAGTCACCGTCCCTGGCCCTGCTCCCTTCCAATCCCGGGCACCAACCTCTCCTCAGCTCCCTCTTGCTGCTAACGGCACACCCCTGGTTTTGGCAGCTTCCTAGCAGCGTCATCCATCCCACCATGGCTCGGACAGGGCCTGGCTCCTGGTAGTACTTGGCTGGCCCATCTCGGTGTTACTCAAAGCTTGGGCTCCCTCGCAGGGCAGCTGTGGGAGAGGGAACATTTCATCCCAGTGACTCACATCCTCCAGCGCTCTCTTCCCTGGCTGCCTGGGGTTCTGCTCAGCAGGCCGAGCTCTGGGCACTGGAGACCACAGCAAAGGCCCTGCTTTAGATTGTGGAGCGACTGGAGCTCTGGGCTTCATTTCCTAGCCTGGCACATGTCAAATCCTCCCATGGGCAATGCCCACAAGTGCCAGCCATTGCTGGCCCCCTGGCACACCAGCTCTGGTCGCTGCTGGAACATTGCAATGGGGGACAGAAGCTCCAGAGCACTTGCCCCTGGCTTCATGGCCTCCTGCTTTCCCCTTTGCTGCCATCGCCTGGAGTCTGCTGCCTTTGCCCTGCAAACAGATCCCCTTGGAATAGCCAACAAAGGCTCTGCCTGTCCCTTGGACACTATGCTGGGCACAGCCTGGCACTCGCATGGACAAGCACTGGAAGGGTCAAGGGCCACCAGTGGCCAGGACCCCTCCACAGCTGTCTGAAATTCAATGTGCAGGTCATGCCGTCTTGACTCTGACACACCCAGCCCACGGGGGAAAGGGGAAGCCCCCAAGCTCGAGAAGGAAATTCCAGCCCTTTGCATATCAGCAAGAGTCACCACAGACCATCTAGTCCCCTGGATCCTCTGAGATGGGGCTGCGGGGCCAGGAGCTGCCCCCTCACCCCTCCCCTGGCTGCCGGAAGGCAAGTCACCCAAAGAGCAGCTGCTTTGAGCCCTGTCCCTGAACGCCCGTCACTCCAGCCAAGAGATCACCCCAGAGGAGAGCGGCCTGAGCACTACTGCTGGGCAGGGCAGCCACTTTCCAGGAGCAGGGCACAGTCTGCGCTCAGAAAGGGAGCTGCTTCCCCTGCCTCATTGCTTCTGAAAACGCTTTAATCACCTGCTGGCTGTCCCTGGGCGCCCTGGCAGCTGCTTTCTGAATGTCCACCTTTTCTTCCCTCCCTCTCCCACACGGAGTGGAGCTGGTCACACAACTCCCTTGGAAAGAGAGTGATGCCCATGCAAGAGCCCAAGTGCTTGGGACAGCCTGGAGAGCTGACCCATTTCCCCCTCCTCCCGGATCTGCCCTGAACTGGGGGAAGCTGCTGTCAGATGTCCAGCGTAGATCGGGGAAACACCACAGACCTTGACATAGCCTCTGGCCTAGTGACTGGGCTGGCTGCTGTGGAACCAGGGGCAGCAGAAGTGTTACAGGGATTTAGAGATGTTACAGGGGAAGTGGTAGCTGCAGGATCCATTCCCCCTCCCCCCCGCAACTCACTGGGGCATTTCTGATTTTTTTACTGTTTCCAAAATTATTTCTGGGCCCGCCAAATGGCATCACATAAAGGGATGCCAAGAGCTCTTCCTGCTGGGAACACTCGACCAGGTGCCATCCCTGTGTGCGTGCAATGCACCCATGTTTAGCCGCAGGGGAGCCAGGCGTTCCTTATGCTCTGTGCCAGTGCCTTCGAGCTTGGCTCTCTCCAGCCAGAGCTCTCTATTGCAGCTGGGAGGGCGCTCGCCACAACACCTGTGCCATGCCCACGCTCAAACGAGTGCCTACTTGTCCCCTAGGCAAATGTATTGCTTCTAAAGTGATTACCCCAGCTAGGGTCAGGCATCGTGCAGAAAGCCACTGTCCAGTGCCCCACCCACACAGCTCTGCCACTGACTCTGGAGCCAGGGACCATGCAATGTGGCCTGAACTAAGTGTGTTCCCCCTTGGAACTGTGATGAGAAACCACTGGACTCTCGCCTTGTGACCCGACTACGGTGAAGTGGCAGTCGGCTGATGGTACCGAACTCCTCCATGCCTCGCCATCCCCCTCAGCCCCTCGCCACAATTCCTCTGCTTGGGCTCCTTGGATGTTGTTATAGGGGGAGAACACAGTGGGGCACTCTCCAGCAAGCAATGCAGTGGCACCCCCACTGATTGCTGTGAGGGCCAGGGGGTTTGGCTGATCTCACGCTGTTCATTCGCCCCCTTCCTCCGCCTCCCCCACTGGGGTGCAGAATAATTGTCAAAAGCCTCTTGCTGTCCATTGCCCAGAGAGAGTCCTGCCCATGGCTCACCAAGAGCCCCATGGTCGGCCTACCCCGAGCATCCCAGCACTCCCTCTTGCTCCACGCTCCTGCCTTATGCTGGGCAGGGGCCAACAAGACCTTGTGACTTGACCTCACCCCCCACACCTCTTGGCACCATTTTCAGCCCAGCGCTTGGAACAACTGCTGGAGGCACCGTTCATTGCTGGATTCCTTCCACCCAGAATCCTGGCGAGGCAGCTCTGAAATCCAGCCATGCCTTAAGTCATTGCTTTGGGTGGGAGCATCCAAAGGCAGTTGGGATGCAGGGAACATCCCTGGGCTTTAAGATGGAGCACAGAGTCTCTGCTGGATTTAACCATATGAGTCCTGGAAGGGGCTCTTCTCACCCCCTGGAGAATGGGCTGAGCCCTGCCCATTACTCCGGGCACCAGCTCTGTACAGAGCCGCACGTTACAGCGACTGACTCTCTGTGGTAACAGCAGCAGATTGCCGAGCTGGAGAGGCGGGAAAGCAACTCCTTGGCAAGTCTCTTGCGTTTGTCCAGTGGGCAGCACTAGGAGCAAGGAACACTGCGGCGACTTGGGGGTGAGCTAAACGCTAGCTAGAGACGGAGTGCTATGCATACATGGAGGCTTGCGCCAGAGCGTTTAGGGAGGCTGATGGCGTGGCTGAGAATGCTGCGAAGTATCTGCCGTTACCTGCTGTTTACACTCCAGTAGCACCCACACTATACTAGGCATCAGGCACCCCCCCAGTCTCTCTGCCCCACAACACTCAGGTTGTTCCTCTCAGTTCCCATCAGCTGGGGGTTAGGACCCTGGCCTGTGGCTCCAAGCTGAACAGCTCAGGAAGGCTGGAGGCATTTGCCAAGCTGTCATCGCTTGGTTATTATTGCAATGAGATTTATTTTCAAGAACACAAGCAGCCTCCGCAGGAGCTGCACTTCCAGACCCTCTGGGGACCCTTCCTGGCCAGCCTGCAAATTCAGATTCTTCTCATGGGGGTGCGAGCTGGGGGGTCGAGAGGAGTGAGTCTTTGTAACTGGTTGCTGTGATTGGCCTCCCTGGTATCCTACTCTTGGTAAGGGCAGGCATAGTCCCGTCTTGCTGTGTGTGGCACTGCTTCCCACCCCATGGGCACAGCTGCCCATTCCCTGCCCCTGAGGCAGATGTTCCATTCTGCCTATGGCCCCCAGGGAGGAAATGCAGACTGGTGGAGGAATGGTGACCAGCTCCAAGCACATGGTTTGACTTTTGAGGGGACAGCTCTGGAGCAATCAGACCCCCCCTGCCAACTGTTCCCTGGGGGGAGCCCATGGAGGGGGAGGAACACTGAACTGCCCCTGTTTAGCCATCCTGGCCCAGGGCATGGCCTGCAGGGAGCCAGCAGCCTGGAGGGAGGGTACAGCCCCCCCCAGGGGGGCAGCGTGCACCAAAGCACAAAGGGCCACTGGGATCACAGGGGCTGCTTGGTTCTCAGCCTGTCTGTCAATCCTTTTAATAAGAGGAGTAATTACCAACGGGGTGGTGGGAGTGAGGGATCTTTGTAAATATCAGCAGAGCTGGCATGGGCCAGACAGGCTCCAGCCAGGTAATAAATTGTGGAATGTGCAGCTGGGCTGGGGGAGGGGGGCTGTGATTTGCAATCCAGACAGCCCAAAGAGCTTAGGAGGGGCTAGCAGAGGGCTACAGGGCACCAGGCCAGGGCCAGAGCTGCTCATGGCAAGGCCAGACCATGGAGAGGAAGAGGCAGGTGGCAGGGAAAGCACTGCTGCACAGAGAGGGGAGATCAAGCTCACCTCTGCATCCCACAGATAAGGAAAGGAGGCAGCTAGCAGGAAAAGCTCCAGGGAGGCTGGGGGGCCTGAGCTGTTGCTTTGGCCAGGCCCCGAGGGATAGCACCAGGGACTCTCTGGCCTGCCTCTGCCCTCCCACTTCCCCATGCTCTTTTACCTGCTGAGGCCTCCCATGGCCTGGAGACTGTGGGTAATGGGAGCCAGCTGTGGCCAAAGGAGGCACTGCCAGACCAGGTTAGAAGTGGAGGGTCCTGTTGCATTATCAGTGGCAGGGGAGAGGAGTGGTCTGCCTTGGTGTCCCTTCCTCCCTGGGAATCGGCAGATCAGCGCTTGGCCTTCCCCCAACAGCCTGTTACAGAGCCGGGGGGCCCTGCCAGACATGGGACTGACCCCTGCTGCCCCTTCCCGCTCCCTCCAGAGACCAGCCCTGCCTCCCCCCAGCCATGCTCCCTGCTAGCCAAAGTGCAGGGCTCCTCTGACCCACAGCTGTGAGCACAGCTCCTCCTTACGCCAGGCACCTGCTCTCGGCCTGACCCAGCAGTACACAAGTGGCCACTACCAGCTGCAGCAGAGCACACCCAGCCTACAGCCTCACCAGGGTCAGTCTCAAATCCTGGGGGAGTCTGTGGCCTTGGTATGGAGACAAACCACTGGCAGAGCACAAGTGGCACTGCTCTGGCTGGGGGTTACTGAGAGCTGATAAAGACGATCCCCACTGCCTCTTCAAAGAGTCGCCTTTCTGCTGTAGGCACTAGGGATTTGCTTTGTACAGCGCTCTGGGCAGGAGCAGGCCCTTAGTGCCCACGGGCAGGGAAGGGAGCAGGATCGTCATATGGGGCAGACAAGCACTGGCAGGATAAAAGTGAGGGGCCTCAGGGTAGAAGGGGCTGTGAAGTGGCCACTGCAGAAAGGGGCAGGGTGGGAGGCTGTAAGGGGTGGGAAAGGCTGTCTGAACTGCCCCCCAATCAACATGTTCTGCTCCCCAGCTGTACTCTGCACTCCCTACAGGGGCAGCTCCTGACAGGCAGGGAAGGCAGCTAAGGGCTGTGTGGCCCATGGCATGGCTGTGACTGGCCCAATTCACAGCTGCAGGCTTTAGGCCCTGGCCAGGCAGCCCACTGTGCCGGGCAAAGGCTCCCTTGTGGCACTGGGCTGGAATTTTAAACCACTCTGTCGTGGCCACAGGTGGTATCTGTTCCCAAGATGTGGGGACTTGAAGCAAAGAGGAATCCAGCACTTCCCTCCTGCTCCAGCTAAAGCCAGCCTGGGTAGAGCACTGAGCCCCAGCACCTGGGTCCCCCCCCTGTGAGGTAGGGAGTGCCCCCAAAGCATGGCTCCTATTAAAGGAAATCTTATCCCCTCAGCACCAGGCAAGGGTTGCTGCTTCAGGGACAGGACCGTCCCGCTCTGCTGCCATCTGACACTTGCTCACATGGCACAGCTGGTCCGTAGAGCAGCTCCTGCCTGCAGCTAGGCTGGGCACTGCACCACAGGGCATAACCTGTCACCCAGGCAGCATTGAGGTGGATGAGCTTGCACTGAGACACCAGGCCTGGCTGCGGGGATGCCTGGCCATGAAGCACCATGCTTAGAGGAGGGCGCTGTCCCACCCAGTGACCTGACCAGTAGGTCAGTGTTTAACCCAGGATAATGAATGACAAGCTGCATATCCACCCCAGGGCAAAGCCCTCTGTGTCACACAGCACAACCTGCCTCTGAGCTGCCAGCAGCACTGACATAGCCCTGCCTGCGGCTCTCGCTGGGACACTGCTTGCTTTGGGCTGGGCCTGTGCGGATGGCCTAGCAGCAGGGATCAGGAGCCCTCCTGGTTCCTGTGCCTTCTTGGGGCCTCCGTTCCCCCCTCTGTAAAACAGGGAGACTGCTAGGCAGGAAAGCCACAGAGTAATGCTTGTCAAGTTCTTGGAGATCCCTGGGCAGCTGGCACTGGAGAAGGGTGGAGCACTGGGCAGCTGAGCCAGCCCAGCTGAATAAAGCTCAGACACAAATCTGCAGCGCAGCTAGGGCGAGCACAGAGAACCAGGTCTGTACCTGCAGCAGAGAGGCCAGGGTGGACAAGGCTTGGGGGACTTTCCTCCCTAGCAGCTGTGGGTGTTAGTCCAGACTGATGAGCCCTTGGGGCTCAGGGTCCCTTCACACAGTCAGGGTCTGTCTGGGGCTCTCCCCCAGCATGTACCCCCTGGTCCTGCTGCCAGGAGAGGGGGCAGCTCAGTGTGGCTCTGGCTCTCTGCAGGGAAGCTGCACTATGCCCAGCCCTGGGGAAGTGGGGGGTGGAGGGGAAACGAGAGCATCAGGGGGTAGCCCTGGCTCTGAGCAGCACTGGTTCAGCCCAAGGGTGCTCCCAGCAACACTCGCTTGCCCAGTGAGGGCTGCAGGCTGTTGAGTACTCTTGAGCACATAGGGGCCTGGCAGGGCACCAGAGTGGGCCTGCTGCCAGCGCTGGGGTGGGAGTCAGTTTTGAAATGCCAGGGTCAGGTTTCGCTGACATGTCTGGCACTGCAGCCAAGCTGCTGACTAAACTGCTGTCCCTTTAATTGTGTGGGCATTTCTTCCCCACACTGCCAGGTCAGGACCAGGCTGCTGGGTGGCTTTGCTCCACCCATGCTTAATTGTGGACTGAAGCTCCCTGCCACGAGCCCGCCTACACCCTGAGGGCCAGGCAGGGCCAGATTCCTAACTGCACTTCCGTGTGACGAGTCCATGCCTCACTCTGCCCTTCAGATGCATCCTGGCAAAGGCTAAGCCCGTGGCTAGCACCAGGGCCCCTCCCTCCTTTATGTGGTCACCTGAATGGGGTCACCTGTTCCCCCTCAGCTGTCTCCTCTCCCCTCCAGCCCAGCTCTAGCACTGAACAGCTGACGAGGTGCATGGTGCTGGCCCTGGGCTGCTGCTAGAGGCAAGGCCCTGGGCTAGTGAGGCAGCAGGGCCCAGCCTGCGCTCCCCTTCACAGGGGCATGGCTGAGAGAACTAGACAGCCAGAGGTCCTGGGCATAGCTCCAGTGGGCTCAGTGGTACTCCATCACACAGTGCTCGCTAAGTGGAGATGCTGGACCCTGAGGGGTTAACCATATCCCAGAGAAAGCTTGCCGGCTTAGCACTGCTCAGACAGGCTTACACCTAATAAACAGGGGAGACAGGAAAAGGGGGGCCCAGCCAGGAGCCAAACAGGATGGAGACAAAGCCCCGCTTCTCTGGGAGGCACTAAGCTGCTAATGCTGGCAGCACGCTTGCTTTGCCACGGGCCCAAGCGAACGCAGCCGGAGCACTAAATCCAGCCCAACCTCTGCTCTACTGGCTACACTCCCATCCCGTGGGCCTACAGCACAGAGACTTGCTGGATCGTTCATATTTTCCAGCTGCGTGCGGAGCTGGGCCCAGGCAGCCCAGTTCCCTGCCAGCCTGCCTGTGTGGGGGTGTTTACTTGGTGATGGGACTGACCAGGAGGTCTGTACTGAATTCACTCGCCTTGGAGACAGAGCCCAGCTCCCTGCCTCCACTGGCCCTGCCTGCTGTACTCCTCCACTGCCCACAGTTGCCGGGGCTGTTGCTCTGAGCCTGAGTGGGGTGGGACCAGCCTCCAGATCCCCTCCCTGCAGCTCCTGTGTGCCCCGGCCAGCGCTAAGGGATGCTAGAGAGAAGCCTTGCCCCACGGTGCAGGCACAAGGAGGCACTGGGGGATGGTAAAAGGCAGAAAACTGCCGGGGGGGGGGGGGGGTTAAAAAAGACTGAAGGGTGAACCTGGGGAACTCCCTGCTGCAGGCTGTTATTTGTGGATACATATGCAAGTGGGGTAGGCAGTGATGCCAGCTTGGATAAACCCCCAGGCCTCCCCATCCTCATGCTTCCAGCTATAAATTGACTGCCACTGGGGTCAGGAAGGGGTTGCTGTCTTAGTGTTCTGTGGCACTCAGATTTTCTCTCTAGGCAGCCCAGGGAGTGGCACACCCTCCCAGCCAGCCCCATGCAGATCTCCCCATCCCCCCAGAGCAGCAGACTGTTCCTAGGGCTGCCCTCTCTTGGGCACTTGGGGGCAGCTTTAATCTTCCCTGAGGGCTTCCTAGCAGACCTCCTGAACGGAGGCTGCCTTGACTCTGTCCAGGGGGCTGCATTCTCTGGGCCTGCTCCCCTTCCTGGCCAGCACAGTCATGGGGCCATCTGTACGCCCCCAGGGCCTGAAGCTCTCAGGCAACTGCAGCCCCCACCAGCCCTCCTGCCATGGGTGGTCCCTTTGCCTGGGTTTACAGATTGGGGTAAAGCAGGGCTGAATCTGGCCCTAAAGGTTCACCTGTTTCCCTCCAGTCCTGTTGCCCAGGCAGCCTGGCACCATGCCCACACACGTAGAACAGAGCAACCCCCTGTTGCCTGGAATTGGTCCTGCATTTGCTGCTTTCCCCAGGGGAGCATTGCTGTGCCCTCTCCCCTGGGCACAGAGCAGCCTTCCAGTGCCTTGGGTTCAGCCTGACCTAGGGTGGCAGAGGGCTCCCTGGGGTCCCCGCACTAGGGTGCTGGGTGCCCAGCCCAGAGCAGCTAGGGAGAGGTTTAGATTTCCCTTAAAGCAGCCAGCACAAGTCTGCCCCCAGCTCATCACCGCACCTTCCTGGTGGGCATTCAGCACCACAGCTGCCCTCAGCGTGTGGCCTCTCCCTAGGGCTGCCATGGAATTCTGGTGACCCAGCACATGCGTGTGCACATTGCGCTGTTAGCCAGGGCAGGTTTGGGGGTGCTGGCACTCAGGGCAGAGGATGGGGAGGTCCATGAGGGCCTGGGGAAGCCACTGCACAGCCTGGTCTGGCTCACTGGCTGACCACTCTGGCTGGATTAGCCAGCACAGCACTCCTGTCTGAAGCAGGAGATGGGCTGGCTAGTAGGGATCCATTCCTGGATTGCCCAGAGGACTGTGGCCCCATGGCCCGGGATACCCTCAGAGCCTGGCTGAGACACTGAGGGAGCTGCATGGACTGATGTGCTGTTACCTGCCCACATGGGCCCATAAGCTGCCAGTACCTCTGGAACTGTGGGGGCAAATGGAGCAGGGCTGGGGGCTGTGCCAGGCCCAAGATCCTCTGGGCAATGCCAGGGGGACAGACTGGGAGGTGGGGCACTGTGGGAGCAGCACATGCAGCCTTGGGGTGAGCCTGCTCCAGCTCTTCCCTCAAAGTGGGCTGTGCGGGGCCCCCACCCCATGACTGCCCCACCATAGCACCTGGGAGGGGACAGAGCTCAGTTGGGCGGGGGGGGGGAGAAGAGGGCTCTCTGGGAGTACTGTGAGGGCAGGGACGGGGACTGGGCAGGGAGGCAAATCCAGAGCCGCAGGGGCGCTGCCCCCCTGAATGGGGTGGCCAGTTCTGTCACTTCATCCTGCTGCCTGCTGTAGCATCCTGCCTGCCTAGCAGGTGCTGGGTTTACCCCTCATGTTATCTGGACCCCCTTGTGCCAGGCACTGTACAAACACCAGGGCCTAAAGAACTGTTTGCAGCTCCTCACACACAGCCACCCCTCACTCCTCAGTGCCAGCCCTCTGCCTCTGGCTTTAAATTAGCTCCCTACCCTCCTGTTTGAATCCAGCTGTGAGTGGAGCAGTGAGCAGCGGGCAGCATCAGACAACCTGGCAGGACAGACTGGTCAGCTCTACCCTTCCCACGCCACCTCCCTGGTTGGTTTAACCCTTTGTGTTCAGAGGAGCAGCAGCTCACTGCCCCTCTGAACATACCTCAGCTTGGCTCCACCCCTTCACTGGCCCTCTGTTCCTGTGTGGCCTTCCCCGCAACCTCCTGCAGAGGGCTTCTAGCAATGGGAACAGCCTCCTAAAGTGTGCATGCCCTCCCCACCCAGCACCCCAGCCCAATGCCACTTAAGTGCCAATACCCAGTATCTAGGCCCCACAGTCTATGGGGGGATGCAGGGGACTGAGCTTGTGCCCCCTGGAGTGCCAGCATGTCATGGGGGCTTGCCTCTGAGCAGCACCAGCTTCCCTGCCAGCATGCTGGAAGCCAGCAGCCCTGGGCAGCAGTGGGGCAAGTTGCCCTGTGCCCAGGGGCACCAAGAGCTTGCTGCCCTGGTGGGGAGGGAGCTGGATGGGGCAGAACCCCCCCAGGACCCCTACCCCAAGCTAAATGGAGTCTCTCCCACTCCATGCTCAGCCCAGAGAGGCAGCAGCTGGCTCAAGTGTGCCAGCCTGGATTTCTAACACTGCTAGGGCAGGGATCTGCTGTGCCTACACATCAAAGCACAGCTGGGCCCAGTTCCACCCCTCTCCCACCACCCCAGGACAAAGGCAGCCAGATGCCACATGCGGCCCTTGACCCCATCCCTGTACACAGCCCCTTGGCCACAGAAGCCCAGCAGGCAGGCTGTAATTAGTACACACAGCTGCAACCCATAATTGGGAAGGGCACTCAGTGGGCAGCCAGCCTTCCTGTGGCCAGAGAGGGAGAGATGGGCTGCTGGACCTGGGAGAGCCACGTCAGGCAGTGGAGTGAGACAGACTGAAGCATGCAGGGTCCTAGATGGCACCAAGGACTGATCCCTCCTCCGCCCTGTCCCCTCCATCAGCTATCCTGGGGAGCCCCAGGAGTCTGCATCCTGCCAGGGCTCCAGCCCCTTGTGCTTTTAACCACGTTTTAAGCACCTGGGATGTCAGGGGGTTGGTTCAGGCCCGTCTCCAGTTTAAATCCTTGGAATTGGATTCTGCTGCCTCCTACACCAGTGTACCGCCATTGGCTTCACTGGGGTGACTCCTGATTTACACTGGGTGAGCAGAACACCTGCTGCCTCCCACTGGCCAGTGCATGAACTGCAAGGTAGTAAGTAACAAATGCAGGGCTGGAAGGGCCCTTGAGGGGTCTGCTCCAGCCCTGACGCTTAGGCTTGGTCTATGCTAGCACTTTTGTCAGCAACATTTTATCATTTGGGGGTGTGGGGAAAAACAAAAAACCAAAAAAAAAACCAAACAAACCCCACCCTGCTGCCCAACATAAAAGTTTCACTGAAAAAAGCACTGGTGTGCACAGTGCTGTGTCACTGCCACCACTTGTTGGGGAAGGGGGGTAATTATGCCAGTGGGAGAGCTCTCCCTGCCAGCATAGTGGCGCTACATAGGAGACCTTAAAGCAGCACAGCTGTAAGGTCCATAGTGTAGACATAGCCTTAGACCAACCCCAAGAGGTGTTGGTCCAACCTGCTTTTAAAAAACCTCCAGCGATGAGGATTCCACAACCTCCTTTGGAAGCCTGTTCCACAGCTCAGCTATCCTTTGAGTTGGACAATTTTTCCTAATATCTACCCTGAATCTCCCTTGCTGCAGACTAAGCCAATTCTGGCTTGTCCTCCCCTCAGTCAAGATGGAGAACCTCCTTTTACTGTTCTTGGGTCCCCCCTGAGCCTTCTCTTCAAGACTAAGCAGGCCCAGTTCTTTCAGCCTTTCCTCATAGCTCATTTTCCAAACCTCTGATCATAGTTGCTTTTCTCTTTAGAGAAAAGACTTTAAAGGCCAGAAGGGACAACAATAGGATTCTGACCTCCTGCACATCGCAGGCCACAGACCCTCACCCAGCCCCTCCTTTAACAAGCCCCTAATCTCTGGCTGAGTTACTGAAGTCCTCACATCATGGTTTAAAGACTTCAAGTTACAGAGAATCCACCATTAACTCTACAGTAGAGCCTCAGAGTTACGAACTGACTGGTCAGCCACGCCCCTCATTTGGGTCTGGAAATATGCAATCATACAGCACAGTTCTGTGTTAAACGTAAGCTACTAAAAACAAAGAGAATGTTTAAAAAAAAAAAGATTTGACCAGGTAAGGAAACTTTCTGTCCTAGTTTCATTTAAATTAGGATAGTTAAAAGCAGCTTTTCTCTTCTGCACAGTAAAGTTTCAAAGCTGTGTTAAGTCAATATTCAGTTGTAAACTTTTGAAAGAACCACCAGAATGTTTTGTTCAGACTTACAAACTCCTCAGGAATGGAGGTTGTTTGTAACTGGGGTTCTATTGTAGTTCAAGCCAGCAAGTGACCTGTACCCCATGCTGTAGAGCAGGGGTGGGCAAACTTTTTGCCCAAGGCCAACATCTGGGTATAGAAATTGTATGGCGGGCCATGAATGCTCACCAGGCTGGGATGTGGGAAGGGGAGTGGGCTCTGGCTAGAGGTACAGGTCTGGGGTGGGGCCAGAAATGAGTTCAGAGTGTGGGAGGGGGCTCCAGGCTGGGACAAAGGGCGGGGGGGGGGGAATGAGGGCACAGGGGGTTGCTCAGGTGTGCAGGCTACCCAGGCAGCGCTTACCTCAGGTGGTTCCCAGAAGCAGCATCATGTCCCCCTTCTAGCTCCTATATGGAGGCATGGCCAGGCAGCTCTGTCCTGTCTGCAGGCAGTGCCCCCGGAGCTCCCATTGGCTGCGCTTCCTGGCCAATAGTAGCTGCAGGGGCAGTACTTGGGGCATGGGCAGTGTGCAGAGCAGAGCCCCCTGACTGCCCTTAGGTATAGGAGCAGGAGGGGGGGACATGCTGCTGCTTCTGGGAGCCATGCAGAGCAGCCCTAGACCCTGTTCTCCAGTAGGAGCTTGAGGGCAGGATTAAAATGGCCCGTGGGCCGTAGTTTGCCCACCCATGCTGTAAAGGAAGGTGAAATCCCCCTCCCCCTAGGGACTCTGCCAATCTGACCTGGGGGAAAATTCTTCCCCAACCCCAAATATGGCAATCAGTTGGACCCTGAGCATATGGGCAAAACCCACCAGACACACACTTGGGAAAGAATTCTCTACAGTAACTCAGAGCCCACCCCAGCTAGTGTCCCATCTGCGGCTGTTGAAGATATTTGCAAATGCAATTACAGCTGGGCCATATGCTATCGTAGACAGCTTCACCAGGCCTTCCCCTCCAAAAAGCTCAATCTTGAAATAAGTTACGTTTTTCGTCCCCACTGCTCCCCTCAGAAGGCTGTTCCAGAACTTCATTCCTCTGATGGCTAAGTTTGGTCTAATTTAAAACCTAAACTAAATGATGGCCAATTTATATCCATTTGTTCTTGTGCCAACACTGTCTCTTAAATAACTCCTCTCCCTCCCTGGTATTTATCCCTCTGGTACAATTGTTCTATAAATACATCTCCCCTCAGTCTGTTTGGTTAGGCTAAGCAAGCCAAGCTCCTTAAGTCTCCTCTCCTAAGGCAGGTTCGCCATTTCTCTGATCATCCTAGTAGCTCTTCTCTGCCCTGTTCCAGTCTGAATTCATCTCTTAAACATGGGAGATCAAAACTGTACGCAGTATTCCAAATGAGTCTCACCAGGGCCTTGAATAATGGTACTAACACTTCCCTGTCTACTGGAAATACCTTGCCTGATGCACCCCAGGACCACGTTAGCCTTTTTTACAGCTGCATCACCTTGGCGGCTCAGTTATCCTGTGAGCAACCAACACACCCAGGTCTTTCTCTTCCTGTTGCTTCCAGCTGATTTGTCCCCAGCTTATAGCAAAAGTTCTTGTTGTTAGTCCTTAAGTGCATGACTTTGCACTATTCAATTTCATCCCATTTCTATTACTCCAGTTTTCAAGGTCACCCAAATCTCCTTATGATATTCCAGCCCTCCTCTGTATTTCCTTTGTCTAGAAAATTGGTTCTTAAAGAAAGATCAGGTTGGTCTGGCACCATCTATCCTGTGTGACACCATGTTGTTTTCTATCCCAATTACTATTTACCTTATTGTCTTTAATTACTTTTTCAAAAAGGTGTTCTTACACCTTGCATACAATTGAGGTCAAACTAACAGGCCTGGAGTTTCCCAGATCACTTTTCCTAATTCAGATACTCTAATTGCAATTCTCCAGTCTTAGGGTATGACCCCGAGTTTAAAATCCTTCCTACTGGGCTTGCACATTCACGTGCCAGTTCCAGCCTCTCCCCAATTTGTTCTCCTCTTCAAAGAGGTTATGAGGCCAGAGATCAGTAGTTCTCCACACTGACCAGGGCAGGGTGCAGATAGCTAGGCAGGGCTAAGATTATGAGCACAGCCATTTGAGCCAAGGAAAGAGGGCAGCAGGAAGCCAGAGGTCTTGAAGCAGGAAGCTGGCTCTGGTGCAGTGAACAAGAGCAAACTTAATGCCAGCACATCTCCAAATTAGGTCCTTTGAGACCCCAGTCCTTCATGGGACATCCTGCTCCTGAGTTAGACACCTACTGAAAGCTGCTGCCTGTCTCAGCTAGAGCCCCCCCCCCCCGTGGTCAACCAAGCCTTCCGGCCACACTATGCCCCTCACCACAGGGTCTGGGCACCACAGTATCTAAGCTGAACCTTATTTCAGAAGTAGGGTGTTGTTGCTGCAGGTTGGGGGAGTGTATGGTGGATTGGCTGGGAGGTGGAGCGTTCCAGCTGCTCACTGCCAATGCGATGGCAGCTATGGACCTCTGGAGCAAGTGTGCTGGGTATGCACCTGTCCGTCATGAGGGATCTCTGTAATATAGTCCTGCAACTTAACAGGACCTGGCTGAGAGTGTAGGCTGGACTGGAAAACAACCTAACTCTCTTGGGCTTGGGTCGGCTCTTCTCCTCCTTGGGGGTCACCTGCTTCTGCCAGCCACTGCCACCCCACTGCACAGCACATGCTCTGGAGGGAGCATGCTGGGAAGTGAGCAGCATACACAACCAGCAGGGGGCAACAGCTGGCGTGGCAGGGCAGCACTGGGTCAGGTCAGAAAACAATTCAACCCTCTTGGCAAGGCTTGAGGCTGGTTTAAGTCCAGGTGGGGTTTAAAAATTGGGCCTGAGCAGCCTTCTACTCCACAGGGAGGCTAAGGCCACCTTTGTGCTGGAGGAGAGGGGTGCAGGCAGGAATGGGCTGTGGCTGAAAGGGATACTTTTCCCTGGGTTCCAGGTCCCCCTTTGGGCTCAACACAGCAGGCACTTGGCAAGCCTGAACCCATCATACACCTCAGCCATTTGCCCGTGCCAGGCTGGGAGCTTGGTACCATCTCTCCTGGTAGGAAAGCAGCGCTGGGCACCCTCCTGTTGCTGCGCACATGTTTCTTGGCCCCTTGGACTCCCCACCCCCCAAGCCTCACCACCAGACCCCTCAGGCCCCTGGCCTAGCCTGGCCGTGTCAGGTTGCAGACGCTGCTCTGCCTGTCACTCCGCATCCGAGGCCTTCTCTGTGGGCAGAGCAATTTCCCCTGACAAGCCCACTTCAGTGTGCCCTGGGAGCAGGCAGGGGGTCAAGCTTAGGCACTTAATCCCCCTCCCCTTCATCCCAACCCCCCCCCCCCCCCACATCCCCCTTCCCATTTAATTAAGTCTCTGAGGCAGCCCCAAAGGAATGTGCAGCCTGTTTATTGCATTCCCTCCAGCCAGCAGCAGGGGCCAGGGCCTGCGTGGATCCCCCACTCCTCCAGCCTGGCTGTACAGTAGAGAAGGGGATTTTTCATTTTGTCTCAGCAGCACGCTGCCCATCCTTTTACTAGCCCCCCTACCCCACTGCCCTGCTGAAGGGCTGACCCAGGTGCTGGGAGTGACAGAAACCAGCAGGGCTGCTTTCTTGAAAGGAACGCAAGCCCATGAATGCAAGGGAGGCCTGGCTCCGACACCCAAACCCACCCACACCCTCAGCACTGTCTGACACGCGCACGCCCGGCCAGAGAGCTCCTCGCCAAGCAGCCACTAATGAGAATTCCGATCCCATGACTCCAGCTGCTTAGCTGGGCCTGAGCCTGGCAGGTTTGCTCCAGGCTGCACTGGGGGGGAAGGAAGGGTGCTCAGCAGGTGAGCCAGAAGGAAGAAACCCCAACCCAGCTAGGGAGCGGCCTGAGCTGGGAGTTACGTCAGGCCCCAGGGTGACCCAACAGGGCGACAGAGGGTTGTGTGGACTATAAAAATAGTAATTAACCAGCTGTCATCCTCAGCACAAGAAACGTCCCACCACTACCTTGGGCAATGACTGGCCCTCACAGCAGAGGGGCCATGGGCTCCACAAGGGGCCCCCCCCTCCAGGTCAAGGCCCAGGCCCACTGGCCAGGCAATGGAGGGGCGCTTCCTGTGCCACATGGCACCAGCTGTGGGTGTAGGCAGATGGGTCTGTGCTATCCTGGCTGCCTGCAGGGGGCACTGAAAGCTAGCTCAGAGCCAGGAGCCCTCTGCACACAGAGCTCCATGCAAGAGCGTGGCTGGGGGCCTGTGGTGCTGGGGAACTGCTCTTACGGTGAGCTAATGCTTTCTTCTTGCTGCTCCCCCCCCAGACCCCTCTCCAGACCAGGCTGCCCCAAGCATCTCCCCCCATGGGAGTGTTAGCCAGCCCCAGCGTACATCCCAGCACCACCCAGACCAAACGCTCAACAACTATGTGAAGTTCAGCCCAGCTGTTAAGGGAAGGAGGCTCTTGCCTGCTGGGCACAGCCTTTTGCCACCTGAGGCTGGCATGGCCCAGCCATCCCCCATTCTAGAAGCTTGCACTTTACTAAGCACCTGGGCTGAGGGCCAGTAAAAGCCACAGGGCCAGGGCCGAAATGCTGCCTGGCCCTGGCCCCTGGGAGCCAGCTGGTGGCCCTTCCCTGAGGGGTTAGTGCTACCCAAGCTCAGGGCTTTGGAGGGGAGGGTTGTTTCAGGTGATCCTCTACCAGTAGTTGTGCCCCAGATGGGATGAGAGAGAACCAGTTTGCAGTCAGCTCCTTTCCCCAGTGTGTCCCAGGGACAGGCCTGCCACTGTGCTGCTCACAGCCCTGCTGACAGCCGTAGGCTCCCCATGGCTGTGGAAAGCAGGGCCCCTGCCATGGTGCCACTGGCAAGAAGGGCCTATGTGGCCAGCAGGCCGTCTCTGCCACAGCCAGACAGCACAGTCTAAGCTTTGGTTTCTTTACAGATGTGTTTAGCCCTTACACTCAAGAGCATGGCTTCCCCCGTGTGGGCCCAGCCCAGTGCCACCCTTTGAGGGGATATGCTGCTTTGGGGTCTCACACAGCACTGCATTGTGATACACAATCCTAATGCCAAGGTTGCTGAGAATATTGGCTCCTTTGAGCATCCCTCCCCCAATGTTCCCAGGACAGCCCCTCCACTCACTGCAAGGCCCTGGACCCCCTCCCAGGGGCATGTTCCTGACCTTGCACTCGGCCCCCAATGCTCCCCAGTGGCAGCTCTGTGCCCCGCTCGGGCAGAGGCAAGGGGGCCTTGCTGATGGGTGGCTCCCAGGGCTGGAGGTAGGATGGCCGCCAGCAGCAAGGGAGGTGTACTCCTGCCGCGCCAGCTCTGCGCTGCTGGAGAGAGTCCAGCCAGGCTGCTTATTAACAGAACCCCTTTCCGGTGTCTGACACTCTATTTACAGAACCTCCTGCGTCCCACTAACAAAAGAGAGAAGAAAATAAACACCGCCAGGCAGGGAGAGCTGCCCCTGCCCTGTCACACAGCACCCAGCATCACACCACTGCGCCCATCACTGCTACAGACTGCTCTGGAAACCACCCCCTAACACCCCCGTACAGCCACCTCCTCCGGCTCAGAGGAGTGACAGGCCCCCCTGGCTTTTCTTTCTGCTGAGACACTGTGTCTTGTGCATCCTGGTCACCGGGTGCACTACTCCCCGGCCACCCTTGCTGCCCACCTCCTCGTCACTTGGACTCAAATCCGCCTACATCCTGGCCTGCTCCATCCCACAGGCGCCCGGGGGGGGGGGGGGGGCGGGGGGTGTTAAAGTGTCTATGTGCTATTGGGAGGGCTAGCCAGGCTAAGCCAAAGCTGCCAGCGGGGCTTGGGAACTGTTGCATTAGAGGCTGCTCCGTTCCTCACCCCAACAAGCCACCGGCCTGAGCATGGAGGGGTCCATCTGCCATGGGGGCTTTGGCCCAAAAAGGCTTGTGGAATCCACTGACACCCTAGTCCAGAGGCCGCTAGGCCAGAGCCCCAAGTCTGCCTGCCAATGCTTCAACCTCACTTGCCTCCCCAAACGCGCCCTGGCTTCTGCCAAGGGTCCTAGCTAGCGCACAGGGGTCTCTGCCAAGGACTAGCACAGCTTGTGGGGCTGGTTCCTCTGTCCCCCTCGCCAGGGCGCTACGGGGAGCGCAGAGACGCAGGGCCACGGGCTCAGGGGTTTCCCTGGGCTGATTCGCTCCCCAGTTCTCCCTTCTAGTTAATAATTGGGCTGGCCACGGCTCCCCCCGCGCGAGGGGCCCGCCCGGGCTGTTCGCCGGCAGCCAGCAGATCTTATCGGGGCTCGCAGTCTATTAAGCTTTACAAGTCCCTGTAAATCCGATCGGGAGATGCGGTCGCTGCGCGGGAGGGGCTGGCCCGGCTCCCTCTTGCCATTAACGGGCGCTGCTCTGCTCCGGGTCCAGACGGGGAACGCGGCGGGAGGGGGTGGCCCCTGGGTATGGCAGTGACCCCCCCCACCCCGACCACCTCCGTGCCTCTGTTCGGGTGGGGGGGGTCCCCGCGTCCTCCCGGCCGCAGGCTGCGCCCTTCCCGCGGGTCCCCCGACAGCCCGTGCTCGGCGAGGGTTCAGCCCCCTAGGAAGGGGCCGCTCCGCATGACGCCCTCGGGACAGGCAGTCTGTAAGCGGTGCCCACTACCTGCCCGGATCGGCAGCACAGCCGGGCCAGCTCAGCAGCTAGCCACGGTGGGCTCCGGGGCTGGCGGGCCGGGCCCCCAGCCCCAGGGATACCGGTCCCCCCCGGCAGCGCACGGCCCGTCTCACGGGCCTGGCCCCCCAACGAGCGGACCAGCTGCTGCGGCCGGCGCCCCGGCTCCCCGCCCCAGGTACCAACGGAGACAAAGGCCGGCTGGACTCACCGGGCTCGGAGCCGAGCCGCTGGGGGCTGCTGCAGGGGCCGAGCTCCGGGCGATGCAGCCTCCAGGTTGACCGGTCGCGGCTGGCTAGGGAGCGGGCCCGGCCCAGGGCTGCGGGCACCGGCTGCAGCGCCTCGCGCCCCGGCCTTCGCACCGCGGCTCCGAGTTGTAGCCCCAGCTACTACGCGCCGCCGGAGCCTTTAAGGGAAAGGGGGCGGGGCCGGGGGGCGGGGCCTCCGGGCAGCGCCTCCGGATTGGCGGCAGCGCCTCCGCGGAGAGTGGGGGGCGGGGCAAGCGATGGGGGGGCTGGAGCAGTGTGTGAATGGGGCACTGCGAGCCATTGAACCAACTGTGACCCTGTGTGTGATGGAAACCTCCTCCAGCCGGGGGGCAGCACCCCTGCGTGACCCCCCGTCCGTCCTTGCCAGCCCAAGGGGTCAGCCCCAATCTCCCCCCCCCACATCCCGTTGTCAGCCCCCATCTCCCCACGCACACATTCTGGTGTCAGCCCCCATCTCCCACTCCCTGCCCCCCCCATCCTGGTGTTAGCCCCAATCTCTCACTCCCTGCCCCTGCGCCTGATCCTGGTGTTAGCCCCAATCTCCCCCTACCCTAGATCCTGTGCCAGCCCCGATCCCCCCCAGTTGCCGCTGTCAGCCCTGAATCTCCCCCCACAGATCCTGCTGTCAACCCCGCTCTCCTTCCCTCAGATCCCAGTGTCAGCCCTGATCTACCCTTACCCCAGATCCCACTGTCAGCCCCCATCTCCTGCTGCAGCCCCTGGTGTCAGCCCTGATCTCCCCACCCTGGGGGTCAGCCCTTGATCCTCCCCAGGCTCGGGGGTTAGCCCTGATCTCCCCTTACCAGCCCCCAGCCCAGGTGTGTGCGGATCCACAGGGGGCAGACATGGGCTGGGGAAAGGAGATCAGGGGCTGACATCCTGGCCATGCTGCTGCCATGCCTCATCCAGGGTGAGCCCAGTGCAGCTCACTGGGGGGCAGGGGTCACGCAGGGAGACAGTTTGGGGGCTGACACTGCTGGGGGAGCTGGTTGCAGGTACAATGGATTCCTCTGGCTTTGGGCTTGTATGTGCCCCTCAGCGGCGGGCCGGGTTGTCTCAGCCCCCAGTCACACCCTTCACCTGCCTTTGAAGCCCTTTCCTAGGGGTATCGCTGTGATCACACTGATTGGAGATGGGGCCTGGAGTGCTGGAGGAGGGGGTGGGGGGGCTTTCCTGCTAGGCTATGTGCTGTATGGCTAACAGGGGCCATGGGCCCCTCGGTGTGGGAGCTCGTTTAGACACCTGGCGGTGAAAGCTTGACCCCACCGGAGGCGATGGCACCAGTGGGGCCAGGTGTCTCCCTGCTGTGAGAGGTTTTGTACTTGTGGGATTCTGTGGGAGAGGCTGGCTGGGAGTGGGGGATCAGTGGGAGAGGAGGCCATGGGGAGGGTTGCCAGGGGACTGTAGGTTTTCCCCCACGCGTGGGGTGAAGGGGAACAAGGGACCATTGAGGGGCTGCCCAGGTTGGTGGTGCACAGATTTGTTCCCCGCTATGGGACATTTGGGGCCCTGGGCTCAATGAGCAGGGGGCTTCCAGCCTGTCCCATGCCCCATGCCCATGGCAGTCATGCTTGGTGCTTACCAGCCTGCTCACTGGCAGGCTGTAGAGGGAGGCCAGTGGTTGGCTGGGCCAGGGACCCTGTTCACCCTGATCAGTGCCCTCTGGCACACTATTGGCACAAGGGCTGGGGCAGCATGAGCACTTTCCTGCCATCTGCTGCTGCTCCTGTGTCAAGGTTCCTTCCCCACTCTGAACTCTAGGGTACAGATGTGGGGACCTGCATGAAAGACCCCCTAAGCTTATTCTTACCAGCTTAGGTTAAACGCTGCCACCACCAAAGTGTAACACAAAGAACAGGGGAAGTGCCCACTTGGAAACGTCTCCTCCTCCCCCCCCCCCCCCCGCCAAATATCCCCCCAAGCACTACACCCCCTTTCCTGGGGAAGGCTTGATAAAAATCCTCACCAATTTGTACAGGTGAACACAGACCCAAACCTTTGGATCTTAAGAACAATGAAAAAGCAATCAGGTTCTTAAAAGAGAATTTTAATTAAAGAAAAAGTAAAAGAATCACCTCTGTAAGATCAGGATGGTAAATACCTTACAGGGTAATCAGATTCAGAACATGGAGAATCCCTCTAGGCAAAACCTTAAGTTACAAAACGACACATAAGCAAGAATATACATTCCATTCAGCACAACTTATCAGCCATTTAAACAAAACAGAATCTAACACATATCTAGCTAGATTGCTTACTAACTCTTTACAGGAGTTCTGACCTGCATTCCTGCTCTGGTCCCGGCAAAAGCCTTCCCCCCCAGCTTTGAAAGCATCTTGTCTCCTCATTGGTCATTTTGGTCAGGTGCCAGCGAGGTTCTCCTAGCTTCTTAACCCTTTACAGGTGAAAGGGTTTTTCCTCTGGCCAGGAGGGATTTAAAGGTGTTTACCCTTCCCTTTATATTTATGACACCCTGTTTCTGGAGTGCCCCTGTGGCAGCCAGCCCAGCACCCCTTTATTATGAGTACAGATGGCAGCATCTGAGCGTGTGAGCGGGGCGCGGGGGAAGGAAGCCAGGAGGAGCAGTGACTGACTGTGCACGAGGACGCTTGCCAGGAGCTGGGCGCTTGGGCAGCGCCAGCCAATACGTGGCAGTCTGTGGTAGCCAGCCGTGGCCCCAGCAGGCCGTGCTCTCAGCACACACGCCAGCCGGATTAACGTGGGAATATTTGTATAACTGGTCGTGCCAATAGCTGTCAAAACCGGATTGAAATGTACCTGCTAGGCCCATACAAAGCAAACTGTGTGCCTGGCACTTGTTTGGCTTCTGGCCACCCCCTCTGGGCTGCTCAGCAAGGAGGGGGCAAGCTTGCACATTTCCTCTCTGCAGCAGGATCTTGGCTGCTTGAGCAGAGCTTTCCCCTGCCTTACTCCTCCCAGCAGCTCTGCATTGCCCCCAGTGAGAGAGCAGGGGAAAGCTGCAGGGACTGGGTTAAAGAATGGGAGGATGCGCCAGGTGCTGGGACCCCACAGCTGGAGGTGACCCCCAACCCTGGGCCCCTTGTTCAGATTGGTGGTAGCTGCCTTTTGGAAGCAGGCCAGGAACCTAATGAACATTGTCACGGTTTAGCCAGGTAGGGCTGTTCCCTGCAGAACCAGCAGAGCAGGTGCTGCCAGCACAGGTGCATTTGCCTGGCTGATCCTGGTGGCTTGGCTCAAGCGCCGTTCCCCAGAATGCCCCATGCCCCTAGCTGCCCAATACAAAGGCAGCCCCCGGCAGGCATGGTGTAGGCACCCAGACGAGTGTAAGCTGGTTCCTCTTGCTCTATTGCAGACATGAACCAATTCCTGGGCTGTCCCTATGCTTTGTCAAAAGCGCCACCGCTGAGGGGATCTGTCCCACCATCTCTCCAGTATATATGCCCACATAACCCTTTCCTCACCAGTGCCCTGTGGTTCCTCTGCACAACCTATGTTTTTGCTCAGCAAAAGAAGCTGAATGGTGCTGTTGAGAACCTGCTTTGAGAGCCAGAGGATTTGCTGACTCAGAAGCTGGTTTGTCTTTTGCTTTCTGTCCTGCATTTTTTGTAGGATCCCAAAGTGCTTTTTCTAGGTGTAGGAGTCACTTCATAGAATCATAGAATATCAGGGTTGGAAGGGACCTCAGGAGGTCATCTAGTCCAACCCCCTGCTCAAAGCAAGACCAGTCCCCAATTTTTGCCCCAGATCCCTAAATGGCCCCCTCAAGGATTGAACTCACAACCCTGGGTTTAGCAGGCCAATGCTCAAACCACTGAGCTATCCCCCCCTTCACCCAGCACTAAAATGTAGCCACCTCTGGTGTGGAACATGGAGGCAGCTGAACAGTGCACTGCAGCTGGGCCCTGTGTATACTCTGATTAACCGGTGGTGTGAATCACCAGAATTCTTCCCTTTATATATTTATAACATAATTAAGCTTCAGATTCTAAGCGTTCATTGTCTCTAACCCGTATGATGGTGAAGGTAACCTGCAAAGTGTGAGCGAGGTATGACTGATGTAGCAACGTCTGCCAGAGTCTGTAGAGAGCCTGAAACAATTGCTTGGAGAGGACTGTGCCTGCCCCAGTCCTTACAAGAGGATATTACCTTGGAAAGCTAACAATGCACCTTCATTTCCAGTGTGATTAATCCTATCACGGCTGACTCTGCTGTGTTCCTCTCCCACTGATGGAAGCAGGCAGGGGGTGGTGTTGGGGTGACATGAAATTGCATTGTTCATTGCTGTCAAGGTTTGCTTGGGTGGGGAACTCAACACACTCTTCTTGTCCCAAATCTGAAAGCCCTTGGTCCCTGCTCAGAGAGTCACCCCCTTTCCTAATGGCAGAAACACCCAAATGCCTCCTAGGTTCTGCAAACTTAAAGCTGACTTCCCACCAACAGCCTCCAAAGGTTCAGTTAGAGTCAGCTAGAAATTGGGGTACGATGGGGCCAGGGGAGGACTCTAATATCCAACTAAAGAAATAACCAGTGCTCCTGGACTGGCCTGGGACTAGACAACTCGAGGGTGCCATGCCACACAATTCGTGTGCCCCCCCCCACATAGGGCTGGGGGCCTGGACCATAGCAGGCCGCGATTTGGGACAGGAAGTGAATGCTGGGTCAGCTTCCCAGTCAAATCCCAGTGCAGATTGGCAGCACGCATCTCCCTCCCTCGCTCTGGGTAACCACAAAAATGTCAGGAGGAAAATAATATATTGTCCCTTTGTTCTCTTGAAAGCTGAGTGTTTAGTTTGCTCCCCTGCCCCTATCTTAGGTAAACAGCGACGCTGATTAACCGTGCTCTGTTCCAGGTTTATAGCCTTGTTGTTCTTTTATCGCCCCAGCTAATGGCCCCTTCTCCATTTCAGCAGCCCCCATTGGCCCTGCAGTGCGGTGGGCGAAGTCCAAGGAGCTAGGCTGACAAGCTGCTGGGGGAGGTTTCGTATACACCAGGCTGCCGTCCTGCAGCAGCTGTGTTTCTCTGTCTGTTGTGTGGGGGGAGATGCAGGAATGGGCTAGGAGCGTTCCTCCAGCCGGCATGTGGAATGACCTGCCATGGCGGGGGCCAGGTGGAGGTCTGGGAGGTTGCCGGGTACAATCTCGGGTAGCTAGGTACAAGGGGGGCTCAGCGGGTGCTGCTGGGAGGGGTCCGAGGCCAAAGCCCAGCCTCTCGGGAGGGCTGGGAGCAGCGTCCCGCCCCAAAGCAGCGAAGGTTCCTATGGCAGGAGTGGGGCCTGATGTGCCCATGTGCTGAGCACACACAGCCGGAGTCAGTAGGAGAGTCGGGCGCTCCGCAGCCCGGAATGCCAGGCCCCACATCCAGCCAGAGGGGACCAGATGGGGAGAATGCTTGTCTTGGGATCCCCCCTCAGACCCAACAGTGCAGGCCCGAACCTGCCCTACGAATGTTCAGGGGTCCTGAGAGCTGGGGGGGTGAGGGGGCCCAGAGCCATTCTGGGCAGGACAGGAGGGGTCTGCCCCGCTGATCCTGGGGAGGGCCTGGACAGGAAGCTGGGGGAGCGTGGTCCTCTCTAATTTAAAACTAAACGAACTCTCACAGGATTAGCTGGCTTCTAAGGGTTCCCACGTCCCCTGTGGGCATCGGGCCGGCCAGCAGCAGCGTCAGAGGATGGTCATCCCTCTCCTCCCGCCCGCTCCCTGGGGCTGCACCGTTGGGTGGCTTTGGCTGTAGGGAGGGAAGTTTGCCCTCATGGGGCGTCAGCGAGTTTGGAGGGTGTCAGGGACTCAGGAGTGGCATTTAGACAAGTGGCTCAAAGGCCCTGGGGGTTAAAGGCTTCCCGAGCCTGCAGAACTGCGCTTGGCGGGTGCCCATGGGCGGGCTGGTACGGCCAAGGCTGTTAGCAGCCCCGAGCCTAGGAGTGTCAGCTTGGGAGAGACTTTGGCTGGGAAATGCAGGCCCCGTTCCTGCCCTCTTCAGCCGCTCTGCATCTGTCAGGGCAGCTCCGAGCCCCCTGGGAAGCAGCCACGGCCCTGCTCCGTGACAGCCCTCCCCAGGGACCAGCAGGAGCGCTCTGTGCCGTAGCATCAGTCCCAAACCCTGCCCCACAGAAACACACAGCCCTGGGAAAAACCATATAGAAGACCCAGTGCTGCCCCCTGGAGGTGGGTCATGTCATGGAACAATGGTAGAAAATCTCAGAGAGCCGCTGTCCTCAAACACTGAACAAGGGACTTTATTAGACTAAGGAAGCAGCAGCTCCCCTCCAGCTGCTGCATCCTTGCCCCAGTGTGTAGCTTTCTCTGTTGAACTTTGGCCCAGCAGCCCTCAGGCCCTTCACAGCAGGGTCTAGCCCAGCAGGCTGGATTTCCCTCTCCATCTAGTGAGGAGAGCGTTGCTGGCCCTGTGAACATAGGGACCGTGTCCGAGGGGAACATCTGCCTTTCCCTGCTCCCAGCCTCACAGGGTCTCTCCAGACACAGCCACTGCCCCGGCTCTCGAGGGGAGCCCGGCTTGGTGGGGTGGGGGTTCCATGATGCCCCAACCCCCAGCCAGCTTGCCCGTGTCAGGGCTCGGCATTGTTAGGCTTGCCCGTTCTACTGAAGCAGGGTATCTGACAGACCCGCTGCCAGGGGAGCCGGGTGTCCCTAGGTGAGGCTCCCTCCTGCTTATGATAGAGTGTCCCCCCGTTCTCATGTGACCCCCCTGGCTCTCCCACCCTGTGTGTGGGGAATTCCCCCTCCAGCTCCAAGGCTGGCTGGAAGGGAGGGTGCAGGGGGGGCAGGGAAACGTCCTGGTGCCAGAGCACAGCCTGGGCTTTGCTGGTAGGGTGAGTGTGCCTGCCCCTGCCCCCAGCTCTCCCTCCCAGGCTAGCAGGGCACAGCCCATGGAAGCAGCCTCCTCACTCCACACCCCCTTTATGATTTGTCCAGGTCCTATGGCTGGATGGTTCGTGCTTAGGCCTGGCCCTGTTCCAGGGCTGAGATGGCACCATGCAGGCACGGGGCCCTCCGGAGGAGCAGATCCTGGCACCCCTGCTCCATCTGACTAGCAGGTGAGACAGGACCAACCAGACCTGTCTGAGAAGCCGGGGCAGGGGTGGGCTGGCGATCTCCTGGGCATGCGGTCACGAGCCAGAGCATCCCAGCTAGAGCCTGGGTGATGGGGGGCTGCCAACCAGCTCCCCTCTAGCCAGCAGCCTAGAGCGCTGCCAAGGGCCCTGTCCCTACCCCAGTGTGGCCAGTTCCCTCCCAACCCCGCAAGCCTGTGCCCAGCCCCGGACTCCCATCTCCCACTTCTGCAGCCCTAGGCTCTGAGCGCCTGCTGAGTTTTTGGCACCGCCTCTTCCTGCCCCATTGGTACCCGCCCCGTGGGGCTGGAGAGAGCTCTCGGCACCACCTCTCCCTGCCCCCTGGGGCTGGAGAGAGCTCTCGGCACCGCCTCTCCCTGCCCCATTGGTACCCACCCCAGGCTGAGCCAGCAGGCAAAACTGTCAAAGGGCGAGAACCTGACCATCCCCGTGTGGCCTGCTGGCTCCAAATGGCTCAACCTGGAGATTGCTCCCTCAGGGCCGGTGGACCCAGAGCTGGCGCCTCCTGTGGGTGAGTGTGTGTCAGGGAGGGAAGAGACAATAAATCGGTGCCCCCCACCACATGTACCAGACCCCATTCTGTGAAGATACAACAGGCTCTCTAGCATTGGCAAGGGGCATGGTTCGAGGGGACAGTGGCATTGGGACACCCTAGGGGCAGCTGAACTCAGTATCCACGAGGAGCGTTGTTGACACGAGTAACGTCTATGCACTTGTAAGCAGCCAGATTGTAGCATCTGGCCCAGACGTGCCCGTGGCCCTGCCTGGTGAGCGTTACTGCCCTGGGACTAGGTCCCAGGCCAGAGCCACGGTGCTCTTGGGAATCGAGGGGAAATCCTGATTCCTCGCTGGCTTTCAACACCGGCTGGCAGGGGACGATCAGGGCTGTTGTGCCGTGTGCTCACTTGGCAAACCAGAGGCTGCTCTGGCACAGCAGGTACGTTTGTGTGTGTGGCTCTGTACGTGTGTAACACTCATACACGCTCCTCCCCCGGCCTTGGAGCTCTGCTCAGTATTTGCCACAGAGGAAGCTCCCCAGCCATTAAGTGACAGTAAGTGGAGAGAAGCAAAGGCAGAGCCTGGGAAGCAGAAAGTGGCCGAGGCCCAAAGGCAGCACCACTTGTGCCGTGAGTTAGCTTTGGGGAAACCAAGTTCTCCGGCATGTGAGCCACAGAACTCTTGTCCCAAGAGCCCTCCAGCCTTGGCTGCCTGAGCGCACTGGCTAGAGGCATCCAGGAAGGGCTCAGGGGATCGCTCAGTGGCCATTCTCGCATGCACTCTGGTGAGCTACCCCTCCCCGGGCATAGGAGCTGCTGCTGGATGGGGCTTTGCTGAAGTCATTTTCAAGGACCCCAAGCGCCCTACTCACCATGCAGCAGAGATGGCTCCTTCCCTCCCCCGAGATGCAGCCTACTCTGGAGAGGAACATCGCCTGTATCTGTGGTTTGCTGCCTTAGTGCCGAACCATCTTGTGAGCAGGGGATTTTCCTCAGCTTCTCTAATGCACGGCCCAGGTGCTCTGAGCAGGGTTGGCGCTCGGACGGTAAAATGACAAAGTCCAGTGCAAGCCACCTACCTAGGCCTGGCAGCTTCTAAGGTTCCAGCACAGGGCTGATCAGCCCACCCCTAGGTCCTCTGCTCAGAGCCCAGAGCTCTCTGCTGGAGCAGCCCAGCTTGGAAGCCTGCCTCCTCCCTTTTTCTTCCCCATGCAGTCAGCCTACCCTGGCAGGTAGGGCAGGGTGGGACTGAATCCAAGACAGACCATTAACCCCTCCCTGGTCCAGTGCTGTATTTGTCCAGCTCAACTTGTTGGAGCAATGCCACCAGCCCGGGAGCAAGGAGACATCCTTCTGCCTCAGGTATGGAGCCTGCCATTGCTTGGCATTTCTGCATGAAAGAACCCAGACTGGGCAGCACCTCCACCCTTTCCTGAATGGCACCAGTGAGTGCCCAGGTGACCAGGGGTGAAGGGCACTGGCAGAGCTGTGTGTAGGGAGCCCAGGATTAGAACAGCAGGAGGGGCTGCAGGCAGGGTTGAGGAGTGTTGGCAGACATTGTTATTTGTATTATGGTAGTGGCTAGGTGCCCAGTCATGGCCCAGGACCCCATTGTGGTGGTCTAGCATTGGCAAGGGGTGTACCTTTATTAGGTGTATTACGGTAGTGCCCAGGCACCCCAGACCCCCATGTGCTGGGTGCTGTATGTTTATTAGGTATATTATGGTAATGCCTACCCCCTCCCCCCAGCCTCCATGTGCTAGGCACTGTACATTTGTTAGATGTATTACGGCAGTGCATAGGCACTCCAGACCCTATGTGCTGGGTGCTGTACGCACACGGAACACGCATACTGAACACGCAGCCAGTCCCTGCCCCAGGAGCTGACAAGCTAAGGTCTGTGTGTGGCGTCTCAGGGCTGGAATATCGGCGGGCGTGGGTCAGGACTGAGGGGTTAGGGCAGAGCTGTGGGGCGCCAGACTGGGGATGGGTAATGGCATTGGTCTAACTCCTCTAGCCCGAAGGCAGAGATCCCCCAATGCAAGCCAGCCCATGCCTCAGGGGGCCAGGCTGGGGGGGACCAGTCAGTGGCAGGGTGGGGAGTGAGCAACATACCGGGGCGCAAGGTGGGAAGCAGGTACATGGTAGAGCAGGGTCTTGACTACCACAAGTTCCCCACCCCGCCTGGACGTTGTTTTTCCTGCCGTGTCTGGGCAGGGCCCTCGCTGGGGGGTGGCACCAGCTGAGATGCCCACAGGCTCGATGGCTCCCACGTCCCATCATGCCCCCGAAGGCTCTGTGACGGTGGAGCAGGGTGAGTCCAGCTGCAGCGCTGTATAGCAGGTCTCTGAGATCCCCTGGCACTTGGGGCAGCTCTGTGCCAGCTCTGTGGCCCAAAGCGATAGCCGGCACTGGACAGGGACTGGGTATTGCCAACCCAGAGGAACCCACGGCGAGCAGCTTTCCACCTGAAGGGCTGGTGTGGGGGGGAGGGGTGGCCCTCAGGAGGAAGGCACCAGTGAGCTCCGTGGGTGTGTGGGAGCCCTGGCACAGAGGAGGTGCCAGTGAGCTCCGAGAGTGGGAGCCTGGCATGGGGAAGGCGCCGGTGAGCTTTGTGGGACAGCGGGGGTCCTGGTATCGAGGAGGCGCTGGCAAGTTCCAGGTGCTGGGTGTGGCACTAGGGGACTGCTAAGGCAGGAGGGGCCCTTGGCACAGCAGGTGCTGTCAGGAGCACATGGGAAGCTCGTGCAGTGGATGGAGGAGCCCCATTGGTATGTCTACACTGCAGCAGGCAGCCTCCTAGCCCAGGCACACAGACGCTGAAACACCTGTGTGGATGTTGTGGTACTGCAGAGGCTCCAGCTGGCCCCCTACCCTGGCTCCCAGCTGTCTGTAGTGTGCTGGCATGAGCCCTACTGGCGCGATTCTGTGTGCCCGGACTGGGCGGCTCAGTGCAGACGTACCCAGCCAGGCCATGGCTAGATCCCAGCCTGGCCAGCTAGCCGGTCTGCATCCAGGGGACTTTCAGCCGGTGTGGACCAGCCCCGTAGCCACCACCACACCGCTTCCTGCCCAGCAAGGCAGGCTCCCAGGCCCTGCTCCCTTGGGGGCTGAGCCTGGCTGGAGCATGGGAGCTGGAGGGGCCCAGGATAGAGCTGAGCTCCTCCCCCATGACTTTCCAGGGATCGCCTGATGCTGGGCCCAGAGGGCAGGACTCACCTGCATCTCCTGGGGGGCTGGCGTGGTCGGGGGCAAACCTGGTCAGAGCAGACCTGGAGGCAGGAGGGTCCAGTTCCCCCAGAGCCTGGGAAGTACCCTGGGATGAGGTGACTGGATCTCTTCACTCTTCCTGATCTCCTCCCCCTGCAGGCCCTGCTCCCCATTCCTCCTCCACCCACATCCCCCACTTGGCCATCTTCCCTTCTTATCCCCTCTGCCCACTCTCCCCGGCACAGCTGAGGGGGCTAGCAGCAGTTCTGCAAGCTAGCAATCGATGCCAGGAACTCCTGCCCATCGAGGCTTTCAGGGCCACCCCATCTGGCGCGAGACGTGCTTCTGGAGCTCCTGGCGCTGCACCTGCGTGGCTTTGGCTCCAGGGGTTCCTGCCGTGAGCTCTGCTGGCCCGGGGGCGAAGCAAACCTCACCGTGCACGCTCCAGGCCCTGTGCCCAGGACAGGATCCCTTGGGCCTGTTGGGCCAGGCCATTGGGAATCCCAAACTGGTACTGTACCCGCAGGGCTCCCGGCTGCCCACGTCAGGCGTCTTGCTTGGGCTTTTCCACCTAGCGGCTGGGTCTGTAGCTGCAGAGGCAGGAGCAGCCCTGGTGTGGGGAGGCCATGGGGTCTGGCCTGCGATCGGGTAGGGGTGGGGAGGCGCCAAACAGTGAACCCTGGCCCCTGCCTCGTGCTTGGAAACCGCCATCCTGGCACGGCCATGATCCTCCCGTGGGCACTGCTCCGTGCTGGCATTGGTGCTGCTTGAGCGTGGGAGTAAAAGGGGCTGTCCTGGCACCCGGGGCCTCATCCATCTGGCTAGCCAGCCCTGCGCGGGATGGGCAGAAGCTGAGCCAAGTGCTCTAAGGGCCAGGTGGTCCCTGGTGGGCAAGAGGGGGGAAGCAGTGCTCTCTGCTGCACCAGGAGAGCAGGGAGGGGTTGCCAGCAGACAGCCATTACCCTCACTGGGGTCCCTCTGCCTTGGAAGCCCGGATTGGCCGGGAAATGGCGGGGTCCCTCTCTCCTCCACTCTCCATGCCCAGCTCACTCCTGGGCCTCGGCTGAGGCTGCCTGTCAGAGGGTCACGCGGTGCCAGCTGGGCTGGTGGTGGCTGGGACAGGGACTGAGACCTGCCACTCTCAGTTCCCAGATGCCAGCATCAGGCACTAATCATTTTTGGCCACCTTCCAACCAGGGCCGGGGGGTACGGCTGCTCCTTGGCCGTCTTGCCCAGCTGCACCCGGGGCGTTCTCCGGGCCATGGGAGTGTTTCACTGGAGCGGGTACCTGGGTGTGGAGGCAGCATGTGCCAAGCAGTCAGAGGCCGGGAGGCAGCAGTGGGGGACGGGAACCTGCTGCAGCCCAGCCCCGGGTGTGGCTCAGTGCAGGAGCCCCAGACCAACGGGGAGCTGCCACCGGATCCCGCTGGCCTGTAAATCAGGGCCCGGGTGGCAGATGTTCCCAGGCATCAGTGAGTTCCCAGCAGACAGGTTCCAGGAGAGGCCACTGTAAACATGTCAGGCCGGGCGTTGTACATTAAAGGATTATGACATGGGAAGCCATAAATCAGGGGGAAGTAGACAGTGCTGCAAAGCGTTCTCACAGCCCGGTGTGGAGGCAGGGGTGGGGGAATCTCCGCTGACCTCTCACGGCGAGAACGAATCCTGACACAGAACCTGCCCCGCTCTGGGTGGTGTGGGCCAGGTTCTGCTCTGTGAAAGCAGCGCTGATCCAGTCACTCCATTCAGAGAGTCCCACCACGCCGCAACCCTGGCAATTCCTTAGTGCTTCGAAAGCTCTGTCCCAGCCCTACCTCCGCGCGCCTGCCTGCGGCAGCATCACCCTGCGGTGTGTGCTGGGAGAATGGGGTCACAGCAGGGGACACTGGAGAGGCGTTTACCCTGCTCGTTGGTACCGGGGACGTTCTGCTGGTCCAGGGAGCAGAATGGAAAGATAATCAGAGTGGAGTGAGGAGATGGAGTCGCAGGTCAGGAGCGGGGGATATCAAGGGAGCCGACCTTTGAGGTTGACACAGTCATGACTTCTATGATTTTTTTACATTAACTTTCAAAACAAAAAGACGTCTGAGTTGGTGTCTCTAGTTCTCAGGTGCTGGCGGGGATTAGGAAAGTGGGTCTCATTTCCAGATCAGTTCATCAGGGCGTTTGTTCTTGCCTAGCGTTAACCGCTGGGACTCACTGCTGCAGGACATCCTGGAGATGAATCTCACGGGTGTGTCTGCAGGCCCATAGAAAGGCTGGCCGGCTGCTGAGGAGGGCTCTGGTTGGCTGACTTGGATTGTGATCCCTGTCACAGGGGGCACTGCCATGTTCAATGGAGACCTGATTTCTAGGCTTGATGGGGCATTCTCAGTTTGAAATCGAATCTGTTACCAAAACAGTGAGTTAAACATCATTGCGGGCCCTGCCCTGGCCTTCCTGCCAGCGTCTGTGGGGTCACAGGCACACCGTCCTGTCTCTGAAGAGGGTTTCTCTCCTGCTGCTGTTTGAAAGGGGACAGTGACTGGACATCAAGGTGCTGTCAGATGAACTTGCGTGGTGGGGTTGGGGGTGGAGGGGACTGTGTCTCTCTGAGCTCGGCATCTTCCCTGATTCTGGCCCAGCCATGGAGATGGCCCATGACGTTCTGCTGGGTTTCTGGAAATCGTTGCGCTGATGGAACTGGAATGGTTGCAGGAGTGTATGTTTGGTTGAAATTTTTGATGGGAAGCTATTAAAACTTTTCCTTGTGGCCGGTCCATCAGGCCAAAACACAGTTTTTCAAAATGTTTCATTCCCTGAAATATTCCAAATTTTCTACTTTTCATCCCAGTTTGGGATCCGGGATTTCCCTGGCGACGGGAGGCCTGGTTGGCGACTGGCTTGCCCCAGTAGTCTTCAGACAACATCCAGTGCGTGTGATCTGGAATGGATCATGACCCCCGACCACCCCATCTCATCTAACCTCTTTCCCTGGTCCCCTGCACTTGCTGGTTTTTCTAGTGGCTCTGTTAGCACAGGCCCATCAATGCCTAAGCAGGGGACCCAACTTCCCCGGCATCACCAGGCCATCTCTCAGCTGGCTGGTTAGCCCAGCAAGCTTCACGCCAGGCTTCTCAGGAGACAGGGAAGCTCAGAGCAGGGGAATGGAGAGGAAGAGCTGCCAGATTCTCACCCTGATCTCTCCCGGGACGGCTTTAGCAAAGCTTTTGACACGGTCTCCCACAGTATTCTTGTCAGCAAGTTAAGGAAGTATGGGCTAGATGAATGCACTATAAGGTGGGTAGAAAGCTGGCTAGATTGTCGGGCTCAACGGGTAGTAATAAATGGCTCCATGTCTAGTTGGCAGCCGGTGTCAAGTGGAGTGCCCCAGGGGTCGGTCCTGGGGCCGGTTTTGTTCAATATCTTCATAAATGATCTGGAGGATGGTGTGGATTGCACTCTCAGCAAATTTGCAGATGATACTAAACTGGGAGGAGTGGTAGATACGCTAGAGGGGAGGGATAGGATACAGAAGGACCTAGACAAATTGGAGGATTGGGCCAAAAGAAATCTGATGAGGTTCAATAAGGATAAGTGCAGGGTCCTGCACTTAGGATGGAAGAATCCAATGCACCGCTACAGACTAGGGACCGAATGGCTAGGCAGCAGTTCTGCGGAAAAGGACCTAGGGGTGACAGTGGACGAGAAGCTGGATATGAGTCAACAGTGTGCCCTTGTTGCCAAGAAGGCCAATGGCATTTTGGGATGTATAAGTAGGGGCATAGCGAGCAGATCGAGGGATGTGATCGTTCCCCTCTATTCGACACTGGTGAGGCCTCATCTGGAGTACTGTGTCCAGTTTTGGGCCCCACACTACAAGAAGGATGTGGATAAATTGGAGAGAGTCCAGCGAAGGGCAACAAAAATGATTAGGGGTCTAGAGCACATGACTTATGAGGAGAGGCTGAGGGAGCTGGGATTGTTTAGTCTGCAGAAGAGAAGAATGAGGGGGGATTTGATAGCTGCTTTCAACTACCTGAAAGGGGGTTCCAAAGAGGATGGCTCTAGACTGTTCTCAATGGTAGCAGATGACAGAACGAGGAGTAATGGTCTCAAGTTGCAATGGGGGAGGTTTAGATTGGATATTAGGAAAAACTTTTTCACTAAGAGGGTGGTGAAACACTGGAATGCGTTACCTAGGGAGGTGGTAGAATCTCCTTCCTTAGAAGTTTTTAAGGTCAGGCTTGACAAAGCCCTGGCTGGGATGATTTAACTGGGAATTGGTCCTGCTTCGAGCAGGGGGTTGGACTAGATGACCTTCTGGGGTCCCTTCCAACCCTGATATTCTATGATTCTATGATCTATTCCCAGTTTGTCAGATGTACAATAGTGAAGCTGGGCAGCGTCTGTGTTTAACGTGGGGACTGCCCGAGGAGCGATCTCCCTGCTGGGTTGGAGTGAGGTACGTGTGCTGCCTCCAGCCCGTCTGGGCTACCAATCAGGCCAGTGGCCTTTGCAGCTCCAGGGGCTGTCTCCAGGAGCCTTGCCCCCAGAGATGGTTTGCTGTGGGAGGGGGAAGGTCAGCCCCCATCTGCTCTGGCCCTCGGATCTGGCTCTTTAATTAACCACAGAGCTGTTTGGAGGGTGCTGCCAGATGCCCAAATACAACAGCTCCGTGGGAACGTGTGAGCTGGAGACCAGCTGTGCCCTGCCTTGCCCCTTGGGTGGGCAGGTACACTGGTGCCAGGGGAACGTGAGATGCCCCCTTCCGGGCTGGTAGTGTCTTTGCACTGGTGCAAATGATGGCACCAGGAGAGTCCGGGCCCCAGCCAGTGACCCCGGCTAGCAGCAGAACGGGCACGCCCAGACAGTGGCTATTTGTGAGCTAGCTGGGGCTGGCAAGGAGGTGCCTGTTTCTTGGGCTCAGCCAATAAGCTGCCAGCAGAGCATCCATCCGGCCCTTTGGCACCAGCTGAGCTCAGTCACTGCTGCATTGCACCTGGAGTGACCACCGCGCCCTTCCCACACATAGCAGGCGGAGTGTTGCAATACTTTGCCCTGTCGCAGCCCAGGGCTGACACCAGCGGTGGCTCTGGGGATGTGGCCTCATTCAGCCTGGGGTCCCGGCGTGCAGAGGGTTAGCTGTGTGGGTCTCTGTGCTGGCTGGCTGTGGGGCAGAGGAGTCCCCGTCCCCCAGGCACGTGGACAGGCAACCAGGGGCCTTTTGCTTTGCCCTGGACAACTGGGCCCAGAGCTGTGCTGGGACCAGAGAGAGCTGCCCGATCTCCTCGCTCTTTTGTAATGATGCGGCTTCTGGCAGGACACTACTGAGAATATCCATTCAGGACAAATTGCTTAGAGCAGAGCAGTCACAGCCTAAGGCTGGGTGTCCTTTATTATTAAGGCACGCCAAACCAGCCAAACAGAGAAGACTTGGGTTTTACCCCACTGGCTAACCAGAAGTCATACAAGCAATTCCCTTAGATACTCCAATTTCCTAGTATCACCATCAGCGCCGCTCCTTAAGGGGGTGAATGGTTATGAAAACCAATACCCCAGTAAAAGAAAAAAGTTTCTCCCAATTGTAACAATGCTGGTTCTGGCGGGACCCAACTGAGAGTGCCAATTCAGGACAAACTGCTTAAAGCAGGGCAGTTACAGCCCAAGGCTGGGGTTTTTATGCACACCAAGGCAAACCAAACCAGCCGGACAAAAAAGACTTTGTTTTACCCCACTGGCTAACCACAAGTCACACAAGCAATTCCCTTAGACACTCCAGTTTCCCAGTATCCCCATCAGTGCCACTCGTTAAGGGGATAAATGGTTATGGAAACCAATACCCCAGTAAAAGAAAAAAAGGTTCTCGATCCCAAAGGACCAAGCCCCAGACCAGGTCAATATAACAGTCAGATCTTACTCACAAATCACGCTGTTGCCAGTCCTTTAGAATCTAAAATCTAAAGGTTTATTCATAAAAAGAAAGAAATACAGATGAGAGCTAAAACTGGTTAAATGGAATTAATTACGTACAGTAACGACAAAGTTCTTGTTTAAGGCTTGTAGCAGTGATGGAATAAATTTTAATTTGCTCTAGAGAAACATCTTCCTGAGCCTTATCAAACGCCAGATTCACTTCTGAGATACCAGACAGACACTCAGAATTTTTTTCCACATATGCACTGCTTCTTTGCACAGACAAACAGCCATCTTCCTCAGACAAACATTTGGAGAAACCCTCCACAGGCAAATCCTTGCCCCTAATAGACACAGGTTCAGGATTATTTCTTTCCTGTGACTGGTTTATCTCAACCTGACTGAACAAAGCTTTAATATCATCCCCAATCAAAAGATCCTTAGGCAATAATTTTCTTACACCAGCTATAACTTCATGTCTAACACCGTTCTATTCAAGATGGATTCTGGCTAAAGGCACACTTACAGTAAACTCATAGAGGATTACAATATTCAGACTCTCATTTGGTAAATAATCTTCCTATTTGACATGATCTGCTTTAACAAGAGTGATGTCAGAATCTGTAATTTGCCCTAAACAGCTTTTACCATTGACTTTTACATTCTGTACACAATTTATGGGGTTACCTTAACCCGAGCTCACAGTAAAAGCATTTACATAAAAGGTGGCAGTGTTGGGGGAAAAAATGGTTACACACAGACAACTGCTTAGAGTCAAACAACATACCAACATTGTTACAAACTGGATAGATTCTATCCCCATCTTTGTTGTTGAGAGGGACTGGATTTTCAGTATGATACAGTTCCTGTTGTTCTTTTATTCTCTTGAGTTGGAGCTTAAGTCTGTCCTCTTTAGACTTAGCTTCTAGTTCCTGCTATCGAATATATGCCATTTTTTGTTCATGTTCAAAACACAGGTGTTCTCTTTCAGTAACTTCTCCTTCCATATCATCTATTTTTTGCTTTTGTTCAAGTTCTAGCTGCTGGTTTCTCACTGCAAGCATTTTCGCTGGGTCTGCTTCCTTATCACTGGCAATTAACAGATTTTTCAGTTCCTGCTCTGGGTCCTTTTGCTTAAAATACAACCCTCTCTGTAAGCACAATTCTTCCAGGCTTTTTCTGTCAGGATCTTGATCATGGATCACTCATGGTAACTGATTTTTAACCCTTAAACTCTCCAATATCAAAATTAAATTTTGACAAGTGTGTGATTCTGATCCAAAAACCCAGTTAACCTGTGATAATGTGTATCCAAGCACGAATACACCACTGTAACAATGCGGCCTCTGGCAGGACACTACTGAGAGTATCCATTCAGGACAAATTGCTCAGAGCAGGGCAGTCACAGCCCACGGCTGGGTGTCCTTTATTATTAAGGTACGCCAAACCAGCCAAACAGAGAAGACTTCGGTTTTACCCCACTGGCTAACCAGAAGTCATACAAGCAGTTCCCTTAGACACTCTAGTTTCCCAGTATCACCACCAGCACCACTCCTTATGAGGGTGAATGGTTATGAACATCAATACCCCAGTAAAAGAAAAAAGGGTTCGCCCGATCCCAAAGGGCCAAGCCCCAGACCCAGGTCAATGTACCAGTCAGATCTTACCCACAAATCATGCTGTTGCCAATCCTTTAGAATCTAAAAGTTAATTCATAAAAAGAAAGAAATATAGACGAGAGCTAAAACTGGTTAAAGGGAATTAATTACATACAGTCATGGCAAAGTTCTTGGTTCAGGCTTGTAGCAGTGATGGAATAAACTGCACGTTCAAATCAAGTCTCTAGAGTACATCCACACTTGGATGGGTCATTCAGTCCTTTATTCAGAGCTTTAGTTTGTAGCAAAGTTCCTCCAGAGGTAAGAAGCAGGATTGAAGACAAAACAGAGGGGTTTCCAGGGCCTTTTATATTCTTTCTTTTGTGGGCGGAAACCCCTTTGTTCTCCTATGCAAAATCACAGCAACAAGATGGAGTTTCAGAGTAGCAGCCATGTTAGTCTGTATTCGCAAAAAGAAAAGGAGTACTTGTGGCACCTTAGAGACTAACCAATTTATTTGAGCATAAGATGGAGTTTGTAGCCACATGGGCAAGTCACATGTCCATGCATGACTCTTTACAGGGAGAGCTGCCATTGCTCACATGCTACCTTGAACGTTTCCAGGAAGACTTCTCATATGGATTGGAGTCTCCCAAGGTCCATTGTTAGTTAAGTGTTTCTTGATTGGGTGCTTAATCTGAAGAGTCCCTTCTCAGTAAGATGGCCAAATGCTTCACTGGTGCTACTCAGAATCAAACACATTGAGATACAAGTACCTAGCCAATATTTATAACTTCAAATATAAAAATGATACATGCATACAGATATCATAATCATAACCAGCAAATCATAATCTTCTCATAGACACCTCACTCGACAACCTTTGTACAATATTTGCTGCAAATATATAACAGTGGTTGCAACAATGATCTATACGGTTACAGTTCATGTCAATAACGTCACACTTGCCCTGGGAGGTGGGGCCCAGGGTAGGGGTGGGGCCACGCCACCCTCCCTCCCCATCTTCAGTCTGACCCCCACAGAGTGATGGGGCTCTCCTCCGGCTGGGGGTGTCTGCAGGCAGGTCTGCCACCACAGGGGGTGCGGGAGGGGAGATTGTGCTATCCCCCACCGACAGGGACTGGCTGCTCTCCCTGGGAGCCAGCATCTCGCCTGGGGGAGCAATCATAACATCTGGGGCTCTCCAGGACTCTGGAGCTGGCAAAGCTCCACCCTGCCCAGCCCCTGCAGCTGGAGCTCTGTGGTGGGAGAGAGGGGGCAGAGAGGCTCTAGAGTACGGGGGTGGTCACTCCGGAGCAGGCATGGCGGACAGGTCAAGGAGAAGCAATCACACAGCGGGAGGGGATTGATCCTGAAATCCCTCCAGCCCAGACAAATGCCAATGTGGCTCCCCCGCAGCCTGACCCAGCTGGGGTGAGCACCCCCACCACCATTGCCAGGGGGCAGGGAGTGCACCTGGCACCAAGGGCCCTTGGTGCCCACACGCTGTTTCTGGCATTGCTGTGCCAGCGGGTGGCTGGGCGAAGTGCCCGAAGCTGCCTGCGGGGTCTGAAGAGTGGGCACCCAGGCTGGAGCAGGGAGAGGGGCTTCTTCGGGCGATGCCCAAGCTGTGCCGTGCAGCGAGGGGTGACGTGCAGGGCATGTCTCCGGAAGCTCCCTGTGAGGTGCTGGACATGGTGGGGGGGCTGCTGTGGCGCAGCCTGCTGAGGCGCAGCCTGCTGAGTCTGTGAGGTGGTGGGATTGGAGTGCCAGCGCCCTGGATAATACACTGCAGGGGACGCTGGCAGGGCGAGTGCCAGCATCGCCCTCAGAGAGCTGGTGTCGGGGGCGGGGGGCTGGCTGACCGGTAATGCCAGCGCAGATGGGGCAATCACCATTCCTCCTTCCGGGCAGCCTCTGATCACTGCTGGGGAGGGGTGGTGCCCCCAGGATGGTGCTGTACGTTGCTCGGGGCACGAGGCTCAGATGGGGAAGTTGGCCTCTCACCACAGCTTCAGGTGTAGGCAGGCCAGGGCAGCCAGCCAGGGCATCGCCTGGCCTCCCTCAGGCCCGTGGAGTCCGTCACACTGTGATTCTTGGTTATGGGGGCTCTGGCATGCACCCAGCTCCTTCCCCCAAGCCCTGCAGGGGGCGATGTCATGGCAGCACTGATGCCAGCACCCTGGGAAATGCGGCCGGCTGGTTCTGGCCTGGCACAGAAACGTTTCCAAAGAAATCTTGCCGCCGAGGGAAAAAGTGGTTGCTGCACGTTTAACACCAGCTGCTGTATCGCCGTAGCACCGGTCTCAGTCTGCTGCACGCCACCCTGGCACCTGGGGGGCATCAGCACAGCTGTGGATGTGGGTGTGACCTGGGGCTGGATTATCGGTGGGAGGCAGGGCAGGACTGGGGCATTGGCATAGCCATGGAGGGGACCCAAGGCTGGAGGACCGGGGGGTTGTAGGGCAGGACTGGGGGCATTGGCAGGGACGGGACGGTCCGGGCGCCAGGCTGGGATTCAGCCTCGCGGGGACGGTCCGGGTGCTGGGCTGGGACTGGGCCCCACTGGGATGGTCTGGGCGCCGGGCTGGGATTCAGCCTCACGGGGATGGTCTGGGCGCCGGGCTAGGACTGGGCCCCGCTGGGACGGTCCGGGCGCCGGCCTGGGACTGGGCCCCGCTGGGACGGTCCGGGCGCCGGCCTGGGACTGGGCCCCGCTGGGACGGTCGCTGGGAGCTGGTCACTGAGCAGGCTGGAGTGCTGAGGTTCTTTGAAGAGCTTTATCTGCCTCTCCCTTTCCTTTCCCGCGTCCCTCCGGCGCACTCAGCGCCCCCGGCTGCAGCCGGCTGCTGTGTCCGGCAGCTCAATCTCCATATAAGGAGCTCGCTCAAAGCTTTTCGACTTCAGTGCATTTTTGTCCATTTCCAACTCGGGCAAAGGCTGTCAACCCAGCCCTCAGCTCCCGAACCCCCTGGGCTGCCCCCGGCTCCCTCGGGGAAAGCCCCCTGTGGGGAGGGCTAGCGTCTGGCCGTGCCCCTGCGCCTGTGGCTGGTCACTCGGCTGGCCTGGGCCTGAGGGAAAAAACAGGGGAGTCAGAACCAAAGTGAAAAACTGGCGCTGCACCCTGCTGGGGAACATGCCCCGGGCCCTGGGGTACTGCACTGGGGCCGCTCCCCACTGGGGAGCCATCCCACAGACCAGTTGAGAAGCCCAGGGTTCTGCTGGCATTGCCCGTGGCGACCTACTGGCTGGCACGGTCAGGTGCATGCGGAGCAGGGGCCCCTCCGTGGGTGCCGGCAGCGGCATGGCTGATCCGTAGGCCTGGCTCCAAGCAGTTCCCCTCACCAGGCCCCTTTGTCTTTCAGGGCGGCGATCCCTCTCTTGGACCCTGACACTGGGCTCTTGGTGGTGGCTGGAAAGGTGAGTGCTGGGAGAGCAGGGGGGCCATGCTGCAGCTGTTGTCATGGGGAGCCGGAGCTCTCCTTGGGGGCCCTGGGGCTCTCACTCCGAAGCATTTGGGCCAGGAGTATGGTTCCTCCCTAGTTCCCTTGGTGGGGTTCAGCTGAGCAGGGCCCCCTTGTTCTAAACCCCTCTGCTCCCCCTTAGGTGAGGTTGGGTGCACCGCTAGTCCACTCCAGTGGGGGGCGTCACTGCCGTGTCCCCTTATGGGGTGTCCCCAGGCGAGGGGTCTCGCTCCATCCCTGGGGTGGAGGCAGCAGAATTTCACTGTCCCTGAAGCCTCCTGCTCCCTGGCCCCACAGCGGCTGGTGTGTCCAGGCGAGAGGTGGCTGCAGCGGTGCCAAGCCGGGGCGGGGGCAGCCCGTTGTGCCTGCCCGGGGCCTGTGTGGGCGTTTGGGCCCTGCCATCTTGTTTCTGTTTTCAGGGTGAAAATCTCCTCTACTGCTTTGAAGTGTGCCCCTCGCTGCCAGCCCTGATGCCGGGTGAGTCTCCATCTAGCGGCCACCCCGCGCTTCCCTTCCCAAGCTCCGTGGGACCTGGGGTGCCTTGGGGACTGCTCTCAGGCTGTGGGAAGGGCTGACATGGCAGAGGGGAAGCAGCCCGCTTCTTTGGGGTGAGGCCTGGGTATTGAGGTCCTCTTGACTGCCCCCACAAGGGACCCTCTGATATTATCCTGTGGGCTCAGTCCACCCAAGCAGCGCTCCAATAACCCGCGGGACGTCCTAGAATGCTGTGAGCTGTGTATAGTCTAAGGGCTGAGCCGGCCCCAAGCCTGGTGACAGGGAATGGGTGAGACCCCAGGCAGTCCCTGACACAGGGCACAGTGCTATGCCACACCCCGAGGGTATGCCTGGCCGATGCATTCAGTCAGTCTCCGTGGGCGCAACAGGCAGGGGGCTGCTCAGTGGGACCCCCTGTGCGGGGTGCGCTGGGAATGGCCGGGCAACACAGTGGATCCCCTGTCCTTGGGGACAGCTTGGGGCGGGCAGGAACCAAGAATGCCAGGGAGGAGGCCCGCTAACAGAGCGGCCGTGCAGCCTGCAGGGCACGCAGGGTCACGCTTGGGGGGCAGGTTCCTGGAGGGGCTGCCCTGGAAACAGAGTCCTAGGAGAATTGGACCTGGGGCGGGGGAAGAGCAAGCAGGTCCCTGGATGTCAGGGGCCACCTATGGCAGCGCAGTGAGCCACGCCAGCCAGTGGCAGGGGGATCACCTAGCCGCAGTATGAGGGGCCCCGGGGGCTGGCCTGGGACGGGGAAAACTCTGGGACCACTCAAGAGTTCTCGCCCCGTCTGCCTGTGTGCTAGACTGGCCCTGAGGCACCCCGATTGCCCCCACAGCTGCTGCCTGGTTTCGTCGGGTCAGCGTGCCAGGGTCTCCTGCCCGTGCCCCGGGATGGCTGATTGGGGAGCTTGGTCTGTAATTGCGCTGGGCACGGATGTCAAGCGAGCGACAAGTCTGCGAGGCAGTGCTGGGTTTGAAAGCATGACGAGCCGCAGTGCCCGAGGGCCAAATTCAGTGGGGCTGGAGCGCGTACGTAATGGGAAGGCCTGTCCTGACTGGGGTCTGGCAGGGCTGGGGTCCAGCAGGGCTGGGGTCCGTGTGCTTACCCCAGATGGCTCTGACGCCAGTAAATAGCCGCTGATAGTCCTGCAGGCCACCCGGCCTCTCCAGCTGCCCTCCAGGCGATGGGCAGTGCAGCCCCACTCACACCGTGTCTCCATTTCCTGCTAGTGACCCAGTATCTGACGGAGGGCAAGGCCAAAGGCGCCACCCTGGTGCCAAAGCGGGCGCTGGACGTCATGTCCTGCGAGGTGCTCAGAGTCCTGCAGCTGACCGACAGCTTCATTGTTCCCATCAGCTACACGGTGCCCCGCAAGGTGAGCCCTGGGCATGGAGGAGCTCTCAGGATATCTGGCAGCCCTGTGCCACCAGGCTCTGTCCCTTCGCTCCCAGGAGCACATGGCTCAGCTTGTCCCCCGCAAACCCCAGGGGGCAGGTGCGTCCAGCTACCCTGGGTACTGAAGAGCAGGATTGAGTCTTACCGTGCACCCCACCTCCACAGTGACCCTCCTGTGCAAGTGCTGAGCCCTGGAGCTGGCAGGGGGGAGTTCCCTGGCTGCCACTGTTCCCTCTAAGCTGTGCGCGTGTGTACACGCACACAGATCTTAAACCCCGCGCACAGGGTGAAACCCCGCGCGCACAAAAAATGAAATACTACAACGGAGCCAGGCCGAAATATCATTTACGGGCGACTTTTGACATTGTTTGCCTGCCATCTATCAACACAGCCAGATTCTACTAGCTGGCAAGGCGGGGAAAGGGATAATGTATAAGCATTTTATTCGCTTGGGTGCATTTGCCTCATGGCACTCAAATTTGAACACTGCTTCAAAAATTTGCACAGAAGAAATTTTTTGCACACACGGCCTGTCAAAAATTAGAGGAACATTGCTGGCTGGGGCCTTTTTTGAGTGGGAAAATGTTTTGTCCCCAAAACGGCCCGTCTTTTAAACCAGACGTTTTGTGGGAAAACTTGAATTTGAAAAATAGTTTTCAAAAATGTTACCGAGGTTTTTAACTCCCCCCACCACCCCAAATCTAACTAAACAACAGAAACAAGTTGAACATTTCCAAATAGTTTGCAGCTAAACCCATCTACTGCGAGCAGCTCTCCGTCCGACCAGCCGCCAAGTGCCCCAGGCTGCTCCTGGCCCCACAAGCAGAACGACGCACCTTTTAGCTGCAGTCTATTTATCACCCCGAGCCATCAGTTCATAGGACTCCTTTTTTTGACTCTCCTCTTCTGAATGAACCAGCAGCTGTCTCTAGCCAGAGACTGCCCTATTTCATAGCACCGGTCTGGTCCCATCCAAATGGCTCAGAGGATGGGATAGAACTTGACTGATTTGCGGAGGAGGGGTAATCAAACACGGATAATCATTAGAAACACTTTTCCTTACTGGATCTCAACGTTCTTTGCAAAGTATTACCTGCATTTCACAGATGGGGAAGCTGCGGCAGAGAGGTGGGGTAGTGACTAGGCTGAGGTCATCCAGTGGCAAAGCCAGGAATGGAACCCAGGTCTCCACCCACTGGGCCGCATTGCCACCCCAACTAGCTAGTTGAGATGGGCTGCAGTGCCAGGCTGTCTAGGGCACATCCCTGTTTGCTGTCTAATACACCCTCCTGGCTCTATCTCCTTCTCTATCTCCTGGCTCTCTCAAGGCCCTTTTAATGAGTGACCGCTTCCAACACCCTGGGGAGGGAGCTACGTTGTATCAGGGCCATTTTTCAATTGGGGAAACCAAGACATGGAGCTGTGGCGGTGCACATTGTCAAACACGGCTTCCGATTCGGAGTGGCTCAGTGTTCAGTCGGAGACCCTGGGGCCTGGTTTTCAGAGCGGCTCCATCAGGTGGAGTTCTGGGCACTCAGCACTTCTAAAAATAAGGCCCAAGGTGTTGTAAGCTGGGCCCCTCACAACCAGGGGCCTGCCCTGTTGGACCCCCCTTCTGGAGAAGTGTCTGCTGGCACAGTCACCCCGTAACCCTGGAGCAAGGCTGGGACCAGAGCTCCTGTCTGCCAGCCTCAAATCATGCACCCAACGGGGCATCCCCCAGGGACGGGAAACCCCTGTGACTCCTGTGTCAACTCCCCCTCTGTGCCAAGTGCACAGGGATCCAGTGCCGATGGCTGGGCACCCATAGCGAAGGGAGCATACCATCTCCTGGTGCCGTGAGGTGGGGCTTTCTGAAGGGATTGGTGAGGAGGAGGGGGTCACTGCCGGGGCGCCGAAGCATCTGCAGGCCCGCTGGACATATCGGCTGTAGCACAGTGAGAGGCTTCCCAGGCACAGGGGGGCTGGCTCAGGGTGGGGGGGGCTGCGGACCCTCAATTCTCTGAGGGGGAGAGGGTGCAAAGCCCCAGAAGCGGCCCCCTGCCTGGTTTTTGCAGCTGCTCCTTTCCTGGGGAAAGCTGGAGGCTGCGTTTGGGACTCCAGGTCGGGGTGCAGATCCCCTGGCATAGCAGGCAGCTTTAGGGAGCTCCACGCAGCGAGGCTGTGTCCTTGCCCAGTTCCCTCCGACGGCCAGGACTTCCCCGCACCAGGGAGCTTCAGGGGATGTTCCACTGAGCAAGATAAGAGGGCCCCAGGAGTCCCGCACAGGGTTCATGCTCACAGGGATCATCCTGCCAGGGGCGAGACCATGCCAGCCCTTCCCTGGCGCATGCTCACTCAGCGCCACTTACAGCTTGTGTCTCTTCCAGTCCTTGCAGGAGTTCCACGAAGATCTGTTCCCAGACTCCACTGGGCCCGTCCCCGCGGTGTCAGCACAGGACTGGTGGGCAGGGGACAACAAGCAGGTACCCACCCAGCTGTTGACTTGACCTTCGGAGACCCGGGGTGCCCGAGGAGAGGCACTTCTACAGCTTCTCTCCATTGCTACCGTTCCATTGGTGCTGGGGGTGCGAGCCTGCCCCCCCCGTTGATGCTAGTGGTATAAGCCCCCCCATTGGTGCTGGTGGCATGAGGCCCTCCCATTGGTGCCAGTGGTTTAAGCCCCCCCATTGGTGCTGGTGGCATGAGGCCCTCCCATTGGTGCCAGTGGTTTAAGCCCCCCCCCCCCGTTGGTGCTAGTGGTATAAGCCCCCCCATTGGTGCTGGTGGCATGAGGCCCTCCCATTGGTGCCAGTGGTGTAAGCCCCCCCCCATTGGTGCTAGTGGTATAAGCCCCCCCATTGGTGCTGGTGGCATGAGGCCCTCCCATTGGTGCCAGTGGTGTAAGCCCCCCCCCGGTTGGTGCTAGTGGTATAAGCCCCCCCATTGGTGCTGGTGGCATGAGGCCCTCCCATTGGTGCCAGTGATATAAGCCCCCCCATTGGTGCCAAGGGTGTGAAGGCTCCCTGTTGGTGCTGGTGGTGTGAGGCCTCCCCTGTTGGTGCCAGGGTGTGAGCGCCTGCCTGTTGGTGCTAGTGGTGTGAGTCCCCCCTATTCGTACCGGGGTACAAGGGCCTCCCTGTTGGTGCCATTGGTGTGAGCCCTGCCACCCCACACTGATGCTGGGGGTGTGAGGCAACCGGGCTACCGTGGCATTCACTGATGAGGCTGGTCACCGCCAGGGCAGGTCTCCAGGATGTGGCGTTTTGGAGCCAGCGCCTTGTCTGTTCCTACCATCACTGAGCCAGGGGTGGTAGTGCTGGGACCCCCCCACCATGTAGAGCAGGCTGGGGGTCCTGCCCCCCTGGGTGACCGTTCTGGGGAGTGCTGCCCTCTGCAGGCTTCAGAGAGCCCCCTGGGGGGCGATGGGGGTTGGGGTGGCAGCCATGGTGCTGGGCAGTGACCCTCTGCTGCTGCCCATCAGGTGGAGAAGATGAGCCTGAACCCCGCCCGCAGGCCCCAGGAGACCTTCACCTCCTGCCTGTTTCCCCCTGCCCGGCGTGAGGAGCCCGTGCCACCGGCTGCCCAGCATCTTGCTGCCCGCTCTGGGGACATGGACAGAAGCGTGAGTGCTGGGCCTGGCTGGAGCTGCCAGCCCACAGGGCAGGGGCTGCCTCGGGGTCCCACACACTGACACATCCCTGGGGCACTGCCAAGCTCCCAGCGTGCACTGGGGTGTGGGGCACACCTGGCCTGGGGGACGTGGGGCAGTCACCCCAGAACCTGGGTGGGGCTGTGCAGGGTAGCACAGGAGTGAGGGCATGGCCATAGCAGCTGCAGGGCCAGGACTGTGACAAACGGCCACGGTAGGGGTTGGGGGGGGGGCATTAGTGTCATGTGGGGTGAAAGGCTTGTGGGGGGCGGAGACAGGTCTGGATCCCACATCCCTGCCAGGGTCTGAGCGCTATAACCCCACACGCTGCCCCTTTGATCCCAACTGGCAGCGCCCCACCTCTACCAATGCCTTCCAATCCTGACCTGCCCCCCAGCTCTGCCAACCTTCCACCCCCAGCTCTGCCAGCACCCTCCAATCCTGACCTGCCCCCCCAGCTCTGCCAGCCCTGCCCCCCCAGCTCTGCCAACACCCTCCAATCCTGACCTGCCACCCAGCTCTGCCAGCCCTGAGCCCCAGCTCTGCCAATGCCTTCTAATCCTGGCCTGCCCCCGGCTCTGCCAACCTTCCACCCCCAGCTCTGCCAGCACCCTCCAATCCTGACCTGCCAGCCCTGAGCCCCAGCTCTGCCAATGCCTTCTAATCCTGGCCTGCCCCCGGCTCTGCCAGTCCTGCCCCCGGCTCTGCCAGCCATGCCCGACCTCTGCCAACACCCTCCAATCCCAGCCTGCCCCCCAGCTCTACCAGCCCTGCTCCCAGCTCTGCCAGCCCTGCCCCCACCTCTACCAACACCCTTCAATCCCGACCTGCCCTCCAGCTCTGCCAACACCCTCCAATCCAATCAGCAGCCCCTGGCTGTTCTAGCCCAGCATCAGATTCTCCCAGCTACCCACCATCCCCTGATGACTCCTAGGAGCTGCAGCTCCCATCGCCCCTGGGTTGGCATCTGACCACTGGCTGGTTCCCTGCCTGGCTGCGTTGGGTGGAGGGCAGGGGCTTTGGCCAGGCTGTTTAACCCCCTGACTCCCTGTGGGGTCTGTTCTTCCCCACAGGAAGGCAGCAGCCTCTCGTCTCCCCCCAGCTCCCTGAGCTCTCCCTCCAGCTCAGCCCCATCTCTCTCCACCGCCAGCCCCAGTCAGAAGTCCCTGCAGAGCATTCTGGGTAAGTGGGAGCGGCCGCTCAGGGGGGCGCGGGCGTTTGGCTAGGCGGGTGCAGCCTGGAGCCAGGCACTAGGTGGCCGCCACGCCCAGGGCACTCTGCCATCTCCTGGAAGATGGGCAGGGAGAGGAGCAGCAGCTGGCGCCTGGCTCTTCCTCGGCCCAGGCAGGCGGCCAGAGCTGGGGATGGTCCGTGAGGCCCTGCCCTGGTTGGGGGCAAATCCCTCACTCCTGCCCTCGTCCCCCACAGGGCCCAGCTCCAAGTTCCGTCACACCCTGGGGACACTGCTGCCCCGCGGCACCCACATCACCAACCTCAAGGGGCTGAACCTCACCACGCCAGGGGAGAGCGACGGCATCTGCGCCAACCGGCTGCGCGTCGCCGTCCCGCTGCTGTCAGCAGGCGGGCAGATCGCCGTGCTGGAGGTAGGTGCGCGCCCAGGCTGGGCGCTGCTGGGACGTGCCACGGCATGGGTGCGGGGTGGGCCCTGGGAGGGCAAGCTTCCCTGCCAGAGTGCCTCCACCCTGCCACCCTGGGGCTGAAAGAGCCCTGGCCTGCTCTGCTGCCCGCTGCCCAAAGGGAGCGGCTGGAAGCACTGCTGAGACTGCATTCCCTGGCTGGCCCAGCCCCTGGCGCTGTGGAATCACGCAGGAGACCCAGTGGGGCTGGACTCCCTGGTGTGGGGCCTAGCTCTCCACAGCCGGCCCCACTCTGACAGCTCAGTGTGCTGCAGGGACATCTCCCCGAGGAGATCACACATGTGGGGTGAGAACTCTGGTGTCAAAACCTCCAGCCCTGCCAGCCTGCACTGAAGGGGCGCTCGCCTAGGTGGTAGCAATAGTGGGTCTGTAATCCCCTGTGTGGGCCAGCCACTAGAGGGCACTGTCGCCCACACACTGCTGCCACTGTGGCTCATCACCTGTGGCCTGGGGAGGGTGGTGCTGAGATGGCGGGGAGGGGAAGCGAGGTGTCATCCTCCCCACCGCGGCACGCCTGGGGATGGGGGTGAAGGTAATGGAGCTGCCGCGCTGCATTGACTGCGGGATTCTGCTGCAGCTCTCCAAGCCGGGCCGGCTCCCCGACACGTCCGTGCCCACCATTGAGAATGGGACGCCGGTCGCAGACTTCTGCTGGGACCCCTTCGACCTGCAGCGCCTCGCAGTCGGTGCGTGAACTCTCTATCCTCCCCTAACGCCCAGCTCCTCGCTGCCAGCTGCAGGTGTGGGGCTGTGCTGCTGGCCTAGGAGAACTCTCCTCATTCCAGGCCCATGTCCAGGGCTGCCCGGTGCTCTCCCCCCGCCAGGACACACTGTTAAGATCAGCAGTCCCTCTTCACTGCCCTTCTCTGGCAGTCTTCCTCCACAGATCTCCAGTGCGCTTTGTAGACCTTCAGTAAGCCCCCAAAACCTTCCCCCGCCTCAGCCACAAAGGGAATCTGTGTAATCCCATTTTACGGGTGGGGAAACTGAGGCACAGTTTCTATCCCTTGCCCAAGATCAGCCAGGTGGCAGAGCCCGGAGTAGAATCTCTTAATTCCCAGCCCTGGGATCTAGTCCCCCTGTTCCCCGTTACTGCTGGATCTTCTCTCATAGGCTAGTGAGTTCCTGATCTTTTCGGTAATCGCTACATGAGCAGTGTGATCTAGTGGTTGTATCAGGACCCGTCAGGCGGGTTGGGTTCTAGTCCCAGCTTTGCCGTTGACGTGCTGGGTAGCCACGGGCCAGTCACTGCTGCAGGACTGGGTTCCTGTGAAATGAGGCTGATGCCACTGAGTCCAGCAGAATACGCACGTTTCCGAAGTATTGTTGCCATTGCCAGATTTCAGCGGGTGATTAAAACAGGCCAAGCAATCTCTGGGAAATGCCAGGGGGAGATTTTTAGGAATGGTTGAAAATGAAGTTTCAGCAGTTTTTAAAACATGCTGGGGGCCACTCGGGGTGTGGGCACATTTCGGGACGTCCTGCTGCCCCGGCCCCTTGTCCTTCCCAGAGCACAGCTGGCATCCCTGATCTTTGCCTGCCCAAGGCCCCAGCGTCCCAAGGGGCAGAGGCTGTTAGCACCCGGCTCATTCTTTGTCTCTGTTCGGCCACCTCGGGCGTTCAGCTGGCGACGATGCCAAGATCCGACTGTGGCGAGTCCCCCCGGGAGGGCTGCAGGAGACGCTGCTGGAGCCTGAGGCCGTGCTCAGAGGTAAGGGCTGTGGGAGCGTCTGTGGTGCTGGCAGACAGGGAGAGGCTCCGAGTGCATCTCTCTGTCCATGGCGGGCTGCAGTGCCCGGCCTGCCGGCTGGGTTTACCTGGCCCGCCCCGCAGTCATGCTGTGCTGGAGCGAAGCTTTCCCTTAAGCTGATGAGCCCATCTCTAAGCTGGGGCTTCAGAGCAAACCATCCGGAGGGGACGGGAGTGTGTCACTGCTGAAGAAACAGGGCCCCAGGATTTGCCAGCTGGCTGGCTCCCTTGGCGGGGCGCGGGTGCTGTCACCGCTCTGTCCCTCTAACCAGGCCTGGTTTCAGTAGCCCGGGCTCGCTGGCTCCTTGCTCTGGGCTTCGCACGCCGGGGGCTCTGAACAGAGCGCCTGTCGCACCCTGGCTCCCTTGCCCACGCCAGGCCATGGAGATCTTCTCTCTCTCTTCCCCAAGGTCACACGGAGAAGATCTACTCCCTCAAATTCCACCCCCTGGCTGCAGACATACTGGCTTCCTCCTCCTACGACATGAGCGTGCGGATCTGGGACCTGCAGGCGGGCAAGGAGAAGCTGTGCCTGAGGGGGCACCGAGAGCAGGTAGGGGGCGAGCGAGGCCAGGGCAAGGGCCAGGAAAAGAAGTCACCACAGGCAGATGAGGCCTGCAGCTCCCCCACACTGCAACAGCCCCACGCAGCCCACGCGGGAGGGGAGGGCGCAGTCAGTGACGTGGGCTGTTGCTGCCGGAGAAATACGCAGGGCTTTTTAAAATGCATAAACATCTGCAGCCGGCCATAGCCGCGGAGATGGGAATCCCCCGCAGCCCGCTGTGGGCTGCACCTTCAGAAAGCTAAACCCCTCCTGAGAGATGGTCAGTCCCAGAGTGCTCCCTCGGGACGCCAAGCCAGACAAGCGCGCCAAGAACACAGGGGACAGCTTGTGTCTGGCAGCTGGGGTGTGTGAGCCCTCCGTGCGCCAGGGGCCAGCCCAGAGATGCACGCAGCGGGGTAGCTTCCTCCAGCCAGATCCTTCCAGATGAGCTCGGCACTGGCCCGCTCCCAGACCAGCCTGACTCTCCGGGCTGCAGCGCCTGCCCGTCCTGGCTGCTGGCGCGTGCCCAGGGCAACACCAGGCAGAGCTCAGGCTGCAGGGGTGTACCCTCCAGTCGCCGTCCCAGGGTCAATCTGGATGAAGGCAGGGTGTGAGCGGAAAGCCCAGGAGCCGTACTGTGAAGCAGTGCTGACAGTGCATGTACCCCATGCCCCCACAGCGCTGAGTCCTGGGGTAGCACGGTCAGAACAGAGGCACTGCATCCTAACCGGCCTTTGCCAGCTTGCAGCCATGCCAGCCAATGTCTCAGCCGAACCACCGAGCCTCATGGCGGCGGTGCTGGGAGGGCCCTGCCCACGGCCGATCCCCGCGCTTGGGACAGGGCTCTGGACAGATGGGACTGCATTGGCAGGGGGTGGGAATCAGCACTGTTTGCCTGTGGGCATGAGGGGGGCTGGGACCTGAGCTAATGGAGCCCCTCTGTCTGTGGGGCTGCCGGGCCGGATCCCACCCTGCATGCCCTCAGGATTCCTGTCCCCAGCTGGTGTGGTTCAGGAGCACAGGCCAGCCTGGCGTGCCCAGAGCCACATCCCCGTGCTGGCGCCAGGCTGCGCGGGACACACTGGGCGTGGGCCACAAGGGGAAGGCTGGCATAGCTGAACTGGTTTAAACTGGCATGGGTTTAGCATGGGAGCGAGGCCTGGCAGAGGCAGCCACAGTGGGTCCGTGGCTGTCCTGGCGTGGGGCTGGGCCCCCTTCTCCGGCGCACACAGGCTGATTCAGCTAGCGGGCCCCCTGCTGATTCTCCCCTTGCCTCCAGAGGTCCCTCCTCTGCCATGATCCATGCTGCCCCACTCTGCTTTAACCCTTCCAGTGCTGAGCTCGCAGCCTCTCCCAAGCTGGCTCCTCACGGTCACAGCTTGGATTGGGGCCCCAGCCTGCCACCCCATCGCTGCCAGGCCCTTCCCTGCTTACCATGCTCGGTGAACACCACGCAGCCGGTGCCCAGGGCTGGGACATGCGTGATGCAGGCCGTGGGTGTCTTTCAGATCCTCAGCATGGCTTGGAGTCCGGATGGCCGGAAGCTGGCCACGGTCAGCAAGGATGGCAGAGTGCGGGTCTATGCGCCCCGCCAGTCCCTGCAGCCCGAGCAGGTGAGGGGTCGGTCGCTTCCTCCTGGGGGGTGGAGAGGAGGGCATGACAGAGCCAGGGCTGTGGGGGGACCAGGAGGGAGCTGGCTGCGGGGCACAAGGGTCCCTGGGGGGGTGTTTGGCCAGCAGCAGCGGGAGTGGGCTACAATGTGCTCTGCTGTGCCCAGCCAGTTGTGTGCTCCCACTCCTGACTCCCAGTCCCACCCCGAATTTGCCCTGTGCAGCCCATTCCCCTTTGCCACCGGCCAGGGTCGAGGCAGCTTTACAAGAAGTGTTGGGGGCGTAGGCCTGGGAGTCACGGTTCTCTCCCCCAACAGGAAGGCCCCGGCCCCGAGGGCGGGCGAGGTGCACGGCTGGTCTGGGTCTGTGGTGGCCGCTACCTGCTGGTGTCTGGCTTCGACAGGTAAGGGCTGGTGCTGCGTCCCCGGGCCATCAGTCACCTGCGCGGGTCATGGCCCTGCGATAACGTCCATTGCCATGGTCCTGGGAGTGCAGCCACCTCTGGGGGAAAGACGGCAGTTGACCCCACATGCGGGCCGTGGAGCTGAACACTGGGTGGCTCCGAATTGCACTTATCACTGGTCCCAGCAGGGCCTGTGCCCTCAGCCAGGCTGTGCCGCCTGCTCCGCAGGGCAAGGCTCCGGAGCGAGGGATGCTAGCTTCGTGCCAGTGCCTGGAGCAGCATGGCACCCACGCCCTCCCCAGAGGAATCACCCGGGGGCGCAGTCACTTCCTGGCTGGCCGTGCTGCAGAGTCCCAGCTTGGATGACTGCTCTGCTGGGGACCCCAGCTCCACTTGCCCTGCGGAGCCAGGGGTTACTGGTGGGCAAAGCAGGGCTTCACTTCCTGTCCTAAACCGCTGCTGCACCCTGGCCCTGCCGCCCCATGGGGCTGCATTCCCGAGGGGGCCACGCACTCCCTGGGATGCTGGGGCCGGTTTGTGGAGGAAGCCCCAGGGGGTCCCTGGAGACCAGGTGGGAGCCTTGTGAGAGGTGGCCCCAGCGAGGGGCCCAGGAGACAGGGTCACCTGCCATTCTGCAGGAGATCTCCCCGCCAGGAGCCAGGCCTGGGCCCTGAAGCCAGCTCCATCCGCCTTACTCTGCACCTGGCCTTTATCTAGACACCAGGCCAACACCCTGGCGCTGTGTCCATCTCCCTGCTGCCTGGCCTGCAAATTCTTGTGTCCCGGCTCCCCTGCCCGGCCCGGTGCACCTCTTGACTGGGAGGCAACCACAGCCTGAGCCGAGCCAGCCCCCATGCCACGTGGCCTCCTGCATGGCAGTGCCCCAGGAATGGGATCGCCAAGGGAGCAGCATCTTCTCACAGGAGGGCGAGGGCAGCTGTGTGGTGAGCTGGCCACGTGTCCCGCTGATCTGTGCCATGTTCTCCACACAGCCGCAGTGAGCGCCAGCTGTACCTGTCTGACGCAGCGTCGCTGGCAGCCGGGCCCCTGGCGGTGTTGAGCATCGACACAGCTCCCTCCACCCTCATCCCCTTCTACGACCCGGACACCAGCGTGGTCTTCCTCACCGGCAAGGTGAGTGTCTGGGGGCGGGGCAGCTCAGCCAGTTCGCATGGACAGGGCATCTGCCAGCTCCTGCCAGTCCTGCCGGGGGCTGGGCATAGGAGCCAACCTGGAGGTGAGTTGCAGAGCGAGGCCCGGGTGGAGCCAGGAGCGTGACTGGGGTGTTCCCAGGGCTCGGACCGACAGGGCCCATCATTCTCTCTCCATTGTCACTGCGGGTGGCACATCCTGGCTGAGCTGCCAGGCCTCAGGCTGTGCCAGGAGTACCAGTGGGGCAGCCCTGGGCCAATGGGCAGTCAAAGAGCCTGTGGCCTTGGAGAAAGGGCTGAGCAGCGTCTGGGCTCTGCCTGTCCCACAGGGCCTGGCACATGGGTGTGGACCTGCTAGCTTCGTGCCAGTCCCTGGAGCTGCACGGCACCCACGCCCTCCCCAGAGGGACCACACGGGGGGTCGGTCACCTGGCTGGGTTGCGTGGCTGGCCATGCTGTACAGTCCCAGCTTGGCTGTCCCATAGGGCCCTGGCACATGGGTGTGAGCCTGGGAGAAGCAGTGCCCGGCAGCTTAGCAGGGAGTGCCCCTGTGCCCGGCCGCTGGGGCATCAGTGGCCACGCTCTGTTTGGAGCAGGGGGTCTCCAGAGGGCTGGGCCCCAGGATGATGGAGTGGAGTCTCCCTGCATGGGGGAGAAGCTCCCTGCCTGGGTCCCCTGTTGGGAGGCTCTTGGCCCGGACAGCCCCACGGGCTCCGTCCCACAGTGGCCAGGCTTCAGGCCGTGCTCTCCTTGCAGCTGGCCCTGGAGGCCTGGGGGCTGCTCCTCCTCTGGGTCCCGCCCGGGAGCCTCCCCACAGCCCATTGCCTCCCTCCCCGTGTCACCATGGGGCTGCTGCATCCTGGCTGGCTCACCACACACTGCACCTCCATGAGAGCACCAGGAGAACACGGCCTGGCCGCACCCCATACGTCGCCAGCTCTCCCCTCATGCAACTCTCCTTGGCCTTGGCATTTAGGGCGACACAAGAGTCTTTGTTTATGAGGTGGTCACCGAGGCGCCCTTCTTCCTGGAGTGCAACAGCTTCACCTCCAGCGACCCACACAAGGTACCGGGGCTGGCGGGGAGAGGGCCCTGGGCAGAGGGAACAGGGTCACCTCTGCAGTGCCAGGCCAGCTGCCCGCTCACAAAGGCAGGGCTCCTGCCACCCCAAGTTGGGCTCTGCGTGTCCAGTGTGTACCCTGGCCTCCCCCAGCCAAGCTAGGCCTGGGGGCGGCCTGGCAGCGCCTGCCTTTGCTGCTGCTCTCCTTGGCTGGTGGCAGGTTTCTGCGAGGCTGGGTGGATGGGGCAGCTGTCCCGGCTGGCTGTGTTGGGACAGTCGGATCTCCCAATGGATGACGAGCAGAGAGACACCAACGCCTCTGATCCCCGGCTCAGTCCTGGTCTGTGCATGCTCCAGCGGCATGGGGGTGCCCATATCCCTGTGGCCGGTTGGGGGCGATTTCTGCATCCATCGCCGGAGCAAGGAGACCTGAATGCTCCATGTCAGCTGTCCTGGCTCGAACGGCCCCAGGCCATGGGCGGCTCTGTCACATCAGGGGCACAGTCATGGTCCAGGCCATGTCGCTGCATCGGAGCATGGCAGAGCGGGCACAGCCGGGACCTAGCGATGGCAGAGCCTGCTGCGCCCCATGGGTCCCCATGCAGGGCTGTCCCCGATCACATGTTCCCCAGGGCTTGACCAGCCCAGACCTCAGTATCCCAGGGACAGCCTGTAACCCCTTCCCCGGGAGACCGGACCACATCCCCAGACAGATCCACCCTCACCTCACCCCTTCCTTTTCCCTGCCAGTCCTGCAGCCAGGAATTCGCCACTCTGCTCCCTTGTATAGCTGGTGCAAAGCCGCCCTCTAGTGGCCGTCCAGGGGAGTCACTGTCTCCAGGGTGCAGGGGCGTTATAGCGCAGCAGTTCCCCGCCACTGCCGCTCGAGGGACGCGTGGTGCCAGGGGACATGTGCAGGGACACAGTGCTACGAGTGCAGGAGGAATCCCGCTCCAGAGGCAGGTGGAGCTGCCCACCTGTGTGTGCAGGGAAGCCTCCTGGGCAGTGCCCCCAGCCCCACCCTCGAAGTCCAGGTTGGCAGCCGTTCCTCTCACTGCATGCTGGCCGGCGGTGGGCAGGAGCTCCACATCCCTCTCTGGGCATGGGGGTCCATGGGCAGGCACCAGGTTAGAGGTGCGCCCAGGGGCTTGGCTTTCCATAGTGTGGGGTGTGGCACAGGAAGGGAGAAAAGGAGGCTCTGAACCCCTGAACTGCCCTTCCTCGTGCTGAGCCCCAGGGGCTGGCCTGGTGAGCGTTGCCCACATAGGCAGCCGACAGACCGGTCCCATGGGGGCAGGGCCTTTCTCGTGGCTTTGGGCACCTGGCCTTCACAACCCAGGCATCCCAGACTGCACCAGGAGCCCTGTGGCACAGGGTGCTGTAGAGACTGTTCTGGGGAGAGGCAGAAGCAGGAGGAGAGGGTGGGGCCAGGGGACAGCACCATCCTTTGTGATCTACCCCATGGCACTTCTTGCAGGGGTCGGGTTGCCAGGCTGGGCTCCTGTTCCAATTAGGGTAAGGACGTTCTGCCTCCATTCAGGCCCACTGCAGTGTCAAATGACTGTCAGGTTTCTTCATTTGCTTGCTGTTTTCCTGGGCTGTTAATCAGCTGCCACGTTCCACACCAGAAGTGGCTGCATCTCATTGGTGGTTCAGGCCTTCCCTCTCTCGCTTTGCTTTGTAACTCTGCAGAGGGCCATGGAGCCTGCACAAATCCTGTGCCCTGAGTAGGCAGCGCCAGGGAGCCGGCAGCACTGCCTGAACACGGCCTCCTGGGGGTCCGTCAGCCCGTTGCCATCCCTGCCCCTCGCTGAGGAGGAAAGCAGGACTCGGCGGTATCCCCAGTGCCCCGGAAGTGAGATTCACAGGGGCCAGGCCCCCAAGGGGTGGTGCTGCCAGGCCCTGGGGGACTCTGACATCTCCCTCTCTGCTTTCCCAGGGCTTTGTGTTCCTGCCCAAGACGGAGTGCGATGTGCGGGAGGTGGACTTTGCCAGGGCTCTGCGCCTGAGGCAGAACTCCATCGAGCCGGTCGCCTTCAGGGTCCCCCGAGTCAAGGTGGGTGGCATCGGACTCCCTGGGGTGCACGGGGGGCTGGGCCGGGACAGTCTGAGCCCCGAGGAGCGAGCCCTGCCGTGCTGCCTGCCCCCTCCCCTAGGGGGCTGGCCAGGTCAAGCCCCTTCACCCAGCATAGCCCCTAACCCCGGCCTTCCTCCCATGTGCAGAAGGACTATTTCCAGGACGACATCTACCCGGCCACTGCAGTGTGCTGGGAGCCGGCCCTCCCCGCCGCGGCCTGGTGCGCGGGTACCGATGGGCAGCACCGCACCATCAGCCTGCAGCCCCAGGACATGACGCCAGGTGGGTGAGGGCAGGGCCATGGGAGGTGGAGAGGCCCAGAGCGCCGGGCGCAGCACAGGTGGCGGCTGGCCTCTGGGTGGTGCAGAGTGGGTCCCATGCACCTTCCTCTTCCCCACACGCACCAGCGTCGGGGGGTGGAGTGAGGGCACTCAAGGGAGGAGGTGTCCCCGGCTATGTGGCACTGGGAGAAAGACCCATAGACCCAGCTGAGGCTGATCAGACCGGCAAACCCTTGCTGGGCTCAGGGTGGGCAGGGGGAGGGATCTGGGGGTCCTTGCCAGGCTCTGGGCAGGCAGGGTCTGCACCCCAGGCTGGCGTCTCTCTCTGGGACAGGAGGAGGCCAAGCGGGAGCCGTTCTTCGGTGGCCCTTTGTGAAGGCTGGTGAGCTCGGGGCTGGCCAGTGCCGGGGGGGGGGGCGCAGAGGGTGAGGAGGTGGGTGCTGATGCTGCTCTCTCCCTCCGGACCCATCTGTGCCAGTGAGCGCAGCCCCACAGGATGTGCCATCCCGGAAGTACGTCCCGGCCTCGGTCTACCTGGAGGAGAAGTCTGACGAGCAGAAGAAGGAGGAGGTGGGCTGCCCCGGGGATCTGTGTGCTTTTGACTCACCTCAGCTTGGCCACTCCAGCCAGCACTGGCCAGCCAGGCCCCCTGCCCCCACAGCTGCAGGCTGGACCTGGCCCAGTGCTGGGGACCACTGACCCTACTGGGTGCCCCCCTACTCCCATTGTCCATGCCAGGCACTGACCCCCCCCCACGAGCCCCACAGAGCCCCCTCCCTGCTGGGTGCTAACCCTGCCCACCGGCCCCCTGGAGCCCCCTCCCCGCCTGGCACTGACCCTACCCACCAGCCTCCTGGAGCCCCTTCCCCACCAGGCGCTGAACCCACCCACCAGCCCCATGGAGCCTCCTGCCAGACACTGACCCACCAGAACTCCCAGGTGAGGGGGGAGTATCTGGCACAACAGTGCCCACTGGACAGTTAGTCTCCATTCTGTGCCTGGGGCAGGGGAGCGGGGCTGCAGTGCCTGTATTCTGCCACCCGGCTGCCAGTAGCAGACACTGTGGGGGCAGTGAGCGCTGGGAAGGCCCCCTGGGTCCCATTGCAGGACAGCACCGATGCTCTGCCCTTCTCCCCGCAGCTGCTGAGTGCGATGGTGGCCAAGTTGGGTAACCGGGACGACCCCCTGCCGCAGGAATCCTTCGAAGGGGTGGATGAAGCGGAATGGGTAGGGCCGGGGAGCCTGCTCCGGGGGTGACAGGGGGGTGTTGTGACACGCTTCCCTGGGGGTGGGGGGCAGGAGCCAGTCACTCAGTTCACTGGCCATGAGGGGAGGAGAGCTGGGGCCACAGTGCTGCCTGGACCCCACCTCCTGCTCCCCACCCCCACGGGGGAAGCTGGGCAGCGGGACCTACAGACGGTTCCCTGAGGAGAAACCCTCTTGGCCCTCCATATCCAGAGGGACTTGTGGGGCTCTGGAGGAGGCACAGAGCAATCACACCCCTGTGCCAGGAGCTCTGCCCGAGACGGGGGGTGGAATCCCAAGAGGACAGCATGCCCGGTGATCACACCCCTGTGCCAGGTGCCCTGCCCGAGACGTGGGGGGATCCAGAGAGGGCAGCATGTCCAGTGATCACACCCCTTTGCCAGGCACCCTGCCCGGGCTCCCGCTCACTCCATCTCTTTCTTTGTAGGACTAGCCCTGGAGGGGCAATTCCTGTTTCCTGGGACCGCAATCTCCTCCGTGCCAATGCTGCTGGCTCCCCACCTCCCTGCCTGGCCTTCACAGTCCCCACGCTGAGGCCTTGCTTTTTGCTGGACTGTGCCCACACCCCAGGGCTTCGCCGCTCCCCAATCCAGCACCGATCTCCCTGGAGGGCCTCGGGCCCAGCCCAGGCCCTTTCCCAAAGAGCCCGGGAAGCTGGCTCTGCGCCGGGCTCTGCCTTGTTACCTAAGGGCTAACTGACTGAGTGAGCCAGATCCTGCCAGCTTCGCCAGGCTGCACCCTCCTCTCCGTGTGGGGTCTGGGAGGGCTATGGACGCTCTGCTGACCGCTGTGCTGCCAGGGCTGGCCATGCTGCCCATGGCTTCGGCCAGTTTATACCCTCTGCCCGTTGGACCAGCAGGCTCCTCCGGGCACCTCAAATCACCCATCCTCGAGCAGAGCTGCTCGTCGGTTGGCTGACGTTCACATTGTGCTTGGGCCCCAGCCGATGGCACTGTGGTGGTAACCACCGCGGGCAAGGACAGAGCCACCCTGGGGGCTGCAAGGCTGGGGAAGGAGAGGGCCGTGGGGAGCTGGGGATGCCACCGTGGGATCTGGGGGCTTCCCAGCCTGGCCTTTCATAGCCACCAACCCTCCCTGTTCTCGCAACACAATCTCTTTAGCCCGACTGAGCATGGCCCCCAAGCAAGGGCGTGGCCTGCAGCACCTCCTTCAGGCCAGCCCTGCTCACAACGTACTGGGCTTTAGGGGTCTGATACCCGGGGCTGCAGGTGCCTTGAACACCTCCACAAGTCCACTCTGGAGCATTTGCACATGCCTCACGCTTCTTTCAGGCTGCGGGGAGCAAGGGCCAGAGGCTGGAATCACTGCGGCACAGTGTACACCAAGTGCCTTCTCTGTGTTCGGCTGTCACCCCGCTGCACCTGGCTCACTGGCACCTGTCGATCCAGTGCAGGGGTCTGGCCTGGGATTGTTCTTCAGTTCAGATCTGAAGGCGAGGTCACACTTGTTCTGTTTCCCGTCCGGCAGACATTCAAAGCACAAGCCTTCCCAAGAGGGGCACCACACCCTGGCCTCGAGGGCTGCCTGTCTGGAGGGTGGGCAGGAGTCGCTGGTGGGTAGCCTTGGCAGAGAGCAGGGATGGCACAGGCCTGGAGCTTAGCACTGTGGTTCAGGAACCCAAGGGTGCCCGGCCTGTGTGGCACTGCCAGCCCAGGCCTGGGCCCAGCCCCAGCAGAGCTTCCACTGCAACCCCACTGGCACGCCTCTGGAGCCTCCCCTCTACCCCAGGCTGGGCTTGGGGCACAGGCTGCTGCTGCGGGTGGGCGGTGCCCTCCTTGGTTACAACTTGGACTCAAGTTCCAGGTACTATTACTGATTTCCCTCTGACCCTGGCATTTAGTGCAGCGCCCCCATCAGCTCGGGCGGGCGGTACCCGAGGGCTCCAGATGCTTGCCCTGCTGCTTGTGGGATACCCAGTCTGGACGTCTCCAGGCTCCAGGGCTGCCAGGCTGGCATCCTTCCCCAGCATTACATTCGCTCTGCGCAGTATTTCACCAACAGTGTGAGCCTTTAGCCCACCTAGGCAGTGTCTAGCAGAGAGTGCGTGATGTCGCCCAGTATGTGACCTGTCTGGGTGGTGGGGGAATGTTCTCTTGGGGTGAGAGAGCAGAGCCGAGCTACCCTGAGCCAAGACCCACAGCTGCCCAGCCCTTCCTGGAGGGCCTGGCACCGCAAGGGGCATTGCCTTGCCAAGAAGCCCAAATGCCAGAGCAGGACTGGGGCTGTGCTTTGTAAGGCCCGGGAGCCTGGGGGTGGGGACTCAGTGGGTGTCCGCTGGGAGAGGACAAATGCCAGCAACCCAGTGAAGAGGAGGGAGGGGGCTTCTGAAACGGCGCCGCGAGTTTTAATAAAAAATGGTATTTTAAACAAAACAAAGGGAGGCAGCAAATCTATAGTCCCTGAAAGGCAGCATGGCAGGCAAAGCCTCCTCCTTCTCCAGGGCTGTGGGGGGGATGGATTCTCACACCTGCCTCTTGGCTGGCTGGTGCCGCAGCTCCCTGTTGATGCTGGCCTGTGGCCAACTCCCACTTGCCCGTCATCTGGCTGTCTTTGCAGCCCAGCTCATGGGCTGCAGCTGCTGGGAGGGCCAAGCCCAATGCAGGTAGTCATTGTGGGCAGGGAGTCCCTGAACCACTGCAGCCGACTGTGCCTTCTCCCCTCGGACCCAGTGCTCCTGTGGGTGAGCCTTAGCGCTCACCACCACAGTTGTGGCCAATGGAAGGTGCCTCCCAGGGCTCTGCCAGCCCTCCATTTTCCTTGGTGGGATACAGGGGTGCAGCGGTGGTACACCCGAGCCCAGCGCATCGTCTTGCAGCCAGCAGTTTTCAGGGCCAGGCACCCTCAGCTCCCACTAGGCACATCACTGACGCTCCGGCCTGGCCCGCTTGGAGCCTGCAGGGGCTGTGTTCACAGCTCAGGACTAGGACTCCCTGCAGCTTGGGAGACGGCTGCCCCTGGTGCAGGCACCATCTGGGAGGGGTTGGGAGTTGCAGCTGTGTTACGCCTGGGCCCGGGGGCGGGCAAGGCTGTGCCCTCATGGAGGTGACCCAAAACATGGAGAGGATTGAGTTCAGATGCGAGGCCCTGGGGGAAGGGAACTGCCATTGCCATGGGGTAACTGGCTCCCTGTTGTTCTAGTGACTGCTATTGCACCGGGTGTGGGTGGAAGGCAGGCAGCAAGGGCAACCTACGAAAGCCCGACCCCCCCTTGGCTGATTGTTTGAAGTCTGGGTTTGTAGCAATTTGGAACCAAACCTAAACATGTTGAAATTGGCCATTCAAGGGACTGGAGGTCTGGCTCAGGGGTCATTCACCTGTCAAGCTGCCCCAGAGCCCATGGCTGGAGTCACGAACATGGGAGCTCTGGGGTCTCCAACTCTGTTGACTTGGTGGGCTGCCCCAGAGCTGGGGCGCCTGCCCAGGGTTTCCAGGCTCGCCTCCCTGCCTGGCAGGGGCGGTGGCTGGACTGTGCCACGGGGCAAGACCGCCGCCCAAGGGCTCCACCCCAGCCAGTGTTGATCCCAGGGCACTCAGCTCGTCGGGGCGGGTCGTGCCAGGGACGTGGCCAAATGCCAGCTCAGCCAGTTCCCTGCTGCCCCCGCGTCCTCCCTGCCAGGGAGATGGGGCCGGGCCGGGCCCCCATGGTTTGTGCCCACGTGGCCGGTCCCAGCCCGGGGGGGGGCACACTCCAGGGGCCGCGGGTGCGGAGCGTGGCGGATCTCGGGCCGGGCCAGGACCCAAAGCCCCAACCCAAGCGCTGCAGATGGGCCGTGGCGCGGCTGCCCTCCCCCGCAGCGCGGAGGGCGGGTTGGGGTCAGGCCGGGGGGCGCTGGGGCCACGATGGGGATGAGCGGCCTGGCTCCCGGGACAGGGGAACCGAGCCCCGCCCCCGCTGCAGCCTCCCCGCCGTCCGCCAGGGGACGCGCTCCCCTCTCGCGCGGCGCTCGGCACCTGCCGCTCGCTGGCCGCGGGGACACTCTGCCCGGCGCCGTCTCTATGGCGCCCCCACAGGGGCCGCTGCCCTTCGCTCCCTGAGCCGGAGCCTGCCGCAGGCCGGAAGCGCCGGGGACATGGTGAGCGGGGCCGGGGTCGCTGCCCCGAGCCGGGGCTCCCCAGCCGCGCTCCGTCCTGCGCAGGCCCCGCCGCGGGGTGCCAGCCCCGGGCCCCTCTGCCCGGCGGGCGCCGGAGGTTGGGTCCACGGACTCGCCCGCGGGGCCCCTCGCGGCGCTGGGGGGGAGCCCGGGCAGCCCGCGCGGCCGCCGGCCCCCGGCCCCGGCCCCGGCCCGCAGAAAACGGCTGGGTCCGTGCGGCTCGGCCGGGCCCGTCTGAGCGGCAGCAGCCTGGGCGGCCCAGAACAGCCCCCGGGCTCCCCTCCCCGGTGCCGGCGGCGCGAGGTCAGGGAGCCAGCCGTCCGTCCGTCCGTCCGTCCGTCGCCCCAGTGCGCTCTGTCCATGGCAAGCGGCCCTGGGCAGAGCGTGCGTGTGCCGAGGCCTCGCGGGATGGGGGCTGGGAAAACTCCCCTGGCTCGGGGGAGGGGGGCCCGGGCGGCCCTCGACCCGCTCTGCCCGGGCACCTGACCGCCGCTGGGAGGGGTGAGCCCAGCGCCTGGCGTCAGTGTACAGCGGCCTGTCTGGTCGCGTTCACATGCTAATGCAGGGGCATTAGCTGCTCCTCCGTTTCCGGTGCCCAGGGCCGGGCTGGCCTTGCCCTGCAGCCAGCCAGCAGGGACGTGCAGCTGCCTGGCCGCTAGAAGGCGCTCGCTGCGTAACAGGAACACCCCGGGCTGCTGGGCGCAAAGGCTGAGGTTACTCTGAATTCAAATGCACGGTCTGGTGAAGTCTCCCCCCCAGTGCAGGGTTTGTCTAGAACCGCACTGTGCGTCGCCAGCTGTGCGGCCTTCCTTCCCTTTTGCATCCAGTGCCCAGCGAGCATTGGGGTCGCCTCTGGCTGCCTTTCCTGGGCTCCCATAGCCAGTGATTTAACTAGTCCCAGGGCACTGGCCCTGTTGGTCCCTGATCTGCCCCAGGCTCTTTTGGACCATGTTATGTCACTGGCCGGGCTAACCGATTGCTGGCTTTTGGCAGGGTGAATGCTTTGGGGGAGGAGAGTGCTTTTAAGCTGACTAGTGCCTGAGTTGTGCGCGGGAGGGGGAGCCGCTGGATCTCCCTATTTACCTGATTCCCTTTCTGAGCGATGCAAGGTCCGAGGAGTAACCTGGGCACACCCACTCAGAAGGCCCCTTCTGTAGGCCCCTGTCAGCAGGAGGCATTTCACTGCTTGTGCTTTGTCTGCAGGCCAAGTACCTGGCGCAGATCATCGTGGTGGGGGTGCAGGTGGTGGGCAGGGCCTTCGCTCGGGCGCTCAGGCAGGAATTTGCAGGTAAGCACCAGTCACCGTCGCCAACCTTGTCTCTTGCATCCAAGGGGGATATCCATGGAAACCTCACGTTGTCCTTGAGGATGACCCCCAGCCTTGGCTCTACTGGCGGGCACTGGGCCTGTGCTGCTGAGCTCCCCCTGCAGCCTGTGGCTGGAGAAGGCAGCCTGGATTGGCACCTTCGCTTGTGATAACTGCTCAGTAATGTGCGTTAGTGTTAGCATGTTACCTACACGGACCCAGGCTAGTAACATGAACTGCTGCCAGGCAGGGAGCAGGGATGGGGACCTGGGCTGGGATTCCAATGTTTCCTGGGAGCCCTGCTCGGTGGCTGATTGGGCCAGGCTTACTGGGTGGCCCTGGTGGGGACAGTTCTGAGTGCTGTACAGAGAGCAGGGGGATCCTCTGGGAGGGAGGGCAGGATCATCCCCATTGCCGCACACAGCCTGTGACAGACTGGAATTGAACCCAGGCATCCTTGGCTCATGTGGCCATGCCCTGCGCTCCCCCTCCCTGTCCCCGTTCCCTTATGTCCATAGAGGTCCTGTGGCACTTCCCTTTGCATGTTCAATAGCCCCAGGTAAGCTCTCCTGTGAGCGCTGTGGCCAGGTGCGCCAGGGAGAGCGGGCTGTGACTGGAGGAGTGATCAGCTTGGGGTCTCTCTGAACAGCCAGCCGAGCAGCGGCCGATGCGCGGGGACGCGCTGGACCCCAGTCTGCTGCAGCCACCAGCATCTCAGGGATCAGCCTGCAGGAGGCCCAGCAGATCCTCAACATCTCCAAGCTCAGCCCAGAGGAAATTCAGAAGGTAAAGTCATGGCTCGGAGCAGGACGGTCCAGCAGGCAGGCCTGCATGGCAGCAGGTTGCTGAGAGGCCAGCCCCTTTTCCCCAGCTGAAGCCTGGTGTTCTTGCTCTGGCAAACACTGCCAAATTAAATGTAAAAATGTAATAAGAAAAGCGAAAAAGGAGTTTGAAGAACAGCTAGCCAAAAACTCAAAAGGTAATAACAAAATGTTTTTTAAGTACATCAGAAGCAGGAAGCCTGCTAAACAACCAGTGGGGCCTCTGGACGATCGAGATACAAAAGGAGCACTTAAAGACAATAAAGTCATCGCGGAGAAACTAAATGAATTCTTGCTTCAGTCTTCACGGCTGAGGATGTTAGGGAGATTCCCAAACCTGAGCCGTCTTTTATAGGTGACAAATCTGAGGAATTGTCACAGATTGAAGTGACACTAGAGGAGGTTTTGGAATTGAAAAACTTAACAGTAACAAGTCACCGGGACCAGATGGCATTCACCCAAGAGTTCTGAAAGAACTCAAATGTGAAATTGCAGAACTATTAACTATGGTTTGTAACCTGTCCTTTAAATCAGCTACTGTACCCAGTGACTGGAAGATACCTAATGTAACACCAATATTTAAGAGAGGCTCTAGAGGTGATCCTGGCAATTACAGACCGGTAAGTCTAACGTCAGTACCGGGCAAATTAGTTGAAATAGTAAAGAATAAAATTGTCAGACACCTAGAAGAACATAAATTGTTGTGCAAAAGTCAACATGGTTTCTATAAAGGGAGATCATGTCTTACTAATCTGTTAGAGTTCTTTGAGGGGGTCAACAAACATGTGGACAAGGGGGATGCAGTGGACATAGTGTCCTTAGATTTCCAGAAAGCCTTTGACAAGGTCCCTCACCAAAGGCTCTAATGTAAATTAAGTTGTCATGGGATAAGAGGGAAGATCATTTCATGGATTGAGAACTGGTTAAAAGACACGGAACAAAGGGTAGGAATAAATGGTAAATTTTCAGAATGTAGAGGGGTAACCAGTGGTGAGCTGGAACCGGTTCCCGGAACCGATTGTTAAATTTGGACAACAGGTTCTAAAAAGGCTTCTAAATTTAACAACCGGCCAAAAGTGGTGCCCTAGGCCACTGACTCCATGGGTGTTCCGGGACTGGAGCACCCACGGGGAAAATTTGGTGGGTGCAGAGCACCCACCGGCAGCTCCCCGCCCAGCCCCAGCTCGCCTCCGCCCCTGAGTTACGCTCTGCCCCGCTCTGCTTCTCCCCTCCCCGCCCCCCCCCCCCCCCGGCTTCCTGCGAATCAGCTGTTTGCGCGGGAAGCCTGGGAGGGCTGAGAAGCAAGCGGCGGCTTCGCGCTCAGGCCCAAGGAGGCAGAGCGGAGGTGAGGTGGGGCGGGGGGGTGCAAGGAGGGTCACCCGCGCTGCAGCAGGTAACCCAGGGGGCATGCAGGGGAACCGCTCCCCGCCCCAGCTCCCCTCCGCCTCCCTGGGCCTGAGCGCGAAGCCGCCGCTTCCTTTTCAGCCCTCCCCGGCTTCCCGCGTGAACAGCTGGTTCGCGGGAAACCGGGGTGGGGAGGGGGGTGGAAAAGCAGAGCAGGGCAGCGCGTTCAGGGGAGGAGACGGAGCAGAGGTGAGCTGGGGCCGGGCGTGGGATGGGGAGCTGCCAGTGGGTGCTCTGTACCCACCAAATTTTCCCCATGGGTGCTCCAGCCCCGGAGCACCCACGGAGTCAGTGCCTAAGACACCACTTCTGATGTGATCAGTGGGGGGAACTAGTGGTGTTCCCTAAGGGTCAGTCCTAGGACCAATCCTATTCAACCTATTCATAAATGATCTGGAGAAAGGGGTAAACAGCGAGGTGGCAAAGTTTGCAGATGATACTAAACTGCTCAAGATAGTTCAGACCAAAGCAGACTGTGAAGAACTTCAAAAAGATCTCACAAAACTAAGTGATTGGGCAACAAAATGGCAAATGAAATGTAATGTGGATAAATGTAAAGTAATGCACACTGGAAAAAATAACAATATGATGGGGGCTAATTTAGCTACAACTAATCAGGAGAAAGATCTTGGAGTCATCTTGGATAGTTCTCTGAAGACGTCCACGCAATGTGCAGCGGCGGTCAAAAAGCAAATGGGATGTTAGGAATCATTAAAAAAGCAATAAGAGAATAAGACGGAGAATCTCTTATTGCCCTTATATAGATAATGGTACGCCCGCATCTTGAATAGTACGTACAGATGTGGTCCCCTCATCTCAAAAAAGATATACTGACATTAGAAAAGGTTCAGAAAAGGGCAACTAAAATGATTAGGGTTTTGGGTTGGGTCCTATATGAGGAGAGATTAGAGGCTAGGACTTTTCAGCTTGGAAAAGAGGAGACTAAGGGGGGATATGATAGAGGTCTATAAAATCATGAGTGGTGTGGAGAAAGTGAATAAGGAAAAGTTATTTATTTGTTCCCGTAATATAAGAACTAGGGGCCACTAAATGAAATTAATGGGTAGCAGGTTTAAAACAAATAAAAGGAAGTTCTTCTTCACTCAGCGCACAGTCAACCTGTGGAACTCCTTGCCTGAGGAGATTGTGAAGGCTAGGACTATAACAGGGTTTAAAAGAGAACTGGATACATTCATGGAGGTTAAGTCCATTCATGGCTATTAGCCAGGATGGGTAAGGAATGGTGTCCCTAGCCTCTGTTTGTCAGAGGGTGGAGATGGATGGCAGGAGAGAGATCACTAGATCATTACCTGTTAGGTTCACTCCCTCGGGGACACCTGGTGTTGGCCACTGTCGATAGGATACTGGGTTGGATGGACCTTTGGTCTGATCCAATATGGCCATTCTTACGTTCTTATGGCAGGAGATGGCCGGGTGGCGGCGTGTTTTGTTCCAGGGAGTGAGTGTGGGTGACTAGTTGGGGCTGGGCACCTCTGATCTCAGTGCAGCAGCTTCCTTCAGCAGGCCTGTTACCCATGGTGCATTGAGGCACTTGCACCTTCCTCTCTACCCCAGGACCCTTCTTGGCTTGCCCTGTAATCAGGGCTTTCCAGTGCTGCAGAGGGGAGAGAGGTTCTGGGCTGAAGTGCTTGGACTCAACCCCCCATGACAGCCCCCCAGCAAATTTGCATGCCCTTGCTGGCGGAGTGTCAGTGAGCGAGGGTGGCTCCTCCCTCTTCCTCAGGACGCAGGCACTGCCATGGCTGTCCCCTGGAGGGACCTGTCACTATGGCTGAGAACAGCCAGCTGGCAATGCGCTGAAATGAAGAGCGAGGGGCAGCTGGGAGAGGCAGCTCACGGTTGGCTTGTTTCCTTTGGCAGAACTACGATCACTTATTCAAGGTGAATGATAAGTCAGTGGGGGGATCGTTTTACCTGCAGTCTAAGGTAAGTGGGGCATTGGATGGGTCTGGGCATCCGTCCTGCTCTGTGCCAGGCTATTGGGCCGGCCTCGCAGGTTCAGGGGCTGGCTGGCTCTCTTAGGAGCTGGCGCCTGGGGCTGGAGGCTCAAAGGCTGTCCTCACTGTTTGTGGTGCTCTAATTACCCCTTTGAGCAGAAGCAGACCTTTTCAGGGGTTTTTGCCAGGGTGAACGTCCTGCTGGCAGTGCCTTCTGGGTGTCTCCATCCCCACGCCCTGCCCACATGCCCCCACACCTCTCTGCGCCCCCGTCACACAGGCTGGACCCTGGGTGTCTCCGATGGCAGCATGTCGGACCCTGAGAAAGGCCGAGTTCCCTGGGGTCTGGCACAGCGTCCGTTTGCCATCCTGTGCTCTCTGGAGCATGTGGATTGAGGGGGCAAACTTCCCTGGGCTACAGCATCTTTCTCAGGTCCCTCTGCTGCTGCATGGTGGGGCCTGGCCTGGAGCCAGTATCAGCAGCCCCCCATGCCAGTCACCAGTGTTCCCTCTAATTTTTTACGTCCATGTGCGGAATTAATTTTTGTATGTGCACCAATATGGAGGCGATGTGTGACACATCACCTTCATATTGGTGCACATAACTCATGTGATGGGCGTGGGGCCAAGGGGTTTGGAGTGTCGGAGGGGATTCACGGCTGGGGTAGAGGGTTGCAGCATGGGGGGATGAGGGCTCTGGTTGGGGGTGCAGGCTCTGGGGAGGGGTTTGGAGTGTGGGAGGGGGCTCAAGGCTCGGGCAGAGGGTGGGGGCTCTGGGGTGGGGCCAGGGATGATGGGTTTGGGGTACAGGCTGCCCTGGGGCTGCAGTGGGGAGAGATGACTCCCCCCAGCCCTCTCTTGCCTCAGGATCTTGGGGCTGGGGAGTGGCATGTCTCCCCGGCCATGGCAGCTCCGGTGGGCCTGGGCCGGGCTGAGGGAGATGCTCCTCCCCTGGCCAAGACAGGTCCATGCTGGGGCCGGGCTGAGGGAGGGGCTCCTCTCCCCCAGCCGCAACAGGTCCACGCTGGGGCCAGCGGAGAGGGGCACCTCTCCTCACCTGAGCCCCTGCACGGGGCTTAATAGGTAGCTGCGCAGCTTAGAGGGAATTTAGCCAGTCACGTAGGTGGTTTCTGCTGCCTCCTCCTGGCTGCCCTGTGAAGTGCAGCCATGTCCCTTGGCTATCCTGGGCCTGAGGCCTGGCCCAGGTATGGCGGACTGGGCGGTAGGTGAGACTCATTGGAGACACTGTCCCACAGGTGGTGAGAGCCAAGGAGCGGCTGGATGAAGAGCTTCGAATCGAGGCCCAGAGACAGAGTGAAAGAGAACAGGGGCAGAAGCCAGAGACGTAACTACTCCCCATGCCCTCTTCTCAGCCCCTCTAAATTATAGCCAGCCAATAAATCTCCTCTCTGCAGCTTCTTCTGTGTGGTTTGGATTCAGGGGATTCCATGGGGGAGCTGGGTGGGGGTCACAGCCTAGCCCATTGCTCTGCGGGCAGCTGTATCCACTACCAGATGGCCAGGGACCTCCCATAATGCACTAGGACAATTGGGCAATGAGATAGATGGGGGAGGACCATTCCTTCCTGGACCATTCGCCTTGAAACATGGCGTCCAATTGCCCCCACCTGCCGCAGAGCCAGAAATGCCTGGTGCTGTATGCAGCCAGCTGGCTGCCTCCTTGGGAGCCCCATGCTTTAGAACAGGGGTGAGCAAACTACGGGTTGCATCCAACCCATCAGACCTTTTAATTTGGCCTTCGGGTTCCTGCCAAGAAGTGGGGTCGGGGGCTTGCTCCACTCCGTGCAGCTCCCAAAAGCAGCAGCATGTCCCCCCTCCGTCTCCTACACGTAGTGGCAGCCAGGGGGCTCCACACAATGCCCCCACCCCAAGCACTGGCTCTGCAGCTCTCATTGGCTGGGAACCCAGAGCTGGCGCTGCATCTCCACGTAGGAGCCGGAGGGGGGACATGCTCTTGCTTCCGGGAGCTACTCGAGGTAAGTGCCACCTGGAGCCTGCACCGCTGACCTCCTCCCAACCCCCTGCCCCAGCCCTGATTCTCCTCCCACCCTCCGAACCCCTCCATCCTATGCCGGAGCACTCTTCTGCACCCCAAACTCCTCAGCCCCTGCCCCAGCCCAGAGCTCCCTCCTGCACCCCACACCCCTTATTTCTGGCCCCACCCCAGAGCCCACACCCCCAGCTGGAGCCCTCACCCACTCCCGCACCCCAACCCCCAATTTCATGAGCAGTCATGGCCCACCATACAATTTCCATAACCATATGTGGCCCTCGGGTCAAAAAGTTTCCCCACCCCTGCACTAGAAACAGGGTTTCCGTGTGCCCCTGGCTCAGTGTGATGGGGGTGGACACTTTCCACTGCACCCACCATCTCAGAGATGTATCTGCCCTTCCACTCCCTGGCCAGGTCCATCAGTGGCCTTAGGTCAGTGTCTGCTGGGGAGGAAGAGTCAGACAACATGGGCGGAGATCTGCTAGGACGTGGGAAAGCTGCTGTGCGAGGAGACCCACTGCTGAGCCCCCGGGAGTCAGTGTGAGCTGGCCCTACCTGACTGGACCCCTGTATGCCCAGCTTTCCCTGGGGGCGAGGGGCAGCCTAAAGAGCCCAGCAGTTTAGCAGGGCAAGGAGGCCGCGGGTTTCACCTGGGGGCTGCAGTGACGCATTTTCTGCCCAGCCATTTGGAAGGCCCCAGCTGCCTGTTCTCAGCCACTCCTGTGCAGCCCCGAAGGCCAGGCACAGATGGGCTCTTGGGACCAGACTGAGCCCAGGGGGCTCAGGAACCAGATCTCACCATTTCTAAGAGGGTTTTGCCAAACTAGAGTGTAGGCGCAACGGGAACGGCTGAGCCCAGGAGGTTGTAACCGCTGTGCTGCTGGTCTGTCACCACCTGCCTGGGCCCGTCAGACTGGGGAGGGCAGCAGCCTGCATGGCTTCTGGGGGCTCCCCCGTAAACTCCAGGGTTCAGCTACCCTGAGATGCGTGGAGCATTTCCTGGGTGCAGCGTTGTTCCACAAACCCCTCCAGCCAGGTGAGCTCTGGCAGCCGCTGATCACAACAACTGTCAGACCCGTGCTCCCTCCACTCCTGATCATCGTAACTACCAGGCCACCCGGGGGGCGGCAGGCGGCATGGTCCCAAAGCGGCGCGATCCTGCAGCTCTCGGGGCACGGCAGCCCACACCCTGTGTGGGTTTAGCTGTACCAAGTCCTGAGATCTGGCTGGGAGAGCCCTGCCCCAGGGGAACTGACCAGAGGGACTAACTCTGCCTGAGCCCAGCTGGCATAGTAGATTGTTTCCCTTTCCTAAGGGCTGTCGGTACCACAATGACACACGCACAGCCTTTATAGCACTGCCCTCTGTGCTGCTTTGCACAAGCCCTTCTCGGCTCCCTGGCCCTGCAGGGCAGGTGTGCTGGGCACTCAGCTGGGCCACACGTGACTCTGATGTTCCCTCGCTCGCTCCTCATTGCCCTGGGCTGGCTGCACAGAGAGATGGACACTCCTGAGAACATTGAGGTTCATCCCAAACCCTAAGCCTGACCTGGCTGCCTCCCCTGGGGCCCCTTCTGGCCCACTGGGGGGAGATGTCCGTACCAGAGGGCTCAGTGGTTCCCAAACTGGGGGCTGCAGCGTCCTGGCTCCCCCTCTCTGTTTCGGTAGCACCTGCAGGCCTCGTTGCGCTGGGCACTGGCCAGACCTGGGAGGAGGCAGGAGCTTGTGGGCCAGCTAGACACCGAGGGAGAAGGGAAATGGATGGCCATTTGTCTAAGATCTCCCAGCAGCTCCGGGCTCAAACCCAGCTCTTCCCATCCCCACACCAGAGCCCTGCCCTGCCCACTGCCTGTCATTGCCAGCAGCTCCTGTGCAACCCCTCGCCCGTTCCCAGCACAGGCCGTGCCCGTCGCTGGCACCTAAAGGTGCAGGTGCCAGTGGGAGGCTGAGGTGCTCACAGGGGTGGTGTCCCTAGGCAGTGCTGAGCAGGGTGGAGCCCCTGAAAAGCAATCACAGGCCGACACATCCAAGGAAACTTGTCAATTCACTTTATTGTTTTCTTAATAAACTTCCTCTCCTCCGGAGGCTGAGAGGGGCAGTCGTGAGCGTCTCGCTTTGTTTCTTTAGTTAAAGGCTATGCTAACAGCAATGGAGTCGAGAGGAGAAAGAACGTACGCTACCAGAGAAAGGCACTTAGAGACGGGTAAAATACCGAGAGCCTGGAATGTGCGACGACGACCGAAAAACAAAACGTATACCGGCCCTGGCAGGCCTAGTCTATCACAAAGCACATGCTGTGCTACTGTTAACCCTTTGAGTGGCATGCTGCTCGCCCAGCCTGGGGCGAGAGGGCAGGGGCTTCTCAGCAGCCCCAGAGCTGGCAAGCATGATGCCAGTTCCCCCCAAGAGTCAGCTCTGGGGGGCTGGCTCCCTGCCAGACTTGGGCTGCGGTGCTGTAACATCCAGACCCTGCAAGCCCCTCCCTCCAGCAGATGCACTGGAGCTTTTGAGGTGGAGGATGTGGCCAGTGAGGGGGTCTAGAGCCCTGGCTAGGGGGGTCTCCTGGTTGGAGGGTGGCAGCAGAGCAGGGGTCCTGCTGAGGGCAGGGGAGAGGTACGCAGGACCCCCTTGTGTACCAGGAGCAGCAGAAAAGACAACGAGACCCCTCCTGCAAGGGAGGAGTAGTCCGGGGGGGGCCCCTTGGGGCGAGCACTGAGCAATCCCTCTGCGGGGGAGGGAGCGTCCGAGGGGCAAGCGTGGGGAAGGGGAGAGGCCAGGAGACCTGGGCATGAGTGGTGGCTGCTTGGAGATGCCCTGTCCTCAAGAAGTGCCTGAGCCTGCTCTTGTGGGCACAGCCATGCCATGCCTGGGCCTAGCTGTGCCCGAGGAGCCTGGCTCTGGAGCAGCCACTCAAAGTGCTAAACCAGTCTAAAGAGTTTATGTAGCTTATACGTTCGTAGGCCAGCCTGGCTGGTCCTGGAGTGTCTAGAATAGCTTACGGTACATACTGCGTGGGTCTCTCCGGGCAGCGCCAGCTGAAGAGATGGGCTGAGCCCACGGGCATCACCCACAACGGCTCAGTGCAGCTTTGTGGTGCCAGCCAGCCCACCCGCCTTCCGTCATTGGCCACAGCTGAACCTCCAGACCCAAGTAGTGCAGGGGCCAACCCTGCCTAGATCTGCTGCCTGCTGGGGGCAACCACACCAGGCCCTTGCCAGGCTGGGAGGAGCCCGCTAGGCCGCATGGCATGAGCCCAATCTGCACGTTGCTGTGGCTCTATTCCTTATGGGCAGGTGACTCCTGGAGACTACAACTCCCAGTAGGCACTGCTCGGGTGGTGCACTGCCTGCTGGGAGCTGTAGTCTCAGGCCACAGCCTTCGCCACCCCACATTTAATGCTGTAACTTAGGCTGGCTTGCTGCCCCCTCACTCAGGGCAGGGCCCCAGCAGCTCACCAGCTGTGTCCCTCCACCAAGCAAGGGCTGTGATGCCACGTGGCTGGGAGGGGCAGACACATCAGCCCCCAGTGCTGTGGGGTAACAGAGCCCCCCCCCCACCAGGCTGCACCATGGGCAGTGAGAGTGGCCCTATGCTGTGTGTAATTAGCTTTCTAACTAGCGGGGTGCATGGGGGGGCAGGAGACCAGCTGGGGGGAGCTAATGCTCCCCAGCAGCTGGCACCCATAACCACAGTTCTCTGATGGGCCAGGCTCTGCCTCCCGCTGCCCCTCCTCAGGACCGGGTGCCCCAGGGGCATCCGGCTGTCACCCAAAGCCACTTGGTCTCAGCCTGGCACTGGGCCTGCTGTTCACCAGGCTGCCCACAGGGCTGGCTGGGGTGTCTCCAACCCGCCCCCTGGGGCAGCGACAGCAGGGGGCACAGCTAGGCCCATCGAGGGAGCCAGAGAAGAACATGGGGCAGCTGGCTGCACCCAGCCCATGGGCATTACTCTGTGTGTGGGGGACAGGGCTAGTGGGGTCCCACCTACTTGCACATGCCGCAGCCCCTGGTCAAGGACGGACCCAGGGGAGCTCTCAGGGCAACAGCCTGCCCAGGCCACGTGGCCACAGGCAGCCTGGCAGCCACACCTCGGGGAGGTGGAGTGTGCCAGGGCAGGGCTAGCCAGGGCCCCGGGCAGTCAGACTGGGGCTGGACTGGCAGGGGCATGGGCTGGAGCAGGTTGCAGCTGCTGATCCAGTCACTGGGAGATGGGCAATGGTTCTCTAGGGTGATCTGGCCAAAGGGGAAACCAGTTTGGGGAGCATCCGCAGCAGGCCTTGTGCGGGTGGGGCTCAGCCCCCGGCCTGATGAGACTCAGCTGACCACGAGCCCTTGGCAGCTGGCCGGAATGGGAGCTGGGCAGGTGCAGGGCCAGCCTGTGGGCGGTGACCCCATGGCTCCCTGCAGTGCTGGGGCGGGAGGCTACAGGCATCTGCCCACTCAGGGTGTTAACTGAAGCACTGCCCCGGCACTCGCCTCCCAGTCAGCGGGCCAGGGTGCACAGCCAGGAAGGGGGATGGGGGGCTCCCGCCCCGCGCCGCCGGCCAGCCACGCACGCTTGCGTTACATGCTAAGGTACTAACAGAGCTGAAGGCAATCTTGCCCCCGCCCCCCTCCCCCAGGTTGGGGAAGGGGCACGGGAGCTGGTGAGCGGCATACTCAGCCAGTATGCGTTGTCGGGGGTGGGGGAGGAGGGTCCGGGGGCAGGGCTCCCCACAGGACGGGGGGTCCGTCTGTCTGTCTCAGTCCAGTCAACCCAGGGCTGAAGGGCGATGGAGCTGCAGTCCAGAAGTTCATCGTGGTCTTGTCTCGCCTGCATCTCCACCGGGCAAGCCCAGCTGCGGCTGAGTAGCACTGCCTCCTCCACTGGCACACGGGCCCAGGGAGGGCTGGGTGCATTCGGGGCCCGGCTGACTCGCTCTTGGGGGGTCAGACTGGGCAGGGTGGGAGCTCCGTCACCTTGGGGGTGAGAACGGGAACACCCCGCTCCAGCGGCTCCTGGTGGTCCCATGTGGCTGGGCTGGGCTGGCTGCTCCCGGGTCAGCGCCGCTGGGCTCCAGGGGCGCTGGCTGTGCTGCAGGCCGGGCTGGCACGGGCACAGGGAGGTGGGTGATGGGAGAGGACCACTGGCAGGTGTTGGGGTGAGCGAGGCGCTAGAGCCCTTCGCATGGGAGTTTCTGGAAATGAGCCAGCCTCCCACGGTGTGCGGGAACCGGAGCTGGAGTGGAGGGAGCCACTAGCCCAGCGCCATGGCAGTGCCAGTCCTAGCGTGGGGGGGGGGTTACCCCGAGCCAGAGAGGAAGGTGCCCAGGGCTGCCTGTGTCATGGGGCTCAAGGGTGGGGAAACATACCCGTGTCTGTGGGTTCTGCTGGCACCGTCCTCCCTGCCAGGCCACGTGTGATGGCCAGATGGCGTGGCCAGTGCCAGGGGGCCAGCTCTGCTGCAGGGGCCAGGGGACACGGCCCCCAGGAACCGCAGGCTGGGCAGGGGGGGTCAATGGGCCCTTCCTCTGGGATCGCTCACACCCACCCAGCTACGGGGCTGCGTGGACGCCATCATCGCCCACACAGCGAGCAGAGGGCACAAGGACATGAGCACCTGGCACTGACTGGGGAGTGGGCACAGGGCTGGGTGTTGGGATCCCAAGGCAGGTGGCTGCGTGGCTCAGGCCTCAGGCAGGGGGCACCTGGTCAGCACCAGGGACAAGGGCCCAATGGGGGACCGGTCAGAGCGAGGGTTGGGTGAGATAAATAAATAACAGCGCCTGCTGCTGCCTGAGGCAGGCAGCCCCCAGGGAGAGATGGGGTGATGGCACACCAGGCCAGCCATATGGCCCCGATCCAGCTCCACGGCCTCATTGCCACCAAGGCCACGGCCTGGCTCTGGTCCCTCCGCAGTCGTCCCTTTCCAGCACTTGCTCTGCTGCCACAATCGACCCTGGTGCCCCAGCCTGGCGCCTGCCAGAGCCATGAGCCCACTTCTGCTGTGTCCTGTGCCAGTGTTGGCACCTCGGAGAGCCAGCAAGAGGCTTTAGGGTGTGGCTGGCTCAGAGAGGGGGCAATTAGCTATCTGGGGGGTCCCATGAAGAGGCCTCTGGAGCGGCCTGCACTGGGCCGGTGATGCGGGCCGGCCGCAGGGCTGGGATGGGGATTATTGCTATTCTCAGAAGAGTCGAACTCTTCTTTCGTGTAGGGTCCAAGCGAGACCCAAGCGGCAGTCGCAGGGGAAGGGGGCGGGAGGTCCGGATTCCCCCCAACCCCGCTGGCAGATTCACCCGTCGAGACCCATGCCAAGGTGGCGCCTCGTTTTGCGTCTGGGCTTCGTTCATTCAGTTCACCACGGCCGGCTTCAGCAAGACGGAGCCAGGGGGGATCACCACCCAGCCAGGCGGCAGGGCCTCGGGGCTGCCCATAGAGCTCACGCCGGTGGACAGGTCCAGCACCGCGCCGGGCAGCAGCGGCAGGCTCTCCGGAGCACGCCTGAGCCGGGCCCGCTCAGTCCTGTCGCACGACTCTTTGCGGCTCTCGAGCCCTTGAGCTTTGCCCGCTTTGGCCACCCTGGTGTCACCCACCTGGCACTTCTCCATGTCCGTCTTGCCAGCAAGCAGGGACACCACTGGCAGCCCTAGCCCACCAGCACCAAAGGGAGATGCCAGCAAGGGGTTCTTGGCCAAGTTGAGTGGTGCCCCATTGAGGGACAGCATGGGGCTTGGAAGCCCTGGCAGCGCAGCAGAGCCCACGGCACCACAGGCCAGGGTGCTGAGGTCCAGGGGCCCCGGGGCCAGGGGGATGGGCAAAGAGGTGCCCAGGCCGGGCAGTGCATGCCCACCAAAGAGGGCGGCCGGATTGGGGATGATGAGCTGCGCCCCGTTGACGTAAGGCACTTCCGCCGAGGCGACGGGCGTCTTGGGAGGCTGCTGGAGTTTGAGCAGCTCCTGCTGCTCGTGGGACACGAAGTGGCCATGGGCCTTGATGTGCTTGCGCAGCGAGCTGGGGTCCGTGTAGCGCTTGTGGCAGCCGGGCATCTTGCAGTAGTAGGGCTTGTCCACGTAGTGGGTGCGCGTGTGCTTGAAGCGGTCGCTGGAGTTGGAGTAGCGCTTGCTGCAGCCCTCGTAGGGGCACATGTAGGGTTTCTCGCCTGCAGGGGAACACAACAGCCATGGGCTGCCACAGGCTTCTTGACCCAGCATGCCATGGGGCCTCCGCCACCTGGCCACGGGCTGCCACAGGCTGATTTAGTTGGTGTTGGTCCTGCTCTGAGCAGGGGGTTGGACTAGATGACCTCCTGAGGTCCCGTCCAACCCTGATATTCTATGATTCTAACCCAGCATGCCACAGCACTTCCTCTGCCACCGGGCCATGGGCTGCCTGACCCGGCGTGCCACGGGGCCTCTGCCACCGGGCCATGGGCTGCCTGACCCGGCGTGCCACGGGGCCTCTGCCACCGGGCCATGGGCTGCCTGATGTGGCATGCCAGGGGGCTCCGCCACCAGGTCATGTGCTCGCACAGGCTGCCTGACCCAGCATGCTACAGGGCCTCCACTGCCAGCCCACAGGCTTCCTGACCCGGCGTGCCAAGGGGCCTCCGCCACTGGGCCATGGGCTGGCCGACCCACCATGCCACGGGGCCTCCGCTGCTGGGCCACAGGCTGCCTGACCCAGCATGCCACCAGGCCTCTGCTGCCAGGCCAGGTGTGCCAAGGGGCCACCGCCGCCAGGCCATGGGCTGCGCTGACACTGACCTGTGTGCGAGGGGATGACACCCAAGCCCCCCATCTCCGACACTGACCTGTGTGGGAGCGATTGTGGATTTTAAGATTTTCCAGCCTGGAGAAGCTCTTGTTGCAGGTTGGGCAGCGATGAGGCTTCTCATTGGTGTGGGTGCGAATGTGGATCAGCATCTTGTACCTATGCCAGGGAGAAGGGAACCCAGCTGGGGTGAGCCAGCCCAGCATGGTGCTCCAGGGAGAGGGGGAGCCGGCTGGGGTGAGCCGGCCCGGCAGCGTGCTGTGGGGCTGCAGCTGCCATGGGAACCCAGGGAGTTGATGGAACAGCTGCCCTCCTCCCCCCCCGTCTCAGGACACACAAATCACCACAGCCGCCCCGGGGGGGCCAGGAACTGTCCCCAGCTCAGAGAGGACAAGGACTTGTCATACCCGGCAATCAGCACAGAGCCCAGATCTGCTCCTGCCCCCCACTGAATCCCCATCCTGCCCCATAACCACCCCCACCCAGATCCTCCCATCCCTGCCCCATAACCCTGTAACTGCCCCACACCAACCCCCCAGTCTCTGCCCTTTAACCACCCAGCCCTGATCTCCCCGCCCCGTAACAACACAGCCCGGATCCCCATCCCAACCCATAACCAGCCCCCATTCCTGCCCCGTAACCTCCCAGCCCCAATCCCACCCCATCCCTTCCCCATAACCAGCCAGTGTGTCACTAACAGTTGTTGGTGTAACTGACACACATGGTTTGCTGGAAGCTGCAATCTGCCTGAATTTCTCCTTCCTCTTCCCTCCCCTCAGTCTTGAGGTCCCGCGCCGCGTCTCCCTCCCTCCCCGCAGCTCGCTGTCCCAGCCTCACCGCCCCCGGCCCCCACCTGGCATTGAAGCCCCGGCCATGGCGCGCGCAGCCCTCCCAATGGCAGCAGTAACCCGCATCCTTCTCCGGCTTGACGTGGAAGTCGTTGACGTGATCCACCAGGTCTTGGAGCAGGTCGAAGAGCTGGTTACACTGCGGGAGGAGGGGGGGCAGGGTTGGGTCAGATGGCGGCTGCAGGGGGAACCCCACTGGGTCTGGCTGGGGGAGGGTTGGCTGCAGGGGGCCCGGCTGGGGGAGGGGTGGGTGTTTTGATGCACGGCAGGAGGGATCAAGTGGGAAGTGGCTCGGGCCCCCCGAGGACTGGCCAGGACGTACCCACCCCCCCCGTCACTCCCTAGCCCAGACCTACCATGGCTGTGGCCGGCCCCAGAGGCTGTGGGCGCTGGGTCCGGGGAGGTGGTCCATAGAGATCTACCAATGGCCAGGAGGGGCAGTGTCCCAAAGACCTGTCCCATGGCACCTGCCTTGCAGCCCCCTCTGCCCCATCCCCCCTCCACTGCACAATACGCCCCTCACAACCCACTCTGCCCCACCCCCCTCCACCGCACAGCACGCCCCTCGCAGCCCCACGGCACACCCCTTGAGTCCCCTCTGCCCCATCCCCTCCAGTCCCCTCTGCCCCGCACCTCACCCCTCGCTGCCCCCCTCCGCCCCGCAGCACACCCCTTGCTGCCCCCCTCCGCCCTGCGGCACACCCCTCGCTGCCCCCATCCACTCTGCGGCACGCCCCTCGCTGCTGCCCTCTGCCACATGGATGCCCCTCGCTGCCCCCCTCTGCCCCGAGGGACACCCTGCACTGCCCCCCCCGGCCCCACAGCATGCCTCTTGCTGCCCCTCTCCGCCCCGCAGCACACCCCTCGCAGCCTCCTCTAGAACACAGATGTCAGGGGATTTACCCTAAACAGGACTGGGGCCATGGGCGTAGCCCCCCACCCAGCCCCCTGGGGCCCAGCTGCCCCCCTCACCTTGGCCCAGCGACACACCAGTTGCTGCGGCAGGGGCAGCTCCGGGGAGAGGCGCTTCTCCTTGGGGGGGGTGAGGAAAGCCGAGGCCGGCAGGTGCAGGGCACCGCCCGAGCCCAGGGGCAGGAAGAACTGGAAGGAGCTCGGGAGGCCGTCGATGTAGCGCAGGGACGGGAAATCCTGCAGGGGGAGAACAAAGGTGCTGGGGCAAAGATACCAGCTGGGGCAGGGGACTGGGGGGGCGGGGGGACTGGGGCGGGTCAGAGACATTGGCTGGGGCAGGGGGGTGGAAGTGCCCCACCCTGGGGATCAGGAATGATGTTGCACAGCTGGATCCCAAAGCTCTGCAGTGAGAGGAGCCCCCCCCTTGCACCCAACCCCCCGCGTCCCAGATGGGGCCAGCTCCCCCAGGCTCTGCCGCACCGCTACCTGCCCATCCCCAGGCAGGCACAGGCCAGGCGAGCCGCCCTTTCCGCCCCCCTCCCCGCCACAGCCCATCCCATTCCCTTCCCCCCTCCACTCCCTTCCCTGGCAGCCCAGCCCCGCTCAGCAGGGCCCAGGGCTGTAGGTCTGGGGCTGCCACGGGCAGAGGGGCAACCATCTGGAAAAGACTCTTCCTGCTGAGCTGGGGGAGGGAGCTGCCGCCGCGGTGCCCCCAGCCCCCTTCCCAGCAGCTCCCCCATCTGCCCCAGCCCCCGCCCTGCCGCAGCACATCACTTACATGGGGGGTGGGGGCCATGGGCAGGTCCCCGCTGCCCTGCCGCTCAGGGGACAGCGAGGTGCTGCCACCGGGGGAGTCCGGGTCGGACGGGGGTGACAGGCTGAGGTCGAGCAGGGGCGTTGAGGAGAAGCGGGCGTCCCGTTTGTCATGGCACTTGGAGGGCAGCAGGAGGCCTGGGGGGCACAAAGCCAGCAGGTGAGCAGTGATTCCCACCCTGAGCACCTTTCCCCACCACTGCAATGCAGCCACCTCTGGGGCAGGATGCAGCGCCCCCCCTCTTCCTCACTCCCTGTGCCCAGCCCCACAGCTCATGGTCTGCCCCAAGGGATCCCAGCACAACCTGGGGGACCCCAGCCATGTGGGCCCAGCCCCAGGGGCAGGTGGCCAGCAGGGGGCAGAGCGTGCCCCAAGGCTCTTTCACCACTGGTCCCACCCTTACAAGACTGCATGCAGGTGGCGCCCCCCTGGTGTCCGTACCAGAGGGTGTAGGAAGGCGGTCCCCCCAGGTGGGGCCCTGGACGCCCCTCCCCCTCTCACCAGCTGGCAGGGAGCCAGGTGAGCCGGGGCCCATCGCCGCGGCACCATCATCCTGGGTCTTGAGCTCGCGGTGCAAGGCCCGGTGCTTGGCACTGCCCAGCGTCCGCTTCTCCCGTGCCGCCCGCAGCTTGGAGATGCTGATCTTGAGGTCAAGGGGCTCGTCCAGGGAATGCATGGTGCCCGGTGTGGCCGCTAGCAGCGTCCTCTGGCAGGGAGCAGACGGCGTCCTCTGGGGCTTGCTCCCCCTGCAGCCCAGGGGCAGGGGCAGGGTGCCCAGGCAACCTACAGGGGAGCAGAGGGGCAGGGGGGTGAATTGGTCTTGCCGCCCTCTTGGACCCACACACGGCCACCCGTGCACCCACCCTGCACAAAGCCTGTCCCAGTGGCCACAGGATCTGGACGAGGAGCTCCAAAACCTGCCACCAGGAGCCCCCGCCACTTACTGCCAGGAGCACCCCCAAAAACTTGCTGCCAGGAGCCCCCCCAACCTGCTGCCAGGAACCCTTCGCAAAACCTGCCACCAGGCTCCCCCATCATGCTGCCAAGAGCCGCCCAACCGATAGGTGCTGGAACTGGGGGTGCTGCAGCATCCCCAACTTGAAGTGGTTTCCATCATACACAGGGTTTACAGTTTGGGTCAATAGCTCTCAGCACCCCCACTGTACAAACTGTCCCAGCACCCTGCCCCAACCCGCTGCCAAGAGCCAGAAATCCTGCCACCAGGAGCCCCTCCAACCTGCCACCAGGAGCCCCCCAAAACTTGCTGTCAGGAGCCCTCCCAAAACTTGCCACTAGGCCTGCTCTTAACAGGGGGCTGAGAAATGAAAGGGCAGATTCTGGAGAAGGAACAGTTCTATGTACGAGAGTAGGACACTGCAGGCAGGCCTCCGTCCCCCCCACCCCCCGCTCTGCTGGTGCGCCTCCCTCTCGACCTGCAGCCCCCTGCTAGCCCAATCCTGGGGCCCCTTGAACCCCATTTTCACCAGACCTCCAGAGCTGAAAGGCAGGTGCAGTAGGTGCCACGACACTGCCCCTGCCACCCACCCTGTCCAGCTTTCTCCCCTGCACAGTGCCCAGTGCCCCCCCCATAAGCTCCCCCCACCCCCTGTGGGCAGAGTCCCGGCAGCTTCTCACCACCCTGGCTGCGCTGGAGAAGCCGGGCTCCTGCTCCTCCCCTGGCCTGGCTCAGAACTCAGCCCTACATTTTCCATGGAGCCCCATGCCCGCTCCCACTAAGCCGGACGGGGGGGGGTGTGCTATGATCAGTGAGGAGCCATCAGGCAGGGGCTGGGTTCAGTGACCCCGGCCTCACCCAGCCTGCCAGGTGGGGAGGGGAGGACAGGGCCAGAGGCAGCCGGCAGAACTGGCTTAGCTGGTCCAGAGCCGGGCTGCAGCCCCCCAGCACAGTGACCCGTCTGGAATTACAAGCAGCTGTTTCCCCTCTGCCTGCAGCAGCCACAGCTCTGGGGGCAGTGCCAGGAGTCGCAGGGCTCTGCAGGGTGGGGCCCAGGCCAGGGTGGGGCCCACATACACCAGTCACATGCTGGCCCCTCTGCTTGGTGCGGTTACTCAGGCCTATGCGGTGCCCACAGATGCCAGGGCAATGCCAGGCCCAGTGTGGAGGGGATCTGGGCAAGCATCCAACCTGCTGATGCCCCTCACTCCCAACCCGCAGCCCCCTGGGGTTGTCAGGTGCTTTGAGATCCTCGGCGGAGCCATGCTGCGGGAGGCAAAGCTCTGACAGCTGGGGCAGGAGCCTGCCCTTGGCCTTGCTGCTCCTGCCATCCAGGGGGAGACTACAACACATCATGGAGCCTGCAAACGTGGAGCTCAGCCTGCTCTGGGGGGACAAACTCCCACAGCCTAGGGCTCTGGGCAGGGAAGGCCAGGGAGTCTGAACCAGCCCTGTGCCGGCCATGTGGGGAGCCCAGAGCTGGGCTAGCAGGGGGCTGCAGGCGCTTCCCCATCACCACCAGCCCGAAGCTGCTGGAGCCAGGAGGGTATTCAGCTACGCAGGCTTGGGGGGCAGCAGGGGGCTAGAGAGCGGAGGGGAGAGGGTGCCTGGGGCCAGGCAATGTGGGAGGCAGCCTGGGGCTGGGGAGCATGGGGGGAGGGGCTGCACAGGACCAAGTAGTGGGGGGGGCAGCATGGGACTGGGGAGTATGGGGGGGCACAAGGCTGCGGAGTGTATGGGAGGAGGGATCAGGGGGCCAGAGAGCAGGGGGGCAGCAGGGGGCCGGGCAGCCTGGGAGGCAGCCTGGGGCCAGAGAACGGGGGTGGCGGAGGGCTGCACAGGACCAGGTAGTAGGGGGGCAACATGGGGCTGGGGAGTGGGAGGGGGGGCAGCACAGGACTAGGGAGTGTGTGGGCAGCATGGGGCCAGGTACACTGCTAGGTTGAAGGGTTGCGGGGGGTTAGGGGTGGGGGATGGGCAGACCCAGACCTGGGGGGCACCGTCCCCAGCACGAGGCTCCCATGCACGAGAGACGCCCACTCCACAGCCAGCCTCACTCTGCCCCCTGCCTGCCAGCCCCAGCCCACGCCAGAGCCAGCCCAGAGCCGCTCAGCTCAGGTCAGGCTGGCCCTGCTGGGCACCATGAGGTTTGCGCCGAGCCTAGGCGCCCCAGAGCCTGGCTGGGGTCTGGCAGCCAGTGCCCCAAGGCCCTGAGCCCCTTCCCACTTGGCAGCTTTGGCTCAGCCCAGAGCCCAGCCAGCAGACCGAGCCCCCCCTCCCTGATCCTCAACAGCCCCCAAAGGGCTGCTGGGCTCTCTCTGCTCCTGGCTGGGGGCGCCCCGCTGCAGTGGGCAGGGACACCCTTCCCCCCCGCCCCGTCCAGCCAGCCTGTGGCCCCCTGTCTGGCTGCGCTGGGCACAGGGAAGGGGGAGGAAGGAAGTAAATATTTATCTCCCGCAGTTCAGAGCCTGGGAAGGCTCCAGCTGCATTCATGGCCTCCCTCCTTGGACTGCCCTGCCCTGCCCGGGGCCTCTCCCTGGGGCAGGGGAGGGGACCTGGCGGGCCGCCAGCCGTCTGCTAGCTGGTTCCTTGTGAGCCCGGCCAGGCGGGCCCTGTGCTGCCATCCTGGGATCCTCCGTGGACACGAGGCCTGGCTCATTTCCTGCCTGCTTCCTGCCGGGGCACCTTGCCCTGGCCCGCCCACGCACGTCACCCCCGCCCCGTGACTCAGTTTCGCCACCTGGCCATGGGGACAGTGATGAGGAGGGGGCAGTGCTCGGAGGGCCCCCAGCACCCCACACAGCCTGATCCCAGAGGTGCCTATGCTGCAGTGAGACCCCAGGCAGCTCCGTGGCTGGTCCCGCCCAGGCCTTGGGCGGCCCAGGCAGGGTCCCGGGTACTTTTCCTTGGCAGGGGAGGGACATCACCCACCTGGTGCCCACCACCTGTGAGAGCAGGGGCATCACGATCAGGCGCCCGTCACCCAGCCCAGGGGCTTCTCGTCCTGCCACTGCCCCGACGTCTGCCAACGCCAGCAGATCTGAGAGCGAGACGCCCAGCCCCCACCCACCTTGCCTCCCTCCGCATGGGATGTGCTCGGCCCTGCAGACCCCTTTCTGGGAGTGAGCGGCCCCATACCCTGCGCTGCCTACAGCAGGACAGCAGGGAATGTGCCACAGGCCCCCACAGTGCCAAACCCAGACTGCCCTAGCCCCACAGTGCCCGCGCCCGGCCCTGCCCCAGCCCCACAGTGCCCGCGCCCAGCCCTGCCCCAGCCCCACAGTGCCCGCGCCCAGCCCTGCCCCAGCCCCACAGTGCCCGCACCCGGCCCTGCCCCAGCCCCACAGTGCCCGCACCCGGCCCTGCCCCAGCCCCACAATGCCCACACCCGGACCGCCCCAGCCCCACAGTGCCCACACCCAGCCCTGCTCCAGCCCCACAGTGCCCACGCCCGGCCCTGCCCCAGCCCCACAGTGCTCGCACCCGGACCACCCTAGCCCCACAGTGCCCACACCCGGCCCTGCTCCAGCCCCACAGTGCCCACACCCGGACTGCCCTAGCCCCACAATGCCCACACCCGGACCGCCCTAGCTCCACAGTGCCCACACCCGGTCCTGCCCCAGCCCCCTGGTGCCCACAGCCATCTCCCCCGGCTCTGCAGCAACGCTGCCTCTTCAGCTGCCTCAGTTCATCCCTGCTGCACCCACTGGGCCAGCCCTGCAGTGCCCCTCCACAGCCATCCAGCCCCACCTCCAGCCCCCATTGCCCGCCCCCAGAAAGCGTGCTCACCCCCGCCCAGCAGGGACTGGACAATGCAGGGTGCTGTGTACACACCAGGCCTGCTACACCCCCCCCCCCCCGCCCCAGCTCTGTCAGTGCCCCTCAATCCCAACCCAGAGCCCCTGCTGTCTCAGCCCTGGCACCTCCACCCAGCCCTGTCCTCCGTTCCCCCCCCAACCCCCTGCCCCGGCCATGCAGAGCATGATGCCCATGCTGGCTTTGGCGAAGGGTCTGTTTTGCAGCTGGCCGAGAACAAGGCGCTCGTCTCAGCTGTGATCTCAGCCAGCTCCTCCTAGAGCCCAGGGCTCGCTAGCGCCCTCCCTTGGGAGCCCGCTACCGCCGCCACCTCCTCCCTGTGACCCACGCCAGGCCCGGACTGCCAGGACCTGAGTCAGGCATGGGGAAGGGGCCATGAAGCCAGCCTGGGGTCAGGCTGGGCAGGGGGTGGCGCAGCGCAGGGCAGGGACACTGGCTGGGCGCAGCAGAGAGGCAGCAGAGGGAAGGGAGGGAGCAGGTACGATATGCCCGGTTCCCAGCCCAGTCCTGCACTCAGCACAGCCTGGCTGAGGCCCACATGGCCTGGCTGCTCCCCCCTACGGGGCCCCCAGGACCACAGGGGCCCCAGTCTCAGCTCCAAGACATTCCACAGACCCCCATCCTGTGCCAGGCTTAACCTCTGCAGCCCCCTCCCCACTGCAGGGCTGGAGGGATGGGCCAGTGCCAGCATCAGAGCACTCCCCTTCCCGGGGACTGCCCCCATGACCACCACCGGGCCCCTCCAGACCAGAGCAGAGCCAGCTTCGGGCCTCCAGCACTGCCATCCGGGGGGACTCCATATCCCACCCCTGACACCACATCTGGGGGGGTCTCCATCCCCCGCCCCGGCACTGGCACCCCAGGGGGTTCCATCCTGCACCCCAGGGACCCCAAGGGCAGAAATATCCTAGGGCCTCCCCCGCTTTCTACAGGTTCAAGCAATTTCCCCCTCCCCCCCAGCCCTGTGCCGTTCCCTCAAGCCAGGCTCTGTCTCAGTGGGCACTGCCCACGCGGGGGGTTGCTGGGGGTGGGGCTGGGGCTCCCAGGGGCAGGCCTGGGCTCTGTGCCAGGCCCTGCCAGCGTGGCACTGGGGTGGGGGGAGGCACTCCCTGCAGTATCCCCCGGCGGTGGGCCAGGTTTGTTTTCGTTCTGCTCCTGACCCTCCGGCAGGCCCCGCGCCAGCCCCCCACCCTGCCTGCGTCTGCAGCTGCAGCCCAGCGCCTGGTGCATGAATGGGGGGCTCTTTCCTCTCCAGCGAGCCCGGGGCTGGCAAGCAGGAAGTAGAGACTTCCGCGGAGCCGGGGCCAGCCCTTGCTCCCCCCTGCACGTCCTCTCCCCCCACCAGCCTCCTTCTCCCCTTCCTGGGCCAGAGCGCCTGCCAGCCGTGCCCGTGTGGCACCTGTTCCCTGGCTCTGCCTGGCTCGAGCAGGCCTGTCCCTGCCCCCACGCCCAGGCGCCCCCCCCAAGCTGGCACCCAGCCAGGCCAGGCTCAGACGCTCTGGAATGCAAAGCACCTCCTAGCCCTGCGTGGGGGGCGAGGACAGGCCAGGGGAGGGGGCCGAGCGCCGAGCTCAGCAGGGGCAGCAAGGGGGAGACGCAGCCCCTCCCCCCCGGCCCCTGTCTTCCAGACAGGGTGATGGAGCCTGTGCCCAGGGAGCCGAGGCTGTTGCATGGGGTGTGGGGCAGGACTGGGGGCAGCTGGCTGGGCTGGCAATGAGCAGGGTGAACTCACAGGGAAGGCAGGACCCCTGAGTGACGTGTCAGCAGGGCAGGCCAAGCCCGGTGGCACCGACTAGCCCCGCACTGGCAGGCTGAGCAGGGCCATGGAGCCTGGCCTGGCCTCTCCTCCCAGGCCCTTCCAGCTCCCGCAGAGATGCAGGGGAGCCAGCCACGCTGCACTGACCTGGGCACTCGGGCCAGCAGGAGGCGCCAGAATAAGGGCAGGGGGCTGGGCTGGGGGCTCGTTGCCACACACACCAGCCAGCCCCAGTGCCCCCCCAACCAGCCAGTGCGCCCCACACCCTGTGCTCCAGACACGCTCCTGTCCCCTCACACCACCTCCCCTCCCCATCCCCTGCACACACACCCCTCCTCTCTCCCCATCCACTGAACAAACCCTCGCCCCACCCCTCTCCCCTATGCACACCCCTTCCCATCTTCCCTGCATACTCCCTCCCCCACTCTCCTTCCCCTGTGCACACCCTCCCCATTCCCTGCACACACACACCTCTCCCCCATCCATTGAACACACCCTCCCCATGCGCACACCCCTCCCACTCTCCCCTGCATACTCCCTCGCCTCCCCAACCCCTGCACACACCCCTGCCCTACTCCCCTTCCCCTGTGCACACCTCTCCCCATCCCCTGCACACACACACCCCTCCCCCATCCACTGAACACACCCTCATCCACCCCTCTCCCTTGCACACACAGCCCGCCCCTTCCCCTGCGCACACCCCACCCTCTCCAACCCCCTGCACACACATCTCCTTTCCTCATCCACTGAACAAACCCTCCCCTGCGCACACCCCTCCCCCATCCACTGAACACACCCTGCCCCTACCCCTCTCCCTTGCACACACACCCCTACCCTCTCCAACCCCCTGCACACACACCTCCTCTCCCCATCCACTGAACAAACCCTCCCCTGCCCACACCCCTCCCGTCTCCCCATCCCCTGCACACACCCCTACCCTCCCCATCCACTGAACATAGCCACCCCCACCCCTCTCCACTGTACACACCCCTCCCCTTCCCCTGCGCACACACCCCTCTCCTCCCCCAATCCCCTGCACCCACACACACCCCCTTCCCTTCCCCCAATTCCCAGCACACATACATGTGCCCTCCCCACGGCCCCTCCACAGCAGGGAGGGGGGGCTGTGGTATCCCAAGGGCAGAGTGGACTCCTGGTGAAGTCCGGGAGGGGGAGGGAAGGGAGGCTCAGCTGATCATGCTCCTGCCCCACCACCTGCTCTGGGACCCCCAGCAAGTCTCTTTGGCCCAGACTTCCAAAAGCACTCAGCACCCCGGGGCTCCACTGAGAGCACTGGGGGACCCCCCACTGAGAGCACTACAGAACCCCTCCCCCACGGGGAGCCAAAGGAGATGCTGGGGGTGGAGAAGCCCGACTCCCTCAGGCAGCCAGCACTTAGCTCCCCCGCCCTGCCCAGTGCTTTGTTCCCTAGCTGGGGCGATGCTGCTCGGCCCACTGTGGAGAGACAGGGGCCCTGCTTGCCAGGTATCAATGTGCAGGCAACTGGATCTGCCATTGTCTTGTCAGAGGCTCCACTGATATGGGGACCAAGACCCAGACAGCCAAGCGACACCCATGCTATGTCTCTTCACCTGCGCTTAGAGCAATCAGCCTTCTGCCACCCCCAAGGCAACAATGTCACATATAGGGGAAACTGAGGCACAATCCGGGGCTCATCAAAATATTACAAAATATTCCCATTTTGTCACAGCCTATCCATCTGCCCACCTGCTGGTCCGTCCGTCCACCTGCCTGTCCATCTGTCCGCCCGCTCATCTCACACACACAGGGCATCTCTGTGAGGTCCCTCTGCTGCCCGCCTGTCATTCTGCCTCACTGCAGGGATGGGGCGGGGGGGAACTGAAGGAGGCAGGAGAAGAGAAGAGGCACAGTCCCCAGGGCGCTGGCTGCATTTCCCTCACGCTCAGAGACTCCTGGTTTAGGCCCCAGTGCCGCGAGTAGGGCAGGGTGAGGGCAGGGCACAGTGAGGACAGGGCAGGGCGAGGGCAGCGCAGGGCGAGGACAGGGCGAGGGAAGTGCAGGGCAGGGCGAGGGTGATGTCAGCCTGCCTTTAGAGCCTGGCTTGAGCCCCATGGACAGGCGGGACCCTGCTGCCAGCCCTGGGGAGGCAGCGGGGGCAGGACTGGCAATGCCCAGCCTGCCCCCAGCACCCATACCTGAAGGGCTCCCAATGGCCGCAAGCCAGCCAGGCAGGATGATGGCACAGGGAATCCCAGTGCTGGGCACCTCCATGCCTAGCGGGTATCAAATGGGGGAGGGGCTGCACCCCTAGTGCTGCCATATCAGCCTCTGGTGGCACAGCCCTGGGTGCCAACCTGGAGCCAGCGGGGGCTGGGGGCACTGGGGTGGGGACGGCCAAGGCCTGTCGGAGCCTGGAGCCCATCCCAGCGAGGGTAAGTGGCTTGAACCCGCCGTGGACAGGAAGCAGCCGGCCCAGGGATCGGGGTTGCCCTGGGCCGGGAGCCACCCAAAAGGCTGCTAGGAACTCAGTGCACACAGCAGCAGTGACCGGACGGGCCAGCTGTGAGCTGGACACCCACTGCCCTGCACCCCTCCCATGGCCCCTCCAACCCGCCTCTGCCCCCCACTGCCTTACCCCTCCACACACCCCCACTGCCTCTCCCCTGCCCTCTGCCCCATGCTTCCTTGCCTTCCTACCCCCTACCTCCCTGCTGCCCCTGCCCTCCTTTCCCCTCCCCCGCTGCCTGTGTCCTCCTCCCCACACCCCACTGCCCCTGCCCTCCCTTCCCCCAGCAGCCGTCCCTCTCCTTTGCTCCTTGTCTCCTTTGCATTAACACCCTGCAGCTGCCCCCCCCCCACAGCTTCCTAGAGCCAGCAGGGGGCACTGCTGACAGCACAGGCTGGCTGGAGAAGGGCAGGGCATGCCCTGGGGGCCGCTCCTGTAGACAGGGGGCAACTGGCTAGGGGGGAAACAGAACCCAGGTCGCTGCCAGGGCCGGTCCCAGCCCCACCCTGCCTGACCCAGCTGCTCCACTCAGTCCCCCCAGTCCAGGCATTGGCGGCTTTCTCGCCCCATCCCACTGGGCCCCCAGCTCCACCCAGCAGGGGCAGGCTGACAGGAGGCCTGAGCAAAGGCTGGGGTTTGGCCAGGGGCCCAGAGCCTGCGCGCCAGGGCAAGGCGCGGGGCAAGGGGGAGGGGGAGCCGAGGGCCTTCCCCCACCCGTTCTCCCCAGCTGGCTGGCCTCATCCTAGATTCCTGGGCTGCTACTGGGAGCCAGCCTGGGTGGGGCCCGCTGGCTGGGAAAGGGCTTCGAACCGCGGAAGAAACTACTCCCGAGCGAGCGAGCAGCTGCCAAACCAAACTGGCCCTGAAGCACAAAATTCCTGGGAACAAACCTTCCTCGAATCCAGAGGAACCGGAACAGCAAGAGCCACCCCGCCTTGCCCCCCAGACACCACGGCCTGCTATGCCCACCTCAGCAGGGGCAGGCTGGGGGGCCCAGAGCACGGCACGGGGCAGAGCGTGGCTAAGTGCTGCCGATGCCCCACCACGCCTGACCCGCAGCCCCCTGCTCGCCCAGCCCTGGGCTCCCCACAGCCCCGCCAACGCCCCCCACGCCTGATTCGCAGCCCCCTGCTTGCCCAGCCCTGGGCTCCCCGCCCAGCTCTGCTGCTGCCCTCCAGTCCAGACCGGCACCATGCCCAGCTGTTCATGTCCTGCCCCCCAGCTCTGTGGGTGACCATCGCCCTGGCACTCTCCTGAACAAAGTGGGAAATTGTGCAGGGTTTTGTGACATGAGACCAGAATCACTTTACTTGTGGTTCAGAGGTAGCTTTGGATCCAGGCATCCTGAGATCCCACCCCTCCTTCAGACAGATGTAACAAAGGGGGAGCCGGGCATGTAAAAATGGGGCAATGGCACAAGCTGGTCTGGCCGTGCCAAGCCCATGGGCACAGGGCAGGTGGCAGAGGCAGGGCAGTCCAGGTGCTAAAGTGGCTCACTCACCTGGGGGAGAGATGTCCCTTCCCCCATGTGTCCTGGCCCCTCCCCTGAGCCATTTGTACCCTGTGTCTGGCTGCTTTGAAATGCCAATGCTGGGCGCTGGATGGCCCAGCCCTGGGGGACTGAGGCTGCCGGTTCCGATCCAGGTCAGGAGAGTTGGGCCACCCAACAGCCTCCATGCAGTTGGCAAAGGAGCCTAGCACTGCCCTTGGTTGGCAGGCTCTCCAGAGGCCCTACAGACTGATTCTCTCCAGGGGTCCTTCCAAGACAAGGGAGCGTGCGGAAGTTGCCGTGAACCCCAGGAAATAACAGCACTACTCAAGGGAAATGCGCCAGTGGCTGCAGAGGAGGAGGGCCGGGCATTTCCATGCCTAACATGGGCATCTCGCTCCCCCAGCAAGTTGGTGTCACCCGCCAGGGCTGCCCCGGAAATCGACACTTCCATCCGAGAGCCTCAGCCGCTGAATCCTCCCTGACCCAAACCCACCCACAGGATCCTGCACCCTGGCAAGCTCAGTCCACTGCTCAGCTGCATGCCTGCTTTGCCCTGTGAGCCCATAATGTGGTCTACAAGGGCCGGGGATCACAGGCTTTGAGGGCAACACAGGGGATGGGGAGGGCAGACAACAGCATCTGCAGCCTGGCAGCACCTTCAATGACCCAAATCCTGCTCGGCTGCCACTTTGGGGTCTTCCCCGAAGCACTGGGGGAAAATCATGATTGTACAGAAATCAATTCAGCCCCCATTGAAATGCAGCCACCTCTGGGCTGGGACAGGGCAGCTGTTTTAACAGCAGACAGCAACTCTCCACCCCCCGGCAGGCAGTGACAGCGAAGCTAAGGAGCCAGCATGCCCTGGCTAACACCCCAGCTCTTGCAAAAAGTGGCTCTCTGGGCACTCCAGGCTGGCAGCGCCTTGGTGCCCAGGTTTGACCCAAGACAGATGTGTCCATTACATGGGCCTAGGTGCAGGCCAGCTGTAGCCACATAGAGGTGTCATACGGGGCACCGAGAGCAGTATCGGACCGTGCCCACACACACACAGCACAGGACTCTGTGTGGGTCCCAATTGCCTCCCCTGACATGAGAGCTCCCCACCGGGTACAGGCCACGCCCCAGGAAACAAAGGAGATTGAGCTGGGGCTGTGGCAGGAAGGAATCGCACGCACATGAGCCAGGAATCCCTCCGGGCCATGACTCAGAGCATCGGGGCCAGAGATCGCTAGCCTGGTGGGCACCGTTTTCAGAAGCAGCCTGTGGTTTGGAGTGCCCACGCTGGGACTCGGAGGGGCTCCCTGTGCTCCAGCCCCCAGGGACTGGGAGCTCATCAGATCACCCCGTCAGGTGGGACTGCCCAGTACTGGGGTACAATTCATCAGGGCAAACTCAAGGGCAGCAGGGCCAGCAGGCAGGCTCTCCGTAGGAACCAGTGCTGTGCAGAAGCCCCCGTGTGGCACTAGGAGGCGATGGTGTACAGCTGGGGTGTAAAGGCAGGGTCCTGCCTGCTCCTGGGTCCTACAAAGCGCTGCCACTTTGCCCAGTGGGCGAGGACAACCGCAGCATGCCGACTGCCTTCCCCTGCTGCCCAAGCTGCGGGGCCAGGGGGAGTCAAAGGGCTGCACAGCACTGCTTGCTCTTGGGCACGTGGGAGAGGAGCAGGAGTTCTGGTTTTGCCGGGCCATTAAGACAGATGTTATCACCCGGTTCCTAGTGCACTGAGGACTGCTTTGCTGGCCGGTTCCCTCCATGCCCCCTGGCAGGAGCACGCTGGGCAGCAAGCACCCCTCTCTGCAAGGCGTGTCTGGCTGGGAACAGAGGGGGGCTGCAGGAGATGCCATGGAATGAGAGTCTCTCTTTGCAGTCCAGCCTGACCTCACCACACGGCCCAGCTACGACTCCACGAACACCGAATGGGAGCCAAGCGAAGCTGGCAGCAGCTTCCCCCAGGCCGGCTGGCTCTGTTGGGGGAGGGACAGCCTGGGACCCAGCTACCCGACTCTGGGCACCAGCCCTGACACGCATGGATGGGCAGCAGTGCCTAGTGTGTTCCCAAAGGTGGGGGAGGCCAGGAGAGCTGAGACCACATGCCAGCCCTGGGGAGGCTGGGCATTGTGCAGGAGGAGAGACCCTCGTAACCCCTTCAAGGGCGGGGCAGCTGTGGTGAGTTTCCCGGGGGCTCCCCCAGCCACTCCCTTGCTGTCTGCCTTCCCCTCTTCTCCAGTGCATGGCTCCTGGGCTTCCCAGCCAGCCCCCACCCACCCCGAGCCAGCCAGCAGCCAGGATGTCAGGGCTGCCAGCTTGTATCTGCAGAGCCAATGCCCACTGTCCTTCCCTCCAGCCCCTTCCAAGTGCCCCTCCCCCAGGCCTTTGCACAATCAGCAATCCAAGAGGTAACACCCAGGCTAGGTCACCATCACCGCGGCACATGCCTGTCACAAGTCAGCTGCCCGAGTCCCTGCCACATTCCCGCATGTCCCCACCCATCTGCAAACATCCCTCTGGGCCAGCTGACACCCAGCGCAGGGGCAGGGCAGCGTGTAGCCATGGCAGAGTGCCTTTCGCGCAGGGATCTCCACTCCCCGTCCAGCTGAGCCCCCCGACCCCGGGACAGGCAGGGCACCCTGGCCCTAGACAATGCAGCGACCTGCCCAAGTCAGCACCAAAGATGGGCTTAGAATCGAGGTCCCTCCATCCCCCGTGCTCTGACTGCTAGGCAATGCGCCTCTTCCAGGACTGCACGCCATGATGCAGGACAGGCCTTAACCCTTCCTCCGAGAGCTGGCACTGGCCAATGATGTGCCCGACCAGCCCCTCCACATACACTGATGCGGGCACGGGGGAGGTCTCTGCCCAGCTGAGGACCAGGGAATGACCGACGAGATGTCGCACAGGGGATCTTGTGTTGCAAAACAGTGATAGTGAGCCCATCGCCTGGGGGAGGCAGGTCGCAGGCCTGAGCCTGTCAATGCTGAAAAAAACAGGGTGGAGCCCTGAGCCTCTCCAAAGACGAAGCAACCCCTGGAGGGTTCTCTGTGGGGGACTAAAAACCGATGGCTTGGGACTGCGTAAAGGCAGCAGAACTGGCCCAAGCTGCTATCTGGGACGGGAGGAGCCGCTCTGCCCGTGCGGGGGTGCATGACGGGGGGATCCAGGCTCTCTGGACTGGACAGGCACTGCAAGGCCTGACTTAGCCAGGAAAGTCACCTGGTAACAAGCACAGGCTGCGTTATGGCCGACGCTTTTCTTTACCCTGGAACCAGGCCCGCAGTCTGTGCGCTTGCTTTCATTTGACCCTTTATCTCGGGCTCTGTTAACTCAACCTCCCATCTCCACCGAGCTCAGGTGCATGGTGAACTGAGGGGAAAGTGGAGAAGTGGGGTGCGGTGGGCGGGCGTGCACAACCAGGAGCCAAGGGAGGGGCACTCGGGTGGGCTGTGTAGGTTGCTGGCCTGCCCTGGGAAAGAGCGGGGCTCGTGGAACCCGGAGCAGAGCACCCGTGGTGCCAGCAGCTGGCAGGTTCCCCTGGTAGGCCCAGCTCCGTGAGCAGGTGCTAGGGAGTCTCCCTGGACCCTTGGGAAACCCCTAAAAGTGCATTGGGGGAGCTACCAGAACACGCCAGCCAGCGCAGGCTGAGCCCACTGAGCCAGGCAGTCGCTGACCCCGCGCCCTGCTCTGAAATGCAGGTGCAAAAGAGGGGATCGGGGAGCAGTTCCACCCCCACTGGCCTTCTCCTGGGCCTAGCCGTGCCCTGCCACCTTCATACTCACTCACTTCTGTCCAGCGGCCCAGGGGGCCAGGGCGTGGTGGCCCACAGGGCCATAGGGCAGGAGCCTTTGCTAGGCAGATCACAATCACCATCCTGGGAAGCTATAGCCATCTCCTGCCATCCTGCCCCTCGCGGGACGGCCTGGCACCTCCTCCACAGGGATCGTATGCAGGCAGGCCCCACGTGGGTTAAAACCAGTGCTTCCCCTATGAGCTCCCCCTCCCCCCAGCTTCATGTCAGGCTCCCACTGACCCACAGAGCCAGTGCGGGCGCATCACAGGGTGCTTTGCCACAAACCCTAGCCGATTGCACCTTCCCCCCTCTCTGGCCCGCAGCTGGAGCGGGCACAGGCCGTAGGCCCATCTCTTGCAGGAGCTAAAGACAGAGCGATACAAACTGGGCCCCGGCGTCTCTGCCGGATTGCCAGCGAGAGTGGCTGCCACCTGCCCTGGTGAGGGGATGGTCGGTGCTGCCTTCCCGCCCCCAGCGAGCTACCAGCATGGTAGGGAGCCCCCCACCTGCAGTGGGGGCATAGCATCGTTAGAGAGAAGCTCAGGTGGGCTCTCTTCTCACCCTGTCTGCCTCGTCACTAGCACTGCGCCTGCCTCACTTTCCCTACCAGCTGCCTGGATCTCCACTGCCCCCCCCCCCCCCCCCCGCGCACACACACACACACATGCTCCTGCGTGCTGGCTCCATCGCCTGGGACCTCTCCAGGCCGCATTCTCCCCTGCCTCGCCCCTCGCTCACGGGGGACTCACTCGCAAGCACCAGGCAAGGGACAGCCAGCCCCCCTGCCCGCTCATATGGGGGGTATGAGCAGCAGGTCAAGCTGTCCCCAAACCCGTCTGCTCTCAGGGGAGATAATTTGCCTGGCGGGGGGTGGGGGGTGGCACCAGCCCTGAAGTGCTGCCAGGAGCTGCTGCAGACCCAGGGCACAGCTGGGTCCCATCAGGCAACGGCCTGGTGGGGGTGGAGGTTAGTCAGTGCCTGGTCATGGGCTCAGGGGCCGGGTGCATGGTAGGGGGGAGCCATTGGTGCCTACGGTGGGAGGCAGCATCCATGCCCTCAGCTCAAGGTCAAACATGGCTGCCCCACAGCAGAGCGTCTGCCAGCTCCACAGGCGTGATTCTCTCAGATATCCCGAGAGAGATGCAGCACGTCCAGCCCTGCCCCCCCGTCCCCAGAACAAGCCAGCAGCATCCTGAACGCTTCACCTGGGCTCCTGCCAACGGGGAGCCGGCCGGCCCCAAGCTGTCTGTGGAGCCGCAGCTGCGTCGTGAAGCCAGCCAGAAATAGCAAGGGAGAGAAACAGGGAAGGGCCAAAAGACACAGGGACTGTCCTCATACACGCTGCCGTGCCAGAGCTTGGAGCGGGAGGGGCAGGCCTTTCCCAGGGAGCCTCTGCAGGCACTTCTGAGTCCTAGCAGGGTCCAATCCACCCTCATGCTCCAGGGCAGAGGCAGGAAGAAATCACCCCGTGGCCCCGCCAGGCAAGTGGGGAGAGAATCAAGGCTCCCTCCAAAGCAGCTGGCTGGAAAAAGAACCAACTTTGCCGTATATCCAGGGGAGAGAGTGGGGCACAGACCAGGGCCCCTCCAGAGCAGCCTCCGCCCACACAAACACATGCAAGCAGAGTGATGGGCCCTGAAATGCCCCAGCTGCCTGGCAGCACTTGCAATGGCCAGCGGGCAGGCTAACAGCAAGGTCAGCGTGGATGAGGATGGATGGGCGATGCTCGGGTCAAGCCCGGGCAGCAGCAAAGGGGAACCCAGCCACCACCCCTCTGGAGACGAGGATAAAAACCCTGCCCGTTCCATGGACCCCTGTGAGAGAGGAGACCCGGGCCCCTAGTGCCTGGGTACTGAGAGATGCTCCCAGAGCCACAAGCCCATCTGCTCCAGGCTGGATTGAACATACCAGCTGTGGCCGGGCACCTGCTGCACAGCCCTGCTGGGCTGGCCAGGCAGGGCGTTGGGATGGGGAACAGACCGGGAGTGGGGAGGGGAGGTGGACGCAGAAATGGGAGGCAGGGTCTGGCACCAGACGTAGGATACACCAGCTCCACGTGCCAGCCCCCTTGCAGTGCTGGGGACAGAGCCTGCAGGCTCTGTTGGGGAGGGGGTTGCACCCCTGGAAATCAGCTGGACACTGGGTAACCCAGACAATCTCGCCATGCCCCAGCCTGGCTGCACTGTGCCCCTTGTCTCATGGCGACACATCAGCCTGGTCCAGGGAGCCCACGCAGGCGGGAGCTGAGGGAGTTCAGGGGAAGATGAGGGTGGCCGGGGAATGCAGTGTTCTCACATGCAGGTTGCTCTGGGAAGGAAAAGGGATGTGGGAAAAGGGATAGGAATGGAATCCTTTACCCCAGCGCTTTCCCCTGCTTCTCTGATGGGGTGGGGGAGCTGCGGGACCCCTGCAGGGCCGGCACCCGCGATGGACACATGGAACATTCAAGGCCGGTTGTGTTAACACTGTCCATGGACTGCTGGGCTGGCAGAGATTGTATTCCTGGCTAAATGAGTCACATAACGGAGGCTTCCTGCAGGCACCACCGTGTGTGTGTGTGTGTGTGTGGGGGGGGTGTAATTAATGCAAAGCCCCAGGAGTGGAACAAAGCAGGTAACAGCTGAAGCAGCTCCTCCGCCCCTGGAAACAGCCCCCGGCCTGGTTTGACCTGGTTCAGCAGACAAAGGGCCCTGAGCAGTAGAACAGCCTGGCCTGGGGAGAGGGTGACTCACAGAGAGGCAGGAGGCTGGGACCAGAAACAGCCCTGCAGGAGACCAGCCAGGCCCGCCCAGATGCTGCTCAGTGGGCTCCTGTGTTTTAGACACTTTCGTTCTGAGGAAACAGTACTTTGCCTTAGGAGCTCTGGCTGGGCACTGGCTGGCCCTGCCCTGGCAGAACGGGACAGCGGGTGCTGCACTGAACTCAGACCCATGGAGGGGATCATGGAGAGTCCCAAAGGTCTGCAGCCTCGGGCTTGGTCTGGAGTTCATAGGATCCTGCCCTGAGAAAGGTGAGGGCTGGAGGCCTGAATGGCCGGCCCTGTAGAAGTGAGAGGGGCAGCGTGCATCCCACCAGTGATGCCAAGATCAGCATCAAGAGAGGTGCTGGGGCTGCGTGGGCCTGGAGGAGCTAGAACCCCCTTCCCACAGTGCAGGAGGGCAGCGGCAGGAACCGAACCCAGAGCTCTAAGAGGCCACACGGATGCTGTGGAATACGCTGCCCAGACGAGGAGGCAGCGTGGCTCAGCCAAATAGTACTTCTAGCAGCTGCCCTGAGGCAGGATGGGTCCAGGCCAGTCTTTCTGTTGGGGAGCAGCAGCCTGGAAGGGTCAGTTGGGTTGCTGTTTGTTTTTTCCATTAGAAAGTCAGGCCTCATCCCCTCGGCTTTCCTGGGAAGACTGGGTGACAGGGGAGCAGGAGAATTACGACCAAGGGAGAGGGTTGACCACAAGAAGGTAAGAACGGCCATACAGGGTCAGACCAATGGTCCATCCAGCCCAGTATCCTGTCTTTTTACAGTGGCTGGTGCCAGGTGCTTCTGAGGGAGTGAACAAAACAGGGCAATTATCACGTGATCCATCCCCTGTCGTCCACTCCCAGATTCTGGCAATGGAAGGTTTAGGGACACTCAGAGCATGGGGTTGCCTCCCTGACCATCTCGGAAAAAGCAAATGCGGGCCTGTCAGTGTGGCGTGGCCGGCTATTGAACCTGACAGCGTCCTGCTCCTCCTTTTCCTCATGTGTCCACAGGAGTTTCATCCGGGGTTGCCAGACACGGTCAAGTCCCACCCCACTGAACCCCTCCTGCAATGCTGTTAGAACAGCCCTGGCTGGCCCACGGATGGGCCAGACCCTCGCCAGGGTGGCTGGGGGAGGGGAGTGGCTGCAACAGGAGGTGCAAGGTGTTTCCAGTACGCTGGGGAGAATCTCGCCGGTGCTGGGAAAGGAAGCATCTGAACGCTGTTGGGGAACGTCCCCGTCACATCCCCGGGCTGTTCAGAGTGATGCCAGCCGCCGGGGTGGCCTGGCTCCCATTGCGTGCACCCCGTACCTGCAGGCTGGCTGGAGCTGGGGCTCCCGCAGCAGCCAGTCCAAGGGCAGAGTGTCCCTGGCACGTACAGAGGGAGGATGGCTGGACGGCGACCCAGGAGAGCTGTGTCCTGTTCCCAGCTGTGCTACAGGCTCCCTGGGGGACTCTGAGCAAGTCCCTTCGTCTCAGCAGGCTTCAATTCCCCACCTGGCCAGTGGGGTGAGAACCCTTCCTCTGTCTGACTGGCTCGGTGGGCAGGGTCGGTCTCTAACTGGGAAGTGCCTGGCACAATGGGCACTACTGCCATCCAGTGGGTTACTGTGAATACTCCTGCGCTATATGGGTCCCACGCTGGGACTGTCACCTCCTCTGATGCCCCTTAGACCCTCCCCCTCCAGGACACACCTTGCAGACCCCTCTTCCCTTCCTAACCCAAGACAGGCCCTGCGCAGAGGGAAGAGTGGGAGCCCTTCTCTCCTCAGCCACCAGGGTGTCCTACCCAGGGGGCCATGCGGGCACTAGGCTGGCAGCCGGTGGTCTGATCGGGAGGCCGGGTGGCTGCTCCCTATGGCCCCAGCCCCGGCACGCAGTAGCCAGATTGGCTCGTCTTGGCTGCTGAGCAGGACACAGCCCTGAGCTGCAAAATAAGCCTTTCAAACAAGAGAGCCTTTTAGCAGCTCGCAGCCTCCTTGGCACCGGGGCCGTCTGCCGAGGCCTCGCGAGGGCAGCAGTCTGTCTGCTAGCTCCCTGCCCTGGGAAATGCCAGGGGCTAGGCCTTTTGCAGGCAGCCCCCTCTCCCCCCCCTCCCGCCCCAAAGCACCGTGGGAGGGCCGGAGGACAGGTCCAGCGCTGAGGCTTCAGTGTGGGAAAGGCTCCGCCAGACAGCTACTGCCCCCCTGCCGGGAATGAATGCACAGTTCCGGGCAGTTCCAGGAGTGGCAAAGTGCACGCTCAGCTGAGTCACATCACATGGCTCCCCGGATGGGCCCGCAGTCATGGGACAGGCTGGGGTCTCCCCGGGCTTTGCAAGGTGGGCACCTGGGGATACAAGAAAGCCAGGATGTGCAGGGAGGCTCTGCCTCGGGGCCTTGGGATAGAGAGCCTGCGCCTGGGGTAGGTGAGCAAGGGGGCTCCCTTGGGCTGGGGGTAGAAGGGAGCCCGGGGCAGGGACGGGGCCAGAGAGCTCACAGAGCCCACTCCACTCCATCTGTTTGTTTCCCAGTGGCTCTTCCCCTGGGAACGGAGCCAAATGCAGAGAGCTCTGGCTCCCCTGAGCGCGAGGAATGGAGGTGGAAAGACGCAAGGAGGGAGAACCTGCTGCAGACAGGGCCCAGTTCACAAGTGGGGCAGCCTGAGGGCAGGATCAGGGCTGTTCTCACCCCAGCACAGGGGTTAGGGACTCTAAGGTGGGCAGGTCCGGCTCAGGCTCCGGGAAGGCAGGTGACCCACCGGAGAAGGGGCTCAGTATGCTGCAGTACATGGGCAGCAAAGCAAACCAGCCGTGGGTTGAACCATGGCAGTGGGCAAACTGCCACTTGGCACCCTCAGGCCACGGGACTAGGAGTGGTAACAACTCATAGCACGGCTCCTTCTCCCCAGCCAGACAGTGTAGGGCCCTGCTCTTGACAGAGGCTCTGCAGGGGAAGGGGGCTCTCAAAGGCAACTCACGCTAGCAATTCCAGCACAGGCAGGGTTCAAACTCTGGGGCCCACCTCAGTCGCCTCCCAAGCTCTGGGTGCCGAAGCTGGCGGACCCCAGGGGGAGGGAGAAGTTGAATATCAGACCCCTGGGGGAGGGAGATTTATTAGCTGACATTTCTCCACGTGCAACACCTGGAGATCAGCCCCAGACACCCCACCCCACGCCCATTGTGGCACTAGGTCCTGCCCCTCTGCCTTCCACACCTGCCCCTGCCACCCACCCCAGCTCCACCAGCACTTGTTCTAATGCCCCAAGCTCCTGAGCCGAGTCAGAGAACCACCAGCTTCCTCCAATCCATCTGCCAGAGAAAGATCTCCTCCTTTTCCCCCTCAGATCTGGAGCCCCCCGCCCCCCCCTCCAAATTACACCTGCCTGCGGCTCTGCATGGCCAACACACCTGGGGGATCATTCTAGGGACAAACAAGCGATTGCAGGTCCCTGTTACAAGCACTTCCTACTGCTAATTTCTCTCTCTGCCTGGGCTCTGCTCAGTTGGACTCCTGCTAACTCAGGGCCCTGTTGATGGAGGGAGACAAGAATCCCAATGCAGACGTGGGGCACGTGCCAAGCCTGTCCGCACTCAGTGGGGCTGGCCTGACGCAGCTCCTGGCCTGCCCTCATGCCCGTCAAACCCCGTCAGGGGGTCCCTCGCTCACACCACGCGGCTTCCCCATCGCGGGGTGTCATGAACCTGCAGTTCAGGTTGCTACAGCGCATTTCCTGGCAACGCAATCATGGAAGAGTCAGGACATCGCCCGGGAAAGCCAGCGTTCATGGACCATGTCAATGTCCCCTCCCCCGCCCGGCCACCCAAACACCCAATTCACCCTCCTCTTCCCCACATGGCCACCCAAATGCCCATGTGTGTCACATCACATAGGCTGGGGGAGGCTGTGCCCACGTTCACGCTCCTCCCCAAAGCCCTGCTTGCCCTTCCCTGCTTGGCCCCAATGGCCCCAGCCCAGGCAGGTTGTTCCTCTTCAGGGAAGCAGCGGGTTGGGGCTGGGGTTAGGGTGGCCAGGCCAGCTGGGGTGGCTGGGGATGCCCTGCGCTGGGGGGCCCTGGCTTGGGGGGGTGGGCTGGAGGCACTGGGGCTGCGCGCCCTGTGTTTTGGGGGGCCATGTGCCGCCCCACCCGTCCGCCCTGTGCTTGGAGACTGCAGGAGTTGGGGGGGGTGCACACCGCCCATCCCCCCTGTGCTCGGAAGCCCGGGGGGGTGGGGGGGCATGCACCATCTGCCTACCCTGTACTAGAGCGGGGGGGGGGGGCGCACTGCCTGCCCGGTGCTCCAGGGCTTGGGGGGCTGGTAGCCACGGGGAGGGGGAGCTCTGGCAGAGAAGGGGGGCAGGTCCTCAGGCGGGGGGTGGGAACCTCTGGTGATTCACCTGCCACCCATGCAAACGCCTGTGCCAGCCTCCCCTCCACCCAAATGGCCCCACCAAGCTCCCCTCCCCACCAAGCCACCCAAACACCCATGTCACCCTCCTCTCCCTGCCTGGCCACCCAAACGCCATGCTAAGCAAACACACACCCACCCAACCAGCTGCACCACAGACCCTCTTTCAGCTCCAGCACCCAGTACAGCCTCCTGCTCCCCCCATCGCACCCCCACCCTGAGGAATGCACGCTCTCCACAGACGAAGGCACAGTGCTGAGCCTGCCTGTGGTTCGGGCTGTACGGTTGAGCGTGCTGGCGAGGCCCTGGCCGTGCTGTGGCTGGGTGTGGGTTGGTGCTGGAAGGCAGCGTGCTATGTTTGGGTGGCCAGGCACCGAGCTACCTTGGGAAATAAGGCACACAGACGAGGTGACCTGCCCAAGGGCTGAGAGCTGAGCTGGGATGAGTACCCAGGTCCCTAAATCACCCTCCTGCTTCAGCAACCACCGCTGTCAGTGAGCAAAGGCTGGGCGGGAGGGGATCCCCTAGGGTTTTGTAAAAATCCGTATTTCTCATCATAGGAAGTTATCCTGTTGGTGTTACCTGGTGGCAACATCCGTCCACGTTAGAAGCCGAATGGGGTAGGGGGCTGGAGCGGAGAAATCCGGGCTGTGCAGAGGGGCACCGGGCTGAGCAGGCAAGGAGCAGAGCTGTATGGGGCTGTGTGGGGAGGGGCACTGGCTGAGCCAAGGGGCTCTCTGCTGCCTCCTTGCCTCCCACTGTACAGGCATCCCCAGCCCCAGCCCGGCTGCCTCATCGCCATCCCAATACCCGGGCCAGCTCCCTTCCCTTCCCCCCCTCACCATTAGAAACTGTTGCCATTGATTCTCAACATCTTTTTCCTGGGTGGTGCTGGGGACAGTGGCGGGGAGTTGGGGGGTGACCTTCGAGGTCTGGGGACTGTGGGTTTTTAGTGCCAGCGTGAGATTTCCCAAAGGCTCACGGTCAAAGCGTGACCTGACCACAACAACGTTACAGAAATGTCAGCTGTCCTGTGCTGCAGCCTTGTGCTCAGTCTGGCACTGAGGTGTTGGGAGAGGGATTTCAGCCTGGCTTGAAGGGCAAGTCTCAAGTGAGTCTTGCAGAGGGAGTCACTCATTTCTGCTACCTCCCTAAGACTCCAAACACATGTCACCCACCACTGAAATGCTACCACCTCTCGAGGGGCATTTAACAGGGCACAGCAACACTCCAGTTTAATTCAGGGAATGGGAGAGAATATTGTATCCAGATGAAACCACCAGGGGAGGTTTAGTTACCCCAGGTGGGATGTGGCCAGGATGCCCCTTCTGTGGTGCACAGCACCACAGCATGCCATGACAACAAGCAGGAACAGAAAGACCAGCAGATGGCAACACAGTGCCCCCTAGCACCAAGATGGGGCATTGGGCCCATATTGGCTCAAAGGGAAGAGTGTCCCCTAATCAATGAACCAGCAACATCATAGCCCACTTCTTCTCCTCACTCCCTTCCATGTCTCCCATCCCAATGGTTGCCAAGGCAGACCCTGCTTAGCTTGAGAGACTAAAGAAGTGCACAGCCTGAGATCACTGTATACCACATGGCCAGCCAGGGATGGGCTCCAATACTCCAACACATCCATGGCCATGGGATCTAGGCACCTGCACCTCCTGAGGTGCCAGCGTGTGAATTCCCAAACCGCACCACGGAGCTGGACATGCCACTAGAGACCACACGTGGCTGCGCAAACCCACCAGCCTGCTTTGGCACTGCGCTCTAGCTGCAGGTGCTACAGCAAGGGGCTCGCAGCCCAGCAGCCTTGGATTCCATCTCTCCTTGGAGGGAGCAAAACAGACAAGCACGAGCCACCAGAGTTAGCCACGCCACCGCGCTCTCACACACGCATGCATCCCCAAAGGGACCTGCTGGAGGGACAGAGCCAGTTCACTGCAGCCTCCACTCCTCAGCCCAAAGTGCGCTGGGAATTCCTGCTGTGCCAGCAGGTGCCAGGCAGACGGTGCCAGCCCAGCTTCCCGTTCATTTTCCTCTCCAGAACAGGGTCCCTCACGGGCACCAGAAACTCACTGCCGGAGCCAACAAAGTGAAATTCAGGCCTACTTTGACTGTAAGCACTGCGGGGCAGGGGTCTGGTCCACTCTCGCTGGGCAGCGACCCGCACGTTGGCAGCGCTTTAGACATAAGAAAACTGCAGGGCTCAAAACCAGTCCAGCTGAGGACTCAAGTTCTTGACACCCAAACCCGGCCTGCCCCTGCAGGGACCTGGGAGCCCCTCTTGTCTTTGCAATAGCTATTTTCCCTTCCAGTGGTGTCTGGAGAGTCATGTAAGTCATGTAGCTAAGTGCACTGGCCGGCTGGAGCCTCTGGTTAGCACCATTTTATTCACACTGCCCTGCATTTTCTCCCAGGGCGCTTGACGTGCTTGGCAGAGGCAGAGAAAGAAATGTCCTTTCTGCTTCCAAGAGGAAGAGAGAGGGGCAGGTTCACTGGAGGGTGACTCCCTCGCCAATCTCAGCAGCCCTGGGCACCCAGACCCAGATTGAAATGGGGGGGGGTTACTTGTTTATTGGTAGTTGTGTGGGGGGGAGGGGTGTTCCTTTGAAACCTGCCTTTAGTACAAAGCCTTTACTTCTACTTAATGAATGTCCATAACACACAACTTCCTCCTGCAATCCAGAATACCCCCCTCCCCGGATAAAGGCAGTCTGCTGTAACTGATGGCTGTTTCCAAACATGTCGGTGGGGGCACTTTAACGCTGAAGTTTTCTGCTTTATATCTAAAATAAAGGCGGGGGGGGGGGAAATAGGAGGTCTCGCAACCGCACAAGGTGAGTGGCACCTACTGAATCAACATACAAACTAGTTATTGACAACCTGCTCCCCCCTGCACCAGCTCTGCCATATCAACCCCGAGACCCCTGCCCCCAACAGAAAATCCGGGGGAGATCTGCAACCAGTCTCTTGCAACCTATACAGAAAGTGACTCCTCCAAGCCCCCCAACAAGCAAACGGCACGACAAAGAGTTGAAAAGATCACAGCCCGGTGCACCGAAGGTAACGCGGATTCCCTTACCTTTTCTACTGGGTGGGGGGGCGAGGACAAGCCTCTGCTCCTCGCCGCTTTGTGTGAGTCTCTTGCCTGCTGCGGGGGTTGAGATGGAGGGGGGTGTCGGAGGATCGTACCGGGATTTTCACAGTAGACTGCAAATTGGTGAAGCAGGGAGGACAAGTTTCCGCGGGGCCCCGGGAGCCGAAGCAGATGGGGAGCTCGCCTGGAAGAAGAAAGAGCTGCTTTCCCTGCTCCGCCACATCTGCAGCTCCGGAGAGCGGGGATGTTTGCCGCTGCTTCTAGCGCTGGATTTGTGTCTCTCCGTCCTGGGGAAGGAGGGTGGAGGGGCTGGTCTCTGCTTCCAGGCGGCAGGCTCCTAGGCGGGGAGGGGGCTTGCGGCGCAAAGCGAGCAAGGGCTGCGGGGAGGTGGAAGCGTCTCTTCTCCTCCTCCGGCTTTTTTTTGGGGGGGGGAGAGGGGGCGGGAGTGAGTGGTTTGAAAGGAAGAGGCTGCGGCTCAGAGGTGATCGCCTGTTTCAGGGGAAGAGAGGAGAGGAGAGGGAGGAAGGGGTGGTGGGTGGGTGGATGGATGGGGGTGTGGAGGGGGATGTTATTTCCCAGCGTGATTTATTGCAGCCCTGCGGAGCTGTCTGAAATTGACCAGCGCTGATCAGTTTCAGACAAATTCTCCATTTCAAGGCTGAACCAAACCCTGGGAGCTGAGCGCATGCCCCCCAGCAGCTCCTCCCCTGGCTAGAGGGCAGCACTAGGACAGGCTGGAGAAGCAGGCACACAGCGCAGTCGGAGGGGGGGAGGGAGGGAGAGGCACACACAATGCAGTCCCAGCCCCGGTCCACCACCCACCTCCCCACATTCCCCAGGAAATCCCTGCAGGAATCCAGCTCCCCCGCCGCGCCAGGGGCAGGGAAGGTCACAGGCTGCAGCCCGGCCGCTGCAGGGAGGCGAGGAGAGCTGCTCCGGGCCCCAGGGCCGTGAGCAATGCACCCCAGGGCGGGGGACAGCTGGGAAACGATGGCTGCCCTGCATTCCTGTCTCACACACATCCCTTGCCCGTCCCCTCACTCAGCCCTGCGGCCAAGGCCTGAAAGGATCAGAGAGGGAGAGGGGTGGGAAGCCCCAGGGGAGGGGGGCGGGGGCAGGCAGGTCCCACAGCAGCACTTTCATTTCTGGTGCCCTTTTACATTCCCCTAAGGTGTTTCTCTTTGCTGGGGGGCTTAAGGGGGCTGCGAAGAAGGGGCTAGGTCTGGGGATTCCACCAGGACTGGTGAAGTCTCTTCTCAGCTCTGCCACCGATTTGCTGTGTGGCCACAGGCAGGTCACTTTGCCTCAGTTTCCCATTGGTAAACTGATACTATTAATGACGTGCCTTAGGGGGAGCTGACAGGCTCAGCCTGGATCCCAATAAGGCCTGCAAAGTGGTTGGAGGTCCTCACGTGAGAGGGGGCACAAAATCCTTGCAGTAAATAAGGCTGCTGTGAATTACATGGGCATAGAAGGGAAGGAGAGACCAAAGCATCTGGGTGAATGGTGTGTGTGTGTGTGTTCAGACTAGAGCTGGGAGGCTCCTCTATGGGAGCACAGGTTGGCTTGGTGCCCTGTGGTAGTGCAAGGCCAGGCAGCATCCCTGGGCTCTGTGCCCACTCCCCATTGCCAGCATGGGCTTTCAGTGCATGCAGACCAGGGGACGGTCCTAAGGGCGCTGGCTGGGAGCCCTTCACCTTGCTCCAGTGACCCTGCAGCCAGTCCCGATTCCGAAAGGAGTTCTGCCAACTGCCTGGTCAGAAGGGGGGCAGCCAAAGGCTCCCATAGAGGGGCTGCAGGAGTAGCTGTAACAAGAGCCGAAGCCACTGCAGACGGGGCGTGCAGAGAGGAGGGGGATTCGCACACCCAGGATTCGTCCCCTTTCTTCTTTACAAACTGAAACCTCCGCAACGTTTTGAGATTGGAGCATTTCCAGACACTCCGGGACAGCGCGGGCAGCCGGGACAAGCAGGGACTATGGGGCTACCTGGAGCACTGGCGGCGCCTCTTTAGAGGGGGAAGGGCTCAGGTTACAGCTGTGCCCACAAGAGAACAGGCATCAGCATTAACCTCCAAAGACCGACATTCAGCCACCGCTTTGCTCCCCAGCCACGGCCTCGCTCCCGGGAGCCGCCCCTTTATGGGCCTTCCCCACGGGAAGTGATGTAGTTTGAGACAGCAAATGTAGCCAGTAAACCCGATTTTCCCTGGCCCCTCGCGTAGCCACTGAGACCCGGCCAAGGGGGTTTAAAGCGGGGGCAGGTGCCAGGGGCTCTGGCCCTGGTGCAAGGCGAGGGACAGCCGGGAGCTCATCGCGCAGCGCTGCCCGGGCCACCTTCGGCGTGTGATGTCAGCAGGGCAGCCTGACGTCAGGCCAGCTGGGCGTGACGCGCAGGAGGGCGGTGGCGGCGGCTGTGTGACCCGCGGGCGGCCTGTGGCTATTTCCGTCGGGCGGAGGCCGCGATCTAGAGCCAGGGGGGCCGTCCCGCTTCCGGAGGCAGGAGGTGGGGGAGCGCTGGAGCGCGCTGCGGAGAGGGGCGGGGGCAGATTCCCCGGCCGTGATCCAGTGGAAACTCCCCGCTGCGGCCATGGGGCAGCCCGGGCTTGCTGGGCAGGGAACCTGAAGGGCGGCAGCCGCCCGGGCTGCTCCCTGCCCGGGCCTGGGGGGGCTGGTCTCCGCTTCCCTGGGGCCCGCTGGAATAGTGCCCTGCTGCGCCCTTCAAAGCGTGCGGACCTGGGGGCGTGAGAACGGGGCTGGTGGGTGAGACTGGGGGTTAAAGATCCCGGGGGTTGGGTGAGACTACGGGGGGGGGGGGAGAGCAGGGCTGAGCCCAGCTTGGGGGTGTTACAGAAAGCACAGGAGTTGGAGTTGGAAAAGCCCTCTTAGATCAGCAGCTTCCTCTGCTGGGGCCAGTGGGGGCTGCTCCCCTCCCCCTGCCTAGCTGCTGTGGAGGGTCCCAAGCCATGGGGATTGCACCCCCAGATCCATCTCACTGTCCGTTACTGTGTCACTGCCTGGCTCACAGGGCTCTTTGGGAGCGGTCATGTGACCCGCAAGAGCCAGGCGAGCCATGAGCTTTGGTCCTAGATGAGCCCCTGACACCCTGTGATTGTGGCCAAGGGAGGTCAGCTGTGAAATGGGGGCAGGAACCTCCTGGCAGAGCAGATCAGACCGTTAGCAAACTCGTATCTCAGTGATTGGTGGAAGTGGGGCAGGTGCTGGAGAAGATGGGTAGGAGCAGAAAGCTGGCTGACCCCTGGATGCCAGAGCCAAGCTTCCTTGGAGAGTGGATGGGTGAGCGGGCACAGCAGGGTCTGTGGAAAACCCATTCCAAAGTTCTCCCTTTAAAAACACAGAGTTCTTTACAAAATGCTGAAGCTGCTAAAGGCCCTGGTCCCGCTCACCAGCCGGATGGGACAGGGGAGTTCAGTTTCTGTGGCTCTATCAGTCCTCACCTTCTCTGCTGCTGCCTGCGAAGGGGGCAAGTTAATTATTTTGGGGGCAGGTCTCTGGCCTATGTTACAGGAAGGCAGAGTAGGTAATCACAGTGCTTCTGCCCTTAGAATCTGTGAATTGGAAATACACTGAGATCAGCTCCTCATTTCATATGGGCCACAGGTAACCTAGGAATTAATGTCAATGGAGCCAGGCTAGAGTGAAAGATTCCAAGCTCTCGCGGCCAGGGCCAGGGCCTCAAGCCATCCTGGACTCCTGCGGCTGACTCTGAGGCGTTGCATGAGGGGTTAGTTGAATCTCATTTTCAAATCCATAACCCCTCACCTGGCCTGAAGCCTTGTCTCTCCTGGTGACAGGTTACCTGTGCTGCTGAGCAAGGGCTGAAATGTGGCTTCCGCCCATGAGGCCGTGCAATAATGGCATGTGCACAAATGTCCCTTGTTTTCCCAGCAGCGCTGGACAAGGGGTGAGAATTGAGCATGCTGCCCGCGTTAGCAGCCTGTTAACATCCTTGCTGTGTTTGCAGGGAGCAGAGAAACCATGGGGATATTCCATGTTTGCTCCCCCAGATATGAATCACTTACTCTGGGTTTAATAATAAACAAAATTGATTTTATTTAAGTATAAAAAGTAGGATTTAAGTGGTTTCAAGTAATAACAGAAAGAACAAAGTAAGTTACCAAGCAAAATAAAACACACAAGTCTAAACTAATACATTTAAGAAACTGAATATAGATAAATCTCACACTCAGAGATGTTCCAATAAGCTTCTTTCACTGACTAGATTCCTTATTCTGGGCCCAATCCTTTCCCCGGTACAGTTCTTGTTAGTTCCAGCTTAGGTGGTAATTAGGGGTTTCTCATGACTGCAGCCCTCTTTGTTCTGTTCCACCCCCTTTTATATCTTTAGCACAAGGTGGGAATCTTTTATCTCGATCTGGGTTTCCACCCTTCCTTCTAAATGGAAAAGTACCAGGTTTAAGATGGATTCCAGTATCCTGTGACATGTTCACATGTCCTCTGAGACTTCATTACTCACTGGCTGGCACCCAGGTATACAGGAAGGCTTACAAGTAAACAGAGCCATTTACAACAAATTGTCCTGGTCAATGGGAGCCATCAAGATTCTAAACCACCATTAATAGACCACACTTTGCATAATTACAATAGGACTTCAGAGTAATACTTCATATTTCTGGCTTTAGATCCAAGAATAATACATTCATACAAATAGGATGAACACACTCAGTAGATTATAAGCTTTGTAATGATACATTACAAGAGATCTTTTGCATAAAGCATATTCCAGTTATATTATATTCACATTCCAAGCGTATTTTCATAAAGCATATGGAGTGCAACATCACAGGAGTACTGCAGAAAGGGATCTGGGGGTCATAGTGGATCACAAGCTAAATAGGAGTGAACAGTGTAACACTGTTGCAAAAAAACAAACATCATTCTGGGATCTATTAGCAGGAGTGTTGTAAGCAAGACATGAGAAGTAATTCTTCTGCTCTACTCCATGCTAATTAGGCCTCAACTGGAGTGTTGTGTCCGGTTCTGGGTGCCACATTTCAGGAAAGATGCGGACAAATTGGTGAAAACCTAGAGAAGAGCAACAAAAATGATTAAAGGTCTAGAAAACATGACCTATGAGGGAAGATTGAAAAAATTGGATTTGTTTAGTCTGGAAAAGAGAAGACTGAGAGGGGACATGAGAACAGTTTTCAAGTACATAAAAGGTTGTTACAAGAAGGAGGGAGAAAAATGGTTCTCCTTAACCTCTGAGGATAGGACAAGAAGCAATGGGCTTAAATTGCAGCAAGGGAGGTTTAGGTTGGACATTAGGAAAAAATTCCTAACTGTCAGGGTGGTTAAGCACTGGACTAAATTTCCCAGGGAGGTTGTGTGCCTAGGGCAGCCGGGGTGGTATTTCCCCCATTTTACACAGCGGGAATGGAGGCACAGAGGTTCGAGCCAATCGTCAATAGCATCAGCTAGTTTTGGGTGCTCTACTGGAGGTGTGTGTGTGATTTTTAGAGCACTTCACATTTTATAGCCCTGGGTCTGTTCCAAGCCCAGCTCCCATCGACTGTAGTGGCTGTGGTGAGTACTCGGCACTTCTGCAAACTAAACCCCCATGGTCACCTGTGAAAGTACTTAAGTGATTTGCTCGGCATCAGAGAGGAACACTGTGGCACAGGCAGGGATGGAATCCAGTTCTCTGGGGCAGCATTCAACTGCATAAACCATGATACCATTCACTGCACACCTTCCAGCTTCTATAAAAAATATGAGGCAGGGGATTGCCTCCTTCACTGCCCAGCCCTGCCTCATCCCCTAGCTGGTCTGTCTGGTGCACTGAATGAGACAGGGGTCCTTTGGACATGTAATTATGGACATTTGTGATAATGTAATTAAAGACTTGTATCATGGACAAAGGGGCAGAGTTAAGGTTGCACGGGTAGCCTTAATTCTGGCATTTCCTATCTTTGGAGCACCTGATTTTTGCCACCTTAACATTATTTGAAGTAGTTTTCGATGTAATTTCCTAATTTAAAAAAAAAAAACCACCTTAAACATTGAAAAACCCCAACTGCAGACCCATATTGACCCCGCCCCATAAGTCACCTTTAAATCTACAGCACCAACCTCTACAACTTGAGTTGACTATTTGGGCCTGCCACTAGAGAGCGATGGAGACACACATTTTGCCAGTGGGCTTCTCAGCTCTCTGCTAGAGAGAGAAGGCATGCTGAGTTCAATTCCAGGTTCTGGAGGGGACTGTTCTCTAGTGGTTACAGATCCTGTTGCCCTCATCCCCCAGCCTCTCCCTGTTCTCTTCTGCTCCTGTCCCCTCTGCTGCTAACCACACTTCTCCACACACACTTCTACCCATCCTCCCCACCTATCTCCAATCCCCTGCCCCCAAACCCTTCCCTCTGCTCCTGGTCCTCTCCTCAGCTCCTGCCCCTTGCCTCCCACTTGTTCTTGTCCCCTACCTTCTGCCCCCCTCTGCTCCTGGCCTGTCTCCAGTTCCTTAACCCTTTGCGTTCCAGCCAGGCCAGTCCTCCTTCTCCGTGCTGCCTGGGCACCAGCAGCCACAGGGAGGGTGCTGAGAGCACAGTTGAGACAATCTCGAAGCTTTCAGCTCCAGTGCCCAGCATAAGAGAAGCCCTGACATCCAGGAGGAGAAATTGCAGGGCAAGTTCTGCTCAGCCCCTGCATCCGTGAGATGGGGCATGCTCAATCGCCTTGCAGAGATGGCGCATGTTGGAACTAAGTGATGTGAGGGGTGGGAGCATGTCCAGGGCACCCACAACCATTGAGGAATGTAGCTGCTGGCCTCTAACAAGTCCCACCTCAGCATGCGTGAATGGAGACTTTTCAGCTGTTTATAACAAAGACAGATTTGGGGGAATTTTTACCAAAGGCACCTCCCTAACACTAGCTCCCCATATTCCATAACATGAAGGCACTAGAGCTTCTCAAGAAAACCATTGTAAGGGTTTTTTTTTTTTTAACATGGGAAAACAACCTTGTGATGGATTCTCCCCCTGGTGCCACCTGATATACTAGAGTACCAATGAGCCTGCCAGTTTTACCAGTTTGGGTTCCCTTACACTGCCCTGCTGAGCCAAGCTCCAAGCCTCCTCCAGCACACACGCAGGTTAGGGCCACACCTAGCTGCAGAAAGACACAGACACTGAGATCAGCTCTGCGTGGGAAGACTCAGCTCAGGAATTGCCCCTCTGGAGTGTAAATACAAAATTGTATTGTCTTGCACTGCATAGAAAACTGTACAGTGTAAGCTCATGAAATTTACTCCCTCACTCAATGTGGAGGAAGATATGCACAGCTTCCCCCCCCCCCCCCAGTTATGAATTGCACAAACTGGTTTATAGAAAACAAAAACAAGTTTATTAACTACAAAGGATAGATTTTAAGTGATTATAAGGGATAGCAAACAGATCAAAGTAGATTACTGAGCAAATAAAGCAAACATGCAAACTAAGCTTAATACACTAAAGAAACTGGCTACGAGTAGTAATTTCTCACCCTAAATGTTGTTTTAAGCAGGTTGTAGAGATTCTTGTAAACAAACTGCTCTTGCTTACAACTTAGAACTCCAGATATTCCTTTCATGGGCCAGACAACTTCTAGCCTGGGTTCAGTCCTTTCTTCCCCAGATCAGTCTTAGGTGTTTTCAGCAGTCGTCTTTGGCGGGGATTCAGTGAAGAACCAACCTAAATTAACTCACTTCCCTGCCTTAAATAGGATTTATATATAGCAGGAATCCTTGTTTCCCAGTTTGATCCCCACCCACTATTTGTGGGAAAATACTAGCAGACCAAGATGGAGTCCAGGACCAGGTGACATGATCACATGACCCTGTAGTGTCAAAGCAGCATCCCAGGAAGCTTCTCAGGAACGTGGGAGATTAGCATCTTCCAAGACCTATTGTTCTCCCTAAAGGCCCATCCAGACTGATTTCATTCTGTCTGGTTGGCGTTCCCCAGATGTAAGCCCACTTGTAATTGTTACATAGTCAATATTATTAACTTTAGATACAAAAATGATACATGCATACAAATAGAATAATCATAGTACATCATAACCTTTCCAATGATACCTCACATGATTCATCTTGCATAAAATATATCTTAGTTATGCCATATTCATATCCTAACAATATCTCTATGAAGAATATGGGGCGTGTTGTCACAAACGTATTTCCCCTAATCTTGTTCTTGGAAGTGGTTGAGCCATGTTAGCTGAAATGTAAAATCAGCCTGAGGTGGACACCGAGACTGGGAAATTTCAGCCCAAATGGTTAAAGTTTGGTAAACTTATAAGCAACAAAAACTAGGGTCTTATAATGGAAAATGTCAGGCAACCTTAACTATAGACACTGCTAACTGCACCGGTTTTACTATAGGGATAGCTAAGCGCCACTGTGCAGCACTCATGGTACATGGAAAAAGGGTATAAGAGTAGGGTGGGTGGTGGGGGATTAGAAATGGCCCAAAGCTACAAAATTCAGACATGGATTTCATTACTTCCCACCCCCCGCCCCAAGTCCGGAGCACCTGGATCTTGGGTTTTGGGTCAGGCCCATCTCGAGAACACATACAAATGAAGTTTCCCAGCCTGCAGATATTTAAATTAGACCCATGTGTCCTGTGGGGTCGAACCCAAATATTTGTGTGGTGCATGCTTGGTAGTGCTGGAGCGTGATGTCCTCTGTTTGTCTGCTGAACCGGGCACTGTCCAGAAAAGGTTTCCTGCCCTCTGTGGCTGCATGCCTCATACCCTGCCCTGAGGGGATCCTCTCAGCGGGACGATAGTCACTTAATGCGAGGCTTCTCTACTGGTGCTGCAAGCTAGTCCAAGCTGTGGCAGGGATTTTCCAGAGGTGCACTATTGTCCACTAGAAACTGGACTGAGATGTGCCAACTCACTTCACCTGGGCTGCCCCCAGCCTCTGCTAGCACAGCATTCAGCCCCGGCTGTGCTGGCTTTGAACTGGTGCCCTAGAGGTGAAAGTGCCTGGATGATCTGTTAGCTCTCCGGGGCTGCATTGCACAGGAGGAAGCTGACTCTGGAGGAAACAGGTGTTTGGCCTGATCTATCAGTCATCCAATGTCGGACCCAGGTAACCGTTGTAAGCATGCGACTTGTGAGCCGCATGTGGGCTGCTGACCAGGGCTTACTTTGTAATGAAAGGGGTGCTTGCTGATTTGTGGGAAGCCCGGCGGGGGTGTGCGGAGAAGCAGAGTGGGGCGGCGTGTAACTCAGGGCCGGAGGCAGAGCGGAGGTGAGCTGGGGATGGGGAGGGGAGCTGCCAATGGGTGCTCTGCACCCACCAAATTTTCCCCGTGGGTGTTCCAGCCCCAGAGCACCCATGGAGTTGGTGCCTAAGGCGCCACTATTGGTCAGTTGTTAAAAGGGCTTCGCGGGACAACTGGTTCTAAAAGGGCTTCTAAATTTAACAACTGGCTCCAGCTCACCACTGCCTAACTCCATTCCTGAGCCTCCTACAAGGACCCCAGTCTGTGTCCCCTGATACCACAGGCCTGGGGACCCAGCTAGAGGTGTAGAACCAGACCTCAGACCAGAGTCTATGACAGTGGTTGTAAATCCAGTTCCTGGGACCCAGCCAGAACCAGCCCAAGGATCGGGGGCCGTGATTTGGGGGCCGTGTGATAAATGAAGCGGTGCGGGGGAGGGGGGGAGTAGCTCCCTTTTATGGACACCCAGCCAGCTAGTAGCTATAAAATACCACTTAGTAGCTGTTCTCTAATTGCTCTACCTGTAAAGCGTTAAAAAGTTAGGTAAAAGTGTGGTAAAGGTGTGGCGGGGCTCTGAACTGCCAGGCCCGGAGGTGGCCGGGCTCAGCCCTGGCAAGCCCTGGCGCAGGTTAAGTCCTGCCGCTGACCCAGGCAAACAAGTGGGGTTCAGCTGCGTTCCTTGTTCTGGCAAACTCTGTTGTGGCAGTTCCTCGGTGGCGTTAGTGTCCTTGGTTCTCCACTCGCTGTCTCCTTGCCACTCCCTCTGGTGTTGCCAGGACTGCATTGCAGTGGCTCCCCCCTGCTCTCTTCAGCCCAGGTTAGGCCCCAGGACCCGTTGTGGGGCTGCTGTTCCGGTCCTGTGGTGAGAGCGGGATGGGCAGAGGAGGGGTGGCTCTAGGCCCAGCAAGGTCCCCCAGGGTGAGTTAAAGCAGGTCCGGGCGCTGTCCCAGGCCTCCTATGAGTCACAGGAAGCAGACAATGGCTGGTACACTGCAGCATTCAGTCCCCTCCCTCCTGTCCCACTCCCCCTATGCCGGGGCTTGGCATAGGGCTCCACATGCTATGGGTCCAATCCTGGGGTTCCCCTGGGGGTGTTTGTGCTGCTGAAGTGGCATAAATGGACCTGAGGGAGCAGAGACACTGGCCCTGTAGTTCCAGAAACGGATTTGATCATTACAAGCCTGTATGTTACAGGGCAGGATTTACTGGCAGCTTGGGAGAGCAGGGGCTGGCGGGTGCTAGCCCAGGCTTTCGGGACATGGGAGGTTGCCTGTGACTGACGAAAGAGCTAGGGCAGATTTTCAAACGAAGAAGAAGACCTGGCACTTTCCATTAGGAGATTGCAAAGCACTTTACAAAGTGCATGCAGACATAGGCACTGACTCCGTGGTGCTGCGGGGCTGGAGCACCCATGGGGAAAAATTAGTGGGTGCTCTGCACCCACCGGCAGCCAAGCTCCCTGCCCCACCTCACCTCACCTCCTCCTCCGCCTCCTCCCCTGAGCATGCTGCATCCCTGCGTCTCCGCCTACCTCCCAGCACTTGCTGTGCCAAACAGCTGTTTGGCAGCGTAGCAAGCTCCAGGAGGGAGGGGAGAGGAGCAGGAACATGGCGCGCTCAGGGGAGGAGGCAGGGAAGAGGCGGGGCTGGGGCAGGGATTTTGGGAAGGAGTTGGAATAGGGGCAGGGAGGGGGCAGAGTTGGGGCGGGGACTTTGGGGAAGGGGTTGGAATGGTAGCGGGGCAGGGGTGGACTCGGGGCAGGGCCAGGAGGGGCAGAGGGGGGTCGAGCACCCACCGGCATGAGCAGAAGTTTGCACCTATGCATGGAGGTAGGAAAACTGAGGCACGAGCTGGGAATAGAATCCAGGTCTCCTGAGTCCCAGGCCAGTGCTCTACCCACTAGGTCATACGGACTTCAAGGTACCCATCTGCTCCCATTTAGGCATTGAGCAACTGCTGGTCGGGTCCAAGGCCCTGTCTTTACAGGCACAAAGGGTGTGATTTTCACTCGGACTGGCGTGGGCAATGTAGCCTAGCGTGGCTGAGGAGCCCCTGGTGATGCAGGCTCACTTGTCTCAAGCTAGACTGGCTGGCCATGTTGTAGCCTCGGGGAGCCTAGTCCAGACGACAGCTTCGGACATGCTAGCCAGCATCTTACCCGAGCTTGTCACACTTCCAGCCTGCGGCTGGTACCAGCTCGCTCACCATTGCAACAGATCCAGCAGGAGCCGCTGACAGACCCACCGGGATCTGGGATGTGGAGGAGAGGGAGCAGCTGAGGAGCAATGTGGCTCAGAGTGAGGGGCGGTGAGAAAAACAAGCCGAAGTGATGGTGGAGATTATCCCTTCCCAGGTATCGCAATATCCCCTAACATTGGGCTGCTTATTTGCAGCCAGGGGTGACCGGAGCTGGCAGTGTTTAATCAGGTAGCAGCCATGGGCTAGTGGGCTCTGTCCGGTCTCCACTGCTCGTTGAGGGGAGCTGGCAGAGATGGTAGCATTGGCCCGTGTGTTGGGAGCTGTTTGTATTCAGAGGGGTGAGCTGTGGGAAGCTGCTACTTGATGTCACTTTACATACTTTGCAGGGTGCCCAGAGCCTGCAGCCCCAGCGCTCTTTGTTGCTCTACATAGAATGAGAGCAAAGATGCAGAATCAATCCACGAGGGGCTAGAATGGGAGCTGCTGGGTGCGAGCGCCACATTGGGAAGCTGCAGGCCAGCTGTGCAGCAGTGGAGAATCACGCCCATGTGCCTCTCACACTGACAGTCCAGGGAGTCCTCGATTCCAAGGCCAGAAGGGACAACCGGGCTCATCCAGTCTGGTCTCCTGTCAAACACAGGCCACACAACTTCACCAAAGTAATTCCTAGAGCAGATCTTTTAGACAGCCACCTGTGACACTGGCAGACTAGGTGCCAGCTCATGCCAAGGTCCCCGCATATCAAGGGAACACTGACAAATGCAGAGCTGGAAGCCCTCTGGCTCCCCAGTGCGCTAGCATGGTTAAAACAGGGAAAAAGATTCAGAGAGTGTGTTTAGTGTTTATGGAATGCTTGTGAGCCGCTGCCAGCATTAATCTCCCTCAAAACACCTGTATCCCCCACCGAATGCTTATACTGTGAGCCTCTGGGACTGATCTCCAACAGCAGGTGTCATGACCTACCCAACAGGAAAAGTCCATCAACACTAGGCGGACTATCATGGGATGGTAAAGCTCTCCCCCTCCCATCCATCGTGAAGTTGAGTCCTGCAAGTGGATTCCTTCCCTCAGCTGAGTTTGCAGCTCGGCGCACATCTCAGGAGGGGGATACAAATACTCTATTCTGCTTGGACTCCAGGGCAAGGTGTTCTAGGCATAAGCAAAAGATGCCCAGCTGCTTAGCTTGGGTTAGCCCCAAAGGGCACATAGAGATTATAGAAGCTTCTATTACTTTCTGAAATGTAATATTGTAACTCATTTGTGTGTATGGACGTTTACCTGCTTTACCTTATACCTAACTCTCTTATATCCTTCTCCTATATCAGATAGCTTTAGATAGTTTATCACAGAACTGGCTACAAGCGTTGTCTGTGGTGTGAGATCTAAGGTGCAATTGACCTGGAGTAAGTGACTGGTCTTTCGGGACTGGGAGTAACCGGACCATTGCTGTGATCCTGGGTGTCAAGGACCATCTATCACACAGGTGGGTTCACCTGGACGGTGAGATAAATCAGAGGACCCCTGTGACTCCAGGTTTAGGCTGTGATAGCACCAGAGGGGTTGACACTTGATAATTGGTTGGTGAAACATAAGTACAGAACTCACAGCCCATGGGGGGGCTGTGCCCTGGTTTGTGGCAGTCTGCCCTGAGGTTAGTACCCTGCTCTGGAGTCACTGAAGGAGCATTACAACAGCCCATCTTGAGTTACAAGTTGTCAGTGGTGGTGAATCCCCCATGAGCCTTGGTGAATTGTTCCAGTGGTTAACCACCCTCACTGTTAAAAACTTGCACCTCATTTCACTGTTACCAATATATGCCAAAGCTCTTTAGGTTAAAGCCCTCCCACTGGTTCTACCAATGGGGACTTGGAAGGGTGGGGCATCAGTGGAGTTAGAGCAGCGATGAATCTGGTCCTCAGCCACTGGCCTGTGGCTGCGGGAGCTGGGACGAGAATTCCTGATTCCTGTGCTCTGACCGCTGGCCCATTTCCTCGGATGCAGCAGCTAGATGGGAAAGCAAACAGCTTTTCCAACGCATTTCTCAGTGTGCCCTGGCTCCAGGCAGGGCAACTGGCACCGAATGCTCAGTCCAGAGAATCCAGCTCTCTCTCCAGCAGTTTGGGCAGACAATGGTTTGCGGTGGCAGAAGCTGCTTTAACAGCCCTGGAAGCTGAAGGCATCTAGGCACAGAATGGGACAGCGCCAAGCTCCCTCAGCCCACTGCGCACTTTCTTGGAGGGACCCCCACCCCCTTTCCTGGAGCGGGGAGCAGCTCAGTCCCTGCGGGCCTTCCTCTGCTGGCAATGCCAGGGAGGGTGGTGCTGGCTATGGAGGAGGCTGGGCAGTGGGGCACCATGGCCAGGTCAGGTGGGCAGAGGTCTGAGCTGGATAACAAGGGGGCTTCGTCAGACAGCAGGACCCAGATCCAATTCATTCTGCCTTGATGAGGGCCAGCCTCCCCTCCCTGGCATCCGTGGGGTCTGGGTCCTGGCAATGTGAATTCAGGCCCCGCCAATGAGCTCCAGTTGGCAGCTGCAGCTCCAGCTCCACATGGTTCCCATGAGGCTCAGTGGTCCCATCCCTCCCAGCCCAAGGGTCATCTGGTTCCCTCCTTGGGGTGGGAGTTCCCTGATGCTTGGCCCACTCACTAACCATTTTGGCGGCTCAGCTGTTGCCACCCTCCCCAGAGTCAGTGCATTGCTGGGGAGTCTCCTAAGGGGTTGTAGTACCAGGCACTTAGCCACCAGGGGGTGCACAAGGAAGGCAGGTGCTGCACTGTACCCAGCCCTGTGGGCACAGTGCACCCGCTTTGCATTGGGGTGAGTGCACCATGCGCCAGGCAGGGGAGAATCAGCCCTGCAGAGCACTGGGTTTGCCCTGTTCCTGGCCCTGCCCATCCCCATGGGAGAGCAGCCAAACAACCACTATCAAAATCGGAGAGTGCCAGCAGGAAGGGGCTCCCTCTGCCGGGTCATGACGAGGCCTCTGCCAGGGCCGGACAGGAAGGGGGCTCTCTTAGGCCTGGCCATTTAGGAGCCAGTGACCCTGTGGCCGGATGAAGTCACGTGCCTGCCTGCAGGGGTTTTTCTCTCCTCTCCCACTTTAAATCACCCATGTTGGATGAAGGGGACCCCGGGGTGGAGGTGGAGCCTCTGGGTCTGGCCTGGATGCTGAGTCCCATACCCAGCCAGCCCTGGCATGCCTTGCTTGTGTGTGTGTGTGGGGCGGGGGGCGGGGGGTGGCTCTGTCTGCGTGTTCATCTTTGGAATGCGGCTGATTTGCTGCAAAGCAGCCATGTGCTGTTGCTGGTTCTCCAACATCTGGAGGACTGAATTCCTGGTGGGAGAGCTCACAGCTTCCTGCCAGCACAGGCCACTGCTTGGCAGGCCCAGCAAAGAAACAACATGGGGGAAGGGGGCGGGGGGACTCCCTGTGTGCTCAGGAAGGCATGAAAACCACCCCCAGAAAAGGGCCAGGCCTGCCAGAGCCAGACAGCACCACACAGCCTGAGCAGGGCAGTGCCAACACGGGACACCCAGCACAAGCGGTCTGCGGCATGACACCAGCAGCTGGAGGAAGCCCTCCGCCCGCCCCTGAGATCCTGTCCTTTTGCTCTGCAGGGCCAGGGATTCAGTCCAATGCCCAGCCCAGATGGCCTATCTGCAGTGCCCTCTGCTGTCCAACAAGTGACCCACACAGATGCAGTCCCAGATTCAGTCCCAGCTCCTTAAGCTCCTAGGCAGGTAGGAAGACAACACCACCTCCTGCTGGCCAATTTCAGGGGATGAGTCAATGGGCTCCAAAGTGCCCCCAATTCAACGCCCTTAGTTGGAGATTATCCCTGTTTGGGGAAAAGGGGACCCGAGGGAGAGGGAGTTGGTGGGAATCCTTGGTCTCCAGGGGGGAGAAAGGCCATGCTGGGAGAGCCGGAACCCATTCACTGGGGCACCTGGTTCTGCTGATCCCCTCCTGCCCATGCCCTTGGCACACTTGGGATGCTCCTCCTCTGGGCAGCACCCCCTAAACCCACACCCCTCCTCTGGGAAGGCTGCAAAGCAATGGCACCTTCTGAATGATGGGGCAGGGCCTGAAGGCTGAGCTGGGCTCAGGCTAGGTTGTTGCTTTAGTTCTGTGCAAATTTGCTGTTCATGAAAGCAAGGGCCACACTGGCTGTGGCCAGGTGTAGTGTGCTTTGACAGTTTCCTTCAGCTCTGCCAGTGCCCCTCAGTCCCAGCCTGCAGCCCCCTGCTATTCCACTCCCAGGTTCCCCATGCAGCCTGCTGCCAATGACCCTCAGTCCCAACCTGCAGCCCCTGCTCCTCCAGTTTTGCCCTTCCATCCCTACACAAACAAAATTGCCAGTGCTGAGTCCTGCCCTGTCCCCCACCCCTGCTCCTCCAGTTCTGGGGTCTCCTCTGGGCACATGCTGCCAGTTCTGACAAATTCTGGTTTTTGTTCTTCGAGGTGGGCACATGCTTATGACCTGCAGGCAGAGATGCCATCAACTTGCTTCCTGGGTGATGTGAACCAGGAGCACCTGGTTCCAAGGCTGAGCGTTTGGACAGGGTCTGTGACTAAGAGTCTTGCACATCCCCTGCCTGGCAGCTGGACAGACCCAGAACAGAGATCATCTGCTCTCACTCCACTCAGAAATCCTGCTGGGCGGGGAGTCCAGGACGGCTGAGTCTTGAGCACTAACACAGCCAGAACCCCCCGCCCTCCGCCTGGGTGCAGGAGTGAGAGACCACAAAGATCTCAGACCACTGACCCTGCCAGCGGCTTAACCCCTTCGGTGTCTTGCGGGGACAGACAGTACCCACTGGATGAAGGAAAGCAATCTGGGTGCTGTGGACACACAGGGACCCAGGTGTCCTGCTGCCTCCTTGTCTCTAGCACCACTTCAAACCGGAAGGGACCAAAAGTCCGATGCATCCAGTGGCTGTTTGTGGCCTCCGTCAACTGAGCTTGTAATGCCAGGCCTGGTCCCAGGGGCTATTTGTGTGCAGGACGGGCCACTGGCTCAAGGCCTCTTTGGCAGGAAGTGGCCAAAGACCAGATGGACCCTGGAGCCTGAATTCACCGCTCACATGAGGACAGGGCTGAGCAGACTGGGTACAGGCTGGGTAGGGGGCAAGCTTGGCCACATGGAGAAACGAAGGATTTGGTCTCTGGGGCCATGGAGCCAGCACTAAAGAGACAAGTGGGGAGGTAATATCTTTTTCTGGCCCAATGGCTGCTGGGGAGAGAGAGGAACGATCCTGGGATGGCCACGGCTACTACATGGCACACAAGCCGGCACTAATACCCGTACAAGACTAGCCTGGCCATCTGGTAGATGTGGCTATACGCATGGGTGTGGGCTGAGAAGGGTTAAACCCAGCTCCCCACAGGGTGAACCCAGGACCCTGCATTTGGGGGAGGGTGTTGGGGGAGTCCCTCCATGGCCAGGGGAGGGAGGTTATCAGGTCTCCAGCACCCCATCTGTCCGTAGCTGCATCTCAAAGTGGTGGGCTGGCAGTCGCAAGAGGGCAACGTTATCTCCGCCTCCTCTCCCCCCCAGCCCTCTCTCCATGTCTCCCTGGGGCTGTGGGAGAGGGGTGTTCACAGATTGCCAGGCCCCAGGCCATGGCCTCCTGTCACGGAGGCTGCAGGAGGTTGTTTTTGGAAGGTCTCACTTTCCCCCCTCTCCCAGCTGCGTCTCACCCTGGTGCTGGGGGATGTTCAGGAGTGGGTCCTTCCCCATGTTACCAAGGATTTGCAGGATTTGCCTGCTACCAAGAGGGGGCACTGTTGGACTATAGCCAGTGTTCACTAGCTCCTGGCTGCCCCCTGGGGGCTTTCAATCCTTCCCTGGCAAAGATTCTGGGAGAGCAGATTGGGATAGAGCAGATCCAAGCCAAGAGAAGGAGGCCTCTAGAAGACCATCGGTCCCAGCCACTCAGCCCCCAGGGGAGGGATTAGAGAGGCTGCACCGCCAGACCTACTCCTCCCAGCCACTTCTAACCAAAGGGGCAGAGGCAATGAGCATTATAAACAGGCCCTGGCTGAGGAGCTGGGGCTGGACTGACTCTCCTGATTTACCAGCAACCAGTGGCAGCTGGTAACAAAGGGTTAATGGGGCTAAGCCCCACCCCTTCTGTCATTACTTTAAACAAACACACTCCTTTGTAGCAGGTGCGGTGCTGTTCTCCTCCCCTGCCTATTGGGATGGGGAGCAGGGGGTGGCTGATCCAAGTTCCTTCCGCACAGCAAGGGAGAGACATCAAGTGCCTTCCTCTGTGGAAAGCTAGAGCAGGGCTGGGAGCAGCACGTACTCCCTTTTCAACCCCCAGCCTCTGAAGAGCAGGTGCAGTGCAGAGAAACAGCTGGGGGAACTGGCCAGGCTGTGATTTCACGGTGTCTGTGCCTGATGCAAGAGGGAGCAGGGGGGCTTGTGAGCCAGCTTTGGGGCTGAAAGGGGCCTGTGACCGCCGGAGGCAGGGGCTCATGATCTTGCCTCAGGCAGGAAGTCTGGGAGTGGAGTGGGATGGGACTGTGGACTCATTTTCAGGAGGAAGAGCAGCGGGAATCAGATGAGCCCCATATTCTGTAATTGGTTAATTTGGGGCCAGAAATATTTTCATTGGGGGTGGTAGCTGCCTGCCAGCCTCAGCACTTACCTAAGGTACCAGCTGTCTCTGCTCGCCACCAGTGACAGGCGGAATGGGCATCCGGGGTAGGGGAAAGGAGAGCAAGTGGCAAAGCATTCTCCATCTTCTCTTAAAAGGGCACCACTGCAGGAGATTCAACTTAAGGAGCCTTTTGGGGTTGGGCAGCTATGTCTGCGGGCCAGCCTGTGGCTGGAGAAGGCTATCAAGGCCCCTTAGAGAGCTGCATGGAAGGGGTTGGAGTTGACGCCCAAATGTGGGGGCTAGTCCGAGGTTTGGACCCTAGAGCACCTCTGACAGCTAAAGGGCCAGGTGAGTGCTGTGCTGGTAGCACGTTTGGAGGGGCCTGTCTCAGCTGCGGGCAACTGGCTTGGGGATGTTGTTGCTCGTGGACGTTCTAAGGAACATGACCGGAGCTACTGGCCCAGATACACAGACGTGCTGCTGAACTCTCTGCAGGTTTGTGCAGTGCTTTTATATACTGTAAAGACCCTTGCCCTGCCACTCCTGGCCTTGTGCTGACTTGTAAGCACTGGGAGAGCACAAAGCCACAGTGATGGGACATAGTCTCCAGGCCCTCTCCTTTATCCCTGCTTGGCTGGCCTGTGACTTTCTGGATCCCCTGCCATGTCCTAATTAAGGAAGCATTCGCCCTGCCCAGTCTGCGCTGTGAATCTGCAGCGCTGAAGAGGATGAGGGGAACAGCTGCAGAGGGTATCAAATGTAAAGAGCTTGGCAGAACATTTACTGCGCCCCCAATTACGTCCTTCCTGGGGCTCTACCTGTGAGTTGTTGCAATTTAATTGGGCTGCATCCAGCCCTGCCTGTGAGGAGAGGAGTGACTGACTGATGCCTTCTCGGTGTCTGTTCTAAGGATTTGCTCTAAAGGACCAGGAGCCTGGAGACCCAAGAGGCCACGTGGGATGGGGGTGGAAGGACCTGGAACTGCTCTCCAAGCCGCTTACGCTGACATGTGCTTGCCACTAAAGAGAGATGGTTTTCTGTGCAAAATGCTCAAGTGTAGCTTTCTTATGTCTTCGCTTGATAGCCGGGCTCTTTGGAAAGATCCAAGAGCTTCCTCCGAGCAAAGGACAATGGAGTTTTCATCAGGCTACTGTGGAAGTGGAAATGTGGCAATGCCAACATCATCCCAGTCTGCTGGGGCAGCCACAAAATATCAGGAATCAGGTCAGAGGGTAAGAGACCTGCTGGGCAGGGCTAGCATGCCCCACTGTGATAGCATTCTTTGGGCTGCCAGTCGACACGTACATGGCAAGCAGAAACTCAGGGCAGCGAGTTTACAGACTCTGGCTCCGGTGCTCAAAATAGTCCAAGCCAAACGTCTACACAGCTCTGAAGCGTAGGGAGAGGGCTGGCCTGAGCCAAACGTCCACACAACTACTTCTAATGCCATAGAGCGAGCCCGGATCTGTAGACTTGCTGCCATGGGTTTCTGTTTGCCATGTAGACCTCCCCCGGTGGCAAAGTTGAAATCTGATGTCTCGTCACGTCCCTATAGCTAACAGGTCTGACTGGAGCTTCGTTCCCAGCTGCCACCATCCTGAGCTTTAATGAATGTATTTACCAGCTGCCCACATGGTGCTTAGCTCTTGCCAGTGCTGCTCACGCTGCCCTTTCATGCTCAACTGAAAAGTACCCACAAATTGAGAAATAGTCTAACCTTCTATTGTTACATGGGAAGAAAATGTTGTAATCACTCTGGGTTCTCTGGTGATTCCCGTGCTGCTCTTGTGGCTTAGGCTGTCTCCAGAAACCCTTCAGGGAATTTCTTATTTTTACTTAAGAAAATCTTTGTAGTTCGGTTGCTGTTGAATCATTTCCAGTGAGGACACTGGCCTTTTCCATGAGTCTATTGTCAGGGATGGAGAATCCTCCAACCCTTGGTAAATTGTTCCAATGGTTAATTACTTTCACTGTTAAAAATTGGCTCCTTATTTTGGGTCTGAATTTATCTAGCTTCAACTTTCAGCCATTGGATCACGTTATATTTTTCTCTGCTAGATTGAAAAGCCTATTATTAAATAGTTGTTGCCCACATATGTCCTTATAGACTGTGATCAAGTCAACCCTGAACCTTCTCTTTGTTAAGCTAAAGAGATTGAGCTCCTTGAATCTATCGCTATCGGGCAGTTTTCTAATTGTTTAATTGTTCTCATGGCTTTTCTCTGAACCCTCTTCAATTTATCAAGAGATGGGGGTAAGGTCCTTCGAAAGGGAATTCACAGACTGCTGTGGGGCAAGTTCCTATAGATCTGCCAATGTGCATCATCTCTCACCTGGAGGACTCCTGCTATGGCAGATAGGGGAGCTCAGTTTCCATGGGGCACTCAATCACTGGACTCTCTGAGGCAACCAACAAGGATACCCCTTGGAGTGGTGTGTGCTTTTTATTGTGGACATCTGTGTGTTAGGAATTGGACCGAGGCCTGCCAACTCTTTAGCAGCCTGGGTGAATGCCATTAGAAGGTGACCACTCTCAGTCACTCCCTACCTGGGCTGACCTTGACCTGAGAACCTATTAGCGACAGGCTTTAATAGCAGTCTCCCGAGTGAGCCAGTAGTGTCCCCAAAAGCTTGTTAAACAATGGGCCTTAGGTTTTTAATTTGTACTTAGAACTCCCGTTGAAACTCTTGAGAACAGACCTTGGAATTTGAGTCACTGTGAACGAATTGAACTGGCTGGCCTGTAACAGGGAATGCGATGCTGTTCTAAAGATTAGCTACCCTACATACTGAAGTTGTTTAGATACATAAAATGATTTTTTGGAATAAATACCTTCTTAGTAGTTGATCTGATATTATAGGAATAATAACCTGACACCATTGGCTGAAATTAGGCAGCTGCTTTTCTGTTGCTTATCCTGAGCCTGAACAGGACAGAAAGTAGCAGTATTCTACCAGTACTGAGAGCAACTGTTCGCTCTCTTCCTTTTCCTGGGATTTTTTGTCTCTGCACTTCTCTTCTGTCTTTCTCCCACATTCCCTCCTTTTATCTTTGTATTTCTCCACTCCAGTTTTTACTTTTTCTTGATTTGTCACTTTAAATCTTTTTTTTTTTTTTTTTTTTTTTTTTACGATCTCCTTCCCCTTTCTTGCCTCTTTGCCAAGATCAATGTTAAAGAGATTGCAGCAGGGAATTGACTAATCCTAGGCCCCAATCCTGCTACACAGACTTGCCAGCATGCTTAACTTCGTGCACTGTAAGTGGTTCTGTTGACTTCATTGGAGCTACTCCGTGCATAAAGTTAAGCATGCACACATTACCAATTCTTGTGATATTTGGTAGTTTTGTTTTGTTTTTTTCTTAAGGCACCAGCTTTAAGAGAATCTCAGCTGTCACTTCAAAATTTTAACTTTTCTGATTGCAGAGAAAAGCTTGTAAATGTGACCGCTATAGGCTCAAAACCCAGAAAGCAAATAAAAAGTATCCACAATGTATTATTTATTTAAGACAATTTCATGATTTTCTGGGGCCTCACTCATGATTTTTGAATGTACTATGCATAAATCTTTGCAGGGTCAGGGTTTAGGATTGTTCAGTTTTTCTCCTGCATCAAACTCCCTACACACAGAGCTATATTATTACAAAGGGAAACCGGCTAAGTCAGTTTCTGCATAAAGCTGAACTAGATGCAATAGGAAACTGACTAGGATTAGTCAATTTCCTTTGGCCTCCACCTCCCCTGCTGCTGGGCTCATCTTGGACCTGTCCCCTCCCCCAACTTTGGCTCCTCCCTTCCAGCTGCAGAGCAGCAATGTGAAATTAAGACTATTAATTTGTAGGGGGAATCTGCAAAGTTTCAGTACGTTTTACCAGCCCCTGGCACCACCTGTTCCTTTTCCTTCATCAGTGGGCCTACTTCTTGCTTTCACACTTGATGTTTACATCACAAGAAGTTTGATATGACTCAGGCTATGTCTACGCTACAGAGGTGATGCTGGCGGTGTCCTGGAGTTAGACACAGTTTACGCTGACAAGTTTTTCTGCTGCTGTAGGAATGCCACCTCCCTGGACAATGCCAGTGATGCCAACAGAAATACTCTTGGGTCTCGCTGTATCTACACTGGGGGTTTTCAGGGGCTCTGTCGTCAGAGGTGTGGTTTTTTTTTTTTTTCACTTCCTGATCAACATAGCTATGCTGGTACAAATTTTAAGTGTAAACCAAGCCTGAGTCTAACCACCACTGATTTGGTCCATATTCACCTCTGTTACAAGGTTAGTTGCTTACCCCAAGAGCTCCTTTCTGTAACCTGTTGCTACTGTGGGAAGCTATTTCTTGTTACTGTGGAATAGCTTTATTGCTGTGTCCAGTCTTGGCTTCACTAACATTACTACAATATTACAGTCCTGTCCAAACACACGTACCTACTGCTGGAGAAAAGACCTACCACTGGAGTTTGTGTTAAAATACAAACTTTGAGAGGAACACCTGGCTCCCGCATTATTAATTGGACATCTGTATTAACAGCTGGAGACTGTTTTGACAACATTGCTAGCAATTCAATTCCAACTGTATTTCTCTGATCTAGTGGTCAGGGCCATTGTCTGAGAGTCAGAAATCACAAGAATTATTCCTAACTCTGCCATTAGCTTTATGGCTTCGCACAAAACCCAGCGGACGTGCCCCAGTTTATCCATCTGTTACTTGGGGATGATGCTTACCTGAAGAGAAGGGGAAATTATTGTATAGTGGTTTGTCCAAGGATAATCTGAATTTCAAAGTTGGTGTCAAAGTCTTTCACAGTTTTCTTATATATGTTGTGTACATTAACTTGTATGGAATACTGTGTGTCCCTCTCTCAAGGGGAAGTATTGTATGTACCTTATCTTCTCTTAAATCCCTGGATACACTGACTGGGGCCTCTTACATGAGATGGAAAATTAAAACTGGCTCAGTTTCTCTGGCCTGGCTACATAAGGAAATTAGGTTGGTATAACTACATTGCTCAAGGGCATGAAAAATCCACATTCCTGAGTAAGGCAGTTAAACCCACCAAATCCCTGGTGTAGATAGCGCTAGCTACCACCTCTGGGGAAGGTAGATGAACTATGACTACAGGGGAACCCCATCTGTTGGCATAGGTAGTGTCTTCACTGAAGTACTACAGCAGCCCTACTTTAAGTGTAGACAGGCCCTAAGTTATCATCACCAACAGCAGCTGATAACAGCTCTTTTGTAGCACTCCTCATTCTCAAAGTGCTTTACTAAAGAGGGCAGTAGTGTTAGCCCCATTTTGTGGGGAAACTGAGATGCAGAGCGGGGACGTGACTTGCCCAGGTCTCCCAGCTCTGCCATTGTGCCTGCTGTGTATAGTACCCAAATCTCCTGAGTGCTAGTTTGATGCTCTATCCATTAGGCTGCACTGCCTCCCACTGTGCACAACTTGGGAAGAACAGGTATGGCATTCCTCTCCTCTTGTTTACCTCCCTCACCCTGTGGAGCTGGGGGCCCAGCTGGCTCAGCATAGGAGGAGTTCAGCAAAGCAGAGCAGGGCACATCTGCTACTTTCTCTTGTTTCAGGCTCCCAAGGGCCCTGAGGTGGGAGGCTGGCCTTCATGCACAGCCTGGCCTTGCCTATTGGTCTGGTCAGTCTGTGGGGCACAGACACACAACAGGGTGAGTCTCCTCCTCACACCTGCTAGTCAGACAAACAGCAAAGTAGCCTGTGGGTGGCTGGGTGCCAGAGGGACCCCTGGCAGCTGGGGATGGTGGCAGGTAAAGGGGGGATGCAATGACATCAACAGGGTGTGGGGGTGCAGCCAGGGCACAGTATGTACAGGGGGTAGAGCCAGGCCTTAGCAGGGTAGGAGAGCAGTGCTAGGGCAATGATCCCTTGCTGATGCCAGCTCGCCCCCTCAAGCTGACAGGCATAGATTCCCTGCCCCGGGATGGGCTGGAAGCAAAGATCCCACCTGAGGCCTGACAACTGGCAAAGCCAGGCAGTAAGGAAGGTAGGGGCTAGGAAAGGGGGCTCCCCAGGCAGGTGAGTGGCCCCGGGGAGGAAGGGTATGCACTGCCGGACATGCCCCTGGAGATTGATCCTAGGCAGCCTCTGTACTAGACTGGTGCACGATTCAAGCTGCGGGGGACTCTGGCCTGGTGCACTAGCCCCCAGCTTCACGCTGCCACCACTGGGAGCAGGGTGGGGAGAGAACCGGGCTGGCACCCTCCGCCAGGGGAGGGGTAATCTTGGGTCGGGCAGAGGCAGGGCCAGGTGTGGGGTTAGGGCTCCCGGTCCCGGCGATCCCCGCGGAGCGGTGCAGGTTAGGGGGCGGGCTGCCGGCCGGGGGGCACGAAGGTGCTTTCCGCGAGGGGGCGGCGCTGCGGCCTGTTCCCGAGCTCCGGCAGACCGGCCCGGCGCCCGGCAGACCGGCCCGGCGCCCAGCAGGGCCCACCCGCGCGGGGAGCCGAGCGCGTCCCGCGTCGCTCCGGCCCACGCAGCCGGGGGAGGCGCCGCTCCTGGGCGGGATGGATCGGCACCGCCCCGGGCCGGGGCTGGCTGGGCCGTTCAGCTGCTGGCCAGCCGCTACCCCGGGCCGGGCGGTGTCACTGCCGAGCGAGCCCGCGGGGACCGAGTACTGGCCTCCCTAGTGTGCCCGGCTCCCTGGCCGTGCCGGACACGGATCTGTGCAGGGGGACTCCCCACAGCGCAGACGCTAGCTGCCGCCTGCATCCCCGCTGCAGCTCTGGCTCCGGGTCCCCTCCCCGGCCGTGCAATGTGCGCCCCGATCGGCCATGCATCCTCCCCCATGTGCGGAGCCAGCCCTTCCCCTTGCTCCCCTGTGCGGGGCCAGCCCTCCCCCCAGGTGCGGGGCAAGCCCTATCCCTTCTTCCCCCGTGCGGGGCCAGTCTCCCTTCACCACCCTCCCCCCCCCCAATGTGTGGAGTCGACCCTGCCTCGTGCATCGCCCCATCTGCAGGGCCAATCCTATCCCCCCGTATTGACCCCTCCCCGTCCGGGGCCAGCCTCCCCCCCCCCCCCGCCCGTGCATCCCCCAATGTGGGGCTAGCCCTGCCCCTCCCCCCCATGTGCGGAGCAAGCCCTACCCCTCTCTCCCCTTCCCCCGTGCGGGGCTGGCCCTGCCCCTTTCCGCCCCGTGCATTTCCCCCATCCCCCATGTGTGGGGCCGAGCCTGCCTCGTGCATCCCCCCACATGCGCGGGGCCGGCTCTGCCCCTCCCCCGGCCGTGTATCCCCCGCCCCCCGTGGCTGCTCCGGGCCCGCTTGCCAAGCTGTCAGCTGATGGGCCGCATCACCCCGTAGTGGCGCAGGGAGCCGGGCAGCCCGGGCGCGGCTGGGGGCGGCGCGGGGGCGCGGGCTGCAGCGGGGTCGCTGCGGGAAGGCGGCGCGGCGCGGCAGGAGGCGTGCGAGGGGGCGGGGGGGCCGCGGGGGCGGTGCGGAGGGGGCCGGGGCGGCGGCAAATAGTCCTTTGTTTACATGGGCCGGTGGCTGGCGGAGGCGGCGCCGCCGGGGGAGGGAGCGCTGCGCTCGCACCAGCTGTTTCCCGCCTTGAGCGGCAGAGGCGCGGCGCGCTCAGCTGGGGCCGGCGCCCGCATGGAGTACTTCATGGTGCCCGCGCAGAAGGTGCCCGCGCTGCAGCACTTCAGGAAGTCGGAGAAGGAGGTGATCGGCGGGCTCTGCAGGTGGGTGCCGCCCGCGCGCCCGGGGGGGGCTCGCGGGGCGCGGGCCGGGCGGCGCGGCTGGCCGGAGCACGTGGGGCCGCGCGCGGCGCTGAAGCCCGGGGCCGCGTGCGGGGCCTGGCGGGCGCACCGCGCCGCCCGGCTGTGGCGCGTCTCCCGCCCCGGGTCGGGGTGCGGGCCGGGCCGCGCGTGCCCTGCCTGCCGGCCGCATGTTGGGGGAGCTTTAAAGAGGGGTGTGTTTACCACGGGGCCTGGCCGTGACTCGGCAGCCCTCCCGCGGGGGGCGGGCCCGCGCGCGCCGGGGCCGCCGGGACATGTAGTGCGGCGGCCGGGGCCCTGTGGGGGATGTAGGCGCCCGGCCACGCTGCCCCGCACAAAGCGGGCCCGGCCCTGGCGGCCGCGTGGGCCGGGTGCCGCGGCGGAGCGAGGAGCCGCCTGCGCCCCGCGGGGGTTGCAGCGCCCCGGCCCACGCGTGCGCGCCCCACGGCGCGTGCAGCAGCTGGCAGGGGCGGGCCCAACCGCCGCTCGCCACAGGCTGCGGGGAAGGAGCGGGCCCGGCCCAGCGCCCTGGCCATGTGGCCGCTCCGGCCGCCAGTGCTGGGCAGGTGCCTCCGGCGGCCCCTGCTCTCTGCCTGGAGAGCTGGTTACAGCCCGGGCCTTCGCCCCGAACGCGCCTGGAGCCGCGTGCGGGCTGCACGTGGAGATGCACCCCCTGCTGGGCCTGGGCCACAGCCCGCGGGCAGCTGGCAGCACCGCTGTGCGGGGCCGGGAGAGCCTTTCGGCGCCTCCTGGGGAGGCACGAATGATACCGCTCGAAGCTGGTGTCTCTCCCCACCCCGGGGGAAAATTAATGCCCCTTGTATGTTTGGACTTTGGAGATCCACTCTGTTGGGTGACTAAGTTAAACAGCACCGCTGTGGCCAGAGCAACGTGTTAAGTTAGTACATACAGCGGGGGAAACACTCAATACCTGCAGAAAGATGTTTCATTTACAAATTGGGGATATGCAAATTGCCAGCTGTATGGATACCTAAAGGTCTAAACGGATGTGCTAAGTAAGGCTCCAGAAAGTCCCTTTCATCATCATCTTTCATACTCTTGCCCATCTTAGGGGCCTAGAGGGATTTACTGTATAGAAAGAGTTGGAGTCTTACACTTGTGTACTCATCTTCAGAATGAAAACTGGGAGGGAAGTAGCCAGAATACAAAAATGCTGTAACTAACTTGGATCCATTTACAAAGGGGGACCTTCTATTGAGCAGCCTGCATGAGAAGGAAATTGTCCTTCGTGGTATTGTATTAATATTAATGAGGATCACAATTTGGTGTAGTCTTTATGTCATATGGAATTGCTTCGTACTTTAGCATAAACTAATACATATATATTTTAAAAAGTGCTTTCAGGGTATTCTCTTAATTGTGGGAGCAGCACTAAAAGTTCCTCTCTGCCTGCAGTATGCTGGCTTTATTTGAAATGTCTCTCAGCTGGCCTATTTCCTACTCAAATATCGGTCCTGGACAAGTGGTGATGGCTGTCTTTTTAGTTAACCGCAGCGGAGATTATAACCTGTGTTTGAAGGCCTGCCCCAAGGCGTGCCACCAACAGTATTCTTTCTGTGGCTCATTAAGCTCTCTAGAAATTTAGGATAGGAAAAAGAGGAATCCTTCCATAAGCACCTTGAAGCTGTATTAATCTAGAACAGTGGTTCTCAACCAGGAGTGCAGGGGCTGCGAGCAGGTTTCAGGGGATGCATCAAGTAGGACCAGTGTTAGACTTGTTGGGGCCCAGGGCAGAAAGCCTAAGCCCTGCTGTGCAGGGCTGAAGCCCAGGGCCCTGAGCCCGCCACCTGGGGCTGAAGCAGAAGCCTGAGCAACTGTGGGGGGGGCCCAGTGGCAATTGCTCAGCGTGCTACCCCTTAACACCAGTCCTGGCTTTTCTGTGTAGAGAATAGTTGTGGCACAGGTGGGCCATGGAGTTTTTATAGCATGTGGCGGGGACCTCAGGAAGAAAAAGGTTAAGAACCCCTGATCTAGAATATCATGCTTAGAAGGGCACCGACCATTATTCTGGGTAGAATTTTACGGAACAATGTATTCACTCATCCCCTGTGAAGCTTGAGAATAAAATCTGCATCTTTTCAGTTTCACACACATTGGATAGTTACAGGATAGTTGCCCATGGGGGGTGTTTTCTGAATTTTATTTTTTATTGTTGGGGTGGGGGAAGCACTGAGATGCATTTGTTTTAGATTAATCCACCACAATTTATGTGAGAGAACAGGTTTGTATCTGTGCTTTCACTTGGTGATTGGAACATTTTCCACTTGCCACTAGGATGACATTAACATCTTAGATCAGAGGTGGGCAAACTAGGGCCTGCGGGCCACATCAAGACTGCGGGACCGTCTTGCCTGGCCCCTGAGCTCCTGGCCAGGGAGGCTAGCCTCTGGCCTCTCCCCAGCCACGCCGCTGCTGTACCTCCAGCGCTCTGGCCCGTCGGGCAGTGCGGGCGGCATGGCTGGCTCCGGTGGGGCTGCGAGCTCCTGCTGCTCTGAGCAGCATGGTAAGGGGGCGGGGAGCGGTGGGGTTGGATAAGAGCCAGGGGGTCCTGGAGGGCAGTCAGGGGACAGGGAGCAGGGGGGTTGGATAGGTGTAGGAGTCCTGGGGGGCCTGTCGGGGGAGGGGATAAGGGTCGGGGCAGTCGGGATGGGGAACGGGGGTGGGGTTGGATGGGGATGGAGTCCCAGGGGACCTGTCGGGGCTGGGGTGTGGATAAGGGTCGGGGGAAATCGGGACAGGGAGCAGGGGGGGTTGGGTGGGGTCCTGGGGGGGTGGTTAGGGGCGGGGGTCCTGGGGGGGGGCAGGGTACAAGGAGCAGGGGGGTTGGATGGGTCAGAGGTTCTGAGGGGGGCAGTCAGGGGGCGGGGGTCAGGCTGTTTGGGGAGGCACAGCCTTCCCTACCCGGCCCTCCATACAGTTTCGCAACCCCGATCTGGCCATTGGGCCAAAAAGTTTGTCCACCCCTGTCTTAGACTGTAAGGGGATGACTTCCCATAGTCTCTTTCACTGCTGAAGGAGAAGATGAAGTTCTGCTTCAACACCCAGAATGCTGTAGGAAGGCTGTATCCCTAGAGTTCTTTGGAATATCGTGGGTTTGTAGAAACCCTGTGATCACTTTCTGTAGGAATTTCATTTTATTCTTAGACTTCTTATTGGTTTGGGTACACTTCTGCAGGAACAACTAGCACAGGTGAAAGTGAACCTGTTTTCAAATATCACCTTCATACTGATGAACAAGTCATTGGTATACAGGCTGGAAGACTGACTACTGCTTACGTCTCCATATGTTCAGTGTCTGTATACTGGTTTATTAAGTGGGTCTCATACTAAGTATATAACTTCAAGAATCTCCTATGAGAACTGCTTTTTGTTTAGACTGACTTGTCTCCTTCAGCTGTTTCATAGCAGCTTTATTCTGCTTAATAACTAGCCTGTGTTTGTACTTCACTTGGAAGATACCTGCATGCTAAGTGTGGCTATTTAATTTATTCCCAATAAATGACAGCTGAAGTTACAGAGACATGGACGGGGAGGTGAGAGAAACAAGCTTTTGCGCTTATTCAGAGCTCATCTTCGGGTCTGGGTGAAGTTACAGATATTTCATGATGCTGCCATAGAATCCCCTAATGCTGTGCTGCAAATTCTAGTCCAAGACTGAGTATGTCAACACTGGTTTATGTTCGTTTCCTCTGTCCTGTAAATGAAACATGGGGCAGAAGTATCAGGAACCCCAAGGCAGAACTGGTCCTCTGTCAGAGACTTACATGCAATTGGTACTCTTCGGATCCAGCAGATTGGATGGAGCCTGGTACAGTGCAGGCAGGTTCTAGGCAAGCTTCTTCCTGCCTAGCTGTATGAAAGAATCTTGCTTCTCATCTGCAGTGTCCTACCCTGCGCTGGATCTTTTTTGAGCAGAGACTGAGTCGTATTGAATTGTATTTTGGTGTGTTTGTGCATGCGGGGAAAGGGCTATGAATAAAAGTCTGAAGGGACAAGCATGAAAATCCATTGAACTCGCTTTATTTGTGACCAACGTCTAAATCTGCACTCTAGCCTCCCAAGGTAAAAGATCAAGGTACTAACTCCCACTGTCGTATTTAATCCACCAGGCTAGCTTCTAAATGCATTTTTCTCTGTTTAGTTCTGTCACTTTTTAAAAGTCTTTCACCAGGAAGAACAGTTGGGGGGGAAGGTTATGAGAGGTCCCCTGATGAGGAAATGGGTTCTTCCTCTTTCTCTCTTCTTAAGAACCTCTGCTTCCTAGATGGCCCTCTTGAGCCACCTTTGTCTAATTTCCCCATGGGCCAAAGGTTTAGACTTTCTCAGACACAGATAGCAGCTGGGGCTCATAGCTGTTCTCAAAGGAAAGCCGTAGCGGCCACATGTGAGACCTGAGGGTTTCACTTACAAAAAAAAAAAAATGTAGGCATCTACAGTCTGCTCCATCTTTAATATGGGGATGATGCTCAGAAAGGCTACAGGCCCACCTCAGGCCAGAATGGAGCACATCACTGACCCGTTAAAGATGAGGATGGCTTGGGATTTTTAGTGTAGAACAGTTGGATGAGTGGGTCTTGTTTCGGCCAACCCTGGGTTGGTCTTCTGGCTTGTGGGCACAGACCAGGGTATTTCTGGACGGATCCAGCTGGAGTTTGTGGGATCACTGATTGGTTTTGTGAGGATGCAGGGTAGGAAAGAGTTAACCTCAATATATGGGCCAGAGCAGCCTTCTCGATGGTCCTGCCAGCACCTGCACTGGAGTCATGCTTGCCCCATGAAACCCTGCTATCCACCTTTGGTATCCCTACAGAACTGCAGGGCCAGAGCCGATCTGCAAGATTATTGTTTGTCTTGAGCAGTGAAGTGGCCTTGGAGTTAGCAGTAAGAGACTGTCTTGTCTTCAGATCCTTCTGAATATATTTGTTGAATAGTCATGTGCTTTCATCTGTGTTTTCACTTGTGCTTTCACTCTTGCTGTGTGACCAATAGCACAATGGGGTTCCACGTTCAGTGACAGCGGAGTAAGAAGGTATTTCCCCTAACTGTCAGGCTGTGAACTCAGTATGGGCTCAGAGAGACAGGCTGGGTTCCTTTTTGCCCATCTTCCCCAATAACCAAGGCACTGCCAGATGTACGGCCCTGAGCGATACTTGTGCAATCCCATTGCCTTCACTAGGGTTGTTCAGGAAAAGTTAAAGAAGGAATTTTGGCTCAGCAGTTGATTTAGTTAAGAAAGCTGGTGTTCAAGACTGAATAGAGCAGACCTGTGCTCGCTGGGCTAATGTGAGCCAGTATGTACTTTAGGGGACCCTGAATATACATGGGCACAGGTCTGACAACTGCTCTTCGGAACAGAACTGTGCTTTAATATCGCACTCTTGTGGCGTGAACCCCAGTCTCTGTTCTCTTGTTGCTCCTCCCTTGGGGCTCTGGCTTTCAGAGCCTTGTTTCCTGGGGTGGTAAGAACGTGTCATTTATATAATGGCAAACCCTTGTTCAGGGGCTTTGCTCTTTTTTTCTCTCCTGTCACCTTGGCTTTGATGTGATGAACTTGTGGGTGCTGCCCTGAAGTTCAGCAGCTTCTTTATGACTTGACACTACTGGCTACTGACTGCACCCTTAGAAATTGAACTTCAGCCCACAAAAGGAGGAGAAGGTTGAGAGGTCAGGCTGAGTCTCTGGCCCTGTTGTGCCCAGGGGCTGGCTCATACCTGGTGTATTGGATTAGCCCATTTTGCACTTCTGTTGTATAACATGAACGAAAATGGGCAAATAAACAAATCTCCATTTGCAATGTCAAGCAATGTGATCTTTCTTCGCTCTAGGAAACAGTCACTAGTCTTTAATACTTTGCATTTGTATAGCTTCTTCTGTCTGAGGCTCTCCTCGCACTTGCAGTGTCTTCCCTTGCTGGTTGTCTTTGCAGGTTGATTGTAGCGTACTTGACACAGCTGGCCAGGACTGGTGCCTGCAAGACACATCAGGGTAGTTAACAGAGAGGAAAGTGGTTGTTAGGGTGAGTTAATACGGAATCTCTCGGGCTGAGATCTTGCTGGCTGTTAACAAGTGACAGTGGATAGCAGGTGGCTGGAAGCGCAATTTTCATTGTTCTTGAATGCCAGCATGACTTTAGTAACTGAATTCTCATGCAGTCTTGGCTATTGTACATACATAATGGAATAGTTCATACCCTTAGAAAGCTGCTTTCTATGTCTAATTCTTGATATAGCGGCTACTAACATCATGATGGGAAAATACACGAAATACAAGATAGTAATCAGAAAGACGTGGTCTGTGGGGGTGTTTTTTTTTTTTTTTTTAAGGCATGCATCTCATAGCTGGTCAGGGCTAGAAACCACCTCTTTAGCATTGTTAAGTAACATTCCCAGCTCTCCAATGGCCTAAAGCTTTTCGGTGATTTGCAAGGTATGTGACCTTTGAAATTGCCAATAGTCTTTCCTAAAGTATTGTCTCTGTCAGTGGGCCAGGATTGCTATTCCAAGGCCTGGCACATGAATCAGTCTCCTGTTGCTCTGCGACATGGGCCACATGTGCAGGTTTGTTAGGAGGGTGAGGCTGCTGGTCGTGCATTGCATGGAAGGCATGGAGGGGTAGATCCAGAGCTGGGGGTACTGTGTAAACACTGCTTCACCTTGTTGTGGAGTTCAACTTTTGGTTTTAATAAAATATATTCTGTATTAGCATTAAGGCAGCCGGTTCTCTCTTCCTCTCCCGGGCCTCAAAAATGCCCTCTGTTGAGGAATAGTCTGGACTAGGAATATGGGTTGGCATGGTTTTAAACACTAGTGTAGACAGAGTTTAAAAACTTGTGAGCCGGTCTTGGTCAAGCCCAGGTTCCCCTGCAGGACTGACCACAATGTTTCTTCCTCCCTCTCTTCCTCCAGCTAGCTGCTTGGTGGCGTTTGGTGTGGGAAGTGTTTTCCTGGCCAGTCTGCCAGATCACTCGGGAACGGAACGCGCAGCAGAGGCAGCAGGAAGCAGGCGGGAGCCGTGGCTTTGGGTGGGGTGGGGGCTGCCTCTGCTGGGAGTGATCATCTGGAAGCCATCAGCAAGAGGGGGAGGGGGCCTCTCATCCGATTCTACCAGGGCCACACACACAGGCTGGCCCTGCAGGGACCTCAGCTTAGATGCTTGGCTCTTTCTTACCATGGAGAAGTTGCGGGGGGGGGGGGGGGGGTGGCGGTGGCGGTGAGTAACCAGAGGCCCTTGCTGCAGCTCACCAGCTCTCTCAATCTTTTAATCCTCCCTCTTCCCTGCCCAGCCCTGCACCTTTCACAGCCCTCAAACACATCCTGGAGGAGCTGTGACTCCTCAGCTGCTGCAGTGACCAGCTCAGGGCCAGGCTCTGCTCCGCTGGTACCGGAGGGTCCCTTTACCTTGGTCTTGCTTAGCACCTTCGAACTGAAGCATTCCAAAGACTCTTCCCATCTCTCTGTATTGGAGTCATTGTGTCCAGTGATGAAATGGAGCCCCGCAGGGACTGAACCTAGCAATTTCATAGTGCAGGTAACCAGTCCGCATCAGGGTATGACAGCAAGGAGAGGCAACTGCGTCCAGTTGAAAGTGAATTGGTTGTTCAATGGAGTAGAATGCAATGACCAAGTTAGAAGTTGGGCAGACTGCTGGGGTGACGCCTTGTCTTAGAAGAGGTACCCTGGGCTCTAATGAATACGTATGTCTAGGCCCTCCGTACTAAGCCTCATCTGAAAGATGCAGTTTCCCTAGTCTCATGCCGGGGCATTGGGTTTTTTTAATATTAATTCAAGGAGGAGTGCCACCTACTGCGTCACCACTTTCTTCAGCACCTTGGATTTTCTTTAGTGGCCTCCTAGCCAAGCTTTGTTCTGCTCTGACCCTGCATAGCTCTGGAGGTTGCAAGAGATCCCAGCCTGCGGTGGTGTGGCTGTGGAATGAGAGTTGGGGAGCAGGCAGTCTTTGAATCACACCTGCTTGCAGTGAGGGTGGGGAAACTCCTCTTCTCCCCCATCCCTCAAAAACAAGATGGTGTATTGGGCTCAAATAAACTGTTGTCATTAATAGGAGCAAAGTCCCAAAGCAGTTAGTCTCTCAGTTTGGAAAGCTGATTGCTCCCCCAACCACTGGAATGGTGTGATGTCCCTCCCAGGTGTGGTCCCCATTCCTAGCTCTTCCCTCCCTCTGCCCTAAAATCACCTGGATGCTGCTCTGTCCTTCAGGGGCAGCAGCACCTTGTCCTCTACCTCTTCTGGGCAGAAAGTGCTTTATGTAGGAAGTATGAGGCTGATGGGGCCTGGTTAGTTTCTGCCGGCACAGTGGCCCAAGAGGGAGTGACTGACATTGACTAGGTTTCTGTCCTTCCTTCAGGAGGATCAGCACCATCTTTACCCATAGGACTGTCCCATGTAGTAGATCTTAAAATGCAAGGTCCCAGCAATCCCTGAATTTAAATACCCGGAAAAGGACCTAGGGAGTGAGTTCTAGCCTCAATTTGGATTAGCTGCATTCCCCAGACGCCTCCAAATTCTCATGAAAATGACCCCCGCCCAACTCCAGGTGTAGGTGTGATCTCAGGTTGTGATCACTGCCTGGAAAAAGGACTGTAGATCTGTAGCTTGAGGTGAAGTGCAGGAACGGCTGCTCCTCCATCTCAGGAGAATAGTCTTTTGTTTGGTTCCCTGAAAGTTTCGTTGACTACCAATCTGGTCCTTGCAAAACAGGTAGCATCTGGGAAGAGCACCCTCTGGGGCTCTATCCTGTAATGTAGTATATCGTGGTAAAAAGACAGGTTTCGGAGTAACAGCCGTGTTAGTCTGAATTCGCAAAAAGAAAAGGAGTACTTGTGGCACCTTAGAGCTTATGATGCATCCGATGAAGTGAGCTGTAGCTCACGAAAGCTTATGCTCAAATAAATTGGTGAGTCTCTAATCTGCCACAAGTACTCCTTTTCTTTATGGTAAAAAGAGTGAACCTTCATCTTCAGGTTTGGAGTTGGCATTGCCTGTCCTCTTGAGCATTGCCTGTCTCAGCTAACCCTCTGTCTCCCTCTCAGCCTGGCCAACATCCCACTGACCCCAGAGACCCAGCGGGACCAGGAGCGGCGGATACGCAGAGAAATCGCGAACAGCAACGAGCGAAGGCGGATGCAGAGCATCAATGCTGGCTTCCAGTCTCTGAAAACCCTCATTCCACACACAGACGGGGAGAAGCTCAGTAAGGTGAGGGGGAGTCTGTGTCTGTATGGCTGTGAGGGTGTGCACATGCTCCAGGGTGGGTGTCCAGATTCTGTCTGAGCTGCCAGAATCCTCTAGCTATTAACTTGTTGCTGGCCCATTGCTTTGTAGCAGTGACGTTCTGTCATTAAGTAACTCAATCTCCCAACCATGTGAATCTAAAAAAATCTCCTAAGTAAAATAAGCTCACGCAGAAAACTTCAGCTTGTAGTTAAGGTTGCTCCTGTGATTATGTAATGAGACGACGAACTTGAGGGGGGCGGGGGGAAGGTAGCGTGAGCACTGAAATTATAGTGAAGGTAAGTAATATAGAAGTTCCCTTAGCCTTGCAATTCATAGACTACACTAGTGATATGTTAAGAGTGTGTAGACGTGTTGTAGAGCAAATATGCAAGCTGCATTTTTCATGTCAAACCAATGAGTGGCATGGCAAGATAACTAGAAGATTTAGCAAAAAGAAAAGGAGTACTTGTGGCACCTTAGAGACTAACCAATTTATTTGAGCATAAGCTTTCGTGAGCTACAGCAGCTCACGAAAGCTTATGCGCAAATAAATTGGTTAGTCTCTAAGTTGCCACCAGTACTCCTTTTCTTTTTGCTGATAGACTAACATGGCTGCTACTCTGAAACCTAGAATATTTAGGTAAATTACTGTCACTGGCCACTTCCCTGCTCTTTAGTGAGTAGGGATTGTAAAACTGATGGTCTTGTTGCCTCATATAAGGCTGTTACCAGTGAAGCAATTTTACCTGTGCTAGTAGAATGTTCTGTGTGGGGAATTCCTGGGACACGCACCTGTGATGTGCCTTAAATACCCAGGACATTGAAACAATCAGGGTGGCATAAACATGGAACACTCTGTGTGCATACGTTGGTGCTAGGTCCCGGAGCGCTGCTTCTGTCCTGAGCAATTCCTCCCAGGAGTTCCGGAGCAGGGAGTGGTGGTGGTGGTGACAGGACTAGTTCATACATTTTGGGGGCGGGTTTAGAAGTATCTTAAACCCTAGAGAGCTGAGAGCCCTTTCCCATCTCCTGCAAGACTTAGGAGCGCTGCAGGAGACAAGGAGCAGAGTCTCTTATCTTTAAGAGTTCTTGGACTTTGCAGGACAGGATTCTTTTGCCAGTGAGCCCCTTACAGCTTCTTGCGAGCAAACTGGCTTCCGATGAAGCACATCACGGCCTAGGCACACAGCCAGTTAGGCACTGAAGCACTTAGTTTCTACTAATATAAGACCAAGGAGCCCAGCAGGGCTTAGGTGCTCCTAGATCTCAGTGTTGCTAAAGTTCCCCATGTTGTTGTCTGGGCTACCTGGCTTGCTCTGTTCCCTCTTGACCTTTCTGGAGCATATAAAGTTGTGGCAAACAGTGCTAGTAACTTTGGTCTTTGCAGCTGCTATTTATGGATGCTGCTGTGAATGTCTCGTGTAGAGCCACAGCTTGCTATGACTTTCCTTTTGCACCTGAAATGTCTTTTAAAATTGCAGGCATCTGAACAGCCCTGCTATTCAAAAAGGATTAATTGAACCCCTTTGGATTGTGAAATGACTCCTGTGACTTACATGGAGCCCTGCAGCCCACCCTACATATCCCGTCGGTGTGAGAATGTTTGTCACATGTTTGCTCTCATCCTTATGCAGGGCTGTAAATGCTGCTCCTGCCAAGCTAACTAGGCAGCTGTTAATGATGCTTCCAGAAAGGAAACGTGGTGGTGGTTTGGGGCCTGGGGGTATGTGTGTGTGAAGGTCTCTGCTTATTGGTGCAGCATGGGCAGCAGCAGGGTGGGCATCTGCCATGTTGGCCTGCCATTGTGCTTAGCTGACCTGGAGAGAATGCCCTCCCCATGGAGGAGAGGGGACTTGAAGTCTCATTCAGTTCTTCTCAGATTGAGATCAAAGGGGTCGGTTAGTGTCTCATACACTGGTAGATTTTGTAACATAGAAACTTGTACACTAGGAATTGGGCTGAGACCAAGCAACTTGCATCGCAGGCCACCAAGTAACTCTCAGATGCTAACCCCTGGCTCTTTGGGGCATAGGCTCTGGGGCTTCCAGGAGGTGCTGTGGGTGGTCTAGGAGGCTGGTGCTGGCATGGCCCATTGGCAGAGTGCTAGGAGCAGGTGTAAAGGCAGGTCCAGAACAAGTTGGGGTTCCAGCTGGGGAAGGAGGTGGCTCACGGCTACCACCAGCGCACTGAGGGCCAAGGTACATTTCATTCTCTGGGGGGAGCTCCTTTTAGCACTTCACAAGCACTGAGGAGTCTTTCTGGTCAGGGGTTGAGTGGGGAACACTTGTGGCTTAGGGGCCTGGGAAGCAGATGACTGGGGGCTCATCTTCACAGGGAGCTACTACACTGACAGGAGAGTTAATCTGGGAGTAGTGGCAGTTTGTCTCCTACCCCCAGTCGCCATTTGGTGCAAGGACTCCAGCTGTCTGACAGATGCTTTTTGGAAGAGGTACAGGAACAAATCTCCAGTTATATTTGTTGGTTGGGGGGGAATATCGAGGGGTGGGGGGCATGAGAGGGGGGGTGACGACACACTGACCTTCCTGTGCCACTAACCCTCTTTGCTGGTTCTCCCAAGGCGGCGATTCTCCAGCAAACAGCTGAATACATCTTCTCCCTGGAGCAGGAGAAGACTCGGTTACTGCAGCAGAACACACAGCTCAAGCGGTTCATCCAGGTAGTACAGCTGCTGCTTTTCTCTCCGCTATTCCCCTTTTCTACCTCTCTGCCAGGAAAGCTCCAAAACACAGAATAACCCAGGCCCCTTAGCAAGCATGAGAAGCATTTGTATTGCCCAATGTAATCCCCACCCATCCCGGTCGGTATTGGTTAGCTGATGGAATGTCGCTGGGTCTCCCTCTGCGTCACCTGGTGGAGTTACTCTGCTCTCTCTGGGTGTGTGGCCAGTCAGGCCTCCTGCTTCTCCCACAAACTCTTCTAGATCAGGAGTGGAAACCCTGCGGGGATGGGAGGGGAGACTTCCTGCCGCTTATCCTTGTGACACGGTGAAGTTGGGTATAGGCCTCTTCCCTGCCTGGCTGTGTATCCCAGTCATCTTGACCTGTCCCTGTGCTGGCGTGATCCAGATCTCAGAGCTTTGCTGCATCTGTTTTGCTGGGAAACTGACAAGAAGCAGCACAAACCTGATGTAACCTGCCCCTGCAGAGGGCAAAGTGAATGGGGAGTTGCTCACTGGATAGGATGTCCTTAAGCTGACTGGCTGCTCCAGGTGCCTTGTTGGCAGTGACTTTCCACTCTGATAATGTGCTCCGTGCTTATGTAAGTAAGGGTCTGGTCTGTTTAAGGGTGTGGTTTGGGTTCCTGACCTGCATCCCCCCTGCTCTCCAGCTCTGGGACCCCACACAGCTGTGCCAGTGCACCTTGGCTTAGCTAGCTGGGACTGTGCAGGCAGAGGCTGCAGCCATGTAGCTGTCAGCACTAGTGGCGAATGCATGATGAGCCCACAGCTAACTTTTGCGGGGGTTTTAATATTCTGGCAGGGCCAAAGGCGAGCTCGTTTTAACCCCTCACTGGTGGGATGGCATTCACAGTGCTGCACTCCTTGCTACTCCATTTCGGTGTAGCAGGAACTTGGGCCCTAGCTGGGGAGCTGACTGTGTTTTAAAACTGGATAAATCTGTTCACATGTGACCAAAATATTGATGGCTTTTACAGGCTGGGTTACAGTTCTCGGGCGTTTCTGGAGAGTTGTCCGAGAAGGCTGTAGCGTGGCTGGAGTGTGTCAGCGGCTCATCCCTGGCTGTGATCTTGTTGGCTATCAAGTGAAGCAGGATCAAGCCTGGGGACAGAGTTTGTATGGGAGACTGACACAAGCTCAGGGACACAGCAGGAAGTGCTGGTGGTGACTGAGGGGAGAGAGCACTTTCCCTGGGCATGGGTCCTGAGCCCAGCATTGTGCCAGAAAACCACTGTGCTCCTGGAGGTGTCCCGAGCTGCTCTACCAGATTGTTTGCTGAAATATGTGTCACTAGGAGTTTTAACCCCCCAATCTGGGCAAGTGCCAGTGGGGTAATTAGTAACTGCTGGGACTTAGCCCTTTTCATCTATAGGTCTTTTTTTCACAAAGGGGCGGGGTGAAGGTTATTATCCCCCCTTCAGAAGCTGAAGGATACAGAAAAGCAGTCTCCTGACGCTAACCATTGCCACTGCTGCCCTCCGTTTACCCTGATATGGGTTCTTCACTTGCTGTTGTCCTGTTCCTGTGTGCTGCTGTGTTCCATTCCAGAGGTGGCTGCACTTTGCTTTGCAATCTGTGGCATGCTCTGGGATCCCTGTGGTGATGGAAGGGTATTCGTTGACAGGCCCTGTGGTCACTGTTTGGTCCCTTTGCCTCTGACTTTGTTTTATTGGCAGGAGTTCAGTGGCTCCTCCCCGAAGCGGCGGCGGGCAGAGGACAAGGACGAGGGCATTGGGTCGCCGGACATCTGGGAGGACGAGAAGGCAGAGGATCTGCGCCGAGAAATGATCGAACTCCGACAGCAGCTTGACAAGGAGCGCTCGGTCCGCATGATGCTGGAGGAGCAGGTGAGGCCTGTGCAGGGGGTGTAGACCAGCCGGTGCAAGGAGGGTGCTCTGCTCTCCAGGCAGGGGTGTCTGGGGGAGCTGACAGCCTCTGAGGAGCCTGTTCAGGGTAGTGACTGGAGGAGGAGAGGACCCAGCCTGTGCCACCTGCTCACCAGCAGATTGACTCCTCAGGGAGGCAGCCGTCTGTGCTCCTGGCCCCTTGTGCTTGCAGCAGGGTAGTGCAGGCAGTCTGCAGTCTTGTGGCGCCCTCTAGTGCACGATTGCAGATCAACCCAGATGAGATGTGCTGAGACACTAATTTCTCTGAAGTACTATCTGCCAGGAATTTCTTTTTGTCTTGGTGAAGCGACTACAATTTGTAAGCAGGTAGAGTGGGATCCTGGCACTCTGCCGGACGCTTTGTGCCGTGTCCTGAAGAATATACGTGCTGCCTTCCCCGTGTTCCAGCCATTTTCCCCCTTGGCTCAGGAGCTCCCTGACATGCTGTTGCTGCCCTTGTCATTGTTTGCCTGTCAGTTGCCTACGTTCTGTGGTCACAGCATGTTCTTGTAGCCCATCAGGGCTCTGGCTGTATCCGCCTCAGCCTTGCTGGGCACGCTCATGTCTCTTGATGGGCCACGTCTTCACTGGTGTGTGTTGGAAGGCGGAGCAGGGCTGCTCCTTACCTCCAGGTCACATCTGTGTGACAGAGCTGTGTCTGTGATGGATGCCTGTGCTGTCTCCCTAGGCCAGGATGTGCAGGTTGGCTGTTGTCTACGATTTTTGCTCCTGGCATTGAAATGTGGGGCACCTCAGTGCCCTCCTTGAGGCACCCCAGGGAGACTCCTGGAAGTCCGGTCTGTGGCTGGCCCAGAGTGCTTCAAAGGGTAAATCTCAAAACTCAGCCCTGAGCTAGTCAAGATAGTGGAGCACCAAACTCTGCGCTTGCACGCCGTGATGGTGCAGACTGGGCTGTGAACTACTCGGTCCAGTGAAGCACACGGCTCCATTCCCATTGAAGCCACGGGCTCTGCCCAGTGCTGGTTCCTTGGTGCGCTTGGGCCTTCAGGCTTGAAGCCTGGATGCGGAGCTCTAGGTCATGAAATGAGGTGGAAACTCCACAGTTAAGATGGAGGTGCTGACGCTCCCTCTCTGAGGGCTCTGGTTCCAGGCAGCTTTGCATCAAGGCCTTCAGATTTCTCCCCCTCCAGAACTCATCCACTGAAAGGGGAGAAGGAGTGCAGATTCTGAGTATTGGTGCATGCTTGGTGCCTACCCTGATTGCTCCTGGTTCCCTGCAAGGTTTCAATGAGGCCTTCCTTATCTGCTCAGAAGCATCCCTCTAGCCTGGACCCAGCAGATGGAGTTGGAGCACTTGTGCTGAGGCAGTTGGCTCTCCCAGCACAGGAGATTTTGATATCTCTGCTTTCCAAATCTAAGGCCTCCCAACTCCTCTCCCAATCCCCTCAATAATTCCAGCTGCCTGCATCAGGGCAGGCAGAGAACCAGGCTGACAGAGGCTGCTCTCTGGACTCAGATGATGCTAAATTCTCTCCCACTGTGGGAACGCCAAATTCGTCCTATTCATGTGAGGATTCTGCTCTTTCTTGGTTCCTACTGAAGCTCTTCAAGATGGGTGACTTAGAGCTGAAGCCAGTCTGGGATTCCACAAGGGCCATGACTGTGAAGTACCTGGGCTAGGAACTCTCTCCGACCAGGTTGTCATGCTCATTTACTTCATTTTGGCTCAGCTGGTGAAAGAGGGGTGGGTGGCAGGCCCCTAACGCAGACCCTCTCGCAAGAGCTGGAGGGGAAAAAAAACTGTTCCCAGAAGATGGTGCTAGCTGGGTCTCCCTCCCACTCTGAGACCATGTGGTGGAGTTGGTTGTCGCTACGGGGAAGACCAGCCATGCTCATAGTCCTGCACCCCTGTGCTCTCAAGTGTGTCTCCTGGCTTGCCCCTTGGGTCGCTCCGAGTGAGGGTAGGGCAAGGCTGTGCTTGGAAAGCTGATTTGACCTTCCTGTTGATCTTCAGAGGTCCTTAGTGGTTGCCAGACTTGGAGGTTCAGGTGAGTGCTATGGACTCTTGAGATTCCACCCCAAGACGGTGTCAGATGCCAGCCTATTGGCCTGCCAGCTCTCCTCACGCCCACCCTGGTGAGGCCTTTCCCCGTGTGTTCTGTGCTGAAAGGTCTTCGGCTTCTGCCTTGAGTGGACTAAAGCCCTAAAAGAGCCATCCAGGTTTTCGCAGCATTTGGCAGTGCCATGACTACGTCGAAGTGCCTGGAGTGATGCATGGTGCCATGGCCCGGCTAGCTTGGAACTTGGCTGCCGTTTCAAGGCAAAGCTGTCCCCGTGGGCAGTCTCAGTGTGTTTCTGTTGCAGAAATCCGGTAACACAGTGCTGCAGTCTCTTCTCCACACATATAGAGCCTCACTGCCTTGATTTGCTCTCAGTAGGGAATGCCATTTCAGCCTCTGAACCTGGTCCCAAGGCCTGGGACCCCTTGTTGTTCAGCCCTCAGGGAGGTCCTTTTTTCATTGCAGATGTCCCTTATTGCCTATCTTTTTGTATAAAGTTTTTTTTGTTTCTAATTTACTGTCTCCTCTCAGGTGCAAAACATCCAAGCAGCTGAGACTTTGAAGAGCTGTCTTACCCCACTGAGGTGTCTATATTAAAGCACAGCGTGTTCTTGCCACTCCATTGGCTGTACTCCTTCTTTTGGTCATTCTGTGAGCTGCTTATTGTGCGTGCACCTCCTGTGGGACGGTATCTTTACGGAGGAGAGAGTCCCCTCTCTTCAGAGAAGCAGAGTGAAAGGGATCAGTCAGACAGGGTTGTCACCTGCCCACCCAGTGCCTCTGATTTGGGGGCTCTTTTCCAGGTGTTCTGCTTGCACTGTGTTGCTGTTGGTGCTTAGGTTCTGATCATCGTGACTTGTTATGGGAACTTCACCTTCAGCAGAACTGAACGAAATGACTGGAGCTTTTGGAAGGCTGCATTTATATCCCCTCTGGAGCGTGACTGGTAGGGGGCCTGGCTCATGCCCCAACCTACTACCGCTGCCCCAGGGGCTGAAAGTCCTTTCAGAGCAGTGGGAGTCCTGTTGGTCTCATGCTAAGATCAAAGAGCAACAATCCTGTTGCAATGGTCTCCTCAGAGGAGTGGAGTTTCAGGTGGATAATTTCCCTGGTGGCCAAGCAGAGTGGAGGGAGTTGCCCGTCTCTTCCAGCGCTGGTGGTAGTGATGGCTGGAATTCTCAGTAGCATGGCACGTGGATCACACTGGTACGGGAGTTTGAAGACAATGAATTGGCCCTTGCGTTTGTGGAGCAGAAACTTTTCAGGAGTCCCCTGACTTGATCCTGTGCAAGACTGCACATAACAGACTCAGCCTTCCAGCAGGGGACATCCGTGCTGACCAAGGAGTGGAGCCCAGGCTCCAGAGTCATGTTAGATCTGCATCTGACTCATATCTTCCCTTATGGGACCCTGGAAATCTCCAAGCAGTGTTCACCTAACACCCAGCCTCACTGCATTCCTCCCAGAGGCACACTGTCGGGAAGACAGGCTCTTTCCTATCTCTTTGCTTCATTCATCCCTCTTCACTGCAGGAGCGCAGCATTAAGGAGTGTGTCGGCCACATGCTGCCACCTCGTGTACCTGAGGCACTGGTTGCAGGGGCCTCACCACAGAGGAACATCCTTTGGCATTTGGCGCTGGTTGCTCCCAGCAGTTGCCGAATTCTCTTGCTGCTGCTGCTTCTATGAGCAGCTCTCCCTCATGGAAGCCTTTGGGGGTGGGTAGTGTGAGGACCCGTGATGTGCTGTCGTGGAATCCCTGGCACTGAAATGGATTCCACCATAGTACCAAGCCACCAGACTGCCTTGGCGCCGTCTTGATAAGCAGGGTTGATGTATGTGTGAGGGTGGGGTTGTGCTCCTCTTCCACACCCAATGGTATGGGCTCCTCTCTCTGATTGGCTGGCAGGTGCGCTCCTTGGAGGCCCACATGTACCCTGAGAAGCTCAAGGTGATCGCCCAGCAGGTGCAGCTCCAGCAGCAGCAGGAACAGGTGAGATTGCTGCACCAGGAGAAGCTGGAACGTGAGCAGCAGATCCGAACGCAGGTGAGTGCGCTGACCCCGCCTCCCATCTCCCACCGCCCCAACCCCCTTGAGATCACATGTGGCCCAAACGCTGACCCTGTCCTTAGCTCCTCTGCAGGGAGATTTCAGATGGTTTTGCCCACAGCCTCATGTGCAGGTGTTTAAATCCAAGGGTGTTGGGGGGAGCGGCCCGATGACACGATGCACCTCTCATCAGGAAGACCTTGGAGTCTTTCCATCCTCGGGCTGGCTGGGGCTGAGAGCATGGCGTTGGCAATGCTCTCGGCTCCAGGGGAGGGGGAAGGGGCGCAGCGCGTATGGCCCTCTCGCACCTCTCCTGCTGGGAGGGGGCGACGTGGCAGAGAACTGTCTTCCCAGCTTGCAGGCTGAGGGCATCATTTGAAGCTGCTGCTGGGGGAAGGACTGGCTCCTGAGTGTGGCTATGGGGGCGGTGGGAGAACCACAGCTTGTAGCTTAGTCCTTTTGCTCTAATCCTCCATCCAGAAGTCTCGGTCACATTCCATAGGTCCACCTCTCTCTCCCTTGGGTAGCAAGAAGCTTTCTTCACCACTGGTGGTGGTCCCACCGGGGAATGACCATGTTGAGGAGGGCCTGGGTTATGTTGGATCAGATCTTGTGTCTGAATGCCACTCTGCGGGGGGAGAGCTAGACCTAGAGAACGTGACCTTTGGCTCTGCTTGGGCCCATGCCAGGTGTGGTCTGGTTAATGCTGGGTGGACAGCTCTGCTGGCTGGAGTGTGATGTCCCCCTAGCAGGTGCAGCATAGTTGGCAGGAAGGTGAGAATCTCCCTGAGTGCTGCCTGGAGGGGTCCATCCAGGAATAGGGGGAGTTCATTGCCAGTTCAGTCTTTGGCTCTTATGCTGAGGATAAGCAGGGGCAGTTCTTGGGTTCTGGTTTGCAGAAGTCTGTCTATGAGGACCTGATAGCTCTCCTCACGCAGGACATCTGTGAGCTAGCTGCCCTCACAACAGACCTGGTCTGTGTTTGGACTAGCAACCTAGCGCTGAAAGCACCTGCTCCACCGCAAGCCAGCCGGTTCCGTCAGGGCTGTCAGTGCCTCTTAACCTAGTAAGTGCTGATGTTACACCACTGCCCCCATTCAGAGCTTCTGACTCCACCCAGCATGTGATGTTTGTGCCCCCCCATGAACTTTCCATAGAAAAGCCTTTCCGTGCCCAGGGAAAATGAAATATCCTTAATCCTCACGGAAAAGAGCAGGCAGATGGATCGTGCGGGCTGTGAATGTCCAGTTTGGCCAGACCAAGCTAGCGTGCTAAGCATCCAGAAGTCAGGACGTGCCCAAGTGAAGGTTGCTGCATAATCTGACCGCTGTTCCCTCCTTGGGCATTAATGACCCTGTCAGTGCTGCAATCCTGATGGTCACATCATTAGGGTCTTCCTTGGAGCCTAACACAACGTGCTGGGGTGCCAGGCACGTGTGCACATGTTACCCTGAACACATAAGACTCATGGAGCAAGTCTGCAAGTCCTCCCTGAGGCACCCTAGGGGGAGACCTGTATGTCCAACTCCAGGCTGGGCTGGAGTGCTCTGGGGAGTAACCTCTCCAAACTAAAGCCTGAGTGGGATGAGACAAGTGTGGTTAAAACAGCATTGCTGCTGTCCCTCATTAGCTTAGTGCAGGGCTTGTGCTTTGTGTCAGTGGGATATTACTGTCCTGCCAAAGCTTGTGGAAGCACCTCTTGGACTTGCTCCGTGTCAGCTTGCCTTACACAGAAGGGGACTCTCCTGTTGCCAGTGACTTCAGCTCGATTCAGAGCGAGTGAGCTTCCGGCCCTCATTCCGTCTGCCTTATTGCAGGCTCTTCAAGGGAGATTGCTCTCCCAGAAGATCTCCCAATTCCTCCTGAAGGAGGGGATTGTCCTGCCAGCGTGCTTCCATGTCCATCTTGGGGAGGCCCTCCTACGCTCACACCTGCCTGAATGTGACACAGGCCATCGAAACGTGTGACAGATACCTGAATGTGCTACACCTGTTTTGTGATGGGCCATAACAAATTGGATATAATGGCTTAATTCCCCAACCAGTTCTTTAAAGGACAGCTCATTGCTGTGTGATCCAACCCAGTTTTAAAGAGAACTGGACTAACAAATTCAGTCATGTGCAACCATTGGGGCTCCCTGCTTGAGCCATCAGCTTGGTTTGAACCATGGACTTTTGGATCCCAGCACAGATCTCTACCATTTGAACTAAAGGAGTAACTTATCCTCTCTATGGACCAGCCACCAGATGCAGGGAGTTGGCACATTTTGCTATTCTTTTATTTTTTGCTAGGTTTGATGGGATGTTCATGCCACACTGGAAAGGAAGAGGTTAAAAGTAGCCTAGCAGCCAATCAGAGCCCAGCGGGCTTAAATAAAAGAGAGCTGCAGGGCAGAGCTGGGTCAGTTACTTCAGGGAGCCCAAGGAGAGAGGATGGTGTTCCTAGTGGGCTGCAGGATGGTAGCACCTTGGACAGAGCAGTTGGTGGCAGGGACTGGAGGAGCTAAGAGGTAACTCCGGCTAGCTACTGGGACTTGCGGGCTTGCGGCCCTGCGAAGAGGATGAAGAAGGTGCAGGGGGAAAACAGATGGTGACACGGCCGAGATGTGAAGAGGATACTGCGTGTCTAGGAGTGAGACAAGTCTGTAGGTGGAGAAGGTGGCGAGAGAGGCACCACCAGGAGAAGGCGTACCAGCTGAGAAAGCTAATGCCTGAGATGATTGGCAGGAGGTGCCACTCTGAGTGAACTCCGTCACATTAGGCAGCAAGCAAATGCTGGAGCTCAGGAATTCCTGGTCCGATTCCTGGCTCTGGGAGGGGACTTTGATTTAGTAGAGCAATGGTTACAGGAAGCCAAGCCCGTAGATTTGGCACTTTCATTCGGAGAGGCAGGGTGGCTGAATAGAGAAGACTTGGATCTACCATATGAGACCTGGGCTTAGTCTCAGTTTTGCGTGAAGGGTCCATGTGCAATCCGTTACCATATTGTAAAATGAGGGGCTGATACTCGATTGCCTCCTAAGTTAAGGAGTGAGGCTCCGCTCAGTAATAAGGGCTCTGAAGAGCACCGAAACAGTTCGCTAGAGATGAGAGAGAACTCCTGGCTCCCAGCTCCATGCACTTTCTTCTTGGCTACAGAGCGCTTGGGTGGGCAGTCTCCCTTCTCCTCCCCATTTCCCTGCAGGACTACATTGTTGTCTCAGCAGTCCTGAGGAACAGGCAGCTTGGATCATTGGAATGGGGAAAGTCCTGCAAAATCTGGTGTATGTGGGAGCGCTGCGCCGCATGTCAAAAGGTCCCTAGAGTTTGCTGTCAGCTCTAGGAAGGTCTCCTCATTTTAAACCCCATGTGCTGGCAGTGCTGTTACTGAAAGGACTGTGGCTAAGTGTGTCTCTCTCTGCCTTTCACATTGCCAGGACCTAAGTGATTTGAATTAAGCAGGCCATGCCAAGGGTTGAGGCAATACCTTCACTCCAGCCTGTCCTAGAGATCTGTTCATCACAGGTGTTCTGTAACATAGCTGTCACCTGCTCTGCATGTGTTTACTGGGCTCTGCACCTTGGTTTGGGCTCAAGAAGGGAATCCCAGTTTAGTCTCTGGGCACTAAGGTTTAGTTTCCCTTCTGTGGAAGCCAAACTTTGTGTGTGTCTTCATTTGGCCAGTTCTTGCCCCGCCCCCAAGCTTCTTTTGGTCCTTGCTGAACTTTCACTCCAAGTGCAGCTAGTGCTCCGACCAGCCTAGAGCAGCACCTTTCCCCGATCACACTGTTGGTGATGGCCTGGTGTTGCTGCTCATTTCAGCTGTGCTGCGTGTTGGGCCACACCTAGAGCTTGCTCTCCAAGAGTGAGAATCCTGCACAAATGACTTCTAAGAGAGGGGAAAACTCACTTCCCTTATCACTCTGTTTCTCCAGAGCCCTCCGGCAGGATTCCCATGGATGCATGGAAATTCCCTGTTTTAAAGGTCTAGCTTCTCTCGCACACTCCTGGGTTTGTGAATTTCTGAGGCACACTTTTTTTTGTGCATTGATCAACTTGTTTGCTCTTTGTGGGAGCTTTGCCTTCTCATACGAATTTTCTGGAATGGTCTGACGGCATCATTTTACCTTGGCGGTGGGTGGCACATAGCTGCCGGCAGGAAGCCTGACTTGTTCTTTAACCCCCTTCCACTGCTCTTAAGAACCAAAGGAGTTCATCAATCTTCCGCGAAGAGGCAGGAGTGAGAGCCCTGCACAGATAGTATTGGAAGTGAAAGTTCCTCCCCTTGTAATTCTGCTTCTCTGCTATCCTCTGTGAAAACGTAAAGATAATTCCCAGTACATTTCTGGAAATTCACAAATATGTATTTTTAAAATGTAACTAATACACACAGGGTGTCTGATACAGAGGAAATATATGTTCTAGTTCTGCTGTCAGACAAATGGAAGTTTTGATTTTTGCATACGAATGTAAAACTACACGTAACATACAAATTTAGGAGCCAAGTTTCACCTTATTCTCTCCCCCGCCACCATCCTTTTCTATTAAAAATAAAAACTCTATTGAAGTGTTTCTGTATTAACTTACCCTCTCTGTATTCCCGAGAACATGCTACATTTTTAAAATTCAGCTACAGCCAGCAATGCTGAGGCCTTCATCATGTTTCAGAAATAGTCCAACCTTTGTCAAAACGACTTCTTTAAAAAATGTGGCTCACTCAGTGCACGTGGCCTCATTCACTGTTCCCCATCACTCCCAGGCACTAATGGACACGTTACACCGTTGTAGATTTGGACTAACTCCTTTGGTTCAATTACTCCAGATTTACATTGGTGTAACCATGAACAGAACAAGGCAAGGATCTGCTGGACCCCTGCATGTTCATTGAGTGCTGAGTGAGGTGGTAAGTCTTGTTGAAATCTTTGTGACCATAAAGACTATAATTTGCAACGCTTCCTTTCTTTAACACTGTGTCATGCTAAAATACCTACATGTGCACAGCCCTCCTGAGCAACAGCCAGTAGTTAGAGCATGTGAATGAAATTCTCGCAAACCCTGTACTCCATAGGCCACGCTCATACCTCCAACAATCCCTCCCCTCTGTCTAACAGCTGGTATGCTCATGAACGCAACCTCTCCCTTTCTTCTCCATGTAACCTTTACATCTAATTGTAGAAAATTAAGTTTGTAATGTTCAATTCAGTCCAAGCTGTCTCTTAAGATTGTAGGGTTTTGTGGGGGGTTTTTGGACCACGTCATCAAGATTTTATGCGTGGCCTGATATGAGATTGTGTTTACACCAAGCACAGATGGTTTTGTCTTGCTTCACCAAGTTCCCTGCTTCAGAAGGGCATATGCACCTCTAACGTTTTGGGAGAGGGCTCTTTGCAGCAGCTGAGCCTGTAAGTTGTTCTTTTGATCTTTCTGGGCTCCTTTAGGTTCAGATCTAGAACCTGCTCTAGTAGCATATAAATCTGGGTGACCTTCTTTAAAAAAGGCACAAATGAGGTGGGTGTTAAGCCTTGCTCAGTGCCACAGCCTGATGCAAAATTCTAGGCTGTAGGGAGTTGTCATCCTGCTGGAAAGGTGCCTGTAAGGAACTCAGAATGGCCCCTGAAAAAAAGGGCTACAGCAGAGATCCAGCCATCAGATCTGGCTTTCCCAGATTCTAAGACTCCTGGCAAGGGTAGAGCTCCTCAGGTCCTGGCTGAGTAAAGTGGTCACCTGCCTGGGTGTGCCCATCAGATTTCATCTGATAAGAGTTACAGCAGCACCCAGTCACAGATCTAGTGTGTGCTTGTAAAATCCAGGGATGTGGATTGACCCCTACGTACTCCCCCCACAGGCTCCATTGGAACGCTTCCTGCGAAGTTCTCTCCAGAACAGTCACCTTCTGGCACCATGGGGATGAGTCCTTCTGCAGACTGGTGGTGTCATCAGAGCTGTAGACCCCACTGCTCAGCTCGGTACTATGGCAGTCTTGGCTCCAAGAGTTAGGCACCATCCCGTTCTGCTGTAGTTCCGCCTCGGGAGAACCTTGTGCAGGCACAAGAATGGCTTTGGAGCCTCGGCTGTCCCGCTAGACAGCCCCAGGATTTGTGAGATTTAATACACATGGCACTGGGCACCTCTTAGCCCTATGCTGCTCTCCTTCTGCATTGGCTTTGTCAGGGTTCCCTCCCCACTCTGAACCCTAGGGTACAGATGTGGGGACCCACATGAAAGACCCCCTAAGCTTATTTCTACCAGCTTAGGTTAAAACTTCCCCAAGGCACAAATTCTTTGCCCTTGGAGGATACGCTGCCACCACCAAGTGATTTAACAAAGAATCAGGGAAAGGACCACTTGGAGTTCCTATTCCCCCAAAATATCCCCCCAAGCCCTTACACTCCCTTTCCTGGGGAGGCTTGAGAATAATGTCCTAACCAATTGGTTACAAAGTCATCACAGACCCAAACCCCTGGTTCTTAGGACAATAGAGAATCAGTCAGGTTCTTAAAAGAAGGATTTTATTTAAAAAAAAAAAAAAAGGTAAAAATCATCTCTGTAAAATCAGGATGGAAAATAACTTTATAGGGTAACAAATTCAAAAACACAACAGAACTTCCTCTAGGCTTAGTTTCAAAGTTACAAAAACCAGGAATAAACCTCCCTCCAGCAATGGAAAAAATGATTTATAGGAGAAGGAGTTTTCTGACCTGATGCTTCTCTGCTTCCCAAGAGAACACACACAAAGCCTTTCTTCTCCCCTGCCCCGCCAAGATTTGAAAGTGTCTTCTTCCCCCATTGGTCCTTTTGGTCATGTGCCAACCAGGTTATTTGAACTTCTTAACCCTTTACAGGTAAGGAGGAATTCTAGGCTACCCTTAGCTGTAGGGTTATGACAGGCCTCTTCTACAAGGAGTGAAGCTGAGGTCTCCTCCTAAGATAATAAAGGTTCCTATGGGGATCACTCTACTGCAGCTGCCTCCTGAGTCCCTGGAGTAAGTGGTGGTGCTTTTAGGGAGCCACTTTCTCTTGCAGAGGAGGAAAGGCCTCTGGAGAGAGAGTCCTTGAAGGCATCCTCTTGACTCCTCTCAAGATGGGACTGACTCGACTGCTTCCTCCAGCCTTTGGAGCTGTCATGGTATTTCAGGATCTGCTGGGCAGAGTGCCGTTCCTCTAACAGCCAACCCCGGGAAGCCACTCAGGCCTTTGATGTCTTGGAGCTCCAGGCCAAAAAGAGAGAACAGCCCTCGCTGGCCACAGGCATTCCTTTGGAGGGGACTAAAAGGGTCTGGAACCCTTACCTCCGCTTCTGTCGCATGGGAAATGTCTTCCTCCTTCAGGCTAGATTCTAAGGGAGGCCGGCTTTTCTTTTCTTTTCCAGCATCCAACCTCGGGGCTAACTTGTGGCTGCTGCTGCAAATGGAAAGTCTAGAACAGGAGGAGTCGTCATCAGTGTCCAAGTGAGTGGATGTGTTTGGAAGCGAGATTGATCCTTCATCTGCCTGGACTCTGAGAGCAGCCAGTTATGAGGCAGTTATGGCCAGATAAATTCTCTCTTTCTGGTCCAAAGCTGCCCCTTGAGCAGTACGTTTCCTGAGGTCAAAAAAATCCCATTCCAGAAGCTCAGACACTGGGTGCCATCCCATGAGTGAATGCTGAGGTGCAAGTCTTGGAGAGCTGCAGTTACTGGTTAAGTGACTTTATTTTCTGGAGATGTTCCAGGAGGTGTCTGCTTCCCTCAGGTCTGTCTTTGGTGTATCTGGATGTCTCTCTCAGCACATGTTCCTGGCTCAGGATTTTTGGTCATTCTACTGCAGCTCCGGTATAAGCTATGAACTGACCTTGTGAAAGCACAGATCTCTTCAGCTCAGAGGCAGATGTGGTCTTGGGAAAGATGAAAGTCCATGGGTGCATCCCTGGGCTTGAGTCTCTGTTTTCCACAGGAAATCTTCAGTTAGATTCCATAAGGGACACCTAACAGCAGTCCTCTTCAGGAGCTGGCTGCCTGCAGAGGCCCAGACCATTTAGGAAGCTCTTCTGATCCAATCAAAAGACAAGTCTTGCTCTTTGGCCTCAGCTCCTGGTGGCACTAGAGGACTTCAAACCAGTCCTGGAACACTGAGTCCTCATGCTTTGTTTTACCCCTCCCTTTGCGGACCATTCCCAATATTTTCAGGCATGGCAAGCCATTTCTTCAGACTGCTGGTTCCTAGCGCTCATGGAATGCGGGAAGCCATGCTAATAGCCAAGCCCTCTTGCCCTGTTCAAGGATCCCAGTTACATGAAACTGCTCCAAGAGGAGATCTTGGCCCATTGGAAAGTGGGAGCCATAAAAGGAGTACAGGAACCCGAGCAGAGAAACGGCTTGAGTCCCAGTATCCTTATTTGCAAACGAAACTGAGGCCTGCACCCTATTCTAGACCTCAATGCATAGGACAAATACCCAAGGGAAATCCAATCCTGCTTGGTTTTTCTGGGGAGTGTAACCCCTGCTCTCAGGACTGGTAGAGGGAGGGCCCTAAGCCTCAGTTATTTTATTTCCATATCTCAAGGCAAAAGTACAGGAAGCCCCTCAGATTCACAGTGTGTAACTACCAACACCCGGGGGTGCCTTTGGGCTGCCATCCGCAGGGTGTTCAAGCACTTGGCTGTAGATGCAGCCTCTTTGTGTTGTCAAGACCTGCAGGGGTATCTGGAAGACTAGCTTGTGAAAAGGCAGCGTCAATCAGTGGATATGGCCCTGGAGTGGGAGTCAGTAGACTTGGGTTCCATACCATACTCTGCCATTCACCTGCTCCCTTGGGCAAATCACTTCACATCTGCGTTAGTTTGGGGTAATGCTACTTGCCTGTCAATGTAAGGCACTTATAGAGCTCAAAGTGAAATGTTCTACATACACCTTTACCCTGCTTATCCATACTCTAACAGCGGTGGTGTCCATGCCCTGGGGGAGACTTGCTCTCTCTGCAGATCTGAGACAGACAAATCCACCATGGTCCCAACTTGGGCTTGACCTTCCTGGGAGTCACCGTAGATTCCGGAAAGGCTCTAGTTGCCTTCCTCTAGGATGTCATCCAGGACAGTGAGCTAGCCACACGCAGGGTAGGTGGTCCGGTGTAAGATCTGAGTCCTAGGCCTGGCAGCCTGCACAACCCCCCTTTCCCAGTGTCATGGCTGCAGGGTGACAGCCTGGTGTGCCCACCAAGCACTCACCACGTGGACGTGATCGTTCCCCTTCGGTGTCTCGGAGGCTCTCGACTCTAGAGGATGCTGCCACAGAACATCTTGCAGGAGCGTCCTGCTCGTCAGGTGATGAGGAGGATACTTCCAGTCTAGCCTGAGAGCACTTCAACCCACCATTGCCAATGACATGAGTCCTAAAGCGTTGCTCATCATGAGCAGTCACTCAGACTCTGGGGCTTGTCTTGTATCTGCAGGTGGGGTCACCAGGAGGTGAACTTGTTTGCTACTCATCAGAACAAGCATCCCAAGACCCACCTGAGAGCAGGCAGTGATCCCCAGTGTGGATTGGATCCCTTTTATGCTAGCTTAAACTTTCCTGTTCCTCTCCTTCCCAAATATCGAGTAAGACTTGTCAGGACAGAGCCAGAGTGATTGTCACTGCCCCAGCATGGGTGCAGCAGAACTGGCTTTCCATTCTCAGAGCTTATGGCTCTGTCCAAATGCCATCCATTCACTCCTCCCTCTTCCTCAAGTCAAGATTTCTTATCCCAGCTGGGTAGTGCATCCAGACCTTGCAGCCTGTTGGGTCTCTGAGGTCAGGGGGACCTGTGCTTATCTCAAGAGATCAGGGGAGTGCTGTTAGATTCCAGAAAGCTGCCTGTTAGGAAAGTACCAAATGGAGCTAGATGCTCAAGGTCAAGGCCTTGACTTTGTCTGTTTCGGACTTCTCCTCTCTCTGCAGTTGCCAGGGTTAGCTTTGACAACCCAAAAAGCTTCCTTGGTTGCTATTCCTGCCTCCTGTGTTTCTGTGAAAGAGACCTCCCAGTTTGCCCCTCCCCTAGTGAAACCATTAGACGTTCTTGCGAACTTTACCCTTCACTCAGGAGCCAGTTGGGGCATGAACGTGGGGTTATCCAAATGGCCTTGGGCATCTCCCTGTCTGTGCCCCTCACTCTGAAGGGTTTGGAGCTGAAATGCTTGCTGACCAATTCCCCTCCTCTGACATCCCCCAAAGACAGGGTAGTGGTTGGGCCTCATCCCAACTTTGGACAAACCGTGTTGGACTTTCATTATGGCCTTTGATTTCGGTCAGTCGCTGCTGGCTGTCTTCCCCCAAAGCCAGCCTTGGGCTGGGGTGTGTTGGAATTTGTGCACCTTGAGGGTTAAGAGCTGGTAGCTACTGCTCAGAACTATGCAGTGTGGAAAGTCAAACCAGTTTGATCTGTGGCCTCTGGAGAAAAATCTGAGTCAAACTATGTTGTCCCGAAGGCGAAGTGGGTAAGAGTCTGTGTCTATTCCTGTGACAGGCCATCTTGAGATGACTTGCTTAGCATGATGGCAGCTCATCAGGTGTTTTCTAAAATTTAGCAGGGGCTGCTGTCAAATGCTGCAGCAAAGCGGATGCTGCTTTCTGGGGCTGAGGTTTGGTCACTTTTCACCTGGCAGGGCTTCTCGACCCCTCTCAGCAGAGGTCATTGCTGGCTGCTCTCCTGCAGTGGGGATCTGAGAGAGCCATTGCTGGGAAGGAAGGGATCAGCACAGCTATGCGAGGGCACTGTCCAGAAGTAACTCCTCTCCTTTGAGGTGGTCTCTCCATGTCCTTTCCTCATCTCTCCTCAGCCTGGTGCTGCTGGAAGCCAGCTGGGAAGCAGTGCTGGATCTGTCTAGCTTGCTGGATTTCTGGTTGCAGTACACATTCACGTGTGGCAGAATTGAAGCTTACTTTTTAATGGAAGTTTCTGGCCCTTGTGCTTCTGAAGATAAATGTCCAGACATGAACCAATGCAGAAATTCCTGAGTCTGCAGCCAGCCTGAAATAGTAGCTGGGGGAAGTAACTCTCCCACCACCCCTTTCAGTCTCATTGGGTGTTAGCTTAGGCTGATGCATTGGTAAGCAGCACTGATTTTATTACAGATCCTCTACCCAAAGGAATGGATTGGGCAGGGGTAGGCAACCTATGGCACGCGTGCCAAAGGCGGCATGCGAGTTGATTTTCAGTGACGCTCACACTGCCCGGGTCCTGGCCACCGGTCCAGGGGGCTCTGCATTTTAATTTAATTTTAAATGAAGCTTCTTAAACATTTTGAAAAACCTTATTTACTTTACATACAACAATAGTTTAGTTATATATTATAGACTTTTAGAAAGAGACCTTCTAAAAACATTAAAATGTATTACTGGCACGCAAAACCTTAAATTAGAGTGAATAAATGAAGACTTGGCACACCACTTCTGAAAGGCTGCCGACCCCTGGGACAGGGGCTGGACCATGCCACTCCTTTGTGCCCACAGGGGGCAGTGAGCCCTCAGCAGAGGGGCAGGCTCAGCTGGGAGGAAAGTGTGATCCTAGAGCAGTGGTTCTCAAACTTTTGTACGGGTGACCCCTTTCATACAGCAAGCCTCTGAGTGTGACACCCCTCCCACCCCCTTCTATTGTAAAGTGTTTTTAATTTATATTTAACACCATTAGAAATGCTGGGAGGCAAAGCGGGGTTTGAGGTGGAGGCTGACAGCTTGTGACCCTCCCCCCTAATAACCTCGCAACCCCCTGAGGGGTCCAGACCCCCAGTTTGAGAACCTCTGTCTTAGAGCAATGGGCTTGGTGTCAATACCTATGCAGGCTGGTTAGTGCCTCAAACAAGAGCACTCCCTGTGCCCATGGGCTTCAGTACCCAAGAGCCAGCACTGGAGGGCTGGGATGGAAATGGTTCTGAAATCTGAACATAATAGTTTGGTATTTAGGGGAAATTGGTGACGAGCTTCAGCCCAGCTGATTGGCTTGTCTCGGTGAGGTTCTCAAGGTGCTCTTAGCCATGCAAAAGGTTAGAATCTGTGTGAAGGCTGGGCTTTGCCTCTACAATTCTGGACTCCCTAGACTAGGTGGTGGGGATAGCATGGGCATGGCCCACCATAAAGGTCTGAGATCAGCCAAACCTACTGCGGTAGCACCCTGGATTTCTGAGGCTGCCAGCTTTGCAAGCCCTGAGAAGGGTGTGTGGGGTCAGACGTTTCCTCAGTCTCCAAAGGGTTCAAGGGAATGAAAGTGTTATGGACTCATTTCAGCCCTCTCCCCTGGCTGGGAGTGTAGTGAATTACCTTTTTTTTTTGTCTTTGCTTTTTTTGTCTCCAAATACCTGGACTCGGATCTCATCTCTAATACCAGCAGAGTATCTCACCTGGCTCCCAAAGCCACCTCTCTGATTTGGCGCCATGTGGACTGGAAGGGAAGGGGCTGTGGGTCGGGATTGAGGGGCATTGGCAGGTCTGCTTGCATCATTTGCCTGCCCCAGTTTATCAATTCTTCTGCCATCCCAGCTGTATGATCCCATAACCTTCTTATTTTTGGAAGTGTCGGGGGTTGCCAGCAGAGTCCAGATTTGTGACCCTTCAGGCACCCTGCCAGCCCAGCCTCTGCTCCTTCCCTAAGGCTGTTGGGTGGTTGGGGAGAGGGTACGTAGATTTGTGTTGTGTGTGGAGGGGCTGGTGATGGTGTGTTAGTGCTCTAAGGGTTTGACTTTAGGTTGCAGGTGGTTGGATTGTCCCTGGAGGCATCCAGAGGGCAGCTACCCTGCTCTGGAGTACGGCGGAGTTGACAGACTGGTTGGCATTGCAATGTCCTCCTTATCTAGTGCAGGCTGGTGTAGCCAGAGAACTGGTGGGCGGCCAGCAGAGTGCCTGGTTGGAGACCCCAGCTGTGCCCTCTGGGGACTTGCCAGAGCTGTTCACTTGGCTCAGTCCACAGGCAGCTTATGGCTGAGCTCCTACTCAAGGGCGAGGGGTTGGTGGCTCTTGTGAAGGGGGGAGGGGAGGGGTGTGTATGGCAGGCTCCTCCCACAATGTTGGCTGTCGACTGAGTGTTTCCTGGGCATGGAGCCCACGTGTTGGCTCCATTCCCTTTGTTGGGCTGCTGTGACCTGTCCCCTTCAGGGAGCTCCTCCTGCTTCCTGTGCCCTGGAGCTCATGGGCACTGGATTTATCTGTGCTGAAGGCATTGCTGGGCAGCTTCCATACTCAATGGCGTCTTTCTTTCTCTCCCCAGCTCCTGCCAGCACACGGTCCCCCAGCACCCACCCATCATCCCACTGTGATTGTACCAGCACCACCTCCTTCCCATCACGTCACCGTGGTAACCATGGGCCCATCCTCTGTAATCAACACGGTCTCTACGTCCAGGCAAAACCTGGACACCATTGTTCAGGTACAGGAGCAAATCTGGGAGGGAGGGAGTAGGAAGAACTGGGGGTATCTGTCAGAAGGGGAGAATTCAGGACAGGGCACCTTCCAAGGCCAGGATTGTTCTTGGTGGGGAGAATTTGGGGGCCCCTGGGGGAATGTCTGGGCTTCTCCCCATAACCCCAACACTGAGTGAACCTCAGTGGTGCTTGTGGCTGAGACTCCCATGGGCTCAGGCTTGGAGATGGGGTTGCTTAGGAGAGAGCCGTCTGAACAGCGTCAGACCTTGCTGTTCCCACCCCGGATGTGTGGGCAGCATCCCACCTGTACTGGGCCCTGGGAGAGCAGTGACGCTTCCAGGAGAGAAGCAGCACTTCTAGTTCTCTTCTAGGCTGTCTCAGGAGGTCTGCCCTGCAGTCGGAGGCATGATTGCTGCAGTTGGAGGTATACCTGACAGCTTTAATCCAGCTGGCTCAAGCAGCATGGGCTTCAGCCCGGATTAGCTGCTAAAGTATGGTCCGTGCCACTGCAGCTTCCCTGCTCCAGTAATCGAGCGAGCTAGATCAAAGGTAGCTTGGGTACGTGTGCACGAGCTGCAGTCACACCGCATGATCGCAGCATAATTACGTACCCTACAAGGGTCTGCAAACCCAGCTGTGTCCGGTGAGCAGCCAATGTGATGCTGAGTGCTGGGGGGTAGCCAAGGGCTGCTGTGCACTGTGCAGGCTGGATATCCCAGCCACTCCCCAGCATGGTTCAGTTTTTCAGGGGAGGTTGGAACCAGACTGTGGTGGCATGTGTCTGACCCGGGATGCAGTATGTCTCCATCAAAGGTGTCCAAGGATGGGGCTAGATCGCTGGCACTGCAAAGCAGAGTAGTGGCTAACTTTGGAGACCCAGCCCAGAACTAGCAGGGGAGGAGAGTGACAGCAGCCTTTCTGGAGGAGACTCCTCTGGAGAACACGGGCACCAGGGGATAAACAGGCATAACTGGGTCGGTTCTTCTCCTGATGCTCTCCTCCCTGCCTCCCCCAGGGATGTAAGCCCCCGTGGCCAGGGTTCCCTCTCCACTCCCCTCACTGTTCCTTCCCCTTGGCAGGCAATTCAGCACATTGAAGGGACGCAGGAAAAGCAGCTGCAGGAGGAGGAGCAGAGGCGTGCGGTCATCGTGACGCCCGTCCGGGCGTGCCTGGAGCCCTCCAATTCCGACACCGCCTCCGACACAGAGGGGGATGACAGTGACTCCATGGATCAGAGCAAGGAAGATCCCTCAGGGGAAGGGGAGCTGCCCTGACACCCCCCCAGCCAGCAGCAGGGAAAGGGGTGGGACTGGGGGAGGGGAATGTCAGAGAATATGCTGAAATTTTTAAAAAATACAATGCGATTTGGGTCTCTTTTATGACCTTTTTCAATACTGTAAATCGGAGTGCTAGAACCAGACACACTGAAAGTTCATGCTGCAGTTGAAAGCAAACCAGGGGGTGGGAGGGGGTGCTGTGTCAATGAACCAGCACTGGGGGAGGGTGGGGGGCTGTTTTTAACTAGAGATGGGCCAAAACTGGAACCCAGGATCTGAACTCAGATGAACTGTTTGGGAGTTCGGGTAACTGGGACCTGGAACCAAATCGCCTGTGGTTTTGTAAAAACTCAAACCCAACTTACAGTAATCTTGCAAAAGTAGTCCCGGCTTTATCCAGCACTGGTGCGATGGATGGTGTGGCTGGTGCACGGGCGCTAGGCTGTTCATGGGCCTGCCTGAGTTCTTGTTTCTTGTTTGTTGGTAGTTTCTCTATTTTAAAAAAGGGGGGAAAAAAATAAAAATTAAAGGGACACCATCAACTGAAGTCCCATGGCACAGAACAAGTTGCCTACTCTCAAGCCGACTAGTGGAGAATAGAGAGGAATGTGTTGAGGTTACTTGGCGCGTTTGGCGATGCTCTGTGTGTGGTCAGTTTCACTACTTCTCCTGCACCACTGGGCACTTCCCCTGAAAGAACCCACACATATGGCAACAGGGGCGAGAAAACACTTTCTAAAACAGGAAGATGGGATTGTAAGGCCACTGGAAGCATTTGGGGGGTGGGGGAGCAGGTGTAGTACTTGAAAGGACTCTGAACTCGCTTAAAAATTGACTAGATTTCAGTTCGGTGGTGTTGCTTTAGATTTAAAAAAAAAAAAAAAAAAAAAAAAAAGATCCCAACCTTACAAACCCACATCATTTCCAGCCCCGACGGCAGGAGATGCTCAACAAGACGATATCAATTTCATGTTCTTTATTTTTCCTTTGTTTCCTCCTAAAGCACTTAATCCATTTTGTGGGGTCTGCCCGGTCAGAAGAGCTGTTCTGTTCTGTGATTGTGTCGCTTCTGTTTCTTTTTTCTGTTGTGTTTTGGTTTCCTTTCTCCCCTCCCTGCCCCCTTCCTGTTTGGCTGTAGGTTTAGGCCAGTGTTGTGTAGAGCCTTGTGGGTATTTGGTAGGTTCCTCCCCGGCCACAACTGTTTCTCTGTTTTTCTTTCATTTTTTGTATTTTTTTTACGATTTTCAGGTCTTTGTGTTCATCGAGAAGCTATTATATTTTGTTAAGAAAGTGAAAAAAAAAAAAAGGCTTGTGCCTTTGTAAAGAAACAAAATAAAGTTTGTACTTTGTTTTTTAGAATCTCTGCCTAGTGTAAAATCTGTGGGCTATGCATGAGCTATGTAAGCACAGGTGAGGGACGGCTCTGCCTCCCAGAGCGGGCTCCAGTCCTGCAGCTGGTGCCAGGAACTCCATGGCATCTTCTACACCACGTGTCCCATCGTCGGCCCAGGAACTGCATCTGGCCACCTGGCCGCTCGTTCAGCCTCTGCAGAATTTTGACTTCCACTTGCCTTGAGCCTCTAGCCTGAACGGCTGTGAAGAAAACCTTTTGAAATGGGAATCAACTAACTTGATAGTATTGTTACCTGAGTCTGCAGCCAGCTTGAAACCCTGGCTCCAGGAGCTGTGAACTCCCCCTCCACTCATAAGCCAAAGGGTGTGTTAATGCTAAAGCGCACTCCTTTTCTGTGCCAGTGGTAACTATTCAGTTGCTGATCACTCACGCGGGTGAGATAAGACGGGTTAAGAATGAAATGCAGAGGGAGGAGAGGATGAGGAATGGAGAGAAGCCGAGGGGAAAACTAATGCAGACCGAGTAACGTGGTGGTGGTGAAGTACTCCCCAGATAGGTCCAACTCCTTAGCTGCTGTAAATCAGCATCATTCTATTGACTTCCATGGGGCTACACCAGTTTAAACCTACTGAGGAATTGGCCTGGGATACCTGACAGCTAATCTTTGTTATCTCACAGAGGCCGTGATATTCTACCCCTTAATTTTGTGCCAGCTCCCGCTGCCGTCAGGAACTCTGCTGTGGGTAGATGATAGAACCTGTCGTAAACTTTCTCCTCTCCTGCTCAGGGTTGTGAATCTGAGGCACTCCCTTGGCCTCGCCTTCACGCTAAGATTTTCAAAAATAGCTGCCTCAAGTGAGCGAGCTGCCTGATCCAAGAGCCCTGTGCATCTGCACCTCCCTTTCCTGCCCCTGAGCTGCTGGGTGCTCAGCGCTCATGGACATTCAGCTCCTCTGTGAGCCTAACTTCTTGAAGGTCTCTGTGTCACTCAGGCTTTCTGTGTGGGGTGGCAGATGGGCACAGCCACGTGATTGCTGCTCCTGTGCGTGCTCCCACACTCGCTCTTGCAGCTATAGCCCTGACTTTGCCATCCTGTTACTGGATCCTTGGGGGACACCCAAATAAGCTGCATTTCGAAATGCATTACAGCCCCCTCTCCTCAGCAAAGGTTTATGTGAAATGAGTAAGGGTTACAAATCATTCAATCAAAGAACCTCCTCTGTCTTCAGGTTTTGCACAGCTGCACATCACTGTAGCATTGGTGCACCTACTGGACACAATAGATAAGCAATAGCAAAGTCCCTAGTGAACTCTTTGGCTCTTTGCCCCCTGTGGGGGTTAGTGGAAGCCCTGCTTGGGATATGCTCTCAGTTTTTGATGGGAAGTAGGGGATGCAATAGTTAGAGTGACAGAGGAAGTTTTCAAGTGACCAGCCACCACACTCACCTTGTCTTTGGAAGTTCTTTCTGCCGGATGCCCTTGACTGAGAATGCTTTGACTGCCTTTTGCATAGTTCGATCTGTATTACCCCAGCCTCTAAGTCTCCTGCTTCCGTGGCCCCTTGGTTCGGGTAGGGCCCAGCACTGGGGTGCTGTAGAAATCCAGCGACCTGGCAGCAACAACCAGATCAATGTAGTGAGCCCTGTGAATGTGGTGACTTAGCCCTGGTCTACACTACAAGTTTAGGTTGAATTTAGCAGCCTTAGATCGATTTAACCCTGCACCCGTCCACACAACGAAGCCATTTTTGTCAACTTAATGAGCTCTTAAAATCTATTTCTGTACTCCTCCCTGACGAGGGGATTAGCACTGAAATAGACATCGCCGAGTCAAATTTGGGGTAGTGTGGACGCAATTCGACAGTATTGGCCTCCAGGAGCTATCCCAGTGCTCCAGTGTGACCGCTCTGGACAGCATTCTCAATTCGGATGCACTGGCCAGGTAGACAGGAAAACCCCCGTGAACTTTTGAATTTCATTTTCTGTTTGGCCACCGTGGCAAGCTGATCAGCACAGGTAACCATGCAGATCTCATCAGCAGAGGTGACCATGGAGTCCCAGAATCGCAAAAGTGCTCCAACGTGGACTGAACGGGAGGTACTGGATCTGATCGCTGTATAGGGAGACAAATCCATGCTATCAGAACTCCGTTCCAAAAGACGAAATGCCAAAATATTTGCAAAAATCTCCAAGGGCATGAAGGACAGAGACTATAACAGGGACCTGCAGCAGTGCTGTGTGAAACTTAAGGAGCTCAGGCAAGCCTACCAAAAAATCACAGAGGCAAATGCCCGCTTGGGGTCAGAGCCCCAGATATGCCGCTTCTATGATGAGCTGAATGCAATCCTAGGGGGTGGCCCTACAACTACCCCACACCTGTACGTGGACTCCTGCAAGGGAGTCTCACGCAACAGGGATGATTTTGGGGACAAGGAAGATGATAGTGCACACACCAGGCAAGCGGAGAAACTGTTCTCCCCGACAGCCAGGAACTGTTTATCACCCTGGAGCCAATACCCTCCCAAGCCGGGCTCCTGCACCTTGAAGGCAGAGAAGGCACTTCTGGTGAGTGTACCTTTGTAAATATAATACGTGGTTTAAAAGCAAGCGTGTTTAATGATTAATTTGTCCTGAAGACTTGGGATGCATTTGTGGCCAGTATAGTCTGTTAACGTGTCTGGGGATGGAGTGGAAATCCTCCAGGGACATATCAATGAAGCTCTCCTGGAGGTTACTCCCAAAGCCTTTGCAAAAGGTTTCTGGGGAGGGCAGCTTAATTGCATCCTCCATGGTAGGACACTTTACCACGCCAGGCCAATAGCACGTAGTCTGGAATCCTTGCATAAGAAAGCATGGCAGTGTGTGGTCCTGGTGTTTGCTGGCATTCAAGCAACATCCGTTCTTTATCTCTGTGTTATCCTCAGGAGAGTGATATATCATATATCATTCATGGTCACCTGGTTGAAATAGGGGAATTTTATTAAGGGGACATTCAGAGGTGGCCATTCCTGCTGAGCTGTTTGCCTGTGGCTGAAAAGAAATCATCCCCGCTGTTAGCCACGCGGTGTGGGGAGGGGTGAAGCGATCATCCCAGAGAATTGGGGGGGGGCAGTTTAGTTGGGTTTGTGCTGCATGTTAACCCGAAAACATCAGCCCCTCCTTTTAAATGGCCAATGTCTTTTTCAGTTTTACTCTCCTTTTTTTTCCTCCAGCAGCTGCAAATGTTTCAACGCTGCCACTAGCATCTCTGTCCCAGAAGCTAGCACAGAAAAAAACACACTTGCGATGAAATGTTCTCTGAGCTCATGCAGTTCACCCGCACTGAAAGAGCCCAGCAGAATGCATGGAGGCAGACAATGGCAGAGTCCAGGAAAGCACAAAATGAACACGAGGACAGGAGGGATGCGCAAGAGGATAGATAGCTGGAGCAACAGGAGAGGTGGCGGCAGCGTGATGAGAGGCGGCAGGATGCAATGCTGAGGCTACCGGAGGATCAAACTGATATGCTCCGGCGTATGGTTGAGCTGCAGGAAAGGCACAGACCACCACTGCAGCCCCTGTGTAATCAACTGCCCTCCTCCCCAGATTCCATAGCCGCCTCGCCCAGATGCCCAAGAATGTGGGGACAGGGGACGACGACACTCTGGGCACCCAACCACTCCACCCCAGAGGACTGCCCAAGCAACAGCATGGCATTCAATAAGTTTTGAAGTGCAGTGTGGCCTTGTCCTTCCCTCCTCCCCACCTTGCCCACCTCACCCAGTGCTTCCCTTCTCCCCCGCCCCTCACGGGCTACGTTGGCAGTTATCCCCCTATTTGTGTGACGAATTAATAAAGAATGAATGAATTTGAAACAACAATGACTTTATTGCCTCTGCAAGCGGTGATCGAAGCAGGAAGGGGAGGGCGGTTGGCTTAGAGGGAAGTAGAGTGAACCAAGGGGGCGGGTTTTCATCAAGGAGAAACAAACAGAACTGTCACACCATAGCCTGGTCAGCCATGAAACTGGTTTTCAAAGCTTCTCTGATGCGCAGAGCGCCCTGCTGTGCTCTTCTAACCGCCCTGGTGTCTGGCTGCGTGTAATCAGTGGCCAGGCGATTTGCCTCAACTTCCCATCCTGCCATAAATGTCTCTCCCTTACTCTCACAGCTATTGTGGAGCACACAGCAAGCAGCAATAACAATGGGAATATTGGTTTCACTGTGGTCTAACAGAGTCAGTAAACTGCGCCAGCACACTTTTAAATGTCCAAATGCACATTCTACCACCATTCTGCACTTGCTCAGCCTATAGTTCAACAGCTCCTGACTACTGTCCAGGCTGCCTGTGTATGGCTTCATGAGCCATGGCATTAAGGGGTAGGCTGGGTCCCCAAGGATAACTATAGGCATTTCAATATCCCCAACGGTTATTTTCTGGTCTGGAAAGTAAGTCCCTTGCTGCAGCTTTTCAGACAGACTAGAGTTCCTGAAGATGCGAGTGTCATGTACCTTTCCCGGCCATCCCACGTTGCTGTTGGTGAAACATCCCTTGCAGCACCATTGAAAAGTACCACTTGTGGTTTATGTACTGGCTGCCTTGGTGCTCCAGTTCCAAGATAGGGATATGCGTTCCGCCTATCACCCCACCACAGTTAGGGAATCCCATTGCAGCAAAGCCATCCACTATGGTCTGCACATTTCCCAAAGTCACTACCCTTGATAGCAGCTGGTCAATGATGGCTACTTGGATCACAGCAGCCCCCACAGTAGATTTGCCCACTTCAAATTGATTCCTGACTGACCAGTAGCTGTCTGGTGTTGCAAGCTTCCAGAGGGCTATCATCACTCGCTTGTGAACTGTGAGGGCTGCTCTCACCTTGGTATTCCTGTGTTTCAGGGTAGGGGAAAGCAAGTCACAAAGTTCCAGGAAAGTGCCCTTATGCATATGAAAGTTTCACAGCCACTGGGAATCATCCCAGACCTGCAACACTATGCTCCAGTCTGTGCTTGTTTCCCGGGTTCAGAATCAGCGTTCCGTGGCATGAGGAGGGCCACTGCAAAGACGGGGAGGGATAGCTCAGTGGTTTGAGCATTGGCCTGCTAAACCCAGGGTTGTGAGCACAATCCTTGAGGCAGGCCATTTAGGGATCTGGGGCAAAAATTGGGGATTGGTCCTGCTTTGAGCAGGGGGTTGGACTAGATGATCTCCTAAGGTCCCTTCCAACCCTGATATTCTATGATTTTATGATATGATATAATTTTGCGCCCTAGGTGAAACTTCCACCTTGTGCCCCCCTGCCCCGCACATTGGTTCATTCAGGGGCAAATCCCAACAAACCTTTATAGACCCCAGGGGCCAGCTGTGCCCAGCGGCTGCTCCCCAGACCAGGTTTCCCCCTTCCCCCTGCCTGAACTCTCTTGGAGGGTGCACAGCCCCCCCGCGAGCCCTGCCCTGCCCTCCCCACCCCACCCCGGCGGCCCCCTCCCCGAGTCCACTCACTGGCTTTGCTGGGCTTGGGCTACTGCAGCAGCCTGGAAGGGAGGAGCCGCCTTCTGGAGGCACCGGAGAGCCAGAGCGTCCCGCTTGCGGCGGCGGCGAGCCCCAGCCATGGAGGAGCCGGCGCGAGGCAGGGGGCAGCAGCCCTGCAAAGGTGGCAGCAGCAGTGTTAGCGGGGAGCAGCCCCGCCCCCAGCCCCTCCTGCCCAGGCTGTGGCCTGGCACCCCCCTCCCGGGGCCCCCATGCGCCCCCCGGCTCCCCCCTCACCTCAACAATCAAAAAAGAGGATGGGGGGGAGAGCCCTGCCCTAGTCCCACCCCCATCCACTCCCTCCCACTTCCCACCCCCTGACTGCCCCCCTCAGAACCCCCAACCCCCCCCACTCCTTGTCCCCTGACTGCCCCCTCCTGGGACCCCTGCCCCTAACTGCCCCCCAGAACCCCACCCCCTACCTGAGCCTCCCTGTTCCTTGTCCCCTGACTGCCCCCTCCTGAGACCCCACCCACCCTAACTGCCCCCCTAGGACCCTACCCCCTGACTGCCCCAACCCTTATCCACACCCCTGCCCCCAGACAGACTCCGGGACTCCCACGCCCCATCCAACCACTCCCCGCCCCCTGACAGGACCCCCAGAACTCCCGACCCATCTAACCCTTCCTGCTCCCTGTCCCCTGACTGCTCCGATCCCTCTCTACACCCCCGCCCCCTGACAGGCCCCCCCCCGAACTCCCGACCCATCCAACCCTCCCCCTGCTCCCTGACTGCCCCCCGGCCGGGACTCCCCTCACCATGCCCATGCCGGTCAGACACTGGCTCCACGTGGAGGCAAAACACGCTGCCGGGCTGCCGCGTGCACAGCCCCTCCCCCGCAGAGTGCTGAGGCAGCGGGAGGGGCGGCGGCGGCAGCTCCCATGCCCGGGAGCCACAGAGCCCGAGCGTGGCGAGGAGGGAGCCGGGGGGCGCATGGGGGCCGGTGCCCGCATGCACCTGCTGCAGCCTGCAGGAGCCCCGGGGGGAGGAGGCGCCAGGCTGCAGCCTGGGCAGGAGGGGCTGGGGGCGCGGCTGCTCCCCGCTAGCAGCGCCGCCGCCTTTCCAGGGCTGCTGCCCCCCTGCGCCGCACCGGCTCCTCCATGGCTGGGGCTCGCCGCCCCCGCAAGCCGACGCTCTGGCTCTCCGGTGCCTCCGGAGGGCGGCTCCTCCCTGCCGACCCAGGGCACCGCTTCTTGGCGCCCCCAACCACTTGGCGTCCTAGGCGACCGCCTAGTTCCCCTAGTGGTTGCACCGGCCCTGGGCATGAGCCTGCCCCATTGCCACCAGGATGGCCAAATTGCCGGGGCCCGTGCTTTGAGAGAAGTCTGTGTCCATGTCCTCATCATTCTCATCACCGCGCTGCCGTCGCCTCCTCGCCTGCTTTTGCAGGTTCTGCATATACTGCATGATAATGAGCAAGGTGTTTACAATGCTCATAACTGCTGCGGTGATCCGAGTGGGCTCCATGCTTGCCGTGGTATGGCGTTTGCAGGAGAGCAGAGTTGCAGGGGAAGCGGTGGTTGGATGACAGACCTATTGCACTGTCTGCTGCCAGGACACAACAGCTGAGCGGGCTGCACGCTTGCCGTGGTCTGGCGAGACAAGAGCAGCCTAGCAGAGTTGCAGCAGAATTGGCGGATGATGACAGTCATGTAGAGGACCTGCGAGACCACCAGGAGAGCAGAGATGACAATGGTTTGCAGCCCTACTGCACCGTCTGCTGAAAGCAGTATGGCGCCCACACAGAAAAAAGGGGCGAAATGATTGTCTGCCATTGCTTTCACGGAGGAAGGAGCGACTGATGACGTACCCAAAACCACCCGCAACAATGTTTTTGCCCCATCAGGCATTGGGATCTCAACCCAGAATTCCAATGGGCAGCGGAGACTGCGGGAACTGTGGGATAGCTACCCACAGTGCAACACTCTGAAAGTTGACGCTAGCCACGGTAACTATGGACGCACTCCGCCGACTTAATGCGATTAGTGGGGACACACACAATCGGTTGTATAAAATCGCTTTCTAAAAAATCGACTTCTATAAATTCAACCTAATTTCGTAGTGTAGACCTACCCTTAGTGGGAGTCTGCGACTGGCACTGAGAACAATGGTAGCAGAGCCATGGTTTCCATCTATGGGGGATGGAGATTCCTGGGCCTCAGGTAGCAAGTCCTTGCAAAGCCCAGAGACATCCTAATAGTCCCACACTAGCTCTGACAAATGGCATTCAGCTCCGTTGTAAGCCATGGCTGAATCCTGCTGGATCAAGACCATGGCCTCAGCTCATCACTCTGAGCCAGAGCACTGCACCCCAACCCAGTCTGGGACCTGCTGCCGGGCAGAGATCTGTAGATGTGTCCCTGAGCCAGTGGCTATCTGTCTACAATGCAAAAGGTTTGCACTGTGGTGCACTCAGGCCCAGCCCTTGACTTGCATTGGACCCAGGCTGCTTGGCTGCCTGCCTCCACCTGCCTGAGGGCAGCACACAGACCCACCCCATTTGGGCATGTTGCACAGCGTGAGGTGGTCGAAGATAAGCAGCCACTCTGCAGCCCCTGGTCGTTGGGTTGCCCAGGGCTTGGCGCTTCAGAAGCCTCCCAGCAAGAGGCCCCTAGGTCATGGAATATTAATGATCCCTGTCCAAGCTGCCAAAGTCCTTTATGAACCGCTCTGGTTCTCTTACATGGGAGGCTATTTTCCAGCCAGCTGGGACTCTCCGAATGAGTGAACTTCAGGCCCTAGCTCCTGACTGTCACTTTCTACCCGACTTACAAGGATGAGCGGATGTGGAACACAAGCCAGAATAGGGAAAGAACACATTCAAGAATATTTAGACGGTACATGTACTCAAGTCACTAGAGCAAGAGGAAATCCACCCTAGGGTACTTAAGGAACTAGCTGAAGCACTCTCAAAACCATTGGCTATTATCTTTGAGAACTCCTGGAGGCCCCAGAGGACTGGAGAAGGGCAAACATAGCTCCTATCTTTAGAAAGGGGAACAGAGAGAACCTGGGGAATTATAGACCAGTCAGCCTGACTTTGAAACCTGGAAAGATACTGGAACAAATTGTTAAACAATCAGTTTGTAAGCACCTAGAGGATCAGAAGGTGATAAGTAATAACTAACACAATTTGTCAAGAACAAATCATGCCAAACCAGCCTAATTTCCTTCTTGACAGAGTTACTGGCCTGGTGGATGGGGAGAAAGCTGAAGATGTGATATACCTTGTTTATTTGGAGTAAGGTTTTTGTCACAGTCCCACAGGCTGTTCTCATAAGCAAACTAGGAGCATGTGGTTTAGATCAAGGGTCAGCAACCTTTCAGAAGTGGTGTGCCGAGTCTTCATTTGTTCACTTGAATTTAAGGTTTCGCATGCCAATACTACATTTTAACGTTTTTTAGAAGGCCTCTCTCTATAAGTCTATATATTATATAACTAAACTATTGTCGTATGTAAACAAGGTTTTCAAAATATTTAAGAAGCTTCATTTAAAATTAAATTAAAATGCTGATCTTACACCGCCGGCCCGCTCAGCCCGCTGCCGGCCTGGAGTTCCGTTCACCTAGGCCGGCAGCGGGCTGAGTGGGGCCTGCGGCTGGGACCCCGGCTGGCAAGGGGCTGGCAGCCAGAACCCCAGACCGGCAGCGGGCTGAGCGGGGCCGGCGGCGGGGATCCCAGACCAGCAGTCAGGTGAGCAGCTCAGCCCGCTGCCGGTCTGGGGTTCCGTCCACTGGCTCCTGCCAGCCAGGGTCCCGGCTGCTGGCCCTGCTCAGCCCGCTGCCGGTCTGGGGTCCCGGCCCTGTCCACATAGAGTAGGTACCTACTTTCTCCCTGGTTCTGGCCCATTGTCTTCCTCTCTCTGTACTGAGATGAGGGTGGGAGTGCACTGAGAACAGGGCTTGGGGTGAAGGAGCAGGCTGGGAGTTGGGGTGCAGGGTCTGGCCAAGGGCTAGAATGACGGAGGGGGCTCAGGGTTGGGGCAGGAGGTATGGGTGTGGAGTGCTTACCTGGGAAGCTCCCATTTGGTGCGAGGGGTGCAGGTGGGAATGCGGGTGTGTGTGCGGGTGTGTGTGCGGGTGTGTGTGCGGTGTGTGCATGCAGGAGCTCCTGTTTGGTGCTCAGGGTGGGGCGAGGATGTGGATGTGGGGGGTGCAAGAGTCAGGGCATGGGGCTGGGGGTGTGTGAGGAGGGTGCAGGAGTCAGGGCAGGGGGCTGGAGGGGCTGGGTATGTGTGGGGGGTGCCAGAGTCAGGGCTGGGGTTGTGGGGGGGTGCAGGGGTCAGGGCACAGGGCTGGGGTGTGGGGGGGTGCAGGGGTGAGGGCAGAGGGCTGGGTGTGTGTGAGGAGGGTTCATGGGTCAGGGCAGAGGACTGGAGGGTGTGGGGGGTTCAGGGTCAGGGCAGAGGGCTGGGGGTGTGTGAGGGGGGTGCAGGGGTCAGGGCAGAGGGCTGGGGGTGTGGGCTGGGGTCGTGGGGGTGCTCCCAGCCCCCTGCCCTGAGCATCTCACGGCAGGGGGCTGGAGGGGATATGCCGATTCCTCCCCCTTCCCCAACATCCGTGGAGCAGAAAGCACGCTGTGCTGCGGCTCTGCTTTTCCCTCTCCCTCTCTGTAGTAAGGGCCATCAGCTGATCGGCCGCAGGGAGGGAGAGGAGGAGGGGCAGGAACCCAGCACGCTGGGGGAAGAGGCGGGGGGAGGGGGAAGCTTACCTGCCCTGCAAGGAGAGAGCGGTGGGCGGGGGCAGTGAAGAGTGGGCCAGGCTGGGCAGGATTTTTAATTGCACGCTGCTGTCCCCGCCAGACATTAAAAATTGGCTCACGTGCCATCTTTGGCACGCGTGCCATCGGTTGCCGATCCCTGGTTTAGATGATACTGCTATAAGGTGATCCTACTGTCTACTTTCATTAAAATGTTTTGCAAGATAAAGGTATAAGCGGGGATTTGTAGCCTGCTTTTCTCTGTCTTCAAGACACACTGGAGTGGAAGCCTGGTCCCACTGATGTTAATGGCAACACTTCTATTGAAGAGTCTCAGGAAGAAATTCTGGGAATAACACACTGCCCTTAGGTGGTATAACCGGTTGAAAAACCCAGGCTCAAAGAATAGTTACCAATGGCTTGCTATGAAACTGGGAGGATGATTCTAGTGGGGTCGTGTAGCCGTCAGGCTTGGGCCTGGTACAAGTCAAAATTTTCATTAATGACTTGGAGTGGAGATTAAAATTTGCACATGCCAAGCTGCCAAGCTGGGAGGGGTTGTGAGGACAGAATTAGAATTCAAACCAGCCTTGACAAACTAGAGAATTGGTTTGAAATCAAACAGCTGAAATTCAATAAAGACAAGTGCAAAGTACATCAGTTAAGGAAAAACCAAAGGCACAAGTACAAAATGGGGAATCCCAGGCTAGGTGGTAGCACTGCTGAAAAGGATTTGGGGATTATAATGGATCACAAACTGAGTATGAGCCAACAATATGATGCAGTTGCAAAAAATACTAATGTATTTCTGGGATATATTCACAGGAAAGTCGTATATAAGAGATGGGAGGTAACTGTCCTGCTCTTCCGAGCAGTGGTAAGGAGTACTGTGCCCAGTTTTGTGCTTAAGCTAGGTCTCTCTCTCTCTCTCTCACACACACACACACACACACACACACACACACACACACACACAGTGTGTGTCTGTCTCACACACACATGTACCACCTGGCATTTTGGAAAGTGCAGGGAGTGGTGCGCTCCAGTGGGGTAGTGTGGGTTCACCATCATGTTCAGTTTCCGCAGGGAATGTTTGCAGCCACTGCCATGTGTCTGTTGTGTCTTCTCCCTCCGCTAGTGCTGCCTTGTAGAGTGTGAGGCTACATTAACAACAATGTGTTAACCCTTGAGGGTTCAGCCGAATGTGAGTTCATCATTTAGCAGCAAGGCATTCCCTGGGAAATATCCCACCCTCTGACTCCAACCAATCTCAACCAAGCTTCACAATTATCATTGCTGTGTACAGTATTAAATTGTTTGTTTAAAACTTATACTGTGTATATGTGTGTATATATCTATATCTATACATAAAAATATAGTCTTTTGTCTGGCGAAATTTTTTTTCCTGCAACCTAACCCCACCTATTTACATGAATTCTTATGGGGAAATTGGATTAGCTTAACATCGTTTTGCTTAAAGTAGCATTTTTCAGGAACATAACTTCAACGTTAAGCGAGGAGTTACTGTAGTTCCCCTTTCTGAAATTAAATGCTACTGGGTTGGGCTTCTTCGGTATTTTCCCTCCCACAAGGATGTTAAATTTAATTAATTATGGTCGCTATTACCCAAGTAGTTCAGCTATATTTACCTCTTGGACCAGATCCTGTGCTCCATTTAACACTAAATCAAGAAGTGCCTTTCCCCTTGTGGGTTCCAAGACTAGCTGCTCCAAGAAGCAGTCATTAACGGTGTCTAGAAACTTTATTTCAGCATCCCGTCCTGAGGTGACATGTACCCAGTCAATATAGGGATAGCTGAAATCCCCCATTATTACTGAGTTTTCTATTTGTATAGCCTCCTTAATCTCCCAGAGCATTTCACAATTGCCATCACCATCCTGGTCAGGCGGTCAGTAGTATATTCCTATCGCTATACACTTATTATTCAAGCATGGAATTTCTATCCATAGCGATTCTATGGTACAGATTGATTCATTTAAGATTCTTACTATATTTGACTCTATGCTTTCTTCCACATATAGTGCCACTCGCCCACCAGCATGACCTACCCTGCCATTCCTATATCTTTTGTACCCTAGTATTATCATGGCCTTTTCATTATCATCGTTCCACCAAGTTTCTGTGATATCTGTTATATCCATATCCTCATTTAATACCAGGCACTTAAGTTCACCCTGTGACATTGCACTCTATATGATTTTATGAAAATATGCTAATGAGTGTGGATATGATGTAACTGGGGTATGCTTCATGCAAAAGGTTTCTTGTAAGGTATCATCAGGCTCACCTCAGTCCCTGGAAAAATCATGGAGCAGGTCCTCAAGGAATCAAATCTGAAGCACTTAGAGGAGAGGAAAGTGATCAGGAACAGTCAGCATGGATTCACCAAGGGCAAGTCATGCCTGACTAATCTAATTGCCTTCTATGACGAGATAACTGGCTCTGTGGATGAGGGGAAAGCAGTGGACGTGTTGTTCCTTGACTTTAGCAAAACTTTTGACACGGTCTCCCACAGTATTCTTGACAGCAAGTTAAAGAAGTATGGGCTGGATGAATGGACTATAAGGTGGATAGAAAGCTGGCTAGATTGTCGGGCTCAACAGGTAGTGATCAATGGCTCCATGTCTAGTTGGCAGCCGGTATCAAGTGGAGTGCCCCAGGGGTCGGTCCTGGGGCCGGTTTTGTTCAATAGATTCATAAATGATCTGGAGGATGGTGTGGATTGCACCCTCAGCAAGTTTGCAGATGACACTAAACTGGGAGGAGTGGTAGATATGCTGGAGGGTAGGGATAGGATACAGAGGGCCCTAGACAAATTGGAGGATTGGGCCAAAAGAAATCTGATGAGGTTCAACAAGGACAAGTGCAGAGTCCTGCACTTAGGACGGAAGAATCCAATGCACCGCTACAGACTAGGGACCGAATGGCTCGGCAGCAGTTCTGCAGAAAAGGACCTAGGGGTTACAGTGGACGAGAAGTTGGATATGAGTCAACAGTGTGCCCTTGTTGCCAAGAAGGCCAATGGCATTTTGGGATGTATAAGTAGGGGCATTACCAGCAGATCGAGGGACGTGATCGTTCCCCTCTATTCGACATTGGTGAGGCCTCATCTGGAGTACTGTGTCCAGTTTTGGGCCCCACACTACAAGAAGGATGTGAAAAAATTGGAAAGAGTTCAGCGGAGGGCAACAAAAATGATTAGGGGACTGGAACACATGACTTATGAGGAGAGGCTGAGGGAACTGGGGGTGTTTAGTCTTCAGAAGAGAAGAATGAGGGGGAATTTGTTAGCTGCTTTCAACTACCTGAAAGGGGGTTCCAAAGAGGATGGCTCTAGACTGTTCTCAGTGGTAGCAGATAACAGAACAAGGAGTAATGGTGTCAAGTTGCAGTGGGGGAGATTTAGGTTGGATATTAGGAAAAACTTTTTCACTATGAGGGTGGTGAAACACTGGAATGCGTTACCTAGGGAGGTGGTGGAATCTCCTTCCCCAGAAGTTTTTAAGGTGAGGCTTGACAAAGCCCTGGCTGGGATGATTTAGTTGGGGATCGGTCCTGCTTTGAGCAGGGGGTTGGACTAGATGACCTCCTGAGGTCCCTTCCAACCCTGATATTCTATGATATTCTATGATCATTACAAAGTTTATAATCTACTGAGTGTGGTCATCCTATTTGTATGACTGTATCATTCTTGTATCTGAAACTAGAAATATGAAATAGAACTCTGAGGGCCTATTGTAATTATGCAAAGTCTGGGCCATTAATAGTGGTTTGGAATCTTGATGACTCCCATCAGCCAGGACAATTGACTGTGGATGGCTCTGTTTGCAGCCAGGCCTTCCTGTGAGTCAGGCTGGGAGGAATGGAGGCTTGGGGGTCTCACAGGACATGTGACCATGTCACCTGGTACTGAAATCCATCTTAAACCTGGGGCTTTTCCATTTAGAAGTGGGGGTGGGGATTCAGAGAGACAAAGGATTCCTGCCTTGTACCAAAGCCATATAAGGGGGTGGAACAGAACAAAGGGGGCTGCAGTCATGAGAAATCCCCTAGTTACCACCTGAGCTGGAACAAGGCTTAACCAGGGGAAAGGATTGTGCCCAGACTAGGAAGGCATCCAGTCTGTGAAAGAAACTTAGTGAAACATCTCTGAGGGTGAGATTTTATCTGTATTCAATTTTGTTACTGTATTAGGCTTAGACTTGTGTGTTTTATTTTATTTTATTTTACTTGGTCATTCACTTTGTTCTTTCTGTTACTACTTGGAACCACTTAAATCTTACTTTCTGTATTTAATAAAATCGCTTTTTACTTACTAATTAACCCAGAGTATGCACTAATACCTGGGGGGGGAGGGGGAGAGAAAAAGCTGTATAAGCTTTATACAGGGTAAAACGGATTTATTTGGGGTTTGGACCCAATTGGGAATTGGGCATCTGAGTGTTAAAGACAGGAACACTTCTTAAGCTGCTTTCAGGTAAGCCTGCAGTTTGTGGGACGTGGTTCAGACCTGGGTCTGTGTTTGTGGCCGGTAAGCATGTCTGGCACATCCAGGCAGGGTTCTGGAGTCCCAAGCTGGCAGGGAAAGCAGGGGCAGAAGAAGTCTTGGCACATCAGTTGGCAGCCCCAAGGGGGTTTCTGTGATCCAACCCATCAGACACCCATCTTAATATTTAGACTTCTAGCATTTGTATATGAGCACTTATAAAATGTATCACTTTTTAGTTGTCTGCCATTATGTGATGTCATTGAATGGACCTCCTTTGCATTTGACTGCTTCTCTTCAGTTCCTACTGAACTTATGCCCCGGAGTTGGACCCTTCTATTTATGCCTAGAGATCTCATGCTACATCTGATTGAGTTAATTGGTGCAGAAAGGTCAGCTGTGCAGTCAGTGTGCAGGGAGGTGATTTGGGTTTAAGGTGTTGATGGCTGTGGCCACTAGGGGGTGGTCTGGCTCTACTAGGTCATCTGAGCTCTGGTCCTATAGCTGGGGCCTTATTTTGAGTAGGGCATTCTGGACGTTTGAAGGCAAATAAACTAGTCCAAACTAGTTGGAGTGAACTCATCCACTAAGTGGGGAGCTGGGAAAACTGCCATATCCGCTTCAAAGAGGTGATGGATGGGCCAGATGTTTGCTGTGTTCTTGATGTCCAGTCCTGGGCTGAATAGCCGGTCCAGTCTGTGGCCACCTGTGTGTGTGAGTCTGGAGGCAGAATTTCATGGTTTTCATGCCAGACTAGTTTGTTGAAGTCTCCTGCACAGCCATTGCTGCCTCCAAAGCTCGAGAATCAGAGGCACCTTGTTGTCAGAGCAGCTCAATTTATTCATCTCTGAAGTCTGCAGAACTTCAGAGAGGCTGGGACACTTGGCTGAGCCTGATGTTCTGTGGTCTCTAGATCCAAACATCATATGGGTGGTTTCAAGGATTTGGCTGCAGGATGGGGGTCTTTTCTATTCCAAGGACGGAAGGGAGCATGAATGACTCTAACTCTGCTTCCTCTCTTTTGTTTCACTTGCTCTTGCCTCCCTCGTGGTCCACGTGGCCCTGAGCAGCCAGCAATGTCGGCCCGGTCCATACTGCGTTGGCTGAGCCGTCTAGCCAGATCTCGGTGACACAGCGAGGGGAGTCGCTTCGTCTGATGTCAGATCACCAGGAATGTGGGTTTGCTGATGACAGACCTTGTGCTTGTGAGCAAGGGCCACAGCTGCTAGATGAGGGTGCGCGTTGTTCCAATCTGCTGCCCGGCGCAGCTCTGGCAGGCAAATGGGACTGGCCAGACTCTCTCGGGCTCTCCTGGAGAGAGAATTCTGTGCTCCCAGAATTGGCATTGATCACCTAGTGGCTATTGAAAGTACTCCAGGAGATTTTAATACGCCAAAAGTCCAGTCGGCGGCACAGTGGGGCTAAAGCAAGCTCCCTACCTGCCCTGGCTCTGCGTGGCTCCTGGAAGTGACCGGCATGTCTGGCTCCTAGGCGCAGGGGTGGCCAGGGGGGTCTCTGCATGCTGACCCCACCCCAAGCTCCAACTCCCCAGCTCCCATTGACTGGGAATCGCAGGGGCAGTGCACAGAGCCACCTGGCTGGCCCTGAGACTAGGAGCCGGACATGCTGGTTGCTTCTGGGAACCTCCCGAGGTAAGTGCCACCTGGCCAGAGCCCACACCTCTCATCCCCTCCCACAGCCCTGCCCCAGCCGTGAGCCCTCTTCCACACTCCAAACTCCTCAGCCCCAGCCCGGAGCCCCATCCTGCACCCCAAGCCCCTCATCTTTGGTCCCACCCCAGAGCCTGCACTCTCAGCCAGAGCCCTCACCCCCCCACACACCTTATCCCTCTGCCCCAGCTCTGAGCCCCTCTCACACCCAAACTCCCCCCCCAGAGCCCTCACCCCCTCCCTGAGGGGGCTGGGGGCAGAATTAATTACTGGGCATGGGGTGGTCAGGGGTGTTCAGACAGTGAAGGGTAGCCTCCAAAACCACAAAACAGCTTTTTAAAAATATCCCATGATTTTTGGGGTCTAGCTCAAAATTTCTGGTCTCTCAAGGCTGGCAATGCTGAGCCTGGTGTGTCCTCAACTGGCCCATGGCTGCATTCTCTGCCCTGCTTGCAGGCCCATCCCCAGTGGCCATGGCCTCCCCCCGCCCCTTTGTCTGACCCCTCCATTTCCCTCGCTGGGCACTCTGCTATTTCCCAGGCTTTGCCTCACTTTGTCCTCTGCCCCGTCCTCACGTCTCTGCCCTCCTCCTGCCTGTGCTCCCATTGCTCTTTGCTCCCTCCATGCTCACTGTAATGCCCCCTCACCCCTCCCCCATCTCTCTCCCCTGGGATTCTGGAGAGGAGCTTGGAGGACAGAGGCCGGGGTCTGCAGAGGGGCCTGAAGGAGCCAAGGGCTAGTGTCTTCTAGCTGTTGTGCTGCCTGGCACCCCTGGGAGCTCTGAGTGGGCATAACGTCTCTCCTGCCTGCTGGGCTGAGGGGCAGCAGCCCACGAGGAACCTCTACCATTGGTGAAGGAGCTACTGGGCTGTACTGGTAGCATTCGGGAACCTGCCTCCTTGTTGGCCAGATTTCTGTTTGTGCAGGGCACCTTGTCACCTCACAGCTCCCTGGGAGGGGGTTAGCTCCATTTCACAGACGGGAAAACTGAGGCACAGGAAGGTGAACTGACAGCCCGGCAGGGGACCCAACCGCATGCTAGAGCCCCAGAGCGTCCTCAGGCCACCCATGCTCTGCTATCACTGTGCTGCTGTTGGCAAAGTTTGTGTTTGAATGGGAGGTGAATGGTGGGGCTGGGACTGGCTCTGCAGGGAGATAGCTGAAATATTTGTCACAATTAACACAGGCTCCCTGTCAGTCTGGGGGAGTGGGGAGCTGTGGTGCTGGCCGGCCCTGGGAAGCCCTGTGACCCTGGGGTGAACGGAGGCAACCTTTAGCACTCGTCAGGGCTCTCCGACCCCTTGCGCTCCTGGGGCTAAGTTTCTGGTGCGTGCACACAGGTTGGGGGGGGTGGCCAGGGATCTTTAGGGCTCACTGCTGTATTCTGCCAGCCATTTTCAGACACCTCCTCACCCCCGACTCTGTAAATGCCCAGGATTTTTGCTTTGCTGCGGCAGGCGAGAGAGGAAAGTGGTGAAACCCCGTGTTTTGCTTCTGAAAACAGGCCTAAGGTAGCATGAGATCCTCGGCTGGAAGGTGCTGCAGGGAAGCTGGAGCCGCTGAGCCCCATTTGTATGGGCATAGTGCTGCGAGGGGAGTGTTGGGGGCCTTAGTGCGTGGGGTTCTCACGGCCTCTCCGAGGGGAGTTGGGTGTTCAGCAAGGGAGCAGGCAGGGCTCACGGCTATATTTAGGACCAGGTTTTCCTTAGCACTCAGCACCCAGCGGCATGTGCCCTATGGACGGGGTGAGGGGGAGGGAGAGGAGCATGGGAGGGGATTCTCCATTGCTGTCTTGGGGAGTAGGGGAGGGGGGATGTTTCCTTGGTGGCTCTGGTGGGGAGGGGGGAATGCTCCATTGCTTTGTTTGGGGGGGCGGGGGACAGGGGTCTCCATGGGTCTCTGTGGGGGCTGATTTCCGTTGCACATCGGGTTCCTAGTGCATGTTAAGATTCTGGGCCCAGCGCACCCCGTGGGGTGACTGCATTGGCTCCAGCCTTCCTGCATGTTAGCATAGGCTGGGGAGCCCCCCCCACCGCCCTGTGACCGCTGTCCCCTGTGAGTTCTAGCTGGAGCTGTGCCCGGGGCATGGCTGGCGAGCGGCGTGGGGAGGCCTGGGGTGGGAAGGGGGAGCCATGGTGCCGCTGGCGGCAGGACCTCAGGGCTATTTTTACTGCACTGGGAGCCTCACGCTCCAAATAGAAGAGTCTCTTTTAGCAGGCACCTTGGACTTCCCCTTCCATGTGAAGCGGGGGTGGGGGGGCTGCATTAACCCTTACAGGCCAAGCTTCCAGCAGGGGGTTCCCCTCCCCATGTGCAGCATGATGGGGCAGGGCCTGGAGGAGCTGAAATGTAGCAGCTTTCACCTTCTCTCTCCTCCTCCTCTTCTTCTCGCCCCGTCCCGTCTCCTGCTCCCCTCCCTGGCCCTAATCCCTGCCCTGGTTCATTCTCCCTCCTCTGCCTCACCCATCTGTTTTCATGCCAGGCCTTGGCACTGGGTCTTGCTGGCTGTGTCCCGTTCTCCCCCCCGCCCCCCTACCTTGGCTGTGCTGAATCGGCCCTTTCCGTAGGTGACTGACAGGAACCGGTGCTGACTCAGCGAGTGGGGAGCCTGCCGGAGGAGGAGAAGGAGCAGAGGCAGCTGCCATCAGAAAATGTTTCAAATCTCAAGGGCCAGAAAAGCTTCTCAGTTCTCCCCAGGCTGATGTCCCCGTCCCGCCTGCCCCCTCCGTGCCAAAAAATGCTTTTAAAAAGGCCCAGCAGCGAATAGAAAACACTGGACTGATGCCTCAGGGCTGAATCACGGCCCAGTTCAGGGCACATGGTGAATCTCTCACTGAACCACGATGGGCCCTGAAGACCCTGCCCCGGCTCAGCCCCATATACCCTCCCCTTTGTCCCCCAGATCCTGGCCCCCCTGCTGAGTTTTCCCACACCTGCTCTGCAGTCCCACTTCTGGCTCTGGCCTGTCCCTCTTTGGCCCTGTGCTGAGGCTCCCGGTACTGATGGTGGTTTTTGTGATCTGGCCCCTGCTCAGTAGGAACTGGCCTGGGACCCAGTGAATTCATATCACAGCAGACACCCTAAATGATCGCTGGCCCTGCACTGGAACCAGAGCGCACTGTCAGGGTGGAAAGCGCCCCGCTCTGCTGCCCATCCCCAGTGTTCATGTGATCCCCAGATCCTTCTATCTTCCAATGCAGCATCAGGCCCTGGGCAGGGTGAGTGCAGCAGAGGAAAGGGCAGGGGGCTGGGTAAATGGGCTTCCTTACCATGTCTGCATGGGAAATCAAAAACATTTTATTTCTGACATAGCAGGGTCCTCGCCACGTTTCACAACAGGCAGTGAAAGCACAATTGTTTCTGTAGAGCAGGTGGAGATGTGGCACCTTCTCCTGGCACCTGATCTATTAACTAATCCTTGGCATTGTAACGGGAGCTGGTCGGGGAAAGGGAATGCCAGCTTGTGGAGGAGTTCGCTATCTTGAAATGGTTTTGTTCTGCTCTGGAACAAAAAACACAAATTGCAAAATTCTCCATGAAAAGGGATGGAGCTTGACTCTGATGCAGTCTGCCTGATGGGTTGCCCCATAGCCATGAACCCTGGAAACCTGGGCTACCCAACAACCTTCCAGGCAGACTACCAAGAGGTCAGAGTCGTCAGCCAGACAAGCTGGCACGATCCCAGGCAGAATCCCAGACCTGCTGGGCAGGCAGGCCTCCATCAGAAACCTGCTGAGTTTCCAGAGGACCTTCGTCGCAATCTGACCAATTCTGCAGCTTGTTCGGATTTCAACAAATTGGCAAATTCCAATGAAAAACTGTTTCAACCAGCATTTTTCTGACTCACTCTAATTTTAACTCTTCTGCCTGGTGTTGGCGGCAGCAACAAGGGCTGGGTTCAATACCTACCAATCCCTCTTAAAACTAACGAACACACTGGCTTGAGCCTCCATGCAGAATTTCTAGAATCATTAAATACCTTTTTGAGTGCCTTTGTGTCTGAAACAAAGACAATGTATTAGGGAAGACGGGAGCACAGCATCAGCTTGAGAAAATAGCCAAAATACAGCAGTATGAACTATAAGTAAACACCCCTTCCCCCATGATAACTTTCGGTAACTCAGTTCCCCACCCACAGGTGTGAACAATCAGTAGGCAAATGTCCCTCTACATCACTTCTCACTTCTCCAAGGGCTAAGCCCCACTCATGGGGTGGTGAGATGCCAGACTTCTGAAGTCACTTGGACACGCCTGTCTCCAGCCCCTTGGGAAATGCTGCTTTGTCCTGTCATGGGCTCCACCATGTAATCCATCTACAGTGATTGCTTCTTCATTACTGGCTGGGTAGGACATTCGTTCTGTTCTCCTGCTGTCCTCTGCAGCTTCAGAAAAGATCCTTCTTTGTCCCCATTGAAGAGCATCCTTTCCTTTGTTTCATCTCCCATTCAAGAGTCCTCAGTGGTAGCAAGCCAAAAGCACACAAGACTTTCAAACAGAGTCTTTCCTTGATGCAAGGCAGGAACCAGCTGCCCTCACGTTTCATTTCCACTATCCTACCGATTCTGAGTTTGTGTCCAGTTCTGATGACTCCCAAAGTGTCACTGGAGGAATTCTTGGTAGAAAATGTAGGCAACTGAAGCTCTCTCTGTAGTAGGCAGGTCACTCATTTGGTTTGAAACTGGACAGGCCTGCTCTTGTAAGGTTTGTCCCCCATCTGATACTGAGACAAAACCAGCTGTGGTTTTGTCTGATGTCGGGGGGGGACACCCTAATGGAGAGTGCACCGCTCCGCCCCTGCTGGTGTGACTGCCCCCTGTACAGCGTGACCTCACATGCACTGTGGGTGGGAGGCCATACCACTGTGGATGGGCCCATGCCATTCCCAGAAGTACTGGAATGACCAGTATTCCAGGAACACGCGAGTGGCCACCCTCCTCTGTAGCTGTACTTGATCCATAGTGTCTGTCCATCTGGAGTTCTGGGTAAACAGCTTATGCAGGTAAAGTAGCTCTGTGGCCTTTCTTCCAACAGAAGGGAGAAGAGAGCTCCTTAACCTAGAGCATCAGGCCCTGGGCCTTACCTCCATGCAGTTATCTGGCTCTCTTGTGACAAAAGGGGCTGTCTAGTCACAGCAGACTTTTCACACCCTGATCACCTAGCTGCCCAAGCCAGGTGAGAATCTGCCTTAGTTATAAATTATTTCATCAGTCATGAGGTCCCATGGTCACCACTGCTTCTGGCTCAGGGAGTCTCCCCAAACAATTAGCAAGAGTATTGCTGTCCTGCTAGCCTGGTGCCTGCTTTAGGTCTCTGAGCCCATCAGAACTTCAATCCTGGAGGTAGTAGCCGAAGTCACAGGTTTCATTTTAGCCTCCCTCAGCACCGGGCCAGACCTAGCACTTCTGGGGGCTGGTTGTTTTGTTCCTTCACAAGCTGTTCGCAGAGCTATTGAGGGATCATTTTGCGCAGTTACTTACAGGAACAATCATTCTGAGCCGTGAAGTGACATTGCAACAGGCAATGTGTGAGAACGTTCTCCAGGAGACAACGGAACTGTGTGTGTGAGGGCCATTATCCTGAAACGTGACATTCCCCAGCATAAGTGTTGACAAGGGACACAGGTACCATCAGAGTTATGCCGCAGGCATCCTGCTTTCTGATGGAATCTTGGCTGAGCTCCCAAGCAGGGCCTAGGCCAGGCTTAACTGGAAAGCCTCCAGAGAAACCCAACTCTTTGGACCACAGATGTTGTATGAATAAATAAATACCACAGATTGTGTAATGCTGGAAGAGGTAGCACTGATGATTTCAGAGGGAAATCCTCTTCCTTCTGAGTTAACGCTGAACTAAAGCCCCAGCATGCTGCCAAGACATTATGCTGCCAGAGCTGTGATTTTTTCATATGGGACGTAAAGGAAAAGTCCTATCCAGGTATGACCATTATAGATCCCTTGGTAGGTCTTAGCTCTGCTGTGCTAGTCTAATTCCAGTCAGCATTTTTACATTCCGCATCCCTAAATTTCCCCTGCTGATTTATTTCTATACGAAGGTCAGAAAGTGAGGTGAGATGCATCCTGATATGAACTGTTGTGTAGGATTGCTCTGTGTTTTTAAATAGCTGCTATATTCCACCCCAGAGGTGGCTGCTTTTCAGAGCTGGGTGAAGCAGTTCCTGAATGCGGGTGGTTGTAAAGTGATCTAGCTCCGAGCTGACAACCCTCCACCCTTTGGGAGGATGGGCCTTTGGCGCTTTTCTTGGCTAAAATCCAGTGACTAGAAGTGGTGACCTCAGACGCCCAACACACATTGTCACCACTGCTGATGCCTGTCTGGTGGCTTACCAGCAAAATGCCATATGTCACATTTTGATTTCAATCAGTGGCCCATAACGACCGAGTGACTGAATTTCAAGACAGTAGCTCCAAATGGCCTCTGGTGCGAGATCCTAAATCTTCCATGGAAGGGTTAAAAGCTGATGAGGATGGATGGAGACCTATCGATGATGTCTGAAAGTTCCGAGGTCAAAATGAGGTCCATAGGCAATGGCTGGTAATGTGTGAGTGGGCCAGATGTCACTATTGTGTGCCTCTGGTGGGCACCATAACTGCCTGAATCCAGTACAAAAGGAGGCTGACCTCTGACAGGTCAAAGGGCAGATGTGGGATTTGTTTCCTGTATTCAGCAGCCCATGATGAATGAATTCACCACATTAGCTCCATGGCAATGTAGAAGTAAATTTTGCCAGTCATTATTATACCTGAAGCATTTGCAGTATTTGGGCAGTGGGTGAACCCCCCACTGGGGAGGCTAGCCCGCCGGCCCTGCCCCTTCCACCTGAGGCCCCACCCCCCATGCCAGAGCCCTGAGGCCCTCCCTCCTCCACAGCTGGAGGAACCCTGGCCTTCCTGCCCCAGCTGTGCTGGCCAGCCCCCCCAAGCCCTGGGCCGGTCCCAGTGCTCGGCCACACTGGCCGCCCCCACACAAGTATTGGCTGGGTCCCAGCACCCAGCTTTGCCAGCTGGCCCCCCCAAACCCAGGACCGGACTACGCCACTGGCCCAACACCTCTGGACAACACAAGGGCCACCCATGGTCACTGGTGGGCCCGAGCTCCAGTCTGCCAGCTGAAGCTGAGCCCCCGCCAGCCCGGCTTTAGGATAGAGGGGGAGGGAAGACGGAGCCTCCAGGGGGAATATGGGCGCGGCCTGCCCTGGCCTTTGATACCTGCCGCCCATGACTGTGGTGAAATTAACCTTTGGAATAGCTAAAAGAGGTAGTTTAGACAGGTTGGGATGAAAGAGGTAGGATGGCCTAGTGGTTAGCCTATAACTTGAGAGGCTCGGGTTCAGTTCTCTCCTCTGCCACAGACTGTCTGTGAGACCCGGGGCAAGTCAGGTAGCCTGTCTGTGCGTCAGTCCCCATCTGTGCAATGAGGTGTTCGAGGGTTGAAGCATTCAGGTACCGTTTTGACAGGAGCCAGATAAGTACCATGGAAAGATATAATAGAAATGAGCTTGAAATGATGATTTTATTAGTAAATAATAATGATGTTAATGTTACATTTCTAACCTGCAGCTCAAAGTCCATGGGATGATGCTAGAGAGCACTGGTTTATTCAGGGGCCAGCTGTGGCTTTTTACTTCTGGCACCAGTTCAAGTCCAGCCTAGGTTAGCAGCAATCAAAAGGCCTCCCATCTGATGGCTGTTGGGTGGCCCAGGTAAAAGGTGCTGATGGTCTCGGTCGAGGCCCTAGAGGACACATATTGACATTAAGCGCCACTATTACTATTGGACTAATTGTCGGAAGTCTCAGCAGAGGGACTAAGAGGCCACCAGGCAATGGACAATGAATTCCCCTCTCCTGTAGAGAGGGCAGGAGTTCGGTACATTGGGGAGCTCACCTTGTCGCTCTGCCCGCTGTACCTGATCTGTGAATAAGCAGAGGCCTTGGACTCCGGCGCTGTCACTTTCCTCCATTTCATCAGCACAAAATTCACTCATTTTTTAACCCCCTTGTTGATTACGAACAAAGGAAATGGAAAGCACCCATTGTTCTGTTGTGAAATTGTGCGTGCATTGAAAATGGGGACACATGCATATGGCTGTACCTTCTGTTCTATACAGTGTTGTCAACTCCCATGATAGTTGGTGTTTTCCCTTAAACCCCCAGCTCCCAGAGTCAGGTGATTATGTAAGCATCTCAATTTGCTTTAAAAAAAGGACGTTTCTAGCACCCTGGTTTGAAAGAGCAAAGATTAAAAGTCTAAAACTGAACCCTAAAGACTCAAAAACCAGCAGGCCAACCAGAAGAACCCACCTTTACTTCTCTTTAAAATCGCATTATTTTTAAGTCAATGTCATGATTTTTGAGGCCTGTCGCATGAGTTGGAGGTTAATAATGCTGTGTTCATTACCTCGCCTTATTCACTGTGTGGCAAATACCCCAACCACGCTCTATTACCATTTAGTTGTCAACGTGGTGAGTGACTGCCAGTGGGATCTGTAAAGTAGGGTTGTAAAGCAAATGTAAAAGGGACCTTTTCTTCCTCAGAACAATTCCTCCCTGGTTCTTTGAGTCCAGTCTGCTAGCTTTGCTGGCAAAGGCAAGTTGTTCCTCCCAGCCACCTTGCAGAGCCAACACAGCTACAAGAGTGGGAGAGGGAGGCTGTTCTGGGAACAGGCATCATATCACTGATTAAATCTCAGGGGTGGTGTTATTTTTAGCACCTGCTGGCCTCAACGAGGACTGGGCCCCATTTTGGTTGGTGCTGCATGGACTCACCAGAAGAGCCAGTCCGTGCCCTAGAGACTTGAGCTCTTAACGTTGAGAAGCGGCGGGTGGGTCAGTCAAGCCATTGGGGTAGGGAGTGATCCCCTGAGCGTGTTTGGCATGGACTAGCTGTGTGCGCAGTTCATACATGTGCTTATCAGCAGCAGTAACCTCAGCCAATCACCTGCCTGGCAGTTCCCAGCTGGCAGAGTTCTGAAGCTAAGGTGAGACTGAAGGAGGGTGTGGCGGGCCCCTGCTGGAGGCCTCATGGTCCTACTATACTCCGCCCCAGAAAAGGAGCAGTAAAGGTGGGTCGTCCAGGCCTGCCTAGAAAGGCTGCAGGGAAGCAACCAATCAAAGCCCAGCAGGCCCAGTTAAAAGGAGCTGCAGGAGCTGAGCAGATCAGTTGCTGGTGGGGACCAGATGAGCAAGGAAACTGCTCCTTGTTGGAGCGCAAGGGAGAGCCAGAAGACGGGTACTGGTGACATTGACGTTCTGTCAGCCCTGAGGGAAGGGTAAAGAGGAAGGGGCTATGTGGGAAGTGGCCCAGGGAACAGCAGAAGCAACTATTACAGGAAGCAGCAGGTGGCTGCTATTTGAAGGGTCCCTGGGTTGGGACCCATAGTAGTGGTCAGTGAGACCCGCTAAGGACAAAGACTCCAACGAAGAAGCCCTGGGGACACTGCTCCATAACAGGGCAGGGAAAGAGTTAAAGTTAGCCCAGGAGGGGCTGAAAATGGAGCCCAGAGACGGGACTAAAGACAGGAACAAGGGCACTGGGGTAGGCCCTGTTGCACCTATTACTCCAGAAGGGGTTGTGTTCCTTCATGCATGAGACTAGCTGGAGGCCTGAGCCACAAGACCTGCCTGACAAGGGGAACTGCCGAGAGGAGGCACCGTGAGCAGAGCAAGAGAGAGTGCAGGTTCACACACACCAGACAGGAGGCGCTCACGAGAGGTGAGTGGGCCCCCTTCACAGCAGGCTTCACAGAGGATAAGGTGGTTGGAAGGAGCACACTTGCTGCTGTTGCGCCCCTAGCAGCTGGGCGTGGCAGAACAGGTTGTTTCCCCACCGGGTGCCCCTTGCCAATGGTTGCCCTGTGGTGATCGCTCTTCTGGTAACGTGGCCCTCCAGCTAGGCCATGTTTAAATCCACTCCTTCTGGGGTAACAGAATAAATAGTCCAATGCCCTTACAATTGGTCTTTGGCCCTGACACTGGGCCCCGTGGTCCTTGTGTGATTTTGGCCCAGGGCTTTGAATGTCCTTATCCCTCCCCCCCCCTTTTTTTTTGTCCTTTTCCCCCATGACTGCAATGGTGTTAACAGGCGACTTCACCTTGAATGGTCCCTTGAAACATGCGTTAACTACTTATGCTAAAGAACGGGTTCCACCTTGTATTTAGCTTTGACACTGAGAGCCTTTCCCAGCCCTGAAACAGAGGTCTGTGTAGCTCGACAGCTTGTCTCTCTCCCTAACAGCAGTCAGCCAATAAAAGATATTACCTCCCCCACCTGGTCTCTCTTATCCCTGTATGTCAGTGGGGCTTCGCACCACCTTCTCCAGTGGGGGTAGGGAATGCAGGCCCTCCCGCTACACTGGGTTCCAGTCCAGGGACCCTACAACAAGCAGCCTTGCTGCTGCCTCTCTGGATTTCTTCCTATTCCACCTCTCCCCCACCACTGCTCTAGGTTCACCCTTCCTCCAGGGTTGGGACTCTCTGGACCCTCCCCTGCAATCCCCCACCAAACTCCCAAGCCATAAACTACAAACTCATTGCTGCCCTCCTGGGGCTCGACCTTCTGTCCCTCTCACTTTCCCCTGCTCTGTTCCTGACTGAACGCCTCCCAGGGTGCTCTCCCTGACGGTCCAGTTTCTGCTCTTCTGTCAGGGCTCCCCATTCCAGTCTGCTCCACTCTGGTGGCTGCTCCCTGTTTCCCCTGGCCCCTCTATTCAGGGGAGGTTCCCAGGGCCAACTCTCCCCTGGGCTTCCTCCTGGTCTCTCTCTAGCCCCAGAGAGGAACTCCAAAGTTCCTTCCTCTCCTCCCTGCAGCCCCCTTCTGCTCTCCACTTCCTCCGTGTATAGTCAGCACCCAGCTTGGCTTCATCTCTAAGCTTGGCCTGCTCTCCAGGGACAGCTGGGTAGCGTATTTGGCCTCTCGGGTCCACATTAACCCTCTTGAGTTTGTGTGGGGTACATTGTACAGGGAGCCCGGCCCAGCTTGGATGCAGCACCATGGGAGATAGCGCCAAGGCGCTTGGGGGAAAAGCACAGGAGCACACGGCAACATCTGGGATGACTGGCAGAGCAGGGTGGCCGTGTGGCGACAGGACAGGAGGTGGCAGAGGGTGAACTGAGAAGGGCCAGGTGGGGAGGCACAGGGCAGAAAGCAATGGATTCTGAGAGCCCAGTGCGAGGATGTAGGGCTGGCTGCAGGCAAGGAATCCTCACCTAGGGTTTGTCAACACTAAAGGATTTAACTTGTTAATTAGTTGCCAGTAAACTCGTTAGCTTAAATCTGTTTAAAAGCTGATCTCATTAAAGTGACATGAACCGCCCTGTGGGGCCTCTGGTGGTGGTGGACAGCCATCCCTGCAGGTTTCAGGCAAGCTGAACCGATATTAAAGGGTGTCTGTGCACAAAGGTGCTGAGTTTAACTCCTCGGGTCCCATTTCCCCCTTGCATTGAATGGCTGCCAGTCTGGGTGTGGTCGAGGCTTGAGGGAGCCATTGGTGACTCACGGTTTCCACGAACCGCCCTTCTGATCCCACAACTCTCACAGGACAGCTATGCCTGGAGCAGGGCCATCCCTAGACACTGTGGTGCCCTACGCAGCCCTCTCCCTGGGGGGGCGGAGGGCATCCCCAGGCCTCGGGGAGGAGAGGGGGGCACGAGCAGGTTTCAGGGGCACGAAGCCAGAGGAGCGGAGCAGAGCAGGTTGGGGCCAGGTTGCTCCACTTCCTGCCGCCTGCTGTGTGCAGGGCACGCCCGACCCCTGTTGCAGTCCCCCAAGATGTTGCTCAGGGGAAGGAGTGGAATGGGGGCAGGGCTGGGGTGGAGCAGGGGTGGGAAGAGGCGGGGCGGGGGTGGAGCAGAGGCGGGGGGCAGCTTTCCTGGCCGGCTCAGCCAGCCGGGGGATCAGGCTGGCTGCTGGAGCATCAGGCAGCTGCGTAGGGCACCAGGAAATTTGGGGCAATTTGGTGCCCCAAATTTCCAGGTGCCCAATGAAGCTGCATAGTTTGTGTATGGGTAAGGACGGCCCTGGCTGGGAGTGAGATGTGCAGTTTCTTAAAGGGGGCACGCCCGCGTGGGGGGCAGTCCATATGGAGCCTGGGGCTGGGTGACAGCCATTGCATTAGCCCTGCAGCCCCATTACCCTCCCCTGCTCTGTAAAGGACCCATTTACAGTGTGTGTGTGTGTGTGGGGGGGAGGGAATGGGCCTGGCCTGGGTTGCTGGAAGATGAGTAAACCCGCCCTCTACTCTGCCCACGTTTCCTGTAGGATCTGTCCAGCGGCCACGTCTCTCCCTTGCGAAGACTGGCTGATTCATGTCTCAGAAAGGAATGTGTCGGCGGCGCAAGGGGGAGCCGCTCAGCGTAAGCGCTGTTCCCAGCCAGTGGAGTATTCCAGACACTTCCTCTGCACCCGGCCCCCCTGCACGCTGCCTCAGTAGGCCCCTGAGGAGCGTTGGTGGGGGGAGGGATGGATGCCTCCTGGCTGTTGAGCAAGCACACGCCTGCCCTGGCACACGCCTGCCCATGCGGCCTCTTTGCTGTAGGGGCTGAGAGCTGCAGAGGAGAAATCCCTTCACATCCTGGGCCGCCTCTTGGTGGCCACAGCTGGCAAAGTGGGGAGAGCAGTGAGCTCTGCCCCATCCTCTGGCTCCCCGGCAGTATCATTAATGCCCACTGTCTGCCACCCAGCGACCACCAGGCTGGGGCAGCCCTGGCAGGTCAAAGCTAAGGTCAGTCTGGTGCCTTGGGAGCAGGCCAGGGGTATGCCCAGGTGTATGATGGGAAATCTGCCCCATTAGCATCAGGGTTTTGGGGGGTGGAACTATAGCTCCACTGTTGTTAACACTGCTGTGGGCGGGGGGGCAGACATAAGGACAAGGTGGGGCTGTGTTTACCTCCTCTCTCGCACACCAACCGCAGCTGCAGGAAGGTAGCCCAGGTGGAGCGAGGGTCACTGTCTTTGCTGCCGCTGGTGGGTCTGCCCTTGTGATGGGATCACACATTGCCTTTCCACAGTGCTCGTCATCACTCGAGGGTCTCCTGGTGCTTTCCAGACAAATGATGAGGTGCCCCCACACGGCTCCAGGACACTCATTTCGCAAACTAAGGAGCGAGTGGCTGTGCCAGAAACAGCACGTGGGAGGTTTGGCTTCTGGCTGCCTGCTCTGGCGACTGGCCCACCCGGTCTCCTGCACCGAGGGCTGAGCACGATACAGCCGAGCAAAGCTGCCGCCCCCAGGCCTGCCTCGTTAGTGTTCCGTGCTTCAGCGCCCGTGCTTGCTCCGGGGCACCATCACGCCAACGAACACGCTAGGTGAAATAGAGACGAACGGGGACGACCAAGGTACTAACGCAGCAGTGACGCTCCGGAGAGACAGAGGCCCTGTCATCTTACTTTCCTTCTCACTTGCTTCTTGCAGAGCACTCCGTGGAGCTGCTGAGAACAGAACAGGGGAGACCAGAGGGCTGTGCCCCCTCCCCCTTTCGACCAGCTGTAAGGGAGAGTGACGGGGGGAGAGGAGCGAGTGGGGGGCAGGGTCTTGGGGGAAGAGGCAGCACGGGGACGGGGCCTCAGCAGAAGAGGCAGTGTGAGGGCAGGGGCTTGGGGAGAAGGGGCGGGGTGGGGGTGGGGCATCAGCTGAAGGGGTGGGTCAGGAGGTGGGGCCACAGTTTGGGCATTGGTGTCTCCCCTACTTTTAGGGACCTTCCACTGCTCCTGCTCTCAACACTTCTATCTCCATTCTTAGGTGGCCTCCTCCGTCATTAGTGTCCAATGCCTGCACTTGTGCTCTGCTCCACGCCTCAGAGGGCCTCAGCCAGGCTTTGCACTTGCGAGCACCGTCACTTGTGCACGCCAGCTCTGCCAGTGACCGTGCCTTGCTTGTTAGCTCTCTGGGGCAGGGCCTGACTCTTTGTTCTGTGTTTGTACAGCACCTAGCACATTGAGGTCCTGGGCCAGGACTGGGCCACCTAGGCGCTACCACAATACGAGTAACAATAATAATTAGGGCTGTTAAACAATAATAGAATAACATTTATTTAAATATTTTTGGATGTTTTCTACATTTTCAAATATATTGATTTCAATTACAACAGAGAATACAAAGTGTACAATGCTCACTTTATATTTATTTTTGATCACAAGTATTTACACGGTAAAAAAACAAAAGAAATAGTATTTTTCAGTTCACCTAATACAAGTACTGTAGTGCAATCTCTATCATGAAAGTTGAACTTACAAATGTAGAATTATGTAAAAAAATACTGCATTCAAATATAAAACAATGTAAAATTTTATAGGCTGCATGTCCACTCAGTCCTACTTCAGCCAATCATTCAGACAAACAAGTTTGATTACATTTTGCAGGAGATAATGCTGCCCACTTCTTGTTTACAATGTCACCTGAAAGTGAGAACAGGCATTCGCAGGGCACTGTTGTAGTCAGTGCTGCAAGATATTTACGTGCCAGATGCACTAAAGATTCATATGTCCCTTCATGCTTCAACCACCATTCAAGGGGACATGCATCCATGCTGATGACGGATTCTGCTCGATAACGATCCAAAGCAGAGTGGACTGACATATTCATTTTCATCATCTGAGTCAGATGCCACCAGCAGAAGGTTGATTTTCTTTTTTGGTGGTTCGGGTTCTGTAGTTTCTGTATCTGATTGTTGCTGTTTTAAGTCTTCTGAAAGCCTACTCCACACCTCGTCCCTCTCAGACTTTGGACGGCACTTCAGATTCTTAAACCTTGGGTCAAGTGCTGTAGTTAATCGTTTGAGTTAACTGCGATTAATTGACAGCCCTAATAATAATGCATGCCAGCAGTGGGTTTTGTGCCTATCTACCAGCCCCCTGCAGAATCATATAGTAGATCCTGTCATCCCTGGGTGTGGCTGATACTGCTTGAATTGTGGCATGAATCTCCACATGTACAAAGTTGTGTCTGCAAATGGACACCACGGTTTGAAAATGTCTTGTGCATGGCTCCACAGTGATGTCCAGTGGTGGGAAGCACGCATTGTGCTTACGGAGCTCTATATCCAAACAGGGGCTGGTGGTAGCTGGAAGAGACCATTTAGAGCCTGGTTTGCGAAGCGTTCTTAAGCTCCATGTGGGTACGAAGAGGTGCAGTCACATATGCACTGCAGGCCCAGATCTCCAGGCTTCATTTCCAGCTTTAGGGTAGAACCTGATCCACAGGTCTGGATCCACACTGACTGTGTGCCCGAGACGCTGCGGTGCAGCGGTAGTGGGAGGGGAAGGAAGGGCTTCCAAATGTGCCCAGGCCAAACACCGCAATGACTGCCACTTGGAAAGTGGGTGGTGGGGACTAAATCTCGCTCTGTGTTTGTGTAGGAAATTCCTCAGCCCTGGTGTGCTGAGTGAGTTTGGGGGGAGGTGCAGATGTGATAGGCTGGCCAACAGAGGTAGTATGAACTCATTCCCCACCCCACAGAAATGCACATGGCAGGCGCCCGAAGGCGATGCACATTGCCAGCCAGCAGCCCTAGGTTACGTGGGAATCTGAGCCAGCTAGGCCTGTGGCACTCTGAAAGGGCAGTACATTGAGCCTTCAGCAGCCTTGGAACTGGGACTGAAGCCAGGCAGGGAACTGGCAGGCTCATCAGCAGGGTGAGCGCAGGAGCCCAGGGGGGTGGTTACCTCTCCCAGGCTGCCCCTAGTGGTTGGGACACAACCTACAGGTCATCATTCCCAGGGGATTTGCACCTGTCAGTTTCTGGCAGCCCTAGTAAAGACTCCTCTGTCACTCAGACTTTGGGAGCGTTCACGGGAAGCCTGGAGAGCCTAATTCAGACAGCACTTTCCTGTTAGCTCATGGCATGCCATCTAGGGGATTGGTGTGCACAGCACTGGCAGACTCCCTGTAGCAATGGGGTCACTTACACTGCTTCTTCTGGTCTCGTTTCCTGCATACACCTCATAGAATCATAGAAGATTAGGGTTGGAAGAGACCTCAGGAGGTCATGTAGTCCAATCCCCTGCTCCAAGCAGGACCAACACCAACTAAATTATCCCAGCCAGGGCTTTGTTAAGCTGGGCCTTAAAAACCTCTAAGGATGGAGATTCCACCATCTCCCTAGGTAACCCATTCCAGTGCTTCACCACCCTCCTAGTGAAATAGTGTTTCCTATTGCCCAACCTAGACCTCCCCCACTGCTACTTGAGACCATTGCTCCTTCTTCTGTCATCTGCCACCACTGAGAACAGCCTAGCTCCATCCTCTTTGGAACGCCCCTTCAGGTAGTTGAAGGCTGCTATCAAATCCCCCCTCACTCTTCTCTTCTGCAGACTAAATAACCCCAGTTCCCTCAGCCTCTCCTCATAAGTCGTGCCCCAGCCCCCTAATTATTTTTGTTGCCCTCCGCTGGACTCTCTCCAATTTGTCCACATCCCTTCTGTGGTGGGGGGCCCAAAACTGAACACAGTACTCCAGATGTGGCCTCACCAGTGCCGAATAGAGGGGAATAATCACTTCCCTCGATCTGCTGGCACTGCTCCCACTAATGCATCCCAATATGCCATTGGCCTTCTTGGCAACAAGGGCGCACTGCTGACTCATATCCAGCTTCTCGTCCACTGTAATCCCCAGGTCCTTTTCTGCAGAACTGCTGCCTAGCCAATCGGTCCCCAGCCTATAGCAGTGCAGGATTAATTGGCTCTGGCTGAAGAAGTGTGTCAGTTGTTAACAATAGGTGGCTTGTGCTGTGAGCCCAGCAAGCCCTGTGCGGTGTGTTACAATCTTCCACCTTCAAGAGACCAAAAATCATGTCTCCTCCTAAAAAATCATAAGACTGATCCCCACGAATCATGAGATTTAAAAAGCATCATCAGCCTATGTGTTTTAGTCTGTCTTTTTGACTTTTTAACTTCCCTCTACTCCTGTGTGTGTATGTGTGTTAATTTTGGGATGGATGGACCCTCAAAAATATCTCTTCAAAGATGCAGATAAGGGGTGGAGGGTAGAAATTGGTGCTGGTGGGAGATCGGGGAGTATGTGGGTTATGTTCTTATACACAGATATAACACAAGTACTCAGTGGGGAGCTCACTAGTATGACAAAGTCCAAATGCATGATTAGGTTTTTCCACCATATTTTAAAATATACTATACAAGGCCTATAAAGTGTAAGTGAACTGCTGAAAAACACAAAGCACTGTCTCTGTGTATCAAGTTTTCCAATATTTTTCAGTAAAGGTTTCTGTGCCATGCAAGGATCTTGATGTGCAAAACGATCTTTGCTACATCCACCGCCTTTCAGAGCTTTCTGTATATCAGTGCACTAAATATATTATATAACCCCTAAATATTCCTTTTTTAAAATAATCAGTTCCGTCCATAAATGATTTAAAATAATTCATTTTTCTCTGTATACTTTTGATAACTACATAAATATCTACATCATCCAGTAGTCATCATAAATGAAGATGGGTATTTTAATCTCATAATTAATTATCCAAACAGCTAAAAAAATTAATTTTTATTTTAATCATGCTTCCCTCCAGCAGCCTCTGGGGCTTCTCCCCTTCCCCAAGCTTAGCAACACCCCTAAGATCCAACCATCAGTTCATCCCCTCCATCAACACTACCCTCCAGTTCATCCCCCCCAGCCTTACCTCTCCTCCTCATGGGGTTCTTCACCCCATTCCCCTAGGCCGGGGGGTTGCAGCTGGGTCCACTCTCATCTACCTCTGCCAGCCTGGGGGGCCAGCTCCAGGGGCTCGTCACCCCCTCTGCCACTTCCCAGGTGGGGTGCTGGAGGGAGGAGGAGAAGCTGCCCAGGCACTGTCCTGTCCATGTTTCTCACAGGAGGGGAGGAGGGAGGAAGGTGTGGAGCCATGGAGGGCTGCTGGGCTCTTTGCTCTCCCTGTCCTAGCCCCCGATCTTGTGAGAGCAGCAAGCGGAGGGCAGAGACTCTGCCAGCCTTCAGCAGGGCTGAATTTCAGGAAGGGCTGGAGCTTCTTGCCTCATCGTGAGACAGGCTCCAGAGTCCTTGTGATCAAATCACAAGAGCTGGAAATACCGTAACAGTGCTGCGCATGGATCACATGCTTAAAACCGAGCTCTTTGCCGTTTGCACTGCTCCGCTTGCTGACCCACAGGAGTACATAGTCAGGGCATGACGCGGGGTGCTTGCACTGAAGTGTCAAAGGCATTGCTGAAATGAGCCACATGTGACTAACTGTATTAACCCATCCAGCCGATCGGACAGTGATCTACAAAGTGCCATTATGTTGCTACTCAGTAACAGCTAAATTTCAAAAAACTGTGAGCAATAGTGCACTAGGAAGAGGCGATCGTTCCTGTTTAATTCAAATAGACCAGTGTCAGTCTAGGCCCAAGCACGCTCAGGAACTTCGTGAGATTCCTAGTGCTGCTTTGCAGTCTGCTTCCTGTGTAGATGATAGAGTCCACTCTTGGATACCTTATCTTCAACGGCAACTCTCAGGCCTGACAAGAGGAGAACATTGCAGGGCTGTTCTTACACTTCCGAATAGTCAGATGGGCTCTAGGTTAAGCTTAGCATTGCTGATTCTGGGACAGAGACAAAGTGGGTGAGAGAATATTTTTTGCTGGTGAAAGAGACAAGCTTCTGAGCTCTGCAGAGCCCTTCTTCAGTTCTGCCTTGGAGTTGCATGTAGTGGTCAGAAGGTTATAGATGGCAAGTCCTCTGGGGATGATGCTTTGTTTGGTTTCTTGCATTTGCCCAGGAAGAAGACCTGAAGAAGAGCTCTGTGGAGCGCTAAATCTTCTCTTTCACCAATAGAAGTTGGTCCAATAAAAGAGATGACCTCCCACACCTTGTCTCTCATACCCTGGGACCAATACGGCTACCTCAGTCCATTCTGTGAGTAATTATCATGTGTAAGGTTCTTATCTGGTTCCCATCTGAGTACCTCACCGTCTTTACATACATTTATCCTTACATACCCCGCTAATGCAGGGCAGTGCTGTTATCCCCATTTTACAGATGGGAAACTCAGGACCAGAGAGGCCAAGGAACTTGTCCAGGGGCACACAGAGTGGGGATTTGAACCCAGATCTCCTGAGGCCAAGGTTAGTGCCCAAATCATGGGATCATCCATTAGATACCATGTCCTTTGTACAGAATCCCATCATTTGCAACAATTTTATCTCCTTTGATCCACTGTGCTTTTATACTTGGAGGTGGCTGGGCATTTTCAATTAATCATCCACCTAGTCCTTTTATCAGCATATTTATTGTCATTTGGGCAGATGGTGTGCTGTGCCAGTGGAACTTCTTTCGCGGGCATACCCTGTGTCTCCACTGGGGGCTTTGCGGGCATCACTATTCCAGCAAAGGCTCTGTAATGTTGACAAGCCCTTCCTTTTAAAACTGGGTAGTACTTGAGCCCTGTTTACTTCACACTCCTCTTCCAGCACCTCCTAGGTGCTCTTGAAAGCATCTTTGACCTTCAGATTGGGTTGGTGCTAATCATTTTGTACACACTGGCTGTGGTCCTTGTGCTCCAGGATCTGTCTGGAGATTCTTTGTGCTAGTTTATTTTCAGTGTCACAAAGTCATCAGTTGTAGAATATCACCCTTTACAAATGTATTGATTAGAGCTGAGCAGGAACAGGATTTTTCAGTTGATGGGAAATTCCACAATTTTGATTTTTTCCCCCCATGCTGAAATGGAACCAAAACAGAAAAAAAAAAAGTCAAAAATGTCTCCCAAAACAAAATTCCAAAAAGAAAAAAAAAACCTATTGTGAGTCAAAACATTTCATTTCAATACAATCAAAACATTCTGTTCCAATTTTGGTGGTTAAAAAAAGTTTATATATGTAAAAAAAGAGATTTGTTTTCAAAAAGTTATTTTGAAACAAAAAAATCAAAAACATTCTGTTCTGAAAATGTCAAAATGGTTTGGTTTCTTTTCCCCCCAAATGAAATTTCATCCAAAGCCACATGTTTTCCAAAACATTGTGATGAAAACTGTTTTTCAATAAGAAACAGTTTTGATGACAAATTTCTGACTACATCTAGGACTGAGATTAACAAAGAACTTTGTTTCCATATCACCAGGAGGAGAGGGAATCCAGCAGGTGAAAATAGCAAGTACACTGAGTACACTCTTGGTTGTGGTAATTATTATGTGGCGTCACTTTGAAAAGCGGCAGTCAGGTGTGTGTAACAGCCTGTATCCTTATGTTCACCCTGTTTACAAGACTATGATTATTTTTGTACGAAGTATGCCTTGTGATTTGAAAACTCATTTGAAAACGCATAATCTGCTGAACATCATTGTCCTGGTAAAATATGTGTGGCAACATCATATGTGACATTATAAAATTCTACTGTGTAAGACATGTTCCAAGTCTAGGGAAACAGTTTCAAACCAGTTCCCCAGAAATAAAAGGCTAGACAGCACCTCAGCCAAAGTCAGCATAATCAAATGGACTAACACCTGATTAAGCATCCTTTGGCAGGAACAACAGTGTGAGGAAGAAAGTTACATGTTGGCAAAGAAACAGCTGGAAGTTCCTGTCTCACAGACTTGCTGTCTCCTGAACCCCAGCTGGAAATGATTCTCAAAGAGCAGGAAAAGGTATAAAAATGAGGAACAGAGGACACAAATCATCTCTCCCTTCATCTCTACTCATGGCACTGACAACTCTTGAAAGACAAAGGAAGCATCTTTAGACTGGGAAGAGATCCTGGCTGAAAGATCCAGCCAGTCTGCAGGCGAATATGTGGTGAGAGAGACCCTTTTGCTTTCAGTTCACGTAGCTTGTTAAGTTAGGTATTAGTTTGCATTTTACCTTTTATTTCTTTGTAACCAATTTTGACTTTTATGCCTCATTACTTGTAATCACTTAAAATTTATCTTTAATAATCTGATTTTTATTGTTTTATCTAAACCAGTGTGTTTGGGAACTCCCATTTGAGATAGCAGGGTTTGTGCATATAATCTTCTATTAATAAAATGACAGACTTACTATGAATTTGTATTGTCCAGGAGAGAGCTTGGCAGAACAAGACACACATTTCTGGGGACAAGTCCGGGGCTGGGAGTTTGCTGGTGTGGCCCTGCAATACAATTCATGGGTGGCTGGCTAAGCACTCACACATAAAGCTGGGAATAATTTAAATGCTAGAGGCTGTGTCTGAGCAGACCAGGAGTGGTTGCTCTCACAGCAAAGCAGTGTAGAAGGCACCCTAAGTTGGACAATTCAGGGGACAAATGTCCATCAGTCCAGATTGTACCCCAGGGAATGTTCCAGTATCTAAATAACTTAGTGGTACATATCAGGCTTAGTCTTACAGTTAATGAAAATAATTTATTTTATTTATTACACTAAGAACAAATTTAATTTTACATGGAACTGGAAGTATTAAAGAACTAGTTTTATGCATCAAAACATCTTCCCCGTCTGTCAGTCTGCCTTGAGCTTCGTAATTATTTACAGATATACCTTCGTACTGTTGCAGTGACCTGTCTGTCTGATGTCATCTCCTGCTGCTGGGATGCCTTTGGGAGACACTGAGAAATCTCTCCCCTCCCAAGCCCACCATGATCTGACGATGTGCGGGAGCTCCTGAGGTTGGGGACACCAAGCTGAGCTCTCTTCAGCCTCCATCCTCACAGCTTTACAATCCTTCCTCAGTCATCCTGCTCTCCAGGCAATGCCAGCCAGACCTCCTGGCTGACCCTCCAGCCACCTGTTCGTGAGACCCCCAGTCACCATTCCCAGAGCTCCCTCCCTGAGATCCACACACACCGTCCCCTTGACAAACCTCCCCCTCTTCTGGCGATGTCAGCAGCTTCAGCTGTTACTTCACCCCACATACTGTGATCTCATCAATCCCACCCTATAGCTCCACGGCTGTGCTCTTACCCCAGTAACATCCCGCCCCCTGCCCTATAACCTCCTGCTGTACTACCACCTCAGTAACACCCCACCCCCCCAACCTATAATTCCCCCTGCTGTGTGCTGACCCCAGTAACACACTGCCCCCTGCCCTATAGCCCCTTGTAGTGAGGTGGAGGGGCCTCCCACTGAGCCATAGTGGGAGGGACCACTCAGCTCTATGGTGGACGGAGCCAGGCCAAGCCCACCCCACCTGCTGGAAGCTAAGGGACAGGACGGGAAGTATAAGAGTTGGGCCTCTGGCCCAGTTGAGCCTGAGCTAGGGAAGGAGATGGATGTTCCAGACCTGCTGCCGACCCTAGGCTCTGCACCGAGCTGTGGAGCACCCTGACCCCAGAAAAAGCCAAGAGTGGAGCGGAGCGACTAGGATTGCCGGCAGCCCAATACCGTGATGAGACAGAGGACCCTTGGACTATGGAACCCCTTGGCCAGATGGTGGTAAGAAGCAGTCCAGGGAAACCAGACTTTGGTCCCCCTGCTGCCAACTCCACCCCTGTGGTGGCAGCCTCCCCAACGTAGACTGAATGGCACGTGTTCACCGGCTGTGGGGCTCCGGCCTGCCACAGGGCCAGAGCTCACCAGACTGCTGTGGGACTGGAGATCTGCTAAAGGGGACTGGATATCTGGCATTAATTCCCTAAGGCCTGGTCTACAGTACGTGGTTATTTCGGAATTAGCCGAGTTACCTCGAAATAAAACTGATTCCGTCCACACGACCAAACCAGTTTTTTCGATTTAAAGGGATCTTTACTCAGATTTCTGTACTCCACCTCGGCAAGTGGAGTAGCGCTAAAATCGAGATCACAGGTCTGGGTTACAGGTACTATGGACGCAATTCAACGATATTGGCCTCTGGGAGCTATCCCAGAATGCTCCCTTGTGACCGCTCTGGACAACACTCTGAACTCCGATGCACTAGCCAGGTAGGCAGTAAAAGCCCCGGGAACTTTTGAATTTCCTGTTTGGTCACCATCAGCACAGGTGACCATCAGCACAGTCCACCATCACAGGCGACCATGCAGAGTTCACCATCACAAGAGACCACACAGTCCCGGATTCGCAGACAAGCTCCAGCATGGTCCGAATGGGAGATACTGGATCTCATTGCATGTTGGGGAGACGAATCTGTTATGGCAGAACTACGTTCCAAAAAAAGAAATGCAAATACGTACACTAAAGTCTCCAGGGCCATGACTGAAAGAGGCTACTCCAGGGACACAGAGCAGTGTCATACAAAAATCAAGGAGCTCAGGCAAGCATACCAAAAAGCCAGGGAGACGAATGGGTGCTCTGGGTCACAGCCCCATACATGCCACTTCTACCGTGAGCTGCATGCAATTATGGGGGGTAACGACACCACTACCCCACCACTCTCCGTGGACACCTGCAAGGGGGGAGTAGCATGGAGCGAGGAGGATGAGTTTTTGGAGGACGAAGAGGAGGAGGAGGACAGTGCACAGGTTGCAAGTGGGGAATTTGTTTTCCCCCCTAGCCAGGAACTATTCTTAACGCTGGAGCCAATAGCCTCCCCCGACTCCCAAAGCATGCTCCGGGACCATGACCCTGGAGAAGACACTTCTGGTGAGTGAGAGCTTGATCGAAGCCACGCGGTGTGGGGTGGCTGGAAACCCAGCCGTACTGGGCTGTTCGCGTTTAGTTTAAAGGGCTCATCCTTGCTCAGAGCCTCATTGGAGCCCCGCGGTGTGTGTGTATGGGGGCGGTGGGGAGGGTGTTGTGTGAAGCGATCATCCCAGAGAGCCCGCAGGCTGCCTGCAAGCTGAATTCTGTTGCCTGGCTGCATGTGATGGCTTACTCACAGCAAAGTGGCAGGCACTTCAGTATAAGAGGCAAAATGAGACCTTGTACAGAAAGAACATGTGCTGTGTACTATGAATTGCCTGTTTCACTGAGAATTTTCCCTTTGTTCTCTAAAATGTATCTTTTAAAATACAACCCTCCCTTTTTCTCTTCCCGCAGCAGGTGCAAATGTTTCAACGCGGCCCCTGTCTACTCCATCCCAGAGGCTGGTCCAGATTAGAAGGTGGAAAAAACGAACTCGGAACGACATGTTTGCCGAGCTCATGCAGTCCTCCCACACTGATAGGGCCCAGTTGAATGTGTGGAGGCAAATAATTGCGGCGTCGCGTAAAGCGTTCCATGAATACAAAGAGAAGAGGGACGTGCGCGATGAGAGCAGGCAGGATGCATGGTCAAGCTCATGGGGGAGCAAACTGACCTGCTCCGCTGTATGGTGGATCTAATGCGGGAAAGGCAGCAAGACCACTGACTGCCGCGGCAGCCCCTGAATAACCGCCCTCCCTCCTCCCCAAGTTCCATAGCCTCCTCACCCAGACGCCCAAGAACACGGGCGGGGGGAGGCTACGGGGACCCACACAGTCAACCCCAGAGGATTGCACAAGCAGCAGAAAGCTGGCATATCCTAAATTTTGATTTGGTTTCTGGACTTGTCCTTCCCTCCTCCTCCACCTCCCTAACCCAATACCCCTGCTCCGCCGTTTGGCTTCTGATTTCTCTCAATGTTTTGTGCAACAAATTATAAAGAACGTTTTTAAAACAATTGTGACTTTATTTTCTTTCATCTATATATAGGGGGCGAACTTTAAGAGAAACAAACACAACTGTCACACCGTACCCTGGCCAGTCATGAAACTGGTTTTCAAAGCTTCTCTGATGTGCAGCACGCCCTGCTGCACTCTTCTAATCGCCCTGTTGTCTGGCTGTGCGAAACTGGCCGCCAGGTGAGTTGCCTCAACCTCCCACCCTGCCATAAACGTCTCCCCCTGTTACTCTCACAGATATTGTGGAGCACACAACAAGCAGCAATAACAATGGGAGTATTGGTTGTGCTGAGATCTAACCGAGTCAGTAAACTGCGCCAGCACGCTTTCAAATGTCCAAATGCACATTCTACCACCATTCTGCACTTGCTCAGCCTATAGTTGAACTGCTCCTTACTACTGTCCAGGTGCCTGTGTATGGCTTCATGAGCCATGGCATTAAGGGGTAGGCTGGGTCCCTGAGGATAACTATAGGCATTTCAACATCCCCAACAGTAATTTTCTGGTCTGGGAAGTAAGTTCCTTCCTGCAGCTGTTCAAACAGACCAGAGTTCCTGAAGATGCGAGCATCATGCACCTTTCCCGGCCATCCCACATTGATGTCAGTGAAACGTCCCTTGTGATCCACCAGTGCTTGCAGCACCATGGAAAAGTACCCCTTTCAGTTTATGTACTGGCTGCCCCGGTGTTCCGGGGCCAAGATAGGGATATGCGTTCCGTCTATCACCCCGCCGGAATTAGGGAACCCCATCGCATTAAAGCCATCCACAATGGTCTGCACATTTCCCAAAGTCACTACCCTTGATAGCAGCTGGTCAATGATTGCGTTGGCTACTTGCAGCACAGCAGCCCCCACAGTAGATTTGCCCACTCCAAACTGATTCCCGACTGACGGGTAGCTGTCAGGCGTTGCCAGCTTCCACAGGGCTATAGCCACTCGCTTCTCAATTGTGAGGGCTGCTCTCCTTTTGGTGTCTTTGCGCTTCAGGGCAGGGGACAGCAAGTCACAAAGTTCCATGAAAGTGGCTCTACACATACTAAAGTTTCTCAGCCACTGGGAGTCATCCCATACCCGCAACACTATGCGGTCCCACCAGTCTGTGCTTGTTTCCTGGGCCCAGAATCGGCGTTCCATGGCATGAACCTGGCCCAAGACCACCATGATCTCCCAATCGCCACATGCCGTGCCATCTGTGTCCATGTCCTCATCAGTATAGTAATCGCACTGTCGTCGCTTCCTCGCCTGGTTTTGCAGGTACTGCACATGCTGCTGGATAATGTGCGAGGTATTTACAATGGTCAGAACTGCAGTGGAGATCTGATTAGGCTCCATGGCTATGGCGCCTGCATGGGTAATCCTGGAAAAAGGGCGCGAAACATAGGAGAGCAGGGTGGCAGCGGAAGCTGGGCTGTTCGGTTCACGGTAGCCGAACAACAGCGGAAAATGGTTGTCTTCTGTGGCTTTCACGGAGGTGGGAGCCCAGGACAGACAACATGGAGAAGCTCGAAGGGTGGCAATAGCGGGAGAGCAGAGTTGGCGGCGGAAGCTGTGCTGTTCGGTTCATGAGGGCCGAGCAGTGTTGGCAACAGAAGCGTTCGATGAGGAAGAGGAAGAGTAGATAGTAGAGATTATGTAGGAAGATGCGAGGAAATGAGAGGTGGATTCATAGTAGCAGGAGAGCAGCGGTGCACCGTCTGCTGAAAGCAGTATGGTGTCTGCATGCCAAAAAGGCGCAAAATGATTGTTTGCCGTAGCTTTCTGATGACACACACCCAGAAACACCCGCAAAATGTTTTTGCCCCATCATGCACTGGGAGCTTAACCCAGAATTCCAATGGGCGGCGGGGACAGCAGGAACTGTGGGATAGCTACCCACAGTGCACTGCTCTGACATTTGATACTAGCCTTGGTACTGTGGACGCACTCCGCCGAATTCACGCGCTTTAGTGGGGACTCAGAAGATTGAATGTATAAAATAGCTTCCGAAAATTCGAATAGAATAATTTCGAAATAATTTCGTACTGTAGATGTACCGTGAGACTGCTTGGTGCCTCAGTGACATAGTGGGGCGGAGTGGCCTCCCACTGAAGCAGAGGGGGCGGAATGATTGCTAATGCACTACACCCCCTGGCCGTGCTCTCAGCCCCGGGGACGCCCCGCCCCGCAGCCCCCCAGCCGTGCTCTCGCACCGGGGACACCCCGCCCCACAGCCCCCCCGGCCGTGCTCTCAGCCTCGGGGACGCCCAGCCCTGCAGCCCCCCTGGCCGTGCTCTTGCCCAGGGACGCCCCAGCCCGCAGCCCCCCCAGCCGTGCTCTCACCCTGGGGACGCGCCACCCCCCTGTTTTATGCACTGCTGAAGGAGCTCAGATATTACGGTGATGGGCATGGTATAAGGAGCTGTATGGAAGAGACTAGTATCCCCAGCCCCCCAGCCCCATAACCCTCTCTCTGCAGTTGTGCTGTCACCACCAGGAGCCCCTGTTTCATGGTGTTTGTGACAGTTAGAGCTGAGTGTAACCCCGTGAAAATCCTCCAGCACACTCATGGGGCGGGGGAGGGGGGCAGGGCCCGAGACCCACACTAGGGAGGGGGCACGTCAGGCAGACTCTGTCTGTGCAGGGCTGTGCTGCCGCCCAGTTGCCCTAGTGACTGTGGCCTGTCCCCTTCTCCCAGCTGCTGTATAAATAGAGGTGCCGAGCAGCAGAGAGCTCCTGGCAGCCACCATGGAGGGACTGAGGCTGCTGTGCTGCTGTGTGGCGTCTCTCCTGCTCCTCGGGGCTGCAGGTAAGGCCCGGCTCTGCTCCCCACTGCCTAGGGGGCCGGGGCCCCCCGGACACTGTCGGGGGTTGTGCACTGTGTGTGCTGCAGTTCCGGGGCCCTTCCCTTGCCTTAGCCATGCCCCACTCTGCCAGCTCCCCCATTCTGTGTGGGTACAACAGAGGGATTGTCTGGCCTGTCCCCGGCTCCAGGGCAGTGACTGTACCCCCAGCCCGTGGTCGGAGTGTGCAAGCCACACAAGGCTGGGGCGGTTGCTTCGAAAGCACTGGGCACGGCTATCGGGCATGAGTAGAACCCTGTGGGGAGCCGTCGAGCTCGGAGGCCCCCGGGGGGTATCTTGGCTTGAACTGACCCGGGCAGCCCCCCCATGCCTTTTGGGGGCAGCCGCCACGATGCAGCGAGGCTATCCTGCAGCAGGCAGGCGTGTGGGGGGTGTGTTCCTTTTCTTTGTCCACGTCGCATGCAAAGGGCAGACTTTGATGCAGCGGGTGGGTTATTTCTGCGCTGCGGCTGGGCACTATGTTGGGCCTGCCCTTGTGCTGGAGTCACTCCAGAGTCGGGGACTCCGTGGATGTCCCAGCCGTGGGAGGCAGCGCAGGAGCACGGCAGCTAGCCGATGCCTGATCTTTTGTGTGTGCTGCACTGGGGGAGGCTGGGCTGGATTTTGTAGTGGGGCGTGGTGGTGGTGGTGGTGGGGTTCCTCTCCGTTCCCTTGCCCTGATGTTGCAGATGTGCCAGGCAAAATGTAGATGCAGTTCAGCATTCTGAGTCACTTCCTCAGGGCCTCCCCTCGGCCCCCCACTCTCTCCCCCATGCATAGGGCAGTGACCCCATGCCGCCATGGGACCCAGCTCCAAGGATTACTGGGCTGTATGTGGCTGCTTCCTGCAGGCTTCTCTCCTTTGGGGTGCTGTCAGAAGCGTGGGGCAGTATTACCCTTGCTTGCCCTTGAGTTAATTTGGTCTCCCTTTGCTACACTGGCTGGGGCTGCGTATCCCAGGCGGCTGCAAGGTGGCTAAGTATGGAAACAGCCTTGTAACTGGACGCCAAGCTCCCCACAGCCCTCCCGCCCCTCCTCCCCCTCCGCTTCCCCAGCCTCTCCCACCATGGCCATGCCCAGCTGCTGTCTTCTCGCATTGTCACACAGGGGACTAGCAGAGGGAGTTTTATCCTTTTAAGGACATCCTTTATCATTCACAAGAACAAGAAGGGAGAGGGGCTGACAGATCCTGGCTCTCCCTCCAGTGTGCCCTGGGCGCCGAAGGTTATTCCCAAGCTGAGCATGAATGTGGATGGGCTTGGCTCCGGGAGGGCCAGGAGAGGACTCGGCCCTCTTTGGCTGTGGAACAGTTCGGTAGCTGCTACTGCAGCCTCGGGGCTGGGGCGAGGAGAATGGCCCATGGAACCATGTCCTGGGGCATCCATCAGCCCCTCCCCTGTGCCCATTGATGCTCAGGAGGGGTGGAGCCCTGCATGGGCTTCTGGTGTCCTGAACCACATCAGCTTGGCTGCATTGCACTCTGGAGTGGTGAGGAGCATTTGGACAGTCAAGGTCCTTCCAGAGGCCACCTCTATATGGACCATATGGGTGGGATTTGGTGCAGCTCTGGCAGCGCCGGTGCTAGTTCAGCCTGGACATGGTGCCATCAGCACCTGCTTGGGCATGCCCAGGCCATGTGACACTGTCGCTGGCAGGGCCCACCAGTGCCCAGGCTAGAATGGCAGGAGTCCCCCAAATTCTCAGCATGGGTGCTCAGAGAGAAACTGGGACCATGTCATGGTGGGACGCGCAGAGCACAGCATTCCATTGCCTCACAATCCACGGGTGGAGAGGGCACAAGTGGCACTCCAAGGGGGCTGGCAGGGAGCTGACTGGGAACTGTCAGACACATCCTGGATCCCTTCTCAGCTCTGACCTCCCACCTGCTTCTCTGGTCCGTAACCTCAGAGCTGTCCCCGAGCCCAGCTGTCCTGTGTACCTCACTCCGCCACACACTGCATGTGTAGGTACCACCCTGCATGTGCCACTTCCTCCGCTCAGACTGCTGGGTGGCAACCCTCCCTCACACTCCAACACGGGGACGCCTGGAACCCATCCCCTGCTGCGGCCTGCACAAATCAGCTCGTGATGGCCATGGCCCTGTCTCTCCCCACACCCTCCCTCCACTCTGCCAAGTCTGCTCAGCTCAGTCCCTAGCTCCCCTCCTTAGCCACTGCTGCTTTGCTGCCACCGCACCAGCTACCTGCCTCCTCTCACTTGCCCATTTCCCATCCCGAGCTTATGTGCCGCGCAACACACATGGTCAGTCCCACTGGAATCATTTGCATAATGGAATCCTACTGGTTTCATCATTATGATGTCACAGCCCATGCCGCCTGGTCCATAGCCTTTACAGAGGGATGGGAAAGCCCTACCAAGACTTGAGGTCAGGGATGTGTGTTTTGCTCCTCCCCTTCCTCCTAGCAGCGACAGATGCAGGGAAGGGTTTCTCCGATGGGCTGGGAAGGAAATGGAGAGATTATTATTTCTATTTTTATGTACTTCGGAGACACTCAGATGCTCCCCTCACTGAGTCACACAAGTATCTAGAAAGACAGCTGGTTTCTCCGGCAGCTACTGCTGAGGCCACCAACCCCTCAAACAGGAGTGGCACTTCTCGCTCTGTGTTAGTGACTGTACACAAGGGAGGAGTTAATTTCTTCTGTACATGTGGGTCCTCAAATAATCTGCCTTGCCCATTTTTAAAAAGCAATTCAGTTTTCCCCTTTTAAATAAATGCAACACCCCCCTCCCCCATGCACACACACATACACCCCCTGCTGTGCAGCATGCACCTGTCCAACTCTGAGTTTCTTGCTGGTTGCCCCTCCCATCACTCTAGCTGCGTGTGTGGCAGGAATACCATGGGGAAGTCACAGAGACGCTGCATAAGGCGCCTTGTGCACTGTCTGCAAACCCTTCCCATACCAGTCAATGCCCATAATCAGATCAATGCCTTTTGCAGTCCTGTCACTATAGATTGTATCATCCCTTATATGTGCGCCTCAGTATCACAGCTGGAAATTGTGCCTTGTTCTGCAGTGAAAAGAGTTTTCATCAGGGGCCACCGCTGGTTTTCCATGGCTATGCATTGTTCTTAGGATTCCCAGGTATATGTAGCATATACAGGACTGAGCCATTGTGATGCCAGGGACTAGACCAGGGCAGCATCTCTTGCTGGGGGGCTTGGATGGGCTTGGATAAAATAAGGCCAGCTCCAGCCAGTGCCTTTGTGGAGCTACAGGATAGTTTTTCCCTCTTCCCTGACTATTTCTCTGCTGCTCTTTTGTGCTGGTGTTGCTCTGTGTCATGTGACAGTGGTAATGAATCACAAGAGAGAGCCACTTTCTTCTAGCAAAAAGAAAAGGAGTACTTGTGGCACCTTAGAGACTAACCAATTTATTTGAGCATGAGCTTTCGTGAGCTACAGCTCACTTCATCGGATGCATACTGTGGAAATTGCAGAAGACATTATATACACAGACACCATGAAACAATACCTCCTCCCACCCCACTCTCCTGCTGGTAATAGCTTATCTAACAAGGAACTTTAATGGACTACAGGAAACGGAATCATTCCTGAACCCCCTCTGCAGAGCTACTGCCTCAAACCCTCTCCAGCCCCATCAGGTTCCTACTACAGATTTAAAGAAACACGCATCCCCTGGCAGCAAGAGAAAACCGCCAACATCCCAGGAGACAGTGTATTCTCACATGACCTCCACCCAAAAGCTGGTGTCCTGCAGGAATGGAAGATCAGATGTATGAGGAGGAATGAGCAAGGCAGCTAAAAATATAGTCTGGAAAGGAGAAGGCTCCAGGGACACAGGGTTACAGTCTATAAAAATACCTGCAAGGGCTTAGATATTGCAGCAGAACCTGAGAATTATGCTGTGGGGCCATTTACATAACTTGTTGCAAAAGATCTCTGGCTCTGCCTTTGGCCTCACTGGCAGTGGTGTGACCTGCTGAGTGCCGTGCAGCTTCTCCTGATTTACACTGTTGGGTTGGAAGTAAGAACAGAATCCACCACGAACTATTGGAACAAGTTACCAAGGGACGGGGGTGGATTCTCCATCAGTGACAATTTTAAAATGAAGACTGGATGTTTTTCTAAAAGATCTGCTCTAGGAATTATTTTGGGGACATTACCTGTTCCATGTTCTACAGGAGGTCACACTAGATGAACAAAATGGTCCCTTCTGGCCTTTGAATCTATGAACCTATGTTCAGGTCATGTCCAGTTAGGAGTTCATGATGGGCTTAGTAACAGAGAGGTTATGTAGGTGTCTTCATGGTGCTTTCGCCATCAGAGAGGCACTCCACAAGTCACTTTTCAGCCTGTATTAATGGGGTGTCTTTCACACTACGTTTTTCCTGTTTTCTTTCTTTTTCTAATTTTAGTTTATGGGATTTTGTCTAATTCTCCAGGTTTTATTTGACGGCTTATAGTAGAAACATATTCTCTTTGCTATCACATCACCGACTGTATATTTTTTATGTATTTTGGCTTCCGGGGAAGATTATTCCCTGTGATTCCTACCATGTAATGAAGCATTTAAGGAACAACATAATTTATGATTAAAAATAAACACCATTGAGGTAACAGTATAAATGAAAGAAGAGAATTGTTCATACTTGACCAATGGCAGCATAAGAAGCTATGACTTGACTCTAAGGAAGGATACAACTAGGGTAGAAACCAGGAATAGGGTATTTAATAGCAAGACCCAGACAGCAAATAGAGATGGTAACAATTTGTTTATATAAAGAGGTGTAGGGGAGTTTGTGAAAAATGCTTTTTTTTGGTCAAAAATGTTTGCATGTGTGGTTGGTTGGTTTTTTCAAAAATCTCCACTGATTTTCCAAAAAAAAAATAAAAAAAAAAATAAAAATGGTGCTATTTTTTCACTGAATTTTCATTGAATTTATTACAAGTTTTCATTTTCCAAAAACGGACTTGTCAGTAACAGAAAAATTTCAGTCTCCATTTTGAGAACCTTTTTGATGAAACATTCAACTTAAAAGATTTTGCAAAAAAACCGAAAACAAACAAACAGGAAAAATGGGTCATGTTCGAATCCTGCAAAATGGAAAGAATGTCAAAATGTCAACTTTGTTTTTCATTTTTTAATTTTATTATTATTATTATTATTATTATTTTATTATTATTTTATCATCAGCTTTGCTCTCAAAGCAGAAGGGTTGAGATACTTTCACTGGTAGTGTTTAAGAGCAGACTGAATAAGGTGTTAGCAAGCAAGAGAGCGAATTCTGTACAATTCAGGTTTGACCAAAATGGTCTTTTCTTCTGCCTGTGAGTCTCTGATTAAACTGCAATTACATGCCATGTCGTTGTGACAGATGTCAAACTAAGAATCCTGAGAGTCAATTCTTCTCTCAGATACACCCCTGCAGCCCCATTAATGCCAACAAGATTGCCTGGGTGTGGGCAGCAGCAGACTATTAGTGTTTTAAAATTAGAATCAGTTGTCTGATTCTTCAGTGATACAGATTGATTGTTGATTGATAAGACTGAAGACATTTATAGAAAATAAGTCACATTTTACATTACACCATGTAAAATATTGGCTGATGCATGTTACAGTCTGAACTGGGTACCTGTAGAGATTTGTTGGAAAACCTAGTGGGAATCCAGCAGAACCCCTGGATGGGTCATCTGTGATGAATTAAGTGGATCTAACACCTGAATGTCTTTTGTTTGAGCTGAAGTACCAGGTACATTAGTTCAGAGGCAGGAGCAGACTCATAGACTTCTCTATATGGCCTTGCCACTAGAGGGGGACAGAGCCGCACCATTTTTGAGTGGGTTACTGTACTGCAGTGGTTTTCAATCTGTGGTCCACAGACCCCTGGGGCTCCACAGATTCCCCACCTCCATTTGAAATTGTTTAGGGGTCCGCAAATGAAAAAAGGTTGAAAACCATGGCTCCACTGGTATCCAAACCTTATGCTGAAACACCCCATATTAGAGCTGAGAAAATACTTTCATATTGGAGCTGCTGTGCATCCCTCTAATGCTGACTTTCAATGAATGGGCTCACAGGCAAGAAAACTCAGAGCAACAGTGACTTTTAGAGAATATTCCCAGAGATCAACTTTCAAAGGTGTAAATGGGAGTATTTGTGCCAGACGCCTGATTCCAAGGGTTATGCTCCTCATCCAATCAGGATAGGGAAATAATACCATGTGACCTAGCGGTGCAATCAAAATGAAATCAAATGTTGAATGCTGGAGTACTCGCAAAAGAGCTGCTCACAACCAACGGAGCAAGAATTATTCACCCAGGGTGTGTGTGTGTGGGGGGGGGGGGAGGATTCCAGAGGAAATGGATGCTGGAAAATTGTAAGGCGCTCGTTCACAGTTCCCAAACAGGAAAGAACCCCCCTCTCTCCTATTCCCCCTACACATGAAATTCATCAGCTAATAATCCCTAAGAATCATGTGTTCAGATCTGATATCATTGTGCAGCAGCTGCTGCAATTTTATCTCCTTGGGATAGACCAACAGGTGTGAGATTACATCACACAGTAACGCTACAGTATGCAAACCCATATATGGGCCGGGCCGGTCTGTGGCTGTGATCACAGGTGCTGCTGGGCTCGGTTCTTGGGATCTCCTTGGGTGTGAGGCCATCTCTCTCAGCTTTTCTGGATCTTTTGTGCCTAATGTGGTCTGTGCTTGTGCTGTAGACGTAGGAATGATATGGCCTGAAGAGCTGGAGGGTGGGTGGAGGAGAGGCCAGGCCAGAATGCAAACAGAGTCATTGTGAGTCCAGCTCCTAACGTACAGGTCTCCATCTCACCAGGGGCCTCTCATTAGCTATTCCAGCAGCAGAGAAGTCAAGGACCTACATACTCGCTCACTGGTGGGGCTGTCCCTCTCTAACAGAACTGATCAGATGGGTGGGGTGCTGCCTGCTGTCTCTGCTGCACCATGCTGGCAGGTGAACGGAGAACCATGGCTTTTCTAGGCTGTCGGTGCATAGAAGGGGTGGCACGACTCAGCCATGGCATGCTAGTGGGGAGCCAGTGGGGGGGGGGAGCACAGCAAGGCCCTAATGGAAACTCCAGCTGAAATTGCAGTCAAGATCATTAAGTGTTTCAACTCCACCCAGCCAAACTTGAGTGAGTGGCACTGCAACCCTATGAGCCAGGTCACAAATCCACTCACACTGGGTGGTGGGGGTGGCCCGTGCTACGCAGCAGGTCAGACTAGAGGATCTGGTGGTCTCTTCTGGCCTTGACCTCTATGGCAATGACTCTTGTGGAACCTACTGGAATATCCACCAGGGAAGTCAGTTCCTGGTGGGAAGAAGGGTCTGTCTTGGCAGGAGCTGGGTATGGGGCCTTCAGAAAAGGGGCCAGGTCCCCTACTGACCAGCCATTCAGAGACCAAAGTAGGTGGCTTGGCATCTTGGTGGGCTTCAAGCAGCTCCACAAAGGCATAGCTTGCTCGGCTCCCCCCTCCCCTGCCTTCCCCCAGTCTATACCTACCTGCTGAACAGGAGGGTGGGGGTGTTTCAAACAGACATGTTTGGTAATGTTGGGTGGACTGTCTTACGGGCCCTGTGGCATGAGGGGTGTTACTGAAGTGCCATTTCTACATTGGAGCTAAGTTCTCATAGTTTCTGGTGCTGCAGAAAAACAACCCTTTGGGCTAAAATATCACCAGCTCATTGTTAGCAGAAAGGTGACGTTTTTGGTGGCTGTTTGCTCAGCCATTTTGGGCAGGTAAGAGTGACAGCACATTTCCCACCCCCACTCCCTCATGCCCACCCATTACATTGTCCAGACACTTTTTTATGCTTAGATGATTCAAAAATGGCTGAATTTGAAAGCTTCAGATGCTTCAAAGGCTGATGAGGACAGGTCTGAAGAGAGAAATAACAAACTTTGGAGCATCTGATTGTAGCTTGTGTGCTTTTGCACTGAGAGGTGACAGGGTGAAGTAGGGCAAACAGAATGCCTGTGCTAAAAAGCAGGGCTTGCTGCTATCCTGGTCACACCTATGCACTCCCTTCCCAGCCTATGGCACAGACAGGATTGACAGTGTTTCAGCATTGGTATTCTGCTTGTTTAAGGTGTGGACTGGCTTGCTGGAAAGTCACTCTGAAATCATGACTGTTTTTAGTGCCATGAGCACACAAATTAATTAATTAATTCACACAGTGCAGCCAGCCTCTTCCAAACCTCCAATGGAAAATGATGACAGCTGTGTCACCGAGGCAGGAGGAGAGAGTTGCAAGGTTCCCCACCAGCTGAAACCCGACGTTAGGACAGTAGTTTGTACCCGGAGGCAGAAGTGTAATGTACAAGTGTCAATGCGGCTGGCTCTGTGACACAGGCACAGAAAATGAGCACAGGGCCCCAAGCTTCGGCTTTTCAAAACCAGTTTGCTCCTAGTTACTTCTGTCAGAAAAAAGAAAAGGAGTACTTGTGGCACCTTAGAGACTAATCAATTTATTTGAGCATGAGCTTTCGTGAGCTACAGCTCACTTCATCGGATGCATACTGTGGAAATTGGAGAAGACATTATTATATACATAGACACCATGAAACAATACCTTCTCCCACCCCACTCTCCTGCTGGTAATAGCTTATCTAAAGTGATAATCAAGATGGGCCATTTCCAGCACAAATCCAGGTTTTCTCACCCTCCGCCCCCCCACAAACTCACTCTCTTGCTGGTAATAGCCCATCCAAAGTGACCACTCTCTTCACAATGTATATGATAATCAAGGTGTGCCATTTCCTGCAGAAATCCAGGTTCTCTCACCCCCCTCGCCCCCCCTCCAAAAGCCACACACACAAACTCACTCTCCTGCTGGTAATAGCCTATCCAAAGTGACCACTCTCCTTACAACGTGCATGAAAATCAAGGTGGGCCATTTCCAGCACACCCAGTAGGAGGTGGTGGGTGGTGCTGAACTGACCCCTAGCCCTTATCCCTGACAGGCACTAGTGATGGGCGAGCTTCCAAACAGCTTTCACCTGTCATGCTCCCTTTCCCTCAGAAGTGAAATCATTTTCTGTGGTAGATACGCCATTGAAAGATGAGGAGAAGTGGATTGCAGGTAGCATGTCTCCTGACCTCCCTCCTCTCTGCTGTGATTCTCTGCAGCTCCCGGCCATGTGCTGAGCTGAGACTGAGAACTGGCTTTTCTCAGAACCGTAGTGTGGTGCAACATAGGAGTGCAGGGGGCTCCGGTGTGAAGACAGTGGTTCACCAGTAGCCCAGGACACACTGCTGAGAGCCACTGCATGTGAAGGACTAAAGTCTGCAGGCCTGCTGACTGAGAAGGGAGTGCTGCAGAAAGGGCGAGTGCCATAAATTAGAGATCTACTGGACTAGAGGGGTATTTGTTAGATAGGTGGGAGGCCTTGCCTTAGTGCAGGGTCCATGTGTGAAGCTGATGGTACTGCTGTGCTAGCCAATAATTCACAGAATCATAGCAAGGTAGGGCTGGAAGGGACCTTCGGAGGGCATCAAGTCGAGCCCCTTGGGCTAGGGCGGGGCCAACTAAACCTGGACCATCTCTGACAGGTGTTTGTCCAACTTGGTTTTAGAAACCTCCTGTGATGGGGATTCTACAACGTCCCTTGGAAGTCTGTTCCAGAGCTTAACTCCCCCTATGGTTAGAAAGTTTTTCATAACATCTAACCTAAACCTCCCTTGGTGCAGATTAAGCCCATTACATCTTGTCCTACCTTTAGAGGACATGGAGAACAATTGATCACTGCCTTCTTTATAACAGCCCTTAACATATTTGTGGATGGTTGTGTGGTCCCCGGTGACAGTGCACCTCGCTTTCTGAGGCCCGCTGTTGAAGGCCCTGCAGTCCTACCACACCCCGGCTCAGGAAGGAACAGTGGAGGTACGTCCTCCAGGCCTGCCTTAGAGAGGCCTTGGGGAAGCAGCCAATCAGAGCCTAGTAGGCTCAGATAAAAGGAACTGCAGGGTCTGTGCAGATCACTCCATGGCTGGGACCAGAGGGGCGAGGAAGGGGGCACCTGCCTGCCTGCCTGCCTGCCTGCCTGCCTGCCTGCCTGCCTGCCTGTCTGTCTGTCTGTCTGTGTTTACTTAAACTGGGAGAAAGGAGACCAGAGAATTGTAACCCTAAGGTAAGGGGAAGATAAAGGGACCGGCTGGTAAGAGGCTCAGGAAGGTAGCAGCAGAGGATTGCAGTGAGCAGTGCATGGCTGCTGAGTGTAGGGTCCCTGGGTTGGTGTCTGGTGTAGCTGATGGGCTGGGTTCCCCATGCCCACTGGTGAAGTGGCCTAAGCCCTGAGAAAGGGACAAGGCTTGTTTAGAAGCCTGAGCAAAGGGCTGACTTTAAAGGGCCCAAGATAGGGCTGACAGCATTTATAATGGTGTTAAATATATAAAAAAGTGGTTTTAATTTATAAGGGGGGGGTTGCACTCAGAGGCTTGCCATGTGAAAAGGGTCACCGGTACAAAAGTTTGAGAACTATTGCTATAGGAGGTGCCAGGAGCAGGAAAAAGCCTGCAGCACCACACCCAGCCGCTAGGAGGCGCTCAAGAGGTGAGTGCCGCCCTGTCACATCCCCCTCCTCAGTCTTTTTTTTCTCAAGAATAAACATGCTCATTCTTTTTTAATGTTTCCTCAGAGGTCAGGTTTTCAACTTTTGATAATGTTTGTTGCTCTCCTCTGGACTGTCTCCAATCTGTCCACATCTTTCCTAAAGTGTGGTGCCCAGAACTGTACACAGTATCCAGCTGAGGCCTCACCAGTGGTGAACAGAGCAGGATAATTCCCTCCTGCGTCTTACATACAACACTCCTATTAATACACCCCAAATTGCTATTGGCCTTTTGCATCTGTATCACACTGCTGATTCATAGTCAGTTTATGATCCACTATAACCATGAGATCCTTTTCAGCAGTGCTACCACCTAGCCAGTGTCGAGTGATTCCCCATTTTGTAGCTGTGCCTTTGATTTTTCTTTCCTAAGTGAAGTACTTTGCACTTGTCTTTCACACCAGAGAAACAAGAAACCAAGATTCAAGAGGCAGCGGTTCCTGTCTGCCTGCTGCCGTGTGGAAAATATTCCGTGTGCCGACAGCATCCTCCCAGTGCAACCACCTCTGGGCTGGGGGTCGGCAGCTCGCTCCCACACAGCTAGCTGCAGGCACTCTAGCTGGGGCACCGACTCCTACGGTGAGAGGCGGGGGGGGAATATTAAGGGCCTGGGAATATTAATGGCCATACTGAGTGGGCCTACTGGCTTCAGGGCCTGGAGGGGAGGAGGAGCCCCTCCTAGAGTGCGGCGGCTGCAGTGGGGCTGCCTCCGTGCACCCAGCAGGGCAAATGTGGCACATGGGCTCCTGTGGGGTGGCTCAGTCTCATCTTCGGGGCTTCTGGGAGCAAGGACACCCCCAGCCCTAGCTGGGCTGTAGGGGCGGAGTAGGGAAATGCGGTGAATGCAGGGAGGCTGCCAGCCTCCGCTCTCACAGCTCCCCCTGCTGGTGCCCAGCCAGGCAGCGGGAGGCAGCAGCAGTGGCTGACTGGGGGCGAGGGGCTGCAGGGGGGAGCAGGCTGGGGGAGGCGAATGGGAAGCCAGGGCAGAATGTGTCAAGCTTAAGCCCTGGAGGGTGGAGGCTGATCCAGCCCTGCCTCTCCCCTGGGTGCTTCAGGCTTTCCTGCCCCCAACCAGACCCTGGCTCCCTCCCCCACAGTCTGCCCCAGCTTCTCTCTACACCTGCCTGGAATGCTCTGCCTGCACCTCGTCGCTGAACTGTCCCCTGTGCTTGCTTCCGCCAGCTGAGCCCTGCAGCAAGGGCAGCGGGGAGCTGGGCCATCTGTGCTCACTACTTCAGCTGTGGGACAACCCCTAGTGCAGGGAGCCGATTGGGCTTTGCCCTCAAGCTCAGCTCGGGGCCTGTAGGACACCCCGCTGACCCCACAGAGGAGAACGGGTTTGCTTGTCAGTCAGGGAAAGCCCCTGCTTGAGGAGAGCCCCAGCGACTGCATCAGCAGCAGGGTGGGCGGCTGGATCTGAAGTGCTGAACTTGCCCTAGCCACCAAGTTTCCCGGCTCCATTCGGAAACCAGGGCTGCCAGCTGGGATCCACGCTATGCATGGGGGGGAGGGTGTAACTGGCCTTGAGCAAGGCCACGAAATGGAGCTGTCACCGCCCAAACCTCACGCCTGCATGGAGAGCTATTTTGGGGAGATAGGCCCAGTGTTAAATCATTCACACCTTCCAGTCCGCTGGCCCCTCCCCCAGACAGGGCAGGAAACGACAGCAAGGGGGCGCACACACATAGGCTCTCTGCTTCTACACCCCTTATTTTAACCCCTTACTTGCTGCTGGCGCCTGTGGGTGTGTCAGGGCCAACTGCAGCCCCCCTTGAGCACGATGAATGGGTCACTGGGGCTCGGCTGGCTGGAGGGCAGCTCCCAGCTGTGTCACTTGGCACCGTCAATCAAAAGGGCTTAAGCTTGACACTTGTATAACTGGAGAAAGCATCTTAAATTCCGATGAGAAGGAATGCTCTTGAACACCTGATCCGCCTCCAAACTGGGGCCCGGACAGCAGAGAGTTCAGGAAAGCCCTGAGACAGCACATGCTCCTCCTCAAATTCAAGCCATGTTTGCAGACTGGCAGAGCCCTCTCCCAATGGGTACTAGTGCAGATGACTGCCCCCAGCGTGAGGGAGCCGCTCCCTATCTGACCCCGGCAGAGGCTCCAGGACCCCAGCCCGAGGGAGCTCCCTCCCCATCCGATCTCACGCAGACACTGTTAGTGAACGCTTTCCATGAATTCTTGGTATGTCTGTGACTCCAAATCCCCGAGCTCTCACTGCTCCGGCAGTTAGGCCAGGAGAGTGGTGCCCAAATTTCTCCTGTCACACTTGCCCCTTACCCGTAATGGAATCTGTGGCTCCCTCAATTACTGCGCAGCCAAGGCTGAAGGTGGAGCTGGGGGTGGAGCTGGGGCTAGAGGCAGAGCTGTCTTGGGGGCAGACGGGGAATGAGGGCAGAGCTGGACTGGGGGCAGAGCAGGGGGCAGAGTGGAGCTGCGGCTGTGGGCGGAGCTGAGTTGGGGGCGGAGCAGAGCTGGGTGGTGCTCCCTCCCCACCCCTCTGTGGGGATTGGCCCAGACCCTGCCGAGTTTTCTCCCACCCCCCACCCCAAACATTCCTCCGTGCTCCCCTAGTGGGGAAGTCCCACAGTTTGGGGAGCACTGGGTGTGGAGTACAGGCCTTTTGTAGAGCTCTGGCTCTGGAGAGGAAGTTTGTCATTCTGATCACTGTGCAGGGCGTCACTGCCACTGACAGTTCAGAGGAGTGGGTGGTTTATTTAAGCTGGAATCTGTTAATTCCCAGTGCGTCTGATGAGACCTTATCTTGGACCCCTCCAGCCCTGGAAGCTTTGCTCTCTCTGCCTTCAGCCTTGTGCATCATGGCTCACCTCCGCAGGGGAGTGGGCAGAGAGAGCTCGGAACCTGATGGTACAGCACCAGGGTACTGTGGTGATAGGATCTTTGCAGATGTTGTTGAGCTATAAAGATGGATTAGCTAGAAAGGAGCAGTGCAGCAGCAGCAGGAGGCAGATGGTACCTCTCCTGAGGCTTGCTGCATCCCTGTTGTTCACTGATTGCCCTGCTGTCGAGGCTCATGGAGAGTAGAGTTTAATAAGAATGGACTCTGATTTTTCATGTGCTTTCCTACATTAATCTTAGAGGAACAAGGGAAGGGAGCTGGCACCCCTCCCCAAAGCGATGCTGAGAATGGAGAGGCAAATGCACCTGAGGCCAGGTCTACACTAAAAATAGCTGGATAGACCCAGCTACGTCACTCAGGGATGTGAAAAATTCACGCCCTTGAGTGACGTTGTTAAACTGATATAACCCCTGGAATAGACAGCACTAGAATTCTTCCATCGACCTAGCTCCCAGCTCTTGCGGATTAACTCTAGCAACAGGAGAACCCCTTGCCTCGCTGTAGTGAGTGTCTACACTGAAGCGTACAGTAGTGCAGCTGCAGCGTGTCTAGTGAAGACATGGCTATAGGAATTTTTGTTTTGTTCTATTTCCCCCTGGTCCGCTCAGCATGAGATAAAGTTCCCACCAGCTCAACACCTTCCACCTGATCTTTCCTTCAAAAATGGATCTGTGTTTGTAACCGCCTGCTTTAGTCACCATGGGAGCATATTCATTGAAATGGAACCTCCCACAACTCCGGCCCATACCCAGTCTGCCCTGTGCATCATTGTACCACCGTCCTACTCCATTCTCAGCCAGTGCATTTCAGGCGTGATCAGCAGCTCCCCCTCCTATATCAGTTCCGAGCTCCCACAGCTCTGCCAATGCACCTTACCGCTGATTTGCAGCCCCCTTTTTCTACCAAGCACAGTTTGCCAAGTCTCCAAGTCCAATTCACATAACACTGTATCTTAGTTGGATTGGGAGCCAGATCTTCCATATGACAATCCAGCTGATGCACACCTGTCATCCACTCCAGCCATATATTTAACCACAGGAAGAACTTTCACTAAGGTGCAGCGTCTATGATGTTTGTAATACCCTATTAGGCTGGAACGTAGTTCCCAGTTTTTCACTGCAGAGATAGCTGCATTTCATTAGTGGCCAACTGCATCTTTCTATGTGGATTTTATAAAGTGCTGAATAAGTCTTTGGGAGGTATCTTAGCAGTAGATGAAAAATTTCCATCAAAACTCCTTTTTTGATGGAAAATTGGGTTCTAGACTGAATGAAAACTTTCTCAGAAAGTTTCTGCATCCTTTGAAACTTTTTGATTTTTTTCCTTGTCTGAAAACCCCAATTTTTTCAGTTTTTGTCTCAAAGAGTTTTGGGTTTTCAGTGAAAACTCAATATTCTGTGCTGAACATTTCAACAAAAATATATTTTTTCCATTTTCAATGAAATATTCTGTGAGGGTGGGGGAAATCCCATTTTCTGACTGGCTCTGCTTTAGTAGTGCCTTGTAAGTAAGTGCTCTGAATGAATGATTGGAGTTGAACTCCTCTGAACTATTGAGAGCAGCAGGTCTGGCTGTCTGCCGCTAGAAAGATAATTTCCTGTAGTTCTGTCACAAGGTCTTCTATTTGACCTCCAAGGTGACCTTGCTTTCAAGAATCTGATGCCCTGACTCCAGGGTGGTAATATTCAGGCAAACACATGTATGACATTTTGGTAGCTAAGCTAAAATTGTATTAAATTACAAGAATAAACTCCAATCTAGTAAGACTCAATTTCTGAAGTGTAACCTCCTTGTACGAGATATTCCTGCTCCATGGGAGATGGAGCTCTGCTTTTATTCTGCCCCCTAAGAATAGTGTTTAGAGCATGGATGTTCTCTCATATTGGTGTCTGTAATGGAATGCTAAACTGTATTACACTGTTCAGTCACTGTGTATAAAATACCTTTATTTAAGCTAACAGCAATACCTGGCAATGCATTAAAGAATTTTATGAGGAACACATCTGGTGTGTATCTTGCTCAGAAATAGCTCTGTAGCCAGCCTATATCTGATACAGGAGCATGACATGGTGTCAGACGTAAAATAGTGCCAAAGGAGAACAGAAACAGCAGGAAAACAACAACAAAGGTTGCAGATGGAAGGAAAAAGAGATAAAGGTTGCAAGATCTCAACTTGTTGCTCTTCAATGCCCCAGAGCACTTCCGCTTTGACAAACCTTCACAATGGACAGACTGGAAACAGTATTTTGAAAGATTTCAAAGAGCAAAACAAGGTCCACCAAGAAACTGGAGATATATGGGTATCTTCTTTAATTTTATGCTATGGGGAAGCAAGCAGAGCACATCTTTAAATCCTTTGACTTTGTTGAAGACAGTCAGAAAGATGATTATGAAAGGGTTCTGGCTATGTTTGATGTATAACTTTATATCTCAGAAATGTGACTTATGAAAGATCATGTTTCCATCGGGAATTCAAGAACTAGGGGAAAATATTGAACGTTTTTATAAGAGCTCTGCATGCATGGGCTGAAAACTGGGATTTTGAAACTGCAAAACATGAAAATATCAGACATTGGGTTGACAGATAAATACCTTTCACAGCAGCTACAATTAAAAACAGATTTAAGCCTACACACTGCTATTCTGGTGAGACAGCAAAACTAAGAGCAACTTGAAAACCAAGACACTAGCTTAGAAGCAGTAAATAGACTTAGCATGTCTGTTAAAAATCATTATCATAAGACCCCTGAGGCTAAGAGGGACAAATTCCAGCCTACATGCACGTCGTGTGGAAAAAGTCATATCCCAAAAGATAATGCATGACCAGCCAGAGGGGAAAAAAGTGTAATAAATGCACAAAATGTGGACATTTTGCAGCTGATTGCTGCACCAAAGCATTCAGGGAGTTCACTTATATCACAGACAATCAAGAACCATTATTTCTGGGATCTATCACTTGTGACAACACAGAACCTGCCTGGAGAGTGAAATTGAACATTCATGGCAAGACTGACTTTAAAATTGACTCAGGAGGTAATGTCACAGTCATTTCAGATGGGATTTACAATCACCTTAAACCTCTCCCAGAGCTGAAGTCACCTGATACAGCTCTGTCTAGCCCTTGAGGCATTCAGATCTATATGGGCCCATTCACCTCAGAAACAACTTACACTCTGAATGCACAGCTTTTGTCTTTGTATGTGATCGGAGGACCACAGGCCAGTAGCCTTCTCATTTGCAGTGTGGCAGCTATGATGGGCCTAGTGAGAAAGGTGGACGAATTTAACAGAGGATTTGATGTTTCTGGACTTTTGAAAGGAGCTCCACTACAAAGCAACTTAAAGAGACAGTGTTGAACCATACAGTGTGCAAACATCTCTACCAGACGATGGAAGAGACTAGCTGCAGATTTATGCAAATTCTGAGGACATCATTACCTGTTTGTAGTGGATTATTTTTCCAGGTGTATAGCAATCATGTATTTGAAAGACAACATGTCACAGTGTTATCAAGAAACTGAAATGCACTTTTGCTCACTTTGGTATTTCAGAATAACTAGTGATGGACTACAGATCATAATTTACTGCAGCAGAATTTAAGTCATTCTGAATGAAATCTGATTTTGATCACATTACTAGCAGCCCACATTACTCACAAGCAAATGGAGAGGCAAAGAGACCTATACAGACAACCAAGAAAATCCTACAGCAAGAGGATTCATTCCTTGCTCTTCTGAGTTACAGCATACCAATAGCAGCTATTGCATATAGTTCAGCACAGCTCCTGATTGGAAAAGAATCTGAGCTGTCTTCCAGAGTTGGAACCATAGTTCTATCTTCAAAGTGGCCAGAAACAAAGAGTAGCCAAATCGGATAAAAAGGCTGAAAGAGCTTATGAATACTTTTTTTACAACAGATGTCACTCAGTTAGAGAACTGCCAGGTCCAGAACCTGGTAACCATGTTCATGTCAACTCGGAGGGAGAAAAAGGATGGACAACTCCAGCTGTCACAAAGAAAAAGAATTCAGTGCCCAGATCATATGTGATTGAGACCGACAGTGGGGAGTTCAACCGTTGACATTCCTCAGGAAGAACAACCAACAGAGCAAACTCTACAGATGGTGGATGCAGAACAGTGAGGAGAATAACAATAATCAAGAATTCTAGACTGACCACAGCCAGATGTTGTGACTAATGGACAGTCAGATGACCAAGTTGTTAACGTGTTTTGGGTCGTGTAATTAGAAAACCAGTATGATTCAGAGGCAATGAACACTGATATGTACTGAACTTCAAAGGTTGTGTGATAGTGTATATTTTATAGATGGTAGGAATGTAGAACTTAAATGGGGAGATGTAATGGATGCTAAACTGTATTATCCTATTTAGCCACTAGGTGTATAACATAGTTTAAAATAAAAGTTAACTTGAGCCGTACCTGGCAGAGCTTTAAAGGATCTTATGATGAACACATCTGGTGTGTATCTTGCTCAGAAGTATGCTCTGTAGACAGTCCATATCTGATACAGGAGCATGACAGTGTCTAAGGGAGGAAGAAAATAACTCTTCACTGAGCAGAGAACAACAAACTCCACTTTGCAGTGAACTGCAGGCTGTGGGTGAAAGCCTGGCGCCATTGACATCAACACAAAAACTCCCACTAGCTTCAGTGGGGCCAGGCTTCCTAAGCAAAAATCTCAGTGTCACTCTTTAGCAGGGCAGAGGAGGCATTGCCGGCAGCTTGGGAAGTGCCTCCTTCCCACTGCATTTTCTTCATCACATCTCATTGCAAGATACACCAAGAAGGTTTTTATGGTGTGAAACAGCTGTGACCTAGAGCTGGACAGCTCAAGGGCTGTTGTGCTACAGAGCTTTTTGTGCCCATGTAACTGGTTCAAATCCAGACCAGCTAGTGTTCAAATCCAGACCTTAAGTGGCCCCTTCCCTGACAGTCTCAGCAGAAAGGCCAAAGAAACCACTGGAGGCCCCGCTCCTGGCTGAAGCTTGCCCTTCCCACCCAGCACTGAGGTGTGCCACGGGGGCGTAGTCTTGGTGGTAATCAGCCAATGTGCCAGTCTTGGTGATAGTCTGCAGGCATTGGCATGCAAGATCTCTCACTCTGGCACCTTTCAGCAGCATGGAAGTCAGGTGAGGGGGACCCAGCACTGTGGCTCTGGCTACCCCCCAACAAGCACAAGCTATCAGTACCTCATTGGACTGCTCATGTTTCTACATAGCTCTGGCATGCTGTGCAGAGGAAACATTAAGCAAAGCCCCCAGCAGGGCATTTGGTCTGAGGGGGTGGGTGTACCCCATCAGGTGCTGCACTGGGGAAGTTGCAGTTACTCACTGTGCAGCCATAATTGTATTAATGACACTGATAGTGATATACTCTGCCTCCCCCAATCAGTTCCCTATTCTTCCCCGACCCATCAATCCTTCACCCTCACCCCTCTCAATCCACTATGGGTCTCCGTTCCCAGTGTCTCACGGAAGCTCCTCTTCCCAATGTGAACCATCCTTCGGTCTCTGGCTGTGGAGTGCTTGTCTGGGTGGAAGGGGGTCCTGTCTGGAGGTGGGCTGGGCACTTGGTTGGAGAAGGGGCTCTGTTTGGGGTGGGTGGGTCCCCTCTTGCCTGTAGGGAGTGGAGGGTTGTGTTAGGTGGGAGCAGCTGTCCCAGGGCTGGTGTAGGGACTCCACTAGAGGGCTGTAGTTCTCTTAGAGCAGCTGCTGCCATCGTGAGAACGGCAGGTGCACTGGGGCATGAATGAGCAGCAGTGGCTCCATCCCAGCTTCAGAGGTGCTGGAAATGCTAATGGGGATCTGGCCTGAACGCTTTACGGTGATGCCATATAACAACCCCTCCCTAGTGCATCAGCGTCACTGCAGTCCGTGCATCTAGAAACCAAGCACAATGGTTTGTTTTCCTCAGCACCCAGCTCCTCGGCAGTGGTTAGAAACAGGGAGGAAGGTGGGATCGCTCTGTTAGAGTGATGGAAATGCCTTGACTGGGTCTTTCTCTTCAATGCAATGCCTCTCCTCACTGAAGCCCTTCCTTCTGCTGCCTGGGAGGCCCCCATTGGCTTCAGTGGACTTTGGCTCTGACCCACAGCCTGTCAGATTGCCGCAGAGGGGAAAAGTTTGTGTTCACGGAAGGGTTTAGATAAACTAGTCACTGTCATGGAAAAAGAGATGGGCCAGCCAGCCAGCCCAACACCAAAGGTGCACATTTTCAACTGGGACTCCTGGTTGCTGTCCCATAGTCCCCCACAGCCTGCCTACCCCGATGCTCTGGAGAGGAAGGACTGCATCACTAGCTCAGGACCTGTCACCAAACACCTTGGCACCTTATTTGTTCACTCTTTTCCCCCACTTTGTCACCGGTAACTTGTCCAATGGAGATTCATGGCACAAGTGGTATCTGGTTCTAGCCTTGGGTTCCCTTCAGGCCCACCTCACTTTGCTCAGCCAATAATGAAATCTGACATGCACCTTGATGGCATTTCTCTGGTCCTCTGTCTGCGGCACGGTAACTTTTGAAGACCATGTCTGATGAATCCCAGAATTTCAGGGAATGTTCTAGGCATCCAGGGGAAGAACCTTATTGATCGGGGTGACAACGGAAAGAACAACAGAAAAATACAGTGCCCTCTTGGTGCTGCAGGCAGAAGAGCATTGTGACATCAGAGGTAACTCAGCGAGTTATCACTCCCTTCCTCCAGTGCATTTGCATACATCAGTCCCACTGGTTGAAATGAGTCAGCTGATGAAACTGCCGGTCAGGAGAAGTGAGTTGGGAGTCTCGAGGTTCAGGGCTGGAAGAGCAGGGACTGTTTCAGATGAGGCGCTATAGTGGCTCAGTAGGACAGAAGCTGGAGATTTGCACTGTGGCTCCTTTCATGCTATGCCTGGCTGAGGCAAGATCATTTACCTTTGCCCAATCAAAACTGTTCTAGTTCATCTGAACAGGGCCCATTTGGTGCAGCAGGCGGAGACCAAGTGGACACTGTCAAGGGGAGAGATGACCATGGCAGGCAGCGGGGTTAGGGTTTAAGGTTAGGGGTCTTGCAGGCAGTAATGATTAGCTGGGTTACCTCTGATATCACCACGCTACTGCTCCGGCTCCTCTGCCTGCAGCACCCGGTGGGTATTGTCATGGGGACTTGGGAGTCTCTGGCAGAAGCAGGCACTGCACACAGATCTCCTGAGTCTCAGTCCAGGGCCCTAACCCCAAGGATGTCCTTCCCTTCCTGCGCCGTCATGGCATCCACTTACAGGAATAAAAAGTCCATGTGCAGAAGTCTGCTACCAACTACACAGGTGTGACTCCCTTTGACTTCAATGACACCTGTTCCTGCTCATGGAGAGCGGGATTTGCTGCGCTGCTGAATGCAGGAGGGTTAAAAAGGAGAGCTGGGGAGCTCAGGCTGGTCTACTTCACACCACAGGCCACAGACCTTTGGAATCAGATACCAGGGAATGCTGGCGGAGAGGGGGGTCTAGCTCTGACTCAGGAGCGAGCAGATCAGCCCAGGAAAGGCCAGCCGCTGGGCAAGGCAGCCACCTCTGCCGCTGAACATGGCTGGAGAAATGGCTCCCAGGGGAGCAGTTTCCTCAGCTCCCTTTTTCTCCCCACTCCCTGCGCATAAACTTCCCCATGTTACTTTTCTTTGGCCCTGCAAATGACACCATTCACAATGACCAAGTCCAATGGGCACCCGGCTATGGTGCCTGCAGCCCCTTGCGCAGTGTGTGCTAACTCCATGCCTGCAGCAGCCCAGGGAGGGAGGGTGAGGAAATGCGGAGATCACAGGTCCTTGCTCTCAGGGGAAGCTTACATCCCTGTTCTGGAGGCAGACAGGATCCTCCAGTGAATCCACTGTTCTCAAAACGCCTTGTTCTTCAGGGCCTGGATATGTCCAGCTCTGCCTGTCTGGGCAAGGCTCCGCAGGTGTATTTTATGACGTGGGGACATTTCCCTTGTAACTGAGTGCAGATCAGATGTTCCAAGAAGCACCAATAGACTCACAAATAGGTGGATCCCAGATCATGTAGAGCATTATAGATCAAAACCAGCACCTTTAATTCCACCTGGAAACCAGCAAGGGTCCAGTGTACATCTCCGAACACTGTGGGAGGTTCCTGGCATTGCAAGTCAAGGTTCAGGGGCCAGTCTGAGCAGCGGAAGAAGGTTTCAGCTGGTGAAATTGTGGGTGCCGTCACCGCCCTGTTTGGAACTGATGATTATTGACGTGACTGTAACAGCTGGCAGCTCCCCTGCACAGAGACAGGGAGAGACAACCTCTGCTCCAGAGAGCTACAGGAGAAACAGAGACAGGTCTTGCCCCAGAGCTGGGACTAGAAACCTGGTCGTCTTGTGCTCGGTCCACTAGACAACGCTGCTGCTCTAGTTTGTGAAGCGTACCATGACTCTGCATCAGAACCAGACATGGATTGGTTCGTTCCCACATTCCTCCTTGCTCCGTTTGTTATATTCAGGTACATCATTTAAAAAAGGAACTAAGAAAGAGTGGATGCCTCAGATCCAAAAGCCCCAAGGTGACTTCAGCTCCTCCTGCACCATCTGCTGTGTGAGTAGCCTCTGCTCAGCCTGAAGCCCTTTTGCTTGTGGAAAGGTTGCTTGTTTCAGAACAGAGAGAGGATTTCACTCTTCTAACATAAGCTTTTCTGGCAGTGACAAGCTTGGGCTTGTGTGGTTAGTGCACAAAACTGCTGTAATGACTCCCCCGGGTTGTCAATAGAGTTTGATCCCAGCCCCCTCAGAGCCGCACCACAGACTCCATTGTGTGAGCTAAAGGAGTAAGCTGATCAGCAGCTGTAGGCTATTATCCTCTAGGGGATTGATTACTCGAGGCAGGCTGTGACAGACACAGAGCCGGTGGGCTACACTAACACCTCACTGTGGTAGGCAAGGAGTTAGGGCTAGTGGCTAGAGCCAAAAGTGGATTCCGGGGTCCTAGCTTCAGCTCCATGAGTGACTCATGGGTAAGTTACTTCTTGGTGTGCCTTGATTTCTCTAGGTGTAAAACAGGGGTAATTGGTCAAGTGAAGTAAGACCTAACATTCAGCTTAGCTGGAACATCTCTGCTTGTAATGTGATAACTTTAGAAGACAGCGTCCAGTCACTCCCCAAAATTCAGGGATTGTTCTAGGCACCAGTGGGGAGAATCCTGTTGATTTTGGTGAAGTAGGAAGATTCTGTTTATGGATGGGAAGGAGAGTGCTGCTGTGGCCTGACTGGAATGATGCATGATGCAGAGTGGGACCCTGGTGCCGGCCAGGCTGTGGGTCCCAGCCTGCCTTGTGCCACCTGCAGCATGCTGGGCAGCACCTCTTCCTGGAGCCCTCTTGGTGCCAGGGACCCGCTGGGTCTGGGCAGCAGGACAGACACATCACCCAAGGTCTTGGGCTTGCCAGCAGGGAAGAGAAGGCAAGGAGGGAGGGAGACAGGGACTCCGGGAGGATCAGGCTGGTGGAGGCCGGGGGAGGTAGGAACTCCGGGAGGGTCAGGCTGGTGGAGGCAGGGGCTCTGGGGGGGTCAGGCTGGTGGAGGCGGGGGGAGTCAGGGACTCCGGGAGAGTCAGGCCGGTGGAGGCAGGGGGAGGCAGGGGTTCCTGGGGGTCAGGCCGGTGGAGGCAGGGACTCCGGGAGGGTCAGGCCGGTGGAGGCAGGGGCTCCGGGGAGTCAGGCTGGTGGAGGCAGGGAGAGGCGGGGGGAGGCAGGGACTCCGGGAGGGTCAGGCTGGTGGAGGCGGGGGGAGGCAGGGACTCCGGGAGGGTCAGGCTGGTGGAGGCGGGGGGAGGCAGGGACTCCGGGAGGGTCAGGCTGGTGGAGGCGGGGGGAGGCAGGGACTCCGGGAGGGTCAGGCTGCTGGAGGCGGGGGGAGGCAGGGACTCCGGGAGGGTCAGGCTGCTGGAGGTTGGGGAGGCCGGGACTCCGGGAGGGTCAGGCTGGTGGAGGCGGGGGGAGGCAGGGACTCCAGGAGGCTCAGGCTGCTGGAGGTTGGGGAGGCCGGGACTCCGGGAGGGTCAGGCGGGTGAGGGTGGGGGGAGTGGTTCTGGGAAGATATCGTATAGTAAAAGTAAAAACTGAGGCACTCTTGAAGGTATTTGAGTAAGTGAGGTACATTATGGCCTAGTGACTGATTCAGTAGTTGGGTCAATCAAGTTCTGCTCTCCCACTTGACTCACTGTGTGACCTTGAGCAAGCTGTTTTGGCAAATATGTCCCAAATGGGCACTAATTTCAGAGGGGGGCCCTCAGTTCGGCTTGGATCACCTCTTGTCTGACTCTCAGAAGGGCTGAACACTCATGACGCTAACTGACATCCACAGGAGCTGCCCGTGTTCAGCCTCTTTCAAAAGCAGGCCTGAGCTGTTTCCAAAAAACAAGGCACCCCTGCTGTGTGGACACTTTTGAATATGTCAGCCTCAGCCCATCTTTGCCTCCGTTTCTCTAGCTGTAAAACGGAGATAGTAAGACCTCCCTGCCCTATTGCGCTGAAAATCCCAATTGCGCTGAAAATCATGGATAAAAGGTGCTATTTTAATGCAGTGTGCAGGTAGCTGCTGCGATACTATGTGGATAGCGAGCGTACAGCAAAGCTAGTATGGATTGTTATTATCTTTTAATTCATGCATTGCTTATTATGATTCCTCTGTCTCTATTAATATTTGCATCAGCCTGAAGGAACTGACTGTGATGAGGTGTTCGCCCCACACTGGCATGCAAGGGGCTAATAGGGCCCTAGGGGAGGCTGCGCAGGAAGCAGCCAATAGGAGAGGGGCTGCAAGGAACAGCCAATCAGGGTCCAGTAGGCCCATATAAGAGGAGCCACAGGGCAGAACAGGGTCAGTTATACCCTGGAGCTCAAGGAGGAAGGACTGGGTGGCTGGCAGGCAGAAGGAAACTAGCATCCTGGTCAGAGCACTGCTGCTAGCAGGGACGGGGGGAGATAGAGAAGAGCTCCTGGCTGGCTGCTGGGATTTGCAGGCTGAGGCAAGGGCAAAGAGGGTGCTGGGGCACTGGGGAAGTGGCTGAACAATTGGTTACAGTTGCCACTTAGGAAGTGGCTGGACAACTGGACTGCAGCACTGGCCTCTGGAAACGGGGAGTGCAGATTGTGGCAAGGCCGGAGGGCTGTGTTGTGTAGAGAATGCCACGTTCTTTGGAGTAATGTGGTCCTGGAGCAGAAGTGATGGGGGGCGAGGCACCACTGGGAGTGGGTATACCGGCCTGCAGAGCTAAGCCCCAAGATGACCAACAGGAGTTGCCAGCGTGGTGATTGGAGCCCCATCACACTACACAGGCAATGTCAGAATTTACATATAGTTACAGAGAAACTATAATTTCTGTTGTTGGCCACCACCATCGGCTCAGGGTGGTGCAAACTTGCCAAGAGATTGTGGTTTTGTCTTCAACACTCTGGATCAGTGGCCTGAACATGCTTCTCTGGTACATCCCAAACTCCCACTGAAATCAGTAGTGGATGTCGGGTCAGTGGATAAGCTTTTCAGATCAGGGACCTCCTATTTGTCTGCAAAGCAGTCCCACACAGTCAGTGCTCTAGACAGTAAATAATGAAATAAGAATAAGATGGACGTTTATTGCTATGGAGACAAAGTAGACAAACCCTTTTAAGAAAATGGAAGCTGTAAAACTGTCAGGAAGATAAAAATAAAGACAGTAAATTATTAAAGAGATGTTTGAACTTTCCATATATAAGAATAGCAACAGAAATTTCTCATGTAGACTGTATTCCCCCTTTTGGAAGTGAAATGAAACAACTGGCATCTGCATGTTGAAGCTGCTATGATTTTATTTAGTTTTTCTTGCTCAGTCATAGGATCTCAGCAAGATAGGGTTGGAAGGGACCTTCTGGGGTCATCAAGTCCAGCTCCCTGCAGTGAGGCAGGACTAAGTAAACCTAAACCTAAACCGTCCAACCTGTTCTAAAAAACTTCCAGTAACAGGAATTCCACAACCTCCTTTACAGGCTTGTTCCACAGCTCATCTACCCTTAGAGTTAGAAAGTTTTCCCTAATATTTAACCTAAATCTCCCTTGCTGCAGATTAAGCCCATTGGGTCTTATCTTACCGTCAGTGGACACACAGAACAATTGATCACCATCCTCTTTGTAACAGTCCTTAATATATTTGAAGACTGTTATTCGGTTCCCCCCGAGTCGTCTTTTCTCAAGACTAAACGGTCCCAGCTTTTTCAGTCTTTCCTCATAGGTCAGGTTGTCCCTAGGATTTATGGGGCCCTATGCAGTATTATTAAACTGGTGCCCCTATGCCTGATGGTAGCCCAGGCTCGCAGCCCATGGAGGGGAGGGGGTAGGCAGCAAAGGATACCGAGACTCCCAGCCCACCTCAAGGCAGCGGAGAGTCACAGTTCCCCACAGAAACCCCCGTACTCTCTCCCTCAAGCAGAATGCCCAGCGCCAGCGCATTCGGCTCTGTGAATACGGCCCCTGCCTAAGGAGACTGCAGCGCACGCTGGCTGTGCAGGAGCCGACCCGCCCTTACCTGCTGTCATGGGCGGTGGGTGAAGCTGCCGCTTGGGGAGGCTAGCTCCCCAGCCCACCTTTTCTGCCTGTGACCCCACCCATACTCCACTCCTGCTCCACCCAACTCTGCTCAGGCCCCGCCCTCTCCCCACTATCTCCCTCCTCTCTTCCCTCCCCCTCCCTGCTTGCCCCCTTCCAGCCAAATCCCTGAAGCCAAATTAAGCAAATGACATTTGAAGAAAACATTCTTTTGCAATTTCTTTCTAAGGGTATGTCTTCACTAACAATGTTAAAACACTGCCACGGCAGTGCTTTAACGTGGCTGTGTGGTCCCGGCACCCGCGCTGGGAGACAGCTCTCCCAGCACTATTTAAAAAACAAAAACCAAAAAAACCCAACCCCACTACCAATGCTGGGAGTACGGCTACCAGCGCTGGTGCACTGTCTACACTGCCACTTTATAGCACTGAAACTTGCAGTGCTCCGGGGGGTGTTTTTTTACACCCCTGAGCGAGAAAGTTGCAGCACTGCAAAGTGGCAGTGTAGACAAGGCCTTAAGAAAATGGAGCATGTTTTCCACCGCATGCCAGTTGGTGAAGATTGGACATGCAGAGGGTACCTAATTAAAAGCACTACATTTGGGAATAAAAAATGTCAATCACGGGTTTTCTGATATACCCTGAAGTTTGTCAGAGATTTAGTTGCAAAAACTTTGTACGAAGGGCAAGTCAGCTGTCCTGCTGAATACAACTTTAAATATTATGGAATACATGATGCAGCTCTTCTCTGTTTTACATTTTCTTAATCAGTATTTCTAAGCTGATTTTATATTTTAAATGTACTCTTAAGCCTTCATAAAGTATTCATTCTAGATTACTACATATTTAACTCACTGAAATAAAGACATTATTTTAAAATCAGTCAGAGGTTTCATGTTCATAACAATGATTATTGCTTTTAGAAAAAGGGAACACTAATTTACTTTGTGTGATCTCCATAGCAATGTTTATGAAATTTCACCAACTTTAAAATGTTTAAAATGTTTCCAAAGATTTTAGGCATAACAAAAGATTTTATATCTTACTAAGGTAATGATTTTGCTGGAGGGTTCTCTTAAAACTAGTTCATCAAATAGTCAGAAGTAAAGAAAGGGAAACTCGTTTGTCCAGCTATCTGAAAGGAAAGGGGTGTTGTCCCTTTAAGGGCTGTCTTCATCAAGGGGGTGAAGGGAGAAAGGGATGGACAGAAGGGACAGGAAGACTTTGGAAGTAAGTATTTTGTACTATAGTAATTAAAATGTGTATTTTAGATAAGGGTGGTCTTTTGAAGGATTTATTTAAAAAACTATGTCTGAAGATCCAAGCATTTAAGGCTAAAGGTGAATACTCAGATTGTGCACCTAGAAAAGGAGTACTTGTGGCACCTTAGAGACTAACCAATTTATTTGAGCATAAGCTTTCGTGAGCTTATGCTCAGATAAACTGGTTAGTCTCTAAGGTGCCACAAGTACTCCTTTTCTTTTTGTGAATACAGACTAACATGGCTGTTACTCTGAAACCTGTCATTGTGCACCTAAAAATCTATGCAAGGATTTTTTTAGAGATGTGATTTTATAATCTTCAGCAACACACTCGTGAGATTTTTAAAGCAAATTTTAAACTAAGGTCCTGTAGACTAACATGTTCTGAGTAAATATTATAGCAATGCACAACTGCTTTTGTCAGTAAATTCAGAAACTGACAGTATATATCTGGGGGTTGGCAAATGCCTGTTAAATGGCTTCATTACCACTTGAATGGTTCTTTATCGGTTTCAAAGTTGTGTTAATAGGTCTGGCAGGCTGGAAGCCTTTTTCACTTTTAAATTACTAGATCCCCTCCAGAGGAAGACTCACCAGGCTGCAGCAGCTAGTTTTGGGAGCCTGCAGGAAGGTTCAGAACAGGGATAGGAAGAGGCAGGAGGGTGGACACTAAGACCCAAGAGTGCCCCAAATTTTTGGGTGCCCTACACAGATACGTATGCCTAAGGATGGCCTTGGGTCAGGTTTTCTAAACCTTTTATTCTTTTTGTTGCTCTCCTCTGGACTCTCTCCAATTAATCCACATCTTGGCACCCAGAATTGGATGCCTTACTCCAGCGGAGGCCTCACCAGTGCCAAGTACAGCTGAACAATTACCTCCTGTGTCTTACTTACAACACTCCTGTTAATATGCCCCAGAATGATTTTAGTCTTTTTTACAATGGCATCACATTGTTGGCTCATATCCAATTTATGATCCATTATAACTCCCAGATCCTTTTCAGCAGTACTACTGACTAGCCCAGATGTGGGCAAACTACGGCCGGATGTGGCCCGTGGGACTGTACTGCCCGGCCCTTGAGCTCCCGGCCGGGGAGGCTAGCCTCCAGCCCCTCCCCAGCTGTCCCCCCTCCCCCGCAGCTATGCTGCCGTGCGGGCAGCGCTCTCTGCGGCGGGGCTGCGCGCTCCTGCAGGGCAGCGCGGTAGCGTGTCTGGCTCCGGCCAAATGGCGTGGCTGCCAGACATGCTGCTCTGAGTGGCACAGTAAGGATAAGGAGCAGAGAGTCCCAGGGGGCAGTCAGGGAACAGGGAGCAGAGGGCGGTTGGATGGGGCGGAGGTTCTGGTGGAGGGGCAGTCAGGGGATGAGCGTGGGAGTCCTGGGGGGCCTGTCATGGGGCAGGAGTGTGGATAGGGGTCGGGGCAGTCAGGGGATGGGGGGTTGGATAGGACGTGGCATCCCGGGGAGCGGGGGTGTGGATAGGGGTCAGGGCAGTCAGAGGACAGGGAAGGGGGGGGTTGGATGGGGGTGAGGTCCCGGGGCAGCAGTTAGGGTCGGGGGTCTCAGGAGGGGGCGGTCAGGGGACAAGGAGCGGGGGGGGGTTGGATGGGTCAGGGGTTCTGAGGGAGGCAGTCAGGGGATGGGCAGTGGGAGGGGTCAGATAGGGGGTGGGGGCCAGGCTATTTGGGGGGGCACAGCCTTCCCTACCTGGCTCTCCATACAGTTTTGCAACCCCGATGTGGCCCTCGGGCCAAAAAGTTTGCCCACCCCCGGCATAGCCAGTGATTCCCCATTTTGTAGTTGTGCATTTGATTTTTCCTTCCTAAGTGAAGTACTTTGCACTTGACTTTATTGAATTTCATGTTGTTGATTTCAGACTAATGATAGTGTTGACTTCTAATCCTGTCCTCCAAAGTGCTTGCAACCCTTCCAGGCTTGGTGGGATAAAACCAGTAAACAAAGTTTCCAGAACGATTTAGGCAGGTCTTGTGATGCTTCCAATAGTGATGCAAGAGTGTGAGTTCCAGCCTCAGGGCAGACTACTGAAAACCAGGGCACAAACCCCAAACAGGTTGTGCATTCTAAACTTAGATTTCACCAACAAACTGCACCAAATGCAAACTCCTCAGGCACGTTAACAGCCTTAAACAGAGTCACAGACAGTTCCCTTGGGTACTCTGGTCTGTCTTGCCACCCAGGTGAGCGTATCTCTGTTGTAGATGGTCCCTTCCACCAAGAATCAAAACGATATTCAGGTTGCTCCGAATCCCAAAGAACCAGTCACTTACCCCAGGTCAGTTGCACCTTAAGTCTCACACCAAGGACATCACTTGTAGCCTGTCCTATAATAAACTATATGAAAATGTATTAAATAGGAAAAGGAAATTAGAGAGATATTTACAAGGTTAAAGCAAATAGACAGACAGACAAATAAGTTACAGTATTAGGTTTCAAGCGCTAACATAGGCTTCTATACTCAGCAAGCTTTATTTGACCTTTAGGGCTAACCTAGGCTAGCTAGCTGGGGATCTTTTGCTTATGCCTAGAACACCTTGTCCCGTCTTGCCCTCCCCTGAGCAGCATAGAGATCCTTTGTTCCTTTGGTTTGAGGTTTTTATCCCACTCCTGTGCTCTGAGTTGCAAACTCCGCTGATGGGAGGATACACTTTCATGACTCATCCTCACTGGGAGGAGAACAGAACAACAGTAAGGGTCTTTAGTTCTTTTGCTGACAGTTTCTCAATCCTGATGTAGCGAGTTTCCAGTTGAAAGACCCAACCCTTGCCCATCTGGTATTGGCAGGTCCCCTCTTTCAGGGGTTCGGGGGACAGAACAATGTCTGTAGAGGAGCAGCTCTTCACACTAATATCCCTCTCCTGCATGGTGATTCGTACAGTCACAGAGGCTCACAATACACCTGTTCACATCTTACAGTACAATTTGGAATGCAGATGTTATAAATGAGATCAGTTCATGCACCGACTCCAAAGCATTCGATAGAGTCTGAACACTTAGAATCTAAGACCTGTTTTATCAATGTTAACCCACAAGCAAGCTAGACAGATTCCAACTATGTATCTGTTAGTGTCTGTGCACATTTTGCTGTGTGTGGAGTACATATTTTGTAATGGTTCATAAGTTGATTAAAAGTAAGCTAAGCAGTGCCAGAAAACATTGATAATCATCTATGTAATATTGGGTTCTTAAATGGGATGAACCGAGGCCACTAAAATGAGTGATTCAGCAACATCTGTTCCAGCAGACCCAGTGAATGAAAATATCCATTTGACCACTTCAGTCTCCTGTTAGGAGCACTGTATTTTATGTATCAGGATTCAAACTGGCTTTCTTTCCACTCAGCGTATCTGCCACAAGGGAGTTGGAGTGGGTGGCATTGCGGTCTGGTGCACTCCAGGGTGTGTGTGTGGGGTGTTTGTAGGGGCGCCAGGGAGAGGTGCATGCTGCAGTTTTGCCTAGGGTGGTGGGTTGTCTTAAGCCTCTGCTAAAATGAGTCAGCAAGTGAACTGGCAGGTCAGGACTGAGGTGCTGTGAGAGCATTAAGGGGTCTGGAGGTTCAGGGGCTGGCAGGAGTGAGGCTGGAGATTCGCACTGTGGTTCCCTCCACGCTTTGCCTGGCTCAGGCAAGATTGTTGACCTTTGCCTAGTCAAAACTGTTTTAGTTTGTCTAAACTGTAGCCAGGAATCTCTCTGCCTGCAGCACCCAGTGGGCACTGCCAAGGAGAGAATCGACGGAGGCTGACAGCAGAGAGGAGAGCAGGGTTTGGTTCTCTGTGCCAAAGGAAGGTTGCTGAGATGGAGGGGAAATAAACAAAGGGATGGGAATCCTCTAGGCCGTACCCTTGCCCCCTCTCAAAGTAAACCCAACCATGTCAGTGTCACTGAGAGATAGGAGGAAGCGGGGTGTGTGTGTCGGAAGGGGGGGGAGCAGCGCTGCATGCATCTCACTGAGGGTGTGGGGGGGAGAGCGGTGCTGTGTGCATGTCACTAATGGCCTGAGGGGCTGCATGCATGTCACTGACAACATGGGGGGAGCGTCACTGCATACATGTCACTGGAGGTATGGGGGGTTCCATGTGTGTCCTTCGAGGGCTGTGTGCATGTCACTGATGACATGGGGGGGAGGGGGGGAGCGGCGTTGCATGTATGTCAAGGGTGGGGACTGTATGAGTGTCACTGGGGGTCCCGTGCAGTGGAGGGGAGCTGCAGGCCTGCCCCTGTGTCCCCAGGCAGAGCTGGCTGTTTCCCCACAGTAGTAGTGCTGTGCAGTCCCTCTCCCGGAGTCTGGTTTAAGTCTGCTTCGTTCTGTTCCCTTTGGCAGGGATCGTGATGTTCCAGCTTGTTTCCATAGTGACTCTGCTCAGTACTGGCACTTTGCACTTCTCCAGCCCTTTTGCTCCTGGCTGTCCTCATGTGGTGTCAAGGTGAATGAACGGAGCCTCACAGCCCCTAGGGAAGACTCAGCCCCTGTGTGCAAATGGGAGCTAAGCAGGACGAAGTGAAGTGGTCTCAAAAATGGCCACTGTGATTGGGTACCGTGGTATTTGGATTCCCAAACTGAGTCTTGCTGGGTCTGATTTGCAGAGGGACTGAGACTCCTACTGGAGTTACTGGGATTTGGGGGCTTAGCACCTCAACCCCAAGGGACTGAGTTGAATACCTAAAAAGGATGATACCCCAAATCTTTAAGAAGTGGCTGTATTGCCCTTAGTCATACAGTGAGTCTGCAGCAGGGCCAGGAGTAGAACCCACAGCCTCTACTCCCAGACCTTTGTGTTAGCCAGAAGCTGCAAAGGCAATACAGTGACTAACCACAAGGGCGCTGTCACGAGCGGCTAGTGCTGTAATGAACCTAGCTCTGAGGAACTTGTGAACTGCCTCACAATGTCCTTGGGACAGCAGGGCAGCCTCATTATTCAGTAATAATAATGACAGCTTGTCTTGCAGGAAGGAACCCCCAGTGGAAAGAGACCCGTGGGAAACTCATTTGTTTGCACTCAAAGGCAGCTGTATTGCTTGGCTTCAATAAGCAGGAGCAGTTAAAGCACCTCAAGAAAGCTATAGTAAGGGATAATGGAACACCACAAGCTAGAAAACTGGGTACGGTCCAAGGAAAACAACTGAGATGCTTGTACTCTAATGCAAGGAGTCTGGGCGATGAAATGGAGGAACTGGAGCTACTGGTGTGGGTAGCCATTATAGGGAGTACAGAACGGCACTCATGGCTGGAATACAGGTATTGAAGCATACGTGGGTCAAAATCGCTTTGGGGAAGGGTTGTAAAAGGTTCTGTTAGGATGGCTTTAGGGGCTCTGTTATGGGCAGTAATCTCTTTAATATTGTTAGAGGGAGAGACACACTTTTGGGACCTGTGTCATATTGGGAGACGTTAACTTCCTGGCTATAGATTGGAGAATAAATGCTACCAGTATTGGTAGGGCTCAGTTATTTCTGGTGGTGATAAATGACAGTTTTCTTCATCAAATCATCACTGAACCAACAAGAGGTAATGCAATTTTAGACTTGGTTTTACTAAGGGTAGGTCTACACTAAGAAATTAGGTCAAATTTATAGAAGTCAATTTTTTAGGAAGCGATTTTATACAGCTGATTGTGTGTGTCCACACTAAGCACATTAAGTCGGCGGAGTGCGTCCACAGTACCGTGGCTAGCGTCAACTTTCGGAGCGTTGCACTGTGGGTGGCTATCCCACAGTTCCCGCAGTCTCCGCTGCCCATTGGAATTCGGGGTTAAGCTCCCAATGCCTGATGGGGTAAAAACATTGTCGCGGGTGGTTTTGGGTACATGTCGTCAGTTGCCCCTCCCTCCGTGAAAGCAACAGCAGACAATCGTTTTGCGCCTTTTTTCCGGGCGGGTGCCATACTGCTTTCAGCAGACGGTGCACTAGGACTGCAAACCATCGTCATCGAACGACCACTTCCACTGCCACTGTGCTCTCCTGGTGGTCTTGCAGGTCCTCTATATGACCATCATCCACCGCTTCTGCTGCAACTCTGCTCTCCTGCTCTTGTCTCGATAGCAAATTTCTCCATGTTGGCTGTCATGGGCTCCTGCTTCCGCTGCAGCTCTGCTCTCCTGCTCTCATGAATCCACCTCACAGGTCCTCTCGTTGTTCTCTATAAATATCTATTCTCGTGGCATCCGTTGTCAGCCACCACTTCCGCTGCAACTCTGCTCTCCTGCAGACGCCATACCACGGCAAGCATGGAGCCCGCTCAGATCACCGCAGCAGTTATGAGCGTTGTAAACACCTCGCGCCTTATCCTGCAGTATGTTCAGAACCAGAACCTGCAAAAGCAGGCTAGGAGGCGACAGCAGTGCGGTGACGAGAGTGATGAGGACATGGACACAGACTTCTCTCAAAGCACGGGCCCCAGCAATTTGGCCATCCTGGTGGCAATGGGGCAGGCTCATGCTGTGGAATGCCGATTCTGGGCCCAGGAAACAAGCACAGACTGGTGGGACCGCACAGTGTTGCAGGTCTGGGATGATTCCCAGTGGCTGTGAAACTTTCGTATGCGTAAGGGCACTTTCTTGGAACTTTGTGACTTGCTTTCCCCTGCCCTGAAGCACTGGAATACCAAGATGAGAGTAGCCCTCACAGCTCACAAGTGAGTGGCGATAGCCCTCTGAAAGCCTGCAATGCCAGACAGCTACTGGTCAGTTGGGAATCAATTTGGAGTGGGCAAATCTACTGTGGGGGCTGCTGTGATCCAAGTAGCCAGCACAATCACTGAGCTGCTGCTATCAAGGATAGTGACTCTGGGAAATGTGCAGGTCACAGTGGATGGCTTTGCTGCAATGGGATTCCCTAACTGAGGATATCACAGAAGGATATAGGTCAAGGTCTTAGGAAATTACCTTGGACCGAGTGATCATAGAATCATAGAACTGGAAGAGACCTCAAGCGGTCATCTAGTCCAGTCCCCTGCACTCAAGGCAGGACTAAATATTATCTCGACCAGACAGGTGTTTATACAACCTGCTCTTAAAAATCCCCAATGATGGAGATTCCATAACCTCCCTAGGCAATTTAGTCCAGTGCTTTACCACTCTGACAGTTAGAAGTTTTTCCTAATGTCCAACCTAAACAGCCCTTGCTGCGATTTAAGACCATTGCTTAGAGGTTAAGAACAATTTTTCTCCCTCCTCCTTGTACCAACCTTTTAGGTACTTGAAAACTTATGTTCCCTCTCAGTCTTCTCTTCTCCACACTAAACAAACCCAATTTTTTCAGTCTTTCCTCATAGGTCATGTTTTCTAGATCTTTAATAATTTTTGTTGCTCTTCTCTGGACTTTCTCCAGTTTGTCCACATCTTTCCTGAAATGTAGCACCCAGAACTGGACACAATACTCCAGTTGAGGCCTAATCAGCGTAAAGCAGAAGAATTACTTCTCGTGTCTTGCTTACAATATTTTGCTTACATGAATCGATTCAGATTAAATTAAATTGAAGGATAATCAAAACCAGGTCATCAGCTATGGTTTTTATTTCAAAAGGGAAGACTTTGGGGAAATTAAGGGAATTAGTAACAAAAGTCAGCTGGACTGAAAAGCTCAAGGACTTAAATGTGGAGGAGGCTTGGAATTTCTTCAGATCAACTGTACAATCTATCTGAAATTTGCACCCCAAGTAATGGGGGGAAAAAACTTGTAGGGAAAGATTCCAGACCAAGCGGGGTGAGTAACCGCCTCAAAAAGGTTATTAGGAGTAAGCAGAGAGCCGACGGAGAGTTGGAAAAGGGGGTGATCAGCAAAAAAACACACCCTACATTGTGGCGGTTAGAAAATGTATGAATAAAGTGAGATTTGCTAAAAGTCAGGCTGAATTAGCTCTTGCCAAGGAAATAAAAAACCTTAAGTTATATAATAAGAGTAAGGAAGGATGAGGTTGGGCTGCTATGCAATGGATGGGAAGAAGATTAAAGATAATCTAGGTATGGCCCCAAACCTAAATGAATAGTTTGCCTTGGTTTTCAGTTACGATGATAATATAGAACATGTGCATGAAGGCAGTGTAGCTGATGGGAATGAGCGCCTAGAAATGGAAATTACCACATCTGCGGTGGACTTAAAACTTAAAGTGCTTAATGTGCTCAAATCCAGGGACTGGATAACTTCCACCCCAGAATATTGAAAGAATTGGCACATGAGATTGATTTATTAACAATCCTTGCTACTTAAAGAGCAATCTATTCGGGGGGTAGTACCATATGAGTGGAGAGTAGCTAATGGTGTATTTAAGAAAGGGGGTGGGGGAAAAGTGATCCTGGCAATTACTGACCTGCTAGTCTGACCTCAGTAGTATGCAAGGTTTTAGAACAAAAGGAGGGAAAAAATAATAGAGGTAAAGGGGATGCAATGCAGCATGGGTTTACCAAGACGGATCGTGCCAGATTAACCTGATTTCCTTCTTGGAGAAAATAGCTGCTTTTTTTTTTTTTAAGGTAAGGGAGGTGCAGTAGCTCTAACGTACTTGGACTTTAGCAAAGCATTTGATTCAGTGTCACATGGGCAAGTATTAGTTACATTAGAGAAGATGGCAGTCAGTACAAGCATTGTAAGGTGCACAGGCGCTGACTCTGAGGGTGCTCTGGGGCTGGAGCACCCATGGGGGGGAAAAGTGGTCACTAGGAGGTCCACTGATCAGCACCTCCTCCTCCCCCCAGTGCTTCCCGCCCGCTGCATTCAGCTGTTCCATGATGTGCAGGAGGTGCGGGAGGAAGGCGGAAGAGAGAGTGGGGCGCGCTCAGGGGAGGGGGCAGAATGGGGTTGGAAGGGCTGGGGTAAGAGTGGGAAGGGCAGGGGTGGGGCAGGGTTGGGAAGAGGTGGGGCCTTGGGCAAAGGGGTGGAGTGGGGGCAGGGCCTGGGACAGAGCAAGGGGTCCAGCACCCCCCCCAGTACGTTAGAAAGTCAGCGGCTATGGTAAGATAAAGAATTGGCGAAAGGGGAGAAGGCCATGGGTTGTGCTGAAAGGTGAATTATCAGACTGGAGGGGTAACTAGTGGAGTTCCTCAAAGACTGGTCTTGGGACCCATCTTATTCAATATTATTGTTAATGAACTTTCTATAAACAGTGGGAGTGTGCTCATGAAATTTGCTGGTGACACAGTTGGGAGGTCTCATCGGTACAGAGGAGGATCAGAACACGACACAGGAAGACGTGGATGGCCTTGCAGACGGGAGTGACAGAAATGAGATGACAATCAATAGTACAAAGTGCAAGGTCGGGCACTTAGGGGCTAGTAACAAGAATTTCTGCTTCAAGCTGGAGGGATCCTCAGTTGAAAGCAACAGAGGTGAAGAGAGACTTGGATGTGTGTGTCGATCACAGGATGACTCCGAGCCACTGATGTGATCAGCTAGGAAAAAGGCAAACTCAATCCTAGGATGTATCAGGCAAGGCATTTCCAGTAGAGATAGAGACATATTAATGCCATTGTACCAGGCACTGATAAGACTGGTTTTGGAATGCCATGTGCAATTCTGGTCACCGATTTGTGCAAGAAAGATTAACTTAAACTGGAACTGGTGCAGAGGAGAGCTACTAGACTGATCAGGGGATGGAGAGCCTGTCTTCTGAGAGGACACTGGAAGAACTTGGCTTGTTTAGTCTAGCAAACAGAAGGCTGAGAGGGGATACAAGTGCTTTCTATAAATACACTAGGGGGTAAATACCAGGGTGAACAGCTATTTAAGCTGAAGGACAGCATTGGCACAAGAACAAATGGATATAAACTAGCCATGACCAAATTCAGGCTGGAAATTAGAAGGTTTCTAACCACCAGAGGGGCAAGGTTCTGGAGTGGCCTCTCAACAGGAGTTGTGGGGGCAATAACTTAGCTTTGAGAAAGATCTGGACAAACTGATGAATGCAGTTGTATGATGGGGTTGTTTTGATGGTGGGGGTGGGGGCAGGACTCAGCAGCCCTGGCACTCACTTCCAGCTTATGTTCTATATTCCTGAAGGTCATGCTTCAGGGTTTCAGCCGGCCACTGGCAGGGGTCAGGAGGGGATTCCCACCACCCACCCTTAATGTATTCTGGGAGGAGTGTTTTAATCTCCTTCCTCTGAAGCATCAGGGATGCCCACGGCTGGAGATGGGACACTGGATGGGTGGGGGCAGGGCTCTGCGGTGGCACTGAGCATTCTCTCTCTCAGGTACGTGGCCGGCTGGTTCTTGCTCATATGCTCAGGGTCTAACTGATCACATACGTGGAGCTGGGAAGGAATTTTCCCCCAGGCTAGGTTAGTAGTGACCTGGGGTTTTCTCACCTTCCCCTGCAGTGTGTGGGTGCAGGTCACTTGCCCCAAATGGGGTGTTGGGGCAGGGTGGTTAGCTACCCTCGTAGGTATAAAAAGCCTGTGGATCAGATGGGAGAGAGGGATGAAAACAGCCAGTGAACACTGGTGAGGGTGGAAACAGAATTTCTTGAGGGGCTGCTCCAGGGGAGGGTGGGCCATGAACCCCTGGGCAGTGGGACAATCCCTCTCCCCCTCCCCCCACAGCACCATTCCACTGCCTCCTCCCTCTGGAAACCATCCTTTCTCATGCGTTGATGGGTGCTCTCCCAGAAGCATGGCAGACAGCCTCCCACCGCACTGGGGCACAAGTGAACTCCCCTGCTCACCACCAGCTTGGCCCCTCTTCCCCATCTACAGCCCTGCTAGTGATCAGAAAAGCCAGCAAATGTATTTGCACATTCATCAGTTGATTCCCTTACCCTGCGCTGTGTGAACTGCGTGACTGTTGAATGCTGCCTCTGTAATAACACTGGTCTTTTCAGCACTGCCAATGCGATTGTGCGTAGCCGTAATGCCTTCTGCACCAGGCTCTCACCACGCTTTGCAGCCATTAATGAACTGAGCCTCCCAGCACTTAGATTCAGAATCCCCATTCTGGAACATGCCTGCTGCACAGAGCACCTGCCCTCTCTTGCTCTGAATCCTTGCTACAGACTCATGGCCCCCCCAGAAGCCCACAAGGAGTGAGCCAGGCATTTCTATCAGTTTAACAATTATAATGATAAATGCACATTTTAAAAAAAACAGCCATTGCCTCCCCTGGGCTCCCCGGTGCGTGCTGCATCTGCTGTCTCTGTTGTGTTTACACAGTATGTGCTGTCTGGGCTGTGTGTCTCAGACAGAGCCAGGGACACTCTCAGCACTTAAGAACATAAGGCCGGCCATACTGGGTCAGATCAATTGTCCATCTAGGCCAGTATCCTGTCTTCTGAGAGTGGTGAGTGCCAGATGCCCCAGAGGGAATGAACAGAACAGGTAATCAAGTGATCCATCCCCTGTCACCCATACCCAGCTTCTGGCAAATAGAGGCTAGGGACATCATCTCTGCCCATCCTGGCTAATTGCCATTGATGGACCTATCCTCCATGAATTTATCTAGTTCTTTTTTAAACCCTGTTATAGTCTTGGCCTTCACAACATCCTCTGGCAAGGAGTTCCACAGGTTGATTGTGTGTTGTGTGGAAAAAATACTTCCTTTTGTTTGTTTTAAACCTGCTGCATATTAATTTCATTTGGTGACCCCTAGTTCTTATGTTATGAGAAGGAGTAAATAACACTTCCTTATTTACTTTCTATACACCAGTCCTGATTTTATAGACTTCTATCATATCCCCCTTAGTCGTCTCTTTTCCAAGCTGAAAAGTCCCAGTCTTATTAATCTTTCCTCATCCAGAAGCTGCTCTAATATCCTAATCATTTGTTGCCCTTTTCTGTACCTTTTCCAGTTCCAGTATATCTTTTTTGAGATGGGGCAACCATCTGCACACAGTATTCAAGACGTGGGCATAACATGGATTTATGCAGAGGCAATATGATATTTGCTGTCTTATTATCTATCCCTTTCTTAATGATTCCCAACATTCTGTTTGCTTTTTTAACTGCCTCTGCACATTGAGTGAATGTTTTCAGAGAACTATCCACAAGGACTCCAAGGTCTTTTTTGAAGGGTAACAGCTAATTTAGACCCATCACTTTGTATGTATAGTTGGGATTATGTTTTCTAATGCGCATTACTTTGCATGTATTAACGTTGAATTTCACCTGCCATTTTGTTGCCCAGACACCCAGTTTAGTTACAAGATCCCCTTGTAACTCTTCGCAGTCTGGTTGGGACTTAACTAGTTTTGTATCGTCTGCAAATTTTGCCATCTTACTGTTTACCCCTTTTCCAGTCCATTTATGAATATGCTGAACAGCACTGGTCCCAGTACAGACCGCTGAGGGACACCACTATTTCCCTCTCTCCATTCTGAAAACTGGCCATTGATTCCTATTCTTAGTTTCCTGTCTTTTTAACCAGTTCCTGATCCATGAGAGAACCTTCCCTCTTATCCTATAACAGCTTACTTTGCTTAAAAGCCTTTGGTGAGGGACCTTGTCAAAGGCTTTCTGAAAATCTAAGTACACTATATTCATTGGATCACTCTTGTCCACATGCTTGTTGACCTCCTCAAAAAATTCTAGTAGATTGGTGAGGCATGATTTCACTTTACAAAAAACATGTTGACTCTTCCCCAACAAATCGTGTTCATCTATGTGTGATAATTCTGTTCTTTCAATACCTGAAGTGTAGGTTCAGCCAATTTGCCTGGTACTGAAGTTAGGCTTACTTATCAATTTGTTCCGAAACCTCCTCTATTGACACCTCAATCTGGGACAGTTCCTCAGATTAAAAAGAATGGCTCAGGTGTGGGAATCTCCCTCACATCCTCAGCTGTGACGACTGATGCAAATAATTCATTTAGTTTCTCCACAATGGCTCCTTGAGTGCTCCTTTCGCATCTTGATCGTCCAGTGGCCCTACTAGTTGTTTAGCAGGCTTCCTGCTTCTGATGTATTTAAAAACAATTTTGCTATTATTTTGTGACTTTGGCTAGCTGTTCTTCAAATTCTTTTTTGGCCTGCCTAATTATATTTTTACACTTGACTTGCCAGAGTTTATGCTCCTTTCTATCTTCCGCAATAGGATTTAGCTTCCACTTTTTAAAGGATGCCTTTTTACCTCTAATGGCTTTTTTTACTTTGTTTAGCTCCAGTGGCACTTTTTTGATCCTCTTACTACGGTTTTTAATTTGGGGTATACATTTAAATTGAGCCTCTGTTATGGTGTCTGTAAAATATTTCCATCCAGCTTGCAGGGATTTCACTTTTGCATTGTACCTTTTAATTTCTGTTTATCTCACGTCTTCATTTTTGTGCATCGTAATGATTGTACTGAGGAGGAAACTAAGGCATGGTGAAAGAATTGCCAGGGGAGTCACAGAAAGGCAGTGGCAGAACTGGAAAGAGATGCCTGATCTCCTGCCACCTTTTCCTGTGCCTGAGAGCCAGCCCTTTGCCTAGCACCATCATTCTTCCTCCTCTGAGAGTGGCCACCACTGCTTCCAACTGATAATCACCTCTACTGGGCTATTGCTGGCTGAGGCCAAGGAATATCAGCCCATTTTGAATGAGACATTAACAACTAGCTTTTCAGCAGGCTAGAGAGGTGCTTGCAGAAGCCACGAGGGAAACTAGACAAATGTCTCCATGCATCTGAGTGCTGGCCTCTCCCTGACACATAATGGCAGCTAAAGTAGACTGAAGCACTTTATCCAGTACAAATGTCCTGGATTGTTCACTGCAGACTGCACGTCCTCCCATTCCAGACATGCAGCTGCAGAGAGTTCAGCTCATCTCGCAGAGACAGGTTCCGCGGTTTATATCACCTATCACTCTCAGTGCAGAGGAGGGTTACAGGCACCGAAACAACATGTCCAGCTGTAATTGCTGCAGATATTCTTGCCAGCGTTAGAAAGGTCACTGGGGGATTCCTTCCTTGCTCTCTGTGCCAGCAGAGCTGTGGCTTTGTTCTGCGTGAAGGTGAGATCTGTGCTGTGCACCTTCCCTGCCCCCCACACTCTGGCTCCAACTTGAGGGGCACCCTTAGAAGGGCGCTGTACACATGGGGTATCCTCCAATTACTCAGAGACCAGGCCTCCTGCAATGAGGTTACCGTGGTTGAGGTGTCATTCTGTGGAGCACCAGCTTCTGGAGGCATCACTTGTGGAAATAACAGTGAGAAACAGCATCCCCTCTCCCTAGCGAAGGCCTAAGGGTGAGATCCTGGCTCCCCTGAAGTGAATGGCAGAACTGCAGTTGACTTCAGTGGGGCCAGTGTGTCAACCTGCGCATGCAACCAGCTCGCCAGTTCCATGGTGCAGCCCTGGCCACCCGCATCGTGCACACATCTAGCCATCTGCACACACGCTGGCTCTTCACACTCACGGCTCTCGGAAACAGAGCCCCAGAGCGCTCCCTGCTCACACAACTTCACTGACTCCTCATGCCTTTCAGTTCAAAACCTCCCTCCTCTTTACAACCTCCTGTGGGCTTGCTCCCGCCTACTCCCCAGGCCTCCTGCTTCCTTCCCCTCTCCCAACCCTGGCCTCTGTTCTGTCCCTGCTCACTAGCTCGCTATGCTGGCTGTCCTGGAATAGCCTTCCCTTGTTCCCCACGCCATGGACCCTTCAAACCTTGCACTTGCTTCTGCCTCAGCTAGTATTTCCCTACTGTCCCTGGACAGCGTTTGGGGGCCCTGGAGGGGTGCTGCCGCCTAAGGAAAGTTGCAGTGTTCCGAGTGGTGTGGCAATGCCGAGATGCTGCATAGCACGCAGCTGCCTGAGGTGTGACTGATGTATCTCCACGCCACCTTCTCTGCTCTCCCCACCTCCCAGCTCACATCTTCACGTGCCGGCTCATGATGCCCGCTCCCCAGAGGAACTGCTGGGAACAGTTACGATATTCCGGAAAGGTCAGGAACACTAGACTAATCCTCCTTGACTGACTTTTTCCAACAGCCAGACTGATGGCCGGCAGCAGCCTGGATGATTGTACTCTGCAGCCAGGAACATAGCCTCGCTGGCATGCATAGCACAGCAAGCTATGTTTGGGCCTCCAGCTTAGAGCCCAAGCAGCACCAAAAGCAAACTGTAGGGAGCTCGGTTAGAATAGAGCCACGTGTCTCCGGCTAACCCTGAAGGGAGGAGACCTGGTAATGAATAAACTCCTTGCAGATGCCAAACCAGCCCATGGCATGACTGAACCAGGCTGTTAGCCAAGCTAGATTTTGCTAAATCTCTTTGACTTTCAGCCACCCACCATTGGGCAGTCACCTTCCTTTTACCCAAGTGACCCCTTTACCCAGTCTGTGTAACATAAGGGTGCTGCGGATCCTTGGCCAGGAGCTCCTGGCTGCATCTGCTGTGGGTTTGTTTGTTTGTTTTTGTTTTTTCCCCCCCCAACATTCTCAAGTGTCTTGTGAGCCCTGTGAATGAAACTGACCAGCTCTTCAGCCTGGGGGAGTTTGTTCCCCTTTGCTCACAGGCACCCAACCATTCCTTTGCCCCCAAGCCTCTCACCCATGATCTCCTGGTGCATTTAAGATACATTGTTCCAGCTGGGCTCTAGGTCTAGGAGGAGGAGCTGGACTGGGGTGGGTCTTGAGGTGGCAGGCTGGACGGGGCCCTTGAAGGACGGGGAGAGAGGGAAGTGGAGACCGGTGTGGTGGCTGCCATCTTGGCTGACAGCAGGGCTTGATCTGGGGCCCAGGAGACCTGAAAGCATAGATTTCTACAGCTGGAGCTAAAGGGCCAGGCTCTGTGGCTAAGAGCTGTGCTGCATCCATAATCTTGGTGGGTTGGTCACTGAGGGGGACTTTTAGCTCACGCTGACCAGTGGGTTACACTAGCATGAGATGCTTATTCGGCATCTCCACCACTCTGAGCTGCTGACTGCCTCGGGACCAGAGAGTGGATAGACTGGTGCATCAAAAACCTGGTGACGTGTGGGATTTAAGTTGGCTCTTCAGATTGCTCTGCTGATCAGCAGGAGCGTGGGAAGCCAGGTGCAATGGGAAGGTGGTTGCAACAGGTGCCAGAAGAATAGTGCAGGGACCTTCCTCTTGCCTGGAGTCAGAGTGCATTGGGCCAGGTCCTCTCTCTTCCAAAGAGAGAGGCTGAGGTGGTGCCCACCCGGGCATGGGCTTATTCCATAGGCTTGACCATTGCTCACCTTCCTCAGCTCCTGCTGTGGATATTTAAGTCCTACCTGAACATCCAATGACTGTGTAGCATTATACTGTAATGTGGTTATAAGAGCTAGGATTAAAAGTACCCAAAGGTGAGAGGAAGAGACATTCCCATACAACATAATAAACAAATAAGAGCTCTCTGATGAAGTACTGTCCCCTTAAGAGCCAGGCAGGCTGGGAACCACCTGTAAGATATAAATTGCCTTCCCCTGATCACTCAGTCTCAGGTAGGCACACAGTAAGTGGCCTAAGAAGGGAGCCCAGTTTGGAGTAATGAGCTGTACCTGATTCTTCTTCTAATAATAATAAGAAGAAGAAAAAGAAATTAGAATGTTGAAAAAATGAACGACTAAAACTTTTCCATGAAAAATCCAGGGGGAAAATGTTAATTTTAAAAAAAATTTCCTAAACAGCTTGAGGTTTTGTGTTTTTGTTTTTTGTTTTTTTTGTCAAAGCGCAAAGAAAAATTTTGACTTCATTCCGTGGCTCTTCCCTTCCTCCTTCTTCCAAAAGCAGGGGTGGGAGAGAAAAATTCTAAAACGTGAAAACGGAAAATGTTTAGTTTTTGATACATTTTGTTTTGATGAAAAATGAATATTTTTGCAGAAATTTTTCGTCTAGTCCAACCCCCTGCTCACCATGAAATGAGGCCAGAGTCTCCAGTGCTGCTTAGTTTTCACCCTGAATTTCTGGATTTCTTAGAACCTGAAACTCAAAGTGAAACTAGGGGATGTGACTCCAAGTAGTTTGAAACTAGACTCAAAATTTGCCTGGACTCCTTGCAAATAAAGACTGCTGAGTGTCTCACAGGGCTAGTGTATGAGAGAGAAGCAATAGCTTGCACATACCCAGCAATTTAAACATTCAGTAACCCAATATCACAGATGTAGTCTCATGGGCAAAACTACATGAGCCTTGAGCACATCTGAGATGTTTAGGAATCAAAGGTCAGGGGGTGGTCACTTCCCCTAGACTGACCTGTGGTTGCAGTGTTATGAATCATTCACAAGCTCTATTCTATTATTTCTTCATGATTATGTTTGTAACATAGTAGCTCCCACCATATATCAGGCACTGTCCACATATACAACACACAGACAAGGACACACAGTCCCTTATAAATAAGAGACACAAAATATAGCCAGCCATTTTGGGGTAGAGTCACCGTTATTTTAATAATTTACAAAACTAAACTCCCTTAGGAGAAGTTATCTCTTTCTAAAATTGTCCATTTTAAAACCTGCTCCTTATATTTAATGACACGCCTGCGCTTCTAACTGCCTGGCAAGGTTGCTGTGAAACTCAGGATTAACGATAAGTGCAGTTTTTATGTTTCACTGTCCTCGGGTAGTGTGGGTGGGGGTGTGTGAGTGGGTGGGAGGGATTTTGCATTACTCATAGAATGGTTAATATGAAAGAAAATTAGGCAGTTATTATTCTAACACGAGCTCAGGAGGTAGCAAGGGGCTTTGAAACAAGAAAACCCCGTCCTATTTTATCATCAAAAGCCAAATTGGTATTAGTTTTGTCAACATTTCTCAGCACAGAAGCAACAAGCACAAACTCTTATCAATTGTTTATACAGTGCCAGAGGGCTCAGTGCCACGTTACAAACAGGGGAAGACAAGCTCAAGCAAGGTTAGCCACAAAGCACCAGTTCAGGTCCTTGCACATTTGCAAAAGGATCCTCAGGCCAGTCTGCCTTCTCTGATGTCTGTTTCCAGCAGGTGCAACTAAAATAGCAGAAAAAGGGGAATTGCTGGTGTCCCTTCCCATCAGCATTACTTTCATTTTGCTTTGAAGAGCTCCAGACAGCTTGTGTTAAACTTGGCTCTAACAAATCAAGCAAACGGCGGTAAAAATGTCCTTGCTGCACCCATGTTATGTGCCACTAGAGCAGCCCAGAGATCTCATCTGTTTAAGAGGTATCTTGATACGTATCCACAAGCTCCCTGGGACTCAGACTGAGAGACATTTTGGTCAATGAAAGCAGATTAAACAGGCCTGCAATTCATTCCAAATTAAGACACTGTTTTTCATTGCAGGGTTCTTAGCATAGGCGAGGGTTGGCAGTGGAAAGTCACCTTAACGCAGGTGTAGATTACTCATTTTAAGGCTCTTTTCCATCCACTTAATTTTCTTTGTCCTGGACCTTTACATTTCTAAGGTCTCTGCTGGCAGCTCTTTTGTGTGTAGCTGGGTGCGTGATGGCAGAGGAGAGACACACACGCTGCTCTCCCTTGTGGAGACTTGACTTTTGTTCTTTCTTGTTTGCTTCCCTTAATCCACAACAAATTGCAGCTGCTTTGTGTGTATTGGGAAATATAATAGCCTCTAACTAAAGACAGACGTAAACTGGTGCCAACTCCCCAACGCCCTAGCTCTGGGAGGTCAAATGCAACGGGCCTCACCGCTGACCCAACCCTGGATTTGGGTTTGCCAAACTAAACCCAGTTGATGAAGTTTTGTGGAAGCAAAGGCAGTTTCCCTGCAGCATACCCCTGCTCACAGCCTGCTAGAGCTTTCCTTTCCTTAGGCATAGGAAGCAAGCAGTGTGGTTTGGCCCCGCCACCGCAGTACTGCCTCTGTGAATGCCTTTATCAACATTAAATAACGGTTTCTTCCTCGCCCCGGTATTTTGTGCCAGTGACAACGCACTGCAGGAATGCTGATCCCTAAATCAGCTGCTGCTGACAGGAATATCTCTCTGGTCGCAGCGAGGGCACCCGGTTTGCTGCCGAGCAAAGCAGGGCACAAAAGCCTTTGTCTCTTCTCTGCTGTGTATCCCCTGCCCTATGCTCTGTTCTTCTGTTTCTGTTGGTAGGGGTGCCTCTCCAGCCCAGCCACCTGTTCCAGTCTGTCCCATTGTGTCCCCTCCTTCCTCAGTGCTTTCAAGCTGCAGCTGGGATCTGAAGGAAAACTCCCACTCTAGCCTTAAAGCTATTGGCATTAGAAATAAATACATAAACGGCAGGTTTTAGGGCCTATGTGCTGCAAGGTCTAGATCCTGTGTTTGGCATGGTCTGTTGTGAGAGCGGTGTTCTTCCACGACTACCAGAGAAGGAGAAATAATCTCCACACAGGACTGTTGCTGTAGGAGGTAAAGCCCTCTGCAAACTACCATAGAGAAGTATCATTCTCTCCACTTTATGGATGGGGAAACTGAGGCACAGAGTCATTACAACAGTGTGTCAGTGGAGGTGGAGTCCTGAGGGGAAATTAGGAGTATGAGGCACCTGAACTGCAACTCCCACGAGGCACCGCGGCAGGTCAGGCAGACACAGCGATTACAGGACCCCATCTGAAACGTTAGAATTTTCCTGACAAAATATTGAAAAAATTTCAGCAAAATTGTCGTTTTCCTCAGGACAATTTCCATTTTGCAGAGACCCCATTTCCCACTGGAAAAATAGGTAGGTAGAAAATTCCCAGCCTGCTCTAGAAATTAGACGCAGGTGACAGGTCACTCAGCCATTGTCACTGAGACACCCCGCTGGGCCAGCCCCCTCCGGTGAGACAGACCCGAGCCATGTGCCCTTGGAATGTGGAAAGAGACTCCCCCCCAATCCCTGGGAGTGAGGACAAAAAGCTGTCCCCCTACTGCCTAGCCTCTGAGCTAATTCCCACTCTGATTTCCCAGTGTGCCCTGGGGAGTGTCTGCCGTAGCGATGGTCATACCCAGTGGTTTTTGTGCTGGTTGTGGAAAAGTCAGATGACCCCCATCTAACTGTTGTGTGGCTGTGATGTGGCATGGGGCTCAGCTACCATGCTGATGAGTGAAGTATAAATGCTGAGAGATTAGACAGACAGATACTAATGATCGGGGCCCTGACCCTCCTCCACACTTGAAAAGGAAGGTAACTGTGTAAGAGGAGCCCTGACCTGGAGCCCAAAGCTACGCTGAGATGAGGAATGCCCCAGGCTCTGCTGTGGTCCTGGGGAGTAGCCCAATGACGTGGGTGGAAACTATAATGGTGCTCTGGCACCCGTTCCTTTCTGCTGTAATCCAGTCCCCAAGGCGCGCTGAGCAAGGTATATTGTCTTACATAACTTTCCACTGCTATAACTGCACTCAGCTGTCTCGGCCTGGTACCTACAGCACAGGGCTCCAAGTCCTGGGCTGTACCAAGAGTCATTTTACAATGCACTTATAGGACATGTTTGAGAAATGCTTTTACTTGTTCCCCTTGCTGTCCCTTCCTTCCCCCAACCTTGTCCACCTGGAGGTGGTGGACTCTTCCCACATCTGATGTCCCACATTGGTTACATTTTATAATTGAAATTGTGGCCTTTGGTGGGGAGACACAGGCCCGGTTGGGTAATGCCTTCCCAGCTAGTTCCTTTTCTTTTTTGAGTTTGAAGGAGCCACTTCTTCAGCTTCCACCATCCAGTTGCTGGACATATTTTTAGCCTTGGGAAGAAGGTCAGAGGGTGTTAAACCCATAATCTTGGCCTCTTTGGCTGCCAAAGATCATCAGTTGCCCATCTGCAGATCAGCACAATTTACACTCGATGTATTTAAAGAACATGGAGGGGGAAAAGGGAGAAGGCGATGGCGAGGGCTGCAGGAACCTTGCATAACACCCCAAAGGTCATGGGAAATCATGTACACGTCTGAAACAGCAGCAGAAAAGTCCAAAGTATGGAGGCTGATTTGATCTGTTCAAGGAATTTGTTAGGCTCTACCTTTTAGGCTGGGCTGGTCCAATGCTACCCAACATTTCAAGCAGCTGTAGCAGGTTACTGGCTTACAGTTCTTTATGTTGCAGGCTTATTTAGCATTAAAATCAACAAGCACTGGCTCCAGGTTCCCTGACAAAGCATTAAACACAGCAGCAGGTCTCACAGGGCCCAGCCCATCTCGAAAACACACTGTGCACCCTTCAACCCAATTCCCCCTCCCCAATCCCCGCACACTGCTGCACTCCTCAAATGCCTGGCGGAAGAGACAAGCTTCACAGCATACCCTGAAGCTGAGGTTGCTAGATCCAGGCTATTTTGGACCAAAGAGGGGAGTGAATTCCCAGGTTCTGGTGTCCTGGAGAGCACCCTGCCAGGAACTCCAAGAAGCTGCGCTGATCTCAATAGCAGTGTCGTGCACTGGGGCCTCTCTCAAGTAGGCTGGCTCCAGGCCATTTAGGGCCATGTGGGTCAGAAGCAGCATGTTCAGCTCCCACCAGATGCTCAGTCTGTGCAGCGCCTGCCTTTAGAGGTGATGTGTCACTTTGCATTAGGCTCCCTTAGGCCTGCTTACACTCCCTGATGTGGACAGGAGGGTTGGGGCGTCTCAGCTGGTGCAGAAGAAGCATGAGCTGCAGGAGGGTGGAGGCTGCTTTATCGGTAGTTCCTTCTTTCCTACAAGCGTTTCTGGCCCCTGCATGGGCAAGTTGCGCTCTCTTAGGTGCCCCGTGGGCTATACTCAGAGCTGATGTGCTGGGAGGGCTGGCTGCACGCGACACGCTGGCCAGCGGGTGAGAATCCACATTGAGACATGGGTCAACCCTGCCGAGTAGTTCTCTTGCAATTCCCTCAGGCTGCCATGTCAGTCTTCTCCCCTGGGGTCTCTCTGTGCTCACTTGACTGAAGACGAGCAGCATGGCTGCCCATGGGATGTTCTGCCCTGACATGCGCTGTTTGGTCAGGGCTCTGCTCAGGAGAGGAACAGACTGGGGCAAACTTACCTTTCAGCCTTCTAGCCTGCTCTGTAGCGTCAGGACGGATGGTCCCTGGGGATGCAGTGACTGTGTGCCATGATCAGAGGGTGTGAATGCCAAGGGCTGGGTGGGGACTGTTTTGGGTGGTGCAAACAAGTATAACTAGAAGCAATGAGGTGGAACTGAGCAGTCAGGGTGGCTCGCAGAAGAAATCCCCTGAGGGTGAGATCTGTTAGGTCGTGAAACACCCTCCCCAAGGAAAGTATCACAGGGGTAGCTGTGTTAGTCTGGATCTGTAAAAGCGGCAAAGAGTCCTGTGGCACCTTATAGACTACCAGACGTATTGGAGCATAAGTTTTCGTGGGTGAATACCCACTTTGTCAGATACATGTCAAGAAAAGGGCATTTTAGAGGGGACTGGACTATGCTGCAGGAGCAATCCTGAACGGCAGGCTTGGGTGTTGGGACAGGACCAGCTCCATAGCTGGGAGCCAGGTGGTGGCGAGCAGGAGATTTGGAGTCAGGGTGGCAGGTTGCTGTTCCCAGGTCCCGCTGACTGGCTGTGTGAATGCAGGGCAATGGCTCATCTCCGCTCTGTCCCCATGTTCCCATTAGAGGGAGGCTTTGGGCTTCAGGCAGGAATGTCTGGGAATTGCTGTGAAAGGGGAAGGGGCTCTTGGAGAGCAGGCCCCAGCTCCTGGGTCGGTGGCGCTATGAACTTCATGCTCAGCATGTGCGACTGGCTCTTTTGCTCCAGCCCCAGTGTCCCCAGGAGAGCTTTGAGATCAAAGAGCAATGAGATTCCCAGCAATACTGAACCCCTGAACCACTGGGGACCAGCGCCACCCCCTCCCTCACCTCATCCCCACTCCAGGCTCGCTGGCTGGCAGCTCTACGCGCTCCTCCCCCCACCGCCTGACAGCCACTGCAGCATACCCCAGTGACCAGGCTCAGCTCCCTCATGGCTCACCCACCCACAAAGCATCCAGTTGGGTCCCCCCACGAGCCTGACCCTTCCCTCCCTCCTCCTGGCTCTCACCACTAGGCTGTTCAGCTTCTCCTTGTTCCCCTGTTGCATCTCCTCCCCCAGCCCTGCTCCTCCTCACCACCTACGTGCCTCCGGCCCATGGCCCTGAGTCCCTCCCGCCACTGCTGTGAAGCCCTGATGCCCTCCCACCTCCTTCCCACCTCCGCCCACTGCCCTCCTGCCTCCTCCCTGCAACCCCAACTCCCTCCCACCTCTGCCCTGCAGCCCGACACCGTCCCTCCTCCCACCCACTGCCTCAACTCCTTGCCCCGACACCCTGCCTCCCTCCTGCCTCCCACCCACTGACCCGACTCCCTCCCACCTCAGCCCACTGCCCTGACTCCTTACATACATCACACTAGAATATTAATGACCACCATGTTACTGGTTTGCATATAATTCCTTAGATGACACCCGTTAGATACAGATTACGACAACACGGTGTTGGGGCAATGAGTGTAGAAGGCTGGATTGGGGTAATGATGGTAAATACTGAAGAAGACATGTCACTGATAAAGCGATCTGGATTGCTTCGTAAACTGGGGTCAAGCAAACAATGTGCATTTTAATATGGCTAAATGTAAAAGTATACATTGGGGGGGGGGGAAATGTAGGCCATACTTACAGGATGGGGGACTCTATCCTAGGAAGCAGTACCTGAAAAAGATTTGGGGGTTCCGGTGGATAATCAGCTAAACATGAGCTCCAAGTGCGACACTGGCCAAAAGGGCTGATGTGATCCTGGGTGCATTAACAGGGGAATCTCGAGTAAAAGCAGAGAGCTTATTTTGCCTCTGTATTTGGCACTGGTGTGACCACTGCTGGACTACTGGGTTCAGTTCTAGTGTCCACAACTCAAGAAGGATGTTGATAAATTGGAGAGGGGTCTGAGAAGAGCCACAAGAATGATGAAAGGATTAGAAAACCTCCCTTACTGTGACAGACTTAAGGAGTTAAATCTATTTAGCCTAACAAAGAGAAGGTTAAGGGGTGACTTGATTACAGTCTGTAAGTACCTACATGGGGAATATTTGATTGGTTCTTCAATCTAGCAGAGAAAGGTCTAACATGACTCAATGGCTGGAAGTTGAAACCAGACAAATTCAGCCTGGAAATAAGATGTAAATGTTTAACAGTGAGCGACATTAACCATTGGAACAACTGACCAAGGGTCATGGTGGATTCTCCATCACTGGCCATTTTAAAATCAAGACTGCATGTTTGTCTAAAAGATCTGCTCTGGGAATTATTTTGGGGAAGTCCTATGGTCTGTGTTCTACAGGAGGTCAGACTAGATGGTCAAAATGGCCCCTTCTGGTCTTGGTTTCTCTGACCCACTGCTCTGACTCCCTCCCACCTCTTGCCTATTTCTCTTGGTTCTTGTCTCCCACCGCCGTCCCCTCACAGCTCTGCTCTTCTCTACCTCTTCCATCTGCAGGTCCTCTCCCATCTCTCCTCGCCAACTTCCGAGCTCTTCCGTGCCACTCCCCACTTCCCATCTCCATTTCTCTGAGCGCATTCTGCACCAGACCCCCCTCAGCCACCTCCCGCTTCATAGCCTTCCCACTTCTGAATTGAAACACCATGCAGGAGTGAGAGGCTCTCCCCACGGGACTGACTTTGGTGAGCCACTGAAGGTGGCCAAAGCAAGCCACAGCAGAGGCACTAGCCCACTGCACCCCTCCTGCAGGGACCCTGCAGACTCACGCACTGTCTGACCATCTTTGGATATATCTGTACTGCAGCAGGAGGTGTAATTCCCAGTTTGGGTAGACATACACAGGCTAGCTTTGGTCGAGCTAGCGTGCTAAAAATAGCAGCACAGCCAGGGCAGCACAGGCTAGCCACCTGAGTACTTAGGGATGCAGATGGGATTGTACGCGGGCAGCTAGCCTGAGCTATCGCCCATGCCACCTTACACTGCTATTTTTATCATACTACAGCGATCCAAGCTAGTGTGTGTACATCCACCTGAGCTGGAAACTGCACCTCCCCGCTGCAGTGTGGACGGACCCTCTGCGGCTGTTCTGTCCCGTTGATGTGACCAGCTCACTGCTGCTCGTGTCCGTGTGCTGGAATGTTGCAGGACTGGCTCTTCCTTATTGTTATTTACACGACAGGCCAAACCTAACGCAGCGATTGGAATCTTTTAAAAACAGGTTATTTTTCAGGTGCTTTGCTCTCCTAATATAGCACCAGGCTGCTCCGAGTGCCAGTTACGAGGGTTCAGTGTACAGGGAATCGCTCACCAAACAACCATCCATACTGCTCAGGGGAAGCTCCAGCATGGCCCCTGACCAGGGAGGCCTGGGGAAAGAAACTGATCTGACAGGGTCAAGTCGCACAGTGCAGGATCTGGGTCCGAATGATCATAAAGGCCAGGGGCGTTCAGGTCCTAGGTTTGACCATGCTCCTCTCTCCGGTGGTAGTAGTATGAACAGAGACTGTGCTCCCCTAAGTGCAGGTGCTAGTGTCTGCAGGATGCGGTCTGCTGGGCTGAGCTGGGCCCTGTGTATGGCCTGACTGGCTGGGCAGGCAGTGCTTTGAGATCCTTGGATACAAAGTGCTAGCATGCCAAGCACTGCTGTTAAAAGTAGTGCAAAGCACTGTGCCGGGTGAGACTGGACACTGCTGGGCTGGAGGGCAGTGGGGCACTTCCCACACTTTCTCCAACACAGCATTTAGGAACATGGCCTGCGAAGGACCATCAAAGGGTCATGGGAGAAGACTAAAGGAATGGCCTATGTCAAGCTCTGGTTGCTCTCTGAGAGAGCCTGACAGTGCTACCCAAAGCTTCCCTTGCTTTGGCTTGGGTGAGGATAGAACTTTCTGTTTGGCATCTGCTTGCCAGCTGGAGTACAAAGGAATTATTCCCTTTTGAAATGCGTCCCTGGTATGTGGACATTAGACTTTTCAGGGGATTATTCAGACTAGTAGCAACTGTTTGGGACAGAGACGCTATAGCCAGTAAGGCTTTATTTTCAGCATCTGTTGAATTACAGAGAGGGGCCCATGGAAAATGCAGGTGACATCTCGCGGAATGCAGAATGAATTCATTGCAGTCCTGTCAGTTTCAAAGAGTGGCAAATGTTTTCCTAATGAAAGGCCACTCACAATAAATAGAACTCTAACATTGACTCTGGGTCAGGCTGCACCCTCAAATCTATTCACAGGGGTCTGCTCTTCTTGTGGCCAGTACATTTTGCATCCCCCTTCCTTCAGCTCTTGCCCTCACCTCTATTATCGATCCAGCAAACACACCAGCTAAACTCCAATTGCTATGCAAGAAACAGAACGTGGACATGACGCTTTATAATTTGCCACACACAAGTGGCTTTTCAAATATAAATGTTCTGGGCTAAGTCCCAGACAGTATATTTATAAAAGGTCACTTTGCTGGTTTCCTTGAGAATTTTATACTGTTCACATCTGTTCTGAACTGCTTCTGCTGCGGTGGAGCGCAGGGGGCAGAAGGGTTCTAGCAAAAGGCAAGACCCAGAGGGAGCAATTGCTGGTATGACTTACTGGGGCTAAGAGATACTCGACAGTAATCTCCTAAATACTGTCCGTGTAATATAAGATATTCTCTCCAACAAACACCTGTTTGCATCCGACTTATTGATAGGAGCATTAAAAGCAAGATGGCACCAAGGATGGTTTGTGACACCCATGGATCAACAGGGATAGCATTAAAATTCATTTATAATAGCCTCAAATTAGAGATTTTGTAACATGCTGGGACTCCATATGCAGCATTGTTTTAGTAAGCAACCGACTTTTACCCCACATCACACACACATATGCATGTGTGAGTGTGAGCACACACACATATTGTGTAGGCATATGTAGGCTCTTTTGAGGAGAAGAACAGAATCAACCTCAGATAAAACTGACTGCTAATGTTCTAATCATTTAGAACTGCAAGTTTCTGCCTCGGGGGGCACTGAAGATGTTGCCAACTTTGTTGAGAATCACTTATCAGCTGGAGACCGGAGCCTAGAGGGGAATGAAGGGGTACTTTGCCCAGACTCTGTACCTCCTGAGAAGACTGTTCTCCTCCAGCCTGCAGACAGCAATGAGGCAGCAGCCCAGGAAAGGAGCGGAATGCCACATGACTGTGGTTCCAAGACAGGTGCTGATATAAATATCCCTGTTGATGGCTCAAACAATGAGAGCCAAGAGGAGGACAATGACGTGAACGTTGCTAATGCTTCTTCATCGGTTTCAGAATGTGCCCCTGCCACAGGCAGCAGTGCTGATGGAGGTGAGATTGTGGCGAGAGAGGGAGAGCCAGCGGAAGGGACTCCTCTCCCAGGGGAAGACACGGAAGGGCTGCTGGCCAAAGAACAGCCTGGAGGCAGCAGGAGCGAAGCTGCAAAGGAGAGCGAGGAGGATGGGGAGCTCCATGTGACAGGGGTGGATATCAGGCTGGAAGAGGCTGGGAGTGAAGAGGACAGGCAAAACTCTCCTCCAGCCACAGCAGGGAGTTTTGAAGAGAGCACCTGCCTGCCTGCAGAGGAGAGGCCAGTTTCCCAGGGTGGAACAAAGGCTCTGGCTAGAGAGGAGGTAGCAGCAGCAGAGCGCCACTCAGGGCCTGACAATGGCAAAGATACTGCTGAAAAGGAAAGTGAAGTCAGTGAGGCCTCCCAGAGGAACACGCCTCCCTCGCAGGCCAGCGGGGAATCGCCCGCTCAGGGAGATGGACGTAGTACTGAACCTGTTCTGTCAGGGCCAGAAATTCTTGAGGAAGAGGGAACACAGCCGGAGGAAGGCTCTAAAGAAGACGAGAGCCGTATTCCACATGCCAGCCAAGGTGCCGAATCTCACGTGCAAGGTGGGGATCATGCAAACGAGCAAGACAAAGAAGTCTCTGGCTCAGAGACCAGTCATGTCTCTGGGGACCCTCTCGGGGGCAATGGACTAGCTGCAAAAGAGAAGGAGCCTGATTCAGGCAACAGAACTGGTGACAGTCCTGAGGGGGAGACCGCCACTGGTGGCCAGCCAGCAGAAAGGGACAGAGAGGAACCAGGCACTGCCTTGGCTGAGGGAGTGGGAGAAAACCCTAACTTGGAAGCAGAGGAGTCTGAAGAAAGTTCAGAGGAAGAGGATGATGACCAGGCAGAGTCTGAGGAAGAGGGTGATGACTCATCAGAGGAAGAGGGTGATGACTCAGCAGAGGAAGAGGAAGAGGGGGCTGGCCTGGCAGAGGAAGAGGGTGGTGATGATGGAGAGGGGGCTGGCCCAGCAGAGGCAGAGGGGGCTGGCCTGGACGAAGAAGAGGGTGGTGATCCGGCAGAGGAAGAGGGTGGTGATGAGGGAGAGGGGGCTGGCCCGGCAGAGGCAGAGGGGGCTGGCCCGGCAGAGGAAGTCGGTGGTGATCCGGCAGAGGCAGAGGAAGAGGGGGCTGGCCCAGCAGAGGAAGATGGTGGTGATGCACCAGAGGAAGAGGGGGCTGGCCTGGCACAGTCAGAGGAAGAGGCTGAAGAAATCATTGCCCCAGATGCCCGAGAGGCTGCTAGTGACACGGAAGACCATGGCCATGTCAAAGAGGAACAGATCAGTGAAGCAGAAGCTGAGTCTGATTCTGCAGACCAGGAGAATGCACCCCGCAGAGACATGGAGCAGGACAAAGATCACTCTCACAATAGTAGCCCAACTGTAGCAGGAAGCCTTTCTGTGGATGCGCAGTTAGTGGCAGAAACAGACAGCCCACCTGGCAGCAACCATCCTCCTGCTGGTGCTGTGCCTGACCCCAGACAAATAGGTCTGACTTTTTTGTTACTAGGCGTGCAAGTAGTAATAGCCTAACAGCAAAGGGCATTGGTTAGTGAACCACTATCAAACCCAGAGCGCCGCTGAGCTTGGCAGACATTAAATTGCACCCAGTGCACGGCCCTTGTTCTAACGCTTGTGCTAACCAGCTGCTCAGACCGGAAATCCCTCTCCTGCCAAAACCAGGAGGGGTGGCATTGGTGATATGGGGTGGAAATGCGCTGCAGTTGGTACTTGGGGATTGGTAATGGGAGGTGAAGGCTTTCACCCCTTGGGCATTAAGCTGAATTAGTACAAGGTCAACAGTAACCAATGTCCATTGCCATCTGATAGCTCTGCCATGTCCTGCATGAAATGAAGTGTTATGTTCCTGCCCCATTTCCCAGGAATGGGTTGTCCAGCTCCACCCCAGTTAGCACCTGTTGGGAGCCTCAGTAGAGATGCATGGGCCATGACAACTGAACTCCTCTCTCAGCACTACAGGTGGTCCCTCCAGGACTGGGGCACATTGGCAGGGGGTGAACTGGGCAAAGGTTGGCTTGGATCTGTTCTGCGGATAAAAACAGACAGACATGTCCAGGAGCCAACATGGCCCCTTTCACCAGCATTGAATTCATGTCCTAATGCTTCTAAAGGCAAAGGAACCTGGTTCTCCACGGCTCTGTGCTTTGTGCAGTCATTGATACCAGTGCAAAGTGAGTGCTAACGTTCTGCTGTGATGGTGACTGACACCACTTTGTACCAGTGGGGTAGTCCTGAATGGACATTTACCAGAATGCCCCTGCCAGCGTGACCTCACAGAACAAAATGGCATGCTCCATGCAGCAAATGGACCAGGACTCCGTTCCACTGCAATCCGGTCCTAATGCACCAGTGCTTTGCACTGGCGTAGATGATTACATGGGCCATGAGACAGCAGAGAGCCAGGTCCAAGGAATACAAACACTTTGAAATACTCCACACCTTTCACACAACCTGGCGATTTAAGAGACAACACAAGAGAATTGGATCTAGACTGGGGGAAGTGTCCAGCGTACACCAGTTTGCAAAGCTATCAAAATCAAACTAAGGGGAATGAGCTATCCTGGGAATAGCAGGTTAGAACATGAGCCCTCGCTGGGGAGTCACTCATGATCCCCCTTAGTGATAATCCCTTCCAAAGATGTGAATTCCAAGGGAAATCTTAGATAAGTCTTTACACAGTCCCCAGTTCTTCACAGATTGCATTATTGTTTCAGAAGGCGCTCTCTGAGCAGTGCTGGGATTGTTTTTCCCCGAGCACTAGAAGGGGAAAGGTGGGTAGATGAACTGGGCATTCAGATTAACGCCAAATCATGAAAAAACGAGGCCTAGGTCCTGCTCCTGAAATGTGCAGCTCATGGGCAGAATGCAAACCCGGGCAGAACCCCATTGACTTCAGCAGCGCTTGGCATGGTCACAGCCGCCCGCTCTCACACTACATAGTACAGGATCGGGGCCCTAGATTTTCCCAGAAAGCCAGCAGAAAGCTGGTAAATTTCCAAATTGCACAGACCGCACGCTCCCGTCACTCACAGGTGAGTTTGTGGGTGAAGAATGAAAAATTATCTGTCCCATGTTTTCTTTGGACCTACTCATGAAATCTGTCACATAAATTATTCAGCGTTTGTCACTGATTAGCTTACACAATGAGGAGAATTCCCCCCCCCAACTCCCTTCCCCTCCCCTCACTTAGTGCTGCGCTGTCACATACGGACCTACTGAGCGGCTGCTGGGGCCCAGATGTAACCAGAGCTGAGTCTCTGTGGCTTTTTTTGGCAAATCCAAAAGCCCTTTCTTTGCATGATGGGTGTGCGCTTCAGTTCAGGTTCTCAGGCTAGTGAGGAGCGTGAGAACAAGAGCTGCCCATGTGGTCAGTGATGGCCCTATTCCCAACAGGATGGGCTGGGAATATGTTTGGTCTCAGAGCTGTTTGCAAACCATTCTTGAGCCTAGAGCCCAATCCTGCACTTGCTGCTTTCAGAGGGAGCTTTGCCACTGACGTTAATAGGAGCTGGATAGGGCCATTAATGCATCTATAGAGGTCAACATACCTACAAGGCCAAACATACCCCCTGTGTGATACATCCTACTGCATACACTTTGAACACTAATATTCATATTGACATTAAATGGAGATATATATAGCTATAGATATAGATATAGAAATATAGCCCTATTCTGTTCCAAGCAGTTTGTCTTGTGCTACAGCCCTCTCCCCTAGGCTGATGATGTAGCCTTCAGGGTTATTATTATTACAGTAGCAGCTAGAGGCTCCAACCAAAAGCAGTGCCCCCATTATGTCAGGTGCTGTACAAACACATAGCAAGGGCCAGACCCTTTCCCAATGAGCTGACAGTCTAAATGGCAAGACAGACAAACGGTAGGGGAAAGGAAAGATTATTCTCCCCAGTCCCCATTTGAGAGATGGGGAAACTGAGGCCCAATGAGATGAAGTGACTTGTCCGAGGTCACCCACGGATTCTGTGGCACAGCTGGGAGTTGAACCTGGGCGTGGCAAGCGGCAGGCCAGGGCCATCCAGCAGGCCCATGTTGCCCCACCCAGTGTCCTCCGTCGTCAATATCAGCACTTTTCATTTTCACTTTTGGTTTGTAAAGCGTGGAAGTGGGAGGCATTTAACTCTTCTGCAGATAGATGGCTGGGTGGAGAGGCAGAGGGGATAGCTAGACTAAAACTGGGCGTTAGCACTATTGCTATTAAAGAGTTGTAGTTCGGGTCTGAACAGCTGCAGGTGAAGACATATTGAAATCTTTCTGCCCATATCAGTGCCAGGCCAGGGACTGCTATCCAGCAAGCTGGCATGTGCAAGTTGATCAGCTGAACATATTGCTTAATGGTTTTCTTTATTATCAAGCATCCCTTTCAGATGAATATTTTGCGTTCATAGTATTCATGTCAAGCGCTTATTTCTTAGTTTGCCCAGGGCCATGGTCATCATTGGCCATTTTTGTATCAAGATTGGATGGTTTTTAAAGATGTGCTGTAGTTCAGAGGGAGTTATTCTGGGAAAGTTCTATGGGCGCTTGTGATACAGACAAGATGATCAGAATGGTCCTTTTTGGCCTTGGAATCTATGAATCTGTGACTTTCCAAATTATGAGGAACATGCCAACAGCACTAAGTGGGTCAGTCGCAGGTCTCTCTCCAGAACCAAATAGAAAGATCACCACATTGCAAAGCCGTAATCACAATTGGCACCAACAGACACCTCTCTTGGGAGCCTCAGCAAAGTTTTGTGAGGGCGGGGGAGAAGTGTCTGCAATAAAAACAGAGTGGTGAGCGAAACCCATTAATGACTTAGCGGTTCAAAGATTCTTCCCTGGCAAGGGGGTTAAAGATGCTTCTCAGCCCCCGCTGTGGCCAGGGAGTCACTCACCATGTCATGCTGTGGTTTGCATGCTCTTCCTAGTCTTGATTTCAGACATGGCTAACGTGCTGTTTTCCTTTTTCTCCAGAAGAGACAGAAGATGTTGGAGAGACTGCCAAGAGGGACCGTTCCCATATAGAGAGCACCCTTAAACTGAGTGAGGCTAAACCTGCAGATGACTACTCAGGTAGGAGTGTGGCAACGGGTGTGCGAAAAGGGGGCGGGGTAGGAAATACACTCAGGAAGCAAGTAGGTGGTTGGGTGCAGTGGGGGACCCACTCTATTGCAGACATAGAGACTGGGATTTGGCGAGATTCTGTGGCTTCTGGGGCCAGGCCATGGGAGATGGCCATTTATTCAGTAGCCTCTAAGTGCAGACTTGTTACACATGCATAGCAAGAGGAGAAGAGCCCATACTCCCACCTCTGAAAGACAGAATCATGTAGTTAAACAAAAAGCACGAGTGGCAATGTCTTTTTTTTTTGTCTTAAATCTTGTTTCTTACAAAGCTGGTAACTTTTCACGTTCTCCTTCAGTTTCTTGCCTCGTAAATGCTTACCTTTCCCCTGGATTTCCATAGTTCCGATAGTTCTAAGAGGTACACGTGGTGTGCATAAGAGGGAAGTTCAGATAAGAGTCTGGAGAGCCACAAAAATAAGAACAGACATAAGCTCCCCTCAAAGCCAACCCAATCCAGCCCAGCCCTGAACATTTATTGAGGAGCAAAAAAGTTTTGAGCAACTTTTAAAGAAGTTTTATTTTTCATTTTTGAAACTTATCGGTTGCTGCTGCTCTCCCCAGTGTCCGCTGGGACAAGATGAAGAAGCACCAAAATACTGCGGGAAGAGCTGTTCCTGCCTCTCTTCTGGCCTGCAGAAATGAAGATGTACTGGGCATGTCATGAGAAAGCCTGTTCTCACTAGCACCCAGACACCACAATGAAGGGCCCTTTAGGAATTTGTGTATCAAATATTAAATAGTAATGAATCATGGGTTTTCTTACCCAATGTACTGATACATGTGCAGGTTTGGAGAAGGTTGGGGAAAGCATCTGGAGTGAAATCCTGGCCATAATGATGCCAATGAGACTTTTGCCAAAGAGATTAATGGGGCCAGGATTTCACCCCTGAACTTTTGGGTACTTATTTGAACCAACCCTTTAAACCCAATGAATTTCTCCCATCACGAATGGAAAATTAGCGAAAGTTCTAAGGCTTGAGAGGGCCTTGGCAGAGGAGGAGATCTGTGAGGTGGGAGTGGAGTTTGTGCCAGAACCACAGGATTGCTTCCTCTGTGTCTTTTATGGGCGATTCCACAGAAACAAATCAAAACTGAACAACGGCTACAGCCAGGCAGCAGCTACATCCCAGTGAACAGAGGTTAATGCCACAGGAACAGCTCCTGGGACAGGCCTGGAATCTGCATCCCTTCTCTAACTACAGCGCTTAATCCAGAGCATCTCAAAGGGTTTTATTCTCTGGTACTTTATTTTCTAAAGATGGGAACATAGGATTGTAGGGCACCTCCCCGGTCATTGACTCAAGTCCGTTGCTATCATGAGATTTCATGCCCATTCTTAATACCTGTCCCGACCAGAAATCTCTACCCACAACGAGAGGCCTCCTATTCCAACAGCCAAATGGAGATTTGTTTGCTTGTTTATCTGCACTGCCTCTGTGTGCGTACATGAAAGAGAGCCAGGGAGGTAAAGAAGATGGTCAGGACACCAGAGGCATCTGGGAATAGCTTTGAGTTTGATTTGTTCCTATTTTATCACCCCTTGAATCTGTAGCAACACTGCAGCGGTTGAGGAAGATCTACCACTCCTCCATCAAACCCCTGGAGCAGTCCTACAGATACAACGAGCTCAGGCAGCATGAGATCACAGGTAAAGCTGGGGGGCAGTAGGGATGCATCGGGCACAGTCAGAGTGTTCTGCTCTGCGTAGGTTCAGAGTACAGACACTGGATCCGTGGAAGACCTCAAATGTTAAGTCTTCCTTTGCAGCAGACAAAGAGATCCAGAGCGTGTTGTTACCTGGATCCCAATGGGTTTCAGTGTGTGGGAATTCTGTGTATGCACGTTGGCTTTTTAGGTCCTTGCATAACGTCACCTCAATCAGAAGGAAAAACTTCTCCTTTTCCCTGGCGGAGCGCGTCAGTGCACCGAGCTGAGGAGCCTCAAGGGCCTGGCTCTCCACTGCTGGCACCGTGTGCAGTCAGGGGCACCTGTGCGATGTGCATGTGAAACGCTGCCAGATTAGAACCCTCCACTCACCCCGACGGAGGTGCTTTCTGCCCAGGCCGCACGGGTGTGAATGACTGCATGAGGCCCAGAGAACCAGCCCTCAAGAAGGCACAAGACAGCTGGCTCACAAGGAGGCTTAGGAACCTACTGAGCTCCCTCATGGGTGTCTGAAGCCTCTAAGGAGTAATAGTTCTGTAACACTCCATCCTGTTAAGTACCAGACACGGATGGGTGAACTGCTTCTCCTGAGGTCTTCTTCTGGGTGCAAGATTTTGGCCTAACTTCTCTTTCCAGGGAGTGGATGACTCGGGGGTGTGACGGAACATGGAGCTTTTCAGCTCCAAGTCATTAGCAATGGGAATGCAGCCTAGGCCAGTCGTGATCAAAGGTCGGTCCCTCGATGGTTGTGCCAGGGCCCGCTAGTAATTGCTAAGCCCTAATGATGCACTTGTTCCACTCCAAAGGAGGTAAGAATGGCCACTGCTCCAAGGAGCTTGCAGATTACATGAGGCCCTTGCAATCTGCGTGACACGGCAGCCGCATGGCCCCGTTTCTAATGCATTAGTATCAACATCACAAAATCCTGTTGGCAGCCTCGGCAGAGCAGCCAAGGTCTGAGGTCCCAGTTCAACAGGAAAACTCAGGTGCTCAAAGTTAGACACGTGTACCTCGCTGAACTGGGGCCTGGATGGAACCGCGGAGACGAAATGCTCCTCTCTGCTCTAGAGCCGGCCATACCAGACTGGGGTGAGGCACATCAGTCGGGGTGGGCCGGTGATGCTTGCCCTGCTGCTGCCCATGCTACACCTGCCCTCTGGGCTTTTTACTCATGCTACAGAAAAGATAATTAGCCTCTGGGAATGGGGGCGGGGTTACTCCATAGCAGAGTCCTGGAGTTTATCCTTATTGCAAGGGGCTAATCTGTGGCTTACGCCCTCCCTGCCTTCCCATCTCTGCTCCCCACAGTTCCACTCATGCACACCCTCAATCCCACTCAAGATGCAAATTCCATTCACCACACTGCAGGTCCCCACATTACTATGGTACATCTGCCCCTCCTCCTGGTGCTACCCTCCCCTCACCTGGGTCAGCATTACTCTGTATCCCACACACATCTGCCATTGCAGCTGTTCTCAGTTGAGCTACTATAGCCCAGCAATTTAACTAGCCCATGATCCATATTTTGCCTTTAAAGATTCAATCAGACATGCCGGTTCCCTAAGAAGCTACAGGTTTACTGGCCTGGTAGGACTCTACACCAAGCTCAACACCTCGTATCTGCAACATTATTTTTGTATAACTCTATTTTGCGAAGTGATGAAAAGGGTCGTCATCCAGCAGGTCCTTCCGGAGCTCCTGCCTCCAAAGGGGCCATGTCTCCTGGTCAGGATCGTCCGTGGCTCACATAGGTTCTGACTCCCATCCTATTTGTTTGGGTGGCTGGCTGGCTTGTAGGGGATTATGGCAAGCATTCAGCTCCCCATATTTAACCACGCACACACACACACACACACACACACACACCCGTCTCCGTTTTATGTTCTCTGAGGTAGTCTCAGTTGGATCTTCAATATTTCAAAACCGCCAGTGCAAAACAGACCAACAACAAAACACTTTAGTGCATACTCAGTGCTCCGTGGGCTGTAGCAGAAAGACACACCCATCACATGCTACGAACTCCCTGCATCCATGCCCCATTCCTCCTCCACTCCTACCCCTGAAGCATGGTGGCTCCATTTCAGCTCCTCCAAAGCTGCTTCCTTTTGCAAGTGCTGCATAAGCCGGTGCTTGTGCTCAGCTCTGATTAATATTTGGGCACTGCAGACGGTTTGCTCTGAGATCGCTTGAAATTTAATAATTCCCAGCCTTTGTTCTCTGATTTTTCACCTCGCTTCCATGTGCGTGCTTGTGAGTGCTGCGATCTTGTGCATGCCAGTCCTTAGATTCATAGATATTAAGGTCAGAAGGGACCATTATGATCATCTAGTCTGACCTCCTGCACAACGCAGGCCACAGAATCTCACCCACCCACTCCTGTGAAAAACCTCTCACCTATGTCTGAGCTATTGAAGTCCTCAAATCGTGGTTTAAAGACTTCAAGGAGCAGAGAATCCTCCAGCAAGTGACCCGTGCCCCATGCTACAGAGGAAGGCGAAAAACCTCCAGGGCCTCTGCCAATCTGCCCTGAAGGAAAATTCCTTCCCGACCCCAAATATGGCGATCAGCTAAACCCTGAGCATATGGGCAAGATTCACCAGCCAGACACCCAGGAAAGAATTTTCTGTAGTAACTCAGATCCCACCCCATCTAACATCCCATCACAGACCATTGGGCCTATTTACCATGAATATTTAAAGGTCAATTAATTGCCACAATCATGTTATCCCATCATACCATCTCCTCCAAGGTGTAGAAAGGCACACAGCACTGCAGGATGCTTGTGACAGCGATATGATCCTCACTTTGGGATCGCCTGGAGCTGGGATCCAGGGGAGCGGGAAAGGGAATTCCAGTTAGAATTCCAGCTAGAGGAACATGCTCGATTATGCATAGACAAGTCTCTTTGTTATTGACACTATCCAGCTTTCACTTCCAAGCCAGAGAATTTAACACAAATTCCAAAAGAGCCACAGAACAGCAAAGGTGGGTGTTGTTCAGGGAATGTCTACACAGCTAAGTCGCTGTAGTGTAGACACATGGTGCAGCAACGGAGGGGATTTTTACACCCCCTTGAGACGCAGTAGTTACATCGACAGAAGCATTCTTCCATCAACCTAGCTGCATCTACAGTGGCACGGGGGGAAGGGTCACACAGGGTATGGAATTATTCACAGCCCTGAGTCACGTAGCTAGATCAACCTGCATTTTAGGCATAGACTAGGCCTCAGACTCGCCAAACAGGGATTTCGCCCTCCCCCGCCTCCCAAACACACAGCTAATCCCTCCCCATGCAGACCCATCGTGCGTGGGGTTCGGCAAGCGTGGGCACAGAAATCCAGCCCTGCCTCTTCTCCTCTCTCTTGCAAGGGGAGTGCTGAGCCCGCCACCTGGCTGACCGCAATGCGCATTATCTGTGCCAGGGCCTGACCTGGCTGGAGTGGATTGGGGGCTGGCCCCGGGAGCATTACCATTTTCCATCCTGTGGGGTTGCTGTCCAGACTATGCCACTGGATAGCGTTCTGGTCTCATGTGCGTGAACCCATGGAATTGATATTGCCAAGGAGAACAGTGAAATGCTCACCCTGCACCTTTCACCAGTCTCTGCAGAGGCCTTTGCCCCCCAGCCATGCCAACACCATGGCAGTGACCCCTACGGAGGCTATTAGCCAGTGTGTGATAGTCCTAGCGCGATGGAGCAATGGCACCCGCAGGCATTGACATGGAGAGTGGGGGGCGCCACATGGCTTCCCAGGAACCAACCCGAATGCTCACCTTGGCATCAGGGCATCCCTTCAGGGACTTCTTTGTGGATGATGTAATGTCCTGGGGACAGCCCCTCCAAGTTCCTAGCCTGGACTATAGAACAGCTGAAATGACCAGAGACACCGCCCCAGGGTTTACACCGACCCCAGTGCATGCTGGGTCAGAGCTCTGGGAGTGTAGCCCATGCTTTTTAGATATCCAGGCAGTGCAGACACACTCTGTCAAGATCACAGTTTATCCACCTCACTCTTGGTTCTCGGTGCCACACTTTCAGGCGCTCTTCCATGGCTAGCCTGGGCCGTAACAGATAGCTGGTGCCTTGTGCACACACTTCCCATTTTCAGGAGGGCTTGGAACTGAAGATGCAGCATCTCGGTGTTCCGTTTGGCACCACTGTCTCCCGAGTCACGTGTCCGTGGCCACACCCCGTTCCATTGGAAACCAGCGTCTCCACCATTGCCTTTTCTACAGCACATGGTAAAGGGCCAATTCTGTAGCTGCTTTGCAGTCACTCCTGGGGGTCCAGTGCTGTCACCTGCCACCACTTCTCAGACCACTGGCCCTCTCCCACATCTGACTCAGCAATGCCAGCACTTAAACCAATACACCTGATGCCAAATGCTCCTTCTGCCATGCACCTCCACGCTCCTGGACTGGGCAGAATGGGGGACGTTTGCCTGGAATACCTGAAGCAAAGGCATCTCCCCTGCATGCCCACTGAGAGTAAATAGAGCAATCTGTAGTTAGAGGGGTGGTGATGACTGTGTAGCCCAGCAAGGAGTTTGCACCATGTGTCAGGGAGCCCCTGTGACTCAGCAGCCCACGTGAGCACACTGCAGTGGTGAGTGAGTGGTCACACCTGCCTCCCACTTCCTTTGGCTTCACTGCCAGAGTTTCTCTGCATGGCAAGCTGCTGCTGCTGCTGCGGCTGTGGACAGTACAGGCTGCATTGACTGGTTCCATTTCCTTCTGCCACATTAATAAGCTGACGGTGACATCCCTGAGCAGGGAAGGTCTGAATGCGTCCCAGGTGTGTCCTGAATGCCATCACGGCTCTTCTCTGGAAGGGGGTGGGGAGGATATGTGGAATTGTCTCTGACCCCCCTGGTGGCCGTTAGCTCAATAGCAGGCCCAGGCTGGGCCCCAGGCTGACAGGACTCATGATGGATCATACAGGTTAGGGAAAATGTGGAACAGGAATATCAAGAAACAGGGGTTATGTTCCAAGGGTCAAACCAATATGCCATGGTAAGTTCTCTTTCTGTTCCTAGCTATCCGCTTCTTTCCCTCTCCATTATACAGCAGCCCTCCGAGGGTTTTGTATCCATGGGACCAGTTCTGCCCTCAGTTACATGGCTGCAGCTTGCGCCCATCTACAGTGGTAGCAGAGCTGAGCAGCATTGCTGTGCCTAGCACCAGTGCTCGGGTAATTTGGGTATTGTAGGATTATTAGTGCTCTCTGCTGTAGCTCACCAGGATCCTAGATCACTCAGCAACTCCTGGCTGATCATCAGCAACATAGCAGATTTTATTTACAACTGGCCAGGCCTGGAGTCTCTTTCTAAAAAGTCTGGAGGCTCCTTATCCAGGCTGTGTTCAACTTCTCTGGAATGTGTTTGCAGATAGAAACCCTCTCTTTAAAGTGTGCTCATGTGTCAGTCTGAGCTGTGCCTTCTCTTTCCATGCTGGACACCTCTCTGGTGTGTACACTAAGACACTGTGTTTACACATCCTGTATAGAGGCGTGCAGGCTGCAGAGCAATGGATGTCTCCATGCATGTGAGTGTGTCTATGTCCATGGTATACGTATGCACTCTCTCTAAGTTAGGGGTGCCAGTTTTCTCTCTAGCATGCTGGGATTGTTCTCCTGGTTCCATCCTCAGAAGAACTTCTGCCTGGTTGGGGAATGTCCTGGTCCAACGACAGGGGCCTGAAGAGATGTCACACCAAATTGCGGTACATGCTGGCAACCCTAAACCATGTATGTGTACATGCAGACTAACATGCCTGCACCAGGGACTGCCTTGCTCCTAACCAAAGTATCTTCCACAATCTGGCATCATAGGAGGGGAAACAGGTAACCATAGCCCGATGGAAAGGGTGTAGGACGTTGCGTTTGTGACTGTTCCTGCAGTTCAGCTGAACAGACCCTAACTGTGGCTTGTTACAGGCAATTCAGCCGACTCATTTGCTCTGTAGGAGCAAGCAATTCCTTAGTGTGAAGTTGTTACTATTCAATGGGGCTCCCAGCTGGCCCTCACTGGACCTGCTGCTGGAGCTGAATTCCAGTATCCTGGGGGCACAGAGGGTATCTCAGAAGGATGTCAGTGAAGGAGGAAACCTGTCCTTGGGCCACTCCCAAAAGACTGGTCAAGACCTCGCGTCCAATCCAGGTCCACAATCTCGGAGACCAACGAATGGGTTTTTTATTCTAATCCCAGTAATTATAACTCTCTTAGTGCATGTGCCCTCCGTTCCTGCAGGTCATTCATTATGTCATTCTTCCTGGAGTGTTTGCATTGCTCATTGGTTCTGCTCTCTGCCTAGGAGAAGGCTGAACCGACCATCAGCTCTCTCGCTCTCTCTGTGGGTCCTACCAGATCAATCACCTCCTTTCCTTCCTTCTACTCATGTTGCCTTTTCTCTCTCCCCCTGGCCTCTCCCTGCTAACAGCTTACCACGGACGTACCCTGGGCTCCTCAGCCACAGGTTGGTATTGCTGCCTGCAGCCTGCATGCTACTAGCAGCCAGGCAACCTCTTCACTGCCTCTTAACTGTCATTGGTCAAAGGCACTGAAAATCCTAGCCGTCTTCATCTTTCCAGATAGCCACTAGCCAGAGCCATTTGACCAGTGCCCCCTGGGCACTAGCCAGAGCCACATGCCCAGTCCCCGCATGCACTAGCCACAGGCATACAACCAGTGCCCCGGGCACTAGTCAGAGCCATACGCCCAGTGCCCCTGTGCACTAGCCAGACCCATACACTAAGGGCCCCTGGGCACTAGTCAGAGCCATACGCCCAGTGCCCCCCCATGCACTAGCCACAGCCATACACTCAGTGCCCTGGGCACTAGCCAGAGCCATACGCCCAGTGCCTCCTGTGCACTAGCCAAAGCCTTAAACCCAATGCCCCCTGTGCACTAGCCACAGCCATATGCCCAGTGCCCTTGTGCACTAGCCAAAGTCATACGCCCTATGCACCCCGTGCACTAGCCACAGCCATATGTCCAGTGCCCCTGTGCACTAGCAAGAGCCATATGCCCAGTGCCCCCATACACTAGCTAGAGCCGTATGCCCAGTGCCCCCTCTGCTCTAGCCAGAGCCATATGCCCAATGCTCCCTGTGCACTAGCCCCAGCCATACGTCCAGTGCCCCCTATACACTAGCCACAGCCATGTGCCCAGTGCCCCCAGTGCACTAGCCAGAGCCACACGCCCAGTGTCCCCCGTGCACTAACCACAGCCATACGCCCAGTGCCCATGTGCACTAGCTACAGCCATATGCCCAGGGCCCCCCGTGCACTAGCCAGTACTAGTTATATACATAGGTGTCTTTATTATTTTGCAGTGGCTGGCTTTGTCCAGCAGGCCACACATTCATGGCATCCTTAGATAAACATCTTAAAATGGACACTAGTCTACAGGTACATCGTCACTGCAAGTGAAGGCGAGGCTGCAGCATGGGTAGGCATTTCTGTGCTGGGTTCAATCTAGCTAGGATCGGTAACAACTACCACTCCATACCCAAGGTCCCCAGTTGGTTTGTACTCAGGTACTAGCCCAAGGACTAGCCTGGGCCACCACGTCATCACTGCTGTTGGTACCCGTGCTAGATAGAGCTAGCCTACCCGCACTACAATCACAGCACCACTTTGTAGCAGAGGCATAGCCTGTGTGACAAGAGAACTGGTCCCGGTCAGTGTCAGATGTTTGCAGTCCCCCACTCTGCACAGGCCTGCAGAGTGAACATTGCAAGCCTGCCCGCTTGGATGAAATCTGACGGTGCAGCAGTGCACATGACGGTAGCTACAATTCCACCCCCTTTGATGGTGACGGGTGGGTATTGTCCCCTCCAGTGCCCAGCAGCACCCTCCCAGGAACACAGCGTCCCTTGGCCCCTTCAGGAGGCAGAACTGGCTCTAGCCCTAATGTAGTCTGCTTAGAATGGTGTTGCCAGGGTATCTGTGTCACTCCCATGAGGACCATATTTGGGTGATGGGAGTTAAATTGAAATAGGGCCCCTCTAGGATGGTGCCCCAGGGAAAGGTAAGGAGGTGGCTACCCAGTACCGCACACTCCCAGTTGGGTTGGCAAGAAATCCTGGTGCTTGGAGGTTCCTGAGTCTCTCCCAGCCGGTCAGCCATATAGGTACGGCTGAGAGAGCCATACAGGTAGCAGCAGTGGTGGCTGGGTTGGTGCCATTGGCAAGGACACAGCCACATGATCAGCCAGCAGAATGCTAAGAAATTGCCGCCGTTCCTTTAAACCCGTCCCTCGCAACACACTCAAAGCACGGGGCCTGCTGTTGGAAGAGCAGCCGTCCTTCCAGAGTCGCTGGTTCCTGACTGCGCAATGACATCATAGCACCAGAGCGCTGAGCACCTCAACCCCCCCTTACACTAGCATGCCTGCCAGATACACTCTGGCTTTCCTATTGAATTTTATTTAACCCTCCAGAGACTTTGGAGATATCTGTATATATATGCAGATAGAGTTACCTATAGTTACATGTATCTATCTATAAATACAGCCCATATAGATATAGATATATACATACACATCTGTATAAATGTGTATGTTTACAGATCTAGATCTATAAACATATGTATAAATTATGTATATATAACACAAATGTGTGTATGTATGCATATACAGTGCATATAGCTATAGATATGGAATGTATGTAATTATATAACAGCCTAAGGATTCATTTAGGTGGTGAATGAACAGGCCAGAACTCTAAGGGTTAAATGAGTTTGGCGCACCTGCAGTATGGAGACGATTGCATAATTCTCAGGATATGTATTTACCTGTTGTCCATGGCTGGTGTGTTGTAGGGTTGACAGTGGTAAAGCACTATAGACTTAAAGCTCAGTATTGCCCACAGCAGCGAACCTTCAGAATTGCCCAAGTGGGAGATTAGTTCATTCTGTGGTTCCTAGGGAGCAAGGCCCCCCTGGGAGAGATGACAGTGTCAGTGTGACAGGCTGGACAAGTCCGGAGGTCCCCTTCTGGAGGCCTTGCAGCCATGCCACACCCCACCCCAGAAAAGGGCAATAAAGAAGTCCTCCAAGCTGCCTAGAGTGGCTGCATGGGAAGCAGCCAATTGGGGCCCAGCAGGCTAGTATAAGAAATGCTGCAGGGCTAGACAGAGTGAGATCAGTTTCTTGCTAGATCTAGAGGAGAGTGGATGGTGTGCCTGGCTGGTGGAGGGAGCTGCAGGACCTCGGACAGGGCAGTGCTGCCAGAAGCCTGGGAGAGCAAGAAGGAGCTCCGGGCTAGCTGCTGGGACTTCACAAGGACAAAACTCTGAGGTGAGAGTGAAGAATGTGCTGGAGCACATGGGGAAGTGGCCCAGGGAATTAGAGCAGCAATGCAGCTTAGATAAAGGGATGTAGCATGGCTGCTATCTATAGGGTCCCTGGGCTGAGAGCTTGAGTAGAGGGTGTGGGTCTGGGTCCCCCTGCCAGCCACTGGGAAAGTGGCTTGGACTTTGAGGCACCCCAGAAGGGGAACTTACCTGTAGTGGCCCAGCTGGTGAGCTGTGGCCAGAAGGGCCCTGAGAGGGCAAAGACATTGCCCCCAGGGAGGGAGCTCTGGGGCATCACTCTATACCAGAGCAGGGACAGCTTGTGAGAGATGATACAGAGGGCCCTGAGAGAGGCCCCTGTTGGATTTGTACCCTAAAGCGTTTGCTTTGTTTTTATTTCACATACTGACTGTGTGTGACTCAGCCGGAGGGCTGAGTCACCAGGACCCACCATGAACAGAGAGAACAGGCATATGCACTGAGACAGGGGTCACTTGAATAAGGTGAGTGCACCCCATTACAGTCAGTCTGTGTTAGCTGTGCTGTTACCCCCACTCCTTGGGTTGTAATATGTGTCTGGGAGACAGTCACTTCTTGAATTCAAACACTGAATGAAGAAATTCTTCTCCCAAACGAATGGAGACCAAGCGGCTCCTCTACTGTAAACAGAGACCGGCTGTGGGGCAGGCCTGGCATGTACCATATACACCACGGACCTAACCACAAACCTCTCTACCCAACGGCTAGAGCGAGCTCCAGAAATAAGCAACCTCTAAGGAGAGCTTTGACTTTAGAAGCAAAATGGCACCACCCATGTTAACCCACTGCAACAAGGGCACCTCTCTGGGTGAGCATGCCCATTAATATACCCTTAGAATCCTGCCACACGGCAACTGCCCAGTTGCAGGCTGAGACCTTGTTTCCAAACTACAGCCTAAGTGTGCTCCACAGCATGACAGCGTAAGATATTTTTCAGCTTGCTGCCCCTTTTGATGGGTGTATGTATAAGTCCCACAATGCAAACAAACATACTTCAGGAGGCAGTGTGGCCTAGTGGTTAGGGCACTGAACTAGCACTCAGGAAACCTGGGGTCTTCCCAGATCTGCTGTTGGCCTGCTGGATGACCTTGGGCAAGTTACTTCCCCTCTCTGTACCTCAGTTTCCCCATCTGTGAAATGAGCTTATACTGACCTCCTTTGAGACCAAGTGCCCTATATAATCAAATTAGAATAAAACAACTGACCACTTCACATTCAAAACTGCTAAAAGCAAATGGGGGAGGGGTCATACACCCACCCTGGGGAAAGGAGAGAGGAAGGCAATATGCACACAGCCAGCAGTACTCAGGATGGAAAACACCCAGGCAACTGTTTTCAAAGTGAGCAGAGATGAGACCCGATGGGTTGAGCCAGCCCCACAGCAGGATGGACTGCCTGGAAGGACCTAGGTATCCATCAGGATGAGGCTTGGGGAGGAGGTCTTAAATTGCCATAGTCTGCACACCCAAACCAAGATGCCCACCTACTACTGCTCCCTGCACAAGCAGCCAGTTATGGAGCTGCCTTGATGTGTAGATGACAGTGATGCCGCCTGATATGGACTGGTGGGACTAGGCCAGCGTAGGGCAAGCAAGCTTGCATATGAGAGCACGTTTTCATACCACATAAATCTCTGGACCAAGAGAAGACATGAAGTAGGAGGAAGACTCCTGATTTCCCAGGGTTGAGAACAGACAGTTCTGACCCATCCCGCTGGTAGTGTCACTCCAGCATCCCTGCATGGGGTGAGGAGGGAGCGTGCTGCTGCTTTAAATCTGTAGCAAGAAGCCAAGCCGGGGGGACCAGAAGAAGGTCCTAGCCAGACCTCTGCTCTGGGGATGGAGGGACTGTAGGACTAGCCCGGCTTCCCTGCCTGGAGAAAAGTCTCTGGAGTGGGGCTAGAAGAAAGTGACCCTCTCTGTGAGGTGCTGCCACTGTCACATGGCCTCAGGTGTGGACGCATTCTGAGCCCACAGAAATAAGAGGCAAAGAAAGTGCCAGAGTGCAGCCTTTCAGCTTGCTGAGGTGTGGAGGTGGCGAGTGGAAGGACTACCTCCCCGGATGCTGAACAGCAATGAACCATCACACAGCCAGCCGCGAAGCACAGGTCAGCACAGTCCTGCAGTGCGAAGCAAAGTTGAAAACCTTTATAAATCATTTGCCTTTGCAGAGGAAGCAGATAACTGGTGTCTGAGGACTGTTTCAATGCAAACAGGAATGTAATGGGCATGGGCATGCTGTTGCCAAAGGGCCACACTCCACCATCCTTATTCATGCTGCGTAGTGCCTTACCCCACACATGGGCTACACCCAGAGTAAGGTACTGCTGAGTGATCACTTCATCCCTGGAACACAAGGGGCAAGCACCACAGTGAGCCTATGAAAATGGAAATCACCCAGCAAGGAAGCTGGAGCAAGAACCAGTAAAGGAGATCCCCTGCAGAACCGGGATGCCCCATTAAAATCCCTCTTAGGAGCCTGGAGTTCTCTGGGCAGAAATGTGGCAGATGAGTAGGGCCCTACCAAATTCACGGTCCGCTTTGGTCAATTTCATGGCCATAGGATTTTAAAAATAATAAATGTAATTATTTAAGCTATTTAAATCTGAAATTTCATGGTGTTGTAAATGTAGGGGGCCTGACCCAAACAGGAGCTGTGGGGTGGTCGCAAGGTTATTGCGGGGGGTTATGGTTCTGCTACCCTTACTTCTGTGCTGCTGCTTGCAATGGCGCTGCCTTCAGAGCTGGGCAGCCAGAGAGCGGCAGCTGCTGGCTGGGATCTCAGCTCTGAAGTCAGAGCCCCCGCCAGCAGCTGCGCAGAAGTAAGGATGGGATGGGATGGTATTCCCCTCCTTATTTCTCTGCTGCTGCCTGCAGAACTGGACCCTCAGTCAGTAGCCACCACTCTCCAGCCACCCAGATCTGAAGGCAGCACAGAAGTAAGGGTGGCAATACTGCAACACCCCTAAAATAACCTTGTGGCCCCCCTGCAACTCCCTTTTGGGTCAGGACCACCAATTTGAGAAACATCGGTCTGCTCTGTGAAATCCGTATAGGGTAAAAGCACACAAGACCTGATTTCACGGGAGGAGACAGGACTTCATGGTCCATGATGCGTGTTTGGTTTTTTTTTTTTTTTTTTTCATGGCCTTGAATTTGGTAGGGTCCTACAGATGCAGCATAGGAGAACACAGGGCAGCTGAGGTCTGCTGGGTCTGGAAGCCCATGCAGGAAATGTAAGGAGGAAGGATGTTGGGGGCAGGTCTGTGATAGCTCAAGGGAGAGCCAAGCAGTGTTAGCCACAACTGTGGGGTACTGATCTCAGCATTGGCAATACAGTCGGATTCAGACTGGGGGCAAAGGTGACTGCAGTTTGTAAAGAGGCTTTTAAGGAGACAGGCCCTCACCCAAAGCTAGAGAAGCCCAGGATAGTGCTCAGTTGCCCTGCAGGGCCAGGTAGATTACCTGGTGAATGCATAGCTTGCACTGGCTACAGAGGCAAGGACTGTGTGCATGGGGCCTCCTGGCTGGAGTCACAATCAGTGAGATGGGCCTCCTTAAACACCCAAGGGAAGCAAAACAGCCTGGTTAATGAAGAACCAGTGAGGGTCCTGCTGCCCTTGGTGCTCAGTACCAGCCCCAAGGTGCCAGTCCTGCTGCTCCCCAGAGCGAGGGAAGAGCTAGACAGAGAGACTGGTGTAGCAGAACATACTCTGGACCCAATGAGCAGGGCTCCCCTTGAAAGCTGGGGGCAGTGACTGTCTGCAGAGACCCTGAAGCTGGGAGCAAGGAAATGCAAACTCTCCCCACTGTCACATGACACAGGTCAGAGACTGTAACTGGAGGTAAATATGGCCCTTGTCATACTGACAAAATTCCAAAGTGCTTTATGAACTCTAGAGCTACATGGATCACTTTGGGCCCTGTTATTAAATGGCCACTTCTGGAGAAGAACATGTCAGTGTATTAATGCACAGTAACATACTCATTAGTTTAGGACACGTTTCAGAGTGGTAGCTGTGTTAGTCTGTATCAGCAAAAAGAACGAGGAGTCCTTGTGGCACCTTAGACTAACAAATTTGTCTGAGTATAAGCTTTCGTGGGCTAAAACCCACTTCATCAGATGCATGTCTCCTGCTGATAATAGCTCACTTTAATTGATCACTCTCATTATAGTGTGTATGGCAACACCCATTTTTTTTCATTTTCTGTGTGTGTATATACACACACATCTCCTACTGTATTTTCCACAGCATGCATCCAATGAAGTGGGTTTTAGCTCACGAAAGCTTATGCCTAAATAAATTTGGTCTAAGGTGCCACAAGTACTCCTCCTTAGTTAGGACAGGAAGTGAAGAAGTAAATTATGGTCTATTGAAACCCCAGGGAGAATTTATGTAGGAAGGATGAAATTACTCTGATGGCTTTAGGTGCTGCTATTTCAGCTAGAGCTGTCATCTTTGGGAAAGGCTCCTACTGGACAAAAGAGTCAGTCTTCATTGCATAGCAACTTGGTGACCTTGTCAGGTGGGGTCATGATGATGCCTGGACATTCAGGCTGTTTGTTAACTAGTTTTGCAGGCCAGAAGGACCCACAAAGTCAGAAGCAAGCCTGGAAAATTGGGCGGCAACCCTGTTCTCACCTTCCACCTAATGAGACTTCTCACTACTGGAAACTCAGGCCTTATCTTCAAGCTCAGAAAGCAGTTATGGTTAGAAAAGAGATTCTCTACCCTTCCGTGTTCATTGTCCCTCTTTAATGTCCAGATCTAATGCACTCAATGTTGAGATTTTTTTTTTCTCAGTTGCCAGCTCTGCAAGTGGGATCTGAGAGTCAAGCTGCTGATTCTTTCGCCATCCTCATCAATATTCTGGCCTCAAAACTATTGAGTATCTATATGTAGATTCAGTCAAATACTAAATAATATTAATACAAAGCCAGAGTGAAAGTGAATAGAGAACTAGATGAAGCAGTTGTATGCAGAGCTGATCAAAAACCAGAACGACTATCCTGCAGGAAATACCAATGTTTCAATATTTGTTTTTATCCCAAAGTCAAAATATCAAAACTTTTTATGGAACAAAACTGGCTGGGCTACATCTTCTATTAGGCACTGTGGCAGGTCAGCCACAAGGAGAGAGTGTCAAATGCAGTTTAGGGCCTACAGGAGAGAATGGAGTTGTAGTTCTGGTTTCTCCACAACCCCCCATGAGGCATCATGGTGGCTCAGGCAGATGATGATGAGAGCAATGTCAACCCCATTTGAAATGAAACATTTTTCATTTTTTTTTCTTGATGGAAAATGCACCAAAATTTTTTTTTCTCCCCCCCCCCCCCCCCCCGGGAAATTTACACAACCATATTTTCCAATGGGAAAACGTTTTGTTTGAAATTTTCCAACCAACTCTATTTGCATGTAGTATATGTGATCATTTATTGCTATGAATAAGAACCAATACCACTGGCTAAGCAAACTCTTAACCCCACAAAACCAGAACACATTAGAACAGAACACTCTTCAGATTGTTTTTAATAACTTGTAAAGTTACTATACAGGAATTCCAGCGCTGATCATTTTTAAAGGTGGAGATGTCTCTCTTTCTAGGAAGACATTTTAGCAATAATCTATCCTGGAAACAACTTTCTCTTATTTTCAAAAGATTGATTTTTTTTTTTTAAATAAATGGGACTAATACACTCGTGACCAGTTAAAGACCTTACTGTGAATGCTTCTTGCTTATATTATTGACTTGGTAGAGAGTTCAAAGTAATTGTTTTAAAAATATGGGGTCAGATCTGTGACTAGTGTAAATTGGCTAAGCTCAGTTTAAGTCAATGGGGCTGTAGAGTTATACCAGCAGAGGATTTGGCTGAGATTTCACAAGTGAGAAATGAGACGAAATGGCTTCCCTTCACAATATAAACAAGCACTGTGCAAAAATTTCTCACAAATTGCTTTTTGATGGAAATTTATTTTAACTCTCTATAAAGTCTTTTATGAGAATTGTCTGCTTTCCATGGAAAATTTAAATTTTCCATTGAAAAACCAAACACTTGAAAACCAAAATATTTCAATTTGGAAATGCTCCCGTGGTGGCTCATGGGATTTGTAGTTCAGTTACCTCCTGTCCCCATTCTCCTTTATGGGCCAATCTCCATGCCCAGACTACATCTCCCATGATCCACCACAGCAAAGTACTCCCATGATGCTCTGCCTCCCCTCCCCAAGCAGAAAGAGTGTGGTGCATCATGAAGGAAATAATCAGACCAAGGAACATAGCCTGTAGAGGAGAAGGGGAGCATGAGGTACCCATACTGCAACTCCCATGAAGCACTGCAGCATTTCCAAACTGGTGTGTGGTTTGTTTTGGGTTTTTTTGGGGGTCCGTTTTGGCCAAAAAATTTTGAATTTCTGTCCAAAGTCACCCTTTTTGGGGGGGGGGCGCTGTGGGGTGGCTTTTTTTTTTTTTGGACAAGCTCTACAGCCCTTCTCCCCAGCCCTCAAACCAGCATCCTGACAGGGTTTGAGTTCATGGCCAAGGAGGAGGGGATGGAAAGACCAGCAGAGACAGGCTCTGATATAATGAGGATAAGAAGCACTCAGTGCTGTAGGAAGCCACCAGAATGCAATGGAACCTCTTCAAACCCTCTGCTTCTCTCCTGTCTGCTGGTCCATTCTGAGCCATGATCAGCACAGGCCTTGAGGATGAGAAGGCTGCAAACTAGCCATGCTGCAGGCGCCATCATGTGGGGGTTACAGTCTCCTTTGAGCTATTTAGCTTCAAGCAGCAACTTAAACAACTATTTGGACAAACCCAAGTATAAGACTTGTGGCTGTAGTTCAGCACTAAATGTCTGTTCAAAGCCAAATTCTCAGCTGAAATTTTTGGCAGTGAGCTTTTGATTCTGCTGATGATGTATGGGGCAGAGCAGAATGGACCACACTTTACCATCCCACAGCTTTATTGGCTCTGCAGGGCTGGCAGGAATAAAATTGTATTTTTACCAGTAAGCTCAGTGAATACATCTCCTGGGCTGAGGGAAACAGCAGCAGGCACAGTATCCTCTTGCCACTTTTCGGATCATAACCACATGCTTAAATCCTTTGGAGACGCATCCTGAGATGCTAAGGGGGGAGAGGTTACCCTGGAGATGGCCAGACTCTTGCCACATGATCTGTGTGGGTGAGAAGACACTTACAGGACATGAATTTGGGTCTCACCCAAGCTCCAGGGATGAACTAGCTACAGAGCTGAGTTACCTTTGGTGAGGGTTATTGTGGGTGTTTGGTCCTGTCTGTGGAAGGGAGCGGTTAGTGACAAATAGTGAACCTACCTCATTTGTGTGGAGTCATTGCAGATAGTTCCCTTAAAAACATCCACTCAATGTGCAGCAATAGTCAAAAAAAAAAAAAGAGGCTAAGAATGTTAGCAAGCCTTAGGAAAGGGACAGATAATAAAACAGAAAATATCGTAACCCCTCTATATAAACCCCAGGCATGCCCACACCTTGAATACTGCATGCAGTTCTGGTCACCCCATTTCAAAAAAATATGAGAATTGGAAAAAGTACAGAGAAGGGAAACAAAAATTATGAGGGGGATGGAACATCTCTCCAGCTGAGGAGAGATTAAAAAGATGGGGACTGTTGGATTTAGAAAAGAGATGACTAAGGGGGAAGTGGGGGAGATTATGACAGAGGTCTGTGAAATCATGAATGGGGTGGAGAAAGTGAATAGGGAAGTGTTAGTTACCCTTCACATAACACAAGAACTATAAGTCACCTGATTAACTTAATAGGCAGCAGGTTTAAAACAAACAAAAGGAAGTACTTGTTCACACAATACACCCTGTGGAACTCATTGGCAGGGGATATGGGTTCAAAAAATAATTAACTGAGTTCATGGTGGATAGATCCATCAATGGCTACTAGCCCAGATGATCCGTGATGCAACCCTGTGCTCTGGGTGTCCCTAAACCGCCAATTGCTAGAAGCTGGGAGTGGACAACTATGGACAATCACTCAAAATTGCCCCGTTCTATATACTCCCCCTGAAGTTTCAGTCACTGGCCACTGTCAGAAGACAAGATACTGGGCTAGATGAACCCGCTACAGCTGTGCTTATCTTCTAATGTGCCTCGTCTTTAAAATTCCCATTTCAAGGCTCTAATCCAAGGGCCAAATTCTGACCTCAGATGAGCATGTGGGAGGATCCTAGAACTTGGCCTGTGTATTTAAACAGTTATCTCAGATGGACTGGGAGACCCTGTGGCCTAAGACCCCAACTGTTAACCTGGATCTCTTATGTAAGGAAAGACACCAAGCTAGGAAGGCTGTGAGGAAAGCAGTGAGCTGGACTATCTGGCTGCCATCATACAATCATGTTCCCCTCCACTTGTATGATCTCTCCTTCCCACATCCTAGAACATCGCATAGAATGCTGCTGTTGGAGATGCTTCTGCAGCACTCTTGTTTCACCCCCTTCTCCATGCAAACATCACAGGTACTAAAACAACACACATCACACCATGCACCTGCTTGTCCCTTTAAGCCTCGGTCCGTCCTGCCTCCTGGCAAGGTGTGAGGGCAGTGAACAGGTCTCTGGGCCTGTACTGTGCAGTTGCTCATGAATGCTGCTTCAGTCTGGAATGAACCTTTTCTCTCATAAGATGCAACATCCCTCTTGTTGGCAAAGGCTCAGCCTCCAAAGTTCAGTGTCCACCAATCAGAGTCACCCAGGCATGCAATATAGGTCATCTGTGGCCAGCCGGCCCTGCCCCCTCCCACGAATTGTTATCTGCTGGGAACCATAGCACTCCAATGTCTAAGCCATTGAGCTGAAGCTCCCATGGCACAAGCCAACACAGAGACTAGCTGGAGGGTCACACATTTACAGCACTGAGAACTAAATGAAACACCAGGAGACTCCTGATTGGTGATGCTGCACTTTTGAAAAGGATTTTCAGTTGAATTGAGAAGTCTTATTGCTCTTGCTGGGAAGAAGGAGGTAACTTTTGCTGTCTGCTTCCCTGCTGTTCCTGCTTCTGGCTGGATAGGATTCATTTCTTTTGCTCGCTGACATCGGACCTGTAACTGGAGAGGCTCTGAATCCCACTGTTGTACTCTTTAGGTTTAGTTATGCTAAATCTTGGCAAGAGAAGAGAAAATAGCAACGCTCTAGCACCCTGTTCATCTTGTGAAAACCTCTAGCTTTGGTAGGTCCACAGAACAAAAACATGGCAATAGAGAGAAGAAATGCCAGACCCCAAGCAAGGGTCTGAACTCTACATGGTGATCAGCAGAGAACCAACTCGGGGGGGCTTGTAAAATGAAAATATTCTTTGTTTTGTTTTACCAGCTGTGTTTAGTGAAGAGTAAAAATCCCCACGTTCTAGGACTTCACAGCATTCGAGTAGAGGATGCCGAATATTTGAGTGACACGGGCTGTTTTTCTCACTTCCTCATGTCTCCACTGCGGGCAGGGAGTGAATGGCCACTCGCGCAGACATACCCGCACTAGCTGTACTCTAGCTAGCTCACTAAACCTAGCAGTGACAAGGCAGCCGTGCGGGCTTCAGCATGGGTTTCACAAGCCCACCTGACTCTCCTGGTATGTTCTACAGCCAAGGCTGATGCTAGCACTGCAGTGTCCTCACTGTTCTTTGTCCTGAGCTAGCTGGAGTGCAGGAATGTCTATACGAGCTGCAAATCACAGCCCGGGCTGCAGCGTAGACATCCCCTAAGGAAGGGGAAAGGGAAAGAGATCAGTGAGCGAGAGAGAGCAGGGGAAGGTGCTGAGCTAGGACATGGAGAAGGGAGTGAAGAAAGATAAGACAGGGAGGCAGGAGAGTTTTACTGCCTGCTGTTCTGTGGCACCCATGCCTTCAGATGGAGCTGCGGGTACTCAGCACTTCTGAAAACCAAGCCTAAAATGTCTGTCCAGCTGCAATCCCCTGGTGCCATGGAAGGCCCAGGGTGCACCTGCTGTGCTAACTGCAGGTGGGTGGTAGCAGGTCCGGAGCGCCAGCTGAGCACTCCCCCACGTGTCCTGGCTGGGCACCCTGGCACAAGAAATGTTGATTCCCGGTAACCCAGTGGCAATGGATTAAGGACAAGATCCCTTCGTTGGTGCTAGAGCCCCCGATCTGCTGTTTATAGGTTCCTTGTTGTCACGTGGGCATTGTCTGCACATCAGTCACTAAATGACTGGAGAATAGCTAATGTGATGCTAATTTTTAAAAAGGGCTCCAGAGGTGATCCCAGAAATTACAGGCCAGTAAGCCTGACTTCAGTACCGGGTAAACTTGTTGAAACAAAATTGTCAGACACCTAGATGTTCGGGAAGAGCCAACATGGTTTTTGTAAAGGGAAATCCTGCCTCACCAATCTACTAGAATTCTTTGTGGGGTTCAACAAGCATGTGGACAAGGGGGATCCAGTGGATATAGTGTACTTAGATTTTCAGAACAAATTTGACAAGGCCCCTCACCAAAGGTTCTTAAGCAAAGTAAGCTGTCATGGGATAAGAGGGAAGGTCCTCTCATGGATTGGTAACTGGTTAAAAGATAGGAAACAAAGGGTAGGAATAAATGGTCAGTTTTCAGAAGGAGAGAGGTAAATAGTGGTGTCCCCAGGGGTCTGCACTGGACCCAGTCCTATTCAATGTATTCATAAATGATCTGGAAAAAGGAGAAAACAGTGAAGTGGCAAAATTTGCAGATGATACAAAATTGCTCAAGATAGTTAAGTTGGGGTGTGGGAGGAGGGCGGGCGAGGTGGAGGCTCCAACCAGGAGGGGCTTACCACGGGTGGCTCCCGGTCGGAGGCACAGTGGGGCTCAGGCAGGCTGCCTGCCTGTCCTGGCCCCACGCTGCTCCTGGAAGCAGCTGGCTGCTGACATGTTTCTGTGTCCCCTGGGGAGAATGGGGGTACCAGTTCTCCATCTGCTGCCCACAAACACTGCCCCCACAGCTCCCATGGGCCGGTTGCTGGCCAATGGGAGCTGCGGGGATGGTGCTGGGGGCAGGGGCAGCATGCGGAGACACCTCACACCCCCAAGGGGCCGCAGAGATGTGCCAGCAGCCAGCCGCTTCCGGGAGTGGCGTGGGGCCAGGGCAGGCAGGAAACCTGCCTGAGACCTGCTGTGTCGCTGGACTTTTAGCAGCCTGGAGATCGCGATCGACTGGCAGAGGCTCCAGGATCAATCCAGGTTGGTGACCACTGCCCTAGCCTCTGTTTGCCAGAAGCTAGGAATGGGCGACAGGAGTGGATCACTTGAGGATTACCTGTTCTGTTCATTCCCTCTGGGGCACTTGGCATTGGCCACTGTTGGCAGACAGGATACTGGGCTCGATGGATCTTTGGTCTGACACTGTATAGCCGTTTTTATGTTCTCTGTGACCAGAGCTGTTTTCTTTCCTCGTTGACAACCCCAGGAGAGAAAAGCGCCACTCCAAATTAAAGCTCTTGTCTGAGCTCCCATGCAGGGAGAAGTGAGGGTTTGAAGTCAGAGAAGGGGAGAAGGAAGCCCAGGGACAAAGCTGAAGACTGACAACTTGCCCCTGATGATTGGTGACAACATGCCATTTCTGACCTCTCACTCCCTGAGCTGGGACCACTGTGCAGGCAGAGAGCTCAGCCTCAGGGCTGGAGGGAGAGAAAGGAGTTCCTCATTTCGCTCACCAGCATCCCTTCCACCTGACTTCAAGGAACACCGCTAGACTCAACATCACAGTCCTCGGTGAATGCTGCATGGGGGGTGCTAAGAATCTGAGCTCCATGGCTAAGTGTCTGAAGTTGCACCAATGACTAATTCACAGGTTGTGCAAAAGGGGGTGAAGGCCACGTAGGGTGAAATCCTGGCCCCACTGAAATCAAGGGCAAAGCTCCCATTGAATTCAATGGGGCATGATTTCACCTCTAGAGTTCAGAAAAGGGCGAGCAACTGGAAAGGGGGATGGGGTCAAAACAGGAAATATCAGGGGGAAAGTCTCTGAGGCAATTCAGGGGTGGTGCCCAGAGACAAAACGTGACTCCTGGCAGGGATATGATGTAAAGCTGCCTCTCTCACCATGGCAGAAATCCCTGTGGCTCTTGGCAGCACACACAAAGCCCCCCCAGACCCTCCTCCCCATTGCTGTCAAACACCATTTCCCCATGCAAAGTATGTTTGAAATATTACCCAATTGGCACCATTTTATACAATATTCAGCTAGCTTGTACAGACTGAAGCCATAGGAATTCTCTGCTCAGAGTGGGGGTAAGGCCAGGGGTTGGGAGCTGGTTGATCTGGATTGCCTTCCTGAATCTGCTTCAGAGTCTCTGGGTAACCTTGTGCCATTCTCATACCCTCTGTGTGCCTCAGTTTCCCCATCTATAACATTAGAAGAAGACGACGACTTCCCTACCTCACAAGGGTCCTACCCAGGAAAGTACTGAAGCACCTGCTTAAATCCCACTAGCACTGATCAGGAATTTCTTGGTAACTGTTTTCTTGTTGAAAATGTTGATTAATCAAAATCAAAACAGGAAAGGATAAGTTTGGCCAAAATTCTCAACTCGAAGAAATGTTGAAAAGCAAGTTCTGAAATTGTCAAAATGTCCTGTTTTGACATTTTTTAAACCAAAAATTCTAGTTTCCCGGTTTGAAACAAATTTTAGTTTCAAAATTTGAGCTCATTATAGTAAAAAACCCCAACTTTTAAAATTAAAAAATAGTTGAAATTAAAGCAAAATGTTTGTTGATCCAAACCGTTTTTTTTTAAATCTCAAATATCTTCCTAGAATGGGAAAATCACTTCCTGCCCAGCTCTAAACCCCATTGATTTTAAGCAAATGTGTAAGTGGTGCCCTAAATTGGAGCCAGAGAGATTGCAGGGATTAATTCATTCTTATTTGTAAAGCATTTTGAGACCCAGGTGCAAAAGTATAACCCATATTGCCGGTGATATGTTTTGCTTTATATATGGATAATATATTATTCTATCTACAAATAATGTATTATTTCCAGATGAACATATTGCCTGTATTATATATATTTGTACCAATTATACATTTTACTTTGTTTCTATAATGACATTATACAGCATATGATATAGGATTGAAGTTACTCAGTGTAAAGCGATAGGTATAATAAATTATTATTCAGAGTAAATGCGATAAAATACATGGCTGTTTTCAGCATATTCCCGCCCTTTCCCATTGTATGCAATGGTTTCAGTTTTAGAACATGGAAACAGTTCTTTAAATGTTAGTGTTACACTGCACCCCTGAGCAGCTCATCAGGAGCCAGGACCGAACCTGGGATGGGTAGCTCTCAAAACATGAGCCTTTACTGCCCGAACTAACATAAGAACAGCCATCTTGGGCCAGGCCAATGGTCCAACTAGCCCAGTCTCCCGTTTTCTGACAGTGGCGGTGCCAGATGCTTGAGAGGGAATGAACAACACAGGGCAATCATCAAATGATCCATCTCCTGTTGTTCAGTCCCAGCTTCTGGCAGTCAAGACACAGCAATGAGGAACCAGGCTGTAGCAGGCTCATCAACCTTTGTGTTTCTGTGGCCCAGCCACTGTGCCACTGGAGGGTGACAGGGCACTGCACTGAGTGGGTTACACTGGCAGTGTGCCTGATCGCTTGTGCGGAGATGTTTCCCACACATCTTTCCCTCACAGTGGTTGTCCTGAGGCCCAGACTCTCCATGTGTCTCTTCATGGGCTCTTTGTGCAGCGTCCTCTGCAGCTGGGAGGGTTGCTTGTCTCTTTCTAAGTGCCAGGTGGATCAGGCCTGAATCCTGGGACATGCTGAACACAACTCCTCCCTGTGGCCTCTTGGTGATATCAGTTGTCCATGCTTCTCAGCAGATGGCTCCAGGTTTGATCCTGCAGAACCTCACCTCAGTAATCTTTGCCATTGACTTCAGGAGGGCTAGTTACATGAGTAGCCTCACTTGAAGTATTCCTCACTTGAGTAAGGGGCTTCAGGATCAGGCCCTTATGCCCTGATCCCATGAAAGTCCACTGCAAAACTCCCATTGATTGTAATGGTGCAAGATCAGGCCCTTGATGAGTTTCCTACTGTCCCTACCAGCTGGGGCATGTAATGTTCCCCTGCTGCCAGCCCCGTTGTGCCAGTCTGCCCAGTCTCTGAACCTGGCCTTGCACCTCTCAGCTTGCCCATGTATATCATGGGGATCATGGCAAAATCTCCAATTGATTTGTGTTCTAAAAGAAGTTGTAAAAGGGGAACCTGCAAAAATGCAAGCACGTCTATTCCACATGCAAAAACTTGCCCGTGTCCACACAAATTGCCAATTTGCTTGCACAAAAGAAATAATTGCAGTCACAATGGCCTGCTTGGAGTGTGTGAGGGCATGTTTTTGTGGAGGCATGCACATTTTTGGGGAAACACTACTGCCTGTAAAAAGATGCCTGGAAAAACTAACTCAAAATTCACTAAGCAAATATGTCTTCAAAATGGAGTAGAAAAACATTCCTTTCAAGACCTTGCATAATTTGGGTAGGGTCAGTCTGAGGGGACTTTTATGTAATAATCCAAGATGACCAGGAAGGGTGGAATCGGTTAAATACTTATGGCTTTGTGGTGCTTTGAATATGAGGTACTAGGAGATCCTGGAATTACTCCGAATTTGTCCATCACCACTTAATAGAATTCTAAAGCACAATATCCACTGGGACATGTGTGGTCATCCGGGTGTGAAGCTCCTACAGAACCACTGTTCAGTGAGGTCTGCCCCAGCTCCTACTGTAGTCAATGGGCGTCTTTCTGTTGACTTCAGTTGAAGTTGGATCAGGACTTTAACCCTATTGTGCACCACAAGCAATGCACATTTGGTGGGGTGGCCCACTGCACCATGTGGACAGAGGTCCAGCCATAGGGCCGTACATAATCAGGCAGCCAAAGGGTGAGGCTCGTTCCACTCTGGGTATAGTCAGGAGGGCAGCAATCAAGTTCGTATAATTTCTTCCATCTCACAGATGAATGATCTGACTGAGGGAGTCTCCTGCCTGTCTAGCACCAACTCAGACTTAGTTAACATTGGGCACCTGGGTCAGTCACAGACCGGACTGTTTTGTTCCACATATTCAGTACCAGGGGTTCTGAAGGCTAAGCACAACCCTAGCAGCATAAGTAGCATGTGTGCACCTGCATATCCATGACCCTGGCCCAGCGCGATTCTGTCGCTTTGCCCTGCTCTTGCAAATGGCTGAAGCAACGTTGGAAAGTTTCCCTGAGCTCGGAACATTTAGCTAATTGTGTGGGACAGGGCAGCTCTTGTTCACTCTTCAGCTGGGACATTAGTTACAGCGGGGAGCTCAAATTCTAGTGCTTGTTCACTTCCTTTTGTTATTTCCCCTCTCTGCAGATGGGGAGATTACGTCCAAGCCAATGGTGCTGTTCTTGGGACCGTGGAGCGTTGGCAAATCCACCATGATAAACTACCTCCTAGGGCTGGACGACACGCCCTACCAGCTGTACACAGGTAATGTGTGCTCCGGCTCGCCCATTGTTTCTGCTTAATGTGCTGTGCAAAGGGTACAAGCAGGCACTGTCACTCGTACATTCACTTCTCAAGTCAATTCCAGCCAGAGCTTGGCTGGTAAACATTGTCCCCAGCTGCTCTTTGAACCTCTCTTTTTACTCATTGCAACCTCCCAGGCTGTTAGGTGACAGCCATCACTCTGGTCAGGGAGGGCTTGAATCCTTGCAACCCTGCCCCTGTAAGAGTCAGAGGAGTTGGTACAGAGAAAGACAGATGAGATTCCTCTTCACCCCCCAGGATCAAGCTGTGCATCTGCCGAAGCAGCATTCCTACTTCCTGCAGTCCAGAGGCTCAGGACTGAGATCTTCCATCCCGATAGGGCATTGCACTGCAGGTCACTTTCCAGGCCAGCAGAGTAACAATCTTCTAACAAGGGGAACTTGCCCTTTTCTTCTATCCGTCCCCTCCATGCATGGAGCCAATTAATTTACTTTAACAACAGGCATGACATTTCCCATCTCCTCTTCTCAGCTCCCACTCCCTTTTATCCCTGAACACCGCTGAGCGTAGCACTGCTGAATTAAAACCTGTACTGAGCTCTGGGCATAGGGAGAATCAAGGCACTAGAAAGCAGAGCAGGAGCTGGTCCTTTATAATGCTTTTCACACTCGTGATATCTCAGTGTAGATTAACCACTGCAGGAAAAAATTGCACTCGTGCATCCATGAAATAGCTACAACCTGGTCTACACTACAGAGTTTAGGTCAAATAGGCTGCCTTATGTCAACCTAACTCTGTAAGCGTCTACACTAAAATGTAGCTGCCACCGGTGTAATCCACCCCCTACACCAATTTAACAACTCCACCTCCACGAGAGGCGTAGCCCGTAGGTTGATGTAGTTAGGTCAATGCAGTGTCAGTGTAGACACTATGTCACTTACATTGACACTTGCTGCCTTTCGGATGCAGTCCCACGATGCTCCACACTGACAGTCCTGGTGAGGACACGCACCTCTGACACAAGGAGTGTAGCGTGGACATGCAAAGCAATTTAATTACTGTGGTGGCTGTACAAACTAACTTAGGTTGACTTAATTTTGTAGTGTAGACTTGCCCTACGTTTCCTCAAGACATTCTACAAGGCATGAGGTACATGATATTGCAAGATGCTCTCTGACCATACCTGTTGCTTTGGATCACCCTCTGTATATTCATGAGTAAGCAGTATCCTCCCCAGATAGTCTCAGACACCGAGTCTGACTCATTTCCAGCAGGAGAGCTTAGACTTTACAGCTCACCTTCTCTGCTTCTCTTGTTACTGGACAGGGGCTGAACCCACCACCTCTGAGTTCACAGTCATCATGCACGGCCCAAAGCTGAAGACCATCGAGGGCATTGTGATGGCTGCTGACAGTGCACGCTCCTTCTCTCCCCTCGAAAAGTTTGGGCAGAACTTCTTGGAGAAGCTGATCGGGATAGAGGTGCCTCATAAGCTTTTAGAGCGGGTCACCTTTGTAGACACACCGGGCATCATTGAAAACCGCAAGCAACAGGAACGAGGTAGTAACCTGCTTTGTTCATTGTAAGAAAGACCAGAAAAGAAGGAGCATTATAAATGTGAGATAATAACAGTCCCTTGCTCTTCTACAATGCTGTTCATCAGTAGATCTCAAAGCGCTGTAGTATTTTCCCTGTTTTACAGGTGAGAGAAAAAAGTGACAGTGGCTGATCCAGGAAGAGAACCAAGGTCTCCTGAGGCCCAGATGAGGCTGTATTTATTAGGTCACACACAACAAAGGGCCAGTGAGGAGGTGTTGCTGGGCGTTTATTTTTATATTGCAGAAGCATCAAAATTTTGCCCGCCTGTGTTTATAATGGCCACCTGACACAGGCCTCAGGGACACACCCAATATTCATAAAATAGAGCAGATAGGGCATACTTCCTCTTTAATATGGAGGGGCAATGTTCAGAGACTTAAGCAAGAAGGGGGTGTTTGTGGCCTTTGGGCTGTATTTAGCCTATGGGCTGCACTTTGCCAATTATTTTCTATCATATTCTTAAATCTTTGATCCAGGCCCCTGCCAAAACCTCTGTGTTAGAGCAGGACACGATGGAATGCTGGAACACCACAACTTCCAGGATAACGTATCTCACAACTGGGGTAGCACTGCTGGGGTTTGTCACCCCATAGACTAGATACATTAGGCAGCATTGGAGTGGCCAAAGCATAGCCTTAGAAAACAATCAGAGCACAGATAATCAACAGCAGGCTACAGAGAAAAGGAAAGTTTCGAAGTGACTTGGAAGGAATTTAATTCCAGAAGAAGCAAAACACACCCCCAACCACTAGGAGGCAGCAGTGTGTACATCAGAGTGGGCCCAGAGGTGAAAGGCAGTACCACCATATTAATAAAATGTTTGAATTGTCTACTAAAATCTGTTATTTACCTATATGCTCATCAGTGCATTAATTACACGGCATCCCCACCTCCGTTCTCTCAATATCTACCTTAAATCCAGGGGGAAATCCTGTCCCAATGGCAAAACTCCCATTGACTTTACTGGGGCCAGGATTTTATCAGAGAATGCCAGCTAAGGCACCAGTGCTAAGTGAATATAGACTGATTGTGGACATTGGCGCCAAGCTGTTCTGCGATGGTTTTAGTAGCTGAGAAACGAGATTTCCCACTGCATGAGGTCTAAGTCTGAAGGGGTCTGAGACATGGTAGGCCTGTGTCGTATCTATGCTGGTGACTGAATGGATTGGTCCTGTGTTAGATGTGGGGAGCTGAACATTTCTGGTTGATTTTTCTCTCTCCTTTCCCAAAGGTTACCCATTCAATGACGTGTGCCAGTGGTTCATCGACAGAGCCGACCTCATCTTTGTCGTCTTTGACCCTACAAAGCTGGATGTGGGTCTGGAGCTGGAGATGCTGTTTCGTCAGCTGAAGGGCCGGGAGTCTCAGATAAGAATAATCTTGAACAAAGCGGACAGTCTCGCCACCCAGGAGCTTATGAGAGTCTATGGCGCCTTGTTCTGGAGCTTGGCTCCTCTGATCAATGTCACTGAACCTCCCAGGGTCTATGTCAGTTCCTTCTGGCCCCCGGAATATCACCCTGAAACCCACAAGGATCTGTTCCTTAAAGAAGAGATCTCGCTCCTAGAAGACCTTAACCAGGTTATTGAAAACAGGCTGGAGAATAAGATTGCCTTCATCCGCCAACATGCCATCCGGGTTCGCATCCACGCCCTCCTGGTTGACCGCTATCTGCAAACCTACAAGGACAAAATGACTTTCTTCAGTGATGGGGAGCTGGTATTCAAGGACATTGTGGAAGACCCTGACAAGTTCTACATCTTCAAGTCTATCCTGGCAAAGACCAATGTCAGCAAGTTTGATCTCCCCAACCGTGAGGCTTATAAGGACTTCTTCGGCATCAATCCCATCAGCAGCTTCAAGCTGCTAGCTCAGCAGTGTTCCTACATGGGAGGATGTTACCTGGAGAAGATCGAAAGGGCCATTACTCATGAGCTTCCTGATCTCTTGGGGAGTATTGGCTTGGGGAAGAAGCCCAGTGTTCTCTCCTGTGACACAACTGGCTGTGGTGAAACCCCAAGGAACCGCTATAGGAAACCATAACATGCTATGTACTAACATAACCATTCATGTTTTCCTGTTGGTGAATGAGCTTATGTCTTATCTGTCCAAGAAGCCATGGTTTATTAACCCTTTGAGTGCCACACTGGCAAGAGCTACGGTACAACGAGGACTTTGAGTCATTGACATTAATGGCAGAGGAAGCAGGGTGGGCATAGAAAAGAGAATAAAGAACTGTGAATTCCTGACGTTATCTTTGTTATTTTAAATAGAAAGCAATGTTTAAGCTGTAAGTAAAAGCAACAAATGGTGAACTAAAGCTTTAGCTGCTTTTTCACTGGTACTGAAGTTCATGAGTGTGGAACAAGAAGTTCAACCTTTGCATACACTAAGCAGACAGGGAGTAGGAAACGCAGACTCTGGAATGATAACCTGGAGAAAGGCTCCGACACCTTGACCTGGAGAACTGGAGAGGGTCACCACTGGGGAGAGAGAGATCCAGCAGAGTAAATGTCAGCTTTTGGTGGCTGTATATAGGCATGAGGACCACAGATACATAAATAATCTGTTTTTTTTTTTCTTTCCAAGACTTGTAGGCCATCAGGTTCAGTTCTTTGTGAGCTCCGTTTGGATGACAGTTGAGCTATAACTCAGAATCTTTAGCATTCACCCAGGTATTAGCCCTCTCCTATCCCCAGGGGTAGGGAAAGAAAGACCCCCTGTCTGTGTTTAGACTGGATTCGGTCCAATCTCTGGAAACATATGGCATTGTTAGCACCAAATGCATATCCCAGGTGGGATTTGGAAGTCTGGCTCAGAAGGAGAAATGGACTGGAGCTGAAAGAGCAATGGCACTTGAGTTACATTTGAAAGACAGTGGCTGTAACTCAAGAAAGTTCAGAAGAAAGCCTTTGAAAGCACCGGTCTGTCCCTGTGCCTGAGAAGAGGCAGGGAGCTTAGTGTATGCATTTGCCGTTAGCGTCATGCAGTTGTTGGCAAGTCAAGCACAAACCTTGTTAGGGCTCAGAGGGTTAATCGATTTGCATTTTGACCTTGTTTATGCCAGTGTTGCATGTTTTCTCCAAGTCAGATCCCTGTGTTGTTGTTCAGTTTGGAGGAAGACAGGAACACCCGCCGTTTCACAGCTGTTGCCTGTTTTCTCTTCCAAACTTTTTGCTGTAGGTTAGGCAGTCGAAGGTGTCTGGGCCCTATCTTATTTGGGCTGAACCAAGCAGTCATATTTATTTGTTGGCGTTGCCATGTTGTTCACCTGCCCCAACACACCAACACCCAAAATTGTGAGTTGCAGGAAATGATGCCATCAGAACCAGTTCTAGCCTCTCTGTGGACATAGTTCATTGTAGATGGCAACTAAGGCACAGGGGAAGTATGGGAGCCCTCTTCACCAAGCAGGTGTTGTTTGGTTGTAATGACCCAGCATGGCTGGTGGTTGAGCTAAGCACTAACTGAAGAAGAAGGTGGATATTGCCCTGAACGGTGAATGGTGTACGAGACCTGGTAAATAGCCTTTCCTCACTATTCTCCCTGTCAAATGGACCAGAGGCTGGTCTTCAGAGAACCTTCTGAGTGGAAGTACTCACTGTAACATGCCTATGGGCCTTATCTGCTCGGGGTCAAGAATACAATGAAATGCAAAGCAAGGCAAAGATAGAAAGACAATAGGAAATAAGAGAGCCATATGTTGGCTTTTTAAAGAAGAAACTTGAGCAGATACGAAAGCGGAAGGTGCTGACCAGAGCCTGTTGAGAGCTTGGCATGGGGTCCGAAAGGCAGCACCTCTCTGATTCACATGTGAGAATAGAGATGGAGCTGTCGCTACAGGAGAACCAAACGTATCTAGCACTGGTCTGGAATTCAGCTTCCTTGCTGCTGAAACCTTGAGTTTAAAAGAAATGGTCTTTTAAAGCAATCCAGGTGAGTTCTAGTGGACATTGTTTCATGGGTGCTTGACTTGATCCAAATGTGTCACCCTGGAGGACACATCCGATGGGTAACGCGTCCCCAAAGGCTGGGTGCTGGAGAAGAAACAAGTACATCGATGAGTACTGCAAGAGGGCAGGTTACATGCTGAGGGATTTTGTGCACAGCACCGAAAGGAACAGGGGCAGCTAATGAAGGCAAAAAGAGGCGTCAGAGAAACTGGCATCCAAAATAGCACAAAGAAAAGTGACATGCTGGTGAGTCAATATATAGTGAGGTCTCAGACTGCCTTGGAGCTGCTTCCTCCATTCACTTCTATTCTTCTTTTGCTCACTTCCTTTTATGTTACCCCATTGCTCCTCCTCCTCATCCTTCTTTGTCTTGGTCACCCACTCTTTCTCACGTCTCATTGTTCTCCATTAAGCTTACCGGCTGCTCCTGTCACTTGGCCTAGTTTGCATGGTTTTCTTAGGAGTGAATGAAAAAGAAACTGTCAAAACTGTGCTAATTTTGCCACTGCTTCTGCCATCACATTGTTTTATTGTCACCATAAGCAAATAAGTCTGTTAAACTTTTCTAATTTTCTGTGCCATATTCTTCCTGCTTGTTCTTTGCCTTTTTGTTTCTCTTTGCTGTGCTGTCATCTTCTTTTTGTCTTCCCCTTTTCTTCAGTCTTTCTCCTGCCTTTTCTTTCCTCCGTTTCTTGCCATCCTCTTTTCACTATACCCAGGTCCTTCCTTCCTAGTTCCCTCTAGGTCACTAGCATCCTGCCGGGCATAAAGCTACTGCTCTCCTTTTGGGTGTTGGTGTAGGTGAGGATTATGGTGTGGCTGGTGTTACCAACACGATATAGACGGAGGAATGGTGGCAGCATTGAGGAGGATGGAGGATGTAAAGCATAGTTGTCTACAGGTACTGGGCCTGTTGGTTGACGTCCTGTTGGGTAAGCATTCGTTGACAATGAAGATCTCTGCATATACTCAAGAAAATTTCCTGTAATTGGATGAGTTCACCTTTTCACATGCAACTGACACAAGCACAGTACTGGCTCAAAAGCCCAGCATAGAGGCTCATGCACTGATCGTAACTACCTTCCCAACTGAAAATTTACACTAGGATTCTCTTCTTAAAAGCACTCCTGGCGCTCCAACTTTAACCCCCCTGTGGCCTGACATAAGGTGACCCTTAAGAAACAATGGACCTAAGAAGTTGAAGAGATATTTTTGTGCATTTGTTTAACTGCACATCTAGCTGGGCCCACTCTCAGCTCTGGTTGGCTGCCACAGCCTTTGTTGGGAATCTGACACATTTCTGATGGCCTTTCTTCCCAAGCCCCTTGACACTTGAAATGACTTGCATGGCCACAGCAAGTGATTGTTAGTCTAAGGAGGACTGTAGTTCAAAGCCCACCTTACCTGGCCCAGTCTGATTACAAAGCAGGCTCCTACCATCAATCTGACTGTCTCTGTTCTATGAAACAAAATTAACTTGATTAGAAACAAAATATAAAGCATGACATGAGTGATGTGTCTCTGAGTTACAGGAAATGCATCAGGAATGAAAACAGGGAGCCTGAAGACTTTTTTTTAATTTTGCTAAAAAACCCAACATCCCTAAACCCACTGTTGTGTGCTTCTTTTTTAACAGGAATCTGGACAGACACATTATAAGGAATTACATGCTGTAATATATTCCCAATTAGGTGTTCATGATAATGTGCATTTGGATAAAATTGTTGGTCCTGTACATCAACCCATTTAATAAAATCAGTATTTTTCAAACACATTCCACGGCTATATTTGCTTTGTTTGCCTGTCCACAGAGGTGCTGGAACCATGGACTTGCTTCTCTTGAAGTCAATGGGAGTTTTGTAATTGGCTTCAAAGGGAGCAGGATTGGGCCCCATGCAGTAGAGCGATGCTTATACAAAACCAGGGGACGAAAGGACAGAATCCCAGATTGCGCCTCTGAGTTCCAAAGGGAAATGAAATGTTGCCCTCAGATGCACACAGGTGGCTCTGGTTAACGTTCACGCTGCTAACAGAAAGCATAGAGCAGTGCCCAAACTGGACGGGGAGATGATGGTGGAATAGGGAAGCATGAGAACACCCAGCTTTCAGCCTTTGCCATACCGCAATCCCATGTTACAAAAGAAGGATGTTTTGGACCCACACCCTCCCAGTGAGCCATAGAGAAGGGGAGAGCTCTCTTCATAGCTCCCCACACATGGCATAGTGGATCATCTTAGCTTTAGGGGCGAGGCACTCCTCCAAACTCAGCTTCTACTGCCTCACCTCTCCTGCAACCATTTCAGGAAGTGCTAAAAGGGGCACCTCACCTAACCACAATCCAGCCTGCACAGTGCTCCATGCTCACCAGAGGAGAGCTCCCCCATCATCTTCTTGCTCTCCCTTACCCAAGAACCCACTGCCAGGCCTCCTCTCCCTTTCGGGGCCTCGCAGAAAAAATGGCTCTCATAGGACATGGCTCACCTGGTACCACTCCAGTACAGGCCCATCGGTTAGGAATAAGAGGCATTCTTTAAGGATACATTCAGCTCACACTTTCCCAGTTAAGGTTTGCTCTGGACACTGCTGGGAGCTATAGAGTCTTCAGAGGAAGGGCCATGGGCACCACTGGAGGCAGTTCAATGAAACTTCTGCTCAGTGTGCAGCTGCGATCAAAGCAGCTAACAGTATCAGGATGCATAAGGAATGGAATGGAAAATAACATAGAGAATGTTTTCAATCAGTGATGTGGCTTTGTGCAGCACTGGTCACCCTATCTCTCACACGACAGGGCAGAGCTAAAGGGGTTCAGAGCAGGGTGATGAGAATGACCAGGGGCCTGGAAAAACTCTCATGAAGAGATACTGGAAAGGCTGGGATTATTACCTTAGAAAAGGGACAAATCATCATAAAAATCTATGAAACAACGAATGGGCTAGACAAGGGCGATGAGGACTTCTGTTCTCCCTGTCCTCTAACACAAGAGCAAGGGGACAGTCAGGAGATTAAAAGGTGGGAAATTCAAACTCCAGAAAAGGAAACACTTTGCACACACATGTGATTACACTGTAACACTCGCTGCCGCAGGAAGTCACTCAGACCAAGAATTTAACAAGATTGTAAAGGGGACTGGGTATTTATATGGAGACTATGAATATCCAATTATTGTAATTAATGACGACAAATTCTGGAAGGGGTATTAAACCTCACAGCGCAGGGTTTAGGCCAATCGCTAACTAGCAGAGACCAGGTTGAGACACAGCTGGGGTAGGTCACAGATTATCTCACATCTACTACTGTGGGGCTCTTGCACCTTCTGATGCTGGTCGTGGTAGGAGAGAGGCTCCTGGTGTGGATGGTCCTCAGGTCTGATACAGCCTAGCTGGTCCTACATTGCTCTAAAGATTTAGCTGCCAAGTTGTCCTCTTGCTTATCCCAATTTTACGTGGATTCTTCCTAATCTACTCCAGCTACATCTACACTGGGCGCAAAGGGTGTGATTCCCAGCTTGCGTAGACATATTCACACTAGCTCACATTGAACTAGGGTGCTAAAAATAGTAGGTGTAGTCACGGTTGCATAGGCAGTAGCGAGTGGCGGTACAGGCTAGCTGCCTACATATGTACTGTAGTGAAGCAGAGTGACCTCCCTCCGAGCCTGAGCCCAAGGGACCATTACACTCTCCTGGTGGGTGGAGCTGGGCCAGTCCGGCCCCCCGTGCCGGGAGTACGGGGGTGGGGCAGGAAGTATAAAGAGAGGGCCCTGCAACTCAGTTGAGTGGGAGCCAGATGTCTCCACTGCTGCAGAACCCCGCCCCCAGAGGAGAGCAACCCTGGAAAGGAGCTGCTGGGACTGCTGTCTGCAGTGTACCCCAAGAAGATGGAGGACTCTTGGACTTCGGAACCCTCAACCTGGACTGTGGTAGAAGGTAGCCCTTGGAAAGCGGACTTTAGTCCGGTTTTATTACCAGTGTGTTTTGGAGGGATCCCCACTGACCCAGTGGTGAAATCATCTGCCACTGTTAGAGCCCTGGGCTGGGACCCTACCCGCTGCCACCAACCCCACCCCTGGGGGGGGAGGCCTATGACCCCTAGGGCAGAAGGCCTGTGCTTTGTTTGTGGCTTGCCCCAGCCAAGAGACTGTAGGCCCAGACTGTGTGTTTGTGGGCTGCCTTAGTCAGGAGGCTTAGGCCAAATCTGCTCCCTGCTCTGCCTGCCAGAGGGATAGACCGCTAATTGGCTGTTTGTTGCCTGACACTTCGACACACAGATTGGCCTCCATCTGAGCCTGAACCCCAGGAACCCTGCACTACCCACAGGGTTCAGATAGGTTTGTACTCAAAGCAGCTGCTGGCCCATACCACTGCTGTCTGTGCTACCACAGGTACACTAGTATTTTTAGCACATTAGCTCCATGAGAACTTGTGTGAGTCTGTCTTTATGAGCTGGGACTCACCCCCTGCCCCCACCTCCAACTGCAGACATACCCGCTGTGTAAGAGGAGGATCACGCCCTGCACGAAAAGGAGAGGCACCTAGTCTGTGAATACATCTGTGCCTCAAATCAGACTCACCTGTACCTCTGAGCTCTCTTGTGGGTCAGGGGGGCTGGGGGGAAGGGGAGGAAGAGGTCTGACCATGCTTGGGGATGTGGTTAGTGCACAAAAAACAGGCCACGCTGCAGTTGTTCTCCACTCACCGCTGTGATACTGAGCAGGTTCAGGTGCTCATCACAGGTAGAGTATGGGCTGCTGCAGACCCAGAAATCTGCCTTTGCAAAAAGGAAGGGCTGGTCCCCCATCCATCTGGTCCTAAAAGAGCACACTAAGGTAATTGCAGGCATGCCGTGGCAACCCAGCAAGCTCCTTTGTCATGAGGACTGTGGCACTGGCTTGGACATAGGAAACGTGACACAGGGTGCATCTATCAGAGGCACCCGTTCTGCCTGACCAGGTGAGACTGGCCCCCACCCCCTTTGACCTCCAGCTGACATGTAGGTGAATGGCCCTTTGGCTCGTTACTACAGTCCGCCTTGTGAGAAATCTCAGGTAGTGATCCTAGAAAGGGCCTGCAATGGTCACACAGGTGGGGAAAGGTTAAGAGAGGCCTCAAAGGCCAATTAAACCCGCTGGTTACATCCAAGCCTGGTGGAGGAGGAGAGAGGTGGTGCTACAGGGAGAGGGAAGGACTCTGCTCTTGGTACTAGAGGGTGAAGTGTGAGGGAGGAAGCCCAGAGCAGAGTTGGCCTTGGGATCCTCACCTGGGTAGAGGAGTCTGGGGAGGAGGCCAGGAGAGACATGGAGCTGCTCCTAGGCTGGAGCAAGCTCAGGTGGTGAGGAGCCCTGATAAAAGGGCAGGATCTGGACTTCCAGGGAGAGAGAGCCTGGTGTGGGGGAAAGGCAGAGGGCTCCACTGAGAAACCGAGTGAGGCCCACCTCAGAGGGTGGAAGGTCAGCTCTAAAGAGGGCAGCAGAGGGGGACAGTTTGTACTTTTGATTTGGGATTGTGTTGGGGGCACCGGGGCAGGCAGCATATCCTGGCCCTGAAGGAAGGGTGAATGTAGAGAAACTGTGTGGAGAAGGCCTGAAAAAAAGGCTGTGGTGGGAAGAAGTCCAGGCAGGTAGCAGCAAGGTGTCTCACAGAGCAGACCATGGCTGCTGGCTGTAGAGTCCCTGGCCTGGCACCTGGTGTAGGGGGAGGGCCTGGGGTCCTTACGAGCCATGGGGGAAGAGGGCGTGAGGCCCTGAGAAGGGGACAAAGGTGACTGGAAGCCCTGAGACCAGAGGGTGCAGGGACATGGGGCCCAGAGTTGCGACCGAAGACCTGACGTAAAGCCGTGAGCAACTGCTGTGAGCCTAATAGTATCTCAGGGTCTAAGCAGGATTAGATGCATCACAGCTGTGACTCTTGAGCACATGTGCAGGATTAAACTGGTAACCAGATTAGGAGGCAGGAAGGATTCCCCCTTCCCCCGGGGCAGATTGTCAAAGCTCTGGGATTTCCCCCTCCCTCAGAGCAGGAATCCCTATCATGATGAGGGTGGGGGAATCTCAAAGACAAATGCCCCACAACTGCCCAGAGCCTAGGGCTTTGTGGACGTTGTTACTTCCCATCGTCTCCATTTCCATGTATGAGTGGATTTGCACTATTCTGTTCATGGATGGCAGAGCCATTCTGAGGATGGCGAGACCGGCTCACTGCTGCCATGGCACACGGCTTTTGCAAGTGCCACCCGCACCAGTTCTATCAGAAGTCACAATGGGAATGTAGGTTTCCATAGCACCTTTCAGCCCAAAAGGCAACCTTTTTAACACAGGCCATAGGATATAAAGCTGGGAGCTTCCTTTACGAGCAGACAGGGAGTGCAAGGTTTCTTGGATTCATTTCTAATCAAGTGGCCTCTTGGCTCTTTTCATTCTGCAGCCTCCACCTCTACCCAAGAGGGTGTGTTAGCTCTTTGGAGCAAGGCCTGCCTTTCTAGCCTATGTTTGTACAGCACCTGGCGCAAGGAGGTCCAGGCCCATAACGAGGGCTCCAAGGCACTACAGTAACACAACAAAATAAAATTAAAAGTGGGAATCCATTCTGCAGAGTCACACAGTTCAGGCCTACCCCCAGCAGAGGGCAGCAGTTCTATGTACAGTACTTACTGTCAGGAAAAAATGCGTGGGAAGAAAAATCCCCCAGGAGCTGCCCAGCAAAATCCCTCCCAGGCATACCCAAGTCTCTAGGGCAGCAAGTCACTGTTTTCACTATTTACTTTAATCCCATCTGGTGCATTAGTTAGGATACAGAGATGATTCCCCTTCCCTATCCCATTGGGCAGAACTTCCCCCAGACACTGACCAGAGACTAGGACAAAATGGCCAATGTTCATATGGTGGGTCCTGCACTTTTCTGGAGGGGGCTAAGACGCCACCCTTTGCCCCTGCTCTGGGTGCCAAAGGCCCCGCTAGTAGCCTGGGAAGGTGGTAGAGGAGGGAAGCGGGGGAGGGGTCTGGGTTTGTTCCTCACTCTGAGTCCCAGCCCCTCTCAACCCCTGTGGGTTTCCTCCCCTCTTCCCCCTTGGGTGGGGTTACCCTCAGTCCTTAGACACTGGGGGAGGCAGTCTCCCTTACTTCAGTTCTCTGGTCTTTCAGCTCTCATAACACACCTCCAAGCTCCAGCCCTCTCCTCTTCCCCTGACTGCCTGAAGCAGGGGGTTTTATGAGGTTCCTGACAGGGCGTAATTGACTACAGGTGCTCCAATTAACCTGTAGTAACCCTCTGTAGTCTACAGGGAACCACGCCTTAATTTGCCTAGAGCTTATATATTTCCCCTGGACCACTCTACCACTGCTCTTTGGCCCTCCTGTATCACAAGAGAGAAAGATGAAGATGCTCCCTCTGCCCCTTGGGGTTCCAGCATGAGCCATGGATGATTCAGATCCCCCCACCAAGGTAATACGCTCCAGGGAAAAGCACAGGTGGTTGGTAATGTCAGCCAGACCTAGCCATCTCACTAGAGCTGAGTCATTGCTAGAGGCCCACAGATTCTTCTGCAGGAAGCACAACAGCCTGTCATGACTCAGAGTCCCTGCAGAGAGTGGCGGGGCTGGTTAGATCAATCAACAGCAGAATGCGATTTCGCTTTGGTTACCCAGACTGGGGCTGAGAGATTTGCTCTTCCCCCCCCCCCCCCCCCCCCCACTTTTAAATCTGTTTCTCCCACCTCCTAATCAGACCTGGTGGCCTCAGTAGTCATTCAGCCAGTTTACCCTGTGCCACGTGCTCTGCTGTGTGACCTCATGCAAGTGGCTTTGAACCAGATTGTACCTGACCCTGCATTGGCGCCGAAGAGGACGGCGGATGTGAGCATTCTAGCCCGTGCACGCCTCCCATAGCAGCTGGGCACGGTCTTGGACGTCTCCCGAGTGCAGCGATGGTGCATTCTGACAGCCTGAGGGAGATGGGTGCCTCTGAAAAACAAGACCATTAGTGCCTCTGAGAGCATAAGACACACCAGAGGGGATGTGCACAGGGTAGGCCAACAGCCCCTCCCCTGTGCACTGGCTTTCCACAGAGAGAGGATGTGTGGCACCACTAGGGTGCCACCTGGCCAGTTTTCACCCAGACAGTCCAGATTTTGGGTTATGTGCCCAGGTGCCATTTGACAAGCCCTGATGTCTTGTTTTTTTTAATCTGAGGGGGAAGAGGTAGAGCTGCCATAAGTAAAGGGAAGGGTAACCACCTTTCTGTATACAGTGCTAAAAAATCCCTCCTGACCAGAGGCAACGTTCTGTTACCTGTAAAGGGTTAAGAAGCTCAGCTAACCTGGCTGGCACCTGACCCAAAGGACCAATAAGGGAACAAGATACTTTCAAATCTTGGTGGGGGGAAGGCTTTCGTTTGTGCTCTTTGTTTACGAGGTTGCTCTCTCTTGGGACTGAGAGAGGCCAGACAGAAATCCATCTTCTCCAATCCATCCTAATCCAAGTCTCCAATATTGCAACCAGTATAGGTAAGCCAGGCAAGGCGGATTAGTTTCTTTTGTTTTATGTGAATTTTCCCTGTGTTAAGAGGTTTCAGAGTAACAGCCATGTTAGTCTGTATTCGCAAAAAGAAAAGGAGTACTTGTGGCACCTTAGAGACTAACCAATTTATTTGAGCATGAGCTTTCGTGAGCTACAGCTCACTTCATCGGATGCATACTGTGGAAACTGCAGAAGACATTATATACACAGACACCATGAAACAATATCTCCTCCCACCCCACTCTACTGCTGGTAATAGCTTATCTAAAGTGATCATCAAGTTGGGCCATTTCCAGCACAAATCCAGGTTTTCTCACCCTCCGCCCCCCCCCCCCCCCCCACAAACTCACTCTGCTGCTGGTAATAGCCCATTCAAAGTGACCACTCTCTTCACAATGTGTATGATAATCAAGGTGGGCCATTTCCAGCACAAATCCAGGTTTGGAGTGGCTAAGTCATTATGCAAGGTAGGAAAAAACAAGGGGAAATAGGCTACCTTGCATAATGACTTAGCCACTCCAAACCTGGATTTGTGCTGGAAATGGCCCACCTTGATTATCATACACATTGTGAAGAGAGTGGTCACTTTGAATGGGCTATTACCAGCAGCAGAGTGAGTTTGTGGGGGGGGGGGAGGGGCGGAGGGTGAGAAAACCTGGATTTGTGCTGGAAATGGCCCATCTTGATGATCACTTTAGATAAGCTATTACCAGCAGTAGAGTGGGGTGGGAGGAGATATTGTTTCATGGTGTCTGTGTATATAATGTCTTCTGCAGTTTCCACAGTATGCATCCGATGAAGTGAGCTGTAGCTCACGAAAGCTCATGCTCAAATAAATTGGTTAGTCTCTAAGGTGCCACAAGTCCTCCTTTTCTTTTTGTGTTAAGAGGGAGGTTTATTCCTGTTTTCTGTAACTTTAAGGTTTTGCCCAGAGGGGGATCCTCTGTGTTTTGAATCTGAATACCCTGTAAAGTATTTTCCATCCTGATTTTTACAGAGGTGATTTTTACCTTTTCTTTAATTAAAATTCTTTCTTCTAAGAACCTGATTTTTCATTGTTCTTAAGATTCAAAGGTTTGGGTCTGTGTTCACCTGTACAAATTGGTGAGGATTATTATCAAGCCTTCTCCAGGAAAGGGGGTGTAGGGCTTGGGGGGATATTTTGGGGGAAGACGTCTAAGTGGTCTTTTTCCCTGTTCTTTGTTTAAAATGCTTGGTGGTGGCAGCATACTGTTCAAGGACAAGGCAAAGTTTGTACCTTGGGGAAGTTTTTAACCTAAGCTGGTAAGAATAAGCTTAGGGGGTCTTTCATGCAGGTCCCCACATCTGTACCTTAGAGTTCAGAGTGGGGAAGGAACCCTGACAAGAGCAGAGATGAGATCTTAGGGGAAGAGGCAGAGCAGGGGGCAGGGTCTTGGGAAGAAGAGGTGGGGTATGGGGCAGGGCTTCAGGGGTCTGGTTACCAGCCATTAGAAGGATGGCAACTCTAGTGCAGCACTACCCTAAGGGAGAGGCCAGCAGGTGCTGTTGTCCTGAGTGTCTGAAAGCTCTGGAAGGTTTCTGCAGCTCCACACCACCTCCAAGGCAGGGCTGGGCCTCTGGGGATATAACTGAGCACACCTCATGGGAAAGCTACATATTGGGCCTTAGCCAAGAACTTCTGGTGAGCACCCCACAGGCCAAGAGTTAGCACTGACCTCACTGGGTGAATGATTTCAAATATGAAATAAATTCAAAAAAACCGTGAACTGTTCAGGACAGAGTATTGACTGCTCAGCTCTGTGTGTGATAACTGTCCTGGCAGCCTCCGCTGCCCAACCTATGCTGAGAGCTCATCATACCCCAAGCTCAGCAGGAGCAGACTTGGCCATTTCTTAGATGGGAAATTGCCAAGGAAGACCTGGGTGGTACAAGCAATGGAGCTGGTAATACAATAGGTCGCATTCATTCCTCTGAGTCATTACTGAACGAGTGCCCCCACTTGGTGACAATGGTGCTGTGCAGCTGAGAGTGCCATATTTCCGAAGAAACATGACACTGACGGGCTGACCCTTTGTGGTCATTAAAGATACCCTGGCACTTTTCATTGGAGGTTAACAATGCTTGCGTCTTGGCCAGGTTCTAATTAGTTACAACCTTGAGATCAAGTGAGATCTCACCCTGAAGTATTATATGGCTGCGGATTAGAGAAGAGGAATAATTCCATTTTAGGTTTTATCCTCATGTTCATCAACACTGGAAAGTCTCAGCTTTCTTCCACCCAGAGCAAAGGGGTTACAAATGCTGGTAACCCCGCTGGGCACGGAACAGACCGTTATGGCTGGTGGTTAGCACTTTGCTTCTAGCAGCACCTTCACTGCAGCAGGCACTTTCAAGCATAATAGCAGCCAGGGTCCTTGCCCCAAACAGTTTGCAGTCCTAAGTGGGAAGAAGTCTGTGGATTGGAGGAAATGCCCCTTTATGGAATACATCCTGTGTTATGGGCTTTGTGTTGAACCGCTCTGCTGAGCCCTGATTCTAATATGCAATGAGGTTAGTCTCTTGTGAAACTGGGATAAGTAGGAGTTAGGGTTTCACCCAGTTAAAGACAAGCTGTTTTTATTACACCTGTTAAAATAGGTCATATCTGTAGCCTTACCGTTCTTGTCAATGTCTCTAATGTTTAGGGGCACAAATATCCCAGCAGCTCATTTTGAAGCTCTACATAGAATTCCAGCTCAGCTACGGGCTGCCAAGGAAGGTGCTGCAGGGCGCAGGATGAGGAGGGAGAATGTGGAAGTGGATTGTTTGTTTTTTTTTTTTTCTCACTGGAACATCAGGTCAATGTTTCCTGATGAAAGATACATTCTCTACCTCAAGTTATACTGGTATAAAAACCATGTGCTTTCATCAGTAGAAACAGCAGGTGAATAACATATGCATGTCGTTCATCGCAAAAGTGCCTACAACACTTTATAAATTAAACACTAGAGTCACTTCAATCACAGCTTTTTGGGGGGTCAGCTGCAGAAGCCAATGTCAATGTGCAGCCACACTAAAGAGACCTGATCCTTCAATATCTTCCCCAGGCAACAGATCCTAGGGAAGCCAGTGGAATTGTGCTAACGAGGGCTGCTTGTTAAAGAACTCATTTACATGAGCAATGTCTGACAGCAGCAAGCCCCAAGTCAGGACAGGTAGCGACGGAAAATCCTAGAGCCAGTTGAAACAGGGGAAATGTAGAGAAGCAGATTAGCAAAGAAATGAGCCTGATACGTAAATTTGCCATTCATTTTCCAGGTTACACCTTAGAGTCTCTGCACTTCCTAGAACTATTTTGCAGGGCAAGCAAGAGGGAGAGACATGGAGAAAGTGGGAGGGAAATAGGGAAGTCCCAGAGAGGTCAGAATGAGACCCCCCACTAAGTACCCCCAGGGAGAACTAACCATGCTAACACCCTGCATGCTCTTCATTCCATTCTGGACCAATCAGGTCCTGCTGCCTTTATTTCATGCATGGAGCCAATGCTACAAGGTAATGCAATCCACTGGCCTTTCGCTTATGCTCTGTACACAACTGGGTATTCAAAATAAAAATCCAAACCATATATGCCTAGATCCAGCCCTGGGGTAACTCCAGAGAGGGGCTGCAGAGTTACCCCACTTACCCAATGGGCCAAATCAAGCCCTGGTGTATCTTAAAATAGTTTTCAGTTGTCCATATTACTTTAGTTTAAAACAATAAAGCTATTTTCCTTTGTGGAATAACTCACAGGAGGTAGAGCAATTGCCACAGGATAACAGCAGGTTATTCCCTTACATAACACTCTCCAAGGCGTGTTGTTTTCACATAATCCCAACACACCCCAAATGTGAGTTGAAAAGGGAAAGCGACAGAATTGTGTCACATGAGCTGCAGCCTTTGCTGTGACTCATTGATTACATCCCAAACCACTTACATGAGACCTAGTTATAGCACACTTTGCTGCCAAGCAGGAAAACCTGGGTTTGGTTTCTAGTGTTAGGTTGGTTCCTACTGTTGGCTGGTCACTCATTCACAGCCTGGGCTGGAGCATGTGCTGGTGCAGTAGGTGTTTAATCCCAGGGGAGAGAAGGCATCATCACTCCTTAAATATAGAAGTGGATGGGGGCAGAGGGAAACGTGGATGGAAAGCCCTGAGCTCCAGAGTGGAGCTAGCAGAGGAGAGGAAGTGGGAGGTGGAGGAAGCTGGTGATACACCAGAGTGGGTGGGGAAGAGGGACACAGAAAGGTACCCTATCCTCCGAGCCATCTTCAGTAGTGCCACCCCCAGGCATCCCAAGATCAGGAGACTGGCTTCAAAACTCCTAAGACTTAAACACATGTTGTGACTTCTAGTTTCCAAGCCTTTAGGTTACACTCAGGTCACTTTTCAGGCTATGCTCTGCAACTACAAGGGCTGGCAATGGCTAAATACAGACTCAGGCATCTGACCATAGGCACCCATGTTTGGAAATATTGGCTCCATGCCTCTCCATCAGTAACTAGAGGTTGATAGTAATACCGTCTGGGTGCTGTACTTTGGGGATGTTTGCATGCCATGATGGAAATGCAATATTTTTGATTATTGAATATTGTAATTAATCATATGTACCATCAACCCGAGACACATTCCCTTGCCTCTTATTCCCTCCTGGGGTGCACTTTCTCCATTTCTTTGGGATTTATTTCTTGTGTTCATTGCATTTCCTGAGCAGTGGGCAGCCTGCTTTCTCTGCCAGAGGGTGGCATTCCTCCTTATGCAGAAAGCCAGCACAAGTCTTGTGTCTCACTTAAGAGACCTTGTGCTGGCCCCCTGCACAGTGCGGGATTTCATGCAAAGCACATTACTTCATCACAAGAATTATCAATATGGGTCTGGAAGGGTCAGTCTGAAACACAGAATGGCAGGGGCAGGCAGGGCTGCCCTGATGGAGGCTTCTTTTACAATATACTCTGGACACCAAACATGATAGGCTCACTGTTTATAATTGTAATGTCATTTGGTTTCTAATTTGTTAGTGCCCTATTCAATAACCCAGTAGATAATAAATAAAAACACTTAATGATACATGGCACTGTACGCTTACCAGGCAGCCTAGGTTCAATCCTGCAATGTGCTGAATGCTAGAGTGCTTGCTCTGCATCTATGTACCTCGTTAGTTAATAGATGAGGTGCCAGTAGAGGGCAGTCACGAACATGCAGCAGAATTCCTGGGGGCTTTCAGGGCAAATAGATCTTCTTGATGTAACCGGCACCCACTCAGTGCTCAGCCACCCCTTAGAGGGGAACAAAGACACAGTGCTCAATGAGACTGTTACAGCCTTGGCTAACAGAGCTGGGTCTTTCTGCCCAAGGCTGTAGAGGCTCATGCTTTAGGATCAAGAGGTCAGAGGTTCAATCCCTGCTCCTGATGACTCAATGCTGTGTACTGCAGATGACTTCCTCTGGCTGCTCTTTACATCAACTCTTAACTATGGGCTCTCTCCTGCGAAGTGCTAAGTATCCTTACATCCCACTGAAGTCAGTGGGAGTTGAGGCGCTCAGCACCACACAGAAGTAAGTGTTCAGCATCTTGCAGGATAATACCCTCTATGTACACTGACTACTGGATCATAGCAGCTCTCCCCATGCAGCCAGGGATAATCCACCCTCTCTCTGATGGGGGAAGCACGCCTCTGTCCCAAAAGTCTCTGCTACACAGCAGCATTCTGCAGTGTTAGCAGTAGATCCTGCATTCCAAGAGCAAAGCCAACAATGTGAAAATGACCACAGACTGCAAGGGTCATCATGACTAGTATGGGAGTTAGACCCATGCAGGCTTCCACACTGAGCTGCTGACACTCACTGTATGATACCCTCAGCTACTGGGTTTCAGATCAGACACACACACAGTTTTTATTAGTCGTCAAAGTGCATTTGTGCATGTTCCACCCATGTGACTTCTTTGTCTCAGGCCTGGTTTACACTACAGAGTTAGATCGACGTAAGGCAGCTTAAGTTTACCTAACTCTGTAAGCGTCTACACTAAAATGTAGCTCCCACTCCTGTAACTCACCCACTACACCGACTTAATAACTCCACCTCCGCGAGAGGCGTAGCGCTTAGGTTGATGTAGTTAGGTTGACGTACTGTCAGTGTAGACACTGCGCTGCTCACCTCGACTGTTGCTGCTTTTCACAATGCCCCACACTGGCCGTAAAATCAGTTCGAGCGCTCCTGGTGAGGACGTGCACCGCCGACACAAGGAGCACAGTGTGGACGTGGCTTGTATGGTGACGTAACTTAAGTCAACTTAATTTTGTAGTGTAGACTTGCCCTCAGGGCCAGTGCTTCCTGTTCCCCAGCTGCGGACAGGAAGCACCTCTCATCCAGAGTCACTTTCTAAATCCAGGGCAATAGATTTTCACAGCCAGAGTCTCATATTTGACAGATCAGGACAGCTGCACTGCTCACAGCATGAGTGCACAGGGTGGCAGGCAGAATTTGGGGAGCCTACAAGAAGGGTGGGAGTACAGTGAGGATGTGGCCAATGGACCTACCAGTGTGCAGCTCCTCAATCTCTGTGGAGGTGGGCATGGAAGGCAGAAAGCTGAGGACTGTAAGCTCGGATGCCTTTCTGCTGCCTTTGGCCTCTGTAGGGCCCCAGAGTAGAGGGCAAGTTTTAAACAGCACTGCAGGCAGTGTTCTTTGGTCAGGGGCAGAGGGCGTGACTGAGTCTTGTGACTCTTTCTTGTTCACCCAAACTAGCCAAAGAGGAAGACCCCGAATGCAGCAGGCAGCTGGGCAATAGACTCGTCACAAAGATTTTTTTGTTGGGAGCAAGGGGGGAATATTAAAGTAGAAGTTATACACAGCGGGAGGGAAAGGGGATCACCTTTCTGTGTAGTCTTGCTAGCTGGCCTCCCCTGGGGCAGGAGCAGAAAGAGGATTGCTGCTGGGGGACTGCCTGAGGAAGGATGCCTGTAAATGATTCCTTGAAACACCCAGCAAAATCCACCTCCATGCCCGCCCCCACAACAAGCCGTTGCCTTGACATCAAGGACAGAAGGAAATTGCAGGAATGAAACACGGTGGTTCCGGCAGTTCTAGTCCACAATTCATAATCTCTCGGGGCTGCTCCAGCATGGGTGGCCTTACCCTTCTTTCAACTAAGCCATCAAGCCCCAATGACAGTGTTAAATTCCCAAGTGACATCCTGGCCCCGTGGGGTTTTACCTTTGTCATTGACTTCTGTGGAACTGGGATTTCACCCCTGAGCTCGGTCTACACCAGCGCTTTCACCATTGCTGCCACCCAGTGGGGCCTTCACCAGGGTGACCTCAGATCTTAGTTTCCTTAGTGAAGACAATGCTATAGAGTAAGGGAGAGTGTTCAAAAGCAGCAAGAACTCTGGCTCTCTTCTTCAGAATCTGTTGAAGTTACATGAAAATTACAACTGTCTATTGACTAGAATCAGAGGAGCTGTCAGACAACCCACACCACACAAACTCCTTTATGGCTTTGTTTTACCCTAGGGCAGGGGTGGCCAGCCTGTGGCTCCGGAGCCACATGAGGCTCTTCAGAAGTTAAGATGCGGCTCCTTGTATAGGCACCGACTCCAGGGCTAGAGCTACGGGTGCCAACTTTCCAATGTGCCGGGGGTGCTCACTACTCAACCCCTGATTCTGGCACAGCAGTGAATTTTTAGATTATAATCACATGTGTGCACATTGTGAACCTGACTCCAAAGAGGTACACTCTTCTGATCAGGACAAAACCATGCATGTAATCGATGTGGCCAAGCAAAATATTAATTCGTCAAACAGTTCAGGAACATACTTGGGAGTAAGAATGATCTGCAAAATTTAGTCAGCTAATAGCTTAGATAAGTGTCTTTGAGAAAATTCCAATCTGAGGATAAGACACAATTAGAAAATTAAATGAAATAATCTGATGAATTATTCGCCTCGTTTTACTTATTTTCTTTTGTAGCTATTAGGACACGTTGCAAACATTTTTGCATAGTCAGCCCTGTTTTGTTTTATCTGCATGTTTAGGCCCCAATCCTGCAAACAGTTATCTGCACTGAGTAATCTGAGTTCAATAGGACTATTAATGTGCATAAGGGGATGTGATCAATGATGTGACGTACATGTGCTTACAAGGCTCCATAGACAGGAAGTTAAGTTTACCACAGAAAGATCCTGGGATTTAGCACCAAGCTGCTGTTCAGATTCTCCTCTAATTATGAGCAATTTGGAACATTCTGTGCACATGTGGCTGAGGCAAGCCCTTTTGCAGCAGAGGCCTGAAGGCACAGACTGCTGACAGTTCTTGGAGCATGCTCGCCCTTACTCCAGCTCCTCTCCTGCCTCGGCAGGCAGCTCTGCACACACACCTGCTACAGTACACCTAGAATTTCACAACCTCCACCTTGATCTCAGCAGAGTCAGTATCCATCCCCCTGGCGAAAGCTGCAGGAAGTCTTTGATCTTGGCCAGCTTCTCTGCAAAGCATGTTGGGATCCTTGAACTGCTGAGGGCTTGGGATTGGTTTTCGGCTGCTTGTTGAGAGAAGGCTGACTGAAACCCATTGCCCTCCCTATTACAAACACACCTGCTCTCAAACACATGTGGGCGTGGCTGGAGATGTCTCAGCACTGGTTAGGTGCACTTGCTTGTTACTGTTTAGACAGCAAAGGTGATTCAGGCCTGCTTCTCTGAACAGAATGGACTGTGTTTGCATTACAGGAGGCAACAATCATTGCGGAGTGCAAAGAAAACGGTTGGTCTTTGCTGAGGTCCCACGGCTTATTTGTGTTGCTTATGCAGACTAGGTTTAAGTGTGCCAAAGTGAACAAAGTGCAAGACCTTCTGTTCTGAGTTGGGGCTATCTAGGCTTCTGCTGCCCTGAAGGCTACTGGCAGGTGTGCTGGGAAGCCACGCCCTGTCCTGGGACTGTCACTTATCTAAGAGACCGTGAACCACACAATCCACCCAGTTTCAGCTTCCACGGTTATTATTAGTCTATATTTGTGTACAGTGCTGTAGGCTCCCTTTACTGTGCTGGGGCCTCTGAACTTAATTGGAAGTGTTCCAGTTGGGAAGATCCTGAGCATTGCAATCCAGCTTTGGAGACTACAACTCCCAGAATGCCTTGGGGAAGAAGCGCGACTTCCTCTCCCGGGGAGAGCATGTTGTGGGCTCCATTTTGAAGAGGAGCTGACATTGCTTGTGTGAAGCTTTGTCCATACCAGAAGCTGCTGCTGCAAGCCTGCTGGGGCTTTGATCAGGGAGCCTCAAACGTGTTTGGTGGCTTCCCTGGAACCAGGGCAGAGGCTGTTGCTGTGCCTAGAGCTGATGGGGGTAGGCCTGCAAGGAAGGCAGAATGAGTAACGAACCCCCTTGTTTGGGAAAGCGCTCATAAGAGAAGCGGGGCAGTGAAGAGACTTTAAGGGGTTGTCTGAGAAGAGGCAGAGTTGTCTTCTCAATGAACCAGAGCCCAGGGCTGCTGACATCTGGTTAAAACAACTCCAGTCTTCAGATGGGTTGTGCAGCTTGGGATGATCCCAAATTAGAATTGTTCTGCCTCTTCTTGCCATAGCTGGATGAATTTACTGGACCAACAGAGTGCTGTCCCCAGCTTCTAGCACGCCCATGCAAGCAAGTATTTAGAACCATGAAATCCAGAGGAGTTAGCCCCCACTCTCGGGTGGCCTAATTGGCAGGAGTGTGGAACAGAGCGCCACTCCCAGCAAGCAGGGGGTCACATGTTCCCGCCGGGGCAGGGAAGTGCATCCTGAACTTCAGAGACTTCCCAGTTGAATTGCTTGTAATCTCCATACCAGCCACCATTTGTAACACCAACCCACACATGGGCGTCGGCAGCGGGGATCAAACCTGGGACCTCAGGAGCTAAATGCATGTGCCAGAAAACAAGTCAATTAGCCAAGACTGTAGCAGGCTCATCATTCTGTAGGTGGCCTAGCCGCCACAAGAGGACAACGCACCACGCCAAGTAAGCAGGGCTTGCAGGGCCCTAGATATTAAGGCCAGACAGGACCAGTAGATCTAGTCTAACCTGTGCAGCACAGACTAGAGAATTTCATCCAGTTACTCCTGTAGTGAGCTGAATAACTTGTGGTTGGCTAAAGCACAGTGTGCGTGACAGTGTACATAGTAAGTAAAGACACGATCCCTTCCCCAAAGAGCTTATAATATACACTGACCACCACAGGCGCAGACTTTCCAAAGTGCCGGGGGGGGGCTAGACCCCCAGCTCTGCCGCAGGCTCCACCTCCACCCCTTCCCCCAAGGCCCTAGCCCCGCCCCCTCTTCCTGTGCCCACTCCAGCCCCTCCCCCAAGCACGGCATGTCCTTGCTCCTCCCCCCAGAGCTTCCTGAATGCCGCGAAACAGCTGATTGCAGTGGGCGGGAGGCATGGGAGGAAGGGGGAGGCGCTGATCCATGGGGCCGGCCAGTGGACGAGAGGCACTGGGGGGGGTGGGAAGGAGCTGATGGGGGGGCTGCCGGTGGGTGCTTGGTACCGACCATTTTTTCCCCATGGTGCTCCAGCCCCAGAGTACCCACGGAGTCGGTGCCTTTGCTGACCACAACACAGACTTTGTGGGAGATCACAAAAGGGACAGGCAAAAGGCAAGGCCACACAGTAAGGTTGTGAGGTTGCTTGGAGCAGGAGGTACAGCACCAATCATTTCTGTTCCTAGTTTATGGTTTGGGTTTGTTTACAATTACTTTAAAATATATGTAAAGGTTGTTAAATGAGAAGACCAGTGAGGGATTGTGAGAAGATTTCAGGAGGGATTTAAAGCAGGGAATGGAGTCACATTCCACGCGGAGAGAGCAGCAAGAGAGAAGAGGTGCTCACAGTAGGAGGCAGAGCTGGCGTTGAGCCATGGAGGCCCAGGGAGAAAAGAGAATTGAGGGGACACTGCTGGCTGCCCTGCCCACACAGTGGAAAGCAGAGGGCTGGAGAAGAAACCCTTAGTTTTGGCCAAGAAGAGGTCACATTATGCTCATTTCACTTTCATGCACTGAAGAAGCTGCCTGCAGCCTATTGACTGAAGATTTAGATAGTGACGGTCACTGGGTAGCTAGCCTCTTTATGGGTGACAGGCCCAGACTCACCTGGGACACACCTAGCTTATCTTTCTAGGTGGTGAGAAGCAGCAAGGTCCCAGGTCTTCCTAGGACTCTTAGGGAAAGATAAGAGATCCTAGAGGTGTTCTCTTTCTCTCTTGCTTGCTGGCAGTCGCTGCTCAGCAAAAGAGCAGGGAGCGACTCAAAGGAGCCCGATAGGGAAGAGACTGAAAAGAACCTGGGAAGGGCTAGACTTTATGAAGACTGTGTGAAACAGACAAACCTCTGGATGGAAGGGCTGGTCCCACTTTGAGCCAAGTGTGAAGACTTTGGGCTTTAATTTGTCTCGTTTGGATTGGTATATCCCGGAAGGGGTGGACTTTGACTTTGGAGGACCAAGTCACTGAAGCAGCCAAACCAGGCTGTAGAAGCCCTGAGAAAGGGAAACTGAGGCAGGGAGCTGCAGAGCGACCCCAAACCATGAGGGGGTGCTCAGGAGGCAGCAACCCAATTACAGTTCTATATAGAGTACTCTACACAGGACAAGATATAAGATATTTTGCAGGAGCTTGGTGACACTGAGTTAATATACTGTACTGTCCTCTAACCTCTAGGCACTATATTGGCATGATCTTTAAAACCACTGTACAGTTGTAACCTGCTAGTAGAATCAGACACTGTACAAGCTGTTATTTCAGCTCTGCCAATAAAACGGTGTTCTGCCTTTTCACACATCTCTCTGCCTGGATTTGCTTCTTACAAGACAGAACGAAAACCCAGGTTCCCATATTCTAATACGGTTGAGTTAAAAAGACCACACCTGCCGTTTTCTATGTGATGTCCCTGCATAGCTGATCAAAAATTGGACCTTACACCCTATGGGAAATTCTGATATTCTGATGCTTATTTTTGTCCCAAATTGGGAAGAAATGCAAAATATCTAAATTTTTTGAACAACAAAAATTCTGAAACATTTTGATTCAGAAATGTCAATATATTTGCTTTTGGGTTGACTCACCTTTAATCTCTGCATCTGCTTGAGCTGCTGTGATGCTTTATGGGAGTTGTAATTTGGGTGCCTCATCCCCCATTCTCCTCTACGGGCCAGGTGCCCTGGCTGTACTACATCTCCCAGGATGCACTGCAGCAGTTAAACCAGTGCAGAGACTGTGGTGCATCAAGGGAGACATAATCCAGTTTATAACCCCAGGCCTAGGAGACCAGGTTTGCCCTATGTTGGTGTAATCTATAAAGAAAAGAAGAGGGAGTTGAATTAAAATTGTCACCTTCCAGTGTTTCTCTCCCATGACTCCAGCATTAGGAAGTCAGTGTACCAGGTGGTAACAATCTGTCACAATACCACATCACACCAAAACATTATCCCACAATGACATAACATAATGGCTTTGCATCAACATCATCATGGTATGTCAAAACAGCATCATAAGGCAACACAACCTGTCAAAGATTAATTCGTTTGAATTTCCAGCAAGTGGTAAGACACAAGATTGCCCCAAGGAAATCAAGACTTTCCTACAAAATCCTGGATCGATGGTGATCCTAGGTTGGACAGTCCTTTCTCCATGGACTGGTTTTAATTTGGGCTCTCCTTGGTGCTTCTGATAGGGCAGAGTAGAAGAGTGTGAAAGATAAGGAGAACAGGGAGCGGGGAAAGGGTAGAGAGGGCAAGGAGACAATAAAAAACAGGAGAGGAGAGGCAAAGGTAGGACAGAAACATGAAAGCCAAATGGTGGGGGATGAAGGGTCCCACAAATATTTTTCATTCCCACACTCTGACTCCCATTACCTTCATTAGAGACTCTGGTGAGTTGCACCCATCAAAGTCCTTTCAAAGCTCTGCCTGTTGTGATAACAGTGCAACACATCAGAATGCTGGAATGTGATTGGTCTTCTTGCCTAGCCCTGGCCACATGACACAAATCAGGGTTACAAAAGTTTACACACCTTTGGCATGGGTGGGGGGTCAGTATCCTTCAACTCTGCTGGCTGATGTTACACGTGATATGATAGTGATGCAGAATCTAGCAGAGATGCTTTCAGGAGTGCACTGTCTGAAAGAAGAGCCTGTACAAGATACAAGGTCTCATGAGTGATTCACCCAGGATATGTATGTCTCACAGAAAAACAGCAGGATAAGTGTGAGGAAGTGTACACCACTCTTTAAATTAGCAGCAGGCAGCCCAGCAGGGTGCGGGGTAGGGTATGTTCTTGGCAGAGAGAGCAAGAGAGAGAGAGACTTAGAAATTATACCGGTTACCTTATTTTTATGGAGTTCCTGGTTCAGTTTTAGAAGATAGTAACCCTCTCTGATTTGTTACCATTGTCACATGACAGTGGAAAAAGTAGTACTGGGAGAAAAAGGACTTAGGAGGAAGAGACAGGAGGGAAGGGGAGGAAAAAAATAAAATTAACTTTAGAGCAAATAAGATTCTGGTTACAAGATTTCTGTGTTTAACACACTGGCCCTGTGGTGATGCAGGTCCTGTGACAAGTGCACTGAGTTAGGAGGGGAGTCTGTCTCAGAACTCCAATAGCGGGGGGGCTGCAGGTCAGGATTGAGGGGCCTGTGCAGAACTGTGTGAGTGCAAATGCGCAGAATTACAAGGGTGCAGTAGGTCAGTCTAGGTATATGACAATAGTTTCTGCCTGCATTATGCCTGGGTTCTAGCCAATATATAGAACCCTGTGCAGGTACAAAATTTGTACCCGCATCTGATCTGCAATCTGCAAACATGGTCCACGGATAGCTGCAGATTTTCAAGCTAGTACAATAAGCCTGTGCTGCAGGAGACTGTCGCTAGTTTCACCCAAAAGTAATGAAGAAGAAACTAAAGAGAGCTGAGCTTTCCCTCCCTCCCCCCATTGCTAGCAAACCTCGCTTTGTATATAAACGTGAAATGCCAAGATATGAGTCATCTTAATGGCAGTGTGGCTAGTACATAAAAACAAGCTGATAAATGTTTGTTAAAACGAGAGTTGATTTATTACAGTTTCAAAATCTCCCCACATGTTGTTTCATGGCAGTTAGAATGTTTTTCTGTGACATAATGGTCATGAACAGTTGCTTTCTACTAGCGAACAAAATTTCTCAGCTTGAATCAGTCTGTTTATATTAAGGGCTCATGCTGGACACTATACTTCAGAATGGAAAGAAACCCTGAAAGCGTCTTCCCATGAACAATAGTTTCAAGCTATTTTAAGGTGGTTTTTAATATCTGCTGAATAAGTATGTTCTCTTGTACAAAGCCTGGGATCACGTAACAAAAGATCCTATTCACACATGAGGGCAGATTAAAGATTGCTTTAGGAATCTTTATGCCTTAATTTCTTGGTTTGTTCTAGATTTAAAGAATCTCAAAATTAATGTTCCATTTATAGAGAGCTTGGCACAAGAGCATTTTCTTGGTAGCAAATGCTATGGTGAAAGCACCATTCCGGTAAACACTTATGCCTTTACTTAACTTTACATGTGTGGATAATCCCATTCAATTCAGCGCGTGTGAAAGTGTTTGCAGGAGTAGGCCAAAGATTGCAAAACAATTTAAATTATAATCCCCTGTTTTCACTAGTTCCTAACTTTCTGCAAAAAATCTCCTTTGGGTTTGAAATTCTCCATGCTTTTTGTCTCAGCCAAAGGTGATGTTTTTTTGCTGGAAGTTTAAGCAAAATCCCTCCAACTGTTTTTGAGTTATGTCAAGCTAACAAAAAATACAAAAAACTCTTTTCGCTAAAAAATACACTCCTCTTGCTGGAAGAAAGTGCTGCTGCTTTTTTTTTTTTTAACAGTCAGTCACTTTGAAACCTATAATATAATTATCAATCATACATATAAAATATATAATATAATATAAATATAAATATATATCCTCTGACAGATGGATGGAGCAGAAGCAACATGAAGCCCGCCTCTGTCAGAGGAAAGGCGAGTCATTCATTACCGATGATTAATTATTGCTATTCTACATTGCCATGTATGAGAAAATCACTGGCACAGAGCTATTGGGAGGTCCATCCCGTTGTTTCACTAGAGGCTGTGTCTGACTGTTTATGTGCGATTAATGATGCTCTTTCCCTTTTAAGTAGGAGGAGGGGAGAGGTTGGTCATGGGAGTTTTCAGAGTTGAGTGTTCAGGCTACAATCAGGAAGCTGCTAGTCTCTGCCAAGGCCCTGCCAAGATTTCTTGCTTCAAATAAAGACTCTGTTTGCATTTACACAAAGGGATGAATGTTTTTATTATGCATGCAACAGATCTACACACTGAAAAATAACACACTGAGGTTGCACCTGTTGGTTGTACCTAGGTGCGCGCGCTCTCGCTCTCTACACACACACACACACACACACGGTCCTGTAAGAGATGGGACATGTGATGGTATGAAGCCTGATGGGTCATTTAGAAAAACAAATAAACAAAAACCAAGATGGAGCAAACTTTAAGCCATATTGCAAGTTCCTAGGGTTTGAGCAGATCTATAGATCAAAATGAAGGAAGAGACTCAGTAAGTACAAATCCTTGATTGTGATACAGAATAGAAATTGGTTCAGGCTATGATGTTAGGTGGTCTCTGGCCTTCCTGTTTATGCTGCTCTGCTGGTATGTTTCTCACATGTATTCTCCAGCCACAGTCATCTGTTCTGTCTTGGAATTCCTTATTACTTAACATGCAACATAAAAAGATTAAAACCAAAAACTGGAGGGGGTGATGACCTGAGGGGAGGGGGGGAGCTTGAGGTGCTCCCCAGGGAATAGCCTTGTGGCCAGTCCCAGTTCTCCCTGAACTCCAGTCATAGGTCACTGCTGGACTGTGTCCCACTGGAGCCTGTCGAGAGTGTTTCAGAGACAGAATCCCTGAAAAACTGGCAGGCGCCATAGGATTCACAGTGGCAAATATGCAAAGGATTTTTAGTTCTATGGACTGGGATATAAGTGGAAGCACAATTGCTTCCTAATCCTTCCCACCTCCTCTTCTCCCCCATGTTCAGATCAGGGCAGGATGTTGTATGCCCAGTGTGTATCCAACAAAAGAATGGGTACATTGAAAAACTATATAGCATAGACCTCATGTGTTTGGGGCTTAATAAAAGCAATATGTGTCCATTACACCTGGCAGCTGAGAGGTATAGATCATGTTCAATACTTGTCCATAGAGCCCAAAATCTAGAAAGGAAGAACTGCAAATAATATAAGGGAGAGAAATTGCTAGACAGGAAAAGGCCACTTAGCCTGGTAAAGCTGTTCCTCTCTGAGATTAGCTCAACGCCCACTTTCCCGCTTTATCCTGGTATCCTGGAGCCATCTCTCTCTCTAGGGAAGCGTCTCTGGCTCCTAAAACCATTATACTGCTTCACTGGAGTGTCCTTAGCGTAGAACCCAGCAATCTGTTTTGGAAACACAGAGTCCTCAAGAGACGCATGAACACACAGGCCAGCAGTTAACACTGTATATTTGGTACACATAAGTATGATGGCAAATCTTGACTGTCACATGAGTGTCCTGTAATTATTTATGGAGTTACTTGGGAAGAGATTGAGTGTTATTGCTGCCCAGCAGAAATGGCCAGGGGCCCTGTTCTGTAAGATGCTGAAATTATTTGTTGAATATTTTCTACTAATCATTTTTGGTCTACAGCTTGTTTGTGAGCAGGTTCCCCCAGTCTCCCAGAACCAGATATTTAAAGTCAGAGATGTGCTGATTGGACACAAGTTGCATCATTTGTTTTTGTGGTTTTTTTGTGTTTAAAAATGTATTGAGAGTGATTTTCAGCACATGCATACATGTCTTACTTTCAGTACATTCAGAGGAGACACATTCCCAGACAAAATATTACAGAAACTGTATGGAATGGTTTTATGTCTGTCATGACAGACAGTCACATCTAGTAACCCAGCAATAATTTATGGCCTGTGCCAGCCTTTCCTTAGGAAATATCCTTTTATAACCCCCTTGTAAAAGCATACTGCAGTGTTATATTTCCATGAGTCTCACAATCACAAATAAGGACGTGGGAATCACCGTGTTGGAACAGAGTAGGGGCCATGTAATCCAGTATCCTGTGTGTTACACTGGCCAGCACTAGGTCAAGTACTTCAGAGAAAACCAATAATTGACAATTAGGAATAATCTACAGTGGGATAGTTTTCTTCCTCATCCTATTTGTGTTCTGAAGCATGAAACCCCTAATTTATTTCAATTTATCGTACTGAATGTGACTATAGATATTCTCATTACCCATACAAGCCTCAGTTCAGGAACACTTCCCTTTTCAGGAGAGCACTGAAGTCCCATTGCTTAAGACATGCTTAAAGTTAAGTATGCGCTGAAGTGCTTTCCTGAATCAGGACCTAAATCACTTGTAATGGCCCCAAAGGAAATCAGTCAGAAATTGCCTGGAATGCCCAATTTATCTTCCCCATACCTTTCATTATTTGATACACCTATATTATTGTCACCTATTCATCTCTTCTCTAAACTAAACCGTTCCAGTTCTTTCAGTAAAATCTCATACATGGACTGCGTGATGGTCTAGGGAGACGGGCAAATGGGGCAGACGATCAGCATGGTGCCCGTTCTACCGGTGCCATACACCCTGTCTCAGACCTTGGCATGGGATGAGGTGGCGGAGGGAGGACAGCAGCCCCTAAGGGGTTAGGAGAAGGGAACACAAAAGCTGCCCCTTTCTAAGGGCTGTCCAATGGAAGGGGAAACGAGACAACCCTGGGGGTAGCAACAGCACGGGAGGTGGAGGGACGGGAGGCAGGGACCGTATCAGGAATGGGAACAGGATTGGGATCAGTGGCAGAACCGGGAACCCCAGCAGCCAGGATACTGGGGTGTGGCATCTCTCGACTGGGCACAGGAGTCGAGGGAGCAGGAAGGGGCAGCGGGAAGCAGGGCAGACTCAGTGCCCACAACCACAGCATCATGAAGGAGGGAGTTCTCAATGGTCAGGCCCCCAACCGGATGGGGTGGCAGCTGCCCTGCATCAACAGGGGACGCTCCCAATGGCTTGGAGCCTGGCCACTCAGCACCAGCCGTCACCTCAGCGGCCACAATCAAGGTGCCATCTGTGGCTGGGCAGATGGATGAGATAGGACACCTCAGGAGTAAGAGCAGGGACAGCAGTCAAAGGGAGGGGAGAGAGGGGAAGATAGGGTAGTGTGATGGAACCGCTGCCCAGGTCGAGGCCTGCTGGCAAAGGGTTGTCTTCCCCCTGGGTAACGGGGGTCAGATCCAGGACTGTGCTCTCCGCAAAGATGGAGCAAAACTCCCCATCCGCTAGCGACTCTCTGCCAGCGACTGAGGCGACACTTGTCTTGGTGCTGATGGGGGGCATGCAGATGACAAGGGGGGGGTGGTTCCACCTGAGGCCCCCACAGGGAGGGATTCCAGAGGGGGAGCGGTACTTCTCCCCATTGCTGCCACAACTGCTCCAGGCTGCTCTACTTGTTGGGCCCCCTCAGGGGGCAGGACACAAGGTTTGGCAACACCAGCCCCCTTTCTATTTTTTTCTCCACACTGAGGGGGGGAGTGTTGAGATTGTGCCTTCTGCTTCCCCTGGATGAGAACCCAGCCCTCTAAGGTGTTAGTGGAGGGCTGGTCAGCAGGGGCGGGGTCAGAGGGCAAGGGCAATGGTATCTAGGGTTGGTGAGGCAGCAAGGGGATGGGAAAAATCACGCTGAGGTGGGCCCTCTTCCTCACCTGGCAGAGACTCCACCGCCCTCTCCTTCATGGGCTCTGCCAAACCACACACGATGGTTGCGGGGCCCACTCGCTCGTCAGGGCACACAAGGGGACTGCCCCCGGGGCCCGAACGAGGGGGGATGGCAGACTGGGAAGGAGAAGCGGCGACCGCAGGGGCTGGGCAATCAAGGTAACCAATGAGAACAGGGCCAGCGTCTTGCCAGGTCTCGGTGGTCCCAGGTGTCCCTCCTTGCCAGGCCAGCAGGCAGTCCCTCCGGATGTGCCTAAGGGTAGAAGGTTTAACCCGATAGGGGTTTCCCCAGGGTGGGAAGGAAAGGCAGGAGGCCAGCATTGGGAAGGAAAGGTGGGATGGAGGTGAAAACCAGCCGTACGCCCAGGTCCTCCAGGGGCTTGAGCGGGACATACACACCCCACACCGCCAGGCCCTTCTCCACCACCTCCTGGACAAGAGCCTGTGACACCAGTAAGAAGATGACCTTCCCGTACATCTGAGAGGCTGCCACCACAGCCGTGCACCCCACCACCCTCACCAATGCCCACAGGTAGGTCTCCACATGGGGCAAGGTGGGCACCAGGAGGCAGCGGACACCGGGCTTCCTGGTTAGAGTGGGAAAGGGACCCCGGCCGCTAGGGATGGAACTGGAGGCGATGGCTGGGAGCGATGACAAGGTAGCAGGTGGAGGGGCTGCAGCCACCTGGGCATACGCTCTGGGGGTCAAAGGAGGGATTCCCCCAGAGCTGGTGGAAGGGAGGGCAAGGGAAGTGGGGGGCAGCGGCCAATGGGAGGGCCGCAGCACAGAGGAGAGCCCCTACCACGGAGGGCTTAGCCGCCTTGGCAGGGACTTTGCCCTTCTTATTCCCCTAGCCTTTCCTACCAGCCGGGGGGGCTCTCCCTGAACTGGATGAAGCAGACTACATGGCAACAGGGTCCACACCTATGCCCACTGCCGGTCCAGTAGCAGCAGTCAAGAGGATAGCTGCAGGGACAGATGAGGGGGTGGCAGCAGCATCAACCCAGGGAGGAGGTCACCCACCATTTCCCCCACCATACTCAGAGGGGACAGGGACAAGCAGCAAAAGGTGTGGGGCGGGGGGGAAGAGAAGGGGAGAGACCAGCCACTCCTCCTCACTAGGCTGCGGGCAAGAGAGGAGGGCACTAACGTGGGGTAGGAGGCACTGAGACGCCTTAATCAGTCAGGGAAGTAGGGGATGCAACAACTGACCCAGCTGCACTGGGAAGGGGAGGGCTACAATATTGTAAGGGGTGCAGTGAATAAAGGGGGGTTAACATAAAGGGGGAAGGAGATCAAGTGCATGGTGCAGAGGAACGAGGGGGGTGGACAAAGGTAGGGGATCAGTGGAAGGCAGGCTGGAAAAACAGTCCAGGGCTAAGGCAGGAAGCTCGGGGGACTAACTGCAAGGGTTGGGGTGGGGCAGAAAGACCAGCAAACACCCAGGAGCCAGGCAAACCAACAAACTGCTGTGGACTGGGGTGGAGCAGGCAAACAGCCAGGGGCCTGGGCAGAGCAGGCAACAAGGGCAAGGGGAGGGGGCAAAAAACTGCTGCAGGGAGGCTGGTGGGTAAAACTGAGGGTGGGGAAGTCCACTAGCCAAAAAACAGCAGGGGAGAGGTGGGTCAGTCCAAGGGGAAGGCACATGTACCCGCACACTCAGTTTTATAGTGGCTGATGTAATAGTCCCAGGATGGTGGCGCGGCAAGCAGCTAAGTCCAGGAGCGGAGGCAGATAGTAGGTGGGGGTGGTGGAGGAAGCATCAGTGATGGTGGTGGGAGGAGGGGGACAGATGGACTAGGGGGAGGGCTCCCCACCACCCCTATCCCCCGTGTCCCCACAACAACAGCAATTACCCCCATTACAAGAGGAAGATTGTAAACAGTCACTCAGGCCAGCAGTAAGCCCCCTCCACAGTGTCCTGCAGCAGGGTTTCTGCACACTTCCCTAGCAGCAGCAAAGGTCCTCCTCAAGGCAGCAGCAGGCTTCCAGGTAGTTGTAACAGCAGCAACCAGCAGGCTGGAGGGACAGGTGGTAGTAACAGCAGTAGAGGTGAGGTCCCTCGCTCCCCCAAGGGTCAGCAATAGCAGCAAGCGGGGGGGGGGGGGGGGCAAACCAGCCAGCAAGGGAGCAGGAGAGGTGGGCCTAGCGCAGAGGGAAGCTAGATGAAGCTTAGCAGTGCCAAGCTGGCACCCTGCTCTCAGCAGCTCCACACCTGCCAAAGAAGGCAGGTAAGCCAGTCTTGCAGCAGTTGGGGGATATGTGATGCAGTACAGCCAGGGAGCAGTCCTAGAGGGGAGATATATAAGCCCTAGGCTAATTAAGGCATAATTCCCTGTAGACTAGGGACGGTTACTACAGGTGAATTGTAGCACCTGTAGCTAATTAAGGCCCTGTCAGGAACCCTGCTTCATGCAGATAGAGTGTGGAAGGAGAGAGGACTGGAGTTTGAAGGTGTGTTGCTACGAACTGAAAGACTAGACAACCGGAGGAAGGGAGACCCTCCCCTAGCAGAGTAGGGAGACTCCTTCTCCTAGTGTCAAGGACTGAGGGTAATCCTACCCAAGGGGGAAGAAGGTAGGAAACCCACAGGGATTGAGAGGGACTGGGGCTCAGACCCAGCCCTCTTCTATCATCTTCCTGGGCCACTAGCGAGGCCCTCTGTGCCCTTGGGGTTAGGGGTGGTATCCTAGGGCCCCCCGCTGCCAAGAAAAGCACGGGACCCACCATACCAACATGGGCCACTTTGTCACAGACTGCTACTACACTAAAAAACCATTTGACATCCCAGTTCGCTGAGGGGTGGCCCAGACTGGATGAGCCCAGATCTAGATGACTGCCTGCTGGTGCTAAATTTGGGAAGGAAAGTTCTGTTATTACACATCTAAAAACGAGTTGAATATGTACTGTATTTTCATGAAAGGCCACAACTGTCTATACTCACTAGAGAGACAAGGTGGGTGAGATAATATCTTCTGTTGGACCAATTTTCTGTTAGTGAGAGGAACAAGCTACATGGAGCTCTTCCTCAGGTCTGGGAAAGGTACTCAGAGTGTCCCAGCTAAATACAAGATCAAACAGATAGCTTAGAATAAGTAGCTAGCACATATCCTAACTAAGAGACCATTCAAGGTGAAGTGGCCCATCAACACCCCTGTAGTCCTAGGACAAAAAGTGGAGGCTGTGGGTTACAGATTGTTGTAATAAGCTACAAATCCAGTGTGTCTGTTCAGTCCATGATTGTTAGTGTCTAGTAAAGTTATAAATGTAAGGTCCCAGGCTCATTTTCTGAAAGCGTTGTGCAGGTTTCCTTTGCAGAGGAGGACTGAGAGTTCAGATATAAAGTGATCACTTTGCGAAAAGAATTCACTCCCAAGGGTGATGTGGTATTTTTGTCTTTTATCTCTTTCTTGTGTGAGTTCATTTGAGAGCCTAGTGATTGTCTGGTTTCACCCACAGAGTTGTTATTGGAGCATCTAGTGCACTTTCAAAAGATGAACCTGGGAGCTTAAATTCATAACTTTGCTAAATCATGGTCTGAATAAAGACACTGGACTTATGGCTTATTACAACCATCTGTAACCCAATAAGCCCCCTTCTTGTCCTATTTACAGGGTGTTAACGGGCCACTTCACCTGGAATGGTCCCTTACAATATATGTGCTAACTAATTATGCTAAACTATCTGTTCGATCTTGTATTTAGCTGTGTTTCAGAGTAGCAGCCGTGTTAGTCTGTATCCGCAAAAAGAAAAGGAGTACTTGTGGCACCTTAGAGACTAACAAATTTATTTGAGCATAAGCTTTCGTGAGCTACAGCTCACTTCATCGGATGCGATGAAGTACTCCTTGTATTTAGCTGTGGCACACTGAGTACCTTTCCCAGACCTGAGGAAGAGCTCTGTGCAGCTCAAAAGCTTGTCTCTCTCACCAACAGAAATTGGTCCAATAGAAGATATTACCTCACCCACCCTGTCTCTCCTATATCCTGGGACCGACGTGGCTACAACACCATTGTATACTCACCAGAGCAATAATGCATATAAAAATGACTGGTAGGAAGAATTACAAAGATCATTGTCAAAATTCTATGCAGTAGCGATTCAAAGATGTTTTCCTCCTTCTTGGGTATATAACCTGGAAGTAGAACTAGGCAAACGCTGGGACAAAAAATCAGTGAATTCACGTTTAAACAAAATTGCTTTGACTGTGTTCCTTTGCCATCAGTGCCCTGGCAAATCCGCTGACTGTCATGAATGTTCATGGAAGGAACAAATTATAAGAAAATATTCCACAAACATTTGTTGAAAGTGAATTATGAATTTATAATTTAAGTATTTGTTCTAGAAATTTTATTTTAAGAGTTATCCTCATCTAGTAAGAAATCAGAAACATACCCGGTAACCTATGTATCCAGCCAAAGCAGCTTAGATTTTGAATATAAAATATTTGCAACAATCTGCCCACAAACAAGCTTCAAGAATTATTGGCAGAAATTATTTGGCAAATTAACAAATACATTTTGCAACATTCATAGGGGTTTGTAGACTATTCAGGAATAGAAAAAAGGCAAAATTAGTTTAATTGTTTACTATGAATCATTTGCCAATTTTCTACCCTGAAGCAGCCTCCAATACCATGGCATAGAAGGAAACTGATGCAGTAATGTGCCAAAGAGTCCTAGAGCAGTGTCTTCAACAAGACATGAATGAAACCGCTGCTTGAAAGCAATTTGTTTTGTTGGATGAGTGGCTGTTCTACCTGCTGTATATTGTAGAGGAATTACGTAATGAAGTCCTCTAGTGGCTCTCAAAATCTTCTATGATTCAGAAGCCACCAGAATCCTGCCAGAGTAGCTGCCTGTGTATGTAGCTAAGCCTTGCCTGTTGTCTACAGTAGGTCAACTTGGTTATTTAGATCCCACTGTGCCCTTGTGGTTCCTTCATATATATATTACCTATGCTGTGTACAGAGCAGAAGACACAACGCTACCCCTTACTTGGTCGCTCCTATTCTCTGCGTGTGGCACATAATGGTTTAGTCTCCTGTGGGGCAGAATACTTTAGTCTCATAGGTGCTGACTCTGTACGTGCTCTGGGGCTGGAGCACCCAGGGGGAAAAAATGGTGTGTGCTGAGCACCCACTGGCAATCCCCCTATCAGTGCCTTCCCCCTCCCTCCCAGTGCCTCCTGCCCACCGTGATCAGCTGTTTCACAGCATGCAAGAGGCTCTGGGGGGGAGGAGTGAGGATGCGGTGCACTTGGGGGAGAGGGTGGAATGGGGCAGGAAGAGGTGGGGCTGGGTCTTGGGGGAATGGGTGGAGTGGGGGTGTGGTCTGGGGCAGAGCCGGGGGTCGAGCACCCCCTGGCACATTGGAAAGTGTGTGCCAGTGTTTGGTCTAGTTTCACTTGTTGGGTTTAGTGTGCAGATGCTGGGTAGAGTTGGTGGCCTGTGACATACAGGAGGTCAGACTAGATGGTTGGTTGGTTCCTTCTGGCCTTTAACTGTGATTCTGTGCCTTACAATGTGTTAAAGTGGGCATTGGGAGATTGTGGCTATTAGCCAGGATCGGCAGCGATAGTGTCCCTAGCCTCCATTTGCCAGACGCTGGGAATGAGCTACAAGGGATGGATCACTTGATGTATACCTGTTCTGTTCATTCCTCTGGGGCACCTGGCATTGACCTCTGTCTGAAGACAGGATACTGGGCTTTGGTCTGACCCAGTATGGCTGCTCTTATGTGTGGAGGGAGCAGAGATGGGAGAGGGGTCCTGAAGAATGGGCTTCTTCTATTGGGTGTGGATTTGTTTGAGGTAGGGGATTTGTGGGAAGGGATAGCTCAGTGGTTTGAGCATTGGCCTGCTAAACCCAGGGTTGAGAGTTCAATCCTTGAGGGGGCCATTTGGGATCTGGGGCAAAAATTGCTTTGAGCAGGGGGTTGGACTAGATGACCTCCTGAGGTCCCTTCCAACCCTGGTATTCTATGATTCTATATGGGACGGGGCATATATGGATCCTGAGACAGAGTCAGAAATGGGTGTTCTTGGAAAGAGTATAACAGAAAGGAGAGGATTTGATAGTAATTTTTGTAACATTTCATATATGAGTCCATGAATTGAACGTATGTGTTCATTTGAAGTAATGAAGTTGACCTTGTGCAAAAATTCCACTTATGGTGCCTCACTTGTGATTTTTGAGGAGAGGCCTTGCCACTGTGACAATCAGTCATCACCATGGATCTTGGGAATAGTAGGGTTTACATTTAAAGTATTAAGAGCCCATTTGCATTTTTAGAATTAAAGCATATTTTAATTTTTCTCCTCTCAGGTTAACCATAGAGAGTCATAGAATCATAGAGTTGTAAGACTGGAAGGGACTTTGAGAGGTCATCCAGTTCAGTCTTCTGCTCTCATGGCGTGACTAAGTTCTAGATCATCCCTGATAGGTGTTTGTCTAAACTGCTCTTAAAAACCTCCAATGATGGAGATTCTACACCCTCCCTAGGCTATTTATTCCAGTGCTTAACCACCCTGACAGCTAGGAAGTTTTTTCTAATGTTCAACCTAAACCGCCTTTGCTGCAATTTAAGCCCATTGCTTCTTGTCATATCCTCAGAGGTTAACGAGAACAATTTTTCTCCCTCCCCCTTGTAACAACCTTTTATGTACTTGAAAGCTGGTATCGTGTCTCTCTCAGTCTTCTCTTCTCCAGACTAAACAAAGCTAATTCTTCCAATCTTTCCTCATAGGTCATGTTTTCTAGACCTTTAATCATTTTTGTTGCTCTTCTCTGGACTTTCTCCAATTCGCCCACATCTTTTCTGAAATGTGGCACCCACAACTGGATATAATACTCCAGCTAAAGCCGTATCAGCGCAGAGTAGAGCGGAAGAATTACTTCTCGTGTCTTGCTTACAAACACTCCTGCTAATACATCCCAGAATGATGTTTGCATTTTTTTGCAACAGTGTTACACTGTTGACGCATATTTAGCTTGTGATCCACTATGAACCCCAGATTCCTTTCCGCAGTTCTCCTTCCTAGGCAGTCATTTCACATTTTGTATGTGTGCAATTGATTGTTCCTTCCTAAATGGAGTACTTTGTATTTGAGCATAAGCTTTCCTGGGTGAATACGCACTTTGTCAGATGCATGTAGTGAAAATTTCCAGAGGCAGGTATAAATATGCAAGCAAGAATCAGGCTAGGGATAACAAGGTTAGTTCAATCAGGGAGGGTGAGGCCCTCATCTAGCAGTTGAGGTGTGAACACCAAGGGAGGAGAAACTGCTTTTTTAGTTGGCTAGCCATTCACAGTCTTTGTTTAATCCTGAGCTGATGGTGTCAAATTTGCAAATGAACTGAAGCTCCAATATGTCTGTTAGTCTATAAGGTGCCACAGGACTCTTTGTCGCTTTTACAGATCCAGAGTAACACGGCTACCCCTCTGACACTTTGTATTTGTCATAATTGAATTTCATCCTGTTTACTTCAGACCATTTCTCCAGTTTGTCCAGATCATTTTGAATTATAATCCTATCCTCCAAAGCACTTGCAACCCCTCTCAGTTTGGTATCGTCTGCAAACTTTATAAGTGTACTCTCTGCACCATTATCTAAATCATTGATGAAGATATTGAACAGAACCAGACCCTGCGGGATCCCACTCAATATGCCCTTCCAGCTTGACTGTGAACCACTGATAAATCCTCTCTGGGACTGGTTTTCCAACCAGTTATGCACCCACCTAATAGTAGCTCCATCTAGGTCAGGGGTCAGCAACCTTCGGCATGCGGCCCATCAGGGTAATCTGCTGGCGGGCCGTGAGACATTTTGTTTACGTTGACCACCCGCAGGCACGGCCCCCCACAGCTCCCAGTGGCCACGGTTCTCCATTCCTGGCCAATGGGAGCTGCGGGAAGCAGTGTAGGCCACAGGAACATGCTAGCCACCACTTCTCGCAGCTCCCATTGGCCAGGAACGGCATATCGCAGCCACTGGGAGTTGCAGGGTGCCGTGCCTGTGGGCGGTCAATGTAAACAAAATGTCTCGCGGCCCACCAGTGGATTACCATGATAGGCCACCTGCCAAAGATTGTCGACTCCTGATCTAGGTTGTATTTCCTTAGTTTGTTTATGAGAAGATCATGTGAGACAGTATCAAAAGCCTTACTAAAGTCAAGATATACCACATCTACCACTTCCCTCTAACCACATTACTACTCCAATAAGCAAAAAGCTTCAAATGATTGATGGATTCACGCAGATTCTGTGCCAGAGGATTTGTAGCAATTCAGTTCAACAGAAACAGAGATGATATTGCAAAGAATACATGCCTTGGAAATTCTCTCCCAAGGAGTTTAATTCAGCAGCAAGAGAACATGTCAAATCTGAATGACATGGAGATTCTCATGAACATGCAGCCAAGTTCTTCAACATCCTGACCAAGATGAAAGCAAGCATTGAGGCACAAGCAAATAACTTCCAGTGGTATAACAGTGAAGAAAACCATCAAAAGCTGCATCCAACTGTAACTGTGTCTCCCATCATGGCTTGAACAAGGCAAGACATTGGTGTTTGGCAAGTCTAGCACCAGAAGGAATGTGCAGTTTCTGCAGTCAGGCACAAGACAAAGTATGAAGGACGCATTTTAAAGTGGCTCCACTTACGGCACGGTACCTGTCAGCCCAAACCCAAGTGAACTGTCTGAAATATGAAGTCAAATAGTGAGACATTAAATTGTAGACACAGCAAATGCATCAGCAAGATTTCCCTAGGCTAGGAGAAAGCCAGTGTAGGGAGCATGTCAAGGCAGGCCAGGGTGGGGCTGTTCTAAGTTATGGCAGGAGCTGTTTTGGCCCAAAGTCAGGCCAAGGGTTGGACGAAACATAAAAGTGGCTTAAAGCCACCTTTCCCCCTCCCCCATTCCAAGTTGTGTCCAGCATGAGCTCAGTGCAGCTCAGGATGAGCTCTCTGATCTTTTAATACAAATGCCACAGCCAGCCAAGCTTTAAAGAACAGACACATTCACAAGACTCTCAGGAAAACATGCATATGTTCTGCACTTCCTTTCCCATCGATGGCTGCTTTTGTATTTCCCATCCGTATGTGCGACACCATCATTTTGCACCATGAAACTAGTGTGATGTCACAAAGTATGGATTGTGGAACCAAAGCATGAACTGGACATAACGGACAGGCTGGTAATGAAGGAGAGAGCTTCTGTTGCCAGAGATGTCACCTTTAGACCAGTGGTGGTCACAGTGCATTCTCTGTGACTTAGACCACAGGGAGAGCTAGCCTTCAGGAGAAAACGGGTCTCTTATAAAAGCTGCAATAAAATGCAACTCACAGCAAGTTGCTCTAGACTGCCCCATGGAGCTACAGGCATGTTTCCCATTGCACTGACAGACTTGGCAGGATTTCTCCATCTTGGGACAAATGTAGTGTTAAGAGATCTTTGACCTCCTTCTCGTCTTTCCCCTTCCCAGCACACACCTATGAGTCTCATTCAGAACATTTTTCTGTACAGCAAGAGTTAGCTTCATGAAACTCAAAATCTCATAAAGCTGGGCTCACTGCACAAGGCAATTTTTAAAATACCAGTGTGACGCCTGGCTAGAAAGGGTTAAACATCCTGCAAAATAAACAACCCTCAAAAGACATGTGGGGAGATAATTGTGTATTTGTGTATTTACATATGTATGAATAGGGTCACAATGTAATCAACAGTCCCTGTCTATGCTATATTCTGATAATTTAGAGATCAAAAGAACATCCTAGCATTTAAATGAATTGTAAACATGGGATATCTCAGTATTCATCTCTCTTTGAAATGTATTGTGAATGGTGGAGGAAAAAGCAAATTGCCTTATGTTAATTCTATAGCTAAGTACTGGTGATGGACCTCCTTCAAAGTCATGCTAATTACCTTTTGAACTCCAACTTGTCAAAAGACATGAAATTGTATAAAAGATCCTTGGGTCCTGATTCTGTCATCTCAGATCTGCTTAGGATTCATCGGGAAAGTTTGAGTCGCAAGACTGAGGTTCCAGTTATGCTGGTATGCCCTGAATATGATATTTGAACATTGGACTATAACCTATGAACTATTTCTGAAAGAACTCTTTGCAACTACAAAGCTCACCAACTCTGCTATGAATCTGCAACTCAATGAATTGAACTCATGTCTGTATATATATTGAGCTTTTAACCATACTCTCTCTTTATTAAGAAACAAAAGTTTAGATTAGTTAATAAGAACTGGCTGTAGCATGTATTTGGGTAAGATCTGGAATATTCAATAACCTGGGAGGTAATGTGTCTGGTCCTTTGGGATTGGTAGAACCTTTTCTTTTATATGATGTAATAAGATTTATAGAAATTTTCATCATATTTGATGTGGGTATCAGGACGGAGGCCTGAGGCTGGATGATTTTAAGGGAACTGTGTTGTTTGGACTTCTGAGTAAGGTAATAAGGTAATAAATAAGCTGTTTATGCTGTCTTGGTAAATCTAAGTATTGGAATATCCACCAGCTTTATGGGAATTGTCGGCCCCATTCTTTGCAGTTCACCCTAACTGAGTGACCACAGCTGGCTCCCCACTAGGACGACGGTCACAATCAGACTGGGACTATCTTAAGAAATAAAAGGAAAATATTAATTATTCGACTCACCCAAATTTCAATTCTTCTGCTTCACTCAGAAAAGGTGTGAAAATCAGTGGTTGTGCTGTTCTTATGCCTATTCTTTTACAGAATTGTGGCATAATTATGATGGCATTTAGTATATGATTCCTCTGCTTAATAATAACATCAAACTGATCTGGGAAGGCATGGATGTGTAGTAGTCTCTCCCAAATATGAGAGTAGTAATGTTTTCTAATGTCTAATCACTGATTTATGAACAGCAATCTGAACAAACATTTTCTTATTAATCACACCAAGTGCTTTTACTGAGGGTTTGCAGTTTAGATTTGAAAGAAGGTTCAGATTGAGAGCAAGACCAGTCAGAAAGTGATATCCCGCTGTCTCTCAACGGATAGAACTGGGAATGGATAGGGAATGGAACATCAACAATGTCTTCCCACAATCCTGCTGTCTTTGGACTGTATAAATAGGTTGCCAGCACTTTCCCCCCTTATAATCCTGCTGTCTCCAGAGCAACAGGGCATGGGTCACTACTAGCAATCTCTGTGCAAAATGCCATATCTTCTTCCAGGTTATAATTATCTTAATTATGTATTAATAAAAGAGAATTCATAAAGCTCTGAGTGGCATTTCCTCTGCCCAGTTATATTACCTGGCCCGACACTACAGCATGCCTTTATTATTCTAGCCAGTTGAACTAAGCAGATCTGATGGTATATACTTTAAATACAGAAGTTCTGCTTCATAGATGGATTCTGTGAATTCTGACACAAAGAGCACCCTAGCTCCATCACTTTTTACAACAAATCCGAATAATTTAATTCCATCATGTGAAGTGTGGTGTATAAATGCTAAAAAATAAATAAACACATAAAAATTGGAAGAGCTGACAAAATAAGTTACACACCCAAAAATGGAAATAAAAGACCAATCCTCAGCAGGCATAAATCAGTCTTGGCCTAAAGACTCAGCCCTGGTCTACACTAGGACTTTAGGTCAAATTTAGCAGCATTAAATCGATGTAAACCTGCACCCGTCCACACGATGAAGCCCTTTATTTCGACTTAAAGGGCTCTTAAAATCGATTTCCTTACTCCACCCCGACAAGTGGATTAGCGCTTAAATCGGCCTTGCCGGGTCGAATTTGGGGTACTGTGGACACAATTCGACGGTATTGGCCTCCGGGAGCTATCCCAGAGTGCTCCATTTTGACCGCTCTGGACAGCACTCTCAACTCAGATGCACTGGCCAGGTAGACAGGAAAAGAACCGCGAACTTTTGAATCTCATTTCCTGTTTGGCCAGCGTGGCAAGCTGCAGGTGACCATGCAGAACTCATCAGCAGAGGTGACCATGATGGAGTCTCAGAATCGCAAAAGAGCTCCAGCATGGACCGAACGGGAGGTACGGGATCTGATCGCTGTATGGGGAGAGGAATCCATGCTATCAGAACTCCGTTCCAGTTTTCGAAATGCCAAAACCTTTGTCAAGATCTCCCAGGGCATGAAGGACAGAGGCCATAACAGGGACCCGAAGCAGTGCCGCGTGAAACTGAAGGAGCTGAGGCAAGCCTACCAGAAAACCAGAGAGGCGAACGGCCGCTCCAGGTCAGAGCCCCAAACATGCTGCTTCTATGATGAGCTGCATGCCATTTTAGGGGGTTCAGCCACCACTACCCCAGCCGTGCTGTTTGACTCCTTCAATGGAGATGGAGGCAATACGGAAGCCGGTTTTGGGGACGAAGAAGATGATGATGATGACGAGGTTGTAGATAGCTCACAGCAAGCAAGCGGAGAAACCGGTTTTCCCGACAGCCAGGAACTGTTTCTCACCCTGGACCTGGAGCCAGTACCCCCCGAACCCACCCAAGGCTGCCTCCTGGACCCAGCAGGCGGAGAAGGGACCTCTGGTGAGTGTACCTTTTAAAATACTATACATGGTTTAAAAGCAAGCATGTGAAAGGATTACTTTGCCCTGGCATTCACGGCTCTCCTGGATATACTCCCAAAGCCTTTGCAAAAGGTTTCTGGGGAGGGCAGACTTATTGCGTCCTTCATGGTAGGACACTTTACCACTCCAGGCCAGTAACACGTACTCGGGAATCATTGTACAACAAAGCATTGCAGTGTATGTTTGCTGGCGTTCAAGCAACATCCGTTCGTGTGTTATCCTCAGGAGAGTGAGATATAATCCATGGTCACCTGGTTGAAATAGGGTGCTTTTCTTCAGGGGACACTCAGAGGAGCCCATTCCTGCTGGGCTGTTTGCCTGCGGCTGAACAGAAATGTTCCCCGCTGTTAGCCACAGGGAGGGGGGAGGGTTGAGGGGGTAGCCACGCGGTGGGGGGAGGCAAAATGCGACCTTGTAACGAAAGCACATGTGCTATGTATGTAATGTTAACAGCAAGGTTTACCCTGAAAGAGTGTAGCCAGTGTTTTATAAAATGTGTCTTTTTAAATACCGCTGTCCCTTTTCTTTTCTCCACCAGCTGCATGTGTTTCAATGATCACAGGATCTTCTCCTTCCCAGAGGCTAGTGAAGATTAGAAAGAAAAAAAAAACGCACTCGAGATGAAATGTTCTCCGAGCTCATGCTGTCCTCCCACACTGACAGAGCACAGACGAATGCGTGGAGGCAAATAATGTCAGACTGCAGGAAAGCACAAAATGACCAGGAGGAGAGGTGGCGGGCTGAAGAGAGTAAGTGGCGGGCTGAAGAGAGTAAGTGGCGGGCTGAAGAGAGGGCTGAAGCTCGAATGTGGCGACAGCGTGATGAGAGGAGGCAGGATTCAATGCTGAGGCTGCTGGAGGACCAAACCAGTATGCTCCAGTGTATGGTTGAGCTGCAGCAAAGGCAGCTGGAGCACAGACTGCCACTACAGCCCCTGTGTAACCAACCGCCCTCCTCCCCAAGTTCCATAGCCTCCACACCCAGACGCCCAAGAACGCGGTGGGGTGGCCACCGGCCAACCAGCCACTCCACCACAGAGGATTGCCCAAAAAAAAGAAGGCTGTCATTCAATAAATTTTAAAGTTGGAAACTTTTAAAGTGCTGTGTGGCATTTTCCTTCCCTCCTCCACCACCCCTCCTGGGCTACCTTGGTAGTCATCCCCCTATTTGTGTGATGAATGAATAAAGAATGCATGAATGTGAAGCAACAATGACTTTATTGCCTCTGCAAGAGGTGATCAAAGGGAGGAGGAGAGGGTGGTTAGCTTACAAGGAAGTAGAGTGAACCAAGGGGCGGGGGGTTTCATCAAGGAGAAACAAACAGAACTTTCACACCGTAGCCTGGCCAGTCATGAAACTGGTTTTCAAAGCCTCTCTGATGCGTACCGCACCCTCCTGTGCTCTTCTAACCGCCCTGGTGTCTGGCTGCACGTAACCAGCAGCCAGGCGATTTGCCTCAACCTCCCACCCCGCCATAAACGTCTCCCCCTTACTCTCACAGATATTGTGGAGCACACAGCAAGCAGTAATAACAGTGGGAATATTGGTTTCGCTGAGGTCTAAGCGAGTCAGTAAACTGCGCCAGCGTGCCTTTAAACATCCAAATGCACATTCTACCACCATTCTGCACTTGCTCAGCCTGTAGTTGAACAGCTCCTGACTACTGTCCAGGCTGCCTGTGTACGGCTTCATGAGCCATGGCATTAAGGGGTAGGCTGGGTCCCCAAGGATACATATAGGCATTTCAACATCACCAACAGTTATTTTCTGGTCTGGGAATAAAGTCCCTTCTTGAAGCTTTTGAAACAGACCAGAGTTCCTGAAGATGCGAGCGTCATGTACCTTTCCCGGCCATCCCACGTTGATGTTGGTGAAACGTCCCTTGTGATCCACCAGAGCTTGCAGCACTATTGAAAAGTAACCCTTGCGGTTTATGTACTCGCCGGCTTGGTGCTCCGGTGCCAAGATAGGGATATGGGTTCCGTCTATGGCCCCACCACAGTTAGGGAATCCCATTGCAGCAAAGCCATCCACTATGACCTGCACATTTCCCAAGGTCACTACCCTTGATATCAGCAGATCTTTGATTGCGTGGGCTACTTGCATCACAGCAGCCCCCACAGTAGATTTGCCCACTCCAAATTGATTCCCAACTGACCGGTAGCTGTCTGGCGTTGCAAGCTTCCACAGGGCTATCGCCACTCGCTTCTCAACTGTGAGGGCTGCTCTCATCTTGGTATTCATGCGCTTCAGGGCAGGGGAAAGCAAGTCACAAAGTTCCATGAAAGTGCCCTTACGCATGCGAAAGTTTCGCAGCCACTGGGAATCGTCCCAGACCTGCAACACTATGCGGTCCCACCAGTCTGTACTTGTTTCCCGAGCCCAGAATCGGCGTTCCACAGCATGAACCTGCCCCATTAGCACCATGATGCATGCATTGGCAGGGCCCATGCTTTCAGAGAAATCTGTGTCCATGTCCTGATCACTCACATGACCGCGCTGACGTCGCCTCCTCGCCCGGTAGCGCTTTGCCAGGTTCTGGTGCTGCATATACTGCTGGATAATGCGTGTGGTGTTTAATGTGCTCCTAATTGCCAAAGTGAGCTGAGCGGACTCCATGCTTGCCTTGGTATGGCGTCCGCACAGAAAAAAGGCGCGGAATGATTGTCTGCCGTTGCTCTGACGGAGGGAGGGGCGACTGACGACACGGCTTACAGGGTTGGCTTCAGGAGGCTAAAATCCACAAAGGGGGTGGCTTTACATCAAGGAGTAGTTCAGGCAGGACTTCACGGAGGGTTCCAATAAGAAATGGTGCACCTAAGTTATTGTTCTTATTGGAACAAGGAGGTTAGCCTGGCCTCTGATTGATACATGGCTAGATCTACCTCGCTGCACCTTCTCTGTGAGTGACTGCAGTGTGACCTAGAGGAATGAGTCCCCTAGACAGGGGAGGAGGCAAATGAGTACAAAACAAATCTGGTCTATTTCTTGTTTTGATCCACTCCATCTATCTTTAACATCTTTGGCTGGCAGCAGACAGTGCAGAAGGACATATTGCCTGCCTGCTCACCATAAGATGGTTCAATAGGACTGACTGCCGGACTAAAGAGAATGACCTGGTCAAGTCACTAAAAATTTAGTCCCTGCGCCCATGTCTGCCCAGGCGCTCCTGATCGACCTCACACAGGCGACCAGGAGTACCTCGGACATGACGAGGACGGCTACCAGTCGTATTGTACCGTCTGCTGCCACAAGGCAATGGGTTGCTGCTACTGTGTAGCAATCCCGTGCCGCGTCTGCCAGCACCCAGGAGACATATGGTGACGGTTACCTGAGCGGGCTCCATGCTTGCGGTGGTATGGCGTCCGCACAGGTAACTCAGGAAAAAAGGCGCGAAACGATTGTCTGCCCTTGCTTTCACGGAGGGAGGGAGGGAAGGGGGGGACTGACGATATGTACCCAGAACCACCCGCGACAATGTTTCAGCCCCATCAGGCATTGGGATCTCAACCCAGAATTCCAATGGGCAGCGGAGACTGCGGGAACTGTGGGATAGCTACCCACAGTGCAACGCTCCGGAAGTCGACTCTAGCCTCGGTACTGTGGAAGCACTCCGCCGAGTTAATGCACTTAATGCACTTCTGTGGGGACACACACACTCGAATATATAAAACCGATTTCTAAAAAACCGACTTCTATAAATTCGACCTTATTCCGTAGTGTAGACATACCCTCAGAAAAGTGTATATTGAGGTTGCATGAATTTAAAATATACATTAAAATTAAATTTGGATTCCTTTGAAATATCACACTGAAGTTTTGCCTCACATAACTCCGTCACTGAAAGACAATAACTGTAGGAGATTTTGGAGGGGCAGCCAGAATTCTCAATGAAAAATAAAGGGCATCCATTTAACTCAGATAGATGAGAGACTGAAATTAACACAGGGCTCAGAATCAATACTGAGATGCAACCTGAGGTGGTATCAAGATGAGCTGACCCTGCCTGCCAAGAAAGTTGCCAAAAGAGACATTTTCTTTAAAAGATGCTACAGACTTTATCCATTCAAAACAGCTGTGTGGATGATCAAAACTCTAGCTGTATTATGTTCCAAAACATAAGGGTAAACATGTTTATGTTATAAAAGTCCAGCTGGAAACGAACCAGACTGCAGAGGGGAAAATAACAAATATGACCTTGAACCATTTTTTTGCCCATTAAGATAAACTTTACCCAAACAGTTGAAATGAACTGGCATTTCTTGATTACTGCTGACTAACATATGCTTAAACTGTTTCTCAAACAAACTTGATAAAGAATAATTTTCATAATAAAAGCAGAGTGAAAGAATATTGCAGATGACACAAGAACCAATCTTAAATATGCAAAATCTTTGAAGGATGCAGCACTAGGCTTTTCCCATGAAGTCCAGAGCTAACATAAATAAATACAAGATATCTACCCTCACTTTGCTGACATAGTTAATGTTTCCATTATAAATAGAACTTGATAATGACAAAGGAGCTGGAGAATGGTTGCGCTGGTGGCCTGTGACACTACAGTGCCCTGCAATAACTCAGCTCTTAGCAGCTGGTCTTTCACTCCTTGAGTTCTGGGCTTACGGGTGATGAAACAGCATAGTCAGTCTTACCAAGAAGATGGAAGAGGAGGGTAGTGGGAGTCTTGTACAGAAAGGAATCATGATGGCAGCCTCCAGATGGGAGGAAGGGTACTGAACAATCTGATAATTATAATCGGAAGCTCGTCAAAGTGGGGTTCTGCCACAGACAGGAGAACATGTTCCAAAGGTAGGCGCCTTCCACTGAGAGTCCTGCTGCCAACCCCAGAGAGACAAATACTAGGCACTGACAGCTGAGAGAACTCTATAAGACCCTGATTGGGGCCTCTTGGCATTACTAGAATATAAATAATTATAATTTTAGCTCAAGTCTGTTTTCAATTGTTGCATGTGTTTGTAATTTGTATACACAAATATGCCTATTTCACATAGTTCTTTTAGTATTTTTTTTTTAAGGAACGGAGGTTATAGTTGCTCTTTGCTACACTGTACTCTTGTATTTATCAATTTTATAACTCTGGGCCAGATCCTAAGCTGGTGTACGTCAGTGTACCTCCATTGAGTTCAGTGGGACTAGGCCAATGTATACCAGCTGAAGACCTGGCCCTCTGTATTTACTGTGTACATCAGAGGATCACTCTGTTCCCCTTTGTGCCCTGGTGGATTTCAGGTTGATTTATGATGTATTTATTTATTTAGCTGTATATAGTAAAAATACCTATCCACCGCTCTAGCCACCCTTTCAGTCCATCCTACAGCATAACAGAACTCACACGCATGAAAATAGATAAGGGAAGCAGAGGGACACAAGGATAAATCTATAGCCAGCAGAGTTAATGACAATATGGAGGAGTTTTTTAAAATATATTAGGAACAAAAAGAACCCTAACAATAGCATTGGTCCATTACTAGATTAAAATGGTAAAATTATCAATAATAATAATGCAGAAGAGTGTTCAATAAATATTTCTGTTCTGTATTTGGGGAAAAAATAGATGATGTAGTCAGTCATACAATGATGAGAACACTCTTTCCATTCCACTAGTGTCTCAGGAGAATTTTAAACAGCAGCTACTGAAGTTAAACACTTTTCAATCAGCAGGTCCAGATAACTTGCTTCCAAGAGTTTTAAAAGAGCTGGCTGAGAAGCTCACTGGACCATTAATGTTGATTTTCAATAAATGTTAGAATACTGGGAAAGTTCCAGAACACTGAAAAAAGCTAATGTTGTACCAATATTTTAAAAGGGTAAACGGGATGACAGAGTCTGACATCAGTCCCAGGCAAGATAATGGAGCAACTGATATGGGAAGGAGAATTAAAGAACAGTAATCTAATTAATGCCAGTTGTGACCCAGGTGTGACACTAAGCACAGCTGTATTCACACCTTGCACACTGTTGTGATATTTATTGAAAATATGCCTTGTGAGGTATCATTTGAAAACTAACTCACTGATCATTAATAATCATATGTCATGTATGAACATGGTGGGTATTAAGAGTTAGGTATCTATGCTGGAATAATAACTAAAATGTGCTCAAACCAGGTATGTCAGGAGGAATGGTTAAACAGGTCTATCCTAAACAAAGGAGTATGTGTTTACCTCAGTTTACATATAAGCAGTAAGCAGACCCATTAAGCTAACAAGGAGTAGAGACCAATCTCACACTAACAAGTGGGGAATAAGACAGCATGGTGTCTGCACCATGAAGAGAGAAGTTCAGTCTGAGTTTTATTTGTCAGAAGAATCCATTTCAACAGTTTACTGGTCAATAAAGGGAGGGGGTCTGAACCTCATGTGCTAAGCAATTGAATCAACTGATGGTATAAAATATTACTGTATTATAAGAGTGAGGTCTTTTCTTAAAGCCTATGACACTGGTGATTAATGTTATTGTGAAATGTATACATTAAAGCTGAAGCACAAACCCAGCCGCACGGGGCTGAAGCCTGAGTTTTTAAGTTGAAACTTGGAGGTACGCAAGGCAAAGCAGACTCCTGAAAGGGTGACAATAGTCTGGAAAGGTTGAGAACCACTGCACACATGCATCCGATGAAGTGGGCTGTAGCTCACAAAAGCGTATGCTCAAATAAATTGGTTAGTCTCTAAGGTGCCACAAGTCCTCCTGTTCTTACTGCACACAGATACTCAAAATGTGCAGACTGGGAGCTACAACAGCAAAGCATTGTGAGGCATCCAAGGTTACAGGGCAGGCAATGACACAATCCCTCGCTGGTCTGGATTGCACCCCAGAACATGACACCAGGGACCTTTTGATGCCACGGGCAGAGGGCACGGGGTGCATATGCAACCCACATGCCTAATAGGAAAACATCATTTTAAGAGCTAGAGCAGGATGGGGAGGGAGGAACAAGTTGGTCTGGGTTATTGTTGCTAGGCAGCTATATAATTAACACTCTACACCCAGAAGTTTCTGGAATTGGGTGTGGTAGTTTTGGGCATGCTCAATAGATTCCCTGTTGCTGGACTCAGACTCCATTGAGGGCAAGTAGTCAGGGCAGCTTCTTTAGAAAAAGACATGCAGCTTATCTGGGTTGGGAGAAGCTGAGTCAGAGGAGTCGAATGCAGGCTGTTTTCTCCTAACTTGGAAGCATTTTGCAGCAGGCTAATGATACTGTTATTCTTCCAGTAGGGAAGCCCTGACAATGTTAGTTACGGAAAGGGGAAATTGGAAGGGAAAACTAATTTCTTTCATTTTAATGGTATACTTTGTTTGTTTTTAGCCAAATTGTTTTAGTTAAATTGTCTCAACCAGTCTGGACCACCAGCTCTTTTCTTATTTAAATGTGCAGATGGGGAAAGAATCATTTATATTTTGCTATTCTCAGTTTTGTATTTTTCTTGTAAGAGGGTTTTTGTTTTAGATCAGAGGTGGGCAAACTACGGCCCACGGGCCACATCCGGCCCGCGGGACCGTCCTGCCCGGCCCCTGAGCTTCTGGCCCGGGAGGCTAGCCCCCTCCCCTGCAGCCACACCGCTGCGCGGACAGTGCTCTGGGTGGCAGGGCTGCCCACTCATACAGGGCAGCGCGGCAGCGTGTCTGGCTCCAGCTGGGCAGTGCGGCAGCCAGACATGTTGCTCTGAGCGGTATGGTAAGGGGGCCAGGGCTGGGGGGTTGGATAAGGGGCAGGGAGTCCCGGGGGACAGTCAGGGAAAGGGAGCAGGGGGCAGTTGGATGGGGCGGGGCGCGGTTGGATAGGGCAGAGGTTCTGGGGGGGCAGTCAGGGGCCAGGGAGTGGGGGGGTTAGATGGGGGTGGGGTCCCGGGGGGCGGTGGGGGCGGGGGTCCCAGGAGGGGGTGGTCAGGGGACAAGGAGCAGGGGGAGGTTGGATGGGTGGGGGGTTCTGAGAGGGGCAGTAAAGGGGTGGGAAGTGGGAGGGGACAGATATGGGGCGGGGGCCAGGCTGTTTGGGGAGGCACAGCCTTCCCTACCCGGCCCTCCATACAGTTTTGCACCCCGATGTGGCCCTCTGGCCAAAAAGTTTCCCCACCCCTCTTGTAGATAGTTAATCTGAGGGGCTGATCAATTAGCTGACTAGCTAACTGAGGCCTTGTCTACACTGGCAAGTTTCTGCGCTGTAAAAAACCCACCCCAACGAGAGGCGTAGAGCTTTCTGCGCTGGGGCTACAATGCTGCGGTGCTAGTGTAGACACTGTGGTCGATTACAGCGCTGCAATTGGCCTCTGGGAGGTGTCCCACAATGCCTGTTCTCACCTGTCTGGCTATCGGTTTGAACTCTACTGCCCTGCCCTCAGGTGACCAACCATCATCCCCACCCCATACATTCCTTTGCAAATTTGAAAGTCCCCTTCCCGTTTACTCGGTGGTGCATGTAGTGGTCTCAGCGCATCTTTCCAGGTGGCCATGCCTGTTCCATGCACTAGGCGTTCCCCCACTTGGAGCAATGCCGAGCTGCTGGACCTCATCGGCATTTTGGGAGAGGAGGCTGTGCAGTATCAGCTGCGCTCCACCTGTAGGAATTATGATACCTACGGACAGATTTCATGATGCATGATAGAAAGGGGCTATGACCGGGACACATTGCAATGTAGGGTAAAAGTGAAGGAGCTGCCGAACGCCTACCACAAGGCACGGGAGGCAAACCTCTGCTCCGGTGCTGCGCCCACGAGCTGCAGGTTCTACAAAGAACTGGACGTGATACTCAGTGGTGACCCCACCTCCACTGCAAAGGACCCTGTGGATACTTCATTGGCTTGCTTGCCAGTTGAGAGAGGACTGAGCCAGGAGAAGGAAATCTTGGACGAAGAGGGGGAGGGGGAACCAGAGGCAGAGGATGACTCGGAGGTCAGAGATGCACATAGTCAGGAGCTCTTTTCTACCCCGGAGGAGCCTAGCCAGTCACAGCAGACGGATCTTGGTGAAGCAAAAACAGAAGAGGAGGCCCTTGGTAAGTGGATCTGATTTTGGGAATTGCTGAAGCGAGTTGTTGGGGGCAGGAGGGTTGCAGAAAGCAGGCTTGTCTCCCACTGCATGCCTATTCTGAGCAGCGGAACAGGCTGTTGATAGACTCCCTCACTTCACGGGAATCTCCCCAGATCTCCAGGAAACTCTTGTGGAGATACTGGGCAATCTGCTGCCGCAGGTTCCTCAGCAGAGCTGCTTTGTTTTTTGCCCCATTGACGGTAACTTTACCATGCCACTTTGCTGTCATGGGCTGTGTGTGTGTGTGTGGGGACACCATTGCTGCACACAGTGTAGCCACATAGGGGCCAGGTGGAAGCCACAGGCTTGGAGAAGACCCGCCCTTGATTCCTGCTCACCCTTAGCAGCAAGATATCTTCCATAATGATCACCTCTTGTGGAAAATGTGGGGATAGGAATGATTCTACAGTGCTGGTTCTCCCCAAGAGCCATATGCCCAGTGTACGGCAGGGTCCGGGAAGAGTGATTTACCCTGCCCCTGCAGCTGCTCACCATTTTGGGGGTCCTATGGCTCATGTGTGCTTTCCTGGGGTCAGCCAGTTAGCGACAGGTGTGTGAGTACTGGCTGTGTTTTAAAGCACTGAATCAGTGTTGTCTGTGTTGCAAACAATACTGCTTCTGTTAAATGTTGCATTTAAACTTCACAGAGATGACCTTGGGAGCCAGCCTCCCTCTTTGTTATTGGCGACAGAATGGCTGCGCAGAATTAGAAAGCGGCCAAGAAGAACGAAGGAGGACTTTCTCCTTGAGGTTATGATGCATTCCACCACTGAGACACAGGAATTGAAGGAGTGGTGGGACAGCGAGAAGAGGGACCGAAAGGAGGATGGGGCACACCAGAAAGAAGCCACGGAGCAGCTCTTAAACGTTATGGAGCGCCAAGTGGATACGCCCCAGGCAATACGAGCTCTTCAAACCGAGCAGCTCCGCGCCCGCCCTCCCCTGCAGCCGGTGTCACAAAGCTCTTTCCCATGCGCCCCACACACATTGCCAACACACTCTTATCAACCTCCTGGCTCCACTCTCTACCTGCAGCATTCCACTCCTCCCTCCTCACAGTCCAGCACTGTGAACTCCCACTACACTCAACACCCATCCCTCTGCAGTTTGGCCCTGCTGAAGTACAGCACCCGCTGCATTGTACTTCAAAGGAGAAGGTTGAGTGTCATCCCTGGACATACACAAATCTGTAGTTGTCCTGGGACCCCTCCTCCTCTTGAGACCTTCCCTTCCCCCATCCCCCTCCCTGCTGATGATTTTTTTCATTTGATTCTCTACTCCGGTTGTTGTCTTTTAATAAAAGAATTATTTGAAAGCGATCTTTATTCTATTATGTGAAAGAAAAAAGAGCACTGCAAAGCAACATACAATTATGTTAAGGCCTTTTTCTTGCATCGTGTGCACCAATCACCTCCTAGCATTACAAGCTCTTCAATCCCAAGCATAGCAACAAATAGTGGCTTTCAGCTTCAAATTGCTGCCTCAAGGCATCCCTGATCCTTATGGCCCCGCGCTGTGCCCCTCTAATAGCCCTGGTCTCTGGCTGTTCAAACTCAGCCTCCAGGCGTTGAGCCTCTGTGGTCCAGCCCTGAGTGAAGCTTTCACCCTTCCCTTCACAAATATTATGGAGCACACAGCACGCGGCTATAAGCATAGGCATATTATCATCGGCCATGTCCAGCTTCCGATACAGCGGGGTTTTAAATGGCCAAATGCACACTCAACAGTCATTCTGCACTTGCGCAGACTGTTGTTGAACTGCTCCTTGCTGCTGTCAAGTTGCCCCGTGTATGGCTTCATGAGCCACGGCATTAAGAGGTGGGCGGGGTCTCCCAGGATCACAATGGGCATTTCGACTTCCCCTACAGTGATCTTCTGGTCCAGGAAGAAAGTCCCTGCTTGCAGCTTCTTGAACAGGCCAGTGCTCCGAAAGATACGTGTGTCATGCACCTTTCTGGACCAGCCTGTGTTAATGTCTGTGAAATGCCCATGGTGATCCACAAGCACCTGGAGAACCATTGAGAAATACCCCTTGCGATTAATGTATTCTGTGGCTAGGTGGTCTGGTGCCAGAATTGGAATGTGCATGCCGTCTATCACCCCTCTGCAGTTAGGAAAGCCCATTTGTGCAAAGCCATTCACAATGTCACGCGCGTTGCCCAGAGTTATGGTCTTTCGGAGTAGGATGCAATTAATGGCCCTGCACATTTCCAGCAACATGACTCCAACGTTCGACTTTCCCACTCCGAACGGATTAGCAACTGATTGGTAGCAATCTGAAGTAGCCAGCTTCCACAGTGCTATTGCCACACACTTCTCCAGCGACAGGGCAGCTCTCATTCTCGTGTCCTTGCGCCGCAGGGCTGGGGTGAGTTCATCCAACAGTCCTACGAATGTGGCTTTCCTCATGTGAAAGTTCTGCAGCCGCTGCTCGTCATCCCAGACGCATCACGATTTGATCCCACCACTCAGTGCCTGTTTCCCGAGCCCAAAAGCGGCGTTCCATTGTAGTCTGCACCTCCGTGAATGCCACAAGCAATCTTGTGTCGTAGTTACTATGCATGGCGAGATGGATGTCGCACTTCTCTTGCCTTTTTAGTTTAAGATATAACTCCACTGCCACTCATGACGTGTTGGTCAGAGCGAGCAGCATATTGGTCAGCAGTTCGGGATCCATTCCTGCAGCCCGAAAGAGGCAGGGCGCACAGTACACAAACCGTTGAAAGATGGTGCCAAATGTGGATTGAAGCACAGGGATTGTTGGGATGTGAAGCAATGCATCACGGGGCTTTGGGACTGGACCCAGGATGGCCTGTGACCCCCTCCACCTTCCCACAAGTCTTAGGGGCAAAAGAGAAAGAGGTGCTCTGTGGGATAGCCGCCCTGAGTGCACCACTCTGAATAGCGCTGCAAGTGCCACAAGTGTGAACATGCTATTGTGCAGGCAGCTGTCAGTGTGAACACACAACAGTGGTTTTCTTTCTGTGCTCTCTGAGCAGCACTGTAACTGCTGGCGCTGTAACTTTGCCAGCGTAGACCTGCCCTGAGTGATTTCAGTAGGGGAGGAGAAAGAGTCTGCATGGATTTCAGTTGGAGATTTCTGCAAGCAAGAGGAGGGAAGATATTATTGCAGTGCTTGTCACCAGACTGTGTACATCTGGCAATCAAAGACTCTGAGACTCAGGTGAACTCAACCTAAGCTTTTGGGAGCTCTGATTACTTCTCACTATGTTTCTGTGGGGATTGACCTGTTTAGATTGAATTTGTTTTCTTTTATTGATGTTTCTGTGTCATAAAAATAAAGGGAAGGGTAACCACCTGTCTGTATACAGTGCTATAAAATCCCTCCTGGCCAGAGGCAAAACCCTTTCACCTGTAAAGGGTTAAGAAGCTAAGATAACCTCGCTGGCACCTGACCAAAATGACCAATGAGGAGAAAAGATACTTTCAAAGCTGGGGGGGGAGGAACAAAGGGTCTGTCTGTCTGTGTGATGCTTTTGCTGGGAACAGATCAGGAATGCAGTCTCAGAAACTCTGTTAAGTTAGTAAGTAATCTAGCTAGAAATGCATTCGATTTCCTTTTGTTTAATGGCTGGTAAAATATGCTCAGCTGAATGGAATGTATATTCCTGTTTTTGTGTCTTTTTGTAACTTAAGGTTTTGCCTAGAGGGATTCTCTATGTTTTGAATCTGATTACACTGTAAGGTATTTACCACCCTGATTTTACAGAGGTGATTCTTTTACCTTTTCTTTAATTAAAATTCTTCTTTTAAGAACCTTTTTAAGAACCATGGGTCTGGTATCTACATGCTAGTTCACCAGAGTGTCATGCAAAGTCTATTACAAGCCTGTGTCACACTTGTCTTCATAATCTTTATGAAATGTATGTGCAGATAATAGGTAAGTGGATATGCATATATCTATAGGAAATTGTTTTTAAAGCCTTGACGTTAAAGGCAGGTGACCCAGGTTCCATCAGACAAGAGGTAAGAGACACTTATTTCCCTGGCTGACCACTGTATATTGTGTATCTTACGATGGAAGTCTATTTGCATACTTAGTTAAGTCCTAAGGAAGAGATTCTGGGGACATCAGGAGAAGAAATTAACAGGAAGAGGTAAACAGAGGGACAGGGGACCCTGTTCACAGGTGAAGAACAAAGGACTGGTCTAATATATCTCGCAGCGCAGAGAGATGCGTAGGAATCCTTCATCTGGGGACATAAGCTGCCAGTGGGTTTGGTCTCAAAAAAGGTGAGTCTCAGCCATCCTTGTTGAAAAACGCTGTGAGAAGGACTTTGGCTAACCAGTACCTCATTAGACAAGAGGGCATCTTGATAAGTAAGTTAAGCTATAGAATGCATGTTATGATTTTGTTTTATATGTAACCCATTTGTTTTCAATATTTCTGCTTGCTATCATTTGAATCTCTGTTCTTTGTTAAATAAACGTATACTTGCTTTCTATATAGGAAACAAATCTAGTGCTGTGTGTCAAGCAGAGCTGTGTTCTCTGCTGTAACTAGTAAGCTGTCATCTACTGTTCCTTTGGGTACAGAAGATCTGGGAATTCTGTAAGCATGCAATGAATCAGGGGCTGGACTCTGCAGGCGGCTGCTTGGAGGGCACATGGGTTGGAGTGTGTCTGTTGCTAGGGACAGTGGAGCCTCTCTAGGCTGAGAGGGGAGTGCTTGTGTTGCCAGGAGCTGGTGGAATCAGGAAGCTGACCCCTGGCAGGTACAGACAAGTCTTCAGAGGCATGCGTACGGGGTGTGCTGGGTGTGCCCAGGCACACCCTAATGCAGAGGTGGGCAAACTATGGCCTGCGGGCCACATCTGGCCCACGGGACCATCCTGCCCAGCCCTTGAGTTCCTAGCCGGGGAAGCTAGCCCCCGGCCCCTCCCCTACTTTCCCCCCTCCCCTGCAGCCTCAGCTTGCCGTGCCGCCAGTGCTCTGAGTGGTGTGGCTGGCTCCGGCTGGCGGCACGGCTCAGGGGCGGATTTACCAGTAAACACAGGGTGCCCTGGCATGGGGCCTCCCAATAACAGGGGTCCCCAGGGCAGCTCAGCACCAGCGCACCCCCCGTGGGGGTGGGCCTGCACTGCGGGGGCAGGGGAGAGCAGGGAGGGAGGCTCACCTGCAGCCTCAGGGGAGCAGGCGGGAGGTGCAGGTGGCGGGAGCGCTGCGAACGCCGGCCGGAGGACTCAGGAGGAGCACAGGGCGGCTGCGCAGCCGGCCGGAGAGAAGCGGCGATTTGAAGGGGAAACCGCCACTTCTCTCCAACTGCATGGCTGCCCCTGCTCCTTCTGAGTCCTCCACCCATGTTTGCAGGGCCGCATTCTGAAAGGGGCTTTAGAGGGGACAAGGAACGGGGGGGTTGGGGGCAGGAAGTGGGAGGGGGTGAATAGGGGGTGGGGGCCAGGCTATTTGGGGAGGCACAGCCTTCCCTACCCGGCCCTCCATAGTTTTGGAACCCCGATGTGGCCCTCGGGCCAAAACCTTTGCACACCCCTGCCCTAATGTCTCAAAAAAAGTGGCTTTTTGTTTTAATTTAATCGCATGATACGCTGTTTTAGTTTTAAAGTATGGATTGTTGTATTATGCAATAAGCGCCGAATTGCATAATATAGATGTTGTAGAAATGTATAGAAAGCCCCCGTTCGCTCGCAGCATGCGTCCCCACTATGCGGCTCCGCATTACCATTGGTCCTCCCCTCCCCCTCTGACTACTATTCTAGAAAATTCTTTGACCTATATAAGCTGCCGAGTCAGGCTTGCCCAGTGCAGTGTCTACAGTGTTTGTAATCTTAGTCATGTGTATTCTACTGAAATAGCATAACAAGCCTGTGGTTTATGTTTTAATTCAATCGTATGATACCCCCTTTTAATTTTAAAATATGGATCGGTTCGTTGTTAAGAAAAGGAGCAGACAAACTGAATTACAATGAATGTGCTGATAGTAGTGCAAATACCTCGGACTCCTCGCTTAAGAACTTACATGAAGCTAATGCCTCCACCAGTTCCAGTGCATGCAATAAACTTATTATGACCAACAGAAACAGACTTTGTCTCTTAGTTCAGGTCAGTGTAGTTCCTATTCAAAGCCATCAAACATTCCATCTGATGACCTGGTCTGTGATATTCCAAAAAATAGATTAGAACGCTGGTCTCGATTATCTAGAGGTCCTTATCAGCCTAGATTGAGCACGTTTCCTAGAAGTAAAATAGGGAATAAACAAAAAAGTTTTCAGTCCGATTGGTATGAAAAGTATAGGTGGTTAGAATATAGCTCATCAAAGGTCACAGCATTTTGCTTTTACTGCTGTTTCTTCTCCTCTAATGATGCAGCAAACAAAGGTCACACTGATCCAGCATTTATTGATAAGGGATTCAGAAACTGGCATAGGGCTAATGAATGTTTTAAAAACCACCAACTGTCAAAATCTCATGTGTTGAGCTGTTCTTCATGGTCAAGTTTTAATGAAGGGAAACCTATTGATGTATTGTTGGATGAGGGCAAGCAGGCTTATCTGTCTAAACAAGAAGAACGGTGCCATAACCGAAGTGTAATGGAGCGACTGCTTGACATTGTTCTGTGTTTGGCCAAAGGTGGGAGACCATTCAGGGGTCACAATGAAAAAGCTGACACTGTTGAGAAAGGTTTATTTCTAAATCTTGTCAACATGCTCCAAAAATATGATCCCGTAATGGCAAAGCATGTGCAACAATCTCCTCGAAACGCTACCTATCTGAGTAATCGCATCCAAAATGATTTAATTGTGGCCTTACACAACATTGTGCAACAAAAGATTGTGTCTTCACTAAAATGGTCTCAATAATTGCCAACAACACTACTGACTGTGGATGCCATGAACAGATGTCCATTGTGGTGCGGTATTTTGACAATGAAAAACATAGTCCAGTTGAACATTTTGTGTCTGTTCAGAGACTATTAACAGTTGATACTCAGTCTATTTTTGACCAGTTAAATGACATCCTTGGCATTCTTAAAATTGACTGGTCATCAGTGATGTCTGTTTTGATGGTGCATCTACTATGTCTGGATGTACTGTGGGAGTTCAAATGAAATGTAAAGAAAGAAACAGTGAAATACTCTATGTACACTGCTATGCACATTGTTTGAACCTCATCCTAGTAGATGCATGCACTTCAAGTAAACAAAACAGAACTGTCTTTGATTTTTTTGATGTTATTCAGACTCTTTATGCCTTCATGGAGGGGAGTCCTGTGCGACATGCAGTAATGGAGAAGATTCCACAAGAAGTAGGATCCCAGTTGAATACTTTGAAGTCACTATCAAACACAAGATGGGGATGCAGAGCAGAAGCAGTGGCTGCTGTAAAACAAAACTACTCCATCATTTTACAAGCTTTACAAGAGATTATCGAAACAACTCGCCTTGCTGACACTAAAATAAAAGCCAGGGCCTTATCCATGAACTAAATTAATTCAAGTTCATCTTTGCCCTTTACATAATGCACCCTATTCTCCAGATGGTGGTAAAAGTGAGTAAGGCTCTTGAAGCTCCAGATCTCAACTTACTTACTGCAATGACAGGGGTGAAAAGCTTGTGTAACTGTTTGGCTGTGACGAGAAGTGGCCCAGAATATTTTCAATCTATTTTCAATGACAGTATGAAAATGTGTGTAGAGAATGATATATCGATTCCCCCAGTTAAGAAGAGAAAAACGTCCACTCGTATTGATGACGCATTTGAGTCCCAGCATCACTTTGATGCAAAAGAGGAACAGGAGAGAATAACTTCATTTTACCCACTCCTAGACTCAATGATTACTGGCACTGACCAGCGATTTGAACAGGAGACTTGTAAAATTATGACTGCAATGGGAAAACTGCTGAGCTTAGACATTGGCAGGGACGATATGAGAATCATTGCCAACAAATTTAAAGTGTCCTTGGATGAGGTGGAAGCTGAAGTCAGATTGCTTTGGGGTTATGATGGATCTATTCCTAAAGGTAGCACTACGAACACCACCAGAGAGTGGCTTGATTGGCTAAAGGAATCAGATTGGTCTTCCATGTTCCAGGCCTTTTACAAATCTATTCAATGCTTTGCAGTCTTACCTGTTACAAGCAGTTCATGTGAAAGAGCCTTTTCGAAACTAGCACACGTAAAAAACAAACTAAGAAGTACAATGTCCCAACAGTGCCTCGACTCACTCATGATTTTGTACATTGAACAAGAATTGGCTTCGTCAGTTAATTACAATGATGTGACTGAGGAATTTAAGTCCATAACACCTGGTGAGCGATGTCTCATTCCCTAGGACAGGAAGATGAAGAAACCTTAATCTGTTTTGGTCAATTTGGGTTAGCTCATTATCTGGTTAAAGATAAAGATCATGAAAATTGACTGTATCTTTGTATAAACCTGGTTATCACTACAGCAAAAATTTGGTATTTTGTGTGTCATTTTTTAAGTTTGTGTTTTTTAAGTAAAGTTGAGTTAATTTAAAAAAAAATTAAGTTTAGTTAAGTTTTAGTTTCTTTAGTTTGTTTGATGAATAAAAATAATGTCCTTTATGATTGAGTATTCAATAAATGTTTGCCTTTTAAAAAAAAATAAATTCCCTGGGTGCACACCCTAATGAAATGTGCTGCGCATGCCTATGCAAGTCTTCCTTATGTTAAGGGTAGATGGTAGCGAGGTGACCCCTGGGCAACCTCAGGAAGCATCACACCAACATGGAATATTTATGGAATATTGATCCCATCAAACTGACTTGACATTTATGAGATCACAAGTTTGCTTGATTAAAGGTAATGTTGGTATAATATACTTGGACTTCTGTAAGGTGTTTGACTTGGTACCACACAACATTCTGATTAAAAAATTAGAACAATATAAAATTAATATGGCACACATTAAATGAATCAAAAGCTGGCAACCTGATAGGTCTCAAAGTGTAACTGTAAACAGAGATTCATCACTGAGTGGGTATGTTTCCAGTAAGGTTCCACAGAGATTAGTTCTTGGCCTTACACTATTTAACCTTTTTATCAAAGACCTAGAAGAAAACAAGATAAAATCATCAGCAATAAAGTTTGCAGACTAAAATTGGGGGAGTAGTAAATAATGAATAGGACAGGTCACTGGTAGTGTGATCTGGATTGCTTGGTAAGCATGGCCCAATCAAACAATATGTGTTTTTAAATGACTACATGTAAATATATATATCTGGTCTACATTCTTTTTTCCTATACTTACAAGATGTGTGACTCTATCCTGGGAAGCAGTGACTCTGAAAAAGACTTGGGAGTCGTGGTGGATAATCAGCTGAACATGAGTTCCCAGGATGATGCTGTGGCCAAAAGGGTTGTGATCCTTGGGTGCAGAAACAGTAGAATCTTGAATAGGAGCAGAGGTGTTATTTTACCTCTGTTTGTTATTGGTGCAACTACTGCTGGAATACTGTGTCTAAATGTGGTGCCCACAATTCAAGGAGGATGTTGATAAATTGGAGAGGGTTCAGGGAAGAGCCACGAGAATGATTAAAGGATTAGAAAACCTGCCCTATATGAAACATGAAAGGAGCTCCATCTATTTAGCTTAACAAATAAAAGGTTAAGCAGTGACGATCACAATTTATAAGTACCTACATGGAGAAACAAATATTTGATTATAGACTCTTCAATCTAGCACAGAAAGGTATAAAAGGATTTAATGGCAGAAAGTTGAAGCTAGACAATTTCAGACTGAAAATATGGGATATATTTTTAATAGTGAGAGTAATTAACCATTGGAACAATTTCCCAAGAGTTGTGGTGGATTCTCCGGCACTGGCAATTTTTAAATCAATATTGGATATTTTTCTAAAATACATGCTCTAGGGATTTATTCTGGGAAAGTGCTGTATGGCTCGTGTTATAGAGAAGGTCAGAATAGATGATTACAATGGTCCCTTCTGGCCTTAGAATCTCTGAACCTATAAAAATTAAATTATCTTAACCAACTAGTAATTCAAATCAGCAAAACATACATCATACCATTCATACCCAAGAGCCTTCCCCAAAAGCCAAAACAAACAGATGGACTTTTCAGTATGCCAATAAGGTCAACAGATTTGGGGTATTTCAGAACAAATGAGGGTCTTCAGTCTCATTTCAGTTGTGGCAGGTCATCTTTAAACTAGTGTGCCAAGGCTGGGGAACAGGAAGCCTCGGGACTACCGTACTGATGGAGATCAATAGAATAGTATTACCAAAATCTCAAGAAAACGGGCTTTATAGGAACAACATTCTCTCTGAAAGCCCTCTGAAAATCCTCTGGTTGCATTAGCCTCCGAGGACAGATCAACACACATCTCTTGTCCCAACAGGACAGATGTGCCCTAGCTCAGGAGGTAATGGTTGGTCCCTGATACAGGTATAGCGTCCAACAGTCTGCAAAAACAACGAGGAGTCCGGTGGCACCTTAAAGACTAACAGATTTATTTGGGCATAAGCTTTTGTGGGTAAAAAAACCCACTTCTTCAGATGCATGGAGTGAAAATTGCAGATACAGGCATAAATATACTGGCACATGAAGAGAAGGGAGTTACCTTACAAGTGGAGAACCAGTGTTGACAAGGCCAATTCAGTCATGGTGGATGTGGTCCACTCCCAGTAATTGATGAGGAGGTGTCAATACCAAGAGAGGGAAAATTGCTTTTGTAGTGAGCCAGCCACTCCCAGTCCCTATTCAAGCCCAAATTAATGGTGTTAAATTTGCAAATGATTGTAGCTCTGAAGTTTCTCTTTGAAGACTGTTTTTGAAGTTTTTTTTGTTGAAGGATGGCTACTTTTAAATCTGTCATTGAATGTCCAGGGAGATTGAAGGGTTCTCCTACTGGCTTTTGTACATTATCGTTCCTGATGTCTGATTTGTGTCCATTTATTCTTTTACGTAGAGACTGTCCGGTTTGGCCAATGTACATGGCAGAGGGACACTGCTGGCACATGATGGCATATATCACATTAGTAGATGTGCAGGTGAATGAGACCCTGATGGTGTGACTGATGGGGTTGGATCCTGTGATGGTGTCGCTAGAGTACATATGGGGACAGAGTAGGCAACGTGGTTTGTTACAGGGATTGGTTCCTGGGTTAGTGTTTCTGTGGTGTGGTGTGTAGTTGCTGGTGAGTATTTGCTTCAAGTTGGGGGGCTGTCTGTAAGCGAGGACTGGCCTGCCTCCCAAGGTCTATGAGAGTGAGGGATCGTTTTCCAGGATAGATTGTAGATAGTTGATGATGTGCTGGAGAGGTTTTAGCTGGGGGCTGGAAGTGATGGCCAGTGGTTTTCTGTTATTTTCCTTGTTGGGCCTGTCCTGTAGTAGGCGACTTCTGGGTACCCGTCTCGCTCTGTCAGTCTGTTTCCTCACTTTCCCAGGTGGGTATTGTAGTTTTAAGAATGCTTGATAAAGATCTTGTAGGTGTTTGTCTGAGGGATTGGAGAAAATGCAGTTGTATTTTAGGGCTTGAGTCTACAACTACCTGGGAAAATTCGGTGGTTGTCATGGTGGACAGGAAATCCAGACCTGTCTCAGAATATCATCTCTATGAAAAATTAAGGTCACTGAGTACAATTAACCTTTGTGACGTCACTGCAGCACAACTGAAGAATGTAATCAGCTCACCCAGGCACTTTGGTGGATACTTGGTAAACTAAAACAAGTCCCATCCTAACCTCCAGCCCAGGACTCACACAGAAGACATCTAGAACTGAGAGCGCCTTTCTATGGGCTGGGAGACCTCCTACACTTATGGCTGGATTCAGCCAGTAAGGGCACACTGCCTCCTTTCTAGATCCCTTTGGTTCATGGGGCACTGAATACCCAGCTGTAGATAACTGCACCATGATTAGTCCAACAGTGTCATCCAAACAAGTTTTAAGTAATACACACAAAATCAAAATCAGAGTCCTCATCCTTTACTACATCAGGAATGACCAGCATTTTATTTATCACCAACTGTTTCTTAAGCAATGAACTAAAGAAAGTGGATGAAATTCTGGCCCCATCAAAATCACCTTCCTTTCCCCCCTTTTCTCCCAAGCTGGCACAGCTATACCCGAACTTGGCAGAGTTGTCCAACCATGTTTGGTTGAAAGTAGCTATTTGGCAATTAAATAAGGATCTACAGGGCAGACTGGAAAAGTTTTATCACAAAATGTGAACCCCTCCCAAAGCATAGCCCCTTGCCACTAACAAACTGTTTCAACTTCAGGATGTCTTCCATCCCAAAGTTCTAATCACCTAATCTCTCCAACAACATAAATCTTACAGTATTTTTAAAATAATTCAGTTTCTATTCCCATCCAATGGAGCTATTTTCCATCAGATCCTGTAGGAAATTAGACATTTTATATTTAAACCCGTGTCACTAGTTTCTGAACCTTTTCTGGGGGGGGAACTTTACCCCAAGTTTCTGCATTAGCTTTTAATTTAATGATTTCTCCATGGCTTGAGGGTTCCATGATAAATGGTATTTACCTTCATGTGTGAGGTAAAGATGTGAACACAAACAATTCTAAAGGTAGCACATGGGTTTGAGTAAATATACCAATTAACAGTTAAACTCTGAAAGCCACATTGTTCCCTTGCATCCTGAGCTGAGGGATTTCTTTCTTGATAACTTGGCTTATATAAGAGTGATACTCCCAATCTTCATTGTAAGACATTGATCACGGAAGCTATTATCTATAATAATAGGGCCAGTTATAATAGTAATAATCATTTCATCTTAATTGCTCATTGTGGACTGTCATGGTATCTAAGTGCCTCAGAAAGGGAAATTTTTTTTAGCAAACTGTATTTTAGTATTGTGACATCCTTTTATTGCACAATTGCTAAACAAGTTAAAAGGAAATAGATAAAACTCACTGTCTTCATCTTCAAAGACTTCATTATAATTAACGCACATGGAGAGAGATTCTTTGCTACTCAAACAATGAGGAGAATGTTTTGTTTGATATCCTTATAACAGCAACAGGGACAGAATATTGGGACAAGGAGGTTCCATTAGGGCTTGACAGATGGAATTGGCCATTTGGGAAGGGGACAGCTGGGGAATGGTCAGTAGGAAATTGACAACTGTGAGGAACAGATGGATGCTAGGCAGCTGCAAATGACAGTTGTGAATGTTATATATATGGGAACAACAGTTAGGAACTGGGCAGCTTGAGAGTGGGAAATGGGAACTGAGAAGTTAGGCATGACAGTAGGATGGTTGGAAGTGACAGTTGGGAATGGCAGGTGGGGCTGGGCATTTTGGGAGTGAGATTTGAGAGTGATAGTTGGGACTAGCAGATGGAAAATGGACAGTTGGAAAGAAAAGGAAAAAAATGAAGAAAATGCAGTGACAACAGCAGAGAAGCCAGTGGGGAGGGAAAAATGTGAACCATCAGGAAGGAAGAGATAACAGAATTCATGGTAGAGTGTGTGTCAGGAGGGCACTGTCAGTTACATTCTAAAGAGCTGAAGAAAGGGAAAGGGCAAATGAAAAAAGTTAATTTCTAGTTAATTCTCTCACTGTGCTGAGGAGATGGAAAAGTGAAATTGTTTGCTGTTGTACACTTCATTTAATTATGCAAATACAATCTCTTTCCCTGTCAAAAAATTAGATGTAAGGTAGTAAATTCTATTGAGAGTGAAACAAGTTCAGGTACAAATACAGCTAATAAAGTACTTATTTATATAACATAGTATGATGACTTGGGGTTCCAGCTATGATTAACAGGATAGGATCATTATTTTCAGTGGTGCCCCATTAGTAGTAGAAGGGATGGAATCTTGGTACTAGAAAATTCCATAGCTGTAGGAATCTGAGCAGCTAGACAGTGAAAATGGGGGTTGTGAAAAAAGTGGGGCAGGGTCTCTTTGAAAAGAGAAAGGGAACAGATCATTAGGAAGGAATCAGGGTAAAGGGTGAGAGGGGAGTAGTGTCATAGACATGAAAGTGAATGAAAGGAAAAGAGTTGGTGGAGGTGCCTGGTCTGATTTGAGTCAGATATATCTTTAACGTCTGCTGAGCTGCCTTTGTGCATCAGATTTTCCTTCCCATTTTCATATTTCACTAGCCTCCACTGAAGAGAGAGGAGAAAAAAAAAGAAAAAGAAAAACAACAGAAAACATGACAGGGAAAACATGGTTAAGGCAAGAAAAATGACAGAGAAACCCACCTAAAAAGATGAGTGAGATCCTGGTTATTATCTCTGACTGTTCTAAGAGTGAATTTCTGCCTGAGCATTTTTAAAAATAGAAAAATAAAATCTATTTTCTCTTGTTGAATAAATTATTAGTTCTAAGACAACTATTTTCTCTTTAGTGGGAGAAAGAAACAGGTTCAAGGGGTCCGCCAGGAGTACTGAAATATGTATGTAAGGTGGCATGAGGATTTGTGGTTGTAGCCCAAGTAACAGAAAAGGGAACTCAGGCTGCAGAATGCCCCCATAATAAATAAAATAGCAATACTTTGCAATGGTGTAACAGTCACCATTTTAGGAAGAGGAGCTTTACAAACATTAATTAATTAACCTCACCATGCTCTTGTGAAGGTAGGTGAGCATTTTATTGTATCAATTTTAATGACAAAGAAACTGAAACACAGCTCCAGAGAGGTATTTAGACTCATAATTTCCATTGAAATTACTGAAAGTTAGGAGCCTAGCCTAGCCACATCTGTGGATCCGGGCCAGAGAGATGACTAGCTTAAGGTCACACAGCAAGTTTAAACCAAGAAGAGAACTCGGGTCTGTGCCTCAGAGATTGATTCTATAGCAAAATGTTACTCTCTAAAAATAGCAGCCTGGATTTCCCGGTGTAGGATCTATGACTGGTACTATACCAAACACGCTTCCTTTCCAAGAAAATGGCTTTCTAACTGCCCAGCGCACACAGCCTAGAATCTGAGGGTCAAACCGAATTTCTTCCTCCTGGCCTATCCTCACCATCCGGGCTGTGCAGGACCAAGCGCGTCTCCCTGGCACTGGCGGGACCCCCAGTGCGTTCACCCGAGCTCCGCGCGCCCCGCCGGAGACGGTGGGACTGAGCGGGCGGGAGTTCGCCCAGTCTCTCCGCAGGGCCGGCGGGACCCGCGAGGCTAGGGCGCCCCTCGTTTGCGGCAGGCTGTGCGCACAGGGGGCGGAGGGTCTGGGCCGGGGGCCGCAGCCTGAGCGCTTCGCCAGGAGAGGCAAGCATCCAGCCTGGGGGCGCCGCCCGGGCCCAGCGGCCCCTGCTCCGGATGGCGAGGGCGGCGGTGCGCGAGACCCGGGTTGGGGGCGGGCGCGTGCACTAGCGCCAGCACCGCCCGCTGACCGGGCTCGCCCCCCCTTGCTCCGTCTTTGGGGCGCGCGCCCGCCCGCCTTCTCGCCACGGGGGAGGGTGGCACGGGCACGAGCGCCGCCGCGCGAGCCCTCAGCCCGTTCAGTGACAGCCCGCGGCAGAAGATGGTGGCGGCGGCGGCGACCCGCACCCCTTTGGACCCGCGCTTCCTCGGCCGCGCCTGAGCCGGCAGCCCCGGTCCCGGCGCCGCCTGGAGGAGCTCCTTGCCCGCGGCGCCTCCCCGCCGGGAGGGTAATTGAATTAACTCGCCAGCAGGGAGCCGGGGCCGCCAGGGACACGAGCGGAGGCGGCGGCCGCCCCAAGTGGTGAGCCCGGCCGGCGGCGCCTGCGCCTGGCCTTGGTGGAGCCGGGCGGCCGGTGGCTGAGGGGGCTGCCGCTCCGCGGCGGGACTGCGGGGGCCGACCCCCCTTCCCCCGGCCGGTCCCTGCGCGCCGGGAGCCCGTCAGGAGAGAGCGGGGCGGCTCCGAGGCCGAAGGCCCCACCGGTGGGAGTGGAGCCCCCACCCCGGCGAGTGCGAACGGCCGCGCCAGCCCCTGGGGGCGGCAGGGAGCAGCACAGGCCGGCGGCCGCCGCACCACAGCGTGGCGACTGCGCCTCCCGGGCGTCCCGAGGCTGCCGGCGCGGGGGGAACTTTGGGGACGAGGAAACTAACCCGGCACCAAGCGCTGGACCGCCTCGGCTCTGCCGGAGCAGCGCGGGCTGCGGGCGGGAGCCAGACAGGGCCAAGTCGGGCTTGTTCCTCCGCGTCAGCGTCAGGAGTGGGGATGGTGCGGCAGTGGTGAGAGCCACACGCTGCTAACACGCCTGGCCTCGGGAGGCACGGGGCTTTTCCTCTTCCTCTGCGGTAAGCAGCAAAAAAGATGAGGAAGAGGTCCTTTCCCGAAGGGGGCTGCTTGTCACTCTCCCGACAGTGATCTGCACTTATTGGAAAGGACCTGGGGAGTGACAGCAAAACTGCAACTAACTTGGAACAAATCGCCCCCAGTTTGTGGACCGGCAGCTGGACATATCTACTACAGCCTTACATTGGAATATGTGGGCCTGTCTAGGTCCCAGTCTCCTGTTTGTCTTGCCCTGTTTGAAGGATGAGTAACTGAAACTTGTGGACCTGCCTGGTGGTTTCTTGAAACAGGCAGTGATTTCTCAAAGAATTTAAAAACAACTATCCTAGGAAAAGCCCCAAGTCAGAAAGTTAAAGTATCACTCTATTTATTGTTTTTAAAGTCCTAAGGACCCATCTCCTAAAGCGCTTAAGAAAATCTGGCAACATGGCTTCCCCACCGCACGAGCAGTTACTACATCACCACAGCACTGAGGTGAGCTGCGACTCCAGTGGAGACAGTAACAGTGTGATGGTCAGAATCAACCCCAAACAACACCAGGGTTGCTCCTCTTCCAAGCATTGCAAGTACAGTATCTCCTCCAGCTGTAGCAGCTCTGGGGAGTCCGGAGGTGCCCGCAGAGCAACAGGAGGTGGGGGAAGCAGTGGTGCAGGTTTGCGCAAGAAGAAGCTGCCTCAGCTTTTTGAGAGAGCTTCCTCCAAGTGGTGGAACCCCAAGTTTGACTCCAACAATCTGGAAGAGGCCTGTATGGAGAGATGCTTCCCGCAGACCCAGCGTAGGTTTCGCTATGCCCTTTTCTACATAGGTGTGGCCTGTCTCCTCTGGGGTTTATATTTTGGAATCCACATGAGAGAGAAACTGATTGTCTTCATGGTGCCAGCTCTGTGCTTCCTCTTAGTATGTGTAGCATTTTTTCTGTTCACTTTCACTAAGACCTATGCCCAGCATTATGTGTGGACCTCACTGATCCTCACTCTCCTCGTTTTTATTTTGACTCTGGCTCCACAGTTCCAAGGTTTGACACCTATCTCAGGAAGTGATGACACATCCAATCATACTCCCCCTGTGAGAGCCACGGACACTTGCCTTTCTCAAGTAGGCAGTTTTTCTATGTGTGTTGAAGTGCTCTTGTTGCTCTACACAGTAATGCACTTACCTTTGTATTTAAGCTTGTTTCTGGGACTATCCTACTCAGTCCTTTTTGAAACCTTTGGTTATCATTTCAGTGATGAAGACTGCTTCGCACCCCTTGGAGCCAGTGTAATTTACTGGGAACTGCTGAGTAAAGCCTTGCTTCACATCTGTATCCATGCTATTGGTATTCATTTATTTATCATGTCTGAAGTCAGATCAAGGAGCACATTCTTGAAAGTGGGGCAATCAATCATGCATGGAAAAGATTTGGAAGTGGAAAAAGCACTGAAAGAGAGGATGATTCATTCTGTGATGCCAAGAATAATAGCTGATGACTTAATGAAACAGGGGGATGATGAAAGTGAGAACTCAGTCAAACGTCATTCCACCTCAAGCCCCAAAAACAGGAAGAAAAAACCCTCCATACAGAAAACCCCCATTATATTCCGTCCTTTTAAAATGCAGCAGATTGAACAAGTGAGTATTTTGTTTGCTGATATTGTTGGCTTTACTAAAATGAGTGCAAACAAATCTGCCCATGCATTGGTGGGGCTGTTGAACGATCTGTTTGGCCGCTTTGACCGTCTGTGTGAGGATACCAAATGTGAGAAGATAAGTACTTTGGGAGACTGTTATTATTGTGTAGCAGGATGCCCAGAGCCCCGAGCGGATCATGCCTATTGCTGCATTGAGATGGGTTTGGGTATGATCAAAGCCATAGAGCAGTTTTGCCAAGAGAAAACAGAAATGGTGAACATGAGAGTTGGAGTTCATACTGGGACAGTCCTTTGTGGCATTTTGGGGATGAGGAGGTTTAAGTTTGATGTGTGGTCCAATGATGTCAACTTGGCCAATCTAATGGAGCAGCTAGGGGTGGCTGGCAAGGTCCATATTTCGGAAGCTACTGCCAAATATTTGGATGACCGTTACGAAATGGAGGATGGAAAGGTGATCGAACGAGTTGGCCAGAGTGTGGTAGCAGACCAGTTAAAAGGTATGTGCTTTATTTTGTAATGAATCTTCAATGAGGCGGAATGTACAAGGTTTCTGTTAACTGATGTGTGCTTTACTGACCTAGGCAAATTGAGTAAGTTTTACATTTACCAGTAAAAGCTTGAACTCAGCAACATAACAGAAACTGCAGAATGTGACACTTCAAGCAGGGATGACGGGTGTGAAAGAACTTCTAAAGAACTTGCAATATTTGCTGACTTCAAAATTCCTTAAGAACTCCCCTGAGGGAATGTCTCATAATAGAAAGTAAACTTAAATGTCTTCATTATTCAACAAAATGTTCTCGTTTCAATACAGTGTGACATCTTCCTAATTAACTTCATGTGCCATACATAAGGCATGTGTGTTTTTGCAGGCTTATATATAAAAATTTTGAGGTTTTGGTACTGAAAGTTGGATTTTAACCACTGTTAAAAAAAAAAAAAAAAAGGTGAGTTAACGCTAGTTATTTATCTGAATAGGCATTTTGGTGGGAAATAACATGGATTCATAGAAGAAAACTGAGCAGTGTGTATAGTTTGATAGCAAGTTGTTACAGTTGTGGAGTTAAAGCTTGGGGTTGGAAAAAACTACTCAAGGTGGTTAACTGAGCTGATAAATGCTCTAATCTTTGTGGCTCTAAGAAAAGTTCAGGTACATGCAACAAATACAAACTTGCTATTAACAGAGGAAAAATAGATCTCTCCAATATCTTTCATTGTTGATATGGATGTCTAACATTTACTTTTTCTTTGGTGATCATTTTAGATAGAAATCCTTGATTTTTTTTTTTTTGTATAAAGAATGCTTGAGAGTGCATGTAGAAATGATTGAAGTATTGTAGATTTAACTGCATCTGTCTTTGAACATATATCTTTTCTGATATCTAAAACTCTGCCCCATTGTGAGTGCATACATCACAAGCATTTTCTGTTTCTACAATGTCATGTGAGTGGTGCAGATGCATTCTTTGCCCTGCAGAGTTTACAGTTGAAATTGGATAATAGATAAAATGAGTGAGGGAGTGGAATGTAGCAGAAAATAAAAAGTATTTGAGATTGTTTAGGTCTTATATTTCTTCATTGTACATAAGAGCTTGTGGAGGACATGAAGGGGCAGAACTTGTGGGAACAATATGGGTGGGCTATGATGGAGAAAGAAAGAAGGTTGATTATTGGTGGTAACAAAGGTGAGAAGTAAGGTCAGAAGGATCATGGACAGGCCAGTGAATATGGAAGTTAGGAGAGTAGTGCAAAACAATGGGGTAGTAGAGTGAGTGAGTGACAGTGAGTTGGTATAATAGATGAGCAGAGTGGCAAAGTAAAATCACATATGGCAGACAGCTGTTATGGTGAAAATATTACCCATTTTCTTGATGAGAACATTAAGTTATTTGTCCTTACAGATGTGATGCTCAGGTAATGACATGTGAAGTGTAGATGGAAGGGGTGCTAGAGGGAGAAATAAGTGGTAACACAGGTGGTTGGAGGCTCTGCAGGCACAGTTAGAGGCACTGAAGCAGAATGGGGGCTTCTTATTTTACTCAGAGTTTGGGTCAGGGATTTTTTATTTTACTTAATGCTTGTAAAAAGTGTTGACCTAACTGACAGCTGAGGATACTGAAATCTTTAATCTTCATTTAAAGAGGGATCGGCAAGAATATACTTTAAAAAAGTCAGATATTGGAAAAGCTGTCCCATTACGGACCTGTGTTGACTCTGGCCTTTCTGGTAAAGTTTATTGGAAAGGTTGTGGATAAACAACTCTGTTTCCTTGATTGTTGTCAAACTGTGTACTGAGCTAGGTATGGTTCAAAGGTTGTCCTTGTGTTGATGGATGATGATCTAGTAATGGATGAAGATTAAATCCCCTTGCTGGTCTTATTAGGTTTATCTGCTACCTTCAGAACCACTGATCACAATGTGGTATTCATACACTTGTGCATGACAGTGAAAGTTGATGCTGCTGCTCTTATGTGAATTTGTTATCTTCCGAGGAGATCATAGAATCACAGAATATCAGGATTGGAAGGGACCTCAGGAGGTCATCTAGTCCAACCCCCTGCTCAAAGCAGGACCAATCCCCAATTTTTGCCCCAGATCCCTAAATGGCCCCCTCAAGGATTGAGCTCACAACCCTGGGTTTAGCAGGCCAATGCTCAAACCACTGAGCTATCCGTCCCTCCAAAGTGGAGTGTAGAGCAGTTATTGCTCTACCTTGAAGTTGCTCTCCTGTGGTCTTCCTCGAGGTTCCATTTTTCCTTCACACAAGTAGAGAAGGCCATTAGTAGGTTTAGTAAGGAAGCATCTGTTGCATTATTTTCAACATGCTCATTACACTCAGCTATAGATTCCTCTCTCTCTCTCTCAGTTTCTGGTGGTGACTAGGAGGTTGTGGACAAGGGCAAATTGATTGAGGCTCCATCTAGATAAGACAGAAGTGATGTTATTGGGTTGGGGGAAAAGTAATAGAGAAGAGATGGTAAAAAAAAATTCTGACCCTCTGATTGTGTGTGTGTGTTGTGTATGTCACACACGTTTGCATCATAAGAGTCTGATTAGAATCCCTTTTGTTATCTCTGGAGGATCATTTGTCCATGATAGCCAAGATTTTTTTTTTTTCATTTGTGTCTGGCTAGGAGCGAGCAATCTTTTCTTTCCAAAGTGACCATGCCTCTTTAATTCATGCCTTTCTCCCTTCCAGTCTTGATTACTAAAATGTACTGTGCACAGGGTTACACATTAAATCCATTCAGAATTGACAGCTAGTGCAATAGCAGCAACCTGTTTGTTAACCAGAATATCCTGCTATGGGCACATTCAACAAGAGCTTCATGGTCTGTACTGGCTGCCTGTGGTTTTCTTTTCAGAGTTTAAGGTATTAATATTGACCTAAAATGGCTTAAGAGTTTTCTGCCTGAAACATTGCCTCTCTATGCTATATTGCTACTGTTAAATTTTGTGGAGGCACTTAAGCTGGACCCCTCTCAATATAGGAATTGGATTTAACCTATTTTATACATAGCCTATCAAACAGAGATTAGATGGTAATGGCTTTTAAAGGGATGTTATCAACCTAAATATCACATTTTTCTGATTTTTTTACTTAAACTTATTATAAAAGAATTAGAAGAAAAATGTTGGGTTTTTTTCAATGTATTTTGTGCCTTTGACAGTACTACATGTGTAGTCAGTTTCACCTGTCGCAATATGAAAGACTTGCATAAACAGTGAAAGAGAAAAGAAGTAGGGTAATGTGACTTTTTTAAAGCACAAAATTTGACAGGGACTCAAGTAGGCATAGAACCTGCTTTTAATTAAATTTTGAAAATGGACTAGTTTTCAAGTTAAAGTTGTTTGGATTGAAACTAGGATGTAGAGATGAAAGATGGTACCAATCAATAAAATTTTCTCCAGAGCCATTCACTTGTGCCCCCCTCTAGCCTGTTCATGGAACAATTACTTTAATGACAAAAATGTGAATATATAAAGTTTTTTTCTCCCTTCTCTTGTTATAGATCAGCAACTATCTCACATCTTCTTACTTGCTCTTTACATATATGCAAACATAAATAAAAGTGTATATGTATGTGGTTTTTAAAACAAAATCATACCTGTATGCACTGGGTGTTGGATATGGTCCCTTTCCCTCATAATAGCGGTGCTGAGAGCTATTATGTTGCGTATTTTCTGCAATGTGTTGTCTCCTCAGTTACCTTTTTTGCGGGGGCAGGGTACCACAGTGTAAGGTGGGCATAAGAACATGAATAAAACAGAATCAAGAAACATCACTGATACCAGTTTAGCATACCAGCAGTGCTTTGTACAGATATGTGGGGAATCTCAGTCCTGCTTTAGAGAGATTTATTTTTAAGCAGGAGTTCTAAGAGAGTTCTGTAGTAGGAATTGAAGTCTCCAGTGGTTGCTTGTTCTCTTCTCTTGTCCTATGTCCAGGACCTTCTCAATGGCAAGATGGGTGTTTATGAGGTGATGTGGTAATAGGAAGGTTTCTTTAACCTCATGAGTAGGTCTTCTGTGGGAATGAGTTGATAGCAGACAGAGAGAAAAGGAATATTGTTGAAGTGGTGTAAGCCTAGGTAGGATATTAGCACTCTGCTCTAGCGTGGTAGTGCTAACTGTAACAACAGACATAAGATTTATTTATTCTTCAGTATTTCATTTCTCAATCTCCTCCTCTTCCCCCCGGACCTTCAGGTTAGTTTAAGATTTTCTTAATAATGCAATCCTATTTTGCTTTTTTATATTGCCTCTTTTAATTGTATGTAGTGCCATAGTGGGAATGGTGGGCTTGTTAAGTTTGATACTAGCTACTTTCTATTTCTGGAACACATGCTGAGACTGCTTTTTGTAAACTTAAAAAAATTCTCTGGATGTGTCTGATTTAGAAATTTCAAGCAGTCAAGTCTTTCTTTCCCCATTTTTGCTGGAGATCTCCTTGGATGACTAGGAAGCTGGAGTGGGAACTTTTTCAGTCATGTTACTGTGATAAAATGCCATTACTCATATAAAATCCTATGAGTTGTCACCACTGGAGACATACAAATGAAAATGAGAGTTCTGTCACCAAAATTGAAGTTAATCAGACAAGGTGTTTTGTGAATGTAAATGTTTTTTAAAAACATTTCTGCTTGATCCTGGTTTGCAAGTGGAAAGTAGAAGACAGTTGAAGTTAATTGGATTAATCTAATGCCGGGCAGGGGAGCACCTCCCTCCTCTGCTGCATTCCCCTTCCCCTATCCATCTGTGTATGTGCCTATGCACATGTGCATGCATATGCTTTCTCTTCTTCAGAATACCCGAATCCTTAGGAAGAAAGCCTTGCCCCCTGGAGACCTTGAGAGGTCTGGTGCCAGGAGAGGCACAGCAGGGTTTGGCTGGGGAGTGATTGGGGGCAATCTCCTTTGGTGGTCTAGAAGTCAATAGATGGCTCATTGAGCCTCTTCTAGGAGGGAGGCTAGGATTCCAACAAGCCTCTTAGATAGGACTAATGAGCCATTAATAGCCTAAGGCCTGTGGTGAGGAGGCCAATAGGCCTCCTGAAGCTTCCAGGGAATGAGAGCCCATATTAAACCTCCTAAAAGGCTTGCTAAGGGTTGATGCATTTACCTCAGCAATGCCCTACTCCAGGGTATCTGCTAAGATCTGCAGCATTCAGATTCCCCTCCTGAGGATTTTAGGAGTGTGCATTAGAACAACATACCCCCATATCTCAATGTCTGTACTTTGACCCGTTAACCTTTTACCCCCAGTCGGGGAGATTGCAGATTATGTATTCCTTAGGCCACCCGTTCCTAAACCGAATTTCGCACCCCTTGATAATCTGTACCTTATTCCCTGATAACCAGAAACTTCTATGCTTAAACTCTGTACCGTTTTCTTTTTACTTCAACATCATCTTAATAAAATTGTTCTCCCGCTGCAGACATCAGACATGTAGCCTGCACCCTCTCTCCTAAATAAAACAGAAAATCCCAAATCCCTTTCCCCATGCTTCCCAATCCTGTGCGAAGGCTATTAAAAAAGTCAAAGAAAATTCCCTCACAAAACACAACAATTTTAGTTGAATTGAAGTTAAGGTTGCAGGCACGTATCAGTGCTTTGGGGTTTTATTCCTTTCCATATGCAAGTTAAAAAATCTAGGAAATTCAGATTTAAGGTTAAATTTATAAGAATCCCAAACCTTTGACAGTATGGAAATTCACAGTTACAGTAGCCAAGAGCCTTAAACTTTGCTCCCATAAATGATACTCTGAGAAAAATAAAAACTGAGACTATCTTATCTAGCCTTAATTTTCACTATATCAGTGACCCCAAAAATCTAGAATATCTGAATCTTAACCATATGTGTACTACTTTACAGCCTTCTTCAGTCATACTCAGTATGTGTGAGATCTTCATAAGTACCTGACTAGACACAAAGTATAATGAAAGAAATTATTCCCCACTCTTCATTAAGGGCTTGACTCTGGGAGTTGGTGAGCGTGCTCAGTACTTTGCAGATGGAGCTCAGCATCTCATGGTGTCTGGCCCTGTGATTCCTCATGGCAACCAGTTCTCCAAGTGCCATTACACACACAGCTTGTTTGTCTCCATATGCTAACTTAATACGCCCAGATCATAAAATTACAGCACTTGTATGAAAACAGAAAAAGTTAAGATGATGATAAATTATGACACTTAGTATCAGCAGCGTGTATTTATGATATGCTTGATAAAAGCAATGTATGTGGCAGGTTTTTTTTGATATTTTACCTTCAAGGAAGGGAGAATGGGCTGGCATTTCTAATGGACAAGATGAAAGCATCAGCTACCTTAATTGTGAATTTCTATACTTAAAAAGGTTTGAGGCAGTGTTCCCTGGAAGATTGAGTATGAGGTTGGGAGTCAGAAGATCCTGAGATCTAATCCTGAATTTCACTGATTCACTGTATATAGTCTTTGGGCAAGTTACTTCAACTTTCTGTAGATGGAGATGACAATACTTGCCTCACAAGGGCCTTGAGACAATTAGTTAATGTCTGTACAGAGCTTTGGATATATGAAGTGCTAAAAAAAAAAAAATTAAGTAGTAAGTTTGAGTTTCTTGTAAGTTTAACCTTGACTCTGAATTTGGTCCAGTAAAAGATGTTACCTTACCCACCTTGTCTCTCTGGAAAACCTATGCATTCTTGAAAAGTAATATGCATTAAAACCACTGAAATATGCAACATGCTTGTCTTCACCTTAGTCTAGTTTATCTTGTGTGGAAATTATACTGTATTGTGGATGTTTGGTTGTCCTGCAGAGGCCTCATTTGGGTACAAATTTCTGTAGTCTGTGTCACTGTCATCTCTGTCTTGTTTGCTGAAATACTGCTGCCTAGTCCCTGCAGTGACAGCAAAATAAAAGAAAATCTATCATTTGCTATATCTGGTACCAATCCAAGTGTTTTGCTTGTGTTCTAATCTGCTTGAAGTTGTGCACATTTGGTTAAAGTTAGTTCATTTAGGTATTGTTCTGGGGTAATTAAGTGCCAGTTAGTGATACCCTTATACATGTTGTGGTGTTACTTAAACTACAGGTAGTCCTAGGAAGTAAAAAGGCCCCTTGTGGAGAAAGCTGCTATTCATAAAGAGTATCAGAATCTGGCCTTGTGTGAAGAAAAGGGTTGAAAGCAATGTGATACACAAGACTCAATTCCCTTGCCAAGTTATTCCTGGATTCTTGTTAATTAGCAGTCTCCGAATTGGTTGCAGAACTAGCAGAATATAGATTTCTTGCTTTCTTTGTAACGACAAACTGTGTGCGTGTGTGTGTGTGCGCATGCGCGCACGGCTTTGAGGAGCAGGTGGTGGGGTGAAAATTACCAATAGGCAGTAGAGGTTGACAACTTTGGTAAATATGAATATGTACTATGGCTGTTCTGACAAATTAAAATGCATATACTTGTATTTAATGACACCGTAACTGAGAGATGTGTGCTATAGGAATAAATTGTGCTTTCAAAAGTTGTTTCATACTAGCAAACTTTGTTTCATGTTATAAACATACAAAAGGACTGCTATGCCAAAGTTTTTATTTAAAACTTCATATTTTCATGATACTAACGAATAGAAGTGACATTTTACTGTTTGAAAGAAGCGTGGTCTTGAAATTTCTTTTTATCTCAGTGCTTTTTCATAGTTTACTAAGTAACTTCTGTTTTCATGATTTTTGTTTATGTAAAGTACTGTATATCAAATGGAGTTCATTGCATTGCTACCATACTGTTAGCTACCAGTAAAAACTAAATTGTTTTATTTAGAAAACTCAACTAGATCAGTTTTTATCAAGTGACCCTGACTTCAAATGTGTCTTTATTGATGGTAGTTCTGTAAATCAAATCTTTACACATTTTCTTTCTTTAAAGGACTAATAGGGCCCATCCTGTAAAGTGCTGAGTATCTTCGGCTCCCTTTGACTTTAGTGAAAGATAAGAAGGAAATAGCATCTGGCAGGAATAGTTCTGTAGTGAGGAAGTTCAATTTACAATGGTTCTTACAAAATTATCAGTAAATATTTTAAGGCATTATTTTCAAAGAGACCAAACAGTATTGGATCCAACTATTTTTCTGTATTGTGCATTAGGATGTCAGCAAGGATTATCCAATTTCCTAGTAAGTACTGCTAACAAGCAATCTATGTTTCAGAAGTCTGAGGGCATGTCTACACTGCTCAACAGTTTGGACTAGAGGGTGTGAAGAGCAGTGTACCGCAAAGTGTTGCGCAGTAACTCCCCCATGTGGATGCTTCAGGCACAAACTAAAAGGTCCCTTCTTTGCATTAATGTAATCCAGTTTGAAGAGGACTAACTTAATGTGAACTAAGAACCTTTTAGTTCATATCTGCAGCATTCCCTGGGGTTATTACAGCACAGCACGTTGGTGTGCCATGCTATTCTAATCCCGGTAGTCTGAACTTGCGGGGCAGTGTAGATGTGTCCTGAGTCTAAGTTTGTGAATTTACTGTTAGTACTGGGTAGATAGTAGGGTTGCCAGGCATCCAGTTTTCGACTGGAATGCCCGGTCGAAAAGGGACCCTGGTGGCTCTGGTCAGCACAGCTGACTGGGCCACTAAAAGTCCGGTTGGCCGCAGTAGCCAGGTCTGCATGGCTCCCGGAAGCAGCTGGCATGTCCCTCTGGCTCCTAGGTGCAGGGTGCGGCCAGGGGGGCTCCACTTGCTGCCCCTGCCGTGGCACAGGTGCCACCCTGAGCACTGGCTCCGCAGTTCCCATTGGCTGGGAATCACCGTCAATGCAAGCTATGGGGGCGGTGCCTGTGGACAGGGGCAGTGCGTGGAGCCCCCTGTCCGACTCTCTGCCTAGGAGCCAGAGGGACATGTCGCTGTTTTCCCAGGAGCCTCATGAGGTAAGTGCCACCCAGAGCCCGCACCCCAACCTCTTGCCCTGGCCCTGAGCCCATTCCTACACCCAAACTCCCCAGACCCCACACCCCCTCCTGCACCCCAACTCCCTGCCCCAGACCTGAGCCCCCCTGTACCCTAAACCCCTCATTTCTGGCCCCACCCTAGATCCTGTACCCCCTCCCACACCCCAACCTCCTGCCCCAGCCCAGAGCCCTCTCCCACACTCCGAAACCCTCAGCCCCAGCCTGGAGCCCCCTCCTGCACTCCAAACCTTTATCCCCAGCCCCACCACAGAGCCTGCATCCCCAGCCAGAGCCTTCACCCCATCCCACACTCCAACCCTCTGCCCCAGCCCGGTGAAATTGAGTGGGGATGGGGAAGAGTGAGCAACGGAGGGAGGGGGCATGGAGTGAGCGGGATGGGGCCTCGGAGAAGGGTGGATCAGGGGTGTGGCCTCAGGGAAGGGGCAGCGCAATGGTGTTTGGTTTTCTTCAATCAGAAAGTTGGCAACCCTAGTAGCTAGTATTGACATGTTTGAATTTTTTGTTTTAAAATGTCAATTTAAGATTTAACACCCTCCCCCTAAAAGAAAAATAAGTCAGACATCATGGGCCATGTTATTCTGTTGAGTTCAATTGAGTTGTGCCAGTGGAGGATAGTATTTAGTTCCATGACTTTTATAACCTTTTCTCATATATTGCAGCTTCTTTAATCTGGTTCTCAATGGATTTAATAGAAATTTTTACTTGGCTTTTTTTTTCTTGTCTCACTCTCTTCCTATGACTTACCTTTCTGCTATAATAACTACATTTGCCTACTTATATAGTATTTACAGTGGTGTTGTAGCTGTGTTGGTCCCTGGATATTAGCAAGACAATGTGGTTGAGGTAATACCTTTTACTGGACCAGCTCAGACCTGAAGAAGAGCTCTGTGTATGCTTGAAAGCTTGTCCCTTTCACCAGCAAAAATTGTCTTAATAAAAGACATTACCTCAACCACCTTGTCTCTCTCTCTAATATTTAGGTAATTGAAGATATGATGGAAATAACTTTTTAAAATGTTTTTCTTGCTGCTTGGCAAAGCATTTTACACTAGAAGCAGGAAGTTCTGTTACATGGAAATATTGTAAGAGAAAGTGGTCTATTGGCTATCTCAGAGTGCTGGTGAAGAGCCTGAGGGAAAATAACAAATCAAACAAGAATTTCTGGGACCCTTAGTAATCAGTAATTCAATTTCTTCCACTGAGAATTCTCAGTTGAATAGGTCATCATCCGTTATGAAATGTTACTGCTGCTGGAAATTCCTCAGGGATCAGAATTGTAAACAGCAGGGCCCGTGGTGTTTACTGAAGTAATGTTTTCCTACCTTGATTGGAAACTTTGTTATTAAATTGGTACCTGATGGTAATCTTTTTGTAAAGGTTTATAAAAACTATTTTTTACATAAAAATATATTGTCAGCTGCTTGCTGTTTGCTCATATAATATTAGTTTTGTGTGTGTGTATTGCATTCCAGTAAATATGTATACTCTTAATTTTTTTGTTAAATTTATCAAATTGTAAAATAAATCCAATAACCTAAACACACATGCAACCCTGAATTTCAGTCCTAAACTAAACTAATTGGACATACTGTTTATGTGTATTTTAGCTTTCCACTAATAGCTCCAGTACAGTTTTCAGTTTCTCTGGTTATCTGATAATTGATAATCTCTGTCTGTCTCTTTCTATCTGGGTTTGTGTTTTATATTGCTGCCCATCACTGTAGTATCTGAGTGTCAGATTAAAATCAATAGCTAAGTTCCTGCGGTGCTTCATGGAGTTTCTGGTTCTCCTCCCTTTTGAGAGTAACATCTCTACTTGGGGATGTGTGTGTGTGTAATTTGTTTGAGTGATTTTGTTTGTTTGTTTGTTGATTTATTTGTGTCAATAGGGTTGGGTTTTTTATTTTAATTTGCAGATCTTTGGGTAATTGGAGGTGTCTGTGTTGTGAGTGTCATTTTTGCTGTGGGGGAAAAAGCTTTTTTGAAGAGGAAAGTTTTATGGCATTTCCTAAAGACGGTCAGATTCTGAATTAATCTAATCTCCTTTAAAAAGAAAAGGAGTACTTGTGGCACCTTAGAGACTAATAAATTTATTTAAGCATAAGCTTTCATGAGCTACAGCTCACTTCACCAGATGCATGCAGTGGAAAATACAGTGGGGAGATTTTATATACACAGAGAACATGAAACAGTGGGTGTTACCGTACACACTGTAATGACAGTGATCAGGTAAGGGGAGCTATTATCAACAGGAGAGAAAAAAAACCTTTTGTAGTGATAATCAAGGTGGGCCATTTCCAGCAGTTGACAAGAACGTGTGAGGAACAGTGGGGGCGGGGGGGGGAATAAACATTGGGAAATAGTTTTACTTTGTGTAATGACACATCCACTCCCAATCTTTATTCAAGCCTAAGTTAATGGTATCCAGTTTGCAAATTAATTCCAATTCAGCAGTCTCTTGCTGGAGTCTGTTTTTGAAGGTTTTTTTGTTGAAGAATTGCCACTTTTAGGTTTGTAATTGAGTGACCAGAGAGATTGAAGTGTTCTCCGACTGGTTTTTGAATGTTATAATTCTTGATGTCTGATCTGTGTCCATTTATTCTTTTACATAGAGACTGTCTGGTTTCGCCAATGTACATGGCAGAGGGGCATTGCTGGCACATGATGGCATGTACCACATTGGTAGATGTGCAGGTGAACGAGCCTCTGATGGTGTGGCTGATGTGATTAGGCCCTATGATGGTGTCCCCTGAATAGATATGTGGACAGAATTGGCAATGGGCTTTGTTGCAAGGATAGATTCCTGGGTTAGTGTTTTTGGTGTGTGGTTGCTGGTGAGTATTTGCTTCAGGTTCGGGTGCTGTCTGTAACCAAGATCTGTGAGAGTGATGGGTCGTCCTTCAGGATAGGTTGTAGATCCTTGATGATGTGTTGGAGAGGTTTTAGTTGTGGGCTGAAGGTGACGGCTAGTGGCGTTCTGTTATTTTCTTTGTTGGGCCTGTCCTGTAGTAGGTAACTCCTGGGTACTCTTCTGGCTCTGTCAATCTGTTTCTTCACTTCAGCAGGTGGGTATTGTAGTTGTAAGAATGCTTGATAGAGATCTTGTAGGTGTTTGTCTCTGTCTGAGGGGTTGGAGCAAATGCGGTTGTATCGTAGAGCTTGGCTGTAGACAATGGATCGTGTGGTGTGGTCTGGATGAAAGCTGGAGACATGTAGGTAAGAATAGCGGTCAGTAGGTTTCTGGTATAGGGTGGTGTTTATGTGACCATCGCTTATTAGCACTGTAGTGTCCAGGAAGTGGATCTCTTATGTGGACTGGTCCAGGCTGAGGTTGATGGTGGATGGAAATTGTTGAAATCATGGTGAAATTCCTCAAGGGCTTCTTTTCCAGTGGTCCCCATGATGAAGATGTCATCAATGTAGCACAAATAGAGTAGGGGCATTAGGGGACGAGAGCTGAGGAAGCGTTGTTCTAAGTCAACCATAAAAATGTTGGCATGCTGTGGGTCCATGCGGGTACCCATAGCAGTGCCACTGATTTGAAGGTATACGTTGTCCCCAAATGTGAAATAGTTATGGGTGAGGACAAAGTCACAAAGTTCAGCCACCAGGTTTGCCGTGACATTATCGGGGATACTGTTGCTGATGGCTTGTAGTCCATCTTTGTGTGGAATGTTGGTATAGAGGGCTTCTACATCCATAGTGGCCAGGATGGTGTTTTCAGGAAGATCATCGATGGATTGTAGTTTACTCAGGAAGTCAGTGGTGTCTCGAAGACAGCTGGGAGTGCTGGTAGCGTAGGGCTTGAGGAGGGAGTCTACATAGCCAGACAATCCTGCTGTCAGGATGCCAATGCCTGAGATAATGGGGCGTCCAAGATTTCCAGGTTTAAGGATCTTGGGTAGCAGATAGAGTACCCCTGGTCAGGGTTCTAAGGGTGTGTCTGTGCGGATTTGTTCTTGTGCTTTTTCAGGGAGTTTTTTGAGCAGATGGTATAGTTTCTTTTGGTAACCCTCAGTAGGATCAGAGGGTAATGGCTTGTAGAATGTGGTGTTGGAGGCTGCCTAGCAGCCTCTTGTTCATATTCTGACCTATTCATGATGACGACAGCACCTCCTTTGTCAGCCTTTTTGATTATGATGTCAGAGTTGTTTCTGAGGCTGTGGATGGCATTGTGTTCTGCACGGCTGAGGTTATGGGGCAAATGATGCTGCTTTTCCACTATTTCAACCCGTGCATGTCGGTGGAAGCACTCTGTGGAGAAGTCCAGTCTGTTGTTTCGACCTTCAGGAGGAGTTCACACAGAATCCTTCTTTTTATAGTGTTGGTAGGAAGGTCTCTGTGAGTTAGTATGTTGTTCAGAGGTGTGTTGGAAATATTCCTTGAGTTGGAGACGTTGAAAATAGGATTCTAGGTCACCACAGAACTGTATCATGTTCGTGGGGATGGAGGGGCAGAAGGAGAGGCCCCGAGATAGGACAGATTCTTCTGCTGGGCTAAGATTATAGCTGGATAGATTAACAATATTGCTGGGTGGGTTAAGGGAACCCCTGTCATGGCCCCTTGTGGCATGTAGTAGTTTAGATAGTTTAGTGTCCTTTTTCTTTTGTAGAGAAGCAAAGTGTGTGTTGTAGATTGCTTGTCTAGTTTTTGTAATGTCCAGCCACGAGGAAAATTTGTGTGGAAGATTGGTTTTTTTATGAGAGTATCCAGTTTTGAGAGCTCATTCTTAATCTTTCCGTTTGCTGTATAAGATGTCGATCAGGTGATTCCGCAGTTTCTTTGAGTGTGTGTGGCACAATCTGTCAGCATAGTCTGTGTGGTATGTAGAGTGTAATGGATTTTTTACCTTCAGTCCTTTTGGTATGATGTCCATCTGTTTGCATTTGGAAAGTAAGATGATGTCTGTCTGTATCTGTACGAGTTTTTTCATGAAGTTAATAGATTTCCACTCCATACGGCTAAATGCAGTGCCTTGCATAATGACAGGTTTCAGAGTAGCAGCCGTGTTAGCCTGTATCTGCAAAAAGAAAAGGAGTACTTGTGGCACCTTAGAGACTAACAAATTTATTTGAGCATAAGCTTTCGTGAGCTACAGCTCACTTTCATCGGATGCATGCAGTGGAAAATACAGTGGGGAGATTTTATATACACAGAGAACATGAAATAATGGGTGAACACTGTAATGAGAGTGATCAGGTAAGGTGAGCTATTACCAGCAGGAGAGAAAAAAAACCTTTTGTAGTGATAATCAAGGTGGGCCATTTCCAGCAGTTGACAAGAATGTGTGAGGAACAGTAGAGTGGGAAAATAAACATGGGGAAATAGTTTTACTTTGTGTAATGACACATCTACTCCCAGTCTTTATTCAAGCCTAAGTTAATGTTGTCCAGTTTGCAAATTAATTCCAATTCAGCAGTCTCTTGTTGGAGTCTGTTTTTGAAGTTTTTTTGTTGAAGAATTGCCACTTTTAGGTTTGTAATTGAGTGACCAGAGAGATTGAAGTGTTCTCCGATTGGTTTTTGGAAGTTTTGTTCCTTAGCTGGATCTCCTCAACCAAGAATGCTTTGTCCCCAGCTCTCACATGTTTTGTGATGTGTTGTTCCAATGCAACTGTCTTTGTAGTTCATAGATTGAAATTCAGCATTTAATATAGTAGAGACTTGATCCTTTAACTGCTTTAAAGATTGAGACTGAGGCCTCAAACAGGAATCTGAAACTGACTGTGAGCCAGTGGATGAACTTGAGCACCGGGCCTCATGCTCATGGTGGCCTAGTCCTTGGAGGAGGTGGGCAGACGCATTCTGTACCAGATAGAGCCAGAGCATTGTCTTGACATTCAGCTTCAGATACATGAATTATAGTACTCCTTACCTGGAAGGGAAGGTTGAAGTTTTCTAGCGAGCTGGAGGTGAAAGAAGTAGGGCCATCAATTAATCACAGTTAACTCATGCAATAAACTAAAAAAAAAAAAATCACAATTAAAAAATGAATTGTGATTAATCACAAGATTAATTGTACTGTTAAACAATAAAATACCAATTGAAATTTATTAAATATTTTTGGATGTTCTACATTTTCAAATATATTGATTTCAATTGCCACACAGAATACAAAGTGTACAGTGCTCACTTTATATTATTATTTTCATTACAAATATTTGCACTGTAAAATGATAAACAAAAGAAATAGTATTTTTCAGTTCACCTCATACAAGTACTAGAGTGCAAACTCTTTATCGTGAAAGTGCAGTTTACAAATATAGCTTTTTTTATTACATAACTGCACTCAAAAACAAAACAATGTAATACTTTAGCACTTATAAGTCCACTCAGTCCCACTTCTTGTTCAGCCAACTGCTAAGACAAACAAGTTTGTTTACATTTATGGGAGATAATGCTGCCCGCTTCTTATTTACAATGTCACCTGAAAGTAAGAACAGGTGTTCGCATGGCACCATTTTAGCCGGAATTATAAGGTATTTATGTGCCAGGTATGCTGAACAATATCAGTGGTATCTGATAATTGATAATCTCCTTATGCAAGGAGTCTCTGCTGATGTTAGGAGTGTAATTAATTTCATTGGGAATATTTGTGTCAGTGAGGATATTTCAAATGAGGAGGAGTGTTTAGGATTGGGTCTCTAATGAACTGCACACCTGCAAACTAAGGACTGCTAGAAGACATCGAATGGCTAAAAGACAGTTTGTTCCAGGTGGAGGAGGGATAACTCAGTGGTTTGAGCATCGGCCTGCTTAAACCCAGGGTTGTGAGTTCAATCCTTGAGGGGGCCATTTAGGGCTCTGGGGCAAAAATTGGGGATTGGTCCTGCTTTGAGTAGGGGGTTGGACTAGATGACCTCCTGAGGTCGCTTCCACACGTGATATTGTATGATTCTGTGACACTCACTATCTCAGGTGATGGTGGCATATACATTAGATTCCAGCCTTTTGGCCATGACTCAGTCAAATAATGATGTCCAGATCCCTTTCCTGAGATGATACAATTCATTTAGAACCTTGTAAAGTGTATGAGCACTTTACACTTTTGTGTATGCTTGGCTTTATTTTCCTGTTGTGACTGCCATGCCTTGAGATTTAAGAATGCTCCCTTCCTAGTCATTCTAGACCTCTTCCAGGAAATCTTAAAATGTAAGTCTATTATGGGTTGGTTATTCCAGGTGCAAGCTGCTGCCCTTACCAGCCTTGATGATGGTTACTCTTTCTTTTCTTACTCTATAATATCTAGTATTGACTAGCTAAGTCACACAAAAATTTACATTACTCTTACCAGGATTCCTTTATGGACATGGTACTCGGATTGGGAAGGTCAATCTGTATGAAACAGTGATTAGTGTGGTAGACTAACTCTTCGTTCTTCATCCATGGATAATCTGGTCTGTGGTTAGAATCATCAGAGGAGGAGGTGCTGAGTGTGAAAAGTCTGATCTAGATTTCCTGCTATCAGGCTGTTCACAGGCAAACAAACATGCTTATCATCTATATTGGTTTAGCCAACTCCTGGAAGGTAAGTGGCAGATTAAAAAAAAGAAATCTAAAAGTATTAAGAAAATGCTTAGAAATTATATTTACTTTTCAGAAGTGTCCATAAAATAACCTCTGGGAGGAGGCGATAACTGCTTTGGTTTAATTAAACTTATTTTCATTTATAACTGTAGCTAGAAAGTTCAGCTTTCCTGTTTGCAGTGCTTTCCAGTCAGAGTTACAAAGCTACTGGTTTTGTTTATTTCAGCTTCCCGTTTCATAAACTTTAAGTATTGCTGGCATACCATATTATGTAAAAGAGAGTTACAGGAGTGAACTATAAAATATCACATCTGATAGACAAGTGTTTGCTCAGTATAGCTAGAATCGGTATACAGTCTCACATATCCCCCCAGGTGACACAAAAAAAAAATCCTATAAAATAACAGTAAAAATTGTCTGTCAGTTATTCATTAATGTTCATTCTAAGAAGTGATCTGTGATAGGCAAAGTTGAGCAATAATATAATGGTGAGCTCATGTCATTGAACTTGTTTTGTGTGCTTAATAAGCAACAGTATTAAACCTATATCAAAAGTGATCTTCCAAATACTTTGTGTGTAAAGTTTAGACGGAAGACTCTAGAAACTTTTAGTGTAAATGAATTCAAATAGACTAAATGTAGAGTATTAAAATTAGAACACTGCTTTGGTTTCCATGGGATATGGATAATGTGCTTGCTTGATTATCCCCTTCAGGACACTATTTGCTTGTAAGTTCTCCTTAAAACTCTGAAATGTGGATGTTTTCCCATAGCCAGTTTTGTTCCCACAAGTTTCCTTAATATAGCATCATTTTTTCCCCAGTGAAATTGAGGGAAGGGGGAACCTGGGTAGTTGTATTTTCCTTTTTTGTATTGCTTAAGACTTTAATCAGTGTAAAGTTGCTGTTTTGTCTAATATAAAATTTGAGACAAATATGGTGCTTTTTTCTTTTCTGCTACTTCTATATCAGAGTGTTTTATAAGGTAAAATGTATACCTGACTAAAACTAATTTTAAAACTACTTGAAAATATTTTATAGTTTTACAGTTGTTGGGAGGAACTTAAGTCTGAACCAAATATCAGATAGATAAAAAGAGAACACAAATGACTAGTTTTCAGTCATGCACACATCATGCCTTTCAGTGTCAGTATTAAGTTTAAAAATTTTGGTTTAAAACTGTGGTAGCTAATGTTCACAGGTAGAACTAGAATAACTGTTTTCACACTCTCCCCTGAGTGGGTACCCATTGTTCAGTACAGTATCAACATTTTTTCCCTTTTCCTGTGCTTTGGTGGCCGAGATTATTCTTGAAACATTTTTTGACTGGTTTGTTAGCTACTCTTTGTACTTTTGAGTTATTGCACTCATATTTGGAGCCTAGTTTTCTGCCTCAGTACGAGAAGGCAAAAGTTTCTCATGAGCTCTCCCTGTGGGCTCTACTTTGTTTCCAGACAAGATTTAGAATTATTTTTCTCCCCCAGCCTAACAACATTTCTGATAGGGAGATGATTGTTTTCTGAAGGAGTTGTGGAGAGAGAGGGATTTTCCTTACTCTTAGGTTTCTCCCATCTAGAATCATAGACTATCAGGGTTTGAAGGGACCTCAGGAGGTCATCTAGTCCAACCCCCTGCTCAAAGCAGGACCAATCCCCAATTTTTGCCCCAGATCCCTAAATGACCCCCTCAAGGATTGAGCTCACAACCCTGGGTTTAGCAGGCCAATGCTCAAACCACTGAGCTATCCCTCCCCCCATGGTGCAGTGGCTTCAGGGGCCTTAGCACTAAGAGCAATCTCATCTCCCATGTGCCTGTCTTTCTGCAGCAGCATGAAGAAGAGTGGGTTAGGTTTGTTTGTTTGTTTTTTAAGCATTTTGGGGCCTTTCCAGAGATGGGATCTGATTTCTTGACTTTTCACACTACTTCAGCTACCCAGATAATTCCTTTTCAGCCAATGAAGGATGAGGTTAGTCAGAGAGAAAAGAAAATGTGGAGACCTTCTATACAACTTCAGTGGCAGGTTTTTTGTTGCAAGTGCTCCAGGGAGGAAGGCCCTAGCACTAATGTCAGTTCCCTGTCTCACTCTGCTTCTTGATACTTCCAGACTACTTTGGATTACTCCCTTTGGTAATTAACAGAGATTTCCAGTCCAGGGATTGCTCTTAATTCCACTCTGCCCTGAAACGTCAAGTCTTCCACTACCTACATAGTTTTTTCTTTTTATCTTGGAGAATAGGTACCCCCTCATTCTCTCTGGTAAACTGCTTAGGGTTCCTGGTCCTCAGAGGAGACTGAGACTTTACTCTTTCTGTCTCTTCTTCTTTGGCACCCTGAGAGTCCAAGGTGTGCAACCATCCATAGTCCCACAGATTTTATGGAACAGGTCACCCTCAGATTTGTTCTGTGCATAGAAAACCTTGCAATCACAGCCCTCTTTCACTTCTTGTCAGGTCACACACACCAAGAAAAAGTGAGTGGTTTATAAGGAAGCCACAGCAGGCACCATTGTTATAGATAGGGTGACCAGATGTCCCGTTTTTAAAGGGACAGTCCCGTATTTAAGGCTTCCTGCAAGTGTCCCAACTTTTTCTTTAAAATGGGCAAATTGTCCCATATTTTCTGTCTCCCCCCCATCAGTACTGGCTGCTGGCTAGATCCCTGCTTGCCAGCCGCCCGCCCACCAGCAGTGAGTGGAAGGGTCCAGTTGCCAACGATGGGGATAGGTATGCAAGGCTGGTGGCGTGGTGAAGATGCAGCGTGCAGGGCTGGCCGCTCCTGCACCAGTCTGTCAGTGCAGCCCCCACTGCATGCCGGCTCTTGGCCATCAGGGCCCCGTCCCATTTCTGGCCAGCATTGGCTGTGCACTGCGAGCTGCGGTAGCTGGTGAGTGTGGGCAGGCGCCAGGTGGCAGCTGGTTATGTGTCACCTCCACTGCCTACCCATTGGCCCTTACATGCTACCCCTTTCGCTGTCCTCTCTGTGCTTTGCTCCTTTGTCCCCCCTCTAGCCCCGCTGCTCCTCCATATCCCTCCCGTGGGGTGCGTTCCGTTCCCAGCGCTGTGTTCTCAGCACACCAACAGCTTGGTTGGCAGGCTCCTTCCTTCCCCCACTGCCTCTGGCTGGGCTGGCACCCCGGGAAAGCCCAAAATCCTCTGGCCTGGGGTGCTGGCCAGGAGAAGCCAGAGCCCCGCACAGCACTGGCACAGAGAAGCCTCTCTGCCTCTCAGCTAAGCAGTGGAGTGGTGGGGGAAGGAAGCAATTTCCAGCCTGTTCATGGCGCGAACCTGCAGGCTCCACAGCAGCCCCTGGGGTAGGAACTTAGCATCCTCTTCACCTGTGGCCCCCCCCCACACCCCCACTGGGTTCTGCCTCCAGGGAGTGCTGGGCTGCCCCATCCCCAAGGCACTCTCCCCTGCTGAGCCATCTCTTTGGCCAGGTTTGGTGAAGCCCCTGCAGTCAGGTTCTCTGGGCCCTGGTGCACCATGCATCCTGAAGGCTTAATGCCTTCCTCGGCCCACTGTAGCCAGGGGACAGGAGGCGGCTGGGTTATGTCAGTGGCCAGCAGCAGCCTGGAGGTGATAGCTGCCTTTGGCAGGAAGGGACAAGCTGCTTCCGGCCACATGGCTTCGGGGGAAGCATACAAGTATGGATGACTGCACAACAGTGTTTATAGTACCAGGATAGATTAACCAGATGTCTAAAAGAAACAAGGGTTTTCCCCTACTTTCATAGTGTAAATCTACAGGGTAGATTTAAGATAGTTTGAGTACCATGACTGTGTTTTTCCGTACTTTAACTTCTTCTAACTTTATTAGATGGTTGAGGATAATTCCAATGGCCCTGTAATTTTTTTACTATTATATTACAGATATATACTCGACCTTTAACACCATTGTAAGTTATTTTGGGGAAGTTCTGTGGTCTAACAGGAAGTCAGACTAGCTGATCATAAAGGTTCCTCCTGGCCTTGGAATCTATGAATCAGATGCCATCCTTTCATGGAGATACATGCCTAAGTCTGGACTGGAGGGAGGTGTCTATCTGTGCTTGAGCTCCACAGCTGTGAACCCTTTTCTGGAGGGCAGGTGTGTATGCCTAAGCCATTTCTTGCAAGAACAGTGGTGGCGCACACCTAACTGCAGAAAAAACAGCAGGGAGGGGGGGGAGGAGGAGGCGGAGGCAGCAGCAGTGGTGACCTCCTTTATAATCTTTAGTCTACTGGTTAGGGAACTCACCCAGAATGTGGTAGACCCCAGTTCAGTTTATCTGTCTGCCCGATGAGAAGGGATTTGAACAGGGGTTTCTCACCTCTCAGGTGAATGCCCTAAGTACTGGATTATAGAGTCATTCTCACCCTGTCTCTGGTCCAGTGCATATTTAATTATTTATACAGAATGAAACATCTTCAACAGGAGAAATTGAGAGAGATCCACATCTCAATATCCCATAGTCCAGTGGTTAGGGTATTCTGGAAATTTAAAGGAGTACTTGTGACACCTTAGAGACTAACCAATTTATTTGAGCATAAGCTTTCGTGAGCTACAGCTCACTTCATCGGATGCATACTGTGGAAAGTATAGAAGATCTTTTATACACACAAAGCATGAAAAAATGGATGTTTACCACTACAAAAGGTTTTCTCTCCCCCCACCCCACTCTCCTGCTGGTAATAGCTTATCTAAAGTGATCACTCTCCTTACAATGTCTATGATAATCAAGGTGGGCCATTTCCAGCACAAATCCAGGGTTTAACAAGAACGTCTGAGGAGGGGGGGGGGGTAGGAAAAAACAAGGGGAAATAGGTTACCTTGCATAATGACTTAGCCACTCCCAGTCTCTATTCAAGCCTAAGTTAATTGTATCCAATTTGCAAATGAATTCCAATTCAACAGTCTCTCGCTGGAGTCTGGTTTTGAAGTTTTTTTGTTGTAATATTGCAACTTTCATGTCTGTAATCGCGTGACCAGAGAGATTGAAGTGTTCTCCGACTGGCTTATGAATGTTATAGTTCTTGACATCTGATTTGTGTCCATTTATTCTTTTACGTAGAGACTGTCCAGTTTGACCAATGTACATGGCAGAGGGGCATTGTGGCCCACCTTGATTATCATACACATTGTAAGGAGAGTGATCACTTTAGATAAGCTGTTACCAACAGGAGAGTGGGTTTGTGTGTGTGGAGGCGGGGGGGGGGAGAAAACCTGGATTGTGCTGGAAATGGCCCAACTTGATTATCATAGACATTGTAAGGAAAGTGATCACTTTAGATAAGCTATTACCAGCAGGAGAGTGGGGTGGGGGAGAGAAAACCTTTTGTAGTGGTAAACACCCATTTTTTCATGCTTTGTGTGTATAAAAGATCTTCTATACTTTCCACAGTATGCATCCGATGAAGTGAGCTGTAGCTCACGAAAGCTTATGCTCAAATAAATTGGTTAGTCTCTAAGGTGCCACAAGTACTCCTTTTCTTTTTGCGAATACAGACTAACACGGCTGTTACTCTGAAATCTGGAAATTTAGGCACTTAATGATTTTAAGGTTCTCCATCACTACAGGGTTAGGCAGCGGCTGAGTGCAGGTTTTGCTGATTGCACTAGCACCTAAATCTGGGCTTTAGGCACCTAATCCCCATATGGATCTGGGCCTTAATCGCTCTCTGCTTCAGTTCCCCATCTGTAAAATGGAGATGATAAAAATTCCCCCAGCTCACAGGTGTGTTATGAAGACAGATACTTTAAAGCTTCTGAGGGACTCATACTCTGTGGTGATGGGGGGCCATTTAAGTACCTACAGTATATAGTTATTTAACATAGCCTTTTATTAGAGCTATGTGGAGACCATCAATGCTGTTGTTTTGTTACTTTCCTGTGGGGAGGAATAGGACCTCTTGGGCTATTGACTTTTGGTTCAGAAGAAAGGCTTCCTTACAGTCATATTTCAAAGTATCTTCTAAGGGGAGGGAAAACAGTGAGGGAATGCTGGATTTGAAAAGTACTGGGGTCTAGAGGTGGGGAATCATTCATCCTACAATAAGAACATATTTGCGACAATCTGATCTTGGAGCTGTAACGTTTTGACCTCATCTTGGCTTTGTTTTGTCGTGATTGTTTTGGGAATTATTTTATTTGCACAGGTCTGATGGTATCTTGTTTTCTTCAGAAGCTGAAGATGCAAATACAACCAAAAGTTAAGTGTTGCTGTGTTTGTTCAGAAATACTACTTACTTGATTCTTCCTGAACGCTCCTTTACGTTTCTGAATATAGCGCTCAGATGTCCACAAAAGAATAGCTCCTTCAGAATAACATGGGATACAAGCCATGACTTGTGCACATCTGCAAAAAAATCATATTCACTGGTAGAGCAACCCTCCTTCTCCCTCCCTCCCCCCCCCCCCAAAAAAAAAAAAAAGTATGCCAGCTGTTTTAATAAGTTATTTTCGGGCTGGAATCTGAAGCTTGGAGGAGAACCAGAACCTTGTATAAACAAACTTTGTACTTTTTTCTCCATTAAAAATAATGACTCTATTTATGCTTTCATTTATGACTTACTACTAGATGATCACATAAATACTGTAGTTTAACTATTTCCTTTTTTGTTTACTTTTAGTATTACATATTTGTGTATATATTTGTTGTTCAACTAATAATGCAAACAATTTGATGTAGTAATTGAGTGTTGTGAGTTAAAATGATGATCTCATTGTAATGTTCTTTGGAATATGTTATGAATTAACAGTTTGAAAGATAGGATTGAAAGACAGGAATTGAAATTTTTAAAAGCTCTTCCTGTCTCCTCTGACCCAGCAGTCTCCATTCCTAGCACTGAACAGCATAAAGTTAATTTTGTAAAAGCCCCGGGTATTCTGGTACAAGATTGCTAGATGTAGCAGCACTATGCTAGATATTCTCAAAGTGCTGTGGCATTGGCAGGTAAATTTTAAAAATTGATGTTTTTCATAATCTCCTATTCTTCCTAATGAAAGTGAACCTATATAGAGCTTCCATTAGCAAAATGCCCTTTTAAAATGGTCACCGCCTTCTAATGGGAGTGAAGCCAAGCTGCTTCAGGGAAAATGTTGTTCCTTAACATTTTTTAAAAAAACTATCCATTATACCAGAGTTACTCAACAGGGAAGGCAGGAGAGGGGGAATGGTTGAGGATGGTATGCAGGAAAGTTTGGGAAACGCGAAAGGGAACTCAAGATGAGTCATGTGAAGGAATGTTGGGGGCAAGGAGGGAGGACGGTATCACATATAAAAAACATGGTAATGTTCTCTTTGGGGTTTGTTGTTCAGTGTACGTACATGGTTGGGGTTTTTTTTTTAATTTAAAAAACATCAAGAAAATTACTAAATAACTCTTGCAATGGTGTTAAAGGTCGAGTATATATCTGTAATATAATAGTAAAAAAATTACAGGGCCATTGGAATTATCCTCAACCATCTAATAAAGTTAGAAGAAGTTAAAGTACGGAAAAACACAGATTTACACCATGAAAGTAGGGAGACATCTGGTTAATCTATCCTGGTACTATAAACACTGTTGTGCAGTCATCCATACTTGTATGCTTATTGCATGGCATTGTTACAGGCTGGAGTGAAGGTTTGTTTCTGTAAATTTGCTTTTTCATATGTAAACATGTTTGGATTTCTTTTAAGTTTCATTCTAAATTTCCTCAGTTTAGTAATGCTTGATTTTGGGTAGGGTGCGTTGATTTAAATCAAAGCGGTTTAATGTGAAATATAACCTTCACATTACATTTGGTGCTTTGTTTGTTTGTTTGTTTTGCTAACCAGGAGGATACAACATATCTATACGTATTTATTTAAGCAATTGTATATCTTAATGTTGAAGTAGATGATTAATTTTTTACTTGCTACTTATGTCAAGCTCTATTTGGATGGAAGTTCTAATTCAATTAAAAATGTACAAAAACAGCATTTTAATTTTTTATTAAATAAAACTACCTTAAATGTGCTGGATACATTGGAAAAAATTAATATATCAAAACATGTTTTCTATTTTAAAATTAATTTATTAAACAGGAGAAGCACTATCTGGGTGAATTGAGCTGTTTCTGGTCACCGTGTCTTTCCTGCTTGATGCGGATGCTGAGAATGGTTTGCCTAAGAATGCCCCTCTGGTCATTGCTGTTTTCCCCCAGAGAAGATCATCAAAAGGATGGCACTGATCCCTTTCTCCACTGCTGAGGAAAAAGCACAAGCGATCTGGTGAGCACATCCTGACAGGAGATTGAGATACCTAGTGCCATCTACCAGCAGAGCAGTAGATAAGGCAGGTAGGTGATGCTCCCCAGTACTGGCCTCTGCTTTGCTCTGGCTCAAGTCGTCGGCTTCAGCGCTGGCTTCGTAGCCATCAAGGCCAACTCTTACTGCAGTGCTGACAATACTTATGTAGCAGAAAGAGCCTTGCTTTGTCTCTCAGTGTGGATTCTACAGTTGTGCAGGAGGCAGATATATTAGTACTGGTCCTTCTGCAGACTCTGGCACACTCGCTGTCAGTAGAAGAGTCCCAAGCTACTTCAAGGCAAGAACAGCAGATCACAGTACCTTTGACGGTCAAGGCCTAAGAACATCCAACTCTTTCTTGCCTGTCCAGTTGAGGGGTAAACCCAGTATGTTGTTCCTCGGACCAGTGTCATCCAGTCACGTGTTCTCCATCTCTGACATCAAGGAGCGCAGCACAACTATGGCCTGTAAACGACTTCAGTTCCTCTTCAGAGTCTGAGGTTGGCTCCTTGGCACCATCTTCCTGAGATAAAAGGCTTTGACAGACATCATCATCACTGGGAAGATCCTGGTCCTGGAATTGTCTGATTTTGGAAGATGTTCCAGATACCAAGACCCATGGGGCAGTTATGGCTAGAGTTCCATGACATAGCACTGGCCTTTTTGGAACTCTTGGGGCATGCCTCCCATTCATGGTCCTCTCCCATTCCTTCTGCTGCAAAGTCACCTAGCAAATCCCGTGAACACATTAAGTCTCCTGCGTTTAACATTGATATCAGTATCAAGCAAGAAACACAGGCTCCTCCAGAAGTCTTACCATTATAGAAGGTTTAAACTCAATCCTCTTTGAACTCATCCTTCTCATCACTGGATTAGCTCACAATGTCTGGGGATTCCTCTCTTGTCCATGACAACTTCAAGACATGTCAAGAAATGTTAAAGAAAGTACCTAGCTCTCTTGACATTCAAGTTGAGGTGGTTCAGGAGAGCTTCCATAGACTAGTGGATATTCTAAGTTCAGCAGTGTTTTTCAGATGAGTGAGTCTACCTCATGAGGCCATTCTGGAGCCTTCAAAAGTACTTGTGGCAAACACTGGTGCTTTTCTACCCCCAACAGCTAAGAGAACTGTGAGTTGGTATCGTGTCCCTTTTCAAGGATATGAACATTTTTACACTCACCCTTTGCCAGGTTCCTTAGTGGTATTAGCATGGAATGAAGAATCACATTTTTGTTTCTTTGTCCTTTGGGGTAGTAGAAAGAACACATCTGGGCTTCAGTATCATATCTCCACTCTGCAGACTTTATTGGCTAGATACAATTTCTCAATGTGGGACAACATTCTAAAGTTCTTGGACAAGTTGTCAGAGGAGAGTAGGCATAATTTTCAGGCCAGAATAGAGGAGGATAAACTAGTGGCTAGAACCTCTCTGCAAGCAGCTTTGAATGGAGCTGACTTGGTGTCTAGAGTCAAGATGTCCACATTAACTATGTGCAGATGTTGGCATCTGCAATCATCTGGTATCCCACCAGTCGTTCAGCAGACAATCCAGGATCTTCCCTTTTAAGGTCCTACCATCTTCTCTCAAAAGACTGATGAGGCCTTAGATAGTCTCAAGGATTCCAGAGCCACGTTGAAATTCTTGGGTATTTTGACACCTCTTCCTAAAAGGAAGCAGTTTTGCCCTCAGCCTCTTCAGAGGTACCCATCCTACCCGCTTAAGCACCTGGATTAGTTTGGAAAATGGGCCAAGATACACAGGAGAATAGCAACACCATCTCTTCCTCTTTTTTCTAATGTGTGTTCCTTGAGACAGGCTGCAGTATCTAAGCAGGCTGTTCGAATGTTTTGTTGAGGACAGGGTACCAGCTGACCATATTACAGGTTCTCCCGTCCCTATTTTTTCCAGCAGTTTGTTACTTCCCACATGCTTCGTCCCTCATTAGCACAGATTGAACTGGGATATACATCCTGCAGTTTATATCTATCCCTCCCTCCCAACCCTCTCCTAGTCCCTCTTCAGGGGTAATTCTGTGAGTCTGTTCTTCTCCAAGAAGTACAGTCTTCTTTCCAAGTGGGAGCCACAGAAGAGGTGCCTCCTCTCCATCGAGGAAGAATTGCTATTCCAGCTGTCTTCTGATTCCAATGGCAAAAGGAGGTCTTTGACACATTCTGGACCTGAGAGATTCGAACAAATACAGAAGGATGACAAAATTTCACATCAAAAGTCCCCGGCTTCCAGTATCCCCTTCGACTTGAGGGATTCGTATTTTCGTGTGGCTGTCCACCAGAGTCACAGGAAGTTTCAAAGATTTGTTGTCCACAGCACTCATCAGTTTGCAGTCTGGCTCTTTAGCCTGTTAGCAGCCCCCACAAGTTTTTAAATGAAATGCATGGTAGCAGCATTTCTAAGGAAAATATGGGTGCAGGTATTTCCCTACCTGGATGGCAGACTGGTTTGCGATCATTCCAAACATCAAGTGGAAGTCAGTCTTACGAAGATCCAGTCTTTTTTCCAGTATCTGGGCCCATTGATTAATGAGGACAAATCTTTCCCCCCCTCTAGTATAGTGGAAACAATTATAGGGACAATCCTCAACTCTACAGTGGCTGGGCATTCTTGCCACAAGCCAGGTTCTAGACAATACGGTGTATTTGTGCGAATCTCAAAGTCCATCTGTTCACAACAGTAAGAAGCTGTCTAAGGCTTCTGGAACACATGGCTTCCTGCATGTATGTGACTAAGCATGCAAGATTTCGTTTTAGAAAGTTGCAGGGCTGTTTGAAGTCTCTTTACTCTCCATCTTGTCATACATTAGACATGCTATCTGCAAGAGTCTTTGCCTCTCGACATGGGTGGATGGATCTTACCATGTGTATGGGAATTCCCTTTGCTCCTCCTCTGCCCACTGTGACTGTAGTTATGGACGCTTCCTTGCTGGGTTGGGGAGCTCATCTAAGGAGCTTACAGATCAAGGTCTGTGGATGAATTAAGATCTTGTCCTACATGTTGATGTACAAGAGTTGCAGGCTATTCACCTGGCATGTCAGGTTTTCCTCCCTCATACCAATGGAGCTACCTTACAAATCCTAACAGACAACACTGTGGGGATGTTCTACATGAACAGACAAGAAGGGGCCAGATCAGATCATCTGTCAAGAAGCAATAGATCTTTGGGACTTTTGTATCAGTAATGCAATGTATCTCATAGCCTCCCACTTTCCCGGTATTTAGAACAGCTTGGCAGATCATCTAAATCAGCCGTTCTCAAACTGTGGGTTGCGACCCCATTTTAATGGGGTTGCCAAGGCTGGCGTTATACTTGCTGGGGCCTGGGGCTGAAGCAAAAGCCTGAGCCCCACTGCCTGGAGCCGGCGCCAAAGCCCGGGGTGGTGGGGCTCAGGTTCCAGGCCCCCCACCTGGGGCTGAAGCCCTTGGGCTTTGGCCCCTCTGCCTGGGGGCAGTGGGACTCAGGTTTTCGCCCCACTTGCCCAAGGTGGCGTGGGTCAGGCAAGTTCAGGCTTCAGCACCCCCCCCTCCCCCCGGGGTCGTGTAGTAATTTTTGATGTCAGAAAGGGTTTGCGGTGCAATGAAGTTTGAGAACACCTGATCTAAATTGAGCATTCAGCCAAAATCATGAATAATCTTTCAAACCACATACTGTGAAATTCATCCTTCAGTCTTGGGGAGTGGGTCCCCATAGAGAGTCCTATTCGCTACTCGTCTGAATAGAAAATGCCTCCTGTTTTGTTCCAGGACACAGTAGAGTCTGGACTCCTTGGCAGATGCTTACATTGAATTGGTTTTGTTTTGAAGTGAAAAGGCAGTCAGGGAAAGCTGAAGCTACTGTTGGAAAGCCGTTACTACTGCAGAAAAAGGCAAATCTGCTTTTTGGGACTGCTTTAGCCACTGCTGCTGCTAGCCACTCCCCGGAACCCCGTCAGTTGGCCCTGCCATTGTAGCTCTAACATTGTATGCTCTTTGCATTTTTCATCTCAGGGAAGCAGTACAGGCTGGTGATACATAATCTTTGTATTGATGCAACTCAGTGTCTCCCCAAAGAGCCAGGTGGAGTAGAATACCTTAACATTAGAGAGGCCTGCTGCTAGAAGTATTATGTTTCTCCTGCTCTGCAATACCACTCATTGGGATTGGAACCTTTAGGCTAGTCCTTGAATTTGGTCTGAAAGGTAATTGCTAAAAGGTAGTTCATGCATCAGCCTTTGACAACCTTCCAGTTAAGTAAATAGGATCTTTTTGCCTAGGTGGCCCAGTCCATTTGATTTCCCAATCCAGAAGTCAAATAGGCAAGTTTCTTCTCTTCCCTCCCTCCCCCAGGATTCCCCTGGGCTGAAGGCTATTAGCATAGGACAATAGAATTGCTGTCAAGATACTCCCTCAGCTGCCACTGATGCTGGCCACAGCTCAGTGGTCTCTTCAGGATTTTCTCTTTCAGTGTTCTTTTGTTTCCCCCTGTCAATATAGCCTGTATTTGGCACCAAAGCAGCACCCGTGAGAATTAGCCTAGAATTTTGGCTCTAAGAATCTGCAATATCATCTTTTTTCCCCAAGAGATTGCTTTACCTGCTCTGTCTGCGTGTTGCCCTGTGGGTTTGTATCAAACTAGGAAATGAATTGTGGGCTCCACTGAGACATTAGTCTGGTTGGCAGTCTCTGGAGCCAAAAAACACGGTTTAGGAAAATTCAGACTGGCACCTGACCGGTAGCAAGAGAACAAAAGGAAATAAAATGTGCCATCTTAGTGAAAATATCAATGGATACAAGGATGACAGTACTCCCAATGTTGGGAACAGGGTAGTTCTACATTGAAGCCCAACAAGAACATGGATGAGTATTGAAGTGAGGTGGGCAGGGGTGGAGTAGACGGAACAGTTTAGCATATGGGCACTTTCTCTGACAACACAGGTCAGAAGAGCCAACATATTTTTTCATGTCAGTACTTACCATGGCCAACAGAAACTTTGTATCACCAAGTCCTAAGTCTTTCTGAGGCCAAAATGGCTGGCAACCAGCATGTGATAGCACATTCTTACCACTTTGAGCCTGGGCTGAGCTTCCAGAATGTAAAGACATTTCTCAAAATACAGTAGACCATCATGCAAATGGAAATCTGAGCTGAATGGGTGTCAGAAGTATCAAGTGTCTGACAGATTTTGTCCATCTGTGTGTTTTTTGGGAATAGAGTCCAAATAAGGGACAGCAAATCCTGGGCTGTAGTTCCACAAATACAATTTTGGGGTGCCATGTTTGGTTTGGTGTATTTGTCCTGGTGAAAAAGAGCAGCTGTTTTCCCTTTTCATGATCCAGAGTGGCACTGGTAGGCAATGATGAAATCAAACCTGGGAAAGAAAAATGACCAATGGGTCTGGATGCACAAGAATGGGAGCTGAAGTGAAGGCTTTCTTAGCTGGTCAAAGGCAGACTGTACCTCCATCGAACAGACAAAATGAACCCATTTTTGGAGAAGTGCAGTTATCAGTTATGCTAGCTGGGAGAATCTTTTAATGAAGGGCCAATAATTGGTAAATCTGAGAAACTGTGGAACCTTCTTTACATCCTTTGGGCGCTCTACTCCGTGATGGCAGATACTTTCCGTGGGTCCATTGGTAGGACCTCAGATGGAAATGGTATAACTGAGGAACTCGATAGTGTCCTTGTCGAATTTGCATTTTTTCGGTTTGACATAAAGGCAATTCTGGCAAAGTTGGTCAAGGACAAGGCACATGTGTTTCTTATCTATCTTTTGGTTTTCAGAGAAGACAAGAATATCATCCAAATAAATAGCAACAAATTGGTCTAGCATGTTCTGGAAAACGTCATTCACAAAATGCTGAAGCATAGCTGGAGCATTACATAACCCAAATGCCATAACTAAATACTCAAAATGCTTATATCAAATGTGGAACGCTGTCTTTCACTCATTGCATTCCCTGATACAATACAGATTGTAGACTCTGTAGAGGTTCAGTTTAGAAAAAACCCTGGCCGAGCAAAGTCTTTCAAGAAGTTCATTAATAAGCGGCAACAGAATTCTCGTTCAGAGTCCAGTACTCAACACGGGTGTGGGGAATCGTCCTTTTTTTTGCCATGAAAAGGATTGGGTATCTCGTCAGAGTAAGAAGGACGAATAAACCCCCTCTCTTAATTTCTCATGGAGTTATTCCCAGAGCATCTGGAGTTCCGGTTCTGAGAGGAAGTAAATACATCCTGCCAGGATGTCATAACCGACAGCTCATTGGTTGACTATGGCCAGGGTACCGGTTCACAAAAGGGGCTTTCCTGACCGGGACAGTCTAACCAGGGCACCCTTAGTTGTAGTGCCCAGTTTCATGGAATATAGGCACAAGTTTAAGACTCGTTGCTGGCTCCTTTCTGCATCATTAAGGCAGAGTTGAATCTAGTCGTTGTGTGGGGGTTGAAAACTGGACTCCCTTTCTAGTTGGCGTTCAGCCAGGTGATTGTTTATGCTAATGCACAGCTTGACCAGAGCATCTAGGATGGATGGTGGCTCTACTTGCACTAGCTTGTCCTTGATTTCTTCATTCAAGCCATGCTGGAAATGGTAGTGCTGTACTGCCTTGTTCCATCTACTGTTGACCGCTAAGCCCAGGAATTCCACAGTGAACCTGGCTATTGGTCTAGTGCCCTGCCATAGGTTCTGAAGTACACTCTTGGCAGAGTGGGTTCAATTCAGGTCATTGAAAACAATTACCATGGCTCGGATGGATTCTTCAAGCTGTACTAGCAAGGGACTGGAAGTCTCCAGGAGAGTGTATTGGGCCTAATGGTCAGAGCCATGGCGGTGACCAGGTGTGGAGATTAGAGCAGAGCCGAGCTAGAATAAAGAATAAGAACCACAGGATGCCCGGGAGTATAATTGAGAGCAGAGCTGAGGGTCAGAACCAGAGATCAGAAGCCGAAAGCCAGAGCCAATGGGTGAGCTGAACACATGGTCAGGAAGCAGAGCCAGGGTGTCGAGAATGGAGAAGGGCAGGAACTGAAGCAGGCACAAGAGCAGGCTAGGCAGGAAGCAGGACCTAGTGCAGCTATGGACATGGAAAATGTTGAGCAGCCAGCAAGCCATGGCTGTTGCTTGGTCAAGTAGTATCTACCTCTGCTCCCCCACAAATCAGAGAGTGTAGGATCAGCTGTGTCCATTGTGTTGCTGGAAGGCTGACCCTGCCGCAGCTCGCTCTCTGACACCCTGCTCCAAAGCCAGAGTTTCTCAACGAAAGGATTGCAAGAATTTTTTAACATGGATAAAACAATATATTTTCCCCAATCTATGTTTTTCAAATTTGAGTAGCAATCCGTAATACTATGAATTCAGATTTGTGGCTCTTAGAGAATTGTAGTCACTCTCTGGTTGATATGCAGAGACTGTATTTGCAGTGACCCTCTCTGCTTCTCACTCTCCAGTGCTGTCTGTTTCCATTGATGTTTCTGATTGACTGAGCACAGCACAGAAAGTTATACCAAGTTAACTGGTGTTGCTTCAACTCTGACTGGCTCTGGAGTGATAGGGTTTAAAACAGGAGAAACTTTGTAAGCTAATATATCACCTATTTGGTGCATCTGTTTCATGCTTTGATTACTTCGTGATGAGGTCATTACCTGATTTATTGTTTACGAAGAATCTATTTTTCATTTTTTTTTCAGTAACAGCAAAGAATACATCAGGATTGCTATGTGAAGATGGTTTAGTTTTTGCCGGAGAGACTAGCCATGCCTTAACATGCAACGTTGATTGTTTCTGTACTCTCCTCCAATTTCCACTCTCATTGACACTGTGGTCCATAAAAGGAAACAATTTTTTTGGCAAAACTGTAGCTGCCCAAGCCCATTTACTTGTTGGGAAAAATAACCCATGGCTTGTTGGTGCAGCCTCGTGATGCTGTACAGATTAAAAAAGTAAACATTTACTTATACTAACTCACATTGTTAGTTTTTCAGAAGCCTAGGGGAGGGGAAGTAATTTGTTGTGCCAGCTCATAAATGACCACAGTGTAGCAACTTGAAATCTAGAGGTAAGGGTGGAGGGAAAAAATAGGCTACACTTTTTATTGTGATGAATACAGGAAACAGTCACAAACATCTTACTTTCCAGAATTAGGTAATTTTGCAGTTAAAATTGACTCTAGTTTTTAAGGTCTCTAGCCTGGGTTTTTTTTCTTTTTTCCTCACCTCAATTACAAAGATTGATTTAACTATGTGTTAACTTATTACATACCTTTTGCATCCACCTCTTCCCTCATTGGTTTTGATTCATTTTTTGTGCTTGCAGAAGTTTCTCTTTAAAACATGCTACTTTGCATTTTGTTGGCATATTATGTAAGCTAAACATTTAAAAACACATTATGGTTAAGATATTAAGTTATAAAAAGTAGCTATAGTGCAATAATTACTGTGTAAGAATTTCCAGTGTTCTCTTAGTGTGCAACATTGCTTGTTGATTGTACACCATATTTTTTAAAGCTAAGTTAATATTTCAGAAATAAGCCAGTTATTATAGTTTGAGCTACTGTCAATCAAATAATCAGCAAATTGTTCTAAGTGTTAATTAGTAAGGCTGTACTGTATCTCAGACTGCTTTAAAAGACTAGTCACTGTGATAAGTTCTGATCTGTTACAGTCTCCTGTGCCAGTGACCCACAGAGAATTGGGCACAGAGAGATTTTTGAATCATACCATTCAATCCATACTCTGATCTAGGGATACTCTGAGTCTTGGCCTGCCTCAAGTGATGTCTGATTCCTGAGAAATGGAAATTGCCAAAGTTCATGGAAGTGACTCATTGGAAAAGCCATACTGATTCCATTTAAAATCCTATTAGGGCCAGTACTCCTTGAGTTTTAATGATGTTTCATATCCATTTGTAATAAGAAGGCTTTTCCCATAACGTCTGTATAATAAGATTCCAGGATTGTCACACTATATGTCATTCTGAAGCCTAGAATGTTGAGTCAGTGTGAAACGATGGAAACACAAGCATGGTTTAAACTAGAGCTCTTTTTGTTCACAGTATCACAAGGTTCAATCATCACTGCGATTTGCAGTCTGTTACCATCCAGTTTTTAAATTCATAGCCATTTTGACTTTATAGATTAACCCCTGTATGACAGCAAGGCATGTATTTATGTCATGCCAAGAGTCCTAGACCATTGTGATATCAGAGATAACTCAATCAATTACCACCACCCTTATTCTACAGCTAATTTGCATGCAACCGTTTTTTCGAAGTATAAGGGAGATTGTACAGATGGTAGAGGGATTACCATAGTGGTTTAACTGCCACAGTTCTTCAAAATTACCCAAACAACACAACCAGCACACACAATAATCCCAAACACACACAATCCTTCATGGCAGTACCCACCCCTCATTTGCCACTTTCCCAAATCCACACAAATCTCTCAGCACAACACACACCTCTCACAAATCAACTCTCCCAGCACAACACACACACATTCACCCACCCTCACACATATTTACCATAAAAGCATACATTTGAGTGGCAAATCCGCAGGCCCATTGCTAGTAGAAAATAATATGCATATAATTAAAGCAGTGTATCATTCTCTTTTGTTGTTGTTTGTAATTCCTCTTAATATGAGTTAATGTTTTTCAGCTTAGTCATCACAGTGAAAAAGTGTAGTTAACTTTTCTCACTTTCTTTGGAATGTGCACTATAGCACCTGTGAGTTGCAAGAGTCTGAGAGAAGTATGATAAATTTACTCAGTGTCTTGAAGCATTTGGGCACATGGCACAAATTAAGGGTGGAATGAGAGAAATCTGAGTTTCCTGCCTTTGTGGATTTAAGTAAGATCTTAAATGTTATTTTAACATAATTCTTGAGTTTAGTAGTACTTACAAAAGTTTTATTGCAGCATATCTAAATTGTCAAAACTGGCCGTCTTCCATTTGGGCACGAAACCAGTGAAACGGAAGCTTTCAGTATACTTTGACATTGCATAACAGCTGTGCACCACTTAAAGCTAGTTTAGTTCAGGCTGAATCAGTCTGACCTTTGAACTTAATGTTTAATTTTTTTTCCCTGTAGCTATAATATTGTAAGGACACACACCTATGCCGTTCAAGAGTTTATTACAATGGCATCTGGTAACACTAGTATAGCTTAGCATCTGTTGTGTTTACAATGAAATCTTAGTTTTGAAAAGTTTATATTTTAGATTAAAACTTGGTTTGGGCTGAAACTTAGCATGAAAGGGTTTAGTTTGAGAGATTTTTTAAAAAATACATTTCTAAAACTTGGGTTTTCTTCCCAGACTTATAACTAAGGTTAAGATTTTAGTAAAAGTCACGGACAGGTCACGGGCAGTAAACAAAAATTCACGGAAGTCTGTGACCTGTCTGTGACTTTTACTAAAAATAACGGGTGGCGTGGGGCTGGGGAAGGAGGGAGGCTGAAGCCCAAGCTACATGGGGGAGGGACTGACCACTTCAGGATGTAGTGGCTGACAGCTTCAGGGTCCCCTGTTGCCCCAAGGTGTGTGGCTGAAGCCGAAGTAGTCATGGAGGTCTCTTAAAATCACAAAATCTGTGACCTCTGTAACAAAATTGTATCCTTAATTATAACATTTTGATTAAAAATTCAGAATATCAGCAGTTTTGAACTTCACTGCAAAATATGAATGTTAGTCTTTTTTGAAAACTCTTTTTCTTAATGTTCTCAAATGTCATCTTCATAGAATGTATTAATATAATATCAGGGTCATCCCATACTGCTGACAAGATGTATTTTGTAGATATAAACTTATGTGACTTTAATTGTTGCCATCATAGACTATTAGGAGGGGCTGTTATTTATATAATATCAGCTCATGCTTTCTTATATTTTATTTTCCTAGTATGTACTACTTCTGTTACTACTACTAGCGAGTCCTATTTTTCAGTCTTTGGCTTAGAAGCCATTCTGCAGTTTTTCCCTTCTAGAACTCAGTAACTGTCTGCAGGAGAAGTGCTGCACTGCATAACTGTAACCCTCATTGGTGGTTCACTATTCTGTGTCAGCAACTCTTGTCCAGCCTGCCATACTCACTACATCTAACACACAGTTGTCATGATATGTACCCAACAGGTGGCATGCAATATCATTGGAAAAATAACTCACTGATCATTAATATTCTTGTGTGATATATGTATGAGATGTGTGCAGAAAGTTATGAATATGTGCTAGAATTATGTTCTTAAAATGTTTGACAAGCAATGTATAAGCAGTCTTCTTTAGACAAAGGAATATGTATTTCTCTGACTGGCCTGATCAACAAATAGAGACAATGAAGGTGCATTTACGTGAAGGATAAACAAAGCAATCATGCTAAGTAGGGAAGGAGGTAATGATTCATCTATTTCCAGGGGAAGCGGAACCAGCATGAACTACCAGAGCACATGTCGTCTCTTCCAGAAGGAGAAAAGGAAGTTTATCTGAAAATACATTTCAGTGGTTTACTGGGTTATAAAGAAGGGGTTCTGAACCTCAAATGAGAAGTCATTGAATTAACTGATTGTACACAGTATTACTGTATGATAAAAGTATATCAAGTAAAGTCGTTTATGAAAGCTAATGACACAGGTGATTAATGCAGTTGTGAAATGTATGTATTAACACGATATGAGGAATTATGAATATTCAGATATTTTGCTTTACAGTCTGTGACCAAACAGGGAAAAACAGGTTTTCTCCCTGACAGGAAGGAAGGCAGGCATCTATCTAACTATCTCCAGTGAAGTTAAGCCAGGTGTGACCAAAAACAATGGAAGCCCCATTTCCATACAGGTCACCAGGGGAATGAGAAGTCCACAGGAAGGGAAGAACAGCATGAGGTCATCCTGAGTCAGGACAAATAAGGAGAGAGAAGAAGCCATCTTGACATCTATTACTGGACAAACACAAGGGGCCAGAGATTTTGCAAGCTGAGAAAGATGGGCCCTTCAGCCAAAGGGGTTGACATCTCTGGGAACTGAATATAGTTGAGAAACCTGCTTAAGCAAAGATCTTTCACTTAAGAAGACAAAGGAACCAAGCACTTTGGACTTTATGGGAGATCCTGACCAAAGGGGTGGTCAGCCATCTTGCTAGAAGGAGATGTGGTCAGAATCTTACCTTGAACTGAGACTGTAGTTTTGATAAATTACTAGAAAGCATTTTCACTTGTATGTGTGGGTAATCATTTCTGATTTTATCTCTTATACTGGAATTCACTTAAAAGCTGCCTCTTTTATTAATAAACTTTTTACTTCTAATCTGAATCAACCCAATGCTATGTTTGAATAGAAGTGAGTGTTAACTCCAGTTAAGGCAACAAGTTGCTGTGTCTTTTTAAAGGTGCAACGGGCCTTATTGCTCCTCTGAATGTTCCAGGAGAGTGCTGGACATTTCAGGGCAGATGATTTGGGGAATACTCGGGACTGGGAGTGTGTTGGGGTCACTTGGCTAGTAGTAACTATGATTGGTAGAGACCAATGTGTGCCTGTGGTGTAACAAGCAGGCTGCTGGAGTCAGAGTTGCTGAACCAGGGCTGCTCAACACATAGAAACACAGTGCATACTTGTATGCTGGCTTGGAGCATCCAAAAATGGAGCTGCAGTAACAGAGCATTTTATGGCACTCAGGGTTACAGGACAAGCGGTGACACAATCTCTCACTGGTCTGAATTGCACCTCAGAATGTCACAATAATAATCCCCAGGAACAGCCTCTGGCTGTGAGGTAATAACTCTCCTCGGTTTTTTCCTGCAGAGCCTTCTCCCTTCTCTCAGGAAAACATCCTCCTCCTCTTCATCTTTTCCTAGGAATCTTTAATTGGGCACCTTTCAGAGCAGCCAGGGTACCTTGCCAGTTTTACAATTCCAAGGGCTGCCTTTTCAGCAACACCCACTCCCGAAGTCTCTCTCCTTCTTCGAGTAGGTCCCTATGGGTGCTCCACTGTAGGTGTATGTGCGCCCCGTGCCTCTAATTGGCGATTTTTGGTAGCAGTGTCAGTTGAGCCCGCGCATGTGACCTCCCTCCCTCGTGGTCTGCCTCGAGGCTATTTAGCACTGCACGGGCGAACCCCCCTCACTTCCTTCTCTACCGCCTTTGGCCTCAGACAGAATGAGCAATCGTCTCTTCCTCATCTATGTTTGTGGGTTTTTTTGGCTACACCTCTCTAGATTGCCCAAAGAGCTACAGACTTCCAGTTTGAAGGAGAAGACAGATTTTCTCTCCACATCCTGAAGGATTCTCGGACCACGTTACGCTCCTTAGGAATCTAGACTGTGGGACAGAAGAGAAGATATACCTTTCAACCACACCACAGGTCACAATCTTCTCAATACCCACCATCTCAGTGCTGTTATGAGCCACAGTGTAAAAGAGGACCGGGGCTCAAAAGTGGGAACAGTCTGCACCCCAGTCCATGACCTCTCAAACTGCCTCTTATAAGCACTTTTGATGAGCTGGTCGAGGGCCTCAACAATGATACCTTACAACACCAGCTGCCATCTATACACCTGTCACGCCACTCAGAAGTCATCTTGCCCTACTTCACAGCAGTTAGGACCAGCTCTAGAGCAAGGAGATTGATTTCTAGCCCTGAACCTACAGATTGCCTACTTCCATATCTCAATACAACCATCATACAGGAGATTTCCTACTGCTTACCTGTGGGGCAGGATCATTATCAGTACAGACTGCTCCACACAGGATATTCTCCAAGGTTCTCTTCGTTGTAGTGGCATAGTAACCCCGCTACAGTGACTGGACTTTATCAGCACCAACCATGGTGCAGTACAAGTGAGAGCATTCCTCCCGCTATCCACATTCAACACCCTGATCCACATGTTTCCCTAATATGCTGGGGAGCTCACCCACACAACCACAAGGTTCAGGACAAATGGCCTTCCACAGAAATGATCTTCCATATCACTTTTTTGGGGCTAAGGACTGTCAGGAGTGCCTGTGCACAATTTTCTGCCTTTCATCAAAAACAACACACAAAGGTCATGATGGACTTAATATGACCTGTATGTTTTGTATAAACCACCAAGGGGCTGCCAGATCTCCCTCCCTCTACAAGACAGCACTCAAACTTTGGAATTGATGCAACCATCACAATGTGCTCATCTCAGCTGTCTATCTACCACGGATACAGAACGTGACAGCTGACAGTCTCAGTTGGAATTTTGTCACAACAATGAGTGTGTACTGAATTCAGAGGTGCTTCAAGATATGTCCGCCCTTTGGGGAACACTGACTGTGGATCTCTAAACAGAACAAGAAAGATCCTTGTTACTGCTTGTTCTCAGGGCTTTGACTAGAACTCCCTCTGAGTCCAGGGCAACTTGTTCTCTCTTATCTTGTCCATGAAGACAGCATTTCTAATTGCCATCACCTCAGCTAGGCACATAGGAGAAATAGCAGCCCTGATGGCACACCCACCATTTGTGGCATTTTTTTAAAGACAAAGTAACTCTAAGGCCATATCCCAAATTTCTCCCTACTTTCTTTGCACTTTCCATATGAATCAACAGATCCATCTCCCTATTTTTTCCCAAAACCACATTGTGACAACTGGGAGACAATTGTGCATATGCTGGATATTAGAAGGATATTAGCATTCTGCTTGGACAGGACTAAGGACTTCAGGAAATCCCCTAAACTCTTCCTTTCGTCCACAGAAAGATCCAAAAGCTCTCTGATATCTGCTCAGGGACTATCCAAATGGGTCTCTAGTTACATTAATCACTTATCAAGGGTGCAACTTGCTTCCGTTCAGAGTCCATACGCACTCCACGAGGTCAGTTTCTACCTCAATCACATTCCATAGGGATACCCCTATCTCAGCAATCTAGAGAGCAATGACTTGGGCCTCTACCCATACTTTTGCAGAACATTATTTGATCTCTGAAGATTTGGCCACTGACACCATCTTCAACTCCACAGTAGTCTGTAGTAAAAGACTCCACTCCAAAGTCCCAGCCTCCAGTGGTGGGTACTGCTCGGGAGTCACCTACAGTGGAGCACCCAGAGGGACACTACTCAAAGAAGAAGAGGAGGTTACTCACCTTGTGCAGTAATGATGGTTCTTCGAGATGTGTCCCCCTGTGGATGCTCCACAACCCGCCCTCCTCCCCTCTACTTCGGAGTGCTCTATAGGGCTCTGCGGTAGAGAAGGAAGTGAGGGGGAGTTCACCTGTGCAAAGCTAAATGGCCTCGAGGCAGACCACAAGGTAGGGAGGGCACATGCGTGAGCTCAATGGACACTGCTACCAAAAATCTCCGATTAGAGGCGCAAGGACGCACATACAGCTACAGTGGAGCACCCATAGGGACACACATCTCGAAGAACCATCATTACTGCACAAGGTGAGTAACTTCCTCTTTTTCTCCCCTGCCCTCAGTTTAGTGATTCCTTCAAAATCCAACGATTGTGACATCCAGTTGCTTCCATGGGTGTGAGCTGACACACCACTGTGTAGATCCTGCAAGAAGAGAATGACTAAAGGCAGTTTCTTCCATTTACAGTCTAATCTCCTAGTAATCAACACGTTAGGAAATAATACTGAAAAACATATACATTTAATGCAGAAAATGTTTGTAGCCATATTTGGCTACAAATGTGTAATGTAAGTAAACTTTTTGTGGCCAAAAAAGCCATTTCCTAGTTGTTAGAAATGAACTGTATAATAAAAACATAGTCTTTCATTTATAAAAGAAATCGTTTCTGTAGCAATCCGGTATCCTAAATCAGGGAGATGCAGTAGCATTTATTGTTTACCGTTATTGTTTTAGTGTTGTTTATTTTTATTATGGTTATGCCTAAAGGCCCCAACCAAGCTTAAGTCCCCATTGTGGTCGGCACTATTCAAAAATGGAGTAAGAGAGTGACTCTGCTCCAAAGTCTTTATAATCTAAAGAAACAAGACAAATACAATAAGAGGGAAAGGGAAAAATCTTCAAGCAGAAATAAATACACAGATACAGAAATACACAAGCAGAAATAAATACAAGAAAAAATAAAAATAATTTAAAAATAACTATTTCCTTCATTATCTTTGAAATGAAATTGTTTTGAAAAGGTCATCTAATTTCCCCTTCTCTGTCTTCAAGAAACTTGGAAGTCTATCCCCATAGCCATCAAACATATTATAGAGATAGGAGCAATACAGTTTTAGGTACTTGTGTCTGGTGAGAATCCTCTAAGGAAAGTTTTCCAATTCCTATTATATATCTGGCCTGTGAGTCAAGGTTCCATCTGTTATTCATATATGAGAAATAAAAACTTGACAGCATGGTTATTAAAAGGACAAGATACATGAAAGAGCAGATGAGGTCACCTTGTCTGTCTTCAAAGAAACAGGAAAAATGCTTATGTTAGAGAAAAAGCTAAAATATATACTTATGTATTCTGAGGCAGCACACTGACAATCCATGAACATCTATGACTTCTCTGCCTTACTAAGCCCCCTCTTTCCTCCATTGACCCAGTTGTCAAATTCCTATTGACGTTTCTTCTCTTATATTCCACTGAAAGTGTATCATCTTAACCCTCAACCTTGACTGTTCTCAATATCTGATTCCGCTGATCCTGCTTTTGGGCCACTGAACACCTTTGGCAAAGTGCATGACCACACAGATTTCCTACGCTTCAAACTTGTTTTCTTCTCCATCCGCTCTGCCATGTTCCTTGCCAAACAATGTAACTTCTCCTTCTTCTTTGACTCTTGCCATAATTTCAGATGTTTGTTCACAACCTTAAAACTCCTATAATGCCTCCTAAAAACTCCTCCCTCCATCCTGGGACCCTCTTCCCACTCAGAGATGTGGGATTAAAATTTTCATAATTGTTTAAGTCACTTAAGAGTCTGAGTCCCATTGAAACAACAAGGAGTCCGGTGGCACCTTAAAGACTAACAGATTTATTTGGGCATAAGCTTTTGTGGGTAAAAAACCACTTCTTCAGATGCATGGAGTGAAAACTACAGATGCAGGCATTATATAATGACACATGAAGAGAAGGGAGTTACTTCGCAAGTGGAGAACCAGTGTTGACAGGGCCAATTCTATCAGGGTGGATGTAGTCCACTCCCAATAATAGATGAGGAGGTGTCAATTCCAGGAGAGATAAAGCTACTTTTCTAATGAGCCAGCCACTCCGAGTCCCTATTCAAGCCCAAATTAATGGTGTTAAATTTGCAAATGAATTTTAGTTCTGCTTTTTCTCTTTGAAGTCTGTTTCTGGAGTTTTTTTGTTCAAGTTAAGCTACTTTTAAATCTGTTATAGAATGTCCAGGAAGATTGAAGTGTTCTCCTACTGGCTTTTGTATGTTACCATTCCTGATGTCCAATTTGTGTCCATTTATTCTTTTACGTAGGGACTGTTTGGTTTGCCCAATGTACATGGCAGAGGGGCATTGCTGGCACATGATGGCATATATAACATTAGTAGACATGCAGGTGAATGAGCTCCTGATGGTGTGGCTGATGTGGCTGGGTCCTCTGATGGTGTCACTAGAGTAGATATGGGGACAGAGTAGGCAATGAGGTTTGCTACAGGGATTGGTTCCTGGGTTAGTGTTTCTGTGGTGTGGTGTGTAGTTGCTGGTGAGTATTTGCTTCAGGTTGGGGGCTGTCTGTAAGCGAGGACTGGCTTGCTCTCCCTCTGTGAGAGTGAGGGATCGTTTTTCAGGATAGATTGTAGATCGTTGATGATGTGCTGGAGAGGTTTTAGCTGGGGGCTGTAAGTGATGGCCAGTGGTGTTCTATTATTTTCCTTGTTGGGCCTGTCCTGTAGTAGGTGATTTCTGGGTACCCATCTCACTCTGTCAGTCTGTTTCCTCATTTCCCCAGGTGGGTGTTGTAGTTTTAAGAATGCTTGATAAAGATCTTGTAGGTGTTTGTCTCTGTCTGAGGGACTGGAGCAAATGCGGTTGTATCTTAGGGCTTGGCTATAGACTGTGGATCATGTGATGTGTCCTGGATGGAAGCTAGAGGCATGTAGGTAAGTATAGTGGTCAGTAGGTTTCTGGTATAGGGTGGTGTTTATGTGACCATCACTTATTTGCACAGTAATGTCCAGGAAGTGGATCTCTTGTGTGGACTGTTCCAGGCTGAGGTTGATGGTGGGGTGGAAATTGTTGAAATCCAGTTGGAATTCTTCAAGGGTCTCCTCCCCGTGGGTCCAGATGATGATGATATCATCAATGTAGTGTAAGTAGAGTAAGGACATTAGGGGACAAGAGCTGAGGAAGCGTTGTTCTAAGTCAGCCATAAAAATGTTGGCAAACTGTGGGGCCATGCGGGTACCCATAGCAGTGGCGCTGACTTGAAAGTATACATTGTCCCCAAATCTGAAATGGTTGTGAGTGAGGAAAAAGTCACAAAGCTCAGCCACCAGGTCTGCCGTGGCCTCATGAGGGATACTGTATGTAGGCTGCTCAGTGACTTAAATGCTTTGGAATTTGACCCTTGCCTGATTTTTTTTTTTCAAAGAGATCAGTCAGAGCTGCAGTGATCTCTTTCCACTCGCCTGCTCTCCTCCTCTAACCCCTACTTGTGATCTAACCTCCTACCTCCTGATGTCCCTGTGACGGGTTAGATCACAGAAACCCCCTTGGGAACTGCAAACTGATGTGCCAAGACTACTTCTGCCCCTGCTTTCCCTGCCAGCTTGGGGCTCCAGCACCCTGTCTTGCTGAGTCAGACATGCCAGTCTGCTCCAGCACAGACCCAGGGTCTGAACCATGTGCCCCAAAGCTGCAGACTTAACTGAAAGCAACTTAAGAAGTGTTCCTGTCTTTAAGACTCAGATGCCCAACTCCCAATGGGGTCCAAACCCCAAATAAATCCGTTTTACCCTGTATAAAGCTTATACAGGGTAAACTCATTAATTGCTTGCCCTCTACAACTCTGATAGAGAGAGATGCACAGCTGTTTGTGTCCCTCTCCCCCCCCCCCCCAGGTATTAATACATACTCTGGGTTAATTAATAAGTAAAAAGTGATTTTATTAAATACAGACAGTAGGATTTAAGTGGTTCCAGGTAGTAACAGAACAAAGTGAATTACCAAGCAAAATAAAATAGAACACGCAAGTCTATGTCTAATACATTAAGAACTCTGAATACAGATTAAAAACTTCACCCTTAGAGGAATTCCAGTAAGCTTCCTTTTACAGACTAGACTCCTTCTAGTCTGCGTCCAGCAATCGCTCACACCCCCTGTAGTTACTTTCCTTTGTTCGATTTTCTTTCAGGTATCCTTGGGCGTGGAGAGGCTATCTCCTTAGCCAGCTGAAGATAAAATGGAGGGGTCTCCCAGGGGTTTAAATAGATTTTCTCCTGTGGGTGGATATCCCCTTCTCCCCCCATGTAGAATCCAGCTACAAAATCGAGTTTTGGAGTCACATGGGCAAGTCACATGTCTGTGTATGACTGAGTTTCTTACCAGCCAAGCCACATTCCTGGGAAAGCTCAGATGTAGATTGGCGTCTTCAAGGTCCATTGTCCGTTAAGTATTTTTTGTTTGGGCATTTAACTTGGATATTCCTTTCTCAAGAAGCTGACCAAATGCTTACCAAGGCTACTTAAAAATCAAGCCAGTACACACCCAATATTCATAACTTCGAACACAAAAAATGATACATGGATACAAATAGGATTAATAGATTCAGTATAGCGTAATCTTTACATAGATATGTTACATGGCATATGTAGCATAAAACATATTCCAGTTATGTCATTCATATATATATATATATATAATATTCATAAGCATATTTTCCTAAAGCCTTATGGGGGGCACCGTCACAGTCCCTTGTCACTTCTCCCCATCAACTTCTTCCTTAATCTTTACTTCCCATCTGTATTCTTCTGTTCAGAATGCAAGCAAGTGATGACCGTCCCTGTCCTCAAAAAAATGGGGACTTCACTGAAAATGCCAAAGTCAGGGCAGGCTGCAAAAGGGAGAGCAGATTCTCCCAAAGACTGGTGATCAGTGTTTCCTCTAATTTTTCCTATGAATGTGCAGAATTAATTTTATGTGCACCAATATGGACGTGATTTGTGATCGGGGTGGGGCTGAGGGGTTCGGAGTGTGGGAGGGGGCTCAGAGCTGTGGCAGAGGGTTGGGGTGCAGAGGGGTGAGGGCTCCGGCTGGGTGTGCGGACTCTGGGGTGGGGCCAGGGATGAGGGGTTCAGTGTGCACGAGGGGGCTCAGGGCTGGGGCAGAGGGTTGGAGTGCAGTGGTGGGGTGAGGGCTCTGGCTGGGGGTCCAGGCTCTGGGGTGGGGCCAGGGATGAGGGGTTCAGGGTGGGAGAGGGGGCTCAGGGCTGGGGCAGAGGGTTGGAGTGCAGGGCGGGGGTGAGGTCTCCAGCTTGGGGTGCAGGCTCTGGGGTGGGGCTGGGGATGAGCAGTTCAGGGTGCGGGACGGGGCTCCAGGGCTGGGGCAGAGCCTCTCCCTGGCTGTGGCAACTCCAGGGCTGGGGGAGAGCCTTCTCTCCCTGCCTTTCTCCGTCCGCGGCAGCTCCAGAACTGGTGCCAGGAGAGAGGCATCTCTCCCTGCTTCAGCCCTGAGCGCCTGCACGACTCTTGATAGGCTGCTGCACAGCTGTGCAACTTAGAGGGAACTTAGCTGCTGGTTAACGCTGAAGTTAAGCTCTTCAGCCAGTCACAAACCGCTTTTGATCCCCACATCGGTTATCAAGAAGCAAAAAAAAGAAAAAAATCACTCAGCCCCTTTTATTGCATTCCAGTTCTCTGGCTCCTAATCAGCACCTAGGCCCAGTACCATGAGAAGTTATTTAGAAAACTCTGCTCGCATATACAAAGTGTCCTTCTGACTCCAAAGGGTCAGTCATGTTACCAGGTCAGTATAGGTTTGGATCTTACCCAAAATACCATGCTGCCAGCCAATCCTTTAGCACAGCAGTTCTCAAACTGTGGGCCAGGACTCCAAATTGGGTCAGGACCCCATTTTAATGGGGTTGCCAGGAATGGTTTAGACCTGCTGGGGCCAGGGGCTGAAGCCAAAGCCTGAGCCCAACTGTCTGGGGCTGAAGTCTGAGAGCTTCAGTCTTGGGTAGTAGGGCTGAGATTACAGGGCCCCTCCATGGGGCTGAAGCCCTTGGGTTTCGGCTTTGCTACCTAACCCCTGGGACAGTGCGGTTTTGACCCCCTCCACCCGGGGTGGCAGGGATCAGGCGGGCTCAGGCTTCGGTCCCCCTTCCTGGGGTTGTGTAGTAATTTCTTTTGTCAGAAGGGGGGTCACGGTACAATAAAGTTTGAGATCCCCAGCTTCTTCTTTGAGTACTTGTTCATGTCAATTCCAATCAAGTGTGTGCATGTGCATGTGCATGACAGCCAGAAGATTTTTGCCATAGCCGCATCCATTGGGTCAGCCTGGGTGCCCCCTTGAGTCGCGCCTTCATGGTGCTCAATATAGAGCCCTGCCAGTCTCCATTTCCTTCTTACCTCCAGTGCCAGTTAGCTGGAACATCCCATAGCTCTTGACTTGGCAAGTGCTGTCCTCAGTGTCCATTGTATATAGTTCTTCATACTGTTAGTTAGTGTTAGTTTTAGTACTTGTAGTGTAGTTATATTAAGTGGTTAGGTTTTCTTTGGGGGTTCCCCCCCAAAACGCACCTGGCGCTGTGGTATGCTGCGGTCCCCGGGCTTTAAAACTTGTGAAGCCTTTGATAAGCACATGCCTAAACTGACCCGCACTCTTCATGCTTAAGGTGCCTAGGGGAGAGTCACCAGAAAGACCGGTTCAGGAGTCATCGTGGTAGTTCTCTGAAGGCATCCACGCAGCGTGCGGTGGCAGTCAAAAAAGCAAACGGGATGTTAGGAATCATTAAAAAAGGGATAGAGAATAAGACGGAGAATATCTTACTGCCCTTATATAAATCCACGGTACGCCCACATCTTGAATACCGCGTACAGAGTGGTCCCCTCATCTCAAAAAAGATATACTGGCATTAGAAAAGGTTCAGAAAAGGGCAACTAAAATGATTAGGGGTTTGGAACGAGTCCCATATGAGGAGAGATTAAAGAGGCTAGGACTTTTCAGCTTGGAAAAGAGGAGACTAAGGGGGGATATGATAGAGATCTATAAAATCATGGGTGGTGTGGAGAAAGTGAATAAGGAAAAGTTATTTACTTGTTCCTGTAATATAAGAACTAGGGGCCACCAAATGAAATTAATGGGTTGCATGTTTAAAACAAATAAAAGGAAGTTCTTCTTCACTCAGCTCACAGTCAACCTGTGGAACTCCTTGCCTGAGGAGGTTGTGAAGGCTAGGACTAAACAGGGTTTAAAAGAGAACTGGATACATTCATGGAGGTTAAGTCCATTAATGGCTATTAGCCAGGATGGGTAAGGAATGGTGTCCCTAGCCTCTGTTTGTCAGAGGGTGGAGATGGATGGCAAGATAGAGATCAATAGATCATTACCAGTTAGGTTCTCTCCCTCTGGGGCACCAGGTATTGGCCACTGTCGGTAGACAGGATACTGGGCTGGATGGACCTTTGGTCTGACCCAGTATGGCTGTTCTTATGTAATCACACCCTCCCACGGAGGGTACAGCAGGTTTGTGGTGAGTAACAACCACTACCAGTTCACAGTCCTCCCATTCAGGTCATCAGCGGCGCCTCGAGTATTTACCAAGTGCATGGCAGTCATGGCTGTGTTCCTGCACAGGTGGCAAGTACAGGTGTTCCTGTACCTCGACGAATGGCTGATCAGGGCCCCAAGTGGAGGTATAAGTTGACTTCATAAGAACGACAATTGAGGAACTGGGCTTTCTCCTGAACATGGGGAAATCTACGCTGTCCCCAGTTCAGTGGATAGAATTTATAGGGGTGGTACTGGATTCGACACAGGCCAGGGCATACCTTCCAGAAGCAAGGTTCCAGGCCCTGGGTGATATCATTTGAAGTCTCAGGCAGTTCCCCACCACCACAGCAAGTAATTGCCTGAAACTCCTGGGACACATGGCCTCTTATACCTATGTGGTGCAACTCGCCAGGCTCAGATTCCGGCCACTCCAATCGTGGCTGGCCACTCCAATCGTGGCTAGCCACGATTGATTGGCCGGTTCGTGACAGTTTGGACAGGGTTGTGACTCTGCCTCGCCCAGTCCTCGACTCCCTCCTGTGGTGGGTCGACCTGCAGGTAGTGTGTGCAGAGGTCCCCTTCGCCAGTCCTCAGCCGTCCCTCTCACTAGTGACGGATGCATCAGCCTTGGGCTGGGGAGCAGATCTGAAAGACCTCAGGACGCAAGGCCTCTGGTCTCAGGTGGAACTCGCTCTCCACATCAATGTCAGAGAGCTGAGAGCAGTCCGCCTAGCATGCCAGACTTTCCGAGCTCACTTGGCAGGGAGATGTGTATCAGTTATGACAGACAACACCATGGTAATGTTTTATATTCACAGATGGGGCCGCTCCTCTCCCCTGTGTCAGGAAGCCCTCAGGCTGTGGGACTTTTGTGTAGAGCATTCGATACACCTGCAAGCATCGTACCTCCCTGGAGTACAGAACAAGTTGGCGGACTATCTCAGCAGGTCATTCCACAGCTATGAGTAGTCCCTATGCCCAGATGTCACAAACTTGGGGCTTTCCCCAGACAGACCTGTTTGTCATGCGACACAATTTTGCTCCTTCCTGAATCACAGTCCAGGCTCCATCGTGGACGTGTTCCTCCTCCAATGGGGATGCCATCTCCTTTGTGCATTCCCACCCATCCCTCTCATTCACAAGGTGCTCCTCAAGATATGGAGGAAAGAAGCTTCAGTGATATTGATAGCTCCAGCCTGGCCCTGCCAACATCTCCCCTGGAGATGTCCGTGGAAGCCCCAGACACCTTGCAATTCTTCCCGGACTTAATAATTCAGGATCATGGCCATCTCCAGCACCTGAACCTCGAATTGTCGCACCTCATGGTTTGGAAGCTCCGTGGCTGAACCTGAGGGAGCTCTCCTGCTGGGACCCGGTTAGACAAGTTGTCCTTGGCGGTAGGAAACCTTCCACGAGGGCTACCTACCTGGCCAAATGGGAGAGATTTTCAATCTCGTTGGCGCAACACTGTCCGTCTCCGATGCTCGCCTCTATACCACTCATACTGGACTCCCTCTTAAGCAGCAGGGGCTGTCCATGTCATCAATAAAGGTTCACTTGGCTGCCATTTCTGCCTTCCATCCAGGTGCAGAAGGCCGCTCGGTCTTTGCCAACCCTATGGTTAGCCCTTTCCTGAAAGGTCTTCACAGGCTATATCCACATGTCCAACAAACGGTCCCGGCCTGGGACGTAATCTGGTCCTTTCCAAACTGATGGGGTTGCCATTCGAACTGCTGGTGACTTGCTCCCTGCTCTACCTCTCGTACAAGGTGGCATTTCTGGTAGCGATAACCTCACCCAGGAGGGTGTCTGAGCTCAAGGCCCTGACATCAGAGCCTCCTTACACAGTGTTCTATAAGGACAAGGTTCAGCTCAGGCCACATCCAGCTTTCTTCCTGAAGGTTATCTCCCAATTTCACATCAACCAGGACATCTTCCTCCCAGTGTTCTATCCTAAGCCGCACTTAAGTAGCAGGGAGCAGAGGCTTCACTCATTGGATGTCCACAGAGTGTTCGCCTTTTACATTGAAAGAACAAAACTGTTCCAGAAGTCCATTCAACTGTTTATGGCCGTGGCAGACAGGATAAAAAATCTTCCAGTCTCCTCTCAATGAATTTCGTCGTGGATCACGTCCTGCATCCGAGAGTGCTACAACCTAGCAGAGGTGCCTGTCCCTCTGCTCAAAGCGCACTCCACCAGGGCGCAGGCTTCTTCAGCAGTGTTCCTGGCGCACGTTCCCACCCAGGAAATATGCAGAGCAGTGACATGGTCCTCAATACATACCTTTACATCCCGTTATGCGTCACCCAGCGGGCCAGAGACAACGCAGCCTTTGTAGAGAAGTGCTCCAATCAGTGGACATCTGAACTCCAACCCCGCCTCCGGAACTTGGGCTTGGGAGTCACCTGATTGGAATTGACATGAACAAGCACTCGAAGAAGAAAGAACGGTTACTCACCTTCCTGTAACTGTTGTTCTTTGAGATGTGTTGTTCATCGAGATGTGTTGTTCATGTCCATTTCAATACCCGCCCTCCTACCCCTCTGTCGGAGTAGCCAGCAAGAAGGAACTGAAGGGGTGGGGGTCAGCAGGGCTGTATATTAAGCGCTATGAAGACGTGACTCCAGGGGGCACCCAGGCCAACCAGATGGATGCTGCTATGGGAAAAATCTTCTGGCTGCCATGCATATGCACGCACACACACCTGATTGGAATGGATATGAACAACACTAACGATGTGGAGGATGGCGTGGACTGCACCCTCAGCAAGTTTGCAGATGACACTAAACTGGGAGGAGTGGTAGATACGCTGTAGGGTAGGGATAGGATACAGAGGGACCTAGACAAATTAGAAGATTGGGCCAAAAGAAATCTGATGAGGTTCAACAAGGACAAGTACAGAGTCCTGCACTTAGAATGGAAGAATCCCTTGCACCACTACAGACTAGGGACCGAATGGCTAGGCAGCAGTTCTGCAGAAAAGGACCTAGGGGTTACAGTGGACGAGAAGGTGGATATGAGTCAACAGTGTGCCCTTGTTGCCAAGAAGGCTGAAGGCATTTTGGGCTGTATAAGTAGGAGCATTGCCATCAGATCAAGGGACGTGATCATTCCCCTCTATTCGACATTGGTGAGGCCTCATCTGGAGTACTGTGTCCAGTTTTGGGCCCCACACTACAAGAAGGATGTGGAAAAATTGGAAAGTGTCCAGCAGAGGGCAACAAAAATGATTAGGGGACTGGAACACATGAGTTATGAGGAGAGGCTGAGGGAACTGGGATTGTGTAGTCTGCAGAAGAGAAGAATGAGGGGGGATTTGATAGCTGCTTTCAGCTACCTGAAAGGGGGTTCCAAAGAGGATGGATCTAGACTGTTCTCAGTGGTAGCAGATGACAGAACAAGGAGTAATGGTCTCAAGTTGCAGTGGGGGAAGTTTAGGTTGGATATTAGGAAAAACTTTTTCACTAGGAGGGTGGTAAAGCACTGGAATACGTTACCTAGGGAGGTGGTGGAATCTCCTTCCTTAGAAGTTTTTAAGGTCAGGCTTGACAAAGCCCTGGCTGGGATGATTTAATTGGGGATTGGTCCTGCTTTGAGCAGGGGGTTGGACTAGATGACGACCTGAGGTCCCTTCCAACCCTGATATTCTATGATTCTATGAACACATCTCGAAGAACAACAGTTACGAGAAAGTGAGTAACTGTTCTTTTCACATTTCAAACTAAAGGTTTATTATAAAGAAAACAAGAAGAGAGATGTTAAATGATAAAGCAGTCACATACATACAAAGACTTCACAGTCCATATATCAGGTTCTTAGCAGCATTGGTGAGTTTACTGTCTTGAAAGTCCCTCTGGAACACATCCACACCTTCGATGGGTCATTCAGTCCTTTGTTCAGAGCTTCAGTTTGAAGAAAAGTTACTCCAGAGGTAAGAAGCAGGATTGAAGACAAAATGGAGAAGATGCAGCTGTCTTTTAGGGGTTTTTTGGCCGTGCAGCTTGTATTTCCTTTGTTCCGAACACAAGCTGCCGAGGACCTAGCATGGAAGCCTTAGAGTTCTGTCCATAGGCATGCCCCTGCATGTATTGCTGAGTCATAAGGGGTAGTCCTTGTTCCTTTCAATGGATTCATTGTATAGTTGATGTCCCTTGATGGGCCATCAAGCAGGCTAGGCAGTGCTGATGCCAATCTGTCTGGGGGTGTCACCCAGATGCACAGCACAAGTTTGGAAATACAGATATATGGTAACACCCATTGTTTCATGTTCTCTGTGTATATAAATCTCCCCACTGTATTTTCCACTGAATGCATCCGATGAAGTGAGCTATAGCTCACGAAAGCTTATGCTCCAATAAATTTGTTAGTCTCTAAGGTGCCACAAGTCCTCCTTTTCTTTTTCCAGATACAGACTAACACGGCTGCTACTCTGAAACCAGATATACCATATATATCTATAACTCACAATACAAAGATGATACAAACATATAAACAAGATTATCATACTTGGCAAATGATAAAATTTTTGCAGATACCTTACACAGCATATCTGGCACAACTCATTGCAATTTTACAATATTGGTATTCATAATATCCTAAGGTGTCCCCCAGATTCCGTACAGTGTCCCACCCTACCTGTGATCTCACCTCCTCCTGACTTCCCTTTCACCTCTCCCCATCTCCTTTCTTAATCTTTAATTCTCATCTGTATTCTTCTGGTCAGAATACAAGCATGTTATGACCGTCCCTGTCCTCAAAAAAACTAAACTAAAAACCTCACCCTTGACTGCATTTGCCATTCTCTTTCTTTCTTTTATATCTGAGTTAATCAGACTTGCCAGTTACAACTGTTGCTTGAGGTTTTTCTTAGTTCTAACCTGGATCTCTTCCAGTCTAGCTTCTCTCTTCTACATCCATACTTCTCATCATCCTAGTCTAATCTGCTGCTTTAACATTGCTAATAATACCTTCCTCCTTGAGATTAGTCCTCTTTGACTTTTGTGACACCATCTTCTCCTGGTTCTTCTGTTACTTTGCTCATTCCTGCAGCATCTCTGTCACAGTTCCCTCCCCACTCTGAACTCTGGGGTACAGATGTGGGGACCCGCATGAAAGACCCCCTAAGCTTATTTGTACCAGCTTAGGTTAAAAACTTCCCCAAGGCACACATTCTTCCTTGTCCTTGGACCGTATTGCTGCCACCACCAAGTGAGTTAGACAAAGATTCAGGAAAAGGACCACTTGCAGTTCCTGTTTCCCCAAAATATCCCCCCAAGTCCCTTCACCCCTTTTCCTGGGGAGGTTTGAGAATAATATACCAACCAAATAGGTAAACAAGGTGAACACAGACCAGACCCTTGGGTTTTTAGGACACTAAAAACCAATTAGGTTCTTAAAAGCAGAACTTTATTATAAAGGAAAAAAAGTAAAAGCACCTCTGTAAAATCAGGATGGAAGGTAATTTTACAGGGTAATAAGATTTAAAACACAGAGCATTCTCCTCTTGGCAAAACTTTAAGGTTACAAAAAACAGGAATAAACCTCCCTCTTAGCAAAGGGAAAATTCACAAGCTAAAACAAAAGATAATATAATGCATTTCCTTGCTTTACTTAAAATTTTTGTAATCTTGTATGCTTATTTCAGGTAAAGTTTTAGAAGACGTTTTTTTCCTGCCTGGTCCCTCTCTCTGTCCCAAGAGAGCACCCACAAAGAGAGCACAAACAAAACCTCCCCACACAGATTTGAAAGGATCTTCTTCCCTTATTGGTCCTTTTGGTCAGGTGCCATCTAGGTTATTTGAGCTTCTTAACCCCTTACAGGTAAAGGAGGGATTTTATGCTACCCTTAGCTGTATGTTTATGACAGTCTCTTTTGGTCTTTCTTTGTTGGCTGCCTCTCCCGATTCCAGCCATGGCCTCTCCTTTTCTCTCTCTCTTTCCCCTTGGGTGATCTCATTCTCCTCAAATGTCTTCTGCTATCTTCCTTATGCCAATGACTTGCCTGGGTGTTTTGCTGTCATCTGAACATACCTAAAACTGAAGTCTTATCTTTCCTCCAAAACTCTCTGCATTCCCACATTTTCAATAACTCCTGACACTGCCTTCATCCTTCCTGTCAGATGGGGCTGTAATGTGGGCTTCATCTTTTACTCCCTTGTCCCTCTTGTCCATACCACATTCAAATTTTCCTGTTTTATACTCCGTGGATCCAACCTTTTCTCTCTATACACACTGCTTAAGCTCTTAGCCAGACGCTCATTATCTCCTATCTTGACTACCTTTGCTACTTCTTCCTCATGTCACCTCTGCCAGTCAGTAGAAAAGGCTGCTACAAATGTGCCATTTCTTTGCCAATTGTTCTGACCGTGCCTCCCTTCTACCTCTCTGAATATTCTTAATTCTTTTTTCATTGTTATCAAGGTGAAGTGCTTATCCTCACCTTCATAGTTTTCCCCCTCCCTACTTATCAACCCTTGTCTTTTATTGTTACCCCTCCTCTTTTGTAATTTACTGTTGACCCCCTATCTGTCTGCTTCTCCCACAACCCTTTTCATGCCTTCTTTCAGGCCATTTGTATGTTTTTTTTAAGAACTGGTTGGTAAATTTATTTTTTCCTCTGCAGAAAATTGACATTTTCTCCCCCAAAATAAAAAACTGGAATACTTTGTCAAAAAACCAAAATATTTTGAGTTGAAAATGCTATCAAGTTAGTTGTAGTTTGTGTGCCTCATGTTCCCATTCTCCTCTGTAGGTCAGACTCCCTGGTTAGACCACAAATTTCATGATTCACCGTGGTCTCCCCATGGCCCATGGCTGCAGTGCATCATGAGAAATGTCATGTGGCTGGGGGGCCTGGCCAACAGAGGAGAACGGGAACATGAGAAATTTAAACTACCACTTCCACAGAGTCACTGAGGCGGGATATCTGAATCAGAATATTTTGGTTTTCAGGCATTTGACCTTTTGGCAAAAAATCAAGATTTTACATGGAAAACAGATACTTTTCACAGACAATGTTGCTTAGTCAAAAACCCAATTTTCCATCAAAAAATTTAGATGGAAAATTTTCAGTCAGTCCTAAAGTGCGTCGTTCTTCCCTATTTTTTTTTATTATTAGAGCTGTCAAGTGATTAAAAAAATTAGTCACGATTAAAAAAAATAATCGTGATTACTTGCACTATTAATCACACTGTTAATAATAGAATACCATTTATTTAAATATTTTTGGATAAATTCTACATTTTAAAATATATTGATTTCAATTACAACACAGAATACAAAGTGCACAGTGCTCACTTTATATTTATTTTTTATTACAAATATTTGCACTGTAAAAAACAAAAGAAATAGTATATTTCAATTCACCTAATACAAGTACTGTAGTGCAATCTCTTTATAATGAAAGTCAAACTTACAAATGTAGAATTATGTACAAAAAATAAATGCATTAAAAAATAAAACAATGTAAAACTTTAGAACCTACAAGTCCACTCAGTCCTACTTCAGCCAGTTGCTCAGACAAACAAGTTTGGGTACAATTTGCAGGAGATAAGGCTGCCCACGGCTTGTTTACAATGTCACCTGAAAGTGAGAACAGGCATTCTCATGGCACTGTTCTAGCTGACAACGCAAGATATTTATGCGCCAGATGTGCTAAAGATTCATATGTCCCTTCGTGCTTCAACCACCGTTCCAGAAGACATGCGTCCATGCTGATGATGGGTTCTGCTCGATAAAGATCCAAAGCAGGGCAGACTGACGCATGTTCATTTTCATCATCTGAGTCTGATGCTACCAGCAGAAGGTTGATTTTCTTTTTTGGTGGTTTGGATACTGTAGTTTCCGCATAGGCGTGTTGCTCTTTTAAGACATCTGAAAACATTCTCCACACCTCATCCCTCTCAGATTTTGGAAGGCACTTCAGATTCTTAAACCTTGGGTCGAGCGCTCTATCTATCCTTAGAAATCTCACATTAGTATCTTCTTTGCGTTTTGTCAAATCTGATGAGAGTGTGTTCTTAAAACAAACATGTGCAGGGTCATCATTCGAGACTGCTATAACATGAAATATATGGCAGAATGCAGGTAAAACGGAACAGGAGACATACAGTTCTCCCCCAAGGAGTTCAATAACAAATTTAATTAACGCATTATTTTTTTTAACAAGAATCATCAGCATGGAAACATGTCTTCTGGAATGGTGGCTGGAGCATGAAGGGGCATATGAATGTTTAGCGTATCTGGCACGTGAATACTTTGTAACTCCGGCTACAAAAGTGCCATGCGAACACCTGTTCTCACTTGTAGGTGATGTAAATAAGAAGCAGTCAGCAGTATCTCCCGTAAATTTAAACAAACTTGTTTGTCTTAGCAATTGGCTGAACAAGAAGTAGGAGTGAGTGGACTTGTAGGCTCTAAAGTTTTACTTTACTTTACATTGTTTTGTTTTTGAGTGTAGTCATGTAACAAAAAAAATCTACATTTGTAAGTTACACTTTCATGATAAAGAGATTGCACTACAGTACTCCTATGAGATGAATTGAAAAATACTATTTCTTTGGTTTATCATTTGTACAGTGCAAATATTTGTAACAAAAATAATATAAAGTGAGCACTGTACACTTTGTATTCTGTGTTGTAATAGAAATCAATATATTTGAAAATGTAGAAAAACATCCAAAAATATTTAATAAATTTCAGTTGGTATTCTATTGTTTAACAGTGTGATTAATCGCGATCAATTTTTTTAATTGCAGTTAATTTTTTTGAGTTAATTGCGTGAGTTAACTGTTTAATCGACAGCCCTAATTATTATTATTGGTATTGGGGTAGTGCTTAGGAGTCCCAGTCCTGCTTGTCGTCTTAGATTATGAACAGTTTGGCCTTGTCTAGACTACACTTTGAAGGTGCATTGTTACCTAATACGTGTTAACTAACATGTTTTATAAATCTAGTGCAGATAAGACACATCTGACTTGAGCAGATGGTAAACTGGTTGAGTTAAAAGCTACACTCTCTTCCTAAAAAGAAAAGGAGTACTTGTGGCACCTTAGAGACTAACCAATTTATTTGAGCATGAGCTTTTGTGAGCTACAGCTCACTTCATCGGATGCTGTAGCTCACGAAAGCTCATGCTCAAATAAATTGGTTAGTCTCTAAGGTGCCACAAGTACTCCTTTTCTTTTTGCAAATACAGACTAACACGGCTGTTACTCTGAAACTCTCTTCCTAGACTCCCCTTCTAGACTTTAACTCAACCAATTTAATACTTGGTAAAGACAATGTACATTGTCTTACATTAGGCTTTTAAAATGTTAGTTAGCACGTACATGTGCTAACATCACACTTTAAATCGTGCTTTAGACAAGGCCGTGGAGGCAGGGATTACATAGTGTAAGTATGATAAGACTTTAGCACTTTGTGGATGTTACTATAATGGAAATCTAATACATTTTTATCCCCTTTAAAGGATGGTCATTTGCTGTGTTTAATGTGCTCAGGTTCAGGTGGCTGCCCAGAAATGTATGTTAGCCAAAAGGTCAGTTAACAAGCCACTCTCAATTTTACTGGTTCCTGCAAAATGTGAATCAAATAAATCTGATTCAGACTAGAAAATGTTGTTCATGGGATCAAAATGTAGTACTTCCAAATCCTGACAGGTGCACTTATGAAATAATTTTTTTTATCTTCAAAATAGATTTCTTGACAACAGTAACTTCTTCTGTATGATCAGTTATTGATGATGATGAGCACTGTAATAATGTCATTTACTCACCCTGACCTTTAAAAGAGAGGATCCTTATGTATAAAGAGTGCAAGTGCACCTAAAAAATTATCATAACTTAATTGATACCTTCAGCGGTACCGTAACTCTCTTCTTTACCTTTTATGCTACCTGAAAAGATGGTAAAGCATCCAAATGGTCTATTGCTAGCTGAATTTTTTTGATATAATAAAAAGCGTTACCAGTCTCTCTTCTCCCCAGAGGAGTAAAAGGGTGTTTTATGGAGGAACTGGCTAAATAAGGGCATGTGCAGCACCAAAAGGGATTTGGAGAAGCCTGAGCTTGATCGAGTAAATGTACTAGTTGCACTTGGCCTTCTGCTGAAGAAACTTTTGCTGAAAGATCTTTAAGGGCTTTCCTTCATTAATATCTTACTGGTTTGGTTAGTAGCCTTGAGAATTGTGTATAAGGCTTGCTTAATTTTTCTTTTCCATCTCAATTTTAGTCACGGCTAGCTTCTTCTCTTAAGCAGAGGACTGGTGGTGTATTGTAAGGTGAATAAGAAAATTTTGTTAGAGGGTTTATTTTTAAGAAACCCTATCCACTAATACAGTTGTTCTCAAACTATGCGGCTGGCCTCTCAAGGGAGGCGTGGGGATGTGTCAAGGGAGGCGTGGGAATGTGTCAAGGGAGGCAGGAGCTGTGTGCTTTTTTCCCCCCTCCCCCCGAGCTCTGGCTGTCAGTCCCGGGCAACTGGGGCTCATGCAGAAGGGCCGAGCACATTCAAGAGGTGGGGGATGAGATAAAGGGGACAGCCGGAGCCCTGCCGCCCAGGCTCTGATAGCCGTAGCCCTGCCACTCAGGCTCTCTTTTTCCCCCTTCGCCCAAATCTCTCACTGGGAGGCAGCAGTGGGGCTCCAGCTGTCAGCCCTGGTGTGGCAGCAGCAGCGCAGAAGTAAGAGTGGCAGTGGGGTGGTAAGTCTGCTGTGAAAAGTGATATTGACAAAAATCACTTTTCACATTGCCACCCTTACTTCTGTACTGCTGCTGGTGTGGTGCTGCCTTCAGAGTTGAGCACCCGGCCAGCAGCCGCTGCTCTCCTTTCTGCTTTCAGAGCTGGGTGGCGGTATATGTACTTGGGGTGGGAGGGCATAAGGGACTACAGACACAAAGAAGGGAGACCCAATCAAAGAAGTTTGAGAACCACTACACAAATACAGTTCCTCTTTGGGGAAGAATATAATAATAAAGAAAAAGATAAAATTGTTACGTAGTTAGCAATTTCTGTGTTACTTCTGATGTTTAAACTACAACACTGGAAGAACTCTTTCTGGTGAAAATTCCAAAGGCGTTGTCTCTTCCAGAAGATCTGCCAGTGAACTGACACTAGCACAAGCCTTTACCTTGTTTTGAACTATTTTGATTCACCTCCCTCCCCTCCCCTCCACTCATCCCTAACCTCCTTCCTCCCAAATTTGAAACAAAGTTTGTGTAAAGCAAAAAGCTAGTACAGTTGAATAGCAATTAGTATGCTGTAAAAGATTCTGGATCATTTTATCATATGTAAAGTTAAGATCTTGTCACTGTTATTTTTAGTAAAAGTCATAAACAGGTCTCGGGCAATAAACAAAAATTCATGGGAGCGTGTGACCTATCTGTAAAAAGAAAAGGAGTACTTGTGGCACCTTAGAGACTAACCAATTTATTTGAGCATAAGCTTTCGTGAGCTACAGCTCACTTCATCGGATGCATATTTTTAGTAATGTCACCTATCTGTGACATTACTAAAAATAACAGGGGGTGGGGGTGAGGGGCATGGCTGGTGGGGGAGGAGCCCCAACACCATGGGTTGGAGCACAGTCCCAGCCACAAGCACGGGTGGGGCGGCACACAGTCCCAGCTCTAGCCCCGGCTTCAGCAATGGGGCAAGGGCACACAGTCTTGGCTCCAACGACATCCACAAGGGGATAGAGGTAGCAGCCCCGGCCCTGGACATAGCCGGGGCGTGGGGGGACCTATGCCTCTGGCTTCAGCCCTTGTCACAGCCAGCAAGGTGAGGCGCACAGCCCCGACCAAAGCCATGCTGGGATGGGAGGTCGGGGCGCACAGTAAATGGAGGATTGGGCCAAAAGAAATCTGATGGGGTTCAACAAGGACAAGTGCAGAGTCCTGCACTTAGGACGGAAGAATCCAATGCACCGCTACAGACTAGGGACCAAATGGCTCGGCAGCAGTTCTGCAGAAAAGGACCTAGGTGTTACAGTGGACGAGAAGCTGGATATGAGTCAACAGCGTACCCTTGTTGCCAAGAAGGCCAATGGCATTTTGGGATGTATAAGTAGGGGCATAGCGAGCAGATCAAGGGATGTGATCGTTCCCCTCTATTCGACATTGGTGAGGCCTCATCTGGAGTACTGTGTCCAGTTTTGGGCCCCACGCTACAAGAAGGATGTGGAAAAATTGGAAAGAGTCCAGCGGAGGGCAACAGAAATTATTAGGGGACTGGAACACATGAGTTATGAGGAGAGGCTGAGGGAACTGGGGATGTTTAATCTACAGAAGAGAAGAATGAGGGGGGATTTGATAGCTGCTTTCAACTACCTGAAAGGGGGTTCCAAAGATGATGGCTCTAGACTGTTCTCAGAGGTAGCAGATGACAGAATAAGGAGTAATGGTCTCAAGTTGCAGTGGGGGAGATTTAGGTTGGATATTAGGAAAAACTTTTTCACTAGGAGGGTGGTGAAACACTGGAATGCGTTACCTAGGGAGGTGGTGGAATCTCCTTCCTTAGAAGTTTTTAAGGTCAGGTTTGACAAAGCCCTGGCTGGGATGATTTAATTGGGGATCGGTCCTGCTTTGAGCAGGGGGTTGGACTAGATGACCTCCTGAGGTCCCTTCCAACCCTGGTATTCTATGATTCTATGATAAAGTCACAGAATTTGTGACTGCCATGACCTCTGTGACTAAATTGTATCCTTAATCATAGGTCCTTTTCACTTAAAATGCCAGGGTAGTATATTTTGCAACAAAATTTTCAGGACAAATAGTGCATAATCAAAGCAGCATGCACTGCACTGTTCCAGCACGAATGTGTAACAGACATTGCCTTAATTCAAGAGTTTTGGAAAAACAGATTGGACAAGGTTTCGTATTCACGTCTGAAAAATTTTAACCTTCGTAACTGTTTATATACTTGGTAGCTTTGTGATTTTTTATTTGACTTTTATAAATACATGTTTCTATTTCTTTTTTAGTAATGTTAACACTTGTATATTATACCTTTTGAATACATTTAAAAAATCTTCAATACCCACTGGTTGTACAACTACTACTTAGTTATAGCACATAACTTATATCTTATCTTGCAAAGGATATCTTGAGCAAATATTTGATTTTTATTTCCTGAGGAACAGTTCATGTGATTTTACAATAATGTGGTATTTAGTTTGAATGGGCCATCTAGTGTAGCAGTTCTGTATGTGTTTCACTTGCAGTGCTTGCTTTGTGTACAAAGATTCATTGGAACTAGTTTTATTGACATGTTTTTGAGATAGGTATAATAGTTTACATCCATTTCCCCAATTCAGTTGGTATTTACAGTGTTGCTATGCGGTTGACCCTGTTGGCTTCATCCCAGCCCTCTATACCCGATGTAAACCATAGCTTTTGGAATTGGTACTTATGTCATCCAAAAATGTTTTGTCATCCAAAAATATTGTCTCGCTTCCTGGTGACAATTTTTGTTGTTGTTTTAAATCTCCAAAAAAAGGGAAAGATCAAAGCATAGTCTGTTCTTTCCTGCCCTTCTAGATATACAAAACAGCTGCACAGCACAATCAACTATTGTAGTGATGAGCCCAAGTTCTATAAATAGAGTTACAGGTTCAAACTTAAACTGTTCTGCTAGAAAGGCCAGGAGATTTTGGCCTTTCAAATTACAAAACATTTACATCCACGGACATATTTCTTTTAAAACTATAATTTCTTAGGCAGCAATATTTGCATCACTACATTTAAATTTAAGGTTGTTTTTTCCATGAAGGTTTTTAAATATATTTTTAATGTTTTCAGTTCTCCCACCCTGCTATTTTTCAACATTAATTTTGAATGATATACATAAACAATTTGTGACTTTCTGAAGAAAATTACAATTGCATTGCATATATCTGAAGGACTCAGCATGTTTTTGCAAGGAGGTGATTTCACTGTGATACATCACCCTTTAGTCTCTAAATCTGCTGGGCAGAAATTGATAGAATAATTAAATGTTCTTTTGAACTGGAAAATCTGCAGCTTCATCAAGTAAATTCAAAACTGGCAGTTCTTAGTTAAACGTGAAAATAAATAATACAATCTATGCTGCATCTCTTGGACTGTTTTATTTTGAATTTATCCCAGACTTTCAGTTTTCAATGTGCTGCACAATTTTATTTATTCACAGTGCAAAACTGCATTGGAAAAGTTGGGGATGTGGGAGCTGGATGTTTTGTTAAATGATGAGGGGGGACAATTAGGGAATTTGGTACTAAGACGACTATGGAGATGATTTGAGATTTTAGTATCCACAAGGTGGGTGAGGCTTTTGTCACTTGGCCAAGTGGATGCTTTTCCTCTCTTCCTCGTGGGCAAGAGTAGAGGTGATTTGTAATGTTTTTGGGGGTTCAACTGTTGATTCCCCACTACCCTTCATCCCAATATACTGCACTTCCTACAAGATTGGTGTATAGCCATTTTAGGTGGATGTCTCTGATGAGTAGTGAGTCATCTTTTGACTTCAGCATTAATGCTGTGTTGAATTGAAAGGGCCACTTTACACTTCTCAGGTATTTTTTTTCAGGCTATCTGTTTGCAGATTCCTGAAGAATGCACTTTGAACTTAATTTGCCACTGCCATATCAGGGGTCAAAGAGAGGACAACAATTCCTGTGGAAGGAGGAAGAGCTGTCAAAGAGCCTCTTCACCGAAGAAAGTGAGGTATCTCTGAAAAGAACCTTCAAGGCTTCAAGCCCATCAGTATAACTTTCAATTTAGGCAGCACGCACCTCCCAAGGGATGGTGAAGTGGCTACAGGCACTAGCAGGTCTCCAAAGATGATGACTCCGAGCTGGCCAAGGGTCTCTAATTTCTTGGCTCTTGTTCCTGTGTGACATAAAATCCAAGTGACTTCAGGAGCCATGCTCACCTTGGAGGCAGGCAAGAGAGCCCTGTGGTTAAAACATTTGGCAGCCAGTTTTTCCTCACTGGTCTTGCTTTGACCGGCCTTTCAAAGGGAGACTTCTTTTCAGGGAAGACTTGGAGAAGATCCAACAAACCTTAGCTGCTCAAAGGACGGAGGCCTAAACCAGGATAGGTCCAGATGGGAACGACAGGATTGTAGTCCAACCAAAAGCAGATCCAAGAAGACTAGGGTCTGCTTTCCAGGAAAAAAGAACCAAAGACAATTCAAGAAGATGGCATGCTTCAACTGAATTAACTTTTCATTTCCAAAGAAGAGGTACAAAACAACAGGAGGTCCTTTCTGATTTTAAACAGTCAGCCTGAAGATTCAAGGTCCGAGTCAGGAGTTCCGGCATCAGGGAAAGGCTGATGAACATCTTAATCACCTGTGCCCAAACAATGTTTGACTAATCATTACATGGTAGCATATGGTTATGCAGTACAGTTCAGTTTACACTGAAGAGAGACTGTCTCGGTCTATTCATTCTTTGTCGGGATTTAAAGCTCAAGTGGCCTCTGAGTCCACCATTTCTAAATGGATTAGGGAACTGTTCAGAGGGGCTTATGTTGCAGTGGAAAAGGAAGCATCACACTCTTTTAAAGCTAGCTTTATCTGTTCAGTAGAACCTTCATCCTCAGAAAGAGGAAAAAGCTTTTTTAGTAGAGATTTTGCAAGGCTGCCTCCTGGTCTTTTACTTGCACCTTTGTCATATATTATTATAAAATAGTCTTGCAGTCATAGCCTTATCAGAAAGGTGTTGTAGGAGGTAGTCAAATGATGATCTCACCCATTCTAAAGTGATTGATTAATTTGGGAGATCCCAATAATCCAGACTAGTATAGATCATAGAAGAGGAAATTTTTCTTACCTTGTGTCTTTTTTTCTTTAAGATTTTCCATACCTGTCCAGATTCCCTCCCTGTATGATTTATGTGCCTGTCACAGGGTGGCTGTCCCTTTATGGAGAGTTGGGCTTTTGCCCCATCTCTGACTAATCATTTGTCTCTTGACAAAGGTGACAACTTGAAGATCAGCTGATCTTCATAAAAGCCAGCAAGTGTTCATTAGCTGTGAGAGCTACAGAGGGAGTAGGTAGGCTCCTGTAGGAATCCCTAGGTCATGAGAGAGAGCGCAGTTTGTATGCAACTCCCAGGCATATGGCCTGTGGAGTGCAGGTAGCAGGCTAGTAAGGAGCATACGAGCTGCAGGGAGTAGATACATCTTCTGCAAGAGCCTATCAGTGTGGGGTGGGGGAAGGCGATTGGTATATTGAGCTTGTATTTGCAAAAAGAACAGGAGTACTTGTGGCACCTTAGAAACTAACAAATTTATTTGAGCTTGTATTAAGAGTGTTGTTTTTGAAAAAATCAAATGAAAGCTTGAAGAAAAGACTGAAATCCTGTGGCTGGAGAGTGTCCTTTGGTGGGCAGGCTAATTTACAGTGCCTTTCACACTGGTCAGAGTTTAAGAGCAGAATCAGTGATATTTTCAGAATACTACTGTTATTAAAGACATTTGTTCAAGGTTATTGAAAAGTGCCAGCCTGAATTTTTTACTCCTTTCAAAGTTTTCATCTGAAGGGCAGGAGATGGCTAGGCCCTTCTTTGAGAAGATGATGATTTCCACCAGATTCTTAGGGTGGGATTTTTCAATATAGTTACAGTTAAGTATTACCCATGTACACATCTTGCAATGATTGAGTATCCGTAAGTTACAAGCTTTCAATAGAGACCTCACATGCTACCGTCCCTGGATAAATGCCATGAAAGTGGTATATGAGGTGTAGTGAGTTTGTCAGGTCTGAAACAGGAGTTGCTTACATAGAATAGTGAACCCTTTGCCCATTATAACCAATGGGCATCTTTGTCACACCTCCCCCGATATTGATGCAGTAGGGCTAGCCACTGGCTATTCTGTGGTTGTCATTTCTGGGCTCTCTTACCTAGACAAAGCATCTGTTATCATATTTACTTTCCCTTTGATGAGCACAATTTCCATCTCACATTCCTGTAGCACTGTGCTCCAGCACAGCAGCCTAGAGTTGTTTCCTGTGGTTCTGTGCAGTGGGGTGTTTCTTGTTACTTTCCCCGGCTTCCATTAAAACTGTCCCCAGTCTGGAATTGGAAAATCTGTGCATAGCTCAAACACTTTTTTAAAATTAGGACTCGCCAGTACTGGCTTTCCTGACAGAACCTCTTTTACTTTATTAAAGCCCCCTTGACTAGTCTCAGTCCAAACAACTTTATCCAGTTTATTCTTTTTACAAAGGTTTGTGTTGGCTGATAAAATATCATTAAAAGCCCTCTATGTCTTCAGTCCTTGGCATAGGGTAAGGATCAGTTAGTGTGACAGCATTCTATTTTCTGTAATCAGTGCAGAACCTTATGTTTTCATCCTTTTTGTGACTCAACAACTGGGGAAGCCCAGGGACTGTTTGGCCCAGTGATTACACCTAATTCCAGCAAGCTCTTTATTTCTGCCTGAACTTGTCCCCTCATGTTATCCTTTGCGCATTGTCACCAATGGGCCTCAGTATCGCACACCTCAGCCTTCTTTATATAATTAGTTATTAGCTCTCCTTCCCTGCCAAGTAGAGGATTTACACTTCCCTTCATCTTTCTCTTGCTCCTAATGTATTTAAAGAACCTCTTCTTACTGCCTTTTATGTCTCTTGTTAGGTGTAACTCATTCTGTACCTTAGCCTTTCTGATTTTGCCCCTATGTGCTTGCACTGTTCTCTTGTACTGCTCCTTAGCAGTTCATCACTGTTTCCACTTTTTGCAGGATTCCTTTTCGATTTAATGGATAAGTTTTTTTAATATGAATAAGCCAAGCCAGTTCTGCTCTGAACAATAAAAAACAGAACTCTATAGAAAGTGGGTAGAATCAGGAAGCAAGAAAGGAAACCAAATGTTATGAATTAATGTCTGGACTATTGAAATAAAATTGAAATAAAATTAGAAGTATTTTGTGGAAATAAATATGTATAGTAGCTACAAGTTGTCTGTTAGGTGTATTTAGAAATATGTGTCTTACCAAATGGCCTTAGAGTTAATAAAATCAAACTAGTGTTCTGTATTTACAAAAGAAGCTCAGAACACTTTCTCAAAACATTAGTTATATCGCAACACTCTAACTTTATTAAACTGTCCTAACCATCTTCGCCTCTCAGTGGATCAGTTTCTTGGAGTGTTGCCAGTGGTATACATCACTGGGTAGTAGATTTTAAATGCCATTTTAATGCAGAAGTTATATTTCTGTTATTTAGTAGTGGTACAATTTATGTCAGCAGTATCTTTCAAAAAGTAGCCAGGTTAGTTTTCAAAAGGTTTCCTTTTCCGTTTGAGATGGAAAGTACAGCACAAATCCAGACAGGAGTGATTGTGCAGAAAAGGGTGAGTTGAAAGAGATATCATGCTATGTCACAACCTGTTGCCAAATCAGGAATGGATAGTGATGACAAGTGGTAACAGGGAATAATCTCCTAAACACACTGTGCTGTATTCTGGGCAGACATTTGGTATATTGTACCTACCTCTATCAGAGACCAGGGTTTTTGTCTCTTACGGACTTTGACAGCTCCCTTGTAAAGCTTGTACTGCTAAAAAAAAGAATTTTTATTTTGAATTGCCTTCACACTCAATCCTCAATAACAGCTGTGCAGCCCCATTATTTTTAATGGGTGTTATGAAAGGTAGAATTTGGCACTGCAATTGGGCCTTGATTAACAATTCTGTGGCTAATGTATGAGCAATAATAATGTCCACCTGTCTTTCATGCACAGCTCTGTGTTCTTTGCAGTGCTAACAGGTGGAAAAAGTAGTAACTTTTGTTATTAAAGTTGAGCAGATTAGATGTGAACACACAAAGCTCTCTAGGTGAGGTATTGTTTGGTTTATGTCTGTTCAGTGCCTACCAGCCTCTAGGTGGTGCTGCAATAAAAACAGTAATACAAAAGGAGCAGCTCTCTTAAGGAAACATTTTATGTAATCATTTTTCCGAGTAGAGTTGCACTTCTAGGATTCCAACTATGCAGCATATATCCTCAGCATCATCAGCTACTGCGTGCACTACTCCTGGTGGAATTCTGTGCCAAAAAATTAAAAATTCTGCGCACAGTATTTTAAAATTCTGCAAAATTCTGCATATTTTATTTGTTAAAATAACACAATATAATCACACCAGTTTCAATTATTTTTGGTCATTTATTTCAAAATACTTGTCAGCAAGTATGTCTGTAACAATACGGACAACAAAAAAAGATTAAGGAAATGTTTTTTGACAAGTAGATTCCTTACTAGGCATATTAAAACAGAACTCTGAGTAATAATTCATTTAAACTACAATACAGAACCGTATTTCCCACACCTCTCAGAAGCAGTGCAAAGGTTTGGGGGAGTCAGGGGTAACAGTGGGAAGTAAATTGCTGGGAAGAAGCCTGGGTGTGAACTCGGAGAGCTGTTAGGTACTGGGTGGGAAAAGTATGAATCAAGGTTTTTTAGGGGGGAGGGGGCAGTGGGGAGGGATTGTTAGGGAGCTTCCCCCATGCAGACCTTGGCTGACCCCTAGCTTCTCCCATTCAGTCAGGCATATCTGCCCCTGTCCCCATGTGTCTCTGTGCCCTCACCCAGCCACTCCCCTGTCCCTATGTAGCTCTGCACCCCTCCCCCATCACCACATGTCTCTGTGCCGTCACCCAGCCACTCCCCTGTCCTTGTGTAGCTTTGCACCCACTTCCCCTACCCCCATGTGTCTTTGCATCTCCCTCCCACCATGGCCCTGTGCCTCCACTCTCATTCAGCCCCTGCTCCAGTCTGTCCTCCCCCACTAGCCCTTATGAGCCCTGTCTGACCCCAGCACCTTACAGCACCTATCTCCTGACCTGCCTGACAAGAGCTGCGAAGGCAGGTCTCTCTTTTCCCTCGCTGGCGGGAAGCTGCAACTTTGTTCTGTCACCACAGTGCCCCCAGGGGGGAGGGGGAAAGGGGAAGGCAGAACTACAGCAACATTTTGGCAGAAGATTTTTTCTGCGCAAAAAATTAGAAATCTGCATGGCTCATTAAATATGCACACATGCAGTGGCGCAGAATTCCCCCAGGAGTAATGCGCATCAAACCTGTCCTCCCTTCTCTATGCTGGCTTCCCATAGACTACGGGGTCTCGTGCTTTGTTGCTTCTGTAGATTGAGCTCATTGTACACATTGCATCCCTCCCTGTGTGATATACTCCATCCCCCTCTGTTTCAGGGACTTGCTGCAAACCCCCTCCCCCATCCCTCATGTCTGTGGCCCAACCAAATGGACAATCCATTTTTGTAAATTTCACAGTCATAGCATTTTAAAAATCTTGAATTTCACGGTTTCAGATATTTAAATCTTAAATTTCATGGTGTTATGACAAAGCATGAATATGTATTTTAAAACAGCAAAATATAAACATGTAAAGCCCTTATGTCAGCATTTCTCAAAGTGATGGTTGCAAAGCTATTGTGTGTGGGGAGGGGGGAAGAGGGAGGGTATTGCAGTATTGCCACCCTTGCTTCTGCGCTACCTTCAGAGCTGGGCGGCCGGAGAGTAGCTGTCTGGATGCCCAGCTCTGAAGGCAGTGCCATCACCAGCAGCAGCAGAGAAGTAAGGTTGGAAATACAGCATACCAGGCCACCCTTACTTCTGCACTGCTGCTGGTGGTGGTGTTGCCTTCAGAGCTGGGCAGCTGGAGCGCGGTGGCTGCTGGCCAGGCACCCAGCTCTGGAGGCAGTGCAGAAGTAAGGGTGGCAATACTGTGACACCCCCCTACAGTAGCCTTGGTCTACACTAGAAAGGTTTTTGCCAATATAGCTATACCTTTTGGGTCACGACCCCCAGTTTGCAAAGCACTGTATACTTCATAGGGTAAAAGACAAGGTTTCATGGGGGAGACCAGATTTCATGGTTCGTGATGCGTTTTTCACGGCCTTGAATTTGGTAGGGCCCTACTCATGCCAGTGGCTCTTTGTGCCCACATTTCCCCTTCTGACACATGCCAGGAGCTCTGTGTCCTCCATTATCCCCAATGCCCTCTTTTCCCTCAGAACAAGGTCCATTGTTTTCCCCCCACTGATGTGCTGTGCCCCCTTGCTCCCCGGGAGAGGGGGGGAGGGTGTTGTGTGCCATAGGGTCCTTGTGCATGTCTCTACTCCTATACCAGGGTTCTTCATTTTTTACTATGTTATTAAAAAAGAGGATATTGCATTCCTGCAGTGTTAAACTCTGAACAGTTGTGTGTAATTATTTACTTTCAACTAAACTTGCAGAAGAAAAAGTTAAAAAGAAAAAAAAAAACTAGGTGAGGAGTAGAGATCATTTGTGGGTTTTTGGTTTGGTTTGGTTTTTTAATTATTACTTGGAAATACTTTGTGTTTCATTGATAAAATATTCCTGGATTTGAGTTAGTTTAATAAAAATCATGGTATAAATCAGTCTGAAATATGAAGTTTCTGATCATTACAGTAATTTATCAACAGATTATTCAGGGTTGTTGTATATTTAAAATGTGATGATGTTTATGTAGATAAAGTGATATCAAAAATCTCTTAAACAGCAGTCGGGCCACATTGAAAGCAGAAAGAAAAGGAGTACTTGTGGCACCTTAGAGACTAACGATGAAGTGAGCTGTATCTCACGAAAGCTTATGCTCAAATAAATTTGTTAGTCTCTAAGGTGCCACAAGTACTCCTTTTCTTTTTGCGGATACAGACTAACACGGCTGCTACTCTGAAACCTGTCATTATTGAAAGCAGAGTTTCCTCTTTACAGTTGAAAATACAAAGTACTCTTACACCCACAAAGTTAATCATGTGATTGACATAATCTGTGTATTGACAGAATGGAAGTCTCTGCTAGTGTAAAGTGGCTTTCAGTAGAACTGCAGAGAATTTGGCCCACCGATTTTCACATAAATTGCTTTTGCATACCAAATACATTCCTGGGCTCATTAGTAATAGCTTTCTGCCTTCAGGAAGTTTGAAATTTAACCAGCTAGTTATTATCAGCAAGTCTGAAAATGTGTTTGCAAAGAATGAACAAATCAAATATGGAACATGAAGAGACTGAAGAGCTAGCTGTCTTCTTGAGTTGGACTTTCGTTTGGTGTGAAACAGACTGACTGAACTGCCATGTTTATATAGAATGCAGAGAATAACATGGTATGACTTGTCGAATAACTGAACCTTGGAGCAGCAAAAGTATTTCTCGTACCCATCTCAATTGTATGCCACTTGAGGGATTTCTACTTTTTTGGCTGACAGCTATCTTAGTATCTTCTTTGGACTAAAAAATGGATTTGAGTATCAGCACTAGAGCCATGTTGCTCTTGTTGTGGGGACTGCTCTGGGGATTAATGCATCTTCATATACAGTAGCAAGCCAAAGTAACTTGACAAAAATCATGTATTCAGTGAATGAGTAGTTAATCATATTTGATGTAACCTTCATGCTAGGTAAGTTCAATGACGTTACATAATGTCAGTCAAGCCACTTTAAGTGACAAGTGACAATTTGAGATTTAAGAATATTTTCAGTATGCAAATTGCTATTTTGGTACATGAAAGGACTAATTAGGTGAGTATTATGAATACATTTAATGGATATGTTTTGTTTAAGTGAAAATGAAAATTAGTTTGTCAGGTGTATGACTGTAGTGACTGACAAGTTATTAAGATGGATTTTGATAGAGGGCTTTAAATTCAATGCACAATCCTAGGCTCACAGAGTTTTAAAACTTTGACTCTCTGGATAGGGGTCACCTGAGAGTTTGCTTTATTCAACCTTGATTCAGTTTGCCAGCTGTTTGCCTGGAGTTCTTGAGGATGGGCTTGAGATCTTGGCCCTGCTCAAAATCTAGTTATGTGATCTTCCTTCGCTCTTCATGGAGACAAGTGGACTCCATCTTTCTCTCCACCCTTTTCACTTTTACAAGGAATAAGCTTTCCCTTTCCCTCAGGGCTTCGTACTGAACAGATCCCTTTACCAGTGATTATAGTACAGTAGAACCTCAGAGTTACAAATGTGTCGGGAATAGAGGTTGTTCGTAACTCTGAAATGTTCGTAACTCTGAACAAAATGTTATGGTTGCTCTTTCAAAAGTTTACAACTGAGCTTAATACAGCTTTGAAACTTTACTATGCAGAAGAAATATGCTGCTTTTAACCATCCTAATTTGAATGAAACAAGCACAGAAACAGTTTTCTTACCTTGTCTAATCTTTTTTAAACTTTCCCTTTATTTTTTTAGTAGTTTACATTTAAGAGAGTACTGTACTGTATTTGCTTTTTCTTTTTCTCTCTTTCTCTCTTTCTTTCTTTTGTGTCTCTGCGGCTTCCTGATTGCATACTTCTGGTTCCAAATGAGGTGCGTGGTTGACTGGTCAGTTCGTAACTCTGGTGTTCATAACTGTGAGGTTCTACTGTAATAGAGATGAGAGACATTAATATTAGATGGGAGGAAGAAAGAATCAGAGCTGGAAGTAGTATAAGTGGTAAGCAGACTTGCAGGGAAAAAAGACAGCTTTCTCCCTAAGGACTTGTCTAGGCAGGAACTAGGTCTACACTAGAAAGATTTTTGCCTGTACAGCTATACCAGCAAACCCTCCTAGTGTAGACAGCTTTTGCTTTTGCCCATATAATTTATACCAATTCAATTAGCAAAATAAACTAACCTGGCAAAAGCACTTGTATGCAGTTTAGAAATGTCATAAAAAATCCCATAGGCCTAACTGACATTACTATACAGTAGAACCTCAAAGATACAAACACCAGAGTTACGGACTCACCAGTCAACTGGACAGCATTTGGAACCAGCAGTAAGCAATCAGGCAGCAGTGGAGAAAAAAAAAACCCCAAAAAACCAAAAACAAACACCAAACCAGCAGATACTGTACTGTGCCTTTATTGCATCTTAAAGGTAGGCATATCTGGGCTGCCTGTCCCCACCCCTTGCCCCCTGCTTGCCACATGGGGGGCAGCCACTTACAGGTAGGAGGTGAAGATGTTGAGTTTCACAGGGACAGCTGTGAGCTCCCAAGCAGGCAGAGCGGAACCAGTGCTAGGGTCTGCAGCTTTCCTGTAAGCCAGGGGTACAGTTCTCTTCTCCCATCCCCTTCCGGGAAAGAAACTTCCTGAGCTCCTGCTGGAACCTGGCCTGGAGTGTTTGCTGCTGGGACCCAAGCTCTTACCTGCAATCTGCGCTCTGGAGGAGCAGCTCAGCTTTAAAGGGCCACAGACTGCACTGTGCTAGGGTACCCCAGGGTGCCTCACTCATCACCCTTGCAGCCAGGGGGCTAGAACCAGCTGCCTGTGCACACCCCCACTTGCCAGGCAGCCACATACAGGTAGGAGGTGAAGACGCTGAAGTTCGCAGGCAGAGCTGTGAGCCCTCGCTCTGAGCAGTCTGCCCTGAGGAGCATCTCATAACGTCTTGTTCAGAGTTATGAACATTTCAGAGTTACAAACAACCTCCATTCCCTAGGTGTCTAACTCTGAGCTTCTACTGTACCAACAAAAAGTTTCTAGTGTAGAGCTAGCTAGGAAAAAGGCAGGTCCCCCCCCCCCCCCCCAAATGTGTTAGCTGATACATTTTGAGTATGTTTAAAAACATGCTAGCACCTAGAATAGACAGTTTTTAACAACTTCAGAAATGTGGGAGCTGGTCATGATCAACCTAAATGGAAATATAGAATAGAAATGTAGGGCTGGGAGGAACCTCAGATCATCAATTCCCACCCCTTGGGCTGAGTCAGGACCAAGTAAACCTAGATCATTCCTGATAGGTGTATGTCCAACCTGTTCTGAGAAAACTCCAACGATGGGGATTCTACAACATCTCTTGGAAGTCTGTTCCAAAGCTTAATATCTAACCTAAATATCCCTTGCTGCAGATTAAGCCCATTACTACTTGCCGTACCTTCAGTGGAGGGTGAGAACAATGGGTCACTGTTCTCTTGATAACAGCCCTTAACATATTTGAAGAGTGTTTTCAGGTCCATCCTCAGTTTTCTTTTCTCAAGACTCAACATGTCCAGTTTTTTAAACCTTCCCTCATAGGTTGAGCACAACTAGTGAACATTTTAAAGTTGTTACAGCTGGTCTACAAAGCTTGTTAACATTTTAAAACAGCACTTAACTAAATCATGTTAGCTAACACATTTTTTAAAAAACACCTTTTCTCGTAATCTAGACAAGGCACAAAAGGCTGCCCCTGAAACACACAGATTAAACGCAGGGGAAGGGAATAATGGAGCTAGGGAAGAAATGGGTTTGGGAACTGAGGATGGGAGGGAGAGGACAAGGTATCGAGAAATGCAAGTGGGGACCATGAGGTGGGAGAAGACGATGGTAAGGGGGATGGGGAAAGGGTGGGTATATTTAAAACTTTTACATTCTCCACATCTGTAAGAGACAGGAAAAGCTCCCCTTTAAAAAAAAAAAAAAAAAAAATGAAAGCCTGTGGAAGTGCACAACTACTTTGGTGAATGACAAATTTCAGTTGAGAAATATTTTTGGTAGGTGCTGCATATAAATTTGGTGAGATATTAAATGTGTGCGTTTAGAAAGATGAGCTCTCCTGATCAGAACTTCAAAAGCAGTGAACACCTGCAGCTCCTGTTGACTTCAGTGAGACTTGTGAGGTTCTGGGCACTCACAAAATCAGGCCATAAGTGAATTTAGTGCATTTTGAAGAAAATGTTCTCTGTCTTTTACATACTATGTGCAATGTGTATTGGCAATATTAAACCTTCCTCTCCTTTAAGCTTAAGCATGCCTTGAAAAATCCATTTGTCCAATCCTTTGTGGTGAGTGAAAAGTTTTCTCTGGCAAGTGTGAGGGACTAAACCATCCATTTCTACATAATTTTAGCTTTCATTTAAAAAAAAAAATTTCCGGTCCTTATAGTTGCAACAGTAACTTTCCAAAGGTGAACCCAGGTTTCAACCAGTACAGCCTAGTGTTTCTGAGTGTGTAGAGCTACAGTTCAGTACTTCTTTTACTACTCATAGTTTTCCCAGCTCCATTATGAAAACAACAAGCATCTGGTCAGTTTCACATTTGGTACTCAGAATCCCATAGGAGCAGTGATACCCTCAAGAATATTGTCCATTTCATGCTCCTGCTGCTGCAGTTTGAAAAAGTTCTGAGTAGCAGCAGAGGCAGGGATTATTCACAGGGGAGGAGGACTTGAAGACTAGTCTGATAGATACAGTAACAGACATCTTACCCAGCAACCATAACTAACTAGAAGGTGGGAGATGTACATACAGATAGGATCCCCTCTTCATTCACCATTTACTGGAGAACTGGATGATTCAGGGCACTGCTGTTGCTATTCTCTACTCTGTTTACACCACACTCATCACTATAGTTTGAGTGCCACTTTGAGACTTTTTATGTGCATTAATGTTATTTGTGTACAGAATCTGAGTTAGTATAGTGGTTGTACAAAACAACAAACAATGGTCAGACAAGTATTATCTATACATTACTTGAAAATATTATTGATAGCATACGTAGCACTATAAATGTCCATGGGGCTTTACAAAATGCAATACATGATATTGATATATAATACAACACTGCAACATCAATTCTACTTAACTACCCTTTTGCATCCCAGTTTAATGGAATAAACATGTTCATGCCACTTATACAATTACTACAGTGAAGAAGATACAGAAACTAGTATTGCTGTATTAATATATTCTGTCTAATTAGACGATGAGATTATGAGCAACATCTTTACAATTTTGCTGGAGTGTGCACTTGTCCATAAACCAGCTATTAAGTCCTGACTAGATATAGAGTAACAGAGCCAGGATAACAACAAGGAGTCCAGTTGCACCTTCAAGACTAACAGATTTATTTGGGCATAAGCTTTTGTGGGCTAGAAGCCACTTTGTGGGATGATCTGATGAAGTGGGTTCTAGCCCATGAAAGCTTATGCCCAAATAAATCTGTTAGCCTTGAAGGTGCCACCGGACTCCTTGTTGTGTTTGTGGATACAGACTAACACGGCTCCCCCCTGATACTTGAGAGCCAGGATAGTATTCCAAGCACATTTATTTGGGAGTGTGGCCGAGGGTGAGTAGCTTCTCCTTATTAACTGATTTAATAAGACGTGTTCAAATAAATTAGAGTACTTGATCAATACAGTAAGTGTTCAAACAGTGCTCATATGTGCTGTTGATGGGTGAGAAAACAGTGACCTTGTTCTCTACTTTGGAAACTGATATGTTAAAAATAAAGGAGCCGTATGCGAATATGGGAATGGCCTCTGTCTTGAAAATGACTGCTTTTGCTTTGATCAGCTTTGTGGGCTTTTTGTTTTCATTTAGCGTGAATGCTTATAAACCTTATTAAGGCTATTCTTTCAGTTAATGAAGTTTTACTCAAACTAATGTGAATAAGTGGAAAGCAGTTAAATGTCAAGAAACTTTCATATTGTCGAGAATCTGACACTGTTCCAAAGAACTATTTTTAGGCCCCTTGCAGAATGCAAAGGTCAGTAAGCATGCCCAAGAAGCTCTGGTGGCACAGCATGGGGAGGAGGTGACCAGCCCTCTGTGGAGAAAGAAGTAGTTTGGGACTATTTAGAAAAGCTGGACGTGCACAAGTCCATGGGGCCGGATGCGTTGCATCCGAGAGTGCTAAAGGAGTTGGCGGATGTGATTGCGGAGCCATTGTCAATTATCTTTGAAAACTCATGGCTATCCGGGGAAGTCCCGGACGACTGGAAAAAGGCTAATGTAGTGCCCATCTTTAAAAAAAGGGAAGGAGGAGGATCCTGGGAACTACATGCCAGTCAGCCTCACTTCAGTCCCTGGAAAAATCATGGAGCAGGTCTTCAAGGAATCAATTCCGAAGCACTTAGAGGAGAGGAAAGTGATCAGGAACAGTCAGCATGGATTCACCAAGGGCAAGTCATGCCTGACTAATCTAATTGCCTTCTATGACGAGATAACTGGTTCTGTGGATGAAGGGAAAGCAGTGAACGTGTTGTTCCTTGACTTTAGCAAAGCTTTTGACACTGTCTCCCACAGTATTCTTGTCAGCAAGTTAAAGAAGTATGGGCTGGATGAATGCACTATAAGGTGGGTAGAAAGTTGGCTAGATTGTCGGGCTCAACGGGTAGTGATCAATGGCTCCATGTCTAGTTGGCAGCCAGTATCAAGCGGAGTGCCCCAAGGGTCAGTCCTGGGGCTGGTTTTGTTCAATATCTTCGTAAATGATCTGGAGGGTGGTGTAGATTGCACTCTCAGCAAGTTTGCAGATGACACTAAACTGGGAGGAATGGTAGATACGCTGGAGGGTAGGGATAGGATACAGAGGGCCCTAGACAAATTGGAGGATTGGGCCAAAAGAAATCTGATGAGGTTCAACAAGGACAAGTGCAGAGTCCTGCACTTAGGATGGAAGAATCCAATGCACCGCTACAGACTAGGGACCAAATGGCTCGGCAGCAGTTCTGCAGAAAAGGACCTAGGGGTTACAGTGGACGAGAAGCTGGATATGAGTCAACAGTGTGCCCTTGTTGCCAAGAAGGCCAATGGCATTTTGGGATGTATAAGTAGGGGCATTGCCCTCAGATCGAGGGACGTGATTGTTCCCCTGTATTCGACATTGGTGAGGCCTCATCTGGAGTACTGTGTCCAGTTTTGGGCCCCACGCTACAAGAAGGATGTGGAAAAATTGGAAAGAGTTCAGCGGAGGGCAACAAAAATGATTAGGGGACTGGAACACATGAGTTATGAGGAGAGGCTGAGGGAACTGGGGATGTTTAGTCTTCGGAAGAGAAGAATGAGGGGGGATTTGATAGCTGCTTTCAGCTACCTGAAAGGGGGTTCCAAAGAGGATGGCTCTAGACTGTTCTCAGAGGTAGCAGATGACAGAACAAGGAGTAATGGTGTCAAGTTGCAGTGGGGGAGATTTAGGTTGGATATTAGGAAAAACTTTTTCAGTAGGAGGGTGGTGAAACACTGGAATGCATTACCTAGGGTGGTGGTGGAATCGCCTTCCTTAGAAGTTTTTAAGGTCAGGTTTGACAAAGCCCTGACTGGGATGATTTAATTGGGGATCGGCCCTGCTTTGAGCAGGGGGTTGGACTAGATGACCTCCTGAGGTCCCTTCCAACCCTGATATTCTATGATTCTATGAAATGTTTATGGCGAAAAGCTGACTTATGTATTGCAGGTTTCAGAGTAACAGCCGTGTTAGTCTGTATTCGCAAAAAGAAAAGGAGTACTTGTGGCACCATAGAGACTAACCAATTTATTTGAGCATGAGCTTTCGTGAGCTACAGCTCACTTCATCGGATGCATACTGTGGAAATTGCAGAAGATATATATGTATATAATGTATATGTATATGTGTATATAATGTCTTCTGCAATTTCCACAGTATGCATCCGATGAAGTGAGCTGTAGCTCACGAAAGCTCATGCTCAAATAAATTGGTTAGTCTCTATGGTGCCACAAGTACTCCTTTTCTTTTTATGTATTGCAGTGAACATTAGATATAATATGAAATGTGGATGATAATTAGAAATGTATACTAGCAGCTTTGCCAAAGTACTTCCATACCTTTCCAAACAATATCTTTATCTCACTATGGGTTCTTGTAGTACAAAAGTGACAGGTTAAAACAAACATTTAATATACAAACAATTATCCACTACTGAGATAAGGTTTGAATGTACAGGTGTAGTTTTAGCAGTTTTTATGCATGTCTAGAAATTGCTACAGAAGGGGCAGAGATTTCTTGCATGTAATAAGTGAAGACACCCAGACATTTTGAGAATGTCACTTACGACCTATGTGAAAATTTTGGCTTTTATTGTATGTGTTCATTATTGTTGTTTGGTGGGTTACATAAAATACAGTTCTACTGTAAAAAGAAACTATGTAAAAATGGCACCCTCTTACTCAGCAGATTGTCTTCCTTTACATATTCAGTCGGCGTTGCAGATATTACCATTTAAAACAAATTTACAGCTTTTTACTCTTGTTATATGTGCAAAGCCAACGTAGCTAATAATGAGTGAACTTTGGAGTCTGTTCCAGAATTGTTATTAAACTCCCAGTCAATTACTCCTGTGCAAGGCCACTGAAAGCAGTGAAGTTGCATAGGTGTCACTCAGGGCATAATTGGAAGGCAATGGTGTAACTTGAAAGGCTGATTTGGCATGCAGGATTTTCATTACCAGTGATCCATATGATGGAAAGAATTCAGCTTTACTGTGGCGCTGTCAACAGACAGAAATTGCACAATTTAAGTAAATAGATTACTAAATTGATTTAGTTAAATTGGTGCATCCCTATTCTTTGGATACACTTTAAATCAGTTTGTGTGCCTAAAATTGAGTTAATTCAGTTTACCAAATGTCTAAGCATGCCTGCAGAACATCAAATTATGATGTTTTATGAAACATACTTCCATCATTCATGCATGCTTACTGTTTTTATTGCCACCGTAATTCTTGCTGTTAGCTTCATACATTATCTACAACAGTATACAGTAACTTTTTTGGAGAAGGAAGTCAAGAAAGTTACTAAGATTAGAATAATTTGTAAAAAATTTATTTTACTCATTTTTTATTGCTCTCTATGTTCATTTCAGAATTTGGGGCTATTTCAGAATTAAAATAGGGTTCAGAGAAGGGCAATGGAAATGATTAGGGAACTGGAAAACTCTGAGATAAAGTGACTGAAAAGTTTGGGACAGTTTGTTTTTGAAAGAGATGAATAAGAGGGGACATGATAAAAGTATACATAATAATGGACACTACAAAGAAGATAGATCAGGAGCGTCTTTTTTTTTTTTTTCCCCTGTCTCATAACACACGAACTGGGGGGGACACAGAATGAACCTGAAAGGTGGCAAATTTAAAACTGTTAAAACGTTGTTTCCCCCAGAGAGACTAACTCTCTGGTTTTGCAGGATCTGTAGTCCTCCTTTTGAGATTATGAAGGACGTCTTTTTGTGTTTTTAATCATTAATTGTTTCTAATAGTAATAATGTCTGCTTTCCAGGCTTCTGAGGCAGCAATTTTTTCTTACAAATCCATTATTAATTTTACATAATATTACATAAAATACAAAGTGTATTTCAGGACACTTATTCATGCTGTGTTTTAGCAGAATCAGGATATTTTAGTTACTTCATTTTTGCTATTCTCCTTACAGTGAGCCTGAGATCTGTCTACTCATCCTAAATGACAGAAGGACAATGACATTCTTTCAGAATAGATCATAAGACTTCCGATTTGAGAGTTTGTTCATTTACTGTGAGGGACTGAAGAAAGGGCACAGGCCCGTACAAACATGCTGTGAAAATGGATTAGCATAAGTACTGTCCTGAAACATATGCCTCTTGAGTTAATCATATCATCTCCCTTGAAAAATAATTGCACCTTTTGAGCAGAGAGTGAGGCAACATTTCCGTAGAATAGATCCTCTAATCTTTTTCTTGAGAAGCAGTCCCAACCTAATATTACACTGAGAGTAGTGGTGACCACTGTACTTAAGATTGCATAAACAGTCCCTTCTCCCTCCCCTGCACTTATAATTTAACAAAGAGTTCACTCCTTGGATGGAAATTTTCTAGGCTGGATCTTTGCAGAAATATGGCTTATTTTTTGTAATATTGAAGCAAAAACACATCAGCCATTTTGCAGTATGAGAGAAGAGAGTGTCTTCCTTATTATAATATTCTTGTGCTTAAACAGCTCTAGTGCTGAAATATCTGGAGGTAAAAAACTGAAATATAGCATCGCAATAACATGGAAGAGTAATTTGGGAGGTGAACATTTGGTTTGATTTGTCCAAGTTGTGTGCTCTTGGAAAGTGCACTTTGTCCACTTTTCTCCTGTTTGTTTGTGATAGGTGGGCAGGAAGAGAGATGCTTCCTGTGGCTCTCCTCAGTTGCACAGGACAAAGCATTCTGATGCTGTTCAGTCAAACAGTTTCATATTTTGCTTTTTCTTTAAAAGTAAAAAATGCCATTAAATACCAGCTATGTTAAGAAATGTAACATTTCATAAATCAGGAAATGAGAAAATTAATGTTAAACTAGCAACTCTAACTCTGTCCCTTTGTGCTTATGTGTTATAATACAGTCTTTAATTATGTGGTACCATAACTTTTTGACTAGTGTAATAAAATACAAGGATTTTGTTTCTACCTCCTTGGATACGCATGTTGAAAAACTGGTAGTACTGTGTATGTGAGACATACTACTTTAAAGTCATTTGTATAAAATAAGTACATAGTAAGCCATTCTCACAGAGTACTACTGTGACATTACGCAGGATACAATCTGGGCTGTTGAACAGCTGTGTCCCCCCAGTTCTCCAACCTGTGGTGTCTCTTATACTGCTTTACTGTGAGAACAGCCACTCCTGACCAGCCATACTAGGGATGTAAAATGTTAACCAACTAACCGGTAAGCAGTAGTCTTATCGGTTAACCTGCCTTATCTGTTAATTCCTGGACTGGCCAGCTGGCCAGCCCCAGCAGCTCCATGCCGGCTGGAGGGCCTGCCGACCCCAGCGGCATCGTGCCACCCAGAGCAGCCTTAGCCGTGCTGCCCGGCTGGAGCGGGCCTGGCCTCATCACTTGGCCAGAACAGCGCCAGCGGCCAGAGCAGCGCCACCTAGCTGGAGCAGGCCCAGCCGCGCCGCCTGGTTGGAGCGGCCCCAGCGCCGCCCACCTGGCATGGCTCCAGCCATTCCAGCACTGGCCAGAGCAGCCCCAGCCGCGCCGGCCAGCAGGAATGGCCCCAACTGCTTAATTGATTAACCATTTAAACTAAATTTTTTTAAATCATTAAGCGGTTGACTTTTTAAACGGTATTTACATCGCTAGTTAACGCACAGTCTCCAGCATGTAAATTGCTTCCAGTTACACAGTATTGAGTGCTACTAGCTAGCGACTTAAACTGCAGAGCAACACCAGCAAGTTGTCTAGACCCAGATTTACTCCTAAAAATGTGCCTTATACTGTCCAGCACAGCTGAACAATGCAAGCTCTTTTAAAGTCCATCATTTCATCAATGGAAAATGATATGCACCAACTTTGTTATCCCAAATGGAGTTTCGCACCTACTTTAGTCCAAACAAGCTGGTTAAGATAGAACAATAAGATAAGTTTATTAACTACAGAAAGAAAAGAAAGATTTTAAGTCACTACAAGTAATGATGCATAAAAGTCAGGATTGATTAGAAAAGAAATAAAAGATAAAGTGCAACTGACATTCAACTTAACAAACTAAAATGGATTCAGAGCAAATATGTCTCTCTCACCTATATGCTATAACAGGCTGGATTTTCTTTCAAGCCAGGACTCCCCGATGCAGTTTGTATGCCTTTCTTTGTTGTTCAGATGTTGATGATGTCATCAGCAGAGGTAAAGGGAGGAGTGGTTTTTACCCTTCTTTTATATCTCAGTCCTTTGTGCTAGAAAGATCTTCAATTTTCAGTTGAGTCCTTTGGTGACAGCCTGTCTCTTCTGGACGTGAACTTCCAACCATCCCTTAGATGAAATGTAAATTTCTTGTTCACACCTTTCTGTTGCTGGAGAATGGCTGCTTAAGCAGGTGATAGCCCTTTAACACCTGGTTGGGGTGCCCATGCATCTTTGTCTCTGAAAAACTGGTCGGGGCCTGCTTTTCTTAATGTTGCAGAATGTTATAACAGTGTTATACAGTAGAATCTTGTAACTTTACATCCAGTGTTGCCATACATATTATACCAAGACAATAATGCTCATCATATTGTGTGTTTTCAAATGATACCTCACAAGGCATACCTTGTACAGAATTTATCAGAGTCTTGTAAAAGTGGTGGACATAATAATATACATTGTCACAACTACATATTAAGTATATAGCCTAAGGAACAATGAAAAATTTACCAGTAAGCCAGTAGATAGGCTGTCTAAATTAGCTTCATCGTTAAATACCTCTTTCGCTGAATTGCACATAAGGAAGTCTGTGCTGCTGGCTGAAAAGAAACTGCTGAGGAAGGACCTGATTCAGCAGTGTGATGCAGAGACAAAGGTGAAGGACCTGTGTAATAACACCCTGGACCATGGTGTTCTGTAAGGACTGAACACAGGACCTCTAGCTCTAAAGACATGAACCTTCACAGCTTAAGCTAAAGGATCAGGTGTATGAGTTAAAATGCAGTAGTCAAAGCTTGGTATGTGGTCGAGCCACACTGTGTTAACCTGGTTTATACCCGTGCAGCTGAGGGAAGTAAAAATGTACTGTACTGTAGGCATGTTTCCTAACAGAGTGGAATAAATGCTGCTACTCTTTAAGTTATGGAACCAGCTCCACATCTCCTGTGTGAAATTTTTAGTGTGTATCTCCATGCATTTGGGGAAAAGGGTGAGATTATGCAGGAAAGTAAGCATGGCCATCTTGAGAGCTGTTCAATATTTAGGGTCATACCAAATTCACGACCATGAAAAACATGTCACGGACTGTCAAATCTGGTCTTTTATGTACTTTTAACCTATACTATAAAAGTACCCAATACTATAGGGTACAAGTATACAGTGTTTCTCAAACTGGGGGTCCTGACCCAAAAGGCTATTGTAGGGGGTCACGGTATTGCCACCCTTACTTCTACACTGCTGCTAGTGGCCTTGCTGCCTTCAGAACTGGGCACCCAGCCAGCAGTTCTAAAGGCAGCGCAGAAGTAAGGGTGGTAATACCGTGACCCCCCACTCCAATAGCCTTGCGGCCCCCTGTTGAGTCGGAACCCCCAAGTTGAGAAACGCTGAGTCTTAAGGGTTTTACATGTTTATATTTTGCTGTTTTCAAATACATATTCATGTTTGTTACAACACCGTGAAATTTAAGATTTTTAATATGCTATGGATGTGAAATTTACGAAAATGGACCATGAATTTGCTAAGGCCCTATTAAAATTTAATATCCGGCAAAAGATGTACATAGTGGGAGCAGTATGAGACAACAATTACAATGCAACCTCAGCGCTGGAGTAACAGATTAAATGCAGAGATGGAGTAGCAGATTATATCCTTTGGACCTTCAACCTGTTCTCAAAGAATGAGAGAAAATTGCAGTCTTTAGATTTTATGTTGAAAATATTAGTTAACTAGGACTATGGGTAGTTTCTTCAGGAAATCAGATAAAAACTTGCTTTTGCACAGCAAATAAGGGCCAGCTGGCAGGCTTGGCTAGAAGGTTGTTTCAGCTGTATGAGTGTCCTGTAAACTTGCTGGAAAAGCCCCTCCTCCTTCAATTAAAGATCATTCTAATAGCACTGTATCCTGGGCATGATGCCTTGGTGTAGGAAATTTGTAAGCTAGGACTTGGACTTTCTGTACGCTCTTTTGTTAAAAGTTACCCAACCGGATGTTTGATTGTCTGCCCATGTCTCTTTTGGGAGGAAGGTACTGCAAGGAATTGTTGTGTCACTATCCCACTCTGTAAATTTTCAGCACTAGTTAGTCCCAGTAGTCAAGGGCTGATACAAAGAATGAATTAGAAGCTGAATTTTTACTATCAGAAAAAATTGTTCCCTGTGAGTACCTTTCTGGGTGATGTAATTTAAAATAAGACAATTTATATCACTGATTTAAATCGCTTGAAACTTTAAAAAAAAAAAAAAAAGATGTATTCAGGTTTTGTTAGAACTAATTAGAAAATTTGTACTGTTCTATCTCTAGGTTAAAATGTATAATGAACTGAATTACATTTTTTTTAACATGTCACAGCTGGTGTTAAGGTATCTTTTTGAATATTACAAAACTGCTATAGGCAAAAAACCAAAATATTGAAAGTCAGGGCTCTGATCCTGCAAACACCTAAGCAGATGTGTAACTTAACTCACATCAGTAGTTCTGTTTACTTCAGTGGTACTCACGTGTTTAGAGTTAAGCATGTACATAATTGTTTGTACCATCAGGGGCTAAAATTGTATTTTTATTAAAAACTTCTCAGTGTCAAAACTTTTGTCACTTCAGAACAAAATTTCTTTAGTGTCAACAATGAAAAGATATTTAGACTTTCAATACATTAAAAAAGTTATGGTGAACTTTTAAAATATGCGCAGATTAAATTTTTCAAAAATAGGAGCTTAAATTTGTGCTTCTAAATCCTATTGGCTTCAGACTGGAAACTCTGACAGAGGAGTATAGTCTGATTGAAGCAATTCAGCATTTTTTACTTGTGGCAGTTTGTTATATTGGAAGGTAATGCTGGTTGCAAATATATCATGGGCTTTTTGCATATCCATTTTGTGTTATCACAGTAGGGATATTAAACAGGTCCAGGGCTTACCTCTTCCAGCAGAGGATGAGCATCTCTGAAGTAGATTAAATCTCTGAAAAGTCTGAAACTCTTCGTACAGTTAAGAAACTAATTAAAGAAACAAGTGCAAAACTTCCCCTTTAGCAACTTAATACTTATAAAAATGGGAAGAAAGTAAATAACAAGAAACATGTAGCTATCAAACCTAGTTTAAATATATATATTTTAATTATGATGTTTATTCACCTGTTACCTGGGTACCCTCCACTTGTTTAGGCTGATTTTCCAGTCATTGAGTTAGGAGGATTTTTTTCGCTTGTTCGTGTACTTAATTTTTCAAAATTGGAACATTCTGTTGCTCTGGAATTAAATAAAAAGTGAGTTTGAATTCAGAGGTTTTTTGCGGTGATTAGATATTGTTGTTCTTCAAGTGCTTGTTCACGTCTTTTCCAATCATGTGTGCAAGAATCATCAGAAAGTTTTCCCTTAGCAGCACTCATCAGGTCAGCCGTGGAGCCCCTGGAGTGGCGCCTTTATGGTGCTCAATATATGACCCTACCGACCCGGCCCTCCCCCCCTTCAGTTCCTTCTTACTGCCTGTGACAGTCATTGAAACAGCGTTTGCTTGCCTCGAAAGTGCTTCCCTTAGCTTGTTCATTAGGTTCAGTTTAGGTTTCAGTTCTTAGTTCAGCATAGTTTAGCGTTACAGTTTTGGTTAGGGACCAGCGTTCCACCCTTTCCCTTTCCTTCCCTCGCCTCCGGGGCATGCCTCGGGGCCAAGGGATTAAACCGTGTGGGACTTGCAGTAAGCCCATGCCAATGGGCATCCCCCCTGATGCGTGCCTGAAGGTACTGGGAGAAGAGCACCAAACAGGTGAAAAATCTGCATGTCCTTTCGACCCAGGACGAAAAAAGAGCAAGACTTCCATCTCAAACAGCTTTTGATGGAGTCTGCGCTCTGTCCTCAACCCGCCTCGGAGCGTGGGGTCCCGGCACCGAGCAAGTAGGTGCACAGCGCTTCTGCCTCGGTGCGCAATACGGCACCAAGGAAAGAGTCCAGAGACCCTCGACACCACTCCCCAGCACCGCAGGCTATCCGGCACTGTTCCCACTCGCTGGTACCACACAAGCAGAAGAAAATGGACAGAGGCTGCTCACCGATGCCGAAGGTGTCTCAGCCTCCGGGTGCATCAGCAGTGCGTCCCAAGGAGCACTCAGCGCCCAAGGGTCAGGAGTCAGCACCTTTGACTTCAGTTCCCCGGGGGGGGACTGTTGAGTCCGACTCCCAGGCAGTGCCAGATGGAGGAATTGGAGCTCCCCTCCACCCCAGACACTTTCGAAGCTGACAGGGAGTTGATAGAACTTATGGCAGCACAACCCTAAGCCCCCTGTGCCTCCGCGCCTGGCGCCATCTAGAGGAGAGCTGGCTATGATGCGGCGTTCTCCTTCTTCTGCACGGCACCCTTCTCCTTGGCACCGCTCCTGCTTACAATCGCCCAGGCACTGGCAGCTATCTTGGGACACCTTACACTTATCCCCGGCGTTGGCCAGGCAATCCAGATCTCCGGCACCATCGGAGCGGCACCGATCTCCGGCACCCAGCTCTCAGCACTGATCCCCGGTGAGGGAGCATCAGCACCTATCCCCTGCAGAGTACCAGTCGGGGCCACCATGGTCATTCCAGTCCACACTGGGGTCATCGGACTCAGATGCCGAATCCTTCTACTCCTGCCACAGTGGGCACCGTTCCCACAGATACAGGAGTGAGGTACCTGTAGCTTGGCTCCATGCTGGCAGCCTCAGCCGCAATGGCCCTTTTGGACCTCCACCAATAGACCATAGGGCACATCAGGACCACAACATGGGGTTGTAGACAGAGGAGGTTATCGAACCTGAGGACCTATGGTCGATATCTTAACACCAGAGGGCCTGTCCAGTGTCGCTCTGCCCCAATTAAAACTATACAGAGCAAAGTAAAAAAGCTCTGGCAGACCCCGGCGTCCATCCCGCCCCCTTGCAAGGGGTGTCGAACATAAGTACTTTGTCCCGTCCATGTGATATGAGTATTTGTTTTCTCATCCGCAGCTGTGTTCCCTGGTGATCACTGTGGTTAATGAGAAAGAAAGACAGGGGCCGACTCCGAAGTAAAAGGAGTCAAAACGGTTGGACCTATTTGGCAGGAAGGACTATTCAACTGGAGGCCTACAGCTAAGGATAGCTAATCAACAAGCTATCCTTAGCAGATATAACTTCAACTTGCGGGCCTCGATGTTGAAGTATAAGGAGTTTATACCATCGGACTCCAGAACCAAATTTACGGCTATTGTTGAAGAAGGGAAGTTGGTGGTGAGGACCTCCCTTCAAGCTTCCCTGGATGCAGTGGACTCTGCCACCCTCACACTTTCGTCTGGCCTACCCGTGAGAAGGGGTGCATGGCTGCAGCCATCCAACCTGTCTCCAGAAGTGCAGCAAACCCTGCAGGACTTCCCGTTTGAGGGCTCAGGGTTATTCTCAGACCAGACTGATTCTAAGCTGCACAGCCTAAAAGACTCTTGGGCAACAATGAAATCGCTGAGGATGCCTACCCCAGCAAAAACATTTCAAGCCTCAGCCCCAAGAGCAACGGTCCTACCCTCCTCGCCCTAGACAAGACTTTTTTAGATGGCAGCCTAGGAATTCTAGACGCAAACCACCTCAGTCCCAGTTCAGGACAAGGCCAGGGCCCGACCAAACCATCGTCTGGCTCAAAGCAGGCATTTTGAAGGGTCGTCTGAGGATAGCGTACCCTCCATGACATTGGATCCTCCCCCTCTCTTTTTGAATCGCTTATCCTACTTTTACGGTGCGTGGTCCCAAATAACATTGGACGGCTGGGTTCTTCACTTGGTAGAGGTGGGATATTCTCTCCAGTTCTGCTCCTCCCCTCCCTCCCACCCCCCTTCCCTGTCCCTCTTCAGGGACCCTTCTCACGAGCATCTCCTTATCCAGGAGGTGCAATCGCACCTAGATGTAGGGGCAGTGGAGGAGGTTCCTCAGGAGCAAAGGGTCAAGGGATTCTACTCCCGTTATTTCCTCATCCCCAAGGCAAAGGGGCAGGGGGGTCTCAGACCCATTTTAGACCTGCGTGGACTCAACAGATTCATGGTAAAGTTGAAATTCCGCATGGTCTCCCTGAGCACAATTATCCCTTCCCTGGATCCAGGCAACTGGTACACCGCCCTCGACATGAAAGAAGTGTACTTTCACATAGCCATTTGACCTCAGCACAGATGGTTTCTGCAGTTTGTGGTCAGCCACAAACATTACCAGTTCACAGTCCTCACGTTTGGCCTATCGACTGCACCCTGAGTATTCACCAAGCGCATGTCAGTAGTAGTAGCCTTCCTCTGCAGGAGGCAGTATAGGTGTAGCCTTACCTAGATGACTGGCTGCTGCGGGGCTGTTCCAGGGAGCAGGTGGATTCTCACGTCTGACTAGTCGAATCCACGTTTCAGAGACTAGGACTCCTCCTCAACGTGAACAAGTCAACCCTATCACCGACCCAGAGAATAGAATTCATCGGTACAGTACTGGACTCAGTACAAGCGAAAGCATGCCTACCAGAGACATGATTTCAAGCCATAGAGGGCAATATTCAGAGCCTCATGCAGTACCCCACCACTATGGGTTGGGGTTGCCTGGCCCTCCTCAGCCACATGGCAGCCTGCACTTACGTGGTCAGGCATGCCCAGACTCAGGCTCAGGCCGCTCCAAGCGTGGCTTGCTTCTGTATATCGCCTGTGGCGTGACTGGCTGGACTCAGTACTTATGTTGCCACAACAAGTACTCCAGTCCCTCCAGTGGTGGCTCAACCCCCCCCATACAGTGTGTGAGGGAGTTCTTTTCAACAGCCCACTGCCCACCTTGACCCTAGTAATGGACGCTTCATCGTTCGGTTGGGGGGCACACTGGGGGACTGCCAAACACAGGGGCTATGGTCGCCAGATGAGCTCTCTCTTCACATCAATATCAGGGAGCTAAGAGTGATACGATTGGCCTGCCAAGTGTTCCTGTCCATACTGCAAGACCAGTCTGTGGCAAGGATGATAGACAACACTACTGCCATGTTTTACATCGACAAGCAGGGGGGAGTGCATTCCTCTCCCCTCTGTCAAGAAGCCCTTCAACTCTGGGAATTCTGCGTAGCCCACTCCATTCACCTGGAGGCATCCTATCTCCCAGGGGTGCAGAATGAACTAGCGGACCACCTCAGCAGATCATTTCACAATCATGAGTGGTCCATCTGACTGGATGTCATTCACTCCATCTTGCAAAAGTGGGGATTTCCCCAGGTTGACCTGTTTGCCACCAGGAACAACAGGAAATGCCCAATATTTTGCTCCTTTCAGAACCACAGCCCGGGCTCCCTCTCGGATGCTTTCCTATTACCTTGGGGAGACTACCTCATGTATGCCTTCCCACCTGTCCCCCTCTCATGCACCTGGTACTGCTCAAGATCCGCAGAGACAAGGTGAAGGTAATCCTTCTTGCTCCAGCACAGCCCTGTCAGCATTGGTACGCCACACTTTTGGAGCTGTCAGTGGACTGCCCGATAGCTCTACCGCTTTGCCCCGACCTAATCACACAGGACCATAGTCGCCTTCACCACCCAGACCTTCAGTCCCTCCATCTCACCTCCTGGAAGCTTCATGGTTAAATCCGACAGAGCTCCTGTGCTCGAGTCCTGTGAGGAACGTCCTTCTCGACAGCAGGAAACCATCCACCAGGGCCACTTACTTAGCCAAGTGGAAAAGGCTCACATGCTAGTGTGAGGAGCATCATACACCTCCGTTACAGGCAACAGTTCCACTCATCTTAGATTACCTCCTACACCTAAAACAACAAGGCCTTGTACCATCCTCTATTAAGGTACACCTCGCAGCCATCTTGGCCTTCCATTCAGGAGCACCCAGCCATTCCATATTCACAAATCCCATGGTGGGGCGTTTGTTGAAGGGGCTGGAAAGGTTATACCCATGTGTTCGTCAGCCAGTACCAGCGTGGGATCTTAACCTGGTATTATCCAGGTTTATGGCCTCCCTCTCCCCCCCCCCCCTTTGAGCCACTGGCAACTTGCTCTTTGCTCTACTTGTCCTGGAAGGTGGCCTTTCTAGTCGCTATTACATCAGCTAGAAGGGTGTCCGAGCTGAAAGCACTAACCTCTGATCTACCTTGCATGGTCTTCCACAAGGACAAGATGCAACTCCAGCCTCACCTGGCTTTTCTGCCCAAGGTGGTGTCTCATTTTCATACAACCCAAAATATCTTCCTGCCTGTGTTTTATCCCCAAAATATCTTCCTGCCCGTGTTTTATCCCAAGCCTCACATCGGTGCCCGTGAACAACGGCTTCATTCATTGGATGTCCAGAAGGCATTGGCATTCTACACGGAGCATACTAAGCCTTTCAGAAAATCGAACCAACTATTTGTGGCACTGGCAGATCGGATGAAAGGACTCCCAATCGCCTCTCAGCGTATTTTGTTTTGGATCACAGACTATATCTTAAAAAGAAAAAAGAAAAGGAGTACTTGTGGCACCTTAGAGACTAACCAGTTTATTTGAGCATGAGCTTTCGTGAGCTACAGCTCACTTCATCGGATGCATAGCATAAGACTATATCTTCACATTCTATGGGCTGGTCAAGACCCCGGCTCCGCCTATTATGGCTCACTCCACAAGAGCTCAAGCCTCTTCAGCGTCATTTCTGGCCCAAGTCCCAGTACAGGAGATCTGCAGAGCAGCTACTTGGTCATTGGTGCATATATTCACCTCTCACTATGTTATCATTCATCATTCCAGAGATGATGCAGCCTTCGGCAGAGCGGTGCTCCAATCAGTAGTTCCTTTACTCTGAGCCCTCCTCCAGGGTACAGCTTGGGAGTCACCTGATTGGAATTGACGTGAACAAGCACTCGAAGAAGAAAAAAACAGTTACTCACCTTCTCGTAACTGTTGTTCTTCTAGAAGTGTTGTTCATGTCCATTCCAGTAGCCATTCTCCTTCCCCTCTGTCAGAGGAGCCTGCAAGAAGGAACTAAAGGGGGTTGGGTCAGCAGGGTCATATATTGAGCTCCATAAAGGCGCCACTCCACGGGGCTCCACAGCCGACCTGATGGGTGCTGCTTAGGGAAAACTTTCCAACGATAGTGCACGCGGCACGCACACACCTGATTGGAATGGATGTGAACACCACATCTCGAAGAACAGTTACAAGAAGGTAACCATTTTTTTCTGTCTCTGCCTGTTGATCAGAAGGTTAATTGTGTAGTCCCAGAAAAATACAGAAACATCCTGAGAACTATTTTACAAGAAGTAAAAGTTCTTCTCTCTCATCTTCTAGTCATTGCAGATTCAAGCAAGATTCTGCATTGTGGGTTTATAGAGCTTCTTTTGGATGTGTTTTTTCATGGGTTTGTGTTTATTGCCTGCAAGTGTCACTTATCACTAGAAAAAGTAGTATCTGTCTTTTCTGATGGCACTATGGTTTCTGTAAAGCCAATACTCTATGTCCACTTCACTTTAACTAGTTAATGTATTTAAATGATGACTGACTGACTAATTGGGCACTTGATATATTTTTTCCCTGAATAGTAAGCTTTCTAAAATATTGATATGTGTCCATTATAATAAATATCAGAAGAATATGTACTGCTGAATTACCACTAATCTGTCTGATAGAAAGGAGTTCCAGCGCTCTTTGGAGTAGCGGGTACATTACACTAGGGGGACACTTCAAGTAAATTTGAAGAGATTTAGCAGCTATTGGATTTTGAGGCTCAGACAGAGCTGATAATCTTCTCAGACACAGCAGGAACAGTAAGAAAGATTTAAATATCAAAATCCAAAGGACACACAAATTGATGGAAGTGATAGCAGGCATAATATTGTTCATTACAAACATCTATAATTGTTACTGAAAAAACCTGAAAATATTCAGGTTTAAAAAGAAAAACTTAAATAAACCTGGATTGGCCGGTAAAAGAGAGACCTTCGATACCAATGGAAAACAAATAGTTTCATTAATTAATGATAGGAGTAGTTGTGTCCTGCAGGTAATTTTTTGCCACTGTTTTCCATCTCATATTTATGTCCAAAAATGTCTGTACATTAGAGACCTTAAAGAGCAACTCCAGACTGCTCCAGAGAGGTCTGATGGCAACATATTTCATTACATGGGGGAATCAAAATTTGGGTTCTAGTTTTCTTGTTCCCTGAACTGGGATTGTAAAACAATTGTTTGTTATTCTTTGATGATTGGCAGACTGAAGGAATGATATACGGATACTTTAGAGTACTGATTTTCTAAAGGGGTCTGCACTTCCATTTGAGATTTTTTAGGGATCCGCAAATGAAAAAAGGTTAAAAACTACTGCTTTAGAGGTAGCAGTAAGTGATCTAGGATGTTTTGTTTTGAAAGAAAAATAAAAGATTGTGGAGAAACTTCATCCCCAAAACAGAACCCTAGAGTGCCTCCAATCCAGTCTCTGAACCAAGAATCACGAGAAGTTCTGAACTGTAATCCCTTTCTTGTGAGCATATTATGCTACTGCTAGACAGCTGTGAGCCTTTAAAGTTTCTCTCTCTTTCTAAATTTAATATCTGGGCTCTTTACAAAAGTAGTAACGTCCTACAAAAATCAGATACTAAATTACCCAAAAAGAATAGCCTGAAATTCATCATAATTAGTGCTACCAGGAAACACCTGCAGCCCAATTGCTCTTTCATGATCAAGTTGTTTTAATCAAAAGTCTGACCAAATCATTCAGTTTATTTCATGCCCTGAAGACTGCAGCAGGTCATCGTTTGGAATCAGTTCCACAAGTGAAGTGCCACCTAGTCTTGAAATGTTCACACCTATGAGCTGACAGCAAAAATGTCTCAGTCATTATTAATGGATTTTTCAGGGGGTACAGGGGAGAAGCTTCAGAGTAGCAGCTATGTTAGTCTGTATCAGCAAAAAGAACAGCAGTACTTGTGGCACCTTAGAGACTGACAAATTTATTTGAGCATAAGCTTTTGTGGACTACAGGAGAAGCTGTTACTATTCACTACACTTTCAAACTCGTATAACTTGAAGACAAGCAGGGGTGATGGATCACTTTGTATAGTGGGAGTTCTGAGAGCCATTGAACCAAGCTGTAAACCCTGTATATGATGGAAACCACTTCAAGCAGGGGGTACGGCAGCACCCCTAGTTCCAGCCCCTATGAAGACAAGTGAAGGAAACGCCTTGTATATTTCAAAGATAGTAGCTGAAGGTATGCCTTTCTTCAGAGGATAAAATAATATGTAAATTAGAGCAGGGTGTTCTTTCAGTTAGATGTGCAATATCTGATATAGAGATGAACAGATTTCCAAATATTTGACATCCCAGAGAGGTAATGAAATAATATTCCTCTCTTAATACAGAGGTAAAATAAGCTGCTGGACAAGGCTTGGTAATGTAGATTTTCACTGTAAAACCACATTAAATGGCATTGTTTTAAACCATGGATCGGCAATCTTTGGCACGCGGCCTGCCAGGTTCGGCCGACTCCAGCTCCCACTGGCCGCGGTTCACCGCTCCAGGCCAATGGGGGCTGCGGGAAGTAGCAGCCAGCACATCCCTTGGCCCACGCCGCTTCCCATAGCCCCCATTGGCCTGGAGTGGCAAACTGTGGCCAGTGGGAGCTTCGATTGGCCGAACCTGTGGACACGGCAGGTAAACAAACCGGCCTGGCCCATCAGAGTGCTTACCCTGGTGTGCCGCATGCCAAAGGTTGCCGATCCCTGTTTTAAACAGTGAATTGGAATACATCTGGTAGAGAAGAAATGAACAGAGTAAATTAGAGAGGAGACATTTTTTAATAAAAATGATTGAGGTTTCTTTTATGAAGATGATAATGCTAACATATCGTAGAATTTGCTTTACTGTGGTGGACTGAGTCATATATGCTGTGTTGGGCAGCAAGATATACAAATACTGCACCAAATGCTTGCTGTGTTATACATAAAATAGCAGGCTTGCCCCCTATTGGTAGCAGACTAATTTAATACTGCTACAGTACTTAACTGATTAAGCCTGCTGTGGGTTGTTTGGTGTGAATATTTTAGATATTCTATCCTTTTTTTTCTTCAGTGTGACAAAATAAAACGTTGATTGTAGTTACTTTCTAGAATTGGGGGAAAAAAGGAGAAAATGATGCCATTTTATAATGGGTTTGAGAGAGTTTAATCAATTTATCAATCATAAGAAATAATAAATAACAAGCTTTACAAAATGAACAAGCATTGTTTGTCAGTGTTTATGTAAAAAAATCTTTAATTAGATTGACTGCAGAAGCTCTCTTGCTAAGCACTTTAATTGAAATCACTGACAAAATAGAGCCAAGTACGTATCGTTATGCTAGGGTAATAGAAATTTAATAACAAAAACAATAAAAATAAATATGTGGAAAAGGTGAACTAGGAAAGTACTATGATGATTAAAGATTTTTAAACATTTTTGTTAATTTTCAAATAATTACAAGAATTCCATCTAATTTGCTTCCTTAAGGCTCAATCCTGCAGACACACATGCTTCACTTTAAGCATATGAGTAGTACCATTAATTTTGACATTATTAAAGTAAAACATTTATTTAAGTGTTTGCAGAATGGTGGTGTTAGTGTGTCTATTGAATCAAACATTTTGGTTTATGCTTCATGTTTAGTGTGTGTGATGTGGGTTAGGAGGACAGAGAAGGTGATAAGCGGTGTTTTTTTTATAGGTTTCAGAGTAACAGCCGTGTTAGTCTGTATTCGCAAAAAGAAAAGGAGTACTTGTGGCACCTTAGAGACTAACCAATTTATTTGAGCATAAGCTGAAGTGAGCTGTAGCTCACGAAAGCTTATGCTCAAATAAATTGGTTAGTCTCTAAGGTGCCACAAGTACTCCGTTTTTTTTATAGGTTAGGTTCCCCTTCTTAGGGCCAATAATCAGCTATTTTAACAAACTTAGACCCTAGAACTAAAACATAAGGGACAAAGCCATGTATGTGAGAATACTTCTTGGTGCCAAATGCTACAAAAACTTCTTTTGGTTAGTAGGGTTTGCCACTTATAGGAAGTATGAAGGGTGGAATGGTGGTGGAGGAATCACAATCCATTGTAGTTAAAGATTATGGAGCATCGAGAAGCTGCTTTTCCAAACAAGTTTTCAATTACTGCAGTACAGGCTTTTCACTTTTTCATTGGATGCGGAACTCAAACTGGAGATAATTTTATTTACATAACACACATACAGAAATATTGTCAAAGAGCTCAAATGCTATACAACAGAACAGAAACAAATACAATGTGTAATACAGCATGGCCAGAGGGCAGCAGGAGAGTGTTTGGTTTTTTTTTGTTTGTTTGTTTGTTTTTGGTTTTTTTGGACATGCAACAGTGGTTTAATACAGCAGTGGCTGTACATCATCATAACTTGCGCTGACAAAACTCTCTAATGTAGACAAGGCCTTAGTTTCCCTATTGCTGCTATTTTATTTACTCTTGATACTCTAATATGTCTAAGCAGTCACTTCTAGTTTTACTCGGTGCTGTATAAACAAGATTTGCCTCTACCGATAGCCTGAGCTAATGAAGGAGCTATTCCACTATTTTTTTCTTATAGAATATGATACCCTACTAAATCATATTATTTTTTTGGAATGTATACCTGTCTGCACAGCAGTATCTTTCCGAGGAGAGGTTACGGTTTTTACATCTTGATGCATCTTACTGCTCACTTCATCAGAACAATGATCAGGATTTACATTTGAAAGGCCACATATTTTATCACCGCTGCCACCGCCACCACCACCACCACCAAGATTCTTCTGCAGTTTTGAAATGTCATGTCCTTTGAGCCAACTCTCGAATACGTAGTTCCTGTTTTAATCTCTGTGCCTGTTCTTGTGCTCTCTGCATTGTCTGATAGAGCTCATTTGTTTTAAGAGTCATGATTTCTTCCTTTTGTTTCTGTTTGAGCATATCCTCTTCAAACTGTTTTTGCATCAGTTCTCGTGCTAAGCGGTGTTCTTCTTCTTGTTCTTCCCATTTTCTTTGCTCTTCCTCCAGCTGCTTCTTCCTTCGCTTTAGCAGCATAGTGTTAGAAGGGAGCCTTGTTCCCTCTACAGGGAACAAAGTTTGCTATAAATTAATTAAAGCACCTGAAGCCAGTTAAAGCACCTGAAGCCAGTCACATAATAAAAAAAACCTCTGCTTCAATCAGACAAGAGGGGGAGTTGAAGCAGAGTGGATTGGTGTTGGAGCAGAGAGCAGTTTGGAGGGAAGCAGAGGAGAGTTTGGAGAAGTGCTGCGGTGGGCTAAGAAGACCAAGACCCTAGGTAAAGGGACACCTGGTTTGTGCAGAGGGAGGACAGGAAGCCCCACAAGCTGAAGGGCAGGAGAGGGAAGTTGCCCAGGGGAAGGAACTTCTAGTTCTAGTGGTGTACTGCTATCCCTAGGGCCCCTGGGCTGGGACCCGGAGTAGAGGGTGGGCCCGGGTCCCTCCCTCTCCACTCCCCTCCTCTAGGACACTAGTGGGGCAGTTAATACCCCAGTTCAGGGACAAAAACCAGTGCCCTGAATCTTCCCCTCCCCCCCCCCCCCAGAAGAGAACGCGTGAGACCCATCATAGTAGTGCCAGCAATTTGCCACAAATGTTATAAAAACAGAATAAAATACTGCCTTAACGTACAAAACAAAGAGGGAGCAGCAAATTTTTAAAAAGGGAAAGAAAAACATTGGACCAAAAGATAATAAATGAGCCCAACAACTTTAAGGGGACTTATAAAAATGGGGGAGAAAACAAATTTCAGTGGATAGTGAGTTCCTGCTGCAAAGCCCCCATAATAAAAGTGTAATTGCTGACTGATTATTGTGATGGGTTCCTTAAAACAGCTGCATGTAAGTGCACTCCCATCAGTACAAGGCTCAAGGAGCTGGTGTCAGATATACGGTAGCCAGCCCAAGCCAAACATAGGTAAGGGCTTGAAAAGGGACTTTAAAGTCCTACATTTTTATCAACTTGCAGGTAACAGAACAGCCCTCCCCACAGTCAAATAAGCATGGAGTTATAATAATTAAATCATAGTCAAAAGTGGATATATTGATAGTGTAAAACTGTCATGAAATAAATAAAAGTGCAACTGGTTTGAATGGCATGATAGAAGAAAAAAAACATAACACTTCTCTATCACATCAGATTCATGATTTTCCATTTGAAAGGCATGGTCCAAAATTGCTAAAAGTAACCTAATTCTCTGTATCTGAAGAAAATCTGCCCAACAAGTGAGGCCATGAAGGGGAGTGAGCCTTCTTATAAGACAGATTTTATCCAAAAGTAAGATTCTGTCTTCCTGTGGTTGAGAAGAAGCCAGCCCCAGTGCATCTAGCTGGCAGTATTCTTGAAGCATTCTTCCAGAGCAGAGAAACAATTGCAGGATCCTCAGGGAAAGAGAAATACAATGCTGTTTGTCAACAAAATGATACTTTAGCTCAGGTTTCAGAAAATGATCTCATTAAGAGCCTTTATCTATTTGACCAAAAAGTAAAATAAGATAGACCCTTTAGTGACACCACATTTCTCAGTGAGTATGCACAATTGCAGATTAATTTCTATCTTCTAAGAATAATTAGGACCACTGGTAGACAATTCCAGACGCACCAGTAATGTTACTCAATTGCTGAAGCAATAGCCTGTGGTCAGTCATATTAGAAGTTCCTCAGAGGTCCACTATGACCAAAATGGCTAGCTGACTCTGATGTGAAACCGGCAGGAGATCATTCACAGTCTTCATGAGCACAGTTTAAAGGCCAAGTCGAGTCTGGAACTTACCTAGGATATCATTGCAGTCCCAAGTGAACCTGGAATTGAATAGCTATCATTCTTCCCTTTGAACGGGCGATGTTTGCAACTGGGAAATCGTGGACAATCCACTGTCAAGTGATGGTTTCTTGAGGAGAAAGGTGACCCTCAGTATTCAGGGATGGTTAGTGTCCTCCCTCATTAAGTGAGACATTCATAATGCCTATCAATAATGGAATTAAAGCTAATTCACTTGTGTTAAGCATCCAAGCTAGACAGAGGTCAAAGACCAGAGTGGTGATGTGCTTTAGCCATTTCCTTTCCAGTCTATGGGTTAGCTATTGCAACTGTCAGAGCTCACTGTTAAACGACAGTGGCTTATGGGGAATCAGTGACAACACATTACAGTGCAGGGCCATGCAGATGAGCCCCCTCTAAAGGCATAATTGTCTGTGAGCTGATGAACCACCTGACTGGAGAGGGAGGGGAGACAAGTTCTGCCTCAGAATCCATAGATAGGCTACAGAAATCCATAGGATTTTTAAGTAGCTGAGGGTACGATAAAACAATCTGGTCCTCACAGAATATGGATATCAAATAGTCTTTGTAATGAAATACATGAAGTGCTGGTTAATAGGCAGAAGGTTTAAAACAAACAAAAGGAAGTATTTTTTCCACACAACGCACGGTCAGTCTGTGGAACTGTTTGCCAGAGGATGTTGTGAAGGGCTCAAAAAAGAACTAGATAAGTTCATGGAGGATAGGCTATTAGCCAGGATGGGCAGGGATTGTGTCCCTAGCTTCTGTTTGCGAGAAGCTGGAAATGGGTGACAGGGGATGGATCATTTGATGATTACGTGTTCTGTTCATTCCCTCTGGGGCACCTGGCATTGGCCACTGTCAGAAGACAGGATACTGGGCTAGATGGACCTTTAGTCTGACCCAGTATGGCCATTCTTATGTTCTTAGACACCAAATGGAGTGACTATTAAGCCTCTCTTACTTATTTTTAAAATATTTTTTGGACAAAACTATATAAATGCATGTACCACATACAATTCTTTAAAAATATATACATCTCCAAACACCCAACACTAGAATGGCAAAAACATCAATTGCCAGTGCATCTCTGCCAATTCTCAGCTTATAAATTAGGGTATGTCTACACTGCAATCAGAGGTATGATTGCATCTTAAGTAGGCATACCTGCACTAGCTTTAATCTAGTTAGCATGGCTAGTGAATATGTGGCAGCATAAACCCCATCCTATACTGAAGCCCATGATGCCATGTCTTCACTGCTATTTTTTGCCTTGCTAGTTAGATTTAAGATAGCATAGGTATGCTGCAATCACACTTTCATTTGCAGTGTAGACATACCCCTAGATAAATCAGTGTAGCAAATGGATGTGGGAGGGAGTTAAGCACCCATCTGTGACCCTAAGAACACTACAGAATTAGGTTAACGCAAGGCAGCTTAGGTCAACTTTATTCTGTAAATGTCTACACTGAAATTTCACTCCTGCTGAGGTAACACGCCCGTTACACCAACTTAATAACTCCACCCCCACGAGCGGTGTAGAATCAATGTCCATGTAGTTAGATCGATGCAGTGTCAGTGTAGATGCTGTGTTGCTTACATGAACTGTTACTGGCTTTCAGAAGCTGTCCCACAAAGCCCCACACTGACAGTGAGGACATACGCTGCCAACACAAGGAACAAAGTGTAGACATGCACAAGCGATGTAATTACTGCAGTGGCTATATGCTGATGTAAATTAGAGCAATTTAATTTTGTAGTGTAGATATGCCCTCAGTATCTATGAAAAGGAGGCCATAGATATTTTACCAAAGCCCATTGAAGGAGTCAGTTACAGAGCTTGAATTAGAATGATGAAGTTCTTGATTTTTAGTCCCATGCATAGGCCATAGCTTTGCATAAATGAGTACAAGAGGGAGAGCAGAATAAAGTATGCATCCTTCAACCATCTCTACAGTTGTTGCAATTTGTTAGGATTTCCTAGGATCATGTATTTCCAGATACAATAGAAAAATGTAACTCCCAGGGGTGAAAGTAAGTTAGGACATTTACTGGTAAGGGGCCGAGGCAGCTGTGGCCCCCAGAAGGGGCGGGGCCTCAGGCGGAAGGAGTGGGGCTGCGGGGGTCAGCATCCCCCAGCCAGCCCTTCCAGGCCACCTGGCCTGCACCACCCGGAGCTCCTGTGTTGATTTAAAGGGCCTGGGGCTCCTTTTAAATCGCCAGCCCCAGGGCAGCTGCTCCCTTTGCCCCCCACCCTTCCGTCGGCAGCCAGGGGGGAGCAAAATGGGCAGGGACATTAAAGCGCTGCAGGGTCCTTGGCCGTGGCAGCGCTTTAATGTTGCTGTGCCCCCCATGGGGCAACGTTAAAGCACTGCCGCAGCAAAGGATGGTCCTTAAAGTGCTGCCGCAGTAGTGCTTTAATGTCCCTGCCCCTTTTTCCTCCCCTGTAGGCAGCCCTGCTGGTACAGATCCTACCAGCAGGGCAGCTGACGGGGGGGAGAAACAGCGATGTTAAAGCGCTGCCGCAGCACCGCTTTAAGGACAGTCCTTTGCCGTGGCAGTGCTTTAACGTTGCTGCCCCTTCCCCCCCCCCCCACCCCACCCCCTGTCGGCGGCCCTGCCAGTATGGACCCTACCAGCAGGGTCGCTGACAGGGGAGGCAAAAGGGGCAGGGACATTAAAGCACTGGGTATGGGACGGTGGGCTGGGTACGGGCCGCTGCGGTTCTTACTGGTACGCTGTACCGGCCAGTGCCGGCTCACTTTCACCCCTGGTAACTCCCAATACCTTAAAGCTAATATTATCCAAACTTTTGAGGTTTGGGTGCAAATGATAGTTATTTCTACTGTATCACTGAGTCTTGATATTCATCAGGTGTGGAAATCTATTATCCATATTGTATATCTAAGAAATCAAAGAATGAAAAACTAAGAATTGCTTCCATAAGTGACTTTTTAATTGTGTAATTTTTCCATAGGTTTGAAGACTTACCTGATATCTGGTCAGAAAGTGAAGGAGTCCCATTGCAGCTGTTCACAGGCATTGGTTCCTGGTCTGGAGGCAGGAGATGGAACCAAGATACAGGGAGCATCATCAGCTGAGAATATTGGTGACTTGGCAAAGACTCTCAAACACTCAGAGAAACCCAAGGTTAGGGTTGTTGGTTTTTGTTGTTGGGGTTATTTGTTTTGTTTTTTTAATTCAGGCAAAGTATGTTTAGAACCCTAGAGGTATGAAACAAGTATGGGCATAGGCATAAGAGAGGCAGTGATGGGGTTCACTTACCACAGTGGTGCCTCTTGCTGGCCTTCCTGGGGATTAGCTCTGCCAGTTGGTGCACCCTCTTCAGGTGGTGCCTTTCCTGTCTTCCTCTCACCCTGTGGACCCATCTCACTCCAGGAACTGCAGCCTCCTCTTCATGACTCAGCCTCCATATTTTCCCCTTCTGGGGTTACCCAAAGTCCTTCTATGCAGACAGTCCCAAGCAGTCTTCTCCTTTGCTGCCCTTATGGTGCCACTTCCCCAGTGACCAGTAGGGGAACTCAGGCCCATTCGCTACATTGGGTTCCAGTACAGGGACCCTCAGCTCAGTAGTTCTGGGCTCTGCCCTCTTAACCCTCACTGATCCTTTGAGAATTGCTTTCTACTCTTCCTGGTTCCCCCGCCGCCCCCCCTTCTCTGGGAGTACCAGCTTCAAACCCGTTCCCTCTTCCCAGGGAGAGACTTCACACTATCTCCATGCAGCCCCCAAACACTCCTCCTTCCCAGGGAGTCACTGCCCTTTCCCCAAAGCCCTGTCAGGTCTCAGCCCCTGGGCTTTATAGGCCCAGCCTATTCCTACCCAGCTGAGCCTCCTTTAATCAACTCCCTGCTCCTTGGCTACTACTCCATGTGTAGCCTGGGCAGTTAATTTAACCCCTTTTAATCCTGTGTGAGATGCACACCCCATCACAGAGACCTTCTGTTGCTTGCTTGCTTACATGCTTTGTTTATTTTTTATTCAAAACATCAGTTTGGTCTATGAGTAAAGAAAAAAAAAATGCAAAGAGATGTATCCAAGCACCTGACAAATCAGCCTTGAAGTAACGTGGTTAATTTTCAGATGTGCTGCTGAACAAATTATTTTTAAAATATCTGTAGTTCAGAATAGACAAATTAACAAATTCCTCTTTCAACAGTCTCAACTGAATGTTAAAAGAAAATATATCTGTGCTTGATATAGGTACTTTGGCACACTCCATTAGCACATTTCTAACTCCTGGGCTACTACTTTTCTATTCTCTGTTGAGGGATCGGAATACCACTACTTATGCTTCAGACTTGACACCCTCAAATTCTCTCCTTTCTCAGCTGACACTGGCTCCCTCTCCTGTTTCTTCCTCTTTCTCTCTCTCTCCCACAAGAGCCTTCAAATTATGTGCAATCTAGTAATCTAGCATTCTGCTCATGAATATGCAATAGACATCAGGAAACCCAGGGAAGACAATACTCCCTGTGCAGCCAATGATTGCAGTGTTGGCCTGCGTGAATTGCTCTCGGTGTCAGTTGCTGTAAAATAGAGAAACGTGCTCTCGTAGGCTATGACATTATATTTTACTTAGCTGCTTGCTTTAAAAACTTAGTTCAAGTTATCTAGAGCTAAGGGCAGTAATTTGTATGGATTAATTTCTGAGTATTGAAAATGACAAACATTCTTAAGAAGAAAGAAAAGGTAGCCTGGGAAATGTGGATTCTGTTTATTGTTGCTCTGTATTCTTTCATCTCAAAACTAAACTGATAGAGAACAAATTATTATTCTGTGCTTGCACTTGTGTTGTGGTTCCTCCTAGCCAGCTGATGGAGCTAAACCATTAATGACCAGATCTTCCAGCGTGATATGGCCACTTGGGCTGCACTGCCAGCAGATTGCAGTCATACATAAAACCATAAATTTGTTAGTCTCTAAGGTGCCACAAATACTCCTTTTCTTTTTGCGAATACAGACTAACATGGCTGCTACTCTGAAACCTGTCATAAAACCAGTGTATCTAGCCATGAGAGCAGCTCCTCAATGCAAAATGCATTCTCCGGTGGAGTAGAGTTGACAGAAAAGCCTTTATGCCACCCCCCATTTAGCTGCTACTGTAAGGGTGGGGGGTGTCACCAGAGCAACGAGGGCATAGCTGAGGCGCCTCTTTATCATCTGTATTCCTGGTTATAGCTCTGGCCCCTCAGGTGGCCTAGCTGCCTGCAAAATTTAGAGAAGCTCTCAGGCTATCCTCACCTACACCTAGGAGACCACGCCTTCACACAGAGGCCCCAGGATTAAGGCAGTGCAGAGATGAGTTTAGCATATTTCTCTTCCAAACCTGTGTACAGTTTGGTTTATCCCAAGTCTTTTGGTGACATAAAACCCCTCTTTCTATATATTATTTATATATCCATTCACATAACACTAGAAGCAGGGGTCACTCAATGAAATTAATAGGTAGCAGGTTTAAAAGACACAAAAAGAAATTCTTCTTCACACAACACACAGTTGACCTGTGGAACTTGTTGCCAGGGGATGTTTTGAAGGACAAAACTATAACTGGGTTTAAAAAAGAATTAGATAAGTTAATGGAGGATAGGTCCATTAATGGCCCAAGATGGTCAGCGATGCAACCCCATGCACGAGGTTGTCCCATAACTTCTGACTGCTAGAACCTGGGACTGGATGGCAAGGAAAGGATCACTCAGTAATTGCTCTGTTCTGTTCATTCTCTCTAAAGCATCTGGCACTGGCTACTGTTGGAAGACAGGATGTGAGCTAGATGGCCCATTGGTCTGACCCAGTATGGCCATTCTAACTTCGTTATACTCTCTCTCTCTCATATAGTCAGCCTAGCCAGACTTAAGACGTTTTTGTCTCCTACTGTATCTCAGTCTAAGTTGTAGCAGCCAGGCTAGGAAAATCATATTGACTAAAAACCAAGGACAATAAAACAGAGCAAGTATTAGGTTTTCTGTCTGCCATACAATGACAGTGAGACAGAGGGACCACTGAGTGTTATCCGTCTCAGCAGTTTTGTGCTAACAGCTGGAAGGGACAGAATCTAGAGGAGACTAATGAGAGAGGTTCAAAAAATGGAGCTGTTTCAGGCATGAGAGGAGGAGAAAGAACTAAGCAGAGCAATAGAACTGACCTGCCAATGAGAGCAGAGTGGGGGGGGAAAAGAAGGGACTAAGCAGAGCAATAGAACTGAGCCGCCAAACTGAGGGGACGAATTTGGGCCTGGCTGACTTTGGCACAGAAGTAAAGCCTTAACAGGGAGGAGAATGAAATCATGGAGAGTGCACTATTGAGTGTGCCTGAGACGTAGCTTTGAATGTGTTGTCTGTTAGTGCTCTCATCAGAGGTTTTTTCGTGACTGGAGATACAGTCAGGTGGTTCAGTGAGTTATTTTTACCAGAAAAGTAAGTGATTGCTTAATTTGTCAAGCAAGTCAGAGTAGGCTTTATAGTAAAATAAATTACAATTTAATTACTTGCTACTGCTGCAAACATGATTTGATTTTAGCAGGGAGATGGCTTCTCTCCCATGTGTGTTTGTAGTCTTTCAGGGCCTGGCAATGTAATTTGTAAATCAATCCAACCCTTACTATTTTAAATGCAAACTGGGCAACATTGGCAGTATGGGACGAGCTGGTAGAAAAATTTTCTTCAGAATGATTTTCTGACTAAAAATGCCTTTTCACTTTCACTTTTAAGTGAAATTGACACAAATTTTCTCAGAAGGCTGCCAAACTGAGATCCCTGGCCTCTCTGCCTTCCCATCTACCTCCCCAGATGTAGGAGCCTGAGAAGCAGAATGCCCCGGCCCACTGGAGCTGGGAGTAAGGCACGGGGGCTGAGAACGCAGGTCTCTCTGCTTCTCTGGCAGCGGGGCTGGAAGGCTCTTCTTAGTTTCACCTGAGAATGGGAAAAGATACCTTGCAGTATGTAAGTTGTTACAGCATTTCAATAGCATCTGACTCACCTCCCCTCAATAATAAATATGCTGTAGTTTAAATGCAAAACCTCACAGTGGAGCTAGTTACAGTATAGTGTTATAATTCCAGTTCTGTCAGGAAGTGAGACTTGTACAGAGTTAGGATGGTGAAAGAAAGATGCAGAAAAATTTAACTAAATTTACTGCATATTGCTAGAGCCCTGCAAATCTGCAGATATCCTTGGACCATTTATATGGATTGCAGATTGGATGTGGATACACATTTTGTATCCATGCAGGGCTCTACATAGCAATTACTGAGTCAAGCAGATGACTCTTGTATAAAACATTGTAATCTGCTTACTTATTTTGGTACCAAGTTTTTTATACTGTATTTTGTTAAGTTTCATATTTTACTATGATTAGAAATCATAAACTACTGTAAAATATATTAGTATCACTTCTCTAACACAAAATTAGGATATGGTTTTACTTCCACTGGTATTAATTGAAAGTTCATTAATTTACTATTCAGAATGTCTAGGACACACACTCACTAAGTATTTATAAATGTTTACAGTTATTAATGAAGTTGATGATGCTGACTTGCCCACATAGGGGCAGTTCAAATAAACTGCTGTCTGTTTTCAAAAGGTTTGTGCTTCCCTTTTGAGATTTTCTCTTATGATCTAACCCCAGGAACCAGCCATTTGTGGTGATCTCAGTGGCTTATTAGCAAGATTAAACATGGAATAATAGTTATTTGAATCTCAGTGTTAACTAACTTCTGCAATGGATAAAGATATTGTCTAATAATCTGGGAGTGCACAGGGCTTGTTGATCGGTTCGTAATAATCACTTTTCAAAGCCGTTTTGCATTGCATCAATGAAAGTGATGTAAAGACATTCATGATAGTTAAACATAGACCATAACATTCTCTTTTAATAAACCTCCTTAAGAACTGAGACTTCCTGGGGCTTCTGCCTGTGTTGTCATTTGTTGAGGCATCACAGTTCAAGAAGAGGGCAAAATCTGCCTGTTTGCAAATAAGGAAGTTCTGTAAGTAAGACCCAAACTCTGTTTCTGGAGAGGAGTAGGCATGATGGCTTACTTGCTGAGAAGTTCTAGAACATCCATCTGAAAAGCAAAGAACTTCATAGGCTTGTTGAACCACTGTGTGGACCAATAGCCCAGGGAATAAGGACCTGGAAGAAACTCCATGGAGTAACAGTTCTCAGACTTTAAGTCTTAGCGTGCCACGTCTAAAACTCAAAAATACTTGACCAGGCTCCCACCTCATAATTTCAGTCATTGTTGTAATAGTTTCTTAATCTTGCTTTTTTAAACAAACTGCATACTGCTAAATTGTGGCCTGCATATTGCCAGCAGTATATGTACTATTTGAGAACTGCTGCTATAGAGTGACGAAGAGAAACCATTGTCCTTTCCTAGGCATCTGATGGGTACAGACCCACACCTCTACAAAATGGCAAAGATAATTGCCAAATGGCATTAGATCAAGGGAAGAGGAAGGATGGGGCCTTGCTTAAAGAGAGCTTTATGAAGGAGTGAGAGGGGAATCCTGAAAACAGGATACAAAATGGCCATAAAAAATCAGAGGTTAAGCCACAAAAATGAGTAGTTGGTATAGTTGGACCAGAGGAAAAAAAACTCCGAAAGATCAAAACACACTTCTTTGGGCTCAAAACAAACAGAGAAGAAGGTGGTGGGATATTGGGTTTGAGGAAAGAGCGTTATACACGACTAAAACTGCTTGGTGGTAGCCCTGTCAAGATCTTCTCCAGCTCAGTAGGTTGACAAGCCTTGATTTTGTATGCCCAATTTAGCATTCTGTCCCCAAAGGCAGATGTGCATACAGCTGACAGTGATCTGTTGGCAAGTGTGATGTCATCAAAAGCCACATAGGAACATAGCAGTTACTATATTGCGTCAGATTCATGGTCCATCTAGTCCAGTATCATGTCTCCAACAGTGTCCTGCACCACACAGTACAGAGGAAAGTGCAAGAAATTTGCAGAAGGCAGATGTGGGATAATCCTCAATAATTAAATTGTGTTAAAATCAGAAACGTGGGGTTTGACGGGTTCCCCCCCGGGGTGCCACCTGGAACTGGGGTACCCCTGAGTCCTCTGACTCACCAGCCTGGGCTCCCTCCTACACTGTGCTGCCGTGACAAGTTGCAAAGCCCTCCAAGCTAGCACTTTCACCAGCATTCACGCAGGCAGGGATGCTCCCAGCTGTAGTTACATGCAGGCTGACCAGCCACCGCATTAACCAACAATAGAGAGGCTACAGCCAAAATAGCCACCAGCTTCCCAGCCTCGTACCCCAGAGCTGTACCATCGTGCCCTAGTCAAAATCCCAACTAATATCAATTCATTATCCAGTTCGCCTCCCCCTCAATGTGGAGAAGAAATGTAACAGCCTTTGCCCCTTGAGCTAACGTTTCCAAGCACTTCATTCAAAGTCACTATTTTAGATAAAGCAAAAACAAGTTTATTAACTACAGAAGATAGATGTTAAGTGATTATAAGTGATAACAAACAGATCAAAGCAGATTACCTAGCAAATAAACAAAAATGTAAAGTAAACTTAACATACTAGATAGATTGGATCTGAATTAGCAGTTCCTCACCCTGACTGCGGGGGTACAAGCAGGCTTGGAGATTCTTAGGGGACAAGCTGCATTTACTTTGCAGCTTGGGATCCCCACCCCCATTCCAAGTTCTTTTTCTTATTAGCTTCTCTCAGGTTCAGTTGTGGGGGAGTGAAGAACAACAGATGATGTCACTCCCTGTCTTATATAGCTGTCGCCTATGGTGGGACCCCTTTGTCCCAAACTTAGTTTGTGGAAAAAACACTTGGTGTCTAAGATGGAGTACAGAGACATGTGGTCTGGTCACATGCCCTTGCAGTGTTATAGCAGCCATTGCTTACAGGCTGGCCAAAACACCCAAGGAAGGTTAAGGTATTCCACAGTCCATTGTCTTTGATGATGGGCCATCAGCACCGTCTGACTTCTTCATTGTTGTACTTGAAAAGCTGGCTGTGGGTGTTTTCCAGAGTAAGCCCATTTGAAATACAGATCCCTAATCAATATTTATAACTTCAGATACAAAAATGATACGTGCATACAAATAGGATAATCATATTCAGCAAATCATAACTTTTCCAATAACACCTTGTACAAAATGCATCACAATTATGTCATTATTATATAATAATAATAATTAATAATATTACAAGGATGAATATGGGGTGTAGTGTCACGTGGGTTTTTGTATCCAAATTTTGTGTTACTATTAACTGTTATAACACTTTATATTCTTGTTATCCATTGTGACAGGGTCAGGCCAGATGGCTACAGAAGAGTGATAGAAGGCAGATATATTAGCCCCAGGTTAAGTAGGTCCCTTTTCCCTGGATAAGGTAACAGGGAAGGTTCCAGAACAATCAGGAACTTTCTGGAAACAATTAAGACAGACAGGCTGATTAGAACACCTGCAGCCAATCAAGAAGCTGCTAGAATCAATTAAGGCAGGCTAATCAGGGCACTTAGGTTTTAAAAAGGAGCTCACTCCAGTTTGTGGTGTTCATGCAAGGAGCTGGGAGCAGGAGACGCAAGAAGCTGAGAGTGAGAAGGCGTACTACTGGAAGACTGAGAAGTACAAGCATTATCAGACATCAGGAGGAAGGTCCTGTGGTGAAAATAAAGCAGGTGTTGGGAGGAGGCCATGGGGAAGTAGCCCAGGGAGTTGTAGCTGTCACGCAGCTGTTACAGGAGCCACTGTAGACAGCTGCAATCCACAGGGCCCTGGGCTGGAACCCGGAGTAGAGGGCGGGTCCGGGTTCCCTCCATCCCCCCAACTACCTACTTGATACTGGAGGAGTTGAACTGGACTGTGGGTTCCACCAGATGGGAAGGTCTCTGGCCTGTTCCCCGATCCACTAGGTGGATCAGCAGAGACTGCAGGGAATTGTTCTTCTTCCTTTTCCCCATGCTGGCCAGTGATGAGGCTAACTAAGTGAACGGTAGATTTGAACCACGAAAGTGGCCAAACTGCGGGCTGCCGTGAACCTCTGAGGCGAGCAAATCCGCCAATAAGAGCGGGACCAACCAAGGCAGCGGAGGAACTTTGTCACAACTGGTGTCAGGGGTGGGATTTGGTGTGCACAGCGTGGCAGAAGAGGAGGGTGTTGTTTTTAAAAAAGAAAAAAAGAAAGAAAAAAAAAGAGAAGTTTTATTTTTTTCCCACCACAATGGAGGAGGTAATGTGGGCACTGATACAAGCCACGGCTGCCCAGTAGGAGGCTACCCGTGTTCAGGCAGCTGCACAACAGGAGGCAGTGCGGCTGCAGCAAGAGACTAATTGCCTGCTGATGGACCAGGCTGTTCAAGATCGTGCTATGTTGCAGGAACTGGTAAACCAGGTAAAGGCCCTTACAGAGCTGAACCGCAGGCATGATGGGACGCAAATCATGCGGGCCAGCAATTGGCTGCAGAAAATGACACGAGAGGATGATGTAGAGGCGTACCTCCTGGCCTTTGAGAGGACAGCCCTGCGAGAGGCTTGGCCCCGAGAACAGTGGTCTGGTATCTTCGCCCCATTCCTGTGTGGGGAGGCCCAGAAGGCCTACTATGATTTGCCTGAAGAGGCTGCGGCAGACTATCCCCAGCTGAAAGCAGAGATCCTGGCCAGATCTGGGGTAACGACCGCAGTGCGGGCCCAGCGATATCATGAGTGGAGGTACCAGGAAAACAAAACCCCGCGGTCCCAATTATATGACCTCATCCATCTCGCACAAAAGTGGTTACGAACTGAGTCCCGGAGTCCAGAGAAGATACTAGAGGTTCTGGTCATCGACCGGTACATGGGAGGACTACCGCCAGACCTTCGTGCCTGGTTAAGCCAGAACGAACCCTCCACCTATGACGAGGTTGTTGCACTGGTAGAGAGGCGAAGGACAGCAAGGGAGCTGACCCGACCAGTTAAGGAAAAGGCACCCCGGGGTTAAACTAGCATCATCAAACCCCAGAGCTCAGGCAGCTGGGCTGCCAGGAGGGCCCAGGTGGAAAAAGAGAGGGGCTGAAAGCCCACCAGAGGCCACAACAAGTCTGAGCACTGAAGAGGAAGAGGATCGTGATGTTAGACTGCCCAAACCAAGAGACTGGGGAATGCCTAGGGCTCCATACAGATATTATGCCTGCAGGGAGTGGGGACACATAGCTGCACAGTGTCCCAATGCCGAGGAGCATATGCAGTGTAACTTGGGGAACTGGGCAGACCTATACTCCCTCATCCACCTTGTGGGGGTCTCTCTAACCCCACATATGTACACCAGACCAGTGAAGCTAAATAGGGTAGAGACCATGGCACTGGTTGATGCAGGGAGTGCTGTCACACTTATCTCAGGGAAGTTCGTAAAGTGTAGTCACCTGCTACAGGCTAAACATACAGGGATAACATGCTTCCATGGGACAGTTAGTTATGACCCCACCATCCCAGTAAAAATTGAGATCCAAGGGAACGCTACTGAGGTAGCAGCAGGTGTAGTCCCTAAACTTCCATACCCGGTGCTCATAGGGGTGTAGGGTTTGGAGACTTACTCCCAGTAGGAGGATTGGAGAAAGAGGGGACCCCTGAAGTTAGTGAGGCATCCACAGTAGACTGTCAATCCCCAGTCTTCTCTGAAATATCCTCAGATTTGTTTTCCTTCCCAGGCAGGGTAGAAAGACGAAAAGGGAAAGAAGGGCAGCTAAGGCCTTGGGAACCCGAATACTTACCCAAAGCCAGAGGGTCACTCTCGTAGATAGGCAGACCCAAGCAACTGAACAGGAGGGAGAAGCACCCGAGTCTGACCCTCACCCTAAAGCCTCTGAACCAGTAGAGGCAACAGAGACAGGCCCCCTAGAACTCGGGCAGATTAGCCCCGGGAGAGGAAATTTTGGATGGGACCAGGCTGAAGACCCAAGGTACAACAACATTAGGAAGGAGGTGATAGAAATAGATGGGGTTCAAAACCCAGGGACAAGGACACTACTTCATAATGAAGAAGGATCTCTTATACTGGGTTGCACCAGTACAGGGACAGAAGGTACAGCAGATCCTAGTACCTCAAAAACACCAGAACACTGTATTAAGTCTTGCCCATAGTCATCTTTTTGGGGGGCATTTGGGGGCAGAGAAGACCCTGGCATGGGTCCTATGACGGTTCTTCTGGCCCAGAGTACATGAAGTACAGAGGTACTGTGCGTCCTGCCCAGAGTGCAGCTGCACAGTCCCTGTCCCCTCTTGAGGGCACCTTTAGTACCCCTTCCCATCATAGAGGTCCCCTTTGAGCGAATAGCCATGGACCTGGTGGGATCCCTGGAGGAAGCAGCGCGGGGCCACCAGTACATACTTGTTGTTTTGGACTATGCTACTTGCTACCCAGAAGCTGTCCCCTGCAGAACACGGCCTCTAAAATGATAGCCAAAGAGCTGGTGGGGAACTTTGCCAAGTGGGGCTACCAAAGGGGATATTAACAGACCGAGGAACCCCATTTATGTCAAAGCTACACTGCTCCATATACATACCCTGAGGACTTCGGTCTATCATACACAGAGCGATGGGCTGGTAGAAAGGTTTAATTGAACCCTCAAGGCTATGTTAAGGAAGGTGGTAAGTCAGGATGGGAAGGAATGGGACATCCTACTACCTTACCTTATATTCGCCATCCGGGAGGTACCTCAGCAACTTTGAGTTGTTATACGGGCGCCAGCCCCATGGCATACTAGATATCACAAAAGAAATCTGGGAAGAGGAACCCAATGAGGGGAGAAATACAATTGACCATGTGTTGCAGATGCGAGACCGGATAGCCCGAGTCACCCCTATTGTACGGGAACATTTGGAAAAGGCGCAGGAGGCCCAGTGAATCCATTACAATCGCCAGGCAAAAGTCTGACAGTTCCAACCAGGGGATCGGGTGATAGTGTTGGTACCCACGGCAGAAAGCAAGCTTTTGGCCCAATGGCAGGGGCCCTATGAGGTGGTTGAACCCATGGGGGAAGTAACCTACAAGGTGTGGCAGCCAGGACGCCGGAAACAAGAACAGATTTATCACATTAACTTCTTGAAACCTTGGCACCAGCGAGAGGCATGTGTAGTGGCCCAAGAGGCCCTGATCCAGGGAAATAACCTACATGTGCAGATCAGGATATCCCCTGATCTGACACCGAGCCAGAATAAGGAGGTAACTGAGATGATCAACCGGTACCAGGACGTGTTTTCAACCAAGCTAGGCCGGACCACCGAAGCATATCACCACATTGTCACAGACCCTGGGGCAAAGGTAACTTTAAGGCCCTACCGGGTCCCCGTGGCAAAAAGGGAGGAGATCAAGGCAGAGGTAAAAAGGATGTTGGAACTGGAAGTCATAGAAGAGTCCCACAGTCAGTGGTCGAGCCCGATTGTGTTGGTGCCCAAACCCAATTGCACCACTAGGTTTTGTAATGACTTTCACCAGCTGAACGAGATATCCAAATTTGATGCATACCCCATACCCCGTATTGATGAGTTAGTTGTCTGCCTGGGCAATGCCCGATTTTTGACCACCCTTGATTTAACAAAGGGATACTGGCAGATTCCCCTTGCCAAAGAGGCAAAAGAAAAGACGGCATTCCCGACACCAGAGGGTCTGTTTCAATATACTGTTCTTCCTTTTGGACTGCATGGGGCACCTTCCAGCGTCTTATGGACAAGCTCCTGCAGACCCATACCAGTTATGCATCTGCGTACGTAGATGATGTGATTATTCACACCCCCAACTGGGAGACCCACTTGGAAAAGGTGGAAGCGGTACTGGGCACACTAAGACGGGGCTGGCCTCACAGCCAACCCAGCCAAGTGTGCTATAGGGCTAGCTGAGGCTAAATACCTTGGGTACATTGTAGGAAGGGGCATGGTCAAGCCCCAACTAAACAAACTAGAGGCTATCCAAAATTGACCCCGGCCGAATCGGAAAAAGCAAATCTGGGCATTCCTGGGTGTGGTGGGTACTACCGGCAAGTTATTCCCCATTTTGCTACCAGAGCGAGTCCCCTGACAGACCTGATAAAAGCCCGAGGTCCGGACATGGTGAAGTGGACTGACGCTGCAGAGAATGCATTCGTGGATCTCCGGACAGCCCTCTGCAGTAACCCTGTGCTTATAGCCCCAGACTTCAACAAAGAATTCATTTTACAAACAGATGCATCTGAAGTAGGATTGGGAGCTGTCGTATCGCAGATGGTCGGAGACGAAGAACACCCAATCCTCTACTTCAGCAGGAAACTCCTCCCAAGAGAGCAGAAGTATGCCATTGTTGAGCAAGAGTGCCTTGCTGTGAAATGGGCCATGGAAACACTATGTTATTACCTGCTGGGACGCCGGTTTACTCTTGTGACCGACTATGCACCCCTCCAGTGGATGCAGCAAAATAAAGAGAAGAACACAAGGGTGACCAGATGGTTTCTGTCCCTACAACCTTTCCAATTCACCATACAACACCGGGCTGGAAGCCACCATGGCAATGCAGATGGCTTGTCACGGGTACACTGCTAGAATCAATTAAGATAGGCAGGCTAATCAGGGCACCTGGGTTTTAAAAAGGAGCTCACTCCAGTTTGTGGTGTGCGTGCAAGGACCTGGGAGCAGGAGGCGCAAGAAGCTGAGAGTGAGAAGGAGTACTACTGGAAGACCGAGAAGTTACAAGCATTATCAAACTTCAGTAGGAAGGTCCTCTGGTGAGAATAAAGCAGGTGTTGGGAGGAGGCCATGGGGAAGTAGCTCAGAGAGTTGTAGCTGTCATGCAGCTGTTACAGGAGCCACTGTAGACAGCTGCAATCCACAGGGCCCTGGGCTGGAACCCGGAGTAGAGGGTGGGCCCGGGTTCCCTCCATCCCCCCAACTCCCTACTTGATACCGGAGGAGCTGAACTGGACTGTGGGTTCCACCAGATGGGAAGGTCTCTGGCCTGTTCCCCGATCCACTAGGTGGATCAGCAGAGACTGCAGGGAATTGTTCTTCTTCCTTTTCCCCATGCTGGCCAGTGATGAGGCAAACTGAGTGAACGGCAGATTTGAGCCACGAAAGTGGCCAAACTGCAGGCTGCCGTGAACCTCTGAGGTGAGCAAATCCGCCAATAAGTGCAGGACCCACCAAGGCAGAGGAGGAACTTTGTCACACCATATAAATATCCAATCCTTCCTGGAACCTTGTTTAAATTTATGACCTCAATGGCATCCTGTGGCAATGAATTCCATAGTCTAATTGCAAAGAATTGTAGAAATATGGGGCTGGAAAGGACCTTGCGAGGTCATCTAGTCCAGCCTCCTGCACTGAGGCAGGACAATGTATACCTAAGCCATCCCTGACAGGTGTTTGTCTGTAGTGTTCTTAAAAACCTGAAATGACAGGGATTCCATAACCTCCCTTGGAAGCCTATGCAAGTGTGTAACTATCCTTATTGTTAGAAAGTTGTTCTTAATATCTAATCTAAATCTCCCTTGCTTCAGATTAAGCCAATTATTTTTTGTCCTATCTTCAATGGACATGAAGAAAAAGTAATCATTGTTCTCTTTTTTTTAAGGCCCTTAACATATTTAAAGAGTGTTATCAGGTCTCCCCACAGTCTTCAAGACTAAACATGCTCCGTTTTTTTAACCTTTCCTCATAGATCAAATTTTCTAAATCTTTCATTGTTTTTGTTGCTCTCCTCTGGACGCTCTCCAATTTATCGTTATGTTTGTTAAAGTATGAATACCCAGAACTTGATACAGTACTTCAACTGAGGCCTTACCAATGCTGAGTAGAACAGGACGATTACCTCCCATGTCTTACGTACAAAGTTCCTGTTAGTAAACCCTAGAATGATACTAGCTTTTTTTTGCAATTGGATCACACTGTTGGCTCGTATTCTCTTTGTGATCCACTATAATACCGAGGCCTTTTTCAGCAGTACTACCACCTAGACAGTTATTCTCAATTTTGTACCTGTGCGTTTGATTTACTTTCCCCCCTAAGTGTGGTACTTTGCTCTTGTCTTTATTGAATTTAAACTTGTTGATTTCAGACCACTTCTGCAATTTGTCAAGTTTGGTGGTTAGGATTAGAATTCAAAAGTGCTTGCAACCTCTCCCACTTGGTATCATCAACAAATTTTATAAACCTACTCTCCACTACATTATCCAAGTCATTAATTAAAATATTGAATAGTACTAGTCCATGGACTGACCCTTTTCGGATCCTGCTATGTATGTCCATTCAATTTGACAGTGAACCATTGATAATAGCTCTTTGAGTATGGTATCTCAACCAGTTTTGCACCCATCTTATAGTAATTTCATCTAGATCACATTTCCCTGATTTGCTTATGAGAATATCATGTGGGCCTGTGTCAAAAGCCTTACTAAAATCAAGATATGTCATGTCTACAGCTTCCACCCATCTGCAAGGCCAGTAACCAGAATGAATGATCTATTCCTTGTTTTCCTTTTTTAAAGATAGGTACTATGTTTGCCTTTCTCCTGTCCTCTGGGACCTCACTCATCCTTCATGAGTTCTCAAAGATAATCACTAATGATTCCGAGATTGTTTCAACTTAAGTACCTGGGGTGCATTTCATCAGAACTTGCTGACTTGAATACAGCTAAATATTCTTTAACTTGTTCTTTCCCTATTTTGGCTTGTTTTCCTTCCCCTTTATTAATATTAATTGGGTTGAGTATTCTGAAGCAAAAATAGGAATTAAACACCTCAGCCTTGTTGATATCATCACTAATTAGCTCTCTTTCCCTGCTAAATAGAGGACCTATGCTTTCCTTCATCTTTCTCCTGCTCTTAATGTATTTATAGAACATCATCTTATTGCTTTTTTTGGTCCCTTGCTAGGAGTAACTCATTTTGTGCCTTAGCCTCTCTGATTTTGTTCCTACCTACTTGTGCAATTCTTTTGTACTCCTCCTTAGCAATTTATCATGTTTCCACTTTTTGTGGGCATCCTTTTTTATTTCCATCTCCTGACGGAACTATATTGGCTTCTTACAATTCTTCCTATCTTTCCTTGTCATCAGGATAGTTTGATGTTGTGCCTTTAATATTGCATATTAAAAAAAAGTGAAAAAGTATTTCCTTTCATCAGTTCTGAATTATCTGCTTTTAAGTTTTGTTGAATGCCCCCTTGTTCTTGTGCTGGGATAGATAAGACTTCTAATCTCATATCTCCTCTCTACTTTTCATTATTTTGTATCCTTTTATCATGTTCTCCCTCCCCTCATTTATCTCCTCTCTTGAGGTAAACAATCCTTTTTTTTTTTTTCCAATCTACACATTAAGGTAGTGGTAGGCAACCTGCGGCCCATCAGGGTAATCTGATTGCGGGCCGCGAGACATTTTGGTGACTCTGACCGTCCGCAGGCACGGCCCCCCACAGCTCCCAGTGGCCACAGTTCGCTGTTATCGGCCAGTGAGGGCTGCAGGGGGCCGTGCCTGCGGACGGTCAACATCAACAAAATGTCTCCTGGCCTGTAATCAGATTACCCTGATGGGTGCATGCGGCCCGCGGGCTGCAGGTTGCCCAGCACTACATTAAGGCCGTGAGCTGTTCATAATGATGCCCAGATCCTTTACCTATGCAGATACAGTTATTTAGAACCCTGGAAGGTGTAAGTGTAGTTCAGAGTTTTATCATACAAATGTGTATTGCTTTGCATTTATCAACATTGATCTGAATCTGTCATCCTGTTATCCATTCACCTAGTTTGGTTAGGTCTCTCTGAAGTTCCTCACAGTCTTTTCTGGACTTTACTAACCTAAATAACTTTGTGTCATCTGCAAATGTTTCTGCCTCACTGGTCACTCCCTTTTCCATACTATTGTTAAATATATTAAACAACACTGGACCTAGTGTGAAACAATGGGGGGAGGCACCCCATTGATAACCTTTTGCAATGATGAAAATCGACCATTTGTTTCCTGTCTCTTTTTGGTCCAGGACAGTATTTTGCCTTTCACCTCATGACTGCATTGTTTCTTTAGTAGCCTCTTGTGAGGGACCTTTTCTAAATTCTTTTGAAAGTTTAAATGAATTATGTCAATTGTTTCTCATTTATCTGCTATTTTATTGACCTGTTCAAAAACTGTGATACATTAGTGAAACATGATTTTCCTTTGCAGAAACTGAGCTGTTTAGAGCCTATCATATCATGATTTTCCAGATGCTCTTATTCTATTTTTAATTATTGTTTCAATACTGAGTGGGAGGATGAAGCCAGAGAGAGGAGGGAGGCCATGAGGAAGCGGGGGAGAGGGAATGGTGACTAATCAGTATCCCTGTTTATACAGGATTTCAGCATAATCCAGTTGCTTTCCTGTTGAAGCCTTGACTTTTATATTTTCTTATTTTTGTGATTTTTTTTAAACTGTATAGTCTTAACATTGCACTAACAGTTATTTGGCATGTAATTCACAGCACAGATGGCAAAAATGCAGTCCAACACAATATTTCTAATATGTTCCATTGGAGAGTATCCTGTTTATTATCTGTATTCCACCTGCAAGTCCCCTGTCATGCTGCTGATCCAGAGTCCACATTAGAGGCAAGGAGTCCTTTAAGAAAAGGCCACTGAGTAGAGAGCCACTTGCACTAACTTATAGGTGACATATGAATACATATTTAACTTTATTGTAGTGTGAAGATGACATACAATACTGTACAGTATATACAGAGTTTTAAATTGTGGACTATGACTTCTACACCAACCAAAACAGGATTTTTAATGTCCTTTGTGACAGCTTTGGGGCAGTTCTTTGGATGGAGCCAGACTCCACACAACACAGATTGAGACGGGGGTGAGTGGAGTGCAAAGTTTACCGTTGAACTCTCCCAGTCCCAGGGCTGTTGTGTGCAGTCGGTTCCCCAACATAGATTAGAGCAGCCTGAGGGTTGCTTTTACTTATGCTGGCTACAATAACAGCCCTAACGAGCTGAAACTACAACCAAGGATTGTTATGGTTTTAGGTTATCCCAGCCTTGGCCTTTGTACTAGCAGCCCAGGTAGGTGGCAGTGTCTATTTGTATCATTGCATGAGGTGGTAGGGCTTTCTACAGAAGCAGGATGTACTAGCACAAAGTAGCTACACCACACTGGAGAATCTGGTTCTGAATGTGCATGGCATGTCTCATTTGTATAAATATGCTACTACCATACATTATAAATTAATTCACAGGAATTAAACACAGTGCATAATAACCTATTATACTCAGTATTTCAGGTAAATATTACCCATAAAACTCTTAAGTAAGAAGAACATCTGGGATTGTTCACTGGCATTCCCCTTTCTGCTCATTGTTTTCAGTTCTGCTGTTTAGTTTTCACTTAACCACACAGCAGTTATTCACAATAGCATTTTGTGGCCTTACGCAGTATCCAGCTAAAGTTGCAGTATGGTTGGACATCCTATCATGCAATTCTTATTGAAAGGGAATCTTGGAATATGGACAGTTTTGAGAGTCTACTTGTGGCAGTGAAAATGAGTCTGTTGTGAAATACATAATGTTCTGATGATATCTGAATATTTCTGTTTTCAATTTTTTGTCTTCTTGCAGACGTGTCCTTCATGTAGTGTTACATTTGCTCCCAACAGTGATGTCAGTATAGAGGAAGGAGCTATCCAAAATGGCTGTCAGGAGGAACATAAAAACAATACCAAGGTAACTTAAGCTTTCTCACTCCTGACTCCCCTACATCAGTTTTAATAGCCTCATTTTTGTACTGGGTTCCTCCTCGCTTCAATATAACTGGCAAGCAGCAGAGCCAATTTCAGAATTTTTGGGCACCAAATTCTAGTCATTCTGGCCAAGGTTTTCAAAAGTGACTAGTCATTGTGCATGCCTCAATTTTTTTAGTGCCCAACTTGACACTTTAGAGGACATGATTTTCAGAAATTGCTGAGCACCTGACCTCTGAATGTCTGACTCCTTCAAAATATCTCAAGTTGGAAACCCAAAAACTGATGCAGTCAAAATCACTTTTATTAAAATATTTCAACCTATGATGTTCTCTTCTTAGTTACACCTTTGCCTCAAATAATAGCTAGGCACAGCAGAAGCACTGTTGTATTTATTTGGATGAAATATATGACCCAAAGAGTTAACATAACCCAGTCACTCTCCAATATTAAACAGTGTTAAATAAGGGCTGGGTTTTGTATACAGAGAACTCTGCCTGCTTAGTACCATGGCATTAAGAAACTCAAGTTTTGCATGGTCTCTTTGGCCTCCCCTCGCTGGATCCAACAGACTGGTATGCCGCCCTCAACTTGAAGGATGCGTATTTTCATATTGCAATTACTCAGCCCCACAAAAAGTACCTCAGGTTTCTGGTGAGCAGTACCCACTACCAATTCACAGTCCTTCTGTTCAGCCTGTTAGCAGCACCTCGAGTCTTCACCAAGTGCATGGCAGTCGTCGCCACGTTCCTGCGCAGGCACTAGGTACAGGTGTTTCCGTATCTCGATGACTGGCTGATCAAGGGCCACTCAAGGACCCAAGTGGAAGCTCAAGTCAGATCATCAGAGTCACCTTCAACAACCTGGGTCTCCTTCTAAACGAAGCAAAATCAACTCTGTCCCCTGTCCAGAGGATAGAGTCTATAGAGGCAGTACTGTGGACTCGACCCAAGCCACGTAATACCTACCGGAAGCAAGATTTCAGGCCCTGACAGAAATCATTCGAGGCATCAGACAGTTTCCCACCACCACAGCAAGGAACTGCCTGAAGCTTCTCGGTCACGTGGCTGCCTGTACCTACATGGTGCAGCATGCCAGACTCAGGCTTCGACCCCTTCAGTCGTGGCTGCGTCAGTGTATCACCCAGCCCGGGACAGCTTGGACAGGATTGTGACCTTTTCTTGCCCGGTACTCAACTCCCTCCTGTGTTGGCTCGACCCTCAGGAGGTGTGCTCAGGGGTCCCCTTCATCAGTCCACAGCCATCTCTCTCGCTAGTGACGGATGCATCAGACTTGGGCTGGGGAGCTCATCTGGGAGACTGTAAGCCCCAAGGTCTCTGGTTTCACGCAGACCTGGTTCTCCACATCAACATCAGAGAGTTGAAAGTGGTGCTGTGGGACTTCTGTGTGGAACATTCAATACACCTGCAAGCGGGCTGCTCGGTGTTTGCTAACCCTATGGTCATCCGATTTCTAAAAGGACTTGACAGACTGTACCCTCACGTCTGTCAGCCTGTCCCCACCTGGGACCTCAACCTGGTCATCTCTAGGCTCATGGGACCACCCTTTGGACCATTGGCGACATGCTCCCTGCTCTACCTCTCTTACAAGGTGGCGTTTCTAGTAGCGATAACCTTGGCCAGGAGGGTGTCTGAGCTCAAGGCCCTAACATCAGACCCTCCCTACACCATGTTCTATAAGGACAAGGTTCAGCTCAGGCTTCACCCTGCTTTCCTTCCAAAGGTTGTGTCACAGTTTCGCATCAACCAGGACATCTTTCTCCTGGTATTCTACCCTAAGCTGCACTCCACTGGCAGGGGGCAGAGACTTCACTCACTGGATGTCCACAGGGTGCTAGCCTTTTACATAGAGACAATGAAGCCGTTCAGAAAATCGGTGCAGTTATTCATGGCAGTGACGGACAGAATGAAAAGTCTGCCTGTGTCATCACAACACATTTTGTCATGGATCATGTCCTGCATTCACGAGTGCTACAACCTGATGGGGGTTACCGCACCCCCAATCACTGTGCACTCTACCAGGGTGCAGGCTTCATCAGCAGTATTCCTGGTGCAGGTCCCCACTCAGGAAATCTGCAGAGCAGCGACGTGGTCCTCCATCCACACTTTCACCACGCACTGCGCGATTAACCAGCAGGCCAAAGACGATGTGGCCTTTGGACCAGCAGTGCTCCAATCAGTGGAAGACTCCGACTTCACCTCCTGAACTTAGGCTTGTGAGTCACCTGACTGGAATTGACATGAACAAGCACTCGAAGAAAAAATTATTACTCACCTTCTTGTAACTGTTGTTCTTCGAGATGTATTGTTCATGTCCATTCCAAGACCTACCCTCCTACCCCTCTGTCGGAGTTGCCAGCAAGAAGGAACTGAAGGGGTGGCGGGTTGGCAGGGCTGTATACTGAGCACCATGAAGGCACGACGCCAGGGGGTGCCCAGGCTGACCCGACGAATGCTGCTAGGGAATAATCTTCCGGCTACCATGCACATGCGCATTCACACACCTGATTGGAATGGACATGAACAACACATCTTGAAGAACAACAGTTATGAGAAGGTGAGTAACTGTTTTTTCCAGTGCAGGCCTCAGCACATCAGGAGGCAGTTACTTAAAAAGAAAGATGTTGCTAGTCATCCCAAAATGCTGAGGTGATATGCGTAGGATACTTTTACCCCTTCTGCTTCTGTTTAAGTGTCACCAACCACAAACCACCAGAGACTCTGTAAAGCAAAGTACCTCCACACAGGCTGAATTTTTCTTTGAGATTTCCACCACTGCAGCTCCATCAGTGGCAGCAATGGTTATGATCACTAGTGTGTATTAGTTGTTGACATTTTAACCACAGTTTCATCTGTCCCTGCTTAGAGGAGGTCTGTGGAACACTGGATAAAATGCCAGTAGTGTTTTCTACACTCGTGCCACTTCGTGCTGCAACAGTGGAGAACTGGAAGAAAAATGCTAGAGTACACAAGTTATATGCAGTGTAGTTGTAGCCATGTTGGTTCCAGGATATTAAAGAGACAAGGTGGGTGAGGTAATATCTTTTACTGGACCAACTTCTGTTGGTGAGAGACCCAAGCGATTGAGCCACACAGTGTTCGGAGACCTGTAGAAGAGCTGTGTGTGGCTCGAAAGCTTGTCTCTCTTTCCAACAGAATTTGATCCAGTAGAAGATATTACCTCACCCTCCTTGACTCTCAGTGTTCACAAGGTCAGATGTGCCTCATTTATTCAGTTCAATATTACCAAACAAAGCGAGACTGATATATATGTGCTGCCCAGTGACTCTGGGTTGCCTACTTTAAGTAGAAGCAGATTGAACACAAAAAACTAAAACATGCAGTGGCACTTGACTCTTCTGGCTCCTAACTTACTGTGGAGTCCTCCTTTCCCAGTGTGCATCTCTCTTTATTAGAGGAAATTGGGATAGGGTGCATCAGTCAGACTGCCAGTGACCATCAGAAACTACTGTACAGCTAGAGTTAGCAACATTTATTAAATAGGGACTTTCTGCTGCCACACAAGCAATTTTAAAATCTAATCTTCTCGTGTTAAGATTAACAGAGTGGAGATAGCCCAGAAAAACCTTGAGCTGACAGAAGGAAAGATTTTTCTTAGGGATTTGAGCCTCTGCCAGGGAGCTGAAAGAAAAAAAGAAGAGAAGTCACAGAGTTTAAGGCCAGAAGGACCATCAGATCATCTAGTCCAGTGGTTCTCACAACTAATTTTTTGGTGACTTCAGAGTGCAGCCCCCTTGCTGGTGGCTGCTCTGACAAATTTTTCCCAGAATACTTAACCTTAGGAAAAACAAACAAATATGCGCATGTACATGTCCAAATCATTGTAATTTATGTATTTAGTAGGAAGTAGAGCTCCCCATTCAGTGTTCCTATTCTTGTGCTTGGAGTGTGTAATGGACCGGGAGCCCCTCACCCTGCTGGGAAGCTGCCAAGTCCTGTAGCAGCTTGGAGCAGTTGAGCTGCTGCAGTAACTACAGCAACTGTAAACAGCAAATGTGGCCCCAGATGGGGAAAGCACCAACCCATCTCTCTGTCCCTGCCTCCCACAGTCCTTCACCAAGAGCCCGTCCTGGGGAAGGTGGGTCGGGAACTCAGTACCACCTGTGGAGCCTGAGGCTCTCCATGCCCCAGCAGGGTGGGAGAGGGGGAGCTGCCCAGGGGAGCGCCCCTGCGACCGAACACAGCAGCCACCTCCACTGACAAGAGCCACCTCCGGCGCCATGCACACTTGCACCACGTGTCTCCAGAGGCTCTCCCCAGAGCCCCCAAGGAGGCTACGTGATACTGTGTGCTGATTCCTGCTGGTGGCGCCAGCACAAACACCAAAGTGGCACATCTCGCTGCCTTTGGTAACAGCTATTCAGGAGCAACAGCTGGGCACTGCACGGAGGGCTGCTGTTCCCCCTCTGTGCTCGCCCCCCCCCCCCAAAAAAAATCTCCATCCATGTTTTGGAGGCTGTCACGGTCGCAAAAAAATCTGCTGGTGGACACATTTGAGAAATGTTGATCTAGTCTGACCTCCTATATATCACAGACCATCAACACCATCCAGCACCTGCACACGAAAACTAGACCAAAGTATTACAGCCCCAGAAGACTAAACCAGTATGCAGCAGGCAGAGAATAGGAGGGACCAAGGTATACTCATGCCTGAAGCGCCTGCGACAGTGCGGAATTAAGTATGGGAAATATACCCAGATAATCCTGGCATCCCTCCATACTTCAAGGAGGGCAAAAAACCCCAAGGTCCCTGCCAATCTGACCTGGGGGGAAATTCCTTCCTGACCCCACGTATTGTGATTAGTTAGACCTCAGCAAGTGAGTAACAACCAGCCACCTAAGCATGTGAGAGAGAAAATGCTTGGTGCCACCTCAACACTGGCCCTCCCCGTCCAGTGTGTCAACTCCAGCCGTGGCCATCTCCAATGCTTCACAGAAAGGAGACTAAAAACAAATAAAAACACACCCCTTCCTGGACTAGAGGACCATATGTAGCCCTGAACCATGAGCTTTAGGAACAGAGCACATACTTTGGAAGGGACTCCCAGCCGTGCCCCCAACCATCACAAGCAGCCCTGTGGTACAATTACTCTTCTAATTTCCAGCCTGAATTTCTTCGTGGCCCGTTTATACCCTATTGTTCTTCCATATCCGGCTTTTCCACATCACTCCAAGGAAGCATACATTTTCATCAGTTTCCTTAGATGAGCAGAAAGAATTAAAAAAAAATAGTCTAAAGAGATATCTGTCATATTTTAGCTTCTATATAAACATTTTCTACAGTTAATGTATTTTCAGGCAAAGAAACTTACTAAAGTGTTAATTAAAAGAAAAAAGAACACCTTCAAGTGGGGTGGGAATTACCTATTCACCAGCTCTTGATTTAGTGGCTTCCTTATGGAGATGGTCCTGATTTAAATTCCCCTAACCAAGTAATGTTTAAATATAAGTACCCTAGGTACAAGAAAGCTTCAGATGGAAAGGGATCACTCCTCATGAACCCTCCTCTCTTCACTAGCATGTGTAATCCTCATTCCTTCGGCTAGATAGCACATAGTCTCTAAAGCTATATTAGTTAAAAAAAAAACAACCTAATGAGATTCAGAAGATATTATATATGATCTTTTGGCAAGAATCATGTATTCTGTCAGTTTAAATATCTGATATAGTAGTCTTTCTTTGGAGATTATGGTCTGTCTTTGCAGAGGATGACTTATGAGCCAAATTAGTTGGGAGAAAATCATTTATATTTTTCTGTTTAAATTCTATTGGAAATTGTTTAAAAGCATTTTATTTGAGAACAAGCTCAAAAAAAACCCCACAATCAAGAAGGAAGGCTGCACTGGTTAAAAAAGCCAACCAGGATTAGAGGGAAGTGAAGGCAACTGTAAAAACAAAACAATGTATAGCAAATGGAAGAAAGGGAAAGTTGGTAGTATAAATATAAATCAGAAGGTAGGAATTGTAGAAAATTGTTATGGGAAGCAAAACAACACAAAGAGAAATCTATGAGCAGAAGAGTTAAGGACAATAAGGAGTTTTTCAAATATATTTAGGAACAAAGGGTATCTTAACAATGGTATTGGTTCCTTACTAGATGAAAATCATGGAATTGTCAATAATGCAGAAGTGTTCAATAAATATTTCTGTTCTGTATTTGGTGAAAAAAACAGATGGCATATTAGTATCATATGATGAGAACACTTTCCATTCATTGGTAATTATGGAAGGTGTGGAACAGCAGCTACTAAAGATAGTCATTTTTAAATCAGCAGGTTCGGATACCTTGCATTCAAGAGTTTTCAAAGAGCTGACTGAAAAACTCTCTGTATTGTTAATGGTGATTTTCAATAAGTCTTGGAACCTTGGAGAAGTTCCAGAGGATTGGAGGAAAGCTAATCTTGTGCCACTATTGATATCTTTTTTTAAGGAGATTACAATTTGGTTGATAAAAGTAATAGCTTTGATGTAATGTACTTAGACCTCTGTAAGGCATTTGACTTGGTACCACACAATATTTTGATGAATAAACTAGAACAATACAAAATTAGCATGGCACACATTAAATGGATTCAAAACTGGCTAACTGATACGTCTCAAAATGTAATTGTAAAGGAGAAATCATCATCAAGCAGATATGTTTCTTGTGGGGTTCCACAGAGATTGGTTCTTCATCCCAGCTATTTAAAATTTACATCAATTACCTAAAAGAAAACATAAAATCATCACTGATAAAGTTGGAAGGGGACCCAAAGTTGGGGGCGTGATAAACAATGAAGAGGACAGTTCACTAATACAAAGCAATCTGGATCACTTGGTAACCTGGGCTCAAGCAAACAATATGCATTTTAATGTGACCAAATATGAGGTCATATTTAGGAACAAAAGATTGTGGGCCATACATACAGGATGGAGGACCGTGTCCTGGGAAGCAGTAACTGAAAAAGATTTGGAAGTCATGGTAGATAATCAGCTGAACATGAGCTCCCAGTGCATTGCTATGGCCAAAAGGGTAATGCAATCCTGGAATGCGTGAACATGGGAATCTCATGCTGGAGTAGAGAGGTTATTTTATGTCTATATTTGGCACTGGTGCGACCACTGCTGGAATACTGTGTCCAGTTCTGGTGTCCACAATTCAAGAAGGATATTGATAAATTTGAGAGGATTCTGGGAACAGCACAAGAATAAATAAAGGATTAGAAAACATGCCTTATAGTGAGAGGAGCTCAATCTAGTTAAACAAAAAGAAAGTTAAGGAATGATTTGATCACAGTCTATAAATACCTACATGGGTAGCATACATTTGATAATAAAGGGCTCTTCAATCTAGTAGACAAAAGTATAACAATATCCAATGGCTGGAAGTTGAAGCAAGGCAAATTCAGACTAGAAATTAACCATCGGAACAACTTACAAAGGGTTGTGATGGAGTCTCTATCACTGACAGCTTCTAAATCAAGACTGGATGTTTTTCTAAAAGATATTCTCTAGTTTAAACAGAAATTAATTCAGGGAAGTCTTATGGAGTGTGTTACGCAGGAAGTCAGACTAGAAAATCACAATGGTCCCTTCTGGCCTTATCTATATAATAAAATTCCAGGATTGTCACTCTGTCAGTGAGCCATTCTGAAGTACAGAATGTCTGTTGCATCAGTGTGGAATGGTGCAAACAGCTACAGGCATCGTTGAGAGCTCTTTTATTTTTTTAAGCATATCATCAGGTTCAAACCTCTGTGCTGTTTGTTTGTTTTCTCACATATTTAATCCTTCACTCATACGTTTCTTCTTGCTATGAAGCAGACTCCTGGACGACGCAGTCCAAAGACCCAGAATGGACTTTTGAGTCCGCCACAGGATGAGAAACTGAGCAACAGCCAGACATCACTTTATGAGATGTTGCAGGAGAAAGGAAGATGGGTAGGAGTGAGTTTAGACCAGTCAGCACTCCTTCCACTGAGGTTCAAAAACATCAGAGAGAAGACAGATGCTCATTTTGTGGATGTGATTAAAGAAGACAGGTAAGAAAGAACTAGCTACATAATTTTAAAATAGTGTGATAGAAAGAAAGCAAACGTGCCCCATGCCTTTAATCTTTATTCCCCTGCTCTTGTGTGATGTTGGTCATCATACTGTAAGTTTTCTAATTTTAGTCTGCTTGCTATTCTGTAACTACAATAGGAACTCACCATTCTGAGAGTTCTGCTAAGAGGACTACCAATGCAGATTTTTGCTTAACTTTATTAATCTTTCTCTTTGAACAGTTATTTTTACTTTTGAGTCTACTAAAAAATACCCCCCAAAATGACAAAATCTATACTATGAACATGGAGCTACAAAAATTTTATATCTGCTTATAATTATACCTGGTGACATTGAAGTGTTTAGGAAAATATATACTCTTTGTGTCTTGGAAGCTGAACAAATAGAAGGGGACTGTCATGAAAATATTGGTCTGATATTGTCCTAAATATACTTTGTTGTGGTTCTCTCTCAAGCAGTTAGTTGAGTGATGAATAGTTAGCTATTTTCAACTATTCACAGATGAGGGATTAGTGCAGGGGTCGGCAACCTATGGCACGCATGCCAAACACGGCACGCAAGCCAATTTTTAATGGCACGCTGCTGCCTGCCGGACCCGGGCAGACAGCAGTGTGCCACTAAAAATCCTGCCCGGCCCAGCCCGCTCTTTTCCACCCCACGCCCACCACTCTCTCCTTGCAGGGCAGGCAAGCTTCCCCCTCCCCCCGCCTCTTCCCTCAGCGTGCTGGGTTCCTACCCCTCCTTCTCTCCTTCCCTGCCACCAATCAGCTGACGGCCCTTGCTATGGTGGGGGAGAGGTAAAAGTGGAGTCGCAGTGCGCTCTCTGCTCTGGGGGCTTTGGGGAAGGGGGTGGAATCAGGACATATCCCCTCCAGCCCCCTGCCGTGAGCTGCTCAGGGCAGGGGGCTGGGAGCACCCCCACGACCCCAGCCCACACCCCCAGCCCTCTGCCCTGACCCCTGCACCCCCCCACACACCCCAGCCCCATGCCCTGACCCCTGCACCCTCCTCACACACACCCAGCCCTGACTCTGGCACCCCCCATACATACCCAGCCCCCTGCCCTGACTCCTGCACCATCCTCACACACCCCCAGCCCCCTGCCCTGACTCCTGCACCCCCCACACATACCCAGCCCCCCCACACCCCATGCCCTGACTCTTACACCCCCCACATCCCCACTCCCACCCTGAGCACCAAATGGGAGCTCCTGCACACACACACCCCATTCCCACCTGCACCCCTCACACGAAATGGGACCTGCCCAGGTAAGCGCTCCACACCCAAACCTCCTGCCCCAACCCTGAGCCCCCTCCCTTATTCTAGTTCCTGGCCAGACCCTGCACCCCCAGCCTGCTCCTTCACTCCCAGCCCTGTTCTCAGCACACTCCCACCCTCATCTCAATGCAAGGAGAGGAAGAGAATGGCTAGAACCAGGGAGAAGTTAGGTACCTATTCTATGTGGACAGGGCTGGGATTCCAGACCGGCAGCGGGCTGAGCGGGGCCGGCAGCCGGGACCGTGGCTGGCAGGAGCCAGCGGACGGAACCCCAGACTGACAGCAGGCTGAGCAGCAGCGGGCTGAGCTGCTCAGCCCACTGCCAGTCTGGGGTCCCTACCTCCGGACCTGCTCAGCCCATTGCTGGTCTGGGGTTCTGGCTGCCAGCCCCTTGCCAGCCGGGGTCCCGGCCGCAGGCCCCGCTCAGCCCGCTGCCGGCCTAGGTGAACGGAACCCCAGGCCGGCAGCAGGCTGAGCGGGCCGGCGGCGTAAGATCAGCATTTTAATTTAATTTTAGATGAAGCTTCTTAAACATTTTGAAAACCTTGTTTACATACGACAATAGTTTAGTTATATAATATATAGACTTATAGAGAGAAACCTTCTAAAAAACGTTAAAATCTATTATTGGCATGCGAAACCTTAAATTCAAGTGAATAAATGAAGACTCAGCACACCACTTCTAAAAGGTTGCTGACCCCTGGATTAGTGTGTGAAGACCAATTGCTTACAGAAGACAGTTTAGCAGGATGTATTGCATTGTTTGTTAAAAACACACCTCACGACAGTAGAACTTGAAATTGCAGAATTATACTCTCTGTCTGTAGCTGAAGATACTCAGCACAGGCTCTGATATTCCTTGAGCTTTCTTCCTCCTTTTACAAAATGGATAGTTCTTTTTCTCTGAGTCAGAGCAAGAGGCAAAGGCTGATTTGACATCACATTCAGAGATTAGGATTTTTTGCTTAATTAAATATCACCATTGTTAGGGGCTTATTCCTTCACCCGCTCACTTCCCTGGTCCTTCTCGCATGAACAGAGACAGCAACAATACCCAAAGTCCAAAGGTGCAAACAATTCGATGTTTATTGGGGGTGATCTTCCAGCAAGCAATGATTCCAGTTTCCTTCCTTAGTGTCTCCCTTCCCAGCTCTGACACCACTGAACCTTGCCTGTGTCCCTGTTCCCATTCCCCCCTTTAGCAAAACATGATTCCCATTCCCCCCCTTTCTTCCTGATTGACGGCAGACTATATAGTAAAACTTGAGTTCTGCTTAGCTATACCTTAATCAATCATTTTACTGAAATTTAACTAAGCAATCCTAACATATTGTAACATGATTATTTAACCAATTATATCCCACCACCTTAATTAGTTTACAAACAGCAAAATTAATTATACAGCAGACAGAAACAATCACAGAACCAGACAGAGATTATACAGACAAACAATAGAGAAATGGGGAGACTACAGTGATAGAACAACAAAGAAATGAGGATTTCACATCCCAGCTATTGATAAGTGAATTCTTGCCAGACAGGATGCTATCAAACTAAGTTTCCTTTTACATCTTCTAGGCACTTCCCTTTCTCTGGAGGCGATAGGCACTATCAGGACAGGATTGTATTCCTAACAGCCCAATAGCACCTTATTTCAATGTGACTAGTTTGGAATATAAGGATGTGACCATACGCTTTCCCAGTTTATGGCTGCCTCTGCTGCTTAGCCAGAGGCCTTAGCCTAAGAACAGGGCCTCAGACTGTCACAGTGAGAAAAGGCCTTATACAATCAGACAATGATTTTGATTCTTTCTTTTATACCTCTATAACTAGCTAAATGATAAACATATACCTAAATTCTTAAAGTATAGGCCTTTGCAGACAGGCCTGAATATCTATATCCTAACAACCATCACAAAGGAAACATCCCTTTTCAGTATACATAATGGTAACTTTCTAAAAATTATTTCGCTGATTACATAGCCCTATACAAACTGGCTCACCCAGTTGAAAAGTTCATCCATTTTAATATATCTTTATATAAAATTGTATGTACTGATAAGAATTTATCGAGAAACCACCACAGATCCCCCACTATGTGAAAGGGATATTGTTAGTCTCCATAAAACTGTTATATAAGCAGGATTCTCCTCTATGTCTGAATAGGGAATTGTGAATGTGAGTTCTCATATAACAAAAGAATCAAGATGTATTTTGGTTTGTCAGCTTGCAGACACCTGGCGTTTGAAATAATGGCATCAGAACTGTGCTTTGATTAAATGTTTATGTGAACTCAGCAGTAATGAACTGCTGAAAGATTGTTGGTTTATCTGGGATAGGGTTATAAGAACCCTGTCCTTGTGGTATAATTGCGGTCTTCACTCTGTCACAACAATGCCAGTTCTAACTCTTGTTAATGCATTTGAGACCTTTGTGCTATGAACAGTTCCAATGTTCAAGTTGACAGTTGTAGTACCATCTTCTGTGCAGTAAGCAAGACGATAGTATATTTTGTTCATGTAAGAGCTGTATGGTGTCATTTGACACAGATTACTGTATCCTGTGCATTTTTACCAGAGCACAATTACTATGCTCCAATTGAAGCAAGTGACAGTTCTGCATTTTTACAGTAAATGTTGCATTGTTTTATATTGAGCTTTACCAAGAACTGTGTTGTATATTTGGTGAACAATGTACTATTACTTTGAGTTTTAGGTCTAGTTTTACTAATAGTTACAGAAATGGGGCTCTTCCATGTTTATTTGTACTCTGTGCAATACTGTGGTTGTTAAAAGAAAGTAAAACTAAATAAACAAGACGGTAGAGTATGAAATGCTTAAGCTTAATTCTTTAAAGACTCACGTTCTTGAGATTTCTACTTCCAGTGTGAGGTCAGCAAGAACTCTCTCGGCTCTTGTAATAAATTAATGGGGGCGGAGGCTCCCTTTTATGGACACCCAGCTAGCCAGTTAGCTATAAAATCCCTGTTAGTAGCTGTTTGAAGTGCCACAGTGGGGAATCAGCCTTGACAGCTCTTAAAAATGTTAACTGTCTGAGGTACTGGTAACTGTTCCTCATATCCCAGCTATGACAGTATCTATGGTGCACTTCAGTGCATTCTAAGGTCTCTTTTAGCTGTGGCCTGCAGAGGAGCACCCTAATATGCACCCTTCGCAGTTCAGCTCACTTGAAGCTCCTTTCTTCATACCACTTCATCCTTTTAGTGTTGTTTCATTGACTAGATTCCTGTTTAACTACACAGGTAATTTCCTTCGATCTCTATTTTCCTAACACTATTTGATTAATAGAAACCAGAGGCATGCAGGCAGCAGTTAGGGCATTACAACAGGCATATTGCCTTCTATGATGAGATAACTGGTTCTGTGGATGAAGGGAAAGCAGTGGACGTGTTATTCCTCGACTTTAGCAAAGCCTTTGACACGGTCTCCCACAGTATTCTTGTCAGCAAGTTAAAGAAGTATGGGCTGGATGAATGCACTACAAGGTGGGTAGAAAGTTGGCTAGATTGTCGGGCTCAACGGGTAGTGATCAATGGCTCCATGTCTAGTTGGCAGCCAGTATCAAGCGGAGTGCCCCAAGGGTCAGTCCTGGGGCTGGTTTTGTTCAATATCTTCGTAAATGATCTGGAGGGTGGTGTGGATTGCACTCTCAGCAAGTTTGCAGATGACACTAAACTGGGAGGAGTGGTAGATACGCTGGAGGGTAGGGATAGGATACAGAGGGCCCTAGACAAATTGGAGGATTGGGCCAAAAGAAATCTGATGAGGTTCAGCAAGGACAAGTGCAGAGTCCTGCACTTAGGACGGAAGAATCCCATGCACCGCTACAGACTAGGGACCGAATGGCTAGGCAGCAGTTCTGCAGAGAAGGACCTAGGGGTGACAATGGACGAGAAGCTGGATATGAGTCGACAGTGTGCCCTTGTTGCCAAGAAGGCCAATGGCATTTTGGGGTGTATAAGTAGAGGCATTGCCAGCAGATCGAGGGATGTGATCGTTCCCCTCTATTCGACATTGGTGAGGCCTCATCTGGAGTACTGTGTCCAGTTTTGGGCCCCACACTACAAAAAGGATGTGGAAAAATTGGAGAGAGTCCAGCGAAGGGCAACAAAAATGATTAGGGGACTGGAACACATGAGTTATGAGGAGAGGCTGAGGGAACTGGGATTGTTTAGTCTACGGAAGAGAAGAATGAGGGGGGATTTGATAGCTGCTTTTAACTACCTGAAAGGTGGATCCAGAGAGGATGGATCTAGACTGTTCTCAGTGATAGCAGATGACAGGACAAGGAGTAATGGTCTCAAGTTGCAGTGGGGGAGGTTTAGGTTGGTTATTAGGAAAATTTTTTTCACTAGGAGGGTGGTGAAACACTGGATTGCGTTACCTAGGGAGGTGGTGGAATCCCCTTCCTTAGAAGTTTTTAAGGTCAGGCTTGACAAAGCCCTGGCTGGGATGATTTAGTTGGGATTGGTCCTGCTCTGGGCAGGGGGTTGGACTAGATGGCCTCCAGAGGTCCCTTCCAACTCTGTTATTCTATGATTCTATGATATCTGAGTCTGTTTCCTGACCTTGTTTAGAGTCAACTGGACTTGGTGCTTCATTCCACTAGACCCTAGTCTTTGGCGCTTTGAGGCCTATTTTCCATTCTGGCTTTTTTGACACTTTGTTTCTTGAAGTGAAATTACGTTCTCTGACTTCTTTTGTTTTTAAGATTTCATGGAGGAAGAAAGTGCAACCACCCAAAAAAGCTCATAATATTCATACATCGGCAATTTGGCCTTAGTGTGCTTTGCCAAGATGTCACCCTGACATATCAGAATGCCAGATGAGTGTCTGAAATCCCTGCTAGCCTCTGCAAGGATGCCCGGGTCTTCATGGACAGCTCAATAAAAATAGCTCTAACAACCCAGGAGGAGGAGATCTAGTCAGAGTGTAACTTGTCATTTTCTTGGTGCCTCCTATAATGCTTTCAGTACATAGCAAGGGCTGAGATAATGAACTAAAATCATCACCATTATTCATGGTTGAAGTCTTCTGGTCTTTCTCTGGAGATCCAGTCAAGGATTGTGGTTTGACATTCGAAAGCTGACCTTAAAAACTTGACACATTAAAAGCACTTTGGTACCAAGTTGTTGGCCAGATATCTGGTATTGACTCGTCCTCCATCTCAATAGAAAAATCTCCTTTCTATTATCTTATGCCATTGACTTTGTGCTTCTGGGGCTTCCAGAACACTTCCTTGTCAGCAGCAGAGGAGTAAGCAACTCGAGAAAACAATAGAAGTGGAGATCAGCTCCATGGGATCCTTCAGCATCTTCATTTAGTTGGCATCAGGTTTGATAAATGACCCCAAGAGTTCTTTTCTTTTCTTTTCCCCCTACTGTTACTCACACATTCTTGTCAACTGTTTGAAATGGGCCATCCTGATTATCACTACAAAAGGTTTTTTTTCTCCTGCTGATAATATCCCACCTTAATTAATTGGTCTCATTACAGTTGGTATGGCAACACCCATTTTTTCATGTTCTCTGTGTATATATATCTTCCTACGATATTTCCCACTGCATGCATCCGATGAAGTGGGTTTTAGCCCACGAAAGCTTATGCCCAAATAAATTTGTTAGTCTCTAAGGTGCCACAAGTACTCCTTTTCTTTTTTTGCCATAAATCTGTTTACATCCATTGTAACCTCAAAATGTTCCATCTCTGGCTCAGAAAAGCCCTTCTACTGAATCAGAATTGAGGCTTCTTGTATGCTTCTCCTCCACCAGGCACTGGGAGGAAAAGGTGAGAGAGTGCACAAATATTCCTTGTATCTGCTGCCAGGCTCATCAGTTCTAGTATGTCATTCTTTTTGTTCATCAGTGCCTTTGGCTCTTCTACCAAAGGTTTTTGGATCTCCTGTCTCAGAAACAAGGCTGAGCTCTCCAGCTCTGTCTCAGATTCCTTTACCTGGTTGCCTGGATTGTCAAGTGCTGTTGTTGTGTGATCCTGGGAAGGTGCAGAGTTATTATTAGTCTCTGAAGGCAGTGACAAGCAAGTACTGTTCCCTGAAATGAAAAATACTTTATTAATAACTTTTTTCAACATTTTATCCATTTTTGATATTTGATATTCTTCAGTTAAAAAAAGGCTGTGTCTCTTGTATCTGTCAATGTCTGGCAGCTATTAATGTATACCGTTTGCTGATCTGGGGACATTTATTTCTTCAGTTCTCCTATGGTTCGAAAGTTTTTGAAAGGCTTTTAATGTCTTCCTGAGAGTGTGAGTTTCTCTTGTTTGTTTGTATTTGTTTGTTTGTTTATCTGTAGTGAAGTGTTTCATTTTCTTATAAATGTTTTTTGGGGAATTTTCACCTTTTACTTTAAGAATGCAGAGTGATGCTGTTGGTCAGGGGTGGACAAACTACAGCCCACGGGCCAGATCCAGCCTGCCAGCCATTTTAATCGAGCCCTCGAGCTCCCACTAGGGAGCAGAGTCTGGGGCTTGCCCCGGTCTGGCGCTCCCACCGGGAAGGAGGGTTGGGGACCACTCCACGTGGCTCCCAGAAGCAGTGGCATGGCCCTCTCCAGCTCCTATGCGTAGGGGCAGCCAGGGCACTCTTCTCTGCATGCTGCCACCGCCCCAAGTATCACCCCCGCAGCTCCCATTGGCTGGGAACCGCAGCCAATGGGAGCTTCAGGGGCAGTGCCTGTGGACGGGGTAGCGTGCAGAGCTGCCTGGCTGCGCCTCTACATAGGGGCCGGAAAAGGGACATGCCGCTGCTTCTGGGAGCCGCTTGAGGTAAGTGCCGCCCTCGAACCCGCACCCCTGAGCCTCCCCCCGTGCCCCTCCCCAGCCCTGATCCCCCCTCCCACCCTCCAAATCCCTCAATCCCAGCCCAGAGCACCCTCCTGCACCCCAAACCCCTCATCCCCAGCACCACCCCAGAGCCTGCACCCCCAGCTGGAGCCCGCACCCCACCCCCTGCCCCAGCCCAGAGCCCCCTCCCACACTCTGAACTCCTCATTTCTGGCCCCACCCTGGAGCCCGCACCCTCAGCCAGAGCCCTCACCCCCTGCTGAACCCCAGCCCCAATTTTGTAAGCTTTCATGGCCCGCCATACAATTTCTATTCCCAGATGTGGCCCTAGGGCCAAAAAGTTTGCCCACCCCGCTGTAGGTACTGCAGCTTCTGATGAACAATGAGAAGCTACCAGTACTTCAAAAGATCAAAATTGTTAAGACCACCAGTTTCACACAGGAAGCAGAGACCCAGGAGTGAGAAACCTGTGAATGGTATCTTTGAAGAAGAATTACAGCTAAGTGAACTCCTTTTAAAACTGTTCACATTGTCTCTCTTTTCTCTTTAGCCTGATGAAAGACTATTTCTTTAAACCACCTATTAACAAGCTGAGCCTGAACTTCTTGGATGGGGACTTGGAGATGGCTTACAGGACCAGCTATCAAGAAGAGGTGCGTTTTTCCCTGAATTGGGTTGGGTGTCAGCAGTCTTTCTGTACAGGTTATAGGAGCCAAAATAATTATCTCACTGTTCTTGCAAATTTTATTGCAATGATGACTGGGATCATGGAGTGTCAAATATGACTTAATATTTAGAACTACTGAGAAATGACCACCTTAGTTTACAGGTTTCAGAGTAACAGCCGTGTTAGTCTGTATTCGCAAAAAGAAAAGGAGTACTTGTGGCACCTTAGAGACTAACCAATTTATTTGAGCATGAGCTTTCGTGAGCTACAGCTCACTTCATCGGATGCATACTGTGGAAATTGCAGAAGACATTATATACACAGACACCATGAAACAATACCTCCTCCCACCCCACTCTCCTGCTGGTAATAGCTTATCTAAAGTGATCATCAAGTTGGGCCATTTCCAGCACAAATCCAGGTTTTCTCACCCTCCCCCCCGCCACAGACAAACTCACTCTCTTGCTGGTAATAGCCCATCCAAAGTGACCACTCTCTTCACAATGTGTATGATAATCAAGGTGGGCCATTTCCTGCAGAAATCCAGGTTCTCTCACCCCCCTCCAAACACCACACACACAAACTCACTCTCCTGCTGGTAATAGCCTATCCAAAGTGACCACTCTCCTTACAACCTGCATGAAAATCAAGGTGGGCCATTTCCAGCACAAATACAGGTTTTCTCACTCCCCCACCCCCATACACACACAAACTCACTCTCCTGCTGGTAATAGCTCATCCAAAGTGACCACTCTCCCTACAATGTGCATGATAATCAAGGTGGGCCATTTCCAGCACAAATCCAGGTTTTCTCACCCCCCCCCACACACACACACATACTCACTCTCCTGCTGGCAATAGCTCATCCAAACTGACCACTCTCCCCACAATGTGCATGACAATCAAGGTGGGCCACTTCCAGCATAAATCCAGCATAAATCCTTAGTTTAGTTCACCTGTCGTGATCAGTTTCCAGGATTTGAACATTAGATTCTTTCTGGTATTCTGTTTTCATTCACCAGTAAAAATGGACCAGAATACATTTCAGCTGTTGACTCTATACTATACAGTAGAACCTCAGAGTTATGAACACCAGAGTTACAAACTGACCAGTCAACCACACACCTCATTTGGAACCAGAAATACGCAATCAGGCAGCAGCAGAGAGACACCAAAAAAAAAAAAAAAAAGGCACGCAAATACAGTACTGTACCATGTTAAACATAAATTACTAAAAAAATGAAGAAAAAGCAGCATTTTTCTTCCGCATAGTAAAGTTTCAAAGCTGTATTAAGTCAGTGTTCGGTTGTGAACTTTTGAAAGAACAACCATAACATTTTGTTAAGAGTTACGAACATTTCAGAGTTACCAACAACTTCCATTCCCAAGGTGTTCGTAATTCTGAGGTTCTACTGTACCTTCATTTTCATATTTAGATTTAGCTTTCACCAGGCCACAATTCTGTAATCAGATAATAGTGGAAGGCAAATGCTCTTTACTGCCTTTTCAAATATCTTAACTTACAGAAAGAAAACTCACAAAATTGGATCTTGGCTCTCTAATACTTATTGCAGTCCCAAGTTTATCCCATCCTCATGCAAACGTGCTTTCATCTCGTTGTAAATTACATAAAACTACTGCAGTATGAAATCGGAAGTACAGAAGACTTTAGTTAAAGAACTCCACATCATTTTAAGAATTCTGCACTACCAAATATTAGTGTCCTGAATTTTTTGTCTTTTTATTACATTGTGTCCCACTTTCAGACATGGCAGGTATCTTTGTGTCCTTGACATCAGCTGGTACCAAGGGATTCTTTACTAGTAAATATCAACTTCAGATGTCAGAGTTAAGTCCCCCATCCCGTCCCCCCAGCCTTCCCTCTATCACTGATAAGAAATAAATCCTATGGGGATATTTCTTCCTTAATTCTTGTACCATATGATTGCATTGTCCTTGGCCACAGTCCCTATCTTCCTGTAATTTTAGCCTTAATAAATAAGGGCTTGTCTACACTACTGCCTAAGTCGATGTAAGTTATGTCGCTCATGGGGTGTGAAAAAACCACCCCCCTGAGCAATGTAACTTACTTTGACTTTAAGCACCATCTACACCATGCTATGTCAATGGGAGACTTTCTCCCACCGACATAGCTTCCTTCTCTTGTTGAGGTGGAGTAATTACATCAACAAGAGAGCACTCTCGCATTGACGTAAGATGTCTTCACCAAACGCGCTAAATCGGCTCTGCTGCATCAATGCAGCAGTGCCAATTTAGCGTGGTAGTAAAAACAAACCCTCAGACATCTCTAGTTTACCTTATAATACAATTAAGCATAAATGTGTTTTTAGTGCATTCTGAAACTCTCACTCTATCATTGAGTAAAAGCTGTGTCATGATACTAAGGAGAGAATTTACATTTAATTTCTGCTAGTGTGGATGCTTAAATAATAGATGTAAGCTGTTATTTTTCAGATGCTAGTATTGCACCTGCTCTTGTCAATAAATTGAGTGAAACAAGGAAAAAATCAAGCCTACAAAATTTAACTGGTAGTAAATATTTGCTGCTGTTTATAAACCACGATAGAGCACTGGACGTTAATAACATAATGTATTTATGTGTGTGTACATATGTAATAATATTTACACATGCCATATATAGTACACTACATTCAGTACTTTCCAAATGGAAGGAAAAGAGGAAAGAGCAGTAGGTACGTTAGAGGTGGGCAAACTATGACCCGTGGGCCACACCCGGCCCGTGGGACCCTCCTGCCCAGCCCCTGAGCTCCTGGCCCGGGAGGCTAGCCCCAGGCCCTCCCCTGCTGTTCCCCCTCCCCTGCAGCCTCAGCTCACTGTGCCACCGGCACAATGCTCTGGGCAGTGAGCTCCTGCTGGACAGCGCAGCTGCAGAGCTGCGGCCTGAACCGGTGCTCTGTGTTGGCGCGGTGGTGTGACTGGCTCCAGCCAGGTGGCACGGCTGCCTGTCCTGGTGCTGTGGGCAGCGCGGCTGTAGTGCCGCCAGCCACCGGTGCTCCAGGCAGCACGGTAAGGGAGCAGGGGGGGGTTGGATAGAGGGCAGGGGAGTTCGGGGTGGTGGTCAGGGGGCAGGGGTGTGGATAGGGGTCAGGGCAGTCAGAGGGTGGGGAACAGGGGGGTTGAATGGGGCAGGGTCCCGGGGGGCAGTCAGGAAGGGGGCAGGTTAGATGGAGCAGCAGGGGGCAATCTCGGTGGCAGTCAGGGAGAAGGGGTGGTTGGACGAGGCGGAGGTCCTGGGGGGGCAGTCAGAAATAAGAGGAGAGGTTGGATGGGGCAGCGGGGGGCAGTCAGGGGCAGGGGGTCTGGGGGCGGTCAGGTGACAGGGGGGGTGGTTGGGGCAGGGGCCCCAGGGGGGCCGACAGGGAACAGGGAGGTTTGGATGGGGCAGGAGTCCCGGGCAGGCCGTCGGGGGCAAGAAACAGGGGGGCTCGGATAGGGGATGGGGGCCAGGCCACGCCTGGCTGTTTGGGGAGGCACAGCCTCCCCTAACCGGCCCTCCATACAATTTCAGAAACCCGATGTGGCCCTGAGGCCAAAAGGTTTGCCCGCCCCTGAGCTACATCTTCGTGTGTTTATCATAATTTTGTGAGACCCTCAGATTGCTAAACTGATGTGGGCATATAAGAACCCTAGATAAATAGCATGCAATAGTGTGTTACAGGGCTAAGGGTTTTATCAGTGTGATTTGTAAAATGGGTGCATTACTCAAATGTCAAAACAACATGTGGATTATGCAGATATTCCAAATGAGGGCGGATAATACTGTCACCAACTTCACAGCTTCATATGTTCTTTATATTCCTCACAGGTTGCAGAAAAAGTATTTTCAAAATATTTCATTCCCCCCAAAATTACAATAGTCTTGGGATAGGCAGTGCTGAATCTTTAGTAAATAAAAGGTTTAATGACTGATATCCCATGCCTATATAGATATAATGAGGTTTGTAGACTACTGGCAAAGCAAGAAGCTCAGTTTTCCAATGGGACATGTAGCTCTTCCATCCAGCCAAATAAGATCCCAATTACTTTTAAGTCATGATGTCAGGATATGCTTCTTCGGGCACAATGTTCTGAAGATTCAGAGCAGGCTGCGCAGCGAGGACAGGAGAGCGGTGAAGAAATTTGGCAGCATGTGACCTCCAGAAGAAGAAAGGGGAGCGTCCATGTACCAGCAGCGCAGATACAGATAAGCAACCGTTTCCATGTTCTCTCCACAGGTACTAATGCGGAGAGTGGACTAGATGATACATCTGAGGGAAGGGAAAAGAAGGAGACTCCGCCGATCGGAAGGCATGAGATGCACTGTCCTAGGGATGGGGGTTCCACGACCACTGCTCCCAAGAGGGGGAGGCGGGTGGTGGTGGTCGGGGACTCTTTCCTCAGGGAAACTGAGTCATCTATCTGCCGCCCCGACCGGGAAAACCGAGAAGTCTGCTGCATGCCAGGAGCTAGGATTCGCGATGTGATGGAGAGACTGCCGAGACTCATCAAGCCCTCGGATCGCTACCCCTTCCTGCTTCTCTACGTGGGCACCAATGATACTGCCAAGAATGACCTTGAGCGGATCACTGTGGACTACGTGGCTCTGGGAAGAAGGATAAAGGAGTCTGAGGCGCAAGTCGGTGCTCTCGTCCATCCTCCCCGTGGAAGGAAAAGGCCTGGGTAGAGACCATCAAAGCGTGGAAATCAACCAATGGCTACGCAGGTGGTGTCGGAGAGAAGGCTTTGGGTTCTTTGACCATGAGACGGTGTTCCAAGAAGGAGGAGTGCTAGGCAGAGATGGGCTCCACCTAACAAAGAGGGGGAAGAGTATCTTCGCAAGCTGGCTGGCTAACCTAGTGAGGAGGGCTTTAAACTAGGTTCACCAGGGGAAGGAGACCAAAGCCCTGAGGTAAGTGGGGATGTGGGATACCAGGAGGAAGCACAAGCAGGAGAGCGCGAAAGGAGAGGGCTCCTGCCTCATACTAAGAAAGCAGGACAAACAGCAAGTTATCTCAAGTGCCTATACACAAATGCAAGAAGCCTGGGAAACAAGCAGGGAGAACTGGAAGTCCTGGCACAGTCAAGGAATTATGATGTGACTGGAATAACAGAGACTTGGTGGGATAACTCACATGACTGGAGTACTGTCATGGATGGATATAAACTGTTCAGGAAGGACAGGCAGGGCAGAAAAGGTGGGGGAGTTGCATTGTATGTAAGAGAGCAGTATGACTGCTCAGAGCTCCGGTATGAAACTGCAGAAAAACCTGAGTGTCTGGATTAAGTTTAGAAGCGTGAGCAACAAGGGTGATGTCGTGGTGGGAGTCTGCTATAGACCACCAGACCAGGGGGATGAGGTGGATGAGGCTTTCTTCCGGCAACTAACGGAAGTTACTAGATTGGAGGCCCTGGTTCTTATGGGAGACTTCAATCACCCTGATATCTGCTGGGAGAGCAATACAGCGGTGCACAGACAATCCAGGAAGTTTTTGGAAAGTGTAGGGGACAATTTCCTGGTGCAAGTGCTGGAGGAACCAACTAGGGGCCAGAGCTCTTCTTGACCTGCTGCTCATAAACCAGGAAGAATTAGTAGGGGAAGCAAAAGTGGATGGGAACCTGGGAGGCAGTGACCATGAAATGGTCGAGTTCAGGATCCTAACACAAGGAAGAAAGGAGAGCAGCAGAATACGGACTCTGGACTTCAGAAAAGCAAACTTTGACAACCTCAGGGAACTGATGGGCAGGATCCCCTGGGAGAATAACATGAGGGGGAAAGTAGTCCAGGAGAGCTGGCTGTATTTTAAAGAATCCTTATTGAGGTTACAGGGACAAACCATCCCGATGTGTAGAAAGAATATTAAATATGGCAGGCGACCAGCTTGGCTTAACAGTGAAATCCTTGCTGATCTTAAACACAAAAAAGAAGCTTACAAGAAGTGGAAGATTGGACAAATCACCAGGGAGGAGTATAAAAATATTGCTTGGGCATGCAGGAATGAAATCAGGAAGGCCAAATCACGCCTGGAGTTGCAGCTAGCAAGAGATGTTAAGAGTAACAAGAAGGGTTTCTTCAGGTATGTTAGCAACAAGAAGAAAGTCAAGGACAGAGTGGGCCCCTTGCTGAATGAGGGAGGCAACCTAGTGACAGAAGATGTGGCAAAAGCTAATGTACTCAATGCTTTTTTTGCCTCTGTCTTCACGAACAAGGTCAGCTCCCAGACTGCTGCACTGGGCAGCACAGCATGGGGAGGAGCTGACCAGCCCTCTGTGAAGAAAGAAGTGATTCGGGACTATTTAGAAAAGCTGGACGAGCACAAGTCCATGGGGCCGGATGCGCTGCATCCAAGAGTGCTAAAGGAGTTGGCGGATGTGATTGCAGAGCCATTGGCCATTATCTCTGAAAACTCATGGCGATCAGGGGAGGTCCTGGATGACTGGAAAAAAGGCTAATGTAGTGCCCATCTTTAAACAAGGGAAGAAGGAGAATCCTGGAAACTACAGGCCAGTCAGCCTCACCTCAGTCCCTGGAAAAATCATGGAGCAGGTCCTCAAGGAATCAATTCCGAAGCACTTAGAGGAGAGGAAAGTGATCAGGAACAGTCAGCATGGATTCACCAAGGGCAAGTCATGCCTGACTAATCTAATTGCCTTCTATGATGAGATAACTGGCTCTGTGGATGAGGGGAAAGCAGTGGACGTATTATTCCTTGACTTTAGCGAAGCTTTTGACACAGTCTCCCACAGTATTTTTGCCAGCAAGTTAAAGTAGTATGGGCTGGATGAATGGAGTATAAGGTGGATAGAAAGCTGGCTAGATTGTCGTGCTCAACGGGTAGCGATCAATGGCTCGATGTCTAGTTGGCCACCAGTATCAAGTGGAGTGCCCCAAGGGTCGGTCCTCGGGCCGGTTTTGTTCAATATCTTTATTAATGATCTGGAGGATGGAGTGGATTGCACCCTCAGCAAGTTTGCAGATGACACTAAACTGGGAGGAGAGGTAGATGTGCTGGAGGGTAGGGATAGGATACAGAGGGCCCTAGACAAATTAGAGGATTGAGCCAAAAGAAATCTGATGAGGTTCAACAAGGACAAGTACAGAGTCCTGCACTTAGGACAGAAGAATCCCATGCATCGCTACAGACTAGGGACCAAATGGCTAGGCAGCAGTCTGCAGAAAAGGACCTAGGGGTTACAGTGGACGAGAAGCTGGATATGAGTCGACAGTGTGCCCTTGTTGCCAAGAAGGCCAATGGCATTTTGGGATGTATATGTAGGGGCATAGCGAGCAGATCAAGGGACGTGATTGTTCCCCTCTATTCGACATTGGTGAGGCCTCATCTGGAGTGCTGTGTCCAGTTTTGGGCCCCACACTACAAGAAGGATGTGGAAAAATTGGAAAGTGTCCAGCGGAGGGCAACAAAAATGATTAGGGGACTGCAACACATGAGTTATGAGGAGAGGCTGAGGGAACTGGGATTCTTTAGTCTGCAGAAGAGAAGAATGAGGGGGGATTTGATAGCTGCTTTCAACTACCTGAAAGGGGGTTCCAAAGAGGATGGATCTAGACTGTTCTCAGTGGTAATTGATGACAGAACAAGGAGTAATGATCTCAAGTTGCAGTGGGGGAGGTTTAGGTTGGATATTAGGAAAAACTTTTTCACTAGGAGGGTGGTGAAACACTGGAATGTGTTACCTAGGGAGGTGGTGGAATCTCCTTCCTTAGAAGTTTTTAAGGTCAGGCTTGACAAAGCCCTGGCTGGGATGATTTAGTTGAGGATTGGTCCTGCTTTGAGCAGGGGGTTGGACTAATGACCTCCTGAGGTCCCTTCCTGATATTCTATGATTTAGATATAGAAAAGTGCTTTGATACTACAGTGATGTGTGCTATACAAAACTATAAGATTCATAACTATTTTAGGTCATATTTTAAAATGTTTTAGCTTTTTTTTTGCCTCTGAGGTTTGTACATTTGGGCTCAGAGTAACTAAGACCCCTGGTTTTACAGGAGGAAGACTAAAATAAAATGGAAAATTTTGTATCTTGATTATTTCATTTCTGGTGCTGTCCTCTGCCAGTTCTACTGCACTGCTCTTCCAGCAATAACAGAAATAATTTATGCTTGTCCACTGGGTTCCTGGGCTTGGACACAATCTTCCAGAGCTGTATTGGAACACTTATGTCTTATTAGATACATGAAAACTCTTAATAGTGATGCCTTATATAATGTGGTGGAAAATTAACTACGTGTTGTGCTTGAAATCAGAATCGCCTGAGGATCCTTTATTCAAGTATACGTATACAGGGAGAGTCAGCCATAGCTGCTCTGCATCAGCAGAAAATACAGGAGTTTATATAGCTGAAAACCACAATTTGTTAAGCACACTTCCTTTAACGGCATTTTCCCTTATTAGACATATAGTGCAAGCTCTAACAGTAGCTTTCCTTATTTGGGATATAGCAAAACAAGCTTTTCCTGTTATTGACAGGTTGTTCTTTGCAGTTAACAGGTCTTTCCTAATTTCTAGTTGTGGGGTTACGTTTCTTAAGCTGTGCTGTTGTAACTGCCCCACAATGGAATTTTCCTCAGCCTCTCCTTATGCTTTTAAACACACAGTTAGCTTGACCAAAGGTTTTTAGGCCTACTTGGGAAGTTTAGGCCTACTGGATTTTTCCTCCACAATAACTACACTAATCTATAAAGAGGCCATTCTAGAAATACCTGAAAAACCCCTCTGTGTTGGGGTGGATTGGAGGAGAAGTCTGTCCCAGAAAGGAAATCATCAGGTGGTAATTTTTCTGTTATTGATCTCTCCTCCAGTCTGAGACATTTGGCATGTAGTGAACAGTAAGGAAAAATGAAAAAGGAGGGAGAAATAAATATGGAGAGAAAAGTAAAGGACTCCCTCCTCTAAAATTAGTAGTAGTTTTCTATTTTGGGATCACTAGGGCTCCTTTTGAACTAAACATTATTTCCCTCCCCAACCTGTCTTTTTCTGAAATTATAGCATATTGAAAGCATGCACCAAATATTCTACTAAAGTAGAAATTTGCAGCTTATTGCTATATTGGAATAGTGTGAAATGAAATATCGTTATCTATTTTAGAATGTAAATTGCTGATCACTTTCCGTAAAGGACTTCCCCTCTCTGAAAGCTTACTTTTACCTGTTCTATTATGGAGTTTAATAATCCACTGCTCATGCTCCTTTTCCTGTCACTGACTCCATGATCAATAATCCAGTTTCTCAAATCTAGACTCAGTCACCTCTAGAATGTTTAATTTAATTTGAAGATATTAATAAATTATGTAAACGTCTACCTTACTATTTAGCCAATATTCCTCTAATTTGTTGAATGAACAAGTATTTGCAAAGGTTTTGTGGAGCTTTGTGTATTTCCCTCTATAACTGTTTTATTCATTACGCCATATGTTTAAAAATATTAAGCTATACGTATTGCTTAGGGAGTTCCGGCATATACATCACTTCACAGAATTTGAGAGCAGTATGTACCCTTGGGGGAAGCACAACAGGACATGTACAGCATTATCCAAGTCCACTGCCAAGATCTATACAGTGGATCTTACAGAGACACTTCCTAAGTCTCAAAGAATTCCAAAAGGAGTCAAGTTAATTTATCTGCTTTGTGAGCTTCCCCTCGTATCAGATACTACCATTCATTGATATTTATCTAGGAGCTAGCAGTCAACTCTGTTTGAAACTGGTTCAGAAATGTATGTTGGTTGTTTGCTAATGATGTGGAAAGCCTATGCTCCCTGTTCTAATTTCATTAATTAAAAAGCAGGTCACATTGCTCAGTGAAAAGAAATATCTAAAACTAGCAAAAATACCTGAAACCTGCTGTCAAAACATAGTTAGTCATTAGGCTGCACAATTGGATTTGGTGACCCTATGGGACTAGTGAAGACCTTGAATCATTGCTAATTTTGAACTCTGATTTATATGATATGTGTATAAATTAGTAAGCATTAGAGTTTCTGGCAGTGCAAATTAGGCTTTATTCAAATGCTGCATGAACCTGAAAAAAATTTATTCAGGTTTGACCCACTGTTTTGTTTAATCTTCCCTTGAACACAGAAAAGAAGCCACCTTTGATTTTATGCCATTAATTTTAAATAATTTTTCATCCTGGCTTTTCTTACACACAGGCATTCGGTAAAGGATGACAAACTACCAAATATGGCAGGCAAACATTTCATTCTGTCTTTGTGGCACCTTAGTCCTGTACAGATTGAATAAGTGTTTGAGGATTTGACACCATTATGAACTAGTACACTGATGAAGAAGAATGAGCCTTGCATGTTTGTGAGTCAGTGCACATCTGGATACAGCCAACAATTTGTTCCTTCTTTTTCTGTTTCCAGCAGTAAGATATTTGCTATGGAAGCTGCTTCTTGTGATCCAGATTCTAAACTGACTTTAATGGGGACAAGAACTATAAACTCTACTCAGTTTGCTGTTTACCTCAACAGCGCACCTGAACGTTAGTTTCTAGATTTAAGGCTGATAAAAGGAAAGATGAAGGAGTTCACACCTCTGAGTAATTATTTCAAACTGCATGCAGACTCTCATTGAAAAGGTTTTCTCTGTAATCATGATAGCCAGAAGTGGGTTGGGTTTTTTTTGGCCAGGGAGGCCAAATAAATACATCAAGAAGGCTGGATAGAGCCCCTTGGGTCCTGGGATTGATACTCTTGCTCCAACTGCACCCTCCAAGTGATTGATTTGAGAATTAGATTGTGCATTATGCATATGTGTTGAGAATTAGATTGTGCATAGCAGTAAGTGATTTTCTATCTTTTTATCCCCTCTTGAGTTCTTGAGAACGTTTTTACCTAGTCTTTACATGCTTTTTGTGAAATTGTGACGTTCCCCTCTGGTGTTATCCGGACCAGTGATCTGCTAGGTCACTCCAGTCCTTGACTCTGGGAGCCAGCCTTACCCTGCTCTGCTGTGAGAACCCCCACTCCTGGGCTATTAAAGCACAGCCTCTGGCATGTAAGCTGCTGCTTGGATTGTGCAACCAAATGACACTAGCCAATATCTTCAGTCCTAGACACAACCGTAGGAACCTCTGTCTTGCAGTGTCCAGTTATGCCAACTGGATGCTGCACGCTTATATGAGTTTGTCAATTTAACAAAGAAATTGATATGTACCAGGCTTGTTATCCCAAGGGGAGCCTTTGACACACTTCAAACCAAATGCACTGCTTCAGGTAGAATAAACAAACAGGTTTATTAACTATAAAGATAGATTTTAGGTGATTATAAGTCAAAGCATAACAAGCTGGATTTGGTCAAATGAAATAAAAGCAAAATGCGTTATAAGCTGATCTTAATACTTTCAATGCCTTTACAAACTTAGATGCTTCTCACCACAGGCTGGCTAGTTGTCCTTCAGCCAGGCTCTCCCCTTTGATCAGCGCTTCAGTCACTTGGTGTGGTGTCTGTAGATGTAGGTGGAAGAGAGAGAGAGCATGCCAAATGTCATTCCCTTTTATCGTGTCCTTTCCTCCCTCTTGGCTTGGCTTTGCCCCCCCCCCCTTCAGACTCAGGTGAGCATTACCTCATCACAGTTTCAAACTGACCAAAGTAAGGGTGCTGACTCCCTTGAGAGTCTAACAGATTCTTTTGTTGCTGCCTAGGCCAGCGTCCTTTGTTCCTGTGAGGCTGGGCTGGGTTTGTCCCATACCTGCCCTGATGAGGTATGAACTGCCTCTCTGCTCTTGGAGAGTTTTTGCCTGGGCTTATTTTAAGCTGAGGACACATTTTCAGCCTCATAACTACATACATGAAATTATAACCTATAACATTGCTATAACAATAGTGCTCCGTGCATCATGAGCCTTCCAAAGATACCCGACATGACAAACTTTGCATTGGATACCACACAGTCATTTTACAAGGATGAACATGGGGGTGCTGGTTGTTCCCCTGAGGTACAGAGTGTCACAGTAATCTTTCTATATTATTAGCATTCTGAAAACATTCTTTGAGCCCATTAAAAATATGTCTGTGAACAAGGGTGGAAATGTTGATGATTTTTTTGTGATCTGAACTCATCCACCAGGAACTGGACTGAGATTACCAACTCCTTTCACAGTGGTCATCCAGTATTTATGTTGAGGTGCTGAGCTGGCAAAGTGCTATGTATTCTTTCCCTTTGTTTTCAGACATGTTTCTGGTGTGTAGTACAATGTAATCAGAATAGAAAACCTTATTCATGTTTTCTTCCACTTCCTCTCACCCCCCATATTCCAAACAGGTAATAAAGAATGCTCCTGTGAAGACGTTTGCCAGTGCTACCTTCAGTTCACTCCTGGATGTGTTCCTGTCCACAACAGTCTTCCTTATACTCTCGATCACCTGTTTCCTGAAACATGGGATGGCCCTGTCCCCTCCCCCACCTGCAGCAGTTGTGGTGTTCATCATTGCCATCCTGCTAGAGGTGCTGTCTCTTATCGTCTCAATTAGGTAAATAAAGTGAATCAGAGTACGGGAAATGGCTGGGGTCGCAACCCCCAAGAACTAAAATGGTGGCTGGCTTGAAAACGTTAGTTTTAAAACAGCTTCAGGAACTTGCTCTCCCAGTCTGTGGGGTTTGGGGAACAAGGTGGGGAGGGGTGCGGAGAAGAAAGATACTGTTTTGCCTACAACTCAGCAATAAAATAATTTGAGGGTTTTTTTAATTAAAAATAGAATGTTGTACACACTGAATCTTTCACTGCCTGCTGTAGTGCATTATGATTTACCAGGATTTACCATATTGGATAAAATAATTGATCTGCCAAGTCTGGTATCCTGCCTCCAACAGTGGTCTGTACTTGATGCTTGAGGGAGAAGTTAAACTCTTTCTTGATACCCGCTCCAAAAGTCATGCTGCACCATGGAAGTGAAGAATAGAATATGACAGGGATGGAGCAATTATTTAAATATGGAGACTCTTATTACACCAAACTGACACACACAGCGACATAGAATGTAATCTCCTAAAGATGTGTAGTGGTCAAAGTGTTGTTGGTCTTTCAAGGTCTTCTCCTTAAGAGTCGATAGATTTTTTCAGTTACTTGTATGTATCTGACAGGTTATAGCATCCAGAGGCTTTAGGACAGCATCTTCCCTATAGTGCTACTTTCTCCAGCATGCAGTGAAGACTTAGAAGAGCCTCTTTATATAAAGCTCCTGACCCTCCTGTTATGAGCATGCCATGTTAAACGCAAATTAGTCGCTAGGTCTCTCCTCCCTACTCTTTCAGTGGGAAAGCCTGCTCTGCACCACACCCAGAGTCTCACTGTGAACTAGGGACAGACTTCCCAGGGCCTGCTTCCTGCATTTTTCTGAAAGAAAATTTGCGTACTTTAGGAGAACAAGGGAGCCCTGATCCTTGCTCCTTTTGCTTCAGCCTTGGTCCCCTAACAACCATTGAAGATAATAAGTGAATTTTTTTTAAAAGCATGGACTTTTCTGCCCCCAGGCTCCTTCCTATTCCCCATGGCTGTGTACTCAGTTATGCTGCCCTGATATGCACTTTGCATGTTAAGAAAATACTAAATTCATTATGCTAAAATTCTTCTGATGTGTTTCTTAAAAAGATCTAGCTATTGGTTTAATTAAACAATACAAACAATAGAAGATTTCAGCTTGGAAATGGAATCTGCCTCCCTTGACCAGCCCCTTCGTTCAGTCCTACAGCTGACTGAGAACCAAATTGTCCTTTGGTGCAACTTAGAGTAGGTAGAGGCCTCTTTTGAGCCTTTGTAAGACCAACATCAATCCTGCAGTACCTGGTAATCTGCCACAGCTTGTATAAAGTCCTGTGGACTTCAGAAGGTGCAGGAAGCAAACATGAGAGGGGGATCAAGAATCAAAATATGGAACCTGGTGGAGCAGAAAAGCTGGGCAAAAAGGAGTGGTGACTTCAAGAGACTGGCTGGGGAGACAGGAACCAGTTCCTATTTCTTACATTCACAGTGCCCTGTCAAACTTAGGAACTCCACCAAGGATGCTGCTCCCTGCCTTAGGAACTCCACCAAGGATGCTGCTCCCTGCCCCTCTGTGAATGTCACAGACATTTAAAAAACATAACAAACCAGAAACCCTAAAGAAATTCTCACCCAAAAAAGGCATTAATCTTGTGGAAAGATTGTGCATGTAAAAAAGGTAGCGTGGGGCTAATTATGCCCTCATTTACATCTGTGAAAACCCATTGGGTTTGCATAGATGTAACAGCATTGGCTTGTAATTGTAAATCAGCAAACAATTCTGTTGATGATGCAGAAGAATAGAATACAATCCACATTCTTAGTTATATTAGCTTTGCTGGTCCTACAAGAGTAAAAATCAGTAAACATGTATTTGTCACTAAAATAAATGTATACAAATTATGAATACCTACAAGAAAGACATCTGTTGAGGAAGAAGATGCAAGCTTTTACACAGTCATTTTGCAGAGTTAGAAATGCATTTTAAGAATACAGTGCCTAGCACAGCAGAACCCTGGTCCTTACCTGGGGAATTTTGCAAAATAAATAATATTGTTTTTAAATAACCCTACACAAATATTGTATCTGGCAAGAAAACATCATTTGAAACTCAGGAAGTTCAGCATTAAGATCTAACTTGGAAGAAACTCAAATGCAAGATTTGTTAATTAAGGCACCCAAACAGTCTTAACTCCACACTGTAGAGAGGCCAGTTTCCAAACTTTCTTTTTTCCTTCCAAGCCTGTTTTGTAAGATATGTGAATTTTGCATTAAGGTTTTAAGAAGTCTGATATCTAAAGCTGCAGACATGTTACATGTGGAGAAAATATTAAGCTAATACAGCTTGTGGGTACAATGTCAAAAATATTCATCACATGACCTTTTGTTTATTATTTGTTTTGTTCTAATTTCTTCAACACTGAATGTGATTCTTCGTCACCACACTAATCTATGCTATTTTCATGCAAGTGCTATAAATTAATGATCTGATCATGTATGCTTTATATGTAGACACACACATTCTGAGTTTAGTGATATTCTGGAATTGGTGACACATGAGATATTAAGGAGAGAGGGGATGATTGCATTTAGTATGCTATTTGTGTAATCAGGAATCGCAATTGGATCGTGCACGACTGCAACAATGACTGGAGACAGCATAACTGCTGTGCTATTAAAAGAAAAGCAGTCTAGTTTTTGTGGTCACTAATGAGGTGAATTTATGTGGACAAATAATGGTGGTGTTCTCTTTGAGAATTGCTATTGGGACAAAATTAAATGTTGGATGCCTTGATTGTGCATTTCCATATTATTAAATTATTGGGTTTCTTTTAAGTTTAACCTTAACTCTGAATGTCTTGGGTTTCTAAAAGGGGTTGTTGTTTTTTACATCTACAACATACCTTTAATTTTTTATTTTGTTTTTGTTTACCCTAAGTTACTGACATAGACTGTTAAATGATGTAGGGGCTTTTGAAAATTTTATTCTATGTCCCATTTTCAAAAGTGATTTAGACACCTACAAGCCTACAGTTAATTGAAAGTCAATGGTACTTAGGTTCCTAAGTGTCTAAATATTTTTTGAAAATAGGACTTGGGCTCCTGAGTCACTTTGGCGCTTTTGAAAAATTTACCCCAGCTCTCAAACTTAACTCTAGCTTGGAAAAGTGTTTTTGTCTAGGTAATCTCTTACATTTGAAAAGGTATCCAGTAAGCAAGCATCCAACCTTGAGATGCATATCTTATGCAGTTCCATCTTTAGAAATCATTGCTGTCTTAGATTTGCAATAAATAATGCACTGGCAATACAAAATGCTACCATTTATCCCATTTATGCTAATAACCATTCACAGAATATTTATCAAGTATCAAGAAACGTAATTTCTGTACAACTGCTATTCCTTTATATAAAGTAATAACCACAACAGATAGCTCACTTTTGTAAATAATTAGTAGATTGTTATGCTTCTAGTTTCTCTCTCCAGATATCTTCAGCAAAGTATCTTAGTATATAGTTCTAATTTTTTATCAAGTCCAGTAATCAAGAGTATTCAGTGCAGCTTTTGTGATCCAGGGCCTAGTCTAGCTGGAATGAAGAGGGGTTGAAGGGTGTTGAACAATATGTGCCTATTAAGCTACAAAAAAATTAATACTTTCAAGACTTACTGGAATGTTCATGCTAAAGGAGTATCATGTGGAAGGGAAAGGAAATCCCTAAAACACGTAACCTTTTTTTAACATCGGCATTTATTTTAGTCCCGTCCAATAATAACTTGTTTGAATCTCTGTAAGTGAAACATGCAGTTACTATGGAAATTGGTGCTATAAGAATTAAATAAATAAGTAAATAGATTTTTCTTGGTATGAAACCTCTATGTATAAGTGGACAGGAAGTGTCATCTTCAGCTGCATAAATGCAATGCAAAGAATGTCCTCCCCTCTCTTTGAAATATGGCTGCTTTAGCCTCCCGGTGCAGTGTAATGAAACTTGGAGTCTGATATTTTATTTTATAAAATGTAATGTGTCTTAGAAAATGGGCATGGGGCAGCTACAGCTTTGTAAGCATGAAGTTTCATTTCAACACAACACTTGCATACAAGTGAAATTGTAGTCACTTTCCGTAGGGGTTGTGGAACTATTGCACAAGAATACTGTTCGTAGAATTCAGCCCATTATGCCTAGGAACTTTCATTATCTAGGTATTTTTGGCAACCTATTCTTGTTCTGAATTAAAGATCAGTATGAATGAGATTGCTGGAGAGAATGCTATATCTGTGACATCCTTATTAACTGGAGTTTCCAGAGGCAACGAGCTATGGAGCACCTCAACCCCCATTTAAGTCAGTGTGAATTGGGGGTGCATGAAAATCAGACTTGTGAGGAGGGAGAGTTTCTGTTTGTTTCGGTTTGGGTTTTTGTGGGGGTGAGTGCAGTACCCTTCTAAGCTATATACATATTTTAGTGTTAAAAAGTGACAACACATGCAACCTTAGCAGAAAGAAGCAGAAAAATAGTTGTCTTTTGGTTGGCTCTACAAAGTGCTGTGTTTTGTCTGTCTGCTGCCAGAATCTCCTCCTTCATCTTACCTCAGTAATAAAGCAAGATGTATTGATCATGCACTTAACTATGTCAAGATAATATAGCTTATAAGGTGGATTTAAAAAAAATATTCTACTTATTTGAATTGACTATATGCAAAATGTTTTCTCTGGAGCTAGAGATGAGTGAGCCAGCTCTATTTGCATTATGACTTGTGCAGTACACCGATGCAAAAGGTGCATTATCTCTGCCTTATTTACATACTTCCTTGATTTTGGTACTTTAGTCAGGATCCCAGCTATGGGGTGTTGGTCAAATCCAGGGCCTGGGTTGCAGGGGATGTGGTCCAAGTTCAATTTAGAGGGTTAAGGCCAAAAGCAGGAGTCATAGAATTTAAGTCCACACAGGTACTCAACAACCGAAATGAGACTAAATAATTACAGCCCACAGGAGACTGGAATATTATGTGCCACTGGCTGAGAATAGGAGGGACTGAGGTGCACCAGTTCCCAAGGTTCCTGCAATGGCAGGGAAATGATTGAGATAGACCCAGATAATCCTGGCAAGTTATCCACACCCACACATTACAGAAGAAGGCACAAAAACAAAAAAACCTAAGGTTACTGCTAGTCTGACCCAAGGGAAAATTCCTTCCCAGCCACACATGTAGTGATCAGTTAGACCCTGAGCATATGTGCAAGAACCAGCCAGCTAAGCACCTGAGAGAATTCTTGGTGCCATCTCAGATCCTTAGCCCACTCCCCATACCCCACCTCCCAGTGTCCCATCTCTACCTGTGGTCATCTCCTGATCCTTCAGAGGAAGGAGATTTAGAAAAAAAAAAAAAACCTCCCAGAATACATGGGGTAGACAGGAATCCCTTGTTGACCCCTACCAGTGGCAAGTTGAAAACCCTGAATTATGAAGTTTAGGAATACAGGACATTCACCAGAAGTGAGCCCCAGGACCGCTGAGCCCTGCCCCTACCATCACAAGCAACCCTGCCATACAATCACAACTCCTATTGGGAGGCTGTTCCAGAACCTGGCTCCTCTGGTGGTTGGAAAACTTCTAGTTTCCAGCCTGAATTTGTTCCTGGCCAGTTTATATCCATTTGTTCTTGTGGTAAAGTGTCCTTAAGCTTAAATAGCTGTTCACCCTCTCTGGTATTTATCCCTCTAATGTATTTACAGAGAGCAATCATATCCCCTCTGCGCCTTTTTTTTTTTTAAATAGGGTAAACAAGCCAAGCTCTTCTAGTCCCCTCCCATAAGATGGCCCCTCCATTCCCCTGATCATGCTTGTAGCTCTTCTCTGCACCTGTTCCAGTTGAAATTCATCATTCTAGGCACAGTGTCAAATACTCTAGTGAAGTCCTGCTGTATTTCCCATATCTAAAAAATCAGTTATTTTCTCAAAGAAGGAGATCATCTTAGACTGGCATGATCTACCTTTGGTAATCTTCTCTATTAATTTAATTATTCTTTCTTTCACGATTTGTTATAAAATCTTGCATACTACTGAGGTCAAATTAACAAGTCTGTAATTGCCCTGATCGCTTTTCTCCCCCTTTTAAAAATATAAGTATGACGTTATCTATTGTCCAGCCATATGGTACTACTGCTGAATAGATAAAAATCCTTGCTACTGGATTAGTAATCTCATGTGCCAGTTCTTTCAATATTCTGGGGTGGAAGTTACCCAGTCCCCCTGATTTGAGCCCATTAACGACTTAAATTTTTCTTCCACCTCAGAGGTGGTATTTTCCATTTCTAGACACTCATTTCCATCAGCCATACTGCCTTCATGCACGTGTTCTTTATTATCATCATGATTGAAAACTGAGCAAACTATTCATCTAGTTTTTGGGCCACAGCTAGATTACCTTTTATCTCCTTCCCATCCATGCTGCATAGCGGCCCAACCCTCATAATTCCTTATTCTCTTTTTATTTATATACCTAAAATACTCTTTCTTATTTATTTTAATTTCTTTGTCAAGAACGAATTCAGCTGGACTTCTAACAATTCTCACTTTATTCCTACATTTTCTAACCTCCACAATATAGCTTGCTTTGCTGATCACCCCCTTTTCCCTTGCCCAGGAGCTCTGCTTATTCCTAATAACCTTTTTCAGGTGATTATTCATCCAGCTGGGTCTGGAGCCTTTCCTTACCGGTTTCTTCCCCTTACTTGGGGTGCAAATTTCAGATAGTTTTTATATAGTTGATTTGAAGAAATTCCAAGCCTTCTCTGTATTTAAGTCCTTGAGCTTTTCAGTTCAGATCACTGAATTAATTTCCCAAAAAAACCTGCCCTTTTGAAATAAAAAAATGATAGTTGATGAGCTGGTTTTGATTATCCTTCCATTTAATTTAAACTGAATCAATTTATGATCACTTGATCCAAAGTTGTTTCCTACGACCAACTCTTCTGTGATGTCCTCACTACTTAATAAAAGCCAAGTCTAAAATTGCATCACTTTTTGTTGATTCAGTGATGATGTGGTTAAGAAAGCTGTTGTTTATCACAGCAGAAATAACTGGGCTCTACCAGTATTAACAGCATTTATTCTTCAAACCAATCCAAGCATTTATTCTCCATTCTATATCAGAGAAGTTCGTCTCCCATTATGACACAATTCCCAAAAGTATTTCTCTCTAATAATATTCAAGAGATTACTATCCATAACAGTCTATAACAGACCTGTAACACCATCCCAACAGAACCGTTTTTTTACAAACTTTCCCCGAAGTGATTTTGACCCAGGCAGAATATGTTTGTCCTTATTATCACTTTGTATTTCTTTACAGGTTACTGCTTTGTTGATGTATGCTACCCCATCAACTTTACCTTTATTCCAATCTCCAGCACATGCCTTTTAATATCTGTATTCCAATCATGAATGCTATTCCACCATGCTTCTCTAATACCCATATCTGGTTTAACCTCTTGCACCAGTAGTTCCAGTTCCTCCATTTCATCGCCCAGACTCCTTGTATTTGGGTACAAGCATTTCAGTTTCCCTCAGCCCTTACCCAATTTTCTAGCTTTTAGTGTTCTATTATCTCTTAATATATCTTCCTTTAGCTGATTTTCCTGCTCCTGTGTACTGAACCAAGCATGGCGATTGCATGAGTCTCTCCCAATCTTCTCCCCTTATCTCCTAGTTTAAAGCCCTTCTTATCAATCATGCCAGCCTTTATCCCATAAGATTAGTATCTCAGACCATCAGAAAGTCTTCTTTCTGTAAATGCCTCACAATGATTGATCATCCCAAAACCTTCCTCATAGCACCAATCCTTGAGCCATCTGTTGATCTTCACTATTTTGTCATGCCTTCAGTCTCCTTCTCTAGGGACCAGAAGTACTCAGCTGAAAATCACCTGAACTTCCACTTTTTTAAATGTCTTACCCAGAAGAATGTAGTCATCTTTGGTCCATTCCAGGTGGAATCTAGCAGTGTCATTCATCCTGACATGCAGCACAACCACTGGATGTTTTCACTCTCCCATCAGGATCCTCTTCATCCTCACATTCACATCTCATATCCTTGCTCCTGACAGACAGCACGCTCTTCTGTTCCCTGTATCTGGTCTGTTGACAGGCCATCAGTTCTTTTAATATGAAATCCCTGATCACATAGATCTGTCTCTTCATGGAGTTGTTATGAATCTGTCTTTTGATCTCTCTCTCAGTCCATAGCAGTGCCGTGCCATAGGATCAGGTCAGTGTTGATGTTGATGAGCCACAGTGGGTTGGAGCCAAGTGAGTCAGCGGAAGCAGGGTTGTTAGTGGAACAGAGGCAATGTGAGTTGTCAGGAGTGGTGAAGGGGAGCAGGAACTAAGGCAGGGGTGAGGAGTTAGGAGCAAATCAAGGGACCAGGAACCAGGCCCAGGTATCAAGAGCAGGTCTGGGGTCAGGAAACAGGAGCAAGGCAGGGTATCAGGAGTGTGCTGCAGGGACTGTTTGCAGCAACAAGCCAGGAATCTGCCTAGTTGCAGAGACAGCCTCCAGATGTTTCCCATGAGTCTTAAATATTGTGCCTGGGCCAGTCACAGAAGGTGGTAGGCTCCTGCAGTCAGGACCTCCGTGGGCTGAACATCCAGTGGTGCCTGAACCTGTGGGGCTCATAGGATGCTGTTCCTCACTTTACCAGAGCTGTTGGCTGGTGATGTAGAACCAGGAGCCAGCAGATGGAGGTTCCAGGTCTACAGATCCTCACACCATCCCACCAAGTTACTGCTATGCCAAGTGGTTTTGGATTGAAGCGTAACAATTTGTTGTTGACCAGGAATTGGGACTACAACTGATTTTAACTACTGACAAATACAGAAATGATTGTAACATTCCCCTGTTTCTCTTCTGTTTCCTCCATCAACTATTTGTTGAAATCCCTCATTTGAAATACAGTCTGTAGAAGCATCTTAAATGTTTAACACTTTGGTCCTGCTGCTGTGCCAGACACTGATACTGCATCATTTACTGATACTGCCCCCACAGCCATTAATTTACTGCATCTCCTACTGAAGTCTGGATTCAATGCAGTGCTTCCTTTTACTGCTTGAAGGGAGGTGCTGCATCTAGCACAGCACAACTTCTTGGCAGCTACTGGACTGAAAAATAGGGTTAAATAAAATTAGCTTTGATACCAAAATGTGGAATAGTACAATTGCGATAAATCCTATGCCAAAGGATCAGTGTGAAGATGTAAATATTATTATCGAATGTAGAATTTTGCATTGTTCTGGAAGTCATGGTGGCTTTTTCAAATACTTTGCTTCAATAAAGCAGGGGTCTTCAAACTTTTTGGATCACACACCCCCAGGGCCAGCTCTAAGGAAGCAAAAAAAAAAAAAAAAAACTGCCGCCGGCGTGCCGCCGAAGACGGAGCTGGGAGAGCCGAGCTGCCGCTGGCGTGCTGCCGAAGACGGAGCTGGGAGAGCCGAGCTGCCGCCGGCGTGCCGCTGAAGACGGAGCGGGGAGAGCCGAGCTGCCGCCGGCGTGCTGCCAAAGAATCAAAGGTCCAGGAGCGCTGCTGCCGCCGTGCCGGCAGTGCTCCTTCTGCCGCGCACCCCCAGGGATGGTCTTGCGCAACCCCTGGGGTGCGCGCACCCCACTTTGGAGACCACTGCAAGAAAGGATCATCATGGGATCAGCTAATCAGGTTTGCTGATAGATTTATCGTAATGGTTGCCAGAAGACTAGCTGGGGTAAAATTTGACCGTCGTGTGGATGTCCAGCACAAGGCCCTCTGCATCACCTAATCTCTGCATGGGGTGTGTATGTAGGTTGGGAATGGGGTTTTTTGTTTGCTTTTTTTTGTTTGTTTTTTTGGTGGGGGCGGATCAACTGGCTGACCAGCTAAACAGGGGTGTTTTTGCATACACTGCATGCCACAGAACTGGCCTCCGTGCCAGCCTGTGTGAGTATAGGATGGAAGGTCACTTTGGAGGTAGGCTGGAGAGGAGTTGCAGATCTGCATTTATAGACATCCAGTGGCCCTACTGTCCCATGCAACTGGCAGACAACTAAAAAGTGACAAATGTTATAAGTTTGTGTATACAAATGCTAGAAGAAGTCTGAATACTAAGATGGGAGGACTTGAGTGCCTGGTATTATAGGCATCACAATAACTTGGTGGAACGATGATAATCAATGGGATATGGTAATACCAGGGTACAAAATATATAGGAATGACAGAGTAGGTCATGCTGGTGGGGGAGTGGCACTATATGTGGAAGAAAGCATAGAGTCAAATATAGTTAAAATCTAAAATGAATCCAAATGTACCATAGAATCTCTATGGATAGAAATTCCATTCTTGAATAATAAGTGTATAACAGGACTATACTACCAACTACCTGACCAGGAAGTTGATTGTAAAATGATGAGAGAGAGAGAGAGATTAGAGAATAGAAAACTCAATAATAACGGGGGATTTCAACTCTCCCAATATTGACTGGGTACATGTCACCTCAGGACGGGATGCTGCAATAAAGTTTCTAGACACCATTAATGAATGCTTCTTGGCACAGCTAGTCCTGGAACCCACAAGGGATGAGAGGCAATTCTTGATTTAGTGCTAAATGGAGCATAGAGTCTTATCTAAGAGGTGAATATAGCTGAACCACTCAGTAATAGTGACCATAATGTAATTAATTTTAACATCCTTGTGGGAGGGAAAATACCAAAGAAGCCCAGCACAGTAGCATTTAACTTCAGAAAAAGAAACTACACAAAAATGAGGAAGCTAGTTAAACAGAATTTAAAGGTACAGTCACAAGAGTGAAATGTCTGCAAGCTGCATTAAAATTATTTTAAAACACCATAATAGAAGTTCAAACTGAATAGTCCCCAAATTTTAAAAAAAAAGTCACCTTGGGTAAACAGAGTAAAAGAAGTGATTAAGGCAAAAAGGCATCCTTTAAAAATTGGAAATCAAATCCTACTGAGGAAAATAGGAGCAGAAACTCTGACAAGTCAAATGTAAAAGCATAATTAGGCAGGCCAAAAAAGAATTTTAAGAGCAACTAGCAAAAGACATAAAAACTAACATCAAAAACTTTTTAAGTATATCAGAAGCAGGAAATGTGCCAAACAATCAGTGGGATCACTAGATGATCGAGGTGCTACAGGAACACTCAAGGAAGAAAAGTCCATGGCGGAGAAGCTAAATGAATTCTTTGTATCAATCTTCACTGCAAAGGATATTAGGGAGATTCCCACACCTGAACTATTCTTTTTTTATGACAGATCTGAGGAACTGTCCCAGATTGAGGTGTCAATAGAGGAGGTTTTGGAACAAATTGATAGATTAAACAGTAATAAATCACCAGGACCAGATGGTATTTGTCCAAGAGTTCTGAAGGAACTCAAATAGGAAATTGCAGAACTACTAACTGATATGTAATTTATCACTTAAATTAGCTTCTGTACCAGGTGACAGGAGGATAGCTAATTTAACACCAATTAGTAAGCCTAATTTAAGTACAAAACAAATTGGATGAAACTGTAGTAAAGAACAGAATCATGAGACACCTAAATGAACACATTATTTATTTGGGAAGAGTCAATATGGCTTTTATAAAGGGAAATCATGCCTCACCAATCTATTAGAATTCTTTGAGGGGGTCAACAAACATGGACAAGGGTGATCTAGTGGATATTAGTGTACTTGGACTTCAGAAAGCCTCTGACAAGGTCCCTCACCAAAGGCTCTTAAGCAAAGTAAGCAGTCTTGGGATACTGATCCTCTCATGGATCAGTAACTAGTTAAAGGACAGGAGACAGAGGGTAGGAATAAATGGTCAGTTCTTCTTCGAGTGATTGCTCATGTGTATTCCACAATAGGTGTGTGTGCTCGCCATGTGCACCAGTGCTGGAAGTTTTTCCCCTAGCAGTACCTATGCGGGGGAGCACCTCCCGCGACCCCTGGAGTGGTGCCTGCCTGGCGCGGTATAAGGGGAGGTGTGTGCTCCCCCCACCCTCAGTTCCTTCTTGCCGCCAGTGAAGGTGCATCGGAACTACTCTGTTCCAGCTTTGCTGTAGCTCGTCCCCACAACTGTTCGTTCGTTCGTTCAGTGTTAGTACCTGTAGTTAACTGTTTAGTTAGTCAGTGAGCCCGGGCCAGGGCATGCCCTGCACCCCGGGGTTTAAGTCATGCGGCTCTTGTAGGCGTTCTGTGTCAAGAAGTGACCAGCACGCAGACTGTTTGCGCTGTTTGGAAGAAACCTGTATCAGTGAAAGGTGCAAGATTTGCAAGTCTAAGCCTCAGACCAAAAGAGAAAGGGACATTAGGCTCCTGTCCATCCTGATGGAGTCGGCGCTGACCCCAACTCCGGCACGCCACTCTGAACCGGTACCCAGCACGGCGGCGTCGATATGTGGCAACCCTCCGGTGCCATCAACCAGTCGCACTGCTCCCCATCCACAGGGCACCCCAAGAGGGCCAGGAAGACTCCCACTTCACAGCGGCACCGAGGGAAGTCTTGGACAGAGGCTAGGCCCATATCGGGCAGTCCTCAATCCCCACTGGGCCCCAGGCCTCTGACTCACGTTGAGCGGAGTATCCCGGCCCCTTCGGAACAGGCCTCTCTGGTTGTCCAGATACCATCTACGCCTGAAGCCCTCCAGGCGGCCCGGGACGTTATGTCCATGCCGGTGCCTGGAGCGCCACCGATGTTGGCCCCACGCTCCAGAGGCAAGCCGCTGCTGGGATCTCCACAGCCGCCTCCGTCCCGGTACCGGTCTCGGTCAAGGGAACGTTCCTGATGCCGTTCACCACCCAGTGACCATTCAGGGCAGAGTCCATGTGGATTGCCCTCGATGCCTACCAGATTGTCTGGCTGAGTTCCGGCCGGCCGGGACTCTAGGTACCGCTCGTCCTCAAGGAGCAGATATCGACAGGACCGTGGCAGGCATCGCCAATGGTCCTCGTCTCGGAGGGGGTACCGCAGTCGGTCACAGCACGGTCATCGATGCCATCCCTGCTCAGACTCCCGCTCCAAGTCTCTACCAAGACATTGCAGCCCCAGGCGTCGATCACCAGTGTCTCGCTGTCACGGGTCCACCCGTCGAGGCCGTTTGCGGAGCAGCTGTTACCATGGGTACCGGTCCTCCATGTAGAGATTGCAGTCCCATGGCCGACGTAGATCCCAGCACCGCCGCTTCTCCTGGTCCAGAAACCGCAGCAGATCTTACGCCAGCCCGGCCTCCATTCGTAGCCATCCTTCAATGGCCCAGGCCAGCCAATCCAAACAGCCAGCCCCACCGGTGCCACGGCAGGTGCAGTGGCACCAAGCGTTGTGGCTGGCCCAATGGTACCAGTGGGCTCCGGCGCAGCCCCCGGTGGGAGCTCACTCGGTGGCCGGAGTTTCGGAAGCACCGTCGGCCTCCCTCTCCAGACCCCCGAGAAAAGGGTCGGTGGGACGTACATCCTCGGCACCATGCCTAATGTCCGATCAGGTGGTGGACCCACCAGTGCCAGCCGATACTGAGAGCACCGCACCAGCCTCCTTGCCCCGCCCCTTCCACCCCACAGGAGGACTTCAGGGCCCATCAAGAACTCTTAAAGAGGGTGGCAGTAAGCCTCCACCTCCAGGCAGAGGAGATGGAGGGGCTCTCAGCATCCCTGTTTAACGTGCTGTCCCCGTCGGCACTGGGTAGAGTGGCCTTGCCTTTCCGTGAAGGGGTGGCTAAGATTTCAAATGCCCTGTGGCAAACACTGGCCTCGTTGGCCCCCATCTCTAAGAAGGCAGAATGCAAGTACTTTGTACCCATTAAGGGGCATGAGTAATTGTATACCTACCCAGCGCCCAACTCCCTGGTGGTCGAGTCGATCAACCACAGGGAATGGAAGGTCAGCCAGCCCTGACACCAAAGAACAAAGACTCTCGGAGACTGGACTCTTTCGGAAGGAAAATTTATTTGTCTTTGAGCTTCCAGTTACGAGTGGCAAACCATCAGGCTCTCCTGGGCCGGTATGAATTCAATCTGTGGGGCTCCCTGCTCAAGTTTGAGGACTCCCTCCAGGAGCGCGGTAGGAAGGAGTTCAAGGCGCTAGTGGAGGAAGGGGCAGCGGCCGCTAGGGCATCCCTGCAGGCAGCCTCAGATGCTGCGGACACGGCCACACGATCCATGGCCTCCACGGTGTCCATGAGATGGGTGTCATGGCTCCTGCTCTCTGGGCTGTCCAGCGAGGCACAGTCTTCCATGCAGGATCTCCCGATTGACAGGAAAGCTCTGTTTGCGGCAGAAACAGATACAAGCCTGCATGGCATGAAGGACTCCTGCACGACCCTCCAGACTCTGGGCCTCTGTGCCCCAGCTCTGGCAAAACCTAAGTTCAAGCCGCAGCAGACTCCTGCCCAGGCCACCCTCCCAAAGTATGAGGCCGTCCATAAGAAGCAGCAGGACTATAAGAGACGCCCTCAGAGGCAGTCTCAGCCTGCCCCCCCAGCCTGGGTCCTCCAAGGGTAAGCAGGCAGGGAAAAGGTGCTTTTGATGGGACGCTTAGGGGCACCCCACCAGTCCTCATCAGGGATCCACCCCCAATAAATCTCCCCTTCTCCAACGAGTTGTGTGCTTTCTTCCCGGAATGGTTGCGGCTAACCTCAGACCAATGGGTCCTCAACACCATCTCCCGGTGTTACACCCTCCTGTTTAATTCCTCCCCACCCAACCACCCCCCATCCCTCTTGGGGGACCCCTCGCACAAAGCTCTGCTCGAGCAGGAGGTGGGGTGCCTCCTAGGACTAGGAGCAATAGAGGCGGTATCAGAGGAGTTCATGGGCAAGGGGTATTACTCCCGTTATTTCCTTATCCTGAAGGCCAAAGGGAGGCTCAGGCCCATCCTGGACCTGTGAGATCTGAACCACTACATGGTGAACCACTACATTCTGCATGGTTTCCCTGGCCTCCATCATCCCCTCCCTGGATCCCGGGGATTGGTACACTGCCCTCCATCTACAGGACGCGTATTTCCACATCCACATATTCGAGGGGCACAGGCGCTTCCTCCGTTTCGTGATGGAACAGAATCACTGCCAATTCACAGTCCTCCCGTTTGGTCTGTCCACTGCCCCCAGGGTGTTTACAAAATGCATGTCGGTGGTAGTGGCCTACCTCAGAGGGCGAGGGGTCCAGATATTTCCCTATCTGGATGATCGGCTTGTCAAGGGCACCTCCTGGTCGCAGGTGAGGGATCACGTGGCGCTCCTCCTGTCCACGTGCACTGCCTTGGGCCTGTTGGTAAACAACGCCAAGTCCATGTTAGTCCCGGTCCAACGCAGAGTTTATCGGCATGCTCCTGGACGCAGCATCAGCCAGGGCCTCTCTCCCGCCAGACAGATTCAAGACCCTGAAAGGTCTCATCAACTCAGTCACAAGGTTCCCGGTGACAACAGCCAGGGTTTGCCTGCAGCTTTTGGGTCCCATGTCAGCGTGCACGTACGTGGACCGTCACGCCAGACTCAGGATGAGGCCCCTCCAGCTCTTGATCTCGAAGTTCTCCCAGGCCACGGACAGGATGGACAAGGTCCTCACCATGCTGGACTCTGTGATCACCTCCCCACGGTGGTGGTCCACTTGAAACAACATACTCCAAGGGGTCCCATTCAGGGACAGGGCTCCGTTGTTGGAGCTGGTGTCCGATGCATCAGCCCTGGATTGGGAGGCCCATATGGGGAACTTTCAGACCCAAGGCCTGTGGTCGGCTCAAGACCTGACCCTACATATAATTGTCAAGGAGCTCAGGGCCGTGCGACTGGTGTGTATGGCCTTCCATTTACACATGGAGGGCAAGGTAGTCAGGGTCCTCACGGACAACACAGCCTCGATGTTCTATATCAACAGGCAAGGCGGGGCCCGATCCTCTGCCACGAAGCCCTCAAGCTGTGGGACTTCTGTATAGCCCACGACATCCACCTGAAGGCCTTTCACCTACCAGGCACCTGGAACAAGAGGGCGGATTGCTTGAGCAGGGATTTTTCCTCACAACGTGAGTGGTCCCTCCACCCGGAAGTGGCCCACCAGCTCTTCGAAAGGTGGGGAACTCCCCAGGTGGATCTATTCGTGACTTGGCAGGACTGGTGATGCCCCTGGTTCTGCTCCAGTAGGGGCCTGGGAGGGGCGCTATCTCCAATGCCTTTATCCTGTCCTGGTCAGGCCGGCTTCTGTACGCCTTTCCCCCATTCCCTCTAATCAGCAGGGTCCTGGAGAAGATAAAGCCAGACAAGGCCCGGATCCTCCTGATTGCCCCGGCGTGGCCCAGGCAGCATTGGTACGGCACCCTCACGGGCCTGGCAGTAGCTCCGCTGTGGCCGTTGCCACTCTGCCCGGACCTACTCTCTCAGGACCAGGGCCGCCTTCTTCATCCCAACCTAGCAGCTCTTCACCTCATGGTGTAGCTGCTCAGTGGTTAGGTGGAGAGGAAAGAACGTGCTCAGAACAGGTTCAGCGCGTCCTCCTCGAAAGTAGACGGCTCTCCACTTGCCGCGCTTATTTGGCAAAGTGGTCTCGGTTTTCTAGGTGGGCAGTGGACCAGGGTGTCCCCCTGTGGCCGCCCCGATCCAGCTTATCCTTGATTATCTCCTCCACCTGATGGCCCAGGGCCTGGCGCCCTCGTCAGTCAAGGTGCACCTGGCCATCATATCGGCCTTCCTTCCGCCGGTGCAAGGGCACATGGTATTTTCCCATGCTATGACTGGCTGGTTCCTTAAGGGTTTGGACCGTCTTTTTCCATATTGTAGACCCCCCCGGTCCCGCAGTGAGACCTAAACCTGGTGTTGGCTTATCTCATGGGGCCCCTGTTTGAACCACTGACCATGTGCTCCTGGTCTCACCTCTCATGGAAGGTGGCCTTCCTGGTTGCAATCACGTCGGCCAGGCAAGTCTCGGAGCTCAGGGCCCTGACCTCTGAGCCGCCATACACGGTCTTTCATAAGGACAAGGTCCACCTCCGCCCACACCCCGCGTTTCTCCCGAAGGTGGTCTCCCCCTACCACATGGGTCAGGACATTTTTCTACCGGTCCTCTGCCCCAAGCCTCATGCATCCAGTGAGGAGCGCCGTCTCCACACGTTCGATGTGCGGCGAGTTCTGGTTTTTTACCTCAAGCGGACCAAGCCATTCAGAAAGTCCTCGCAACAGTTCGTCGCCTCGGCTAAGCGTGCGAGGGGCCAGCCGATTTCCACTCAGCTGCTTTCCAATTGGATCACTTGGTGCATCCATTCCTGTTATGAGCTGGCGGGTGTCCCCCCCGCCACCCATCGTGAGGGCACACTCGATTCGAGCACAGGCCTCGTCGGCTGCCTTCGTGGCCCACATCCCCATCCAGATATTTGTAGGGCCGCCACGTGGTCTTCGGTTCTCACGTTCACCTCGCACTATGTGATCATCCCCCAAACCAGGGATGACACTGGGTTCGGCAGGGTGGTACTCCGTCCTGAGAACTTGTGAACTCCTACCCACCTCCAACAGATATAGCTTGGAATCACCTATTGTGGAATACACATGAGCAATCACTCGAAGACGAAAAGACAGTTACCTTTTCCATAACTGGTGTTCTTTGAGATGTGTTGCTCATGTCTATTCCACATCCCACCCTCCTTCCCCTCTGTCGGAGTTGTCTGGCAAGAAGGAACTGAGTGTGGGGGGAGAGCACAGCTCCCCTTATACCGCGCCAGGCAGGCGCCACTCCAGGGGTTGCGGGGGGCACTCCCCCCCTACGGGTACTGCTAGGGGAAAAACTTCCGACACCGGTGCACGTGGCAAGCACGCACATCTATTGTGGAATAGACATGAGCAACACCTCTCGAAGAACACCAGTTATGGAAAAGGTAACTGTCTTTTTAAAACGGAAAATGTTAAATAGCTGTGTCCCCCAGGGATCTGTATTGGCACCAATGCTGTTCAGCAAGTCATAAATGATCTGGAAAAAGGGTGAACAGTGAGATGGCAAGGTTTGCAGGCGATACAAAATTATTCAAGATAGTTATGTTCAAAGCAGACTCTGGAGAATTATAAGGGGATCTCACAAAACTGGGTGACTGGGCAACAAAATGTCTTACAAAATTCAATGTTGATAAATTTAAAGTAATGCACATTGGAAAATATATTCCCAATTATATATGTAAAATGATGGGATGTAAATTAGCTGTTACCACTCAAGAAAGAGATCTAGGAGTCACTGGATAGTTCTCTGAAAATTATCTGCTCAATGTGCAGGAACAGTGTAAAAACACTGACCAATTGTTAGGAACCATTAGGAAAGGGATAGATAATAAGACAGAACATATCAAAATTCCACTACATAAATCCGTGGTATGCTCACACTTTGAATACTGCATACAGTTCCAGTCACCCCATCTCATAAAAGATACTTCAGAATTGGGAAAAGATCAGAGAAGGGCAACAAATAGTATTAGGGTATGGAACAGCTTCCACATGAGGAGAGATTTTTAAAAGAAACGACTGAGGAGGGGAATATGATAGATAGGGCCCGACTAAATTCATGGTTCATGCTGGTCAATTTCATGGTCATAGGATTTTAAAAATCATAAATTTCATCATTTCAGCTATTTAAATCTGAAATTTCATGATATTGTAATTGTAGGAGTTCTGACCCAAAAAGGAGCTGTGGGGGGTCCCACGGTTATTGTAAGGGGGGTTGCGATACTGCTACCCTTACTTCTGTGCTGTTGCTGGTGGTGGCGCTGACTTCAGAGTTGGGCAGCTGGAGAACAGCGGATGCTGGCCGGGAGCCCAGCTCTGAAGGCAGAGCTGCCGACAGCAGCGGCGCAGAAGTAAGGATGGCATGGTATGGTATTGCCACCCTTACTTCTGTACTGCTGCCTGCAGAGCTGGGCCCTCAGTCAGCAGCCACCACTCTGGCCACCCCACTCTGAAGGCAGCAATGCAGAAATAAGAGTGGCATGGTACATTATTGCCACCTTTATTTCTGCGCTGCTGCTGGCAGGGTGCTGCCTTCAGAGCTGGGCACCTGGCCAACAGTTGCCACTTTCCAGCCGCCCAGTTCTGGAGGCAGCGCAGAAGTAAGGGTGACAGTACCACAACCTCCTAAAATAACCTTGTGACCACCCCTGCTGCAACTACCTTTTGGGTTAGGACCCCCAATTTGAGAAACATTGGTCTCCCCTGTGAAGTCTGTATAGTATAGGGTAAAAGCATACAAAAGACCAGATTTCACAGTCCATGATGCATTTGGCTGTGAATTTCGTAGGGCCCTAATAATAGAGCTCTGTAAAATCATGAATGATGTGGAGAAAGTGCATAAGAAAGTGTTATTTACCCCTTCACATAACATAATAAGCAGGAGTCACCTAATAAAATCAATAGGCAGCAGGTTTAAAACGAACAAAGGAAGTACTTTTTCACACAATGCACAGTCAACCTGTGGAACTCATTGCCAGGGGTGGTTGTGAAGGCCAAAGATATAACTCAGTTCAAAAAAGAATTAAATAAGTTCATGGAGGAGAGATTCATCAATGGCTATTAGCCAAGAGGATCGGGGAGACAACCCTTTGCTCTGGTTGTCCTAAGCTGTAACTGACAGAAGCTCTGAGTGGATGAAAGGGAATGGATCACTCAATAAGTGCCCTGGTCTGTTCATTCCCTCTGAAGTATCTGGCATTGGTCAGTGTCAGAAGACAGGATACAGGGCTGGATGGACCATTGGCCTGAACCAGTGTGTCAGTTCTTGTGTTCTTATGTTGTATTGTAACACATTGGCTGGAGAAGCAGCTGGGAAGGGGGGACGGGTCTAGAGAACCCATGTTGGGGGCTGAATATCATTGTTCCCACCTCTCCATATTCCACCCACATAAACATTTAATATTCATACTTTATGTAGGGAAGTGAATTTCACTTTCAGAGAGGTAAATTTAGGGTGGGATTTTCAAAGGTACTCATCATTAGCCTAAATCTGCCTCCAGTGAAATCATTGGGTGTTTACCATTAACTCCAGCGGAGCAAAGCTGAGCTAATTCTGTATATAATTTGAGTATTTTGTTTTATTTTGCCTTGTAAATTTTTTCTATTGTCAGACTCTTTGTTGGTAAGTATTTTTCTTTATATAAAGTGAGGTTTTGTAGTTATTTTTTTTTCTTCGATAAAAACCTGTTAATCTAAACTGGAAAATCCAATTTCCACTGGAGTTTAAAAAGTCTATTAGCTCCCTCCTGTGAGGCACAAAAATATTACAAATTTCTCCCTCCTCATCCTTTTGCTACCCATAACTCTCTCTTTCTCTCTCTGTAGTTCTGAATGCATTCCCAGATGAACAAAAGCTTTATTAAGCTGAAGTAAAAAAAGAAAACCTTGACCCTTAAAAGGATATTGTAGTTTTCTCACAAGAACCACAAAAGTTTACTCCAGAAATTCAAAATTAAAGTTACACTGACAAACAAACAAGACCTCCTCAGAAAGTATGAAAACGAAGTATTAGAGTCCCCCAAAGAACTTTAGTAAAAGTTCTGCCTTTGTTCTCTGCCAGCCCCCCCACCCCCCGCATGTCCATCACATCTGGTATTTAGGTTGAAAACATATTTATAAAGGAAGTTTTGACAAGGGCTATTCATCCTGTTTCAGTGGATCCTAAATCTATTTTATTTGCACTGTTTGCCAGTAGAGTCAAGGAAATCAAGAGTATGTGGCTTTGATACTCTACATATACTTCTGTTTCAGAGTAACAGCCGTGTTAGTCTGTATTCGCAAAAAGAAAAGGAGGACTTGTGGCACCTTAGAGACTAACCAATTTATTTGAGCATGAGCTTTCGTGAGCTACAGCTCACTTCATCGGATGCATACTGTGGAAATTGCAGAAGACATTATATACACAGACACCATGAAACAATACCTCCTCCCACCCCACTCTCCTGCTGGTAATAGCTTATCTAAAGTGATCATCAAGTTGGGCCATTTCCAGCACAAATCCAGGTTTTCTCACCCTCCCCCCCCCCCCCCCCACAGACAAACTCACTCTCTTGCTGGTAATAGCCCATCAAAAGTGATCACTGTCTTCACAATGTGTATGATAATCAAGGTGGGCCATTTCCTGCAGAAATCCAGGTTCTCTCACCCCCTCATCCCCCTCCAAAAACCACACACACAAACTCACTCTCCTGCTGGTAATAGCCTATCCAAAGTGACCACTCTCCTTACAACCTGCATGAAAATCAAAGTGGGCCATTTCCAGCACAAATCCAGGTTTTCTCACTCCCCCACCCCCATACACACACAAACTCACTCTCCTGCTGGTAATAGCTCATCCGAAGTGACCACTCCCCCTACAATGTGCATGATACTTCTGTGATACTTAAATGTGAACCTCTGCCCCAGTGATTTGGTTACCTAATTTTTGTTCAGGCTCTAAAATGTGACTAGTCCCAGGTACAGTAACTATGAGTTTATGCTTAGTCTCACAGCATGAAACTTTGTAACAGTTAAAATCCAATATACTTTTGAGACATTTTCCCAAGCCATTGTCCCAAATATGGTCTCTCTTGGTGATAAGCTGTAAAAGTCTTTCTCTCTCTCCTGTAACTGAGCATGGTCTTAAAGAATGCAGGAGTAGTTTGATGTAGCAATATAAAAACAGACACACTTTGGTTTGAATCCTTTAGTAATGTACAATTAGTGTATCAGCAAGAATGCGGTAGTCGAGTTAGATCACTTCAGTTTTCAGAATCACTGATCCTGTGAAGTTATGTATTGTGTGGAAAGGACTGTTTCCTTATTTTCATTTGCTCTGTGGGCAGCTTGATGCAGGTCCAAAGGTTAGGTAGTTTGGATGACCTTAACTTCATTATGTTACTTTCTAATTTTCTTTTTAATTTTAAACTGAATATCAACTGTGATTTTCCAGACTAGCTAATATTTGTGGGTTTTGAAAGTTATGTTTCTTTAGGTTTGTTTCTTTAAATAATGGATAGTTTTGTGCAACTTTAGCTCCTGTGTTAACTACATTTTTTCCCCCCCTGAGAACTATCTTGGATTTTTTTTTCAATTAAATTCTTCAGTAATAGGAGTCCCATGCTACATGGGGATAAACTTCACTTTTCCCTAGACCAGTGGTTCTCAACCAGGGGTCCAGGGCCCCCTGGGGGGGCTGCGAGCAGGATTCAGGGGGGCTGTGAAGCAAGGCCAGCATTATACTAGCTGGGGCCCAGGGCAGAAAGCTGAAGCCCAAGGCCCTGAGCCCCGCCACCTGGGGCTGAAGGCAAAGCTTGAGTAGCTTTGTGGGGGCCCCTGTGGCATGGGACCCCAGGCAACTGCCCTGCTTGCTACTTCCTCACACCAGCACTGGCTTTTATATGCAGAAAACCAGTTATTGTGGCACAGGTGGGCCATGGAGTTTTTATAGCATGTTGCGCAGGGGGGGTCAGAAAGAAAAAGGTTGAGAACCCCTGCCCTAGACTGCTTTCCGCTTCCCCATATGGTTCACTCAGCACTTGAGAGGCTTGGGCCTTTAGCTTGTAAGCAGTTGAGGCAAGGACTGTTTCTTCCCAAAGAGTGCTTTGTGCAGTTCCAGCTACACTGGTGTTTGCCATAATAAATACAAATGGGCTGCTGGAGGAACATGCCAGCTGGCCTCCCAAAGTGCTCAGCATGACTTCTTTTTATGCACTGTGGTCTTGCTGATCCAGTCAGTCATGAGCCCACGCTCTCCTCCCATTCCTTGTTGTTAAGAAGGTACTGAGTCTGATACCTTAGAAGAACTTGGGTTGATTTCAGAGGGCAGCTTCTTTCTCTCAAGCTGTCTGGCATTGGGAGAGCTAGTTCAGAAGACTTTAAAATGCTAGAAAAGCATCTACCCAAACAGTCTTTAAGTCTGAAGCTAACTGATTAACAAAGTTGTTAATTGTCCATACACACTCCCGCTTTTCCAATGTTCTTAATGTTATTTTAAACAACTTTTTTGACGTACAAAAGCATTTACTTCAAAAAACAGTCCAATTTTTTTGTAAACAGGGAAAAACATGCTTTTTTCCCCCACACTCTCATATCTTCCAAGTGATAGAAGAGAAATCTTCAAGCTTTTGTAAAAAAAATGGTTCATCTTTTACCGAACACTGATTGTTTCAGGAAGTTATAAGCAAGTGATAGCATGGAGTTACGCTCTGATTAGTTATGCAACATTAACTATAGCAACTAGAATGACCATATTATTATAGGTAAATCAGATACGTTAAGTGATGCATTGGGGGAAAAAAAAATTTGGTTTGTGCTTTCATTTGTTCCAGAATGGCATTCTTTCTGGAGGAGGTGATGATTTGTACTAAGCGCCTGCTGGAGGTGATTGCTGGCTGGCTGCCTCGACATTTCATCGGTGCAATCCTAGTTTCCCTCCCGGCTCTTGCAGTTTTTTCACATTTCACCTCTGACTTTGAAACCAACATACATGTAAGTTTTAGGACAATGTATCCTGTCTAACTTTCTTTTAGATTTAATGGAGTAGATTGGCTCCCTCCTTGTCTTCTCCCCTTCCCCATACCCTTCATCCATGTGATCTATATCTCTCAAGAGGATAGGTCTGATTCTGTAAGATGGTATTGCTAGTAGAATGAATCTTATTTTTTTTTACAAACATTACCTTTAGGCAGAATTTAATGTAAATAAATTTGAACACATCTTAGGAATTTTTCAATATATTAAAGCATAATTTCTGAGCGGGAACTCCTTATCCAATGAGATGCGGAATATCCTTAAGGACCTCCGTGGCTCATTGCTGAAGTTCAGCAGCAGTAATGGTATTAGCAGTGGATTGTGTCTGTCTGTCATATCAACAGCAGTGCTGTGTTTGCACACTGTCAAAATAGGTGGAGTATTTTCAGCAACACAAAAATTATTAGTCCTCTTCTAAATGGCCCTGTAGCTCTTTTTCTCTATGTAATTTGGTGATGTTTCCAGTATATTAAAGCTATATTTTCTTTAATTTAAAGGTGAATTTTTTCCTTATTGGACTGATTGTAGAACTGTGGGCCTGTAACGGGGTGTGAAGCCCACACCAGCACGAAAAAAGTTAAAGGAGTCTGAGAGGGTTGGTAGTCTCACTGTTTGCACCTGCGGAGGGGATGGATTTAAAAGAGGAGATAGAAGGTTAGTTGGAGAGGAGGAGAGGTAGGACAGAGAATATAATAAATTCCCTCTCTCTGGGAAGGGGCCTGTTAGAAGGCTAAGAAGGCTGGAGGGAAGAGAAGCAGACAGTCTGCTCTGGAAATGAGCCTAAGGAACAATCTGGAGACACTGAGGGACAATGGCCTGCCTGAAACCCTGGGAAGGTGGAGAACTGTGCCAATTCTAGACTGTGGTAGGGAGTGGGGCACAGCAGACTGTGTATAGATTGGAAGATCACATATCTGGTGTTAGGAGTCTGATGAGAGCAGACTAGTACCCCTGGAACTGAGTGGAAATATAGAACTGGTATTCCAGAGAATAGAGGATCAGATGGTACCAACCATTGTTTCTGAATTATGCAGAGGCGACTGGTTGTGTTCAAGGAGCAGCAACAGGCCGGCACCGGTCCTCAAGTTCGAGGGACTGGAAAGGAGTATAGAAGAAATGGCAGGGACTGGTAAACTGATTCACACCCCCAGTCAGTTTTGTGGGACTACAGGAAGATTGGTGAGACAGGCAGTGGAAGTGGTCTGTCCAGCAATGGACACAGTCTGGGGGATGATGATTAAAGTTAAGTTGAGACAAGGAAACCCTGAAATAAAGGGTGGTTCTACTTGCAGAGTTTCAGGATGCTGTAAGAAGGCAGGCCCTGTCAAGAATTGTAGGAAACTTTGGCTAACTTTGTGTGGATAGTCCTGGGGAATTGGCAGAATTAATTCCCTGAACAGAGTTTTTCAGGAACTCAAAGTCTGCAATTCAGGCAGGGGAACTGAAGACACCTGGGATTACCCTTTTGACTGCTGGAGAACAGCCTGTCATATATAAGGTGACAGAACCCAAGCAACACTGGACCTGAACCTGAAAGGTGCTGAACACCTTCAACCCTTTTTGACTTCTGTTTGTCTTATGTAGGCCCGTTCCCTGTAGTACTTGAGCACCTCCTAAATATTTTTAAAATACAGTTAACAATAACAATGGAATTTGTGGGTGCTCAGCCCCTCTCAGTTTCAGGTCGTATGTGCTGAAAGCCCCACATAGTAGCAAGTAAGAATGGTATTCATTACGCAGCTGTTCATGCACTACCCTTTTTTTTCCTGTTTCAGATCCCCCAGACTTATTGGGTTGTTGGTTCACTCACCAAGAGATATTCCAGCTGGCCCTGTGCTCGGTGATGTTGCAACAATCATGGAGCTCTGGGGAAAGGGACCAGTCTGTAGAGGGTCAGGTAAGTGCCATATTTTACTATGACATGGTTTTGCAAAGTTTTTTTTTATTAATAGCATTATATACCCTCCCCGGATGTAAAATAATGATAATAATTAAAAAAAAAAAAAAACTTTCCAAAGCCATGCTTACATAGTAAAACACGACACTTACTGACCCTCTAGAGGCTGGCTTCATGCTGGGGCTTCACTTGAAGTCAGAACCATTGCCCTGGCACTTTACGAGACCTGAAATGAGGTTTTTTTAAATTCAGCATAGCTATTTCTTAGTTATTAAAGCCTGGAAAAACTGTGGTCATGGTTTAAAAAATGTAAGTAAGTTATGTAAGTTTTACTAGTTTGCCTGTTGTGGATAAACTGTTTTTCTAATTGGAATGTGGCCTTGCTATTTTGTTTAACTGTTGTTGTGCCCCAGACAACATAATAAAGCATTCCAAATTTTCAACTTGTAAAGCAAAGCAATGGTGTCCCACTCCACTCACAATGAAAGAGATTATTGCCACCAGAAATCATAAAGAGCAGCATAGTTAATGCTAAGGAAAATAAGACCTGCAGTACAATTTTGTGGAGTTCTCTATTTTAACATTGGATCTTCATTGATTTTCTTAACACAGCCCTACTTTGTACATTACATAAGATGGACTTTAGCATTTGACTATTGCTGTATTGCATTCTGGGGAAATTAAGATATTTCTCAGAAAGCATCTGCTTTGCACTTCAATTTACCTATCTACTAAAGACATGAAAAGGGAGGTTTTCTGAGATTCTTGGATTTGAGACTTGGAACAGAAAGGAAAAATGGAGAACTACCCCTTCAGCTTGGCACAAATACCAGTTCCACAGAGCATCAATTAACATTATGTTAAACTTCTGCTCACTTTTGTTCCTCAAAGGAATAATTATCCATGTTGAGTTCAGCACTTAGTGGAATAATACTATCATGCAAAATATATTATTAGGGCCAGCCACTGCGACAGAGTTTCTGGGACTCAACACATGTTTTCAACCCAGACGTATAATTTGATATCCAATTTAAAACACAGATGTGATTTAGTGAGAAGCCTTCAGAGCATAATTGAGTATATGATGGTAATCTATAAATTCTCAAACTCAATGGCTTGAATAGGAGGAACTGAGTCCTTTACAAAGGTGAGCTGAAGATGGAATTATGAAAAAGTTTAAAGCTGTACCTCAGAACTCCAGCTAATGAAAATTGTGACACATTATCTGTTAGAAGCTTTCTTGCTTATTGGAAGCAAGAACTTTTCTAGACTTGTAGTGCTGTTTGCTGAAATTCATACAAAGGTATCAGAGTTAATTGAAAAGACAGTTAATGTATGGCTCATTTTTATGTAAGTAGAAATTGTATTCTCACCATTCAGATCATTGAATGCCTTTATTTAAATTGGTATCTATTTGTGGAAGGGCTCTAATGGGCAAGAAAAGGCTAACTTGTCATTCTTTCTGTTCATTGCAGTATACCATGTTTATGTGTTGTGCGATTCTCATCACCATTATCCAGTACTGTAACTTCTGCCAGCTGAGCTCCTGGATGAGATCATCATTGGCTACTATTGTAGGAGCAGTGCTTCTCATCTTGCTCTACATCTCTTTATGTCCAGACAGGTGAGCATTGCATGTTATCACTGTAGGCAAGGTATCATGAGCTGCATTTTGCCCCAGGATTAACTAGTTCAGCCCCAAAACAGGAAATGTTCATTCCTGTGGAGAGTGGTACAGACAGATGAGTTGGGTCTTGTTCTCTGTTGGTCAGAGAGAGAGGTGCCAGTTTGAATGAAGCATATTTTCATATGGTTCTGCCCCTTTCTCTGGTCCCTGTAAGTGGGTTTTGCAGTTTGTTTCCTGCCTTGCTTCAAGAAGCCCCTAGTGTCTCTGGCTGATGGGCCATCTTGGCTTATATTTTCCTTGCCCTAGCCATTACTCAGAATGGAGAAAGAGTAAGAGAAATGGAAGAAAACAGTCAAAAAAATCAGACTCTGTCCTAACTACTTTGGAAATCATGAGCCCTCCATCATGGGACTAGGTTGCATGTGTGCTCAACCACATTTATATAAGATTTGCTTGTGTTCACCGCCATCAGTTCCTGATGGGAGCCGGTCTGAATCCAGACAGTTTTGCCATGTTTTGGGCTGCCTCCATGGATTTCTCCATCATTGCCATCTTACAGATCCATCTGGGAGGAGATCTGCATGACTTCTAGGAAGATCAGTCTCAAATACTAGAATCCCTTTCCTTTAATCTGTTTGCAAGTGATCCATTATCAGCCAGCTCTTCTCAGTTTCCCTTCTCCCTCCTGTTTAGAACTCTCTAATCTCTGAAGAAACTTCCAAGACATGCTCTGGTTCCTTTTGTACTCATCCCCTCTTGAATTCTGTCCAAGGATTTATTTTTGGCTTTGGGTGATGAGAGATCCCTGTATCTGACTCTGCAGCTTTTCCTTGAGGAGTGGTGGATGGCCTCTCACTCTAGACCATTCTACCTCCCACTGGAGGCAAATATTTTACCTCCTTTTCAGAGACTTCCTGGACCACACAGTGCAGGAAGCAGATGGCAGGCAACATGCTCATCAAAGCAAATCCCCTCAAGAAGCATCTAAGGCATTCTCCACATCTCTGCTGAGGTTCTCAAATCTGAGTCTAGTAAACAAAAGAAAATCTCCTTAACAGACCCTCTTTTGCTCAGAAGTGGACACCAGTGCCATGGGAGGAAAAGTCTGCCCCCTTTGGAAAGAACTCAGAACTGGAGTCAACCATCAAGACAGCATTAAGCAGTCATCTTCTCTTTCTCTCATTCTGCAAGTCACTGGTTGGAATGTGGATAATATGCTAAAATGTGGTTCCTTGGGTATAGTTTTATTATAGGACTTTTCAACAGTTTCTACCGAAAGCCCTCCAGCTAGCGTGGGAGACTCTGGAAACACTTCTTCAAGTCCCAATAGCTTGTGGATGGATCAATCAAACACTCCTTCAAGATCTGCCCTTGGTATCATTACAACTGATGCCATTTTCTTGGATTTCAGCAGCTTATTTATCGTTTTTTGTCACTCCAGATGTGGTGGTTGAACTTCATTCCATTTCCTTTCACATCCTCTCCTGGAAAGTGGTTTTTAAGAAGCCATTACCCCAGTTCATTGTGTGGGGATGTTAGTGTCCCTTTCCTGTAGTTTGCCCTAACTGTTTTTTTATGAGGGAAAAGTAGTTCTTTGCTTCTGTCACAGCTTCTTGGCTGAGTTATAGCTTTTCTCATTAACAAGATCTCTCGTCCAAGTTTCTGACTTCACCACAAGGCGCAGATGAATTTCTTGTACTCTGGTGCAGCCTAGAAAGAAGTCACTCCATTACCTAGTCATCCTGTTCCAGGGTCCCAATAAAGGTCAAAAAGCCTCTAGTTTTACAGTCTCTGGATGGATCTGGCTCTGCAGTACACCTATTCAGTGACAGACTTCTTGTGCTTTCCTTAGATTAGATTGATCAATTGTCTCCCATTCCAGGGCAGAAACAGGGCATATATCCATGGATAAACTGTGCCGTGGTGTTACCTGGGGCTTGGTACACACTTTCCTCAAGCACTGTCCCTTTGGCCCCTCCTCATTACCCAAGCATTTAGTTTCTTGACAGCCTTACTGGAAACAATCCAGTTACTAATTTCTGGTTCCTTCTCGTCTCACCTTCGACTTCATCTCACTCTTGTTCTTTCTTTCGTCCAACTATTGGTTTCTTCCCTCCCAGCAGCTGGGGGTGCTGCAACCCACCTGTCTCTGCCAGTGGCACCCTCTCCACGAGAAAATCAAGTTTATTACCTGTTAACTTTTTTCTGTAGTACAGTGGCACTATTACAGACCCCTTAGTTTAAGGCCCACCTGGGCTTTGACTTTGGCTGAGAGGTTAATGTTAGGGACACAGGATAGGATAATCTAATTTGCTCATAACTCTAGATGTCATCACACTGGAGAGTGTGCCTGGAAAAAGCAAAAGAAGTTTCTTAGCCAGGGGTGGAAAATGTTTCATTCTTATTGGCATTTCCTGGGTTATTGACTGGGTCAGGACATACCCCATTTGTCTATACCAGTGACATTTTGCCGCAGGAAAAAAATTAAAAGTAAGAAACTGGATTTTATGTCTAATTCATTATCTGTAGACTTCTAGAGAAAATTCCAGGTGCAGATAGCTGGTCAGATTGTACCCAACCACTGCAGAGTTATATCAGGTGTGGGGAGGAAGGAAGGTACAGGAAACCTTCTCCTGCTCCCCCTTCATCTCAGCTGAGCACGTGGATTGCACAAGGCTCATGTTGCTAGCCATTCCAAAAGGCTTGGGTGACATCCACCCACATATCAGCCAACACATCCTCTTCAGGGGGTAGGAGGAGGGTGTCCGTGACAGATTCCCCTGGTGTGTTAAGGTGTGACCAAGAAACACCATATCTCTGGGAGTTTCTGTTGGGATGGGTTGTCTCCAAGCTCCCTCCAGCACAGGCCTATGCCTACAAGGCACAATCAAGCCCAATTATAGTATATTTTGTCCTGTGTTTTGTAAAGCAGTGACCATTAATGAACAAAGTACAGTAACTGCAGAACATTTTGTCACTTTATTTTATAAAGAGAAATTCATATTCAAAATAATACACATCCCTATACAATCCTAGATCTAGCAAAATAATGAGTAGAAGCAACAGTGAAAAACAACATGAAGACTAAATCACAGCTGCCAAGAGTTTTCATTTGAAAACCTTAGTAATAGCTAGTTTTCTTGCAATATCTACAGTGTTAATCATGCTTTGTCACCACAGTATTGACAATTCTTCATACGCTATAGACGGATCCATTCTTGCACATTTTTTTTTAAACAGTAACTTGCTGGTAGTCATTGTTCTTGGCACATGTAACTGAGCACTGTGTGCCTTGCTGTTCTTTATATTAATTGCTGATAGAAGAGCCTGGAATGCAAGTAAATTCAAAGCCTCTTTGAGGAGTTGTTCTTCGGTAATGGCATATTCATAAAGAGGCTGTTTCTCCTCTTTTGTCACTTTTTATGGAGTTGATCCAATAAGCCTGGGAACTAATTGCCTTTCAGTGTTCTTAACACACTCCTCCATGTATCTCGGGTTGGAACTGATCTGAAAATGGTTTTTTCCAGCCATTGCCTTGACTACATTACCTCCAGTTACTCTTAGCCGGAGAAACTTGGATCATCATCTCTATGCTTCTGCCACTCCAAAGCAAAAGGTATTGCTAAGTCACATTCAAGAAAAGTTTGTCTGAAATTGAGGTGCAAAACAGATTATTGATCATAGTCCCTTACTTCAAATTAGTTCAGTTGAACTTTTTTGTTTGTATTCTCAGGTTGCTTTGTGTAATGGTCTTGTTTTCTTTCTAATGTTTTAATACCTTTATTTTTCAGCTCCATTGAAACTTCCCTCCTAGATTCAGTACAGAACTTTAGGTAAGCCTTAAATACAGTGCCCATCTCTACTATCTTATGGAAAACCTCTTGTTGCATTCCTTTTTTCAATATTATCTTTTACAAAAAGTTACGTAAACTAGATAAAGTATAGCTTTAAAATGTTTGTGTCAAAATGTGTTTTCAGTCAAATGTATGTAAAAAACCAAACTTTGGGCACACAGTAGCATACAGGGATTAAATAATTTGTGTCTGTGCTACGTGAGTACCCAGGAAAGCAAACTAACTATACAAATGCCATAGAAGGAAATCAACAAAGTTGATGCTGAAATGTGAAATGCTCCCTTATTTATATGGTTTTCTAGGAAATGGAGGGTTATTGTGGCAGATAAATTATAGAATTTGTTTTTCTAGTGGTAACCTTTTTTGTTTTGTTTTAAAGTACTGTGCGCAGATTATGGGCCAGATTCTCTCCCTCTGTCCTGTCTGCTTTGTGCCACTCAGCAGTGCATAGGGGCTGGAATCTACGGGGGGGGTCCTTAGCTAGCTCCTACACCAACTTGTCTCCAACTCCAGTTTAGAGGGTTTGTTGGAGGCAGTGTAGAGCACAGCTGCGGTCTGCCAATTCATAGTTGGCAAGTGCCCCATGGGCACCACAGCCAGCTGCTGTAATTTAGAGTAGCTCCAAACTCAACACAGTTGACAGCATAGCCCATGTTTTTAAACAAAGCCTGTGTTATTAATGACCCCTTAGAAAGTGAAAATTTCAAAGATGCAGTTGACTTGTCACTATTTCATTGTGGTCAACTACCATGATTTTATCGCCAGTTGCTGAATAAAACAGCTGCTTTCACTAAAGTTAGTAATTGTGGAAACATTTGTTCTGGGGTTGGGTTTTCTAAAAGTCTGACACTCTCTTTGATTTAACTAGTGACTATGTAAACATATTATCAAATAGCTCCAGGCAGAAGTGTGTTCTGAAGATCACTGCTCTTCCTTGGAGTATATATTATAGAAAAATTGCATTGTTCAGTTTCATAGAATCATAGAATATCAGGGTTGGAAGGGACCTCAGGATGTCATCTAGTCCAACCCCCTGCTCAAAGCAGGACCAATCCCCAATTTTTGCCCCAGATCCCTAAATGGCCCGCTCAAGGATTAAACTCACAACCCTGAGTTTAGCAGGCCAATGCTCAAACCACTGAGCTATCCCTCCCCCCCTTTCTTCTCTACCTGAATGCAGTCATAATTTCAAAGAATGTAGGCATTTTTCTGAGGTCTGAGGATGGTAGTTGTGCTTTCCAATTCTAGAATAGGATTAATTTATTATGTCTCATATTGCAGGGATTTTTGAGCATTCTGAATTTGTTTGTCTGTGTGTGTAAGAGAGAAAGAGAGTGTCATTAAATATACCTTTCTTTTTAAACTGGAATTGTAACTGGAACAAGATACAAGCCAAGCTATAACAACAGACTATACATAATTTTAAAACAGAAAATATAAAGGCATTGTGACCAATGAAAAGTAATGTCATAATATTTTCCTCAGCTTGGGTCTTCCTTATTAGTTCATGGAATTAGCCAGGCACTTCTGTAGCTCAAAACTGCCCGTGGCTTCCAGGTAACTATTCATGAGCACTAGAAGACCTAGCTGGCTGTTAATCATTAAAAAATAATTCTGATTTGTGTAATCAAGGGCAAGCATGACTTCATTTTAGTGATTGGTCTTATACTTGCAATGGCCCTACAAATAACAAAGCTAATAACCAGAGAAAATATCCTAGTATGAAAGTATTTTACTTTTGAAATTATAACATTTCACTTTTACTTGATAGATAAAGATATGAACAGATAATAATGCTGAGATTTTCAAAGGAGCCTAATGAAATTAGGCACCCAAACCCCAGTGGAATTCCACAGGAGATGGACACTGAACTCACTTGGGTTCCTTGATAAGTCCCAGCCTAAAGATGTAAATATTGACTGACACGGTGACCAAAATACATGTCACATCTAATACTTGTATGCTATACAATCTCATCAAAGTTCTTACCATGAGGAACTTGTAGTTCAATTTTTTTTCAAATGACCATTACTTTAGTGAAAAATATAAGTGTGTGTGCACGCTCGTGCATGTGTGTGTGTCTGTCTGTCTTAGACACATTATGCATGCTTGTGAACATATTTGCTGTCTCTATAACGTGTGTGACACTTTTAGCAGGTGATGCTTGGTTGGCTGTCATCTTAAATTTAAATATGAAAAACTACATAAATGCAATAGTAAGTTTGCAAAAGTGCAAATTCAGCTGCTCTGAGGACACACAACTGAATAGTGTCACTGAAAATCAGGATAGTTTTTAGGTGTGGTCTGTGGTAAAAATACAGAATTGTGAATTAATTCTATACCATCTCTGTCCCAGATCTGCTGTGCAATCTTACTTACATTTTCAGCTTTTTTATTTATTTTTTGTTTTGTTTTCTGTTTTCGTTCTAACATTTTGTATTAATTAGGGCTTCCCCTCACTCCAGGTGATTGGAGGCTGATGAATGAATAAGAAGCTGAGATCCTGTCCTAGGAGAAGTTATTATTGTCTCCATTCTCACTTGACTGTCAGCACACAGGCTTTTCCTGTGTTCTGCTGGTGGATTTGTAACAAGTGTACCTGGAGGGGGACCTTTCCCCTTTTGCTTTGCTTGACCAAGAATTAAGATCTTTATTAAAGTGGTATCAAAACAGCTACCATCTGTGAAGTCTCAGCGCATAAGCTCTTCTAAGATTTGGTCAACACATAGCTTTTTTGCACCCGTGTAGCTAAATCAGTACATCAGATTTGTCTCATTGCTTTCCAGTGGAAGGCACACCATTTCTTCTTATGCCCCATCCAATCAAAACAAGATGCTCTTAAACAAATGTCCACCCACTAAGAGTCAATGCACTCATTACTCTCCCTGCCTCAAAGCAGATAGAGTGTATTTTTTTCTTCACTGTTCATAGTTCCCAAATGGAATGATGGATAGGCCTTTTGAGATAGAGACTCAAATCTGCCTTGTGGTTTAGAAAAAACTCATGCCCCTGCTTTTCTTCCCCCACCTTTACACTCCAAATTTTTTTCTAAATGGAGTTCCTATGTTCTGTAGTTGCATCAGGGTATAAAATAGAGTGTTCACACCATCTATGTCCATCACCCCAGGATGCTTAACATCTCATATGTGTCGCAGCATCCCGTTTACAATATCTCCGATTCTACATGATTCATCAAAAATTCCAATGCTCAGCTCTGTTGGTGTCTTTTTCTCATTGTTCAGCCCTTGTATTCTCTCCAAAGACCTAGTTGTTACGCATCTGCTTTATATATCGAACAATACAATTTGAAACCCAGATTACTAGCTCCTAGGGCAAGTGTCTTTCCAAGAACCTCTACTATAAGGAGAAAGCCGTTATGTTACACAGTTTAGGATTTGTGATCAATCAAAGGAAAGCTTCCTGACTCCATCTAAAGAATTTTCACAAGTGCTGTATTCAGCACCCAGAGTGGATGAAAATTCCAACTAACTTCTCAGGCTTTTGTGCCTGCAAGTATTTAAACTATTTGGTTAAAAGAACAGAGTCAGCTTGAGTTTTTTAAATTGACCAATTTTTAAAATTCCATTTTCTATTACTACACCCTTTAAACAGTAAACAGCTTAAATAGCCCTGAATTTTTTTGTATAAGCTCCTTTAAAAAAATTTGTAAGGCTTTGGTGGGGATTTTCTGTTTCTCAGTTGTTGTTTATAAAGGTCATTTCATTTAATGAATTTTGCTCTTGCTAATTACCCAATCATATTGTATTGTCAAATACATAAACTAAACAAACTAAAAAGAAGAAATATTGTTCCATTAGCTTCTTGCCGCTATAGTTATGCTAGATCAAAGGTGTTAGTTGTAACCATAGTAGGTGCAACATTTTCAGAGATTTAATTTTCAAGATGAGGGCATCACTTCAGTAATTTCCTCCTTCAGGTTAGTTCTGTGGGTTTTTTGCATAGCTGATTCTCACTGTAGTCATAGTGGGATCAAAAAATTTGTGATCTGGGAAAGATCTTGTATCCGCTCATTTGAGATACGCAGCTCCCTGCCTTGTGGATGAATTCAGTCATCTTAAGGGAATTCTCTTTTCAGATCATGAGTGAATTGTTGTCATTACAAAAGCGAGGCGAGTATTTAGGGACACCCATATTGGAAACAAGCTCAACCAAGTAGTTGAGAAAATGGTTGGGGACTAACAGATGCCCACTTGTCAGCAAGGTAGAAATGAGAGCAGTAAAGTTCTCTCTTAAAAGTCAGTCTTGGTAGAGATTGCCATCACTCCTTTTCAGGAGGGTAAGTGTTTTCAGGGAGCCACTCGGTTTGATGCCTCTGCTCAAGAAACCATCTCTGGACTTGGATAAACTTGCCAACTACCCACTTGTATTGAATCTCTGGCATTGAATAAACTTACTGAAAAACTTGTGATGAAGTGACTCTGTTGGTAATCCCCAGTCAGTCTGAGTTCGGGCCTGGTTTCAGAAAATGCACTGGCATTATGTGGATCAGTCATCTTCTCAAAGTGATTTGGGCTATACCCTGACACCACCCAGAAAATTACAGTTGTACAGAATGCAGCTACTTGCTTGTTCAGGAATGTTTCATAGAGGAAGCATATTATACCGGTGCTCCATAATCTGTAGAGGCTGCCAGTGAATTTGTGAATATTGCTCTTGATCTGTACACACCCTAAAAGGTTGATATTGTGGCTAGTTGAGAAAATTGCCTGTATCCCCATAATAAGCTTCAGTGGTCGTAATCCGCAGAGATGCTCAAGCGAGGACCCCATCCTCGCCAGTTTCATAGTAAAGTGGCAGATTGTTCTCCATAAAGTTCCTCAGCTCTGGAGTTCTCTTCCTCCCTGTGTCCTACAGAGCCTAAATGTACTGATCTTCAAGAAACCTCGCAAGGCTCATCTGTTTTCTCAGGTCTTTGGAGAAGGGGCAGGTTGAGGGATATAGATGGGCTGAGGCAGCAGTTTGTGTTCTGTTATTGGTAGTTAAATTTTTTTTCCAGGCTTGATTTCTGAATCAGGGATGCAAGAAGTCATTATAAATACAAAGATGTTGTGACAAAGTTCCTCCTCTACCTTGGTGGGTCTTGCACTTATTGGTGGATTTGCTCGCCTCGGAGATTCACGGCAGCCCTCAGTTGGGCTGTTTTCATGAACCCCCAGTCCAGGTCAACTTCTCCTGTGTCTGACCAGGAGTTGGGAGGTTTGGGGGGAACCCAGGCCCGCTCTCTACTCCGGGTTCCAGCCCAGGGCCCTGTGGAATGCAGCTGTCTAGAGTGCCTCCTGGAACAGCTGTATGACAACTACAACTCCCTGGGCTACTTCCCCATGGCCTCCTCCCAACACCTTCTTTATTCTCACCATAGGACCTTCCGCATGGTGTCTGATAATGCTTGTACTCCTTAGTCCTCCAACAGTACACGTTCTCACTCTCAGCTCCTAGCGCCTCTTGCTCCCAGCTCCTCACACGTGCACCACAAACTGAAGTGAGCTCCTTTTTAAACCCAGGTGCCCTGATTAGCCTGCCTTAATTGATTCTAGCAGCTTCTTGATTGGCTGCAGGTGTTCTAATCAGCCTGTCTGTCTTAATTGTTTCCAGAAGGTTCCAGATTGTTCTGGAACCTTCCCTGTTACCTTACCCAGGGAAAAGGGACCTACTTAACCTGGGGCTAATGTATCTGCCTTCTATCACTCTCCTGTAGCCATCTGGCCCAACCCTGTCACAATATATATTTATAATTTTAATAAGTAATGTTATAAATATATATGGAAAGACAAGATACTCCTCAATAAGAACTTTAAAATTGTCAAACGTGGGCAGTATTTAGGCCAGCAACTCAACGGGGTCCATTTAATTTAGTTCTAGTTAAATTTAGCATGCGAGAGTTCTACAGCATGGGCATATTTAATAGCAAATAAAATTAGAATTTTATAACTACAGTTTGATTTTATTGAGGCATTTTTAACAATTCAGATTTAGAGATTAAGAAGTAATGAATATGTATTTTAAAATGCCCATCTTTATTTTTCTTTTCCCCTGCCCTGCCCCAGCTCTAGGAAGAATCCATGCAACAGTTCAGTGCTAAATGATATAAAGAAACCAGCAGACCAGATTGGCCAAGAAGTGATACTCGTTTTCTTTCTCCTACTCCTTTTGGTTTGGTTTCTGAATCGGGAATTTGAAGTCAGTTACCGCCTCCACTACAATGGAGATGTAGAGGCTGATCTTCACCGCACCAAAATTCAGAGCATGAGGGATCAAGCTGACTGGTTGCTGAGGAATATTATTCCATATCATGTGGCGGAGCAGTTGAAGGTTTCCCAGAGCTACTCCAAAAACCATGATAGTGGTGGAGTGATCTTTGCTAGCATTGTGAACTTCAGTGAGTTCTATGAAGAGAATTATGAGGGGGGCAAGGAATGCTATCGAGTCCTAAATGAATTGATTGGGGACTTTGATGAGTTGCTAAGCAAACCACATTACAGCAGCATTGAGAAAATCAAAACAATTGGGGCAACCTACATGGCTGCCTCTGGACTGAACACCGCACAATGTCAGGACAACAACCATCCACATGGACATTTGCAAACCCTTTTTGAATTTGCCAAAGAAATGATGCGAGTGGTGGATGACTTCAACAACAATATGCTGTGGTTTAATTTTAAACTACGTGTTGGGTTTAACCATGGCCCTCTCACTGCTGGGGTCATAGGCACCACCAAGTTATTGTATGACATTTGGGGTGATACCGTGAACATTGCTAGCAGGATGGACACTACTGGAGTGGAGTGCCGGATACAGGTGAGTGAGGAGAGCTACCGTATCCTAAATAAGATGGGATATGACTTTGATTATAGGGGGACAGTCAACGTGAAGGGGAAAGGTCAGATGAAAACCTACCTTTACCCAAAATGCATGGACAATGGGGTTGTGCCGCATCACCAGTTATCTATATCTCCAGACATCCGGGTTCAAGTGGATGGCAGCATTGGGCGGTCTCCTACCGATGAGATTGCCAATCTGGTGCCTTCTGTACAGAATTCGGACAAGACATCCCAGGGCTCAGATAACAACTTAGAACCCAAGGATATGCTTCCATACTACAAGAAGCTCCAAAAAGAGTCAGTGAAAGCAGAAGACAGGTGCAGGTTTGGCAAAGCTGTAAAGAATGATTGTGAGGAAGCAGAAACTGAGGAGGTCAATGAACTGACAAAGTTAAATATCTCTAAGAGTGTATGATGCAGTGACAGAGAGCTGCATGATGTGCTCTGTCCATAGAAACACAAAGACATTTGCAATTGTCTGCTTTCTTTTTGAAGAAAGACCACCTCAACACCTGGGTTGTTTGTTTTCATGTTAGCACCTGATGCTGTGTGGATCACAGTAATTCAGGGCTCATTTTCACCTGTCTCTCTCCTCCATGCCCTTTAGCCCTCTTCCAAAACTCCCCAGCTCCCTGTGTAACCCTCTTTCAGCTGAGTGGAGCATATTAAGTGCCTTCAGATATACTCCATTGGACTCCCTGTCTAGGTACAAAGGCCCCAAATAAAATCATAGCTTTGGGTATCTATTAATTTTAAAAGAAAAGCTGTGGTCATGATATCATTTTTATTGTTGTTTCTCACAAAACACTTTTTTTTTTTTTTTTGGCTAATGCAACTCCTTGGGTTTTATATATATATACGTGTGTGTGTATAATATATTACTGTTATCAGACCTTCTGTATGTAAACACACAGACAGATGTGCGTGTATCTACCATATGAGACTGATATAAAAAATGCCAGTAATGTACCACTAGGGAATGTCGTGGAGATGACGTAACACAATTTTGCTTTTGTGTTGGGCTGGAGGAGGAGCTGAGTTCTACAGTGGCTCAGCAGTTAGATGGAGCAGGCAGCACAGCTGTTGTAGTTTCATCCTCCTTTAACAGTGTTTTGATCAGACATTTGCCATTGTATGCTTTGGATGCACTGCTTTCCTTACATCCAATGAGTTATTGATATGTGGGGATAGATTTCACCAACTCTCAGGATAGGGTTCCAAAAACAAACCAGTAACCATTAAAGTTTTTACAATCCAGGTCTCAGGTGTTTAAAAAGCAGTGTTCCTTTTACCCCCACCCCAAGGGATTTGTGAAGTTTTGAGTGGAGTTGATGCCCCTAAAACTGCTCTGATTTAAGAGAGGAGCAGTTAAATAAATGTTTTGGGGTTATATTTATTTATTATTATTTTAAATATCATGTTTGTGGAGGGTATTAGGATTCATAGTGGTGGTAATTGGTGTCACTAAAATTAATAAGATGCCCATTAGTGCTTCATCCTCTTCAAACTGCCAAGCACTGTGAGGACATTATCTAGGCAATACTTGTGTCAAAGTTGGTGATACCGCCAAAGCCACCAAAATGCAGATTGAGTCTGAAAATCCCAGCTTCACTTCCATACTGAATTAATGGTGCTGAACAACGTTCTTCAGGCTTTACCCCTATGCTGTGCTTTTGCAGCACAGATTAGAATGACATGCTTCCCGTGTGCCATTTAAAGCAGAAATAGGAAGGTCCTTTGCCATGAGCTGAGAAGCACAACATTTCGGGCCTGAACCTACAATTGACTGTGTGGGCAGACCCCTGTGTCTGCAGAGAGGCTCACTGAAGTCAGTGGGACTCTGCACAGGTGCCGGGGTCCGTTTGCATAGAGGCAGTTGCAGGATCAGGGCTTCAGACAACAAACACCTCCTCTAATTTCAATTCCTGGAGAAGACTCTGACTAGTTTTCCCTTTGCATTCTTCCATAATTTTAACCCCTTTTTCACTCAGTTTTTGACCAAGTGGATGACCCACTTTGGATAATATTAAATATTGCAAGGTTCCAATTTAAACAAATATTTCTTGTACCAACAAAATGACTATAATATTTCCACCCAAAATAAATTCATCTGCCAAGGGAAATCGGGTGATTGTGGGGAAATGTAATGCTGTTTTGTCTGCACAGTCATATTTTTTTAGTTATTTCTTTCCATCTTCAGTCCAAAAAAGATAACTTAAAAGTGAAAGCAGAATATAGTCACACTTGCTGCTTTAAGAACAGCCATAGTGGGTCAGACCAAAGGTCCATCTAGCCCAGTATTCCGTCTTCCGACAGTGGCCAATGCCAGGTTCCCCAGAGGGAATGAACAGAGCAGGCAATCAAGTGATCCATCCCCCTTCTTATGTTCATATGTCCTGTGGTGTTTACATGCCTTCTAGCATTAAAATATGTGTCCGGAGGTGGTTAACCCTTTTTTCCCCTCACTTACTCTCTCTGATTTGATGGCCCCTTACAATGCCCAGTGATAAAGTGGCATTTCTCTGCAGTTGAGTTTTTTCAGTGTTAGCTGTGATCCATCAAAATATGCCCACATCTTTTCTCTGACTTTTAATACTGTACAATTGTTATATTCACCACAATAACCCTTCACCTGTAAGAGGTTCGCACATTGCAACTAAAAGTGAAAAAAAGGCATAATCTAGGGATTCCAAGCCAATTTCTTTTGAACAGGAGCCAGGATTGAGAAAACCTTACCTCTAATTATTGCAATAATGCACCATTCAGTACAAAGACAGTCCTTTAGCCTACAAAATGAATAAAGCCAGCATGGCTGTTCATGGTCTGTTACTACATGAGTATTGTTAGTCTCTTAGTAGTATCTCATTAGAATACTGAAAAGGGTACCAAATTTAGAAGTATCATGGCCTCTTTTCTGATCTCACTAAGCAAATAAAATGGCTGAGGTCAGAAACATTTCTGGGCTCTGAATTCAAGGGCTGCTATTTGTTCTTGCAGTGGAGTTGTTCTGTATAGTATTAACACTTTTGTGAGTTGAGTGCAGCCAACATTGCATGCATTCAAATTAAATCTGGGTAAATAGTAGCTAATAGTTAAGTCATGAATTGTATCGCTGTTTGCTTATTGCCACCAGAACAATAACCACATTTAACAGCTTCACTTTGACCAGGTGTCATGGTCCTTACCACAAAGGTCTTGAATCTCTTCTTTAGGGGTTCAGAAACAAAGCTATGAATACCCACCCCACAAAACATATGGGGGAGCTTTTCAAAGGCGCAAGGGGCAATGAGACACCCAACTCCCACTGAAAGGCAACGGGAGTTGGACCCCAAACTCCCTTTTGTGCCTTTGAAACGCAGTCCCAATACTTGCAAAAAGTAATGAGTCTGTGGTGGTTTTTAATGGTATAATGCTCTCTACTGCATCTCTCTTAGTGTATCAGAGAGTCCAAAGACAGGCCATGTCATACATTTGCATGCCAGTATCAGAGTTTATTTTATAAAATGCCTTTTGTGCTTGTTCTGTTGCTTTCTGCATAATAATTTTAAAGAAACGCAAACTTTATAAAAGTAGCATGATTAGCCCTATCCCCTGAAAAGTAGTCTACCAAAAATTGATGCTTTGTTTGCTTGCTCTTTTCTTTTCTTGTATGTTTAGAATTTCTTAATGCTGATCATTTCAAGATCACCCACAGTTTAAAAAAATGTAGTTGTTAAATGCTTTTCAAGCCCAGGAGTTCTGCTCCTGTTATTGCTCACCCATGTGAGTGATTTTAGGGTTTAGAACGGTGAGGAAGTTACTGAGTATTTTCTGCAACATTTCCTTAATCTGCTGCTGACACACAATTGATTATTTTTCCCCACTACTCCTTTAAAATTGAACAGATTGACTTCTCATAAATAAGTAAATAACATTCCAGTGTCTTTGTTTTAATTACTGCAGATTTTTAAGATAAGTACAAATTTGTTATTGTCCAGGATTTAAGGTTTTTTAAGAGTGGGGTTAGAGGAAGGCTGTTGGGGTTTGTTTGTTTGTTTAATCTAACAATCAGAATGTAATACTTGCTCTGAGCAGGGTAGATAGTGGTAAGAATGCCACTGCCAGTCAGCAATTCCTATTATTCACTAAAATTCACTATTATTCACTAAAATTGTTAGTGGAGAGACCACTTTGGCATTGTAGTAGGGCTATGAAATGTCATAAGAGGTGAAGGATGATGGAGTCTCAAAAAAAGGCTAAGTAGCCAAACCTTTCACTACCACTTTGCTTAGCACTAGTTATTTGTGAACACTGGCAGAGATAAACAGAAAAATTCTTTTCTGAATCTGGGTATTGAAACAATTGACAGTTTGAATATGGAGCCAAAGGACATGGTTTTTCAAAGGATATGGAGGTTCAATGAGTAAAGATAAAAAGAATTAACAAAAACAAAGGACTCACAAGCTTTTATCTGAGGAAGTACTGTATCTTGATTAGAGAAACTATCTTTGAGGTTGTCTGTAAACTCTAGTATTTTAAAATTGCTTAATTCTCCTGTTTCTGTAACTTTCTCTGATATTGAAATTTAGAATGATTTATAAAATGTTGGGTTTCTAGTGAATGTCACATGATGTTCATATGTAAAAATATTGAAAGCGAATAATTGTTCTTAACCAGCTGATACCTTATTTTGCAAAGCATGTCCAAATACCAGCATTGAACAATTATTAGTATGAAGTTGATTGTAATCTCATCAACTTTCTCGCTGTCTAGATTTTTTTGCCTGATTTCAAGATTGTTTCCCCTCTCCTTTGTGTTGCACTCTTCTGTATTGTGCATGATGAGATATGTCGAGGGGTGGTTTTCCCCCATCATTGGATTAGATCTTCTGTTTTAACAGCAGTATTTGAATTTCTTTGGTGCCAAATCATGGTTTCATGTCAAAGAACTTTCTCCACGCTGTAAGACTTCCTTCACTACGGTTTGTCTCTGGCTGTATTCTCCAATTTAATGGAGTTTGGATATTTGCCTTGTTCTTTCGTAGTGGTCCATTTGTTCACTCACAACTTTACTACTGTGTACTGTTGGTTTTCTGTCCTTTCTCTTCCTTTTCTTATTGTAAACTGGTTTATTTTAAGTTTATAGAAGAGAAACACATCAGGACAGTTAAATTGACAGCAATTTATGAAGAGTAAATCTGCCATCACAACAGAAAAACACAAGAGTATGCCATTAAGTCATAGCAGGCTTACATAATAGGAGGAAATGAAACATAAAATCAAATGAAACTGCTAGCACCATTGAAATCCATTGAAGCAGAGTTCAAATGGGCCCATATTAACAAAAGTTTTCTCAAGGAGTCTGGGTAGGCAGATCTACAAAGCAAAGCACATCCACAGAAAAGGCATACTTTATATATTCATATGGATTAAAATTATGTTATGGGGATAGTTTTCCAACCTCCTTTCTAAACAATAAAGTGACTAATGCTGCTTCAGTTTACCATCTGTAGTAGAAAATATAATAAAGCATCAGAAACATATGTCCACTTTCTATAGGTTCTTAAACAGCTGCTTCTGGAGAGCTGGCTGGCAATACGTTGATGGTTCCTTATTTCCAGCAACTAAATTGCATTAAAAGACCGCTAAAAATACATTGAATACTCCTTAATTTCACCTTCCCACATAAGCAACTGCTGTAGATGCTGCAGGGATGTTGTGAGATTGTGAATGGAAGTGGAACATTTGTGAACAGGAGGGGAAGTAAGTGGCCCACATGGTGAAAGATGTGAGAATCCCAGTGCTACAGCATAACAATAGAGTAAAATAGCACTGCTGTCCTGTTACAAATGCATCCAGGAAAACAAACACAAACTGGGCCTCCGAACATTTTGGAAACTGGGCTAAATATAGCTGTGACAGCCAAAATGTGCAGAATATTTGTGCAGGGAACAGTGCATTCTACTCCAGAAACAAAATTTTCCAACTTCCTTCATTGTAGTTCTCTATCTAGGTTGTAGTGGAACCATTTTTGCTTTTCCAGGGTCAGTGTCCCAATGACTCTGTTACAATAAATCTGAATTGTAATGCACTATTAATATGAATACACACATAGGCCAATGGCTCCAAAGTTTTGTCTGCTCTGATCAATTTTAAAATTAAAAATGATCAGTTATAAAAACTGTTTTAGGAAAACAATAATCATTCATCCAAAACAAATCCCTACCGACATATTTTAGCTTATGCCTTTAATTTTATTTAGTGGCCAATTTATGGAAAGTGTCTCAGCTGTACAATCATGGAGAAGGTTCCTAAGGTTATTAGACTAATGTGTAGTAAGGTAAAGAAAACTTGAGAGAGGGGAGAACTAGCCCTGCATTCACAAAATGGAACAACTAGAGTGGGGATGTGCTAAAAAACTCCCCTCATCATGTATGCAAACAGAGCACAGTGTAATATCTATACCAGAGGTGGGTAAACTATGGCCTGCGGGACCGTCCTGCCTGGCCCCTGAGCTCCTGGCGAGGGAGGCTAGCCCCCAACCCCTCCCCTATTGTCCCCCCTACCCAGAAGCCTCAGCATGCCGCACCGCCAGCTCTCTGGCTCTCCGCTCCTGTCGGGCAGCATAGCTGGCTCCAGCCAGGCAGCAGGGCTGCGAGCTCCTGCTGCTCTGAGCAGCATGGTAAGGGGGCAGGGAGCGAGGGGGTTGGATAAGGGGCAGGGGTCCTGGGGGCAGTCAGGGAGCAGGGGGCAGCTGGATAGGCATGGGAGTCCCAGGGGGACTGTCGGGGGCAGAGGTATGAATAGGGGTTGGGGCAGTCAGGGGACAGGGAGCGGGGGGGTTGGATAGGGGTTCAGTCAGACAGGGACAGGGGGAGGTTGGGTGGGGCGGAGGTTCTGGCGTGGGGTGTCAGGGTAAAGAGAACGGGGGGGTGGATAGGGGTCGGGCCAGTCAGGGGACAGGGAGCAGGGGGAGTTGGATAGGGGGTGGGGTCCCGGGGGGCAGGGGTTCTGGGAGGGGGCAGTCAGGGGACAAGGAGCAGGGGGAGTTGGATGGGTCAGGGGTTCTGAAGGGGGCAGGAAGTGGGAGGGGGCAGATAGGGGGCAGGGGCCAGGCTGTTTGGGGAGGCACAGCTTCCCTACCCGGCCCTCCATACAGTTTCACAATGCCGATGTGGCCCTCGGGCCAAAAAGTTTGCCCACCCCTGATCTATACAAATAGAATACATAATCTAAATCAACAGGTATGGAATAAGGACTAGTAGATGTGCCACATTAACAGATTGACCAGATCTGAAAATTTGCCATACCTGAGAAATCAGCCACCTAACTACTCAGAGCTATCATGCTAAAGTTCTTTCAAATGTTATGCCACCCTTGAAAGAAATGGAATTCCTGTCAGTCTAGAGGTGAAACGTAGTATAAATACACACTACAACACCAGACACCAAGCTCAACAAAACTACTGGGAAATAGAGAAGGGAAATATAAAATTGGATGTCAGGTTGTTTAAAAGGCTGATCTTTGTTCACAAGGTTTTTTGTCTTTGCTTGTGTGAAGGAATAGGGAACTTGAAGGCAGATACAAAATCAGAGGCCTGATTCTTTACTACTGCTTCACACCACTCTGACAGGGGTAAAGGGACATTAAACTGAGTATAAATGTAATATATTTACAACCCCCTTTCAGTCTTAATGAGAATCAGGCCTCAGAAGTTTGATTTCTTTGTTTTTACTAGTGTTGCTTAAAGGAGAACGCTACTGAAATTCTAAAGAGACTCAAACAAAACCTGCAATGTGTATATATGGGTTTTTTAACAGCTGTTCCATGTAGAATGGTGGTGAGGGAAAGGGTTTCAAGATGGTAATACTTTCCTATCTTCAGAGGAAAAAGGATTAAGCTCTGGAAGAAGAAAACATGAAATGAAAGTGTTAGGTAATTTTTTTAGAGTCTTTACCCAGTGGATTAAATCTCTCATATATTATTTCCTTATTGCACAGATGGTTACTAAGTACTTCACTACTTAGATGGTTTGCACACAAATACTAGCTACTTATTATTTGCTGAGGAGAGAGATCGCTGGTTTGAGTTGCTCACTTTGAGCAGAGCGGATTAGGGGTTTGTGGGGCCCTGGGCCAGAGCAAGTGGGGGCCCCACCCCACCCCTTCCGCCCGCAGTACCCCTCCCCCCACACTTCTGCTGGGGAAGGGGGTTGGGATGCGGGGGCTTCCCCTGCTCCCCAGCAGGAATGCTGGGTGGAGTGGGTCGGGGCACCGGGGCCCCCCAATTGGCCGGGGCCCTGGGCATGGGCCCCATTGGCCCAGTGGCTAATCTGCCACTGCTTTGAGAAAGAAAGGTATTCTGAAAAATTGATTGTAAAAGATATTTAAGGCTTTGTCCCTGGGTCTTAGTTACATCAGTTAAACATTTCATGTTTGACTAATACAATGGTATTGTCCAAAACCCAGTGAAGTCAACAGGAAATTTTTCTGTTGATTTCAGTGGACTTTGGTTCTAGACCTAGAGGAAGGAAAGAAACAAAGGCAATGCATTTTAAAGCCAACCATTCCATATGCAACACATTTACTGCCTTTGACAACAGGCAGCTTTACATATAGAGCTCCTAGTTACACATCCATGTAAGGAGAGTTGGTCATTTGAGTTTTGCAATTACTGAAAGATGCCTTAAGACTGCTTTCTCTTTGCAACTTAGCCTTCAGCCATCTTTCTGTGTGTTTTATTTTGTTCTTTCTTTGTTTTTTTGTTTTGCTATAACACTTATTCTAATCCTGTAGAAATGGTAGCATTCAACAAACCTTAACAACTGCAAATAAGGTATTGGCACTGGAAGGGTTATTTTAAATTTTAGCTTTTGGTTATGTATTCTAAGCGGTTTATATTGAGTGTATGGCTACCATGGGCAAATAGGATGATCTAGTCTAACCCATTAAAAGCACTGAGACTGTCTAAAGACCCTTCACTTTTCTCTCATAGTACTTATTTGTAACAAAGATACTGGAGAAATAATTTGCACTTTGGAGGCAGGTTTGAATCTATAATTGTCAAAAGATAAGCTCTGGGGAGAAAAACAAAATGTGCTACAGTGAAAAACAGTTGTCTGACTGAATGTGTCCCTATGCACATGAGGTAAAATTCTGACCCCATTCACCTAGGGTTTTCTCACTGTATAAAAAATTCCATCTTGTCATCACCTAGTGAAAATAGGCAGACCCCGAAAGTGGTGGCCTCTTCTACACCATTGCCCAAAGCAATGCCTCCCGCAGCACCCAGCACCACTGCATTCTTTTTAAGAGCCCTACCAGTGTCAAACATTTGTTCTCTCAACATCCACTAATTCAGCAGTTCACAGCTGCTGGAGGAAACTTCACCCAAACTTTACTTCCTGAATTGCAGTGTTCTAAAGCCATGGTTCTGTATATGCAGAGCCAGGGGCTCTAGTAACACCCTCTGAGATTACAGCTTTAAACTGCAGCAGTAATAAATAGAAATATAAGTAATAATTAAAAAGCCAAGAGCCTTAAGTCCTAACTACTATTTAAAGACAAAGCACAGTTGCAAATTCATTATGAATACTGCGTAGAATTTGCATGATAAATGGAGGGTGTCTCTTATTGATCAGGTAATAATAACCATATCCTATTCTGATAAGCACCGTGTCCAAAATTACTGAGTTAACAGGGAACACCCAGAAGTTAACAACACACCGAAATGTGCTCTTCCCCACTGCTGCACCTCTCAGGAAGGGTATTTTCCACACTCCAATGGCAAATGTGATTTGTTTTATATTGGATTTATTTTAAAAGCTTCCTCTGTCCTGGCAAAGGTTATTTTTACATTCAGCATAAAAAGCTGCAAATATTGGTGTGGGGGGACTGGACTCTTCCATGCTCCCTGCCCCCGGTCAGTGCTGCTGAGCTGAAGCTAAAGGGGGAGGGGTAGCTTTTAAAGAAAGTATAAACTGAAAGACAAATGACTTGGGAGAGGATTTAGAATTCCTCTAGAGCAAGGAGGACAAGGGGCAGGGGCTAGGAGGACATGGGGCCCACGGGTAGCAGGTTGGGGAAGGCATGATTAGTTGAGGTGTTGTAGTCACCTGTATATGGAGTTCTGAGAGCAGTAGCCAAGCAGAGCAACGATTTGTATGCCATACAGTTATTATGCCAATTGGACACACACATCCCAACCAATAAGAGTGCAGAGAGCTACACAGAGAAATAATTGGACAGTTGTGGGTCAGTAATTGTGCTGCTTCTGTGCACCGCAGTTGACTGAGCCAATTCTGCTTCAGCATAACTATTGTTCATTGAGTTTGTAAAAATGTCTTTTCCCTCTGCATTTTTCTTTAAATTGTTCATGTGAGTAAATTTTGAGCTGGCAGTTGAAATTGCATTTTAAATTCAGACACAGCTACCCTGTTACCAAAGTTCAGTTGTATGTGGGGTTTTGGTTTGTTTTTTGTTGCTTTTTTTTGTTTGTTTCTATATCGTGTTGTGTACAGTATTATACAGATGTGACATTATGTAAGCAATTACTGTGCATAGAAAGCTATCGTGACTGGCTGGAGTGTTACAAGATTACAGAAACCTGCAGTAGGTTCATCTTAAAGGTAGAAATGCAAAATAGATCCTTCCGAGTTGATTTTGGTTTCACAAAAAATTGTAAGTTGGGCAAAGGTGATATTTCTGTTCAAACACCGGCTTAAGATTCCTCCTTGGCAACATGCCTGGAGATAGACATCAACTCCATATCGTCATATGCTTCCTTTAAAAGCTGCCTTTAGACCAGTATTAGCCCAAGCGCTCTCGCACTTTGGTATTGCATTTCCTGCCCCTCCACAAATGCGCATGGAAACAGCACAAAAGCGCTAAGCATTAACTGAAAACAATTTCCAATTCAAAAAACAATTTAAAAAAAATCCTAATCTCCTGGAAAGTGTTACTTTAGTGATGTCTTTGGGTTTTTTCCCCATCCCCGTAGACCCCACAATCACACTACATTCTCCCCTCCTCTTTGCAAACAGACAGAAAAGGCCTGTTTACAAACACTTCTGAGGGGAAGTTTGTAACTTCCACTGAATTATTTGCTGGGGAAGGTGCTTCCATTCAGCAGATGAATTGTAAATATTCTGCATATGCTTTGTTGACAACACACAAAATGGAAAAAAGTTGTATCTGTGAAATATTAAGCTATATATGTATATAGATAAAAATACATATCTTTGACTCGTTACTACAGAGCTGTAATCAACTGTATATTAAACTGTTTTACTGTATTGCAGAACATTTCACGCTATCTTAGATGTAGAAAAGCTGGGAAAGTAATTCACAATACAGTATGTCAACTTAAAATTTGTTTGCTTTTTTATTTTGCTTAGGCACAACTTCAAACAGAATCTGTGCCAGTTGTACATTGTTTCAGAGAATTACAGTTTGGAACACAAATTCTTGGACCTTTTATTTACTGAACATTGACTCCTCACAATAGTTCTTTGTGATTGCTTATGAAACTTCACTCATTTCATTTGTGGTTAGGTAGGATATTTGAGAGGAATTTTAAAAAGTAAAGGGACTTCCCAGGTAGTTTAGGATTAGAAGTACTCTAATTATTTGGTGGCAAATGACCTTTAAATTCTAAATACCAGTTTTTACAAAACTCCTTTCTGAAACAGACTTTTTTTTTTCTAATACACTACTATACATTGTGAGTCTGTGCTACAGCAACAGGTAACAGCCAATGCTCTTGGAAGAGTTCTGTTGTCACTCTTAATTCAGGTGCAAATCTAAGGAAATGAAGAAAAAGAGCCATATTGATTTTAGTTTCAGTAGAATCTCTAAGGAAAGAGTTCGACTAAGATTTTCAAAGCCTTAATGTTTGTCAACTAGAAAACTGAACACTATAGACAAGGTGTAGTATGGTAAGTAGCACAGTACACTATACGACTTGGGTATCTCCAACAAGCATCCTGTTATATTTTACTTGGGTTCATGTGGCTTTGATATATTTAACTCAAAAGATTTAAAGAAAATTCTGAACTCTTGCAAAATAAGTTTGACGTGCAGAAGAAAGGAAGGTTTTTTCTTTTTTCTGGATTCTGTGTCCACCCTACTCCACCCAGATGCACTCTTCATATCTTTGTGCCTGCCAAATGAACCTTATTTGCCACATCTTTTAAAGGACATCTTTAAATCCTTTTTATCTGGTGATGACAGAGCTATCCAGTTGTAGATTATTTGGCATGTTAAATTGGACAGCAAATGAATTGTGGCTTTACTGTTATTATTTACGTAGCCCCATTGATATGGAATAGGATTTCAGCAGATGCTTCATTAAGAACTTTGTCCCGCACTGAACCATTGAGAGCTACAGTCTGATTTTTCTTAAAGTTTTCTCAAAAGGAAAGGTAAGTATCAGAGAGCTTGTATAACGCACATATGGTACCATTCAGTCTTAAGGCAACCAGCCATTAGCCACATTTCCCACCATATTACTCAAACTCAACCCAGGAATTTTTATACCAATACACATATTTAACCAGTACTCAAGAGTTCCTGGGTGTCAGCCTTCTCTTGTAGGTGAAAACTGTTTGAACATTATCCAAGTATTTCTGTTTGTTTTCATTGTAGATCATGGTGATTGTCAACAGCCAAGAGATATTTTTTAATAAATCTTATAAAGGAATTTCCAATAAATCCAGTCTTCCTGTTTTCCTTGTTAATTGTATGTTGTCTTCTCCAAAAGTAAAATATTTTTAAGGTCCTAAACTTCCCTAGTTACTAAACCTTGGAGAAAAATGCTGTGTGTACAAATATGGAGTTATAGTTATCCAGCGTTGTACAGCTAAAAATATTGCGTTAGGAGGAAAAGTGTTTTCAAGAGATTTCTCCAACTGTATAACATCAGACACATTAAACAGCATTTCCAAAAATTGAGATGGCTAGGTTAGACCATATGTGTATAACTTTCCTATCATCCACCTTCAACAGCTGGGGTGGGGTGGTTTAGAAAGCCTGATGTCCCACCTAAAGTAAACTGCGCAGTATATTGAAAAATCTAAGTCTAAATCTGGAGCAAGCATTGTCCCGCTGGGTAGCAGTGTGCTCTAGTGAACTGAGCGCTTGAGTAAGAGCTAGGAACTCCTCTAAGATCTCCCAGCTGACCTTGAGACATTTACTTATTGTCTCTGCCTCAGTGTCCACGTCTATAAATAGGGATAATGATACTCATCTCATGCATGTGTTGCGAAGACTAATCGTTCATTTTATATAACACTTTAAAGCTGTAAAAGTACCATATAGTTGCTAACTACTATTGTTCCTAATTTAGTCTTGCTTGTTGTTCTTTCACTGTGTGAGGATATGTGCCAAGATTTGTCCAGGATTCCTGACGCTTAAGCATCTTGTGGTAATTGGGCTTTAATGGATGTGTAAGGAAGTCGATACATCGGTTGTGTACGCACTGCACGAGTCCAGGTAGGAATCAACCTTAATCAGTGTATTTTATCCATTTCTAGTAATGAGCCCAAGTCATATCTGGGAACAATGAAATAATGCAGAATTGCATGGGGTTTACTATAATTAGGGCCCTACCAAATTCATGGCTGTGAAAAACATGTCACAGACCGTGAAATCTCATCTTCCCTGTGAAATCTGGGGATTGTATGGGGTGGTCATGGTATTGCCACCCTTACTTCTGCGCTGCCTTCAGAGCTGGGTGGCCAGAGAGCGACGGCTGCTGGCCAGGCACCCAGCTCTAAAGGCAGCACCACTGCCAGCAGCAGCACAGAAGTGAGGGTGGCATGGTATGGGGGGGTCATTTAGGACCAACCTTACGGGTGGGTGACATGGGCAACCACCCAGGGTGCCATGATCATGGTCACTAACCCACGCACACAAAAGGCCCCTTTAACCTCCGAGTGATTGGCCTGGAGCCAGACGGGCAGGCTCCTACCATGCACAGGGCTCCAGCTGCTAGTCCCAGCCAGGCTGGGGAGGGATGGGACTTCCTCTTCCCCTGCACGGGCACTCCCTGGGCCCGGTCAGACCAACCTCCGCGCACCTCCCCCAGCTGCAGGAAGCACAACGGCTGCTGGTTGGGAGCCCAGCTCTGAAGGCAGTGCTGCCTCTAACAGCTGCGCAGAAGTAAGGGTGGCTATACTGTGACCCCCATACAATAGCCTTGCAATCCCCCTCTCCCCCGGCACTTGTGTCGGGACCCCTGTGGTTACAACACCATGAAATTTCAGATTTAAATATCTGAAACCATAAAATTTAAGATTTTTTAATTCTCTGACTGTGAAATTTACCAAAATGGACCTTGAATTTGGTAGGGCCCTAACTATAATGATGTTGCCATAGCATCCAAGACATGCGAGCCCTATAAAACCATTGGACAATATGGTTCCCATCCAAAGTGCTTACAACCCAAAGCAAAACAAAAACAAAAAGGAGTGAGGGGCAATAAGGTAAGACCTAGGTGAACAGGGTGATGACAGGTGCACACACCACTTGTGCATTCCATTTGTAAAATATCTTTTCTAAAACTTAGAGCTGGGGGGTCTTTTTCTGGGGGACAGTCAGAATTGATGGGTGAGAGAGGAATGTGTTTTAGCCAAACCAACAGGTAGTAGGTGTAGGGTTGGTAACTAACTACATCAGGAGTATAATATGTAACTTGTTGTAACAATGTGTAAAACATCTCCATCTATTATCCTGTCATCCTAACATTGTCTTATGAGGGGTCAGTGTGCCCCTGTACCATCTTCAGTGAATGTGTTCATACCATAACTTAATTGTGGGATAGGTCTGTGCTAGCCTTCTAGAATGAGTTTACGTGAATACCTAGTGCCTAGTACTTGTTAGTAGTGTCTGTTTTAGCAACGCCAGCCATGTTTTTGCCAAGTTCATGTACCAGACAGTGAAGCAGGCATTTGCTTTATGACAGGGCCTGACTTTGGTTCATAGCTTGGCTTTTGCTGACTTTGGCTCAGGCCTCAGGCCTTGCACCAGGCCCTGTGCGTCTGGCTGTCTCTGAGGGGGAAAGCACAGTGAATAGGTTAGTGAATCTGGGCAGCTGAAAGGTTGTGGTGGTCAGATGGGGCCAGGTCAAGGAGGGAGCAACACACTAGTAAATGAAAAGCCCAGAGTCCAAGTTTCAGAATTGAGTGAATGATGGTTGAAGGCCTCTTTACTCCTGCTCCCCTTATAGAGGTGAGGAGAGGACACTGGGTCTGTGCCATGGGCAGGACCAGGGGAGAGGACCGAGCAAAGGCTGGAAGGCCCAGACTTCTCCATCTTCAGCAATCGTAGGTGCTGGTTGCTTTGGAAAAGGAGCCATGAAGGAGTGGAGATTTGCGTAGTCCAGCTCCTCCTAGATGCTCTTACAGTGCTCCAGGTGCATGCTTCTGAGTCAGGATGAGCTGGACAGACAGTCTCAGATCCGGTAAGGGTCAAGCAGCCAAGTCTTGAACCTTTCACATTGTCAGAGCCATCCCTCTAAATAAGGAGGTTTTGTTTCAATCATTTTAGTTCTTACAGGCACAATGAACTGCTGTTTGCTGGACCTGACAGCGGTAGAGCCATCAGATATAAATCAATGCATCAGAACTTGTGCTCGGGCAGCTAAATAATAAACAGAAATTCAGGAGCCTAATGCACCAGAATGTGTAGGGAGCTAAGTGTATGGTACCTGAACTGGCTCGCTTTATTCCCCCCAAACCCATATAAAATACAAGGGTGACCATATGGTCCCTGAAAACTTGGAATGCGTCAGTTGTCTGTTGCGCTACAATTGCCTCCACACTGCAATCCCCTGAGCCAATGAAACTTGCTGGATGAGCATCAGTAGCCCCTGGCAGGTCTCTCCTGTGTCTCCATGCTGCCCCACCATCAAGTCTCCCAGGGTTTGTAGACTGAGGCCTGGCATAAACCACAGATGTTTGTCCTAAAAGCAATAGTTGTGGAATGTCTGGATTAATTTATTGCCAATTGTCTAATTAATTTATTGACAATTAACTCAAATTGAAGGTTTTGGGGGTTGGACTAGATGATCTCCTGAGGTCCCTTCCAACCCTGATATTCTATGATTCTATGAAACAAACTACGCTAGACAAACCCCCTTGAGCCAGCCCTTGCTCATCCATAGAGTCAGATCCATGAGAAATTGGATTCCTCGGGCCCTGCTGCGGGCAGTGAGCCTATAGACATCTGCACAGCCAAACAAGTGACTGAGCAGGGCAAACAAGTGACTGAGCTGGCAGAGGCACCAACTCCATGAGTGTTCCAGGGCTAGGGTCATCCACAAGAAAAAAACAGTGGGTGCTCAGCACCCACTGGCAGCCCCACTGATCAGCTCCTTCCCCTCCTCCCCATCGCCTCCCGCCTGCCAGTGAGCAGCTGTTCAGTGGGGGGTGGGGCACTCTGGGGGGAGGGGGCAGAACAGGGCAGGAAGAGGTGAAGCAGGGGTCGGAAGAGGTGGGGTGGGAGTGGAGGCAGGGCCTGGGGCGGAGCGGGGGTCGACCACCCTCTGGCAAATCACAAAATCGACACCTCTGTGAGCAGGAGTCTGTGGGTGAAATGGAGATGGGGAGAGCTATTGATGGAAGAAAAGAGGGAGAAGACTGGCACATGGTGGGAGATGAGAAAGTGAGAAAGAGTGAAGAAAAAAATATAGACATATGCCCCTCAAATCTGCTCTCACCCCCAACCAAACCATTGCCACAGCACTACCCCTCCGTGCTCAGGACAAGCCTCCTGGGTTGGACTTTGAGAATGTGATCACTTATGAAAGTAAAATAGCCACATTAGTCTCTTTCACTTTTCATTTCGCAGCCCAGCAGCATTCTCTTTGGTGGCAAGGTTTACATTGAGCTCAGTGCACCACCTTAGCTTTGCCCTTTTCTGTGGTGCTAATCTCTGCCTGCCCTTGCTCTCTAGAGCTGCTAGAGCCACCCTCTTAGCAGACAAGAGTCTTCAGTCCTGCACTGCAGGACCTCTATACCTGGGTGGTTCCCCCTAAGCCCCAGAAGTCATGCCCATGGACCTTGTTGAGGAGAATAGGTAGCAAGAAATAAAGAAGGCCTCAGAGCACCTATCGTTTCCTCTCCCTGATGCTACAGATTCCCTGCTTCAGGCTGAAACAGCAGGAAACCCACAGAGTCTTGGACACCAAAAATCAGTCCATTCTGGAAGTAAAGAGGACACCGTGTATGCAGAAGGTTTCAGGTAAGAGAAATAACAGGCAGGGGGAGTCTTTACACAACTGTATAGACCCAGCATTTGGACAGATGCCAGAGCTATTCAAGGACATGCTACGGTGTAAGTGAAGTCTTTCCTCCTTTTACAGTCACCTGACATTTCCCTCATGCTCCCTCCATGGATCTCTACTCGCTCCCCAGTCTCTGAGGTCCTTCTGTAACCCCCCAGCACCATCCAAGATACTGAAATAGCTAATCTTCTCAGCAGGCCGACAGGCCACTATCACAAGGGAAAGCCAGTCCTCCTGTCGCCCTCCCTCCTTCGTTGGGCGTCAAGCCCTTGGGCTTCAGATCAGTCGGATACAGATGGGCTCTTCCAGGCAGCAGACTAAGCTCAGCATCCGCCAGGTAAAGCCCTCAGTGCAGCCCTCCAAATCAAAAGGAGAAAGCAGGAAAGTCAGATTAAAAGAGCAAACAAATTAAATCCAATCCTAGTAGAGCCCATTCATTAACGGCTCAGATCCCTTTCTCCCAATAAATAAGATGAGAAGTTAGATGTACATCTGAATTGCCATTTTCAAATATCCCTGTTATTCTATGAGGGAGATGAGGATACTCAACCAGAAATCCAAGCTCAGAACAAGGCATTCTGGGAGCTCTATCTCAAAGAGCCTGAGGAGCTAAAGCAGAGCCTCCAAGAAAACACATCAAGAGCCAGGAAAGAAGATTCCTCCCCCAGCTCATCACCCCGCACAGAAGGAGAGGTACCAGACTCAGAGATGGAGGAGACAGGGATGGAGATTCAAGAGATTCTCTCCTGAGGAGAGGTTTTCCAGCCAAAGGTAAAAAAAAATAAATAAATAAAATAAAAGATCAAAATTCTGAAGGTCCTTCCCCAGGAAGAGGAACAAGAGAAGGGAGTCTGCAGGTAGCAGGCCCGAAAGCAGATACTTCCCCTATGGGGTTGGAAAGGAATCATTTCTACCTCTCCCTGGAACACTGGAGGATAGTGTCAGATTAGAATGGGACATCCAGACAAGCATAGGAGGCCCAGCAGACACCAGAGACTCTACAGTCACCTCTTTGATAGAGAAGTTGGTCATCCTGTGAGAAAATGATTTTTCATGTAGAGGGCCATATCAGTTCCTAAATGGACAGACAGACAGATGCATTGATTTACTCAATAGGATTGACATCCAGCAACCAGATGGTATCCATAGTGACCACCTGGAAAGAAGACATGCGGGCAAAACAGTTATTGGCTTTCTCCAAACACTCTGGAGGGAAATTAATTGCACCGTTTGTGGGCAAGAAGGCTATTGAAACAGCCGAGAAGAACCAAGAAAACAACTGAACATGCAGGAAGGGATTTTAAAGCTACCTACCAGACAGGGCTGCTATTCTTTTGGAGCAGCAGATATACCCAGTCTAGTGGACCAGATGCTGGATTCTCTAGCAGAATATGGTGAGAAGAATCCATGGAAAGTATAGGGGTGAAGCCAATTGGATTCCATACAAAATAAATAGAATTCTAATTTGCAGTCTTCTCTGTGAAAACTTGCCAAATGGGTCTGGTTCTCTAGAGCCCTTACAACTTCTAGTGACTTCATGGTGCTCTGGTGCCTCTGTTTCTGAGTCCAGCCACACTTCCCCATTCTCATATGACTGACAGTCACTTCCGAGCTGTACAGGAACACTTCAGTTTCCCTTTCTCCCAGGGTGTATGCACAGATAAATACGCTGGAGATTGTGGGGTTCTCGGATTCCTGGTAACAGGGGCCATACAGGTGCCTGAGATAGATAATGCTTCATTCTCTTCTGCCCTGGTGCTGTTTCAGGCCTCCACTTTAGGAGCCACGCAGGGTGGCCAGGTGCCTGCCACACAGAGCTCCAGCACAGGTGCTCCCAGTGCTCAGGTATTTGGCTGAAATCACTGTTTAGAAGAAAGAAAAAAAAAACTTCCCCACTTCCAAGGCAAGTCTCCTCCTTTGTTTGGTGCAATGGATGCTTGTGCTTTGTTTCCACCTTAGGCTTGTCTATACAGTGTGCAGCAAGTTGGGGTGGATATCTTACATCACACTGCCATACTGTGCACTAGCTGTCCGTATGAACCCTGCTGCCATGCACTAGAAGTTCCCTAGCGCATGTTGACCAGGGTGGATAAAAATCAATGGTGTTTTTTTAAAAATAAAAAAAGTGAGATTTTTTTTATAAAATGCTTTTTGAGAAAAAAAACCTATCTAAAGATATCTTTGAGCTATAATGTATCTTTATTAAAACTATCTCATCATGGAATAGGGATTATAAATTCTAATTCTATAGTATGAGACAATATATTCATGTAATGTTTAAGAATAATAATATAGAGAGAAAGGGGAGAAATAACAGACCTCAACCCTATTGTCCCTCTGCAAATTTGTGTACACAGAGTCAATCCCTTACCTCTCTCTCAAAGTGCAAAGTTTCAAAAAGTTCAATTCATAGAAGATTGTTGGGGGCTGACTAGATCTGGACAAGGAGAAGAAGTCTGGAGAGAAATGTGAGAAGGGAGGGACAGGCAGTAGAAACAAAAGTCAAACTGTTTGAGCAGCATATTCCAGAAATCTTGAGGTCTTTCTGAGTGTAACCTTCATTGATTTGAGATCTACCATACCATTCTCCCACTAGAAGGGAAAACCTATAATGGCAACAGGCTGTAAAAGAGACCCAGTTTGGGAATATTTTAATGAAGTTCCTCTACCTGTGGGTAAGACAGGCATGCGTGCAAAATGCAAACAGTGCAACAAAGAAGTGCAAAAAATATAGTTGTTACTCTATGGTACTATCATTTCAGATGCAGTTGTGATAAAAATAAATAGCTGAAATAGGCAGATCTTCCTTTTACAATTTCACCTTTAAAGTAGTACTGAGTGTCAGTGAACGCAATGAGTAATACTAAATAAATAAATACTTCAAGATCACCATCATTTTCTATAGTTTCAGAGTTATCTGCCAATGATAGTGTTTCAGTCACATCATGTATGTCACATAGCCACAGTATATGTGGCAAAAAGAAAAAAAATCTCCATCATCCAGAAACAACCATAGATAAGTTTGTGATAAGAACCAGCTGATTACAAAAAGAGGTAATTGATGAAAAAATTGCCCAGTTTCTTTATGCAACAAACTGTCCTTTCCATATGATTGAGAACCCACACTTCATTAACATGGTTCAGTCATTAAGACCTGGATACAGTCCACCCAACAGAGCAGTTGCCACAGGCAAATTGCTGGATAAAGTGTACGAAAGAGAAATTCAGCAGTGTGCAAAAGGTCTAGAGAGTAAAATTGTTAACTTGAGTTTTGATGGGTGGAGCAATGTTCACAATGATCCTGTTGTGTGTGCTTGTGTGACAACAGAAGAAGGGAATGTCTTCCTTAGAGAAACAATTGATACATCAGGTAATGCACACACAGCAGAATACTTACAAGAAGTAGCAATAAAAGCTATAACAAACTGTGGGAAAAAAAATCAAATGTCTAGTATGCAGCTTGGTCAGAGACAATGCTGCAAATGTATCCAAGATGAGAAGAAACTATTTACAAGAGACTGAAGAGAGTCCCAAGCTAACAACATACGGTTGCAGTGCTCATTTGATGCACCTCCTAGCCAGTGGCACTGCTGTGGGTACCCACAGTATGCCAACATTTTTATGGCTTACTTAGAACAACACTTCCTTAGCTCTCATCCCCTAATGTCCGTACTCTACTTGCTACATTGATGACATCTTCATCATCTGGACCCATGGAAAAGAAGCCCTTGAGGAATTCCACCATGATTTCAACAATTTCCATCCCACCATCAACCTCAGCCTGGACCAATCCACACAAGCGGTCCATTTCCTGGACACTACTGTGCTAATAAGCGATGGTCACATAAACACCACCTTATACCGGAAACCTACTGACCGCTATACTTACCTACATGCCTCCAGCTTCCATCCAGGACACACCACACGATCCATTGTCTACAGCCAAGCTCTAAAATACAACTGCATTTGCGCGAATCCCTCAGACAGAGACAAACTCCTACAAGATCTCTATCAAGCATTCTTACAATTACAATACTCACCTGCTGAAGTGAAAAAACAGATTGACAGAGGCAGAAGAGTACCTAGAAGTCACCCACTACAGGACAGGCCCAACAAAGAAAATAACAGAACGCCACTAGCCGTCCCCTTCAGTCCCAACTAAAACCTCTCCAGCACATCATCAAAGATCTACAACCTATCCTGAAAGACGATCCCTCACTCTCACAGATCTTGGGAGACAGACCAGTCCTCGCTTACAGACAGCCCTCCAACCTGAAGCAAATACTCACCAGCAACCACACAACAAAAACACTAACCCAGGAACCTATCCTTGCAACAAAGCCCGATGCCAACTGTGTCCACATATCTATTCAGAGGACACCATCATAGGACCTAATCACATTAGCCACGCCATCAGGGGCTCGTTCACCTGCACATCTACCAATGTGATATATGCCATCATGTGCCAGCAATGCCCCTCTGCCATGTACACTGGCCAAACTGGACAGTCTCTCTTGCAAAAGAATAAATGGACACAAATCTCACATCAGGAATCATAACATTCAAGAACACTTCAACCTCTCTGGTCACTCAGTAACAGACTTAAATGTGGCAATTTTGCAACAGAAAAGCTTCAAAAACAGACTCCAATGAGAAACTACTGAACTGGAATTAATTTGCAAACTAGATACCATTAACTTGGGCTTGAATAGAGACTGGGAGTAGCTGGGTCATTACACAAATTGAATCTATTTCCCCATGTTAAGTATCCTCACACCTTGTCAACTGTCTGAAATGGGCCATCTTGATTATCACTACAAAAGTTTTTTTTCTCCTGCTGATAATAGCTCATCTTAATTAATTAGCCTCTTAGAGTTGGTATGGCAACTTCCACCTTTTCATGTCCTCTGCATGTATATATATCTTCTTACTATATGTTCCATTCTATGCATCTGATGAAATGGGCTGTAGCCCACGAAAGCTTATGCTCAAATAAATTTGTTAGTTTCTAAGGTGCCCCTGTTCTTTTTGTGGATACAGACTAACACGGCTGCTACTCTGAAACCTCTTAGCGAAAGACTTCAGTGTTCCAGAAATAAAGGCTAATGTTGTTGAAATTGTAAAATACTTCCATAACAACCACTTTGCAGCAGCTGCTCTGAAAAAAGTGGGAGGAACCAAGCTAACTCTCCCACAAGACGTGTGATGGAACTCAGTAGTAGACTGTTTTGAGCACTATATCAAGAACTGGCCTAATCTGATGACAGTTTGTGAACAAAATCATGAAAAAATAGATGGCACTATCAGAGCCAAAGTTCTCAACATTGGGCTTAAGAGAAATGTTGAACACATGCTGAATACCCTGAAGCCTGTTTCTGTAGCCCTGAACAAAATGCAGGGAAATAGCTGTTTTATTGCTGATGCTGTTGAAATTTGGAAGGAACTGAGTGAGATCTTAAAAAGAGAAATATGCAATGACAGACTTAAATTACAAGCATTAAAAAAATGAATGGGACAAGCACTCTCTCCAGCTCATTTTTTGCAAATATTCTCAGTACTCTGTACCACGGTCAAACCTTAAGTTCTGAAGAAGAGGAGTTGGCTATGACATGGACATCCTGCAGTCTCTCCATAATGCCAACTGTAATAAACTTCAGACCTAAGGGTGAACCATTCAAGAAATATATGTTTGCTGATGATGTTTTAAAGAAAGTCACACCAGTGAACTGGTGGAAGTCACTTAAGAACTTGGATTCAGAGACTTTTGAAGTGATAATCTCACTTTTAACTGAAGTAGATTCTTCTGCCGGTTTAGAAAGAATATTTTCTTCCTTTGGACTAATTCGTTCCAAATTGAGAAATTGTTTGGGAACTGAAAAAGCAGGAAAGCTTGTTTTTCTTTTCCAGATTATGAACAAACAGGAAAATGAAGGTAAAGACAACTGAAGAAGCCAATATTTTAAGTTTCTCAAGTTGACCTGGCTGACAGTCGATTTAATTTTTGTTTTGTTTTTTAAATATTTAATTTAACTATTTTAGTTAAAAACAATTTTAACAAAAATAAACCTGATTTTAAAAAACTCGAATGTTTAACTAAATTCACAAAAAGAAAAGGAGTACTTGTGGCACCTTAGAGACTAACAAATTTATTTGAGCATAAGATGAATGCATCCGATGAAGTGAGCTGTAGCTCACGAAAGCTTATGCTCAAATAAATTTGTTAGTCTCTGAGGTGCTGCCAGTACTCCTTTTCTTTTTGAGAATACAGACTAACACGGCTGCTACTCTGAAACCTAACTAAATTCAAAAATTCATATGCTTGTTTTGTAAAAATATTACATGTTTGCTGTTGAAGAAAAAAATCCAGAATACATAACGTTGTTGTTTTAGTTAAATAAAACAATAGTAAATGTCTGTCTGGTGATGTTCTCCTCCTAATACAGTATGGCAAGAAAATCCTCCAAATATACTGATGATCATCCTGTTGAATTGGAGATAGTTCACCTCCCAATGACTTCATAAATATCTGTTTCAGTTACCTTTGGTAAATGAAATAATCAAACAATCATTCATTTTCTGATATAGCTGTAAAACTAATCTGAAAAGTTTTCAAAATAAATCACTTAAAAATGTATAGTGTGTACCTTCTAAAAATGAAATGTACATCTGTCTCTGAGTTGTGATGAATATGTATTAAGGTTATAACAACTAACAAGAATGCACTTTTATGTAGAAATCCATGATTAAATCGAGTCCACCCTTATGTTGACCTACTCCCATTTCCAAGCAAGGTGGATCAAAGCACAGTGCGGGACTTTTAGTGTACAGCAGCAGGGAACACACGGACATTTAGTGCGCAGCAGGCCTATTGCGAGGTAGAGTCACACCCCAGCTTGCCGTGCACTGACTGTTCATATGGATGAGCTTCTTGTGGTGCAACTTCAGATGTATTTCAGTCCAGTTGAAGGCCCTGGAGTGGTTTGTATTCAGTTACCGTTGACATTGAATCCCCAGTTTGTTAGATATAATTCAGTGCCGATTTCCCACATTAACTGTGGGAGAAGGGGCCTGCTGAATAATTCAGTGTAATGTGCTCCAATAGCACAAGGGCCCCTGTCTGTGTGTGAAGAGCCTGGTAGTGATTTTAGCATGCTTTTGTTCAGACTAGTTAATCATGGTTTTGGTTTTGGCAACTAAATGTAGTTGTTCTTTTGTATCAAGCAGCAATTCTAATTTCACAGCTTTCTAGGAATTTTATGGGAATTTAAAAAGTAGATACAAATGAAATCTATTAATATTTTTAATTATCTTGTAAATGTAACATCTATCTGTCTTGTATATGCTTCCCAGGAGATGCACTAAGACAAGCAGCCATGTTAAATTTAATATCTTGACTCCAAGAGTATGTCTACGCTGGAGCTGAAAGGCATAATCTCCGGCTCAAGTAGACATATCTGCTCTAGCCCTGATCAAGCTAGTGTGCTAAAAATAACAAGAATAGCTGCCATGGCACAAGCAATGGAAGGGACTCATTAGGTACCTACAGTCTGGGACAGATCATACTTGGGTTGGCTAGCCCTTCCTGCTGCATATGACATCACGGCTTCTCTTCTATTTTTAGTACAGTAGCTTGATCAGAGCTAGCGCAGATATGTCTCCTTAAGCTAGAAATTATACCTCCAGCTCCAGTGCCGATGTACTCTCAAAGAGTGGGGAGTGGGTCAGGAAGGCAGTAAGGATGGTGAAGACTGCAAAACCTAGCCCTCAATATCCAACAGTGGTGGATGAGGAGCTTTCAGAGATGATAATGTCTTAGCAGCCCTCTTTAGACCAACTGACTGACCGGGCAGATGAACTCCAAACTCAGCCAACGGCAGTGAGACCCAGAACAGCATCTGAATCAGAATGAACAACCAGCCCTGTCCGCAGTGCCTGTAAAAGAGAGTCTTCAAGGATAAACCTGAAGATACCAAAAACAGGCACTATCAGCTCAATATGTGACTCCTGGGTCGGCCAGAAGGAGCAAAGAACCCCAGTCCATTGCCTCTGAATTGATCCCTGAACTACTGGATCTGTTGGTAAGAGAGAAAAAAAATTAAAAATGCAGCCCCACAGATGTCATTTGCAGACACCAGGAATGGCCTTTGCCCCCTGGAGTGCAATTGTCTGCTTATATAATCTTAATGGAAAGCAACTCATTATACAGGCTGCCATGAGAAAGGGAACTCCAGTTTACTCACAGAGAGAACACAGAGTTCTTTTTGCGGATACAGACTAACACGAAACAGAGAACATTGTAATTTCCCAGGATTCTCTGCACTACTAAAAGGAGGAAGAACTGCGCTCAGTCTAGCAAGGAAATCACTTGGAGATGTGCTTGTGTAATCCACACTAGCACTGTGGCATTTTCCCCCTCTAGTGGCTGGAACACAGGTTTATGAGTCTGCTGCAGTCTCTGAGCTAACAGATCTGATCCAGTAACTCGGGCAATAGAGGCTCATACTTTTAGAGCTAGGGGGCTTGGGTCCAGTCCCTGCAGACAGTCGGATCCAGGCACATCTTTACACTCGACTTCATTGTTTATATGGTAACTGACAGGGAACAGCTCCTGTAATAATGTTACGGCAACTTACCCTCTGATCTACTGGATAAGAGCAGTATTCGCTTTTCATTTAGTCTACAGACAATATGCTAATTAATGGCAAATATCTAAAATACCACTTACATATAGATTTACCCCAGACTATTCCCATAACCCTTTACTTTCCGTGTGGTCCTAGTTTCCCAGGTATTGATCCTTATAAATTAATTAAGACTGATAAACAGAGGTAAGCTCAGCGATCCTGCTTTCACTCAAGAGCATATTTTACTTTATTGTTTCATGACTAGAGTGAATTTTAGTTAATATTAAAGACAATAAGAAAATTTTGTAGCACTTGAAAAGTTCCCTCTCCTTGTCATATACTTGGGGGGTATAAAAGAGATGCGGTGGTCAGAGGAAGAATTAGCTGTCTATTAGCAACACAACTTTGTTTCATTATTCTCAGAGTGGAATGGTGAGGAATGTATGCTGTATGGTTAATAACGTTGGTTCTGTGATCAGTTTAAATGACTGAATCTTTGTTCTGTCTTTAAACATGACCATTTCATAACAGACCACGCATTTGGACTCTGATCTTGTTCCCATTTAAATCAATATAAAACGCCCCCAGGATGCCCATAGCTCACAGCAGGGTACTGTACGTAGTGTGGTTAGTATGTTTAAGAATGTTGTTAAATTTAGAAGCTTCCTTTTATTGTTCTCTTGGAAACATACTGGTTCCCCCATGTTTCACCAGTGCAAGGTACCTGGGAAGCACGTTTGCCCAGAACTGGCTTAGACAAGGATTCCTTAAGCAAAATACAATCCCCCATCTTATCTCCTCTGCATTCTTTAAGATTCTGAACATGGAATAATAAGAGCATTAGACACTAGATAAAACCTAAAAAATAGAGAAGTTGAATATTGCCATAATTCAGAAATTGTTGTGCACTGAAAAAGGACATGGTGGCGGGGAAAGACAGGAAACAAGTATTTGTTGCATATAACACTGCTGAAAGGAGGGCAGCTACATTAATACATGAAAGCTTAGCCTTTGTGTTAGCTCATTCATTACAGGTGATTTCTTGCTGTCTAGCAGAAACGTTACTATTTGATTGATATGTATACCCCTCCTGATGAATTTATATCAGCTTTGTTTATCAGATACTCCATTCTTACATACATTAATTATATCCTAGAGGAGACTTTAGTGTTCAGGGAAATTCCAAGTCTGAGTAAAGCCCACATAGCCAGCTCTATCTTTCCCCTGATTATAGCCATGAGTGAAGAAGAGAGGCTGCACTCCAGTGGTCCATGACAGGCATAGAAGCCCTTCAGAAGGGCCCATTATCAACAGATGTAAATTAGAGCAGCCTTAGGGCTATTCTAACTTGCACCTACACAAGAATCAAGGACTGCAAAGGTGACAAAGTTCAGCTGGATTCGATAATTGGAGCCAATTTTTAAATGTTGAAATAAAGTCTTCTATGTATTTTCAAAGGTGTGTCCTGTGAATGCCCCAGCAGTTACATCTGCAATTTTAATGGAAGAAAATAAAAGACCTGGTTAAAAAAACCTATTGTTTAAGTTCTACCAAAAAACTATTCATTTGAGGAGCTCCTACTACAACACAAATACAAAGTTTTTTGGAGAACCTAAATAGCCTACAGTTTTCTAAAGATGAAAAAGGTGCAGGTTGAAGCAGAGATCTCAAAAGACAATGTTCAGAACACAAGGGAGCTTCCAAATCTCTACGGCCAGCAGAGTGTGTCACCAGCAAGTTCTGGAGCTTGTAGTGCTTCAGACACCCAACTCTCCATCCCTCTCTGGCCTTAAAGTCTGTGAATCTTGCCCCTAACTCAAGTCCGTCTATAGACACAAACCTTAACTTGAGTGTGGTGGTGCTTTTAGCTCAAGTTGGCCAGCTCCAGCTAGCACAGCTTGTCAACTGTAACCCAACCACTGTATGCAGCTGGAGACTTATTTCACAGCATGGCTGCTCTCACTTGAACTAGACATTAACTCAAGTGCAGACAGCTCAAGTTAACTCTGCAATGAAGACATAGCCTGACCCTGTCACAGCAAATTCACATTAACCAGTCCAGCTTGAACAAAAGAACGGCCATACTGGGTCCGACCAAAGGTCCATCTAGCCCAGTATCCTGTCTTCAGACAGTGGCCAATGCCAGGTGCCCCAGAGGAAATGAACAGAACAGGTAATCATCAAGTAATCTATCCCCTGTCTCCCATTCTCAGCTTCTGGCAAACAGAAGCTAGGGACACCATCCCTGCCCATCCTGGCTAATAGCCATTGATGGACCTGTCCTCCATGAACTTACCTAGTTCTTTTTTGAACCCTTTTATAGTCTTGGCCTTCACAACATCCTCTGGCAAGGTTGACTGTGTGTTGTGTAAAAAAAATACTTCCTTTTGTTTGTTTTAAACCTGCTGCCTATTAATTTCATTTGGTGACCCTAGTTCTTGTGTTATGAGAAGGAGTAAATAACACTTCCTTATTTACTTTCTCCACACCAGTAATGATTTTATAAACTTCTATCATATCCCCCTTGGTTGTCTCTTTTCCAAACTTAAAAGTCCCATTTTATTAATTTCTCCTCATTTGGCATCCATTCCATACCCCTAATCCCTAGCTTGATCCCATGAAAAGTCACAAATCATAATATTTGGTGAAGACCAGCATCTTTTTTGCAGTAAACAAATGAATAAAAGCAGCTTTCCTCTAGAGTTAGGTGCAAAGGGGCCATTCTGTAGGGTTTTGTGAAATGCTCTTATACTGGAGATGTTTAATTCTGGACATATCTTTGTAACTTCCATTAACTATTCTACAGTTATCGATGGTCATTCCTCTATTTAAATGGCTCTTGATTGGAGACATTCTCCTTAAGAGCGGCACAGAAGAAAGGTATATTTTGTGACATTTCTAGTTTGCTCTATGTATTGACCTCCTTGCAATAGCTACCAGAGATCCTCCAGAGAGACTCAGGAGTCAATCCAGGATAAAGAATATAACATTGGTCTGTCACAGATGACATCCTGCCTCAGTTGAAACACAAACCTCAATCTGAGGCCTTAACGAAGTCATAGACCTATGTGGTTTCCATGTCAATATGACCGAATCAGAGGTAGTCCATCCAAGCATTTTCCATGCTTGTGGATCCCTAAATCTATAACCTATTATCCCATAAATAAAACTTAGTTGGTTGTATGACATTTCCCTGGTGCAAACCCCACACAGCAAGGTACAGCCAAGTGCCAGGCGCCTCTCAGCTGTACCCAAATGCCCACACAACATGTTTCCAGTGATGTTGATGGACTCTGCATCTTCCCAAGGAACCTCCTACTGCTTCCAGCTGTTAGGGAAATACACTACACATTAGTCTCCCTTCCAGTAAAACACAAACCTTAATTACAACCTCAGCACATTAGCAAACATGCTGCATTGACAGATGTTCACAACATAGGTGTGGTGTGTGCTTGTGGGCATCTATTGAGGTTATAAATAAGGTTTGGCATTATATTTGGAGGGGGACTGTGTTTGTGTTTCCTTAGCTGCTGAAGGAAGAAGGAGGGTAGCTTCACTCCCATTGTAAGTGATGGGAACTACTGGCCATTTTGAGAAATGGAAAATTGTGAATACGATGGGGGAAAAGTAACTTCATTTAATTACAACCCAAGTTCTTCAATATGTTTGCAATATGTTTAACCATGTGAAAGCTGTGATAGATTGAAAAACCCAGACATTGTTAGCAAAAGGAGAAGCACGGGACCTTTTGTTCTTCAGTGTCCCATTTTTAATTAAACGTAACTCAGACTGAGGAGCAGATTTGCTTGAACATCCCCAAAGAATTCAGTTTTGACCCACAGATTGTACTCTAAAGATACACTGTATTCATCATACAAAATAGAGAGGCTGAATCCCTGCTTTAAGTGAACCAAACCTTACACAGAAGCACTACTGCAATGATAGAATACCTTACACCGAGACTCAAAGATGGCTTATTTCACCCTTACCTGTGTTTGGCCAAGTCAATTTGATCAAAACAAATATCCTTCCCCAAGTATTGTACTTTCTACAAATCCATAACCTTTATCTACTTGGATATATATTTTTTAAAAAACCTAGACAGAATATATATTAATTTTCCTTAGCATGAAGAGTGACCAAGAATTCAACTTGTAGAGACTTCAAAAACAGCAAATCATAGGAGTTGCTGTACTCCCCAGGTAGAAATTCTAGAGCTGGACAGCTCTAGAACCTTTGGAACAGGTTACATTTTAGAGAAACTCAAAACAAGAGCCCCACATGGCAAAGCTCTGGAGCGAGCAACATATTGTTCTTCTTTATTCTTCCCAACATGTTTTGTGGCAAAGACACATTACTCCCACAGGAGATCAGACAGCATCCTGTCTTAGTAACCACTCTGCAAACATGGACAGGACAGTGCCTTGGTATACTGCCAGTATTCTCATTGACTTACCAGACACACAAGTTACCAAGTTTTCCTCCCGGACACTAAGTTTGAGAGAGAGGATGTCAAAGAGTTGTTGACAGCTGGAGATATTTCCAGGACATCGCTCTACTGAGCTTTGAACAGCTCCGAATTAAATTTCATCTACCTTCTCAGGACTTCTGCATGTACCTACAAGTTAGTCGTGCTATTAGAGACAAATGGGGAAGAACCAATTAGAGGCAGCACTCAGGGTCCTAACCTAAATAAGATCCTATCTGTACTAAACTGGGGCACTTTCCTACCATTATTAACCACCTTGAGACCCTCAGGTGTAAAGTGCTTACTATATATGTGCTATTTATGATTGCTTTATAGTCTTTCCTCTCTTCCCCCTGCTGCTCTCAGTGGTCAGGTCTACCACCTGTGTTCTACAGTGGAAAAGGAATTGAAGAGCAGTTGAGCCTGCTCCTCCCTTTATGCCCTCAGGAAGGGAGGCACTCAGGGTGGAGCCCCAATAGACACTGTTGGCCAAAAGAATCTGATCTTGCACGTATAGGGTGTATACACACCAGAAGTTGAATGCATGTGAACTACAGAACTCAAAGAACCACGGTTACTGTCAGTGACATACCACAGTTTCCAGTTGTCATTTGCTGCAGCATGAAGTGGAGCTTGTGGGTCTTATTCACCCAGTCTGAAAATAACTGACCCAGACTTCCAGCTCCCTTCAGCCAAGACTCGCTCATGGTTAAATGAAGAGAAAAAGGCAAGGTGGCCTCTCAAAAGCCAGAATATGAAAATATGGAAGCCCCCACTCCCATCTGACAATGTAGCACCCAGTCAATAAGATGCTGCAGTAGCCCTTTCACACATCTCTTTAAAGTTTGACACTTTCAAGTAGTTAAGTCCCCAGATGTATTTTAAAATTGTAAAAGTCTCTGGGAGAATGTATTTTGATTTATAAATATTTTTTTTTGTATTTTTTACTGTGTTAAATCCAGTTAATTGCTGAGAAGTTAATTGGAAAAACCTTATTTTGGAGGGACGTGAAATGAAGAAAAAACCCTTGCTGACTGTGGCCTAGTAGGAGGAGAATGTTCCAGTGGCTAAGATAGTAGCTTAAGACTTGAGAGATCTGAGTTCAATTCCTTGTTTCACCACAGCCTTCCTATGTGACCTGGGGCGAGCTGCGTAGGCCCAGATCCACAATGGGACTTGGGCATTGCAACTCTAAGGGCAGGTCTACACTACAAATTTCGGCACAGCTGCACCAATGCAGTTTCACCACTGTAGCACCTCTGGTGAAGACACTATAAGCCAATAGGAGAGAGCTCTCCTGTTGGCTTAATTACTCCACCTTCATGAGAGGCAGTAGCTATCTCGGCGGGAGAAGCTCTCCTGATGACATACTGCTTTCTACACTGGTGCTTAGGTCAGTATAACTGTATCACTCCAGGGTGTGGATTATTCACAACCTGGAGCAACACAGTTATACAGGAGTAATTCTTTAGGGTAGACCAGGGCTAATTGTTAAGTGTCTGGACATCCGATGGAATCCACAAACCCTGGGTTAGGTGCCTAGACTCACTATACAGTTCATGTGGAGAGAGTGGTGCCTGAGAATGGAATCCACAAAAGCCAGTATGCTAGGCAGGGAGCTGCCTAAGCTAGCCAAAAGAGCCGATGCAATCCTTGGATGTACAAACAGAGGACTCTTGAGTAGGAGTAGTCAGGTTATTTATCCTCTGTATTTGGCACTTCCATGACCTCTGCTGAAATATTCTGTCCAGTTCTGGTGTCCGCAATTCAAGAAGGATGTTGATAAATTGGAGAGGGTTCAGAGAAGAGCCATGAGAATGATTAAAGGATTAGAAATCCTGCCTTATAACAAACTCTAGGAGCTCAGTCTGTTTATCTTAAAGAGAAGGTTAAGGGATGACTTGACTATAGTCTGTAAGTACCTACATAGGGAACAAATATTTAGTAATGGGATCTTAATCTAACAGGGAAAGATATAAGAAGAGCCAATGGCTGGAAGTTGAAGCTAGACAAATTCAGACTGGAAATAAGGCATACATTTTTAACAGCAAGGATAATGAACCATTGGAACAACTTGCAAAGGGTCATGGTGGATTCTCCCTCACTGACAATTTTAAAATCAAAACTAGATGCTTTTCTAAAAGATCTGCTCTAGGAATTATTTTGGGGAAGTCCTATGGTCTGTGATATACAGGTCAGACTAGATGATCACAATGGTCTCTTCTGCCCTTGAAATCTATGAAAGTCTCCTTGTTTTAGTTTCTTGAGGGAGGACTATACCATTCAGAAATGTGGGGAGGTTGAATTTAAAAGAAAAGGAAATTGACACCACCACCACCCCCTGCCATCTATAGAAAGCATTGTGATTAGTAGAGTAAAGTTGAAAATTGAAAGGAAATATTTTCTATTTAGGTCAGTAGGGAAATGTTTGTAGAAAATGCAAAAACATTGTTTGATTGATACAGGCCATATTTCTGAAATGAGATGTTGCTCCATGAAATTTCCCATTTTGTTCCACTTATTTCCATAGCAAAAAAAAATACAGGCCCTCGTGCTGCAACATTGTGCTCCTTCTTATTGCAAAGAAAAGAAACCCTGAAAACATGAACCAAGTAAAAAACTGATCCAGTGTCATCTTACTGAGTCCACAGACAGCCTATAACAACTGCCTCGTTCATCTCCACCGTCTATTAAATTAGACTTGCACACTTTTTATTGTCATGATGTATGAAGGCACCCTGAAAGTTTTCTCTCTTGACATTTAAAAACTCAATCAAAGCCTTAGGAATATCCAGTGAAATTCTTCATAGTTTTGCTGGAGTACATCTTAACGGAAGGGTAGTGAATTTTTAACATAGGGTTCTGTCACAGTTCCTGAGGTAATTACTTCTGACTCTCTTCTGACTCCTTCGAGGGGCCTCCACTCATGTCTCAGGCCTCTAGCTGTCACCTTCTCAGGGTGGGATCCCAGGATCCATTCACTCCAGAGCAGGGCCTGAGGCTGCTGACTCCTGGAATTCAGTGTGATCTCTTCATCCAGTCAGAGTTCAGTTCAGTACCCACCATCCTTCTTCTCTCAGGGGCAGTGGCAGGGTCATCTAGTGCCCAAAATTAGGGGTGATGAGCAGAGGTGATGTCTGCACCCTCTCTCAAGGCTATTTGCCTAGTTTTCCCCAAAATGTCTCTCAGCCCAGGGTCTTATTGGCTCCATCATCACTCAGGTAGGGGAAGTTGGCTGTTGGGCCTTTCTCCAGCCACTGATGTCCAAGCAGTTATGCCTGCTCCTCTCTAATGCAGACCTTCCAAGGTTCATCCACATCTCTGACCTCCAGGCTCATGTAATGTTTTCCTGTGTACTTAGCAATACTCTTCAGCACTACCTAGGAGCTTTAGCTGCTTACCTCATGGTGGGCCATTATGAGCATACACCTGAGCTTTCTCTACCTGATGGATGTCTGCTACCTGAGAGATCACTTCTCAACTTATACCCTACCCCCCCTCCCCACAGGAGTTGAGGTCAGCAGGTATGCTTTGTTGGGATTCCCTCTGAGACCTTTCCACTCGGCTTACCCAGAACACCCTGTCCAAGTCTGGGAGAACACTTCATCCAGTTTGCTGGGATCCAAGACTCCAGCTTATCATGCAGATTACTTTATTAGGCATGTAACAGCTCTTTGCCCACGGTAGCCAGGCCCAGATGCAGGGGGTTTAGATATGAGTGACACCACAATTCCAAATCATGTCACACACCACACAGTTCAACGAGTTCATATACATCTTTTCTAGCTACTAACATCTTGACTTCTTGCATGTGAAGACCAATCACTTTGCAGATTGCGTAAGGCAAGCTTATCAGTTAAGAGTGGTTTCAGAGTAGCAGCCGTGTTAGTCTGTATTCACAAAAAGAAAAGGAGTACTTGTGGCACCTTAAAGACTAACAAATTTATTTGAGCAAAGCTTTCGTGAATGCATCCGATGAAGTGGGCTGTAGCTCACAAAAGGTTATGTTCAAATAAATTTGTTAGTCTCTAAGGTGCCACAAGTCCTCCCTTTCTTTTTTCAGTTCAGAGTGTTTCTGCTTCCTTTGTTAACTATAAACATACCCACAATAGTTAGTTTCTGCCTCCCTTACTTACTATAAACATATTCACAATACTTAGTTGTTTCAGTAATTACTTGTTCAGGCTTGTTCAGCAGTTACTTGTTCAGGCATGTCTTGTCTTAAATTGGGCCGGTTCATGGCACCTAAGCCGGCCATACATGCTTGTGCTATTCTTGGCTTGGATTACCCAGGACTGTCTCTGGTCATAGTCTTGTGTCAGTTCTTGGATCAAGTATGAGTGACTTCTGTGTAGGTTAGCATTTATGTGTTGGGACATCTGATAGGATGCATATGAACGCTAGTGCCCTGGTAATGGTCATAGTGCTGCCTGTCCAGCTGCCAGTTGGTTGGCTTCTTTGCTGAGCAGCTGAAGGGGTCTCTGCCACAAGTGTGGCGAGCTCAATAGCATAAGCAGCAGCCTTGTGTAGTGGGCTAGATATTGGACCATGAGCATGATTTCCTGCATCCTAGCTCTGACATGGATTCCCCTCTCTGGCCTTTGTCCAGTCACTTAACCCTTTGCCTTGGTTTCCTCATCTGTGAAATGGTGCTAATTTATACCTCCTTCATAGGGACATTAACCTGGAAGATATTATATGTAGCAAAAACATGTGACACCCACCCTAAGGGCCTGTACATTAGTTACTTAATGAGGTATCAAAATCTGACAGTCTCTTGTTTTTGATGTCTGAGCCTATGAATCTAAGTTCTCCTATTACTTCCACGTGTGTTACAGAGGTTCCAGTACAGGGGAGTCTCGGGGGGGCAGGGGGATGAGCTGGCTGAGAGAAGTGCTTTTCTGCTGAGGTATATAACTGGCACAGCGTGAGAGAGAATGATTTCATTCAGAGTTGTAGGCATTGTCCATTTCTGGTTCTTGGGCAATATTTGCATCATATGAAATAGGACCCTATTTTCTGAATGGGATGTATGGTTTCCCTCTCTCTGAAGTGGTTTGTTTAAAGGTACTAGTGACATTTTCAGTGCAGCTGTATGGGGATGGCTGTTCGAATGCCCAAGGCCAGCAGTACCACCTAGTGGCGACACTCGGAGCTATGTAACCCAAACGGCGAGAGTCCAGGGCCGCTTTGCAACTACTGTCTGCAAACAAAAAGGGGGGAAGGGAGGGGAACCCGGGCCCACCCAACTCCACTGAGTTCCAGCCCAGGGCCTTTCAGAACAGTAGTCCATATAAGTGGCCAACAGCCTGGTACCCTTACTCTAGCTCCCTGGGTCACTTCCTACCCTTGTTTCTGTCTCTCCGTCAGTGGCATGGGTCTGCTTGGGATCCCTCTCAGGTCCGTCTCTGGAACACCTTCCCCAGGTGGCAGCAAGTCATCACCTTCGGCTCCTGCCATTAAAGGGCCTACAGCAGCTTGACTTTGAGGCCTGGTCCCATCTGCTTGAAGTTCTGGCAACGTCTCTGCAGGAGGCTGGTGCACCCAACTGCTCTCCTCCCTGGTCAGCCCAGACTGAGCTGAGCTGTTTCCTTTTGAATGCTCCCTGCACTGCCCAGCAGGAGCAAGGGCGCATGGCTTCCTGTGTCCAGTGCAGCTCCTTAACCCTCGCCTCACCGGTGCAGGGTTAATACACCCCACCACAGGGCATCTGTTTCTTTTATATCTGATGCAGGGGGTTGTGCCCTCAGAACTCTTGTTGTTTCAGGCTGTTCAGAGCTTGCCTCTGACAATTACAATAGAGGTGGCAGTGAAGGGAGATCTGAATTGAAGGAATAAGTGGGAGGGTGTCAGGAGAAAACCTGCAAAGCAAAAGCAAGTATTTAAAATTATTAAGTGAAAGCTTTGTCCCTTTGGAGCATATTTAATCGTCTGGGCCTTCGCTCCTCCATACACCTCTGTTGAGAAATACTACATAGGCAGTTGGAGAGAAAAATAGATTTGGATCCACAGAGAATCACAAATCCCAACCAAAGTAAAGCAGGGATGGGTGAGGGAGAGTAGCTGAGCTATGTGACCCACTCTTAGAAGCAGCATTCCAGTTTATGCACCAGAGCAGAGGCACAGAGAATGTTCAGACCTCTATCTCCACCTAGTGTTGGCCTCGTGCAGTACAGTTATTCTGTACCTTAAATAGGTGAGGCTACGGTAACACAGCTGACTTTATTCATAAAAAATTAGCAGCATTAACAGTTGAATGATGAAGATTTTTAAAGAAAATATTAGGTTCGTATAAAGAATGCAAATGTTTTGGTAGGCTTATGCTACATGGTCAGGAAAAAAAGATACTGATCATCCAGTATTGGAGAGGTCAAAGAAACAACTGTCTAGTAACCTGATAATAGTGGATGACTTTGACCATCTGAATATATAATGGATAAATATTACAGCAGGGCAAGGTTTAGAGAGGCAATTTCTCAACACTTTAAACAATTGGGTTTTTTTGGAACAACTAGTTGGAACAACAGACAAGATGACAAGCTATTCTTGACATAATCCCATGTAACCCAGAGGAGTTGATTCAAATAGTAACTATAGCTGTTGAGCATTGTGTAACACGGCCACAATATAGTGAAGTTCAACATCCTTGAGAGGGATCCTACTAACACCTAGTATTTGGACACTAAACTATAGAATGGGGATTTAAAAAAAAAAACTAGTAAAAAAAATGTCCTAAAGTCAAAAGTGAGGAAATTAACATCTATAGACTCAGCATGGAGGCGACTGACACATATGGTACCGTTACTGAGTCCCAGATATTGGGAGACAAGAGAAGGCAAGAAGTAAACTAACATGGCTAAATAGAGTGTTTGTACAGGATCTTACTGGCAAGAAGTAGGAGAAGATGGAAGGGCCTGGAATGGGAAAGGGACTCCGGGGCTATGAGGCCAGAGGCCCAAACCCAAAGATGTTACAGTTGTGGGAGCAAGGGACACTCTAGCAGGGGCCACTCACTTCATGTGAGCGCCCCCCTAACTGGTGTGCGTGTGCCTGTTCTCTCTCTGCTTTTGTGGTGCTCTCTGCTTGCACTTCTTCTTTTCAGGTGGGTTTTCAGTGACTCAGTCCTCCAGCCAAGTCTCACACAGTCCCTGTATGAAACAAAATAGATCCCTTCCGGGGTAATCAGTCCAACAGGGCCTATCCCAGTACCTGCCTTGGTCTTCGGCAGCCCTCCCTGGACTAGTTCTCAAATAGTCCTCGCTCTGGAATGGAGCGGTGCCCCTGGGGCTTCCTCCCTGGAGACTCTTCAATCTGTAGTGAGCTTTGACTGACACCAGTTGAGTCGCTCATTCAGTTCAGTTCATCCCCCTTCTGGGGTATTATATTTCAATATATATTGACCCCTTCAGGGTCTTCAGCCCTTTCCCTATGTAAACTCCCTTCTCAGTGCACTCAGCCACTTTGCCTGCAGCTGGTGGGGCGGGACCTGTGCCCGCCCACTATACCGGCTCCCAATCCAGGGACTCTACAAATGGCAGCCACCTGCTGCATCCCTTTAACTAACTTGTTGCTGCTACTCTTCCCTGGGCCACTTTCCCACAGCCCCAGCATGTTCAGTTTTACCCTTACCTTGGGCTGAAGTCTTGCTTGAGACCCGGCAGCCAGCTAGGAGCACCTTTCTTGCACCCCCAGTCCCTGCCGGCAACTGATTCTACTCTGTCCAGGAGCTCCCTTTTATATGAGCCTGCTGGACTCTGGCTGCCCCATGCAGCCTCTTTTCTGATTGGCTGCTTCCCTGCAGCCGCTTTAGGTAGCCTGGAGGACTCACCTGTACTGTTCTTTTCCTGGGGTGGGGTGTGGTATGACCATGAGGCCTCCAGCAGGGGGACTCTGAGTCTAGTATACCCCGTCACACCTGCCCCCTCAGACAGGCTTAGGGTGGTTCTATTGCGGATAATGTCCCTTCTTACCCAGTCTTTTCTTTGTCTCTCATAATTTAGGGTCTTCTCTCCCCGGCCTCTCTGCCCAGAGAGCTATCCTCATTTCTGCCCTGTTTTGGTCAGGGTCTTCTCGCCTCTCAGACCTCTCTGCCTCAAGCTTATAACACTCCTTTGCTCTCTTTAGTCAGGTTCTCTCTCCCAGACCTCCATCTGGACAGCTTTTAGCTTTTAACTCGTGGCTCCCTTGAGACATGTCCCTGTGCCCTAACACCCGAGCCTGCCTCCTCAAGAGGCAAAACTGTTTTATGTGGCTGCTCCCTCCACAATAACAGCAATTGAGCCTTACTAATCTCTCAGCCTGTGGCAGGGTTTCTGTGGCTCTCCTGGCCTTTTGCGCTGGCCACCCTGTCCTTTCCCCTGGTTCATCCAAGGGCAAGCCCTCCTTAAATGTCCCACCTGTCTACACCGATAACACCTCTTAGGTCGGGCCTCTGGCCAACAGCCCACTTGACCTCTGGTTCCCCCGATACCTATAACAGATGCTGTCTCTCTCCTGCAGGATCCGGAACAGATACTGCTGCTGTCTCCTAGCCTGGCCAGCCCCTGTTGCAGTTCCAGCTGAACCTGCTAACTGAACATGTTTCATAGTTTCCTTGATATTCTTGCCCACTTATTCCCTAGGAGCCTTGGGACCCCAAACTTCCTCCCTCTGGAGTCTTTGCTTTCCTTCCCTCCATGGGTTGGGCTCTCCTTCTAAATGGGACTTTTTTAGCTCCTACAACCTGCCCTTCACCTTGCAATTCAAAGCCCAGCAATGTCTCTTCACATGCCCCAGCTCCCCACACTTACAGCACCTTATCCCTGGGGCCTCGGTCTTCTTGGCCCCAGGTGGTGTTTTCTCAGTTCTGATCTCCTTTGTGGCTCGGACCTTTGGGTGCTGTCATCACTGCCAGGCTTCCTGCCACACTTGAAACTGGGGCTGCTGGAGTTGTTGCTGCTGCTGAATCTGAAGAAACTCCTGGACCTTGTGAGTTAATCCCCAGAATGACCAGGAGGAGACACTGTACCTAGTGGTGAGTAGACCACCCTGTCACAGGGATTAAAGGAAATACTTTAGAGAACCCATAGTTAGCTCGTTGCCACAAAATATCACTGAGGCCAAATGCTGAGAAGAATGCACAGAAGGACTGAATAGTTATATGGATAATGAACAGCCAGAGTCCCCGTAGACAGGTTATTTAAAAAATCTTGGGAGGAATCTAAATCCTGATGCTCCAGGGTATAAACCAGCGGATTACTGAGGATTTAGGGAGAAATGTGTCCTGTGGGCAGGTTAGTCAATAATTACCCACTTTGGAGTTTCTTGCACCTTTCTCTGAAGCATCTTATGCTGGCCACTGGCAAAGATGGGACACTGGGCTGAACGGACCATCCAGTCTGGCAATTCTTTGAGTACTGCCTCTCTGCATGCTCATTGGACTATGCACTGGTTCTCACTTGTCTTCAAAGCGATTCAGCACATCAACCCTGTTTCAGACAGGATTGTTTTGGCACAACCCCATAGTACCTGTGGCACAACCCCATAGTACCATAGTAATTGTACCAGTGTATTCTAGGACTTTTGAGCAGCCAACAGATTTATAAGGCTATCGGGAGTCACCAGACAGCTTGATTACAGATAGGCTTACAAGTCCTATTTAACTAGCTTTATAGGCAGGGAGATTTGGGAAGAAATACTCTGGTGCTAGTGGTGATGAAGTTCTCTTTGGAAACTGTAGTAGCCAAGCAAAATTTGTTCGTTGTCCACATCAGAGTGGAATCTTCTGCATACCTGTGCAAGGAAAACCAAACCTCGCATGGTTATCAAACTTTAACCCACCTCCTGAAGCATTCTGGGAGTTGTGTGACTGTCCTAGAATTCCCCATGTCCAGTCACTATTGCTGCTACTGCCAGCATGACCCATACAATGGAGAAGCAGCAGTGCAGGCTCTTCAGACAAGCAGAGAGTTCAATAAGTGAATGGACGGTGTGGGAGAGTTATATGGCTGCTGCTGATCAGAAACTGCAGTAGGAAGAATTCATGAGGAGGCTTGAGTGGAATAAATAGGTACTGGACCTAGGACACTGCTTAGGGGGTACCCCCAGGGAAAGTTCCAGGTTGAGCGCCTGACAGTGCTGTCCCTGAACCCAAGTTACTCAATGGTGGGATGATGTGATGGGAACTAGCCTGACGGCTTTGCTCTCAAGGCATTCCTTGTGATGGCACCTCTCATCAGCAGAGATCTGGATTTCCTGTGCCATGGCTCTGAGAGTATACCGTGGTCAAGCTCAGGAGCCATGTTATTTCAGAATTAAAGTACCCCTCAGTGATATAGGCAACTTCTCTTCTCTTAGGCAGAAAGAGCCCATGCATTTAAAGAGAACATCTCAACCAGTGAGTTATATGGGCTCATGGTGCCTGTGCTCCAGCAAATTTAGAGCCCAGCTCCACTGGGGCCAGGTCTCTCCCCTGGCCCTGCCTGCCGCCCCGCGCACCTCCCCCAGCCCTGCCTGCTTCCCCTGTGCACCTCCTCTGGAGTGTCCCTGCCTGCGCCCTGGACAGCGGGCGGCTGCCCTGCCACTCCACGCTGCACTCCCTCCCAGCCCCTGCTGGCCACAAAAGGGAATGGCACTGGCAGCAGGCTGAGGAGGGGAGGAGGTGCATGTGTGATGGTAGCGCCCCCCCCAAGCACCCACCACAGGGGAGGCGAGGGGGCTTCCTGGATCCGAGAGGGTCTCAGCCCCTAGGCGCACGTGCAGTGATGGTGCCGGATGAGTGTGCTCGGGGAGGGGAAGAAGGGGGCCCCTCCTCCAGAGCTTGCCCCTCCCCCGGAGCTTGCTGCTGCCAGTGGGGAGAGGGCTGGGGGGGACTGTGGAGTCTTCCTCTCTGGCCCCAGCCCCCAGGCAGCCTGCCTGCACCCCAGACTCCTCATCCTAGCCCCACCCCACCCCAGAGCCTGCACCCCCAGCCAGAGCCCCCACACCCCAACCCACTGCCCTAGCCCTGAGCCCCTCCCAAACCCCTCATCCCCAGCCCTAGCCAGAGCCCTCATCCCCCTACACCCAACTGTCTGTCCTAGCCCTGAGCACCCTCCCACACTCCAAACCCCTTGGCCCCACCCCATTAATTTTGTTATGTGCACCAATATGCAGGTGTGGGGAGGCGGGACTTGGACCCATTCTGAGCACCACCAGAAATTATACAAACCTGCTGCCCCTGATCTCAACATGCCCGTCAGGCATCTTGTCAATTGAAGATGCTTTGCTAATCCTCATGCCTGTTGCAGACCAAGTTACAGGTTTCATCACTTCGCATAGTTGATCAGTGATTCCTCAGGAGCTGCAGAGGAAGGTTTCTGCTTTCCCATCCAGGCTCAGACACTGGATGTAGCGGGACACCTACTCTGAAATCTAAGTTTCCCTAGAACTAGCAGTTCCATAACGACATTGCCTTTTAGCACAGGTCAGAACAAGCCCACTTATTGGAACGTCCCCCACACTTTCCTTTCTAGCATGACTGGTTCACTAATTAAGCCTTTTCTTATTCCAATCAAGTTGTTACATCTGCCTTACATGTATATTTGTTGACTATGTCTGCTACAAATTTCTGGTAATATCCAGGGTTCATGGGTGCTGAACTAGGGGTGCTGGAGGTGCTGCTGCACCCCCTGGCTTGAAGTGGTTTCCATCATACACAGGGTGTACAATTTGGTTCAATGGCTCTCAGCACCCCCACTATACAAATTGTTCCAGCCCCCCTGTGAGGGTGAGGTCACCTACAGGTTCTCCTTTGTACTTCGGTTCAGCATTTGCTTGCATTCAGCATGCCCTTTGGGTGGCGTGTGTCCTGAGGGGGGATGCCTACCTCTCCAACAGCCCTATCTTCGAGCAGCAGGATGGCTGTGATATGTTTAGCTTTTCTTCAAATTGCTGTGAGCTGTAAAGAATCAGAACACCAATCTTATCATTTTGTCATTTGAAAACTGTTTGAGGCCACCTCATCTTCTGGCTCCAGCTAAAATGTATTCACCTGAGTGTATTAGTTTCCTCCAGTTATCTTTTACAACTGCAGCCTCTGCAAAAAAGAAGCCACCTGACCTATACCTTCTTCTGTGACGGTATCAGCTATGATCAATCGTTCCCTGCAGAGCTACATTCACATGTTGGCATTCTTTCACACCCACTGCCTTCCACTCAGAAAAGGCACTGCTCCGTCCTGATGGCAGGGGCAGCATGCACCCCCTGATATCTCTCAAACTCGGATAGCTTTGAGAATTCCCACTGAGTCACATGCTTGGCACATGGACCTTCATGTTTGTATCTATCACAGAGCTATACCTGGAATAATAGTTTTGTCAACAAGTCATTATGGTTTGTCTCAATTTTACTAGATGGGTAACCACAGGCATAGATAGATAAAGGACCCAACCCTGCTCCCAGTGAGATCAGTGGAAGTTTTGCTATTGACTTTAGTGGGAGTGGGATTGGGACTCTAAGAGAGTTGTCCAGTGCCATAGAGAGTCAGTGCCAGGGGCAGGATTAAGGGAACTGGACATGATATACAGTAAATTTGCCAGATTTTCTAGGGTTCTCACCTGTCACCCTGGTCCCAGACATTTTGGCCAAACTCTTGCTCTTACAAAAAGTGCAGAGGGATTTTTAATGTCCATGCAGAACAGACTGGAGCTTGGGTGTTCAGGTGTCATTTGAAAGATCCACCACACACAGTAAACTACACTGGCACTCAGTTTTTATGTTAGCCCTTCATTCTTCCATACTGGGGTTTGAAGCTATCTAGGTAGTTCTAGCCTCCTGCTTACATTATTCAGCCAAATATTTAAAAATGAGAGAACCAGGGTGTGATGTTATTGACTTGAACTGGGACCATATAGATCATTGTTGCAACCAAGGTCCTGTAGTGGCACCAAATCTTATATAAAGGAGGTCAAATGAGGTGTCTAAGACAAGGTTATGGTTTGTTGGTTATGATTATGCTATCTGTATATGTGTACCATTTTTATAATTGAAGTTATGAATATTGGCTCTATACTGTCTGTATTTCAAACTTATGCTATGCTTCTGGGTGACACCCCAGACAAGTTGGTGTCCGTTCTGCCTAGCCTGCTTGATGACCCATTAAGGACCATCCGCCATACAATTGACCCATTGAGAGAAGGCAGACATGCCTTGGGACTCAGCAAGGTATGCAGGGACATGCCTGTGGACAGAACTCTGAGGTTTTTCCAGGCCCTGTGATGGACAGCTTGTCTTTACTGTAACTAGGCTGGTTCTGGCGGGACCCAACTGAGAGTGCCAATTCAGGACCAATTGCTTCAAGCAGGGCAGTTACAGCCCAAGGCTGGGGTTTCTATGCACACCAAGGCAAACCAATCCAGCCAAACAGAGAAGACTTTGGTTTTACCCCACTGGCTAACCACAAGTCACACACAGCAATTCCCTTGGACACTCCAGTTTCCCAGTATCCCCATCAGTGCCATTCATTATGGGGACAAATGGTTATGGAAACCAATACCCCAGTAAAAGAAAAAAAGGTTCTCTCAATCCCAAAGGACCAAGCCCCAGACCCAGGTCAATATACAAATCAGATCTTACCCACAAATCACACTATTGCCAATCCTTTAGAATCTAAAATCTAAAGGTTTATTCATAAAAGGAAAGAAATATAGATGAGAGCTAGAATTGGTTAAATGGAATCAATTACATACAGTCATGGCAAAGTTCTTGGTTCAGGCTTTCAGCAGTGATGGAATAAACTGCAGGTTCAAATCAAGTCTCTGGAGAACATCCACAGCTGGGATGGGTCTTTCAGTCCTTGGTTCAAAGCTTCAGGGTAGCCAAGTCCCTCCAGAGGTATGAAGCAGGATTGAAGACCAGATGGAGGAGCTGCAGCAGCTTGTTATATTCTCTTGCCATGTGGTCTGTCTTTCTTTGTTCCAAAGACAAGCTGTCCATCACACGGCCTGGAAAAACCTCAGAGTTCTGTCCACAGGCATGTCCCTGCATACCTTGCTGAGTCCCAAGCCGTGTCTGCCTTCTCTCAGTGGGTCAGTTGTCTAGCTGATGGTCCTTAATGGGCCATCAAGCAGGCTAGGCAGAGCGGACACCAACTTGTCTGGGGTGTCACCCGGAATCATAGCATAAGTTTGAAATACAGACAGTATAGAGCCAATATTCATAACTTCAACTATAAAACATATACAGATAGCATAATCATAACCAGCAAACCATAACCTTGTCTTAGACACCTCATTTGACCCCCTTTATATAGGATTTGGTGCCACTACAGGACCTTGGTTGCAACAATGATCTATATGGTCCCAGTTCAAGTCAATAACATCACACAGGGACCATTTTTTTATTTTTGTTAGGATACAAAATGTTAGTAATCGGCTTAGCCTGCTACAGAGGTATTTTCATTTCAAATATTAGGAAAAAATTACAGCTCAGGAGTCAAAGCCAGCCCTGCATTTGTCTGCAGTGCAGTCATGTCGGTTTATATTTGGCTCCAAGGCTAGACAGGCAATAGAAAATGCAACCAAGTGAGGCTAAGTAATCACCATTCCCGGAAACAATCAAGATTGGACTAAACCCATTTGTCTGGGATTGGGTAAGAATAATAAACTCAGTCCTGCCATGTTTCAGAGAAGCACTTAGGGCTTGTCTTCATTGCATAAGGTAGCTCAGGTTAGTACATGGGCATTACTGCACTCGAGTTGGAGTGAGAGAGGCCACACGTCAGCTGCTAATCCCATCACTCTGTGTAGCTCCTGTGTTGTTGTAACTCAAACTGCTGCATCCCCACTGCATTACTAGCTCCAGCGTCAGCAGCATTCAAGCTTCAACCCCCCCACCTCTTGCTGGGCCAGCTAGCTAGAATTAAGAGCACCACTTAACTTGATCTAGAAATTTGTATGTGTGGACAGGAGTCAGGTTATTACTATTTATTACCTGTATTGTGATAGCACCTAGGAGCCCTAGTTATGGACCAGGACCCCATTGTGCCAGGCACTGTACAGACACAGAACAGAAAAACAGTCCCTACCCCAAGAGGCTTATAGTCTAAGTTGGGGGGGAAATTTTAGTTCTAGCTCAAGCTAACCATGAAGTGAAGATTAGCCTTTAGTTTCTCTGGTGATGGGAACTGGACAGATAGACATGCTAAAGTATTAGAGAGCCCTTCCAACCCTAATGATTCTACGACTGACCTTTGCGATCCTCTCCTTGGGGGAGCTCAATAGGTGCCCCTGTGGGATACCATGGCATTTTGAGGTCCCCAGGTATGGATGTAGTAGTTTCCTCTATGGAGAGAGCTCTTGGAAGAGATATTCCCGATCACAGTGAACGTTGTCCCTGTGTGGTTAAAAACCTCTCCAGTGGCAGTGTCCCCATGTTTATTCCCCCCCACACACACACACTCCCCACTGTTCCTCAGGCGTTCTTGTTAACCGCTGGAAATGGCCCACCTTGATTATCCCTACAAAAGGTTTTCTTCCCCCCTCGCCCCCACTTTCCTGCTGGTAATAGCTCATCTTAAGTGATCACTCTCCTTACAGTGTGTGTGATAACACCCATTTTTTCATGTTCTGTGTGTATATAAATCTCCTCACTGTATCTTCCACTGAATGCATCCGATGAAGTGAGCTGTAGCTCACGAAAGCTTATGCTCAAATAAATTGGTTAGTCTCTAAGGTGCCACAAGTACTCCTTTTCTTTTTGCGAATACAGACTAACACGGCTGCTACTCTGAAACCTGTCTTAAGTGTGAAGGGGATAAAAGTTATCACTGCCTTTTAGATAACAAATTCAAGCCCATAGCATGCTGGTACCCTTCCAACTCTGTGCACCATGTGGCCACTTAATTCAGGAGCCCTAAGGCTGTCCTTGGGTGCTTCTCTGAGACTCGCAAGATTTGGGGTCCTCAGAAAAGTTATTTCCTGACTAAATTGTCTTAAAAGTTGTCCTATACAAAGAGAGAGAGCCCTCCTCCATGGAGGAGTGTGTGTGTTTCTGTGCACACTTCAGATACAGCAGCTGTCCAAGAACAAAACAAGAAAGAGACATCACTCAGTTTCATTGACTATGTTCTGGGGGTGTTGGAAGAGTTGCATCTGACCATTTGCAAGCTGAACTCTTGCTCTTTCTCACAGGCAAGGACCTTCAGGCCAGCCTCAAGCTAGCTGTTGATGAAGATTATCAATTGGAGGTGTCAGAGAACTATTTTCCCAGCCAGTGAGAATCTCAGATTTCCGAGATTTTTTTTCCCATCCCAAATCGGGATGAAAGGTTGAGATCTCAAAAATTTTCATGAACCAATAATCTGAATAAGAATTCCTGGGGTACTAGCCCTCTGGAATCAAGGCGGACGTGACTGATAAGGAAAGCTTTAAACAGTGAAGTGTAGGGGGAAGGTTGGGAGAGACTCCTGTAATCTCCATGCCTGATTTTAATACTCAGGAAGAGGAAAATCAGGTAAACAAGGCTATAGTAAGGGATAAAGGAACAGCAAAGGGTGAGAGAATGGACAGCAAAAGGGCTGTACCTAACTTAGCTAGGAAACTAGGTGAGGTCAGAGAAACAACTGAGGTGTTTGTGCACTAATGCAAGGAGCCTGAGCAACAAAATGAAAGAACTAGAGCTACAGCTGCTGGATGTGAAACCTGATGTTACAGGGATTACAGACACGTGGTGGAATAGCATTCATGACTGGAATACAAATATTGAAGAGTGCTTGCTGGTGAGGAGAGAGAGAAATAAAGGTAAAAGAGGTGTGGTAATATTGTACATCAGTAAGGTGGTAGGCCATAAAGAAATAAGAAGTGATATCAAAGATGAAGCAGAACTGATTTGGTTCAAAAATCACTTTGGAGAAGGATTGTAAAAGGGGTTCTGTTGGGATACTGTTAGGGGTTTGCTCTAGCCTGCAGGGTTGGATTCGGAGATGGAAGATCTCTTTATTATTAAGGAGATAAATACGATGAGGAATTGTCTCATTTTGGGAGACTAACTCTCCAAATATACACTGGAGAACAAATGCTACTAATAATGACAGGTTTCAGAGTAGCAGCCGTGCTAGTCTGTATTCGCAAAAAGAAAAGGAGTACTTGTGGCACCTTAGAGACTAACAAATTTATTTGAGCATAAGCTTTCATGAGCTACAGCTCACTTCATCGGATGCTGTAGCTCACGAAAGCTTATGCTCAAATAAATTTGTTAGTCTCTAAGGTGCCACAAGTACTCCTTTTCTTTTTGCTACTTAATAATTGTAAAGCCCAGTGATTTCTGGATATGATAGCTGATTGGTTCAGGGATTTTGGTGAAGAAATCTATCACAGGTGATGCTGTGTTAGACTTGTTTTTAGTAAATAGTGAGGATATCAGAGAAGAGCTGGTCATAGGAGACAATCTTGAATCGAGTCATCACGAGCTGATTCAGTTCAAATTAAATGGAACTATATTCAAAAAAGAAGTCGGTGTAAAAGGTGCACGCCCTCCGCACACATTACCTGTACCACCAGCTGCAGTGCTTTGGATGTGCTCTGCCTTCATGTCCCCAGTTGGGTTGTCAGTAAGTTCACCGAGGCTTTTATGTATCCACTAGGGCCGCCTTCTGAGGGTCTGATTTTATTAACAGAAAGTTCAATAGAAACACAAGGAAAACCTTCAGCCTGGCATCTTAGCAGGAGGGCAGATTCTGCCTGAGTTCATCTGTCCCACCTCGGACATCTGTCCCACCGCTTGTCAGGCCCTTTACCTACGAGGAACTCTTGACCTTGATTCCTTTCTGGGAGCCAGGGCCTTCCTGCCGACTGCAGCTCACATCTACACAACCTGTGGAGCTAAGGTCATCTTTGGTCCAGACTAATTCCCTGTTAGGATTTCTAATCACTGCTGACTGTGCATTTTTGCCTGCAGTCTTCAGCAAAGGGCTTGAAAGCCCATTTCTGATCTTCTTGCACCCACACTACTTTGTATGTGATGTTATGAGGTGAGAAACAAACTTTATTCTCCTCCCCTTGAGGGGTCATCTGTTCCTTTAGAATGGACTTGGTTTTAGCCCTACCTTGGTTAGGGCTGCTATCTCTGGGCCTCCAGCAGGGGAGAACACCCTTGTCTCTTTGTTTTTTATTTCAGCTTCCTCCTGGATGTGTGTTTCTACATCGCTAACTTAGTGGCTTTTCCCTTCAGCAGGGTGGAACACTACCTCAGAAATTCCCTAGGCTTGACCCTCTCTTCAGGGCTGCCATCTCAGCTTTCAGCACTTCCACCTTCTCACCCCAGGCATTGATGCTCTGGCACTGCCAGGGGATTTCCTCACGGAGCTCTCCCAGGTCCTTCTCCAACTACAAGTGCTATTGGTCATTGTTTTCTTCTTTTAATTTCAGGTGGGCCAACTCCTACTCCTGTGTCATGGCTGGAGCCAAGATATGGTCCCTTGAGAAGTGCATCTCTCCTAGCTCATCCGAAGCCTCTTCCTTTTGGGCCTGTAAGGCATGCAGTTGTGCAAGGACTTCAGCCATGATCCTCTCAGCTTGATTAACCTTTTCTTCTAGCTCTTTTTAGTTTATTAAAGGATGGGTTTGCTGGGTGGCCACCATCATTACTGCAGCTGCTATTATAGACACCACCTGTGTATTTGTACTTGTCAACACCTGGTCCTTTGATGGGTGATCCATTCCTCCCCTGGAAAAGCCTTCCAGGACACCTCAGGCATCACTCCTAGTGAGTTATTGCATTGCTGTCCATCTTATCACACGTACTAATGCCTTCGTCACTCACCGCTGCCCTCTCCTGAGCCATCATCTTCAGTCTTTCCAACTTCTGGACTTGTTCCAGGACCTGTGTCTTTTCCCACCTGAGTTTCATACTTTTTGGGTTACTTTCTTCTAAACTGCGCTGCAGGTTTGTGAGTCTCCTGGTTTTCCAGCAGCACAATTCATATCCTGCAGCTCTTTCTGGAGTGCCCCATTCGCAAGCTGTAGGCTTTTCAGTTTAGTCTCCTGGGCAACTTTTCCCTTGAATAGCTCCTTTTGTACCTTGGCTGCCTGGTGGTAGGCAGTCTGGTGCATCTTGGACTCAGAATCTAGCTGCTCTTCAGCCATGTTATCCTCACTTCCAAGACAGAGATGAAAGACTCATACTTGGATGCCACTGTGCTCTGCATGTTCTGCAACTTGGCCTTCAAGTTGGTATTTACTTGGCTGACCTACAGAGTTGTTTTCTTGAACCAACTGTTCACTGTCTTGCTGTTGCTCTGCTCCTCCTCCAGCTGGAGTATTCGGGTTTCCAGCCATTGCTTTTCCTCTAGGGCAGGGCTCCTTGACCATGGGTACTGGCTCTTCCTAACTGTCAATTAATTCCTGTCATGTGGTGCCTGGCACTTGGCACATTTAGCAGCTGCAAGTTTCTCCTGAATTTGAACCATCTCAGCCATCATCTACTTACATAGGTGCTAGAGCTTCATCATCAACCGCTGGGTTTCTTGGAGGCTAAGAAGGGTTTTCCTTTGAAGAACATGGTGTTCCTTTCCTAGCATGTTGATTCATTCTCTCATCTTAAACACAACCAAATGATTTCTCTCCCTCTCTGCAACTGGCTCCTTCTCCCTGTCTGCTACTCACTGGGTTTGCACCTGTTGCTCAGAGAGTTTGTCAGTAAGACTCCATCTGGGCCTGCAAATTGCATGAGTGCTCCACAACACCATCAGACCTCAGACGTTTCCCAGGACTTCTGAATCATATTTGTTCTTTTCCCTGGCCCCCAGCCCTGGAACCCTGCTGTCTGTCCTTCACAGCAGCTGAATGGACTCTTCTCTAACAGATTCCTTTCAGGCTCCGGTAGCAAGCTACCCCAGCTCCCAAAACCCTCATGCTCTGAGACTGAGGACAAAGTCAAGGTATCCCTGGTAAACGGAGAGAAGTCTGAACCCCCTGAAGCTTCCTTGGCTACCCAAGGTTTTCCCAACTCTACAAACTCTTACTTCCCTGAGTGCCATCCCCTCTGTCTGAAACCCAAAGTTCTTGTAGGACAGCACCTTTTCACATGCTCCTTTTCCCCACACTTGAAACAAGTTACCCTGGGTTGTCACTCTTCCAGGCTCAAAACTGTGTCCCCTCAGGCCTTTGTTCAGTTTCTGAAGCTGTCTGAGTCTCAGTATTCGTAATAGTCCAGACCTCCCCAAGTGTCTCAGTACTCTGTCTCACCCAGCTATCCCAGTAGTCTCTTTTTCTCTAGGGGCAGACCCAATTTACCTACTCTGGGGCCCACAGAATGCACACCCAATTGGCAGGACCATGTCTCCTTCTCTTTCGGTGTCTGTGATGGCTGGGCCTGTCTAGTCGCTGCTGTGGCTCCTGGACCCTCTGCCAAACCTGGGACTGGAACTCCTGGAGTCATGACTGTTGCTCCATCAGCCAGTCTGGGAGGTCAGACATCTCACAGCCAAGGATAGTATAGGCCCCTATAAAAGTCTTCGTCCCTCCTTGATGAGAGGAGGGTCTTGGGATCCTGCTAGCTATGCAATGTGTAACTGTGCATGTGCTGTCCCCACTCGCCACATCAACTCTGCAGCTGTGCCCTGCCTTAATGTCCCCAGTTGGGTCATCAGTAAGTTCACCAAGGCTTTTGTGTATCACCCAGCACCCCCTTCTGAGGGTCTGATTTGTTAACTGAAAGTTCAACAGAAACACAAGGAAAACCTTCACCATCTTAGCAGCGGGGCAGACTCTGCCTGACTTCATCAGTCCCACTTGTGTCTGTAAGTCGCATGTCAGGCCCATTACCTACAAGGCATTCTCAGTGTTGATTCCTTCCTGGAGCCAGAGCCTCTGCAGGGCCTTCCCGCCGACTGCAGCTCTTCTCCCAGCAGCAGCAGGCAGCTCCTCGCAGGCTGGGCCTCCTCCAGCTATCTGGGATGTCCCTCCCTAAATTCCTGTCTCTCTGAGTTCTCCTGCTCTGTTCCCTCAGAGCTCCTCTGCTTAGGCACCTCCTCTCTCTAACCAAGCTCTGGTAGTCTTTTATCAGGTCCCGTACTTGTTAGCCAGTTAGCTGCCAACCAGTCACCTAGGCAGTTAATTACTACAGGTGGGCTGAGAGGGGCTCGTTCTCCTTAAATAAGTCTGTCACAGGTAAACTGGGCCCTGACTCCCCTTAAAGGAGCCAGACAGCCCATGATATAGCTTGATATAACTTTTTTTATTTATTTTTTTTGGCCAGTGAGAAAGTTGGATTTTGTATATATTGTGGGATATAGTATATTTTAAGACTGGTATGCTGAAGAAGAAGGGGTGGATGCATACACCACTGTGGGAGTGTCTTTAGACAGGCTTTGGTGTTTTTCGGAAATGCAGGGTGATAGCAGTGGGCATTGTGGAATGAATTTCCGTTAGATGGATTGACTGTGTGTAGCACCACTGAGTTTCTTATCCTTGTCTGTTACAGATGTAATGTGACATGCTTCATTTCCACTTTTGTCTGGCATAACGATGCAGGTTGCTCACAGGCGGTGATTAGTGTAAATGAGGGAGTGTGTTGTGTTCTGAGAAGTTTTTCCCTATAGTGTGTGTTTGCCAGATTTTGTCACCATCTGCCATTTCTGTTTGTTGTTCCAAAAGATGTCATTCTGAATGGCGTTCGGGGGAATATTTTCAAAAGGTAACTCAGGGCAACATTGGTTACATTTGGATTCATGAGCTCTCTGCTGGGTTTCAACAGTCATCGTATATGCTGACCTATGTGATTTTTTTTTTGTAGTCTTTGTGCTGCTGTTGTTTGTCGACTTTGGTAACTGTCACATTCCAGGGTGCAATCCAGACCAGTGAGGGGTTATGTCACCACCTACAGTGCAGCCACACACAAATAGCCAAATAGCATGCAGGTCACACCTCAAGTGTCTGTGTGTATCTGCAGCCCTCATCCAGCAGCTCTGACCCTAGCAGCCTGCCAGCAACACTCCAGTCACACACTGTCGTCCACCAGCCTTGGTTACTACCTGCAGGGTGACCCCAACATACTCCCAGTCCTGGATTTTCCCCAAAACAGGTTCTGCACCAGCCAGCCCTTTCCTGGGCAGTTCAGATATTAAAGGCCCATTTCCCCTGTAAAGGGTCAATATTCAACAGTTAGCTACTGTAAGTGGAGTCACCAAACAGTTCTGTTTAAACACAGCACTGGATTGGTTCAGATTAAAAACGAGACAAGTTTATTTGACTACATAGGGATAGGTTTAAAATGAACTCAATATCCAGTGTTAAAGTCAGAAATGGTTACAAGAGAAATAAAGATAAAACACTTTCTAGTAGCTAAAACTTAAACTAGACTTGGTTCAAGGTAAAATCCTTATCACACATTCCCAGCAGCATTGCTGAGCAAATGTTTGTCAGGATCCCTCCCAACCTCAAAAGGCTGGTTCCTTTGTCTTCCTAGGTGTGTGTGAGAGAGAGAGAGAGAGAGCGCACTTGGCATTTTCTGCCTCTTTCTTTTATAGTCCAGTTAACTTATTGAAGTGGATTCTTCTGAGGGTTACCCCTCAAAGCAAAGTTTATTTAAACAGTAAAGAAGGCAACATGGAGTCTGGTGGTAAAGGAGGGTCCATGTTCTTTCTTCTCACCCATGGTTGCTGAAATGCAAATTTGCTTTGTCTCCTGCCCTCCCTTCTCCCTGCTGTCTTGAGGAGCCTGTTTACTACTTATATGTAAATTGTGGTAAGCACATTTCTTTGTGATACTTCTGCCTGGGCAGGACTGTGTGGATTTTAATATATGTTAAGAACATCAGACGGGGATTTCATAACTTTACATATAATGTTACTACATACATTTCACCAATGAGTTATTAGTTTTCAAATAGTACTTGACAAGGCATGCTTTGTACAAAGATTATTACAGTACTGTGGAGGGTGTGAATACAGAGGTGCTTTCGGTTAACGTATTCACTTTTCACCAGTTTCTGAGATGTTCTCTTTCTCTGTTGCAAACATGGAAAGTGGTATCCAGTCCAGGAATAGTCCATGCTGCAATATAACGTGTTTGTTAATGTCTAGTTTTAAGCAGAGATTTTGTCATTCTTCTTAGATGGGATCTGTGTGACTTTTTGGGGCGGGTGTCACTTTTTACTTGTTTTAGTTTGGTCAACATTTAAGAAAACATTGCTTCAGAAATTCTGACATGAACTATATTATTGTTCATGGATTGCAGTGTTGCCAATTCTCACAATATTTTGCTGTGTGTTTTTTTAAAGCCCCAGTAAATGTCTAGCTCTTGGGGTTGAAAAAGTTTGAAACCATGAACTCTGTGCATGCTAAAGGTTAAAAAACCAGAAGTTAATTAAAAAGAGCCCCAGAGTTTTGGGGTTTTTTTTTCATCTCTCAATTTTTATGCCAGTCATGATTTTAGAGGCCTAACTCTTGATTTTTTAATGTTTGAAACATTAATGTTTAATTCGAAACAAATACTTTTGAATCCATAGCAGATTTTTTCCATGTTTTTTTTTTCTGAGCTGCTACAGTACTCAGCGTGATATTTCTCTGTTTGTTTGGATGTAATGCAATAACTTCTGAATGCCACATCCAATCAATTCCAAAAATTCAGTGAACATTCTAGGCACCACTGGGCAGAATCCTATTGATTTTGGGGGAAATTGGGAAACTGGAAGGGGGAAGATGGGGTCAAATGCAGGCCCTGGTGTTTGTTTAAGCAGACCACAGCTTCAAACACCTCGGTAATTGACTATAGAACAAAGGACCACTTGATGGCAGCCATTAATGACTTCCATCATAGCAACACCCTCAGCTCTGTCCCTCCCCCTCAGAGGGTTTTACATGTTGACACCATGAATGACTCATCTCCTAGACAGAAAGAAGAAAGATGATACTGGAAGGAAGTGCAAAATGGGGTTCACAAAGACCCTGGCTTGCAGGAAGAGAATGTGAAACCAAGGGATAGGGGAATACACAAAGCCCCAGTATGGGGAGAAGGAGGGAAAGGGGAGTAACAAGGTGGCACACAGTGACTCTGGCATGGGGGGAGAACATGGAGGACACTCAGAGCCCCTGGCATGTTGCAAAGGAGGAAGTGGGGGAACATGCAGGGAACTTGTGGGAGGGGGCAAGGAGCCCTGGTGTGTGAAATGAGCTTGGCCGACAGAAGCTATAAAGCGTGAGACCCAGCCTAGCGTACAGTTTTCACCATTATGGTGTCTTGGTGCATGAAGCTGCAGCAATGCCTTTGTCTAACCCAACCCTTTGCACGGGCAGTGCTTGACCACTTCATGATCTTTAGAACCAGAAATGAGGCATGGAGTTGGTGAGGCTTCAGTCCTCAGAGCTGACTGAATCTGGCTGACTTGTTGGTGTGTATCGTGTCACTCATTAAAGTGAGGTGCGAGATCGTCATTGTGCATATACCCCAGACTTTCCCATGTATTTTCATGTAAAGGCAAATCATACATTTTACAACACTGATGCCTTCATTGGATGAAGGCAAAGGGTATTCAGTGTTCCCAGCTCTCGTGCTGAGAAATGATTTTTTTTAAGGACCTGTGATTAAGCTGGCCAGCTCTGAACATACAATGCTTTTCCTCGAAGTGTAGAAAGTCACTGTGGTTTCGTCTGCATATTCACCCGCTAGTTGGTGACTGTTGTTGGTGTGCCCTGGTGTCTTCACTAGTAGATGAAAAATCATTTCGCTTTGGCAATAATCTTGTTCCTGTTCCTCAGCGGTCGAGTGGATTACACTTGTGCTACAGTGTGAAGCAGAATTACAGGTGAGTAATTATCCCAGGTGGCAAATAAGTGGAATCTCTTAGGAAATAAGAGCTTTCTGAGGTCATCACAGACAAATGAGTACTCCTCCCTAGGCAGGGGACTGTAAGAGAACAGACAACTTGAGGTGGTGTGAGGGGGGTGGATAAACCACACAGGGGAGAGGTAAGGGTGCAGGAACTAGTCTGGGCCCATGAAGTTCTGCCCAGACAGGCCTGCTGGGCATGCTCCAGTTGGAGGCAGAACTCAAAAGGTTATTTCTTCGGCACAGCAGGTGGTGGGCAGAGAGACTACGCCAGGAAGGCATTTCCGAGGGGAGTTCTGCTGCACGAAGTCGAGACTGCCCACCCTGCTGAGACCCTTGGGCCATGTTGCCAGGGACAACCACCAGCTGCACTGCGCCCTAAGGGGAAGGGCAGAATGGTAGGAAGAGGCCCGGGGGAGAGTGTTAGCTGAACCGCAGGTAGTGGACACCTACCTTATGGTGCTCAAGAGGGCCCCTGGGCTGGAACCTGGTGGAGTGGGCAGGTCCAGGTTCCCCAAACCCAGAGGTTCCCAAACTAAGCCATGACCCAAAGGTGATCTGTGACACAGTCCCAGGTGCTCTGCCATGGGCAGAGTTTGGGGGGGTGTTGCCCCCCAGAAAAACTGTATGTGTTGGCAGAGTGGCAGCCAACCATGGCCCCCACTCAGGGCCAGAGGAGCCCAGCACCCCTTGCAGGTGACAGAGGGCACAGCAGAGCCAGTGGGTGGTGGGCAGAGGGCAAGAAGAAGGGGCTGGCCCCTACAGGCAGCAACGGTTCCCAGGGCAGCTGGAGGAGGCTGGAGCGTTCGTGGCTCTTCCCATTCTGAGCCGCTGAACCCCATGATTCATGGCTGTCGGGGTGAGGGGTGAGCTCAGGGCTGGAGCCCCTGGCCAGCCAGGCAGGGGGTGGGCAATGCTGCTCGGAGCTGCCAGCCTAGTGGGAAGGTGCAGGCAACAGGACTCACCCCTGCAGAGCCAGCAGGCCAGCCCCTATGTCCCCCTTCCCACACGCATCGTGGTCGGGGTGTAGGGCTGGAGGAGCCCTTGGGCTCAGAAACTCCTTCCTGTGCAGCCCGGCCTGGGTGGCCTGAAAGCAGCAGCTGCTGGCTGGGCACTCAGCTCTGAGGGCAGTGCTACCACTGGCAGCAGTGCAGAAGTGAGGGGAGCATCCCAAACCATCTACAGCAGCACGAAATGATCCAGCCAAAAAAATGAAGAAAGTGGTAAGAAAATATGATGACACATAGTTGAAATTTGGATTCTCCTTTACTGGATTGGCTGAGTACCGTGTGTTCTATGCTGCGAAACATTAGAGAATGAGTGTTTGAAGCCATCAAAACTTGAGCATCACCAGAAGCAAAAAACACTGTACATTGCAGAATAAACCACTTGAGTTTTTTGTGATTGAAAAAAGAAAAGAACTGAGTAAACAGAGATCAGTACTGGAAAAAACCACAATGCAAATAGAAAAGAGCTTAAAAGCATCCCACTTGGTTGTACTGAGAATTGCAAACCTCACTCATGCTATTAGAGAGGATTTGATTTTACCTTCCATGCAAGATATGTGTTGAGAGGTTCTAGGTGAAGAAGCTGCAAGGAAAACAGGAACGAAAGATCAGTTCATCGATACGACTGGTGATGCCTGTTATTTTGCATTGCAGCTCGATGAAACCACTGATGTAGCAAACAGCTCATGATTTATGTGCAGTTTATACTCAAAAACAAACTGACAGAAGAACTTTTATTCTGCAGAGTTACCAACCTGAACAACTGGTGCTGAGATCTTTCAGTTATTGAATTATTTCATTACCTCCAACTCACCGGAGCAAATGTGTTGCGACATGTACTGATAGAGCGGCTGCTATGACAGGTAAGTGAAGTGGAGTTGTCGTTTGAGTGAGAGAAGTCACTCTGAATTTTACTGCTACCCACTGAGTCAACAGGCACTGCCATCGAAAGAAATGAATGAAGAGCTGCATTATATGATCCTGTTATTTAGCAAAGGTGGGCATTTGTCCTGTTTGCTCTTGCCAACTCGATCAGTTGGAAAGAGCAAATGGGACAAATGCCCACTTTCATCAAAAAAGTGGGGTGTGGAGGAACATACGGGGGCAGGGGGTGAACGGTGATGCTAGCCCTGTGAGGGGGGGAGCAGGGTTTGGGTGGGGGACAGGCAGGGCTTGAGCGAGTAGTGACCGCCAGCTGCAGTCTTGCGCAGGGGTGCAGTCAGTGGTTGGGTGAGCAGTGACGCCAGCCCTACACGGGGTGGGGGAGGGCTCGGGCCAGCCCCCAATGTGTGGGAGGGGCCTCAGGCTAGCCCCTTGCGGTGTCTTGTTTCCCTTTTGGGAAATATGATAACCCTAAATATTTGATTCTTTTCTAATTGGCAGAGAATAGGGTTGGGTCTTCATTTACACAGCACAGATATTCAGATTTTGCACTAAAAAAATAGAACACACAAGGTAGTGTGCAAAGCCGGACAACTATTTTGTTTTAAAATCCAATAATAACAGGTTTTTAAACAATTTTGTTGCTTATTGTTCAGTTTTCTACAAAATTGTGGTTTCCCTGTTTGAACACCCCATTTTGCTCTTGACATATTTTTAAAGTATAGTTTCACTAACCCTGTTTGGTTTCAAAGACGTGGAAGCATTTCTTTGAGTATATAGTGCTAGGGATTTCTAACATTACAATTGTTTACATTAACATGGAAAGGAAATATGTACATTGTTTATTTACAGTGTTAGAATTTATATGTATGTAATTATTCAAATTAATATTTTTCATCAAGAAGTGTTAATAATGGGCCGCAATGCTTATTGCAGCTGCACAGATGGGCCTCAGGGGAAAAAAGTTTGGGAACCCCTGCCCTAACCCAAAACCGCAAGATGGGGCTGCTGCCCCACCCCCAAACTATAACCACTAGGAGGAAGGCTTGCCCCACTCTAAGGTGGGGACAGTTGCCGTTCAATATTTGAGAGGGACCCATTTTCTGTCATGCTTGAGGAGGGCCATTGTATATTGCCAGGCAGTGCAGGAACCAATAAAAAAAAAGCAGCTGTCAGAGGACAATGGACGAGGCAAACCAAGAGGAACCACCCATGCATTGTGGATTCCTTGCAAGTCTTGCAAGAAGCTGGGATGAAATCCTGAGTGTAACAAGATGGACAGGAGCCTCGCTGAAAGGGAGGTTCAGCTCAGTTATGATAAGAGGATGATAGCTGAGGCTCAACAGCAAGTGAAACCTTGCATGGAGGATCTAACTGTATCTGTATAATCTCTGTATCCATCTATGTAGTTAATTGAGAGGAAGGATGGTCTTGTGGTCAAGGTGTTGCACTAGGTCTCCGGAGATATTGGTTTAGCATCTGGGTCTGCTATAAGCTCTCTGTATGACTTTGGGCAAGTCACTTAGTCTGTCTGTGCCTCCATTCCCAATTTGTAAAATTGAGATAATACTTCTTTTCTCCCATTGTTTGCCTGTGATGTTTGTTTATTTAGACTATAAGTCTTCCAAGCAAAGACTGTCTCTTACTCTGTGTATATATGTCAGCTTCCTTTGTGGCTGTTCCCAGATATTGAACCAGGGACCTTCAGAGGTGAAGCTGAGCTAGAGAGCCAAATTCTTAATCTGACAGCTGTAGCAGGTCCACAGAGAGATATACACAACGCACACTGACCATTACACTCAATGGGCCCTGGCCTTATTTGCTATATTTAAGTACTACTGCAATAGAAATGATAATAGATCATGCTCATCACTGCAGTATCTGAGCTCTGTACAAATTCTAAACATGATATTAACAATTCAGGATGTCCAAGTTCAGTTACATGGTGTCTGGGCCAATAATGACCTGATGAACAACCCTGCCTAGAGTGACAGAATAGCCTGCTTCCGACTCACTGCGGTTTCTCGGGATTCTTTGGGCACATGGAGGGAGTCAACCAACTGGCTGGAATGGTAGAAGCAAAAGAGTCAAGGGCAGCTGGAAAAGGGCAACTGGGAGGAGGAGATGGCAGAACTGCAGTGACAGTAGCAGGGTCCTGTGGGGGCGGGGATGGGAAGAATGACTAGTAGGGAGCAGAGTAACAGTGGTGAGAGGAGTAGTGTCAGGGAGGTGACAGAGAGCAAGAGATGAACCCAATGAAACTAGGCAGAAAGTGTAAGGAGTTACAATGGGCTATATAGTAATTACTCTTTGCAGTAGTTCTCAAACTTTTTGTTTTCGCAGACCACTTGAATATTGCTGGGGGTCTTGGCAGACCACTTAGTGATCTTTCTAAATCTTGTTTGTACCATTAGCTAATTATTGTAAAACGCTTTGGATAAAAGCGCTATATAAAAAAAACCCTTAATAATAATAAACAGTTTTTTGGTCTACAAATAAAAGCACATAACTCATATTTTAATATCAGTAGTCTTACATTTCTAATGCAATGAATATGCCCTCTTTCCCCCGCCGCAGCAGCCCCTGAGCTGGGGCTGGGAAGGAGGGGGGTCTCCCCCCCCACCACAGCAGCCACAGAGCTGAGGCTGGGAAGGAGGGCCATCTCTCCCCGGCAGCTGCAGCCCTGGAGCTGGGAAAGTCGTCTCTTTCTCTGGCCGCCGCAATCCTACATGTCCCAAATTCCCCCCACCCTCTCTTCTCACCCCACTGCCCTCTCCCACTGACCCCCTATTCCCCACAAGGCCACCACCTCACTTTACATGTGTGTCTTCTCCAGGGTCCAGACACCTAATTAGTGGAGCTACGCCTGTGTGGCTCCACTAATTAGGTGGGTGGCCCTTCATTCTCTTGTGTGCGGCCGTCCAGGCGTGCACTTTAGAAGGAACTATCGGCGGACCACCTGAATGGAGCTTGTGGACCACTGGTGGTCCGTGGACCACAGTTTTGAGAGCCTCTGCTGTACAGTGTGCACCATGTGGTCACTGCCTGCTTATTCAAGATGCTATTTGAGGAACCTACTCGGAAAGGTGAGTGAGGAAACTCTCTCGCAGCCTCAGGAACTGCGTAGGGTAAAGGGTTTGAGCTGTTGTCTGATCCTACCTCAATTTAAATATAAGGAAAAACAATTTTTTAGGTTTCCTGTTTAGTTTATTATTTTATTTTCTCTTAGGGTCCGATCCTGTGAAGTGTATTGAATGGGAGTTGAGGGTGGTTGGCATGTTGTCAGACTAAGGCCTAAGACAGTGATATTTGGTACTAGTGAGGGGTCAAGAGGCACTGTGTGGGAGAAAGAGAAAGGGTTGTTTTTGCAACTACGTGTAGGAAATCAGGGTTACAGCTACAAGCACCGCAATAGTGGACTCCAGGTTAGCTCTGCCTAATTGCACAAATTCTCAAGAGCCTTTTTTGCAAAACATTCTCTCCTGCTCCCTTTGGGTACGTCTACACGGCAATAAAAAACCCCACAGCCCTGTGTCTCAGAGCCTAGGTCGATTGACTCAGGCTCCTGGGGCTCGCGCAGTGTAGACGTTCAGGCTCAGGTTGGAGCCTGAGCTCTGAGCCCCCCTCCCCTCATGGTGTTTAGAAGTCTGGGCTCCAACCTGAGCCTAAACATCTACGTTACAATTTTTAGCCCTGCAGCCTGAGCCCTGCGAGCCTGAGCCAGCTGACCCGGGTGAGCCCTGGCCATGCTGTGGGTCTTTTATTGCAGTGTAGACATACCTCGTATGGCAGTTGCATTTAGCATCAAAGCTATTTCATGAAATATCATTGGAAATACACAAAACTGAGAGATCCATGGAAATTACTATATTTTTGTCTACTACTGCCCCAAAGCTATATCTAGAGGCCATTATGATTATTTGTATATATTTTATCTAGAAGCCCTAGTCATGGACCAGGTCCCCACTGTGCTAGACTCTGTACGGACACATTTATAACCCTTGCGTCGCAACAGTATTGAGGATACAGAGTTAATTTTCTTGGGCCATAATCTCTACAAGCCACAAGAAAGTAAATGAAAGTGCCATGATGTCACAGTGCCTGAAGTGACTGAACCTCTGAACTCTCCATGGCCTCATTGGATAAGTCTACAGTGCATTGTAAACCCAGGTCTGCGGGTTCCACCCTTGCGGACTCGGTGTTTCCAAGCATGTACTTAAGCATCTACACTGCACTGTAAATCTAAATTTACAATTGCTGAACGCAGATCTCATAGCCATGCTAACACATCCATACTGCACTGCACAGACCTTCTGACTTAGGTCTTTGGCTCGACTTGCATCCACACTGCAAAATGACAGAGCTCAGACCAACTCAGCAAGACTCAGGCTGTGACCCACTCTCCTCGCAGGATCTGCAGGCCTGAGTCCAGAGGGGTTCTTGGCCTGATTCAGACTGATTTGTATGTGGATGGAAGTGAGGCTTGGTCTCAAACCTGAGTCTGAGGCCAGGTTTAGAGAGCAGTATAGACATACCAACTGAGGCCACCCCACTTAGGTCTCAAGCCTCAAGCTGTCACCTTTCTTAGGTGTCCTGTATTACTCTCCCTCTAGATGGGGCTAGAATTCCTCCTGCAAATTCGTTTAGCAAGTCTGCGTTTACTTCAGCTCCTGCCATCCTGTTATCTAAGGGGTAATGGCACAGTTAACCAGTGACTAGCCCGCTCTCACAAGAAAAAGTACTATTTATTCAGGAGAAAAGCATTTCAGAGAAAACATATCTTAAAAACCAGAAACAGCTTATACACAGGCCTGGCTTACAAGCTAACACCCATTTTCCACATGGAGGGCCTGAGAGCAACAAAATACTTTGAACCCTTCCCTCTTGGTCAAACCCTAACAAAAATGGATGAAATCCAAATCCTCACTATAGTTACTTCTATTTGATTTACATAACTCCCAGTCTGTCAAAGCATCCCTGGAGAGAAAATCCACTCCTGGTTGTAGCTGTTCCCTGGGCTATGTCATATTGTGTTGATTTGGCTCTGAGGAGATGGCCCTTGATGATAATAACAAGAGGAAGAGAAGGTAGAAGCTGGGGAGCAGAGAGGACATGGGAGGATGAAATAAATTTCTTTGATGCCCTTTCTGTTGTAGAATTAAATTATGAACAGGATGAAGATTTTTCCACATAAGAGATTCATTGCAGACACAGAACAATACTCTTTCCCAGAAGACCACCCTTATGGCTTACTTATTACAAACCTTGATGTCTTGCTATTGGAAGTCACATGATAAATTTCTGTCTGAACCATAGACATAGTTTGATTTCTATATTTGGAAGGGTGGAGGGCTTAATACCATTAATAATAGGTATAGGTCCAATTTCTGGATTTACCGATTGTTAATGGTACTTAAATTACAGTGTACCTGAAGTCACAGTTTACATTCATTATTTAATCACCCTTAATTTTTTGTTTTAACTTAATTATTTGACGTTTACCAGTTACCACTTAAAAATCAATATTATCATAAAAACAAATGCTTGAATAAACAGAACTGAGCAATTTCATGTAACGATGAATCATGTCTCCCTGGTTTTAGAGATACACAAACATTGTTTTAATATAGAAATACTATATTTACCTTAATGTGGATGCAATCATATTTCCCTTCGGTTAGCATAAATGTCCTCAATGTTTTCTGGAATCAGCTTTGCAGTTAAATTGGCTTCTATGTGAAGAGCCAGTGAAAAAAATCTTCCTTCTTCCATGGTTGAATGAAATCAGTTTCTAATCTGTCTCATTGCAGAAAAGCTTCATTCCGATGTGGCCATCCCGACTGGCAATGTGAGAGCTAACTGAATGAGTTGGTAATAGTTTTGGATACATAATCTGAGACATTTCTTCCTGAAGTCTTTGACAAGTAACCGGAGATTCCGTAGTGGTAAGAATGTCCATTTCTCCAGCTGCAAGGTGAGGATTTATGTTGAGTGGGTCTGCATATTTCTGCAAGAGTGGATGAATGCATTTTTCTCCCACCTTAAACACTGTGTCACGCACTTCAGGAATTTCCTTTGATTCTTTTGAGAATCGTCTCTCTAACTGCAGTTATGGCATCCAAAACAGGAAGGTACAACTGCTGATGCCACCTGTTTTTTTCAGGTGCAGTTACAGTCTTCGGCGTTTCACGTGCATTTATTGCCTCTTCTACATGCTCTCTTTGACCCAAAGTTATTGGGACAATAAAGTCCCTAAGAGCTGCCCAGGCTTTTACTACTTTTGCTTTTTGGCGAGTGAAGTGTGTCTTCATCTGGCACTGCACTGTTATGGTCTGGACAGTATTCTGTCATTTCTTTCCACATTTCATTCCAGCCTTCTTCACTTCTGAGTTTCTCAAAGTACCCTTTCATTTTCTCTCTGATAGGCATGAACTTTCATAATATGTTGAAAGATAAGCAAGCATGCAGTAAATTAAACTCCAGGCATGTGATGATAAAGGCTGTTGGCTCCCACAGACCTCTTTTTGCCTTGTTCGCTCAGATCTTGTAGACACTGCATGATGGCAGTGTATTGTGTTTTTACTGCAAACACACTTCTCCACTTACATGCCCAACACGTATCACTGGGCTGCATGATCTCTTGATGTTTAAGACCCGGAGCAGTGTGCATGTCGAGAAAACTCTGGTGATTGTTTGGCTCCACAAAGACTGGATACAATTGCTCAAGTACATTTAAAAAGCCCCCAGCACTACGACTTACTTTTCAGCACTCCATGAGGACGAGGTTGGCTTTGTGTGCCACGCAATGTAGATACATTACAAACAGATCCATCTTCTTTCATTTGCTGCTGAATTCCAGCTATGTGTCTTGACATCACAGAATCACCGTTATAAGATTGAGAAACCATTGGCACATTCTCCAAAGCTGTCTTTATGGTAGTATAGATGCTATTTGCATTATAGGAAGATGAACAATTGATAAAAGCACAGGAACCTTTCTTTAATCTCTAGGTTTTCTGTGTATCTGATGCAAACTGAAAGATCTTCTGTCTTAACTAACCCGGCTTCATCTGTAATTACAGGGGAGGGGGAGGGGGCGGGGGTGGGGGAGAACGGTCTTATTCCCTGCCTGTACAATTTCTTTGCAAACCAAATCTGCACAAATCTGCAGCACTTCGTTTTGAAATTCAGGGTGTGTGTAATTAAAATAACTTGCCTGCATTTTCTTGAAAGTTTTATCAAGCTTTGAAAAGAAATCTCAAACTTCATGGAAATTCCCTTTCAATTTAGAGTCCTTTCCCTCATCGTGCCCTTGAAACAGTAAACCAATTTTCGAACGTAACTTGACAATATCACAAACCTTAGTAAGGTAATACTGGTTTCTCTCAATGGTACTTTTATGGCTTGCCGAAAGCTTGACTGCTACTGATCCAGTTTCTTTGCTATGTTTGAAGCATTGCCACTTTTCCATACATTTCACATGAACCTGGGAAACAGCATGTTTAGATAATTTTTCAGAGATTTTCTTCCAATCCTGCACATCTTTTTTGATAAATGAACCATCCACATAGCCTGTTTCAGAGTAGATGTGACGGCAGGGAAAGCAGAATACAGCATTTTGTTGAACAGAATATTCAACCCAAGGAAATTTGTTGTAATGGAGAACTGAAAAAGAACAGTTAAAATCAGGCAGATGTGGTTGATTAGGCCCATTGCTTTTTTCTCCAAGATCTGTAGGGACAGTTACGCTTCTCATACCATCTTTAGTAGTATCTGTGCTGAGAGAACCTGTGCTCACTGCACCCAAAGATTCAAGATCCAGAACCGAGGAAGATGGTGGCAGGGCCTGGCCTGGAGGTGTGAAATCCTGCTGTAAATCAGCCACCAGTGGTTCAACTGTCACTTTCACAAAACTATTCCCAATGTCCATTTTAGCTTTTCTTGGGTTTAGAGAGGTCTGGAATCGCAGGTGGGAGGAACTTTTTTTTTTTTTTAAATCTGAATTGTAAACTACTGAAAAATAAATCAATGTATACAGTTTGGGGGTGGGGGGAAACTCCCCTTCAGACCCCCCCCCCCAATCTCCGCCCCTGGTCTGAACTATCCATTTCTTCTTTTTGTGGATTTGTGTCACAGTATTAAGATTATTATAGGGACTGCTCTCCCGAAAGCTACCGAATGGTTTGTGATATCTTAAATTGTAAATTCTTTCTGGCAGAGCCTGTATCCTCAAACACATTTATACAGGCACCTGACCTGTGTGCTATCGCAATATCAATATAAATAACAATCTATGATTGTTCTAACAATTGAATAACTTTCTGAACATTTCCCCTTTTTTAGCTGAAAGTTTCCATGCTTGCTTTCTGCTGGAAGGTGATTTAGAAGCAAATTGTGAGCAAAATCCCTTCTGCCATTTTGGAATAGTGTGAACATGTACATTTTCCCAGGGCATAACTCAAAGATATAAAAACTGTGAAACTTCAGACTGGCCAGGTAAATTGGCCTTCATAAGCAATAAGTACTTTCCTACAGAGAGCAAAGTTGGGAAGCAGCAGAGGAGCCCTGAAAAAGGGTGGGGGCTGAACTAACTGACTGACTGGATTTGGGCAGTGGGAAGCAGAATTGCTTGGATGTAAGTGCTGAGTTGATCATGAGCAGAACTGTAGCAGGAAGGTTGGATAACCAGCTGGTGTAGTGGTCAGGTTGTGGCTTTATGGTTTCTGCCAGCCTGCTCATCCCAGAGGAGCGGCCAGCTACATCCTCCATCACCCCACATGCTCTCTGTGACATCCTGTACCTTGGGGGAGCGCCCTGTAAACCCCATATTCCTCATTTGTATATGATTGTGATCTTGCATATAAAGCAGGCTATGTGAGGTATCAAGGGAAAGGTTATGATCTGCTGAAAGTCATTTTTCCATCCATATATTTATATAATTCATGCATATGAAGTTATGAGAATTGTATTGTATGGTTGTCACTATAACATGCTGTAAGTTGGGGAATGAGCCAGATATTAGCCCCAGAGAGACAACAGCAAGGAAAGTAACCAACATCCAGGCGGGGTGTCAAACAACCCATCAACAGCCATTGTCCAGCAAGGGAGCTACAATTCAATGACACACCTGCATGAGGCCACATCAGGGGAATTGCCCAGACTTGCCTGGGGACTCAGCAATGCCCACGAGATATGCCTAGACTTGTGTTCCACAAGCACATAGGACTGAGGGTATAAAACAGAACACAGGGGGGCCGCATGCTTGGCCTTTCTCTGGCCCCCACCTATGCAATAAGCAACAAGGACACTGAAGACTTGAGACTCCAACAGAGGAGGCTGGCCCAGATTTCAAGGGTGAAATCTGTGTACTATGAACTGCAATATCCAGTGGGGTGAGAAAAACTGCTTAATCTAGATGTTGCCTGGTCTAATAGGGTTGAGAGTTTAGATTTTGTGCTTATATTTTATTTTATGTTGATAACCAACTCTGATTTTTGGCCTATCACTTATAATTACTTAAAATCATATTTGTTTAACTGTTTATCTTTGGCAGTGAGTTTGCCTGAAGTGTGTGGCAAATCTGCACATTTTGCAAAGGCTGGTGAAGCAATTAATAATTTTGCACTGCTCATCTTGAGCAGTGCAACACGGTATATTCCTAAGGTACAGTGCTGGGAGCTGGGGGGATTTGGCTGGTGCCTTTCCCTATGATTTATGAGTGGCTCTGGGAGCATTCATGCAATATAGCCGGGTGTCGGGCTCCACGTGCTGTTGTGCTGAGTGATAGCAGCACCTGGAGGCATTTGTTGCTAGTCTCTAGCAAGGCAGTGTGAGAAAAAACCTAGGTTGGAGAGAGTTCAGGGGCCACAGCGGTCCCACAGTCCCAGGATCCACTCGGGGGGATCCCATCACACTCATTGTTCCCAGGAGCTTCTGTCACTACATAGGAGCTGGGGGGAGGCAAGGCAGGGGGAGCTGGCCCACCCACTCCACCAGGTCCTGACCTAGGGCCCAACATAGAATCATAGAATATTAGGGTTGGAAGAGACCTCAGGAGGTCATCTAGTCCAACTCCCTGCTCAAAGCAGGACCAATCCCCAACTAAATCATCCCAGCCAGAGCTTTGTCAAGCTGGGCCTTAAAAACCCCTAAGGATGGAGATTCCACCACCTCCCTAGATAACCCATTCCAGTGCTTCACCACCCTCCTAGTGAAATAGTGTTTCCTGATATCCAGGCTAAACCTCTCCCACTGCAACTTGAGACCATTGCTTCTTGTTCTGTCATCTGACACCACTGAGAACAGCCTAGCTCCATCCTCTTTGGAACCCCCCTTCAGGTAGTTGAAGGCAGTTATCAAACCCCCCCCCCCCCGACTCTTCTCTTCTAAAGACTAAATAACCCCAGTTCCCTCAGCTTCTCCTAGTAAGTCATGTGCCCCAGCCCCCTAATCATTTTCGTTGCCCTCCGCTGGACTCTGTCCAATTTGTCCACATCCTTTCTGGAGTCAGGGGACCAAAACTGGACGCAATACTCCAGGTGTGGCCTCACCAGTGCCGAATAGAGGGGAATAATCACTTCCCTCGATCTGCTGGCAATGCTCCTACTAATACAGCCCAATATGCTGTTGGCCTTCTTGGCAACAAGGGCAAACTGCTGACTCATATCCAGCTTCTCGTCCACTGTAACCCCTAGGTCCTTTTCTGCAGAACTGCTGCTTAGCCAGTTGGTCCCCAGCCCAGTTATTGAGTTACCCAAATTATGTTTTCCCCTGGGTCACTTCCTACCAGTCTGGTGCTCCTCAATTTGGGACGTGGTCACTGGCTTAGCAGACTCTCCTCAGTCTCTAAGTTCGTTCAATCAATCAATCAATCTCTTTTCGGGCTTAAGCTCCCAAAGGGTGGAGAGGGGGAAATCCAAGTCCCTGCTGCCAGAACAGCCTGTGCAAAGCTGTTGCCACTCCAGACACAACTCTCGGCATCAGCCTTCCCTCCTGGTGCCACATGCAGCTCATTCCCCACTTTTCTTGGGCTACCAGTGTCCTTTTAAACTGTTCTTCTATTGGGAACGTGCCCTGCACCTGTTGAGAGGTGGGGCCTCCCTAGCCGAGTAGTGCTGTACTCCCAGCCCTGCTTCAGTGTGGGGCTTGTAGGCCCCCTCACACACCTTCCCCATCGAATTCGGCATCACCAGGTCTGCTTGTGTCACAGTAACCCCTCCCCTCCAGACTTGTCCCATAAAAATAAGTCTGCATTTTTATTATCTTTACTGGCTTGATGCTGTACTTCAAAGCAATATCGTTGCAGGGACAAATATCACCACATGACTCAGGCATGGTGGTCCTTCCTGGATGGTAGCCATCGGAGGGGCACGTGAGCCATCACTAGCTGGAATGGTCGGCCCACAGGTAGTAATGTAAGGCCTCCATAGCCCCTTTAACCACGAAAGCCTCCTTCTCTATCACCACAGATGTGACTTTTCAGGGAAACAACTTCCTGCTAAGATATAGGGTAGGATGCTCCTCTCTCCACACTTCCTGCCACAGTGCAGCTCCGTCTCCGATGTCCAATGTGTCTGTAAAATAAAAGGTTTTGAAACATCAGAGTGAAATAAAACACGTTCTTGACTAGCCTTTTTTAATGCCCTGGAGGCCTTGTTGCAGGCCTTGGTCCACTGGATCTTCCTCTCTGAGGCATCGTTTACTAGGCCTGTTAAGTTACGGCTGTCATGGCAAAGCTGGGTGTGAACCGCCTACTGTACCCCACTAGCCCCAGGAGTTGACCTACGTGTTTCTTCGTAGAGAGGATCAGGCATTCTGCCAAGGCTTTTACTTTGCCATCTAATGGATGTTAACTGTCCCCCACCCACCATGTATCCCAGATAGTTCACTTCCCAGTTGTCTAATTGACATTTCACCTGCTTAGCTGTCAGCTTGGTCTCTTGGAGTGCCTGTAGGGCCGTTGTGAGGTGTTTATGTGGTCGTCCCAGGTCCTGCTGTAGATGACGATCTCATTGATATACAGCTCCATACTGACTATGTGGGTGCAATACTGTGACACACTGGGGTCCAATCTAGACGAGTCAGGGGCTGTGTCACCCCTGCCCTGCAATCTTGAGTGCCTTATAATACCTTGCTGATAGTATCTCCCACCTAGGTTGCTCACAAAGAGCCTTCTAGCATGCAAGTCACACCCTGAGTGTCTGTGTGTAGCTGCAGCCTGCCAGCCACACTTGGATTACACTCTGGGTCTCAGCAGCCTTAGTTATACTGCAGGGTGACCCCAGCACACTCCCAGTACTGGGTTTTCCCGCAGAAGTGTGTGTCTTCTACTGCCCAGCCTCTCCTGGATAGTCCAAATATACTAAGTCTGTTAGTCCTTTAAGGGAATAATACAATAGTTTACCACCTTAAATGGAGTTACCCAGACATTTTAACTTAAACACTCTGGATTAGATAAAAACAAGTTTATTAACTACAAAGAGAGAGATTTTAAGTGAGTACAAGCAATGAGGCATAGGAGTCAGAAATAGTTACAAGAAAAATAAAGGTAAAATGCTTCCTAGTCCTTAACTAAAATGATATTAGATTTAAAGCAAAGTTTCTCACCACGTGTTTCCAAAAGCATTACTGTCCAAACTCTTCAGGTCAGACTCCCCCAGCGTCCAACAGTTGCTTCTTTTGTCTTCTCAGGTGCAAAGAATGAGATGGACAGGAAAAGAGAGGAGAGATCTCTTGGAGTGTTTGTCCCTCTTTTTTATAGTTTCAGTCCGTCTTTGAAAAGCATTTCCAGCTCAGAACCAAGAGACAGGGGGTCTGGTGGAGGAAGGAGACCTAATGCTGTTTTTCTGCTAAGATTCAGGTCTCTTAGACCTTTCCCCCACTTTCTTGCCAAAGAATGGCCCCTTGATAAATGACGGCTCATCAGCTTTGTTGACAGCTGGCTGGGGTGTCAGCTTGCCTTTTGTCTTTGAGAAACTGGTTTAGCCTCTCCCCAGACTTATCTGGGAAACACACATCAGTCATGATTTCAGCTTATGTTCATAACTTTACACTTAATGTTGCTACATGCATTATACCATGATGTTACTGATCAGCAAGTTATGATACCTCACAAGACATGCCTTGTACAAAGATTATTAAAATAGTGTGTAGGGTGTGAATACAGGAGTGCATTCCATCACGAACACCTTAGCCATTAACCCCGGGAACATAACCACAACCCCATGCAGACCAGAGGGCATGGTTCTAAACTGGAAGAAGCTCAGAGGCACATAGCAGGCCATCTTCTACCTAAATTCAGAGGCAAGGGGAATCTGCCAATACCCCTTGGTTAGGCTGAAGGTGGATATGTATGTGACAACTCCCAGCCACTCCAGTAATTCATCCATTTGCTGCATGGGAAGCCATCTAATTTGGATATTGCATTCACTTTTCAAAAGTCTATGCAGAACCGTGTTGAGTCATCCCATATGGGCATGAACACTATCGGACTTCACCACTCACTATGTGACTCCTCAATGACCCTCATGGCCAACATGTTTTGTAGATCTTGTTGCACAGTCTCCCATATTTTTCTGGGTAATGGTCTCATACTTTCATGCACTTTCTGGAAGGGTTCAGTCTCTATATGAGGAACACTGGGTGCGTCCTAGCATGGTGCCTCTGAAAACATGAAGGGGAACAAGCTGATGAGTTTGTGTATCTTCTGTTCCTGTTTGTGTCGCAAGCCTTCCCTAATTGATAGAATCCCCATAGCAGAAGTGACACTCAGTCTCCCAGTTGGAGTTCTCTGATATGGGCACCCTTATTATGGTACTTCTCCTGGTCATGTTGCACCTTCAACAAGTTCTCCTTTGAAAACTCACTCAAGGATGTTAGCTTCTCTCTTAATTGTATTACATACTGCACTGAATTTCATAGATTCATAGATACTAAGGTCAGAAGGGACCATTATGATCATCTAGTCCGACCTCCTGCACAACGCAGGCCACAGAATCTCACCCACCCACTCGTGCGAAAAACCTCTCACCTATGTCTGAGCTATTGAAGTCCTCAAATCGTGGTTTAAAGACTTCAAGGAGCAGAGAATCCTCCAGCAAGTGACCCATGCCCCATGCTACAGAGGAAGGCAAAAAGCCTCCAGGGCCTCTTCCAATCTGCCCTGGAGGAAAATTCCTTCCCGACCCCAAATATGGCGATCAGCTAAACCCTGAGCATATGGGCAAGATTCACCAGCCAGATACTACAGAAAATTCTTCCCTGAGTAACTCAGATCCCACCCCGTCTAACATCTCATCAGGCCTATTTACCATGAATATTTAAAGATCGATTAATTACCAAAATCATGTTATCCCATCATACCATCTCCTCCATAAACTTATCGAGTTTAATCTTAAAGCCAGATAGATCTTTTACCCCCACTGCTTCCCTTGGAAGGCTATTCCAAAATTTCACTCCTCTGATGGTTAGAAACCTTCGTCTAATTTCAAGTCTAAACTTCCCAATGACCAGTTTATATCCATTTGTTCTTGTGTCCACATTGGTACTGAGCTTAAATAATTCCTCTCCCAATCTGGTATTTATCCTTCCGATATATTTATAGAGAGCAATCATATCTCCCCTCAACCTTCTTTTAGTTAGGCTAAACAAGCCAAGCTCCTTGAGTCTCCTTTCATAAGACAAGTTTTCCATTCCTCGGATCATCCTAGTAGCCCTTCTCTGTACCTGTTTCAGTTTGAATTCATCCTTCTTAAACATGGGAGACCAGAACTGCACACAGTATTCAAGGTGAGGTCTCACCAGTGCCTTGTATAACGGTACTAAAACCTCCTTATCTCTACTGGAAATACCTCTCCTGATGCATCCCAAGACCGCATTAGCTTTTTTCACGGCCATATCACATTGGCGGCTCATAGTCATCCTATGATCAACCAATACTCCAAGATCCTTCTCCTCCTCCGTTACTTCTAATTGATGCGTCCCCAGCTTATAACTAAAATTCTTGTTATTAATCCCTAAATGCATAACCTTACACTTCTCACTATTAAATTTCATCCTATTCCTATTACTCCAGTTTACAAGGTCATCCAGATCCTCCTGTATGATATCCCGGTCCTTCTCTAAATTGGCAATACCTCCCAGCTTTGTATCATCCTCAAACTTTATTAGCACACTCCCACTTTTTGTGCCGAGGTCAGTAATAAAAAGATTAAATAAGATTGGTCCCAAAACTGATCCTTGAGGAACTCCACTGGTAACCTCCCTCCGGCCTGACAGTTCACCTTTCAGTAGCACCCATTGTAGTCTCCCCTTTAACCAATTCCTTATCCACCTTTCAATTTTCATATTGATCCCCATCTTTTCCAATTTAACTAATAATTCCCCATGTGACACGGTATCAAATGCCTTACTGAAATCTAGGTAAATTGGATCCACTGCGTTTCCTTTGTCTAAAAAATCTGTTACTTTCTCAAAGAAAAAAGAAAAGGAGTACTTATGGCACCTTAGAGACTAACAAATTTATTTGAGCATAAGCTTTCGTGAGCTACACGAATACTTTTCTTTTTGCGAATACAGACTAACACGGCTGCTACTCTGAAACCTTTCTCAAAGAAGGAGATCAGGTTGATTTGGCATGATCTACCATTTGTAAAACCATGTTGTATTTTGTCCCATTTGCCATTGACTTCAATGTCCTTAACTACTTTCTCCTTCAAAATTTTTTCCAAGACCTTGCATACTACAGATGTCAAACTAACAGGCCTGTAGTTACCTGGATCACTTTTTTTCCCTTTCTTAAAAATAGGAACTATGTTAGCAATTCTCCAATCATACGGTACAACCCCTGAGTTTACAGATTCATTAAAAATTCTTGCTGATGGGCTTGCAATTTCATGTGCCAGTTCCTTTAATATTCTTGGATGAAGATTATCTGGGCCCCCCGCTTTAGTCCCATTAAGTAGTTTGAGTTTCGCTTCTATCGCAGATATAGTAATATCTACCTCCATATCCTCATTCCCATTTGTCATGCTACCATTATCCCTAAGATCCTCTTTAGCCTTATTAAAGACTGAGGCAAAGTATTTGTTTAGATATTGGGCCATGCCTAGCTTATCCTTGACCTCCACTCCATCCTCAGTGTTTAGCGGTCCCACTTCTTCTTTCTTTGTTTTCTTCTTATTTATATGTCTATCGAACCTTTTACTATTGGTTTTAATTCCCTTTGCAAGGTCCAACTCTACTTGACTTTTAGCCTGTCTCACTTTATCTATACATGTTCTGACCTCAATAAGGTAGCTTTCCTTGCTGATCCCTCCCATCTTCCACTCCCTGTATGCTTTCTGCTTTTTCTTAATCACCTCTCTGAGATGCTTGCTCATCCAGCTTGGTCTACAACTCCTGCCTATGAATTTTTTCCCCTTTCTTGGGATGCAGGCTTGTAATAGCTTCTGCAGCTTTGATTTAAAGAAATCCCAGGCCTCCTCTACCTTTAGATCCATAAGTTCTTCAGTCCAATCCACTTCCCTAACTAATTTCCTTAATTTTTGAAAGTCAGCCCTTTTGAAATCAAAAACCCTAGTTGCAGATTTATTTTTGTTAATCCTTCCGTTCAGTTTGAACTGAATTAGCTCATGATCACTTGAACCAAGATTATCCCCTACAACCATTTCCTCTATGAGGTCCTCACTACTCTCCAAAACCAAATCTAAAATGGCATCCCCTCTAGTCGGTTCAGCAACTACTTGGTGAAGGAATCCATCAGCTATTGCATCTAGGAAAATCTGAGCCCTATTATTATTACTAGCACTCGTCCTCCAGTCTATATCTGGGAAGTTAAAGTCTCCCATGATCACGCAGTTTCCATTAGTATTTACTTTATTAAAGACATTAAAAATGGCTCTATCCATATCCAAATTAGATTCCGGCGGTCTATAGCACACCCCAAGCACTATCCCAGGGGAGGCTCTAATAGTTTTCTTCCCCAATATAATTTTTGCCCAGACGGACTCTGTCTTATCCATTCCATCGCTTCTTATTTCTTTACATTCTACCTCATCATTGATATACAATGCTAGTCCAGCACCTTTACCTTTATTTCGGTCTTTCCTAAACAGCACATACCCTTCAATACCTGTAGTCCAGTCATGACTACTATTCCACCATGTTTCTGTTATCCCTATAATATCTGGTTTCACTTCCTGTACCAGTAGCTCTAGTTCCTCCATTTGTTACCTAGGCTCCTCGCATTGGTGTACAAACATCTTAATTTTTGCTGTTTGGCCTTGCTCACATTCTGTACCTGATTAGGCACGGTCATTCTACAGCCAGTATAACCTATTAGACTGGTATCCACACTGCCCTTCCTCCTTATGTCCATTCTCCTACCCACGGCTGTATCCTTTCTTACTTCGTTTTCTTCCCTCTCAATGCTAAAATCTGGTGTGGAGATTACCTGGACATCTCCCAACCATCTCCCCCAAATTCCTAGCTTAAAGCTCTCTTCATCAGTTGTGCCAGCCTCCATCCTAGAAGTCTATTTCCTTCCCTACTCAGATAAAGTCCATCCCAAGAGAACTGTCCTCTTTCCATGAATGCCTCCCAGTGGCCATACATCCCAAAGCCCTCCTTGTAGCACCACTGCCTAAGCCATCTGTTGATAGTCATAATCTTGTCACACCTTTGTTGCCCTTCTCGAGGAACAGGCAGAATCTCACTAAAGATTACCTGAGCCTCGATTTCCTTAAGTGTCTTCCCCAGCCTAGCATAGTCTCCCTTAATACTTTCCAGCGAGAATCTAGCCGTATCATTTGTTCTCACATGAAGGATAATTAGGGGATTCTTTCCCGCTCCCTTTAGGATCCTTTTCAACCTCAGGTCTACATCCCGTATCTTAGCACCTGGAAGACAGCACACCCTTCTATTCTCTGGATCAGCTCTGGTTACAGGCCTGTTTATTCTTCTCAGTAAAGAGTCTCCGATCACATAGACCTGCCTTTTCCTGGTGACAGTGCTATTCTCCAGTCTATCCCCTGTTCCCTCTGGCTGCAAGTTCTTTCCATTCCTATTCTCCCTTGTAATCCTCTTCAACCCATCCTGTATCCTCCTGAGGCTTATATTTGGTGTAGTCTCCATTGACTCTTCCCCTTTTCCTATATGACTAGCCGCTCTTCTCTTCTTCCTTGTCCTCCCACCTTCAGTGACTACCTGCTGAGCCCCTTCTTCATTTCCAACTCTGCAAACCTGTTCTTGAGCTCTGTTTCTCCTTCACTAGCCCGTCTTTTCCTCTGCCTGGTTCTTTTAGTCACATGCTTCCACTGACCACTTTCCTCACCCAGTCTCCCCTCAGAATTCCTCAGTCCTGCTTCCATCTGCAAGTCTGAGCTTTTCTCTTCAGATACCTCATGTCTTTGCTCCATAATCTGCTCAAAGTTAATGGACTGTGACTCCTATCACTCCAATGTTTCGCAAATCAGATCTAATATTCCCAGGGGTTGTCGCCCATATAGTAACTCAAATGGGGGAAATCCCATAGAAGCTTGGGGAACTTCCCAGATGGAGAAGAGAAAGGATGGGAGGTTGGAGTTGATCCCAGTAACAAAGATAGGAGGCCACAAACTTCTTTAGCATCTTTTACAAAGTTTTATTAAAATGTTTCACCAGCCTGTCGGTCTGTGCATGATGAAAGCCCTAAGAAAATTCATTTATCTTTAGCAAATTGCATAGCTCCTTCATTAGCTGTGACATAAAATTGGTTCCCTGGTCAGTGATATTTCTTTAGGAATCTCCACCCGGGCGAATACTTTCATCAATTCGGTGGTGATGGCTGCCACCTTTGTAGAGTGGAGGGGTACTGACTCAGAGTAGCATGTAGTGTAGTTCATTGGTCACTAAGATATACTGGTGCCCTCCTGTGCTTTTAATCAATCCCTATTAATCAATCCCTACCCTTTTGAATGGGGTCGCTTCCATGGGAAAGGGTACTAGAGAGGCCTTAGGGACCTTCTTTGGCCTTGCAGACTGACATTTGGGGCATGAAGCACAATAGTCCTGCACTTCCTTGTGGATACCTTTTTTCAGTATTTTTTCCTGCCCATGATGTCCTCCACTTGGGCCTCTCATTGTGTCTTCTGCTCCTCCCTCTTTCCCCTCTAGGGACACCCCTTGTCCTAATCCAAGCAGTTCCCAGAAGAACTTCCAGTCTCACCGACTATCATGGGGTAAGCTAAGTTCGGGGCCACTCCTGTGCAAGTAGTATCTGAGCAGTTCTGTATCGATAACTGGCAGTGGTGCAAGTAGAATTCATTTCTTACTGGTGCGCTGCACCAGCTAAAGGGGGGGCACATGACCTCCCCACATGACTCCTTACATAACCCCGCCCCGAGCCTGAGATCCCGTGCTCTCCTCCTCCCCTCCCCATGATCCATCCCACATTACCCGGGGGGAGGGAGGGGGCTCTGTCCTCCTCCCGCTTGCGTCGGAGACTTCTGAACCACAGGGCTCTCCAGAACCTCAGCGGCGAAAGGAGAACTTGGGTCCAATGGGCATCCCACGCCAGCAGCTCCTCTGGTGCGGCTGTACCGGTACTGCCCCCAGCCCTGTCCTCCAGTGGGCTGCCTACAGACGCCAGACAGGAGATCCTAGACGCAGCTGTGTGCAAGGGCTGGGGGAAGTACAGCTGTGCCGGAGGAGCTGCCGATGTGGGGCTGCCTGGTGGCCCCACATTCTGTTCTTCCTGTGACTTTCCGGTACAGTGTACAGGCTATAAATATCTTACCGGTACAGCGTACTGGACTGTACCGCCCTACTTGCACCATTGATAACTGGACTTGCCTTATGGGTATGGATGTACATCCCAATGGATGCACATCCCCATGTATGCACTGAAGGTATATGGTGGCCAAAGATTCTCCATGACTGCGGCCAGGTGTTCTCTGATCATTGTCTGACTATAGTCCAGGTCTCCTAAGCCTTGGACCCTGACTCCATTACCCTGTACCGGAACCACCAGTTTCTCCGAACCCCTCTTGTGGGTTCTGGATTCCACTGCCCAGACCTGTCTGTAGTTGCAGTCCATATATGGGCAATCTCATTGAAAGTGATCCAGTTGACCTCAGGTGAAGCAGTTGCCTGACTGGGAAGGTGCTTCAACTGTTTGGGCTCCGCCCCTGAATGGTGTTCCCATGGGGGGGGCCGTCAGGTCACACTGGAACTGCCCTCCTGGCCTCTCTCTCCATGGATAAACTCCTGTGGTCAGTCTCTGCTCAGTTGGTCCCATCCCCTTTGGAGTGGCAGCCAGGCTCCTCTTGTGCTTCCCCTCCTTGCTCTCCCCCGCCCCAGTCACCTGAGTTGGCCAGCGTTGAGTTGGGTCCCCTCCTGGTGTTTTGCAGGCAGGCCTGGCGATCAGCAAATAGTTCTCAGTCAACATCACTGCTTCCAGCAGGGTCTCCAGTTGATATTGTATTACTCACCTCCAGATGGGAAGATCTGGAGGAATTGCTCTAATATGATCTTCCCCACCATCTGTATTGCTGTCTTTTCCTTGGGCTGGAGCCACTGTCAGAAGTGTTCCTTTAGGGTCTGTACCAATGCCCTAGGTCTGACACCAGGAGCAAATGTGTCTCATTGAAATCTCGGGTGGTGAGCCTCGTTGGAGATGCCAAAAGCATCCAGGATGGCTGCCTTGAGTAGGGAATAACCCTGTGCAGCTACCGTTTCTAGGCTCCAGTATATGGCCTGCACTGTCCCTGTTAAGTATGGAGCAATCAGGACCACCCAGCTCTACGCTGTCCAACAGGTTGCCCTAGTGACTCTCTTGAATGTCACCAGGAAGGCTTCAGGTTTGTCATCTGGTTCCATTTTTGTCACCCTGATGGTGTGGCTGATGTGGTTCATTAGGGGCTCATTCACCTACACATCTACTAATGTGATATATGCCATCATGTGCCAGCAATGCCCCTCTGCCATGAACGTTGGCCAAACTGGACAGTCTCTACGTAAAAGAATAAATGGACACAAATCAGACATCAGGAATGGTAACATACAAAAGCCAGTAGGAGAACACTTCGATCTCCCTGGACATTCAATAACAGATTTAAAAGTAGCCATCCTTCAACCAAAAAACTTCAAAAACAGACTTCAAAGAGAAACTGCAGAGCTACAATTCATTTGCAAACTTAACACCATTAATTTGGGCTTGAATAGGGACTGGGAGTGGCTGGCTCACTACAAAAGCAATTTTCCCTCTCTTGGTATTGACACCTCCTCATTAATTATTGGGAGTGGACCACATCCACCCTGACTGAATTGGCCTTTTCAACACTGGTTCTCCACTTGTAAGGTAACTCTCTTCTCTTCATGTGCCAGTATATTTATGCCTGTATCTGTACTTTTCACTCCATGCATCTGAAGAAGTGGGGTTTTTTACTCACAAAAACTTATGCCCAAATAAATCTGTTAATCTCTTTTAGGGCTTTCAGCTCCTAAAGGGGCTCAGCTAGAGCAGCCTTCACAAACTTGTTGCCATTCCTGACACAATTCTCAGCATCAGCCTTGTTTCCTGGTGCTACATGCATCATTCCTCCCCTTTCCCAGAGCTACCAGTGTCCTTTTAACTGTTCTTCTACTGGGAACATGCCAGTATCTGTTGAGGGGCAGGGCCTCCCCAGCTCACTAATGCTCCACTCCCAGCCCTGGTTCATTGTGGGGCCTGTAGACCCCATCACAAGAACTGATTTATTAGACATATTTATGGAAATTAAATAAACATGGGTTTTAGGGAAAGAGGGGCAGTACAAGTATTTGTCAAGGCCTCCTCCTCACTCTTCCTTCAGACCATATGAATGAGAGAGCTGAACTTAACTCTGGCCATTCCCCGGACAGCTCTGGGACATAAGGCATGGGGAAGATTTTAATGGTTGATTTGTGTGGGGGGAAGGGAAGTTGAGGGAGAAATGAGGGCTCTTTCCTCACTAACTGCTTTACCTCCAGCTGGTTTAAGAAAACTTAAATATCAAATATCCAGAATAATGTAAAATATAATTAAAATATAAGTGTAGAACACATAAAATGCTATTTTACACATCATTAGCCAACCAATGGAATTCAGTCTTGTAGGAGGTAATCAATGTGCATAATGTGGATGGTCTTTTTTATAAAAGCCTACTAATTTTATGACTAACAAAAACATCTGTAGCTCTGCAAACTAAGGGACCAATGCTACAAAGACTTATGGTATGTAAATTCTTGCAGGATTGGGGCCTAAATAAAAGTAATCCAATCTCATGCTTCAGAGAATAAATTGATAATTTGAGAGGATCAATTAGGATTTCTTCCCCAATTCATACAACCTTGAACACTTGGCTAGTTGCATTATGCTAGATGTTAGGAATTTAAGATTTTTAACACTAGTACAGACCATTGATACATCAAGTCTGGATTGGTGCATCCCAGCTATGGTTAATACTTGATAGTTCAGACAAAGAGGAACAAAATGTAAACAAATTATGATGCATCTGGCCAAATGTACAATAGTGAACATTTGCAGTAAAACTGCTTCGACCTTTGTGGTGATGATTTTACACCCCAAAGCATGAGACCTTATTAATCCTGTCTTATACATAATTTATCATACAAAAAATATTATTTTTGGCCTTAAAATTATCCAGCTGCTTTTTAAATCCAGCTATAGTATTTAACTTTCTGATCCCCTCCGGAAGCAATTTTCACAGGCAAATTACACACTGTGCAAAAATGGCTTTTTTTATTTGGTTTTAAATTTTCCTGCCATTAATGTCATATTATGAGACATCATAAAAAGAGGGATTCATAATTTTTTCTAACCCTCAACATTGTAAGTGGAGTACCTCAATTAAGTCTCTTTAACTTTTCTTTTCCAGTTGAAATAATCCCAGTAATATGCAGAGGCGATGTGATGGATGTGCACACATTGCATGGAGCAGCAAGGGGGTGCACAGGTAGATTGATGTTGTGGGGAGACTGTCTGGGGTGTGCACATGCTGTGGGATGGCAGCATGAGGCTGAAAAGGTGGTTGTGCAAGAACTGCAGCGAAGCAGCATGATAGATATGTGGGCAAGTGTTGTGTGGAGGTTGGGGTGCTGCAGGAATTGGGTGTGTGTGGATAGAGAGCATCACATAGACATTTAGGTACCATAGGGAGGCAGCACGGGAGCGGTGGGTGGACACCATGGGGAAGTCATGAAGTGGGCACAGGCTGGTGCTGTGGGAAGGTATGGACACCACAGAGAGGCTGCATGAGGTGGGCATTATGGAGAAAACAGTATGGGGGATAGGGGAGGGGCATTATGAGGTGGAAGGGGGTATGGGTGAATGTTGCTAAGAGGTTTGGGTGCTATGGGTAGGTAGCATTGTGCATCATGTCACACCAGTGAGATGGGGTGTGGGCACTATGGGGAGGCAGCCTGCGGGCAAGAGATTTGGCTCTACAGGGAAGCAGCATGTGAAGGATATGGGCAGATAGGGGAATGGGGAGGCAGTGTTGCGGCCTATTGCACCAGTATTATAGGTGAGCAGCATGGTGCAGAGGCCTATACTCCAGGTCTTCCAAGGCAACAAAAGTCTAGCTTGATGCTCTCTGTAAAAGTTGGTGGGTGTTGCACTCTGTTGTACCAGAGCTATGGGTCTGTGGGACTGGGTTGGCAGGGGGAGAGTATGCACTGCCCCTATGGGGACACACGGGTGGCAGGCTGGAAGAGGAGACAATGGGGTGCTTCCCCCTGTTGCAGTGGTCCTATAGAAGGTGGGCACACAGCACAGGGTCAGGGGCCAGTGCAGGGAGGTAGTGTTTGAGGGGTGCATATGCTTGGCAGGTGCTGTTGCACCAGTGGGACAGCAGAGGTGCCCATCCTATGTGGCTCCAGGGGATAGGCCCCTGGATAATTTAGTAGGAGCCAGAGGGGAGGGATTAATTTACATGTTTATTTACATATATTTGCATCCTTTCCTCCCACAGCCAGGAGCCTCTTGGCAACTCAGGCTCAGTTCGCCTCTTTCCGGCAGCGCTCGTGTCTTTACGGGTGCGGCGAGGAGGGGCGTGCCCGTGCGCGGTGACGCAGAACGCAGGCTCCACCCCCGCCCCGCCCCCATGGTCCCTGGAAAAGAGAAGAGAAAAAAAAACTTTTTTTTTTAATTGAGGAATCAACAGCCGCCATCTTGTCGCGGAGCCGGAGCGCGGCGCGGGCGGGAGCGGGGCCGGGCCGGGCCGGGCCAGGGCAGCGGGGCCGCCCGCCGGAGCACGGGCAGCCGCACGGAGCGCCGCGGAGGGGCAGACGGGCTCGGCCAGCGGGGCAGCGACAGCCGGGGGGCGAGCCGGGCGCCGCCGCCGCCGGGACCGAGAGCAGTGGCCGCCGCGGCCGCCGCGCTGCGCTCATTGTTTTTCTTGCCGGCGGTGGCGGCTGCTCCTGGGCGGGCGGGGGTCGAGGGGCCGAGTGAGGGCCCGGCGCGGGGCCGGGGCGAGTCCCCCGCTCGGAGGGGAGGGGACGGGACGGGACGGGGCGCGGAGGAGCGGGGTGGGGGGGCGCTATGCTCCCTGAGTGACTGACTGAGCCGCCATCCGGGCACCTCCTCGCTCGGCAGGGAGGGGGAGCGGCCGGGAGGAGCGAGCCAGGCAGGGCGGGGGCGCTGGGCTCTCTCCCCACCCCGTCCTGAGCCCTCCTCCCTGCGGCCTGCTGCGGCGGCGGCCCGGCCCGGGCATGGGGCAGCGGGGGCCGCCGCCGGCCGAGCACTAAGCGGCGCTGTTGCTCGGCCGAGTTTTCCTGGGCGCTCCGCGCGGAGTCTCTGCTGGCGGCTGCCCGAGGCCGGGAGCGCAGGATCCGGGCGGCCCCGGCGGGCGGCGCGGGGCTGGAGCTGTGACCGCCGAGCCGGCTACCATGGCGGAGAACTTACTGGACGGGCCGCCCAACCCCAAGCGAGCCAAGCTCAACTCGCCGGGCTTCTCCGCCAGCGACAGCACAGGTGAGGGGGCCGGAGGCGGGCAGCCCGGGGCCGGAGCTCGCAGCTCCCCTCCCTCGGAACCGAGCAGGGGGCGGCTTCATGGGGGCGGCTTCTCGCCTAGGAGATCGGGAGAAACGAGCTTCCCCGCGGAACCGGCCGGTAGCCCCTCGCTGTCCGGGGTGACTCGCACCTAGCGGGGTCCCTGCCAGCCGACAGAGCCGGCAGGGCAGGAACGGAGCCTGCCCTGCCGGAGGTCTATCGCCTGCACCTGACTCCCGGGGCTCTTCCAGCTGGGTCCATGGCCACTGGGTCGGACCCTGTGTGTAACTTCAGCCCGTAACCACAGATCTGTAAACAGTGAAGGGCTCTAGGGCGTAGTAAGACCTGAGGGAAGCAAAGGGGATTGTTTCAGACTCACCTTGCGCTTGTTTGTGCCTGGTAAACAATTGTAAGTTAACGATAGAGCCAACCAGAACTTTAAAATTTCTATATTTTTCTCGGACTGAGGCAACATCTACAAAGGCTTTTTTGGTTTCTCAGGAAAACGTGTGTTCAGACAGATTTATTCCTGCAGTCTGTGCATGTATAACTTTGTCAAAACCGCATAGTTACCCAGTGTGCTGGAATAGCTCCTATCTGTTCAGAAATGCTGTGTAAATATGTGGGAATCAGTGTGAAGTGGTTCAGAGAAGTAGTTGTTTTTCCTTCACAGTAACTACTTTCAAAAGTTTTGGCTTTGGACAATAGTGGTTTTTTCAGAGCATATGATGTCGTTTTTAAACACACTGGATCAGCGTATTTTATGAGCTGTCAAATTTCCTCCCTTAAAATATAATTCTGTGCAGTAAACATGCATTTCTTTTGTGCACTTTTGTGTGTGCACCCAGTTTCATCCTTGAATGTATTATCACAACCCTGTTCTTAACTAAAAACTGGGTTTAGTAAATGGTTGACTCAGTCTGCTCTGAGCAATTTTCCTTAAAAAAAAAAAAAAAAAAGTGCATATCTTGTTAAGCATTTCAGTTGTATGGTACGTTATCTTGTATATATGAAAACACCCCCAGTAGTGTTGTAATGTTTAGACATTAATGTGGTGTAAATTTGACAGTAGGTTGTCTTACAGCCATCCTTACTGTTTCTCTGAGTCTTTCTCATAACAGGTGGGGAGTAGAGGAACACTTGAAAAAGAAAATGTACAAAAATTGGCAAAAGAACTCTAGGTCAGGTGTAGTACTTAGCCATTTTAACTCTCTTTTTGGAACTGACTGGAGTTGACAGTGAATGACAATACACATTGCTGTGAAATGCACCATGTAAACTAAAAAAAAATTGAAATAATTTTTTCTGATCTTTCATATAGTCACTTTAGGTTGTAACAATGGTAGGTAAAAGATTTGAAACGGTGAATTTTGAAGGTGATAATTTTGGATGTTTTAATTTTAAAGAGAGAGAATGTCCCAGTTTTGCAAACTTACTTATGCATATGGGTAGTCTCAGTGAACTCAAGGGAATCACTCCAGCAGATAACCTTAAGCATGTGCAAAAGTGTTTGCGGAGTTAGGGCCTTGATCAATAGAAAAATGACAGTGTCAGAGCAAGTACTACAGGTGTGACAAATAGGAATATCTCAGTAGGCACAATGTCTAAAATAACTTTAAAGATAAAAATTAAGATTAAAAAAGTTGCAGGTAGCATTGGTTTTGTTGTTGATCTTAAGTATATTGAAAGTGCTTTTTCCAATTGAATGTTTTTATATTTGTTGCCACTGCTAGTAGGCAATACAAATTGTTAGGGTTCTTATGTAAAATATTACTCAAAACTCTGAACTTAAAATGGGATCTTCTTGCCTGTTGGTTTAATAACAAAGTTGCGTTACAACCATGAAAATTGCCTTTGACCAGTTGCTCCGGTTGATAGGTTTGAGTGATGTGCCCTCAAAATCAGCAGGCTGTTATGTTCTGCTATTGAATGATGAATAAAGCCTCAGTCCTGCAAATGCTTACAGACATGCTTGCTTTTAGTATTGTGAGTAGTCCCATTGAACTAAAGGTCTGATGAAAATACCATTAATTATAGCTAAGTTCTTCCTTGTTTCCCTTTCACATGCTGCTTTCTGTAGCATTTAGTAGATTTAAGCATCCCATTTTCTGGGTAAATATTACCTGTTAACTTCAATCTTTCTCGTAGAAACAGTTTTCCTTGAGATTAGAATATGCAGAATTTTGGGTCTTTCCATTTGTTCTAGGGTGATGTAAGAATTGTTTGAGGCAAATCTTCCTTAGTGTATTGGAGTAATGTTTGCGTGATTAAAGTTAGTTAGAAGGCTTATGAACTTTTTTGTTAATGTCATAGTTCTGTACATTTTTAAATTACACTTTCATTTAGCATTTTATTAGCAGTAGAAAATCAAGGTGTATTGATAGAATTAATACAGTGTATATGTCATAAGTCAGTATTTTAGTTGGATTACTAAGGTGCTTGTGTTCTTACAACAGCAACACTATACACTAATCAAAGCTAGTTACTGGGAATACAGCTAGCTGCCCACTAGTTGACAGGTTTCATCCACATAACTAAGCTAATGAGTAGAATATCCATGGGAAAGGGTTTTCATTTATCTACCTAACCAGGAGGAAGGATCAATGTGTTTTGTTTCTGTATAATTATTTCTTTCTTAAATACTAAGTGACTTTCTTGTTGCACAACTTTAAGCATTTAACTCTTGTTTCATCTCGTATTTATTTCATAACAGCTAAGTTGCAATCTCTTTATACAAATATTTAATGTAAAAAGTAGGTTTATGGTAACTGTTAATTTTAATCTTTGAGGGCCATAATCATTTAGTTTGTCAGTATTCACATTTTGTCATGATGTACAGTAGACCATCCAGATTTTTAAATTAACGTCTCTGGAGCCAGTGCATGCTGTGTGGGAACTGATGATATATTAATTAGTAGCATTTTATCTAAAGATGTAGCAAAATGGGCATCCTTTAAGATGCCTAAAGGAGCCAATATAATGTGGCTGCTGTGATTTTTACTACTGTATACTATGGTGCAAACAAGGGAATGCATCTGTATTTGTTAAATGCCTTGCAAACTTTTGGTGCTGTAGAAATATATTATTTTCAAGAACTAACAGTGGTAGTCATTCAAATTGTTTTATTTTATAATCTTTACAATTTTAAATGTTTATAAAATTATACACTCACATGATTTAGGGAAGTTAGGATGGCTGAGTTGTTAAGCTGCAGTTTTAACATTGAGTTGCCTGGTGTTTTTTACAACTTCAAATTATGTACTGATTGATTAATTAGCATGTCTGTTTCTTAAACATCTGTACAAGTAGTCGTGACAATTAATGAAGTTTATGACTGTCCAGTGTATGTTTTAAACATAAATATTTTAAAATATTTTGAATTATTTAAAATAGAAAAAATTTACCTTGATATGAATTAATCTGCATAATTTAAAAATTGTTAGCTGTATTTCTTACTCACTATATTTTTAACTAAAACACTTTTAAGAAGTTAAACTATACGTGTATACTCATTTTACTTTGACCTTTTTTCTGCACTATACCCAAGAAATATGGTTATGCACTTCAGGTATCATTTCTTTCAGTTTAAAAGAAGTTAGTTTAATAAAAATCATCCGGATTTTACGGCCCTGAAATCTTTAAGATAATACCTTCTATTTAAATTAAGACAGACAATGGGAGTAAATATTCATGTACCTAACTGTGAATTCATATGACTTTACAAAGTGGTTTAAACCTATCTCCATTTGTGTGCCATGTGAACATTTCAGTTTTTTCCTTTTAAAGCATTAACTGTTATGCCCAGCTAATAAAATTTGCTTCCATGAAACTTATTGCCTGTATGGTCAAATGTGCAAACACAAAAGGTCACTTGTATACCACAAGACTTTTTATTGGATTTACATTCATGTACAATCCCAACAGTAGTTAGTAAATTTGAATTCTGCTGAGAAAAAATTATGAAAGAAATGGTACTTGGAAAAAAGATACAGATGAAGAACAAATGCTTTATATTGTGTTTTTTAAATTGTTCTGTGGAATGTATTACATTTATTTGCAGCACATTGCATTCCATTATCCTGCAAACTTTTGCCAAGGCACTTAGAGCATAAAATGTGGTTATAGTCAGAAAAATACAACTCAGTCTTTTGCAGGTATATTGGTTCTTAAGGCTGGCCAGGTGTATGTATAGTGGTGGGGAGCAGGGGAGGGAATCATGAAAGGAGACGTGTAAGTGGATTGAGCTGAGTTTTTTATGATTTTATCACATCAAAAAGTGTCTTCCCCATGGACTTATATAATTCAGTGCCATAACATGTAATTCAGACCAAGAGCTCGGTAGGATTCAAAAATGGATTATGTGTTTGGATGAGAACGCACAGTTACACTAGATAGGATAAAAATATATAAATGAGATAAAAACGTATGCTTTGGGATATAAGAAAAACATACTAACAGCATGATGTTCAGAAGAGAAATTCCCCTTGGCATCTTATTCCAAAATTATCCATTATGGGTTTCTTGCATTGTCCTCTAAAGCATATGATGATAACCTGTGTCAGAGGTAGGATGCTAAATGGATTACAGGTCTGATCTTGCAAGGAAATTCACATGGGAGGTATTTTGTGCTTTGCAGTGTTAATTTGTCGAAAATTATATTTTGAATTCTAATTGTACATGTGCCCAGAAGTTTATCAATGGGTGCATTTTTTTTATGGCTTTATAAATTTCAGGATAAATTCTGCGCTGTGCTGTGTTGTGGAACAGACCCATTACCCATGTGTAATCCTCTGCAGAACATAAGACAGGAATCTAGGGGTGTGCATGAGGGGGCACGCTTTGCTGCACCTTTGAGGTCTCCAGCTATCTGTTAGGGTAATTCTTGAAGTTTTCTTTGTAGAGGTGATTCAATTTCTATTCCTGCTGTAGTTTCCTGACTTGGTCATAACCCTGTGTCCATACCATCACAGTTATTTCCACAGCAATCAATGTGATGTACCAAACAGAATGTTATGACTTCAGATGATGAAGAATAAGCGGTCATAAGAGATGAACTATTAAACAATGATCTTGTTTTGATGCAATTGTCTCTAATAATAAAATGTGAAGAAAGACGCATACAAAAATCTTGCTACATAAGCAGAATTTTGTTTTTATGAAACATCAGCAGAAGAAATTCAGGTTATGGCCATGTACAGTGAAATAACTGGGACAGTTTAGGAATCTGACGTATTCTTCTTTACGTGGTTTACACTTTCAATTTGAAAAACTTCTATTAATTCATGCACGTTACAAGCATCATAGACTGTGCAAAAACAGTGTGGCAACCAGAAGAGAACTGTCATCTTGATTATTGCTGCAAATTACTAAATATTAAATTCTGAACCAGATGTAATTCATGCAGTCTGTCACTACTCCACTTCATCTTGCATTTACCTTCTCCTTTGCCACACGAGAAAAATAAGTTTAAAAATTTAAACCGCTTAGTAAATACAACGTACACTTTAAGTGCAATAACTTTTCAGTATTCGTATAATAAAATATCAAGTATGACCTGGTGAGAACTCCCAGAGTAAGTCTGATACAGCAAAATGAACTGTTTTGTCTGAGAGGTGAAAGACCTCCTACCTCATCCCCACCAATCACAGGTAGAAATAATTTAGTTCTTGTCTGTTGTTAAAAGCTTATTTGGTGCAACATTTTGGGGCAGCAGCCTTCTCTTACGCAGTGAGAAGGAAGTTGGAGCATCCTAGGTCAGGATGCATTTTTCTGCCATATATAAGCAGGCATCTCACTATTTCGGGAGTTACCCTTATTCATAATGATAAATTGGTGTGTGTTTACTTCCTCTCTGTATAGTTTCTGCCTTTGTGTACTCTTCTGGGATAAAGCCATAAGTTAATACAAAACTTGGATCTTGTAGATATTGAATTTGAATCTGTTTTGTAGTAGCAACAGTCTTAAGTCTTTTTTTCTAAATTTTAGAGATGCAGTTCAAAGATATACAGAATCTTTGTATGGTTATACAGGATAAGAGCCAATGAAGGGTTGACCAGCTTGATGGTGCTGACTAGCCTCAGCTCATTGACGTCAATGGGAATTGAGACTACTTGGCTTCTTGCAGGTTCAGGACCATAGTGCTTTACACAGGGTTGACTATCATTCTGGTATGATGATGTTGGTATTTTTATGCAGCACATTGAAAGCTGAAGGTTTCTTACAGTAAAGTGTATAAAATCATTGTTTCCAAGTCTCCTGTGGGCATGTGATCTCTTCCTTATGTATATTTGGTATATGCTTCAGTGCTGTACACTTTTGCACAGGCTCTCAGAGCTAAATTGCCAAGCAAAGAAAAAAGTGCACTTAAGGGATTTAGAATTTAACATAAAAATACAACATTTGAGGCCACATTTATAAAGCATAAAGGAGCAGTAAAGAACATAAGTTTTGTTTCATTGTTAATTTTTACAATGTGTCATGGGTTTGCTCGTTTATAATGTTGCTTAAATTATCCTTTATAGTAGGTTAAGGTAACAATGATTAAATTACATCTAAATATGTGTATTGTATATCTATATTAAGAAGACACTTCGTGGGGGAGAGTTTCAGAATGTAATATATATATAAATGAGGGTATAGTTGCATTAAATTGATGCTTCCTTTTAGATGAAGGAATGTAAACCCCACATTTCCTTGAATTGAAAGAAATGCTTTAGGAGCTTTTGTGATTCAGAAGGAGATATGAGCAGGTAGACTTTTCACCCCTTTAATATTGCCAGTTGCTGAAAAAATAATTTGAAGCTAATTTAAAAACAAAATAAACAGTACCTATTGTGCTACATGTCTGACATTTGACAGTAATTTTACAGTTATGCAGCACTACAAATATTTGCCTGGCAAGAGAATTTCCTCCCCTTGAGTTAGTATCTGTTCATTCCTCAAAGGTGGGTTGTCTCTCCTTCACTGCACTATGTGAAGGCTGCAGAGCTGTTAGTTTACGGAGGCCAAACCAAAGGGACTTGCCTGTTGACTTTTTGTTCCATACAGTTTGTGCATTTCATGCTCCTTTCAGTAAGAGCCAGCTTTTAATTTTAAGCATTCTTTTCTCATAATTCCACCTTTTTAGAGGAACAGAATAGACTTAAATTATATATGCGTGAAAATGTTTTACCTGCTGTTACAAGCAAGGCTGAAAAAATGTATTCACTGTGTCGGTATGATGAGACAGGAAGCTTTCCTAGGTGAGTGCCAAATTTTAAGATTTCATTTTAAAACCCTGAAATTTCTAGTTTTTATGGCTGTAAAGATAATCTTACACTATGTTTGGAACGAATAGTGTGTCTTCACTATTCAGCTTCAGTGGCCTTGCTGCTGTTCAGAGTTTTGCAAGCAACAGCAAATAAAAAATCTGACACGTTTTTTGGCTGTAGCTTTTCAGAATCCAGCGGGCATCTTGATGTGACAAAAATCACATCAGTTTTGCTGATGCTTTTGAAATATGAGCAATAGCAGAGGGAGGATCTGGAATTACTCACTGGAGCAGAGGGACTGAGATCTGAGTAGTGAAGATAGCCCTCAAGAAGCAGCCAAGAAGGGATGGAGCTGTGGAGACTGCATATCACTCAGCAGCAGGAGGCTCTTTGGTGTCAGAGGGAAGCAGAACAGGTGTGCTGCTTTTACCTTTTAGCTGTTAGATAAAGTTTTTGTGGAGTATCCAGTTGAGACACCTAACCAGAGGTTGATTTGAAAGATGATTACTCCCTACTCCAAAGAAGAGTCTATGGCAAGCATCTTGATAGGAATTCCACTGCTGTCTTCTTTCCGGCAGCCCGAGGTAGGGGGAGGTTGGTTTCTCACCTGGGTGTTATCCGCATTTTTCATTTTTACTTCTGGCTGTTAACTGTGAGTGTGTTTAAGGGGAGCCTGGGAGGAGAGAGAAGTTGAAAAATCTAGGAGACATTTTGGGGAGATGAGACAGTCTGAGATACGGGACATAGAGGGTGAGAAGGGAAAGAGGAAATACATTGAAGACCATTCGGGGAAAAGATACATTAGATACAAAAGATACATACAGAGGTGTGAAGCCAAAAGGGTAAGAAGATGTGGAAAAAAGCAATAGATTTTTAGAAAGTTATGTTTAAAGAAAGATTAAATAGAAAGTTGACTGCCTTGTTAGAGTTTAAATATCGTATACCCCAATTGTATTATTTGGGATGTTTCAGAGTAGCAACTGTGTTAATCTGTGTTCGCAAAAAGAAAAGGAGTACTTGTGGCACCTTAGAGACTAACCAATTTATTTGAGCATAAGCTTTCATGAGCTACAGCTCACTTCATTGGATGTGGCTACTGGAGTGAATGATTTTTTTTAACCCTGACTGGTGGTATTAAACCTCAGACTAGTACATGTGCATTTTTGAAATAGCAAATGTGACCCTTTATATTGTAATTGAAAGACTATAGAAAAAGCATTTATCTAAACCTTTCTATTACTTTACTTTGTGTAATCAGTTTCAGTATTTGAGAAGTCAGTCAGTTCCTCCTTTGTTTGGGTTTTGCACACAGGGACAGGGCAACAAATTAGACAAATAGGAAAATGTTGGCCCTGAAACTACATTTAACGCACATTTTGAGGTTGACTCCATTTTGAGTTGGCAGTGTCCTTTTTATCTCTGACCATTTATACCACATATCTCCAGTTTTATCCAAAGGTCTGAGTGCCATTCCTCTTGTCTAGGACACCACTGTGCTGCTAGAAGAGAAAATGGCAGAATGAAAGGAGACCATCCCTGCCCAAAGGTCAAAGTCACCCTCTCTATTATATTGAGTGGGGGAACTGTTCTGTGCTCATGGTCCTGCTCTGTCTGTGGCCCTCTTCTCAATGGGCTCCCTGATAAGCTGGATCCTTTTGGAAAGATGGACTTATTCATGGTATCAGTTTTATTTCTTTAGGGTAACCATAGAAGAGAGCCTTAGTAACTGATGCACTGGTTCAGAAATGGACAAACCAGATTCTGTCTTTCCTCCTAATCCCCAATTCAAGAAAGGTGTTGAGAAGTTCAAGTGCAAAGGAGTCTGGATAGTTATCCAATCACCTCTTCTGTTACGTGGGCTGTGGCTTATGAGACTCTGTTTTCAAGATAAGTACTTTTGGATGCAGTCATTTTTACCTTGTTTTTTCAAGAAAAAAATCCACCAACTAGGTGTACCCCAACAGTTGGAAAAGATTAATATTCTGCTGTAGAAAAGGCACGTGTTTTTCAGGAAAAAATCAAATCAGTTGGTTTTTTAATTTGTTTGTTTTCTTTGAACATCTATTGTACTCATTCATTTAAATGAATATAGTATATATGTGTATCTGTTATATAATTTTGATACTCAAAATAGGCTCTAATATTTTTGTGAATGAAATTTTAACTGTTCTAAAAAGTGTTGAGGACCTAAGTGTGCTTATGCCTGTTATGAAACAATAAGACAGTTTTATTAAACTGTCTGGGAGCCTAGAGGGGATGGGAATGGGACAGACTGGAGAGAGCAGCATGGTTAGTGGGTTTCTGTTCATCTTGGAAACCCAACATTGACACACATCAATTGAAGGTTATGCCATATAATCTGAAATGTCCCACCCTGATTTTGGTAGTTTCACCTGCCTGTTATGCTAAATAGCATCAAATGAACAATAAACAGACAACAACAAAAAAAAACAGTTGAAGTATTTTGACCAGAATATAATCTTCCAGGAAGATCTAAGATTGTATATCCACTAAATACTGCATATGGAAAAACATGAAAAAATAAACGAGCTAAAGAATCAACAGTGATATTATTGGATGATGGTTGATTGAACACAAGAAATGACCTGATAATAGTAGTAAGTATTCATACAAGGGAAAATGTGTCCTTTCTAAATGCTGTTGATTCTCTCTTTGAGAAGAAAATGGCAGAGTAAGTATCCAAGCTGCTGAAGAGGCCATCCAAGAATGGAGAAAAAAGTACGATAAAGTATGATAGCTCCTTTTTTCTCAGAAAGGATACAAACAAAAAATGGAACTAGATTAGAGAACTTCTCAGGTGCAGCCATCCAAACATCTGATGCATGAGTATTCCATACACTATTTACTACTTTCTCCACAAGGCTAACGTACAGTGTGGAAGCTTTGTCTCTGCAACAGCCATCAAGTCCAAGATTTACCCCAGGCATGAAATAGATCATGAGTTTTCCAGACTTTGTCCACTCTAAAACCAGCTACAGTTTTATTGCTTTAACCCCCATCCCAGAATCCTTTGTTGGATTAGGGTTGAGGTGCCTTGGATGGATATTGAGTGGAGTGAATCATTCAGTCATAGAAGATTAGGGTTGGAAGAGACCTCGGGAGGTCATCTAGTCCAACCCCCTGCTCAAAGCAGGACCAACCCCAACTAAATCATCCCAGCCGGGGCTTTGTCAAACCGGGCCTTAAAAACCTCTAAGGATGGAGGTTCTGCCACCTCCCTAGGTAGCCTATTCCAGTGCTTCACCAGCTTCCTAGTGAAATAGTTTTTCTAATATCCAACCTAGAACTCCCCCACAGAGTGCTTCAGCTTCTTGCCCCCCCCCTTCTGTCCCTGCCTCCTGCACTGTTCTGCTTCAAGGATGCATAATTATAAAATGGCGTGAATCATTTGAGTGATTTGATGGGGGTGGGATGAGGTGCAGATGGTCCAAAGTAGTTCACTCTTTTTTCCATTTTTGAGCATACTTTCCAGGAGCAGAGTGTGGGTTTTTTTGTTTTTTGTTTTTGTTTTGTTTTTTAAAGGGAGGGGGGACACTAAGTGCCATTGGGGGCAGCATGGCAGAATGAGGGAGCAGAGCTTTTACTTTCCCTTAGAACTTAGTAACTGCTGGGTTTTTGGCAAATTTAGCATTGTCTGTTGCCCCTTGGAAGCACAATCTCAGTTTAAGAAATGCTGACCTAGATGTATGAAGTACCTTAATCTCTATCAAAGGGCATGGCTACCTGGAAACTTCAAAGCGATGTCGCGGGAGCGCTTTGAAGTGCGAGTGCGGTCATGCACGAGCGCTGGGAGAGTGCTTTCCTAGCGCTCCTGGTAATCCACCTCCACAAGGGGATTAGCTCCAAGTGTTGGGAGCCTGTTTACACTAGCGCTTTAAAGCGCTCTAACCTGCTGTGCTCAGGGGGGTGATTTTTCACACCCCTGAGCCAGCAAGTTAGAGTGCTATAAAATGTAAGTGTAGCCAAGCCCAAAGACGGTCTTTCCCCTAGCCCCACTAATCCTGTTAGCACTGCTCACTATATCCCACCTGTGAAGGATAGGAGACACTAACCTGAGAAACTTTCCTTACCTTAGTTTCCTCAGACTAGTCTGTTCCACCAACACTCCCCGAAGCCAAGGATTTTATCTGTACTTTGTTTACATTTATCTTTCTAGTTGTTACTCTTATGAGACACTTTGCTTACATTTACCATAATCTTAGTATGGGTTTTAGCTTTGAGAGTACTGTATTTGAGACAGGGAGTCAGTGAGACAGGAGCCAGCCTGTGCCACCTTCACAACAGCTCTGCTGCTTCCTAGTGACTGAACTGGAGGATCAGCAGTCCCTATTTCTGTAACAAGGAAGGAACATTTTTGTTTTCAGTAAGTATGCAACGGAGTAAACTTAAAAAATGAAACTGGTATCTTTTGTAAAAAGAAAAAGCAAACCTTACTGATTATTGGGATTGGAGGGAAATAAGCTATCCTCCAAACACTGAAGTTAATTCTTTCTGAATGTAAGGTAGTTGGATTATTTTCAGTACCTAAGTTTGGTTACACAAATGACAAGAATGTTAATTTTAAACTGACCTCATAAAACAGCCCCAAATAATTAACTAAACATTAACATGCAGAGACAGAGATGTGGCCATCATATTCTGTCTGGATATTGATTTATTACTTAGCTGCTTTTTCTGACTAGATTACAATTTGAATTTAAAAGGTTGTTTCAATCAATTAATTTTTCTAAAACGTAAAAACAGTTGTACATTTAACTTTTATAAAGTTAAACTAAAAAAATACAAAAGATAAAATAATTTGCTTTAGAAAGTGTTTGTATAAATTCTCTGTAGCTTAGAATATGTCTTCACTGAATATGTGACAGCTGCGCTGCTCTAGCATTTCATTGTAGACACTGCCTATACCAGGGGGAGGGGTTCTCCTGTTAGCATAGATAATCCGCCTCCTCAAGAGGTGGTACAATTCTTCTGTCGACCACGCACTGTCTTCTCCTGGGATTAGGTGGATATAGCTGTCTCTCTCAGGGGTGTGGATTTTTCACATCCCTGAGAGATGTAGTTGTGCTGATGTAAGATCCCAGCGTAGACCATCCCTTCATCTAGAAAGACGCTACTTTATAAAAGGTCAGGGTTGCAAAGAAACTACTTACTATCAAGTTTCTATCTCCAAATCCAAATATGAGGTTCATTATAGGCTGCTATTGAAAATATTAAGTGTTGATAGCAATCACTGATATGTCTTTGTGGTTATGTACTCTAGATGTAGGATGCTTTTCTTTTGGTGATCAGAAGGTTTTGGATTCATCATAAAAACCTGTGGTTCCTCAAAAATGAGATTCTAGTGGTATCCACCAAAATCATGAGATGGGCTTAAAAATCCAGAGATTTTACAAATTGGATTTTGAGTCTGAAGGGTGCACTTGGGCTACATTTGTAAACTGTTCTTTGCAATGAAGGGATAGAAACTTTCTGTATATGAAAGCTGAGATTCTCACTGAATCACATTCCTGTAAGGGCTGGGGCTCTTAAGAAAAACACCTAATATTGTGACACTTGTGATTAAAATTGAAAGAGTTGGCAACACTGATTTCTCTTCTGGTATGTCTTCACTGCAGAGTTAGCATGGGCTCTTACTTGGGTGTTGGCGCTTACTACTCTCCCATCAACACACAAGTCACTCATCTGAGTTAAGAGATGCTTGAAAGTTTGGAAACTGGGCTAGCTGGTACAGTTGAGGTTGTGGGTTAGAGTCTGGGTTCTGCTTTCACTGAAGCTGGTAACCTCCCTGCTTTGAAGAGAGCACACAGGCTCAATCATTTGGTTGTAGATATTGCTTCAGTGCCTTCCAACGTTTCCCTCTATGCCCGGAAGGGCAGACAGAATATCCCACAATTCATTGGGAAAGAACCATAGAGCTTACTGCAGCCCAGAGAACAGTGGGATGCCCACAGAAAGCCTAATATACAAGGGAGAGTGCAGCACCAGTGAGGACACAGTAACTTGGGTAGGTTTTTGCAGGGTGGCTGTTCGTACCCAGCCAGGCTAATGCAGGTGTTCAGACCTGGATGCTGATCACTCAGACTGACTGTGATGTGAAGACCTGCACTTTTTGGATTCAGAATGAAGAAGTTTTACTTTAGTCTCTTAACTGCTGACACTCCTTGGATTTGAAAATGACAGACAGAAACTAACAGAAAAGTTTGAATGTAAGCAATTATGTTTGAGATTAGATTTTTTTTGTGTGTGGGGGGGAGGGTAAGGGGTGTGAGTGTGTTCATCTAACATGAGAATTGGGTCACTTAGTCATTTTGGCAAGGAGTATTTTTTTATAGCTGCTGAGAGAATCACTTGCCTTTGTGGATTTGTAGCAGAAATGCATATGCAAACTTGTGTGTTCTATTGCATTTTATTATAACTGTTTTAAAATGGATCTTGTATGTTGATGGGTTTTTAGTAAACACAACACCACTGACTGAAATATAAAAAAAAGAAAATGGAATCATTATCTTAATGGGATTTGAATACTGAATGTTTACAGATCCACGGTGTTAAGCTTTATGCTGGTTTTTTCTTACGTGCTTACTTTTGATTGTCAATAAGGCATGAACATTCTATTGTTTAGAATAGATTTGTCTCATTTTGCAGGGCATTAGGAATGGATAATATCTTTTTAGGTGTTCAGTGGACGTCTTCTGTTGCATTTTCTTATCTTTTGTATTATGTTTATAAAACTTCTTCCAGTCCCTATGGCGTGTGAATACTTGGCTCTCAGGTCTCCCAAGAGCATGCACAGTGAGCAAGGAAGATGAAGCTTAGGGTACTTATGGTATGCTTTCCATCTGTTGGAATCAGAGCTTTGCAAAGCATCATTATCCTCATTTTGTGAATGGAGAAACTGGATATGTCTGTACTACATGGACTGTACTGGCATAGCTATGCTGTTGAAGACCTGAAGTGTAAATACAGCCTACACTGACACACAGCTTTTTTTTCTGTCCGGTGTAGGAACACCATTTCCCCAAATGAAGTTAGCTGAGTTGATGGAAGCCATCTTCTGTCAGCATCACTGTATCTACACTGGAGGATGTGTCAACATAGCTATGCTGGTCAGTAATACGGTTTTTTCACTCTCCTGACCAACATAGTTATGTGTAGTTTTTTCAGTGTAGAGAAGGCCTGAGTTACAGAGAAGTTAGTAGCTAAAACTTCCGAATTTGGATGTCTGCAGATACACTTAAGCCCATATATAGGCACCTAAATAAATGGGAATTGCAGATGCTCAGCACCATTGAAAACTAAGTCGTGTATTTAGTTGACTAAGTATAGATTTGGGTGTCTAGCTTTTTGGCACCCAAGAAAACTTTGGCCTCACTCGACTTGCTGAAGACCATGGTTAAGGCTATGACTTTGTTACTGGAAGTCACCGAATCCGTGACTTCAGCCCCTGAGGCTGGGAGCTGCAGGGTCCTGTTGCCTCCTGCTGCAGCAGTGAGCTGTGAGGTACCCCGCTGCCTGAGGCAGCAGCTCCCAGCCACCATGGGTGGTGGGTGGACCCCAGCAGCTCCCAGGCCACTGTGGCGGCGGCAGGGGGACCCCGGCAGCTCGCCGCCCTGGGGCAGAGGGACAACTGGAGCGTCCCACCATGGCGGCAACAGGGGTACCCCCGCAGCCCCCTACTGCTGTGGGGGGCAGTGGGATCCCGGCAGCTTTCCTCTGCCACAGAGGGCCCCAGGAGCTCTGAGCCCTCACGGGTGGTGGGGGCCCCCGAACTCTCAGTCACCCGCAGCTGCCCCAGTCCCTTCCCAGTTTATCATGGATATTTTTAGTAAAAGTCAGGGACAGGTCATGGGCTTCTGTGAATTTTTCTTTGTTGCCAGTGACCTGTCCCTGACTTTTACTAAAAATACCTATGACAAAATCTTAGCCCTAACCATGGTTGGTGGCAGTGACTGTTCCCTTTTTTTCCCTGCCTCATTATTTTTCAAATAAAGTGAAAGTAAAAGCCAAAACAGCATCTTATTTTCTTTCCCCATTCTCCTTCTGTTTTCATCTCCTTTTTATTTCTCTCTCTTTACTCCTCAAGTGTTTCGTGTGAGCAATTTTATGAGCAGGGCTTTAAAAAAATCTATACTTCTGTGACATTTGGGAAGTTTGCTTGGGCAACTGCTGTTATCCTTTTCAGCATCTACGTTTTCGTTAGGAAAAAAACTTTTAGCCCTTACAGTTTTGATGGTAAGCTTCAAAGATGGGCCAGGTGTAAACTGATGCATTATTGTCTTCCTGTGTCTGCAGACAGATGGCTTCATTAGAATTGGAAAAAGTACAGAGAAGGGCAACAAAAATGATTATGGGTATGGAACAACTTCTATATGAGGAGAGATTTAAAAGACTGCGACTGTTCATTTTAGAAAAGAGACTACTAAGGGGAGGGATATGACAGAGGTCTATAAAATCATTAATGGTGTGGAGAAAGCAAATAAGGAAGTGAAAATTATATTTTCATTGGGTAACACCTGGTTCATGTGTTACCTGATGAAATTAAAAAGCAGCAGTTTTAAAAAAACAACAACAAAAGGAAATACTCCTTCACCCAATGCATAGGCAACCTATGGAACTCACTTTCAGGGGATCTTGTGAAGGCCAAAAATATAATGGGGTTAAAAATAAAAAATTAGATAAGTTCATGGAGGATGGGTCCATGAGTGGCCGTTAGCCAAGATGATGAGGGACGCAACTTCATTCTCTGGGTGTCCCTAAATCTCTGACTGCTGGAAACTGGGTTTGGATGACAGGAGATGGATCATTCGATAATAGCCCTGTTCTGTTAGTTTCTTCTGAAGCATTGGCTTCTGTTGGAGGACAGGACAGTGAGGTAGATGGACCATTGGCCTAACCCAGTATGGCCATTCTTATGTTCATTGTTATTCAGAGCTTGACCAAGCTTCAGCAGAATCAAAATTAACTAGAGTCTTGTCAGTCTTGCTGTTGCGAATAAGGTTTTGAACAGCAATAGTGAAAACTAACTAACGATTTAACTTTGCTGCTTGGGAAAGCAATGAGTAACACTGAAAGTAAGCGCTACAGTAGTTCACTGGGGCTGGTGGGACATGGAGAGATGATGGAATAATTTAGAAAAGAGAAATGTAAAGAGAAATCTGGGGGGAGAAGAAACAAAGTAGAGGCAGAACGGTGTAGAAGAGAAATACAAAGAGGTCATGTAGGGGAGAGAAGGAAAAGATTAAATGTGGACTGAAGATAACAGCTTAAGGTATACAATGATCTCCTGTAGGAAAGAAAATAAGTAATTTTCTCTAAATTGGTAAGAGAAGTTAACAAATTCAATGTAGTAATTAGGGTTTGAACAAAAATCCGCTAAATGGAAAGTTGATAGTGTTACAGTTAGAGTATACAACAGCATTCACTAATTTTACATACATATTTCCTTGTCACTGCTTTCAGAGTGTTCAGCTGAAGTCTGAGATGCAGCTAGACCATAGCTGGCTCACATGTATAAGTACCTTCGCAGAGAGAAAATACCAGATACTAACAGGTTCTTGACTCTAGCAGAGTAATGGCTGGAAGCAGAAGCCAGACCAGTTTAAACTAGAAGTAAGGCCCATGTTTTTAACAGTGCATGATTAACCATTGGAACAAATTACTAAGATAAGTGATAGAGTCTCTATCTCTTGATATCTTCAAACCAAGACTGGATACCTTTCTGGAAGACATGTTTTAGCCAATCAAACACAAATTATTGGGCTTAGTATATGGGTAACTGTGAAATATAATGGCGTCTGATGTATGGGAGGTTTGACTACATGATCTAATGGTCCCTTCTGGTTCTAAACTCCATCTGTTTTAATGACTGCCTCTTTTTTTTTTTTTTGTAGCCCAGATAAGTTATACAATACAGGGTTTGTTCTAAAACAGTGGTTTTCAACTTTTTTTCATTTGTGGACCTGTAAAAATTTTTGAATGGAGGTGCATAACCCTTTGGAAATGTTAAACATAGTCTGTGGACCCCCAGGTGTCCGTGGACCACAGTTTGAAAACCACTGTTCTAAAATATGAATTATGTGCATCTCCCTCAATGACAAACTGCTGACCTGATGGATACATATGACCTGTGCTAAAATGTTTCATTTAATTAAAACCTGTCTATTAACATTCACAACTAATAGTATTGGGAAGGGGCCATTTTGGTAAAGAAGTGTGTGCAGAAGGGAGGGTGGTAATCTGGGGAAGGGGAGTGGAGTTAAGGTAAAGATTGTTGTGTGTGTGGTAGTGGTAAAGTGGGTGGGGGAATAGAGGGTGTGTACTATTAGTCTTTGATGTATTTTTCCACTTCCTTTTGGGGTTATGTCACTTGTGTAGCAACCTTAATGATTGCATAACGAATTCTTTTGTGTGTAAATAAGCTTACTGGCATAGGCCAATTTTTTATGCAGCTAGTATTCTAATGTGTATAGACATCAGAGTGGTTTATTTTACAATTTGTAAGCATCTAGAACTGTGTATAGACATTTAAATAATAAAGATACATAAATTAAAGTTATGGACAAATTTCCCTTCAAGTGACAAAGGTGCATTTTCAGCTCTTAGTAATGTTGGACAGATACAAAGTCAACTGCTCATTTATTCAAAATACCTAAATCAGTACATGATTATGGTGGTTTAATAATTGAAAAAATAACTATGGTTTAATATGAAAGTGAAATGGCTGAACAATGAAAGCCCTTTTCGAATTGTGAAATCACTCTTCAAGCAAGATGGGAATTGTTTTACAGTTTGATGTGGAGTGGGAGGGGTTGTCCCCATTTATTATTACTTTTTATAATATGGTCACTATCAGCAGGAATGTTCTTATGGCCATTTAAATAAAAAGCTTGAATTAGTGGGTATTTTTGAAGGTATTAGCACATTAACATTGAAAATACTATTATGAGGAAAATAATGTAGTTCTTCTGTATAATGTTTTTGGCATGATTCATCCTTCTCATACTCTAGTTAAGACATAGAATGATAGGACTGGAGGGGACCTTGACAGCTCATCTAGTCCAGTCCCCTGCACTCATGGCAGGAATAAGTACATTAACTCCTTGCTTAACGTTATAGTTATGTTCCTGAAAAATGCGACTTTAAGCGAATCCAGTTTCCCCATAAGAATTAGTGTAAATGGGGGGGGGGGGGGGGGGAGGAGGTTAGGTTCCAGGGAAATATTTTTCACCAGACAAAAAACTAATACATATAATGTGTGTGTGTTTATGCATATGTACACACAGACACACAGAGTATAAGTTTTAAACAAACAATTTAATACTGTACACTGCAATGATGATTGTGAAGCTTGGTTGAGCTGGTGAAGTTAGAGGGTGGGATATTTCACAGGGAATGCCGTACTGCTAAATGATGAACTAGCATTCGGTTGAGCCCTCAAGGGTTAACACGTTGTTGTTAATATAGCCTCACACTCTACAAGGCAGCACGAATGGAGGGAGGGGAGACAGCATGGGAGAAGACACACACACCCTGTGTGTGTGTGTGTGTGTGTGTGAGAGAGAGAGAGAGAGAGGGAGATGTGCATCTCTCCTTTGAGTACACTGACACCACAGTCTAAGTACATTTAAAAAGATCAGGAAGTTGAGACAGCAGTTGCGGCCAGCTCTCTCCATCCTGAGCCCTCTTGTGTCTCCCCCCGCTCTATATGGAGAAGGGGTAAGTGGAGGGCAGGAGTAGGTGGGAGGGGGACACCCTGACATTAGTCCCCCTCTTCTCCCCCCCCTCTCCTGCACAGCAAGCAGGAGGCTCCTGGGAGCAGTTCTAAGGCAGAGGGCAGGAGCAGCACATGGCAGTGGGGGGGAGGGACAGCTGAACTGCTGGCAATTGGTAGCCTGCTGACCAGCTTCTGCACAGGGAACTTAGGGGAGCGGGGAGCTGCTGGGGGGCTGCTGGTCCACCCTGGTTCCAAGCCCTCACCAGCTAGCTGCAACAGGCTGCTCTTCCTGCAAGCAGTGGACAAAGCAGGCGGCTGCCAAACAGTGTTGTAAGGGAGCATTGCACAACTTTAAATAAGCGTGTTCCCTAATTGATCAGCAACGTAACAATGTTAACTGGGACGACTTCAAGTGAGGAGTTACTGTATTATCTAGACCATCCCTGACAGCGTTTGTCTAACCTGCTCTTAAAAATCTCCAATGATGGAGGTTCCACAACCTCTCTAGGCAATTTATTCCAGTGCTTAGCCATCCTTACAGGACATTTTTCCTAATGTCCAACTTCAACCTCCCTTGCTGCAATTTAAGCCCACTGCTTCTTGTCCTATCCTCAGTAGTTAAGGAAAACAATTTTTCTCCCTCCTCCTTGTAACAACCTTTTATGTACTTGAAAACTGTTATCATGTCCCCTCTCAGTCTTCTCTTCTCCAGACTAAACAAACCCAATTTTTTCAGTCTTCCCTCATAAGTCATGTTTTCTAGACCTTTAATCATTTTTTTTGCTCTTCTCTGGACTCTCTCCAATTTGTCCACATCTTTCCTGAAATGTGGCATCCAGAATGGACATAATACTCCAGTTGAGGCTTAGTCAGCGCAGAATAGAGCAGAAGAATTCCTTTTCGTGTCTTGCTTTCAACACTCCTGCTAATACATCGCAGAATGATGTTTGCTTTTTTGCAACACCATTACACTGTTGACTCATATTTAGCTTGTGGTCCACTATGACCCCCAGATCGCATTCCGCTGTACTTCTTCGTAGGCCGTCATTTCCCATTTTGTATGTGTGCCGCTGATTGCTCTTCCTAAATGGAGTACTTTGCATTTGTCCTTATTGAATTTCATCCTATTTACTTCAGACCATTTCTCCAGTTTGTCCAAATCATTTTGAATTTTAATCCTATCCTCTAAAGCATGTACCACTCCTCCCAGCTTGGTCCACAAACTTTGAGTGTACTCTCTATGCCATTATCTAAATAATTGATGAAGATAAACTGAGCAAAACTGGACCCAGAACTGATCCCTGTGGGACCTCACTCATTATGTCCTTCCAGCATAACTGTGAACCACTGATAACTACTCTCTGGGAACGGTTTTCCAACCAGTTTTACACCCACCTTATAGTAGCTCCATCTAGGTTGCATTTCCCTAGTTTATGCGAACGTTATGTGAGACAGTATCAAAAGCTTTAAAGTCAAGATATACCACGTCTATCCCTCCCCTCACCCCATCCACAAGGCTTGTTACCCTGTCAAAGTAAGCTATCAGGTTGGTTTGACAGAGTTTGTTCTTGACAAATTCATGCTGACTGTTACTTATCACCTTATTATCTTCTATATGTTTGCAAATTGATTGCTTAATTATTTGCTCCATTATCTTTCCGGATACAGAAGTTAACCTGACTGGTCTGTAATTCCCTGGGTTGTACTGATTTCCTTTTTGTAGATGGGCACTATATTTGGCCTTTCCAGTCTTCCATGACTTTTCAAAGATAATCACTAATGGCTCAGTTATCTCCTCAGTCAGGTCCTTGATTATTCTAGGATGTATTTCATCAGGCCTTGGTGACTTGAAAACATCTAATCTGTTTAAGTAATTTTTACCTTGTTCTTTCCCTATTTTAGCCTCTTCTGATCCTATATCATTTTCACTGGTATTCACTATGTTAGACATCCAATCACCACTAACCTTCCAAGTGAAAACTGAAACAAATAAGTCACTAAGCACCTCTGCTAGTTCCACATTTTCTGTTGTTTTTTCCCCTCCATTGAGTAAGGGGCCTACTCTGTCCTTGGTCTTCCTTTTGCTTCTAATGTATTTGTAGACTGTTTTCTTGTTACCCTTTATGTCTCTAGCTAGTTTGATCTCATTTTGTGCCTTGGCCTTTCTAATAGTCTCTCCCCATCCTTGCGTTATTTGCTTATATTCATTCTTTGTAATTTGACCTAGTTTCCACTTTCTGTAGGACTCTTTTTTTGACTTTTAGATCATTGAAGATCTCTTGGTTAAGCCAGGGTGGTCTCTTGCCATACTTCCTATCTTTCCTATGCAGTGCCCTTTCCTTGTGCCTTTAATAATGTCTCTTTGAAAAACTTCAGTTGTTTTTCCCCTTAGATTTGCTTGCCATGGGATCTTACCTACAAACTCCTTGAGTTTGCTAAAGTCTGCCTTCTTGAAATCCATTATTTTTATTTTGCTGTTCTGCCTTCTATCATTTCATGATCACTTTCACCAAGCTGCCTTCCACTTTCAAATTCTCAACCAGTTCCTCCCTATTTTTCTAAATCAAATTTAGAACAGCCTCTCTCTCACCTAGTAGCTTTCTCCACCTTCTGAAATTAAAAAATGTCTCCAATACATTCCAAGAACTTGTAGGATAATCTGTGCCCTGCTGTGTTGTTTTCCCAACAGATGTCTGTGTAGTTGAAGTCCCCCATTACCACCAAGTCCTGTGTTTTGGATGATTCTGTTAGTTATTTAAAACAGGATGGATTTGATTTAAACATTTCAGACTAGTTTTACAGCTATATCAGAAAATGAATGATTGATTGGTTATTTCATTTACTAAAGGTAATTGAAAGAGATATTTATGAAGTCATTAGGAAGTGAACTATCTCCAATTCAACAGGTTAGTCATAAGTATTTGGAGGATTTTCTTGCCGTGCTGTATTAGGAGGAGAACATCACCAGACAGACATTTAAATTGTTTTATTTAACTAAAAGAAAACATTATGTATTCTGGATTTCTTTTCTCCAACAGCAAACATAATAATTTTTATAATAATAATAACAAAACAAGCATATGAATTTTTGAATTTAAACATTCAAATTTTTTAAAATCAGGTTTGTTTTTGTTAAAATTGTTAACTAAAATAGTTAAATGAAATAATAAAAACAAAAATTAAATTGACTGCGTCAGCCAGGTCAGCATGAGAAACTTAAAATATTGGCTTCTGCAGCTAACTCAGTGGTCTTCACCTTCATTTTCCTGTTAGTAATCTGGAGAAGAAAAAAAAGCTTTCCTGCTTTTTCAGGTCCCAAATGATTTCTCAATTTGGAATGAATTAGTCCAAAGGAAGAAAATATTCTTTCTACATCGGCAGAAGAAGCTACTGCTGTTAAAAGTGAGATGATCACTTCAAGAGTCTCTAAATCCAAGTGCTTAAGTGACTTCCACCAGTTCACTGGTGTGACTTTCTTTAAAACCTCATCAGCAAACATATATTTCTTGTTTCAGAGTAACAGCCGTGTTAGTCTGTATTCGCAAAAAGAAAAGGAGTACGTGTGGCACTTTAGAGACTAACCAATTTATTTGCATGGTTCACCCTTAGCGCTGAAGTTTATTATAGTTGGCATTATGGAGAGATGATTGCTGGATGTCCATGTCATAGCCAACTCCTCTTCTTCAGCACTTAAGGTTTGACCCTGGTATGGAGTATTGAGAATTTTTGCAAGAAAATGAGCTGGAGATTGTGCTTGTCCCATTCATTTTTTTTTAATGCTTGTAATTTAACTCTTGTCATTGCATATTTCTCTTTTTAAGATGTCACTCAGTTCCTTTCAAATTTCAACAGTGTCAGCAATAAAACATCTACACCTCTACCCCGATATAATGCGATCCGATATAACGCGGGTTCGCATATAACGTGGTAAAGCTCCGACACGCTGCTCAGAGCAGCGTGTTAAGGGGGCCGGGCTGGGCCGGGGCTGAGGGGTTGGATAAGGGGCAGAGGGTCTCGGGGGCGTTCAAGGGCTCCCCTCCACCAGGGTCTGGGAGGCAGGAGCTGTGCAGGGGGCACATTTGGGGGTCCCGCAGTCCCAGAGTGGCCCGAAGGATTAGCTCCGCATCCCTCGCCCCGGCCCCAGCCGTGTCGCTCGCGGGAGGGGTTTGGGGGAAGGGATATGCCCCGCACTCACTGGCAGTGGTGGAAGCGGAGCAGCCTGGCCCCAGCCCGCTCCGCTCCACTCCACCAGCTCCCAGCCACGGCGCTCCGCTTCCCGCCGCAGGCGAGTGCAGGACCTTTCCCCAACCCTGCCCACAGTGACACGGCTGGGGCTGGGGCAAGGAAAGCGGAGTGAGCTGGGGCCGCGTCTCTCCGCTTCCTGCCGCAGGTGAGTGTGGGGGGCGTCCTTTCCCCAACCTCCCTGCACTCACTGACGGCAGGAAATGGAGTGCCATGGCTGGGAGGTGGCGGAGTGAAGTGGGCTGGGGCCGCATTGCTCCGCTTCCCGCCGTTGCAGGTGAGTGCCTGTTGGGGCGAGGGGTGTGGATGGGGGTCGAAGCAGTCAGGGGACAGGGAACAGGGGGGTTGGATGGGGGTGGGGTCCTGGGGGTGATTAGGGATGGGGGTCTCTGGAGGGGGCAGTCAGGAAACAGGGAACGGGGGGGCCAAAGCAAGTTTGATATAATGCGGTCTCACCTATAATGCTTTGAGACTTTTTTAGTCTCCTGAGGACCGCGTTCTATTGGGGTAGAGGTGTATTTCCCTGCATTTTGTTCAAGCCTACAGAAATAGGCTTCAGAGTACTCAGCATGTGTTCAACATTTCTGTTAAGCCCAATGTTGAGAACTTTGGCTGTGACAGTGCCATCTGTTTTTTTGTATGATTTTGTTCATACAAACTTGTCATCAGATTAGGCCAGTTCTTGATATAGTGCTCAAAACAGTCCACTACTGAATTCCATCGCACATCTTGTGGGAGAGTTAGCTTTGTTCTTTCCACTTTTTTCAGAGCAGCTGCTGCAAAGCAGTTGTTACGGAAGAATTCTGCAATTTCAACAACATTAGCCTTTATTTCTGGAACACTGAAGTCTTTGGCTAGGAGGTGCATCAAATGAGCACTGCAACCATATGTTGTTAGCTTGGGACTCTCTTCACTCCCTTGTAAATAGGTTCTTCTCATCTTGGATACATTTGCAGCATTGTCTGTGACCAAGCTGTGTACTAGACATTTGAATTTTTTCCCCACAGTTTGATATAGCTTTTATTGCTGCTACTTGTAAGTATTCTGCTGTGTGTCCATTTCCTGATGTATCAGTTGTTTCTGTTAGGAATTCCCTTCTTCTGTTGTAATCTGCTGGTTCTTATCACAGACTTATTTTATGGTTGTGTCTGGATGATGGAGAATTGTTTTTTCATTTTGCTACAGGTGATATACTGTGGCTATGTGACATACATGATGTGATTGAAATGCTATCATTGGCAGATAACTCTGAAACTATAGAAAATGATGGTGATCTTGAAGGTGGATAATCTTCAGAATCCTGTATGTCGAGGATGGATTCTCCTAACAAAATAACTCAATGCAGTTATTTAATTATTATTACCATACTGCTTATTTAGGGTATTACTCATTGCATTAACTGACACTCCGTACTACTTTAAAGGTGAAATTGTAAAAGGAAGATCTGTCTATTTCAGCTATTTATTTTTTATCACAATTGCATCTAAAGTGATAGTACCATAGAATAACAACTATATTTTTTGCTCAAACATGAGAATTCAAGAATAGTCAAGAAGGAAGACAGGCAGTCCTTAAGAAAGAAGTATAAAATAAAAGTTTACCAACCTGAAGATCCTGCATTTCAGACATGTTCCTTTCATCATCTTCAACGCAGCTTCCTCTTGAGAAGGAACACTTCTCATGATGATGTTTCATTCGGGCAACCAGGCCTTGCATTTCTTTGTTGCACTGTTTGCATTTTGCACGCATGCCTGTCTTACCCACAGGTAGAGGAACTTCATTTAAAATATTCCCAAACTGGGTCTCTTTTTACGGCTTGCTGCCATTAGAGGTTTTCCCTTCTAGTGAGAGAATGGTATGGTAGATCTCAAATCAATGAAGGCTACGCTCAGAAAGACCTCAAGACTTCTGGAATATGCTGCTCAAACAGTTTCACTTTTGTTTCTACTGTCTGTCCCTCCCTTCTCACATTTATCTCCAGACTTCTTCTCCTTGTTCAGATCTATTCCGCCCCCGACAATCTTCTATCATTGAACTTTTGAAATTTTGCACTTTTAGAGAGAGGTAAGGGATTGCCTCTATGTACACAAATTTGCAGAGGGACAATAGGGTTGAGGTCTGTTGTTTCTCTCCTCTGTATATTTATTTAAAAACATTTTTGCTGTTAACAAGCATGTTATCTCTGGAGACACAAATACACTGAGAACTGCAAAACTAAACATCTCTGATGGTATCTTCTAGACTGAGCACTGAATCCCATTGGATAGATAGAAAGTTTAACCTAAATAATCTATACAGAAGCCCATGGACCCCCATAAGATTGGAACTATTGGAATTCATTTACAAAACTTTTCTTAAACATTATATGAATATATTGTCTCATACTATAGAATTCGAATTTCTAATCCCTTTTCCATGATGAGATATCTTGGAGCTATAATATATCTTAGAATCCCCCCCACCCCCATTTGTCTCTCTTGCAGACTAAATAATCCCAGTTCCCTCAGCCTCTCCTCATAAGTCATGTGCTCCAGCCCCCTAACCATTTTTGTTGCCCTCTGCTGGACACTCTCCAATTTTTCTACATCCTTCTTGTAGTGTGGGGCCCAAAACTGGACACAGTACTACAGATGAGGTGTCATCAATGCCGAATAGAGGGGAATGATCATGCCCCTTGATCTGCTGGCAATGCTCCTACTTATACAGCCCAAAATGCTGTTTGCTGCCTTGGCAACAAGGGCACACTGTTGACTCATATCCAACTTCTCATCCACTGTAACCCCTAGGTCCTTTTCTGCAGAACTGCTGCCTAGTCACTTGGTCCCTAGTCTGTAGCAGTGCATGGGATTCTTCCATCCTAAGTGCAGGACTTTGCCCTTGTCCTTGTTGAACTTCATCAGATTTCTTTTGGCCCATTCCTCTAATTTGTCTAGGTCCCTCTGTATCCTGTCCCTACTCTCCAGCCTATCTACCACTCCTCCCAGTTTAGTGTCATCTGCAAACTTGCTGAGAGTGCAATCCACACCATCCCCCTGATCGTTAATGAAGATATTGAACAAAACCGGCCCCAGGACCGACCCTGGGGCACACCGTTTGATACCAGCTGCCAACTAGACATGGAACCATTGATCACTACCTGTTCAGCCCGATAGTCTAGCCAGCTTTCTATCCACCGTATAGTCCATTCATCTAGCCCATACTTCTTTAACTTGCTGACAAGAATACTATCAAAAGCTTTGCTAAAGTCAAGGAATAACACGTCCACTGCTTTCCCCTCATCCAGAGCCAGTTATCTCATAATTTTTTTTATTTTATTTTTTTTGGTGATGTCCACAGCTGGGGTCCCTCACTCCCCCCCTCTGGGGAGCGGGCTAGCAGGCCCCCCCCAAGGGGCTGCAGTTATCTCCTCATAGAAGGCAGTCAAGTTAGTCAGGCATGACTTGCCCATGGTGAATCCATGCTAACTGTTCTTGATCACTTTCCTCTCCTTGAACTGCTTCAAAATTGATTACTAGAGGACCTGCTCCATGATTTTTCCAGGGATTGAGGTGAGGCTGACTGGCCTGTAGTTCCCGGGATCCTCCTCCTTCCCTTTTTTAAAGATGGGCGCTACATTAGCCTTTTTTCAGTCATCTGGGACCTCCCCCGATTGCCATGAGTTTTCAAAGATAATGGCCAATGGCTCTTCAATCACATCTGCCAACTCCTTTAGCACCTTCGGATGCAGCGCATCCGGCTCTGTGGACTTATGCTCGTCCCAGCTTTTCTAAATAGTTCTGAACCACTTCTTTCTCCACAGAGGGCTGGTCACCTCCTCCCCATACTGTGCTGCCCAGAGCAGTAGTCTGGGAGCTGATCTTGTTCGTGAAGATAGAGGCAAAAAAAGCATTGAGTACATTAGCTTTTTCCACATCCTCTGTCACGAGGTTGCCTCCCTCATTCAGTAAGGGGCCCACACTTTCCTTGACTTTCTTCTTGTTGTTAACATACCTGAAGAAACCCTTCTTGTTACTCTTAACATCTCTTGCTAGCTGCACCTCCAGGTGTGATTTGGCCTTCCTGATTTCACTCCTGCAGGCCTGAGCAATATTTTTATACTCCTCTCTGGTCATTTGTCCAATCTTCCACTTCTTGTAAGCTTCTTTTTTGTGTTCAAGATCAGCAAGGATTTCACTGTTAAGCCAAGCTGGTCGCCTGCCATATTTCCTGTTCTTTCTACATATCGGGATGGTTTGTTCCTGCAACCTCAATAAGGATTCTTTAAAATACAGCCAGCTCTTCTGGACTCCTTTCCCCCTCATGTTGTTCTCCCAGGGGATCCTTCCCATCAGTTCCCTGAGGGAGTGAAAGTCTGCTTTTCTGAAATCCAGGATCCATATTTCGCTGCTCTCCTTTCCTCCTTTGGTCAGGATCCTGAACTCGACCGTCTCATGGTCACTGCCTCCCAGGTTCTCATCCACTTTTGCTTCCCTTACTAATTTATACCTCGCAGTAGGGTCATACCTCGCAGTATCTGTAGTGCCCACATGGATGAGTAGCATGTGGTTAGTAGTCAGAGGGCCAGATGATCCTCAGCAATCCCTCTATAACGTCTCCGATATGGGCCCCTGGCAGGCAGCTTAGCTCCATGTCAGGACATGTCATGTCAGGACAACAGCTGGGTGCCTCTCAAAAAAGAGTCACCAACCATCACTATCCTATATTTCCTCCTGGGAGTGGTGGCTGCGATCTTCCCAGCCTTGGGGGTACATGGCTTCTCCTCCTCCACCTTTGTGGGTGGTTCCTCATTGCTCATTATCAGGGCACCATACCTGTTTTCCATCACCCTGGTGGGTGGGTTGGGAGTATAGGTGGAGCACTGCCTGCTGTCAGAAGTAACCAGCTGCCGGTGTCCTCCCTGTGACAGAGCCATCTGTTCCTCCCCCAGGGTTTGACAGCAATCCTCTGAAACTGGGTAGCTTCCTTCAGCCTTGGATGTCTCCATATGAAATCTCCACATAATCTTAATCTGAGAGCCCTATTGTAGGACAGTGCTGTGCTCAGAATGTGAGAGACGGAATAACATTTATATTGTAATATACTTTACTGGCCTAACTGTAGAAGTGATTCTATATATTGATCTTTTTAATTTTTTTTATGGGGGGGGGAGGGTCAGGTGTATTAGGAAGTGACTTGCTTAGTACGGAGACTTGAATAAAGGGAAGACTTATATGAAGAGTAGTTTAGTTTGCCAGTTATCTCCTGTTCCCTGCTGAATTTGCAAATGTTTGAGAAAGCTAACATTGTTAAACCTATTTTCTTTTGTTTGATGCTGTAGTGAAGTCATAGCTATGTTTTGAAAACAACAGCAAAAACTTAGGACAAATATGTACATTTAAGTGGGGAGTACTTCCACTTAATCTGCTTTACAGAGTTTGTCACTTTGCATACATTTCAGTGAAGATGCACTTTCCATATAAAAGCAATCTATAATTACTGCTGCATCTGCAGTCACTCTTTCCCTGTGGAGATATTGATGGATATTAATAAGTAAATATTAGTAGTAAAATAAGGCATACATTTTTGGATTTGTGTTAACATATAACGTCTCGTTATGGTTAAAATACAGCTATATGAACAAATAGACTATAGTTGCTTTGCCTGTTCAGTGTATTTGGTGTCTTATATAAATTTCTGTTTAACTTGTAGATTTTGGATCTCTGTTTGACTTGGAAAATGATCTTCCTGATGAGCTGATCCCCAATGGAGAGTTAAGCCTTCTAAATAGCAGTGGGAATCTTGTTCCAGATGCAGCTTCCAAACACAAACAACTTTCTGAACTTCTAAGGGGAAGCGGTAGCTCTACCCTAAATCCTGGAATTGGAAATGTGAACTCAAATAGCCCTGTCCAGCAAGGAGTTGGTAACCAAGTCCAAGGGCAGCCGAACAGTGCTAACATTAGTAATCTGGGTGCTATGGGTAAGAGCCCTTTAAACCAGGGAGACACTTCTGCTTCAAGCCTGGCAAAGCAGGCAGCCAGCACCTCTGGACCTACCACACCTGCATCACAAGCACTGAACTCTCAAGCACAAAAGCAGGTGGGGATGGTGACAAGCAGCCCTGCAACATCACAGACTGGACCTGGGATATGTATGAATGCTAATTTCAGTCAGACTCACCAGGGCCTTCTCAACAGTAACTCTGGCCACAATTTAATGAATCAGCCTCAGCAAGGACAAGGGCAGGTAATGAATGGATCTCTTGGGGCAGCTGGAAGAGGAAGGGGAGCAGGAATGCAATATTCTGCCCCTTCCATGCAAGGGAATGCAGGCAGTGTGCTGGCAGAGACTTTAACCCAAGTGTCACCACAGATGGCTGGTCATGCAGGCCTGAACACAGCACAGACAGGAGCAATGACAAAAGTATGTACATATAACTTTATAAAGTCTATCTGTCTAGATGCATGTTTTTCCTCCAGGTATCTGAGAAATTGATTTTAGTAACTGATAAAAATTCAGGTGTCTTGAAAGTATTTGTTTTCAGTTTTTATTAGGTGTAAATTAGATATCCCTGGTTCATGTAAAACTAAGATACTAGACTTTTAGTAGTGATGAGTGTAATTTAACTGACTGTGCTAAAGATCCCAAACAGATCACATTTCTGAGCGGAAGAGGAAACTTTGGTCCTGCTTAAGTAATCTATTTATCATGTGAAAATTTTAAAGGTTTCATGCTTACAATAGGATATGTGTAATTTAAAGAAAATTGGGTTTTGAAGTTTCATTTTAAAATTAGCCTAAGACTATAAATTCTGTGTATCAAGTCTTTTCAGCAATGAATGTTTCACTGTTTAAAAAAAATTCTGATTCAACTCTGATTCTCTTATTGAGTTCCATTGTGTGTAGTAAGAAAAAGAAAAGAGGAAAAATATGCTTTGTGAATTCTGCACTTATCAGTTTCAGGCATTAGGATGTCCTGAAAATGAGACATAATGAAAGCACTGCTTTTATTATCATCATAAATGAAAATGGCTGTTTAGAATCTCTTTGAAGAAGGCTAAAACTAGGACAAAATCTTGCTAGTAAGTTATTGGAAGAGAAGAATTCAGTGGTCCAAAAAAGAAAAAAAAATGGCTTACTGACCATTTCTGTATGCTTCACTCTAGCAAACAGAAAAAGTGTTTATTTCAAGCTAAGCACATTTAGTACTGATAAAAGGTGCTAGACTGAGAGGCTTGAAGATATGTACCTGTTTACAGAAAAATTACAGAATAGGCAGAGGCAATACATGCTTCTCCATACTGCCATGTCAGTGTGCTCCCATTGAAGTCTTTGGCTTCTTTGCTTAAAGACGGGTACCAATTAGCAGAATTATAGTGACTGTTTTTGTGATGTAGACACCTGTCTGTCAGAGGGCTATGAGACCGTCAGAGACAGCACAAGTGTGAGAGTGGCAAGTCACCCATTTATAGCTCTCCCCTCTCCTCCTCCCCCCCCCCCCCCCCCCCCCGCAGCTGAAGAGCAGAGTCAGAGTTTTTGTATTTATTGCGTTTATCGATCTGGTCTATAACACATCTCTTACTAGTGGGTGGGGAAAAGTCATGTTTCACAAGTTAAGCAAAACTGCTATTGTCAGAGTCTCTTTTCATATTGGAATCTCAGGGACCCCACTTTTGTGTATTTACTGTAGTTACAAATTTGAGATATTGGAAAAGTGTAAAAGTCATGTGGTAGTATTGGACACTGACATCCTATTTAGCCACTGAACACAAAAAGGCAGGTTGTTTCCATTACCACTCAGTTCTTTACGCTTCTGCTGAAACTGCAAACAAGAATGCATTGAGTAGTTTAGTGATGTGGCTACATATCTCTTTGGGTTCTGTTATGAAAACTGTTCATTTCATATAGGCCACTAGGCTAAACCTGACAGGGGAAGAGCATATTTTCTGTGTGAAGTGTAGTCTACCAGCCACTTCACTTCTTCAACAGCTGGGAGTGCAGAGCTTTCTAGTAAGGAATTTCCCTGGACCCTGTCTGAGGGTTGGGGACCATTTTAGTATCACTCTTGGCTGCAGTGTGTTAATTTTGTTGGTTCGTTGCTGACAGAAGTTGGGGCACAAATTCTACTCATCCCCATTGGGGGATGATTTTCTTTATTTTAAGGAAGGGAAGCTTAAAGGTCTAAACAGATTGGCAGCATGATGTAAAGCTGAGCATACGTATAGTCAGTCTATGAACCTAAACATTTAGATGCTCTTTGTGTAGAGATTGATTGCTATAGTTACAGGAAAAGAATGGTTATTGGGAAGTAAGTAGAGAAGGGGGTAGGTGATTATTTTCTTGTACTAGATTTGTTTTTCTCTGAAATGTGTGGAAATGGAATGAAAATATCTAATTATTCGGCTTATTTCCATTTTTTAAAAACAACAAGGAGTCCGGCCACCAGACTCCTTGTTGTTTTTGTGGATACAGACTACCACGGCTACCCCCGATACTTGATTTTTTAAAAAGTAACCCATTGGAGCAGGTTTCTTTAGCTTCTACACAGCTGTGTTATGTAGGTTATAACTTGATTGTATGCACTTAGGGTGAAATGGACCTTGGGGCAGAGGTCCTTACTTGGGCCCTCTGCCCTGGAGTCAATTTTACCAGTTTTGACTAAGGATCACTTATCAAGCTGAATGGAGGTCATGTGACTTCTGCTTTTTTATTCTGTGATGCAATTTTTTTTTTTTAAAAGAACTTATCAATGACATATATTTCAAACACTCAGGAAGACAAGTTCTCTGAAGAGACCTTACAGTCTGTGGCCCTGATCTCGCAATGCGTTGAGTTCTAAACGGAGTATGTGGAAGAGTGCGGTTTGCTTAGTGCAGCAAAAAAAAGGCTGAGAGATTATATGACTTCTCTGGATAAATACATTAGGGGGTAAGCACTAAGGAGGGTGATGAGCTATTAAACTAAAGGACAATGTTGGTACAAGCACAAATGGGTATAAATTAGCCATGAACAAATTCAGTCTGGAAATTAGAAGGAGGCCATCAGAGGGGACAGGTTCTGGAATAGTATGCTAATAGGAATTGTGGGGGCAAACAACTTTAGTTTTAAGAAAAGCTGGACAAATGTAGTGCGGTTGTACGCCAGCTTACTTGTGATGGTTGGGGGCAGGGCTCAACAGCTTATGTCCTATATTCCTAAAAGCTCATGCTTCAGGATTTCAGCCAGATGCCTGCAGGGGTCAGAAAGAGATCAACCGCCCCTTCCCAAGGGGAATAAATATTATTCTAGTGTTGGTTTTTTTTTTTTGTTTTTTTTTTTTAACCCCTTCCTCTGAAAGCATAGAGAAGGCCACGATGGAGGGGACTTTGGAGGGGAAGGCAAGGACTCTTAGGTGGCACTGAGCATTCTCTCTGGTGCTTGCCTGGCTGATTCTTATGTGCTCAGGATCTGACTGATTGCAATATGTGAGGTCAGGAAGGAATTTTAATTAGCAGTGACCTTGGGGAGGGGGTTGCTTTCCTCTGCAGTATGTAGTTGTGGATCACTTGCTAGGGTTATCTGGGTGTATCTTAATCATTTCTCTGCCATTGTGGGGGCCTTCAGCACTGGTGCACCTTGGTCCCTCGGGGGCCTTGGTCCTCTCTGTTGCACTTAATAGTGTAGCCTCTTATGGGCTCTAAGGCTTTGGTCTAATTTTGGTTGTTGGATTTAGGGTGTAGGTGCTGCGAGGTATTGGGGGCCTGTGCTACATGGGAGGTCAGACTACATAATGCAGTGGTCCCTTCTGGCCTTAAACTCTGTGATTCTGTGAAAAAGACTTGGACCTAATTGTGCTTTAGTTTTAGAAAAGAAAAGCAAATGTTAGGTTGCATAAGGAAATGGAAAATAATACTGAAAATATAATCCCATTATATAAATTAGTGGTATGCCCTCACATAGAATAAATACTGTGTTCCGTTCTGATCACCCTGTCTCAAATAGGTTATGGCAGAGAGTGAATTTAGAGATGCATGGCGAGAACGATTAGAGGCACAGAAACGTTTCCATATGGAGAGTGTAAAGATTGGGTCTGTTAGCCATAGAGGACATGAATAAGAGAGGGCAGGATAAAAGTGTATAATACAGTGTTACAGTGAAGGTAAATCAGGCACTAATACTTGTACCCTTGAAAGAAAAGAACTAGGAGAACTACAGCAAAATTGAAAAAAGGAATTTCATGCATTGCACAACTAGCCTATGGAACTCATTTGTCACTTGATATAAGTGAGACATTTTAATTAACCTTCCTCTTTATTATCCACATTTTAGTCTTCAGTTGTTCATTTATTAAGACAATAAAACATACTAAGCTGTTTCTGTATCCTAAGTATACTAATTCAGAACTGATGGTTCTCCTTTGAGTGATTGTGAATCTATACATTCCACTGTAGGCATATGTGTACCCAGTACAATCAAGTTGGAGACTTTTGCCAACAGTACCGCTGGTTTGCACATATGCTCCTGCCCTCCTCATGCACAGAGCAGGGGACACAAAAGTGATGTGGCTGTTGCCTCCCTCTCTGTTCCTTCTTACCGCCTGTGGTGGGAGTTGGCGCTTCCTGTCACTTGTGAGCCTTGGTTAGCCAGTTTAGAAAGAGAGATTCTCATTTGGTATATAGGTTTCAGAGTAGCAGCCGTGTTAGTCTGTATCCACAAAAAGAACAGGAGTACTTGTGGCACCTTAGAGACTAACAAATTTATTAGAGCATGATCTTTCCAATATATACAGAGAAGTTGGAAGTTTCAATTAGTTAAGATGAGCTATTAGCAGGAGAAAAACTTTTGTAGTGATAATCAAGATGGCCCATTTAGACAGTTGACAAGAAGGTGTGAGGATACTTAACTTAGGGAAATAGATTGAATCTATTTGGGGGATGAAGGGAGATGTCAATTTTTTTTTTAAAGATTTACAGTCTGTATGCTGTCCACAACTGTGATGACAAGATGACCCTAATGAAGCCAAGATCTAGAAGGGCCTGCTGTGGACAGAGCTGATAGGAGGTTTAGATCTCCATCTAGAGACATCCTGAAGTCTCAAGTAGTAGCAAGGTCTATGCTGTGTTTGTCGTCTTCGTCACTAGGGTATAAACACCCTGAACATAAAGAGTTATATGGGAATCTTTTGAAATCATCTATCTTTCTTTTACAGTGCAAGGGCGGCAGTCCTTTTCGACAGTTGGGATCGCAGCACTGTGCAGGAGGGAAATGTTATCTAGTTCACTTCTGTCCCCTTCCCAAAACCTGCTTCCCATCCCTTTTCTGGGACCCATTTCACAAGGCTGTATTAATTTGAAGACTTTTAGTCTGTCTTTAATCAGAGAGCAATAGCAGAAGTTACTTACCAACACATAGGGAAAGGGTTTTATTCCCGCTATTTCCTGATTCCCCAAAAGGGAGGCTGTCTTTGGCCCCTCCTAGATATAAGAAAGCTGAACATATTCATCAAGAAAATCAAGTTCAAAATGGTTACCCTTGCATCTATTATCCCATCCATAGTGAAGAAGGATTGGTATGTTCCCTTCAATCCTGGCCACAGAAAGTATCTTCGATTCATAGTAGGGAATGCGCACTACCAGTAGATGGTACTGCTCTTTGTTGAGAGCAGTAAAGAGGAACTGGTTACAGACCAGCGTGTATATCGCTGCATTTCTGACTTTTATCAAACTCTGTTATAATCTAGCAAATGTTGTTCCTCCTTCTAGAATAACGGCCCATTCTACAAGGGCTCATTCCAGTTCATCAGACTTCTTGAGTAACATACTGATGTGGACGTTTGCAAGGCAGCAATGTGATCATTGGTACAAACCTTCTCCAGACACTGTTATCGCTCAAGCTTTCCTGGGCAATGCCATTTTGGCAAGTCAGTGCTACAGTCTCTCTCCATGTAATCCAAAGTTTCGTCACCTGTAAGGGAATAGCTGATGAGTCACCTTCACTGGAATGTGTATGTGCACAATCACTTGAAGGATTGAAGATGGCTTCTTTCCTGTTCCATAACTACTGTTCTTTGATGTTTCTGTGCATGCATGCATACATTGTACAACCATCCCACCATCTCCGTAGTTCAGGTATTAGATGGCTGTGTGAAGAAACAAGGAGGCAGTAGCCATGCCCCTTTATGGCCTCTGCTCACTGCACAAGGATGCATTTGTGTCCTAGTGGTACTGCTGCAAAAGTCTCCAACTCGAGTTCATTGGGTGCACATAAACCTCCACTTGAATGTCTATGTGCACAACACATCTCAAAGAGCAGTTACCACACAGGGAAGTAATCGTTTTCTTGCATCTCAGCTTTTAGTTTAGAGGGCCTTTCGGGGTTGCTCTGCTCTGACCACCTCTCTTTCCATTTTTTTTCTCACTGGTGTCAGTCACAGAGTTCATCCCATGTTAGTGGAGCTTTTTTGGTTTTTCTTTTTCCCATGGTTTTTTCCTCAATGGTAGAGGGGAAAATTTGAGAGAGGTATAAAGTGCGTCTGTGAACTGTTTTGAAGCTTGTTCTAAAGGGAAGTGGGAGTTGGATTGGCATTTACATTGACCTACATCACTGTGCCCTTGGGATCACACTCGTCCTATCCATCCGCATTAATGTGTCCTGGATTCTCCTAAGATCTTGGAGGATAAAGCTTGCCTTTGGGTCAGTACTAGAAAGGTGCATCGTGAGTGATCTGATAGTAGGCTTCCAGACCTTTGAGAAAAGAACATTTTTTTTCATGCTCTTCACTCCTTGGCTATTCAGTGCCAGGAAGATGTAGACAAATTAAAAGGATATTGGAGAAGAGCAACAAAAATGCCTGCGCAGTTGCAAAGGGATTTACTTACATGGGACAAATATAGGCAAGATGTGCAGAGAATGGCTAAACAGTTTTAACACCCAGCAATCAATATACTGGAAGAGTATCAGCACCAAGGTTAAATATTTAGATACAACTAGAGCTAATGTGTTGAACAGCAGGAAAAATTCCTCACATTGAGATCTGTTAGGCTGGGAGATAAAGCATTATCACTTGGACTACTTTAAAATAGACAAAACACAACACTATAAATATACAGTATGGAACAATCTTGTCGTAGTCTTGTCAGACAATCTTGTGGAATGACCTAGATTAACTAGTGTTCTTCGAGTAGTGTCCATATGGGTGCTCCATACTGTAGGTGTATCTAATCGGAGAATTTAGAAAACTGTGTCTGTTCAGCCCACACATACACTCTCCCTCCCTTGTGATCTGCCTCAAGGCTATCTAGTACTGCGCAGGCGAACCACCCTCAGTTCTTTCGTGGCCACCTTTTGGCCAGGAACAGAGTAAGCCCTTCCTTCTTGGCATTAAGTGTTTAGTAGAAGCAGTAAATGTTCTTAGACTTTCCGTTTTCATTTTAAAAAAGAATTTCTTTCACGTTTCCTGCCCTTGTTTGGGGGGATCACCTTCTATGGAGCATTTAGTAGTTGAATTAAGTTTTTCAGTTCTTTAAATAAAAAACCAAAAACCACAACTTTCATGTTTCCCTGCCTTTTGAGGGTGATTGCCCCAGGAGGGGCATGCCTGGTTCTCTTGGCTTCAAGAAGTGCCTCACTCTTGCAGTGAGGCAATCCCAATAACGGACAGACACTTTCATTGTGTCTGGTGTCTGGGGGACACACACATTCTTTCTGCCAGAAGCTAAAGGTGAGATCTCATAAGAACCGGGAGCTCAAGTTAAACGTCTCCTAATGGAGGGTGCTCTTCAGCTGCTGACTGAACCCAGTTCTCCGGGACGGAGATTGTCCACAGAGCCTTCAACATCCAGAGGGTAGAATTGTGAAAGAAGTTGGCTGATTTCTCCCCTCCGCCACTGCAAAGCCTCTGGAAAAAGGGCTCCAACCCCTCAAACTTGAGTCCTTGGCCAGCCAGAGGGGATCCCCAGCGTGCTTGGCCACCTCAGTACTGACAGCTCCGAAGCACAGTACGCAGAAATATCAGGGAACTATCTAAGTACCTGATGGGCACAGGTGCGGAGGCAGTGTCACCACCTCCCAGAGATAAAGACAGAGACCGAACCGTCTCTAAAAGATGAGCTCAGACAAAACCATCCTTGGCACTGAGTGTGGCAAAACACCCCTCATCCTAATATTCATCCCATAAACAACTTATGGTACCGAGTTGACACCAACATTCCTCGACTGTACCGAGTGTATCAACAGTACTGCAAAAGTTCAGTGACTGACAGGTCCCTCAAGAACAGAAGAACCAGAATCCCCACTACTTGGTACCAGAGCCCTGGTACCAAGCATGTCTAGGTCCCCTAAATTACCGCTGACACTGGGCCATTTACCCACAGTGCCCCGGTCAGCACCACCCTTCCCCAGTGAGGAATCTGTCATCTTGGTCACTGTCCTCCTTTCCCTGGTTTCTCACAATGTCCCATCATTGCAACATCAGGGACCTCCCCAACCGCACCCTTATGCCAACCTTCATTAGCACCACCGCTACCCATCTTCTCCCTCCTTCCCCCCCCCCCCCCGACCTGCCCTGTGGCCGTACTGGAATCCATGGATGATTAGAGATTTAAACCTCGCGAGCATCCATTGTCTATCATAAAGAATCCATCAGGCAGTCGCTACGGCTTTAGTGTCCAGGGGCCCAGAGCCTGAGGAAGAAACTTTTGAAGGACAGGAGGCCAGACTTTTTGAAGTGGAGACTACCCCACCAGCAAACTTCATCCTCACCAGATGAGGCTGTGATGCCCCCTCCATCACTAGCTGATGACTTGAGGCTCTTTCAGGACCTTACTAAGAGGGTGGTAGATGAGTTTCAAATTCCCCTACAGGTGGTGACAGACACACACCACAAGGTGGTAGATATTCCACACGCTTAACCAGGTGCTCCTGGATTCTGCCACGGTCATCTGGCAGACACCAGCTTCCATTGCACCAATGTGCAAGAGCTGACAAGAAGTACTGTGTCCCCGCTAAAGAGGCAGACTTCCTCTCTACGCACCCTCAACCTAACTGTATTGTTTTGGATGCAGTTAATGCACAGGGAAAACATCATCATGCCAATCAACTCCATATGATAGACTGGAAGAGGCTAGACCTGTCTGGGAAGAAGATATACGTGTCGGTGACCATACAATTCAGGCTGCTGAACTACAAGCCGTAATGGCTAAGAACGAATACATATATTATGAGAAACTCATTGCGTTTATTGACTGCTTGCCAGAGGTGCAAAAAGAACAATATCAGACCATTGTTAAAGTGGGTCAGTTAGTAGCTAGAATAAGGCTACAGAAGGCCCTGGATGCTGCAGATATGGCAGCCTGCTCGGTCTTGATGGCAGTGGTAATGACAGGCATCCTGGCTACACCTCTCCAGGTTGCTGAAGGAAGTGCAGGTGATGGTCAAGAACCTCCTGCTTGAAGTGCCCAAACTCTTTGCCAATAAGATAGATGTGTCACTTCACAAGTTAAAGGATTTCAGGGCCATGCTCCGCTCCCTGGGAATCTACACAGTGGGACAGAAGAGAAAATATGGCTAACAACCACCTCACAGATCCCAAGCACCTGAGTTCCCACTGTCAAAGTAGTATTACAAGTCACAGCGTAAGACCCAGGATGCAAGAGGAAGCAGTCAGCCTTCCAGTTCTCAACCCTCATCCTCTAAATATCAGTTTTGATGCTTTAGTTGAGGCCCTGAACAACTGTCCCTTGCAACAATGGCTGCTGCTATCTATGGACTTTCCATGTCCCTTTGGAAGTTGCCTGACCCTCTTCCACAAAGTTGGGAGAACATCACCTTTGACAAATGGGTCTTGGAGATTATTTCAAAGGGTTATGCCATCCACCTCATGTCCCTCTCCCAAACCCACCTTCCATCCCTATCCCTCTTCAGGGACCCTTTTAACTTGAGTCTACTTCATCAGAAAATAGATCTACTATGCCTAGGGGCCATAGAACCAGTCCCTGTTTGTCTAGATTTCCCAATCCCCCCAGGTGAAGGGATGTTGGAGACCCATACTAGATCTGAGGGCATTGAACAAATAAACGAAGGCTCCAGATTTCAAGAAGGTCACGTGAGTAGCCATTATTCGAACTCTGGAGCAAGGAGATTGGTGTTTGGCCCTCAGTCTTCTTCCACATTTCAGTCTGGCCATCTCACAGGAGGTTCTTCCAGTTTCTTTTGGGCAGGACCGTTATCAGTATAGACTGCTCCCATTCGGCCTCTCGTCCGCACCCAGGGTATTCTCCAAGGTTGTCTCCATCATAGCTGCACAACTGCGGACATTGGGTATTATTTGTCCATACCTGGATGACTGCCTCCTCCAGGCTCCTTTGTTTGAGGATGCCTTGTAAGCCACCCAGACGACTATGTGCATAATTGCATAATGGCCTACAGGTCAATACCCAGAAATTGATCTTCACCCCCAGTACACCTGGAGTTCTTTGGGGTTGAGCTCGACGCAGTACAGGCAAGAGCATTTCTCTCTCCACAGAGATTCGCCACTCTCATGAGTCTCAGAGACAGTCCGAGCCAGCCCACAAACATTGGCCAGGAACTGTCTGCAACTTCTTGAACACGTGGCAGTGTGCACTTTTGTGACTCCACACACCTGGTTGATCGTGAAATGTTTGTAGATGTGGCTCAGATCTGTCTGCTCCCCGAGCAGAAATGGATTGGAGAAGCCGCTGTCGATGCTCTCCAGGGTCAAACACCCTAGATTGGTGGAAGCAGTCTTCCAGTGTCCACGTGGGTATTCTGTTCATACAACCCCCACCAATGCTAACCCTAACAATAGACATCTCCCTGATAGGTTGGGGAGCCCCTCTTAAACGACCACGAAGTCTAGGGCAAGTGGTCTCTCTCAGAAGCAGTCCTCCATATCAACTTCTTGGAACGAAGAGCTGTCAGAAACGCCTGCACATATTCTTTCCCATTCATCAGGGATACTCTCATAAAAGTCATGACAGACAGTATAACCTACATGTTTTACATAAATCACCAAGGAGGCGCCAAATCACCCTCTTTGTGTGGAAGCGATAAAACTTTGGAATTGGTACATCTGCCACAGCATGTTCATGTCAGCCACTTGCCTGCCAGGGATACAGAATGTGAAAGCTGACAGTCTCAGTCAGAACTTCTCCCACGATCACGAATGGGAAACGAATCCTGCAGTGCTTCATGACATTCAACCTAGAGGGGACCCTGACAATAGATCTCTTTGCCACTTACCGCTCCCTGTTACAGCTGTCCATGAAGATGGCATTTCTGGTGGCATTACTTAGCTCGAAGGATGGGGGAGAGGGTGGCATTGATGGCACACCTGCTATTCATGGTCTTCTTTAAGGACAAAGTCACCTTGAGGCCACACCTCAAGTTCCTCCTCCAGGTAACCTCATCTTTCCATTTGACCTAGCTAATTCACGTCCCTGTATTTTTTCAAAAACTGCATCGTGCCAATAGGGAGGCCACACTACATATGCTGGATGTTAGGAGGGCCCTAGCATTCTACTTGGACAGGACTGAGGACTTTAGGAAATCTCCCAAACTTTTCCTTTCATTCGTGGAAAAATCCAAGGGCTCCACAATATCACCCCACAGACTTTCCAAATGGTTCTCTAGTTGGATTAACCACCATTACCATGTTTAGAACCTGCTGCCCCCGTCAGGAATCCTCACATACTCCACAAGATCTGTTTCCACTTCAATCACAATGTTAAACTTTAACTTTCGATGTTAGATGTCCCCATCTCTGAAAACTGCAGGGCAGCAACCTGGGCTTGTGCCCATACTCTTGCGGAATACTATGCGATTACCTGTGACTCAGCCTCTGATGCCGTCTGTGGCTCTACAGTGTTATCGTCAATAATTGACTCCATTCCAAAGTTCTAGCCCTCCATGGAGGATACTGCTGTGATGTCACCTGCAGTGGAGCTGCCACAGGGACATTACTTAAAGAAGTTACTCACCTTGTGCAGTGATGATGGCTCTTCAAGATCTGTCACCTTATAAATGCTCCACAACCTGCCCCCCCCCCCCCCCACCTTCTGCTTTGGAGTTCTCGACAAGGGTCTCTGTGGAAGCAAAGGAGCTGAAGGCAGTGCTAGATAGCCTCGAGGCAGACCATGAGGGAGAGCGCATGTGCAGGCCGAATGGACACTGCTACCTAAATTTTCTGATTAGAGGCACAGATGCACCTATAGGGACACTTCCTCTTCTCCATCCCTAATTTTTCTATTCCTCCAGGGTTTACAGAGCCTTGACATCTAGAGTCAAATTTAATTCTAAGGACTTGGCCTACTTTTCTAAGCTACTAGCAAAAGTCTATTATTTTAACTTAGAACAAACCCTGAAACCTCCTTGCGCAGACCCCCTCAGACGCACAACCCTGTCTTTCCAGTTGACGGATCATTGGGTACATCTATTTCATCTGTCTGGAATCTCTGTATTCCAGACTTTCTTCTTCACAGTGTATGTGAGCTTTTGCAAGATGCCTGGAGCTAAACAGCTTCTTAAAAGGCGACCTTGCCAAGGAAAACCCAGCAATCACATCAGATACTAGCAACTCTTCCCTTTGTGAGGTGGGCAGTTTTACACCTAAATGATCCAAAGATGAGAGAATTCATAGGGTAGTCCATCTGTTCAGATGTCCAGTGGGCTCTGCTAAAATGAGACAGACTTGCTTATGTTGGATAGGAAATTGCATTAATCAAGAAGGGTCCTTATATAATATCACCTAGCAACAAGTAGTCCTCATGTTTCACAGAATGCTCTTTGCACCTCCTCAGTCCTTACTCTAGTTCTAATGGTGGCTTAAAACAGGGCTCAGTGCTTGGATTTAAAGGGTCTTCTGTTGCTAAACTGTGTTTTCAGCTGTTGCATGTGCCTACCCTCTGCTGCCCCTATATAGTGTTTTGGAGCAGCCCCTGAGCTTACTCAGCCAATTTCTCCTGCTGGCTTTATAAAATAGTTGAATGTATTCAAGACCCAAGGATCAGAATAATTGATCAAAAATGAAGGAAATGTCCAAGGTCTGAGACTCCTTCCCTCCTTCCTCACCTTTTGTGGCATGTTCCTTTTGCCCCATGTGCACCACTATTGCTTCTTCTGTGAGGTCATCTTGGGGTGCTCTCCCTGGGCACACAGTGCTGGCTTTCAACAGCCGTAAAGCCTGAGGTTGTCTATCATTTAAACAGCCTCTTGGTCTTAGATGAGGATCTGCCTCTCAAGCTGGTCCAGGCAAACTGTTTAGGGTTCTGAGCCCTCATAGAAGACTTGGACAGTATTCTACCTGTCTCCCAGTAAGATTTTCAGCAGACCCAGCCCTCAGTCATCCTAGCGCCTTTGAATTTCTTCAAATAGCTTGCTGTCTCAGAAACCTTCCTTGTCTACTCAGACCTTGTTCCGAGAAGGGAAATGCCTCAAGAAGCGTGGCAGCCTGCTCACTTCCTTGTCTTCTACAGCGCAGACACTGAGCTGCTCGATTATTCAGTTTGCCTTAAAAATAAAACCCTTCCTCATAGTCTTAAACTAAAGATGACACACAGACTTCTTCACCCTTGTTTTCTTTCTGTAGCTGGAGAAAATCAGACTTTAAATGGGCCTTTCTAGAGTAAAGCAAGCTATCATCAGGGCCAAGTTTATACCATCTACAACTAGGAAAGTCATCAGCTTCCCCTAGTTCCACAAGATTCTTTTCTGCATCTCAGACAAACCCAGGGCCAGCCCAGAATATTTTAGTTGTAGTGGATGGAGCAGTGCCCTCAAAATACTTAGTGGACTGGAAGAGAGCTCATTAAAGAGGGGAATCTTCCCTCCCTGACCTGTGTAGTCGCCACGTGAAGAGCCCTTTAAATAGCCTTCCCCATGTTTCATCTATAGCTGGGGAGGTTTCTTAAGGGCATAGCAAACCTCTTCCCACAGCTCAGGCTTCCCACTCCCCGGTGGTATCTCAATCTAGTATTAAAAGGACTTATTAGACTGCCGCTTGTTCACTAACTCACCTTTCCGTGAAGATGGTGTTCCTCATTGCTATCGCCTCTGCCAGAAATATAGGGGAGATATAACGGCTTTGATGGAGCATCCCCCTTTTCTTTGTTCTTCCCTGTCAAGGTCACACTTACACCACATCCAATGTTCACTCCCAAGGTGACTTCTGCATTTCACATGAATCAGCTTATTTAGCTTCCAGCCTTTTATCCCAAAGCCAGTGGGGATAACAGGGAAGCCATACGCTTGATGTGAGAAGAGCCTTGCCTTCTATTTGGACAGGACAAGGGCTTTCAGGAAATCTGAGACTTTTCCTCTCCATTGCAGATAGTTCAAAAGATCTAGTGATCTCAACTCAAAGACTCTCTAAGTGGGTCTACAGCTGTATTAAATTTTGTTACTAATTGCATAATGTAGCACTCCCATCTTCAGTATGTATGCATTCTATGAGATTGGTCCCCTCTTCCGCCACCTTCTCCAAGAGAATCCCTATATCAGAAATCTGCAGAGCAGCTACCTGGGCATCTGTTCATACCTTTGCAGAACACTATGCCACCCTGGGGGATTTGGCTGCAGACTCCAAATATGGTGCCACAGTACTATCATCTTTATCAGACTTGACTCTGAAGTTCCAGCCTCCAGTGGTGGGTAGTGCTCTGGAGTCACCTACAGTGGAGCACCCATAGGGACACTGCTTGAAGAAGAGGAAGTTACTCACCTTGCGCAATGGTGATGGTTCTTCAAGATGTATGTCTATGGGTGTTCTCCGATCCACCCTCCTCCGTCTACTTCGAAGTTCTAGTAGTTGACTTTGCGGTAGAGAAGAAACTGAGAAGCGCATGCTGGCTAGTCTCGTGGCAGGTGAGGAGCAGCATAAGCGTGGGCTGGACAGACTTCTACCAGAGTTCTCCAATCAGCAGCTTGGAATTCTGTAAAAGGAACCACACTTTTCTCCACCTCTCTGAAGGAGGCATATTATTTAACTAGGGACACATGCCGATGGTGGACAGCTAGGAGGGTTGTTCCTATGGAGCTTTCCATGGGGGCTGTTCCTTTGGAGTTTTCTAGAGGTCCATAAGATTGAAGGCGCACTCAATACTTTTTTTTTTTTTAAACTGAGGTGAAGTTGCAGCTTCTGTCAGTTTTTCAAGATGCTTTTCCCAGTAAGACTCGATGCCTTTCTAGAAGGTATGGTTTAGTCAAACATGAGTGTTTGGGCTCAGTACAAGGAGTAGGTGGATGAAATTGTATGGCCTGGCCTTAAAATCTGTGAATTTATAAACCAGCACTCTTCCCATTCTCATCTTATTCATATTTTGAAATTTATTTTTGTCATCAATAACTACCTGAGGAAGCTGACAAAGGTTACAGCAAAAATCTTTCTTTAAAAAACAATATATACCCCCATTATAATCCTAAAAATGCAAACATCCTCCTGGATCAATATCCTAAACACTCTAAAGGAATACTGCCCAATTCACTTTCAAGTTAACCCTGATTTAGGCGTTGATGGTCACCAGAAGAGCTCATATGGTTAACAGTTTAGTTTTCCAATGTAACATGCCACATCTAGATATACATTGCTTCAACAAAATAGATATTTGGATGAAGAAATCTATGGGTTGCAGCACAAGCAAGGTGGTTTGATTTTTTTTTTTTTTTTCTTTTCCCTTTCCTTCTTTATATGTTTTTGTCTGAGGCATTGGTCAGTTGAGATCAAAATTGGTCTAAAGGTGCAGAAACAGAAATGTAACGCGATTGGATTTCTGTTTTCTCTGTACCAATTCAAAATAATCCTACCCCTTATTTATTGAGACACTTATCATAAGCTAATTCAGTTTTAAGTCATGGTATATCAAGTGGATAAAAATCAAATATATATTTAAAATTTTAATATTTTTTTAAAATAAAAAAAGCTGTTGAAAATTTAATTTGAAATTGAGAGCCTGTGTTAAGGCCCAAATTTAGTGTAATTTATTAAAATCATGTATATAAATTTTACTGCATCAGTCAGCCCTCTTCAAATTTTAATGAGTTAAAAGATGCTGCTTTTTAACTATATAGGGAACAAGGGGGAAAACATCTTTAACTTATGAGGTCTAGTCAGACTTTATAAATGCCACAACGTCATGGACTGTGTTAAGTATCTATTATTTTTGGTCTTTACAGTGGAGGAAGTGGCGGTTATTTACATTTTTCCAAATGTGTAAGTACTTTCAGTTTCTGTCTTACACAAAAGCTTTTGCTTTAATTTTAGTTTCAGTTTAGCTAGCAGGTACAGAGAATGTTTTCTTCATTTGGACTATTTTCATTCAAAGTTGAGAAAGTGATTAATAGTTGAAAAATCAGGAAAGCTTGTTTCTTCTTCAAATCTATGATTCAAAACTAGGTGAGTCAGGATATCTACTAATTCTAAAACACAAAGGACATAGGGCCAGATTTTCAAAGGTATTTAGGTACCAAAATACCTGGGAAAATCTGGCCCATAATGACCAGACCAGTCCCTCATTTTGCTGTTATCTACAGTTTGGGCTTGCTTTTCATCGATTCCAAATTTTTCTCCAAAAGAGCTTGATACGATATCAGAGTTTAAAAAAAAAAATAGTCTTGCAATCTTAAATGCATCACCCACCATTTTCTAATATGAATTATTTTTTTAAATTCAGAATCTGAATAAATGAGTGTGCTGAGCTATAAAATTGCTTAAATAAATGTACTGCATCCTTCTGGTTAGCAAAAAGTACCTAACGGGGTGAAAAAGTTGTTGTTAGTTGCAGATCAACATGTTTCATTGGTTTCAGAGTAGCAGCCGTGTTAGTCTGTATTCGCAAAAAGAAAAGGAGTACTTGTGGCACCTTAGAGACTAACCAATTTATTTGAGCATAAGCTTTCATGAGCTACAGCTCACTTCATGGGATGCATCTAGCAGCCAATAAGAGTAAACCTTTCTTTTGGAAAATAACTGAAGTTTTTATGTTAAATGAGATTAAAATCAATTATTTAAATCAAGGTTTTCTGCTCACTGATTGATTTAAATCATGATTATGTTGGTATAGCTGATGTCAATCAGTTCACCCTGTGGTGCATGAGTTCAGTTTTGTTGGATTTTAAAATTTGTTACTCTTAAGTGCATATTGTAGTAGGGAAAGAGTTTCAAAGAGTGTGGACTGAAGGACGGGGGGGGAAGGAGAGCTGAGCAGGGAAGTAATCTTCGAATGCACCAAAATTGTGTTCTTAGTGTCTACTAAGGAGGAATAACCAATCCAACCTTTTAAAATTGATGTACAGAGGCGCAGAAATAGAATGGTTACTTCCTATTTATCCTTTTTGGTAAACAGGACGTAGACTAGGGGTCTCAAACTCAAATGACCATGAGGGCCACATGAGGACTAATGCATTGGCCCGAGGGCTGCATCACTGACCGCCCCCCCCCTCGCTGCCCTTGGTCTCGCCCCCACTCCACTCCTTCCATGAGGTGCTGCCCCTGCCCCTCCTCTTCCCAGCCCTTCCCTGCCCCCATTCCAATCCCTTCCCTGAAGTCCCCACCCCAACTCCGCCCCCCCTCCCTGCCCCCAAGGGGTGCAGGAGGGGTGTGGGGTGCGGCAGGGGCTCAGGGCAGGGAGTGCAGGAGGTGTGCAGGGTGCATGTGCAAACATGGAGCATGTTATGGGCAAAACCCATGGTTGAGCCTGAGTTAAATCTGCTGTGAAGACCAGCCCTGTATGTACTGAACTGCCAAACAGGGTGTCTAAGCTACCCTACTTCTGTCAGGGATAAGGAGCAGGCTCAGTTCCTATCCCAGTGCAAATAGTACCTCTTCTCAACTCCACAGGACAGTCTAATAACATTACAGGCTTGCCAAAACTCTACATCTCTCTGCTGAAAGTGTCCTGTTATCTGTTAATCTTTAATTCTTATTAATTGGGGCAAAAGTCAAATTGGGACACCCTCATTAAGAACTTATTGTAGTGGAGAAGTATTTTTGTGTTTAGTGTACTTACATGCAGAATTTAAGCATACAGAAACACACAAGACATCAGAATTGATTGGGTGATGTTGTAATGGAGCTAAAACATTTTAAAGTGAAATTCTTCTCTGAAATGTCATGTAAGAATGATCAGTTCTTACTCCACAGATCTGTTTCCTGTAGATACAAATAAGATTAGATGACTTTTAGTGACAAATGAGGTTTTAGTACTTTTTTGCCTGTTACTCTTTTGGGAACCAACATAGCTGAAAGACAGTGAGCTGGATCCTATTTTTTGTGCCACAGAATTGTTTACTAAATTCCAGTTATGCTTGTGCATACCCACTGAAGACAGTAGTGGTGGTAACTGAGTACATAATCTAAGGGTAAAAACATAAAAAACCTTATCCCGAAAGAGGTGGTGGCTGGAATAACCGGTGCTAAAGATAACTTTTAAGTTTTAACATGCTCAGCCAGATTCTCAGCTGGTGTGAATCAGCGTACCCTATTGAAGTCAATGGATTATGCCAGTTTACACTAGCTGAAGATCTAGCCTCTTATTTGGGTGAATATAAAATCTTTGCCTACTTAGTTTAGCTATTTATTTATTAAGTATAGAAGTTAAATAACTTCTCTAATATGCTATATACATATAAATATGTGATGTAATACATGGCCTGCTGTCTAGTAGATTTGCAATGGGTTATATGAAGTGTTTTTATGCATTGTGGCCACAATTCAGCAAAGCACTTAGGTATGAGTTTAACTTTGGCACATGTGTAATCCTGTTCCTTTAGTGCCTTGCTGAATAGGGTAGGGATGGATTTAAGTATATGTTTAAAATTAAGCAAATGCTTCAATATTTTGTTGAAACAAGATTTGTGTTGTAAAGTTATTGACCATTAGATTTCTTGGTGTCTCATAGGCACTAAAAAGAGCAGAATCTAGTTTAGTACATGGGCAGACTCTGGAGCACTCTGGTTTGGATTATTATCCAAGAACCTCAGTTAGTCTGGGCTGTAGGCTAGAAAATACAGCATTCTGAGAAAAGTTTTCAAAACACTTATTAAGGCTTTGTTTAACTAGATTGATCTGGAACCTCTAGGCCCTATGAAGGAATACCGATCCACCATTTTGGTTTTTGGAGAATATGATGAGAATATTTTTTCAAAGTGGCATTTCTTAGAAATTAACAAATTATGTATAATCCTTTCATGTTCATTTTATAGATATATGTGGGTAACACTGATCTGACTCTTCATTAACATTTAGAAATGCTAAGAGTCATCTAGTTTCCCATTTTACACAAAAAGTTATGACTGCAACCATTTCCAAATCTTTTACGATGTAGAATGGATACAGTTGATTCAGAGCGAACCAGCTCCACCACTGACCTTTTATAACACAGTGCAAGGCTCATTTTCAGCACTATAAAGTGAAATCAGTAAAAAGATCAGATTGTTCTAATTCAGTCATTTTGCAAACTCCGTGTTAACCAAAGGTATGTCTATACTACGAAATTAGGTCAAATTTATAGAAGTCAATTTTTTAGAAAGCTATTTTATACAGTTGAGTGTGTGTGTGTGTGTGTGTGTGTGTTCCCACTAAGCACATTAGGTCGGTGGAGTGCATCCACAGTACCGTGGCTGGTGTTGACTTTTGGAGCATTGTACTGTGGGTAGCTATCCCACAGTTCCCGCAGTCTCCGCCGCCCACTGGAATTCTGGGTTGAGCTCCCAATGTCTAATGGGGCAAAAACATTGTTGTGGGTGGTTGGGGGTACATGTCGTCAGTTGCCCCTCCTTCCGTGAAAGCAACGGCAGACCATTGTTTCTTGCCTTTTTCCGTGCCGGCACCATACTGCTTTGGGCAGATGGTGCAGTAGGACTGCTAACCGTTGTCCTCAAACGACCGCTTCTGCTGCCACTCTGCTCTCCTGCTCTTGCAGCAGATGGTGCAGTAGGTTGGAAAAACTGGTCTTCCAGCCACCGCTTCCGCTGGCACTCTTCTCTCCTGGTGCTCTCGCAGGTCCTCCATATGACTGTCGTCGTCCGCCACTCCCGCTGCAACTCTGCTCTCCTGCTCTTGTCTCGCCATACCACGGCAAGTGTGCAGCCCGCTCAGCTGTTGTGTCCTGGCAGCAGACGGTGCAGTAGGTCTGCAAAACTGGTCATCCAACCACCGCTTCCCCTGCAACTCTGCTCTCCTGCAGATGCCATACCACGGCAAGCATGGAGCCCGCTCAGATCACCGTGGCACTTAGGAGCATTGTAAACACCTTGTGCATTATCATGCAGTATATGCAGAACCAGAACCTGCAAAAGCAGGCAAGGAGGCAACGGCAGCGCGGTGACTAGAGTGAGGAGGACATGGACGCAGACTTCTCTCAAAGCACGGGCCCTGGCGGTTTGAACATCATGGTGGTAATGGGGCAGGTTCATGCCGTGGAATGCCAATTCTGGGCCCGGGAAACAAGCACAGACTGGTGGGACTGCATAGTGTTACAGGTCTGGGATGATTCCCAGTGGCTGCGAAACTTTCGCATGCGTAAGGGCACTTTCATGGAACTTTGTGACTTGCTTTCCCCTGCCCGGAGGCGCAAGAATACCAAGATGAGAGCAGCCCTCACAGTTGAGAAGCGAGTGGCGATAGCCCTGTGGAAGCTTGCAACACCGGACAGCTACCGGTCAGTCCCAAATCAATTTGGAGTGGACAAATCTACTGTGGAGGCTGCTGTGATCCAAGTAGCCAACGCAATCACTGAGCTGCTGCTATCAAGGGCAGTGACTCTGGGAAGTGTGCAGGTCATAATGGATGGCTTTGCTGCAATGGGATTCTCTAACTGTGGTGGGGCGATAGACGGAACGCATATCCTTATCGTGGGACTGGAGCACCAAGGCAGCCAGTACATAAACCGAAAGGGGTACTTTTCAATGGTGCTGCAAGCACTGGTGGATCACAAGGGACGTTTCACCAACACCAATGTGGGATGGCTGGGAAAGGTACATGATGCTCACATCTTTGGGAACTCTGATCTGTCTGAAGAGCTGCAGCAAGGGACTTACTTTCCATCCCCAACAGTAATTTTCTGATCTGTTGAAATGCCTATAGATATCCTTGGGGACCCAGCCTACCCCTTAATGCCATGGCTCATGAAGCCATACACAGGCACCCTGGACAGTAGTCAGGAGCTGTTCAGCTACAGGCTGAGCAAGTGCAGAATGGTGGTAGAATGTGCATTTGGACGTTTAAAAGCACGCTGGTGCAGTTTACTGATGGTTAGACCTCAGCGAAACCAATATTCCATATGCATCCGATGAAGTGAGCTGTAGCTCACGAAAGTTTATGCTCAAATAAATTGGTAAGTCTCTAAGGTGCCACTAGTACTCCTTTTCTTTTTGCAATATTCCCATTGTTATTACTGTTTGCTGTGTGCTCCACAATATCTGTGAGAGTAAGGGGGAGACGTTTATGGCGGGGTGGGAAGTTGAGGGAAATCGCCTGGCGGCCGATTATGCGCAGCCAGACACCAGGGTGATTAGAAGACCAAAGCAGGGCGCGCTGCACATCAGAGAAGCTTTGAAAACCAGTTTCATGGCTGACCAGGCTACAGTGTGACAGTTCTGTTTTGTTTCTCCTTGATGAAAACCTGCCCCCTTGGTTCACTCTACTTCCCTGTAAGCTGACTGCCCTGGCCTCCCCCCTTCGGTCGCTGCTTGCAGAGGCAATAAAGTCATTGTTTCAAATTCATGCCTTTATTAATTCGTCACACAAATAGGGGGATAACTGCCAAGGTAGCCCAGAAGGGGTGGGGGAGGAGGGAAGTGCCACACTGCACTTCAAAACTTATGGAATGCCAGCCTTCTGTTGCTTGGACAGCCCTCTAAGGTGGAGTGTTTGGGTGCCCGGAGCCCCCTCCACCGCGTTCTTGGGTGTCTGGGTGAGGAGGCTATGGAACTTGGGGAGGAGGGCGGTTGATTACACAGGGGTTGCAGTGGCAATCTGTACCTTTCCTGCACCTCAGCCATACGCCGGAGCATATCAGTTTGATCCTCCAGTAGCCTGAGCATTGCATCCTGCCGCCTCTCATCACGCTGCCACCACCTGTCCTGTTGCTCCAGCTATCTATCCTCTTGCGCGTCCCTCCTGTCCTCGCGTTCATTTTGTGCTTTCCTGGACTCTGCCATTGTCTGCCTCCACATGTTCTGCTGGGCTCTTTCAGTGCGGGTGAACTGCATGAGCTCGGAGAACATTTCATCGCAAGTGCGTTTTTTTCACCTTCTAATCTGCGCTAGCCTCTGGGACGGAGATGCTAGTGGCAGCGTTGAAACATTTGCAGCTGCGGGAGGAAAAAAAAAAAGAGTAAAACTGAAAAAGACATTGGCCATTTAAAAGGAGGGGCTGATGTTTTCGGGTTAACGTGCAGCACAAACCCAACTAAACCTCCCCCACACAACCCAATTCTCTGGGATGATCGCTTCACCCCTCCCCACACCGCGTGGCTAACAGCGGGGATGATTTCTTTTCAGCCACAGGCAAACAGCCCAGCAGGAATGGCCACCTCTGAATGTCCCCTTAATAAAATTCCCCTATTTCAACCAGGTGACCATGAATGATATCACTCTCCTGAGGATAACACAGAGAGATAAACAATGGATGTTGCTTGAATGCCAGCGAACACCAGGACCACACGCTGCCATGCTTTCTTATGCAGTGATTCCAGACTACGTGCTACCGGCCTGGCGTGGTAAAGTGTCCTACCATGGAGGATGCAATAAGGCTGCCCTCCCCAGAAACCTTTTGCAAAGGCTTTGGGAGTACCTCCAGGAGAGCTTCATTGAGTTATCCCTGGAGGATTTCCACTCCATCCCCAGACGCGTTAACAGACTTTTCCAGTAGCTGTACCGGACACGAATGCATCCAAAGTCTTCAGAGCAAATTAATCATTAAATACGCTTGCTTTTAAACAGTGTATTATATTTACAAAGGTACACTCACCAGAGGTGACTTCTCCACCTTCAAGGTTTGGGAGCCCAGGCTGTGAGGGTATTGACTCCAGGGTGATGAACAGTTCCTGGCTGTCGGGGAGAACGGTTTCTCCGCTTGCCTGGTGTGTGCTATCTTCACTCTCCCCCCATCATCATTTTCCTAGTCCCCAAAATCCTCATCCCTGTTGTGTGAGACTCCCTTGCAGGAGTCCATGTACAGGTGTGGGGTAGTTGTAGGGGCATCCCCTAGAATTGCATGCAGCTCATCATAGAAGCGGCATGTCTGGGGCTCTGACCCCGAGCAGGCGTTTTCCTCTTTGGTTTTTTGGGAGGCTTGCCTGAGCTCCTTAAGTTTCACGCGGCACTGCTGTGGGTCCCTGTTATAGTCTTTGTCCTTCATGCCCTTGGAGATTTTTGCAAATATTTTGGCATTTTGTCTTTTGGAATGGAATTCTGATTGCACGGATTCATCTCCCCGTACAGCGATCAGATCCAGTACCTCCCGTTCTGTCCATTATGGAGCTCGTCTGCAATTCTGGGACTCCATGGTCATCTCTGCTGATGAGATCTGCACGGTCACCTGTGCTGATCAGCTTGCCATGGTGGCCAAACAGGAAATGAAATTCAAAAGTTTGCGGGGCTTTTCCTGTCTATCTGGTCAGTGCATCCGAGTTGAGAGCGCTGTCCAGAGCAGTCACAATGGAGCACTCTGGGATAGGTCCCGGAGGCCAATACCATCGAATTGCGTCCACACTACCCCAAATTCGACCTGGTGATGTATATTTCAGAGCTAATCCCTTCATCGGGGGGGAGTACAGAAATAGATTTTAAGAGCCCATTAAGTCAACAAAAATGGTTCCGTCGTGTGGACGGATGCAGGGTTAAATCAATCTAATGCTGCTAAATTTGACCTAAACTCATAGTGTAGACCAGGGCTTAATGTAATAGTTTGCACAGGTGTGTCTAAGTACAGTTTGGCTTGTGTAGTATTTATTAGAAGTAATACATGAGAGAATAAACCCTGTTGACTGAGTGTAGATAGGTTTGCTAACTGCCAGCACTGCAAAATCAATCTTGTTGTTTGTAAACTGAGCACACTTAATCTGGAAGTCAGATAGTAAACCAAAAATGACCTTTTTAGAGTCTCTCTTTCAAAGTAGAACTACACTTTAAATGGTAGTCTACTGTAGGGGTTGCTCAGGCTTCGGCTGGCCCTGGGTGGTGGGACTTGGGGCCCTGGGCTTCAGTCCCAGGCAGTGGGGCTTCGGCTTTCCACCCTAACACTGGCCCTGCTTGGTGGACCCCCTGTAACCTGCTCACGGCCCCCCAGGGGACCCCGGTGGAGAACTGCTGGTCTACTGGAAACTGCAGTAGTTTAATGTGAATCATTCACATGTGAGAGCTTTGTCACTAATTGCAAATCAGATTGGGTTGGTTTTGTATACTTGTAATTTTTTTGCAGTATTAGTAGAAATATGAATATAAATGTGGTTCCCAAGTTCTTTGATCTTAAATAGTCCACACACGTGGCAGAAGTGTAGTTCTGATTTTCAGGCTTACCAGTCAGTATTCCTGAATACCTTTCTGCTGCTGTTCAGCTTCTAATTTTTTTTACCTTTTAGTGGTATGAATGAGATGCTGAGGAGGGGGAACGCATACGAATTTAAATGTTAATCAGTAGAAATTAGAAAGTGCATGGGTAGCTGAATGTCAGGAACAAGTAACTTTATCATTTTTCTAATAAAGTATAATCACTTATAAATTCTGTTATACAGTAGCACTTTGCTGCCAAGACTTTTTAGAATCTTGAAAGATTTCTGCTTGCTCCAAGATTGTTTTGTTTCTGGTAGTTGGCAACGAAGTGTGAACCTGTACAGAATGGTGTAATTAGAAACAGGTTTGAAGATATGTCAAGGCCGCCAACATAATGGTATATAGGTTGAATGCTAGTGGCTCAGTTCCTTGGAAAGCAAAGGTATTTGACAATAGATTAAAGTTTCAAAACCATTATGTATAGTGCGCTACAGTAGAGCTGACTAAAATGGGCTGTGTGTGGGGTGGAGGGGAGGAGTAGATTCAACAGAAATGTTTCAACAAATTCAAAAGCACTGTCCCATATGTATTTTAACAGTCTTGTTTCTGTCTTCTGAATTTTCGGTGTGACTATTTTTGAGAATTTAATTGGAATTTTTATTTCAAAAATTGGAAAACATTCTAGTTTTGAAAATAATCCCATGTAACTAAGATGACCAATCAGAGGTTACATACTGGTGAAATGAAAAATGGAAATAGAAGAAATACTCTAAGGAACAACCAGCAGGCTAAATTTTTCATTTTAAAAAAAAAATCAAAAATTTGACAACTTTAAATAGGAAAACATAGATTTTAAAAAGAAAACCTTGCTCTTAAAAAAAAAAAAAAATCTGAACTCCTCTGGTCTAGAGTAACATAATTGTTGGATTTTTTACTGTTCAACACTATAAGGAAAAGATTAATGCTAAAACTGTCATGAACCTTTTCTTCCCTTGCCTCTCAGGGAGTTGCTCTGAGGAAATAATGATCCTTTATATGTTGATTTGGTTAGCAAATCTCAATTCTTTGTCTGGTTGGTGTTGACAGGCAGTTTTGACTATTGTGAGAACCGTACGTTTGCCAGGTTTTCATGAATGTTGGATGAATTTTCTTTTTTCTTTCCTCCTCCTTTCAGCCAAAACAAATTCCCCCTTTTGAAATTCTTGAGATGGAAAAAAATGACACATGAAATGCTACTCTAGCTTACAAAAACCATTCTCACTGCTGTGGGTGCGCAATATTTCTTATGTTCTGAAGAGCGTGAAGATCTGAAATACTTTGTAGAATTGTAATGCTTGAACAGGTAGCCATTTAAATATTCTTTGCACTGTCTATATTTATAGGTTTGCCTCGAAGGCAATGTCATCTACATAGTAGTACCTCCAAAGAGGTACTACTATGCCACTTTTCTGAATGTGCATTCTATATATACTAAAGTTACAAAGTGAGGTTAAGATAAAGTAGATGCTTAGCAGCCATCACTGTGATTTTTCTATTTTGGAGTGTTTATTTAGATGTTTGAAGTTGCTATTAAATAAGAACCACATTCTTTACTGTAAAATGGCTTTAGTAGCTCCCCTTGGATAGTGCATATCACAATACCACGGATGAAGCACATGAGAGCTGAGCATTGTTGATTAAAAGGCTCTGGCTATGGAATAAAGTTTTAGAGGAGATTAGGAAAATCTGGAGTCTGGTAGTCTTTTGGAAATGTTGCAAATCCTTCTTCTTGGACCAAGTATTTCCACTATAACAAGAATAACACTTGCAGTACTAACTCCCCCTTCCACCTGCCCATTCCCCCTCCCCCAAAACAAATCAACCAAACAAAATCATAAGTGCTAGCACAAGTTCAGCTTTTATGCTCTAAAAAAGAGAGAGGAGCCAGAGGGTAGGTCATAACTGCTTCCTTGCCATTAAAATGTGGGCCCTAGGTTAAAATGTTTGTACATGATGCCATGATGTAACTGTGTAAGCTGTTATGAGCAATCCTCAGCAAGTGTAACTAGTTTGCTCTGGCAGTTTGTTGCATTTTCAGTGTTCATTTTAAACAAGACCATCAATGTAGCAGCTTTTGAAAAGCCTCAGAGTAGGTCTTTTATCAGCTCCTTATGGATTGTTACATCGTCATTATTGCTTTTCAGATATTTGCATAGAATGTAAAAAAAAAAAAATAGTATTGTCTGTAGTTTCAGTGTCTTCAAAAGATACACATGCTTTTGTTATAAGACCATTTTTAAAAAGTATTCACATTAATAAACTTGTAAATTATACATTTAGCGTAATATTTTTTGGTGTTTCTGATTAGGGACGGCTATAGTGACAGCAGGGTACTAGTTTTGTGTGATGTGGCCATTTTGAGTAACCTGTGTGGTGATGTCTTGTGTAATTCTTTGTATGGACTTCTCCATTATTTCTCTTGTATTTGATCTACTGCTCTGGATTGAAATAATTCTGGGGGCATTTCTGTCCTATCCAGCTTGAATAGAGGCTTTTTGTTTATATATGGAAACGTAATCTCCCCCTTATGACATACTTGCTGAACCTGTCCATGACTCCTCTAGAGTATTTACCTCTGCTAAGGAGGATAGGTACTTCCTTTTCTGCTCCAAGATTCCCTTGCTCAAGGAAATGGATTTCCTTCCTTCCTCCCTCTCTCTCTCTCCCCCCCTCTGTCCCCCCTTCTGCCCACCTAATTGAAGTCATTTTTAACTTTCCCATTATCTCTTCTCTTCAGACACTTATTCATCAGAGGAAATACTTCTGAATCCATCTGATCTCTCATATGGCTCAAATACTCAAGAATGGGTAGTGGGCAAATTGTGCGGGATGAAAGTTATTTACTTTCCTTCATACAGTAATTGATCCAGAGGTGCTACCTGTCTTCCCCTTCTGTTGTTAAGGTGGCTGAGGCTTAATATGCAATCATCTGTTTTTTCTTTACCCATCTTCGAAACGTCCTTAAGAGCTTTAGGCTTGATTTGGACTTCCAGGGTTGCTAATTGTAGGTGGATTTGGCAGTGTCCTCACATTCTTAGGTTGTCTCCTTTCAGGGCCTGTTGGACATATGTGGAAAGGGCTGTCAGGAAGGCATTTGATATAGAAGGTGCAGAAACAGTCATTGGCATTATTGTTCTGTGTTTTTAGAGCTGCTGTCCAGTGGCTTACAGAAATTTAGCTAGCCAGAAGACTGTGCCTGATTTGCTCACTGAGGACAAAGTGTAGATCTCAGTTGGGAAAATCATCTTCATTAGGATCCCAAGTGAGTTTCCTTTGGAATATTTTGATATGACAAAGAAAATCATTGTCAGAATACACAAGAGAAGGCTGTGGTATGGTCCACTAATATAAACAAAAAAGAAAAATCTCTAAATAACCCACAAAATAGATTAGCACATGAGGGTGCCATACTAATACCCATGGAGGCTTCTTTTAAGGTAAAACTACTCCAAATTTCATTTGCATCAAATTCAAATGTTCACCTATTGTATTGGTTATTAAAAATGATTAAATGCTTTAAAGCCATCAGCATGAGGTATAAAGGCTCCTTACATCTAAAGTAGCCAAACACTATTTCTTAAGACTATTAGTAACAGATAATGTATTTTTTTAATCGCTAAGAAGTGTTGGTAATGGTGTTAGAAAATACTTTATAGACTGGAGAAAGTAATATGTACAAAACAGGTGGATTACAAGTTCTTGAATCAAGAAATGTCAAGTTTCCACATCAAACCATTTCTAAAACTCGTATGCAAAATACTAAGTCTTTCATATAATTAAATGAGATCCATATTTAATTTAAAAAAATCCTGACTTAATATTAGCAAAAAGAAAAGGAGGACTTGTGGCACCTTAGAGACTAACAAATTTATTTGAGCATAAGCTTTTGTGAGCTACAGCTCACTTCATCGGAATGGCCACAAGTACTCCTTTTATTTTTGCGAATACAGACTAACATGGCTGCTACTCTGAAACGTAACTTATTACTGTTGTATGTATTATGGTAGCTCCTAGAGATCTAGACTAGTTCGGGTCCTCTTTATGCTAAGCACTGTACACAGAATAGTACTGGATGAAACTCCTATGTTATTTATTACAAGAATAGGAGCCCTTTGTCTGCAGGTTTAATTATAATAGTGTGACCAGGGTGAAGGGCTAAGGGCTGCCTGCCTGTAACATGATTCAGCAAGGGTTTAAAGGAAGGGGTGTGCCATCTTTCCAGTCAGAGAGAGTTGGAAAGGGAAAGGGCTCTGGGGCCCCTGCAATCTGTTTTGGTCAAGGGAATAGCTTAATTCTGTGTTACTTTTGAGTTTTGTGTTCGAATAATAAACTCTGCCCTGAGGCACAGGCCTGAAGGAGACATGGGCATGACACTGTTCCTTTCCTGGGCTAGTGAGGGAGCTTACTTAACATATCTGTGATGGAGAATGTGGGTAGTTGCCACAGCCTGAAGGTAGAAATGGATCCTGAAGTGCTATTGATATGTCTGGGGGAACACGATCATTAGCAGCTCTTAGCACAGCACAGTAACAGTACCAGCAGCTGCAGCAACAATGGTTATAATTGCAGCAACATAAGTTCCAACAGCAACAGGAAAGCAAGCAGCAGTTACTTCAGCTCCTGGATCAGGATGACTAGGACTCATAATTTTGGTGTGATGCCTCAGTTACCCTTCGGTGGGGTGGGGGGGATTTCTCACTAATATGGAGCCAGAGGACAATCCTGATGCCTTCTAGAAGATCTGTGAACTGGTGTCAGCCGTCTACTGATGGGCCCAAGAGTTGTGAACCATCAGGGGGATGTTCCAGGCATATTGTGCTATGGATAGGATCTCAGCAAAGGACTATGGAGAGCTGAAATCAAGAAAGGACTTCTGTGCTGGTTAAGACGGGAACAGTTTGTCCCAGAATCTTTGCTGTGAGCTGTTGGATTTTAGCTGTTAGTGGCTAAAGCTGGATATATAATCCCCAGAGGAAATCAAGGAGTTGATGGCACTGAAGCAGTTTTTCAGCTCTTACCAGCGGGGCCCAAAGAGTGGGTCTGCCATCATGCCTGAATGAGGTGGCGGTGTGCCTCATGGAGAATTTGCTGGAGACAGAACTGGACTGCAGGACTATTGAAAGATTTCTGAGCAGGATCAGTGGTGGCTGGTTTTATGGGGGTGGCCTGGGATTACAAGGCTCCCACCAGGAAGTGTTCTTCTGGTCCACAGGGCCTGATTGAGACCCAAGATAGACCTCAGTGTTAGGCCTGGCTTAAAGACTGGAGAAGAGGGACCTATGGTGAGAGCGTTCCTGTCAAAGAGAAGGGGGGGCCTCCATGATTGGGTAGTCCCCTAATTTGCTTCCTCTGTGGGCAGGAAGGCTGTGAGTACCAGTATTGCCCCAGTATGAAATGTAATTATGCCCAAATGTGTGACTCTCTGAAACCCAAGGTGATCCACACAGTTATGAAGTTCCAGTCATAGTGATGGGAACAGAGGTGTTTGTGGAGGAACAGCTGATAACCTCTTTGGCTATATGTAGGCTGCATCAAGGGGAGCATCTTGTCCTATATCATGACCAAGGTTAGGTTGTCTGTGGGAGGCCGGAATACAGAAATGAGAATAGCCATGGTAGACATTGTAGCCAACCCAGTGGTCTTGGGCTGGGTGTGGTGCCCCGTAACCGCTTTCTTAAGAGAAGCAGTTGGGATAGACCCAGAGACAGGTGTCAACACTCAAGGGGTGAATTGGCCAGAAGAGAGATTTCTCTTTTCTGGTCCTGAACTTTGCAGTCCCTGGCCCAAGTTTCAAAGGGATCCTCTTTGTGCTAGGAGGGAGGCTCTTGGGAGACCAAGAGGCCCCAGGGAAAAGAGTTGGGAAAGTCACAGAAGTGTTGTGTAATCTGGACCCTTTGGGGTGCCCCTTTAAGGGCTGGACTTCTCAGGTCCCTACTCAGGGCAGGTGCTTAGTCCATAGCTAGCAGGCCTGATTTTATTCAAAGTGAGAGGGATGGTGCGGTGTTCAGGTGGCTGTGGGGACTGGCTGGGGTGAATGGGGTACTGTCCGTGCTGAATGGAATTCTCAATACACTCCCCACTTTGAGCACGAGGGGGACATCCTGATGAGAGTGGTCCAGGATAGTCAGACAGGAATATGACAAATTCAAGCTTGTCCCCAAACCATACCAGAGAAAGGCATTGTACCTAGTACATGGTGTACTATGGGCAGGCCATTTAGGGGGAGAGAAGACCCAGGAGAGGGTCTTAGCTCGAATCAAGGTCTGCCCATAAAGGGCAGTCCCTGCTGGAATCTCCAGTCCTCACTGTGAAACAAGTGAAATCTTTCCTTTGCTTAGGAGGGTATTAAGCCACTTGGCCAAGTTTTCCACAGTAACTGCTCGCTTAATGGACTTCCTGCACATGAAGGCACCCTGCAAGGTACATTGGTCTCCAGCTTGTGCAGGTCATTTTGGGGGAGATCAGATGGATCCTCTGCAGTAAATGGATTCTGCAGCTCTTGATTTCTGCACATCATGACAGGATACTTTCATGGATACTCCTTCCTGGAGTGGACAGTTGCTCGGTGGTTGAGAGTGTTCAGTGGTAAAAAGGGCATGTGATAGATTAGATGATCTAATGGTCCCATCTGGCCTTAAACTCAGAATGTGAATTTATCCTACAGACGAATGCCTCTTGAGACCTGGTCTACAATACAGAGTTAGGTCAAAATAAGGTGGCTTACGTCAACCTAATTATGTCAGTGTACACACTGCAGCCTTGTCCCACCAATGTAAGTGTCCTACTACACTGACCTAATAACTCAACTTCCACGAGAGGCATAGGACTTATGTCTGTGTAGTTAAGGTAATGCAGTGTCTGTGTAGACACTTCATTACTTACATTGGCTGGAACTGTGAAATTGACAAGAAAGCCAGGCAGCTAGAGCCCGGCTGCCATGGGCTCCCTACTCCTAGCCGGGCTGCTGCCTGCAGACTCCCTGCTCAAGGAGCCGAGAAGCACAGGTGTCTGGAAGGAGGGTAGCGTGGACATCAGCCAGTGCAGTAACTACAGCAGTGGCTGTAGGTCAACCTAACATAGGGCTGTAGTGTACATGTGCCCTGAGCAGAGGCTTGAGGCCATTCTGTCACAGGTCCTAGATGAAGGCAAAAACATCTGGTGTTAACTCCTTCCTGGAAAGGACAGTTGCTCAGTGGTTAAGAGAGTGTTTAGTGGTAAAATGGGCAGTCAGGGCCTTACAGTATTACATGCTTGGAGCACCTTTTACTCTGATGATCAACCATACCCCTTTGAAATGGTTTTAGTCTGAGAAGGAGGCTAGTGCCAGGCTGACATGCTGGTGTCTGGCTCTGCATCCCTGTGTTTTCACAGTACACCACAGGTAAATGTGGATTTCTTCTCCCAGGAAGGGTGAAGCTTGTTGGACAGTGTGTGTTTTGGACCCCATCTTGGACAGAGATGGGAGTGTGTGATATAGAGTGAAACAGCCAAAAAAAGAATTGAGGGGTCACATAATTTAGTGTTGATTTAAAGGAAAGTGCATGCCCTTTTCAGGGTGAAGTTCATTAAATCATCAATTTTAATCTAGTTTTCTTTTGTACTTTTTAGTAGTTTTTTTATTATTATTATTATTAATAAAAAGGTTGATTCTCACTGGTAACTATTAGCACATGTTGATGTGTAACTATACATAACCTTTTACACTAGATTTGCTAATCAGGAGGCTATACAGTATGCATACACATTTATTTAAGCATATATAGCTTAATGTACCTTTATTCAGGTTCTTAATTTTTACTCTTTTTATTGTTAGAAAATGGTGTGATTCTTATGAGAATTTTTTAGTTGGAATTTGTGTCAAGATCTACTTAGTTTTATTAACTAAAAACATCTTAAATGTACTGGATACAATAAAGTTTATCATATTTTTCATCTAAAACTAACTGATGTATTAAAGGAAGTATTATCTGTAATGAACTAATTGAACTGATAGTTTCTGGTCATCCCGTTCAGGACTTTAGAGCTATTAGAGCTCATCCTCACACCTAATTAGAAGAGGAAAACAAGCTTTTCCTGCTTTTTCAACTTGCAAATGGGTTTCTTAACTTTGAATCAACTAGTCGTTGAACTGAATTAGTTGAATAACTGAAATGAAAATATTCTCTCTGCACCTACAGAAGAGGCTACTGCTATCAATATCTGTTTTAGCACTTCAGCAAACTCTGGTTCCAAATCACTTAGCGAGTGACTTGCTAGTTCAGTGGTTTGACTTTCTTTAAAATTTGGACAGCAAACATGTACTGCTTAATATATTTTAATTTAAAATTGCCATAATATCATATTTAATTTTAAATAGGTTTATTTTTTAAACTTGTATTTCAATAAATGCATCTATTTTTTATTTAAAATTTGATTTATTTATTTTTTTAAATTCAATCTGGCCTTTTCTCCAAGGAGAAGAGATGCAAGAAGAAAGGCCTCTGGCCCCCTGTAACCTGTATTTGCTCAGGGGAGTAGCTTTATTTTGTGTTTGTTTGAATAATAAACTGCCCTGAAGCAGGGGCCTGAAAGAGTCTTGGTTATGGCATTGGTTCTTTCACAGTCTGGTGAGGGAGCCCATTGGTCTTAGATTCTGTAGGACAACTGTCCTCACTATTCCTATGTCCTATGATTTAACCACAGTTTGGACATAAAACTGCTGAACTGATTTTAGTACAGGTGTCTAGAAAATGATTGGGAGAAGAAGAAATAAGTATGCTTGGAAGCTTGAATTTTTTATTTGCATCACTGACATAATCTTATTGTCAAAATAAATTGTACTAATATCTTGAGAAGACATTAACAGTATTTTGTCCTAAACTTGGATTTATTGAAAAATTCTTGAAAAATAATTGGGTTTTCTTCAGACTAAAACTTGAGAGAAAAATGTATATGTTGAAACTTTCTGTTTCTATTTCTTGTATATAATTTCTTGATATAATTTCATTCTGTATTTGTGTTTGTACTGGAACAATGGCTATATTCAAATGAACAAGAATTAATTTTCTGCTTTGACCTAATAATCATAAAAGAGAAATTTGAGGCTGATCAGAACACATGGATTAATCTTAGCTAAATACTTAGAGCTGCTGCAAAGTTTCTATTTTCAGAGGTGGTATTTTCTACAAATTAAACATCTTAATGCTGTTTTTAAGACTTTTTGATCAGACCTGCAAGCCATGCTGTTTTGCACATGAATATTTTAATCTTGCATATACTGTATTTTGTATTCAGTTTCCATGAATGAGATACAATCGTTAACCAAAATATAAACTCCAAAATTTGAGTTCAGGTAGTCTTATAAAAGTGCAGTCCCTTTGTACCTCTTGGCAGTGTGGTTTGGACTTAACTATTTTGAGTAATTTTGTATCATCTGCAAATTTCACCATCTCACTGTTTACCCCCTTTTCCAGATCATTTATGAATATGTTGAACAGCACTGGTCCCAGTATAGACTCCTGGGGGACACCACTGTTTCTCCTCTCCATTCTGAAAACTGACCATTATTATTACACTTAAACCAGTTACTAATTCATGAGAGGACCTTCCCTCTTATCCCATGACTGCCTACTTTGGCTAAGAGTCTTTGGTGAGGGTCTGTCAAAGGCTTTCTGAAAGTCCAAGTATGCTATACCCATGGGATCATCCTTGTCCACGTTTGTTTACCCTCTCAAAGAATTCTAATAGATTTTTGAGGCATGATTTCCCTTTAGAAAGCCATGTTGACTCTTCCCCAAACAAATTGTGTTTGTCTCTGTCTATGATAATTCTGTTCTTTACTATAGTTTCAACCAGTTTGCCTGTACTAAAGTCGGGCTTACCCACCTGTAATTGTTAGGATCACCTCTGGAGCCTTTTAAAAAAATTGGCATCACATTATCTATTCTCCTGTCATCTGGTACAGAAGCTGATGGAAGTGATAGGTTACATACCACAGTTAATAGTTCTGCAGTTTCATATAAGATCCCTTAGAACTCTTGGATGAATACCATCTGGTCCTGGTGGTTTATTACTATTTAATTTGTCCCTAAACCTCCTCTAATGATGCCTTAGTTTGGGACAGTTCCTCAGATTTGTCACCTGAAAAGAATGGCTCAGGTGTGGGAATCTCCCTCACATCCTTTGCAGTGAAGACTGATGCAAAGAATTTATTTAGTTTCTCTGCAGTGGATTTAATTTTCCTGAGTGCTTCTTTAGCATTTCAGTCGTCCAGTTGCCCTACTGTTTAGCAGGCTTCCTGCTTCTGCTATACTTTAAATTTTTTTTGCTGTTTGGCTAGTTGCTCTTCAAATTCTTTTTTGGCCTGCCTAATTATAGTTGACTTGCCAGAGTTTATGCTTCTTTCCGTTTTCCTCAATAGAATTTTACTTCCAGTTTTTGAAAGGTTGCCTTTTTACCTCTAAACGCTTCTTTGACTTTCTTATTTAGCCATGCAGGCACTTAGGTCCTCTTACTATATTTGTTTATTTTGGGTTTACATTTAATTTAAGCCTCTATTATAGTGTTTTTCAGAAGTTTCCATACAGCTTGCAGGCATTTCACGTTTGGGACTGAACCTTTTAATTTCCATATAACTAGCTTCCTCATGTTTGTGTAGTTCTTCTTTCTAAAGTAAAATTCTTCTGTCCTGGTCTTCACCGACCAAGAGGAACATAGGTCTAAATACAAGTCCTATGTACAAGTTCCAACATCTCTAGTGCTTTGGTGAGTGTTACTGCTCTAAATTCAATCAGAGAAGACTGCATTTGTTGCTGTCAGATACCATTCTGCTTTTATCTGTGAAGTAATCAGATATAATGTAACAGGATGAATGTGGCCATGGAATTAAAACAGCTCAGATTGACCAAGTTGTCAACCACTCTTCGGGTGTAGAACAGGAGTCTCAAATTCAGTTTACCTTAGGGCCAGTGCCAGTCCTCAAATCCTCCCAGCAGGCCAATAATGTCACTGAAGATGGTGTTCACGCCACATCCCAGCCCGTTTCCCAACCTTTTCCCTCACTCCCTTGGCTTCCTGCCTCCATGGCTGCCTCTGCCCTGCGACTAGTGACGTTGCCTCCATGGCTGACTCTGCCCGGTGACTAGTGATGGTATATCTCTGTCCCTCTCCCCCAGCCAATGGGAGCTGCAGGGGGCAGTGCCTGCAACAGACAGCTGGCAGTGTGGCTGCATGGGTCTCTGGCAACAGCAGGGATAGGCAACTGCTTGCAGGGAGCCGAGCTGCCCGAGGTGAATGACACATTGACGAGTGCAACCCCTGGGAGGGTCCCAGGAGCAGCAGGATGGAGCAACGTTGGTGGGAGGGGCATGTGAATCTTTCCTGCCCACTCCCCTCCGACCTCCCCCTTCAGCCAGCAGCCATGAGGACCTGCTGAAAGAACTTTTTAAAAAATTTCCACGGGCCACAGTGGAGAGGTTCTCGGGCTGCAGATGGCCTGTGGGCCGGGACTTTGAGACCCTTAGTGTAGAAGGAAGTGGTCTGCGATAGAGTACAGGGTAATGCTGTAAAGCGCCTAAAAACTGATGTAAAGAGCTTGACAAAGCTCTGGATCCAGAAAGGAAGTCAGGGAATGGACTGAGGAGAGTTTCATGGTTGTAATGAACCAAGAGGTGATTGTTTCTGCCTGCTGCAGGGTTTTGGATAGAAGGGAAAGGAGATCAGAAAGAGAGAGGTTGGCCAGGGTGGAGGTGATTATAGTAGTAGAGGTGAGTTGAAAGTCAAGATATGGAATAGAGTTTTAGCAGTTGAGGGAGATTCTGATTTTAGTCAGATAATAGAAAATGGAGAAGTCGGACTTGGTGAGAGTTTGGATATGTCAGCCCAGTGAAAGAGGAGCTTTCAGTCTTGCTGAGACAAGCATAGTCCATTTATCTTTTTCCCCCTCAAGCCCTCTTCTCTTTTCTCCCCCTTTTCCATAGTGGTTGAAGAAGTATTTTGACACACCAAACCATATTAATCTCTTAGCATCTAATATTTGCCTAAAGTGTGCCAGTCTACTTATATCAAACCCAACGGGGTATTCGTTAGTGCTCTGGGACATAAAATAGGCTCTGTATTGGTCATAATTTTCATACCATGCCAACTGCCCACTGGTGTCCAGAGACTAATCCTTAATGTATTGATGCATGGTAGGTGACCTAGCACAAAACAAATATGAATGTAAAAAAGATGTTTTTCTAACTGAGAGCCCTGCACGTTCCCTGGAATCAGAGTCATTCTGGGTTCTCTACTTCCCACCCACCATCCCTGGTAGTAAAGATTCTGGTAGTCAGATGATGCCTGTAGTGATACCTGTGCATCTTCATTGGGTTTCCACAGGTGTAACTGGCAAAAAATTAATTTAGTGAACAGTTTTGTTGATACACATGGAATGGAATCTGGCTGGCACTGCAGAATTAGACATTACTAAACTTGTTTTTCTCAGTAATTCAGAAGCTCAGACCCTGAATATTAAAAAAAGGAACAAATCTCTTGAGTAAGATGGTGACACTTTTTCCACATGTTATTTTTACAGTAAGCTGTTCTTTAAGATACATACTAACCTACCAGTAAGTTGCAACAGCATGCACAGCATTCCTTCTAGACACTTACATCCCTGGTCTTGGTAACTTTTACATTTGTGTAATTTACACCACCCATGAGTTTGGCTCACTGAGTTTGGCCAAGCAATGGGCAACCATTATGAATGCAAACTGGTAGTGATGCAGCAGTAGATGTGGAGTGATGCAGATGACTAGGAGTGATAGAGGATTTGTTTTAACAAAGATAGGAGTAGATGAGACAGGCCACACAAAGAATGGAGTGAGGAGGGGATTTAGGATGGAACTCCGAGACTGATGGGGCCAGAAGGGAGACATAGAGCCAAGAAAGGAGACTGAAAAAGGATTACGGTACAGGGATATAATAGAATTGCAAAAGTGCAAGAAAGGGAGGATCTCAAGAAAAAGGGGATGGTCCACAGCACTGAGTAAAGAGAATCCGGTTTGAGGGATTTTTGGATGACCTTAGTGCAGGCAGTTTCAGGCAGAGAGGGGTGAATGGAAACCAGATTGACGCTCGAGGAGCCATAACCTGTGAAGCAGAACTGTACACCCAGGTGGTAAATCCAGTGAAGGCCTCTGCCTGTTAATTGTGGATATTGCTGCCTTTTGAGAGGCAAACTCGCCAAACTCCTTGAAAAACTCAGTTCTTCCATGATTGGACTGAGAGTTTCACATTGCAATGTATATACCATCGTCGTACCTAGTGAAAAACTGTATTACTACTTTTTTCATGTTTTTGGTGATCTGTGATTAGAAAGTGTAATTCTTCTGAACCACTAGCTTTCCAGAATTTTATTGAGAAATATGAGAAAGCAGATCTGTTCAGAATGGTGGTTATTTTTTGTTGCTCACAGGTATGTGGGTTGAGGAAGTGTAGTGCTGAATTGGAACAGTCTGGGTTTCATTTACTTTAAAGCTGTTGGTTTCTCAGTCTGAATAATAAGCAAAAATACGGCAGAGATTTTGCATTTTAGATTCTGAATAAATTTGCAAGCTTGTTTTGAGATTTAACAAGCCAGGATTAATTGACACACTTCTTGAAATGGTTAACTACTTTAAAATCTTCAGATACATAACTAGGACGCATAGAATTACCCCATCTGACTCTGGATATTTTTGGTGTGTGAAAGTGCTTGGTCTTAGGTGGGTCCTCTAGGTTCCTGCCTTCATTGCTTTTTTCATCTTTCTCGTTCATATTGGTGTTACCTGCTTGGCCAAGGAAAACTGAAACTGGTTCTCTCCAAAGCAGTTGATCTCATTCTGTAGTTGCTGTAGGAATGATATGAACTGCACTTCTTTTTGGACCGAGAGTACTGCCTCTGCAGCATTGCTGAGTCTAGAAGATTCTCTCTGATTCTGACCTGCTGTCTGGCACCAGGTTGCTCTGCCACTGAAACACCATTCTGGTCTTTCCTTTCTTTATTTGAAATTAGTTTTTAAACATGATGGTAAAATGCAAAAAATAAATAAATAAAAATTGAATTATATTATGTGCATTCTTTTGTCTCTAGAAATCATCATATAGTTGCTAATATGTATTCTTTGTGAGGCTTTGACTAAAAAAATAACCGTACAATTATTTTGTGATAAGACTATAGACAATAAGATACAATTAGATATTCCTGACAAACTACTCTTGCAGATGGTCCCTTTCCCAACTTTGGCTTTATTTTGTATTCTCTATTTTTATTCTGGTAAGGAAAAACATGACTTTTAGACTGAAACATAAGAGGGGAAAAGGAATTTTCACCTCTTCTGAGTTGTTTTTTGGTATTTTTATGTTACCTTTGAAGAACTTCCACCATAAAAATGAAATCTTATAGTAGTTTTTAAATTTTAATAGCAGTTTAAATAAACATTTTAAGCCAATTCTCATAACATTAGCTTTCAGTGTTATAGAGAATGTCGTGCCTCTACTAGTCCCAGACGGAGTAATGATTTTCTTTGTTCTAAGATACATTAATACATATCTCTTAATGCACAATTTGACGTTTTGTTTAGGTGGAAGGCAGGTAATAAGGGAATTGAAAATTTTGTCCCTTTATAACTAATTGTTGTCTTCCTCATAGTTTGAAAGGCTATTTTCTGCATGGCAGTAAAACATTTGTTTTAATTTTGAAGCAATGATAACTAAAGTCAAAGTGCAAAAGTAACTGATATGATACCAAGTACGGTATGCAGGTTAAGAAATTCTAAAAGTAAAGTTTGCTCCAGCAATGTTGGATTTGGCAAGTTTATACCTGTAACATGACATGGTAAGCTTCACATTGTAAAGGACAGAAGAATTGGAAATTATAGGGTGTAAGTGGCACTATATATAGGTTAATAGGACAACACTTCCCATTTTAAAATAGTTTTTTTCAGTTGCTTATAACTTAAACTACTTGAGCTGACATTTTCTATGCTAGGTTTCTGCCTGAGACAGGTCTTTTAAAAAAGTTTTCAGCTAAAACAGATTGCCATTTCTGAAAAAAAGGTTTTGGGGGGAAAAATATTGTTTTGCCTATGTTTAAAAAATATCTTACAGTAGTTATATTTGAGAAGCTCTAATGGCTCCATGTTTTGGAGCAGTGACTTGAAATCTGACAGGAGTATTGGTTTTATGTCAAAGATGTGCCTTTTGCTGTGCCTCTAAAAATTCACCCAAAGTCGGCCAGGTTCAGGGTGGATTTAAATCACTAGTCAAGAAGACTCAATTTAATCATGGATTTCTACATAAAAGTGCATTCTTGTTGGTATAACCTTAATACATAGTCTTCACAACTCTCGGATGTAGGTTTTATTTTTAGAACGTACACACTGTACATTTTTAAGTAGTTTTACAGCTGTATGAGAAAATGAATGATTGGTTATTTCAATTACCAAAGGTAATTGAAGCAGATAGTTCACCTCCCAATGACTTCATAAATATCTCCAATTCAACAGGTTAATCATTAATATTTGGAGGATTTTCTTGCCATGCTGTATTAGGAGGAGATCATCACCAGACAGACATTTAAATTGTTTTATTTAACTAAAAACATTATATATTCTGGATTATTTTCTTCAACAGCAAACATAATATTTTTAAAAAGCGCATGAATTTTTGAATTAGTTAAACATTCAAGTTTATTAAAGTCAGGTTTATTTTTGTTAAAATAGTTTTCAACTAAAAATTCTTTTTTTAAAATATTTCATTTAACTATTTACTAGACTATGTCAGCCCAGGTCAACATGAGAAACTTAAAATATTGGCTTCTGTAGCTAACTCCGTCATCTTCACCTTCATTGTCCTGTTAGTTCGTAATCTGGAGAAGAAAAACAAGCTTTCCTGCTTTTTCAGGTCCCAAACAATTTCTCAATTTGAATGAATTAGTCCAAAGGAAGAAAATATTCTTTCTACACCGGCAGAAGAAGCTACTGCTGTTAAAAGTGAAACGATCACTTCAACAGTCTCTGAATCCAAGTACTTAAGTGACTTCCACCAGTTCACTGGTGTGACTTTCTTTAAAACATCATCAGCAAACATATATTTCTTGCATGGTTCACCCTTAGCTCTGAAGTTTATTATAGGTGGCATTATGGAGGGATGATTGCTGGATGTCCATTTCATAGCCAACTCCTCTTCTTCAGAACCTAAGGTTTGACCCTGGTACCGAGTATTGAGAATATTTGCAAGAAAATGAGCTGGAGATAGTGCTTGTCCCATTCGTTTTTTTAATGCTTGTAATTTAACTCTGTCATTGCATATTTCTCTTTTTAAGATCTCACTCAGTTCCTTCCAAATTTCAACAGCATCAGCAATAAAACAGCTATTTCCCTGCATTTTGTTCAAGGATACAGAAATAGGCTTCAGGGCACTCTGCATGTGTTCAACATTTGTCTTAAGCCCAATGTTGAGAACTTTGGCTCTGATAGTGCCATATATTTTTTTCACGATTTTGTTCACAAATTGTCATCAGATTAGGCCAGTTCTTGATATAGTGCTCAAAACAGTTCACTACTGAGTTTCATCGCATGTCTTGTGGGAGAGTTAGCTTGGTTCCTCCCACTTTTTTCAGAGGAGCTGCTGCAACGCGGTTGTTACGGAAGTATTTTGCAGTTTCAACTTTAGCCTTTATTTCTGGAATACAGAAGTCTTTGGCTAGGAGGTGCATCAAATGAGCACTGCAACCGTATGTTGTTATCTTGGGACTCTCTTCACTCCCTTGTAAATAGTTTCTTCTCATCTTGGATACATTTGCAGCATTGTCTGTGACCAAGCTGCATACTAGACATTTTAATTTTTTTTCCACAGTTTTATACCTTTTTACTGCTACAAGGTCAATGGCCAGCTTTTTGGCAGCTATGGAACACCTGGGGGTTTCCCCAATCATCACAGGGACACTGATCAGTCTCAGGGGCATCTGGGAAATGGTCAGCAATAGTCTCCCACCACCCCCAGACTCGGAAGCAGAGTTAGACTAAGGTCCCCAGAGTCAGCCAGCCCTGACTGGGCTCCCTGGGTGCCCAGATGAGGCGATAGCGGGACCTTCCCACGCGGTCCCCTAAGAGGATATAAAAGCCCACCAGAAGCTTCTTAAGAGGGTTGCTTTGAACCTGGAGTTAGAGGACTTGGCAGAGCCCTCCGACTCCCTGTTCGATGATTTAATTGCAGCAGCCCCCTCCAGGGTGCCATTGCCCATCCATAATGGATTGGTAAAGCTGATCAAAACCTTTGTGGCAAGCTCCCTCTTCACTGCCTCCTATTTCCAAGCAGGCGGAGAGGAAGTATTACGTCCCTGCTAAGGGATTTGAATACCTATATACACACCACTCCTAGCTCACTGGTGATATCAGCAGCCAATGAGCATGATAGACAAGGCCAACTGAGATCGATCCCTAAGAATAAGGAGGCGAAGAGGCTCGATTTCTTTGGCAGAAAAATGTATATGATGGTCCAGCCTCCAGTTAAGAGTGGGCTACCATCAGGCGCTACAACTTTAACATTTGGCAGTCCATGGCCAAGTTTGTGGACTTGCTGGCAGAGGAGCCCAGGAAGGAGTTTCTGGGTGAGGGCTGAGCTGTGGCCAGGGCATCCCTTCAAGTGGCCTCAGATGCGGCGGACTCTGCAGCCCGGACCATGGCTTCGGCCCTTGCCATGATTTGTGTGTCCTCGTTGCAGTCTTCTGGCCTGTTGGTGGAGGTTCAGTAGTCCATCCAGGACCTCTCTTTTCATGGAACAGACAGCAAGTTACATGGCCTGAAAGATTCTAGGGTGATCTTGTGCTTGCTGGGCCTTTACACACCAGCCTCTGTGAGAAAAACCAGTTCCAGCCACAGCACTTCCACAGGTTGGGGGGCCAACCTCAAACAGAGTCTTTCCACAAAAAGGGCAGGAGCTACAAGCACCGGCAAGGCCAACAGCTTGCTCAAGCTCTACCTGCAACCAACGGGGTAATAAGCAGGCATTTTGAGGGTGCGCTCAAGGGTGACTTTCCAGCCTGTGATTGGGATCCAGCACCCCTGTTTTTTTCCCACCATTTGTCTCCCTTCCTTGGCCTCTATAACATCAAACCAGTGGGTCCTCAGCACCGTAGCAGGGGGGTATACCCTCCAGTTTATTTCTACTCCTCCCTTCCACTGCCCCCACTCCCTTCCCTCTTCAGGGACCCTTCTCAAGAGCATCTGCTCGCTCAGGAGCTGTAGGGCCTTCTGCGAGTGGGAGCTGTGGAGGAAGTCTCTCTCCACTTGAGGGGGAAAGGATTTTACTCCTGTTTGGTTTTTATTATCCCAAAGGCTAATGAGGGCTACATCCCATCCTCGACCTGTGGAGCCTCAACAAGTATCTCAAGAAGTTGAAGTTCCGCATGGTCTCCATGGCTTCCATCATTCCTTCCCTGGATCTGGATCTGGGAGACTGGTACGCTGCCCTCAATCTGAAAGACGCTTACTTTCACATATCAATCTTTCATGGACACAGAGGATTCCTATGTTTCGTAGTTGGGACCGCCCTCTACCAATTCACAGTGCTCCCCCTTGGCCTAGCAACGGCGCCAAGGGTGTTTACAAAGTGCATGTCGGTGGTGGCAGCCTACCTCAGATGTCGGGGTATCCAGATCTATTCCTACCTCGACGACTGGCTCATCAAGGGCCGGTCCAGGTCCAGCACAGCATTGAGACGTTGTAAGCCACTTGTCAAGCTCTAGGCCTGTTGATAAACAAACAAATGTCAACATTGGTTCCGGTTCAAAGGATAGAGTTTATCAATGCAGTCCTTAACTCTGCTTGAGCTAGAGCCTTCCTTCCAGAGGTCAGGTTCAGGGCAATGTCAGATCTGATTGCCAAAGTTGTGGCCACCCGCTTACCACTGCCTCAAATTATTGGGGCACATGGCCCACATGCACGTACCTGGTTTGGTACATGAGACTAAGACTATACCCCCTCCAGATGTGGGTGGTGTTGGTCTGTTCTCCAGCCAGGCATCACCTGGACAAGCTCGTCATGATCCCACCACGGGTACGTACTTCCCTGCAGTGGTGGTCCGACCTGGCGCTGATGTTGGAAGGTGTGCCATTTGCGAGCCCATGACCTACCGTCTCCCTGATATCAGATGCATCGTACCTCAGATGAGGAGCGCATCTTGGTACATTGCGAACGCAGGGGCTATGGTCAAGAGAGGAGCTCACACTTTACATAAACGTCAGGGAGCTCAGAGCCATCAGTCTAGCTTGCGCGGTGTTATTTCCTCACCTATCCAGTTGGGTAGTGCAAGTGCTGATGAACAACATGGCCTCCATGCACTGTCAGCAGGCGCGGGGAGCTTGTTCGTCGGCTTTATGCCAGGAAACCCTTCACCTGTGGGACTTCTGCATCCGACATGCAATCCACCTAGAAGCCTTGCACCTCCCTGGTGTCCAGAACACACTAGTGGATGACCTCAGCAGGTCCTTCTCTCACCACAAGTGGTCCTTCACTTGGAGGTTGTCAAGATGCTCTTCCAGAAGTAGGAAGTTCCCCGAGTGGACCTGTTCACCACCAGGCAGAATAGAAAGTGTCATCAGTTCTGCACCCTGCAATGCTTTTGTCAGGAGACCTGATGTACATCTTCCCGCCAATCCCACTCATCAGAAATCTCCTCTTAAAGATCAAGAAGGACAAGGTCATTATGATTGCCCCAGCATGGCCTTGCCAGCATTGGTTCGGGATGCCCATGGACCTGGCCATAGCAGCCCCATGGGCACTTCCCAGCTGCCCAGACCAACTCTCGTAGGATCACAGTCGGCTGCTGCAACTGAACCTCACTCCACCTCACAGCTTGGATGCTGTGTGGCTGAATCGAGAGGAACAAGCTTTCTCTAGTGAGCCCTCCTAGTGCCCTCCGCCAGAGCAACTTACCTGGCAAAGTGGAAACGTTTCTCATACTGGGCAGCAGAGCAGAGTATCTCCCCGACCCAGTCATCTCTGCAGTCTGTTCTGAATTACCTGCTTCACTTAAAGCACCAGGGCCTCGCCTTCTCTTCAGTCAAGGTTCACCTGGCGGCTAGATCATCTTTCCACCCTTGCCTCCAGGGTAGATCGGTATTCTCATACGACATGACATTTGGGTTCCTGAACGGCCTTGAAAGACTCTTTCCACTGGTCTGGGACCTGGTCCTCCAATGAGACCTCAACCTGGTCCTCTCCGGGCTCATGGGCCTGCCCTTTGAGCTTTTGGCTTCTTGTTCCCTTTCCCAGTTGTCTTGGAAGGTTGTATTCCTTGTAGCTATTACCTTGGCGAGATGTGTCTCCAAAATTAAAGCCCTTATTTTGGCGCACCTGTACCCAGGATTCTACAAGGTCATGGGTCTAGCTGCGGCGCCATCCGGCCTGCCTGCCAAAGGTGGTGTTGCACTTCCATGTCAAACAGGATCACTTCCTCCTGGCGTTCTGTCCAAAGCCTCACACGATCAATGGGGAGAGGCGGCTGCACACTCTAGATGTCAGGCGCACCCTGGCATTCTACCAGGAGCACACTAAGCCCTTCCACAGATCAACTCAGATCTTTATCGCGATAGGTGACAGCATGCAGGGCCTTCCGGTGTCCTCTCAGAGGATTTCGAATTGGATCACCACCTGTGTCCATACTCATTACGAGTTGGAGCAGGCTGTGCCTCCACCGATACTGATGGCTCACTTGACTAGTGCTCAGGTGTCTTCGGCTGCTTTCCTGGCGCATGTCCCAATCCAGGACATCTGCAGGGCCACGATGTGGTCTTCAGTACTCAAGTTCATGATGCATTATGCCATCACCCAGCAAGCCAGTGATGATGCTGGATTTGGCAGAGCTGTGTTGTAATTGACATGTCCATGAACTCCTACCCACCTCCGGAGGTACTGCTTGGGAGTCACCTACGATGGAATGGACATGAGCAAGCACTCGAAGAAGAAAAGACAGTTACCTTTCCTAACTGTTGTTGTTCAAGATGTGTTGCTCATGTTCATTCCATGACCCACTGTCTTTCCCCTCTGTTGGAGTTTCTGGCAGGAAGGAACTGAGGGAGGAGGAGTTGGCGGCACCCTTATACTGGCGCACACGCGCGCCACTCCAGAGGGCGCCAGAGCTGGTCCCCTACAGATGCCACTGAGGGAAAAACTTCTGGTACCGGTGAATGTGGCGAGCACACACAACTACAATGGAATGGACATGAGCAACACGTCTCTAAGAGCAACAGTTATGAAAGGTAACAGTCTTTTAGAGTTTGGCACCTAATTTCTCTGAAGATTGTCTGTCTGTAGTGAGCAAGCTCTGTTCGTTCACAGCTCCTATACGGCTACTGAAATGTACATGTGTCCTGCCCCCAACCCCATAGAGGGACTGAGCATACTCTATCCTGGGGCTGCAGGGGCTAATTAGTACTTTAATTACTCCCTTAGGCTGCTGTGGCACAGGGCACTAGAACCGACGGCAGGGAGACATCCTCTACTCTCAAAACTCTCTCTGCCAGCAGTTTTTTCCTGCTGAAAAAAATTGTGTGTAATCATGTAATTAAAGACTGTATCATAATGCTAATGCACAAGGGGAACAAATTAAGGCTGAAGAGAGCCTTAAATATGCCATTTCCTAATTTGAGTGCTTGACTTTGCAACCTTAACGTACTTCTAGTTTAGCTTGTTTTGGAGGAGCATTCTATGTATAATATGGCTGAGTTAATGTTCCTGAAGCAATCTGAACTTTTAGAGTGTTTTGATCTGAATGCTTGTTCACTCTGGTGACTGTACGGCTTGCTAGGAAAGTCTGTGTTGGATCTAGTGCTCTGGATAAAAGTAATGTGTGTTCTTGTCCTGTAAAGTTGAATTGTAGACTGAGTGTCTCCTTTTTATTTATTTTATGCTGTAATTACTTCTCCATCTGGGTTGTTCTGAACTAACCCCACTGTTTTTTGCCTCAGAGGAGAGTTGATGTTTTTTTCACCAGTTCCATGTAAGGACCTTTTTCAAGGAATTCTCTTGTTCTAATAAACTAGTTCCCTTTACTTTTCTCCAGGTAAGAGAAGATTCTGAACTGTGATAGATATCCTTCAAATGAGATCTGACCACTCTGTATAGTGCAAAAGGGCTGAAATCTGGTCGCAAATGACCAGCAGGGAATTCAGTGTGGTGGGAGCTCTGTGCTGGCATAAGCTCCTATGAATATCTCCTTTGCCAGTCACATCAAAGCAAGTAGTGTTGCAGAATTGAGAGAGGCTTAATGGACCCTTTGCCTGTGGTGTAACTTAGAGGAGCCCCACATTGACTCTAAACCTCACTGAGGCGAGGGCCAGTGTTGACCACCCCACAGAATCAGGGAGCCATAACCAGCTCTGACATCCCTTCCTCACCTGTACTGATTCACAGTCAGGGGACTTACACTTGTAAGCCCAAACACAGTTCTTCCCAGGCAGGGAGACTATGCCTTTTTGATTGGTTCTGGGCCACATGCTAAACAGGCAGCTCTTGCTCTCCTCTGGCCCAGCCCCCTAGCTAATCAACTGTACTAATGCAGCAACTCAGAGGTGGAAAAGGCTTGCAAGACTTCCTGCCCAATAGCTCTGTCCATGCTGAGCGCTTCACAGGTGACTGTTTTACTCCCTTCCCCTAATTGACAGTAAGGTATGCATGGAGAATTGCAAAGCTGAGTCAGTGATCTGCTTAATTTGTCATCCAGTTACTAAGTACAGAACACCTAGCATTTACATCCTGTCTCTAGTTTTAAGCATATTCAGCAATGCTAGAGGGAGGGAGTCCTGCTTAGTAGCATCCACTGGGAAAGGCAGAAAGCTGACCTGACCCTAAAGGGGGATAACTTTCTCCCTTTAAAGCCTTCCCTCACTTTTTCCTCCTATTGCCAGAGGTGACTCTGTAGGAGGGTAAAGAACCAGGGCATGGGAACACTAGAATGTGTGTGGGACACACGGGCAAGTGAGATGAGTGGAAAGGGAAACTGGAGGTTGTTAAATATTTAAAATATGGACTCTTCAAATGTTTGAATTTACACATATGTAAGACTTTTGAAGAGTGACGATGGGGATGTGTATAGAATTCCTCCCCCTGATAATAAGAGTTATTTTCTTGACTTGTCACACTGGGATTTGCTGTCATGGGCTTTATAAAGGTAGTAATAGAAAAGAGGGGTTAAATTATCTTGCTCTTCCCCTGCCAAAGAAATAAATTCCCTACAGTATATTTAAGTGGTTTTCTCCAGTGTGGTTCTGAATGACTCCAGTGATAGAGCTTCCACCATTTCTCTTGGGAGACGCTTCCACAGGCAAATAGATCTTATGAATAGACAATGTTTGTTACTCATTCAAGGGGAGTTTTGTGTTCTGCTGGTTAAATTTATTTGTTTTTTTTTTTAATTTATGGAAGGGTGCAAAGAAGCTGAGACAGGTGTCCTGTTTAATTTTTGTATTAATCTAAATAAACACATTCTACTTCACTTTTTTTCTGTTTCATTTTTATAGTTCTTGTTTTATTCCCCTTGGATGAACCTAACCATTCCTTTCTGTACTGCAGTAGAAATCCTCCTAGTCCTTATATGATTTTGCCAATGTTATATAAAAGAATACAGTCATATTAAACTTGGCTGCTATAAATACAAGAAGAGAAAATAAGCAATCTCCACACTTCATAATCAAGCCCCTCCCATCTTCCATCCCCATTTCATCCTTGTTTGGAAGACAAACTCTTAACCTCTAAAAATTTTATTTATGACTATCAATAAAATATCTCATAAATTGCTTGCTTATATAAACTTATACCAAGAATTTCTTGTTGGGTTAGTATGCCATATCTGACGTAAAGTAGGTTTTTTTGGTAATATTTCAAAATGTTTAAACAAATAATTAAACGAATAAAAAATTACTAGATAGTCCTTTATTTCCCCATATGCAATTTGTGTACAGAGTTGCATCTCCTGCACAAAAGAGCGCGCACAAAAAAGTTATCTGCTTTTGGGGTCTGTTTTGTGAGTGCATCATTGGAAAGAGTAAATCTTTTCCTTCAGAGTTTTATCGTGCTTTTATAAATTGGACTGCAACAAATAAGGTTGACGCACGGGGCATATGGATAAAACCAGGTGTCCAAATTTTATTGCCTCATCAGATAAGTTTTTGAAATGAATGATGAGTGACCCCTCAATGTCTGGGAAAGGGTTTTCTAGCCATGTGGATCAAAGGATATGAAGATGGATACTTACATCTACTTTTATCTTAAAAATGTTTGTAGATAAATGAAAGTTAATAGTAATATGTTTGTTTCTATTCTAGATGGGAATGACAGGTAACACTAGTCCCTTTGGGCAGCCCTTTAGTCAAGCTGGAGGGCAGCAGATGGGAGCTACAGGCGTGAACCCTCAGTTACCAAACAAGACAGGCATGGCAAATAATTTGCCTCCCTTTTCTACTGACATCAAGAGTACTTCAGTTACCAGTGTGCCAAATATGGTAAGTTGTATTTAACTTCTATGTCATTTCCCCCTTCCTTGTTATGCACCTTCAAAATATATTCTAAGTCCCCATGTATAAAGTTATATCTAGTAAAAACTGAGTTCACATCGTACTAGTTTAGATTTTAATGAATGATATTGAAAACTCATTAATCTGATTTCTTTCCTCAATAGTATTGGTCAGCAAAATATTAAAGGTGAATTGTAAAACAAAAATGAAGTAAGCCCCAAATATGCAAAGTGTGCCCGCTATCCAGCCTGTGGTGAGCATGAAAGATTGAAATAAGTTTATCAGGATACTGGGCTCGATGGACCGTTGGTCTGACCCGGTTTGGCTAGTCTTATGTAACTAGCATCCACCCTCCCAATTGTTTTTCACCTCAGAAATTGGTACTTTTTGTTTCACTGAAGATATCCCAGAATTCATTGTTCTCTGGTATCTCAGACACTAAGAATTGCATGGATTCCTCTGAGACAGTATTGCATTCTGTCACATCTCCAGTAAACTGGGAAATAATCAAGGGGGGGAGATTTAGAAGCTTATATAAAATTTATTTCTGTGCTCAGTAACCCCCATTATTGGTTACCAGGAGTATTTAGCAAAAAGTTCTGTCCTTAAAAGGAGACACTACGAATTTCCATTTTTTGAAATATTTTCTTTGAGTACCCCTAAACACTATGCTCTGCATTTTTAAAAATTATTAAAACTAAAATTAAGGGGGGAGGGGTGTCTGTTCCCTGCTGATGTTCAGAATTGAGTGTACCTGAGAGCAACATCACCGATCATGCTCAAGCCTTCACCTTTCCTTTTCTTTTTGTGCACACTACCACCTGCTGCCTCTTCAGTCTGTTACACTTTCACCTCTGCTTCTGCTGTAATTGAGTCTATAGAGTCTGGGGTAGGGTTTGTACACTCAAAGGAACAGTGAAACTGAATTCACTAAATGCTGTCAGATGCACCAAGCAAACTGAAATAAAGACTAGATATTTTCCTTTCATCTTAGGGATTCTTTATAAAAATATTGCTACAAAATTTTCAACTGGAAATGTGATTTTCAATTTGACAATCTCCCTCTACATCAGTGTTCATTTTTCTTTTGCAGATCACCTTTAAGAAAAAGCTTCTTTACCAAAATAATCAGCTCCTTCCTAATTTTTTCTAGCTGTGTTAGAATGCTGCTAAAAGGCAACACTGGATTGTGGCATCACTGAATGAAGGCACAGCTGATTAGAAAGGAGGAGTAGCTTTTTGCATACAATTTTGGAACTCAAAAGTGAAAGGAGAAACCATCAATTACAACAGTTTCTCCTAAAATGATTACTGAAAATTTTGTTGCGCTTTATAAATCAAGTCATCCTTAAGGTTATAAGAAAAGTCAGCCAATTCAGTTCTTTATACTATGTGGTATGTAATCATAAGGCTGCTTCTAGAATAAGTTTCAGTGGTTCTCAGACTGTGGATTGGGACCCCAAAGTGGGTCGTGATCCCATTTTAATGGGGTTGCCAGGGCTGGCTAATACTTGCTGTGGCCCAGGACTGAAACTGAAGGCCAAGCCCCACCACCTGAGGCCGAAGTTTGAGGGTTTCAACCCTGCGTGTTGGGACTCAGGTTTCAGGCCCCCTTGCCTGGGGCTGAAGCCCTTGTGCCTCAGCTTTGCCAACCCCCCTTCTGCCCCTGGCAGTAGGGCTTGGGCAGGCTCCAGCTTTGGTCCCCCCCTCCTGGGGTCGTGTAGTAATTTTTACTGTCAGTAGGGGGTCACGGTGCAATGAAGTTTGAGAACCCCTGAGTTAGGTAACAAAAACTTGTTTATATTGGTGGTGAACTTATAGTAAGGTCCAGTATCTTAGGTTGTGGTATTGTTACTTCATAAACTGTGTGTTCATATTTATTACTGCAAAGTTAAAGTGCCCTATTGTGCTTAAATTTATCTAACTGTGCTTATTGTCATCTTACTGTTAGTAAGAGATGCCACCTCCATCCACAGTCTTGACAAAAGACTGAGAGCAAGTGCATTTTGACCACTGTATTGTATTTTAAATGAAAATTGTGTTTTAAAAATGCCATAATAAAATGAAATGCCCTTTCATACAGATTTTTAGAATTACACTGTGGTATTGGTCACCTTTTAGAATATTGAAGCAACAAATGGTTGCAAGGTTCAGCCATGGTTTCTGAAACATTATTGAATTTACTTTGATCCTGTCTGCACTTGCCATTTAAACTTTGCACCGGTTCACCTGATCCGCATTTTCGGCAATGGGTAAATTTTCTAATAATATAGACAGTTTGTGTGTACACAGTTGTGCAGTAAATTAATTCTCAAGGTATACTCCATTGTTTGTCATAAAGGGTTGTATTTGGTTTTAACCTTGTACACTAAGTCCCAGAATAGATGCAGGCAGTGCTGTGTTATGTAAGCTCTATCTACACCACTACGAGTGTGTGTAAATTCCTAAAACAGTTAGAAGTTTTGTTTTATGTACAAAGTGGACTGTTTGCTGATAGAGTGAATAGTATCTCTGGTATCATTTTGGCTCTGATATGGGAAGCACACTATTGAATGCTCTCTTGTTTCTGCTGTGCAAAACAAATGACTTCTAGTTAGTGCAAGTTGCTTGTGAGAATAGTTCTTGTTAGTATACTTTTTAAAAATATAATTTACTTTGGAAATTGTGGATGTTTAGAGTATTGCAAACTTGGCCAATTTCATTTGATATTTTCTGTGCTTGCTGCTTCACAAAGTAAAATTAAAATATCACCACTTGAAGATCCCTCAATGTATTAGGAATAATTTAATTGAACTGCTTGTATAGTTTCTATGGAAACTACAAATTTAGTTATGTTTTATGCTCTTAAACATGATAGCAGTTACTATAGAAACTGATAATGCCTCTCTGTGAGATGCAAATTACTTACTGTTGGTTGACACTAGAAACATTGCCATTCTTTAGCAGAAGTATTGATGCACAGATACCACCCTTGTCTTCCAGATAACTCTCTTAAATCTAGCAGGAATTTCAGGAATCCTCACTTCAGGCTGTGTCTGAAAGGAAGTGTAAAGGGGAAGGAGAGAATATAAATCTCATAAACTTCCAGGTCTTAGTCCCATCCAGTTGTCGGAGGACTGCTCCTTCATCTCTTGTGTGCGTTGTCTTAAAAATCATCTATATTTTGGTGGTGTGTTTATAGAAGGGGGCTTGTTGCCACCTGGTAAAGTCAGGACCCTGTGTATAATTCTATTATGAAACCATTTGCACAGCTGCATAATTCCTTTTTGAAACTGCAGTTTAATGCTATAGAATCTAAACCCTTCTACGGACAGTTGGGTTCTGGAGATTATCCATCAGGGATACTCCATAGTTTCTCTCCTTCCTGCCTCTCAAACTCCCTTCCTGGTCCCACATTGGGGACCACTCTCATGAGGTGATTTTTCAGCATGAGGCAGAATCCCTTTTGCACCGAGTGGCAATAGAGCACATCCCACCTCATCATGGGACTGGGATCTACACCCAGTCTTTTCAATTTCTAAAGAAGACGGAGGGGGAGACTCATCCTGACCTTTGGCAATTCAACATCTTTATTTGAAAGCTGAAATTCTGGTTATATTGGCATTGATAAACTCTTCCCTTCAGAAAAGGATGTGGTTCACAGCTCTTGACACATAGGACATGTATTTCCATGTGGACCTTAACCCATCACACAGGGAGTTCCTGCATTTTACGGTTGGCCAGGAACAGTTTCAGGCCCTCCCCTTTTGGCTCACTGCAGCACTCAGAACATTTACGAAGGTTTTGTCTGTGGTAGCAGCCCAGTTGAAGTACCAGGGCTATACATTGTTTCCATACCTAGACGACTGACTCCTGGTAGGCCACTCTCGTTTGGAGGTCAGGTCTTCTCGTACAACTTCTAGCAGCCATAAATGTTTGCATAAATAAAGAAAAGTCCATTTTGTTACCCACAAGAACAATAAATTTAATGGGGGCAACATTGGGCTCAGTTTCTGCAAGAGCATATCTCCCCACAGACAGGATTCATAAAATAACCAACGTGATTTCATGCATTACCAGCAGACCACAAACTACAGTGCACAGGTATCTTTCACTGTTAGGCTCAAGGCCAAATGCACTTACATGACGCTGTTTGTCAGACTCTACTTGTGGTGTCTGCAAGCTTGGCTCCATTCAATCTGCCAACTGAACAGGGACCACATCAATTCCAAGGTGACTGTTTCCACCAGAGTTATCACCTCCCTCATTTGTTGGTCATGGTGTGAGTTCCCTTCAGCCCTCCCACACCCACAGCCACCATTGTGACAGATGCCTTCGTCCTGTGGTGGGATGCTCACCTGTACAACCACATTGGTCAGGGTACCTGGACCTCACGAGAGAACAGGCTACGTATAAACATACTGGAAATGAGGGCAGTCTGCCTTGCGTGTAAAGCCTCCCTTCCACTCATACGCTTATTCCATGTACGGATAATGTTGGACAGTATCACCATGGTGGTCTATATCAATGAACAGAGAGGAGCAAAATCTCATTTCTTCTGCCTGGAAGCTGTCAGACTTTGGAACTGGTGCGTCAGAAAGCGCATCATGATACAGGCCGCCTATATCCCCAGTATTCACAACTCCCTTAGAGACAGACTAAGCAGAAGCTTCTTGGCAGACTGTGAGTGGGAGGTTCATGACAATCATAAGTGAAATACTTACCCGGTGGGGTACTCCAATATTTGCATTCCAAACTAACAGAAAGCTCCCCCTATTTTGTTTCAGAGGAGCCATGGGTTGTGACTCCCAAGGCAGTGCTCTTCTGTTGCCTTGGACAAATGGCCTCAGATATGCCTTTCCTCCCATTTCCCTACTTCTGCAAGTCATGGGGAAGATATGTCACGACAGAACCGGTATCATTCTCCTAGCAGCCTACTGGCCCAGACAGCTCTGGTTCATGGAACTTCTAAAGACGTCTGCCTGTCCACCCACCAGAGTCTGCTCATTCCCTGATCTCCTAATCCAGGATGGGGGGAAAATTAAGCAACCCAGTCTGGGCTCACTCCACCTCATGGCCTGGTGTTTGAATGGGCGTTGGAAATAGAATTCTCATGCTTGGCCCCTGTTGAGGCCCCTGGTCCATCTTTACTCACCCTGCTTCAGCACAATTTATGAAAGGCCTGATCAGGACCTTCTCTCTAGTGCTTAAACCTACACATCAGTGGGACATTTAACCTTGTCCTGTGAACACTCTCAGGTCCACCCTTTGAACCCATGGCAACATGTGCCAGGACCCACCTGTCTATGAGGGTGGCTTTTTGTGACTATCATTTCTGCTAGGAGGGTCAGTGAGCTTGGAGCCATCATGGCAGGTCCTCCTTATACAGTGTTTCACAAAGAAAAGATTTCTCTCCAGCTGCATCCTGGATTTCTCCCCAAGATTGTTTTGAGTTCCACCTCCAATGAAATGATACTTACCTGTATTGTTCCCAAAACCCCACACTTCTGAAGAGAAGAGACCACGCTCCCTTGATGTCTGGTATGCCCTGAAATGAACCAAACTTATTAGGAAAATACTTGAAACTTTTTATTGCCATAGCAAAGAGATCACATGGGCAAGCCAGAATCTCCCAGAGATTTCTAAGTGGGTTTCGGGATGCATCTCGGAGTTCTACAAGATAGCAAAAGTTCCTTCCCCTGTGGCTGTCACAACTCATTCCACGCAAGCAGGCATGATGTGGAAGCAGCTTGTATCTGACGTCCTGCTGCAAGGAAGCTACCTGGAGTTCTATCCCCATGTTTGCAACACACTACACTCTAGTTCATGCCTCAGTTGCAGATGGGAGCGGAAGTGCCATTTCTCAGACAGCGATGGGATCGGAAGTATTGCAAGCATCTTTGCTGCCTTCTTCCTCCCACCCACCTCCAGTCTGAACAGTGCTTGCCAGTAACTCCCATGTGGAATACACATAAGTAGGTAGCACTCAAAGAAGTGGAGGTTACTTACTCTAATGTAGTTTCTTTGAGATATGTGGTCCCTATCTGTATTCTGCTGCCCACCCTTTGTCCCATCTCCTTTGGATGCTGTTGGATTTACGGTAAGAAGAGGAACTGGAGGGGCATCAACCCGCACTGCCTCTTCTACCCTTGGTTGGGAGCACAAGGAGAGCTACTGCGCATGTGTGGGCCTATGGACACTGCTCTGAAGAATTTCTAGATTTGGGCACATGGTGCACATGCACATACCCACATGTGTGGTCCCTATCTGAATTCCACATTTTGAAGAACCACCAGTTACGGCAAGTAACCTCCACTTTAAGTGACTATCCTAATATCACACAGGAACTGTGGCAGAGGTAGGGATAGAATATAGTTCTTAAGGCAGGCATTCAGTTGCCGTAACTATGAGGCCATCCTTTCTCTTTCTTCATTCACTACATATCTTGAAACTTCTGCAACAAATAAGTCAGGAGTCCTACAAGCAACAGCCTCATTCACTGTACAACCTTGATTTCTCAGAGCGTGGTCTGTCCTGTAAACTGATTGAAACAGGAATCCTGTGGAAATAGTAGTATGTTATCATGTAGCTAAAGACTGTCATGATGCATATGCATAAGGGAGCAAATTAATGTGGCACAGGAAACCATAATACTGGCATTTCCTAATTTTTGAGCACTTGATTTTGCAACCTTAATGTCCTTTTAATGTAGTTTTGTGTGTAATTTCCTAGCTTTAAAAAAAACAAATTCCTTCATGTGGAATCATCATAACTTCAGCAGGGTTAGAACTTTTAGATCCACAGCCCAGACCTCCAAATTCAGGTTAATAGCCGTGCCCTTAAACGACAGCTTTCTTTTGATGGTGAAAGTGGTTCTTTGAAGGATTAGGGATTATTGCATCGCCTCCGAAGCCTACCTTAGAAGAGGCCTAGATAGCCCCAGGGTGAAATCCAACAGGAATGAATCCAGGGAGACTACAGACTGCTGTTCAGGAAAAAGGGGTGTGTTAGAGAGCTTATTCCTTCACTCTCCCACTTCCCTGGTCCTTCTCACATGAACAGAGAGCAACAATACCCGAAGTCCGAAGGTGCAAACAATTCAATGTTTATTGGGGTGAACTTCCAGCAAGCTTAAATCCAAGTTCCTTTTTCCTTATTTTTGAATCCCAACTTACTTCCTGTTTGCCCCTAATTTATATAGTAATATTCTTAGCTATACCTTAACCAACCATTCTACTGAAATTTAACTAACTAATCCTAACATATTATAACATGATTATGTAACCAATTATATCCCACAACCTTAATTAGTTTACACCAAGCAAAATTAATTATACAGCAGACAGCCACAATCAGAACCAGACAGAGATTATACAGACAAACAATGGCAAAGTGGGAACTATAATGACAAAACAATACAGAAGTGAGGATTTCACATCCCAGGTATTGATAAGTGAGTTCTTGCCAGACAGGATGCTATTAAACTAAGTTTCCTTTTACATCTTGTAAGCACTTCCCTTTCTCTGGAGGCGATAGGCACTATCAGGGCAGGATTGTATTCCTATGTGACTAGTTTGGAATGTGAGGATGTGACTAGTCGCTTCCCAGCTTATGGCTGCCTCTGTTGGTTAGCCAAAGGCCTTAGCCTAAGAACAGGGCCTCAGACTGTCACAGTAAGAGAAGGACCTTACACTGGCAGACAGTGATTTTGATTCTTTCTTTTATACCTCTAACTAGCCAAGTGATAAGAATACACCTAAATTCGTAGAGTATAGGCCTTTACAGACAGGCCTGAATATCTGTATCCTAACAGGGTGAAGCCACTTGAGGAAGAAAGCAAACTTTATCAAGGTTAACTCCTTTCAGTACCAAAGAGGTAACAAGGAGACCCTTTGCATTTTAAATGGTCAGCCTTAGGGTAAAAGGGTCTAGGCACAGAGTCTTAGCATCAGGACAAGCTAAGGAACTTTTTTTCTTCCTGGGTCCAAACAATATCTGAGCAGTGGATACGGGAGCTACATCCATTGTTCTCAATAAAGGCACTGGATTGCTAGAGATGTATACTATGAAAATATCAATTTGCATGTAAGGAACAAAAAGTATCTCCTTAACAGCTCTTTTTCAAAAATGATGGGGGGAATAACCAGCTGTAATTAACTGATATAAGCATTGTATAACTTCTCAGCACACCATGTAGATTCCAGCAGTGAGAGCTATCTCAGAGTACCCAGAGCCCTAGAAGGAGAGCCTGAAGCCTCTCATGACTGTCAGAGAAAGTACTGCTTTCAGTACAGGGATTTCTGTGTTGAATGGTTACTGGAAGAAAGGAGTCAGAGTAGCAGCCGTGTTAGTCTGTATCCATGAAAAGAAAAGGAGTACTTGTGGCACCGTAGCGACGAACAAATTTATTAGAGCGTAAGCTTTCGTGAGCTACAGCTCACTTCATCGGATACATACAGTGGAAAAAATATATGCATCCAGTGAAGTCAGCTGTAGCTCACGAAAGCTTATGCTGTAATAAATTTGTTAGTCTCTAAGGTGCCACAAGTACTCCTTTTCTTTTTATGGAAGAAAGGAGATTCCCTCAACTTCAAAGGATGTTGCAATCATGCTGATAAACCTTTGAGATTTAGCATGATTTTAGTCTTACTTGTTTTAGAGTTGTAAGGGTGGATCAAGCATCAGACTCTTTTTTTTTTTTTTTTTTTTTTAATTGGGGATATTGAGATGTGATACCACCCTATATTATTAAATGAAGGAATTAAGCAACATTCTGCACGTTGTGGCATTCACAGCACTGTGCAACTGAGCTACAAGAGTTTTTGTGACCACCCTTTATTTGTCAGACTCTTTTGCAAACCCCAGTGCATGCAGGCACATAGGCTATGAGACTGAGTGAGAGAGTGCCTTTTTAAGTTTTTTCTATTAGGTTGATCCAATTTTTTTAGTGCATCCATTTCTGCATGAATCAAGGCTTAAGAGTATTTTCTTCAAGGAAAGCACAGATGCATCTATAGTGTTCTCAGTGGACTGTTTAGACAATGATTGATATGCCCAAGGGTTTGGCTACTGTACATTACAAATACAAGTTTAGATTTTACAGTTACTCTTCTGACCAGCAGATGGAGTTCAAGAATATTACTTAAGAAGCTAATATAACCATCCAGTCCTCATCTTTCTCAGTTGTTTTCTCTAACGTGAATTGGAGCAGCTCTTCTCCTTCTGACTTAACAGTTTGTCAGAATGTTTTATGGCAAACTTAGTCTGCTGAATCTCAGCATTTATCTTGCGTGTTCTTCTATGCTCACTCTCAATAAACTCAGTGGATTATCGTGGTTTTGCATAACGTAGTGATTTTGATAGAAGAAATGATGAAATTGGGAGGCTTTGACTCTGCCTGTAGAGGAGTATATAAAGAGCTCAAATAATTTTGGATGATGTCTACAAAAACTTTCTGCGGCTCAGCTCAATTTTTAGTAGTATTTTAAAGGAGATATAATTTAACAAAATATCTTCCCAGTAATTCAGTTTTCTGTCATGCAGTGAAATTAAGCAATGTGTAATCCTGACTATCATAACCAACTGAACAAAAGCCGCCAATGCAAAGTTGTGACTAAGAGGACTAATGTGATTCTTAGGTGTACAAATGGGAATATCAAGTAGGAGTAGGGAGGAAAACGTGGAATTTCCTTGGAGTGCTGGTCCCGGTGTGTATTCCACAAATGGGTATGCATGTGCACCATGCACCTAAGACCAGAAAATCTTGCAAGTAGTATCCATTGGTCCACACCTGCATGTTGGATTTCCTTGTGCTCAGCACTGAGGGTATAAGGGAAGGTGCGGATCGACCATCTCTCCAGTTCCTTTTTACTGCTGTGTGGCCTGAGTCTGAATCCTCAGCCCGGAGCTATTCTCGCATTGTCTTAATCTCTCTAAATAGAATTGTATATAATTTGTTAGTGTTTTTGTAGTATTCTTATAGTTAGTGTCGCTTTGTTTTTCCCCACCTCAGGGACCCTCTCTCTCTTCCCTTTTGAGAGTAGGACTTTACCCAGAATCACATGATTTAAAAACTGTCTCGTGTTCTTGCTCCTTCTCAGTCAGTGACTACCACCAGGACTGCCTTTACTGCTTTGGGAACGTGCATATCTCCGCTAAGTGGAGTATCTTTCGCTCCTTCCCACCTCAGACCTGAGAGGGACGAGAGCTCTGACTGAGGAGGTATCTCATGGAGAAAGCCATGAGACCCCAGTCAGGTCCATGCCAGCGAGATGCCCCTATACGACAGCTACAGTCCTCACGCAATGTACCTCCAAGCATGAGTTCTGGAGCAGAGGCCGGATCAGATAAATCTACCCGTTATCTTGGGCTTCTCATAAGAGTAAAGGGGCAGTCTGACCAATATAAAAACAATTCCTCTCTAAGTCTGTTTCCAAGAGAAAGGATCCCTTTCCGAGCCCTTCCAAGTCAGGTGAGTCTTCACATGCAGGTCCCAAGGACTTAAGTCTCCCTAAGCCTCCTGACCATGAAGGAAATGCATGCAGGAGCAAGGCTCCAATGGAACTACCACCACTGTTGACAGCAGTGGCGACCGTGGCCTCTCACAAGCCGCCAGCATCCTCCGGTATGGACCAAGAGCAGCAGACAGCACTCTTTTTCCAGTGGTAGGTTCTGCCAACCACTAAGTCTATTGAGGCACTGTATCAAACAGAACCAATAACTGGGACCCCTTGTACTCCAGGACATACTGAGACAAATGCTACTCAGAGGATATTTTCAACCTTCCAGACCCCGACTCTCTACTGTTTTTAGGCCTGGTACTTCAGAGGGACATTTTAATGCCAGAAGGGGATACCATCTCAGAAAGAAGGATTTATTCCCCTTCTCCATCCATGAGCCAGAGTTTCCTTCCACTGGCACCAGTAGTACCTCTGATGGAGACAGATCCAGCCTTCTTGTTGGCTGAATTCGATGTCTAGGACAAACTACCATCTCCCAGAGAGGTTAGTCTAGACAGGGCTTTGAGAGTTTCCTGGACCCATCCTCCATGCAAGCAGGATTACTTTCCAAGGGATCACAGGTACCTACTGCCTTTCCTCACACCAAACCAGTGTTCAAGCCTTCATACAGGCCCTATTTGAGTCCTTGGAATCTTTATGCATCACAGCTTGGATCTGTGCACTCTACCAAGTGTCACGTTGTCCCTCTCCTAGGCAATTATAGAGTGGTATAGCATACACTGGTAACGTACTTCTAACCTTAAAAGGGCTGAGAAACATTACTTTTGTGCCTGCAAAAGGGGAAGAACTCTTGTTCACCTTCCATGCCCCCAACTCCCTAGTAGTACAAGCAGCCACAGAAGAATCCAGGTAGCAACAGCCTAAAGCCATCCCTGTGGACAAGGGAGTGAAACGCCTGGATCTTCTGAGGAGGAAGGTATACACATCCACTAGCATCCGGTTCTCGGGATCTCTAACTACCAGTCCCTGTTGTCAAAATATGACTTTATGAACTACTTGAAGTTCCTGGAGTTCAAAGACACACTCCCCCAGGAGGGGACAGGGCCCAATTCCAAACCCTTGTTAAGGAAGGCAGTCTTTATGCAGCTTGCAATAAGATTTTAGCTGTGAACGCGGCTGATACCACAGTAGTAATGTAGTGTGTTGTGATTTCACTCTTTGGGATTCCCCAGGGAGATTCAGAACACCATTGAGGACTTGCCATTTCATTAAACCGGTCTTTTCAGTAAGAAAACAGACAAGTCTTTGTACTCACTTAAAGACTCCAGGACAGCCCTCCTCTTTCTGGGCATTCATGAGCCCCAAAGAAGCAGCATCATAAACAGGTGTATAAGCAAAGACTCCTTTCACAGCCTTTCTATCGCCGTTGAGAATATGAACCACCACACAAGCATCAAAGTGCAGATGACAAGGTGTGCCGAACTAGCCACCTTCATGATAGCCACCCAACCTCATCCACCTGCTAAAAGCTATTTTTGATGGGATGCTGGAGAGTTGCAACCTTATGAGACCGTTCCCACCTGTTTCTGGAGTCCACTTTGGTGGCTGTGTAGCATACATTGCCCTTAACTGGAGGGCTATAACAGTGGACCTGTGGGTCCTAGATACCATTCAGTTTGGCTACACAATCAAGTTTGTTTACCCACTTCCTCCAAAAACACCTTCCTTGTCTCTCTTCAGGGACCAGTCTCACGAGGAGACCCTTTAGCAGGAGATATAATTTTTCCTTGAATTAGGAGCTATAGAGGAAGTGCCATATCGGCATCAAGGGAAAGGGTTTTACTCTATTTCATAGTTCCCAAGAAAAAGGGAGGATGGAGGCCTAGTCTTGACATGATTTTTGTTCTCAAACTAAAATTCTGCATGGTTATACTGGCATCAGTAATTCTCCCTGGAGAAGGACACATAGTTTGCAGCTCTTGACATGAAAAATGGTTACTGTCAAATGGACCCACTTACCCATCCCTCAAAGGATTCCTGAGGTTTCTGGTAGGACAGGAACACTGCCAGTTCAAAGTACTACAGTTCAGGCTGGCAACAGCATCCAGGGTCTTCACGAATGTTGTCCTCTTAGTGTTAGTAGCACACATGAGAGAAAATGGCTACACCATCTTCCTGCACTTGGACCACTGGCTTCAAACAGGCAGATGCCAGCTGGAAGTTTAGTTGGCAACCTTATCCTTGCTCCACTTCTTGGCATCCTTGGAATCTGGGTATACATGGAAAAGTCTATTGACTCCCATGTAGCTCATAGAGTTTATAGTGGTGACTGTGGATTCGACTGCAGCAAGTTCCTGTCTCCCTGCAGACAGATTCCATGCCATGAACAGTTTGATAAGACACAGACCTTGAGCAACGGTGTGGGTCTGTTTTTCTTTAGCCACATGGCCTCCTGTAATGCCATTAGATACTAATAAGTTTCAGAGTGGTAGCCGTGTTAGTCTGTATCAGCAAAAAGAACGAGGAGTACTTGTGGCATCTTCGAGACTAACAAATTTATTTGGGCATAAGCTTTCGTGGGCTAAACCCACTTCATCAGGTTTAGCTCACGAAAACTTATGCCCAGATAAATTTGTTAGTCTCGAAGATGCCACAAGTACTCCTCGTTCTTTTGATTAGATACTAAGATTGCCAGTTTGAAAGTAGATACAGGATGCTGTCCCCGCTGAAGATGAAGGCATCAAAATTTTAACAGTAGAGGCAGAAATACTTTTCACTATAAAGAATCTAGCAACAGCATCCTTTTCCAGATTGGCTAAATCTGTTATCAAGATAGGAATAATATATGACTTTTGAAAACGGGTGACTAAATCTATATTTAGACTCTTAATTAACTGTCTAGTTTCCAAGTGCTGAGCACAGTCTTCTGTCATTGAAATTATGATGGCCGTTTAATAAATTGGTCATATTTTTGGTACCCTTTATTAAAATCTTGCTAAAATCTTCCTTTATTCAACAGAAAGTTTCTAAGGGATCTTTCTCTAAAAAAAAAAAAAAAAAAGTTTTGCTTCCAAGAAGTGAAGGCAGACTTCCTGAGAATCAGTCTAGAGTGGTGGTTCCCAAACTTGTTCCGCCACTTGTGCAGGAAAAGGCCCTGGCGGGCCGGGCCAGTTTGTTTACCTGCTACATTCGCAGGTTTGGCCCATCGCTGCTCCCAGTGGCCGCGGTTTGCTGCTCCAGGCCAGTGGGAGCTGCTGGAAGCAGTGTGGGCCGAGGGACATACTGGCCGCCACTTCCAGCAGCTCCCATTGGCCAGGAGCAGCAAACCGCGGCCACTGGGAGCGGCGATGGGCCAAACCTGTGGATGCGGCAGGTAAACAAACTGGCCCGGCCCTGCCCACCAGGGGCTTTCCCAGCACAAGCGGCGGAACAAGTTTGGGAACCACTGCTCTAGAGAGAGAGAAACTCATCTCTCAGAATTAAATACTGACATGTTTAGGTATTTATAAATGTTGGTTTTAGGTACTTATCGCCTGTCACACCAGAATAGTTTGTGAATTGTCTTGTGATTTTCAAACTACTTTTAATTCTTAAGATTATGAATATAAGATTAAAACAGGTGACACTGTTTCAATATCTTACACATTAATGCTGTTCTCAGTTACATATATGTGGAATTTACTCGATAACACATGAAAACAAAATGTTTTTTCATAGTCACAGATGCAAACCCAGGTACAGCAGGTGGGAATTGTACCAACACAAGCAATGGCAGCTGGACCAACAGCAGATCCTGAGAAACGCAAACTGATACAGCAGCAACTGGTTTTACTGCTTCATGCCCACAAATGTCAGAGACGAGAGCAAGCAAATGGAGAGGTGCGAGCCTGTGCTCTCCCACACTGTCGAACCATGAAGAATGTCCTCAATCACATGACACATTGTCAAGCTGGGAAAGCCTGTCAAGGTAAGAGCAAATTGCCAGAAGGTCAATAGACGAGTTCTTTACTACTGTCCAGTGAGTTTTTTTTCTCTCCTGTTTTTTGCCAGCTGACAGTGACTTTTTCCCCGGCATAAAAGTTCCTTTCTTTAAATAGCTGCTTTAAATAGCTCTTTAAATAGCTTTTTTTCCCTTCCACTTGTTACCACCATCAGACAGTTGTTCTTAGCAGAAAGAATAAAATATTTAATCTTTCAAGGTCACTATTAATACTGTTTTACTCCTGAAAGAATAGCATGTTTCACTTCTCCCATCACAGATCAAGCATGTCACATCTGCAGCATACCTGATCTCTACTAGCTTAGCATGTGAAAGCCATTAGATTGTTGTTGAACTAGTTTCCTTCATGTCAGAGCAGCATCTTTATTAATGTACTCTCCAGAGAAAGAGATGTTCATTATTTGTCAAGTCCTGACATTTTGTTTAGTTGTATTTGGGATTTTGGTGTTTGTAGCTCTCTTTAGTAAAGAAAATTGAGGATATTGGAAATGGAATGAGTTTATTCAAAGCCATAAAACCAGACTTAAACCTAAATTTTATTGCTTCACTTTTTTGATAGTTGCTCATTGTGCGTCTTCACGACAAATCATCTCTCACTGGAAGAATTGTACTCGGCATGATTGTCCTGTGTGCCTCCCTTTGAAAAATGCCAGTGACAAAAGAAACCAACAACGTAAGTGATCATTTCTACTTATCAGCTACTGTACAAACATTAGAATAACATAGGTAAAACAAACTGAATCAAATATACAGTACTATGAAGGACTTTGAATTATAGTGGTTTGATAAACTCATTTGCTGTATATGGTATTCTGTTATAAAAAAATACATTTGGGCAGTCCCCTTTTTTGATCATTATATTCAAATTATTACTTTTAATACCTGATTCATGACAAAGGGAAATTCCCAGTCCAGAAAGACAACATCCATTTTGCCAAGACAGGACAATTTCTAGCTGTCATTTTGTATTAAGATAGGTCAGTCAAATTATTAATGGGTCTAGTTATTATACCCATAAATTGTGCAATTCGTTATTTGCCCACAGATGGCTCTAGAGAAGATTTAAGATTCTTTCCTATCTTCCATAATATCAGAAATAATTTCAAGTCTGGTTCTTAACCAAGGGTGCCATTGATCAATGTAGGGCAAACAAATTTTGCATAAATGGAAACAGGTTTGTGGAGAGGAAGGTCTGATGCATGTGTCCCAGTGATTAATTGTAAGAATAAGTAGAACTGCATTGCACTGTATATTTAACCCTAAAGAAAAGGAATGAATGGCTGAAATTCTAGTAAGCCTTCTTGTGAACTCCACCATAGTAGCTTAATATTACAGTTAGGTAATATTTATTTTTCAACTTCTGGTCCATTTGTGTTCTTTTGTCCTCGAAGTAGATAACTGTTGAAATTATATTGGTGGGTTTTAAAGGATTGCTGGGCAGGATTAAAATAAACTGAGAGAGAAGATCTAACAGTGTGGATGCTACAGTCTGTTAAATGATATCACACAAAAGTAAATTTGAAAAGGAGATAAAAGAAAAGTCTTAAGTCATCGGGGGAGGTGGTGGGAAATAACTGAGGGTCAGGGCAGAACTGCAAATTTGAGTAGTTGTGTTCTGAAAGAGTTCTACTTCTGGTTTAGGCTGAGACCGCAAGGAAAGTGAGGCAAGCTAATAAACCATGTAAGAAAGAGGTGGAAGAGTTTCACCAAAGACAAAGGGAGTTAAGACTGGAAAGAAGCTACCAAAAACGTGATTCTACCATTTTCTTATGGTTAGGTTAGCTTAGGTTGAAAAATTCCTGCGCAAGTGATTCAGATTTGGAACATATTGATAAATTAAACACTAATAAGTCACCAGGACCAGATGGCATTCACCCAAGAGGTCTAAAGTAGCTCAAATATGAAATTGCAGAACTAACAACTGTGGTATGTAACCTATCACTTAAATCAGCCTCTGGTATCAGATAACTGGAGAATAGCTAATGTGTCACCAATTTTTTTAAAAGGCTCCAAAGGCAATCCTAGCAATTATGTGCCAGTAAGCCGAACTTCAGTATGAGGCAATTGGTTGAAACTACAGTAAAGAATGGAATGATCAGGCACAAAGGTTTAACACAGTTTGTTGGGGAAGAGTCAACATGGCTTTTGTAAAGGGAAATCATGCCTCACAAATCTATTAGAATTCTTTGAAGGGGTCAACAAACCTGTGGACAAGGGTGATTCAGTGGATATATCGTACTTGGACTTTCAGAAAGCCTTTGACAAGATCCCTCACCGAAGGCCCTTAAGCAAAGTAAGCAGACATGGGACAATGGGGAAGGACCTCTCATGGATAATAACTGGTTAAAAGACAGGGTGGTAAAGGGTAGGAATAAATAGTTTTTAGAATGGAGAGAGGTAAATAGTGGTGTCCCCCAGGAATCTATACTGGGGCCAGTGCTGTTCAACATATTCATAAATGATCTGGAAAAAGAGGTGAATAGTGAGGTGGCAAAGTTTGCAGATGATACAAAATTACTCAAGATAGTTAAGTCCAAAGCAGACTGCAAGAGTTACAAAGGGATCTCACACAACTGGGTGACTGGGCAACAAAATGGCAGATGAAATTCAATATTGATAAGTGCAAAATAATGCCCATTGGACAATGTAATACGCTCAAGAAAAAGATCTTGGCGTGATTGTGAATAACACGTCTGTTCTATGTGCAGCAGCAGTCAAACAAGCTAACAGAATATTAGGAACCATTAGGAAAGGGATAGAAAATAAGAGAAAATATCATAATGTCACCATATAAATCCATGGTATTCCCACATCTTGAATATTGCATATAGTTCTGGTCACGTCATCTCAAAGATATATTAGAATTGGGAAAAGATACAGAGAATGGCAACAAAAATGATGAGGGGATTGGAACAGCTGGAGAGATTAAAAAGGCTGGGACTATTCAGCTTGGAAAAGAGGAGACTAGGTGGGGGGGGAGTATGATTGAGGTCTATAAAATCATGAATGGGGTGGAGAAAGTGAATAGGGAAGTGTTATTTACCCCTTCATATAACACAAGAAGCAGGGGTCACCCAATGAAATTAATAGGCAGCAGGTTTAAAACAAACAAAAGGAAATACTTCTTCTCACAATGCATAGTCAACCTGTAGAACTTGTTGCCGGGGTTGTTGTGAAGGCCAAAATAATAACAGGGTTCAAAAAGAGCTAGTAAAAAGATAAGGTCAGGGAGGATAGATAGATCAATGGCTATTAGCCAAGATGGTCGTGGATGCAACACTGTGCTCTGGGTGTCCCTAGCCCCTGACTGCCAGAAGTTCGGAGTGGATGACAAGCTGTGGATCACTCAATAATTGCCTGTTCTGTTCATTCCCTCTGAAGTACCTGGTATTGGTCGCTGTTGGCAGACTGGTTAGTGGGCGAGATGGATGATTGGTCTGACCCAGTATGGCCATTCTTATGAATAGATAATCTAAATTAACGAGTTTTGAAGAATATAAATAGCCCCTTTATGCTGACTTGTTGTATCAATCTCCTCCCTGGTCTCCCTTTCTTTTAGGCATGGCTAATTGCTAGTGATTAATTTCTGTAATAACTGATTTTTGAGACATTTGCTGGTAGTTTTAATTTTAAAAAATAGCAGCTTTAATGTCTGATCAGTTCCAGTGAGAAATCCATTCAGTGCATTTGCTCTCAAGTTGTTAACTACAGAGTTTCTAGTAGTCGTAATGCAGGTGTTATCATGGTGATCTTCTAATTTAAGTCATTGCAGAACACTTGGCTTTGCATTGTTCATACGTTCATTTTTTTGTCATTTGTATGATTTATGAAACCAGTAAAAGCACTTGAATTAAAATAAATTTTATGTAAAAAGCAGTCTTTGTTGTTAGATCTCTGAGTAAGATGTTTTGGCTTGGATGCAACAGAAAGATGGAGGGTAACTGCAGAATTTGCCATCTTTTCTTGGAAGGGGAAGGCAATGCAAATCTCAAATCCCACCTTCTTTTCCTCAATTCAGCACTACTCACCATTAGCACTTACTGCCTAGCAGTGCCCTGATGTGCAAAATTCTTTAATCTGAAATGCATGTATGGATGACTTCTCATGGCTTGTACTAAGCTTAAAAAAAATTAAGTTTGTGGACATTTACATTTTATTTATTTTGATTTAGAACGCTAAGGTGCACCTGTCTCACGCTTTAGGCCCTCTTAATTTAACTGAATTCTAATATTACATTAATGGGGTGCATCTGAAAATTGGCACATTAGCAACATGACACATGAGGATGTAAACAAACATTGGTGTGCTGGTTCACAACATCCCAAATTAAATTATGCTTGCTTTTAAATGTGATGGCTTGTAACATTTCCCATAATTGTTAAAAATGTCCATGGCAGAAAATGATGGGAAAAAAATGAAAAAGAAAGGAATGGAAAGAGCAGTAACATTCTCTGTCAAGTTGTGATGCAAACAGGATAATGTTTCAGGATAGCTATCTGGCAAGCCATGAGAGCACTAGAATCTGTAGCCCTCTTCCATTGCCTATCTTAAAATTTGAACTTTGAATCCCTGTTGCATCTGTGCTGGGCTTTTATGTGGCTCCACCTTCTGAATTGTTGAGTCTGTGCTTCCCAGTGTTTCTAATGCTTTCCAAATTTTGGAGCATGCTAGATCAGTCACACCTCAGCGGTATCTGGAACACTTCAAACTCCCTTTGAGTTCTAGAGGGTCATTCTGAAGCAGAGGTGCTATATAAGGATACAGCACAGATGCATGTTGGTCTTCAGAGCTATCTTTTAAAGATAGGGAAGGGGCAGCTTCGGGGAAAGAGCACAAAACGTAGGAAGATCTGGTGGAAGGCCCCCCCCGGTAACAACCACCTCACACTTGCCAATCCCCAAGGTTCTGAAATCTTCTTATACCCTGTAGTAACTCATATTCCAGCCAGCCACTCCATTTCATTAACCTTTCTCACTCCTGGGACAAATGCATCTACCTAGCCTCCAACCCAATTGCCAAGATCTTCAAAATCCACTGTAGCAGATTTTTCTAAAATATTTACACCTGTGCACGTGTAAACTTTTTCATTTCTGGAGCCCTCTGCATTGTGGCAAGAATCCAGTGCCTCACGTGCTTATCAAATGTGTGGTGTTGAGCTATATCTTTTTAGGGTATTTTACTTAAGTCTCTGAGTGTTTGGATTTTCTACAAGGAATGTATGTGTCTGATCTCAACTACATCCTTGATATAAATGTAATCTTAAGTACTTATTTTTATTATTAGAGGTAGCACCACCTATTATTAAGGTTGTATGACACTTTCTCTTATAAGATCCTGTTTTCAGTTGCTTATACCTTGAAAAGCTTTTATCCATTTGGACTAAAGTTTTCCATGCCAAGTGTCTGCCATCAGCTTGAACTCTTTTTGGAAAATTTCAGATTAAATGGTTAAGGAATGTCCAAGAATGAAGGTAGGGGGAAATGCATTGCTGTGCCCATATTTAAAAAACAAAAAACAAAAATCTTGACCTTTGGACATGTCTGGTGCCCCCAATGCTTTGAAGTAGGGACTTAATTTGGCAAGGGGATGTCAAAAAGATGACTTCTGTCCCTTGCAAATTTATGCAAATTATGACTAGTTTACGAACCTATGAAAAATTGCAATTCACACAGTCTCAGCAGAGACTTCTTTGATTTTTAGCAGTTAAATCTCAAGATTCTGTACTCACTAGGCCTACATGAACCTCTCACTACTCCTAGTGCTGCCCAGCCTCGCATACGCCATCACTACAGAGCAACTGAGCACTCTTCATCCCCTCACAGCTCCTACATGTGATTGGCATTCACAAGTGTCATCCTCATACAGCAACTGCACATGCTGCAGCCAAGGGCTGCGGGGACAAGAAGACTTACCCTGTAATGAATGCTCCCAGTTTCTCTGGGCCAGGGTGGGGCCGGCACGAGAACTGAGAGCAGAGAATCTGTATTTCCTATACTCTTAATGATCCCATGCTGGCACCTAAGCATCATGTCTGAGGAGGAAATGGTCTGATTCAACTGAAAAGGGGACAAAAGTGAGGGTGAGGGAGAGAAGGGTGGGTGGGACTGGAGTTCGGGGAGAGAAACTGTGACCGGAAGTTGGTGGGGAGGATGTAGTGGAGGGATGAGGAGTAGTCTGGGATTGCTTGGGCAGTGAAGCTGGGACTAAGAGCTGGGGGTGGAGAATGGGATTGGTTGGGCAAGGACTATGGGTCTGGAAGCCAGGTGGTGGGGAGGACAAGCTGGATCTGCTTAGGGACGAAGACTGGGACTGGAAGCCAGGAGGAGACTTGGACTGTGAGCAAGTGTCATGGACATAGGTTGGAAGTATTCTTTTTAAAAGAAGAAAAAGAACACTATTGCTTCAAGTTTTACCTGCTTTGATAAGCATGCACATAAGCTTGGAACTTTTGAAGTACTGTCTTTCGAAACTGCATGCGTGCTGCCTATATGCTAGTGTCCCACTATCTCAGGGCATATAAAGGGGCATAACCCCAACTACCACTCTCTTCCTCTTGACCATCATTAGCAACAATCTAGAAATGATGTCCATTGCTTCACTTAGTCCTCTTCTTCTCTTCCCCTTGGGAAAGCTTTGCTTTTTCAGTAAAATAGTTAATTGTTGTTAAAAACAGTGTTAGTTTTCCTCTGTTGGGTGTTTAAATTTTCTTTAGGCTCCATTGAGTTTCCTCAGCACTGATGTGGGTGCTCCAGTAGCAGCAGAAACTAAGACAGTAGGCTTCAAACAGTGCCCCTCATGTGAGAGTTTAACATCTGTCATGGAGAACCACATAGGATGTGTCATTGGTTTAAGAGACTGGTACCTTTCAGATTGGTGCTCAATTCATAAATCCATTTCTACTCAGATCTGTTACAGCCAGGAGAGCTGACTCAGACTAAGCTTCTTAGAGGAGGCCATGTAAGTATCTGTCTTGAGCAGAAATGCCAGCGGAATCCAGTGTGAGATGCTGGTCGCACTCAGCTGGGTCTGGATCTGGAAGTGTTAGGTTTTTTGATCCTAAAGACACTCTGGCACACTTTGATACGATTTATGCTTCCCAGCCCCCAGGGCCGAAGATGAGGCATCTTCACATATCCTGTCAGCCTCACAATCCGGTTCCTAGAAGCTCAGAACTGTGGACATGAAGGGATTGACTCCTCTTCCAGCTGCTGCCTCAGGTTCTGTGTTGAGTTTTTGAGGCAGGCCTACAGAGTCTTCAAAAAACTGATGTCACTTAGTATCTGGGCCCTTTAAAGGGAGCTGTACTCCACCCGACTTGTGACACAGTTTGCTTGCCTCTCCAGGTGGAGAAAATTGGTAATGCCAGGGGACAGGCCTTTTGGGGAAGAGGTAAGAAAAGGACTCTCTTCTGGAAGAGTCTTGTGTGTGCCCCCGCCCCCCCACCCCCCCCCAAAAAAAAAAAAAAAAGGTGGCCAGACAGGCCTCTTCAGAAGATGAAGGGAAAGTGGACACAGGAGGGCTGGAAGAAGATCCTCCAGATCTAAGTCACCCAAATGCCCCTCTCTAGAGGAGTGGGCTTACCTAGTTTCCCACGTGACTGAGGCACTCAAACTTACCATAATGGGGAGTGAGACACCCATGATATTTTCCTGCAGGAGGCTCCAGAGATGGCTCCCTTCCAGTTCACCTTTCTGTCATAAAGATAGTCAAGATGAATTGTGCTGATCTACATGCTTCTACAACAATCCCAAGGTCGTTCAGGAAGGTGTACAAGATGGAATTTGCCCTCAAATCCTGTGTCTCCTTTAAGAATCCATTTGAAAGGAAAGTGAATAACTCTGTCAGATACACCTAGAAGCTAGGTTGCCAGCACAATTGACATCTTTACACTGGCTCTAACCCAAGAAATGGGCCAGTAGATTTTTTTTTTTTTTTTAAGAATTATAATAATTATGTGCTTTTCTGCTTGAAGTTTCTCTCTCCTCTCCTTTGACTGTACATGCATTAGGCAGCTGGTTTGGTCTTGAACGTAAAATCAGTACTTCAAGGCAAGAGAGGCTCATATTGTGTAGGATTGAAGCTTGTGTTTCTCTAGTTTTGCTCTTCAGATGACAGGGAAGCCCAAGTGTATTTAAACTTATATGTATATGTATATGTATGTTACATGTTTCATTTACTTGCATAAAAGATGCCTTCTATTGCTGTATCAATCTCATTTTGACTTTTTCCTCTTACCTCCTTAACCCCCCCACTCCACCTCCTTTTTAGCCCTTCTAGGGTCTCCAGCTGGTGGAATGCAGAATTCTATTGGCTCTGTTGGAACAGGCCAACAGACTACTCCTTCATTAAGTAATCCTAATCCGATTGATCCCAGCTCCATGCAGCGAGCCTATGCTGCTCTTGGACTGCCGTATGGCAACCAGCCACAGACGCAGTTGCAGCCACAGGTACAAGGCCAACAACCTGCACAGCCTCAAGCTCACCAGCAAATGAGGACCATAAATCCATTAGGTAGGTGAAGAAAATAGCAGTAGAAATATGTTCTGTAATAATAAATTTAATTGCAGCCTAATCCAGAAAATGAGGAAAGTTCAGGCATACCGATATGATTGCATATAGATAAAGACTTTTTTGTTTAGACTGAGTAATGAAACAAAGTTTTATCTTTAAGCATAGTTTCGTTCAATCTGTTAGAAAATTAGGAGGTTCCGTTTATGCCAGATATAGCTAATGATAGCTACTTTCGGAAAAGTATGATTAGCAGTTAAACATCTCTCAGATTTTGTTGTTGCTCACAGTACTGTTTGTATTTAGGCATAATTCCTTATGGACTTTATCTTGTTTAATAAAGCATGAAAATAACTCATTTTAAGATTGTTCCACTTCAGCAGATACTGGATAGACTAAGTTAATATGATGGATAAATTGTCAGTACTCTTATGTTCTCTCTTGTGGTTATGCAAGCTCATCTCCGATCTCATGAGTTTAGAATTTGAACTGTCAGTTTTTATAATGAAAACAGGTGTGCCAAAAATTATAGGATTTCTAATTTTCATCTGAGTAGTTTATTTAAAGAAACACGCCACAAGAATTAGATGTTCATGAACACGTGTTTACCTGATGTAACAAAAATATGTTTATTTCTCATTTCTTAACTAAGACCAAAATGCCATTTAATTGACATTTATTATCAAAACTCTGACGTATACCTAAGCAACCTTCTATACCAGTTCTGTTTCATTTTTTTCCCAAAGGAGCTAACCAGATGAACCTTTCTGCAGGAGGGATAACAACAGATCAGCAAGCTAGTCTAATCTCAGAAACTGCTCTTCCAACATCCCTGGGGACAACGAAGTAATGCACACGTTTTATATTCTTGCTAAGTTAAAGATTTGTTTGCATGGAGTGTAAGTTTTTAAATGAAGAATATGCATTCTGCAATATGATTGTATCGCCATTGTGTCTTCTGTTGTAACAATGAATGCTACTCTTTGGCCACACATTCTCCCACCCCCATTGCCATTTCAAACCTGCACACTTCCCAACACAATTTTTCTTCACACTTTTGCTTTGGAAATGCATTTCCAAAAGTAGAATATTTTATTCTTTTATGTACTTGTTCTGTATACTTAACAGCTATGATTCTGTATCTCATAGATTGCCTGTCCTTTCATCTTTGTTCCAATATCTCTCAACACCTAAGCAGTTTTAAAAGAATTAAATTAATGAGCCTCTTGCCAATGGCGAGTAGCATCAGTGAAACCTCTGGAGTGGTAGCAGTTTCCTTTTCTGCCCTCAAATTCCATGATTTTGTTCCTTTTTATATTGCAGTTTGATGGCTTCACAGTTTGATTTTAAAATCTTTGTAACTGTAGCTATCAGTGAAGAAAATTTATTTTAAAAATAATTCTTCTATTTCATATATGAAATGGGCAATTGTGTTCCAAGCTATAACATTCCCTTGTTCATCTTCCATTTCAGTCCACTAATGAATGATGGCACAAATTCTGGCAATGTTGGAAACCTCAGCTCGTTGCCAACAGCTGCACCTCCTTCCAGTACGGGGGTAAGGAAAGCATGGCATGAACATGTCACTCAAGACCTACGCAATCACTTGGTCCATAAACTGTAAGTATTTACCATAATGGGAGACTTTTTCCTAAATATTTACATTCCTTGATTAGTGACTTGCTGTATGGAAGTGTCTGAGTTGGGAAATTGTGGGAACCGAATCGGTAGATTTTGATGTAACCAATTGAAATATCACTAACTAATGTAATTTGATGTATCCGTATCTTGAGACTCAGTGGCTCAAAAGATTGGTAATGGGATTATTATAGCAACTGAAAAGTGAGCACCTGATAGTTGAAGGCCTACATGATTTGGTGGTCTTGGTTCGGTTCTTGTTGGGGAAATGTACACACCATAAAAACCACCATCACAGTTTGCACTGATCGGTGCCCTGCAGGAAATCTCAGCAGATGGCCTTAGAGACTGAGCTACCTTCTTAACCCTATTTTCTCTCCAGCTCATGTTTCAGGTTCTGAGGATAGTGCTGGCAAACATGCATTGCCTCCGCCCTTGCTGTACCTGTTTTGTAAATAAAGGACTTCATTCACTTGCGTTGACAGTCTAAACACATTTCACCATTACTAAATTCACTTAAATAATTGTGGGGGAATGGTTGGACAGTGGTTCTCTCTCTTAAATAGTGTTAATATATGTTATGTGTATACAAACTTTAACAATTGTAAAGAATTCTAAATGTACATTTAAAGAGATGGATTATATATATTTTTTCCCCTATAGTGTCCAAGCCATCTTTCCCACCCCTGACCCAGCAGCACTGAAGGATCGCCGCATGGAGAACTTGGTGGCTTATGCCAGGAAAGTGGAAGGGGATATGTATGAATCTGCTAACAGTAGGGTATGTTACTCATACATACCAGGCATTCACTACACTTTAGTGAACTGTTCATATTTTAAAACTGACACGTACAATGAAACTTGCTAAAAACCTTTCTTTTCATTTCACTACATGGCAGAAAATCTCCCAGTGCTTTCAGTGTATATTACCTTGTTTTATAGCAGAAAACCTAACAAATTCAACTGCTTAGGTGGTTTTTGCAGTCCCAATTATCATACCCCATTCATCCACCAAACCAGATCACTACTGGGAGTATCTTCCTATCTGCGGAGAGGAAGCAGGCCCTCTAAATCAGGGTTTCTCAACCTATGGGTGGGGACCCAAAATTAGGTTGCCAGAATGTTTCAGGGGGGTCACGTGACAGCTCCTGTGGCTCCTATCCCACAGAGCTAGCTGGGCTCACTTCCCTGTGCCAGGCATTGCAACCTCTGGGGTCCCAGCACCACTCAAGTTTGGCCCAGCCATCATGATGATGGGAGTCCAGGTAGGCCAAATTTGAATGAGTGGCGCTGCAACCCCATGAGCCAGGTGACAGCTCCACTCACATAGGTTTGGTCCAGTCAAGGGGCAGGGCCAAACCTGAGCGGCACCGCAACCCTGAAGGTTGCAACACCCCAAGCAGAGAGCCAAGCCCAGCCAGTCCCACAGTATAGGTTTGTGGGGTGAGTTCTGGGCAGGACTCAAACCCGCCCCCCCCCCCCGGGGGGGGGGGGGCAGGATCTTACCAAAACCACCCCAGGGCATGGTTATAACCAGGGCGAGGTGAGTGGGACAACAAAGCCCCAGGGGTGGCTTAGGCCAGCCCCATACGGCAGGGCTTGGGGAGGAAGTGCTACCTCCACCCCCTGACTCATCTCAGTGAGCCACTGATCCTGTCTGGGTTGTAGGGATGCAACCAAAAAATCGGGATCATGTGACCCCACCACCATGTTCCTCCTCTAGTAGGGGGCACAACTATGCTTACTTGCCCCAGGAGCTAAAACGTCAAGTTACGGCTCTGCCCCAGGGCCTCTACCCGCAGACTATTTACTAGGTTGTGACAGGCCATAAACATTTACAATTGGGTTCTGAGCCCAAAAAGATTGAGAACCAGTGCTCTAAATGTAAGTGCATAGGAACTTCCTGTATATCTCAAAGTAGTGCTAAAATGTTCCAGTATTTTCTTTCAAGAATTGTGGAAATGGATCCTCGCTCTTTGGATGTCTCCCTCTAGCAAACTAGTTCAGAAGCTTCCACAAGCCATGTCTGCTGGGATCACTCCCCCTACTTTAATTTTTGGCAGTAGGCCCAACTGCACTTCAGTTTCTTCTGACTGCTTGAAAGTGCATTGGGCTTGGAGTGCTTAGCCCAGCATCTTTGATGGTTCCGTGGCTGGCTTTGTCCTTCCTTTTCCCTTTCGTTTGACCTCTCTTACTTGTAAATAGTAATTTTAAAGAACACTTTTAAAGGCTTTTCTCTGTCCATGCCATTGAAGACATCGTTCTGCTGGATCCTAGCCCTGTTAGGCTGCTTACCCTTCCCCTGTTTGCAGCCTTATTAGGATTTCTGCAGGAGCATTGACTCAATCACCACCATGTCTGAGGTGGCTAAGAAAGCTAGCTTTAATCCGTGTGCTTCATAAGATGCTGTGATATCAGTTACCAATACTTATCTGTGGTGCCTGGAAGAAGGTCATAACAAGGACTGGTACTCAGTCTTCCTCACTTTCTCTGAACCCATAAAAATCTGGATAGTTGCCTCAAACTACTAGTGGTGGGGGAATTCAAAGTCTGGTCGACTGAGGTACTGAGCATCTGGTTTCAATGTTGGGCATGGGGTGAAAGCCACTTCTTCAAGCCTGCCAAAGCAGCATAAATGTGTCCAGCAATGGTAACCATGAATGAAAACTCTTACCAGACTGAAGTCCCTAAGCCCATGCCTAAGGAGGAAGATGCTAAGCAGCTGGTTCTCCTGGGACATGACCTGTGTGTGTGTGTGATGTTCCTCAGCCACACTCCAGGTGAGGATTGCCAGCTTCCAGGCAGTAATAGCAAAGTACGGGCTCCCTGTCTGGGATGAAATGATGCACTTCTTGGATCAGCTCCCTGCTGATGACCTGCAGCTAGCCTTGTTACCTGTTAGCTGGTTACCTGTTACCAGCCAGTTTGAGTGCCACTGGGTCCAAACAACCCAGTTGGCTGAGGGCATCAACAGACATGCTCTTAAGACCACCAGCAGCAGAAGGGCACTGGCTGCTCAGAGCATTTGCCCACAGCTTCAATAGCTCTTGTGCGTGCTTGTTCCCAGTGTTTCTCCTGCCTTGTCCCAGCGTTGCCTCGCTCCAGGCACACTGTACTCTGACTTCTGATAGGCTCTGACCCTTGGTTCTGGTGCCTGGCCTCTGACTCCAGCTGTGACTCTGGGCTCCAATTCCTGGCTACCGACTCCTGCTCTAACCACTAGGCATGGCTGCCTACATCCTAGTCACTAACAAGATGCAGTGTAAGTCTTGTGGCAGATGGTGTCCAAACACACACTGTGGACATCCATTTAATGCTTCTGCCAGATCAGTGCAATGGCAGGATTGTGATGCTCTTAGCTAAAGAGCCAATGGTCAGACACAAATGGAACACTTTCCATTTGAGAATCCTGATGTCTTTTAGTATAGAGACAGAAGACGAAGGATTCCCAGGCAAACCTCAGATCTCTTGGTCTCTGTTAGGGGGCTTATTCCTTCACCCACTTACGTCCCTGGTCCTTCTCGCATGAACAGAGAGCAACAATACCCGAAGTCCAAAGGTGCAAACAATTCGATGTTTATTGGGGTGAACTTCCAGCAAGCATGATTCCAGTTTCCTTCCTTAGTGTCCCCCTTCCCAGCTCTGACACCACAGAGGCTTACCTGTGTCCCTGTTCCCATTTCCCCCTTTAGCAAAACATGATTCCAGTTTCCCCACCCCAATTCCCTGTTCCCATTTCCCCCACGCACACACCTGATTGACTACAGACTATATAGTAAAACCAGGGAAGTAAGTGGGTGAAAGAATAAGCCCCCTGACAGTCTCTACACTCTGTCAATAAGACAGAAATCCACTCATCTCTTCCCAACCTTTGGGCCAGATGTCAACTCAGATGCACTCTTTTTTTCAGGTAGTGGTCCAAGCATTCTTACCAGAGGTCCCATTGGGGAATTCATCTGCTGCATTTAGTTCCAGTAAAAAAAAAAAAAAATGGACTCTATATATAGTCGTCCTTGTGGATTTTTACCTTTCTCCTTTGAGGACCATCAATTCCACTCTGTGACAACATATCTTCATGTCTTCATAAATGATCTGGAGGATGGTGTGGATTGCACTCTCAGCAAATTTGCGGATGATACTAAACTGGGAGGAGTGGTAGATACGCTGGAGGGCAGGGATAGGATACAGAGGGACCTAGACAAATTGGAGGATTGGGCCAAAAGAAATCTGATGAGGTTCAATAAGGATAAGTGCAGGGTCCTGCACTTAGGACGGAAGAACCCAATGCACAGGTACAGACTAGGGACCGAATGGCTAGGCAGCAGTTCTGCGGAAAAGGACCTAGGGGTGACAGTGGACGAGAAGCTGGATATGAGTCAGCAGTGTGCCCTTGTTGCCAAGAAGACCAATGGCATTTTGGGACGTATAAGTCGGGGCATAGCGAGCAGATCGAGGGACGTGATCGTACCCCTCTATTCGACATTGGTGAGGCCTCATCTGGAGTACTGTGTCCAGTTTTGGGCCCCACACTACAAGAAGGATGTGGATAAATTGGAGAGAGTCCAGCGAAGGGCAACAAAAATGATTAGGGGTCTGGAACACATGACTTATGAGGAGAGGCTGAGGGAACTGGGATTGTTTAGTCTGCAGAAGAGAAGAATGAGGGGGGATTTGATAGCTGCTTTCAACTACCTGAGAGGTGGTTCCAGAGAGGATGGTTCTAGACTATTCTCAGTGGTAGAAGAGGACAGGACAAGGAGTAATGGTCTCAAGTTGCCGTGGGGGAGGTTTAGGTTAGATATTAGGAAAAACTTTTTCACTAGGAGGGTGGTGAAACACTGGAATGCGTTACCTAGGGAGGTGGTAGAATCTCCTTCCTTAGAAGTTTTTAAGGTCAGGCTTGACAAAGCCCTGGCTGGGATGATTTAATTGGGGATCGGTCCTGCTTAGAGCAGGGGGTTGGACTAGATGACCTCCTGAGGTCCCTTCCAACCCTGATATTCTATGATTCTGTGAACAGAAGTAGAATAATGTGGTGGGGTCCTAAGAACAGCTCTCGCCATCCTATTCCACTCTGGCCTTAGACCCCCATCTTCTCTGCCACACATTCTTTTTCAGGAATTGTTATAATGAAAGTGCTATGGAGCAGTCTTCTTACTTCTCCAAATTGGAATCATAGAGTTGGTCCCTCACCCATATGGGGGGAAAAGGGCTCTACACTAGTTATTTTCTGATACCCAAAAGAGCAAAATGATTCTACCTCCCATAATGCATCTGAGGTAAAATATTCCAAAAACTGAAGTTCCATGTGTTGACATTAGTCTCTATTATACCTTTAAGTCCATAGGATTGGTTTGAGGTTCTCTACTTGAAGGATGCCCACTTCCCCTTCTCGGTCCATCCAGTTCCTGGGAAGAATCTACAGATTTAGAGGGAAGGAAGATTGGGGGAACCACTACCACTACCCATAGCAGTATTGTTTGGGTTACTTTGATTTCTGTAGAAAGCCACAAATCTCTGCCTGTGGTGGCTGTTTTCTTCAGATATTTAAGACTACCCTTATTTAGATGCTTGGCTTATCAAAAAAGCTTTTGCCAATTCAGAAAGTCTTCCGGTCCCTGAGACTTCTCATAGACTATAAGATTTACTTTCAACCCATAAAGGACAGAGTTAATTGGAACCCCGAGAGAATCCTTGAAGGTCCTCTCTCCAAAGGACAGATTCCATACCATGAGTATTATCTGAGATCACAATGTTGGCGAAGCATATAATTCTTCCTTGTGGCAGTTGGGCCTCATACCTTTTTGCATCTAGGTGATATTGTATGTCAGTCTGTGTCTGACATCTGTGTAGGGCTATCTGCAAAAAATTATATCATCCTTATCCTGACATATGGATAGCTCAAGAGGAGTCAAAACTTGCTGCTGTGGTGGACTGTGGAGGAATATCCTTGTCAGGGAGTTTCCTTGTTACCTCCTTTGCAAACTGATGCAACCCACTCCCCTTCCATGTACACTCTGTACCCAAACTGTGTCTTGAAGACCCCTAATGCCCTTTGGGGGATGTTATACCTCATGTAGCCCCACATCTCCCTCCGCCATATGGAGTTGGGAAAGGAGAAGCTGCCAGGGCAGAGCCAGCCTGAGACTCAAGATTGTAGGCATAAGTTCAGAAACAGATTAAACATACTTTTTGATATTGATGTGATCACACTGTGCATTTTACAGTGACTCTAAGCATTCTTTTTCCTCTGCTGGCTGACTTGACTGCTCAAGTTCCTTCCTTCAGTCATTTCCTTTCATCCTCCCTTCACATACCTTTCATGCTCTTTCCCCTCCCACCTTTCCTTTGTTTCTCTTTCTAGTTAATCCCCTTCTGCCTTCCCCCTTCTCACATGCTCTTTCATATACATAGACACCGACTCTCCCCCCCCCACCTCCTCCGCGAGTGCGCTGCGTGCCCACTTTTCCCCCCTCCCTCCCAGCGCTTGCTGCTGCAAAACATCTGGGAGGGAGGAGGGGGAACTTGGCGTGCTCAGGGGAGGAGGCGGGGCCGGGGTGGGAATTTGGGGAGGGGTCCAGTAGGGGCAGGGAGGGGGCGGGGACTTTGGGGGAAGGGGTTGGAATGGGGGCGGAGGGGGGGCATGAGCACCCACCAGTGCCATGAGAAGTTGGCGACTGTGTACATATATAACAAATAAAATAAAATAAGCAAAAACGCACCCAAAATTTTAAAATATACAGAATAAATAGGGCTGTCAAGTGATTAAAAAAATTGTGATTAATTGTGATTTAAAAAAAGTATTGCGCTATTAAACAATAATAGAATACCATTTATTTAAATATTTTGGATGTTTTCTACATTTTCAAATATATTGATTTCAATTACAACACAGAATACAGAGTGAATAGTGCTCACTTTATTTGTATTACAAACGTTTGCACTGTAAACAACAAAAGAAATAGTATTTTTCAGTTCCCTAGTACAAGTACTGTAGAGCAGTCTCTTTATCATGAAAGTTGAACTTACAAATGTAGAATTATGTACAAAAAAACCTTGCATTCAAAAATAAAACAGTATAAAACTTTACAGCCTACAAGTCCACTCAGTCCTACTTTTTGTTCAGCCAATTGCTCAGACAAACAAGTTTATTTACATTTGCAGGAGATAATGCTGCCTGCTTCTTGTGTACAGTTTCACCTGAAAGTGAGAACAGGCGTTTGCATGGCACTGTTGTAGCCACTACATGTCAGATGCGCTAAAGATTCATATGTCCCCTGATGCTTCAGCCACCATTCCAGGAGTTATACATCCATGCTGATGACGGGTTCTGCTCAATAACAGTCCAAAGCAGTGAGGACTAATGCATGTTCATTTTCATCATCTGAGTCAGATGCCACCAGTAGAAGGTTGATTTTCTTTTTTGGTGGTTTGGGCTCTGTAGTTTCTGCATCAGAATGTTGCTCTTTTAAGACTTCTGAAAACATGCTCCACACTTCATCCCTCTCAGATTTTGGAAGGCACTTCAGATTCTTAAACCTTGGGTCCAGTGCTGTAGCTATCTTTAGAAATTTCACATTGGTATCTTTGCATTTTTTCAAATTTGCAGTGAAAGCGTTCTTAAAATGAACATGTGCTGGGTCATCATCCGAGACAGCTATAACATGAAATATATGGCAGAATGTGGGTAAAATAGAATAGGAGACATACAATTCTCCCCCAAGGAGTTCAGTCACAAATTTAATTAACGCGTTATTTTTTTAACAAGCATCATCAGCATGGAAGCATGTCCTCTGTAATGATGGCCGAAGCATGAAGAGGCATATGAATCTTTAGCGCATCTGGCACACACATCTTGCAGCGCCAGCTACAACAGTGCCATGCGAATGCCTGTTCTCACTTTCAGGTGATATTGTAATTAAGAAGTGGGCAGCCTTATCTCCCATAAATGTAAACAAACTTGTTTCTCTTAACAATTGGCTGAACAAGAAGTAGGACTGAGTGGACTTGTAGGCTCTAAAGTTTTACATTGTTTTGTTTTTGAGTGCAGTTATGGAACAAAAAAATACATTTGTAAGTTGCACTTTCATGATAAAGAAATTGCACTACAGTACTTGCATGAGGTGAATTGAAAAATACAATTTCTTTTATCATTTTTACAGTGCAAATATTTGTAATAAAAAATATAAAGTGAGCACTGAACACTTTGTATTCTGTGTTGTAATTGAAATATATTTGAAAATTAGAAAAACATCAAAAATATTTAAATAATTTCAATTTGTATTCTGTTGTTTAACAGCACAATTAATCGCGATCAGTTTTTTTAAATCGCGATTAATTTTTTTGAGTTAATTACACAAGTTAACTGCGATTAATCGACAGCCCTGAAACTAATATGGATATCTGCAAACCAATACTCTGTTCACTCTGCTTATGTGTTATATCCCTTTCTTCCACCCTTTTTGTCTTCTCTATTTAGAGTGTAAGCTCTTTCATGTAAGAGTGATCTTACTCTACTGTGACTAGAACAGGGGGCCCCAGTCACTGCTTCTTGAATACCAATAATATCGGTAGTAATATTCAGACATCTTTTGAATGGGCTGGCATGTCCATCTTGATAACGACACTCTTCAAGGCTTGTGGGCTCCATAGGGCTCGATGATACATATCAGATGAGTCTAAGAATTATTCATCTAGCCTGTGAGGCTTTCTCCCTCTTACCAGTTCCAAATTATTATTTATTCATTAATTGTGTTGTGGTAATGTAAAAAAATATACAGCAGAAAGATGGTCTTTTCCCCAAAAAGCTTACTCTTTAATTAAACCTGCCCAAGCCACAGTGCTGTATTACACTAACCAGCATGGAGGACTTATGGCTCAGCAGCCTTGACAAGAAGCTGTCTTGAGTTTTGAAGTGGAGCATTCACCACCAAATTCTCCTGTGGCACTCTGTCTGCCGGGAGAGGACAATGAGTTAGCAGACTTTGAACTGAAGGTATACTCGGCAGTCCTAATAGGCTCTCAAGAATTCATTCCTGTATTCTCTTTTGTGTAAAAGGGCATACCCCTTTTAGATAGTTCTGTCATCAATGAAAATGCAAAATGTCTGGTTCTGTTCCAGGGTGGGCAGGATCCATCATCTCTGAATGACACTTTTCTCCTGGATTGGAGTCCAGAATATTTTTGTGAATTCTCTCCATTCTCAGTAATTTTGAGGGCTATCTGGAAAGTCAGGACAGGCCTAACATGCTGTTAAATGCCCCCAGCTTGCACACTGGCAATTTCAGTTCCCCAGTGTCCTGGAACTGATGTCAGAAACAGAAAACTTGCTTCCCAGTTTACCAGACTTCTTGTCTGTGAATCAGGGCAGAATTTTGCACCTGGATTAGAAATCTTTCAGTCTCATCACTTAGCATCTGGGTTGTTGGGGCACAGAAGTACAGTAGATTCTGTTGAAAGCAAGGAATCTTTGATCAGGGAAACCTACTTGATGAAGTGGAAGAGATTCTCTAAGGCATCACAGAGGGGCATAGACTCAAGACAGTCATCCACACTTAATTTTGGATAGTCTCCATCAAATAACCATATTACCATTTCAGTTGGTACAAGATGGGCCTTTGAATAACACCACAATTTATGGCAAAAATGAAATCTCTATTTTAGTTGAATCATGAGAGCCCTTCCATCTTTTTGCCTGAAGGCTCTTCTCTGTTCCCTGGAAAGCTGCAGGGTGTTAGTTTTGTTTTCACAGAACACAGGCAGTTCTGCAAGTTAGTCAATCATTCTTAATACTAAGCGGGGGAAAAAAAGAAATGGAACCTCTGAAGTGCAGTATTTCACAGTAGGTGAGAGCAACCATATCATAAGCATGCAAAAAATCCAAAAAAAAAAAAAAAACCTCTCCAGGAACCATAAGCATTATGTTCACGGATGCATGACGGCTGCATAGACTGCAAGGAACACAGAATCTTCTAATGTTACAAGCAGGGTAGTAACGTTCATTTGTTGACTCATTTGACACCCTTAACAAAATGGATGTTTCCTCATCTGCAGATGCAGTGTTCGGTTGTCTGATCCTCTAGGCTGCTGTTTCTCACTAATTCTTTAAATTCTCTCTCTTCCTATGTCTGTCTTATCCTTCACAGTAGTGACTCTGGATTGGTAGATTAGTTGTGTATATGAAAAAGGCAGTTTTATTCTTTACTTGTAACTTGATCTTTTCATAACAGACTAAGCTACCAGTTTAGAACATCTGCCTTTCTTCTGCAGAACTGCAGGTGAGCAGCTCCTTTCATTATTGACTCTGGATTGGTGGCTAGGTGTGTTAAGAAAATACCAACTTATAAATAAGGATAAAAAATGTCCCACTGGAGAGTAAATTGTATCTTCATATTGATTTCTCTGCCAGAAAGTAGCAGGCATCCTGCAACAGTCCCTTTCATAAAAACTTATGCATGATGATTTAGAAAAGCCTATTCTTTGGAAGACAGCCAAGATGGACAGTCAGTCTGTAAAGTAAACTTCCCTTGTGTTTTTTTTCCAAAAGCTTCACTGTTACTCTCCACTTAAGAATTACAAGGAGTCTCATCTCCATATAACAGTTGTGACAAGAAATGTAATTCTTCTTCAAATAGGCAGCTCTTTATCTGCAAGAGAATGTAAATGACACACGATTCAGGTGAATTAGTTTTACCTCTGTATTTTTGTATTTTTTTGTAATACTGAATATTATCTTTCTCCTTTATAGGATGAATACTATCATTTATTAGCAGAGAAAATCTATAAGATACAAAAGGAGCTAGAAGAGAAACGGAGGTCTCGTTTACATAAACAAGGGATCTTGGGTAACCAGCCAGCCTTACAGACCCCAGGGGCTCAGCCACCTGGTATCGCACAGGTGGCTGCTGCCATGGGCCAGACACAGCCCTTGAGACCTTCCAGTAAGTATGGATTAGATGAGATGGAAGAAGAGAGTGGGACAGTTTTTTACATTTCGTTTATTGAATTTAAATACTTCTGCTATGCAGTGTCGTGGTTGGCTGAAGTGTCATTGTGCTTTTTATACTATTTCTTAATTAAAAAAAAAATTTTTTTTTCTTTGACCATTCTTTTGATTCTGTTACAGATGGGCCTATGTCCATGCCGAATGTGCCTATGAGTCGTATGCAGGTCTCTCAAGGTATTTAACTTTTTCCTTCAGTACATTGCTTTGTTGATTCAAAACATAGCTTTTCTAGGTTGCTTTTCTTCTGGTTTCCTTTCATATTGTTTATAACTTTAGGGGGAAGGGTGTGTGTGACTCTCTCCTTCTTTTATTATTTGTATTCACAATTATACTTGTTATGCTGTCAGGAGTGACTCTCAACCATGAGTGTCAACCTCAGGGCAGACTGTCAAGAAGCAGGATGAAAACCCCAAACTGGTTGTATATTCTATCATTAGATTTCACCAAACCAGTATCAATTGTCAACTCCTAACACACTGTAACAATCCTACCATGGAGTCATCGATAGTCTCTAGGTATTCCATTCTATCTTGCCACCCAGGCGAGCTTGACTTTTTGATAGATGATCACTTTACACCAAAAATCACAATAATATTCAGATTATTCGCCGTCCCAAAGGACCAGTCATTTACCCCAAGTCAGTTGTATTCAGATCTCAAACCAAAGACAGAGCTTATAGCCAGCCAGTCCTGTAACAAACAAACAAGGTTTATTAACTAAGAAGAGAAATGAATTATTTATAAGATTAAAGCAGATAAACACACGCACAAATGAGATACAATCTTACGTTAAAAAAGTAATAGAAGCTTCTTTAATAAGCAAGCTGTTATGTCCTTTAGGGCTAACCCAAGCCTAGCAGCTTGGGGATCTCTTGCTCATATTTAGGAATCTTTGCCCTCAGAGTCCAGACAGCAAAAAGATACTAGGGTCTCCTTAACAAGTATCTTTGTTCCCTTTCATCAGCATTCAAGCTGTGATGGGACACATGCTTGTGGGGGAAGCAGTTAAGTCTTTTGTTCACAATGTCTCATCTGATGTCTGTAGTCCTTCCTTTGTTGGGGAGAAGATAGCACCTCTTGTGGTAAACTAGGATTTCACACCTGGTAATGCTTCTCCCCTGACTGTGGGGAATTTACAGTTTTAGCAAGAAGAACGAGGAGTACTTGTGGCACCTTAGAGACTAACCAATTTATTTGGGCATAAGCTTTCGTGGGCTAAAACCCACTCCATCGGATGCATGCAGTGGAAAATACAGTAGGAAGAGAGAGATATATAGATAGAGAGAGAGTGCATGAAAAAATGGGTGTTGCCATACCAACTCTAACGAGACTAATGAATTAAGGTGGGCTATTATCAGCAGGAGAAAAAAAACTTTTGTAGTGATAATCGGGATGGTCCATTTCAAACAGTTGACAAGAAGGTGTGAGTAACAGTAGGGGGAAAAATTAGCATGGGGAAATCGTTCTTAGTTTGTGTAATGACTCATCTACTCCCAGTCTTTATTCAAGTCTAATTTAATGGTGTCCAGTTTGCAAATTAATTCCAGTTCTGCAGTTTCTCATTGGAGTCTGTTTTTAAAGGTTTTTTTGTTGAAGAATTGCGACTTTTAGGTCTGTAACTGAGTGTCCAGGGAGGTTGAAGTGTTTTCCGACTGGTTTTTGAATGTTCTAATGCTTGATGTCTGATTTGTGTCCATTTGTTCTTATGCGTAGAGACTGTCCGGTTTGGCCAATGTACATGGCAGAGGGGCATTGCTGGCACATAATGGCATATATCACATTGGTAGATGTGCAGGTGAACGAGCCCTTGATGGTATGGCTGATGTAATTAGGTCCTATGGTGGTGTCCCCTGAATAGATATGTGGACAGAGTTGGCAATGGGCTTTGTTGCAAGGATAGGTTCCTGGGTTAGTGTGTTTGTTGTGTGATCCATTGGTGGTCTTCCAGAAAACACCATTCTGGCCACTATGGATGTAGAAGCCCTTGACACCAACATTCCACACAAAGATGGATTATAAGCCATCAGGAACAGTATCCCCGATAATGTCACGGCAAACCTGGTGGCTGAACTTTGTGACTTTGTCCTCACCCACAACTATTCCACATTTGGGGACAATGTATACCTTCAAGTCATTGGAACTGCTATGGCTATCCGCATGGCCCCACAGTATGCCAACATTTTTATGGCTGACTTAGAACAATGCATTACATTTGTCATTACACAAACTAAAAACTATTTCCCCATGCTAATTTTTCCCCTACTGTTACTCTCACCGTCTTGTCAACTGTTTGAAATGGGCCATCCTGATTATCACTACAAAAGTTTTTTTCTCCTGCTGATAATAGCCCATCTTAATTAATTAGTCTCGTTAGAGTTGGTATAGCAACACGCATTTTTTCATGGTGTGTGTGTGTGTGTGTATGATATGATCTTCCTACTGTATTTTCCACTGCATGCATCTGATGAAGTGGGTTTTAGCCCACGGAAGCTTATGCCCAAATAAATTGGTTAGTCTCTAAGGTGCCATAAGTACTCCTCGTTCTTTTTGCTAATGCAGACTAACACGGCTACCGCTCTGAAGTCTTAGCAAACACTTCCATAGTAACAAAGCAGATATATAAACATTAACTTCTAACACGGGATACAGATATAAGTAGGATTAATACATGCAGCATCCTACAATCATTCCACAAAGTCTAAACACAAACACATTCTTAAATTCTAATACCTATTTTAAAAATACTAAAACACAGGTAAGCCAGACTGGTTTCCAGCTGTGCATTTGTCAGTGTTCAGTGAGTCTTAGGGGCCTTGGCATGAGCTGGCATCTGGTCTGCCAGCATCACACACTTTACCAGGCTTTATCACAGTGGTATCTCAAGGGCTAACAAGATGTGTCCAATAGTTTCTCCACAACAGGGATAATCAGGTTAGAGAGTAATTTAGCATCTGTGAGAAAGGAAGGGAATCAGCAGTACCCTCACTTAATTTATCTATCAGTGTGAAATGTGTTAAACCATTTTTGTTTTCAGTGCTTCTTTGTCAGATAATCCTGTTCGCCCAGAAGATACTTGTAAACTGGGAATTTTCTCATTATTAATTTGTTAATGCTAGAGGAATGCAGTAGCCTTGCTCCAGCTGCTTTTTCCTGAAAAGTACTGAAAGTTGAGATGTTTCATCTTCCTAAGTAGTAGTCCAGGTTTATCTGCTTCATGAATTAATGTTTGTTATGGAATCTAGTAAGCTGAAACCTGTATCGCAACCCTTTCGAGCTATGATATGGCACTCTCTGTTTAATGACACATCTAGCATTTTATTTATTTTGGGTAGGAAAAGAAAAGTTCTTTGAACAGGCACATGTATATCTGTAAATATTGAGCCTATGATAAATTTATGCCTTTACCAATGCATGGTTTGTGGGGTGTATTTTTGAGGAGGATGGTGGGGAGAGGGAACTGCTACCTTTGTTTTGGTAGTTGCTGGTTGTGGTATTATTTTGGTTTATACTTTGACTTGGGGCAATGTGCTTGCCTTCAATGTGTACTTTATATGATTTACTTTGAGAATTACTTACAGTAAAACTTGAATAAGAGATCATCCTTTTTATACAACTCCTGTCTTATGTACCACTCCCCTGCAAATTTTCCTAAAAGTATTGAGTATAGTAGTACTTTTCTTTTAAAGAGCATCACCTCCATTTGTTTGCCCCTTGAGCGGTTGTTTAAAACAAGTTTCAGTGTTGGTTTTCCCTAAACATTTCTCCCTGTCCAGCATGTCTTTGTTAGTGACCATTTTGCAGGAAGGAACAACATTGACTTTTTTAATGTGAAGAATGGTTATTGCTCTTCTGACAGCCTGAGGCAAAATTGTAATCAATTGCATATAATTACATACCTCACTTGCTCTCTGGCAGTGTGTGTGGGTAATGCTTTTTACCATAACTGATTTGAATTATGATAGTGTAGGCTGGTAACTGTACTACATGTAAGTGCTTGATGACTTGTTCCTAATGAGCTGTTTTGGGGGTGCATTTTGCAGGAATGAATCAGTTTAACCCCATGTCCATAGGAAATGTACAGATGCCACAGGCACCCATGGGACCCCGTGCAGCTTCTCCAATGAACCATCCTGTACAAATGAACAACATGAGCTCTGTTCCAGCGGTTTGTATTTGCTTTCCTCAAGTTCTTCTTATAGTTTAATTCCACTTAAGAATTTCCTTCGTTTTTATAATAAAGATGCTTTGGGAAAAAACATATTCATGTTAATATGGAAAACTCATGTGTCTGCTCATCTATTTGAATTTCATGCTAATTAGCTTCAGGGAAATTTATCTTTCATCTTTGCTATCATATGGTTTTTTTACTGACTTGTTTATTTGTTTTCAACGTTTAAATTTGACATACAGAACCTAAATACTTAGGGTGGGAGGCGGACATCAGAGGTATAACAGTAATTCGTGTCTTCTGGGAGAAAGAAGCTTGGTACTTCCAAGTACTGTAGCCATCCAGTGTATAAATCCGTGGTAACACTTAAAAACTTGATTTCATTTTTTTCAGAAAATTAAAATATATTTTAAGAGTTCCAGCATATTACTTTTCTATATTAGCCCAAAGAACTTAGCGTTCTAAATATAGCTTTAGTATTTTTTTCACTTTGAGTAGCTCATTAAATGTTGTGAGGCAATGCTGACATCATACATGTGTCCAAAACTCCCTTTGATTTATGAGGTCAGTATTTTTTCTCAGACCTTATGCTAATTATCTAGTTTGTTTTTCCTTTATTTCTACCCAATTAATTTCTTTAATAACTGATATTTTTGTTTTTAAATATTAGATGGCAATGTCTCCTTCCCGAATGCCTCAGCCACAAAACATGATGGGAGCACATTCCAGTACTATGATGGGTCAGGCTCCTACCCAAAACCAGTTCCTCCCTCAGAATCAGTTCCCATCATCAAGTGGAGCTCTGAATGTGAACAATGTAGGCATGGGTCAATCAACAGCCCAGACAGGCGTTTCACAGGTAGAATTCATTTTCTGAAGTATGGATTATCTTAATCTAATTTCATGGGCGGCCACGCTCAGCCCCCAACAACCCCCCACCCCTCCTGCTTCTACCCAGCGCAGCTTCAATCTCCCTGGTTCGGGCCACGCTGCCCTCCCTCTCGGTGCTCTGGGGTCGGGGCCATGCCACCTGCCCTCCTGGGGCTGGGGGCTCTAGCCTGGGACATCGGCCGGCAGCTGCAGTGGGGGGCTCTGGTAGGGGGCACGGAAGGGCTGGGGCCTCAGGCGGAAGGGGCAGGGCTGGGCGCTAGCCTCCACCAGCCAGCAGTTCACGAAATGCCAGTGTCTAATTTCCTTTTAAAATCTCACTTCTTTGCATAGTTTGCATTATATTTGTATATCCAGTGTTCATTATACCCCTCCAATTTAATCAGCTTCTCAGAGACTCTCCTGTCTTTCACTTTCTCTTTCTGCATTCCAAGTATTTCCATGAGCTGCTACATAAACTCTGGGTGTATTAGTTTAGGAAAAAATCCGCACCACCACCCCTGGATGTGAATTCTATAATTCACATAATCTTATGGAGAATTTTAGCGGGGAATAGCAGGAAAAGTTAATTTATAATGCATGATTTAGCTATTTTCAGTGTTCCCCCATTGTATTTGAGTCATCCATATGCTCCTATTTTTTCTTTGTATGCAGACTTTAGTAGCTATTATTTTAAATTATGGACTGCAAGAAAGTATGTAATCAAAGCAGCCCTCTTAGTTTTTTGCATTTCTTTTTTTTTTTTTTTTAAACTGGTTACATCTGAATTGGAAGCTGTTGTCTATCACCATTTGTCTTCCATATTATTACAGAAGTTCAGTCAAATTATTTGTTTAATAGCTGAACACTTCTGCATGTGGCTTTTTAAAAAATAAAAACATCTGCCCTCCTGGAGAAAGTCTTGAATACATGATGGACAGAAAAACAGTATCCCTCAACAAAATATTTATAAGGCAATATAAAAGCATTTTAACACTTGACATTTTACTACCTATAATTCATTCATATTTCTTTATTGATTTATTTAGATTTATACAAATACTTAAAAATACTTGTATGAAGATTTTTAAATAGAAATCAGATGAAGGCATACAGTAACTCCTCACTTAACATTGTAGTTATGTTCCTGAAAAATGCGACTTTAAGTAAAACAATGTTAAGCAAATCCAATTTCCCTATAACAATTAATGTAAATGAGGGGGTTAGGTTCCAGGGAAATTTTTGTCCACACACACACGCGTGTTTTAAACAAACAATTTAATACTGGTACACAGTGATGATGATTGAGAAGCTTGGTTGAGGTTGAGGAGTCAGAGGGTGGGATATTTCCTAGGGAATGCCTTACTGCTAAATGAAAAGGAGTACTTGTGGCACCTTAGAGACTATAAGCTTTCGTGAGCTAGCAATTGGCTGAGTCCTCAAGGGTTAACTCTCTCACAGCAGGAAATGAGGGAGGGCAGACAGAGACACACAACGTGTGTGTGTGTGTGTGTGTGTGTGTGAGAGAGAGAGAGAGAGATGCGCATTTCCCCTTTAAGTATGGAGAGTGAAGTCAGAAGTACACTGCCTCGTTAATTAGATCAGCAAGCTGAGACTGGGCTGCAGGTGCTGACTGTTGTGTGTGTCCCCTGCTCTATGGAAGATAGGGTAAGCGGGGTGCAGGGGGAGGGGGACACCCTGACATTAGCCCCCCTCTTTTTCCCCTCCCCTCCACACAGCAAGCAGGAGTCTTGAGGAGCAGGTCCAAGGCAAAGGGCAGGAGCAGCTCAGGGCAGTGGCGGGAGGGACAGCTGAACTCCTGGCAATTGATAGCCTGCTGGGCAGCTGCTGCACAGGGAACTTAGGGGAGTGGGGAGCTGATAGCGGGGCTGCTGGTCCACTCTGGTTCCAAGCCTCCACCGGCTGCTCTTCCTGCAAGCAGTGGACAAAGCAGGTGGCTGCCAAACGAGTTAGAAGGGAGCATTGCACAACTTTAAACGAGCATGTTCCCTAATTCATAGATCAGTTCATAGAATATCAGGGTTGGAAGGGATCTTAGGAGATCATCTAGTCCAACCCCCTGCTCAAACCAGGACCAATCCCCAGTTTTTGCCCCACATCCCTAAATGGCCCCCTCAAGGATTGAGCTCACAACCGTCGGTAACGTAACAGTAACAACATTAACCGGGACAACTTTAAGTGAGGAGTTACTGTATTAATATGGTCTGCTCTCCCTGATTCTCCCTCCACCCATTCTAGTTTGTCTGATGCAGCATTTAGTAAAATATATCATCTTAAAACATATGCACATGCACCATGTCATTTATATTGTACTATTTCAATTTTATAATGTTGCTGGACTTGGAAATGTGGATCCACAACCTTTTTGAATATCCAAAATAGTCAAGTCAGGGTAAAAACTGTTACATGTTCAAGTGTATTGTGTATAGTAAACACAAGGGAAAGAATTCTGAGATGCCTTCCTGAGCAATGTAGCTCAGTAGGTGCAGCCTAGGTTGTGGGGAGCTTTCAGCCACTTTGTGTCCTCTGAATTCTTACCCCTACCCAGCCCATGGCACAACTTAGCTCTTGAATGGCTGCCTATGGGGAGTGCTCTCTGGGTTCCATCTCCTTTATGATAGCAGAACAATATAAAAGGAGCAAAAAGCTATCGAAAATTATTGGTGATTTTATGTGGTCAGAACCTGTGCATTTGAGATAATAAACACGGTTGCTGTAAATAAATAAATATGAAAAATGTATGGTGATCTAAACTGCTACTCTTGTAAGGCATTTAATGCTCTTATAATGTCCAAGTAAATATGACTCAATTTTGGAGCAGCATGGATACATTAAGAACTCTCTCTTTATAGCAGGGGCAGGTTCCCAGTGCTGCTATTCCGAACTCCATGAATATGCTAGGACCACAGAGTGGTCAGATATCATGTCCACCAGCGACCCAGCCACCTCTACATCAGACTGCACCTCCTGTATCCAATGCAGCTGGCAAGCCACCTATCCAACACCAAACCCCACCTGGAATGACTCCTCCTCAGCCAGCAGCACCTACTCAGCCATCCACACCAGTCTCATCTTCAGGACAGACTCCTACACCAACACCTGGCTCTGTTCCAAATGCAACACAGACACAGAGTACACCTACAGGACAAACTGCAGCACAGGCTCAAGTTACACCACAGCCTCAGACTCCAATACAACCCCAGTCTGTGCCAACCCCACAACCATCTCAGCAACAACCAACATCTGTGCAGGCACAACCTCCTGGCACTCCAGTAAGTATCAGCTAGTTTATTTGGTCCAAATGCAACAGAAGCCTAAACATTCAACAAGGAACTTTCCCCTGTATAGTACTGTGCCATAGAATTACAGATTGCAGGATCCTTATGCCATAGCAACAGTAGCTTGTTTTATTGTGGAAGATATATTTTAGAATAGGTATTTATTTAGATCCATAAGCAAACAAAATGCATTCATCCAAATGTTCTCAGAAGTCAATTTAGTTAGTGATTTCCAATACTAGGATTAAAAATACTACAGAATGTTTCTACAGCTGTGCGTGGGAAACTTGTAAATAATCTGCCTGTGCTATGTTTGGCTCTAGTCAGGATCATTAGTCTTTCACCTTCATGATCATTAAATTCACACATGGTTTTTAAAGATGGGTAGAAAGAGACTGCATGGTAATCAGTGTGTACTATCCACCGTACAGTTGCTTTATCAACAGAAGATGCTAATGCATCAGATGATAAACTCATTCCTGTCTTTACTTCTGTATAACTCGAGATCTGTGTTCTGGTATCCAGAGTTTGGTTTTCATAGAATCATAGAATATCAGGGTTGGAAGGGACCTCAGGAGGTCATCTAGTCCAACCCCCTGCTCTAAGCAGGACTAGTCCCCAACTAAATCATCCCAGCCAGGGCTTTGTCAAGCCTGACCTTAAAAACCTCTAAGGAAGGAGATTCCACCACCTCCCTAGGTAACGCATTCCAGTGCTTCACCACCCTCCTAGTGAAAAAGTTTTTCCTAATATCCAACCTAAACCTCCCACACTTCAACTTGAGATCATTGCTCCTTGTTCTGTCATCTGCTACCACTGAGAACAGTCTAGATCCATCCTTTTTGGAACCCCCTTTCAGGTAGTTGAAAGCAGCTATCAAATCCCCCCTCATTCTTCTCTTCTGCAGACTAAAAATCCCAGTTCCCTCAGCCTCTCCTCATAAGTCATGTGTTCCAGTCCCCTAATCATTTTTGTTGCGCTCCGCTGGATGTTTTCCAATTTTTCCACATCCTTCTTGTAGTGTGGGGCCCAAAACTGGACACGGTACTCTAGATGAGGCCTCACCAATCTCAAATAGAGGGGAACGATCACGTCCCTCGATCTGCTGGCAATGCCCCTACTTATACAGCCCAAAATGCCATGAGCCTTCTTGGCAACAAGGGCACACTGCTGACTCATATATCCAGCTTCTCGTCCACTGTAACCCCTAGGTCCTTTTCCGCAGAACTGCTGCCTAGTCATTCGGTCCCTAGTCTGTAGCGGTGCATGGGATTCTTCTGTCCTAAGTGCAGGACTCTGCACTTGTCCCTGTTGAACCTCGTCAGATTTCTTTTGGCCTAATCCTCTAATTTGTGTCGGTTTTAGTGAGTATCAGACTCAAGAGTGGTATTATTTGAGATGATCCTTTTGTGTATGATTTTGTACTATTCCTCTTAGCAAGACAAATGAATATTTCTATATATTTCCTCAATGTTTTGATTTTTGTACCTTTTTACATCAGCTATCCCAGGCAGCAGCTAGTATTGATAACAGGGTGCCAACCCCAGGCTCAGTTGCGAGTGCCGATATCAACTCCCAGCAGCTGGGACCTGATGCACCAATGCTAGAAAGCAAACCAGAGGTTAAAAATGAAGAAACTGAGCCAGAGCCTTGTGAAACACAAGTGGAACCTAAGACTGAGGTAAGTGAAATTCCTTCACAGTTAATTAGAGCAATAATATATAGGAGCTAAAATAAGTTGAGTGTGAATCAGTGAGCCAAGCTGATGAGAAAATATTAGTTAATGTAAAACTCTGGTTTTCACTCTGGTGGAAGCCCTGTGTATGGTGCTTTATTGTGTATCGGGCTACTGACACTCCAAACTGATAGAATTTGTAGTTTGAGACGTTATAGGTGTAGTTTAATCTCATCTCTTTCTTTCTTAAGATGGAGGAGGATTTACAAGGATCTTGCCAAGTGAAAGAAGAAATAGATGTGGCAGAGTCAAAACAGGAGCCAATGGAGGTAGAAGAAAAGAAACTTGATATCAAGGTAGAGCCTAAAGAAGAAGAGGAGAGTGGCACTAATGGCACCACTTCACAATCTACATCACCATCTCAGCCCCGTAAAAAGAGTACGTATATAGAAATGGGAGTTCTTGGTTTTCTGTTTCCTGCAATCTTTAAGCCAACCAGGAGGTCCCTCTGTTTGTATGTATGCACTAACACCACAAATTGGGGGCTGGGGCTGAGACTGTGCGTTAATGTGCTACCCTTTTTCCTTTTGGAAAGCAGTATTCTTATCTTTTCTTGGATCACAAGTGAAAAGTAAGGTTTTGATGTCCTCCTGATTTGCACTTAACGTTACTGTCAATGATAACATCTCAGTTTGGCTTTTTCACAATAGCCAGTCTCTAGGCAGAAGAGCCAAAGCCAGGGTAGTAAGGGATTGGTTTCAGTTCAGGACTGAGGTGAATTGTAGGGAAATTACAATTCTCCCTTCCACCCCTCCTTCCCCCCAGCACCTGAATACTGAATTGTGCCGAAGATCTACATCTCCTGCCCTCGCTCGTTCTCAATCAGCAGTGAGCACAAGCGCTGCCTTTACTGCTTGGGAGAAGCCCACATCTCATCCAGATGCAGTATCTCCCTCTCCTTCCCAAGCCGTACCTGGGAAGATTGGGCTGTCTGCCTCAAGAAGCACCTCATGGCAGTTGCCATGAGGCCGCAGTTGGATCCAGGCTGGGAACCACTCCTTCCCCCCCTCCCCCCCATACATCGGCCTGAGCAATCCAGGTGTGTGCCTCCTACCACAAAGACCCAGTCCGGTTCCCCTGGTACCAGTGCTATAAACCCCGTGCCAGGGTCTAATCGTAAGGCAAGGAAGCATGCGCATAAGCATGGTAGTAAGTCTTCCTCTAGGCTGAAGAAGGACGTTGCACCTTCCATGAGTTCCAGCCGTGGAGAAACTGCGCATTCCAAGGTGCACAAGCATGACAAGAAGCCACATAGACCACAAGATCTGCTGGTTCTGTCCACTGAGTGAGATACACCTTCCAGTTCTGCACTGCCAAAGACAAGGGAACCTTCGGTTCCGAGGCAGGCCTCCATTCCGGCCCCAGCTCTTGTTCAGACTGCGGCGCGCATGCCATTGACACCAGGCAGGTTTGAGGCTGTGCCTGAGCCTCGTGAACTCTTTGCTTTGGAGAAGGTGAGGTCTCCACAGCTTGCACTCTAGTCACCTCATGCGGTGGGGGTGCTCTCCCACCTTGGACTTACCTCCTTCAGCTAATATTCCTGCCTGCTCTCTTCCAGCTCATGTGGTTCCCATGATGCTGCCATTAGAACCAGGCTATGACTTCTTGGCATCAGAGACTCGGACAGAGCACAGGTCCACCCTTCCCATACTGTTGATACAACTATCCAAAGGCTCTGATGACTCAGTGACAGTACCTTCCCTTTTCCTAGCAAAGGAGTCCCTGGTACCCCACTCCTCAGGGCCCACCACAGCAAATTAAGGATCATCCTTCTGGGCCCTACTGGGTGTCCTGGCCTCAGTATTCACCTTCAGAGCCTTCCCATTCAGCATGAGAGGAGTGCCCCGTCTCCTCTTTGATCGTCATCGAGTAGGTGTTCAGAACCAGTGTTGGAGGATGAACCGCTTAGCCTGGCTCTGACCGCACCACTGGAAACTGAGTGATTCACTTCATCATCCCCAGATGCTGTGGTGTCATCAGCTCCCTCATCACCTCTGGATGATTACCGTCAGTTCCAAGAACTGTTACGCAGAGTGGCTGATGCTCGCCACGTTCCACTGGAGGAAGTGCAGGACAAACAACATCAGCTTCTTGACATCTTGCATGCCTCGGTACCAACCAGAGTGACCCTAGTAATCAACGATGCCGTTCTTCAGCCGGCCTGAACTGTTTTACACACTGTGGTCATTTGCGCACCCACCCTTAAGGGGGAAGAAAGAGGTACTATGTACCAGCGAAAGGGTCTGAGTTTGTTTTCCCCACACACACACCTAATTCCCTCATGATACAGGCAGTGACAAAGCGGGCCAGGCAGCAACACCTACGCTCCACCCCAGCAGATGAAGAGGATAAGTGACTGGACATTCTGGGTCGCAAGGTTTTTTCTTGGCTGGCCTTCCAATTTTGCATTTGTAACTACCTGACACTATTAGCTAAATATGACTTGCTTACTTATGGCTTGTTGGCTTACTTATGGCTTGTTGGCGGACTTTGCAGACAAGCTTCCCCAACAGAATCATGCCTCCTTCGTGACTATCTTGGAGAAAGGCAAACTGGTCGCAAGGATAATGCTCCAGGCCGTGGTGGATGTGGCATATATCTCTTCACGCACAGTGGCCACTGTACTGCAAAGGGGAGCAATAGATCCTGATCGTACAACCTATCAGGGTGCAGGGTTTTATTCCGCCTATTTTCTAGTTCCCAAAAAAAGGGCGGCTGGTGACCAATCTTATACCTCCATCATCTCAGTTACTTTATACGCAAGCCAAAGTTTTGTATGGTCACCTTTAGAGACCATCATACCTTCACTGGAAAGAGGCATGTGGTTCTCACTGTACAGGAAGCCTATTTTCACATAGACCTCCATCCTACCCACAGAAGGTTTTTGAGATTCAAGGTAGGCCCTTGACATTTCCAATTCCGGATTCTACCATTTGAACTCACTACTGCTCCCTGGGTATTCACCAAAGCTTTCTGTGTGGTAGCGGCCCACCTCTGGTGTCAGGGAGTTCTTATATTTCCCATACCTCGATGACTGGCTGCTAGCAACGCGATCCAAAGGGAAGGCTCAAGCCTTGACCTTCATGCTGCTCCTACTCCTCTTCTCCCTGGGGGGTGAGCGTAAACATAGAAAAATCAACTTTGGATCTGATACAGTCCCTAGAATTCATTGGGGCATGCATCGATGCAATCTCAGCATGAGCCTACCTACTGGAGGACAGGTTCCAGATAATTCAAGAGTTGATTCCTAAAGTGATAGCCAGCCATCCTGATCCATTCAGAACTTTCCTGTCCCTCCTTGGTCACATGGCAGCCTGTCCGTACATCACCGCCTTTGCTCGTCTTTGCTTTTGCTGCCTGCAGCTGTGGCTCCAGAGGTCCTGTTCTCCCACACACCAAACCATGGACCTCATCCTAACAGTCCCACCCAAGGTTCTCTCCTCCCTCCACTGGTGGACAGACCCGGGTCAGATCAGCACTAGGATGCCCTTCCTCCCATTCTCTCCAAGCATGACGATCATCATGGATATGTGTCATTCGCCAGCTGGGGTGCCCACATGGGCGAGTATATGACACAGGGGACTTGCACTCATGACTCCCAGTTGCACATCAACATTCTGGAGCTTCGGGCGGTGCAGAGGACATGTCGCGCATTTCTCCCATTCGTTCTGTCCTGTCACATGCTCATCATGTCAGACAACACCATAACTGTTTATTACACCAACAAACAAAGGGGCATGTGGTTGCTAGCGCTTTGTGGAGAAACGATTACTCTGTGGGATTGGTGCATAAGCCACTGACAACAGGATTTAGTGGGCAATCTTCCGGGGACTGAGAACGTGATTGCAGATTCTCTGAGCAGGCAGTTCGTGGCTGACCCTGAATGGGAACTCCACGACGCCGTAGTCAGTGACATTTTCACCCACTGAGGGACTCCAACCACAGGCCTCTTTGCCTCCCATGTCAACAACAAATGCATCCAGTGTTGCTCCAGAGGAGGCCTCTGTGCCCATTCCCAGGGAGATCCCCATATCATCTGCTGGTCGGACCAGGCAGACTAGCTTTTCCCCCGCTACCGCTACTGGCGCGTGTCCTCCATAAGATCGGGTGGGAGAGGGCCACAGTTATTCTAATTGCCCCATTTTGGCTCTGCCAGTACTGGTTTCCCCTCCTCCTCTGCATGTCAGTGTGTCCCCCCACTTCCACTGCCAGCATTCCCGGAACTGCTCACGCAATACAGCAGCAAGATCAGATATCCTAATCCACAGACACCTCACTTCAGAGCTTGGTTTTTGGATGGGCATCTTTCCTAGAATGGGAGTGTTCGTTGGCAGTACAAGACATCCTCTCAAGTAGCAGGAAAGAGTCCACGAGGCATTCCTATCAAGCTAAGTGGAAATATTTCACTTCCTGGCCCAACAGAGTGGTCAAGCCCTTGAGAATGTGAATATTCCCCTTATTTTGGACTACCTTCTGTCCCTGAAGGCGTCAGACCTTGCTCTTCATTCCATCAAGGTGCACATGGCAACTGTTAGTGCTTTCCACCCCCCATGGAAGGACACTCTGTATTTATGCATCTTTTGATTAGCGGGTTTTGGAAGGGACTCCTTTACACCTATTCACCCATTCAACCTATTGCTCCCACAATGGGACCTCAACCTCGTCCTTTTGACCTTAATCACTTCGCACTTTGAACCTTCAGCCTCATGGCTCTGTCTCTCCTTTCCACGTAGGTCGCCTTCTTGGTTGCTATTACTTTTGTGAGAAGGATAGGCAAACTGGGGACCATGTTAGTGGACCCCCATTTTACCACATTCCATATAACGAGGTTTCTTTGAGTATGCACCCCAAGTTTCTGCCAAAGGTTGTATCCCGCTTTTACCTTAATCAGCCAATACACTTAGCTGCTTTTCTTCCCAAAGCCTTGTGCCATGGCAGAGGAGTGCGTCTTCACTACCTCAACGTGTGCAGGGCCATGGCCTTCTACCTGCAGAGAACGAGATCATTCAGGAAGACCCCTCGACTGTTTATCGTTATAACAGAGGATTAAGGGATAGGTGACATCCACTCAGAGGACTTCTAAGTGTGTTTTGGGGTGCATTATGCTCTGCTATTGATTTTTGGGACTGTCTCCACCCCTTGGTATGACCTCACTCCACAAGAGCGCAAGCATCAGTTACAGCTGTGCTTCAAGATACACTGCTTATGGACATATGTAAGGCGGCCACCTGGAGTTCGGTGCACACTTTTGCTTCACGTTAGGCGTTGGAACGAGATTCTGCGATGAATGCCCCATTCCACAGAACTGTTGTCCAGTCAACGGTTGCGTTATCTCCTCACACACCCCTCCTCATGACTTGGTACTGCTTATTAATCACCCTCAGTAGAATACAGTATGGACCATTACTCAAAAAAGAAGAGGTGGTTACTTATCTGTAACTGCAGGGTCTTCGAGATGTATGGTCCCTGTTTGTATTCCAATACCACCCTCCTTCCCCTATGCTGTGGATCTGTCTTGAATTGTGGTGGTGAAGGAACTGAGGGCATGGTTGGTCCGCCCTGCCCTTTATCGCCTCCTGGGACAAAACCGTGAGGCGGAGTAAGGGTGCATGCATGCACCAACGGACACAACTACTTTCAAGATCTCCAGCTCCGGACACATGGAGCACGCGTGTTACCCTCAGTGGAATATAGATAGGGACCACTCATCTCGAAGAACCTCCAATTACAGGTAAGTAACAGGTATTTACAGCCATGATTCTTCTTCAGTGGTTTGTTGTCCACTTCTTCAAGTGAACCCTGTTGCAGGCTCTGGTGTAGAAAAACCCATCCTTTGAGCCAGAAAAAAACCACGTAATTATTCTCAAAAAAGCAGCAATAAAAGTTAAATGTAAAAGTTTTAAGCCTGTTTTGAAGAGAAAACCTCATGGCTTTGTGGAAGTAGGGAAGCTAATTCAGAGTGTGTGATCCTCCATGGAGGCCAAACAGAACTGGCAGGGTTTCAAGAGTGGCCAAGTTAAGCCCTATCTCAGTGATCGATATATCTTCTGTGGACTGATGGCAGGATGGCAAGAAGGAAAATCCCACTGTAGTAGTAATGAATTTAATTATGAGAGAGAAATTATCTCCCATCACTCAGGCAAATTACAGTGTAATCCACTCAGATTAGTCTGTACATGTGTAATTTGATTAGTCTACCTGGATGAGTAGCATAAGTGGATTATTCTGCACACTGCAATCATGAACCTTTTCAAATATTTGTTAAAGCAACATTATGAACCTTAATTGCTCATTACCAGTAGTTAGACACTCACGCTACAATTCATAGTTATATATTGCCAAGTGCTAGCTACTAATAGAAATGTTTTATTACTGGGATTTCTGGTACATAATTGCTGCATTCCAAGTTACTGTAGAGAATGCTTTAGTAATTTGATTATAAAGGAGGGAAAGAGAGTCTCAACAGAAACTTCTGAACCCAATTAAAGAAGCTTCACTGATTGTAGCTACAATGTTGTCACTTGATTTACTGTTTGTATTGTTAATAAAAAAATAAGTAGACAGGTGGTAGAACAGATGGGGTGGTAAGATAATGTATAACATTTTGGTATATGCACTTAATTGTATTTTACTCTTCCATGCTTCTTGGCTTAATAATGTAATTCCATATAAATACAAAATGAAGGTTAAGCAAAGCACTCTGAAAAAATACCAAAGTTGAGATTGTATGCAAAACCTTCCCACTGGCCACCATGTATATGCATTATGATATAGTCTGTAATTTCAGTGTAACATTATTTCCCAAACACAACATATAAACTTTTTCCCTAAAATCTTACAAACACTATTACAAGATATAGTAACACAAATTTCATTGTCAGAATGGTCTAGAATATCTTTATTGAGAAATTCTGTAATTTCTTTTCTCTACAAGTATTTTAATAACTTAGTCCTAGCCACGTATTATACAATTTCTTTTCAAATGGCAGCAAAGCTTCCCTTAACTGGAAATGTAAATGATTTATATATGCCAGTACACTTTAACCATTACTCTGTTAATGGTTAGTCTGCATTAAGCTGTGGCTTATTGTGCACTTTTCACTTAAAATGACTTTCATGGATTGGTTAGAATGCATGCTGGTACACAGTACTACAAGACCTATAACTGTAGAAAAATATGGCATTTCCTAATTAAATTCTGAAGCATGCAACTGTAATGCTCTCTTAATGTAACTGCTTTTATGAAATTTCTATAAAAAAAAAAATGAAAAGGAACTTCGTTCTCCTTGTCTTTTGAAGATCTGCTCAGATGCCAAAAGTCTACCTTTGGTCAGAGACTAAGCATGGAAAAATTCAGCCCAAGTAGTGGGACTTAAGGAAGGTTAGGAGTGACTAAAAACAGCTTTCATTATAAAATGACCAAAAGTTATTTTGCAGGCTCTTTGCAAAGGCTGCATTCCAAATGAGGGCAACTTCTCCCTTATCCATTTTCCCTGAAAATGAGGTTCTGCCCTCTTTCAGATACACCATGGAAGGGAACCTTTTTTTCCCTTTGGCAGGCTGAGCTTTTTCCTGTCCCCGTCTTTTCTCCCTCCACCCCCTTCCTTCACAAAGCAAGGACAGTTTGGAGTGTTTATTAATTCAGGACTGCTTGCTATCTCTCCCTTGAATCTTCCAAGGTAGACTTGAAGGAGCACTTCTTTTCAGCATTCAGAAGCCTCCAAGCTAAGTTGATTTCTTTCCCCATCCAACAGGATCCTCTACTGAAAAGATTACAAGTAAAAAGAGAACCAAAAGTATTGTCTTCAGTAATTTCAAGGATGCTGCTCTCATCTTCTCTAGAGTTTTCTCCTTAATGACTTCAACCAGGACTCCCTCTAAAGCAATTTATGGTATAATGTTGGTACTTAACAGATAATGGATGATGATGATACAGGCAAAGGTCACGTTTCTTTCAGCCATCACATGCCAAGACAAAATGGGGTACGTGGTGGTTTAGCGCTAGCTTCTGTTCATCTTGCCTATATTCACAGAACTTCTTTCCTGAAAAGGAAAACCCAGACCATTGTTTCTCAAAAAGGAGAACCCTATAAAAGGAGTTTTTTCCCCTCTGGGGGAATCTGAACAGCACAGGAAAAAAAGACAAAATCCCCTGTCCACAAGCACTTTTCTCCATATTTTTCATACCTTTCAGAGGCCAAGGGTTCTGAAGATGAAACTAAAGAGGTTTTTTCCCTCCTCAAACTTTGAAGGCTAAATTGTGAAGTGATCAGTTACCTATATATTTTGCGGGGAAAGGTATAACAAGATCCAGTGGCTGGAAGCTGAAGTTTAATTAAAAAAAAAAAAAAATCAGACTGAAAATAAGATGCAGATTTTAACAGGGAGGGTAATTAAACATTAAAGAGCATAGCAAGGGATATGGTAAGTTCTCCATCTCTTTTAGTCTTTTAAAGACTGGATATTTTTCTAAATGATATACTCTAGCTCAGCCACAGGTTAGTGGGCTCGATGCAGGGGAAATTCTATGTCCTGTTATGCAGAAGGTCAGGCTAGATTATCTCCTCTTTTGGCCTTAAAAATCTATTAAATGAAATAATCCAGAACCATTAAATTCCAAAGTATCCAAGCCACACCACCAAGACTGCACAGCCAGTAGGAGGTACTTTCTCTTTTCCTCTAGAAAGAAATTCCAGATCCCATTTCGTTCGTTCGTTCCTTGGAGAATGCCACAAAATGTAAGTGGGAGTTTCTTCATAAAAGACTTTCTGAGCAATCTCAAAAGTTCTCAAGAAAACATGGGTCCCTTCGGAAGGCGAATTCCTGCATATGATACCCATGACTAGGAGAGTGGAATCAGCGCTCCATGAGGTCTGCAAGGTGTTGGCTGCAGCCCAAGTGTCTACAGCTTCCACCTGCTTTGCATGAATTATTTTTGCCTTGGCTGGCAATTTTCAGGAGGAAGTGCCAAAAACAATCCAGGGAACGTAAATCAGTGTTTCAGAGATTTCTTCAACAGCGGCAGTTATTTAAGACTTCTTTCTGGATTCATTTCAATTCTGAAGACAGTTGCAATGGGCAGAAGGCACCATTAGTTAAGATAACGAAAAACAGATTTACAAGTTAAACATCTGGTGTCAGGTTCCAAATATTCTTGGGGAAAGCTTTTCTGGAAGCTTCTTGTCAACGTTATCAGTAAAGAAATCGTTTCCCTCTCCAAAGCAACAAGGTAGGGATTACCAATCCATTTGCAAGAATAAAGGAATTCTTAATACCTAGAGGGAGTTCACCCTGTGTTTAGCTGGCTGAGCAGGAAGGAGATGGAATGGAGTCTCTACTAGTCAAGAATGGCAGTAGTTGAAACTTTTTACATCCAAACAAAATACTGAAAGCATGCTGTTCTCTTCCAGACATGCTTGCCTTAGACACTGTTTCCAAAGCCTGTTTAAAAGAGCCCCTATCTGTCCTTCAGCATCTCTGATCTTCAGAACAGATGAGATCTGACTGAGAAAGTCCTCCATTTTATTAGTGGCACCTCTCCGACCTTGGTGGCCATGTTATGCAGACTTCATCTCAATAATCCTCCCTTCTACCTCTGCTTCTTTTCTTCACAGTCCCCCAGGAGAGACACATTTACTTGAAGGTTCCTTTTACCACCAGATTTTACCAGAATCTGGGCCCCATTAATCCACTTGGATATTAAGAGGCAGCAATTAAAAAAATAGTTACTCCAGTCTGTGGTTATAAACACATTCTGGCTCTTCAGAAAGAAATCTACCAATTAGGATTTGTTTTAATTTGGTTTCAGGTGGTGCTCACCCATTGTGCTAGGCAGTGTACAGAAATGCAGAAAGAATGATTCCCTGTCCCAAAGAGTTTATAATCTGTTAAGACAATATAGGGGAAATTCAGTACTTGGTGCAGGGCCAAGCATACCAAGGCCAAATTCCCAATTTCGTACAGGAGAGCTTGGGCCCAATTCTGTGTTTCCCTACATTGTGTTTAGTCATTGGTACCAGTGTCAAGATGGGGTCAGGTTCTGTCAAATCACAATGACAGCACTTGATGCCACTTTGCAGTATAAATTACAGTAATGTCAAGCTCCTTGTCTCTAGGTCTGAAGGCCAACACTCTGTGCCAGCATACTTTGACAATATCAAATATTTCGGGTGTGAACAAACCAAGACTAATCTCCTCTCCACATCAGGCAATTTCTGAGGACAAAAATTAATAAGCCTTAGAAGGCAGTATGGAGTAATCCCCTGAACTCTCCACCCGGATTTGAGTGCCTTAACAAAACTTTCTCTTGGACCTCTTCACCAAAAGTCTTCATCCTCTCAGCAATGCAGATTTTTAAACTGGGTGGTGGTTCTCCTACACCCAACATTCATTCCTAAGGTAAACGCATATTTTTCACTGCTCTCAGGAGGAAGTCCTCCTTCCCTTCCTCCCCCCTTTTTGTCAAGGCTATGTTCATCCAAAATAAAGTCTGGTATATTTTGGATGTGCAAAGAGCACTCCATAATTATTTCAGGGTTTTTCAGAAAATCTCCTCCTTTCTTCTCCTGTCAATCCACTGCTGAGAGCAAAACAAGGCATCATAATAATCTGTTTCTGGGTGACTGAAATTGTGCATCAGGAAAGTGTATCAGTGTTCCAAAATCAGTTATAGCCCATCAGACCAGGACTGTTTCTAAATTCTGATCAGAAAATTCTTTTGCCACTTATCAAGCCATCTGGTCATTTGTCCATATTATAGACAGTACAACTTGGACATAGTTTTCTGCAGATTTTGGTCCTTCCCTGCAGTTTTCTTTGCTCTAAAAATCTCAGTAGGGGTAACAGACATGGCTGTATTTGGTGTGGTTGCGGGGGGGGGGGAATTGTTCTTAACTGTTTATCTTTTCTTTGATTAGCCAGGTGCTCTATTCCATTCCTCATTAAAGTTATTGTTTTGTTAATCAGTTATGGCCAAATTGCCTTCTCTGCCCAGTAGAAAGATACCTTTCACAGGGTAGGATTGTTAATCTGCAGTCATGAAGTTAATAAATACGTTGAAATTCTGGAAATACTCTCTGGCAAGATTTCAAGAAAGGCAAAGCCAAACTGTCCTGGTGACTCAGATCTAGTTCTGCCTCCGATCTGCACAGTAGAATGAAAAACCCACATTAGGAATAATGAACCTGGCTGTTTGGAGATGAGAAATTATTTGATGACAAAATTCTGTCTTAAAGTATATAGAATAGAGCAGTTTTAATATCTGAGAGAAATTCTTTTCTTTGTATTTTAACTGTGTTTGGGGTTGTTGTTTCTTTTAAAACAGTCTTTAAACCTGAAGAGCTGCGCCAGGCTCTCATGCCCACCCTTGAAGCATTGTACCGGCAGGACCCAGAGTCCCTTCCTTTCAGACAGCCTGTGGATCCTCAGCTCCTAGGGATTCCAGTGAGTTAGCATTAAAAGCCTTTGTGGTATATGTATATATGCATTATGATATCTCATAATTCTTATTTTTGTAAACTTATTTGGCCTAATATCTTTGTGCTTGTTCAAGTTGTATATGGCCATGGGAACATCAGCTGTGTGCCCTTAAAGATTTCTCTCCTTGAGTTCCAATTAAGAGTTAAGAATGAATGCCTGAATTTCCATGGGAACCAGAATGTAGAAGTTGCTCTTCTTCGAGTAGTGACCTTATGGGTGCTCCACTTCAGGTGCAGATGGGCCTCTCAAGCCCCTTGATTGGAGACGTTCCATTAGCAGTGTATGTTTGGCCCCCACCTGCAGTCTATACAATCTCGGGCTACCCATCGAGGATATATAGGCTGCACAGATGAACCGTCCTCAGTTCCTTCTTTACCGCCTTGACCCGAGATGGAGCTCTAGCGTGTCTGCCTCATCCATTCTTCAGCGTGTTCTACAGTTGTTCTTTCAGTAAGTTTAGTGTTTCTAGTTAGTGTTACTTCCTTTAGTATAGAATTAGTTAGATGATGAGGATTGACTTTTTCGTCTCCCTTTTTCAAATACTACCTCTTGTCAGGAGGCTGTGCCGGTCAGCAACGGTCACCCTAAGTGCATCTACTGCTTGGGAGAGTTGCGTATCTAGCAAAAGTGTAACTTTTGCTTAGCTCTCAAGTTTAGAGTATGAAAGAATTGAGAGACCAAACTAAGACTTCTGATGATGGAGCATTCCCTCCCTTCCACCTGCTTTCAAGTCATGTCAGGAGACACATATTTCCCCCCTCCCCATGTACGTCTGTTTCCAGACAGATCCAGCGCCCCTCCGACCTCAGCCCAGGTCTCCCCTAAGAAGGGGAAAACTTTGGAGGACTCAGAAGGCTCCAAAGAAAAGGAGCTCAGTCTCCCACCGCAAGGAGCCAGCTCCCAAAGGCCCCAATTGCATGCTAAGTCTGTGGTGCTGAAGGCCTTGACCCCTTGGCTTGGTACCGCGGAGGCAAAAGGCTCTTCCTCCAGTACTGGTGGGGCCGGGAGATCCTAGAGCACTTTGGAGAAGCATGGCTCTGGCAGGCCCTCCAGTACCATCTGTGAAGAACAGGGAGGTGAAGCCTAGGATGTACACTCCTTTAGAATGGCACTGTCTGTCAGACTTACCATTTCATCAGTACTGGGCTAATCAAAGCACCAGACGCTTTCAGCCTTGGCACTGTGTTCCAAATTGACAGTACCGTCCACCTCAGCTGCTGCAGAGTATCGATCCACTTAGTACCACAGGCATTTACTCCAGGAACTTGTCTGTTTTAGATGAGCCAGAGTCTCCACTAGTTCTGGGTACCAAACAACTTGGTACCAAGATCCCGGTCTCCAGATTAACATTGTTTCCCAGTACCACAAGACTCTCCACCTTTTTCTGCTGATGTCCCACCAGTGAAGGAGATTGAGGAGGATGAAGTTAGACATTGTCAGTCTCCCCTGTCAGTGTAGGGTTCCACTCAACATCCATACAGGAACCTGTATCCTCATCCATGACAGGGAAGGTGGGATCAGTTCTGGGCACCATCTACTCTCTGGATGCCCTATTTGGATAGAGAAAGAACAGAGGGCGGTTTGCCTATGCAGCCCCATGTACTCTGTGTGTGGCGCACGGTTGTGTAGAACACGTGCAGGCGGGACAGACACTGCTAAATCTCCAATCAATGGATCAAAAGGTGCACGCACACCTGAAGCAGAGCACCCATCACACATCTCAAAGAACTATAGTTCTGCACAGGGTGAGTAACCTTTCCTTTCTTTCTTAAACAAAATTATCCTATGTATGGTATCTGTTTTAAACACTGATTATTTTTTCTTCTGAAGACCTTCAATCATCATTTGGATCTAGGAAAATGAAAGTTATAGCAGAGTAATTTTAGGAATGTGTTCAGATTTTATAGCACAATAAGATTTTTGGTGTTCTATAGTCACAGAATAAGACTAGCATAAAATCATGTCTTAAAAGCTGCATTTTGCATCCGTCCAGTACTGTAGAGTGAGGCCAGGTCTACACTAAAAAGTTAGGTTGACCCAGCTATGCCACTCAGTGGTGTGAAAAATCCAGACCCTGAGTGACATAGTTAAGCTGATATGACCCCTGTTGTAGACAGTGCTAGGTCGACAGAATAATTCTTCTGTTGACCTAGCTACTGCCTCTCGGGTAAGTGGATTAACTGCAGCAACGGGAGAGCCATCTCGTTGCTCTAGTGAGTGTCTACAATTAAGTATTACATCAGTGCAATTGTGTTTCTATAGCAGTTAAAGTGTAAACATAGCCTATGTAGATGATGGCCTGATCGGATGGCCATCTGGAATGTAGACCAGTTGTTACAAGGCTGATGATGATTTTTAATAACATACTTTCTCCGCATCCTCTAGTAACTCTACACGCTTTGCAGAGTGCCTAACAACAAAATAAGAACTCATGCAATATAATAAAAGATCAACTTCTTAGAGTACAACCACACAGAAACAAGTGAAAGGGCCATGTTTGAAAGAAGAGGTAATAAGTATAGGGTCAATAATGGTCATTCAACAAACACCTTTGAATGTGGGTGGATGAAGCTTCAAAGTGTTCTGTTTTCTGTTTAAGTGGAGCTGGCATAAGGGTATTTCATGGGGGAGCAAGTTTTGCACAGTAAACCAACACAGGAAAAATGTGATCATCTGCTGCCTTAGGTTCTGTGGTTGAAACTAAACAGTGTGTTGAATGTGTGCAGGTTCCCATCAGTTCAAGACTAGCAAAATAACTTTCAAATATAGCTACTCCGAGCACCCATCACAGAGCTTGACTTGTGAATTTGTCCATAGTGTAGTTTGAGCTTTTTATGACAGTGAAACTTGGTGACTTAGTGATCTTCTTTGGATCTTGGTTTTTATATTTTTGTTTTTAAATCTGTTTCCCAAAATTCGAAGTTCCTTTGAGAGCTATTAAAAGTTTGAACAACTTTAACAAAACAAGCACAGCAGTTTCTCTCAAACTTGGTCTGTTTTGAACTCCTTAAAGCATCCTTTAACTGGGCCTATGGATTCCAATTTTAAAGACTCAAGTAAAGACATTTGAAAGAAGCAATAGAAATGTTATAGATCATGGATAAAATTTTCAAAAGCACCTAAGTAACTTAGGAGCCAAGTTCTGTTGTCTTACAATGAAACTTTGGATGCGAAGTCATTTGGGCAATTTTGAAAATTTTACCCAATGTCCATTATGGGTTCAGTTCATCTCTGTGTAGGGGGTCAATTCTGCACAAGGCCCAAACCCCATTTAAACTCCAGGTAAGCCTCAAAATAGACTGTTTTGCACACATTCGTGGAGACGTTAAATCCATTTGGATGTGTTCAAAATAGTAGGCACTAGAAGTGCATCTTAAAAATAATGGATGATATTTCTTGTATTTTGAAGGATTACTTTGACATTGTGAAGAATCCTATGGACCTTTCCACCATTAAACGTAAATTGGATACTGGGCAATACCAAGAGCCGTGGCAATATGTGGATGACGTCTGGCTAATGTTTAACAATGCCTGGCTTTACAATCGCAAGACTTCCAGGGTCTATAAGTTTTGCACTAAACTCGCAGAGGTCTTTGAACAAGAGATTGACCCTGTCATGCAGTCACTTGGATACTGTTGTGGACGCAAGGTATATTTTTCAAGTTTATTATTGCTGAAAAACTAAGTAGTTTGACAAAGAAGGTTAAAAAAAAAAATCTCCTTTAGATACTTATTTTGAATAAAATTAAACTACTAGTTGGAAAGGCTAGAAAAAATTAGACTGTTATGTCAACATAGTAAGGAAGTGGAAAATATCTAAAGGATTCTAGCCAAATTTCTTTCTATCACTGGCGGTGATATCATTTTCAATATGAAGTGTTGAAATATTTTGCTATTATACACAATCCCATATATCTTGCACCCTCTTATCCAGATACAGGGTCAGATCCTGAGCTGCAGTAAGCCATTTTGGCTCCATTGAAGTCAAGGGAGCTGAGCTGTTTTATTCCAGCTAAGGATCTATCCACATCAATCCATATCCACTTGAAGCTAATAAACACATCTCAGTATATTACAGTATACTTTTATAGCACGTTCACTACGTTGCATATTCACAATGTAAAACACACTTTAAAGTTTTTTCACCTTTGTTTTGCAGTATGAGTTTTCTCCGCAGACCTTGTGCTGCTACGGAAAGCAACTGTGTACTATTCCCCGTGATGCTGCCTATTACAGTTACCAGAATAGGTAAGTCCCAAATTCCTGCATTAGCCGAGGATACGAGATCCAGTGAGTGACAAAACAAGTTTGTCTTTTTGTAGCCTAGCACATACTAAGCAGAATGATGATTAACGTCTCGTTTCCTTTATTTCTCTAATAAATCAGCAGAAAATAAGCTTATTGATTGTCCTTCTGTGTGCAACCCTCTTGCAGATAAACCCTTTGGTTTTTTACATTGCAACTTACAGTTCATGGTATTTATATGCTTGTCAGTTTATAGATTCTACACGGCACCACTTAACTAAAGTTGTTTGTATTTTTCCATTAAATCTGAAGCATGACTTAAAAAAAAAGAAAATGGCAACTCAGGAGAACATATCTTTTGCCTTGAGAGAGTTCTGAATAAAAATGTGCAGACGTATCTTCAAATCACTGTCAGAAAGATATCAACTTAAGGTTTATGTTGGAAAGAAAATGACTTTGTGGATCACGCCACTTAAATTGCATCTGGTATTTTTAATATGTTGGAGCACAAAATTAGAACCTGGAGAACTTATTAGTAAAACAAAACTTCTTAATTCAACTCAGTTTCATGAAGTCTTCGTAATCTAAACAAAATTGAGGCTGTAGTATTGCGTATTCATAGTAACTATGCAAATGAAATGTAAAAGGTTTTGTTTGAGAGTTCATGATAAGTTTGACTTCCATAATAACTTCCAGGATCCCATGAGGAGCTGGGAGGAAAAATAAAGTTACTATGTAAAATTTAGTCCTCTGGTTAATAGAGGGAAGAATATATGATTCCATCCATGTTGGTGTTCTGTTTTATTAAACAATGTTTGGAATTAATTTAAACATCAAAATGACACAGCTCTATCATTTTTCTGATATTTTTATCTCCCCCCACTCTTAGAAAATGCATCTATAGCAATTAAGTTCATCTTCTGTTTAGTGTACTTTAATTCATCAGTGCTGTAGTGAGTAACATCTATTAAAAGAAGAAAGAAAAGTTAGCTTTTAGCTTCTTTTAAAAAAGGCTACTAAATGTAAATTAGCTGTGGCTCTAAAAAACTATAGGAGGAGACATTTTTCAAGTTATAGTGTGAAACATTTTCTTGCCACAGATTTGACAAAGCTTGAGCCATGCCAACTTGGAGGTGTACTGCAGATTGCCTTTTAACTTAAGTTATGAAGTAAACATTGACAGCTACCACTTTTAAATTTCATCTCTCTGCACTAAGAAAATCATGTCGGCACTTTACAAAACTGTAGCATCCAACACAGATGATGCAGTTCAGTCTTACAGACTAGATGGGGCAAAACTATGTTTTATTTTTATTCCTAAATTGCACTACTGTCTCGTAGTCTGCAGGGCTGTAGCACAATTCGGAATACACTCAAAACACCAAACCATATTTAACTGTCTGGCACTTTCATTTAGTAACCTGGTTATACAATACAGTTGATTTTTTCATTGTGTAGACATGTGACTCTTAGGGAGGAGTGGATAATGTGGCATCTTTTTATGGGGCATTTTATGTATTAGTCATTTATATGATGTCCTCAGGTGTATCAGATGGTGATGATATTATACAAGATCTTTCCATGATGGACACATTACAAATGTGTGCAGTAATGATTCACTAGTTTATTACTAAATACTTCGTTACTTTTTTAACAAAAATGGATTATGTGTCTGAAACACTTAAAAAAGATAAGGGATAAAAGAGTTATTTGGTTCAGATGTCACGGATTTATGACGGTGAAGGAGCTGTTCACAGAAGCTTTAATTTAGTAAAACAGGGAAGTAGATTATGGATTGGGCCTTACTGATCCTATAATGTTCAGTCATCATTCATGTGTAGCAACTTTACCTGAAGACTTGCCTTGTAGATAGGTCATGTGGATTTGTTTCTTCTGACTTTATTTCAAAATTTTAAAACATATAAAAGTACTGCAAGGCATACAGCTCAACTGGTCATGTTTTGCACTGACACACACTGATGTAAAAAATGTGTGTGTTTTTTCCCACAGTTGCTAAGAGAGGAGAGAACTCATTTGTAAATACAAGATCTTGGGATAAGAATTTCAAACTGATCAGACATTTCCTTCTGATTAAACATCCAGATATTTGAATGTCCTTTGTAAATAATGTTTCTTTTTTTCAAGAGGTGATAGATCACTAGGATTGTTCTTTTAAATGCAAATTCAGTTGTTAGAATGCCAGATATATGGGATTGATAGAGCATGGATACCTTCATTTGGGGTGGGGTGGCAAGATTTTATTTGTTGACTAAGAAGTATAGTGCAGTCTCATTTCACTAGTAATTAAACAGATGCATAGTGAGCGACGGTCTCTCCTCCAAAGAAGTTCCAATCTAAATAGACAAAAAAGACACGGTGGGAGAGGAAACAGGCATAGGGAGGGAATGGGACTTGTCCAGAGTCGCACAGTGGGTCAGGATAGGTCTACACTGCAAATAAAAACCTGAGGCTGCTCTGTGCCAGCTGACTTGGGCCCCGGGGTTCGGGCTGCAGCCCGAGCTCTGGGATCCTCCCACCTTGCAGAGTCCTGGAGTCTGGAAGTCTACGCTGCCGTTAAATTGCCCCTTAACCTGAGCCCCACAAGCCCTAGTCAGTTGGCACAGACCAGCTGCAGGTGTCTAATTGTAGTGTAAACATACCCTCAGTGACAGAGCAGGGTGTTTTGAACCCAGATCTGCAGAGTCCCAGTCCACAGGGGACTGTGTTCTGGTTGAATGAACAGCAGTTCAGTTAGTTTCTTTTCTTAACAGAATACAAGTATGTACCAAGTTATGGAAAGCCTATATTCTGCTGTGCTTATTCACAGAAACAATTTCCTTGTATAATTCCCTTACCAAAATCCTAGCTTTTACCTAACCAAATAGTAAATTAGCATGAAACAAATTGTGTCTAGCAAATCCGCAATAGGCTAAATATCCTTGTTTTTCAACTTGTGTAGTAGAGATCGTTATTGGGGATTGTATAACAGTGTTATCTGAAGCCAGCATATCACAGATTAACTAAATCCTGACAAAGAATGCTCAGGCATTGTGAAACTCAGGCATTTCAGTTAAATAATGGCTAAAAAGTAATAAATCAATAGGTGAATTTGGTCTTCATCTAGTTAGTTCAAACCTGAGCTAACTAGATGAAGGAAATATAAGGAATATTAAGGAAATATATTAATTGTTCTGGAAAATATGCTTAATATTTGGGTACAGATTTGAAACTTGATTTTATATACACGATCAGTTGCAATGGGCAATTATTTACTTAAAGTATATATGAAGGAAAATTATCTAATTTCAGTCGAACTTTGAACCATTAGAGATGTGTATGCAAAGATGTTTGAACCTTTCCTTGATCTGAGCCACTGAAACATAGTGCTATCTTTAATAAGAGGGATTCACAATTATCTAAACAGTCTGCATTTGAAAAGCTTTTCATTTTCAATGTGTTACAAGAACCACATGGTTGTTTTTGTATGACTGGAGTAACCACAGTATTGTGGTGGTGCTGTAGATTTTAATCTTATAATATTGACTGCATGCATGCAAAATTGTTATGGGAAAACTCTGAAAGCTACAGGCAAGTCTCATTTCTTCTGTGCAATTCCGTATTCATCATTATATATCTATAAATAGAGTATCATCTGGGCGATCTGATTGTATAGACCTTCAGAGTCTTTAGGTATCATTGTATTTCAGTTTTTTTTGTTTTCTCATTTTAATTATTTCATGGGACTCAATCCCTGTGAGTAGTTAATTCTGCAGGGGGCTGTGAGCTCTGGTCCTGATCCAGCAAAACACTGCAGCATGTGCTTCTCTTCATGCATATGCATAAGTGCTTTGCTAGATTGGGGCAGGAGTGCTCAGCATCTTGCAAAATAGAATCTGTAATGGTCACAGTATGAATAATGGATCGACTAGCCCTAGAGACTAATTGAATCAGTAAAATGTTAATATTGCCTTCGCTATTTGATTTAAGTAATATGCAATCTAGGGGTCGATCGTGGTTACTTATTGCTCAGTCTCACAAGTTTTTTCAGAGACTATAAACTTAATCTGAAAGTGTATCAGAATTAACAATTTCCAAAACCATTTGAATGCAAAAAAATTCAGTGGATCCATGACCATTGATTTCTCTGGTTATAGCAGTACCTATTTGGCCTAGGTGTTCAATTTGACTCTGAAAATGAGCAGCCTTACTATAAAGAAAAGAAGGGAGTTTGCTGTATCTGAGAAAATGTTAATATGTACACTCACACACACCAGTATTTATTCTGGCCAAAGTGTCCGAAATAGGCAGAATTCAGAAACAAAGTTAGTAGAAGTAGGGTATGTGCAATTAGTACTCTCTGCCAAAATGCTCTTCTGCTTAATTTATAAAATGTCTGTTGTCTCTCTCAATCCCCTACAACCAAAAGGTAACAAGTTAGATCTTCTGCCCCCTCTGCATCATTCTGGCAGCTCCAAAGTCCTGCCTTCATTTAGAAAAAAAACATATTTTTAACTTGTGTTAAAGTAATTCATGTTAACTAATGCACATAAAATCCTAGTGAGGACAAGACAGTTGCAGTTTTAACTCATGTTAGCTATTTGAGGTAAACTCTGGGAGAAAGTGTAGGCTCCAAGATATGGGACCTTCAGATAGCTCTTTTGCAGCTCCCTTCCTCAGCTGCATCCAATGGTTATTGGGCACCACTGAGGAATTAAGTTCAGTTTGTTTGAATTTGGGTTGTTTTACAAATACTTTAAAATTTACGTCTTACTAGTAACATAACGGTTAGTGCCAGTCACAAGAAGAAAGTTCCGCTCAATACATTTCAGTAAGAGCCTGCAAATGACTTCGCTATCTCCATGAAAATACAGCATCAGGAAGCTGTCACCTGGATTACAGTAGTGGGAGAGGGGAGGTATTTGAATGAATGAAGGGGCAAGCAACCCTATTTATTTCCATCCCATACATTGTTGGTTCAGTGTGGCATTCTGAGTCCTATTCTGATGCCTTTTATGCTCATCACTTTTATCTATAGATCTGGTGCTGAGTACTAAAACTGCATTTCACTGTGCTGCCATTGCTGCTTATACTCTCTTCTCGCTCTTAAACCTTCGTACAGCTTTTTTTTACTTTGATCCCGTGTGGCCAGTTTTACTTTCTATGATTGTGGCCTATATTTGTTAACTTTGTTCCTGTTTTAAGTCGTACCCTTTCCAAACATTTAGGGTTTTTTTTCCTGTTGTATTCTTTACAATTCTGACAACTTTGGTTCCAGTTCATCTGCTACAAAAAAATCTGTGTAACTAGATTTTTTTTTTTTCAAATGCAGATTGTATCTTTAAGTAGACCTCTCATTTACTCAACTTGGTTTACTAAATCACAGCAGTGTTTTTGCTGAGTGTCATGGATTGGCTGACGGTTGGTCTAGTGACCCAAAATTGCAACCTGCTTTACATTCAATTTGCAAAGCTTCATTGCAGATCTTTAATGTACTACTTTAAATATATTGTATTTATGTGCAATATATAAAAAGTTGTTCACATATATACATATATTACTTATATTTATATATAAATGGCTGGAAACTCTGACCCATAAGTGCATTTCTGTTAAATGTTTGTCTAGAGTATGGATTTGGTTTCATTTGTAGTAATATACAGTTAGCTGAGCAGTTGGTCACATTTCATTTTATAAACCAAATAACTTTTGAATCTGTAATATTTTTAGAGATTTTTCAACATTAGGATTATTTCTGCCTTTGCAGTTTTACTAATTACATCACTGAATGCTTTTGGCATATCTTCCCTTTTTTTTGTTACTCTCTGTGAAAATATTTTTCAGGCTTTTTGACAGGGTGTTCTTTTCCAAGGAAACTCAGTAATTCTTACGCCTGAAATTATACAGCATTTTCTCTAACTAATGAAAATCAAATCCAAATTCTTAAATTTGAAGGATATACAAATGTAGCACTTCACAGCTACTTATAAATGATTCCAAAATTTTGAATTTGATTGACAACCTATTATTTGTTAGTACAGATGGCCTGTAGTGTATAAAATGAGACCGAATGCTAATCTGTGCTTTGCCTTGGCTTTCTGCTCTGTGTTGTCTTGGTGTTTGCATCTTACCTCTTATGTCTGTGCTGTTTGTTCCCTTCCCTGTTCTCTAATCCTGCCCTTCCCTTCCCTCTGTTCCTTTTCATTGTCCACACTGACCCATCAATCAACCAACAACGCCCCCCCTTTCGTCGTGGTGATCTGCCCTGCTCTGATTGATGGCTCCGTTGCTTGGGTGGCTGTGTAATATGATGGACCAGTTCACCCAAATATGGCCTTCTTGCTGACAGGTATCACTTCTGTGAGAAGTGTTTCACTGAAATCCAGGGGGAGAATGTTACCCTGGGTGATGACCCTTCACAGCCACAAACGTAAGTAATCATGATTCTTCTTAATGCTACATTTAAAATAACGGAAAAGAATTGATTTGGTTGTCTGAAATTGACCATTTGCTGCTTTTAGGGTAAATTAAGGGAAGGTGTATAGTTTCTTACTAGGAGAAGGTTTATATGGGTACAGGTGACTTACTGTTGTTACAGTGTCAGACGATTATCAATATTCTCTGTCTTCATTTCTTCTGTTTGCCACACTCCTTGATAGCTGCCCCATGTACTGTTGATTTCAGAGACAGCAGACGCTAAAAAGTGTAAACAGAAAGCAGATTTTAATGATTCATTGATTATTTGCATCTGCTATTGAAACAGGGCAATACTGCTGGAAAGCCTGATCGGTTACCTTCTTGAAGCACTTATTTCATGAATGAATGCTGTAGCTTTTTTTCAGCCTGACAGACTGGCTTGAAGTGAGGTGCAACAAGGCTTACAGTCAAGACCAGCTATTTTTGGAGAGGGCTTCTTTACTTACTGCAATTTTCCTAGGTTTTTTTGCATCTTGTATTGGATCTTACATTGAGTATATTTGTGTAGTAATCGTAGTGCTTTTAGCTTACTACACAATTAACTAGTTTTGCTAACTGTGGAAAAAAATACATGTTAAAATAAAAATGAGTGGAATTGCTTTGTCTAAACAAAACTGAATTCCCCTGGTGTGCTTTCTTCTTCAGACTTGAGATTTCAATCATTTGCTGCAATTCAAGTAATCGTGATAAGGTCTTAGCTTCATTTGATGTAATTCTGGCAATAGGAAAATTTCATTTTACTCTTTCTCTTTAGAACAATCTCAAAAGATCAGTTTGAAAAGAAGAAAAATGATACACTAGATCCAGAGCCGTAAGTATTAGGTCGTCTTTTTTTTATTAAAAAAGTTAACATGACTTTCTGATAATAACTGTGTAGTTATTACAGCTACTACTTCCTTCTGTGGCCAGCATTTCAGAAACTGGAAACTATATAGCCAGAGCAATCCTCTTCCCCATCTCCACCCAAATAGGTAGCAAAATCTTTACATAGAGTTCTTAGCCCTTTGTATGGCAACTTTTAAACATATTATATTTGGGGGAAAATGTGCCTTTAATATTTTGCACTTCTATAGAACTTTTCATTAAAATGGGGTTGCAACCCACTTTGGGGTCCCAACCCACAGTTTGAGAACTGCATGTTAGGTTGACAGTAAGCTTGAGCAACTTTACTCAACCTGTGTTTGCAACAGTTAGTTGAAAACTTAAATAGATGGAGGTCATAGAATACCTGTTTTTTGCAAGCAGAATTCCATACTGCAGTCCATAGGAAATTTAGCTTAAATATGGATGACCGGTAGGACCCAGGGAAAGGGTCTAGAAAGTAAGAGTTTGGACAAAGGACCATTCTTGTTCTCTTTTGGGCCCACAACATTTTGACAGTTCCTTGTTAACTTAAGTGTATTATACACATTTTTAGATCTTAAATGTAATGGCAGAATATATCCAGTTCCATTTTGGTGTGGAAGTATTTTTCATTGGTCTATAAATTTTCCTTAATGAGGTTACTAGCAAGGTAAATATATTTAATTGATACCCATCCACATAATCTTGTTTTATTGTTGAAAGGTAGCCCTCTGGAGAATTACCTGCCTAACAAGCATTGACCTGGTTTTTGTAGTTTCATACTCTTTATCTCTTAGGAAATTAAGGTAGCTTTTTTTTTCCTTTTTCTTCCAAGCTTTGTTGATTGTAAAGAATGTGGTCGGAAGATGCACCAGATTTGTGTGCTACATTATGATATTATTTGGCCTTCAGGGTAAGTAGCCTTAGATGGGTTTTAGCCTTTCTTCTGCAATTATAATGAAACTCTTAACTGTATAGATCCTGTTGAGCTGTAGATTTACACACAATAATTCTCTTTCAGGGACCACATATAAAGAGACAAACCACCTGTAAATGAATTTTTAATTTGGTTGTTAGTGGCTCCTTTGCATATTCAAGCTAAAATATGTAGGGAGAAACTTGTCCACAAACATTGTTTCCTCTTTCTGAATTACTTACTGTTTGTAAAAGTTGGATAATGGTAGGGGATAAATATTAAAAGAAAGATAAAATGAATGTGCAATATTAGTTACTCATTTGGTGGAATGAGTAAACCAACTCTAAAGCATCTAACATTTTCTGAACTTGATGTACTTAAATTGTTCCTAATCCATATTAAATGATGAGACAGTAGTTCGGGATGCAAGTCATTTTTTTTCTGACTACTACTCTTAAGAGTAAAAGTGTTTAATGGTGGATTAAGCTAGCTGGGGCTGTTTATACTAAATTATCAGCAAAAATTTGTTGTTTTACAGCTTTGTTTGTGACAATTGTCTGAAGAAAACTGGTAGAACACGTAAAGAGAACAAATTCAGTGCTAAGAGTAAGTTTGTGTGGTTTTTTTGTTCATACATTTTAGAATTTCTTCAACCTTTATCTTGCCTGTGCTCCAGCCCCAGTACCTTCCATTCCAAATCCTAGTATATGTTAGGCTTGCAGAGGAGATCTCCCCTACCACTGGTGCAGCTTCACTAATGCTAGCAATATTAGGAGTACTAGTGCAACAGTGGCTGCCATTATTTTACTCAGTGTCATTTAGACCTGCTTTTCACAGGTCTCAATCGTCAGTGCCTGTGCCCTGGAGTTGCACCATGGATAGTGCACTAGGGAGAGATTTCTCAAAGGCTAGACTATGCAGAATTCAATGAACAGCACAGAATTCACTGTTAAGTGGAAGTGATTATATTGGATGGTGCTGAGAGCTGAACTTCTGATTTTGAGCACTTGGGTTTTTTTGCAACACACATATGTATTTCTAATTCTGAGGTATAAAATAAAGCAGAAACTCAAAACTAAACACATAGATGACTGATTAAACTTAAACTAGTTTCCATGTAGCCTTAAAACAGAAATAAATGTCTGACATTTCTGTGCTCAGCAATCAACAAGATTTAAAATATATATGTTGTGCAGACGCATACTGTGGTAGTCCATGCACTTCCGGTGTAATTCAGGAATGTTAAATGATCAGTTGTTTCCTTTTACAGCTCTCTCTGCTTTTTGAATTAGTATAAAGTAATAGAAATTCTCAGTTTTAATAGACATCATATTTAGTTGTCATGTTTTATGTCTAGAGCTTTTTAAATACATTCTAATTTCAAATTTTTGTCAAGCTGTAGTTGAAATATTAATTAAAAAACGAAAGGTTTTCGGCACTTAGGGCAAAGTGTTCAATCTGCTGTGCTAATCTTTATTGCAGATTGTGTACACGTTAACTCCACAGAACACCAAGTGATGTCAATAAAAGTTCCATGTACAGTACAAGTGCTGAATATACAATAAGGACCAGCACTGCAGAATATGGCATTCATCGTGAAGAGAGGAAAAACAAATTAAACATTAGACACCTAGGAAATTCAGAGTTAATTTAAACAAATCCAAACATTGGAAAGTATGGAAAGGCATGCAGACAACCTTAACTTATTCCACTGTGGTGATGCCAGCCTCCAAACTTTCCTCCTTTGTTCTTTTCATATTTGAGGCCATTATTTTGAACACTGTAGTTTTGTAATTAAGGGTTTGCAGAGTAAGCAAACACCCTACGTTGTATGAAGTGGTATTTTTGGATCAAGGACATTTTTGAAGAAGTTTAAGAAATTCACAGACTGGAGCGAACATCTCTTCAGTTTGTAAAAGCCAGAGTATTGATCCGGTGATCACAACTCACTGTACTCCCATCTTCCCTTTGTTATCTTTGTTCGTAGAGGCAGTCCATGGTAGCGGAAATGTTAAAGATTGAGAAGACAATGCATTTGTACAGCTTGCACAGACTTTTGTATATAAGTTGTAACTGTTCTTTGGCAACACACTCATTTTCGCTTTTTTCATGTATGTGCCATACATTCATGAGCTAGTCTTGGGAGATGTGTGTAAGTAGATGCAATAATTCTTATTTACTGATATTTCTGTAATTGGTGGCACATGGAGTTTTGGGGTGGGATTTTCAAAATTTTCATTGGCCTAGCTCGGCTTTTATTGACGTCAATGGCAAGTTTTACCATTTACAGTAGTGGGAGCTGTTAAGCCAGTGCTGCGTGCTTTTGAAAATCCAACGCATGATGACTGTTATGGAATTTTAGTATTCTGTATGTCTACTCTGGATTTTATTAAGCACAGTTTTATTCTCTGGACATTTTATGACTGTACAAACCCCAGCCATTATAAGATTAAGAATAATGTATTCTGGTGTTTGTGGTTGCTGTTGAGACTAACCTGTTATGGGTGGGTAAGGTTGTTTTAGCGTTTATTCCCGTTCGCCTCCCTCAGAACATCACTACAGAGGCAGAGTTAAGATTGTCTGAGTGCATTTCTGTACTTGGAAATGTTTGGTTTCTTTTAAGTTTATTCATAACTTTGAGTTTCCTGGGTTTTACGTGTGTGTGTGTGTGTGTGTGTGTGTGTGTGTGAGAGACTGTATTCTTGTAAGTTTTTTTACCCTTAGGTTACTATGCATTACTACCAGCTTAACTTTTTAAGTGGGATTTTCCTTGGTTTTTGTTACATTTTTGAAGTATACATGTTTCCTGGGCACCACGCTGGAGGGGAACTACTTCATTCCCTGGGACTCCCTGCATGCCTCCGGGGGGAGGGTGCGTCTTGAAATGGTGAGAGGACTCCCCCACACTTCTCCTTTTGCTCCAACCCAGCAAGCCTTCTACTAGTCTCTTCTTCCGTTTGACAGGTGCAGTTAGGCTAATAATCATCTTTGACAAGCCAAAGTTCCCCTCTTTGATTCCTACCACTTGTTGTGCGTAATTTCCCTGTATTGCCCTCTTCAGTCCTCACATCTCACCTCCTCACACTTGCCCCTTTTCTTTCCTTCTCTGATCCAAGAGGATTTCTTTAGCCCCCCCAGTGACATCAAAAATAGTAATAAACAGGCATGACACCTCCCCGCAAGATGAAACTGGATTGTCTTATTTGATCCCTTCTTACTCTCCATAAGAGTTAAGGTTTCTAAATAACTTGTCTGTAGAAGGTGTTCTAAGGATTAAAAATACCTAATTCATGAATTCACAAAGAGCTGCATCTGTGTGTGAAGTTTAGAATTCTTAAAACCTACCATAACGTAAAACACATGGGCCAAAAAAGCACAAGATGCTAGGGGACAATATAAAACACAGGTATTTTTATAAAGTGGCATATAAAGATCTTTAATCCTGCACATTCCTCCTGATTTAATTTCTTACTCTATTTTAAGCATTCCAATTTGCAAAAAAAAAAAAAAAATCTTATTGCTCCAATAAAAAGTTAGAAGTACACTGAAAGTAGGGCTAAATTAAACTTTAATTATGGAATTGTTACTAGGATAAAATTAACCCCACCACAGAGGCACTTGCAAGGTTCTTTGCATCACTTAAGTCCTTAATACGAGGCATTGTCATAGAAAGTCCAACTGCAAGTGGGTGGCTTTTCAGAGGTCCTGGCCAGTATAATGAGTAGCAAGAATATTGTGTGGAATCCAGTGGGGCTGGAACTAGGGATGCTGCCTCACCCCATGGCTTGAAATAGTAATAACAAACACCAAATACATGGTTTCCATCCTCAGCACCCCAACTGTAAAAATTGTTCTAGCACCCTTGAATACCTACAAAAGCTGCAATGATGGCATAGGAAGAAACATCATGCTTCCATTCATATTTTATTGGGCCCAGGGTTCCCAATAGCATTACTTAAAAGCGTAGAGGGAGAGAGAACGGAAGTATATCTAATGAAAATACTATCTTAAAAATTAACTAAAAAGAATTTTCAGTTTTAAAAAAGTTAAAATAGAAAAAGAAAATAATTTCTTTAGATTTAAAGTGTAAAAAAGGAATACTTTAAACTGTGAAAAATAACTAACTTCTACAGTTACTGAGCACATATGAGGTCCAGACTTTTTCTCCTGTCTCTCGGCTGGGGATATTAACTACATAAAGATTGCATGAAAAGAAATACATATTAAAGGAAAAGCAAGCTCTAAGTAACCAGAAATGAACAAGAAAGATTGGAATTGAAAGGGGAATGTATTTTGTTCTTTAGAAGTCACAGGTTCTAGCAGTTCAAAAGGTTATTATGGTTTAAATCTGGAACATACTCCTATGTTTGGGAATTTATAAACAGATATTTGACACTTTATAGTTCACCATTTAAACTACATTAACTTGTAAAGTAGTGAATTACAAGTTATATTTACCACTCAGACCTAAACAGAGCTTCATATGTCTACATGCTGAAAAGATCTCATAAATGTCTGATTTTATGTGCTATATAGTATGCTATGTTACCAAGGTACAGTGTCCTAAACAGCCTGATTTACTTGATTTTTGTGGCATTGTCTGACTGCTGGTATTTTAATAGTAGGTAAAGAAAGACAAATCCTGTGTAAAATCAGACTTCAAATTAAGTTTGTACGGTGATGGTAGTAGTTTATTATATAAAAATACAATTTTTATTTAATCATATTTTTGAGTTAATAATGTCTCTTCTCTGTGGCTGTTTTTTGCATTGGTTCCATGACAAATATTTGCTTAAACCAAAGGTTTTCAAATTCCTTTAGAGTATGGATCATATTTTAATAGATACTTTGCATTTAATTTAATATAAGTTTTGTCGCGTGGGGGGGGAATAATTTTTACAGTTTCATTTTGTTCTTCAGTTCATCTTCTCCACCCCACTGTTTTGTTCCTCTCTCCTTTCCCTGCTCTCTTGTAAATATTGCCTGGCCATCTGGTTTCCTCCTTCCCTTGATGTTACTCTCCTGCTGGTAGCCCCCTGAGGTGACTGGCAATCCTAGCACACTGGTGGCTTCAGTTCCTAAGAGCAGCTTCAGCTTCCCTTCTTTCTCCCCCTTCCCCCAATTTGTTTTAATAGTGGCCCCTTCTAGAGATGTAGAAACAAGGATGAGAAGTCAGTCCTAGGTAGACCACAGGTTAAGAACCACTAGCTTCAACAACAAAATTTGCAAATAGTGTAAAAGAGAAGGGCTTTAAAAGTGCATTTTCCCATAGAAAGCTTTTCTGGGCAATTGCTGTCAACTTCTCCAATATCCAAGCTTCTTTTTTTTCTTTAATTTCAAACGTTCCTGGTTGCAAAGATAAACTTCCAAATATAAATTTAATTTAACTGTTATAGTGTCGTCTTCCTAAATATGTAGAGAGATGGCTCCAGTATCTCTGTTGCTGCTCAGAGCTCTGGTCAGTTTTTACTTTGCTGCAGTTTGGCAGTCTTGTCAGTGTTCACTATGCCTGTTCAGAATCATTTGGTCATCTGAAAAACTGACAAGACTCAGGTCAGTTTTAGTTTGCTACTTGGGAGAATTATGACCAGCAACGGAGGAAGGACCTGGGGCTGTGCAGTGGGGAGACTTGTAAACTGACTAGAGAAGAGTGGACACTTCCCCATTCAGCACCCAGAAAACTTAAGGGAAGGACAGTGTAGCAGAGACCAGCTTTCCCTCACAGAAGGCATTTGGCTAGTAGAAGGTAGAGGAATGAAGATCCCATGCCATCATCACAGCAAACAGGAGGCTCTGTTGAGGAAGAGACCAGAGAGAGAGTGTGCCACTTCTGCTTTAGGCTGAGCATTTCAGATGTGTCGGACACCAACTAGCAGGAAAAGATGGAGATCCTGAACAGCAGTGTGCATGCTTTTTTTCCAGTGACTGGTTGGCTTCTCTATGGCAAAGGGTTGGAGGGGGGAGTGAAGGCTCCGGCTGGAAGTCTGGGCTCTGGGTCACACACAGCTCCACTCCTCTAGCCCAGCGAAGTTTGGGGGAAGGGGCTGGAGAGCTCAAACACAGCTGCAAGCGCCTCCCCCATGGGCACAGGGAGCGGAAGACAGAGCCTTTCCCATGCAAAGTTTCCCACTTTGCCAGCAGTCCATGGAGCTGCCCGCAGTGGTGTGAGTGGTCTGTGCCAGGGGGCCTGGGGCAACATGACACTCCATCCTGTGGGGCGCAGCAGGGTATTGGGGCAGAGGCTCAAGCACCTCTCCCGCTAACTGAGTCGCTCATTAAACTCACCAGGTGAGTTGGCTGCGGTACAATGGGCAGGGGGCGCCCCTGCTTGGCTCAGGGTTTTAATTCCTCTCCACTGCGTATGACCCAGCCCTAGCAGCTCCAGCTGGGCTGGGGGAGGGGCACCTCTCCCCACCTGAGTGGCCTGTGATAGCCTGCTGCATGGCCACATGACTGAGAGGGAACTTAGCCCAAAGGTAGCCCAAGCTCTCAGGGTAGTAGGTGCCAGATATGTTTTTCAAGCTTTAATAAGGATTGTCTTGAAAATAAGTTTAAAACTCCTTCTGTAGCTTTTTATAGTAACTGTATGAACTGCAGCTGAGAGCCAAAAACATAGTAGCCTGTTAAGAGAGAATATTAACATTTTTAGAGCAGTCAAAATGCTTGGCTTCTTAAGGATTGTATTTTAGGGTTAATGCTTGGGTTGGCATGGATGTTGGTAATCTCTTGCAAGCATAATTCTATTCTTGCTCTATACATCTGTTCATTTGGCCTTCTCCTTAGTTTCCATGACTTACTGTGCAATAGCACAGAGTGATGAAATGACTTTGAAGGGAATCACTTGGTAGAATTACCCACTGAAAGATGTTAAAATGAGGACAAAATCATTAGAATTCATTACAACTGCTAGCTAAAAATATGCTGGATGCAATTACTAGTTTCATATAATGGAACTATGCACCTTTTTTCTATGTTCTTAAGATAGAAACATTGCCAAAATTAAATACCACTTTTAACAATGATCTGCAGGTGTAAACTTCAAGCCCAATCTACTGTAATATGATGTGTGGAATGTCCCACATCATCGTTCAGCGTATTAGTGTTAAAAGTGGAAATGATACAGTTTTCCATTGATCAAGTTCCTCTGCAGTCAGCACGCAGTCTCCCATGTAGTGACACTCCAAAGTGTACTGTGCTGATGTCCTAACCACAGAATCCCACTAGATTGTGGAGTTAGATTATCGAGATGTTAAGGAAGGGGTATGCTTAGGGTTAATTTTTATATCGAGATTTTTAATATGTTGTATATTTTTATATATTGTCATACGAAATAAAATCTTAGACTGTAAGCTCTGTAGGTAGGAATGGTGGTGTCTTTTGCGTCATTACAGCTGTCAGTGCACTCTTGGGTTTTAAAGTAATCTTCAGATGGGTATTCAGTTCCACTACTACGTGAACGCCCCAGGTGGTCAGTTATAAGAGACAACAGTCTTGCCTCCTGGCTAGATGGCAACTGATTAAGGTTTTGGCATGGAAATTTTTAGTACATTTCATTGCAGAGGTGAGGGGGGAAAGAAGATAAGTAATGAAAGGGTCACCAGTTAATGTAGTTTTTGCTACATAAATGAGTATCATACGGGGGTTGAAGGATGAGGCCCCTTCGGGAGGTGGGGTGGGGGGAGATTGGAGAGTAAGCACCCTGCACTCACCCCATAGACTCCTGTCCCTCAGAGTTGGACCCAGCTCCAGGCATTGCAGACTGGCATACGGGGTTGCAGCACACTCAGATTTGGCTTGTCCACCCCTCTGTAGGTGGAGATGGAGGGGTGGACAGGCCAAACATGAGTAGCAGTGTGACCTGGTGTCCAGGTCACAACACCACTTGTTCTGGGGGCCTAATCAAATGTGTTTTTACAGTCATTTTTCCAAGATTTCACTGACTTTATTTAAATTTACATTTCCGTGACCTCTGTGACAAATCACATAGCCCTACGACTGATGAATAGTAGCTGTGGGAGACTGTAAATTAAATGTAGCAGGGTAAAATGGGTGACCATGAGAATGCATATGTGAATTATGCCAGCACCTTGATTTTAGATAGGGAGGAAATATGCTGGTAAGACTAGAATAATTAAATACAGTTTGCCAAGTAGTAATTTGTATGTAAAATTATATAAATGATTTAAAAAGCAGTAGCAATAAGCCCTACAACATAAGGTACTTTCATTTTCACAATTTAAATGACAAGGGTTATTTTTCTTTAAAAGTAAAGTTTTGAAAGACTTTATATTTTGAATGTATTAAAAATTGTATCTTTTTGTCTGTAGTGTACTTTTTTCATGAATAATTTTTAAATGTTATGAAAGAAGAAAAACGGAATTAGTGGAGCAGGGATATACAGGATGTGGACTTGAACCTTTAGGGGCTTCTTTGCCTGTGCAAATAACTATTAAAGCTCAATATGTACATTTTTATAATTATGTAGATTACTCAGACTGAAACCTCTGTTTTAAAAACAGTGAAATCTCCACTGAAGTCAGGAGGTTTTTCATTTCTGTTGACTTGCTTTGCTTCAAAAGGTGTGGCTGGGAGCCAGATTTATAAACTGATGTAATCTCTGTCAAGCAGCCAAATGAGTGTTTTTCTTACAAGAAAAATTTTGCAGTATTTAAAAAATCTCCTACAAATTTTAAATTACCATAAAAGCCTTCTTTGTTAGCACATTTACAAAGTGTTTTTTCCACTGTGGTGTGGTTAGCCTGCCTATAAGAGTTGTGTAAATTTAACTTTTGCTAAGAAGGTGACTTTTTATTTTGGCTGTAGAAGGTAACTCTAATTCTCATGCAATAGTAAAGAAAACTGAAAGCACTATGACTGCATCCTAGGAGCAGTGAGTCAGAAAGATCTCGGACACTGTGATTCAATCTAAACTATGCTTCAGTTTCCCCAAACTTTTTATCACTACTTACTTGGTCTTTGATATTTTTCCCCCTTAGGGCTTCAAACTACCCGTTTAGGAAATCATTTGGAAGATAGAGTAAACAAGTTTTTGCGGCGACAGAATCATCCTGAAGCTGGGGAAGTCTTTGTCAGAGTCGTAGCCAGTTCAGATAAGACAGTAGAAGTAAAACCAGGAATGAAATCCAGGTTAGTCCTCTCTTTTATTATGGTAGCATTTTGATGTATATTTCTTGTGTAACTTTTTGCCTACCTAGGTATAGTAGAACCTCACTAGTTTGCACTGGTTTGGAGACACTTTGTAAATTATCAGAGTTTGGGAATTGGCAAGCAAGTGAACAAACATAATGAAGTCAATACACCATAAAATGTACTTTAATTTATTTTGGGAGTTGTATTTTAACTTTTAACATCGCTATATTCTGTAGTGTATTTTATAAAAATAATGCGACCTTAGATTATGCAACATTGAGGTCTTTTATTACTATTAAATCTAGAAGAGGTGAGGAAAAATCACTATTTTTGTGCAGATTGTAGGATGTGCAATTTAGTACAGTGCAGATTAGTAAAGTTCTACTCTAGTAACATTTCATTAATTATGTTGCCTTTCTGTATACATTGGCTTCTGAAAATGCTTTTATAGTAAATGGGTTATTTCATGACAAATGGGATGGTTTTTGAAAGGCTTTATCCATAAAAGTACTTTAGTTTTACTCCAAAGACGGCAGAGTGTTGACTGCATTTCAGTTAGTAACTTCAATGCGTTATAACTAATGTACCGTTTATTTAGAGGCTGGCAGTTTCTTTGGACAATTTTGTACTTTGTGTTTACATATTCAATCATAAGCTAATTGTATGGAAAAACTTTTGTCTCAAAGCTTTATGGAAACTGGCCTTGCATTGCCATGATGCCATTTTAATATGATTCTGTACTCTGCCACAACTGGTACTTAAATTTTTCTGAAGAATTAAAAAATGTTGTAAAGATCTGTTTCCTTTTTGATAGAATTTTAGAGTCCATTGATAGATTTCTTCCTTTCCTGCAGGTTTGTGGATTCTGGTGAAATGTCAGAGTCCTTCCCTTACCGAACTAAAGCTCTGTTTGCTTTCGAGGAGATAGATGGAGTGGATGTGTGCTTCTTTGGCATGCATGTACAGGAGTATGGCTCTGACTGCCCACCTCCAAATACCAGGTACTTTTTCATTTCTACAGCAGTGACTGGTGCACATGGAGCCTTTTAATACTTTAAATACAGGCTAGCTACCCATACTTCCACATACTGAAATATTCGTGGCACATGCAGTCTTACTATAAAGTTAAGTGTGAAGACTTTTCCACACCAAAAAAAAAAAATTGACAGTCAAAATGTTAGTAAGTACATAAAATTCAAATCTGTCTACTTCCATGCTAGCATTTTCCCTGGTCTCTCAATATCTTTGTCTGTTGTCCAAAAGGTGAAACACTGGCAATATTTCACTTTTATTTCAGCAACTTTACATCATGTACTTTAACGTGTCTCTTTGGTCAGTGAAAAGTAGTGCTCCTCTTTGAAATCAGCTGCAGTCTTTATTTTCCAGGTCCCTGCCCAAAGCAACCAAGTCAGTGGCTGTTGTAAAAGCTGAACACCAGTCTATGAAAGCTAATGTGGTTTGTATTTGAATCATTTTCTTTTTTTGTTTTCTCCCTCATCCTCACAGGCGTGTGTACATATCGTATCTAGATAGTATTCATTTCTTCCGACCCCGCTGCCTCCGAACTGCTGTTTATCATGAAATCCTTATTGGATATCTGGAGTATGTGAAGAAACTTGGGTGAGCAAAAGTTGTCTGAATTCTTTGCAAAATGATGCTGTAATTCAATGTCATGTGAACAGTATGGTTACTCTATGTAACTTTAATTAAAGGGTAGACTTCTCTCTTACTTTGGGTGTGGGGAGGGCTTTTGATTTGTTTAAGACAATCTCTTACCTTCCTTCCACCATCTTCTCAAGAGTCTTATGAAACAGACACCTCTTCTCCCACAGTGGAGATATTGTTTGGATTTCTGCACCAGTGAGCATATAGTGGTGTTTTCCCCATACTGGGAATGTTTTTCCTTAATTTCTCTTTCCCTTTTTAGACTGAGAGAATCTCATTCCCTCCACCCACTAAACTGGTGAGAGAGTTGGGTACTGAATAGCCCATTCAAAGCCTAAGTTCCATGATTAGACCATGGGCCCTTGTATAGAGACAAGCTATTACTGCCATAAAACTCCCCAACATCTTTATAAGGAAGCAAGAAGTCTGAGTCCATTTGTAAATGTGGTTGGGTTTATGTATAGAAAAGGCAAAGGAATTTAATTACAATGCTGAGTGTTAATTGAGATGTTATTGGTTTTTGCATGTAACCTGCAGGTATGTGACAGGTCATATTTGGGCCTGTCCCCCAAGTGAAGGAGATGACTATATTTTCCATTGCCATCCCCCTGATCAGAAAATACCAAAACCCAAACGCTTGCAAGAATGGTATAAGAAGATGTTGGACAAGGCATTTGCTGAGAGGATCATTCATGACTACAAGGTTTGTATACCTTTTACTGGCTGGATTGATTTTACAGTGTTCGTTATATCTAGGCTACTTACTACACTTCTTCAGTGTAAGGGAAGAGGCAGTGACTGTTCTGCTTAATGTTTTATAAACATTTACATTCTTAGCCATTATCTTCCTTTGCTTACAGTTTTCTGCAACTTTCACCTCTGAGGTTACAGCCTTTTAGTCTGGGTCTCTGCCTTAATGGAAATTTTTTTGTGAGCATTTGAGCAAAACTAATTCAGCCAGGTTTGGCTAGAGAGTGGAAAATTAAATAAATATCTAGATAGATAGCTGTACAGTATATAGATACATATTTTAATCAGGCCTATTTTAACAGCAGTGGTCCTGAAATGCCTGGAGGTGAAAGCTGAATTTTGGCATGGAAATAGCCTTTGTCAAGGAAAAGTGCTTTGGAAGATGGTGGCAAAAATTGGTTTTGATTTGACCAAGTTATGACCCATTGAAAATCGCAGGCTAAAGGTGCACAGTTCATTTGAAAGGAGTTTTCTCACTGAGTTTATGAAGTATGATGCTAAGGAAAGTTATGCCGTTCACTCTTAATTAGCTAACTTAGCTGAGTAGTGAATGGAAAGCTCTGTAGTGCCCTTGTCACATTCATTGCTTATCTTGTAACGGAAAAGCTGTGCAGCTTGTAAATTTGTAGGAGAGATGTTCTTTCCTAGGGGTATAGGACACTTGGCTAATGTTTAGCCTAATAACCAGTTATTTTTTTTCTTTCAAAAAACTCTACTTTGAGTAATGGTCCCTATTGTATTCCACTGAGGGTTACAAAGGAGAAAGAGAAGGCTGCTAGAGAATCTGTTCTTTTCTGATCATACAAATACTTCGTTTTCAAAAAACTAAACATATATACACATTGCTAGTAACTTTATAATCATTAGCTGTGCAGTTGTATTTGTGATAGTGTTTTAGAATACACTGTAAACTCCTCCATGTAGAACCAGTTCCTTTTCAAGTGTACTAAAAAAGCTTTAAGCCATGTGAGTGCAGCAGGTATGCCTCAGGTTCTGCTATTGACTTCAGGCTTTTTTTTTTTTTTTGGTATTCATTCAATCTTACTGTTATGTGACACATTTAACAGGACATCTTCAAACAAGCAACTGAGGACAGGCTGACGAGTGCCAAGGAGCTGCCTTACTTTGAAGGTGATTTCTGGCCAAATGTGCTGGAAGAGAGCATTAAGGAGCTGGAACAGGAAGAGGAGGAGAGGAAGAAGGAGGAAAGTACAGCAGCTAGTGAAACAACAGAGGTAAGTTAACCTTCGCATACAATATTTGTCCCCAGATCAGAAGTTGTCCAGGTTGCTAATCTCAGCTAGAGCTCATACCCGATACTGATGATGCAATTCAGAACTAGGAGAAAAAAATATTTTTTGTCTTTCAGTTGAGTTTTTAAACCAAAGTTCCTATCAGCTAAATTTCTGGCTTCTTTCCAGATAAAAGTGAAAAATTTTATGGCACTTTTTAAATAAGAGTAGCAAAAGCTTCCATGTCACAGACAACATTCCTACTTTCTTTTAAAATGTTTTCTAAAACCCAGGGATGTCTGTGAGCTAATTTGGATTGCACAATGGCTGCCCGGTTTGCTTTACAGCCCCTTCGCTGAATTTCTAAATTCAAGCTACCTTAAAATATCTGCATTTTGAAAGACACTATTTAAAGGCTGAATTCTTCTTTCTATAGCAAGCCTATGCATGTCAATTTGCAGTGATAGGGGATTGAAATGCAAATGTTAGTACTGCAAATTACTAAAGTTTTTTTTTCATTGACTTAGCCCATGATTCTGGATGGTGTAGTTTCCTCCAGTACCGAGTGTGTTCCAGTCCCCAGAATCATCAATGGCACTGGGGCATTTACCTCTAGCTTCCCTATCAGCCCCACCCTATTCCAGCAAGGAGTCAGTGACCAAGATGAGAACCTCTTTCTGGTCTCACACCATGCCCCATCATTACAACAACTGGGCCCTCGCAGCCACTTTCCGATCCCCAGCACTCCTGGTGCGGCTACCCTTGGGTGCAGCCACTTTCTCCCATTCATCAGAGTTACTCTCACAAAAATCATGACAGGCAACATTGTGACAGGTTCAGTCACAGAGACCCCTTTGGGACTGTCACATGATGTGCTGAAATTACCTCTGAGCCCGTTTTCCCTGCCAGCTTGGGACTCCCGAGCCCTGCCTTGTTGAGACAGACACACTAGCCTGCAGCAACACAGACTCAGGGTCTCGTCACACCCCCAAAGCTGCATACTTTAACCAAAAACAGCTCAGCAGGTTACCTCTCCAGCACCCAGATACCCAGTTCCCAATGGAATCCAAACCCCAAATAAATCTGTTTTACTCTGTAAAAGCTTATACAGGGTAAACTCATAAATTGTCCTCCCTTTATAACACTGATAGAGAGAGATGCACTGCTGTTTGCTCCCCCAGGTATTAATCACTTACTCTGGGTTCATTAATAAACAAAAGTGATTTTATTAAGTATAAAAAGTAGGATTTAAGTGGTTTCAAGTAATAACAAACAGAACAAAGTAAGTCACCAAGCAAAATAAAGCAAAAAACTGATTACAGGTAATATCTCACCCTCAGAGAGTTTCAGTAAGCTTGTTTCACAGACTAGACTCCTTCCTAGTCTGGGCCCGATCCTTTCCCCGGTACAGTCCTTGTTAGTTCCAGCAGACATCTCAGGTGGTAAGCAGGGGTTTTCTCATGACTGGTTGCCACTTTGTCCTGCTCCAACCCCTTTTATAGCTTTGACACAAGGCGGGAATCTTTTCTCTCTGTGGGTCCCTAACCCTCCTTCTAAATGGAAAAGTACCAGGTTTAAGATAGATTCCAGCATCATGTGACATGGTCACATGTCCTGTGAGACTCCAGCCTCCATTCTTCCTGGGCTGGCCCACACATACGCAGAAAGGTTTGTAAGTAAACAGAACCTTTTACAGTTCGTTGATTTTGAAGCACCCTTAATGGCTTCCACTTAATATGTTTACATCAGTAATACAAGTTTGTCTTATTCTCCTAACTCCAGACGTAGAAATAATACATGCAAACAAATAGGATGAACACACTCAGTAGATTATAAGCCAGTGGTTCCCAAACTGGGGTTAGAGATTCACAAAATGTTACAGGGGGTTCTCAGGAAAAAATTCCCTAATGGCGGACAGAGCTGTCCCTACGGACCCTGGGCAGCACTGAGCCCCTGGACTTCCAAGAGCTAAGCAGATCAAAGCAAGCATATCTATCAGACTGAGGAGATTTAAACTTCAAGACTCCTTATAAGAAATGGAAAGGGAGGTTGATATTTTTTGCTGTTTTTAAAATTAAATAGGCAGCTAGTATTGTTTTTAAAATTATTATGAAGAACAAGTTTAAGCTTTGTTGTATCACGCGTTGTTTGCCTGGACTGCTCAAGACCTGAATGCTTGTGTAGGAGGAACACTTTGAGTTGGCTTCTTAAATACCTTCATGTTGTTTCACATCTGATACTCCTTGATGAAACACAGGAGCCTTGTCTGATAACAGGCTTATTCAAAGTGATACAAGCTATGAAAGTGAGATCTTGGAAGAGTGTTGCCATTTTCATAATGTAATAAAAATACTGTAATGATAAATAATTAATAATAAATAGTGTGTAATCATATCATTAAAAACAAATTTTATATGTCCAAGATCACTGCTTTTATAATTTATACTCAGGTAAAGGAGAAAATCCCTGGAAATACTCAGTTTTAGGAGGGGGTTCACAAGACTCAACATTTTAGTGAAAGGGGTTCAAAGGTTGTTTAAAGTTTGGGAACCACTGTTATAAGCTTTGTAATGATACCTTACAAGAGACCTTTTACACGAAGCATATTCCAGTTACATCATATTTACATTCATAAGCATATTTTCATAAAGCATATGGAGTGCAAGGTCACAAACATAGCATGCATGTTTTACATAAATTGATAGGGAGGCGCCAGGTCACCCTCTTTTGCTCAGAAGCACTAAAACTCTGGAATTGGTGCACCCCCATAATGTACTCATATTCAGAGCCCCAGAACCTTAGGAGGACACTTACGAGGACCAGGAGGCCAGACTAGAAGAGGAAACTAGATGACAAATATCTCCTCTTCCTCACCAGATGAGGCAGTGATGCCCCCAGATATATTGCATACCTCCTTCTCTTCAAGAATTGCTCTCTCAGGTAACAAGGCACTTTTAGATCCTGCCAAGATTATCTGGCAGATACCAATTTCTGTTGCGCCAACATACAAAAAGGCCAACAAGAAGTACTACGTACCCCCAAAAGAGGCAGTCTTTTTTTTTTTTTTTACACATCGTCAACCTAACTCTATTGTGAATGCCATTAATTCACGAGGAAAGCAACACCACACTAAATCAATGCCACAGGATAGAGACTGGAAGAGGCTCGACTTATTTGGAAGGAAAGCATGCTTCTCAGCAACTCTGCAATTCAGGATTTCAAACTGCCAAACCTTAATGGCAAAGTACGACCATATGAATTATGGAAAACTCAGTGCCTTTATTTACCACTTGCCAGAAGCACGAGAACAGTTTCAAGCCATCATCCATGAGGGCCAGCTGGTAGTGAGAACGGCACTACAGACCACACTGAATGTTGCGGATGCAGTGGCCTGCTCAGTTTTAATGGTGGTGGTAATGAGGTGGATTTCATAGTTGCACCTCTCAGGGCTGCCAGAGGAGTACAGATGATGGTTGAGGACCACCTTTTTGAGAGCTCCAGACTCTTGGCTGACAAGTCCTCCGCACTCATACTCCTTGACCTTGACTCCAGTACATTGTTTGGCGTTTATAGGGGCCAAACTCAACACAGCGCAAGCGAGAGCATTCTCCCCACAGCACAGTTTCGACACCCTGACAAGTCTCAGAGACAGCCAACAAATGTCAACCAGAAATTGCCTCCGGCACATGGCAGCATGCACGTTTGTGACATCTCATGCCCGACTACACATGAGATGTCTACAGGCATGGTTCAGATCTGTTTGCACTCCAAACAAAGACAGGCTAAACAAGCTGTTAGTGATACTCTCTGGGGTTAAACATTCCCTGGAATGGTGGAAAGCCCTATCCAAGGTCTGTGCACGGATCCTATTTGCGCAACCCCCAACAATACTGATTCTAACAACAGACACCTCTCTGATAGGCTGGGGACCCACCTGAACATCTGCAGAGTTCAGGGCAAATGGTCCCTCATGGAAGCTGTACTCCACATCAACCTTTTGGAGATAAGAGTCGTCAGAAATTCCTGTGCACACTTTCTCCCATTCATCAGGGATACTCTCACAAAAATCATGACAGACAACACAGCATGCATGTTTTACATAAATTGTCAGGGAGGCGCCAGGTCACCCTCTCTTTTGCACGGAAGCACTAAAACTCTGGAATTGGTACATTCCCCACAGTGTACTCATATCAGCCACTTACCTGCCAGGGGTACAAATTATGACAGCAGACAGTCTCAGACAAAATTTCTCACGCAAATACAAATGGGAAATTAACTCAACAGTGGTCCACAACATATTCAGTTGATGGGGAACCCCAGCAGTAGACCGGAACAAGAAATGTCCCTGCTACTGCTCCAGAGGCTCAATGGGGCAGAGAGTTGCTTTACGCCTTTTCTCTGTTCCCTTTGATATCGAAGGTCCTATTAAAGATAAGGCAGGAAAAAGTAAGTTATACTAATTTTCCTCATCTGGCTGAGACAAGTATAGTACCCATACCTGATGCAGCTAGCAATGTGTCCTCCAGTTCCTCTTCAGTCCATTCCTCACCTACTCTCCCAAAACAACAGATCTGTAACCCCAACTTACAGATCCTCTGGCTCCAGCCTTGGCTCCTTTGTGGTTCCAACACAGAGAGCTGCTTCTCCAAGGAGGTGAAGGACGTGATCCTACACAGTAGGAAATTGATGACTCGTCGCACTTACCTCCAAAAGTAGCAACAATTCCTAATTTGGTGCAATTCCAAACAAGATGCTCTGACATCTTCCTCCCTCCTTTTGATCCTAGACTATATACTAGATCTCAAAAGGGCTGGTCTCTCTCTTAGGGTATGCCTTCACTACCCGCCGGCTTGGCCCGGCTCGGTGGGTAGTGATCGATCTATCGGGGATCGATTTATCGCGTCTCGTCAAGACGCGATAAATCGATCCCCGAATCGACGCCTGTACTCCAGCTCGGCAGGAGACGCCAGTGGAGTCGACGGGGGAGACGCCACGGTCAACTCACTGCCGTAAGGATGGCCAGGTAACTCGAACTAAGGTACTTCGACTTCAGCTACGCGAATAATGTATCTTAGCTCGAAACACCACCCCTAACCCCTCCTGTGTAGCCCAGGCCGTAGCTAACTCCAAGTACATCTTGTGGCCATAACAACCTTCCACCAGCAGGTGGATGGATATTTGGTATTTGCCAATCCAACAACATGAAGATTCTTCAAGGGCATGGGAAACCTCTTCCCACACACCAGGCGCTCCACTCCAACTTGTGACCTCAGACTAGTTCTAAAGGCCCTAACTAGACCACCCTTTGAACTTACGGCCACTTGCTGTCTTCTGCACCTGTCCATAAAGACAGCATTTCAAGTGGCCTCAGCCACTATTCCCCTATTCTCGGCGTGACGAATAGGGGAAATAGTGGTGTTGATGGTGCACCCACCCTTCACTGTCTTCTTTAAAGTCAAAATCACTGAGGCTGCACCCAAAGTTCCTTGCCACGGTGGCCTGATCCTTCCACATAAACCAACTCATCCCCTTCCCCCACCTTTTTCCCCCTCAGACCGCACCGTGACAACAGGGAGGCAATACTACATATGCTTGACGTTAGGAGAGCCTTAGCATTTTATTTTGACAGGACGAAGGGCTTTAGGAACTCTCCTAAACTCTTCCTCTCCATTGCAGACCAATCTAAGAGCTCCTCAATATCAGCTCAAAGGCTTTCCAGATGGGTCTCGAATTGCATTAACTGTTGTCATGCCTGTAACCTGCTGCCTCCATCAGGAATTTGCACGCACTCCACATGATCCATCTCCACCTCTGTTGCATTTGTTTAAAGATATTTTCATCTCAGAAATCTGCAGGGCAGCAACGTGGGCCTCTGCTCATACTTTCACGGAACACTATGTAATTACTTCAGACTCAGCTTCTGATGCCAACTTCAGCTCGATGGCGTCATCAATAATAGACTCCATTCCAAAGCCCGAGCCCTCTTTGGAGGACACTGCTGTGAATTCACCTACAGTGGAGCACCCATAGGGACACTATTCAAAGAGGAAGTTATGCACCTTGTGCAGTAATGATGGTGCTTCAAGATGTGTGTTCCTATAGGTACTCCATGAACCATGCTCTTGCCCTCTACTTCAGAGTTTACAAAAAGGGGGCTCTGTTGTAGAGAAGGAACTGAGAGCGGTTTGCCCATACAGCGCTAGGTAGCCTCGTGGCAGAGCACAAGGGAGGGAGAGCATGTGTGCAGGCTGAATGGACACTGCTACCTAAAATCTTGAATCAGGGGCGCAGATACACCTACAGTAGAGCACTGATACAGGGACACACCTTGAAGAACCTGGATGGTGCAAAAAGAGGGGAGTGCAGAAGAGCACCTTTACCCTCTCCTCTGCTCCAAGTTGCACTGAACAGTCCTTGGTTGCTGTTGAAGATAAGCCCTGTTTTTATGCCTTTGCACTCAAACATAAATGTTAAGTTGCACTGAGGAGGACTTGGATCAAAAAATACCAACATGTTACTTAACAAGGGCCTGTGTAGACAGGCATGAAATGTACAAAAGCAATTGAAGGAAGTTTTGAAGGGCCTTGTCAGATTACAGACTGATAACACCATCACCATCTCAGAGGGAAATCTGGTTTGGTCTAATTGACAGCAAAGAGCTGGAACAGCACAAGGACAAAACCAAAAAATTATTTAAGGAAGCTATGGAATTAATGACTGATCCCATACACAGAGGTCATACATTGTTCTCAGACTAGGAAGAAGAGGCTGAAATGTGGCTGATAGAACATAACCCTGACTTTCCTTTCTCTCCTAGCATTTAAGAGTGAAGGGCTAGATTTCTGCCCTGAACATATGTTTGCAAAGGAGGTTGTATCATTGTTGCATTAAAATTTTGGAAGGAAAATGAAGGAATGCAGGACCGTTGAATTCAGAACATGGTCTATTTTGAAAAGACCTACACTTCTGTCTGACTCCCCTCAGCAGCACTAGAGTGTGTTTTTAATACATTCACATGGGCTTGGTCAAAATTTCAGTACAAGTTAGATGCTGAAAAAATGAATGAATTGATAAAATAATATTGGTATCTAAACTTGTTAGAAGACTGGAGACTTTATTATGTTTACTGAATTGCAAGCTTTTCCGTTTAGATAATGTTTGCCTTCGTGTTTGAATAAATTTCTTACAAAGAATATAAGTGTGTGTATTTCATTTCATAGAATTTTCACGAGTGCTTTTGGATTGTGGAAATCACAACTCGGGGAGGGGGTGTTTTGGGAGGTTTTTGACTTGGTGTTCATGTTTTAAAATAATTGTCAAGGGCATCTAGTTCCAAAGAGAGGCAACTTTTTTGCCTGGTCTTATAAATCTAATCATAGTCTGACCTGTAAATGGGCATAGAAAGTGCTTTAAAAAATATTATTGTTCATATGTAAATTGATCCCTCAGTGAGCTGTGAAAATCCATACTGATGGGTTTTAAAAGGAAATTATTGTCCCTGTGCTTGCCTCTACCATTTAATACACAGTCATTATGGTCTGATGTGTCACTGCAGCTGCCTGGCATATGCCCTTGTTAGGAAACGTCTATTGGAAAGAATTGTACATGCGCAGTAACAAATTTTCTGAATGAAGTATGTAGTAGTCTTAATTTTAAAGCCCCCAGAACACTCATCCTTGTCTGCACGTTGAGCCTCGGGGCGCACAGAGTTTCAGAGCTGTTCGAAGTGATAGAGCTCAAAAAAGCATCTGAAATCCCAAGGGCAAGGCAATTTTGTTAAACTCCTAAAATATTGGTGCTGTGTAAAGAACTGCTGGCAAGCTGTGAAAGGTGAAGTGTGCAAAGCTTTCACAAAAAGTTATAATGAAAATGCATAAAATCCCAAATCCTTAAATGTATATATGTATATTTAAATTACAAACACATTTATGTTACTGTAAATTGTTTGAAAATTGATTTGTTTTCCTTCCCTTGCCTGACAAGTTTTAAATTCATGCCTCCTGTTTCCCCTGGAAGACTTGATATGCCAACAGTAGTGTGGCTAATTTACATAATTTGGAACGAAGTCTCAACTCAACTCAACTCTTGACAGCAAAGGGCTTGAGTGAAACAATAGTAAATGGAACAGAGTTTTACGAAGTTTAACATCCTTCCAACATATTTATTGCAGGGGAGCCAGAGTGACAGCAAGAATGCTAAGAAAAAGAACAATAAAAAAACCAACAAGAATAAGAGCAGCATCAGTAGAGCTAACAAAAAGAAACCCAGCATGCCAAATGTGTCCAATGATCTGTCCCAGAAACTCTATGCCACCATGGAAAAGCATAAAGAGGTACAGTCAAAAATACTGTGGAAATAGGAGATAACATTTTTGTAAAATGAGGCTTGACAATAGTTAAGTCAAAACAGGAAGGAGCAATGCTTGTGATTGCAATAAGACTTTTATTTTTCTTTTACAATACATATTGAAGTAGGTTACCTTCAACTAAATTAATCAGATCATACCATATTTCTGGTATGGTATAGGCTTTGTTTCTCTATTTAAAAGCTTTTATTTCTAAAAGATGTTTTGGAGTTATTTTTATAACCCTAGTCATTTTTCCCATTTACTTGCAGGTCTTCTTTGTGATTCACTTACATGCTGGACCTGTAATAAACACCCTGCCTCCCATTGTGGACCCTGATCCATTACTTAGCTGTGATTTGATGGATGGGCGGGATGCCTTCCTTACCTTAGCAAGAGATAAGCACTGGGAGTTCTCCTCATTACGCCGATCCAAGTGGTCCACATTGTGCATGCTCGTAGAACTACATACTCAAGGGCAGGATCGTTTTGTCTATACGTGCAATGAGTGCAAGCACCATGTGGAAACAAGGTGGCACTGTACTGTCTGTGAGGTATGTGCATATGTGTCTGACTCATTCTTTTTTTCTCTTTCCACTCTTCTCCTTCTAAATGTGCCTCCTTCTCACCCATGTTAAATGTTGTCCTGAGAACTGCCCATAGGTCCAGAAACTAATTCTGAGCTAGGTTTCGGGATTGCCAACATGGGTTAATTGCCACAGCAGAGTAATTATTCATGCTGTGCACGACACAGAATGACCTAACCCCTGCTGTAGACGCAGCTAGAGTCGACAGAAGAATTCTTTTGTCAGTTGAGGTGTTGCCTCTCGAGTATTGCTGCAATGGAAAAACCCTTTCTGTCACTGTAATAAGTGTCCGTGCTATAGCTGCAGCCCTACGGTTGTGCCACTGTGGCCCCTGTAGCATACATATAGTTTCAGTTCTTTCAGGTAAAGTATATGCTTTAGCTTCCTCAATATGAAGGTTTGTTTTGGGGATAAAATTTTGATTTAGCGTAGTAACGAATTTTTAGTCTAACTGCTATAGGAGCAGCTAAATATACAGCAGTCAAGCAATCAGTTTCTGAATCTAAGGTAAATTTGGCTTACTGTTAAACTCTGACTCTGAGTTAGATTTAATTTGATATTAAAGGATCTAGGACCTTTAGGGTATGTCTACACTACGAAATTAGGTCGAATTTATAGAAGTCGGTTTTTTAGAAATCTGTTTTATATATTCGAGTGTGTGTGTCCCCACAGAAAATGCTCTAAGTGCATTAACTCGGCAGAGTGCTTCCACAGTACCGAGGCAAGCGTCAGCTTCCGGAGTGTTGCACTGTGGGTAGCTATCCCACAGTTCCCGCAGTCTCCGCTGCCCATTGGAATTCTGGGTTGAGATCCCAATGCCTGATGGGGCTAAAACATTGTCATGGGTGGTTCTGGGTACACGTAGTCAGGCACCCCTTCCCTCCCTCCCTCCGTGAAAGAAAGGACAGACAATCGTTTTGCGCCTTTTTTCCTGAGTTACCCATGCAGACGCCGTACCACGGCAAGCATGGAGCCCGCTCAGCTCACTGTCACCGTATGTCTCCTGGGTGCTGGCAGACGCGGTACTGCATTGCTACACAGCAGCGGCAACCCCTTGCCTTGTGGCAGCAGACAGTACAGTAGGACTGGCAGCCGTCATCGTCATGTCCGAGGCGCTCCTGGTCGCCTCTGTGAGGTCAATCAGGAGCGCCTGGGCAGACATGGGCTCAGGGACTAAATTTGGAGTGACTTGATGAGGTCATTCTCTTTAGTCCTGCAGTCAGTCCTATTGAACCATCTTATGGTGAGCAGGCAGGCGATACGGATTGCTAGCAGTCCTCTTGTACCATCTTCTGCCGAGCAGCCATGAGATGTGGATGGCATGCAGTCCTTCTGCACCGTCTCCTGCCAGCCAAAGATGTAAAAGATAGATGGAGTGTATCAAAACAAGAAATAGACCAGATTTGTTTTGTACTCATTTGCAAACCCCGCCCCCCGTCTAGGGGACTCATTCCTCTAGGTCACACTGCAGTCACTCACAGAGAAGGTGCAGCGAGATAAATCTAGCCATGTATCAATCAGAGGCCAGACCAACCTGCTTGTTCCAATAAGAACAATAACTTAGGTGCACCATTTCTTATTGGAACCCTCCATGAAGTCCTGTCTGAAATACTCCTTGATGTAAAGCCACCCCCTTTGTTGATTTTAACTCCCTGTAAGCCAACCCTGTAAGCCATGTCGTCAGTCGCCCCTCCCTGTGTCAGAGCAACGGCAGACAATCGTGCATCTGAGTTGAGAGTGCTGTCCAGAGCAGTCACAATGGAGCACTCTGGGATAGCTCCCGGAGGCCAATACTGTCGAATTGTGTCCACAGTACCCCAAATTCGACCCAGCAAGGCCGATTTAAGTGCTAATCCACTTGTCAGGGGTGGAGTAAGGAAATCGATTTTAAGAGTCCTTTAAGTCAAAATAAAGGGCTTCATCGTGTGGACGGGTGCAGGTTTACATCGATTTAACGCTGCTAAATTCGACCTAAAGTCCTAGTGTAGACCAGGGCTTAGACTCATTGTGCTAGTCTCTGAAGCTGGACTTCAGGAGACTGATCTAGTTAGTAATTAAGCAGAGGAGAGGAGCTAAGGCTTTTGGCTTTTGTTCTGGGTAGCTATCTCTACAGAGTAGGCAGCAGCTCTGGGCTTGCCTATCAGGGGAATTTTAGTTGTATAATTTTACTGCTACAGTTACACTGGTATTAATCCCCGGGGGACACTTTTATACCAGAGGTTAGCTTATGTTGACATGATATTGAACAGGATACTGGTCTAGATGAACCTCAGGCAATTCTTATGTTCCTTTGTGGAAATATTCATGAGTCCCCTGTACCAAGTTGGAACCTTTTAGACAGTAGGGGCTATGTGCATACTTCCTCACAGGTCCAAACAATCAGTTGGAAGATTATATAAGGTGCTACAAACTCAGCCCCCTCAGTTCCTGTTCAGCTGCTGCAGTGGCAAGTCTTAAAACCATTGGCTGTACTCTTTTTTTTTTTTTCCTTACCCTGCAATGCCTTCTCTTTTTCTCAAAAAGAAAAGGAGGACTTATGGCACCTTAGAGACTAACCAATTTATTTGAGCATAAGCTTTCGTGAGCTACAGCTCACTTCATCGGATGAAGTGAGCTGTAGCTAACGAAAGCTTATGCTCAAATAAATTGGTTAGTCTCTAAGGTGCCACAAGTCCTCCTTTTCTTTTTGCGAATACAGACTAACACGGCTGTTACTCTGAAACTTCTCTTTTTCTAGTTGTTTTAGGTTTTTACTACATTATTTTTAAAGTTACAGTTTAGACAATGTATTGTGAGTTCCACTGTTCTAAACTGTGCCTACCAGGCTGATAGAGTTGGTTGCAATCTGTGGAGACTTAAAAAAAGCAACTGGTTTTGTATTGGCTTTGGTTAGTTCTGTTCTCAGGCAGTGTTGTTAGACTGTTCTTCCCAAAGAAGTAGTCAAGGTTCAAGAGGAGCACCTCTTGGGTTTCAAAATACCCATTTCTGGAGTTCCTGTTGCTCAGCACTGACATATTAGAGAAGTTTTGGCTCCTGCAGTATTAATGGGTTTAATATCAGCTCTGTCTACTAGAAGGATATTCCTCTGTCATGTCCTATCCCAGTGAGGCAATTGTAATTGATGGGGTGGAAACTTACTGTCTCATAATAGCATCTGAAAAGGACAGAAGCAGGCAGGGCAATTAGTTGCTGGGGATATTATCTGAGTAGCTTCTAAAGAGGATACTTGCTCTTGAGTGACTTAACTGGAATATTTTCATAAATAGAACCATAGGATTAGAAGGGACTGCAAGGGTCATCTAGTCTAATCTGCTACCAAGATGCAGGATTTGTTACGTCTAAATATTGGGTGAGCCTAGCATCTCCTCTCTTGAGGTGGTCCAGTTCCTACAGGCATAGCCCTGGGTGTTGGGCCCTTCCAGAATGTGCCTTAGTTGACACTGAGTGGAGCAAGAACAATCCCACCCTGCAAAAAAAACCCACAGAACAGTAAAGCCTAGTTTCACATCAAGAATACATTGGCATAACCTCTTTAGCCCTTGTAGTGTCAAGAGCTTTATGCTGTATTAAGATGCTGAACTGAGTGGATTTTTCTTTATTTTTAGGACTACGACCTTTGCATTAACTGCTACAACACTAAGAGCCACGATCACAAGATGGTTAAATGGGGCCTGGGTCTGGATGATGAGAGCAACAGCCAAGGAGAGCAACAGTCAAAGAGCCCCCAGGAATCGCGTCGACTAAGCATCCAGCGCTGCATCCAGTCCCTGGTCCATGCCTGTCAGTGCCGCAACGCAAACTGCTCATTACCATCCTGCCAGAAAATGAAACGGGTTGTTCAGCATACCAAGGGCTGCAAGCGCAAGACAAACGGTGGCTGTCCTGTGTGTAAACAGCTAATTGCGCTTTGCTGCTACCATGCCAAACACTGCCAAGAGAACAAATGTCCTGTGCCATTCTGTCTCAATATTAAACACAAGCTTCGGCAGCAGCAGATTCAGCACCGCCTCCAACAAGCTCAGTTAATGCGCCGAAGGATGGCTACCATGAACACCCGAAATGTGCCTCAGCAAAGTTTGCCTTCTCCTACCTCAGCAACGCCTGGTACTCCCACGCAGCAGCCAAGTACGCCACAAACACCGCAGCCGCCTCCTCAACCCCAGCCCTCCCCTGTAAGTATGTCACCAGCTGGCTTCCCCAGTGCAACAAGGACTCAACCCCCTACTACTGTTCCAACAGGAAAACCTACAAACCAGGTGGCAGCACCTACACCTCCTGCCCAGCCTCCCCCAGCTGCCGTGGAAGCAGCTCGGCAGATTGAGAGAGAAGCTGCCCAGCAGCAGCAGCAACTCTACAGGGTCAACACCATAAACAATGGTTTACCTCCTGGCCGTCCAGGAATAGTAAACCCAGCAGTGGGTTCAGTGAACCAGATGCAGCAGGTTGGCATGAATGTACCCCGGCCCAACCCCGTAAGTGGTCCAGTAATGTCCAACATGCAACCTGGACAATGGCAATCGACTCCAATGCCACCGCAGCAAACAATGCAGCCGGGAATGCCGAGACCTGTTATGCCAATGCCGCCACAGCAAACTGTAGCTGGGCCAAGAATGCCAGGCGTGCAACAGCCACCACGCAGCATTGCACCGAATGCACTTCAGGACTTATTGCGGACCCTGAAATCACCCAGCTCTCCACAGCAGCAACAGCAGGTTCTTAATATCCTCAAATCCAACCCTCAGCTTATGGCAGCTTTTATAAAGCAGAGAACAGCCAAATATGCGGCAAACCAGCCTGGGATGCAGCCACAAGCAGGCATACAGCCTCAGCCTGGGATGCAGCAGCAAGGTATGCACACCCAGCCTAGCCTGCAGACCCTAAGTGCAATGCAAGCAGGAGGCCAGAGACAGAGTGTTCCTCCTCAGCAGCAGGGAATCGGTGGCATGAATCCCCAGGGGCAAGCGATAAACATTATGAACCCTGGACACAGTCCTGGCATGGCAAACATGAGTCCACAGTATAGAGAGATATTGAGGCGGCAATTACTGCAGCAGCAGCAGCAGCAGCAACAAGGAGGTGCTGGCATGGCAGGAGGGATGGCAGGGCATAATCAGTTTCAGCAGCCTCAAGGACCTGGAGGTTATCCTCAAGCCATGCAACAGCAACGAATGCAGCAGCATATATCAATACCGGGGGGGTCCATGGGACAGATGGCTCAGATGGGCCAGCTGAATCAGATGGGCCAACCTGGCATGGGGACAGATGGCACCTCCAACATTCAGCAAGCACTGCAGCAAAGGATTCTGCAACAGCAACAGATAAAACAGCAGCTAGGGTCCCCAGGCCAGCCTAATCCCATGAGCCCCCAGCAACATATGCTCTCAGGACAACCACAGGCATCTCATCTCCCCGGCCAGCAGATTGCCACATCCCTCAGCAGCCAGGTGCGATCTCCAGCACCTGTTCAATCTCCCCGGCCCCAATCCCAACCACCACATTCCAGCCCATCACCAAGGATACAGCCCCAACCGTCACCTCATCATGTCTCTCCCCAGACTGGTTCCCCCCACCCGGGACTTGCAGTTACTATGGCTAGCTCCATGGATCAGGGACACTTGGGCAACCCAGAACAGAGTGCAATGCTTCCACAGTTAAACACCCCTAACAGGAGTGCATTGTCTAACGAATTGTCTTTGGTTGGTGATACAACAGGAGACACACTAGAAAAATTTGTGGAGGGTTTGTAGCATTATGGGAGCATCACTTTTTTTCCTTTCATGTTCTTGGACGTTTTGTACTGAGAATTCAGACATCTAGGTTGTTTTGAATCCTAGATGGAACTGCTACTTCCTACACATGGAAGAATGAATTGCTGTTTAAAAAAACAATACAAAGAATATATTTTTTTGTTAAAGCCAGGCGGTTAAAATATCTGGTCTCTCTTTTGTGGGTTTTTTGTTTTTGTTTTTTTTGGGGTTTTTATTTTTTTTGTTCCTGTTGACTCATACCTTTTTTTAATGGGAAAACAAGTTCATTATATTCATATTTTTATTTGTATTTTCAAGACTTTAAACATTTGTGTTTAAAAGAGAAGAAAAATAATATTCAGAAACTGTTTCCTGAAAAATGCAACATTATAATGTATCCCGATAACTTTGACATGTTGCGGGAAGATTTTTTTCTATAGTGAACTCTGCAGGCATTTGAAGTATTACCCCTGGAAAAAATAGGAATTGACTCTTGCACACACAAACATTGGCTAATGCCAAAATCCTTGTCTTGCAGATGTAGAAATTGTTGCTTTGTTTCTCTGATAAAACTGGTTTTAGATGGAAAAAAATAGGGATGATCACTCTTAGACCATGCTGATTTCAGTAGAGAAGAAGCATTCTTTTCTTTCATTCTTTCTTCTATGTGAAACTTGAAATGAGGAAAGCAATTCTAGTGTAAATCATGCAAGCTCTATAATTACTATAAATAAGAAAATCCACGAAGATTCAATCACTGTATAGAATGGTAAAAAAACAAAAAAAACCTCATTTCTTACTTATATATCATATTGTTAAATAAACTGTGTGCAACAGACAAAAAGGGTGGTCCTTCTTGAATTCATGTACATGGTATTAACACTTAGTGTTTGGGGTTTTTTGTTATGAAAATGCTGTTTTCAACATTGTATTTGGACTATGCATGTCTTTTTTCCATTGTATATAAAGTATTGCTTAAAATTGATATAAATTACTGAAGTTTTTAACATGTATTCTGTTCTTTAAAATCCATGTAAGAATGTTTAAGGTTTTTATTTATTTATATATTTTTTGGATCATGTTCTTTGTAAGACATGGCTATGAATATTCACTCATTACACAGAAGCAGCCAGTGGCATTGATAGGCAAGGCAGGATAAAAGGAGTACTGTCAGTAGCATGTCTGTTTTACCACACCCTTTATCAATTGTTTCCTTTTTGGGGAAGGGGAGAGGAAGATAATCTGTTTCCCATAGATTTAATACTTACAGGCATTCATCCCAAAGGGTTAACTGGAATAAATTATTAATAGCCGTTGCTTTTTTAAAATGCATTGAATTTAGAGAAGGATCACCATTGGGGGAGAGAGAGAGAGAGTACTGAGTTAATTCTAGGCTAATTTATTTAGTCTATAGCAAAATATGAACATAATATAAACCTATTGACTTTAACACTATTTTTCTGCTGTTAACTCCAAGTCTAGATTTGAGGGTTTTCTGTGGAATAAAAATAACTAATCATGTACGTGTTCCCTCTAATATCCTGTTGTCATGCCCTGATGTTCATGGGCACACTCCACCACCCAATAAATTACTTTGTTTCTGAATTTAAAACTGAGGAAACTCTCCAGGTTTAGGATATGAAAGTTAAATCCACTGTTAGCCTAGGATTACAACACCTTACATTTTAGTCATGTGGCTTATGTGAACTTCAAAGGGGATTTGCAGCAAATCCAGAAGAATACCCCCTAACCCATGGTCTGATGTTGCTCTGGTTGGGAGCACCTGGCTTGCTTGGCTTTTTACATGAAGTTAGCACTTCCTCCAGTATTACATTTTTTTTTTTTATTGGGACAGTGTTTTAAGGAAAAAAAGCAAATGTATTAACTTCTGGAAGTGGAAGAACTTTTTGCCCCATACTGTGAAAATAGTAGTGCACCACAGCACTGCTTAATCTTTTTTAAACTGTAGAGGGTCTCTGCTTAACGTCTTCTGCAAATCTAAACTATTGTACCAACATCACCATCTTTGGACTCACCTTCCCGTGCAACTGTCTTCAGCAATCAAGATGTCAAAATTCTGGGCTGGGGTGAGGTCACTGAACACTAACCCAGAGCTTGTCCAAAGGAAATTGTAAAAAGGATGGAAAGCCCTGATGCTGTGTCTCATGCTGTATACATAAAAGGAGAAAAATACTATATTTGTGATCAAAAAGAGGAAACTTGAAATGTGCTGGTGTTTCTAATAAAAGCTGGTAAAACTGCTTGGATTGAAGGATGGTTCCAATTGGCTAGTGCCCATTAGGATCAGCTGAGTCTGAACTAAGGTTTAGCTGACTACTGAGTTCCGCTAGTGTGTGTGTATATACATATATAAATTTTTATTTAAAAAATTCATTAGCACTATTTCTAAAGCTGTATAAGCGAAACCCTGAGGGAGATGGGGCTGCTTTCATCTTACCGTTCAGCTGGCTTCCAGCTGTGGAAAGTGTGCAAGAAAGTCCTGATAGAAAACAGAAACGTAATTAAGTTCTGATATCCCTGTCGAGAGAGTGCTGCTAATACTGTACGTATGGGGGTGGGGGGTGGGAGGGAGAGTCTAGAATGCGCAGTGTCACTATTCTTGAGCTCATGTGCTTTGCAACCATGCTGAATGCGGTGGCACATAATTTCTCTGTCATGTTCAAATAAATTCAGAAATTAGATGTGCTTCTTAGTGTTTCTTAGAGAGAGACTTCGGAGTGCTTTAGATAAAAGGGTGAATTTTACGGGTGTGGGAACAGGTGCTGTCCCACTTTGACAGTGGCAGAGCTAGGAATAGATCCTAGATCATAAGGTACCAGCTGCTTTGCTATACACTATTCACTTGAGAGAGCTTTGATTGCAAGTGAATAAGAGAGTCAGTATAGGCTTCCTCGAGCTTATTTTGACATGAAGTTCAGCATAAATTTAGTTCTGGAATGTTTTTCAGTTTTGTCAAGCCCTGGATTTGAATATGCTGCAGAGTTTTGTGCTGGCAATAAACAATTGCATTGTAGAAGCCTTGAGAAATCTAGGGCATGGGAGGCAGGTTTGAGTCTTTTGGCACTGAGATGGTTAGGTCTTTTAGCTCCAAATTAGCTCCAAAGAAGGGATGTATCTTTCTTCCCTGTCACAGACAGGAATTGCTTAATTATTTTTGAGGGAAAGGGGCCTTTAATTCTGAATTGCCTCTTGCAACAACTTGGTCCACTTGCCTCCCTCTCTCCACCATGCCATCTATCAAGGATGGATAGTCACATGTGCTGTGTGTTTCAGCTAAAGTAAGCAGAGAAATAGCAATGTTAACAGTTAAGATGTCATCATTCTGATTGAGTCAACATCCGAGATGAATGAGAGCATCTCTCATCCCTTGCAAAGATATTGTTTCAAACTGTTTACAGATTCAAGATAGCTCTGCGCTAGTTCATGTTCACTTTGTTTTGGAAGGTTTTCTTGGCAATCTGAAGGGCTAGAAATGTTCTTTTAATGGGAGCTGCAACTGATTCTGCACCATAGGTTCCTGTGTGTGGTCTGATGCAGCCCTGCAGCATACAATCCATCCTCTGGTAGGAAGTAAGGAAGTTCTAATTTAGTAGTGAGATTCAATTCTGCCTTCCCCTTCCCTGAAATGTACTAATAGCAATGTTAGTTTGAGGGCAGTACACTCAAATGATCAAACTGGAGCTGTAGTACCAAAATCAAGATAGTATAAAATACACAGAGCTGAAAACAGCCACTGGAGTGGAGGGCTGTACTCTGTCTGATGTGACTTGTGTACATTATATTCATGATCATGTGCTAGAGATAATCAAGATGGATATGATAAGGGAAGGTACTTGAGGGGAAAAAAAATCTGTACGTGATAGAAAACAAGAACTTGGAATGCAGTGCTGTAGAATCATAGCTCATAGATACCGTTCTGGGATGGTTTAGAGATGAAGCAGGTAGTGATGACTACAGTAGCTTGCCCAGGCATTTCTATTCTAAAAGGAAATCTTCAGTTTCTTTTTAACTTTCCCGAGTTTTCACCTTGCTTGAAATTTTTGATGCACTTGCTTTCCATTAGGAATCCCTTTATTTTTCTGCAAGCTTTACCCAGAACTCTTGAGCCATTCCCAAACATTGGCAGTCTGGAAACAAGTAGTTCTACAAACGTTTTGCAATTGCTCTCTGAATCGCTGATGAATGCTTGAAATCTGGCCGAGCTGCGGTCCTTAGGCCACGCACATGCTTTCCGTGGGCTTGGTAAAGAGTTGGTTTTGATTTACCCGAGTTATAAGTGTTTAAAAATGTGCACAGTCACTGCTTTCGTCCAACAGAGTGTATGACCAGTCACTGCTCCATTGACCCTGTCCACGCAGTGTGTGTAAATTGAGTGGACATTTCTGCTATGCAGACGTCTCCGTAGTCCATTCACATTACACCCATGTACATAAGAAAGTTAAGGAGGTCAGGTTTAATGCATACAGGCTTATGCACTGTAATCTGTGAAACTGCATATTTGATAAGTTATCTGCTGAAGAGTCCTTTCCACATAGTATAGAATGAATGTCTGAAATGGTGCAAAGGCCTAGACCTCCTTTATTTCATGGACTGTGTATCTGGTGCTTTACAGCTGTATATGATGGCAATTTTCTTAACAAAGGCTAGGAAATCCCTTATAAAAATCATTATAGTCAAAGAATATAAAGGTTGCAAAGTGAAGGAGGCAGAAGTTAAGAAATTCCAAATTTATTTCCCATTAAGTCTGCCCCTTGTGCACGTGAATAATGTCATCTTTTCCTCTTACAATCCTTTCTTCGTTCTGTGTGCAAGTTAGTATTCAGTGAGGCAACTGTTCAATATTTATCTTTATTCATATTGTTAATTCAGTGACTTTATGGTTCATCCACCACACACCTTCCACACTCAGCCCTGAATGGGCTTTTTTTGTTTTTCCCTTCAGAGGCTTTTCTATAATGCTCTGCATTGTTGTGTATCAGGCCCCTAAAGCTATTAATGATTTATCCTCACTGTCAGGTCAGGAATTAAGTGACTTGCCCAGTGCCATGAAGGGAAAAATCTGGTTGAGGTCACAGTAGAAACCACTGTTTCATGAACCTCAGTCCAGTGGATGAAGCACAAGACAAGCCTCATTCAATAAACACCAGCTTCTGGAAGTGAGTGAGGCATTGGTGCTCTGGATCTGACCCTTTTCACTACACAACCCTGGCTGATAGACACAGCAAGTGACAGACAAGGGCACCTGCAGAAAAAACTGTAATTAAACACAATCTCCAGCATGTGCTCAAAGGAGCAGGGCTAAGGTTTCATGGGCACCATCAATGTTGGGGTTTCCTAACCTTTGCTTGCTTCACTTTACAATTCTGTTCTTTAAATGGGGGATGAGGTTAATGGAATATAGAAAGTTTCACATAAAAGTAGGGAAGTTGTGGTGCTGCTCTGTATGGGCTTGGTGCCTGTGCGATGGAAACAGCTCCTGTCCCTGTAGAATAAGCATATTTAAAATTTCAAAAAAGGACATTAAACAGAGTCACAGGGTCTGACACGGAGAGGGACCCGCTTAATATGCAGTCTGGAAAGGTGATGCAAGTGGCAGGCTGGGACAGAAGATCTCATGGTGTGAAGTTATTCAAGTTAGATGCAAGTGACAAAGCATGGAAAGAATGAAGAGATGCCCACACAAGCCTTAACAGTGAGACCAGCAAACTAGCTGGGAAGGAATGGGAGGTACTTCTCATGGGCCGGGCTCACCAGTTAATCTGGGGGGGTGGTAATGAAAAATAACCCTTGTCCTGCCGAGCAAAGGAAGGCCACTCTGTGACCCAAGGCCTACCCACCCCTCTTGCAGCGTCAATGCCCTGGATTGTTTAGAAGTTTCATTATGTTATGGTTTTGGCCTTTGTTCCACAAAAAGCGCTGTACTTTGCTTTACAGAAGTTACCACCCTGTCTAGGGGAAATCTTCCTATCCCAGTGCTGGAAAACTGCCCTAGCAGTGTGACTGGATTCCCCCAGACCTGGAGGAGATGTTGGCTGCCATAGTGATAGCACAGCTAGTTATTTGCTATGCTCTCCATGTAGAGAACCTGGCACAAGCAGGAGGGTGACACAGCTGGAGCATGCTGGATTCTGTTAATCCCAGGCTGTTCTAATGAACCCCAGGCAGCAAGCTACAAACTGGCAGAAGCAGCCGCCATGGCCTCCACTTCAACTGCACCAAATGGAGCACTAGCACAGCCCATAATCCTTGTACCTAGTGCATGAAATGTAACTGAACTCCCTATGGTTGCAAAGTTCCTGATGATTTGTAAAGAGAAAGGAAAGAACTAGCTGTTTAAGCACAGAATCATAGAAATGTAGGGCTGGAAGGGACCTAAAGAGATCATCTTGTCCAGCCCCATGTGCTGAGACAGGATCAAGTAAACCTGGACCATCCCCAATAATCCTTTGTCCAACCTGTTCTTAAAACTTTTAGTGATGGGATTCCACAACCTCCCTTCCTATTCCACCACTTAATTATCCTCCTGGTTTCCTAGGATCTAACCTAGATCTCCATTGCTGCAGATTAAGCTCATTACTTTTTTTTCCTACCTTCAGTGGACATAGAAAGCCACTGGTCACCATCCTCCTTATAATAGCCCTTAACATGTTTGAAGAGTTTAGCAGCGCCTCCCCCCACCCCCCGTCGTCTTTTCTCAGGACTAAGGGCCAGTCTACACTGAAAATTTATATGGGCATAACTCATTTCTCAGGGATGTGAAAAATCCACATCTCTTTGGGATGCAGCTATCCCAACCGGATTCTTTTGTCAACCTAGCTACCACCTCTCAGACAGATAGATTAAGTGCAGCAATGGAAGACCCCATCCCGTTGCTGTGGTGAGTGTCTACACTAAAGCACTACAGTGGGGCCGTTGCAGCGGTAGCATTTAAAGGGGAGACATCCCCTACGCATGCCCAGGTTTTTTAACCCTTCCTTTTAGGTCATTTAGTTCCTAAGCATTTTATCGTTTTCATTGTTTTTCCCTGGACTCTCACCAGTTTTTCCACATCTTTCTTAAAGTGTGGTGCCCAGAACCAGATACAGTGCCCAGCTGAGGCTTCACCAGGGCCAAGTAGACAATTATACTCCCAGGTCTTACATACGACTCTCCTGTTCATACACCCTAGAATTTTAGCTTTTTTTTGCAACTGCATCACAGTATTGATTCATATTTAAATTGTGATCCACTGTAAACCCCGGCCCTAGATCCTTTTCAGCAGTACAACCACCTAGTGAGTTATTCCCTATTTTGTAGTTGTGCATTTCATTTTTCCTTCTATATTTAGTACTTTAGTAAATTTCCTCTTGTTGAGTTCAGGCCAATTTGTTAAGGTGGTTTTGAATTCTAATCCTGTCCTCCAAAGTGCTTACAACCACTGTTCCCTCTAAGTTGTGCTCATGTGCGCGCGCACACAGACCCCAAACCCTGTGCACATGCACAACAATTTGCACAGAAGAAATTTTTTGCACACATGGCCTGTCAAAAATTTGCACAGAAGAAATTTTTTGCACACCCAGCCTGTCAAAAATTAGAGGGAACATTGCTTGCAACCCCACCAAATTTGGTGTCACCTGCAAATTTTATAAGAGTACTCTCCACTCCCTTATCCAAGAAATCAATGAAAATATTTAATAGTACTTGAGCCAGGCTGACTCCTGTGGGATTATTAGATATGGATCCCCCAGTTTTACAGCAAACAATTGATAACTACTCTTTGAATAAGGTGGGTGCAAAACTAGTTGAAAGACGGTAGAGTAATTTCATCCAGACCACATTTCCCTAGTTTGCTTATGAGAATCTCATGTGGGCCTGGGTCAAAAGCCTTACTCAAATCAAGTTATATCACATCCACTGCTTCCTCCATCTACTAGGCTAGTAACCCTGTCAAAGAAGGAAATTCGGTTGGTTTGGCATTATGCTTGACAAATGCATGCTGGCTATTCCTCATAATCCTTTTATCCTCCAGATGCTTACAAACTGGTTGTTTAATAATTTGTTCCAGTATCTTTCCAGGTATCAAAGTTAGGCTGACTGGTCTATAATTCCTCAGGTCCTTGGTGTTCACCTTTTTAAAGACAGACACTGTTTGCCCTGCTCCAGTCTTCCAGGACCTCACCCCTTGTCCATGAGTTTTCAGATATATTTATAAAGGGCTTGTTTCCTGGTCTTCTCTTTCTGGAATTACCAGGTGCATTTGCAAGCTGTTTGGATGATACTAATTATGGATGGTCAGGGGAATGTTTCTTGGTTTCATCTAAACACAGTGAGTACTTTATGATAGGGCAGTGGTTTTCAAGCTGTGGTTCGCAGACTCCTGGGGGGGTCGGCAGACTATGTCTAAGATTTCCAAAGGGGTCTGCACCTCCATTTGAAAACTGTTAGTGGTCTGCAAATGAAGAAAAGATTGAAAATCACTGTGATAGGGACACAGGCAGGGGGGAACTGGGCAAAATACCAGCAGAGGTGGGTTTTGTTTTTATTAATTAAATCTGAAAACCCAATAAACCCCACCCAGCTAGAAACAATAGAGCAGGTCTAGTGCCATTGCATTCAGAAAGACGTCAGGCTAGCTGAGCAATCTGATTAGGTGTAGAGTTTTAGATTCTCTAATTTGAATTATAAAACTGCAAGACACATACACATCCTAGCTGTTTTTAATAAAATCAACAATGGCTAGATAATCCCTAAGTGGCAAGGAAATACCTGGTAGAGCAAAATTTACAAGAAATTCATTTTTCATATCAATTATTCAGCAGTGAACAAGCAAGTAATTAATTGTGACATCAATTCCTCTTTCTAGGAACCAGCCTGTAACCATAAAGACTAGAAAAACTCTTACTATCAAAGGGATGGGAGTGCTCCAGTGGTAAGTCACTCAGCCTCTGAGGGGAAAATGAGTTTGTGTGTGTATAGAAAAATGTGTGGAAAATTGCAGATAGTGAAGTGAAATACACAGTAAAGGATGCCAAGATGCACTGACCTTAAGGCAAAAGCCTGGTGCTTTCCACTGCCTGTATGTAAAGAAGAGGAGATCCTCAGCGAATGGTTCATTATTTGCAGCTGCTCCCTCCTGACTGGGATATCAGGATTCAGGGCTAATCTAATTGGGAATCTCTGGCTCCACTGGTGTTATCAGTGGAATGTTAGAGGTCAGGCATTCTACAGTGGAAACACGGGGCTGGGTACCCAGGCACAGCAGGGGTGTGGGATCGGGCACCCCTTCTGAGAAAGGGGAGGAACAGGAACTGGCTGGAGACAATATCCACAGCAGAAACCTGGCTGCTTACTTTGAAACCTCTCCAAATGAACTTATGATCTTTGTCCAGTTTCAAGGGGATAGATGTGAGGACAAAGGGTTGTCATAAAAATCACCACCACAACTGTCATTAACTGGCTAATGAGAAACTAAGGGCAACTTCCATCATGATGCCAAAATTATATGGACCACGTAGACTGAACCCCTGCGAGAGAGCTCCTCTGGGTCACAGTATAGGTAAATCCCTGAGCTGATTTAGGGGAAACCTACAATGTCTGTTCTAGGACTTAATAAAGGCCTTGGGTCTTGGAGTCTGTCAGTCAGGCACCTTCCAATCCTGATTTTAAAATTGCCAGTGATGCAGAATTCACCTACACCAAGTTATTCCAATAATTAATTACCTTCGCTGTTAAAAAAAAAAAAAAAAACCACCACCACCTGTGGCTTTCATCCCTCATATGTTTCCTTTTCTGTATTTATTGAACAAGTTCCTGAGCTTTCTCCCTGGAAGTTCAGATCTTGCCCTCCCTTCTCTGTGTTCCCAATCCATCACAATCTACAGGCAGGCTCCCTTCAGTGTTCCACTCCTCAGAACTCACTGCAAGCCCTACCCCTGCCAAGCTCTTTCAGGATCACTGTCTCTCTTCTGGTTGAGACAGTTCTTCCCCTTTATCTCAGGGCCCCACACAAGCCTTCTACCCAGCAGGGTATCCCAGCTCTGGCCAATTCCATCACAACCTTCTTTGCACCAGCTCCTGTTGCTCACTCTTGATTCTCTACTACAAAGAGAATGGCTGTATAGTTCTTTCCAGCAACCCCCTTCTGCTCCAGACTTCCTCTCTTTATAGCAACCAACCTCCTCTGCAGCTGGGCTTCATCTTTAATTGGGCCTGGCCCACTTTCCAGGTGCCTTGATTGAGCTCACCTGCTCCTGTAAACCTTACATTCCCCGTGTGTCCAGTTCTGGTGTCCACGGTTCAAGATGTGGAGAAATTGCAGACTAATCAGAGCAGAGCCATGAGAATGACTAAAGGAATGGAAAACATGCCTATAGTGAGAAACTCAAGCAACTCAATCTATTTAGCTTAACAAAGAGAAGGTGAAGGGATGACTTGATCACAGTCTAGCTATACCTACATGGGGAACAACAATATAATAGCGGGCTCTTCGGTGTAGCAGACAAAGATATGGTATGTGCCAATGACTGGAAGCTGAAGCTGGACAAATTCAGACTGAAAATAAGCTCGTTTGAGGAGGACAGAAGTTGGGTTAAGGTTGTGCTTTTGGATTGTGGTTTATTGGGGGATCCTGGGTAAATAAGTAAGTCTCAGCCCCAAGAAAAGGTTAACTTGGAGTGGCTGTGGGAGGGGCTTGCCGACAAGCTATGGTAGGAAGAAGTCCAGGGAGACAGCAGCAAGGTAGCTGATAGAGCAGACCTTGGCTCCTGGTTATAGGGTCCCTGGACTGGAACCCAATGTAATGGAAGGGCCTGGGTTCCCTACCAGTTACTGGGGCAGGTGGTGCTAGGTCTCTCATATAAGGGGATAACGACTTTTGAGAGCCCTCACATAAGAGAGGGTAAAGACCATGGGGCTCAGCATTGGGACAAAGACCAGATGTAAAGATTGAGATTATTTGTTGGATTTACTATCATCCCCCACCCCCCGAAGGGGTGAAACTAAAACGTGACCTGGCCAGCAGACTGAGTCACAAGAAGAGGCAGACCACCCCAGGACTGGAGCAACCATCGGCCAGAGGCTCTAGAGAGAAAAGAGCTGCTATGCCACACCCAGCCCCGGGGGACCATGCCCGCGGTGAGTGCACCCTTCTACACCTCTCTTCTACTCCTCCACATTCCCCTATTTATGCATCCAAGGATTGCATTCGCCCTTGTGGCCTCAGTGTTGCACAGGCGCTCATGTTCAGCTGATTATCCACTAGAAACCCCAAGTTTCTTTCAGAGACACTGCTTCCCTAGACAGTCCCCCACCGTGTAAGTATGGCCATACGTACAAGAACAGCCAGGAATTCAAGGATGGGGAAGCAAATACAAGCCAGGCAGGCTGCACTGGGTGGTGCGGCAGTTTCTCTCTGAAGGACCAGGAGGCAAGCCTACCCTGACTCAGACACAGGGCTGGATTCAGGGGCAAGCAACCACCTGGAGTGCCAGGCTTGAGGGGGTGCCAGGCTTGGTGTGCTGTTTTTGCTGTTAGCGACAAAAGGGAAAATAGAATGTTTGAAATAAAATATTTCAGGTATTCTGTATGTGGATTCATTTTTCATTAACCTCCTAGAATGTTCTGGACCTTTGTGGAATCTCAAGGAACCTTCCAGACTTTCTGAGAACTACATTTTCCTTGAACCTCCTAGAATGTAGTCAGCTATGTCCTTGCAGGTATATGGGGGGGGGGGGGGAGGAGGAAGCGGGAGGGGGCAAGAGAATGGCCAGCTGTGATATTGTGAACCTTGTTTTATGGTGTAAGGGGGAGGAGGGGATCCCGAAGATGCTCCTACCCTGTGGTGCTATTTGGCCTAGGTCTGGCCCTGCTCAGAGACTTGGGTTTTGACTGTGTGTTTGGGTTTGACTGAACCAAGGTCCTGATGAACTGTTTGTTGCAATGATTCCTGTCCTAAAACCTGATGAAAAAGGAGACATATTTTGCACATACCTCTTGGCTCCTCCTTGCCCTAAAGGGCAGCTAAAGTGAATCTGCTGCTGCTCCTCCAGGGGAAATTAAATAGACCACACGGTGCTCCCCCTTCAGGCAGAGGGAGAGAGTTGGGGGATCATGCCCCTTCTCCCTCCCTGGCTTCCTACACCCATCGTTCCTCAGCTGCAGGGGGAGGGATCCCTGTACAGGGAACTGCTCCCCTGTCACATGCAAGACATGCAATCACAAGGCTCAACACCCTTGGTGTGGTGAGCACACTGCAGTCTTCCCATCTCTCATCTACCCAGCAACAAGCTTGTCTCCCTTTTTCGTCAGACCCATTAATCTGCGTTACACCCGTATCAACAAACTCCATTTTACATTTCCTGACAGATTGTCCAGAAGCCAAATCATCCACATTTCAGCTTCCAAGGGTACAAGAGTGTGTTTGAATCAAAGCAGGCCACTGATGTGTCTATGACAGGTTTCAGAGTAGCAGCTGTGTTAGTCTGTATCCGCAAAAAGAAAAGGAGTACTTGTGGCACCTTAGAGACTAACAAAAACAGCTGATGAAGTGAGCTGTAGCTCACAAAAGCTTATGCTCAAATAAATTTGTTAGTCTCTAAGGTGCCACAAGTCGTCCTTTTCTTTTTGATGTGTCTATGTTGCTCGACCACCAAGTGATTCTCAATCACAGCCCACCTACCCCTTTGCTTCCGCCTTTAGCCATATCTTTCCTGAGGCACAGATCCTTTGCTGGTTTAAACTGTCCTCGCTCTATTGACTTCATTGGAGCGAAGATGATTTATACCATTTGAAGATCTGCACTGAGTATCCACAATAACTTCTAAGTTTACTTCTTCAGGGCATCCTTAAAGCTCAGTGCCTCCAGCAAACACAAAGACTGTTCTTGGTGATGTGTATTAGCTGAATTTCATGTCATCCTGCTGCAAAATTCATCCCTTGCATAACTTGGTTGATTTCAGTGAAGTTACATTAGATAAAATTGCCCCAATTGTGTGCAAATCCCTGTGGAGACTCTCACATTTTTTTAATCGACTGTAACAACTGTGCTTCATCAGCAGATTACACAGACTCACTGTCCACTTCTGCCCCACCCTCATTAAAGAATGCTGCTCCCAATGCCATGATTCTTTCCACCCACCCAGAGGAACAGCTGGGCACAGGTATCAGTCTCCAGGAACTCCCTTGAGAAAGAAGGCCCAGAAACAGCCACATTACTTCACAGGCCACCATGCTCCTTTGCTTTTCTTCTCCCTCCCCCTGAACAGTATCACGTGAGTTACATCTCTCACCCCAGCTCTGACCCCCACTCCCTGGTGCCTTCTGCATTGCCCAGAGCTTTGCTCCTGGATCACTAGATGGTGGCTTTCTATTGCTCATTATTACCATCACCTGAGCCTCATAACTGGCTCTCAGAAAAGCACAGTGCCCAGTTCAGTTGTCTCTCCTGCTCTAAACTTCAGTTCACACAAAGCTATGCTCTGGGGCCATAAAGAGCAGATCAGTGACACAGTACAATATCTTTTGTTTGAATAACCAGCATTTCTCAAACTGGGATCTGTGGCCCCTGGGGGTCTGCGAGGGTACTCCAGGGGCCCTGCAGGCCCGCTGATCAACTCCTCCCTCTCCCTCCCTCAATTCCTCCCCTTCCCTCCCAGTGCCTCCTGCACGCTGTGGAACAGCTCTTCCCTGATGTGTGGGATGTGCTGGGAAGGAGGAGAAGGAGTGGGGATGGGGCTCGCTCGAGGGAGGGGGAGGAAAGAGGCGGGGAAGAGGAGGTGCAGGGATGGGGCAGGAAGAGGTGGAGCAGGGTGGGACCTTGGGGTGGGGGCTGGGGCTGAGCGAGGAGTTTGGGGGTCCATGAAAAATTTTAAATCAAAATGTGGGTCCTCGGGTTGCCAAAGTTTGAGAACTCCTGGAATAAACAGTTCCATATTGAATAATGTTACAAGATGTTAGGGCTGTGGGCTATGGCTCCCATTGTTAAGCAACTACTGGAAAGTTAGAGAGGGGACTGAACAGGACAACAGAAATACTGCCAGAAGCAGTGGATATCTCAGGGGATTGATTGTGCGCTATGGTGACTGGTGGCCTGTATGAAATAGAGGGGGGTGTCCCAGCCGCCCCACTTCCACTAAGACTTACCAGCCATCAGTGCTAGTGCAAGCCCATTGGGGGCCCTAAGCAGGAATACCACCCCCTCCAACAAATACTAATAATTAATAGGGGGGCCTCTTGAGCTGCTTGGATCCCTAAGCAATTGCTTAATCTTAGTTTGTTTATGCCTAGCGCCCACTCTGCTAGCTGTGGAGGGGGCAAGCCCTTGACGAGCCGTGGCAGCAGCTTTATCTAATGGCTCTGGCCGAGCCCAACTCTCCCACATGCAACCACCACAGTAGGAGAGTGGATTATATGAGTGGGCAACAACATTTAGAATGTTGCTGTAAGGATGGGAAGGGAAGAGTCTGGGGGGTGGGAGGGAGATACTGCCATCTTACTCTCTGTGAGGATGAGACAGAGCAAGAGAATCTGGCTCCCTCTCCTGGTTGACCCAACAGCGGGAGCCTGGATGGTGATGGGTGACAATAGCTCCCAGGGTGAAGCTGAGAGACTCATTAGAGAAGGAAGGGCTTGTCTTTCACTAGAGCGGCTGAGGAGTAGGGGAAATATATGTGGTAGGAGATGAGAACCCCATGAATTACAGGGTTATATTCCTCTCCTGTCAGAGGGGAATTGTTTCATAAGAAGGTGGGAAGAGTGTTATGGGGAGGATGTGTACAGCGAGCAGGTATCTTGTGTGTGGATTTCTTGAAGCATGAGAAGTTCATAGGTTTAGGAAAGGTTTAAACAAAGGGAGTTCAAGTTTAGGGTGAGTTGCCTTTTGTTGATGTGGAGGGATTAGCGTTAGCCATTGGATAGAGACTGATAGGGATTTTGCCCTGAAAATGACTTTTGTTGCCTAACTTGGAGTCCTTATTTCGGTGTCCAGCTGCATTGTGTGTGGCTGCGAGGGAAGAACAATGCATGCTGGGGACATCAATACTTGGGGTGGGATGACACTGTCTTCAGGCCTGGTCTTGGCTCAGGTATTGCTCGCTGGGTATTTGGTGCTGCACAAACCAGATTGGGAGATGTTCTCTTTTGCATCTGTTCTTACAAATCTAAATACATAAAATACATAATAAACTGACCATCAGCACAGACAGCACATTTGATGGCAGTTGCAGCAGAGAGATAAAGACTAAATAGGCCCTGGAGAATGACCTTCCCTCTCTCTAGTGACCTCTGGGTCAGTGTAGAGGCACAGTGTGGCAGGGGGCAATGTAGGAAAGATTTGCATTGCTACTGCTCAACTTGTTCTGTGGATAGAGGACTCAAGGACTGTCAATCTGTCACCTTTCCCCATTGCTAAATTCACTATGAAATAAAAAACAAAATAGGTGGAAATCTTCAAAGTGACCTTAGGAGAGATAAAAGTGGTGCCTTATGAAAATAGTGCTTATGAGGGAAGGTTAAGAAAATGCATTTTTTATTTTTTGTGGGGAAGAGGAGGCTTCAGCGTGTTCCTAATGGTTTTTATAATAATGAAATCAATTGATCAAGTTTGGAGATAAACGTTTTTACCTTTTTACCTTCGTAGGAAGTTTAAAAACACCTTGTAAATAGGAAATTCTGGTAGAAGAACTTCACATTAAGCAAATGGGGAGGTGGGTACGTACATGGGACAGACGAGCAAGGAAGGAGATTGAAGCAAAGAGTCAAATGACTTCAGAAGACATCTGGCAAAGGAAGTGATTGACCGTATAGAAGGTGGAGCATTCCAACACCCTGGCTATTATGTATTGCTGCAATGACCTTAATGGGTCAATGCAGCCAGGATGTAATTTGGGACAGCCCGGACACACTCTGACCTGCATCGAGGCTGAGCTGATGCCAGCAGTTCGACGATGATTGTGTAGGTAAGTTGTCCCCCTTCAGTGGCTGCATAGGGATTTGCACCATTGCAGAGAAGAATCTGACCCTGGCAGAGAGGGTCATTTTTATTCATGCTATTTAAAATTATTTTTTTATTTTGCTTTTTGTCTACACCCACTTGACTCAACTGTTTGAATAAACAGCTGGAAGAAAACCTCTTTTGCTAAAGATTCATCATCCCTCAACCCTTCAATTAAGTCTGAGGACCTGATTCTTTGCTGCCTGAAACCTGATTTAGCATTTATACATGTGCAAAATAGGTGTCAAATGCTGCTGCAGGTGTGAGTTGAGAGTTCATTTTACACCAAACAGGTGTAAACAAATGGAGAACTGGTGCAAGGCATTGACAGTCCAGCCTGGATGGCAGAAAATGAATGTCTGGCTCCCATAGAAATACTCAGGATTTATGGTGGATTTGACTGAGCATGAAACAAAGAGCAAGAGCTAAAAGCTATGGTTGTGATTGAGTGACTAGAATGTTTTGAAGGAGACTCCTGGCCAAGCCATGTGCCAAATACTTAAGTCTAACAAAAAACAAGGACTCTGGGGCCTCAGCAAGACACCACCTCTATGTCTACCAATAATAAAGAAGTGACTTATAGATGAATAAGAATTGCTGATTAATTATATTTTTGGAAGCAGAGCAAATTTCGGCAATAAAACTGACTCAGAAGGTGTTAATGATTCCACAGAAGCGATTAATGGAACAGTGTTTCAGTCACTGTGGAGATTCAACAGTTATATACTTCATTTTACTAACCCTTCCTTGTCAAAAACTGGGCACTCTAGCCAAGGCAGAGAGCATGCTGCATACTTCAGAGTCAGTAGCAGAACTAAGAAGTAGCCACAGAAATATAATTTTAATACAGAGCTAATGAAAACTGTTTCCTAATGGCAGAATATACATCACTAACAGGTCTGGACATCAGATCAAAATCTATAGCACGTCCTCTCCAAAGCTTTGGATTGCAGATATAAAATCATTTCCTGAAGCACAAGAGGTGCAATTAGAAAAGTGCTGTTAAAAATAGTTCAGGAGGTGAGAGCCAGACAGACCCATCAATAAATGTTCCACAGCTGATCGCTCCTGTTAAACTCAAGAGGGCATAAGAAAGATGTAAGGGGCCTCTGAATGAAGTGCATTTCTACCATGAATAATGCCAATCTCAGCCCAGCAGGAAGAGTACACATCCAAGAGAAACCTTTCAAAGTGGGTTTTAGATGCTGATGCAATTTTTGCAGCATCTGAAATACTTGTTAAGAAATTTACATGGCTTCTTCACTCACTGACTTAGAGAAGGACACAAAAATCCAGACATTCTGCACACACAGATCCAAGGGCAGAAAATCAAATACAATGGAGGACAGCAGAGAAAGTATGCAGGACAGCTTTTTTTTATATGTTGTTTTTCCTTTCAGGTGCAAATAACCCAGCAGGGAAAACATCTGATTTAAGCACCTGGAGATTTCTTAGCCCACATAATCCTGACCTGCAATCTTTTTCTGGGTTCACCACTGAGGCCATTTCACATTCCTCAGAGAAGGACAAGTTCACCTAATGCTAAATGAGAAAGTATGTCTGCCCAGCTGCTACCCCCCAGGCTTGTGCTGCAACTTGTGATACCTAGTATATGTGTGTGTGTGTATATATATATATATATATATATATGTGTGTGTATATATATATATATATATATATATAAAAAATCAGAAATGGGAACATAAAAGATGAAGATTAGTGAACACAGGACTTGGCATACTGGATCAAACCAGTAGTCTATGTTGTCCAATATCCTGTCTCCCGTAGCGGTGAGTACCAAATGCTTTAGAGAGAGGTGTAAGTCATGCATAATGGACAATTATACAATAACATGCCTATGGGAGAAGCAATTTCCTCATCCCAGGCAGTTAGCGGTTGCCTTATGTCCTGAAGCATGAGTGTTTGTTTCTTATAAATATTAACCCAATATTTTCAAAATCAACATCTAGACTCCTCAATACATAACCTGATTTTCAAATGTACTAGGAACCCAGCAGCTCCCTTATATTGCAGTGTCTTCAGGCAGCCTCCAGTAGGTGCAGAAGCAGCAGTCACTAGTCAGGGAGGAGGTCATCTGGCCCCACCCTACTACCAAAGGAGACCACCTGCTCTGGAGGAGCCTCGTCTGGACAGGGGATACTCAGCTGACCCCTCTGGCCTTTTAGCTCCATCAATTGGATTGGTAGGTCAGGTGTAGATTGTGGTACTATTCTCCAAAACACCAGCCACTTCTTGCACCAAAACAAAGTGTCACTGACTATTTTGTGGAGATCTTCCCTATCATCCTCTTTCTTCTTCCTAATATGCTTTGATTAGCAGTAAAGTAATTAACAAAGTTGACACAATACTAGGCAGTTCACACCTCAGACCCATTTAATAGATTCACACACTCCAAGGCGGGAAGGGACCATTGTGATAATCTAGGCAGGGGTTCCCAAACTTGGTTCATGGCATGTTCAGGGTAAGCCCCTGGTGGGCCACGAGATGCTTTATTTACCTGAGCGTCTGCAGGTACGGCCGCTCGTGGCTCCCAGTGGCCGTGGTTTCCCATTCCCGGCCAATGGGAGCTGCGGGAAATGGTGGCCCAGCCCGTGTCGCTTCCCGCAGCTCCCATTGGTTGGGAATGGCGAACCGCGGCCACTGGGAGCTGCGAGCAGCCACAGCTGCAGATGTTCAGTTACACAAAGCTTACCCTGAACAAGCTGCGAACCAAGTTTGGGAACCCCTGATCTACGGTGATTTCCTACATAACATAGGCCATAGAACTTCCCCAACATAACTCCTGGAGTAAATCTTTTAGAAAAACATCCAGTCTTGAATTTTAAAATGATCAGTGATGGCAAATCCACCATGGCATTTGGTAAATTGTTCCAAGGGTTAATTACTCTCACTGTTAAAAATGCTTTTAAAGGTTATGGGGTGCCAAGCAGACATGCTCCAGGCGATACTAGCTCTGCAAAGTGAGCAGTTCTGCACCCGCCTTCTTCTGCAGCTGCTGTCGCAAAACTCTTTCCCATGCACACTCCCCCTCTCAGACACCATCAACACACTCTTATCAACCTCCTGGCTCCAGTCTATACCTGCGGCATTCCACTCCTCCCCCATCACAGTCCAGCACTGTGGAGTCCCATTACCCACTGCATTCAACGCCCATCCCTCTGCAGTTTGGCCCTGCTGAAGTACAGTATCCTCTGCATTGTACTCCAAAGGAGAAGGTTGGATATCATCCCAGGCTGTGCACAAATCTTTAGCCGTCCCAGGACCCCGCCTCCTCTTGGGACCTTCCCTTCCCCCATCCCCCGCACTGCTGATTTTTTTGTTTGTTTGACTCTCTCCTCTGGTTGATGATTTTTAATAAAAGAATTGTGTGGGTTTGAAAGCAATCCAGATGTTTGAAAGCAATCTCTATTCTATTAAATGAAAGCAAAGAGAGCCCTACAAAGCATGGTCTGCACCAATCACAATCATCTCCTAGCCTTACAAGCACTTCACTCCTGAGCATAGCAACAAATATTAGTGGCTTTCAGCTTCAAATTTCTGCCTCAAGGTATCTCTGATCCTTATGGCCACATGCTGCACCCTCTAATAGCCCTGGTCTCTGGCTATTCAAACTCAGCCTCCAGGCGCTGAGCATCTGTGGTCCAGCCTTGAGTGAAGCTTTCACCATTGGCTTCGCAAATATTATGGAGTGTACAGCACGTGGCTATAAGCACAGGAATATTGTCCTCGGCTAGGTGCAGCTTCCCATAGAGGCAGCGCCAGCTGGCCTTTAAACGGCCAAAAGCACACTCAACAGTCATTCTGCGCTTGCTCAGCCTGTTGTTGAACAGCTCCTTGCTGCTGTCAAGTTGCCTTGTGTATGGCTTCATAAGCCATGACATTAAGGGGTTGGCAGGATCTCCCAGGAGCACAATGGGCATTTCAACTTCCCCTACGGTGATCTTCTGGTCCGGGAAGAAAGTCCCTGCTTGCAGCTTCCTGAACAGGCCAGTGTTCCAAAAGATGCATGCGTCATGCACCTTTCTGGACCAGCCTGCATTAATGTCTGTGAAATGCCCATGGTGATCCACAAGCACTTGGAGAACCATTGAGAAATACCCCTTGTGATTAATGTACTTAGTGTCAAGGTGGTCTGGTGCCAGAATTGGAAAATGCGTGCCATCTATCACCCCTCCGCAGTTAGGGAAGCCCATTTCATAGAAGAGACCTCAGGAGGTCAACTAGTCCAACCCCCTGCTCAAGCCATCCACAATGTCACACATGTTGCCCAGAATCACGGTCCTTTGGAGCAGGATGCAATTAATGGCCCTGCACACTTCCGTCAACACGAGTCCAACAGCAGACTTTCCCACTCCGAATGGGTTAGCAACCAATCAGTAGCAGTCTGGAGTAGCCAGCTTCCAAAGTGCAATCGCCACGCGCTTCTTCAACAGCAGGGCAGCTCTCATTCTCATGTCCTTGCGCCACAGGGCTGGGGTGAGCTCATCACACAGCCCCATGAATGTGGCTTTCCTCATTAGAAAGTTCTGCAGCCACTGCTCGTCAGCCCAGACATGCATCTAGGATGCACCCAGATCATAGACTATCAGGGTTGGAAGGGACCTCAGGAGGTCATCTAGTCCAACCCCCTGCTCAAAGCAGGACCAATCCCCAATTTTTGCCCACGATCGCTAAACAGCCCCCTCAAGGATTGAACTCGCAACCTTTGGTTTAGCAGGCCAATGCTCAAACCACTGAGCTATCCCTCTCCCTTGTTTCCCAAGCCCAAAAGCAGCGTTCCACTTTAGTCAGCACCTCAGTGAATGCCACAAGCAATCTCAGGTCATAGCTACTATGCATGGCGAGATCAGTGTCGCACTCAGGACTGGCTCTAGGCACCAGCAAAGTAAGCGCGTGCTTGGGGCGGCACAATTTCAGGGGCGGCATCATTCCGGCCATCCTTTTTTGCTTGGGGCGGCAAAAAACCTAGAGCCGGCCCTGGTCACACTCCTCTTGCCTTTGTAGTTTAAGGAATAACTCCACTGCCACTCGTGAAGTGTTGGTCAGAGCGAGCAGCATACTTGTCCATTCCTGCTGCCCCAAAAGGCAGGGCACACGGTACACAAAGCGTTGAAAGATGGCGCCAAATGCGGACGGAAGCACAGGGATGGCTGGGATGTGAAGCAATGCATCATGGGGCTTTGGGACTGGACCCAGGATGCCCCATGACCCCCTTCCGTCTTCCCACAACTCTTAGCAGCAGAAGAGGAAGAAATGCTCTGTGGGATAGCTCCCCAGAGCGCACCACTCCGAATACCGCTGCAAGTGCCACAAGTATGAACATGCTATTGTGCAGGCAGCTGACAGTGTGAATACACAACAGCGGTTTCCCTTCGCATTCTCTGAGTGGTGCTGTAATTCCCGGCGCTGTAACTCTGCCAGTGTAGACATATCCTTATAGATTGTGATCAGGTCACTCCTTAATCTTCTCTTTGTTAGACTCGAGGAGCTCAGTCTAGTTAGTTTATCACTGTAAGGCAGATTTTCTAATCCTTTACTCATTCTTGTAGCTCTTCTCTGAACCCTCTCCAATTTATCAACTGTCTTCTTGAATTGCGGACACCAGAACTGGACACAGGATTCCAGCAGTGGTTGTACCAGAACCAAATACAGAGATAAAATAACCTCCTTAATCCTACTTAAGATTCTAGTACAGAGGTGGGCAAATTACGGCCCATGGGCCACATCTGGCCCGCAGGACCATCCTGCCCGGCCCCTGAGCTCCCAGCCGGGGAGGCTAGCCCCCGGCCCCTCTCCCCCTCCTCTGCAGCCTCTGCACAACCCGCTGCCAGCGCTCTGGCCCGCCGCTCCTGCCGGGCAGCACAGCAGCAGTGTGGCTGGCTCTAGCCGGGCGGCAGGGCTTTGCTGCTCTGAGCAGCATGGGGGGGGGTGGGGGTTGGATAAGAGGCAGGGGGCAGTCAGGGGACAGGGAGCAGGGGGGGTTGGATAGGCGTGGGAGTCCCTGGGGGGCTTGTCTAGGGGCGGGGGTGTGAATAGGGGTCGGGGCAGTCGGGACAGGGAGAAGGGGGGGTTCGATAGGGGGTGGAGTCCTGGTTAGGGGCCGGGGTCCTGGGCAGGGGTAGTCAGGGGACAAGGAGCGTTGGATGGGTCGAGGGTTCTGAGGGGGGCAGGAAGTGGGAGGAGGCCAGGCTCTTTGGGGGGGCACCGCCTCCCCAACCCGACCCGACTCTCCGTACAGTTTCGCAATGCCGATGTGGCCCTCAGGTCAAAAAGTTTGCCCACTCCTGTTCTAGTGTATGTATCCAAGGATCGCATTAGCCCTTCTGGCCATGACATCATGCTGGGAGCTCATGTTCAGCTGGTTATCCACCGTTGCCTCCAAATCCTTTTCAGAGTCACTGCTTCCCAATGTATAAATATGGTCTACATTCTTTGTTCCTAGATGTATATTTACATTTAGCTGTATTACAGGTGCTGGGTTTCTCTTTGATTTGGGTATGCTCAACCCCCGCTCTGACCCAGGCCCCACCCCCACCCCACCTCTTTCTGCTGAGGTCTGCCCCCTCCACAGAGCGTGCCTGTCATAAATATAAAGGGAAGTTTAAAATCCCTCCTGGCCAGAGGAAAAACCCTTTCACCTGTAAAGGTTTAAGAAGCTAGGATAACCTCGCTGGCACCTGACCACAATGATGAATGAGGAGACAAATTACTTTCAAAGCTGGAGGGGAGGGAAACAAAGGGTCTGGGTCGGTCTGGGTGATGCTTTTGCCGGGGACAGAACAGGAATGGAGTCTCAGAACTTAGTAAGTAATCTAGCTAGATATGCGTTAGATTCTGTTTGTTTAAGTGGCTGAGAAAATAAGCTGTGCTGAATGGAATGGATATTCCTGTTTTTATTTCTTTTTGTAACTTAAGGTTTTGCCTAGAGGGATTCTCTGTTTTGAATCTAATTACCCTGTAAGGTATTTATCATCCTGATTTTACAGAGGTGATTCTTTTTACTTCTATTAAAATTCTTCATTTAAGAAACTGAATGCTTTTCTCGTTGTTCTTAAGATCCAAGGGTTTGGGTCTGTGGTCACCTATGCATATTGGTGAGGATTTTTATCAAACCTTCCCCAGAAAAAAGGGGATTTTGGGGGGAAAGACGTTTCCAAACGAACTCTTTCCTAATAATAATAATACCGGTGTTAGACGTTTGGTGGTGGCAGTGAAAGTCCAAGGGCAAAGGGTAAAATAGTTTGTACCTTGGGGAAGTTTCTGGTAAAAGTAAGCTTAGGAGGTTTTTCATGCAGGTCCCCACATCTGTACCCTAGCATTCAGAGTGGGGAAGGAACCTTGACAGCGCCCCATCCCCGCTCCTCCCCCTCCCCTCAGTGCCTCCTGCACACCACAGAAGAGCTGATCCATAGCAGATGGGAGGCGCTGGGAGGGAGGGAGAGGAGTTGATTGGCAGGGCCACTGGCAAGTGGGAGGCGCTGCAGGGGAGGGGAGAAGCTGGCTGCTGATGGGTACTAAGGACCCGCTAATGAGATGTATTAAAACACATATTATTTGCTTGCACTTAGCTTACCAAGCAATCAAGATTGTGCTGTATCAGTGACCTTTCTCTTCATTATTTACCATCCCCACAATTTTTGTGTCATCTGCAAACTTTATTAGTGATGATTTTTTTTCCAGGTCATTGATAAAAATGTTAAATAGCACAGGGCCAAGAACCAATCCATGTGGGACCCCACTAGAAACACACCCACTAGATGATGATTCCCCATTTCCAGTTCCTTTTTGAGACCTAATCAGTTAAAAACAAAAGAATGGCCATGCTGGGTCAGATCAATGGTTCATAAAATCATAGAAGTGTGGGCCTGGAAGGGATCACAATAGGTCATCTAGTCCAGTCCCCTGCACTCAAGGCAGGACTAAGTAATAAGAAGACCTTACCTGATGAGTTTGTCTAACCTATTCTTAAAAACCTCCAAGGACGGAGATTCCACAACCTTCCTAGGCAATGTGTTGCAGTGCTTAACTACCTTGACAGTTAGGAAGTTTTTCCTAATGTCTAACTAATTTTCCCTTGCTGCAATTTAAGCCCATTGCTTCTTGTTCTATCCTCAGAGGCTAAGGAGAACAATTTTTCACCTACCTCTGTGTAACAAACTTTTATGTACTTGGAAACTGTTATCATGTCCCCCTCAGTCTTCTCTTCTCCAGATTAAACAAACCCAGTTCCTTCAATCTTTCATTATAGGTCATGTTTTTTTTTCATCATTTTTGTTGCTCTCCTCTGGACTTTCTCCAATTTGTCCACATCTTTCCTGAAATGTGTGCCCAGAACTGGGCACAATATTCCCACTGAAGTGTTATCAGCACAGAGTTCTTATAGATGGGCACTATATTTTCCTTCTTCCAGTCCTCTGGAATCTCTCCCATCTTCCATGGCTAATGGCTCAGATATCTCCTCAGTCAACATTTTGAGTATTCTATGATGTATTTCATCAGACCCTGCTGACTTGAAGACATCTAACTTGTCTAAGTAATTTTAAACTAGTTCTTTCCCTAATTTAGCCTCAGATCCTACCTGATTTTCACTGGTGTTGACTTGTTAGATATCTGATTGCTACTAACCCTTTTGGTGAAAACTGAAACAAAAAAGTCATTTAGCACTTCTGCCATTTCCACATTTTCTGTTATTGTCTTTCCCCCTTCACTGAGTAATGGGCCTACCCTGTCTTTGGTCTTCCTCTAGCCCAGTATCCTGTCTTCTGACAGTGGCTGGTACCAGATGTGTCAGAGAAAATGAACAAAACAGGAAAATTATCAAGTGATCCATCCTGTTGTCCAGTCCCAGCTTCTGGCAGTTGGAGGTTTGGAGACACCCAGAGCATGGGGTTGCATCCCTGACCATCTTGGCTAATAGCCATTGATGGATCTATCCTCCATTAACTTCAGTTGGCCAGCTTTTAATCGATTTAATGTGTGCCATGTTAATTTTATATTCTATTTTTTTAAATCAAAATGTCATGCAGTGCCAAATCAAATGCCTTACAGAATCATAGAAGATTAGAGTTGGAAGAGACCTCAGGAGGTCATCTAGTCCAAGCCCCTGCTCAAAGCAGGACCAACCCCAACTAAATCATCCCAGCCAGGGCTTTGTCAAGTCAGGCCTTAAAAACATCTAAGGATTGAGATTCCACCACCTCCCTAGGTAACCCATTCCAATGCTTCACCACCCTCCGAGTTAAATCGTTTTTCCTAATATCCAACCTAGACTTCCCCCACTGCAACTTGAGACCATTGCTCCATGTTCTGTCATCTGCCACCACTGAGAACAGTCTAGCTCCATCCTCACTGGAACCACCCCTTCAGGTAGTTGCTATCAAATCTCCCCTCACTCTTCTTTTCTGCAGACTAAATAAACCCAGTTCCCTCAGCCTCTCCTCATAAATCATGTGCCCCAGCCCCCTAATTATTTTTGTTGCTCTCTGCTGGACTCTCTCTAATTTGTCCACATCCTTTCTGTAGTGGGGGCCCCAAAACTGGACGCAGTACTCCAGATGTGGCCTCACCCGTGCTGAATAGCAGGGAATAATCACTTCCCTCGATCTGTTGGCAATGCTCCTACTAATACAGCCCAATATGCTGTTAGCCTTCTTGGCAACAAGGGCACACTGTTGACTCATATCCAACTTCTCATCCACTGTAACCCCTAGGTACTTTTCTGCAGAACTGCTGCTTAGCCAGTCGTTCCCCAGCCTGTAGTGGTGTGTGGGATTTTTCCATCCTAAGTGGAGGACTCTGCACTTGTCCTTGCTGAACCTCATCAGATTTCTTTTGGCCCAATCCTCCAATTTGTCTAGGTCACTCTGGACCCTATCCCTACCCTCCAGCATATCTACCTTCCCCCCCCCAGCTTAGTGTCATCTGCAAACGTGCTGAGGGTGCAGTCCATCCCATCATCCAGATCATTAATGAAGATATTGAAGAAAACTGGCCCCAGGACCAATCCCAGGGGCATTCCGCTTGATACTGGCTGCCAACTAGACATCAAGCCATTGATCACTACCTGTTGAGCCCAATGATCTAGCCAGGTTTCTATCTACCTTATAGTCCGTTCATCCAGTCCATGCTTTTTTAATTTGCTGGCAAGAATACTGTGGGAGACTGTATCAAAAGCTTTGCTAAAGTCAAGGTATATCATGTCCACTGCTTTCCCCATATCCACAGAGCCAGTTATCACATCATAGAAGGCAATCAGGTTGGTCAGGCATGACTTGCCCTTGGTGAGTCCTTGTTGATGGTTCCTGATCACCTTCCTCTCCTCCAAGTGCTTCAAAATGGATTCCTTGAGGACCTGCTTCATGATTTTTCCGGGGACTGAGCTGAGGCTGACCGGTCTGTATTTCCCCAGATTCTCCTTCTTCCTTTTTTTAAAGATGGGCACTATATTTGCCTTTTTCCAATCATAGAATCATAGAATATTAGGATTGGAAGAGACCTCAGGAGGTCATCTAGTCCAATCCCCTGCTCAGAGCAGGACCAACATCAACAATTGTCCAGGACCTCCCCCAGTCGCCATGAGTTTTCAAAGATAATAGCCAATGGCTCTGCAATCACATCAGCCAACTCTCTCAGCACCCCTGGATACATTGCATCTGACCCCATGGATTTGTGCATGACCAGCTTTTCTAAATAGTCCTTAACCTGTTCTTTCACCACTGAGGGCTGCTCACCTCCTCCCCATACTGTGCTGCCCAGTGCAGAAGTCTGGGAGCTGACCTTGTCTGTGAAGCCCGAAGCAAGAAAAGCATTGAGTACTTCAGCTTTTTCCACATCATGTGTCACTAGGTTTCCTCCACCATTCAGTAAGTGTCCCACACTTTTCCTGACCTTCTTGTTGATAACATACGTGTAGACATAGGCACCGACTCTGTGGGTGCTCCGGGGCTGGAGCACCCACAGGGAAAAATTAGTGGGTGCTCTGCACCCACCGGCAGCCAGCTCCCCTTCCTGCCCCCCCGCCTCACCTCCGCCTCCTCCCCTGAGCGTGCTGCGTCCCTGCTCCTCCGCCTCCCTCCCAGCGCTTGCTGCTGCCAAACAGCTGTTTGGCAGTATAGCAAGCTCCGGGAGGGAGTGGGAAGGAGTGGGAACATGGTGAGCTCAGGGGAGAAGGCGGGGAAGAGGCGGGGCCGTGGCAGGGATTTGGGGAAAGAGTTGGAATAGAGGCAGGGAGGGGGAAGAGTTGGGGCAGGGACTTTGGGGAAAGGGTTGGAATGGGGGTGGAGCAAGGGTGGGAGGGGCAGGGCAGGGTGGAGTCAGGGCGGGGCCAGGGGCAGAGGTGGGTTGAGCACCCACCAGCGCCAGTAGAAGTCGGTGCCTATCTCTGTAGAAACCCTTCTTGTTACCCTTCACATCCCTTGCTAGCTGCAACTCCAATTGTGCTTTGGCCTTCGTGATTATACCCCTGCATGCTCAAGCAATATTTTTATACTCTTCCCTAGTTATCTGCCCAAGCTCCACTTCTTGTAAGTTTCCTTTTTGTGTTTAAGTTCACTGAAGATTTCTCTGTTAAGCCCAGCTGGTAACCTGCCATATTTGCTATTCTTGCTGCACATCGGGATGGTTTGTTCCAGGCGCCGACTGCGTGGGTGCTCTGGGGCTGGAGCACCCATGGGAAAAAAATGGTGGGTGTTGAGCACCCCCTGGCAGCCCTTCTACCAGAATCTCCCCCTCCCCACAGTGCCTCCTGCTCGCTGGGGGGCCCAGCCAATCAGCATCTCCCACTCTCTCCCAACGCCTACCACCTGCCACTGCTTTGTGGCATCAGGAGGTACTAGGGGGAGGAGCGAGGGCACAGCATGCTTGGGGGAGGGGGCAGAACTGGGTGGGGAAGGGGGGAAAGAGGTGGGGAAGAAGCGGGGTGGAGCAGGGGTGGGAAGAAGCAGGGCAGGGGTGGGGCCTTGGAGGAAGGGGTGGGGTGGAGCCTGGAGGGAGCACCCCATGGTAGATTAGAAACTCAGTTCCTATGGTTCCTGTGCCCTCAATAAGGCTTCTTTAAAATACAGCCAGCTCTCCTGGACTCCTTTCCCCCTCATATTATCCTCCCAGGGGATCCTGCCCATCAGTTCCCTGAGTGAGTCAAAGTCTGCTTTTCTGAAGTCCAGGATCTGTATTCTGCTACTCTCCTTTCTTCCTTTTGTCAGGATCCTGAACTCTACCATCTCATGATCACTGCTGCCCAGGTTGCCACCCACTTCTACTTCCCCTACCAATTCTTCCCTGTGTGTGAGCAGTAGGTCAAGAGGAGCATGGGCCCTAGTTGGTTCCTCCAGCACTTGCACCAGGAAGTTGTCCCCAACACTTTCAAAAACTTCCTGGAAGTCATCAGCATTCTCACCTTTATCAACCAAACCTGTAATCTCATAAAAAATCTATCAAGTTACTTTGAGAGGTTCTATTTTCCATAAACCCTTGTTGATTGACATTAATTATATTACTGTCCTTCAATTCTTTACTAGTTCCATATCAGCTGCTCCATTATCTTGCCCAGGATTGATGTCAGACTCTCAGGCCTCTAATTAGCCAAGTCATCCTGTTAAACCTTTAAAAACACCGGCCCAACATTAAGTTTCTTCCAGCCTTCTAGAACTTCCCTGATGTTCCAAGATTTATTGAAAATCAGCGTACCAGTCCAGTGAACCCCTCAGCCAGCTCTTTTCAAACTATTGGATGCAAGTTATCTGGACCTGCTGATTTAAGTGTTTAACTTTAGTAGGTGCTGTTAAACATCCTCTGAAATACTAGTATATGCTATATGATATGACTATTTTATTGATTTCCTTCCCAAATACAGAACAGAAATATTTATTGAATGCTTCTGCCTTTTCTGTATTATTATTAATTCTACCATTTCCATCTAGTAATGGACAAGTACCATTGTTTCAAATATTTTTGTTCTCAATACACTCAAAAAACTTATTATTTGTAACTTTGCCGACCATAGATTTTTGTCCCCTTGTATGTCTTTGGTGCTCTTATCAACTTTCTACAATGTATAGCTTCTGACTTGTATTCATCACTATCAACTTCTTCTTTCTTCCATTTGTTTTTAATTATATAAAATATTGTTTAACACTCTCCGCAGACTCAGGCAGACACCTCTACATCAGTTACACATGATTAACAGTATGAAAGTGTTCTTTGCAACGTTGATAGAAAATTACTTTTTATATAGAAAGCTGAGGTTCTAGAGTACAAGAGGGCAGCTTCAGTCACAGAACTAGATTTTTGACCTGGCCTGGACCAATCTGAGTCCTGCCTCCTGCTCTATCTTCTAATGAACAAGCAGGAGAGAGGCAGGGGCTGAAGCTCCGGTGGAGCAGGCTTGTGTGCAGTGGGAATGAGCTGGTTTGGTGTAGGGTGACCAGAAAGCAAATGTGAAAATTGGGACAGAGGATGAGGGGCGGGGAGGGGGGTTAATAGGACCCTCTATAAGAAAAAGACCCCAAAATCGGGACTGTCCCTATAAAAGTGGGACAGCAGGTCACCCATGTTAGGTAGAACAAGCAGAACAAGATCTGGGGCGAGAAGAAAGCACCTCAGGCCAAGGGGCGTTGATGTCCCCGTGGCCTGCAGCTGTGGGACTTGAAGCAGGCAAGACGGGGCAATAGGGTGTGCGGGGTCGACAAGCATCTGCTAGCTGGGAGGGCAACAGGGCGCGTGAGGGCGGGCACCCGCGGGGGGCGGGCAAGGGGCAACCAGGCCGGGGGGATGGGCACTCGCTGCGGGAAGGGAGCTTTGTAAGCTGCGGGCGCTGCCCTCGCAGCCCCTCGCGAAGGCAGCGAGCGGACGAACCCCGCCCGCAGCTCCGCACCGCCTCTCTGCGCCGCCCCAGGGAGGGGGGCGGTTCCTGTCAGGCGCTCAGGGGTCGCCCAGGCAATGTGACATCATCAGCGCGCGCCGCGTCTGTGCGGTCGTCGGACTTTCCGCTCACAGCTGCCGCGCGCGTGTTGCGTGCGCCCAGGAGAGCGAGCGAGCGAGCGGCCGGCCCGGCATGGCCCGGGCGATGCTGTTGCGTGGGAGCCGCCTGCGGGCCCTGCTGCGGGCGGGGAGCGCCGCGCGGCTGCGGGCGCCGGCGGCAGGTGAGGGCGGGGCTGTCCCGGCGTCGCGCGGCTCGGGGGCTGGTTGGTGGGGGAGGGGAGCCGGGAGGATCGGGGCCTGGCGGGCCCCGCGGCGGCTGCAGCCGGCTCGGACCTGCCGAGGAGCCGCTGTTGCCTTGGCCTGGCGCCCAGGGCTGTAGGGCCTCACCCCGCAGCTCGAGTCCGAGGGTGGCGCCGGGCTAGCAGAGGAGCTGGCGGCCCCTGCCGGGAGCACGTGGGCGCTGGAAGAGTCTCTGCCGGGACCTGTCGTCTGCAGCCGGCACCGCGAATCGCCATGAACGTGTTAACCCCCAGCCTGCTGCTGGGGCAGTCGTGTGGCTGGCTCTCCCGCAGCGCCTGGCTGCGGTAAAAGACACCCGCGTTTCTAGGTGCCGCCTGCCAGCCAGGGTAGAGACTGGAACAGCCAAAAGCAGAGGGGCAAATGTGAATGAACTCGGCCAGTGGTACAAGCAGGGGAAACCTCTTCCCCTGTTTCTTCGGCGTTCTAAAGCGCAGCTTGACCTGCACCGGGTTTACATTCTGGTGTAAATCACTGCAGTAGAAATGGGAGCGCAGAGTCCAAACTGATCTTCAGACCTTTCTATTTGAAAATTGTTATACTGGAACGTCCCTAATTCACATTTACCTGGTGACCCATCACAAATTCCTCCCATGTATAAATGAGTAAGAAAGTGAACAAACACAATTGAAAATAAAATTGTGTTATGGAGTGTACTCTAGTTCATTTATTTTGAGAAGGGTAACTTAGGGTACCATGAAGTATTCTACATAATTAAAACCAATACAGTGTGGTATGTTTTCTGAATTTAATTACATCTTGGTGATTTATAAGACTTCTTTACAGCACTTGGCTACTTAATCTTTAGTGGGATGTGGAGAAAATTGCTGAAATTCTTGTGAGGATGTATGTATCTGGTGAAGTGAGATGGTCCCTACGTGTAGAAGGTAGTTTGACACTTAATTCTAAAGAACAGGAGACATAAAAAGGGAGCTAGTGGAGTGACCAATCTTGTTAAAATAATAAATAAAAATGAACCTTGCTTGGACAAATGACCTTTAGCGACCTTCCTTCATACCAGTTTGCCTCCTTTTTAAAAAATACCTTTGAGGAAGCCAACAACTTAGATACAGTCTGCTTAGCTGAGTAGGATTCAGTCTTTTTACTGGCAAGTTTCCAGCAGTAAGCAGTCCTAAACGCAGGCTGAGCAGTCAGGTTTGTTAGGAAAAAATGACCATATGATTTCACTTGAGATCACTGTTGGGAACTGCATTGGAAGAAATTTGCAGTACAGCTGCCTGACCAGTGGCTCCATCACTGCATGCCAGTCCCTTAATCTTCAGAAGCACAAATTTACTCATTAAAGTGACAGGAACAGACTCTGAACCAGTCAACACACGGTGTCTGTCTACTGGCAGGGTATTGTGGGACGTGCCCATCGTGATGCACAAAGCATTGGGTGATTACCAGAGCTTAATTTGTAGTCTAAAAATTGCCTCTTACCAACCCTGTAGAATGAAAGACTATAACAGGGTTCAAAAAAGAGCTAGATAAGTTCATGGAGGATAGGTCCATCAATGGATATTAGCCAGGATGGGCAGGGCTGGTGTCCCTAGCCTCTGTTTGCTAGAAGCTGGGAATGGGCGACGGGATGGATCATTGGGTGATTACCTGTTCTGTTCATTCCATCTGGGGCACCTGGCATTGGCCACTGTTGGAAGACAGGATACTGGGGTAGACGGACCTTGGTCTAACCCAGTATGGCTGTAGGAAATCAACCTTTTGGTGTGAGGGCCTTTCTTTCTTTCCTTCAACTCTGGGTACTGAACTCACCAGCATGGGGAATTTTTAACTTTCTGTAGAGAAATGATTTTTAAAAGTTTTCATACAGGCATGTTCTCCTTCACCGTACAGCTCTGAACTCTACATTTTCTGCTATCCCTGCTGGACTGCTTACTGCACACACAGAAAAGGTGTCTCAGGATTTTAATCCTGTCACTCAGGGACCATGTATTCATGAGTATTTGTACTGTGCCTAGTACAATTATAGATATGTAGGGCTGGAAGGGACCTCAGGAGGACATCTAGTCCAGACCCCTGTGTCAAGGGAGGACTAATACCTAGACTGTCCGTGCCAGGTGTTTGTCTACTTGTTTTTAAATACCTCCAATGACTCCACAACCTCCCTAGGTAAACTAGTGGTTATCGATCCTTATCGTTAGAAAGTTTTTCCTAATATACAACCTAAACCTCCCTTGCTGTAAACTAAGCTGAGTACTTCTTGTCCTACCCTCGGTGGACATGGACAATAATTGATCACTATCCTCTTTATAACAATCTTTTTGTTACTATTGTGCCCCCTCAGCCTTCTCTTCTGAAGACTAAACATGTCCAGTTCTTTCAACATTTCCTTTAAACCTCTTCATTTTTGTTGCTGTCCTCTGGACTCCAATTGGTCCACATCTTTCTTGGAGTGTTCTGTCCAAAATTGGACACAATGCTCCAGCTGATGCCTCACCAGTGTCAAGTAGAGTGGAACAATTACTTCCCATATCTTGTGTATGACACTCCTGTTAATGCATCTGTCATAAATATAAAGGGAAGGGTAAACACCTTTAAAATCCCTCCTGGCCAGAGGAAAAACCCTTTTACCTGTAAAGGGTTAAGAAGCTAGGATAACCTCGCTGGCACCTGACCAAAATGACCAATGAGGAGACAAGATGTTTTCAAAGCTGGAGTGGGGGAGAAACAAATGTTCTCTCGGTCTGTGTGATGCTTTTTGCCAGGAACAGAACAAGAGTGGAGTCTTAGAACTTAGTAAGCAATCTAGCTAGATATGTGTTAGATTCGGTTTTGTTTAAATGGTTGATAAAATAAGTTGTGCTGAATGGAATATACATTCCGTTTTTGTGTCTTTTTGTAACTTAAGGTTTTGCCTAGAGGGTTTCTCTGTGTTTTGAATCTGATTACCCTGTAAGGTATTTACCATCCTGATTCTACAGAGATGATTCTTTTACGTTTTCTTCAATTAAAATTCTTCTTTTAAGAACCTGATTGCTTTTTCATTGTTCTTAAGATCCAAGGGTTTGGGTCTGTGTTCACCTATGCAAATCGGTGAGGATTTTTATCAAGCCTTCCCCAGGAAAGGGGGTGTAGGGTTTGGGGAGGATTTTGGGGGGAAAGACGTTTCCAAGTGGGCTCTTTCCCTGTTACATATTTGTTAGATGCTTGGTGGTGGCAGCAATAAAGTCCAAGGGCAAAAGGTAAAATAGTTTGTATCTTGGGGAAGTTTTAACCTAAGCTGGTAAAAATAAGCTGAGGGGGTTTTTCATGCAGGTCCCCACATCTGTACCCTAGAGTTCAGAGTGGGGAAGGAACCTTGGCAACATCCCACAGTGACATTTGTGGGATGACATATTCTCAACAGCATCACGTTGTTGACTCATTCAGTGGGGGCCCAGTTCTGAGTGGGAGCTTTGGGTGACCCTTGCAATACAAGTAAAGTTTGTGATCTAATTTGAATTTGACTGGTACAGAGATTTTGAAGTAGATTTTCGCATCCCATCTCCATAACCACTCCTTTTTATGTATTAAGAGTAAGTGATTTCTCTTCTGTGAACATTTATTCACCTTTGGGAGCTGCGAGTCCGGGATGACTCTGGGCTGGTTTGGCTCTCTGAGGACAGTGACTGAGCTGGCCCAGTGCTCTGACAGTAGTGCCTCACCCTGGCATCTCTCAGTCCCTGGATTTGCAAAGTTTGAGCACTGCAGGGGAAGTGTGCTGAGTCCCATGGAGGAGGAGGAGTGGCATTCATTGGCTCCAGAGGCATCTATGTCTCTCCTCTGACTGGAGGGCAGTCGCAATGGCGTAGGGCAGGGGAGGGCAAACTACGGCCCGTGGGCCAGATCCAGCCCATCAGGGCTTTCAGTCCGGCCTGCGGGATTGCCAGCCCCATGGTGCAGCAGAGCTAAGGCAGGCTCCCTGCCTGCCTGCCCTCTCCCTGTACTGCTCCCAGAAGTGGCCAGTACCACGTCCCTGCGGCCCCTGGGGGGAAGGGGGGGCAGAGGGCTCCATGCGCTGCCCTCACCTGCAGGCACTGCCCTCTGCAGTTCCCGTTGGGTGGGAACAGGAACGGGGAACCACAGCCAGTGGGAGGTTTGGGGATGGTATCCACAGGTGAGGGCAGCGCACGGTGGAGCTGCCTGCCCCACCCCACAACCAGGAGCCAATGCCGGACATGCTGGCCACTTCTAGGAGTGGCATGGGGCCAGGGCCGGCAGGGAGCCTGCCTTAGGCCCGCTGCGCGCTGCTGCCACCCTGGAGCTGTTCGAGGTAAGCGGCGCTAGGCCGGAGCCCGCACCCTGAATCCCCTCCTGCATCCCGACCCTCTCCCCTGAGCCTTTTAAACCCCTGCCTTGAGCCCCCTGCTACACCCCTCCTGCATCCCAACCCTCTGAGCCCCCTGCCGCACCCCGCATGCCTTCTGCACCCCAACCCCCTGCCCTGAGCCCCCTTCCTGCACACAGCACACCATCCCACACCCCGCACTCCCTCCCGCACCCCAACCCCCTGCTCCAGCCCTACATTCATGGCCCTGCATACAATTTCCCCACCCAGATGTGGCCCTTGGGCCAAAAAGTTTGCCCACCTCTGGTGTAGGGTCTGGAGGGTGGAGTTGTGAAGATTCTGGAACTTCAAGGACTGGCATGAGAGAATGATGGAATAATTCAGTTTGTCATGGATTAGGTATCTACACAGGGCAAACCCAGCATGAATAGTAGGAGGGCTGCAGATCAGGAGTGAGGGGCATTGGCAGAGCTGTGGTCAGAACTGGAGTAGTAGGGGATGCTGCATTTTAGAACTATAGGGCATTGACAGAACTGTGTGTGGAAGCTTTTGTAGCATCTTCCAGCTCTGGGTTTGGGTGTAGTCCTTCGCTTTAGCGAACAGCATCTTCCCCTGCAACCTAAAAGCATGTAATAAAATGAGAAAATAAGGAAGAGACTTTTTGTTTTGGTGCCTATATTGTATGAGTCTGTAGCAGTATAATACTTAACACACAGCAGAGGTTATGAGAAAGGGGGGCTTAGCTGCTTGTGTTGTCTGAAGTGAATGAAGCACAGTGACCATATGATGCTATATGATATGGTCTATCATATAGGAAAATCTATATGATAGACCATAACTCTATAGGAAAATCATGTTTCAGTGGGTTTTTCTCATCATGGCTGATTTATGCTGAAATAATGTGATAACTTCTTGGTCTGGCAGCTGTGTCAGAGTAATGTTTGGGAAGTGCTTGATCTTCATGCTTTGGTGCTGCTTTATTAAAAATGCTTAGTAACAACGTGCTTATCCTCAGTTACATGGAGGGGATCACAGTGGAATTACTTTATCACAACATCCAACACTAAGAGCACTTAGATTCCTAGAGTCCAGGTCATTCCGCTGTTTTGAGAAAAATGAGACACAAAATTTAAAGGAAATTTCAAAAGGCCATGGTATTTTCCCAGTAAATACAGTTATAGTATATTCTATTTAGGTTTTTAATACCACACTGATCACGGTAGTATGTAAGTCCCATCTGGTTGTGCATTAACTGATATGACTTGTGTCATTTGTTGTTTGTTCTCTCATGCTTTCCCCACAAGGAGAAGCATGTGAAGAGGAGTGTCTTGTTTTGATAGTTTTTGTTTTGTTTTGTTTGTTATATATGTTGCTTTGTGTTTACATCAGAGAAGGCAAGGCTAAAGAAATGCACTTTGCACTTGGAGCAGCAAGTGGGGAGGGAGATTTGTGGTAGTCCTTAATTCTTGGTAGAGTTCATTCTGTATTTCTGGACCGTCTCCCCATAGAAAGTTCTGTCTCCAGCACAGACAAGCTTTACTTTTACTGTAGAAAGTTTGGTTGTGCCAGAGGAGTGTAGGTGACAACAATGGTCTTCGTCCCTGGCTTCAGACAATCTTTTAGATACGTTGGGTCCAGGCCATAGAACATTTTGAAGGTAAGGGCTGAGACCTTGATTTGAAATTCTATGGGAAGCCAGTGTAGACAGCGGAGAACAGGTGTGCTGTGCTCGTGTTAGTTTGTGTTGCTGAGGAGATGAAATTAGCTTTTTTTTTTTTTAGTTTTAAAGCCATATGTATGAGGTGTTAGGATATTTGTGTGAATTTGCTGGCATGCACTGCTCTAGAATATGAGAGAGATCCTGGTTCTGGTCAGCCAAGTGCCTGTATTTGTCAGCTGTCCCTATACAGCAAAGCATTTAAATACATTTTTAACACTGGGCAAGTGTTAATTCACATTAACTTCAATAGACTTGAAGCACATGCTTAATCTTAAGGAAGCGCATTGATATTTTGCTGAATGGGCTTGCTAAAGCAGGTGGGGGCTGTGACAGTTTACCTCTACTAATGCACCCCATCTCTGATCTGCAGCATCCCCTGCGATGTGAATTTTGGGTCTTCTGCAGTCCTGACAAAACCCTTGTAAACTCTTTGTTTCTCTCAGGCTTCTGGTTGTGTTAGTCTCTCTTAACATCTGGTGACAATTACTAGGTTCTCTACTTACACCAACAAATTTATTTCACTTTTAATTTAACCCTAGTATGCTCAGTTCTCCAGAGTTAAAAGGCTGTAGTAATACATTCTTTCCAGTCAGAAGAACTGGACTTCAAGTTGCTTTACAGTCTGTAGGTATTACAGCATTGGTCAGTTACCAGAAACTACACAACCCTAGCTGACTAGAGTGAGGCTGTCTTGTAGCTTATACAGGTTTGAGCATATTGTCAATGATTAACGAATACTAATGCATAACGATCTTGGAAAGGAAATAGAGCAGGGAAGTCATAGTCCCTCCATATGTCCATGATACCATTGCACCTAGGCCATTGTACTCTTCTGTCTGGACACTTTGGTTGCAGATTATAGATTATGGCAGACTGTAGAGCGTTTGGAGAAGAGCAGCATAAATGTTCAGGGCCTGAAGGAGCTGACTGAGACATTTAGCTCTTACTGGATATAGCTTGGCTAAGCAGCAAATATGTGAAGAATGTAAATGCCAAGGAGGAAAAGGATTTATTTAGGGTGGTACACGAGTAACTGAGGCACACAGTTTAGGAATACAGTATACTTCCATATATCCAAAACCCTGTTATTTGAACCCCTGCATTAGCCAAATCCTTTCCTTGCCTCCCCGCATGAATCTCATGCTGGGGGACAAGGAAGAGAATCGGATAATGCGGAGGTTCATATAACGGAGCAGAGACCCCCCTACCCGGCCCAAACTGTGAGGAGGAGGAGGAGCCGCTGGCCGTGTGGGAGGTCACCCTGCTACTGGATGGCTCCTGTGGCAGCATAGGGAGCCTTCTGCAGCCCTGCTGTCACAAGAGCGAATGAGTGGGGCTATGACAGCAGAACTGCAGAGGGCTCCCTGTGCTACCGCTGGGCTGATGACACCTGATTCCTGCAGGCACTGGGTGGGGGTGAGGCTGTGGCCCTGGTGGATAAAAATCAATGTTTTTTTTAAAAAAAATCAAAAAAATTTGGATTTTTTAAATTTAAATTGGATTTTTTTGATAAAATGCTTTTTGAGGAAAAAAACCTATCTAAAGATAGATACATTATAGCTCAAAGATATCTCATCATGGAATAGTGATTATAAATTCTAATTCTGTAGTAAGAGACAATATATTCATCTAATGTTTAAGTAAAGTTTTGTAAATGAGTTCCAATAGTTCATGGATTAGGGATGCAATTTTATGGGGTTCCAGGGGCTTCTGTATAGATTATTTAGGTTAATCTTTCTATCTACCCAATAGGACTCAGTGCTCAGTCTAGAAGATACCATCAGAGGTGCTTAGTTATGCAGTTCTCAAACTGTGGATTTGTGTTTCCAGAGATAACATGCTTGTTAACAGCAGAAATGTTTTAAAATAAATAATATATAGAGGTGAGAAATGACAGACCTCAACCCTATTGTCCCTCTGCAAATTTGTGTACATAGAGGCAATCCCTTACCTCTCTCTAAAAGTGCAAAGTTTCAAAAAGTTCAGTGAATAGAAGATTGTTGGGGGTGGATCTGGACAAGGAGAAGAAGTTTGGAGATAAATGTGAGAAGGGAGGGACAGGCAATAGAAACAAAAGTGAAACTGTTTGAGCAGCATATTCCAGAAGTCTTGAGGTCTTTCTGAGTGTAGCCTTCATTGATTTGAGATCTACCATATCATTCTCTCACTAGAAGGGAAAACCTCTAATGGCAGTAGGCCGTAAGAGAGACCCAGTTTGGGAATATTTTAATGAAGTTCCTCTACCTGTGGGTAAGACAGGCATGTGTGCAAAATGCAAACAGTGCAACAAAGAAATGCAAGGCCTGGTTTCCCGAATGACACAACATCATGAGAAGTGTTCCTTCTCAAGAGGAAGCTGCGTTGAAGATGATGAAAGGAACACGTCTGAACATGCAGGATCTTCAGGTTGGTAAACTTTTTTATTTCATACTTCTTTCTTAAGGACTGCCTGTCTTCCTTCTGGACTAGTCTTGAATTCTCATGTTTGAGCAAAAAATGTAGTTGTTACTCTATGATACTATCACTTTAGATGCAGTTGTGATAAAAAATGAATAGCTGAAATAGGCAGATCTTCCTTTTACAATTTCACCTTTAAAGTAGTACTGAGTGTCAGTGAATGCAATGAGTAATACTAAATAAGCAGTATGGTAATAATAATTAAATAACTGCATTGAATTATTTTTTTTTAGGGGAATCCATCCTCAACATGCAGGATTCTGAAGGCTATCCACTTTCAAGATCACCATCATTTTCTATAGTTTCAGAGTATTTTGCCAATAATAGTGTTTCTGTCACATCATGTATGTCACAGTATATCTTTTTAGTATTTTTACCTGTAGCAAAAAGAAAAAATCTCCATTTCCAGAAACAACCATAGTTTGTGATAAGAACCAGCCGATTACAAAAAGAGGTAATTGATGAAAAAATTGCAATAAATGGTTTATTTATGCAACAAACTCTCCTTTCCATATGATTGAGAACCCACACTTCACTAACATGGTTCAGTCATTAACCATGGATATAGTCCACCCAACAGAGCAGATGTCGCAGGCAAAGTGCTGGATAAAGCGTATGAAAGAGAAATTGAGCAGTGTGCAAAAGGTCTAGAGGGTAAAATTGTTAACCTGAGTCTTGATGGGTGGAGCAATGTCCACAATGATCCTGTTGTATGTGCTTGTGTGACAACAGAAGAAGGGAATGTCTTCCTTACAGAAACAATTGATAGATCAGGAAATGCACACCCAACAGAATACTTACAAGAAGTAGCAGTAAAAGCTATAACAAACTGTGGGGAAAAAAAATTCAAATGTCTAGTATGCAGCTTGGTGACAGACAATGCTGCAAATGTATCCAAGATGAAAAGAAATTATTTAGAAGAGAGTGAAGAGAGTCCCAAGCTAATAACATACAGTTGCAGTGCTCATTTGTTGCACCTCCTAGCCAAAGACTTCAGTGTTCCAGAAATGAAGGCTAATCTTGTTGAAATTGCAAAATACTTGGGTAACAACTGCTTTGCAGCAGCTGCTCTGAAAAAAGTGGGAGGAACCAAGACGTGCGATGGAACTCAGTAGTGGACTGTTTTGAGCACTAGATCAAGAACTGGCCTAATCTGATGACAGATTGTGAACAAAATCGTGAAAAAATAGATGGCACTGTCACAGCCAACGTTCTCAACATTGGGCTTAAGAGAAAGGTTGAACACATGCTGAGTACCCTGAAGCTTATTTCTGTAGCCCTGAACAAAATGCAGGGAAACAGCTGTTTTATTGCTGATGCTGTTGAAATTTGGAAGGAACTGAGTGAGATCTTAAAAGAGAAATATGCAATGACAAAGTTAAATTACAAGCATTAAAAAAACGAATTGGACAAACACTCTCTCCAGCTCATTTTCTTGCAGATATTCTCAATACTCGGTACCAGGGTCAAACCTTAAGTGCTGAAGAAGAGGAGTTGGCTATGACATGGACATCCAGCAGTCCCTTCATAATGCCAACTATAATAAACTTCAGAGCTAAGGGTGAACCATTCAAGAAATATATGTTTGCTGATGATATTTTAAAGAAAGTCACACCAGTGAACTGGTGGAAGTCACTTAAGCACTTAGATTCAGAGACTGTTGAAGTGATCATCTCACTTTTAACAGCAGTAGCTTCTTCTGCTGGTGTAGAAAGAATATTTTCTTTCTGTGGACTAATTCATTCCAAACTGAGAGATTGTTTGGGACCTGAAAAAGCAGGAAAGCTCGTTTTTCTTTTCCAGATTACGAATAAACAGGAAAATGAAGGTGAAGATGACTGAGTTAGCTGCAGAAGCCAGTATTTTAAGTTTCTCATATTGACCTGGCTGACAGTCGATTTAATATTGGTTTTTTGTTTTGTTTTTTAAATATTTCATTTAACTATTTTAGTTAAAAACAATTTTAACAAAAATAAACCTAATTTTAAAAAACTTGAATGTTTAACTAAATTCAAATTGCATATGCTTGTTTTGTTAAAATATTAATGTTTGCTGTTGAAGAAAAATATCCAGAATACATAACGTTGTTGTTTTAGTTAAATAATTTAAGTGTTTGTCTGGTGGTGTTCTCCTCCTAATACAGCATGGCAAGAAAATCCTCCAAATATTAATGATTAACCTGTTGAATTGGAGATAGGTCACCTCCCAATGACTTCATAAATATCTGCTTCAATTTCCTTTGGTAAATGAAATAACCAATCATTGATTTTCTGATATAGCTGTAAAACGAATCTGAAAAGTGTTCAAAATAAATCACTTTAAAAATGTTTAGTGTGTACCTTCTAAAAATGAAACCTACATCTATCTCTGAGTTGTGAAGAATATGTATTAAGGTTATAACAACCAACAAGAATGCACTTTTATGTAGAAATCCATGATTAAATCGAGTCTTCCTGACTAGTGATTTAAATCAAATCCACCCTGGCTCCTGCCCTCTTCATTATTCAAACTCCCAGTTGTCCAAAAAAATCTGTGTCCCCCTTGCTATTCTGATAATCAGGACTATACTGTAATGGGATGGTGAGGACTGAGATACTGGAGAAATAGACAACCCACCTGAAAATCTGAAGTAGGAAATGGGATTGGGGGGAGGGTGATAGGATGGATTGATTACCTGATGGGTTTTTTCCATCTACAGTTCCTGTCAGTTTGTGGAAGAATAGACAATGCCATTGAAACTGCAGGGAGATCTTATTTAGGTTAGAAAATAACTAGCCCAGTTTAACTTGACCAGGAAGTTGGAGATAGCACTCCTACACTTGCAAAAGTGCCACAGGATTTTTTTAAATAATTCAAGATGATCAGTATTTGAAGTTTCACATTTTATCCAAAATATAGCACTGCCTGCAAGCATCATGCTGTGGCAGTGACCACTATGAGGGGAACTTCCAAGGAACTGTCTTTGGTTCTAAAGGCCTTGGAAATTTCCTAGGCGAATACTGACCATGCTTAAGAGATCTGACAAGATGACAGGCTAAGGGAATCTGAAAGCTCATATACTGTGATAACAGTTGCAACTTCCCTTGCTTTCTTACAGCTGCATTGTCAAACCTGCGAATAGTATCAGAGTTAATGAGAATGTGCTGGTGAGTTTCAAGTGCAGTAAAATGCAAGAAGTAGTGGGTTTTGGCAGCTTCCTCCCTGAATCTCCCTGTATGCTGGGCTCTTAGCAGCCTCTGCTCATCACGGTTTCCTTGGAGTTTGTGTGGCTCCTAATCACCAAGTGGCTTGATGCTGCTGCTTTGTAGGCTGTCACTATGGTCTGTGGATTCCCTTTGTGGTATGAGGAAGAGATGTAACACAGGGAACCCTAGTGCAGATAAGGCCAACTTTTCTGGGCAGTTCATCTCCTCTATAGAGGGAATACTTGATGGCTTGTTAGCAGTCATGTCTGAGGAGGAGCTGTGTGTCTGGGATTGGGTAGCTTGGTCTGCATCCCGCTCAAGCACTGCTTGAATGTTGCCTTTTAAAAATGTCCTTGAGGCCTGCTGGAAAGAGCCAGGTGTGTGCCCTGCTCTGTGGGGTGAGAAATGAGGACAGTGACTTAGGCCTCATCTACCCTAGAAAATTAGGTCGGCATAACTACGTTGCTCAGGCAAGTGAAAAATCCACTCCCCTGAACAGCGTAGTTAAACTGACCTAAGTCCCCATGTAGACTGTGCTCTTCCATTGACCTGCCTACCGCCTCTCAAGGATGTGGATTACCTACCCTGACAGGAGAACCGCTCCAGTCAATGTGAGTAGTCCACACTGAAGTGCTGTAGTGGTGCAGCGGTGCCCCTGCAGTGTTTTAAGTATACACAATTTTATAGGCTGAATTAAAGTGATGCAAGAGAGATGACTTCCCCTGCTTAGAAGGGCTGTCACTTCTTCTCTTCATCCATACCAGGCTCAGCTGCAGTCCTGTCAAATCTCATCGGTTAAGCAGGTTGAGGCCCGCGCAGTACTTGAATGGGAGACTTCTCAGGAATACTTTAGAGCAGTGGTTTTCAAACTGGGTTATGCGTCCCCTAAAGAGTATGTGAGCTCTTGTCGGGGGTATGCAAGAAAAATCCTGTAATGGCGGACAATATGCTTTATTTAGTAAGACTTGGCAATCTAATCATAGGTATATTATGACCCTATCTCAGAAGGGGATACATAGTAGACTACGTTATATGGAAAGGGGTACACAGCCTAAAAAGTTTGAAAACCACTGCTTTACGGCTTGTCTACGCTTAAAATGCTACAGTGGCAAACGGGGTAGTGGTGACACCCCTTGGAGGCTTCCTGACCACCCAAAGCCCCATCCCTAATACATCATGCTCTAACATGGCACAGCTTGGGGCTGATATCCAAAGTTAGACAAGGCATGTGAGTTAATTCCACTTTGTCTCTGGGTGTCAGGAGCTTTGCTTCCCAAGCTGTTTTTGTGTGTGTGGCTTTTCCTTGCTAGTTCTGAGAGCACTTTCTCACTTATTCTGCATATATAAATGGCCATGGTTCTGTGGCTTGAAATTGCTGTGGGTCCCTCCTCTGCTGGCCAAGCAGGGGTTTCACAGGAGGCAAATGATCTGAAAAAGCTGCAGCTTGAATTTAACAGTTTTTGTCTTTGGCTGACACAATGCCAACTATTAATTAATGATATTAAGACCAAATGTTATACAGATCCAAAAATAACCTTGGAATTGATTGATGATGATTTATTCATTGTGCTTTGGAGAGAGAGAGGCAGAAGATGTGACTAGGCCAAGAATTATAAATATTTGGGGTTTCCAGAGAGATCCAGCACTTGTGTGTGGGGGCAGCATTCTGTTTGTGTATATGGGGTGAATAGTCTCTCAGGACTTGCTGTTTGTAAACCTGATGACAGAAGTTGACTTGAGAATGGGAGGAAAATGCCAGCGGATTGTTTTTCCTTTTGGGTCATTGGAGGCAGTGACTGGGCAAAGCTCCTCTCATATTCCGTGATTCCTGAGTGTGGGTGTATTTGCAGATTTTTTTGTTTGTTTGTTCTGCACCACAGGGTTAAAATGTCAGAGTGTAAAGCCCAGGCTGGCTCAGGCATTGCCTGTGTCTCTTCCTGAGCTGACCCTTCTCTTAGGGTATGTCTACACTACGAAATTAGGTTGAATTTATAGAAGTCGATTTTTAGGAAGCGATTTTATACAGCCGATTGTGTGTGTCCCCACTAAGCACATTAAGTCGGCAGAGTGCGTCCACAGTACCGTGGCTAGCGTTGACTTTCGGAGTGTTGCACTGTGGGTAGCTATCCCACAGTTCCTGCAGTCTCCACTGCCCATTGGAATTCTGGGTTGAGCTCCCAATGCCTGATGGGGCAAAAACATTGTTGCTGGTGGTTTTGAGTGCATGTCGTCAGTCACCCCTCCCTCCGTGAAAGCAACGGCAGACAATCGTTTCGCCTCTTTTTTCTGTGCAGACTCCATACTGCTGTCAGCAGACAGTGCAGTAGGACTGCTAACCGTCGTCATCCACCATTTCCGCTGCAACTCTGCTCTCCTGCTCTCCTGGTGCCATGAATCCACCTCGCAGGTCCTCTCGTCGTTCTGTATAAATATCTATTCTCGTGGCATCCATCGTCATCCACCGCTTCCGCTGCAACTCTGCTCTCCTGCAGACGCCATACCATGACAAGCATGGAGCCCGCTCAGCTCACCGCTGCTGTTTTGAGCATTGTAAACACCTCGTGCATTTTCCTGGAGTATGTGCAGAACCGGGCTAAGAGACGCCAGCATGACGGCGATTTTGATGAGGACATGGACACAGACGTTCCTGAAAGCACGGGCTGTGGCAGCTGGGACATCACGGTGGCATAGGGCTGGTTGATACAGTGGAACGCCGATTCTGGGCCCGGCAAACAAACACAGACCAGTGGTGTTGTACCAATAAATTAAAAACCAGCAGGATCTTATTAAAGGGAAAAAGGCAAAATACCACATTTATTGTGAATACAGAAAGAATCATAGTAAGCAGTTAGTTACATTCCATTCAATCTCATCTTTATTCACTCATTCATTCATACACACACACACAGGTTCTGCAAGGTTGTTATCATAGTAAGCAGTTAGTTATAGCTATAACATTCCATTCAATCTCATATTTATTCACACATTCACACACACACACACACACACACACACACAGGTTCTGCAAGGTTGTCATTATAGTTACCAGCCTTAGAGTTGCTCATGCCAAGCCACTGGCCAGGTGGCCTGGACATGAGGAGGGAGCAGGGCCTTGTCAGATGCTCATCTGATGCTCCTGGAAGTTGGTTTGCAGAATCAGACCCCAAAATTCTCACTTTTTTAGAGTCTATTTTTATAGGAATTTCTTCCTATGCCAGTCTATGGGAATTGCTTCATCATGCTGTTGCTGAATCAATCAGCAGATAGCACATTCCTGACGGCTCCGTGCTGCTAGATGTTATCTTGTTCTTTGGTTCTCCCATTCTTGAGGCTGTTGGGTGGATTCCAGTCTGCCCTCCGGGGTCCTCTGGTTATTTCCACTTGACGCCTTCTTCAGCCGATGGACACTGGATTCTTAGGCTGGCACCTCCCTGATCATTCAGTTCTTATCCACACCAAGCATCCATCCACATCCATCCTCTATCTCTATTTTAATCACAGTTGTTAATACAACAAAAGGGCGGGGAGTCTCTGGGTGCTGTGTCTGTTGTTAGAGTATTGCTTTGAGTCTCTCTCTGTGAATTGCTTTGAGAACAGACTCTGTCTTAGAATGTACTAACGCAATTAGCAGCTTGCAAGTTTCACATACAGAGGGAGAGAAACAGTACCAAAAACCAAGAGACCTCTTAATTAGTAATACCCTGGAATTTAAACTATGGGGAATCAAACTCATTTGTGATTTTAATACAGAACTTCTTTAATATGATCCAACAGTGGGACCGCATAGTGTTGCAGGCCTGGGATGATTCCCAGTGGCTGCGAAACTTTTGCATGCGTAAGGGCACTTCCATGGATCTTTGTGACTTGCTTTCGCCTGCCCTGAAGTGCTGGAATACCAAGATGAGAGTAGCCCTCACAGTTGAGAAGTGAGTGGCGATAGCCCTCTGGAAGCTTGCAACACCAGGCAGCTACTGGTCAGTTGGGAATCAATTTGGAGTGGTCAAATCTACTGTGGGGGCTGCTGTGATCCAAGTAGCCAACGCAATCACTGAGTCGCTGCTATCAAGGGCAGTGACTCTGGGAATTGTACAGGTCAGAGTGGATGGCTTTGCTGCCAATGAGGTTCCCTAACTGTGGTGGGGCGACAGACGGAATGCATATCCCTATCTTGGGACCGGACCACCTTGGCAGCCAGTACGTAAACCGCAAGGGGTACTTTTCAATGGTGCTGCAAGCACTGGTGGATCACAAGGGATGTTTCACTGATGTCAACGTGGGATGGCCGGGAAAGGTACATGACGCTCGCATCTTTAGGAACTCCGGGCTGTTCGAGCAGCTGCAAGAAGGGACTTAATTCCCAGACCAGAAAATTACTGTTGGGGATGTTGAAATACCAATAGTTATCCTTGGGGACCCAGCCTACCCCTTAATGCCATGGCTCATGAAGCCATACACAGGCACCCTGGACAGTAGTAAGGAGCAGTTTAACTATAGGCTGAGCAAGTGCAGAATGGTGGTAGAATGTGCCTTTGGACATTTAAAAGCTTGCTGGGGCTGTTTGCTGACTAGGTCAGACCTTAGCGCAACCAACATTCCCATTGTTATTGCTGCTTGCTGTGTGCTCCATAATATCTGTGAGAATAAGGGGGAGACTTTTATGGCAGGGTGGGCGGTTGAGGCAAATCGCCTGGCATCCGATTTTGAGCAGCCAGACACCAGGGCGATTAGGAGAGCATGTCTGGGCGCCCTGCGCATCAGAGAAGCTTTGAAAACCAGTTTCATGACTGACCAGGCTACGGTGTGACAGTTCTGTTTGTTTCTCCTTGATGAAAACCTGCCCCCTTGGTTCACTCTACTTCCCTGTAAGCCAACCGACCTCCCCCCTTTGATCTCCGCTTTCAGAGGCAATAAAGTCATTATTCTTTCAAAATCATGCATTCTTTATTAATTCATCACACAAATAGGGGGAAAACTCGCAAGGTAGCCCGGGAGGGGTGGGTGAGGAGGGAGGCACTGGGTGGGGTGGTGGTTGAGGTGAGGAGGGAAGGACAAGGCCATACTACAGTTCAAAACTTATTGAATACCAGCCTTCTGTTGCTTGGGCAATCCTCTGGGGTGGAGTGGCTGGGTGCCTGTAGCCTCCCCCCCCCCCCCCCCCCCCGGTGTTCTTGGGAGCGTCTGTGTGAGGAGGATATGGAACTTGAAACTTGGGAAGGAGGGCAGGCGGGTATACAGGGGCTGCAGCGGCGGTATGTGCTCCTGCTGCCTTTCTTGCAGCTCCGCCAGACACCTGAGCATGTCAGTTTGCTCCCCCATTAGGCTCAGCATTGCATCCTGCCTCCTCTCAGCGTGCTCCTCCCTCCTCTCAGCGTGTTCATTTAACGCTTTGCTGGACTCTGCCATTGTTTGCCTCCATGCATTCTGCTGAGCTCTGAGAACATGTCATCGCGAGTGTGTTTTTTCCGCCTTCTAATCTGTGCTAGCCTCTGGGATGGAGATGATAGGGGGAGCTCAGAAACATTTGCTGCTGCAGGAGGGAAAAAAGGGAGAGTAGTATTTAAAAAGATACATTTTAGAGAACAAAGGGAAAACTATTTCACACTGAATCAAGCGATTCACATTACACAGCACATGTGCTTCACTCCCCTCTCCCCCCACCGCGTGGCTAGTATCAGGGAAGATCCCTCTCAGCCAAACGCGAACAGCTCAGCATGAACGGGTCTTGCCCCACCGCGTGGCAAAGGCTTTGGGAGTACCTCCAGGAGAGCTTCATGGAGATGTTCCTGGAGGATTTCCGTTCCATCCCCAGACATGTTAACAGACTTTTCCAGTAGCTATACTGGCCACAAATGCATTCCAAGTCTTCAGGGCAAATTAATCATTAAACACGCTTGTTTTTAAATCCTGTATTGTATTTACAAAGGTACACTCACCAGAGGTGCTTTCTCCGGCTTCATGGTCCGGGAGCCCGCGTTGGGAGGGTATTGACTCTAGGGTCATGGACAGTTCCTGGCTACCGGGGAGAAGGGATTCTCTGCTTGCCTGCGGTGTGCTATCCTCAACCTCCTCCTCATCTACAAAATCCTCATCCCTGTTGCGTGAGACTCCCCCCTTGCAGGTGTCCACGGACAGTGGTGGGGTAGTGGTAGGGGGCCCTCCTAGACTTGCATGCAGCTCATCATAGAAGCGACATGTATGGGGCTCTGAGCCAGTGTGACCGTTTGCATCCTTTGTTTTTTGGTAGGCTTGCCTCAGCTCCTTAACTTTCACGTGGCACTGCTGTGTGACCCTGGTGTAGCCTCTGTCCATCACGCCCTTGGAGATTTTGGCAAATGTATTGGCATTTTATCTTTTGGAACGGAGTTCAGCCTGCATGGATTCTTCTCCCCATACAGCGATCAGATCCAGTACCTCCCGTTCGGTCCATGCTGGAGCTCTTTTGCTATTCTGGGACTGCATGGTCACCTGTGCTGATCAGCTTGCCACGCTGGCCAAACAGGAAATGAAATTCAAACGTTCCCGGGGCTTTTCCTGTCTACCTGGCCAGTGCATGTGAGTTGAGAGTGCTGTCCAGAGCGGTCACAATGGAGCACTCCGGGATAGGTCTTGGAGGCCAATACCATCCGTCCACATGACCCCAAATTCGACCCAGCGAGGTCGATTTTAGAGCTAATCCCCTCGCCGGGGAGGAGTACAGAAATGAATGTTAAGAGCCCTTTAAGTCAACAAAACAGGCTTGGTCATGTGGATGGGTGCAGGGTTAAATCGACCTAACGCTGCTAAATTCGACCTAAACTCGTAGTGTAGACCAGGGCTAAGTGTGATGGACTGGTTCACCATATACTGAACTCTCTGGTTCTTAGATCCTCATTTATGTGGGCTTTTCCTTCATTTTCTTGGATCAGTCCAACAAATGCATTGGAATGAAAGCTACAGACTTTTGCTTGAACAATGAGGCAGAACTGTGTGTGATACAGCAGTTATGGGTGTAGGAGGTATTCAAGTGCATGAGAGCTATTCACAGGCTCTTTAAGGACAGAACTAATTGAGAAATAATTGGGGGTTCTGGCTGGAAAAGTGCATCATGTCTTGGAACTGTTTCTGAATGGGAGACATGGTAAGGGACTATTTGGGGTTGATAACTGGTTCAACCTAGGGTCTGAGGCATAGGGAAGCAGCAGAGCTGCTTACCTTTTGGAAGGGCGACAGTAATGCTGAGAGCTCTGGTTTTGATGCATTTGGATTGAGATATACCTTGGTCTTTTCAGAGCTTCAGAATGGCAGATACTAAATGTCTGTGTGTTTTAGGGGTGTTAACTGTATGTTGGTAGTCAGCATCATCTGCTAGGTTGGTTAGGGTCAGCATAAGCTGACCTTGGAAGGGACTTGGATCAGCCAGACAACAACTAGAGGACTATGGGACATGTTTGTGAAGGGTAAGGGGTGGTAAGTTGTATCAGGTACTATGTCGAGGTAAAAGCAGCAGCCTGGAAAGAGTTAAGAGATTTCTGCCTATCACATGGCTGGAAAAGGAAGCTGGATCCAAAGGGGTACCAGGGGAGGGGTGTGTGGTGGCCACACACCCACACCCACACCCCAAGGTTCTTGGGATTCTAATCAGCATTTTTGGTTGGATAGTTTTATTTTGTTTGTACCTGTTGTTGTAAACAATAAATAATGAATGGGGCCCAGAGGTAAGGGCCTTTATAACAGACTTAAATCTGGAGTTTGCTTCGCTTCCTCAGCTGATGAAACAGCCTACAAGGGCAAAAAAGAGTTTTTGTAAAAGCCCAGAATTGTCTGCTGTTGCTGCCCGCTCCTGGCTTTTGTGGCTTGACGAGGTTCTCTCCCTCGCCCCACCTGGCCCCAAGGAAGCTCTGCCACTCGCAATGTGGGGCGAGCTGCAGCTTAATACTGGGCTGGAGTGGCGAAGGATGGAAAACCACCCATCCACTTGCCAGAGCATTCTTATTCCATTTTGTATCCATTGTCATGGAGGAGGTGAATTAATGTACCCTCCTCTGCCTGATAATTTCCCCTCAGCCCCAGGCTCAGGACCACTCAGTCCTGGCAAGTGGAATGCAGCAGAGTTTGCTGCTCATTAGGTGTAAAATATACAGTGGAAACCTGAAGGAGGTAAAGTCTGGAAATTGCTTCTGTGTGTTACAGGGCCTGTTGGATCTCAAGCTTTCTTAAAAGGGCCTTTTGAGGTTCTCGTACACCATCGTTTTCCTGTGGAACTGGCATAACCCAGTCCACCTGAAACCAGCTTGAATATGTGGTTATGTGGCTGCATGCACGTTCACCCACCTCTGAATATATTTGCCTTGCCTTCTACATTGGAACATCGTTTTACCACCATTTCCTTTTGTCTTCACAACATAGATAATCACACTGAGCACTAATATAAGACAGTGTTTTGTATCTGCCAAGTGCTGCAAATGTTGGTTAGTAGCCAGTGTTTGTTTTCGTTTCATTCTCTGCCAAACGGAAGAGGGTCTCCTATGATGTACTTCACTAAGTCAGACAGGCAAAGCTATGACAAAGGTGGCAATTCCTATGTTCCTTGTGGAGCTAGTGGAATTTGCTGTCTTTTATAGCTTTTTGGGTTGTGACTCTTGCTTCTGATAGGACCCTGAGAGGCAGCATGTGCTGTTTACTCCTAAAACTGGCTCTGCCGGGGGGTGTGATTCTGGCATTCTGACCAGTAGCTACACTCTGCCAAAGGAGACGTCTTTGAGAGCTCAGGGTTGAATGTTTACTGCCGATATCATAAACCACCAGGTGTAAGGGCCAAATTGGAGTAGAATTCTATAGGGGGTGGTCAAATGGGATGTAACCAGGAGTAATGAAATGTAACTGAGCAAAGGAAAACAGATTTGATAGTAGGAAAACTTTCTGTCAGTAAAATATAGCAGTATCTTTACACTGCAAAAAAAAAGAAAAAAAAGACCTGCAGTAGCAAGTCTCAGAGCCTGGGTCAGTTTACTTGGGCTTGTGCTATGGGGCTAAGCAATGCGATGTTTTGGCTCAGCTCTGCGACCTTCCCCCCCCTTGCTGTGTCTCAGAGCCCAGGCTCCGGCCGGAGCCCAGTCATGTGGGGATTGAAAACTCAACTGGACAATGCATAGGACAGTGTACCTTAGGGAGCAATCCTGCATTAGCCCTTGGGAAAGGGAATTGTGACCTTGACAGAGCTTTCCTATCTGTAATATGTGTGATTGAGACTAAAACCGCTTGAATTGCATCTTCTAGGAAGAGGAACCACATGTCTTCAGAGAGCAGCCCTCCATTTCCCAGTCCCCCGGCACAACTTAGCTGCCTTCAGCGTTCTTGTTGGGCAGAAGTACAGTACCCAGGCAGCTGAGAACAAGGAAGAGGAGCCCCTGCACACCATCATCAGCAATACAGAGAATGTGAAAGGTGAGCAGAGGCTGGGGATATCACGGGAAGGAAGTCTCTTGGGGTGCGTTGAAAACCCAGTGAAATGGCACTGCCTTGGCAAAACAGTGCCTAACTGGGAGGGCAGGAGCTTGGCGCTATCTCCCAAGGTACCTTCCCCACCTCTGGAGGGGGAGAGGTGCAGGTGTTTGTCATCCCATCAGTTAGAATGGCTTTTGGGATGGACTTTCGAGACTTGTGGAAGGAAGTTGTCATTGATGCTTCAATAACAGTAAATTCTTGGAGTCTCATGGTCAAGGACTGCTAGGTATCCTAGCAAAAATAAAATTACCAGAATGAACACAAGGCAAACATCCCTCTAGCAAAGTAGTAAATACAGAGTAAAGAATAAAACAGTAGGAACAGGTTCACCCCTGTACCCTCTCAATATCTCGCAGGAAGCATGAACCTGTTGAGAAATAAAACTACTTAAGAGTGAGATAGACGCACCTCTATAGTTGCAGTCTGGCAGAAGCCTGCAGTGTGCTCTGGTGCATGTAACTTTCGTGTGTGTAGGTAGGGGGTTCCAAAGGACCTGCCTCTTGCCTGCTGTTACATCTGTTGTTACATAGGTGAACTGTGTGTGCCCAGCTCATTGCTTTTGATGATGGAGATCTCTGATTAAAATCATGCTGTCATCCCTTTAGTTAGAACTAATTGCTTTGCCTGCCTCCAAGCAGAGCTGCTTTAAAACAAAGTCATGTGAGTTATCTGAACACAGAAATAGCATCTTAAACTCAATATTCCAAGGCCTTTTCCAAACACCTTGTATTTTTGAAGATCCAGGGCTATGAAACCCTTAAATGAACTTGGTCCCCCTGCACCCATCATCTTGCCCTCTGGGGTCAGAGAATCTGGGGTTTTGTCTGCAAGCCGCTGCAGACATGTGACAGGTCACGGGTAACTTTGACTGTGCTGCTAGTGTCTTAAGTGTGTCTAACATAGGAAATGCCAAAGATCGGGCCTTTTAAAAAGAGCCGGAAAGAGAGCCTATTGAGAGAAGCATTTTGTAAAGTGTTATTCTCTTTGAGCCCCTGTTGTCATTCAGAAAGATTAAGTATATTAATCAGCGGGGTGTGTGCAGTATCAAGGGTGCTTCAGCAGAGAGGTGCCAGATTAACACAATGGCTTCTTCTGTTTTACTTAGAGTATGCTTTTTATGTTGGGAACTTAGAGTGCTTGTTGAAAGCTCTTAGAGTGGGGTGTTTGCAGATAGCTCCTTTACATGTTGGAGCTCCCTTTCCCCACCAGCCTCTATTTGGTACAACAGCGAGGGCTCACATCTGGCAGCGTGTGGTGCTCTAAAAATTAGAGGGGGGAGGATTGGCTACGAAGCAGGGGAGGGCATTTTTAGAGATGAAGATTTGGGGATTGGATAGCTCCATGGATCAGGAATGGAGTGTAATTTTTCACCTCTAGGTCACTGATTCAGCTTCAGCCCAGACATGTAGTGACCTGAACTCACATAATATATCGTCTAATGGCCGTTCTGCAGTCTGTGTGTTGTCTCAGCCCTTGTCTAGGCTGATAGTGTGCCCACATGGCAAAAACCATTCTCACATTTCAAAATAAATAGCGCCTTTGTTGGCCGTTTCCATGGAGGCCATAGATGCCCATATCCCCTGCCACTCCTAGCCAGGGCCCTGAGAGGCTGAGGCACACTAGTGAGGCTGTGTGTGCCTTTCCTGTATGAGAGAACTGTGTGAAATGCCCTTGGGTGTGCGTGTGTGTGATTAATTCTAGGAGAAGCCTCCAAACATGAGTTCCAGGCAGAGACGAAGAAGCTGTTGGACATTGTTGCACGTTCCTTGTACTCGGAGAAGGAGGTGGGTCACCTGCTAATCATACCGATGCTGGTGAAGTTTCTGTTTGCAAAGCCGTGTGTGTGTATATATATATCTGTCTCTGTCTGTCTGTGGCAGGGCGAGACACTGCCCTTGCAGTGGAAATGCCTGCTTGACTTCCCAACAGAGTATGTTTTTAATTTCATATGTAAATACATCTAGATGACTCAGTAGGCCTGTTTTGGCTCTGGCAGTTGGCTGTGTTTTAGCACCAAGTTTAAACAGACCAGCCCCCACACCACTAAATGGAGAAATACAGTTGGCTCTGTGCTGCACTGCATGTAGCGTTCCAGCGGGATGGCGTTAATGGAGTCAAGGCAGTGCTGTGCTAGCCTGCTGCCTCACTGGAACTATCCCCTTCCTTTTACTGGCCACTTTTCTCCCTTGGCTTTTAGTGCAGCATTTTAAATGCAGGGATTGATAGAAGGCTGCCCTGTCCTCGCCGGCAGAGGTATGTCTTTGTGCCCTGGTCAGAATGGGGTGTGCTCTAGATTTTTGACTAAGGCCTTGCCTATACACACCATCCAGCCATGTTTGGGAAAGGAAGCTTCACTCTGGGACTTCTGACTCCATTGGAAAGGATGCACTCTGGGGTTCTGGCATCAGTATCACTCTGAAGACTAAAGTGCTAAAAACCCACATGTCCTTTCCATAGGAGCCAACGGTGCCAGCGTAAAGAATGCTGCCTCAAACCCCTCCTCTTCTGGTACCCCGTTTAGGGGCTGTGACATGGCCACACCTAGAGTGTTGCAGTCTGCGTGTCTGTCTCTCGACAAGTCCCTCTGTTGGGATGAAAACCTGTGTATGAGCCAGCAACGTGCCCTGAACGCTGTGGGGGTGCCACACAGCTGGCTGGGAGCGGTGCTGGCTAGACAGAGGCTGCAGTACATAACAATGTTCCTTCCCCAGGTGTTTATCCGGGAGCTGATCTCCAATGGCAGCGATGCACTGGAAAAGCTGCGTCATAAGCTGATGTCTGAAGGGAAGGTCTTACCAGAGATGGAGATTCACCTGCAGACAGACAGCGAGAAGGGAACCATCACCATCCAGGTATCTCCCTTTGCTGGCAAGAGGAACAGGAAGTCACTTTGCTGCACAGCTTATCCCAGCTGAAGCCCAGTAGAAGCTGAGCTGGAGTGTAACCCTCATCAGTCTCCACAGCCTCCCTGTGCCCCTGGCCCTTCACAGCTGGGTGTCTGCAGGGCTGGTCAATGCTCGACAGTGATGCTAGATTGAGTCTGTAACCCCAAGCTTTGATGAAAGGCCAGCAAGTTTGTGCCCCCCCCGCCCACCCATACCATGCCCCTGAGTGGCTGGGAGAGGGACACCACAAACCAGGGGAGGGTTGCCCTCACCTGCTCCAGCCCTTTCCTGGAAACAACCTGTGGCTTCTCCCATAGTGCCTGTTACCATGCTGGGACTAAAGCACTTTCCAGGTTCTGTGCATGTATCCCCACTAAAAGGCAGCCTCCCATGTGGGAGGAGGGCAGCCAGGTGCACAGCATGCTGCCGTACAGTGTGTGCATGCGGGGGTTTTCTTCACCGAGACTCTGCTCTTCTCTGGGTCTGAAACCTCATGTGCTGACAACAGGCAGAGCTCCCGTCCTAACTAGCTCTGCAGGAGGTGCTGGTGCGGTGAGGGCAACCCTCCCCTGGTTTGTTGTGTCCCTCTCCCAGCCACATTTGCTCTGTCAGGATGAGCAAGTCCCCTAACTCTGGTTTCCTGGTATTGAGCTATGAAATATTTCACCATAAAGCTGCACTTCAGGGATGACTAAAACTCTGGCAGGCAGATCTCTGGTGCCTTGTCTTTCAAATGTTCTTGCTTCCTGCTGCCCGAGTCAAGGTTGGCGTTTGAGGGGTACCTGCTGCTGGCAGAGGGGTCGTGGAATTTACTCGGTATCCAAATTTATGTGACATTTCTTTCTTATGCAGCATGCTCCAGAGGAAAGGGGGTGCATCTCTGACGTCATCTCTCTTGTGGCAGGGGGAGAATGCACTGTTCCTCTTGCAGAGGCAGAGAAAGGAGGACAGAGATGCTTTCACTTTTTCTAGGAGCAAAAGAGAGGCAGTTTTTAGGGTAGGGCGAACACTCCCAAGCTGTGGCCCGCAGAGCACTAGTTGGTCACGTGGAGCCCAATCTTCTCTCTGTTTCTAGTTGCTTCTGTTGTTGGCCGGGTTCTTCCTTTAAAAAAAAAAAAAAAAAAAAAATCTTGGAATGAGCGTAGATGCCTACACTGGGGTCACTGCTATATAATCGGAGAGGAAGCAGGAGCTTTCCTCATGGGCCAGAGTGACCAGTGAGTCTGGAGCTTTGAGGCACCGGCAGGACCTAGAGGAGTGCCAAGGGGACCAGGGGATGGGGTAGCTGGGCAGCACATTGAGGGGAGAAGGAGGACAAGGGACGGGAATGTGTAGGGAGAAGGGAGCAGAACAGAGGGGACAGGGAGATGAGATGAAGCCCAAAGGACACAGCATAAGTAATCTTTATCACAAAGGACAAAGCACTTATGTCTTCGGAGACTGTTAAAATATACTAGATACTTTCACTTTTCCATGTAAGGGCCTGCTGCAGTTGCCATAGGGATGATAAGTGATCATGAGTGGGAAGACTGGGGCTGGGCAATACAACGTGTGTGTTGTGTTCCACAGTAGGGAGTGTTTGAGAATCCCTGGATTAGTGAATCGTATTTGTTACTTTCTGAGTTTCACAGTGTTGTTATATTTCCTTGGCCATTGTCTAAGCAAGTGATTTTTTCATTAGAGACCTAGACACAGCTGTAATCCCAGCACTGGGATGCAGTTCCTGTCGAGCCCATATCTGCTCTTCCTGGGATTTGCAGGGCATGCTCTGGGTTTTGGACATGGCATTGGGTTCCCTCCCTGACCATTTTGGCTAATAGCCATTGATGGACCTGTCCTCCGTGAATTTATCTAATTATTTTTGAACCCAGTTATGCTTTTGGCCTTCACAACATCCCCTTGCAATGAGTTCCACGGGTTGACTCTAGGTTGTTTGAAGAAGTACTTCCTTATGTTTGTTTTAACCTGCTGCCTATTAATTTCATTGAGTGAAGTCTGATTCTTGTGTTATCTGAAAGGGTAAATAACACTTCCCTATTCACTTTCTCTATACCATGGAGAAAGACCTCTATCATATCCCCCCCTCGGTTGTCTCTTTTCTAAGCAGAACAGTCCCAGTCTTTTTAATCTCTCCTCATATGGCAACTATTCCTTACCTCTAATCATTTTGGTTGCCATTTTCTCCACTTATTCCAAGTCTAATATATGTTTTTGAGATGAGGTGACCAGAGCTGCATGTCGTATTCAAGGGTGTACCATGGATTTCCATAGTGGCGTTACGATATTTTCTGTCTTATTAGCTATACCTTTCTTTATGGTTCCTAACATTATTAACTTTTTTGACTGCTGTTTTTTTTGAGCAGATGTTTTCAGAGATACACCATGAGTTCAAGATGTCTTTGTTGAGTGGGGTCTAAATTAGCTGTTACCTTCATTTTGTATGCATAATTGGGATTGTGTTTTCCAATGTACGTTACTTTGCTCTTCTCAGTATTGAATTTCATCTACCATTTTGATCCCATCACCCAGTTTTGTGAGATCTCTCTGTAACTGTTCACAGTTAGCTTCGTATTTAACTATCTTGTCTGAAAATTTTGCCACCTCACTGTTTACCCCTTTTTCCAGCTCGTTTTTGAATATGTTGCACAGCACTGGTCCCAGTACAGATCCTTGGGGATCCTGTTGTTTACCCCTGTTCACTATGAAAACTGACAATTTATTCCTCCCCTCTTTTTCCTATTTTTTTAAGCAGTTACTGATCCATGAGAGGACCTTCCCTCTTATCTTGTGTCTGCCTACTTTGCTTAAGAGCCTTTGGTGAGGGACCTTGTCAGCGGCTTGTTGAAATCCAAGTATACCTTATATCAGGGGTCGGCAGCCTTTCAGAAGTGGTGTGCCAAATCTTCATTTATTCACTGTAATTTCAGGTTTCACGTGCCAGTAATACATTTTAACGTTTTTAGAAGGTCTCTCTCTATAAGTCTACATTATATAACTAAACTGTTGTTGTATGTAAAGTAAATAAGGTTTTAAAAATGTTTAAGAAGCTTCATTTAAAATTAAATTAAATGCAGATCTTATCAGTTTAGTGTGATACTTGCCCTTGCTTTTCCTTGCTGAGTTTTCCAATGTCTGGCTTGTATTTGGATACTTTAAGCTGCACACCGCCTTCTGAGTGATCAGTTGTTAACCAGCTCCGAGAGGGACAGAGGATAAATTTCATGTGTGAAAATGCCTGTTCACACAGGTACATGGATCCAAATGCTGAATGCATTGCAAATGCAATTTTTTTCAAACCGTTAAATTTCAGTGGCAGGGACGTCCAGCAGGTCAGAATAGAGGACCCATGATCTCTCTCGGTAGCTTCAAGTGCACTCCGCAGATCTACAAACTTTGATGCTCACAATTCTGAGCTTTTTAACTGAATGAGCTGCATTTCGAAATCAACACCCATCCACTGAAATACAGACCAACGAAAGTGACTTTAACTTTTCAGGTTTAATTAGAAAAGAAAGCATTGGGCCAAATTGCTGGAAATCTGTCAGAAATTTCTGATTTCAGTTCTTGCATGTACATTCCAATCTCATCGACACTGATAGCGCAACGTGTCGATAGCTCTTTTACGTGTTGGAAGTAGTGGAAAGTAGAACTTTGAATATCCCGAGCAAAAACTGCTAGTTTTACAACAAATGCCTTCCAGGCTTCATAAAGATCCAGACACATTTGCCCTGGAGACAGAGGTTGAGTTCGTTTAGGTGAGCAGCGATGTCAGTTATAAACATGAACTTAAACAGCCATTTGTCATCATCCAGTTGGGGCTAGTTTTGTCCTTTTTCTGACAAAAAGGCCTTGATTGCATCAAAACAGTTTACAAAGTGCACCAAAACCTTGCCACTACTTAGCCACCGAATGTTGTTGTGAAGGGGAATGTTGTTATAAGCACTGTCCATCTCTTCTAGCAGTGCTTGAAACTGTCTGTGAGTCAAAGCAGATGGAGCAACAAGGAAATTCACAATTCGCACCACTGTATTCATCACATTATTAAGTTCGGAATTAGAAATTTTAGAACACAGGTTTTCTTGATGGATGATACAGTGAAATTTGACTGTTGGGTGGCCAATTTGATCTTCAAGTAACTTTACAAATCCCTTCTGTTTTCTGACCATGGCAGGAGCACCATCTGTTGTCACACAAAATATTTTTCTGATGTCAACTCCTCGTTCTTCAGAATGGTTTATAAAACTTTCCACTATATCTTTCCCCTTTGTTGTGCCATGCAGGGGTTTTTGGCAACAAAGTTCCTCTTGGATTTCATCGGAAGCACAATATCTTGCAACAACTGTCAAACGTGGAAAGTCGTTTATATCCACGCTGTCATCAACTGCAATGCTAAACACTGCTGTGTCTTTTAATGCAGTCATCTGCTTTTCCTTAATGTTTTCTGCCATTTCGCTTATGCTTCTCTCAGCTGTTCTGTCAGACAGGCAATTCTTTTATTCTAGATATGATTGTATCTTTATTTGGTAAATCATTGAACAAAATCTCTGAACTGCTGAGAAAAACTTTTTATATGTTCCCCCTCTGTAAATGGCTTTCAGTTTTTTGCAATGCACTGTGCAATCTTGTAACTTTCTTCTGTAGCTTGATTTTTACTCACACTTAAGCTTTTAAAAACACTGCTTTGCTTCTCATTTCCTGCTACTGCCTTTTTGATCGATTCAGTCTTGTCTGCTTCATCAAGAAAGGTTTTCTCGTGCTTCGTTTCAAAATGTCACCGAACACTTGATGTGCGATAAACAACACTTTCACAACAGAAAGCACAAACAGCACAGTCCTTCTTTTGAATAAATCCAGATGTGTCTGTCCAAGAAGGCTGAAATGTACGGACATCTAACTTTGCTTTCTTAGGAGCTGCCATTTTTTCAAATGTTCCCCTCAACTGTCAGTGGGGGGAAAAATGGCGACATAGGGCACGCACAAGGTCAAACGCAGACATGGTCTGATATAAGCAGCAAACCAGGACCAGGAACAACTTTTAAAGTGGTGGTGCTGAGCTGCGCCCCCTCTTGCCCCTGTCTGCACCCCTCACTGCCTCAGGCTGGGGCCAGCTGCAGAGCGCTGTGCCGAGGCCAGGAGCAGAGCCCCGGGCTTGCTGCTGGTACCTCAGGCCTGCAGCAGGCTGAGCGGGGCCAGAGGCCCGGACCCCAGCTGGCAGGGGGCTGGAACCCCAGACTGGCAGTGAGGTAAGCGGGGGCTGGCAGCTGGTATCCCAGGCCTGCAGCGGGCTGAGCAGGGCCGGCGGCCGGAATCCCAGACTGGCAGCGGGCTGAGTGGCTCAACTCTCTGCCAGTCTGGGGTTCTGGCCTCCAGCTCCTGCCAGCTGGGGTCCTGGCTGCCGGCCCCACTCAGCCCCGCAGCCGGCCTGCTATTCTATCCGATGGCTCCTGCCAGCCGGGGTCCCAGCCTCCAACCCCGCTCAGCCCGCTGCCAGCCTGGGGTTCTGTTCATCCAGGCAGGCAGCAGGCTGAGCAGGGCCGAAGGCTGGGACCCCGGGACCCACAACCCCTCATCCCCAGCCCCATCCCAGAACCCACAGCCCCAGCCAGAGCCCTCCCCCTTCCCCCCACCCCAACCCCCAATTTCATGAGCATTCATGGCCCACCATACAATTTCCATACCCAGATGTGGCCCTTGGGCCAAAAAGTTTGCCCACCCCCTGGGTTAGGCCTTGAGCATGTGGGAAAGACCCACCAGGGAGACACCTGGGAAAGAATTATCTGTAGTAACTCAGAGCCCTCCCTATCTAGTGTCCCATCTCTGCATTTTCATATATGAGTTCCTTCAGCACTCCTGGATGAATACCATCTGGTCCTGATGACTTATTACTGTTTAATTTATCAATTTGTTCCAAAACCACCTCTAACGACACCTCAATCTGGGACAGTACCTCAGATTTGTCACCTAAAAAGAATGACTTAGGTGTGGGAATTTCCTGACATCCTCTGCAGTGAAGACCAATGCAGAGAATTCATTTAGCTTCTCTGTAACAGTGTTTTCTTCTTTGAGTGCTCCTTTAGCACCTTAGTTGTCCAGTGGCCCCACTGATTGATTGTTTAGCAGGCTTTCAGCTTCTGATGTACTTAAAAAATAAATCTGCTGTTAGTTTTTGTGTCTTTTGCTATTGGTCTTCAAATTCTCTTTTGGCCTGCCTGATTATACTTTTACACTTGCCACAGTTTATGCTCCTTTCTATTTTCCTCAGTAGGATTTGACCTCCACTTTTTAGAAAATGTCTTTTTGTCTCTAACTGCCTATTTTACTCTGTTGTTTAGCCATGGTCACATTTTTTTGATCCTCTTACTACTTTTGTTTATGGGAGGTATACATATAATTTGAGCCTTTATTATGGTGTTTTTTAAAATTTTCCATGAAGCTTACAGGCATTTCACTCGTGACTGTTCCTTTTGATTTCTGTTTAACTAGCCTCCTCATTTTTGTTTAGTTCCCCTTTTTGAAGTTAAATGCTACTGTGGTGGGTTTCTTTGGTATTTTCCCTCCTGCAAGGATGTTAAATTTAATTACATGATTGTTGCTGTTACTGAGCGGTTCAGCTATATTTGTCTCTTAGACCAGAACCTGTGCTTCACGTAGGACTAAATCCAGAATGGCTCCAAGAAGTAGTCATTAATGGTATCTTGAAATTTTATCTCTGCATCACACCTTGAGGTAACATGTTCCCAAGCAATATGGGGATACTTGAAATCCCCCATTATTATTGAGTTTTCTGATTTTGTGGCCTCTCTAATCAACCTGAGTATTTCACAATCACTGTCAACATCCCAGTGAGGCGGTTGATAATATATTCTTATTGCTATATTCTATATTATTTGAGCATGGAATTTATGTCCATAGAGATTCTATGGTACAGTTGGATTCATTTAAAATTTTCACTGTATGCTTCCTTTCACATATAGTGTCACTCTCCCTCCACTGTGACCTACATGGCCATTCTTATATACTTGGTACCTGATATTACCATGTCCCATGGATTATCATCATTCCACCAAGTTTTTGTGATGTCTGTTATATAAATATCCTCATTTAATACCAGGCACTGAAGTTCAGCCATCTAGTATTTAGACTTCTTCCATTTTTATGCAAGCACTTACAAATGTTGGGTTTTTGTTTTTTGTTTTGAGGGGATGGGTTATTGCCCTAAATTTAGGGAATATTAGGTATATCTGGTTCTTAGGCTTCCTCTCTAAACTCCCTCGCAAAACTCCCCTGTTTTCTGCTCCTGTTCACTCGCTCTTCTGGTCGCTTACGAGCTGGCTTTTTAAACCCCTCTTCTCCTTCAGTTAGCCCCAGCCTCTTGTCAAGATATCCTAAAGGGATTAGGGGTCTAAGGATGGCAAAGTGGAGCCTCGTTAGGAAGCTCTCAGCCTTGCCTCGCAGGCCAGTTGGCTCAGCACATAAACTTAAATAAAGCAGGCACAAGGTAAGCAAGCACACAACAACAAACAGACAGCAGTGTTACTCCAACGGTCACATAAAGTCACTCCTCCACCTAGAGAGCTCCCAGATCCGCGTTTGCTGTTCCTGTTCTCTTGCCATCTATTAGTAACTGCACTGGGAAGGCAGAATCCCACAGATGGCAGGAGGCTGGGAGCAAGGGTGAAGGAGTTGGGGACGCAGGTTGTGCTCTTGTGAATTCTCCTAGTTGAGGGTAAGGGCCCAGGCAGGCACATGCGCATCCTGCAGATGAATGCATGGCTGTATAGATGGTGTTGACAGGAAGGCTTCAGCTTCCTCCACCATGGAATGCTGTTCCAGGAAGAAGTCTGCTGGGAATAGATGGTGTCCACTTCACCAAGAAGGGAAAGAGAATTGTCTCGCACCATCTTGCCAACCTAGTGAGGAAGGCTTTAAATTAGTTTCAAAGGGGGGAGGTGACAAAAGCACACAGGGAAGCATTAAAAAAAAGGAATGTTAGCAGAGGGGTAGAAGTTGTTACGGAGACATGGAAAATTACAAAAGGTCATAGGAGCAACGAGGGAAATCAGTGGGGGAATCAGCTAAACATCTTAGATGTCTATATACAGATCCAAAGAGTATGGGGAATGAGCAGTAAGAACTGGATGTATTAGTACATAAGCTAAACTATGACTTAATTGGTGTCATAGAGACATGATGAGAAGTCTCATGTCTGGAATATTGATATAGAGGGATATAGCTTGTTCAGAAAGGATAAAAAGGGAGATGGGTTGCATAATACATCAAGGTTCTGAGGTCCAGAAGGAGGTGAGAGGCAAACTAGTTGAAAGTCTCCAGGTAGGGGTCTACTGTTGACCCCCAAATCAGGAAGAGAAGGTGGATGAGGCATTTCCAGAACAAATAGCTGAAATATCCAAAACACAAAGCCTGGTAGCAATGGGGGACTTGAACTACCCAAGCATCTGTTGGAAAAGTAATACAGTAACTCCTCACTTAATGTAGTCCTGGTTAACATTGCTTCATTGTTACGTCTCTGATCAGTTAGAGAACATGCTTGTTTAAAGTTGCACAATGCTCCCTTATAACATTGTTTGGCTGCCTCCTGCTTTGTCCGCTGCTTGCAGAAAGAGCAGCCTGTTGGAGCTAGTTGGTGGGGGCTTGAAACCAGGGTGGGCTGGCAGCCCCCCCATCATCTCCCCTAAATTCCCTGTGCGGCAGGCTGTCAAGTGCTGGGCAGTTCAGGTGTCGCTCCCCCCCACTGCCGTGTGCTGCTCCTGCCCTCTGCCTTAGAGCTGCTCCCGGGAGCCTCCTGCTTGTTGTGCAGGGGCTGTGGGGGAAAAGGGGTGCTGATGTCAGGGTGTCCCCCTCCCCCCACTCCTGTACCCCATCTCCACAGAGCGGGGGGAACACACAGGGCTCAGGATGGAGGAAGCTTGCTGGCAGTAGCTGCTATCTCAACTTGCTGATCTACTTAAAAAGGCAGTGTACTGAGAGTGGGGTCAGCGTACTTAAAGGGGCAATGTGTGTGTCTCTCACACACACGAACATACACACACACACACACGATGTTTGTCTCTCTCTCTCTCACACACACACACACACACACACACACACACACACACATGGTCTGTGTGTGTCTCTCTCACACACGCACACATGCACAGCCCGGCACTTTGGAAAGTGGAAGGAGTAGTGTGCTCCAGTGGGGTAGCGTGGGTTCATCATTATGTTCAGTTTCTGCAGGGAATGTTTGCAGCCACTGCCATGTGTCTTTTGTGTCTTCTCCCTCCGTTAGTGCTGCCTTGTAGAATGTGAGCATACATTAACAATGTGTTAACCCTTGAGGGCTCAGCCGAGCGTTAGCTCATCATTTAGCAGTAAGGCATTCACTGGGAAATATACCACCCTCTAACTCCACCGCCTCAACCAAGCTTCACAATCATCATTGCTGTGTACAGTATTAAATTGTTTGTTTAAAACTTATACTCTGTGTGTGTGTGTAATGTCTTTTGTCTGGCGAAAAACATTTCCCTGGAACCTAACCACCCCGATTTACATTAATTCTTATGGGGAAATTGGATTAGCTTAACATCGTTTTGTCTAAAGTAGCATTTTTCAGGAACATAATTACAACATTAAGCAAAGAGTTACTGTACAGTAAAACACAAAATTTTCCAGTAAGTTCTTGGAATGTACCGAGGACAGTTTTTTGTTTCAGACAGTGGAGGAAGTAACCACAGGACAGCCATTTTAGACTTCATTCTGATCAGCAGAAAGGAATTGGTAGTGAAGGTGAAAGGCAATTTGAAGGAAGGTGTAAGTCCTCTGCTTAGCGGGGCAGGAGAACTAATAACTGATAACATCAAAAGAAGTCTGAGGAATTTAATTCTATTTTGCTTCAGTCTTCAGTAAAAAGGTTAATGGTGACCAGATACTCAACACAATTAATATTAACAACAAGGAGGAAGGACCACAAGCCAAAATAGGGAAAGAACAGGATAAAGAATATTAAAATGTACTCAAGTCAGCAGGACTTGATGAAATTCATCGTAGGGTACTTAAGGAACGAGCTGGAGCAGTCTGAGGACCATTAGTGATTATCCTGGAGAACTCATGGAAGACGAGAGAGGTCCCAGAGGATTGGCGAAAGGCGAACATAGTGCTATTTTCAAAAAGAGAACAAAGAGGACCCAGGGAATTATAGAACAGTCAACATAAAGTCAATACCTGGAAAAATACTGGAATAAATTACTAAAAAATCAATTTGTAAGCACCTGAAGGTTACTAGGGTTATAGGATCGAGCCAGCATGGATTTGTCAAGAACAAATCTTTCCAAACCAACCTGATTTCCTTCCTTGAGAGGGTTACTGGCGTAGTGGATGGGGGGAGTAGTAGACATGATATCTTGATTTTAATAGAACTTCTGACACAGTCCCACGTGACATTCTCATAAGCAAACTAGAGAAATGTGGTCTAGATGAAATTGCCATAAGATTGATGCACAACTGGTTGAAGGGACATACTCAAAGAATAGTTATCAATAATTTGCTGTCAAACTGGGAGGGCGTAATCTATAGTGGAGTCCCACAGGAGTCAGTCCTGGGTCCTGAACTGTTCAATATTTTCAACAGTGACTTGGATAATGAAGTGGAGATTATGCTTATAAACTTTGCAGATGGAAGTTGTTGCAGGCACGTTGGAGGACAGGATTATAATTTAAAATGACCGTGACAATTTAGAGCTTTGGTCTGAACTCAACAAGATGAAATTCAATGAAGTTAAGTGTTAAATACTTCACTTAGGAAGGACAAATCAAATCATAACTACAAAATGGAGAATAACTGACTAGGTGGTAGTACTGCTGCAAAGGATCCTGGGTGTTCACAAATTGAATATGAATTAAGAATGTGATGCAGTTGTGGAAAAGGCTAATATCATTCTGGGGTGTCGGATGTAAGACATGGGAGTATAATTGTCCCACTCTACTCGACTTGTAGAAACCCCAATCCCCCACCCCATTGTGCTAGGCTCTCTTCCTCTCCTAGAAGTCAAGTCTGTCCTAAAGACCCACTTCTGTGAGGCCTCCAAATGGAATAATTGTGGAAAGGGGGAATAAAAACAGTTAACTAAAGCAGTTCCTTTGTCTGGGTCTCCTAGCGCGTCCTTCCTGTCCTATGGATTGTGCGCTCTTTGTTGCAGGGACAGGATGGACCTGAGGCTAGTATTCTGAACAGGAGTGAGCACCTTGTTAGCTCTAACAGTTAAGAAACACATGCAGAAATCTTCCAGGTGAAGTCCAGGTTACAGGTGTGTAACAGTGGCTGGAGGGTGTGTTACCGTTCAAAAGCATTACTGCTTCTCACAAACAAGTTAGAGACCCAAGGAGTATAAAAATATATAAAATAATAACACACAGTCTGCAGAAGGTGGTTTGGGAGCTTCTGGGCTCTGTCGCATAATACAAGAACAAGGGAACATTCAATGACATTTAAAAGGTGGGAGATTCAAGACTGATAAAAAGAAATACTTTTTCACACAATGTGTAGATAGACTGTAGAACTCACTGGCACAAGAAGGTGTTGAGGCCAAGAACTTAGTAAGATTCAGAATTGTTATTGTTAATGATGCCAAAAAGAGTATTGGGAAGGAAATAAAACATCAGGCTACAGGGCTTAAGCCAATCTCTAAATATTAGGATGAGACCTTCCTGGGAGGAAATCACCTCACATCTTCCCACTGCAGCATCTCTTGCACCTTCCTCTGAAGCATCAGACACAGGTCACTGCTGGAGGCGGGACACAGGACTAGATGGACCACAGGTCTAATCTATCCTGGCAATGCCTGTGTTCCTGTGGATTTCAGTTACTCTCCTTAAGCAAAGAACCCAAACTAGCTTAAGTCTGACCCCAATGAGAGAACTCAGAAAGTGAGCCTTCCTGCTGCTGTACCTCATTGATCCCTAACAAATAGCTTCATTTTGGCGGTGGCCACAAAAACTAGATTCAAAAAGATACAAAAACTGTATTTTGTGAATACAGACTAACACGGCTGCTACTCTAAAAACTAGATTGTTGTAATTCTGTAGTGGTTGGGTTGCTTTACAGTCAAGCATAGTACACATACAAGAATTTTACAAAGTCCTGATTAGCAAGCTTTTAGCAAATTGGCTCTTAGCACAGAGCAAGCTGAAGGCATTCATTTATTTCTCTTCATTAAGGGGTTCAAGGTCCTGAGTCATGGAGAAGGTACTTAGCACCTCATGGTGCTAACCCCAAGATTCCACATGCCAGCCAGTTATCCAAGTTACAAGACATACATGCCCAGATCACAAAGTTAGGGCTTGTCTACATACTCTCTGGAGGTGATTTCTGGAGGTGTTTGTCAGAAGCTGGGAATGGGCCACATGGGAAGGATCATTTGATGATTGCCTGTTCTGTTCATTCCCTCTGAAGCTTCTGGCATTAGTCACTGTTGGCAGACAGGATACTGGGCTAGATGGACCTTTGGTCTGACCCAGTATGGCCGTTCTTATGTTCTAAAGCAGTGGTTCTCAAACTTTTGTACAGGTGACCCCTTTCACACAGCAAGCCTCTGACCCCCCCTCCCCTTATAAATTAAAAAACACATTTTTTATATTTAACACTCTTATAAATGCTGGAGGCGAAGCAGGATTTGTGGGTGGATGCTGATGGGCCATGTAATATTGCAACCCCGTGAGGGGTTGTAATCCCTAGTTAGAGAACCCCTGTTCTAAAGTGTGCTAACATGTTGTGTAATAACTAGTCCATATAGACTAGTGGTTCTCAACTGGGGGTCTGTGGAGCAGTGCAGGGCTAAAGCCGGCAGCCCCCTCCATCCCAGCCGGGAGAGGCATGGGTCTAAAGGCAGCGCCCATCCCCCCATCAAGCCCCCAAAGCCGGGAGCAGTGTGGTGCTGAAGCCGGCAAACCTCCCTGCCCCCCGCAAGCCAGGAGCAGCAGGGGGCTGAAGCTGGGAGCCCCTGCCCCCCCTGCCCCGAAGCTGGGAGCAGCACTGGGAGCCCCCACCCCTGCTGGGCCCTGGCATTTTTATAGCATGTTAAGGGGGGTCCTCAGCAAGAAAAAGGTTGAGAACCCCTGCTATAGACCATGCTGGTGCATGTTAAAGGTTCCCGAGTGCGCTTCTATGTTAAAGCACACTGGGGAACCATTAGTGCGCACCAGCAGGGTCTACATGGACCAATTAATATACAACAATTTAGCACACTTTAGAAATCACCCCTTCCCTTCCCCTCCTGTTCCCCCCCCACCCCCCATGTAGCACATTACCCCATGGGTAGAAAAGCCCTTAGAACAAAGGTCAGTGTGGTGACAGATCATCTCACGTTGTATCAGAGGCATCTCTGTATGAAAAAGGATTATGAAACCAATGAGCCATGGAGTAGTTTTTCTATGCTCTTCAAAAAGTAAGGTGGCAGAGTGGCATCTCTTCAGAAAAAGACTTATGTTTAGTTAGTTATGTGGATGTTTAGTTGGAGAAGTGCAACCGTAATTCTGAAATTCTTGTGTGTCTAAGGGATTGTCTACCTGGGGACACTCATGAGAGTTAATCTGAATTAATTTTTAAAGTGGATTAGTTAAACTGCATTAAATTTCTTTGTGGACACTCTTATTCAGAATTAAAGTAGAAGTGAATCTAAACTAATTGATTTCTAAGAGAAATCAAACTAAATCCATTTTAAGAGTGTCCACACAGGGGTTTATGAGATTTAATAAATGCACTTTAAATTCGCACTTTTTGTTAATTTGGATTAATTTACTTGAGTGTACCCATGTGGACAAGCCGTAACATGCTTGAAAGGTAATGTAGACTGAAACCTCTATGATGTGCCTGCACCTTTGATGTCACTGTAAATATTTTTATGGGGGAATTTCCTTAGCTTTTTACATAGTCCTAATGTGGAATTGGGGTATGCAGGAGGGGAGCCACACTAATGTACACTGATAAGATCCTTAGCCAGGGAGCCCATCTCTGAGTCTTGGGCAATGTCACAGGTGCTCCATCTGGGATATGAATCAGCCCCTGGTGAGCTGTATGTTAATAACTTCTGTAATTAACCTTCAATCAATGAAATGTTGGTGCTATGCTTTAGATCTGAGATAGGGGAATACTATGAACTACTTCTGTTTCTTTTCTGCATTGTGGTTTGTCATCTTTGCTACAAAGTTGCAGAAAAACATTAGCTCTCCTGAACTCTGGAGAACACATCTCTCAATTAATAGTGTCCAATTCACTTCCCATTCTGTAGAAAAATTTTACCTTTGCACCCAATGTAACCTACCAATTTTGAGGATGGTATCACTTTTCTTGTGGATTTCAGAGTGGGGTCTGAAACTGCAGCTAAGTGTCCCTTATAAACCCAATTTGAACAATGGAGTGACTGCTCTCTTTCTAATAATGTTGGATGCAGCAGGGTTAGAAAGTGTTTTTAAAATGTTCTTAATTCTGTGGTCATGCAGTCGCCTCTGGCTAAGACTCTCCTAGAAATGCACACCGCTGACTGACTTCACTGTAAGCTGCTGGGTGATGAGAATAGAAACTCCAGTGGTTCCTGTCTTTGGTTTTACTGGAGCCTGTGTTGTTGGCTCTTAGCCCTTTCTGCCCCCCCTCCACATTCCTGGGAGTTTTATTTACTTTCCAAACCTGTAGAGGGCCTGCTTTGCATAAGTATGACTGGTCTTTGCTGCAGGACATCATTCCCTAGAGTGCTGCTCATTGATTAGAGAGCTAGCTGGCTGGCTGGCTGGGAGCAGTGCCATCTGGTGACAAAAGAGCTGCAGCTGTCAGAGAGCCTGTGCACTGAAAGAGAGAAGTTTGTAAGCTGATCACATTTATCTCGGCCAGTCCAGGTATTTTCCTGCTATATGGCACATCATTTTGCTGGGATTCTTGGCCAGCCACGTACAAGTACTGTTCCCATTTCCCTATAGCACAGACGTGGGCAAACTATGGCCTGTGGGCCACATCTGGCCCGGCACTTGAGCTCCCGGCCATGGAGGCTAGCCTCCGGCCCCTCCCCTGTTGTCCCCCCTCCCCTGCAGCTACGCCGCTGCATGGGCAGTGCTCTGGGCGGCAGGGCAGCGCGGTAGCGTGTCTGTCTCTCGCCGAGCAGCGCAGCTGCCAGACATGCTGCTCTGAGCACCATGGTAAGGGAGCAGGGGGTCCTGGGGGGTTGGATAAGGGTCAGGGGGTCCTGGGGGGCAGTCAGGGGACAGGGAGCAGAGGGCGGTTGGATGGAGCGGAGGTTCTGGTGGGGGGGGCGGTCAGGGGACGAGGAACAGGGGCAGGTTGGGTAAGCGTGGGAGTCCCAGGGGGCCTGTCGGGGTGGGGGTACGGATAGGGGTGGGGCAGTCAGGGGAGGGGGGCTGGGTAGGGTCCTGGGGAGCAGGGGTGTGGATAGGGGTTGGGGCAGTCAGGGGACAGGGAGCAGGGGGGGTTGGATAGGGGTGGGGTCCCAGGGGAGCGGTTAGGGTCAGGGGGTCTCAGGAGGGGGTGGTCAGGAGACAAGGAGTGGGGAGGTTGGATGGGTCAGGGATTCTGAGGGGGGTAGTTGGGGCAGGAAGTGGGAGGGGTCGGATAGGGGGCGGGGGCCAGGCTGTTTGGGGAGGCACAGCCTTCCCTATTTGGCCCTCCTTACAGTTTTGCAACCCCGATGTGGCCCTCACCAAAAAGTTTGCCCACCCCTGCTATAGCAGCTGAGTTCAGAGCTGTTTTGGGAGCAGTCAGTTTGAACTGTAAGCTGTCTTCACTGCAGTTGTGTTTCATTCCATTCAAACCAGTCTCCAGAAATTTTCCTTAAGCATTTTGCAGTAAGTTTGGCAGAGGTTCGATAATGGCCAATTACATTCAGAAAGCAGGGATTTATTTTTTAAGGTATAGGAATTTTGGAATGATGTGCTATGCTATAAATAGGAGTGGATCAGAGGAGCTCAGAGCTCTGTTCAGGGGTCTGGAATGAACAAAACCTGAACCAGATGCTGAAAACTTTTCTTTCTGGCCTGGGGGCAGGGACGTTCTTGTCAGATTCCTGAGGTTTTGCCATTCACTGTTTGTTTTTTCTGGCTGTACAAACCCTGCTATTGAGACCCTACCTGGCATCCAATTCACTTCACATCTTTAAGGTGACTGATTGGGCTGCCATCTTTAATCACATGAAAGGCGTCACTTTTCTGTGTCAAAAGGGGGAGCTGTGTGGACACAGAGGAAACACCTCACCAATTACCAAGACATAAACTTGAACCAATGTCTTGCATGCACTTGAAGATATTTTGATCATCCATTGGAAATAAACACTGATCTAAAAAAAATAATTGTGCATTGTCGGCATTAATTATGACATTTTGTTTTGCTAGTTAAGAAGAAGCCTACATGGTGAGGAAATAGTTAGGTGGGGGGGGGGTAAGTAGCAGACACCAAAGGGGCTGGATTTCAGTGAGATCCCTGCTCGTGCTGTTCAGTTCCACTCAGATTCATTCTTTTGACATTTGGGGGCTTGGACCTGAACTCTAGACAAGATGTGCTCAGAGCATGTGAAATCAGACCCTGTTCTGCTTCTGATTTTGCAAGGCATGTAGTGATTTGTGCTCGGTGATGGTAGATGACTCAAACCCCTCCTTTGGACAAAAACCTCATTTTACTGTGGCACTAAATCTAGTTACACATCATGTGCCATCGTGCATAATCAGAGGGACTCAGAGACATCTGTTGGAGTGACTTCACTTAACCCTTTGTAATGCAGCTGGTGATGCTGTGCTGTGGAAAGCTTGCATTTGAAAAGTGACACCAAGCCCATTTTCTCACCGTTCTGATGTGATTAGCTTGCACTTCGTTTCTGTGGAAGGTCTGAAGGGAACCGAGTTCAAATGCAGCAACTTAAAAGGGAAACCCAATGTGGGAAGGGTTCAGGGAAGCTCTTGCAAAGCAGGAAGTAAGAACTGGTGTATTTGCAGTGGATCGGACCCCTATGTTATGGTTTCACAGTGGATTGGACCCCTATGTTATGGGTTGGCCATTTCTGAGTTGTGATTTTTGCCATACTGCCACAGAATTGTCCGAAGGAGCGGCAGGGAAAACTAAAGCTGAATCAAAGCAAACCCATTCTTACTGCTAATGTCCAGGGATCTCCTGTCTGAGAGATGGACATCAAGGATGGCAAGGAGTGAGTTATTTATTGTGATAAATGGGAATGTAAATTCAGACTGAAATGGATGAAAATAACTAACAATAGACCAACAAACTTCATTCTACCAGATGCCAGTGTTCAAAGTCTGGGCTACATGTCAGGTAACAGTCAGTGTAATAGCCAATTCCTGGACCACCCAACACAAATGGCAGCCTCTGTGTGGGAAGCCAGGATGAGAGTGCTCTGACACACATTCATACCCAGTTCTCCAGCCTGGATGCCAGTGTACGAACAGCATACTTGGCTGTCGAGTTTTGCAGAGGGTAGCATTGGGCTAGTGAAGGTGACAGAGAATAAAGAAGAGCTGGTTCATGGTAACACCCACAATGAGGATGGATGGTCTTGTGGTCAAGGTACTGAACTGGCTGGCTGAGGCTTGGGGGATCTGGGTTCAGTTCACTGCCCTGCCATAGACTCCCTGCGGCACCTTGGGAATTAGCCTTCCTTTCTCCCACACTTGGTCTGATCTCTTTAGGGACAGGGACTGTTCTTCGCTAAGTGTCTGTACAGCACCTACCATAGTGGGGCCCTCTTGGTCGGGGCCAGTAGGCACTGCTGTGATAAAAATATTCTATTATGAGGGTATAGAAGTCAGTTGGTTTCTTAGTGCTTTTTTGTGTCTACTCTGCATTCTGCTAACATTTGGTTTGAAGCCACTGGGCAGTCATTTCTGCACCTTAGAACTGTGCATTTTCCTGATTCCCATGTCCTGGCCTGGGGAAGGGGAACCATCCACTGTGGGGAAAAATCCACTCTTGCAATTTTTTAGCTAAATGTCCCCGATGGTAGTGGTGTCTGATTTTTGGGAATTTACTGGGATGCTCTATGTCCTTTCTGCTGCGGAAATGCACGTGCCCTGGTACATCAGGTTCTATCGTTGTATTCCCTGCAGGATACTGGCATTGGAATGACCCAGGAGGAGCTTGTTTCTAATCTTGGCACCATTGCTCGATCTGGCTCGAAGGTAAGAGAGATACCTCCTTCATGTTGTGTCCTCATCGCCATTTTCATTCCCCTGAGGCTCCTCGATCCTGCATCTCCTTAGGCCCTATCGTGAAGGGGACCCCTGTTGGGAGGTGAAACCAGCCCAAGGCTCCATTGTCATTCCTGACCCATGAAGTGTGTGGTCATTGGTACTAGGACAACACTAAAGAACCATTTTCCTCTCGTTGGGGAAGCAGGGTCCCATTAGCTGGGGGATCCCTTATGTGTCCTCTGTTCTGTAGATCCAGGCTCTTTATATAGACATGGTGCATTTGGCTGTGCCGCTTTGTAAAAGCAAACTTCTTTCCCCCAAAGCATCGTGATCCAGATCCATAAGCTCTCTACCTTCATGTTCTCTAAGTGCTGTCTGGGCCGCAAGTTGCAGCACAGTTACTGGTGGGCCAGGGGTGGACACAGCTGTTCGCTGGTGCATATATTTGCCCGGTTTTTCCATCTCTGAAATCCCTATTCATTTCCTGCAACTGAGCAATCACACCCCATTCTCTTTCTTCTCTCCCACCCGTTGCAGCAGGCACTGCCCTAGGCAACGCTTTTCTGTTCCAAAGCTGCAGTCACTGCTCCTCCCTTACTATGTCGCTCTGTAGGAGCAAGTCACTGGAGCTGCTTCTACTTGTGCTGTCCTCAGGAGGGTGAGCTCAGCCCCCCAGAGTGCTGATTGCTGCAAAGCAGTTGAAGGGGAGGAGTCCCCTTGGAGAGGAATGTTCTGGGGTGCCTGGCTCACACTGAGCAAACAGCAACAGGCTGAGTCAGGGAGTGTGGGGAGAGCAGCTGTGGGGGTTTGGGAGGAGGCTGCAGCCTCCCAGCTGTAGCCGAGGGTCAGTGGACCTGCAGTCCAGTATACCTGCTACTCGTTGTCCCTACAGGCATTTCTGGATGCGCTGCAGAGCCAGGCGGAGGCCAGTAATAAGATCATTGGCCAGTTTGGAGTGGGCTTCTACTCTGCCTTCATGGTGGCTAATAAAGTGGAGGTGTACTCGCAATCTGCAGAGTCCGGGAGCCCTGGCTACCACTGGTCTTCAGATGGGTAAGAGTCTGCAAAACTGGAATTATTGGAGGCCAATGTATTAGAGAGAACGAGCGAGTGTTGTGACGTTGTCTGTAGCTCCACCTGGGTGGGGATTGGAAGCTGTGCAGGGAAGCGCAAGGTGAGGTAGGGCACTGGTCTTTTGCAGCTAGACACCTCCGTTAAAATCCTGCTTAGGTTACAAGTGAAAGTCTTCATTACAAAACCACCCCCCCATGTAACTCAGCAGCCTGGCTGTGCTGGCACAGAGCTTGGGTTTGAATAGCCAAGGCTGCTATAAGGCAAGAGAATGGTGCATTAGGAGAGCTGTGTGGTGCCCTTCACTGCAGCCTCACTGCTACGGGCTTGTTAAACAAGAAAACCACACGTGAATTCAGTCCTGCTAAGTGTGCCAGATTGACAGCCCTAGAGACTGACTGCAGTCTGCCCACAGAGCAGGCATGGCACAGACAGTACAAGCTTTCTCCTCTCCACCCCACCAATGGGCCTCAGTCCTGCCTTGAAGGGATACTGCAGGGGTGAGAAGGAAATCCAATCTCTCTGGAGTAGTCTTTTTGCTGAGAATGCCAACAAGCAGACCTGTTGTGGTATGGGTTATAACATGGGCAGATGTCTTCTGTGAGCTAGACTTCCATATAGATCACCCACTCATTTAACACAGGCCACAGAATGTCCATCAGATGGCAGAAGCTTTGAGTTACTGCAGACTTGGACCAGAGCCCTAGATGTGAAAATCTCCACCTCCTATTAAAAGCCCGTGGGAAGAAAGAATTTGCCGAGTTTATAAATCCCTGAAAACGGTTTTACAGTTGAAACTTCGGATCCTGTTGTGTTCCAGATAATAATCCGCTTTATTGTGCTAAATGTTATAGTCCTCCTGCTTGTAACCTGTCAGGATCACTGAAGGATCACCTGCCATTCCTGCACCTTTCACAAAGTGTGTTTTCTACCCTTGAATTGGTGCTGCTCCCTGGAACATTTGACCCTCAGACAGATGGAGCAGTCACTCGGAACTAGAAAGAGTGGAGATGACCATTGGTAGGAAAGGGGATCCTGTAGCTCAGTGCAGAAGCCCTTCATCAGAGGGTATTGCTGCAGTCTAGTGGAAATAATTGTAGACTGGGGCACACGTGCTGGACCAACAAAGAGCCATGCAGTCTGCTTGTCTGGAGCCTGGAGGGCTGCAAGTATCTGTATAAAATGGAGAAGATTTCAGTTGCTTCCATGGAGGTTTAGTCCAGGCTGATGACATCACCCAGTGTGCAATGCTGTTGTCAGTAGAGGCTGCTGGTATTATGAAGCATTGTCTGCTGGGACCTGTAGTCTCCGCAGGCTGCATCACCATATTGTATATCTGGGTGACCACATTTAAAACTCCACAGTGCCTGACTTCCATTGACTTCAATGGGAGCTGGGTGCTGTAGTGTCATTTGTGCTTTGAAAATCGTCCCCTTGGTTAATGAAATGTTCCCTTTTCATTCTCCCTTGTTAATAAACATCCCCCAAGGAAAAGGTTTCTATGTGATGCTGTGTTTCTAATCCTAGCTCGGGAATGTTTGAGATCGCCGAAGCCTCTGGCGTCAGACCTGGGACCAAAATAATTATCCATCTCAAAGAGGAGTGCAAAGAGTTTGCGAATGAGGACCGCGTCAAAGGTGAGCAGGGTGCAGAAATGAAATGGTATTCTTTGGACTCCTGTAGCCCCTTCCCCCTGAGGATTGCTGTCCCCATCTCACAGAGGCCTGGAGAGGTGGTGACGTGGTGGCAGAGCTTAGATTAGACTCCAGTGTCCTGACTCCTAGTCTTCTGCACTGCACTGCACTCCAGGCTTTGATGCTTACACTTGTAAGTTGCCTGTTGGTTGATGCTGTCCCCCCTGTGCCCCCCCCTGAGGGTCAACATTTCATTGCCAGAGCCCTGTGGCTCTTCCCACTTTACACTCCTGCCCTTGTGGGGCTCCACATCAATGCTGTTGCTCTTGTGAAGATCGACTGGGCTTCTGGAGCCCTGTGGATGGGTGTAAGGGTTACAGTGATGGGGGTGAGGCACTGTGGGCTTGTCCCCTGTGTAGCTCTTCTACCACCATGCTTTCTCTTCCTTTGAGCAGTCCCAGGCAAACCCTAATCCTCTCAGGTTATCTTGGAGCTGTGGAAAGCTCCATGGCCAGTATTAGAAACTCGGAAGTTCTCTCTTACTTGGGTGTTGTTACAATGGGGTGGCTAATGTTTGTAAAGTGCTCTGAGATCCTCTGCTGAAGGGGCCTGGGAAGGGCAGAGGATGATGAGATTTTAAGGGTGAGCTTGGGCAGATGGGATGTATGCAGAGAATATCTGTCCTTTGCTCACCACAGGTGCTGCTCACCAAAGTAGAATGTGGCTCCTATTTATATAATCCAGGAGCAGCTTGCCAGCCCCAAAGGCCATTACTCCATCTCCTTCTACCTCTGTTCTAATCCAGGAATATACAGGGTGCTGCCAGTTTAACTCATTGACTTCTCCCAAAGAAATGGGAAAATCTGGTTGAATTGTCATGCCTGCTTTTTCTATAGACATGTCTGGGAGTTTAGACCCCCTAGTCTTTTAACCCTGGCTTAATTCCTTATATTTCACAGGGTAGGGGAAAAACTGTTAAAAGAAACATTGAGATTTCAAAATGTAGTTAGCAAATGAGAAGGTTATGGCAGGCTGCTAACCGTAACTTTGCCAACTTCCGCATAGGCATTGCAATGCAGTGTCTAATTACATGATCTGCTGCTATTTCCACAGACACCTGTCTGTTTTGTGAGCACAGTGGATGGTGTATTGTTTAAAATGTTTTACCACACATGCACATATGTGAATTTCATTTTAAAATGGTTCTAACATGGCCAAATGTAAACCAGTTTTTCCTGGGATCCTAAAAGTCACCTTTCCTCCTTAGGAACCATATTCCTGCCAGTTTCCAGCTCTCTACTTCACACTGCACAGGTGCTAGAGCTTGGGGAGGGGTGGGGGTTAAAGCAAGGATACCATATCTAATGGGAAAGTGTCCCCTTCCCTCTCTGGATCTCAAATAGCTGAATAATTTTTACTCAAAGTTTTCAAAGAAACTCATTTATCTCTGGGCAGAAACCAAGTCTCTTAAATTGTATCTTGACAAGGGAAAGATTCAGGAGGTTGTGAGCCACGGTAAAAGCTGGGTAACCATGGAAACACTTGAACCCCCACCCTTTAACTGTAGGTGTCCCTATGTTCTCCTCACCCCGTAATGTTTTGAGATCCTGTGCTGAGAAGTGCTGGTCACTACAGAATTGGCTGTGCCATACCAAAGTTGTAACTGTAGAAGCAAGAGAGAGAAAAGTCCTTTAACGTCGTCCTCTCCTCTCCCTGGGGCCAGTGCAGGATTATTCGCTAGAGGTTTTTTCTGGCATTTTGCTGAGTCTAGTTTTATATGCCCTAACCAATCCACCCCTTCCCTCGGGGGAGAGGGTTCTACAGCTTGATGGCTCTCACTGATATTCAGCCAAAATATTCCCTTCCCTCTGTCCCATTACTCCTACTTGTACCTCAGAGTGCTACATTAAATACTCCTCTCCCACTTAGGTATTCACGCAGTTCAGATGTTTGTAGACTGTTCTCACCGCCACTACCTCCAGTCACCATCCCTTTGCTAAGCTAAACATTCAATCTCTCCAGGCCACTAACGTTCTTTGTTGCTCTTTTCTGAGCTCCTTCAGTCCATGAATTTTTTCTGATTACCTGATGGGCTGTGGGAAAACATAGTGGGGGGCAGGAGCAGGCTGCAGTGGAGAGCAGGGACACTTCAAAGGAGCTAACCTGTGCTGATATGACAGGTTCCCATAGCTCGTCTCAGTCACAACGATATGGTGGTTGAAACTGATAAGACCTGTGTTCTGGTTTTTTTGTTGAAAATGTTTCTCTCTGTTCCAGGGGTGGTGACAAAATACAGCAACTTCATCAGCTTTCCCCTCTTCCTCAACGGGAGACGCCTCAACACGTTACAGGTTAGACTGAGAGCCATGGACAGGGTAGTGACTAGGGGGGGAAACTTGTAACCCTGCAGTGGGCTCAGGAAATGAGTGAATGGGTCCAAAAAGGACAAAGAACTGTGAATGGGTGGGGTGGTGGTGATTGTCCAGGGCAGGGGATCACAGAGCCTTTCTGAGATGAGGAGTTATTCAAGATGAACATTCTCTCCGAAACCATTGACCTAGTGAGTTGAAATGTCTGGTTGCGGTGAAGCTGGTTGGCTGGCTTCAGCCGTAGGCCTTTGTGCCTGACAGGATCATAGGCTGATGACAAGTCGATAAAAGCTGCAGCTGTTTTAAGCTTCTGCTGGAAGCTGGCTTGAGTATGTGTAGACAGTGCAAGCACTTGGTCACAGCAGCTTTTCCCTGTGCTGAAAAATGCCTATTCTGGGGGATTGTGGTCTCCAGGATGGGGGGTCAGCCTCGCCAAGATCGCCCACTCCAGTAATTTGTATCTTGTACAGAGGAGAGATAGGGCAGTAGCTGTGGAGGTCGTAGGGCAGCTTTCCAGGTTATAAAATGGCAATGACTTCTGATGGTCTCCAAGTTGTTGGGAGTTTGCTGGTGGTGATGACTTCCATCAATAGTGCTGCCATTCAATTGCGCCCTCTTGGCCCAAGATAGTTAAAGAAATCTGGAAGGATGCCGCCAATGCCAGCTGCTTTTCCTGCTCTGGTAGCAGAGAGGAGAGCTTCGATCTTGGTTCTTGTGAAGGTTTGACAGAGACTTGATGGAGGGGCACTCAGTGCACAGGATTAATTAAGAACTGTTTTCACCAACCCTCTGACAGTTGTCTGGATTTCTTAATAGGAGCCTGACGATGCTGTTAGCAATGACTTGCAGCGTTTGTGTGTGATGGCATCACATCATCGAGGGGCCGGAGAAGGGCCCGTGCTTTATGGCTTGAATGCATGAAATCTGTGGCCTCCCCTGTATCTATCCATAGTTGTAATCTTGTACAGTCCAATGATTGCAGGAGAGCAGTGGCTACGTCTGGGTCGCCAGTAGCTTTATATGCCCTTAGGAGTGTTTTGCTCTCTGGGCTCCAGCACGACATAAAAAAGGTCCTGTAACCAAACGGGATATTCTTTTGTGTGGCTTTAATAATAAGCTCCATGAAGTAGTCAAAGTTTTTGGGCATTGGTGGTATGCTACTGATGGGGTTTCTTGACAGCAGTGGAGAAACCCAGCCAGTCTGCCCATCTCAAGTTCCAGCATGGAACTGGTACACTTGTGATGACAGGTTGGTCGAGACCGATGTGTTCCACCGATGTATGTGGAGGGTCCCGGGAGGGGAGCAGCTGCAGGACGGAGCAACGTGAGGGGAGGGTCACCTGAACACATGCTGCCAGCTGTGCATGCTCTGCTAATTAACTGCGCAGCATTTGAATCTCTCCTGGGCTGCTGCCCAAGTGCGCAGCTTACAGGGAACACAGGCATCATCCCTTTTTAACTTATACATGAATGATGTGCCCCAAATGATATGCTGCAAGTTCATTTAAGCTGACGACCTGGCACTAATGACACAGGCTGCAACTCCCAAGGAAGCAGAATACATCCGTAATGCTGCTCTGAAGTGGATGGAAAACTACTGTACTTTTGATACTGGTGGCTCAAACCCAATCTATCAAAGAGAGTGTCATCAGCTTTCCTTCTCAGCGATTCTGAAGCTGAGAGGACGCTGAACGTAAACCTCTGTGGCAAGGAACTTGCCCACGATCCTAACCTCTGTGACCTGAGAATTACCCTTGATCATAGCCTTACCTGTCAACAACATCTGAAGAAAGTGAGCCATAAAACAAAGAATCACATCAATATCATCCAAAAGATAGCAGATTCTAGCTGGGATTGTCATTGCTCCAATGCTACAAATGGCAATCTTGGATGTAGATTGTTTCATGGCCGAGTACTGTGTACTTGTTTTAGGAAGAAGTTCGCACATGGACCTCATCGATATGCAGCTACATGCTCCACAGCCTTGGCTTCCAGTCCTATCAAGCATCCTTCCTCCAGAGATCCAGAGAGAGATGCTACATTGCACGAGTACAAGAAGACCCTCGCTAACCTGAGCTCCTGCTCCATGACAACCATGTTAATCAGCCTCATGCCTGCCTTAAGTCCCACCGGGTGTTCTGGGCATTGAAGAAGCTCTTCTGTCATCCAGCTTCAACCCAGAAGACACCTGGCGGATGCAGTGGGGAAGCTCTGATGTAAACAGCAAGCACTCAAGATGATCCCACCGTCGAACTGCCTGGCTTCTTGCTCCATCAAAGACAATGGACGACAATCAACCATATTAGGGCATTATATGGAAGATATGAGCACCTGATGGACAAATGGAGAATCAAGAATTTGCCACAGTGCAAATGTGGAGACTTCCAAACTATTGAAAACATTATGAACAAGTACCCCATCTTTTCATTTCCAGGAGGTATAGCAAAGGTGCACTCTGCATCTCTTGAGGCCCTGGAATGGATTTCAAACATTTTCTGTTAACTTGGAAGTGTTGCTATTTCCATATGAAAGAAGACTCAAAAAGAAAGGAGATAAATCAGGGCTTGTCTTTACAAACATCAAGTCTGCCTTCTGTTCTGATGCTCCATGTTTGTACCCTTTGACTTTTCCTCCTTTATGCACTATTTTGTTGACATGCTCAAGGAATTTTCGTAGATTAGCAAAGTAAAATTTTCGTTTTCAGAAGCCATGCCTATTTTCCCAGATCATACCCTGGTTACTTAGGAGTTTAATAATTCTGTTTTTAATTATTGTTTCAGCCAGATTATCTGTAACAGGAGGATCATGCTCTTTAATTGCCCAACTCACCCCAGTACTGTTTACTACAACACTTGCTATCCTCTTGTCCTTTTGCATAGTAACTGATTTTAATGAGAGGATACTTTTGTTAGCTACTCAGCCACTTCCTTAAGCTCCTTCAGAACTCTTGGATGAATGTCGTCTTGTCTTAGTGATTGGTTGCCATATAATTTTATCAGTTATCAAAAGATAAACTCCCAGTTCAATCACAAATTGTTCAGTTGGATGCAGGAATCTCTGGGTGACATTCTCTGACCCGGGTTACACATGAGATACACATAGATTCAATTATAATAATGTTCCCTTCTGCCTTTAAAATAAAGTCTATGAGTAAATTTTTCCAGCATCTCATCCACTGATGCCTTAAGCTCTGACTGTGCCTCATCTTTATTATCTGACAAGAGCAGGTCTAGGGCAGGGATCTCTTCCTAGAATGTGGGTGTGGAAATAAAGGTCATTCCAGATTGTACGTAGATGTTTTAACGTGAATATTTAAATACTAATAAACCCTATCCCTATTACATATTTAGATTCCTACAATAATAAAAAAAGGCTCTTGTCCAAGACCTGTGCCATAAACCACAAAACCAAAAATAACTCTAAACCACTGCTTACCCCAACAGCTAACAGACCTAAGTCATTGGGGACGAGTAGTAGTAAGGTGGGGAGACAGAGATCTTTTATATAGACTTAGTATTACTTTCTCTTTCTCACCAGTTAGAAAGTCTGTTCTCTTGAGGGGAATGGCCGCAGCTGTCTTCTTAATAAGCAGGTGGCCTCCTCCTGCCCAAAGTCCTATCCTGGATTTCATGCTTCCATTTCTACACACGACAAGACTGATTCCCTGTAAACAGAAACCTGGAGATGGGACCCATATTGCACAAACTGATTTCCCCCTAGAAATTATTACCATTTAGCCAACACTACATTGGAGCCTCTTCCCATTTAAATATGATTAGGTCTACGATTTGGTCACGGAGGTCACAGCAGTCATGGATTCCGTGACTTTTCCGGACGTCTGTGACTTCTAGGGCTTCAGGAGGAGGAGGTGGGACTGTGCGCCCCTGCCCTGCAACTGGGGCTGGCTGGAATCAGGACCCTTTCTCCGGGGGCTGCAGCTGGGCTGGAGGCTGCAGCCGGGGCCAGGCGCCCGATCCCCATGGAGTCCTGGGCTTGGCAGGGCTGCAGCCGGGGCCACGTGCCCCAGCCCTGTGGCGTCCTAGACTTGGCGGGGCTGCAGCCGGGACCGTGCACCCCAGTCCTGCAGCTCTCACTGCAGGCTGCAGCTTGGGCCATGCGCCCCCCTTGTGGCTTCCCAGGGTCGTATGCCCCGCCCCCCACTGCGGCCAGGGCTTGGTTGGGGGCTGCAGTCGGGCCACGCGCTCCTGTCCTACAGCTGGGCCAGCTCTGGAGCAAGGGCTGTGTGTCGTTTCGTTTCTCTTCTCCTCTTCCCCCCCCCCCCCCCCCCGTGGTTGTGACCCCCCTGCTGTGGCCACTGGAGTCAGGAGGCATGGCCTGTCAGTCTCTCTCTCTTCTCTCCCCCCCCGGGACTCCGTTCTTCCCCCCCTACCGAGCCCTGCCCCGGTTATTTTTATTAAAGTAATGGACAAGTCATGGGCTCTGTGCATTTTTGTTTATTGCCCGTGACCTGTTTGTGACTTTTACTAAAAATAACCATGAAAAAATCTTAGCCTTAAGTCTGATATGCTGTTTGGGCACAAGTGAAGGACCTGCTGGCTCTTTCATGGACAGTGGTCAGCACTCTGGGGAGCAGCATAGAACTCTGGTCCTAGCAAGAGGTGTTGTAAAGCATCTGAACTCCCCAGTGAATCCCAGTTACACCTTGGATCCTGGAAACCCTACGACACCGTTGTAACTTCTGGTCATATCAAGGGGCTGCTTGGGAATGACCGTTCTAAAAAAGGAAGCGTACTCAGCATATTGCCTGAGCTGCAAGAGTAGTGGGCCTGTTGGGCTTGCTATTGGAAGACAGGGGGTATGACTTGGGGACCTCTGCCTCTGCTACTGATCAGCACTTGGAGATGACACCAAGGGCAAACAATCTATGTAAGAAAGTAAACCTAGCCCAGCAGCAAACCTGAGACCTCTACATTGGTTCCAAACACAAATTATATGGGCAGGATCCCTCACATCTTTACTGATCACAAGCATGGTGCTATACTAAGACCAAGAATCATGATGTTTGTAAAGCTCTTTGAGGAGGTAAGGTGCTGTGTCAACACAGTGATTCTTCTGAGAGGGAGATGACGACAGAACTTCAGGAATAAAACCAGCCCAACGTACTTTGTCAAGACACTTTCTGGATACAGGCCTCCCTGTGCAATCACTGGGGAATCCTTGGGAGGAGAGGGGGTAGGGGTCTGGCTGCAGGGAGAGAGCCAGTCTTTGTAAGGAGGGAATCCCTAGGCTGCGCAGGGTTTGTCGGCTTGTTATACAGATAAAACTGCACAGTATCGTTTCAGGGGACAAGACAAGGTGTCATGTTTATTATAATAACACAATTTGATTTAAGACCAATAACTAATATCTAATACCTATGTACGCACACACACACGCACGCGCACACCCCAAATGTTCTGCAGCTACTAGATAGTTACCAGTCCTGAATGTAGCTTGGGTTTGTGGCTTGGGGTGGCTAACTGGCCAGGAAAGCCAGGCACAAGGAAGAACTGGGTCTCTGTTGAGCATGCACCAATGCCCTTCCATGTTGGCAGCAGAATGTTACTCTTCAAAGTCTTCCATCTCACCCATCCTTTTTGTAGGCTTTAGTTTGAATCCAGAGTCTATAGGTCTTGCTGTGTCACGCTGCCTCTGAGTTCGGTGTGATTGATCACCCGTCAATTGCAGACATGACTTTCAGCCTAGGACCTGGCTTTGATGTTTCTTCAGTTGTTCTTTTGTTCTCTTCTTTTGAGGGTGGACTCTTCTTGCTTTGTCGGGGCTGTTGTCTGCATCTTCAGCCCTTGGTGTTTACACTTTATTTTGTCAGGAGGGGCTGGGGCTGGAGGTTGAGTCCATCATCCATATATACCTCATTCACACATCTAAACTACACTAATCAGATTACAGCAGGGTTTTGCAAAAATGAAGTGAGCATTTTAAAATGGAGTTTGGGACAAGTTAAAATGGAGTTTGGGTTACAACATGGACAAGTGTAAGGAATGGCAAACAGTGAACAGAAGTTACAATGTTGAAGCAGTGCAAGTTTCAGTGATTTAAGCAGCAATTGGATTGAAAGTGAAACTCAATTAGCCAGTTATTGGGGTACCTGGTTTTATGAATGAATGTAGTTTCGTTCATAATACTTTACTTATGAAGTTATATTAATAAAGTGAGCAATTAAAAACAATTTCATTGATCAGTTCTACAGGCTTTGAAAGACCAGACCAGAATTAGTAATAGTGATGCCTAGCTCTGGGCCCTGTCCAGCACAAAGGAAGCTGTTGACAATGGGACGTGCTAGGGAGGGCAGAATTAAAAGCAAATGAGTCTTAGCGTGTGGCTGTGGGGTGGGGGGTGTGTGTGAGTGTTACCAGATGGGTGGGGATTTTAAGCCTCCCTCCTTCCCCACAGGCGCTCTGGATGATGGACTCCAAGGAGATTGGTGAATGGCAGCATGAGGAGTTCTACCGTTTCATAGCCCAGGCTTATGACAAGCCTCGCTACACCCTGCACTACAAGACAGATGCCCCCCTCAATATCCGCAGTATCTTTTATGTGCCTGAGATGGTGAGACTGTGGCATTCTCTTGGAGGTGTGGGAAATCCTCAGTGAAGGGAAGGATCAGATGGGTGAGATCATCACAGAATAGACGTCCTTTCCAACTTGAACAGTTTCAGCCTTGTGTGCCCAGCACTGCAGAATTCTTTTGGAGTAGCCAAAAGGGAATGCCCAGTATCTAAAAGAGATGGAAGCATCTCTCCAATGGGAGTAGTGTGCCACAGGATAAATGGGGTGCATTGAACTGTGTCTATTTGTCAGGAGCAGAATCTGGCTTAGGTGGGAGAAACCGTCACAGGGCAAGATTCACACGCTCCTGTAGTTCCGTTCTGGTGGGGAGGATAAAAACGTGATTTGCTCTGATCATCTCAGACCTGTGAAACCCATAGTGAACATCAGCAGAGTGTGGGGCTTTTGTATGAGCCCCACTTGGGCCCCAAGCATCCTGGGTTTGGATGGTGTAACCTCTTCCCCTCTTGCTTCCACAGAAACCATCCATGTTTGATGTCAGCAGGGAGCTGGGCTCCAGTGTTGCCCTATACAGCCGCAAAATCCTCATCCAAACCAAAGCTGCTGACATCCTGCCAAAATGGCTGCGTTTCCTCAGAGGTAGGCTGGTCAGGGAGCAAGCAGGAGAGTGCAACAGGCTGCAGCAGCACCTTCCTTGAGTGTCACTTAGGGCAGTGGAGGCAGATTTCTGAAGGCAGCCAGGATGGTGACATGAGACATCTGCCGGAGATTTGTGGGGAGGGAGGAGTTAGCAAAAGGCTGAGTCCTCTGAGTCCAGTTGTATCCTAGTCTTGAGTCACTTCATTGCCACTGTTTGTTCTAGGTGTTGTCGATAGTGAGGACATTCCTCTGAACCTCAGCAGGGAGCTGCTGCAGGAGAGCACCCTCATCAGGTGAGCAGATAGAGGGGCTGGTTCCCAGGGGAGCGGATTTTGGTGAGTGCATGGGTGCTAACCCGTCTATGGGTGGGTGGTGATAAAGCTATAGGATGTCAACTGAGATCAAGACCTGGCAGGTGAGCTGTGCAGTTCCCATTAACAAGAGTTTCTGTGTGTAATCTGATACTATGTAGCCTGAGAAGCTCCAAACTCTCTCATCCATGAGGTGTTTCTCAACCAGACATGGTAGACAGAGTGTTAACTTGCTGTGCACCATCCAGCTTCTTCTTTGAGTTGTGTCCCTGTGAGCGCTCCGCTTCTGGTGCGCCTGCGCCTTTGAGCCAAGATTTTGGTAGCAGTGCCTATTCAGCCCATGCATGCACCCTGCTCATCCTCATGTCCTGCACCGAGGACGTATAGGGCTGTGCAGACAAACCACCCTCAGTTCCTTCTCTACCACAAAGTCCCACAAGGGAAAACTGAGGCAGAGTGGAAGGAAGGCAGGTAATGGAGCACCCACAGGGACATACATCGTGAAGCGCTCCAGTTTTTCGAGTGGTCCCCATGTGTATTCCACTATGGGGTATGCATGTGCCCAGAGATGGAGAATTTTGCAAGCAGTGTCTGTTGGTCCGCCCATGCACCCTGGCTCACCTCATGCCCCTGACTGAGCAGTTAAAGGACAGTGCAAACTGACCACCTCTTCAGTTCCTTCTCACTGCCTCATTGTCTGTGTCAGAACTTCCAGTGTCCATAGTTTTGGCTATCTGTAAATAGTTTTTATCATTCTAGTGTTTTCAGGTTTTTATCTGATAGTTATAGTGTTTTGTAGTTAGTCTTCCTGGCCTGGAGAGCCACTCCTCTTTCACCCCATGTTCTGTTCCCTGATTCGGTACTGGACTATGCCCAGTACTCTAGGCTTCAAAATTTGTGCTTTCTTCCCGCAATCCCTCTTGGTCAGCGATGACCACCAATGCTGCTTGCACTCTCTCAAGGAAGCCCACATTGCAGCAAGTTGTAGTATCTGCTTCTCGTTCTCCAGCCATACTCAGGAAGGGTGGGAACTTCGCCTTCAGATGCACCTAATGGAAAAGGGCATGATGCCGCAATCGGACCCTGGCCAGGGGACGTCCCTCCCTCCATTGTACACTGGCCTGATTCAACAAGGAGTGCATCTCCTGCCATGAGGTCCAACTTGGGAGCGAAGGAGTCAACCCCCACAGATCCCTCGGCGGAATCTTGTAAGGAGAGCAGAGAGCATGCTCATAAGTATGAGGCTAAGACTTCCTTCATATCCATTTTGAAGAAGTTGGATTCAGCCCTGCCTAAACCAAACAAGTCTATAAGCTTAGCTGAAGAGAACCTAGGATGTCCCACGTCTCAGAAGCATGACAAGAAAGTCCACACAAGTCTGGTGGCACTACCTCCAAACAGAAACCCCAGAATCCACCAGCACTGACGAAGACCGATCATCGAGAGCATCAGTTACCCATGTGCAGTCTTTGTTCTCAGTGGCTGTGGCACTGACTGTCTCTGCTGCAGCTCTGGTGGACTGGATCCCTTTAGTTCTGGGAAGAGCCAAGACCTAGGCGCCTCTTGCGGACATCTTTGCTGCCCCATACCCAGAGTCTCCCTTTTCAGAAGGGTTATAACTCCACGAGCAGAGCCAGTCTTCAGGAGGAGTCTGTCTCTCATTCCATCTTCAGGCTATGACTTCCCTCCAGCAGCCTCATTGGTACTGCCGTTGGAACTGGAATCCTCTTTCTCTCCATCAGGAGATTCTAAACCATCTGATGAATCATTATTCCCTCCTCCAAGACCCACCTTCCTGGTCAGAAGACTTGGACAAAACTGGGACCAACCTACACCTCATCACCCATCTCAGAGCCGATGCTACCCCAGGCCATGGAGACTTCTGCAATCTCCATTCAACCCATCCTGTTGTCCATATAGGGGCTGTGGGACCAGCACCGTCCTGTAGAGTTGGTCCAACCTCCTAGGATGTTGCCCTTTCCCTCCCCTGTGAGAGGACACCTGGAGCTGTAGAGGAGACCTTTGAAGAACAGGAGGCAAGGCTGACAAGGTGACACCTCACACAGATATGTCCTCATCATTGCCGGATGAGGCTGTAATGCCTCTACCGCCTTCCAGGGTGGATGACTTTTGACAGTTCCAGAAGCTGATGAAGCATGTCACAGATATACTTCAAATTCGTCTTATGGAAGTCCAGGACTCCTATAATAAACTCTTGGACCTTTTACATACCTCAGCTGTGACATGTGTGGCATTCCCAATACAGCCAGCCAAGATGATCTGTCAGACTCCTGCCCTGATACCTCCTACATGCAAATAGGCCAACAAACAATACAACTTCCCATGTAAGGGTTCAGAATTTTTATTTTCACATCCAACACTGAATTCCTTGGATGTAGATGCAGTTAATGAACGTGAGAGGCAGCACAAAACTGAGGCAAGAAGCAGAAGCATCTTGATCTTTTCAGTCACAGAGTAGATTTTGTAACATTGTAATTCAGGATAGTGAATCACCAGGTGCTCATGTCAAACCGTGACTACCTGCTTTACAATAAATTTAATACCTTTGTTGAATATTTCTCCATCAATAATTTAAGGCCATCATAAATGGAGGCCAGCTCTTGGCAAAGATGCTATTACAGGCCACGTTAGACGCAGCCTATACTGCAGCCCACTCCATTTCGACCACTGTCATGATACAATGAGCATCTGGGTCCAGCAATCTGGCTTCCCTAGGGAGTTACAAATCTAGTGTAGAAGACCTTCCTTTCATCAGTCACAAGTTGTTTTCTGAGTCTAAGGACAACTCCCTTGTCCCTTCCCACTTTGAAGGACTCGAGGGACACACTTAGATCCCTCGGGATCTATACCCATGCAAATAATAATTTAAGCAGATCTCAGAGAGCGCAGAGGTCTCACCCAGCTCATTTTTCTAGGTTCTGTCAGCCACCCGAACCAGTGACCAAGAGGCCACAGCTACTTCATCCCAGCCACCTGCATTGTCCCAGTGCCAGTTGTGATGGCTTGGTCGAGAGTGTGAACCACCCACTGCATATGGATTTACTGCTGTACCATTTTGTCCGCATCCCCCCATTTTTGAATACCGCATCTCCCAATTTCAGTCTACACAGAAGAGCATAACACCAACAAATGCATTTTGGAGACCATAACATCTAATTACTCCATCCATTTCACTTCTGTCCCTCCCTCCCACCTACCGCACTTCCTTGTCCCTTTTCAGGGACTCATCTCGCATTCAGTTGCTGAGACTGGAGGTGGCCTCTCTTCTATGCTTAGGAGCTATAGAACCCGTCCCCGTTCAGCACAGGGGAAAGGGGTTTTATACCAAGTACTTTCTGGTTCCCCAAAAGAACAGAGGATGGAGACCAATAGTAGATCTCAGACATCTGAACAGTGATGTGAACAGCAGAAAATCAGGGTGGTGACCCTTGCAGCTATAATTCCCCCTAAATTGCAGGGATTGGTTTGCAACTCTCGACCTTCAAGATGCTTATTTTTATGTTGCGATTCACCACTCTCACAGGAGGTTTCTTTGCTTCATAGTCAACCTCGACCACTACCAGCACCTCTTGCTCCCTTTTGGCCTCTCCTCTGCTCCAAAGGTATTCTCAAAGATCATGGGAGTCATACCCGCCTACCTACTAGGGATGTAAAAGGTTAACTGGTTAACCGGTAAGCATTAGGCTTACTGGTTAACCAAAGTTAACCGTTAACCCCAGCAGCCTCGCGTCAGGCTGGTGGGAGGGACCCCAGCCCCAACTGGGCCGGAGGAGCCCCAGCCCTGCCATGCCGGCAATGCCACGCCACACCAGCTGAGCCGGTGGGACCCAGTCCGGGCCGGAGCAGGCCCCCAGCCGGCTGGCAGGAGCCCAGCCCTGGCTGCACCAGCCAGCCAGCTGGACACCTGCCCTGGCCATGCTGCGTTGAGCCAGGTGGCTGGATCCCAACCCCAGCTGGATTGGCCCCAACCCTCACAGTGCCAAAGCCCCCGAGCTACCTCAGTTAACCAGTTAAACAAAACAATTTAATCGTTTAACTGGTTAACTTTTTTAACCGATATTTATATCCCTACTACCTACGTTATCTGGGGATAATCATCCTCCCTTATCTCAATGATTGGCTGCTCAGGGGACTGATCTTATCAAGAGGTATGGTCAGCAGTACAAACAACAAGGTTGGTATTCCACAGTTTAGGCCTCTGGCTCAATCTTGAGAAATTTGCTTTTACACCAGCACATCGGATAGATTTCGTAGGAGCTTCTCTGGATGTGGTGACAGCCAGGGTTTACCTACATATGAACAGATTTGTTGCCCTAAAGAATCACATAAAACCAGCCATACTGGATCAGACCAGTGGTTCATCTGAGCCCAGTATCCTATCTTCTAACAGCGACCAATGTCAGATGCTTCAGAGAGAACGAACAAAACGGACCAATTTCAAGTGATCCATCCCTTGCCATCTTGCCCCAGCTTCTCAAGGATTCAGCTCAGTCCTCAAACCTCAGCAAGAAGTTCTCTCCAACTATTAGGGAACATGGCATCTTGCATTTTCGTAACTCAACATGCCAGTTTACATCTTCGGTGCCTCCAGGGATGGCTCAAGACAGTCTATATGCCCAGAAAGTATATGTCTGTCCCTCGCTTGGTTCTACAGACACTCAGCTGATACAAGAGACCTTCGAAGATCTGTGCAGAAGTCCCATTTAGTCAAGATCCTCCTACCATTGTCATATCATGAGACACATCCCTCTTGGGATGGGGGATGCACATCTGGCGTGTCACACAATCCAAGGCAAATGGTTGTCCCAAAAGTAGCTTCTCCACATCAACCATCTACAGCTGAAGGCAGTCAGACATTCTTGCATTCATTTCCTTCCTCTGGTCAAGGCCCAATCCATCAAGATCATGACAGACAACATGGTCTGCATGATCTACATCAGTCTCAGGATGGGATGCATTCTTTCTCACTTTGTGCTGAAGCACTAAAACTCTGGAATTGGTGCATAGTCAACCAGATAATCATCTCAGCTTCTTACCTTCCGAGGATGCAGAACACTATGGCAGATCACCTGAGCAGGCATTTTCCTCAGAATTACTAATGGGAGTTGGACATGCAAGTCTTCAACAGCATATTTCTAACCTGAGGGTTTGCAGAAGTGGGCCTCTTTGCAACCACCACCAACACACGGAATTTTGCTCGAGTGGGACTAGACCCTTAATCACTGAGGGATGCCTTCCTCATCTCATGGACAAGAGGTCTCCTTCATGCGTGTCCACCACCACCGTTACTTTTGAAAGTACTGAACAAGATCAAGCAAGACAAGGCTAGATTCATTGTAATTGCACTGATCTGGCTGAGACAAGTCTGGTATCCTTACCTCATTCAATCTGCAAGTTCTGCAACTTCAGGCATGGCTCCTAAATGACTTTTGGGGATAGAGACCCCCTGTTCAGCAGAAGTACAACGGATATTATTAAACAGCAAAAGGACATTTACCTTCAGAAACAGAAGAGATTTCATCACTGGTGTATCCTTCAACAAGTTTCTCCAGATCACTCTTCTCTATCCTCTGTCCTTAACTACCTGTTTGAGTTCAAAAGATCTCGTCTTGATATGAGCTTGGTCAAGGTTCACTTGCGGAGTTACAGCCTTTCACTCCTTGATAAAAGGTTTTTTCTTTGATTGTTTGTTTTTCTCATCCCACGATCTCAAGGTTTCTCAGAGGCTTAATGAACCTATTTCCACAGATTAGAGAACCTGCTCCTGTATGGAACTTGATCTTACGAAGGACCACTTTGAGTCACTAGCTACATGTTCATTGGTTCACCTATCAATGAAAACAGCTTTCTTGGTAGCCATCACTTTTGCCTAGAGAGTCGGAGAATTGGGGGCTTTAATGGCAGATCCTTCTTTCACAGTGTTTTTAAGGACAAGGTATCATTGTAACCACATCCCAAGTTTTTACCCGATGTGTCCTTTGAATTTTATATAGACGAGACTATTCACCTTCCAGGTTTTCTCCTGAAACCACCTCGGACTAAGCAGGATTCTGCCTTCGATACTTTAGATGTCAGAAAGGTGTTACCCTTCTATCTGGACAGAATGAAACCTTTCTGAAAGTCTCCTAGATTGTTTGTTTCAATTGTGACAAGATGCAAGGGATCCATAGTCTCCACCCAGAGATTCTCAAAATGGATCTTGAGGTGTATTACTTCAAATTATGTGTCTGCTGACGTTCAACCTCTTTCTAGAGCAGTGGTTCTCAACCTTCCCAGCCTACTGTACCCCTTTCAGGAGTCTGATTTGTTTTGCATATACCAAGTTTCACCTCCCTGAAAAACTACTTGCTTACAAAATCAGACATAAAAATACAGAAGTGTTACAGCACACTATTACTGAAAAAGTGCTTACTTTCTTATTTTTGCCACATAATTATAAAATAAATCGATTGGAATATAAATATTGTACTTACATTTCAGTGTGATACTTGAGCCTGTTTTTCACTTGTTAGCATTGTCTGAAGCCCGAGCCCCATTGCCCAGAGCTGAAGCATGTAACTTAGCTTTGGTGGGGCCCCTGTGGCGTGGGTTCCTGGGCAATTGCCCTGCTTGCCACCCCTAATGCCGACCCCGCACTTGCAACACCCGAAAACCCATCCTGTGACACCTTCCCGGGGGTCACAACCCTCAGGTTGAGAAACTCTGATCTAGATCAGTTGAGTACCCCTGCAAGACCTCTGCGTACACCCAGGGATACATGTACCCCGGTTGAGAACCACTGTTCTAGAGCTCATTCTGCAACGTCACACTCTACATCTGTCGTATTATTCAAAGACGGTCCAGTCACTGAAATCTGCAGAGCTGCAACCTGGACCTCTGTATGTACTTTCTCCAACTATTAATTCTCGCCTCTAGATCAGATGCTGCAGTTGGCAGTGCAGTTTTGTCTTTGGTATTGGATGTTGTTCTGACACTCCCCCCTCCTTGTGGGGATACTGGTTTGGAGTCATCTGAAGTGGAACACCCATAGGAACACTACTCGAAGAAGAAGGATGGGTTGCTCACCTTGTGCAGTAACTGGAGTTCTTCCAGATATGTTTCCCTGTGGGTGCTCCACTACTTGCCCTCCTTCCCCTCTGCTTTGGAGTTTTACCTTGTGGGACGTTGTGATAGAGAAGAAACTGCAGGTGATTCGCCTGCACAGACCTATATATCCTCGGTGCAGGATTGCGAGGGGGCACATGCGTGGGCCAAACAAGCACTGCTGCCAAAAATCTCAGATAAAGGGTGCAGAGACACACGTGCACTGGAAATGGAGCTCTCACTGGGACACACATCTCAAAGAATTCCAGTTACTGCATGAGGTGAGTAACCACTCCTTTCCTTTAGTGAGTTCATTCACTTTGAACAAGGGAGGGTGGTTAAGAGCAACTCCAGAGCAAACTTTTTCAGCAGTCACATTTCATGGTTGCTGGGGCAATGTTCTGTGTCACAATCTGCTGGATATTCTGAATACTTGCCGGGTTCCCTCTTGGGTCATGTATCATCCACGGTACAGACTGACTTACAGCAGGCTTGGCTGGAAATTGGGAGAATGAATTTAGTATCTAGGGCCCTCTGACTTCCTCAACAGGTCCATTGATTGGAAAATAAAAGGTTCTAAAACACATCAAGAAGTCAGCTGCAGACACAGGGAGGCTGGGCCCACGCTAAAGTAACACCATCTATTGTGCATACATTTTTGAAATATGTCCTTCATAACATCCTCCTAATACTGGACAGTGTTCTGGGCCTCTTTTCAGACATGCTGCAATGTTAAGCTACATACATAACACACCTACAGTTACCCCTTTATCAAAGGTCTGACCAAATAGATCGGCTTTTACACCATGCCCTGAGGGTCAACAGAGCCAAGCATTGTAAGGCCGGCCTTCTCTAAGAGTGCCCTTGAATTTGGAATTCACTCCTCTTTACAATGTGTCCAGAAGGACAACAGACCAAGGCACCTGTCATGGCTGAGTGTTGCCAGAGAGAGGTCAGGGTGTTATTTTGTATTCTATTGCCTGAGGTGGGGTTGTTGCCTTTGGTGTTGCAGCTGCATTGTGTATTCTACTGTTGTTGAAGTGCTTTGAGATTTAGAATAGGTGCTTTTTTACAGTAATCAAAATAATTCTTCTTAATAGGAAGATAAAAAGCCTCCATCATTGTATATGTTCTTAATTAGTTAAGAACACCCCACCCCCCAAAAATGACTACATTATAGCCACCTCCTCACTGCATTTGATTTTGGCAGGTGTGGGGTGAGCTGCCTATTGGGAGAGTGCACTAAACCTCTTGTGCAGTGCAGAATGGTGGAGTCTTCTAGGTCAGGAGGAGCCAGGCTCCAGCAGTAGGTTTGGGATACTACCTCACCCCGTCTCTAGCACCAAGAGCTGCCCCTACCTGAGATGAGAGTGGAAACCGATTTCAGATCCCATGTGAAGATGGGGTGAGAGGAGGAAGGCTGTGGCTTGGCAGTTCTCCTTTGTTCTTTCTGAGCCAACCCTTGTGTAGGAAACCCATGACTGTATACAGGGAAAGGGACATTAACCTAAAACCATTGAACATCTTGGCCTATCGACTGCCTTTAACAATACTTATTCTCCCTGCAGGAAACTCCGGGATGTTTTGCAGAAGAGGCTGATCAAGTTTTTCATTGACCAAAGCAAGAAGGACCCTGAGAAATATGCCAAGTTCTTTGAAGACTACGGGCTGTTCATGAGAGAGGGGATTGTGACGATAGCAGAGCAGGACGTCAAGGTACATACCATACTAAGTGTCTGGCTGGCATGAAAGAGTGCAGACTACTGCCCAGACTGGGGATAAGGCAGTGGTGCGGGAAGGTGATTCTCTTCTGGGGATCCTACCATTTGCTCGTGGCCTTTTGTGCCTGATCCTTTGGAATTTTACAGATCCTCCAAAATATTCTGACCTCCACAGTGTCCTACAAGCTTTTAGAAAGGGGGATGTGGACAGGTGCCATTCCCCATCCCTTCTCAGGCACAGCCCACACACTATACAGAGTAAACATGCCCTCGCTCTGGGGCTTGGTTTTATTAATATGAATATTAATACTTCCACCTCCCTAATTTTAGGTCTGTCAGTCTAACATCGATCCTGGGCAAGGTAATAGAGCAGCTGATACGGGACCCGATTAATCAAGGATTAACGGAGGGTGATATAATCAATGCCAATCAACATGGGTTTATGGAAAATAGCTCCTGTCAAACTAACTTGATATCTTTTTTTGGTGAGATTACAGGTTTGGCTGATAATAGTGATGATGTAATAGACTTCTGTAAAGCATTTGACTTGGTATTGAATGACATTTTGATTTAAAAACTAGAAAGATATAAAATGAATGTGGCACATGATTAAAAGCTGACTAACTGACAGGACTCAAAATGTAGTTGTAAATAGGAATCCTCATTGAGCGGGTGTGTCCCTAGTAGGGTTCTGCAGAGATTGGTTCTTGGCCCTGTGTTGTTCAACATTTTTATCAATGACCTGGAAGAAAACATAAATCATCACTGATAAAATTTGCAGGTGACACAAAAATTGGGGGAGTGCTAACTAATGAAGAGAACAGGTCACTGACACAGAGCGATGTGGATGGGTTGGTAAGCTGGGCTCAAGCAAACAATACATGTAGAGCCCTGTGCGGATACAAAATTTGTATCTGCATCCGATCTGCAAAGATGGTCCACGTATGTGGATATCCGTGAATATAAAGCAGATATCTGCAGATTTGCAGGGCTCTCAATATGTGTTTTTTATATGGTTAAATGTATACATCTAAGAACAAAGAATGGAGGCCCTACTTACAGGATGGGGGAGTCTATCCTGGGAAGCAGCCACTCTGAAAAAGATTTGGGGCTCGTGGTGGATAATTAGTTGTATATGGGCTTCCAGTGCAAAGCTGTAGCCTAAAGGGCTAATGCAATCTTTAGATTTATAAGCAGGAAAATCTTGAGTAGAAATAGGGAGGTGATTTTTACCTCTGTATTTGGCACTGGTTTGAATGCTGCTGGAATTCTGTGTCCAGTTCTGGTGTCCACAATTCAGGAAGAATGTTGATACATTGGAGTGAGTTCAGAGAAGAGCCACAAGAATGATTAAAGGATTAGAAAACATGCCTTGCAGTGATAGAGTCAGAGTTCAATCTAGTTAGCTGAGCAAAGAAAAGGTTATGGCGTGATTTGATTACAGTCTATAAGTAGCTACACGGGGAACAAATATTTACTAATGGGCTCTTCAGTCTAGCAGAGAAGGGTCTAACACAGGGGTGGGCAAACTTTTTGGCCTGAGGGCCACATCTGGATATGGAAATTGTATGGTGGGCCATGAATGCTCACGAAATTGGGGGTTGGGGTGCAGGAGGGGGTGAGGGCTCCGGTTGGGGGTGCAGGCTCTGGGGTGAGGCTGGGGATGAGGGGTTGGGGGTGCAGGAGGGTGCTCCAGGCTGGGACCGAAGGGTTTGGAGGGCGGGAGGGGGATCAGGGCTGGGGCAGGGGGTTGGGGTGCAGGCAGGGGGGCAGGCTCCAGGCGGTGCTTACCTCAAGCAGCTCCCAGAAGCAGCAGCATGTCCCCCCTCCAGCTCCTACGCAGAGGTGCGGCCAGGCAGCTCTGCGCGCTGCCCCGTCCGCAGGCGCTGCCCTTGCAGCTCCCATTAGCTGTGGTTCCCGACCAATGGGAGCTGTGGGGACAGTGCTTGGGGTGGTGGCAACATGCGGAGCCCCCTGGTTGCCCTTATGCGTAGGAGCCAGAAGGGGGACATGCCACTGCTTCCAGGAGCCGTATGCACTGGGGCAAGCCCCTGACCCCGCTCCCTGGCTGGAGCACCAGAGCAGGGCAAGCTCCGGACCCTGCTCCCTGGCAGGAGCTCGAGAGCCAGTTTAAAACTTCTGGAGGGCCAGATTTGGCCTCTGGGCCATAGTTTGCTCACCCCAGCGGCTGGAAGTTGAAGCAAGACAAATATAGACTGGAAATGAAGCATATTTTTTTAATAGTGAGAATAGAGAACCATTGGAACAATTTACCAAGGGTTATGGTGGATTCTCCATCGGTGACCATTTTAAATCGAGATTGGATGTTTTTCTAAAAGCTCTGCTCTAAGAATTATTGTGGGGCAGGTCTCAGGCCTGTGTTACACAGGTGGTCAGACTTCATTATGAGAGTGGTCCCTTCTTGCTTTGGAATCTATCTGTAAACAAGAACAGAACATAATGTTCAGCTCAGCCTTTCTCCCCAGGCTTTGCTTCTTCCAGGATTCCTCACTCAGGACTGCTTAGCCCACACTCGAGGGCCATTCCCACCTCCTTTGTATCCAGGAAGGGTAGTGAGTCAGCAGAACCCACTTAACCCTTTTGTAGCAGGATCAGCGCCTGCTAACAGGGCTGGGTGTTTATGGCAAATGTTGCCAGTCTTTTGCTGACATGTATATACCATATTAGAAGCTATAGTTACCCATACACTCACCTTGCATAGTGGCTAAGGCAGTTGCTCATATTAGGCTTTGTTGGTCCCTGTGGGTTACAGTATGAGATGGCTGGGCGTAACCTCAGACTGCTATAATCACTTGGATTTGTAAAGTGCAGAGGAGAGTTTCCTCCTCTTCCTCCTCGGTCCTTGGACTGAGCTCCCTTCTGTCTGCTCGTGGGAGGGCTGAAGCCCTATGGCATGGTGGATTATCTTGGTGTCCTGGCCAACACCCCTCTCTCCCACATTAGTAAAACAGCTACTGACAGCCCATGCTTGTTCTGAGTGCAGAGTGGCTGCACTGCCCCAGCCTGGCCTGCTGGCTAAGGTAGTTCAGAGATCTGTGCAGAACCCTGAGGTGCTCAACTACTGCGGGGACAAGTGCCATAAAAACACCCTCTAAAGAAACCAAATTTCCCTCTGTGCTATGGGGGAGAAGCTCCTCCAGCTTCTCTGATGACCCTTCTGCCCCTAGACCCCCTTCTGCTCTGTACTGTGTGTCACTGCAGGAGACCTGGGCAGAAACCAAAGCAGGTTTCCAGCCCCTTGCAAGGGAGATCACACCTCTAACAAGTTTCAGAGTAGCTCACCTTACCTGATCACTCTCGTTACAGTGTGTATGGTAACACCCATTGTTTCATGTTCTCTGTGTATATAAAATCTCCCCACTTTATTTTCCACTGAATGCATCCAATGAAGTGAGCTGTAGCTCACGAATGCTTATGCTCAAATAAATTTGTTAGTCTCTAAGGTGCCACAAGTACTCCACCTCTAACAAGGTAAATCTCCTCTCCCAGGAGGACATAGCGAAGCTGCTGCGTTACGAGTCCTCGGCACTGCCTGCAGGCCAGCTGACCAGCCTGACAGAGTACGCCAGCCGCATGCAGGCAGGGAGCCGAAATATCTACTACTTGTGTGCGCCCAATCGGCACCTGGCTGAGCACTCGCCGTACTTCGAGGCCATGAAGAAAAAGGATATGGAGGTGGGTGAGCAATGCACTGTGTCTCAGCAGGATGCAGCTGTGTGCTGCCCTCTGCTGCTGCCAATCGGCATCAGCACCACAGAGTGCTGTCTCTGCTGCCAGGCCTAGCTTCCTCTCTGTAGGGTCCCCTGTGTCTGGTGTATTTTAGGGGCTTGCTGGATACAGCAGATCCGCTGCAAAGGAGAGACAACCTTTGAGATACGTTGCTCCCTGCCCTCTGCATATGTTACTTCCTCTTCAGTCATTCTGCGGGGCCGGTGCAGCTTAGCAGCCCTCTGCCTCCTCTTGGCCTCAGATATTCACCCTGTGGTAGGGAGGGGATTATTAGAGCTGTCTCTTTATTCAGAAGCGAAGGGCAATGGGAGCCTCACAAACGTATGAGTTAGTATTGGTCTGTACTGGGGAAAATCCGTTAGCTCTTGCCCTTCTCTCAGCTTAACACCACAGCAGTAAAGCTGCTTTGCCTCAGAGCCCAGCCATTGGTTTGCAATGCCTGTACCAGGGTGATGAGTGAGGAGCAGGTCAGTGTCTGGGCCTTTGGTCTTTTCCAGGTGTCCTAGGATGGTCCTCCTCACCTTTCACAGTTCCTCCCCAGGGCAGCAAGAATTCTCCATCTCCAGGCCCCTCCAGGCTACTTTGGGATCCTTCACATTTGGGGCAGGAGGGAATTTCACCTTACGCGTGTTAGCAGAACCCTGTGGGATGTTCAGTTTCTCCTGGGCACTGAGCAGGGATCTGATAGGATCAAGTGGGCACAGTCCATTTCCTGGGACTGCTAGGGATCTGTAGTAGAGGGTAGGGATGAAAATCTGGAGAACACTGAAGTACGAGAAGATGTATCTATAATCAGCAGTTTCTTGACTCAGCACTGCCCCTGCAAAGAGGAGACCTTTTCACAGAAGGCTGTTTTGTGCATGCTGAGACATTGTACGTCATGGCAGGGTCGATATTGCAAGGCAGGGATTCCCATGCTTTTTGCCTGCTTGACCCCATTTTAATGAACCATTTCCTCCTGGGGTCACAGATTGCATGGAGGGTGCCACTTTGCAAAGCAAAATGGCATCCTCCCCCCTTGCATGACTGCACACGCACCATATGTGTGAGGTCTCACCACACAGAGGACGCCATTTTGCTCTACAAAGTGGCATCCTCCGCACAGCATTACCTCATACGTATGGTGCGTGCAAAGTCATGCTGTGCGGAGGATGCCACTTTGTAGAGCAAAATGTCCTCCATGCATTATAACCTTGCAAGCACCATACATGTGAGGTCACGCTGTGCAGAGCAGAATGATGTCCTCTGCGCACTAGGGACAGCCGTGACCCCATCTGCTTGTAGCACGACCCCATTTGGGAACTGCTGCTGCAAGGGGAAGGGTTTGCACAGAGCTCAGCAATGTCGATCAACAAACCTGTTGGCCTGTTCAGTTGCTGTCTGTGTCTGGGGAGCCAGGGTGTCGGGGGGGCGGGCAGTGGTGGATCTGCCAGCATTCACTTGTGATGCTCTTGCTGGCTAGCACAGCTTTGCACCCTGGGAAAGGGAAGAGGCTATTGTCCCTGCAGCTCTGATGAGCTGCTGGCAATCCTTTTCATCACTGGACACCGTGTTGCTTACTGTCCTTTCCAATACAGGTGCTGTTCTGCTATGAGCAGTTTGATGAGCTGACACTCTTGCACCTTCGGGAGTTTGACAAGAAGAAGCTGATCTCAGTAGAGACTGACATCGTTGTTGACCACTATAAGGAAGAGAAGTTTGAGGAGAGCCGCCCAGGTAGAGCATCCCTTCCCCCAACACGTCCAGTGCATGGCCTTGGGCTCAGCACCTACATTCTCCAGCTCAGCAGCCAGGTGGAGCTGAGCCTCCCACATGGCAGCCAAGATGGTAGCCAGTGAGAATACCCTATTTTTGTGCCCTCCCTCAAGAAAGCATTGCCTTTGTTAGGCATGTGAGCAAACTCTCTCTAGTTAGCATCCTGCCTCTGTAGTGCTCAGAGGCCCCCGTGGCAGCTCTGCCCCTGACCTGGGCAGCTGTCTCTTTGTATAGTGCCTGCTCTTGGTTTGTAAGCTGCTGAGCACCAGTTCTTGCAAGTTCCTTTCCTGTTACTTCCCGACCCTCCCTGAAGAAGGAGCGGGTGGGGATGCAGCCTCCCTTCCCCAACCAGTGCTGCAGGCCCACTCTGGGAGGCCTTTTAGCCAGCCTGCATTGTCCTACAAAGCTCAGTGGGCCACTGAGGATTCATGAGGCCAGTGACTGTAAAGGGCTATGAAGTGTTGATTATATTCTCAATAATAACACCGAGAACCATGAAGCAGGAGCATTATAGTATAGAGGTAAATTCTTCTCTTTAAAATAAAAGAAATCTAACGTTGTCCTGTCTACACTGGGGTCAAAACCCTGTCTGGTAAGAGAGCAGGCCCTGCTGTGGACAGGACCCAAGCAGTTTTCTAGTTTAAAACAGTGATTAAAATATTGCATAGTGAGTTCATGGGCACCTCTGGTCTATCGTAGTTTTAAAGCCAGCTTCATTTTAAAAGCAGAAACTCCTGATCCTAGGGGTGATATTTCAGCGTGGGGATTGGGGTGGAATAAGCTTGCCCTCTTTATGTATGAGGTGGTCTCTGGAATGATGCAGGTTGAGCTTGTGCGTTTGGCATGGTGCCGTATCTCTGCATCTCTGTTTGGTAAGAGAGCAGATGGATGGATATGTGAAAGGACAAAGCTGCTTTTCAGGAGCAAAGCACAGTGCTGCCCAGTGACAGACAGTACTGTAATGTAACCCATCCTCCTCCTCCCCAGCTGCAGAACGCCTGACGGAGAAAGAGGCTGAGGAGCTGATGGCCTGGATGAGGAATGCATTGGGCTCTCGAGTCACCAATGTTAAGGTACACGTGCTATAGGATTCTAGTAGCTAAAGGTAGAAAAGACCTGTATAGATCATAACCTCTGAAAAGAGGAAGGATGGTCTTGTGGTCAAGGCACTGAACTAGGGTCCAGAAGATGTGGGTTCAGCCACAGATTTTCAATGTGACCTTGGGCAAATCATTTAATCTCTCTGTGCCTCAATTCCCCACCTGTAAAATGGGTGTAAGAACCATTCCTTTGTCTGTCTTGTCTAGTTAGCCGTGTAGGTGCAACCAAAGGGCTAATGCAGACTGTCTGTCTGTCTGCTCAGCCTGAGCTGATTGGCAGCCCCACGGCAGCTGGGAGTATTAAAGGGCTGTATGGCAGGACGGCAGGGTAGCTGCTAGAGAGACAGAGGTACTGGAGAGAGAAACTCCTGATAACAAAATGGTAAGAAGAGAAGCCAACACTCCAAAGAGAGAGAGGAGCAGAACAAGAGACTGTAAAACCCAAAGAGGTAGGGAACAGCAAGAGTCTTGAGAAGGGTTAACTCTGCCTGCGCCGAACAAAGGTCCTGAGCTGGAGCCCAGTAGAGTGGGGGGGCCTGGGTCCTCCTACCTCTTACCCAGACTAAGAAGGGAGGTGGAAAATGGTCAAGGACAGTGAGCATTAGTCATAGGTCAGAGGAGCGAGTCCAAGACCGCTGGACTTCGAGTTCCTTATATTTGGACCTTTCTGCTCGCTACAAAAGGAGATAGACTGAGCAGTGACTTAGCTAGAGAACTAGGCTGCATAAGATGACAGATTCTCTTGACACCAGAAGGGCTGGAGGGTTTGTTAGATTGAAAGGACCCCTGCAGCACCACTCCAGGACACAGGAAAGCGCTCTAGAGGCCAGGATGTGCTCCTACAGACACCAGTTCTTTGGCTTGGCTCAGAGGTGTGATTGTAGTCGGATTGTTCAGGTACACTTGGGTTACCAAGGAGTAGTTAGGCTAGTAGTGAACATGCTGAGTGATCAATAATGTTTGTTGGTAGAATAATTCTTCAAGTTCTCACTCTGTAAACAGTAGAGTGAACTGATACAGCGCTTCATCTTCAGAGTGCTTCACAAGCGTATACACCCCTCTGGGTGGAGGATCTTAATTGTTCTGCCTCTGTACAGTGTAGGTAGGTGACTGGCTTGAGGTCAGAGAAAAGGAGTCAGTGGAGCAGTTACATACTGTGGGGACGGGCACTGTAGCAAACTCTTAGGCCTGGTCTACACTACGGGGTTAGGTCGAATTTAGCCGCATTAGGTCGATTTTAAAATGAATGCATCCACACAACCAACCCCGTTCCATCGACTTTAAAGGGCTCTTAAAATCGACTTCTGTACTTCTCCCTGGAGGAGAGTAGCACTAGGAGTAGCACTAAAATTGACCTTGCTGGGTCGAATTTGGGGTAGTGCAGACGCAAATCGACGGTATTGGCCTCCGGGAGCTATCCCAGAGTGCTCCATTGTGACTGCTCTGGACAGCACTTTGATCTCCGATGCACTAGCCAGGTACACAGGAAAAGCCCCAGGAATTTTTGAATTTCATTTCCTGTTTGGTCAGCGTGGCGAACTCAGCAGCACAGGTGACCATGCAGTCCTCCTAGAATCACAAACGAGTTCCAGCATGGACTGAAAGAGAGACACTGGATCTGATTCCTGTATGGGGAGAAGCATCTGTGCGGGCAGAATTCCGATAAAAAAAAAAGAAATGCAAATATATTTGCCAAAATCTCACAGGGCATGTTGAAGAGAGGCTACAACAGGGACACAAAGCAGTGCCGCGTGAAAGTTAAGGAGCTGAGGCAAGCCTACCAAAAAGACAAAGGAGGCAAACGGTAGCTCAGGGTCAGAGCCCCAGACATGCCGTTTCTATGATCAGCTGCACGGCATTCTAGGAGGGGACCCTGCCACCACTGTCCGTGGACACTTGAAAGGGGGGAGTCTCGCACAACAGGGAGGAGGATTTTGTGGATGAGGAGGAGGAGGAGAATGCGCCGCAGGCAAGCGGTGAATCCGTTCTTCCCAGCAGCCAGGACCTTTTCATCACCCTGGAGCCAATACCCTCCGAAGGTGGGATCCCCGACCCTGAAGCTGGAGAAGGCACCTCTGGTGAGTGCACATTTGTAACTACAGTACAGGGTTTAAAAGCAATAGTGTTTAATGTTTGATTTGCCCTGAAGAATTGGGATGCATTTGTGGCCGGTACAGCTACTGGAAAAGTCTGTTCACATGTCTGGGGATGGAGCAGGAATCCTCCAGGGACATCTCCATGAACCTCTCCTGGAGGTACTCTGGAAGTATTCTGGAATCACTGCAGCACAAAGCATGGCAGCAAATGGTCTTGGGTTTTGGTCACATTCAAGCAACATTCGGTCTATATCTTTCTGTGTTAGCCCCAGGAGAGTGATATCATTCATGGTCACCTGGTTGAAATAGGAGAATTTTTGTAAGGGAACAGTAAAAGGACCCTGTTCATGCTGGGCTCTTTGCGCTTGGCTAAAAGGGATCATCCCAGAGAATAGCCACGCGGTGGGTTTGAGGGAGATGTATGCTGCACATCCACCCTAAAACTGCAGCTCCTCCTTTTAAATGTGAAACCCAACCCATTGCTTGCTATGGGAAAGGATGGCGCTGCAGTTTGAAACCATTCCCACGTGTTATGCATAAGAAGCCAATCCTGCGTACCCTTTGCCTTACCATGGCTGCATGGAAACCAAATTCTGTTGCCCAGCCGTGTGTGATGTGTCCCCATACCGGCAGGCGCTCAATATAAAAGGCAAAATGCGACCTTGTACCTAAAGCACATGTGCTGTCTGCTGTGAATTGCTTGATTCACTGTTAAAGAGTCTCCCTTTTGTTCTCAGAAATGTATCATCGTAAATTTTACTCTCCCTTTTTATCTCTCCCCAGGTGCAAATGTTTCTAGGCTCCCCTATCATCTCTGTCCCTGAAGTTATCGCAGATTAGAAGGTGAAAAAAACGCACTCGCAATGACGTGTTTTCCGAGCTCATGCAGTCCTCCCGCACTGATAGGGCACAGCTGAATGCATGGAGGCATTCAATGTTAGAGGCTAGGAAAGCATTAAGTGAGCGCGAAGAGCATAGGCAGGAGAGTGGAGACAGGAGGCGATGCTAAGGCTAATGGGGCAGCAAACGAACATGATGAAGCATCTGGTGCAGCTACAGGAAAGCCAACAAGAGCACAGACCCCCGCTGCATCCATTGTACAACCGCCTGACTTCCTCCCCAAGTTCCATATCCTCCTCACCCAGACACCCAGGAACGTGGGGTGGGGAAGCTCCAGGCACCCAGCCACTACACTCCAGAGGATGGCCCAAGCAACAGAAGGCTGTCATTCAAACAGTTTCATTTGTAGTGTGGCTACAATAAGCAATGTGGACTTGTCCTTCCCTCCCCCGCCCCCAACCCGGTCTACCTTGTCAGTTATCTCCCATTTTTTTAATTAATAAAGAATGCATGGTTTCAAAACAATAGTTACTTTATTTCGAAGGGGGGAGGGTGGTTGGCTTACAGGGAATTAAAAACAACAAAGGGGGCAGGTTTGCATCAAGGAGAAATACACACAACTGTCACACTGAAGCCTGGTCAGTCATGAAACTGGTTTTCAAAGCTTCCCTGATGCGCAGTGTGCCTTGCTATGCTTTTCTAATCGCCCTGGTGTCTGGCTGCTCAAAATCGGATGCCAGGCGATTTGCCTCAACCGCCCACCCTGCCATAAAAGTCTCCCCCTTATTCTCACAGATATTATGGAGCACACAGCAAGCAGCAATAACAATGGGAATGTTGGTTGCGCTAAGGTCTGACCTAGTCAGCAAACAACGCCAGCAAGCTTTTAAATGTCCAAAGGCACATTCTACCACCATTCTGCACTTGTTCAGCCTATAGTTGAACTGCTCCTTACTACTGTCCAGGCTGCCTGTGTATGGCTTCATGAGCCATGGGAGCAAGGGGTAGGCTGGGTCCCCAAGGGTAACTATTGGTATTTCAACATCCCCAACAGTAATTTTCTGGTCTGGGAATTAAGTCCCTTCTTGCAGCTGCTCGAACAGCCCGGAGTTCCTAAAAATGCGAGCATCATGTACCTTTCCCGGCCATCCCACACTGATGTCGGTGAAACCTCCCTTGTGATCCACCAGTGCTTGCAGCACCATTGAGAAGTACCCCTTGCGGTATACGTACTGGTTGGCAAGGTGGTCTGGTGCCAAGATAGCGTCCTGTCTGTAACCCCACCACAGTTAGGGAAACCCATTGCAGCAAAGCCATCCAGTATGACCTGCACATTTCCCAGAGTCACTATCCTTGATAACAGAACGTCAATGATTGCATTGGCTACTTGGATGACAGCAGCCCCCACAGTAGATTTGCCCACTCCAAATTGATTCCCGACTGACCGGTAGCAGTCAGGCGTAGCAAGCTTCCACAGGGCTATCACCACTCGCTTCTCAACTGTCAGGGCAGCTCTCATCTTGGTATTCCTGCGCTTCAGGGCGGGGGAAAGCAACTCACAGAGTTCCAGGAAAGTGGCCTTACGCATGCGAAAGTTTCGCAGCCACTGTGAATCATCCCATACCCGCAACACTATGCGGTCGCACCAGTCTGTGCTTGTTTGCGGGGCCCAGAATCAGCGTTCCACAGTATCAGTCAGCCCCACTGCCACCATGATGTCCCAACGTCTGTGTCCATGTCTTCATCAAGATCGTCCTCGTGCTGGCGTCTCTTAGCCCGGTTCTGCACATGCTCCAGGATAATGCGTGAGGTGTTTACAATGCTCACAACAACAGCGGTGAGCTGAGTGGGCTCCATGCTTGCCGTGGTATGGCGTCTGTAGGAGAGCAGAGTTGCAGCAGAAGCGATGGATGATGACGGATGCCACAAAAATAGATATTTATGTAGAACGACAAGAGGACCTGCGAGGTGGATTCATGGCACCAGGAGAGTAGTGTTGCAGCGGAAGCGGTGGATGATGATAACATGGAGAAATTTGCTATTGAGACTGAGCTCATTTACAAGAACAGGAGAGCAGAGTTGTAACGGAAGCGGTGGATGATGACGGTTAGCAGTCGTACGCACCGTCTGCTGACAGCAACACCCAGGACATAATAGCAGCGGTGACACTGAGCTGAGCGGGCTCCATGCTTGCCGAGGTATGGCGTCTGTCATAAACATACAGTTAAGGGTAGCATAAAATCCCTCCTTTTGCCTGTCAAAGGTCAAGAAGCTCAGATAACCTGGTTGGCACCTGACCAAAAGGGCCAATAAGGGGAGAAGATACTTTCAAATCTATGGGGGAAGGTTTTTGTTTTGTTTTTCTGTGTGTTCTCTCCGGGTCAGCGAGGAAGCAGGGCAGGGAAAATACATCTCCTAAAGCCATACCTGAACTAAGCATCTAAGATTACAAATCCTAAGTAATAGGAAGGAAAATGCGTTAGATTATCTTTTGTTTTAGCTTGTGAATTTTCCCTAGGCTAAGAGGGAGGTTTTTTCCTGTTTTTTTTTTTGTTTTGTTTTTTTTGTAACTTTAAAGTTTTGCCTAGAGGGGAATCCTCTGTGTTTTGAATCTGATTACCCTGTAAAATTACCTTTCATCCTGATTTTACAAAGGTGCTTCTTTTATTTTGTTTTTATAATAAAGTTCTGTTTTTAAGAACCTGATTAGTTTTTAGTGTCCTAAAAACCCAAAGGGCTGGTCTGTGCTCACTTTGTTAACCTATTTGGTCGGTATATTATTCTCAAGCCTCCCCAGGAAAGGGGGTGAATGGGCTAGGGGGGATATTTTAGGGAAAGAGGAACTCCAAGTGGTCCTTTTCCTGTATCTTTGTCTAACTCACTTGGTGGTGGCAGTAGTACCCATCCAAAGACAAGGAAGTATTTGTGCCTGGGGGAAGTTTTTAACCTAAGCTGGTAGAAATAAGCTTAGGGGATCTTTCATGCAGGTCCCCACATCTGTACCCTAGAGTTCAGAGTGGGGAGGGAACCCTGACAGCGTCTGCATGGAAAAAACGCGCGAAACGATTGTCTGCCATTGCTTTCACGGAGGGAGGGGCAATTGACGACGTACCCAAAACCACCCGCAACAATGTTTTTGCCCCATCAGGCATTGGGAGCTTAATCTAGAATTCCAATGGGTGGCAGAGACTGTGGGAACTGTGGGATAGCCACCCACAGTGCACCGCTCCGTAAATCAATGCTAGCCACGGTAGTGAGGATGCACTCTGCCAACTTAATGCACTTAATGTGGACATATGAAATCGATTTCTAAAAATGGACTTCTATAAAATCGACCTAATTTCGTAGTGTAGACATACCCTTAGGTAGGTAGATAACGGCAGAGGCAGAATTAGACCCATATCATCCAAGCTTCCCGCCCTGTGCTCAGTGTCTGTCTGTCTCTCTCACTCACACACACGCACTCAAAAAGGTACCGTTCAGGCCGTGGGCTTTCACCCCGTTGTAGGCAGTTTCTTGAGTGTGGGTGTCAGTTCTCTTGGAGTTTTGTGTAGTTTCTGCACTGAGGAGACATCCTCCTCCTTGGCCGAAAACCAGCCTTTGAGCCCTTCATTATCCCTGACTTCTGAGCCGCCTGCATTTCCCATCCCATCACTGTTTGTTGTTCCTCTGACAGGTGACTCCACGACTGGACACCCACCCGGCCATGATCACTGTGCTTGAGATGGGGGCTGCCCGCCACTTTCTGCGCATGCAGCAGCTGGCCAAGACCAACGAGGAGCGTGCCCAGATCCTGCAGCCCACACTGGAGATAAACACGGGGTGAGGTGGGGCAGAGCCAGAGCACTTCAGCTTGGATGTTGTGCAAAGGCAGACACCGGCTGGCATGGCGAACTTGAACCAGCTGGGATCCTCCATTCTCTAAGTGCTGCATTTATGTTGCTGTGTCTTGGCCTGTGGAGCTGTGCACAGTGACGGATGCAAGCTCACATGATGTCCAGCCTCATGGGGGTCCCGCAGCAGTTACCATCTGCATTATCCACCCCATAGGTTATGGGGCTGGGATGTGGAAGGAGGGAGGGAGAAGCTCACAGGTAAAGAGGCAGAGAAGGGAACTTTTGGCCATAAGGGAGGCATTTTGCTATTCCTCCATAGCGCCTTGCTCCTCTTGTGATCAGTGGTGTTGTCATGCGTCCAAGGGGCACTGCGACGCTGTGTTGATCTCTCATTCCGTTGCAGGCATGCGCTGATCAAGAAACTCAGTCAGCTGAGGGTTAGCCAGCCCGACCTGGCCCAGCTGCTGCTCGATCAGGTGAGAGCCATGTCTGCACCACCATGCTCCCTGGGCAGGCTGCCATATCAATGGGCAGTAAGGGAGTGGGCCAAGGCTGTCCTCCTGACCAGCTGGAACCATACACCCAATGGTCCCCATTCTAGGTATTTTTAGTCCTGCATGGCCCAGGGTCCATTTTTTCTATAATGTTGTGATGTCGTCCAGGAACGTGGCTCAGTGTTACCCACTCTGACCCTACTGCAACTCATGTCTGGTGCAGAGCTAGGAGCTATGCTGTTCACCCTGCGGGGTGGACTGCGCTTGGGAAAGAAGGGCAGGGAGGGAAAAAGCAGAGAGAGTTCATAGGCTTGTGTGTTGGAAGCACCTGGCATTTAAGATGGCTCTTTTGAAGTGGGGAGGGGATGGTAAGTCTGTCTGAAACCGACCAAGACTCCAAATGGGACGTCACACTCACATGCACTCCGGGGCATGGGGTGCTGGAGAGAATCCCTGGTCACCACCTCTTCCTATCATATGATCCCCCCAGATGTGCCTTGATGTGTATCCCATGATCTTCTACAGAGGAGCTGCACTTCTCCATTTCATACCAAGGTGGCTCCTGCTGCTAATAACATTCCTTCTCTTCTCTGTGCCCTTGTCTCACTCAGATTTATGAGAACGCCATGATAGCAGCAGGACTGAATGATGACCCCAGACCTATGGTGAGCCGTCTGAATGAACTCCTTACCAAAGCCCTGGAAAAACACTGAGCCCAAACTGATCGAAAGGGCAAGCTCTGTGCCAGATGCCAGTCACTGTTTCCTCCAGCACAACTGCTTTTGTTGTTGACTGTTGGAACATCCGTCTGTTCCCAGACTCTGCTGCGTGGGGTAGAATATCTGCATCTCTGCGTGACATCTAAATATGCTTCCAAGTTTCACTTTATAGGGAGGTTGCAGTTGTAATTACTGGACTGTGTATTGCCCACACAGAGTCCCATCGTCCTGCTGAGACAAAACCTGGAGGTTACTGCTAAAATGATTTGCCAGGATTTCTACATTTGGCCCAAAAGTCTTAATTTCATATTGATTGTAGAAACAGCCTTTCCCAACAGAGTAGTTGACACCAGGAGTCCAGATTAGCTCCCCGTATGCCCACCCAGGAATTAGCCCTTGGGCTCAGAACACCAGCCTTCAGCACTAGCAAAATGCATTAGCTTGTCAGGAAACCTCCACCTCTGCCTGGCACCTAGGGCTTAGCAGGCACAAGGATGGATTGTTGCCACTAGCAAACACAGGTACTATTAATGGAACAATGATCTGTCAACAGAGTAGCGTAGCAGGTAAGGTAGCTCAGCTGCTGGATCACTGAACTCATCCCTGCAGCTGGGGAAATGTTTGACAAGACCACTTGACTTTTTGGACAGTTTCCAGGGTTTTTGCTTCCCTTGTGGCATAATTTGCATGCCCCTGGTAATCTCTGTTCTGTTTATTTATGTTAAATAAATTCCTCTTCATTTCAAGGTACCTTCATCATGGGATTTTGCCTCATTTTGTTCTATGTTGTGTCCCAGGTCTGACAGAATGATAGTTCTTAACCCTTCAGACAGTCCCCAGTTCTGAGAGGCAGCAGGATCCTAGAATGGTGGGCGAGGGTTCCCTCTGCTGGTGGGAACATGAGTGGATTAGGGGAGGCAGTATAGAGGGAAATGGAAGGAAGATGGGAGGCAAGTCCTTCGCTATGAACCCTTATTCTTGTCCTTAAGGGTATAAGAGCTGAACTCCAGATTTCTAACGTGTGCTTGCTACCCAGCAGAAAGGGCCTGAGATAGACGAGTCATCATGGTCCTCCAAGTTTGTTTCTCAGTTACACATGGACAAATCAGTGTACAAGATTTTTTTTAATAACTGGCAACTCTGCAAACTTAACATGGGCTCTGAGAGTCAGGCCAGGCTCTTTCTGGTTCATCCTTAAATCTCCAGTAATAAGATTCTGTAAGTAGAACTTGGTTAATGATTCTGGTGCTATGTGAGCCAGAATAGATGTCAGCTCTCTCCCAGAGCTATGTGAGCTCGGCAGGTGAACACAAATAAGTAGTAAAAACTAGTCACTAAATCAGCATTTATGATGCTGACCAGATAAGATCCAAGAGTAATGTAGTGTCATTTTTACATACTTACCTTAGCCTTCAGTTTTACTCAGATGAGGAAGAGTAGTAACTAATGGCTGATTGGTCTGGGGGCTGATAATGAGAGTAGAACCTTTCACCTCTACATCTCCAGGATTAACCCAGACCAGATAAATGATGACCAGTGTCATCACTGACTGAAGTCTGTTCAGTGGCTTATATGAAATGAGTGGTGGGTCACGGTCCAGCTCCCAGTAAGATACATGTGGCATCTTGTCACTGTTTGTGATGGAATTCCTTAGTCATTTAAATGAGAAGTATCCAGTAAACTGTTTTACACCTAATCTGCGTTATATTGTGTATAACAGTAAGAGTGCAAATGAGCTGGCATATATAGGCCTCTACATTTGCAGCCAGTAGTTAATCTGTCATTAAATGCCTCCTTCCATGAACTGAACCAAGACTGCACAGTTGTTTAAAATATATTCCTTAAAGAGAGGCAACCTTCTATGCAGAGTCCGTTAACAGATATATTGGATCATTCTACCAACAAATCAGTGCAAGTATATAGGAATGACAGGTTATTACTAGATGCTACATGTATATCCAGGGCTTGTTAGAACTCTGTATGATCACTGGAGAAATAGTATGCTGTCCTGTACTGCTGGAGAAATAGTATGCATCCATGGAACTAGACTGTATTGTAATGTGTTGCTATAGCTTTTTATGGAAACAGAGTGAAGAAATGGAAATTTCTGGTGAATTCCTGATAAGTACTCACCTGCACTCTGGCCATTCAGAGTTTGCTGACAATTGCTGATAGGGGTCGGGGGAGGTGTTGCATAGTGGAATGAGTCCTTTTGGCTAAGTTGAAGTTCAGTGTTGGTTTATAAAACCTGTGTGTTCTATCAGGAACTAAATCCTCCCCTGGCAGGGGCATAAACTCTTATCTAACAGGCTATGATCCCAAGAACCCTGTGCACCAACCAGCCCTTAGGGCCCTAACTTTGTGGTTGAGAGGTGACTGACTAAAAGATGGAGCAAAGTAACAATTGTTCAGATGAAAACCTGCCCCCTAGCCTTTGTTGTGTCAGTATGAGAAGGGGCAATAAACTGTGTGTGAAGAAGGCAGTACCAGCAGCATGCAGCAGAGGGTCAGACTTTAATCAGAAAGTCACATTTGTGATCATGCTATATCAAAGCAGGAGATGTATCACGTATTCCTTATTCCTGACCCATCCCATCCTTCTGCATTGATGATGGCTGATACCAGAGCCCTGAAGAAGGGGAACAGAGACTGCCCATGCAGCAAGAGAATGGAAACAACCGAGTCATGATGTGATAGAATTAAAATGATCTATTGACGTATCCTTTTGATGCAGGACCCATATGTTTGCAAAGGTAAAGCTGTGCATGACAGGAGAGGCAATGAGTAGCTGAGGCAGGCAGGCTTTGTGAACATTTTATGCACTGTTAGCATTACAAAGCATAGGTGGGAAAATGAGATGTAGCACCATTAGGGGATGAACAAAAACTACTGACCCGTTGGCAGTGTCATGCTATGGATGCAAAGGATTTGCTTGACAACTGGTCTGCAAATGACTTTGAGTCTGAGGGGGGCTCTTCATAGTGAACAACAGAGGCTCCTTCATTAACAAAAGTGATGTAAAGGATGAGCTGCTCCAAACATATAGGTAAAAAAAGAGGCACTTGAGCTAGGAATAGACAGCCTAGTTTCCCACTTCCACTCCATATGGGAACGCTCTATGCAGAAAAAAAAACCATTGTATGGAACATGCACATTACAGCAGAAGTTCAATATGGAGGGTGGCAGCAAACCAGCGTTGTCAATTGTTGTCTTCTGACCACATTCCTTTCATGCAGAGGTACTAAATTATTCATCCTCCTTTGCATTTGCACCAGCAAACTCTTTCCATCCCAGCAGGTACTTTTTCTGGACTTTGCAGACAGAACAGAGCAGCCTTTGTGATTCCTCTAGCAAGCAAAAATCAAACCTCCCAATAACGTTTAACATCCTGCAATGTTGGTGGGTAGTTTTGATGGATGGGCCACTTGGTTCATCCTTCCTGATGTATTTTGCTTTCAACTGTGCTGCTTAATTCCATGCCAGATTTCACCAGGACCCAAGTTGGGACAGCATTAGGGTCCTCTGAAGTGCTCAGGCCCCATCCATGTTGTTTTGATTCATGGCTACAAGCAGTAGTAAGTCCGGGCCTACACACCATTATATTGATAAGGTGTGATTTTATTCCAAGTTAGTTAAAGCACTGCAACCTGTGTGTGTGGGCAATCTATTGATTCAAAACTGGTTAAGATTGTTAGGTTGTGCTTCAGGCTCCACTGATCTAAGCACTGGTTTAACTACATTGGAATAAGTTTAAACCAGTTCAGATTCTGTGTACAGATGAGCCCTAAGTGTTTATGTAGTTCACAGAGGTAATAAATTGGGCTCTCAAGCCTCCTCCTTTTTCTGAGGCTGGTCAGCTGACCCACAGGCAGCACTGAGGAGTCACATACATCCTCAACACAGGAGACGTAAAATGTTTATGGGCAGTGAAATCCAGTTTGGAAGAATGTGTCTGAGACCCTGTGCTTTGAGACTTGGACAGAATCCCTTGCAGGTCTAGCTGGGACCTGGAAACTGGACCAGCTCATAAAGTAGTTCACTGGGCCACATAACTGAGAACAGAGCTTTCTTCATCCAGACTTCCTGCTGAAACATTCAAGAGAGAGTCTTGGGTAGAGTCCAGCTTTGTGATTTACAGACAAACCACAAGCCAGGAATCTGCAGTCTAAGCTCCTCCACTAGCAACTGTTTAACACATTAAGGGAAGAAGTGGCCATTGTTTCCAAAAGCAGAGAACTCAGGAGACATTAATAATACTTAGCACTTCTGTCTTGCTTTACAAACACTAATTCTCCCAACCTCTTGTGAAGTAGGTCAGTATTGTCTGCAGGTAGCCATTTCAGAGATCTAAAACTATCCAGAGTTTCTGGCCTAGGTTGGGTAGACAGCAGCTCAGGAGCCTGTTTCCCAAGAGAATTCCTACCCATTCTCCAGTTCAGTTTAATGTTCGAAAGCTGTCTTTAGGGGCAATTGTGAGGTCTGCTATGTGATCGTCAACCCAAAGGGATTGTGTGTGCTTTCTGAGGAAACAGGTTTTGTTTAATAGGAATGTCTTAAGGGTCCCAGAATGCCTGGCACTTTGAAGCGTTGTTGTAGCCATGGTGGTACCAGGATATGAGAGAGACAAGGTGGGTGAGGTGATAGTTTTTATTGGACCAACGTCTGTTGGTGAAAGAGACAAGCTTTAGAGCTACACAGAACTCTGTCTACTTCAGGTCTAAAAGGTAATCAGTGTGTCACAGCTAAATATAAGGTGTAACAGATTGTTAAGCATAAGGCGTTAACATGTATGACAAGAAACCATTCAAGATGAAGTGGGCAATTAACACCTCTGCAGTTGTTACCTGGGGTTTTCTGAATCTGAAACTATGGTAACTAGTCTGTGTTTTCCACGCGCTGTCAGGACATAAATCAATAGGGACACAGCTCCTCTGTCTGATGAATGATTGGTATGCACAAGTGCTTTCACCCCAAAATCCTTGTTTTTATTGAGTCTACAGCACACATCTAAAATAGCAATAATCTAGAGCCCCTACATACAGTTACCCAAAGTCTGAGATGGTGTTGAATGCTCAGGGTTCCAGTGCCCAGCCTTCCTCCTAGCCACCGGGGAGTTAGATATCAGTCTTCCAGCTTGTAGAAATCCTCTCCGAACTTCTCCCAACTATCTCCAAATTGAAAAGGAGTACTTGTGGCACCTTAGAGACGAACCAATTTATTTGAGCATAAGCTTTCGTGAGCTACAGCTCACTTCATCCGATGAAGTGAGCTGTAGCTCACAAAAGCTTATGCTCAAATAAATTGGTTCGTCTCTAAGGTGCCACAAGTACTCCTTTTCTTTTTGCAAATACAGACTAACACGGCTGTTACTCTGAAACCTATCTCCAAATTGCACACACTTAACTAATCCTTATAGGTTGCTCAAAACAAAGCCCACAACTCATAGTAACCCCTAATGGGCTGACAATTTCCCTAGCAACAACAAAGAACTCATCATTTCTACTTATCAGCAAAAGCAACTCCCAGCAAGAAACTCAGAGTCAGACACCCACATCCAAGGTCAGCTATCCACACTCCCTTTCATTCTCATGAGTCTGTCACTTTATCTGTCCTTATTCATGACAAAGCAGCTGTGCAGCTGTTTTATCTGCCTAAGAAAAAGCCAAATTATTTCCGACTATGCGGTGTCTTGCTTCCAGTTAATGGTATCTGAACACACAAAATGGCTGCTGTTATGTCAAGTCCCATTCTCTCATAACACAGGCATAGGACAAAGGGGGGAGAGGTCGAGTGGGTTACAGATTGTTGTAATGCAGTGGTCTCCAACCTTTTTAATCACAAGATCACTTTTTTAATTTAAGTGCAGCCCAGGATCTACCTCAAAGAAAATGTAGAAATAAGCTGAGATCAAGTGCTTAATATACATAATTATACATTTTCCCTACTTACTGAGTCTCAGTGTGACACTTGTGACTACACATTATCTGCCAGTGTCTCAAAATTCAGGTTGTAATCTGAAATAGCTAGTCACATGCAGTCCTGCAGATGAGCATCTGTGAGACAGGTGTGATACTTGGACTTGATCATCTTCATTTGTGAGAACACCATCTTATACAGATGGGTGGAACAAAAGTAAGCTTCCACTTTTAAAGTACAGGACAATAGAAGGGGGTACTTTTCTCGGTTTACAAGTCCCCAAAATTTGCTGTCCCTTGATCTGGCTTTCAGCTCAATGTCACTTTGCACGGTAATTTTCTCTGTATCAATTCCACTACTTTGTAAATCAAACACCTGATGGAATGTCACAGTCAACGCACCAATGTCTGCTGGAAGGAATGGATTTGAGATACACATAACGATTGGCTCCATCATGTCTAATTCTTGAAATCGCCTGTTGAATTCCTCTGCTAATTTGGTCAGCTATGCACAGAATATTTCTGGATGGAAGCATTTTTCTTTGTCTTAAATTTTTTCTAGTATTTTCTCCAGACTCGGGAAGTGTTGCAGCATTTTATCCTTTAACTGGGAGGACCACATGTGACATTGCACTCCATATGTTTTATGGAAATATGCTTATGAGTGTGAATGTGATGTAACTTGAATATGCTTTATGCAAAAGGTCTATTGTAAGGTATCATAACAAAGGTTATAACCTACTGAATATATTCCTCCTATTTGTATGTATGTATCATTCTTGTATCTGAAGCTAGAAATATGAAGTATAACTCTGAGGTCCTATTGTAATTATGCAAAGTGTGGGCCATTAATGGTGGTTTAGAATCTTGATGGCTCCCATTGACTTGGACAATTGGTTGTAAATGGCTCTGTTTACTTTCAAACCTTCCTGTGTGCTTGTGGGCCAGCCCAGGAAGAATGGAGTCTGGGGACTCACAGGACATGTGATCATGACACCTGATACTGGAATCCATTTTAAATCTGGTACTTTTCCATTTAAAAGGGGGGGGGAGGGGGAGGGACCCAGAGAGACAAAAGAGTCCCACCTTGTGCCAAAGCTATGAAAGGGAGTGGAACAGAACAAAGAGGGTTCCAAGTCATGAGAGAACCCCTGCTTTCCACCTAAGATGTCTGCTGGAACTAACAAGGACTGTACCAGGGGAAAGGATTAGGCCCAGACTAGGAGGGAGTCTAGTCTGTGAAAGAAGCTTATTGGAACATCTCAGAGGGTGAGATTTACCTGTAATCAGTTTCTTAAGGTACTAGGCTTAGACTTGCGTGTTTTTGCTTTATTTTGCTTGGTGACTTACTTTGTTCTGTCTGTTATTACTTGAAACTACTTAAATCCTACTTTTTGTATTTTTGTACTTAATAAAATCACTTTTCTTTATTAATGAACCCAGAGTAAGTGATTAATACCTGGGGGAGAAAACAGCTGTGCATCTCTCTCTATCAGTGTTATGGAGGGCGGACGATTTATGAGTTTACCCTGTATAAACTTTATACAGAGTAAAACAGATTTGTTTGGGGTTTGGATCCAACTGGGAGGTGGGTATCTGGGTGCTGGAGACAGGTAAACCTGCTGAGCTGTTTTCAGTTTAGTCTGCAGGTTTGGGGGCATGGCCAAGACCCTGGGTCTGTGTTGCAGCAGGCTAGCATGTCTGGCTCAACAAGACAGGGTTCTGGAGTCCCAAGCTGGCAGGGAAAATGGGCTCAGAGGTAATCTCAGCACATCATGTGACAGTCCCAGGAGGGTCTTTGTGACCGAACCCATCACACTATCAACCCAGTATCAATTTGAATGCATTCACTGCACTGATCATATGTGATAAGTCTCTGTCCTTTCCCAGCAGTTCACTGTTCAGCTCGTTCAGTTAGGATGTTATGTCAGTAAGGAGGAACCTGAAATCTAGCAGCCATGCATTGTCTGATGGCTCATTGCACACTTTGTTCCTTGATTTTAGAAAAGTGATGATTTCAGGTATTAGATCCAAAAATCCAAAATTCGATCCTGCTTAATCACCTCACATCCACATAGAGGAGCAGCTCACCATAAGCAGAATCCACTTCTTCAAGTAAAAACAATGAGGAGTCCGGTGGCACCTTAAAGATTTAACAGATTTATTTAGGTGTAAGCTTTCGTGGGTAAAAAACCCACTTCAGATGCATGGAGTGAAAATTACAGATGCAGTCATAAAAATACTGACACATGAAGAGAAGGGAGTTACCTTACAAGTGGAGAACGAGTGTTGACAGGGCCAATTCAATCAGGGTGGATGTGGTCCACTCCCAATAATTGATGAGGAGATGTCAATAGCAAGAGAAGGAAAATTGCTTTTGTAAGGATTTAAACAAGCGGTGCTGGAGGGCTCTTGCTCAAATTGAGTTTACAGTTCTGACAATGATTTTCATTACATGTGAGAAATCCATTAACTTCACTCGCTAGTGCTTGCTGGTGGATTACACAGTGGTAATCCACAAATGAAGGAAAATCTGGATCATGTCAGCATGTGCGTCAAGCATGGCGGGTGCACCATCTGTTGTGATCGAAACAAGTTTCTTGATTGGAATGATTTTCTCAAGCACGTGCTTTTTGAATTTGTCATAGATATCTTCACCTTTTGTTCTTTCTTTAAGGGTCAAAACAGTCAGAAGGTCCTCTTTAGTTGTCACGTCCTTAAAAACCATTTGAACAAAAACAATTACCTGGTCTGTGTCCGTCACGTCGACTCATTCATTGAACTGCAGTGAAAAGCATTCGCAGTCATTCAAATCCTCCTGTAGTTGCAGAAAGATGTCTTCAGACAAAGATTCCATCCGTCTTGCTACTGTGGAAGCACCAAGTGATATGCTCTGGATTGCTGTCATTATTTCCTCTTTGTTTTTAAAGTCTTTAAATAAGGAGTGCCACAGTCATTGCAATGCCACAGTCGTTGCTTCTTTAAATACTTCTCCATCTGTAAACGATTTCTTGTGTTTTGCCAGCAGATGGCAAACATGTAACGATGCTTCCGTAGAGACCTTCCCTTTTGCTGCTGGTTTAGTAAAAAATGACAGTTGAGTTTTCAAAGCAGCCTTCAATTAATTAACTTTATTTGAATGAAGTGAGCTGTTCAAGGGGAAACTGTCCTTGAATTTGCTATGCATTGTTTGTGATGTCTTTCTAAATTCCCCTTTTTACTTCTGGATATACTTGTGTGACAGAGAAGACATACACACTTACCTTTTACTGTTGCAAACAGAAATTCATTTTCCCATTCCGAATGGAAAGTTGTAGGGTTTTGGTTTCTTTTTAGATGGCTCGGGTTCATCACTCTTTGTTAGCTAGGTATGTATTTTTTATTATAAAAAGAGAAAACAGGAGAGCACTAGCTACGACTGTAGTCTATAGGAAACGCTTCTGAGCGGTAGACATACATGCCATGCATGATAAGCTTTTTTTCTTTTCTTTTTTTCAATTCTGCATTTGCAAACAGTAATAAGTGCTGTTTTAAATGTAGTTACAAAGCTGTTTCAAATTAATAACTTGTCATGTTGAGGGGATCAATTCATCATGCCTAGCTAGCATGGGCAGTAGGTAAAGCTTCCCAGCGGGGAACCTAGCTCCCTGTCCCACCTCTTCTGTCCATGGCCAGCCCACACTCAACCCCAGCCCCGCCTCTGGCCCCACTCACTGCATCCTGCCACAAGACCTCCCCACCCAGTCCCTCCTCATCCCCTGCCTGCTGCAAGACCCCCCTTCCCGTGTCCAAACCTCCCCTCTCCTGATGCTAGTCTCTTCACCCAGCTGCCATGAGACACCTTCCCCACTGTCTGCTGCTCACTTCCTCACCCCCCTGGCCTGCTCCTAGATCCCACCCGTCTGCCGCGAGAAACTCTCCCCACCTGCCACAAGACCCCCCACGGCCTTCCACTTGCCTCCTCACCTCCCTGGCCCGCCGCCGGATCCCCCCTGCCTGCTACTGGCCTGCTGCTCGCCTCCTCCCCCACCCTCCCCCGGCCTGCCGCCAGATCCCCCTCACTTGGTCACCCGCCTCCTCCCCCCGCCCACCACAAGACCCCTCCCCCGCCTGTTGCTTGCCTCCTCACCTGCCCACCACAAGACCCCCCCCCTTGCCTGCCGCTCGCCTCCTCAGCCCCTGGCCCACTGCCAGATACCCAGCACTTGCCACTCACCTTTTCACCTGCCTGCCGTTCGCCTCCTTGCCCCCCGGCCCGCTGCCAGATCCCCCTACCTCCCACTCACCTCCTCACTTGCCTGCTGCTCACCTCCTCATCCCCTGGCCTGTCGCCAGATCCCCCCGCCTGCTGCTTGCCTCCTCACCCGCCAACCACAAGACATACCACCCACCTGCCACAGGATCCCTCCCCCGCCTGCTGCTTGCTTCCTCACCCCCCGGGCCTGCTGCCAGATCCCTCCCTGCCTGCCACTAGCCTACTGCTCACCTCCTCACCTGCCCACCACAAGATCGCTTCCCCACCTGCCCACCACAAGGCCCCTCCCCCACCTGCCACCAGATCCCCCCCACCTGCCGCTCACCTAGACACCCAGCTGCGGTTCGCCTCCTCACCTGCCTGCCACAAACCCCCCCTGCCTGCCACTTGCCTCCACAGCCCACTGCCAGACCCCTCCCCCCCACCTGCCGCTCACCACCTCACTTCCCTGGCCTGCCACCAGATCCCCCCCACACCTGCCACTCTTCTCCTCACCGCCCCCTCGCTGGATCCCCCACACCTGCCCCTGGCCTCCTCACCCCCGGACCGCTGCCAGATCCCCCCTGCCTGCTGCTCACCTCCTCACCCTCTGGCCCGCCACCAGATCCCCCCTGCCTACCACTCACCTGCTGCTTGCCTCCTTTGCCACCCAGCACAAGACACCCCCACCTGCCACTCACCTCCTCACCCCCTTGGCCCGCTCCCAGATCCCCCCTCCTGCCAGTTGCCTCCTCACCCTTCCGCCACAAGACCCTCACCAGCCCACGGCTCTCCTCCTGACCCCCCTACTTACTGTGTCCCTCTTCACCCCCCTAACTCCGCGGGGGTGGAGGAGAGGAGGGACCTGGTGAATGGCGTGGACCTCTAGAGCGGGTGTGGAGTGGAGGAGGAAGAAAACAAGATGGGAGACTGAGGTCGACTGTCAGAGGTTCCATGATCAACTAGTCGATCGTGATCTACTGGTTGGTGACCACTGTTGTAGTGAGTGAGATATGAAGTACTGAAAAGCAGTCCCGCCTTTGGTATGAGATTCAGAGAATGAGTTTTGCAGGCCTATGTTCAGTGTCTATTGAGTCCGTGGTTTTTAGTGTCTAACAAAGTTATGGAGTACTTGTGGCACCTTAGAGACTAACAAATTTATTTGAGCATAAGCTTTCGTGGGCTACAGCCCACTTCATCGGATGCATGCAGTGGAAAATACAGTAGGACGATTTTATATACATAGAGAACATGAAACAATGGGTGTTACCACTAAACCCTCTCCAGCGCACTATCAAGGATCTACAACCTCTCCTGAAGGAAGACCCATCACTCTCACAGATCTTGGGAGACAGGCCAGTCCTTGCTTACAGACAGCCCCCCAACCTGAAGCAAATACTCACCAGCAACCACACACCACACAACAAAAACACTAACCCAGGAACCTATCCTTGCAACAAAGCACATTGCCAACTGTGTCCACATATCTATTCAGGGGACACCATCATAGGGCCTAATCACATCAGCCACACTATCAGAGGCTCGTTCACCTACATATCTACCAATGTGATATATGCCATCATGTTCCAGCAATGCCCCTCTGCCATGTACATTGGCCAAATCGGCAGTCTCTATGTAAAAGAAGAAATGGACACAAATCAGACGTCAAGAATTATAACATTCAAAAACCAGTCGGAGAACCCTTCAATCTATCTGGTCACTCGATTACAGACATAAAAGTCACAATATTACCAAAAAAACCCTTCAAAAACAGACTCCAACGAGAGACTGCTGAATTGGAATTAATTTGCAAACTGGACACCATTACATTAGGCTTGAAAAAAGACTGGGAGTGGATGTGTCACTACACAAAGTAAAACTATTTCCCCATGTTTATTCCCCCCCCCCCCCCCCGGTTCCTCACACGTTCTTGTCAACTGCTGGAAAAATGGCCCCTCTTGATTATCACTACAAAAGGTTTTTTTCCTCTCCTGCTGGTAATAGCTCACCTTAACTGATCACTCTCGTTACAGTGTGTATGGTAACACCCATTGTTTCATGTTCTCTGTGTATATAAAATCTCCCCATTGTATTTTCCACTGCATGCATCCGATGAAGTGGGCTGTAGCCCACAAAAGCTTTTGCTCAAATAAATTTGTTAGTCTCTTAGGTGCCACAAGTAACCCTGTTCTTTTTGCAGATACAGACTAACACGGCTGCTACTCTGAAACCTAACAAAGTTATGAATTTAGGACAGGCTTGTCTTTTGAAGGTGTTGTGCAGATTTCCTTTGAGAATAAGGAGTCAGAGGTCAGATAAGGAATGACTGTTTTGTGAAAAGAAAAGGAGTACTTGTGGCACCTTAGAGACTAACCAATTTATTTGAGCATGAGCTTTCGTCAGCTACAGCTCACTTCATCCGATGAAGTGAGCTGTAGCTCACGAAAGCTCATGTTCAAATAAATTGGTTAGTCTCTAAGGTGCCACAAGTACTCCTTTTCTTTTTGCGAATACAGACTAACACGGCTGTTACTCTGAAACCTGTTTTGTGAAAAGCGTTACCCAGGGGAGATACGATGTTTCTGTCTTTTATTATTTTTCTGTGTGAGTTCATTTGAGAGTGCAGTGATTGGTTTCAGCTGGACATTGGGGCATTTGATGCAGTGAATGAGCTACACCACATGTTGTGATAGGCATGTGTAGGACCTATGGATATTGAAAGGTGGAAACTTGGCTTATTTGAATCCCAGGAACCATCCCCCAACAAAGCCCCAACACATAACCAAGCTGTGCATGTGTGAAATAAGGGCCATTAGGGATTTTTATTTCAGATAGTCTTGCCAGAAGGCCCAACATAGTTGTTTCTCAATGCTTAAAATGTAAAACCATTGCAGGAGCCTGAAATACTGAAAAGCATTCAATGGCTCCTTTGGTATGAGATTGAGAGAATGAATTTTGCAGGCTTACATTCAACAAAGCCACTCAGGCCCAGATCTTCAAAGGTATTTAGGCTCCTAACTTCCATTGAAAGATTACCCTTGTTTTAGTATGCATAATTATCATTGGTGTTAAAATAATCTTCCTCTGTCCTCCTGTGACAGTGAACTACCCAGCTGCTGAGACTATATTGTACAAGGGGTATTTCTTTTCTTTTCTTTGAAGTTATTGGGCTAGTAATGAGATTCCGTATTGTCAGATCACAGGGCTGTGCGAAGGGAAGCGACTGCTCCATTCTCCGTGCACTGGTAACTACGGATAGGGCAAGTTCCCTCTACGGCTGTGTCTACACTACAGACCTTGTCTCATGGGTAACTGCTCTTTGCTGGCAGGAGAGAGCTCTCCTGCTGACTTAATTAAACCACCTCCAACCAGCGGCGGAAGCGATGTTGGCACAAGAGCCTCTACACCACACACCTGCACTTTTGTTGGTGAAACTTATGTCCATCAGGGGGCTGGTTTTTTCACACCCCTGGCCAACAAAAGTGGTAGCGCAGACAAAGCCGAACTTCCCTCCTTTCCGGACCCAGGGCCACTGCCTGCTGCGACTGCCCCGGCTGCCCAGGGCACTAGGACAGGTGCGCCGCCGGGCAGCTGAGCGCTCCAGCACCAGGAGCGGCGAGCCTGGGGCGGGCGAAGCGGCCCCGCCTCCCGTGACTGGCAAGAGCCGAGCGCGGAGCCCCTCCCCACAACCGGGCCCGCTCTCCCCCCTTCTCACGTGACTGACAAACGGCCGCCGCCACCATTGGGGGAGCTCCCCTAACTATTATTTCCGGCCCCTCCCCTGCCTAGCTCTTCCCGAGCATGCCCAGCAGGGCACACAGGTGTGGCTTTGCGCATGCGTAGAGAAACACGTTTGGGAGGTGGGCCTTGTGAAGTGACGGCATGTTTTACGCATGCGCAAAGGGACAAGGCGACGGAAGGCGCTCTAGTGTTCACGGGCAACCGCCACCGTTTGTTCTACGCATGCGCGCCCGATCATGCGCGCATGCGCCTCGGACGGAATTTGTTGCCGCCTGGCTGTTTGTGCCAAGGGGTGCGGAGCGGATGGAGCCCGCCCCTCCCAGCAGAGGTCAGAGGGGCCAGGGGAGGCCGGGGAGAGCCGGTGTAGCGGGAGGGGGGCCCTGCCTGCACCTTGGGGGGAGGTTTCCTATTGCCCTGACAGCCCTGGCACCACTGCTTGTTCCGTGACATCAGCACCGCATCCATGATGTCAGCACGTATAGATGATGTCACTACTGTGCCGTTATACCATGGTCACGTCAGGCTGTGCTGCTTTGATGTCATTGTACCATCATCACTGTGTTACCTAGCAGCATGATGTCTCCCCAGCACCTGCTGGGAAATGGGGCAAGACTAGTGACAACTCGACGGGCAGCCTCTGCCCACCAGCAGAGGAGGCACTTGACATAGCACTGCGCTGGTTAAGGTTTCCTAATGTGCATTCCACGCCGACCAGTGTTACCTCCTCCTTTCTATAGCTAGTACACGTGCAGGAAGTCGAGCTGGCCTGATCACCTTACACCTTTCCAACCTCCCACGGCCTAGAAAGGGACAAAGGACAAACCCTGGTTCAGGGGAGCATAAACAATACTAGCTCACTTTCTTTTTTTTAAGCATAGGTAAAGTTATCTGTAACTCATATTTAGGGCAATGGGAAACATTGCTGTACAATTCAGTCTGATTTTCATGGATTTTAAAAAGTGGCAAAACATCTAACTGGAATTGTGGAGAAAACATATTACAGTATGGGATTTGGTGAATAAATGCCCTTTAAAAGGAAGAGTAAAGCCACTGTTAAATTATCCTCTTTTTATTATACCTTTTAAAATGCTCATCTCTTTTTTAAGTGGATTGTGATAGTACATGATAAAAATCTATCAAATAATTACTGGTATATAGAATGCAGATCAGGAGTTTCTGTTCTCCCTGTCTTCCAACACAGGAACAAGGGGATATCAATGGAATTAAATTATAGCAAATGTAAAAAAATTTCACAGGTGTAATTATACTGTGGAACTCATTGCCGCAGGTTGTCTTTGAGGCCATAACATTAGCAAAATTCAAAGAGAGATTGAGCGTTTATATGGATAACAAGAACATTCATAGTTACAATAGATAATGGTAACAAATTTTGAAAGAGAGATGAAAATGCTTCAGTGCTCAAACCAACCTCTAACTATTAGGGATTATGGTGAGGTCTTCATGGGGGCAGATAATCCCATATCTTCATATTGAGTGGTTTCATGCATCTTTCTCTGAAGCATCTGGTACTAGCCATTGTTAGAGACAGCATATCAGACTGGATGGATCTCAGGTCCAATCCAGGTGGCAATTCCTATATTCTGTAGTAATTGTTCTATGGATTGAAGATTTCAGTATCCAGTGTGGCATCTATCCCTAGGATTAAATTCACTAAAAGTTAGATTTATATTAGTAAAGTGAAGCCAAAACAATTGCCATATCTAGGGCCTGCTTCTCCTCTCTTATCAGTGTATATCAGAAATAACTCCATTGACTTCAGTAGAATTAAACAGGCAAGAGAGGTGAATCAGGCCTTTCATGCAGATTCTACACATAACCAAGTGGTGCAGAGATGAAATAATAAATGCCTTTAGGAATTTGCAGTAAAAATTAAAATGTGGGATATTGTTAAAAATTGCGTGGATTTTTCCTTAGGCTATTGCAGCACTGTCTTATGGTTACGGATATTTATAGTAATCAAATTCACGGTTAGCTACTTCACTCACTTGTGCTGTTGCTTAAAAATAGGTAATGCACGTTCACTCAGGCCACATTACCTGGGGATTCAGCAGTTGAGGACTCTCTCTGCAGCTTCTTCAAGGCAGCAAAGTGGAAATCTGCCTTTCGCTTTCAAGGACAGAAGGGACTGGGTACAGAAAGAGCTCATCCTGGGTGGAAAAGCAGGGGGTGTGGTGGTTTAAAACAGTGCTACTCAAAGTGGTGGTCCGCGGGCCGGTGCCGGTCCACGGGCCATCGGCTGCCGGTCTGTGCGCACATTGGGGGGAAAAATTGCCAGTCCCCCACATCAGATAGCTTGAGAAGCACTGGTTTAAGACAAAGTGTTGGCCTTGAGCCTGCAAACATTCTCATGCTCAGCTTTATTTCCAGCTTAGGGTTACTGTGCTACTGGCCTGGTGTGTGCCCTTCGGCAAGTCACCTTCCCCCACTTTATGCTTCAGTTTCCTCATCTGTAAAATGCGGTTAATGATACTGACATCTTTTGTAAAGTGCTTCAGGATCTATTGATGAAAAGTGCTATATAAAAGCTAGGTCTTATTGTGATTTATTATTACTATCACAGGTAGTTGAATTGACTTCAGTGGGCTACTCGTGGTAGTAAAGTTAAGCACAAGTGTTTGCAGGGCCTTTATTATTATCATGAGTAAATACATATATTATGATAATACTCAAAGGCCCTAGTCCTAATTGGGGCGCCATTGTGCTGGACATTGTACAGATGTTAGAAAATCTCATGTCTCCAGGTGGGTGCAGTCATTGCTTTAGCACTGAAAAAGTCCCAAGTGGGATTGAAGTTCAGATCTCATTGAGATCCATGGAGTGGGTGAGTTTCCACCTTTGCTGCCTGCTGCTGCTGATTGGCTGGAGGTAGTTTTTTGCATGCTGGTTATTAGGACACAGTGCTCTGTACAAAGATGTATCTTTGTTATTGAAACATCTAGAAACTTTTTAAAGATCAGCTTTAGAGTCCAAGAAAAATAGACCACAGGTCCTTTTACATATGATTTCCCCCCCAGCCCTAGCCGTATGTGATAATAGTGATATCCAGTGGAAGTGCCTAGTGATACGGTACAGCAACATAAACAGGGTGCTATGATTAAATACTTTGTTCTAGACGACTCAATCTCAAACTATGTTTCAGGAGTGTGCAAAGCCCTTGTTTATGGTTTGTAGAATTAATCTTTTTGAGAAGCAGGCATCAGAGCATTTCAAATGCAGGTCTGTGAGATGGTCTCTTGTTCTTTTGCAGTAGTCTGCAAAATGGAAATAAGTGGGAATTCCTGTTCTAAACTGAAATTGTTTGTATGATATCAGAGCTTAACAATAGCATTCAGATGGGGTGTGTAACAATGGTAAGTAACATTGCAATGGGATACTGAGTGGTCTGGAACTTAAGTTAGTCAGAGAAAAAGTAGTTTACTTGAGAGAAATGTAAAAATACATTTTGGGAGCAATGAACCAAATCAGAAAGTCTATTTTTAATAGACTTGGTCAGCTTGATGAGCAGGTGAGGTTATTAATTACTTCTTAAAGCTATTTGCCTTGAATGTGGTACTGATGGTATTTTGTGGTTGCACTTGTACATGGATTCAGAAGAACATAAGAATAGCTATGCTGGGTCAGACCAATGACTGGTCCATTTGTCCCCGTATCCTGTCTTCCAACAGTGACCAGTGCCAGATGCTTCAGAGGGAATGAACAGAACAGGGCAATTATCAAGTGATACATTTCCTGTGATCCAGTCCCAGCTTTTAGCAGTGAGTGGTTTAGTGACACCTCTGACCATCTGAGTTAATAGCCATTGATGGACCTATCCGCCATGATCTTTTTTGAAGCCAGTTATAGTTTTGGCCTTCACAACATCCCCTGGCAACAAGTTCCAGAGGTTGACTGTGCATTGTGTTAAGAAGTACTTAATGAAATTAAGGGACCCCTGGTTCTTGTGTTATGAGAAGGGGTAAATAACACTTCCCTATTCACTTTCTCCACACCATTAATTATTTTGTAGACCTTTATCATATCCTACCTTAGTCATCTTTTTTCTAAGATGAACAGTCCTCATTTTTGTTGCTCTTTTCTGTACTTTTTTCAATTCTAATATATCTTTATTGGGATGGGATGACCAAATCTGCATGCTGTATTCAAGGTGTGGGCATATTATGGATTTCTGTAGTGGCACTATGATATTTTCTTATCTATCCCTTTCCTAATATTCTTTTAGCTTTTGTGATTGCCATTGCACATTGAGATGTTTTCTGCTCACCCAGGGCCATAGAGAAGCCATACCTTGTGGACAGTCCAGCAATATAGTGAGTCTGCCATACTGTGTTTACAGATAAGTGCATGTGCTGGAGATACTACTGTGACGAGCATGGTATAAGAACCTGTGTAGAACTGGATAGAGAGAGACTGCATGAGGGAAGGTGTGTGAGAGGCATAGAGGTCTCTGCTCCTCAGGAAGGTCTGCTTTGTATCTGTGAGTTTCTTTCCAGCAGGAATGGGAAGTACTGAGGACTGTAGGAAAGTTTTTAGTTGCAGTATTTGGGTTGGAAATATTCCAGGGGGTCTGTCTCTTTCTATGTGGTTTCCAGCACAAACACCAGTTCTTTCCCCATGCTGTGTTTTGACTGGCTTGATTGAAGACTCTGCTACCAACCTTCCAGATCTTTTGTAACTAGCCTTCAAGGGAGGGGAAGTAATATTTATAGTGCCAGCACAGCAGCATGGAGCAACTCTTCATTGGGAACTTTCTATAATTAGAAACCTAGGTGCATATGGAAAAAAGAAACATTTAATTTAATTTTTGAAGAATGAGGCGCCTCCAACCTTCCCGCTACTTTGACCCTATCCCTTGGGACCTCCTTAAATTATGGCCACCCTTGAGGGACCATCAGTGCCAATACTTTATTGATCTGCTCTTGAGTGAGATGAGGCACTCCCCCAAACATGGGTGAGCTGCTTTTTTAGCAGTCCAAGCTATGGCTGGCACACAGACTGTGATTTGAGTCTGGGTCTCTTGCTCTTCAGTGTCAGGCACTGCAAATGTATCAGTTCCTCCCAGTTCTCTGCATCCCACGTCAGAATTCGCACTCTCCTTCAAAGCTGTGCTGCTGATGGAGCCGTGGGCATATGGAACCAGCATGGCTCTCTGTAGGATGGTGTAATCTGCACTATCTCCTCGAGGGAACAACAAATGATGTCAGAATCAGACCCTTAATTTTTAAAGGGTCTGATTTTGCCACCCTTACTGATGTTTCGTGCCTTATTCCCCAGGTAATCCTGTTCAAATTAAGGAATAATCACAGAGTAACATATTATTTATCAGTAAGGGTGGCAGAATCTGGATCTTTGAGAATGAGGCCTTCATGAATAATGGACATGGAAGTGTATTTAGTAGCAAGGTAGAAAACAGGTGTCTACAGGATACAGAGGAGGTTTCAGGAAGATATCTATTCCAGACCTGCACTTTTCTGATGATAAAGATGAGATAGTCGCTGAGATTGAGATGACAGAAGAAGAGATCCTGGAACAAATTGGTGATTTAAAGACAATAAGTCACCAGGCCTAGATGGTGCATCAAAGAGTCCTGAGGGAACCGAGCTGCTAGGAAAAAATGTTCAGTCTCATTAAAAACAGCTACTGCACCAGAGGATTAGAGGGTAGGAAATGTTTTACGTTATTTTAAAAAAAAGATTATAAGGGTGAGCTGGGGAGTTACAGACCAGTAAGCCTTGCATTTGTACCTTGTAAATTGGTTGAAATGATATTTAAAAATATAATGATAAAACCTGTGGAAAATCATAATGTGAGGGTCAAATCAGCATGGTTTCTGCAAAGGAAAATCATGTCTCACTAACCTTTTGAATACTTTGAACATGTCAGGAAAGTAGTGGATAAAGGAAAACCAGTCAACATAGTTTACTTAGACTTTCAAAGGGCTTTTGACAATGTCTCCCACAGGAAGATGCTAAAGAAGCTAAGCGGGGTGGATAAAAATATTTTTTGTATTTAACTTGGCATTTTAAAATTTAAGTTAAATACAAGTTTATTTATTTTTTAAATAAACATAGTTAAATTTGAAATTGATAAATTATATTAAGTCCTAAACTTATAAACTATTAAAATCAAATTAAAATAAAAAAATAATGGTAAGCAGTACATGTTTGCTGCTAAGTTTTAAAGAAAGTCAGACCCCTGAATTGGTGGTACTCACTGGTTGAGCATCTGGAACCAGAGTTTGTTGAAGTGCTAAACTAGTCTTTGACAGCAGCAGCCTCCTCTTCGGCAGGTGCAGAGAGAATTTTCTTTTCACATCAGTATATTCAGTTAGTTTAGGTCAATGACTAATTCATTCAAAGTTGAGAAACTGAATGGGAGCTGAAAAAGCAGGAAAGCTTGTTTTCCTCTTCCAACTTATGAATAAAAAGTAGGTGGGAGAGAACCAACTCTACTAGTTCTAAAATCTTGATGGACAGGGTGACTGGAAACAATCAGTTCAGTTCACTAACTACAGATAATACTTGTTTTGCTTAATAAATCAGTTAATTTTAAATGCAAAATATATTATGATATATTTTTTTCCTTATGTGTCCAGAACATTTAAGATAATTTTATTTATTTTTTTTTAAATGCTGTTTTGGTGCATTTTTAATTGAACTTCAATTTCCATCCAAATAGAACTTGACACAAATCACAAGTAAAAAATTAATCATCTAGTAAATAAGAAATCTATCGTTCATCATTTTCTAATATAATAAAAAATATAAATGCTAAGAATCTGAATAAATGGGAGTTGAGCCATGTAACTTAAATAAACGTGTATAGATATAGTGTATCCTCCTGGTTATCAAAAAGAAGGACCAAATTTAGTGTAGAGGCTATATTTAGTTGCAAATCAACATGTGATAATGGTTACCAACCAGTGAGAATCAACCTTTCTTTAGGAAAGTAACTAAAAAGTACAAAAGCAAAACAAGATTAAAAATCAATGAGTTAAATCAAGGTTTCCAGATTGCTGATTTAAATACTGATTAAAATTGGTGATTCAGATCACTTTGATTTAAATCAATCCACTCTGAAGTTAAGTAGTTATGGTGTGAGAAGCAAAGTATTGTCATAGATCAGAAACTGACTAGGAGACAGGATACAAAGAGTAGAAATAAATGGTCAATTTTCATCAAGGCAAAAAGTTAACAGTAGGACTCGGGGTTCGATACTAGGTCCGGTGTATGTATATTAATGATCCAGACAGAGAGGAGAGCAGTGAGGTAATAAGATTTTCCAGATGACACAACATTATTTAAGTTAGTCAGGACCAGACAGGCCTGTGAGGAAATTCAGAAAGATCTAATCCAGCTGGGTTAATGGGCAACACAATGGCACATGAAGTTAAGGGTTGATAAATGCAAAGGAATGCACATAGGAGGGGAAAATGTAAATTACTTGGACATAGACAGGCCATTTGTCTGATTTTTAAGCTTCTGGTTTTATGTTTTTTGTGGTTTGTTCCCTGTCTGGTACTAATATAAAACCTTTGTCCAGTGTCACACGTGGAGGAAGCAATTTTGAAGAGTGTGCCGCTTAGCCCCCACTGACATGATCTCATGCACCAGTACCAGAATACCAGGTATTCTGTGGATTTGTTGGTGACCTAAGTTCCCTGTAAGCTGCACAGCTGGGTGGCTGCGCAGCAGCCTATTAAGCGCCGCATGGGCACTCAGCGAACCCGCCTGGCTGGGACCTGCTGGGGGAGGGGTATCCCTCCCCCAGCCTGAACCTAGCCCCTGCCCGGAACAGCCAGGGTAGGAGCACCCCTCCATCGGCCTGAACCCAGCCGCGGCCTGAACCCAGCCGCAGCCTGAACCTGCTGGTGGTGGGGCGCCCCTTCCTCGGCCCCAACTCAGTCCCGGACCTGCCATGGCCAGGGGAGATGCGCCTCTCCCCCCAGCCCAGGTGCTGCTGGGGGGAGTCCTCTCTCCCCACTGTGGCCCTGGGACAGCCTGTACCCCGAGCCCCTCATCCCCATCCCCACCCCAGAGCCCACACCCCCAGCCAGGGCCCTCACCCCGCCACCCCAACCTTCTGCCCCAGCCCTGAACCCCTCATCCCCTGCCCCACCCCAGAGCCCACACCCCAACCCTCTGCCCCAGCCTGAGCTGCTCATCCCTGGCCTCACCCCAGAGCCCACACCCCCTCCCGGAGGCCTCACACCCCTGCACCCCTACCCTGTGCCCCAGCCCTGGGCCCCTCATCCCCTGCCCCACCCCAGAGCCCGCACCCCAACCCTCTGCCCCAGCCCTGAACCCCTAATCCCCTGCCCCACCCCAGAGCCCGCACCCCAACCCTCTGCCCCAGCCTGAGCTGCTCATCCCTGGCCTCACCCCAGAGCCCACACCCCCTCCCGGAGGCCTCACACCCCTGCACCCCTACCCTGTGCCCCAGCCCTGGGCCCCCTCCCACACTCCGAACCCCTTGGTCCCACCACACATCACCTCCATATTGATGCACATAACAAAATTCATCACGCACATGTGTGGAAAAAATTAGAGGGAGCACTGTTGGTGACCACCCTACTTGAACACCTTACAGGGTTTTAAATTAAAACCTGGTGAAGTCAGAAGTGATAAAAAGAAATACTTTTTCACACAGCACCTAATTAAACTGGGGAATTCATTGCCACAGGATGTCAGTGAGTCCAAAAATTTAGCAAGATTCAAAGAGGGATTGGATATTATATAGGTAACAAGAATATCCAGAGTTGTTGTCATTACTGCTAACACATTTTGGAAGGGATATTAAATTTCATGGTTCTGGGTTTAAGATAATCATTAGGGATTAGGATGAGATTTAATGTGGGGTGCAGATTATTCCACATCTGCCTACTGCATGATTTCATGTACCATCCTTTGAAGCATCTGGCCCACTGTTGGAGACAGAATACTGGACTAGATCCAATGTCAGAATTCCTATGTTCCAATGAGACAAGAAGTCATCTATTTCAGGAGTAAATAGAGAAATAAAGTATTTTTATTAATAATTATTATTTTTGTGGTGTCTAGTTTTCTTTCTCTTCCAGTAGATTTGCTCACTGACTTTTTCATGCTTTTCCTCTTGAGAAGGGCTCATGGTTCACTTTCTTTTTGTAGTCATAATTTCCATAGAGTACTTCACTACTTGGAAAAAAGAAAGCCTAAAGCAGCTGAACCTTCAAATCCCTGAGACCCTTATAGCTGATCTCACAGACAATTTTAAATAATTTACACTATTTAAAGGAGATGGCAAATTCTTTGAAAAATCTAGCACCTTTAGAGTTGTGTTCCCTGTCTGTCAAATAGCCTAGGTGAGAGAGGCACTCAGAACATAATTAACTCTTACCTTTTCCCCCCATATTTTTCCAGGTCCCAACATCCACTTTTATTGGTCCCATTTTGTATGACATCCCAGCATGCACGAGTGATGGGAGATCAGTGATGGGAGATCAGTCACAGGACCCACCTGGATCATAGGGTTGGCATCTAGGTGGTCTAAGTGGTGGTGTTTTTATTTTATTTTGCTAGTTTGGGTGGCTTTGAAAGATTTTTTGATCCCATAGGGGAAGAGCATATGATATTTAAAAGAAGCACTTTGCAAACCATGAAGTGTTGTGAAGAAGCAATACTTCCCTTCCCTTTTAAGCCAATGCCCAAGGATTTCTAAGGGCTTGTCTACATGGGAATACTCAGGAAAGTTAATCTGAATGATTTTTTAAAAATGGATTCGTTAAACTGCATTGGACCCCAGTGTGGACACTCTTATTCAGATTTAAAGCAGCATTAATTTGATTTATCTTAATTCACTTTGGAAGTGAATCAGAAAACATGCAGGGATTTAATGCAATTTAACTAATCCACTTTAAATTCACACCTTTTTCATTCGGATTAATTTTCTGCGTGTTCTTGTGAAGACAAGCCGCAAGTTTCATGTGATACTGTCAGCACAGTGCATGACCAAGAGCCTGCAAATCCAGACTTTGAGACCTGAAAAAGAAGGAATATAAAAAGTAAGTTCTACATCAGTTTTGTGCTTTGCCCATCTCACATTGAACACATACAGTAAACAAAGAAGTGCTGGATTTGTTTCAAAGTACAGTATTTGAAAGTCACCATTAAGTAATGTGACAGCACTAGTTTGTCTGTGAGGACTGTGTAGAAACTTAGAGGCTGAAGATTCAGTTTCTCTCTCTATGCTGTCTTCTACTTAGAAGAATGTGGTCAATTTGTCGTGACAACTGCCTCAAGACTCTGTCCAGGAAAATAAATTTAATGAACTGGCTACAAAAAAAAAAAAATCTGTTTCTCTCTCATAAGAAATTACTCTAAGATTCACAGCAAAATCTCTACAGGTTTGGGAGACTGTTGAAAGAAAAATATCCATTAACATCTGTCATTGCTTATAGGAGAGGCTGACCCATAAAGTGTGTAACCAGCATTCCTTCGCCTTGTGTGTCTGAAGCCAAGCCATTTGAGAAAACAATCCATCTTGTGTTTTTCCTGCATTTTGACTCTTTTGGTGCCCAGAGTTTTGCTGGAGAAACTGAACAGTGACTGCTGCCATTCCAAGTGAAACGCTCAGTTTCAGGACTGAAAGCAGTAGGAATTGGGAGCAATATAAAACCTCTTGTAAATGAGTCATGCCCATACCATATTCTGGGACTAGGAAGAAGTCAGTCTAAGAATAGAGATCTAGCTGTAATATCACTTGGGGTTTGATCAATTTCCATCTGGACATGTCTATCCAGGTAACCCCTGAGTAGTGTGTTATGTTTACTATAACTCAGAGAGATTAAAGTTTTTTTCTTAAGTATCAGAGGGGTAGCCCTGTTAATCTGTATCCACAAAAACAACAATATTTGTTGATATTTTTTAAAATGTTCTCAGATTATTATAAATAAATTTGTTAGTCTCTAAGGTGCCACAAGTCCTCCTTTTCTTTTTGCGGATACAGACTAACAAGGCTGCTACTCTGAAACCTCAGATTATTTAGTCTCTGTACTTTGATGGAACGTTGTAGAGTGGCCAGTGTCTGGTTTGCTGAGTGAACCTTCCTCAGGCCCTGCAAGGCAGTGTTTACCAGCAATGACCACAGCAAACACTGAAAGTGATCAGACAGCAGTAAGTATCTGTGTATAGAGAGAGAGGAAAGGGAAGGGATGTGGGTTTGACTATGTATAGTGGGGTTGCTCCCAGACACAGACCAGGAGCAGAAAAAGCCTTATCCATGTCAGGCCATCCTATTAAAAGGTGCTCTGACAAAAGCCTGAATTTCACACTATGACGGCATAGGTGTTCAATCTGACGTGTGTGTGTGTGGTTTTAGTTCCACTCCCTAGCATTCACTTCCAGAACTTTTTTTTTTTTTTTTTTTAAAAAGTCACTCTTAAGTCCTGAGCTCCAGCCCATTCATAAAGTAGGAAACATGCTTCTGTGTATGTGACAGTTGTGCCTAATGTCAGGGACCTACTTTGAAATGCTTGTGTCTCACCTCCTAACATGCCCTGTGTCTGTTGGCAGTTCAGTGTTGATCATACTTTGTGTCAGTTATATACCTTATCTATTCAGGGTTTTCCTGCACTGATCCTCAAAGCTCCACCTTATTCCAGACCATCCTTCATTTACACTCTTTTTTTATCTCTTTTATTTAGATGCTGTGATAAAGCTCCTCGCAAAGCCTTCTTCGCAAAGAGCAAGGAAATCCCCTAAATATGAATGATATCAAATGGACTCCTTGAAGATTGTACTAGACTTAATGGCTAAGTTGTGATTATAGAGGGCGAAATATTGGACCAGCCAGAAACGTGCCCACTGTTGATCTTGTTGGAATCCAGAGCGTGCAGATCTCCGGGATGGTGGAAGGCACAATGAGGACTAGGTCATCAAAGGAGGCAGATCTGCGCTGACCCTGCTGTCCCAGTCCAGTACTCCCACATGCTCCATCACACTGAAGCCAAGCTGAGCGTCTTGAGGCTGGTGGCTGATGGATGAGCTGGACAATGATTTTAAAGAACTCTGTGCTAACCTATTGAGCAGGGTCAGGAAAAAGGCTGGAGATGCCGAGGGAGGGAGGAAGGTTCAGAGCGGGACAAGGAGCACTGCAACAAAAAGCAAATTAAAAAAGAGCAAGTCAGCTGCTAAGAGCAAAAGCCAGCATGACTCCTCTGTTGGAAAGAGAGTGGGCTTGCCAGGGTGCACGGACTCCAATGAGCAGGCACTGGGGCATGAACCAGAAGGTGAAGCTACAGCCTGTGGAAATGATGGGCCTCCACTGGGAGATGGAAATGGAGATCCTCGTTCTGCCATTCAGTTGTATGCTATGACACCAAACTGTAATCAGAACAGCCTGGCAGGTAACATCTCCAACCTCTGTCTCCTTCCCTCACTCTGAAATGTTTCTAATGGAAAATAGCCTGGGGCTGGAAGGACTCTCCCGTTCAGTGGAACTTTTCTAAACTCCACCCAAGAGGGGTACCAGGCAGTTAGGATGGCACAGGGGGTGCATTTTGCATTAGACAGTGCATTAGACAGTATTCAACTCGTTAGACTGACACCTTTGACTGTTTCTAGTAACTTTTCTTCAACAGTGCTGTCAGATAGGAGAGGTCTCCCTCGGTCAGGTGAAGCACAGAGAATGGAGGGTTCCCCAAAGCAGCCAAGGCTGCAGTGAGGTGTTGCCCTGGCAACTCCTTCTGCCTGCTGCTCCCTATTTCTCCTCTCCAGAAACCCTTCACCCCTACTGCTCAGCATCTCTCAGGCCCCATCATTGGTAGAGGTTGGAAGTCAGATCCTAGAGCGCTGGTTCGGAGTTGGTGTGGCCCAATGGATAGCGCATGGACTGGAATTCAGGAGATCTGGGTCCTATTCCCAGCTCTGCAACTGACCTGCTGTATGACCTGGGGCCAGACATGTCACTGCTCAGTGCCTCAGTTTCCACATCTGTAAAATGAGGTTGACGACACTGACCTCCTTGGTAAAGCACTTTGAGATCTACTGATGATAAGTGCTGTAGAAGAGCTAGGTATGATTATTGTTATGGGGTGAAACTCAGTAGCTAAGCAGATTGTGCATCCAGTCCACTCAGAATCAGCATACTCCAAAATCAAGAATCTCTCAGGCTGCTGTAAAAGGAGGCTTCTCTGAAAAACCTCTCATCTGGCCTGTTAGCTGGGTGTTTAATGCAGATTTGCAAAGCCCCAGATGGGACAGTTATTAGGACTGCTTTTTTCCCCACCAGGCAGTGACAAGCGCAGATCATCCTTTGCTGCTGCTGCAGAACCAGCAACCTCCACCTCATCCCCTGCAAAGATGCGCCAGATCTCAGGAACCAGGCTGCGGGTAGCAGAGCTGGTGCTGGAGAGGATGCAGCAGTTTAAGAGAGTGGAACCAAAACAGCTGAAACACACCCTGGGCAGCATCTTGCCAGAGACAGTAACAGATGGAAACATCCCTGATGTGAGCCAGGAGAACCACCAGCCAGGAAATGGTATATGTCTCATGCAATCTATCCTAAACATACAGGGAGTGTTGTCTAGTGGTTAGAGTGCCAGACTGGGAGTCAGCTTCAGGAGTCCTGGATTTTATTTCCAGCTCTGCCACTGGCTCATTATGTGGCCTTGGATAAATCCATTAATCTCTGTGTGTCTCACTTTCCTCATCTGTAAAATGAGGCCATTAATACCTGCCTCACAGGGCTGTTGTGTGGCTTAGTTAATGTCTGTAACAGGCTTTTAGATCCTGAAGGGGATGATGATCTAAGTATCCTGTTTGAAATAAATTTCTTGGAAGCACAGATTCAAATCCCAATAGGATCAGTTCACTCTTTCGTCCTTCCAGTGTAAGAATAATGATAATAGCTAACTCTTATATAGAGCTTTCATCAGTAGATCTCAAAGCATTTTTTCAAGGAGGTCCATATCATTGTAGATAAACTGAATCTTTGAAAACTAAGGTCATCTTGGCTCTGTGTGGACATTAAAAATCTCCTTGGCCTTCATGTAAGAGCCATGGCTTGCCCTAGTGACCCTAGCCAAAGTTCCCCGTCTCCTCCAGTGGTGCAAATAGAATTCATTTCTCACCAATACGTTGCACCAGCTAAAGGGGGGGACATGTGACCTGCACATGTGACCCGCCCCCAGCCCAGACCCCTGCGCACTCTCTCTCCATGATTCATCCCATGTTACTTTGGGGAGGGGTGGGGAGGCCCTGTCCTCCTTCTGCTGCGCCACAGACTTCTGAACTAGAGAGCTCTCCAGAACCACAGCAGCGAAAGCTGCAGAACGTGGGGCCACCGGGCAGCCCCCCGCCAGCAGCTCTTCCAGCGCAGCTGAACTGCCCCCAGGCCTTCCACGCAGCTGTTCCTCCTGAGTCCTGTCTGGGGTCTGTACAGCAGCTCTGCTGGAGGACAAGGCTCGGGGGGCAAGGCTTGGGGGGCAAGGCTGGGGCGGTACAGCCATGTCAGAGGAGCTGCCAGCTTGGGGTTCTGCTCCTTTTGCCACTGCTGTTCCTGGGAGAGCCCTGAATGGCAGGGCTCTCCTGGGAACTGCAGTGGCAAAAGGAGCCCTGGCAGCCCCACACCAGCAGCTCCTCCGGTGCGGCTGTACCGCCCCCAGCCCTGTCCTCTGGTGGGGCTCCTTTACAGACCCCGGAGAGGAGAAACAGGCATGTAGCTACGTGCAAGGGCTGGGGGCGGTATAGCCGCGCCAGAGGAGCTGCACATTCTGCTCCTTTCGCCACTGACCTAAACTGCAGGGCTCTCCCAGGAACCGCAGCAGCGAAAGGAGTGGAACGTTGGCCCCACGCCGGCAGGTCCTCTGGCGCGGCAGTACCAGTACCGCCCGCAGCCCTGCCCTCTGGCAGGACTGCCTGCAGACCCAGACAGGAGACACTAGACAAAGGTACGTGGAACAGGGTGGTGTTACAGGTGGGGATGATACAGCCACGCCAGAGGAGCTGCCCCACTTTCTGCTCCTTCTCTGTCTTTCTGGTACAGCGTACCAAGTATAAATATCTTACTGGCAGACTGGACCAGACCGCCCTCCTTGCACCACTGCTCTCCTCTGCTGTATTGTATGGTGGTGTGCTGATTGCCACCATCCACCCCAGAAGTGGCTGCATTTCAGTGATGCTGTGTGTGTAGTTTGCAATGCACTTTGAGACCCTTTAGAATGAAAGGTGCTAGAGAAAGTTCACCTTGTATTTTTAAGGATCCAATTCAATAAAATAACTGAATATAACAGGTTCAAACCTTTTATAAAAATGCTTAGTGCTGTCTCTGAGAAGATCTTTCCTTCACCCTAGTGACCACTCCGGATCTGCCTGCGAAGGAGCCAGATGTTGCCCTGGCAGTGGCCCTCCAGCAGGAGCTCAAAGAAGTAGTACCTGGAAGTCTGGAAGAGGCAGGCTTATTTTTTTGTCAGATCTGTCAGAGGGACCTCTCAGCCATGAATGCAACACGACGGGGGCAGCATGTTAACAGGTGAAAGGCCAGTGTTTATTATTGCCCTCTCTCCCCTGGGCTCCTAGACTAGAGACTCAGCCGGCCTAACTACTGTAGAAAAGGACAAAAGCTGAGGTGGTGTCACAGTAATTTTAACGTTGAAGATGTAAGTAAATATAACCTGTTGTGAGGGTCACAGCATGGACTGAATTCTTTGTCCTGTAGCACAAAGTTGTTTTGTTCAATAGGAACTAATTATTCCTGGCTATAGGTGGTGTTCCTTTGAGGGAGCTCACAATGCAATTAGGCAGCTTCAGTATTTTGGATACCAATAAAGGATTTATTACTAGAATTGGTCTGATAACTACTGAGCTGGGTGTGTGCAGGCGTGGGTTCGTTAACATCTGGAGCAGAGATTTACCCATCATGCAGTGCTTTCCTGCTTTTCTGGTCCCACAGTTCAGTGCTGTTCTTGCCTTGGAATCTCTGTTCTCCATTCTGTATGCTAACTAATGGAGGTGCCTCCCTGTCCCATCTTCGATGCAGATGAGGCTGGGGGAGTTTCCTTAATCCTGTCACCCTTGTCCCAAGGGTTTAGGTGTGTCTTCCATTGCCTTTTCATTGCTTTTTGTAAATCTTTCTTCTGATCGGCTTTGGCTCAAGCTGAGGGGGTGGGGTAGAGGGAGGAGGTCTTTCGTGAATCAGACAGGCTGGATACTGTGCCCTCGTTCCCCAAGAACACAGAGCTGCTAGGTAACAGTGTATAATATGTAACACACACTTCTTTAGGGAGTGTTGCTTCGGTTGTTTCAGGCATTAGAGCTGATTACTCCAGTTCTTCTTTAATGTGGTTTAAAAGTGTTAGTGTGAGCAGAGTTTAAATACTTTTAAGAGCAAACTCTGCTGTTTTCCTGCAGGTGTCTGGATGAGATGGAGAAGTCACAGGTGCCCTCTTCTAGCAACCCACAGATCCCTGAGTGCCCCATCTGTGGGAAGCAGTTCCATACACCCAAAAGCCGAGCCAGTCACTTGAAACGCTGTGCTGTCAAGATGGAGGTCCCTCCGCAGTTGCTTCTCCAGGCAGTGCAATCGCAGGCATTGGCCCTGAGTGATGGGCTCCCTGTAGCACCCAGGTGAGCTGGAGCAAATAAGCGATGTTAGTAGAATCCTTTTGGTTGAGAGAAGCACTAACTCCATGTCCATGAAACCAGTCTGTAGAGTCAGGGTAAGTGCACACCCTGTGTGGGCTCTGAAACCAGGAGGAATCGGACAGGAGCCAGCTTCGGCACCGTAGTTGAAGAAAGCTGCAGTTCAGTTGGTGAGAGCACAGTAGGGCAACCAAGATGATCAGTAGGGTGGAGGGGATAATGGCTGAGCAGAGAGGGGCAAAACAGGGATTAGTCTTGCATTGACTTGGCTGAGGTGTTTACACTAGCTGAGGTAATTATGAAAATTAAACTGAATGGTCCATTGGAGTTTATTAGACAGACTGGAGCTTAGGAACATTTTGTACCTAGACATGAAGAGGGAATACACATAAGAATCGGATGTATAAAAATTTATGCTGAGAATGGGGGCTAGGTGGAATCGGCTTTTCTCTGAGCAAGTGCCTCAAGTAGTGTCTATATAGTAAATCAAACACTGGCTGACTACTAAATTCAATACGTGGAAAGTCTGTTAGTCCCATTGGGTTGGGGAGAAGCTGATTCCTGTCCCCCCAGCCAAGTTGGAAATGGCAGAGCACTTTTTGGTGTTTGCGCTTTTTGCCCCACATTGACTTGTTTTTTGCTGTTCTATGGCACCAAGTTTTAAAGGATGTGGGACTTAAAAGGCAGAATTGCAAACACAAGATTCCAGAAGCAGCTGTGAAGCACTTACAGCCAGCTTCTGGTACTGTGTAACACGCTTCTATGTTTTGCTTCAGTGGCATCCTCTCTGCCCTTCTCTTAACCTCCTAGATAGTGAAATTGAGGTTTCCCATGCCTGGATGATTTTCTTTCTAAGAGGATAGTCCTAAGGATCATCCCTAAAAAGGGCAGATCAGTCAATTAGAAACCATATCAGGTTTCCAGTCTGCATCGTAGAATCATAGAATATCAGGGTTGGAAGGGACCTCAGGAGGTCATCTAGTCCAAACCCCTGCTCAAGCAGGACCAATCCACAATTTTTGCCCCAGATCCCTAAATGGCCCCCTCAAGGATTGAACTCACAATTCTCGGTTTAAGTGCCACTTACCCTTTCAAACAGTCTCCAGATTGCTCTAAGGGTCCACAGATGATGATAAATGCTTCCCTCTGTTCAAGAGTAGTTTACTGTGAATGTTTTCCCCTTATCCTGGAAATGGGAATCTACCTAAGTGATTAGAACAGCTGATGTGGAGTGCTCCTTGTCTCTGATCCAGTTGTAGTTAACTTGTGTGTCATGCTGCATTCTTACATTTCAGCAATCAGCTAGGTAGATCAAAGCGAAAAGGCTCCTCCAAAGAGAAGGAGTCAAAGAAAAAGCAGAAGACATCCAAGGTGGAGACCACCGATGAGGATCTTCTGGTTGCCATGGCAATGTCACGATCTCTGCTGGAGCAAATAAGGCAGGAGGAAGCAAAATCGGTAACAAGCATTAAACTGGAGAGTGCTTTGCCGATCAAGTGGAAGCCTGGAGCAGGTACATATTGAAGTGTTTTAGTGTCAGTGGCTGGCAGTGTTTTTAGAGCAATGTAACACAGTATATCCTGGATTAAAACCTAAGTGGTGTGTATGTATGACAACCCTGCCTATATCTCATGTCAGTTTCTAACGCAATATATAATTCCTACACAAAACGTAGTTAAAAGGGATTCCTGGTCGTCAGTGAGTTTCAGTGGAGTCCCCTTGTAGTCTTACACTTTCTTTCTGTTGTTGGGAGTTTTGAAGTTGTAGACGTTTTTTTTTTTTTTTGTACAGTGTAGAAATGAACAGCTAAGGGGTCACTCCATTTTTCCACTGCCACGTACTCTGCATTACTCGTTATCATCCAACCTGAATCACGCTGCTCACCCAACCTTACCTGTGCTCCATGTTGCGGCTGTGATGGACATGTGATGGAGAATGGATAGTGGGGGTTGCATGCCTTGCTTATGCTTCATGCAATAAAGATTTTGAAAGAAAGCCAGTTGTCTGGAAAATAAGGAGGGTGAAGATACTCTTCAGGAGTGTGCTCTAATTCTTAGCGTCCTCCTGCCAAGGCTCCAGTTACTGAGCTCACAGCTGCGTTGGGGAATGCAGAAGAGCCTGGTAGTGGAGAAAGCAAGCCAGTAAGGCACAGAGATTGGTGAATGGCAGTTGTGTGGAGTTGGGGACCTGGTGTTGGGCATCAGAAGTCACAAAGAGACAGTGACAGTGGCTGCAAGGTGCTGCGCTGTTTTCCTGCGGCAGGGACAGGCAACCAAAAGCTGCATTGGTATCTTGCCATGAACCTGGAAGATGCCCATAACTTCAGTAAAATAGAGAGATTGCATATGATGAAAGTGAAACTCAAAGTTCACAGCTCTCATCATGGAGCATGCATAGTGGGAGCTGTAGTTTCAAGGGGGTTGTTGCTCTGTATTAAAAATGAAGGCAGCTGCAGGTGTTGTGGAGCTCTGTGAGCCCCATTTGGCCTGTGAGCTGCACTTCATGTTCCCTGTCTTCAGCTCTCAGAGGAGCTTGCATGTTGTGCTCCTGCACCCTGTATGTTCTATTCTACACTTTTTTTTTTATAGAGAAAAAAAGGCGTAAGAACACCCCCCTCACGCCTCCTCCATTGTTACTTCAAGATCCAGAGACAGCCCATAAACGGATCCAAAACCGGATGGCCATGCTATTAACAGAGGAGGTGGAGTTCCCGAGCACCCCTCCGCTCCCTGCCAGCAGGATTTTGGAGGAGGAGCCTAGGAAGGCAGCCTGGCTTCTATCTTTGCCCAAAGACCAGCGTTGCATTTTGTGGGAGTATAGTACTTTGACGGGACCCTGTGTCCCAGAATCCTTCTATGCAGTGGGATTAACGCCTCCTATTTTACCTTGGAAACCTGTGCAGGTGAGGAATCCTTCTGTTCTTTCCTCTACTACTTATTCTCACCAGTGGCTTGTCCCTTCCACCTTCTTTCTTTCACACTTGCAGTTGCGCTCCTTTGCTCTGGGGCCCTGCCGCCCTCCTGAGTCTGCACACTCATTGGCATTGCGTGTTTACCCTTCCAGTTTCCACCACTGCCCTCTTGTGGTCTGACTGTGTACATCCGCTTTTAGAACTGAAGGCAAAGGCACCTGCTGGTCTGTTTAGAGTCTCTTTCTTTTACATTTCAGAAAAAGAAGCTGTGCAGCGATAGAGGGTAATTAGATAAGGAAATCTTAACCAGTCATTTTGACCCCAGTTTAGGTGTATGTTTGCCTCCTGCATTGTTGCGGCCCAGAGAGTTCCTGGTTCTTTGATTGGCTCTGGCATGCTCACCACCTTCTATATCTGTTTCCTAATCCATATACAGTACTTGACTAGATAGGAATTAAGTTGCACCTGTGTTTTGAGGACATTTGTTAGTATTCCATACAAAGAGTATGGCCCAAGTAAATTAAGGTTGCAAAGTGAAGCATTCAAACATCAGGCTTTGCCAAATCTGAGGTTGCTCGTGCAAACTTAACTCTGCCCCCTCGTGCATATGCTTTATGGTACACTCTTTAATTACACAATCACAGACTGTTTTTTTCACAGATCTCCCGCCTCTTTCATTGCACTTCATTCAGTGTAAACATTGATAGGACTCCTTCAGAGTTCTGTCTTTTTTCACACTTACTCTCCAGGAGGGAAAATTTCACTTTGCTGCCTTCCTTATTCATGGACACCAGAAGAATAGTTGGACATTCTTTTTTAAAACAAGAAATGTGGTGTGCATGTGCAAGTACCTTGTTTCAACTCTTATAACTCAGTTAAATCCCAGCAGCTTTTCAGTTGGTGACTCAAAGGCACACATCTGACCTAAGAGCTACTTCTGTGCCAGATTTCAAGTGTCTAATGATGAGGCACTAGAGCTGTTCAAAAACAGGTTACAAACCATTTTAAATAATGGCAAGAGTGTATTTTTCCCTCATAATTTTCATTCTCTGAAATGGCTGAGCCGTTTTCATTGAAATAGCAGGGGGGACCCAAACACCACAAAACCTAAAGGAGAGACCAAACCTGGAAAATTTCAGCCCAAAAGGTAAAAGTTCTAAGTTATAAGTAACTGCAAAAAGACCCTTCAGAATGGAGCCATTGGCTGCCTTAGCCATAGCTGTCTCCATGAGCTCCAGCCATAATGAAATGTTCAGCTGTTAGAGTGGGACTACTTCTACCATCCATCCTCCCTGCTTAGCAGCTGCTGTCACACAGGTACACTCCCAGGGAAACCCCTCTTCTCACATTCTCCATTGCAGTCAGCTTGCTTCTGATGGTGGTTTGAGTTCTCTTATCTCCATAGACCTCTCCGTATGCAAAGAAAATTTGCCTCTGTAGGTAGCAACGGCATCTGGGGACTGTTTAACCTTTACACTAGGGCTTTAAAACTGAACTAGAGTGTAGTCCAGCCACTGAGTGATTCCCAAGCTGTATGAACACACAAGACAGGAACCAGTTCTTTCTGTCTGTCTGTCATAAGTCAGGGACTATTTTGCCATCAGTGAGATCTGACTAACCACAACTATCTCAGCAGTTACAGACCAGCAGCAATCATCCTGATCCTGCTTCTGTGGGGCTTGGAAACAGAACTTCTGATGATCCCCAGGCAGACCCTGATGGAGAGCAGCAGTTTCTGTCTTGCAGCCAGAAGGATGTTCAGACTCTGGAGGACCTGGTGGAGCTGGCTGGGGAAGGACTTACTCTCACGCAGTGGAACATTGACCACACCAGGGCAGTGAAGCAACTGAGTAAGTTCTGGCAGCCCTGTGAACTGATCCCATCAAATCACATCAGCTAAGTAGAACTGGGCCTGGTCAAAACTTGGATAGCAGAGGCTTGACCAGAGGCTGCAGGAAATAATAAAGGTGATTCAGTAGGTGGCACTTTTCCCACAGAATCATGAATGTGCCAAGCATGGTGTATGGGGCACTGTTCTGCGGCAGGTGTGAGCCTGGGAGACTGTCAACTTGACACTTTTTAAACTGACTTATTTTTCATACATCCCAGTTTGGACAGAGTCCCTTTAAACAGCATATCCTGAGTTTTATTTTTACAATTCCTTAAAAAGTGTTTTTCTGCTCTTCAGCTGATGCCCAGGAGGGTCTTTTGGACACATCCAAGAGCAATGCTAAAAATACCTGGCCCAGCCCTCCTCACCTCCCCCTTTTCTTTCCATGCACACCCCTCCCTGTTTATGTCTGTTGGCGGACACTGGCAGCACACTCTTCCAGAGTCCACGGAAGGCCGTGATGTTTGTAAGCTTCTCCCAAAACAGAGCACAGTAGTGATGTCATGCTGGAATGTGAGCCAGGAATTGCAACTGACCATCAGCAAAATAGTGAGGCTGACTATACACAAGGAAACTCTGTGTAAACAGAAAACAGAATATTTATTTCTCTCTCATCTCACAGTTATAGTCCCCTAAGGCAGTGGTCTCCAAAGTGGGGTGCGCAAGACGATCAATTGGGGGACGCAGCAGGAGGAGCACCGCCAGAAGGGGGAAAAAAGGGTGGGGGGACAGCCCTGAGTCCCCCGGCTCGTGGAGGAGCAGGGCCAGCCGCGCAGCCAGCGGATGGAAAGAAGTGGCACTTCCCCCTTCAAAGCCAGCCAGAGAGAAGCGGCACTTTGAAGGGGAAGGTGCCACTTCTCTCCGGCCGCTGGCTGCACGGCTGCCCCTGAGTCCTCCGGCCTGTGCTCTCAGGGCCACATTCTGAAAGGGGCTTTAGAGCTGCAGGCCAGGACCCCGGGTCCCCCTTAGCCCAGAGCCCTGAAGCCCCTAAAGCCCCTGTGTTCTGGGTGGCCCTGCCTGCCGTGGGGGGGGGGGGGGGCTCGCAGAATCGTGGCCATGGGGGTGGTGCTGCGCTGCGCAGAGCCAGCTGCACACCCCCTGCACCAAACAGGAGCTGCCCCAGGTAAGTGCTCTGCACCTCCTGCCTGCCCAGCCCTGAGCCTCTTCCCGCATCCCCATCCTGAGAGCCCCCCCCACACCCTAACTCCCTCTCAGACCCCGCACCCCCACCCTGAGCACCCTCCCACACCCTAACTCCCTCCCAGACTCCGCACCCCATCCTGAGCGCCCGCTGTATCACAAAGTGTTAAACCAAGATTTTCAAAAATAATAAAGCATATTTCATCACATTGCTCTCACTAAAAATATTATTAATAATAATTTTTTTTAGTGAGAGCAAAAAGGTTTTTTGTACCATTAATAAAATAAAAAATTATTTTAAAAATATTATTTCATCTTTATGTCATCTTTTTTAATTTCTATTTTTTGTGTATGTTTTATTATTTACACAATATATTAGTACAGTAGTACATGTATATAATTTATACATAAATAAATACACATATATTGGGGGTGCGTGCTCAAAAAATTTTTACTGATAGGGGTGCGTGATCAAAAACGTTTGGAGACCGCTGCCCTAAGGTTTTACTTAGAACAACAGCAGGTGCCAGATTTTCAGAGGGTGAAGTGATTTTCAAGTTGACAGTGGCCCTTGAAAACTGAGGATCTGGCCACTTGTCAGGAATGGTTATATTATGTATCTCCTGTGTCCCTATAAAGGAGAACTCAGTTAATAAATTGTGCCATCTCTGCATTTTCAGCTGGGTGTAGTATTCTTCATTTCCTGTTGTGTAGCGCTGCTGGGCATGTTAAACTGCAGCCCTGGTCCATTTTGGAGGGGACTTCACTTTGCTAGTGATTGAAGTAATTCTCATGCATATATGTATTTTGGCTTGAGCCCTCTGAGATGAAAGGCATTAAATAGATGCTAATGAACTTGTACCAGTTTCTCCAGACTTAGGTTTCTTCCGTCACTCCCCATTTTGTTCTGCACACCACACTTTGAAACCCCAGTCTCAGATTCACTCAGAATCCATGGTAGGTGGGTGCTGCCCACAGCCGAATGGGATTCAGACATCAGCAGCCCAGCCCAGAGGCTCACTGTTAAGTAAGGGAGAGGGAGGCTGACATGTCAGGACTAGTTCACGTATGAGTGGGGGGAATCACAAGTTTGGGGTATCTGTCAAAGCACAGGTGCCATTAGGAATGTTTACGTTGCAGCTTGTCTCGCATAGAGGTTGTGTTTGAATTTGGTTTGTATTTTCTTCCTTGAGGAGGAGAATCAGTGGCCAGCGACATTCCACTTAGTGGCTTCGTCCCTCAATCCAAGGTGAAAATGTGCCAGAGCGGCAGCCTTCACACAGTAAGGACAGAGCCTTGTTTAGTTCTTCTTATTTTTTTTGTATTTTTACTGTTGTGTATTTCGGGGGTTGAAGGGGGCATGTTAATTCATGTAAGAGCAGAAATACCTAGAGAGTGACACAAAATACATCCCTATCTGTAGAAAAGGAAGAGGTGCCCTGAGGTCCCATCCTTCTGTGGTAGGGATCATCAGAAAAGGCAGCTGATGTCAACACACCCAGTGTCTCACTAATGCCCACGAAGAGGCCTGTGTATGTGACCAAGACTTTGTCCTACAGGGAAATAGAAAGATCTAAACTATGAGAACATTAGGTAAATATCCAGGTGATTTGTGTAAAGACAAGTGCCTTGTGTACAGGAGGTAATGCACTTAGTTTCTAAGCTTTTCAGGGCAGAAAACCATGTCGTCTTATCTGTCTGTCCAGCACCTAGTTATATAAATAAAAATAAAGAGATGGGTTCTTACAGAGTCAGGCTGATTTACACTGAACTCACTCATCTGGCATAAGAAGCTTGCAGATGGGATGGAATGCTGGGAGATCTATGGATGAGAAGCACTTTGTAAGAGCTCAGCACTATTATTACTCTCCAAGAAAATCTTTCTGTGGTACCCTCAGTCCATAGGTGAACACATTTCAGAGAAGATAGCTGGATGGGTCGAAGTGTCCTTTGAGAGCTGCGGCCTGCCAGATTCTGCACTCCCACATGGTGCGCAGTGCAGTGCCATGTGGTATGCAATCCCCAGGGGGTTTCCCATCAAGCCTGTAATACTTCATCGATCACATTTAACCCCAGATGCAGGGACCTTGCCCTGCAGAATCATACTCAAGTTCCCACACTTGCAGTATATGTATAATTTTGTAGAGGTTTCTAATTCTTATCTTTGTTATCAAGATCATCCACTTTATGTAGTAGAAATTTGTTATCCTTTATTTATCCGGTGCATATGTCATGGCGCCTTGTGGATTTTCAGGCCAGATATATTTTGAATCCTTGAGGATGAAGACTTTTGTTTTTGGCTGATAGCATTAAGAGACTTCTGAAAGGAATCCAGTCTCTTAGGGGTCAGTGGTAAGCTCTGGCATGTAATCTGTTGGGGGTTTGGGAGCCCCACTTCTCAGCCTGAGGTTCTCGCTGCAGAAACTCCAGCAGAAGTTCCAGTCTGAGACTGTGATCCTTTGGGGCGATCAAAAAATCCTTGAAGATCCAGTTCTCTATGTGACCGGAACTAGAGCAAAGACAGAGGAGTTCAGGCTTCCTCACACTGCTCAGCCTCTGTGCCTCACGCCGGAGCCTTTTCTGTTTTATGCGGAAGTTCAGTTCTTTGGCACATTGCAGAACTTGGCCTTGCTGTTGATGTTGCCAGGAGCAGTGTGTGGGTTCTGTGATGTGAACAGCTGTCCACTCAGAACTGGATTGAGACCCAGCCACTCACTTTTGCCAGGCTACTGTACAGCCAGGAGAAGGTTTCTAGTTTGAATTCATTTCCCTTTTCCTCATTCATGATTTTAGCTGCAGCAGGAAAGCCGATCTTGGCTCCCTGCCCGGAATGTGGCGCCAGTGTGTTTGGTTCGATGGCATTGTAAGGGAACATCTTGCCAAGAATAAGACAGCGAGAAACATCTGATTGGTTTCCAGCCTCTGCTTCCTGTCTTCCCCCTTCCTCCACGTTGCTGCCCAGACCCATGAAGCCTTCTCCAGCCAACCTAGCAAGTCCAGGAAGGCTGTTTAGGATGTGCACTGATAGTTCAGTACTATGTAGTATCAGCCACCCATGAGCATGTACTGTGTCAAATCAAATGTTGGTTTCCACAGTCCACTGCAGAATACAGAAACCTGCTAAAATAAATTAAAGAGCTGTGTTGTTGCAGATGTAGCTGCATCTCGTGCAGATGTCTATAGGAATAACATTGGGAGTTCCTCAAGCTACTACAGGTTAAAAATGTACCAGGTCTGTGACCAGTGCTTCAAGTGTAAGCTGATTCCTAGTTGGGTGGGGGAAGCCCCTCCAGTGTACAACTGACAAGATGAGGATTTTCACTTTCCTTCAAAGAACAGGCGGTGTCTGGTGGCCAGATATCAGACTAGTTGGATTCAGTCTCTTAAAGATCTGACTGTCTGGGGCAGTTCCAAAGCTCCTAAAGGAGAAATGGACCGTACGCTGTTTTCTTTTCCTTTGAATTTCATGCTAGTGAAAAGCACTGGTTTGGCAGCCTGGTACTGAAATTCTCTAGCCTCAGAACAGGTGCAGCACAGGAGGTGGCAGGGCAAGTTTCCCTCACTTGATGCCCTGGCAGTGTGCCCCAGTCCTGACCTGGGGCACCATCACGAGCCATGTGAGGGAGCTCAGTCTCCATGTCTCCCCTCTTCAGCCTGCCAGCGAGGGACCCTATTTCTGCTAATAGTAGGGTTTTTTTTTAATGACGAGTGAGTAGGATTTTCAAAATAGCTTGAGTGACTGGACAAACACCTAAGGTCACTTAAGCACTTTTGAAAATCCCACCCAGTGTACCTGTCTATTGGGAAACGGAGTGAGAACACAAGCCATGGAACACCCAGTTAGATGGTGACATCTCTCAGCTCATATCAGTGTGAGCCAGACTACAATGAACTAGAGAAGAAAAGGCTCTGTATCCCATGATGCAGTCCCTGAGTCTTCCACTTTCCTTTGTGCCCTTTCCCATTATTCTGCATTCAGTTAAAATAATTCCAGGTAGACATTGCAACCAGAGAGGTGCTATAAATTAGCATGCTGATGTTGCTTGGGAAGACCCTGTGTTGATATGCTTGTTGCATTGGTTGGGGATAGGTGCACCTCATGGCATGACTTTGTTTCTAGCTGCAGTAGCAGTCAGAACAATTTCAGAAGTCTGCTCCAGCCTCACCTCCCAAGTTTGGCTTAGATGCTGAGTACATCCCAGTGAGGACTGCTTACCCACACTGCAGTCAGCCTGTGGGTCAAATTCTCTGCTGGAGTAAATGCAGCTGTTTGCCGCTACGCCTTCAGAGAATTTGGCCCAGTGTGTTTAAGGCCAGTTAAACTGAAGTCTCACTGAAATTGTCCTGTCTGCCAGAACAGGCAGGGTAACAGAGCTCAGCAGGAAGCATGACTCCAACTGCAGGATGGTAACTCCGAAGGGAAAGCTTGATACTAGTTGCTTCTGAAATTCATTATTGTTGGCTTAGAAGTGAAATTTAATCGAGGACATGAATCATCACAAGGGGGAAAGCTAAATCCATCCAAACCTGGGCCCAGAGTACAGCAGCACTGACAAACTGGGTTATCCCCTCTGCCTTTGTTAGGGAAATGAATTACAGCGTTTTTCTCTCTCCTTCCTTCTTTGTTCTAGTCCTCACTCAGGTCGCTGGCTGTCGATTTCAGTGGAATGGTCAACAACCCCCATCTAAGTGACGTCCAGTTCCAGGTAGACAGTGGGGAAGTCCTTTATGCCCATATGTTTGTGCTTTATGCACGGTGCCCACAGCTGACTGAAGTCGTAAGTATGGCTGGATGTGTTTGCTTTTGCATTTGTTTGCTGTGCTGCCTTCCTCTTCCTTCTGGCAGTGCTGCTGTCTCTGGGCACAGCTGCTATGCGCTACTCTCCTCCTAACTAGGAGGAGATTGGCTCCAGTCTGTACAGAGAGTACTGCTTCAGAGTCAGGAGCAGGTGCTAAAGCCTGGTGCAGAAGACACTTCCGACCCAGCTGTGAATTGCAGCCACCCGCCCCTCCCCACAGGCAGGTAGCAAGAGTCCTGTGGTGTTGTCAAAGAGAGTGCGTGGCAGTTTGCTTGAAGGAGTGAGGGCGATGGTAGACACAGCAATCTGCCAGCAGTTTATATGGGAGGGTATCTATCTAACTATATGTTTGCCCTCTGGATTTCCATAGCTTCCCACCCCACACAGGCCTAGGCTAGTGTGTCCTGACGGGTACATCTGTCATGCCCTTCTCCTAGAGCTGAGCTTGGGCGACACATGAAATCCAGGGACTAGACTGTGGAGAGTCTAGCTATGCCTGTGCGTGACCTTTATGAGGGTCGGTCTCCACCCCTCCCCCGGAGTAGAAACCATTTCCCTGTACAAGGCCTCTCCTCCCACAGTTGCCATTGCGCTAACAGTGCTGAACAGAGCTTCTCACCAAGGACAGTGAAATGCTCCTCACGCTCCACAGCAGGGTGTGCAGTCGAGCAGCACACAGTACATCCTCAATAGCATCCCACCAGTGCAGTGTGACGGGCCCTGAGTCTAGGATCTGAACCCTAGGTCGTAGTACCAAGAGCTGCCACCAGCATCTGAACACATTTTGAGTTTCCTTAAATGCTGTTAACTCAGAGGCACCTGTACGCCCTGAGACCCCTTTGTAAATGGAGTTAGGAGACTGAGGTCATGGTTTAGCCCCATGCACAGTGGTTTAGCCCCATGCACACTCCCAACATCACTGATCCATAGCCCAACCCTGCAACCCTTTCTTACCTGAGTAGTCCTCATTAATTACTTGCGTGCATAGGAACTACTTGTGTGCATAATGGTTGTAGGATCCGTCCCCTACGTGATGTGTTTAATCCCTTCTGTGTGGATCGTTTCCCTTTTCTGCAGTGTAGTGTTTTCCATTTAGTCTCTCTGTTGGCCAGGGGAGTGTTGTAAGAGTCAGGTCTTGCAATTTTCAGAGATCTTGAGCCACCGGGAGTTAACAGAGGAATCAGAAGCAACTGGGAGCCTGTGTTTTCTGTTTGGCTGTTTCTACACTTGGAGTTGGGGGATTGATTCCCAGCTTGCATAGGCAAACTCATGCTAGCTCTTGAGGAGCTAGTGCACTAAATATAGTAGTGTAGTCATAGTACCAGGGTGGTGGTGAGCAGCAGCATGGCTAGCGGCCAAGAGTACAGGCCTGTGGGGTCTGAATGGGTTTTTACTCGGGCAGCTAGCCCATGCTTCCACTCACTGCTACCCTTGCTACTGCAACTGCACTGCTGTTTTAGCATGCTAGCTCAATAAGAGGTAGCGTGAGTATTTCTGCAAAAGCTGGGAATCACAGCCCTAGCTCCAAGTGTTAGCTGTAGCTTTTGGGTGACATTCAGTACCATAAGAGAGAATCTCAGATACTGCAGTAGATGCTAGGGGTGGACGGGGTGGAAGCATCCCAGCAAGAGAGGGGAGCAGGGTGGATCCATGTGGGTGCAGTGGGTATGATTCAGGGTGCGAAGGATATGGGAAAAGCTGATCAGTCCCTCCTTTCTATGCTGTCCCATAACAGGATAGCAAGAGGCCACTCAATGCAACCCATGATTGGTAAATTTAGAACCAATCCAAGGAAACTTTTCTTTATCCAGCATATAGTCAGCCTATGCAGTTCACTGCTCTGGAAGGTACTGGATTTAGAAAGGGGCTGGATAAGGTTATGACTGATGTGTGGCAGTTATACAGAAGGATCAGATGTCATATTTCCGGGTGTAAGGTGGTGGCTGTACGGGTTAGGAGGAACACTCCCCCGCCCCCATAAAGAGCATTGCATATTTGACTTTTTTAGCTTTCCTCTGAAGTCTCAGGTACTGACTACTGCCAGAGTCCAGATGAGGATTTGGTGGATGAAAGGTCTGATCTGGTGTGGGCATTCTGGGGCTGATCCCCCTGCGCCCCTCTCTTGCTGACAAATGACCTTGCTTTGGCTGTTTGATTCTTTTCACTCTCAGGTTCACCGTGAAGGTTTCTTAGTGGAAGAGGATGGGAATTTGCAGACCCGTCGAGTGCTGCTGAGTGAGGTGACGGTCGAGGCAGCCCGTGCATTTCTGCAGTACCTTTATGCAGCTGATACCAGTATCCCTGCCCAGGTGCTCTCTGATGTGGGAGCTCTTGCCATCAGGTGTGTATGCTGCTGTCTAATCACTTACACAGTGAGATTTATTTAGGGTCCCAGCCTGGGAATTTACACCCAAGTTTCTGCAGAGGTGACTCCCCCAGGCTGCATTGGTTTAGGTGAAGTCCTTTCAGTTCAGATGGTCAGTGGGGGTCAGTGTTTTGCAGTTTTCCTGCACACATCTAGCCTGCCATCTTCATTCCTGGCCTGAGTGGCTACAACAAACTTTTTAGTTCTCTGTGTACGTTTCCAGTGTGACCATTGTCACAAAAGTGTCACTCCCCTCATCTTCTCACTGGGTGTATCTGCCAAGTTACACCTGTCAGCACAGGCCCATTATAGTCTGGGGGAGAACAAGCCATTCCATTCTGCCCCTAGTGTCCTCAGCAGCATTTGATTCCATGGTCTCTGTTGTTGCTGCTGGTGGCGATGTAATAATAGTTAGTATGTCTTTCATCTGAGGTTCTCTAAGCACTTCACTAACTATAGTTAGTTAATCCCCAGAAGACCTGCTGAGAGAAGATCAATACTGTGTGTAACACTAACTTGCGGTATCAGCCTTACTGTCATTTCATGACTCTAAGTGCACTTCAGAAATAATCCTTAAAAAACGGACAGATTCAAGGGATTCTGTCAACTTAAAAATCACCCCTCTGAAAATGTGGACCTGTTAGTTTTACAATTAACACCTAATGACTCGGAGTGAAAGAAGTGAAAGAAAAACATATTCTATATTTTCTGTGCATTCATGGTACTTTCCTCCGTACCAACAACTAGTCAGTCAGTTTCCCCTGACGTTTGTATATTCCTTCGCAGTAGTGAGACAGAAACAGATTTTTAAAAACAGGAAAAAAGTATGATTCTAAAACCACAAAAATGGACACGGGGAAGGTGTAAAACTTGACCTTTCGACTGAGTAGATTTCAAATTGATTGTGTCCCGCTAAGGAAACTGCATCTAATTTGCAAGGACACATTCACAAACCAGGCCCTAGTTCTTGTGCCTAGTGAGCGGCAGGAGAGGTAGGTGGAAACAGAGCAGACTGTGGGTTGGAGTTGCAATGTAGCTACAGCAAGGCTGATGAGTTTGCATGGATGTTGTATGTCCGATCGATGGAATGTATCAAGCATATTTTCTAAGCCTATCAGTTTGACTGAGGCTCTGTCCTTGACACCTGACCTTCTGCCCCTTTTTGCAGTGTGGCAAATTTAGACCCTTGAGAACATTAAATGTTCTCTGCTTTGGGGGGTGTTAAACTAGCCTACTAGCTTCTCTTTCAGGGAGAAGCTGCTCAGACATCAGAGCCTTCTTAGCAAAGGAGTCCATGATGGAGGCAGAAACACAAGAAGTGTAATCATGATAGTCCTGCTCCTTGGGAGGGCTCTTGGTTTGCTTCTTGATTTTTGTCTGCGGTGCTAGGAATTTTAATTCCAGCCATGTAAAGTCTTTTACCTTTAAATACAAGCTTTAAGGAGTGGGACTAGTGCTTTCGGGTATCGGCTGGGAAAGGGGATTCTGAATAATAAAGTTAGATTTGAGCTGATGCACCTAATGGAAATGAGACACATGATTCTTGTAAGGAAATCTGCTGAGGATGCTGGTGAGCCAGCTAACTGGTGGAGGAAAAACAATAACCTTCCATTGTATCATTGCAGGTTTGGTGTGAGTGAACTGATCTCTATATGTGGAAACAGCCCTGGGGAGAAGCAGGAGCATGCTGGGGTAGACTCAGGAGATGAACTTTTCTCCATGGGGGAAGAAGAGAATTGTGAGAACAGAGCTGAGAACTTCCAGGAGCTCTTGAGGTCAATGTGGGTAGATGAAGATGAGGAAGAAGTAGCTTTGCTGAAACCTGAAGACCAGGAAGAGGAAGACAATGAGAAAGTGGATGAGCAGGAACTGGAGGAAATTTATGAGTTTGTTGCCACTCAGCGAAAGATTGTTCGAGATGAAGCAGAGGTGGAGGAAGGCACAGGCAGATGCACTTACAGTGAAACAGAGGAGGCCCAAAATGTGAACCGACAGACTGAGGATGAAGAGGTGGTGGTGTGTGAATCTCCCTCAACAAGCAGCAAGATTAAAGAATGGAAGGAAAACTTTGGCCTGGGAAGATCCAGCTGTGAATCACCTGGGCAAGAAAAGAAAATCCTAGGTATAAGTAGGAGTGAGAACGTGAGCATTACACGAATTGCGCCTGTGCACTTGCAGGGTAAGCCTTGTGAGTGCGGTGACGTTTCGGCTTCCCATGGTGGAGCCTCTGATGAAAGAGAGGGCTGTCGGAGAATGCCCAAAGTAGTGAAGGTTTCTAGAGTCTCTCAGATTTCACAAGGTGAAGAAGAGGATGATGCGTGGGAAAAACTGTTCCCTAGTTGCCAACACAATGATGCTGACCTCAGTAAAAGTTATGATCCCATGTTTTCCGCAACCCAAGGGGAACATTGTGAGCCTTCTCCACTAAATGAAGCCAACAAAGAGTCAGGAGAGATTTCCAGTGGAACACCTGTTGAGGTTAATAATCCACCTGTTCACCATCAGTCACAGAAAGACCTCCTGTCAGTTAGGAGTGATTTGTGTAGCAGTCCTCTTATCAACCCTTCCTCACCAGTTTTGCCAGCTGTTGGTTCATCACCTATGTCTCCAGAATCAAATAGGACATTTTCCAGAGTATCCACAGAAATTTCTCCTGTATCAGCACCAAAGCAAAAGCAAAATAAAGGACTCTTTCAGTCTGATGGTGCATCCTTCCAAAAAGCCAGCGAACAGAATGATGATTCAGGACTTGAGAAGATCATAAAGAACACACTTTCTCCAGCAAAGTCTCCCTGCATTGACTTAAAAAAGCAAAAACATGTCCCAGCTTGCTCATCGTTGGTCCTCACAACTCAGAATACTGCTTCTCATGTGAACCAAGAGGCTGAAGTTATTCTTTTGCTGGATTCTGATGAAGAAATGGAGTTAGAACAAATGAAGGAGAAATCAGATTCTGAACCTTCCCTGAGGGAAATGGAAATCTCCAGGCGATTGGATTATAACTGTAAGAAAGTGGAGCAAGAGCACGAGGTACCAAACTCTGGACCTGTTTCAGTTGCTGACATTGCAATACACCAGAGACCATTTCAAGTGTCACTAGGAAGTCAAGACAAGGTGCACAGTGAGAATGCTGTAAAGCTGTCAGGAAAGATGTCTCTTAACAACCAGGTTGGGACCTGTATTGATAGCAGACTGAATCTGAGCCATGAGGAGAGCTCTAACATGGACACCTCATGGTTGGTGCCAGACACACCTCTTCTTACCAGAAGCAGGAACTGCTCAACACAGACCCAGGCAACAAGTTTGAGTTGTTTCAGGAGTCAAGGGTCTAAGCACAGGACTAAAGCTTTATTGGTAAATAATAGTGACCATAAACAAGATGGGGAAGCTATGAAGATTCCAGAGATAACTTCAGATCTGTTACTTGCAACTTCCTCACAAAAACATTTGCTTACAGAGAACTCCTCAGTCAGCAAAAAAACCTCTCCTGGAAGCCCTTTAGGTCACTTTTGGAAGGATTCTCTGCGAGTTTCTCCAGCTCCACTCTCACCTGCCTGTGTTCGTGTGAAAGAGAAGTCTTCAGAAAACTTGTCTTCACCCAAACAAGGCCTTCTATGCCGTGAGCTGTCTTTGGAGAATAAAACAGACATTAGTGTGGTTGAGGTAGAGGACAGTGAGGAGGAAAAGGAGGTGGCTCTGCTCCCTTCGAGTGGCAGCTTCCTGCTTGGTGATGAGCCACCAATTCCAGTTGATGACGACTGCTGGAGTGTCAAACATCTGTCACCAATCAAAGATAACAACAAGGTGCTTGAGAGGGCGGACTGGGCAAATACCAGCAGTCTCATCCGCGGAGAAAGTGGCGTTCAGCACGACCAATGGAAGAGCCCAACCAGAGCCCTGGAAATTACAGGTAGCACTCCTCTTCGAGGAAATCCTGTTGGCAATAGAAAGACCTTGCTCTGTCGTGAAGAGAGTCCTATTGAGGCACATTCTTCAGTGAGCAATAGGCTAAGTTTTCTGAACTCTAAAGTCTGGGATGAGTGGGATGAAGATGAAGTCCCCGAGATTCTTCCTCTCACACAGAGGGTGTCAGCTGCAGCAGCTGCCCAGAATACCCAGCCCCTAAAGACTCCTGGTAAGTACTTGTATGAATCCTAGAAACATTGCAATGAATTGTGCTGTTTTCATTTGAACTCGTCACTCTGTCTGTAGTTCACCTTGTTGTGTTTAGGCGGTTCACCTGCTGGTCTGACATGATTTTCAAGGCCAGGTGCCAAAGAGGTAGTGTCAGCTTCACAGTTCCTTGTTGCTAGGTAGGGGATTCCACTTGACACTCAGTATTATTGGAATAGAGTGTTTTTGTGTTTCATTCACATTGTTTGTTTCATGAGTCCCATTCCCCAGGGAGGTTTCTGCAGTGAGCGATATCAAGGTCACAATACAGGTGGTTTTTTTATCTAAATCCTACTGGATGCTTGGCTGCTGTGGGTATGGTTTGATATCAGTATGATCCTTACTGTTCAAATACTCTGTGACCCTTCCGTTAACAGCACGTGAGGCCTTCAGATCAGCTACTTTGTCAGTAGAACAGTTGCAGTCGTCTTTCTTTTTACGCATATGAATGTGGCACTCAAGAAATTGGGAGATTTATAGCACTGGCAAGCACTAGGCAGCCTGCAGATGGGCATCATGCAAGCTTTCCTTTAAAGCTCAGACAGGGCCCCTCAGTCCTGAACTGCAGCCCCAGTTCTGGGCCCCTTCCCAGAGGCTCTCGTAATACACCCAAATCTTGACCTACGAATAGGGAAATAGTATGATCTATGGATATGAGCGGGAGGTTGGGCTCTTCCCATCTCTGACACCGACTCACTGTGTGATTTGGGCAGCAACTTAACATCTCTGTGCTTCAGCTTAAATATCTATACGTGTGACCTGACACTTGCCTCTCTGCAGTGCTGGAGAGCTTATTTGATTACAGTTTTTAAATCTCTATAGACTGATGTAGCTCCTTCTGTCCAGGATCTCATAGTGTTAATTAGTCACGCTATTTTGGGTGATAGTTTCACAGTAAGGGATTAGGAAGTGGCCAACAAACTAATTTTGCTTTAGACCCAGCTCAGTGTTCTAGACCCAACTCTGCTCTCCAGAGAGGTAAGACCCATTTGTTTACCTCTGGAACAACAGCCCCTCTCCTCTGAATTTCACCCTCCTGTGCTACAGACATGGCTCATGCCAGCCGTGGTCCCTTTACAAAGTTCAATAACACAACCTTTTGTTAACTGGCAAAAGGTGCCTGTCCTTACAGCATAGGGACTTTGGGTCCAAAATTTGTCCTTTCTTTTAAATTAAACTGTTTTCTTAGGTAAAGTGAGTAAAAATAAAACAAAAAGAGGCCGACTTGAGTCCACCCAAAACCCCCCAAAGTTTTCAAAGGTCTGTCTAAAATGAACATGAGATAGCTGGTAAAGGGCTGTGGGATCTTTTGGGGGAAAATGATGCCCTAGATATTGCTATTATGTGTCCTTGTAATATCTCTCACAAAGACTAGAAATCATCAGCCAGTCCCAGGACCCTCCATGTTGATATATTTATTCTCATTGTAATTTCATTTTGCTGCAGACCTTGCCTGTCACAAGAGAAACCAGCCCCCCAGAGTTCCCATAACACCAGTACCAGCTTACTCCATCATGGAGACCCCAGAGCTGAAGAAGGAACTGAACAGGTTAGTGTTGCCTCCATTAGCACCTTGGAGAGCAAGGCCAGTTTCTTAATGTGCAGATATCTGCAGGGAAGTAGCTTGACAGAGAAGCCCCTTTTCAGCAAGAGAGAAACATTTGATGGCATTCCAGTAAATGTTGCTTGAGACCCAGTTAGTAGTGATGGCTGGACTGCAGACTTCATGTGGGACTGGAGCCTTCAATTCCTCCACCCACGCTGCGACGCCACAAAGATGCGGCGTCACCACATAAGCCTAAGCTTACCATACTGCTTAACTAAAGTGTCACCTTTGTATTTTAGATTTGGAGTCCGTCCTCTCCCAAAACGGCAGATGGTGTTAAAGTTGAAGGAGATATTCCAGTATACTCATCAGATCATGTCCTCTGACTCGGAGGATGAGATCCCATCCTCCCAACCACCCTTACGGAAAGCCACTGCCAAGCACCCCAGCCAACCCCAACCGGACTTGATTGAACTGAGAGAAGAGAATTCCAAGGCCTCCGGTGTAGGGTGCGAGCAGAAGCTGGGGGTTTCGGTCCCTTCCCTGCCAGTTCTGGGCAGTGGTGATGCTGACAGCTCAACGGGCCCCTCTACAACAGGCTATCTGAGGACTAAGAAAACAGCTGAAACTAAAGGCCACCCAGGAGGAGCCAGAGGGCTAAAGGGAGCTACTTTGTCTCCAGCTACATCTCCAGTTAAAGGTTCTCTGGTGGGCAGTGCTGATGGACAGGTGCTCTCAGCATCTCAGGAGTCTGCAGCTTCTTCAGCAGCTGGAAGTGACAACTCCTTTGGGTCACAGAGGTAAGGGACTGAAACTGCAAGGAAAACCTCATTACTGGTGTGGTCCAGGGGCGTGGGGGAGACACCTCAGCTCTCCTTCAAAGTAGAGAAGCGCTGTCCTTTGTCCTGGGCTTAGGTCACCCACATATCCTTTTTGGGGGGTTTTCAGTTTAATTCCTAGTGATCTCTTGTCAATCACAAAACCGTAGTTTGGCATATCTGATATTCTGAGCTTGGTAAAGGCCCACGCCTGGGATGTCTGGGCTCTGTAGGTCAAGAGTGAGAAGCACTGGCAGAGCTGAATGGAGGCCCAGAACTGGAATAGCAGGGGTCCCTGCTGGTCACAGGAGGTGCGGTAACAGAGCTGTGCATAAGGAGTCCAAGAGTAGAATAGAAGCAGGTAGTGCTGGTCAGGAGTGAGGAGCACCAGCACAGCTATGTATGAGGGGGCCAAGACTGGAATAGCGGGAGATGCTGCCGGTAAAGCAGGAGGGGCATTGGCCGAGCTGAGAATGGAAGTTCACTGAACACTTGCCCATGCTGCCTGTCCCATCAGACAGTTATTTTCATGAGACCTAAAATGTCAGAGAATTCATAGCACTAGGGAGGGCCATACAAGGGCGTTTAATCAATAACTCCACCATGTTCCCTGTTGGTCCATGATCATTGGCATTTAATTGCTCTCTCCTCTCTCTCATTTTCAGTTCTTCTTCCAATGAGTTTGAGACAGGTGTGCTTACATCTGAAGAGGACGAGGGGTTCCCAGCGTCTCAGGCTGCAGCCCGAGAGGCAGATAAGCTGGAGGCAGTGAGATGCTACATCCATTCCAACCCCGGCCTGTACCAGAAGATCCTCCTTTACCAGCCCTTTGAGCTGACTGGGCTGCAGGCAGAGCTGAAGCAGAATGGCATTAAGATTGCGCTGGGAAAACTGCTGGACTTTTTGGACGCTCACTGTATCACCTTTACCACGGCTGGGGCACGGAAAGAGAAGCAGCAGCAACGCGGGGGCAAGAAAAAGGGATGCAAACGATACTGACTGGAGCCTCCTCTCCCATCCCTGCTGCCTTGGTGCATTCACACTTCCCCACTGCAGGCTCTAAAACTCTTCCCCTTGTTCCGTGTCAGAGCTTCTTCAAGAATTGCTCTTCTGTTTTGCTACTAAACATTCTCCCTGCCCCGGTGGAATCTGCTGCACACATGTGCTTATGCTGCTGATTTTTCCGTCAGAACATTGCTCCCGGACGTGCTCGAATGGCTTGGAACTGTGAGGGAAGCATCTGTTCCCAGTCACTCCGCTTTAGAGGTGCAGAGACCCGACATGCTTTCAGCACTATCCATCCCGCTCCCTGCTGGAAGAGTGCCTGCCGGATCTCTGGGACACCAAGGCCCCTACCAGTACTGCTGGAGTTTCAGCATACGGTTAATATGATCCCTCTGCCTGTTTTCCTAGTTCTTTAGCCATCAGTTTCCTTTTGCCTTTTCTGTCATCTTTTCCCCTTCCATTCCACTTTCTTTTATCTGTCCTCCTCTGCCGTTTCCTCTCCTCTTGTCCTCCCCTCTTGCCTTCCTCTTTTCAAATAGATTTTATTTCAGCCTTGCTTCTAACTGCTGCTTCTAGAGGCAGAACTTCTTCTAAGTGCCTGACAGAGGGTGCTACTCCCAAGCTCCTCACTGAGTGCATCAGTGCTGGAACATAAGGTCCTGCCTGAATGGTAAGAGTTCCGTAGGCAGTGCTGGCCGTGGAAGGAAGCAGGTCAAATCCCCCTGGATTGTTCTGTCCTAGAATAGAAACAGACCTGCCTACCTCACCACGCTAGCAGGAAACAAGTCACTTTGCCCTGATGTGTAAAGCAGTGAGAACAGCCAGATGTTCAGGTTTGTCTTTGGGACCCAATTGTTTTTTCAGTCTGTTTATTCAGTTTGAGATTTCACTCTACAGATTGAGGGGTAGGGTCAGGGAGTGTTGTGGTGGTAACATTGTCTAGTGGGTAGTTCAGGAGACCTAGCTTCTGTTCCTGGCTCACTTTGTGATCTTTGGCAAGTGGACTCAAATTTTGGTTGCTTCATTTGTTGTGTGCCTAACAGTGGACACTTAGGGCTTGGTTTTTCAGCAAATACCGAGCACCAGCAGATCCCACTGACTTCAGTTGATGGTACCGGGTATTGAGCACCTCTGAAATTGTCCACAGGTGTTTGATGTTGGGCACCCAAAATGAATGGCTGCTTTGAAAGTCTGAGCCTTAATTTCTCTGTGCTTCACCTGTAGAAGAGGGGAATGAGGGCTGCTCACCTTTGGAAAGCATTTTGAATGGCTCAGAATGGAAGAAAGTGATACAGAAATACAGAATGTTACTTACTGTATTGAAAATGTAACTTACTGGTAACAGCTGTGTTGTGGAGAAAGCAAGGAAGAGATACTGTTTACATACAATCTACAAGCACTCTTATTCTACAGATTTGAGATGGGTACCAGGAGTCCTGCAGCCCTCTTCTATTTAGTACAGTGATAAGGACCTCAGAGGCTACAGGTCCCAAGATGCAGTGGTGTGTTTTGACTGCTTGGACTGAGGTAGAGCATTGCGTACTGGAATCTGTAGGGTTAGACCTCTTTGTTAAAGATACTGTCGACTCCATTTTCTGAGAACTGCAAGTCGTACTGGAACTCCTGTCAAGTTGCCATGTGGCCTGGGCTTGGACAATTTCCACTGCTGCCCCCCCACACCTTTTTTTACAGGAGACCCCCACAGTTATGTTGCAGTGACCACTGGACACCTTCAGAGCCTCGTACTCATTCCTCACCTAACCACACCTTGCTACATAATCTAGTTTCCAAACTGGACTGCTGCCAGGCGCTTTGCTAAATTTGCAACAGGGAAATCGTGGATCCTAGAGAATTAACTTCTGTTTATTTAATCTTCAGAGATGTGCTGACTCTTTCCAGCCTTGGGAGTTGTGAATTGATGATGGCCTCACTTTGTAAAAAAAAGAAGCCAAGCTCCTCAAAACCAGTGTTGGTATTTCTGTAGCATAAGAATGTCTGTTTTTTAATTTTTGATACAGTATAGTGTGGTTTTTATTGGATGTACATTATGTGCAATAAAAATTGTAAGAACCTTCAGCTGTAAACTTTGTTAACAGGTAGCATCAAGTAAAAGGCTTGTAGGCAATTTATTGTTTAAAATCTTGGGCCCAGCCTTGGAGCTGCAGGGGCATCCCAGCAACTAGTGTGCCTCTCATGTTGGCTAAAGACCCTGACAAGGAGTTGGAGGAAGAGGGAGGAGTCAGGTTACTGTGGGGAGCAGGAGGCTGGAGAGCTGCTGCAGCACCAAATGGGAGTCTGGCCTTGTTATATGGAGAGGACTGAGGAAGGCAAGCAAATCCATCTGATACGGGGAGCCAAGGGCAGGGCTGGGGAAGGAGTCTCCATCTGCCGGGATCAGAGGCTAGGAAAAACTGCAGGAGGAATCCAATCTGCCGGACACTGAAAGTGGGTTGGTGGTAGGTGGAACTGGAGGAGGGGAGGCTGGAGGTGGAGTGCCCAGCTGCTGGACGCTCATGGACCCCATGCATTTCTGTGAGTCACGGTGGCTGTGCACCAGGTTGGCTGCTGCAGCCAGTTTGATGCTCTGGAGCTGCTACTACATCTCCATCTCCCTGGCCCTTCCTTCTCTTCAGGCACCCCACCTCTCCTCCCTCCTCCCCCACTCTCATGTATCCTCTCTCCTCCTTCACCCTGTCAAAGCTGTGCACAGGGTGAGAAGGGAAGGGAGGTGAAGAGGACACATACAGCTGCAGTGTGACTTAGAAATTAGCCATTCAGATGTGCATATCATTGACCTGGCCCCCACGTCAGCTGATTTATTACCCTTGTCCTCCCTCCCTCTGGTTTGGTCAGGTACTGGGACAGGGGCTGAGACTCTTATTTCTTCATCATGTAAGGCTCACAGGGCCTCCTTCCCCACATGCCTGCTAACTGCTCAGCTCTATGCCAACAGGAAGGGAAAGACAGCTTCACCTGCCTGATGCCTGCGTTTCTCTCCCTTCCTATAGGATTTGTGGGGAAGGGTGGATGCATGTTAGGCCACCATCCGTGCTGACGGGGTGTCAGACTAGTGTAACAACTCAGTAAAGCAAAACAGTCTCTGTGCATGTTCCTGGAATAAACAGCGACAAGAATTGTCCCCCAAGCAGTCACATTAGTATAGCAACTCTGAAGGCTGTTCTAGTGACCTCCCTCTGTAAACCACCTCGACATGGCCCTCTCTGTCCATAGGGACTTGCTTGCACAGAAATGTTCACCTGCACGCTATAGGATGAATGCAAAGTATTTGCAGTCTGCCCACAGTTCTCAGCACTAGCTAATAACCATGGACATAGTTTGACGTCTATATTTGGGAGGGCGGCTCCAGTCAAGCCAATGGGGCTGTGTGTGGCCGGGGGCGACAACAAATTCTGTGCCTGCAGGGGCACCATTTCAGGTGGGGAGGGGGCACAACTTTAACAGTAATTCCAGGGGCTACTTAGGCAACTGAAAACTCTAGTGTTTTTGCAGATAACTTAGAAATATCTGGCAGGCGCATTATATCTAATTTCTATATTAAGAAAGAAAAATAAATAAATATTAGACCCACTCAGCTCTAATACTATCATGTTCTGACATCTTGTGGCAAGTCACTTGAGGGTCACTGGATAGGTTTAAAATTGTATCTTCTTACTCGGATACTCTTACTAAAATCAGACTGGACCATCGTGCTCATCTCGTCTGACCTCCTGCACATCACAGGCCATAGAATCTCACCTATTCACTCCTGTGATAGACCCCTAACCTCTCAGTGAGTTACTGAAGGCCTCAAATCATGATTTAAAGATTTCAAGTTACAGAGAATCCACCATTTACACTAGTTTAAACCTGCAAGTGACCTGGGCCCTGTGTTGCAGAAGATGGTAAAAAAACAAAAACCCGGTCTCTGCCAATCTGACCGGGGGGTAATTCCTTCCTGACTCCTAATATAGTGATCAGTTAGACCCTGAGCATGTGGGCAAGACCCACCAGGGAGACAACTGGGAAAGAATTCTCTGTAGTAACTCAGAGCCCTCCCCATCTAGTGTCCCGTCTCCAGCCATTGGGGATTTTTGCTACAGGCAGTTGCCGATGGGCCACATGCCATTATAGGCAGTCCTGTCATACCATCCCCTCCATAAACTTATCAAGTTCAGCTTTGAAGCCGGTTAGATTTTTTTGCCCACACTGCTCCAAACTTCACTCCTCTGATGGTTAGAAACCTTCACCTAATTTCAAGCCTAAACTTGTTGATGGCCAGTTTATATGTATTTGTTCTGGGGTCCACGTTGATGCTTACCTTAAATAACTCCGCTCCCTCCCTAGTATTTAGCCCTCTGGTGTATTTATACAGAGTAATCATAGCTCCCCTCAGCCTTCTATTGGTTATACAAAACAAGCCAAGCTGTTTGAGTATCTTCTCATAAGACAGGTTTTCCTTTCCTCAGATCATTTTAGTAGCCCTTCTCTGCACCTGTTCCAGTTTGAATTCATCTTTCTTAAACGTGGGAGACCAGAACTGCACACAATACTCCAGATGAGTCTCACTAGTGCCTTGTATAATGGTACTAACTCTTCACTGTCTCTACTGGAAATACCTTGTCTGATGTATCATATGACCGCATTAGCCTCTTTCACCACCACATCACATTGATGGCTCATAGTTATCCTCTGATCAACCGATACCCCCAGCTCTTTTTCCTCCTCTGTCACTTCCAACTGATAAGTCTCCAGCTTATAGCAAAAATTCTTGTTGTTAGTCCCTAAATGCATGACCTTGTACTTTGCATTATTAAATATCCCATTTCTATTACTCCAGTTTAAAAGGTCATCCAGATCTTCTCGTATGATATTCCAGTCCTCCTCACTATTGGCAATGTCCTCCAAGTTTGTGTCATCTGCAAATTTTATTAGCGCACACCCACTTTTCGTGCCAAAGTCAGTAATAAACATGTTAAATAAGGTTGGTCCCAAGACTCATCCCTAAGGAACTCCACTAGTAACCTCCCTCTAGCCTGAGTGTTCACCTTTCAGCATGATCTCTTGTAGTCTCCTCCTTAACCAGTTCCTTATACACCTTTCCGGTCTCATATTAAACCCCATCTTCTCCAATTTAACAATGTCTCATGTGGAACTGTATCAAATGCCTTACTGACATCCAGGTAGATTAGATCTACTGCCTTTCCTTTGGCTAAAAAAATCAGTTATCTTCTCAAAGAAAGGTATTAGTAACTTTGTTACAACCTCGTGAATATAACAGTTGAAACAATTGTAGAAAAATCTACAATTATTTTCTATCATTTAGGTTATGTCTACACTGTCGCTACAGCCCTCCCGCTAAAAGATGTGCAATGTAGCCACTCTTTGTTGGCAGGCAAGAGCTCTCCCACCCACAAAATAAATCCACCCCCAATGAGCAGTGGTAGCCTTGTCAGCGGGAGAGCATCTCCCGCCGACAAAGCGCTGTCCACACTGGCACTTTTCATTGGTAGAACTTTTGTCATTTGGGGATGTGTGGTTTTTTTCACATCACTGAACCACGAAACTTTTACCAACGAAAGTGCAGTGTAGACAAAGCCTTAGGCTACTTACTTTTTACAGGTTTCAGAGTAGCAGCCGTGTTAGTCTGTATCCGCAAAAAGAAAAGGAGGACTTGTGGCACCTTAGAGACTAACCAATTTATTTGAGCATAAGCTTTCGTGAGCTACAGCTCACTTTGAGCTATTGCTCACGAAAGTTTATGCTCAAATAAATTGGTTAGTCTCTAAGGTGCCACAAGTCGTCCTTTTCTTTTTACTTTTTACAGTTCACCAAGCTTGGAACAGATCATTTAACTTTAGGAAAAAACCTATCTTAATCACCTGTTAATTACTCTGTTTATAAACAACATTCTGATTCCCTGCTTCAGGAGCACAAGCTGGGAGCAGCTCCTCACCTTCTCTGCAGAACTCATTACATTGCACATTAGGCTGCCTGCCCCTGAGGCTTGCAGTTTGGGGGGACAATGCCTCCCATGTGCCCCCCCCCAAATGCTGCCTATACTAATAACTTGGCGGTGAGGTCCAAAGAATGCTAAAATTTTATTATTTTTAGAAAAGATGCATCTGTAAATTAAACAATTGTCAAAACTCTGACAATCTTTTTTTATTATGCTGCTTCATAAGCTGCACTGATTTGCAATGAGCCTTCCTGCTCTGAGTGAGAATTAGTGAGGCTCTGATGCAATCAAATTCCAGAAGAACCGAGAGAATTGTTTACAGATGTCAGTCATATGTACAGGTGACAATTAACCCCGATACCTGTTTGGAACATTACATCATTGTACAGCCAACACAATTTGAAAATGTTTCAGAGTTGTAGCCGTGTTAGTGTGTATCAGCAAAAAGAATGAGGAGTCCTTGTGGCACCTTAGAGACTAACAAATTTATTTGGGTTTAGGCTCAGAAGTTTGAGCGCAAATAAATTTGTTAGTCTCTAAGGTGCCACAAGGACTCCTCGTTCTTTTTAGAGTTTGAAAAGTAGATCATCTACATCTATCATCTTGTCATCTGAAAGTCCCTGGTCCATACCAGTGTTCCTCTTGTTCTAATGCTGTGGCAGCATGGCACAATGTTTTCACTAGAGAACAACTTTCAGTGGGGAACAAATACCATGATCTACCCAAGAAATAGCAATGCGGTCTTTCTGTTCCTGGTGTACACATACGGATGTGTAGCATTCCGCATTTCCCCATCTGATAGGCAGTCTTGGCAGAATTTGTTTTTGTTTTTTTTAAATAATTTTTACTGAAGTTGTTTCTTTTTAAGCATTTTTCTATTTTTATCAATTTAAATTTTCACAGTTGTGCAAAATTATGTTAAGCATTTTAAAAACTTTTATCTATTTAAATATTCCCAGTTGTGGGAAATTATGGGGGAGAGTCAGACAACAGTGGGGGGGTCTGACTAATTATTTAATGACAGTAAATGTTGAGATTCAAAGAGTTAAAGCTTTATTACCATTAAAACACAAATGATCAACATCATATGCAAAATATATACAGTACCGATCCTTAACTCAAACTCTAAGTTCTCGAGCAGCATTTTTCTTATTTTGCCTATCTGTAAATATTGTTTATCAATGGAAATATTTTTGGTGGGTTTGTGTGTACATGATTAAATTGACATTTACCAACAAAAATCTAATCCATCCAAGTCTACTCATAGGTTATGTATAGAAGGGCTTTTCTGTTGCACGATCTTGAGTGGCTCTCTAAACTTAAAAAGAAAGGAGTACTTGTGGCACCTTAGAGACTAACAAATTTACATGAGCATAAGCTTTCGTGAGCTACATGCATCCGATGAAGTGAGCTGTAGCTCACGAAAGCTTATGCTCAAATAAATTGGTTAGTCTCTAAGGTGCCACAAGTACTCCTTTTCTTTTTGCGAATACAGACTAACACGGCTGCTACTCTGAAACCTCTCTAAACTTAGATTGTCCTTGTTATACAAATTGTCTTTGTTATACAAAGCTTGGGAAGGCTGAGAAGAGCCACACGGGAGTTCGGATGCTTAGCATCTGTGTACTGTTCCCTTTCATCTGCTTTTGGATTAGCTGTGTCTTGTACATTGTGTTGCGCTGCATTGTGCTGTGACCTTGGTTGCTGTTATCCTCAAAACCAGCGGCAAACCAGTTTCCCTTGCTTGGGTGTCACATGCCTTTTGGGTTTTCCTTCCTGAACAAATACAGTTGCATGGCCCAGTGTGTTGGCCCCATTGCAGACGTGACAGTACAGACAGGTTAAATAGTTAAGCAGCTGTGAGGATATGTACGCTGTGGCTTTAAATCTGTAACAGGAAGCTAGGCAAGGGAGCAGGGCTGGGTAAGATTCTAAGTAGAAATTCAGCAGGGAAGCAGAGAGAGAGAATGGCTTTAGGGATAATACTGTTTTCCTTGTTCTAATAAAGTTCCTTGTTCAGCGTTGGGAGAAATCAACTCTCTCTCTCTCTGATTGGTTACCACTGTCACATGCCAGTTCCTTGTTCAGTGTTGGAAGAAAGGACTCTCTCTCTCTCTCCCCTTTACCACTGTCACATGATGAGGGTTGCTGCTGCAGCTGCCTGTTTTCTTCCCAGGAGCCTAGACTGAGTAACTGCTGCTTCCCTCCTCTCCTCTCTACACTATCTGCCTTATTTAAAGACCCTTCTGTTACTAGCCATGCTGGGGACTGTCTCCGACAGTAACTAGCCTCCTAGGGGAAGCTCCGGACTCTGCAAACACTAACTCCTGAGACGGAAATTCCAGGTAATTGAGAGAACTTGGGGAAAGTGATTCTGTAAAAATGCTCCACCTCCCCCATCTCTGCTCCATGTGTGTCTGTGAGTCACAGATCTGCTGCTTTATTGACACGCACAGGCTCTTAGCTGATCCAGCTATTGGAGCGAGCATGTATGCAGAAATGGAACAATAACCAACTCTCCCAGCTGGAGGGGGAGGAGAGAGAAAGGAAGGAGACTGAAGGGGATAGGAAAAATAAAAAAAGAGCTGACGAGGTCCAAGAATAGTGCTGCCCAGACCCGTTAACTGCCTCATCCCTGGGCAGATTTAGTCTAACAGGAGTGAGACTAAAAGGCAGTGCCCTGTCTCTGCCTAATAATGATGCTGCTTCGGGGACACTCCCCACAGTGTAGCTGTTTATTCTTCTCTTTGACACTGTTTAGTTCAGGCTCTGTTAAAGGGACATGATACACATGTCTGTGCATTTAGTGCTGGTGGAAGGTGCTGGGTCTGCACCGTAGTAAAGGCACCAAGCAATTCCCAGCGGCAAAGTGTAGATTTTTGTACCCAAGCTGGTAAAGCAGAGCTCAGAAGTTTGACTCCGCCACTGCCTGAAAGTTAATGGACCTGTGCCATGAGCTCAAGCAGTAGAGGCTCGTGCCCTTAGCTTAAGAGGTCTTGGGCTTGATCTCCCAGCTGTGGTGTTGTTACGAGCAGCAGCCTCATAAATCCCGTCGTGGGGGACAAAGACCCACATGGGGTTACTATGGGTCACACATGGACACACAGTGGGCACAGGATGGAGCTATGAAGTGTGTTTTCTGTAGCTGCTGCTTCCTTCCGAGTCGTTATTGACAGGGAGAGAGCAGCAGTCTGTATGGGGCGAGGGAAGTGGGTCTGGAGTGTGGGCACCCTGGGTATAAAGGCCCAGCTGGGAGTGATGAGCCTAAGCCAGGATTCATGGGAGCTATTATTGTTCCAGGGTGCATAAGGTATGGGAATCTGGGCCAAACCTGGGAGCCCCTTCCCTGCCCAGTGGGGTTGAAGCAGGCAGGGAGCTGGGGATACTTGTTCCAGCTGCCAGCATTTGAGGAAGTGGTCATGTCTTTCTCCTAGGCAGAAAGGGGCCCTGAGGGTGAAACGCAGAGAGCCCTCTGCGGGGACACTGCAGGAGAGTGACAGGTTTCCTCATGAGTGTTAGGAGCTTTGTGATCTCTGAAGCTCCCAAGGTTGCTTCTCTGGCCCCTGGCCCTGGCTGGTGGAAACATCCTATGCATTCTCCTTCAAGCAACCCATAAATGCTCAAGTAATTTCTGGGCTGGGAGGGGTGTCAGCCCCTCTGTGGGGGGCTGGGGCAGTTGGGCTCAGAGGAATTCCCACTGCTGCCCCATTCTAGGCAGATGTTCTCCGTATTCTTGCTGTGCTCTGGTAAATACTGTGTTCACCAGGGAACTCCCTTTTGCTCCTTAGTGCTCTCCTACCATCCTTCCCTTTTCCCTTATTTTGCTCTTTCCCCTCTCTCATGCTGCTGTCTCTCTCCCTCTCCCTTTCCTTTCCTTCTCTTTCCATCCTCCCTTCCTTCCCTGACCCAAGCTCTCTCCCCCCTCCATTCTTTACTATCATCCTCAGCCCTGGCCAAGAGTTTCTCCACCTCTTCCCCAGCCCAGTCTCTCACTCAGCCCCCTAAAATCACCACTCTCCACTCACACACCCCCATTTCGGTCACCCCCTTCCCCCCCGCAACTCCTATACCAGGCATCCTGTCACTACAGACCGAACCACTCACACACTAGTCATCCCAGCACCCTGCCCTACATCTCCCACACAACATTCACCTCCCCATTCACACCCCCAAGTCACACTCCAGCCCAATTCCCTTCCTGCCCAGCAGCAGCTTCCACTGAGGTTGTTCCCAGCCCTCCCCACCACATGGAAGAACTGGAGTAGCCGAGAGAGTCTTCCCTGACCCCCATGTGGGGAGCAGGAGCTGGTCTCTCTCCCCCTCCCCATGCTGAAGGGGAACTCTGAGTCCCAGATCATTGTCTCTCTCCCTGTGGTGGGGTAAGGGTGGAGGCAGTCCTGCTAGACAGATAAGTGGGAGCAGGCAGTGCTAGTAGAGAGCAATCACTGCTCCTGCACTGCTGCAGCCCCAGCCAAGGGGCCACCTGTTGGGGCCCATTCCAACCATGCTTTCTGCCCTGATGGCCCCAATGCCTTTGTCACCTCCCATACCATCCCTCTGGGAAGGAGGTTGAGAGACATTGCACTGCTGCTCATCTCCCTCTGCTCAGGGCTTCCAAGGGGGACAGAACTATGACATTGTCCTGCCTGGGGTCCCTCCGCCCCAAGGCCTGGTTCTGGTCTCTAATAGGCCTGGTTAGAGATGTGCAAGTGGCTTGTTTTTGCTTTTTGTCAAGTCCCTCAGTGTGTGGAGATCCCTGAAGCGGCACAGCACGCTTCCCAGGAGGTATTTCTGTGCAGGTGAAATGTTCCCTCAGCAAAGAGAGGGGCTGGGTTTTAAACCCCAGAGGGATCTGTGTAGCAAATCTTTGGTGAAGATGTGACAAGCCCTGATCTTGCCCATTTCTCAGGATTTCCCATTCCCAAACAAGACATGATCTCCAGCCGGGAATGAGAGGAAGAGCTGCGGGTCCCCACTCTCCAGAGCTACGATGAAAAGGAGATGCTGAGTGGCACCTGCACAGGTGAGGAATAAACTAAACCATTTGGGAACTGTCAGTGAATGAGGTGAAAATCTGGATTTGCCGAAGTGCTGCCATGAGCTCCCAGCATCCCAGGTGAACAGGAACAGCAAACGGGCGATTCAGAGGGCGTAGCTGTGGAGTCTGTGCTTGTGTGTAGAGGGACTAGATGAATGGTGCATTAAGTCTGCCTATTTCTGTTCTCTGCAAGGGTTGTGTGGCTGGGCCTTGAGGCCGTGAATAGGCCAGATGAGACTGGGATGCTTGTGCCGCAGTGAGAGCTATGTGGCTTGGACTTTTGGGTCTGTGATCAGCCTCAGTGGTTGAAGTCTCTGTGGGGTGAATATGTCACTGGTACTGAGAGCTGGCCAGTGAGGCTTAGGCGATAAGTCAGATGCCAAGGGGAGAAGGAGGGGGAGGATGGGGTGGGACTTTTGAACTGATGAACTGGAGCAGCAAACAGGGGTGTTTTGGAGGCACAAAAATAAAATAGTCAGGCAGCCTTCAGTTAGTTGTGGCCCCTTCTCCACAGGGCCATCTTTATGAAAACATAGGGTGTCCAAACAGAACAAAACCTGCCATAGCGAAACAAAGACGGAAACTGCAACCAATGGTCTCCCCATGTAGACCTCAGGGTGGGACTCCAGCTCAGACCCAGCTGTTCCCCCATCTCCCAGGCAGCCCTTTATATGTCCCTTGCTCCCTCTAAGCAGCAGGGTTAATTGGCTGCTGCATTAACCTGTTAGGGTCTGGGCTAGGGAGTGCCTTTTTACCCTGTCATGCACCCCTGCAAGTGTGGCAAAGGGCATGCTCTGTGAAAACATCACCTGCCCCTTATGGGGAAAAAAATTGGTGTTTCCATGTGCTGTGGTGCACCAAGAAGTAAATGGCTGCAGGGCGTGAGTCTGGGGTTGTCATCTTTCATAGCCTGCAGCTATTTAAGGGGGGCCTGGTCCGTGACCAGGGTGAAGGGTGCTTCCAGGAGGTAGTATCATAATGTCTTCACTGCCCACTTCGCTGCAAGACTTTCCTTTCCTATATTGGAATAGTTCTTCTGTGGGAGAAGCTTCCTACTGAGATTTAGGATGGGGTGTTCTCCATCCTCCGCCACCTGCAATACAACCATCCCAAGTCCCACCTCAGAGGCATCACTTTGTAGTATGACTCCTTTTGTAAAATCTGGACTCAGCAGGTCCAGTTTACTACACAAGATGCGCTTGACTGCGCCAAATGTACCTGCACAAGCTGCTGTCCATTGGACATTTTGAGGGGCTTGTCCTTTAGGGGGTCTGGGAGGGGTGCTGTTAGGGGAAAACCTGGAGACAAAGCACCTGTGATACCCTGATAACCCCAGGAATGTCTTTGCCTGCCTTTTGGTGGGCAGGGATTGGGAACTCTAGCGGGACTTTCACTTAGCTGGCCAAGGGTCAGATTCACCCATTCTCCAAGGTCTAAGTGTTAAATTTTGGTACTACTCACCTTGCACTTAGGCCTGCTTCCCTTAGAAACTTCAGCAATCCTCTGGAGATGCTCTCCCCTTGGACTAGAATAGATTACAGCATTGTTGAGCTAGGCAGCAGCGTACTGCCGATAGGGCCGTAATGCCCTGTCCATTAGTCACTGGAAGGTGGCAGGCACCTCACAGAATCTAAATGGGAGGGTTCAGAACTGACATAGGCCAAAAGGGGTAGCAAAGGCCAGATTTTCTTTGGATTCTGGTGCCAGAGGAATTTGCCAGTAGCTTTAGTATGGTTGAATGTGGTCATGAACTGGGCCCTATCCAGCAACTCATCTACTTCAGCATGGGATTTGAGCTGAACTTTGACATGGCATTAGAACATAAGAATGTAGGAACAGCCATACTGGTCAGACCAATGGTCCATCTAGCTCAGTATCCTGTCTTCTCACTGTGGCCAATGCCAGGTGCTTCAGAGGGAATGAACACAACAGACAATCATCAAGTGATCCATCCCCTGTCACCCATTCCCAGCTACTGGCAAAGAGGCTAGGGACACCATTCCGTCTTGGCTAATAGCCTATCCTCCATGAATTTATCTAGTTCTTTTTTGAACCTTGTTATAGTCTTGGCCTTCACAACATCCTCTGGCAAGGAGTTCCACAGGTTGACTCTGCACTGGGTGAAGAAATACTTCCTTTTGTTTGTGTTAAACCTGCTGCCTATTAATTTCATTTGGTGACTCCTAGTTCTTGTGTTATGAGAAGGAGTAAATAACACTTCCTTATTTACTTTCTCCAAACCAGTCATGATTTTATAGACCTCTATCATATCCCCCCTTAGTCGTCTCTTTTTCCAGCTGAAAAGTCCAGTCTTCTTAATATTTGCTCAAACAGAAGCCGTTCAATACCCCTAATAATTTTTGTTGCCCTTTTCTGAACCTTTTCCATTCCAATATATCTTTTTTGAGATGGGACTACCACATCTGCACGCAGTTTTCAAGATGTGGCCATACCATAAATTTATATGGAGGCAATATGATATTCTCTGTGTTATTATCTATCCCTTCCTTAATGATTCCCACCATTCTGTTTGCTTTTTTGACTGCTGCTGCACATTGAGTGAACGTTTTCAGAGAACCATCCACAATGACGCCAAGATCTCTTGAGTGGTAACACCTAATTTAGACCTCATCATTATATATTAACTGTTCTAACATCAACACAAAACATGAACGCTATTGTCTGACTTGGGAACTAGAACAATTGGGCTGCACCATTCACTTTGCAACTCCTCGACTACCCCTCGTTCTAACCTACTTTCTTTCTCCCTCTTGAAAATCTCCCATGTTCATTCAGGGATTTAGAAGCCTCTCTTCTGTGCACTGACTCCTGGGATAATTTGTATGTGGTGCTCTAGGAGGTGAGTCTTCACAGGCCTGGTGGTGAAGACATCATTAAAGTTCTGGACTAGCTTTCAGGCTCACTCTCTCTGTTAGCTGCAGGTTAGTCTCCCAGAGTTAGACTTTAAGGTCAGAAGGGACCATTATGATCATCTAGTTTGACCTCCTGCACAACGCAGGCCACAGAATCTCACCCACCCACTCCTGTAATAAACCCCTAACCAATGTCTGAGCTGTTGAAGTCCTCAAACCATGGTTTAAAGACTTCAAGGTGCAGAGAATCCTCCAGCAAGTGACCTGTGCCCCACGCTGCAGAGGTAGGTGAAAAACCCCCAGGGCCTCTGCCAATCTGCGCTGGAGGAAAATTCCTTCCCGACCCCAAATATGGCGATCAGCTAAATCCTGAGTATGTGGGCAAGACTCACCAGCCAGACACCCAAGAAAGAATTCTCTGTAGTAACTCGGATCACACCTCATCTAACATCCCATCATAGGCCATTGAGCATATTTACCTCTAATAGTCAAAGATCAATTAATTGCCAAATTTGGCTATCCCATCATACCATCCCCTCCATAAACTTATCAAGCTTAGTCTTGAAGCCAGATATGTCTTTTGCCCCCACTGCTTCCCTTGGAAGGCTGTTCCAGAACTTCACTCCACTGATGGTTAGAAACCTTCGCCTAATTTCAAGTCTAAATTTCCTGATGGCCAGTTTATATCCATTTGTTCTTGTGTCCACATTGGTACTGAGCTTAACTAATTCCTCTCCCTCCCTGGTATTTATCCCTCTGATACATTTATAGAGAGCAATCATATCTCCCCTCAGCCTTCTTTTGGTTAGGCTAAACAAGCCAAGCTCCTTGAGTCTCCTTGCAAAAGACAGGTTTTCCATTCCTCAGATCATCCTAGTAGCCCTTCTCTGTACCTGTTCCAGTTTGAATTCATCCTTCTTAAACATGGGAGACCAGAACTGCACACAATATTCCAGATGAGGTCTCACCAGTGCCTTGTATAACGGTACTAACACCTCCTTATCTCTACTGAAAATACCTCACCTGATGCATCCCAAGACCGCATTAGCTTTTTTCACGGCCATATCACATTGGCGGCTCATAGTCATCCTGTGATCAACCAATACTCCGAGGTCCTTCTCCTCCTCTGTTACTTCCAACTGATGAGTCCCCAGCTTATAACAAAAATTCTTGTTATTAATCCCTAAATGCATGACCTTGTATTTTTCACTGTTACATTTCATCCTATTGCTATTACTCCAGTTTACGAGGTCATCCAGATCTTCCTGTATGATATCCCGGTCCTTCTCTGTATTGGCAATACCTCCCAGCATTGTGTCATCCGCAAACTTTATTAGCACACTCCCACTTTTTGTGCCAAGGTCAGTAATAAAAAGATTAAATAAGATTGGTCCCAAAACTGATCCCTGAGGAACTCCACTGGTAACCTCCCTCCAGCCTGACAGTTCACCTTTCACCCATCGTAGTCTCCCCTTTAACCAGTTCCAGTTTAACCAGTCCACCTTTCAATTTTCATATTGATCCCCATCTTTTCCAATTTAACTAATAATTCTCCATGTGGAACTGTATCAAATGCCTTACTGAAATCGAGGTAAATTAGATTAACTGCGTTTCCTTTGCCTAAAAAATCTGTTACCTTCTCAAAGACGGAGATCAGGTTGGTTTGGCATGATCTACCTTTTGTAAAACCACGTTGTATTTTGTCCCAATTACCACTGACCTCAATGTCCTTAACTACTTTCTCCTTCAAAACTTTTTCCAAGACCTTGCATGCTACAGATGTCAAACTAACAGGCCTGTAGTTGCCAGGATCATGTTTTTTCCCTTTCTTAAAAATAGGAACTATGTTAGCAGTTCTCCACTCATATGGTACAACCCCTGAGTTTACAGATTCATTAAAAATTCTTGCTGATGGGCTTGCAATTTCATGTGCCAGTTCCTTTAATATTCTTGGATGAAGATTATCTGGGGCCCCCCGATTTAGTCCCATTAAGCTGTTCGAGTTTGGCTTCTACCTCGGATGTGGTAAAATCTACCTCTATATCCTCAGTCCCATTTGTCATCCTACAGTTATCCCTAAGCTCCTCATTAAAGACTGAGACAAAGTATTTGTTTAGATATTGGGCCATGCCTAGATTATCCTTAACCTCCACTCCATCCTCAGTGTTTAGCAGTCCCACTTCTTCTTTCTATGTTTTCTTCTTAATTATATGGCTGTAGAACCTTTTACTATTGGTTTTAATTCCCTTTGCAAGGTCCAACTCTACATGGCTTTTGGCCTTTCTCACTTTATCCCTACATGTTCTGACCTCAATAAAGTAGCTTTCCTTGCTGATCTCTCCCATCTTCCATTCCTTGTAGACTTTCTGCCTTTTCTTAATCACCTCTCTGAGATGCTTGCTCATCCAGCTTGGTCTACAACTCCTGCCTATGAATTTTTTCCCCTTTCTTGGGATGCAGGGTTCTGATAGTTTCTGCAACTTTGACTTGAAGTAATTCCAGGCCTCCTCTGCCTTTAGATCCACAAGTTCTTCAGTCCAATCCACTTCCCTAACTAATTTCCTTAATTTTTTAAAGTTAGCCCTTTTGAAATCAAAAATCCTAATCACAGATCTATTTTTGTTTATCCTTCCATTTAGTTTGAACTGAATTATCTCATGATCACTCGAACCAAGGTTGTCCCCTACAACCATTTCTTAGATTTCATAGAATATCAGGGTTGGAAGGGACCTCAGGAGGTCATCTAGTCCAACCCCCTGCTCAAAGCAGGACCAATCCCCAATTTTTGCCCCAGATCCCTAAATGGCCCCCTCAAGGATTGAACTCACAACCCTGGGTTTAGCAGGCCAATGCTCAAACCACTGAGCTATCCCTCCTTCTATAAGGTCTTCACTACTCACCAAAACCAAATCTAAAATGGCATCCCCTCTTGTTGGTTCAGCAACTACTTGGTGAAGGAATCCATCAGCTATCGCATCCAGGAAAATCTGAGCCCTTTTATTATTACTAGCACTCGTCCTCCAGTCTATATCTGGGAAGTTAAAGTCTCCCATGATCACGCAGTTTTCCATTAGTATTTACTTCATTAAAAACATTAAAGCGGTCTCTATCCATATCCAGATCGGATCCCGGCGGTCTATAGCACACCCCAGGCGCTATCCCAGGGGAGGCTCTAGTAGCTTTCTTCCCCAATATAATTTTTGCTCAGACAGACTCTGTCTTATCCATTCCATCACTTCTTATTTCTTTACATTCTACCTCATCATTGTTATACAATGCTAGTCCACCACCTTTACCTTTATTTCTGTCTTTCCTAAACAGCACATACCCTTCAATACCTGTACTCCAGTCGTGACTACTATTCCACCATGTTTCTGTTATCCCTATAATATCTGGTTTCACTTCCTGCACCAGTAGCTCTAGTTCCTCCATTTGTTACATAGGCTCCTCGCATTGGTGTACAAACATCTTAATTTTTGCTGTTTGGCTTCGCTCACATTCTTTACACGATTAGGCACAGACATTCTACCGCCAGTATCACCTATTAGACTGGTATCTACACTACCCTTCCTCCTTATGTCCATTCCTCTACTCACGGCTGTATCCGTTCTTACTTCGTTTTCTTCCCTCTCAATGCTAAAATCCGGCGTGGAGATTACCTGGACATCTCCCAGCCATCTCCCCCAAATTCCTAGTTTAAAGCTCTCTTGATCAGTTGTGCCAGCCTCCATCCTAGAAGTCCATTTCCCTCCCTACTCAGGTGAAGTCCATCCCGAGAAAACAATCCCCTGTCCATGAATGCCTCCCAGTGGCCATACATCCCAAAGCCCTCCTTATAGCACCACTGCCTGAGCAATCTGCTGATCATCATAATCTTGTCACATCTTTTGTTGCCATTCTCTAAGAACAGGCAGAATCCCACTGAAGATCACCTGAGCCTCGATTTCCTAAGCGTTTTCCCCAGCCTGGCATAGTCTCCCTTGATATATTACAGCTAGATTCTCGCTGGATCATTTGTTCCCACATGAAGGACAATCTGTGGATTCTTTTCCACTCCCGTTAGGATCCTCTTCAGCCTCCGGTCTACATCCCATATCTTAGCACCCGGCAGATAGCACACCCTTCTGTTCTCTGGATCAGCTTTACAGGCCTGTCTATTTTTCTCAGTAAGGAGTCTCCAATCATGTAGACCTGCCTTTTCCTGGTCATGGTGCGATTCTCCGGTCTATCCCCTGTTCCCTCTGGCTGCAAGTCCTCTCGATTCCTATTCTCCCTTGCAATCCTCTGCAACCCATCCTGTATCCTCCCGGGGCTCATATTTGGTGGTGTTATCTCCATTGACTCTTCCCCTCTTCCTATAGAACTAGCTGCTCTTCTCTTCTTCCTTGTCCTCCCACCTTCAGTGACCGCCTGCTGTGCCCCTTCTTCATTTTTCAACTCTGCAAACCTGTTCCTGAGCTCTATTTCTCCTTCACTAGCCCGTCTTTTCCTCTGCCTGGTTCTCTTAGTCACGTGCTTCCACTGTCCACTTTCCTCACCCAGCAGTCTCCCCTCAGAGTTCTTTGATCCTACTTCCATCTGCAAGTCTGAGCTTTTCCCTTCAGCCTGCTCATGTCTTTGCTCCATCATCCACTTGAAACCCCTTCTAAACTCAACCAGAGTTTCCACCTGCATCTCCAATCCTCGGATCTTTTCTTCCATCAGCTCTATCAGGCAGTACTTCATGCAGACAAAACTCTTACCAGGTACCCCCTTCAGGATCATGTACATGCCACAGCTTCCACATCCAGTCATCTTCATTGTGTCTTCCACTGCTTGGGTCACTACCACTGCTGCCTCTGTATCTGTCATAGTCTTCTCACCTAAGTCCTGTTAGTCCGGGAAACACAAACCAAACCAAAACAAACCCCCAACAAGCACCACAATACTGCCAGAACACCACACACTCCCTTCACTAACCTGTCTGTTCCTCTGCCTGGTTCTCCTAGTCTTCCCCTCAAATTCCCACTCAAACTCCCCTGCAGACCCCTGCCTCTGGTACCTGAGGGCCTAAGTCTAATTCTTGTTGAACAGGGTGGATAAACATGGCCTCACAGTTCTTTCAGGGCTTTAGTACATTCACTCAGTAGATCTACTAACCAAATCTCACAAGCTAACTCCCCTACTCAGCGCACTGTCTTACAGGGCCTCTGCCCTTTAGCTAGTAGTTTGCTCTCAGAGCTAGGTAGTAATAACATCATCCTCTGTTGATACACCATCAGTGCCACATTTCTATTATAATATAGCTCCTGTGAGTTTTGCAAACCCTGAAAATTCTGCCGGACAAAGGCGGCCCTATCAAGTCCATCCATTCCTGCAGATTTGGGACATACTGCACAACATTCTCAGCTTTGGTCCCAACAAGCTTCCTACACAAGGTCCAGAATTCCACAGGGCTCCCTTCCATGCACCATCTTAAAAGGAGAGAACCCCATGGAAGACTGAGGCACTTCCCTGATGGCAAACAGTAGATACAGCAGGAGTTTGTTCTAGTTGTGGGATTTGGCTCTTATGAACTTGAGCAGCATTTCTTGGAGGATCCGATTAAAACATTCCACCAACTCATATGTTTGGGGGTGGTAGGCCAATGTTCTTATGGACTTTATTTCAAGTAGAAAGCAAACTTCTCATGATAACCTTGACATGAAGGTGCTGCCTTGATTGGTTTAATATCACCCTGGGAATACCTACCCAAGAGATGATTTTAGCAACTCATTGGTGACTAATTAGGCTGACATTGATTGCAAAAGAATGGCTTTGGGGTACCAGATGGTGTAATCTACAATGACTAAAATATAGCAGCACCCACTAATCCTCAGGTCAGAGGGGTTCAGCTAAATCTACCCCAATGCGCTCAAATGGAGCATCTACCAAGGGGAAAGAGGAACCAAGGGGGTCCTTTGGGTAGATTTGGAACTCATTAGCTGGCATTTGGAACAGGAGTTGCAATAGTTCTTGATCTTTTGGTATTCCCCAGGCCAGAAGAAATAAGAAATAAGCCCATATCCATTCCTGGTTTTTTTCCATCCCCTAAGTGACCAGACCATGGTATTTCATGGCCCAGCCTGCGTACTTTGTTCCTAAAGGACCTGGAGACCAAATGTATCCCCATTTGGGGCTGTTTGGCCACCTGAATCAGGAAATATCCCTCTATCTCGAAGTGAGAATATTTTGCATCCCGTATCGCATCCACATTGCTCTGTTTCCCCGTGGCTAATGGTCCGTACAGCTGGTTAACACCCTATGATTTTTCTGCTCTTACACAAAGTCACTGGAACAGGCTAGAGACTGATCATCCAGCAGTGGGAGGTTCTGGAAGAAGCAACACTTGTGTGGACTTCTTAGGGGTGTTCAAACTGCACTGGGTGATCGTGTCCTTGCACGATTATTTCACTGGTTCTGGCTTGGGGGACTGTAGGGCCCCTAGGACCTTGGATTTCTGCAGTTGTTGATGCCAGGGAATTTGACCCTGCAGAGATATTTCCAGGCAGGTCAGAGTCGTATTAGTTGGCAGCAGATTTTTTTGGCCCATCTCCCTGGACCCTAACATGTCACTAGAGCTTGTTCCAGGCAAGGTGATGCTCTTCACTTGTTTTCTGGGTCAGATTTGTAGGGCCTCAGAGCTCAGGGTCAGCAAAGGGAAGATCTTTCCCCGCAGTACATCCACCCTGTCCCTCTTCCCCAGGCAAGTTAGCATCTGGGCATGACTGGTTTGCCTCTTGTAGCAGGCCAGTTACCAGGCCCCAGTAGCAGCCCAGCACCATGGGGTATGACCGTTCTTTTGCCATGGTCACCACCAACTCTGAAGACCTCCTATTTACAGACAGCTTAAGCCCGGTAATGGGGGAGGGTGGGAAATCTCTATGGGTACACCCTATAAAAAACATTCCCTCAATCAGTGGGAAATTCGGGCCCAGTAGCTGCTCACATATGAATGTCTGGAGTCAGCCAGTCCCTGGAAACTCCACCCCTTTGACTATATCGGGGACAACAAGAGCACTGGGATTCCCAAGGAGTGTTGAGGGCTTGGGGAAGCAGGCTATGGCATAGTCACAGTCCACATTGATGCAAGAGTGGTGGCTATGGCCTTCCTGCTCATAGGTGAAGCTCATCCGGCCCCTTCCTGCCCCTAGGATTGTACTAGCCTAGGGGTGGGCAAACTATGGCCTGAGGGCTGCACCCAGCCCTCCAGACGTTTTAATCCAGCCCTCAAGATCCCGCTGGGGAGCAGGGTCCAGGGCTTGTCCTGCTCCAGTGCTCCAGCCAGGGAGTGGGGTCTGGGGCTTGCCCCGCTCTGGTGCTTCAGCCGGGGAGCAGGATCAGGGGCTTGCCCCACTTCGTGCAGCTCCTGGAAGAAGCAGCATGTCCCCCCTCCAGCTCCTATGCACACGCTGCCCCCACCCCTAGCGCTACCCCTGCAGCTCCCATTGGCCAGGAACCATAGCCAATGGGAGCTGCAGGGGCAGCACCTGCGGAGGGGGCAGTGCGCATCGCTGCCTGGCCACGCCTCCCCATAGGAGCAGGAGAGGGGACATGTCGCTGCTTCTGGGAGCTGTTTGAGGTAAGCACTGCCCAGAACCTGCACTCCTGACGCCCCACGCCCCAACCCCCTGCCCCAGCCCTGATCCCCCTCCCTCCCTCTGAACCCCTCGGTTCCACCCTCCTGCACCCCCAACCCCTCATCTCCAGCCCCACCCCGGAGTCCGCACCCCCAGCCAGAGCCCTCACCCCCTCCCGCACCCCAACCCCCAATTTCATGAGCATTCATGGCCCGCCATACAGTTTCCATACCCAGATGTGGCCCTTGGGCCAAAAAGTTTGCCCACCCCTGTACTAGCCTCTGCTAGTAAGATTTCTGTATCTCCCATCAGCCTCCCTTCCAATCTGTTCACAGCAAGACAAAACCAAAAAGTCATTGTTTTTGTGCCAGGGCAAGTCTGAGTCCAGGCTCAGTCAGGGATGTGTTTCTGCTTCCTTGGGGATTGGAGCCTCTCTATGCATTCCCTCCAGTCCTACTGCTACACAGTTTCTTCAAGAAGCTGAGGAAGGCACATGCCAGGCTGATACCTATAGTCCCAGCATGCTTGAGACACCACTGGTTGTCAGACCTCCAGATTCTCTCGATACAGCCTCCAATGGCACTACCATTGTTCAGGCCTTACTATCACTGAACCATGACCAAAGTTCTCCACCCCAACCCTCACGGTCTCCACCTCACAGCAAGGGAGTTGAGTGGCTGAACCCAGGGGAAAGAGCCTGCTCTCAAGGAGTTCAAAACATTCTTATCAGTAGCAGAAAGGTTTCCACCAGGACAACTAATGTTGCAAAGTGGAAGAGATTTTCCATCTGGCCACTAGATACTCTCTCTCCCCATCTAAAATGCAGGAATATCCACTGCAATTGAAGGAGTTGGGCGTCTTCATGAGCTCAATAAAAGTTCATTTATCATCCAACTCAGCAATCCACTCTCCCATTTAAGAACATTTGGTTTTCTCACATTCCATGGTTGGGAGATTTCTGAAGGAACTAATGAGGATTTATCCTCCCATTCATGAACCCATCCCTCCCTTGGATCTTGTCATGGTATTTTTGCCACTGGTCTCCCCCTCTTTTTCTCTTATGTCTAAAAAGACAGCCTTCTTGGTAGTGATCATGTCAGAGTGGAAGAGCTACAGTATCTGATGGTGGGGCCTCCATACATGGTGTTTTATAAAGATAAAGTTTCTTTAAGACTTTACCTCCAAATTCCTAAGTAAAGTGGTATCTGACTTTCACCTTCTGATATTCTTTCCAAAGCCTCATAGCCATAAAGATGAAGAGAGACTCCACACATTAGATGTGCTATGAGCTCTCTCTTTCTATATTGACAGTACCAAACAAATTAGATCCTCACTGAGACTGATGTGCAGAAAGGATGGGAGATCAGCGTCTGCTGCACAGAGAATTTCAAACTGTATAGCTTTCTGCATCAGGACTTAGACTCAGACTTTAAGACCAGAAGGGCCATCATGATCATCTAGTCTGACCTCCTGCACATCACAGGCTGCAGAACCTCATGCCCCACTCTTGTAATAGCCCATAACCTCTGGCTGAGTTACTGAAGTCCTCAAGTTACAGAGACTCTGCCATTCACTTTAGTTCAAACCAACAAGTGACCCAGGCCCCACACTGCAAGCAAAGGCAAAAAATCCTCAGGTCTCTGCCAATCTGACCTGGGGGGAGAAATTCCTTTTCAACCCCAAATATGGTGATTAGTTAAACCCTGAGCATGTGGGCAAGACCCACGAGCCAGATATTTGGTAAAGAATTCACTGTAGTAACTCAGAACCCTCCCCATCTAGTGTCCCATCTCCACTGGTTTGAAATATTTACTAATTGCAGTTGCAGATTGGCCATATGCCATTGTAGGCAACCTCCTCATACCATCCCCTGCATAAATGTATCAAGCTCAGTCTTGAAACAAATTAGGGTTTTTTTGGTCCCCACTACTTTCTTTGGAAGGCTGTTCCAGAACTTCATTCCTCTGAGGGTTAGATACATTTGTCTAATATCAAGCCTAAACTTGTTGATGGCCAAAAACATCTGCTCAATGTGTAGCAGAAGTCAAAAAAGTGAATAGAATGTTAGGAACCATTAGAGAGACACGGTGGGTAAGGTGATATCTTTCACTGGATTTCAAGGGACAGAATCAACTTGATTATTTTTATTGACTAATATAAATAAATCAGTCTCTGTCAGGGCTCCCTTTAAATAGTCTGCTGTGATTTTTTAAAATGTCCTGTAAAATTTGTTGCTGGCATGTTTTTGCTCTATTGTTTGTTTAGAAGGCTATTTTCGGTGGGTCTGAGAGCAGCAACAGCAGCAATTAGGGGTCACCTGTAATGATGGTAGGTATCTCATGTTCATACGGAAATATGATTTTCAAGTTGTATCCCTTTCAGTGCCCCTTCCTAAGATGTCCTTTCTCTCCAATGACTCATCTCTGGATTCTCATTTCAATGCACCAGGTGATAGGATTATGAGTGAAAATGAGGAGTATGCCCACCAGGAAGGTCCTGAGTTCATGGAACCATGTGGCACATTATCTGGAATATCTCAAAAGAATATTTCCCAGAGTCCTGAGCAGAGCAAAGCCTGTGAGGGTCAGCACAAATCAGAAAGGCATCAGACAACTGCTCCAGAGAAGAGGCAAGGTAAATCAACTGCTTGTGAAAGAGGTTTCAGGAAACTGCCAGACATTGACCAGCTGGGAAACCCCACTATGGGGAGATCAACAGTATGTGGTGACTGTGGGAAAAGCTTCAGGGTGAGCTCAAACTTCAGACAGCATCAGAGAATCCACACTGGAGAGAAACCCTTTGGATGTGCCGAGTGTGGGGAAAGCTTCCGGCAGCGGTCACACCTTATTCAGCATCAGACAAAGCACACGGGGGAGAGACCTTATGAATGTACCGAGTGTGGGAAAAGTTTCACTGTGAGCTCAAACCTTATTCGGCATCAGATAATCCACACTGGAGAGAAACCCTATAAATGTGCCGAATGCAGGAAGAGCTTTAGTGGGAACTCACAGCTTATCCAGCACCAGAGAATCCACACGGGTGAGAAACCCTATGAATGCGGTGACTGTGGGAAGAGCTTCAGTGTGAGCTCAGCCCTTACTCGTCATCAGCGAACCCACACTGGAGAGAAACCTTATGAATGCACCATGTGTGGGAAAAGCTTCAGTCAGAGCTCAGACCTTATGAAACATCAGAGAATTCACACAGGAGAGAGGCCCTACAAATGCACTGACTGTGGAAAGAGCTTCTGTGTGAGCTCTCATCTTATTCAGCATCAGAGAATCCACACAGGAGAGCGACCCTATGAGTGTGCCAACTGTGGGAAAAGCTTCAGTCAGAGCTCAGACCTTATGAAACATCAGAGGATCCATACAGGAGAGAGACCGTATGAATGTGCTGAGTGTGGAAAGAGCTTTAGTTGGAGCTCAGCACTTATCAAACATAGCAGAATCCACACAGGGGAGAGACCCTATGAATGCGAAGGGTGTGGGAAAAGCTTCAGTCAGAGCTCGCACCTTGTTCAGCATCAGAGAATCCACATGGGAGGGAATCCCTGAGAATGGGCTAAGGGTGGGGAAGGCTTCGTGTCAGATAGCCTTCCCAATGGATAGAAGCCAAATGTGTTTCTTTGGGCCTGTAGGGCTCTGACCTGTTCATAGAGAATGAAAAGTGGATTGTTGAGGATGGAGTGTAGGTGGTTGCGTTAGACAAAGAGGAATGGTTAGTGCAGGGAGATGAGTCGTGTAGAGGAATGTGTGGTGGGAGCCAGAGGAGGAACCAGGAGATGCTGGAGGGGATGGATCATTTGGGAGGGAGGGAGACCTGTTAGTGTAATTAGGCAGAAGTCACTTTCATGGGGTATTAATAAATACATTTAGGAGAAAAGGTAAACTTGCCCATTTCTCTGTGCACGGGGTGGGCTTCAGACAAGTTATAGAGCGAATTTCACAGTCAAGTGGAGGCTTTATAGGGACTGCATGGCTCATTGCTGTGGGATGGAATGAAACCTACTCCTGGCTCCTGTAGGGAGGGTCTTCTGCAGGTCAGAGTGGGGTGCAAAGATTCTTTCCCAGCTCTGCCACTTACTTGTTTTACAAGCTCAGGTAACTCACTCCACTTCTCTGTGCCTTTGTTTCCCCATTTGTAAAACTGGGATAAGAATCACCCACCTCACATACTATTTAAAGTAGACTCACAGAGTCATAAGAATTGGGGCCACATTAAATTCTGCACAGAGAGGAATAGAATGGTCCCTGCCCAGAAGAACTAGATTCTTTTTCTAGGATTCTCTTCTCTTTGTTTATAGGTGTTGGGGGGTTTTGAGACCTTTTTCATTTGTTATTTTAAAAACTTAGTTTGACCTCAGTCTTGTTACTTAGGTTTTCATATTTGGCATACAGCAAAGCTACGCTAAGTTGATTAGACTCAAGCATAGGGAGTGACTGTAGAATGTACCACACATTTAAAGTTACACATCAAACCTCTTTTATATACAATTACACATTACATTACATTTACTATATGTTGCATTACATGTTTTGAGATTGGCTTGGTTACTTTGTAGGAACCAATCCCTGTACAGCAGGGGTGGGCAAACTTTTTGGCCCGAGGGCCACATCTGGGTATAGAAATTGTATGGCGGGCCATGAATGCTCATGAAATTGGGGTTGGGATTTGGGAGGGGGTAAGGGCTCTAGCTGGGGGTGCGGGCTCCAGGGTGGGGCCAGAAATGAAGAGTTCAAGGTGAGGCAAGGGGCTCTGGGCTGGGGCAGAGGGGGTGGGAGGGGGATCAGGGCTGGGGCAGGGGGTGGTGCATGAGGGCTCTGGCTGGAGTGCAGGCTCTGGGGTGGGGCTCAGGATGAGGGGTTTGGGATGCAGGAGGGTGCTCCAGGCTCAGATCAAGGGTTTTGGAGGGTGGTATGGGAATCAGGGCTGGGACAGGGGGTTAGGGCCTGGGGAGGTGGCTCAGAGATGCAGGCTCAGAGTGGCGCTTACCTCAAGCAGCTCCCTGAAGCAGCAGCATGTCCCTCTCCGGCTTCTATGCTGAAGCACGGCCAGGAGGTTCTGCTGCGCACTGCCCTGTCCACAGGCGCTGCCCCTGCAGCTTCCATTGGCCATGGTTTCTGGCCAATGGGAGCTGTGGGAGTGGCGCTAGGGGTGGGGGCAGCATGCAGAGCAGAGCCCCCTGGCTGCCCCTACACATAGGAGCTGGAGAGACGACATGCCGTGGCCCCTGACCCTGCTCCCCGGCTGGAGCGGGGCAAGCCCCCTACCTTGCTCCCCAGCAGGAGCTCGAGGGCTGGATTAAAATGGCTGGTGGGACAGATGCGGCCCATGGGCCGTAGTTTGCCCACCCCTGCTGATCAGCATGCTTTGTCTATGCACTGTCTGTGTATGACTTACTCTTTACCTCATCTTATGTTTCAGGTTTATTTTATTCATTGTTATTTTGTCCATTGTAAATAGTTCCTTGAGTGTTCCTTTTTATTTCAGTTAGTATAGACATTTTGTTTCCAGCCTGCTAATCCACTTACCTCCTTAATCCTGTCTCCCAAGAAATGAGGCCTCACCCATGTCCAATTACTCATGTCAAGCCAGGTGTACATTCCTCTGCTTTTGTTTGTGTTTTATATATATTTTATTTTTTTGTATTTTGGGGAGGGGGGTTGTGCTTTCAAAAAAAAGTTTATTAATTAGCAATATATTTTAAGATTATAGTAGTTGTAATTATTTGAATTATTATTAATATTAGTCTTAAAGTATGAACCAGGGAGTGCAAGCTTACTTTTTATATATAGCCTACCAGGGTGTAATTTTATATTATAAATTACTTGTTTTTCTTTCAAAGTATATTTTTGTAATGTTAACTTTTTGCTTTTATTTTAATTACACTTTAAAAAACTGGTAGGGGACATAATGTTTTTATTTATTACTACAGGAAATTTAGCTGTGAAGTAGCACATAAGTTAATGAATATAACATTTTGGGGGGGTTATATTGGAAGTGGTTTTCTTTAGCTATTACACAGGACTTTCCATTTTTAGTATAGATAGATTTATTTTACTAATGTTTTAACATTTTTAACTGTACTGTGCATTTTGGAGGTAGATTTCTTTTTTAAAGTGAACCCACATGCTAGCAGTTTTGTGTGTGTGACATTACACTTGCATGTGTAAGTGTTTTTAGGGTCAAACAGCAGTACAGTTTGGGGTGGGGGTTAGACTTTGCATTGTTTGAGGAGGGAAAACAACCTTTTTTTTTACACTGTATGGATTGCAGTGCTTTTACATTTAATTTTATGATATTGGACTCTTGTTGTTTGTTTTTTTTATTTTGCACTAACTGATGTTACTTTCTTGTACAAAATTTTTAATTTTTTTGTGGTGATAAGAGGGCAAGTTTTTTGTTTTTTTGTTTTGCTTTATATTACTTAAGGCTGCTTTTACTTTGTATAGCATCTATTTTTTAAATACTACAAGTGTTGTTATTAGAACATATTGACTTAATTTTATATTTTTAAAGTAATTATAACATTATTGAATGGTTCCCATGGGTGTTCCCCCTTATTTTAGCTAGTACAGACATTCTGTTTCCAGCCTACTAATTCATTACCTCCCTAATCCTGTCTCCCAAAAAATAAGGCCGCACTAATGTCCAATTACTCATGTTAAGCCAGGCCTACCGTAAGGTAGGTCTCAGCTTCCTTATTACTAAGATTTTTCTTGGAGCTTTGAGATTGGGACTAGACTTCTTTTCCTTTTTCTCTAGGCTGAGGTGAACTTTCTGAAAATGTGGGCTTTAGAGAGCATCAGAGTTTAATTCTAGCTTCATAAAACAGTCTTTATCCTTTATTAAAATTCCTAATAAAAACTTGTTTTAAAAACTCCTTTGTGTCCTCCAGTTTCCTGGAAATGTTTTCAGTATCTGAGATGTTTGTGACAAAGATTCCCAAGGTGACAAATTTCCCCCTTACTCACTTATCTCTCCACAATCAGGAATAAGGGGTATGTGTGCACTAAACAGCTTGCTCAGACCCTGGCTACTTGAAGGAAATTTGCACCAATGTAATGAATGTACACGGATGCTAACCCCTGATGCAGACAAGCTGCATGGCACAAAGTGAGGCTTTGATCGGGTTGTTCAGTTTGGTAACACTAATGTAGGGATACATGTATGACTTTCCTTAATGTAGATAGGGCATTAGAGCTAGAATGGCTACTTCCCGAGAGCCTGGACGTATGAACTCTTCCAGCTGGGGCACAACTTGTCTCCTCCCTGGCAGCAGTATCTGCAGCTGTCTCCCCTCTGTTGATTCCATTTCTCTTTAGGAATTTAATTAACTGGTTTTATTTAAACAGAACAGCCAGAGCTCCTTTCAGAGGTTCTGGCCAGACTCCCTCCCAGGCTTCTGGTATTAATCAGCTGACCACCTCCTGTCCCAATTTTCTGGAACTTTTTGGAATACTCAGTTCCCTGGTGTGTTTCCCTGGTACTCCACTGGCCCATCTTCTGTGTCAAAGTTGCATCTTAGAGGTTCTGGCTATATAGATGGGACCACTGAATTTCAACAGCTGGTCTCTGATTGCATATCAGTCTACTTGTCTTTGCGCAGGACAGCAAACAACTAACATCACTGGACAAAACATCTGACTCTTGTTTACAATCTAAAATTATTAGTTAAATGATCTTAGTCTGGTATTTTAGAATAGACTCATATATGTCATCTAAATAGGAGAGAAACAAAACCATTCTGACGAAGGAATTTCTCCAGGATCTCTTGAAGAGAAAGTGAGATTTCATTCCTGAACTAGATAAATGGGGTTGGAAGGACTGATGATGACAGAAAAATAATCCAAAGGAGCCTAGACAGAATGGACATTTGAGCAGGAAATTACCAAATGGGAATGAATTTCAGGGGAAATTTGAAATCTTAATGATGAATTGGAAGCACAGATAGTGGGAGGATGAAAACTAGAAAGCAGCAATGGGAGAAAGGGAGAGGATGGAGGGGGCAGCAATCTTGCTATATTTGTGTTATGATACAAGGATCATGTACACAAAGGCCTCATAGCATGAAACAAGGAAAGGAAACAAGGTACCCCTTTCTTCACCCTCATCAAGAGATGGGGAGGGGGCAGACAATAGCAATGGGAGAGCTGGGGGTTGGAGAGGGAACTCACCGCAGGAGGAATGGCTTTTCTTCTTCTTCCTGAAATCAGTGCATGAGGGGAGGAGTTCCTGGGGCAGTCAGAGGTGGAAATTGTGGGGTGAGCAGGGTCTCTCCAGATGCTTAGCAGAGGGCCTATCTTTAACTGCTTGCCTTAATGGCATAGGAGGAGGAATGTTGCCCTGAATAAAGCACCATAGTACTTGATATCCCCAGCACAGATTATTTGCAGTGAGTGAGGAGAGGGATGGTCTGGAGGAGGTAAATGTAGCTTGAACCATGCGGAAAGCCAGTGCGCAAGCTGGTACATTAATAAAATCACCTAGTGGTGAAGCAAGATGTGTGTGTGCTTCTCTGTGCTCATCTGACGCCAGCATGTTATCTTACCAGCAGAGTCCATAAAATGGGGTTAAGGCCTGAAGCAGGGCTAGAGGAAACAATGTGATGGGTCTGACCTTCCTGGTATGAAATGTCTCCCCAAATAATCTTGTCTGCAGTGGTGTTGTAGCCATGTTGGTCCCAGAATATTAGCGAGACAAGGAGGGTGAAGTGTATCTTTTATTGAACCAACTTCTGTTGGTGAGAGAGACAAGCTTTTGAGCCCCACACAGCTCTTCTTCAGGATCTGAAGTTGGTCCAATAAAAGATAATACCTCACCTATCTTGGCTCCCCAGACAATAACAGTTTGGCAGCAGTAGCCTACGATAGTTAAGGTTGAAGCCTGATTTTTGAACCCTCTTTACCCAAGATTTCCAAAAAAATAACTGTATCCCCCTGAAAATTTCATGTGCAGTATCTCATCCCTGAGCAGAGTTTGCTGGGCAGTTTTGTAAAATTCAGAAAAGGAGTTTTAAATAGTGGAGGTTCTCACAAGGTCCCTGTTCACTCTATAACTCCCCCCTCACTTGCTCTGGCTCAGCCTGACTCCAGACCAGATGCCTGGGAGAGAGAAGGTAGACCCCCCTCAAGGGTGTCAGTTGAAAGGGAAGAGGGGGGGGCAGAGAGAGCCAGAGGGGAAGGGAGCATCCAGCCCCCCTCACAGATTGGGAAAATTGAAAAAAATAGTCAATCTTAAATGGAAAACTCTGTCAAGTTAGGTTCCCACAGGGCCTACTGCAGCATTGTAAAGGGAATGACTGCCCAAGGGACAGCTCGGCTGGCTACCTCAGCTGCCATAGCCTACAGCCTGATTCCTGAAAGTTACTTCAGCCAGGAGGAAAAGCAGAAAGCTTATATCTAAGAGCGTTTTCCCAAGATTCAGACCATCTCTTGGAGCTGAAAAACTATTTCTGAGATCCAGACTGCTTTGCAGATCATCGGATCCCTCAGACAAGACAGACACAGGACCACAGTGCCTGCAACATCTATAAGTGCAGCACTGACAGGTACCTGGAGCTAGGAGGGGTCAGTACAATGGGAGTAAGGGCTGGAGCAGGGTTGGAGGATAGAATGTATTCAGTCTGATGCTCCCATTGTCCTTCCTAATAAGAAATGTGTCACAACTACATTACAGTATCAAAATTATTCAAAGCTTTATGACACAGCTTCTTTTATATGCTTCTCTGGAACATTTTAGTTATCTGTACTAACATCCCTATCTAAAGCTTCTTTGCTCTTTTCTGAGTGCTGTATTCCTCGATTTGTAAATGTTGTGAATCCTGCAAATCTTGGTAATTGTATTTTTCCCTCTCACTCAAATAATGTTTCATTTGGAATGTGTCACTGAATATATAAATACCTGCTTTTCCCCAGTCTTCAAAGTCCCTTTTACTCTACAAGCATAGATAGTCTCGTTTTTATATGTTGGTAATAGAGACTATTGAAAGGGCTTTAATTTCTTTGCAAGAGAATCCCATTTTTATAGTTAACGTAATAGTTTAAATATGGATATTAGCCTATATATTTTTCCCTGCTCAGTGACCACCCAGTGGTTCTCCTTTGTATGGCTCCTTAGCTGCTCTTATGGGCTGGCTTGTTAGTTACAAATAATGTAAGTGTCACAAAAGGAAGTTACAGGGTGTTTGCTCGATAATCGTTCCGATCCCCTTCTTCGTCACTGGGAGCAATGTCCCTCTCTGTGATTTGTTAACACTGTCACATGACACTCCCATGCTTAGCAGGGGAGAAACTGTGATTCCTTAGCAATGTCACATGATAAGGGCTAGCTACTGCTGCTGCCTGGTTTCTTCGCAGAGCCCCCAGCTGGTCCAGGTCGTCCGCTCTCCTCTCCTCGGCTGTGCGCCCGGGAGGAAGGCTTCAATTACTAGCCTAGCCAAGCTGGGGACTGTCTCAGGCTGTAACTAGCTCCCTAGGACTCTCCAAACGCCAACTCCTGAGCCGGAGACTCAAGGTAACTGAGAGATCTCGGGTAAAGTGCGTCAGTAAAAACACCGCCCCGCCCCCGCCCCATCTCCGCTCCCTATGTGTCTGCGAGTCCCAGACCGGCTGGCTTTACTGACATCCCCTTAGCGCCCACAGGCGCTGACCCAGTTATAGGACAGCAAGTACACCCGGAAATGGAGCAATAACCAAGTCCCCCAGCTGGAGAGGGAAGGGGTTAGAAGGAAAGAGAGGGGAAGGAAAAATAAGAAAAGGGGTGATAAACTGCAAGAGAAGTGCTGCCCAGAGCTGTCATTGTATCATCGAGAAGAATTAATCTAAAAGGAGGCAGAGTAAAAGGCAGTGCCCTATCTCTGTTTAGTACCTATGCTGATGAAAGATTATGCTGCCCTCCCAGACACGGTCAGGGAAACCACCCACAGTGTAGCCCGTTATTCTGCTCTCTCCCAGTGTTTTGTTCAGGCTCTGTTAAAGGGAGGTTACACAAATGTCTTGGTTCATTTAGTCCTGTGGAAGATGCAGGGTCTGCACAGTAGCAGAGGGACAAGCAAGTGGTATCTCTGCAGAAGAGCCTGAGGGGACTTCAGCTTCAAAATGGACTGAAACCCTTTATAAAATCTCCCCAGTTGCCCTGATCTGAACAACATCCATGTGTTACTTTGTCCATAGGCGCCGACTCCGTGGGTGCTCTGGGGCTCTGCAGCCAGCGGCAGCTCGCCACCCTTCCCCCCCCCCGCCACGGCTTGCCTTCGCCTTTGCCTCCTCCTCCGTGAGCGCGCCAGGTGCCCGCTTTCCCCCCCAGCGCTTGCCGCAGCGAAACAGCTGGGGGGAGGCGGAAAGCAGCGCGCTCAGGGGAGGAGGCAGGGCCGGGGTGTGGATTTGGGGAGGGATCCAATAGGGGCAGGGAGGGGGTGGAGTTGGGGCAGGGACTTTGGGGGAAGGGGTTGGAATGGGGGCGGTCAGGGGGGCACGAGCACCCACTGGCGCCATGAGAAGTTGGCCCCTGTGACTCTGCCCGATTTCCCCCGGGGAGCCAGGGGAAGTGAAATGACTGCAGGGGAGCTGACTCGGGGAACTGTTAATGGAGATATCAGGAAAAGGGTGAGGAAGCAATAAATTCAGGAAGGCAGGAGGGAGACATTAACCAGTGTTGCCAACTCTCATAATTGGTGTTTCTCTTAAAGCTCCAGCTTTGTGATTATGTGAGAATCTGTTGTCATTTAAAACATGATCTCTAAAGGCTCAAAAACCAGAAAGCAAATAAATTTGTTTTTAAAAATTACATGATATTTGAACACTTAGGTTAGCAATGCTTTAATTAAGGGGTAGAGGCAGCTTTTCAGGACAGGTGAGTGGGAGCGGGCAGTGCCAGCATAGAACAGGTGACCACTGCACCGGGATGGGCAAACTTTTGGCCTGAGAGCCACACTGGGGTTCCAAAACTGTATGGAGGGCTAGGTAGGGAAGGCTGTGCCTCTCCAAACAGTCTGGCCCCCACCCCCTGTCTTCCCCCTCCCACTTCCCACCCCCTGACTTCCCCCCTCACAACCCCTGACTCATCCAACGCTCCCTGTCCCCTGACTGCCCCAACCCCTATCCACACCCCTGCCCCCTGACAGGCCCCCCGGGCCTCCCATGCCTATCCAACCCCCCCCCCCCCGTTCCCTGTCCCCTGTCCCCTGACCTCCACCCCATCCAACCGCACCCTGCTCCCTGTCCCCTGACTGCCCCCCGGGACCTCCTGCCCCTTATCCAAACCTCCTGCCCCCTTACCATGCCACTCAGAGCAGCAGGACTGGCAGCCGCGCGGCCCAGCCCAGCCCAGCCATGCCGCTGCGCTGCCCAGCAGGAGCTCACAGCCCAGAGCACTGGCGTCACGGCTAGCTGAGGCTGCAAGGGAGGGGCCGGGGGCTAGTCTCCCTGGCTGGGAGCTCAAGGGCCAGGCAGGATGTGGCCTGTGGACCATAGTTTGCCCATCTCTGCACTACACACAGCAAATGTCTTGTGCCTGTGGGGAAAGATTGTCAGCTCCTATTTCTTCCCTTTGGGAAGGAGTGTCAGAGAGGCCACATCTCCTTCTGCCCAGGGCTTCCAGTGGGGAGAGAACTGACATTAACCTGTCTAGTTACCCACACACATAGAATCGCTGTCCCCTCCACTCCCCAGGCTTGTGTTTTCTGATGGGCTCTGGTCTCTGCCAGTAAGATCTTTGCAAGTCGCTTAGTATTGTTCTCCTCCTAAATCCCCCAATTTATGAAGAGCCGACTCTCCTACTGGGGACACAATACACGTCCTAGCACACATCTGACTTTAGCACAGGTATTTCCCTTCCATGCAACTAAAATGTCCCTCAGTAAAGAGAGTCCTGATCTTGCCCATTTCTCCTCCCTTGATCAGGATTTCCAGTTATCAAACCGGAGATGATCTGCCACATGGAACAAAAGGGAGAGCTGTTGATCCCCTCTTTCCAGGGCTATGAGGAAACAGCGAGACTAAATTGCACCTGCACAGGTGAGACATAAGATAAAATAGGGAATAGTCAAAAAGAAAAGGAGTACTTGTGGCACCTCAGAGACTAACAAATTTATTTGAGCATAAGCTTTCGTGAGCTACAGCTCACTTCATCGGATGCATGTGAGCATAATGAAAATCTGGAATTCCCTCAGACCTGTTGTGAGTTCTCACCACTTTGTCTTGTCTAACTCAGACCACTGTTGTAACCAGTCTTTTTTGAGTCTTTAAACATGTCCCTCATGCGTGTGAGATCAGAATCTTTCACCAGTCCATTGGGGCTGCCCCTGCATATCCTTGTGTCATCCATCTGAGTTCATAAAGAGCCGAGTGGCCACAACTGTTCCTGACTTCCCCCCTTACTGCCCTTGGCAGCAAGATGGAACTCGGTGGTGTCCGCCTTCTACTGTGCATCATTTTTTCTCTTTAACTCTTAATAATTGGTGAGTTTGGGTTAGTCAACCAGCCATCTTTTTGTTAATTAAAAAAAGGTTTCTTTGTTATCTCCTTGTGTCTTTGTCACTATCACCTTGAATAGGGAATTCAAAGCCTTTGGGCTTTAAGCCTTGTCCATCTTGTAGTGGACTTATTCCCCTGGCTGACAGCCACTGCTGTTGCTTATTTTGTTTGTGTGAGAACCATGTGCCTGATAGGTGTTTGATCTGCTAGCCCTTCTCATCAAGAGCCTGTCAGTCGAGAGATACTCATCTGAAGCTGTTACTCCTGGAACAGTCAAGGAGAGGAACATCTCATCCAGAAGAATGCACCTCTGACACTAAAAAAGGACCTGGGGCCTTGAAATCATATCCAGCCAGTGCTCCGGTGAGTGGAGACCCAACACCTAAGACCAGTATCAGTACTGGTGTTGGGTAATCCCTGGATTCCTAATCCACACCTGGCACCATTGGGAGTGTCAAAGACCAACCCTGCCTCCTCCACACTATGGCAAGGCAGGTCAGCGCATCAGTCAGAAGACTCCCGGCACCTATCTGCCTCCCCATAAAAGGAAAAATCTAAGAGGCTTAAGAAGAATCATATCCCTTCTGCCTCCTCCAGGAGCCAAACATTAAGCCATCTCCTACCGCAGGGGCTAATGTGGCAGGAATGCCTGCATGCTCAGTACCAAGCAAAGTCAAATCAACCCTGGTGCCAGAGTCCAAAACCAGGCAGTTTTACTAGACACTGAAGCCCTTGGTACCAGAACAAGCACTGGTGGTTGAATCAATTGTGATGCCAGCAGACAGCCTGTTGGCTTCAGTCACCATATCACTGGTAGCTTCTGTCATCGTCAAGATCACTACTTACAGCATATTCCTTCTCCTCTCTTGACCATGCTTTTTCTCCCTCCTCTAGGTAGAAACCATCCCCAGTTTCTTCTCCCTGTGCAACTGGGTCAGATGATGGGTCGCCTTCTCACCATATAGCTCCTCATCCTAGGGCCCTATCTCACCCTTCACATTCTGCTTGGCCCTCACCTTGGCCTACTCAACCCTATCAGCCTTTTCCTTTTAATATTCCCTCTTGGCAACACTTTAGAGATTGAAGCCCTCCCTCCAAAGCTTGCCCCTCTCACTCATCTATGCAGTGGTGAAGATCTAGCTCTGCTGCTGCTGCTTTTGACTTCTCATACTGAGATGTCCCTACCTAGACCTTCTTCAATAGCTAGGGAAGAGGTGGAAGAATACTTGATCAGCAGTTTCTAGATCCAGCCTCTCCAATGGACCTCTCATCTTCCTCTCCTGAGGCAGCAGTATCTTCAGCACAATTACTGGCCTCAGATGACTTTAAAGCCTTTCAGGATCTGCTATTCAGAATCACTGAGACACTGGAGATTGAGACTTCAGTGGTTCAACAGACAGGCCCACAGATTATTTGATACCCTCTGTCTAGAAATGCCCATTAACAAAGGCATATTGAAACCAGACAAAGCCCTCTGGCAAACCCCAACTAGACAACCCAAACTGCTGAATATGCAGAGCAGGCTGGATTGAGTTAAATCATAGAAGATTAGGGTTGGAAGAGACCTCAGGAGGTCATCCAGTCCAACCCATTGCTCACAGCAGGACCAACCCCAACTAAATCATCCCAGCCAGGGCTTTTCAAAGTCATTTAAATCTCTGATTTAAATCATGGTTTAAATTAGCAAGCAGGAAACCTTGATTTAAATAGTAATTTTAATCTTGTTTTGCATTTGTACTTTTTAGTTACTTTCCTAAAGAAATGTTAAATCTCATGGTTGGTATAACTATTAAAAATATAGTGCTTTTCAACCAAATATAGCCTTTACACAAAATTTGGTACTTTTTACTAACCAGGAGTATACACTATATCTATAGGCATTTATTTAAACAAAAAATAAAATGTAGCCATGGTAGGACAAGTAGCTGGAGGGAGCCACCTGGCATGCTTGTCTGTCCAAGACCATAAACATGTACTCAGGGTGGCTAGCCCATCCTGCTGCTGGGGCTGCATTCTGTTTTTAGCATGCTAACTTAGATGAGAACTAGCATGAATATGTCTCCACAAGCTGGGAACTACACCCCCAGGCTTGAAGTGTAGACATACCCTGTGGGGTCACATGTAACAAGTGCAGGTGTCATATGTTCATATGTAAATAAGATTTTCAAGATGAGTCCTTGTTCTAAGGTTTCGTTTCTCCCCTGTGACTTATCTCTGGATTCTCATTTTATTGACTAGGTGATGGGATTGTGAGTGACAATGAGGAGGAGAATCCACACCAGGAAGGTCCTGAGTCAATGGAACCACAGGGCAAGTTATCACAAATGCCCCAAAGGAATATTTCCCAGAGTCCTGAACAGGGCAAAGCCTGTGGCGGTCAACGCAGATCGGAACGGCATCTGCAAACTCTTCCAGGGAAGAGACAAAGTAAATCAACTGCATGTGAAAGAGCTTTCAGGAAACTGCCAGACATTGTCCAACAGGGAAATTCCATGAGGAGGAAATCAATAATGTGTGATGACTGTGGGAAAAGCTTCAGGGTGAGCTCAAACCTCAGACAGCACCAGAGAATCCACACTGGAGAGAAACCCTTTGGATGTGCCGAGTGTGGGGAAAATTTCCGACAACGATCACACCTTATTCAGCATCAAAGAATCCACACAGGGGAGAGACCCTATGAATGTTCTGAATGTGGGAAAAGCTTCAGTATGAGTTCAAAACTCATTCGGCATCAGATAATCCACACAGGAGAAAAACCCTATAAATGTGCCGAATGTGGCAAGAGCTTTAGTGGGAACTGGCAGCTAATCCAGCATCAGAGAATCCACACAGGAGAGAGACCCTACGAATGTGGTGACTGTGGGAAGACTTTCAGTGTGAGCTCAGCCCTTACTCGTCATCAGAGAACCCACACTGGAGAGAAACCTTATGAATGTGCCGAGTGCAGGAAAACCTTCAGTCAGAGCTCAGAGCTTATGAAACATCAAAGAGTCCACACAGGCGAGAAGCCCTATGAGTGTGCTGAGTGTGGGAAGAGCTTCAGTGTGAGCTCTGCCCTCATTCAGCATCGGAGATTCCACATGGGGGAAAGACCTTATGAATGTGCTGAGTGTGGGAAAAGCTTCACAGTGAGCTCACACCTCATTCAGCACCGGCGATTCCACACAGGGGAAAGGCCCTATGAATGTGCTGACTGTGGGAAAAGCTTCCTTTGGAGATCAGCCCTTCTTCGACATCGGAGAATCCACACAGGAGAGAGACCCTATGAATGCACTGAATGTGGGGAAAGCTTCCGTCAGAGTGCGCATCTTATCCAGCATCGCCGAATCCACACTGGGGAGAAACCCTATGAATGTGCCAACTGTGGGAAAGGCTTCACTGTGAGCTCTGCCCTTATTCGACATCAGAGAATCCATGTTGTGGGGGAGCCCTAAGAGCTGTCTGAAAATGGAGAAAACTTCATATCTGATATCCTTCCAGGGTCTCCCAGTGGATGGAAGCCAGTTGTGTTTCCACTTTGGCTCTTCCCTTTTCATAGTGAATGAAAAATGCCTTGCTGAGGATGGAGTGTAGGTGGTTGAGTTAGACAAAGAGGCAGTGTTGGTGCTGGAAGAAGAGTCATGTAGGGCCCTAGGGTGTAGGGAGAAATGCATGGTGGGAGCCAGAGGAAGGACCAGGAGGTGCTGGGGGGGGGTCATTTGGGTGATGGAAGGGGGGAGTATGTACTGTAATTAAGGGGAAGTGATTTTAGTCATTTTTAATAAATATATTTAAGAGGAATGAAAAAATGAGCACAGGGAGGGCACCAGACAATTTATAGTGGGAAATAAGTGGCGCATCTTCTAGCAGATTGAGCAGAAGGTGGAAAGTCAACACTCTTGGGTCCTATTCCCAATTCTGTCACAGACTTGTTTGGTAACTCTGGGCAGCTCACTTCCTCACTGTGCCTTCGTTCTCCCCGCCCCCCCCGCCCCGCCATCTGTAAAACGGAGACTATAATAATAATGATAATCACTCTCACAGGAGGATTTTATTATTTAATGTCTATATTAAAGTAGTGCCCAGAGGCATCATCAGGAATTGGGGCTATATTGTACTAGGTGGTGCACAATGAGGTTTGCACAGTTCCTGCCCGGAAGAGTTTACAATGTAAGAAACCAGCTTCCTTCTCTGGGATTCTGTAGCCCTTGTTACTGACAAGAATTTTTCTTGAAGTTATGAACTTTGAGGATTCTTTTTGTGAGTGCAGGGAGCATGGTTGTGTGTTTTTATTTGTGTGTGTGTTTTGAAATATGGATTTCACAGGGTATCTGAGTTTAATTTGAGTTTCAAAAAACATTATCTTTGTTTTTTTAAAGTTCTAATAAAAAGTTGTTTAAAATGATCTGTGTTTCCTGCTGTGTCAAGAGTCCCTACATCCTCTTTCCTTGATACTCAGCTAGCCCATTTTCTATCTCAAAGACCCCCTTGGAGGTTCTGGCTCTATAGACAGGGCTTATAGTTGCATCTCAATAGCTGGGCTCTGATTACATTCACCCACTTGTCTTTGTACAGGTCAGCAAACAACTGGGATTATTGGAGAAAACGTGTGACGTGTTAAAATCTAAAATTATTAGACAAATCATTTTAGTTTGATGTTTTATACTAGCCTCACCCACTTAGTCTGAACGGGAGCAAAAGGCATTGCCACCTTCTTTTACCCCCAAAAAATGTATTCAACCCCTCCCTCACCTCCCTCCCATAAATATCAAAACAAAAAACAAAAACCTGAAACCAATCAACTTAAAATGTGTTAATTTAAAAAAAACCACTCTAAGCTGATTTTTTATACTGAAAAGGGAGTAGTGACAGACTCCATAAAGGCCATTAGGACTAATGCTATTGATTTCACCTGGAAGGTGCTCAGATACTAGCATGGTGGGTGGCAGTATAAACCCTTATGGGTGTGTCTAAATGGGAGGGGTTTAGTCCGCATTAACTCAAGTTAGTCCAGTGTGAAAATGTCTGCGTATACACAACACAGTTCGTCACAGTGCATGAACGCCACATTTATCACAAGCTCTGGAATTCTCTTTCAAAGTGTATTGTTTGATGCAAATCAAGTTAGGTCCCTTGTTTGTCTGCACTGTTTTGGCAGTCTTCCAACTTATATCCCACACTGCTTTGTGGGTGTCCATTATTGACCTGTCTGTTTACCTGTGTGCCCTCCACTGCTCTGGGGTCAAGTTGACCAGATGTTCCTTCCTGCATTTAAAAACTGGCACAGGCCCAGAAGTTGCCCATTTGCTCCTGGATTTGACTATAGCAGCGTTGCTGTAATGCTATTTCAGAAACTTTGGAACATGCAATTTCTGTTATAAAGTGGGGACGCATTACTTGGGAGTAACAGAGGAGGAACTGGCACATGAAATTGCAAGTCCATTAGCAAGAATTTTTAATCAATCTGTAAACTCAGGGGTTGTACCGTATCAGTGGAGAATTGCTAACATAGTTTCTATTTTTAAGAAAGGTTAAAAAATCAATCCGGGTAACTACAGGCCTGTTAGTTTGACATCTGTATGCAAGGTCTTGGAAAAAATTTTGAAGGAGAAAGTAGTTAAGGACATTGAGGTCAATGGTAATTGGGACAAAATACAACATGGCTTTACAAAAGGTAGATCACGCCAAACCAAGCTGATCTCCTTCTTTGAGAAGGTAACAGATTTTTTTAGACAAAAGGAATGCAGTGGCTCTAATTTACCTCAATTTCAGTAAGGCATTTGATACGGTTCCACATGGAGAATTATTAGTTAAATTGGAAAGATGGGGATCAATATGAAAATTGAAAGGTGGATGAGGAACTGGTTAAAGGGGAGACTACAGCGGGTCACACTGAAAGGTGAACTGTCAGACTGGAAGGAGGTTACTAGTGGAGTTCCTCAGGGATCAGTTTTGGGACCAATCTTATTTAATCTTTTTATTACTGACCTTGGCACAAAAAGTGGGAGTGTGCTAATAAAGTTTGTGGATGACACAAAGCTGGGAGGTATTGCCAATACAGAGAAGGACCGGGATATCATACAGGAAGATCTGGATGACTTTGTAAACTGGAGTAATAGTAATAGGATGAAATTTAATAGTGAAAAGTGCAAGGTCATGCATTTAGGGATTAATAACAAGAATTTCTGTTTTAAGCTGGGGACGCATTACTTGGAAGTAACAGAGGAGGAGAAGAAGGACCTCAGAGTATTGGTTGATCACAGGATGACTGAGCCGCCAATGTGATATGGCCATGAAAAAAGCTAATGCGGTCTTGGGATGCATCAGGTGAGGTATTTCCAGTCGAGATAAGGAGGTGTTAGTACCGTTATACAAGGCACTGGTGAGACCTCATCTGGAATATTGTGTGTGCAGTTCTGGTCTCTCATGTTTAAGAAGGATGAATTCAAAATCAAACAGATACAGAGAAGGGCTACTAGGATGATCGGAGGAATGGAAAATCTGTTTTATGAAAGGAGAATCAATGAGCTTGGTTTGTTTAGCCTAACTAAAAGAAGGCTGAGGGGAGATATGATTGCTCTCTATAAATATATCAGAGGGATAAATACAATGGAGGGAGAAGAATTATTTAAGCTCAGTACCACTGTGGACACAAGAACAAATGGATATAACCTGGCCATCAGGAAGTTTAGACTTGAAATTAGTCAAAGGTTTCTAACCATCAGAGGAGTGAAGTTCTGGGAAGCAGTGGGGCAAAAGACATATCTGGCTTCGAGATTAAACTTGATAAATTTATGGAGGAGATGAGATGATGGGATAGCCTAATTTTGGCAATTAATTGATACTCGACCACTAGCGGTAGATATGCCCAATGGCCTCTGATGGGATGTTAGATATGGTGTGAGCTGAGTTATTACAGAGAATTCTTTCCTGGGTGTCTGGCTGGTGAGTCTTGCCCACATGCCACATGATCGCCATATTTGGAGTCGGGAAGGAATTTTCCCCCAGGGCAGATTGGCAGCAGCCCCGGGGGTTTTTCACCTTCCTCTGCAGCGTGGGGCACAGGTCACTTGCTGGAAGATTCTCTGCACCCTGAAGTCTTTAAACCACAATTTGAGGACTTCAGTAACTCAGACATAAGTTAGGTGTTTGTTACAGGAGTTGGTGGGTGAGATTCCTTGGCCTGCGTTTTGCAGGAGGTCAGACTAGATGATCATAATGGTCCCTTCTGACCTTAAAGTCTATGATTCTATTACTCTATGCCTTTTGGAGTGTTGAGACCTCATAGCCATCTGGGGAGAAGTGTTGGTGCAACTATCTTATGTGGCAAGTCACTGGAATAAAGATCTTTTTGTGGATGTGGCTAAGGAGATGTCTGCAAGGGGTTACAACTGGGTGCCTACCAATGCTGAGCAAACAGCTCAGGGGTATTTACACTAAAACCAGGGTGTGACATTCTATACCTTGGGGGAGCATCCTGGAACCCCCATATTCCTCATTTTTATATTATCGTGATCTTACATCTAAAGCATGCCTTGAAAAGTATCGGAGAAAGGTTATGATCTGCTGAAAGTCATTTCTCTATCTATATATGTGTATCATTAATGCATATGAAGTTATGAGAATTGTGTTATATGATGGTCACTAAAATGTGCTGTAAACTGGGGACTCAGCCAGACATTAGCTCCCCAGAGGCAACCATAAGGAAAGTAGCCAGCACCGAGGTGGGAGTGTCAATCAACCCTTCAATTACCATTGTCCAGCAAAGGAGCTACGATGCAATGACTCACCTGCATGAGGCCACACTAGGGGAATTGCTCAACCTTGCCTGGAGACTCAGCAATGCCCATCAGACATGCCTGGACTTGTATTTTCCAAGCACATGGACTGAGGGTATAAAACAGACACAGTGACCACATGCTTGGCCTTTTCTCCTGCCCCCGCCTATGCTGCAAACAACAAAGACACCAAGAAGAAGGCTGAAAACTCCAACAAAGGAGACTGGCCCAGATTTAAGGGACAAATCTGTATATTAAGGACTGCAATATCCAATGGGGCGAGAAAAACTGCTTAATCTAGATGTTGCCAAGTCTAATAGAGTTGAGAGTTTAGCCTGCGTGCTTATATTTTATTTCTTTTGATAACTAACTCTGACCTTTTTGCTTATCACTTAATATCACTTAAAATCTATCTTTTGTAATCAATACACTTCTTTAATTGTTTATCTTTACCAGTGAGTTTGCCTTGAAATGTGTGGTAAATCCACTTAGGTTTTACAAAGGCTGGTGTATATCCACTTTCCATTGATGAAGTGGTGAACCAATTAATAAATCTGCATTGCTCGTCTTCAGCAGTGCAAGATGATATATATCTAAGGTACAGTGCTGGGGGGATTTGGTTCTGGTGCCTTTCTCTGTGTGATTCATGAGTGGCTCTGGGAGCATTCATGCAATATAGCTGGGTGTGGGGTTCTACATGCTGTTGTGCTGCTTGATCACAGCACCTGGAGGGGTTTGCTGCTGGTCATTAGCAAGGCATTGTGAGAGACAGCCGAGGCTGGAGAGAGTTCAGGGGGCACAGTAGTCCCACAGTCCCAGGCTGCACCCTGGGGATCCCGTCACACAGGGATGGCAGGAAATAGTGTGGATGTGGACATATAGTGTGTCCATTTTGGGGGAGCTGGACAAGATTTTATGCAATTACATCACTACTGAACCCAAGGAGGTTGTAGACCCTGTGACCCAAAAGCCCCTCAAAGCAGAAAGTCATTGGAGGAGGGACACAATGAAGATAAGGTGAAGAGATCTCCCTGGAAACCCAGGATTTCCTCAGGTCAGGACCCTCAGGGCAGCCCTGTAGGCTGTGAGGCCAATTCCCAGTCAGAAACCCAGGCCGGGACTCTGGAGGCAGATCCTATAGAGGGAACCTCGGCAAGTAAGTGTCTATCTTCATCATATATTAATATACTATGCTGCTGTGGTACCTTCTGTTCTGTCCCACAGCCACAGCCATTTTTCACAGATGTGAAGTAGAAGGCTTTCTGAGTCTCCAGCCCTCACCTCCCTCCCTCAGCCAACTCTCACGCACACCCCCTCCCTCCTGCATATACATTTTCATAATGGTGGCTCCTCTTGCTGAACAGTTGGCTTCTGTCACATCCTAGAGTCCTGATCATCAAATGTTTGCAAGACCATGCAACGGAGGGCACATACCGATTTACCTATTTTCCTTTCCCTTCCTGCCTCTGTCTGCCCAGTGAACCACCCCCACCCCACTCCCCAACCCTGTTTGTCTGCTCAAAATGTCAGCCAGCAGCATAGGGCAGCTACAACCTCTACCCCACCTCCCCTCTTCTCCCACAGCATAGTCTAACAATGAAAACATGCAATTCTGGGAAATTCAACCGTTTACGTGAAGTAGACATGGGCATTGCGTAGCCGTACAGATACTAAGACTACAACTCCCTATAGCAACTCTTTTAATGGCTTTTCACACACTTGCATAAAGAAAGCCTGGGAACAGTGAATGCTTCAGTCAGTAAGTGCAAAACCCTCTCTGTTTTTCTCTTCACTTTCACCATGTCTGCAGGAGAGAGAAAGCAGAATCTGAGGCTGAGAAATTGCTCAGTTTTGGTCTGAAAATTATGAGGGATAGCTGCATGAACATTCTTCCCAGTATAACTCGCAATTTCCTTCCACTCCTGCAGCACTTCGGGGAGAGGACTGTAATGGGGTGTACAGACGGGGAAGGAGAGTCTCTCCTCTTTACGAGCAAGCAGCTTGATCACAACCCACTATGATATGGGGCATTGCAGGTTGGTACACTCCCACTGCAGCTCTGGAGCTATTTCAACACATATTTCAAAAAAGATCACCTTTGTCATCCTGAAATTCTCTTGTCACTATTGTTCATCCTAGGTCTGCAGTGCAATCCTTTCCCACCAATCAATGTTGCTTTCCCAAGTCCAGAAACAGCATTGTACCATGTGAAACTGCCCCAGGAACCACGCTTGTAGTAGCAGTTGCTTGGTGTTACCCTCCCCACCCCCCTTCATCATCCTTGTCCTGCTTCCTCCACCACCACTGAAGCGGTTGCTGCTGTTTCTCTAGGAGCTGCTGCCACATCATCTGCTTGGTGGGCTAGCCGTAGATGGGTCAGGAGTCCCAGGGGATCTGTCAGGGGGCGAGAAGCGGGGGAGGGGAAGGGGGATAGGAGGTGGGGGCCGGGCCTCGCCTGGCTTTTTTGGGGAGACACAGCCTCCCCTAACCGGCCCTCCATACAATTTTGGAAACCCGATGTGGCCCTCAGGCCAAAAAATATGCCCGCCCCTGTGCTATATGCATCCCATAATGTGCAGTGAGAAAAATCCTTGTATGCACACAGCTCAGCAGCAAAGCAAAGGATCATGGGATATCCCCTAAGACTCATGCTGCATGCTTATTACGCAGCAGACCCCCACCGTGTGCACGCCATAATGTAAACTGAAGTGGGTACACCCATTCTGTAGGCATGCTATTAGTGTTGTTTTCTTATTGTGTGTTACCTAAAGCTTGCCAAATAGCTGCTGATTAAATCCCCTGTGTAGACAAACCCTAAAATAGAAACAGAACTGTCCTGTCCAGGAAATTTCTCTAAGATCGCTTTGGGAGAAAGAAAGGGTTGGGAGCTGTGGTGACATAAGAATGGCCATACTGGGTCTTCCAATAGTGGCCAATGCCAGGTGCTTCAGAGGGAATTAACAGAACAGGTCATCATCAAGTGATCCATTCCCCTGTCACCCATTCCCAGCTTCTGGAAAACAAAGGCTAGGGACACCATCCCTAATAGCCATTGATGGACCTATCCTCCATGAATTTATCTAGTTCTTTTTTGAATTGTTATAACTTGGCCTTCACAACATCCTCTGGCAAAGAGTTCCATAGGTTGACTGTGTGATGTGTGAAGAAATACTTCCTTTTGTTTGTTTTAAACGTGCTGCCTATTAATTTCATTTAGTGACCCCTAGTTCTTGTGTTGTGAGAAGGAATAAATAACACTTCCTTATTTACTTTCTCCAAACCAGTCATTATTCTATAGGTGACAGAGGATTAATCCAAAGGGGCCTAGGGAGACTGGAAATATGGTCAGAAGATTACAAAACAGTAATGAATTTGGGGGGAAATGTAAAATTTTAATGGTGAATCAGAAAAACAGCTATTCAGTGGGAGGTGAAATGTGCAGAAGAAGCAATGGGCAAAAGAGACCTAGAGTTGGGAATGAGCAGCAAACTTGCTATATTTATAATGAGATATAGGGTCAGCATATGCAAAAGGCATATAGCATGAAGAGGAAACCAGCTACTCCTTTCTCTGTGTTCCCTTCTGAAGTTTTGAGGAGAAGGGATGTGATGGGAGATTCAAGTGAGGATCACTGCTGGGACAGTGTTTCTTCTTCCTGAAAAGGCGTTTGTGTAGGTGGCGGGCGTGCCTGGTGCACCTTTCCCTGCAAGGAGGTTAGAGGTGCAATTACGAGTGAGGAGAGAAAGGGCTTGCCATATACTTTGTACCAAGGCTGTGTTTACGATGCTTCTTTTGATGGGATAGGAGACGGGTGTTGATCTGAATGTAGCATTGTGGTCCTTAGAGTTCCTATGCCAGATTATTTGTGGTGGTGTGGAGAGGGTGGTCTGGAGGAAGTGGATGTAGTATGTATCACCAGGAGAACCAGTGAGCAAGCTGACATGTTAATGAAGTCAACTAGCAGTGAAGCAAGAAAGGAGGTCTCAGGAAGTGGGGGCTATCACTGTGCTCATCTGACACTAGTGTGTTATCTCCCCTAAAATGGCTGAAAGCACCAGAATGGGGGTGCCAGATCCTTCATTTCCCCTGTCCTCCCCAACTCTTTTTTTTTTTTGGTAGCAGCAACAGGAATGAGAATTTGTCATTCCCTGTCCTGCTACAGGGAGGTCCCATCCCTCTGTCCTGAGCAGGAACATAGAGGTATCTGCCTACAGCTAGGAGGGGGTCAGTAAAATGGGGGAAAGTCCTGGCACAGGGTTAGAGGGTAGAATGTATTGGCTGTAGTGTTCCCTCTGACAAGAAATGTCGCCCCAAACAGTCTGACAGCAGTAGTCTTTCCATAGTCAAGGTTGAATCCTGATTTTTAAACCCTCTTCACCACAACTTCCCCCTCAAAAAAAATGGGATCCCATTGAAATGTCACTCGCCCTATCTCATCCCGGAGCAGAGTTTGCTGTGAAGTTTGGTAAAAGTCAGAAATGGTGTTTCAAATAGCAGAGGTTCTCACAACGTCCCTGTTCACCCTGCAACAACCCCCTGGCTTTCTCAGGCTCATCTGAACTCTAGCCCATCCAACTGGTGTTGTTTAGAAGGCCTTTGAGGGAAAGGGGCCTCAGGCTGTGTTTCTGGGGTGCGTGGGATGGATTGCAGCAGTACAACACTATAGGGAACTAGATATACATGTCTACAGCCTGACACCTACTGGCTTTGCTGAGCCATGCGGATGGGGGTGGGCTTTATGGATTTGTTGGAGGGAAATGCTACAGCACCTGAAGAGTAAACAAGCCAGTGGGATGAGCCATCTGATCCCTGGGGGAATGTCTCATCGTGGAAAGATGTGTCCTTGTCAGAATTTTACCTCAGTTTTTTTTTAACTGAAGCCTCCAATCTCTCCCGTGCTCTCACCTCTGAGAATCCCTATGGCTAATTTCTGATTTTTATGTCAGAAAAAAAAACACTGAATTATGTGAAATTCTCTAGAATTTATCCATGGACAGCCCCACAGGGAAATGGAACTTTCCACCTGTCTCTTACAATAGCATGTTCTGGCTGCTCAGGCAGTGGCTGAATCAGAGCAGAGGGGGAGCTGGGGTGGAACGTTTCTCTTGCTTTAAAGCAATTGAATTAATGCAAGCACCAATTTCTCCCTTTGATCCCAAACAGAAAGTGGCCTACCCTCCTTTCCTAGTATTGACTGTATAGGCGGGGCATAGAAACGGGATAGGCAGAATATACAATGGAAAACTTGATACTCACAAGTGACAATGGCCTGTTTGAATGTAACTCAGGAATAAAAAAAGTACACCAAATAGACACTACAGTGGTGGGGACACATAAATTCCTGGATTAATAAGAGGAGGTTGTTCTTGGGGCGGAGGTGCATACTTAATTGCTGGAGTAGGGGGAAGGCTGAGCTAGGATGCAGAATTAATTAAGTAGAATATGAGTCTGGGGAGAAGCTGTGAATTCTCTGTGCCATCAGGCAGTGTTTTAGACAACCTTTTATGATTTGATCTCAGCTGGGTCTTGTAGTGGAGAGCTCCTGCAACAGGGGCCCAAATCCCCTTGTCCTATACTAGTGATAACTCAGACTGCGGCTCGCGAGCAGAAATTGGTTCTTTAATGTGTCTCCTTTGGCTCTTTGCAGCACGTGATATTAAAACAGTGTGTGATTTAATTACAGTCGAACCTCTGCATTATGTACACCAGAATTACAAACTGACCGGTCAACCACACACCTCCTTTGGAGCCAGAAGTACGCAGTCAGGCAGCAGAGATGAAATAAAAAAGCAAATACTGTACAGCACAGTACTGTGTTAAATGTAAACTACTAAAAAATAAAGGGAAAGTCTAAAGAAAGTTGACAAAGTAAGGAGACTGTTTCTGTGCTTGTTTCATTTAAATTGAGATGGTTAAATCATCATTTTTCTTCTGCATAGTAAAGTTTCAAAGCTGTAGTAAGTCAATGTTCAGTTGTAAACTTTTGAAAGAGCCACCATAACATTTTGTTCAGAGTTACAAACGTTTCAGAGCTACAAACACCCTCCATTCCCGAGGTATTTTTCCCTCTGAGGTTCTACAGTATTAACCAATCAAGTGCCCATCTTTAAAAAAGAAAAGAAGGAGAACCTGGGGAACTACAAACCGGTCAGCCTCACCTCAGTCCCTGGAAAAATCGTGGAGCAGGTCCTCAAGGAATCCATTTTGAAGCACTTGGAAGAGCGGAAGGTGATCAGGAACAGTCAACATGGATTCACCAAGGGCAAGTCATGCCTGACCAACCTGATTGCCTTCTATGATGGGATAACTGGCTCTGTGGATATGGGGAAAGTGGTGGATGTGATATCTTGACTTTAGCAAAGCTTTTGATATGGTCTCCCACAGTATTCTTGCCAGCAAGTTAAAAAAGTATGGACTGGATGAATGGACTACAAGGTGGATAGAAAGCTGGCTAGATTGTTGTGCTCAACAGGTAGTGATCAACAGCTCGATGTCTACTTGGCAGCTGGTATCAAGTGGAATACGCTAGGGGTCAGTCCTAGGGCTGGTTTTGTTCAACATCTTTATTAATGATCTGGATGATGGGATGGATTTCATCCTCAGCAAGTTCACAGAGGACACTAAGCTGGGGGGAGAGATAGATATGCTGGACGGTAGGGGTAGGGTCCAGAGTGACCTAGACAAATTGGAGGATTGGGCCAAAAGAAATCTGATGAGGTTCAACAAGCACAAGTGCAGAGTCCTGCACTTAGGATGGAAGACTCCCATACACCACTACAGGCTAGGGACCGACTGTCTAAGCGACAGTTCTGCAGAAAAGGACCTGGGGATTACAGTGGATGAGAAGCTGGATATGAGTCAGCAGTGTGCCCTTGTTGCCAAGAAGGCTAACGGCATATTGGGCTGTATTAGTAGGAGCACTGCCAGCAGATCGAGGGAAGTGATTATTCCCCTCTATTCCACACTGGTGAGGCAACATCTTGAGTATTGCGTCCAGTTTTGGGCCCCCCACTACAGAAAGGATGTGGACAAATTGGAGAGAGTCCAGCGTAGGGCAATGAAAATGATCAGGGGGCTGGGGCACATGACTTATGAGGAGAGGCTGAGGGAACTGGGCTTGTTTAGTTTGCAGAAGAGAAAAGTGAGGGGGGATTTGATAGCAGCCTTCAACTATCTGAAAGGGTGTTCCAAAGAGGATGGAGCTAGGCTGTTCTCAGTGGTGGCAGATGGCAGAACAAGGAGCAATGGTCTTAAGTTGAAGTGTGGGAGGTCTAGGTGGAATATTAGGAAACACTATTTCACTAGGAGGGTGGTGAAGCATTGGAATGGGTTACCTAGGGCGGTGGTGGAATCTCCATCCTTAGAGGTTTTTAAGGCCCAGCTTGACAAAGCCTTGGCTGGGATGATTTAGTTGGTGTTGGTCCTGCTTTGAGCAGGGAGTTGGACTAGAAGACCTCCTGAGGTCTCTTCCAACCCTAATCTTCTATGATTCTATGAAGAAAGTTATTAACCAATCAGAATGCTTTTACTGTTATTAACCAATTAAGTTGTCAACTTGCACTGTTATTAACTTAGTTGCTGTGAATATAATATATAAATATTTCCGGGGGCATACTGTTTTTAAATATGAATAATACTGTAACCCTGCTGCCTGTCAGAGTTGGCAGCAACAAGGGACGGGTTCAGTATTTAGGGGTTCCTTTTCAATAACACAATGCAAAACGGGCTCAAGCCCCTGCCCAATGACCTTGGATAATTACGTACCACCCCCCTGGGTGCCTCTAAGAGGCAATACTTCCCCTCTTGCAAGCACAGAGTCTGAGTGTAGCAAAAGCCTTTTAATAAAGGAGGGAAACAATGCAGCATTAGGTTCAGGAAACGCAATAAACAGGATTCATAACACAAACCATGAGCAAAAGACCCACCGCCAAGTAAGTTGGGCAGTGTCCTTTTCCACTCAGGGTCTTAAGTCCAGCAACCCAAAAGTCCCCCCACTCACAGATGCTGTCCTTGGTCAGTGCAGCCCTAGAGTTCAGAAGTTCATTGGTAGAGTTCACCTCCCAGCCTGGGTGGAGGTATGGAGGCACCTTACACTCTCCGCTGTTCGGCCCTCGACAGCTGATTGCCACACCTGTCTGTGGGGTGCTGCTCCCGTCCTCTCCGCCAGCTGTTTCGCTAGCCGTGCCTCTCCGCCAGCCATCCTGCTAGCCGCGCCTCTCCGCCAGCTGCTCAGTTGGCTGTGTGTCTCCACTAGCCATCCAGCTTCCCAAGCCTCTCCGCCAGCCGTCCCGCTAGCCATGCCTCTCTGCCAGCTGTCCTGCTAGCCGCGCCTCTCCACGAGCCACCCAGCTGGCTGCACTTCTCCACTAGCCGTCCTGCTAGCAGCTCACCAATATGCCTTCAGGCCCCCGCTACTTAACACAGCTCTCTGTGATTTCAACTCTCAGTGGTTTCAGCTGTTAGTAGGGGAGCCTCACTGCTGGTGCACCTGGATAGTCTTCTTGCATCAGAACCACTAGCCCAGAGTAGGTCTAATGCTTAGACCTAGGTATCAGTGATTTCAGCTCTGCAGCATGTAACAAGACTCTTACTTGAGTCTAATTAGCTCTATTATTACACAGTGGAGAGAGGAAGGATCAAGGTGGTGTTTAGAAACCTTAAAAGGGGCCCATGCTACCAGGTACAAATACCTATCCCCAACCTCTCTCAATTCACTGGGCTTTGGAACCCATGCCCCTTGCCTAGTGAGTGCTGCTTATTTGAGGGTGAGTCCCTTAGTCATAAAATGCCAAGTACAGTTCTACTGTCCTTGATTCACGTAACCGGGATAACAACCCTTTATTACTCCTGCCCCAATAAGGGTGCTAGGCAGGTTGGGTATGCCCATGCAAAAGAGATCAGCCCCTGAAGTCCTTTTCCATAGCTCACCACCAGATGTCAAGGGAGAGCTCATTCTGGCTGCTTACATTACTATAGTAAATGAAACAATGAATTCACACTACTGAGGTCTGAGTACCGTTCTATACATTTGGGAGAATGGGCAGCTGTGAAATTGTTGCACACACTGGGGGTGGGCAGGAGGAATTCAAACATCAAAAGATAGACCAAAGCATGATATAATATTTTTTTAAGTCTCTTGATTTTTTGGGGTCTGACTCATGATTCTGAACTTTTGAGGGTGTTAATACTGTGGTTACTCCCACTGCCCTGCTATGTTGGGCTCACTGCACAGCCAATGTTGTCTACTCAGTGAATGAAACAGTGGCCTCTGGTGACTAACAGGGTATCTGCTGGCACTTGAAAAATTTTGACTGTAGCTGATCATGTCACTAAGCTACATTTAGAAATGCCCCAAAATAGGAATGCTTGGGATAATATAACAGGTACTGGCATAATAAAATCATAGGACTGGAAGGGACCTCGAGAGGTCATCTAGTCCAGTTTCCTGCACTCATGGCAGGACTAAGTATTATCTAGACCATTCTTGACAGGTGTTAGTCTAACCTACTATTAAAAATCTCCAATGATGGGGATTCCACAACCTCCCTAGGCAATTTATTCCAGTATTTAACTACCCTGACAGTTAGGAAGTTTCTCCTAATGTCCACCCAAAACCTCCCTTGCTGCATTTAAGCCCAGTGCTTCTTGTCCTATCCTCAGAGGTTAAGAAGAACAATTATTCTCCCTCCTCCTTGTAACAACCTTTTATGTATTTGAAAACTGTTATAATGTCCCCTCTCAGTCTTCTCTTTTCCAGACTAAACAAACCCAATTTTTTCAATCTTCCTTCACAGGTCATGTTGTCTAGACCTTTAATCATTTTTGCTGCTCTTCTCTGGGCTTTCTCCAATTTGTCCACCTCTTTCCTGAAATGTGGCACCCAGAACTGGACACAATACTCCAGTTGAGGCCTAATCAGCATGGAGTAGAGCAGAAGAATTACTTCTCATGTCTTGCTTACAACACTCCTGTTAATACATCCCAGAATCATGTTTGCTTTTTTTGCAACAGTGTTACACTGTTGACTCATATTTCGTTTGTGTTCCACTGTGGCCCCCAGATCCCTTTCCACGGTACTCCTTCCTAGGCAGTCATTTCCCATTTACTGAAGTATTACCTTAAATCTTGTCAGTCTCTACCATTGTGTCACTGGAGAGCTTTACCGAGAATGCTCCCCAGCTTCCTAAGACAGATTTAAAGAACAGAACCTATATTTAACAAATTACAACAGAAAAGATCCAGCTGAGAAAGTAGTTTCAGCACTCATCCAGATCTGGTCATCATCTGGTTTTGAGAGGTGGGTTTTTGTTTGGTGGATTTGTCTAGATCAGCGGTTGGCAACCTTTCAGAAGTGGTGTGCTGAGTCTTCATTTATTCGCTCAAATTTAAGGTTTTGTGTGCCAGTAATAAGAATCCATGTGATCCATGCTGAGCTGTGCCCCCTCTTGGCCCTGTCTGCACCCCTCACTGCCCTAGGCTGGGGGCAGAGGGCCATAGCTGGGGGAAGCTGCAGAGCCCCAGGCCGGCAGCCGGGACCCCAGGCCAGCAGCAGAGCTCCCCGGACAAGTGGCTGTGACCCGGGGCCAGCAGCCGGCTGAGTGGGGCCAGCGACTGGAACCCCGACTAGCAGGGGGCTGGTGGCTGGTATCCCAGGCCAGCAGCTGAGCCCCCGGACTGGTGGCCGAGACTGGGGCCTGGTAGTGGGCTGAGGGGGCGCGCGGCCAGAACCCCAGCTGGCAGTGGGCCAGCGGCCAGTATCCCAGGCCGGCAGCAAAGCCCCTGGGACCAGTGCCGTGACCCAGGGCTGGCAGCGGGCTGAGTGGGGCTAGCAGATGGAACTCTGGCTGGTAGAGGACCGGTGGACAGTACCCCAGGCCGGCAGTAGAGCCCCCGGGACCGGTAGCCAGGACCTGGGCAGTGTGAGTGCCGCTAAAAATCAGCTCGCGTGCCGCCTTTGGCACATGTGCAATAGGTTGCCTACCCCGGTCTAGATTATCCAATCCCAAAGGTGTACCCTTCTTTTCAGTTAGTTCAGGATTTATTCACAACAGCATTTGCTCCTGTCACTAAAATTGTGATGGAAGTGCCATTGCTATCAGGGTCACACAGTAATTCAGCTGGGTTTGGAATGAGCTGAAGATGCTGCCATTTCTTTTGTGCTTAGTACCTTGATCCCTGTAGGATCTTAGAGTACACATCTTATGTCCACTAACAACAGCTGGTGATGTCAATATTTGTCCTCATTCCTTTTTTTCAGAACTGATCTCCTGGTTTAAGCTTGGACGAGCTTTGTTCTGCATTCTAAACATCCCTCCGTTTCTGGGTCTGGTTCTATCTTGTGTTATCTCTGCCATTTTAGATATGTACAAGTGGCATATTATTGTCCTTTGCTAAAGTCCCCATGTCAGGGTTCCCGCCCCACTCTGAACTCTGGGGTACAGATGTAGGGATCCACATGAAAGACCCCCTAAGCTTATTTCTACCATCTTAGGTTAAAAACTTCCCCAAGGCACAAATTCTTCCATGTCCTTGGACTGTATTGCTGCCACCACCAAGTGAGTTAGACAAAGATGCAGGAAAAGGACCACTTGGAGTTCCTGTTTCCCCAAAATATCCCCCCAAACCCCTTCACCGCCTGTGCTGGGGAGGCTTGAGAATAATATACCAACCAAATAGGTAAACAAGGTGAGCACAGACCAGACCCTTGAGTTTTTAGGATGCTAAAAACCAATTAGGTTCTTAAAAGCAGAACTTTATTATAAAGAAAAAAGTAAAAGAAGCACCTTTGTAAAATCAGGATGGAAGGTAATTTTACAGGGTAATAAGATTTAAAACACAGAGGATTCCCCTCTTGGCAAAACTTCAAAGTTACAAAAAACAGGCATAAACCTCCTGCTTAGCATAGGGAAAATTCACAAGCTAAAACAAAAGACAATCTAACGAATTTCCTTGCTTTACTTACAATTTTTGTAATCTTAGATGCTTAATTCAGGTAGGCTTTTAGGAGAGGGTTTTTTTTTTCCTGCCTGGTCCCTCTTTCTGTCCCGAGAGAGCACACAAAGAGAGCACAAACAAAACCTCCCCCACAGATTTGAAAGGATCTTCTTCCCTTATTGGTCCTTTTGGGCAGGTGCCAACCAGGTTATTTGCGCTTCTTAACCCCTTACAGGTAAAGGAGGGATTTTATGCTACAGGCGGCACAACATATTTCCAAGCACATCTGATTTTCCCAAGAGCTAGTTCCCTTCCATGCGCATGAAATGTCCCCCCAATATATAGGAGAGACAAGGTGGTTGAAGTAATCCTTTTTATTGGAACAACTTCTGTTGGTGAAAGAGACAAGCTTTCAAGCTTCACAGACCTCTTCCTCAGGTCTGAGAACCTCCCAATATATAGACAGGAGTTGGGTTTAAAATCATGGAGAGTTCTTTTTAGCAAATAATAAGTGAAGCTACGACAAAATCTTGATCTTGCTCATTTCTCCTCCTCTAAACAGGATTTCCTACCCCCAAAACTGACAAGATCTCCCACATGGAATAAGAGAACAAGTAAAGCCATGGATCTCCAGGGCTATGAGGAAAGGTCATTCCTGAGCGGTACCTAAAAATTAAGTGCTGAAAGTTAGAAAATGCCAGCTATAAAGTTGCACGTGCAATCTTAAATTGGTCTCCCTCTGTGTATGCATTATGATGCATTCTTTAAATCCATGATAACATACTTTTTCTTCAGGACCCCTGCCTCATGCAGTGCACAGCATGGAATCACACAGGAGCAGAATTAAAGAATTAAACCTGGAATTTCCAACTTTGGAGTGCTTGAATTTACAACCTAATTTTTAACATAGTTTTTATATGTAATATGATTTGAACACTGTATTTAGTCTAGCTTTTTTGTTTTCTAATATAAAATAGATGTATTTTTCAGGCTTTTACACCTGTGTTTGCTACTTGTATGGGGGAACTTGAAATAGGAAAACAATACATTATATTATAAGTTTACTCTATTTTCCCAAGTCTTTGTCCAGATTGCTTGTAGCCTTATTTTGGTGAGGAGAAAGGAGAAAACAAGGAGCCACTCCTGAGCTTTTCATCATGTCTTTTTGCAAAAACAAGAATGTCATCATTGTATTTCAGCACATTATTCAGAGGACTCATTATTTGTCTCCAAATATCTTGCAATGTTTCTGCAGCCAATAGTATTCCAAATGACAATTTTTGATAGAATCAGAGGCCAATGTGAGTAGATGCAGCTAGGGTGTAGTTCTGACAGATGGTAACTCTTAACGTTGTCCAGTTTTGAGAAGAATGCAACTCCATTATCGTCATATTAATATCCTGTCCAGAGTTGGTCTAATATGGCATTCTCATTGAATTGCAACATTCGGCTAATGCATGGCATACTGTATCTTTGGTTTGTCTTCTGGGGATTACTTCTTTTGGAGATATTAATGGGAAAGTTGTTTCTCTTTCTGACCTTCCCAGTTATCTTAATTTCTTGGGCAGTTGCATTTTCTGACATGAATAAGAATGCTCAGGTATTCCTGATTTAGAGATCTGATGTAGCTCTATGTAAATTAACCTGGAAATCCTTTGTTTTACTAAAGCCATAAAATAGTCTTGTCCTCTAATAGTCTACAACTGTTGTATTTTATTGTTATCAGAATTTTGGTCAACCTTTGTATTTACAACATTTTTAATTTTAGTGTAGAAGCAAATAAGTATACATGTGATACTTGACAGGTTTCAGAGTAGCAGCCATGTTAGTCTGTATTCGCAAAAAGAAAAGGAGTACTAGTGGCACCTTAGAAACTAACCAATTTATTTGAGCATAAGCTTTCGTGAGCCACAGCTCACTTCATCGGATGCATTCAGTGGTATTTTCCACTGAATGCATCCGATGAAGTGAGCTGTAGCTCATGAAAGCTTATGCTAAATAAATTGGTTAGTCTCTAAGGTGCCACTAATACTCCTTTTCTTTATGTGATACTTGAGTGACACAGAACTCATTGCATCCGATGAAGTGAGCTGTAGCTCACGAAAGCTTATGCTCAAATAAATTTGTTAGTCTCTAAGATGCCACAAGTACTCCTTTTCTTTTTACAGAACTCATTGATTCTGTGGCCAGTGCACTCCTTTGTCACTGTTTTGTTGAATGAACCCATCAAACCTAGCGGTTTCTCATTTCCATACAATAAAATCGTTCTCTTTGTTGGCACTAGTTTAGTCTTGTTCAGAGCACAGAGTTGTTATGCTTTTGCCTATTATTTAACATTAAAAGAACAACAAAATGAGCCAGTGGTTGCATCTAGACAACTCCCTTGTTCAGCTCTGGGAAAAAGGGATTCTGTAAGTTGCTGCTATTGTCACATGACAATTCCTGGTTCCTTAGCATTACCACTGTCACGTGACAAAGGCTAGCGCTCCCGCTTCTGAGTCTGCTGCTGCTGCCTTATTTTTACCAGGAGCCCGAGCACGGTAGCTGCGGTTCACTTTCTTCTCTTCCTGTTTTGTATGGTAAGATTTTTCTGTTCCAAGTAAGGTGGGGGATAGTTTCAGACTGTAACTAGCTTCTTTCGGAGCGAAGACTCCAGGTAACCGAGAGAACTTGGGGAACGTGATTGTAAATCTGCGCCTTCCGGGGCGGCAGGTTTGTATAATTTTTGGTGGTGCCCAGAACCCGCCCCTGCCCAAACTCCACCCCCCACCTGCCTAAGGCTCTGGGAGGGAGTTTGGATGGGGGAGGAGGTCTGGGGTGCAGGCCCTATGCTGGGGCAGGGGATTGGGGTGCAGGGTGCAGACTCTGGGAGGGGGTGCAGAGGGAGGGGCTGCAGGGGTGGGGGGTGAGGGCTTTGAAGTATGGCTGCAGATGAGGGGTTTGGGAGGGGCTCAGGATGAGAGTAAGGGTGTAGGGGGTGAGGGCTCTGTCTGGGGCTGGGGGGTTTGGGGTGTTGGAGAGGCTCAGGGCTGGGGCAGAGGGTTGGAGTACAGGGGGATGAGGGCTCTGACTGGGACTGGGGATAAGGTGTCTGGGGTGCTGGAGGGGCTCAGGCAGAGGGTTAGGGTGTGGGGGGGATGAGGGCTCTGGCTGGGACTGGAGATGAGGGGTTTGTGGTGTTGGAGAGGCTCAGGGCTAAGGCAGGGGGTTGGAGTGCAGGGGGATGAGGGCTCTGGCTAGGACTGGGGATAAGGTGTTTGGGGTGGTGGAGGGGCTCAGGGCTAGGGTTGAGGGGGTGTGTGGGGGGGTGAAAGCTCTGGCTGGGGGTGTGGGCTCTGGGGTGGGGCAGGGCTGGGGATGAGTTTGGGGTGCAGGAAGGCTGCTCTGGGACAGGGCCCAGAGAGGAGGACTCCCCCAGCCCTTTCCCTGTTGGCAGCAGTGAGCTCTGGGGGAGGAGCCCCCCTTTCCTGCCCCCTCAGCAGCACATTCATCCCCACCACTGTCACTGCATGTGCTCCTAGGGCCTCTCTCAGGTCCAGGAATCTCCCTTGCCTCCCCCATGGTGGGTGCGGGGGGGTGCTGCATGTGCCTCCTCCCCTGCTGTTGCCCCTGATTGTAGCCTCACTGGGAGTGAGCAATGGGGCTGTCTCCTTGCCCAGCATGGGGCAGGAGCTATGACTGCGGGCAGGGGGGGCCCCCTGTGCTGGTGGAGGGTCCTGCCAGAAAAGGGAAGGGTCTGAGGTGGAAAGGCAGGCTCACAGTCAGTCTTCCCTGGCAGTCGAGAGGGGGAGGGGGGGCACTAGGACCCTGCGGCAGCAGTTGCTGCAGGGAGGCAGCATGGAGCTGCACAGCAGAGGCAGGGACACTCTGCTCCGGTGGGTGGGGGCACCAAGGGGAGGCCAGGGGACACTCCTAGGAGGCGTGAGGTGGTGGCAGGTGGGCAGGGTGGGGGGACACCCAGCCCCAAATATTGGTGGAGCTGGGCCCCTGGGCTCTGAATATTGCTGATGCCAAGGCACCACGGGCCAATATAACTTGCCGCCTATGGCCCCTTCCACCCCCCATGTCTGCTCCATGTGTGACTGTACGGCTCAGATCTGCTGACTTTACTGACACTCACACACGGGTTCTTGGTCCTGTTAGCACATGCAGGAGCCAATCCAGATAGGGGAGCGCCTATGCACCCGGAAATGGAAGTCACCAAATCTCCCAGCAGAGTGGGAGGAGATAGAAAGGAAGAGGGACTGAAAGAGACAGGAAAAATAATGAGAGGTGATGAGCTCCCAGTGCTACCCAGTCCTGTTACTGCATCATCACTGTGCAAATTGAGAAGAACAAGAGTAAAAAGGCAGTGCCCTATCTCTGCCTAGTAACCATGCAGCAGAGGAAATGCACTGCTCTTAGGGACATTGTCAGGGAAGCTCCCCAAAGTGTAGTGTTTTATTTTGCTCCTCTACAGAAATTTGTTCAGTCTGTTAAAGGGAGGTTACACAAAGGTCTTGGTTCATTTAGTTCCGGGGAAGATGCTGGGTCTGGACTGTAGTAAAGGGACCAAGTGGTTTTCAATATCAGAGTTTAGAATATCTGTGCCCAAGGAAAGCCTGAGGAGAATTTAGCTTTAAAATGGACCAAAACCCTTTATCACCCTGACAAGTTGTAGAATAGCTTCCTGTGTGTCACTCCAGATTACCTGTTATATTAATTTAGATGGAATATATGGGCTAAGATAACCCAGTCACTAAACAGTAAGAAGGTCTGAAGTTTGGCATATCTCAGCCTGCTTAGTACCATGGCAAATGCACCATTTTAACCTTTTATTAAAGATATAGAAAAGGAAAAACAGTTAAAGTGTTGAAATGTAAAGTATTAAGTAAGGCTTTCATTTTAACAACATTTCTTATTCCCTTTCTCTCTAGCTGGAGAGAGTTTTAGAAGCAAAACCCCCTTGTTTGACAATCTCTTAGATAGTTATTACCATCTTTGATACTATCCTTTGGGGAAAAGACAGGAAGTTAGTTGAGGTGGGCTGGAGCTATTGTGTTAAAGACCCATCCCATTTCATCTCAGGTGGTATTTTGGATTCAGCTAGAGCTGGTAGGGAGGGTGATGTCATTTGTATCCCTCTTGCTAGCCTGGTCTAGTCAGGAAATCTCTTGGGATGACAAAAACCCAGCATCCCAAGAGGTGGTGGGGGGTGGCAGCTGTGATGGTGAAGTTTGCTTCAATAGTGTCTCTCTGTTCTTCTATCTATTCTAGTCCTCCCAAAGTCTCTTTCTTTCAGGACCAAAAAAAGGGAGTGATGCCAGTGACGCTTGAGGAAGCAGCTACGTGTTTAACCTAGGCAGAGAGGGACCTTTAAGGTGGGAGGGGCCCTCTGCAAAGACATTGAGCAGGAGAATGACCAGATTCTGCTATCGGTGATGAAGGATTTATTTGTCCATTTTTAGTAGGAGCTTTGTGGTCTCTGGTGTTCCCAGGGTGACTTTAGCTCTGCGTTCTTCTCTGGTTCCTGGAAGGTAGAAACAGTCTACGCAATATCTTTCAAGCAGCCCAAAAATAACTGAGTAATTTGTGTTTGTCTCTTCTTTGGAGTTTTTCTTTCTTTTTTCCCTTTCCTGTATGTATGTATTTATTTATCTTTCTTTCTTTCTTTTTCTTCCCACTCTCATTTTATGCTCTATCCCTCTCCCTGCTTATTTCCTTCTCTTTCAGTCCCCCTTGCCTTTCCTGAATCATGCTTTCTCCTCCCTTTCCCCCTCTTCTCTCTTAATATTTTACCCCCACTCTTCATCCTTTAATACTCTCTTCACCTCCCCACCAACAGTTTCCTCACCTTCCTCACTCAGCCCAGTTTCTCATTCAGATGTCCCAAAATTGCCACTCTTAGGTCATGACCCCCCCCGCCCCAATTCCAGTCTACCCCACACAAATCGTACATCACCCACGCTGTCACATACAGACCTAGCCACTTACACACCAGTCATCCTGCCATTCTACCCCTCAGGCCCATATCTCTCACATATTAGTCACCTTTCTATTCAGACCCCCAGTCACACGCCAATCTACTTTCTTCTTTGGCTAGTGGAATGTCTCCCACAGGGGCCCTGAGGTCGTTCCCAGCAGTCCCATCCACATGGAAGTGGCAGAGAGAGTTTTCCCTGGTCTCCATGGAAGAGTAGAGTAAGAGTGGGGAGAACAGGAGTTGGCCTCTTTCCTTCAGGTCAGGGAAAGTGTGAGCCCTTTACTGAATGGGGGAGGCAACATAGTGACAGAGGATGTGGAAAAAGCTAATGTACTCAATGCTTTTTTTGCCTCTGTCTTCACAAACAAGGTCAGCTCTCAGACTACTGCACTGGGCAGCACAGTATGGGGAGGAGGTGACCAGCCCTCTGTGGAGAAAGAAGTGGTTCAGGACTATTTAGAAAAGCTAGATGAGCACAAGTCCATGGGGCCAGATGCACTGCATCCAACGGTGCTAAAGGAGTTGGCGGATGTGATTGCAGAGCCATTGGTCATTATCTTTGAAAACTCATGACTATTGGGGGAGGTCCCGGATGACTGGAAAAAAGCTAATGTAGCGCCCATCTTTAAAAAAGGGAAGGAGGAGGATCCGGGGAACTACAGGCCAGTCAGCCTCACCTCAGTCCCTGGAAAAATCATGGAGCAGGTCTTCAAGGAATCAATTCTGAAGCACTTTGAGGAGAGGAAAGTGATCAGGAAAGTCAGCATGGATTCACCAAGGGCAAGTCATGCCTGGCTAACCTAATTGCCTTCTATGATGAGAACTGGCTCTGTGGATGAGGGGAAAGTAGTGAACCTGTTATTCCTTGACTTTAACAAAGCTTTTGATACGGTCTCCCACAGTATTCTTGCCAGCATGTTAAAGAAGTATGGGCTGGATGAATGGACTGTAAGGTGGATAGAAAGCTGGCTAGATCATCAGGCTCAGCAGGTAGTGATCAATGGTTCCATGTCTAGTTGGCAGCCGGTATCAAGTGGAGTGCCCCAAGAGTCGGTCCTGGGACCGGTTTTGTTCAATATCTTCATTAATGATCTGGAGAATCACCTGGATTGCACCCTCAGCAAGTTTGCAGATGACACTAAACTGGGAGGAGTGGTAGATACGCTGGAGGGTAGGGATAGGATACAGAGGGCCCTAGACAAATTGGAGGATTGGGCCAAAAGAAATCTGATGAGGTTCAACAAGGACAAGTGCAGAGTCCTGCACTTAGGATGGAAGAATCTCATGCACAGCTACAGACTAGGGCCTGAGTGGCTAGGCAGCAGTCCTGCAGAAAATGACCTAGGGGATACAGTGGACGAAAAGCTGGATATGAGTCAACAGTGTGCCCTTGTTGCCAAGAAGGCTAATGGCATTTTGGGCTGTATAGGTACGAGCATTGCCAGCAGATCGAGGGACATGATCATTCCCCTCTATTTGGCATTGGTGAGGCCTCCTCTGGAGTACTGGGTCCAATTTTGGGCCCCACACTACAAGGAGGATTTGGAAAGAGTCCAGTGGAGGGCAACAAAAATTATTAGGGGGCTGGAGCACATGATGTATGAGGAGAGGCTGAGGGAACTGGGATTATTTAGTCTGCAGAAAAGAAGAATGAGGGGGGATTTGATAGCTGCTTTCAACTACCTGAAAGGGGGTCCAAAGGGGATGGAGCTAGGCTGTTCTCAGTGCTAGCAGATGACAGAACAAAGAGTAATGGTCTCAAGTTGCAGTGGGGGGAGGTTTAGGTTGGATATTAGGAAAAACTTTTTCACTAGGAGGGTGGTGAAGCACTGGAATGCGTTACCTAGGGAGGTGGTGGAATCTCCTTCCTTAGACATTTTTAAGGTCAGGCTTGACAAAGCCCTGGCTGGGATGATTTAGTTGTGGATCGGTCCTGCTTTGAGCAGGGGGCTGGACTAGATGACCTCCTGAGGTCCCTTCCAACCCTGATATTCTGTGGACAAGTGAGTGGGAGCAGGCAGTGCTAGCATAGAACAGGACATTGTTCCTTCTCTTCAGCAGCCCTGTGGCCTAGATAGGGGGTCACCACCATCAGCAAATGCCTGGTGGCATACTCCCTGTTATGTATTCACTCCTGATAGCTCCAAAAGCTTGTGGGAAGAGACTGTATTCTCCTATCTCCTCCATTTGGGAAGGAGGATCAGAGAAACCACACCACTGCCAATCTCCCTCTGCCCAGGGCTTCCAAGGGGGAAAAAACTGTGACATTAACCTGTCACTGGTCAGTCACACACATAGAATGGCTGTTCCTCCACTCTTGGGGCTGGTTCTATTCTCTAGCAGGCCCTGGTCTCTAACCGGCTGGGTTAGAGATGTGCAAATGGCACAGTAATACTCTGCCATAGTCCCCCATGGTGTGGAGATCTCTGAATCTCCTACAAGTGGCACAACACACTTAACAGCACATCTGACTTTCCCAGGAGCTATTTCCTTTCCATGCAGATGAAATGTCCCCCCAGCAAAGAGAGAGGCAGGATTTTTTGTAGCAAGATGTGACAAACCTTGATCTTGCTCATTTTTCCCACCCTGAGCAGAATTTCCAGTTAAAAAACCAGATATAATCTCCCTCATAGAATGAGAGGAAGAGCCGTGGGTTCCTGATCTTCTGGACTACGAGGAAAAGGAGATGCTGAGTGGCACCTGTGCAGGTGAGGAATAAGCTCAACTGTCTCTGGAGAACTGTCAGTGAGTAGAATAAAACTCTGGAATTCCCGCAGAAGTGCTGTGCACCATTTTGTCCCATTATTGTAACCAATACTCATCATGTTCTCAAGACAGATATCTCTGAGGGCTTCCCAGCCATATTGATTAACTTCAGGTGGGCGTCTGTGACCTCACTTGTTGTTCTGCTGAGAGTTCAGATGGAATGTGGAGGGAAAATAGGGCCTCTCCCCCGCTTTGGGGAAAGAATCTGCTCTCAGTTCAGTTTCAGTCTCAGTTTCAGTTCAGTTCTGCTCTCAGATTTTAGTCCTGTTTGAAACCTGGAACCCTTCTAGTCCTGAAACCGTATTTCAAGCTAGACTGTGAGCACTCTGGGACAGGGACTCTACTTATTAGTTGTTTGTTCAGTGTCTAGGGAGTGGGTCCCTGATTGGGTCTCCCAGGAGCTGTGGTCAACTTGATTTTTTGACTAAATTTTAAAAAAAAATCAATTCTCCCTTTAAACAATATAACTTAATTTATAACATTTCCTCTAAAATTCGTTACGGGTGCTTTTCTGCTGTGCTGTTTATTCAGAAGGTTCTTTTCACCATTCTTTTACTATCTTATGGGTCACCTGTAAAAAACAGTAGCTACAATGTGTTCATATGGAAATATGATATTCCCTTTCCCAAGGTTTCCTTTTTCTCCAGTCACTCTTCTCTAGATTCTCATTTTATTCTAACAGGTGATGGGATTGTGAATGAGAATGAGGAGGAGAATCCACACCAGGACAGTCATGAGTCAATGGAACCACATGGCACATTATCAGGAGCATCCCAAAGGAATATTTCCCAGTCTCCTGAGCAGGATAAAGCTTGTGAGGGTCAGCACAGATCAGAAAGGCACCAAAACACTCCTCCAGGAAAGAGACAAGGTAAATCAACTGCATGTGAAATAGGTTTTAGGAAACTGCCAGACATTATCCACCTAGGAAATCCCAAAATGGGGAAATCAATAATATGTGATGACTGTGGGAAAAGCTTCCGGCTGAGATCAAACCTCAGACAACATCAAAGGATTCACACCGGAGAGAAACCCTTTGGATGTGCTGAGTGTGGGGAAAGCTTCCGGCAGCGCTCACATCTTATTCAGCATAAGACAAAGCACACGGGGGAGAGACCCTATGAATGTACCGAGTGTGGGAAAAGCTTCAGTATGAGCTCAAAACTCATTCGGCATCAGATAATCCACACAGGAGAAAAACCCTATAAATGTGGTGAGTGTGGCAAGAGCTTCATTGGGAACTCACAGCTTATCCTGCACCAGAGAGTTCACACGGGTGAGAGACCCTACAAATGTGGTGACTGTGGGAAGAGCTTCAGTGTGAGCTCAGCCCTTACTCAACATCAGAGAACCCATACTGGAGAGAAACCTTATGAATGCACCGAGTGTGGGGAAAGCTTTCGGCAGCGCTCGCACCTTATTCAGCATCAGCGAATTCATACGGGTGAGAGACCCTATGAGTGTTCCGAGTGTGGGAAGAGCTTCAGTGTGAGCTCTGCCCTCATTCAGCATCAGAGATTTCACACGGGGGAAAGACCTTATGAGTGTGCTGAGTGTGGGAAAAGCTTCACAGTGAGCTCACACCTGATTCAGCACCGGAGAGTTCACACAGGGGAAAAGCCCTATGAATGTGCTGACTGTGGGAAAGGCTTCCTTTGGAGATCAGCCCTTCTTCGACATCAGAGAATCCACACAGGACAGAAACCCTATGAGTGTACTGAATGTGGTGAAAGCTTCCGTCAGAGCGCGCATCTTATTCAGCATCAGAGAATCCACACTGGGGAGAGACCCTATGAATGTGTCGACTGTGGAAAGGGCTTCACTGTGAGCTCTGCCCTCATTCGACATCAGAGAATCCACATGGGAGGGAAACCCTAAAAATGGGCTGAAAGCTTCATGTCAGATACCCCTCCAGAGTCTCCCAATGGATAGTAGCCAGGCATGTTTCTTGCTTTGAGTCCATAAGGCTCTTCTCTTTTCACAGAGAATGAAAAATGCCTTGCTGAGGATGGTCAAGTTAAACAAGAGGAAATGTTGGTATAGAGAGACGAGTCATATAGGGGCCTGAGGTGTGGAGAGGAATGTATGGTGGGAGCCAGAGCCAGAGACCAGGAGGTGCTGTGGGCAGCAGGAGGATGGAGCATTTGGAGATAAAAGGGAAGCTGTTGGTATAATTGGAGAGAAGTCATGTTGTGAAGGTTGTCAATAAACATACATTTAAGAGAAAAGATAAAATTGCCCTATTCCCCTATGCCCAGGATGGGCTTTAGACAATTTATAGTGAGATTTTCACAGTCAAATGGGGCTTTTGGGGTATTTCAGGACTCATTTCTATGTAATATCAAGATGAGTGGGATAGGAGTAGGGCTGTTTTATTTCTGGCTCTGCTAGGGATTGTTTTCTAGTGGTTTAGAGAAGGAGGTGGAGAGTCAGGGCTCTTGGGTTCTACTTCCAACTCTGTCATTGATTTTTTTTTTCTGTGACCTTAGCTCACTTCACCTTGCTGTACCTAGGTTTACCTGTCTGTAAAACTGAGATAATATTAATATCTATATTACAGTAGTGCCCATTGGCCACGTTGTGTTAGGTGCTGCACGAACAGGATTACATGGTTCCTGTCTGGAAGAGTTTACAGTTTAAAAAAACAGCTTCTTTTTTGGGATTCTCTTGTACCTGTTAATAACTTGGAATATTAACAGAGTTATGGGATTAAGGATTCTTTTAGTTTTTCCTCTGAGTGTGGTTACTGCTGCATCTGGAAATGCTACAGCCTATGAGTTTAATTCTAGTTTCAAAAAACATCATCTTCATTATTTTTTAAATTGCCTAAAAATCCATGTCTCCTCCAGTTGCCTGGAAATTTTCTCACTGTCAAGAAGTATGTCAAAAAGATCCCCAAATAGGGTTAGCATAAATCACTATATCCAGCCCATTTACAAATGCTTGTGAACACCAGAAATCGGGTACGTGGAAACACAAGGGATCATTCAGGTTCTGGCTGTATTAAAGAAATTGCACCAATATAATAACTGTAGATGTGCTGCACAGCACAAATTGGGGCTGTCATCAGAGCAGCTCAGTCTGATAACATAGATGTAGTGACACCGGTGCAAATTTCCTTATTGTAGACAGGGTCTTAGAACTGGCATGGCTCCTTCCTGAGAGACTGGTTATACGGACACTTCAGCTGGAGACAGCGTACCCTGTCTTCTTCTTTCTGGAGTGTCTTCAGCACTATTCTTCTCTTTGTGGCTTCCATTTATCTTTAAGAATTTAACTAATTTTCTTTGTTTAAACTGAACAGCCAGAGCTTGTTTTCAGATGTTCTGGCCAGACTCCATCTCAGGCTTTTGGCTCCCATCAGATGTCCGGATTTTGTCTTGTGGCACTTTTTGGAATCCCCCAATTTCCTGTTCTGTCCCTTTCTCTGGATTAACCCCCCCCCCCCCAGCATACTCCACTGGCCTATTTTCTCTCAAAGGCCCCCCCTTGGAGGTTCTGGCTCCATAAAACTCAAGCACCAATGACAGACCACTTGTGATCATCTGAGTATTGTCTGCTAATTGAAGTAATAAGATTCCACTGTATGGTGTTATTAACACGTTCCAAACTGAGGCTGGCAAACAGGTCTGTCTCAAACAAAGGAATGTGTGCTCTGCTTAATTTGTATTTATATCTGTGTAGAGGTGTATGTACATTGTTTGTGAACTTCAAGTTGAACATGTAGTTAACAGTTCACTCCCCATCCAGGGTATGTGACTTGGCCAGAGAGCCAAACCACAGAAGACCCAGAGAGGGAGTCAGGAGAAAGCGCTGGCTTGCACTGGCCCTCACAGAGCCAAGGAAATGGCCACAAAGGTGGGTATGAGTGACAAGGATCCCGTGCAGCATCACACCCTGACTTCCTCTCTGGGTTTCCTGTGGGTTGGCCCTCTATGCAAATCACATTATGGTAATGATAGCTCTAGCATGCGTGGGCCGGGTCCTCTTTGGTAGAGCTGTCTTACAATGGTTGTTTCAATAGACTCCGAGCACCCATCTCTGGAATGGGAGGTCACTGCTTGTGAGTCACCAGAAGTGGAATACATGTAGATGACATATCTTGAACAACCACAGTTGCTGTAGAGTAAGTAACCATTCTTTTCTCTTTGCCCTGGGCAGCCCTAATTTGCCATGTGGCCCCAAATCAGGGAGCTACAAATGGTTCCATGGTCCCCTCTTTTCATTCCGTCCAAGTGCAATTCAGGTAGCGTGAAGAATCTAGGTCCAAGTGTCTAGCTTATCTGCTACAGCTACCCATTGCCCAAAAGTGCACCATAAATTCTGTCCTGATCCACTTACTGGCATAGTGATTTTCAGGCCTATTTGACCATGCATGTGGAACACTTAAAAAAAATTACCTTTGAACAGAAATGGTATTTCAACCTTAATTCTGCTGCAGCTGTGAAGCTGCTCCATAACCTACAAACTGTATCCAGTGCTACTCTCCAACCAAACCATCTATGCAGATGAAGTGGTATCTAACCTGTAACACAGACATACCCAGACAGGTATATTACCCCTGTGTCTCACCATCTTCTTAATATTTCACCAAAGGGGGTTTTGTCTGGTCTCTGTCAAAAGCTAAGAACTAGCTGATTGTTATGGTTATTGTGAGATGTTTGTACAGGAAAATAGTTTTAGAGTTATGTAACATGCAGGATATGATGTTCCAAAACTGTTGGAAGTGAAACTTGTCATCTGAGGCAGGGAGTCTGAGTGTTGACTCCGTCAACATTGAAAACAATTGACGTGGAGCCAGCCCGAGTCCCGTGTTTGCTGTCTGGTTCAGATGTAGGCTTGCGCATTTACAAAGACAAAAGAGCCGCAAGAAAAGTCTCTGACTAGGGAACCCCCTGCTGTAAGAGACAATAGTCTGTAACCGTGTAACAGAAGAGGAAAGAGCACAAGATGTTATCCATCATAGAGGTGATATTCAGCCAGTGGGAGTGTCTCATGAAAAGTGAATCCCAGCTCTTTGGACTACACAAGTGCTGTAAGGACTGACCACTGGGTGAGAAATACCTTATTAGACAGGAAAATAACTTAATAGGTATAGGCTGTAGGTTCATAGAACCATAGGGTTAGAAGGAACTTCAAGGGTCATCTAGTCTAATCCCCTGCCAAGATGCAGGATTTGTTGTGTCTATACCATCCAAGACAGATGGCTGTCCAGCCTCCTTTTGAAAACCTCAAGTGAAGGAGCTTCCACAGCTCCCTAGGCAGGAAGTTTTATATTTTTCTTTTACCTGTAACCTTATGTTTCCAAATTCTTTAACTTGCCTTAGTTGAATCCTTAACTCAACCTTTGTTAAATAAACGTCAGTTTGATTTTACTATAGCTATGTCTGAGTGCCTTGTGCCAATGAGAATGCTGAACTGAAGTGAAGCCGCTGAACTGAAGTGAAGCCACTAAACTGGAGTGCACGGCTTCCTCGGAGTCAGCAGATGTCCAGAAGACAATGGACTGGGCACTCAAGTATAGCAAGGTGGAGTGTGCTAATTGCTAGTCTCCAGAGGGAGAGAGTGGGGGCCGCAGAGCAGTTGTGGTTCCAGCAGCCAGTGGTTAGGGAGAGTTTCCCCTGGTGGGCACAGACAAGGCTCCCTCCTGCTGTGAATGGGTGGTAGTGATTTACCCCAAAAGTGTCACATACACCTAACATGTCTCTTCACCTCTACCCAGCTCCTAGTCTTGGGGAGGTGTTTTATTTTTAATTTTTTATTTCAGTTTATAACAATATTTTGAAAGGCATCTATGATGCAAATTATCAAACTAGGAAATCCCCTGTAAACTAATGGGTTAAATCTCTGCATGCTGGAAGCAAAGCTCCAAATGAGGCAGTCAGAGCCGACTGAGTGGATATTATAGCAACTGGCTTGTCTGGCCTCCTGGGTTGCACTGGCTTATCACTGGGCACTAGCCTCCTGGAGGTCTGAGTTGCCATGCTTGGAGACTCTGGCTGTCCTGTGAGCCATTACTTCCTGGAAGGACCTGGCCCTCTAGAGCACATTTGTTTCTTGAGATGCACTATCATAACTGCTGCAAGAGTATAGAGCTGTCTGGCTGAAGAACTACTGCTGCACTGTAAAAGCCACAGAAACATTTTAGAGGCTTATAAGTCACAAAGATTCGTGTATGGCAGATTCAATTTCAGGCATTAAATGCCTTGTAAAAAGAAGTAAATTGAAAATACAGGTCTGTAGCTGACATAAATGATTTCTTATAAACAAGCAGTAATCATAATTCATCCATTCACTATAAACTCAATCCTGTCAGTAAAGCAAGAGTCAAAACTAAATGCATCAGGGATCTTGGTAGGATTTATCAAATGAAGATCTCAATCCCTTTTGTTTCAATGGCTTTGAATTCCCAGATTTTTGGTCATCTGTTATAAATTTCAACTTTGCCAGTATTCCAAGCCTATTTCCGAATTATTGGTTGATTTTCAGTTTTGGTGGAAGCGGGTGCTACTCCTGTACACAGATGCTCAGATTTCCTCCCAATAAATGCTGCCATATTGTCAATGTCAGACAGTATATAAGTATTGCCTTCAGACGGGAAAGTAAGCTGGTCTGGTCGGGTGTACCGGCAAGAGCCGGTACACAGCCAACCGTACCAGCAGGCGGCAGCTTCCCCAGGTGGGCAATTTAAAAGGGCCCTGGGCTCCTGGCAGCAGCCAGAGCCCCTGGCCCTTTAAATTGCTGCCAGAGCCTTGGGGCTCCCAGCCGCTGCCGCAGCTACAGCTACCATGGAACTCCAGTGGTGATTTAAAGGTCCCCTTTGAGTTCTGCCGCGCCTGCCCACATTATGAATAAAATACCATATGAATGGGGGTGACTTTCTCCTATATGGAATGTGCTATAAGCTAGGAAACCATGAGTTCTAGTCCCAGCTTTTCTGTTAATATATCTGCATATTTCACAACTGTTTTGAGGACAGGCAACTATTATGTAACTGTTTCATTGTGCTGATAACTGAGAGCTTGCACAATGTCACTTCAGGCAGAGCTGGGAATAAAAAACAGGTCTCTGTTATGACAGACCCAAATATTTCCACTTTGCCACACTGCCTCTCAGAATGAGCGTGCCAAAACTGTGCTTGGCTATCTCTAACCACTAGACTGTAGTTTTCATATATTAATAAATCAAGGCCTGAAGGGGCATTATGATCATCTAAGTCTGACTTCTTGCATAACACAGGCTAAAGAACCTCACCTAGTAATCTTTGCATCAAACTTATAATTTGTGTTTGAGCTAGAGCTGATGTTTTAGAAAGAATCCACCATGTCCCTAGGTACGTTATGCCAATAGCTAATTAACCTCTTTGTTAAAAATGTGCACCCTATTTCTAATCTGAATTTGTCTAGTTTCAGCTTCAGAATGGATCTCATTCAGCCTTTTTCTGACAGATTGTGTGGTGTATTGAAAATTGTCTTAAAATTATAACCTATCACTTTAAATTCTTAGGGGTTTTCCAGGTCCTGCTTCCAGGTTAGTAGTGGCTGTGACGTTGCACTCCATATGTTTATGGAAATATGCTTATGAGTGTGAATATACTGTAACTGGAGTATGCTTTATGCAAAAGGTCTCTTTTAAGGTATCATTACAAAGCTTATAATTTACTGAGTGTGTTCATCCTATTTGTATGAATGTATCATTCTTGTGACGGAAGCTAGAAATATGAAGTATTACTCTGAAGTCCTGTTGTAATTATGCAAAGTGTGGTCCATTAGTGGTGGTTTAGAATCTTGATGGCTCCCATTAACTAGGACAATATTTGTAAATGGCTCTGTTTATGTGTAAGACTTCCTGTGTTCATGTGAGTCAGGCTGGAAAGAATGGAGGCTTGGGGTCTCACAGGACATGTGCCCATGTCACTTGGTATTGGAATCCATCTTAAACCTGGTACTTTTCCATTTAGAAGGAGGGGTGGGGACCCAGAGAGACAAAATATTCCCTCCTTGTGCCAAAGCCATAAAAGGAGGTGGACCAGAACAAAGGGGGCTGCCAGTCATGAGAAATCCCCTAGTTACCATCTGAGATGGAACTAACAAGAACTGTACCAGGGGAAAGGATTGGGCCCAGACTAGGAAGGAGTCTAGTCTGTGAAAGAAGCTTATTGGAACATCTCTGAGGGTGAGATTTACCTGTATTCAGTTTCTTAAATGTATTAGGCTTAGACTTGTGTGTTTTGTTTTATTTTTCTTGGTAACTTACTTTGTTCTGTCTGTTATTCCTTGAAACCACTTAAATCCTTTTTATACTTAATAAAATCACTTTTGTTTATTATTAAACCCAGAGTAAGTGATTAATAGCTGGGGGAGCAAACAGCTGTGTATATCTCTCTCTCTGTGTTATAGAGGGCGGACAATTCATGAGTTTACCCTATATAAGCTTTATACAGAGTAAAACGGATTTATTTGGGGTTTGGATCCCACTGGGAATTGGGTGTCTGGGTAGAGGAGATAGGTAACCTGCTGAGTGGTTTTCAGTTAAAGCCTGCAGCTTTGGGGGCGTGGTTCAGACCTGGGTCTGTGATGCAGCAGACCATCGTGTCTGGCTCAACAAGGCAGGGTTCTGGAGTCCCAAGCCATCAGGGAAAATGGGCTTGGAGGTAATTTCAGCACATCAGGTGGCAGTCCCAAGGGGGTCTCTGTGACCAAACCCATCACAGTGGCCCTCTAGGGAAGTATGCTATCTGGGTCTTTCAGCAGTCAGTCTGCAAAGAGCCAACCTAGAACAGGGGTTCTCAAACTTCATTGTACCTTGACACCCTTCTGACAACAAAAATTACTACATGACCCCAGGAAGGGAGACCGAAACCTGAGCCTTGCCACCCCAGGTCGGGGAGCCAAAGATGAAGCCCAGCAAGTCCAATGCCAGCCATGGCAACCCCATTAAAATGGGGTCATGACCCACTTTGGGGTCCCAACCCACAGTTTGAGAACCGCTGACCTAGAGCAAGGCGGTGGGAGTTGGGCCTCTTTGCCTTAGGGAGCAACCTGTTTTTGGTTCTGGTGTGTGAAAGTTCTGGATCTTAAGAAATAAAGTAGTGTTATGTTGCAACCTTCCAGAAGGATAAAAACATAAAATACTTCAGCTTCTCTATTTGTATATTGTGACCATAACAGATTAAAGAGCCATCTACTATCAGAAATCTCTTTCCCATGTAAGTATTTATAGACTGTGATTCAGTCAGCTCTTAACCCTGTCTTGGATAAACTAAATAGATCTATCTTCTTTAGTTTCTCACTATACGGCACGTTTTCCAGAGCTCAGATAACTCTTGTATGATTTTTCAACATCCTTTTTGAAATGTGGAAGGCCCCACTGCACCGCTGACCGGACTTTTAACGGCCCAGTCAGTGGTGCTGACCAGAGCCGCCAGGGTCCCTTTTCAACCGAGCGTTCCGGTCAAAAACCAGACACCTGGTCACCCTAGTGCCTGCCCTGCTCTTTGAGAGTCTGCCCTGAGGTTGGTTCTCTCAGTCATGAGCCACTCCAGACAGCATGACAATGAACTGGAGGAAAAGACTTCCAAGAGCAGCCTGTATTTCCATAGACACACCTACTTTCCCTAGGGGATCAGCAGGCAGCCCTGCTTTGCCAAAGTGATCAATTTTGGCTGTTTTCAGTTAAAATTCACTTTAGTTTTAGACGTGGGATAATGAAATGTTGTTATCCTTACTGTATGACTAAAGAGCACCAGAACTGAACTTAACATGCGCTAATTAAGGGTGGACAGGCATCCGTTTTTTGACCAGAACGCCTGGTCGAAAAGGGACCCTGGCGGCTCCAGTCAGCACCGCTGACTGGCCCATTAAAAGTCCTTTCAGCGGTGCAGTGGGGCTCAGGCAGGCCCCCTGCCTACCCTGGCTCTGTGCAGCTCCCAGAAGCAGCTGGCATGTCTGGCCCCTAGGTGCAGGGGCGATTAGGGAAGCTCTGCAGGCTGCCCCTGCCCCCAGCACTGGCTCTGCAGCTCCCATTGGCTGGGAACTGTGGCCAATGGGAGCTGCGGGGTCGGCACCTGTGGGTGCGGTCACCGGGCAGAGCTGTTGGGGCACCTCTGCCTAGGGGCCAGACATGCCAGCTGCTTCTGGGAGCAGCGCGGAGCCTGCCTTAGTCCTGCTGCACCGCCAACTGGGAGCTGCCTGAGGTAAGCGCTGCCCTGCTGAAGTCCGTACCCCTTGCCCCAGGTCAGAACCCCCTCCCACACCCTAACTCCCACCTGCACCCTGCACCACCTCCCGCACTCCAACTCATTGCCACCTATCTAGGTGAAAGGTCCCACACATATGTACACTAACTTTGCCTTAGCTCAACGTACAAGATGTGGCCTGTAGATCCCTTGCATTACAGCAGGGGTTCTCAAACTGGGGGTTGGGAACCCTCAGGGGGTTGCGAGCTGTCAGCCTCCACCCCAAACCCCGCTTTGCATCCAGCATTTATAATGGTATTAAATATATAAAAAAGTGTTTTTAATTTTTAAGGGGGGGGTCACACTCAGAGGCTTGCTATGTGAAAGGGGTCACCAGTACAAAGGTTTGAGAACCACTGCATTACAACCAAAAATGCTCTAATATACACCTATAAATCTATTATAACAAAACAAATAAACCCATAAGAAAAGAGATATATACAGTAACCCTTCACTTAACATAGTCCCCATTGTTTCATTGTTACGTTGCTGATCAGTTAGAGGAAATGCTTGTTTAAAGTTGTGCAATGCTCCCTTATAACGTTGTTTGGGCAGCCACCTGCTTTGTCCACTGCTTGCAGGAAGAGCAGCTTGTTAGAGCTAGCTGGTGGGGGCTTGGCACGAGGGTGGACCGGCAGCCCCCTTATCAGCTCCCCAGCAGGCTATCAATTGCTGGGCAGTTCAGCTGTCGCTCCTCGCACTGCCCTGTGCTGCTCCTGCCCTCTGCCTTGGAGCTGCTCCCAGGAGCCTCCTGCTTGCTGTGCAGGGGTGGGGGGAAAAGGGGTGCTAATGTCAGGGTGTCCCCCTTCCTCCACTCCTGCCCCCCTGCTCCTGTACCCCATCTCCATAGAACGGTGTGGGGGACGACACACGACAGGGCTCAGGACTGTGGGAGCTTACTGGCAGCAGCTGCTGTCTAAACTTGCTGATCTACTTAAAAAGGCAGTGTACTTAGAGTGGGGTCAGCGTACGTAAAAGGGCAATGCGTCTCTCTCTCTCACACCTACCGTGTCTCTGTCTCTCTCCGCCGTGCTGTGTCTCCTCCCTCTATTCATGCTGCCTTGTAGAGTGTGAGGCTACATTAAATGCAATGTTTTAACCCTTGAGGGCTCAGCCGAGTGCTAGTTCATCATTTAGCAGTAAGGCATTCCCTGGGAAATATCCCACCCTTTTCCACCCTCTGACTCCACCACCTTAACCAAGCTTCACAATCATCATTACTGTGTACAGTATTAAATTGTTTGTTTAAAACTTATACTGTGTATATAATAAAATATAGTCTTTTGTCTGGTGAAAAAAAATTCCCTGGAACCTAACCGCCCCCTGCTGCCCCATTTACATTAATTCTTATGGGGAAATTGGATTTGCTTACATCATTTTGCTTAAAGTAGCATTTTTCAGGAACATAACTACAATGTTAAGCAAGGAGTTACTGTATAGGCAAGCAAGCACGCCAGCCCTATAGGCCACATCAGAGAGGATGGGGATGTGGAATCCTCTGCCCTTAGTGAATTCCTATGTGGTGTGTGGCTGCTGTTTAAAGAGTCCTAGATATCTTTTGATCTTTTTTCTCCAGTGTTTAAAGACAGAGTTGATTGGACTCAATTTGTAATCCTTGTTTCTGCTTACCAATCACTGGTGCTGAAATCAGTGATTTAGGGGGATGAAGCTTAAACCAGTGTTGTGATGAAAGGCAATTTAGAGAGGGAAGCAGCGTGAGGTTCCCCATTACCCAGAGAAATCAATAAGAGCTGACCTCATTGAGGGTGAGTGAACCACAGGCTTGGGGAGGCTGGCCCCCAGCCTGGCCCACCCCTCCCATCCCGTTGCACACCTGAAGCCCAGAGGTTCCCCACCACCCACCTGGTGGCTGCCAGCCCCCTCCTCCCAGCCTCGGGTCACCCGAGTGCCTCCAGCCCCAGAGTGCCCGGTGGGCAGCGGGCGGTTCCCGCCCAGCCCCGGAGCACCAAGTGGGCAGGTGGTGCACAGTCTCTCCTCCTACCAGCCCTGGAGCACTGGGCGGCATGGCCCCAGCCATCCCAAGAAGTCCCAGCCACCCTAGCTCCAGGCCCAGCCCCAGCAGGCTTCCCAGAAGAGAAGCAGCCTGCCTGGGCTGGGGCCAACTAGTAGCAGGAGGGGGCCTTGGCACAGCCTTCCCCAGCCTATTATACATGCTGCCCATGGCTGAAATCATTAAGAAGTAGGTTATGTGATAGAACCTCAGAACACAATGAGCAGTGGAGGAATTGCCCGACCACTATCCCCCTTCAGGGGTTGAAGGTGAACCCATATGAATGCACCCTTGGATTCTGGGACTTTGCTGAACTTGCAACCACTGAGAGTTGGGGTACAGTGGAAGGAAAAGGGGAGTAGTGTGTTAAAGGGATATTCATCTGTTGGACATTCACACTGCAAGGTGGAAAACTGAGGCAAAGGATACTGCCCAAGATACTGTGGGGTGGATGTTTACTTATTGTTTGCACGCTTTTGAATTGTTGTGCTGTTTTCCCAAATTAATGCTGAGTTCCCTCTTCCTTTTAATAAAAGGTTTTTTTTGTTATATGCAGACTGTGTTTGTAAGAGGTGAAGTATTGCCTGTTAGAGGCACCCAAGGGTGGTGTTTAGTTTTCCCACATTCTGGGTGGGTGCTTGAGCTGTTTTGTAACATTAGGAGGAACCCCTAAATATTGAACCCAGTCTTCGTTGATGCCAGCACTAGCTGGTAGAAGAGTTGTGACTGGGACCGGGTTACTTAATTAGGGCAAACTGCAAAGAATGGGACAGACAATCCCTAAAGCTGGTGCTCATTCCAGTACTTAGATCCACCAAGCTAGCCTCAAAACAGCTTCTATAATACCTTACTGGTTACCCAGAAGCCAAAACACAGTTCCCTTAAAGCAACCCAGCCTCAGGCCTCCACCCAGATACCCAAGTGAAATATGTTGAAAATTACTGAAAATCTTATTAATCAGATAAGAAATTTCTACCAATCCCAAAGGATTGGACACATTACCTGCTAGGTTAATGAATATTTCAGATCTTACCCAAATACATGCTTACAGCCAATTCTTATTAACTAAACTAAAATTTATTAAAAAAGAAAAGAAAGTATTGGTTAAAAGATCAGTATACACACAGACATGAGTACAGTTCTCAGAGCAGTTGCATGGTAGAGATGGTGAGCTTTGCAGTTGCAAAGAGTTCTTTCAGAATTATTCCATAGGTTATAGTCCAATGTTCATATCTAGGGTGATCCAGATGGGACTGGAGATTTCAGTCTTATGACTCAAGCTTCCCCTGCATAAAGTATCAAGCAGATCTGAGATAAAAAGGATCAGGACCCAAGACATCTTTATACAGTTCCAGGCCTTCTCTTGACAACTCAGGAGTCCTTAGGCAAACCATAGGTAATCATGGAGACTTTGAAGTAGACCTATTTCCTAAGCATCACTGGTAGAATCTATCACGGCCCTTGTAATTGTTAATTACCCTCACTGTTAAAAGTGTGCCTTATTTTTCAATCTGAATGTGTCAAGCTTCAACCCAAACCATGCCGCTTGCTGTTTGAATAATGGCAGGGAGGCAGAACATCACTCCATGTGTTCCCATTACACACCGATTGTCAGTGCCTCCAGACTCAGCTGGAAAATGAGAACTGGCCTCTTGCTTCTGGTTCCTTATAAACACCAGGAGAAATAGATTTGCCCTGCCGAACTCACTGTTTGAGTAATTCCTCCTCTGAGTCTCCTTGGCCAGCTGGACTCTGCACTTGGGGAAGGAACAGGGACGGTGCTGCATTCTGGGGTTGTCTGCCATTTGGTGGCATTTACAGGGAAACTAAGTTAGGAATCAGTGTTTCTTCTCAGGCTCAGGTTAGGTGCCCCAGTTAGTCTATGCAGCCAGAATTTATATAGTGCAGCTCAGATCAGAGCAACAGCTTGTCCATGAGAGAGGGACATGTAACCTGGATACAGAACAAAGGATGGCTGGTGTCACTGAGTAACTGAGCATCAGGGAGAGTAAAACGGCAAATGCTTGTCTGTATCTAATTCAGGTGTTTGCAACCTTCACCATAGTGGGCACCACCCCTTAATAAAGAGTGTCTTGTGGGCCTTTACCCCCAGTCACGATTGCCCACCTCCCATGCACGATTGTCAGCCCCTCTCCTTTCACTCATCCCCCTATATTTGCTAGCAAACAGACTGATTTCCTTGTCGTACAAAATCATATATAATCTCCATGGCAACTGACACAATTTCTTACAAATCACCTTCAGTATTTGTTTATTTTTAGTTTTCTTTAATGGAATATAAGAGCTGAAAAAAGAAGAACCAGCAGCATGTGACCAGCCAATTCTGTGTGGGTGCCCTGCAAGGACCACAGTTGGTGAACTACTGTTTTAATATGTTTAAAATCAGTGGGGGAGGGGAAAGGATTTTCCCTGGGAGGCTGACGAGGAGCTTGAGAGAGGAAGCATTCTTCTAGGGGGGCAGAGAAGCATGGGGCCAAGGAATTCACTAAGGGCAGAGGATTCCAGAAATATCCAAAACACAAACCTAGTAATAATGGGGGATTTTAACTACCCTGAAATCTGCTGGAAATGTAATATGGGAAAACACAAAATTTCCAGTAAGTTCTTGGAACATATTGTGGACAATGTTTTATTCCAGAAAGTGGAGGAAGTAACCAGGGGGACAGTCATTTTAGATTTGATTCTGATGAACAAGGAGAAATTGGTAGCGAATCTGAAGGTGGAAGTCAATTTGAGTGAAAGTGACTCTGAAGTGATAGATTTCATGATTCTAAGGAAAGGAAGGAGTGAGAGCAGCAGAATAAGAATGCTGGATTTCAAAAAAGCTTACTTTAGCAAACTCACTCAAAGAACTGGTAGATAAAGTCCCATGGGGAGGAACTGTAAGGGAAAAAGGAGTGCAGGACAGCTAGTTGGTTCTCAAGGAGGCAACATTAAAGGCATAACTGCAAACTATCCTGCTGCAAAGGAAAGACAGGAAGACTATTAAGAGGCCAATATGGTTCCATCAGGAGCTCTTTAATGACCTGAAAATCAAAGGGAATCCTACAAAAAATGGAAACATGGACAAATTGCTAAGGAGATATACAAAAGAACAGCACAAGCTTGTAGGAACAAAATCAGAAAGGCTAAGGCACAAAATGAGTTAACTTAGCAAGGGCCATAAAAGGCAATAAGAAGTTCTTTAATTAGGAGCAAGAGAAAGACAAAGGAAAGTGTAGGTTCCTCTACTTAACAGGGAAGGTGTGCTACAATGAATGACATCAAGAAAGCTAAGGTGTTTAATGCCTATCTTGCTTCAGTCTTCACTAAAATGGTTAATGGTGACCAGACAATACAATTCATATTAACAAGAGGAAGGCCCATGAGCCAAAATAGGGAAAAAAAACAGGATAAAGAATATTTAGATAAGTTAGATGTACTTAAGGCAACAGGTCCTGATGACATTCATCCTAGGGTACTTAAGGAACCAGCTGCAGCAATCTCAGAACTGTTTGAGAACTCCTGGAAGCAGACATGCCAAACCCGCAAAACAAACAAACAAACAAAACACAGAAATTGGGCTTGTTTTTGGCTTAATTGGCTTGTGAGTTGCTTGTTGGCTAGTTTTTGGCTTGTAGCTTGTTTCTTGTTTGGCTTGTAGCTTCTTTTTTTTTATCAACTTCCAGCAAGCAGGGACAAGGGATAGGAAGAAGGGGAGAGAGAGTCAGGGGTGCCAGGCCCACCACAGTCCCAGACATAGAGTGTTGGGGTTCTTAGGGATTGGCTTGTTTTGGCCTTGTTTTGAAACGGGATTTTCTTGATTTTTGGCTTATTGTGAAAGTCGGGGTGCTTATTTACCACGTGAAAGTTGGCAACTGTGCCTGGAGGACATGTGAGGTCCCAGAAGAGATAGTATCTATCTTCAAAAAGGGGGAAAAAGAGGACCCAGGGAATTATAAAGTAGTCAGCATAACTCTGATACCTGGAAAGATACTGGAAAAAATTATTAAACAATCAATTTGTAAGCACCTGGAAAATAATAGGCTTATAAGGACTAGCCATCATGGATTTGTGAGAACAAATCATTCCAAACCAACATAATTTCCTTCTTTGACAGGGTTACTGGCCTAGTGGATGAGGGAAAGCAGTAGATGTCGTATATCTTCATTTTAGTAAGGCTTTTGGCACAATCCACCATGACATTCTCATAAGCAAACTAGGGAAATGTGGTCTAGATGAAATTCCTATAAGGTGGGTGCACAATGTGTTGAAAGGCCATACCCAAAAAGTAGTTATCAATGGCTCACTGTTCAACTGGGAGAGTGTATCTAGTGGGATCCCTCTGGGGTCAGTCCTGTGTCTGGTACTATTCAATATTTTCATTAATGACTTGGATAACGAAGTGGCAAGTAAGCTTATAAAATTTGCAGGTGACACCAAGCTGGGGTGGGCTGCAAGCACTTTGAAGGGGAGGATTAGAATTCAGAATGACCTTGACAAATTGGAGAAGTGGTCTGAAATCAACAAGTTGAAATTCAATCAAGACAAATGCAAAGTACTTCACGAAGGAAGGACAAATCCAATGCACAACTACAAAATGGGGAATAACTGGCTGGGTGGTAGTACTGCTGAAAAGGATCTGGGGGGCATAGTGGATTGCAAATTGAGTATGAGTCAACAGTGTGATGTAGTTGCAAAAAAAGGCTAATGGGATGTATTAACACTAGTGTCATAAAACATGGGAGGTAATTGTACTGCTCTGCTCAGCACTGGTGAGGCCTCAGCTGGAGTACTGTGTCCAGTTCTGGACACCACACTTTAGGAAGGGTGTGGATAGATTGGAGTCCAAATGAGAGCAACAAAAATAATAAAAGGTTTAGAAAACCTTACCTCTGAGGATAGGTTAAAGAAAGTGGGTATGTTTAGGCTTGAGAGAAGAAAACTGAGGAGACACCTGAAAACAGTCTTCAAATATGCTAAGGGCTGTTATAAAGAGGACAGTGATCACTTGTCTTTCCACTGAAGTTAGGACAAGAGGTAATGGGCTTAATCTGCAGTAAGGGAGGTTTAGGTCAGATATTAGGAAAAAGCTTTCTAGTTGTAAAGGCAGTTAAGCTCTGGCATAGGCTTCCAAGGGAGCCTGTGGAAAACAGCTTGGACAAACACCTGTCAGGGCAGGGCTGATCTAGGTTATTTGGTCCTGCCCTGCGCAGAGGGCTTGACTTGACCACTCAAGGTCCCTTCCAGCCCTACATTGCTAAGGTTGAGATGATTTTATCACAGTTATTTTTAGTAAATATCAGAGACAGGTCTGGGGCAATAAATAAAATTCATGGAAGCCCAGGACCTGCCTGTGATTTTTACTACAAATTATGGGGGGGGGGGGTGGACCGAAAAGGGCAGAGACTTTATTCTAGGCTATGTATATAGTACCTACTGCAGTGAAGCCCCAGCCCTGACAGGGAACTCTGGGCACTCATTAATGATGGACAATCAGGGACAGCTTGTTGGCTGGGGCAAGGGAGCACGTGGGAGTGCAGAGTGCCATCCACGAGCTGCAAAGCCAGGGAGGGTACGTGGACGTTCCCGATGCACGGGCTATGGGGGGGGGGGGGGAATGAGGGGCGGGGCCTCTGCAAAGGGGTGGGGACTGTTACGTCAGGGCTCCAGTCACGTCAGCCTGGGCTGAATTACGGAAAAACTCGCCGGTGCCCCGCCTTCTCGTGAATAATTAATCAGCCCGACAGTCCTTTGTCCCACCTTTTCCAGCAGGCCGAGGCGGCTGCGGCGGCGCTGAGAGGAGCTGGGCTGGAGCTGCTGCGGGTGAGTGCCGGGCGGGATGAGCCCAGCGGGGCTCGGGGGTGCCGCTCGGAGCGTCCCTCGGCCGGGTGGGCGCCGCGGGGCGAGGCTGGTGCCCTGCCCGCCGGCCGTGCGGCCCCAGCCCCGGCGTGCGCCCCGCCAAGCGGGCGGGCTGGCGGTGCGGCAGCGGCTCGGGGTCCCTGACAGGTGGTGGCGGGGCGAGCAGTGTTCAGACCGCCCGCCACGGAGCCGTGTCCGCGGGTGGCTGCCGCTCGCTGCCCGGAGCCGCCTCTGGCCGTGATCGAGGGCGGGCGCCCCTCGGAGCCCGGCTGGGACAGGCGGGGGCGTGGGGTGCCGGCTCCGCGGAGCGGCGCCCCTGGCAACGGGCGTGCAGCCTGGAGCGCGCGCGGTGGCAGGCGGAGCGGCCTGGGCCCGTTGCTGGGGGCGGGAACCGCCTCGCCTCAGCCCCAGGAGGGCAGGTGGAGACCGTGACGGGCGGGCCGAGACGTGCCGGTGTGAGATCATCCCGCCTGTCTGTCCCGGGGGGGTCACCGGGCACGTGCCTGGGGCTGCACAGCGCTGTCTGCCTGCGCTCTACCGCCCTCCGTCCTCTTGCCGCTGCCCAGGGGCTGGCGCCTCTCCTGCCTCCCGGGGCGAGGCGCAGCTTTTCCTGCCCCTGCCTCAATGGAAAGAGCGGTGCCATTCCTCGGAGAAAACGCTTCTCTTGCACTCCTCTTTTGGGATGCTTCAGCTTCTGTGTCCATCACCTGTCACATTGGCTGTCCAGCTGTTGGTCTCTGGGGGTAGACTGTTTTTTTTTCCTCTTCCTCCTCTGTTTTTTGGTCACTGACTTTATATGATGAGTCTCCCTGGGTCACTGGCTGTCAAAAAGTGCCCTCCTCCTTATCATTATTGCTTAAATCATTTCCATAAAACACACAATAGGGCATATGCATAATCTGAAATTAAAAACAGAAAAGATTTAATTTTACTTGTGTCACTAAAAGTCTGGGACTGATCTCACTGTTACATGTCTGGATCTGGGTGCAAGAGGAGCTGATATACTCTTCGCTGCTGCTGTGTGTAATAAAGTTTTGATGCCATTCAGTTTCCTGGGAACTACAGCATTAATGTCAAAGGTGAAGGGGGGAGGACAATCTCTGACTTTGACTACTTCTTCTTATTCAGTAAAATGAAATGGCTAGCATGTACATTTGTGTGCATGTCACATCTTAACTTAAAAGTCCCAACACCTTGGGACCTCACAATTTAGCACTGAGTTAAATGGATTTTATTGAATATTAAGTTTGCGTTACTACATGACATACTGGTTTTGGACTGCAAAACTGACAAGTTAGGGGAGGATGGAGATTTTTTTAAAATGTAAATATGGAAAATACCAAGTCCTTGTACTGTCATTTCTCTTCATGTCCATGGGGGTGAAGGAAGGTGATACTGTTTTGCTCTCTTCCAGCTGAGCTCATTAAGGCTTTGAAAGCAGGGTTGCATGTTTGTGGCTTTTCCCCTCCCAAACCTTCACTGGAGCACTTGTACTGAGGTTCATGTTTGTTTTATAAAGTCAGGCTAAAATCTCTTCATGGTAACGGGAGAGCATTGCTTGCTCTGAATGAGCAAATATTTGACAAGTACAATGCATGGAAGAGAGGGTGCACTTATAGAAGCACAGAATTGTAAGACTGGAAGGGACCTCAAGAGGTCATCTAGTCCTGTCCCCTGCACTCATGGCAGGACTAAGTATTATCTAGACCATCCCTGACAGGTGTTTGTCAAACCTGCTCTTAAAAATCTTCAACGATTGAGATTTCACAACCTCCCTAGGCAATTTAATCCAGTGCTTAACCACCCTGACAACAGGTTTTTCCTAAGGTCCAACCTAAACAGCCCTTGCTGCAGTTTAAGCCCAAAGCTTCTTGTCCTATCCTCAGAGGTTAAGGAGAACAATATTTCTCCCTCCTTCTTGTAGCAACCTTTTATGTACTTGAATACTGTGATCATGTCCCTCCATAGCCTTCTCTTCTCTAGAGTAAACAAACCCAATTTTTTCAATCTCCCCTCATAGGTTATTGTAGCAGAGTGTAGCAGGGCCCCCTTGACTTCTGCCAGGTTCATAAAGTCATGCTGAGACCCTCGGTTTAGTAACCACTGAGGCACTTTGTTCTCAGGCTTGTTCCCACCACCGTTTCACCATGTGCAAGTAACCTTTCACTGTCTACGGGGGGGGAGAGCTACCCCCTAGTTTCCATTCCCTCCATTTTTCCTTTCTCCTGCTCTCTCCTGGCTTTCTTCTCTGAAGGCTTTTATGCAGTCCCCGGCTAATTAGGTAGCAGCTGTCTCTGTCTCCCCAGTTAGGGCCAGGTTATCTCCAGCCTGCTCTAATTTGTTCCCCTAACAAGGAGCGGGTGTGACAGAGGGCTGGATCTGCAACCCTTTGCCCAGCACCCTGTCGCAGTCATGTTTTCTAGACCTTCAGTCATTTTTGTTACTCTTCTCTGCTTTCTCCAATTTGTCCACATCTTTCTTGAAATGTGGTGCCTGGGATTGGAAACAGTGCTCCAGCTGAGGCCTAATCAGCGCAGAGTAGAGTATAAGAATTACTTCTTCTGTCTTGCTTAAAACACTCCTGCTAATACATCCCAGAATGTTTGCGTTTTTTGGGTTTTTTTTTTTTTTTTTCCGCAACAGTGTTACTCCGTTCACTCAGATTTAGCTTGTGATCCCTAGATCCCTTTCTGCAGTACTCCTTCCTGGGCAGTTGTTTCCCATGTTGTATGTAGACAATGGATTGTTCCTTCCTAAGTGGAGTACTTTGCATTTGTTCTTATTAAATTTCATCCCATTTCTCCAGTTTGTCCAGATCATTTTGAATTTTAATCCTGTCCGCCAAAGCACTTGCAACCTCTCCCAGCTTGGTATTGTCCACAAACTTTTTATAAATGTACTCTCCATGCCATTATCTAAATCATTGATGAAGTTATTGAACAGAACCAGACCCAGAACTGATCCCTGTGGGACCCCCATTCAGTATGCCCTTCCAGCTTCATTTAAAAGCAAATCATTTAAAAGAAGAAAAAAAAAAAGCCCACACCACCTTCTTCTTTAAGTCATCAATAAGAAGACAGATCCCTTCTGTTGCCTTGACATCAGTACTAGATGGCACCTTCTTTAAGTTCTAAGCACCTGGCTGAGATCTGCAGCTGGTTGAAGCTAATTCTTGGAAAGACTGAGCTGAAGCTAATGGATAGAAGAAAATATTTTGAAGAACTCTCCACTTCTATAACATCACCTTCTTTTGGGGGTGTTTACCCTCTGATTGTTAATCTACAGCTGACAAGAACTCTACCCACTCCTGTTGGAATCAACTCAGTCACACATCCAGGTCTGATATCATACAGAAAATTGACAATTTCATTGCAATCTAGAAAATAAAACATGAAGACTTGACATAGGATGCAACAGTGAGGCTTCTCAACAACGCAAGCAGCCAAGAGCATAAAAATCTTCGCTGTTCTCTGCATTTGGTTCCCTGTTAACTTAGATTTGACTCAGCATTTTTCAGTTCTCCTCTTAAGTTCGCCATGAGATTGATCCATATCTGTACGGGGACCACTTTCTGCTGCAAAATCAGGAACTCCCATGATAGCCAAGTTGCACTGGAACTGTCAGTTTCAAGAATTGAACTCTTGTATGTAGAAGGCTGAGCTTTCTCATTGAACAGCCTGAGAGTTTGGAATGAGCTCCGGGATGACTGTGAATGTCGGCATTTTCTGATCGAACTGCAAAACCCACTTCAACCAAGCCTTCCCATAATAACTTAACACACACATCTGGTCCCAGTTGACTAAAGGAAAGAGTTAAATATCTTTGTATACTCTAATTTTTGTGAAACATTTGGATTCCACTGTGATGGGTGTCATGTAAGAACTGAGATTTGGGCAACTGTGGGCAATATAGTAAAGTCCAAGGATAACATTTTGCTATCCCCGTCTTAAAATTCCTCACTTTCTATTAGAGCTGGTGTTTCCAGTACTAGAGGACAGTGGAGAGTGCTTGGCTGACTCTGTTAATTCTGTTAATGTCTGCCATGATATGGTTCCAAACAGTAAATTGACCTTCAACGCGCATGTCCTGAAACACCGTTCATAGCTGTCCCTTTAGTTCTAAGCCTTTGTCTTTCAGTGAGAAGCAATAGCTGCTGGGCAGTTTATATTTTATTTTTAATTGGACTGCAGCTTTTTAAATAATGGCTTGAACAAAGGGCCAGGAATCAGTAGCTCCAGAATTCCAATTCCTATGCTGACACAAACTTCCTGTGTGCCCTTTGGCAGGTACTAATCTCTTCCTCCTATAAGATGAGGATAATTCTTGTTTACGTCATAGGGGTGTTGAGAAGACCGATTAGTTGACTTTGTAAAGTGCCATATCACTGCAAGTAGAAATGCCCAGAAAACACATTGCCTGATTTCTTATTGAATAAATGACTCAAATGATTTGATATTTTTATCTTTATCCGTAAACAGTTATAAAAATGTACTACTCAGGAAACAGAGCCAAGCAGAGGCAATGAGACACTAGAAATGTATTTACTCTGCTAACCATGGTAATCCATTAACAAGATACAAATAGTGCATTGCTCTTTTCTACATGCCTTATTTCTGGAAATCACTCAGGGCCTAGCAACAGCAATCTTCTCACTGCAATGAAATTGGTTGGTACAACTACAGTGCTAGGCCTGTTTAAATTTCTAATATGCCAGTACATTAATCACAATGAGGACTGCTTGAGCAGTCCTCAACTAATCCAGAGTAAACCATAATTTGTGGCCTAGCAGCAACAGATATTTTCCTACAGTAAATAGCAAAAAACTGCTGCTGGGAATTTAGTTTCCTCAATGGGATTATCCTTCTGGTGTCTAGTCAAACCACAGGATGTACTTGGACAACTTCAAAATAAAACAATAATGACAACTGTGATTTTTAAAATGTTGCAGAATTTCCAACTTTCCCCTTTGTCAGCATTTCAGTATGCAATCACAATTCATAGATGTGTTCCTCTTTGCACAATCACTGCTGGTCAGAGGAGACCTCTGCAGTTGAACTCCAGCTGACTCCTGGAGAAACTGCTGCTGTACTAGAAATACCTTTTTGGAATATCCTTATTCTGAAATCAGTTGTAGGCCTACATCTCTGAATTTATCCATTTGGCCTGTTTTTGTTTAGTGTTGGCCTTAATAAGTATCTAGTCCAACCAGATGATTAACAGCTTACTCCTCTACCATTTAGGAGTTAAAGATGGCCTCTTATTTGTACAGAGGCAAGGAAGAATCCATCCCAGATGTGGTCCTTCCCAGGATCTTGAACAGAGGATGGGAAGGTCCACAAATATCTACCCTTAGTAATCACAGGAAACCTTCCACCTGTTCCCAACAAATTAGAACAACAAAAGGTTAGGTCACTGCTTCATCAGGTCCAGTTTCCTATTTCTGGCTATGGCTGTCTTTTGTTTTTATGGAAAGTGTCATACCCCTATGATGTATCTGGCCAACTGCAACAATGTACACGTGGGCCTGGAGGAGACACAATCATGTGAGGAAGCAAAGTTCTAGCTGCCATACTGGAGTGATGACAACACCTTCCCATGATATCCTGGAAAGCCTTGTCACATCCCTTTTTTTGCCATTAAAAAGCTCTTCTGCCCATCTTGTATCCTATGCTTTCAAAAGAGATGGTGGAACTGATCTTCTATGGCAAGTCTGGTAACTGTGAACTATATTGTCAAATAGGTAATCATGTACCGGTTTCCATGGGTAACTGGACTCCCCACGCTAGTGGGTGCTTGTTTTGCTAGCTTTTTTCAGAGAACTGGGGTAGCTTCATTCAGAATGTTGCAGCCTCGCTACTTACGTGTATGTGCAGATTTTATCCTTTCACCTCTGTTGTGGAGGAACCTATTTTGGTTTCTTATCTTCAACAAAATTTCTATCTTCTTGGTCCTTTGTGGTCTCTTCCTGTTTCAGTTTTGCCACATCTGGCCTGCTTTCCACTTTCAGATGTTAGTTCTAATCTGGTGTGGCATCAGCTAAATGAGGAAGAATCTTTTTCTTTCAAACCCAACACACAACCTTCTGTGCTGCCTGCAGCCACCTCACCTTGTGGTGCAACTGGCATATTTTGCACACTATTCAGGGTTGTGCTAGTCGGCCCTTGGAAGTAGTACATTGTTCCTCTGTGTGTGTCAGGAAGTGGTATTGGTGCTTTTCTTCCAGAGTCAGTACTGAACCAATGCCCCTGTATTATACTTTGGGGCACTGTGTTGCTGGAAATGCTGTCCTTTGGATAAGATATAAATCAAGGTACTGACTGGTGAAAAGGTTCGCAGAATTCTTTATCAAAGAGTAATATGTCTATTAGTGCAGTGTTCTGACTGAATTGCAACGTTGATAATCATTCTGTCTTCCTAAATTTACCCTTCAGTTTCCTTTGGATAGCATTCCCCATCATCCTACACTATTGTGTAGTGTGGTTAGATGATTGCATGTTCCATCTCAGAGAGGGCTGCAGTTAACGGGTAGATGGAAGATATCCTTGTGTTTACTGTAATTGTTAGTAAAGGACTTTTAAGGTCCTTCAGTATGGAAGTATTTATAGTATTTTGGATCTATTACAATCCGTGTGCTGTTAACAGTACACACAAGTGTAAAGAACTGGCATCAGCCACTTGTACCTCTAACACTGTCCAAATTTAGTTCTGTAAAGAGCTTTGAAAATGGCATTTCTCTGAGACCTCTTACTGTCCCCACCTCACTGGTAATGCTTCCATTGTGAGATACATGAATAACACATTTGTCATAACTGCTATGTATTGAGCCGTTAAAAGTGCCGGTGGTGGTGCTGCCTGGCTAAGGCAGGCTAGTTCCTACCTGTTCTGACACTGTGCCGTGCCCCAGAAGCGGTCAGCAGCAGGTACAGCTCCTAGGTGGGGGGCCACGGGGCTCTGCACGCTGCCCCCATCCCGAGCACCAGCTCCATATTCCCATTGGCTGGGAACCGGCCAGTGGGAGCCTGGGGGAGGCGGGGTGGTGCCTGTGGGCGAGAGCTGTGCAGAGCTGCTTGTGTGCCTCCGCCTTGGAGCCCGACCTGCTGCTGGCCGCTTCCAGGGTGCAGCATGGTCCACGGTGCCAGGACAGGCACCTGCCTTAGCACCCCGGCGACCAGGAGCCATCCGAGGTAAGCCCACGCCCCAATACCCTGCCCTCGCCCTGAGCCCCACCCCCCCAAACCTGGAGCCCCTTCCTGCACCTCAAACCAGTCATCCCCAGCCCAACCCCAGAGCCTACACCTTCAGCCCAGAGCCCTGACCTCTTCCCACACCCCAGCCCTCTGCCCCAGCCCTGAGTCCCTTCCACATCCCAAACCTCTCATCCCCAGCTCTGTTGGGTCACAGGCATCAACAATTTTCTCCAACTGGGTAGCCAGGAAAGAAGTTTGAAAACCACTGCTCTAGGGAAGGGGACTCTAGTCTGTTCCTTTCACTCAACAGCCACAGTCTAGAACAGATGGTATGAAGGTAAATATGCCAAGTTAGTATGACTCCTTATTTTCAAGTTCCCATGCCCCATGAATGAATTCAAACCTTGGAGAGGGTTGGCCTCCTAGACTTTGCTGGCCTGGAACTTCCACAAACACTGTGGAGGTATTTTCAGTCTTTTAAAATTATCAGTTTACCCTTTAGAAGCTTAGTGTTTTGAAAGAGGTTTTCTCCAGCATATGGCTCAACATTGTATGTAGGTCTACGGGAACTGGTGCCCTTTTTAAAGGATAAATTACATGAAAATGGAGCTAGAAGAACCCTGTTGTAATCAGTTACAAGAAAATGTAAAACGAAGGTGCTTTTTTGGGACTTATTAATCTTTCAAGGTCTGTTTGCCTCTAAAACAGTATCTCCTGCACATGCCATATGCTTCATAACTAGCAGTGTTATGCTATACCATTTTTCTCTCTCTGGCACAAAAGCTATGGGAAAGTGCTTGTATTAATTAAAGAAAATCTGATACGTGTGTGGAGAGGAGACTAATTGCTTTCAAGTACTTGCTGCTACTGAAACTTTATAAACTGTATTATGAATTTGCCAAGGAAAATGCTGGTCTTAAAAAAAACTGTGGGAGAGGAGTCGAAAGGCCACTTGGTGGGATTATTTGTTTACAAAATAGACCCAAAGAGTCAGTGTTATATAAAACCTGGTTGCTAAGAACCTTTATCAAACCATGTTACTGTGGCTTATCTCATGCAGTTCCTCTTGCCTGTCTTTTTTTTTTTTTTTTTTTTAAATCTATTCTTGTTCAGTTTGCTTCCCTTTACATGAAGGATTTTGCTGGGGAGGGCGGTGTTTGTTTTTTTTGTTTTTAACCTCTGTTGTATCATTGAGTGAGTGGAAGTGATGCCAGAGCAGCTCTCTGAACACTGCCTCTGCCTTTTTGAAGAGTACTGTGCAATCTCTTCCCTACCAGATGTGCTGCATTGCATGGGGAAAGGCTTTACTCTGCCCTGCCAAGCTTCCTGGTGAAATGCCTTAACTGGTGTAACTTGCTGCAGTACCAGAGATGCTCTGCTTCCATATCAGTAGTGGTTCTAGATCTATATACCATTTCTCCAGAAGTTTGGTTTATTTTCTGGGGAACACAAGACTGAACTTTTGGAATGATTGGGCTTGGATGCAAATTTATGACTTTAAAACCTGAATTTTGAAATATTGGAGCAGGGACTAAATCAAATGCTCACTGAGAGCACAGCTGTAAGGAAGTGGTGTGCAGACAAGATTGACCTACTGCTGTTTCTATGCATGTGTCTAGAGCAGGAGACATTCTATTTCCATCCCCATCTTGGCCAGACTTCCTTGTGTGAGCTTGGGCAAGTCACTTAACCTCTCTGCCTCAGTTCTTCCTTGTAAAATGAGATTAATACCATCTGAGGGGCATTAAGCAAAATTGAGTATCTGTGTAGCACTTGGAGAACACGTACTGTTCGTTTAACAGGTAGCTGTTAGAGCATGCATATTTGCTGTTGGAACTGGGGCGGTAATCAAAGAAAGGGAATGAGGAAAATAAGGACATGGTTGCAGAGACAAAGCTTGGAAAGCTTTGTAACTCTGACAGGCTTACCGTGTCCAACAGAAAACACGTAAAGTAGGCTTTGACTGGTTTTCCAGGAGGAGTGAAGATTGTGGGCACTGCCTGGCTTGTGGGGGGATTGATAATAGAGATACAAGGCTGTGACCTCTAAGTCAGAAATTTGAATCTGGCTCAGTTTTACATTGACTAACTTACCATACAAAGAGTGTTGGCAACTTGTATGAAATGAGATGCTGGGTCTTAGGCCAGTTCCCAGTAGGCAAGTGTCTTCAGCATAATAGCTATCACAATTCGGGGCAGTTGGTATTCTTAGTAGAGGCCAAAGATTGCATGAATCATAATTGTGGTCACTGTAGGTATGTGTACACTGTTATTAGACACCTGCAACTGGCCTGCGCCAGCTGACTTGGGCTCCTGGGGCGTGGGCTAGACCCTCCCATCTCACAGGTCCTGGAGCCCAAACACCTATACTGCAGTTAAACAGTCCCTTAGTGCAAACCCTTTGAGCCCGAGTCAGCTGGCACAGGCCAGCCATGGGTTTTTAATCGCAGGGTAGACATACCCTGTGAGTGATAGCGCCTTCAGGTTTGGGCAAGGCACATTGTGCAGGGCTGGCTTATCTGGCTATTGTTTGTGCTGTTTGTGTATCACTGAAGGCTTCAGTCTTCAGGACATTCCAGCTGGAACCTTTTGCTTGAAAATTTTTTTAGTAAAACTTAGAGAAAGTGGTGGGGGAGGTAGGGCAGTTACTGGAAGGCAGAAGGAGAGGGTTAGGAAACCAGAGGTCATTAACTGGAAGGGCAGTTAATTGATGCATCCTTTTTGTGTGTGTGTTCTTCAGACTGGGAGCTGGGGACTGAGCTGCCAATTCTGGCTTCACATTAACTAGCTTGGCCTGCTCTGCACAGTCTTATCTCATTTACTGTTTTCCCAGCCTCCGAACATAGACATGTAGGATTAAAACAAGCTTTCTTAAGGTGAGTGGTGACCTACATATCTGGCTCATAGTGAGGTGATTGGGAGACATGGTATAAGAGGATGAAATGTGTTTGGCAGACAGCGTTTAGCACACATGCTTTCTAAATAATAAGCAGTGGGCTTGGTCTGTGCCCAGCTGCCTTCTGGCATTATCTGTCAGCTCTGCTATCTTCTACTCTTAACTTAGTGGTGATTAGTGTCTACCAGCTAATTGTCTTATTTCCCATTTTACAGATTTGGGGGGGTAGGGAGAGGGAAACAGAGGCAGAGTGGTTTACCCAAGGTGTCAGTGAGTCAGAGTTGGTAATAAAAGCCAGATGTTTGGCTCCTAGTCCTTAAAGTAGTATGCAGTGCAACAGATTCAATATTATCTCAAGCTTTTTCAAATAGTCCTTTTTAAAGCCTATTGAATAATTGGGATCTATTATTTGGGAGAGTCCATGCTGGAACAGAATAATGTAAGGGGAACAAAAGAAAAATGCTTCAGCCGCATAGGAGTTTTGCTTTGTCAAACTCTTTGGACAGGTGTGGAGCCTGTCCCGGAAAGCCAGGCTAGTGAACTCTGCCTTTGCCTTTTTGAAAAGAACTGTGCAATCTGGAGGCCTGTTTTGCTAGCATTGTTTTGCGATCCCATGACCCATTTCTCTTCCCTTCCAGATGTGCTACGTTGCAGAGAGAGAGGCTTTGTTAATTCCCTGCCAAGCTGTCTGCCTTTGTGGCTTAGCTGGTGTAACTTACTGCAGTGCTAGTAGGAGAGAGGAGAAGCTGCAGGTTGCTGATGTAAGCGAGTCGGTTGCAGCTCAAATCACAGAAACTAACGCGGAAAAAGATCTAGGGGGGAGGGTTGTTTCCCTTCCTTCCCCAGGTCAGTCACTCTGCTCTAAATCTTGCTTTTCTGCAGATGGCCTAGGGATTTTTTTGCAGTCCTGGTGGAAGAGAGTTGTTTTGGTCAGAAGTATCATCATGCAGGCTGGTGAAATACAGGTCTTCTAGTCTGCTCAGTTGATTCACCAAACCCAAGTGGGAAGCCTAACTTGGATTGCTTGCTGAGTTACAGGTGTCTTTCTTGCACAAGGTTATGGTTTATTAGTATGTGAGCTGCTTTGTTATGCACTGTATGTAACTCTGAGCTGAGGCTGTCAGTGCCTTTGCTTAGAGCTGCAAGAGGGGACACAAGGTTCTTTGTTTTCTAAGGCAGTGTTGGACCATAAACAGGTAAGCTTGTATTATGCCCTATATCCTTGAGTCCACCAAGGGAGAATGTCAAGTGCATAGCTCTGTCGACTGACAATGCATGTGTTTGAGGGAGTTAAGGCTTTCTTAGCTCAAGGAATTGCAGCTTTTGGTGCTTCCCTCCACCCCCCACTCCTCATTCAGGAATCTTCTGCTTTATTAAAGTCAAGTTTTTGCTCTTCAGTCACTTAAAGTGTTGCTGAAATAACTGGATGATGAACTCTGGCTGTTTCCAAACAGGACTGAAAAGTGAAGAGAACATTAGGAAGATCAGGTCTGTGGAGAGATGCTGTCTGATGTAACAGAAACCTCTGAGGGGGTAGATGAGGCAGAGAATGTCCGCTATGAGGAAACAGAAGAGGACGACAATGTCAGGTGAGTCCTGTCAGGCCTTCCTGGCTAGTGAGTGTGGGGCTTTACTTGGTTAGAACAACTTGTCTTCTAGAGGGGTATCTCTGCATGTGGGTTGCAGGCAGGAATGTGGTGCTTGCTGTCCCCTCTCTTTTTCTCTCCTTCCCCCCCCCCCCCCTTTCAGTAATGTGGGAACACTTTTTCATATATATTCCACCCCCATTCAGGAGAGAAGGATATCTGTAAATGGCTGAAGTGAAAGACTAGTGATGAGGATGTATTGGGATGTGAATAGATAATCCAGCTCATCTCCCTGGGGCCAGCACATTTATTTCCTACAGTGTTATCCCATCCAGTTTCAAATGACAAGAGTTAATAGGGTTTCTTCCACTTACGGTAAGATTCTTCCACAGCCTATTTACTTTCTGCCAAGAAATAATTCCTTATATTCTGATTGAGATTTTCCCTTTCTTGTATGTTTTGGAGTGCAATAATCTATCCCTCCTGAATCACTGGACGGTTCAAAAGTCTTGTCTTGTGCATTTCTGGGGTGAAGCAGCTGCAAAGCTGAACCCTTTCATTAAGGATCCACCGGGAGATGCTGTGACTTGATAAAGTGCATCTATTCACTTTACTAAAAATCAAAAACCCTCTAGTGAGATGAAAATGCAGCGCACGTCTATAACCAGGAGTATATTGACTCTTTTTGTTATGCACCAAGAGTGTTCTCAGTAGCTACAACACCCACAGTCCCTGCCCCAGAGAGCTTAGTCTAAAAGATGTAGATAAAATCAGATGCACTAGGAAACCCAGAAAGAGCCTTTCACGGTATCTCCCTTACTGAAGGTTGGGGTGGAGAGTGCATTTGAGTAATATTTGTGGGGCTACATGGAGGAGATGGACCTTAAACTGGGATTTGAATGAGAGGCTGAGGGCATGGCATGGAACACTGGAATTGGGAGGCTGTCCAGGCATTGGAAGCATGGAAGACCTAGAAGGAAGTGAATGTGGTGGTGAGGCTGGAATCATTGCTGGATTGAAGGGTGAGAGTGTTTTATCATCTCCTATAGAGCAGTTTATTAGAGTGGATCAAAACTGACTTTAAAAATCAGATTTTGTTGTCTTAATTTAAATTCAGTTTTCATTTGAAGAGTAAACCCATTTAACATTAGCAACCAGTGTTAAGGCTTAAATAGACTATAGTCTAATTTAAATTATTTTAATAAATATAAAAACAATATACAAGCAGTATATGTTTGCTGCTGAGCTTTTAAAGAAAGTCAAGCTAAAGAACTGGTGGAAGTCACTGGCTAAGCATCTGGAACCAGGTTTCTGCAGTGTGGTTGTAGCCATGTTGATCCCAGGATATTAGAGAGACAAGATGGATGAGGTAATAACTTTTATTGGACCAGCTTCTGTTGGTGAAAGAGATAAGCTCTCAAGCTGGCAGAGCTCTGTTTCCTTTCATCAACAGAAGTTGGTCCAATAAAAGATACTACCTCACCCACCTTGTCTCTCTAAATGAGCTTTTGATGGCAGTAGGCTATTCTGCAGATGCAAAGAATATTTTCTTAATTTCAGTTTATCCTGCTAATTCATTCGTTTTCAGAAAGCCTTTGACAAGGCCCCTCACCAAAGCTCTTAAGCAAAGTAAGCTGTCATGGGATGGTAACTGGTTAAAAGATAGGAAACAAAGGGTAGGAATAAATGGTCCATTTTCAGAATGGAGAGAGGTAAATGATGGTGTCCCCCAGGGGTCTGTACTGGGACCAGGCCTATTCAACATATTCATAAATGATCTGGAAAAAGTGAGATGGCAAAATTTGCAGATGAGACAAAACTACTCAAGATAGTTAAGTCTCAGACTGCGAAGAGCTACAAAAGGATCTCTCAAAACTGGATGACGGGGCAACAAAATGGCAGATGAAATTCAGTGTTGATAAATGCAAAATAATGCATGTTAGCAAACATAATCCCAACTCTACATATAAAATGATGGGGTCTAAATTAGCTGTTACCGCTCAAAAAAGAGATCTTGGCGTCATTGTGGATGGTTCTCTGAAAACATCCACTCAGTGTGCAGCAGCAGTTAAAAAAGCGAACAGAACGTTGGGAATCATTAAGATGGGGATAGAAAAGAAGACAGAAAATATCATATTGCCTCTGTATAAATCCATGGTATGCCCACATTTTGAATACTGTGTGCAAATGTGGTTGCCCCATCTCAAAAAAGATATACTGGAATTGGAAAAGATACAGAAAAGGGCAACAAAAATGATTAGGACGTTGGAGCAGCTTCTATATGAGGAAAGATTAATAAACCTGGGACTTTTCAGCTTGGAAAAGAGATGACTAAGGGGGGATATGATAGAGGTCTATAAAATTATGACTGGTGTGGAGAAAGTAAATAAGGAAGTGTTATTTACTCCTCATAACATAAGAATTAGGGGTCACCAAATGAAATTACTTCCTTGTGTTTTAGACGTGCTGCCTATTATTTTTCATACAATACACAGTCAACCTGTGGAACTCCTTGCCAGAGGCTATTATAGTCTTGGCCTTCACAGGGTTCAAAAAATAACTGGATAAATTCATGGAGGATCGGTCCATCAATGGCTATTAGCCAGGATGGGCAGGGATGGTGTCCCTAGCCTCTGTTTGCCAGAAGCTGGGAATGGGTGACGGGATGGATCACTTGATTACCTGTTCTGTTCATTCCCTCTGAAGCATCTGGCATTGGCCATTGTCGGAAGACAGGAACTAAGGCTATCTGTTGTAGTAAATTATTAAAATCTGCCATCTCAAGGCACTAATACCAGAAACAAGAAAGTCCTGAGTCATTGGGAAGGAAGAGTTCCTGTTTCCTACCTGTGATGGGTCACAAGCTGAGCGATCTTCGAGTTGGCATTAGTTCAGGACTGACTATGGGACAATTCCACAACTGGGAGTAGGGAAAACATTGAGGTCAGGTTGTTTTTTAACTGAAGCAGCTCAGAGGTTTGGAATGTTAATAGACGTACGTGAGATTGGGTTAATGGGCAGAGTGCAGTTGAGGCTGTCAAAGGTGCACAGCTAATACAGTGATCACAGGGAGATCACCAGCCATGTGGTGAAGGGCTTGCTTACTATTCTCAGATTACATTAGAAGCTCAGTTACGAACACCTTGGGAATGGAGGTTGTTTGTAACTCTGAACTGTTGGTAACTCTGATCAAAACATTGTGGTTCTTTGAAAAGTTTACAACTGAACATTGACTTAATACAGCTTTGAGACTTTACTATGCAGAAGAAAAATGCTGCTTTTAACCATCTTAATTTAAATGAAACCAGCTCAGAAACAGTTTCCTTACCAGGTCAAATCTTTTTTTTTTTTTTTTTTAGTGGTTTATGTTTAACACAGTACTGTACTGTATTTTCTTTTTTCCCCCTCCCCCTCTCTGCTTCTGCCTGATTGCATACTTCCAGTTCCAAATGAGGTGTGTGTTTTGACTGGTCAGTTTGTAACTCTGGGGTTCTACTATACTCTCAAAATTCACGGTAGGGGAATTTGTGCAAAAAAGTCAGTTTTAATGACTTGGTATTTGGGTGTCTGAATGTGGTGAATGGAACATACCTGTTAGCCTCTCTCTCCTGCTGGTATTGCTACCTGTCAGACCTCAAGGCACATCCAGACTGTGCTAGAATGTGGATTCACACTACCATAGCTCAGTAGTATATTCAACATCTCTTATGAGCTGCTGTCACCTTTGTGCTTGATCTTATTCTCTGAGCATTGTCAGTTGGATTTCTGTTGCATCTGGGGTAATCGCTGATGATGACTTTGTGGGACAGTCCTGGGTTTGATGAGACTGCCTGTTTGAGGCTAACATATTGGGACTGGATGTTCAAAGCAACCCAAAATGTCAACAGGACAAGCGTAATGTCATCATGCTGTGGTTATTGTTCTTCAGCATGTTTTGTATGGTGGTGTTTGTACTTCCATGCTGACAGCGTGATGATGTGAGGCACAGTCCTATCCCAAAGACAACATTTTAAGAGACCATGATGGTGGTGTCCAAAACCTCACTTGTGGGACCTTACAGCACAGGTTTATGTAGTATATTTCATGTAAACTGTATCCCTGAAGCTTAGGGATGTGCACAGGAATAAAAAATTGGCTGATTTTTGGAGCGGCACTTTGTGTCCCCTGTGGCCAGAGGAGCAGGATTTCCCCTCCACATTTTGAGCCAGAGAATAACTCTGTCTTGAGCTGGATGTCAGTTAGCACTAATTGACAAAAAGACACAGATGGCATCTTCCTGGAGCTTGCCATCAGCAAATAGGAATTCAGTTTCTACCAGGTCTAATGCAGAACTGTCCTGAAGCACAAACAGCTGCCTTGGTCCAATGTATGGGCCTGGGCCTGGGCCTGGCCCTGGCCCTGTGTAATTTAAAAGTTGCTCTTAAGACCTACAGAATCTTCCTGGGATCCTTTGGGCATGTTCTCCATCTCATGCCCTTTGTGAATTTCTGTTCTTCACAGTCCCACTGACCTCTCAGAGATGCTCAAGGAGGGGACGAAAGAGTCTCATGATCGTGCAGAGAACACTCAGTTTGTCAAAGACTTTCTGAAAGGACGGATCAAGAAGGAGCTCTTTAAGGTTTGCACTTCTAACTCTCTGCTTCCTTAACAGCATGTGTGATAAGCTCTTGAGCTGTAGAGTTGAAAGCTCTATCCCAAGTTGGAGACATGACACACTGTTACAATGAGAGGAAGGATGGTCCAGTGGTTAGGGCACTAACCTGGGACTCTGGAGACTTGGGTTCAATTCCCTGCTTTTTCAGAAACTTCCTGTGCGAACTTGAGCAATTTGCTTAGCGCCTCTCCCTCAGTTCCCAGTCTCTAAAATGGGGATAATACTTCCCTACATCAGACTGAAGCCCTTTGAAATCTACTGATGACAAGGGCTATATAAGAACCAGGTAATATTATTTTTATGTTCTGGGTGTGGATTTTTGCTTGTCATGGGCAAACTAAATCAAACTAAACTGCTGGAAACCTGACTTGCCTAGAAGTGACACTGTGTGTAACATGTCAGGGAATCCAGCATGGTGTCTCACTCCCAGAATTAGCAGTACTTTGTAGTGCTACAGAATTGGCATAGTTAGCAATTTGGGTTGGGAGTCAGCTTAAAGTTGCTCCACAGCACCTTGTGCTGGCTGGTCTGGAAAACAATTAATGGAGAGCTAAAGCAGTGTTTCCAAAACAGTGGGTCCCCACAGACAAGTGGGTTGCAAGAAGGTTCTAGATGGGTGGTAGGCTTGGTGTGGAAGGGAGGCCCCGGGGAGAGGTTGTAAAGTGAGCTTACCTCACATGTGTCCAGCAGCAGCAGCTCATGTCCTGTGGGGCTGGGCCTGCCTCCCTGCTCTTGGTGTTTGTGACCTGGTGCAGAGCGTTGTAACTCCACTTGTGTTTGGCTCAGCCACCCCTCCATTGTCATGACTGCTTCTGGAAGCCCCTTAACGTCATGCCTCAGGTCTATAAATGCCAGTGCAGTTGAAATTTTCAGAAAGTATTGGGAATTATGTTAGCTATTTATACTAAGGTGTTTTCTCTATTGTTTTAATTGCCAGTCCCTTTTGAGCAGATCAGAGCATTCAGCATAGACATATGAACATCATCTTTTGATCATAACAGTCTGCACATCTAAATAGGGGCTTAAAGCAGTAATGAATTAAGCTTCTCTACACCCTTTTGAAGTAGGATGTGTTGTCCCCATTTTACAGATAGGTATTGAGGCATAGGGGTTCAGTGACTTGCTGCATCACCTTAGACAAGTCCATAGCAGAACTGGCAGTAGAACCTAGAACTCTGGGCTCCCAGTCCAATGCTTTGAGGGGAAGTCTGTTCTCCATTACAGAAATCTGAGGGAGAGACGATTTCTCAGGACATCTCATCTGTGTTCTGTCAGTCCCTGCAGGATTGTCCCTACAGTCTCGTGTCTGGATGTGTCCCAAGCAAAGGGACTTCACCATTTCCTTTTAAGATTCCTTCCCAGCCTAATAGATAATATGGTGGGGCAAGTGTGGTCTGTATGAAGTGTGGTTTATTGGGAGGAACGCATGGGTCTGTACATAATCTGTCTAAATACATCATTCTTTCCAGCAAGTGGTCTCTCACATACATTGTGCTTTTGTTCCTAGTTGGCTACTGTGGCACTTTACTACACATACTCTGCCCTGGAAGAGGAAATGGACTGCAACAAGGACCACCCTGCATTTGCCCCTTTGTACTTCCCTCTAGAGCTTCATCGGAAAGAAGCATTGACTAAAGACATGGAGTATTTCTACGGGGAAAATTGGAAAGAGAAGATTCAGTGTTCAGAGGCAACTAGGAGTTACGTAGACAGAATCCATCATGTTGGGCAGTATGAGCCGGAGCTGCTGGTAGCCCATGCCTACACACGGTACATGGGGGACCTGTCTGGGGGCCAGGTACTCAAGAAGGTAGCCCAGAGGGCCTTGAAGCTGCCCAGTACTGGGGAAGGGATCCAGTTCTATGTGTTTGACAACGTTTCCAATGCACAGCAGTTCAAGCAGTTCTACAGGGCCAGGATAAATGCCCTGGACTTGGACAAGAAAGCCAAGGAGAGGATTGTGGAGGAAGCCAATAAGGCATTTGAATTCAACATGCAGGTACCATGCACCCCCAAACTTTTGTAACTGCCTGTACCTAAGTAAGCTACACTGCTTTAATCTTCTACCTGGTTTAGACGGAATGTTAATGTTCCTGACAATGCAGGACTGATGGCGTTAGCCAAATCCAGGGGTAATGTAAACAGGGGAAGGAGGAAAGAGTAGAGCTATAAGCCTTTTAAACAAGAAATGCAAACTGCATCTGATGTCTCTACTAAGGACATGTAGAGCACTACCACGCTCGGGCTCAAATCTTTGTTGGGGCCTCCAGGAGTTATTGTAATTCCAATAATTAATACATGCTTACTTATTCAGTAAGATAAGGGGAAGAAACCAGGCTTCCTCCAATGGGGAAAACCCCACAAACTTATCTGAACCTACGTCCAACCTTTGGAGTGCCAAGGAAGCACTTAATTAGCCAAATGCATCATACACTCAGGGGCTTCCACATTCTGGCCATCTAAAGGCTGACTTGATGATTTAGCAGGATCCTGAGGGCTGCTTTGTATTTATATAAAACGGAGCAGACTGCAGCTATTTTACCTCTTTAATCTGAAGGTGTAACCTAGAGACTAAACATTCCAGCATGCAGTGGGTCATCAGGACCACACAACCTGCTTTGATTCCCTATCAGTCAGATGGGAGGGTACAAGTTTTGATGTACAGGTTCTACCTGTTTTGGCCTCTATGCACTTAAGTATTGTTGTATTAATTTAGATGTGGTTAACATGACCCAGTCACTGTCCAGCATTAAATAGTATTAAATTAGGTTCCTCTCTGGCCTAGTCTGGTCAGAACATCTCGGGATTGAGATGACAAAGGCCCAGGGTCCCAGGAGATAGTGGGGCTGGCACCATGATGGTGAAGCTTGCTCAAGTAGCCAATTTTTTTCTTCCCCCAAATCTTTCTTTAAAGACCCACAAAGGGCCTGTCCCCTAATTGTTCCACTGATTAGGCCTAGTCTTTGACACCTCTATTTTGTTTCATTGATTTTCTGATTCCGTGCTTGTTTACCAGGCATGATCTTAATACAGTCTTTGAATTACATCATTAGGCCTTTTCGTTTAGAGTAATTCAGTCTACCCCCCCTTTCCCCTGCCTTTCATATCTTTTCTCATCGACACTCACTTCCTCCAGTTGAACTCACAATTAAGGTAAATTTTGTAGGCCCAATTATCCCAACAGCACCCATCTACCATGTTGAGCATGCTGGGTTGTACCATCTACACAAGTTAAATGCAAACTATTTGAGCCTCCTCTCCAAGCTTCACACCAAGCATCAGGATGCTTCTGTCATAGTCTTGCCCTATTTATTTGATGTGTTCTTCCATGTCATATTGAATCCCTACCTGACGCTTTCTCCTGTTGGCTGGAGTGTGAGAGCACAGAGGAGCACAAGTTATGATTTCTTACATTCCCAGTTCAGTTCTACCAAAAGTAGTTCTCTTCCTCCCCTTCTCCCCCCTGCCAAACCGCCCCCGCCCTCCCCCCCCAAAAACCCTGGAATAAAACTATCCAAGTACTCTCTTGCCTTGTTCAAGCTGTGATAGCTGGGTTCAGAACATAGGGGACACAGGTCCCAGCAAATAGTGCTGTAGTTCTCCTTAACTTTTGTTTTAGACTAAAACTCCCTCACCCTCCAAGTTGGGAGGGGCTCTCTGCCAGCAGACAGAATCAAGGGGAATGATGAAGCTCAGCACTCTGTTTGGGGGTGGGATGCAGGGCAGGGGGGAACCGAAAATGTGTTCACAGGGAGTAAAGGGAGCAGAGTGACGCTCACAGGAATGTCTGAGGAGAGAATGGATTGGGAAAGGGGTTTTTCAGTCCAGAGTCTAAAGGGAAAGGAACAGCAGGAGAGCCTGGTGGCCTCAACCCTTCTACAATACTCAAGGCTGTTTTGAGTTGCTAATACACTTCACTGAGACCTCCCAACTTTTCCTCTAGGCACTTGGGAGAGGGCTGGGAACACTGCTGGTGAAAGCAGTATTCTCATCTGTGTGGAGTAGAATCCCACCCTGCCCTGTCTTACCTGGGACTCTGACTTTTTTTATTCCTGTAACAGTAGCTCCCAGAATATGCTTGGTGCTGTGCAGGCATTTCACCTTCAGTGAAACCCTGTAAAATGAACAAGAAAGATCTCTTGAATCTCTCACTTGCAAACAGGGCAGAGTTCCAGGCTGTAACATTTCCATGGCCCGGCCAGCTCTGGAGAAATCAGTTTTAAATAGGGCTGTAAATGGAGCTGACCCCTCCAAACTGACATTTGCCCTCCTTGGGAGTAAACAGGAGTAGAGAGACCATGAATCTCATTGCGTATGTGGATTTCACGTGATGCACTAGAGAACAATTAGTGCTGTTTATGACAGTCAGATGTTGGCGCTTCTCCAATGTTTGTTTTTCAGGGGCCTGTAGGCACAGATAGTCCCCAGTAGGCATTTCAAGATTTTTGTTTTTTAGGACTGCTCTGTATGTAAACATAATGGGGGGAAGAAGAGCCAAGGTCCCCATATAATAACTCTGTGGACTAACCGTGTGGGATGTGCCCTCTTGCTGGTGATCCCTGCTTGATGTATCTACGGTTATTTCCCCTCCTTCATGACTCTCACGGAAGGGTGGAAGATGGGATTTCTTCACAACCTCTAGGATTTAAGGATCCATTCGTTCCAGTACAAGAGGGCCAGCACCCTGTCCCTCCAGTTTCACAGGGCTCACTGAAAGTTCTGCTACCTTTGTTGCTGGCGGGAGTGCTGTGTCATGTAAAGTCCACACAAACCACAAGATTCACCTGCAACCTAGACACCTGTTTCAGGTGCCAGCATGTAAAGGGCTCATCCTGTTTTACAGTGCTGCATGAAACTGTTCTGTTTAATGAGTAACATTGCTGGAGCAAGCTGCACAGTAGCATTTCAACAGAGAAGTCATGTTGTTAGCCTCAGAGTACTTGGAGTTGCACACTTCATTTACTAAATATTGAACTAAAAATAAATCCTAGTACTCTGTTCAAGGGTTTAGTTCTAGTCTGAAAAGTTTATTTAAATGGCCCCGCTTGCCTAGTGCATCAGAACTAGAAGAGAGAATTTAATTCTCATTAGCCTTGCAGAGTAAGCCTGCCCTGGGGGAGTGAGCTAGAGCAGTGGTTCTCAACCAGGGGCCTGGGCTGCCACCAAGCAGGGCCAGCGTTAGACTTGCTGGGGCCCAGAGCAGAAAGCCAAAGCCCTACTGCATGGGGCTGGGGCCCTGAGCCCCACCACCCAGGGCTGAATCCGAAGACTGAGCAACTTAGCTTTGTGGGCCCCTTGTGGCATGGGGCCCGGGCAGTTGTGCTGCTTGCTACCCCCTAGCCCTGGCCTTGGCTTTTATATGCAGAAAACCAGTTGTTGTGGCCCAGGTGAGCCATGGAATTTTTATAGCATGTTGAGAGGGCCTCAGCAAAAAGGTTGAGAACCCCTGAGCTCGAGTATACTGGTTTGGTTCTTCACCAAAATTCCTAATTCAGCTGACATATTAAAGGTAGGAGCCCAGCTTTAACACTCAAGCCTCAGACTGAGTTTGCAGGGCTGGTAGCTAGGAAAAGAAGCAAAGACTTTCAAAAGTGACTGGGGGGGGAGGCAGGGGGTGTCCAACTTTTGAGAAAATGGGTGATCAGCATGTTCTGAAGACCCAGACCCCTTTAAAATGTCAAGTTGGGCACCCAAATTACCAGTCCCTTCTGAAGACCTTGGCCAGCAGCTCTTGTTAGCTGAGCTAATTTGATCTGGAAACTGAGACTAAATGTGAGATGACACTTCAGCTTCAAACTGCACTTAAGTGAAATTACCAGAATGGCTGTGAAGTGCTGTTTGCTCTTGGTGACTCTCATTGAATCTTCATTTTCCCTTGCAGGTATTTGATGAATTGGACAAAATTGGTGCATTGTTAACGGAAGAAGCCCAGGATGGAGGGCTCCCAGTGCATGATGGAAAAGGAGACCTGCGCAAGTGCCCATACTATGCCACAAAACTAGGTAGGTTTTCTTTTATTACAAGTACCCCAGAAATGCAGATTAATGTAATATTGCTAACAGTGCTTTCTGCCCTTCCCTGCAGGCAAGGGGGACTCAGGCTGCCCTTATCACGTTGCCATGGCCATGCTGAAGCAGCCCACCATACAGTTTGTCCTTGCAGCTTGCATTGCCTTGGCTGCAGGTGTTGCAGCCTGGTATGTGATGTGATGGATGGACACTAGATGGAGTTACCTCATGGTGACACAAGCAGATGGACACACACTTTTTGGGACTGCTCCTCTGCTGTTGGTGGAGTTTTTAAATGCAAGATTTAAGTAAACAATAAACCAGAATCTGCAGTGAATGCCTAGGACTGTTTGCATACCAATAACCCAAATACTGCATGGTACCACACCTAGTAATCTATATAATTACCCAGCAGGGTTCTGAGCTAGTAACTTAATGCAGGAATTGTAGTCTAGCTCCACAACTGCCACTTGAAGCCAAAATCTATAGTGACCTGGTGCGGGTCTTAAATCAGGGGATGGCTTTAGCCAGCTATTGTCAAATGATCAGCTCTTCATATCCCTGAGCAGGCTAGGGTTTGATAGTGTGGTTTGCCCCTTCCAATGTCATATGGCTCCTCACATGCTGATCAAGCATGTAGTTTGTGACACTGGGACAGAGCATTCAGAGCTGGCTCAATCAGGAATTGCACTTTGTCCTTCCCAAGGAGAAGGTGGGGGGGGGGGGGAATTCAAACTGCTCCAAAAACAGCTCAGTTGCCCCAAAGGCAGAATAACTTGCTGCTCATGCTGCAAGGACCCTAGGCTCAAAACCAGTTTTATAAATTAGGGTCCTTTTTTGCCCTGGCATGTAACAATTGCCGAGCGAATAACTTTGTATGGGCTGGGGGAGCAAGTCCTTGTATATATTAAAGTTAACGGTTAACTTTTTCATGTAACTTAATTGTGATAAAGCCTTTGACCCAATAAAGTTTATACTCTGTCTTCGTAAGGGAGTTTTTCTTCATGCAGAGAGGTGGAAGAGGAGAGGTCCAGTCCCTGAGAACTTCATTGCAAACTGGCCTTTACAGTCAGTTCATCTCTGCAAGGATGGATGCAAGGTTGCACAGGGAGCATGTATTCACAGCATGGAATTCATTTGGAGGCTTAATTTGGCACTGGTAATTACTATGTGCAGTGTTGTGAAACCTTGACTTTCCACTCACTCCTTTCAAATGGATCTCCAACTGGCATTCTTCTGGGCACTCTGGACAGACTAGCTTTGGTTTTTGCCTCCAAAATTATTCAGTTTATTAGAGCAACCTCAAGAGGTGGAATTGCTTACCTATACCATAGCTGCATGTAAAACCTTGTGATATTCTTTCCTATCTGAGACTCTCAAAGGAAGTAGTTTGCCTTCTGCTCCTTATGTCCAACAGACACTTGGTTGCTCAAAAGTGAGGGCTGCTTTTGTCACAAAGGAACAGATCTTCCCCCTCAGACTGTCTAATCATCATGGAAACCAGATTCTAGTGTGTGACAGTGAATTGAATTGCACTGTAGATGTTATTGCAGGAGCCCTGTCCAAGGGCTGGGTAGGGTTTTGGAGAGATCTTCTAGCATGTGAATTGTATCTGGTTAACTAAGGAAACCAAGCTTTCCTCATGCTGCACAGGATGCAGATGAATATAATTTTTTCTTTCCCCAGTAGCTTTCATATGCAATTTTCTGTCTTTGTTAGTCAGAGAGAGCTGGGATTGCTTGATGTATTATCTTCTGAAACCATGGGCCACAGGAGGCTCAGGTCTCCTAGACTTTCACAGCAGGGGTTTGTGCTATTGGAAAGGGTATGCCACTGTACCTTTACACCAAGCCCACAGTGGGCAACCTGAATGCCTTTGGAGGAGTGGTGTCCCACTGCAGCCAGAGGTCTGATTCCAGAGGAGCTCTTCCCACCCCTGTTGAGAGGGGAAAGAGTAGTGGGCAGAACACAGAGAGCCTATGCCCAGGGGAAGCAGTACTCTCCCCTGCTGACAAAACACTATTAATCAGTAGCAGCACAAAGCCTTGCCTCCTAGTGTGTGGGGTGGGCTGGGAGATGCCATGCTGTAGGCAAAGCAACTGCCCCTTGCTGAGTGGACTGGACCTAGAGCCTGTGTGAAAGTGTGGGGCTTTTCTGCACAGGCTAATAAATCTTGCTGTCTATGGGGACAAAGCAGCTAGGGGGCTGACAAGGTGGGTTAATGCTTACTGCCTTTGCTGTAAGCTGCTTGCCTGCATTTCAGAATCCAGCCACCAGGGGTGGCTGCACAACCCCATCAAGTCCTTGTGGAAACTGCCTCTTCTTTAAGGGCCACACTCATTTGCTGGGAGTGCTGATGGCTAGATTCCCTGAGGGGAGCTAATTTTTACTCTCCAGGCTAATCAGTTCCTTTAAAACAAGGCAGAGGTGTGGGGGTAACCTGTAGCCATACCTCTACAGGAGGGCAACAGTGTACCCCCATTTAAGCACAAACATCTATATTTGTCCCAAATGATGTGAGCAGCAGCTGTACCCCCTGATGCTTAAATCTCCCCTCCAACAGCTGTGGAACCCCCACCTCCAGGCCCAGCCCTGTACAATTACTGGTGAGGCAAAAGTGGCTGCTTGTATTTTTTTTGTTGTCAGTCTCCTAGTGCTCAATTGCTGCTGGGAGGTATTTGCCCAGGACCATGGCAGAAGATTGAAGGGCTGGGTATATTACCATTCATCAATGCAGTTTGTATACATTGGGGACTCCACTCACAGGTGGAAACTTTCTTCCCATAGGCTGCTGCAGGAGGGTTGGGAGCATCAGTGAACTGAAGCTCAAAAAGCAAAGGGTGGTGAGTTAGCGTTCAGTTTTTAAAATGACCCCTCATAACGATCACCAGAAGTGATCATTGATCTTATCCCTCAAAACTGATATCAAAAAAGCTCTCCTTCCCAGCCTGCTTGCATGGGCTCTAGTCTCACCTGGAAAGTTTCCTACCCTCTCTCCCCCCACCCCCAGAGTTCTGGTGAAAGCCACTTTGACCTTTTCATGTTTTTAACTTTTCCTCCCACTTCAGTGCAGGAAGGGGTCCAATTAGCACATACAACTATTATTGATGCCCTAGAGGGAAGTTTGTTGTTTTAGCCCCAGACCGTACTGCAACCTTCTCCAATGCCAGTGTGCCTCAGGCATGACCTGGCAAGGCAGAAATTTTCAGTCCTTAGTCTCCAACCAAGAAAGGAGCCACATTGTGCTGGCTGTAACCATAGAAATCTCTGCCAAGACCTGGGCTGAACCACTATCTGGGCAATGCTGCCCTGGGCCAGCCTTGTGGGCCACGTACCTCAGCGTGGAAAGACTGTCTCACTACCATTTCCTTGAGACATCCAAATCTCAGAGAGCTTAAAGAAGAGCAGTACAGTGAAATCAGGCTGTCTTTTATTTATATACAAACATTATGTAAAAGCGCCAACAGTTTGCTTTTTAAGTACAGAATAATTCACTCCTGACATCAAACAAAGCTGACACCTGACCCACAAGCCGAAGGAGTTCATTTTAAGACTTCCAGTTGGTTTAAAATGTTTACTTGCATTGGAGTAGTTTAAAGTCAGGGCCATGCTTTGGGCTGTTTCTGTCTAACCAATCAGCTTAAAGAACAAAATCAACCATTTCACATCCATGACCTGGAAGGCTAGAGCCCCCACGTGCATCCATCTGGCCTAGTTTAATGAGGGGAGTGACAGACAAAGAGCAGATCTTCACTGTGTTTTGATGGCATGCACTCAAGAGACACAAACCAGAAAGGATTACATCAGCTGGAATAAACTAAAATACAGAGCCACTGAAAAATGGAGATTCAGCAAAGGCTCCCTGAATAGCCTTGGGCTCAGCATCCCAATAACATCAGCTAGTTTTAACCCTCCAAAATCTACATTTCTTCTTCCTAGTATAAAAAAGGAACCAGAACAGAACCCCGTGCATAGACTAATTCGTACCATACCCATTAGTGATGGACCTCTGGGCAGTGACTCTTCATTTTCATGCAAAAACTGATTGGGCTTGAAGGGTAGAGGATTCACATTTCTGGTAAGTTAGTTACAACCTGGTGGCCATTTAAATAATAATAATATATAGTTAAATTAAAATAAAAACAAGCCCCCCTACAGTGCTGCACTGAGTTATCTACCCACTTGGATGCACTGCCATATTAGTGGGGAGTAATGAAACGTTGGGCCCTAGGTAGCACAGTGAAAAAGTGCATTGAGGGAGATTCACCAGTTTTTCTATCCCCCAAACATAGACATTGAACAGAACAAAATAAGAACAAGGCATACACTGCAAACCTACACACCTAGGAAGAGAGCAGCGTAATACTGTCATAGCCAGAAATGGCTAGAGTCATCCACCTTCCCTTTCATTGCACTACATGGGTTCGATAGGTCTTTCAGTAAGGGGCAGGAGAGAGGCTGACTGCATCGGCTAGAGCTGAGGGTGATGAAGGCAGATGAGTGTGGGGACTCCTCAGGCTTCCCCACCTCTTACTCTGACAGGGGAGTGCTCTTGACTGGAGACTCCCGACTGGCTGATGGATTTGGGTCAGATATTCAGTGAGGTCACCAAGCCCATTGCACTTGTGATTGGCTACCGATGTGAACCCAGGTCTCTGGTGATAAAGGCTAATGGCTACACCAGAGTCCCAGGTGAAAGCTTATTAGAAAGTCAAGGCAAAGGAAAGGCAGATGCACACATGGTTTCTATTATTTCACACTAGACAGACAGCTCCAGCTAGTCCATGGGGGAGCTTGGAGCACAGAGGGCCTGAATCTCCTGAATTCCACTGAATGAATGGGAACAAGATAAGGCCCATTCTTCTAGCTCTCTTCTCATGCTCATTGTTCACTAGATTTGGGGGTGGGGTGGGTGGGGGAGCAGGGAAAAGACTGCTACTTAATGCTGAGTTCCAGAGAGAACCAACCCTCACCGCCTCCCACAGGCTGAGCTTTCACATCCCTTGGCATATAGTAGGGTCTACAGCACCTAAAGGGTAAAAGTGGCTTCATGATTCCAGCAGACTCACAGCAGGAGCTACTGCTCCATTCCCCCTCCCTGGCTCTGTAAGGAAAGTTTCTCAAGACAACTGAGGATGGGGATTTCTAGTAGCTGCCAATTTCCATACAGAATTGGTGGGTTAATGCCTGCACCCGCACTGCAAATAAAGGCCTGTCTCTTCATCTGTGCCTCAAATGGTGGTAGATGCCTTCCGTAACCCAATGCCTCTGAGCTGCTGTGTGTAATCACCCTGGGGCTACAGGAGCCATTACACCCATGGAAGAGCCAGACCTAGGGACCGACACCTGAAGCTCCAAGATCCCAAAGCACTTCAAAAGGAACAGAACCGCACCCCTGGCCACCTGCAAACTAAACAGAGCTGCTGCTTCCCCATCTCCTTCAGTGCAAGGCAGAGCTGGCTGGGCTCCAAGGCAGGAAACAAACATTAGCTTTACTCAGCTGCATGGCACAGCCAGATGTAAAAGCACAACATACAGAACTAAACAAACACTGGCCCTAAAATAAACCTTCCCTTTCACACCACGTAGTCCAAGGACGACGGCCCATCTTTGTCCAGCAACATGCACCCCCTTGCTGCTAGCCTACAGACAAAGCAGAGAAACTGAGTGAGTGTAGGTGTCTAAAGAAAGCAAACAGTCAGAAGCACTGCATTTCCTGGGGATGGACGGATGTGCTTGCTTTGAATTTGTGGTTTGTAGAGAACTGCAACACTCAACTAAACAACTACAGGATCCGTCTGCTTTAAAAAGAGACCGAGCTGGTGAGCACAAGAGCACCCCACAGTCCTGTGGGAGCAGACGTATTCATAGCTTCTAGAGAAATAAGCGAGCTGCCATCATGGAATGGAAGGAAAGCGCCCCCCTATTGCAATGGCTCAGTCTATCACTAACTGGGCAAGAGTCCATTGGAATGGCCGTCCCTGCATGCTGCCTGTTGAAGGATGTCTGCCTTACGTCACTGTCTCCTTTAACAGTGGCTACCAACAGTGACTGATGGGGGGGATGCAGGAAAGTGAGGTAGGACAAACCAACAGAGGTGGCTCTGACGGGCAGACATAATCCGGGAAGGAAAAGTCTTCTGTGCAGTCTGATGCCTCATTTGCAATCCTAGTTTAAGCCCTCTGCAAACAGCTGTAAGGATGAGAACGAGACGGGACGGCTGGAACGGCAAGGTGAGCGTTGCAGCTATTCAATCTCATAGCCTAGCCCAGCTACCTGTCAGAGCTCACATCTATACACCAGCTCTAGCTGTTTGCGGCGTGGGCCTACAGCTTCCTTGTCAGTGTGTGAGTACCGTCGCTCTACTACAGCATTCGAAGCTCTTTAAAATGGAAGGGGAAATAAACACACACTACCAACGAAGAGCTAAGCAAAGGAGCATTCGGCACGTGTAGATCGGCGTGGAGGAGGGGCTGACGTCATTCCAGCAGGTGTGGCTCCCAGGGGTGCTGTTAGCACATGCGCTTGTACGTGTAGATGTAGGCTTTGCAGTTGGGACAAGTGTGGGTCACATCCTTGAAGTCGTCTATTAGACATGGAATGAAGCAGCAGCCCAGATCACATCTGGAAAAAGAGGGAGAGATCAAAGCCAAGTGAGCAGGGGCAGGGCATGGCAAGCTCCGTTGGGGCCTCCACTCTGCCCCTCACAGCCTGGCCGACTAACTACACACACACACTGCTGCCACCCCAGACACCCAGTGAAACCTGCTCCCACTGAACTCTGGGGGCTTCCCTAGTAAGCCCTAACATGCCTTTGGAACCCGGTACAGACGCCCCCCTCCCAGCAGGCTGAGAAGAGCAAAGCCTTTTAAGGGTCCATATTTAAAGAACACAGCAAAACACCTGATTTAACATCATTCGCTGCTGGATGGACGCTCACAATTGGGAGCGTAGGGACGCCCAGCCGGAAATTCTCCTTCCAGCTAAAAAAACCAGTCCCATCGCTCTGCAGAGAGATGCTCCCCACGAAAGGAGCTCTCCTGACACCACGGTGAGTGCAGTGGGGGCAGCTTCCTGCTAGCACCAGAGCTGTACTAGGGAGTGGCCAGAGCCCACCAGCAACTGGCCTCAAGCCCAGCTAAGATGGAAGGGACAGGCACAGGGTCACCAGGCAAGGCAAAGGGCCGGTGCAGAGCCACACATGGACTATCACACACACACAGCAGCTTGGGACCCGCATGACACCTCACTACCTACTGGCCCAATTTCCTCCTCTGCCAGCAGCAGGCGAGAGGGGCTTCAAGGCCCAGTCCTGTGGGGGGCTCTGTAGGGGATAAAGCCAGCTGGACGAGTAGCCAGTTAACAGAGAGGAGAAGTCAGTGCTGCTTGGGCAAGTCCACTGCTTGCTCCTTTAGCTCATCCCTCCCCAATCAGTCAGTGACCCGAGTGGAAGGCACCGGAGAACAGCACAGTTCTTCGTCCTCCCGGCACATACCCGACAAAGCAGCAGAAGAAGCCGAGGAGGAAGTTCATGAGCCCTATCTCATGTGTGATCGCGGTGGTGATGGCCTGCTGGCAGTGAGGACACACCGTCTGCACGGGGCTGCCCTGGAATATTTCCCCTTGCAGCACGGTGACCGTGGTTGCAGCCCCCGATGGTACAATGACAGTTGCTGTGTGGCCACCAGGAGAGGGGTAATGTCCCGCAGCCGGGTAATAGCCCATGGGAGGGTGAGGTCCTGGGGGTGGACAATAACCTGCCAGTGATAAAAACACACACAGTGAGAGGCCTTAGCACATTAACAAGCGATCCCTATTCCACGTTTCTGAGCAGCGGGACTATGTTAGCATCCAGCTGCTCAGTGCTCCCCAGCTGGCTAGCTCTGTGGGCTCAGCAATGACAGTTAGTACACTGATTATGGCAATGCCTAGGGCCAGCCAGGATCGGGGCCCCACTGAGCTGGTACTATACGAGTCGTAGGCACATCGTACCCCAGCGAGTGCAACTGAGGACACTGCAGCCCTGTAACTGCTAACCCAGCACATGGCTCTGTGGAGTGTGGGCACTGTGGAGAGAGGAACCAGGCAGAGTCAGTTGCAGATTACCACCAACACCTCTCCAGAAAGGTAGGTTGCAGGGGCCCGGGAGCTGAGGCTCCTACCTTGGCTCTAGGAGAACGCCAGACCCCTAATGAACATCTCCTCTGCCCACAGCACAGAACCCAGCACTTAAGCTCTGGGAGCTCCTGAGAGTACACAGCAGCCACTGTGTTTGCCTGCCTGGTCCTGACAGTAACTGGCACTGGGTCACGTGACACAAGATCCTATCCTGCTATGCCACAGAGAGCAGCGACTGTGTATCCCCTAGCAGGACAGCTGGCATGGCGAGAAGCCCAGGCTGCTGTGGAGAGCAGGCAATAGTCCAGTCAGATTTCTGGACTCCCTTCACTGCACCAAGACAAAGCGTCTGGAAGGAGCACGCATTCGTCGGAGCTCCCGCCGAAAGCCATTCTCCGCATTACCCAGCCCCTCGAATACTCACCATGGGGCATGTAGGGCACAGAGCCATCTGCAGAAACGGGAGGGGGGATGTAGCCCGGCTGCAGGGGTGGCTCGTACGGGGGTGGCCCAAAATCTGAAGGGGGCACAGGCATCCCATAGGGCTGGACTCCAGCAGTGGAGACTCTGTCTGAAAGGAAAGGTGGAAGGCATAAAGGATTAGCTGGACTGGAAGGAAGTCACTGGGGAGAGTGGAGGGGAGAGGCAGCGAGTGGCCAAGCACAGCTGAGCCGAGGCGTTCTAAGCCAGGCTGCAGTGGCAGCCAGGCCCCCAGCATATAGAGTGCAACATTAAGGTGGGCCTGGCAGAGACCAACCTGGTGGAGATCAACTTAATGTTGCAATGAGGGCCACATCCACAACCAGGCACTGCCAATGGGAAGAATCCAGCAAAACTGGAAACCCTGTGCTGTGCTAGAGGGAATCAGGAAGTGTCTCTCAGCCAAGCAAGCTCTGCCAAAGAGACCCCAACATCTCCCCTTCCCAACTCAGGTACTTTAACACGCACCGTGTTCAGGGAGCAACTCATCTGCAGTGACCATACTTCAGCAGGGGGCGCTCCTCCCTCCCAGCCAGTACTGGAAGCCCCCCACACGGGCAAAAAGGTGCCTAGAGCAGATCCCTGAGCACCGGGATTAAAGGCCCAAACTGTGGAAGAGGCATTAGCTGGAGACCAGCTGTATTTTGCTTGGGCACTGGCCTAACAGCCCCCTGCAGTTCCAGCCAACGTCTATAGCTCTGTGCCTCACTCCCTGCTCTGCTTGGGGGGCTGGGAACCATCTGAGCCATGGCTGATGTGAGTTCTCTTACAGAACACTATGGACTCTTCGGGAAGATAGTTATGAACTACAGTCATTCAGTCCGGCCAGCTGGGGGAGCAGCCACGATGAGAGGGGGATGGGCAGGACCATTTGGGAGCTGAACTGGCCTGCCAGTACACTCTTAACGACTGACGTCCAACTCGCCTGTATCTCCCCTCTGGCTGCAGCTGTGCCAGACAGGCAGGTTTCAGTCCCAGTCCTCGTTTGGGATCTCCACATCCGAGATGGATGTGAACTGGGGTTTGTGGAGTTCCAGTATATATGCATCCACCCCAGGGGTGCACAGCAGGCCTCCACCAGCAGCTTGGCTCCTTTTGCTCTGAGAGAACTAGGATTTTAGACCTGCCATAGCCACCCTGCCTCAGACTAACGTGCTGTGTGCTGCATTGCGTCAGCCATGCCTGCAGAGACATACCAGTGCTGGGTGTCTCAAGGGCCTCCTTAGGAACCTGGAGAGCACCTGATCCATGCCCCAATATAGTCAGGTACTTGCTGCTCAAACCAAGCTGCAGAGTTACTGGGAAACACAGCTCTCCCCCTCGCTCAACATAGGGGCAGTGCCAGGGCATGGGCTGATACTCAAAGTGCAGTAAAATCCCCCCCAAAGCCGATTCACATCATTGCATTAAGGAGCTAAGAAATCCCACCCGGTTGCTACTAGCCGTTGTTCTGATTTTTTGGGAGGTACAAAGAATGCTGAGCAGCCACCCTGACTCCAGTGATCCTGGGGCCAAGCGTCTTCGAAAAGGAATTCTGGGAGACTTGCGAGCAGCCAAACACTATCCCTTTAAAGTAAAGGGCTTCTGGCATGCTGGGATTAATGCCCTCCTATCAGACAAAGGGTGCAGGCAAGTGCACAGCCAGATGTGCTTCCTCAGATCCATCTTTTCAGCAGAAACAATGGGACCCATTTGGGGCCCACCAAACCTCAAGTGGCCAGGAGAGCAGTGGAAAAGAAATATAAAATGAACAATTCTCTGTCTGCTTCAGCTTGTGAGGGGTCCTGTGGCTACAGAAACGTTTCACAAACCCCAAGGAACCATGCTGCATACTCAGTTATACAGCACCATGCAGCGGTGGCAGGATTTTGGGCAGGACATGGGTGTGAGGGGAGAAAAAGGGAGGATCCAGGCACCCCCAAGGAGGGGAGCAGCTGGTACTGAGAGAAGCAGAAGGGGAGACGGCCCAGTGGGAGAGCTCAGGGACTTTGTTTTAGCCATGCTGGGTCTAAGGTGGCAGCGAGCCATTCAAGATGGGACAGTGGAGAGACAGGCAGAGAAGCAAGACTGGACTGAAAACAAGAGGCAGATTTGTGAGGGGGGTACAGGGAGCCACAAGAGCTGGTGAGATCATCCAGGGCAGGAGGAGGAGTCAAGGATGGATCCCTGAGAGATACCAGCTGAGAGGCAGAGGGTGGAAAAAACACCCAAAGTTGGGGTCAGAACCCCCAGAAGAGCAGTTACTTGGAAGCCCAGAGAGACAAGGGACAGGCAGCAGGAGGGTGATCAACTGAGGCAGCAGCTGGCTCATGGAGCAAAAGCACAGGAGAGGAAGCGAGATTTGGTCAAGGGCCCTGGTGAGAGTGGTCTGCATGGGGCCAGAGGCAGGGGCTCCTCTACAGAGAGGAGTCAACCTGCTTCGACCAAGTCTGTCACTCCTTGGGCCAGCAAGGCAAGGACGAGAAATACACTGCTCAACTGGCCAACAGCTGAGTCACTGCCTGGAAGGTTCAGGAGAGAGAGGCAGGCCCTGCCATGCTGGGCTAGAGTCTGGCCTGCACAAAGAGTCACTTGGCTGGGTGACCAGACCCATTGGGGGTCGGGAGACCCTGGGATGGTTTTATTACAGCTTCTCCAAGCTACCCGCTGCATAGCTGCACCACAGACCTCTCCTTGTCTCCCTGTTAGGGAGTAAAGGGTCTGAAATCGAGGTGGAACAACGTGCTGACTTCACTGCTATAGCAGCTCTGCATCAACCCCAGCGCACCGCACCCAGCAGTGTGACTGTAAGGAGACCACCTGCCCCGGGGTTTCCCCTGCATCTGCCCTACTCCCATTGCCATTGGGACTGGATCGCAATGTAGATGGGATGCCCCATCCTCTGCAACTTACCTGACATGGTGGGTGGGCCATTCTTCTCTTCTATTAGCGGTGCAGAAGGTCCCCCTGGGTAGGGTGGGGGAGGGTCACTGGACATCACTTACAGCTGTCTACAAGGAAAAGAATTACAATACATACAAACTCATCACCCTTGGAAGTACAGAGGCATCCACACACCCCAGTACAGCTCAATGCAGGCAGAGAGGGAGAGCTTTAGGGTTACCGACAGGAACCAGATTTTTCCACAAGTGTCATTTTTGTGGGATCCTAAGCCAGCTCATCGACGGACACTCGCTCCAACCCTAACACCCTGGGCTGTGATCTTGTCCTCATATCTCCCAAGCTAAGCAGCTCAAGCTGGGGTCAGAACTCATGGGGAACCCATGGTGCTGCAGGCAGCACTGCTGCTGATTCAGTGACCCTCGGTCCTTGGAGCCAGTGCTAAAATTAACCCAGCTCAGTGTTCAAGGTGCTATGCTGGAAGAGCTGAGCTTGCAGAGGGGATGCATAATAGTAGACCTAACCACTGCGGCATTTTTCATGAAAGGGAAAATATTAACCCAAGTGTCTAAATTTGATTTTAAGTAACTACATTCCACCTCCCTATATTCTCCTGCTGTTTCAACTGGATACATTATCCTTCTTCCCGTCGTACTTAAAAAGGCTGTAGAGAGTTAAACAACAGCTGCAGGTCACTGATGCAATTCCTGCATATATTTCCTAAATGCTTTGGGATTATTCAGGATGGAAGCTGCTCTACAAAAAAGATCAGCAGCATCATTGTGGGATCAGGGGTAGAGGACGCACATCTGAAAAACATAGGCCCTGAACTCTGGATTCACACTTCATTAGGGTTAGAATCAAAGCTTTGTCTTATGTTAAAAAAGACACACCTAGGGGGCAAGAACAGGAAGAAAAAACCCATAAAGCACTGAAGGAAATTAAATATTAGTTCCTAGAACTGCCTAGTCAGCTTCTAACAGGCTTAGGAAAAGGATCATCTTTAGTTTCCAAATAGTTTTACCTTTCTTCTGCCTAGAGCTGGGCAAATCAGATGCCCTGACTGAGTCAAGAAAATGACAAAATTCTTGTCTAAATTATGCAGGTTGAAAGTCATGTTAATCAGATGAAGTTGTCTGCGGGGAAACACACACACTTTATCAAATGAGCAAAATGATTCCCCCACACCGCTTTCTGGGTGTGTCTATATGCAAAAGAACTTTGTATCTGCACAAATCTCCATTCAGGCCAGCGGTTGCCCCCTCCCTGTGTGAATCAGTAGGGAAGAAGCCTGCGTGGAAGATCAGGATCCAGAAAGTCCTGGGTGCTTTATTTTGTACTTACTGGGAACGGCTTCTTTTCTGGATGTGTTTATGACTAAGAAAGCCCCCAGCAATGGAACATGCTATCTAGAGCAACACTCCTCACAGAGACTGTGCATGTGCCAGTGGGGAACCAGAGCTCTCAGGCTCAAGACCTTCCTCAGAAGATTATAAACTCATCACAATTGGAGCCTACACTTTCTCTTTTCACTAGGAAGTTCAGTTCAGGTCATGCAGTGCCAGCTTTTCAGCAGCAGAGCAATGGACAAGAAGCCATGTTGGGTATCCATTCCTAAAGGATAGGTTTACACCACACTCCCATTTGGAGCCTGCTGCTGGGACGCAGCTGTCCACAGCTCATCCATGCTTCTAGCACAGTGTTTTACTTCAGAAATAAAACACATTTTCCCTTACACAGCACACACTGAGTATGGCTCTCAAAAGGTCTCAGGCTGGTGTCAAGCACACTGGCAGCACTAATCACCACTGGGTAACCATGTAGATTATAGATAGCACTTTGTTGGAGGGCAAGAGCTGGGACTTGCCCTGGGGCTAGACTGAGACTGTGTGATAACAACAGTATTAAACTTGGGGACCAAGCACTACCATATAGCCTTGTGTAGATCAGACACATTCCTACCAGTATTTCAAGACAGCTTTTCTACGTGGGTGAGGGATGCACTTGATATGGGAATCCATCTGGAAACTTCTCCCCCACCAGGATCTTTCCCTTGCTGCAGTCCGGACTACAGGGTCACTGGGAATGATCTGCTGAGCACCTCATGCTGGGGTAGGGCTCCTTAGTGGGAAGGGACAGGGAGAGGGAAAGGGGATGGGTATCAGTTTACCTATAGGGCACTCATTTAGCAAAGCTTTAGATAAAGAGATTAAGAGGGTGGTTTATACACAAGTTTATACAGTATTTCTTGCCCCTTGAGCAGTATTTCACAGTGATTGGCAAGGGATAAGAAACACTATTTCCCTTCCAAATAGAAGCACATAGCTATTTTGAAAAACAAGCTGCAGCACGCACAAGAGCTATCTATTCCCTGGTACTCCAGCCCCCAGGAACAGAGTATTTTTTAGGGTCACCATTAACCAGGGTTACTGGCTACTGGGGCAAACAGCACTGAAATGCAGCAGTAATTAAACAGCTCAGACTCTGCCAACGCAGAATTCATGGCATCACATCCCGTTCTAGGGGAATTTCATCCCCTTAGCAGAGTCCAGCACTAAGGACTGGGATTCCAGACTCCCATTGCAGTAGAGAAGGGGAAGAGTGACTTGGAGATGCCCAGAACTGGGATGTAATTTTTGCCTGCTCTTCTACCGCCTGTCTCTGAACTATGCGTCTTCCATGTAGCTACTAAGCAAGGCGCAGACAAGGCCTTGACATGAAAAATTAAACAAGGCAAGTACCTGAGTAAGGACAAATCTATACAACAAACACTCGCCTTTCTCAAGAAACTTCAAACATGCAGCAAGTCTCCTCTGTGAAGCATTATACCCATTTCACAGAAAGCTAAATTGAGGGAGGGAGGAGACTAACTTCCACCTGTTACAACTTATAGCTCCTTTTGCCTGTTTATTCTGCTCATATTTTTCCAATGACCTTCCCTGTTTCTTTTGTAATAGATCACTCAAAGCATAACCCAGTCAAGGATAATTTTGTAGGAAACTGCAGAAAAATCTTACCACATCATCACAATTCAATCATACATCACCCTCTTCTCTTCCAAACTTTTAATCATCCAGGAACCTTCTGATATCTCCAGGGGAGCAAGTGAATCCATCAAGGCCAGGAGTTCTCAAACTGGAGGTTGGGACCCCTCAGGGGGCTGCGAAATTATTACACGGGGGGTCGTGAGCTCTCAGCCTCCACCCCAAACCCCGCTTTGCCTCCAGCATTTATAATGGTGTTAAATATACAAAAAAGTGTTTTTTAATTTATAAGGGGGGGGGGTCACACTCAGAGGCTTGCTCTGTGAAAGGGGTCACCAGTACAAAAGTTTGAGATCCACTGATCAAGGCCCATATGTCTTCAGATGTCTCTATTTCTTTACTTAAGCCAGATCTACACTACAGACCTATATCAGAATAACTACATCACTCAGCGGTGTGAAAAATCCATACCCCTGAGTAACAGTTATACTGACCTAACCCCACATGTAGACAGTGCTACAGTGGCTCTCTCGTCAGCACAGTAGCGTCTTCACTAAAGCGCTACAGTGGCACAGCTGTACCAGTACACGAAGACAAGCCCTTAGATTTATGCTCTAGGGCACCCTTGACATAATTTCAAAATGCATCATAAGTGCAGCACTTGGGGAAAATCCACCACAAATCCCCCTCGAACAATTACAGTCTTCGCCAATCTCCATTTTCAAACGCCCGGGGGAAAGCAGTACTTATTTCAGAGTAGCTTAATCAATTTGCAGCATCTCTCTAGATCATCATTCTATCTGCGTGACCTGGAAAGACAGAAATTGGGTTTATGCCCATTTTAGCTTCATTGAAATAACAGGAATGTCAGGTCTGCTCTTCCCCATTTGTACTTGGAGTCTCCACGAGTGACTCACATATGGATTGAGAGCTCTCCCAGCACTGAACTGAAGAGGTATTAAATCCTTTAAGAGAGCTGTTTTGCCCCACAGAGTGTTTGAGTTAAATAAGTGATAAACAAAACCATTACATTTTAAACCCTAATCTTTTCACTAAAAAGTCACTCCCCCCTCTCAGTTGCTCAGGTATCACTTACTTTGGTACTTGTAATCTCAATTATCCTAATAGTTCACGACTCATCCAGATATTCTTCCAGGGTAGATAAGACCTATGTGTCTTATGTGAAAACCCAGGGAGAGGGGGAAAAAAAAAAACCCAGGAGGCCTTTTTTATAAATCATAAAGCAGAGAGAGAGAGAGCACAAACCCACATTTTGTGTTTGCCAGTCACCTTAAAGCCTCTATAGATTTTGGCAGGGTGGGGCAAGAGTTAAATACAGTAGATATCTTAAATCCTAACTCTCAGTCCAGAAATTACCCTGGCCACAAGCCTCTCTCCTGTTTCTAGGGCTAATACACTTTTTTTCAGTGTGTGAGACAAACTTCTGCTCACTGGAAATAGGGAATAAAGACCCTTAAGGAATAACCCATCTTTTAAATACTCAGAGGGACTGACCCTCCAAGCAACCATTAAAACACCAACTGCTCACCCCTCTCTGCCTGTGGCTGCTAAATTGCCATTTCGTCCAAATTGCAACAAGTCAGAATGCTGCACTACAACATGTAAGTCACTTTCATTCAGGATGTTAGGAGGGGAAGAGAATGGGGTCTCTCAGATGTGGCCTAGTGAAGAGCAGTGCTGACTGACGCATTCCCAAAGGAAGGCGTCCAGTCCCCCTGGGCTGGGCAGGCAGTGGCTGTACCAATCAGTTGCAGGGCTCATTTCTATATACAAAGTTTCACTGGCTTAACTCAAGGTGCAAGTATTTTAAACTGATACAGTTAAAGGGCTGCAAAAGGTATGTGGACACTATCAGTTTAAACTAGGCTTATTTCTGTTTAGCTTAAGTCTATTCTTAACAGATGGAAACTAAACTGAAATAAGCCCCCTTTTAAGCCAAAATAAGAGTGTCAATAAACTAGAGCAAATGTGTGTAGAGAAAGCCTAAGGTGCTATAGGATCGAGGCAGTGAGGTAGGACAGAGGATCTTCAGAGAACAGAGAAAAGGGATACACTAAACTACAGTATTGTATAGTCCCACTGAATACCTGCTCCAGCCCAGGGTAGGCAGGATCTGCCCATTCTAATAGACCAGGGGTGGTCAAACTGGCTCGCGAGCCACATGTGGCTCTTTTACCATTAGGGTTTAGCTCACGAAGTCCCCCATGGACCCCATTCTCCACCTACCAGACTGGGGGGGGGGGGGCGCTCAAGACCTCTGCTTTGCAGCAGGGTGGTGCGGTAGAGGCTTCTGCCCAGCAGGGAGGGGGTGTCGCCTCAGGGCTTCGGCCCTGCAGGACGCACTTGCCAGGGCTCAGGGCTTCAGCAGGAGTGGGGCTGAAGCTCCAACCCCCAGCTCCCGGCAGATTTGTCCCGGTTCTCGAACTTCTGAAGATTGTCGTATGTGGCTTGGAGGGCCAGTAAGTTTGGCCACCCCTGTAATAGACAATGCGATTAAAGCGTTAGTTTCAAAGATTACGATGGCCCCAAGGGAGTGCTATGGTTGTGTGTGCGTGGTTTGTTTTTTTTTCTAAATACTTCATTTGAAAAGTTTTGACCACATAGCTCCCTTTCAACAACTGAACCCCACTGATGGGCACACCAGTGTGTCATGGAAAATAACCCCCTCCAAGGATCGGTTTGGAAAAAACATGGTGGGCGGCAAGATAGCTTCGCTAAAATAACCAGAAGCGAAACAGATAATAAGGCTAGCAATTAAAATGTCATCATTAGGCTTCTGAATCAACATCCTCTTAAGAGGAACAGAGGCAGTTCACACATTGCCAAACTATTGTTTCAGGTTGTGATTTTGCAGACTCAGCAAGACAGCTGCATAACAGGTCAGGGCCAGAATGTTTTCTTTGCTACAAAGAAAAAAGGGCTAAGAACTGAATTAGTTTGTAAATGAAAGTTTAAATTCTGTATAAACAAATGAGGCCATCGGAAGTACTTGCCGAGCACACCAAGTCCCTTTTCCCACTGGAAGAATGTGCCCATAAAGAGAGGCATGTAAAGGGTAAGAAACATCTGTGCATTCCTTGTTGTTCCTCTAAGGTGTATGCAGAAAGCTGCTACCCCCTAAAAAGAAGCAGCCGTTTTTCCTGCTTGTTTTTAACACTAGAAACATATGGTCTGTTCTACCCTGTTTCTGCTGGAGGACTCTACGGCTGTCTGGAGAGCTAGTGGCAGGTGACATCACAAGATGCTGAAATCAAAGCTATAGGGGGAGGAAGGTATTTTTGTCAGACCATTTAAAGCTCTATTTTTCCATTTGCTTTTTGTTACAGCAAACGCAAAACATTGGCCAATCTGTTGGGAGCTGAATCTTTAACAACAGTATTTTCCCTCCACCTTCACAGGAGGGCTGAAGGCCCTCTTGGAGGACTCGAGAACAAAAACAGGGAAGGCAAAACTTGACATGCCTGACATTGCTAAGATTAAAAAATAATCATAATAATCTGTCAGGTTTCATTTATACATCATGAAGCAGCAAAAAAGCCACGAAACAATTTCCACACTCTTTGCAAGTCACTTTTAAGTAGCACCAGACTGTTCAGTATGCCAGCCTTCAAGACAGATCAGGAGCTAAACTCCCTTCTGAGGATCATTCAGCTGGAAGGCTAAAGCGGACCTGCAAGGGAAACAAAATATGGGTTTGTGCCCTTGTCAGGGTTCCTTCCCCACTCTGAACTCTAGGGTACAGATGTGGGGACCCGCATGAAAGACCCCCTAAGCTTATTCTTACCAGCTTAGGTTAAAAGCTTCCCGAAGGTACAAACGTTTCCTTGTCCTTGAACAGTATGCTGCCACCACCAAGCATTTTAAACAAAGAACAGGGAAAGAGACCACTTGGAGACGTCTTTCCCCAAAATATCCCCCCCAAGCCCTACACATCCCTTTTCTGGGGAGGCTTGAGAATAATATCCTAACCAATTTGTTACAAAATCAAAGACCCAAACCCCTGGATCTTGGAACAATGGAAAAATCAGTCAGATTCCTAAAAGAAGGATTTTATTTAAAAAAAAAAAAAAAGGTAAAAATCATCTCTGTAATATCAGGATGGAAAATACTTTACAGGGTATTCAGATTCAAAAACACACAGGATCCCCCTCTGGGCAAAACCTTAAAGTTACAGAAAACAGGAATAAACCTCCCTCAACACAGGGAAAATTCACATAAAACAAAAGATAAACTAATCCGCCTTGCCTGGTTTACCTATACTGGTTGCAATATTGGAGACTTGGATTAGGATGGGTTGGAGAAGATGGATTTCTATCTGGCCTCTCTCAGTCCCAAGAGAGAACAACCACGTAAACAAAGAGCACAAACAAAAGCCTCCCCCCGAAGATTTGAAAGTATCTTGTCCCCTTATTGGTCCTTTGGGTCAGGTGCCAGCCAGATTAGCTGAGCTTCTTAACCCTTTACAGGTAACAGCATGTTGCCTCTGGCCAGGAGGGATTTTATAGCACTGTATACAGAAAGATGGTTACCCTTCCCTTTATATTTATGACAGCCCTTTTTTGCTCCTGATGTATTTGAGAAATAAAACTCAGGCCCTTCATGTTTGTTGTTTGTTTGTTAAGCAGGGAGCATTCCGCTTGATTTTTCATTAGAAATTCAGGTCTTGGCTAATGTGGCAAAACTAGGATTACAAGTTAGTATCATAAGCACCAAGGAAACAAAATGTAAGCCATTGAGATAGAGAATCTGAATAAAAATCACTTCCTAAATCTTGTTTGCTTTAAAATTCATTTAAATCAATACCTGACAATGACAAACCCACAGAATTAAAACTCTGTTACAGATTTAGCATCCCAGGACTGAGAATGCTTCCAGTGTACATCTCTGGGCCCTAACAAGATCTCCAGCACAGCAGAGAGCAAAAGGCTCAAGATTCCCGATACTGCTCAACAAGCAGAATCCTCCCACACTTCCCCCAACAAAAAAAACAGGGCACAGACCCAATTTTGAGTTTCTTTTACAGGTCTCTTTTCAGGAGTGTGTAGCTTGTAAAGCTCTTTGGAACCCTTGAAGATCAAAGGCACTAAAGACATTAAATATATTTTACCAAGGATAAAACTAAAGCATGTTCTGCAGTCTGGGGAGTATGCTGGGAAGCGAGGAAAAGAATAAATAACTGACAGCTGAACCGGACACCACACCTGGCTGTGTCGCACGCTCCCTTTCTCTCACCCATTGAGAGTACCTGCTCACAAACCAACACTTGTTACCACCAGATACTGGGCAAGACGGCAAAAGGGAGTGACTACAGTTTGCATGTGCAGTGGAAATGGTTAGAAATCCAGTTAGCTCTAATGAAAGGTCAGTTATATTTCTGAGCTACTCTACTGTATTTTCCTGGGCACAGGCTGTGTGTATTTAGCATTATCCTCCAGGAGCAGAGCCACACCATGCTGAAAGAGCCAAATCTACACTGGCACCCTCTTCCCAAAAAGAATTTGCCACTCACACTCTGCCGCCAGCTTCCAGCTGTAGAAATATTGCTGCTTCCAGGGTGTCAAGCTTCTTTGGTGCAGGGCTGGAGAGACCCGCTGGCAGAGCAGGACAAAAGCAGTACTTACAAACGAAACACAAACAAACAAAAAGGGCTGCCTGCATAGAAAAATAACGACATTCACCTTGGCAAATCCATCTGAGTCAGACAGATGATGCTTCCCATCCCTGATCTACAGCCTGCATTTCTCTGCAGGAAGATCTTGGGTTCCAGTCACCGCTGAGCCACTCATTTTATCCAGTGACCTTGGGCAAGTCACTTGATCTTCCATGTGCCTCAGTTAACGCAGCTGGAAAACCGAATGAGCAGTAGAAAGCTCACTGAAAACCAGATGCTGCATCCAAGGCAAGATTCCCAGGGAAATAAATTACAAGCACAACAAAACAAACAGCATGCTGCTGTTAGGGTTCACCTGCTCCTCAGCTAGAAAATCAGATTTGTTGTGGAGCTGGGTGGAAAAAACGAGAGAGATCAGGAAAAACTGCAAATAAATTCCCAAAGAAAACAAAGGCTGATTCTCCCCCAGCATCCCTCAAAGGGTTACACCGTGGGAGGAGCACTCAGATGGACCTTGTGCCTCCAGGTGGGCTGCTTTGATCATGCACTGTTTGTCTTCAGCACTGGCAATGCCAGAGCAGAGTTAGCAGGAGATGGTTAACTTGAACATTTAAAACAAGCCTGCTTAAAAAAAATTAAAAATTAAACAGCAAATTAGGCTGCAGCTCTTTAATCGACACTTAAAACTAAAACCTTAAACAGAAACCAAATCCCAACCTTGATATTGCTAAAAGAGCACACAAGAACAGCTCAGACACGCGTTATACTTTGCGCCATCAAAGCAGTTGTATTTGTTTCTTCAGACATTTTTCTAAGAATAACATGGAGACCCAGAGCCCAACACACAGTAGGCTGTAGCATTAATCATTGAGAAATTAATATCCCCACAATTACTTGCTGTCTTGCCCTGTGCTGACAGTGAGGTGGATTCAGAACACAAAGGGCAGGCTTCAGTATACTCTGGGTGTTATAGTGGATGTAATTAACTCACTTAAAATGAACAGCAGAACCCAAATCTTAATTCTTCTATCCCTTACAAGTCTCTGCTCTAGAACAGCTCCAAAGCTAGAATGGCAGGGGTGCTGCAGGCCAGAACTGAGACACGTTGACAGAGAAGTTTGCACATCTCACTGTGGGCCCAATCAAATGCTCCATAAATTCAGTGGAAAGTCTCTCCTTGATTTCAGTGGCAATTGGATATGGCCCAATACCTGGATCTAATCTCTAGTCTAAATTTTCATAAACCCCAAATAACAATTGTCCATAGCATTATAACTAATGTAGTCCAATAGTCTGTACAGCAGTAATCTATGATGGGCTTGTTACATTGTTTTGTGGTTTAACATATTATTGACTGAAATAAGATAAATGTTCCTATTTTAGATAAACTCCAAATGCAGCAATTCTGCAAAGCATTAGAAAATTCATCACTGCATATACAAAGTGCTTCTCTTCCTATTTTCTTCTGCTGGAATGTGCAGTTTAATAGGTTACTGTTTACTGCAATAAAATGTATCGCATGAAACAAGCAGGAAGGACAAGGCCGAGTTCATGCCGCAGTTGGCTTGTTTACACTTGAAATGCTGCAGCCACACCACTGTCGTGCTTCACTGTAAAGTGTAGACACTACCTACTCTGACAGGAGAGATCTCCCATTTGCACAGGAATTCTTCCATCTACCTAGCACTTTCTACACCGGGGATTAGATCGGTTTAACTACGTCGCTCAGGGGTGTGGATTTTTCCATTTTCTCTCTCTGCAGATATTCTGATCTTAGGACTAGGGAAGTTGTGCTTGCTTGCTATAAATGTCACATGGCTGTTGTTACTGAAGACTTGTGAGAAATATCCTCTAAGTCAGATGTTTGATTTTTGTTTTTTCAGATTCCATGGTCATTTCTAGCAAGGCTACATGGTCTTGCAGTTAAAACAGAACCCTGGGAGACAGGAGACGTGGGTTCTTTTCCCAACTCTGCCACAGGCTGAGACACCATGGGCAAGTCACTTAGCTGATCTGTACCTCAATTTCCCCAACTGCAAAATGACAACACTAACTCAGTGATGGTGTGAGGTTTAGCTAATATTTGCAAAGGGCCTGGAGATACTCAACCAAGGCTTATGAAAGACAAAACTTTCATCTAGAAGGTGGACTCCTGGCAGTGGAAGACCTTAGATTTTGGATAGCATGCTAAGCTAGGCACAGCTTCAGGACACCTTCCTTGGGCTAACAGAGATGCAGGTGGGGCATAATCACTGAGGCAATGTTCCAGAGAAAGACAATATATAAACACTCACTAAGGATGGTTCAATGATGAGGGCACCAGCCTAGGACTTGGGAAACCAGGGTTCAATTCCTTGCTCCACTTCTTTTGTGACCTTGGGCCTCTCTGTGGCTCAGTTTTCCATCTGTAAAATGGGATAACAGCCCTGCCCTACTTCACAGGGGTGTTGCAAGCAAGCATTAAAGATCGTGAGGTGCTCAGATACATTGGTAAGTACCTAAGGGCTTGGCTACACTTGCGAGTTACAGCGCAATAAAGGAGCCCCGGCTGCACTAGCTCACTACCCATCCACACTGACAAGGCATGGAGAGCGCTGACTCCGCGGCTACAGTGCTGCTGGTACTCCCCCTCAGTGAGTGGAATAACGTTTGCTGCGCCCCTGCTGGAGCACCGCAGCACCAGTGTGAATGAGGTGTTGCTTTACTGTGCTCTGATCAGCCTACGGAAACATCCCATAATCCCCTTAAGTCAAGTGGCCACCCTTGTCATTGTTTGGAATCGGCTGTAGAAATGCGGAAATGCCCTTTGAAAGCTCCGTTTCTGACAGCCAGCTGCTTATCTGTGCCAAGACAAAGCAACCATTAGTGTGGAATGCTGTGTGTGTGTGTGTGAGAGGGGGGTGGGGGGGGGGACGAGGGGAGTCTGCTGCTGTCTTAACTTACAAGACAGCAGACTGACATGCTCTCAGCCCCCCAAAAACCCACTCTCTCTCTCCCCCCATACACACACAACACACTCCCTGTCACACTCCACCCCACCCCCATTTGGGAAGCATGTTGCAGCCACTTGCATGCTGGGATAGCTGCCCATAATGCACCGCTCCCAATGCTGCTGCAAATGTGGCCACGCCAGTGCACTTGAAGCGGTAGACAGACTGTGTAGACAGACTGCAGCGCTTTCCCTACTGCGCTCTACCAAGGCTGGTTTAACTCAAAGCGCTCTACATCCGCAAGCGTAGCCATGCCCTAAGATAGAGAAACTGAATCCCAATTAAGCGGACCCTGCAGCCTTGGAGGAGGTTGCTTGCTTCTCACCAGATGCTGCATTGTTTTTATGGCGTTGTCTACCAGGAGGATAAAGATGGGGGGAAAAGGGTGAACCAGAAGCTGAAAGTCACGTGGCACCCACTGAGGAAGATCAACTTAATGAGTTGTGGGCCATGAGATAGTGCTAAGTGAAAAGGTGACACACAGACCCTGCTAAAGATATCTCCACAGAAGGGAGCTTATAGAATCATAGAAATGTAAGGCTGGAAGGGACCTCAAGAGTCATCTAGTTCAGTCCCCTGTGTTGAGGCAGGACCAAGTAATCTAGACCATCCTTGACAGGTTTGTCCAACCTGTTCTTAGAAACCTTCAAATAATGGTGATTCCACAACCTCCTTTGGAAGCTTATTCCAGAGCTCAACTATCCTTATAGCTAGAAAGTTTTCCCTAATATCTAACCTAGACCTCCCCTGCTGCAGATTAAGCCCTTTATTTCTTGTTTTACCTTCAGTGGACATGGAAAATAATTGAACACTGTCCTCTTTAAAACAGACTTTAACATGTCACACTGTCTGGAGCGGCTCACGACCGTGAGTGCCTACCTCAGGGCAGATTGTCAGTAACAGGGCAGACACCCCAAGCTGGTGGTATGTTCTATAATTAGATTTCACCAAGCCAATAACAAACGTGAACTCCTGGATCACTATAACAGTCTTACCATGGAGTCACAGACAGTACCCTGAGACTCTCCAGTTTATCCTGCCACCCAGACAAACTGGACTTAGTGATAAATGGTCACTTCCTCCCCCCCCCTCAAAAAAACCACCACACACTCAGGTGGCTTCCAGTCACTTACCCCCCAAATCAGTTAGTACCCTAGATCTTATGCCAAAGACAATGTTTGTAGCCAATCCTGTAATAAACTATCCATAGGTTTATTCACTAGGAAAAAAGAAATAAGACAGTTATTTACTGATTAAAGCAAGCAAACATATACACACAAATAAGTTATCATCTAAATCCTAAGAGTGACAGAGTTGTAGTGATCTGTCAGTTCAAAGTGTCTCTCAGGGCAGCCGCAGGAGGCAGCCCCTGAGGATCTCTGGTTTCAGTTTAGTGTCTTTCGTCAAACAGCCAAAAAGATGATGTTTCTTGTCATGGATTTTTATTCCTTTCCCCCCAGAATTCAAGATGGACAAGTTCATGTGCACATCTCCTCTTCATGCGGGTATGGGGGGAAGCAATCAACAAGGTCTTTTGTCCTCTGATGTTCCACAATGGTTTGTCTGGTGTCTATGGGCCTTCTTTTGCTGGGCAGGAGGTAACACCTCCCGTGTTTCACACTGAGTAATGTCTCTCTCTTGAATGTGGGGGTTGATAGTTAAGTGTTTGCTCTGTAACTATTACCTTATAACAGGGGATGTAGCTATTATAAGTGAGATTAATGCACACAGCAACATACAAGCATTTCATAGACTCTAAATACATTCTTATAAGACTAATATCTGTTTTGAGCAAAATGAACACACAGGTAACCTGGTCTGGTCTCCAACTGTGACACCATCCGCTCTTAGCTAATGCCCAAAGGGCTTAGGCAAGAGCTGGCATCTGGTCTGCCAGTGTTGTAACATATTTGAAGACTGATTGCTATGGGGTCCCCCTTCAGTCTTCTTTTCTCAAGGCTAATCATCTCCAATTTTTTTTTTAACCTTTCCTCATAGGTCAGGTTTTCTAAACCTTATATCCTCCTTTTTGTTGCTCTCCTCTGGACTCTCTCCAATTTATCCACATCTTTCCGGAAGTGTGGCAACCAGAATTGGACACAGTACTCCAGCTGAGGCCTCACCAGTGCCAAGAAGAGCAGTACAATTGCCTCTCGTGTCTTCCATTCAGCCAGCATAGTATTAGCTTTTTTCACAACTGCCTCATATTGTTGACTCACATTCAATTTGTGAACCACTATAACCTCCAGATCCTTTTCAGCAGTACTACCACCTGGACAGTTATTCCCCATTTTGTAGCTGTGAATTTGATTTTTCCTTCCTAAGTGAAGAACTTTGCACTTGCTGTACTGCTGGCTTGTGTGCTGCATCAAACACTACTTACTGCTCACAGGATGTAATTAGATCTTCCTACATTCACGAGGTATGGAACACAACAGATGGTGCAGGCTTATTCTTAAATGCAGAGGCACTGGCATGACCCATACTTCTAGCAGCTCCTTGCCAGAACAGGGATTTAGTTCCTTTTAACAGTTTGGTGCTAGCAGTCACATTGTATTTTGCTCCTCACTAAGCCCCCTCAAAATTTAGCTCAGGATTAACACAGGGACACACTGGGAAGATCCCAGATCACACATGGGGTAACTCATTCTGATACCCTGAAAAATGTTAGGGGTGCCTATCGCTAAGTCTACTCTGCCAGCTTGTGGTGTGCCTTACCCCTGCACATTTCTGGGTGCTAGACATATCACTACACATGTGTTCATACACACCAGGAGCACACATAGGCACTGTTGCATAACACAGAAGCTAACAGAACTCCCCAGCTAAGCTGATGTGTGTTTGGGGAGATGGCTCTAAGGGAGCAGCAGCGAGAGCACCAAACTTTCACCTCTGGAAGCCGGAACCCAGTTTCGCTCACAAGTGCTTGGGAAGTGCTCAGTGTAGCCACTAGGGAAGGTTCGGTTATACCACAAAACAAGGCTCTAGTTCCATTTTGGAGGAGACACTTTCTTGTTCACATGTTAGAATTTCACATGTACGTGTATGGGAAGTACTAGGCCCTTTGCCTTTCCCTCATGCCCCTCTTCTCTGCCAGTTCACCACCCCCAACTCAGCGTTCTTCTCATCCCCACCAATTCACTACTCACCCTTCTGTGGTTAGGAAGGAAAGAGGTTATGATGTTCCCCTCCGGTGTTATCTGGGCCAGTGATCTGCTAGGTCACTCCAATCCTTGACTCTGGGAGCCAGCCTTACTCTGCTCTGCTGTGAGAACCCCCACTCCCAGGCTGTTCACGCACAGCCTCTGGCATGTAAGCTGCTCCCAGCTACTTGCAAACGAATGACACTAGCCAATATCTCCGGTTCCAGACACAACCCTGGGAACCTCCGTCTTACAGTGTCCAGTTATGCCCACTGGATGCTGCAAGCCTATATGAGTTCATCAATTTAACAAAGAAATTGATATGTACCAGGCTTGTTATCCCAAGGGGAGTCTCTGACACGCTTCAATCCAAATGCACTGCTTCAGGTAGAATAAACAAATAGATTTTAAAGTGATTATAAGTCAAAGCATAAGTCAGACTTAGTCAAATGAAATAAAAGCAAAACGCATTCTAAGCTGACCTTAACACTTTCAATGTCCTTACAAACTTAGATGCTTCTCACCACAGGCTGGCTGGCTGCTCTTCAGAAAGGATCTCCCCTTTCATTGGCACTTCAGTCACTTGGCGTGGGGTCTGTAGATGTAGGTGGAAGAGAGACAGAGAGCATAGCAAATGTCTCTCCTTTTTCATCATGTCCTTTCTTCTCTCTTGGCTTTGCTCCCCACCCCTTCAGAGTCAGGTGAGCATTACCTCATCGCAGTTCCAAACTGACCAAAGGAAGGGGGGTGCCTCCCCCGAGAGTCTAACAGATTCTTCTGTTGCTGCCTAGGCCAGCGTCTATTGTTCCTGTGAGGCTGGGCTTGGTTTGTCCCATCCATGCCCTGTTGAGGTGTGAACTGCCCCTCTGCTTCTGGAGAGTTTTTGTCTGGGCTTGCTTTAAGCCATGAGGATACATTTTTCAGCCTCATAAAGGTTATAATTTCATGTATATAGTTAACATTACTATAACACTATAACAACAATGCTCGGTACATCATGAGCCTTCCAAAGACCCCCGACAGAACAAACTTTGCATTGGATACCACACAATCATTTTACAAGGATGAACATGGGGGTGCTGGGTGTTCCCCCAAGGTACAGAGTGTCACAGAGGGCTCTTGGCCTTTGCATGAATTAGTCTTTCAGGGAGAGGACAACTTATCGGTTAGGCCACTTCCTTCTCCCTGCTCCTAACTGCGCTGTCTCCCTTACCAGGCAGGGCTAGAGCAGCAGGTCACCTCTACAGGTGAGACAAAAGCCACTGAGGCCTCAAGACCCTACCCAGACCTCCAGGCAGCCACTTGGCAGATGCCAAGAAGGGACACAATCTGGACATGGTTGGCCTGGTTCTGTAGAGTGATACATCAAACAGGAGAAAAGAAAGTGCAGGATGAGCTGAAAAATGTGTGATCCCCACAAACACATACTTACCATAAAGCCACGCCTTCATTTGACATAACTGGGGCTCAATAAGCAGGCCACTGAAGAGATGCAAGTCAGGACTTCACGGTTCACTGACAGATCTGGGATAGGGAGCTCATGCAGCACTTACCTGCACTAGGCTAAGCCAAGTCTGCTACAGCAACAAATAACGTTCACCCAAAGATCTCAAAGTACCTTACGAGGGAAGGCAAGTATTATTCCCATTTTACTGTGGGAAAACAGAGGAGGGATGGATGTATCAATTGATGATTACCTGTTCTGTTCATTCCCTCTGAAGCACCTGGGACTGGTCACTGTCGGAAGACAAGATACTGGGCTAGATAGACCTTTGGTTTGACCCAGTATGGCTGTTTTATATTCTTAAGGAAGGTTAAGTGACTTACCTAAGATCATACAATGAGCAGGTGGGAGAGTCAGGACTAAACTCAGCTCTCCCGACCTCCAGTCCCATGCCTGTACCACTAGACCATGTTACTTCCCCTTTATCTGTGTGACACTTCCACAGGCACCAAAATTCACAAGAAAAATATTTTCTGATTGCAAAAGGATGCACACTTTTGATTATAACCTCTTTTGAATCCCATCCAAGTCAGGGATATCCTACAGCAAGCCCTACAAGATGTTGGACTAACATCACCTTCCAGCCGCAGCATTTCAAAGACCCCAGCAGGTAATCTGGAGTGACTGAATCACAGAGAGACAAAGCTTCGCCTCTATCCCTGTCCCCTTCTCCCCTCCAAAATGACACTGATCAAAATTATTACACAGGTCCACCAGTGCACATTTCTCTAGTGTAGACAGGCCTATTGTGACGGCAAATCTGTGAAAATGTTCCCTAGTGCTGTTTGAAATAGTAGTACATTAAAGTGCACTAGGGAACATTACAAAGAAATTACACATAACAGCACATACTGTACAAAAAGAAAGCCCACCCAAAAACCCTGATTTTGGACATCTACATAAAAACTCAAAAATTGCTAAAAATAAACCCTGAAAAATGAAATTAAAAAACCCTGAAAAACAGAAGCCCTACTTATGAGGGATGCTTTATAGGAAGCTAGGCTAGGAGCACTTGAGACAGATCCTTGGGAATACAATAGTTGGAGCTCTACTCTTGCACTGATTCATTTGTCAATAATTTGACAAAATTGGGAACTTGGTGGAGTCTGCTAAGGCCCTTTCCAATAGGGATGCCAACTGCCACCACCAAGGAAGAAATCAGGAGTACTAATCCCCTATCTGTAATTAAGTTAGTAATAAGGACCTTCATCACAAGAGATCCTGTAGGAGAGAAACATATTATCCATTTCTTAGTCAAGGTTGAATAAAGCTTTCCTACACAGAGAAATGCAGCTTCCTGGTGGGTGTTAGACAAAGTTACCCATTCTAGTTCTGTCTCCCCTCACCTGACAAAGGGAGCATTTATAAGGGTTTACCTGAGTACAAGCATTACCGTCTATCTGGAGTGGAAGAATACCTGCCAGCCAAATCAGGAGGACTTGGAGAGAGATTTCCCCACGCCTAAAATTTGGGTGATTCCAATTCCCCCTCCTCTCCTTTTTGTCAGTGTAAATTAAAACATCACTGTTTCGGAAGGGTAAATGTATTATTGGTGACCAAGTTTCTAATTCTAAAGCTTTCAAGAGTAGCCACTCCTTCATGAGACTGATACCAAGTGCCATGGCTGTGAAACCCTTCCAGGGAAACCTCTCTTCCTGCCTTTTCAATGAGAGCACCCCTTTAGCCAGTTTAGAACTGAACTCCTATCAGTCTAATCCATCTTACAGTGTCTCTTACCAACCTGCATGAATTCGTGTAGCCTGAAACAACTGCTAAAGGATTTCAACCTATGTCAATCATACTTTGAAGCAGAGTGTTTCAAAGGAATCTTTCAACTTCCAAAGGACAAATGTATTCAAATGGCAACTCCAAAGAGGAATTGAAAAAAATCTAGTGAAATACTTTCCCTTTACACTCTGCCTCCCTTTCCCATCCACCCTACATTAAAAGTAACATTTAGGATTAGCCTCAAAATCCCATACACCAATAAATTCAGAGTCAAGGAATCCTACTCCATCCTTAACTTACACCATCATAATCAATGGCACCACACAGATGTGGGAAAAAAAAAAAATCTGTGTTCTTTCCTGCTCCTTTTGAGATGGATGAAAATGGAATCTACAGTTTAGAGAATACTTCTCTGATTTTTTTTAGTAGAACAGGCAGGCAGCTCAGGTCCTGCTTTCTCGCACAGTACTGGCAGAGTTTTGCAAGATTTTTGGAGGACCAGGATGGCTGAAAAGTTGCAGCTCTCTCCAACTTCAGGGAGAGAATTTTGACCCTTCAGAAAGCTTGCTCTGTTAAACTGAGAGCTCCTCTTTATAATCATAAGGCAGCAATAAAGGCACAAACTTTGTTTTAAAGATTAATAACTATACGCAAACCAGGCTATCAGCTGCCAGATATGATCCTATTTGGCTCACTTAAGGATGCAGTTGGAAGTTTCAACTCTGAATTTAGTTTTTGTGAGTTCACAGCTATTAAACAGATTGTGACATATAAAAATGTGTACTGCAAATGTGACATAAATGGATGTAGCATCTCATCAAATAATTTATTCTCAAAGGGGTTAATTTACTCCTGTAGTGGAACATTTATAGCGCTTTCTTGCGTAGGAAGGTTTTTAGTTTGGTTGGCTAAACAACATGGCATATCCAAAAACAGAGGGGATTCTTAACAGAAACACTGCACTCTGTGTTCCAAGCTCTGTCCTACTTTTGTTAGTTTAATGGCGATTGGTAACCCCAGTCTTTGAGAAAATATACAATGCCTCAAGATTCTATAAAAAGCAGCAGTTATTTCAAGTCATGGGCTGCAATACCTCAAGAGTCTTGATCAATATAGTTTTGTTCTTGATACAGTGTTATCTTAATCTGTCTCTGGTTGTGTCTAATACAAATTAACTTCAAACTGCCCCAGCAACAAATGATGGGAGACAGCATGATCAGCCTGGTACGTGCCACTTGTCATTGGTAAACAAGCCTCTTCCAGTCAGCGGTGCAGTAAGTTGATGGACTCCCAGAAGAAGCTTAATAGCTCTCCACTATGAGAAGCTGCATCACCCAGCACAAGGTGTTTCAAAGAGAACATAAAAAGAATCCCTGAAGCCCTCTCCCACACACACATTTTTAAAAAAATTACACAGGCTGTTTCTAACTAAGAAAGCCATCAAAAGGATTCATCCTAGTTCACACGATCTTCCTAATTGTGAAGTTATATAGAAAGGAGGAGGCTCCCAAAATTATCCTTATCCATTAGCTTAAAATGGGACAGCATTTTCCTCTATCCCTGTGGTCAAAACTTGCAGGGTTTCTGAGATGCTGAGATGGTACAATGCAATGTTGTGATGCACTGTGGGACTGTCTACAACCCTCACAATTTTGTCTTGCATGGCAGATCAGTGAAAACCTAAGCCTGACAGCAACCCGAGAATTAGAGGGATACAGTCAAGGCTTTAAAAAAGTATTATGATATATATATGGATAGGTGCAACAGTGTTAGAGAAAGATGATCGCTTCAGACTCTGAAAGTGTTCCAAGCAGTGGTACTGTTTGTAACACAGAACTGCAAAAGCACAACGCAAACAATCCCTGGAGGATTTTTTTACCATAATACCAGGGAAACAATATGCCCCTGCTGCAATCCTGCATCTTAGAACAAACAGATGATTGGGAAAGAGAGAAAAGATCACAGGACAGACTGAGAAAATCTTTAACAGCACCCCTTGTCAGTCAAAGGCAGGAAGCACTGTCAAGAACTGCAATTTCAGGCACCAGGAAGCACAGAAGCATCAAGAAAGCATTGAATGACAAGAACCTGAACCTGAAAAATTAAAAAGGAAGGAAAGACAGGAAAATTGTCTCAGCATTTAAATGTCATGCAGACACTCTGGCAGAATAACCTATATTTGCCTTTCAAAATATGGATAATGGCCCATTTTAGGGACACTGCTATTGGGTTAAGAGGAACTATTCCCACCACCCACACCAGAAGAATGCAATGTGCTGTGTGGCATATTGGCAGACTTCACGACAATACAACTCAGGGCCTCCCAATTTCAAAACAAAAGGATGAGAGCAATTACAGCAGGTCTGCTACTTGTGCAATTATTTTGCAGCCAACCTCAGTCCTGCCCACAACAAAGCAATGAATCCACCCCCAGTGCTAAGCCACAGTTAAGTTTTGCTAAAAATCAGTCCACCCAACACTCTTTATTCTGTGAGCTAAATTAAAAATCAATATTTCAATAGTTCTCTACAGGAATTTAAGATTATTCGTTTGTCTAACAGATTATACCTTCTCTTCCGGCCATTCTTTTCAGCCATTCCAGCTGCACGGCTTTTGGAGGGAACACAGGGGATTTCTGAGTGATGGTGGTTTAGGTTTAATGTAATTAATATTCAGCTATTCTTCACTCCCCATCTGGAGGACTCTACTTCTCACGCAATAACTATTTAGGCCTCAAACCTCTTTTTTGGGGGGCGAAAATCTGATCTAATTTATCTGGAGAGTCTGATGCGTAATTAAGTTAGAGAAACAATGAAGGCAGGAAGACTGAGGTCCACCAGCATACACCCCCTCACTAAACTGTTTGTGTGAGATGCATCCACTTAGAGACTGATGGATAATTGTGACTCAGTTTCAGTGGAAAAAGCCCATCTGCCTAGTTCTATTTGAAAACTCACCTTGCAGAGATGACTCCTGAATGATGGCATTTTACAGGACATACACACAGCTCGCACCCTTTCCAAACATATTCATTATATTCTTAATGTTAGTGAGCACATCACAGGCTCAAATCCAGCCAAGACTGGCGATGACCAATGACTGTGACCATATTTATCCTGGAAGGCTGCCTGTGCGAACAATCCAGTTCCCAGCAGCCAGGTGTACATGTTACAAAAATATCAACACAACGGCATTTCTGAGTCTCTCCAACAGAGAAAAAGGACTGAATGAGTCACAAAGACCAAGCTACCTACTCACACCTAGGCCAGGTTCACACTAGAAGCTTTTGCTGATTAAAAAAATCACACCACTATCTGACATTACTATATGACATTTTTATTCTGGCAAAAATCCCTAGTGTAGACACAGTTATACTAGCAACAAAATGCTTTTGCCAGTATAGTTTACTTTGTTCATAAAACTGGTGTAAACTATACCAGCAAAAGCACTCTTTTGCCGGTATAGGCTATATCTCCACTAGAAGGGGTTGCCAGTATAGCTACACCAGTAAACCCTTTCCAATATAGATCTAATGTAGATCTAGTTCTAGAATAGGTGCCTTCAGGTCAGGTTTGGAGCATGGAGGAAGTCTGTCTCATCACTCACTGCCCATGCTACATCTGGCTTGAGATTAAACACAGGCTTTCAGTCCAAGCCTGTCAGACAGGCATCTTTCACCAGTATAAAAACCACACCTAAAATTCAATAATATCTATAGAGAATGTTTCCCCAAAATGACACCATAGCACAGCAGCCAAGTGTTTCCATCATCATAATTTTATGTTGAGAGTGCACATGGTGCTCTCTAAACCCTCCACCAGGGGACTCTCTGTACTAGTAATAAAATGACATATGTATACAGTGCTGTTGTAGCCACTTACCCTTGAATACTCCATTGTAACATGTGTTAACTACTTATGCTAAACAATCTGTTCCACCCTTGTATTTAGCTGTGACACTCTGAGTACCATTCCCAGACCCGAAGAAGTGTAAAGTTTCTCTTACCAACAGAAACTGGTCCAATAAGATATTACCTCACCCACCTTGTCTCTCTTCTAAAACAATGTCTGGTCCATCATGGCAACTACACTATATTGGTTCATTTTAATAGCTGAAAAAGGCCTATGCTTTGTTCTGCATTTAAGGGAACATAACTTATGAAAATCAAGTTGCTTTCTTTCTGGTTTGCAGATGATCACAAATTACTTCTGTCAGAAATCAAAGCACAAGAAGAACAATGTAAATATCGCATCAAAAGACAGAAGTTGACACACTTGCTCTCTGAAAATAAAAGTGCTCAAGGGCCTGATCCTACAATCAGCTTTATTTTAGTGAGCTTTGCCTGCATAAAAGCTGCTGGGTCAGGCCCTTAATCAACCTTTTGCCTATTAAAAAAGGAATTGATACAATAGGTATGTTTCCTATAAAATATCATTTCCGCCATGAGGGGGGATGGAAGAGAACTAGATTTAAAGCTTTCCTCTATGATGTCACAGATACAGAGATATCATCTTACTACCTAAGAGCTGCAACACAAGGCTTGCTTCCATTACCTTTTCACCACCCTTCCTCACCTTGGGTGCAAGCAGGACATCCTGTCCAAGCCTCCTATGTAGTTAAGTTAGGAGAGATGATTAAAGGTTGTGTGGGGAGGGGATTAGAACAACAGAATCAGCTCAGTCACAAAAACAAAACCATCCAACCAACCACCCAGCCACATTCAGTCTGGGGAAGCAGTGCACCCGCAAGTACGTGGTTTGTTTTTTACCCAGCAGTTTAGTATGCCAGTTTAGAAGCTTGAAAATGTAAATTCTGCCACTGCTGCATGTACCCCCCATTCTAATGATTTCATTCTAATCACCATGTTATCAGGCTGCCATTTTGTCCTATTCGCACTTGGCAAACATTACACTACACTAAACTTAAGATGCCTGTTTGTATTTAATAACTAATAGAGCGTCTCACAACCTCAAACTCAAACTTCGTTCAGCCACATCAGACATCATGTTCACAGAACTCTGGAAGTGATGTCAGCAGGGGAGGACAAAACTCTGTTTTGTTCTAGGTCCTACAAAAATCATTTAAAGATTAGATTTTAATAAACTCCTTTAGAGCCCAACACACTCTCTTTCAGATTATAGCAATTATCTATATTATAGCCTGTCATAAATATAAAGGGAAGGGTAAACACCTTTAAAATCCCTCCTGGCCAGAGGAAAAATCCTTTCACCTGTAAAGGGTTAAGAAGCTAGGAGAACCTCGCTGGCACCTGACCAAAATGACCAATGAGGAGACAAAATACTTTCAAAAGCTGGGGGGAGGGAGAAACAAATGGTCTTGGTCTGTCTGTGTGATGCTTTTGTCGGGGACAGAACAGGAATGGAGTCTTAGAACTTAGTAAGTAATCTAGCTAGATATGTGTTAGATTATGATTTCTTTAAATGGCTGAGGAAATAAGCTGTGCTGAAAGGAATGGATATTCCTGTCTTTTTGTAACCTAAGGTTTTGCCTAGAGGGATTCTCTATGTTTTGAATCTAATTACCCTGTAAGGTATTTGCCATCCTGATTTTACAGAGGTGATTCTTTTTACTTCTATTAAAATTCTTCTTTTCAGAAACTGAATGCTTTTTCATTGTTCTTAAGATCCAAGGGTTTGGGTCTGTGGTCACCAATGCAAATTGGTGAGGATTTTTACCAAACCTTCCCCAGGAAGTGGGGTGTAAGGGTTGGGAGGATTTTTTGGGGAAAGACGTTTCCAAACAACTCTTTCCCAGTAACCGGTTAAACGTTTGGTGGCAGCAGTGGAAGTCCAAGGGTAAAATAGTTTGTACCTTGGGGAAGTTTTAACCTAAGCTGGTAAAAGTAAGCTTAGGAGGTTTTCATGCAGGTCCCCACATCTGTACCCTAGAGTTCAGAGTGGGGAAGGAACCTTGACATAGCCTATAACTCTAATATAGGCCTTTTAAGAGGGCATAAAGGAACTTCTCCAAAAGGGTCCAGTTGCAACCTCTTTGCTACATATATTCCAACCAAATATCTCTGGATCAGAGCACATGCTAAAGGACTGTGTATCTCGTATCTCCTTCCAAAACCAAATCACCCCCAGAGTGGGAAGAGTTGTGCATTAGTCACCGCTTTTAACAGTATTTTCTACGTGGACCAACAACAACAAAAAATCAGTTTTTACATAATAAAGTTCCTCAGTGCTTTTTGCTTTCTAAAGTACCCAGTAAGGATCACCAATAGGTTAGAACAGAAGCTTGAGGAATTTAATGCAGACACACTCATTCTGTTCTACTTCCCAAACTGATTCAAACTCATGCCTTCCTTTGAGTTTTCTACTATCAAAGAAAAAAGGCCCTTCACCCCCTGCCCCCTTTCAGGCTTCTAACTTTGTGAAGCTGCACTGACATCAGAGGCAATTAATATAGATTTGACATTACCCCCCATTTTAAATACAAATGAGACAACTGCATTTGCCTATGCCACACACATTGCAATATGACAGGGTGAAAGAATTAAAAGGTGTGCTCTGGAAATTACCAGTGCCATGGACGTGCAGGGTTAGTAACATGGCTGAAAGACCCCCTCCTCAACTTTAAAAAAGGAACAGGCACCACTAATTACAACTTCCTCCTCCTGTCTCCCCAATATTCACATCACTACTCTTGTGTTTCCAAAATGCACCTGCTAGAATTATTCAGATGATGTCATGCCCATCTTTGAATTCCTTCCCTTTCTTTCCCCCATTATCCACCACATCAAGTTTAAACTCTTGTTCTCACTCTAAGTCCTTCAGAACTGTGCTCTGGCCTACAGTCTCTGAACTAGTTTATATGCATGAACTTCACCCACTTCCTTCCTCCATTGATGACTATTGCAGGACTCCACTCATTTCCTCTCACTCAGTGCCATTACCACATTTACCATTCCCCAGCCCCTCTCTGGTTTCAAACCCCTCCTAAAGATTCACTTCTTACAGGATACCTAAAAGAAGTGAAAAAAATAAGTCGTTTTAATCCTGTCTCTGTGTCTATAGGGGCCTGCAGTCTTCTCAATTACAGATTTTTGACTGAAAGACCTTTAGAGCAGGATCTTGTATAAGGGTAGAGCACATCACCAGTTGTTTACAAGTTAACAATAACTAATCACCACTTTCTCCCCAGTTATTTCCTACCCCAGCTCACTCAGGTTTACTTGAAAAGGGGGAAGGCCTTCTTTGTAAATACATAAAGGTGAGCTCAGAGCAATGCCATGTCAAAGTGGAACTCCAAATATTTTGGCATATTAGGCCCAAAGGATGCCAAAGGGGAACGATCTTGATGTTCGAAGTGTTCACAAAGTGCGCCTGAATGAGTTATGAGTGCCTCAGAATAACTTCTATTATAAAGAAGGGTTTTTTTAAACCTTGTATGAGAGTTAAAATAAAGTTTTAAAAGTGTACCAAAGAAAACATTACCACATTTAACCAAGTCTGTCATCTGTTAAAAGTGAACCATTTTTGTCATGACATGGAATGCTACAATTTACAAAGCACTCATGAAAAGTTTAGTGGAATTCTTTACTAGTGCATGAAAAAAAACTGTACTTATGAAACCACTTTCAAACTCAGTAATAATATAAATCTCTAATCAAAGGTCTCATACCCATGAAACCAACACTTACAACATTTTGTACCTACTTTCCTTCATATGAGTCATACCAGGAAATATCTGAAAACTACAATCCAAGATATTTGGGAGACAATCCAAGGCACATCTTTTAATATAATGAAAATCCAAAAATCTGGAATTGAGTGTATGGACAGAATGGAAAATATAGTAGCTATTTTGCTAAAAATTAAGGACGGCTGTTAGTGTACAGGACAGGAAATCAGGACTTCTGGCACAGCATTTCTGACTATATCACTGCCTCATTCGGTGACCCTGGGCAAGTCACTAAGGCCTGCTCTACACAGAGATTTTGTACCAGGGTAACTATTTTGGTTAGGGGTATAGTTTTTTTAAACCAATTTAGTTATCCCAGTACAAGCCCAAGTGTGGATGTAATTCTATACTGGTACATGCACTCTGATACCGGATCCACACCAGGAAGTTGCCCCACAGTCAATCCTTGAGGGGGCCATTTAGGGATCTGGGGAAAAAATTGGGGATTGGTCCTGCTTCAAGCAGGGGGTTGGACTAGATGACCTCCTGAGCTCCCTCCCAACCCTAACCTTCTATGATTCTATACCAGTCCTGTTAAAATGAGACAATGTTCATGCACCACCAAGGCCTTACACTTGATCTCAGTTTCCACCTATTTATGATTTTCCACTTCTCTAAACCGCTTTATGCTGCTCACACTGAAGGAGCTCTACAAGCAAAAAGTATTTTTATGGCTGTGTATCACAAGTGGGGTGTGTGGCTGGGAGCTTGACCTTTGCTTTGCCTCACAAGATAGGAGCCTGCAAGACCTGCATAACGTTTCCCCCCGGGTCATGCTTTAAGGATTGGGCTAACAGGGCACGCAGCAGCCCAGTTGATTTTCACCAGTTCCTTACAGGAAAGTAAACAGAGACACAGCGGGGGGGGGGGGGGGGGATCCTGCCCCGCAGACACACCCAACAACATCCTCCAGACAGCTCAACCCGACTAGCGGCTCCTCTCATGCCCCAGGCTCGCCAGCCGCCCCGGCCCCTGCAGTTTTCCCCCGACTTGTGCCCGGGGCAGGGGGTGCAGCTCCAGCCCCAGGGGGACGCGGATCCGGACAGTGCCGGCTCCACAGCGAGCCGCCAGGTGGTGCCGCAACGCGCTGGAGTCCACAGGCCCCCCGGGGGCGCCCCCCAGCCCGGCTCTGGCTGCCGAGCGGCGCCCAGAGACCCCCCGCCATGCCGGCCCCGGGCCCCTCGAAGGCTTGCTGCCTCACAGGCGCAGGTTGGTTGCGTCGCGGCGGCCGTTGGGAGTTGTAGTTCTCGACCCCTCCCCTCTCCCGGCTCTCCCCGGAGCGCGAGGCCCGGCCAGACTACAGACCCCGGCATGCCCCGCGCGGGGAGCGGAGCCACCCTGTGGGAAGCGCTCAAGTCCCTACTGCCCCAACCCTGTTGAGGGAGCGCGGCGCAGGCACCGAGACGAGGGGGCACTGCCGCCCCGTTGTCGGAACCACCCGGCCCCCCTCGCCGCACGCGCCACCTACCGGATAGCAAGGCGGCAGCGCGGGAGGCCCCTGACAGACCAGCGGCGGGAGGTAGCAAGAGAATCCGCTCCGTTGTACTGCCTTGCTGTGACTGAGCATGCGCACTGGGAAGCTGTGCATGCGCAGTAACATCCGCTGAAGCTGGGGCCCCGCTCTGCCCTCACTTGGGATGACAGCGGCGTCCCTGCGGCTAGCGGCGCGGGGCCAATCCGAGGGGAGGAGGGGGGATGGGCGGAGCCTGTGCAGGAGCGGGTCAGACTCAGCCAGCTGGCGACCGGGGGAGGGGCAAAGGGAGCGCACGGGGTGAAGGTCAGGCCAGGCTCTAGGGCCGGGTTAGTCCAGCTGTTGTTTAGCTGCCTGGTGAGACTGAGATCACCTGACTGCCCTTATCACTCGCTGCGAGCCCACACACCTGGACAAGCCTGGCCCATGGGGTTCTGTGGCTGCTAGTCTGTAGGCAGACTCCACTGTCGTTCTTACAAAGATGGATAACCCTGAGATAGACAGCCGGCCGCAAGAATTCAAAAGTCATGGGTTGTGCACCAAAAGTTATGAAATTGAAAAATATAGACACGCACACACATAGTTTTTATTTGCTTTCTTGTGTCGGAGTCGTGGATGGTGCACCAGCATCATACTTCTGCTGTTACCTTTCTCAAAGACAGGTTTCAGAGTAGCAGCCGTGTTAGTCTGTATTCGCAAAAAGAAAAGGAGTACTTGTGGCACCTTAGAGACTAACCAATTTATTTGAGCATAAGCTTTCGTGAGCTACAGCTCACTTCATCGGATGCATACTGTGAAAAGTGTAGAAGATCTTTTTATATACACACAAAGCATGAAAAAATACCTCCTCCCACCCCACTCTCCTGCTGGTAATACACTTTCCACAGTATGCATCCGATGAAGTGAGCTGTAGCTCACGAAAGCTTATGCTCAAATAAATTGGTTAGTCTCTAAGCTTTCGTGAGCTACAGCTCACTTCATCGGATGCATACTGTGGAAAGTGTATTACCAGCAGGAGAGTGGGGTGGGAGGAGGTATTTTTTCATGCTTTGTGTGTATATAAAAAGATCTTCTACACTTTCCACAGTATGCATCCGATGAAGTGAGCTGTAGCTCACGAAAGCTTATGCTCAAATAAATGGGTTAGTCTCTAAGGTGCCACAAGTACTCTTTTTCAAAGAATCTGCATCCTAAAATCAATATACCTAAAACGTTTGTACATTCCTATAATATTCGGTACTATTTTGGACTGCCACTAGCATGTGATTCTGCCGCCTCCTTCCCCTTTTAACTGAAAATTTATGAAAAATACTTATTTGTATAACCAATCCCCCATCCTGCAGACACTGAACAACATGCTTTACTCATCTGTTACTTCACTTGTTGCATACATAGATGGTGATTTTTCTACTGAATTGTTTATATTTCTAAATCCATATCTGACATTTATAGCCTTTTATGTACGTTACATATTTTGCTATGATACATTGAAGTGATGTTTTTCATTCTGACAAGTTTACTGTTTTGTACTGCCGAAATCAGGGATTTTTTAAAATAAATGATTGTGTTACACCTTTGCATTGGTGAGCAGGAAGTATAGTTTGTCTTTTGGTGAAATTAAAATACACTGTGTCCACTATGTTTTTACAGTGGGATAGCTAATGCATGTTAATTACCCTTTGGTAAAAATACATTTTCTTTGTAGTGAGGGGACAAACTATACTGCTGACTCAAAGATGTTAAATGCACCATTATTGTTTATGGCGTGACAACTCTGATACTGATTGTGCTAATAACATGCCTCCTTTGCCATCAGAGGTATTTGTATATGAATATCAGCCGCCTCCACCCCTCCTCATCTGGTCCCAGCCAGGGACTGCCCTACTTAGCCCCTATAGCTTCTTTTAACTGAGCCTGCTGTGCTCTGATTGGCTGCTTCTGTGCAGCCTTTTTGGGCAGGCTTGGAGGACCTTCGCTGCTTCTTCCTGGGGCGGTGTGTGGTAGGACTGTAGGGCCTCCAGCAAGGGGCCTCAAAGGGCTGGGTGCACTGTGTCACAAGAACTCACAGCCAATTTGGGGTTTGTGCCATGGTTTCTAACAGACTGCCGTGAGGTTGGCACTCACCTTCTTGGGCCACTCCAGACAGCTTGACACCTATAGGCCCAGCTGATCAGGACTCCATTGTACCTACAGGTGGCAAGTGAGAGTCCCTGCCCCAAAGAGCTGATGGTCTAAAGACCAGACATAACACATGGCAGAGACAAACAAGTGGGAAGGGGGTGGGGAGGGTATGGTGGCAACTCATAGGCGTTAGCTCTCTTCCATGCTGAATTCCCAGACTGCTGTGACCTACACTCCGTGGACTAAGCACATGTGATCTCTTAGCTCTTGACTTCACTATGTTTGTCAGGAAATCTCCAGCAATGGGGATATATCCAGGACAGAGGTGTTTTTACCATGGTGCCATCTAGACACAGCCTACAGGGAAGAACTGGAATGTGACTGTTTTGTGCAGAAACCAAAATAATAATGCAGCCCACTGAGCTACGGACAGTGGGCCAGCAGATTTGCTGATTGGAGCTGGGTGAGGCAGGGCAGCCATAACCCCAGTGCAGCCGACCAGTTGCGCTGGGTGTAAAGCTGCTTTGCAAATCAGGCAGAATTCACCGGTCAATCTGGTGCTCTCTTTATTGTATTAGGGTTTGTATTTTGGAGTTAGTGTATCCCAAGGCTAAAAATACAAGTTAGGAAGTCCTGGGTTTTATGTAAAGATCATGGGGCAGACTTTGCTGTCAGTTACACCTGCCTAAATCTGAGTAACTCTACTGACTCCATTGGAGTTACTCTACATTGGGCAACTCCAGTCAAGTCCATTGAGTGACTCGAGATTTACCCTGGGCTAACTGCTGGCAGAATCTGGCCCAGATGTGTTGCTTGTAGTGGCTGTCATCCAGGAGAATCCCTGAACACGCCACGCCAGAGAGGGGCCCTTTCACCCATCCTTGTAATGCAGCCAGCTCTGGGATGACCAGCTTTTCAAAGCAATTATTACAGGGAGGTGGGGACAGGAGAGTGCAGGAAAGAGGGGGTCTAGGTGGGAGTCAAGAAGGTGCATTGGGGAGGGATGTGGGAGCTTGAGGGGAGGGGGAAAGGGTGCCTGCCAATTAATTATTATTATGCTACCTAGAGGATCTGATGGCATCAGGATCCTATTGAGTTAGGAGCCTGTATAAACAGAGAGGTAGACACAGTCTCTTGTCCAAACAGCTTTACAATCTCTCTCTCTCTCTTTCCTGCAGCCACAAAGCAGGGCTGGGAGCAGACTTACAAACTGCCTAAGCTCTCTGGGGCAGCGACTGCCTTTCCTGTCCTGTGTCTGTACAGCACCTAACACAATGGGGCCCTGGGCCATGCCTGGGGCTCCTAGATGCTACAAAATAATAACCCAGGGAAAAAAGCTGGGGCTTGGCAATTCCCTGCGTGGCTCAGGGGGGTCATCCTGCCAAATGGCAATCCAGAGAGGCATGGCCCAAGGGACCCCCCGTTCTCAGCCAGCCTGTGGCATTTTGCTGGCTCAGCTGGCCAGAAGCTCCCTCAGGTTGCCAGAGTCTGATGAGGGCTGCAGAAACCAGGACCAGCAAGCCGTTTCTATAGAAGTGACTGGGGTGCCAGGCAGGCCCTGAGAACAGAGACTTTCCTGGATGCCAGGAAGGTAGAATTACCCTGACGTGCCAAGGACAGAAAAGCAAGGAGCATCTTTTTCCAGCTGACATGATGAGGGTCAGCTTAGGCAGGTGCCATATAATCCTTCCCACTGGAATCTGGTCATGCTGCTGGGGCGAACACTCTTGCTCTGATGGAGGGCATCCCGGGGTGTATTACACAGTCTAAGTCTCCTGCCAGAGTGGGGGGATTTGCCTTTGCCAGCGGTTTGTATTTCATCCCTAGGAGCCGAATAAAATCCTGGGTGCAAGAGAGATGGGCACGGAATCTCAAGAAGAATCCCTCGGTAACCAGCCACAGTTACCTCACGCTCTCAACAACCGGGCTCTCCTGCTTCCAAGAGCACATTCCTTTACTCCTGTACCAGGTGTCACTGCTTCTGATTTGCCCTGGTCCATGGCCAAACAGCACAGTGACTCACCCCATTCATCACCATCTCGCCACGTTTCTTAAGTTGTCCGTCTTCTTTCAGATCTCAGCACGTTCCTTGGTATCCTAGCAACCAGCAGAAACTTTCAGAGGAGAACTCAGACCAGACCGATGCTCCCATAAGCCAATCACATGCCCATGGCCATGACTTATTAACTTTGAGCCTATCACGGTGTGTTATTGTGGATCCCTAGGACGACTGGTCCTGGGAACTAACCTCACTGTATCAAGGCCACCTCAGTGCTCACAGCTGCTGGTCTCCCAAGGTCAGAGACTGAACGAAAAATGAGCTTCTCCGTTACGTTTGCGGAGCTGGTGAACATTGCGATTGGCACGCCTGAGCTCGGCAACGTCAACTTCAATGCCCTGCATGTCCTGCTGCACGGCCTGCTGGAGCACCTCCAGCTCCAGGATATCAAGAAGGAGATCTCCCAGGAGGAGAGGGATTTTCTCCAGGCTGCCCCTAGCTTTACAGCGGAAGGCCAGGTCCAGGAGCAGGTCCCCCTGGAGAGGAAATCCAGCTCGCTCTTTCACCAGCTTCAGGAGAGGCTGACAAGGGTTGAAAGTCAGCTGATCCATCTGAATAATCCCCCTACCACAGCACAGCTGCTGGCCCGGAGCCAGCCCTTCAACAAGCCCGCTGAGGAAATGTGGCAAATGATGCAGTTGAAGAAGAAGATGGAAATGAACGAGGAAGGAATGACTAAGGTGAGACAGCCCTGCTTTGGGAAAGTTTCTGCTTCCCTTCTCTCAGGTCTGTCAGGGCCAGATCCTCACTGGGTATAAATCGTACTGCCTACAGCTCCTGCCACTGACATACCCAGTGTCCTGACAGTGTCCTGACAAAGCCAGCTAGAGGGGGTGTCTGGTTCACAGGAGCCCAGAGAGTGCAGTTGGGAATCATTAGGCCATGGACCCTGTGGGGAAATGTCTCCTAGGAATCTGATCAGCACTAATGCAGGTTTATCTAAGCAGGTTACAGCCCAGTTTGGTCCAGATCATAGAGGAAGGATCAAACTGAGTTAAAGAGCACTGGTTTGATGTGGTGTATTTCATAGCATGGGCAGGAGAAGACTCCCTCAGACTGCTGTTAATCCACTCCAGGAAGAAGATGGGACACCCAGACCTGGGTTTCAGTCCCTGCTCCCCTAGAATAGGCTCTCGCTATGCCTGTCCCAGCAATAACTCACTTGGGGGCTCCTCTTGCGTCCTAAGAAGTCCATTTCAGTTTTGCTTTTGACTTCACTGGCCTGTGACCCCTGAGAAAGGTCCCTCCTAGACCTTCCCCACAGCACACTTCAGTATTGATAGGCCATTACTGCGATCCAAGATCCTCTACCCATTGACACACCATGCCCCTGGTAAGGCTCTGCACTGGACAAGGAAACCAGAGAGCCCACTTCTCTGCTGCCCCAAATCTTGTGTTATCATTGATAGCAGGGTAAGGTGGGTATAAAACGCCACTGAATCAGAATGGTCTCACATCCCTCTGCACTGGTGGGAATGACTGCTATAGGTGCAAGGCGATGGGGAATCAGGCCCCAAGACATATCATCTCCTGACCTGAGCTAAAGATTCACACAGCCATTCTGGAGACATGGGTTCAAGGGCAAGAGTGCAGTGTTAGCTTCCCTGGGAAGTGGTGGTCCACCCACACTGCAGAAGAGCAATGCATTTGGTCTTGAGTGACAGGTCGAAGAGGAGACTTGAGCATGTAGTTAATTGGCAGCCCCTATGTGCTTTGAGTGACATTACTGAAGGCAGAGCTGGAAAAGAACTAGGAGAAAGACGGTTCCTCTGGCACCTTCTCTTTATCCATCACTACTGTGTTATTTCATTATTAAGTACTGTCAGTTTGTCCTGTCCTTCACAGATGTAGAGGGAGTCAGACCCTGACCCCGGGAGCTTATCTGTCACTCTCCAGGCAAGGAGGGACATTCTGCATTATCTAAAATCTGATCCTTTTTAATTCTGTTCTCTGATGTTAAATTGACAGGCTTAACCCTGGAAGACCTCATTCATGTTAAAAGGCCACATTGTACCTAGAAAACATGTTGCAATTGCACAGGGAATTTCAGTTTGCTCAGAACGCAGCTTATTTTGTTGTTAAAGTGCAGTATGTCACCCTGATATGTGACCAGGTAAAAACAGCATCATCTTCTAGCCATGACTGCTTAGTGCTTTCCTCTCCCCTCCATCCTGCAGAGTCAGCTCGGCTGTGGGAGGGGTTGGAGTCCACACCTCCTCCTGCATCATCATCAGAGCCTGTGAGGACATAATTTACCTGCAAAATCCTCACTACTGTTGCTACTGATGTGCAGAAGAAAGGAGCCCACTGTCACTCTCGGAGCCCACGGGGAGGACACAGGACTGGCAGAAAAAAAATCTTTGTAGTTGTAAATGGAGCCCACTTGATCTGGCAATTGGGACCCCATGACGTGATTGTCACCGTGTCCCTCCCCGGAGCAGAACCACATGCTAAGTTCTTCATTTACTGGCTCAGGAAGGGAGTTTGAAAACACAAGAGTCTAACCCCTTCCCAGCATAGTCAGAGAAAACCCCTTCCCTCAGAGCTCTGCACAGACAGAAAGCAGCACAACTAGCTCAGCTGTTGCTGCCCAGCCAGAATCCTCCATTCCCCGTCCTCCCATGGTCCTCTTGGCTTTCCGTCCAGGTAGCAAGTGCTGGTGTCCTTTCACCATCTGGGCAGGCAGTTTACCCCCGACCAGCATTGTTGTTCCAGGAGTCTTGGCCTGAACAGAGTTGTTCTTTCTAGGTCCAGTCCAGTTGCCTGGTTAGGGTGTAGCTGAGGCCGTGAAACAAGGGAAAGTTGTGAGCTCTCTAAGCGCCATCTCCTTGTCCTGTTCCTGGTCAGATGGAGAGGGGCTTTCCTTGGCCCTCTGCACATGATCTTGTCAGATTAGCAGCCAGGTTAGCAGTGGTGGGGTTGTCTGCCTCTGGGCCAGGTTAGTGGGGGAGGGAGTGCCGGTGCCCCCTCATCCCACCTACAGCCCTTGATGTAATCCTTGGTCTGTCTCTGCAGTTCCCCTTGAGTATCATTCATTTCCCTTTTGGGAAGGGGTGTGTGGGGGTTACCTGGGGGATGAATCTAGGCTTTCCCAGAGGAAATGCATAAGAATTGTCCTGTATTCCCAACCAGTCCCATGGCTCATGGGTTGCCATGCCCCTAGCAGGAGGGACAGGCTGGCTGTAATGGGCTGTTCTGACGTTTCCTCACATGGGTCTGATGTGCTGTTGCAGGGTCATTCTCCTGCCTCCTTTCTCCACTGGGGACAGAGATTCACTTCTGTCCACTTCTTCTCTGTGTGCAGCAGCACCTCCTTGACTCTAACTCAGCTGCGAGGGTTTAGAAACAGCGTGAGCAGGAGCACACAGACAGTCGTGCCCTGAGCAGGGGGAGGAAGGCCACCTGGTAAGGCCACCTTGGCAGAGCGTGCACTTCCTCCCCATGGCTGACAGGTGGTGCTGCTGTGCCAGGTGGGGCGAGAGAAAGGAGTAAAACAATGGGGCAGTAGGAGAACAAATAGCGCAGACCTACACTCCCCCTGCATATGGTACCAAAGGGTCAGCATCGCAGTCTGGCAGCTGGCAGATGTCCCTTGTATGGGCACATGCCAGGCAGCAAATCACATCAGTTAGTTGTCCCTCTGAAGGGGCACACAGCCAGTACACCAACAACCACACATCATGGTGCTAAACATACTGCAAGCCACAACACTAATAATACTCTGCACTTCCATAGCACCTTTCACCTGAGGGCCTTGCTGTGCTTCAAAAATGCTAACTGACTACAACTCACAATACCCCTGTGAGGCACTGAAGGATGTGGAGCAAGGACCTTACCCACCATTGAAATGTAACCACCTCTGGGGTGGAAAGTGACAGCTGCTTAACATCACACAGTACTTTAGGATGGACAGGAAATGAGATTCATTTGAACCTAAAGGGGGAATTTATGGAGGCCAGAATGTAATTGCCATATTTAGTCATCTTGCCTTTTAAAATGATTATCCCAGCGTAAGCCCGTGTTGAATTAGTGGTAATACTGGCCTTGCTGGCTGACAAATGTTCAGCTGTGTCTGTCAAACTCCAGCCAGTTAGAAACCCACTTCCTGGGACTTTACATTTTGTTTCACTAAATCTCCTGTCAGATCAATCAGATGTAGCATTCCCATTCCCGTCTTCTCATAAATTGTTGTGTGGCGTTGCAGCTGGGTTCCTTCCCAGCAGTGGCTGCATTTCAGTGGTAGGTGCAGTGATTTACACGTGCACCATACTAGAGTTGGCATATCACTGGAAAGGCATCCTTTAGGGCACTCTAGTCTAGAAACATCTGGTATTATTATGTTTTTAAATAAACATTTCAAGGACAAAATGGAAGCATTTTTGATAGCAGCACTAGGTCATAGAATCATAGGGCTAGGAGGGAGCTTGAGTGGTCATCTCGGATATTCCCCATGCTAAGGCACAATCAAGTAAACCTAGCCCATCTCTGACAGATGTTTGTCTCTCTAACCTGTTCTTAAAAACCTTCAGTGACAAGGCAAGGATGCCATGACCTTCCCAGGTGACCTGTTGCAGTGCTTAGCTGGCCTCCCTTTGTTTGGTGCTTCTCCCTCCCAAGTTAGGAATATGAGAAAGCTGTTTCTGTGTAAACAAAGAGGTTACCCAGCTGCTGCCCAAGGATCGAACGTGGGGATTGGCACAGGTGCACAGGGATTGCTGTTGTGTCAGCTCCTTATTTGGGACAATTCTGCTTGCTAATACACTAATTCTGCTCGCTGCCCCCCTTCTGTTGATGTGCCAGCCTGCTCCTGTTGCTTGCCTGTGTGTGGCAGTAGGGGACAAGCAGCATCAGGGCAGAGAAGGTTAGCGAGCCCTTAGGAGGGGTTAATGCAACAGGTTCAGTGCTGGCTTGGGGCAGGTGATTGCTCAGATTTCTTATTTAATTTGTTTGAATCAGAACTAGAGGAGAGGGATACGTTTCTGGCTTCCCCTTGCCTGGCCAGAGGGGACATTTGGGAGGAAAGCTCTCTGTGTGAACGGCCAACTGTGCGGGGCAATCAGCTGCTGCGTGTTGGGGTGGAACTTGCTTGCCTGTAAGCTGTAAATGCATTATGGCACAGGGGCTGCTGTTGCTAGAAGCTCCCAGGCATGGGACAGTCCGATCTCTTGCAGCTGCTGATAATCTGGCGCTGGGCCAGCTGCCCTCGTTACTTTTGAGTGCAGCCAACCTGTGGCTTGATTCCAAGAAGCTGAACACCTGCAGTGCCCACAGAGTCAATGGCAGTTACGGTGCAAGGTCAGGTCCTGGTAACCTTTCACTCCTGCGGAACCAATGGACTCGAGAGGTAACTAGTGTGCTCCATGTTTGTCGTGTTGTTACCATGGGAATGCCTGGTCCTGCCCCTCCCTGGCAGCCCCTCTGCTCCGGCTTGGGACAGGAGCTGATAAAAAATGTTGTTGTTTTTTTAACCAAAAAATGGGGGTTTGAGGATGACAAAACTCTCTGCAGAAAAATGTCATTTTTAATCAACAGCTCTTTGTTTTCCAATGAAATTTCAAAAGGAAAAATTTAAAACCGAAAAAAAAATCAAAATTTTTCTAAATGTTTTGGATTGAAATGACGAAAATCCCCATTTTACTCTTTTTTTTTTTTTTAAACTTTTTTCCAGTGGAAGGAAGGAAGAAAGAAGGGGGAGGCGCAGGAGAGATTTAAAAAATAACAGCCCAATTTTCCCTTCCAACAATAGTATTTAAAACCTTTTTGAAAATGTTCTCAAGAAGCATCATTCGCAGCCAGCTCTAGCCGCAGTCTCTCGGAGCAGGTTGGCTGTTGTTTGGAAATGTGCTAGCTTGTCTGTCTGAGCAATTGCTACTGACACAGAACTTTGCACCTAGTCTAGGCAGGGCAAATTGAGTTTAATTATTATTGATTTGTATTCCCCTAGCACCTAGGACCCCTTGTCATGGGCTGGGGCCTCACTGTGCTAGGCGCAGAACAGAAAGCCAGTCTCTGCCAGTACAAGACAAGAAGTAACAAGTGGGGAAGACAGGGGAGCACAAGGAGACCATGTGGCAATGGTCTCAGCACTGTGACAGCTGGCTGGAGCCAATCCAGGCTCCTCCCAGGGTTGACCTGAGCAGGGGGCATGTTTGAAAACATGGCCTGTTTTCTTAGTCTGGATGTGGCCTTAAAGGGCCCTGCAAAGCCTTCCAACTGCAGCTTGCTGGGATGTTGCAAGGGCCAGTGAGGGAGCCACCCCACAGCATTGGTAGCCCAAGGCCTGTCCCCTGATGGTGCCATGGGGCATATCCACCCCAAAAGGGCATTCCCCAATTCACAGGCCAGCTGGCTGGCTGCAGAGGGGAGCTGCGCACTCCTATAGGGTGGGGGCAGTCCCCAGCATGCAGGGAGTTCTAGGAGGGATTATTGCCCCCCGCCCCATTGTGCTGTGGGGAAGCACAATCCCTGGCTTCCAGAGCTCTCCATGGGATGGAGCAGCTCTGCATTGCACACTCGTCCTGGTGGGGACGGGGGATTGCCAAGCAGTGTCAGAACTCCTTGTGCACACACACCTGCCCCCTCCCTAGCATTGCCAATTTTCATAGAATCATAGAATATCAGGGTTGGAAGGGACCTCAGGAGGTCATCTAGTCCAACCCCCTGCTGAAAGCAGGACCAATCCCCAATTTTTGCCCCAGATCCCTAAATGGCCCCCTCAAGGATTGAACTCACAACCCTGGGTTTAGCAGGCCAATGCTCAAACCACTGAGCTATCCCTACCCCCATATTCCTGGACATTTTATCACATGACATAATCTGTAATTGAAGGTTAACCTTTAATTCCTGGAGACTCCAGGACAATCCTGGAGACTTGGCAACGCTACCTCTCCCCATGGCGTTCCTGTCAGGGCCTGAGAGACACTGTGTCAAGTGCTAGCTAGGCGCACAAGCCTGGACATGTCAAGATTGGCGCATGCTCAGCAGCTCAGCTCGCGAGTCCTGCTGTGGGGGCTCTGTTAACAGCGAACGATCTCCCAGGCACCCCGGCCGAGTCCGAGTCCGACATGCTCAGTTGTGTAGGAAGCGCTGGAATGCAGCGGGCAGTGTCTGCCTCTTGGAGAGATGGGCATTCCCCAAAGTTAACTGCCCCTGGGTCCGAGCACTGTGGTGGGCCTGGCACTGGGCCCTCTGGACCTGGCAGGGCAACGAAGCAGTGAACTCCCGGAGAGCGCTCGGTTCTTCCTGCTCCTGATGTTTACATCTACGACGCAGGAGCCACCCAGCCTGCTATGGGGTCTGACAGGTCAGAATCAGAGCCTTGAATTGCAATTGGAAGTAAAGAGAGAGCCAGGCTGTATGCCGCCCTTGCACTACAATCAGGGCAGCCTCACACCCTGCTGACTGCTGCCTGCTGGGTCAATCCCTCGGGGCCATTGCTAGCTTGCACAACTTAACACAGCCTCCAGGCTGCTCTAAGTTAGGCTGGGGACCAGTCCGATGTCCAGCCAGCCCTGGGCTGAGCTGTGCTGTACAGTCCTTGGTCATAGCCGAGGACTGGGGCCAGAGACAGCCTTGCCTTTGGAGTGCCTGGGCCTGATTCTGATCTCACGGGCACTGGTTTCACACTGGGTTACTCTGGGGGAGTTATTCCTGATTTACACCAGCGTGAAAGAAGAATCAGATCCCTGCCTCTAGTCACTGAGGGCTTGTCTGCATGGGAAGTTTTACCAGTGAATCAGTCAGTTATACCAGTCTGATCCTACATGTGGCTGCTCTTATATGAGCAGCTTTTTCAGTTTCACTTTAATCCCTTCCCAAGCAACATCCATTGGGTGGTCACAATCCAGGCCCCACTTCCCCACTCCTTGCAGGGGGGCTCTGCCCTTTGTGGGCCTCCTTAAGTCTCTCCAGCTGGGGAATCACAAAGAAAGTCACAAACCCCACACACACTCTGGGGGTGGCAAATCTACAGTGCTGCCAACAATCCAGCACATGTGCGATGGCTCTGGCTGAGTCTGGGAGGCAGGCTCAGCCTGTCTGTCTTACCAGGGAGTCCTCTGTACTCTCCTTGGGGCAGAGGGAAGGTTTCCTGTCTGGCAGTTTCCTCCACAGCTTCAGAAGTCACTCCTAGGGCAACCCCACTCCTTCCCCTCACTGACTGCAGCTTCCTCCCTTTTAAAGGTCTCCTCTCCTCCCTGTCCTGTGTGATTGACAAGGCCAGAGGGGTGGAGAAGCCCTGCTCCCAGGACCTCTCTGGCCCCTTCCTCCGCCGCGTGGGGTCTCTGCACCCCCCTCACAGCTCTGTTGTAAAGTATCCAGGACCTGATTCTCCTCTGACCTACAGCAGTTCATACTCACCATAATGTATGGGGCTGGACTCTCTCCCATGGAGCCATTTACACCTGTGCCATCCAGGGGTGACAGCACAGAAGGGTCTCGCTTGGTAGCATTTTAGACCCACATTGCATGAGTGTAAATGATGTCACAGAGCCTCAGTCCTCTCCATTCTAGCTACAGCAGGCCGACGGAAGAGATCAAATCCCTTCTGGAAACTAGATTTGGGGATTGTTTTTAGGCAAAGCCTTCTGCTGGGTATTGTGTACATGAGAGACTGCTCTGCATGGACTGAGCCCTGAGGGACTCCCCAGTGGAGAACAGCCAACAGGCTGCCTCATCCATATAGTCAATATCACTACTGCCAGAGATGGTTAACACCTCTTAGGGCACAGCACTGCTCTCCTAAGTGTCCTGGCAGAAGATGTAGGGTCTGATTCTCACTTGCATGAAGACCACTTCACACTGCTCTGCCCATGATAAGGCCCCTTACAGTGTGAGGAAACCAATGACTAGAGAGGAAATGAGAATTGGGCTCATAGAGGCTGAACTGAATCAACGTGAGCGATGGAATGGATGCTTGCCTGATCACAGCCCAGCACCCCCAGGATAAAACTGGAAGCCAGATTTCCATCAGGGAGGCATGGCTATTCCAGCTGTACTTGAGGAGAGAACAGGCTGTGACAGAGTCAGGAGAGCCCTGGGCTCATTGAACCACTCTTCATCACTCTCCAACAGTTCTCACCACCTGATAGGTGCTGTTTGTAATAAGTACGTGGTGCCAGGTAAAGAAGCAGACCATTCCCAGAGGCCCCCGAGGATGTATTCTGCCCCAGTTTAACTGTGGCCACGCTTTAATTTCTGCAGGATGGACAATGTGACCTGGGAGTCTCCCACAGAGTTTGCCCCAGTTGCCCTTTAACACAGAGGTGTAATCCATGGAAACTACAGATCTGAGCATCCAATGCTGCATCTTGATCCCAGGATAGGCTACTTGGCTCCAGATAGAACGTTGTTTTCTGGGCCCCTGGAGTCTCCACGGCTGCTCTCTGGGTTAAAGAAGAGGTTGGTTGGCTGTAGTCGGCTCTGTCGGCAGCAAGTCGGGTATGGCCCTCTGGCGCCAGGGTGGGCAGAGTGTGGGCTCCTGCGTCATGTCAGGCTGACTGTCCATGCAGAGCACTCTTGGCTTGTTTCCAGTCCTGCCCAGTCTGCTTCGAGCTGGTGCTGACTCCTTCATTTCCCTGTCCTCTTCACTTCCCCAGGCCATGAACACGCTGCAGGATCTGCTCACCAACATCTACTCCCTGCAAAGCACTGTCAACACCTTCCAGGAAGAGCTGGGGGTCTTGAAGGATAACTTCCAACAAGTACGTACGTCTGCCCATGGCAAAGGGGCGGCGGGGGGTGCTGCCCTTGGAGAGATCTCTTAGCAAACGGGCGCCCTGGTGACTCAGGAGCACTGCACTGGCCTGCAGGGAATCCGGCTTCCCTGCCTGTGCTCCTGTTCCCCATAGCAAAGAAAAATGAGGGGGTGGGGGTTGGAGTGAGACCTGGGTGCTCTGATGGGGGAACACAGGAACACCAAGCCTCCCCACTGGACAAAATTAAGTAGCCATGAAATCCTGAGTCCAAGCACAGCCCTGAGATCACTGGCGTGCGCACTCTTGCTGCAGTGCTACTGACATCCTTCCAGGGCTGCTCCACGGGGCTCCTTTCAGACTTTGGTCCATGCTCTTCCTTGTCGAGCCAAGCACGAGGCCTGGTCCCCCTTGACAGAGTTGGATGCTGACATGCAGCTGGAGGCTGCCCCCTGCTGGGATTGTTTTACATGCTTATTGTCTTTCAAGCAAGCCAGTTCCCCTTTCCTGACTAAGCCCCTCTGCTTTGTTCCCTGCGGGACCCTTCCCTCCAAGGCCCTGTCCCCCAGCTCCCGTCCATCCAACCAGTGAAGCCAGGATACAGCGTCCTTGGCCAAAGGCATTCCTGAATTACCCGGAGGGGATCCGCTGAGTGTTAGAGAACACTGACTCTCCATCAGAGGAGCTGAGCTGCTAATGTGAGGAGCCCAAGACTGGGCTCCCTGCCTGGCTCAGCCCCAGTGCAGCCCTTTCCAGCCCTCTCATGCTGTGTGCAACCAGAGATCAGTGAGCCTCAGCTAGCCCCGGGCACGAGGCTCATGTGCAGTTAGTCAGGTATTCCCTTGCCACTCCAGAGCCAGGGCACAGGCTGGAGTGCGGAGCTGGCAGGACACCGCTGGCCACTCATTCCCTCTGCACATCGCGCCATAGAATATCAGCGTTGAAAGGGACCTCTGGAGGTCATCTAGTCTAACCCCCTGCTCAAAGTAGGGCCAATCCCCAATTTTTGCCCCAGATCCCTAAATGGCCCCCCCAAGGATTGAACTCACAATCCTGGGTTTAGCAGGCCAATGCTCAAACCATTGAGCTATCCCTCCTCCACCGATGTGGTTTGCTTAACAGGTCAACATGGATGAAATGAGAGAGCGGCTCGCACAGCTGGATCAGCAGAGCCAGCTCATCCAAGCCATCCTGGACAGGCTGGTGAGTGGGGAGATTCTGGGAGTCAGAGAGAACCTGCTGGCAATGGGCTTTGGAGAAGGCTCGCACACTCAGGGAGCGTAGCCAGGAGGAGCCAGGCAGGGCTGCCACAGCCAGCGAAGGAGCAGCGGAGCCTGCTTCAGCCTTACTGTGGGCATTGGTCCCTTCGCTTGGGAACCTTGGGAGATAAGCTTTTCAGAGCCTTGGGCAGAGTGCAAGCTGCCCAACTCCCCTGGCCACTCCGCTCAGCCTTGCAGAGCACAGGGCTTAGTGATGCCGCACTTTTAGTGCCCTTTGCATAGACGCCAGAGCGTGGCCTTTCTGAAGGGTTAATTACGCCGCTGAGTTCCACATCAAGTGGTACAGGTGACCAGTCCCACAGCACTATCCGTGCCCAGCGCAAGGGAGCAGCTCACAAACAACCCAGGGCTGCAAAGGCAATCCAAAGCAATCTTTAGAAACAATGGGCCAGATCCTTAGCTGGTGTATAAGGGTTCCACTGACTTTGGCGGAACGAGGATGATTTACGCCAGTGGAGAATCTAGACCAACAAGTTCACCTCCCCTGGTGGAGTCCATCTCCATTCCCTAGCCAGGCGAGTGGCTGTATTTGTGATAGCATCTGTAACAAACAGCTCAACTAAAGAGCAAGCTAGGTGCAGTGTGTAATATACACAGTCCCATGGGGAAGTCTTTACGCCTGGCCAGTCCAGATGCGTAGATGTCGCCAGCTCAGTAGCCATGTTACCTGTGCGCTCGTTGGATGGGAAGCCGGGCTCTGTGCGGGTGAGCAGCTGGCAGCACAGCCAGGCCTCCATACCAAAGGCTGCCTGGTCAACATTCATGCTGCTGCTTCACACCGCCCACTGGCAGTGGGGGAACCGACTTGTCTTCAAGGTGTTTGGACCTGCCAGCACTGGCCTGTGCCCCGCTGCTGCTGTGCTCCGAGGCACGGCAGGTGCAGCCCGAGAGGAGGGCAGCTTGCAGTATTGGTGCACCCTGCCTCTCCAGTGCAGGTAGCTGTAAGTAGGGTGCCCACAGGAAGGGTGACGGAGGCTCCTGCTGCCTTCGCACTCAGTGGGTGAGTGTGCAGAGTGTATCCTGTCCTCACTCCACCCTCTGCTCCTGAGAACGGCATTGGCCTAGGGCCCTGGCCACTGATCATCTGCAGTAACGTCCCCTGCTGCTCACAGGCTGTAGCAGCCATACTCAGTCAATGGCCCGTGAGCCACAAACGCCTCTTCTGGGCCTCACATTCTGCTCAGAATTTAGCAGCTCAGATCAACTCTCGCTTTGCCTGGGGCTCGGGGGAGGGCAGTTGCATTCAGCACAGCATTGCTCCCTGCACAGCCCCATGCATGGCAGCGGGTGGTGGGCGATCGGCCTGCCGGTTGAGGAGGTGCCGGCTGGGGGAGTGCTTGGAGAATTATGCAACAGAGGCTGGCCCTAGAGCAGGCTAAGGGTGTCACTGCTCAGGGTGCGCCCTGCTGTGTGGGTGCTGTGTCCCAGCATGCCTCTCTGGTGTAACTACTGCTTGGAAGCACAAGCAGGGATGACCCCTACACATACCGTGAAAGGGTCTCAGGTTCCCCTCCCACTCCTCTCTGATCCCCTTTGCAGAGAACCACCTCCAGCCACATCCCTGAGCAGTGACATGCACCTTGGCCTCTCCCTGCCTACCTGCCCCCAATGGACCACCCTCAGGCACCTTACAAGACCACCGGTTCCTAGGGCCAGTCCTCTCTCCAAACCACTTAAACTTGCAAAATGGAGCTGACAATCTCCTGGGAGCAGGCTGCCTAATGAGATCCCCGGCAGACAGGCTCTATCATGGTACTTCTGCACTTCCAGTCCCAAGTGGAACCTGAACTCCATGGCCATGTGCAAGGGAAAGATACTGTGGGGATGATGCCATTGCTGAACCTGCTGAGAGGTTTGGGTCTGGCAGGGGGCAGGACTGGGTTTGTTCCTGCATGCCCTGTCCCAGATTACCCATCCCTCGCTCTGATATAAAGTGCAAGGCCATTCCCCTCTGATGTGCAGCTCCTTTTCTCTTCCTCTGAATGCAGGACAAGATGCAGGCACAGCTGAGTTCTTTCCCCGAGCAGGTGGACATAGTGCAGTGGAGCTCTCTCTTTGATTCGCTCGCTGACAAGGTAGGTGCAGATTCCCACCTGCCTGGTGGACCTTATCTCGAACTGAGGGCTCACTCGAGATAGAATTGAGCGGAAGCATCTTGGGAGCAATGAGAATTGTGTTTCTGTGTCCATCACAACTCTTTGAATGGGGCAAGCCAGCTCCCTCTGGATTTGCTGTGGGTTATTGTTCACCATTTGATCAGATTTTAAGAGCCTGCAGGGTGAGGCAAGGCTACTGTACTGATTCATGCTGAGATCAAGATCATGTGGGTCTCATCACTGATTGGCTCCAATCCAGGGCACAAGAGGGTTGGTGTCTCTCTCAGAGCGGGAAGAGAATGCTGCAAAGTTGAAGCCTCTGGACTCTCAGGGTGTGCTAGGTCACAGTAAACTCTTCTGCCATCACACACACTCACCCTGTAACCCAGCAGTCTATGCCCTCTGCTGGGATCGGCTCACCCCTTGATGACCACTCCTCAGCACATCCAGTAATGCCCCCAGGGGATTATTGCAGGGGTTGGTTATAATCCCCAGCCAATCGCTCTCCTCCCTATGCTACTGGGCCTCTGAAATCTATGGGGAACCTCTAGCAGCCACAACCCTGCACCCTGGCGTGCAGCAACCAGCACCAGCCTGCATCCTCACTCAAGACACTCCTGAGCCCGCACACCAACAAGGTTAGCCCAGATACCTGGCTGATCTGAGCTCCGTAATGCAGGGTGGTGTCATGATTGATGCTGTAAAGGGATGAGTGGGATCAGTGTCTGTATTAGCCGACCCCTACGGTTTGGGGAGGCCAGGTGAATAACTCCAGTGTGGGCACAGTTCTCAAAGGCAGAAGGAGGTTGCTGGACACTGGTTGCTGTTTTGTTCTTCCAATAGCGAGAACTTGGAATCTGCAAACATGACCCAACTGCCCCAGCCAGTCCCCTGCACTCCCCCACTCCAGCTCTGATCAGCACCCCCTTTCTGAGCTGTCTGCAGGAACCAACCTGCCATAAAACCAGCGCGGAGGTGTTTTCTTTCAGAGCTCCTCAGACCCAGTGCCCAGCCTCGACTCAAAACGGGACACGGTCAGGGAGGCCCTTAGCAAGCTGTGCCAACTGCCGGAGAAGCATGAAGCCTTGGGAACCCGCATCAGCCTGCTGGAGAGTGAGCTCAAGCAGCAAGTGGATCACCTAGGTGAGGCCCCAGCATCCAGCTTCGCTCCCATCCCTGGGTTGGGCCTGTCTTCCAGGAGAAATCCGGGGCCTTAGAGGGCAGCAAGGGCCCAGACCTGACTGGGTGCAACCAACTCCTTCCTACTGGGCAATCAGAGCCACTGCCTGGAGGGACACAAGTGAGACTGGACAGCCTGCCAGTCCTGCAGAGCCCAGCCTGGCTCTGGGGGAGGGGAGTCGGGGTCTATTCGGTAGGTCCCAGCCCGGCTCCAGGAGAGGGGACCCGGGGCAGGGGGGGTGTCTATCTGGCAGGGCCCAGCCCAGCTCCACAGGAGGGGAACTAGGATTTGTCTCTGCAGGGTCCAGCCCAGTTCTGGGGGAGGGGAAGCCGACTCTCAGAGAGGCGGAGCAGGGGACTATCCCGGCTTGGGGCCTGGGCATTGTCCAGAATGCAGCATCTTTCTTCCTACTGGTGATGTTGGAAGCAGAGGGAGCCCAGCCCCGGGGAGCTCGCAGGGCTGGGAGCTGGGAAAAGCATCTTGCCTCCTGAAAAGTGAGGAGGTCGGGTCTGGACTCAGAGATGCAGTAAGTGCAGGAGCTAGGCTTGCCAGATGTCCCGTTTTCAACCAGCATGTCCGGTTGAAAGGGAACCTGGACAGTGTCTGGTCAATACATCTAACAGGACACCAAAAATCTGGTTACCATGGGCGGCGGGGGGAGGTGGGGGGTGGAGTGCTGGGTCATCAACCCACACCAGCCCCTGCTCAGCCAGGGCCACCTCCTACCTGCATCTCATGGGTAGGCAGGCAGCAGGTACCATGTCAAGCTGCAGCTCCCATCCCAGCCCTGGGACCCAGGGAGCCCAGCTAGGGAGGAAGCAGGTGGAGAGGATCGAGCTACGAGGAAGAGGGATGAGGGAGAGAAGTGAGCAATGGGGAGTGGGGGGAAGAGGAGTGAGTGGGGGCGTGGCCTCTAGGGAAGAGGCGGAGCAGGGATGGGACAGCAGGGCCTTGGGGGAAGAGGAGGGGCAGGGCCTTGAGAAAGAAGAGGGCAGGGGGTGAGGCCTCAGGGGAAGAGGCAGGCTGGGGGTGGGGGTCCAGTTTTCAGAAATTAGAAAGTTGGCAAACCTAGCAGGAGACCCCTACACCAGGTCTACAGTCTGTCTTCAGAGCTGAGTTGCCCTTGACGACCTTCCCTAGAGCTGACTTGCCAGGGAAGCATTGTTCTTGCAGTGAGGCTGCTCTCGGCAGGAACACCCCGCCCTGGATGGGGGCTCTTAGAGGGAAGTCCGAGGGCAGGAGGACAGAGTGCTAAAGCATTGAGAAGTTCCTCCAGCTACCATTGATGGCCTCACTAATACCTACAGCAGAGCTGGGAATGCAGCCTGGGCTGCCATGTCCTCTGGGGCTCACCCCATCCACCCCCATCACCCTTTATCCCACAGACGGTGACTTATCTCCAGTAGCTCTGTGAGGCATTGCCTGATCTTGAATTAGCTTTAATGATGGGCTCTCACTATGAATCCAGGTCTGAGTAGCCCCCAAAGGCTTCTCTGTATTTCAAGCAAACCTTCCTTCCATGGTTCCTTTACTGCTTGAGCCATTCAGGTCCCTGCCCCTATGGAGAACCATGTACATGCTATAATTGGGGGGGCATTCTCTCACCTCAGCTCTAGCACACCGGTGCAGCTCACCTGGGACTGGCAATATTGGGAGCACTAGTGTAGACAGAGCTCCAGCACTTCATCCCTGGATGTGCCCAGAGCAGCCCTGGGTGAGCCAGTGGTAGAACCGCTGGCAGCTGGACTACAAGACCATTGCTGGCAGGGATGGAGCTGCACCTGTAATGTGACAGTGGTGGGGGAATTCCCTGGAGCTCTCCGTGCAGACACAGCTTTGGTGTCTTTCATTTGGTTCCAGCCAAACTTGGGATCTCAGATGACGTAGCCGCAGATCTGGAGAGAATGAAAAACGAAATAAGCAGCCTACAAAGCAAAGAAGACAAGGTGATCTGGGTCCAGGGCTGTAGCGTGTTTGTCCCAAGATAGCGCTGTAGCTCAGAGCACATCTTATTTCTCTCATAGTCTCTTGCAATGGCTACAATCAGAGTGGGGAGGGACCTGGAGCAGAATGGGGCATAGATGCAGAAATGGGGTGATTGCAATGGTAGTTGTGTTCCCTTGCCTAAGTGTGCATGCATGCCAAGGGCCCCGTGTAAGGGCGTTCTCTATTGCATGGGCACAGGGTGTGATATGCTAATGCTCCCATGTTACAGCATTGCTTCCTCCTGTGCACCCCCTCATGGCCTGGGATGGCTATGCAGCTCCCTCAGTTTCCCCTCTTCAGGGCTCTGTATTAAACTTCACACAGGTTTTTTACCCAGTAATGCCCTTCCACTGGGGCCAGTTTATTGACACAAAACTCAAAACAAAACTCAGGGCTGGGGGCTTTTCTTCTCCCCCTTTTCCCCCAGGGTCTGCTCTGGGCAGCTCTTCCTTGCCTTGGCTGGCCACTCTGGGTGGAGTCAGCTCTCCCTGGCCCTCAGCCTTCGTCAGCCCTTTAGCTCTGGCTTCCAGGCCCAAACCTTTCATCCCGGTCAAGGGTCTCCCGCAGGCACCTCCTGCTTTCTGACGCCTCTGTCACAGCTTCCTCTCCCTGTTTCTTTTTGTCTTTTGTTTGGTTTTGATGCAGCAGTCATACGAGTCTTGGACCGCCACTTTCCTCATTCTTTTTTTTGCCAGGGTATTTTTTTTTTATACCTTTGCACTGAGTCTAGTATCCTTGAGAAACCACAGTAGGGCTTTTGTTGCACTATTCCATTTTCCTGACAGTCTCGCTAGTTCCTTTGATTCCAAGCCAACTTAATTTTTCATAAAGAAACTTACTTTCCATAGACAATTACCCACAATACTGGCGAACACAATCAACAATTGCTTTGGTTTTGCAACATTACACAGCCCGTCTTTCTGTCTTTTTAATACGTTTAACTTATTATTTAAGGCACAAAGACATGTTAACCCTCTAAAAATGACTTACTCCACTTTTTCTGCCATGACTACGGAGCGTGCAGTAGAACCTCAGAGTTACGAACACCAGAGACAACCGCACCCCTCCTTTGGAACCGGACGTACGCAATCAGGCAGCAGCAGAGACCAAAAAAAAGAAGCAGAGACAGCACAGTACTGTGTTAAACATAAACTACTAAAAAAAAGGGGGGGGGAAAGCAGCATTTTTCTTCTGCATAGTAAAGTTTCAAAGCTGTATTAAGTCAATGTTCAGTTTTAATCTTTTGAAAGAACCACCGTAATGTTTTGTTCAGAGTTACGAACAGCCTCCGTTCCCGAGGCGTTTGTAACTCTGAGGTTCTACTGTAGTATTCGCTTCGATTTTTGAGCATACATCTTAGAACCTTCATCTTTTTGTTTCTTTAGTCCATAAGTCTCGCCATTCCTTTGTGAGCACCTTCATGACCGCACTCTTCTCTACATAAGGGTATTTTGATATCCACCTCCTTGTTTTTTAGAGCATGCTTTGTTGCTTTAAGAAAAGGAGGACTTGTGGCACCTTAGCGACTAACCAATTTATTTGAGCATAAGCTTTCGTGAGCTACAGCTCACTTCATCGGATGAATACTGTGGAAAGTACAGAAGACGTTTTTATACACACAAACCATGAAAAAATGGGTGATTATCACTACAAAAGGTTTTCTCTCCCCCCACCCCACTCTCCTGCTGGTAATAGCTTTGTCATCCATCTCATTTCCTGGTATTCCCATATGCACCGGAATCCATGCCATTGTTACACAGAGAGCTAGAGCCCTGCGCAGATACAAAATTTTTATCCAGATCCGATCCGCAAACGTGGTCTGCAGCTATCCGCAGATGTAAAGTGGATATCCTCAGATTTTCCGGGCTTTACAGGTAGCGCGCATTATTTCTGGAGTTAGGAACGTTACTTCACTGATTAGTCATTTCAGCTTTCTGAAGTTCCTGTTCTGATTGTCATTATGCCTAACAAGGAATCGGATAAAATTACAACTGTAGCCAGTCGCTCAGCTCTAATTCAAATTAGTGCCAACATTACCCCATTAGTTCAGCTGTCAAAATGGCACATTATTCGATAGCCTTTTAGATATCTGGGTTCCAAGACTAGGAACACAGAAGACTGTTCCCACTGTACCCAAGTTGTCATATTTTGATCTGTCTGTATAGACTTGGCAAAGCTGTCCCCATTTTCCATATGTAAATGCAGAAATGTCATTGGTCATAAAATGTTTGGGTTTTTTCTTCCCTCATTTTTTCTTTTTCATACAATTCCAAATCCACAAACCGGGGAATTGTCCAGCTATAATTGGACTTCCTATGACTAAAAATTTTTCATTCTTTCCATTTGTCTTTTGTACATGTCACCTTTACCCGTTTTTTGTCCCTGATAATATGAGGAAGTCTGTGGGATTCCATATTATTTTGTCTACTAAGCTCCCAGCAATCCTCATAAATCTGTACTTTTATTTTCATGATTCTTTTTACCTTTGCCCAAAAGGTTAGATCTAATAGTTTCATCCTTAGATTTATAGGTGTTTCTCCAGTGGCTATTGGCAGCACATACTCTAGTGGGGTTATCATTACACCACATGCCAAGCAGAGCTTGAGCCTGAGCTGTTCCAAATTTCTAAGAATTGTTTTTGAGGCTGAATCAAAAGCTTGGCATCTGTAGTCTAAAACTGGCATCCATAAAGCTCTCTATATCATCATCAGTATCTTATCTGTATTCCATTGGCTTCCAGCTACCCTTTTAAGTAAGTTCATCCAACTTTTACACTTCTGTATGATATTATCTATGGGACCTTTCCAAGTTAATTTATTATCAAACACTACTCCAAGGAACATCAATTTTTGAACTATCTGAATTTTTTTCACCATAAAAAAATAAGTCCCGTTCTTCCCAAATTTTCTTCCTGGTTAAAAGCATTCCCCTGGTTTTTGCAAGTGAGAATTTCAATCCCAAATCATTTCCCCACTTGGAAATGCTCTGGAGTTTCTCATTTGTCTTTCTATGGTTACTTTACGTCTTTTGTGCTTAGTCCGTAGAGCAGTCATCTGCGAAAAGGGATGTACCTATTCCCATCTGCACACTTTCTTGTTCCTCTCTGGCTCTTTACAGAGACTAGCTGCCCTCTACCAGGCCCCATTTGAAAGGCTGTTAATGAGGCACAGGTGGGCTGGACCAATTCCCTCCTAAAGGGTCCCATCCACCCTGTGTCAGCTTTACTCTATGAAATCCAACCACTAGCCCCCAGCAAGGTCTCGTCTTTGCAAAGCTTCATGTTCACATTTGACCCATCTGGGCGTTTGAGGAATGCCTGATGCTAGAGCATCTGAAAGCTGGGCGTTGGAGGGAAACTGCTTGGCAGCCTTAGCTCTAGAGGGCATGGGGCGGCGATCGCTGTGCTGGGTGTCTGAGACGGCGCTGTGCCTTGCTCTCCGCAGGGGAGTGAGTTTCAGAGGGACTTGCAGGCCCAGGTGCAGAAGCTGAAGGAGCAGTACGAGAAGCTGCAGAAAGCCTCGGAGAGGCTGCTGAGCAGCATGGGGGATTTCCAGGTAAGAGCAAACCCACTGCAACCTTCCAGGCACCCCCCAAGGAGGGGTCAGGGGAAGACAGCAGGGCGCAGGGCCCCTTGTGTGTGCCTGACCAGCCTTGCTGGGTGTAGAGCCTCCTGCACCACCATTGGGGAGGCCAGCGCCCACCAGGGCACCAGCAGGGACAGCCTTTGGCCTGCCCCCCGTGTGGGGGAAACAAGGGGGGAAGGCTTCTTGTGCCTTTCTCCTCACACACGCATGCTAGAGCCAGCAACAATCTGGCACTAACCAGGGAAAATTCTGGGTCCCTGATCCCAGGGGCTTTCCCTTAGGAAACTGGCCTCTGGCTGCTTTGGGACCTCATAGGGATCAGCGGGGGGAGGGGTTAAATAGTTTGTATGAGGTTTTCCCTTGGGCCCTTCATGACTCGTGGGATGCCACATGTGCTGTGTGCACCAGGCATGAAGGGAGAGCTGCCCAGATTTCCCAGAAGGCACTGGGACAAACACAGTTAGGCAGCTTGGTGGGGCTGCAGCACAAACATGGCTGACGCGTGGTCGTGCGGTGAGAAAAACGGCAGTGCAGACGCAGCTCAGGCCGTGCTCCTTGTCATTGCTCCTGGTGGGAACGCCACAAACCCCTCTGTGCCAGGGGGTAGATGGGGCACAAGGTGCCCAGGTGGGTGGGGAAGTGACATGGCCCAATTCTTGCCACTCATGGCCACAGACCGTGGGATGATTTGTGACCCTAGCATCTGCCACCACCCTGTGGCTTGGTTGGCCCTGAAGTTCTGTGCTGACTGTCCCTCCCCAGGACTGACACATACAGGCAGCTTGACACGACAGGAGAAGAATGAGGCAGAGCTTCAGGCAGTGACGGACTAAAGAAGCGCAGTCTGTTTATCTTAACAAAGAGAAGGTTAAAGAGTGACTTGATCATGGTCTCCAAGGGTCGACATGGGGAGGAGGGTTTCTGATCTAATCCAGCAGGCACAGGTAGAGTGAGAGAGACCCAGTGTCTTGAAGCCAAAGCTAGACAAATTCAGCCTTTTTTTAAATGAGGGAATTACTATTGACACAACTTGCCCAGGGACCTGGTGAATTCTCCATCCCTTGAAGCTTTTAAATCATGATTGGACATCTCTTTGTAAAACAGCTGCTCTCACTCAGCCCCTAGTTCCTGGGCTGGACGCAGGAAGGTGAGGTTCTCTGCCCTGGGTTATACAGACTAGAGGATCATACTGGCCCCTTCTGGCCTTAACATCTAGGAAATGCTTGACTACAACAGTATGTTTTGCCTGCCCACAGAACCTGCGGATGATGGTTCAGCAGCTGGACCTGAATAAGGCAGACAAAGCCCTGCTGGAGCAGGAGATGAATGTGGTGAGTGGAGACACCCCATGGCACCGATCTCAGGGCTAAGGGCTTATTCCCTCCTCCCCCATAATATGTTTGGCTTTGCAGTACAGGGTCAAGCTCGGCGCTCACTGCACAAATGGCCCAGGCACAGAACACATTTCTCCCGATGGCGCTCTTGAACTTGCAGGGCACCAGTCTAGCACTTATCCCACCACATGTGGGCAGGTCCTGGAGCTTAGTAAAGAGCACAGGAAAGGATCCAGCAAAGGGAATAAATCCTAGCAGCTGCAAGCCCGGTGCCTGGACCTTAAATTCTGACCATGGTGCATAGAGTGGCCCAGCCTTTCCCTGGGGATCTCAGTTAGCCCCGGGTGCTGCTCTCCTTGCAGGCTCGAAGGGGGTGCTGCGACCACCTGATCTCAGAGCAGAAGGCATTCCCTCTGCTACCGCTGAGATGAATTTCTCAGTATCTCTAATTCTCTCTCTCTCTCTCTCTCCTGCTGTGAATGGAGCTGGGTCCAGGCAGCCCTTTGAAGTGTAGCCTAGTCACCTAGGAAGGAGGAGGAGGATAGGTATCTCTGTTGCTTTAGGACCAAGGCCTTAGTGCTAGGCATTTAACCCTTTCTGTTTCTTGCCTGGGTCAGGGACACCACCCATCTCTGACTGAGCCCCAGGGATCTGCCCCTCTTTTCACCCTCCCAACCCTAGCCTTGCCCTGCCACCACTGCCTGTCTCCTGGGCAGTCCCATCCTCTCCATGATGGGATGGGAGCTCTCAGCACTGTGCAGGGATTGTGCAGCACCTGGTAGAACAAGGGCAAGAGAGATGGGATCCTGCAGTTGGTACCAAATCCAGGTCTCCCATTACATAAATCCTGCCTCCTCACCACCGGTCTGGGCCCCTGAGGCCTGAGGAACCTGGACCAGCCTTAAATTGTGGCAGAATTCCTCCAGAAACTGCTTCCTTTCAGCTCCTCAGCTCACACCCCTTACAATGCCTTTGCCCACATGCTAAACGCAACTCTGTCCTTAGTGATGCTGCACATGCAGCCTACACAGAGCTCAGCAACCTCTGCTCCCGAATTGCAGCCCCTACCCCTTGCACTGAGGGAAAGTCCTAGCTTGTAGGGTATCTTCTTTGTAGGCTGCAGCCATGTGGCAGGGGCAGTGGAATCCCAAACCCCACCAGGTCTGAGTCCCTGCATCACAGCCACTTAGGATGGGACCAGCCCTTTAAAACGCTGCCTCTCCACTAGAAAGCAGACAAGAGTGCGCTGGAGGCCATGGTGAACCACGGGGAGCTGCAAAGCGCCACTACTCAGCTGAACGAGATGATGCAGGATCTGCTGCAGAAGATGTCCCTGCAGGACAACGATTGGCAGAAGGCGCTGGAGAAGCTGTTCAGTGACGTGGACTCCAAGGTAGCAGCTTCACCGGGGAGGGAGGGAATGGTCAGCGCATGAAATCACTACACTCCAGAGCAAATGGGTGCAGGGGCCTGGGGTACAAGCAGCAGTTGAATAGGGTGTAAAGCACCATCAGCCTGATCTTCCTTTCACACCGTGTAAATGGAAAGACTCCAGACTCTGCTGGAGTGAAACTGATGTGAGACCAGGATCACTCTCCCTAGTGCCCCCCTTCCCTGCAGCCAGCTCCCTGGGTAAAAAGCATGCTGCTTGGGGACAGGCTGACCAGCCCCCCTCTGTGTGAGGGGCAGGGGATCAAGGGAGCATGCAGGCCAGGCCTGGTTCTGTTCCTCCCAGGTAAATGCAGTCACTCCCAATGGCAGCAGGATCTGGCCCACATACTCCCTTCTACCTCAGGGCTGCTTTGAGCTCTGCTGCCCTGGCCCCAGGGCACTAATGTGGCAGGGGTCTCCCCACAGAGGGAGCATGCTGCCCCTGCTTCTGAGTCTTGTGCTGATGCTTCACTGAGGGATCCATTCAGCTGACACAGGGATGGAGAGGAAAGGGCACAGGCCTGGGCTCCATTCTCTAATCACTGCTGGCTGCACTGTGCTCTGATGGGCTTATCTGCCCTGCCAGCAGCCAGAAGGGACTGATTCCATCTTTGCTTATTGTCTGTCCCAAAACCCTGATTTGGGGTAGGCAGAAATTGCACTTTTCCTTGTTCAACTTCAGTCCGGACTGACTGATTAGGCTCAGGACTTAGCTGAGGGTTTTGTCGTGTCCTTCCATTGAAGACCCACATATCAAAATGCTGTTCATGGAAACTACAGCTCCATGTATGTTCGTTAACAGTTCTGCTGTCTTTCTGTGAAAACATTCAGGTGCACTAGCAATCCCAAAAGGGAAACTTCATATGCAAAATTCCCCAAAGGGTGTGATAAATGTACTCAGTTTAGCACTTTCTTTGGCTAAAGGAATTTGCTAGAGTCCACTTGAGACATCCAGTTTGGAGAATATTGTAGCTCCTTTCACTTTTTTTGGGGGGGGGAGGGGGGAGAGAGTCATCCCATGTTGGGAGGATATATTTTTCTCTGACAACTGCTTCATTCAGTCTTTTCAGATCCACACAGATTCGTATCTTTCCATTTTTCTTTGTAACCAGTACCAGCAGGGCACACCATGCTGTTGGTTCAGACATTTTCTCGATGTGCCAATCCGCTCCATTCTCTATAACTCAGTTTCTACTTTATAAAGTAATGAGATAGGAAGCCTGCCTGTCGTAGGGTTTAGCATTGTCTCTTCAGGTGATTTATACTGGAGCTCCTTTCAAAAGTCCAATATCACAAAATATTCCAAGTTCTTCCGCCTTTCTCACTGGGCCCATCAAGGGTGCCACACTGCAACTGAGAAGGCTATTGGTCTGTGGTCCTTTGATCACATACATTCTGAATGCACGACTTCTGTAAGTTGTTTCTGTGGTGAACTGGCCCTTGCAGTTCACAACACCTCCGGGGCTAGTCAGAGTAGTGTCAGGTGACTTCAGCTCTGGAAGGGGTTCAAGGTGATTGTAAATCTCTTCTGAGATGACTGTCAGCTCCTGAGTCAATTTTAAAGCCAATAGTCTTGCCATGAATATTCAGTTTCACGCTCCAGGCAGATTCTGTATCATCACAAGTGATAGATCCCAGAAGCCATGGCCCTTGATTCAACTCTTTGACTGCTTTTGTGCAGCAAACAGCTGCAAAGTGTCCATATTTTGTGCATGTATTACACTGTGAGCCTCTGGCTGGACATGCATCATTTCTTGGGATATGACTTTTTCTACACTGTGTGTACAGAGGCTGGAATTTGACCCTCTTAGCCTGGGATTTCCGTCTCCTTGTCTCAGGGGTTTCATGATAATGACTTTTAACAATCAACTGTGTGTTTATAGCTTCTAAGCTAGTTTCAGGTTTTTCAAGTTGCTCCTGTCTTTGATTCTGCTGTTTGACTAGTTCAGACTGCTTTGTTATCTGTATAGCTGTAGCTAGGGTTAAATCTGTCTTCAACTGTAGCTGCTATGAAAGATTTTATCTGTTAATCCAATAAGGAACCTGTCTCTGATATTTTCATGTTCTGCAATCCCAGGTTTCAGTTAATGCATGCAGAACTCTTATAAAAAATTCAGTGTTTTCCCATGGTTGATGAATTCTCTGGTGAAAACATGCTCTTTCATAAACCACATTTCTCTGAGGTATAAAGTATGCATCAAACATAGCCAGAACCCTTTCCTAGTCATCTTTGTGCCTGTCTTCAGTAAACTGAAAGGATTTAAAGATATGCTTTGCCTGCTTCTCCATAGTATAAATTAAAGATGATAACTGTGTATCTCCAGTTAACTGGTGGAGCTTTGTAGTGATCTGAAATCTTGCAAAATACTACTTCCAGTCTGTCCACTGTGAAGGTTTGTCAAAGCTGAAGTTCTCTAGGGCATTGAAGAGTGGCATGTGGACAAACTCCTGCAACCTTTGTTGCTTTGTTCCTTCTGTTTGTTCCCCTCTGGCACTAGCTTACTTCTGACACCATGTCATGTACTTCTTGTACATGATAGGTTGCAGGGCTGCTACTAGCACGTCAAGCTTCCGTATCAGATACGGACTGACTACAGAGCTTACTTCTCAGAGAGATGCACATTAGATGTGTTCACTATGAGATCCTTCAGTGCTCTGCCAGGTATGACTATGGTTAGCTTAAATAAGGTCTTTTACAGACAGTGCCATCTAATGGCTGAACAGTATAATACAGTTTAGCATTGCATTACAGGGGGAGTAAAGTGCAGACTGACAGAGATGCCTGCTGCTGCTGGCAGGGCTCCTTTCTTGGTCACCTGGCTTCTCTCTCCCCCATCCCTATGCAGTTGGACCGCATGGCCCTGGACCCTCTGCGGAAGCAGCTGGAGGAAGTGTGGAAGTTCATTAAGAAGTATTTGAGTGAGGGCCCCCGCTTTGATGCTGATAGTGCTGCTGGCTTTAAAAGGTGAGTGGGTGAGAGGCAGGGTCCTGAGAAGGGGAGCGGAGTATTGGGCCCTCCCTCTGGCTCTACCTTGGAGAGATCACAAAGGAACAGCTGGGCTGTGCCCCGCCAAGGACTGCGTGGGTAGACAGCCCAGAGTCGAGGGCTGCACTTTGCTGGATAAAATGGAGCCAAAGGTAGCCACGCTCATAGAGAGGCGGCAAAGAGAACTACTAGTCCCAGCAAGAAATGCTGCATCCTGCAGCTAGCCGCCAAACTCCTTGCATCATGAGGGGGCCCCAATTGCCTGCTGGGAGCTGTAATCTCATTGGGCACCTCCCTTGAAAGACAAGGGCAGCTGCGGGAGCATTGTAGACACAGAGGCTTACAGGCAGGACTTCACCAGCCCTGCCATGACCAATGCTCTGGATTCTAACAGGCTTGTCAGTATCATGTTTGATAGACTCTGGCTTCGTGCGCAGTCAGTCACAAACCCTTAGTCATGGGAGGTCCTGCTCTCTCCTGAAGCTCAGGATTTAACCTGGCAGCTTGCAAGGTTCGCAGTGAAACTGGAGCAGCTGCTCCACATCCCCTCCAGCTGCCTCCACACACAGGGCCCATAGTGTCAAAAGCTAAGCACAGGTTGGCCTCCTCGACATCTGCTGCAAATGCTCAGTCTCACCTAGAATATTTGGAAAATGGAGTTAATAGTTCTGTTTCCTCTGTTGCTCATGCCCAAGGCAAGAATGACTGACCTGAGTTCCTTGGGCAGATTCATAGAGTGGGCTTTAGAAAGCCAGGCTGGTCAGTGGACAGAGCACTGGGCTGGGACTCAGGTGAACTGGCTTCTGGTCTTGGCTCTGCTCCTGACCTGCTGCGGGACCTTGAATAAGTCACTTCCCCACTTTGGTTCCTCCTTCCCCTTTGTACAGTATAAGCTCTTCGGGGCAGGGACTGGCTCTCACTGTGCATGTCCAAGGTCCTGATCTCATTTGGGATCTCATTTGCTACCATAATACAAATCAAAAGAAATGTGTTTCTAAGCTACCGTCAATGCCACCTGTGAGCTTTGCGGTAGGCTACAGCGTAGCATGAGCATGGCATAAGGCGAGTCGCTGTGTCTGTTTCAGGCAGCTCTTTGAACGAGTGAAGTGCATTTCCTGTGACAGACCCGTGGCCATGATGACTGGGCCGTGAGTATCAAGCAATGCCCCATTTCCTGCAGTTCTGGCTGAGCCAGGCTAGCACAGGATGTTTCCACTAGAGGGCACTGTTTGACTTCTTTTCATACTGTTACTTTTGTGCAGGCACCTGGTGACAGTCCGAAAAGCAAATCTGCTCTCACGGCCACGTCCGGCTAGTGCCAACGGTTACGAGTACCTGGCACTCAAGCAGCTAGCAAGGTGAGCAATTCCCCAGGGAGCTGCAGGTCCCCAGCACGGCTAAAACAGCCAGGAGGCTTCTCTTGTGTAGTTGCATCTGACGAGGGACGTGCCATGTACCTAGCTGTTCCCGGGCCTGCATGGGGCACTCCTCACATGCCGCCTGTGTACTTCCCAGCCCTCTAATTCAGGTGCCCGGCTCACCACATGCAAGCACAGGCTGATCCATGCAGAGCCCTGCTCATCCGCTTTCCTCTGGGAGACTGGCTGATTCTTGGCTGGTCAAGATCAGGGTTCTGCAGCGGACTGGCTGCTTTCTCCTTCCCCAGGGAGCAAGTTGTAGAGGGCAATGACGGGCGTGAAATGACTAGCCATGGGCAGCTCTCCTCCCAGCAGTGCTGGCAATGCCAGGCACATGCCGCCTACCCCATCAAGCGATTGTCCAAGGTGAAGGCTCTTACCACCATGTACCCCTACGGAGACCCGACAGTCCTCACCTACGATAACGTAAGCCAGCCCGTGTTGCCCTGTGTTTTCCCCTCCCATGCTAATCTCAGCACAGCACTTCCCTTTAGACCAATCGGCTTGGGGCCACTTCTCCACTGGAGAGTCAGGCCAAGGGCCAGCATGGGGAGATGGGGCCACCAGAAGAACCTGCTGGAGGGGATTGATCTGACAGGGGGGCAGGGAGGGCAGTGGCTGTGAGTGAGAGGGAGGTGGGTGGCAGAGGGGAGAGGAAGAGATTAGCAGCGGGGAGGAAGTCAGGGCCCCCGGTGTGAGGAGAGCAGCATTCAGGTGAGATCTCCATGCACATTGTGTTCTTCCCTGCAGAGCGAAGTGGATATCCTGGGCATCAACGGAGTTCTCTACAAGGGTAGGGTAAGCTCACAGCTGGCAAACCGGAGTGTCTCTCTGGAGAAGGAGTTCTCAGGTTGGTTGGAGGGGGCAGCTCCTCTGGCAGAGGGTGTGGGGCAGGGCGAGGGGTTCAGCCCACAGGCTAAACACAGCTGGGGCCACTTGTGCTTTTAGAGTGGAGATGTGGAGATGACCCCACCCCCAGCATGCAATGGACTAGCTCCAGGCACTCGAGCTACTCAGCCCAAAATGGACATTGCATGCTGGGCTCTGTAGTCAGCATGGGTGGCCCTAAAGATGAAGGGGGCTGCTATCAGCTCCATTGTATAAATGTTCTAAGTGGCCGTAGTGGGTTCCCTGCAGCCGCCTGGGCTGGGCATTTTGGTAGCTGATGGACATACACCATGTGCCCAGCCCGACTGAGTGCGGCCATGAGGCATGAGCAGAGCCTGCTGTGGGGAGTGCTGTGTGGACAGCAACTCAGACATTCCTGTGGGGGCGTCACATGAATCCCTGGCCCCACCTCGTTCCATACACTCAGGGCCAGAGCGCAAGACGGCTGCTTGGGGGTGAGATCTCCTCCCGGTAGGCTTGCACCCCTAGTCTTGCTCTGTCCTGGGGCTGTCCCTGCTGGGCTGGCCCCCCCCCCCCCCCCGCACTCCCCATACTGCTTGGACACGGCTTTAGCCTCTTGACACGCTAACTGGTCTCTTTCAATTCTTCTCTCTGCAGGAGCAAAGACCCCCCGGCCACCCTCCAAACATGGGATGGAAAGAACGCACTCTGCCACCTCCTATGGCAGCCACTATGTGTCACCCTATGCATGTGAGTGCTGGTGTCCCTGCAGGGTGGCATTCCCAGGGGCTGGTCAGGGCCTGCCTCTGTTGCGCGTCTCCTGGCTCCAGAGCTCTGCTCTATGAGTGCACAGTGAAATACGTGTCTGTGATGGCAGGGGGAGTGCATCCAGCAGGCTCCTGACGTGGGGAACAGCCAGGGTCACACAGCGCAACAATATTCTTGTGTACTAGCCGCCACACAAGCTGTGCAGAGTCAGAGAATGCAAGTGGAGGGAGCAGGGCATGGGCAAGGGGCAGTGGGAAAGACGTCACGCGCGGGGGCGTGACACTCTATGGAGATCTGGTAGTGGCTGCAGTGCAGAAGGCTCTCACACCAAGGGGGTGGGGGATTGTGGGGAGGGTTGTGCAGCGGCACAGGGTGGGTGGGTGCTGGATGAGCAGAGGCAGTAGGGAGGAGACTAAAGCAAGGAGGGGCAGGGTCTGGAGACAGTCTGGAGCAAATCCAGGAGCGGGTCTGCCACTATGCAGGGTCGATCTGAGCTTTAGAGACTTGCAGGCGGTGGAGAGGAGAGCAAGCTGCTAGGCCAGCCAGCCGGCTTGCTGCCCTGGAGCAGCGCAGAGCTCCAGCCGCCCTCCGCCAGTGGCCGGCAGACCCAACTGGGGATGTGGCTCTCCCAGGTGGACCTAGTGGCTGCTGTCCGTGTCGATGTCAGGGGGTGGGGTTGGCTAGACAGTGAAGGGGAGCAACCGGGTCACACGACCATCACCAACCTGATATCCATCACCAACCTGGTGCCAGGCAGCTCCTGGCGGTGAGAGTGGTGTGGCTGTGCCAGCCACATGCAAGGCCGTCAGAGGAACCCCACTGAGGTCAGCGCTGGAGAGGGGGCAGGAACCAGGCCCTGGCTCTAGCTCGCAACAGCCGTCACATCACTGTGGGCTCTGGCCCACTCAGCTCATCATCCCATGGGCAGACTCACGGCTGAGTGGGGGGAGGCAGATCCCTGGAGCCTCCACACAGCACCCCCTGCGGACCAGCCCCAACCCCTACCCCAGGCTGCCAGGGACCTTGGCGGTGGGCAGGCTTCCCTGTCTCACCCCCTTGAACTCCAGGGGTGGCTATAAAGCCGCCCCCTTGCCAGCTGGTGGCCATGACTCCCTGGGGCTGGGGCCACCTTGAGTCACCCAGCCTGTGGGCTAAGCGTGTTTTCTTCCCTCGGTGTGTTGCAGCCTCTGTCGGCCGGATGAGGGCCACGTCCGCAGGGAGGAAGTCGCAGCCTGCCCAAGAGCTGCCGGCCTGCGTGGTGCGGGTGAAGACCGAGCTCCCCCCGGGGCAGCTGCCGAGCGAGGGGGGCGTGGCCAGCCTGTGAGCCGCAAGGGGCTGTGGCAGTTCCACGGGCCCCGCCCCCACCCCTTCCTTTACCCACCATTCCTTGTGTAAATACCGTGCTACGTCGCTGTGTGGGTCGGCCATCCCCAGGCGTTCCTGCTGCACATGGCCCCTGGACGGCATCGCCAGCAGGCCAGACCCACCGTCTCCCATACAACCGGGCCAGCGAGCGGGGTTTCTTACTGGGCAGGGCACGCTCCATGCAGCAGGGACTCACCAGCCATCAGCTCCACCAGGAGCTCTACTGGGGGCAGCCATGGGGGGGGCAGGATGGGGGCAGGGAGGGCTGCCCCTGACAGAATGTGTCACCTCATTATAAACCAGTCGCTCCCCCAGACCAACCAGTTCTGCCTTCACACAGAGTCACAGGCAGGATCCACGAGGCACAGAGGGACCCCTGGGGCAGAGCCGAGCCAACCGCCCCACCAGCAGGATCCCCAGGCCATGGGAGCTTGTGATGAGTCCCAAAGGCTGCCCTGCTCAGGGGCCTGTGGCTAGCTTGGCTGCTGAATCGTTATAAAGATCACCCAGGCCCAGGCGTGTTGCATTGAGGTCAGGGGAGCTCCTCTGGGTCTGCAGGGGGAGCATCTCTGGCCCTTACACAGTCGTCTAGCCTCCCTCCCTCCCCCTTACCTGGGTTCCCAGGAGAATTCCCTCCCTCTGTCCTGCCACCACCAGACCAGCAGGCTCCTGCTACTGTCGCCTCCAGGGCCCCATACGTCTCCAACAAACTGGGTCCCTCCACCAGGTGCAGCACTCCTGGCACATGAGGATCTGGACCTCCAGCAGGGTGCATCACTGCATGGATCACCTTGATCCGTGAGGCACCGAGGCCTGGGGTTCTGAACAGGAGCCCGAGCACGGCAACACGTGCAGGCCTCCACCAGACAGCGCCAGATCAGATTGCTGTTCCTGGGCCTGTCCACTCTCCAGACCCAGCAGGGGCCCTTTGGTTTGGCCTGCGAACACACTCCCCTTTTCTCTCCCAGCGCTGGGCATGGAAAACAGGCACCCCAGAGCTGCTGCCCGCCCTCGCAGCTGTGCATTCACAACAGACTAACTTAAGGAACTCCATAAAGTTTTCACTTTTCTAAGCAGCTTTGGGTGGGATCGTTTCATGCTGGTGCCGAGGGGAGAGCCCCACTGCAGGTGGTGAGAGGTTACTGATCACACGCTTGTTGAGGCCTGGGTGCTGGGCCACAGGGCATGAGGGATGGCTGGGAACATCCCCTCTTACCATGAGCAGCATCTTGCAGCCTATGCCTGCAGGGCTGTTGGGGGCAATGCTAACCCGGTTTATACCAGTGTAAATCTGGAGTAACCCCCCAAAATGACAGGAGTTACATCAGCGTGAGATCAGTGACCAGCCCTTTGCCTCGAGGTCAGAGGTTCTAATCCAGTCCAAGCATGGGAAGAGAAAAGCCGTTCCCACCTGGCAGCTTAGTGCTGGCCTCGGTCCATCTTGTAGTACTCAGTGTCACACCAGGCCAGCGAGGCCAAGGACAAGACGGCCATGGCGGCAGAACAGTGAGGCACATTGGTGCTGTCCCTGTTTTGTGGCCTCAGGGGTAGCGTGTCAGTCCAGTGTCATATTTCCCCACACACTGAGGAAGGTAGTTCGCTGGCTACAGTGGTTTGAAATCACTAGATTCTGTCTCTTCTACCGGGGACTAGTTCTGCCTTTGCTCACACTCATGTACGCCAATTGTCCCTCCATTATGGGTAGGGGAGAAAAGGTGGAGAGAGGTGAAGTGACTTGCCCAGGGCTGTAAGGAGGAGTTGGAGGCAGCGGTAGGATTAGAATGCAGATGATCCTGGCTCCCAGGCATCTGCACAGCCCTGCACCTCTGAGAGAATGTCATGCTCTTGTCCACAAGTCAGGCCTGCAGTGTTGGTGCCGGTACTTGGGGAAAGCTAGCTGGGAAGGACTGAGAGCATCTGAATCTGGAGGGGTTGTCCCTGAGGGAGAACCGAGAGCTGGGCCCGCCAAAGCAACATAACAGAGCCCCATGGAGCAGAGTCTGTGGCCAGTGCATTGGGCCACGAGAGCTGGTCCTGGAGCAATGCCTGCACCAATGCAGGTGCCAGAGCACTCAACCAGTGGCAGCAGCATTGCTGAGGCGCAGAAGCATTGATATTTAACAGTGGGCTCCCTCTGACAGAGCCAAGCCACACATTGTTCTGGGAACAAGTGTCCTTGTCAAGCAAACACAGAGAGCAGAAGACAACAGGACAGCCGTGTAGTGCGTCCCTGCCAGCCACTGTCAGCGTCAGGCCTACACAGAGTGGGAATTGCATTTGTAAAATTCAGCCTGGCAAGTGGCTCCTGTTGTGCGAAGCGTGGGCACTGCCAGTTTCGCTTCTGGCTCAGCCAGAGCCTCTCTCAGGCACTACGGCCTGGGGGTTCGGGCACTGGCCTGGGGGAGCCCTGCACTGCCTGATTCTGAGTGGCCTAGGATAAAAAAAGTCTGCTCTGAGTCAGGCAGAGCAGGGCCTTGAAACCGGCTCCCCCTCCCGCCTTCCCGGACATTTCAACACAATCCCGACCCATTTCACAACAGAGCAAGGGGTTGGGGTTGGCCCAGTGAGGAATGGAAACAAATGATGAAACCTATCAAAGTTGCCATGAAGCAGACTGTCGTCTCCCGGTCAGTGCTAGTCACATGCTTCTGCCTGCGGCCAATGCTCTGGGCTCCATGGTGGCTGGTTTGGGCCCAGGCTGGAAGCCCTGGCAGCCTGCAATCCCAAGGACCGTGCCACGCAGCTAGATCAACCATGGACCCAGGCAGGACAGATGGGGCTGCGTGTCAATGGTTTGTTTCTCTCTGCAGTGAGAGACCCTAGTGGGTGCTTTGGCCAATTGCCCATCTGTCATGAGGGCTCTTGGGAGAAGAGGCTGCAGGGGGTCGGGGTGCAGACGTCCCATTTCCATGAGGCCCAGCAGGGGATAGTCTCTGCTTTCCCAGCATGTGGCTGAGGTTGGCACATGGACAAGAGCGAGCCAGCTCAGGCCCTGTCCGGACAAGGCCAGAATGATGCTTGTAGGTTTTGGATGGAGCCTGGGGAAATGGTGCAGCAGAGGAAGGTGGGGTTCCAGCCCTTTGTCCAGCCAGTCTGCACTGTGGGGAACTCCTCATTTGCTCCTGGCCCCATAGGGCAGTGGTTTTCAAACTGTGGGTCGCGGCCCAGTACTGGGTCATGGAATACAGTATAAGGCACTGGGTCGTGGTGGTTATGATCAACAGCGCTGACCTGGCTGTTAAAAGTCCCGGCAGTGGTGCTGCCCGGCTAAGACAGGCTAGTCCCTACCTATTCTGACACCGTGCTGCACCCTGGAAGCGGCCAGCAGCAGGTCCGGCTCCTAGACGTGGGGACCAGAGGGATCCGCACACTGCCCCCGCCCCGAGCACCAGCTCTGCTCTCCCATTGGCCGGGAGCTGTGGGGGGGGGGTGGAGTCTGTGGGTGAGAGCCACACGGAGCCGCTTGTGCACCTCCACCTAGGAGTCAGACCTGCTGCTGGCTGCTTCCAGGGTGCCACGCGGTCCGTGCTGCCAGGATAGGCAGGAAGCCTGCCTTAACACCCCTGCTGCACCGCTGATCAGGAGCCGTCCAAGGTAAGACCATGCCCAATCTCCTGCCCCACCCCTGAGCCCCCCCCAAACCCAGATCCCCTTCCTGCACCCCAAGCCCTTCATCCACAGCCCCACCCCAGAGCCTGCACCCCCAGCCCAGAACCAAGTAGTCGCCAAGAAGGAGTTGGAAGAATCTCAAAAGCCAGGTCCCATAAGCAAGAATCACGGTCAGAGTCAGGCCAGGGTTGGAGATCAGAAGCAATAAGAGGCTAGAATCAGGAGGCAAGGTCAGAGTCAGGCTGGAGTCGAAGACTGGAGATCAGGCAAAGTCTGGTGTTGCAGCAGGCCAAAGCCTGTGTGGTTGCCCAGACAACTTCAGGCAACCCTGTGGTTTAATATGGCGGTTGGCCAATCAGCAGGCTACAGGGTACCGTCAAACTGGGTGTCTTGGGTGGTACTTCCTGTGGCACCTACGCTCCACAGTGCCCCCGGCTGTGCTTCCATGCGGTCTCCTGGTGGCACTGTGGGAACATCAGCTGTTCCAGGCTGTACAGACCCAGATTCTAGTCCCCTGATCCTTACATCGCCTTCCTCCTGGTGGGCGCTGAGCTAGGTTTATCTGGGTGGCCTTGATTAAACCTTTCTACCAGGTCAGCAGCATGGACAGAAGGTTTCCAGGAGCACTCTTCAGGACCATTGCCCTTCCACTTGATTAGATAGTACAGTCTCTCCCTCTAGAGTCAAGGATAGTCCCTTTTCACATCTCCAAAGTGGTCCTTAAGCTCCTCCTGGGTATGATGAATTCACTGGATCCAGTTGGCAGCTGCAGGGTTCAGGGAGATTGCTGGCAAGGCTGGGTGGAAGCGAGAGTGGAAACCATAATTGGCAAAGAAGAGACTCTGCATTGTTGTATGAGAACTCAGCATACAGAAGGAGAAAGAACCAGTTTTCTTTATGATAGTTGACAAAGCTTTTCAGGTATTGCTCTACTACTTGGTTTACCCTCTCTGGCTGCCCGTCTGTCTGGGGATGGTATGTGGAGCAGGTAAAAGCACGAATGTTGATTAGCCAGAGCACTTCATGTCAAAATCATGAGATAAATTGCGGGCCTCAGTTTGAAGTGATACAGTCTGGAAAACCATGAAGGCAGACCACATGATCAGTTCATCTACAACAGTCAAGACCACTGTGTGGCCAACAGAGTCATGATGAAGTTCAGGATGATTGAGGCCCAGGGTCTAGATAGGGTCTCCAGAGGTACTAGAGTGCCAAGGAGCTTAGCATGTGGCATCTTGGTGCATGCACACAGCTCACAAGAATTAGCAGTCCTGGACTGACTTCAGCTTGCATACATGGCCATCAGAAGAAATGGCTACCTTAAGACCTTCCACATGGCTTCCCAAAGTGGCCTGCCAATGGAGGGTCATGACAGAGATGGAGCACTTCTAGCTGGGGGTGCCCTGGTGGAATGTATATGCACCCATCAAGGTAGGTTATCCCATCCTGTGTGGAGTGTTGCATCTTGGTTCTGGCTTTTGTTTGCTCAGACTGTTCTGTCACCTCCTAGGCTAATGGATTGCCCTGCAAAGCAGACCAGATTAGATCAAGCAAGTCTTGGTGTATTGTGACACTGAGAATGTTGCAAGGTTTTAGGAGACCTTAGGTTTTAGGGTGGTTCTTGGCTAGGCTCCTTGCCCTCTTGGTAGTATTCGCCCTTTCGGGATAAGGCGTCAGCTTTCCCGTTCCTGGTTCCCAGGCAATAGGTGACGACAAAAATCAAACTGAGGGAAGAATAATGCCCACCTGAGCTGTCTTTGGTTCAAGGCTCATTCCTTCCACAGATATGCAAGGTTCATATGGTACGAAAAGACTTGCTCTGGGTGTCAGGCTCCCTTCAGGTGATAGCGCCATTCTTTGGAGGGTGATTTGTTTGCAAGTAGTTCCTTATCCAATATTTCATAATTCCGTTCAGCAGGGGTGAGTTTTCGGGAGTGGTAGGTGCAGGGGTGCAGGACTTGCTGTGGACCATGCCTCTGGGAGAATATCACCCCTATGGCTATGTTGGAGGCATCAGCTTCCATTATGAATGCCTGAGCTGCATCCAGGCATGCTAGAATGGGAGAGGTGGTGAAAGCAGCCTTGTGTTGTTCGAAAGCATGGTGAGCTTCAGGTGTCCAAACAAATTTGGTGGCCTTGCAGAGGAAGTTTAGAATGAAATTGTCAGTAAAAGTTCACAAAGCCCAGGAAGCACTGTAACTCCCAGCAGGACTTGGACATGGTCCAGCTACACATGGCTTCCACCTTCTGGGGCAGGGATCCATCTTGACACCCTCTGGGGAAAGGATGTAACCCAGAAATTCTGTAGAGGACTAGTCAAATTTTGTGGCCAGGCCATAAACACAAGTATGTCATCGAGATAGATGACTACGTACTGGTCCAGGATGTCTCTAAATTTGTCATTCACAAAATGTTGAAAGGTTGCAGGAGCATTGGTCAGCCTGAATGGCATTACTAAATATTTGAAGTCCCCGTAGTGGGTTCAAAATGTGCTCTTCCTTTCATCCCCTGCCCTGATGCACACAAGATTGTAAGCACCCCGGAGGTCCAGTTTGGTGAAGATTCTGGCAGACTGCCCTTGATCTCAGAGTTACGAGATTGTGTGCAGAGGATACTGATAGCGTATTATTACTTGGTTTAGGGCCCAATAGTCTATGCAAAGGCATAGCGTTCTGTCCTTTTTCTTGATGAAAAGGGATGGAATACTAGGTGAAGCCCTTGGCTAGGTTTTCCTGGATGTATTCATGAAGGACTGCCAGTTCAGGCTCGGACATCGCACAGATCCGTCCATCTAGGGACCTTCGTCCTGGATTGCAGATCTATAGGGCAGGCATAGTCTCAGTGTGGAGGTAGTGTGTCTACATTCTTTGCAAAAACGTCTCCATAACCCCAGTACTTCTCAGGAAGATGGAGACTTAGGCTTGGGAGTGATTTCTTCTGGCTAACTGCCACTCTCTGGAGTCCTCCCACGGGCGCTGTCATTTCTGATTGGCCTCAGCAGCCCAGGACCAGAAGATTGGGGCTGGCTGTGCACAGGCAGACCCTTAGGTAGTATTTTGAGGGGAAGTTGCATGTCCTGGAGAGAAAAGAGGATCAAGGGTCACACTGCTCCAGCCAGATGACACCAAGAATTAGTGGGAAATGTGAGCAGTGGATCATATTAAACTGTAGCACTTCCCGATGGCCCTGGATTACAGCTTCTAGGGGAACTGTTTCCTGAGTCACTGGCCCTGAGGACAGGAGGGACCCATCTATTGTTTCTACGAGGGCTTTCAATTGAGGGGGAATTGTCGTGCTCAAGTGGCTTTAGCATCTACAAAGTTATCAGTAATCCAGGAATCGATCAGGGCCCACTGGGGGGCATTGGCTTGGTCCCATCCATGGTTTGTAACTCTAGTTGTACTTGGAAGTGTGGGGAGGACCCACATCTCCTAGAGTGAGTTTCTCTTGAGGGCTGGGGGATAGTTTCAGAGCATAGTGCCCAGGCCAGCTCCCCCTACAGCCTGGGTGTGCTCATTTCCTGACTCCTTGAGGGTTGGGGTTCACAATGGGCATAAGGCGGGGGCGTGTCCTGGTGCTCTGCAATAAAAACATAGGTTATTGCACCATTGCTGTTCCTTTTCTTCGAGGGAAAAGTGTTGGTGGCCCAGATCAAACTGCATCGGTTTATGGTCGGGCCCTGGGGTTTTTGGTGTAGGGTGTGGGTGAAGTCATAGCAGGGTGCTCTTCCTCTCCTCCTTTTGCTCATGCAGCTGATGGTTGACACAGAGAGAGAGGTTGATAAACGCATCCAAGCAGGTCGGGGTCTCAATGCAGGCTAGCTCGTACTTTACCTCCTCACTGAGTCCACACCAAAAATGATGCAGGTGCGCTGCCTCGTTCCACTCAACATTAGCCGTGAGTCGCTGGAACCAGACAACATACGAGGCAGCTGGCTCCTGCCCTTGCTGGAGCCGTCACAGTGCAGCTTCCGCTGAGTGAGCTAGATGAGAGTTGTTAAAGATGGCGAACAATGCTCACAGGAAGGCATTCCAGTCTGTTAACACCAGGCTGCCCTGCTCCAGCACGGGGGAGGCCCAAACCAGTGCTTCTCCACTAAGCAAACTGATCACTATTCCCACCCTGGCCTGGTCGGTTGGATATATTCAAGGGCGGAGCAGGAAAGGGAGACTGCATTGGTTCAAGAATCCCCTCATGGCTCCCATCAAAACATTCGCCAATTGATACCATGGGGCTTGGATCAGAGGGTAGTGGCCCAAACTGGACCTGGAACATGGAATTTTCCTCCGGGAACCATGCTAGCTGCTTTCAGAGTGTCTGATTTTCTGCTAGGAGATGTGTCACTTGGGACTGCAGCAGATGGTTCCCAGGGCCGAGGTGGGGTGTGCAGAGGTTGGAGGAAACCTCAGGGTCTCTGGTGTGGGATCTTGGTGTGGGCACACACCTGGCAGGAAGTGACAAAAGTCTCTATTGTGAAGCTCATCCAGGGCCACCAGAAGTACCAGGACATCAGCTGGGTTATATATCGGTCCACGTGTCCTGCCAGGGTGGAGTTGTGGCATAGTTGAAGAACGCCAGTCTCGCAGGTCCTGGGGGGACAGAGATATGTTCCCGTATGAATGTGATCCCCTCCCAGGTGTTGTGTGGTTTTCAGTCAATGGCCATCTTGGCGGATGGAATTCCAGAGATTAATTCCCCCTGGAATTAATAAAGTTGCACTTGTTCAACTTCACCTGCATTCAGTGTCACAACATTATGAATGAACCAGGAACCCTTGGGTTCTGCCCAGATTCCAAGTGCATCCTGCCATCTACACTCCCCTGCAGTCTCTACTGGATAGAAGACAGTGTTGCTGTTTCTCTTTAACAGCTGTTGTGCAATCCCTCAGAGGTGGCTGAATTTCAGTGGTGGGTGAAGTGACTGATCTGTAGAGTGCTTTGGGGAGCTTTCATCCTAAAAGGTGGGCATATGGTGGGAGGGCCTTTCTCCAGCTGCGGGAGAGCTTCTGGACAGGATGCCCCATCTTCCAGAATCCTCTGGTGAACAGCCGCAGTACGTCCTGCTTGCTTGTCTCTAGAGGCTGGGCAGAAGGAAGACAGTAGGCGGCATGGGTGGTATTGTTGGTAGGGCCGGTGTTTATTTTAGCAACACACACACAAAAAGGGATTGAATTATTAATGAGAGTCCACAACTATTGTGGGAGCAGCATTGTTACAGCCCCCGGGGAGATGCTGTGGCAGGGCCCCTTGGAGTGACAGTACCCCCTGGGAGCAGGGGAAGAACCAGGGCTCAGGACAGGTGTGAAAGGAGGGGGCTGGGCATGCAACTAGTAAGTGAATCCAGACAGAAGGGGGAATCGGAAGATTCTCCCAGTACTGCCGGCAGGGCAGAGCCAGTGCTAGCCCATTGGGGGCCCCAAGAAGGAATATGTTTGTCCCTCCCCACACCCATCATCACATACTAAAAAAGCAAATAGAGGGCCCTCTTGAGCTGCTCGGGGCCCTAAGCCATTGCTAAGTCTGCTCATGCCTAGTGCTGGTTCTGTGGCAAGAAGTGGAGGCTGGACTGGAGCTGTGCATTCTGGGCCTAGTTCAGGGGGTGCCCCACGCTGTAGGTGACGTGCTGGGAGCTCCAGCACTGCCCACACCAGTAACGTGGCACTGACCTGGCTGTGCGCCCTCCCCAGGGGGAATGGAAACTGTGGGGTGCAGGTTGGGTTCAGCACAGGTAGGAAGCTGGGTCCTCCCACTAGACTGTCTTCTTGCCCTCCTCCAGGCCCTGCCACCCAGGGCAGGTGCCTTCTCCAGCTGGAAGCCCGTCCCTTTCACGCTGCTCCTCTGCCTTGGAGACCTCCTGGCTGGCCCTGAGCACGAGAGAAGCCATGGCTTAGGGTTTCACTGTGCTGACAGCTGGCACCAAGACCAGAATGGGAGGGTTGGGCCATTCTAGTGGCCAGCCCGGGGAAGCATTACTGTGCCCTGGACCATGAAGGCAGAACTCTGGGGTGCTAACTAACCTGGAGACCCTGCGTGTGAAGTGGTCCAATCCTAGTACATCTGTATATGGCAGCCTGCTGCTGAGCCTGGACACCATCTCTACACCACATCCACTGATGTCCAATGACATCCACGAAGTGGCTAAGGAGGAGGCTTGGGGGTGCTCAGAGCAGCTGGCATTGACCTGCCAGCTTGCAAATCCTCTGCCAGTGCAGCTGGGCATCTGCTTCCTGCACTGTGCAAGCCCCACCTAGCCTGGGCCCATTTTCTGTCACTAAGGGAACTAAAATGGGAGCACAAGCCCCTTTTTCCTGAGCCAGCTGCCACACTGCAGAGGGAGCATGGCTCTGAGGGCATTGGGAGCAGAAGAAAGGCAGCAAGGACAGCATGGGAAAAGGGCCTTTGCTGGCTCCTTCCAAGGGCTGAGCATGGAAGGACAGAGCTCAAAGATGTTGCATGGGCACAGAGCTTTCTCTGCTGGCCCTGCCAGCTCGTGCCAGGCATCAGGCATTGAAGGGGAATGTGCCCGCCCTTGCGGTGGTCTCACCCAACACACCAAAGCTGGTCACTCCTGCCGACGTGTCCCAGGATCACGTAGGAAATGCCAGCACAGACCCTCCATCGATTCCCCATCCCCGCATCCTGCAGGATGACCTTCCTGGGAGGGCTGCCAGCTGCTCGGGGTGGCACCAGAGGATGGTGGGACAGATGTGGCCCATGCCAGGGACTGACCTTGCATGAGGGGGCAGCATGAGAGACCATCCCACTCCTGCTGCATGTGAACACGTCTCCTCCTGACTGCCAGCCCTAGGGCCCACATGGAGCTGACTGCAGGCTCTGCCCATGTGCAGACACACTGTCACCTCCCCACACCAATGCCCCACGAATGAAATCTACTGAAATCCCTTCTGAGATTCCCTGCCACATGGGTCCACAGAAGGACAGACCCTACAGCAATGGGCACAGCCAAAGGGCCGGGGTAGAGATCCACCAAAGCAGCCATGCATTGGGCTGCAGGCACAGAACTCCAAGGGCTGTATGGAGCCTGCAAATGACCCCAAAGGTGATTCTGGGTTGGGCCTCCCTCCACCCCTGCCCTGAGGCCTCTGTCTGGGCTACACCATCTTCTCCTTTCCAAGCCATTTTTGAGCTTCTCCCATGCACTCAACCCAGGTAACATGAGCAGCCTCTGGGCCAGTGCACCAACACCAAGCCCCCAGTCAGCAGCACCCCTCAGTCAGCTAGAACGGGCTTAAGTTCCTCGAGTCTCCGGCAGGCCAAGAAAGCTGCAGCAGCAATGCATTCTGGGTAGAGAAGTCCTAGTTTCAAGGGTTAACTCCAGGCCATTGTTGCGGAGGGGGCCATGCTGGGCATGAGTTCTGGTCCTGCCCAGGGAGCTGTGCCAGGCTGGTCTGTGCCGCTGGCTGCTCCCCAGAGACCTGTCCTGCAGCCAGGATGTGCTTCTCGCTGAGCCTGCTGCTGGGGGGGAGCACTGAGAAAACCCAGCAGCATGCCCCCCTCTGCCAGGGGGTGTCGAAGCCCAGCCATACTTTGCTCGCCCATCAGCCCCCCGACATGCCAGCTCCAGCCCGTGGATGTGCTTAGCTCATCCTGGGCTTCCAGCAGCCACAACACCTGGAGGGAACAGTGCACTGGCTACTGCCACAGCCAGAGTCCAAGTCCTGCTGCCCGCGACCCCGTACCTGGCCTCCCGCATCAGACCCACGGCGTGAGCGCTGAGCAGGCTGTGCAGAGCCATGTCCCAGCAGTCCCCCCCCGCTCACCCCTCCACAGGACAGAGCACTAGGCAGCTCAGATAGCTGCATCTCACTCACAGTCCCATGGGGTTCATTGTTCCAGCCACTCCGCCTTTCACTCCTGGCCACCAGCCCGTTCCCTCCAACCCACTGACTGCTCCTCTCCAGGGCCTCAGCCAACGTTCGGAGTGACAGATCGAGGGACGCCAAATGCCCGTGCTGCTCAGCGCTGGCTGGGCAGCGCCCTCATACGAGGCACTCAAGTAGCTTTGGCTAATGCTCCACCTCTGGGCAGAGGATGCTGCCCCTGATGCCTGTGGCAGGTCCTGCCCTAGCGAGGAGCGGGGTAGCTTTCCCAGCACGCTTTGGTTAGACACCAGCAGTCACTCAGACTAAGGAAAGCTTGGGGAGTTCTTAGCGGCACGGCCTCCGGATGGCTCCTCTCCCGCCACCTGTCTGACGTGTATGGAGCCTCTCTGTCTCTGGGCCACACAACTCTGGATTCCTCAGACATGGCTGCAGCAAAGCCCTTGGGAAATGTAGCTTTCAGTTACCTCTGCAGCCTGAGGGCTAGTTGCTTTCCTGCTCCCCCTTGGTGCAATTCCCCGCACATAGCACCTCACCCTCGAAGAGAAGCACCTCTTATGCCAGCAACTCCCCCCCATGCAGCCACCTCTGGGGCAGAACGCAGCCACAGTATAACATTAGCGCAAGCCCACACAGGCAGCGAGGAGAAAGGGCACTCCAGCCAAAGCAGGGGTGATTTATAGAGGCAGTACGTCACCTCATCCCAACTCTCCTGGGTCTCCCTGTTGGGGGGGAGGAGAATCTCTTGCTGACCCCTGGTGAGGAGTTCAGCAGCTCCCGATTACCTCTGGGGACCCAGGGCTCCCCGGCCCGTCAAGCTTCCCCTCTCAGGTCTCTAGCCAATACAGTTGTGAGGCCAGGGTGAGCGCTGCCCCATAGCCCAGCCCTGGAGGGAGTGGGGGAGGGCAGGGAGGAGGAAGCCCCACTCCCCTCCCACATCACTGCATCATAAAACAGAATCCCTTCCCTCATGAGCCCTGTCTGCGTGTGACTGCGTGCCTGGGCATGTGCCAGGAGGCGTGAGGTGAGGTCCCTGACCCCGGAAAAGGCATTCCCGCCTCCCCAGGCTGCTGAAAACGAAGCACGGACACTGGGGTTCAAAGCAGAAGAGCGTGTATTGCAAGCAGCCACTGCTGAATGCCCAGGCCGGGTGGCGCCAGAGCGTGTCCGAAGGGCCTTCCCCCCGCAGGGAGCAAAGAGCAGAGGGTGTCAAAGCAAGCCCAGCCTCCGTGGGGCATACGCTGAGTCATGCAAAGGGTGCTAGCCCCCCACCCTGGCAGCATGAGAGGAGACTGCCCAGCCAGCCTCACCCACACATCTCAATGGGAATCTGATCCCCCAGGCTCTGAGAGGGGGTGTAGGTCCCCGCTCTGGGGAAAGCAGAGAGCTTGGGTCATAGAAAACAAGTGGCTATATTTCTCCAAAGGAGCCCCCGTTCCCCTCCCTCTCAGTACAAAGCAAGCTCAGTGCATGGGTTCGAGGCCTGCAGCTGAGCAGAAATGTTTTTTTCCCCTCCTTTTTTCTTTAAAAAACCCCCATTCGGCAGGGTTGGGGGAGCGGTGTAGGGAGGGGGAGATGTGTATTACCCACAGTCCTGTTCTGCCTGGCAGTGGGACCCTTCCAGGTGCTAGGAGGGAGAAGTGGGTCATGAAGAAGGGATTTACCCCCCCCCCAAGTCACTTGCATGCAAAAATCCAGCGTCCCAACAGGAAAGATAGGAGTGGGGTCCCCTCATTGAGAGATTCCTACAAAGACAGGCTCCAGGACGCAAAGGCCAGAGATGGCTCCTGCATCCAGCGTGGCCTCCCTGGGTCTTTGGGGAGCTCTGGTCAGCTCTAGGACAAGTAAAAACTACTTCAAACCAAACCCATGCAAGGTGGCTATTTGCTCGCGTGTCTGTCTGTCTCAATGTGGTTGCCAGTCTCTGAGGCAACAAAGTTCCTCTCCTCCTCAGAAAGGGGGGGGGGGGAAATGAAAGCTGGGGCCATAGGGGGTCCCTCCCCACATCGTGTTCCTGCTCCCCCGCGGCCTCATCTCTCGGCCTCCATGGTCACGTTGGCCTTCTGTTCTGACGTGGCTTGTTGGGAGACTGTGGCGGGCCAGCCCGATGGCTGCGAGGGCGGGGGCGAAGTCCACATGCTCTGCTGCTGCTGGATGGAGGGGGGAGCCGCAGCCCAGGCTGGGTTGAAGCCCCCGGGCTGGGGGAGCGGTGGGGGTGGGGGAGGAGGGGAGGTTGCCATAGACGCCACAGGGCTGCTGCTGTGGAAGCTCTCGGAGGCCTTGAGGCGGGAGAACATGGTGAGGGCATCGGGGAAGTTGGGGGGCGTGGCGGGCGTGTTGGCAGGAGTGCACATCTGCAGGGGAACAAAGAGACAGAAGCTAGTCAGAGACACAGCCCCTCACCCTCAGGGCCAGAGAGTGCAGTGCGCAGCCAGTTCTGGGGTGGAGAGTGGCACAGTGTAACAGCATGGAAACACCCCACCGGCCATGAGGGTGAGACCTACGTCCAAGGGAGGCTGCAGGGGCGGTCAGGGAGGCTGACTGCAGGACGCGGTTAATGACCCAAGGGCTCAGGGTCTCCCCCAAAAGTCAGCAGCCCAGGACCCCAAGCACCACACAGGGGCATCAGTTCTAACTCAGCAAGAGTGCCAGCAGCTGGATCGCCAGCGCGGTTCCCTGCCACACCTGGGCCTTTCCTTGGTGGTCTCTACCCAAGCACTAGCCAGGCCCAGGCAGGCAGGGCTAGGGGAGAGCTGGTGCAGGCCAAGCAGCTGGAAGAGGGCACCGGGGTGGAACATTTATCTATCTTTAAGGGCTCGTCTATGCAGGGAAATTCACCAGCATAATGAACCTCCGGTAATTATACCAGGGTAACTCTGGGAGCAACAGTGGCCCCCGGGGACTGCCGCCAGCAGAATTATGGCGGTACCGGTATGCTGGCACATTCCCCATGTAACCCAGCACTGAATCTGTGTGTCAGTTTGATGCCCGTGGAAGCCAGGGCCTCGCAGCCCTAGCCAGAGCCGGCCATGGTACACGGTGCTGCTGGGCAAGCTCTGCTAGTGCCCCTCTATCCTAACCCGCAGCCCCCTGCAATTCCAGTCCTGGGCTCCCCCCATGCCCAGACACACACAAAGCTCTGCTGAGGTCCCTCAGGCCTGCTTTGCCTCAACTGCTGCCCGCTGGAGTCAGCGGCTCTGCACTCTTCTCCCGCTCTACCTTCCCAGCAGCACTGGTCTTTGACAGAACCCGGAGCTGGCTAGGAGCCACCACAAGGTCAGGCGGGTTCCTGTGGCTTCCCCGTCACTGCGTTTGGGAAGACGTGGCCTCCACAATGCACAGCAGTAGGCGGAGGACACTGCAGGCCTCTGCCTCCCCACAGCCGGCACTGGCAGGGACCGTCCAGGGAGCGAGGGGCACTCACAGAACTCGGAGCCACTGCATCCCTGACAAACTTGCCGGGAGCTGTCGTCTTCCCTTGCCACTGGGGCAAGGATGCGACTGATTTGTGTTAGCCCAACCTGGGCCAGAGAGGATCCCAGCATCCAACCCCTGGGCATGACAGGCAGCACCCCACCCCATAACTCCATGGCAAGCTGCAATCAGTAATAGCTATTGCTACCACAGCACCTCCCCTTCCAGGGCTTTAATGGAGTCTGCCAAGGTTGAGATATTCGGGGATCACATCACTCAGCAGTCAAATGCAGGGGGTGTAGCCCCGAGTGGCAAAGCAGCACCTCACCACAGTCTGGGCCGGGAAGTGAAGAGCACCGTACCCAATTGAAACTGCAGGGGGTGGATTTGGGGAGGAATTCAGTCCAAACGCTGACATGAACATTCACATTAACGCTTGCGCGGTCTGTGCAGAGCTTGTGAGCTGTGCTAGGTCCGTACCAAGCATTACACTGTTATTACTTGAGAAAACCAACTCTGAGCCTTACTCCACAAGGGTTTTTATGCCATTTTATGTCTCATCCTAAAGCTCCCTGCAGGACAGCACCCACTAGCACCGCAGTGCACTCAGCACTCCCAGCAGAGAGCGCCCCCTACTGACCCATCCTGCTTGCTGCAGCACTACACCCTGTAATTCCCTGGGGTCCACACTAGGAAGGGAAAGCGCCCCTAGCTCTGCATTGGGGACAGCATTGACTGCGTAAGGAGAGCACCCCCCACTGAGCTCCCACCCTGCCCACCTACAGCACAGAGCCCCCAAGCAGTATGCCAGGCCATGGGGGTCAGCACTGAGAGGGTAGAGCGACCCCTGCCGAGCCCCCATCCTGCTCCTTGTAGCACAGCGCCCCCTAGCACTGCACGGGGGCCAGTGCTGACTCAGAACCCCCCAGTACAGTGATTACATTACTCGCCATTCTGACCAGTGTCTGGGGGTGGCCAGGCGAGGCGCAGCAAGGTGCCCTGCACGCTGTGCTCAGGAGGGGCTGAGGCTCTGCTGGGTCCTGGCATAGGGGCTGCAGTGGGGGCTGGGGTGGGCGACTGCACCTACAGCCTCTCCCCCTCCTCAGATGGGGCAGTGCCCACAGCTGCAGCTTCCCTGCAGATTCGTGCAGGCAGGTAAGCGGCTTGGAGCAGGCGCTCGGTGGGGGTGGGTATTGGAGCCAGCACGTCTGGGTGGTTCTGCCAGGCTGCCAGCTCCTATCAAGGCTGCTCCCTGCAAGAAGTAGTTATTTCAGGCCCCCGAGGACTAATCGTCTTTCAAGAGCTCATGTCAAACGTCCCAGACAGGAGCGGTACATGGTACTCTTGAGATCCAGCCCCTCCCTGCACCCTCATCTCTCCAGCGGACAGACCCTTTGCGGGGAGGGGGTGCCCATGAGGGAATATGAATGGTGAAGCTACATTGGGAGGGAGGAAAGGGGAGGGGTAAGTGGGGGCCTCAGCCCCACTGTGGTTTATGACATATGCCAGGGGCCCTTCTGATACACAGAAACTGGATCCCCAATCCAGATGCCCTGGCCACCTGGCGTATGCTCAGCCCCTGCTGCCCGTCACCCAGCTCATAGCAGGATCCCCCTCCCATCTAACCAACTGGGGACACATCACTCAGTTTGGGAAGGACGAGGGAGGGGGAGGTGGCCCCCCTGCCTGAGAGCCCCTGCTCTGGGATGGACTGGATTCCAAAGCCAGGGCTCCCCCTCACCTGCGAGCTTGTGCCACCCCAAGAATCAGCTGGCCAGGACACCATCTCCACACAGCCAGCCCCTGCCCTGAGCTCACGGTTTGCAGCCCAACGGACTCCAGGGTGTCCAGCCCCATGCAACACTGTCTGTCCCCACCCCCTTGGCTGCCTGCGCTGGAGGCTCTTTGTAGCGTGGCTCTTGCTGGGTGCTCGCTCTGCATGCTCACTGCATGCTCCAAATCCCTGATTGCCCCAGAGAACGGTGGAGTCAAATGAGGACACGGCAGCCAGCAAATCCCAGGGACCCATCTGCACAGGCAGACTACAGGCTGCCCAGGCACGAGAGTTAAAGGGGCAGAGCATGGGGACCCCAGGGGCTTCTGTGGGCAAGATATAACAAGGAAAAGTGTTGGGTGGAGGATAAGGGGGGGGTCACAGGCTGTCAAGAAGCAAATTGGCAGAGTGCTGGGCAGCCCAGGGGCTGCTGGGAAGAGAGATTTAAAGGGAAATAGTGTGTGTGTGTGTGCCTGTGACTGTGGTCTACGCCCGTGAGTGCGTGTGTAAGCAGGCATTTGTGAGAGCACACATATATTTCTGCATGTCTCTGTGTGTCTGCACATGTCCGTGTATCTGCTACGTTACAAGTGCAGGGCCCTTCTGTTCTCGCCTCTCACACCAACAGAGCCTAGCTGCAGCTCCCAAGGAGGGGCAGGGTAGGCGCGGAGCAGACTGGTTTGCCATGGACTCAGAATGGGACCAATGCCAGGGCCCACAAGGTCCTTTTCTAGGCTTCTCATCTCTGAGGGGGTCAGTTCCTCCTCCTGGACTCCATTCAGCCCACCTGCCCCAGGGGCGCTGGTGGGGGTAGGAGCTCCCCCGGAACTGAATGGCCCAACTGAGAAGCCAACCTGGCACTGCTGGGTCGTGCAGGACATGTGGACCCACTGCTGGGCTGCAGGTTAGGCCCAGGAAGCCAGGAGCCCGGCTCAGCGGGACAGGGAGCGTTAACCAGCCACTACCCCTCTGTCTGGGATGCCACTCGCCCACCCCTCACCTCACTCAGCACATGGCAGCCAAGTGCTGCTGGACCCGTGTGAGGGAGGCAGGGGTGGCCCTGCCAGGGCCAGGGGCTCTGGGGGAGGCTGCAAGAGCCCCGCCCACATGCACGCTGCACTGTTGTTCCTCAATTGGCCTCCAGGCAGTGCCCAAGAGCAGCGCAACCTCCCCCTGCCCTGGAGCCCGCTCACTGGGGTTCGGCTCTGCTGTGGCAACCCAGGAGACAGGCCAGGAGCCGCCACATGAGTTGCTGCCCCCATGCCGTTGGCCCAGGAGAGAAGCTGATGATGCTTAGGGCATCAGGCCTCCCCCCGCCCACACACATTCCAGCCCTGTCGCCGGAGCCAGCCACCCTCTCTGCACTGCCTGGAGCAGGGCCCACCAGGCAGCGGCTCCCTCGACAGTCTGGGGTGACTGTTTGCGCCCAGGAGGTGAAATGGCCGAGCTGGCTTTGCCATCCCAAATCCCTGGCCCTGCCGCTGGGCCGTTCACCTGAGCCCTCCCGTGGTGGGGCAGATGGGATAGGTGTCATCGGCAGTGCAAAGAGCAGAGCGACGCGGAGCCTTGACCACCTGGCCCCTCCACACCATGGAGGCTGCAGGAGACATGAGAAGGGTCTCCAGGCCAGAGAGCATCACAGCTGCCTCCAGGGAACTGGCAGCTTCTCCAGGCACCGCTGAGAGCTCCTGTAACACTGCAGTTCTGTGCAGCCTTAGTGTCGGGGTGCAGGCTGCACTGTGGACTCTCCTGGGACCCAAACTTCCCCAGCCAGCAACAGCAAGGGCCTGGCTGGCCGGCAGGTGCAGGGCAATGGGACTAGCACCAGCACACAGCAGGAGGGGCAGCAAATTGCTACATTCCTACTCTGCCTGCTCATTGCAGCACAGGAGCTCATGGGACATTCAGGGCCACCACAAACAGCAGTGGGCCACCAACACCCACCTGTGGCCAGTGCACTGAACTACGCTGGACTCCATGGATGCATTCACCTCCAGCACCTCCCACAGATGGACTCTTGGGAGAAAGCTTCCCACTGGGCAGAGCAGGGTTCAGTTTCCTGTCAGGCACCTTCTTGGGCTGGGGGACTTGATGGAGCTAGCCAGCTTGCAGCTCTCAGGGAGGCTCTCACAGCTACAGCCCCAGGAGGGGAAGGGCAGGGTGGTCCAGTAATGGGGATGAAGGGCCAAAGGGAGTGAGTCTGGTTCAGCTCCAAGCCACTGGGTGCAGGCCCTGTTCCCGTCACCCTCTGCCTGCTTCTCCTGCACTCAGAGCACCAAGGATCAGCCTCCCGGACGACCCTGGCTTTGCTCTGAGTGCCCCCCCTCAGCCCCTCCCTCTATGCCTGCCCCACATCTCTGCTCCCTCCCACCCACCAAGCCTGCCTGCCCCTCCTGCCGCAGTCTCTGCTTTGCATTATCAGACAGGTGCAAATTACAGCTTCTTCCTCCTCTCATTTCCCTATAGAGCGCCCCCCACAGTACAGGGCACACTGCATGCTACTGCACCCTGGCTTGCAGGCCTCATTTACCCTCACCCCAAATAAGGCACACTGCAAGCACCAGCCTGGGGCCTTTGGCTCCCCCCATGGATGTTTCCAGAACACAGCCCACCCCCAGCTTCTCTCTCTTGGCAGGAAGCTTCCTGCCTCCCGCCCCGTGACTTTGCTGTATATTTCTGCCCTCCCTCACGGAGGAGTGGAACAGAGGCCTGGACATTAGCAAGAGCAGCCCAGCTATGCAAGGCCAGCACTGCTGCTGCACCGGTTTAGCAAAGGGAAGGGTCAGGGAAGCACTTACCATCTGATGGTGATGGCTGTAGGGGATGTTTGTTTCTTGGAAAAAAGCACTGAGTGCAGTCTGCAAAAAAGGAAGGAAGAGATTTATCATTTGTCTGGGAACGAGGCACTCTTCCACCCGACCCTCTGGAGCACAAGCCTAGGGCTTGGTCTAGCTCCCTCATGCCCCAGAGTAGGGCTCCAGGATCAGGGTCCTAGGGCACAGCTCCACTCTTGGCTCAGCATGGGTAGCTCTTGACTGCCAGCGTCCTGCTCTCTGTTGGTGGGTGGGGCTCCTGGAGCAGGCAGTGCAGCAGAGAAGAAGCCCACCTGTGTGTGCGCGAAAGCAAAATCACCCCTCCGTTTGCCACCAAACTCTGGATCCTGTGTCACTTCCAGTCCACCTCATGTGATCAGAACCCTGCAACCACTCTGAAATAGCCCCTTTGGGCACTGGCCTCCATGCCATGCAAAAACATGCATGGCCCCCTTGGTCAGCACATGCCATGGCTCCAGAGAAACCCCCCCGAGACCGTCACGTCTTCTTTAAAAAAACACACAACGCTGCATGCAGAACAGCTCCAAGGGCCTCTGCAGAGCGAACGGTGTTTTTCATTTAGTTTCACAGACAGATGCTACACATATGGACTTACTTCACTCACTGGTGAAATGCAGCCATTTCTGGGGTGGAGCCCAGTACTACATTATGCAGCCGTTTGGCACAGGAAGTGTAGAAGAATACCAAATCCAACTGGGGCTCTAGGGAGAATTTAGGGTAGTGGAATGTAATTACCGAAGCTTGAATTAGACAAGGAGACCAGGGCGAGCACTCCTACGCTCATGGAAAGTGCGACGGGATCTATAATGACCACAAGCAGTTAGGACCTTGCTTTTATGTCTCACCTCCAGCAGCACAGCATCCCCTAACACCAGCCTGAGGCACTGGCATAGAAATCCCCGTTTAACTGACATTCTGAGGAACATCCAAATCATTTGGGAGTTTGAGAGACTCCGGAGAATTAAACAATCAAACAGACCAGAGGGAGCGTTGGATGGAAGGGACTGGACACTCCTCTCCCACTGTGTAAATCTGGAGTAACTCCAGGTAAGTCAGTGGTTCACACTGTTTAAGAACGGAGATGAGAGAAGAATCAGGTCTGTGGTGTTTTACTGTATGTGCCCAGTGCAATGTCTTTTCATCATATTGTTAACTGATTTCTATAGCAAGTTTTGCCATCCTCACAGCATTTTACAGAGTCTCACACAATATCCCTGTAGGAATCAATTCGACCACCCCCCAAAATGCAGCCACTTCTGGGGTAAACCACGGCAGCTGTTAACAGCTACTCTGCGGAATAGTTCAGGGGAGGAAGTGAAGAGTGTGCCATGCTCAGTTAGCGCAGAGGTGCCAATGTTTGCAATACTGAGGGCCGTGGTGGCATCTGCTTGGCTAGTTGCTTGTGTAAACCACAGGGTGGGGGGTAACAGGCGTGCCTCTCTCTGGGGGTGATATGGGAGGACAGAGGGTGGGTCCCTACCGGACAACAGAATAATATTCAGATGCTGCTCTCTGGCTCCCCCTATAGGCAAAGTGGGAAAGTTGAGGGTCTCTGTACCAGCTGGCAGGTATAGTTTTCCTATACCTCTGGGGGTTCAATAGCATGCCCCAAACTGAGCAGTCTGGCCTTTCCCCACACTGCGATCTCTTTATTGTGCAATGGCAAGTATGTGAAGGGGGAAGTGAATGAGAACACACCTGGGGTTACCTAATAGGGGAAATGGGCCCAAAGTGGGTAGCCAGGACCAAGCTTTTAAGCACAGGGTGTGATGATAGCTCTGAGCTATCTTTAATCCTGCTAGTTCACGTCTTGGTGGCTGTGAAGCTGTGGCAATGTGTCAGCACAGCCTCGTCCCATGGCTAATTGTGCAGGTTCTAGCTGGGTTTGTACAGCCAATGCTGAGAACACACAGCTGCAATTTCGCTGTGCTGGGACCTCACCTAGCTAGATTAAAGCTAGTCTGGGTATGGCTACTCAAACTGTAATTATACCGTGACTATAAGGCAGACATACCTTAAAACAGGGGCTGGAGCCCTGGCGAGAGGAACTGCAGAGGGTAGCTTATCGGTTGAGAGAAGTCACGTGAGGTGGGGCGGGTGGCTGAGGTGGGGCTGGGAGCTCAGGTTTTATGGCAGCTGGCTACCAGCCAGTTGGTTGATCTAGTAGTCATTTAGTTGGCTGGTTATATCCCCGTAAATGTGAACAAAACTCAGAGAGGGGAAGGCAATTATTGATAAAGGAGACCAGGGAGTTTAAGGGGGTTTTTTTTTTGGTCCCAAACCCTTGAGGGGGATATGGTTTTAGTTAAGGGCAGGCAGCCTCCATTGGCTGAGTTTCTGAGGCCCTACACTCCACCTGATGGCACTTGGCTGTTTGGATGTAAAGTGATAACTTTTAAATGCTAAATGTGATTAACTGCAAAATTCCAGGCAACGTTCTAGACCTCAATGCGCAGAAACCTATTGATTTGGGGGGAAAGTGGCAAACTGGGAGGAGGAAAATAGGGGACATACGGAGCCCTTGGCATCTGGTTGGCAGACCCCTCAGCTGTAATCAGGTCTGAAATTGTCGGTGGATCAAAGAACTGGTGGATGGAGCCATTAAAACCTTCTAGCAAAATAACCCACATTACCTCTGCCCTTCCTCCCAAGGAGTTTAAAATTCTGACACCCAGGAAGAAAATAAGAATGGAGGGTGGGAAGAATGGACGGCACAAAGAGCCTCTGGCATGGGGGAAAGGGTCAGTGGGGAGGGGCCCCCAGAGCCTCTGGGGGGAGAGTGAATGGGGAGGGGCCCCCAGAGCCCCTGGCATGGGCAGGGGGGAAGGATGAATGCGGAGGGGCCCCCAGAGCCCCCGGTGGGGGGAGGGGCTCCCAGAGCCCCTGGCAGGGCTAAAAGCGTTCATCAGTTAACAATGGCTCTTTGCTCTCCCCGCTGAGCTGTCTCCCAGCAGCAGAGTGGGTGCTCAGCCAGGAGGGGAGTCCGAGGGCAAAGAAAGCGAAGCCGTTCACAGCCTGCCCAAACCCTGCTCCAGGCTGGGGGCGGGAGGAGAGGACACCAGCTGCCCACCCCTCCCTTCTGTCCAGGGGGACGAAAGGTCCTTTGGAGCAGGAGAGAAAAAGGAGACAGCCCCTGGCATGGGGAGATTGGAGGGCCCAGAGCTCTTAGCATGTGGCCGAGGGGGCAATGGAGTGCCCCTGGAATGAGGGAGGAGATCATGGTCTGTAGTATGTCCCTGCAATACCTGGGAGGTGGGAGGGTGGCCCACAGGGAGCCCCTGGTGTGTTCAAGGAGCGACACAGAAGCTAGAAGGGTGAGACTCCCTGGTTTCAGTTAATTTAAACAGGACTCCAGGCATTGTTTGATCCTGGTGCCCACTGCTACTAAAGGCACCTGGCAGAGTACTAGTCTTCCTGCCTTTCACCAGAGAGGCCCAATAATTGCTCGATAGCTGTGTTCCCCAGCAACAGAATGGGCAGTAGATCAGATCAGCAGTTGTAGGGCGAGCACGGGCTGCAGTTTCAGAGTCTGGGGGAGAAGGGCAGCAGAATGTGGCTGCTGGGCAGGACTGTGGTTTGCCCTGCCTTACAACAACAAAGGAATGTAAGTGGGTGAAGTGGATGGTCCAGATATGAATCTAGGCAGGACACAGAAGTGTGTGCACACATGCAAAATGAAGCAACTAATCCTCTTCTCGTTCACTCTGGTTTCACCCTGGTGCAGCCCCCCTGACTTCAGTGGTGTCTCTCTTCTTCCCCGCTGCTCCCCCGCATTTATAGCAGCAGAAGGGAATCGAGCCCTAGGAATTATTGCAAGCTCTTATATTTCACAAACAGCCCCATGTGTGCTCTGTAAATATCTCAGTGAAACCCTTTTCATGTCCTTCCACTGGCTGGGTGGAGTTACTGTTCCTGGCCCCCTCAATAACAGCCTGGCCCATGGGGAGAGTCACCCACCAGGAGCGGCTCCCGAACGCTCCCCCTCCCCGAGCTCTGGAAAGCCACCAGTCTAATCCAAGGATGGAACGCCTCCACCAGGAGGAGGGGCATATGGGAACAGCCAATCCCCTGGTGGCACACACCCAATCCCACCCCCTAAACAGTGGCAACAAAGTTGACATCATTGCAACAGCAGCAAACTTTAAAAAAAAAAAAAAAAAAAACCACACAGAGAGAAAAATCTGCCCTGGTTTCCGTATTCAAATGGGAGTGAATTTAGAGCTAGTGAAAGAGCCAGAGACGGAACCCTCAAAATACCCCCAACTCCCTAGAGCCACCCCATTTCCCAGAGACAGGAAAATGTTCCTTCGAAATGAATGGTTTCCTTCTCAGGCCTTTTTTAATGTGTTGCAGGCTGTAATCCTCTTACATGGATGCAAACTAACAGTTTCCCAACCTCCCGCTCCACAAGCGTGTGTTGTCTTTGGTTATGTTTCCCTCCCCATTGATATCAGATACCTCCTGGGAGCTCCTGGCCTGCTGGATCTGACAGGGCCGTATGGAGACTTGCAGGACATTGAGAGCATCATGTAACACGGCTGGGGCCCGGGCAGTGTTCTGACACCATGGCAGTGCACCACAACACAGTAATCTTCGCATTGCACAAAGATGTCAATGTGTGGGTTTGTCCCAGAGGATGCATGATCTGAAGGTGCTTCACCTACCAACAGTTACCAATTGACAGGTAGGGCCAGGTTCTGCTCTCAGGTACATTGGGATGAATCTGGAACAATTCAATAGACTTGAGTGAGTCTCCTCCTGAAGTACACCGCTATGATTGAGCAGATGGGATCCCTGCGATCTCGGCTTTGCTGACAACAGATTTAGCTTCACTCATTGGTAAATGCTGGATAAATCCCTTCTGGAGACCAGCCTCTGATCAGGCCAAAGTCAACACACATTTTACAGAGTAAATTACCAACAATCCTCAGCTCCAGTGAATCAAGAGCAGCCAGCCCCTTGGTTTGTCTGTCAGCTTTTCCCTGAGATTGTGTGGGTTACCGGGTACCAAGGCTTTTATGGGACCGGAATTCTCCTCTGATGTGAATGGACAGATTTGGAAATTCCCAAACAGCCCAGAGAGGCTGGGTGGCAAAATGACAGGAGCCCAGAAATTCACTACTAACCCTTGCAATGCCGAGAAAGAGTGAAGCTCACCCCAAAGGAACTAAAGACAAGTGTGCTTGTCCTCAGAGACAAATGCCTCCTACAGCTCCCCCAAATGCTGATCCCTACCCCCTCCCATCAAGATTACCTTCCAGTTCCCCTGCCCCAGAGCACAACAACTTGGCCTCCCCACCCACTGCTGGTTCCCTCCCCCACTGTGCACCCCAACCCTGCTGAAGGAAATGCCCCCTCATTATTATGATGTGCATTACCACAGGGCCTAGAAACTTAGTCATGGAGTAGGACCACCACTGTGCTAGGTACTGTACAAACACAGACAGCCCTTGCCCCCAGAGAGTTTGCAATGTGTGTTCATGTGATCCTGTGCAACCCGCCTCCCAGTAGCTGGAAACACTTCTCACTCCCCAGATCCACTCCCTCCAGCCCTTAAATGAGCACAGCCCAAGTATCACATGCTTGGAAACAGCACAACGATCAAAGGTTAAAGCATTACCGTGCTGCATGGAGCAGTCTGGAAGGGCTGTAAATGGGGCAGATTGTATGTATTTAAGGGCTTTGTCTAGATGGATAAATTTACCAGCATAATTCTACCAGTGTAATGATACCACTCTAGTTAAACTGGTATAACCCTGGATGGAGATCCTTATTCTGGTATCAGAGCGTCCACACAAGGGGTGACACTGGTGTAACTAGACTGGTAGAATTATATTAGTAGAGTTATGCCAGTAAACTTCTCCTCTAGACAAGCCCAAAGATGCAGCAGGAACAGCCAACTCCTGTTGCTTTGTCACTCATTTCAGCTTTGTTGTCAGGCAGTTTATTATCTTGAAATGTTAGTTTAAACGGGAATGGACCATCGTGCCCAAAGAGAATGGGAACATCAGCTGCCAGTGAAACACTAGTGGCTGGGCCGCGCTCTCTGTCCCTGGGCCACAGTGTGATGCAGGAGAGGCACATAATAATGCTCATGGGATCATGGGTTACGGAGTTCTGAGTAACAGGAGCAATGTGGTCCCCCCTGTGAAAGAGACAGTATGCATCAATACCCGCAGAGCGCGATTCTGCCACCTTTACACTGAGCAATCCCTTGATGCAGGAGTAATGCTTCTGAAACCAAGGAGACCACTCAGTGGACCAGCTCCTCAGCAGGGGTAAATTAGCACAGCTCCACTGAACTCCAGGGAGTCATACACGTCGAGGAGCTGGTTCAGCCTGGAGAAGGGCATCCGTGAAAGGGGGTGGAGTAACAATACTCTGCAAACGCAGATCATGGGCTCAGACTGAGAGGGATTTGGAGTACCCGGAAGACAGTACTCCTAGAGCAGAGCTCTGAGAAGGGGGCATGCTCAGCAGCCGTTTTGCAAAGGGAATTATCTGAGCATTTTGCACCAAAAGTGACTGGTAACTTGTCCCATTGGGTTGTTTACAGCTGAGCTTCCTCTGAGTCATGCAAGTGCCAAACCAGCACGGGAGACCCACGGCCAGCACATTGCTGTTTGCACTTGTGCAGCTTGCCAAATAGTGGCAAATTTCTGGAAAATGTAATTGAAACAATAACTTTCTGTCGCAAGTTCCTACTCCTGGTGCTTCACATGTAAAAGGTGGTAGGGTCTGATCCTTCTCTCACACCTGTCTTACAATGTCCAGTAGGGCTGCTCTTCATTTACATTGGTGAACAGAAACTAGGTCATACTACCCATTTAAATGTGTCCAATATTTCCTTTTGCAAAATCTGAAAATATACAGATGGGCTTGCCTTGTGGGTGCCTCTCTCGGTGTGCATAGTCAGTGCACAGAGAGAGCGTGAGATATTCATCTGTTTGGATTTGCACACGCACACACACACACAGACAGTCTGATTTTGACCATCAGCCTCTGATTTTGCACCCAGAAAACCTGTGAATACAGTATCTAGCTGTCTGAACTACCTGATCAAACCAGCAGCACAGGGAGTCAAGTGACTCCATGCTATAAAATCACCCAGAATTGTTTCTTTTATAGTGCATATAGAACAAGGGATGCCCCAGCCATGCTAATGTGTGCAGTAGAAACCTCTTGCTCTCTACACTGACTCAAACCTCCTTCTGTGTCACAGAACAGACACGCTAATTACAACAGTGCCATTAGTGACAAAACCGTCACACTGAGCTGCAAAGAGCTGCTGGTGCCGCATGGAAAACATCTTGTTTGTAGCAGGCAGGGCTGTGTCCATCCCCTGAGCACGCACACACACTCCCATTCTTTACCACCAGGGAGCTTTCTGGGACTACTGCGCTCACACAGTCCGCCTGCATGTTCCCCACCTGAAGCTGCAATCCCGAGAGTGACATCACAGTCACTTCCCCAGCAATCACTGTCGATGTCACAGAGGATCCTGACTCCAAAGGAATAAGCAGTTGGAGCCAATGAAGTTTTAACCAGCAAAATCTGTTCTCCTGGTGCTGCCTTAGGAATCAAACCCCAGGGGACAGGAACACAGGAAAGGCCAGACCGGGGCTCTTCAACCCACAGCCACTAAGGGGCATCATTCTGCTTGCAGGGAACAGGGAGAGGTGTTGCGGGAGTGCACATAAGGTCAGTTATTGCTATGTTCCCCCCAAGCACCAAGTACAGGTGAGCTCGGAAAGACTGCCCTAGCAGTGCCAGAGCTCGCCCCAACACTGCCCGTATGCTCTGTGTGTGTTCCTTCTACCTCCTTTTAAAAGCAAATCCACTCCTGAGTGGGGCCCAGAAAGGGGTGGGTGGCCCCTGCGGATCTGCTACAGCCAGCCTCGGGAAACCCTGACCATCTGGGAGCAATGAAACACAGTCCCACTTTAATAACACAGGCAGAAGACAAGCACACCCCGTACACAGAGATACACCCCTGCTATATAGTACTCACACACTAGACATATATACACTCGTACACACACATCTAATACACACAGGGCTGTACACATATACCCCATCCACGTACACATACACAATTCACACCAACACTAAAACAGCGCCGCAGTGACAGTACTGATGGCGGTCTTCTTTCCCAAGAATGGTCAGAGACAGAAAAGCCACCCCTGGCCTAGGGAGGCTGACCTGTATGGGCCTGACAAACAGCAGTACCATGACAGCATGGAGCGTTCCTCAGAAGCGGGTGTGCTGAACACACACACATGGCACACACGAATGTCTGTCAGGGCAGCGCAGAGATGCTGTCACAGGCGGTCGTATCCCAAACAACTCCCGGTCCCACCACCCACTCCCTGAACTGTGGCAGTAGCCCCAGCTGTGGCACCTTCCATTCCGCCAGACCCTGGGGCACCCGCAGCAATTGGCGGCAGCTAAGGCACGTTGGAGGTGCCCGGGATTAGCCTTCTGAGGGGCAGGATGGGGGCATATAGCACTGGGGCCTCTCAGGCACCCCTCTCCCCACATTCACTCCATGGCAGCCCACTGGGGGCCGCTGTGAGTGCCCTGGGGCTTGCTCTGGACACAGCAGTCAGGTGGGCAGATTAGATGGCTTGGCTCACACCCTGGGCACAAGGCTTGCTCCGGACTGGCCCCCCCAGCCCAGCACTGGGGCTCCTCTCCGCAGCGGCACTGCCCACGCCCTGGAGCCCCACGCCCGGGAGCTCCTGCCTCCACCGCCCCCTCAGGCTCAAGCCCCCGGCCCGCCCGAGGTGCCAGGCTGAGGCGCCAGAGGCACCGATCGGGGCTGGCCGCGCTGAGCTCCCCCCGCGGCGCGGGCTGTAGCAGAGCGCCAGGAAACCCCTCCTGCCCCACCCGCGCCCTCCAGCTCGGCGGGGGTCTGCTCGCCAGCTGCCCCACGGCCGCCCCAGCCCTTCCGCGGCGCCCCAGCCTGCAGGGCCAGGCCAGCCGTGACCTCGCCGGTGCTGCAAATGGGCAAAGATCGCGGCCCCCCGGGCAGGGCGCCCCCGCCCAGCCAGCTCTGCCTCGCCCTGGGGGCTCACCTCGAACTGCCAGTGCGCCGCCTGCAGCAGCTGCTTCGCCTGGTCGGCGGCGCAGCCCGCGGTCAGCACGAACTGGTTAATCATGACCTGGTGCTTCAGCTCGTCCATGTTCACCGACATGCCGCCTGCCGTGCCCTGGGGTCCCTGGGTCTGCGCCGCTCACAGCGCAGCCACCATTACAGAGCCGGCTCCTGCTAATACAAATATTTACTGGAGGCAGGGGACTGACTCACCCAGCCTGGCCTCCCTGACGGCACAGCCAGGGCGGGGCCGGGCGGGCAGGCTGGGAGCTGTAGTCCAGAGGCTGGGCTGGTTAGCTGCGGTGCCAGGCGGGTGGGGTAACAGCTGGCATTGGACCAGCCTCTGTTGGTGAGAGAGACAAGCTTTGGAACGGACCCACCCGTGCACACAGGCAGGCTGGCAGAGCAAGTCCCCTCTGCGCGCCACAGATCAACGGGTCCTTTGCAGGACTTGACCCCATGCACCGCTGCCATGGGCTGATGCGCTGGCTGGGCCTAGGCAAGGCTAGCGTGGGCTGCGTCAAGGCCGCAGTTGTTCGCGTTGGCCAAGGAGGTGGGACAGCCCCGCCGCTGGTACACAGGCCATAGCGGCGTTGCTTCCTAGCGCGCCTCCTTTGCCTGGTCCAGTTTTAAAAGCAGAAAGCAGCGCAGGGCTGCTCTGGGGGCTCCCCTCCGTCCCCACCGCGGGGACTCACCCTGCACAGGCTAGGAAATAGGCTGTCGCGTAGGGTGCGTGGAGCTGTGTCTGGGAGCCAGGACAGGCATGTAGCCGCCCTGTCTGGCGAAGATCGCCTACCTCCCACCACTGCCCTGCCAGCCGTTCTCAGACCCAGCAGCAGGGCTCTCGTCACACACCAAGAAAGTGGCTGACTGTGGTCAGCAGAACCAGGGCTCTGCATAACCGCCTGAGCCATGGCTTCAGACCTGGAGCAGCTCCAGGAGCCCCCTATTAATTATAGTATGTATTGTGTGAGCAGGGGCCCCCAAAATATTCCTGCTTAAGGCCCCCCATTGGCTAGTAACAGCACTGCCAGGCAGTCAGGTCCCCCCCGCACCAGGCTGAGCAGCCAGCAGGCACCCCGCTCCCAGGTAGGTAAGGTACCCAGCACTACGTTTCCCAGGAGCCCATGGTTTGTTTGCATAGTTTTACAGGGGAGGCTGACGTCCGCTGAGTGACGTGTCAGGACAGCCAGTCATCGGCCATGCTGTGTTAGTACCTGACCATATAAGGTAAACAAATCTGGCGCCCCCAATGAGCACGCGAGAGAGGTGGGCGCGGGGCGGGGCGGGGCGGGGCTGGGCTGGGCTGGGCTGGGCGCAGCGCAGCGCAGCGCAGCTAGGGCAGTAGTGAGGCTGGCGTTGCTGCGCCTGGGACCATTGCCAGCATGGCAATAGCGTGGGAGGGAGGCTCGCACTGTTTACAATCAGCCGCATGCAGTTTCCTGTTTGTGTGTAGGGAGGTTCAGGCTCCAGCTAATGCACTAGCACAAAGGGCCCCAGGATCTGGCTTAAGGCATATTGTGTGTAAACCTTTGTCTGAAACTAGGCCAAAGCTGGGTGGACGGCAAGGTATGGTGGATTCCTTGCCATACACCCTGTGGGATGGCCCTGTCGTACAGCCCCTGCACAGGCGATGCCCAGCTAACGGCTGATTAGCCCGGAGCCAGAGGGTGTGAAAAGGAATGGATTGGTGCTCCCCATACACACTGAGAGCGGAGGTGACAGGTTCCAGGATACAGTGTTGTAAGCATCCAAGGAGGAAGCACCGCAGGCTGGAGGTTGTCACCTCTGATCCGACTTCCACATTGATAATGAGACTCACAAGGACGTTTTATAGGTTCCTGGATTCTAGCAGGCTGCAGAGCAGGGCTGGGGAGTATACACTTTAGCCTTCCCCAGGTTCTCCTGCCACATGAAAATCTGCAGGGGCAATCAATATGTTGTTCTGGTTAAACCAGGGTAATGTTTAATCAGGGAAAGTGACAGCAGTGAGTTCATTATTATGAGAAGCTGCATTATCCATTAGGAGGATCATGGATGTGTTCTCAATGTACATTGTCCTTTATGGAGCTTGTACACACAGTAATGATCTGTATGCTACATTCACCTGGGGTCAGGAATCCAACTCCTCAGATAAACAGGTTTGAGTTCAGTAGGGCAGTTCTCTGTCCTGTGTTATACACGAGGCCAGACTAGATGATCACAATGGTCTCACGATGGCCTTGGAACCTATTGTCCTAATTGAAATGTTTCTGAGCTTTGGGAAGCCAAATCTTTATCTGGATCCCAATTCTTCAAATGAGCTCCAGGTGCATAGTAGGCCAAACTGAACCCCAAATCCTCAAATGTGATGTTCTATATGAAAGCATTTGGGCCAGGGACTATCTGTGTGTTCTGTTGTGTGCATTTCTGGGCACACAACTGGCACCAAACTAGTAAGTGTAGAAAGAATGCAAGCTGTTCCAGGCTGAACTAACATCCCCTCCTTGCAGTCCCGCATCCCTGGAATTCAGCATGTGTGATTTAGATCCAAATTGTGTGCCTTGCTCCCATCACTATCCAAGCAGAACTAAAGCAGCTGGGGATGGTAAGCGCTTTGGGGCAGGGACTGTCTATAATGGGGTGGCCTCTTACTGAGCACCCCCTTCTGGGCAGAGGTGTCTCTGCAGGCTCCCCACCTCTGTTTGTTTCCTCTCTTCAGGGCCCTTTAAGAACTCACGGGGGCTTTCTCTGATTACTTAACAATACCCTTGCCTGGGGCTAGTTTAATATCAGAATCAGTTCACAACAACCCAGAGTCCCAAACTGAAGTCCATACATAGCACTGGCATTTTTTCTTAGTCCCAGGGCTTTTCTTTCAACTCTCAGCTCCTGGCCAGTCCTCCCAGCTCTCCCTGCCTGGGGCTCTGACATCCAGTCCCAAACACAGTCAGGGGTCCCCTCGCCCACTGCCTCCTGCTCACTGGGCTTTTCCCTCCAAGCTCCTGCTACCAGAGTCTTCTCTCATTTTTTGGTTCTCTTAGGGAAGTACCTGATTCCCCTCAGGTGGGGCTTGTTTCAAAGCCAGGGTTGGCATAGCGCCAGGTCTCCAGCCCAGCAGGGCAAGCCATCCAGTTACAATGGCTCTTTCTTGTATTTGCACAGCACCTAGCGCAACGGGGTCCTGGCTTGTGACTAGGGCTCCTAGATGTGACCACAGCACAAATGATAAATAATAATAAATACTACTAATAAATAAGTAATGCAAGATAGTGAATTGCACAGCCTGCAGGCCCATTCTCACATCTCTAGCTTCACTGAACCATGTTCCCATTCCATTTACATAGTTGTCAAGTTGTAAAACAAGAGCCCATAGTGGCTGAATGCTCTGGAAAGCAGCCGGGGGCTCCTGGTGACATGAAAGGCTCCTTTGAGAACCCAGCATTACCATAGCAGAAGAAAGCACGCAGCCAGGCAGGCACTGCTGGGCTGCTCGGCACTATCAGCAAGGCAGACAAGGAAATAATGGCGTTGCTAAGTACCAGGGAATGATAAGCAGGCATGGACATTCAGTGTGAAGGGCTGGGAGATAATAAAGCAAAGGAAAAATGGCAAGTGGAGCTGAAAGGGGAAAAAAACGTTCCCAAGTCCACGGTGCTCCCAGTGCTTAGCAATGAACACGCAGGCCCCCAGCAATGGCTGAGTAGTTCTGGCCTTGCTGCGTTTTGTGGTGATATGGTGGGTGCAGAATGCTAGTCTAAGAGCCGTCCGAGCACATTGCTTCCTAACTCCTCCATCCCTTGGCTGCATTTTGGGTGCAGTCGCACATATGTCAGGGCCAGAAGGGTTCATGGAAAGCGCTCTAGCAGGTCCCTTATCTAACCTGTGTGATTTGCAGTGGTTTCCATTGCTTTTGTACAAACATGCCACAGTATTGTCCATTACTAGTACGAGGGTGCGCTGCAGTCACGGTGCAAAGCAGGGCAGGCCTTACACCTACTTGATCCCATTGGTCTGCATTTACACTGGGGGGTGACCATAGAATAACAGCAGTGCACTCTGTGGGCCAGTTACCATCCGGGCCCATCACAGAGTTTGGAGAAGTACCCCGTGTTCCAGGATGTGACTAGTGTTTTTATAAGGTCAAGCCAGCCCCCACAGAACAGCCCAGAGGGATCTTTAGCTGACAAGGTGTAAACACGGCAGGGAAAACAAATTTCCCCCTAAAAACTGGTTTAATTAAAGAAAAATCAATATTTTTAGAAACTAGCGTTTGGTTTTTTAGAGGGGGGAGGCTTTGGGCCCCAAGCCAACAGAGGAGTGTTCAAAGCCCTTGGGAGCAGAGTGGTGTTTATAGAGGCAGAGGTCACAGGCACCACTCCTAGGTCACACATAAATTGCCTTGAATCTCCAGGACTGTATTTGTTATTCTAGGAATAGGTGGTGAACGTTGGCTTTTACAGCTGGAACATGAGTGGCAGTGAGGGGGAAACAGATGCCTAGCAGGAAAGACAAACCAGATTGTTTTAGTGGGTAATAAAATCCTGAAGCACTGGACTTTGGATGAGCCACTCTGTTGTTCTAGGGTCTGAAGGCAAATACATTTCCTTATTCAAACAAGCACGCCTCCTTCATAGCCCAGGAGGCAGCTGAAGGGCAATTCTTTTTAGCTGGAGAAATACTTTAGCAGTATTAATAAAGACTGAGGGCCTGATCTACCTCTTACTCCACTTTATCCTGGAGAAACTCCATATGCCTTACCGGAGTTGCTCCTGATTCACAGCAGGTAGACTTCACTGGAGTTACACCAGTTAACTGCCTAGATGTCACTGGTCTTGTCCTGATTTACACCACTTAACTCCATATACTTAATTGGGGTCACTCCCAATTCACATTGGGGTAACTGAAGTCAGATTTCAGAACTCACTTTAGGCCAAATTTTACATGCCAGGTGTGATCTTGTCAGAGAATGAGGGCAAGTGGAAAATGGTCACAGGCACTGTTTGGTGTTCTGTGAGTGTGCAAATGAGGGCTCACTCACCTGTCCAGCTGCAGCTCCTTTCAGCAGAAAGACTGAGAGGGCTTCGCTGCTATTGTTACTCAAGCTAGCTGGGATCTGGCTAGATCACAGCTAGCTTGGGAATGTCTACACGGGCTGCAATAACCCCTTTCAGTTGCAGTGTAGACAGTCTCTTAGTGAGGCAGAGTGGCCTAGCACAGTGGTTTTCTCATTGGTGGACACCTACAAAATTTCAAATGGAGGTGTGGACCCCTTTGGAAATCTTAGATGTAGTCTGCGGACCCCCACAAGTTGAAAACCACTGGCTGAGTGGACAGAGCACTGGACTGGGACTCAGGAGTTCAGGTTCCAGTCTCAGCTCTGCTGGTCAGCGACCGTGGGCATATCACGTCCCCTCCCTCCACCTCAGAGAAATGGGAATAATTACGCTGGCCCCTTCATAAAGTGCTTTGAAATCCCCTGAGGATAAGAGCTGGGGATTGTTGTTTGTGCCAGGCTCGTCCCTGCGGCCTCTGAGCAGTGACAGCCTGCTTGCTTACTTTGGTCAAACTACAACCCAAGCTTCAGATTCATGGGCCTGGAGCAGGCTATTGCTGCATCAGGTGCACATCCTGCTTTTGCTCTATGATGCTTCTGAAGAAAGGGCCTCTTGCCCCAATTCATCTGGCCAGCAGCGCAGTGCAGTACAGAAGGTTCCTGCCTAGCCTCTGTGACCGTGCTGCCCACAAAAGCACAAGACCTGATTGCTCTCCTCTTGCCATGCTGTTGTGCTACTGATCACAAGCACTCCCCTTTCCTTCCCAACAGCTGAAGCCAGCCCCCATTCAGCATTCCCAGGGGGGCGGGAGCTGGCTCAGATCTCTATGTGACCGTGTGTTGCTGCTCTTCTGGCCTCGAATTGTTCCTGCTGCTTTCAACATGCCACTCGATGTAATATCCTGGCTTTCTGTGTGTGAGCGTGTGACATCCCCTGGGCCCACAGAGGATAAAGGACCTGCTACTGCTGTCAGCTGAGGGTGATGCTCTTTAGCTCAAGCAATTCTGGGCCTATGGGTTTTGTAGCAGAAGGGCAGCGTCCAATCCCAGCTCCTGCATGTGATTAATGGAGCAATTCTCTGTTGTCTCTAGCACATGGATTCTGTACAGCAGAACCCATATGGAGATATTCTATAACCCAGGCCCCTGGCCTCCACGATGAGAAATAAATCCTCCAGAGTGGCACAGTCATTTCCTTAATGCTCCCTGAAAGAACGCACGTACTGGCTGGAGATTCTGTGCACTAAGCAAAAGACTATCGATATGATTGCTCCTTGGTTCTTCTCCCCTGGCCCCATCAGCTCCCTTCTGTGCTGAAAGAATGAGCAGCACTTATGGCACCTTAGAGACTAACAAATTTATTTGGGCATAAGCTTTCGTGGGCTAAAATTCACTTCATCAGATGCATGGAGTAGAAAATACAGTAGGAAGATACATATATACAGAGAACATGAAAAAATGGGGGTTGCCATACCAACTCTAACGAGACTAGTCAATTAAGGTGGGCTATTATCAGCAGGAGAAAAACAACTTTTGTAATGATAATCAGGATGGCCCATTTCAAACAGTTGACAAGAAGGTGTGAGTAACAGTACGGGGGAAATTAGTATGGGGAAATAGTTTTTAGTTTGTGTAATACCCATCCACTCCCAGACTTTATTCAAGCCTAGTTTAATGGTGTCCAGTTTGCAAATTAATTCCAGTTTTGCAGTTTCTCATTGGAGTCTGTTTTTACATTTTTTTTGTTGAAGAATTGCGACTTTTAGGAATGTAATTGACTGACCAGGGAGGTTGAAGTGTTTTCCGACTGGTTTTGGAATGTTCAAATTCTTGATGTCTGATTTGTGTCCATTTATTCTTATGCGTAAAGACTGTCCGGTTTGGCCAATGTTCATAGAATCATAGAATATCAGGGTTGAAAGGGAGGTCATCTAGTCCAACCCCCTGCTCAAAGCAGGATCAATCCCCAACTAAATCATCCCAGCCTGGGCTTTGTCAAGCCTGACCTTAAAAATATCTAAGGAAGGAGATTCCACCACCTCCCTAAGTAACACATTCCAGTGTTTCACCACCCTCCTAGTGAAAAAGTTTTCCCTAATATCCAACCTAAACCCTCCCCCACTGCAACTTGAATAATTCTAACTTTTAAGCACAAGTAGCCCCATTTACTTTAACCACAGCACAAGTAGCCCCATTTACATTAACCACAATAGGCCCTTCTCCTGGGGCAGGTGATGGCATATCATAGAATATCAGGGTTGGAAGAGACTTCAGGAGGTTATCTAGTCCAACCCCCTGCTCAAAGCAGGACCAATCCCTAATTTTTGCCCCAGATCCCTAAATGGCCCCCTCAAGGATTGAACTCACAACCCTGGGTTTAGCAGGCTAATGCTCAAACCACTGAGCTATCCCTCCCCCCCAGAGGGGCATTGCTGGCACATGATGGCATATATCACATTGGTAGATGTGCAGGTGAACGAGCCCCTGATGGTGTGGCTGATGTGCTTAGGTCTTATGATGGTGTCCCTTGAACAGATATGTGGACAGAGTTGACTGAGATACCCCTGAAGGAGTTCAGCCTTCTGGGACACATCCTTCTCCTTTGCTTTTTTGCAGTTAACTCTCCCCACTCAGTGCTGGGCTTCAGAGAGCAGCATAGCCGTGACTATCCTTGAAGCACTCTTCCCAAATGCTTTGCATAGTTATCCACTGGAATGGCAAAGCTCAGCAGCACAGGGTCTGACCCCCCCCTCCCTTCTGGCTTGGATGGTTGCACCTTACTCTGCAAGCAGCCCCTAGGACAGGGATGGGCAAACTATGGCCCGCGGGCCACATCTAGCCCGCCAGCCATTTTAATCTGGCCCTTGAGCTCCCACTGGGAAGTGGGTTCTGGGGCTTGCCCCGCTCCGGCACTCCAGCCAGGGAGCAGGGTCGGAGGCCACTCCACACAGCTCCTGAAAACAGCGGCAAGTCCCCTCTCCGGCTCCTATGCATAGGGGCAGCCAGGGGGCTCTGCTCCGCATACTACCCCCGCCCCAAATGTCGCCCCCACAGCTACCATTGGCCAGGGACCGTGGCCAATGGGAGCTGCAGGGGTGGGGCCTGCAGATGGGATGGCACGCAGCAGAATCACCTGGCCACGCCTCCACGTAGGAGCCAGAAGGGGGACATGCCACTGCTTCTGGGAGCTGCTTGAGGTAAGCGCCACCCGGAGCCAGCCCCTGAGCCATCCCCAGGCGCCCCAACCCTGTGCCCCAGCCCTGATCCCCCTCCCACCCTCCAAACCCCTCGGTCCCAGCCTGGAGCACCCTCCTACACCCCAAACCCCTCATCCCCAGCCCCATCCCAGAGTCTGCATCCTGAGCCAGAGCCCTCACCGCCACCCCATCCCATCCCCTTGCACCAGCCCAGAACCCCCTCCTGCACTCCGAACCCCTCAGCTCCAGCCTGGAGCCCACTTCTGCACCCCAAACCCCTCATCCTCAACCCCACCCCAGAGCCCGCACCCCCAGCTGGAGCCCTCAGTCCCTCCCCACACCCCACCCTCCCTGAACTCCTCATTTCTGCCCCCACTCCGGAGGCTGCACCTCAACCCCAATTTTGTGAACATTCATGGCCCGCCATACAATTTCCATACCCAGATGTGGCCCTCGAGCCAAAAAGTTTGCCCAACCCTGCCCTAGGAATTCAGGGGAGAGAAGATTCAGAAATTCCAAGGCCAGAAGGAACCACTGTGATCATCGTCTGACCTCCTGTGTAACACAGGCCGGAGAACTGTCCCACAATAATTCCTAGAGCAGAGCTTTTAGTGCCAGATATGGAGGTAAAACAACCTCTCTGCTCCTACTCGAGATTCCCATTTATGTAACCTACAATCACATAAGCACTTTTGACCACAGCATTGCACTCAGATCTCATGTTCAGCAGATTATCCATCTCCACCTCCAAAGCTTTTCAGAGTCACTGCTTCCCAGGATAGAGTCTCCCATCATTCAAGTATGGCCTACATTTTTTGTTCCTAGATGTATACTTTTACATTTAGCCATATTAAAATACATACTGTTTGCTTGTGCCCAATTTACCGAGCAATCCAGATCGCTCGGTATCAGTGACCTGCCCTCTTCATTATTTACCATTCTCTTAATTTTTGTGTCATCTGCAAACTTTATCAGTGATGATTTTGTGTTTTTCTTCCCGGTCACAAATAGAAATGTTAGATAGTGAAGGGCCAAGAACTAATCGCTGTGGGACCCCACTAGAAACACACCCGTTTGATGATGATTTCCCATTTACATTTTGAGACCTATCAGTTACCTAGCTTTTAAGGCATTTAATATGTGCCATGTTAATTTTATATGTTTCTAGTTTTCTAATCAAAATGTCATGTGGTACCAAGTCAAATATCTTGCAGAAGTCTAAATATATTGCTATCACCTTTATCAACAAAACTTGTAAGCTCATTAAAAAAAGATATCAAGTTAGTTTGACAGGATCTATTTTCTGTACACCCATGTTTATTGGCATTAATTACATTACCCTCCTTTAATTTTTTATTAATTGAGTCCTGTATCAGCCACTCCATTATCTTGCCCAGGATCAATAACAGGCCTATACTCAAGTTGTCCCATTTAAATATTTTTTTAAATATTAGCACAATATTAGCTTTCTTCCAGTTTTCTGGAATTTCCCCAGTGTTCCAAGACTTATTGAAAATCAACATTATTGGTCCGGCAAGGCCCTCATCCAGCTCTTTTAAAACTCTTGGATGCAAGTTCTGCTTTTTAACATCCTCCTGAGATACTAGTGGGATGGAAAGAGTGTTATCATATGATATGACTACATCACCTGTTCTTTTCCCAAATACAGAACAGAATTCATTGAATATTTCTGCCTTTTCTGCATTATTATTGATAATTCTACCATCTCCACCTAGTAATGGACCAATACCATTGTTAGGATCCTTTTTGTTCCTAATATACTTAAAAAACTCCTTCTTATTGTCTGTAACTCTGCTGGCCACAGGTTTGTCCTTGTGTCCCTTTGTCTCCCTTATCTATTTTCTACAATTCCAAGCTTCTGATTTATATTCATTATTATCAACTTCATCTTTCTTCCATTTGTTTTATATATTTTTTTTATAGCTGCCTTACTTCCCCTCTAAATCAGGTCAGTTTTTTAACCATTATGGACTTCTTCCTCAATTAGAGGATTGTGAGGGTTTTTTGGTGGCATCTAGTCAGGTGTTTTTAAACAATTCCCAATTATCATTCACATTTTTCTGATTAAATTCTTCCTTGCAGCTGGTTTGGCTCAGAATTGTTTTAATCTTTGTGAACTTGGCCCTTTTAAAGCACCAACTATGTATATCACTGGTCAGGACTTTATTCTGTTCACACATTATAAATGTGACCAAGACATGATCACTTGTACCTAAGTTACCATTAATTTTTAGTTCTGTGATCAGTTCCTCTTTATTTCTCAAGACAATCTGGAATTGCTCATTGATTAGCATATATTTCATGTAGTTGCTGTTACTGAAACAGACAATAAGAAGGAGTTTTTTTAAGTATATTAGGAACAAAAAGGATCCTAACAATGGTATTGGTCCATTACTAGGTGGAGATGGTAGAATTATCAATAATAATGCAGAAAAGGACAATTCCAGTTGTTTGTCTCCTGTGTCTAGTGCTCTGTCCACTAGACCTCACTGTCTCCCAAATATCTGAGGTAGCTCTGAACTTCTGCTCTTAAGGTCTAACCCTTCTTTCTTCTTAAGAGAAGCCAAACAAAAGTGTACAAAGGGGAAGAGAGAGCAAGAGCCAGGGAAATGCAGCTTCAGTCTGTGACACTCCCAGCTCAGTTGCTGGACAATTACGGACTCAGCAAACGGCCCAGCAAGCCCCTTGCTTTGCTCCCGACACTGATTAGGTTGCTCTTATGTCCCTTTGGGCCCATCTGTGGGTTGTAGTTTTTTCTACTGCGATCAGGCTGCTTTTGGCTTCTCACGCTGCCCAGTGATGGTCACAGCAAGTGATGCACTCTGCGTAGATTTCTTCTGGCTGGCTACTTCCTTCCCAACTAAGTAGCTGCTCATGACCCAGCCATGGAGACTGGGATGTCATCTGCTTCCTCATCCTGGTCTGGCCTGGACCATTTACAATCCTCCCCCATTCCTCCACATACACACCCACTTATATATTTTCACCCACATACAGACATCCCACTCGCACACAGAATCTGCATCCAAAAACACTCTCTCCCACACTCTCTGATCCACCCTCTCCTACAGCCAAATACCTACCAGCCCCAGGGCTCCTGCCTCTTCTCTGTTGTTCATTCATGCAGCAGCCTGTGGACAAAGGTATCAGTCAGTGAGGAGAGGGGCAGGTTGGCCCTAAACCAAGAAAGTGACAGGCCCACGGGGCAAGTGCCTGGTGGGCCAGTCTGATATCATCAGAGGCTGCAGAGACAAATGGATGCTGCAGAGAAGAAGGCTCTTGCACCTGCAATGGTGAGACTAGGGGTGTGCCTACACTTAAAATGCTATAACAGCGCAGCTGCACTGTGGCATCAGCCCCACAGCATAGGCAGTACCTGCAGCAATGGGAGGGGTTCTCCCTTTGCTGTTGTTCTCCCCTTGCTGTTGCCTGAGAGGAGGTAGCTAGGTTGATGGAAGAATTCTTCCACCATTCTAGCACTGTTTACATCAGGGGGAGCGCTTTGCTGGAATAGCGATACCGGTATCCTATATGCTAGCTATACCCTTGCCGTATACTATACTGGTATAACTGCACGGACCCACTTGCTGGCACAGCTCCGTCAGGCCAAACCCAGGGCCTCTGTTCTTGAGCACCATCTACTGGCACCTGATCTGTTAGCTAGCTAGCTGTCTACATATAGGGTATGTCTACACTACGAAATTAGGTCGAATTTATAGAAGTCGGTTTTTTAGAAATCGTTTTTATATAGTCGATTGTGTGTGTCCCCACACAAAATGCTCTAAGTGCATTAAGTGCATTAACTCGGCGGAGTGCTTCCACAGTACCGAGGCAAGCGTCGACTTCCAGAGCGTTGCACTGTGGGTAGCTTTCCCACAGTCTCCGCCGCCCATTGGAATTCTGGGTTGAGATCCCAATGCCTAATGGGGCAAAAACATTGTCGCGGGTGGTTCTGGGTACATGTCGTCAGGCCCTCCCTCCCTCCCTCCTTCCCTCCATGAAAGCAATGGCAGACAATTGTTTCTCGCCTTTTTTCCTGAGTTACCTGTGCAGACGCCATAGCACGGCAAGCATGGAGCCCACTCAGCTCACTGTCACCATACGTCTCCTGGGTGCTGGCAGACGCGGTACTGCATTGCTACACAGCAGCAACCCATTGCCTTGTGGCAGCAGACGGTGCAATAGGCCTGATAGCCATTGTTGTCATGTCCGAGGTGTTCCTGGCTGCCTAGGTAAGGTCAGTCAGGAGTGCCTGGGCAGACATGGGCGCAGGGACTAAAATAGGAGTGACTCGACCAGGTCATTCTCTTTAGTCCTGCCGTCAGTCCTATGTACCGTCTTCTGCCGAGCAGCCAGGAGATGAGGATGACTGGCAGTCCTACTGCACTGTCTGCTGCCAGCCAAAGATGTAAAAGATAGATGGAGTGGATCAAAACAAGAAATAGACCAGATTTGTTTTGTATTCATTTGCTTCCCCCCTCTCTCCCTCCCTCTGTGAAATCAACGGCCGACAATCGTTTCAGTGAGGTCTGTCATGGGCACCTTGAAAAGTTTAATGGAGATGCAGTCCTGCCTGAAATACTGGGGGGAGGGATAGCTCATTGGGTTGAGCATTGGCCTGCTAAACCCAGGGTTTTGAGTTCAATCCTTGAGGAGGCCATTCTGTGCAACAGTTGTTTTTGTTTCTCCTTGATGTAAAGCAACCCCCTTTGTTGATTTTAATTCCCTGTAAGCCAACCCTGTAAGCCATGTCGTCAGTCACCCCTCCCTCCATGAGAGCAATGGCAGACAATCGTTCCGCGCCTTTTTTCTGTGCGGACGCCATACCACGGCAAGCATGGAGGCCGCTCAGATCACTTTGGCAATTAGCAGTACCTTAAACACCATGCGTATTATCCAGCAGTATATGCAGCACCAGAACCTGGCAAAGCGAAACTGGGTGAGTAGGCAATGTCAGCGCGGTGACAAGAGTGATGAGGACATGGACACACACTTCTCTCAAAGCATGGGCCCTGGCAATGTGGGCATCATGGTGCTAATGGGGCAGGTTCATGCATGGAACACCAATTCTGTGCCCGGGAAACAAGCACAGACTGGTGGGACCACATAGTGTTGCAGGTCTGGAATGATTCCCAGTGGCTGTGAAACTTTCGCATGCGTAAGGGCACTTCCATGGAACTTTGTGACTTGCTTTCCCCTGCCCTGAGGTGCAAGAATACCAAGATGAGAGCAGCCCTCACAGTTGAGAAGCGAGTGGCAACAGCCCTGTGGAAGCTTGCAACGCCAGACAGCTACCAGTCAGTCGGGAATCAATTTGGAGTGGGCAAATCTACTGTGGGGGCTGCTGTGATGCAAGTAGCCAACACAATCAAAGATCTGCTGATATCAAGGGTAGTGACCCTGGGAAATGTGCAGGTCATGGTGGATGGCTTTGCTGCAATGGGATTCCCTAACTGTGGTGGGGCCATAGACGGAACCCATATCCCTATCTTGGCACCGGAGCACCAAGCTGGCGAGTACATAAACCGCAAGGGGTATTTTTCAATAGTGCTGCAAGCACTGGTGGATCACAAGGGATGTTTCACCAACATCAACGTGGGATGGCTGGGAAAGGTACATGACGCTCGCATCTTCAGGAACTCTGGTCTGTTTCAAAAGCTGCAGGAAGGGACTTTATTCCCAGACCAGAAAATAACCATTGGGGATGTTGAAATGCCTATAGTTATCCTTAGGGACCCAGCCTACCCCTTAATGCCATGGCTCATGAAGCCATACATAGGCAGCCTACACAGTAGTCAGGAGCTGTTCAGCTACAGGTTGAGCAAGTGCAGAATGGTGGTAGAATGTGCATTTGGATGTTTAAAAGTGCACTGGTGCAGTTTACTGACTCAGTTAGACCTCAGCAAAACCAGTATTCCCATTGTTATTACTGCTTGCTGTGCTCTCCACAATATCTGTGAGAGTAAGGGGGAGATGTTTATGGCGGGGTGGGAGGTTGAAGCAAATCGCCTGGCCGCTGGTTATGCACAGCCAGACACCAGGGTGGTTAGAAGAGCACAGGAAGGCGCGGTGCGCATTAGAGAAGCTTTGAAAACCAGTTTCATGACTGGCCAGGCTACGGTGTGAAAGTTCTGTTTGTTTCTCCTTGATGAAACCCCCCGCACCATTGGTTCACTCTACTTCCCTGTAAGCTAACCACCCTCCCCTCCTCCCTTCGATCACCGCTTGCAGAGGCAATAAAGTCATTGTTGTGTCACATTCATGCATTCTTTATTTATTCATCACACAAATAGGGGGATAACTGCCAAGGTAGCTCGGGAGGGGTGGTGGAGGAGAGAAGCACCAGGAGGGGTGGTGGAGGAAGGAAGGACAAGGCCACATAGCACTTTAAAAAGTTTAAAACTTTAAAACTTATTGAATGCCAGCCTTCTGTTGCTTGGGCAATCCTCTAGGGTGGACTGGCCGGGTGGCCAGAGGCCCCTCCACTGCGTTCTTGGGCGTCTGGGTGAGGAGGCTATGGAACTTGGGGAGGAGTGCGGTTGGTTACACAGGGGCTGTAGCGGCGGTCTATGCTCCTGCTGCCTTTCCTGCAGCTCAACCATATGCTGGAGCATATTAGTTTGATCCTCCAGCAGCCTCAGCATTGAATCCTGCCTCCTCTCATCACGCTGCCGCCACCTTTCAGCTTCAGCCCTCTCTTCAGTCCACCACTTACTGTCTTCAGCCCGCCACCTCTCCTCCTGGTCATTTTGTGCTTTCCTGCACTCTGACATTGTCTGCCTCCACGCATTTGTCTGTGCTCTGTCAGTGTGGGAGGACAGCATGAGCTCAGAGAACATTTAATCGCGAGTGCGTTTTTTTTGCCTTCTAATCTTCGCTAGCCTCTGGGAAGGAGAAGATCCTGTGATCGTTGAAACACATGCAGCTGGTGGAGGGAAAAAAAAGGGACAGTGGTATTTAAAAAGGCACATTTTATAGAACAATGGGTACACTCTTTCACGGTAAACCTTGCTGTTAACATTACATACATAGCACATATGCTTTCGTTCCAAGGTCGCATTTTGCCTCCCCCACCACATGGCTAGCCCCTCCCCCCTCCCCTCTCCCTGTGGCTAACAGCAGGGAACATTTCTGTTCAGCCACAGGCAAACAGCCCAGTAGGAACAGGCACCTCTGAATGTCCCCTTAAGAAAAGCACCCTATTTCAACCAGGTGACCATGAATGATATCACTCTCCTGAGGATAACACAGAGAGATAAAGAAGGGATGTTGTTTGAACGCCAGCAAACATACACTGCAATGCTTTGTTCTACAATGATTCCTGACTACGTGCTACTGGCCTAGGTGATAAAGTGTCCTACCATGGTGGACGGAATAAAGCTGCCCTCCCAAGAAACCTTTTGCAAAGGCTTTGGGAGTACATCCAGGAGAGCTTTATGGAGATGTCCGTGGAGGATTTCCGCTCCATCCCCAGACATGTTAACAGACTTTTCCAGTAGCTGTACTGGCTGCGAATGCCAGGGCAAATTAATCATTAAACATGCTTGCTTTTAAACCATGTATATTATTTAAAAAGGTACACTCACCAGAGGTCCCTTCTCCGTCTGGTGGGTCCGGGAGGCAGCCTTGGGTGGCTTCAGGGGGTACTGGCTCCAGGTCCAGGGTGAGAAACAGTTCCTGGCTGTTGGGAAAACCAGTTTCTCTGCTTGCTTGCTGTGAGCTATCTACAACCTCATCATCATCATCTTCCTCGTCCCCAAAACCTGCTTCCGTGTTGCCTCCATCTCCATTGAAGGAATCAAACAACACGGTTGGGGTAGTGGTGGCTGAACCCCCTAAAATGGCATGCAGCTCATCATAGAAGTGGCATGTTTTGGGCTCTGACCCGGAGTGGCCGTTTGCCTCTCTGGTTTTCTGGTTGGTTTGCCTCAGCTCCTTAAGTTTCACGCTGCACTGCTTCGGGTCCCTATTATGCCTCTGCCCTTCATGCCCTGGGAGATTTTGACAAATGTTTTGGGATTTCGAAAACTGGAACAGAGTTCTGATAGCAAGGATTCGTCTCCCCATACAGCGATCAGATCCCGTACCTCCCGTTCGGTCCATGCTGGAGCTCTTTTGCGATTCTGGGACTCCATCATGGTCACCTCTGCTGATGAGCTCTGCACTCACCTGCAGCTCGCCACGCTGGCCAAACAGGAAATGAAATTCAAAAGTTTGCGGGCCTTTTCCTGTCTACCTGGCCAGTGCATCTGAGTTGAGAGTGCTTTCCAGAGCAGTCACAACTGAGCACTCTGGGATAGCTCCCAGAGGCCAATACCGTCGAATTGCATCCACAATACCCCAAATTCGACCCGGCAAGGCCGATTTCGCGCTAATCCCCTCGTCAGAGGTGGAGTAAGGAAATCGATTTTAAGAGCCCTTTAAGTCGAAAAAAAGGGCTTCGTCATGTGGACGGGTGCAGGGTTAAATCGATTTAACGCTGCTAAATTCAACCTCAAGTCCTAGTGTAGACCAGGGCATACACAGCCGTAGAGTGCTCCTATGATGGTGGAATGCTTGGGAAGTAGAGAGGTGAGGGCTCCGAGAATGGCTGGCTGATGGAGGGAGGGGGAGCAGAGGATGTATGTGAGGGTGGGGGAGAGGTGAGAGGGCAGCAGCACAGCTGGTGCCCAGGGCGGTGCTGATGGGATGCTTTGCCCAACTTACCAGCAGGTCACAGAAGCAGATGCAAAGCAGCTAAGCGGAAAGCCAAGCCAGGTCTTTCTCTAGTGACGAAGGCATGCCCTTCGTCTCCACTCCCTGCTCTGGGAGTGCACACACACTAGGAGCACAAAGTCCAGACCTGGGACTTCCCTCCACTCAGAGCTCAGCCACTACTGGGCACAGGAAGCCAGAAACCTTGACTCTTGTGCCGTCCCCTCAGTAAAGAGTGTTAATGCTGCACTTTCCTTTGCCCTGCCACATGCCTCAGACCCTGCCTCTTGCCTTATCAACCCCCGCCCCCCAACACCTGCTCTCCCAATCATCCGCCTGGCCCCCGATCTCCCCATCACTCAGCTCCCCCCCAACTCTCCTGCTTCTTGGCTCGTGAACGGATCAAACCAGTTTCCCTTGTCTTTCTCCCCCATAAGCTTTCCCCATGGGCAGAGCCTGCGTCCCCAGCTTTTACAGGTCCCTGTTTCCAGCCCCATCTCTGCATGAAGCATGAAAGTCCCATTCAGTTACATCACATGAAGGCAGACAACTAAATAGTGACACATTTTATAAATGCTCGTATTCAAATGCTAGAAGCCTGAATACTCAGATGGGTTAACTTGCGCCCCCAAACCACGGTCCCACCCTCTGCACTGCCCTTCTCCTCTGTCCTGCCAATTCCCTCAAGGCCCCACCCTGCCCCTTCTCCTCGACGCCCAACCCAGTCCTTTCTCCCTGAGACCCCGCCCTTGCACCACCCCTTTCCCTGAGGCTATGCCCCGACACTGCCCCTTCTCCCCAAGCTCCTGCCCTCATGCTGCCTCTTCCCCAGAAGCCCTGCTCCCACACAGCCTCTTCCCCCCAAAACCCGCCCTCCCCCCCAACAGTCATTTGTCCTTAGGGCCAATAAAAAGTGGAAGGGCATAGCCCAGCCTCTTTTAAAAGTGTGAAGGACATGGCGCTCGGCTCCTCCTGTTCCAGCACCCCTGCTCTGGACCCCTTCCTATGGAGGGCCATCTCCTCTTCTGAGGTAAATCACTGTAGCTCGTTGACTTTATGGAGCTACACTGATTGACACCAGCTGGAGAGCTGGTCTGGCCCGTTGATGAGAAATCTGATCTGGCGAATCTCTGGTCCCTTTGAAGGTTAGCTGCATCTCTGATAACACGGCCCAGGTGAATGTACCTAAACAAAACAAAAGTGCATCCGATGAAGTGAGCTGTAGCTCACGAAAGCTTATGCTCAAATAAATTGGTTAGTCTCTAAGGTGCCACAAGTACTCCTTTTCTTTTTGCGAATACAGACTAACATGGCTGCTACTCTGAAACCTAAACAAATCTGTGTTTGGGAGGCGCGAGCTCCCTCTGACCTTCTCACACGTCCTGATGGTGCAGCCCTCACATAAGGCCAGATCCTGGGAGGTGCGGAGCATCCTCCCCTTCCTGTGAATATGGGAGCTGCGGGCACTCAGCCCTTTGCAGGATCAGGCCCACAGATGGGTGCTGTGATGTCAGTCCCAAGGCTGGAAGGAGGCTGCCTCCACAGGTTTCAGGCAGGAGACAATTGCAGATCAAAGTGCACAATGGGGACCCACCCTGGGCGGATCACTGAGAACTTCTTATGAGGCAGTAAAACTCATGTGACGCGCCTGTTCCTTGGGTGGGTTTTTAGTTAGCATGAAGACAGAGCATCGTCTTGCCAGTCGAGTCACAGCAGGGGTCCCTGGAGACTACCTGCCCCAGCATAGTCTGAGGCCAAGCCCACCGTGATCCAAGCTAGACACTGCACCCCTAATCAGCTGCCTGGATCGTGATGGCATCTCACTCACTGGGGCCAGTCATCTCCACAGGCCCCACAGCAGAGAAGAAGCATTTCCAGCAACATCCATCGCCTGTCAGCAGTCAGAGCTGGAATCGTCCTTGAGCCCCATCCTTCCATTCCCAGGCTGGGACAGGACTGCTCCCTATTGCATGTCTGCCAGTGCTTCACTGGTCTAGGGTTAACTGTCCCAAGTGAGAGGCTCCCAGCCCATTTGTGGGAGACGATTCCACAGCCCAAGCCATCTCCTGGCCAGGGCATGTCCCCTCCAACCTCACCCATTCCCCCCATCACATCCCTGGGTCTGCATTGAGTACCTGACGGGTCCCCCTTGATGCAGGCAAAGCTAGTGGGCACAGAGAGTGCCAAGCCCCTTTGTGGGAATGGCCCCATGCCTGTGGGATCCCTGCAGGTAGCACCCTGCCCGTGGTTGAGCACTGCAGGGTAAGGCCAATCCCTTGCCCTGGCAGCTAGATCTATCTGTCTCTGCAATGCCCCCAGCCTGCAGATCATGTTATAAGAACATAAGAACAGCCATACTGGGTCAGACCAAAGGTCCATCTAGCCCAGTATCCTGTCTTCCTACAGTGGCCAGTGCCAGGTGCCCCAGAGGAATGAACAGAACAGGTAATCATCAAGTGATTCATCCCCTGTCACCCATTCCCAGCTTCTGGCAAACAGAGGCTAGGGACACCATCCCTTCCCATCCTGGCTAATAGCCATTGATGGACCTATCCTCTATTAACTTATCTAGTTCTTATTTGAACCCTGTTATAGTCTTGGCCTTCACAACATCGTCTGGCAAAGAGTTCCATAGGTTGACTGTGCATTGTGTGAAAAAATACTTCTTTTTGTTTGTTTTAAACTAGGGCTGTCAAGCGATTAAAAAAGTTAATCGCAATTAATTGCGCAATTAAAAACATTAATCGTGATTAATCGCACTGTTAAACAATAATAGAGTACCGTTTATTTAAATATTTTTGGATGTTTTCTACATTTTCAAATATAATTGATTTCAATTACAACACAGAATACAAAGTGTACAGTGCTCACTTTATTTTTTATTTTTGATTACAAGTATTTGCACGGTAAAAAAACAAAAGAAATAGTATTTTTCAATTCACCTAATACAAGTACTGTAGTGCAATGTCTTTATCATGAAAGTTGAACTTACAAATGTAGAATTATGTACAAAAAACCTAAATTCAAAAATAAAACAATGTAAAATTTTAGAGCCTACATGTCCACTCAGTCCTACTTCTTGTTCAGCCAATCAAGTTTGTTTACATTTGCAGGAGATAATGCTGCCCACTTCTTGTTTACAATGTCACCTGAAAGTGAGAACAGGCATTCTCATGGCACTGTGGTAGCCGGCATCGCAAGATATTTACGTGCCAGATGCGCTAAAGATTCACATGTCCCTTCATGCTTCAGCCACCATTCCAGAAGACATGCATCCATGCTGATGATGGGTTCTGCTTGATAAGAATCCAAAGCAGTGCGAACCGACACATGTTCATTTTCATCATCTGAGTCAGATGCCACCAGCACAAGGCTGATTTTCCTTTTTAGTGGTTTGGGTTCTGTAGTTTCTGCATCAGAGTGTTGCTCTGTTAAGACTTCTGAAAGCATGCTCCAGACCACATCCCTCTCAGATTTTGGAAGGCACTTCCATTTCTTAAACCTTGGGTCGACTGCCCTAGCTATCTTTAGAAATCTCACATTGCTACCTTCTTTGTGTTTTGTCAAATCTGCAGTGAAAGTGTTCTTAAAATGAACATGTGCTGGGTCATCATCTGAGACGGCTATAACAGGAAATATATGGCATAATGCGGTTAAAACAGAGCAGGGGACATACAATTCTGCCCCAAGGAGTTCAGTAAGAAATTTAATTAATGCTTATTTTTTTAATGAGCATCATCAGCATGGAAGCATGTCCTCTGGAATGGTGGCCGAAGGAAGAAGGGACATACAAATGTTTAGCATATCTGGCACGTACATACCTTGCAATGCTGGCTACAAAAGTGCCATGCAAATACCTGTTCTCACTTTCTGGTGACATTGTAAACAAGAAGAGGGCAGCATTATCTCCCTTAAATGTAAACAAACTCATTTGTCTTAACGATTGGCTGAACAAGAAGTAGAGCTGAGTGGACTTGTAGGCTCTGAAGTTTTACATTGTTTTGTTTTTGAATGCAGTCATGTAACAAAAAAATCTACATTTGTAAGTTGCACTTTCATGACAAAGAGATTGCACTACAGTACTTGTATGAGGTGAATTGAAAAATACTATTTCTTTTATCATTTTTACTGTGAAAATATTTGTAAGCAAAAATAATATACACTTTGATTTCAATTACAACACCGAATACAATATATATGAAAATGTAGAAAAATATCCAAAATATTTAATAAATTTCAATTGGTAGTCTATTAACAGTGCAATTAAAACCACGATTAATCACGATTAATTTTTTTAATTGTGATTAATTTTTTGAGTTAATCATGTGAGTTAACTGCGATTAACAGCCCTATTTTAAACCTGCTGCCTATTAATTTCATTTGGTGACCCCTAGTTCTTGAATTATGAGGAGTAAATAACACTTCCTTATTTACTTTCTCGACACCAGTAATAATTTTATAGACCTCAGTCATATCCCCCTTAGTCATCTCTTTTACAAGCTGAAAAGTCCCAGTTTTATTAATCTCCCCTCATATGGAAGCCGTTCCATACCCCTAATATTTTTTGTTGCCCTTTTCTGAACCTTTTCCAAGTCCAATATATCTTTTTTGAGATGGGGTGACCACATCTGCAGGCAGTATTTAAGATGTGGGCGTACCATGGATTTATACAGAGGCAATATGATATTTTCTGTCCCTTTCTTAATGAGTCTCAACATTGTCTTTGCTTTTTTGACTGTGGGTGCACATTGAGTGGATGTTTTCAGAGAACTCTCCACAGTGACTCCCAGATCTCTTTCTTGAGTGGTAACAGCTAATCTAGAATATCAGGGTTGCAAGGGACTTGAGGAGGTCATCTAGTCCAACCCCTTGCTCAAAGCAGGACCAATCCCCAATTTTTTTTGCCCCAGATCCCTAAATGGCCCCCTCAAGGATTGAACCCACAACGCTGGGTTTAGCAGGCCAATGCTCAAACCACTGAGCTACCCCTCCCCCAATCATTTTAGACGTAGGCTGCCCTGGGACGCTCTGCCTAGGGGCTCCCTGTCACCCTCCCCCACCATGCCCGGGGTGCTCTGGCTATGCTAGGCGGATCCCAGGGCGGGGAGGCTCCGTTGCCCTGCCCAGCCATGCTGGGGGTCCTTATCAGGGATCCCCACCGCCCTGGCGCTGCGGGGTGGGCCGGGCAGGGGGGCTGGCCGCGGCCCACGGCTGCTCCAGCTGACCCGGCTGCAGCAAGCTCAAGCTTCGTCGGCGGGGCTGAGCTGCCCGACAGGAGGCGTCGCCCTCTGCTGGCGGCTGTGGGCATTACATCTCCCACACTCCCGGAAGACTCCATTGGGTGAAGGGGCACAGTACTCGCACCCCCCACTCCGCTGTTGGTACGGCCCGGCCGAGCCGTCGGGCAATGGTCTGGAGGACCGGGCGCGATGGCTGCTGGGAGTTGTTGTTCTGGGGGCGGGGGCAGCCTTGCGCGACGGGCCGGGCGGACTCGCTTTCCCGTGCTGCCTCGCGGCTGGTTGTGGTGGGGCGAGTCGCTGGGTCCGGGGCGCTCGATCGCCCGCCGCTCTCGCCGCTGCTGGGTCCCCGGCCGGGCCGGTCCCGCCATGGGCTCCCTGCTGAGCCGGCGCATCGCGGGCGTGGAGGACATCGACATCCAGGCCAACTCGGCCTATCGCTACCCGCCCAAGTCCGGTAAGGGCGGCTCGGCCCGGGGGCAGACCCTCCCCCGCCAGCTCCCCCGGGCCTGGACCCCCCCCCGCCTCGACCCCTCCTCCCCAGTGCCCCCGGGCCTCGACCCCCCCCCCCCATAGCGCCTCCGGGCCTTCCCCCACTCCCGGGCCTCGACCCCCCCCCCACAGCGCCCCCGGGCCTCCACCCACCACTCCCCCGCACAGCGCCCCGGGCCCTGCCCCCGCCTCAACCTCCTCTCAGCCCCCTGTCGCTCCCCCCGGGCCTTGGCCCCCTCCACCCCTCTCAGTGCCCCTGAGCATTGTGCTCGCCCCTGGGCCCTGGCCCCCCTTGGTGGTGCTCAGGTCTGGGGCTTGGCCCCATCTCTACCCCCAGGAGGTTGCTTTCACCCTGCACCCGTTCCCTGGGGCCTTGGGGAGGTTGGAGGTTAAAGACCACTGTGTGATGCAGTTGTGTAGGTGTGATCAGCGCAGTCCCAAGGTACACTGACCAGTTACCGCCCATCCGGCGCACACCCCCTTGTGTTATTGACAGTGAAGTTATTACTTCAGACCTTGCTGGGCCTCACCTGTGCAGTTGACTGCTGCTATCACTGCTTGGTTGGCACGCAGCTGGCCAGGTCCCTCTTTCAGGACCCCGTCCTAGCACAAGGGTGCAGAGTTTGGGTTGCATACGCAACAGGAGAATTTATGTCATGGGAAGACTTTTCTTCACCTTGGAGCTTATAGAGACCTTTGCTTATCAAACTCTTAAATGATGGGCCTGTAATGCCTGCCAGGAGTCTTTCGGGTTGTGTTATAGTACAGGAGAGGGGAGATCCCTGGAAAAAGAATGTGTGGATCTCAAGTAGAGTTTTAAGAGCACTTCATGGGCTTTTGGGGCTTAGCCCTGCTCTTCTAAAACTCAGAGCATTTGACTTTTTTACCCCATAAGGGCTGTTCTCTATTTCCCCATCTCTGCATTTAACTTCCTTTTTGTACAGTGTAAACAATACAAGGTGTGTGGTGCTCAACAAAAATTACTGGGTGGGGTAATGGTCTCTTTCAGGGAAATGCTTCCTTCCAGCCAGTGTCTGATCTCAGGGTTAAAGACATAGAAAGCAACATCTTGCAGTAAGAGGACAGCATCTCCTCAGACTTAATGCTTCCTGCTGTCACTGCATGGGTTGGAGACAACCCCTTGCACCATCAGAACTTAACAAGAAACGCGTGCCTCCGCAGGAAGAAAACCTGATTCTTACTGAATCAATAAATCTGTAACTTCCAGGCTGTCCAGCCCCAAAAGTCTTATGGAAAGGATTTTTTTGCCTGATGGTATAAATGTGTTGCTTCAATAAAAAGGTTCTATTTGATTTTTTTTTTTTTCCCTTTGACTCCTCACTGGGGATTGGTCCTGCTTTGAGCAGGGGGTTGGACTAGATGACCTCCTGAGGCCCCTTCCAGCCCTGAGATTCTGTGATTCTATGATTCTATGATCTGTATGGCTGCAAAGGCTCCCTGCCTGCCACTTCTGTTTTGCTCCATCCATCATTTTCCTTTCTTCCTTTCTCCTACGAATGGGAGGCTTGTTCAGTGTCATTAATTCTGCTTACGGAGGGATTTTTGTCTATGGTCCATAGGGCAGGGTCATTTGATTCTTCTGATTCATGAATTCCTCAAACTGGGAGTTCCAGAGACCCCAGAATGTGACTACTAAGCTCCAGCCTGAAGTTTGCACAAATCTGAACTGAAGAGGAGATTGCCTGTCATTGGTTAAAGAGAATTGGGAGTGTTCCCTCTAATTTTTCCCACACATGATCTGGGGAGGGGTGCCCCTCCCCCGGCTGCAGCAGGTTTGGGCTGGGGAAGGGGTGCCCCAGATGTGGCAGCTCTGGGGCTGGGTTTGGGCTGGGGGAGAGGCGCCCCTCCCCCGGCCATGGCAGTTCCCAGCCGGGCAGGTTCCCTGAGTGCCTGAACAGTGCTTAATAGGTGCAGCTCATAGGGAACTTAGGTTGGGACATCCAGTCCTGAATCCCCACAGCCTTCAAGACTCTAGGTTCACCTAAATGTTGCTCTTGAGTATTGGTTTGCAAGGGAAAATAGGAACCAGGTTGATGTGATAACTTATCTGTTAACGTGAAACATTTTTATCAGGCCTTCTAGCTGCTCTCCTAGTAATGACAAACACACACAAACATCTGTGTTGCCAATGCCACGTGACTCTTTATCCTTTGTGTCTCTTACCCTCCCCAGGATAATTAATTGGCATTCAAATAAATCAGGGGCACCTGTTGCCATGGGACTGTAGAGATGTGGGTTAAATTAGACTTAATGGTGAAGCTTTCAGTGGGGGCGAAAGTGTTTGTGTTCCACCGTTTAAGAGGTGGCTGTCAAAGAGCTCTATGTCTCTGGCATCGTTTTCCCAAGGGCTTCTTAAGCAGATGCCCTTGTGCTTGTTCTGGAGAGACACTGCTGTGATCGACAAACCTGAGGCACTGTTCACTGGTATATGTCAGCAGTGGTCAAATCAGTGTATCAATAGAATCTCTAAATGGCCTGACGACGGGGAAAGGAAGACGGAAGTTGGTGATCTTGGGGTGATTTGAAATGTATAGGGGAACCAGCCTACTAACTGAAAAAGCAAGAGACTTATGGTGCTGCTTTGTGTAATTGGAATGTAAGGCCAGTCATCACAGTGCGTTCCAGATGTAGGCTCCTGATGGCTGTAACTTGTCAGTCATCCTGGCATTTAGATTACTGTGCTATTTCTTCAGAGGGAATGATGATCTAATTCATCTTATTTTAAGAGGCTCAGAGTATGTATGGACAGAAGACATTGTTTGTGAGACATTTCTCAGTAGTTGTAGCAGTTTGATTACAGGGATGTTCATTGATTGGTCCCCATGCAGTTCTTTATTTCCCACTGTGGGTACAGAATTCCTGACCCTGAATTTCCAGAGATGGACAGCCACCTTCAGCATTATGGTCTGTGGGGATGGGTCTGCTTCCTAAAGGCATGCACAATCCTGGCCCTGCCTAAAAAGGCTTGAAACTCAGGCCTGGTCTACACTACACAGTTAGTAAGCTGCCTTGCCTTGACCTAGATATGAAAGCGTCTTCACTTACCTTTGGCTCCTGTCGACGTACATGCCTCTCTCCACCGATTTAGTAACACCACCTCCTCGACCGGCATAGAGTCATGGTTGATGTCATTAGGTTGGCGCGGTGTCGTTGCTTATGTCAGCTGTTACTAGGTTTCAGGATCTGTCCCACATTGATAGTACAATCGACACAAGTGCTCCTGGGGAGGACACGCATGGCCGACACGAGAAGCCAAGTGTGCACACAGAAACGATTTAATAACTGCAGTGGCTGTATGATTTTGGCCCCATCCCATCTTGCCCCAGAGTACATCTACAGAAAGGGATACTTCTCTATGGTTATGCAAGTGTTGGTGGATCACTTGGGATGCTTCGCCAACATCAACGTGGGCTGGTCCAGGAGGGTGCATAATCTTCACATCTTTAGGAATACAGGACTTTTCAGAAAGCTGCAAGCAGGGACTTGCTTTACCAACCAGTGGATTACCATTGGTGATATTGAAATGCTAATAATGATCCTGCTGGATCCAGCCTACCTCTTACTCCCCTGGCTCATGGAGCTGTATACCGGCCACCTGGACAGCACCAAGGGAGAGATTCATCGGCTCAGCAGGTGCAGAATCCCAGCTGAATGTGCTTTTGGTAGATTGAAGGGATGCTGATGTTGTTTACTCACCAGATTGGATCTCTGTGAGAAAAATATCCCAATGGTTATAGCTGACTGCTGTGTCTTGCATAGTATCTGTCAAGCAAAGGGGAAAACTTGCTGCCAGGGTGGAGATGAAGCAGCTGGCCACTGAGTTTGAGCAGCCAGATGCAAGGACTATTAGAAGAGCTCAGTACAGAGCTGTATGGCTCTTTGTAAAGGTGGCAGGCTTGCAGCTCGGCACTGGATTGACTGCTAGTCTTCCTGGCCGTCTGGTATGCATGTCATAGTTCCTTTGTTTTCCTGCGGCACTGCTGCTGGTCCCTGTCGTACCCTTTATCCTGATCTCCTGTGCAACCTGCTCATAGATGTCTATGTTTCTGTGGTCTGTAGCTGTGCTTACACAGCCTCTTCTCCCCACAAGACTACGATAACTAATATCTGTCCTGAAGCATGTCAGGAGCTTGTAGCAGGCATAGTCGGCTGGGCAGTTGCATACAACAGTGGATGACTGCTAGGTGTGCTCACCAAGCTGTACAGTCAGGAAAAGGCATTTCAAAAAACTGCAGAGTTTTAAAGGCAGGGTCTGTGGTAGGCTTTTATTCTCTTTGACCCCTGGGATGTGGAGTTCATAATTGTGACCAGAGCTGTCAGCATCGGGACAGCTGCTGGAGGACTGTTAAGGTCGACATAGGTAATGCAGCGTCTGCACTTGCATTGCAGCGATCTCACTACGTCGACCATGGTGCTACACGTCTCAGGGAGGTCGTGCTACTGCATTGCTGTAATGGGGCACTTACATCGGTGGGAGGCAAATTTAAGTGTAGACACACATGCGCAGTGAGGTTAACGCAAGGCGGTGTATGTTGACCTAACTTTGTAGTGTAGACCAGGCCTTAGAGTGACCTTACTTCTGGAGTAGGTAAACTCCAGCCCTCTGACTTCTTTGGAGGAGAAATTAAAATGATTGAATTGGATCAGTCTGGAGTGAATGTACAAACTCCATCGTTAGTGGTGGTTACTGCTTAGAACAAAGGACTGACTAAAGACAGTGCTGGGCTGAAAAGCCAGGTAGAGCTACCAGTAGACCAAGCATAATTTCAAAACGCATGTATTCTGGGCTGTCCAGCAGCGATGGAAAATCCAGAGTCTGGAGCATTTATGGAAAAGCTGCTGCCCTAATGTTATATAAATATTAAAGGTTGTTTCCTTTGAAAAAAAAAAAAAATTCACCAGGAACCAGGATAGCCTCCTCCTGGTTTGGAGACAAAAAGTTATGAATACAGCAAAAAAAGAGATCCACAGCAGGGGACCGCAGATACCTTCTGCTTTTTTTGCGCCACAAAGGGAGCAGAATAGGGCAGAAAATCTGTCCCTAAACTGTTGATTTGTGACTCTTGACTTTTGGGAATACAGTGTTTGGCCCGCAGGCTGAAAGACTGGTTACCAGAGGACCAGGGCCTGAGAACTGAAAATGAAATAGACTGGAAACAAATGCAAGTGACTAGTTTTGTATTTCTCCCAGCTTAGACCATGAAATCAAAAGTTAAACTGTGCAAAGCAGTTATATCTTAATTATTTCTGGAGCACAATGTGATAGTTAGAACTTGTTCTTAATACGATTTTTAACTTGATGCTGTCCCTTTACATGTACCTCTGTTACCAATAGAGATATTAAAAGGAACCTTTGTTTTTTGTTTAGTTTTGCTGTGTGTCCATGTGCGCACATGCCTGACCAGTCTCCTGAGTACATATACTGTGTTTTTGGCTGTCTTTCAGAATATCTCAGCTGACATTTTTATCCACAGATTCCATCCTATTTTAATTGCTAATTAGTCTCTAAATGTCTCCTGTTGCACATCAGGTTCTCTGCCACCTGGTGCGGCCTGTGATTTGAGCCCCTACAGGCTCACTGTGAGCGTGCATGACGTGCTGCTGAGACAGCTCAAATCAGGAGTGAACCAGTCTCTGGATCATTTGCAAAGGTGCAAGTTTTCAACTTGGGACAAAATCCTTTAGGCCAAAAATGGCTTTAAAGAAGGCTCCCAGAAAGGACATTGTTAGAAATAATGATACAGTTATAATACATAATAATATTATATAATATATAATAATAATAATAATAATACAGTTTTTAGATAAGAAAGATGACAACCTTCACACTGAAAGGAACATGACCGCTTACGATGTCATGCAGAGTGACAGCACCTTGGTGGGCTATCACTGGATACGAGGGCTGTGATGAATGCTTGGTTTTCAGGTATGCCCTTCTGATGTGTCTATGCTATGATAGCTGTACAGGAGAGTTAGCAGAGCACAGGTGCAGCGTCCACCTAGGCTCATATTCTTTGCCTCTCCTTGTATTTCTGATGGATTGTGTTGGAGGATGGTTACCAATGAAGTGTTGACAGGCCTTTTACCAGCTATCTTTGTAGAGGAGATGCTTATATGCCTTTCTACAGCAAGATTTCTCTGAAAACACCGTCTGCTCCTGCAAGACAGTTGACTCCGTTTTTTGGCTGGCCGCATTTTCCCTCATAGGGAGGTGGGTAGACAAGACAGGCGCTGATACAGCAAGGATCTTGCCTGTTGAGGGATTGCAGAGGAAGAGTAGGCCCTCTTGCTAGTCCCGCAGTCATTCTACAGTTGAGGGACATGCAAAAGTAGATAAAGCTGTCGCAGAGCTGGAGCAGAGCACCTTGTTAGCTATTCCCACTCCTCAGCTGCCTTCTCCATGTGCTAGCAGAAGACCTGGAGCTCTGCCTTGGTGCTGTGAGCTCCCAGCCTTAGGATTCCGTCTAAGCCAGTGATGGGCAGACTACTGCCCGGCGGCCATATCCGGCCCTTCAGATGTTTTAATCCGGCGCTCGAGCGCCCGCTGGTGAGTGGGGTTGGGGGCTTGCCCGGCTCCGCGCGTGCCCTTGCTCTGCAAGGCTCCTGGAAGCAGCAGCATGTGCCCCCTCTGGCTCCTACACATAGGGGCAACCAGGGGGCTTGGTGCGCTGCCCTTTCCCCAAGTGTCACCCCCGCAGCTCCCATTGTCCGGGAACCACGGCCAATGGAAACTGCAAGGGTGGCGCCTGCAGCCAGGGCAGCACGCAGAGCTGCCCGGCCATGCCTCTGTGTAGGAGCCAGAGGTGGGGACGTGCCACTGCTTCCGGGAGCTGCTTGAGGTAAGTGCCATGTGGCGCCTGCACCCCTGACCCACTTCTGCGCCCCAACCCTCTGCTCCAGCCCAGATCCCCCTCCTGTCTTCCTAACACCTTGGTCCCAGCCCGGAGCACCCTCCTGCACCCCCAACCCCGCATTCCCTGTCCTAGAGCCCGCACCCCCAGCTGGAGCCCTCACCTCCCCGCTGCACCCCAACCCCCTGTCCCAGCCCAGAGCCCCCTCCCGCACCCTGAACTCCTCATTTCTGGCCCCACCCTAGAGCCTGTACCCACAGCTGGAGTCCTCACCCTCTCCTGCACCCCAACTCCCAATTTTGTGAGCATTCATGGCCCACCATACAATTTCCATACCCAGATGTGGCCCTCGGGCCAAAAAGTTTTTACCTACCCCACTAAGCACTGCTTCACTAGACCAAAACCTGTGATCTCCTTTTGTTCCTTTTTACTAGTACCCTTTAGCCTCAGTCATCTGCTGGATGGAGACTGAGCTGGCTCTACTGATGGCCAGCTAGCTCAAGGGGCAAGCCAGAAATGGGTGCACATGCCAGCTGGTCCGGCGAGTTTTTGTGTGGGGAAGGGGAAGTGGTGCCCATACAAAATGGGCCACAAATAGGCAATCACAGGGAACAAATGAGTCCCCTCCTGCAGCTCTGGCTGGATCAGCAGCATAACACGCAGATCCTTGGTGCAGTCTTCATGCTTGATGTTCTTCCTCCAGCAGCTCAGCATAATGGAATTGACTCAATTACTTAGAGTCCATTACTTGGCAAATGTTAGTAGCTGCTTGTTGGTATTTTGTTTGAATGGCCAAAAAAAGTGATGGGTTCCCTTTATTTTATTACTGCTACTATAAACTAACAACACTGAGAGGCCTCAATCAGAACTGAGGTTCCATTCGGGCTACACATACTCAAATAAGACAGAAGTCTTACTTTGAAGAGCTTGTAATATAAATAAACAAGACAAAGGTGGGAGAGAGGAAGCATTAGTCCATTTTGCACCTGGTTTCCCATGCGCAGAAGCTGTTGGAGTGCTGTGCCAGCTTCCATTGGTTTCTGGAGTTTATTATTATTTGTAACTTGGCAGCAACGTTGGGGTCCTGTTCTAGATTCTGAAGCCACTAACTAAGAATACCAAGTGCTTGCTTCCTAGAACTTGCATCCCAGCAAGGTGTTTGTTGTAGCAGTTCCATTCCTCTAGCTGTTGTTTTTTGCCTTGGTGCTCCACAAAGGGAAGGAGAGAGATGTCTCTAGCATGGAGCACAGAGACTAGGTGGCAGTGAAGAGCCTGTACTCGGGAGAAAGCATCGGAGACAGGTGATGGGGAAAGGGCCAGAGCTAAGGATGATAGGGTGAGGAAGGGAGAGTTTGTGGTGTGGTCTGATAATGACTCCACATCAAAACTCCCAAGGAAGAGAGAATACAGTCAGATGGAAAGAGGCAGGGACCTGGAGAAGTGAGGAAAGAGGGACAGATGGGAAGGATGGTGGGGTGTGGGAAGGAAAGACAACAACTAACCAACATACGCAGGTGTCTGGCATGAGACTTGCAATTAAATGTAACATAACAGGGCACAGAGTTGCAGACGTGTGGCCTTGTGAGTTACTCCACACGTTATAGACATTGGAATGTGCGATCAAGAACACATCTTTCTCACATTTTCCTTCCTTTAGATTCTAAGCAGTGATAGCACTTCAGTGTAGATTTCCTCATGTAATGTATTTGTAAATGCACAGAAAAGTTAGTTATGGTTTCCACAATAACTGTAACACTACCCATATCTGGTAGGGCTTAAATTTAACGTGCACAAATAACACAACATACCAAATATACAGGGGGTGAAGTGAAAGTCATTTAGGGAGCCCATAAAAGTGAATCTCCTGCTCCTTATGGATTTGCTCCACTGTTAAAGGATGGGATCCCCCAAGGTACTTAGTCCCAGTTCTATGCACCCCTGTGATCTGCAAAACTCCTGCTGAGCCCTATAGGCGCCTAAACTCACTTGATGCCTAAATTTTCAGGGTAAAACTTCCCTCAGCACCTGTTGCTTCCCCCTAGGCATCCAGATGCTTGTCTCCTGCCTTAGCCCCAGAGTGATCCATCAACCAGGGGAAGATAGGTATTTGGTTGTCTATCTTGCGTGCAGGGCCTGATCCGGTATGTTTGCTTAGAGGCCGCCTCTGGCTGATCTCTGGGCAGTGGGATATTCTGATGTGGGGGTACGTCAGTGTCTCCTGCTGAAGCTGTTCCACTGTGGATAAATGATGAAAGAATGACTGGGGCCCCACCGGGAGGTAGGAGACAGGATCCAGTTTGCTCAGTCACTGTTATTATTTATCCCCAGTGGAACAGCTTCAACAAGAGAGACTGAGACATGAAGCTATCAGACTATCACATGGCCCAGTGGTTAGAGCACTCAACTGGGATGTGGGAGACCTGGGTTCAACTCACCCCTCTGTATGATGGGGGGAAAGGATTTGAACTGGAGTCTCCCATTCTCCCCATCAAGCAGAACCCAGGTCTCCCACATCCCAGGTGAATGCTCTAACTGCTGGGCTAAGGTGGGTGGTGGCATCATTACTGCCAGCGTTGGACTATTTTGGGCACTAAGAAGTAACCTATCAGCTAGCAAAATGTCATTGTTACCACGTTAGGCACATATCTGGTGGTCATCACCAGCGTGGATGTAGTTGCTGGAGATGGTGCAGTTTTTCTGTCTCGGTGTTTAACATTATCCTGCATCCAATCTGGAAAATCATAAAATCAGAAAAAGGGCCGTAACTCATAGAAATGTAGTTTAACTTTGACCAAAATGGGCAGAAAGCTTCTAAATCCAATTAATGCAACTTGGTGCTCAAATTGTACCGTTTTGGAACATTCAGGAAATATTTAGCCCCAGGTGATATGGATTTTCCTGCCTTCAGTTAAAGCAAAAGTTTGTAGTCCTATGACGGTATGAACTTGTTTGTACCAGGTAATACATCAAAGTACTTGTCATCATTTGTAGAATGGACTGATTGGAGAGAAGTTTTTCAGTCTATTTTTATGCAGTTAGGTAGATCAGGCCTACCCCCTTACTATAAAACATACTTTGGATATCTGCTCTAAAGCTCCTGTGGTACAACTGTAAATTATCTTCTTGCTATCACTGAATACAACAGTATGTGTAAACGACGTCTAAGTCCCCTTAGAGTTATATCAGGGCTGTAGAATGTCTTGAACATACCTTGTGAATAACGAAGTATAACCATGTACTCTTATGTAATTCCTACATATAACGATGAGCTAGTGAAAGCCTAATGCAACACTATATTCAAGCTATATTTATTCACAAAAATAGTCACAGTAATTTGCAGATAGTTGAAACATTTCTACTTCCCCTCAGAATCTGTGTCTGATGAGTTCGTTAGTCTGTTGCTACACTTGTCACTGTCCCAGCTGCACGCGTTGGAGCACGCCAAATTTTCCCTGCGACATTTGCATCTCCTTGTTGCACTGGTACACTCTCAGCCACACTGCACAAAGGTGAGGAAGGCTTCTGGAGCAGGTGGCAGCACCATCATGTTAGGAACAAGATGTCCCATGCTGTCTATCACCCATCTGTTGCAGATGGGACATGTGAAGATACTGAACTGTTGCATGATTCCATATCGCTGACGGATGATTTGCACTTTTCAGGTGAAGGAGGCCTGAAGGAGGCCACTGTTGGTGGCAGGTTCTCATGTGTTTTGTTCTTCTTAGCAAACAACTCATTGCACACGTTATCCAGAGATGCTTGCCTCCTCCTTTGGCCATTTTGTGTGGCGCAAGGCAGGTGCTTCATTCCCACAAGAAATACAATAGGTGCAGCTGACTGGGGGTGGGGGGAGAGGGGAGGGGGAGGAGGTTCTTGTGTATGGGTAGCTAAGCAGAGACAGGCACCTCCCTGCAGCCTGAACTTACTTACCTCTCTCAGAGAGAGGGAAAAGGCTTAGCACACACCCCTCTCCTTGGCATCTCTCATTGGCTAGCTTCGTTGGCACCCCGCCTAGTGAGCTGGCTTTTGTGAATTGCATTCTAAGGCATCGCTCTCTCCCCATTCATTGTATAGGGAGCCAAGGCCCCTAACTCAGGCTTTGTGGATTGCAGTGTTGCTCCTGTGATTTTTTTTTTCTCTAGGTGCCTAAAAGTTGGGCATTGCAACACCTAAGTCCTTTTGTAGATCTGCGCCAAAGTGTCTAATGGGAGTCCATCCTAGTTAGCAAACTCAGTTGGAAACCAGAGGGGTATGGAGGCATGCTTGCACTGTACTATTCTGGTTCCATCATCAAAAGTGTCACCATAGTATTAAGACACTTAAAGGGATTGCCTAGGCTTCTCCCAAATACTGATTTAACTCACTTGGATTCTGGTCCTGGAGCATCACTTGCTTCTCTCCAAACCCTGTATGCAGTACCCTGTTGTTTGCCTCCTTAGCTTCCTCCTCTGCTGAGCTCTAGTTTCCAGCCACTGGGCCAAAGGGTTGAGCATAATCCCTTAGCGCAGCTGGCAATTGTTAAGCAAGACTTGGCCAGCAGCAAAGAGCTAGAGATGCTAGTAATTCAGAAGACGCTAGAATGAAAGTTGAGTTCTAGCTCCTGCTTTTTTTAATAAACATTCCTCTATTGAAGCAAATACTGTATACAAGGAGTGTCGCAGACTTTTGCTATTGCTAGTGGGTGTTTTGTTTTTATAAGCAGAGGTCTCTAACACTTACAATTTGACAGACATTGTCTTCAGTAGGACTGTGCATATAGAATTTATTCCTTCTCAGTTCTTCATTGAAGGAGTGTGTGAGTATAGGGTGGTGGCGGGGGAAAATGTTAACTATTTAACAAAGACTTCTTTTCTCCTAAGTGTGTTGGGCAATTGAGTTAAATAGCTGTTAACAAAAAGAAACAAAGTTTTAATTAGTATGAATAAAAATAGCTTCCCATGTCTGTCAGATTTCACTTCTGTGTACTCTGATTTTTGTGGTAACCCTATCAGTTCTCTTATGCTCTGTAGAATATTCTGTGGATAAACAAGACCTGAATTTTTAATGTAAAAAGTAACCAGAAAACAACTACCCACCCAACTTTCATGCTACCATTATACATTCTGAAGAAGCAGAAAGAAAAAGATGTGATTTTTTTTTTCTTTGCAGGTCACCTTTAACTCAGTCACAAAATAAGTATACACTATTTTTACTGGTTTCAGAGTAACAGCCGTGTTAGTCTGTATTCGCAAAAAGAAAAGGAGTACTTGTGGCACCTTAGAGACTAAAATAAATTGGTTAGTCTCTAAGGTGCCACAAGAACTCCTTTTCTTTTTACTATTTTTACTCTGTCTGTGAAAAGAGGTAGATTTACTTTTTTTAAAAAATTCTATTATGAGCATGTGGAAGGGTGAATTTTATACATCTCCAAAATAAACAAGAGCATTTTATATTCCTCTTGTTAAAGGGTGAAACCTTAATGTTTACGTTGTAAAACACATAGGATGCATAGCAGATCTGAGTTCCCCACCCTGAATGTTTGGAATTTCCTGACTCTAACGTTGAAGTCAAGCATACTAAAGTTGCAGTAGCACTAGGTAAAGCATTTGGGTTTGGGTCTTTAAAAATATATTTAAAACTTTTTTTTAATAAAAATCAAGCCCAAAATCTGAATTTTACTTTAAAAAAAAAAAAAAGAGTAGGGGGGAAATGGGTGGGCACACAGCAAAGTTCAGTGAATAGCAAAGTTTCTTTAAATGTAGTGTAAACCTTCCAGGACAATATTAGAAGCCCATCGCTTTGTGCTAAATATTTGGAAGCCAGAAAGTGAAACTGACTAATTTAGGGCATGGCTACACTTGCGGATGTAGAGCGCTGTGAGTTAAACCAGCCCTTAGAGACCGCAGCAGGGAAAGCGCTGCAGTGTGTTCACGCTGTCAGCTGCAAGCACACTGGCGTGGCCACATTTGCGGCACTTGCAGCGGCATTGAGAGCACCCACAAAGAACCTCTTCCCATTCTGGCGCTGTGGCTTGTGGGTAGGGGGTGGGGGTGCAGGGCATCCTGTTCAATGCCCTGTGATGCATCACTTCGCCACCCAGCAATCCTTGTGCTTCCGTCCACATTTGGCACCATCTTTCAACGTTTTTTGTACTGCGCGCTCTGTCTTCCCTTTCGGTCTTCGGGAATGGATCCTGAACTTGTGAGGAATATGCTGATGGGTCTCGCCAGCGTGTCCCGAATGGCAGTCGAGTTACTCCTTAAGCTACAAACTGACAGTGAGGAGTCCAACGATGATGTCGACTCGCATAACGCATATGACATGAGATTGCTTGTGGCATTCACGGACATGCTCACCACAGTGGAACGCCACTTTTGGGCTCAGGAAACAAGCACTGAGTGGTGGGATCACGTTGTCATGCAAGTCTTGGGTGACGAGCAGTGGCTGCAGAACTTTCGGATGAGAAAAGCCACTTTTATGGGACTGTGTGCTGAGCTTGGCCCCACCCTGTGGCGCAAGGACACAAGATTGAGAACTGCCCTGCCAGTGGATAAGCGGGTGGCTATTGCAGTCTGGAAGCTGGCAACTCCAGACAGTTACCAATCGGTCGCTAACCAGTTTGGAGTGGGAAAGTCGACCGTTGGAATCATGTTAGAATCATGTTAGTGCAAGTTTGCAGGGCCATTAATCGCATCCTGCTTAGAAGAACCGTGACTCTGGGTAACGTGCATGACATTGTGGATGGCTTTGCACAAATGGGTTTCCCTAACTGTGGAGGGGCGATAGATGGGACGCATATTCCAATTCTGGCACCAGCCCACTTAACCTCCGAGTACATAAATCGGAAGGGGGATTTCTCTATGGTTCTCCAGGCGCTTGTGGATCACCGTGGGCATTTCATTGACATTAACGCAGGCTGGTCCGGAAAGGTGCATGACGCACGCATCTTTCGGAACACAGGCCTGTTCAGGAAGCTGCAAGCTGGGACTTTCTTCCCATACCAGAAGATCATATAAGGGAAGTCAAAATGCCCATTGTGATCCTTGGAGACCCCGCTTACCCTTTAATGCCCTGGCTCATGAAACCCTACACAAAGAGCCTTGACAGCAGCAAGGAGTGGTTTAACAACAGTCTGAGTCAGTGCAGAATGACTGTGGAGTGTGCTTTTGGCTGTTTAAAGGGCCGCTGGCGTGGTCTGTATGGGAAGCTGGACCTGGCTGATGACAACATCCTCACGGTTATATCCGGGTGCTGTACCCTCCATAACATTTGTGAAGGGAAGGGTGAAAGCTTCACTCAGGCATGGACCTTGGAGGTTCAACACCTGGAGGCTGAATAGCCAGAGAGCAGGGCAATTAGAAGGGCCCAGCACAGGGCTGTAAGGATTAGGGATTATAGGGGCCCAGCGCGGGGCTGTAAGGCCTTGAGGGAACAATTTGATGCTGAAAGCCACCAATAATGTTTGGTGCCCTGCACGGGAGTGAAGTGCAGTGGTTCCAATGTTAGTAGGAATCCATGTTTGCTACATATGATGCGCTGACTTGCAGTGCCTGTTGCTTTCCTGGGCTACGGTATCTTTTACTTAATGCAATAATAAAGAATGTTTTCAAAGCCAAAAAATTCATTTATTGAAAAGAAACACAACTGTTTGGGAAACAGAAAGGGCATGACACATCTATGCTGTGTGGGATGAGGGAAGGGGATGGGGTGGGGAATGGGACAATCAGAGATTTGCGTATGTCCTGTTATACTCTGCCTTCCTGTCTGGAGTGCAGTGCAATGAGTGCTGCACTTCAGGCTAGCTAAAACGCATCGTGATGGGGGTTGAGTGCAGTGGGTAATGGTTGTAGTTTGCAGGGCTGGGTGGTGAAGCTACACGTGTTGGAGGCAGTTGGTGGCGATAAGAACCCGGATGTTGGGGAAAGTGCATTGGAGGTGACATAGGGGCACAAAGGAAAGAGTTTTGGGACGGGGATGGGCATGGATGTGCTCCGACTGCATTGCTGCGAGTGCCTGTATTGAGTCTGCTTGGCGCTCCATGATACTTCATGCAGTATGTCCTCTTTGCTTCTTCACGGATGCTTCCTGATTCTTTGGAGTCTTTTGGCTGTTGATAACAAGGATGGCTGGGATCTCAAGGTTGCATCTGTAAAGCTAATATGCAAGACTTAACAGAGGCAGCATTGTTCACACCAGACAGAGCAATGATTCTGCTGTACTTAAAGACAAGTACAGTGTACACAATAGCAGAAATTGCCGATCCCAAAGTGAGTGCACATAACCCACAAGGAGCCCCAAAGTGGTGAGTAAGCACAGGGGCAAGGGGGATTGATTGTTTCACGGCCGTACTGTCCTCTGGGGTTCTGTGCTTTGGGGAGAGCCAACAGCTGCAGGGGGGCCCCTATACTGAACACTGTCCCCCCATTTTCCACAGGATGAGTTCGTCCTGGAAGAGATCTCACTACTGAGGGTGACCTGGGAAGCAAGGGAGGGTCTTCTACTACAATTCTACTTCCACCCTGGCCCATATGCGGCTTGCCTGTGTACAGCAATGGTCCCCCCGCCCATCACAGCACAGTGGCTTGGACATGTTAGCCTTACTGGGACAAGGAGCACAGTAGCTCTGCCAAGGACCCTGTGTAAGCCGATTGCCCAGCTTCTGCATGAGACCTTTGAAGAGATCACTGAGGCCGATTACCACAATGTGAGAGAGCACATCAATGCCCTATTTCGCATCTAGACATGCATGCAGCCTTAACCCTCCTCGCCCCAAGAGCCCACACTGAACAACTACCTTCCCAAAATAAAAGCCACTTACCGGGCACCTCCTCTGCTGTTTGTTCTTCCCCAAGCACTGTCCACTGTGACTGGCTACCTTCCTCCTGGCTTGAAAACAGCTCCTGGTTGCATGCATCTAGGGATGCTGGGCTGTCCCGTCCCCCCCACCCCAGCTCCTCAGCACCCTCGCTCCCGCTTTCCTCCTCCTGCCTTGGGCTCTGAAGTGTCCATGGTGGTCATCAGAGTGGAGGTGGGGTCGCCCCAAAGTATTGCTTCCAGCTCTTTGTAGAAATGGCAGGTCATGGGGGCAGCACCAGAGCGGCGGTTTGCCTCACGTCCTTTGTGGTACGCATTCCGCAGCTCCTTCACTTTAACCCTGCACTGCAGTGCATCCCGCTCATGGCCCCTTTTCATCATGTCCCTTGATATCTGCCCAAAGGTATCGTAATTCCTACGGCTGGAGTGCAGCTGGGACTGGACAGCTTCCTCCCCCCAAACACTGATGAGGTCCAGCACCTCGCCATTGCTCCATACTGGGGATCGCCTGGTGTGTGGAGGCATGGTCACCTGGAAAGATGCACTGAGAGCAGTCCATGCCTTGCTGAGCAAACAGGAAGGGGAATTTCAAAATTCCCAGAGAATTTAAAGGGTGGGTCTGAGGGCAGGGCAGTAGAGTTCAAAGTGATGACCAGAGTGGCTAGAACAGGCAGCGTGGGACACTTCTGGAGGCCGATCAGAGCACGTTAATAGACCAGGGCATCCACACTGGCGCCACGGCACTCCATCTGGGGCGCAGCAAGCGTTATGCTTCTCGTGGAGGTGGATTATCGGGAACGCTCCAGCTGCGGAGTCCGGATGCACTACGTGCCTTGCCAGTGTGGACACTCATGAAATAGGGCGCCCGGGGCTGCTTTAATGCTCTCTAACTTGCAAGTGTAGCAAGCCCTTAATTTGTGTCTAGAGGAAAATGTAAAGAAGCAAACAAAGCATGAGCAGGGAAAACTCAGTTGGATTTCCCCCGCCCTCCCAATTCTCCCTGTTCTACGAATCTGAGGTGCTAGTTAAACAGGGTAAGGACTTTATAAAGAGTTCTATGTTCTCTTTATTTTGGGCAAGCTTCAAAAGTCAGCTGTGACTGTGGTTGAGCAGCTTGTCATTGGTAGTAGAGGTTTAAATTTAGACCATGTCTGTGCTACAGAGTTAAGTTGATGTAAGTTACGTTGACGATCATAAACTGCTGTAATTACATCGCTTGTGCACGTTCACACAACACTTCTTGTGTCAGTGGAGCACTTCCCCAGTTTGCTTTCACACCGACAGAGAGAGCGGTGCACCATGGGTAGCTACCCCACTATGCAACTCACCACCTTCTGCCACTAGGAGTTCTGGGAGTGGATCACGGTGCATCCTGGGGGAAGGCTCACCACCCCATGATGCAGTTTTCTGCGTCTCGTCATTCCATGGGCTTCTGACTTCATTTTGCGCCATTTTTCAACTGTCCCTGTGAACTGTGCACCCGCCATCTCTACCTGAAAGCATGGGATCCTGCACTGCTCTCCAGTCTTGTGCTGAGTGTTATGAGCACAGCGCTGCAGATCCTGCAGTATTTCATGAGCTGAACAAGAATCTGTGCTGCCTGCCCTGCTGTGTGCCATGGAAAGAAACAGTTCAAGACTGATGTTGGCATTCATGGGAGCAGCTGCACCGTCACTACTGGACTCGGGAAACAAGCACTAAGTGGTGGGATCGGACTGTGATGCAGGTATGGGATGAGGAGCAGTGGCTGCAGAACTTTTGGATGCGCAAAGCCACCTTCCTTGAACTCTGTGTGGAGCTCATCCATGCCCTGCGGCGCAAGGACACGAGTATGAGAGCTTCCTTCACAGGGGAAAAGCACACGGCGATTGCTGTGTGGAAGCTGGCAACTCCAGACTGCTACCGGTCACTCTCATATCAGTCTGGAGTCGGGAAGTCCACCATGGGGGTTGCGGTGATGCAAGTGTGCAGGGCCATTAATTGCTTCCTGCTGCGAAGGACTGTGACTCTGAGCAATGGGCAGGAAACAGTGCATGGCTTTGCTGCAATGGGATTCCCTAATTGCGGTGGGGTGATAGATGGAAGGCATGTCCCAATTTTGGCCCCAGACCACCTTGCGACAGAGTGCATCAACGGAAAGGGCTACTTTTCTATGGTATTGCAGGCTCTGGAGGATCACCAGGGTCCTTTCACTGACATCAACATGGGGTGGTCAGGGAGGGTGCATGGCCCATGCATCTTAAGGAACACTGGCCTGTATAGAAAGCTGCATGCAGGGACTTTCTTTCCAGACCGGAAGATTCCAATGGGGGATGTTGAAATGCCAATCGTGATCTTTGGAGACCCAACCTACCCCTTACCTAAGTTCCCCCAAAGCCACGCAGCAGGCTATCAAGGGCTGCGCAGCGCAGTCACAGGGGCCTGGACTGGAGAGGGGAGAGGAGCTGCCAGGGAAAGGCACCTCTCCCCCGTCCCCGGAGCTCCTGTGGCGCGAGAAGGCTGGGCAGAGTCCTCTCTCCCCGACGCAGCCCCAGGGCAGCCTGCACCCCAAACCCCTCATCCCCGGCCCCACCCCAGAGCCCGCACCCTCCCCACACTCAAGCACTCTCTCCCAGCCCTGAGCCCCCTCCCACACCCTGAACCCCTGACCTCTGGCCCCAACCAGAGCCATCACCCCCCACACCCAACCCTGAGCCCCCTTCCATACCATGAACCCCACATCCCTGGCCCCATCTCAGAGCCCTCCCCCTCCCCCCACATCCCAACTCTCTGCCCCATATCTGAGCCCCTCACACACTCTGAATCCCTCGCCTCCCTCCCCCCCCCGCCACACATCACCTCCATATTGGTGCACATAACAAAATTCATTCTGCACATGGATGTAAAAGATTAGAGGGAACATTGCCCATTACCCCTGTGGCTCATGAAGCCTTACACTGGAAACCTGGACAGCAGCAAGGAGCGCTTCATTGACAGTTCTACCAAAGTAATTCTGAAGTGTAGACCAGGGCTAAGTGTGTCACAGCTAAATACAAGTTGGAACAGATAGTTTAGCATATGTATTTAGCGCACATTCTAAGGGACCAATAAAGGTGAAGTGGCCCGTTGACACCCCGTAGTCATAGGACAAAAATGCGGTTTAGTGGCTTACAGGTGGTTGTAATAAGCCATGAATCCTGTGTCTTTATTAAAACCATGATCGTTAGTGTGATGGGTTGGATCACCGAAACCCCTTTGGGACTGCCACCTGATGTTCCTAGACTCCCTCTGAGCCAATTTTTCCTGCCAGCTTGGGACGTCAGTACCTTGCCTTGTTTGAGTCAGACACACTTGCCTGCTGCAAACAGATCCAAGTCTCAACCACGTCCCCCACAAGCTGCAGGTTTAACTGAAAACCGCTTAAGAAGTGCTCTTGTCTCCAGCACTCAGATACCCAGCTCCCAATGGGGTCCAAACCCCAAATAAATCCATTTTACCCTGTATAAAGCTTATACAGGGTAGACTCATAAATTGTTCGCCCTCTATAACACTGATAGAGAGAGATGCACAACTGTTTGCCCGCCCAGGTATTAATACATACTCTGGGTTAATTAATAAGTAAAAAGTGATTTTATTAAATATAGAAAGTAGGATTTAAGTGGTTCCAAGTAATAATAGACAGAACAAAGTAAATTACCAAACAAAATAAAATAAAACACGCAAGTCTAAGCCTGATACATTAGGAAACTAAATGCAGGTAAATCTCACCCTCAGAAATGTTCCAATAAGCTTCTTTGACAGACTAGCCTCCTTCTAGTCTGGGTCCAGCTGTCACTCACGTCCCTGTAGTTACTGTCCTTTGTTTCAGTTTCTTTCAGGCATTCTTTGGGGTGGAGAGGCTATCTCTTGAGCCAGCTGAAGACCAAATGGAGGGGTTTCCCCAGGGGCTTATTTAGCCCCTGGGGAAACCCCTCCATTTCTTGTGGGTGGAAATTCCTTCTCCTCTCCTGTGCAGAATCCAGCTACGAGATGGAGTTTTGGAGTCACATGGGCAAGTCACATGTCCGTGCATGACTCAGTTCTTTACAGGCCGATGCCACATTCCCAGGAAAGCTCAGATGGGGATTGGTGTCTCTCAAAGTTCATTGTCAGCTTACGTGTTTCTTGATTGGGCACTTACTGAGAACAGTCTTTTCTCAAGAAGCTGACCAAATGCTTCACTGAGGCTACTTAAAATCAAACAGGTACATAGCCAATATTCATAACTTCGAATACAAAAATGATACATACATACAAATAGGATGAATATATCCGTAGATTATAACCTTTGCAGAGATATGTTACATGGCAAATCTAGCATAAAGCATATTCTGGTTATGTCATATTTACACTCATAAGCATATTTCTATAAAGCATTATGGGGTGCAATGTCACAGTGTCTAGCAAAGTTATGAATTTAAGCTCCCACGCTCATCTTTTGAAAGTGTTGAGCTGGTTTCCTTTGCAGATGAGGCCTGATAGGTCAGACACAGAGGGATCGCTTTGTGAAAAGTGTCCACCTACTTATATTTTGCTAACTATTGCACACTGTATTATGAATCTGTCACCACAGGTCACTGCCATCTTTGACTTGTTAGGTAACCATCTAGCACTAATTTAGTACATTTCCCCAAGTCTTTACCAGTACTCCCAAGGGCTTCTGATGCTGTTCTGGCTTTTTTCCTCTTAGCTCCTATAAATCCCTTGCCCTATGCTCTCTAGGACTTGCACAGTGCTATGTTTCTTGCTTGGAATGTCTGCCTTTCAATGAGCACTTTACGTGCATGTGCACTCACCCTTACATCTACCAGTTGCCATAGGGGAGGAGAGGAGGAAATAGTGTTTGGGGTCACATAATGGCTGTTCTCTGTACCATGCACCTCTTGCTCAAGGCAGACCCTTAGTACTTTAAGGCAGAAGGGCCATCCGCAGAGCAAGAATTCACGTTTTGACCTGGAAGTCCTCCCCAGCTTTGGGTGGCATATACAGCCTACCATCAGTATGGCAAGGTTTATTTATAGACTTTTCCATAGCACTGAGTGCCTCACACATTCATTATCCTTCCAACACCCAGCTGAGGTAGGGCTGTGATATTGTCAGATATCTTGCAAGCTACGTGAGATCAGGCCTGGGCAATACTTGTGAATGAGAGGCCTTTAGGGCAGTGGTTCTCAGCCTTTTTTGGTTTGCAGACCCCTAAAAAATGCTGAATGGAGGTGTGGACCTCTTTGGAAATCTTAGACATAGTCTGCAGACCTCCAGGGGCCCAATGACCACAGGTTGAAAACCACTGTTCTGTGGTAACAACAACCTTTCACGGACCCCTTAGACAGTCTGCAGACCCCCAGGGGCCTGTGAACCACCGGTTGAGAACCACTGCCCTAGGTAAAATGCTGGGTGCTCCAGGATGTAATATAGTGGAGGAGAGATTCTTGACTGAGTACCAAACAGATGCTCTAGCTTGCAATTAGAGGGTGGCTGTGTTGCTAGGTGGGCCATTTTCTGGATGAGAACGAAAACCGAGATCCTAATCATTTGTGGACATTAAAGATACTAATACCACTTCTCAGAAGTGTGAAAATACTAGCTGCAATGTCCTGGCCAGATTACAGTTGGCCAGTTCTGTTCCATCTTCCTAAAATCCCCCCTGCAGTTCCAGTTGGCTATGATAGTCTGCTTCACTTCTCATCCTGAACTGTAATGTAGCGCAGCATTGCTGTGCTCTTTTAAACAGCTGCTAGGGCTGCATTTCAGTGGTGGGCAAAGTGATCCATGTGGGGATAGTGCCTGCTCCTGGAAACCTTACTCACATGAGTAGGTCTATGCAGGATTGGTCCATGGTTTATAAAGCACCTTGAGTTCCTGTGGGAGAAAAAGTACCATGGGTGCTCTGATGAGGCTATTAAAGGATACAACCTCCTTTGAATATATGGGGATTTGTGTACAGTAATGTTAATGTGAACTGCACATAAATCCAGGTTCATTGAGAAGAGCTATAATCCCGTTAACACATCCCATTCATAGAATATCAAACCAGAGTCAAGAGCAAGCCATCTGACACTGAGCCAGGATAATCAGCCACTGCAATTCTGAGATTTTTTGCAGAGGACTTTTCCTTGGAGTTAATCAGATCAAATGCCTCAAAACATCCTCCTGCGTGACCTACATAAAATGTAAAATTGATTCCTAAATCCTGCTTTCACAAACCACAGCATAAGCATAAATATCACAATGCATCCGTGGCTATATTGAGCAGAAAATCTGGCTTGGATTTGTAACGGGAATAGCTTTTCCTTTTGCTCCTAGTTGCCTGGGGGGGTCTGTGGTTTGGGATACCTCAATACTGCCATGCTGCTGCAGTGGACTTGGTACCCTCTAGATTCTGGACCCAGGCGAAGCTTGTGATTGGTGTATCCAGGGAGCAGGCTTGTTTTTAAAACACAAACATCTGGAGGCCTGTGAGCTTGTTAGCTGAGCTCAGCAGTGTGGAGCTCATCATTAAAGTGGTACCAGCTGTGCAGGGTTAAAAAAAAAAAAAGCCTTTCTTGGAGCCAAAGGAACGAATATAATTGAAAAAGGAGAAACCTTTCATGAAACCCCTCTTGTTTTTAGAGAGCAACTCACCAGTGCTGCTAGCCAGATGGATTCTTCTCCTTCCTCTCCATAACCTTCCAGATGCAGTCACTCTAGGTAGTGCTCTTTTGAGGGGCCCAAAATTCCTGTATATTGCACCGAGCCAAGACAGTGAAGCTATATTCGGCCCATTTCCTTTCTCATTGTGGGCATGGAAAAGCCCCATTTCAAAACTGCAGGAAGATAGCTCGGATGGGGGCTTAATAGGTCTGAGCCACCTCTCACTTCTCTGCACTGTGAACATGTGACGGCTGCATTTGAGAGTAGCAGTTGCCCAAAGCGGCTAGCTCTTTTCTGCAAGTGACTAGATTGTGTGTGGCATTTGTGAGTAATTCAGTGACTGCTGGAGGAAGGAGTTCCAGTGACCTTGCACCCAGTTTGTCTCACACCGTTTGCCGCCTCAGTGCATCCCCTTGAAATGGAATTAGATGAACGTGTGGCGAGGCTCTCGCAGAGCAAAGGTTGTGTTCAGTCTTGGGGTTTATCTCTTACAGATCTCTGTGTTTTTTACAGTTATAGCTGTCTGTGTTTAATCAAGACTAGCATCCGTGTGGGTTACCTCTAGCACCCTATCTGTAATGTGTTTTCACCCTAGGGGCATGGGGAAGGGAGAAGAACCAAGCATTGCTTCACAGTCACTCCTCTGGCTGTATGAGGAACTAAGTTCATGGGATCTGAAAGGAAACGTGTCCATTCCTCATTGGCTAGGCACATGGTGGACCTTGAAAATGAGGATGGAAAGTGGGATAATTCCCAGAATTCAGCAGTGTTGTGAAGAATCTGCCTCCTTTCTTCCTTGGGGGAGAAATTTACGATCGGGTTAACAACCCTGTAATACATTGATTCCAAGGCCATGAGGCCCCACTGTGATCCTCACATCTACCTGCCTGTATGACACAGGCCAGAGAATGTCCCTGATAGAAGTCCCATTTGAAGTAGGGCATATTTTTATGAAAAATGTCCAGTGACTTGCCTTCTGTAGGGTTCTGGTTGCTGCTTCTTGCCCAGTGCTGTTGGCGCTGACTGCATGATTCAGTGTTGCCAGGAGCTGTTTAATGCGATGCTGTGATTTATGGCTGTTGCCTGAAAAAAAAGTCTTATGCTCCCCTGCTCAGCCGCCTTCCCCCCAACTAAAAACTGCACATTTCTGCCATGCTCCAGGAATGAATCTCACATGAATTTGTTAATTTTTTCTCTTTCCAGGAAACTACTTTGCAAGTCACTTTTTCATGGGAGGTGAGAAGTTTGATACCCCACATCCCGAGGGTTACCTCTTCGGGGAGAACATGGATTTAAACTTCCTGGGGAACAGACCCGTTCAGGCAAGTTCACATGTGCTGTTAATTTCACATCTGTATGTGTCTGTCAGTAGGAAACCCAGCTTCGATACTTACCCAGGAGGAGACTGAGCATTGTCTTGGAGCTGGCGCACAATACTAGGGGATTGGGATATCCCTATGTTCCATTTCTGGCTCTGCCAGTGAGTTGCTGTGTGATCTTGGGCAGTGGTATATTTGTGAGTGGGCATCTGGTATAATGCCCTCATCCACATGGAGGATGCCATTTTGAGAACATCCTGCCACGATCCAGCCCCACTGCAGCACAGATTTTGGGCAAATCACATCGCCTCTCTCTGCTTCTGTTTTCCAATTTGCAATATGGGCATCATGCCTACCTCTCAGGTGTCTGACAAGACTGTAAGGAGCTCTGAGATCCTGGCATGGACAGCAATACGGAATTGCAGAATGCTCTGTCTGGAGAGAGATTTTTTCCATCTCGTGATTGCTTTGGTATGAACAGGAAGTAACAGTAGTGCATGATTCAGTTTGTCATGGGTGCTGCTCCTGATTCTCAAATTTGCATTTTATACAAGCTTCCAAGCCTTATGAACAGGCTTGATATCAATAGCCTAATTGCCATTGGTTCTTTTACCCTTCAATGCAGACTGCTGAGCTGAGTAGTTCTGACCTGCTGTCAGCACTGGGTCTGAGACTCTCTGATTCCCGTATAGTTACCTTGCAGTCACTTGTAAACCTATTGCACTGCTATGACCTCCTGGATTCTCCTGCAGGGAGGTTTTAGACCTGGGGATAAATTCAGCGCAGGCTTTCAGCCAACTCCCTGCTGGGAAAGACCCTGTCCAAGACCTTTTTCTTTTCCCCTTTGTGTGCACCTCTGAGGCTATTGGCTCTGACTGGGAGAGAAAGTAAATTGGTCTCTCTTGAACAAGGACAGTAGTCTTGGTCCTGGATTTCCCCGTGGGTCTTTTCCTCAGACTTCGCTGTTCTGAGCAGGAGTAGAGCTAAGATGGCCAAGCCTAGGCTGTAGCACTTAGGAAAGCATTATATTCCTTCTTCTCAAACCAAGGGTGGAGATTTATTTTAGACTAAACAAATACCAAGCTTTCCAGGAGGGGAGTAGAAAGCACAAGCATGAAGAGGTGCCGCCTCCTGCCTGTGGCAGACAATTTAACAGTAGATGTGCATGAGCTGCGAGGTATTTAAGAGAGAGATGTCTGGTTGTGGTGAAAAGTGCTGCATAAGGACAACATGGGCAGCTTCAGGACAGGCTCTGCACTGTGTCCTGCCAGTGTTTGTACACTCTGCTGTGGGGACTGCTGCTGAGCTGGAGAGGACTGATTAGTCTCTCTAGCCTATTCAGCTTGAGTCTCTCTACTGAGCCTGCCAGTGGGATTGCTGTTTAGTGCCAGCTGTAGTTGGTTGCAGCCCAGTGTTGACATGAGCATGATCTCGGACAGTGTGGATGTTTCTTGTATTAGGTCGCATCTTGCTTAAAGTGTTAATTCCCAAGATGGTATATTAACAAAGCAACTTCTTGCCTCTCATTCTAGTTTCCCTATGTCACACCAGCCCCACACGAGCCTGTGAAGACACTGAGAAGTTTAGTGAATATCCGCAAAGACTCTCTACGTCTCGTGAGGTACCTTTACTGACCAAACTGTTTGTTGTATTGAAGGCAAAGGGTGGGACACGCTTACATTTGATGGCCTTCTCTTCAGTGCACTAAGTGACAAGTCCTTATTCCAGTGTCACTCCCAAGGGTGTTCAGAATATTCAGGGTTCACATGTAATCAATGCTGTCCAGGGCTTTTCAGATAACTCCTGTTATTTATTTCCCCAGAGTTGGGTAATCAGCATTTCCAACCAGCACTGGGGAGACATCTTTCTCTAGAGGCTGAGTAGAGCAAACGCTGCCTTGTAAGAAGCTGTGACACTTGGGTCTCACTCAGGAACACTAACACAAATAGAAAATAATAGTCATGTCACTACACCTGCAGACAGATTTCTTTCTGAACTTTTGTGTTTGCAAAGCTAGAAGTTGTTTTTGGTGCAAGGGCCAGGCCAGGAGGACTGATTAGTTTTGAATAAAACTCTGCTTCAGATTTTTCTTGCTGGCTAAAACACAGTGTAGTCCCACTTGATCCACACACTTTCATGTGACTGTATCCCACAATTGTAGGGAGATAGCTCATCCAGCCTAACGGGTCTATATCTCACTGCTCTGCACTTAAATCGAATGCAGAGGTAGCTAGAGTTAGGACTGTGGATTAAATGTAGCTGTGGAGTGTCTTAACAATCAGCCTGCAGCTGTACTTGTTTAATACAGGTGTAGAGCCTTGGGGTAGATCTAGGTCCCAGCACACAGTCGGAGCAGCCTGGCAGCTGCATGGAGCATTTCATACAGCCCCTGGAGAGTCTGTGCCGTTTGTCATTTTATGGAAATGTGTGCATTCCTGGCAAGTTGCCAATTCCAGGTCATGGCTGGGCAAGGTTTGGGTGCCTTGGTATAAAGTGTATGGCAGTGTAGTTATAGCTGCTGGGAGCTTAAATTTATTACTTTGCTAGACACTAACAATCATGAACTGAACAGACACCAGATTTATGGCTTATTACAACAATCTGTAATCTACTAACCCTCTCTTTTTGTCCTATGACCACCTTGAGTGGTCATAAGAACATAAGATATATGCTAACTATTTATGCTAAACACTCTGTTCCACCTTGCATTTTGCTGTGACGCTGGGAGTCCCTTTCCCAGCCCTGAAGAAGAGCTCCATGTGGCTCGAAAGTTTGTCTGTCTCACCACCAGCAGATGGTCCAATAAAAGAAATTACCTCACCCACCTTGTCTCTCTTGGTAGAAAAGGGGCTAGATTAACCAGAACTGCATTTGAAACTGATCAACCTTGTTTTTCTTTGAAAACTCTGATTAGTCTTTTTTAATGGTCAAAAACTCAAAGTGATGGTCTCAGAATGAGCTGGACAGGTGGAGAAGGAAGAAGCGCCCACTCAGATAGTGGGCCTTGGCAAATGTCCATGTTACGAAGAGCTCTTGACTCTTCTAGCCAAAGGGTATGTCTGTCTCTATTGGGATAACACCTTAATTCCTGCTTCCTCTGAAGCCAGGACTTGCTATGTAAACAGTGTCCTAGTCCTCTAGGAAGCATAGGTTAGCAACGCACCAGCTCTCAGATGTGCGGAGTCTTATATCTGTGAAAGGGCCTGCTGCTAGTACAGGAATTTGTAAGTGCTAATTTGAGCTCTGTCACAGGCCTGCTGATGGACAAGTCATCTCCCCGCTTTGCAGCTTAGTTACCCTATTTGTCAAGTGGGGAGAATGAAATTGACCTGCCATCCGGGGGAGTTGAGGCTGCATTGCTGTTTGTAAGGTGCTCAGTGGTACCACAGCGATGAACCCACATAGATGCAGGTACTATCTGCTTTCAAGAGTTGGCCTCTCACATGGTAGTCAGTCTTACTGGTCCTGAGTGAGCTCCAGAGCACGGTCAGTGCTGCACTGTTTAATTTTCTCTTGAGATCAGTATGTTTAGGAGTTCTAGTGACCCAGACACTTAAAGAATCCTTTAACACTTAAGGGTTAGCAGCCTTTTTCACAAGGGAAAGGTCTCAGTTTGCACTGTGCTGCCTGTCCTGAGTGGAAGTTCAACCCCTCTCCCTAGGAACGTGTAAAAGCCCCTCCCTGACCTCTCCAGCAAGGGTTTCTTTGTGATTGTGAACATGGAAAAACAGCCAGTTCCTAGTTCTCTGGAGATTCTCCTCTTCTCTCCCTCCTGTCCCTGTAAAATGGGCTGAATTTGGCTCACTTTTTGATGAAAGATGAGATCTGACTGTAAAATTCCCACAAGCTCTTGGGTTTTCCCTGTCTCCGAATTGTTAGCTGGAGTCTCACCTGTCTGGAGGGCTAGGTGATCCTTCTAGATTGCAGTTCAGAGCTTTGGGGGAGGGTGTGAGGAAACTTCCACTCTGGCTCCGGGCCATGCTGTGACTGGTGAGCAAAGTTCAGAGTGTTGCCAAACCTGAAGTATTTGTGGTGGTCACTGGGAGAAATTCCGCACTCATTAATGTTCCTGCCTGAACCTCTGTGTCTTTGAGAACTTGTGCAAATTCCTGATTTCCTGCCAGGACCAGACTCCCCTGTGTTAACTTCAGAAGGGGCAGGGGTGAGCTCTCCTGTTGAATATAACAGAGTCAGATGACCTCTTTTCCCTCCTGCCCTGCCACTTCATAAGCTGACTGTGAGTTCCTGATAGGAACTCTGCCAGCTGGTGAGTCCCCACAGGAGACAGAACAGCTGCAAGCCAATTGTCACCACATAAAGTCCTGAGAGTCAAATGGCTGAGGAAGTTTTCTCCTCTTGGTGCTATGAATAAGTTTGAAAGTAAGTCAGGAAGCCAGCGTTGGTCAGCAGCTCCTAACCTGGATGTCATCTCCAGTTATTGGAGGGAGATTGAGTCCTGAGATGCATTATGTGTGTGGAAAGAGGCCATCTGGTGGTGGGATCTTGTTGCCCTCTGCCGCTGCTGCTTTCTTCAGACTTATCATAGAACTGGAAGGGACCTCGAGAGGTCATCTAGTCCAGTCCCTTGCACTCAAGGCAGGACTAAGTATTATCTAGCCCATCCCTGACAGGTGTTTGTCCAACCTGCTCTTAAAAATCCTTCATGATGGAGATTACACAACCTCCCTAGGTAATTTATTCCAGTGCTTAATCACTCTGACAGTTAGGAAATTTTTTCAAATGTCCAATCTAAACTGCCCTTGCTGCAATTTAAGCCCATTGCTTCTTGTCCTATCCTCAGAGGTTAAGAAGAACAATTTTCCTACCTCCACCTTGTAACAACCTTTTATGTACTTGAAAACTGTTATGTCCCCTCTCAGTCTTCGCTTTTCCAGACTAAACAAACCCAGTTTTTTCAATCTTCCCTCATAGGTCATGTTTTCTAGTCCTTTAATCATTTTTGTTGCTCTTCTCTGGACTTTCTCCAATTTGTCCACATCTTGCCTGAGACGAAGGGAGGCTGCGTGGGGATGCTGGAGGAGGCAGGCAGTATACCACTTTGTCGCTTGGGAGTCTGCCCAGAGCGATTTACCTGGCACTTGCCAGCGGAGAATAGTTGCTTGTTTGTAATTAAGGCTTGCACCTCTGTCGCATCACCCTACTACTGTAACTCCGCTCCTGCTTCGTTGGCCAGCTCATGCTGCGAACCGACAGGCCAAGGGAGAGAAAGTAAAACTTCTGCTGTCCCCAAGAGAGAACTTCAAGGAAGAGAGACAAGCAGAGGAACCCATGTTGTGGTGGGTGTGGCTCAGATCAAAGCAGCCCTGGAACTTGTAGGTGCTCAGCAAAAAATCAAACTGCCTGTGCATCTCGCATTGACAGCACTGGGAGCTGCAGGGCTATTTCATCCCTGTGTGACTTCATTTAACTTGGCCCAGGTTGTTTTAGGGGTCTCACAGTCCCGTTCTCCCCTTCCTTCATTAAGCATGGCATTTGCTGCTCTCACTTGTATCACTTCTGGAATCAGATAGTAAGCTCCTTGGGCAGGGATCAGAAGGGACCAGTGGATCATCTAGATATCACAGGCCATATTACATTGCACCCCAGTTCCCCAGTGTTGAACCCAATAGCTTGTTTTTGACTAAAGCGTCTTCCAGAAAGGCAGCCAGTCTGGATTTGAGAACATCAAGAGATGGATAACCCACTACTTCCTTTGGTCTTTTGTTCCAATGGTTAATTACCCTTACTGGAGGAAGGATAGCCCAGTGGTTAGGGCACTGGCTAAGGATGTGGGGGACCCGGCTTCAATTCCCTGCTCTGCCATGGTCTCCCTGTGTGGCCTGGGACAAGCCTCTCAGTGCCTCAGTTTCCCATCTGTAAAATGGGGATGACGTTTCTGCACCTCAAGGGGTTTTGTGAAACACGTTGAGATCTGCTGATAAAAGAAGCTCTATAAGAAATATACTTTATTATTATTATTACTGATAAATATTTGTGGCTTATTTCCAGTTTGAAATTGTCTGGCTTCAGCTTCGAGTCACTGGTTCTTGTTTTGCCTTTCTCTGCTAGATTAGAGAGCCCTTTAGTACTCAATATTTTCTCCCTGTGAAGATACCTGTTCACTGTAATCAAGGCGCCTCTCAATCTTTCTCATAAACTAAACAGATTGAGCTTTTTAAATCCCTTACTCTAGGGCACTTTCTTCAGCCTTTGAATAATTTTTGTGGCTCTTTTCTGCACCCTCTCCTATTTTCTCAACATCCTTTTTAAAATGTGGACCCCAGAACTGGATGTAGTATTCTAGTATCAGTCCTGCTAGTGCCATGAAAACGCTCTCCACTCCTCACTACTCCCCGTTTATCCATCCAAAGAAAACATTAGCCCTTTTTGCCACAGCATTGCACTAGGAGCTCATGTTTCAGTTGCCTGTCCACTATGATCCCTAAATCCTGTTCATAATCACTGCTTTCCAGGATACAGTCCACCATTCTGTGGGTCTGGCCTACATTCCTTGTTCCCAGGCATGTAATTTTTGCATTTGGCTGGATGAACGTGTTTTGTTTGAATGGGCACAGCTTAATGAGCAACCCAAATGGCTGTGTATGACTGCCCTGTCCTCAATCATCATTTCGCATTATATCAATCTTTGTGTCATCTGCAAGTTCATCATCAATAGATTGATATTTACTTCCAGAAATTTGATTAAAATTGTTGGCTAATATATGCTGGCTAGCATGTGCGTGTGTGTGTGTATGCACACTAATATATATTATCTGCAACTAATATATATTTATATGTATACACACTAATATATATTATCTGCAACATATAAATATATTGGTATGCCTTGTGCACCATTAACATAAAGCACAAATATTGTAACAGTGATATAGCCTAAGCTGGCCTGTACCATAACCCTGTTCACTATGCTAAGTATTCCATAACTCCTTGCATTTGCTGAAGTAAGCATTTGGAATAAGGAAACTTGTCAAAATCAAGATACATTTGTTCCATGCCTTCGTACAAAGTAGGGAAGTACCTTCATGGCCAGTACCTGGAAGGTAATTTCCCAAACAAAGATAAGGAAGGAACAGAAAAACAAGTTAGGGTACTGGGACAAACTGATGGGTTGGATTTGAGCAACGTAGAAAGAGATGTGTAACTTGTAAAATCATGATCTAAATAACACCACATGGAATGTGTAATTTTGGGAGCACGCTTTCTATGTAAGGTGCATGTAACATTACTGCACAGGATGGCTTCCCGGACCCTGGTATCAAAGAGAACCTTTTTCCTGTACTATATGATTATTGGCTCATAACTCTAAACCTGACTGACACTGGTTATTTGGTCTCTTGAGTATATTTTATAATGAACCAAAGTGTGATCAAGCAATTGACTATGCCATTTATCAACAAAATGTTGAGTAGTCTTGGAACCTGTACCAATCCGTGCAGAGCCCTACTAGAAACACCCCTCTTTGATGAGGATTCCCCATTGATAACTGCTTTTTGAGATTTGTCAGTCAGTTCCTAATCCATTTGAAGTATGCTTTATTATTGTATCGTGCTCGTTCTTTAATCAGAACACTATGCGGTACTCAGTCAAATACCTCACAAAAGTCTGTTATATCTACACAATTCCCTTTATCAACCAAACTGGTAACCCCTTCAAAGAGTGAAATCAGATTTGTTTGAGAAGATCTGTTTTCCATAAAACCATGTTGCCTGGCATTAATGATATTCCTCTCCTTTTAATTCTTTAGTGATTGAATCGTGTATCAGCTTTCCTATGGTTTTGTCCAGGGTTAATGCTAGGCTAATAAGCCTGTAGTTACCCCGGTCATCCCGTTCACCCTTTTTGAATACTGGTGAAACAATGGATCAAATCTCTGTTCTCAGACGTGCCTCTAACATCATACATAGTGATGGCTGTAAAAGGACTCTGTATACATAGTACTGGACATGAATGCCCAAAGTCTTCCACACACTGTAACTTGAAATTGACCGAGTACGTGCATACAGTATCTTTCCCTGGGCCTTTCGCCCCTGCAATCAGAAAGGATTGTGTAAATGTACTGTAAAGTGAACTGGACTCAGGAATTGGAGAGCGCTCACTAACCCCAGAGCCACCTACTGATGCTCCACATTGCAAGGATCACAGGAGGATTAAGTACACAATTTTCTCCTGAAGCTGCAGCCACCAGCTGTGTGATAAACTAGGCCGTAGAAAAGGATCTCTCTGCTCTCTGCACAGCAGTCTGAAATAGCCCTCAGTGCTCCTCGCTCCTGCAGCAGGCCAGCATAGTGCACAGCATAACCTTCGACCACCTGCACCCCTACTTACTGGCAGGTTCTTTACACCCAGCCCCAGGGCACCTGGTGTTAAATACGTCAACAGCGTTACTCCATGATGGTTGGGCTCAAAGCGTAAATGCGCCATCCCCGGCTCCAGTCAGACAGAACTCCAACTCTGCTGGACTGCCAACAGGAGCAGCTTCCAGAGAGTGCAACTCCAGCACCTGACCAGGAGAGCAAGCCAGCTGACTATAACGATCCAGATGGGATGCAAGGGAGAGGAGGTGCAATCTCGCATAACTGGATCCTAGACCATGTAGGGTTTAAACACTTTATTTCTAGGAATGATGGGGACAGAGACAAACATTGGCAGCCGATCCAGAGGTGATGGGAGTAGGGAGACCTGGAACAGTGAGAACCTTGAGAGATGAGTGGGGGACCCAGGAGAGTGCATGGCTTCTCGACACATCAGCAGCTCAGCTGAACCGCCAGCTAGCTGTGCAACAGAGCTCCCCAGCCCTCTGCGGTGGAGGAAGCTGAGAGACAGGTTAGAGGACAAAGAGGTGGTCTGTAGTAAGAAGAACTGCAGAGCAGGCCGAGGGGCCCTCAACCTCCTTTCTGAACAGGTTTCAGTGATCTAAGAGCAGGAAACCCTCTGATCTCTCTCGGTGTTCATGACACCACAAAGATTCTCTGGGATCTAAAAGGTTAACGATTGTAACCAGCGCCTCGAGTGGACAGCCAATCTGGGGTGTAATGTGCTCCCGACTACTTGGTTCTCTCGGGGTGCTCCATCTCTCATCAGATCATGCTTTAAAGATAGTATCTCACAAAGCAGATGGAGTCCTTTATGGCAAGAGACTATGTAGGTCCTGCAGGTGGGAGCACACCCCCGAACTCTCCTGCCTGTCTGAGAGTCCTCACCTGGCCCCAATAGGCATGAGCAAAGTGGTTACTAGAGGCATTGTGATGCAGAGAAGCACACCACAGATCTTCATTAAGGTACACTGAGACGCTGACAGGTGTCAGCACAGCCCTGAGAGCCAGGAACTTGTGGGTCTTAATCCCTGCTCTGACACTGACTCCACTGTGACCTTGGATGAGTTTCTTAACATCGTCTGCTGCAGTTTTCCCATCCATAAAATGGGGGTACTGCTTACCATACATGCCTCATAAGGGGCAGCGGGTATTAATGTTTGTAAAGAGAAATTAACTATATCCCTGCTAATGACTGAGCTCAGAACCTGTAGGGAGAGACCTTCAAAAGTGCTTGGTGTTGGCTTAATTCCACTTCCCTTGAAGTCCCAGGGAGCGGAGTTTACTGTACGTTTCCGCAGTCTTTTCCGAGGTCACTGTTGTCAGGCTCCAGACAAAGTGCTGAGTGCTTCTAACAATCCCATCCCATAGGGTTTAACATGCGGCAGGGTTAGCCTGGCTGTGTCTGCCACTGCCGTACCTAGCGTGCACAGCAAGCACCGTGGAGAAACGGGCTGGTATCAGTGGGTGCGCACTGTCAGAGCCCTCGGAATGACACGATACGCAACTTTCTTACCTCTAACTGTGCTGCATTTGTTCCCATGGCTACGTGTAGCTTCCCTGCTTTCGCCTAGTGTATGTTAATATGCACATCCTGGCTAGCTTGGTGGCTGTTAATAGTATATAGAGCTTGTGTTGCTGATTTTTTAACCCTGCCTAGGCCAATGGTATTCCTGGCCAATGGCTGCCTGGCTGCCTATGTGAAATGAGGTCTACGTTTTGGTACATTTCCCACTGGGGAGGTGTCCCCATCACCATCTCCCCTCCCACTCAAAATTGGTACTGATTCCCCCTCCCCCAATGTCAGTGGTGGCATGGAGACAAAGGTCTCCTGAGCCTTTAGGGGGTGTTCTTTGAGCTCAGGGGCAAGCACGCTGGCAGGGAATGGTGCAGGGAAGCTTGCACTGCTGCTCTCTGTGTTGTACATGTCTAGAGCAGTGGTTTTCAACCGGTGGTCTGCGGCCCCCTGGCCACAGACTGTCTAAGATTTCTAAAGTGGTCCGCAACTCCCTTTGAAATTTTGTAGAGATCTGCAAGTGGGAAAAAGTTGGATTTTTTTGTTGAAAATTTTGGTCTAGAGGTTTCTGCTTCCTTCAGTCTGTCAGTCTGCTTGAAATGCCGAAGTTACACTCGCGCTCACTCGGAGAGCTTGCTGATCTGGCTATGCCTTTCCATGGTTACAGCGTTGAGCTTTACCGTGAATTTATTCTCTTGAGTGGCACCGGTAACCAGACTTAGATCAGGACTGTATCTATTTGCATAATAGTGCAAACGCAACCTGGTCACGTTCTACTTCGGCTGCCTTATGTAGGTCATAGCGGCCACGGTTTCAGAATGGCAGCTATTTCTTGCTTTTATCCTTTTTATTCCAGCAAGTTGGAAAAGCGCTGGTTAAGAAGCCAGTTCCTGTTTTGACCTAGGTGAACCCTGGAGAAAGGTCTGTCGTCTCTTGCTTGATTTGTATGGAATCTTCCAGATAGCTGTGCACTAAGGAAATAAAAATAAGGCTGTAACCATTCCCTGCATTGCTTGTTTAATTTGACTATTTTTAATCTTTATTTGGCAGCTTTTATATTAAATCACTGATGCTTTAAAACCTCATACCTATTAAATGCCCACTGAAGGTGGAATTTATGTTGGTGTTTGGATTTATGTTGATTATGGATTCTCTTGGAGACATCCTGCTAAAGTAACATCTAGCTACATCTGCTGTGTATTCCGGATAGCCTTATAGAGTGCTCTGTGTGGCTATTTGGGAGAGAAGATCTACAGGTGCTGGAGAGCCAGAAGGATTCTAGGCAAAAGCCCCTTTGTTATCTAGGCCTCCCTGAATGGTTTGTCCACCTAATTTAACCAGCTGAGCCTCAGATGTGCTACTGGTAGGATGTTAGAAGCTGGGCTTGGGCAGCAAGCTCAGTATCATTATAGACATTTAAAAGGCAATCCGTTTAAAACTGATCCACAGAAATAACTTTTCTACAAGCACATAAATAACTAAGGCACTGTAATGGGGCAGGACTCACCACCTCAGTGCCTCCTGCTGGCCATGCTGGAAATTAGCTCTTGGTTACCAATGAGCATTCCTCTAGTGGTGTCTCACTGCCATCACTTCTGCTCTGCCTCTAAGACCCGCATCGCTCCCCAGATCGTGGCGTCCTCCTCTGGGCACGGCTCTCCAGCTGTGCCCCACTCCGCTTTCTCCCCTCTTCCGGGGGAACCAGCTGTCTCTAGTCCATCCACTTGTTGCTGTGGCCTACTGCAGCCTTCGGTCTAGCCCCTCCCCTCAAGGTGTAAACTACAGTCTGAATACTGGTCACTCCCTCTGTGACAAGTGGGAGAAAAGAGGGTGGACGGACCTGCCCACTATTCTGGGCCCTGACCCAGGGACCCTATAGCCGGCGGCCATGTGCTGCCGCTCCTCCAACTCCCACTGCCTATTTCCCTGGGCCACTTCCCTGTAGCCCTAGCACCTTCCTGGCCCTTTTTATCAGGGGCCTCAGTCTGGCAATCCTCAGGCTAGAGCTCACTATTGCTCCCCTAACCCTACCCAGCACTGCTCTATCTAAGGTACTCCTCTAAGGCAGCCAGTCCTTCTCCCTTGCACTCCAGGGAGAGATTCCCTCTGTTCTATTCAGCAGCCCTTCTTATATGGGCCAGCCTGGCCCTAATTGGCTGCTCCACTAAGCCTTCTCCCTATTGGCTGGCTCAGTCAGCCCTCTTCTAATTATCTGGGTTCTGCGCAGCCTCTCCAAGGCTGCTTTAACCCTTCTTCTGCCTGACAGGCACTCATTGCCTCAGGATGTTCTTGCAACTAAGAGAGCTTACAGGGTTCAGAAAAGGATTAGAATGTACAGGGATAATGACAGAATCAGCAGTGACATTAGGCTGGATAAAAATGTATAAGAAAGATAAACCGTCCTACTCTAGGACACAAACCAACCCCTAACTGATGGGGCTAGATTATTTCATCATTTTCCACCTTCCTCTGAAGCATCTGATAGTAGCCCATGAGACCAGATACTGGACTAGTGGAAGTCCAGCACTGCCCAGGAAGTGCTGAACAACATAAAGTAGTAGAGTTTAAGCCCACAAGGGTTCACCAGATCATATAGTCTGACCTCCCAGACCACCACCACCACCCAGCATCCAGATGCTAACCCCACAACCAAAATGAGACTACGCATTTATGCTGCAGGCAGAGATCAGGAGAGCCAAGGTGTACCAGTGCTCAAGGCCCCTGCAGCGGCAAGGAACTAAGTGAGATAGACCCAGCTAATCCTGGCAAGTGACCTGCACCCCAAACTGCATAGGAAGGTGAAAAATGCCCCAAATCACTGCCAATCTCACCTAGGAGAATATTCTTTCTTGACCCCACATATGGCGATCAGTTGGACCCTGAGCAACAGCCAGCCGTCTAAGCATGTGAGAGAGAGAGAATGCTCGGTGCCACCTCAGAGGCCAGTGTCCCATCTCCAGCCATACCCATCGCTGATGAAGGAAGGAGATATTTAAAAACAAAACAAAAAAAACCCAAACCCTCCCCAGATATGTTGTGGAGAGAATCCCTTCCTGACTGCTGCAGGTGGCCAGCTGAAACCCTGAAGCATGGCTCTAGGAACATAAAGCATAAACCAGAAGTGAGCCCCAGGGCTGTGGAGCCTTGCTCCCTACCAGGCCTCCGTACCCTAGGACTGTGACGGAGAAAGGGATGATGGCGGTGGAGGAGCATTTTAAATTACATCCTCCTCTGATTTTCCAGTGTGTCTTGTCCCTTCTATCTCTCCTTCAGGGCATGTCTCCACTACAGTATTAAGTTGACCTATGTTAGATTGACTTACAGCCACCACAGTAATTAATGTGACAGCTGATGTCCACACTGCCGTCCTGTCAGTGGTGCATGTCCTCACCAGGAGCACGTCCACTGTCTGAAGAGGGGCAGTGTGGGGGCCTGAGATCCAGGGCTCTCAGCGCTGCACTGCTTCCCACCGGAAGCCCAGCTGCCTGGCCAGGGCTTCTTACCTCTCTACTGAGAGTGGAGGGGAAGCTGCCTGGTGTGTCTCGCCTCCGGTGGGGTGATCCATGCCCAGAATCTGGTCAGCTGCCATGTTCCTAGCAGGGAGTCGAGACACCAGGGGACAGCAGGGCTCCCTCTGGGGAGCCCGGGTGGCAGTCTAAGCCAGGAGCCTGAGTGGCAGCCCAGCTTGGGGTGGAGACCCAGCAGCAGCCTAGCTGGAAGCTGGCTTTCTTGTCAATTTCATGGCTCCAGCCGATGTAAGGAACAGTTTTGCGCTGACATAAGCCCTTTGCCTCTCATGGAGATGGGGTTATTATGTCGGTGTACTATGGCACTTACATCGGCGGGAACCAGGCTGTAGTGTGCATTGTCCATTGTGTGGATAACTTCATTTATAATGCTTTCTCTTCTGTAGGATTGTGACCGTTGCCTCCCTGGGACTGAAATAGAGTGACTGTGAGATCAGCTAGCACAAGGGTGGCCAACCTGTGGCTCCGGAGCCACGTATGGCTCTTGAGAAGTTTAATATGCATCTCCTTGTATAGGTGCTGACTCCGGGGCTGGAGATATTGGTGCCAACTTTCCAATGTGCCGGGGGTGCTCACTGGTCAACCCCCGGCTCTGCAACAGGCCCTACCCCCATTCCACCCCTTCCTGCCCCCTCCCCTGAGCCTGCTGTGCCCTTGTTCCTACCCCTCGCCCCCCGAGCCTCCTGCATGCCACAAAACAGCTGATCGGGAGGTGTGGGCAGGGAGGGGGAGGTGCTTGTTGGTGGGGCTGCCAGTGGGTGGGAGGTGCTGGGAGCGGCAGGTGGGGGAGCAGATGGGGGGGTGCTGACGTATTACTGTGGCTCTTTGGCAATGTACATTGGTAAATTCTGGCTCCTTCTCAGGCTCAGGTTGGCCACCCCTGAGCTAACACGTCAGTAGCAGGCATTTTTCAGTTAAATAACCTCTGAAAGAGATTCAGCTGCTGCTTAGGGCAGATCTCCTCCTCTTGGCTTAAATGCTCATCTCAGGGAGACTTATGCTGCTTGGGGTTGCTCGCAAGAGCAGGGTGACTTGGATGGGTTTAGGGGGGTATCTTGATCTGAGGCAGATAACAAGGAAATTTAGGCTGACTATCCGAAAAACCTTCCTGACAGTTAGCTCTGCTGGAACAGTGGACCTCTCTGTGGTGACACGGTGACCCATCGCTTTAATCATTAAGACTGTACTGGACAAAGCTTAACATACTCTAGGAACACTCTTGCACTGGCCTCTGGGGATGAAGTAGATGAGATAGCAAGTCTCTTCCATCTGTAAAGTTTGTCCTGACTCTGGCTTTTTCTTGTAGGTATAAGGATGACCTAGACAGTCCTACTGAGGAGAACGGGAAGCAGAAAGTCCTGTACAGCCTAGAATTCACCTTTGATGCTGATGCCCGTGTTGCCATCACAATCTACTGCCAGGCTACAGAGGAATTCATCAGTGGCATGGCAGTGTAAGTACTGGGAAAACAGATTTAAAGGGGCACTGGCGACTTACAGGTCACAAGTCTGTCTGAAATTTTTCTCCTGGTACAAGTAGCACCAAAGGAGGCAGGAGAGAGCGCGAGGTTTCTCCTTTACAGTTTGCTTGCTTTGTGCATTTGGCAGCTCTGTATCTTAGTAGTTTCCCCTGTTAGTTAGTTGTGTGGGTTTTTCCACGCACATTTGGGAAAAGAAAACTAAAGCCATACAGTTTCTCAGGGAGACACAAGGTGTAGCTCCTGAAGGTGTAAGCTCATTTTTTGAAACTGACCGACTAGATTTCAAGAGGATGTCCCTTTTCATTGCGACACCTGGGTCAATAGAACTGATGCAGTGAGAATGAGCGCCCTTCAAGGATCAGGAGAGGGGAAAAATGTGTAAGGAATCGAGCCACCTCCCCCGGCTTTAGGGGTTAAATGACCATCTTATGAAATTAATTATACTGAAGGGTCTCTCCTGTGTTTTATAGGCAATAATGCCTGTTAGATGTTTCCTTCCAGATGCCTACTCTAACATTTGTGTGGTCAAAGTTCAACCAAGGGAATGTTAGTGTGGCTTGTATCGTCAATATAATTCAGTCATGAAGACTCAAAGTCCTAATATGCAATGCTTAATCTAGATCAGCATATCTAGGCTGCGTCCAATCAAGGCGGAGTTTTATATTTTTGGGATGTTTTAGTCTCAAGGGGGCACACTCCTGTGTTTAAAGACCTAGGGTGCCTGTAATTTTCTTTTTTTCCATGCAATTTAAGTACACGGGGGCCTGGTGACTTACTACTGCAGGCCTCAGATGGCATGATTTTTAGACCCCTCTATTTATAAATAGCTCAGGATCTTTTGTCACTAACAGAAATCTCTAGCCTGGAGAAGCTTAATGTAGATCTCTAATTGATGGCTGACATCTCTCTACAGTTAGAATTAAGGGTTTCTGCAATTGTGTTATACATCATACTGGCTTTTAAAGGAGACTTGTGTAATTTAAGATAAGTGATCTATTGATGATTAAAGCAGAAAAAAAAATCAAATAGAATTGATGTCAAAAGACTTGCTTAGGCACAATGTAAACATCCTGCTAATGATCAATGAATGTTGTTTTTAGAAATGGGGCCAAAGGCTGAACATTCCCATCCAGATGTGAATTCCTCCAAACTTGGAGGGTGTCCAAAGTCAGGATTTTGATCAGGTTCCTCTCTAGTTTTGTTAAAGCCTGCAGCTGTCTTTACTCTTTGTGAAAAGTAATAAATTAGCTCCTCTTACAAAGCTTTGGCACCTCTTGGGAAGCTTTGAAAACCCAGCTCTTCAGCCCCAGTTTCTCCTGAGCAGTGCAGTATATAGGCAGGCTTCTAGAAATCCTAACTGTTTCCATGTTATGTTTTTGTAAGTCTTTAAAAAGGTTTCCTGTGAATTTAGTGCTAGCGAAGGTCTTGGCTTGACACTCTTGGCACTTGAAGTCCTCTGTCCCTAAAACTGGTGAAACATGGCTAAGCAGCGGTGCCAGCTTCTCTCCTACTGCCCTGCAGAATATCCCTCATCCTTGCTCTGAAAAGGGATCATCTTTAGGGACTGTGCCTTTATGTTGGGGTGGCATAGCTGTCCAGTGCGCAAGTCCTTAGACTGAAAGAGCACAGCTGGGTTCTGTTCCTGCCTTTCACTGACCCTTGAGCAAATCAACCATGCCTCAGTTTCCCCACCCATACAATGAGGATAATGATGGCTTATGACTGTGTGGTGGTGGTGGTGGTTATGGTTGCAACAGAAGCCGATGGACTCTTCTGAAGCCAAGATCCTGATTTAATGCAGATGTGGTAGATAATAGGGATCTGGGGAAGAGAGCAGCAAATATAGACTTTTATAAACTGCTTTAATTCAACCCAGACTATTTTCCCATGTGATGGTGGCGGCAGCTTTGTAAGCACATCTTGGGGCTAGTGCAGCTGCCTGAAGTGGGTATCTCTGCTTCTCTGGATTTAGCACGCTGCTACTAAAAACGTTCTTTTAAAGCCCTGATTTTAGCTTTGCCAAGCAGTTCTGTAAGGGCAAACACTATAATTGCTTTGATTTATTCTCCAAGTTCTGGTGGAAAAAACAACTCTGGGCTGCATTTTTAGAACACCTCAAAGTGGAGAGCTGCGTTTTTAGCACACTAATTGGAGTGCACGATCATTGAGGGTACTTTATCTCCATTGGTTTGACGCTAATATCTAAACTGAAGGGTCAGTGTGTGCAACTGTTGTGTGTGTTAGAATCAATGCCCCCTCTCACCCCTTTCAGACTGATATGCCCAGTGCTTCAGGGGGGAACAGGATCTCTGAAAACCAAAGTCACTTTTTCCTCTTAAGTGGAAGCCAATCTCTGAAGCAGGAGAGGCTTCCTCCAAAGGTGCCAAGGCAGACGTGTCCTCTTAGCCACCAGTCTGCAGCATGCTCCTTGGAAGTTCTAAATGGCTGAAGCTCACTTCCCTGGCTACTTTGCTGAAAGACCCACCTCACAATCCCTAATCATACTAACATGATGTTTGTTTCAGTCCCCGGCTTGGAGCATGGCTTGGGCCTCTTCGAGTCATTTTGCTGCATTTTGGAGGAGGGACTCTCAGCTCTCTGTGCAGAGACCATTCTACATGAACCACAACCCCCCCCCCCGGCCTGCTTATCCTGCAGCTCTATCCAGAGCTAATAGGTCTCCTTCCCTTTGCTGAGAGAACTGGGGTCCATTTCAAAGACAAAAGGAAATCTCCTCCCAGAATGGCTCAGCACTCCAATTAGAAAAGGAATGGCATCAGTACCACGGGAATCCATCTTGAAGACACAAGGAGTCTCTTGTCTCTTCTCTGCCTGAGACTTGTCTGTCTGTTTCATGAGACAGCTGAGTTTTCTGGAACCTGTTAGGCTGGGGAAGATAGCATGTGTGTGTGGTATGAGCAGCCTGTGTGTTTCATTGCGTGATTAGTGGCTTTGAGCTCCCTTCCCTAATCTGTCCAAAGCCTCACACCACACTGGCATGTCATGCTCTTCGTTAAAACAGGGTCCCTAGGGATTTTACAGCTGCAGGTGTCTTGCTGAATGTCACAAAACCATTTCCTAACTGTGAGGTATGAACGTTCAGTAGTCCCTTAAGGGAAAGAGTTGGAGTCAGCCCCATGACTGGAGTCACTTAAAACTAGCCATTTGGGCTGGACATGCACTTTAAGGAACAATTCTGTGCTGCCAAAGGTGACCTAATAGTTTTGGTTTCTAACTCTGTGTGAGGATACTGCTCAGTACTTGTGCAGAGCTTTTCTTCTCCATGTGCTCTAGAGACAAGAGATGCTCTTCCCTAAATTACTTATACTGCACTGTTTGCTTGCAGGCACAATGAAGCACAGCTGATTTCATTGGAATGATTTATTACATTTCATTTCTATTAGTATCAGGTATTGCAAAACCACCCCACCCAACCCTGTCTCTCTTAAAGTGACAGCCCATGTGACACTGGGTCACTTACCTGTTACACATTCTGTTTGAATGTGGGATTTTGAACTTAATTCCTTTTGATGGCGGTGAACCAGCTAATTAAATGTATGCCTTGGCCTACTGGCTGCATTCAGTTGAGTGTGTACAGAAAGGAGGCAGCAGTACTAGATGATCCTCTTGTCACTTAATAGTCTCATGCTTATTCATGGCCTGTGAAAGTCCTTTCTCCTTGATTGTACAGAGAAGTCAAATTAAGCATGAGTGTCTATAGCAGAAGTGTGTGAAGCAATCCAGGGCTGGGTATTTACTGCTGGGCACAAACCCACTCCTCTCTTTAAGGCCAAAGCCTGCTTTGAGCCATACAGATAGCAGCCCCCAAAGAAATGCTATAGTGCTTGAAACTCCTATGCCATACAACTAAATTCCAGAGATTTCACTGCCCACAGGTAAACCCTCTTTCTTTAATAAGAGTTTAGCCCCCTCTTGCCTTTCTCTGCAGCTGCACTAGCATGTAACTGAACAACTTGGGCATACTAGTTAGAGTAAATATGAGTGCAGCACGTCTTACACAATAAGTCCAGCTAGCAAATCTAGACCTGCTACAGTCTTGGGATGGTGAAACCTGCCTGCCAAAGGGCAGATTTCACACACTCGGCCACAGTTTCTCCGGGGCTGGTGCAGAGAAGCTGTGCCTCTTCCTGGGAGAAAGGAGAGAGTTGACATTGCACTATGTGGCAACCTACCACCAGGTCAGGAATGGACATACAAACGGACACAGGATCAAACCCCAAACATTGTGTGTGACCTGTCCTGCATGGGTCCTAAGTGACTCTGACAGAGACCTGAGGGATCTGGCTTTTCATACTCAGCCTTTAGCAACATTTGTCTAGCGTATTCTGCCATTGAATTGAAGTGATGCCTATGCCTGACTTGGGACACCATGTGCTTGCTGTAGCTGATTTGACTGTATAGTAAGTAAAACCACACTCACCTGCGTACCCTATAATTCACACACAAAGCAGCTGTCACTTCCCACCTCCCCACAGCACTTTAATAACAGCGTTGCAGCGAGATCTCCTATTACTACAGCTGTGTTATTTTTATGCTGTACTGTTCTGAACATTTTTCTAGTACATTGTGAAGTATTGTCATAAATCATTAAAATGAAACTACCCCGGCAAGAATGAACAAAGCACGTTTTAGTGCAGTCCCCTGGATGTTTTTTTTATTCACCCAGCTGTTAATTTGCAAAATCAGTCTTTGGCACCCCATGCAAGTGGTTCCACTGACTGTCTAATCAGCCTGGCAAATTCTACCAGCCAGGTTCTTAGCTGGTGTCAGTGTCGTGGCAATGGATTTCCAGTGTAACTATGCCAGTGTACACCAACTGGGGAGCTTGCCTGGGGCATGTAATTTTTGGCTCAGGCCGGCTGGCTAAGACATCCTCAGTTCTTTCTCCTCCAGACATTTATACTGTGCTCATCACCAAGATAGCTGAGGCCAAACTGGGAGACCTAAAATCAGACGTTTAAACTCCTAAAATAGAAGTTGTCTCTTTCTCCAAGCTTCCTGCTCCCACGGGCTTGAGTGGGATTTGTAAGTGCTCAGCTTCTCTGACAATCAGGCAGCTAAATCCTAAGGACTTGACTGTGGATTTAGGAGCCTAACTTTAGGCCCCCAGTTTGAAAGTATTGGCTTGAGCGTGTAAGGGTAAGGGCAGATGAGCAGGTGCTTTCCCTGGGTTGGTGCTTTTTAATGGTAGGTGTGCAGTGGTGCTCAAAACAGGCTGTGGGTAGCTAATTATTGATCACATGTGTCAGAACTGCATTAAATCTCTTGGCTGTTAGGTGGGTGAGCGGTGTAGCTGTCCTGGAGCAGCCTGCTGTGGGCTCCGAAGAGAACATCCCCTGCTTTAGACTGCCAACCAACACGCTGGAAATGGAGCTATCAGCTAGTTAAAAGTGCATCTAAGGAGCCAACCAACTGTACCATGCAACCATGGCAACAAAAGCATTACTGTGGAGCTCTGGGAAGCTTTAAGCTCTAAATGCAAGACAGAAAACGTGAGGGTGATGACTGCTGTTGTGTAAATATGTGGGAGCTGCATCGTGCTCCTGGCTGGAGCAGAGGCAGGGCACAGTAGGTGGTAGTGGCTGTTGTCGTGTTCTTTGGAGCCCTCGTGGGAGCTGTGTCTTACCATCTCTTTTCCACACGCTTTGCGTTAGTTACCTTGGCCAAGTTGTACTTCGTGGAAGTTGCAAGTGTGCTTTCCAGTCACAGCAGGTGCTTTAGTTCCTGACAGTCTGCAAGCTCCACTTCTGTATCACAAAAGGGCTAATCAGATCCTTTAAAGATGCTGAATCCAGATCTCCTAGCGGTGCTTCTACTCCCTGGTTTCCTCTTTCCTTGCACACTTTCCTCAGAGCCATGGTCTTGCCCTTCGCACACCTCTGCCCTTCTCTCATCCTCTTTCACCTCAAGAGCTGCGCCTCCCATTCTCCTCACTTCCCTTGCTTGGTTTCTCTCCAGCCCCTGCTCTTTGAGCAAGCACAAAGCCTCTCTTTCAAACCATTTGTTTTTATAGAGCCGCTGCTATTCCTCTCCCTTACAACGGAGAATACTGAGGATAACAGCCTATTACTATGGCTAACCAATGGAGTTACTCCTTTAGCTCAAGTACATAAAGGTCTGGACTGTAGGTCCTTGGTTTGAACTCTGCTAAACACCCTTCAAGGATCATTATTTCTGCATTAGCTTGCACCAGGGACATTTGCTTCCCCTATGATTTGTAAGATACCACTTTACACCCTGGACACAGTAAATAGTGGCACCAGGCGGAAGTTTCCTGGGATGCTTACAGCCCTGCTGGAACTTCTAACTTGGGTTAGGGTAGAGAACCCAGCCGATTACAAGTACAGAAGGCCTGGAGGGTAGCAGCTGGCCCTACTGCTCCAGGTGATGCCTTGGTTTCAGAGTAAGACCCTATACAAGGGAATAACTGTCACTCCACCGTAGGTGTGGCGGGAAAGTTGGCCAACACCCCTGGATCTGGTATTGGTGCGGCTGGTGGGGGGTGCCCTTGAGCTAGTGGAATTGTACTGCCTTCAGATCAAGGATGCTGCTCTTGCAGGGAGGGAAAGGGGCATGGGGCTTGGAGACATGGGTGTGAGAGGAGGGTATCAAATTTAGTTCCTGCTACTTGGCCCAAATGCTAATCCAATGCTAAGCTGCCACTGCTCTCTGTGTGCAGCCATTAGAGGGAGCCAAATGCCATCCCGCAGGCGGGACGCAGGCAGCCTGTCAGCAAGTGAGGGGAGGTGTGGAAAGATTTATCACTGTTAGATCACTGCTCAAGCTTTCAGCTGTGCGTGTGAGGGGAGGGGCCAGGCTTCCTCTTCAAAGGTATTGAGGAGACCCGAGCCTGTTAAAATATGTGCTACCAGTACCCATACTCCAGACCTGTGGGGTCAGCCTTTGCTAGACTGGGGTCCCTTGTCTGCAGTGCTTTGTGCTGCCCCATTGACTAATATTCCCAGCCAGGCCACTATGGAACTGATCAACTTGACTGCAGATCAAGGCTGTGTTCTTGCGCTGTTTCCCTCTCCTGAGCTCACTTTCCCTTCCTTTTTGTGTCCAGAGTGAATGGCTGCCAGCCCCTGCCAGCTCCTCTTCTCAGAGCAGCCATTTGTGATTCCTGGGAGGCTGCAGGCGTGAATGACTTTCTTAGAGTCCAGCACAGAGCAATCACTTGTTACATTGAGTTTTCTTTTTTGCCCCCTCTCCAGATACAGCACAAAGAATCCTTCTCTGCAGTCAGAGACGGTTCATTACAAGAGAGGGGTGAGCCAGCAATTCTCCCTGCCTTCCTTCAAGATTGATTTCTCAGACTGGAAGGACGATGAGGTAAATCTCTCCTTAGATTTCCCTCTTCTCCAAAACCCTATTGTTCCAGAAACACTGGGCTCTGTTTGTTTAACTTCCTGAGTTGTAGCTGGAAAATTACCAGTCCATGGCATGATCTGTCAGTGTGGGGTGAAGGGCCCTGGGAAAAATGGGTCTGAAACATTCAGGACAACTGTTGGGTAGGTATATTAAGCCAAAAAAAAAAAGGGGGGGGGGGCATGGGATGGGGCGGGTTGGACTGTCTGTCGAGATCTCAGATACCTGGAGTAGATTGGAACTTATCTACAGCTCTCTGGGTGAATGACACTGGTGCCATCTCCAGAGGAAGCTGCTGCTTTTTCATCCAGTCTTGATGTGATGTTCTCCCAACTGATCAGGGCACTATGGGAGCTCAGGAACGCAAGTCCCCTTCAGAGAGGCATTTATCACCTAGTAATGTGTCTGGTTACACAGAGCCTGCAGAAAAGTCGGTGTCCACTTAGCAAACGTATTAAACCACATGATTGATAAGTAAACTTCTTTTTAAAGAGAGAGTCTCCAGTTACAATATTCACTTCTTTTTTTTTTTTTTTTTTTACCCCATCAAAGGAAGTCAGAATCATACAAGCAGGGTGGAATTTGATCGCTTTGAAAATAAATACTTATCTTCTCTAGAAAAGAGTACAATTCTGAATTGTGTTCTGAGCTGTGAATTAGTATTAGTATTCCACTTCTCATGATGTCCTACTGGTGAATCGGCGTGTGTTTGTTTTTTCCTAGTGTGTGTCTGTTACAGAATATTGAGGGGGCGCATATGTGTTCATAGATTCCAAGGCTAGAAGGGATGAGGGACCGCTGCAATCATGTAGCCTGATCTCCTGTGTAACACAGGCCAGAGAACTGCCCCACAATCATTCCTATTTGAACTAGAGTAGATAGTTTAGAAAAGCATCCCCCAAATCTTGATTTAAAAATTGCCAGTAATGGAGAATTCACCACAACCCTTTTGGAAAGATGCTACAAAGGTAATTGAGCCTATAAGGCATATCTGCATTCATTCACAGGTTTCAAAGAACTCAAGATCACCATGACTGGAGCTGTGTTGGTTGGGAAAGTGAGCGTTTATGTATAGCCTTCCATAAGCTTCCCTTTGTCCGGTATCTGATAGATAAGAAGATTCTTACAAGAAAATGAAAGGGATTCTATCAAGTCATGTGGGCCCAAAACATAAAGGGATATGTCAACTCCAAAATGATACTGTGTGACATGTTAGTTACTGTTATTACAAGTAACTTGCCTACCTTCCTAGAACTGAGAGATTAGCGAGAAAAAGATTGGTATTTTTTCTGGGTTTCTTTGTATGTTTAACAGCATTTTTGGTATGTTTAATTTCACTGTTCCATCTGGTTTATCAGCCTTAGGGTGAGACTTTTATGTCTGCTGATTTTAATTTCAAAATGATGGTGCACCTTACTGCAGAGGAGGATTGTGAGATCAGAGGTGACTGAGCTAGTCACTGCATTTCTTTTCTTTTGTTTCCATTTTTCCCAGCACCTGCCAGTTAAGTAAATATTGGGTGGGATCTTTCTCAGTTTAAAATATCGTGTTTACCATAACTGATGTTAACCACCCTTGGACGGCATAGTTGTCAAATTACTAAAATACTGATGGTGAATATGCCTCTAAACCTAGCTAGCGAGCTGTAAGGGTTCCCTGTTCATATAAATGAGTTATTACCTGGTATTTTAATCATGCTGAAGTCTATCTCAGTCGTATCTTGGCATTGAGACCAACATGTGAACTACACTCTGTACAAAATAGCATTTTCTCTGATTGGTTTTAAATTTGCCTCATTTCAGTTCCTAAATTCCCTTTATTTTTGTCTCCTGGGACAAGATTAATAGGCGCATCTGACTGGCTTCCTCAATACCATTTCCTTTAGCTTATCCTCGGAACTTGTCACATATCACTAGCTATGGAAGGCTGGGTTTTCTTTAGCTAAATACTTTCCTTGCCTATGTGCTAGAGGAAGTGGCGTCCTTTGAGTCAGTAACATACCAGTGCTCCAGCATGGAATTGCGGGAAGCTTTGCTGCTAGAGGTGCTGTCCTTGTTGATGAGCTATAATACCAAGGTCTTGGCCATTTGTGGTTAATGATGCTCTCTGCTCAGAAGAGTATTATGAGTGGTATTAATCCAGGTGTTTTGGCCAGATTCCAACCAAGATAGGGACTTTCTCTAACCCTCACCCTACTGTCCAAGTTCAACTGGATATGATGATATTCACTTCCTGTCCCAAACTGTTGTAATGCTGCAGTGCATGGTTAAACGTGGAAACAAAAAAAACCCTATATATGTTGTGCAATCCCAGCAGAGCGAATAGCCATTGGTAAAATACACCCCTAACCATAGTTTCAAAACAAACCGTAAGGCAATTACCAGGCTCTTCCCCATGATCCTGAGAAATCTGGGCTGCAGATGTTCTAGTTTCTCTGCCAATAGATGACCTCACAAGTACACCTACGACAGCCTGAAAGAACTGTCCCATTCTCAGCCCTGCTTTTCGTTCCCTTTGTCACTCGCTCTGATGAAGGAAGCAAGATGCTGGCAGCCCAGACTCTCCTCAGCCTCTTAGAAAAGCAAATTTGTTCAAATCCTCTGTTAATGGCATTTCTGACCAGCCAGAGTCACTTGTAATTGTGCAAACAGGTTTTTAACTCTTAGCAAAAGTTTTGCAGCTCGTCTTTAAACAGCTGTGTGTCAGCAGAGGTGGAGGTGATCTGTGTATTGCACATCTGTTGATCAAGTCTTCAAAGCTCTTTGGAGTCAGAGGTACTATAGAAACATAAGCTGTAAACCCCCTTCCCATCTCCTCTTCGGACCAAATTCTGCTGATCCACTCTGCCGATCTGTTGCATAATCAGCCCTGCCGTCTGGCAGGTCTGCAACTGACTTCACTGGGAGTCCTGCTTGGAGAGCAAATGTAGAACAGGCAGCATGGCTCAGAGGAGGGTTTCTGTGTGTATATCTACCTTCCCTTCCCCCCTCCACGCCCAATAACATGCATGTGGCTAGGTCTTCCTAACTACTCTCTGAAATGCAGCACTCCTGTCGGACATCAAACTGTGTGCTGCTGTTCAGCTGTATTCACTTAAACCCTGTGGACTGCTTGCCAGCTTCACTGTTAGTTTGTCAGAATAAGATGGAGTTCATGCTTTTGCCTACTGCAGTGGTTGTATATGACACAGCCCTTGACCACATGACAGGATGGAAAGCAGTCTTGCCTGGGGTGGCTGGCTGGATAAATCTTACTAAGTGCATGTTTTAGTTTGTCTTTACAAATGTGTTGGTTCATTGGCAAACTGTACTAAGAGGCTTTCGTTGTCGAAAGACTGTCTTCTACACATCCAAGAGGGAACATGAAGTGCAGCCTTTGGGAGACCGTACATTCAGACAGTGCACAAATTCACAAAGTACTTCTGGCCTATGCTTTCCCCGCCAAACGTGCCAAAATGTAGCTGTGCTCTTGCAATAGTAGATTGGGAGCAGAAAGAAAAGGAGTACTTGTGGCACCTTAGAGACTTAGCATCCGATGAAGTGAGCTGTAGCTCACGAAAGCTTATGCTCAAATTGGTTAGTCTCTAAGGTGCCACAAGTACTCCTTTTCTTTTTGCGAATACAGATTAACACGGCTGCTTCTCTGAAACCTGGGAGCAGAAAGCGGAGCAGGAACCTAAGAGCTGCTTTCAGCTGCACCTTAGTCAATTATCTTTAATGAGTTGGGAATGTTTGGAGTGAGACATGGTAGTTTTGAAAATGTGGTATAGAAATGGCTAGCTAGAGACGCAGCGAACCCCTGCAGAGGATCTCGCAGTGTTTGAGGCTGAGCTGAGACAGGAAGTGGTTTCAGTCACAAGACCTTTAATAGCAACTGGTCTAAATTGATACATAGTCATGTCATTATATAGTTGAGAACTGAAAATTTTTCTAGGAAGCCTGTAGACTAACCATAGTTAAACATTTCCTAGAACATTCGGCCTCTGTAACGATTAGACTGAAGCTAGGAATAAAAAGGTGGTAGATTCCCAATTTTCTATTCTCCTGCACCCTCCACAAAGTAAATTAAGCCTGGTCTACATTGCAAAGTTAGGTCGATGCAAGATAGCATACGTGGACCTAGTTGTGCATTTGTCTATTCTTAACTTTGTCTCCCACCAATGGAAGTGCCCCATTACGCTGACACCATAAGCAGCGAAGAGCCATAGCCATTGTACTTAGGTCAATGCAGTGCAAGTGTAGACGCCGTGTTACTTATGTCGACCTTAACTGTCCTCCAGCAGCTGTCCCACAATGCCCCACACTGACTGCTTTGGTCATCATTGTGAACTCTGCTTCCCCGGGGTCACAGAGACCAGAACCCCCACCTCCACCCCTTAAAGCCCTGCACATTTTTGAAATTCCTTTTCCTGATTGCCTGGCTTGTCGACCACACCTAACAGCTCTCTCTTGTTGAGTGAAACTGCACAGTTGACCATGATGGCTGCACACTCCTGCCTGGAGTAGGCAGGAGATATTGGATCTCCTGGGCCTGTGGGGAGAAAAGGCTGTGCAGGCATAGATCTGAACCAGCAGTAGAAACCTTGACATCCATGAGCAAATTGCTCAGGGGATGCAAGAGAAGGGGCATGACCAGGGACCACCAGCAGTGCCGCGTGAAAGTCAAGGAACTGCAGAAGATGTACCAGAAGGCCAGGAAGGCCAACAATCGGTCTAGTGCCGAGCCACAGACCTGCTGCTCTTACAAAGATCTGTTTGCCATCCTCGGTGGAGACCCCACCACCACCCCCAGCACCGTGGATATCTCTGAGGAGCCTGAGTCACAGGTCCCTGCCATGAACAGCAAGGAGGACGTGGAGGAGGAGGAATATGGGAGACAGGTGACCGGGGGAATCCAGCTGCACAGTGAGGACCAGTTTTTGATTCCACCGCAATCCAGCCAGTCCTGCCTTTTGATCCTGGGCAAGTCCACTGCAGGGTAAAGAGCCTTGGTAAGTGTGTGTGGATAAATATTTCAGTTACAGGAGTGGCATCTCCAAAGTAGCAGGGCATTCTTATTAATTGATTCTTGCTAGAAGAGGGAGTGGTACAACCAAGAGAGGTAGAGTTTGCTATCAGGTTTTCATTCCCCTCTAGAGTTAGGCAAGGGGGCCACGTGTTTATGTACACAGGGATGTCCCTTGAATTCTCCATGAACATCTCAATGAAACTTTCATGGCAGTCCTCTTCCATTGTCAGCCGAAGGTTGCTAGGGAGGGCTGTCTTATTTCTTCTACCGTGGTAGGACGCTGTCCCATGCCACTTGGTGATCATTTTAGCAGGCACCATTGCAGTACACAGGCTAGCAGCATATGAGCCGGGCAGCTTTGGGACACCAGCAGCAGCTGTGCTCTCTCTGCCTCTGTTACCCTCAGGGCTGAGATATCAGTTAAAATCACCCTCGTCTGTGCCATTCAGTATACAGTGCCATTGCCTTGTATGACTAGAATCATGTGATCAAACAATTCCCTCCTCATTTCCCCTACCCCCAGTGGATCATACTCACCATGGCTGGTGCAGTGACTGGTGCCGTGCACAAGCAATCCCAAGTAGAAGCAAGAATGCAGAGCTTAAAACTTTAGAGGAGCAACGGGAGTGAATTGAGCATCTTAAGTTTTGCTTTCTGTGGTGAATATGCTGACAGTGGTACCTCTGTGTGTTTATATCTGCAGCTGCTGCCATTGCGACCTTCAGGGTTTCCCCCTCCATACTGGCAGAGCCAGATAAGGAGGACAAAAAGGAGAACTCAGGATGACATCTTTAATGAGATCCTGTATTGCACTGCACCATGAGCACAGGGCCTGGAGGATGAACTTTGTGGACACCTGGAGAAGGAAAGAGTGGAGGAGAAAGGCTCAGGAGTTCCAGCAGGACAAGGAGACGGAAATGCACCAAGACATAATGGGGCTTCTCAGACAGCAAACACAAATGCTGCAGACTCTGGTGCAGGTTTAACAATCTCAGGTTCACCTCTCTTTGCAGCCCATTGAGAACCCAATATTGGGACCTCCCTACAGACCCCCTTCTCAACATTTCACGTGTAATCAGGGGTCACTGCAGTACCCCTGCCGCTCCACCCGGGGGCACATGAAAAACAATCACAGCTTTACATACACTGACCCATGACAGCCACAGTCGGTGTATTTGTAGCTGAAATGGACATGAATGTTCTTTCCCCTTCACAAGTTCTGTTCTCTTAATAAATTCCATTTTTAATGGATTTGTTTTGAAATTGCACGGGTTCTTTTTGCACTGAATTTGTTACAGAATAAAATTCTATTATTTGTAACCATTCATTTTTATTAGTTCACAACATATGCTGCTGAGTGCTCAGCAGTTCTGAAAGCAGCCAATTACCTGTTACTGTAAAGTGTCTCACAACTCATAAGGTCATTCAGAAACAACATTAATAGGTGCATTGACAATGTTGTATTACTACACGTACAGCAATCACCACACGATTCCTACCAGGCCACTAAAGAGCAGGGTGAGGTAGAGCCCACTACACCAACACATGCTACTGTGGCTCACTGTTAAAATGGTCTTACAAAGCTTCCCTGAGCTGTGTAGCTCCACACTGAACTCTTCTAATAGCCCTTGTATCTGGCTGTCCAGATTCAGCAGACAGCTGCTCTGCCTCTACCCGCCAGAAACGTTTTTCTCCCTTGCTTCACAGATGTTATGCAGGACACAACAGGTAGCAATAGCCATTGGCTTATTTTTCTCACTGAGGTCACTGAGTAAACAGCGCCTGCGTCCCTTCAAATGACCAAAAGTGCACTCAACTGTCATTCTGCATTGCTGAAAGAAAGTCCCTGCTTGCAGCTTTCTGAACAGTCCTGTGTTCTTAACGATGAGAGCATCGTGCACCTTCCCTGAGCAGCCCACACTGATATCAGTAAGGTGTTCCCAGTGATCCACCAACACTTGCCTAACTGTGGAATATTAGCCCTTTCTGTTGATATACTCTCTGTGGCGTGGTGGTCTGGTGCCAGAATAGGGATGTGTGTGCCGTTTATTGCTCCACTGTAGTTCAGGAACCCCATTGCTGCAAATCCATCCACTATGTCCTGCACATTGCCGAGAATCACAGCCCTGCGTATCAGGAGGCGATTAATGGCCCTGCACATTTGCATCACAGCAGTCCCCGCAGTGGATTTCCCGACTCCAAATTGATTTCCTGCTGATCGGTATAAATTTGGCGTTGCAAGTTTCCGCAATGCAATCACCATTCGCTTCTCTGCTGCCAGTGCAGCTCTCATTTTGGTGTCCCTACGCTGGAGAGCTGGGGCAAGCTCAGCAAACAGATCCAGGAATATGGCCTTGCGCATCTGAAAGTTCTGGAGCCACTGCTTGTCATCCCAAACCTGCATTACGATGTGATCTCACCAGTCGGTGCTTGTTTCTCAGTCCCAGAAGTGGTGCTCCACCATCTGCAGCTGCTCCGCAAATGCTGCCCACAAACTTGAATTGGTTCTCGCTATGGCCCACAGCACGCTATCCTCCAGGGAAATGTCACGTTCCTCACGCATTCAGTAGTTCTTGCATCTCTGCAAATTCCTCAGGATCAGGCGCCCTGTGCTTGCAACATTCATGACACTAGTGCAGAGTTATACAGGTGCCATGCTTCTGTCAGACGTGGCGGACAGTGAAGAGGGCCATGTGGGTTTGGGGGATTTTGAAAAAAGGTGCAAAGATTTTGGGATACAGATAAAATTATGGGATGGAGACAGTTGCAAACTGGGAAGTTGACCCCGTGCTCCCAGTCAGTCTTGTGCGACTCGTTTTGGCCGCATCATGCATTGCCAAGACTTCCCAAAATACAGTGTGCTGGAAGGTGGTGAGTTGCATAGTGGGATACCTATCCACACTCTGCATCGATACAAGCAATCCTGGTGAGTACGCACACTGCCAACACAAAGGGGCCGGTATGCACGCACATGAGCAGTGTACCAACTGCAGCAGCTCTGTGCCGACCTAACTTCCGCCGACATAAGTTTGTAGTGGAAATCTGGACTAAGGCCAGGTCTATGCTAAAAAGTTGACTTGACCCAGCTACCTCGCTCAGGGGTGTGAAAAATCCACACCCCCTGAGCGACATGGTTAAGCCAACCTACATCCCAGTGTAGATCCCGTTGACCTAGCGAGGGAAGAACCCCTGTGCTGCTGCAGCTTTTCTAGTGAAGATCTACTCTAGCCCTGGGAGCTTGCTGCAGCCTGATAGGCCTAAGATATTACGTATGCTGCCCGTCTGGTGGCAGTACAGCAGGGTATTTAATGGGCCACATTGTACTTGGTAGGTGGTACTAGTATACTTTGTATCTGAGGGCTTGTCTACACTTGAAGGGCTACAGCAGCACAACTTCAGCTGCATTGCCATAGCGCTTCAGTGTAGACCCTACCTACACCAGTGGGAGAGGTTCTACCGTCCATGAGGCCATCAACCCAGCACGCTCTGTACTGGATCAGCTAAACTACATGGCTCAGGTTGTGGATCTTTCACAACTCTGAGTGATGTAGCAGGATCGACCTAACTTTTTAGTGCAGCGCAGGCCTAAGAGATCCACTGTTACACCTTTTAAAAATAGCAAAAATAACAAGGACTCCTCGTTATTTTTGCTGATACAGAGTAACACGGCTACCACGCTGAAACCTTTTAAAATTTAGGTTATAATTAATGGAAGGAAGCACACTGAACAGAGAGAGGTAATGGGATGGTGGGTCTCTGTTTTCTATAGAAATGCCCCTTGTGCCATGGTTTGAAAATGAAGCCATTCTCAGCATACTAAATGCTCCCCTGAAGGAACATCATGAACAGCTGTGGGTAAAGTTACTAGGTTTAAATTAAGCTCATAGCAGTTAGAGATGGAAAGACATGCTAGAACTTCAAGTGCAGTACAGGATAGTTATCCCTACTCAGAAGCTCTCTTGGGTATTATGCTTTTAACTACATGGGAGTTTACTCTCTTCTGTTTCTCCTCTCCCCCTTCCTCCCTGCCCCCGATTTGCCAGATGTACTCAGGGTCTCCTGCTGAGAAACTACACAGCTGAAAAGGAGTGCTCTGGATGTTTGGAATTCCAGCAGTCAACAGTTATAAAGCATTCTTTTTAGAGATACTAGGTGATAAAATCAGTCCTAGATGAAGTCTGGGGAAAAAACAAGATAAAGGGGGGGTCCAATTGGAGAGGCTCACCGCTGCTCCCTGAGGACTGCTTTTTCATTGGTGGATGTCTCGTGCTCTAGAAGACAAGTGTTGTTGCTTTGAAATTAAGTCTCTAGCCCCATGAAGATAACCTTCAAATTGCAAACTGCCTGTAACCACTGTGCAGTGCCGTCTGCCTCTGGCTGCAGACAGCCTGAAACAATACCTCTGAGAGGAGTGAGCTGCTCCCATTTGACTCATTTGGGTGAGAACGGCGAAACCTAAAGATTAAAATGTTCTGACCTTTTGCTGCTGATCAAACCCAATGAGCGAGAGTGTCTATTTATCAGCTACCTGATGTTGGATCCAGAAAAGCTGGTCATCAGTACAGATACCAGGAGGAGCGTATCTGGATGCCTGTCTGTGACCCAAGGAGAAGATGTGGTATATAACCTGTCTCATACTGTGGACCATCATTCTCACTCCTCCATTTCCAGAGTGAACCTTGAGCATCTGGAACTTTTTTGTAACCTCCTGCAGGAATTCATCATTCTCTTCCTTTTCTAGTGCGCGCACACGATGCTGGCATGTGGGGATGTGTCCAAACCTCTTCTGGCGCTTTTCAGAACGAACACAGACACTCTTTCCTTTCTCACAATGTTTTGCTTTTGTGAAGCAGCTGTGTGAGCCCTTTCTGGAATTGGGCCTTTCTGTGGCTTTGAGGGAATCTAGTGACCTATAGCCTGCAGGCATTGATTTCTTTGTCACTACTGCTGGATTGGCAGGGCTGGAAAGTGAAGCCGTCAGGTAGCCATGGAATGAGCCTGGGCAGTGTCATCCCCTCGCAGCTCTGTTACCTCCTGCTGTTGCGATTCAGCTTGACTTGAGGGTAGGGTGCCAGCAGTCCTGTATTACAAGGGACATCCCTTATTTAAATGGAAAATTACCTGTCCCTTACTAAATTGGGACACCTTTTATCCCATATTTCAACAGCAGGGGGCCAGTCAGTACTCACAGGTGCATCTTTCCACTCCCCTCCCAACTCTGGCCCTTCAGTGCTGCGCAGGGAAAGCAGACTGGGCTCAGGGCTGGGAGGGGAGTGGACAGATACACCCATGATTACTGGCCTCCTACTGACTCTAGCCGCTGAGCGCAGTCCCCTCTGCTTTCCCTGCACAGGCTGTCTGTCTGTCTGGCAGGGCAAGTGGATGGGGCTGCGTGCCCTGGTGCTGTGCTGAAGGGCCAGGGTCAGGAAGGAGCTCTGTCTGGCAGCAGGGTGCACAGCACGGCAGCAGGCAAAGACCAGCCATGCAGCCTCCAACTTGGCTCTTGGCGCCTGTGCAGACCCTGAATGGCAGTCACAGTGGCTGCTGGCCCAGCATCTGACGCCCTGGGCTCTCTGCAGCATCCAGAGCTGGGGAGAGAGAAACCTAGGAAGCATGGGGTGGGGAGAAAGGGACATGGCCCCAGAGGTTCAAGTCTCATACTCTACAGATGCATGCTCTGGTCTCATTATTCCTGTGAAATTGAAGGCATAGGAGTTCTAGGGTGTGCGTTTGGGGTGGGGGGAGCAGTTCAAGTCCATTTTTACCCTATTGGAAGGAAAGGCCAGATGTTCATTGAACCTCTTGAGCCTGGCAACATCTTTCCCCGGTATTATTTTCCAGCCTCTCTCCTTTGAATCAGGCCCCCTCCTGCCAGCTTTGTTAATTCACTACTTTGGGGTATCTGCATTCTTAGCATCCGAAGTGTGTGTGTGTGTGTGTGTGTGTGTGTGTGTGTGTGTGTGTAAGGCTACATCTGCAGTACGAGCCAGAGGTGTCACTCCCCTGCTTGTGTACACATGCTCATGCCGGCTCTCATGAAGTTTGTGCTAATATAAATAGCAGCGTAGCCTTGATATCACGCGTAGCGGCTTTGGGGGCACGGCTGAGCCAAACCTCCCTGAAACTAGTGGGTATGTGCTCAGCATGGCTCAACCATCCCTCTGCTGCATCTACCCGGGCTACCATGGCTACACATCTATTTATGCTCAGGTAGCATGAGCAGGGGAATCGCACCCGAGCTCATGGTGAAGATGTCACTTCAGGCACTGTGCTTTCACTTGCCAGCAAGAGCAGAAGGCTGGCTCCTTTCAGTGCTTTTTTAATGCAGTAAACAGCTATAACGATGAGGCCATTAATGGCAACTAACAACTTGAGGTGGCTTTTGAAAGCAGCATATTGCCCACAACAGCCCTTTAGGGTTCTGTTTGCAGGCAAAGTTGATTAGTTGCTAGGGAACTTCTAATTATCTGTCTGGGGATATACACGTGAATAGGGTCTCCTTGCCTGAGGCGTTTGGTTGGCCTGGTGGCTTTGATAAATGAGACCCGATAAAAGAGGGAAAGTATCTGCACTGTGAGGTCGTTTTGCTGCTTTACATGCTGTGTAAAGATGGCCTAAAAGGAATTTTCTGCTTATTTTTTTTCCGTAGGAATATTGGGTTTTTGTTGTTATGTTGTTGGTGTTGGAGGACTCATTGGATACCTCAGAGATCTGACTTAGGGGCTTTATCCTTTCTCCCACCAAATGCAGAACGTTAACAGTTGGACCGCCATTTCTCATTCCCCCAGGCACCCATCTGTGGTGGTATGTGTGTGCTGTTTTGTAGAACAAGGGTGATTATCCTGAAGTGCAGGGGGAGAACTCTTGGTCTGCAAATTGGAACTTGGCTGTGGTATTCCGCTATGTCTGTGTGAACCTTGCTCATGTAGCTCAGATCCCCTGTGCACATCTGACAGCAGGTGTGCCATAAGTGTATGTGACATTGATGAGTCTGACACAGTGTTTGGATACTATTGTGAGATAGGTGCTGTAGTTAAATGTTCCTATTTTCTGAACTGTGGAGGACTCAGAGAGCAGGAAGAGGCCTTGAAAGGGTCATTTCTGATAGTCCGACCTAGGATGATCACTTGTTCATCTTAAAATAAATCTGTGAATAATAGGCCCCATCTTTATCCAATGGACTCTTCTTTCTTGCTCATTAGGAGTCCAGAAGAAAGGCTGAGAAGAAAGGCTCTTCTCAAGTCAGCCTTCAATTTAAATTGCAAACAGACTTGGAGGGCAAGTGGGACCATGGACAACACCAGCCCTGGGGGGAAGGGCATGGAGGAGGGCAAGAAACCTAGCCTGTTTTGGGGCACCACAGCCTCAATAACCTCAGGTACTGAGTTTCTTGCCCTCCTCCATGCCTTTCCCCCAAGGGCTGGTGCCTTCTCCAGCTGGAAGCCGGTCCCTTTCACTCTGCTCTTCTGCCTTGGAGATCTCATGGCCAGTGCTGAGCACAAGAGAAGCCATGGCTTAGTGTGTAACTGCAGCTACTTAGAGCTCTGTAGCTAACAGACTTAGTCAGGCTTGCAAGTTGAGCCAGGGAACTGATGCAGTAGTTTCAGAAAACTCCAAGAAATGAATTCCTGAGCCACCTCCTCTCCTGGCATCTGACGATACTTTAAAGTTCCATTTTCTGTAATTTATAAGATTCCCTGCAGTTCTTAAAGTGCTTTATGAAGTTCAGGCAATGGAAGCATTTGGGCCTATGCTGTGCACTCTCAAGTGAGATTTTAAATTGTCACTGTCTGCTGTTGTTTTGAAATTCGTGTTCCTGACCTACTGTGTACACAACATGGCAGGAGAGGAAAATCCGTGTGCTGTGTTTCAGGGGGAGAGGTTTATGCCAGATTGCAATTTTACTGATCTGGGGTGTGTGATAATCTAACATCAAGGACTGTATGTGGCACTCTGGGTTTCTTTCGTGGTATAGGCAGGGTTGCTAATTTACCAGCTGAAGAACATGCTTTTAAAATGTTGTAGCCTATTATTATTGTGCTGAGGTATAAAGTGGGAAGCAAAATCTGTACCACACCACTTAGGACATTACTGCTGTGATAGAATCACAGAACTGCAGAACTGGAAGGGACCTCGGTGGGTTATCTAGTCCAGTCCCCTGCACTGAGGCAGGACTAAGGATTATCTAGACCATCGCTGACAAGTGTTTGTCTAACCTGCTCTTAAAAAACCTCCTTTGACTGAAATTCCACAACCTCTTTAGATAATTTGTTCTAGTGCTTAACTATCCTGAGAGTTAGGAAGTTTTTTCCTAATGGCCAACCTAGAAGTCCCTTGCTGCAATTTAAGTCCATTACTTGTCCTGTCCTCGGTGGATAAGAAGAATAATTTAATACCCTCCTGTTTATAACTACCACTTATATACTGAAGACTGTTATGTCCCCCCTCAGTCTTCTCTTCTCCTGACTAAACAAACCCAGTTTTTTCAATCACTCCTCGCATGTCATGTTTTCTAGACCTTTAATCATTTTTGTTGCTCCTCTCTGGATTTTCTCCAATTTTGTCCACATCTTTCCTGAAGTGTGCGGCCCAGAATGGGACCCAGTGCTCCAGTTGAGGCCTTATCGATGCTGAGTAAAGAGAGAGAATTACTTCTCTTGCCTTGCTTGCAACACTACTGCTAATGCATCCCAGAATGACGTTTGCTTTTTTTGCAGCAGTATTTCACTATTGACTCATATTTAGTTTGTGATACGTAGTTTGTATAAAACAGGAAGCAAAATCTGCAACACTACCCTTAGATACTGCTACTACAGCGTACCATTCCGACGCATCACTAATGGCATTAGTTATTTTCTAGATACTTTGTGCAGCTGGAAATTGCACAGGAGCTCCTTTGGATATGTGAATTGGTGGGGTGCAAATAAATCCAAATTGCTCTGGTTCCTTAGTCTGCTAGCCATGTTTCCTGTTTAATCACTCTACCCGTAATAAATATGTTCATTTCTTCCTTCTGGAAGATAAGCGTTGTCTTATGTTTGGTACAGATTCTTTGTGTTCATTGGAAGTGGGGATTGACAGCCCATCAGAATGACATCCTCTCTCTGCAGAACAAGTACAGCACAGGAGGTGGCCGGGGAGTCCCCCTGTACTACCTCACCAGAGTGCCTCTGCTCTACCCTGGCAGCCCCACCCCCTAAAGCTGGGAGGGGAGCTCAGCCACCCAGGCCTAACAAAGAATCATCACTTTTTGTGGGCCACACTCTGTATCACAATACAGCTCCCCACAGCCAGCCACCAGTCTTGAGCCTTACTTTTTAATCTGTCTTGGAGTTGGCTTAACGTGGGCTTTGTCTCTCATTATTGAAACCCCGTTTTCTTTCTTCTCAGTTGAACTTTGATTTGGATCGTGGCGTGTTCCCTGTGGTGATCCAAGCCGTAGTGGATGAAGGGGATGGTAAGCTAGATGCTTTTTCATTGATTGGTTGTTTCTCCAAGCTCCTTGGAGGCTTTGTCTGCACTGTGAACTCGGTGATTGAGTCCCCCTCTCTCATACGCACACGCACACTAGCTCTCAGCAAGCTAACGAGAGCACGCATAGCAGTGTAGCCTCAGTAGCACAAGGGGTGTCAGCAGCCGCATGGCTGAGCCGTGCTGAGTACGTACCCACCAGTTTCGGGGCGGGGGTTGGACTCAGCACGACTCAGCCATGCCTCCACTGCCAGTACCTGTGTTTCTGCGGCTACCCTGCTCTTTATACTTGTGCTAGCTCCAGCCTGAGTATATGTACATAAGCAGGGGAATCACACCCTTGGCTTGCATGTAGAGATAGCTGTAGAGGGGTGCTACCCCCAAACACGAGCTTCATGCAGGATGGGGCTTAATGACTCCATGTGCTTCCGGTGTTTCAGGAATGTGACTTAAACATCCAGGGGAAAGGGGCCCAGGTAACAGTCAAATCTGCCTTTTACACTCAGATTTCATTTGGAGAGGAAGGGTGGTCTTATGGCTAAGGCACTGGCTAGGTCAGACCTTGGTTCAGTTCCTGGCTGTGCCACAGACTGTGGTGTGACCTGGGGCAAGTCCCTTCATCCTGCTGCACCTCAGTTCCCATCTGTAAAATGGGGATAGTAATACTTGCTCTTTGTCTGATCAGACTGCAAGTCCTCTGGCTATGTGTATGTGCAGGCAGGCAGGCCCTGATCTGTGTGAAATCTTTAGGTGCTGTTATAATATTAATGTTTCCAAGCTCTTCAAATCACTGTTAAATCAAACTGTTTTTACAGTGAAACCTAACTTTGAATGTTGAAAGGCTTTTGTTAGTTCAAAGGGCAGCTGAATTCTTTCGGCCCTACTTGACAATCAGCCAGAGCAGCTTTTTATTTGTTGGTTTTTAATACATTCACCCATTTAAAAACATTCATTGCTTTTTTTTGATGCATGGCTGGCTAATAAATATCTAGACTGCCATTCATGTTGCATGAGGTTTGTTCCTCTGCAGGCTGTGTGTGTGGCTACCACTCCTTCTGAATGTCGGCAGTTAATGGGAGACATTTTGGTTACCTTTGTCCTAAACGCAGTCCTTTCCCTATTGAAGTCAATGGGGCCAGGATTTCACCCTAGTTTTTTTTTGTTTTTTTTTTTTGTAATGTCTTCCAAAGCAGAGACCAACAGATTATTTACAGTAACTCCATTTCCAGCACAAACATTGCAGCATTGTGCTAGGACATGGGAACCAGAAATGTGAAACTGTCCAGAAACTGATGGCAAGCAAAACCAGTTGAGAAAAATCCCCAAATATGAACCAACATGAAGTTGAGCAATAAGGCATAATACAGCATGAAGGAAAGGAGTTGTAAAATGTTTGCAGTTGTAATAATCTAAGGTGCTGTTAGTAACACTGGTAAAGAAGTTTGGTTTTTCTTAGATGTAAAAGTGTCTCTTTCATTATGTCTGGGGAGTGCTTTGACAATCTACTTGTATACTGCAGTGGTGCGTATATATAGAAATGCCTATCATGGCCTGATAAATAGAACAAGAAGAGATGGGGAATAAGGAAGCAAGCATACAGCTGTGTGCATACTGCAGTGTCTCTTAGTCAATAATGCACTCTCATTTGATTTAATAAACTCTGTAAATCTGTCCTAATAACCTAGACAGGCAATGGCTTTTAAATCGCCTCCTGGAAAAAATATCAACGCACACAGTATATGACACTGCAAAGGGATCTGAGAAAATCTGATGTGCCTTTTTCTTTCCTTTTAATGAATGAAAGAGCTAGTAGTAGGTGTTCTGATCACCTGGTAAGTGATAGGCATGTACATTAAATAAAATTGAATGGTAAATGAAAAGAGCAATCAGCAAAATGCTTTGTTTGTCCGAAAGCTGCCAGGAGATGCTTGCTTTCTGTGCAGAACTGTGAGTATAAAGCTACTGGGCTGGAACTGGAACTGCTCTAAGTTTAAAATCCTTAATGGAGGGGAGATTTCTGTGCAGCATGTGACTGTCCAGTTCTGGCTATGCAAGCTGCCTGCATGAACAGGCGTAGTTTCCGTTTAGGTTCTTCTATCTCTAACTTGGCTTTAAAATGGTTTATGGGAGAGCTGAAGTTAATTCCATTGCTCAGATTAGAATTTATACTGGCTTGTTTGCAGAAAAATCGTGTTTCCCCCTCACTGATAGCAGGGAGGGGATCAGCCCCCCTGGCCCTCCATACACACACTGTTATCTTTGCCAACTATACTTTACCTGCTAAAGACTCTCTGTGAGAGCTCGGTGTGACCCCAAGGGTCACCAGTCACTCTTGGCAAGAGAGTCCATAGTTCCTCCTCCCACATGTTGCTTTTTTAAGCCAGAATCAAATGAATGGGTTGCCTTGTCGTTTATACCCTTTGGGGCTGCAAAGGAACTACCGAGCTCCCTTCCCTTTGGAAGCAGAGTCATTTCCTTCTGCCGTTACTAGCCTGGGAGCTGACAGCAGAATCTGCAGGTCACTCAAAACCTTCCCTGCATCCCTAGCTAGTTGCCATGTGGTCATGTGAGTGGGACCAAAGGCAGTTATACCCCTTGTCCCCCTTGTCTTGCCTCGTGACTCCTCCAGACTCTCATCCGAGGCTCTGCATGTACAAGTCTGACTCCTAAAACACGCTGTCTTTGCCTGGCTCCTGAGTGTTGATGGAGCCACACGTACAGTGCTGGAAGCTTCAGCAGTTGCTTTTGAGCTCTCCTAGAAGAATGAGATCACCCCCAATTGGGAAGGGGCCAAACGTGATATCTGTTTTGGGGGAAAAAGACAGAAGGGGCCAGAGAATGAAACCAAGATGTTTGTGTCTGTACTTGATAAACTGCTGGTACAATTAATAAATGCATTGGGAATCCCTAGGACTAGAGTAAAATAAGGCAATAAACACTGAGGATTTGCCAGCTGTAGATAAACCAGCCTGACGTCTCTCTTTGCGAGGGTAACAAGCTTAGGGAGTAAAAGAAACCCAGCAAGCTTTTCGCTCTCACTGCTTTGGTGTCTGTAAAGGAGAAGCTGGATTGCACGGAACAGCTGCGAGAGATGCAGCTGGTAAAATGGATCTGAGTGGGCAGTGGTTCACAGGCTGTCTGCAGGATGGAGGTGCCATTTGGCCCTACAGGGCTGTTCTCTGGGCCCAAGTGTTTACCATTCTCCAGAGGCTAATGTGGAGAAGCCACTAATTGAATTCCTGGACAGTATAAACTGGGAGAGCTGTTGACATTGCAGACAAGGATGAAAATGCAGCATGGGCCAATTAAAGGGGGAAATGGGATAGAATTCAACTTGTGTGCAGCAGCTGGATTCCCAGTCATAATAATCTGGGCTGTTACATTCTTTATGCTGAACCCCTTCTCCCCAACATGCTCCAAACCATAAGGGGATTGGCCTCACAGAGCAATAGCCATGAAATACTCTCTCTCCCCCTTTCCTGCCCCCCCCACCCCCCCACCGAAAAATGGCGGGGAGAAGCATAACCCTCGTTCTATTCCCTGTGTGTGTGGTGGGCTTGGAGGTGCCAACCTTGTTCAAGGTTTTAACCAATGTTGTTCTCTCTTTCCAGTGGTGGTTGAAGTTACTGGCCATGCTCACGTTCTCCTGGCTGCATTTGAAAAGGTAACTGAGCCCTGCCGTTCTGCTTCCTTTCCTGTGTGTCCACATAGCCACGTGGATGGAAGTGTCCATGGTACAGAATGTCTGTCTTTTGTTCTGTTTCACGTGACTGGGGCTCCCAGGTGCTACCATAATACGCTACCATCATATGTAACATACATCAGCTCCCATGCAGGTGTATTCAGTACACAGAGTTGTGGTGGTCAACCAGCCAATTGTAGGCAACATCTCCTGGTCACCTGAGGATTGGAATGATTCCAGCATCCAGGATGTTTAAATGCAGTGGTGTTTAGACAAAAGAAGGCTGTCATGGTAGTATGATCAGAGCCTTAAGATCCATCTGCAGGACCAGATCTGCTATATGACTGTTCAGTCTGAGACCAAATCCTGTTACAAACTGGTGCTATGTCATATGTGAAGACCAGGGCTCTCACAGTGTTTGGGAACATGGTAATAGTAGCTTATTCCCACCCAGAGGGCAAATCTAAACCATGATATGTTACAGGGAACTCTGCTGTATGGATAGGTCCTTGTATTTTTGATTGTCTCCCCCCCCCGCGGCATGCAGATTCTGATAGCAGTGCAGCTACTGCTTCTCCATGCTGCAGCTGTTAAGGCATCTTAGTGGGAATACCTAGAGGTTGTTCAGGGAGTTTAGTGGTGCAAACTGCACTTGAGGGTGAGGCGAGAGGGGCTGGGAGAGCGATCGGAGGGAGCAGCGTGTTTGCTTTTCTTTTTCCGAGCCGTGGACTAGTACCCCAAGTGTGGGAGTCTGCAATGCCTGAGGTCTAAGCCTGGTTCTGCTCAGGGCTTGCTGGGACCCTGGCCAAGTTGCACAACCTCCCTGCCCCAGTTTTCCCAGCTGTAACATGGTGGGGATAGCTTCCTCCAAGGGAGTGGGAGGGCTAATCAGTCGGTGCTGGAGAAAACCCCTGGCTGGAAAGGTGCTCTGGGAACTAAGTTATTTTACGTGGTGTTTGCTGACCTTGGAGGTGGATAAAAAGTCTCTCTTCGATCTGCTTTGGGGAGTGGGGAGGCCCACCGGTGGATAGAGAGAGCTCAGCTGGGGGTGCCATCTGCCAGCTAGGGAACTGTTAGAACAAGGAAAAGGGCAGCTTTCGCTTCCTCTGGGAATTCCCTCCTGCCTCTTCCCTAAATTCTCCTGGAAGCAGGAAGAGCAAACTTGCTCTCTCCCAGTATATCTGGCCCTGCCCATACTGTGAATCAGGAGAGAGCCGGGCAGGTATTGAAACCTGCAATGGTCAGAGCCAGGCTGTTGCCTGTGGTGGGAGATTCTCTAGGTGCCCCTTTGGGACTATGATGAGATTATGGGAAGGATCAGGCCCTTGTTCCATGTGAGACAAAAGTGAGTGGTGTTGCACGGTGCCTGGTGAATTAACGTCTGTAGCCAAAGCGTTCACCGTTCCCTGCTCTCCAAAGACCCTTAGTTATTCCCCTTGCTGCTGCCTTCGTGCCCTCTTGGCTGTAGCTAGCGCCAAATCCACTGCCAGTGTAATTTTGTATGCAGGACAGTCAGAGGGATGGGGTTTGTCTCGCCACTATCCGCTTGAGAAGACCAAGCTCACCACTCTCGCATAGTGCCCAGCCTCCTGTGGCTGCGGAGCTGGAGTCCTGAAATGAACCTTGCTCTGCATTCCTGGCATCATATTCTAGCACCATGTGGCCAGCCTTTATAATAAACGCTTCTTATAGAAATCTGTTCCCCATGCCCTCTGGCTGATGGAGCAAGTTTTGTCTCCTGAGCTGTGAGAATTGGCACCTCACTGTGACTGATACCGGAAGGTGCAACATTCCATGGTGCATGATAATTCTGTTAGAAATCATTAGTGCTGCTGTGATAGTTTCCATTTCAGTAGCACTTTCTGTCCCAGAGAGTCCAACACTCTGGATGCACAGTGACACCGACACTCAGCTCACTCTGGGAGAGAGGCAGCAGCTAGTACTCACACGGCATGTTGCCGCATGGTGGGGAGGAGCAGAGTGGCCCACGGGCTGCTCGCTTTCCAAGCAAGGCAGAAAGGATCTTGGGGTTTTGAGCCCTCCTGGAACTTTCTCTCCTTCAGAAGATCCAAGGGCTTAACCTGTAATTCCAAGGAGTCTGGGTGCTTTTGACCTGATGCATAGAGCACTGAGATCTCCAGCTATTGTACTGTGGAGGTCCATGGGGTTTCGGCTGAAGGGGAAGCATGCCAAGTGCACCTTATGCCAGGTGGAGATGAGTGGCTCCCTAATATTTAGAGAGCAGAGCAAGGTGCTCAGCAAAACTCAAAAGCACCTAAAGCTGCCTGGGCCATTGCATCAGTGGTGCTGAGCTCAGTCCAGTGCCCAGACCTCTTGAGTGCCCCATGTTTGAACACAAGGACTGAGAGTGCTCCATCATTCCTCTTCACTCTCCACCTGCTCTGTGCTTGCTAGCCCACCAGCTGGACATCACCATCCTTGGTGCAGCCTGCTCCTAGGTATTGGTGATTTTCCTGGGCGGTCCTGAGTGCCTCCTGCTAGACTTGGCTGCCAGACTGCTTCAGGGAGCATTGCACCACAGCCCCTGCCTTCAGCACAGCCCAGCCAGTGTGGAATGGAGGGTGGAGTCCCAGGGCAGTAAGGAGTCTGTGATCACTGTATGGGGTTCCCCTCATGCTGTGGAGGGGCTGATGGCCCAGCTGATCCTGGACTGGGGGTGGAACACACCCATGGCTCCTTCTCCTAAACCATAGCCCCCCCATCTTCCTGCCCCCATAGCTGGCCCTTGGTTTCCTGTGTCTTGTTGAATGTCACCTTAAAGGCTAAATGCAGACCAACCCTCCCCTATTGGGCCTGGGACAGTCAGGAGGGACACCCTCTTCTCTGGGGAACCTCCCATGCCCTGACCATGTTATGAGGGGCTAGGTTACCTGCTTTATTTCCTTGATTTCTAGCCCTGTTTGTTTGGCCCCCTGTGTCCGGGGTTGCTGGCGAGCGTGGAGGGTTATTCTTTGCCTGGTGTTTTGGGAGCACAGTGGAGGCGGGTTGGCCTGATCCGTGGCCCTGTGTGAGGCATTGCAGAGTGGGAGGGTTGGAAAGGGGGTGGGGGGGGGGGGTGCAGTAAAGAGGAGTAGCTGGTTACCTGTTTGAAGACTGAGGAGCAATGTTGCCTGTGCCATGCCAGCAGGTGGCTTGCTAGTGAGTGGCAGACTGGGAGCTGAACAATTTTAACATTAGGGTGTTTTATAGACAGGAGTTCTTTGTCAGTCCATTCGCTGAGCAATGTGTATGTCCCCAGGGGCAGCCTTGGCCTCCCTCAGACTGTTCATGCAGCAGGCCAGAACTCTCGGTGGCCTTGCATGGAATTCACGTTGCTGGCTGATGCCATTCGGGTCCTGCCCAGCGTTGGGCACAGAATATAGTGGCAATTTCCAGAATGTGCTGCCCACTGCTGAGCAAATGGAGGGAGCCTCTAGGACCCTTCTCCAGAGGGCTAAGCAGCCAGGAGTCTTGGTGGAAGACGCAGGAAAGTGTAAAGGGAGCCATGGAATTGGGATATGGTTCCTTGACTTTGCTTGATGGGATTGTGACGCAGTGATGGGTGATGCATGTTTGCAACCTGAGAGCGCATCCTGCCATGATCCTGTCATGGCTCCAAAACTCTGCTCGCAAGGCTGAGCTACCCAACTGCAGTCTGAACAGAGAGCTTGTGAAGTGCAGTGACCATTGAGGACTTTAGCCCCATCGGCAGCAGATATCAGAGGCCAGGGGAGGTTGAACCTTCCCAAACAGCCCTGCATGGTGGCTCTGTCCCCAGGTCCCCTCCTGCTTCCCTGCGCTCTACAGCTCTTCCCCCATGACCGGGGCCCCAGGCTGGGGCTAGTGGGGGCCAGCCTGCAGCCAGGAACTCCGGGTGGCTGGAGCCAGTGCTCACACCACCCACGTGGTGCTCCGGGACTGGGGGCGTTCAGGCGGCCTGCGGGGAGGGGGGGCTGCAGGGCCTTGGACAGAAGGGGCAGGCTGGGGGCTAGCCTCCCCGAGCCCACGGTTCACCCATCGCCCATGTTTGGCAGACTAGGGAAGGCAAATCCAAGCATAGATGGAACATAGCAGCAAAATGTCCCTTGCAGCCCCCCGCACTGCTCATGAAAGGAATACAGGCTTCAAGCAACCAGGAAGCTGCACGTTTTCTGCTCTGCCAGTTTTCTGCTCTGCAGCCGCAGCCTTGCTCCTTCCAGACAATCTCCACCCCAGCCATGGCCCTCCCCACCTTGTTTGCTTAAAGCACATTTACTCTCCTTAGAAAGGTCTGGGGCTGTTTGAAGTGCAGGCCATTAATCCAAAGCAGCTTTGTTTGTTAAGGATCCAATTACTGCCAGAGTCACCAGAGCAAGCGGAGAAGGGTGCTCACAGAACTCGGACATACCAGCAGGCTTCAGTAATTTGCTATTTATGTATTGGTAAAACAAACATGTAACCTCGGCAGTACGTGTGTAGTCTGCTGGCCTCGGCAGTTCAGTGTGTGACTGGAAAATGCGGCTCTTGAGTCTTTTTGTGTGTTTCATGTTAATGATGCAGTTCTTTCCTTTTTATGACTGCCTCAGTGAACAGATGTGTGCTTACATGTGTACACACCTATCAATCTGCTAGATGGTTCCCAGGGCTATTAAGTGTCTTGCAGTAAATCTCCTCTCCCATCCCCAAAATATCTCAATCAGCCACTTCTTTTCTGGGTTGTAACTGACTAATTGCACCTTGAGTGTCCCCAGGAACACAGAGGAAATGGAAAAAAGAATAGTGCCATGGAGTCCCATCTCTAGTATCCTTTGCATGTAAACTTGTTCCAACTCTAGACGTGCCAGCTAGATGAGTTAAATACAGTTCTGCTCTGAAAATGGAATCATGTTAATTGTGTCTGACTCGAGATCAAATCTACACAGCTGTCAAGCAAAGAGATGGCTTTCCTACCAGCCCTGCATACTCCCCCATGCTCTCTCTCTGGCTCACTCTTCATCAGCAACTATTCTACAATGGGATGCTACTGGGGTGAAAGTAATTTAAGGACTTAGGGGGCGTGGCCTCGACAGGAAGGGGCTTGGCCTCAATCGGAAGAGGCAGGGCCTTTAAATACTGGGGCCCTTTAAATCAAGATTAAAAGGCTCCGGCTGTGGCTGGGAGCCCCGGGGCCTTTAAATCACCCCCAGAGCTACCAGCTGCAGAGGTGGCTGGGAGCTCAGGGGCAATTTAAAGGGCCCCAGGCTCTGGCCGTCGCTACCGCAGCAGAGCTCCAGGGCCTTTAAATCACCACTGGAGCCCTGCCACCACTACCCCAGGGGCTCCGGCAGCGGGGCTTGGGCAACGCTTTAAAGGGCAAGGGGTTCCAGCCACTGCCGGGAGCCATGGGCCCTTTAAAGCGCCCCCCGAGACCTGCGGCCGGAGCCCCTGGGGTAGTGGTGGCAAGGCTCCGGCAGTGCTTTAAAGGGCCCAGGGCTCCGGCCACTGCGGAGAGCCCTGGGCCCTTTAAAGCTCCAGCCTGGGGAAGCTGGTCCAGTCCGGCATGGAGTACTGGCTCTTGCTGGTACACCGGACCGGACCGGCTTACTTTCACCTCTGGATGCTACTGAGATAACAATTTGGGTGGTGCAAGAGCCAGACTAGATTCCAGCTCCTACTCTCAGAGCTGGGCTGGCTTTGGAGCACTCATATTGGTAAAATGGAGTAATCACTTGTAGTGTGTTAAGAGTTCTGGCTCTGAATGCCCCCAGGGAGAATGCTTATTGAGTAAGGCGGGGCTGTTTTGACACATCCCTTTTCAGGGTAGAAATGCCCTGTAAATTACTTTTCAATGGACTTCTTTTCAAGACTTCCGCTTCCATTTCCAAATGTCATCTGCAGCGAATGAAGTTTAACACCCTGATTTTCAGTCTTCATCACTCAGCCATTTACAACCAATTGTCCTAGTTAATGGGAGCCATCAAGATTCCAAGCCACCATTAATGGCCCACACTTTGCATAGTTACAGTAGTACTTCAAAGTAATATGTCATATTTCTAGTTTTAGATACAAGAATGATACATGCATACAAATAGGATGAACACACTCAGTAGATTATAAGCTTTGTAATGATACCTTACAAGAGACCTTTTGCTTGAAGCATATTCCATACAAATATCTAGATGAGTTGATGTACCTCCTGGGCGACCTCTGCATATCCCTGGTTGAGAACCACTGGCCTAGAGGAACCACTGTAGCTCACGAAAGCTTATGCTCAAATAAATTTGTTAGTCTCTAAGGTGCCACAAGTACTCCTTTTCTTTTTGCGGATACAGACTAACACGGCTGCTATTCTGAAACATTCCATACATGATACTCACATTCCAAGCATATTTTCATAAAGCATATGGAATGCAATGTCACACCAGCTCTCCTGGTTCCCAGGCCTGTGTCCTCACCATGCATCCTTCCCTCCAGTGTCATGCCTTGCTGTTAGCGTGTAGGCCCTGTAGCATGCTCCTGATGATGACTCTACAGCATGGTGCTCTTCGTGTGTGTGTGTGTGTGTGTGTGACTGAATTCGGACCTTTTGGAGTCACTTTCCTAGCTCTCTGGCTGTTAAATGTGAAAAGTAAATGTTGCAGAATTCAGTATCTGCATATTGCCCTTCAAGAGCATTGTTAGGTGACAGGCTGAGACATGGCTTCATTAGGGAACTTGTATTCTCTTGTATCCTTTGTTAGAATTCCTCTTGTCTGCCCATCTCTGCTTTGTTGAGACACTTCTAAAGCAAGAAGTGGGATTCAATTTGTCATTGTTGTTGCTGGAGAAAATCTATGTCTTAGAGACTGACAAGATAGCCATGCAAGGGCGTTAAAATACCATGCTTTGGGCTGTGCATCTTCATGTTTAAAATCTCAAAAAGAGAGGGGTGCTTTCTGCTTACGTGGCTGGCTGTCTGTGAGCCCTGCCCTGCTCTCTTTCCTCTAGGCCATTGGTTCTCAATTAGGGGTATGCAGAGGTCTTCCAGGAGGTACATCAACTCGTCTAGATATTTGCCTAGTTTTACAAGCTACATAAAAAGCACTAGTGAAGTCAGCACAAACTAAAATTTCATACAATGACTTGTTTATACTGCTCTATATAATATCCACTGAAATGTAACTACAATATTTATATTCCAATTGATTTATTTTATAATGATATGGTGAAAATGAGAAAGTCAGCAATTTTTCAGCAATAGTGGGGTGGGACACTTATATTTTTGTCTGATTTTGTACGCCTGTAGTTTTTAAGTGAGGTGAAACTTGGGGTACGCAAGACAAATGAGACTCCTGAAAGAGGTACCATAGTCTGGAAAGGTTGAGAGCCATTGGTCTGGGCCACACCTTCAACCTGATAGTTACGGGAAGTTGCAGAGGGCATATTATGGTAGGTGTTGCCCCTTTGATTACCTGATCTCTCTGCCCTGCTCACCTTGTGATGGCAAAATTACAGCTCTGGCTGCTGCCACCAGCCAAGTTCCCCTCATGCTCCTTGTACATTCGCCCATTCACATCCATTCTTCTTCTTTCTAGCCCACGTCAGTGCTCTCGTCATTTTTGCATCTGGAGATGTACTTGTAGAGCCGTTAATTGTTTAACAGGTTTTTTAAAAGCTCCTAGCTTCAAAACTCATTCAGCGGGTTTGCATTTCCATCTAGCAAACCCTGGTATTGAGGTGGTAACAGAGGTGGGGTGATGGGAGGTGAGCACCTCCTCAACGGAGCATTGAGAAAGATTTCGCTAGAAATCTGTGGTAGCCTCACAAATAAATGTTTGATGCCTGCCTCTCCTGTGCTCTGGTGTTGATAAGTAGCAGGACAGAAACCATAGTGAAATGTCTGAATTACAAAGTAAGACACTGAGTTTGCAGGAATTTTTAGCTGAGACTAGCTGCTTTCTCTTCATGCCAGGACATAAATGGGGTCCTCCTTTCTAGCAGCTGAAAGCCTTAAGAGTTTGTACAAACACAAAACAACAGTGTCATCCCAGTAGGGTAGTCAGACCTTGCTGTCTTGCTGTGGGGGAGCTACATGGTTGCACACACACCACATGGAAAACCTGCTAGAGCCACTCGTGCTGCTTCCTGGGTCCCAACAAACCCTGTCTGTGATAAACCTCTAGGGAGATCAGGGACACCAAAGGCACAGGCAGACCTTCTGTTGAGAGACCCCCCATGGGTGGTCTGAGTCTAGTCCGAGGGACAGGGGCTCCCTTTGTCTTTAGTTAGTTTCCATACGTTACAATAGCAGCTGCAGCAGTGTAGTGGCAGCTTCAGAAATCAGGAATCACCTGGTAGAGAACGGACTGGGCAAATGTCCCATTTTGGATAAGGTCCCACCAGCGGGATGTTTCTCCAGATCGCCTGGCTTGGTGCGGGAGTCGCATGAGAACAGTCTCCTGCACTGGGGTAGCACCCAGCGGGGGGCATGGCAGTAGATACATTTTGAAGGGATTCTGACTTTTTGGTCCTCGCAGCTTCCTGCAGCTGGGTCTGGTATCAATATGCAGGTGATGCCCAGGACCTGCTACTGGAGGCCCAGATGAACTTGTTTTCAGGATCTTGGTTGAAAGAAAGTCAGTCTCGCTGCATCCCCTTGGGCGGCCTGTGTGGTTTGCTCATGAGGCCACAGGCCAATGTACAAACAACTTCAGTTTAAAAAAAAAAAAAATCTTAAGAGTTGTTCCATTGGCTTCTGTTTTTCAGTGGAGGGAGCCGTCTCCTCCTGGTAATTACAGCCTCTTATCTGCGGTGCACTTCCCCAAAGCAGGATTGAATGGTGCTTGACATATTACCAGTCAGTTTGACATACTTCCGTTGTCCTGCAATACAGAACTGCTTTGGGGAGTGCCAGCGTAAATGGTTCTGTTTACTTAGATTCCTTCCTTCCCTGTAGGTCTGTAAGGAGACCACACAAGCTGTGTGAAACTCTGCAGGGAAAGTGTTTTTAGTCCTCTTGTCACTAGGTCTCTGGAGATGTTCTTACTCCCTTCACACTCTGTAAGATGATGCACTTAAAATAACCCAGGTACTAGATAAGACTGGTCTCCCCCATCCCATCAGGAGGCCCCTCCTGATTCACAGCAGCCCTTTGGCTTGTGCTCCCAGTGAATGTAACTTAAGCCTTGGATGGCAAACTCCCAAACAGCCCTTTCTGCAGCATGGCTGCTTCCCCAAAGCAAAAGCTGTGGCTTTTTTTTTCCCCCTGCTGATGGTAATTTTGGAGCGCACATTGCCTCAATTACAAAATCAAAGGGCTCTGCGGAGCATTGAGCTGAGCTGTGGCTGAAGAGTCTTGTGCTGAGCAGCTGTAGTAGATTCTGTTCTTCTGGTCTAGCTTTTACAGTCGATTAAGTAAGCGTGGCCCATTAGCGTGGTAGCTCTAACTAAATTTGCAGTCACAGGAGCACATGGTGACCATCTGTAAGTCCGTTTTGACTCTCTGCCACATGCTCTGTGCACCTGGCAAATGTTGGGAAAACCACAGCTCTGCCTGATTGTGGAATGAGGCCCCTAGTCCTGTAATGCTTCAAGTGACACTTTCAGATAGATAAAGTAAGGACTAGAATCATAGAATATCAGGGTTGGAAGGGACCTCAGGAGGTCATCTAATCCTACCCCCTGCTCAAAGCAGGACCAATCCCCAATTTTGCCCCAGATCCCTAAATGGCCCCCTCAAGGATTGAACTCACAAATTTGGGTTTAGCAGGCCAATGCTCAAACCACTGAGCTACCCCTCCCGCCGTGAGCTATCCCGCTACTCCTGGTGCAGCATCGAAGGGTTGTCTACACGGGGAAGAAACCCTCAGGACCTGGGGTGCACTACCTGCTGTGCACTCACTCCCTGTGTGGGGACACTAATTGCGCATTGAGTGTCTTTGCACTGTTGCTTTGGCTATTTCCGTAGAGTCCGTTTAACCTCTCTCTGTCTTTTCCCCCCACCAGCACGTGGATGGCAGCTTCTCTGTGAAGCCTTTAAAACAGAAGCAGATTGTAAGTATATGGTCCCTGTTTATATCATTTATAGACAAAAAAAAAAATGCCCTGGGCCAAGATGTTTGCTGCCATCTCAGAGATGCCCCCATGTGCCCAAAGGGCAGCTGCATTGGCAGATAGCCAGAAGCCCACGGGCTGCACCTAATTTGTCTAGATTAAGGAGCAGATGGGAGCCTTCCTCTTCTTTATTGTGGAGGTAGGGCCTGTGCAACCAAAAGGTGCCAGCATTGCGCCGTGGGACTTGTAATGTCACGGGTAGCACCTTTTGTATTGGCTTGAGTGGTGCATTGTGTTTAGATCAACGTCTGTCATTCTGTGCTCCTGGATCTCCATAGCCGATTTAGGCATATCAAAATGGTAAGTGCCTTAGAAATATCTACCGTCCTGATGTCTTCACTAAGCTCTATCAACATCAGTTTGAGGTCTGTCTGAATTGCATCATTGCTGGATGTGTTGGGCAGCACAAACGCCACTTGCTCAGAATCTACTCTTTGCCCCTTCAGCTCTGTGTGCTGTGATAGAGGCTCTAGAAGTCTAATTGGGTGGACCATTTTTTGGCCACCCCAGTGTTAGCCACCTCCTCACAACTGTTAGCTCTTTTCCTTGCACATCTGCATGCCTTAGCTAATTGCAGGGATCTCTGTACTTGTTTTCTCCCTGCACAATGTGTCAAGTCTCCTTATTCGCTGAGAAAAGGAACGTCTTTTGCTGGTGATATCCTAGGAGCAGCTGGGGTGACGGGAGCAGTCCAAGGAGATCTAAATGGAGGGTGCTTGGTCCACAGGCAGCTAAAAGGAAACCTGGGAGCAACTGCAAGAAAGCAGAGATAGAAGAGCTGTTAACTCACCTGGTCCATCTTCCTGCCAGCGCAGAGGGACTTGAGAGAGCTGGCATGGATGTTGCCTAGCGAGAATGAGCAACACTGAAGCCATCATATAATTCCAAGCAGAGTTAAAGGGAATATCCTGAGAGCTGGAAGACTCACAAGACACCGAGGTTCCCAAGGAATTCAGACTTTGGAGGAGAAGTTTGACGCTATCTCTCTGCCAGGAGTAAGGTGAGGTGGCTTGGGGGCACCTGCAGTGCAGGGCCTTGAAGAAAACGCAGCACACAGATGTTCAGCTGAGGTAACAGAAGACTAAAGAGTGAGCTGTGGTGAATGCAGTGGCTATTCAATCCAGAAGCAGACTGGGCATGTACAGTTTCCACTCATGCCCAGGAGTGTGCCCTTGTTGGAAGACTATTCTAAACTGGTTATATGATGGTGGCCCCTCCCCTCGTGGGAATTTGGCTGAGTTCACCGTGACATTGAGCTGGTGATCTCAACAGATCTGCTCAGCAGGGAGGAATTAGTCCAGCAGATCTCATGCTGAGGATCGGAGGCACCAGTGATGTGGAGTTTAAAAAGAGCAGCAGGTTATTTACAGTTAGACTCCTTTGCAGCATAGCAACAGGATTGATAGCGTGGCAAAAACCCAGCCTGATCTTCTTCCCCGTCTCCCTCATGTCTCCATTGGCAGCCTTGCTTCCCTTCCCACGGCCAAAGCTTGCAGTATTGGTGTCAAGTCTGAGATTTCATTTTCTCTTCCCATCCAGGCCCTTCCTAAATCCTGCTGTTGTATTCTCTGCATTTTGGAAACTCATTCCTTCCTCTCTATCCCACTACCAAATTCATCCATTTTGTGGCACCCTGACCGATGACCACCTTGCCTTTATGATGTGTATTGCGGTTGTGCCTAGGAGCTAAGGTCATGGCCCAGGACCCCATTGTGTTAAGCACTGAACAAAGACTTCTGCACCCACCCGGTTTTTCTCCTCTCCCCTGTTCCAGTCCACCCACAGAACAACTACCCATCTCTTCCTTTCCCCTCACCTTAATCATGTCTCCCTCTTCTTTGCACCTTACTTAGCTCTCCCTAAGACTTTGGGTGCTGGGGCTTGCACTTCCCTGGCAGATGTGTGCCTTATTTCTAATGTGGCTATTCAGTTTTTGAATAAAGCTGCATTTTCCCTGAGCTGCTTTAGAGAGAGCATTGCCTGTTAGAGTGCTTTGTCCTGATGGGCTGATAGAACTCAGTGGGTGGGGGAGGTTTAAAAACTATGCCTCTCTGTAGCTTTTAGGTAGTGCTTTTTGGTGGAAAAAAATAGCAAGATAAAAAGCCCCTAAAACGTGAGATGTGTTGCCTTGGTTTGATGTGAATGTCATTAATAAGTTGCCGTTCTGGTTGGTCTTTAAGAGTGGACTCTGTCTTTGACCTGTGATCATCATAATACTTAACATCTTAGAGACTAACCAATTTATTTGAGCATAAGCTTTAGTGAGCTACAGCTCACTTCATCGGATACATCTGATGAAGTGAGCTGTAGCTCACGAAAGCTTATGCTCAAATAAATTGGTTAGTCTCTAAGGTGCCACAAGTACTCCTTTTCTTTTTGCGAATACAGACTAATACGGCTGTTACTCTGAAACCTGTCAATACTTAACATGGGACATCTTCCCAGCACTGAGCAAACAGTAACTCAGTTTGCTTGCCTGTTTCTACAGCCAGTGATCTGGCTAGTGATCTAATTTCTGCACTGGTCATTTATTCTCAGTAAATACTGTTGTTACTGTGGTGCATCTGATGCAGCTGGCTGGGCTGTAGTCTTTATTCACTAACTGCATCGTCTCTGGGCTGGGTTGGCTCCCACTTGCTTCTACAAGACTTGCACAAAGGATGAAATCTATCATAGCCCTTCTCTAATCTAGCCATGTCAAATTTTGCTTTAGGCTGAAACTTGGGGGGGAGGGAAAAGGCTTGCTATGGAAACTGGGTTACTCAGGGAATTGGAATGGGATATGGAATCTGACACTTCTGTTGATCCACAGCAAGGGGAGCAGCCGCATAACCTGGAAGGGCCACCTGTATGGGGGAGAGGGGAACTCCGTCTGACTCATTTCAATCCCGGTGTCTCTCCAAAGGTTGCCTACAAAGGGTACAGGAAAAATATAGGCTCCACACCAGGAAACTTGGCAAAAACAAAAGGCAGTTAGACTATGGCTACTTGGAAACAGCTGTTCTCAATAAACTTTTGACTCTGGAACTGATCTTGGAAACTTGTTGTCATATAAGGCTCCTCTACTGTCCATATCAGAGCTGGTCTGTTTTGCCTCTGTAGCTGCAGCCAGCAGGGAGTTAGTGGCTTAGACATTTACTGCTGGGGAAGATGGGCTGAAAGTGGTATCTTCTTGACTTTGGCCTGGTCTATACTAAAGTTAGGTTGACCCAGCTACGTCCCTCAGGGTGTGAAAATCCACACCCCTGAGTGATATAGTTAAGCTGACCTACCCCATGGTGTAGACAGCGATTGGTCAACAGAATAATTCTTCCATCGACCTAACTATCCCCTGTCAGGGAGGTGGATTACTTATGCTGATGGGAGAACCCCTTCTGTTGATCTAGGTAATGTCTACAGCAGTGCAGTTGCAGAATTTCAAGTGTAGATGAGTCCTTAAAAGAGCTTTCCACAGTCAAAGCAGTGTGAAAAGTGTCTCAAGCCTCCTGCTGTGGGACATCTACACAGCAAGAGTTGCTCGCTCCAGTTCAAGCTGCTGTAAACGTACTCATCTAAGAACTCAAGCAGTGGGGAAAAGCATTCATCTGCAGTAGGCCACAGAGAGGGATGAATTGCTGATGTTCACCATAGCTCATACTCTTCTCTAGGCCATTGGGGATTCAGAGAGTTTAAAGCCAGAAAGGATCATTAGATCATCTAGTCTGACATCCTGTGTATCATAGGCCACCAACACCACCCACTTACCCCTGCACTGAGCCCAATAACTTCTGATTGGCTAAAGCATATCTTCCAGCAAGGCAGTCGGCATTGATCTGAAGACATCAGGAGATGGAGAATCCACCATTTCCCTTGGTCATTTGTTCCAAAGGTCAATCACCTGCATTCTTAAAAACATGTGCCTTATTTCTCATTGAATATGTCAGGCTTCAGCTTTGAGCCGCTGGGTCTTGTTCTGCCATTCTCTGCTAGATTCAGGAGCCCTTTGATACCCGGTATTTTCTCCCCATGAAGATACTTAGACCCTGTAACAAAGTCACCTCTCAGTCTCCTTTTGGATAAACAAAACAGATTGAGCTCTGTATGCCTCTCACTGTAAGGCATTTTTTTCAGTTCTCAAATCATTGTACACCCTGGCCAGTTTTTCAACATCCTTTTTAAAATACAGAGACCAGAACTGGGCACAGTATTCCAGCATTGGTCTCACCAGTGCCATACACAGAGTTAAAATCACCTCCTGCTTGTACTTACTGCTCCCCTGTCTACACATCCAAGGATCACATTAGCTCTTTCTGCTACAACTTCGCACTGGGTGTTCGTGTTCAATTGCTTGTCCGCTCTGACCCCTAAATCCTTTTCAGTGTTCTTGCTTTCCAGAGTACAGTCCCCCATTCAGAAGGTCTGGCCTGCATTCCTCTTTGCTAGATGTCTCCCTTTGCCTTTGGCTATATTAAAACTCAGTCTCCGCTCCGGTCGTGGAGCTCCCATCAATAGGTTTAAGATACGGAGCAAGAGAATTCAGCCCAGAAAACTAACTGACGTGTGTAAAGTAAGGCCCAGAAAGGGATTATCCCCAACGGTCGTTGTTGTGAATTTGAGAACTCCCAGGCAGTGTAGAGCAGAATGCCATCTTGGAGGCTGCCCTGTGGCTGTGAAGGAGCAGAGCACAGTGAAATCAGCAGTGTCTCCTCTTCAGGGTTGGTTTTGTTTGTGTGTGTGTTTGTTTTTTTTAAATCAGGAAGAAATGTTGCATTCACAAGCTCACAAAACCAGCCTGTTCTTCTTGCCAAGTTTGCTGGTGGTAAAGTATTGGCCCACATGGCAATGATCTATTCAAATAAATGCTGGTTACTGCATGGACTTACATTACATGTGCATGGCTCTCCCTTAGTACTTTAGCCTGCTGAAATGGAGAGCTGTTTCCTTTTAACTGGCCGCCAGCACAGTTCTCAGCTTACCACAATATGGGAGCCCACTCCTGCTATGAAATAGTGTGTATTTGTCTGTCTCTCTTTGCTGACACAGTTCTGCCTTCCTAATTGTCTCTTCCTCCTCAGCTCATAAAATCTAGGAGCTAAACAGTCCCACCCATAATGTTCCCAGGTTTTTAAAATAGACCTGTAAGCTGTTCCTACAAGAACACAGAGTTCTGCAGAAATTAACATGGATTAGTCTGCTCCCCGTGTGTGTAGAATGAGCTGAAAAGTAGTGGACTGAGGTGTGTGTATATTAATGTCAACTTTTCTCATACCATCATTAGACTTCTTTCCTTCCCTCCCTACCACTGTAACCACCTGTTACTCCCTGAGGTCTTCTGGGTACCCAGTGCTGTAAGCCCTTTGGCTAATGATCTGAGCTGAGTTTCTCTTGGCTAGATGGGGTGTAGTGCACTAATTAATACCTAAAGGTCTCTCTAGCAGGAGTTGCATTCTACCTTGTTGGAGAGGTGGATTTCGCCGTCGACTGGGCCTCGTATATTTCTAACTGGCGTGTGATCCTACATTCTATTTTAGAGATCTTTCAATAAAGGGAACACATCACCCTGGTTAGATTCCAGTGCCCACGCTGCCATCCGTCGGCACCCTTGGAGCTGACCCCCTCTGCACATCTTGATTACCCAAGGAGTCAGGAGGATGGAACAAGGCCCTCTTTGAAATGTCCAGCTATAAACGCTCTGCTCCCACACAATAATTCTAAAACTCCCCAGCCTGTAGCTTAGAGGCACTGTGGAGAATTTCACTCCAGAGTCCAACCACTGACCTCATTGCCTTGAAATGCAGCCCCAGCATGGATGTAGGCTCCATGCTGAGTTCAGTGGGGAGACACTGGAATTAAGCTGCTGGTTCATGAGTCAGAGCATTTTAAACTGGCAAGCAGGATGGATATAATTAGGCTTGGCCTGTGTCGTCTGTGTGTGCTGCTTCCTGCAGCACTGAAGCTCTTAGTCACAGACACAGCCCTTCAAACAACCAAGTTCTTGTTATTGGCTGGAGGTGGAAAACTCAACTGGCCGACTGGTGGGAGAGTTCGAGCATCTGATTCCAGGTGGCTTTGCAGAGTAGTGGCAAAGGGTCAGTTTTGGATATGCAGTAAAACGTTTCCATGTCCCATCTTCAGGATGTCACTCTGGGCAGTACTGAGGGTCGCCCCACCATTTGGCCCACTCCCTGGGCTTTTCACAGGGTGGATCCAGGAGAGATTTGCTTTTTGGTGGAGCTCACTGTATAGCATCTGCAACAAAGTGCAGTGATCAATGGTTGTGTCCGTTACCAGGGTGCTTCCATGCGTAGAAGGCTGAGATGAGATTAGCACTGCACCTGCCAGCGTGGCTGCCCCAGCTGTCCTCTGTAAAAGCCCCTACTGGCAAGTCCCCGGTCTGCTCTGAACACTGAGCCCTTCTTCCTCTCTTCAGTTTTCAGTGTCTCCCCCTCAACCCTTTCCTGGAACAGAGAAGAAAAGATCCTCTGCACCCTCTTACCCCATCTGTCTCGTGATGCAGTGGCAGACCCCCGCCCTGCCACATCTCCCCAGTGTGGGAAAACATAACCTAAGAAGCCTTCCCACAGTGGGAACTGAACCTGTGACCTAGTTACTACATGCACACGCACTCTAGGCCAAGGCATCACCGCACTAGCTGCTGATCCTGCTCCTCCACGGGTTTTCATGCGGAGGGCCACTGCGTTGGGCACATGGCAAGGCCAAAGGTGCATAGCAGCTGCAGTACAGTCCATACCCAGTTACCACGATTTGCCAGCTGTGCCTCTTTGCACTTGCACGTGCCATCCCAGTAATTATCCATGTACTGTCCTAAAGGGGAGACACCCCAAGGGCTCGAGCACTTTTGTAGGTAAATTCACTGCGCTCATGGAGCGCTCTCCCAGGAGCCTGACCCTCTGAAGTAGCTTTCTCATACAGAACCAATTCTCCGGCTCTGTTGACTCGTGGGTATCTGCAAGCAGAGCACCACATGCTGGTAACAAGTGCTGGGGAAACTTGGCTGCCACAGTGCAGAAGCAAGGTCTGCTGCTGCTGCGTTTGTCCAGCCTTTCCTATACGGAACTGAGCCGGGGGGTCTGAAGTTCAGCATGGCCATCCATGATTAAAGCTAAGCCACCAAGAAGGGCCTGATCCTGAGAGGGGCCAGGTCCTGCAGCGCCCATTGAAGCCAGCGGAAGTTGCAGGCGCCTGCTGCAGGCCTGCTATGAGCCAAGTGCAGTATTATCAGTTGTGTTTGATGTAACCCCTGTTCTGTCCCTGCCCCTCAGCCAGTTCTGAAGCTGGGGCAACGGAAGCTCCCTAAAAGCGGAGGGGGTCGCTGGCGCCGGAACCATGGCCCTGCCCCAAAGGCCCTGCCCTCACCCCGCCTCCACTCGCTCCTCCCCTCCCTTCACATCACTTGCACTCACCGCCACTAATGGCCTCCTGGGCCCCCCCTTTTCCGGTGCCCCTGTCTGAAGCCCGCTCCTCAGCGTGAAGGTGAAGGGAGGGGCTCTGCTGGGCTGTGGCTCATCCAGACTCTCTCCTTTGCTATGTTTGTGTAGATCAGCTCCCCTTCAGCACTGCACGGGCAGTGCTACACCCCCTAGGCCAGGGGAGGGCAAACTATGGCCCGTGGGCCGGATCTGGCCCATCAGGGCTTTCAGTCCGGCCTGCGGGATTGCCAGCCCCATGGCGCAATGGGTCGAAGGCAGGATCCCTGCCTGCCCTGGCTCCACACTACTCCCGGAAGCGGCCAGCACCACGTTCCTGTGGCCCCTGGGGCAGAGGGCTCCGTGCACTGCCCCCCACAGCTCCCATTGTCCGGGAATGGGGATCTGCGGCCAATGGGAGCTTTGGGGGTGGTACCCACAGACAAGGGCAGGATGTGGTGGAGCCGCCTTCTCCACCCTACCCCCAGGAGCCACTGCCGGACATGCTGGCCGCTTCCGGGTGTGGTGCACGGCCAGGGCAGGCAGGGAGCCTGCCTTAGTCCCCTGTGCACCACTGCCACCCCGGACCCACTCGAGGTAAGCAGTGCCAGGCCGGAGCCTGCACCCCGAACCCATTTGCCCTGAGCCCCCTGCCACACCCCTCCTGCACCCCAACCTCCTGCCCTGAGCCCCTTCCTGCACACCGCACCCCCTCCTGCACCCCAACCCCCTGCCCCAGCCCTACATTCATGGTCCTGCATACAATTTCCCCACCCAAGTGTGGTCCTCGAGCCAAAAAGTTTGCTCACCCCCGCCCTAGGCTGTGGCGCTGGTCTGGCAGCCCATTCTCTCCCTTGTTGCAGGTGAAGTGACTAAAATGGAATAAATGCAAATAGAGCAGCCATGACTCCTAGGCTAAGTGAAGTCCCTTTCTTTCCTAGGTGGATCGGGTGAGTTACCTGCTTCAGGAGATCTATGGCATCGAGAATAAAAACAACCAGGAGACAAAGGTACTGGTCATGTTGCCTTACTGCTAATTATGGCAGTCCAGGCCCTTCTGTTGTGATGCCACAGTCAGTGGTGAATTTGTCCCCTTTGGTTTTGTTTGGCAGCCTGAGGATGGGCTCTGTGCCTGATGTTCACAGGAGCTAGAGGGAGTGAGGCACCAGCTGCTGTTGGGTTTCTGTGGGCACCTCTCTCCATAGCCCATACCAATAACGGTCCATCACGAGAAGAGCCATGCCAGTCTCAGCTGCTGCGCGCTCTGTCTCTGGTGCCCTGCACAGGCTGCTTCCCAGCCCAGAAAAGTCTTCCTTTTCCTCCCCTGTAAATGGGTCCTTGATCCCACCCCCTGAGATCACTCCTTGCAGCTGACTCGTCGGTTAGCACAGGGCAGGCTGAGGAGAGCTCTCTGCATCCCTGAGGTTTGCGACTGTAGCGGTGCTGTTAGTGTGTGCAGGTTGGCTCCTCGTTGCCAGGGGTTAACATTCCCCTTCTGCCGGGTCTGCCACTGTAGTGCATCCCTTGGACATGGCCGGGTGTTGGAATGGACTGCTGTTCTCTCCATGTCCCTGCAGCCGTGGAGGAGTTGACTCTGAGTAGTCTCACTAGTGCCAAAGGGATTATATGGAAACCGCTTCAACTACAAACATAATCAGCTCCTTCCTGAGAAGACAAGCCTGGGATTTGATCCTGGGTTCTTATTTATTGCATGGCCTTGGGCAAGTCATTTAACTTCTCTGAGCCTCAGTTTACCCCTCTGTAATGCTGTAATGTTCCCAGCTCAGTGGGCAGGGGGGAGAGGCTGAGAGTATTCATCTGTGATGTGCTCTGCAGATGAGAAGCACGGTGAGTGCCGGGTGTTGGCCTCTACAAATTTGCATGCTTTTGGGAGTGCTGTACTCGATTCCCCAGTGCTGCACTTGCGGGAGGAAGTGATGTTAGGAAGGGAACAGAACAGGGGAAGCCCCGCCCCTTCTCCCCCAGCCTTTTCCCAGGCCTGTGCTAACAATCTTTGCCCTCTGTGTGGCTGCTCCACCAGGTAGCCCCGTGGAGAGGCAGGGAACTCTTTTCAAATCCTATTACCTGGTCCCCTTAGAGACTCCTCTTTGCACTCCTGCTGTCTTCTGACGAGCCCTTGGACCCAGCTCTTTCAGACAGAGCCCTGTCAGTACGAGACTTCGGGCTGTTTGTCGTTCAGTTCCAGTACACTGAGCAGCCAGTGTGAAAAGGAGAGAGGAAGGACCTCCTTGCGCAACACGCAGGAGCCCTGAAATTGATCAAGAGCACACACGATGTCCGTAGGCAGCTTCCAGCTGCTCGCTAGTGTGGTCAGCAGGTTGGCTCGCTCATCTGGCAGGAGCAGATGCTGTGTCTTCTTGTTTACGTCTAGGTCGCCCCACGGTGCGGCGTGCGTCCCAGCGTGCGTCAGCAAAGGGAACTCACACGAAAGGTCGAGCATGTCTGTGCACATCACTGAGGTCACTAATGGTTGGGCCCTTCCCCAACAATTGCGACTGCTCCAGGTTCAGCAAGGGGTGCTGATGGGGGGGAGCAGGGTCCACTGCACTGGAAGGATTCCTCTCTCCTCCCCCCCCGGCTTCAGCAGAGGGAGCTGCTGTGACTGGGAGCAAGTTCCTCTTTGTAGCGACTGCTGCATTTGGCTGTCAGTTGCAAGTTACAGGGCTTTGTTTAATGAAAGCCGTATAATCGAGCCCAGAGTGCGGCAGTGTTACACCAAGGGGGATGGAGGGATCTTCCCTCTCCCACCCTAGGTATCTCACTTTGAATAAGGCCATAAACTCCCTGCCGCAGCCTGTGTCCCTGGGGCTACTTAGAAGCCCTTGAGGCTCTGCATTGCGGCCCTGGAGGGTGACTGTTCACAAGTGTTGGGTTCTGAATGGACAGTGTTCCCTGAGCTGCAGCCAGGACTTTGAAATTAATGTGTGTGAATCAGCAGGAGGGGATGGTAGGTGTCACCACCTCCCTCCGCCGCTGCCCCAGGCAGGGGCGGCTCTACCTTTTTGGCCTCCCCAAGCAGCGATGGAAAATGCTGCCGAAGAGGGAAGCGGAGGAGCTGCCTCTGGCGTGCCGCCGAAAGCCGCCGCAGTGCCACCCTTTCCCGTTTGCCGCCCCAGGCACCTGCTTACTAGGCTGGTGCCTAGAGCCGGCCCTGGCCCCAGGGCAGATCTGGTTTGAGCTGTGGGCAGCTGCTGCCCTTCTCTCCTGCTGCTCAGCAGCTCCCCTGCTGGTTGCCTGTTCTGTTGCAGGGGAAGAAGGCTGGACAGGAGCATTGTGATCGTCGAGGGCGATCCTTCTGTAGAACACAGCCCAGAGACCTGCCCCAAGATCCTTCCTAGAGCAAATGTTTTTCTAAACATCCAGTCTTGGTTTTAAAAGTTGCTAGTGATCCACTACGACCCTTGGTAAATTGTTGCAGTGGTTAAAAAATGTGTAGTGTGTTAGACCTTTCTCTGCTAGACTGAAGAGCCCATTATCAAATATTCGTTCCCTGTGTAGATACTCGTAGACTGTGATTGTCACCCCTTAACCTTCTCTTTAAGTTAAATAGATTGAGCTCCTTGAGCATGGATTGCAGCCTCTTTACCTTTTGAGCCATATTTCACCTTTGAGCTGCAAGGACCTCATTGGATTGCAGTGTCCCTTTCCTTCCCAGCAAAGCACCTGTATTCATGTGGCACTGCCTCTCCTCTCGTAACAGCCTTCCGATGACGAGAACAGTGACAACAGCAACGAGTGCGTGGTGTGCCTGTCCGACCTGAGAGACACCCTCATCTTGCCCTGTAGGCACCTGTGCTTGTGCAATTCCTGTGCAGACACCCTGCGCTACCAGGCCAACAACTGCCCCATCTGCAGGCTGCGTGAGTACACTCAGCAGAGGGCGCAGGTCTCACTGCCATCCATTGGGTAGCTGCAGTCTCCCCATTCGGGTACAAAAGCCCTAACCTCTCTGGGCAGGGGTGGCTTTACCTACCAGCAGCATAAGTGACTGGTTGGTGCCCTGGGATTATGGGTGGGGCAGAAACCTGTAGTCTGATTCTCTCCCCTCCTGCTCAGCCAGTGGGACCAGAATGGGAGGCAAAGTCTAGATGAATTATAGCCTGCTTAGCTTCCTCCAACCAGTGTCCCAGCAGTGTGTACCTTCATCTTCCTTTCAGTCCACTCACCCTGTGTGTCAAGCTAGCAGCCCCATCTGGGAGAGGAAAAGGGTGTGTCTTTTATGTAAGCACCACCGTTTTTCCTGAAGCAAACTGGCTCCCGTCACTCCAGAGGGTCGATGCTAACTCACTGGCATTCTATTAAATGATTGGAGCTCTTGCGAGTGAGCAGTCTGTTTGGCTTCTACCACCAGCCTGCTTTTCGTCCAGCACTTGGAGGTGTTAAATCCTTTCCATATCCCCTAATTCAGGGCCTATTCATTCAAAAAATGAATGCCTGATGCAGAGCAGAGTAACTGCAGCCCTGTCTCCAGCTCAGTGCCCTGTTAATATTTCAGCAGTTACGAGGAATAGGACAGAAAATTGGATTAGGTCACAAGCATGTCCCCATGCTGGGAGCTAATCAAACAGGTTGGGAGGTTGCAAGTTGGGCCTCGGCTCTGATGAGCTCTTCCAAGCATGATCGTTTTTCTGAGCCTCGGGAGGGCCTATTGTGGACGCAAGCTCATTTAATTGTAACTCGTTTAATTGCAAGCTCGTTTAAGTGTCTCTGGGGCTGGGTGGCTAACCTTGCACTAAACAGCTCAGTGTTATGATTTGAAAGGGCCTGAAGCAGCTGGCTTTCCCTGCTTGTTTGTTGGCCACCCGAAAGCCATATGATCAGCCGGAATCAAACCATGGTATCAGATGTATTGAACCTATCCCATACTCGCCTACCTCTTCAATTACCGCCCCATATCCCCGGTACCCTTCACCTCCAAATTCCTCAAACATGTATTTACAGCTGTTGCCTTGAGTTCCTCTCCCCCTGCTCCATCCTGGATCCCCTCCAGTCTGTCCCCCGCTCACTGTTTTGGACTGTAAGATCTTTGGGACAAGGCCTGTCTTGGTGTGAATTTGTGGAGTGCCCAGCATACTGGGAAGCTGATCCTGCTTGGGGCCTCTGGGAGCTACTGCAATATAAATATTTAAGTGTCCCCGACTGCTTCAGAAGATGGTGTTCTCTCTGGTGCTCGTAAATGCACCAAATACTACTCCTGGGGGAATTCTGTGCCAAAAAGTTAAAAATTCTGCAACAAAAAAATTAAAATTCTGCAAAACGCTGAATATTTTATTTGTCAAAATAACACAATATAATCACACCAGTTTCAATTACTTTTGGTCATTTATTTCAAAATACCTGTCGGCAAGTATGTCTGTAAAAATACAGACAACAGAAAAGATTCAGGAAATGTTTTTTGACAAATAGATTCCTTACTAGGCATATTAATACAGAACTCTGAGTAATAATTCATTTAAACTGCAATACAGAACCGTATTTCCCACACCGCCAGAAGCAGTGCAAAGGCTGGGGGAGAGTCAGGGGTAATGGAGGAGCTGAGGGGGAGGGAAATAATTGCTGGGAAAAGACCAGAGAAGTGCTGGGGGGGGAGGGGAGAAGCTTTATAGGTCCTTAATTGAAAGGATGCTGATATTTAAATCTTCAACAGAGACTTTTAAATGGTCCTACTAGACATCATTTTTCCTTGTCATTCCTTGGGTTTCACTTCCTTGATACTTGTGATATCACCTTAGTTCTCTAGTCCTCCATAAAAACAACCATACTGGGTCAGGCCAAAGATCCATCTAGCCTAGTATCCTGTCTTCCGACAGTGGCCAATGCCAGGTGCCTCAGAGGGAGTGAACAGAGCAGGGAATCAAGGGATCCATAGAGTACTCCAAGAAAAAGAACCCTCCCCCCTCAAAAGTAACCTCTTTTTAAATAGAAAACTCTTATGCTTTTGCTCTTTACATATCAAAAATAATGTGATGAAGCCACAAAGGCACAGTTGGGTCCCAAGTAACCATGTTAACTAAATACTTGCACACGCACACAGCCTGGCTTCATATATACTGCTGGTTTCTGGTGTCTTTTAAGACCTAGAATGTAGTGTGCACCATAGAGCGCTCTCAAAACTCCTCTGTTCTAGACACCACAGAAACCCTTTCAGGCATTCTTTATGCATAAAAAAGCAAACAAAGAAAACCCCCATTTGTTTCCAGATCACCATTAAAAAGGATAGCTGGGTCTTCAGAAGATCCTGTGGAAAGAACAGTATCTGATCGTGTAACTAAAGACTATATCATAATGCATATGTATTGGAGGGGGGCAAATTAAGGTTGTACAGACAGGAAATGCCAGATGTAAGGCTAACTTATGAGTGCTTCACTGTACAATCTTAACATTCTTTTTAACACAGTCTTTTATATCATTTTCTTTTTTTAAAAAAAGCTTACTGAAAAAACTGATGCCCTCATGTGGAACCATGTTGACCCTCACATAGGTCACCAGCTAGTTTGGGACCTCTGCCACTTGAGCTGAGTAATTGGTAGTAATAGAAGGCCGTTATCTTCCTTGTGAACTGACCACTAGAGGGAGATGAAACCTGCTGGCAGAGCATGTCTATTTGCTGACAGTGGAGGAATGTAGAGACTCAGGAGTAGACAGAAGTGGGGGGAAAGGATAAGAACTGGGTGGGGGGGGAAGACACACACTGGGGGGAGACAGGCTGAAGTGTGTGGGTTGTTGTTTTTTTTAATAACTACTAGATAAAACAAGTGATTGTGCACATGTATGTTCCAGTGCAGGGATACGGGTGCTCAGTGTGTTCAAGTCAAAGGCTTTTGCCAGCAGACCACTAGGTGGCACATGCCCTCCTACTCTCCTTGTGCAGTGAGCCAAGGCCACGAAAGGGGCATGTCCGCCACCACCTCCTCTGTTCCTTGGCATGGACAGGCACAAAAGCTGCTTATTCTAACTAGGAAAAGGTATTGTGAGGGACAGATATCCAGTTTGTACCTCCTCCCCCACTAAAGTTAAAAAGCAGAGGGATTTTTGCCAGAAGTTCACTGTGGCGGTGGGTTTGCCTTGGAACTGAACCCGCACATGAGATGATGGATTCTGAATCCACAAGGAATGCCCCTCCAGCTGCCCGCATCTCGGAATGCAAGTCAAGAGAAAAACAGTGTTCTTCCTCTCACTGTCGGCCGCCTCAAAGCACCCAAAGCATTCCGATGCTGAAAAGCACTTGAAATCTTAGGCTTCGTCGAGCAAGCCTTCCAGTAAGTCCTTCAGTACCGGTTTGAGGCATCGTAAACATAAGCACTCACCAGCTCCATCAGACTCCAGTTCCTCCAGGGCCATTGAGTCCCATGCCTTTATCTTTACTAGGCCCCTCTTCACCTGTACAGACAATCCAGACCACCTTGGCAATGCTGGATCCACCAATGATCGAGTCTGTGCCTCTGACTCCTTTAGCCTTCCTGTCTGCAAGAGATCTTGGGTGTCTCCTTTTACCAGCCTTTCCATTACTGCAACACCCAGCTCTAGTATTGAGCACCACAGGGTCTTTGGCATTCTCAGCACTATCCGCACCACTGGCCCTGTCCATACTGTTGACACACCTGGCACCATCCACACAGACACATCTGGTGTGGTAGACATTGCCAGTATTTTCAACGTATCCGGGACCATTCATGAAGTCAGCTTTCCCAGAGCGATAATTAAAACCGAAGCCTTTGTCATCACTGACAAAGTCGACTTCAAAACTGCCAACACCCATTACCTCATCAGCATTCAAACCTCCTTATCCCATGCGATATATGGACTACAGGGCCCATCTCTCTCAAGACCCCCATGAGCCCCGACAGGAATGCTCCCTCTGTTCCTTGGGGAGTTACACGTTCCCTCTTCAGATTCGGAACTCTGTTACCATCCTGACCTTTCAGATCACCTCGTAGACATCATGACAGGGGCACAGATTCTAAGGACTATGACTCGTCTTTTTTCAAGGAAGCCCCAAGATGGTGCCCTCCACTGTGGGAGGCTCCAACTGTGGAGTTCCCCTCTCTTGGCCATACTGGTCGTGGCCCATTCCAAGGGAACTGAGACCTCCTTCAGAATCTCAGACCAGCCGGGGTCCCCTTCTCCAGTGCAAGAAGCCTTTCACCAGGCTCCTCTGACTGTCCCCTATTGAGGAGGATGAAATACTCAAGTAACCCCTGGATGTCCCTCCACGCACTTCGTCATCTCCAGACAAGGCTGTCACCCGCAGAGTCACCTCCAGAGGACTTCAAGGTTGTCCAGGACCTAATGAGAAGAGTGGCCTCTTCTTTAGGAGTGCAGGTGAAGCTGGTTCAAGAAAATCTGCAGTCTCCTTGATGCTGCACAAACACTTGCTACGGGAAACGTGGTCCTTCCCATTGAAGAAGCCCTGCTTGAGACCAGAGAAAATCCTTGGGCGACCCCAGTTTCTATTCCACCTGCAGCCAAAAGACAGGAAAGATGCTGCCAAGCTCCTCAAATGGATTCTGATTGTTATCAGTTATCACACTCTCTGATGTGTCTCCAACTCACTGGTGGTTATGGCCGCCAGTGAGCATTCCCACCTGTCTCATCTCAAAGCCAAGCTTAAAGACAGGTTGCTCAAGAGACTGGCTATATATGGCAGGAAAACTCACTCTACAGTTACTCTGCAGATGAGGGTGGCTAACCGTCAAGTTCTCCTGTCCAAATACAATTGTATTAATTTTACAGCTTTAGCCAGACTACCAGAGAAGACTAGGGAACAGTTTATGGCTCTGAAGGGCACCTCACAGCAAAAACATCCCTCCACGCAGCCACTGATGCAACTGATACAGCCTTGTGATCCGTGGCCACTGTCCTTGCCATGAGATGTTCCCCGTGGCTCCAGGTTTCTGGAATTCCAAAGGAGCTGCAATCTGGGATTTGCCGTTGAGCGGTCTGAATTGTTCTCTCAAAAGACTGACGTTGTCACGTGCACCCTGAAAAACTCCTGGACAGCTGAGCTCAATAGGGGTGTACACCCCAATCAAAGAGGAAACAGTTTAGACCTCTGCCCTCACAGATCACATTTCCAGCAGAGATTTCAGGACTCTTAAGAGACAATCTAGGCCTTCTCGATGGCACCGGATGGCTTTGTCTCCATCAGGCCCTTCTCACTAGACATCAACAGCTTCTTAACAGTCACTTGGACAGCATACCAGTCTCTCCATGTATCCCAGCTTTTGGAAGATGCCTATTGCACTTTTAACAGTGCTTGGAACTCAAATAACGTCAGACCAGTGGGTGCTCAGCAATGTGAAGAGGAATGTGTTATCCAGTTCACCTCCCTCCCCGCGGCCCACCTTCCCGGTCCCCTTTCAGGGACATCTCACAAGACTGTATTACTCTAAGAAGTCCGGTCTCTTCTGCAATGGGGAGTGATAGAAAAGGCTCATTGTCATCACAGAGGGATTCTATTCCTAATTCCCCAAAACTTCCAGGAAGTTGAACTAAGAAAATCAAGTTCCAGATGGTCCCCCTCGCTTCCATTACCCTACCCTGGAGAGTGGAGATTGGTATGCTGCCCTCGATGTGCAGGACACATACTCCTGGTAATACATCCAGGCCACAGGAAGCACCTTCACGTTATAGCTTGAGATACATGCAGTCAACACCCGGTGCTCCCCTTTGGCCTGGCGCGTGTATCAGCCTGCCTGCGCTGCCTAGGTGTCCAGCATGTCCCTTACCTAGACAACTGGATAGTGTGCAGTGCCTCAAGCATCCAAGTCTGCAGCAGCATCCTGATCAGAGGCTCTTGTCTAGTCCTGAAACTGAATTTAGACCAAGTTACAGCCAACGCAGCTCAAACTCCCCGTAACCTCTGGCTTCACGCTGCCCTGCTAGCTGCTGAGGGCAACAGGGAAACTGACTAATCCCTGGGTTGTCTTTAAGCACAAGCAAGCGGTAACAGTTGCAAGCCTGGTGTATTCTTAGACTCCCTTTAACCTAAGTCTGAGCAAAGTGACAAAATTAGAGCTTTCCAGAGAGTGAGTTGGGGCCAGAAATGAGATGGAGGCAGGGTGAATTGATGTAAATCACCCCATGGACAGCCAAATCATCAATTTGAATCAACTTTTCCAGCTGTACTTCAGTTATTTCTACAGAAAGGTGCCTTGTCATTGGTTGATATAACCATTTAAACATGTTGATTTACAACTAAATAGAGCCTTTACTCTAGATTTAGGACATCTTTTTGCTACCTAGGACAGTACACTATAACTACATACATTTATTTAAGCAATTATGTAGCTTAATATTTTCAAATGCTTATTAATTGTATATTTTTAGTATGTTAGAAAATGGTGAATAATATATTGCTTATTTACTAGCTAATTAACTTTTTTCTTGTAATTTGTGTTAAGTTGCAATAGGATAGTAACTGGAATTTAATTAAACACACACAACAGCACATAAAATTGATTTTTTATTAAATAAAATAAGGCCTTAATACAGTGCATTACCTAATGTGCCATATTTATAAAGCTTGACCTCAAAAGTTAGCTGTGTTCCCTGGATTCTTTACATCAATAAAGCAGCCTTTATCTCACAGTTTTTGATAGAGGCTCATGGATTCAGTATATTTATTTTTTATTTAAATGTTTTAAAAAATTATAGTAAGTTTAGGCCTTAACATATTTTGGGTTAAATTCAGATTTCATTTTAATCAGGTTTCTTTTTAAAAAGAAAACCGTGTAATTTAAATAGCAACCCTTGATTTCTAGTGGTGAAAAAAAATCTATTTTTTTCCCTCAAAAGAACCCATTGATTTGTCTGCACCCTGGGCAGAGGCTGCTCTAGGGTAGTGACATGGAGGCCAACGTGAGCCTGTGAATGAAACAAGGAGGCCTGAGTTTAATCACCTTGTCCCTTTGTATGGGATGGGCCGGGACCCGTTTCAGACTATCTCAGAGTCTTGTTCACTAGGGGATTTCAGCGCATCTGATGTGCCTCCTAGCCCTAGCATGTTAACAAGTCATCGTTTAACTCCCCCCCGTTACCAGAAAATTAATGCCACATTAACACAGTGGCCAACTCCTCACCCCCACCCTGGCCTGGAGCAACAAATCTGAGGCTGAGAAACAGTAGAGGGAGCTGTCTCTCCTGCCCCCAGCGCGGTTCTTGCAGAGCAGTCACAGAGAGCTGCTGACGGTCTCCTTGGCGCTCTGTGTGCAAATCTGTCAGAGCCTGGCCTGCTTTTCTTTCTCCTTCCCACTTCTCAGGGAGTAGCCCCAGGCCTGGCCCCATCCCCACACCTCCCAGCACTAGTGCAACATCCCATGCACCAAGGAATCTTCCTGAGCCATGGCTGGGGTCCCTGCCTGTCTGAGGGCCTTTGCAGTGCTGCCCCACGGTGCCCGAGCCTGGCGACTGCATCTTTGCCCTGGGCCTGCATCGGGGATTGCCACAGTGTACCAACTCCTGGCCTCCCACCATGTGTCAGCCCCTCTCCTCCCTGTGGGTCGCTGGCTGGGGGCAGGCTGACACAGCTGGCGCTGGCCGCAGATGTAGGGCCTTGCTCAGGTGCAGCAGCGCCCCCCAGGTTAGTTATGAGAGTGGGCACTTCCAGAAGGGCATGGGGCTGTATTTCCATATAAATAGAGCTGCCGTTTCATTCGCTACAGATGCTGCTCGGGCCCAGGGGCTCTGTCTGCTGCCAGACTGCTCCTCCCTCCAGTTTCTTGCACTAGTGGATGAGCTAAGGGGGCTGGACACCAGCACTTGGCTTCCGTGTGTTCAGCTACGAGACCTTAGCCTGAAATCGGTGCCAGTCAGCTGGAGGCAGCTCCCCCCAGGAGCTCCTGGTCTCTGGGGTGCAGGGTCTCACCATGGTGAATTCTGCCTGCTAACGGGGTGTCTGAGCCATGTCCCTAGTGGAGTTGCTGTGGCACAAGCCGGCGCTGTCTGGCATGCTGCTTTGGCCATCTAGTCACCTGTACAATGTTCCCTCCTAGCCTTCCGCGCCCTGCTGCAGATCCGAGCCGTGAGGAAGAAGCCTGGGGCTCTGTCGCCCGTCTCGTTCAGCCCCGTCCTGGCCCAGACCATGGACCATGATGAGCACTCTGTAAGTAACTCTCAACCCTGTATGGCTTCTGGCCCTGTGTTCCGCCAAAGTGAGTGCTGTCTCCCTACCCAACAGGAAATGTGCAAGGGAAACAGTGAGTGGACTTGGTCACATTAATCATCAGAGCATAAGCTTTCGATGAAGTGAGCTGTAGCTCACGAAAGCTTATGCTCAAATAAATTTGTTAGTCTCTAAGGTGCCACAAGTCCTCCTTTTCTTTTTACGGATACAGACTAACATGGCTGCTACTCTGAAACCTGTCATTAATCACCAGGAGTCTCACTAGCATGTGAGACCTTCCACGTGCGAGGGCTTGCTAACACTCTGGGCTTCGCTTCCTCCCAATGCTCAAAGTGCCCTAACCCCAGACACTGTTCCCATTCGTTCTAATAGCGCTCGCCCAACCACTGTGCTGGAGGGAAGCAGCATTATCCTTGTTTTACAGATGGATACATTTTGGGAGACTTGCCTGTAGTCCAGAGGGAGTCAGTATCAGAACACAGGGATTCCTGGCCCCGGTCCTGTACTGGAACCCTGAGATCAAAACCCTTTCTTAGTTGTTTTCCTGCTCCAGACTCTAGGACTGGGCAAAAGAGCCTCTATCGAGTTCCTGTTCCACCCATGGGATTGCTTGAGGGAGCTTGTCTGGATTTGTCTAGCCCTGATCTCTTTGAAGGGCATGCTTGGGCTCTCTTTGTAAAACTCTTGTTCAGAGAGGTTGGGGTTGACAATAGCAGAGTCAAACCAAGTCTCAGATGCAAGCAGAACTGATTGCAAAAGAGTCCCTGCACACCTTGTGTAAAGCAAACACCTTTGTTTGTGAAGTTGCTTAAAAAAACCTCTCTAAAACTCTTCTAGTTGAGTGTTTGCACCCTGGGACTTGTTCATTATTGCGGTACAGCGCAGCGAATCAGGGGCCGCGCCTTGGCAAGTAGGAGGGGGAAGCACAGCTGAAGTATAAATGCAAGTGACGGACCTAAGAGAGGGAGGAGCAATCCATTGTTATCCCCTAGACCTATCCAGTGAGGCTTGCAGCTACCCTCATCTTCAACACCAGGGAGGCTCCTGCTTCCTCTTGCTCCAATCAGCCTGGGGGCTTGGCTCATGGTGGAGCGTGGCGCACTGGGACCTGTTTTCTCTGCAGGTCACATCTCTTCATTAAAGATGAGGGCTGTTGTCTGATGCTGTTATACAAGCTTGACACAGCCCGCAGCCTCCTCGCAAGCTGCAGCCCTCTGAGGATCGCGCAGGGCACCCTGCAGTGGTCATAGAATCATAGAATATCAGGGTTGGAAGGGACCTCAGGAGGTCATCTAGTCCAACCCCCTGCTCAAAGCAGGACCAATCCCCAATTTTTGCCCCAGATCCCAAATGGCCCCCTCCAGGATTGAACTCTCAACCCTGGGTTTAGCAGGCCAATGCTTAAACCACTGAGCTATCCCTCCCTTCCTACTGAGCTATCCCTCCCTTCCCTGTGGTGCTGTAGGCAGAGCAATAGGCTGCAGGGACAGCTGGGTGGTAAGTGCCCGATGATAGGGAGCTGTTGCTTAAAGATGTAAGTTTCAGTGACTGATTCGCAGGGCCCTGCGTGGCCCCTGGCTGTGGACTTCACTGCAGGATCCACCCCCCCAACCCCCATCCCCCGGCCTCAGAACCGAGCTACAGCACCTGAGCTTTCGCTTAAAAAAGAAAACACAAAATTAAAGGGTTGGTTCTTGCCCCTCATGACTGCGAAGAAAACGTCCCCAATATAAACCAATCTGTTACTGTCTCCTCACGTCTGCTGCCTCCTGAAACAGGAGCTCTGAGCTGGTGTCTGTACACAATGCCCCCTCCAGCTTGGTGGGGCAATAATCCTGGAACCTAGGGGCAGTTTTAGTGTCAATGCAATTAAGAATTTCATTGCTCGCTTAGCTCACTATCCCCCACTGCCTCTCCAATTGCCTAAACCCACAGTGTGCTGTACCTCGCTGCCATGTCCTCCGGCACGCATGCACCAACCTCTACAAGGCACTTGTGCTTTGTCAGAGCAGATGTTGTTGGCACTGAAAGGCATCACAAAGTGAATGGGTTATAACATCTCAGTCAGTGGCAGAGATGCTGAGCTGGGCATATTCTTTATACTCCTCCTCAGCGCAATAAAAACTTCCCTTTGGGAATTTACCAGCCTGCCCCCAAAACACAAGCACTGCAGTGCAGAATTGAGGCGCAGTTTGCCGCTGATGATGGTGATTAATAATTGGTTTAACTACTTTTAACAGGACACCGTCGACATGTACGGCATGTCCCCTCATCCCCCAGTTTCCCAGTCATGTGAAAGACCCAGACACACAACAAAGGAAACTCACTATGTGGAGGAAGCAGCAGGAAGGGCTGTTGGATGCGCAAAAGAAATAAACTGACAAATAGCAAGCACATAAGATACATAAGATATTGCTCTCTCTAATCTTTCCCTTATAGAATTTTGACTGTTGTTTGAAACAGATGTGTGCACAAAATTTTAAGCTGGTGGTGCCCCTTTAAATTAACCATTAAAGGAGCAAAGGATTTACTGTGCAAAGAATAAAGCAGGGATCCCGGTTTCGCACTGGGTCCAGCTTGGTGGGGTTGCCTAATATTACCCCTGTTTTCCTCACCTGCAGAGCTCCGACAACATCCCTCCAGGATATGAGCCCATTTCGCTGCTGGAAGCATTGAATGGCCTCCGCTCCATCTCCCCATCCATCCCTTCCGCTCCTCTGTACGAGGAAATCAGCTACACTGGGGTGGTGGATGGACTGCCCCCAGCCGGCCGCCCACTAGCCGGGATTGACAGAGCCATGGAGAGCGGCCCTCAAAAGAGCAAGCGGAGCAAATCTCCAGACAGGTCAGCCCTAACTTCGGAAACGTCCCTCCCCCAGGGCCTCTTCCCTGCACGTGCCTTCTAAAATACCCCTAGAGAGCTCAGAGCTACCGACCATTCCCATCTGTCTCCGTAGGCTGCATCACAGGAGGTCCCCAGCTTTCTCATATCAGCTGTCCATAAACACACTGAGCTGGGGAGTAGCCTTCCTGGCTCCTGGTCACACAGCGATCTGCTGTCCTAGTGCCGTGTGAGGCTGGGAAGTGGCAGCCCCGGATTTTCAGCCTGGTTTTGCAGCTGTGCTTTCACACCCCCCATGTCCCGCACCCCCAGTTCTATGCCCACACTTCCTTTGAGCTTTTTCTGGTATCATGCCCCTCAAGCCCCAGGCAGGTGAACCTCCCCTTGACACGTGGAGGCCCAGTCCGGAAGCAGAGCCCTGACAAGCATTGCAAGAAGGGGCTGAAACTCCTGGGAATGCCAAGTTCAGATCCCAGCAGGCCTGAGGTGACCCTTTGCCCTGCTGAGCAGGTTCTGTGCAGGTGACTGTTGACTTGTGTCTCAAATGACACGCACCAGGGGTCTGAGCACTCGAAGCGGCTGCTTATGCCCTTGTGGCCCTTTCTATGAGAGGGAGGTTCCTGATCACACGTTCCCCTGCCTGCACTCTTGTGCACCTCCTGGCTTCTGCCGTTTCTGCTGTGCTGTGCCTGCCGGGGGCTGGGAGGTGCCATGGGAATGTAAATTGCTGTGTTTTGTGGCTCTCTGCAACGTCACTCTTCTCCTACCCCCAGTGCGTTACGATCTCCTTCGTCGCCGATCCACGAAGAGGATGAGGAGAAGCTCTCTGAGGACTCAGACTCCCAGCCAGCGCTGAGCGGGGCCGAGCTGGTACTGAGGAAGAACAGCTCTCCTGGAGTAAGTCCCCATCCCAAGCACTCAACCCTGGTCGCTCCCTGCCCCATGAGCCCTGCACCAGTGAAAGGCCACTCTCTGGGCTATGGCCTGGCGGCTGGCTACGGGTGCCAGTCTGGGGGGAGGTGCATTTCGGGCAGGATCTTCCTGAGTAACAGGGCTCAGGGTAAACCCTTTAGTGCGTGATGGGAAGGAGCCCGGAGTCTGCTGCCGGGGAGCCCCAAACACTTCCCATCTCCCTTAACTCCACAGCTCTCTACCCCCCACCCCCAATGCCTTGGGTTTCCCAAGCTGCCAACCCCTCCCCCTGGGCACAATGGGAACTATTACAATTACAGCCCGGGAGGGCATTTCTAACCCCTTGGGGCTGGCGCCTGAAGGGCTTTGTTAACATGGGATGCTCCTGCCGGTGCAGAAGGGTTTCTGAGTGGCAGATCTAGGTTAATTCTGGCTCCAATCACTGCAGCTGGCTTTGCAGCTTCCTAGCTCTGAACCCCCCAACCTGGGCCTGCCCAGTGCACCCACAATCAGCATCTGACACCTGGGAACCTCCAGGAGGGGGTTTCAGCAGGGGGTGGTGTGACTGGACAGGTGGCCACCTTCGTTCCCCAGGCCAGTACGGTACTAGTGTGGTGATAATGCTGGGCACCCTGTATCGGGGCATCAGGCTGCCCCCCGTCCTGGGCACAGCCCTCCTGAGCATGTCGGTACAGTATACTGAGTCCGAGGGGAGAGGTTCCAGCCTGCAGAGATCATTCTGTTCTCTCCTTTTCCAGAGCATAGTGGCTGAAGAAATGGAGGGGATCTCATCTCTGCAGCAAGGTACGTCCTGCCTTAAGATAAGTTAGTCTAGAGGGTGGAGTTTGAGGCTGGAATTGACCCCCTGCTAGCCTTTTGGCCTTGCTCTCTCAGCTTATGGCAGGACTCCTTCTAATCCCTCTGGAAGGTGCTCCTTGGGGATGGACATGGTCTCAGCCTAGGATCACATGCCCGGGTCACTGATCTCTGTTGAATGTGGGAATCCCTCTGCCAGGGACCGGCTTTGGGGTTTCCAGTTCCCCTTGGAAACTTGAATCTGACAATGGCTAATCAGCTGCAATTCCCCAGTCTGTGGGCCTGTCTGGGCAACAAGCTGGGGGGTTAATCTGCAGCACGCTAGCCTGCTGCGTATCAACTGGCCACATGGATCCTTCGACCATGCACTCAGGGTATGTGCACGTTTAATCTGGGAGATGTGATTTCCAGCCTGTGCAGACATACCTGCACTAGCTCTGCTTGAGCTAGCACGCTGAAAATAGTGGAACTGGGGTAGCATGGGCCGCGGCTTGGGATAGCTGCTGGAATACGTACTTGCCTGGATCCCGGGTACATACACAGGTGGCTGGTCTGAGCAGCCACCCATGCAGCCCCAGCTACACCACTGTTCTTAACACGCTAACCTGAGCTGGGAATCTCACCTCCCAACTCAGAGGCAAGACGTAAACATTCCCCTGTGTGCATTGAGCGCTCGGGAGCTCTGCGTGTGGTAGCAGGGTCCACATGGCCAGTTAGCGCAGGGGCAGGCTGCTGTGCTGCAGATTGACACCCCAGTTTGCCATGCACTCACCCTCTAGACAAGCCTGAGCTTTGCCATGGGATTTCCTTGGAGACTGAGCGCCCCCTAGTGCTTGTGCACAGACACAGCGCCTGACCCATCACTGCTGGGCCCCAGGTGTGATTCTTCATTGAAACATGGACTTTGTGCAACAGGGATCTTTGTGTGAAGAACTATCAAGATCTGCAGAGCTCTGTGTGCTGTGACTCCTTCCAGCGTGTCTCATGTCTCAGATCTTCCAAAGGGAGCATTTAAAAACTGCATTTGGACAGTGGTGGAAGCTGAAGGGGAAACCGTGCCAGTTGGGAACTAGGAAAGCGACAGTGACTGAAATTTCTCATGCGTTCCTTCCCAGCCGGCTCTCCCTGGAGCTGAGCTCTGCCCAGGGTGGGCTGACGGGGCAGATCAGTAGTGCAGTGCCAGGCTGGCTGTGTGCATTCCCCTCCCCTTTGCTGCTGTCACCATGTTCCCCAGCCTGCGCCTAAGGGCCAGGTGGGAGGCAAAGGCTCTCGGTTGGCCATTGTGCCAGGCAGCACCCACCATTCCCAAACACTTGATGGGAAATTTCACTGCAACTTAAAAGCCTAGATCTCATTCCCTAGACAAACCCTCAGTAACACCAGGCTGCCTGTTGATCTGCTGTGGGAGGTGGCTTCCACATGGGGAGGGAGGAGAGCACCAGGGGTGGTTCTCCGTCCTGCCCAGTGCCAGGTGGCCATCTCCCTGCTCCAGTGCTGCTCCGTGGGTAAGATCCAGGCTGTTTCCTGCATGCCTGGGACTGGCTCAGTGCTCTGCTAGGATTCGCACTCTAGTGCTGTGATCAGTGCCCAGGGCAGGGCTGTCAGGAGAAATGGCAGGAGGCACTTCGCGACTTCGCTGGGCTCCCTAGGCCTGATGTGTCTTCAAGTGTCTCGGCTGCAGACAAGAGAAGTGCCTTTTTCAGTCGCTGGCCCTGTCACCTGGCAGCGTTTGCAGGGCGCAGCAAGGGGCAGTGGGGAAGGAACCTGTTCTCCCCATGCGCATGCCAGTGGGGGGCCCTTGTTAGCACTGGTCTCTCCTTGGGAGGGAAGGCAGCACAGGCCCTTCCGTCTCTCTCCCGGGACTAAGCTGTCCAGCTCTCTGCTGACTCCAGGTAGCCGCCTGCCCTCCATGGAAGACATCCTGCCGGAGAGCAGCTGCAGCGAGCACAGGAGCCTTACGCGGTCGGAGAGCGACCCCCCCGTTGATGTGTACCTGCCAGGTAACAGCCCAGCCCTTGTGCTGGCACGGCGCTGATTGGCGGTGGGTGGCGCCGCCGCGGCTTGGCAAGGGGTCTGTGCTGTGCCTATTGGCTGCAGGCTGAGCCACCCTGCTTGCAGCTTGCTTGCCTGGGTCGGCGCATCAGGCAGCTCGTCTCCAGTGGAGAGTGAAACTCTCCCCTAAAGCACCCACTTGCCATGATCATATGGAGCTAACTGCTGCCCCCAGGAGCATGGGTGAGTGGGGCTCCCAGAGAGGTAACTTGCCCTATATCTCCCTTTGCCGTCCCCCTCCTCCCTCACCCTTTTGTCTTGCTGCTTCCAGTCCCACCCCCTTTCCTCCTTTCTGCTCTTTGGGCTGCAGCCACTAGACGGCAACACAATTGAAAGTGCGGGACATGGGGGGTGTGAAAGTTGGTGAGATTCTCTTTCCCCACTCCACCGAAGATTCATGAATACATGAATAGAGGCATAACATGGGGGCGGGGGGGGGGCTGAAAACCCCTGGTCTCCCTCCTCTAGTGACAGCCGCATCTGATCACTGGCCCTGGCTCTCCAGCTGTGAGCTCCCACCAAGGGGAAAAGCCCACCTGGCAGCAGATCCCGGGCACACCCAGAGAAGAGCGCAGGCTCCTGGCTTTATTGCTCCTTGTCTCCATACTGCTGACCCAGGGAGGGAGAGGCAGGGCCTGCCATGCTGGGGCCGCTGAGCAGTGAGCATTGCTGGCTGTGCAGGGGAGGACCCAGGCTGCAGCCCCGCTGCCGTTAGAGCAGGGGAATCCTCCTCCAGGATGCCTGTGCAGGAAGGGCTGTGGCAGCAGGGGGATTGTGCCTGCTGTCACCACAATCCACACGCGGCACACTGGGCTCATCCTGGAACCAGCCTGCCCTGTGCGAGGGAGGGGCCCACTCACTGTGCCGCGGGCGGGGGATTGCGCTTCGGGGGGCTTCGTGGCTGAGCTGCTCCCAGTGCAGCTCCGTCAGCTGTAGTCCTTGCAGCCTGTTCTCCCCCGTAGAGTCGCGGTCTGTTCTGAGCATCTCTCTAATGTCTCCTTCCTTCTGTCTGCCTCCCTGCTCCTGCCCTGGGCAGCACTGGGTCCCGATTCCTGCTCTATTGGGATAGAGGAGTAAGCTGGTACGTCGTCTCATTCTCTTACGCGCAGGGAATTGCATGGGGCAGCAGGACCCCTTTCAGGGTGGGGCTGTGGTGGGGGCAGACTAGCTGAATGTGTCAGTACCAGGCTGGCCCCTTCTCCCCTCCCTGCCCTTCCAGCTCGGCCCAGGATGGTGCATTGCTGCAATGGTTTCCCCTCACCACAGGGTGGCAGTAACAGGCCCCAGTGCAGGGCATGGGATTTCAGCCAACTGGCCTGAAATCCTGGAGTTCAGCTGCTCCCAGGGCTTCTCTCTCCAGACTGCTCAGCTTGTGCGTCCTTTGTGAATTGTCTGCAAAGTGACTTGTCAGCTCTGATCCCAGCCCCTGGCAGCATTCCTGAGTCCCCTCTGCCCAGCGCTAGCCAGGCCGAGCACCCCGCCAGGCTCCACTGGGCAGGCCACCAGTGTCCCTCTCCCCAAGAGAGCGAGGTGAGTTCAGCTCACTGCTCCTCACGACTAGGGGCACATGGTGCCTCCAGCCACCGCTGCTGTTACAGGAACAGAGGAGCCTGGTCCCTGCCATGCTGAGCACCCTCCCTCAGCCCCTCGCTGAATGCTCCTGCAGGAGGCCCATAAGCAAGTGGGTAACTCAGCCCTGTTAGCACAAGTGGCCAGGGTGCGGAACTGGCCCAGAAACCCCCTCTCACACACACACACAAGGAGATCTGATCTGATCTGCTTCCGCTCACCATGTGCAGGATTCCCCAAAGACTTGGGGGGCCAAGAGCCTGAAACCTGCGGGGGTTCCCATCTGGGCCCCGGTGCCCGCTGGGTCCGCGTCCTGCTGAACTGTGGCAGAGGGCATGGGGCTCATGCACTCATCAGCAAAGCCAAGAAACTGGAGAGGAAATCCTTGTTGGGTCGCCACCCAGCCCCTCTGTCCTGGGAGCCAGCACAGGGCAGTTCCCTTCCCGAGCAAAGGAGAGCGGGACATACCTGGCATATGCTGGACTGTGGGGAGCGTCCCGTTTGCAGCCTGAGTCCCTCTAGCCCCCCCCCCCCCCCCCCGAAAGGTCCCGTGCCCACAGGGCTCCTCTGGTGCGCACATGCTGGCTGATTTCCCCCAAGCTGTGGCTCAGCCCGTCCTGTGCCCGCCTGCTCCACCCCTAGGCTGATCGGAGGGAGGGAGGGAGGGACCGCAAGGCGAGCGAGCTGTCTTCCTGGGCTGTGACATCTGTCTCTCTCTCTCCCCCCTCCTTCAGGGTCGTCCGACTCCAAGACCCTTCCAAGCCATGGCGCCAACAGTCCCACTCAGCCCCTCCTCTTCGACCAGCCCCAGCTCTGCCCAGAGGATGCGCGCAGCCTTTCCTTCCGCCCAGGCCTGCGGCGGTCTCAGCTGCGTCCCAAGCCACATGCACAAGCTCTCCTCTCCCCGAGGGAGCTGGGAGCCTCCCACGCCCAGCAGGGCCCCCAAATGACACTCTGAACATGGCTCGGGTGTGTTAAATGAGTCTGTAAACGGGGCAAGAGGAAGGCCAGGCGCTGCCCCCTGCAGCGGGTTCGAGCCAGGCTCCCACTTTCCTCTTGGGACTGGCTGCTCCCCTCACCAACGGGCACAACTTTTGCACAGGTTGGTTTTTTAAAGATGTTTAAAGTACTTCCCGTTCTAACCCCTCCGCCCCCTTTCCCTCCCTCCACAGAGGAGCTGGCGGGAGGGAGTTGGTGGGGGGCGGGGTGCAAATGAAGGACACTCCCATGTATATTTTGTAAACACGATGACTGTTCGCAGCTGTAGGGTTGCGCTGCCCCTCCCCTGTAAATACGTCTTGGGCCAGTCGCCCCTTGCAGGCCGGCCAGGGTCTGCTCTGCTTTCTCCTGGGGGCACCCAGCCCAGGGGGGTCTCTAGCCAGGCTTATGTGGCACTCCCTCTCCTCCTGGTGCCACTGTCCCCAGGCGATGGTCCCCTGGGTGTGGCATTGCTGCCTGTCCAGCTGGTGGCCCCATGATTGCTTTGCAGCTGGCGCTGGCTCCCCTGCAGCCTCGTGTGGGAGGAGCAGTGTGGATGGGCTTATGCCTTCCCCTGCAGAGGGACGAGGGCCCCAGCTGCACTCACAGGAGGGACAGCCCCTCTGTGGGAAGCCTGCTCCTGCTCCTGCTCAGTCCTTCCCAGGGAAGATCCAGCCAAATCTCCAGCATGGGGAGCACGGGATGCCACTCCCCTTCCTGATCCTGCACGGGGGCTCTTGGGTTCAGCCACCAGCTGGTACCCTGCTCCCTCCAGCCCGTCCTTCTTGGGGAGTTGGTCACTGCTGCGCCGGGGTGGACCTAGCACCTGTCCCGCCCTGCTGTGTGGCTTCTTCCTGCCAGGCCCTGGTTCCTGGGCCCTCAGCATGCCATGCATGGCTGCAGGCAAGCTCTTACCTAGCTCACAGCACTGGCGAACGCCTGCCAGCGGCTCCAGGGCAGCCTGCTCTGTCAGCGCCCTCAGGCTCCAGGGGCTGCTTTCTGAGCTCCTTAGACACAAGCACAAGCCTCCTGCCGGAAGGGGGGGCTTTGCCCCGCCAGGCAGCCACCAGCAGCACCCACTTGGCTACCTGCAGGGCCAGGGCCAGCGGGGCCCTGCTGAGTGACACATCAGGGGAGCCCTTAGGGAGAATAGCCTGTTCTTCGTCCTTTACTATTCTGCCCACTTTCCCTGCTGCGGTGAAGCCCTGCCACCTGCTCCTCCTAGCTCTGGGGAAACCCTTCCCCAGCCCAAGTCCTAGCCCCTGGAATCTCCCCATAGCCCCAGCACCACCGTGGTGTGTCTGAGCCCTGGCAGGGGCAGGGAGCCCAGCCTGCAGAGAGTGGGGAGCAGCGCCCTGGCAGTGCTAGGCCCTGTTACAGCTGAGGGCCCAAAGGTGTGGGAGGATCAGCCTGGCAGTTTGTTTCCCGCTGGCTGGGGCAGGGCCGCTGAGTCGAGCACTCAGCTGTGGGTGGGGTTGGGCCCAGCATCTCTCCAAAGCCAGCAGCTCCATGCTCAGCACGCAGCACCACCAGCAGTGAAGCCCAGGCGGAGGGGTCCTGCCCCATGGTACAGGATTCCTGCCACGCTGGGGCATGGGAAAGGCCTCCATGGCAGAGAACCACCCCCTAACCCATGGCCCCTTTGAGTTGCAGCCAGCTGCTCCCACCCTGGTAAGGCCTTCATGAGGCAGAAGATCAGCCCTGGGCCCTCATTGCACTCTCCTGGGCTCGGGTGTCTGTTGCTGAGGAGATGGGGTGTGCACAGGGGTAGCAGAGGGGGCGGTCTTCCCAATGCTCCTGCTACGGCTCCTCCCTCCGAGAGCAGGCACAGCCATGGCACAGGAAGATGCCGTGAAAAGCACCTCCCGGCCCTTGCCACTGACTTCGGTGACTCCCTTTGGTAGCAGGGCAGCTCCTATCACCGCTATCTCCAGGGGCGTGAATCTCTCTGCCCTTCGTCCTGACCTGCAGCTGCATGCTCCCTGGGCAGGGTTCCAAGTGGGGCTAGCGGGCCGTGGGGGTGCTGACAGCCTATGGCGCTGAGGGAGACCTGCACTCTGTACACAGCTGCACACCGGGACCTGGAGCAGGAGGCGTTTGGGCACCTGCTTTTCCCCAGCACCCATGGCCTTGTTGGTGCCCCCTGTGCCCGCCTTGATCCATGTTGCTCAGTGCGGTGTCCTTGCCGTGTGCCTTGTTCCTGCTTTCTGTGCTGTGGGGAGCCCCTCACCCCATCCCTGGGGCTGGCCTGGACCCTGCGGGAGTCTTCTGTCCCTATTGGGAGCTCTGCCCACAAGGACGCATTCCCAGGGGCAGGTTTGTGTGCATGGCTGCTGGGCTCTGCCGTCTGCTTCCGTTTGCCACCATGCCTGTCATTCTCTGCTCCTCCCCAGCGAGATGGGCCAGCCGCCTGTCTCCCCGGCAGGGATTTCTGGGGGCTCCTCCCTTTGTTCCTCTGTTTAGAGTAATAAATCCATGGAGCAATAGCCTCTGTTTGGCTGTTATTGTAGTCTATGTGTGCATCCCCCGCCCCATGCAGGGGGAGCGGAGCAGAGCATTCTGGGGCAGGCGGCTGAGCCCAGACTCGGGCCTGGGTTTGCCCTGTCACCGGACACCGACTCCGCTGCAGAGGCCAGGCCCCACGGCACTCAGACCCCATGATGTGCACAGCGGGCCCGGAGAGGTCTGGTGGAGGCTGTGGCTGCAGAGGTGTTAAGGGGTCTCCGTCCTGCCAGCCCCACCCTCCGAGCACAGCACCTGTCTCCCCAAGCAGCTATCGGCAAAGCCCCAGGCCTGGGGTCTGGCTGGGTGCAGGCAGGCTCCAGGTTCCCAGGGGGCTGCTGGGGCCCTGCTGCTCATGACTGCTTCTTCAGACCATGGCCCTCCCCACCCTCAGGCCAGCTCATCCACTGGCTGTGGGGAGACGTCCCTGCTGCACAAGCAGGATGGGCTCATTCCATCTAGCACCTGGACTCACTGCTCCGGGGCTGGTGGCACCCACCCCGCCAACATGACTGTGCACTGGGAGTAGGCGCCCTGCTCTTCCCCTCAGCTCTGACACGGTGCCTGCTCACTCCCTGGCATCAAGCTTCTCCTGGCACTCCCTGCTGCTGCCTTGTGTCCCCTAAGCTTGCGCCTAGCCTTTAACAGTGGTGATAACTGAGACTCCAGGAGTCAAAGGGTTAACTACATGTCACAGTGCAGAAACCACCGATTACAGCCAGTGGTTGGTGGGGGGGGGCCCTTCCCTCCCACCCCATGTTGGAGCTAGGAGCTCAGCCTGGCCTCCCTGCCCCCAACTCTCAGACCCCAATTGCTGTTCGCTGGGAGCCAAGGAAGCTTGAGCCGGTGGACAGCTTGGCTATCCCTGTTCATTGCCAGAGCCTGGGGTGCATTTGGGGGTGGGATGAGGGGTTCCGGAGATAGAAGGTTCAGCCCGAGCTGCTTTTATCATTTTGGGATTCTTATAACTGTTCGGGTTGCAGAAGAAGGAGACAAAACTCAGGCCCTGATCACCTCTCCCCTAAAAGGTACAGCCCTGGCCTGCCCTGAGACACTGAGAAATGGGGTCAGGGGCCAGGCTCAAGATGTTTCCAAAGCTACTGCTCTCTTCCTGGTGTCCAGGAGCCCCTGGCGCTAGTGGGAAGCTAAGAATGGGTATGTTTGGTGTGTGGCACAGTGCGCAGCTCTGAGATCATAGTTGGGAGCTGAGAATGGGCATGCTCAGTGCCTGGTATAGGCCCACAGGAAGAAGGGCTGAGAATACCCACTGAGGTGACTGGAGCAGTTGACACCTTCTTTCAGGCTGTATTCATCTGCATGGGTGTTCTCACTCAGTTGAGAACGCCTCATTGAGATGAATGGGCCACTTCACAGCTCCCAGAACTCTCTGTGCTGTAGATGGATGTGTAGAGTCCCCTGTGCCTCATAGGGCCCAGAGCTGGCACAGGGACTCTGCATTTCCACTCTGCGACCCCTGCCTGCCACAGGTGGGTCCATGGGCTCCTCGCAGCGCCACCACTTCCCCTTAAGGCATGGCCAGGAGGAAGTGGAGCTGGCCACTGAGTGGTGCATAGCTCAACGGTCAGAGCAGCAGAGATGCGGTCAGAGCAGCAGGTGAGAATATTCTGTGTTCGAGAAGATGTAGGGGACCAGCCAAACCCCATCTTTAGAAACCCCAGTTCATTGACTAGAGCGCTGATGAAAAACTGATTTTGATCCCTTGGTGAAAGAGGGATGGTCTTCAAAGGGGCCTTTGATCTCCCAACTTTCCCCTTTCTGATTCTGTTCGGTCAGTGATTTTGAGCCCCAGAGAACAATCTGTTCCCTCCCCTAAAACTACCCCCAACATCCTCTACAATCCCTCCCCGTGCCTGCTCCACCAGGTCAGGGGGTGAGCTCAAGGATTTCCCCTTCCCTCCACTGTTCTTCAATAGGGAAAGGGAACCCAGAATTCCCTATTTTCCCATGCTCTCTCCAAGCATGGGGACAGGGCACCAGCCTTACCCCTTTTCCTCCAATGATGCTGTTTCTAGGGAGAAAGAGGAGCTCAAAGCAGGGTAGGAGAGTATGGGGAGAAAAACAGGGGTCAGAGTTGTTCAGGGGGGTGTTGGGGGTCTTCAACTCTGTCTCCCAACTCCCACGTCCCTGCCCTCCCTCCCCCTTTCATTCCTCCCTTCAAAACATACTGCCCACCACTGGATCCATGACAATCCCTGTCTTCTCAACCTGTGGGACCCTCACTGATGCCCTGCCCCCATGACTTTAGATGGCCAAAAAGTATTATTCTAACATGGAGAAAGAGGACAACTTTGGGTAAAAGCCTGTCCTTTTTCAGTGTTTGTGTGTGTGTGAGAGAGAGTGTGTGTGTGTGTAAGCGTAAAAGATTGATAAGGAAACTAATAACATCAGGGGAAAGGGAAAAATCCATGTCTGGCTGGGCTAAAGACTGAAAGGCAGCGTTTTCAGTTTTGGTAATAGAAGATCCCAGCATTGTTGAGCTGTGTGTCACACTGAAGCCTAGAATATTGAGTCTGTGTGAAGTGATGGAGACAGCTACAATCCGGGGCTCTTTTGGTTCAGAATATCACTAGGGTCAGTCGTCACTGGGTTTAATGATCTGTCTCAGTTTTTAAGTTCTCAGCCATTTTGACTTCAGAAATTCCCAGGGGCTGCATCCAGCCCTTCAGATGTTTTAATCCGGCCCTCAAGCTCCCACTGGGAGCAGGGTCTGGGGCTTGCCCTGCTCCAGCCGGGGAGCAGGGTCAGGGGTTGGCCCTGCTCTGTGCATGCTGTGGCTCCGCATGGCTTCCGGAAGCAGCGGCAAGTCCCCCTCTGACTCCTATGCATAGGGGCAGTCAGGGAGTGCTGCACGCTGCCCCCCCCTCCACCCCAGGTGTGGCCCCCATAGCTCCCATTGGCCAGGAACCACAGCCAATGGGAGCTGCAGGGGTGGCACCTGCGGACGGGCCAACGTGCAGAGCTGCCTGGCCACGCCTCTGCCTAGGAGCTGAAGGGGGGTCATGCTGCTGCTTCCGGGAACTGCTTGAGGTAAACGCTGCCCGGTGCCTGCACCCCTGTCCCTCTCCTGGGCCCCAACGCCCTGCCCCAGCCCTGATCTCTTTCCCGCCCTCCAAACCCCTCGGTCCCAGGCCATGGCACCTTCCTGCACCCCCAAACTCCTCAGCCCCACTCCAGAGCCTGCACCCCCAGCTAGAGCCCTCACCCACTCCCACACCCCAACCTCCAATTTCATGAGCATTCATGGCCCATCATGTATGCCCACCATACAATTTCCATACCCAAATGTGGCTCTCAGGCTAAAAAGTTTGCCCACCCCTGCCTTAGAGTTATCGCTTTGAAGCCTAAAGTGTCTGGCATGAGGGACTGGTATCAGAGGACGCACTCCCCTCTCCCTCATGGCCGAGACAGGTGCTGGGGTTATTAAGACCTACCTGGGAAGTGTCAAGGGCAGGGTCAGGCTAGGGTGACCAGATAGCTAGTGCGAAAAATTGGGACACTTTTTTTTGGGGGGGGGGGGTGTAGTTGCGTGTATAAGACAAAGCACCCCTCTCTTCACCCTGTCCCACAGCAAGGTCCCTGCAAGGTGTGTGCATGCCTTCTGCCTGCTCTCCTCTACCTTTCCCTTCCCTCCCAGGAGTTCTGCAGTCTCGGGGCCGGCCCAGAGAGCTCGACCATCACGGGCATGGAGCAAGGGGGGATGACCTTTCTCGGGCCCTGCCCAGCCCAGGGAAATTGCTCCCAAGAGGATCCCCAGCCATTTATACCTGCTGTTCCATGGCTCCGCCGTAGGGCGAGGCCATTAGGCATAAGGCATCCCCCCGCGACGGAGAGGGGAGCACCAGTGATCTGGACAGGAGAAGTTCAGTGGGTTGCTTGTAACAAAGGCAGCCATGGACTTCAACCACACAGGCCTCCCGTCAGAACTGCCCTCCCTGTACAAGCAGGACCACACGCATTTCTGCATGCCTTAGCAGGTCATGGGGCCTGAAGACCTGATGTCCCACAGCCCCGAGCCCCTCTGTGATGGGCCCTTGCGGACAACGCCACTTCATGAGGCACCCCCCGAGAGGGTGTGACCTCGGCCAGGCCGCTCCAGGCTGAGTTTCCGCCTGGCCTGAGCTGGGGAGATGGGTGCAGATGCTATGGGAGGGAGGAAAGGGAACAGGAGGCAGAGCCCACCCATGGCACCACACTCCGAGAGGTCCCCCCTAAGCACCGAGCCATTGGTTGGCCACATCAGGTGGGCTTGTTCCCATGGCCTCACCAGCTCTAGATCTCATGGAACAGCTACCCTGGGCCACCCTGCCAAATGGAGGTGCTGGAAAGGGCAGGCGCGCAGCACCCAGAAAAATGGCAGCTGTGGCCGGTGCCCAGCTTGTGGCTCCAAGTGCCTCCCCTGCCCCTGCCCTCTTGGAGCAATTACCCTCATCCCAAAGATCACTTTGACCCCTTCCCCCCAGCTGGAGAGGCACATGAGGTTAGAACGGAGACCCCTGGTGTGTGTGTGGGGGGGGGGGGGGGGGTAGAGAGACACATGGGGTTAGAATGGAGGCCCCAGGAAGGGGGCGGGGGAGGCACATGGGGTTAGACTGGAGGCCCGGGCGGGGGAGGTAGAGGAGACACATAGGGTTAGAATGGAGACTCATAGTATGGGGGAGGGCGGGGTAGAAGTGACACTCATGGGGTTGGAATACAGGCTCCTAGTGTTGGGGGGCACTATGGGGCTCTGGGGAGCCTCCAGCACGCTCAGCCCCGGGCCCTGGTGGGTGAGTGAGAGGAAGGGCTGGGGTGCCTCCCCATGGCGCTGGCTGCCTGTTGCTGGGAGGGAAGCCCATGGAGGTGATGGGCCATGCCCCTCTTTCCTAGCAGCCCGGCTCGGGGCAGGACTACATCTCCCAGGATGCCGCGCGGTGGCGAGAGAAGATTTTTCTGCTTGGGTTACCACGTTCAGGTTCCCAAATAGAGGATGCTGCAGGGGGGCTGGGGTGTAAGGAGAATGGGGCGGGGGGCAGCAGCCAGCTGCCCGGCTCTGAAGGCACCGCAGAAGTAAGGTAAGTAAGTAAATCGTGGACATTTGTTCATATTTCAAAAATGTGCCTTGACGGAGCTCGGCGGACCAAAAGCGAGGTCACGTGTGGGAAAACCTGGCTACATGGTAACCCTAGTTTCTGCCCAGCGTGTCATGACGCAGTGGCCGGATTTGGCGCCGAAGTCACTGCCTGCATCCCTCTCCTGCTCTGTCCCCATGGCCGGGCCCCACTGTGAGGCGCCGCGGGCTGCCTCCCACTATGCCAGCCCAGCCCTTAGCGCTGTGGGACCAGCTCACGGGCACAGCCTGGGATGGTGCTTGATGAGATGAAAGGAGTAGATGTGATCAGAGAAGGCTACAGCCAGGGCAGCCCCCACTGTCCTCTGACAGGAAACTATGCTTCTGTGCGGCCTACATGAGGACGCACACCCGCTCCCCTCATCATCGAGCCATTGAGTGCCCCAGATCCACCTCCCTGTTCTCACGGGTGCCAAGGAGTCACTTCGGCTGGACTGAAGGCTGCCAGGAGCCCTTCCACTGCTTGAAATCCACCCTGCTAGCGGCAAAGATACCAGCCTACCCAAATTACGCCCTTCCCCTCAAATGCTGTTCCCATGCTGCTACATGGGGTGGGTGCGGGGCTTCCCCAGGGCAGGAAGGTGGGGGGTAGCATATGCCAGCTGGGGACTGAACAGCTCTGGTATGGACAATGGCCACTACAGCAACTTCCCAGTAGAACTGCTAGCCCTTGTCTGAGGTTTAAGAGGTACCTGGCAGCTGCTCACTTTACTGTATACACAGACAACAACCCCCTGGCACAGCGCCACTGCCGGGCAAGGAGCACCTGGCCAGCTACGCCCCCACTGCAGTTCAGGCCTGGCTGAAGCAACACCAATGCAGATGCTTTGGGTCTGGCATGGAGTGGTGGGGGATAGAGGACCTTGGTGGGAAGGGGTGAACAGAGGCCCTGGCAGTGGGGGGAATGGAAGGCATGGGGTGGAGTGGGAATGGTGCACACTGAGCCACTGGGCTGGGGGACCCTGGAGTGAGTGGAGCTGGGACTGGAGGGCGCACAAAACCCCAGACTGGGAGGAGGTTGGGGGCTTCCACGGATTCCCTGCAAGAAAGGTGATTGGAGCGTAGCCCGCAGGGAGCTAATGCAGGGATGCAAGGAGCTCCTGGGGCTCAGCCCACAGAAGCTACAAAGAGTGCGCCCCTCTGGTTTGTTAAACATCAGCTGGCTCCCAGCAGAGTCCTCCTATCTGCCCCCACACACACCATGTCTGGGGCTCCACATGCCTCCTGAGCATTGGGTGGTTCATGTGTGCACTTCCCCAGCCTGCCAGCTGGCCCAGTTGGTGCAAGGTCTCAGCCCTCCTAGTGCGGCTGTGCCCTGGCTCAGCTATGCCTCGCAGCTGTCTCCTTGACTTGGATGGAGCCTGTTTTTTGGATCACCCACCCGGTCATCTGCCCCTGCCCTTGGTCCTTCCCCAATGGGTCTAATCCCCCCAACTCCTGCCTAGGCTCATGGGGCGCCGGGCTGCCCTTCCACCAAGGTGCCTGGCCTCAGACCCTGAAAGGAACAATGGCCTGGGTTCTCGAGCCCCATCTTCCTCTCTCCCAGAGCCTAGTTTGGTTATTCCTTCAGCCCTATTCACCTTGCCCAGGCACATGGAATGGGGCGACTGCCCTCCCAGCCTGCCTCCGAGAGCCAGTACCCCGTGACAGGGGGTCCCAACTCACAGGGCAAGAAAGACAGCTAAGGAAAAGCAAAAAGAAAATGACCTTGAATACAAGTGACATCAAAGGGATCTTAACAAATAGAACAGAAGTGTCCCAGCCCTGGAAAGGTGTGAGGAGCCCAGCTTGGCAAGTGCCTTGGGCGTCTGCATGGGGCTGTGTCTAGGGACTGCTCTGAGGAACGGGCCGCTCAAGCAGGGCCCACTGACCCACATCGATTGGCTCTAAAAGGCCTGGGCTGCTTCCAGGCAGTGGGACCTCAGGGTCAGACTGTGCCAGTCCTAGTTCCGCCTGACCAGTGTCTGTGCATGTGCTTCATGGAATTGCTTCAGGTTGACATTTTGAGCAGAATTCACATTGTACCAGCGCCCCAACAGGCATTTGTGTGAATTAAATTGTTGGCGTTCCCTGTTCCCACCGGTACTAAATCAGCTACTTGGTGCCAGGCAGGGCAGCAGCTACCCCCCAGAAGGCCAGAGGGGAGCAATGCCCACTGCAGTTTGGGCGATCCTCAGGATCCGCAGCTTATATCCAGAAGGGCATCTCGTGCAGCTCTACTGCACACCCAAACCCGACTGACCCAGCCCGGCTTAGAGCCAATCCTTATCCCAATCCGGCTTGCCGACTTCCCTTCCTACACATACCAAAGGCTGTTCCCTTGGAGACCTGCTGTGGAGGTCAACTATGTGCTATGAGTCAACAGTGTGCCCTTGTTGCCAAGATGGCTAACGGCATTTTGGGCTGCATAAATAGGGGCAGTGCCAGCAGATAGAGGGACTTGCTCGTTCCCCTCTATTCGACATTGATGAGGCCTCATCTGGGTCCTGTGTCCAGTTTTGGGCCCCACACTACAAGAAGGATGTGGAAAAATTGGAAAGTGTCCAGTGGAGGGAACAAAAATGATTAGGAGGCTGGAGCACATGACGTATGAGGAGAGGCTGAGGGAACTGGGGATGTTTAGTCTACGGAAGAGAAGAATGAGGGGGGATTTGATAGCTGCTTTCAACTACCTGAAGGGGGGTTCCAAAGAGGGTGGATCTAGACTGTTCTGAGAGGTAGCAGATGACAGAACAAGGAGTAATGGTCTCAAGTCACAGTGGGGGAGATGTAGGTTACATGTTAGGAAAAACTTTTTCACTAGGAGGGTGGTGAAGCACTGGAATGGGTTACCTAGGGTGGTGGTGGAATCTCCTTCCTTACAGGTTTTTAAGGTCAGGCTTGACAAAGCCCTGGCTGAGATGATTTAGTTGGGGATTGGTCCTGGTCTGAGCAGGGGATTGGACTAGATGACCTCCTGAGGTCCCTTCCAACCCTGATATTCTATGATTCTACGGAGATGGGTACAGCCAATGCGAGATTTACACCATCTCCCCCGGATTTTCAAGGCTCAGTGAGAGCTCACCGGATGCTGCTGGAGCCATGATGCTTTCCAAGGCTCGGGCCCCTTTCTTGGGGCGAACCCATTCAAGGGTGCCCTGCCCTTCACAAAGAAAAGAGAACTCTTACCGGGGCTCCCGCCGGCTTCTCCGGGATCAGTTGCGTTACTGCACTGGATGCCTCATGGCACCCATCTCTGACACTCCAGATTCGTGAATCTGCACCCGACTCCCTTTCAATCGGCTGTCTGTTCAGAACGGCACTTGCCTATCTCTTCGGAATGGTTCTTGCCCGGCCCTTTGGACCAACCAACCCTATTCACCCTTCTCCACTCCGGTCTTCAAAGTTCTTGTTTGAATATTTGCTACTGCCACCAAGCTCTGCACCTACCGCAGCTCCCCCTGAGCCCATACCTCAGCAGCCCTCCTGCCTGACACAGCGTAGATCCCTCAGCTCTCATCGCTGGCAGTGTCTGGGGATGGGCCCAACCCTCCAGCATCTCCATTTTCCAGGCAGGTGAGTTGTTACATGCTCCTTGGATTCCCACTTCCATGGCCACCGTCCTGCTGTCTGTATCAACCAGCACCTTTCCTGGGCTCTGATGAGCATCGGCATCAGGCGCCTAAACCCAGCGTTCGGCTCATCTCACAGCACCAGGTCTGCTTACTGAAAGCGAGCACTAGGCACTCCTGTCCCATGCCCGGCTCCATGAAAGCGAGCCGAGCACCTCACCCACGGACAGCCTGAGAACAACTTGAGATCATTTCAGCCCCACAACCTGCAGTCATTCGCTGTGTCAGATAAAACTGCTGATACAGACAAGCACCAGCTACTAGATGGGTTGCTGGGTCTGTGCCCCTATGCCCAGGATGGACGACTGACTCGAGTGTCCTCTGGCTTTGCCCTGCCCAGGCATGGTTCAGTCTCATTGCCAAGGGGCTGCAGGTCAGGACTGAGAGGCATCAACAGAGCTACAGGAGCTGTGGGACGCTGGAAGAGCTGTGTGGGGTCCCCATACTGTCTGGAATCACTGTCCCTGAGTCTAGCCCCTACTATCCTGGCTGGTCCCGCCCCCATCTCCATGTGGGATCATCCATTGTGTGTTCCCCTGGGGCTGGGCTGGGGGGGGTTGCTCTGTCCTGGGGGGGCTCTGTACAAGGCCTTTCCCAGCAGGTGGGAGGGGGAAGCAGCACAGAGAGGGAATAGGGAGCACAGGGCTGGGGGGCACAGATTCACCCAGACCACACCAGGTGTGCTGGGAGGGTACACCCCCTGAGTCCCTGTCAAGCAGCATGAGGTTCCCCACCACCTCCCCCATACACACTCAGCACTACACAGAACTGGGGGTCCCGGAGAAAGCCACCCTCACTTGGCCCATTGCATCCCACTGCCCCCCCGCCCCCAGTACCTCGGCGGGGATCTCAGACCCACCTTTCCCAGGGGGCCCTCTGGGACAGAACTAGCCCCTGGGACAGGGAATGAGGCACAAGATTCAGCCAGGTCAGAGAGGGGAAGTCAAGCCCAGGGCTGGATCCCCACAGCCCAGTACTCCCCAAAGGGGCCCCAGCTTTCCTCCCCAGGCCCTGCCTTCCCCCTAGGCTGTGACGCCTGGGACCGGGCCTTGCTCCCACTGCTGGGACATGTGCATGGGGCACAGCACCCTAGTCCACATGGGACCTGTGCCATACAGCTCAGGCCAGTGACCAAGCCACTGAACAATGGCCAGGCAGGGAGCGGGAGGCGGTGGCTGGAATGCGGAGCAGGGCAGGTACATCTGTCTGGTGGTGCAAGCAAGCCCCAGCTTGCTCTGTGCTAAGCACCTCACACAAACCCTGGCCCAGGGACAATAGGCAAGGGAGAGGTAGTCAGACGGATCTGGTTTCCCTGCAGCCTCCCCACCCCTCATCCAGTCCAGCAGGCCCAGCATGGGGAAGGGACCCTTTTCTCCCTCCCCGACTCAGCCTCTGTAACGATGCTGGTTCTGGTGGGACTTAACGGAGAGTGCCAATTCAGGACAAACTGCTTAAAGCAGGGCAGTTACAGCCCAAGGCTGAGGTTTCTGTGCACAACAAGGCAAACCAAACCAGCCGGACAGAGAGGACTTTGGTCTCACCCCACTGACTAATCACAAGTCACACAAGCAATTCCCTTAGACGCTCCAGTTTCCTAGTATCCCCACCAGTGCCACTCGTTATGGGGACAAATGGTTATGAAAACCAATACCCCTGTAAAAGAAAAATGGTTCTCTTGATCCCAAAGGACCAAGCCCCAGACCCAGGTCAATATACAAATCAGATCTTACCCTCAAATCACACTGTTGCCAATCCTTTAGAATCTAAGATCTAAAGGTTTATTCATAAAAGGAAAAAGATACAGATGAGAGCTAGAATTGGTTGAATGGAATCAATTACATACAGTCATGGCAAAGTTCTTGGTTCAGGCTTGCAGCAGTGATGGAATAAACTGCAGGTTCAAATCAAGTCTCTGGAGAACATCCACAGCTGGGATGGGTCTTTCAGTCCTTGGTTCAAAGCTTCAGTGTAGCCAAGTCCCTCCAGAGGTATGAAGCAGGATTGAAGACAAGATGGAGGAGCTGCAGCAGCTTGTTATATTCTCTTGCCATGTGGTCTGTCTTTCTTTGTTCCAAAGACAAGCTGTCCATCACACGGCCTGGAAACACCTCAGAGTTCTGTCCACAGGCATGTCCCTGCATGCCTTGCTGAGTCCCAAGGCATGTCTGCCTTCTCTCAATGGGTCAGTTGTCTAGCTGATGGTCCTTAATGGGCCATCAAGCAGGCTAGGCAGAGCTGACACCAACTTGTCTGGGGTGTCACCCGGAATCATAGCATAAGTTTGAAATACAGACAGTATAGAGCCAATACTTATATCTTTAAATACAAAAATGATACATGCAAACAGATAGCAAAATCATAACCAGCAAACCATAACCTTGTCTTAGACACGTTATTTGACCCCCTTTATACAAGATTTGGTGCCACTACAGGACCTTGGTTGCAATGATGTTCTATACAGTCCCAGTTCAAGTCAATAAAGCCACACTCCCAACGCAAAATGGATGCAGGAAGGGCTAACACAAATATCACTGACCGCATCCCAAGTGCTCCCCATCCTTGGTTCTGTCTTACTACAGCAAGTATTAGTTTAGAAGCCATATCAGTGTATAATAAAAATGTCATGTTCAGTAACATGATGGATTCTCTTTACCAACTCAAGGTAAAACTTGGTTAGAACAATAGTGGATCTGCTCTTGCAGCATGGTTTCTGTATGTCTCATGATCTTGCCAAGAGCTAAAGAACATAGCTACTTTATCCATACATGTTCTGGCAAATGTTTGGAACTCAATTAACATCAACTTAATGTAGATATTACTGTTCTTTATAGTACAGGAATCTTGGCATTTAGCCATGAAAGCAATATGGTAGTGTGCCTCAGTTTCCCTTTTCATACATCACATCAGGTTTGGAATGTCTTTTCCCCTGTGAAAAGTTCCAATACTGTTTACAGGCATTAACTGTGAAATATCAGTATAACAAAGCCTTTTAATGTAAAGTGTGGTCCTTTTAACATGTTCAAGGGATTTTCCAAAAGATTAGGCACATCATGCATTTTTACAGTTTTTGGTCATAGCAACACATTAGTCACAAAAATTACCATGAGTAATACGAACAAATTCTTTGCAAGTGTCCATCTACAGTCATGTTTGTCATGCCACACCTTTGGCACAATACCATTGGGGTTTTGGCATTTTAGGGTTAACCTGTGGCTTCCCTTTGCAAAATTAAGTTCTCTTTTTCCTCCTTGTCCTGAAGGATCAAACCCTGATTTCTCTTGCTTAACAGAATTCACTGGCAGATTGCGTGTGCTCTCTGTGCTAACAGCTATTAGCAAGTCCTTCTTCTCCCTGCCAGCCAAGTAATTTGCATTACCACAGACAGGAGCCAGTTCCCCAGTTTTCAGATCCTTAACTGCTACCAATTCCAAGGCTGGACTCTGTCTTAAAGAGATACCATCCATTTTCACTAACAAGCTATACTCAAAGTTCTGTTGTCCTTCCCTTACCAACCTCTGCTTCCACATGGAATTAGATGTTAAGTTCACTGAGAGACTACAAGTCATATCCAAAGCGTCTGGAGATGAGAGTATACCTGCCATCCCCTGCATTCTTGAGAGATTAACTGCACAGCTGTTCTGCTCTGCAGACTCAGCTACCCAGTCTTCCCTCTGAACCTGAGACACAGACTGTTCACTTACAGAATCAGCATGGAGACATTCCTCTCTCAACAACCTTGTCTCCCCAACAAGCTGGCCAAACACAGCCACTTGGTTATAGGGCTGTCCAACTTTCTTAACAGCTTTCACTCCATCTGAGACCTTCTCAAAGCTATCCACACTGGATCTGAGACCTTCTCAAAGCTATCCACACTTTCCAAAAGGAAAGTCAGGGGATCCATTCACCACAGAAAATTTCTGGTTGTTAGGAACTGAAACTTTCTTGATTACATCACTTTCACACCCTTCAGTTGCAGTAAACTGCTTGCAAAGACTACTATGAGGATTCCTTTCCCCAGGAGCTTTTCTAAGCAAAAATTCACCTTTCACAGAAATTCTGCCCTTACCCTCTTCACCTAGGGCTTACTCTAAAGGAACACTTTCCTGAGCAGCAACAGACTCTGTCTGGGTCTCACTTACAACCAGGATCACCTCTGGCCCATCAAGCGGATTCCTACACAGTCCCCTTTCAGGCAAACTTATAGACTTCCTAGATAAAAAGTTAGAAGCATTCTCCTTCCCTTTGCCACACACAAGTTCAGGAATCTTTTCCTTCTTGCTACAAGTTTCCACACCATCAGGTAACACCAGCATATCACCTTTCTGCTCTCCTTGTGCCCTGGCTAGGATATCACCCTGATTAGACAAAGTTGCTACACCCTTTCCCAACAACACACAAGCACCAGAATTGTCTGATCTCTGGGATTTTGCTAGGACACTAACTGGATGCAACCTAGTTACAGTGCCATTCTCCCTAGAAGACACAAACTTAGGACCATTCCCTTCCTGGGCTTTAGTTGAATTCAGAACCAACTCTGAGACAACTGCACTATTCTCAGCCATCACAGGCTGAAAGGCACCTTCTGTCTGCTCCACAGACAAAGAGCCAGAGACACATTCTCCTTTACCAGACACACGGCTTGGGATATCCTTTCCCTTGTCTGCTTGGAGACCGGGGTAACTCCCTCCATAGGCAAGTCAATACCCCTGACAGACACAGGCACATTTCCTTCACTGTCACACTTCTCCACACAGTTAACAGGTAAGGTAAAAGGACACTCATCTTCCACTATCCTTGCCTTCCCAAACTGCTGACTAGACAAAGCCATCAGCTCACAAAGCTGCCTAGGCTCATCCAAAATTTCCTTACCAGGCACATTGCCACTCCCAACAGATAAACTGCTGCTCTTCTCACTACACTGAGCTACTTCCAGCAAATCAGTTACCTTTTCCAGGTTCACTTTTACAAGCTGTACTTGCCAATAATCCATCACCCATCAAAAATCTACCCTTTCCTTCCTCCGTTAGGACTTCCACCTGACCATCCACTTTAATCTGCTCCTGAGAAACATTTTCCTGACCAATGAGTTCTTTCTGCTCTTTATCTAATTCCAGATTCACTTCTGAGACATTAGACAGACATTCAGAAACTTCATTCACAGACAAACTGCTTTTTTGCAGACAAACAGCTATTTCCCACCAGGTTAGAATCCCGCTCCCCCTGGTCAGAGCAATATAACATACCAACATTGTTATAAACTGAAACTTCAAGAGGGTAGTTTCTCGATTGCTTTTTTGACTTTGAGCTGAATTCTGGCAGTTTCTTGTCGCAGCTGGTGAACCCTCTCCTCAGCAGCGATCCTTTGCTTTCCCAGCCATCGAATTTCTGCTAGTTTCTTTTCATGCTCAAGTTGCCATTTGTTTGCTGCCTTTTGCATTCCAATTGCTTCTGCACCTTCTGTAGCATCAGGTAAGGCTGTGCTCCTGCCTCCTGATCACCGGCCATTAACAGATCTCTCAGTTCTTGATTTGTAGCTTTCTTTCTAAAGCTTATCCCCTTTTCTGAACACAAATCTTCCAGGGCTTTTTTGCCAAGGCCCTCATATGCTCTTTGCTCACCCATTGGAACTGTTCTTTAACCAACCAAACTCTCAATACCAAAATTCAAATTTGGATAGTGTGGGGTTCTGACCCAAAGTTTAATTGACCTGGTTCTGTGGATCCTAGCACAACTACACCACTGTAACGATGCTGGTTCTGGTGGGACCCAGCGGAGAGTGCCAATTCAGGACAAACTGCTTAAAGCAGGGCAGTTACAGCCCAAGGCTGGGGTTTCTATGCACAACAAGGCAAACCAAACCAGCCGGATAGAGAGGACTTTGGTCTCACCCCACTGACTAACCACAAGTCACACAAGCAATTCCCTTAGACACTCCACTTTCCCAGTATCCCCACCAGCGCCACTCGTTATGGGGACAAATGGTTATGAAAACCAATACCCCAGTAAAAGAAAAGAGGTTCTCTCGATCCCAAAGGACCAAGCCCCAGACCCAGGTCAATATACAAATCAGATCTTACCCACAAATCACGCTATCACCAATCCTTTAGAATCTAAAATCTAAAGGTTTATTCATAAAAGGAAAAAGATACAGATGAGAGCTAGAATTGGTTGAATGGAATCAATTACATACAGTCATGGCAAAGTTCTTGGTTCAGGCTTGCAGCGGTGATGGAATAAACTGCAGGTTCAAATCAAGTCTCTGGAGAACATCCACAGCTGGGATGGGTCTTTCAGTCCTTGGTTCAAAGCTTCCGTGTAGCCAAGTCCCTCCAGAGGTATGAAACAGGACTGAAGACCAGACAGAGGAGCTGCAGCAACTCTTTACACGCCAGGGGCATGCTGGAGAGGACCCTGAAGGCAGCCACCCACTCAGTGTACATGGAAACCCTGAAGTGTAAACCCGATCAGGGTAAAGCCTTCAAACTGACCAACAAGTGGGACGCCAGCAACCATTTCCTCACCGGGGGCAGCTTCACCTGTTTCGCCGACTGGCAGTTCATCCACCGTGCCCGGCTCAACTCCGTCCCGCTCAACGGAGCTGTCCGCCACGGGAACCGAGACAAGCGTTGCAGGAAGTGCGGCTACTCAACGAGACCCTGCCCCACATCCTGTGTAGCTGCAAGCCCCATTCCAGAGCCTGGCAGCTGCGCCACAATGCCATCCAGAACCGCCTGGTGAAAGCCATTGCACCGCGCCTGGGGGAGGTCGCAGTGAACTGCGCCATCCCTGGTACTGACAGCCAGTTGCGACCTGACGTGGTAGTCACCGACGAGGCCCAGAAAAAGATCATCCTCATCGACATCACAGTCTCCTTTGAGAACAGGACCCCAGCCTCCCATGAAGCCTGAGCTCGTAAGCTGGAAAAATACGCCCCCTGGCCGACACCCTGAGAGTGAAGGGCTACGAGGTGCAGATGGATGCCCTGATCGTCGGAGCCCTGGGCGCTTGGGACCCCTGCAACGAGCGTGTGCTGTGGACCTGTGGGATCGGTCGACGCTACGCACGGCTCATGCGGCACCTCATGGTCTCGGACACCATCCGATGGTCCAGGGACATCGACATCGAACACATCACCGGCCACCGACAGTACCAGGAGGTGTGAACCGGTACGACATCGTGCATCCACTATGAGAAAGGGACCAAGAGACTTTTTCCATTGGACCATATGAACTGGAACCATAAACTCACTGAACATTAAATCTCACCAAATGAGGGTAAATCCATCCTCATCATCGTATCCACTCATTATACTCCACACCTGAACATAGCCATTATATGAACAATATACCCCCATATCTCAATGGCTGTACTTTGACCTGTTAACCTTTTACCCCCAATCGGGGACATTGCAGATTATGTATTCCTTACGCCACCCATTCCTAAACCGAACTTCACACCCCTTGATAATCTGTACCTTATTCCCTGATAACCAGAAACTTCTATGCTTAAACTTTGTACTGTTTTATTTTTATTTTAACATCATCTTAAAAAAATTATTACTTCTCTTGCCATGTGGTCTTTCTTTCTTTGTTCCAAAGACAAGCTGTCCATCACACGGCCTGGAAAAACCTCAGAGTTCTGTCCACAGGCATGTCCCTGCATACCTTGCTGAGTCCCAAGGCATGTCTGCCTTCTCTCAATGGGTCAGTTATCTAGCTGATGGTCCTTAATTGGCCATCAAGCAGGCTAGGCAGAGCTGACACCAACTTGTCTGGGGTGTCACCTGGAAGCATAGCATAAGTTTGAAATACAGACAGTATAGAGCCAATACTTATATCTTTAAATACAAAAATGATACATGCAAACAAATAGCATAATCATAACCAGCAAACCATAACCTTGTCTTAGACACCTTATTTGACCCCTTTTATACAAGATTTGGTGCCACTACAGGACCTTGGTTGCAACAATGTTCTATATGGTCCCAGTTCAAGTCAATAACGTCACAGCCTCCTTCGCTGCTGCTCTGGCCCATGGCTTTGGTGCCACAATGGGGCGGGTGCATGGACTCCTCTTCCTCTCCCCCACTGGCCCAGGGCCCAGACACCCAGGGGTTGGGCTGGAAGAGACACTTTGAGCAAGAGACTCTCCTCTGTGAGCCCCAAATGAGAGCGGGAGGAGGAATCTGTGGGAAGGGGGAGATATCTGCCTCCAAACTATCCAGCTAATAAGAGCCTGGCAGTGCTCCCATCTGGACTGGCAGAGACAAGCCAGGCAAGCTTCTTGTTTGGGCCCAATGGGCACAGACAGCCCCTACCGCTCTCACTGCATCCTGAACCCTGCCAGACATTAGCGAGGGGTTGCTCACACAGCCTCTGAACCAGCCAGGCTGTGTGTGCCACAGACTCCGCAGGATGGGCATGAGGGCCAGGGGAGCCCCCCGGCCCCTTCCAGGGTCCTGAGCCTCACGATCCCCCCTAGCAACCTCTCACCCCAGGACCAGCCTGTGCTGAGGAGGAGCCTCAGGCCTTGTCAGCGGTTCCACCACCCGGGCTAGAGCCAAGCAGGGACAAGCCAACAGGCCGGACTTGGCCCGGGGTCAGCTGGCATCAGCTGAGCCCAGAGCGCTGCGGCTCCTTACCCCAGCTCAGGGTTTGGCCCCTGTGCTGGAGGGGTGGAGGGAACGTGACAGATGGCACACCTGGATTCCCATGGGTTGAAAGGCCTGGAGTATGTTGTCCCACACATCTAAGGGGAGACATCCCTATTTGGTGCTAAGACCAACCTCATCAACCCTGTGAGCACAGGCCAGACAGCTGCTGCATTAGGCCATCCCTCCCCCTCCCCCTCTCTTAACAGATGAGGGCACAGGGGCTACTGAGCCACAGGCCAGAGAAAGCCCCACCCTGATACCCAGAGCCACTCAGCCAGACGCCCCGTCTCTCAGAACAAGGCAAGACTATTAGAGCGTCAAGAGTCAAGCAGCAGTTATGGCCAAGCAATGGGGCTGCGAGTTCAATGCGGCCTCTGTGCCGCCAGCCAAGCAGTGGCGGGTGTCAGCCTGGGGGAAGGGCTCCCCTGGGAGATGGCTCAGGACTCTGTGGTTCTTGGTGGGTGCTGCTCGGGGCAGCTTTGGTAATTCATTGGTTTCAGCACGGGGGGCACAGCGCAGCCTTTTGAAGGGGATTTCATACGGCGGTTGGGCTCATTAATGTCCACATGACACAGAGTAGGGATGTTAGCCCTCCCCGCCCACACTGGCCAAATGCAAATGTGGGCAATTGAATTTCCTCTCCATGTACACCCCGGCAGTTTCAGTGGGAAACAGCATCCTTCCCTGCTGTCCTGAACTGTGGCATAGCATTGCTATGCTCTGTTCAGCAGCTGCTACGTCCCACCCCAAAGGCTGCTGCATCTCAGCCAGGAGGGAAGCAATTCTTGGGCATGTAGTTTGCAAAGCACTTTGCAATCTTGTGGGCTTCAAGGTGCTCGAAAAGCAAGCAGAGTCCCTGGGGGTGCCATCCCTGGGGTCAGGTTTGGGAACAGGTGCCCCACCCTAAGAAGGAGGTCCAGGTGCAGGGGCAGGCTGACTGTGCTGGGGCTTGGAGGTGCCAGGAACAGAAGAAATGATGCCTGGAGCCACTTCAGGAGCAACAGCCAAAGGGAACAGGGCTGGTCTCTCCTCCGTCAGAGCTCACTAGCTTGGACTTAGTGCCTGGCTCAGCCAGGGGCAGAACCCAGATCCAGAGCCCCAGACCTGGCCCTAGCTACTCGTCCATTCTGCCTGGCACTCTGGGGGTGATCTGTGGACTCCCCTGGCTCTCCATGTCAGGACCCAATCACTCACCCTGGTGGCTGCCCCTCACCCAGAGCTCTGGAAGGTGATGGTCACGGGGGGACTCAGTTTGCAGAAAAGATACAATGATGGGTCAAGCAGAAACAGACCAAACCCTCCAACCCTGTGGCCCTATGAAATGTCCCGGCTCAGCCAGGAGGCGCTTCCGCCAGTCTCAGCCAGTTCCCAGAGCTGAGCCAGCTAGTGGGGTTGGGTAAAACCCTCCCTCTATCTTCTTGTAGGACCACATCATGCTTGCAGCCACGGAACACTGCTGATTCCCATCCCAGGGACAAGGGCTGAAGGTGACTTGAGGTGGCTGATCAAGTCGGGACAGGCCAGGCTGGGGGCTGTGAGAGGAAAGGCAACCGAGCAGAGGGTTCCTCTGCAATTGGGGCTGCCTGGCCAATCGGCCGGGACCGCATCTCTGCAGAGGTGCAGGCGAGCTGGTTTCTGGGGTTTGCTGTCAGGAGCAGACGGTCCCCCGAGGAATTTCCCTGTGACATGTAGCAGGGTAAATCACACCTCAGGGGAGGGGGTGGTCACAAAACGCAGCATCTCGGCCACCCATAGGGCAACATTAACCCATCCAGGCAATCCCTGGCCAGGCCTAGGCTGAGATCTCAGGGCTGTCAGGGCCTGTTCCTAGACAAACCCCCCGCCCATCCCACCTCACCTGCCATCTAGAGCAGGGTTCCCCATGCCCTGGCCGGTGGTGCCAGCACTGTAACTGCATGTAGCTGGGGGGCATGGGCAAGCCCATGCTGCTTGCAGCTAAGGCAGGGAGCTGGTAGGTGAGATGACGCTAAGGGCCTGTGGCCAGGGGCAAACCGGGCCCTGGGTATTGGCTCTGCTTCAAGTCCCAGCTGCTCTCTGGAAGTATCCTGGGGCAGGCTGTGACCCTCTTATTAACCACCCCCATGCCCCTGACCCCACCCCATGGTGCAGGGCTGCTGCCGACCCCAGCCTGGCATCTCCCTGGTGGTGGTTCCATGCTGTGTTACAGCCCGGCCTGTGCAGGGCTGGGGGCCTAGAGGGGCTGAGCAAACCTTTGCACGTGGACAGGAACAAACATCCCCAGGAAGCAGAAATTCAACAAGGAAGGGGGTTATCCTGGCCTGCCCTCTCTGGAAGAGAGAATGTGGGGGAGAACCTGCACTGAGCAGATTCCCAGCCCAAAGGCTCGGGGGGCTCTGCACTGGACCTGTCAAGGGTCAACAGTGGTGGTGGGGTGAACACTCTGGCCTTAGGACACATTTTCTAGCATGCTCCTTCCACAGCCTCCATCCCCTAGGCTCCCAGCACTTCACAAGCAGCAGTAATTAATCCCCATAGCCCCCCAGGACATGTCAGCAGCAGCATCCCCATTGTACAGTCAGGGAAACTGAGTCGCAGAGAGCCGGGAACCTGCCTGAGTTAGTGGTAGAGCAGGGACTAGTGCCTAGGCATCCTGAATGTTAACCGTGAGAACAGCCCCTTGCGCAGTGCTGGGCACCAACGTTATCACCAAGTTGGCCGTGTCTGGCCCCCCCTCTGGATGAGATTTCAGTGCCACTGGGGCAGCTAGTCTCTCCTCCAAAGCTGAGTCTCCGTGTGCTTGGTGGGAAAGGGGCTGCAGCTGAATAATGGAGCCGTTTTCACTTGGGGTGGGGGTTGGGGGAGATTTTGTTCAACACTGACCAGTTCTCAAAGGAGAATGGACCCTGTTTACTTTTAAAACCCTCCTGGTTCACATTTGGTGAGTCCCAGGGGCTGATCCTGCGTCACACAGGCCAGGAACATGCCATTAACCCTGCTGGGCCTTTGTGGGCCTCTCCATGGACTACCCCACTCCCACGCAGCTGCCCTTTCCCCTTCCCCTTGGCATTGCTCCTGTCTCAGCAGCAGGTGAGGGGGCTAGGAGAGCAGGGATTGTCCCTGTGCGCTCTGGGAGCTGGGGAGGCCCAGTCTGAACAGCCCCTTTGGGGAGGATTGTTGCTTCTGTCGGGGAGCAGCTGGTTCATTCCTTCCGCCTCGGAGTTCAGAGGAAGCAGCAGGATGTGGACACCCACCCCACTCTGCCTGCAGCCATAGGGACGTCCAGGAGCTGCCACTGCAGCAGGGGGCCCACACACTCTGGCGCTCATGACAGCGAGGCCTGCCCGGCACAGTCCTGTTCACCTGGACTAAAGATGGGCCCAAGCCACAAGATGCTGAGTTGAATCCAAACTTTCCCCACAGGGGCCTTTTCCGAGCCAGAGTTTTGCTTCCGGCTCATCTCTAGGCCTGAGTTATCCCGAAGTGCTTTACCCACTATAGCCCCAGAAATCACTTTGCCCACGACAGACCTACAGCCACCTCTAGGGTGGAGCACGGCAGCTGTTTAACACCGCACAGCAGCACCACCCAACAGTTCAGAGCAGGAAGCAAAGAAGAACGTTGTCTCCAAATTGCAGCAGGAAGGGACCTGGAGAGGCACACACAGTAACGAGAGCCAACTGAAAAATCAAACTCTGTGCCAAAAATACTGCCCTTTTGGCATTGGTTCCATTTGAAACGGAGCCGTTTTTCATTGTTTGCCATTTTCTGTGTTTTCCCCCCTAATATTTCTATTGAAAAACGTTATTGAAAAGTTTTGTTTGTTTGGAGAACCATTTGGAGACGTTTCTGGGGAAAAAAACTTCTTTTTTTAAATGGAAAAAGTTTTTTCACAAAACATTTGACCATTTCTTTTGCTCAACTTCTCTTTTCTAAACTTGGCCATTTTTTTCTGGAAACCTTTTCGCTGGATACCTTTGGAGCCGCTCTAATACTCCTCCAGGGTGGAATGTGTCTGGACAACTTAATCAGCCCCTCCGTGCTCATGATCTGTGCTGGGGGACCCCTTGTGAGCCACATGCTTAGAGGAGGTCAAGTTTCCTTCATATGAAAAAGCAGCCCAACCTCTGGGAGCACAACCCTGGGGCATGGGAGCTCGCCGGTCAGGCCCCAGCTCTGCCATAGACGCTCTGTGCAACCTAGGTCAGATCTCCCTCTGCCTCAGTTCTCCACCAGTCAAACGAAAATAACAACCCTGACCTGCTTTATAGGAGTGACTTGAAGGGACGAGCGCCCCCAGTGGAATAAGCCAGAGCAGATGGTGCATGCCAGGGCCAGGCCTGCTAGGGTCTCAGGCAGGGATAGAACTTGCTTTCAACCCACAGGCCTTTACCACCTGGACCCAGGGCATCCCGGGGAGACCTCAGGACTGACAGCTCATTACAGTGATGAGTCTCAGCTGCGGTGTGGCTTTGCCATCACCCAAAAAGGCCAACCTAGCCAATCAATGCTCACTGCCCTTGCTCTGTGCCTGTGCCCTGTAACTGGCACAGAGCAAGGGCAGTGAGCGTTGATTGGCTAGGCTCCCTGTCCTGCCTGCTCAGCATGGAGTGCCAAAGCAGGCCGGGCAGGGAGCCAGCGCAGGGTGTTTCTTTGTGCCGTGGGGAGCACAGCTACTGCCCGTACTCCTGCTATGCCCAGCCAGCATCTGGTGTGCAGTGTGTGGCACAGGCCATCAGTCTCACACTGCCAGGTGGGGATGGCACCCGGGAACACCGCTGTGTGCTGGGGACCCTCCCTCCCTGCCAGCACTTTCCATGCTCCCTGTAGCCCCCTGCTGCCTATTCCCCCCCATAATCTCTTCTCAGCCTGCTACTGGCCACAGCTTGGCTTCCCCAAACACCAGGGCTTGGGGGCAGGTGCTGGGGGGGGCTGGGGGCTGGCAAAGGTTTATCAGACCTGAGGCCTGGTGGTGCGAGAGCCTTGGACTTGGCATAACCCACTGTCATTTTGTGTTCTTCCCACCAGAAGCTGAGAACAAGAAACCCACATAGTCAGCAAAGATAATGTGGCCTTGCTTAGGCAGCCAGACCAACACAGCTGTAGCTTTGGTTAATCAGACTAATAAGTGACAGCCATGAGAATGGGAGTGTGACTAGCTGACCTTGGGGCCGGGTGTCTGACTGTTACTCTTGTGGCTAGAAGTTGCTTTGCCGATTAGTAGAAATGATGAGGGTTTTTTTTTTTGCTGTGGCTAGGGAAATAGCCCATTAGGTGTTATTTGGGGTTCTTCTTCGAGGGCTTGCGCACGTCCGTTCCACACCGCATTGTCCCCTCCGTGGCAGCCGTCGGGCCGGCTCTAGGCCCTCTGGTGCCGCACACTCAGGCGCTGGTATAAGGAGCACCGCCGGCCCCGGGCCCGCTCAGTTCCTTCTTACCACCTGTGACGGCTGCTGGAACAGCTCCTCTTGCTTTGGCAAGGCGTTTTCAGTGTTTTCTTGTCAGCTTAGTTTATTAGTCTTAATGTAGTAGCAGTAGTGTAAATAGTGTAAACAGTGCTAGTGTAGATAGCCCGCTGCCGTTAGTTAGAGGGGCTCCCTTTGCCCCTGGGGCCCGGCATGCCTTGGTCCCCGGGCATCAAACCTTGTGCCGCCTGTGGCAAACCTATACTGGCGAGCGACCCACGCTCCAGTTGGCCGAAGTGTCTGGGAGAGGCTCACGATCGAGAGCTCTGTCAGATCGGTCGGGAGTTTAAGCCTCGTACGAAGCAAGACAGAGAGGCTGGACTGAGGGCTCGCTGCGTGGAAACCGCTCGGATTCAGCGCTCCGGGACAAAGTGCCCCAACAGCACCGCGCGTCTCGATGCTGTTCTCCAGCTCCGGTGCTGAGGGAAAAAACATCGGACAGAGCGCACCGAGAGGGGCCTGGTGTCGAGACAAGGCAAGCAGGAGGAAAGCACTGGCGTGCGACCCACGTCGGGCCACTCCTCCAGCCCCGGTCCCCTGGCAGCACCCTTAACTCCACCCCAGTGAGTCTGGTGTAGGAGCCCCATCGTAGCGCCAGTGGGATCACTGGTTCTCCCCCCTCCCCACTTCTGGCCAGGTGTGACAGGTTCCGACTGAAAACTCAGCCGTTAATGCACACACAGAAATCTCCTGTCCCTGGCTGCTCAGATGGAGACCCCACTTACCCTCCCCGCATGCCTATGATAGGGGACCTGCCATCCACTTGACTCCCACCCCGTCCTCCCCTGGCTGGCTGCCCCCTGGGCTTCTCACCTTCCTTGGACCCACCAACACCAGCTCACCGCCTCCCCCCGGCCCCGGCTTCTCCTCTCTCCAGCTCCCAAGTAGAGGAGCGGGTCCAAAGCAGTGGGAGGCCCCAGCCGCAGCTTGCCCTCGGGTTCTGCGCTAGGACCATGCCTGGTTCAGCGGCAGGGCAGGTCTGTTTCCTTAGCCCCAAGGCTGCCGCACAGAGCTCTGTCATGGGCCCAGGCCTGGAAATCACAGGGCTGGAGGATCGTCTTGTGTCATCACAACAGCTCCTGGCTCCTGCAGGCCCCAAACTCCTGTGGCTCGCAATCAGTTGGCAAGAGTTGGCAACTCTGCCAGACCGCCTTTCCCTGGCTACTGTGTAGTAGCTCCGAGGGGCATTGCCCACTCCCACCCAGCTGGCCAGGGGTTCCAACCCCAGGCTCACCTGCAATAACTCCCCCCCGCAATGTGTGGTACTCAGATGCCCTCCCACCCCACCCCGCACTGTGCCCTGGGCAGTCACCCACCCCTAAGGCCGGCCCTGTTCATGTGAATTGCTCCAGGAGCGAAAAAATCCAAAGATTTGCAAGTTCTATCACGGGATCCTGAATGAGGCTTAATTTTACTTAGAACTCACGTCTCTCGTGACAGATTTGTGAGAGTTGGCATGTCTGGAAGTGTCTCAGCCCAGCCGCTTGGGGCTCAGGGTCCTACTTTGCAGTGAGGCCACTGATACCGCCCCATCACATACCCTTGGGTCATGCCCAGAGGATGTGGGGCCCTCACTGAGGTGTGAGCCCCTCGTGCCTCTCCAGCAATCTGTGGGGGGGACTAACATCTTGAGGGGTGGGGGAGAGTGGAGGAGGGGGAAGTGGGATGAGAGAAGGGGGTGGATGGAGGTGTAGGAGCCTGACTTGTCTGGTGACCCCGGGGTGGGGGGGGAGGAGGGCTGTGCTAGGGGCCATGCCCCCAGAAGCTGCACATGCTGGAGCCAGGAGGGCCTCATATGGGATGGGATTAGTCAGTGCCTCGTTTGTGCCAAGACAAATAGGCAGGAAGAATGAGGCTGCACCCGGCTGGTTGGGCCACTCCCACGTGGGCCGACGCTGTTCACCCCATGCTGCTCGCTGGGCCTGCGCCTCCCGCTCACTCGCGCCCTGGCATGCTCGGGTCTCCTGAGCGCCACGAGACACGGCGGGCACTGCAGGGCAAGCCCAGACACGTACAGTGCACCTGATGGGGGGGGGCGGGGTACACACAGAGGAAGGGAGAGGGAGGCACACACAGAGGGGGAAGGACACACTGTGGGAGGGAGCTCAGGCAGGGCAGCATGGTGCCAGTCTGTGGGTTCAGGGTCATGTCCTGCCTGCAGCTACCAGGGGGGCTTTCTCTCCTCAGCCCTATCCCCCCACCCATGGTCCCTGCCCCAGCAATGTAGGGGAGGGCGAAGTGGGGACCTTACACGCTTACCTCACACTGACCCACAAGTGCCCCCCAATACTTGGGGGCCTGTGCACCCCATTTTAGTGTGCCCTCCTGCATGGAAAGCCACGGGGTGCTGGCTTTTGGAGAGTCCCCCATGTGATGCTGGGAGGACTGGATAGCCATGGGCTGCCCTGTCTCAGCATTGGGGGCATGGGAGGCCTAAGGCTCCAGCACTGGCAGGGATGGCACCAGACACCCGCTAATGGGGCCTTTCTTCAGTGAGCCACTCCCTGCCCCAGGGCCAAGCTGGTGCCGCAGGCTACCTGGAGGGACAAGGGTGGCACGCATGGCACCTCCCCCCACCCAGCCCCACTTGGGACACTGAGCTTGGGAAGCTCCTGGACCTGACCCGTGAAATGCCCAAGGGCCAAGACTCCTGAGCGATGGAGGGGCCCAGTTGTGTCCCATGCAGCCTGGCCCCAGGGCTGGGTTAGCCCACAGCCTGCTCCCTGGGGCTCCCTCCAGCACCTGGCACTGAACCCTGGGGCCCTGCCTCTGGAGCAGCTCTGGCCCAGTCCAGAGAGCTGAGCTCTCCAGCGGTGACTGGAGCTGCCCCCCCCCCTGAAATATAGAAGTTAAACTACACCTGTGCCACCTGTCTCTGCTGGTGCCCCTCAATCCTGACCCTCAGCTCCTCTGCTAGTCTAGCCTTAGGCTGCCCCCCAGCTCTGCCAATACCCCTCAATCCTGACCCGGAGCCCTCCTGCTATTCTAGCCCTGGGCTCTCCTCTGTCCCCAGCTCTGCCCCTCAACCCCCCCGCTATCCCAGCCCAGGGCTCCCCACGCTTACAGTTCAGCTGCTGCTCCTCAACCATTACAGGCAGTCCCCGCTACCCCCTGCTAGTCTGGACCAGAAGCTGCCAGGTGTGCAAAGGGAGGTGGGTCAGCTCCTGCTCACTGCTCTCGGTCCCACACTAAACCCAGCCCCTCAAGGGGAAGGGCCTGTGCAGGACCCCACCATGCTGCCCTGCTTCAGTGAAGTGGGGAAGGAGCTCAGGTTGGCCCTATCCCCCAGTGGGATGTGCTCTGTGGGGACTCCCAGTCCCATTCCTAGGCAGGGCTGGCCAAGCCAGTTCTGCCTGCTCTGCTGGGCTCCAGGAAGCAGGGCTTGAAGCTCAGCCAGCTCTTTCCTGCAAGTAGCTTAGCGTGACATTGCAGGTGACATGCCCCTGTTCCCAGCACCCCTCTTCTGCATCTGTCCCATAGCCCGGCAGCCAGGGGGTTAATCAGCCATTGTGTGCCCGGGTTCAGTGCCGGTCACTCCGGTGCTGGCAGGAGCTGCCAGCACCCACCCGCTGGGCTCCGTTCCCGCTCGCAGCCCGCGCCATGCAGTCCTGTGCGCTCGAGCATGACATTCACAGCTACCGCCTGTGTGCAAACATGCCACCCACATTCCACCTGCCAGCCCCACGCAGCGAGCCCAGACCGAGAGCCAGCCTGCACGGAGGGCAGGGGAAAGGGCCCTGTAGAGAGCCTGGGGGCAGTGGGGAGGCCCTAGGGGTCTGGCTGGGTTAGCGCTTCCAGCACAGGCCTGTTATGAGAATCCCATCCCTTAGCAGAAGGGGGACCAGGCACCCCCCCCACACACACACTACTGGGTCCCCACTGCCCGTCTGCCCCAGGGGGAACTGGGTGAGGGCTGCACAGAGGAGGTGTGAAGGAAATGCGGGGCCTAGCCTGGCCAATCACAGGGCCTCCGTCTCACCGTTTCTGGCAGGTTGTGAACAGCCCTGGGGACTTGCCCCCATGTAGGTTTGTGTGCCCCCCTGTCCTGCAGGGATGTGTGGAAAAGGCCCAGCTGGGTGGGGTGGTTTGAATCACTGGGTGTGGGGAGCTCAGAAGGCCCCACAAGGCAGCAGGTTGGGGCTTCCCAGGCTCCAGAGGGGCACTCGCTGCAGTACATAGGTTCTTATGCCTGGAGTTCTGGGTGCTATGGGTGGGTCTGTGCCCAGGATTAGGTGCTGAGATTTCAGCAGGCCTTGTGACCCCTTAGTCTCCCCATGCCCAGCGCTGGCTCTCCAAGCACCTAGGGACTCAATGCAATGGATTATAAAATGGCACTTAAAGCAGAAATGCCCTAGCACGAGCCCCCTGCCAAAGAGGGGCAAGGTGGGAGGGCTGGCCCTGAGCCTCATGGTGGGAGTTTGCTGTGCTCCAACACCCGCAGGATGAGCAGGGCATCAGACACGTGCTGGGTGAGGCCTAGAGATGGGGGCAGTGGGGAGCCTGGGGGGCAGATGGAGCCAGCCGCAACATCACGTGCCCAGCTGCAGGGTGGGCAGGGTTCCCCCCCACTCCCCCACAGGCCTTGGGCACAGTTGTTGCCAGAGAAGAGGCAGAAGCAAAGAGGGGGAGAATGGGGCCAGGGGTCAGAGTATGATGGGGGGCAGTCACCCTAAACCCCAATCCCTCAGTGACCCCTCAGGCTCCCACTGCCCCCAGAATTCCCAGATCAGGTTGCGCCAGGCTGGCAGGGCAGGGGCAGGGTAGCTTGCCCCGATGCCCTGCAGGAACTCAGAGGGCCGTGTCCACCAGGGCGGTCACCCACGCCCTCACCAATTGCAGCAGCAGATATGGGTATGTGTCCGTTCATTTCAAATATGCCAATCAGCTCATTAAATGATTTACCTAAAATATCACCCATGGTACTGCCCAAAATGTGACAGCACGGGGCACCTGCCTAAGCCAGCCCGCAGCTGGAGAGGGGTCAGTGGTTTGAGCGGGCAATGCAAATAGCCTAGGCCAGTGTGCTAAACCTCAGTGGTTCAGGAGACAAATTAGCGCTCACCATTTCCCAAAGAGCCGCGGTCGTGTACATTCATTGTTTCTGGCACCGGAGTGCAAATCCTATTTAAACAGCATGGCAGGGGAAATACTGAGGTTCTCTACATATATCTGTGTGTGTCACTCGCTATTATTCTCACAGCAAAATCACTGACAAGGTTTATTATTTTATCAACTGCAATTGGTTAATTACATAGTAAAAGCCTCCTGATTGGTTAATAACTCTGATCAGTTAACAATGAAATCACACATGGGCTGCACAGGGCAGCAGGAGGCACATTAAAGAGCCACTTGAGGCTCGCACGCCGCAGTCCGTGGCTCACTGGCCCAGGCCATAGGTCTTGCAAAGCAAGCTCAGCATTCCCAGCAACCTGAACCCAACCAGCGCCTGCCCCCTAGCCTCAGTCTCTGTTCCTAGCCTGGCTCTGCGGACCCCCCATGGCAGCCAGCCCAAGTGCTGAGCCTCCGTGCTCAGCCCACTTCACATTGTGCTGAGTATTTGCTGACCAGCCCCAGGGATGGGGGGGCAGTGAGGGGGATTTGGGGCAGTGATGCCCACTGGTGAGAGGCAGCCATTGGTCCTAGCTCCAGCCGGCTGAGCCAGCCCCACTGCTTGGGGATCCCGCTAGCTGCCCTGGGAGGGACTCGGAGCCAGTTCCGGCTCATGCCATTCATCCTCCTGCGTCAATTTACAGCTCCCGGCTTCAAAAGGCCGTGCCCGCTGGGGCTATGCAGGGTCAAGGGGCCTGGGCTGCAAGGCGCTTTGGCTTTGGTTTATGGGGTCAGTGAGCTGTTGGCTAAACTGGTTAGGCTGAACAGTACCATAGGGAGTGGGCAGGGGCGGGGACAAAATGGAGTTTTGCCTCTGTCCTGATTCCCATGGCATTGCTGCCAGGCTGGGGGAGACTGGCAGAGCACGCAGCGGGCATGGGTGCGACTGCAGCTCCAAGGGCAGTGCCAGCTGGGCAGAGGACAGCCCCAGCCAAATTTCAGTGTGACACTCAGAGCAGTGGCGCCATCTCCCGCAGCCCAGGGGCAGTCTCTCTGTGTGGTGTCCCTCAGCCTGCGGGGTGAGCTGAGATGGATAAAAGGGCCAGACCCCAAGGAGGCCCCTGCCTTTCCATGCCACTGCATGGGAGGCAGCCGTTCAGCTCTGCTTAAAGGGTCCAGCCTAGTGCTCAGCACACAGAATAGGGTGGGAGTGGAGGATCATGGGGGTCAGCAGCCACCTGGCTAAGCCTGCTTTGGGCAAGGTGTGGCAGTGCCAGGGCTCTGGCTGGTCGGGGGGGGGGTGAGTCTCAGAGAGGGAGGTGGGGCTGGGGAGCAGTGAAGGGGGAATGACCTGAAGCTCTCCATGAGGTGGGAGGGGCAGAGGGGCTGGACTCCACCTGCCTGGAGGTGCTGAGCACCAGATTAACCATCTGGGCAGCAAAGCAGGGTGAGGCCTGGCAGCCTTGGGACACAGAGGCCCCTGGCGCATTCACATCTGGACCAGGGAACCCTGCACTGGAGGTTTGCACCCCTGGATGCAGCAATGCCCATATTAGCTGGCCCAGCTGGCATCAGCCCTGCTCGCCATACGGGGCTCGCTCACCTCGGCTGCCCTGCCACCCCCCCCCGCCCCTCCGTCAGGGGTAAGAACTGCCTGGCACACCGATGGGCTGGTGTGTTCTCAGCCTGGCATTAGGAGCCGTGCCACTGTGTGCTGGGGGGCAGCTGGGCATGATCCCAGCCCATGCAATGGGCCGTGAACGCTGGAACTGAACGCTACGCTGTAGGAGGGGTCTATTTTTATTCTTTTTGTCTTTTACAATAAAAACAACAAACAAAAACCCAAGGGAATTAAACACAAAAAGCTGCACAAGTCAGAGACTTCAGCATGTGGCTTCTCCCAGGAGCTTCAGCGCCGTGCCAGGTCAGCAGGCCCGTTCGCTGCACGCTCACACGCCAGCAGGCAAAGAACACATTGTCAGCAGCGCATCATCCAGGGAACAGGGGCTGCCCGGTCAATGCCGCTTCGGCGCAGGTGCACTGAGCACTGGTGCAGGGTTAGTCGTCACTGTGACCACGGCCCAGGCAGGGCGGGGGATGGGAGGACGTGGGTGGAAGTGGGAAACATTCAGTCGGACTCTCCTGACACACATGAATGTGCATGTGCGTGTTTACAAATTCAGTCAAGTTGCAGGGCCATCGCAAGCCCAGGGATTTCAGGCCAAAGGCTGCAAGGATGTGCTTCAGCCCGGCTCCTTTGCCGTCTGGGTGCCCAGGCACGGCTCCGCCGGGCACAGGTTTGAGAAGCGTCCATAGATCCATTGAGATTTTGTGCTTTGTTTTCTGTGAAATCTCCAAGAACGCCTGCGGCCTGGCCTGGCAAAGCTGGGCTGCCCGTTGAATGGCTGTAGGGGACTCACAGCCACACACACATTTTCTCACTCTCACACCCTGCCTCTGTTCCCTCTTAATTAGGGATGTAAATATCCATTTTAAAAGTTAACCATTTAAACTATTACAATTAGATCATTTAAAGGGTTAACCAATAAAGGGGAGAGGGGCTGGGGCCTCTGCGGCTGGGACTGCTCTGGCTGGCTGGCCCACGGGGCTGGGGGCTAAAGGTTAGGGTCAGTTAACCAAGGGGTGGCCAACCTGCGGCTCCAGAGCCATGTGCGGCTCTTCAGAAGTTCATATGCGGCTCCTTGTATAGGACTCCGGGGCTGGAGCTACAGGCACAAACTTTCCAGTGTGCTGGGGGGTGCTCATTGCTCAACCCCCGGCTCATCATTTTCCTCATTTCACAGGTGGGGAAACTGAGGCACCAAGCGGCACTTCCCCAAGCTCACAGTGCAGGATAATGGCAGAAGCGGGAACAGGACCCAGCTGGCCCATTTGCCTCTGCCTCTCGCTGGCTCCCTGCTCCAAAGGGTAGCACTGCCCACTCCTGAGGCAGGGTGACCTCTGCCATCTTCACCCTGAGGGGGAGGGGAGGCTGCCATGCCTAGCAGCCAGCCCAGATGAGGCCTAGAAGCAGTGAAGCTGGCTAGGGCCCTGCTGCAGAGCCAGTTGCTTCCCTCAGGGGTAGAAAGTGGCCAGCACTGGCTTGGAGCCATGCAGCCGGGGGAGGCTCCTTTGGTTTGCCTGGCAGACCTGCAGCTCCAGGCTCAGCTACTGCAACGGGCGAGTGCAGGAGGGAATTTCACTGCCAGCTCACCCCCCTCCCTGGCTGGGCATCAGCAGCTCCCAGCAGGAGGAGCGGTTGGGTCTCCAGGCCACTTGCCAAATACCCAGGTCCTGGCAGTGGGGCTCATGCCATGGCACAGCTGCTCCCTCCTCCCTCCCAGGCTGGGGCGATCCCAGCAGAGGCCCCTCCCAGCCCAAGAAGCAGGTCACCCACAGCGGTGTTGTTGGGGCAGGCTACGCAACTCTGGTGCCAGCTCTTCCCTCCTGTCCTGGGCCATCCTGGTGTGTTTCGGGCACGACGCCATTCATGGCAGTGCCCTGCGAGCCTCCTGCCCACCCCTTCTCTTCCCCTACAGCTTCCTCAGGCGCCTCCCCCATGGTCCTGCCCCACAGCTGCTGCCACCTTGGCCCCCCCTGCAACCTGGGGACTGCAATGGGGCACAGAGCCTCCTGCGGCTTAGGGCCAGGATCCGGCCTGCCCTGCAATGGTCACTGCACGGCCCAGTTGCCGCTCTGGGGCATTACAGCTTGCTGGGGTGGGAGTGGGGGGACGACTCCCCATGCGACCCCTGCACGAGGGCTCGGGAAGCCGCAGGTGCTGGCATTCGGGGACAGCAGAGACAGGGCCTTGCCCATAGAGCACTTGGGAGAGCAGGCGGGACTCGGCCTGCCTTCACGCCAGGGGGTAGGAGACAGGCAGGGGCCCAGTGCCCCCTGCAGGGGAACGGTTGCACCTTGGCAACCTGCCAGGGCCTGGATCCAGCTCAGCTGAGTGAGGGGCAGTCAGAGAAGAGCGATCAGTTGGGGGGCTGGGCGCTGCAGCCCATGGGCGCCTGGGGCCCTGCCCCAGAGGAGAGAGGGGGATCACATGAAGGCATCGACTTTGTCCCAGGGCTGCATCTCGCTGAGGAAGCTGTCACAGAAGTTGAAACCCTGCTCAAAGCCCCAGGGGTTGCCGAGTGCCTCCCCCCTCGCCTCCTCCCAGGGGTGCTGGGGGGTGTCGGCAAAGGGGGTGAAATCCTCCCAGTGGGAAGCCCCTGGGCTGGGGTGATTGGTAGCCAGAGCGCCCCACTTGCCAGCAGGGGGTATGTAGTTGCCTTGCACGGCAAGGTCCATCTCTGTGGCCAGCGAGCTGAGCGCTGCGTTAATATCCAGGTCCTCAAAATTGCTGCCGTTTCCCCGGAAGACGTCGTCAAAGGCATCGGCCCAGTCGAAATCTCCCCGCAGGGCCTCTGCGTCTCTGCCACTAGAGGGCAGCAGAGGGGACGGGGCAGTTCTGGTTGCTGGGCAGCCGCGCTTCGGCGGAGGGCTGGAGGCATCCAGCAAGGGGCAGCGTTGGCCATGCTGGTGCAGAGGGCCGTGGGCAGCCTGGTGAGGGGTGTGCCCTGGCTGCCTGTCCCCCAGGTGAGGAATGGGGGACAAGAGGCTGCACCCAGCCTCTGGGGCGGGCACGGCGGGGTGCTGCCGTGGCGGGCTGTAGGGCGCGGCCAGGGGCCGTCTCCGCTTGAACACACCGTTGACGAACATATCGGCATACTGCGGGTCGATCTCCCAGAAGCCCCCCTTGCCCGGCTCGTCTTTCTGCCGCGGCACCTTCCGGAAGCATTTGTTCAAGGACAGGTTGTGCCGGATGGAGTTCTGCAGCCAAGAGAAGGAGGAACAGGCCCATGAAGGACACGGTGGCAAGGCAGGGCCAGCAGTACCTGGACGTGCTGAGTCCTCCCAGCACCTAGAGAGTGCATAGCATTCGCCCCATTGGACAGCTGGGGAAACCGAGGCACTGGGCTTTAAGGACCAAGGAGTTAGGCCCAGATCCTCAAAGATCTTTAGGTGCCTAAGTGACTTACCTGGGAAGGAAACCAGATCAGAACCAGGCCTCCTGGCTCCCAGTCCCAACCATTCGCACCCTTTACCCAATCTAGCCAGTCCCTTCACCTCTCCATGTCCCACTAATGTGCGTGGGGTGGCCCCATAGCCCTGCAGGGTTGCCAGCTTTGCCCATTGCCAATATCCAGGCTCCATGGTACAGATGGGGCCCGCAGAGGAACATACATGTGTGACTCACCATGTGAGCGTTTGGGGTTGGGGGCCAGGAAATTCAGGCACTACAGGCCCAGCGAAGGCCTCAGTCACGTGCGGAGCAGAATCTCCACTTTCAGTCTTAACAATGTCCCTTTCTGGCCCTCCTGGCTGAGAAGAAATGTGACTGGAGGGCGACCAATGCGGGGCACCTGCCTGAGTCTGCTGAGAGCCTGACACCGGTGCTCTCGGAGATGGGAAAATGCCCCATGCATCTCAATGGGTCCTTAACACGAAGCCCCTCTGCTCTGGGGGCAGCCCTGCAGAGGCTGTGCTGGAGCTCAAGCATCCTCCACCAGTCAGGGCCATCCCTCAGCCTCCAGATACAGATCCAGGGCCCTTCCCTGCCCCCCCGACAAGCAGCTCTGGACCAAGTGCCGAGAAGAGCCTGTCCACTTGAGGCTGCCCTTGCTCCCGGTGCAGCAAACCACCCCCCACCCCCAGGACTATGCAGCAGCCATTATAAAAAGCACGGGCAGGTCCGAAACCAACCACCCATGTCACACACAGCCCTGTCCAGCTGAATGGGCCACAGACGCTGGACCCCTCTCCCCTGCAGCTGGGCTCAGGAGCAAAGGGTGTATGGGCTGTGGCCAGGGAGATGCTCCTCCCCAGAGCTGCTCCTGGCACCTTTCTGAGCCTAAGGCTTATAAGAAGACCACGAGCAAGGTAAGGTGCGGCCTGTGGGGGCAGCGCTGGGCTGAACGTGCCATCTGGGCAGCAAGGGCTCTTTGGGACATACTGGGCAGGTGTCACACCCCCCCCCCCCACACACACACACCCACCCCGCCAGCTCCTCTCCTGAGACACTCCCAGGCATCCCAGCAAGGCAGGGACCAGCAAAGAGCCCGTGTGGGCTTAGACACCATGGACTAGTCCTGTGTCTTTTGGAGGGTCTTTGCCCTGCCCCCAGAGAGCCAGCTGGGCAGAGCAGCACCCGCTGCCCACAGCAGGAAGGCCCAGGGAAGGGGCTGCGTGGAGTCAGGACTGTTCAGGGAAGGCCGTGTGGCTGCATGGGCTGGGCTCCCCCTTGGAGCTGGGGGTGGCTGGGCTGGAATTAAGCTGCAGCCACCAGGGGGTCTGGCAGCAGCCCCGCGGATTAGCCCTGCTTAGTTCAGCCTGCCCTGACGCTGCCCAGCAGGTGCACGTGGCCTTGGTGTGTTGCTAATGGGGACCTCAGCTTGGTCTAAGAAGAATGCGTGTTGGGACCATGTTTTCCAGCTTCTCCCCGCCCTCCCAGCAGCTTCCACACCCCGAGGAGAAAAGACACCCACTGTTTCCTGTGTTAGAATCACAGGTTTTTTCAGCCAGTCTCACGAGTCTTCGGGACCGCAGCGATGGTGTTGAAACACTTGGGGCGGGTAGCACGGTGAGCATGGGTGCAGGGCTGCCCGGAAGCATTACGCTGTCCATGTCCAGCTCCCAGGAGCAGGAACAACACGCCTGGGGTCGAATCTGCCTCTTGCTCACTTGTCAGCACGGTCAGAGACCTGCCGATGCCTCCTGGGACCCCCCTGGCCCAGAGCCTTCCCTGCCAGAGCTCAGGTGGCCCCATTAGCAGCCCTGGGTCTAGACAAACAAGCCCGGTGTGTTCATCCCCTGCTCTTTATAGCGAGGGGCTTTTGATGAACCCAGAGACACTGGCTCTTGGAGACCCACCTCCCCCCGAGTCCTCTCACTTATCCCTCTGAAATCCCAGCAAGCTCCTCTCCGCACAGCGGAGGTGGGGAAGCGATTTGCATGGCCACCATGACGAGTGGGCAGAGCTGACCCACTGAGCAAGGAGACTGCTCGGTAGGTTTGCTGGGAGCTCTCCCACAGCCGTGACCTGCCCCAGAGGTGGCTGCATTTCAGTCCCAAGCAGACACCCTCTCTACCACCTGTAGAGTGAAAGGCCACAGGGAAATAAGGGTGGATAAGCCACCTTTCCAGTATTCCCCACTCCAGAAGACACCTGTTGGAGGAGCAGCCACACAGCTAAACACAGTGTTTGCTGGGGTCTTCCAAGAAGCAACAGAGAAAGAGAAACAGTGCCCTGCGCTCCCCACCCCCACCCCTCGGCACATGCAGCCTCGATGGGGGGTGACCGAGGCAGAAGGAATCAAATGCCGCAGCTCATTTATCCACCTGTGGAGCCCCGGTCCTCCTGGTGACAGACGGAGGCCTCCATTGTCCATCGCCTCAACAGGGCTGTTAATTATTCAAGCCACCGACTCACCTGCCAGCTGGGCTCAGCATGCCGGTAGTAGCAGAAGTTCTCCATGATCCAGCTGTAGATGGCTGACAAGGTGACCTTGGCCTGCTTGCTGGCCTGCAGAGCCATGCAGATGAGGGTGGCGTAGGAGTAAGGGGGCTTCACCCCAGGGTTGCTCTTGTAATCAATCACTGCCGCGCCGAGGCCGGGAAGGTAGCTGGTGCTAGGGGAGGTGGCTGTGGAGGTGGGTTTGCCGAGGCGCAGGGGCATCCCCTTGGCTGCAGTGTCTCCTGCTGGTGGGCTGGCCGGGGCCTCAGACCCTTGGAAGAGCTGCTGGGGAGGCTGGTGGAGAGGGTGGCTGGGGACAGGTGGTCTCTCCGGATCAGCGGTGACGATAGAAAAGTCTTGGAGCCACTGCAGGCTGGTGAGGCTGTCGTCCAAGGTCACGGCCCCACCCACATTGTCCCGGTCCTCAGGGTGCAGCAGCAGCCACTTCTCCTTGAACCGGGCAGCGATGTCAGGCGAGGCGAGGATGGGCATCCTCCGTGGATAGACTCCCTCCACTCCCACTGCGGGGCAGAACAGAGGCACGTCAGCCATAGGCCAGCCCTCTCCCATGCCCTGCACAGCTCTTTGTGAGACGCACCGCAGGGGAGGACATCTGTGGGTGGAGGGAGGAGAGACCCAGGCTGCAGGGAGTGGACAGCTAGGGCTGGGGTTTCCAGGAGCTGCTGGGGATGTGGATCTTTCCCTGGGAGTGTAGCCCTTCTGCCAGGTGGAGTTGGCAGCAACCAAGGCCAGGTTTTCAACATCCAGGGGTCCCTCTTAACAATGCAACACAGAACTGGCTCAAGACCCCACCCAGTAATCAGGGAAAACTAAACACTCCCCTCCCCTGGTGCCTCTAAGAGGCAACAGCACCCCACTCGCAAGTAGAGTCTGTGCGTAGCGGAGAAAATGTAATCAAAGGGGAACCACCACAACCGTGATTCGAACATGTCTGCCCATGAGCAAAACTCCCGTCCCGGAGTACATGCAGTCCCCTTGGCCTCCGCTTCTCAACTGGCGGTGTGCAAGTCCAACCAACAAATGTCCCTGTAACACGCCACCCCGTCCACCACACCCCACTCACAGCTGCTGTCCTTGGTCAGCAGAGACCCAGCGTTCACAGAAAGAAACCTCAAGCAACGTCTTCCCTGCTGTTGTATTCATCTGCTGCCCCTGGCCTCTCCCCTGGTACTCAGTGATTTCAGCTCTCAGTGAGGGAACCTCACTGCTGCAGGCTGGACAGCCTTCTGCAGAAACCACCCGGTCAACACTAAGACCTGATTAGCATGAAATTCAAGCTCCACTGGGAATCTTTCATTTTAAGTGAACAGCTAGAGCTGATCAGTTCTGTGTTTAAACAGTGGAGTGGGGCAGGTCAGATGGTGCCTGTAACCCTTAGGCAGAGTCAACACCTACCGGCACAAACTCCTCCCCACCTCTGCTGGCAGAGGGCATCCAAACCCCCTGCTTAGCGAGTTCAGTTCAGTTGAGGGTGAGCCCCACCTCAATCAGGCCTGGCTACGCAGTCCTGGTGCCCTTCACTGGTACAATAAAGGATAACATTTCATGAGCCCTGTATTCAGCATTAAAGTGATTTGTACCCCAGTGCCAGCCAGAACTGATAACTTGGGCAACACAGCTCTGTCTGCTTGCACCTCGACAGAGTGGCTGTGTTCATGTAAATACAGTCTGGCCCTGAACCCCCCACCCCCAGCTCATTACTAGGTCTCCGGGAAGACCTCAGTCAGACCTTGCTGGAGGAGGCTCCAGCACAATAGAACAGGCATATCTTTGACACCTTCCAGCAGGGACCTCAAAGCACCTTCCAACCCTGTGTTACCATCTGCATTTACACACGGGAAACTGAGGAAGCACAGGGACCTGCTCAGGGAGCGCCAAGGAGAAGGGCAAGGAATCAGCTGGTTCTCACCCTTGGAAAATGCACCCTCAAATGCAGAGTCCCCTTTTGCACTGAGCGAGGGCAGTGCCCAGGCTTTGAGTCCCCTGCTCCCCAGGCGCGGGACGGAGCTGTGCAGCCAGCAGGGAGACAAAGGCCAAGCAGTTGCCACCTGCGGCGAGATGAGTTACACTGGCACCTGGCTCTGCCCTGCTCACCTGGGACGTGCAGTGTGGAAAACAAAAGTGCTGAGGCGGCCTCCAGGTAGGAGTTCTCCTGTTACCGCAGGTGGCCACACAATGACGCTCATTAAGGTCGTGCGCCGACAGACCGGGGGCACTGCACAGCCGATGGGGAACACAATGCCACCGGGGAGGGCGGCTCGGGGTGGCCCCAGGCGCTAGCAGCTTGAGAATGGACCAGCAGCAACATGCGTGGCAGAGAGCCTGGAGAGCCAGACCCATTGCTAGCTGCCAGGAGGGCCCAAGTGGTGGCAGGATGGGGCAGCTCAGAAAGTCCCCTCTCACTCAGTGGCTCCTGGGCTCCTCAGCAAACCTCAGGGCAGCCAGGCAGAGCCAACCTGGGGCATCTACAAGAGGGGCTGTTCTACTCTATGCCTGACACAGTTGGACCCACACCAGGCTTCCTGAGAGGCCGGTTACTGCCACCTGGGAGGCAGGGCAACGTCAAGCTTAGCCTGTTACAGACAGGGAAACCGAGGCACGGAGCTAGTGTCTCCAGGCCACGCAGAGCTGGGACTGGAACTGGAACACAGGAGATCCCGGCCAAGCCCCAGACTCTCAGCCGAAGGCAACCTTCCCGTCCCATCCCCCGGCAGGGGATGAAGGCCGTCACAGCCCCCTAAGGTCTGAGACACCCCCTCTGCCCCCACCCACAAAATGAACACGACGCTGGTTATGCAACCAGGCTAGAGGCACGGATGCGTGCGGATCCGATCGGACCCACAGCTCCAGCTCCTGGGGCCTCCAGACAGAGCCCGCTTTGCGAGGCCAACCCCGTCCGGGACCTGCTCTCCCCACCCCGCTTTTCCTTTGGGGGCAGATCAGGAAAGGAGCCACGTTCAGACGAGATCCAGATCCAAACCCGATGCCCGCACGTCTGCCCGGACCCACCGGATGCGCTCGTGGCGTGCCTCGCAGCCTGGGTGCTGGGATCAGCAGCCTCTTGGAGCAGCGCCCGAGCGGGGCGGGGGGGGGGGGGTATCAAAGGGGACGTCTCTTCCTCAAACTTGCCAAACCCCGTGTCGAGCTGCAGGGGCTAGCCCCGGAACGGGGCGGGCGGGCGCTTGCCAGGGACAGCGGAGCTCTTACCTTTGCCGAGAGGTGCGGGCTGGGGGTGGCGGCCCCAGGGGCACCTGTCTGGACCGGTAGAGAGACACTCCGCGCCCCCTGCTACCGCCCCACCCGCCCGGCTGGCCTGGCAGGGAGATGCTGGGGGCGCCCGTATCGCCTTTTGTAGGGCGGGGGGGGCGGCTTTAAACCGATCCTGGGTGTCTCATTGGCTGCTGGCGTGTGGAGTCCCTTGTGCCTTCTGGCCAATGAGGCCCGGAGGGAGGCTCCCAGCCCGCTCAGCACTTAGGGAGCCTCTATAAATTCTCATGCTGGACAAAGAAAAGTGCCTTGAGTTGAGGGGCCGGGAGCAAGAGCACAAGGTGGGCCTCCAGACCATGAGATTGACTTAAACCTCAGGAGATTTTCAGAAATCCTAAATCTAGCTTCTCCCCGTTGGTCTCCTGGTCTCTGAGCCTTTGGGGGGTCACGTTTTCCAGCTTTTCTCCGCAACCACCAGGGCTAGGAATGGATTTTAAAATGCAAGCTGAGTCTCACATCATCACCTGACTCCAGGAACCCAGACTTTAAGAAAAACACCAATTGTTGGGAGGCCCATGCTGAAATCTCCAGAGCTGGCCGCCTGTGAAACTAAGGAAGAGGGGAAAGCGTCTTCCACATAGGTCCTTGGCCAGTGGCAAGGATGAGTCCGGCTTGTGTGGGAGGGCGAAGAAGTGGTGTGAGAGCTGGGGGATAAGAGACGTTCAGCCACCTGCAGCTTCCAAAGCCTCAGGACCTCTGAAAATCAGCCCTTCAGAGGAGACCCAGAAAGGTCTATAGAGCAATGCCAGCTGCAATGCATATTGCAGCTCACAGAGCCTGCAAATCCCAGCATGCACCATCCCATACTGGCCAGAGCAGGGGCCATGGAGACCACAGGCACAGCTCCAAGCATGGGGGATGACAGAGGGTGTATATCCTATTCCAAATGTGTTGCATCCCAGGTGAGCTGCCTGCTGGCAAAGGACAGTGTCACTGTATTTAAATGTGGCACCTTTACCATGTTCCATCCACAGACAAAGCCCATACTTCGAAAGGGGGGAATTATCTACACACCATAGATAGGGAGACTGAGGCATAGCCTCAGAGGGAAAGTTACTTGCCCAAGGTCACACAGCAAGTTCAGGACAGAGCTGGAATGGAACCCAGGAGTCCTGGCTCCCAGTCCCCTGCTCTAACCTTCCATGAACAATGACAGACCCCAGACTTTTCTTAGCCCATTTTAAACACCAGCTACAGCATTTCCCTCCCTATCAGAGCACATGGTCCAGTTCTTGGATGCTACAGGTCCCAGCATGGTCTTCGGGGCTGCAAAGTTTGGACACCTTAGCCCCTGCTTCAGCACTTCCCCTCATCAGTCTGATAAACTAAACAGCCCCGGCCCTAGCTAGTCAGAGGCCAGAGAGCGGGGGAGCAGGGAAGGGCAGAGGGGGTCTCTTGGAAGGAAAGAAATCAAACTGCCTCAAGAGGCACGGGCAGGGACCTCAATGCACGAACATACACGCACTGCTGGCTCCCCACAAGTCACACTGTGTTTGGAGTCTCCTATTTGCACCCACTCCCTGGTGAGCCTTGGCCCTGGGGCAGAGTAGGGCTAGACAGGAGTGTACCTCTGCCTGGCAGCAGGACTCTGCCTGAGCATCTTTTATTTGACCCAAACTTATTGGAGCAGCTCCTGGGGCTGGTCCCAATGTCCAACACATTCACTCTCCCCTGGACTCTAGTCCTAGTCACTTCAACCTCAATATTCCCCTCTCTCCCTACCCCAAGGCCTCAAAGGGGAGGCCAGATGTTGAGCTTTGGCCACCAGAGCTGGACTCTGGGAGCCACCAACAGCCAGCAAGGGCTGGGGAGAGGGAGGCAGGAAGGGGGCCTGGGCTAGGGACCCATCGCCAGGTCGCCAGTTCTGACCTAGCCCAGGGAAGTTGTGACTAGGTGTTGTTGGCTGTCCAGGATGTGCGGGGAGCTCATGGGATGGGAATCCACCTCATGCTCTGCAGCACTGACACAGACGTGGCCAGGTATGCTGAAGGGCTTGTGAGATGCAGGGACAGGGATCATGCTGGGCTGGAATATGCTGGTGATTGAAAGGTTTTGGGTGTTAGCTGGCAGCACCCCCCTGCCCCACCCTGTTTGACTCTTGGCCTGTGTAGACTGCCAAGGTTACCAGTAGCCACTGGACCTACAGGTGACCAACACTGGGGCCCCCCCAACCAAAGCTCTGCCACAGCATCCTGGGGACCCTTCTGCAGCCACAAACTCATCCAATGCACATGGGCCTCCAGAGGGGTACATGACCCCTCACCCATGTGCCACCACACTGCTCTTATTGCTGTCACTCGTTAACGGACCACCCCCTCCCCTGGCATACAGGTCAGTAAACATCACTGAATGTCCTGGCTATGGGGGGCCAAGGTCAGATTACACTATGGGATTTTTGGGCTGAATAAGGTCAAGGTCTGAGTGAGAGGCAAAGAGCCACGGCCCCAGAGAGATCCCGGCAGAATCTACTACCTGCATCCAGGCAGGCTGAGTGTTAGGTAACCAATTCCTTTCTGCAAGAAACAGGCTGTGGGGCCCAGCCTCGAAAAGAGCTTGTGAAAATAAAGGTGTTTCCAGTGTGTGATTTCAAACAGTGTTCAGAAATCCAGACACTCAGGGCACAACGCAGGCTGTGCTGGTCTAGGGATACCTGCCGGACTGTGGTAGGAGAGGAAGGGTCAATTCCTGGTGAGTGTGTCGGCCCAACTCTGAAATACCTGTGGTGCATAGGTCACTCATTCCTCTCAGCACTATGGGAAGCAGAGGGGTTGTTGATCCAAGGCTCTGACTCTGGGCATGAGAGTTGCTAGAAGAACCTGCACAGCAGTTGTGACAGTTGAAGTCTCAAGCAAGTTTTGCACTAAAGCTTCATGGCTCATTACCAAGGCCCTTCCCCCTCCAAGAGAAAAAGCCACAGTTAAGCACTTTAGTGCCCTCAGGCAAACATAGCACTGACTACCTGAAGGTCCTTGGTTCAATCCTGACTTTGGCAGGCCCATCATCAGGTGCCTTTGCCAAAGGAGGCCCTTTTCAATGATGATAGCTAAGTGCATTCCCCCCTTTGTGAGATAGGGAGGGTAAGGAAAGAGCTTCTGCCTCTACCTAGGAGCGGAAGGAAAGGAATCCTTATGGCCAACCAACCAGCTGCAGGAGTACTCTGGGTGCCTGGCTCTGTGCCTGCTGCCTGGGAGATGTGAACCCTTTATATTCCTGTGGTGGGACAGGACAGTTCTTACCCCTCAGGCAGGTAGAGGTTACAGAGCTCAGCAGAGCAAAGTCAGTCCCAACTTGGCACAGGTGGGGGGCCTGTCAAACTTGGAGAGGGGTGGCCCTTTAAAAGGGAGGATCCAAGCCATATGCAGGGTGGCACTCAGAGAGCAGAGCTGAAGAGCCTCTGCTACCTGCATCCCCTGAAGTAGAGGGACCATCTTTACTTTGTTTGGAACCTAGGGCCCTCAGCCTGGGTCCTCTGGACAGGAGGGGTCACGGAGCCAGGCTGCCTTTCCAGACACCCCTGCCCTCTTACCTTTCAGGCAACTACTGGGGGAGCCTGGACTCTTTGGGGGCTCCAATGTTGTTTGGTTTGCCCTTGCTGGCTTTGGACTGCTTTACACCTGGAAGGGGGGCTGCCACCTCCCTCAGACCTACAGCCAGAAAAGCACATTCCGAACTGGTTCTCCTGCAACATCTATAGCCAGACAGGGATGTCTGGGTCAGGTCCACCTTCACCTCATGGGCCGCCCTCGAGGTACAACCTCCATATTTCTATTCAGAGAAGGCCCTTGGTGTCCTTGCTTCATCCCATCACTCCTTCACTCACAGATCTCCTTTACATCTCTGCTTCCAAAGGGAAGCCTAAGGCTTTGGCAGCAAATGCTAAGCAGCTGTTAACATGCTTTGTGTGAGTGGTCATGGGACAGCTGTTTTTCAGGACGGACCATTCCTCCCAGCTGGACTCAAACCAGAGATCTAAGGGCATAATTCCAAGCACACTATAGCACCCTGCACGACCCACTGAGCTATCGAAGAGCACCAGGCTGCACCCTCAGGGCAGCCCATACATATGCCTGTGCAATCTCTCCCCAGGCAGACTGCAGGCACCTTCTCTTGGTTAATGGAGTAACGAAAAAAGGCAGTATCATCCCAGTGTGGGCAGAGCACTCTCTCCTTCCCCAGCCCCCCAATCCCTCTATCCCCCTCAATCCCAGCCATTTGAGCATTGATTCCCTCCAGAACCTCTGAAAAGAACCCAACAAGAAGGGATGAGTGAATGCTAATGACAATTTGGGCACAGAGCCAGCTGATCTGGAGACATTTCAGCCATGGCTGGAACACCAGGGAGCTGGGCTTTTGCCTTTGATTTGTGAAGGAAATATCCACCTCAGTCTCCTCCGCCCCCCAACATTTCGATACCAACTGCAGAGAAAGGAGCCTGCCCAGTTAGAACAGGCAGCTCTAGTCAATCCTTTCCAGCACTGCGATGTGAGCAAACAGGTCATCCCCATGGCTGGGTGAATGGGATGGCTGGAGCTTTCCCAGCTCAACTTTGCAATAACTGAAGATCTGGGTGTGTGTAGGGGGTGTAATCCTCTAGCCAAGGCCACCGTGCTCCCTCTGAAACCCCAGCCAGGAGCAGACACCCACACCCCAGTATCTGCACAGCACTATCCAAGGTGTGTAACAGGAGCAATGCTCTGGGCTGGGCTGGGCTGGAACAGGGATCTGGGGAGGGGGAGGTGTGGTGTTTAGATGTTGCTTGTAATTATTAGAATTGGGAGCACTGGCTGATGGGAGTCTGAAAGGACAGGAAACAGGAAGGAGGGAGGAGGAGTTGAAGAGGCTGAGGGAGAGCTACTGAGGGTGCAGCAGCAGCAGCTTGGTAAAGAGGTTTCCACTTCAAAAAATAAAGTTCTGTTGAAGTTTGTTAGTACCTTGCCTGGCTACTACAACATTTTGGTGATGAGGATGGATCTTCTGCCTCTGAACCCACCTGCACCCTTTCTACAAAGCCCAGGTGAGCCTCCAATTGCTTTTACTGCCTGGGTCCATATGTTTGAGACTTATCTGCTTGCAATCAGTGCTACAGAGATTTCTGAAGTAAGAAAGCATGCTCTGCTAATCCACTGCCTTGGAGCAGAAGGGCAGCATATATTTTACACTTTTCCCCTTGCAGACAATAAATATGAGACTGCACTCACTGCATTAAAGAATGCTTTTGTACCAAAAGTGAATGTAGTAGCTAATCGCTACAGATTTCACCAGTGTAAGCAGAAACTAGGGGAGACTATAATGCAGTATATTGCTTCCCTGAGGAGTCTGATTGTAACTTGTGACTTTGGAAATATGGCAGATGAGATGATTAGAGACCAGCTCATTGAGGAAAAATCCCATGCTTCTTGTAAGAGAATGTTAACTTCTAGAACCACAACTTACACTAGAAAAAGCAATAACCATTGCTACCCAGATTGAGTCAGCTACAGCTGAAGCCAAAGTAATGAGCATGGATACAGGAGGCACAGTCCAGGCTGTGACTACTTTGTAGAAAAGTTCACCAGCGCTGCAGACAAACAATTACAAGAGGAAAACTAATGAAAAACCACCAAATCAGCAAATTCAAAATACAGTAAAAGCATGTTTTCACTGTGGATCCCCGCAACATCTTGCAACTACACAGGATGTCCGGCAAAAGTAGCTCAGTGCAATCATTGCAAAAAGATTGGGCATTTTGCTAAAGTATGTCGCAGCAGCCAGTTCAATCAACAGGTGCATGCAGTTACAATACCAGATGTTACTGTGCTGCGCGTGGACAAAATCACTACTGCACATATTCCAGAACAAATAAAGTGCATGGTAAACATTTCAGCCATACCCTCAGGCAAATCACACACGCTATTCAGCTAATGTTGGACACTGGCTCAGCAGTATCTATACTACCTGATTCCATCTATTTGCATTACTTTAAAGATGTGCCTCTTACTGAACCCAAGCTTCACTTGGTGTGCTATTTGAAAAACCATATTCCAGTACATGGCTGCCTGCCAGCAATAGTTACTTTTGGTGATTGCTGTGTAATTGCAGAGTTCTACATTGTCCACAAAGGCACTCCTATCCTTGGATTTATTGGCTGCTTTAAATCTCAGGGTAGTTAATGGACGAATTGATCTTCCTCAGCAAAGCACTCTTGCGGTACATAGACCAGTTTCAGCTGGGACCCAACACCATGTTGAGGAGAAACTCAGCTGTGCTTATGGGTTTCTGCATAAAGTTAAAATGTGGAATAATGTGAGGCCTGTATGACAGAAATTACAGCACTTACCATTTTCAGTCAGGGAAGCTGTTTCAGAGGAACTTAGAAAACTTGTTCAAGAGGATATTATTGAAGAGATTAACTCCTCGGAATGGGTTTCACCTTTAGTAGTGACGCAGAAGAAGAGTGGAGGCATTCGCCTTTGTGAGGACTTAAGGGAGCCAAATAAAGCATTGTGACTGTCAGCCATCCTCTTCCTCAAATCAAAGAAGTATTTGCAGAACTCCGTGGAGCAAAGATGTTTTCTACTCTTGATCTGCAGTGCGCATACCACCAGGTTATGTGGCATGAAGATAGCAGAGACCTCACAGCATTTATTACACGAGGGACTATTCTGTTTTAAACGTGTTCCATATGGTCTCGCATCAGCCCCAAGTGCCTTCCAAAAAATGTCATTGATTTTGAAGAATCAACATGGAGTTCAGTGCTATTGGATGATATTATTGTGTTTGGAAATACTTTGGAGGAGCATGACAATAATCTGCAATCTGTACTAAACTGCATCAGCAAAGCAGACCTCAAGCTCAATAGGTCCAAATGGAAATTTAGACAAACTGAACTCTCCTTTCTGGGGCATACAACTTCACAGGCTGGCCTAAAACCTGATCCGGCTCATATCCTGGCAATTTCAAATGCTCCTCCTCCAACAGATTTGCAAACCTTATGTTCCTTCTTGGGTCTTACCTCCTGATATGCAAAATTCATTCCCAATTATGCTTCTGTCATTGAACCGTTATGAGAATTACTATGGGGAAGTTTAACCTTAGTGTGGACAACGGATGCACAAGCTAGTTTCGAAATGGTGAAAGACTTGATTGTACATAGTCCAGTACTTGTACTATTCAGTCCTGCATTGCCCACAATTGTAACTACTGATGCTTCTGATTATGGACTTGGGGCTGTCGTCATACAACTTCATGAGGACAACACAGAGAGGACTGTTGCATTTGCTTCAAGGACACTAAGTAATCCTGAGAGAAAATATTCTACAGTCAAAAACGAAGCACTTGCTTGTGTCTGGGTTACTGAAAAATGGAGAACTTACCTGTGGGGCTGCACGTTCAAGTTGCGCACAGCCCACAGCTCTTTGATGACGTTGCTCACCACGAAAGGACTGGGAAGAGCAGGCTATCGTATTGCTAGATGGTCTGCAAGACCACTCTCTTTCAATTATGAACTGGAATATAAGTCTGGAAACCAAAATGTGGTAGCTAATTGCCTTTCTCGCCTGCCTTTGCCTTCACCAGATTATCCACCAGAGGATGAGGATGTAGTGGTTGTGCTTATTACAAACACTCTTACTGCAGTTACAAGAGAACAATTTCAAGCTTCTTGTTCAGCGTGTCCGATTCAACAAAAACTACAGGAATTTCTGACAAAGAGATGGCCCAGTAACCCCAAAAACCTTGACCCAGTTTTGCGGCCTTATTTTAGAGTTCAGGATTGTCATAAATATAAAGGGAAGGGTAAACCCCTTTAAAATCCCTCCTGGCCAGAGGAAATCTCCTCTCACCTGTAAAGGGTTAAGAAGCTAAAGGTAACCTCGCTGGCACCTGACCAAAATGACCAATGAGGAGACAAGATACTTTCAAAAGCTGGGAGGAGGGAGAGAAACAAGGGGTCTGTGTGTCTGTCTATATTCTGTCTTTGCCGGGGATAGACCAGGAATGGAGTCTTAGAACTTTTAGTAAGTAATCTAGCTAGGTACGTGTTAGATTATGATTTCTTTAAATGGCTGAGAAAAGAATTGTGCTGAATAGAATAACTATTTCTGTCTGTGTATCTTTTTTGTAACTTAGGGTGTTGCCTAGAGGGGTTCTCTATGTTTTGAATCTAATTACCCTGTAAGGTATCTACCATCCTGATTTTACAGGGGGCATTTCTTATTTCTAATTACTTCTATTCTTACAAAAAGACTTTTAATAAAAAAACTGAATGCTTTTTCATTGTTCTCAGATCCAAGGGTTTGGGTCTGTGGTCACCTATGCAAATTGGTGAGGCTTTTTATCCAACATTTCCCAGGAAAGGGGGGGTGCAAGTGTTGGGAGGATTATTCATTGTTCTTAGCCCTGGTCTACACTAGGACTTTACGTCGAATTTAGCAGCATTAAATCGATGTAAACCTGCACCCGTCCACACGATGAAGCCCTTTATTTCGACTTAAAGGGCTCTTAAAATCGATTTCCTTACTCCACCCCTGACAAGTGGATTAGCGCTTAAATCGGCCTTGCCGGGTCGAATTTGGGGTACTGTGGACACAATTCGACGGTATTGGCCTCCGGGAGCTATCCCAGAGTGCTCCATTTTGACCGCTCTGGACAGCACTCTCAACTCAGATGCACTGGCCAGGTAGACAGGAAAAGAACCGCGAACTTTTGAATCTCATTTCCTGTTTGGCCAGCATGGCAAGCTGCAGGTGACCACGCAGAGCTCATCAGCAGAGGTGACCATGATGGAGTCTCAGAATCGCAAAAGAGCTCCAGCATGGACCGAACGGGAGATACGGGATCTGATTGCTGTATGGGGAGAGGAATCCGTGCTATCAGAACTCCGTTCCAGTTTTCGAAATGCCAAAACCTTTGTCAAAATCTCCCAGGGCATGAAGGACAGAGGCCATAACAGGGACCCGAAGCAGTGCCGCGTGAAACTGAAGGAGCTGAGGCAAGCCTACCAGAAAACCAGAGAGGCGAACGGCCGCTCCGGGTCAGAGCCCCAAACATGCCGCTTCTATGATGAGCTGCATGCCATTTTAGGGGGTTCAGCCACCACTACCCCAGCCGTGTTGTTTGACTCCTTCAATGGAGATGGAGGCAATACAGAAGCAGGTTTTGGGGACGAAGAAGATGATGATGATGATGACGAGGTTGTAGATAGCTCACAGCAAGCAAGCGGAGAAACCGGTTTTCCCGACAGCCAGGAACTGTTTCTCACCCTGGACCTGGAGCCAGTACCCCCTGAACCCACCCAAGGCTGCCTCCTGGACCCAGCAGGCGGAGAAGGGACCTCCGGTGAGTGTACCTTTTAAAATACTATACATGGTTTAAAAGCAAGCATGTGAAAGGATTACTTTGCCCTGGCATTCGCGGCTCTCCTGGATATACTCCCAAAGCCTTTGCAAAAGGTTTCTGGGGAGGGCAGACTTATTGCGTCCTTCATGGTAGGACACTTTACCACTCCAGGCCAGTAACACGTACTCGGGAATCATTGTACAACAAAGCATTGCAGTGTATGTTTGCTGGCGTTCAAGCAACATCCGTTCTTTATCTCTCTGTGTTATCCTCAGGAGAGTGAGATATAATCCATGGTCACCTGGTTGAAATAGGGTGCTTTTCTTCAGGGGACACTCAGAGGAGCCCATTCCTGCTGGGCTGTTTGCCTGCGGCTGAACAGAAATGTTCCCCGCTGTTAGCCACAGCGAGGGGGGAGGGTTGAGGGGGTAGCCACGCGGTGGGGGGAGGCAAAATGCGACCTTGTAACGAAAGCACATGTGCTATGTATGTAATGTTAACAGCAAGGTTTACCCTGAAAGAGTGTAGCCAGTGTTTTATAAAATGTGTCTCTTTAAATACCGCTGTCCCTTTTTTTTTCCTCCACCAGCTGCATGTGTTTCAATGATCACAGGATCTTCTCCTTCCCAGAGGCTAGTGAAGATTAGAAAGAAAAAAAAACGCACTCGAGATGAAATGTTCTCCGAGCTCATGCTGTCCTCCCACACTGACAGAGCACAGACGAATGCGTGGAGGCAAATAATGTCAGACTGCAGGAAAGCACAAAATGACCAGGAGGAGAGGTGGCGGGCTGAAGAGAGGGCTGAAGCTCGAATGTGGTGGCAGCGTGATGAGAGGAGGCAGGATTCAATGCTGAGGCTGCTGGAGGACCAAACCAGTATGCTCCAGTGTATGGTTGAGCTGCAGCAAAGGCAGCTGGAGCACAGACTGCCACTACAGCCCCTGTGTAACCAACCGCCCTCCTCCCCAAGTTCCATAGCCTCCACACCCAGACGCCCAAGAACGCGGTGGGGGGGCCACCGGCCAACCAGCCACTCCGCCACAGAGGATTGCCCAAAAAAAAAGAAGGCTGTCATTCAATAAATTTTAAAGTTGTAAACTTTTAAAGTGCTGTGTGGCATTTTCCTTCCCTCCTCCACCACCCCTCCTGGGCTACCTTGGTAGTCATCCCCCTATTTGTGTGATGAATTAATAAAGAATGCATGAATGTGAAGCAACAAGGACTTTATTGCCTCTGCAAGCGGTGATCAAAGGGAGGAGGAGAGGGTGGTTAGCTTACAGGGAAGTAGAGTGAACCAAGGGGCGGGGGGTTTCATCAAGGAGAAACAAACAGAACTTTCACACCGTAGCCTGGCCAGTCATGAAACTGGTTTTCAAAGCCTCTCTGATGCGTACCGCGCCCTCCTGTGCTCTTCTAACCGCCCTGGTGTCTGGCTGCGCGTAACCAGCAGCCAGGCGATTTGCCTCAACCTCCCACCCCGCCATAAACGTCTCCCCCTTACTCTCACAGATATTGTGGAGCACACAGCAAGCAGTAATAACAGTGGGAATATTGGTTTCGCTGAGGTCTAAGCGAGTCAGTAAACTGCGCCAGCGCGCCTTTAAACGTCCAAATGCACATTCTACCACCACTCTGCACTTGCTCAGCCTGTAGTTGAACAGCTCCTGACTACTGTCCAGGCTGCCTGTGTACGGCTTCATGAACCATGGCATTAAGGGGTAGGCTGGGTCCCCAAGGATACATATAGGCATTTCAACATCCCCAACAGTTATTTTCTGGTCTGGTAATAAAGTCCCTTCTTGCAGCTTTTGAAACAGACCAGAGTTCCTGAAGGTGCGAGCGTCATGTAGCTTTCCCGGCCATCCCACGTTGATGTTGGTGAAACGTCCCTTGTGATCCACCAGAGCTTGCAGCACTATTGAAAAGTACCCCTTGAGGTTTATGTACTTGCCGGCTTGGTGCTCCAGTGCCAAGATAGGGATATGGGTTCCATCTATGGCCCCACCACAGTTAGGGAATCCCATTGCAGCAAAGCCATCCACTATGACCTGCACATTTCCCAGGGTCACTACCCTTGATATCAGCAGATCTTTGATTGCGTGGGCTACTTGCATCACAGCAGCCCCAACAGTAGATTTGCCCACTCCAAATTGATTCCCAACTGACCGGTAGCTGTCTGGCGTTGCAAGCTTCCACAGGGCTATCGCCACTCGCTTCTCAACTGTGAGGGCTGCTCTCATCTTGGTATTCATGCGCTTCAGGGCAGGGGAAAGCAAGTCACAAAGTTCCATGAAAGTGCCCTTACGCATGCGAAAGTTTCGCAGCCACTGGGAATCGTCCCAGACCTGCAACACTATGCGGTCCCACCAGTCTGTGCTTGTTTCCCGAGCCCAGAATCGGCATTCCACAGCATGAACCTGCCCCATTAGCACCATGATGCCTACATTGGCAGGGCCCATGCTTTCAGAGAAATCTGTGTCCATGTCCTGATCACTCACGTGACCACGCTGACGTCACCTACTTGCCCGGTTTTGCTTTGCCAGGTTCTGGTGCTGCATATACTGCTGGATAATGCGTGTGGTGTTTAATGTGCTCCTAATTGCCAAAGTGAGCTGAGCGGACTCCATGCTTGTCTTGGTATGGTGTCCGCACAGAAAAAAGGCGCAGAATGATTGTCTGCCATTGCTCTGACGGAGGGAGGGGCGACTGACGACACGGCTTACAGGGTTGGCTTCAGGGGGCTAAAATCCACAAAGGGGGTGGCTTTACATCAAGGAGTAGTTCAGGCAGGACTTCACGGAGGGTTCCAGTAAGAAATGGTGCACCTAAGTTACTGTTCTTATTGGAACAAGGAGGTTAGCCTGGCCTCTGATTGATACATGGCTAGATTTACCTTGCTGCACCTTGTCTGTGAGTGACTGCAGTGTGACCTAGAGGAATGAGTCCCCTAGACAGGGGAGGAGGCAAATGAGTACAAAACAAATCTGGTCTATTTCTTGTTTTGATCCACTCCATCTATCTTTTACATCTTTGGCTGGCAGCAGACGGTGCAGAAGGACATATTGCCTACCTGCTCACCATAAGACGGTTCAATAGGACTGACTGCCGGACTTAAGAGAATGACCTGGTCAAGTCACTAAAAATTTAGTCCCTGCGCCCATGTCTGCCCAGGAGCTCCTGATCGACCTCACAGAGGCGGCCAGGAGTACCTCGGACATGACGAGGACGGCTACCAGTCGTATTGTACCGTCTGCTGCCACAAGGCAATGGGTTGCTGCTACTGTGTAGCAATGCCGTACCGCGTCTGCCAGCACCCAGGAGACATACGGTGACGGTTACCTGAGCGGGCTCCATGCTTGTGGTGGTATGGCGTCCGCACAGGTAACTCGGGAAAAAAGGCACGAAACGATTGTCTGCCCTTGCTTTCATGGAGGGAGGGAGGGAGGGAAGGGGGGACTGACGATATGTACCCAGAACCACCCGCGACAATGTTTCAGCCCCATCAGGCATTGGGATCTCAACCCAGAATTCCAATGGGCAGCGGAGACTGCGGGAACTGTGGGATAGCTACCCACAGTGCAACGCTCCGGAAGTCGACTCTAGCCTCGGTACTGTGGAAGCACTCCGCCGAGTTAATGCACTTAATGCACTTCTGTGGGGACACACACACTCGAATATATAAAACCGATTTCTAAAAAACCGACTTCTATAAATTCGACCTTATTCCGTAGTGTAGACATACCCTTAGGATCCAAGGGTCTGGGTCTGTAGTCACCTAGGCAAATTGGTGAGGCTTTTTACCAAACCTTGTCCAGAAAGTGGGGTGCAAGGTTTTGGGAAGTATTTGGGGGGGAAAGACGTGTCCAAACAGCTCTTCCCCAGTAACCAGTATTTGTTTGGTGGTGGTAGCGGCCAATCCAAGGACAAAGGGTGGAATATTTTGTACCTTGGGGAAGTTTTGACCTAAGCTGGTAAAGATAAGCCTAGGAGGTTTTTCATGGAGGTCCCCACATCTGTACCCTAGAGTTCAGAGTGGGGGAGGAACCTTGACAAGGATGAACTTTCTTTGCTCGATGGCTGTGTGCTACGAGGTACACACCGGCTACTTGTGCCAGAAGAATTACAGTCAAAACTCATACACCTGGCACACGATACTCATCAAGGAATTGTCAGAACCAAACAACGACCACAGGATCTGTATTGGTGGCCAGGGATGGACTCTCAAACTGAAGCACTCATAAAATCCTGCATCACTTACCAAATGCACGATAAGACAGCAGTGACATGTACCCCTCCATTACAGCCTGTTCCTCTTCCTTAATCTGCATGGGAAAAAGTGGCGATTGACATTGTAGGACCCTTTGATACTGCTCCAATTGACTGTCGTTATGCCATCACCTTAATAGACTATTTCAGTAAATGGCCTGAGGTAGCGTTTACATCGCAAATCTCTTCTGTTACTTGATTATCATACACATTGTAAGGAGAGTGATCACTTTAGATAAGCTATTACCAGCAGGAGAGTGGGGTGGGGGGAGAGAAAACCTTTTGTAGTGGTAAACACCCATTTTTTCATGGTTTGTGTGTATAAAAAGATCTTCTGTACTTTGCATCTGATAAAGTGAGCTGTAGCTCACGAAAGCTTATGCTCAAATAAATTGGTTAGTCTCTAAGGTGCCACAAGTACTCCTTTTCTTTTTCTACAGTAATTAAGTTCCTCTCTTCAGTTTTTAGCAGGGAAGGTAACCCCAAAGAACTGGTTTCAGATGATGGTAGTCAATTTACTTTCCTGGAGTTTGAAACTTTTCTAGTAGAGAGGAACATTTTACACAGAAGGTCATCCGTATACTACCCTCAAGCCTATGGGGAAACTGAACGGTTTAACAGAAGTTTGAAAGAGAGTTTGCAAACGGCTACTTGTGGATAACCTTCACTACTGATTTCTTGCAAGTATACTGGGCTACACGACATGCCACAACGCAAAGATCACCCGCAGAGTTACTGCATGGGAAACAGATGAATACTAAACTGAACATTGCTGGATTGTTAAAGGCATGACCTGAGGCCCCAACCGAGGATGTTGTGAGAAAAACAGTTGAACAGAACCAAGCAAAGTATAAGGCTTTCACAGACAAGCGGCGTGGTGCTAAGGAACCAAAGTTTCAGTGTTGTTCCTTTGTTAGAATACGAAAACCTGGAACTTTACGCAAAGGGGACCATAAATTCACAGCTCCTCTTAAAATCATAGAGAAGAAGGGACCTTACACCTATCGACTTTCTGACGGGAGGGTATGAAAGTCTTGCACCTGCCTATGCACAAAGAAGAGATTATACAAACCCAGTCTGCATTGGATGACTTCACCGTAGTATCAACACAAGACAGTGCACTGGAACCGGGGCTTGAGAGACGGCCTGTCAGACCAACAACCACCTGTCTGGACTAGAGACTATGTTATGTAGTATCTATAGTGTTTTTAGTGTAATAATTCTGTCTACAGTCTACTGTTTTGTTTCCTATTTGTTCCTGTGCTTAGAACAACGTTTATTATAATTGGGAGAGTTTTTCTTAAGAGAGGAGGGAATGTGGTGTTTAGATGTTGCTACAGAGCTCCCTCACACCCCAGATGTGTTCGTCCCTAAAGCTTTGCCAAGGACAGCTGTGGGGCGCTTAAGTAGGGTATTTACATTCAGCGCCACCTGATGGCTGAACAGTATAATGCAGATTAGGAACCATTGTACCCGTGGCCAGACCCCACGCCCCCCCCACATGACCCAGTCTTCCCCACCCAGCTACTCCTGCCCCGCCCCAAACACCGCACAGCTCCCCGGGTCACAGTGTGACGCCGTCTCCGCCCCCCCCAGCTCCTCCCGCCGGGGTCACAGTGCGGCGCGTGTCCCGCCCCCCCCCAGCGCCTCCCGCCTGGGGTCACAGTGCGGCGCGTGTCCCGACCCCTCCCCCCCCAGCTCCTCCCGCCCGGGGTCACAGTGCGGCACGTGTCCCGCCCTCCCAGCTCCTCCCGCCCGGAGTCACAGTGCGGCGCGTGTCCCGCCCCCCCCCCTCCGCCCGGGGTCACAGTGCGGCGCGTGTCGTTCCCCCCCCCCCAGCTCCTCCCGCCCGGGGTCACAGTGCAGCTCGTGTCTCCCCCCCCCCTTCGCCCGGGGTCACAGTGCGGCGCGTGTCCCGCCCCCCCCCCGGGGTCACAGTGCGGCGCGTGTCCCGCCCCCGGGGTCACAGTGCGGCGCCTGTACCATTCCCCAGCTCCTCCCGCCCGGGGTCACAGTGCAGCTCGTGTCTCCCCCCCCCCTTCGCCCGGGGTCACAGTGCGGCGCGTGTCCCGCCCCCCCCCCCCGGGTCACAGTGCGGCGCGTGTCCCGCCCCCCCCCCCCCCCCGGGGTCACAGTGCGGCGCCTGTCCCATTCCCCAGCTCCTCCCGCCCGGGGTCACAGTGCAGCTCGTGTCTCCCCCCCCCCTTCGCCCGGGGTCACAGTGCGGCGCGTGTCCCGCCCCCCCCCCCCCCCCGGGTCACAGTGCGGCGCGTGTCCCGCCCCCCCCCCCCCCGGGGTCACAGTGCGGCGCCTGTCCCATTCCCCAGCTCCTCCCGCCCGGTGTCACAGTGCGGCGAGTGTCTCCCCCCCCCCCCCCGAGCTCCTCCCGCCTGGGGTCACAGTACAGCGCTTGTGTCGTCCCCCCCCGCCCGGGGTCACAGTACAGCGCTTGTGCCCCCCCCCGTTCCTCCCGCCCGGGGTCACAGTGCGGCGCGTGTCCCGCCCCCCAGCTCCTCCCGCCCGGGGTCACAGTGCGGCGCGTGTCCCGCCCCCCCCCCCCCCCGGGGTCACAGTGCGGCGCCTGTCCCATTCCCCAGCTCCTCCCGCCCGGGGTCACAGTGCGGCGCGTGTCCCGCCCCCCCCCCGGGGTCACAGTGCGGCGCGTGTCCCCCCCCCCAGCTCCTCCCGCCCGGGGTCACAGTGCGGCGCGTGTCCCGCCCCCCCCCCCGGGGTCACAGTGCGGCGCGTGTCCCGCCCCCCCCCCGGGGTCACAGTGCGGCGCCTGTCCCATTCCCCAGCTCCTCCCGCCCGGGGTCACAGTGCGGCGCGTGTCCCGCCCCCCCCCCCGGGGTCACAGTGCGGCGCGTGTCCCCCCCCCCAGCTCCTCCCGCCCGGGGTCACAGTGCGGCGCGTGTCCCCCCAGCTCCTCCCGCCCGGGGTAACAGTGCAGCCCCTCCCCCCAGCTCCTCCCCCGTCTCGTCGGTCCAGGCGCTGGTAATAAGCCCGCGAGCTCAGTGAGAGTCCCGCCCCCACCAGCGACCGCGTTTTTCGTAGCTGGGATCCGCCTCTGTTGCCTTTCCTCACTGCCCCACCTCTTGGTCGCAGCAGCCAATCACGACTGTGGGCAGCAGCCAGGGGTCACGGGGAGGGCGGTGCTAAGGAGCTACTCCCGCCACCTCTCCTCGCTGCCCACCCCCCGGGAAGTGGGCTCTAGTCAGCTCTGCCTGGGAGTAAAGAGCCCCTCCCCTCCCCGGCCTGGCCCGAACCCAGCATGCCGCGCGGCCGCGCCTCACTGCCCACAGCTTTGATCTGATTGCTGATTGGCTACTAGGGCCACGGATGGCGTTACAGTGCCCGCCTCCTGGGAATGGAATTGCTCGGATTGGGTGGTGGCTGTTGCATTGGCGTCACACGCCGTGGTCTGATTGGCTGGATGCGGACAGTGGGCTCGGTGATCGGCTGTTTCAGGTGTGGCTCCGCCCCGCAGCTCTGTGATAGGTCAGCGCGCAGAGGGGGGTTGGCCCCTCTCTCGTCGCGGCTCCGTGTGGTGATGGCGGCTCTGACGGGGAGCGCGGGCGCGGCGGGGCTGCTGCCCTCCCTCTCGGTGCCCGGCGTGACCGAGCTGAAGCCGCTGAGCCGCTACGAGGCCATGCGGCTCGGGCCCGGCTGGAGCCACTCGTGCCACGCCATGCTGTACGCGCCCAACCCGGGCATGCTCTTCGGGCGCATCCCGCTGCGCTACGCCGTGCTGGTCAGCGGGGCCTGGGGCGGGCCTCGGGCGGGTTCCATGGGGCGGGGCCTGGGGTCCGGTTGGGGGCTGGGGCCTAGGTCAGGTCCGGTTGGGCGAGGTGGGGGGCCGGGCCTGGGGCCGGGTTTGGGGTTTCGGGTAGGGGTAGGGGCGGGGGCGGGGGCGGGGCCGGTTGGGCGAGGTGGGGGGCCGGGCCTGGGGCCGGGTTTGGGGTTTCGGGTAGGGGCGGGGGCGGGGCCGGTTGGGCGAGGTGGGGGGCCGGGCCTGGGGCCGGGTTTGGGGTAGGGCCGGGGGCGGGGCCGGTTGGGCGAGGGCTGGGGGCGGGAGTGGGGAGCCGGGCGTGGTTGAGTGGCGATTGGGGCCCGCGGTGGGGAGTGGGGAGCCGGCCTTCAGGGTGCGGGAACGCCATGAGTCCCCTTGGCGGGATGGAGAGCTGGGACCCCCGCCCAGGGCTAGGGCTGAGGCCTTCCCCGCGCTACTGCACCAACTCCCTAGGGGGGCTGCCTGTCGCTGCCCAAGCACAGATCTGCTAGTTCTACCCTGCCTGGCCCTGCCTCGCCCCAGCAGGGCGTGAGCAGCCGGCCCGAGGACAGTGGCTAACCACCTTCCCCTACACACCACTAGCCCTCCCCGCTCATGCTGCGCGTTGAGCGGGGTCTCCCTGGGCCAGTGGATTCTATGCTGGCAGTTGTTGCAGAACAGGCCCTTTAATCCATAGAGAGAGGGTGTGTGTGTGTGCGTGTGCGCGCATGTGTCTCTACCTATAGTTGTAAGGCCCTTATGGCTTTGCAGACGTGAACTTCTGCAATGCCGTCTGCCTGAGTTTGCAGACGGGGTGTTCCATTGCCTCTGCTGTCGCACAGGATTTTGCTGAGCAAGAACAAAGTGAACTGAACAAGTCTGGCTGGTTTTGCTGTTGCTCTCCACAGTGCTGTAAGTGACATTGAAACTGACAAGAGTCATGTCTGTTTCACTCTGCTGCACCTTGGGAAGGGCTGAGCAGAGCCCAGAGGTAGTCACCCAGAAGGATTCAAACCCAGATGTGGGGGAGGGGCAGAGCAGCGGAAATGCCCCATTCATAGCAGCCTGCAGAGGAGAGACCCATCTCCCTTCCTGCAGGCAGAAAGGCTGGCGCTTCAGATTTTTCAACCATCCACTATCTGAGGCTGATCCAAAACATGGAACTCCAAAACTGGCATGCCACTCCTGGACAGTAGCTAGGAGGTGGGGACTGAATGTGCCCCTTGAGCTCACCAGTGGCTCTGTCTTTTCTGTGTATCTCTGGTTGGTAGGCTTGGTCCTCTGGCTGCGATGTGTCTGGTGCACTTGTGAAGACTTGATGCTGGCTGCTTGCAGGTCACCTGACTCCAACAGTGGCACGAGGCTGGATGGGTTTCCCTTTTAGGCTCTTCATATGATGCAGTATTGATGTGTCAGGATTCCCCAGTACTGTTTTGTCATTCTGTAGGTATCTCATAAGAAGGCGACCTGCTTGAGGCTCAGCTTCATCCTGCAGAGAAGTAGGAATGGGCTTTCTGGGGGTACCACTAGGCTAAAATTGGAGGGGGTAGGCAAAATTGACAGTATCAAACTGTTCAAATACCAAGGATTTTCTGCTAAAAATGATCACAGTGAAAGAGCTGTTTGGCCTTCAGCACTTATTTCCTAGTGAGATGAGTGGGGCAGTTCATGCCTCTCAGCTGCAAAAACTGTCTGACAGCCCAGCACTGGGTCAGGTTCTAGGTTTTCCTTCACAAAGGCAATTTAAAAAGAAGCTAATATTGTGCCAAAGCAAGTGGGGCAATGGAAGAGGGGTACAATAAAGCCTCAAACCTCTCTGATTAGGGTACAGATTGTCTTGTGCCTCACCTGCTTTGGCCCCTTTGTCTTGGAGAGGTTTCCTGTGGTGGTAAGTGTCCAGCTCTTGGCTGGGGGTACCCTCTCCTCTCCCACAGGGTCCCTGGGGCTATGTGCTGTGCCCCATTAACATAATGCGCCTCTATTGCAGATGCAGATGCGATTTGACGGACTACTGGGCTTTCCTGGGGGGTTCGTGGATCGCCGTTACTGGTCCCTGGAGGATGGTCTGAATCGGGTGCTGGGCTTGGGTTTGGGCTGTGTGCGCCTGACGGAAGCTGATTATCTATGCTCGCACCTGACAGAGGGGCCACATCGCGTGGTGGCGCACTTCTACGCCAGGCAGCTGACCCTGGAGGAGCTGCACACCATCGAGATCTGCGCGGTGCATTCCCGAGACCACGGGCTGGAGGTGGGGTATTCGGGGGGGTGTCTGGAAGCTCTGAGACTTCACATCATCGGGGAATGAAACTTCCCTCACTAGGCCTGCTGGGCTGCTATCCATTGCAGCTGGGCGGGGGAATGCACCGCATTTAACAGCTACTAGTGGCAACTAGCAAGTGCTACGCACTGCCACATGGCAATCCTAGTTTTGAGCCCTGGCCTTTCACTGGGGAGTTGGCAGGGATGCGGTAGCATAGGCAGGGCTTTGTGCTGCACTTTGAAGGGGAGTCCTGTTTGCTTGTCAGTCATAAAGATGGTGCCTCTGACATGGGGGTTGGGTGAACTTCAAGTCACCCTCAGCTCTGGTGAGCATCACGCGAGGTCTGGATGTGTTGTGTCTGACTGGAAATGTGATCTTCTGTGTGGCAGTGCATTGCTTTAATCAACAAGGTATTGGGCCCAGCTTGGATTGCACACAAATTGGTAAGAAGTCAGAGAAAGAGACATGAGTTTCTTTCTGGGGAATCTGGTGCAACAGCATTCTCTGGCAGGGTTGGCGAGCTTGTGCCGGGTCATCTAATGCCCCTGATGTAGAACACAGATGGTGGAGGACCCTTTGTACAGCCTGGGTGCGATGCTGTGATCTGCCAGGAGTGATGCTGCGTGTGCACTAAATGTGACCCTGGGTTGTGGCACCTGTTGAGGGGGACATGGAGCCACAGCACTCTTGCAGAGTGGTATGAAGGGCACGGCCTAGACCCAGAATGTAGATCATCCCTGGGGGCAGTTGGTGGTACACCTGGGATGTGGTGGTGGGGAGTGGTATGGAACATGGGGTAGGGAAAGGTGGGGTGGTAAGCTGTGGTGCTTATACTGGGGGATGGGATAGAGCAAAGGGTAAGGTCTGGTATGCTGGAGGGAAGAAGTGGTGGTGTTTTGGGTTGGTTGGTGGAATGGGTAAGTAGAGTGGGTGGTCAGACTGGGGCTAGGGTGCTTGTTCAGAGGGTATGTGGGGCATCACCTGGGTTTGGTATGGAGTAATGGGCAGGGGTGTGGTATTCATGCTGGGGGTTGGGGTGTTGGATGTGGCACCTGTGCTCATCCTGGGGGAATAAGAGGGGCTGGTATGAGGAGGGCATACATGGTCTGGGAGGTAGGGTGTGGTCTGGGGAGGTATGGCACCTGCAGATAAGCTGGTGCTCATCCTGCATGGATCATGGTGGCTGGTGGGGCTTGCACTGAGGGTGGGCTGAAAGTGTAATTTGTTGTTACTGAATTGTGTGTGCTGTTGCAGGTGATGGGAATGGTCCGTGTCCCTTTGTACACCCAGAAGGACCGCATGGGCGGACTGCCAAACTTCCTGGGGAACTCCTTCATCGGGACTGCTAAATTCCAGCTGCTCTTTGCCCTGAAGGTTTTGAATATGGTGCCTGAGGAGAAGCTGGCAGAAGCGGTGGCTGCCACCCAGAAGCAAAAAAAGCCTGCAGCTGAGCCTGCTGCTGTGACGGCCAGTGTGACGGCTGCTGTGACGGCCAGTGTGACGGCT